>NC_069073.1:1915000-11915000 GCF_025698485.1 Gossypium arboreum | reverse complement strand
GTATGGTATTATCAAATCCATACTGAGTTAAGAAACGTAGGTATGCCATTTCCCATACCGAGTTGTAAAATGTAGGTATGGTATTTCAATGAGGAAAACCATACTGAGTTATGAATCGTGGCACTGAAGAACGACGTACTCAATTTCGTAAGTCGTTTCCTAATTTGATAATAAGTAATACAAGAGAAGTGAACCAAATGAAAGAGATTGAGTAGTTGTTAATGTTGAGCTCAACTATGTGAAGTATTATAACAGTGGTTGTGAATAGCAGGAAACTTAGTAAATGTTTTGGTATTGTTTGGAAATATTATGTTTGGTAAGCATTACTTTTAAACCTATGAACTTACTAAGCTTCAATAAGCTTACTTGTGTGTGTTTGATATTTTTATGTAGATTGAATTGAAGTGAAGTTGATAGATCGGATCAACACAACAAGGCACACTATCTAGATCAATTCTGCTAGCTTTTATTTTATGTTTAAAGATTTACATGGCATGTATAGAGTTTAAATGAATTGAAGTAAAGATGTTATAAACTAGTTAACAATATTTTGTACTAAAACAGTTTTTGGTTAGTAGCAGTAGTTTGAATTTGAAAATTCACCATAAATTATGAAAATATAATTAGAGATTGAATAAGATATGAAATTAAATCCTATTGAATCTATCTTCACATAGAAGAAACGGTGTAAGCAAAAGACTTTCATATCAGGAGATATTTGAATTTTTGTGAGATAAGGTCAGAGTGATTTCGAGCTCTCCTGTTCTGACTTGTAAAAATCATTAAAAATTGTACAAAAATAATTATGGGACATAATTTATATGGTTAGATTTATTAATGAGTTTATTTTTAGGAGAAACAATCCATAACATTATTTGAATTCTTTACAAAGAGATAATTAAATTTTAGTGAAGAGTGGTCAGAACTATCGAGCAGTGAAACAGGGGAGACTTTAAAGAATAAACTGTACTTATTGGCTAAACCAAAAATTCTGAAAATTTTATGATAGGAAGATACGTGAGTCTAGTTTCAGGGAAAATTAACATATCTTAATTTGGAGTTTCGTAGCTCCAGATATAAATAATTTAGTGACTATGACTCGAGTGGACAGCTTTGATGTGAATATAGGTAAATAATGGGATTTTTGTATAATTATTCCGTAAACTTCGATAACATCTTATAACCCTGTTCCGATGACGGATGTGGGCTAGGGGTGTTACACAGTAGCTAGCCTAATTTGAACACGGGCTAGGACACGGTCGTGTGCCTCACATCGAATGCCCACACGGCCTAAGACACGGGTGTGTCACTTGGCCGTGTGAGCCACACAACCGGGCCACACAGGCGTGTGTCCCTTGCAGCTAAGAAATTTTTTTTGAAATTTAACGGAAAATTCTCTGGGTTACTGGCATAGTCCCGACTTGTTTCTAAAGTATAAATTGGACCTCGAGGGTCCATTTAAGGGACAACATGATTGAATTATGATTAGTTTAAGATATGAATAGTAAATGACATGAATTAATTATATTTGTTCTATAAACCCATGTAATGCTCCTTAACCTTGTTTCGACGATAGATATGGGTTAGGGGTGTTACACTCGACATATGTATCTAAGAAACGAAATGAGGATTATGCTAGATTCTTCAAGACATCAAGCTAAAGACCTTTGAAAAGTTGGCCACTCGAGCTCATGATATGGAATTGAGTATGACAATTCTTAGAAATTTAAAGCCTCTAATCCAATATTCAAAAAGGGGTAAAGAGAAGTAAGATAATTGTAAAGGGGCCAAGACCATTCCCAACAAAGGAGAAAGCAAGCAACCTACGGCTGTAAACTCTGAGCCTATCAAGGTGTCTTCAAAATCTAAGCAATCTTCTCAATTCTAAGACAAAAGCAAAGGGAAAATTGTTGGATCTAGTTCCTTAAGTGTAGTATATTCGCTTTGCAAACTTGTATTTTTCGAACAAATTGGTTTAATAATAACATTCACTAATTACATTAACACCATTTGTATATAGTCCTTGATGTTTTTACACGTAAAGTGAAATAGAAGTAGATATTGGCTCCTTGGTTATCTAATGTTTAACTAATACTAAGCAGTATTATGTGGCCAGATCGTAATACAGAAAGACAACTTGTATTAGTAGATGAACCTAAACATGTCCTTAGTCTAATAAAAAATGAGCAAAATGATTCAAATACTAATATGTAGTCCACCAAGTCCAATTGGAGAAATGTTTTGTCTTGAGCATCGGAACAGATGACACTCAGAAGACAAAGACATATATGTGGTTGATTGGACTTATAGTACATCGGATCAGACCCAAGTAGAATAGATCTTAGATCCGTTTATGGATTTATTCACTTGTGACATTCATATTGTGGCATATCTTAATGTAAATAAAAGCCTGAGATCAAATAGATAAGGAACCGAAAGCTGGTGCATTGGGTATACGACTTCTGCAATATGTAGTATCATTCACAATAGTGGAATTTATAAACCAACTAATGGGTAAATGATATCCTCTCATCAGCATTACATGATAAATGAACAAAAAACGTGGCGATAGGTCATTTGTCTTTGTGATAAATGACTTAATTACTATTTGATAATAATTGAATTTCATGAAGAAAGATATAATGGTTACCGTGAGATAAAATAGGATCATATTAAGAGAATAGATGTAACAACCTAATTTTCAGTGGTGTCGGAACAGTGATTCGAGATCACTAAATCCGACAAATGAGTAGGAAATATTATTAATTTAGTGAGTATAAGTTAAATGTGAAGTTAGGAAAAATTTTGAAATAGTGAATAGTGTACTAAAAATAAATACTAAAATAATTAGAATCGAAAACGAGGTATCGAGACCTCGGAAATTTTAAATCGAGCCATAAATATTTTTATAAATATTTATGGAGTGCTAATAAGTTAGTATTAAAGTTTCGTCAAGAAATTTTAAAGTTCTGATAGTTAATTGAACAAAAAGGACTAAATTGTATCAAATGCAAAATTGTGGGAAATGATTAAATAGTTTAAATGATAAAAGAAAGAGGGTTTAAAAGGAAAATAGACCCAAGGTCTATTTGGGCTGGACGGAAAGAGCATGAAATCAGCAAGAAAATAAGGAGAATTAAGGGCAAAATTGGAAAATTATAAAATTTACTTAATAAAGCAAGGACTAAAGTGGAATTATCTAGATTTCTCTTTATTTTTCTGCATTCTCATCAGCAAAAACGCCATGGAAGAGTTCCCTTAAGCTAGTTTTTCATATTTTTATTTCAAGTAAGTTCAATTCTTGATTATTTCTTGAAATTTTTGTGTTTTTATGACTTTTACAACTAGGTCCACTTGTTGAATTCATTAGTTTTTGATTCTATGAAAGAAATTGAAAGTTTATATGAATATGTGCTGGAAGTATATGATGATTTGGAATGGAATTAGAGCTTCAAATTGTTTATATGCTGATTTTTTTGAAAGAATTGAATAGAAAGTGAATGTTTGGGACCTAATTGTAAAAGAGTTTGAAGTTAGAGTTTTATGTGGAAATTATGAATTTCAATAGTTATGAAATAACTTATAATGTCTAGGAAAAGTATTAATTGAGAAAATTATCTTAATTGAGGGGTTAATTGAGCAAGGACTGAATTGTATGAATTGTGAAATTTCGGGCAAAATGGAAATCAACATTTTGCACTAAAACTGTTTTGGACAGCAGCAGTAGTCTAACTTTGAAAAATCACCAAAAATTGTAGAAATGGAATTAGAGGATGAATAAAATATGAAATTAAAGCTTATTAAGTCTAGTTTCTTATAGAAGAAATTATGTAAGCAATGGAATTGTAAATCATGAGATATGATGGATTTTGTGAGACAAGGTCAGAATGATTTCGGGTTCCCCTGTTCTGACTTTGTAAAATCATAAACAATTTGATAAAAATAATTATGGGCTTAAATTTATATGTTTAGAATCCTGAATGAGTATATTTTCAAGAGAAACAAACGGAAACATCATTCGAATCCTGTAAAAGGAGATAAATAATTTTTAGTGAAGAAGGGTCGGAACTGTCAGACAGCAGAACAGGGGGGACTTCAATGAATAAACTGTATTAATTGGCCCTACCAAAAATTATGAAATTTTTATGGTAAGAAGATATGTGAGTCTAGTTTTATGGAAAATTATCGGACCTCAATTTGGAGTTCCGTAGCTTCAGATATAAATAATTTAGTGACCATGACACATGTGGATAGCTTGAATATTCACATAAGTAATTAGTGAAAATTATGGATAATGTTACTCACAAGTGTGTTATTTATACTAAGGATGTGGATGGAGAGGAGGAGGAGGAAAAATATACATATATATATATGAATGACTCGTATATAAATTGATCACATTTCCGATTACAATCGATAAGTGTTGAATTAGAAATAATATAATGACTTATTTGGAATATTTATTATGAAATTATGATTATCGTTATAATACAAAAATCGAACTTCTGAGTTTATATGGCTAAATTTTAGTGATCATTTGTTAATTTTATGAATTTCATGATGTGTTATTTCATATGTATTGATGATAAAATCGTGAATAATGTAAAAGCATGAAAATTGAATAAATAATCAAATTGAGCATTTCATTTCAGTGACAAGATGAATTGAAGGAAAAGACCATGGGTGGACCATGGCAACAAGTGATAAGTGATAGCTTCGGCTACACTTATCGATCAGAGACAAATGAAAGTGATAAGTAATAGCTTGGCTACACTTATCGATCAAGGACAAGTGAAAGTGATAAGTGATAGCTTTGGCTACACTTATCTGATCAATGACAAATAACAAGTGAAAAGTGGTAGCTTCGGCTACCTGATCAGTGAAAAGTGGTAGCTTCTACTACCTGATCAGTGAAAAGTGGTAGCTCCAGCTACCTGATCAGTGAAAAGTGGTAGCTCGGCTACGATCGATGAAAATGGTAGCTCTGGCTACCTGATCAGTGAATAGTGGTAGCTTCGGCTACAAGTGACAAGTGATTTCCGCATAAGACCATATCTGGGATATGGCATCAGTGAGATATGTGATTCGTGTAAGACCATAGCTGGGCTATGGCATCAATATGTGATATGTGATTACATGTAAGACCATAGCTGGGCTATGGCATCGATATATGAATATGTGTAAGACCATAGTTGGGCTATGGCATCATTATCTGAAGATGTGTAAGACCATAGTTGAACTATGGCATCAAGAAAATGAAGTACTCTATTCCGTAAGATGTTCACGAATTTGAAGAAGTTTGGTAAGTATTACATGGAATTATGTGACATAAGGAAATACGAGTTGATGAGACATGAGCATAAAACTTGGTTGATGAATGAGTTCATTTGTGATTATATATTTCTACGCCTTGAGTGTATTACCCGTATGAATTGGTATTCCAAATGAGTTAATGAGAAAACTTCTAGTATGAAATAATCTGAGTTCAAAATGAAATATCATGAAAATGTACTTGAAATACATTGGTATGTCTTGTATATGCTATTTGAATTCATAAATGTGGAAAGTAAATGTATGTGGAAATATGAGAATGGAATTTATTGATGAATACGTACATCCAAATTTATATGATAGATTTTAGTGAACATTGAAATTGGGCTTAATAAGTGATTTGGCAATTTAAATCGTGATTGGTAGGAAGAGTTAATGAATTTCATATTTATGAACTGTTACACGTATTTGTCTGAAATACGAGGAAGTGATGGTAATTGATACATAGAAATATGAAACTATGATATATATATATAAAAACATGGAATATGTTTGATAAATGTGTTCATTCATAATTATGGAATTATGTACCTCATGTGTGCTATTTGCATAAAGATGATATTTCAAATACTTTGGTGAATAAAGCTTAAATATGAAATAGTATGAAATCGAAACAAATTGTTATGAAAATGTATTTAAATTATCTGTAAGTGTTTCATGCTTCTCGATAATGCCTCGTACTCTATTCCAGCGACGGATACGGGTAGGGGGTGTTACATTTATTGGTATCAGAGCTTCGGTTTAGCCAATTTTCGGAACGAATGAGGTGTGTAAAGTGTCTAGAAATTCATGCCATATAAATTTGTGATAGTGTGATGTGTATGATCCGATCTAATCTTTGTTTTACATATAGACAGAAATACTTTTCAATCGAGCTATTTCATAAAGTGTTGAAAGTGACACTGAGGTGTTTGAGTAAGAATGTGTTTATGATGAGTCAAAACTTGAAAAGGTATGAAGAAGAGTTCATGATATGGATATGATGAGGTACGAAATGAAATAGTCATAAATCGAGAAATATGAGAAAAGTGAAATGAAATGGAAGTTTATCTTGTGATGAGTGCATCTATGTTTGTGTGACATTCATAGGATATTATGTGCTTGACTTGTTTGATTAAGTAAATGCTATGAGTAAACTTACTCAAAATTCATGGAATGTATGTTTAAATACACTTGTTTAAAAAGGATAATTGAAAAGTTCGTGTAACATAATTATGTATGTTAATTTTCTTGAAGTGAATTATGTAATTGTAAGGATATGACGTTGATGATAAATGCTAAGTCATATGTGTGTATTTATGAGAGTCCAGTTAGAAGCTTTACGACCTTACCCCCTTATCAATATGGTATTTTATAACTATAATTCACGAGAATTATGTTGAATAATTCACAAGTGTGAAACTAAAGAGTATAGAAATGAAATAATTAATAATGCAGACGGAGTTAAAAACAGTTTGATAAGTGAATACAATTTTGAAAAAGATATCAGATTATTTTAAAGATCATTCAGATTACGTAATGTCACGGTTAAAGAAAAAGTTAACCTCGGCTAATCGACTTATTTAGATATGATGTCTAAAGTATGTGTTTGCTAAAGTTTTTCCCGAATTGGTTTTCTTTAGTGAATGGAATGATGCAGGGTTCATGATGATAGCATTAGTCAGAGAAATGATAATTGAGTAGTAAAGATGTCTGTGTGTGTGACAGTTATAGTTGAAATGAATATGATGATCTTTTCTGGGTATTATATATATAATCTTTTATCCTCAGATATATGTGTGTGGTTGTTCAGTTTTTGATGGAGTTCTTATGTTATGAGAATGCTAGCTAACTATGTTGTTAGACGAAAGCCCTGTCGGTCTGGTCGGTTTATGATCAGTATTTCTTCATCTCTTTAGAATTTTATCTTAATATGTTGCAATGAAGTCGATGGTAAAAAAATTTATATGAGACTACTTTTATGTTTCTACTGATTATGATTTTGTTTTATACATGCGGGAAATATATTATCTTTGTTATGATGAAGTTCAGAGTCGGTAAGCAGTGTTTTTCTTCTGGCTTTCTCTGAGGAATTATCAAGATCTTTATTATCTTCTTGTGTGTTAGATGTGCTAGTGATTGCAAAAGCGTTATATAATATTTTTGAGTTCGAGTTCAAGTTCAGATATCTATTTGTTAGCAAGTAAGCCGAACTTCAAGAGCATTTAGGATTATTGCAGTCAGTGATAATACTAGTGTGATATGAGATAGAATGGCTATAGATTTCGAATTGGGATTGTCATTAACATCAGAAAAGAAAATGTTATTTAGTTTATGGTTAATCATTTGACAAAAAAATATCTGTATGATCATTTCAGTAGGTACATAATTTTTATTTGACAGATCAGCTAAGTATATGTGTTCCTAAGAAGGTAATTTAGAATTTTGACAATAAGTTCCAATAATTATTCTAGAATTCAAAGGTGGCTGGAAAAAAAAATAATATTCGAGGTTAAATCGAATTGTGATTCTGAGAAGTTAGTAAAAGTGTTTCATGAGTGTTGAAAGCAACTTCTTCTGATAAGATTTTCGGGGACAAAAATCCCTAAAGGGGAGAGTTGTAATGACCTAATTTTCAAGGTGGTGTCGAACGGTGATTCGAGATCACTAAATCCGACAAATGAGTAGGAAATATTATTAATTTAGTGAGTATAAGTTAAATGTGAAGTTAGGAAAAATTTTGAAATAGTGAATAGTGTACTAAAATAAATACTAAAATAATTAGAATCGAAAACGAGGTATCGAGACCTCGGAAATTTTAAATCGAGCCATAAATATTTTTATAAATATTTATGGAGTGCTAATAAGTTAGTATTAAAGTTTCACAAGAAATTTTAAAGTTCGATAGTTAATTGAACAAAAGGACTAAATTGTATCAAATGCAAAATTGTGGGAAATGATTAAATAGTTTAAATGATAAAAGAAAGAGGGTTTAAAAGGAAAATAGACCCAAGGTCTATTTGGGCTGGACGGAAAGAGCATGAAATCAGCAAGAAAATAAGGAGAATTAAGGGCAAAATTGGAAAATTATAAAATTTACTTAATAAAGCAAGGACTAAAGTGGAATTATCTAGATTTCTCTTTATTTTTCTGCATTCTCATCAGCAAAAACGCCATGGAAGAGTTCCCTTAAGCTAGTTTTTCATATTTTTATTTCAAGTAAGTTCAATTCTTGATTATTTCTTGAAATTTTTGTGTTTTTATGACTTTTACAACTAGGTCCACTTGTTGAATTCATTAGTTTTTGATTCTATGAAAGAAATTGAAAGTTTATATGAATATGTGCTAGAAGTATATGATGATTTGGAATGGAATTAGAGCTTCAAATTGTTTATATGCTGATTTTTTTGAAAGAATTGAATAGAAAGTGAATGTTTGGGACCTAATTGTAAAAGAGTTTGAAGTTAGAGTTTTATGTGGAAATTATGAATTTCAATAGTTATGAAATAACTTATAATGTCTAGGAAAAGTATTAATTGAGAAAATTATCTTAATTGAGGGGTTAATTGAGCAAGGACTGAATTGTATGAATTGTGAAATTTCGGGCAAAATGGAAATCAACATTTTGCACTAAAACTGTTTTGGACAGCAGCAGTAGTCTAACTTTGAAAAATCACCAAAAATTGTAGAAATGGAATTAGAGGATGAATAAAATATAAAATTAAAGCTTATTGAGTCTAGTTTTTTATAGAAGAAATTATGTAAGTTATGGAATTGTAAATCATGAGATATGATGGATTTTGTGAGACAAGGTCAGAATGATTTTGGGTTCCCCTGTTCTGACTTTGTAAAATCATAAAAAATTGGATAAAATAATTATGGGCTTAAATTTATATGTTTAGAATCCTGAATAAGTCTATTTTCAAGAGAAACAAACAGAAACATCATTCGAATTCTGTGTAAGGAGATAAATAATTTTTAGTGAAGAAGGGTCGGAACTGTCAGACAGCAGAACAGGGGAGACTTCAATGAATAAACTGTATTAATTGGCCCAACCAAAAATTATGAAATTTTTATGGTAAGAAGATATGTGAGTCTAGTTTTATGGAAAATTATCAGACCTCAATTTGGAGTTTCGTAGCTTCAGATATGAATAATTTAGTGACTATGACACAAGTGGATAGCTTGAATATTCACATAAGTAATTAGTGAAAATTATGGATAAGGTTACTCACAAGTGTGTTATTTATACTAAGGATGTGGATGGAGAGGAGGAGGAGGAAAATATACATATATATATATGAATGACTCGTGTATAAATTGATCACATGCCCGATTATAATCGATAAGTGTTGAATTAGAAATAATATAATGACTTATTTGGAATATTTATTATGAAATTATGATTATCGTTATAATACAAAAATCGAACTTCTGAGTTTATATGGCTAAATTTTAGTGATCATTTGTTAATTTTATGAATTTCATGATGTGTTATTTCATATGTATTGATGATAAAATTGTGAATAATGTAAAAGCATGAAAATTGAATAAATAATCAAATTGAGCATTTCAGTTCAGTGACAAGATGAATTGAAGGAAAAGACCATGGTTGGACCATGACAACAAGTGATAAATGATAGATTCGGCTACACTTATCTAATCAAGGACAAATGAAAGTGATAAGTAATAGCTTCGGCTACACTTACCTGATCAAGGACAAGTGAAAGTGATAAGTGATAGCTTCGGCTACACTTATCTGATCAATGACAAATAACAAGTGAAAAGTGGTAGCTTCCGCTACCTGATCAGTGAAAAGTGGTAGCTTCTACTACCTGATCAGTGAAAAGTGGTAGCTCCGGCTACCTGATCAGTGAAAAGTGGTAGCTCCGACTACCTAATCAGTGAAAAATGGTAGCTCTGGCTACCCGATCAGTGAATAATGGTAGCTTCGGCTACAAGTAACAAGTGATTTCCGTATAAGGCCATATTTGGGATATGGCATCAGTGAGATATGTGATTCGTGTAAGACCATAGCTGGGCTATGGCATCAATATGTGATATGTGATTACGTGTAAAACCATAGCTGGGCTATGGCATCGATATATGAATATGTGTAAGACCATAGCTGGGCTATGGCATTATTATCTGAAGATGTGTAAGACCATAGTTGAACTATGGCATCAAGAAAACGAAGTACTCTATTCCGTAAGATGTTCACTAATTTGAAGAAGTTTGGTAAGTATTACATGGAATTATGTGACATAAGGAAATACGAGTTGATGAGACATGAGCATAAAACTTGGTTGATGAATGAGTTCATTTGTGATTATATATTTCTACGCCTTGAGTGTATTACCCGTATGAATTGGTATTCCAAATGAGTTAATGAGAAAACTTCTAGTATGAAATAATCTGAGTTCGAAATGAAATATCATGAAAACGTACTTGAAATACATTGGTATGTCTTGTATATGCTATTTGAATTCATAAATGCGGAAAGTAAATGTATGTGGAAATATGAGAATGGAATTTATTGGTGAATACGTACATCCAAATTTATATGATAGATTTTAGTGAACATTGAAATTGGGCTCAATAAGTGATTTGGCAATTTAAATCGTGATTGGTAGGAAGAGTTAATGAATTTCATATTTATGAACTGTTACACGTATTTGTCTGAAATACGAGGAAGTGATGGTAATTGATACATAGAAATATGAAACTATGATATATATATATAAAAACATGGAATATGTTTGATAAATGTGTTCATTCATAATTATCGATTTATGTACCTCATGTGTGCTATTTGCATAAAGATGATATTTCAAATACTTTGGTGAATAAAGCTTAAATATGAAATAGTATGAAATCGAAACAAATTGTTATGAAAATGTATTTAAATTATCTGTAAGTGTTTCATGCTTCTCGATAATGCCTCGTACTCTATTCCGGCGATGGATACGGGTAGGGGGTATTACAATAGATTTATCTCGAAAAGATTAAGGATATCCTATGATGGTAGTGCACTGATGAAAAGGTCATTGGACGAGTACTGATTAAGTAGCTTTCATAATGATATGTAATTAATGAGAGCTTAGTCTCAATACTATAGTCAAATGATTTCTTGACTAAAAATGTTTATAATTAATAGAAGAAAAGTTGGAATTTAATATCTGAGCCCTAATTATATATGTCCAATCCATCTTTCCGCTAGCTTGTTGAAAACATAAATGAATTGCATGTAGAACCAAATGAACATAAATGAATAGAAATGATGAAGTTAGAGAAATGAGTCACATTCACAAATGAATGTGTTTTCTCACTAAATATAGAAATGTCTTGAGAATTAATTTAAGGTTTTCAAATTATTATTTAATTAATTGTAATCAAATAATTAAAGTTTGAAAATGGAATTTAATTAATGAATTAATCATTATGAATCCATTGAATATAAAAATTAAATATATTTCCTCATAGATTCTTTTACGGTAAAATCATCATGACTTTAATGTAATTAGAATTAGGTTGAGAAAATTATGTATTTGGGAAATTAATTTAGTTAACTTAATTAATTAAATATATTTGTTTTGGAAATTAAAAAAAAATATTAGATTGAATTAAATTATAATTTTTTGGGTCAAAAGTTCAAAAAACCCATATAATTGGACCAATATATAATAAGCCTAATCTGCCTCACATAAACATGAGAGCATTTGCCACCCCCTCTTCTACTTAGACTAGAAGATTATTTTTCTATTAAATAAATATTATTTGTGTTATAATTATTCAACCAAGATTTTCCTATCTCTCCCTATAAATAGATGTAATTGGTAAAGCTATTAACAAAAAAAAAAAATTATGCGAAGTTTCCTATATTGTTATTCTGCTAGAAAGTAGTGAGAATTTATTTTCTATGAATAAATTCTATTTTCTAAGAATAATAATTTCTATTGATTTCTATTTGAGATAACTATTTTCCTATTGGGAGTAATCAATCATTTTTTGCTTCATGCTTGGTTCTTATTTGTCAATCCCACATTCGACACAAGTCGTGGTACGAGAATGGCAGAGAAGTTCATTCAGTTGAAAGCCGGGAACATTTTAGATCCGTCTTGCACAAAACACAAGTAATTTTCAAAAAAAAATCATTACTATAAATATCATAAACCGATTTGATTTTCAAAATTTTAAATTTTCTCTATGACTAAAAATTGTTTTCTAAACCAATTTTTTTTTCCAACAAAAGCTACTCTAAAGGGGAAGCAAGAGGTATCCCTTTCCTAATTCTAACATCCCAAGTATGTTGGAATAACTTCTTAAAAACAAACTCATTCAATTATTAGAAATGAAGTGGCCAGAAGAAGTTGATAAAGTTGATGCTCCAAACTACTGCAAATACCATTGCTTGGTCAATCACATTTTTGAGAAATGCTTGACATTGAAGGATAAAATTTTACATCTCTATGAAGATGGAAAAAGTAAGTTCAAGGAAGAAGCAGTGTCATCACACTTGACGTTAATCAAAATGGGTCATAAACTATATTCAATGATAAAGTTTTGCTCTTTTGATCCCATAATCTTGACTTCATATGTAAGTTTGAAAAACAATCTATAAGAGAATAAGGGAAACATCTTTCCCAAAAAGATAATCATGATGATGGTTGGACACTTGTCACCAATTGAAAATGTCAAAGGAAGTATTCCTCAAAACCTATCAAAGTCTTAACATTAGCTAAGACAATCTCTTAATCAACCAAGTCAGCAAATCCTAGAGTGCATCAAAGAAAGAGAAAACCTGCAAGGCATGTGAACTCAAGAAAATCCATAACACTAAATAAATTCATACCACCTTCATTTAGATATGAAGATCTCATTCTCGTGACTTGCAATCATATTGTTTATGATGGAGATTTTAAGGGTGAAGACAACTTTGACGCCAAAGGGTTACAAGTCGACGATCAATCAGGTGTACCAAAGATCAACTTTACTGACGTAGACTTGTTAGGATCCACTCCTCACAATAGGCCTTTGTTAGTTATCGGATACATTTGTAAGAAAAAAGTGAATAAGATCTTAGTTGACAATGGTTCAACTGTCAACAAAATCCATTTGAAGACAATGAAAAATTGGGAGTCCCTCTCAATGAGTTGATGCAAAGTCACTTGATGATTCAAGGATTCAACCAAATAGGGGTAAAGGGCCATCAATAAACTCAAACTTCAACTTTTCATCAAAGATATGGAGTCAAGCCCACTATTTCATGTGATGATTCTAAGACAACATACAACATGTAGTTGGAACAACCGTGGATTCATAAAAATAGTGTAGTTTCCTTAAATCTTCACCAGTGCTTCAAGTATAACAACAATGGTCAAGTCAAAATAGTTGTTGTAGATACAAAGCCATTTCCTATAGCAGAAGCTCACTTTGCCACTATTAAGTTTTATTTAGAGAGTAAATTTGCGGTAGAAATAATAGGAAGCCCAACCAAAGACTCCAAGAACAAGGGAAAGTTTGTAGCACACACTCCCAACGCGAACAATGAAATAACTCAAAGTTTGAATATTTTTACTCTTCCCTTCAGTAACATGGAAAAATCAAAAGTCTTTGAACCTCCAATGAAAGGATATGTTAGGCATGTCTAATCTCATTATGAGCATGGATTCCTTCCTTCTCATTAAGATAAAGTTTTTGATCCCAATGCATATAAACTCATCGCCAATGTCAATTATAAGCAACTGAGGGTGGCGAAATTGGAACATGAGATGGATGAGCCAAGTAAAGGGGCACAACATAGTCTTGTCAATATCTGTCAAGCATGAAAAAAGAAATCAAATCATGTTGAACCCTAGAAGTATGACTTGGATTTACTTTATTAAAGTTAAATATTTGTAGAGAAACTTTAGGGCACATAACTATAGAAGAAGTCCTAAATGAGGAAAATGATTTAACAACACCTCCAAGGTCTTCAGTTAACTCTTTGGGAGAATCCGCAATAAGGCATTCAGTGTTTGGCTACCTAAGTCTTCAATCTCTTCAAAATTAAATTTTTGAGTGAATAAAAGAAGAAAGCGCCAATTCGTTTGTTATCAAGCCAGAATCTACTCATTCAAGACTTGAAAGTTCAAGTTTTGGAAAGACTAATCACTTTACTAAAAGAAAGGCTTGCCCTTCAAAAAAACAGATAGACTTTCATAGAAAAATTCCTTAGTGGATGAAAAGTCACGCTGACTTAAAGTTAATTACTAATGAAGTCTCAAAAGCCAAACAACACACGGTCACAACTAATACATCCACAAGGAAAGAGTGTGGAGATATGTAAGTTCTTACATCTCTTCATCTATTTGTGAGAGATATCAATGAAGAGACTCAAAATGAGGAATCCCTAAAATCTCCTTCATCATTTAAAGAAGCACAACAATGTTTGGAATGCTACCAAACTCATTTGTCCAACCCATTTATCAAGAAATTGAAGTCGCAATCTTTTCAAGTTGGAGACTTAGTTTGTGTTATGGAAAACAAGTTTGTGTCTAAATGGGACGAACCATATACCATTCATGAAGTCTACACTAATGGTGTAAACAAGATTATTGATCAGGATAGTGTCAAATTTAGGCCCATCAATAGGAAAATTTTGAAGCTACTATGCATAAAAATCTTCTCTCTTGAGCATGAGCTCAAACTTTACACACAAAAAAGTTCATTAAGCTGAAAATCTTTCTTTGGACAACTTAAGAAAAAGTTAGAGAAAAAAAATCTCTTTTAGTTGAAAATCCTTCAATGGATTACTTAAACAAAAGTTACAGCAAAAAAAAAAAAAAACTCGTTAAGCTTAAAATCCTTCATTAGACGGCTTAAGCAAAAGTTAGAGCAAAAAAAATTGAACTACGCTATGAATTGATCGTTCAAAATTGAGGGTACATAGGCAACTTAGTTTTATCACCAAGTTCAGTCAAACCAAACAAAAAAAAATCCTTTACTTGAAAGATTATTCATTATATCATAATCTATTCATGTAAAGTCTTTATTTACTAGTTAAATTTTTAGGAGATTTAGTAGATGGCACACTCATATAAGATTTCCAAGATGATATGTGGGGAAAATTGACTCATTCCAAACTTGAAGATGAAGAAAAATTCAGCAAAACTCTACTAAAATCTAAAGAAAATTTCTAAATACCTCGAAAGAATAAAAATTCTTTATCTAAAAGCCAACAAGTCTCCTTGGAGTTCTTGACATACTTCTCAATAAGTGAAGCCTTTCAACTTCATCATCATTTCTAGTCTGATTGCAAGTTTTGCGGAGTTGACTTCTAAACTTACACCGCTTCAGTATTTTGGTCATATCTCCAAGATGACATATGGGAAAATTTGACTCATTCCAAACTTGAAGATGAAGTACAATTCGACAAAACTCTCCTCAAAAGCAAAAATCCTTAATCTAAAAAGCAACAAGTCTCCTTGGAGTTCTTGACATGCTTCTCAATAAGTGAAGTATTTCAACTTCATCATCATTCTAGTTTGATTGCAAGTTTTGTGGATTTGACTTCTAAACTTACACAGCTTCAGTATTTTGGTCATATCTTGAGCTACATAACTTTTTTTTAGGCTTATGATATACCATTTCAAAGGGAATTTGAAGATTTAACTCGACATATTTCATGTTTCAAACCCAAAAAAATCAATAAGGCTCTCAAAAATAGTTTAGAAGTTTATGTCACAAATATACCAAAATAGATGTAAGGGCAGTAACATTTCAACCAGTGTGGAAGGCACTCAAAGCTCAATTTCTCTTGAATTTTGATGTTGTTTTGATCATCAACAATTGATCTTCAATCACCTCGAAGCTTTGAAATATTGAACAAATCTTCCCTTCACCTTAACGCTTTGAAGTGTTAAAGGAATCTTGCCACCATCTTGAAGTTTTGAAGTGTTAAGTGAATATTCACATCATTTTGATGCTACTAAGGCTTGACCAAACTTTCCACCATCTTGATGTTGCAACTTGTTGAGAAAACTTCTTCACCAACTAGATGCATTGAATTTGGGGTGAATCTTCCCTAGTTGCTAAAAGCAATAAATGAGCTATGTTTCATCACTTGAGTGTCTCAAAATCTGGATGGATCATCTTTGGTGTGCAAGGGCCATCTTTCATATTCTTATTACTTCTAAGTCTGGGGCAGATCTTCCTTGGAACAGGTTCTACCTTTCGTTATGTTGAAGTTGCAAAGTTCAAAATTTCTCTTAATGAGTGTCACATTTTTTATCTCTCAGCATGTTGAGGGTGCAAAATTTCTTCTTGCCATGTTGATGATGAAAATTTTGGAATTAGCCCTTTTCTCACCATGTTGAAATTGTAGGGGTTCTTTTCACCATGTTGAAGTTGTAAGGGTTCTTTTCACCATGTAGATGTCACAAAGTTTGGAATGGGAGCTCCTCGCACCATGTTAAAGTTGTAAGGTTTCTTCCCACCATTTTGATGTTACGAAGTTCGGAATGGGCCATCCTCTCACCATGTTAAAGTTGCAAGGGTTCTTTATGCCATGTTAATGTTACAAAGTTGGGAATGAGCCCTCGTCTCACCATGTTAACCGGTCATTAATTGTAGTGGTAGTTTAAATACGTTTCGGCATTTAAAAAGTTTTTTTTCTAGCTATTTTAGTATTAATTGACGCATTTTTGGTACTTAGTAATTAGTTAGTAAAATTAATAAAATAAGTGTTTTTAACATATTTTTTAGTGTTAGTGACCTATTAGGCCGACACAGGCCTTAGGTAGTTCTAATATGTTATTTTAAGTGTGCAAGATGCTGAATTTCAGGCCCTATGGACATAGGATCAAGGGATGAGTGTTGCACAAGCTTCCCTAGCCGCTAAAGCATGAAAGGGCCTAAAAAGCCTAAGAAATTAGTGTCGTGTTATGCCATGCAATGTCTATGGTGTGACATAGGCTTAACTTAAAGCCCAAGTCCTTTAAGGTTAATTTCGTCTGCATAATCAAACTTATACGAAGACCTAGGACGTGCTAAAGACCTAATTTAGGCTGCTAACACTGTTATAAATAAGACCTTGGGTGTTTGATGTAACCAACTCATCTTAGACGCATCCAAAAACCATCGTAGTTTAAGAGTAGGATTTAGATTTAGTTTTTTTTTTCTTAAACACTTTGTTATTTTCTCTTGGAATCGATTTTAATCCAAGATTTTTTTTATTCAATCAAATTTATTCAGTTTATTTTCTTTTGCAAGAGATGAGATTTTTTTCCCAATCGAGAGATTCTCTATCACGCTTTTAATTGATACAAACCAGGATTATTCTATAGCTCTTTTCTCTTTGGTTTTATTCATGTTATTTACTTGTTTATATCAATTGAGTTTAAGATTATGAGTACCATGAGTAGCTATAATTCCCTTAGGGGAATTAACGAATGGATGTGAGAGTGATTAACAGTGGAGTAAGGGTTTCCTATAGAATTAGTTGGTATGAATTACGCGTTCTTAAAATCTAGGCTTGACAACTCTAGGAAGTAATTAAAGGTTAAACGAGGTCGAGAGATTAGTTTGCCGAGTAAATCATGATTTATCTTGGTTGAGAAAGTGAGGTCGAGAGATAAGCGAATATTGGCCAATTAGTTAGTCAACCAGAAGCCGAAAGGTAATAATTGGTTAGTTATTAGCTAAATCGCCCTAAAACTCGAATCCGAAGTTAATTACAACCAGTAAAAAGAGTTAATCTTCCTGATTAGTTTAATTGATTTAGTTGTTTGTGTTTTATTTTTGTTTATTTATTTCAATTCTTTAGTTTATGATATTATCTATTTTTATTGTTTGTCTTAATATAGGATTTAATTAGTATTATTTAGACTTCTTATTGTAAAGATAATTTCAAATCAGATTTAATCAATCCTCCCTTAGGTTCAATCCTCGGAATACTTCTATGTGTCCTATTGTAACATTTTACTATATTACAATTTGACCCGTAAGTATACGGGCACCACTACTTTATTTCTTATATTTTTAGTGTAATATTTTCCAGTCAAACGTTCGTATGTTTAGCGACAGTCACATGTTAAGGCTGCAAAACTTTTTCCCACCATGTTGATGGTGCAAAGTTCGAAATGGGCCTTCCTTTTGCCATGTTGAAGTTGCAAGTGTTCTTCTCACCATGTTGATGTTGCGAAGTTTGAAATGGTTCCTTCTCTCACCATGTTAAAGTTGCAAGGGTTCTTCTCACCATGTTGATGTTACAAAGTTCAGAATGGGCCCTTGTCCCACCATGTTAAAGTTGTAAAGGTTCTTTCCGCCATGTTAATGATGCAAGGTTTAAAATGGGCCCTCCTCTCACCATTTTGAAGTTGTAAGGGTTTTTCCCACCATGTTAAAGATGCAGAGTTCAAAATGGGTTCTCCATTCATCATGTTGAGGGTGCAAAACTTCTCCCCTCCATATTGATGCTGCAAAATTTGGAATGGGTTGAAGTTGGAAAAGCTCTTTTCACTATTCGAAATGGATCCACATTGGTCACCATGAATGTCACTTGCTTAGCCACGTCGGTGTTGAAATATTAGGATCAATATCCATTGCGCCATGTTGAGGTTGAAAAAAAATTAGAACAAATCTCTGCTTTTCCACGTCGATGTTGAAAAAATTAGAATTAATCTCGACTCACACATCATGTGCCTTCACCATCGCCAAAGTTTTGGTAGAATGATACATTACATCTTTGGTCCACTCCTAACATTTGATGAAGTTTCCAAAAATCTGGAAGTCAGCTAGTGCTCCCCTATTAAGTGCACACCTTCTAGCCTTCTGTAATGACTTAGTTTCTAATGGCATCAAAAAATGTGGTTTTAGAATCCCATTTCTATAGATCGAGTCTGTAAATATTAAATAGGGATATTTATAGAGTTAATGTATGGATTAATTGAAATTTTGATAAACAATTTAGTCGAAAATGTAGTTAATTAAGGAGAGGAGACTAAATTGTAAAACTCCAATGGCTATAGATTTTTAATTAGAATATGGCTTGAGGAATTAAATTGCAATTAACCAAATGTTCAAAATAGCAACTAGACCATACACAAACATAATATAGTCTATGGTAGTTACGAGACTGTATTAATTTAAGTAATTAAGGATTTAATTAATTAAACATAATTAATCAAGTAATTAAAAGTTAGTTATCATATAAATACCAAAAAATAGAAATAAAGAGAAAATATATCATCTTCTTTCCTAAGTCGTTAGAACTAAAGAAAAGAAAGAAAAGAAGAAGCTTTAAGGTTTCAAACAATCGACCATTAATTAGATAATGCAATTAAGTCATTTTTCTTGTAATTTTTATAGATTTGAGGTCATGAGAGCTTGCTTTAGCTAGCCCATGTATCAATTTTTAAAAATTTTAAAGTTTTTATAAAATTTCCATTATTGATTTCTTGAAGATTTAGGTGGGACATTGATAGAAATTAAGCTTAGTTTAAGAAAAAAGGATTAAACTGAAAAGCTTAATTGTTAGTTTTGTACATTAGGTACCAAAATGAATAAAATGCAAAATTGTTATGAAATTTTGACAGGAATAGAAAATAGAAGGTCCCTAGTGAATATATGTGAAATAGGATTTTAATCCCAAGGTCTACATCGAAAGTTATGCTAGTTTCAGGTTTAGGGACTAAATTGAATAAATGGAAAAATATGTGTAACTTTGTAATTGAATGTGAATTGATATGGAATTTGATATTATGTATTGTTGAATTATTATTCATAGCTAAAGATGATGCAGGGCTATCGAGAAGGAAAAGAAAGGTAAGATTCGACGACGAATAACTCGAGTCTTCAATTTGTATCTCTAAGATTCAAATCATTATAATTATTGCATATTTATACTATTTTGAATAGTATGATATTGAGGAGAGTTGAAAATGATTATTTAAATTGAATTGTTACGATTGAGATTGATTATCAAAATAGAGGACTAAATTGAATAAATTTGAAAATAATGTAACTTGATGAAAATATGAAATTGGCCTTGAATTGGGTTGATGATGAATTGATTGATGAAATGTAAATTTAGCTATATGATGAATTGGATATTTGATTACCCTATTAACTGTTCAGACAGAGTCGGATATAGTTGGCATGCCATAAAATATATTGAGTATGGGTTACTTCGGGTATAAGTCGATGAGCACTGGGCACATTTTCCTTTGGACGATCCGATGAGGTATTAGGTGTCAAATTGGTGTGTTGGTTGAGATTCGTGTATCCATTCAAGTTCGAGTCATGTTAATAGGGAATATAAATTGCAAATTAGTTGATTGACATTTGAAAATGAATTTGACATTATGAAATTATATTATACGTACGTATTTTCGATATATAATTATTGATAGCATTGAAAGATAATGTAGAACCGATTAAACGAGCCCGATGGCTAATATGGAAAGATAAGTTGAATTGATTCGATTCAAAGATAATGTGAACTTAATTCAATATGTTAAAATGAAAATAAATGTGACTGTTAAAGATATCAGTATGGTATGTTCAATTAGTTTGTCAATTAAAGTAATGTGATTAGTTGATTCATTTGCCATAATTGGTGTATCTTGTGGCATATGCATATTTTAATATGAATTGAAGATTAGTATGAATTGTATATGAATTTGTTGATATGGAATTTGAAATTGATTTTATGCAATTGATTTGAAATTGTATTATATTGACTTGAATCATAGAAGTATCATTGAGATTTATCTCTTAGCGTACAGTTTGTTTTCTATGCGTAGGTTAAGTTTATATTGAGGTCCCAAGCATTGACTTCAGCATCCAAACAAAAATCCTAGACTCAACAGTGTTTATATAATTTCTTTAGTTGGTTATACAACATGTTCTTAGGTTGAGTAGGAATTGATAATTCAATTTGACCATATGTTATATATATGAAATTATGAATGTCATAACTTTTGGGTTAGGCATGTTTTGTGATACATTAATAGTCTATTTGGTAATGTGTTAATATGCATATGTATATAAATGCCAATTAGTCAAATAAAGCACTTGAATGAAATTGTTGAAATGGTTGAATGTTTGTGTGAGTAAATGGTACATTTAGACATAAAAGAACTCATTTGGTATATAGATTTGGTTGAAAATATAATTGAATTTGAATTTGAAAAGTTTTAGGTGTTTGTAAAAAGGTACCAAAATCTAACCATTTGAAAATAATATGTCACGTCGCGAAGTTGAACGGTGGTCGTCGCGATGAGACCAAGTTTCCATGCCACGACGCGACGCCGGGGTTGGGTCGCCACGACAAGACCTACTCACTATGTTGTCTCGCAACAAGGAACCCCTTGACTTGCGATGTTAACTCGATATTTTTGAACTTTTACAATTTGGTCATATTTCGTCCATGGGTTAGTTTTAGAGCTTTCGTAAGCTCGTATAAGACCTGAAAACTATTGTATATCGTATCGAATGCATGATTGGCTTGAAATTGATCATGTAATATTATAAATTGAATGTAGTTGATCATAGTAGCCCCGGCAACGAATGTGACCTTGTAATTCGAATCTGATGATCAGGTCGAGTATCGAGGTGTTACACTTTCGATTTCAATGGTTGACACTCCTCGTAGTATGTAAAGTACATCATGATCAGTTGATTTTTTTCTTTTTGCAAAATATGTGAGTGATATGAAAAAATAGTCTAATGATCATGATCAGATCGAATGATGGCAGTGTTTCAATTTTTTTTGTTAACATATGAAAAATATAAAATGTTCAGAGAGTATTTATAAAGCCTTAGTTAAAATACTGGAAGGACTGGTTATTAATATTTTACTTAAAAGGAAATCAATTTCCCTAATTCAAATTGCAAAAGGGAATTTAAAAAGAAAATTAAAAAATAAGGAAGCCCTTTGGTGATGAATTAACTCTTTTTGAAATAGAGTTAGAATAAAAATATTTCCTTGATGCGCACGTAGGCCAATTCTATCTAAATTAAAATTCCTATTAGATTTCTACTTACATTCAAACAGAAGGAGTGGTGGAAATGGTTGGCCCATGCACTAAAAAAAAAGTAAAAAAATCTTCGCAACATGGTAAAGACAAATATGATAATACAAAAGTCAAAATTATTTTTAGTGAATAAATAGGCAAAC
Organism: Gossypium arboreum; assembly: GCF_025698485.1. Classification (NCBI taxonomy): domain Eukaryota; kingdom Viridiplantae; phylum Streptophyta; class Magnoliopsida; order Malvales; family Malvaceae; genus Gossypium; species Gossypium arboreum. The sequence continues at coordinate 11,892,529 of NC_069073.1, read as the reverse complement.
ATTTACATCAACAAACTAAGAAAACAATACCATTACTTGATTATATCAAATTTTGAGAACTAACAATAAACTCCCTAGGAATTTCATCAAAAATCTAGATACCTTCCTTATTGTCTAAGGCCATCTTTACTAAAAAATTTGCAGTTTTATTTTCTTCTTTAGGAACATGCCTTAATATCAAATGATCAATATGATTTAAGACTTGAAAAATTCTCCTTACCAAGCCAGAATTCAAGCCTGACAATTGTCCATCTTGGATAGATTTGACCACATCTAGGCTATCAATGAAAATTATCACTTTATCAAGATCTCACCCATGAATGAGTAACACATAACACTCTCTCAAATAGTGATTATATCCAAGGATTCACACTCCATTGTGATCTCTCATGATCCCCTACTGAATCAAAACCTATACCTACCTAACTGTCCCATAAGTAAGCAATTGACACCAATTTTCAATAGGGATTTGCCTACTTCAGTTACATGTGGACCATAATGGTTCTATATATTAGCTAATACATATTGGTTTGCCCATCTAATAGATACTTTTCACATCTCACTAGAATCGCATGAAATTCCTTGAAAATTGAATAAGTTTCTATTTTTCTAGAGACGCCATACTATCAACCCAAATAAGCATGACCTACTAACCCCCATATTGAGCATCCGTGAGTGATTAATTTCCATCCATTCAAGTAAATTTTTGGAGTAAAAGTTACCTTATTTTCTATTAGGCACAACCTAATTCCAATCCTCTTTCGTGAATGGGCAATCTCAAAGCACGTGTAAAATATCTTCAACCTCAATATGGCAAATCAAGCAAGAGGGATCTTGTTCAATTCCCTGTCGTACTCTTTCCTCATTAGTTAGGATTCGTTGTTTGAAAAAGAGCCAAAGGAATACTAGGACACGTTGTGGATTGCAATGAATTGTAACATGTTTACGCAAGTGTACATAGTCGTTCCAGTAATAAGTAAGTAAAAATGAGTTATCGTCTCCATAGGGACTGTATAAGCTTAATCAAATATTTGTAAAATTATAACTTCACAATTTGATGTAAAAATTTAATAATTTGGATAGTGATGATTAAATTAAATAAATTTAACTAGATGGAAAGAATGATCCCTATGCAATTCTAATTTAGATGTAATTTACTAAATGTATGAATGAAGGATTTAGCAATAAAAACAATGAACATTAAATGGGCTAGGATAATTATATTAATTAATTCAATTTACTTTCATCATGCTAACATGTTCAGAATTACTTCCATGGCAACTCGATCTCTTATGGGTTTGGAAACCAAATTAAGTCCTCTCAGTTCTTTTACTTAGTTAAACATGCATGTCACTGATCGTATTAGACTAAGGGTTTCTTCGCATTTATGCAAGGTCACAGGGACATTTACGTTTGCAACAGTTTAATTACATAAACCTAAAAACCATGCAAGATACTAGAGCTAACTAAAGATATTATGAACCTTAACTTAGTCGATTTTAATGACCTAAATTAAGCATTGCATTGTTCAATTATGCATCTACTAGTCGTCGTTTGGTCAGGATTACTCAACTAATCTGAGTGCACCCAATCACATATGAATGAAATGCATCATGATATTCATTGAAAACATAATTGACTAAGGCACAAAACATGTTAACATGAATTAAATAAATCTCATTAACTTAATATAATTATCCTAGGAGATAGGAACTAGAACTTCATAGTTGATGTCAAAAACATAAAAATCAAACTAAAAATGTTAAAATAAATAATCAAGACGAAATAGTAGACTCAGTTCAGTAGCCTTCCGGATCTATTCTGACTGAAGCGCTCCTCCGTTTCAATTGAAGCTTTTTTGCTAATGGTTTAGAAGGTAGCTTGATAGAGAGTGCTTTTGAAAAAGCTTTTGAGGCTAAAGATGGGAGAAGGGATGGACGACTATGCCAGGGAAAAAGAGGAAAAGGAATTGAGAGAAAACTAGAGTGAGTAAGAGAGGAATGTTGAGTGATGAGGGATTATGAAAAAGTGAGGAATGGCAAGGTATTTATAGGTGAAGGTAAGGGTTTGAGTTTACTAAAAACAGGTTTAAATTTCCTTCCTTCCCTCTACCATGTGGCCGACCATGCTTCAAGGAAAAGGGATAACCAAGTCTTCTTAATTTGAATTTGAATTTCAAGCTAAAAATAGCTATGTAGTGGACAGTTTCAACAGGAAAGTTGTTGGGCTGAATTCTGATTATTTTCCATCTACAAGGACCTTCAATTAAATATCCCAAAACACATTTTGGGTAGCTAACATCAAGTGCCGAAATTGGGATTTTAATTCCCTTTGTCGGACAATTTTTTCATTCCAATAACTTAGCAAACATGGCCATCTTTTATCACCTTTTTTTTATTGGTTCAAATAGTCAACCCCATGCCCAAAATTGTATGGGCTTGTCGTCCACATGGATAATTTGTACATGGCATCTTTTATTTATTTAAACCATGTCTTTAATGGACCTCCTACATAGTGAAAAATACATACATTAATAAATTAACATGAATTAATATAAAATATGCATGAAAATCATGTAATTAAACATAATTTCACATACTTTCTAAATTAATGTATATACACAATAATTAAGTAAAAATGTGGTAAAAGTATATAGAAAAACCCTATATACTTTCGAGTCTACATGGACCTTAATACATCCAAGGGACTTTCCACCTACTCTCTCTAGTGTTCCACAAACTCTTCCGGATAGTTTGATAGGCACTTTTAACCGAGAAAGACCTTGTTTGAGTATTCATCCAAGTGATTAGATCCAGAACCGCCGAAATATGGGGAGGGGGCATGCTCAAAATACTTTTAATAGACTTCTCAGATAACCATACTCAGAACAACTCAAAATTCCATGTACTTTCTCCTATTACCATTTCATTAAGCCAATAGTCTGATCCAAGATTACCATGAGAGGGTATGTGTTTAACCAAAGGCCTTACATGTGGTATCCAAGAATCCTTTCAACACCAAATAGAGTGAACATATCTTATAGACCACACTAAATTTTCACAAAGTAAAGGCCAAACCTTACACAGAGCTCTCCAAAGGAAAGAACACCTCTCTCTCGCTATACTGTTTGGAATCAACTCGTTCATGCCATACTTCAAATGAAGAACATGAACCCATAAAAGCATTGTCTTTTGAGACTAAATCGAAACCCAACTTCATCAAAAAAGAGGCATTTTGATCCTCCAAGTGTCGAAATCCAAGACCACCACAAGCATGAAGTTGACATATAGAATCCCAGTTGACTAAAGCTATCTTCTTCCTCCCATTCAATGCTCTCCAAATAAATTTCCTAACTAAACTATTGATTTTTGCACAAATGCTTTTGGGTAACATCATGGATTGCATAAAATAATTAGGTATAGAAAGAATAACAGATTGCGCTAAGTAATTCTACCTGCAAGAGAGAATTATCTGGTGTCCCAGCCAAGTAATTTATTGTGCACCTTATCAATCACAAACCTCAACATACTGAGATTTTGTACCTTTTGAAATCCAAGTATAGAACTAATTTTGTCCTTTAGCTCTTCATCAACACCATTCGAAAATAAAATATTAGTATTGCAAACATTGAACCGATGCCCTAAGAAAGCATAGAAGTTATCTAAAGTCTCTTTAAGAACCCGAGCTTGTTTCAAATCTGTTTTGGAGAAGATTACAAGGTCATCAACAAAGAAAATATGAGATAAATTTGGTCCAGACCGAGATAGGCGAATGAGACACCATCTATCACTAGAGATGGTCAAATGAATAATATGACCCAACCATTCCATACAAAGCACAAACAAGTATAGAGACAAATGAAACCCATGTCGGATCTCTCTAGCAGATTTAAACCTTTGCGTAGGCACACCCTTCCACAAAATTTATATAATGGAATTAGAAATAACCGATATGATTACCTTCCTGAGATAATTCGATACACTAGATGATTTGAGGGAGACATCAATGAAATCTCATCGGACTCTGTCATATGCTTTCTCTAAGTTGATTTTGACCGTTATATATCATCTTTTATTTTGTTTCCCTCTCATAGAGTGAAAACCCCCTGCGCAATTATGATGTTATTTGAGATATTCCTTCTCGCTATAAAACCAGCTTGTTCTTGTGCAAAAAATTTAGGAAAAACCATTTTGAAACAATTATTTAAAATCTTCATAACCAGCTTGTATAAAATAGTACAGAGACTTATAGGGTAAAATTATGAAATACGTGTTTAGGTTAGAGGCCTTAAGAATAAGGATAATGAGAATATTGTTCAATCCGGATCAATAACTTCACCATCAAACACCCGCTTCACCCAATTATAAACAGTACTTCCAACCACTCCCCATTAATTTTGGAAAAATAAGGCATGAAAACCATCACTACCTGGAGCTTTCAAAGGAACCATACTGAATAGAGCAAGTCGTATTTCCTCATTCAAAAATAGATTTACCTAAAAAATCTCTGTCACACTAATCAAGTTGTAGGAATGTGCTAGGAGGTAAACCTTTTATTGGTGTCGACACTTCTCTATATAACTTATAGAAGTAGTTAATCGTTTCATTCTGAATATCCTCTAGGTCATAAATCCATTCTCCAGCTTGATTTCGAAGGGCATTAATTTGATTGAATTTCCTCCTTTGAATTGAGGAGAGGAAAAATCCTGTGCTGTAATAACTGCTTTCTGAGTCTGAGTTCTCTGATAGGATCCCCTTTTCCGGCAGTTTGAGTGGAAGTTGGACTTTCTCTTTCGATGGCGGTCCAGGCTTTCTGCCTTTCAGTCTGAAGCCCTTCGAGCCATTGGAAGTTGCCTTTTCCCCTTGGTGGATGGGGTTACATACGAGCCAACCAATAGGTAGGGTGCTACCCTCTGACCTGACGAGCTCCCTTTCCATTTTCTGAGGTTTGAGGAGTAGGTTACCTGGGGCATGTGAGCTTTAGCCATTTCCAGCCCAGCCGAGTAAGTAAATGTAAATCTCTCTTCATTTTTTTTAGTCTATCGATCCAGGCCCTGCCTAGATAATCTCCCAGCGATCTAGAGTGTCATCCATTTTCAGTGCTAGCTCCGACTCGAATTTCCTCCTTTGAATCGTATGACTCTGGAAGAATTTAGTATTCTGGTCACAAAACTAAGCTAGTCACATCAAGCTTTTTGTTTCCATGATAATTCTTCATGGTGGAGTATAGACTCTAATTCCTCCCTTACCTCTATCTTCTGCTGAAGTAAATAGTCAGAATCCTAGTGCTCCATCTTTCTTTAAATACCAAATAAAGTACTAATCAATTTCTTTTTACGAGTGCCAATGTGCCCATAGATCAATTTGTTCCAATCTTTGACACTAACATAGAACTGATCAAAGGAATCAAACATACAACTATTGAATTTCTTCTTCTCCTTCACAAACTCAGAAAAATTAGGATGTTTAGTCCATCTAGCAATAAAGCGAAAGGGTTGACCTCTTGGCAAATTAATCTCTAGCCTTAGAGAAAAACAAATAGGCCTTGTAACACCCTATACTCAGTCCAATCGCTCGACCCGAGCTATAAGGTATTACAACTTTAAACTTTAAAATCATTCACAATTTAATAAAAAAATAACCAAATAATTTATTTGCAATCATTTTTCCATGTTATTCAATCAAAACAGGACTTAATTCAAGCTCATGGAACATTTACAACAAACTAGGAACAATTCTGGTTTAAAATGAAACTTTTACAAAAGTTTGAGTAAAAAGTGAAAATAGAGGTCACACGACTGTGTGACAGAGCTTAGCCCGTGTGGCTCAAGAACATGGTTGTGTGGCCTAACTGTGTAACAGCTGTGCCCATGTAACTCAAAATCACACGGTCGTGTCGCTAGGCTGTGTGGATAAACCTACACCAAAAATCAAAGAGGTCACATAGCCGTGTCATGCAACCGTGTGGGACACACAGTCGTGTGGCAGACCATGTCACAGATTGTGTGTGCCCAAAATACCTTCAAACACAAGCCAAATCACCCACAATTTCTTAAAACCCAAGCTATGCATTTACCATTACATAAACATATTCAAAATGTACCAAAATATGCTAATTCACATTCAACCTATGTGCCTAACTAATATGTCCTCAATGGCACCACAATTCAAGTGTAAACAATAACTATCCAAACTAAGACATAATCAACATATCCACCTTATTCAATCATCAACCAAGACCCAAATACCATTGCTAAAATCATTCATTTATACTAAACTTTCTAATGCAAACATACTACATCATAAGTTCATAAATTACCAAAACCAAAATGACCATTTCAACAACATCTCATCAACAAAGGAATCAAGTGAAAAGCTACCATTTCAAGATACCAAAATACCAAATACAAAATTACATCTCAAATGACACAAGTCATCACCAAGTTACCTAATAACATAAACATACTGAAACCCTGTTTACATGCCACTTATAACCGAGCCAAAATAAACAAATAACTATTGAATGAGTTGTCGGATAGTGTGATCTCCAACAATGTTCCAATCGATAACAAAAGTCTGACAATCTACAAAGAAGAGAAACTAAATAGACTAAGCTTATATAAAGCTTAGTAAGTTCATAAAATAAAACATCACATAACTGTCAATTTAATTTATAAATCATACATAAAATAGAATAAACTTTCATTTGCCTTGTTTCATCATTCCAACTATATGAAGTGTAAACCTGAATACTTCATATCATGTTAATAATCGCATACCAAGATAAAATCAAACAAATACAATCCATTATACCATCTCATTCCATTTCCATTTTAGTAGTTAACTATTTTGCCCGGAGAACAATAGTAAATTGGCTTTAGATACACAGGAGGGTAATGCTCACACAAGCTGACAAAAGGACATTAACTGATACATGTTGCTGCTCACACAAGCTTCGAAGAATCCACAACACATGCAGAATCTCAAGCCATCAGTATGGTATCCATCACCGTTACATAGTACTTGATAAATATAACACCGACACAGAATGCTTGATACTGTAACACCGGTATAAAGTACCTAATACTGTAATCACTAGAAACTAGTGCCTGATATGTCCTAATGACATGTCATTTGTATCCTATCTATTCACTAAGTTCACTCGGGCTTACTATGTTTTACTGAGATTATTTCATGCTTAAACTTTACCTTTCAAACCATAATCTTTCCATTTCATAACCATTCAATAGATCATAGCATCATTCAAATTCATATAAACAAACACATAATTAATTCAAATATTAATAAACATAATAAATGTAATACGAACTTACCAAAATATGATAGCTATCAACACTCGACGACTTGACGACTTTTCCTTTCCCACGATTATCAACCAATTGACTCGTTTCTTGATCTAAATATAATAATTTTATTCAATTAATCAATTTAATAACATAAAACATTTAAATTCACATATTTGTCCCTTAATCTTTATGTTGCACATTTACCTTATACTTTTACCTTTTATTTAATTTAGTCCCTAAACCCAAAACTTCCAAATCTATCACAATTACACCAACTTCATGCTAGCCAAATGTTCCATTATACCATTACAACCCATATTTATTAAAATTTCATAAGAATTTCATGTCGAATTTAATATTTTATCAATTCAATCCTTTAACTTAAAACTAATCAAAGTCACTTTACAAAATAGTCCTATTTAACTATCAAGCTTAATGATATAAAAAAAACTTCAAAAAATCACAAATTCATCCATGTCATTATTGTAAACATTGAACAGTTTTACGAATTAGTCTCCGAGTTAGCTAGATTAAGCTACAACGATGTTAAAAACATAAAAATAATGAAAAACGAGTTGAAAAACACTTACATGCACCCAATTAGAGCTTGATTGAAACTTAAGAACTCAACAATAGTGTTTTTCTCCTCTTACAATCGGTGGTGATGAAAAATAAAGATGACAACATGTTTTATTATCTTTTTTTTTAGTTTATTTATTAAATTACCATTTTAACCTTGGTTACTTAATCAAATTTCACACAAAACCTATCACCTAACCTCCCACTATACTTCAATTTGGTAGCTTTACATTTTAAGCCCTTAATTCATGGTTTTATAACTATATAATATAATTTAACTTATAGAAATTAACTTTTACAACTTTTACAATTTAGTCTTTTTTTACTTATAGAAATTAACTTTGGCAAACATTTTGATATTGTAAGGATTATTTCTTTTTTTGCTTTTTTATAATTCTTTGAAAGGGTTTATGTCTTAAGATTTGGGTAGAAATTTTAATAGAGTTGTAAGGTTAAACCTTGTCTTCAAAGGTTGTACAAATTAGTAAATTTGGGAGAATCCTTAGTTGTGGAAAGCTAAGGTAGTGGAGTAGACAATTGGGGCCGAACCACTCTAAATTGTTGTGTTCTTTATTCTATCTTTTCTTTCTAGCTTTCCTAAATTTTTAAAAGTCAATTCACCCCCTCTTGGCAATTTCGGTTTGACCAATTGAGCTAACAGAAAGTTATAAATAAAATTGGACTCTGAATTTTCAAGTCAACTTTCGACTCAAAATTTGTGTGTACAGTAGTTCCTATTTAAGGTTTTTTTTTTAAAATATATATAGAGAGATATCTAAATTTGGTAATTTGTATTTATTTTATATTTAATTTTTTGACTTAATTGGTACCTAAATTTGAAATAATTCAACTTGGTACTTTTAGGTACATGACTAATACCATTAAAATATGTTGACATAGTGTTGACGACCAATAGCATAGTGAAATGTGACCGCCTTATATTTTTTGACACATGGAAAAAAAGTAAAAGATTATTAAAATAATTAACACGTGTCAAAATGTAAAACTACCATATTTCACCATGCTATTATTTGTCAACACCATGTCAAGTAGGTCCAAAAAATAGTCTAGGTACCAATTAGATATAAGTTGTCAAATTCAAGTGCCTTTGTATATCTTAACCCTTTTTTTCATCACCCAAATTTTAAAATGTCAGGTTTTTTTTTTCTTTATTTCCATTAAGTGTCGTTAAATATTTAACAAAAGGTAAGGTGACAATTTAAAATTTTGTATAATAAATTAAGCCCTCAAATTTTACATATTATATTAATTTAATTATAATTTTGATTTATCATAATTCTAAAAAATTAAAAGTTGAATAAATATACATTGGTTGGTGTAAAGGGCTTAGTTAAGAGCTACCTAGGGTTTGAGGGGAAAGGGAGGGTGGAACTTGGACACTAAACACGTTCAAGACTAGTGTTGCCCCCCTCTAGGTATTAAACCTGCCCTACATTATTATTATGTTTTGTAATAAAGGCAATGCTTTGATGTCAGTAAGAATGGTACTTTGAGTCATGCATCTGCATACAGATCCCAAATCTCCGATTTATTATAAAGTTGCCGCCTTATCTTTTATGTCTTTTCACATCGTTGTTGTAGCTAGGCTGGCCTAAATCGACGGGCCTGGCCTAAGTTGGGAACTTCTTGTTTTGTCCAAGTCCAAATTCCATGACTAGAAACGTGGATGAAGCATAGCGGGACGGATTTTGTCAAATTTATTGCTATTTTTATAGTTGGTATGTCTTGTTTTATTGTGGGTGATTCAACATTATTATTTTTATGAATGTTCGATTCATTTTTTTTCTAATTATTTTAATATATTCAATACGGTTAAGGAGTGAAAGGAAAAGAATCCATGATTTTCTATAATTTATTATTTTAATAGTTTTATATAGAAAGTTAAGTGCTAATTTTATATAAGGGATGGGTAGGCAATTATTATAACTTTTCAATACTTATTCTCTAAAAAATCATTTATCTTACTTCATATTTACTTTTAAAAATATGAAAACTCATTTCATTCAAACTGAAATAATTCATACTCCATTAAATAGTTCAGGTTTTACCATACTTAAATCAAATTGAATATTAAATAGTTCAGGTTTTACCATACTTAAATCAAATTGAATTTAGTTAATATTATGTGAACTAGATTATAAATAAAATATAAAGACTTTGTGTTTAATTTTTCAATTAACTTGAATATTAGATTTGATCTGAAGAGAATCTCTACCCTTAATTCTTTTTAAAAAATATTATATATATTTGTTGTCAATATAAGAGAATTTAAGTTTGAATGCGTTAAAAGCGCATAATACTTTTATTTATAAGTTGGGAAAATGTTATGAGTAATTTTAATTATTGTGTTAAAAAGAGTATATATAATCAAAACTTATAATAAAATTGTTAAAATATATTTATTAATTTAAATCTGATACTTCATGCATGAAAACTAAGATAAGCAATATGTACGGACAAGATTGAAGACATGCATATGCATGTGTACATCATCAAACAAGTCCCCTTTAATGTCGACAGTACCGAAAGAAATATACTCATGCATGGACATTCATGCATGTAAACATACATATATCAACATGATTAGTGCATTGAAAATCTTCATGTAGACGTCGAATTTTCTAGTTTTTGTGTAATGATCACTGTATTGGTGGGGTCGAGAGAGCTAATAATTTCCATCTTCCGTTGACCATCATGGGGAAAGAATGGAAATAGACAATGCACATGAAAGCTATTTTTTTTTTTCTTTATAGTGGAAATGAAGCAATATTTTTCGCAAAAGTTATGGATGACCTAACTCTTAATAATTTCAATATGTCTTTGATAAGATTACGACATCACTGGGTCAACAAATTTAGCCTTATTTAACACTTTAATAGCAAAAATCAGGATCAGTTTACATATATTTATAAATTAATAACTTAAGTAGGGACGAAGTTAAAATACTTTTAGGGCCTAAATTAAATTATAATTTTATAATAATAAAATGTAATTTTATTATTTTAATAGTTCATATATTTATAATTTTAAAAGATTTTAATTAATTTTTATTATTTTTAAAGGGTAAAGTGTAATTTTACTTTTACTAATTTAAAATTTTAAAATTTTAAATAATTTAAATAAAAAATTTCCATTTTAAGAGACCAAGACCGTATGGTCCCTAACTACATCCCTGAACTTATGCTTATTTAAGCCTTTCATATGTATTTTTTATATTTTGAAAGCATATTTTTATTTAGTTTTTAGTATTATTATATACAAATTTCAAGTTAAAAATAAGATATAAAAATAAGCAAATAAAAGTAACTTTATTTATGAAAATTAGTTACAATTTTTAGAATCAGTATAAAGAAATTTTTTTTTAGTGGAGTTTTGATCTAAAGGTTGTTTAGACTTAATTTTGGATAGATTTAGTCTATTTTAAGGATTATTGAAACTTGATCTTGAAAATGGATTTAGTGAGACGTTTGCTTGAGAATTTAATTTGATTTGGTGTATTTGTCTTTGAAATTTGATATTGAATTAATGAAGCCCACTTAAAGAGTCGTGAGACTTGAGAAAATAAGTTTGAATCCAAGCGTCTTCGAGACATAATATTAGATGATAATTCTACTTTAAAGGACTTTTAGACTTGATCTTAAATAATGAGTTTTATCTTTCTTGCGTTGATGCACAAATTAGGGAGATGTTTGATCTAAAGGTCCTCGAGACTTGATTTTGTATAGATAATTTTAACTTCAAGGACATTCTAGATTTGATCTTGAAAATGGATTGAGCCTCTTCTATATTAGTTAAATAAGATCGATAAGCAGTTTTCTTGAGAATTGAACTATGTTCTTCAAATTTTTTTTTTTTGTTTTGTTTTTAAGTTATTTAATTTCTTCACATATTTCTTGAGATGTCGAAAAAAACTTCTAATCTTCAAAAGCTTCTTCTCAAACAACTTTTAGATTTCTGAACTTTTAAACTTTTGAAGTTACCTTGGATAGCTTGAAGGTATATAAGTTGTGTATAAATGGATGCTTATTTAAGTTGTGTAAAAGAAATCAATTAATGTAACTTTTCTTAATTGGTAAGGTATTGAAGACTTTGCGGAGTGAGGTATAAACCCATTTTCATTTTGGTTATAAATTTAGTAGATGTATTTTAATCCAGTTAATTTTAATATTTTTATTTTTAAAGGTCAATTATAGTCTTGATTTAAATGGTAGAAGTTAAACCCATTTCTATAAATTCCTCTATTAGTCATCTAATTTGTATAAAGTTATATATTTGATTCATTCTTAGTTCCTATCATTTTTGAATTCTAAAATTTTAATCTTGACACAAATAATATCTGTCAAACCAATTAGTTTAATTTGTGTGTATTATATAAAATAATAAGTTGACATAATATTATACATATGATAATATATATGTCACATCAAATTTTGAAAATGATAGAATTTTACTTAATGAATTTAATAATTACTATTTTGACAAGACTGAAATTTTAAAATTAAATTATGCATAGTCTGAGGACTAATAGGCCAAATTTAACCTTTTCATTTTCTTTCCACACACGTTTTTGCCCACAAACGTCACTTCAAATTGACTGATAACTTTAAAAAATTGAAAAGTTTCTAGGATTTTTATAAAAAATTAATATTAAGTAGTGAATTTTATGTGATACCTTTTAAATACGAAACTTTAAAAATCTTGTTTTATATGTTTAATTAGAATAATAATGATTGAATTATTAGAGAAAATGAAAGCCATCTTATCAATATTGTTGGTGTTGTAATAATTTAAAATGGTGGGTTTGAAGATACTTAAATGTGTAATATACTCTATTTTAATTAGTGGTGGTTTGAGAGGTTAATTAGTAAAAGAATATCACTTTTAAAATTTAATTAGTAAATTAGGTTTTTTTAATTGAAGGAAATAATTTAATTTTAGAGAGAAACAAAAACGAATTTAGCAAGATGCGTTTTCACTTTTGTAATGATAAAAATTTTCAATAGCTAATTTCTAACTATTTTTAAGAAAAATTTCTAACGGTTAATTTATTTGCTATATATATACAACTCATTTTCTTTTTTTTTTTCTTTTTTACATTCAAATCGTATTCTCTCAATTCTCTTAATCCTATTCATCTATTCTCTCAACTATTTTATTCTCAATTTTTCATTTAATTTTCTCAAATTCTTCTTGTCTTAATTTTATATTTTGAAATTTCTTTGATTTTATTTTATTTTTATAATTTTAGAAATTTCAATGTCTCTTATTTGTTTAGATGACACACATTTTCGACGTCCAATTACTAATGGAAAGAATTTTTTTATATTTTAATTAATATAATTATTAAGTTGTTAACATTAATTAATTTTATAAGTTTTTATGTTTATAGAAGCAAAACGAATATTTGATTATTGAGACGTATATACACAATTTAAGTGCGAGTGCACCGCGTGTTATTGAACAACACTTGCAAGAGGCGGGCATCTTGCACTTGTCCATATGCTCGGTGGGACTAAATTGGAGTCCGCATTTATCAGCGTTTTGGTGGAAAGATGAAGACCTAAGACACACACATTCCATCTTCCGTGTGGTGAGTGTACAATTATACACGAGGATATGACATTATAACTTGGTTTATTGGTTGATAGGGCAATCGTTACGGGGTAGTGGATGTTGGCGATTGGAGCGCAATTTGCGACCAACTATTAGACAAGGTGTCAGACAAGTTTAGTAGTATATATTCGAATAGAGATGAAATGGTTAGAAGACAACTTCTCATATACTGACAACTCCGTTAGTGTCGTTGAAAGACAACAATACGTGCAAGCATTCATACTGAGGTTAATCGGGGGTATTCTTATGCCAAATAAATCTCAAAATCTGGTAAATTTAAAATGGCTCCGACAACTAGTCAACTTAAAAGAAGCGGAGCGACTTAAGCTTATTAAATTAATAAATTCGTGAGACTTATTTGTATTTTAATTCTTCTTTGTTATTAAGTATTCATGCATATTCTGTTTTAATTACAATTGCTCAGGCTTATTGAATGTCTATCCAATATTCGATAACTTAGAATGGTTGTCGTGTTAATTAAAATGATTAAATCTATAATTGTTTAATTCATTCTAATACTAGTGACGAACTACGTAACTCATTTATGTCGTAGTTTACGTTTATGTAGTGTGGATGCGTGATCTATCTTAAATGAACCCTACTAAGGTGAGTTTGTTGGTTAGAATTAGGTCACTTTCATTCTTAAAGCTTTTGGTAAGTTAAATCTTAAGCGCTGAGTTGCAAGGTTATTTATCAGTTAAAGAAGTAATTTCAAACAAACTGTCTCTTGGTTATCAAACAGGTAAGGAGAGATTGGTTGTCTAGTGTTGAGTCAATGACTAGAACTAATTTATTAAATGAACAGAGGTTATATTTGTTGGACAAAACACATTAGCAGACAAATATAAATATAAATAATTATATAAACAAATAAAACAACTTAATATAAGCAAATATTTATATTTATGTAAAACACCATATTTAAATAAAAAAATTAAATAAATATTTGTATTTATTTAAAACATCATATTTGAAAATAATTAAATAGACAAGATTTTGGAAAACCAAAAATCGAATAAAGGGAATCGAGTTTTACTAGATATTGAGGCATGTTTTCACAGTTTCCTTAAGACAAATTCGATCGCTCCTATGGTACTTAGAGAAACGTTGGTTGACTGTCTCCCAGGATACAACAACAAAATGATCGCAGCAGTAGTACCTTTTCAGTGATCAACGAACAAACATTGCCTTCTTCTATCATTGAAACATTTGAAAATTTGGAGAGGAAAGAAAAGAATTTTTTAGAGTGAAAATTCGTTATTTCTCTGTGTGTGCATAAAGAATTCTGCAGACTTCTATAGGCATTTAATATAGGGGAATTTTGGAAATTTTCATGAACAAAGATACAAATATTTTCATTAAAGGAGCCTTTAAATCAATTTGAATAAAATCAAATCAATTTGAAAATCAATCTGATTGGAATAAAATCAAATCGAGATATTTTTCCTTTTAATACAAATTTTGTATAATATCTGTGGAGAAAAATAAAATATGCATCGGGCTAAAATATCTACAGTCCCTTTTTGGCCCAACCAAACCAAATATTTTGCATTGCCCATGTTGTGCGGATGCATCCCCAACCCCAACAGGTTTGGACCTACACTCTCTGTACGCGAGGTAGGATTTTAAGCTTAGTCATTCAATAACATTTTAAGTGAGTTCTCATATATATACACATCTCACACTTGGTATTTAACCAATGTGGGATATAAGCTTATCAATTTTCTCAACATAATTCACAAGTAGCTTACTTTGAGCATCAATTTCTCATTCATCACTCAACCATTTTGAGCATATGATATACCATTGTAAAGGTCTCATGGAGTAGAATATAAAACCATAATTTTATTATTCAACTCTCCACCTTTACCAATCGAGAATATACCTCAAAGTTTCCAAAAATTACATATTTTCGAACAATATTTATGTCGATGATCGAATTCATAAATCAAACAGAGATTAATATTTGGCTGGAGCTTTTTCTCATCAATTTTTCTAAAATTTTTAATTATTGCTTTCTTCGATCTAAGCCTTCAATTTAAATTTGGTTTTAGTTTAATTTTAGCTTTCGATTTCATAAAACCCCCTTCCAATTTACTTTTATTGTTTTTGCTTGAAATAAAATTATTATCGATCTATGTGAATACGAGCTTGCTTGTTGCTTCTACTAATTTATATTTTCAAGTAGGTATATTTTTGTAGGTCTCGACAACCTAACAAATTTTGGGACCGTTGTCGGAGAATGATGTTAGTAATTTATATGATGCAACTAGAAAATTTTGTGCTCGGTGATGCAAAGTCAATGATTTGCAAACTAAAGAAATCTATCTATTGGCTTAAGCAAGTGTCTCGGTAACGGTATTAAAAAATTTATCAAGTGATTCTATCATTCAATTTTGAGATGAAATTTTTGTTGATATTTGTATATACAACAAGTTTCGTGGGAGTAACCATATTTTTTGGATTTTATATGTTGATGACAAATTGCCTGATAGTAATGATATAGGTTTTTTCCATGAGAGAGATTTCTATCAAGGAATTTTGAGATGAAAGATCTTGGTAATGCAACTTTTGTATTAGGGATTTCAGATGTATTGAGATCGTTCTCAATGTAATTTTGAATTATCATAAATGACCTATATTGAAAAATGAATTTGGTATGTAAGAGTATAAATTGGGTGATACACTTGTTGCTAAAGGAGAATCGTTTGATCTTCACTAATGGCCGAAGAAAAATTTGAGATTACAAACATGCTAAAGATTTATTATGCTTTAATAGTGGGGAGCCTGATGTATATTTAGGTTTGTATGCATTTGAATATTGTGTATATTGTTAGGATGTTGGACAAATATTTGGGCAATCGGGATATGGATCACTGGAAAGCATCCAAATGAGTTAAATGGTATCTTTAGGAAATAAAATATTACATTCTCACATATTGGAGGTCTGATAACTTAGAGATTGTCAAGTATATAGACTAATTTTGTTGGACTATGAATGAAGAATCTTGCCACTGGGCTGCGAATTGTGGATAGGATAAAAAGACCTTTAAAGTTATTTTGTGAAAATAAATTTGTAGTTTTTATTTCAATAACAACATGATAGCAAATAGATATAAAATTGGTGGCGGTAAAAGAAAAGGTTTAAAGTGTTCAAATGTCTATATAGTGTATTAGAACAAATTCCATAATTCTGGATCCATTTATTATTAGACTAGCATGTTTTTCATAGGCATATTGCTCATGTGGTTGTTATGTCACTTGAGGATATTCACTTTTAGTGAGAATTTTTAATTTTAAATATTATTCTATTACAAAAATATTTTTGGAGATTTTCATTTTACGGATATTTTAAGGTTATTTTCTGCATAATAAAATTTATTTTAATTTATTCACACTATGCTTTTGATAATGTTTGATCTCATTAAAGTTCAAGGAGAATCAGTTGGAAACAGACATGTTGGTGTTACATTGTTTGTAATTTCCATACCATACATCCATACTTGATCTATTTCATTTGGTTGTGTAAATATACATGATTAAGGATGGATTTAGCTATAATATGTCTACCAAAAATTGTCTTGGTTCTATGTTAACATACTTGATGGACAAGATTGTTCGGAATACTTTTTGATTATGATAGTGAAAATTTAAGTTCACAAGGTCTTATTGTGACATGTAATTATAAGGTGATAAGTATATATTTCGTGGTCTAAGTGGGAGATTGTTGGATAATACCAACATCACATATATGTGTAGAGACTCAAGTAACTAATTTTTAATTAACGATCAATTAAATATAAATTAATGTTAAAGTGCAAAAGTTACATATTAGGGTTATGGTTTCCAAATTATACATAACACACCTTTCCTTACATCCTATCTTTAAAAAAGAAAGAATCACATTATTTAAATCCTATGTGCTAATTTGAAATACCAAAACCACAACAATCAATAGTTTCAACATATCGATGTATGCAAGTACGCTTTTGCATTTAAATTTTGTTTTTAGTATTCTTGATTTGACAAACCATGACGCATACTTTTCATGTTGATGTTCTTATTTGACAAATCCTAATAGGTATGATGCTCTAATTTTGTTCTTGATGTTCTACATATCTAATTCAAAATATCATTCACAACATTATAACACTCTAAAAACACCGATAATAAACAACACTTTCAACTATAAATCTATATACCTTTATTGACAGGTGGTCCACCGTGGATGCTCACATCTCTCTTCTATTACATTTTAGAAAAATGGTTTTAGTTTTGGTCCCTCTATTATGCCTAAATTTAATATTTAATCTTTATATTTTAATTTCTAACATAACTTAGTCTTATAATTTTTTTTATAATTTTATTAATTACTCCAAATAGTTAATAACTTATTGCTTAAAATATTATGTGGTTGTATATAATTTGAATGCCATGAAAATATTAGAGAATCACATGTGACTTACCTTTTCTTTTTTTAAGGTTTGCATTGTTTATATATATATATAAAAGAAAATGGTCAAATTTCAATTTTACCCTAAACTATGTTAAACTTGAGATTTAAATTTTGTATATAATTTGATCCCTTTACTTTTATAATGTCATTAGTAAGTCTAAATAGTTAATATTGTTAATTATTTCAGTCAAATTGTTGACATTAATTTTTTTAAGAACATTATTCCAAAAAAAGTTATTTTATCATGACGAGTTTGAGTAAGTGTTTTAAGGAAAAAAATCTTAATTAGTATTTTCAACATTATTTTCAACATGATTACCAAATAATTTTTTTAATTTTAAAATGTTAAACCAAAAATTTAATAGAATTATTTTAATGGTAGTAACAAATGGACTGATTTTTAAATCTCTGAAGTGTATATGTACTTGGAACATATTTTAATTTTAAAAATTTTAGTCTATAATTAATATAAATAAATAACCAACCTGATACATAAAGTCTTAACTTGATTGATTGACATCAAAACTATTATTACTGTAAAAAATATAAATTCAAGCGAATAAAAATATATTTATCTTTTTATTTAAAATTACAATTGTAATATGCTAGTTTATTAATATGGAAAGTGAAAGGCAAACAATAATTACATGAAAGGTGCCCCTTTCATGCCGGTGGCATCAAATTCATGCTAAATAAATGTTTTTAATACTAAAAATCATGATCCCTTGCGTGCAGAAAAGTTTTAAAAGATAAATAACATATTTTTGCAATATTCCTAACCGACAGAACTATGATAAATACTGGATACTGGAATGATATCTCTTATACAGGAAGCCGAGGAAAGCTTCCTCACCTAACCTAAAAGGTTGGGATGTTCATGTGGTCCAACCCAAGCATATAATATGGACAATAAAAATTTTACTTCGAATTCCTCTAATTTGAATTGCTATTTATTAAATAAATGAAATTTATTTATTTTATTTTACACTATATAAATATTAATATTAACATTTTTAAATAATTATATGAATTTTCCAACTGATCTGGGCTGAATGAATGAAAGTTATCCATTGGTTTTTATTAAAGGCTCACAAATTAGTACAAACTAGTATGATTTCATCCCTCCATGTTGTGTCAATTAATTTTTAGGTTAGAGTAAAAATTTAAAGGATATAAAATGTTTTATATTTTTGTATTTTTTTATATTTAGAATTTTACAAATTTAGTCCCTTTATTTTTGAATTTAAAATTCAGGTCTAATTATTAGCATTGTTAAAATTCTTCTATTAAATTTGTTAGTATGATATTTTGAAAAAATAAAATAAAAATAAAACAAAAATTCACTTGGGAGTCATAAAAAAATGAAATTATAATAGACTTGAATTTAAAAAAAAAAAAAAAAAGTTAAAATCACAAAAGCATTTGAATCGAAATAAAATATTTAGACTAATTAATAATATTAGAAAAGTTAAGGTTATGAATTATGTCAAAATTAAATTTCAAATTTAAAAGTAGTATAAAGACCAATATTAAAATTGACCATTAAAATATAATCTCATAAAAAGTAAAGGATTAGAATTGAAAATTAACTATCATATTATAATTTTTTATTTAAAGTGAAGAGAAATATAATGCACAAATGTCGTGAAGCTCACTTGAGAGTACTATAACAATAATCGATATTATAATAGACTTGAATTTGATAGAGAAATTTAACAGTGTTGGCAATTATTAATATCCACATAAACATTTAAATCATAATAATATATTTAAACTAATAAACGATATAAATTTAAGGTGCCAAAATAAATTAAAAATTAAAAATAAAGATTAAATCTTAAATTTAAATCTAATATAAAAATCAAAATTAAAATTTCACCTAAAAGAGATTAAAATTAAAGTTAAAAATTTTGAATTATGTCTAGATCCTCAACTTTATTATTAAGAGAATCTCTCATTGGCTAAAAATAAAATTTGGCCATTTTTAAAATCATAAAAATGTTACTACTAGACATTTCTTTTAGGCATAATGACACATTTAAAGGTTACTGCTCTTAAAAATCATTATTATTAAGTCACATTTAAATGGATGTTTTTGTAAAAAATCTATTATTAACTTTTTTTTTGGTGAATTACAATAATAGGGTAAAGCCTGAACAATTAACATGACTAGTATGATTCAAACCTAGGCCACACTTGGGACGGTAAACACCCTTAACCATCAAGCTATCACATAGAGTTCAATCTACTACTAACTCTATGTGATGTTATTATGTATCTTTTGTTTCCTAATTTTAAATTTTAAATCATTAGTTGATATTTCAATAAAGATATACACCGTTTTTTTTATTCTCTCTATCATTAA
This sequence comes from Gossypium arboreum, assembly GCF_025698485.1. Taxonomy (NCBI): domain Eukaryota; kingdom Viridiplantae; phylum Streptophyta; class Magnoliopsida; order Malvales; family Malvaceae; genus Gossypium; species Gossypium arboreum. Next base: position 11,872,189 of record NC_069073.1, on the reverse strand, counting down.
TAATAATATTATGAAAATATTAATAATATAATGAATATTATAAAGAACACAAATAAACTAATCCTTTTATAATTTGATAGGATAGGTTCAACAATCTCATAATTGTTTGAGTGCCAATTTTAAGAACTCATTAAAAATCAAAAGCAATAATCACATTTTCTCTAATATTTAACTCTCAGAAAAAAAAGACTAATAAAAAAAAAGCAATTTAGATTCGAATACGGTTACTTGATATATAAATAGAACATGTTCTAGGATAGAAGGATTTGAACCTCAAAATAGTAGGTCCAAAACTCGTTCCCTTACCACTTGGCCACGGCCCATTTAAATTTTTAGTTGAAACTACTAAACACTAATATAAGTATTCCTTATTCGTCAATTCTCGTTCCAAATAGCTATGGAATAGATTAAATTCTTTCTACGATTTTTTGCACATGTGGATAGAGAATTAAATTGAATTTATTGATCATTACATAGAATTCAATTAAGATAAATATTGTATGAAAGTATGATTTCTTCTATTCTCTTGTAAGAATGGAAGGCTTTTTGATCAAGTGAGCTCAAAGAAATATTATTTTGTCAGCCTTATTTTTTTTATTTCTCTATATTTATACTATTATTTAAGTCTATAATTGAGTTGGTCTCATTAGTTAACCAGACACTAACTCAAAATATGTATATAGTGATATTTGAACCTACACCAATTAGATTAGTAAAATTTTAAATTTACCACTCAACTAATGCTTCGTTTTGATGTTTTTCACATGTTTTTATTTTAATATGTACTATTTAGTACCTTCATAAGTTGTATGTAATAATAATTAGTTGCAACCCATATGTTTCGTTATTTATTGTATGTTATTTTAAAAACTTCTTTGTATTCTAAATACATGGTTTCCATATGCATACGTGTGCAATAGAATTTATAGTATTACTAATGTATTTATTTGAGTTGGTGTCACAAATTAACTCAATATAGACTCATAAACAATTTAATCTAACTTTTTATTTTGATATGGCACATATTTACATATTATTATTAATTAGTTTCCAGTCATACATGTCATTATTTATTATATCTTATTTTTAAACACACATTTGTATTCTATGTTTGCGGTTTTCACATGTATATGTGTGTGATAAGATTTCTAGTATTATTAGAAGTCTTGTTACGACTTTAATAAGCTAGATCATGTCTTCTTTTCACTTTTTTTTCTCTTTAAAGTCATCATTAGTTCTTCCAATGTAAACATTAGAGAGGTAATTTTGTTATTACGTTAATCAAAAAGACCACATCAATATTCCGTTAGTTATCTAATAGAGGTGTGATCAAAATATTAAATTTTGCTAATGTTTTTGACTAAAATAGAAACTTTTAAACTTGGGTAATCAAAATAGAAACATCCTATTACTTAAATGACTATTTATACAGTTTAGCCAAGATTTAAATATCTTTTGTTTTATTTTACTATTATGATTATCATTTAAAATTTAAAATTTTTTATTACTAAAATTGGCTTATAATATGAAACTCCATTAGAGACTATAGATCTTATATATATATACAAAGTAGTTTTTCTCCTAAAGAAGTTATAAATGAAAAAAGTTTATTTTTATCTTTAAAAATGTTTATTTTAAGCAAATTACATAAATAGATGTTCTTAATTGTATCTTCTTTCTAAAAATATTTAATTTATTATTATTATTTTCTCACGTGTCATAATTACGGAAGGACTTAATTTTATTTTATTAAAGTTTTAGAACTTTTTACACTCTTATACCTATTTAAAATTATACTATAAAAATTTCCTCTAGAAAAAGACTAGTCAATAAAAATATTATGAAAGCCCTTACACTAGATGTCAACTGGCTGCCCTTTTACTAAAAAATGATAAATTAATTTTTGTACATTAAATAAAAGATTTTGATACTTTTTATTAAAATTTTTATCTATTTATATTATTAAAATTAATGTCGTCGACGAATACCCATAAAATAATATGTGATATGGCATGTATATCTCATACTTGATGCATAGTAATAAATCTTTAATAATAAAAATAAATAAAATTTTAAAAAATAACTAATTTACTTTTAAATTTAATATATAAAATTAATTTAACTCCTATAATTTATTCCGGTATTTGTACGGACAATAATCTCGTCTTTTACCATTCTATGCCAACATTAATTTTTCAATTCCAAAAAGAAAAAAAAAAAAGAAAATTGAAAACTGAGTCCACGGAGGGTAAAAAAGGTCGTTTGTTCAACAATTTCATCATCCCTTTTTTGAGACTGTTCATGTCCTGAAGCAATCATCCACGTGTAAGGACATGATTCTGCCATATCCTCTCATAAAATCTAATCTCAGTCTCCGTAACTTCGTCATGGAAGTTTGCAATTATTCCCCTCTTTTTTTTTTTTTTCAGAAATACACTTTATATTTTCATATTAGCATCCCATGTTTTTTTTTTTAAATCTACCAAGTTAACAACATTAAGTCATAACTAAAAATGAAATAAACAAAAGTTACCTTTTAATTTGCTTGATTTATGCTAAAAAATTATATTTGATTATGTATGCTGATTTGTTTAAAATTTATTGATATATGTTATTTTAGAGGAGAAAGAAAAATGTGTTTTACAGAGCATATTTTCACTGTCAATTTAAGAAAAAACACGTTTGAAATTGATAACTTAGCTCCTTTGCTTAGATTGTTAAATATTAGTGCTTTTATCCTTGAGTTTGAAGTTCGATTCCTCTCTTTCACATTTGCATTTTTTATTTCATTTGTTTAAAGCTTTTTTAATTAATGATTATAATTAATAAACATATTGTTTTCAAATTTTTTTAATTAACAACTCTTTTATCTATAAAATCAAATATCAAATATGTAATTATTTTTAAAAACATCAACTAATTCTTTTTGTATATTTTTCTTTATATTTACTAAAAATGATATTTGCAATAATTATTTGATTTTATAAATAAAAGAGTTATTAATTAAAAATATATTAAAATTAAGAAACTTGAAAATAATATATTTATTAATTATAAACATAAATTAAAAAAAAGCTTGAAAGAATCATTTAACCATTTGAGCAAAAGAGCTAAGCTATTAATTTTAGTGAAAATGCAATCTACATTGCACATTTATAGCTGACCTGGTTGAAAGTGCACCATGTAAGACATGTTTTTGGTAAAGACGTACAGTATAGAACGCGTTTTTTTTTCTCTCCAAACAGAACATATATTAGTAAATTTAAAAAAATAAAAAGCATAGATGGTCAAATATCAATTTTTTCAGCATATATGAGTAAATTAGCCCTTTCATTTAGAACATTATACATGAAAACCTCTGATAAATTTTTTTGTATCTTTTTTATATTTATTCAAAACTTGAATCTTGGGAAAAAGATATTGGGATCTTATTGCAAAATGTTGAACTACAGATGGCTTAAATGTAATTTACCCTGGTTTTGTTTTGTCCCATTTTGTGTTTAAGGCAATCATCTAGTGCTATACCATCTATGTTAAGTTTTCATGGTTAGTTCTTGCTTTTAACAGCGGCAAAGCTAACTACTCTAAGACTAATGCAAAGCACCTCACTTTTTATTTTTATTTTATATTGCCTTTCTCACACTTCTTTAAAAGTTTGGAACTTTCAGGCAACAAGGAAGAGATCTCTGCAACTTCAACTGAAAGTAAGGAATTTTCTTTTGATAGAAAACTTGTTGGTTGTAATAAGGATTTACTTTTTTTTTTAAAGACTTTTTTCATTTGTTGGGTTGTCTTAAATTGGTGCAGTTAAGGTTACAAATATGAGGTTTTTCTTGTATTTTTAAAATAAAGAGTTGAGCTTTTTTTTTTTAAATGCTTGTTCATGCACTTTCTGTGTTGGGATTTTAGCTCAGAAATCAAAGGCATTCAAAGCTCATGTGGGTGCAAAGATAAGAATTTTTACTCATTGGGTTTATTTTTGTTTATGTTTTGGTGAATTCGATTGGATTGGGAAGGGGGTTACTGTTCATAGTGTTATAAAGGGGAATTGGAAGATTATTACTTTTGTATGTGGTTGATTTGGAAGGTTAATGTGATTGATAATTGTGAGAGAAATCTGAGTTCTTTAGTGATCTATTGCTAAAAGAGAGACAACCCTGTCTGGATTTAAGCTTTGGCAATGGCTAGAATAAGGAAAAGAAGCATACAGTTAAGCAAGCTCTGCTCATTTGCATGTTGTCGGTCGAGTTCTCAAGACGAACATGCCCAAATCGGGCAAAAAGGGTACTCAAGAGTGGTGTATTGCAACGAACCTGATAGTCAAGAGCAAATTCGGCTCAGGTATCGGGGGAATTATGTCTCCACTACCAAGTATACAGCAGTTAATTTCATCCCAAAGTCTTTGTTTGAGCAGTTTAGAAGGGTTGCAAATATCTATTTTCTTGTTGTAGCTTGTGTTTCTTTTAGTCCGTTGGCTCCATATTCAGCACCAAGCATTATTCTGCCTCTCGTTGTGGTGATTGGAGCTACAATGGCCAAAGAGGGTGTCGAAGATTGGAGGCGAAACCTCCAGGTGATGCTTGAGTTTCTTACTCTCCTTTTGGTGCTTTGCTATAACTGTTTGTTTGCTTCCTATTGAATGCTTTCGGTTCAAATTGTATTCTGTAAAATAAAAAAAATAAACAAGTTCAAACTACACCAAATGTGTTTAACAAATAGGACAAATTGTACCGTAAAATAGGTCACAAAATTTCACATTGTTGTCAGTAAATCTGTTGCATCGCATGATATACCATCAAGGTTTTTGATTAATGTACTGGTATTTATGTTGTTCCCATAAATAACAACGGCTACTATTAACGAACATGCTATTTTTTTTCATGGTAATTTTAATTTGCTTGTCCATATGTGATAGTGGGAGTATGATTCTTGTCTTGTTCTTTGTTATTAACCCGATTTCAAAATAGATGCACCGTAATTGAATTAACTGCTTTTATTAAGACTGCAATGACTTGATCTGTAAATATTAAATTTAGACACATTAAAAGCAAGTTCAAAGGTACTTGAGGACAAAAGTTTCACATCAGATGGTCCAAGCTCACAAACTTGGATATGGTAATTAAATTCTCCTGTCCTATCTTAAGAGGTTTCTATGCTTTGTCATGATTATAACAATAAAGCATTCTTGGACTCGAGTGTGAGTGTTAGATGTTGATATGTGTCTGACATAAGCATTTTCAATTATTTCCACCTATTTCCATGTATTTGGAGGGTCTTTCTTGTGCCTGCAAATTATTTTCTCAGGAAGTATAATGAAGAGTGTCATTGTGAGAATAAAAGTTATCATTTCTGTTTTTTTCCCTTCATTTTTAATAAGGTAAGCTAAAAACTCCTTTTATATAGGGTTGATGCAGCTTCAGTTTTCCAATATTATATTTGGCTTGTAACTGAACCTTGTTTGGCTACATTTGTTGAAATTTAATCTCGATGCAATTTTCATTTTCTGATTGCTGATACATTGAAATGCATGCATCGGTGTTGTATTCGGCCCTTTGTTTGTCATTTTGTTGTGATATGTGTTAGTCTTCTTGCTTCCGTGGGCACTCTTCGTTCCAGTAAGTTTTCTTTGAATGTATATAAGACATCTAAAGTAGCAGTCTCCATGGTTTTCAGGATATAGAGGCAAACAATCGAAAGGTTGAAGTTTACGATAAAAGTTCATGTTCTTTCAGACAAACCAAATGGAAGGATCTCCGTGTTGGTGATCTTGTTAAGGTGTGCAAGGACGAATATTTTCCTGCTGATTTACTCCTACTTTCTTCAAGCTACGAAGATGTTGTTTGCTATGTTGAGACAATGAACCTTGATGGAGAGACTAATTTAAAGTTAAAGCATGCTCTCAATGTAACATCCTTCTATTCTAGTGCAGAGAGCCTCAAGGAATTTAGAGCTGTGATCAAGTGTGAGGATCCAAATGAGCATCTTTATTCTTTCATCGGAACATTGTACTTTGATTGTCAACAATACTCACTTTCCCCACAGCAGATCCTTTTGCGAGATTCTAAACTGAAGAATACTGAATATATCTTCGGTGTGGTTATTTTTACTGGACATGACACAAAAGTAATGCAGAATGCAACAGATCCTCCTTCCAAGAGGACTAAGATTGAGAGGAGGATGGATAGGATAATATATGTCCTTTTCAGTACTCTGATTTTGGTATCATTCATAGGATCTCTGTTTTTTGGAATTGAAACTAATAACGATCTTAGCGGTGGAAATTATACAAGGTGGTATCTCCGACCAGATAAAACAACTGTATTCTTTGACCCCAGAAGACCAGCAGTGGCTGCATTTTTGCATTGCTTGACCGGTCTTATGTTGTATGGATATTTGATACCTATATCATTGTATGTCTCAATTGAGATTTGCAAGGTTTTACAAAGCATTTTCATTAATCAAGATCAGGCTATGTATGACGAGGAAATGGATAGGCCAGCGCATGCACGGACATCTAATTTGAATGAGGAACTTGGTCAGGTCCATACTATACTCTCCGACAAAACTGGCACTTTGACATGCAACTCGATGGAGTTTGTGAAATGTTCAATAGCTGGCACTCTCTATGGTCGTGGCATGACAGAGGTTGAAATTGCTCTGGCGAGGAAAAGAGGTGAGCAATTGACTGAACAGGCGCCTATTGATGCTTCTGAATCAAAAAAATCCATCAAGGGTTTCAACTTCAGAGATGAACGTATTATGGATGGGAAATGGGTGTCTGAACCTCAAAGCGATGTCATACAAAAGTTCTTTCGGGTCTTAGCAACTTGCCATACAGCAGTTCCTGAAGTAATGGGTCCTGATGAGATTATGTATGAAGCTGAGTCACCTGATGAAGCAGCATTTGTCATTGCTGCTCGAGAGGTTGGTTTTGAATTTTTTGCAAGGAATCAAACAAGCATAAAATTGCGTGAATTAGATCCCACGAGTGGCATAAGAGTTGACAGGTAACTTTTTTGTAACCTTTCACATCATCTCAATCTTGTTATGCACATTATTAATCTTATCTCCCCCCAAAAAAAAACTGTTGTCTAGCTACATAAAATGAGCAGCTTCACAAGGCAGCTGTGAATGAATTAGTGTCTATTTTGCAGAGTATACGAGCTTCTTCATGTTTTGGAGTTCAGTAGTGCTCGGAAAAGGATGTCCGTAATTGTAAAGAACCCAGAGAACCAGTTGTTGCTCCTTGCCAAGGGTGCAGACAGGTCATAACTTGTAACCCATGCTTCCTCATGCAGATATATTGTGGTAGAATTTTATGAAGTTGTAGAACAGTTGCGTTGATGTAATATCTTCATTTTTCACAATATGTGCAGTGTTATATTTGAAAGGCTTTCGAAAGAAGGTAGGGCGTATGAGGAACGGACCAAGGAGCATATTGAAAAATATTCCGAGGCAGGATTACGAACCATGGCAGTTGCATATCGTGAGCTTGATAATGATGAGTATAAAACTTGGGAACAAGAATTTCTGAAGGCCAAAACTTCTGTATCTGCTGATAGAGATGTTTTGATGGATGAATTGGCTTGTCAAATTGAAAGGGACTTAATTCTTCTCGGTGCCACAGCTGTTGAAGACAAATTACAAAAGGGGGTCAGTTAAATTAGTTTGGGATTTGTTGCAACTGTTATTACTATAATTTCTAATGAAACTTCTGAAATCACTGACCTATCTCAATATGTGCTTTAATATATCATCCTATTGTTTTATATTGAAACATCTGTAATATCTTAACAAAGAAATAAGTGCCAAATTGTGTATATGAATTGGTTTTGTTGTCTAATCTAATTATTTATGGTTTTTATAAACTACTATGTTTCTTCATTATGCAGGTCCCAGGCTGTATTGACAAGCTTGCACGTGCTGGAATTGGAATATGGGTCTTGACAGGCGACAAAAGGGGAACTGCTATTAATATCGGGTATGGTACAAGTTGAACCGAACTTATTGTCTATAGTTTAATGAATATAAATGCTATAAATACTGCATTTCCACAGGTATGCATGCAGTCTACTAAGACATGGAATGAAACAGATTGTGATCACGCTAGAGTTGCCGGAAATTTTAGCCCAGGAAAAAGAAGGGGATAAGGAGGCCATTGCTGAGGTACAGACTACATTATTCTGAAGTGATATTAATGCAATCCATATTGGGAAAAATCTGAATCTATTATGTTTTTAGGCTTCTCTTAATAGTATAAAGCTGCAAATACTCAAGGCAAAATCTCAAGTGACTGAAGAAAGTTCAACTGAGTTTGGCCTGATAATTGATGGCAAGTCCTTGACTTATGCTATGGACAAGAATCTGGTAAACAGCTTTATGGATCTTGCAATGCGTTGTGCTACTGTTATATGCTGTCGATCTTCACCGAAACAAAAGGCTGTTGTAAGTATCATGTTTGTGGAGCCAAGCAAGCGATGGGATTTTTGTAAGGATTATCAGACTTTGAAGCAATTGACGTGAAAATAATTTGATAAAATTCTAGTATATATGCAGATTACAAGACTGGTGAAATCCGTTACGGGTAGAACAACACTAGCTATTGGTGATGGAGCAAACGATGTTGGTATGCTTCAAGAGGCTGATATTGGGGTAGGCATAAGTGGAGTCGAAGGGATGCAGGTAAAATTATGTCTTTGTTCTCGTAGGATTCTCCTATATTGCTCTGATTCCTTTTTTGTTTTGGAAGTATCTGTGTCCAACATTAGTATCCAACACATATTTGGAAATGAGAATGGGATATGATCCTCCAAGAACTTAAGTATTTATATGAGAAAAAACATGCACGTGTTGGATACAGCCCCATATCTGTCCCTCACACTCGAGATGAGCAACTAGGTCTTCTCTTATAATTCGTACATTTCTTTTTGTTTCTGGGGATTAGAGAAGTCAAATCATGCAATGGTGTTCTTTATAGAGATGTGGTTCTGCTATTTTATCTGTTTTTCCTAGGCATGAAGTGATTTCTTCCGATGATCCTTTTATAGCATTGCCTTGGCTCTTGGCTCTTGCCTCCTTCCGTTTTGGTAACCTGGCTTTCTGCACCTTTTTGTGGCTTATGCTTGATAGTTCATCCATTTTATAGGGATATTTGATTTGATAGAATATATGGCTTTCTATGAATTTTCCTCTTCGAAGGAAGAATGAACTCAAACTTATGAATTTCTTCTTACTGCGAGACCTCATATTTTGGTTTAGACCATGTCCTGTCTTTGAGATATTTAACTGTTTGTCTGGTTTCTAACTTACTTCTAATAACTATCATGAACTGCAGGCTGTTATGGCAAGTGATTTTGCGATAGCTCAATTTCGTTTTTTGGAACGTTTATTACTGGTGCATGGCCATTGGTGTTACAGGCGAATATCGATGATGGTAAGAATGTTCTCATCGGTTTTCCACATCGCTGCAAAGTTAAACTCAGATAATCTTATTATTTTGATATCTTGAGAACGATAGTCTTTGTTGTGGATTATTTCATTTTGCATAAGACTCTTGTCTTCGAATCGGTGTTATACTTTTGGAGAATGGACCTTTAACAATTTTTTTGGTGATTCTTCGATTTCCGGGAATAGATTAGGCAAACATTTAACAAAAAATGAATATTCGTGCTGAAATCATAATTATGTTTTCGGTTATTGCAGATCTGCTACTTTTTCTACAAGAACATCACTTTTGGATTTACCTTGTTTTGGTTTGAGGCCTACACTTCTTTCTCCGGTCAGCCTGCTTATAATGATTGGTACATGTCATGCTACAATGTCTTCTTCACTTCGCTTCCTGTAATCGCCCTTGGTGTTTTTGATCAGGATGTTTCAGCCAGACTTTGCCTCAAGGTAAACAATTCTGTATGTTAATGTCATAGATGCAGTTTCACTCTGAAGAAACTTGTTTTTGCGTGTTCCGAACTGCTACCTCCTGTGCATATGAGCTTAGAATGTCTGTCTTTTCTTTTGCAGCATCCTTTATTATATCAAGAGGGTGTGCGGAATATCCTCTTCAATTGGCCCCGTATTCTTGGTTGGATGTTTAATGGACTTCTTAGTTCCATAATCATATACTTCTTAACGACCAACTCAATAACTGGTCCAGCATTCCGCAAAGATGGTCAAGTTGCTGATTATTCGGTTCTTGGGGTGACAATGTATACATGTGTAGTTTGGACTGTAAATTGCCAAATGGCGTTGTCGATCAATTACTTCACATGGATCCAGCATCTGTTCATATGGGGAAGCATTGCCTTTTGGTATATATTCTTGGTGGTTTATGGTTCGATTCCTCCGACATTATCTACCACAGCATACAAGGTTCTTGTCGAAGCTTGTGCTCCGAGCATCCTGTACTGGCTCACCACCCTTCTTGTTGTTATTGCCGCGTTACTACCTCTACTTTCCTATAGGGCTTTTCAGATTCGATTTCGACCTATGGAACATGATAGAATACAAATACAAAGACGAAGGCCAGAAAGCACGGAATATGATGCAACTCAAAGAAGACTTTCAGAAAGTTCGGAGGCCCGGACTTCTAGTGAGTTGCCTTCAGAGGTTAGAATCAGAATAGATAATCTTAAGGCAAGTTCGAAGCGAAAGAACTGATGAAATTGGAATGGTGCCTTGATATACGAATCAGGTTGTCTTTTTTTCTCGGCAGTTTAAGCACAGGTGCCTCAAGAAAAGCGCAAACATCGGAATTGCTTCTGCTGGACTCGGTGTGTAGATTAGGGGTGTAAATCTGATTTATGAAAGTCTTGTTAATGCATAGCTATGCTTCAAACACACTGACCTCACTGATATGTAATTGGTTTTTTTTTTTTTTCTTAAGCTTGTCTAACTTGTGAATTTGCAATGGAAGGTAAGAGCATTTTATCCTTTTGCTAAGGGAATGGCAATAACATGATAACATTATTGGGTAAGGTTTCTCATCTCCAACTCTTCGGATATATATTTATATACAATATTCATATCGGATATACATGCATGTCGACATAATCTTTGTTTCGTTGTTAAATATGTTTACATTCAACATTATTACAAGAAACAAGTGATACATATAAGAACACTTTTAAGTTTCCAATAGTAATACCATCATCACTTTTCTCTGTTCAGAATTTGCAAATATATTCATTTCAGACGGAGGGGATCGAGTTAAGCAAAGCCAGCCGCCCCTCCACGCTATGCAATTCTTGCAGATGAACTAATCCGACAGTCTCTGAAGTTTTTTACTAAATGTTGCTACGAGTTTATATTTAAATGTCAGCCACTAATATTTAAAAAAAAAGTAAAATAGTTATAAAATTATTTTAACAAATTTTCTTATAAAAAATAATTACAAAAAAAATCCTTTCTCTCCCACTCAAATTATAGGGGGAAAACATGGCTAGTTTCTCAAATTTCTTCCATTGTGAAAGGAGCGAGAAAGCAGGCGGTATTGCCAGGAATGTGTGGACATATCCAAAAACAAATAAACATCGAAAAGAACAGCTGAGGTTGACTATCTAACACAACCCCACATATCATTGGAGCCATGTTTTAGGGATAGGGTCTTATCTTCATCTATCCATTGCTTTAATATTTTCACCCATTCATTCATTCATCTTCATCTCTCCTGCTGCACCATTGCTCCCCCAAAACCCAACAACTTTTGCTTTATATTTCTCAATATTATCCCCCACTTTTTTTTTTTTTGTAAGTTTTGTTTCAAACATATATTTATCATCTTCCCGGAAATTTTTTTTAAAATAGGAATAATGTCAAATTTAACTCTTTACATTTATATCTTCAATTTAGCCATTGTTTTTTTTTTTAGCTAAATTTGATATCATTTTTTTAAAAAGAGTCAAAATTGACTATCAACCTTTTAAAAGTGTCGAAATGATGTTTTTTTTGATGAGAATACTAGCTAAAATATTAAAATTTTAAATATGACAGTCTGCATGCAATCTTTGTGTAGTTGTGTCCTGTACTATATATTTTTAAATTTCATGAACTTTTTATATATTTTTTCTTTTAACTTTGATTTATTTTATTTTTATAATTTATAAATTATTTATTGACGTGACATATAAAATGAATGTTGTTATGTTAGTATGATGTGCATATGGATTGTCATGCAAGTTATCATGTCAACAACGTTAAAAATTAATGTTTTAGTCACTATTTTCTCTTTAAAAATTAATTTAAAATTTTTTAAAAGACTAAAAGTCAAATTAAACAAAATAAAAAGAATAAAAATTAAATTAAAAAAATATAAACATTATGGATTAAATTTATCATTATACCTTTAAAATCATTGCATGCATGTCTCAACAGGAAAAAGACTACATTAATAATATATAAAGATGTAATGAAAAAAATGTAATAAATTTTTATGAAAAATATTTGATGTTTGGGTGCAGCATAAATTTTATGCACTATCACTAAATCACTAAATAATAAGATGGAAGATTGTCATTAATATAAAATAAAAATTAAAGAATTTAAAAATAAAAAATTATTTTTAAAAATATATTAATTATAATTATTAAATATAAATAAATATAAAAATATCAAATCCAAAGTTTAAATTTTAAAATTTAAAAGAGGAAATGTAAAACCAACACTTGAAAGAGAAATAAAATAGTTATATTTATTCAAAAAAATAATTATATTTAATATTTAATTATATTAAATAAATTTAATCGTAAGTACTTTAATATATTTTTATTCTACACTAGCAATTATGTGTTATTTTATTATTAATTAAAAGTGCGTGAGATTAATCCTAAATTTATTCATGATAATGTGTTAGAAAGAGAAAAATGGATGTCCATCCAACGTCCAAACATAATCTACAGAGGTAGAAGCTATCCTTCACAAAAATATGGTATAAATATTGTAAATTGTATGACACCTTGTGGCAATGTCGACCGCTTCCATTAACGGCTGGTGCCTCACTTCGTCCTCCACTGCCACCGCCACTTCTTTCCCTCTCTGGCGACCCACATTACGATCCTCCTCCATTGTTGCCACCCTCAACTCTTCCCCTTCTCCTCCAACACTCATCCGCAACCAGCCTGTTTTCGCTGCTCCTGTTCCTTTGCTCACCCCTTCTAATTGGGTATACATATGGATTATTCTCTTTTATTACATTACCTTTTTTTTTTTTTTTTTTTTTACTTCTTAAATCTCGCATTATTAAAATATAAATATATAATATATGACGCAGTTATTATTAAAATATTTTTATATTTATTTCTAAAACTTTTAATAAAGTGACATTTTGAGTATCAATAATATATATATTTCCATTGTCATGAAAATATTAAATATTAATGTGGCAATCCGTGAGAGTTTAGCACGTGAAACTCTAGGAGTGGCTAAAGACGTAAATTGCCACATCAAAAGTAATTATATCCAAACCACGTTTTATCTCATGATTTGTCAACCACGTGGCATTTCATCAATGGTGGCAGTAGCCACATGAGCAGCTTACAGCCTTGCTAATAATACGTGTGAGGCTGTGGTTACCCTAAACCCACCAATCAAATTTATTTCTTTGGTTGGCTAAATAAATAACATTTAAATTACAAAGAAAACCTTCCCAAATCACGTTTTGTTTCCTGAGTTGGCCTTCCATCAATGGTGCTAAAGCCCTTACCTGGTCTAGTAAGACGCGTGTGGCTCTGATTAACCCAAATCAGCCAATCCAATTAATTATCTCTCTTTCTGGCTAAATAACATCAAATATAAAATAGCTGGTTCTGAGAGCTAAATTAAGATTTAACATATATTCAAAACAGAGAAAGATTCATTGAACTAGTTTGTTTCTTTATTGTCAGACATTTCTCATTTTTGTATGCCCTCCAACGAACTAATAATATATATACATGTACATGTAATGGTAAGAACATATAAGAAAGTCACTGAATTTTACTGGTGCTTGAAATTTTTCAGAGAGAAGACATGGGAGACAAGTCATACGAGGAAGCCATTGAAGCTCTCAAGAAACTGCTTAGGTAATATATATAAAATTATAAACTATCTTAACTTTTATCAACTGTTGGTGCTCTCAGAACATGAGAAGAGTAGACTTTTAACTTAAATTAATTGGAGTTTAAAAGTTTCTCAGCATTAACTTTGAATAAATTGATACATGTAGTGAGAAAGGAGAATTGAAAGCTGTAGCAGCTGCAAAGGTAGATCAAGTGACAGCTGAGTTAAAGACAACATCTGATGATTCTGTGGAGAGGTTGAAACAAGGATTCGTTTACTTCAAGTCACAAAAATATGAGTTAGTCATCACTCTTTTCATTTTTTTTCCTTTAATTTTCTTCATATTCTTCAATGGTTTTTCACTAACTGCTTGCTTTTTGTCTTCTTGCAGGAAGAATCCTGCTTTGTATGCTGAGCTTGCCAAGGGCCAAAGCCCCAAGGTACATATATATACACATTCACTAACATGTATTGCTGCAATAATTTGTAGAGCTAAATGTGGGGTATAAAATTGTTGCAGTATATGATTGTTGCCTGCTCCGACTCCAGGGTATGCCCATCTCATGTTCTGGACATGCAACCAGGGGAAGCTTTCGTGGTTCGTAATGTTGCTAATATTGTTCCACCTTACGATCAGGTAACTTACAGAAGAATTGCATCGAACTGTTGGGTCCGGGTTCATTTTAAAGCTCTGTCAGGTTGATGACTCATTTGTGTATGTTATGACAGACTAAATACGCTGGAACTGGATCTGCAGTTGAATATGCAGTTTTACATCTCAAGGTTCAAGAAATTGTGGTGATTGGGCACAGTGCCTGTGGTGGAATCAAAGGACTCATGTCTTTCCCTTATGATGGAACAACTTCTACGTATGGGCCTCATTGCTCTACAAAAAGAAAAAAAGCTTTCTACATTTACTAACTAATTAAATAACTGATTCATTTACTAACTATAATCTGATTGAGAATTGCAGTGATTTCATAGAAGATTGGGTTAAGATTGGAATGCCTGCTAAGACCAAGGTTCAAGCAGAACACGGGGGCGAGCCTTTGGGAGTTCAATGTACACATTGTGAGAAGGTATACCTTAAATCTCAGCTTCTCGGGATAGAAAACGAGTTACATATATCCATGTCTAGCACACATGGAGTCATGATTATGGGAATATCACCTTGATTGAACATACTAGCATAGATTGTATGAACCAACTGGGTTAAGTCCTGGTTCACAAGTTTCTAACCGACGATGGGTGTATTATATATAATTTCAGGAAGCAGTGAATGTATCCCTTGGAAACTTGCTAAGTTATCCATTTGTGAGAGATGGATTGGTGAGGAAAACTCTAGCACTCAAGGGTGGTTACTACGATTTCGTTAAAGGAAGTTTCGAGCTTTGGAGTCTCAATTTCCGGCTTTCTTCGCCTCTCTCCGTTTGAAATCATCATCTGCAGTGACACCATCTTTGTTCCTTAATTATTTCTTTTTCCTACAGTATTGTACTACGCATGCTTGTCTCCTTCTGCACTTAAGAATAAAAGAAACATATGCTTCTAATGATTATATTAATGGCTGCCCAAGGACCGCCCTTCAGTCCTCTTATTTTATCTACCATCGTAAACGTTCTCAACTGTTAGCGAGTGCGTATCATCGTATGAGAAAATTTGTGATGGGACTTGGGATTGGTTAGCCATAATTCCTCTCCTCTTTCTCCCTTTAATCTCGAGGGGCTGTTAGACTTATTATGTATAATATTACTGGGTTGGATAATAAATTTGCTTTTTGAACTTTTAAATGTCCCACCAATATACTTTTTACCCTATGTGAGATTGATTTTTTCAAACATCTCACTCGTCCATTATTAAACATCATCCAATAAAGGCTTGGTTTCTCAGCAGTTTGTTCATTCCAGAACTTAAAGCATTTTTAATTGCCATTAATCACAGTCATGTGGACCTGTATTTCATCAATTTATACCATTGATGTATATATTATAATATTCTTGTTTGAGATCTGTATGTATTATGCCGAAACCACCAAACCTGAACAAATAAATTTTCATTCAATACTCTTTTCTATAAATGTGAACTGCATATCTACATAAAATTATAGTAATTGAACCTGACCTTACACAAACTGAAAAATATATATCGAGTAAAAATTTATTAGCCTTTCCACCATGATAGCTTTTTATTGGCACTCAAACGGTTTAATATCTTAATCTTCAAACACATGAAATAAAAATGGTTTTACAGTTCACTAAATTCGATAATGGTTATTTTGATTGTGGCATTTGTTTCAGATATATCTTAATCTTCAAACACATGAACTGCTCAAATACATGAAAAATCTTTTGAAAAATTTAACATTGCCATGTTAGATGCATACTTATATCTAAAAATAAAACCCGAATCTAATAACATAGTCTCTAGCTAAGATGAAAAGAAGAACATTCATGGAAGTGGTCAATCATGGCAAGTGTACTTAGCTCATAATCATGGTCAGGAATCCAGAAAGTGTTGATATAACTCTCAGTGGTCATTGATTCTTGAGTAGTATTGTTTAAGACCCGATGATCAATGACTTCCTGCTGGTTACTCTGATCCACTGTTATACCCGTGGTTTCAGTGGTTGTTCCATGTCCAGGACTTGGATCCGTGGCTGCCTCATCAACATGACACACTTTGACTTGCTTTGAACTTTGACAAAAATCGATCCTTGTCTTGTTTTGATCAATGATCCCTAGTTTCTTCCTCAAATGACTATTCCAGTAATTCTTGACTTGATTGTCAGTTCGACCTGGAACTCGTTTCGCAATCAAAGACCACCTGTTTCCAAGAAGCTTATGAAGTCTAATGACGAGGTCTTCTTCTTCTTCAGAAAAATCACCCTTTTTAACGTTAGGACTCAGGTAATTCATCCACCTTAGCCGACAACTTTTCCCACTTCTCTTCAAACCTGTACAAGGAACAAAAAACATAACATCTTAAAGAAGAAAAGACAGAAAAAATGAAGTGTGACTGTGTTGTTAAGAACCTGTTCTGTTGGCTATTTTGTTCCATTGTCCTTTTCCATGGACATTGACATAATCAATGAGTAACTTGTCTTCCTCCATTGCCCATAATCCCTTTTTGTATAGAATTTCACCTTCTTTTTTCATGGACATTTGTTGGAGTTGTTGCTGTTTGCTTTGAAGAAGATGCACAAGGATTTTGCAGTATATGGATTAGTTTTTTTTGAAACACAAATGTTGTTTTAAATATATATATATTTTCCTTTTTCTTAGCTGTAAGTTTAGAATTCTGGTTGTATATATAGAGGTAATGATGAGATGATGATGGATGGCAGATTTGGATAAATTACTCTTAATAGCTTTTGCACACATCTTGACATATTTTGTGAGCTCTCTTAATTAGATTCATGCTAAATTAATTCCACATATTTTGGATTAAAATAAATGGTAAATGTTAAAGTTAAAAAAAAATCCATAACCTAAATTATGGTGTTTTTTTTTCTATATATAAACAAAAGAGTTCATTCCTTCAGGATTAAGAGAATACATTACAAATGTTGTAATTCAAATATAATCTATTAAATGTTATTATTTTTTAAAATTAAATGAATTAGATGCGAGTTTTAAAAGTCTAAGGCTTAGTTTGCATGGATAATATGTTAACTTACGGTTAGTGTAAAAATAATAGTGGTAATAAGATTAAATATTCTAACGATATTGTAAAACAAAAATTAAATTAAACGCACGGCATCTAATCACCCATCCAAACCCTAATAGTTGAAATCAAAACAGAAAATGCAAAGATATTTATGACCAACAACTAACTGCCATATCACATCCGTGCATGTTGGGGCCGTAATGCCTTAGCAAATGCACATTTATCTAAATTCGGAAATCCATCACTTACTTTTTGGGACAATTAATTCCCCTTTCCTCTTTTCTACACTTCCACCTAAGCTTACGACACACCATTAGGATGTCCCTTAGTTACTAGGGTTTGCTTATTTCGTATTACCCATATTCAATACTCATAGATGAGTCCATGTAACATAGAATTTGCACTTATACCCCAATCAGTTAAGAAGAAAGAGCAAGATAGATGCAATTTTTTACAAAGGTTGATAGCCTTGTGCTTCACATTGTGAAAACATTGTATGAAAGATGATAATAAGTTGATGGCATAGCCGCATAGATACAACAGGAATATTTTTCCAGTAAAATAGTAAACAAATAATAACATTTCCTTGTATATTTACTAGGTATTTAGGATTATGCAGCATACTAAATATCATTTCATGACTCATCTGGCTTTGGCTTGAGTATTATAGGGATCTTCTCCTCTTGTAACACCATAAAAATTAAAATTATGAAAAATTTATACACCATAAAAGATCTAAAGACGTGTCTATATATATAGAGAGAAAGAAATGGTTATTGGTTTTATTCAATGCTATATCATATCGCCAACTATACATTGATCAAAAACTCTGTACAAATCACTTTTGTTTGTGACCTCCTTTCCTCTAACAGGTGTTATTATATTTGTAATATTCATGATTTTTAAATGGGTATTATTTTAAATACGTAATTAAAATGTGGTCCATTAGCCAATTTTCTTTTCAAGCTCAACTTTATTATGTAGGTTATAGTTTTTTTTAATAAAAAGAATAGACTAGAAAAAAAAAAAAAGAATCATTTACGGTATATTTTTATGTTAGATGATGATTTTGACAATTTGGTAGAAGCTAACCATAGAGAAGAGGAAGAAAGAAAAAGGAAGGTCAATAGTGGATTTTAGAATTTAAGGTTAATTTTGGTTTGGATTTATTGTGTTTTAATCTATTTTTCGTGAAATTCATGTATTTCATTTAGGTTAGTTCAATAGTTACCAAATTCTGGTGAGGTTTCGGCGACATTGATGTGTCAAATGAAAGTTCTCTTTAAGATATTTCAAATGGTATGCATGGCATCCATTTCAAATGGGTAAATTAAGAGAATGATTTTAATTTTTTTTGTTGTATAGGTTTTGGCAGTCTCAAATAGTCATCTTTGATACACTAGAAATTCATCTTTAGTTGTTCGTTTGTTTCAAAATTTAGATATTTTTTCGTAGTATGAAGTTTCTATTTTCGTTTGGTATTCCTATCTTCGTCATATGACTCCTGTGCCCAGAAAATGTTGAGTAAATTGTGATGATTTTTGGCTTTCGAAACTTAAGTTTTCAATACTGATTTTGACGAACCAAGTTTCTAAGTTTTTGTATTCCATCTAATATTTGAATTCATGATTTTACACTGTTGAAATACTTAGTAAATAATTTCAGAAATTTTTAAAGTTTGTGTGATTCACAATTTAGTCATGTTCTATTTTTAGATAATTAATTAGCTTAATTCACCTTCAATTATGATTTGTCGTAATATTACACCTAGTGAGTAGTTAGCTAGATCCCAAATTGCACGTTATAGATTAAAATGACTTGAGCATGAAACTTTTTTGGGTTTGATCCTTGGAATATTTAGGTGTTTCGTTGTAACACTAAAAATATTACAATTGACTTGTCACACTTGCAGTACACCACACATAGATTGATTGTTTTAGTGTTGATTCTCCGCTTCGATGTTCACACACTGGTGGCAAAAGCGGTTAGTGAGCTTTTGAAGACCAATCCTGGGTCAACAACTATATGTTTCCTAGATGATAGGTTGTTCCAAAGGTGTTACATCTATATAAAAGCTATCAAAGTTGGGTTCAAGGCTGGTTGTAGACCTATATATAATTAGCCTAGAT
Organism: Gossypium arboreum; assembly: GCF_025698485.1. Lineage (NCBI taxonomy): Eukaryota > Viridiplantae > Streptophyta > Magnoliopsida > Malvales > Malvaceae > Gossypium > Gossypium arboreum. The sequence continues at coordinate 11,852,366 of NC_069073.1, read as the reverse complement.
GGTTATTTCTCAAAGGCTATTATGGTGAGCACTTGTTGTTAGTTGTTGGGATAAATGTAATCATTGTATCTATCCCATTGCATTTGCTATTGTAGAAAGTGAGTATAGGGATTCATGGGGTTGGTTCCTACAGTTGGTACAAGCTAACTTCGACATCACCAACTCTTACCACATTTCTTTCATGTTAGATGGGTAGAAGGTGGGTAAAATAATTCATTTGTTCTTTATTTTGCGTTTTATTTTGATTATTTTAATTATGATGTTAGGGGTTGAAAGAAGCATCGGGAGAAGTTTTCCCAAATGTTGAACATAGGACTTGTATAAGGCATCTTTACACAAACTTCAAGTCCCTTCACAAAGGAAAAGCCCCTAAGTATCTACTTTGGAAAGCTACAAGATCAACCACTATGAAAGAGTTAAAGGTGTTATGGGTGAAATGATTCACCTTTCATCCAGTGCTCATTCATGGTTGAAAGGGAAAGACCCTTCGCAGTTATCCAAATGTAACACCCCAATCCCCAACAGTCGACTGAGGTGTTACATAAAAAGTAGACTTATACAAAGTTTCAAGGTATAACAAATGAACTGCCGTTAACTCGGAAAAAGTTTCTAAAGCACAAGTCAATAACTGGTATACGCCATAATGTATACGCAAATGAGTTTAAAACTTCTAATTGAAATCTTTCCTTTGAAAAATACAATATTATTGGCAGTGGTCATAACATATAAAATAGATTGACATATATGAGAAGAAAAACCTTCATAAAACATAATTCATAATTCATAAAAATTATCAAATCATTTAAGGGTAACATTCTAATATAACTATAGTTAAATAAACAGTACTTTATTACAGATTCAGATTCAAATCAGAGTTACACATCATCCCTAGAGAAAGTATGCATGTTACAAAACAAACACGGGCAAAGCTCACTACAGAGTTCGCTCTTTCTGGTTGAGTCCTTTCTACAAGCTTATGACGAAGTATCACCTGGAAAGAGGGGAAGGAAAAATGGGTAAGTTCAAAAGAACTTAGTGAGCTCCAGAAAAGAAAAGACTCAATCCTTTAGATAAAAATACACAAGCAAAAATGTTATTACAATTGTAAACTCATGCATATAGACTAAAACACCAACTCTACACACTGAGATATTCGAGCGGACACTCTCATATCATTGGTGAATACTTAACCTTGGCAGATAGTATTTCTAGGTACACTTTAACATCAGGCGAACTTTAATATTGAGCATATACTTTCTTCCTTAACATCTAAAGGATAATTTCATCCTTACACCAAAAAGAACGTTAAGCTTAACAGAGCTGACACTTCCCAACCAAATACAATCTTTTCTAGTACAAATCTTTGCATTCCAAACATCTCATCAGGTTAAATCATACACACCTTCATTATGACGAATTCTATACGCCAAATACCAATACTTACAAATACACTAGGTTTCTAACACAACAAACAGGGAACAAAACTTACCACTTAACTATAACACCCCTAACTTATCTCTATTTTTGGATTAAGGTTACGAGATATTACTACATTTAACAAGACCAATAATACAATGACATAATTCAAAGATTTATTTAAACATCATAAATTAATAAACAATCGTCATTCATAAAGTACATTCGAAAACGAGGCTTAAATTGAGCCTACGAAACCTTAAAATCAATTTAGAAACAAGTACGGAATAATTTGAAACAAATAAAAAATGATAAAAATTGAAAATAGGGGTCACACGGTTGTGTGGCTCAGCCCAAACTATGTGGCCAAACCGTGTAATAATTTGAGCACGTGTAACTCAGGGTCATACGACTGTGTCGCCAGTCGTGTAACTCTCTGAGATCGTGTGGGCAATCTTACACCAAAAATCAAATGGTGAAACACCCCTAACCTATCTTTGTCGCTGGATTGGGGTCATAGAGTATTAGGATAACATTTTAAACATTTAACAGTACATACAAATAAATATTCACCACATTTATAATCAGTCAATCACATTCCATACATAAATATACATACACTTATGGGCCTTAAAATGAGTTTACGAGGCCTTAAAAATAGATTGAAAATAATCTAGGGTCAATTTGAAACAAAACGAAAAAGTTAGGAAAAAGTTGAAAAAAGTTTGAAAAATAGGGGACACATGGTCGTGTGTCACAGCCCAAACTGAGTGGACATTCGAAATCCAGACACACGGTCGTGTCCCAGCCCGTGTGTATATTTTAATTAAGGTCATATAGCCTAGTCGCGGGTCGTGTACCAGATCATGTTTGAAACTATTTTGGAACACATAGCCTTGTCACAAGCTATGTGCCAGACCATGTGAACCTTGCACCTAAAAACATTAAGACACATGGCTGTGTGGATAGGCTGTGTGCGTCACATGGTCGTGTGAACCAAAATTTGCTTCCAAAACAAGGCATAATTCACACCTATCTTAGGTAACAAACCAAGCATAAAACATCCTTATAATTACCATAAAAAACACTTCCAAACCAAGCAAAACAAGTCAAATTCCTACAATTTATGTGCCTAACCAATATGCCCTCATTGACACCACATTTAAATCATCAAACACAAGTCACATTTCATCCATCCTTTACCTAATCAATATGCTATTCAAAGTCACCACAAACAAAGATTAAACATTCCAAAACCAAGTTAAAGAGCATATGACATTAACCACTTTTCTTACTCAATCAAACATCCACCAAAATAGCCAATCTCGCCAAATTGCCATTTCACAAAACATTTACGAATTCACATCAACATCTAAAAGAATCAAGCTTATCCAACATGCTTATTTCATTCATAACTATGTACAAGCATTTGTTTCAAAACAAAACATAACTCAAAAGTTTATATGACATTCAGTATAACTAACTTATACTAGGTTCAAGTACAGACAAAAGACTATTACTCAAAATATCATCACCATAGGTACATGCCAAGACACACTAAAAAGAAATACATCATCAACATTGAGTTCGGGACTGTTGTGGGATGTTGTGTCGTCAATCAAAAATTAGTACCTAACTTGCACACAAAGGAACAATCAGATATTGAATAATTTCCCTAATTCAAATAATTACATTTACACCTAACCACCATAATTTCATAATCAATATCATATAATGTTTATCTCTATGGAATTTACCATTCTACTCGATAATTCATATTATACATTTTCCATGATATCTTTCACATTCCAAATTTCTCCAATGTATTTATTATACCTTGTTGATATGAGTCATTCAATGAATGGCACTCGGTGCCTAACGGTTAAACTATAACGAAGATTTGTGCCCAGTGAAAGACGGGTAAATTGACTAGTATAATGGTGTGTCCAGCACTAATGTCAGTAGATTGCGCCCAACGCTAGTCGGATAAATTGACGAGTATAATGGTGTGCCCAGCACTAGTCAGATAAACTGACGAAGATTACGCCCAACGCTAGTCGGATAAACCGATAAAGATTTGATACAAAATTTTAAAATTCTTAATATCTCGTTTCATAATGCAATCAATCACAACTACAACTATAAATATATCTTTGATCAATTTCGTATTCATTCATATATACATCTATTATTCTCCATTCAATTGGATTAAAAAAGTTACATTACAATAAAATTAGATATCAAGTAGTAACTAAATTAATTAAAATAATTTATAAAGTTTGTGTTCAAGGTCTGCGACCTTATAGAATTTATGATAGTTTCCGGTGATCGAAGTTGATTAATCGAAACTTTCTCCTTCCCTCGGTTAACGACCACTTTACTTGTTTCTTGATTTAAATACAATAATCTAAGTCAATTGACTAACTCAAAACCACAATTATTCAATTTAAACAATCAATTATAAAATCGCATTTCAACATTTAACCCTTAATAATTGGCCATTACACAACTCAGTCCTTAACATAAAAATTAACTTCATCTCATCCTCATTTAATTTTTATAGCTAGCCAAATATACATATAATTCACTAAAAGTCCTTAAATTCTTGAAATTTATAATTTAACACCATAACATTTTAATTTATAACACTTAACTCCTTTAGAGCTAATATTAACTAAATCACTACTTAAAGTAATATTTCCTCATACCATACAATTTAATAACCCAAACAATAATTTCTAGCAAAATAAATAGTCTCAAAACAGTCCCTATATTTATCATAATTTATCCATTTAGTCCTTCCATTAGCAATTTTTTTTTATAAATTAGTCCTTAATGCGAAATTTCCTATATTCACTCTACAAGGTAGTCTCACTTAACTTCCAACTCCAAAACCTATCAAAACACCAAAAACTTAAATTTCTCTAAGATGACATCTTCTATAATATTAACAATTCTAAAAATTCCAATATGGGTAATCTAACTTATGATTTAAGGGTTCTAAAAACATAAAATTTATGCAAAAATGACAAAAGAATACCAACCAATTTAGGCTTGGAAGATTAGGGAACAATGGCCGAAAATGCCACCCTCCCCAAATTCAGCATGCAAAGAGACGAAGTTCTCAATTTTTTTGTTTCCCTCATCCACTATCTTATTTGTTTCTTATATTTTATCATTTCATTTTTACTTTTATGTTAACATAATTTGTTGCTTATTAGTTATAATATAAATAACATATACTAAAAAATATCAATAATAATCATCCACTATCACTACTTATATAGTTAATGGTCTATTTGTTTAATAAGTCCCTTACCCTAGTCTCACCATGTAATTTTGTATTAATCACTACTTTTATTACCTTATTGATTTAATCTTTTTATTAAATTAAGTAACTAAACGTTAAAATTTCTTAATCAAATTTTAATATGACCTTCACCAAAATTTGTAAATATTAATTAATTAATAAAATATTAACTCATTTGTAGGAATGGGGATCCTATAACTATCATTTCTGACGCCACTGACAACGGGTCATTACAAGTCTCTCCCCTTTAAGAAATTTTATTCCCGAAATTTACCTGAAAAGAGGTGAGGATACTAGGATTTCATCGTTTCCTCAAATTTCCAAATTGCTTCCTCGATGTTATGGCTACGCAAAAGAACTTTCACGAGTGGAACACGTTTGTTACGCAATTCCTTCACCTTACGAGCGAAAATTTTAACTGGCTCTTCCTGGTATGAAAGATCAGGCTGAATTTCCACATCTTCTGCTAAAATAACGTGAGATGGATTCAAACGATATCTCCTAAGCATTGACACGTAAAATACATCATGCATTTTCTGTAGTTCCATAGGCAATGCCAACTCATAAGTGACATGTCCAACACTTTCAATAACTTCATATAGTCCTATAAAACGATGACTCAACTTTTCTTTTTGCCTGAATTGAAGAATTTTCTTCCAAGGTGAAACCTTCAAAAATACCTTATCATTTATGAAAAATTCAATATCTCATTGTTTTAAGTCTGTGTATGATTTCTATCTACCAGAGGCTGCTTTCAATCTGTCTCGAATCACCTTGACCATATTTTCCGTTTCTTGAATCAATTCTACCCCAACCACTTTCTTCTCACTCAATTCAGACTAGCAGACATGTTTTCTACATTTCTGACCATATAAAGCTTCGCATCGAGCCATTTGAATGCTCGATTAGAAATTATTATTGTACACGAATTTGGCCAAAAGTAAATAAGATTCCCAACCCGATTCAAAATCAATCACACAGGCTTGAAGCATATCTTTCAAAATTTGAATAACGCGTTCAGATTGCCAGTCCGTTTCGGGGTGAAAAGCCGTGCTAAAATTTATTGTATTAAGTAACTCATGCAATTGTTTCCAAAACCTCGAAGTGAATCGGGGATTTTGATCAGAGATAATTGACATAGTTACATCGTATAATTTGACGATTTCTCGAATGTAGACTTCAACTAACTTTTGTAGTGACCAATCTGTTCTAACTGCAATAAAATGAGCTGACTTTGTAAAACAATAGACTATCACCCAAACAATATTTCTATTGTTCGGAGATAGTCATAATCCAATTATGAAGTCCATCATTATACGTTCCCATTTCCATTCAGGAATGGAAATAGGTTGAAACAATCCGGTGGGAACTTAATGTTCTGCCTTGACCCGTTGATAGGTTAGACATCTAGCCACCAATTCAACTATTTCCCTTTTCATGCTAGGCCACCAATACAACTTTGAAGGTCGCGATATATTTTCATTCTATCAGCGTGTAAAGTAAAAAAGGTTGTCGTGTAATTCACGAAGTATCAATTCTTTTAACTTAGAAACATATGGAACGATAGATTCAATTACAAAATCTCAAAAAATTACAATCATCAATGCTGAAATTTTCAATTGAGCTATCTTGAACCATTTTTCTCTTCCCTGCCAACTTTATGTCCACTAATTGTGCATCTTTAATTTGATCAAATAACACTAGTTTAACTTTCAACTTGGCCAGTAAACTATTGTTACTGTTAATATTGAGTTGAGTGAACATTGCTTGTCACTCGACTATAGCTTTTCTACTCAACGCATCCGCTACGACATTAGCTTTACCAGGGTGATAATCTATAACACAATCATAATCTTTCAAAAGCTCGAACCAATGATGTTGTTTTAAATTCAACTCCTTTTGAGTTAGGAGGTAATTAAGGCTTTTGTGATCAGTGAAGATATGTCACTTTTCACCATACAAGTAGTGTCTCCAAATCTTTAGAGCTAAAACTACAACAACTAGCTCTAAATCGTGCATTGGGTAATTACGTTCATGTATTTTTAACTGCCAGGACGCATATGTAATTACCTTACCTTTTTGCATCAGAACACAACCTAACCCATTCAATGAGGTGTGGCTATAAACCACAAAATCTTTTCCCGATTCTAATAAAGTTAAAACTAGTGCTTTAGTCAACATCTGTTTCAGTTTCTCAAAACTTTCTTAGCACGGCTCGCTCTAAAACAATTGTACATTCTTTTGCAACAGCTTTGCCGATTTTTGGAAATTCGCTAATGAATCTTTAGCAGTAACCAACTAAACCAAGGAATCTACGGATTTCTGACATATTCTTTGATGCTTTCCTCTGAATAGTTGCCTCAATATTTTTTACATCTATTTGAATTCCGTCAGTTGATATCAAATGCCCTAAAAATACTACTTTAGTTAACCAAAACTGACATTTACTGAATTTTCCGTACAAATGCTTTTCTCGCAAAACTTGTAAAACAATATGTAAATGTTGTTCATGATTAGCTTCTGATTTTGAATAAATTAAAATATGATCTATAAAAAAAGACCACAAACTGATCAATATAGGGTTGGAAAATATGATTCATGAGATTTATAAATGCCATAAGAGCATTCATCAATCTGAAGGGCGTCACTAAAAATACGTAGTGGCCATAACACATACGAAGGCAATTTTCGGTATATAAATATTTTTCACTTCAATTGATAGTAACCCAATCTTAAATCAATTTTAGAAAAGACTGAAGCTCCCTTCAGTTGATCAAACAAGTATCGATACGAGAAAGAGGGTATCGATTCTTAATTTTCAACTTATTTAATTGTCGATAGTCAATAAAAAGTCATATTGAACCATCTTTCTTTTTAATAAATAGAATTGGAGCTTCCTAGGGCAATATACTAGGACGTTTAAAGCCACGTTTTAGCAAATCTTGCAATTGAACTTTCAATTCTTTTAACTCTGTTAGCGTTATACGGTAACAAGATATGGACACTGGAGTTGTACCAGGGAATACTTCAATTGCAAACTCAGTCACTCGATCAGGTGGTAATCCCAACTATTCCTTAGGAAACACATTGGAGAATTCAAAAACAGTTCGAATATTACTGATTTCACTATCCCTGATCTTTGAAATAGCATAAGCTAGAAAAGCTTCGCAACCTTGCTCCAATAACTTATCAGCTTGAATCGATGAAATAATTTGAGTAGAACCACCCATTTTAATGGCAGTAACTTCTATAATATCATTGTTTGAATCTTGGACTGAAAGCATTTTCTTTCAGCAGTCGAGAACTACCCTGTGCTTGGTTAACCAATTCATACCCAGAATTACATCAAAATCACCAAAAGGCATGATTAAAAAATCCATTAAAAATGTTAAAATTTGAATTTTGAGTGGACATTGTTTACAAACTTGATTAAGTAACACTGTTTGACCCAACGAACTTGATATAGTCATAGCTACTTTAGGCATATCAGATTTCATTTTCCTAGATTCAACCTGATCCGTATTAACATACGATCAGAGGAACCAGGGTAAATAAAGGTATATACAGGTGTAGAGAATAATAGAAAAATACCTACTACAACATTGATAACATTCCCCTCTTCTCGATTTTCCCAAAACCAACTCAACCTAGGCTCTGATACCAAATTGTAACACATCAATCCCCAACTGTCATCTGTGGTGTTACACAAAAAAAAGACTTATACAAGGTTTCAAGGTATAACAAATGAACTGGCATTAACTCCAAAAAATTCTCTAAAGTACAAGCTAATAATTAGTATACTTTATAATGTATACACAAATGAGTTTAAAACTTTTAGTTGAAATATTTCCGTTGAAAAATAAAATATTACTGGTAGTGATCATAACATATAAAATAGTTTGGCGTATACGTGTGATTTGTCGTAATTCATTGTAGTGGAGTAAACTAGTTTTTGCACTTAAAGTGCTTGAATATAATCATTTTTATTTTATTTTAATTAAGTTTTTTTAGTTTCATTTACATTCCATAAAAAGTGTAATTTGAGTCTTTTATTAATCTTAGGGGCCGAATGAGGCCAAAGGGTAAACTAATATACTTTGTGAGTGTCCAAGAGATCATTAGAAGGTGTATCAACTCAATATTGGTCACTGTATTGTAACATGAGGAGTTTGATGATGCAATATAGAGAGTAGAGAGCAAGAAGTCCAAGACTACTTTTAGTGTCGCGACACCACCATGGGATTTCAGGACATACCTTTGAAGCTATTCTAAGTACGAGCATATTACCTTCGATGGCGCGACACGGGCACTAGGGTGTTGTGACACCGGTCCTATATGAAAAATACTTACGAGCCAAGGGCGTTTTGGTCTGCATAATCAAATATTAAACACGAGAGCGTCAATTGACCTAGGGTTGAGGATGACGAAAACCCTAACTCTATAAATAGGTTCATTTAACACTTGTTATGGGTAACTTTTAATATTGTATAATTGTCTTCATAGTTTTAGTTTTTAATTTTTCCCTTTTCTTAGGCTTTAGGTTGTTTTTAGCTTTTCCCTTACTTTGGTAGGAGGTTTGATTTGTAGACTCGATCAAGTCTTTGTGGATTCCGCACTTTATTCAAATACAATTCAGGATCTTCTTTAACCTTTTCTCTTGATTTATTATTCATGCTTATCATTCATATCAAGTTTATTATGGTTATGAGATCCATGGGGAACTAATCTTCTTATCGCTTATATTAGTTTTTTTAGTTTTGTTTACATTCTATAAAATGTGCATATTAAGTCTTTTATTAACCTTACAAGTCGAATGAGGCCTAAGGGAGAGCTAATGTACCTTGTGAGTGTGCAGGAAACCATTAGAGGGCATTTCGGGTCAATATTGGATGCTATGTCACAACATAGATAGCAAAATAGAGAAAGTGAAAAACTACCTTCAATGTCACGACACAGGCTGAGGGTGTCTAAAATGCCTTCAATCTCACTTTTGTAGCTAACAGTTTGAAGCAGCTTTGGCAAAATACAGCGTAAGGTACCGAATGACCATATATCATCTACAGGAAAATGGACAAGCAGAGGTATCCAACCGTGAAATAAAACATATTCTGGAGAAAACGGTAAATTCAAATAGAATGGATTGGGTGGCTAAACTAGACGATGCCTTATGAGCCTATAGAATAACATATAAAACTCCGTTAAGAATGTCTTCATACAAGCTAGTCTATGGTAAGAATTTCTATTTACCAATTGGATTAGAAAGGAAATCATAGGCATTTAATGAGTTAAATTTAGACCTAGAATTAGCTAAGGAAGAAATATTATTTCAACTCCAAGAATTAGAACAATTTCGTTTCATGGCTTACAAAAATGCTAAAATGTGTAAAGGAGTAAACTTTGACACAATACAAAGATTAAAAAGTGAGAATTTTTACCTGGGTAGAAAGTCTTACTGTTCAACTCTTAATTGAAATTATTTCCTGGGAAATTGAAATCAAGATGGACAATTCCATATACAATACATCAGGTAACTCCTTATGAAACAATAGAGCTGATTGAAAAAGAGGGGCAACATTTTCTTGTAAATGGAAATAGAGTGAAACACTATTTTGGAGGGACAACCAATTTGGTCATCGATGAGCAAACTTTACATTGTAATGCACTATGGAACTTATTAGAAATTTAGGGGAAGTTAATAATCGAGGAGAGCAATGATAAAGAAAGTAAACAAGACGTTAACTCCTCCTCTCTATCCTGTCTTCGACATCTAGACATTACCCAGGGATGTCATGACAACACTGCGTAAACTTCGTTTTTTGAATAAACCTAACTATTGGGCTTTTTTTAGTCTAATTATATTAGGATTCTAGTTCTTTAACTATTTATTTAGTATATCTAGATTATAACTCTTGAATAAAATTATCCTTTCTTTCTAAACTATAAATAAGGTATATAGACACTCTATTTTAGTATCAAAGATTAAATTGCAGCGTGCTCTCTTTTGCTATTAACAAAGATTTAAGTGTAGAGCAATAAAAATAGATTATCCTATGGCAAGTTTAGTGCAAGTGCTTCAAGCCCAGCCATTGAATTCAAGAAGGCGATATAGACAAATACTTGCAACAATTACAGCCATATACCTTTATTAAAGAGCATAGATTTGATCCACTGATGAGGAATTGCAAAGCAATATGAGAGAATGCAACTGAAATAGAATGGAAAAAATTTTGTTTGCCACCCGAAGAACCCTTGATAATTCCTGTAAAGTAAGAGTTCTATTTAGCATTAAAACAAAGGGAATCAGCAAGACCGTTTTATACTCTTTTGTGAAAGTCAGAGGAGTTAATGTCCCAGTAATTGAGATTGGTATTTTTCAAATTTATGATGCGCCATATTTTTATCTCAATTATCTCTATAAAAAATCTAAAGGAATTTAGAAATATTGATATAGATGAAATATTAAGATTCCTAACATAAGGGAAAGAGATGAGGACATATCGAACGGGAACGAAAATACCAGAAACATTCAACCAGGAACTAATGGTGCCAAGAGTCAAGATGTGGATGAAATTTGTTTGTTCAAGAATATGGCCTATAACAGTGATGTTTGAGATTAGCCTAATTCAAGCTATCATAACATATGGGATCCTCCAAAAGAAGCACATATGTGTCGGAACATGGATATATAAGAACATGGTTGACTGTGTGAGAAATTTAGGAAATGGTATATTTTTCCATCATCTAATTATGGAATTGTGTAGAAAGGCAGGAGTACCCATCAAGTGAATGGACAAAACTATAAGTCCACTAAGAAAGTTACTCGGCAATGATTTATTCAAACAATTTGTTATTCTACAAACAAAATATAAAGAGGAAAGAAGAAAAAGAGGATTTTAGGAAGATGAAGACTAATATTCAAGAATAAATCTAGTAGGATCTTAGTTTTAGGAATAGATGAAATTAGGAAAAATTGAAGGTTTTAAATTTTAGGGCTTGTAACAATTATATTAGGAATATTACAAACCAATTTTTAGAATTAGAAATTTATAATTTTTCTTGTATTTATTATAATTTGTTTAACATCTTAAAAAAAAATAGGAGTTAAAGCAATTAGGATTAATCGAGTAACTTCTTTCCTTATCTTTTGATGGGCTACACATTGAGGACAATGTGTGAACTAAAGTGTGGGGGGTAACATAGAAAATTTGCTTCATATTTTTACATTTTCTTTGATTTTTTGTCTTTTGTAGAAATACAAGTGATTGGTTAAGAGCATGTGCATAAGTTGTTTATGTTTATGAATAAGTTTGGCATAATGATAGGTGATTTTAAAATTTTGATTATTAGACTACTAAAGTTCTATATGTTATATTGTAAATAAGTATTAAGCTATCATTTGTACTGGGTGATATAGAAAATATAAGGAAACGAACATGCTAGTATGAATGATAAATGATTGAATTTGTTTTTGTTTGGTTGATTAAATTTATGCATGATGAGATATTTAAGGATGACCTAAGGCCTTGTTTGGAGCACATCTAAGATCCAAAAAGCTATCCTATTTATAATTTACCTTTAGTACCAATTTTGAGCCTTTTGACACTTCTTGATAAACAACAATACAAACCTCAAGCCTGAAAATGTTAATTTGTATATGCCCTTCTTTTTTGTCCTGTACCGTACGATTAAAGACGTTTGACCTTACATATTGAGGGTTAAATAGATACATCATGACGGAGTTTGTAAAACTAGAGTGAAATAGGAAAGATTGGTGTGATATAGGAACTATTAGTTAGCCCGAATGTGTAAAACAAAATAAAAATCCAAAGGGAGAATTGGTACGAGTAGAAAAAGTCTTAAACTAGTGAAAAAGCATTCATGAGTAAGATGTATTAAAAAAAGAAAAGTCACAAATTCAAAAAATAAAAATAAAAACTCATTCATTAGTGCACAAAAACTCTTAAGGCTAACCATAGTTACTATGTCATGCTATGACTTCCTATATACAGAGAGACAAGGAAGGTGAGAGAATGAGAAATAAGGCGGTGGGTAGGAAAGAGTCATTAAGAGGGAGAATAGGGATTAATATGATATGCCAAACTATTTTTGTGTTTGTAACCCTTTGATGCTTACTATTTTTGAATTCCATACCTGTCCTAAGCCTCAGAATGTTACAAGCCGAAAAGCCCTATGTGACCTAAATATCTTCATACATAAATGGACATCATATTAAATATTCACTTAAATGACTATTTGTATTCTACTCAGATAATCAAAGTACTTGTATGATTTGTTAATGGATTCCTATATGTGAGAACCTTAATACTTGTATATTTTGTAACATACTGAACTTAGATGCTTGTGATCAAAAGTGGCAAGTCAAGTATTCATCATGTTGAAATTGTTAGTAAATGTGAAATGCCTAAGTCATATGCTTCGAAATCAATACTTGTACCATACCTGCTTAAGGGTCATCATTTTTTATTTTATAATCTTTGTTTATGTTGCTTGAGGACAAGCAATTACTTAAGTGTGGGGGAGTTTGATCTGCCATAATTTGGTGTAGCAGATTAAATTAGTTTTCACATTTAAGGAGCTTGAATACAAGAATTTTAGTTATATTTTGATTAAACTAGTTTTCACATTTAAGGAGCTTGAATACAAGAATTTTCATTATATTCTAATTCAGTTTCTTTAGTTTCACTCAAATTCAATAAAATGTGCAAATCGAGTCTTTTATTAACCTTAAGGGCCGAATAAGGCTTCAGGGAGAGCTAATGTACCTTGTAAGTGTGCAGGAGACTATTAGAGGGCATTTTGGGTTAATAAAGAATGCTATCTCGTAACATAGAGAGCATAATAAAGAAAGTGAGCCTGTGTCGCAACATACCCTTGATGATGGCTATAGAGGGACATGTTGGTTGCTACTTTGCAACATAGGTCTTGGTGTGTCGCAACATCAACTCTGTGGCGAGAATAAAACATGAAACAGAGGTATTTTGGTTTGCTCAATCAAACTTTAAAGCTTGGGAACGTCAGCTACCCTAGGGCTAAGGACGATGGCTATCTGAAGGCTATAAATAGAACTATCTGACACACATTAGAGACAAATTTCCATTAGCTTAGACTTTCTCTTGAGATTTAAATCTGTTTTCTTATGTTTTTAGAGTTTTGTTTCTTTTGTTCTTTATTTTCTTTCAAGAGATCTGAGTTGTAAAAGGAGACCGACCCTTGTGGATTCACATTCATTATCAATATTAATTAGGCTTTTCCTAAACTTTTTACTATTCATTCATTATGATTAATTATTATATCTTCTCCATGTTATTTATGAAAACTATGAGGAACTAATCCTTCTATGGAGGATTAGCGAGTGTAAGCATGATCTTTTAACTGTTTTGATAGGTAATTCAACAGATCAGCTGTTTGGGAAAGGGGGAACATGAAACAAACCCTAGGGCTGAAAACCCCGAGAAGTCATCAAGATGAGAATTAACCCAAAATTGGTATTGCCTATCCGTGAACACCTTGACCCCAAACCAGTCTAGACTGTGAGGTCGAAAGATAAGTAGTTCTTGCTAACTCGTTATGTTAGTAGAAGATCAAAAGATATTGCTAGGGTAGCGACTAGTTTATTGACGAAAAACCCTAGACGACAGTTGATTGAGATTGCTGAAATGAGCTAATCACCTAAACAATTAATGATCTAATTAATACTTTAAGTTAGTTATAGTACAAAAGTAAAATAAGACCTATGTTTAGAATTTGTAAAATAATAAAATGAAATAAAAAATAAAGAATTAAAATTGCAAGAGATAGAGATAGATAAAGTGAATCAACTCTGAGGATGGGTGATTAGCTCGCTTCAGCAATCTCAATCAACTGTCGTCTCGGGTTCTTCTTCGATTAACTAGTTACTACCCTAACAGGATCTTTTGATCTTCCTCTAACATAACATGTCATCAAGAACTATTTATCCTTCGACCTCATAGTCAAAGTGCTCACGGATGGGCAATACTAATTTTGGATTAATTCCCACATTGATGACTTTCCCGAATTGTTAGGCCTAGAGTTTGTTTCACATTCTCCCTTTCCCAAATAGCTGATCCGTTGAATTACCCTACAAAACATTTAAAAGATCATGCTTCCACTCGCTAATCCCCTACAAAAGGATTAGTTCCTCATGGCTTTCATAAACAATATGGAGTAGATATAACAATTAATCTTAATGAATGAATAGTAAAGAGTTTAAGAAAAACCTAATAAATATTGATAATGAATGCGAACCTACAAGAGTCGATCTAATTTATAACTCAGATCACTTGAAAGAAAATAAAGAACAAAAGAAACAAAACTCTAAAAACCTAAAAAAATGAAATTAAATCTCAAGAAAAAGTCTAAGCTAATGGAATGGTGTTTCTAATGTGCGCCAGAGAGGTTATTTATAACCTTCAAGTAGTCGTCATCCTTAGCCCTAGGGTAGCTGACATTCTCGATCTTTAAAGTTTAATTTACAGACTAAAACGCTCCTACTTCGTGTTTTATTCTTCTCACAAAGTCGATGTCCCGACACACCAAGTCTTGTGTCGCGACGTAGCAACTAGCATGTCCCTTTGTAGCCATATTTAGGGGTATGTCGTGACACCCTCAGCCTGTGTCGGAACGTTGAAAGTAATTTCTCAGTTTCTCAATTACTCTCTATGTTGCGACATAAACTCCCATTGGTGCGACGTAGCGTCCAGTATTGACCCAAAATGTCCTCTAATGGTCTCCTGCACACTGAGAATGTATGTTAGCTCCCCCTTAGGCCTCATTTGACCCTTAAGTTAATAAAAGACTCAATATGCACATTTTATTAAATGTAAACAATACTAAAGAAACTAGATTAAAACACAACAAAAATGCTTGTATTTAAGTTCCTTAAATGTGAAAACTAGTTTAATTTGCTACACCGAATTACAGTAGATCAAGAGTCTACGAGGAATGGGAAATTTAGGAAGATAAAAATATTGCTAATGATAGAATTGAGCCAGCTCAAAGGTGAAGTCTCAAGAGTTCCATAAGACAACAACAGGAGCATCGATATAGAGGAAGTTTTTAGCAGGTTCAGTCATATTTAAGACAAAAATGAAATGGAGAATTTAACAATGATGGACCTAATGGAAAAACTTGAGTAGCCCAGAAACTTTAAATTTGGGAAATGATAAATAAAGGTTGAATGGATATAGGGGAGGAATAATGTTACAAGAGAGTATCCAAACTGAGATAGAGCCAAAAATAGAATTGACATTAGGATGCGAAAAGTCAAGTTTTGAATTCTCTATTTTGCCAATATCAGGTTCATCTCGATAGGAATATCATCAGTATCAATACATAATTGACAAGGTAAGTAGCGTTAACCGATCTCAATTATCTTGTAATTCGATAACTCATGTGAAATGAATAAGGAAAGTTTTAAAAGAATGTGAGAATTTCAAAAAGGAGACTCTAATTAATATTCATTCTTTTTGCCAAATAATAATCCTTATTTCAGTACTTTAGTACTTTAAAAATCTCCAGACTTTTAAGGTATTCACTAATTTAGGGATCGTAAAAATTGATAAATCTCTGAGCAAATCAAAAATCATCTTTAATCAAACAACTACGTCAAGGAGGGGGTCAGAGTTTAGGAAACTGGAAGGGACTTATTACATGAACCCTACAATGAAAGCATTAGACAATTAAAAGAAATGCCAGGAGAAAGATTGACCCATCAGCCTAGGTATAAGGTGTCAATTGAAAATATAAAATTTAAAGTAAACTTTAGAAATCCCTTGGTAGTAGAAGACTTTTTGGGTCATCCAAAGACTATTGAGGGGAGAAAAATTAAGAGTAAAGGTAAAATATACCATGAGGATAACCTGTAGAAACAAGAATACAAGTGGTTTGTGTAATCGCTAAGTTACAAAATTCTCATACCTCTGGATAAGCATTTCGATTTGACAAAGGTATTTTCCGTGGTAAATACAGGATGAAAGAATAGAATTAAAGAGTGGGATAAACGAAGCAAGATAGAACGACATGATGGATACTAGGTCAACATGGACAAAAATGGAATAAGAGAAATGCCCTCATGCACATTGCTTGAGCTAATGGATGAATTCAATAGCAAAACTTGATATTTTTTTCAATTTTATTTATATTATTATATATTTAACTAATTGCTTAGCTTAGACTTTAATTTTTATCAACATTGTTCTTTATAAGAATCAAGACACTTTGGGAGCAAAAATTTGGCTCAAAATAAAGCCGGTGTCGCAACACGGAACCCCAGTGTCACGACACCACGTCCAGTATCAAATAATCAAAAAAATCATTGTGATGTTGTGACACAGAATCCTTGTATCACAACATAGAAGACAATTGACCCAGGTTTTAAAAATTTCAAAGTGTGACGCGACAACAATAACCTGCAAGAGATGTCGCGACACAGAATTGCTATGTGGTGACATCACTACAATTTTCTGCAAGGTTGACTCGGCCCAATTGTGCAGCCCGTCAGCTTTTAACTTCATTTTACCCAAATTTTAACCTTCAAAACCCCTTTTTAAATTTTAAACACTCTTTTAACCAAACCCTAAAGCTCTTTTAATTTCTAAACTCGTTCAAATCATCTAAAAAATCTTCAAAGCCTAACTACTTCTTTTCCCTTTCTCTTTTATTTTGTTGCAATCTTTTCTCATTTTACTTAGTGCAGGTGTGACTATAATCATTAACAAGGGAAGTCTTCACAATATTGGGGAAGGGAATAATAAGACTCTAAAGCCAAGATTGAAAGGTTCAAAACTTCAAAATTTACTGTTCCATTACTTTTGGAATATTGTCTGCTATTTTTAGTATTGCTAGTGAAGATTATAGCAAAACCCTCCTAGGAAAACTAGAAAAACCAACGTGCAAGAAACTTTGATGGTTTCAGATCCTCAGAAATTTTAAAATCCAAATGTCAAGAAAAACTTTCTCGAACTACAAGGGAAAACTTTTATTCAAAAACAAAGATTTGAACCATCAATGGCTTTGTGTAATGAAATTTGGACATTGGTTCGGTACCATCATTGGGAGCAATTTTGTGTCACTTCTAAAGAAAATGAAGTCATTTCGGTAGTTCAAGAATTCTATGCCTCTTTTAGAGATTAAGAGGCAAGGAGACTGTATGATAAAATATGGGGAACCGTTACGGTAAAAGGTAAGGAAGTACGAGTTACTCTTCGAGAAATAAGTGAATTTTACAATGCCTTATACTATGCAAAAGATTTTTTAGATAACACTGATTTGAATATGTTTAGGAACATAGAAATAGATGAAATTGTAAAATATTTAACTCAAGGAAGAGGTGTATGGAACCGTAGACCGTATACTTAGTTATCGACTAACTTTAATCAGGCAATTATGTTCCCAATAGTTAAGATGTGGATACAACTAATTTGTACTAAAATAACTCCTACATTAAATATCTCTAATGTAAATACTGTTGAGCTATTTTGTTGTATGATATTTAGTAAAAAATAATATATGTGTCGGAAGATGGATCCATCGAGATATTAAGTGATGTATTTGTAACCAAAAAGTTGGGGTGTAACAGCCTAAAATTTCAGTGGTGTCGGAATAGTGATTCGAGATCACTAAATTTGACAAATAAGATTAGAAAATTAAATAAAAATAATATTTAGAAGTGAGTGAGATATTAGAAATATTTTTAAATAGGTGAAATTAAAATTTAAGGAGAAATTATTAAATAAATTGTGTCAAAAACGGGGTATTGAGACCTCAATTTTGTAAAAATGAGTCAAAAATATTTTTATAAATATTTATGGAGTGTTAGTAATTTGGTATTAAAATTTCATTAGAAAAATTTAACGTTTGGGTGGTCAATTAAATAAAAAGGACTAAATTGAAAAAGGTATAAATGTTGCTAGAAAGATTAAATAGCTCAGTTGTCAAATAAGAAAGGACCTAAATTTTAAATAAGCCCAAGGGAGATATTTTGGGCGGCACAAGCAAAGAAAAATAAGACAAATTAAGGAAAAAAAAGGCAAAATTGCAAAATTGCAAAATTAATTAAATAAAGTAGGACTAAAGTGGAAATATCTAGATTTCTCTTTATTTTCTTCATTCTCATCAGCCAAAAATGCCATAGGAGGGTTTTCTAAGCTGGTTTTTCATGATTTTTACATCAAATCAAGAATCGGAAGATAATCGAGGAAAAGGAAAAGTTGCCAAATAGTCCCTGAAATAGTACAACTTTTAGAAATTGGCCTAGGTAAGTTCATATGGTTGAATTGTGTAATTATTTGTTAAATTAGAAATGATGTGATGTCATCTACATGTTGCTATTGTATTTTTATAATGTGAAACATTATAAAGATCGGATTGAAAGTTCAAATTGAGGAAAACATAGGATTGAGTACCTTCGTGTTGTGTTCAAGTGATGAATTGACGGTTAAGACCATGGTTAATCCATGACAAAATTATGACATATAGGTATGGTATTATCCATACTGAGTTATGACACGTAAGTATGGTATTATCCATACTGAGTTATGATACGTAGGTATGGTATTATCCATACTGATCTATAATACGTAGGTATGGTATTTCCCATACCGAGTTGTGAAACGTAGGTATGGTATTAACCATACTGAGTTGTGAATTGTGGCACTGCACAAATGACGCACTCAAATCCGTAAGTCGTCCCTTAATTTGACATGTGTGGGTAAGTGATAGTTGAGGATAAGTGTTGAACTATGAATTGATATTTGGGTATTAAGCTCAATTAAGTGATCTCATCATTTGAAATTGTATCTGGCAGGAATTGAATGTTTAATATTATTTATTTAATTGGTTATGAATGCTTCGTAAGATTGTTATTGTGAACCTATGAACTTACTAAGCTCCAAAGCTTACTTTGTGTGTTAATGGTTCTTGTAGATTTGCGTGATATCGGTGGGTCAGATCAACACATCGGGAAGCACTATCCAGAGTTATACCAGTAGATTTTGAATACAAATTTTGATTTATATGGCATGTATAGGAAATGGTTGAAAGATTTAGTTTTGAAATATTGAAATTTGTATGTTTGACTATCTATGTTTTGAAGTTATTTTGGTAAGGTAATGAATGAAACTATTTTGACAAAAATTAGGATAAAGTAGTATTATGGTATTTTGGTAGATGAAAAACTTTTGTTTTGGTTGATTTGGTTGATTGGTTTGGACATATTTGTGTATTTAAAGGTTGTGTGCAGGTAGATTATAAAAAGGGTGAGAAATGTGGTCTTAAAATGGCCTATTTTCATCCACATCGGTAGATACACGAGAGTGTGTCTAGGCCGTGTGTGAGACACGGTTTGCCCCACGGGCATGTGTTGTAGCCGTGTGTCCCTTGCACCTTAAAATTTAGAAGCAGAATGCTCTGAATTAAGAACAAAGGCAGAGACACGAGCTTACGTCTCAGCCGTGTGGGTAACATGGTCATAGACACAGCCATGTGATTTGGCCGTGTGAAACCTGCACTTAAATTGTAAAGTTTAAAATAACCACACGGCATAGCACACGGGCGTGTGACTTCAATTTGTTCATAGGATATAAGTTAGAGAATTACACGGGGTCAGAACATGGGCAACCACATGGCCTGCCCACACGGGCGTGTCCCTAAGCCACACGGGCGTGTGAGCTAAGCATGTTCGAAAAATTTAGTAGTTTCGTGAAAATTTCTCTAAGACTCCAAATAAGTCCCTACTCGATTCTAATCTTCATATTGGGCCTCAAGGGTCCATTTAAGGGACGGTTTGAATGTTTTCATTTTTGAATGGTAAATTTGACTCGAATTGATTATACATACTTAGTTATCCTTGGCAATACTCTGTAACCCTGTTCTGGCAACGGATATGGGTTAGGGGTGTTACATGGGGTCTTCTTTCCTCATCTTGTGACAACTCTATGCAGAAAGGCTGAAATTCTATTGGAAGACCATGAGAAATTCATGAAGCCGGCAAAGAATTTGATTGAAGATTCCTTGTACACTCAATATGTTGAGCTTCAGAGAAAAAAAAATTACAGATTGGAACCAAAGGACAAAGCATAAAATGGATGTTCCAACATAATTAAAGAAAGCAACAACTAGAGCTCAGAAAGAAACAACGAGACCGCGAAAATGGGTTGGATGATCCTCTGGATAAAGGAAATAAGACCAGTAATTTAGGAATTTGCGCGGCAAAACAATATCAGAGAACCAAACTACCCACCAAATTTGGATATATCCGGATCATTCAACAATGGATTCGAGGAGACAAGGAATGAGGGAGGAGGAGAAGAATAGGACGAGGCTCCCATGCAATATTTTCAAAGGGATGAGGATGATTACGAGACAACATTTTAGCCACAAAATTCCACACCAAAGGGGCTTATTATACGAAGCCCAACCCGACATGCACCTTCGACGGGTGAGCTCCTATCAAGATATGGCTCGAGAAAAGGAAAAGAATCAATGGAAAAGGAGCACTCGCCTCATTTTGATGATATGGACGATGATTAAACTAATTTTTTCAATTTCATTTTCTGGGATTGTATTAATTTAAGATAATCTTTAATTTTTGTTTTTAGGAATATGATTAACAGTAGATTTTTTTTTTGCTTTCCTTTTTTGTTTTAAAATTTTCTATGTAGGAACCTCATATGAAAAAGCACAATAATTTCAAGCTTTGACGAACAAAAGAGGAAGCACCCACCAAAAGCTCACAGAACCATCACGATCAATCGGGTTATTTCTTCCTTATCTTTTTAGGGCTACACATTGAGGACAATGTGTTTTCTAAAATTTGGGGGTAACATAGAAAATTTGTTTCAATTTTTATAGTTTCCTTTAATTTTTTATTGTCAATTGTGTGCTTGAGCTTGTAGAAATACAAATGATTGGTTAGGAACATGTATATAAGTTGATTGTATTTACTATAAATGTGGTATGATAGTAGATCAATTTAAATTGTTGATTATTAGACTACTATGTTCTATATTACACTATAAATAGACATTGAGCAATTGAATGTACCATGTGATATTGGAAATACAGGGAAACAAGCATGCTAGTGTGTATTTCTACAAGCTTGTGAGTGAATAAAAAGCATTTGTGAATGTGAATGTATTGAAAAAGAAGAAAAAAAAGGGAAAAAGTCACCAAAAATAGATAGACTTATTCATTAGTGCACACAAACTCGTGAGCTAGTCATAGTTGTTGTATTATACTGTGATTTCCTATGGATAAATAAGGAAAGTGAGAGAAAGAGAAATAAGACGGTGAGAGGATAAGGGTCACTAAAGGGGAAGAATAGGGAATAATAAAATGTGCCAAACTATTTTTGTGCTTGAAACTATTTGACGCTTATTTCTCTTGAATTTTATACCTTTCCTAAGCCTTAGAACTTTACAAGCTGAAAAGCCTTATGTGATCTAGGTAGACTTATTTACGAATTGACATCATACTAAATAATTGCATTTATGATTGTTTGTATTATGCTAGGATAATCAAATTACCTGTCTAACTTATTGATAGCTCCCTACATTTGAAACCCTTAATATTGTATGCTTTGTAATATACTAAACATAAGTGTTTGATATCAAAAGTAGTAAGTCAGCTATATATCATACTAAGATTGTGTGTAAATATGAAATGCCCAGTCATGTGTTCCAAAATTAACATTTGTACCATATTAGCTCAAGAATCATCTTTTAATTACTGGTTTGGTTTGCTTTCCTTAAGGACAAGCAATGACTTAAGTGTGGGGGAGTTTGATCTGCTGTAATTCGATGTAGTAAATTAAATTAGTTTTCACATTTGAAGAGCTTGACTACAAGCATTTTTATTATATTTTAATTAAGTTTTCTTAGTTTCGTTTACATTCAATAAAAAGTGAAATTTGAGTTTTTTATTGACCTTAGGGGCCGAATGAGGCCTAAGGGTGAGCTAATATACTTTGTGAGTGTATAGGAGATCATTAAAAGGTGTAACAACTCATGGTTACTGAAAGGTAATGACTAGTTGATTGAACAAGAAACCTGAAAGGATAGTTAGTTACGATTATCGAAGCGAGCTAATCACTCATACTCAAATTTAATACTATTTGCTTATTGATTTCCCAATGTTTCTTTATTTATGTTATTGTCTTTATTATTATAAACCCTCTAAAAAAATCTTTAGTTAGGTTTATTCGTAATATATTACAATCTAACTTGTATACTTGCAGACACCACCTATTTAACATATTTTTTGTAGGATTTCTACTCTAGACGTTGATATGTCCAGAGGAGGTCAATGAGAAGAAAACACTTCACACAATATAGTTCATAATTCATAAAAAGTATCAAATCCTTCAAGGGTAACATTCAAATACAACTGTAGTTAAATAAAAGTACTTTGTTACAAATTCAAATTCAAATGAGAGTTACATGCCACCCCTAGAGAACATATGCATTTTACAAAAGAAACATAGGCAAAGCTCACTATAGAGGTTGCTCTTTCTAGCTGAGCCCCTTCTATGAGCTTATGACAAAGTATCACCCAAAAAGAGGGGAAGGAAAAAGGGGTAAGTTCAAAAGAACTTAGTAAGCTAGAAAAAAAGAGAAAAGACTCAATCTTTTGGATGAAAATACATAAGCATGAATGATATTAAAACTGTAAACTCATCCATATAGACTAATACACTAACTCTATACGCTGAGACATTCGAGCGGACACTCCCATATCATTGGCGAATACTTAACCATGGCAGCTAGCATTTCCAAGTGCACTCTAACATTAGATGAGCTCTAATATTGGGCATATACTTTCTTCCTTAACATCGGGCGAATACTTTTATCCTTACACCAAAGTGAACTTTAACCTTAACAGAGCTGAAACTTCCCAACCTAATACAATCATTTCTAACACAAATATTTGCATTTCAGACATCTAATCAAACTAAATCATACACTCCTTCATTATGGTGGATTTTATACCCTAAATTCCAATACTTAACAAATACACTACATTTGCAACACAACAAACAGGGAATAGAACTTACCACTTAACAATTAATTTTTCCTTTCTATTAGCTATTATACAAAACATTTAACACATACAAAGTCATATTAATTTTCTCTTTGAATACATAACATATATCACATACAGAGTCATATTAACTTACTCTTTTCAAATCATTCCTTGGGTTAAACCTTGGACCCCCTAATCACATATTAGAAAAAATATCACATTTCTTATCATTTCGAACACATGTGTGCTCTTGTGAGTTCAGGACTTCTTGCGATGGTTAACAACTAACATGTCCTACTGAAGGCAACACCCATATCGTTTGGCTGGTTAGCAACTAACATTCTCTACCAATGCTAGCACTCATGCCAACTGGTTAGCAACTAACATACCCTACCAGTGGTTGCCAACTTGGTTAACAACTAACATGTTGTAACACCCCAAACCCGGCCTAGACATTATGGCCAAATCTAGTGATGTCATAAGGAATGGGTTTATTTAAGCAAAGTTATTTTATACTTTATCTCTATTTTTTGGAAAACATTAAATAGTTGGTTTATTTGCAAAACCTATTTTCCAGCAGAAGCTTAACAAATTGATACGTTTTTGAAATCTAATTTTTTTAAGAAAAAAACCTTGTTACAGTAAAAAATTTTATTTTCCTAAAACAGTTTATCATGGCATGCTAGTTATAAACAACCCAAAAACCACAGTTAAAAATCATAAAGTCCAGAGAGTACTTAAAATTACAACTTTCAAATGGTAACCAAAATAAAAATAAACCATGTCATAATTTAAAGCAATTGAACATAAAAGTGGTCACCACTGAGTCTCTACTGCACTGATCTACCTAAGACTGAGGATTACCTGACAGAAAAACAAACAGATGTGAGTTTACGAAAAATCGGTGTGTAACCCAACAGAATTAAGCATGTAAGCATACAATCATCATATACATAACCAGAAATAGAAACAGATACAGATACGGACTTATGTCCTTTTCAGATATAGTAACAGAATCAGATACAAATATAGATATGCAAAATCCTACCCCCATCCTCTACACACCATCTTCGACCATCCCATCACACTATGTGGGGTTAAAAACACCTACCCATCCCTACACACCACGTTGTGTCATTAAGACACATATCAGATAATATATGCAGTCAAGCTACTAGTGTAAAGGCGTTTAACGCCAATCAAAATACTTCCTCCTCATATACAAGTTCCACCCCAAATTAGATACAGTGCATACATATAGAATTAACAGGTAGAACATGCTTAACATGCTTCTATAAATAGATAACAGATATACATGGCATAAACATACCCAGAACAGTACTTCAGTCTAACAGATCACATAGTTTTAGGGTTTAGTAGGCCTTTATCGACCCTACAGTAGGCCCATAATTGATTAGGACGACTTGTGTGACCTTACAAAAAATTACAGTAAAATGGGCCCACATGCCCGTGTGGTTCATTCGTGTGGGCCCACACGCCCAGATTAGCCTTGCCCGTGTGGTCCACATGGCCTTGACCAATAATCCACATGCCCATATGAAACACCCGTGTGGGCCCACACGCCCAACTTGGCCTAGCCCGTGTGGCCCACACGGCCACACTCAAGCCACCACACAACTGTGTCTTACACACGGCCATACCTTCATTGACCACACGACCGTATCCTCGTGCACGGCCTACCACACGGGTGACCATACGCCTGTGTGGCATTGACAATACATTTTTTCGACTTTCACCTAATTTTATTTTTTTGTGTTTCGGGTACACACCTTATATTGATTCGATGTAAAAACACTCCCGAAACACACAACACTTACAATTGACCAAAAACCATTTGAATTAGTCACTTCAATTGATGCTAAATCGAACTGCTCTAAGAATAACAACCTTTTAATCCAACAAAGTTGTTACTGTAACATCTTGGATTAGGGCCTAGTCGAAACAGTGGTTTTGAGACCACAAATACGAGATAGAAATAATGATTTTTATGATTACTATGAGGTCCATGATATGTATGCATGCTTGTGTGAAAGTTTCATGAAGAAATTCTATGCATAAAATACCCAATTGAACTTTAGGGACCAAATTGAATAAGATGAAAAACTTGTGTTCTAGAAGCTTTTAGCATGAAATTGCTTTAGATTATAAATGAAAAGGTTCTAATTAGCAATTTGACCAATTTTTAAAATTTTGGACAAAAATAGGCATGCATAGGAAAATTTTGAAAGAAAGACCATTTTAAGGGCATTTTAGTCATTTGGTAATTAAAAGAATAAAAAAGGAAAATCAAAGAAAAAATGTGCTCATCTTCTCCATGCTTGGCCAAAATTCTCAAGACACCATAGCTAGGGTTTTTTTCAACTTTCAAGCTTGATTGAAAGTGCTCCCAAGCCTCATTTTTAATGTTCTTTACATTTTTTAAGTCCTTGTAGCTTGATTTACCTATTTTCACCCTTAATTTAAAGTAGGGTTTATGTATGAAATTTACCCATGTGTGACATGCATGTATTTTGATGATTTATGGAGGAATATGAGAGTTTGGTGTGTGATAAACATCTTTTACTAGGTGATTTTTCATGAAAACCACTAAAAAGGACTAGATTGAAAAAGGTGTAAAATAAGTGATAAAAATCTATAAATAAGTGATAAAAATTTGACTAGGCTTAGGTAACCAAGAAAATGCAATACATTTAATTTTACGAGCCTAGGGACTAAATTGTAAATAAGTAAAAAGTTAGGGGTAAAAAGGTAATTTCATCAAAGTATGAATTATGGATTGATTTCGACAATGTGGTTATTAAACAAGTTAAATTTGGCATTATAGATCGAGAAAAATGAGATACGAGTTTTGATCGAGGAAAGAATAAAGTTTTCAAAGAATAGGCTCGATTGTCATCATTTTGTATCGAGGTAAGTTCATATGCAAATAATGTAGTGTTGTAGCATGTTTTTAATGTTTTGATATTATGTGATAAACATTTTCTTATTGTTATAAGTTATATGCTTATTGGTTGTTATGGAAGCATAAATGATGTTATGGCCGTTACATACGACATCACGAGCAAGTACGACAAAGTATGCAATGGACAAGTGAGGAAAATCCTATTTGACCCTTAGGAATAGTCTAGGATACAAGTAACATGTCACTAGGAAATAAGAAATCTGAACTCATTGAGTTGGTCTGGGTTCGTGATATATATGTGGCACTCGAGCTCGTTAAGTTGGTCCGAGTTCATAATGGATGCGATACATGTAATTGGGTTCTAGGCAATGGTCTTGTGTATCCTACCGGTGGCTAGGTAATCCTTGAGTGGGTCGGATACCTGGCAGCTTGTGTGAGCAGCCGGTATAGTTACACCTTGACCGATAGCTTTTATGAGCAGGCCCATGAGTAGCTCCATTGCGAGCGTTACATGTTACGAGGTAGCTTTGGCTACGTATGTATATGTGGCACTTATGTGTAAGTTATTCCGCGTATCCAATAGTATTCCAAGTGTTCAACGGGTAATGCAGTGGATAATGTGATGAAAGACCCGAGGAGGGCATGTTAAAGAAGGTATGGTTATGTGAAATACTACGAGTGAGTACAGGTATGTACGCTAAACTCATAAGTAATGCCTTGATGAAGAATAACTTGTGGTGAGAAAGTTTATGTATATATATATGAACATATGATAAGTTTGCCAAAAGGCTTGCATGATGAATAATCTTTATGGTTATGTTATTATGTCTTTGTATGATAATTGCTTATTATCATTGCATATTATTTGTATGTGGACTTACTAAGCTTTAATTCTTACCCCTTTCCTTTTCCATCTTTTGTAGTTCCGCCAAGCTAGCTCGGGGATCGAAAATAGTCGGAGTATTCGATCACATTATCAAAAGAACATTGGGTATAGTGAATTTGATAACTTGAGTATGGCATGTATAGGGGACTTGGTTATTTTGTGATATGTGTCATGCTATTTTGGGCCAAATTGTGAAGGCCTATGATGTTGAAGATTCATTTTGTAATGGCCATGTGAGATGGCTTATATTTGATTTCTGGGCTGTAGACCTAATTGTCCATACATGCATGTGTTAATGCCTTGATGATGTGCTATGTGGTTTGGTTGATGGATATATGATGGGGTATGAATGAAGTAAATTAAAATAAGGAATGACTTAATGACTTAAGATGACTATAGTCATAAAGGTATAATTTGAAGTTATAGTAACAAAGTTGGTTATGCATGAAGTTGATGTGGAATGCTACCAAATGGTGTAACTAATTGAATGTGTAACAGGATGGCATTATGAAGATGTGAAAATGTCATGGTGTTGAATAATTGAGTGTCTAAATATGTCATATTGCATGCTATGAAATATACTTGAGTGTATGAATGATTGAGGGTGACAAATGGCTTGGAAATAGCCTCTAAATTTTCCACACAGTTAGACACACGAGCATGTGTCTTGACCGTGTGTGAGACACGGTCTGCTCCATGGGCGTGTTGTCCGGCCGTGTGTCCCCTGCACCTAAACTTTGCAAGTCAGTATGCCCAATAGTAAACACACAGGCTAAGACACGGGCGTGTGTCTTAGCCATGTGAGAGACACGGCCTACTCACATGGGCGTGTGCTCTGGCCGTGTGAAGTCTGCACCATTTTATAAAAAATTCATTTATTTTTAATTGACCATACGGGTGTGTGATACGACCGTGTGACCTTAAATTGATGCTGACGTCATAGTCAGAGAGTTACACGGCTGGAGGACACGAGTGTGTCGAGAGCCCACGGGCGTGTCCCCTGTCTCACACGGGTGTGTGGTTCTGTATTAAAGAAATTTTCTCAAACTTTTCTAAAGTTCTCGGTTTAGTCCCTGACCACCCTCAATGTATGTTTTGGGCCTCGTAGGCCCGTATAAGGAACGATATGCATGTTTTTGAATATTTTTGAATTGGTTGAAATTTTAGGGCCCGGTTTTACATGTATGTGTATGTTTAAGTCTAGTAATGTCTCGTATCCTGTCCCGGTATCGGACACGGGTAAGGGGTGTTACATTTACCTTTGAAAGAGAAACAGAAATTTCGCACCTTTAAAGCCTTAATTGAAGACCTCGAAGCCCTTAATCTTCTCCTAAACACCAAACGAAACTCATTAACTAACGATTCAATAACCCAAACAGAAACGCACCTACAAAACTTACCAAAAATGAAGAAAGCGCACTGAAACAAAGGAATACAGAATTCTGACAGCAACTAAGAAGCAAAAGAAATGACAGCAAGAAGGAGAAGGGAAAGAAAAGTGGTAGAGAGCAAAAAGAAGAGAAATAAAGTCAGTTTCTTGTGAAAAATTCTGGAAAAGTGAGGAAATTTTGAAGATACAAGAGATAAATTAAAATAAAAGAAATCAGATAATCCTCTAGCAACTCCCCACTACCCCACTAACAACCACTTCCTCAGAATCCCAACTCCGCCGAAACTCTAACAGATAATAAAGTAAAAATATAACACCTTCGCTAACGTAGGGATTCGAACACATGACCTCCAACACCTTAACTCCCTTACTGCTCAAACCAGCTGGCTCATTCTGATATGGAATTACAGGCAATTAGATATAAGCCCACAGAACAAGGATAGGGCTTAATTCCAAAAATAGCTAAAGGTAAGGCTTAAACCCAAGACCTCACACACACACCCAAAACACTTAACCATTAAAGCAGATACATAGTTGTGTTAGATATTCACAAAAGTAGAATTAAATTATTTGGGGCGTTACACATGTCCTACTAGTGGCTTAACATACACACCAATCTGGTTAGCAACTACCATGCCCTACTAGTGGCCTATCATATTTTCTATCTAGCTAGCAACTAGCATGCCCTACTAGTGGTCTAGCATATCTACCATTTTGGTTTGCAACTAACATCCCCTATTAGTGTGCCTTCATATCTGGATACCGAGTTTATACCCCAAGGAAGTTTTATTCATTTCATGCCAACGAGATGCACACATATAAGATTACATACAATAGATTCACAAAGTTCTATGTCGGTGGGTTCACTTGAACTCTTAGCTATGACAACCATAATTAGTGATATGCACAAGATAGAAGGAAACTCAGAGAAAAACAAAAAAAAATTGGATACTCACAGATAATTCTAATGAGGTTTGTTACCCTATCTTTATTGTTACACGCACAACCCTTTCTTACTCACTGACCACTTGTTGAATTTTCCCCAATGAAGAACTCTTTCATAAGTAGGATACCAGGGTATAACGGCGCAAAATAAGAGAGAAGAAGAACCCCCCCACTACAAAAGTTTCACTGATATATATAACTTACACAACTCTCATACAACTTACACATGGCTAACATGCAAAGCTAACTCATACTCTATTATGGCCAACATAATCATTCTTAGCATCTCACACAATAAAATAACCATAAACTTTAGTTAATTTTTTATTAAGTTTTAATAAGAACTTAATTAAAACTGAACAGTAAACACATGTTTTCAAACAAAAAGCAATCGAGTCCACAATCCCACCTCTTACCAAGAGAATACACTGATTGGCGAGTTCCTCCCAACAACGACGCTAAAACACAAGAAACCGAACACTTCACCAAAAGACTAACCCTTCAACCAAAATCAAGACCGACCTACCAGATTAATCTAACGGTCCACCACTCATGGTGTATCACACAATAAAAAATACAACACTAATGGATAAAACACAACTCAGCCTTTCTTTAATTTAATTTAATTAACTATCTGCCCAAACAATTCACCAATCTAGGACTACGTCGGGTGAGGTATTACACCGAATCTCATTTCTCAACAAGGAGTAACTATGACATGTTTCTTAAGAATCCTAGTGAGTATTTTAACAAGGTAATACTTGTTAAAATTGTTTAGTTTTCTTCCTTATTTTGTCTAATTAAACGAAAATTATTAATTCCATTTTTTCTTAAATTTCTATTCTAGTTCACTATATATGCTAAGACAAGCCCATTTTAACAATTTTAAAGATTGATTTGCTATAATTTGATATGTCAAATTAGGCTTGTAACACCCCTAACTCATCTCTGTCGCTAGAATAGGGTTTCAGAGCACTACCGATGTTTACCGATCAAATAGACATAAATTTCAAACATTTCCTATCATATAATATTCAGATCTGAAACCAATTAAATTCATAAACACTGTCCCTTATTTGAGCCATTGAGGCCTAAAATACGTGTTAGAAACAAATCGAGACTAATTCGGAAACTCAAAGAATTTTTTGAAAAAAATATTAAAAATTTCCAAAGCTGCAGGGTTCACACGGCCGCATGGCCAGACCATGGTCTCACATGGCCCAGTCACACGCCTGTTTGTCTGGCCGTGTGGACTTAAAATGTACCTTAAACAACAAGTTTACCATTCCCTGAAAGCTTGGACAATAAGCAACTCAAAAATCATTTGTTTAACCAATTCAAAACACAATTAAACATATCCAAATCATATCAAAACAAACATCCTAGGTGCCTAACCAATGTACCCTCAGAGGTACCACAATTGTATCATCAATTCATATCAATAAAACATCATTCAAGACCAATGTGTAAACATGTCAACTTCAATCTATTTTGCCTAATTCATGATCACTTAAACATTAAATTAATTTTACATAACCTCATTTACAATCAATTCACAAAATAATTAATAGTTAGACACCTAGGTACATGCCAACACAAAAGGATAGACATCACCACATTTGAGTTCAAGATCATTGTTGGATGATAAATCAGCGATCAAAATTAAGTATCTAACCTGCGCATGGAAAACAAAACCATACGCTGAGTAAAACTCAGTGGTATTTCTATAATCTGAATATTTATTGATAAGAAATTACAAATATATAATTGAAATAAAAAAATATTAATATTTAAATATTACAACAACCATATCATATTTCATTTGTTTCACAAATATCTCAATTCTCATACTTGCTATATAAATAGTTTTTCACAATTTATTTAACATTTCATTATACAATTGCATTATCCATTCAATATTCATTTCATGAGTATATAACTCATATATTTCATATATTTGCAACATATTTCACATTCTATTTTCAATTCACTATTTCACTTCCATTTCTCATTCTACGCCATTTCAGTATCAATTGTAAAACTTTATTATTCATTTACCACTATTAACACGACTTGGACTCGGACGGATACACGGATCCAACCAAAACACACCAGTTTGGCATCCAGTTCCTCATCGGATAAATCTGAAGTAACAACTTGAACCCAGTGTCTCATCGACTTGAAGTCGAAGAAATCCCTGAACTCTTCCAATCCTATGGCATGTCATCTATATCCGACTCAGTCAGATACAATTAATAGGGTTTAATTTCAATTAAAAAACAATCAAGATCCAATATCAATTTTTCATATAATTACAAATATATAAATTCAATTCAATATCAAAATGCCAAATACCCACCTCAATCACTTACCAGAAACATTTAATCAAAATACAACAATTAATAACTAAGTTTACATTATAGAAATACAAACCAGAAATTCCGAGCTATCCCTCGTCGACTTTATCTTTCCCTTTTTTAGTCGAAGGTTTCAGTACGACGTTAGCTACAGAATTAAAACAATTAAAAATCATCAATACAATATAATTCAATTTCATATTGAATATTTCAATTTTATTCAAATATTGTCTAAATTTCAATTTAGTCCATAAACCGAGACTAATTTTATTTCTTCACATTTAATCTTATATTTTCATACAAATTCTACTTTAAACTAAATTTAACTCCCTATTTTCACTCAAATCTCAAATTTTAAATTTATATAATTTAGTCCATATTACTCAAAATTTTTAATTTATTCTATAATTTAATCCTTTTTCATTTCTAACTTAAAAACTATCAATTTAATCCCTAATACTAAAATTATTCGACATAGACAACACTTAAAAACTCAATAATTTCTAAAAAATTTACGTGGGTCGGGCAACATTTAACATAGGAATTTCAAAAACGTAAAAATTACAAGAAAAATGGACTAAATTGACTAACCAATTAAACTTGAACCTTTGAAACCCCTAAGGCCTTTCGTCTTTCTCTTTTCTCCCCTTTTTTTTTCTTTCTTTCTTTTCTGTTTCGTTTTACTTTGTTTCCTTTTTCTATTTCTTTTTGTTACTTATTTTATTATTATAATATAATATATATACTTAAACATTAAGATTTTATATTATAATATATATAATAAACTTACACTCATTGGACCTTTGTATTCAAAGATTATGCAAAAGTTGAACTTAATGATAAAGCATTCTAATAGGTGAGCCTTTGCATATTGTTTTAACTTTTTTTTTACATGCATTAATTTTGACTACATGTTTTTTTTTTTTATTTCTTCGAGTGCTAGCCAAAACATGATGGCAACCCAATGTACGAGGTTGAAGCTAGGCCTAGGAACTAGCATGTTATAGACCTAGAGAATTATAGCTTTACATGCACGAAGTGAGATATCACTGGCATCCCATGTAACAATGCACGTTTAGTTATGGTGAAGAATTATCATAAGCCAAAATCATATGTCAACCATTTTTACTTGAAGGCCACATAGTTGGAAATCTACTCTAACTTCATTAAGCCACTTAGCTGACCAAACCAATGGTCCCATTTGTAGTGTTAAAAGATTCTTCCACCAACCATCAAAAGGCCACTAGGGAGACCATAAAAAAAAAAAAAGAGATATGAGGTGGATGAGAAAACTACAAGTTCTAGGCTGAGCAAGAAAAGGGTTCAACAAAGCTGCACCAAATATGGCAAACTAGACCACAATGTAAGGAAATGTAAGTGTCACAAGATGCAAATCAAAGCTGGTGACCATTGCGTATGGAACGTCTCATAGAGGTCAACTAATCAAATGGGGCTCATTTAATCCATTTGAATTGGCTTGATTCATGGAACATATTGAGAAGCCCATCTATTTGAAGCATCAGTGGTCTAGTGAAACACACTAGTTTTACTAGAGTTACCAAGTAATTACTATAAATCCTAAAGGATAAAGATGTAAAGAATTTAAATCTCTTAGGACTCTCATATTGTAGATAGACACTAATCTTAATCATTGATGTAATTTGATCTATACCATTTGATCTTTCCTCTCATTTGTAATCACTCAATTGTAATCCTTCATAATAATTGAATACTATTGAGAGCATTTACTAAAACATTTAGCATGCTTTTGCTTTCTTGTGGCATTTTCTGATCTGTTGTTGCTCTTTTGTTGCTCTTTCATTTTGAGTTGTTTTCGCTTTATTTTTGGTGCCTTCGAGAATTTCTATCTAGAATTCTCACTTTGTGCAAGAGTTAGGCTGACTTAGGTGGATTTGAACCTAAAAAATACCTAAGGCCGCACGGACTGCAAGACTAAATTTATAGCTTCGCGATAGTTGGTATCAAAGTCAGTGTTTGAACGCATCGATTGAGATGTCGAAAGGAGTAGAAGAACAAGCTAAGTCCATATGTTATCAACTTTGGAAGGTAGAGTTGTCATACTTGAGGGCTTCACGGAGGATGTGAGGGAGACCTTTGAGGTAGTCGAGGGACGCACCAATGAGTTGGACTTGATAAAAAGGCAACTCGAGGACTATTTGATGAAGGTTATTAGTGCCAATTAGAATGTGATGAAAGAGGTCCTCAATGTCATCAAGGGTGATTAGATAAAGAAGAATAATGAGGGAGAGCTCTCTATGTACAGAGTTGTTATAGAAAAAGAGATGTTGACTTTAGTTCCTAAGTAGTGAAAAATGGATGTCTCCAAGCCGAAATATTTTAAAGGGATAAGGTCTGCGATGGATATGGAAAATTTTCTTTAGGTATGAAACAATACTTTCGTGCAATTGGCATCAAAGATAATTCACTAAGGTAAACACTACTGCAATTTATTTTACCAATGTTGCTCTCTTATGGTGGCATCGTAGGTCAACAGATAAGAAACGAGGTGGGACCATAATTGAACCTTGAGAGGAGTTCTAAAAAGAAATGAAGAAGTAATTTTACCCACAATATGTCATGAAGGAGGCTCGAGTTAAGTTGTGTTGGTTTACGCAACAAGGCACTGTTCGGGAGTATGTTAAAGACTTCAATGAGTTGATACTTCAAATCTCTAACTTGAGTGAGAAAAAAACATTCTATTGTAGCCATGGGTTGAAGTCTTGGGAGCAAGAGTTGCCCGAAACGGTATCCCTGAGCTTACTGTAGCCATGGTTGAGGTAAAGTCCTTTATCGAGCTTGGTTCAAGAAAAGGCGAGTTCGAGTCTTCCAAGCCCAAAGAGATTGGCAATGGTGGAGGAGACGATGAGGAAGAGGGACAAGTTAAAAAAGGAAATAGTGGCAACGGTAAGAATGATGACATTGTGAAACCACCTAATGGGAAGTGGAAGCCCAATAACAAACTGAAGGGGCAGTGAAATGTTTCCTTTGTGATGGTTCGCATATGGTGGGGACTATCCAAAAAAGTCTAAGTTTTATGTTATCGAAGGGGATGATGAGCCAGAAAAAAGGAACGATGAGACTTGGTTCAATTGTGCGTTCTATTGAAGCCGAAAGGGTTAGAGAGAATGAGAAGAAGCCAGTGAAGTACTTCTTATGTTGTGGTCCGATTAGGATACGAGACTGTCTAGAGTGATCCAAAATATCTGTGACCAGTAAAGAGAATAAAGCGAAGCCTATTAAGAGTGACGCTTTAAAGCTTGGGTCGATAATACTCAATTCTGGTATGACAAAGAGGAATCACAAGCAAAAAAGGTTGATGTATGTGGACATCAACATCGTAGGTAAAAGAAAGAGTGTTGTTGTTGATACGAGGGCGCCAAACTTATTTATATCGGAGAAAGTTGTAGGTAAACTTGGTCTCTCAATTAGTAAACTAACCAAGAAGATCAAGACTGTAAATTTCAAAGAGGTCACAACTGTGGGAGTAGTGTAACACCCCTTACCCAGTCTGATTGTTAGACTTGAGTTTTAGGATGCTACAACAATTAATAGAATCAAACACATACATTTATTGTTAAAAAAAATCCATAAATATGAGTCATAATTCAAGTTTAATATGAATTACAATCATTTTTGAGTTTTGATTGAGAATACAAAAGCTTTTAAATTGACCCGAGTACAAACTAGAACTAAATTACAAACCTTTGAATAACTATAGAAAAATTATAAAATAGGGTCACACTGCCGTGTGACAGGTTGAGGCCATGTTGTGTTAAATTACATGGTCGTGTACCTGAATTATGTCATAGATTGAAACTATGAAAAATAGAGTCACATGGTCGTGTCGTCAGACTATATAACAAACTTAAACCATGTGGACGTAAATGTAAAATCATACAGAGCACACGACCGTGTCACTTGCCCGTGTGTGACACGCGGCCGTGTGTTAACTCTTGTGTGCCAAAATATGCCTTTAAAATCAAGTCACACAATCAATTCATACTTCTATCGCAAACCGTGTGGCAAAAAATGTCATATTAAGACCTATTTCATGTCTATCCAAATTCATGTTAGACCTAGTTCCAAAACACAGTATTACCAACATCAACTTGCATAATTCTCACAATGAAATCAAACCAAAAGACTCATTCACATCACATATACTCAAACATTCATAAGTCACAATTATCACCCTGACATATCCATGTAATATTACTAACTTTACCTAATCCAACCTTATTATTCAATACATGTGCAATCAAACAACAATGATTATCTAATTCTAACATAGCCAACATTTTCTTACCAAATTTCATCTTAACAATGGCACGAGATCTACTTAACCAATTCAACCTTATCTTAAGACTCAAAACCAACCTTTTTTCTAATAATCATTATTCAATATGACACATTTACTACTAACATGCATTCTACCTATTTCATCTTTTAACACATTCCACGCTATTAAAATCACATAATTCATACCACCAATAGTCAACCTTGACTCATGCACCAATCTAAGTCAAAATAACATAATTCATACAACTAGCCTTAACTCATATATATACCAAAACCATTCAACATGGGCATCATAAGCCAAGATCATTTCCAATTTATATATATACATTAAGCTACCAAATACTTCAAACATGTCCAAATATGACATTGGAACCAAATAATTCATTAGCTACATGCCATTAACTAACAAAAGACATCACTGACATATTGAGTTTGGGATCGTAGTTGGATGCTAATTTCGACAAGCACACAGGATCAAAACCTAACCTGCGCACGAAAATAAAATTGCACATTAAGTATGAACTTAGTGGTAATAAATCATAACATAAATGATAATAGGACAAAGATTAAGATCATAATATGCATATGTCAATTAATATTAACCTGCACTATCAAATAATTTTTCAACATTTGATACATTCATCTTGTAGATGCTACTTAAACGATATATTGTCACATTTTTATTTTATTCTGAACTTTTTATATCAGTCAACACAACCAATTCTCATACTGGATCTTTTCACAATTTCATTTATTCCACTTCAATATTTTTAATTCCCTATTAACCTGACTCCAACTTAGACGGATGCACGAATCTAACCATCACACCAAATTGGCACCTAGTGCCTATCAGATAAATCTGAAAATAATAAGTTTTGCTTAACGCTGGTTGATATAATCGAAAAATAGATGTGCCCTTCACTGGTCGGTATAACCGACAAATAGGGTGTCAAGCACTCCTCGACATGTAGTCATATAACCTTGAACTCTTCATATCCTATAGAATGCCAATTATGCCCAACCCAGCCCGAACAGTTAATAGGGTAACCATTTCTGCATTACATTTATAATTCAATATCAAAACATTAATTCATACATATAGCAACACTATTCATCACCATACAAGCCCAATTTCAAATTTATATCGAAATACGATATTCCTACATAATTGAATTTAGTCATTATTGATATTAATCAACTCAAACCAAATTAATGTAAATCATTCTTTTGCCAATACCAACTCATCTTATGATCTCTTACCATAAAAACAATTCATAATGTAGCAAAATCAAATTAGTTCAGATTATAGATTCACAAATCATAAACTTCGAACTATTCATCGACGACTTTATTTATTCCTTTCTTTTTCAAGGAATCTGGGTTGATGTTAGCTATGGATCAACACAAACATAGAAATTCATCAATACACAAGCAATTTCAGGTTCAATAGCAAATTTATACAACCTTTACATTGTATTCAATTTAGTCCCTAAAACCAAGACTAATATAACTTTCAATCTAAAACTCATATTTTCAACTCATTTTCACTATAGTCCTTCTAGGACTTTCTGTCTCTCATTTCTAACATAAATTTTAAAATTTAATGCATTTTAGTCCCTATTGTATCAAGTTACAAATTAATTTCACAATTTAGTCCCTTTCACTTCAAAGCTTAAAATCCATCAATTTAGTACCTAAAAAATCCAAATACTCATTAATGGAATTGTTCTAAAACTTTAATAGTTTCAAAAATTAACACAAATTTCAGCTACATTAAACTCCTAAGATTCCAAAAACATAAAAATTACAAGAAAATGACTAAATCGTACTAACCAAATTGAAGCTCCAAGTTTGAAGACCTAAGGTCGAACCTCTTATCCCCAAAAATGAAGATTTTGAGCATGAAGATGAAGAAGAGAAAGAACTTTCTCTTTCTTTCCACTAAAATTAACATATATCTTAAGTTTTACTTATTAAAGTTTTAATTAATAAAATTTTGTAATTTAAAACATCATCCACTAGCCATCACTTTCCAATTCCATTAGTATTGTGTTATAATTGCAACTTTAGTCCCTATCCTAATATTAATTCATAAATCCTATAGTAATTGAACTTTTAACAATTTTATAATTTAGTCATTGAACTTAAATTAATCGCTAATTTGATAAAAAAATTTATCCAAAATTCAATTCACCTATAATATAACCCTCATTAATATTTAATATAAAATATTAACGAGGCTATTTTATAAAAATGAGGTCCCCAAAACCATGTTTTCCAACACCACTAGCTTTCAAGCCAAGGAGTTGAGCTACAGATCGATCAATGGAAAGGCAAAGTAGACTTTGAGGTAATTCACTTGGATAACTATGAATTTTTTCTTGGCTTGAATTTTCTTGGCAAGATTATTGTTTTGTTGGTTCCTTTTGATGATTGTTTATGCATCTTGGATACTCAACAATAATAATATGTTGTGCCGATGAGTCGAGACATGAAATATGGAACCAAGGTATTGTCAGTAATCTAGCTAGACAAGGATGTTCATGGTGGAAAGAACATAGACTCAATAGGTTGGATGAGTGTTACAAAAACCTCCTTGAAAATGCTAGAAGTGCAACAAACCAATATGAAGCCTGTTGAGTCATCAATGGGGCTATGACCTATGAGAGAGGTGGGTGGTGCATCAAACTTTGGAAAAAAAGTAGTGATGCTAACTGGGCATTGGACAAAGTAAATGCTATAAGCGAGGTACATCTCAAACACTTATCTAATGTTTTACATTATGAGTTATCGTTGGCTTTGCAAATACATAGAGGTTATTTTAGGGTTCTAAAGTGGGTAAGCCAATGGGCTTACAAACCAAAGTTAGTGACAAGACTCAAGGTTAACCTAATGTTCAATGTGTGTATGCCGAAGCCTATTTGTAAGGATCAAGAGGATCCCGATTTAGGTAAGTCACAATGGGGCGTCTTACGATTAAGATGTACAAGAGAGAAATACAGTCTAAGTTAGGCAGCATTGAAGACATAAGCCAAGGGAAATGTTTCAAGGAGTGGAACTACCCGACAAAGAGACTAGTTAGGAATCAACCGAGGCATCGAGACTGTAACACCCCATACCTGATGCACTCGCCGGATTCGGGCACTGAAATGTTACATTTGATGCCGAAGCAACTTCAAATAAATTCAATTCAATTACCCTTCCTAATCAAGTTAGCAAAATAATTTATAGCTAATATAAAATTTCTATTTTCATTCCAAGTTTTTAATAGAGCTTTCATTATCTCTTTCAAACAATTTATAGGTCATTTACGACCTATTTGTAATTTAATTACTATGTCATATTATTCACTATTATTTGCATGTATCTATTTCCAATTTCGACATCATATGATTTCTCAAACAAATT
Source organism: Gossypium arboreum (assembly GCF_025698485.1). Lineage (NCBI taxonomy): Eukaryota > Viridiplantae > Streptophyta > Magnoliopsida > Malvales > Malvaceae > Gossypium > Gossypium arboreum. The sequence continues at coordinate 11,812,352 of NC_069073.1, read as the reverse complement.
ATACAATCACGCAACTATTAAAGTATTACAAATAAGTCCATTAATACACCACATAACAATTATTCATTTAATGTTTCAACAAATCATTTATACCACTTTTATGTATTAGCAAATCGATCACTTATAACAATTTATTAGCATCACACTCTTCTACTGTTTTTCCTCTTCCTCCTCTTCTCCATTCCCTATCCTTTATGTACATGTAATTATACGAGAATTTATGGCTTTTAGTATTGTATGCCTACATGCAACATTAATTTAAATTTTACTATTTACATAATTTTAGCAAAACTGTCCACTTGAGCAACAGTCAATAAATTATTTATATCTTGGTCTAAAGTGTTCCAATTAATATTCACTTGTTGTTTTTGAATCTAGACTCAATGACCTTTTTACTATAAAAATTCCAGAATTTCCTCTTATGCCAATTAATATAGTAAAGTGTTTTAGTTTTCCATTGTTTTACTACTAAGCAACTTTGACCCTTCTTTACTAAAATTAATTATCTTTCAGTATGAGACTTGTGTGATGCTTTTGTTTGTTTCCCTTAAAATTAGAGTCCTCAACACTTAAGCATACAATTTTTAAAAGTCAAAATAGGGGAACGCAAAATCATTCTGACCTTGTCTCACAAAAATGCATATATCTCATAATCTACTATTCCTTTACTTACACCATTTCTTTTGTGCTAAACTATACTCAATAAAATTTAATTTCATATTTAATTCAACCTCTAGATCAATCTCTATAATTTTTGGTGAATTTTTAAAGTTGAACTATTGTTGTTGCCTAAAACTGTTTTGATGAATATATTTTCCTGAAGTATCAATACCTTAATTAAAGTATCTATACTTTTGTACCTTTATCAAAATATCAATACCTTTATCCAGGTATCAATACCATTTTACTGTTTGATGTTTAGAAAATTAAAGAAAAATTCAATCTGGGTTATTTCATTGTATACCTATTTCGTTTTAGTAAATTTTATAGGATTAACAAAAGTATTCGGATTCTACAATTAAGTCCACTTATGTTCACAATTAAACTTTTGTACTTACTTCTATTTAGTCCCTAATGTTAAAATTTTTTTTTCAATACATAAGCACTTTAATCAAATAATCCATTATGATATCTTGTTTCACATAACAAATTCTCATACACTTCACTTTTCTTGATTCAATGTAAATTTCACAAGTTTATAGTTTAGCCCCTAACATCGTGAAAATTCTTTATTTACTATAAATTCACTTTTAACATCATGTTGAAATCAACTCACTAACACTTAACATTTTATTTAAACTCTTTATCATAACACTTTATTTAATTCAAATACTTTGTACACTTTATAATTTAAACCTTATTATCATATATTCCATGTAGCTTGGAAATTTTACCACACTTTCACTTTTTATATCATCACTATTTAATCTCACTTTATTTATATTCTCTTTTCAACATTCAATTCCACATTACTTATTTTGTTTACTTTACCATTTAGTCCTTTTTTTACTACTCCAATGTACTAATCTAATTTCACACATAATATTTGCACTTCTATAATTAATTCAACTAGATTAAAATTAGATAAAGTAAAGTTCTTGAATTACTTACCTTGTCTCTCAAATCTCTTCACTTTTTCCATAACTTTCTCCACTTCCACTTCTAATTTCTTTCTTCCAAGATGATATTCTAACTCTTTAGTATCTATACTTCATTTCTCCTTTTGGATGGCTATGGCAATTATCAAGGAATTCAGGAGAAAAAGTGAGATTTCGTGATAAGGTATCAAATTGTAAAGAAATGAAAATTTCCTTTGCATGTATATATAGCCAACGTGAGAAGCATGGAGAAAATGGAAGAAATTTCTACATATTTCTTTAAAAATATCTCATTATTTTTAATTAATTAAAATACCAATTAAATAATTAACCAATTATTTTCCAACATTTTTCATCCATAATCATTATACCAAACAATTTTCTATTTTGGAAAATGACAATTCTACCCTCAAACCTTTTTAATTTTTACTTTCAGGTCATGCCTCACTTTTAAAAGAATTTCAATTTAGTCCCTCATATATCTTCACTTGTTCAATTTGATCTCTACACACCAATTTCATGTCATAAGAAATTAGTCAGCAACTAAAAATTGACATGAAAAAAATTGGAATCACTTTAACACGAAGAACAATAGGAGGATCATACCAAGAAAAAAATTGACATGAAATATAAATAGCATTCCCATAAGATTGGAAACTAAAAAACCTCCTATCTGAATTTTTGTTTGACCAAGATGTTTTCAAATTAGCAAGCAATCCACAATGACATGTTGGAATCACACTAGGAACCTCTCTTTTTTCCTCTTCTTTCGTTCCATGAAGATTCCACTGGTTTAAATTTGAAAAGATAAAGAAAAAGACAAACCTTATTTTCAAATGCTTTTATGGATCACGTGAGATTTTATGGGATTTATAAATAATTGGGTTTATGATTTTTTATAAAATTAAATTATGTGGCTATGTGGAAATTAGGTGGCAAATTAAAATGGCCATTTAGGATCAACGGTCAGTGACAAAAAAACAAATTCGAAAAATTGAGTGACTATTTCATAACATTTTATAGTTGAGTTATAAAAAAAGAAAACATAGTTGAGTGACCTTGTAACAGCCCAATTTCGGTGAAATTGGAATAGTGGTTTCGGGACCACAAATCTGAGTCAAAAAATAAAATTTATTTCTATTTTAGTATATGGTCCTTATTATGACAGACATATCATGTGAAAATTTTGATAAGAAATTTATCGATTAAGTGTTTACTTACAAGAAGGACCAAATCGCATAAAATGCAAAAGTTGGATTCTAGTAGCTAGAAGGATCAAATAGCTATGGAATTCAAAACTTAAGGTCCTTATATGGTAATTAGACCATTAATAAAAATTATGTAGATATTTTGGTGACTTATCCATGTAAATTTAGAAAAAGGACAAGGTCTAAATTGGAAAGTAAAAATATTTAATTAATTAAAAGATGATGAAAAAAAGAAATATCATTTTATTTTATCATCTTCTTCCCAAAAAATACATGGAAACCCTATGAGAGAGAGAAGAAACTTTCATGGCCAAATTGGGTAGGTTTCCTTGGCCCGTTTTTAGTAATTTTGATATTTTTGAAACCGGGATAGCTTAATCTATCTATTTGCGGGATCAATTTGAAAAGTTATCAAAGTATGGAAAATGGGTCATGGACGTATATGCTGAAAATTAGAAATTTATAATAGAAAATGAAAGGTTGTTGATAGATAAACAACTTTTACAAAGTGATTCTTGATGAAAACATGATTTAGGGACTAAAATGTAAAGTTATGAAATTGAAGAAAAATGATAAATTTTTATGAATACATGTGCTGTAAATTTTGTAATGAAATTTTGGTTAGGCTTGGAATAGGGAGTAAATTGCATAAATTTTATTTTCCGAGCCTAGGGACGAAATGGGAATTTATGGAAAGGTTAAGGGCAAAATAGTAATTTTGCCTTGGATAAAAATTGAGTCCACTTGAATATAAAATATGATAAATTGATGTTAAATTTACTCATATAGATTTGGATAGACCAAATTTGAAGCTAGAACGCAGAAAGGAGGAAAATGTCGGATTAGTAGATTTATGTACACGAACATTTGTCGAGGTAAGTTCGTATAACTAAATTGTATACGATTTTTCGCCTGAGCTAAATCTTGTGTTTGTGAATTGTATAAATGTTATAAATATGTGAAATGATCACATACTCGTTAAAACCCGATAAGTGAAAGTGCCCGATCAATTATAATGCCCGACAAATGATAAATGATAAAAATGTTAATTTTATGCTTGAGTTGAATGTGAACATTTGAATTGCATAAATGCTTAAATATATAAGATTGGCCACATGCTTGATAATGCTTGAAAGATACTAAATTCCGTTTGAATAAATGGAAAATTCGATGGATATGTAATTTCCCGAAATGAATGAGGTCCTGCATTTGTTGCGGACAGAATTTAGCTCGGACGAGTAATTCTATTGATCTCATGATAGAAAGGATTTAGCCCGGACAGGTAATCCTGATATAAGTCCTCTCAAGCATATGTCATAAAAAGGATTTAGTCTGGACTGGTAATCCTGTTGTATACATGTATGGCTTGAGAGTGTACTCTCTAATATGGTACCTTATGGGTACCATTGGACATGATTTGACGAATTCTGATTCGTACACGTCGAGTGTATTACCTTCATATCCATTGATATTCCGAATAAATTCAATAAGTGACAATTCCAGACATGAGAATATATGAATGTTAAAATGAGTTATTACACGTATCCGTCTAAATTACAAGAAAATGATGATAGATGACAAATAATATATGAAAACTTGATATGATTATATTTGTACATGGACATCATTTGATGAATATATGTTCATTCTTGATTATGGACTTGTAGACCTTGAGTGTATTAATCGTGACCTTGATATTCTGAGTAATATGAGTAAAGTTCTGATATGAAATGATCTGAACTCGAAATGAACTAGTATGAAATTATACTTGTAATAATGAGATGAATTATGCATGTTGAATGAATACATGTTGTGGAAAGCATATGTGCTTGGAAACTTGATTGTTGTTGAGCCCATATATGTTTTGATGTTATTATGGAATATATGACTAACAAGGGCAATGAGGATATGTGTAGGGCTTGAGGTCAAATTGATTGAATATGCCTTACATAGTTACCTCGAAATAGAATGAATGGTAAGTTAAGTACCATGTTATATGAGCTTACTAAGCATTTTATGCTTACTTAGTTTCATTTCCCTGTTTTAGAGTAAATCAGAAGCTCGTTGGATTGGAAGCTTGGAAAAGATCACTCACACTATCCATCGGTCCATGTCGGCACAATATGGTAAAGTAATTATGGTTATAATGGCATGTAACTGATAATGATGTTTGTAACCTAGCTATTAGAATGACTAGTAATGGCATGTTTTGATGTACTTGTAATGTCATGCTATGGTAGTTTCAAAATGTTAAGAAGTTGATCAAATTATGTCTAACATGTGGACTAAACTAAGGTAATATTTTGAACATGTATGCATGTAAAGATGTGCCATATGAATGATGGAATTTGCTAAATTTGAATGCTTGAATTGGTTGGTTTATGAATGTGAGTTTAAGTATAGGTCATTGGTGTGAATTTGGGTGAGAAATGAAGCTAGAAATGGCTTTATTTTGTCCACAAGGGTAGACACACGGGCGTGTGTCTAAACCGTGTATGACACACGGCATGGTACATAGGCGTGTAATTAGGCCGTGTGTCCCATGCACCCTAAATTTTGAGAAATAGAATGCTCAAAATTGAGCACACGGGCGTGTGTCCCAGCCGTGGTGCTACACGGCCTAGAACACGGGCATGTGTCTTGGCCGTGTGCACAAGTCAGAGAGTTACACAGGGTAGAACACGGCTTGTATCACGGGCATGCCCTAGGGACACACGGGTGTGTAAGCCCTGTAACTTGGAAAAATTTAAAAAAAATTCATGAAAATTCTAAGGGTTCCCGATTAAGTCCCGATTCGAATTTAATGTTTATATTGGGCCTCGAGGGTCCATTTAAGGGACGTTACAAATGAATTCAAAATTTGAATAGTAACTTGCATGATTTATTTATAAAATATTCTGAAAGTTTCGATAATGTTCCGAAACCTTGTTCTGGCAACGAATACGGGTTAGGGTTGTTACAGACCTATATTGTATTTTACCCTTTAATAAAAATGTCATTTTTTACTCGAAAAGGCTATCAAAATTTTAAGCATTTCAATTTAACTATAACACTTAAATCTAGATCAATTTTTTTATACATCGTTTATCAACTCTTTAAATAAAAGGGTAAACGTGCTTTAACACATTTGAATCTAAAATTCTTTTACATTGACGATAATACTAATCAAACTAAAATTCAATAATCAGGAAGAACAAAAATATAAAAAAAAACATTGAATATGTGAATCTAAATAAACTTAAATTACTCAAATCTAAATTATTTGATTCTTTAAAGAAAAAAAAACCTAATGGAATCATGTTAAAGGAAGGTATCCACAATGATGGTATATATGAAAGGGTGATGGTAAAGGAAGTCTTCCACCATGATTTCACTGACTTCAATTGTATATAACATAATCATGACTATGGAACACAACACTGCACAACACAGATTACCTTCAGCTACAAGTTTTTAAATGTTCCAAACATTTCAAAATATATTACTTCATTGAATATTTTCAATTTTTTTCAAGGTTTTTCATATTTTATGAGTTACAAAAATTGTCTTTACAGGCTTATAGAGACATTAATCTAAAATATATATATATAATAAATTATTTTCCCTTTGAATTTTATAAAATTATCACTTCAGCTCTATATTTAATTTTTAATTTTTTAATTTATAATTTATATTTTTAATCAAATCATTCTAAAATAAATAAAAACTTTTAACTTCATTTTTAATTCATGAGTATCTCACGTCAATAAAGCTAATAAAAGTTAAATTTTTATTTATTTTAAAGTTATTTAATAAAATAAATAAATTTAAAAGTTAAAATGTGAAAAATTAAATGGATGCTAAAAAAATAACAACTAAAATAAATTGTTTTTAAAAGTTGGAGGCGAAAAGCCATGTAAAAAAAGCTTGATTATTTTTTGACCATCTCTAATCATTCCCATCAAGATCAAAAGTAAAGTGCACACCGATGCTTCCCATGCAATGAAAATGATGATTTATAACCTTCTCTAATCATGCCAGAGCCCAAAAACTTGATCTTCAGAAAGACCTCACTTCACTCTTCAAACTTATATATATTATTATTGTAGGCAATGAAAGAAATTATCTTAAAACTCTTGAAAGGGCCTTTAGCTTCTAGCCAAGGTAGATGATGGGGTTCTCCTGGAAACTGTTTTATTTATTTGGGATCTTGTTTTGGGGGTTTTCACAACGATGGAGAACTGTGGAAAGCAATGGTGGTTCATTTTCATGTGGGTATCCAGCAATATACAACTTTGGGGACTCAAATTCCGACACTGGTGGAATATCTGCAGCAATGTTCGAGATCCTATCACCAAATGGAGAAACCTTTTTTGGACATCCTGCTGGTAGGGCCTGTGATGGTCGCCTCATCATAGACTTCATAGGCAAGTTCACTTCATGTCCTCTTCGCCTATTAATCTTCTTATTTGTTTATATGAACTCGGCTGTGAGTGTCTAGTGATTATTTATGTTTCTATTTCCCATTTTTTGTTTGTTTGTTTTTTACAGCTGAGAATCTGAAGTTACCATATCTTAGTGCATACTTGGACTCAGTTGGAACAAATTTCAGGCATGGTGCTAATTTTGCAACAGGTGGTTCATCTATCAGACCACCTGGTTATAGTCCATTCAATATTTGGGTTCAGATTTCACAGTTCATTCAATTTAAAGCTCGCACCACTTCTCTCTACAATCAACTTACCCTCAATAGTAAGTCATTATGTTACTCGAATCGGAATTCGATAGTGAGTAGTCCGAACAATATAGATGTCCTGTAATTTCTTAGGTCATATTTTCTGATTCTATCAACAATTATACTTTGTTTTTCTTAGGAAGAAATCCTTTAACCATTAGCAATCTACCAAGGCCTGCAGAGTTCTCACAGGCTTTATACACAATTGATATTGGACAAAATGATCTTGCTCATGGTTTCCAATACACGACAGTAAAACAGGTTCTAGCATCAATCCCCGACATCATAGGCCAATTGCCCCAAGTTATTCATGTAAGAAACACTAATTCTTGAACACAAAGTGTGTGTAAAATAGTAGTGGAACTAATAAATACTGTCATTATTTTCCCTGGTTTTCAGACACTGTACAATGAAGGGGCAAGGTTCTTTTGGGTCCATAATACTGGTCCCATTGGTTGCTTGCCGGTTTCGGTTTTATATGAAATATCAAAGCCTTGGAATTTAGATAAGAATGGATGTGTGAGGCTTCAAAATGAAGTGGCTATGGAGTTTAACAGGCAGCTTAAGGACATGATTTCCCAGTTAAGGGCTCAACTCCCTTTTGCTAGATTCACATATGTTGATGTCTATTCAGCCAAATACACGCTCGTTAGCGACGCGAAGAATCTAGGTAAACATGTTTGATAAAAATGTTGGATTGCAGGCATGACATGGGCAATGGAGATTTTTAACACAGCAATTGGTGTTATGGAGCAGGTTTTGTTGAAGCAGTGAACTTTTGTTGTGGGAATTGTACGAAAAAGGGGATGGCTAATGGAACAGTTTATGGGAATCCATGCAATCATCCATCAAAGCACATTAGCTGGGATGGCATACATTACAGTCAGGCAGCCAATATGTGGGTTGCAGAGCGAATCCTCAATGGCTCCTTCTCTGATCCACCTCTTTCCATTCAAAGTGCTTGCCATAATCAAACAACCATTTTATGATGAAACAGTAGCAATCATGGCATGTACTTTATTGTCCTAGACGCAACATATATTGAATAATGTTTGTTTAATGCTTAAGCATGTGGAGAGTTAAGTAATTATGGTATTATATGTTATTTAAAACTTGCTTAAATGCTGATAAATAATACTAGTTGAAGTTTTTCATTCAACTCTGGCCTCTTCTGGACCACTTCAATTCAACCCTTTTGAGCCTTTTTCTGTCAACTCAGGGTTACCCTTACACCATCATTGGTGATGTGTCTTTGCATTTACAACTCAAATGGGGCTTAATAAGCAATTTTGAGACCCATTTCCACTGTTCTTTTTCTTTTCTGTTTTTTAACCAAAAAAAGGGCTTGTCAAAGAGCTTTAGTCGGCTTGGGCTTTTGGGTGTTCCTGGTTCTTTTGGTTTTGGGTTTCTAAGTGGCTAACTCCGGTTTACCGCAAATAAGCTACTGATTCGAGTCTGTTGGCAATTGGCATCAGGTCAGAGGTTGAATTTGACCACGAGTATTATGTATTTAATATGGATATTTTTCTCATATATTTAAAAGAATTATATTTTATATTCATACCAAAATATACAGAGATGAATATTTAATAATTTTCTTTTTTAGAGTGATTAACATAAGTTAAGAAATTCAACTACATTCGGTAAAAGTATCATACAAGTTTTGTACTATGAGTCAAATTATATTTTATCCCTTCTACTTTAAAAATGGGTGAATTAGTCCTTGTACATTAGATCAAAGAGTAAATTAGTTATTTCTGTTAAAAATTTTATTTATTAGTATTGTTAAAAACTAGTGCAATTGATAGAATAATTAGGTAGTACCACATATACGTCAACATAACATACATAGACTAATTTTTAACAGTAAAAATGAATGAAATTTTGAACAGAATGATCAGTTTACTCTTTGATCTAACATATAGAATTATTTTTTATTTTTTGAGTAAAAAGAACAACATATAATCTAACTCGTATTACAAATGCACGGAGAATACTATTTCCACAAGATTCATATGTGGAAACATTGGTAAATTCCAGATATAAGCTAGCAGGCTAACGTTGCTTTCTTTACACACTGTATGGTCATTTTCCACATCCAGGACAACAGCCTGTCACTTAAATCCTATCTCACATGACTTTTCAGAGGCCTTCCTCGTAATGAATCAATGTTTGGCCTGCAGTCTCCTTTCAACAAACCATGAAAATTCATGACTGGTTTGAATTCAAATTCAACCTACATGGTTGTTGCCCCGACTCCTTGTTTTCGTTGAAATATTTGTATGCGACACGTACATGAACGTAGAAATAAGAACCCTAAAAGTCTTCCAAATATACGGAAAAAAAATTAAAATAAATCTTACCATGCTCTTTTGAGCATACACCAATATCCCTGCTCAGAATCAAATTCTAACAGTTTCAGGATTAAGCATGTGGCATTCAATGCAGGCAGGCAGGCAGGCATTATTAGCTGTGGGATGGCATACATAGGACTCATTTGGTCTGCAAATTTCAATTGGGTCCTTTCTTTGACCCACCAGCTTTCATTTAGGAGAGGTGGCCATTTTCATTTCCTTAAATAGATTGTGATGCTTTTGTGATGTTAGTTTAGAGATTAGGTGAAATTGATTGTTAGATTTATGGTTTTAGTTCCTTGTAAGCAAGTTCAACTGGAGAATTCTTCTTAAGTTAAATCAGCCAATTACTTAAATCATAAATCAAGTAAAATTAACCTGTGGACAGCCCCTATTGGAAACAAAACGGGACGCTAGTCCAATTCTGGTTATTCTAGATACAGCTAATGTCATGGTTTATTTGGTGGTGCAACAGTCTAACCTTCGATTACTTATAACGAAGGGAAGGTGAAGGATGGCTCAAAAATGCCATTCAACTTTGGCTGATTAGTCAAGTCTTTCACTTTCACCATATAGCCTTGATTTACTAAAGCCACCTACTGCCATTTTTGAAGGCTTGAAAGGCAACTTATCTTTGGTCAATTTGGTCTTTCAAATCAACCAACTTCCACCATGTGACTTTCGAGTTCGAATATAGATAGACTCAGAAATAAATTGAAATACCCGAATCAAATACATACAGTATATCAACTTATACTTTATTCATTGAAAGGATTGAAACATACAAATAAGAGATGTTACAAAGGAATATCAACAACTCCATAATCAATGGAACCATACAAATTCTCTTCATCTGACCCTACTGAAACCTGGTTTCTTTTATATCTGTGTCAGGGAATCAGATAAACCAACCCATTTAATCCTCTTTTACAATGTAAATCTTTACAGTATTTTACCGATAAACAGGATTATTATACCTTAATCCCATCATCATTTATTATTTGAGTGGTGGTGTCAAGGAGGGTGACTAATGCTCTTGATTTTCTGCTCCGGACCTTGCCTGCTTCCTTCAATAATTCACTCAACCTTCTTTTCTCATCGATGACATCCGGATTTGCTGTTCCAAGCTTCTCTTCTCTCATGTCAACAACATAATCCAAAATTTCAATCGCATCACTTAACCTGCCAAACATAGAATTTTCAAAAAAAAGGAAACATGAGACTCCAAATCGGGTATGAGTGTTGGATAGAGTATGTAATCAATCCAGGTGTTTTTCTAGGTTTTACCTTCCCATGGCATCATAGGTGCCAGCCAGATTGCTATACACCCCTAATGTATCAGGGTGATAAGGACCATATTCCTTCTCTAAGATGCTTCGTGCTTCTTCAAACAGATCGGCTGCCTCGTTTATTGAATATCGTTGTACGCAGGCTAGCCCCATTTGATTGAGAGTGATTCCGAACAAGGCAGACTTCTTATCTCCACTAGCTCGAAACTTTGAGATAGCACTTTTGAAGGTGCTGTAGGAGTCAGCATAGCTCCCCATCATGTAATACATGACTCCCATCTGTGCCTCAATGCCTGCAATTGTGCTTTGCTTCCCTGGGGCTTCACTGAAAATACTTAAAGCTTTTTTAAGTAATTTGAGTGCTTGATCCAATGCATTCATAGATTGGCATATGGCAGCAACGTCAATGAGGCCACTGGCAATCTCTTCTGATGGGATTCCAGGATTTGGCTTTCCGTAAATCCGGAGTGCGTTTTCGCAATAAGTTCTGGAATCCCTTAACTTTCCTACCTTATTGTACAAATCAGCCAAACGAACAAAAACTGAAGCAACTGTTGGATGATTCTCTCCTTTAGCAGATTTAAACACTGTGAGCGCTTTCTGGTAGGCAAAAACTGCCTCATCAAACCGAGCTAAAGATAAATATGCATCTCCAATGCTACAATCAATCGAAGCAACATCGAGCTCACGGCCATTGGCTGCCATTGCCATGCTAGCTAAAACATAATGCTCAAGTGCCGATTCATAATCTCCTTTTGAGTCACAGATGAGTCCCATGAGTCTCCTATCAGCAGCTTCTTCAATAGAAGCGGGAGCAGCATTCTCCCTATGGATGTCAAGAGCTATTTGACAAAGCCTCTCAGCTTCATCAAATTGCAACGCTTGGACATGCGCTTCAGCAACGTATCGACAGGTCTCACCAACTCGAGGATCAGTTTCTCCCAAAACTTGTCTTTGAATCTCCAAACCTGCTGTATAACACAAAATCGAATTCTCAATTTGACCCAACATTACATAAGTATCACCCAGTTGCATGCATCCAGCGAATTTAGCAAGTGCATGAGTTTGGCCATCCTCGATCACTGGGATTTCGATTGAGCGTTCAAGAACTGGAATGGCCTCATCGTATTGGCCTAAGCTACAATGCAATGCTGCCAGAACATGCAAAGACATTACAAGCTCTAGACTCGGTTTTCCATCTGCACATTTCTCGAATGATTTTGTTGCTCGAATTGCCAATTCAAGTGCTTTCCGAGGATTTTCACCTGAAGAAATCATATTCCTTGTCTGTTTGAGCAAAAACGGACCAAGTTCAGGATTCTCTAGCCCTGCCTCTAGAGAATCTCCTGTTCCATTGTTAAACTTTGCACCAAAATTCCTTTGTTTCCTTGCATTCTTCTCATGCCTCTTTTCAACAGGAGTTTTCTCTTGAGATGATTTGCTCTTCGGACTCGATTTCACCGATGCTTCGGAATCCAATTGCAAGCGACGACGATGCTTAACACCTTGAATTTGGTTCTTGTCGTTGTTTTTCTTCTTAGGCATTTCATCAGTAACCTCATTTTCTTTCTTAAGGTTCAAGTCACCAATACTGTCTTCTTCTTTCTTCTCTGCTACCACCACCTCTTTTGTTATTTCAACAACACCGAGATCCCCGACAAGATGGCGTAATTCGGAATCGATCATCGATTCTTCACCGTAAGATCCGTAACTAGACATTGATGGAGATTGATCAGAGCTTTGCATCTCATAAACATTGTGATAAAGCTGCTCAATGGAGGTTGCCACCACACCATCAATGGCTAAATCAAGGGAATCACTTCGTGGACTCAGTGCACTTCTTGGAGACCTCTCTTGAGCAAAACTGTACTTATAAGGTGTGTGAAATCCATTGTCATGTTCTTCAACTCCAGTTTCTCCATTCATTGCATCCATAGCTAATCCAGGCATTGGAAAACTGATTTTAAAGAAAAAAATCAGTACAAACTTATATCAAATTCTTCCATAATCTCCAAAAGGAAAATGCTAGCCAAGCCAAAGACAACTCCATTATTCTCTACTATTTACTAATTTAGCAAAAATGACGAAAAATTTAAAATGCTCAACTTGAAAAAAAGACTACTTTAAACCAAAAACAGTTATAGAATAAAAGAAAAACATTGAATGCTTAATAACCATAATCGATAAATGAGTAATACCTTACTTGGTTCTGTTTAATGAAGAAAACCCAAAATTCTTTTTTCTTTTTTAAAAACCCAAAGTTTATAATGCTTATTTTTTTTTCTCTGGGTGTTATATACAGAAGAAGAAGACGTTGATAACGATGAAGGAATGGGGCGGTGTCATGTATTTCTGTATCTTTGTTGCCTTATATAAATAAATTATACATATATATATATATATATATATATATATATATATATCTAGAAAAGAGAGGAGAAATGAGGTGTTTTATGAAAAGGAAAAGGAGTAAAATAGGGAAACATATATTTAAATATGAGATTATTGAAAATAATTTATTTATTTATTGGTGCAGGGTTATAAGGTGGTGGAATTTTGAAGCAATTTAGACTGTGACTTTTCTCCCACCAATTTTTTTACATTTTTATTTATCTTATTTATGTTTGAGTTTATCATTAAATCATATTATTTTTAAAATTAATATTTAAGATATTGTTTTCATATTAATATTTATAAAAATATAAATAAGAATATATTTTATTAATAAACAATGTTATGCATTGTTTTTATTAATTATTTCTTAATTTGATTGGGAGTATTTTAATTTTATAAATAAAATTAAGAAATTGGTAGGTTTTTATTTTATTTTTTAAATACTATTTCTTAATTATAGAATAAATTATTAATTTTATTAATAAATTTATTTATTTATTATTGGGAATAATATTTGGGGATGTGAGACGGTTGAAAAACTGGTGCGCTTAACGGCTTTTTAACTGGAAGGTTTAAGAGGAACAGTGGAAGGTTGTTTTCTCTGGGACACGTGGAAGAAGATGATTGCAAGTTTAAAGTGGTGTAGGATTCCACGTGGACCACATCCAGCTTCATTCTTGCTGGTTTAATCTCCTAGGTGGTCCTAGTTTAGCCCAATTATTGGTGGGCCCATAAAATTTTCCATGGCCCACATCAATTCCAAATAGATTATCTTTTTTTATTCTTTTTATTTTTTTCGATTAAAAGAAGACAGGCATATAAAACAACATGCAATTAATTAAACTACTACATAGTATATTGATGGTTTTGTTTTGTCCAACACTGTAATTTAATTTTTGGATAAATATTAAAATTATATATAAACTGTATAATATTATACATAAATTTTGATTTACGTAATGAGATTTTAATTTTATTCAATTTTCACAAATCACTAATAATATTATCGAATTAGCATCATTTTATATTTATATATTGTATACACAAACAATTATATTAATCGATATGAAAATAAATATATACTATTTTCTTTAAATTTAACAATGTTAACAACTAAACTTGAATTTAGAAATTTAAAATGTAGAAGAACTAAAAAATAAAAATATAAAAAATTATATTTTAAATTTGTGAAAAATACATAAACTTATATTTAATAGCAAAGCAGTTAATATTTTTAAATAATTAATATAGAATTCAAACTGGCCTCTCATCATACTAATATATTTGTGGAAAATAAAAATTTAACTCATAAATAAGATAATTTGGAGTGCATAAATTATAAAATCATTTTAATTTTGAATTGAAAACTAATAACAAATTTGTATTAATAAATGATTGAATTTTTTATTAAGTAAAATTTCGAAAGCAAAATGTTGCTACAAGTAACACTAAACAGTAAATATAGAAAACAATCAATCACCCAACCCCACTCTTTATATTCATCCAAATGATCATTTTCATTTTATTTTTAAAAAATCAACATTTAAAATTTAAAATGTGGTTGAAAATTGTGTTTAAGTTAATTTATTTTTAAAAATAAATATTTAAATAAATATTTTTTCATAAAATTGAGATATTCATATTCTCATATTTAATTTTTATCTAAAACTATTCAAAAATAAGACATAAATAATATGCAAAAATCAAGATCTGCTTTTATCAAACAACAAAATTATATTTGTTAGAAGTTGTGTAACCTAAATTATTGTTAAAATAAATTCAAATGGCAAGATTAGGGCATTTATAGTACAGGCTGCACAAGTAAAATCCGTATAGAAGTTTACTTAGTCTATTTGACGTTGATTAGAATAAGGTATTTTAATGTTCTTGTATTACTTCTACTTGATTTTAATTAGAATAAGATTTTTAAACCTATAAATAGACATAATCGTCTCTCTAATTTTCTTCTCCTTCATCTGTGTGATTTTTTCTCGAAAGGGTTTTTACGTAAAATTTTGTGTGTTCTATTTTTCTCTCTTTCTTTGCAATTTATTGTCATTATCGACGTTCGATTTCACAATATTTAATGCTTCAAATAAAAATTTATTATATATATAAGTATGATTAATATGATATTTGATGATATATGTATCGTATTTAAGATTATAACATATTTAATCATCTTTCAAAAAAATGTTTAATAATTTAGTTGTATTTATATTTACAAATTAGATACACATACATAAAGTCTAACATGCAAAAGAAATCATCTTAAAAAATGATGTGTTTTAGTTTTTTATTAATAGTAAAGCTATATATATAGTATTATAGCGTAGAAAGATATTAGGTAGGGTCAAAAGAGAAGCAATAGACCAAAGTCTCAAAACATACAAATGATTAGTGAGTTATAAGGCAGACATGAAGACATCCTAAATGTCATGTTGAATGCTGAAACCAAAGTTTTGTTGTTGCCCAATCATTTAGTTAGTTTATATAATTAATTTAAATAAACGCAACCTTGGGTTTGGGTGTATCTATGTTGTACTGAATGGGGTTTAGGATATATCTTAAAGGACTTATTAGCAAATCATGGTATTATTGGCTAATAATGATATACCAACCAAAATAATAATTATTCTACACTTAAACTCCACCTTAATTTCTAGTAAAATCGTCTCATCTTCAACACCAAACAACAATGGCAACAGCAACTAATATTTTATTTGTAAAAAAAGAAGAAGAAGCAACCAATCTGGAAAATGGGGTGGCAAACCCTAATCACATGATATTTAAATCCCAACTACCAAAGAATATTTAACACTTACCTTTTCACATGTATATTCTTTTAACTATCAGGTTTTTATATTTAAAAAGGAAAAAATATTCGAATTAAGTCAAAATTCATGATCAGTTTATATATATACATATAACTTTAGAGGCAAGTAAAGAATATTGGAAAATAAAGGCTTCTACTTTAGGGTAGAATATTAGTAGTATTTATTAAAAGGTAGACACAGATTTGTTTATAGTTGTTTGGAGAAGTTAAGGTTTGAAGCAGTTACTGAAATAAGAAAACCAGTTATAATTGTTACACTGTCACTTTCATATCTCATCGTCTACTTTTCCTTCATTACATCGTCAACATGCTTTTAAATTTCAATCAAACCTTTTCTTTTTCTTTTTATTTTAATTTCAGGGAGAAAAATGTACTTCCTTATAATTGAATTTAAACTTTCATGCCTGCAACATAATATTTTTACTATTGGATTAAAAAATTGTTAAAATCTAAGTTCATTTGCTACTAACCTGGCGAGAGTGTCTACCACTTGCATGGTCTCATTGTGCTCGCCTATAATCCTTTGAATAGTATCTAAGACATATGTAACCCTTAGAAGGGATAACTTGTTACCACGCATTATGCCTAGTTACCCCTAACACGTTACATGAACGGACCATGTCATATATAGGTGTGCATGAACCATTCAGAATGACACAATAGAACAAACACTCAACAAGATAAATATTGCCCAATTTACTCTCAAGTTGAGCTTTCTTTTTCCCTAAAACAAAATTCTATCATTTTCTTTTAACCAAGACATCAATGGAAACTTTTGAATTTCTGGGTTAACACAAAATTCATCTTTTCTCTCATGGACTTTATTTACAGAAAAGTTAATTAAGAAAGCTTATATCAAAAAATGAATTTAGAGGATCCTTATTAGCACCTTTTATCAGCATGGTTTAGGCTTGAGAGTATTTAACATTTCAAAAGAGGGCCAATTTGAAAACACCCAAACTAACATTTGAAAGGCCTGATATTGCAGTTAAAAAAGCCCAAGTTCTTATCAAGGCCTGCAGGGGTCGATTTTTTATTTTCTAGAACCAACAAAATTTTGGGATTTCATATAATTAAACGAATTCAACTGGATTAATATATATTTAGTTTTTTTATAGTTACCAACAAGTTCATCTATAAATCATGTAAAGCTAGTTAAAATTAGTTTATTGTTTGATTTTTTTTTTTTTTTTGTGTTTTTGTTATAACCATAGCTGTTTTACTGTGTAATATCATCAAAATTCGGGTGTTGATAATGGTAAATTTTTCAAGTGAATAGTAAACTCTAGAATCATTTTGCTTAAATTATCTTGAAATATTGGTGTAATTTATGGTGGAACTAGTTGAGGGACTAAAGTGGTAATTAATTGGCAAGTAATTGTATAACGTGAATAGATTTGAATGGAAATTGTAGCATGGGATTTTGGAGAGTGATGACTTTGATATGGGGATATATAAGGAGGGACTCAAAGTGCTACATTTTCATTAATTAAAGGGGACTTAATCTAGTTGAGATGTAGCAATCAACCTAACTAAAAATCAGCTTGTAAGTGGCAGTAAGAATTATGGCTTCTTGAAACGAGTAAAAAGGAGAAATGAAACCATAATGAGACCTTTCTAAAATAATATTTCAATTTCAACTTCTTCTTTTTTTACTTTTACTCTCCAAATTTGATAATTTTACTTTTATACTATACACAAATTGTTGATTGAATGCATGTAATTTAATTTGATCATTTTAATTTTATATTTTTTAATTTTTAAATTTTATACTAGACTAAAAGGTAATTTTAAATTTATTAAGTTCTAGTATTTCTAAAATATTATGTAGCAAATATATTGTCATATTTGTAATGCTATATTAGCTTGATATTTCCAAATATATTCACACAAAAAAGTCAATTAACGAATTTAACGAGTGTTTTCCGCATAAAAACTAAAATTTCAAAAATGAAAAAGTACAGATTAAAAATATCAAATTAAAAATATAGACTAAATCTATAATTTTACACATAATAAATCACTAATAACAGAAGTTAATCAAACAAATTTAACCAATAGAAATCAACCACAAACAAAAATGTGTTTATTCAAACTCGTTTTTAATTTATTTATAAAGAGCAAGCATCTCACATAAAAACTAGAATCTTTATTCAGTATCCGATAACACAACCTTGACTCATACAATATTGATATAATAATAATGTTCATGGGATTATAGAAATGACCACTTTCCCGGTAACTCGGCCGGTTTCAAGGTAAGCAAAGGCTTGTGGAGTTTCAGAAAAGGGAAATATGCCATTGGGATCGATCATTGGCTTAACTTTCCCACTCTCCAAGAAAGGCTCCAATTTCTCTAAAATTGCTCCATTTGATGTGAGCATGAATGTTGTTGCTGGTGGAACTACCGCTCCATATATTGTCACTACATCCCCACCTTCTTTCACTGCCTTCACTGCCCTCTCACATTGCCCTGTTTACCATCCCATAATCAAACCAAAAATTCATGTCACTGTACAGATTTTAACACGTTCATGTAATCGTATCGTGTATTCGAATATTACCGACTGCATCGTATACTACATCGAATTTCTCAGGCAGATCTTCAAAGTTTTGATTAGTGTAGTCAATAGGCAAATCAGCCCCCAAGCTCTTCAGCAAATCCAGTTTCGCGGTACTTGCTGTGGCTGCTATTTTGGATGCTCCATAGACTTGCTTAGCTAGCTAATTCAGGATAAAAAGAAAGAACATTAATTCAAGTTGACTTCGGATAAGAATATAGTAAGACGGATTGAGAACCTGAATAATCATGGTGCCAACGCCGCCAGCACCGCCCAAGACAAGGATAGATTTACCAGCAGAAAAATGGCATCGTTCAAGGCCTTCATAGGCAGTCTCAATGACTAAAGGCAGGCTTGCAGCTTCAACAAAGCTGAGATTTTTGGGTTTTAAAGCCAACAGCTTCTCTGCAACAACAGTGAATTCAGCTATAGTGCCAAATTGTGTTGGGTGATCCACGGCCTTTTCATTTATATCTCCATACACCTGATCCCCTTCCTTGAATTTCTTAACTTGGCTCCCCACTTTCACCACCACGCCTGCTACATCATACCCTGGAATGATCTTCACATCAACAAAACAAAAAAGTCAGAAACATTTCTATTTAAGTGTCGAACATGATGAAGACTCACGGGTAAAGGGGAATCAATGTTTTTGAACATTCCAAGCATTCTTTTGAAATCAATGGGGTTAATCCCAGCAGCTACGACTTGGAGAAGAACTTGATCATCCCTGGGTTGGGGAACAACAACATCGGATTGTAGTTTCAGAACATCAGATGATTTTCCGTACTCAGGGTAAGTCCATGCTTTCATTTTAGATGGAAGGGTTGCAGCACTTGAAGCCATGAGAGTTCAAGACACAAGCTTTGTTATTATTATTATTATTAAAAAACTCCAATAAAATCTTCTTTATGGTGGATGCATTCTACATATAAGCAATAATTCATGAAGGCCCCTTTTTTTTTTTTTTGGCATGATTAATGAGAAATAATTGCTTTTTTATTTTAACCACATACATGTGAGCACTAGCTTCAGTCAATATCCCATCATTATCTGATTTAGAATCTGACGTATTTGTTTGGTTTTGAGCAATTTTGGTACAAAGATAAAAGAACTATAATTTAACGTGGGTATATGAAGCAAGGCATGGCATACTAAGCCTATCTTCTTGAGCCCACCCCATTCTCTTAACACTTAATATTTTCATTAATTATTAAAACAATTCGTACTCAAAAACAATAATAACTTAAGTGAATGTTCATTATAATCAATTTTTTACCTTTCATTTTTTATAATTCATTTTCTATTTATGTATTAGAAATGAAGAATCTAATCTTCTATATATATATATATAGGAGTATACTACTTATAGTGATGATAGAAAAGAAGAGAAATGTAATAGAAATCTCCCTATATTCTTGTAACAGGCCAATTTAGGTTAGACCCAAACAAACCAAACCAAAAAATAATAACAAAAGTCCAAAGTTCATCAAGCCTAAATTTACAATTACAAACAGCCCAAGTACAAAAAAATTCTAATGGCCCGATAGCCCTAATACCCAAACAAATTTCAACAAAAAAAAAAGGGAACAAAAATCCTAATCTAGCCCTAACACTACACCCTACCGCTGCCGCTCCTAACCTCTGCCACTGTCACCAACCACCCCCGTAAGAAAAAAGAAGGAAGAACACATAACAACAAGTACAAGAATAGTAGAAAAATAGAAAAATAATAGTGTAATGCTCGACTATAAAAAGCTTGAAAAAATATATTGTACAAGTTTTTTTTTTTGAAAAAAAAATCAAACACTGAAAAATATAGACAAAAAAGAAAAACAATCGAAAAACAAAATAAAAAAAAAACTCAAAAGGTGATCTTTTTATTTTTCTTTTTTCGAATCTGTTATTACATATAATAATAATAATAATAATAATAATAATAATAATAATAATAATAATAATAATAATAATAAAGGCACTTTCTTTGTTCTACCTTACATTCTTGTAGTTGGTGACCTCATTTGGCACATAAGGCAGTCAAATCCTTAGGGATTCGCCTGAAACCTCTTTAAAATGAGCAAGAAACCCAACGATCCTTCTAGGGTTTTGGGCGACGGTGACTCTTTTGCGTGTTATAACCTTGGATCCGCATTCTATTCGAAGAGAAGGGTTAAAAAGGAGGTTTTAGGGTTTTTCAACCACCGAGGACGGCGGAGCTGTTGTCGACGACTGGTGGCCGTCGCGGTGGTGACTTGCCGGTGCCAAGGTCGACCAAAGGGTGGCTTGGAGAAAGGGAGAGGTTTTCAAAAAAAAATTAGAAATGGGGATGAAATGATTTTTTTAGGGGAAATTTTTAACTTAAATATGGCTTAGAATTGGTGTCGTTTTGGCTTGTTTCCTTTAACCGCATCATTTTGGGCTGAAACTGATCCGACCCAACCTAGCAGAATCCGCGTGTTTTTTTATGGGGGTTTAATTGTTGCCCCAATCCTTCCGCTTTTTCAGTGTTTTTCAATTCAGTCCAAATATCTTTTTTTTTCCTTTTTTAGTTATACCTTTTAATTTTAAATTATTTTTAATCTAGTCCTCCGATTTGCCCAAAAACGGAGTGTTTAATAGGATAGGAAATATTTTCCCATTTGGCCTCTCCCTTTTTTTTATGCTTGTTACAATTTAGTCCCTTATTTTATTTTTTATCCCGATTTTTCCCAAAAGATTTTACTTAAATTTTAATTTAGTCCTTCTTATATTTATGCACTTATTTTATTATAATTTAGACTCTTAATTTCATTTCAATGTCGATTTAATACTTATTTATTTAATTTCGATTCTGTCTAGATTTTTTTATGTATTTTTTTCCTTTTATTTAAAATTTGTTTTTTATTTATTGTGCATTTTTATCTCTTTTCTTTTGCCTTTATTTATTTATTATTATTTTTATATATTTTCAAAAATTAGATTATTAAAGTTTTCACTTGCACATTTATTGTTCGTGTTATTGTTATTGTTGTTATTGTTGTTGTTGTTGTTGTTGTTGTTGTTGTTGTTGTTGTTGTTGTTGTTATTATTATTATTATTATTATTATTATTATACATTCATATTTTATTATGCGTATTATTATCATGCCATTATTACTACAAATTGATATCACACTGTCATTTACCAGCATGACATTGTTATTTTCCATATACCATTTTTTTTATATATACTTCCATTTAATTTTATTATGGCTACAATCATGTCATGAACCTTGCTCAAATACCTTTACCCGTTTCTATACTATGCCCGAATAAGCTAAACACACATTACTTTTAATATTGCATTCGTCTTTGCACGAGGCATAAAAAAGAAAAATTTTTAAATCAAAGTAATGTTCATTGTCTTGGAATTAGAAAAGTCGTGTTCTTAACTTACGGTATATGACTTCTTTCTAAAACCGAGATAGTCGAATATTTACTTTAAAAAAAATAAAAAACGAGATTTAAGTGATGATCAAAATGGCGTTCATTCTTGTTCTCGAGGATCTAAGGCATTGTGTCCTAACTTACAGGACGTGGTCCTTTCTTCTCGATTAACTTGAAATAAGCTTTTTTTCATGAAAATTAACTTAGTTAAGTAATGTATCAAAAAGGGATCGTATTTTAAATTCTCTTCAAATTTTTAATTTTGGACATTAAGACATCAAGTAATCAATTAGGTACCAATTTTGGGCGTAACAAGAGTGCTAATCTTTCAGCATACGTAACCGACACCCGAACCCATCTCCTGAATTTCGTAGACCAAAAATCATCGTTTTAGTAAATCTAAACTTTTATTAAAATGATCATATTTCGAGGTGATCCAATCACACCTAATAAAAAAGATCGGTGGCGACTCCATTTTCATTTTTCAAATAAAAAGTCGATTTCAGAAAAGGTGCCGACAGCTTGGCGATTCCACTGGGGAGAAAATAAGAGAGTCAAGCCGCGAGTTGATTACTTTTGGTCTTTTTTTTTAAAATTGATAATTTGGTTTAAATTTACGATCCCTTTATTGCATTTCATCTTTCATGTTTTGATATCTCGGGTTTTATAGCGATCTGTTGTACTTGTTTTTTGATTCGAAAGTTTCTTTTTGTGTGTTTTTCGCATATTGCATTTGCATAACTGTTCGATTTTGCCCTTCTTAAGTGGGAGTGAGAAACTATTCCTTCGTGAGGTCTTTACATCTGTATAGGATAGTGGATCGCTTTTGGGATACATCCATACCTATGTCTTCGTGAGATCTTCATCTCCGTATAACCATAAGGAAATGTATTCCCATGAACTAAACTCGATTCGTATGAGCAAATAATGGGTGAGAATTGAGGAATCTACTGGTTCAGGTACCATTACTTTAGAACTGAACCACATATAATGAGCCCTAAGAACATACCCTAGGTAGAGCCATACCAAACCCCTAGTGGTTACTCGAATAGGTGCTCTATTTATTATCTCTTACTTGCTTTGAATTCTAGATTTGTATGAAACGTATTGACTTGTTTCGTTTTGTTTTGGTTGTGATTGCATTGCAGTTGCATAATAAAAAAAGGTGTTGATTCACACTCATTTGCTAAATAGAGAGCTTGTCATGGAAAAAGAATTTCTTGATAAAATGGAAGACAATGCGGCTATCCGAATATGGTTCGAGAAGATAGAACAAGAGAAGGATGATAGTCTGACAGAGGGGTAGTGTTAGAATTATGGGATTTCACTCGCATCAGTGTGACTCAAAATAATCTCCAAAAGTTGAAAGAGGTATGGGACCAATGGGATGACGAAACCAATCAATTATTCTATTGTAACTATGGTGATTTACCTTATTTACTCAATGACAAAGTGGATAAGCACTTATTCCGAGCTTTGGTCTAGTATTGGAATCCTGCTTATAGTTGCTTTATTTTTAGGAAAGTAGACTTGGTGTCCACCATAGAAGAGTACACAACTTTACTCCATTGTTCGAGGATCCAAGCCGAAAAAGCTTATTCTAGAGCTACCAACATCTTGACTTTCTTGAAGAAGCTAATGAGCATAACAGGAATGACTGAGCAATGGGTCACGGTCGGATTAAACAAAAGGGATATAGTAAATGCATCTATTGGAAAAGTTTGCGGGATTTGATCTTGGCCCATCTGGATACGAAGACAAAGGTCGATGTCTTCGCTTTAAGTATTTATGGGTTGGTTATTTTCCCCAAAGCGCTAGGGTACATAGATGATGTAGTTTCAAATCTATTCGACCAGCTTGACAAAAGGGTCACACCCGTCCCAACAATTTTGGTTGAAACTTTCAAATCTTTAAATGCATGTCGGAGAGCAGGTGAAGGAAGATTCATCAGGTGTATGCAACTCTTGTTAGCATAGCTCCATTGCCACTTTTGAAGGGTAAAAAATGTCTCTTATCGAGTATTCTCCGAGAACTACTCTCGTTGAAAGAATTCATGGCTACGCGAAGGCAAGACGATATTTCGGAGAAAAAATAGATGACAATTCTCTAGAGTCTCCAAGATAAAGACATCGAATGGAGGGCTTCTTGGATGATCCCTAATGAGACTTTATACCGATGTGGAGACTTCAATCGGGTCCTTCTACTCGGGATATGGGGAGCTATTAGATATGCCCCTCTACTTGTATTGAGACATTATAGATCTAGGCAGTTCATACTTGCAACGCAAGGGTTGGCTCAGTACGAGTTTGCGTGCAGTTGTGATAATTATAAGAAAAAGGTTCGTGAAATATCGAATGCTAAGAACCAAACTCATAGAATGAAAAATTTTGCTGTAAATCCCATGGCAACCCCAACTATAATTGGTGGTGAGGTAAAAGAGTCAATGATAATGTCCCTATGTCAAGTTAAGAAAACACTCGGCTAATAGAAGAACACTTATAAGTAATCCCATCTAAGTTGGAAATCATAAAGTAAGACTTTGAAAAGAGGAGTTCGAAGCTGGAGAAAAAGATAGAACAGTTGGAAAAGAAAAAGATGCAGCTAGGATTAGACGTCAACGTCAAGAAGTTAGAAGCCGAGAAAATGAGAAAAGGAAACAACAAGGCTGAGGAAGGCTTAAACAGTCTAAAAAATATTATAAGAAGTTGTGCTTGTCGATAAAGACTGCCAGGTTAGGTAAAACATCAGAGTAATGGCGGTAAGAGATCAAAGAAGAAAATATTAGAGCTAATCAGTGGGAAAAGAAATTCCAAGATACTCGAGTTCGAGAAGATGCTCTAAAAAATGATTTGTTAGAAAGCCAAAATTAAAAAGGTTGGATTAAGAGCCTAGGTAGTAGAATTAGAAAGGTCATTGCGTAAATATCGTAGTCACAACTCCGCAATTGAATTGAAAGCAAGCCTAAATAAGATTGAAGAGTTGAAGAGAAAGACAGAAGAGCTTGAGACCGCACTGTAAAATTGTGAACTTCAAGTAATGAACACTGGAAAGGGCAATTCCAACGCTCTCAAGGTGAGATTAGAGATAGAGATCACATCATGGGCAAAGTTGTGAGTCAAGTACGAGAAATAGTCGACCATTTGCAAACCCTAGCGGTTCAAGCCGATATGCTAAGCTTAAAATACGAATCAGAATTAGATCGAGGCCGAGAATTAGCTTGGCTTCCTAGGAAAGTAAAGGCTTTAAGTATTAGGGCAATGACATATATGTAAAATGTATCTATTTTATGTAAAGAGATTAGTTTTCTAGTAAAGTTATTCTAATAGAATTGAATCAGAATCAACGCCTCCTTTTGCATTCTTTTTTCATTCATCAGCATTGCATTTCATCATATGCATTAAGTTTCATAAAAAGACCCTAATTAATCAAAATTATGGTAGCTACCCTAGAAACCAACAAGAATTTGCCAACCGAACATCATTACGGTACTCGTGGTAAAACCAGAGCCATGGACCAAAGGTTAGAGAGATTGAAACAAATTCAGAAGGACATGTAAGATCAGTTGCAAGCCCAGCTGAAAGAATAATTAGCTAAGGTACAACAAGACATGAGGGATCAAATACAAAAGTCCTAACGAAACATGATAAGCCAGTTAACCTAATTGCTAGCCGGAGGGACTGAAAAAGGGAAAAGTATTGTAAATAACTCTGGGGATGATAATAAATACCCTATATACCCCCCAGGCTTCACCCCAGTCAATGTCCAAGCCCAACTAGATACATATCCATGAAGGGTGCCCATTACCATAAGACCACAACAATACCAAGCCGGTATTTCGGCGCCGTTGAATTTTCCTACGGGTTCAGGTTCCTATCCTAGAGATAATCTGACCAACCCTATTGTTCCAAATTTAGAGGACATGGCAAAAATGGATAGAGCAAGAGCAGAATTATCGAAACAACTAGAAAATCGGTGTAAGTGGTTGGAAGAGAAATTCAAAGCTATGTAGAATGTCGATTACCTTTGCGGGGTTGATGCTAAGAAGTTGAGCTTAGTCCCTGATCTAGTGCTCCTACCAAAATTTGAAACTCTAATATTAAAAAAATATAACGGGACTAGTTGTCTTGAAGCCCATATCATAATGTTTTGTCGAAGAATGACGAGATAAGTCAATAATAACCAATTGTTAATTCACTGCTTCCAAGATAGTTTGATCGGAACGGTCGCCAAGTGGTACAACCAGTTAAGTTATGCTAAAATCAACTTATGGAAAGACCTGGCACAAGCTTTCATGAAACAATACAGCCATGGGACCGACATGACGCCCAACAGAATTACACTGCAAAACATGGAGAAGAAACAAAGTGAAAACTTTAGTTAATACACTTAGAGATTTAGAGAGGTGGCAACGCAAGTCCAACCACCTCTTCTGGAGAATGAGACAACGTAAAAGCTTTAGTTCATTGACCATATATTGGGAAGTGCTACCAAGAGCTTCTCAGATATAGTAATGTCTGGAGAGATTATTGAAAATACAGTAAGGAGTGGGAAAATAGATGCGGGGGAAAACGCTAAAAAATTAGCCCCAAGAAAGAAGGAAAATGAAGTGAATACCGCGAGTGTGTATAAAGGTCATTCAAAACCAATCACTGTAGGCCAACTAAGGACCATAAAAACCAGCCATCAAGGCCCCTCAAGGAAAGAATCTAACTCAAGACCAAACACAGAAAAACTCTAATTCATACCCATCCTAATGACATATAGAGAGTTATACCAGAATTTGTTCGATGCGTATATGGTATCCCCGTTTTACTTGAAACCCATGCAACCTCCATTCCCAAAATGTTGTAATGCGAATGCTCAATGCGAGTACCATACAACAATAACGAGACACTCAATCGAGAACTACACTACATTTAAAAAGTTGATTGAAAGGTTCATCAAGATCAGAATCATGAGGTTAGATGATCCCTCAAGACCTAACATGGCAGGAAATCCATTACCCAGTCATTCAGACTTAGGAGTAATGGAAACACGAAAATATACACACTTTTTCATGCCCTTTTTAACTCAAATTCATGCAGTTTCAGTCAAATTCTTGTCGAAAGGTATATAATTATTATAAAATAATTATTTTTCATTAAAATTATTAACTTGTTGAATTTTAATTAATTTTATATCAAATTTTGATTATTTTTTATTATTTTTGGCATATTTGCATAAAAGGCGAAAAACGGCTCGGCAAATACTACTAGAAGCACAAAATCGAGAAGCAATTTTGAAGCATCAAGGAAAATTAATTTTTCAGCCTAAGACGGTCTAAATTATGTGTATTAATTCATAGTACAATTAATTTTAATTTTAATCCAATTTAATTTGGGTAAAATAAATTATTATTAATTAATTATGAAAAGTGACCTAGTTGAGCTGAACTGAGTGAACCGGTCCAACCGAGCACTGGGCAACCCAAAACTGTCCCACATGCTGACCCAATCAGCTTGTTTGACTAATTATTTGACTTGTAAAATAGCCTTTGAAGACTCCTTCAAATTGCAAACCCCTCCACTATTTATGTTTTTTCTAGTTTTGCCCCTACTTTAAAATAGCAAGTTTTAAACCTTCAAACTTGCCACATGTGTGGCCGGCCATAGGGAGACTCTATGGCTGCTTATTTTTTCTAATTTTAGCATTCATATCAACCTATAAATACTCCCATTTTTTGCTCACTTTAAAAACATCTCAACCCTTATCATCTTTTCACTTCTCTCTCACTTTTCTCTCTTCATTCCCTTCCATTATTATTCATATTCTTCCCCTATTCCTTTGCCAATTTCACCTCTTAAAAAAGAGTCATTCATCCACCATTTGGAGAAGCATTCAAGTTTTCATGGAAGCCTCGGTTCAATAAGAACAAACGGAGAAGGAGGAGTAGAACAAACTAGTCAAGCCACAGAGAAAACACCGGATTTGATTCTTGTTCCCTATCATTTTCATTTTGTTGTTGTTATGATGAACGTGTCTATGAATATTTGTGATGTTGATATTTTAAATTTAATTGATGTGGCTTAAATTTAATTCGTGTTAGGTTGATTGCATTTCGTCTACTTAATTTATTAAAATTGTGTTTGTGTTGTTATAGGCATCGGTAAGATGTTTGATTAAGTAAAACAATGACTAAGTTATTCTTGCATTACAATTGTAAGGTAACTAATGAATTAATTATTTAAACGGATTGAAATTGTATGTAATTGATACAATACTTAATCTGTGCATGTTTAATCATCTAAAGTAGTTGAGGGTTAAATTAGCAACGGTATCTAACGATACATTAGCCTTGCATAACTTGCAAGATTATTGTGATTAAACTGTTTCAAGGTAGAAATACATTGTTACCTCACGTAATCTTTTATGTGCTTATGAGATTAAATTAAATGTTTGAATTGGCATAGAGATATGTACAATAGATTATTTTAATTTCATAAGTATGCATGTGCATTAACACATTTGCTTATTAAAATTTGTTTAATCGGTTGAATTGACATAGAGATATAGTCAAGAGATAAATGAATTTTGGTAGGTAAGTATGTTCATAAGTTAGTAAATTACCGAGTTACCATGAATTTATTCGTAACAACATAAACATGAGTTTAATAATTCTAAGTTAAGAAATGTAATTAACCTAGCACAATTATGTCATCTTGATTAAAATCTTCTTTTGAAATCGTGCATTGGAACTTTTATTTTATTTTTATTTATTTTACTTAGTTAAAATCCTAGTTTTTAATCACCTTCTCAAATCAAATTTTTTTTCACCAAAGTGTTTTTAAAATTGCATTCATAAATAATTCTTTTCATAGTCTTTGTGGGTACGATAACTCGACATTTACTTGTCGCTTTATTACTTGTTACGATTGTGTACATTTACACATTTCCGTCGTTCCAAGTAAATGCGATAATTGAGAATGGATGAAAAAGGACCAAAACTGATATGGCAGAAGTAAAAACCCCACTAAAATGGGTTTGGAAAAAGATAATAGACATAAGATTAATTGTTTAAGATTCAGAGAAGGTACCCAAAGGGACGAGGAGCTATTGTGAGTTCCACACTGAAGAAGGTCATGAGATCTAAGAGTGTATTGAATTCAAAGTTTTGTTGCAAAGTTTGATGGATAACAAGAAGTTAGAATTCTTTGAATATGTTAAAGACTCAGAAGGAGGAGATATTTGCGCTTCAGAGGAAGGATCAACGGAGAAGGTCCACAAGGTCAATCACCGAGTGGTAATTATTTCACGATCAAGAAACAATGAAGTGGGAGTACAAGTTACACCGAGAGTCATAATTCAGAAACCCATGGCTTTTCCTATAAAGATAACAAAAGGGTTTCATAGAATTACAACTGCAATGTGATTATCCCAAAAGAGGAGAACTCGGTTACCATTTCAAAAGCTGGCCAAGATATCGGTTTATAAACATGTAGTGGAAGGCGTTATAACCCTACAGGAGCAACAATCGAGCCCACTAAAGGAAAAACCCTAGCAGTTGAGCAAAAGAAAGAAAAGACAGTTAGGTTTGAATCACCTGTTAACAAGCCAGTAAATGAGAAGAGGCTAATGAATTTCTAAAATTCTTGAAGCATAGCGAGTATAGTGTTATAGAAAAGCTACACAAACAACCTACTCACATATCAGTAGTAGCCTTGCTCTTGAGCTCAGAGACACATCGTAGCGCGTTGATGAAAGTGCTAAATGAAACTTATGTTCCTAATGATATCTCTATGAACAAGCTAGACCATCTGGTTAACAATAAAAGTGCTGATAATTTCATCTTTTTCAATGATGATGAAATACCTCTAGGGGGCATGGGATCTACGAAGGTCCTACATATCACTACTTGCTGGAAATGATATACATTGCCAGGGGTGTTAATCGGCAATAGATTGCCAGTGGATAGCTCTTAATGGTACGAAAAGAAGGGTGATGGGAAAGATTAAAATACCTCTCTTAATTGGTTAGAACACGTATGAGGTAGACTTTTTGGTGATGGATATCAAGCCCTCTTATAATTTCTTGTTAGGTAGACCTTGGATTCATTAGACTAGAGCAGTGCCGTGTCACTACACCAAAAACTGAAGTTGGTAACGGAAGGTCGGCTAGTGACAATAAACGCTGAAGAAGATATCATTGCATCTATAACTAGTAACGCACCATACATAGGAACGGATGATGAGGCAATAGAATGTTCCTTTCGATCTTTAGAATTTGTTAATGTAACTTTCATTACCGAAGGAAATAAGATCCTAATACCAAAAATACCTAAAACCATGAAGATAGGCCTGGAGTTGACAATTGGAAAAAATGAGCCTTACTTGGAAAAGGACTCAGAAAATACTTTCAAGGGAGAGTCGAGGCACCATTGCTAATGGAAAAACGAGATTGCTTTGGCTTAGGATACAAGCTAGATGCGAGGCAAAAGAAGAATGAGATGGAAATGAGACAAGAAAGAATAAAAGCGCGACTGAGTGGGGGAGAGGTCAAATGGGAACCGATGTCCTTTCCCCATATATACAAAACGTTCATGTCAGGAGAAACCATTTATCCTGAACGAAGAATGGCAAAAAAAGAAAGCCCAAAAGGAATGTTGGGAAACTTAAGCGTCAATGCCATATCCGAAGAAGGAATTGGGAAAACCTGTTAGGCATTCGTCCTTATATCCCAAGAAGTGTTCTGAACAATTGGACTATGGAAGAGGTCCCTGAAATTTTTAAAACTAATTCAGAGTAATGTTCAAAACACACTCATTTCTCTAAGCCTAGAAGCAATAAGAATCATTCTGTGAAAAAGGCATATGGCTATTATTTTTATTTCAATAAAATCCATCTTTGTGTCTTATATTGGTAAAAAAAATTTATTCTTTCCATTTCATTCACACTCATACCACATAGATAGTTATTCTTAAATTCATTTGTTCTTTGGGTCTTCCTTTGTTCCTATAACAGGTCTCCAGATATCAATTATATGAACGATGCTGCTACTGACTCAGAATCTCCTTTTGAGCAAGATATGTGTCTAGAGGAACTTTAGGACTTTGAATATGATTGAGATTGCAACCTCTCTTCCGATTTGTTAAGGATGGCAGAACAAGAGGAGAAACAGATTCTACCTCACAAAGAATCAATAGAAATTGTAAGCTTAAGAGACGAACAAGAAAATAAAGAGGTGAAGATTAGAGCTTGCATCACCGTAGAGAGAAAGCGGGACCTTATTGTGTTACTCCAAGAATTCAAAGATGTCTTTACTTGGTTATATCAAGACATGCCTGGTCTAAGTACTGATGTCGTGGTACACCGGCTCTCCAAAAAGGAAGAATGTAAGCCAATTTAATAAAAACTCTATAACGCCCTAGTTAATTTATTTATGTTTCTGTAAATTTTGACAAAAATATGTCTCTACTTCAATGGTTAAGTATTCTAGTGTGTGTTTGAGGTCTAAGGTTCAATTCCCACTTTTGGCAAAACTTTGTTTTTTAGATTCAAGCCTTACTATTATTGAGTGGGCTTATATTAAATTGTTTGTTAATTCATATCAGAATGAGCCTGTTGGTTCGAGTGGTAAGGAATTAGTGTGTTGGAGTTCCTGTGTTCGAGTCCCTGTGTGAGTATGGATGCTAATTTTTGCTCGGTTTTCTGATAGAGTTTTGATAGAGCTAAAATTCTGAGATAGTTGCGAGTTAGTGGGTTAGTGGGAAAAAAATAGGGGATATGTTGGCATATCTTTTATTTTTCTTATTTTTTTGAAAATTTTATTTTCTTCCCTAATTTTTGACGTGAAATTTTTCCTCTTTTCCCTTTTTTGACATTTTTCTTGTAACAGCCAAATTTTCAGTGGTGTCGGAAACAGTGATTCGAGATCACTAAATCTGACGAGTAAGTTTAGAAATTTTAATAAATAATAATTATGGGCCAAGCGCGAACTTAAAAGAATTTTTTTTAATTAGTGAATTTTGCGATTTTAAAAGAATTAATCAGGTAAATATTTTAGAAAACGAGGTATCGAGACCTCAGATTCATAAACTGAGCCATAAATATTTTTATAAATATTTATGGAGTGTTATTAAGTTAGTATTAAAGTTTTGTTAGAAAATTTTAACATTTGGTTAGTCAATTAATTAAAAAGGACTAAATTGAAAATAGTGCAAAATTTGTTAAATTATGATTAAATAGTTTAAGTGATTAAAAAGGAGGGATTTAAAAGGCAATTGGACCCAAATTGTATGGGCTGGACGGTTGGGCAAGAAAATCAGCAAAAAGACAAGGAGAAACAAGGGCAAAATGGGAAATTTTGTAAATTAAACATATAAAACAAGACAAATTTGAAAATTCTAGAGATATCATCATTTTTCTTCAGAAAAAATGCCATGTGAAGTCTGAAAGTTTCTGGTTTTTCATACTTTGACATATGTGAGTTCAATTCTTGCCCTTTTCTTTGAGATTTTTATGTTTTCGTGACTTTTACATTTGGTCCAAGTGTTTAATTCATTAGTTTTTGATTTTATGGACAAAATTGAAAGCTACCATTGATAAGTGTTGGCTTTTTATGATGAAATAAAATGAATTTGAAGCTTTTATTTTGTTGTTTGATGATTTTATCAAGTAATTTTAATAGAAATTGATTTTAGGACCTACTTGTGAAAAAGTTGTGAATTAAGGTTTAGTGTTAAAATTCTGATTTTCAAAGGTTGTGTAATAGTTTAGAATGATGGAATAAAATGTTAATTGATAAAAATTAGCTTAATATATGGGCTAATTGAGCAAGGACTGAATTGTATGACCTATGAAATTTAGAGGAAAAATGGTAATAAACATCTTGAACTAAAACAGTTTTGGACAGCAGAAGTAGGTTAACTTTGAAAAATCACCATAAATTGTAAAAATTGAATTAGAGGGTAGAAAAAATTTAATTAAATCTTATTGAGTGTAGTTTCTCATAGAAGAAACGTTGTAAGCAATTGAATTGTAAATTATAAGATATAATGAATTTTGTGAGACAAAGCCAGAATGAATTCGGGTTCCCTATTTTGACTTTGGAAAATCACCAAAAATTGGAGAAAATTTATTTGAGGCTCAAATTTATATGCTTAGAATCCTTAATGAGGTTATTTTCAATAGAAATCAACGGGAACATTATACGAGTTCTGTACTGTGATCTAATTAATTTTTAGTGAAGAGAGGTCAGAACTATCGGATAGTGAAACAAGGGAAACTTAATTGAATAAACTGTACTAATTGGCTAAACTAAAAATTCTGAAAATTTTATGGTGGAATGATATGTGAGTCTAGTTTCAGGAAAAATTTATAGATCTTAATTTGAAGATCTGTAGCTCGAATTATAAATAATTGCGTGACTATGACTCGTGTGAACTGCTTGATGTGAGCATTAATAAGTAAATTGTGAAATAGTACTTACAAGAATGTTATATACATTAAGGATGTGGAATGGAGAGGAGGAGGAGGAAAATAAATGATATATGTTTATAAGAAAACAGTATGAGAATGATACATATCATGACATGTATATATATAACTAGTTTCAATATGATGCTTGTTGGGTATGAAGTTGGATTGAAATGTCTCAGGCAAGTATTTTATTCTCATGATCCTAAATGTGGTATTTTATGAAGATATGATCTAGCTTTAAATATGAATGCTTGATGATTAAGCTAAAAATATTTGGTAAGATGATAATCATGGTATAAAAGTATAAGTGATACCATAATAGAAGGTAAAATGAGTATGAGAGATACATGTATGATGACATACAAATACTATGTTTGTAGTTTAATTGAGAATGTTTAATCATTAAATGAATACCATGTTATATGCTTTTGATTTTGTATGAGTGTGTAAAAGATTAAGGTTGACCAAGGCTTGGAAAATAGCTTAGGTATTGACCACACAGGCAGAGACACGGCCGTGTGTCTCAGCCGTGTATGGAACACGACTTTAGGACACGGGAGTGCGATGTGGTCGTGTGCCCCTAAATTGATGATGATGTCATAAACAGAAAGCTCCACGGACAAGGGACACGTGCGTGTCCCAAGCCACATGGGCTTGTGGAATCCACACGGCCTAATCACATGGGCATGTGGGTACTGGTCACAAGTAAAATTTAAAAAAAAATTAAGCGAAAAATTTTATGAGAAATCAGTTAAGTTCCGACTTGATTTTAATGTTCATGTTCAGCTTCGAGGGCCCAAATAAAGGTCGTTATATATATATGATCTCTGAAAGTGAATAGAAATGTTTCGATTAATCTGTAAATGTTCTGTATGTACTGGTAACACTCTGTAACCCTATTTCGACGACGGATACGAGTTAGGGGTGTTACATTTCTCTTTCCGGTAAACTTTTTTTCGTTTCCTTTTATTCGAATCGTGCATCCTTCGTTCAATCGTTGTTGTTGCGATTTCTTGGCTCTTTATTTAACTGGTAGGTATATTTTGCATCCTTTTAACTTCTGGTTCGGGTTTAGTGATGTTAGAATGTAGTGATGATTGGTAGATTCTGTGATTAGGTGAAGGTTGTGAGGTGGAGAATTGTATCCTAGCAAGTGGTGCTCATTAGAGGTGGTTTGTCGTCGGCGGTAAGTCAATTTTGTGGTTGGTTCTTATTGGCAAATATGTTAATTAAATTCCTAAATAAGTGTTGGGTATTCTTTTTTTTAGGTTTCTAAAGGCTCGGGATTATTTTCGCATCGAAACCAACCAAGTGTGTTATCAGAATGTAGAAAAATGAGTTTCGACGAAAGTCGAAAAAGTATTCTATCGACGCCACACGGGCGTGTACCTAGCCGTGTGGTTGGTTGTGTGTGAGACATGGTTGTGTGTCTGACGAAGGTGCGACCATGTGCAAGACACGGCTGTGTGATGGTGTGAGTGTGGCCGTGTGGGTCACACGGGCTAGGCCATAATGGGTGTGTGTAACATCCCGAATTAGGGCCTAGTCGGAACAATGGTTTCGGGACCACAAATCTGACACAATAAAATTTATTTTTATTATATTTTTATGGTCTAAAATTTCACGGGATGATCTCGTGAAAATTTTGTTCGAAAATTTGGACGTTTGGGCACTCAATTTGGTCAAAAGGACTAAATTATAAAAAGTGCAAAAGTTGAGTTCTACATGTTAGAGGTGTCTAATTGTTATGAAATTTTAAATTGGAGGCCCTTAAATGGTAATTAGACCATTGGATGGGTGAAATAGAATATTTTTTAGTTAGGGGCATTTTGGTAATCTAGTAATTAAAATGAATTAAAAACAAAATTAAAATCCAATTTTTGTCCATCTTCTACCCCATGGCCGAACTTGCATGGAGAACACATATCTAGAGTTTTTCAAGCTTTCAAGCTCGATTGTAAGTTCGTTCTAGCCCCGTTTTTAATGATTTTTACGTTTTTGAAATCATCATAACAAGATCTACTCATTTCTACCAATATTTTGACCTAGGGTTTGTGTTTAAAAATTTACCCATGGATGACATGCATGTGTTTTGATGTCTAATGGTAGAATATGAATGCTCTGTGTGTAATAAACGACTTTTACTAAGTGAATTTTGGTGAAATTGTCAAAAAGGATCGTTTTGTAAAAGTTACAAAATTTGTCATAAAAGTGTGATTTAGTGGAAATGAGGGGCTTCTACAGCCATGAAAATGATTCGGCTAGGCTTAAAATGCAAGGAAATTGGATAAAAATCATTTTACGAGCCTAAGGGCCAAAGTGTAAATATGTGAAAGTTTAAGGGTCAAAATAAAAATTTATAAAAGTATGATTTTTGGACCCATATGAATAATGTGACTAATTAGTAAGCTAAATGTGATATTATAGATCAAGGAAAATGAGATTCGGGCATAGATTGGAAATGAATGAGATTACGGACTAAATCAGAATATATAGTCGTACTCGAACCCGAGGTAAGTTCATGTGATTTTAATAATGCAATACTGTATTTGAATGCTAATGCTTCGATATTACACGAGTTGTAAGTATATACATGATAATAATTTAATATTATGTGATTATTTTGATGATATAACATGTTCTTGATGTTTTGCTATTATGATGAAAATGTTGCAATGCCATGTGATTATGAGATACTGCTATATGAATGAAGCCACAATTCGAGTATGTCCGGTAAAGGTCTGGAAGTTTGATGGAATATGATGTTTCTTGAAACGAATAAGTTTGTATGTAAATAATATTTTGATTCTTTTTATGTTATTATCTTTTGTTATTATATAATATTTGTCTGCCTATAGAATGATCAATTGATGTAAACTACGAATCGGAATTGACTAAGAACGAATTAGTAAAATGTTGAAAAGTAAAGAATTTCCAGATTGAACCTTCGAAATAGAAGAGATACGAATAATCCATTGTGAGAACACATGTGTAGTACTATGTGCAGGCTACTATGTGTTTAAGATGGTTAGGTCATGTGTGTAGTACTAAGTGCAAGCTACTACGTGTACCAAATTGATAGGTCGCACGTGTAGTACTAAGTGCAGGCTACTATGCATACCAGATAACTTCGATCACGTGTGTAGTACTAAGTGCAGACTACTACGTATATCAGATGGATAGGTCACGGGTGTAGTACTAAGTGCAGGATACTACGTGTACCAGATTGATAGGTCGCATGTGTAGTACTACGTGCAGGCTACTACATGTATCAGATTGATAGGTCACGTGTGTAGTACTAAGTGCAGGCTACTACGTGTACCAAATTGATAGGTCGCATGTGTAGTACTAAGTGCAGGCTACTATGCGTACCAGAAAGCTTCGGTTACGAGGGTGGTATATGCACAGGCCAGTAGGTATCTGTTATTATTCCGATGAGTTCAACGGGAAATTTACTAAGCGAAAATACATATGTACATGACTATGTGATGAATAAGTGCAAGTATATCTATGTGAAAAGTTGTGAGCAATGTGCTCGATAGTTGAGCGAATCTTTTGGTAAGATAGAATGGAGTAAGTGAAATTATGTAAAAGTGAAATTTTGTAATAAAACAATTTTAGACAGCAGCAGTTGTGTTATTTTGAAAAATCACCAAAAATGGTATAAATTGAATTATAGGTTGAATAAGATATGAAATTAAAGCTTAATGAGTCTACTTTCTCATAAAAGAAACGATGAAGGAAAAAAAAATTCATACTCTGTGATAATTGGATTTTTGTGAGACAGGGTCAGAATGATTTTGGAATCCCCTATTTTGATTTGGGAAAATCATTAAAAATTGTACAAAAATAATTATGGGTCATAATTTGCATGCTTAAAATCCATAATAAGTATATTTTTAAGAGGAATTGATGGGGACAATATCTGAGAGCTGTATCATGAGATAAATAATTTTTAGTGAAGAAAGGTCGGAACTATCAGACAGTGAAATAGGGGTATATTTAATGAATAAACTGTACTAATTGGCTAAACCAAAAATTTTTAAAATTTTATGGTAAGAATATATGTGACTCTAGTTTCTGGGAAAATTATCAGTTCTCAATTTGGAGTCCCATACCATGATATAAATAATTTTTGGTGAAGAGAGGTCAGAACTGTTAGACAGTGAAACAGGGGTATTTTTAACGAATAAACTGTACTTATTGGCTAAACCAAAAATTCTGAAGATTTTATGGTAAGAATATATATGAGTCTAGTTTCAGAAGAAATTAACGGATCGTAATTTGGAGTTTTTTAGCTCTGGATATAAATAAATTAGTAACTATGGCTTGAGAAAACAGCATGACCAAAAAATCAGCAAAAGTGTAATTATGATTACATTTTCATAGAACCATGTTGATACTTTGCTTATTATTTTCATATGGACTTACTAAGCTTTAAGCTTACTCCCTCCTCTCCATTTCCTTAGTGTTCTCAGGTCAGCTCGGGTAGGAGACCGTCGGAGGCAGCATCACACTATCAAGCCAACAACTCCGGAGTATCGTCATATGTGTATTAAATACTTTCAAGTGAGTGGCATGTATAAGGACTAGTTTTTATGTTAGATGTTATTATGATTAGCCAAATGTATCGGCTTATATTGATTTATTGTATATGGCCATGAAATGTGGCTTAAATGGTTATGGCTTGTAAGCCTAATTATTCTTGCTATGTGTTAATGTTTGTGATGTGTTTATAATTGGTTGTTATGAATGATTAGAATAACACATGTACATGATGAATGCTCTAAGACCATTCGAGGTGGTCGTGGCCATGGAATGAATGTGTGGCATGGTAGTAAGTTGATAATGATTGAATATAAACAATTGTAGAATGTGAATTGGAATGTCTAACTTGGTGTAACATGAGTATAGGTAATAAACACATGTATGACAACATGTAAATGCTTTAACGAAATTTTACTAAAGGATGATTAACCATTAAATTGATGTTATAATGTGTGTCTATAATGTGTATAAGTATGTGAGAGAA
The DNA here is from genome assembly GCF_025698485.1 of Gossypium arboreum. Lineage (NCBI taxonomy): Eukaryota > Viridiplantae > Streptophyta > Magnoliopsida > Malvales > Malvaceae > Gossypium > Gossypium arboreum. Next base: position 11,773,508 of record NC_069073.1, on the reverse strand, counting down.
TTAAGGACAACATAAGGCTTGGAAAATAGCCTAATTGTTGGCTACACAGACAGAGACACGGCCATGTGTCTCAGCCATGTGGAGGACACGGCCTAGCACACGGGCGTGTAGCTTGGCCGTGTGGATCAACTTGTTTTGCTGACGTCATAAACAGAGAGTTACACGGCCTGATGACACGGGCGTGTTGAAGACACATGAGCGTGTCCCTATGTCCACACGGGCGTGTGACCTTGTTTCATGAAAATTTCTCTAAGTTTTCCCAAAGCTTTCTAAAGTCCTCGATTTAGTCCCGAACCACCCCAATGTATGTTTTAGGCCTCGAAGTCCGGTATAAGGGATGATTTATATGTGTTTGAAAAGCTTTAATTTGGATGAAATTTTATGGCCTGATTTTGTATGTTTGTCAATGTTTAAGTTTGGTAACTCCTCGAACCTTGTCCCGATTTTGGGCCAGGCCGTGTGGGCTACACGGGAAAGGCCAATCTAGGTGTGTGGGCCCACATGTGGGCCCATAACTCTAAAATTTTCCTTAGGGTCACACGGGTCATTCCGATCAACTGTGGGCCTATCGTAGGTCGGTAAGGGCTAGTCAAACCCTATTTTTATGCTAAGATATTCTAATAAACTAATTATAGTAGGATACTATATGTATGTTTGATTGTCCTATTTAAGAATGCATGTTGTTTGTATACAAGCATGTTGAGCATGTTAAATCTGTTAATTCTGTGTCTATATTCTGTATTTGTGTTTGGGGTGGGTTTTGTATATGTGGAGGAAGTGATTTGTAAGGTGACCTTTCCCTTATATATCTGGCACATTGACTGTATATGATCTGTTATGTGTCGTATCGACACTATATGGTGTGTAGAAATTTGTGGGTATTTTTAACCACTCATAGAGTGATGGGATAGTCGGAGTTGGTGTGTAGAGGATGGGGTAGGATTCTGTATATCTATTCTACATATCTAATTCTGCTATCTATATCTATAAAGGACTTCAGTTCGAATCTAAATATGACTCTATATATGATTTCTGTATGTATGGCATGTCTATTTTTGTTGGGTTACACAATAAGTTTACGAAAATTCACTTCTGTTTTTCTATTTTGTACAAGTAATCCACAGACTTAGGCAGATTAGTGCTGCGGAGTCTCACAGTGACCATAAGTTTTTGAACTATTTTTAATTAAAGGTTTTCGTTTAATTAAGGCGTTTTTTTGGGAGTTTTGTAAATAAGGGACTCTCTAGGCTGTTTGTAATTATTTTGGATTTATATTTTTTTATTTAACTTTTTAATTGTGACGGTTGGCTAAAAATATGGTTTTTACTAAAAACAAAGATTTTCTAAAAATCTGAACGAGATTTTCAAATATTACTATTTCTAATATTTCCATTATAAGATATACTTTGGCAACTGAACTAATTAAGTAACGTTTTCAGTAATAGTTATAAATGAATATGGGCTCTGAAACTATGATGATTTATTAAAATGACTCAGCTTTCAAAACTCTTCTTTGTAATATCTTCAGATTCGGTCGTAACATTTAAGCTGGGTTAGGGGTGTTACAAACTCCGAAGGATGAGGCACGATGTCCTGCTGAAAATAAAAGAAGAGGTCAAGAAGCAATTTGATGCTGATTTTCTACAAGTGGTTAAATACTCGGAGTGGGTAGCCAATATAGTCCCTATCCCTATGAAAGATGGGAAAGTACAAATGTGTGTAGACTACATGGATTTAAACAAAGCCAGCCCAAAGGGAAATTTCCCGTTGCCTCACATCGACAGCTTAATGGACAACACGACAGGTTATTCACTGTTCTCCTTCATGGATGACTTCTCCAGATACAACCAGATTAAGATGCATCTTGAATATATGGAAAAGACCACATTCATAACCGTGTGGGGAACATTTTTCAATAAATTGATGCCAATTAGATTGAAAAATACGAGAGCGACATATCAAAGAGCCATGGTAACTTTGTTTCATGTTATGAGACACAAAGAAATAGAAGTTTATGTCGATAATATGATTGCAAAATCCCAAACAAAAAGGGAGCATGTACAAGTCCTAAGGAAATTGTTCTTGAGGTTGAGAAAATTTCAGCTAAAGCTCAATCCAGCAAAATGCACCTTCGGGGCTAGGTCGGGAAAATTGCTAGGTTTTGTAGTCAGCGAAAAGGGAATCGAAATCGACCTAGAAAAATTTAAGGCTATACAAGAGTTGCCTCCACTGGGCACTTAAAAGGAGGTCTATTCTATCCCCGTTGTCCATTGAACCCACTCTGAATAATCCTCCTCTCCCTGTTTATTTCATAATTAACCGAGAAATGTGACTCCATATTCTGTCTCTTTAAGAAACATAATCCAGGTGTATAGGATTATGAATGCCGAAAGACTTTCGAAAAGGTCAAACATTACTTGTCTAATGCCCCAATACTAATGCCACTTAGTTCAGATAAGACACTGATACTGTATTTGGTAGAATTTGGGAATTCTCTGGGATGGGTGCTTGGCCAACACGATAAGTCAAGAAGAAAAAAAAAGCGATATACTACCTCAGTAAGAAGTTTACTGAATGTGAGACAAGATACTCGCCAATTGAAAAGTTGTGTGGCGCCTTAATCTGGACAACCCGAAGACTGAGACAATACATGTGTACACACAACTTGGTTCATCTCAAAAATGAACCCTCTAAAGTATATGATGGAGTCGACTACTTTAAATTGAAGAATAACCCAATAACAAATTCTGCTTTCTGAATTTGATATAATTTATGTGAACCAGAAGGCAATAACAGGGAGTGTAATAACAGATTTTCTAGCCAGTAAAACTCTAGAAGATTATGAGCCTCTAAACTTTGATTTCCCAAATGAAGATCTGATTTATGTTGTAATTACTGGAGAAGGTGCTCAAGAAGAACATCTTTGGAAACTAAATTTTGATGGGGCTTCAAATGCTATGGGTAACAAAATCAGAGCAGTCTTGCTGTCCCCGAATAGAGATCATTATCCATTTACTAGTAAATTGGATTTTGATTGCACAAACAATATGGCAGAATTCGAAGCATGTATGTAACACCCCTATACCATGTTCGACTCAAGGAACCTGATATAGGAATATTACATTTGGTGCCAAAGTAATACATGGAAAATCACTAATATGTTAGAATATAAAAACGGACAAATAATAAATACGCATAATTTATAATTTAATCCTTACTACGACTTAGAACATACTTGATTTTTTTTCTTTTTTCCTAAGTACATGTCATTCTATCCAAAATTTTAAAACGTACCCAGTGTCTCATCAACTCGAGGTCAAAGAATCCCTGAACTCTTCCAATCCTATGGCATGCCAACTATATCCGACTCAGCCCGACTAGTTAATAGGGTATTCGATTCACTTTCTCAATTCAATATCACTTTCAATTCATTTACGAATCAATTCAATTATCTTCCACCTTTCAACCAATATTCAATTCACGATTCAATTCAAATTCACTTTTTCACTTTCTAATCAATATACAATTCAATACCAATACATATTTCAGATAAGCACATATAATCATACTTTGATTCAATTCAATCCACTTTTCAATCAATACACAATTCACATATTCACCATATTCATAATTTAATTTACTTTCACTCAATTCATATTTTCGATTCATTTTCTAATCAAGTTCAAATCACTAATCACATTTCAATTTCTATACATTTCAAATAATCACATATTTTCTTCATTCAATTCATTTTGATTCAATTCAAATCACTTTTAATTTCCAATTTGTTCACATTTAATTTCAATAGCCATAAACACTTTTAAATCAATTTTATTCAAATCAATACATTATTTCAATTACTTTCCTAAATTTATCTACCATTCATTTTAATTAAAATATAACAATTGATAATAAATAGATTTGAATTATAGTAATATAAACTGTAATTTCTCGTTTTTACTCCTCGTCTACTTTTTCACTTCTTTTCTTCGCGAATGCCTCAGTTGCGATATTGGCTATTTAAGTTCCAAGCTTTAAAATCCTTATTTCTCCCTTTTCTTTTTCTTTCTTTCTTTTTCCTTCTTTCCTTCCCCTATTTCGTCCCTCTTGTTCTGTTTCTATTCTTCTTTTGTTTCTTTTATTTCAGTTACTTTATATATATATATAAATATATATATATATATATATATTTAATTCATAAATATGTTTTACTTAAATTTAAATTATAAGAAAATATTTTATTTTATTACAAGTGTATTTATATATTTTACACATGTACCATTAATCATTATACGATTGTCTTCATTTTAATTTATTTTAATAATAATAATAATAATCATAATGTAATAATTTAATATAAAACTATAATAATAATTATAAGAAATATCTATTTAAAAACAAATACATATATCACAATTGTACATATAAATATTTTTACATTTGTATATTATCATGACCATCCGTTTGTCTTTCTTTTATTTATATATCATACAAAAATCTTATAATATAATTATTTAATTAATACATATCTTTTAACTTGAATTTTAAGTAAATAAATTATTATAATACAAGTGTATATATATACATTATTACACTTGTATCATCTTATCACCATACACTTGTCTTAATTTATTTTATTTTATAATATAATAATATTAATAATAATACTTAAAAACCATATTAATAATTATAATTAATAACAAAATCTTAAGATTTTTATACTCATTAATCTGCCTCTTTATAAGCAATTAGTCTAATTGCTTATTTAGCCCCTTAAGTTTTTCTTTAATCTATAATTAAACTTTTACCCTTTTTCAAATTAATCTTTTTTTACAATTACTCTTAATTAAGCTAAATTCACCTAACTAAAACTTAATTAATCTCATTACTAGACTCATAAATATTTCTAATAATTATTTACGAACTTGGTTTACTAAGACGGAGGCACGATATTGCACTTTTTCGATGCCCGTGAATTTTGGGTCATTACAATGTATCATTGGTATCCGTGCAGCCATAGAACGCAAGATCAAAGTACTAGAGTTATATGAGGATTCTGCATTAGTGATCTATCAACTCAAAGGTGAATGGGAGATAAGAGATCCCAAGTTGATCGAGTATAGAAGGCTGGTCCTTGAGTTAATTAAAGAGTTTGATGACATCACCTTCTCCTACCTTTCGTGAGATGAAAATCAGATGGCTGATGCCCTAGCTACCTTAGCTTCCATGGTCAAAATGAACAAACAATAGGATGTAAAACCTATCCAGATGAGTATTTTTGAGGCTCCGGCTCATTATTCCAACATCGAAGAAGAAGAAAAGGATGATCACCCTTGGTAACATGATACACTGCAATATGTAAATAATCATGATTATCCTGATTAGGCGACCGAGAATAATAAAAGGACGTTGAAGAGACTGACCAATGACTTTGTCTTAGATGGGGAGATCCTGTATAAAAGAAGAAAGGATCAGGTGCTACTAAGATGTGTGGACGCCATTGAGGCCAAAAATATTTTGGAAGAAGTCTACGAGAGTGTTTGCGGAAAACATACTAATGGTTTTACAATGGCTAGGCAAATCATGAGATTCGGGTATTATTGGTCCACCATGGAAGGGGATTGTATTAGTTGTGCCAAGAGATGCCGCAAGTGCCAAATTTACGGAGACAAAATTCATGTACCTCCTTCACCTCTTAATGTCATGACTTCTCCATGGCCTTTCTCTATGTGGGGCATAGATGTCATTGGGCCGATCTCGCCAAAAGGTTTCAATGGGCATCAATTCATCTTTGTGGTCATTGATTACTTCACCAAGTGAGTGGTGGCCACTTCTTACGCCAATGCCACGAAGTCGGAAGTCAACAAATTCTTGAAAAAAGAGATCATATGTCAGTATGGGATGCCAGAAAGGATTATATCTGACAATGCATTGAATTTGAACAACAGTATGATAGCAAAGGTCTACAGTCAATTCAAGATCAAACATCACAACTCGTTACCGTATTGCCCAAAAATGAACGAGGCAGTGGAGGCAGCTAATAAGAACATTAAGAAGATCGTGGGGAAAATGATAGATACTTATAAAGATTGGCATAAGAAGTTACCATTTGCCCTTTATGATTATCGAACGTCTGTCAGGACCTCCACCGGGGCAACGCCTTTCTCATTGGTTCATAGAATGTAGGCGGCTTTACCCATTAAAGTTGAGATTCCTTCTCTCTGAGTTTTGTCAGAGTTGAAGTTAAATAAAGCAGAATGGACCCAATCCCGATATGATCAATTGAGCGTGATTGAAGGGAAGAGGTTGAAAGCTATCCGAAATGGTTAGATGTACTAAAAATGAATGATGCAAGCTTATAACAAAAAAGTTTTCCTTAGAGAATTTCACGAGGGGGACCTGGTATTGAAAAAAATCCTTCCTATACAAAACGACTTCAGAGGGAAGTAGATGCCAAATTGGAAAGGACCTTATGTGATAAAGAAGGTCTTTTCTGAAGGAGAGCTGATTTTGTCCGAGATGGATGGCAAGAAATTGCCTAATCCTGTGAATTCAGATTCAGTCAAGATATATTTCATCTAAAAATAAAAAGGGGAGAGGCCAAGGCGAAAACCCGCAAAGGGCTCCTTAAGACCAAAGGGGTTTTGAGTTGAAAACCCAAGAAAGGGCAGCTCAAATTTGGATTAAAAATTGAACATGTAAAGGTCGAGTCTTCTAGAAAGGAGAAACATTACATCTTGGGCATCAACAAAATACTTTAGATCTCCAAAACACATATCAAGCTCAAAATGGTCCTCGAGAAGTTTAAGCAGTGAAGCTCATGCTGTGATATTTGTGGCATCTATTTTTATCTTACTCATTTTGTATTTTAGCAACGTTTGCTATCTTTGATTAATCTATTCATTTCGAGCTTTGGTCTCAATAAATTTCAATCTCGTCCATTGTTACGATATGTTTCAAGCATTTTTCATTGAATAATGATTAATGGACAAATAATATTCAAGTAAAAGGATTTTTGCATATTGCTCTGAAAGGTTTCTAAATAGTACAAGGATTTGAAACAAGACCACTAGTTAGAACAGACCAAATCTAAGTGTTGAAAATGTTTGGGAATGAATAGTGATTATTTCTTCGAGTTTTCTATCAAAGATACCAGCTAAACAAGAAAGCAAGGTAATACGTCAGTGATAGAACCTTGATACACAACAAGCAATGTCAACCTAAGCATTAAAAGAGGATCATTCTCGAAAAATGACATTCTGCTTTCATGCAAATATCATTCATGAACATCTAGTTAGGAGCATTTGTTTCATTCTGATCATAACATCCTAATCGCTTGACTTAAACATAGGCCCATGAAATGGATTCTACAGGTCATGTTCCACATAGAACAATGTAACAGATCAGTAAAACCACAAATCTTCTACCTCTAAAGTTACAGTGGGACGGATTGAAGTTATTATGGCGAATTTTATCTCCCTCAAGTTCTAGTGGAGTAGATTAAAACCACAAATCTTATCACCTTGAAGTTATAGTGGAGTAGATTGAAAATAGCAAATTTTATCTCCCTGAAGTTACAGTAGAGCAGATTAAAGTTACAAATCTTCTCTCCCTGAAGTTGCAGTAGGGCACATTGAAGATAGAAAATCTTATCTCTCTAAATTTGTAGTAGAGCAGATTGAAGTTACAAATCTTATCTCCCTGAAGTTACAGTGGAGCAGATTGAAAGCCAAAAATCTTATCTTCTTGAAGTTTCAATGGAGCAGATTGAAAATAGCAAATATTATCTTCCTAAAGTTGCAGTAGAGCAAATTAAAACCATAAATCTTATCTCCCTGAAGTTGCAGTGGAGTAGATTGATGATAACAAATCTTATCTTTTTGATGTTGCAGCAGAGTAGATTGAAATTACAGTTCCAATATTCCTGAAGTTGTAGTCGATTAGAATTAGGCTACTTGAAAAAAATAAGAACCAAATAAGTCGAGATTCGGCAAAACAAGGCAAAATTGGCCTTTTTTAGTCTTTGCTCCATTCCCGTTACACGACAATGAGCAAAGAGGGACAGCTGTAACAGGCTAATTTAGCTCGAGCCCAAACAAACCAAACCAAAAAATAATAACAAAATTCCAAAGTCCATCAGGCCCAAATACAAAAAATTCTAATAGCCCAACAGGCCTAAAACCTAAACAGTTTTTAGCAAAAAAAAGGGAACAGAAACTGTAATCTAACCCTAGCGTCGCACCTTACCGCCTTCGCTCATCGCCTTTGCCACGGTCTCTAACCACCTTTGCAAGAAAAAAAGAAGGAAGAACATGCAACAACAAGTACAAGAATAGGAGAAAAATAGAAAAATAATAGTGTAATGCTCGGCTATAAAAAGGCTAAAAAAAAAGATTGTAGGAGTTTTTTTTTTTGAAAAAATCAAACACTGAAAAATATAAATAAAAAGGAACAACAATCGAAAAACAAAATAAAAAAAAACTCAAAAGGTGATCTTTTTATTTTTAATTTTTTCAAATCTGTTATTACATATATATAAAATAATAAAAAAAGGAACGCACTTGCCATTCTACCTTCCGCCGCTGTAGTCGATGACCCTCGCTGGCACATAAGGCGATCGAATCCTTAGGGATTCGCTTGAAACCACAATAAAATAAGCGAGAAACCCAACAATCCCTCTGGGGTTTTGGTCGAACGATGACTCTTTTACTTGTTATAACCCCGGATCTACGTTCTATTTGAATAAATGGGCTGAAAAAGGGTTTTTAAGGTTTTCGGCCACCGGGGATGGTGGAGCCATCACCAACGATCGGTGGCCGTCACGGCGGTGACTTGCCGATGCCAAGACCGACCGAAGGGTGGCTTAGAGAGAAGGGAGATGGTTTTAGAATTTTTTTTAGAAATGGGGATGAAAGGATATTTTTTGGGGAAATTTTTTTACTTAAATAGGGCTTAGAAACGGTGCTGTTGTGGCTTGTTTCCTTTAACCCTAAAATGGTATCGTTTTAGACCGAAACTGATCGGACTCGACCCAGTAGGATCCGCGTGTTTTTTTATGGGGGTTTAATTGCCGCCCCAACCCTTCGGCTTTTTCATTGTTTTTCAATTCGCTCTTAATTTTGTTTTTTTTTCCTTTTTTAGATTATACCTTTTAATTTTAAATTATTTTTAATTTAGTCCTCCGATTTTCCAAAAACTGAGTGTTTAATAGGATAGGGAATATTTTCCCATTTGGTCCCTCCCTTTTTTATACGTGTTACAATTTAGTCCCTTATTTTATTTTTATCCCGATTTCTCCCCTAAGATTTTACTTAAGTTTCAATTTAGTCCTTATATTTATGCACTTATTTAATTATAATTTAGACTCTTAATTTCATTTCAATGTCGATTTAATCCTTATTTATTTAATCTGCACGAACAATATGGCCGAGTATGAAGCATACATCACGAGGATTCGAGTAGCTAAAGAGCGAAAAATTAGAACCTTGGAAGTATATGGAGACTCTGCGTTGGTAATTTACCAGCTTAGGGGTAAATGGGAGACAATGGACCCCAAATTGATTAATTATCGAAAGGTAGTTTTGGAGTTACTTGAGGAGTTTGATAACACCACCTTCAATTATCTCCCACGGGACGAAAATCAGATGGCAGATGCTTTAGCAACACTGGCTTTCATGATTAAAGCAAATAAAAAAGAGGATATGAGACCAATTTAGATGAGTATTTCTGAGGTTCCAGCTCATTGTTGTAACATCGAAGAAGAGGAAAATGATGACCATCCTTGGTATCAGGATATATTACAGTATGTGAGAAATCGTGAATATCTTGAGAGGCAACTGAGAATGACAAAAGAACCTTGAGGAGGCTAGCCTGCGAATATGTACTAGATGAGGACATCCTTTATAAAAAAATGAAAGATCAGGTGCTTTTGAGATGTGTCGATGCTGTTGAAGCTAGAAAAATCTTGGAAAAAGTACATGAAGGTGTTTGTGGGACACATGCTAATGGCTTTACAATGGCAAGGCAAATCATGAGGTTTGGATACTATTGGTCTACTATGGAAGGAGATTGTATCAGCTATGCCAAGAAGTGTCATAAATGCCAAATATATGGGAACAAGATTCATGTATCACCTTCACCTTTGCATGTTATGACTTCTCCATGGCCCTTTTCCATGTGGGGCATAGATGTCATTGGGCCAATATCACCAAAAGCTTCGAATGGGCATCGTTTCATTTTCGTGGTCATTGATTACTTCACGAAATGAGTAGAGGCAGCTTCATATGCTAGTGTTACCAAGTTGGCAGTAAGTCGATTCTTGAAAAAAGAGATCATTTGTCGGTATAGAATGCCTGAAAGGATTATATCGGACAATGCATTGAACTTGAATAACAGCACGATTGCGGAAGTCTGCAGCCAATTCAAGATCAAACATCATAATTCATCTCCATATCGCCCAAAAATGAATGGGGCAATGGAAGCTACCAACAAAAATATCAAGAAGATAATGGGGAAAATGACTGAGACCTACAGAGATGGACATGAGAAATTACCATTTGCACTCTTTGCCTATCGAACGTCCGTCAGAACCTCTACTAGGGCAACTCCTTTCTTGTTGGTTTATGGGATGGAGGCAGTGTTACCCATTAAAGTGGAAATACTTTCTCTTCAAATTTTGTCAGAGATAAAGCTGGATGAAGCAGAATGGATTCAATCCCGGTATGATCAATTGAATTTGATTGAAGAAAATAGGCTAAGGGCTATTCGTCATGGTCATATGTATCAGAAGCGAATGATGCGAGCTTATGACAAGAAAGTTCGTCCAAGAGAATTTCACGAAGGGGACCTTGTACTGAAAAAGATTCTTCCCACATAGAAGGACTTTAGAGGAAAATGGATGCCAAATTGGGAAGGGCCGTATGTTGTGGAGAAAGCTTTCTCTGGTGGTGCACTGATTTTGACAGAAATGGATGGGAAGAGTTTACCCAATCTAGTGAATTCAGACTCAGTCAAGAAGTACTTTTTCTAAAGCGAAGGGAAGCTAAAGTGAAAACACGCAAAGGGCACTTTGAGATTAAAAAAAATGGAGATGCCAAGGTGAAAACCCACAAAGGGCGCCTTGAGACCAAAGGGGATTTTGAGTTGAAAACCCGAAAGGGCAGCTCAAATTTTGAAAAGCATGCAGTGACCTTGCTATACCGAATTCAACAAGAAGTGGAGTGTGTTGCATACCGGGGCATCAACAAAGTACTTTGGATCTTTTAAACACATGTTAAACTCAAAGCAGTCTTCATGGAGTTTGTATACAGAAGCCTAAGCTGTGATATGTAGGGCATCAGATTTTTGTCCTGTTTACTATCTTTAGATTCTTTTCTTCTCAAAGATATGTTTTCAGATTAATTTCCTTTTGTATTTTTGATGATTTATCTAACTATTCTCAATATCAAATTATTCGTCTTCCATTATTCATAAAGTGTGTTGAATTGAAATAATGATTGATGAACTAAATATTTTTACAAACGAAGTTTTGTATATTACTCTGGAAATCTCTAGATGTAACGCCCCCTAACCCTATACCGTCATCAGAACAGGGTTACGAGACATTACCAACAAGATACCCAATTTCGGTCATTAATTAAAATAAATATTTACACACATCCTAGTTTTAAGATGTCGTCCCTTTAATGGGCCCTCGCGGTCCAATGTGAACGATAAATTCAATTCGGGACTAATTTAGAATCACTACGAATTTTAGTAAATTTCAAAATTCATACTACATACCGCTGCCAACCATAATTTACTCATTTCATGAGTACATCTACAACCTAAATGACTCTCATAAAACATCCTAGGTACATGCCATTACCAATAATTAACACACTTTACCTTAATGAATTCGGGATCGAATGGGATGCTGATTCAACGTTCTATCTTTACTAAACTGCATGACGAAACAAACCGTCTGCTGAGTATGGTATACTCAGTGGTATTTCCATAATCCGAACACTTAATAATATAACAATTAAACTTAAAATCACAATAACAATTATAAGTATTCATTTATTTGTTTTATAGATAAAATTTCAATTACTTACCATATAAATTCTATACAAGTCATATATTCACAATTCACTTGTTTTCACACTTTACTTCTTAACAATATACCATTTTAATTCATTCTAACATCAATCATCATCCATTTGAACTTCACTCATTTCGTGAACCTTTTGGTTCATGTTTTCAATCTCATATCTCAATTTCAATTCTCAATTCAATTTCTCATTTCATTCCAATAGCTCAATCAATCAAATTCACTCGACTTATCTTTTCACTTATTTACCCCTATTAACAAGACTCAGACCTTGGCGGATACACGGATCCAACCAAACACACCAATATGGCACCCAGTGCCTCATCGGATAGTTCAAGCAATATTTGACACCCAAGGTCTCATAGGCCTAGCCAAGTAAAGTTGGTACCCAGACCTCATCGAATCTATCCAAGAAATATAGTGACACCAGTGTCTCATCGACTCGAGGTCGAAGAATCCCTGAACACTTCCAATCCTATGGCATGCCAACTATATCCGACTCAGCCCGATACTATTAATAGGGTATTCAATTCACTTTCAATTTTTTCAATCAATACACATTTTAATTAATCACATAAATTCATAATTCAATACAATTCAATTCACTTTTCAATAACAAATATCCAAATATCACAAATCTCATATTTAAAATTTTCAAACAATTTATATTTCAATTCAATTCAAATAATCAATATATATTCAATATTCAATATATATATCTATATATATATCGCTAATTCAATCAATATAAATTCAATAAATTCATCACATACTATATCAATCCATTTCATTTGCAAAACACAATAATTCTTACTTCAAAACACTTAATATACATATTAAGAAATAAATTCAACAATTAAGTATCAGGTTCGGATTATAGAAATACAAACCGTAATTTTCGAGCTAACTCCCGTTGACTTTCTCTTGTCCTTTCTTAGCCGAGATTTCTGGTACCACATTGACTACGAAATTAATACAATTCATAATCATTAATACATTACTAATTCATATCTTGAGTTATAGAATTCTAAATTAAGATTCGCTAATTTTTCCTGAAACTAGACTCACAAATCTTCTTACAATAAAATTTTCAGAATTTTTGGTTTAGCCATTAAGTACAGTTTATTCTTTAAATTCACCCCTATTCTGCTGTCTGACAGTTTCGTCCCTTCTTCACTAAAAATTAATTATCTCACAGTACAGAACTCGGATAACATTCTCGTTGATTTCTAATGAAAATAGACTCATTAGAGATTCTAAACATATAACTTTAAGCCTCTAATTATTTTTATTCAATTTTGGTGATTTTCCAAAGTCAGAACAGGGAACCTGAATTCATTCTGACCTTGTCTCACAAAATTTATTATATCTCATAATTTACAATTCAATTACTTATATCTTTTCTTCTATAAGAAACTAGACTCAATAATATTTAATTTCATATTTTATTCATCCTCTAATTCAATTTCTACAATTTTGGTGATTTTTCAAACTTAGACTACTGCTGCTGTCCAAAATAGTCTTAGTACAAAATGTTAATTTACTTTAATTTCAATTTAATTCTAACTAAATTCACTTACTTTTCTATCTTAATTCATACTTTATTTCTATTCAAATTTCATCCATACTCTCATTTAAATATTAAATTTCCAGCATACTTTCCTAATTTCAAAATTTCATCAATTTAGTCCCTACAACATAAAACTTATAACTTACTTTACAATTTGATCCTATTATCAATTCTAGCTTGAAATTTACTCAATTAAACCCTTAATTTACTATTTTATTCAACGTGAACTATACTTGAAAATCTATAAACTCTCAAAATATCAACTTAATTTCATCAAAGTCTTGTTCCAAAGCTTCTAAAACATCAAAATTTAAGAAGAAATGACTTAATTGACTTACCAAATTAAACTTTGAGCCTTGAAACCCAAATTTTCCTTTTTCTTTTTCTTTCTTTCTTTCTCCCCTGTTTCTTCTCTGTTTCGTTTGCTTTCATTCTGCTTCTTATGTTTCTTTACTTATTTATATAATATAATATATAATATAATATAATATAATATAATAATAATTTAATATATATTTTAACACATAAAATCTCAGATTTTTATGTTTATGTCACCTCACTTAGGACAAATGGCATAATTGCCATTTTGGTCCTCTTCATTTTCTTTTAATCTACAATTCAACTTTCATCCTTTATTCAATTTAGTCATTTTTCCTAATTACTCTTAATTAAACTAAATTTACTTAATTAAACTCTAATTAACCACTCAATTGACTTCGTAAATATTTTTAATAAATATTTACGAATCCATTTTTCAGAAACGGAGACCCAAAAATACACTTTTTCTGTAACGATAAAATTCGGGTCGTTACATAGATAATCCGAGAAACTAAAATAGAACAATTTTTTGGAGAATTCCATGAGTGAGGGTCAGAGGTACTCGAGAAAATTTCTTCAATCCAAAGGATGATTGGACAATTCAAACTATTCAATCCTAGGAGAGGATCATCTCCAGCATGTCGTAACATTCGAAGAATGGTATAATAGGACCAATTTGATTTAAAGCATACGAGCAGAGTATGATTGATACTTCGAGTAAAATAAAGATGAAACTTTGATCGATGAATGAGTAAAGAAGTCCGAAATAGGGGTCATTTTCATAACATTTTGCATCATAATATGACTAATTAGGAGCATTTGACTCATTTCGATCATGGCATCCTAATCATTAGACATGAGCACATACGCATTCTACAGGTTATGTCCTTTAGAGGACAATGTAGATCACTGATAGCAGATTTGGCATCTCTGTATTGACGGGGAATAAATCGAAGAAGCAGATTTGACGTTTCTATATTAGATGGGGAGCATATCGAAGATAGCAGATCTGACATTCGTGTGTCGAAGCAGATCGAAGATGACAGATGTGACGTCTCTGTATTAGACGGAGAGTAGATCGAAGATAGCAGATCTGACATTAACATTGAAACATATCGAAATGACAGATTTGGCATCTCTGTATTAGACGGGGAGCAAATCGAAGATAGCAGATCTAACATTCATGTGTTTACATCGAAGCAGATCGAAGATGACAGATTTGGCATCTTTGTATTAGATGGGGAGCAGATCAAAGATAGCAGATCTGACATTCATGTGTTTACATCGAAGCAGATCGAAGATGACAGATTTGGCGTCTCTGTATTAGACGGGGAGCAGATCGAAGATAGCAGATCTGACATTCGTGTGTTTACATCGAAGCAAATCGAAGATAACAGATTTGGCGTCTCTGTATTAGACGGGGACCAGATCAAAGATAGCAGATCTGACATTCGTGTGTTTGCATCGAAGCAGATCAATAATGACAGATTTGGCGTCTCTGTATTAGACGGGGAACAGGTCGAAGATAGCAGATCTGACATTCGTGTGTTTACATCGAAGCAGATCGAAGATAGCATATTTGGCATCTCTGTATTTGACGGGAAGCAGATCAAGGATATTAACATGGCGTCTCTGAGTTTGCAAGGAGCAAATTGAAGACCATAAAGTCAGGATCCAATAAGACCGGGCAAATTTAGTCCTTTTATAAGTCTTTGCTCTATTCCTGTTACACGACAATGAGCAAAGAGGGGCAACTGTAATAGCCTAAATTCGCCCAGGCCCAATAAAAAAAATAAACCAAAATACACAAAAAACCAAAATAATTAAATGTTCAGTCCATTTACAAAGCCCACTGTTAATCCGACAGCCTAAACTACCTAGCAGCCCATTACACCCTCAACCCAAAGATACACGGGGCCCAAAAGGCCCAAATCAATTAGCAGGTTAGGAAACCCTAGGGTTTACAGAAGCTTCGCGCCGCAAGCACAATCGTCACGCCCCTTCTTCTCGCGCCGTTCCAGTGACCCTTCATCGACGCCTCCATCTGCGCCGTGACTCCAGCTCCGTATCGCGCCGTAATTGGCGCACGAATCAACGCCAGCGCACTCACCGCCGTGATATCCTCGCTGGTACCTGCAAAAAGGAAAGAACCACAGTGGAAAAGAGAATCAAACATGGAAAGAAATCAAAGATTTCTTTCCCAAAATGTAACAATTTACAGAAGGTTATAAAAACCTCTTTTCTAATCTGAAAGATACACGATTGATCAGATATAAAAACACAGAGAAATAGATTATAGATTTTTTAGCTTTTCCAGAAAATAGAGGTGATTCTTCTTGCTTTATTTTCTTTATTTTCCTCTTGGATACCTGCATTTCATACATACAAAGTACTATAAAAAATAAAAAGAGGATTACCTCTCGATTCGCTGTGAAAAGTGAAGCTTTTTGAATCTCGACCGCGGTACGTGGCGGAGCCGACAGCGGCGCGTGGGCACGTGGGAGCCCGATGACGGAGGCTCGGCCAGAGCTCGAGGGCTCGCTCTCTCCTCTTCGAGTTTTTTTTAGTTTTTTTTAAAAACGGGTTAAAAATGAATTTCTGGGACCAAAATTTGGCTTATATAGCCTTATGGGAACGACATCGTTTTGCTTAAAACGATAGGCTTCAAGACGGCATCGTTTCAAAGGCAGGGATCCGCGCGTTGACCCGTGACCCGAGAAGGATCCGCGTGTTTTTATTTAATGGGCTAATTGCCCAATTGATCCTTCCGCATTTTTAATATTTATAATTTCATTTTATTTTTATTTTAATTTGGCCCTAACCTTTTATTTTTGTTTCACTTTAGTTCTAATGGCCATTATAAAACTTATTTTGGGAACGACGTCGTTTTGGGATTAGGGCTAATTGTCCAGTGAGTCCCTCAGATTTTAGCGCGCGTTTCAATTAGGTCCAAATTTTTTATTATTTTAAAATTAACCCTAGAGTTTTATTTTTATTTAATTTTAATCCTTTTAAATTTTTATATATAATTTATTTTATTTTAAATATTTTATATATTATCTATTTTACTATAAACATTATTTATATATGTAAAAATTATTATATATTATTTTTATTTATGTATTATTTATTATATTATTTATATTTTATTATATATTTTATTTATATATTTTATTATATATTATATCATTTTATTATATATATTATTCATTATATTATTTTTATTTTATTATATATTATATTATATTATTATTTATTATTTATTATTATGTATAATTTTAAAATTTGTAAATTATTATTAAATAATACATATATCATTATTAAATATTTAGTATATTATGTAATATTCTAAAATTTGCTATAAAGTTTTGTTCCTATTTAATATAATATTATTTTTATAAAATATATATTAAATTATTATATCATATAGCATTTTTTAATTAATTAACCATTTTTTAAAAATTCTCCTTTATTATTTATATATTGTTTTAAATATTTTAATACCTCATTTATTTTTACGGTATTTAGTTTTCATCTTTATTTTTAACTTATTTTACATATGTTCATAACTTGTTGATTTATTTTCGTATTTTTTTATATTTAGTATTGTTTTAATATGTTAATTTTATCTCATAAATTATTTGTATTTTTATGTTATTTATTATTGTAGCGACGTAAAAAATTCTTTTTCGTCGCTAATTATGGTGATTTATTAAACATTTGAAAACCAACTTTCGATTTTATTAATAAAGGAGTCGCCACCGATATTTTTTCAAGGTGTGACGGACACCTAATAAATCATCCTTTTAGAAAAGAAAACTTATTCTTGCACAAAAATGAAGGCCGAATTTAGGTCTCGTCAAAAGCCAAAGTAAAGTTGGGTTCGGAGTCGATTCTGCGAGAGGAAGGTATTAGCACCTCGCGACGCCCAAAATTGGTATCTTATTAAACAAGTATTGTCTTAATTTTCAAAATTGCAAGTTCAAAGTAACATTGAATCGTGATTCGATCAAAACACGAGAAATTTCAAGTTTCGTTTTCTTTTGAGAAGGACGTACCGTTTTAACACGAGTCGATTGATATTCACCCAACATAGCGATGAAATCGATGACTTAATATTAAATCGGCATGTTGCCTTATTTATTGAAATTAAAAATTATGAGTAAAACATTATTTAAAATAAGAATTAAGTAAATAATACAAAACAACGATGCAATTAATAATGAAATGTTAAACCGAGAATATTAAAACAACAATATTAATATTTACAAAAAATAGAAATGATGCACTACCAATATAATAAGAAAATAATATATTCATAATGACAATAGAAAATAACAATATATACATAAAACATACATATACATATATATATATATATATACATGACATACCAAAATGAAAATATACAACATATATTAGAAATATTAATAACAGAAAAATATATTTTATATATATATATGCTAACGACACTACATGAATATGTACTTATATGTATTAAAAATATCTACATATATAATGGACATGTACTAATAATGATAATAAGAGTAATAATAAAAGACGATATATACCAAATAATACATAATAATTTAAAACAAAATAGTAAGTAACAATAGAGAAAATGATAAGTATAATAATAAATATAACGATATATGAAAATAATACTATATAAAAAAAGAATATATATACTCCTATAATAAAATATGTGTACTAATATTAATAATAAATATAATAGGATAAAATAAATATAATAATATATACATGATATGGTATTAAAAATACGTATATATATAATAGTATTTGAGTATGTACATGAGACAATATAAAATATATACATGGAAATATACAAGAAGTATACAACTAATAACATTAAGAATATATATATATAATATAAATATAATATATACAATATACACATATGATAAAAGCTAATAATATGTACATGTATACCTACATACACATTAAGTAAAAGTACTAATGCTAACAATATTAATAATAAATATAATAATAGATATATATGCATATAATAGTAAGAAACGAAACATAAAGAAAATATATATATAAATAGCTAAATATAACATAATAATAACAATATATAAAAATAATAGTGATAATAATATTACATATATAACATGATTAATATTTAAAGCTAAATTAAGTAGCAAAATAATATGAAATCCAAGGTAAATACGAAAAATAAATGAAAAAGAAGAGAGAGGGAAGAGAGAAGGAAGGGGGGAAAGAAATCCGGCCAAGGGGGGGCCGGTCACCGGTCGATCGTCGTCATCCGCCAAATCATGACCACCGTCGACCACCGTGGGGGTGGTAAAAAAATAAATAATTTTTTAACAATATATGTATATATAAAGAAAGAAAGAAAAAAAACAACACAAAAAAAAGAAAGAAAAAAGATTCGAAAGAAGAGGAAAAAAGAAAAAAATGCAACCTTTTTATTGATGTTTCTTTTGTGTTCAAAATTTGAAGGGATTTTTGTGTTTTTTTTCTTCTTCAATCTTTGTAAAATCCTCCCTTCTTTTTCTTTTACATGATTTTTGAATGGCTTTTTATAGCCATCTTTTACATGATTTTCTATTTTTTTTTTCTATTTTGTAGGTGGTGGTGGTAGACAATGGGAGGAAAAATGGGGCAAGTGGGAAAGTGGTTAGGTGGCTAGGTTTTTTTATCTTTTTTGTTAGGTTTTTCTTTTTTCTTCTTTTTTTTTTTTGGGGTTAGGTTTTTTTGGGGTAAGTTTTTCTTTTTCTTTTTTTTTTCTTTGTTTTTTTTTGGGTTAGGTTTTTTTTGGGGGGCTTAATGGGCTTTTGAATTGGGTTTGGGTAGATGTAAATGGGTCATGGGTTAAGGGTTTTAGTGGGTTTAGAGGTTTGGTTGGGTTTTCATATAATTGGGCCCGGCAATTTGGGCTTCTATAATTGCCCTCTTTGCTCATTGTCGTACAACGATAATAGAGCAAAGACTTTCAAGGAAGACCAAACTTGCCGGTCTTGCTAGGTCTTGACTTGATTTGGAACTCTTCTTGTTTAGTTAGTCTCTTTTCATCCAATCGCATCTTGTAGCTTTGGTTCAATCTCATCGCAAATTCGGAGATATGCCTTGTAGCTTCAATCTGCTCCAATGTAACTTCAAGGATATGAGATTTGTGGCTTCGATCCGCTTCACTGTAACTCGGAAAGATAAGATCTACAATTTCAATATGCTCTTCTATCGCTTCGGTGAGATAAGGTTTTGGTCTTCTCTTCTGCGACTCGAGAAAGGCAAGATCGATGCCTCGATCAACTCCACTCGCAACTTTAAGGAGGCGAATCGGCGTCTTCAATCGCTTCAATCTTTATTCTCTACTCGGCATGTGATCCTGAGCTCAACTCATTTTTGCAATATGAATTGACTCTTTAAAACGGACATCAAAAACAAAAGTTGAAAATACCTCATCAAGTGAACGAGGCTCAACTCATTTCTCAAATATGGGTTGATTTTTGAAACGTAGAAATTAAAAGGCTCAACTCACCTCTCGCAACATGAGTTAATAATTGAAAAGTAGATTTGAAAACGAAAATTAAAGGCTCAACTCACCTCTCGCAATATGAGTTGATCTTTGAAAAAACAAAAAAGATGTAAATTGAAAATAGAAATTAAAAGACTCAACTCACCTCTCGTAATATGAATTGACTCTTTAAGATAGAATTTGAAAATACCTTAGCGTGCATGCAAGGCTCAACTCACCTCTCAAATATGAGTCGATTTTAGATTTAATGGGAATTGAAATTACCTCAACAGCGTGCCCCAAGGTTCAACTCACTTCTCGCAATATGAGTTGATTTTAGATTTAATGGAATTGAAATTACCTCAACGTGCCCCAGGTTCAACTCACTTCTCTAATATGAGTTGATTTTTGAAACATGAATTGAAATTACCCCAACGTGTCTTGAGGCTCAACTCACCTCTCGCAATATGAGTTGATTTTCTTGGAAACATGAACTAAAAAGCAGAAATTGAAAATACCTCAGCGTGCCCTGAGGCTCAACTCACTTCTCGCAATATGAGTTGATTTTTGAAACATAAATTGAAATTACCTCAACGTGTCTTGAGGCTCAACTCACCTCTCGCAATATGAGCTGATTTTCTTGGAAAACATGAATTAAAAAGTAGAAATTGAAAATACCTCAGCGTGCCCTGAGGCTCAACTCACTTCTCGCAATATGAGTTGATTTTTATTTAATAGGAATTGAAATTACCTCAGCGTGCCCCGAGGCTCAACTCACCTCTCGCAATATGAGCTGCTTTTTGAAACATAAATTGAAATTACCTCAACGTGTCTTGAGGCTCAACTCACCTCTCGCAATATGAGCTGATTTTCTTGGAAAACATGAATTAAAAAGCAGAAATTGGAAATACCTCAGCGTGCCCTGAGGCTCAACTCACTTCTCGCAATATGAGTTGATTTTTGGAAAAAACAAAATTGGAGGACAGAAATTGAACATTAAAAATGTCAAAACCTGTCATTTGGTAGAATTCAAGTGTCTTTTCATTTGATTCAATGCGACTCTCATTCCAGATTTCTTGCTCTGCTGGAGTACCTGTATATACCATGCATGATGCTATCATGTTATGCACATGTTTGTCTTAAATGCCTTTATGCCTATATGATTATGCAGCGCTCTTTAAGTATGTTCGTCGTATGTCTTTTCCGTCTCTATTCTTGTGATGGTCTGCATTACTTCGGCTCTTTACTTCCTCTTTACGCCATGTACATGTCTTCAGGCTTCACGAGTAATCGACGTTCCTCAGATGTCACTCTTTTGTCCCCGATTGAACTTTGTTCCTACTTTGAGACTCTTGCGCTTATTAAATTTTCATCCAGGTAATGCTTAACCTTTCTTTTGTTTAGGGCATATCATTTCACCATTTATCATGTAAATAAACACCTAATGATATGCATGAAAATGGTCAGGTAGGGACAAAAATGATATCTCATATTCCTTTATTTCAACTGTGGCAAACAAAGAGAGTTAACTGATGAAAGTACAAAAAATGTCAAAAAGAAAGAAAGGGTCGTATTCAATGGATACAAATGCTTTAGATATTCGACACATGAACTCTTCACGTTCCTTAATCAAGAATCTTTTAGAGTATGGTCGCTTGCGTAGAAGATTTCGAGCTTTCAGAGATGCTTCAAATCTTGTAGTCTCACTTGTTTGTCGTCTGATTTAGAACGCCTTGCCTTGTAAACCGAATATTTGTTCCATTAGAACGCCTCTTGGGTTTTCATTCTAATCTTTTATGTTTAACCAAAGCGCCCTTTTCGGGTTTCGCTCGATCCCTTCCTCCTTTTTTTTTTTTAGATGCCTTTTTCGAGTTTTCATCTTAAGCATAATATTTCTTCACCGCATCCGAGTTCACCGGATTCGACAACTCTTTCCCATCCATCTCGGTAAGGATCAAAGCTCCTCCGAGAATGCCTTTTTACGACGCACGGTCCTTCCCGTTTGGTGCCCATTTCCTCGCAGATCTTTTTGTATTGGGAGAATTTTTCTCAAGACGAGTTCTCTTTCGTGGAATTCTCTTGGTCGTACCTTCTTGTCATGGGCATGCGATCATTCTCTTTTGGTACATTTGCCGTGACAAATTGCCTTTAGACGTTTTTCTTCAATGAGGTTCAACTGATCATATCTAGCTCGAATCCATTCTCGCTTCTTCTAACTCGATTCCATCAATACTGCAGAGAGGGATCTCAACCTCGATGGGTAGCACGACTTCCATTCCATAGACTAGAGAGAAGGAGTTGCTCCGTAGATGTTCGTGACAGATGTGCGATATGCAAACAAAGCAAATGGAAGTTTCTCGTGCCAATCTTTATATGTCTCACCATTTTCCCAATGATCCTCTTAATGTTCTTGTTAGTGCTTCTTCATGACCCGTTCATCTTTGGGCGATAGGGCGAGGAATTATGATGCTTTATTTGAACCGCCGCACACTTCTTTCATCATTTTATTGTTCGATTCATGGCATTATCTGAAATGATTCTTTCAGCAAACCATACCGCAAATGATTTCCTTTTCAAAAACTTGCAAACCGCAGATCCTCGTCACATTGGCAAATGAAGCGCTTTCTATCCATTTTGTGAAGTAATCGATAACCACAAAATGAATCGATGTCCATTGGATGCTTTTGGAGAAATTGGCCCTATAACATCCATGCCCCACATAGAAAAAGGCCAAGGAGAAGTCATGACGTGAAGGGGCGAAGGGGCTACATGAATTTTGTCGCCATAGATTTGACATTTGTGACATTTTCTGGCAAAACTAATACAGTCGCTTTCCATCGTCAACCAGTAGTAACCGAGTCTCATAATCTTTCTGGCCATACTGAAGCCGTTGGCATGTGTCCCACAGATTCCTTCATGGACATCTTCAAGTATCTTTCTGGCTTCGACATCATCCACGCATCTCAAAAGTATTTGATCCTTTCCCCTTTTATATAGGATATCCCCATCAAGAACGAATCCCGCTGCCATTCTTCTGATTGTTCTTTTGTCGTTCTCATTTGCTTGTTCGGGATAGCTTTGATTCTTGATATATTCTAAGATATCGTAGAACCATGGTCGTCCGTCTGCCTCTTTCTCAATGCTACAACAGTGTGCAGGGACCTCATATATGCTCATTTTGAGGGGCATTATTTCTGCTTCTTTACTTGCTTTGAACATTGAAGCCAAAGTGGCCAAGGCATCCGCCAGTTGGTTCTCTTCTCGTGGGAAGTAATGAAAAGTTATTTCTTTGAATTCCTTGATTAATCCAGCCACTAAATTGCTGTACTTAATCAATTTTGAATCCCTCACTTCCCACTCTCCACGAATTTGGTAAATCACTAGGGCTGAGTCCCCGTACACCTCCAAGATCTCGATGTTTCGTTCGATAGCTGCACGAAGCCCCATGATACAGGCCTCATATTCTGCGATATTATTGGTACAGAAGAAGTTCAGCCTTGCGGTGAGCGGATAATGATTCCGTCTGGTGATACCAGATTACTCCAATTCCATGCCCTAGAGCATTTGGCGCACCATCAAAGCACATCTTCCATGACTTCTCTTTGATGACTCGAATTCTATTTCGTGATACACATTAAGTCTTCGTCGGGAAATCGAATCTTAAAGACTCATATTCCTCTCGTCGTTCGAGTTGCTAAGAAGTCAACTATTGCGCTCCTTTTATCGACTTCGATTTACATAGGCAATGTCATATTCGAAGGAGGATCGCCATCGCGCCATTCTTCCCGATAGTGCCGGCGATTCCATCATGTATTTTCTTGGGTCCACTTTGAAATTAGCCATGTCGTGTGATACAACATATATTGTCTGAGTCTCCGAGCTACCCAAACCAGAGCGCAACAATATTTCTCAATGGACGAATATTTTGCCTCATATTCAGTGAACTTTTTGCTGAGGTAGTAGATCGCTTTTTCTTTTTTTCCTGACTCGTCGTGTTGCCCCAGTATGCAACCCATTGAACTTTCGAACACAGTCAAATACAATATCAAAGGTCTTCTAGGGGTTGGCGGTACTAACACTGGAGGACTAGACAAATATTGTTTTATCTTATCAAAGGCCACCTGGCATCCTTCGTTCCATTCTCCCGGGTTATGTTTTCGAAGAAGCCGAAAGATTGGGTCGCATTGGTTGGTAAGTTGAGCGATAAATCGGGCAATGTAGTTTAATCTCCTAAAATCCTCTAACTTCCTTTTGCGTGCGCGAGGTGGTAATTCTTGGATGGCTTTTATTTTATCTGGATCAACCTCAATACCTCTTTTCTATCGACAATGAAGCCTAGCAACTTTCCCGAGGTAGCCCCGAATGTACATTTGGTGGATTAAGCTTTAGCTGAAACTTTCTCGACCTCTCGAACAACTTCTTGAGGTTCACCACATGCTCTTCTTCCCTGGATTTAGCAATCATGTCGTCGACGAGACCTCTATTTCTTTGTGCATCATGTCATGGAATAACGTTACCATAGCCCTCCGATATGTTGCCCCAAAGATTCTTTAACCCGAATGGCATCACCTTGTAGCAAAACGTTCCCCACATTGTTATGAAGGTAGTTTTCTCCATATCCTCGGGGCCATCTTGATCCGATTATGCCCGAGAATCCGTCCATGAAAGAAAACAATGAATGTTTTCTTGTGTTGTCCACCAACGTCAATATGTGGCAAGGAAAATTATCTTTTGGGCTTGCTCGATTCAGTCGCATAATCCACGCACATTCGTACTTTTCCATCTTTCTTTGGTACGGACTATGTTAGCCACCCATTCGGATATCCGGAGGATTGTAGGAAGCCGCCAAACCGCTTTTGACTTCCTCTTTTATCTTCAACAAAGATTTCGGTCTCATCCGTCTTAATTTTTGCTGGATGGGCTTGCATTCGGCTTTAATGGGAGCTTATGGACCACTAAATCTTCATCTAGCCCTGCATGTCCTGGTATGACCATGCGAAAACATCTTTGTATTCATGAGTAAAGTGATCAAACTATGCAGGTACTCTCGAAATAGAAGTCCCAATCTTCACTTCTTGTTTCCTCTCTTGATTGCCCAAATTTATTGTTTCCACAGATTCTTCATGAGGCGTAATCTGTTTATCCTCTTGCTCCACCATTCTTAACAATTCAGAGACGAGACATAATCTTGACATTTTCTTGACTTCAAATTCTCCTAAGCAAACAAACCTTCTCAAAATCGATTTCAAGATTCAGAATCGGGCTTATTCATGTCGTCAATATCTGAGCACCTGAAAGTTGAAATGGAAAAGGAAGCTATAGGGGGACATCCAAGTATTGGAAACAACAAACAAAATGTTATGTCATGGTAATGAGGCAAATGTAAAGATAGGCTATGAAATGAGAGAATGATCATGAAATTAGTGATAACGCGAAAAATCGTGACAAAATGCATCTTCATCGATATTCATTTAAATGATAAAGAGCGAATGAAAGCTCTTACAAAAGAATTCTATTATATCTAAGGACACAATAGAAGGTTAATGTTTAGCATTACTCTGAAGACTTATAAACTACAAGAAGCTCCTCAGTAGTCCAATTGTTCAACATAAAACCAGGAGGGCAAAGGTGTATCCTCGAGACATCTTTACTTGCACCAACTTCTTTGTCGATGACACTTATACTGACATTCTGAAAACCCCTTTCAATTAACCCCAGCATGTTTCGTGGATCATCTTGTCCAGGGTACAACATTCCCGCAGATGTAAATATTTTTGACAAATGAGGGTACTCTATCGGTTCCCATTCTGGTTCTCGGCCTAAAGTTCTTGCAATTCTTCTCTCTTGATCCTTCTTCCACTGTCTTCTTCTTTGACGCATGTCAGGTTGGAACCCCAAACCGTATCGGGCCTTGTGGTGCACTGGCCTTAAAGCCCTAACTATTCCTTGTAGATGTCTCCCTAAACCTCTTCTCGCACGAGCTCCTCTTCCTACAGTCAACTTGACACCCATTCTGGTATTTTCCGACAGTTTTGGCATCGGAATTTTGTTTCCTTCAATGATGAAAGTGGCATTGGCGAATTCGAGGATCGAAAGGAACATTCCATCTGCGTCCTTACTTACTTCCAAGTATGGCGATCAGCAGAGATAGATGCGACAATGTCTTCTTCACCTCGATTGTGACCAAACAGACCATCCATGATAAATTTCAACTTTTGATGGAGGGATGATGGAACCGCTCCAGCAGAATGGATCCAAGGTCTTCCCAAAAGCGGTTATAAGAGGGTGTAATATCCATGACTTGGAACTCGACCTCATAGATGTAAGGCCCACTTCCAAAGGATTTCGATCTTTCCCATGACTTGGCGCCTTGTCCGTCGAATGCCCTTACCATGGAATGACAGGGGCCTTAAGTAGGACAAATCCATCGGTATTCGGAAAGCGTGGCCAATGGCATGACGTTTAATCTTGACCCATTATCGATGAGTACGTTCGGTATTATATAGCCCTTGCGGTGAGTCGTGATATGCGCGCTTTCACCGAGCCTCTACCATTTACGGTATCTCATCATCACTAAAAGAGATGAAATTGTCCGCATTCGATTGTTTACCCATCTACCAAGCTTTTCGACAGATATGTTGTTGGCCACATAAGCTTGATTTAACACCTTCAATAAAGCATTCGATGTGGCTCAAATTTAACAAGAGAGATAGAACCGAGATTCGTCTTTGTCGCTTGCTCAATTGTTCCACCACACTATACTCATTGTGCTTAATAAATTTCAAGAATTCTTGAGCTTCTTCCTCATTCACAGGCTTTTTAGTTTCTTGTACGGGTGGAATTTCTTGCTCGACCTCGACTTCGTGCATCACTGCTTTCCCTTTTTGTTTCAAGTCGCTACTTTTCTTTATCGGTTCAACTTCTTTAGAATAGCACCGTCCCTCTGCGAGTAAAATGACCTACTTCCCCAATGTCTTCAGTTGTGACTTCAAGCTTTTCACCTTCAGGTGTAACGATGTTGACATCGTACTTCCACGGTACTGTTTTATTGTCCTTATAGGGGAAAGGAGATGGTACTTCAATTATCATTTTTGGTTTCACCGGCTCCTTCTTCGCGTCATAATAGATTATTAACGATTGGTTTACGCTTATATGGGAAACCCGATGATTGATTATCAGAGACATATATTTCTCCACTGTCGGCCTCTTTGGCTTTACAAAAAATCCCAATCTCCTTATTGTCCATCATACTTTGCAGTAAACTTCTGAATTCCTTACAGGACTGAATGTTATGCTCCCCAATACCATGGAGCTTGCAAAAACTGTGACCTTTTGCATCTTCTCCTTTGGATACTCCGTTGAAACGACAGAGCAACCCTTTCTCACTTAGTATCTCCCAGATTCTCTGCAGAGGTGTTCGTACTTCAGAAACCCATCTTCTATTTTGTTGTTTATCCTCCTCTCCTACTGCGCTCACATTCCCTTCGGTGTGGTTTGGGAATGGATTCCCGGTCTTACTGCCAGTACCATCGAATCGCAAAATGCCCGCATCGATGAGCCCTTGAACTCTCCTTTTGAAAGCAAGACAATTCTCAGTAGAATGCCCCTGGTTCCCCGCATGGTAGACGCAACTAGCATTTGGATCGTACCATTTCGGGTATGGAGGTTTAAGGGAGGCCATGTAATGGGGAGATATCAATTGTTTCTCCAGAAGTTTTGGGTACAGTTCCCCATATGACACAGGAATAGGGGTGAATTGCTGTCTCTCAGGATTAGGCCTTGTTGGTCTTGGTTCAGTTCTGGGTTGGCTTTGAGTGGGCAGAGTGTTTTGTGGAAATGTGGTGACGGGCCTTTGGTTATTCATGGCGTGTCTGGTAGGACGGATGTGATGCTTGGTAGTAAGGTGTTTGAGGAGGGTAATGGAAATTGAGGTAGATAATTTCGAGGTCGGGGTTGGTTAGAATACTGAATTGGGAATGTAATGACTCCAGTTCCCACCATGTGGGCTTCGCTCTTTCTTCCTTCTGGTCTTTGCTTTTCTTGAGCCTTCGATCCTTCCATTCTCCGCTCTTGACGGCATTCTCTATGAGTTCACCAGATATTACGATATCCGAAAAATCCTTCGTAGCACTTCCCACCAACTTGTCATAGAACGGTGCTTTCAGAGTATTGATGAAAAGGATCATTATCTCGGTCTTAGTCGATGGAGGCTCCACTTGGGCGAGATATCTCTCCATCTTCGCATATTGTCTAAAGGATTCTGCTGGTTTCTTCTCCATCATTTGCAAGGTCATACGGTGCGGCACCATCTCCGATACATGCTTGTCTTGATCGCAAAATGTCGACGCCAAGTCTTTCCAGATCGAATCTTTTCTCTACTAAGTTGATTATACCACCGGAGAGCTGACCCTGTTAGACTATCTTGAAAGCAATGTATGAGTAGTTTATCCTCGTTCACATAACCAGTCATTTTTCGACAAAACATGACCAAATGCGCCTTTGGACATCTTGTCCCATCATACTTCTCAAAATCAGGTACTTTAAACTTTGGGGGCAAAATCAGATCGGGTACCAAACTGAGCTCTTTGGCACCTAGTGCGGAGAAGACTTCAGTGCCTTCTATCGCTTTGAGTCTTTCCTCTAGACTCCTATATTTTGCGTCATGGTTATCCGATTTCAACTTGGCTACCTCTGCTGGGTCATCCAGATCTGGAACTAGTGGATCAGCAGGACTAGCCCCTGGTTTGACGCGAATATTCTTTCCCCAAATTAGCGGGTGGAGCAGGTGGCATAGGTCGATGTTCCAAGCCAGTGGGTTCCCCTTGAGTGCACCCTCTTTGTGTTGTATATGCGAATGGTGGAGTGAATCCTGGGGGATAGAGTGGATCCTGATCGTGGTGAATTCTTGATCGAGATTCTTCAATGTCAGGGCTCCGCATGGGTCCTTTCCCTTTAACTAGAGCTGACATCATCTCCATCATTTTGGCCATTTGATCTCTTTGCTCGAGTGATTCTTCTCGAGATCTCATCATTAGGTCTCTCGTCTCTTGTTGTGATTTGGCCAGTTGCTCTTGTAATTCTTTTTGAGTCCTTTCCATCCTTTCAATTCTCTCATTGAATTCAGCTTCCATCACTCTAGCTTGTCGGCGCGTTTTATACTGATGACGTGGTTCCAGTCTTGTGGTATTACAACTGCGAATCATATATTTTGTCTTCAGCGACCGAGTATGGGATATGCAATGTATGGATGAATGCATGAATGAATGTACGAATGTCAAAATGTTAACATGTCAATTATGCAAGGAATGCAAAAATTGGTGTTAATTTCAAGGTAGCCCCATATTTAGGCATTTCATTGATCAACATAGCCTATTACACAAAGTTTCCATTTTTCAATGGTTACACAAATTTCCTAGCCACATTGCCTTGTTTCTTCACTTGCTCTAAAAACTCTGATATGTTCGATCTTTGGCTCGGAGGGAATTGGTAACTGAGAACTTCGGCTTCATCTGATAATTGAACAACTTGCATAGCCGCTTTGCGAATTTCATTGATCAAGAAGCCGAGTTGCATTTCCTTTTCCTTGAGAGTTCCTTCATACGCGTGAATGTCCCTATCGTATTGCTCACTCTTTTCTTCTAGAGCCTTCAGAAGGTTATCTAATTGTTGTTGATGAGATTGCAGCATATTTTCTAGATCTCGTGTTTTCCTTTTTAATTCTTGATGTTCGACCGACTTTTGCCAATTCTGCGATGCTATTTCATACTCGGCGTTCTTCCTTCTTAACTCTATCAAAGCGCAGCACCTTTTCCTCCTCTTTCTTTGCTTTTCCTTCCAAAACTCCATTCCTTCCTTGATATTGCTAATTTCTTCCTTCCATTCTGCTGTCGACTTGCCCAACCCGCTATTCTTTATAGTGTTTCTTAATTTCTTATTTTCCAAATGAAGGTCCCTTAAGTCGTTTCTCACAATCTCGGCTTCTCTTTGTACCTTTTCGCTTCTGGATCTTTCAACCTGAATTTCAATCTTCGTTTGATAGTTTTCTTCTTGAAGGGCACTAAGGTCTCGAGACATCTTGGCCTTTTCTCGCTCAATTCTTGTCTTGCCATTTCTAGCTCGACGGCATTTCCTTGAGAAAGGATTCGGATGGGGTGGTTTGTTGTCGAGATTTCTTGACTATTCACCCGTTGCTTCCTCCATACGTTGTAATCTTGGGTAAGGGTATTAGCATACAAGGCTAATTCCATGAAATGAATTTCCTTCCAAGATTTTGCGATGTCTCGGACTCTCTTCATATATCCTTCACCCGTGAAAGCGAACTCGAACTGTGCTAATCCTCCAGGTTGAGGGAGGAATTGTCGCAAGAAAATTGCCTTTGGACCAATAGCGGAGCATATCCAACTCCTCCCATAACCCAAGTAAAGGTACCCAATCTTGGCTTCCACATTTGTATAGCAAAGACCAAGGACGGATCCAGGTGCTCTCCATGTTATATCCTCTGCGAAAGTTACGAAGATCGATACCCAATGTTGCTCAATAACTTCCTTCGACCATTCTTTCTTGAGGAAAGCTTCTAGCGGGAGAATGTTTTAGAAAACATATGGAATGGAGTCGCTCTACCTTCCGAAGTGACTTAAAATCCAAACATTGAGCAATGCGCATCCGATAAATCGTCCCTCCCTTTTCTTCGACAACTACTCGGGGACACGAAGGTCTCGCTAGGATGGTTGGGACGGGTTGATTCCTTGTTTTAACCTTTCAAGAAATCAACTATCGCCACTTGAGATGTCCGAGAATCTTTGGGAAAATAACCGCACCATAAATGGCCAAAGCGAATAGATTTACCCTTTTCAAATGTGTCGGGATGGTTCGAGTCAAATCTCGTAGGAGGACCATGGAATGCAAATGGTTTCGTTCTTCTTCTTCATCTGTTTTTCAGCCCATGCATCGGTCATGTCATCGGTCTTACTAACTTTTTCTTGAAGGTCATCGGCTTAGGCTCCTTCACATATATTTTGCCGAATTGTACATTGTCGATGCGGAGTAAAGCAGCATACTCTTCTATGGTTGGAGTCATGTCTTCTTGATTGAAGGTGAAACACTGATAAGCTGGGTCCCAGAACCGAACCATGGCTTGAATCAACTGTTCGTCTACACGGATGGTGATCAGGTGAGCTATATCTCCATACCTCTCAGTGAAAACGTCTCTAGTGTCTGAATCCCACTGATTCCAAATTCGAACCAAGTCCTCAAAGTTATTTTGGCGAACATTTACAGTTATATGTTCGGACAAATTGGCGACACACCCTTTCACTAGACTATCCCCCTTTTCTCTCTGAGTTTTTAGAGACCAGTCCCGAACCACGGCATTCTTCTCGGTTATTTGTGTAATTGACTCCTCCATCAGAAACCCGTTTTTTGGCAACCAACCTTTAATCAACACCTTCCTAATATGATGCCTATGATGCATGATGAAAATAAAAACAAACAAACTTGGTTAGTAAACACAACAAATATAATTTAAAAAACAAACTAAACTACCCAATCCAATTATTTTGCATAAACAGTGTAAATGAAAGGTAAAAGGCATTTTCCCCGTGTACTTATTTTGGTGACTATAAGCGGACAGAGGTTCGGCATGGCTCTAATTGGATAGCTCGTATGGTTCATTATATGCAGTCTCGGTTCTAGACAGGTACTCGAATTGCTCGTACTATCATCTGCTAAGATTAGCACGAAGCCTCGGTCATAACCCATCACAGGCTCACGAGTTCAATTCGAGGGATTACATTTATTTATGCCTATGCGGAGGGACAAGTTAACTCACGAAAGCATAAGTCATATGTAACCCGAAAGTATTCACTAGCCCTGTGCGGAGGGACGAGTTAACTCACGAAGGCGTGGCGTTTCTTTCACTTAAACGGACGGGGCCCGGGTAAAGAGCTCATGTTATGCGAAAATGCAAGTGCATGGTGTGTGGGGAAAAACTCATAAACCTTTACGTTTTACTTAAAGAAACTAAACCAAAATTAAAACCATAAAAATTGAAAACTGAAAAACAACCAAATAACAAGTTAGAAGAAATATTTACAACACGATACAAATGCATGAATTTTGAAAACGAGATTTTCGGATCACGACCAAATATTTACTTTGAACAAGGAAATTTGAAAATTTTGACAAAACGTGTTTAATTCGACTCGACTCGCAGAGTTCGGTCCCCGTGGAGTCGCCAAATTGTAGCGACGTAAAAAAATTCTTTTTCGATTAGCTAATTATGGTGATTTATTAAACATTTGAAAACCAACTTTCGATTTTATTAATAAAGGAGTCGCCACCGATCTTTTTTCAAGGTGTGACCGGACACCTAATAAATCATCCTTTTGGAAAAGAAAACTTATTCTTGCACAAAATGAAGGCCGAATTTAGGTCTACGTCAAAAGCCAAAGTAAAGTTGGGTTCGAGTCGATTCTGCGAGGAAGGTATTAGCACCCTCGCGACGCCCAAAATTGGTATCTTATTAAACAAGTATTGTCTTAATTTTCAAAATTGCAAGTTCAAAGTAACATTGAATCGTGATTCGATCAAAACACGAGAAATTTCAAGTTTCGTTTTCTTTTGAGAAGGACGTACCGTTTTAACACGAGTCGATTGATATTCACCCAACATAGCGATGAAATCGATGACTTAATATTAAATCGGCATGTTGCCTTATTTATTGAAATTAAAATTATGAGTAAAACATTATTTAAAATAAGAATTAGTAAATAATACAAAACAACGATGCAATTAATAATGAAATGTTAAAAGCGAGAATATTAAAACAACAATATTAATATTTACAAAAAATAGAAATGATGCACTACCAATATAATAAGAAAAATAATATATTCATAATGACAATAGAAAATAACAATATATACATAAAACATACATATACATATATATATATATATATATACATGACATACCAAAATGAAAATATACAACATATATTAGAAATATTAATAATGAAAAATATATTTTATATATATATATGCTAACTGACACTACATGAATATGTACTTATATGTATTAAAAATATCTACATATATAATGGACATGTACTAATAATGATAATAAGAGTAATAATAAAAGACGATATATACCAAATAATACATAATAATTTAAAACAAAATAGTAAGTAACAATAGAGAAAAATGATAAGTATAATAATAAATATAACGATATATGAAAATAATACTATATAAAGAAAAGAATATATATACTCCTATAATAAAATATGTGTACTAATATTAATAATAAATATAATAGGATAAAATAAATATAATAATATATACATGATATGGTATTAAAAATACGTATATATATAATAGTATTTGAGTATGTACATGAGACAATATAAAATATATACATGGAAATATACAAGAAGTATACAACTAATAACATTAAGAATATATATATATAATATAAATATAATATATACAATATACACATATGATAAAAAGCTAATAATATGTACATGTATACCTACATACACATTAAGTAAAAGTACTAATGCTAACAATATTAATAATAAATATAATAATAGATATATATGCATATAATAGTAAGAAACGAAACATAAAGAAAATATATATATAAATAGCTAAATATAATATAATAATAACAATATATAAAAATAATAGTGATAACAATATTACATATATAACATGATTAATATTTAAAGCTAAATTAAGTAGCAAAATAATATGAAATCCAAGGTAAATACGAAAAATAAATGAAAAAGAAGAGAGAGGGAAGAGAGAAGGGAGGGGGGAAAGAAATCCGGCCAAGGGGGGGCCGGTCACCGGTCGATCGTCGGCCATCAATCACCGACCACCGCACCACCGTGGGCGGTGGCGGAAAAATAAATAATTTTTTAACAATATATGTATATATAAAGAAAGAAAAAAAAAAAAAACAACACAAAAAAAAGAAAGAAAAAAGATTCGAAAGAAGAGGAAAAAAGAAAAAAATGCAACCTTTTTATT
Organism: Gossypium arboreum; assembly: GCF_025698485.1. Taxonomy (NCBI): domain Eukaryota; kingdom Viridiplantae; phylum Streptophyta; class Magnoliopsida; order Malvales; family Malvaceae; genus Gossypium; species Gossypium arboreum. The sequence goes on along the minus strand of NC_069073.1, from coordinate 11,738,997 downwards.
GATGTTTCTTTTGTGTTCAAAATTTGAAGGGATTTTTGTGTTTTTTTTCTTCTTCAATCTTTGTAAAATCCTCCCTTCTTTTTTTTTACATGATTTTTGAATGGCTTTTTATAGCCATCTTTTACATGATTTTCTATTTTTTTTTCTATTTTGTAGGTGGTGGTGGTAGACAATGGGAGGAAAAATGGGGCAAGTGGGAAAGTGGTTAGGTGGCTAGGTTTTTTTATCTTTTTTTGTTAGGTTTTTCTTTTTTCTTCTTTTTTTTTGGGGGTTAGGTTTTTTTGGGGTAAGTTTTTCTTTTTCTTTTTTTTTTCTTTGTTTTTTTTTTTGGGTTAGGTTTTTTTTTGGGGGCTTAATGGGCTTTTGAATTGGGTTTGGGTAGATGTAAATGGGTCATGGGTTAAGGGTTTTAGTGGGTTTAGAGGTTTGGTTGGGTTTTCATATAATTGGGCCCGGGCAATTTGGGCTTCTACAATTATTTTTATATATTTGCATGGAAATTGATCATTTATGTTGCTATTTTAGGTTACACTTGTATGAAATATTATTGTGTGTATCATGTAATTTTATATTTTATGTTTATTATTTTCTATGTTTATTTGCACGACATGTAAATGTATATATTATGTAGTGTATATTATTATTTATTATTTGCTATGTTATATTCGCATGAAGTATTAATGTATGAATTATATAGTTTAGTATTGATATCTTGTAATATATTAATACTATACCCTGATTGCATCATTGTTTTAAAAATATATACCCAAAAATGTTTTAAAAAAAAACGAGGCAATGTTTTTGTGTTTAGGGATTCGGGAAATAGTGCCCCAATGTGTTGGGTTGTGATTCCCTGTTTGTCTAAATACCTAAAATATCCTTTTAAATGAATTTTGTAAATTACGAGATGATTTTAGTTACGAGAGTTTAAGAATATCGTGTCCAATCGTGCTGGATGTGATGTTCGTATTCTTTCGGGGCAAAAGGAATATCAATTTCCAACTCAAATTATTTCGGTTTTAAAAAAGGGATCCTTTTTTAAATTCTTTCAAACTTTTAACATTAAGATAGAAAACTATTCAATTTGGTACCAATTTTGGGCGTTGCGAGGGTGCTAATCTTTCCTCATACGTAACCGACTCCCGAATCCGTTTTCTCATATTTTCGTAGACCAAAATATTTTATAAGGTGATCCAATCACACCTTAAAAGGTTAGTGGCGACTCCCGTTTTCGTTTTTCAAAAAGTCAAACGCCGTTTTTAAACACCTTAAAAAATGGTTTCGACAATGATTTTTTTAAGAGACAATATCAAATCATATTCGAATAACATTAGCATGGGAGAGATATATGAGAAATTATTTCCATTTAATATTTTAATTTTTTTTTAAAAATATTCCAAACATCCATTTTGGACCTTCCATTTAATCAATATGATTCTCACAATGAGAAAGCTAAATATTTTTTTTATTGATTTTAACTTTTTGCTAATTTTTTATTGATTTAAATTATTTTAAAGAAATAAAATTGAAGCAATGATGCAGAACAAAGGTATGAAAAAAATTCAAAGATGTGACATAAGGGAACAAAAACTTATACAGCTACAAATGGTGTAGTAAAAAATCCGAATAATCGTATTCATAATAAATATGAATGTTTGTTGAGTTCTTATACCATGTTATAGAAGCAACTTTTCCCATTCACAAAAGTGTGTTATTTTATGATTTAAAAGAGCATATGGGTAAGTAAATAGGTAAAATTTATTTTTACTTAGTATTAATAGTATTTTATTATATTTTCTTGTTTTTAGCTAGATATTATTAACTTTTCAATGAAAAAGAAGAAAAGAAACAAAAGCAAATGGGCAAAAAAGAAATTATCATTGTTAGTCATAGATAATTAATCTTTTTACTGTAGATTTTTCAATTTTAATTCTATATAATTATTTAATTCTTTTTATTTTTAGTTTTTATAATAATGTTAATATTATATAATTTTTTACCACTATCAACAAGATTTACGGAAGCTTCCTGAGTAAATTATTATGGTGAATTTGTTGATTATTAAGAAAACAAAATAAAAATTGAATAGTGAAGAATTTCTTTTACAATGTATCATATTTTTATTATTTGCACAAATAATTTTTTTTATTATTACTATATTTGAATTATCAAAATATTTAATATATTTTATTAATATTTTTAATTATTAGTTTAAATAATTATTACATGCAGTAAAATTAGAATGTACATTGAGCTTATAGTACAAATTATTAATTATGATTAGAATTTTTAATATTGTTAAAAAATTACTAATCTACAAAATATCAACATTTTAATATGATATTTAAATTTTTTTATATATTTGAATCATTAAATAAATTAATATATTTAATTATATTTAAAAATTCAAATAAATAGAAAATATTTAAATTTTAGTTAATCGAATGGAGTTATTCAAGTTTCGAGTTCAAGTTGAGTTAAATTTTACAATTCAAATAACTTGAATAATTTGAATAACAAATTGATGTAAATACCCTTTGATTCCTTTGAATTTTGAAAATGAGCAAATTGGTCTCTCTCAATAAAATTACCAAAAAATAAAATAAATTTCAAATATTCAAAATAATTTTTAAAATTTAAAATATTTAAAAAATCCAAAATTTATTTTCTAAAAATAAAAAATTATATAAAATATATAAAATTTTCTAAAATAATACTTTTGGGACCTAAATAAGTTAACTAATGATTCAAGTTTATCATATTAAAGTATATTATTATTATTATTATTTTGCTTTGAAAAAGTTTTCAAATATATATATGGTTTCAAATGTGCTCTATCATGTAATTAGTTATATGGTAACAATATTTCAATTTGACATGTTTAATTTTTTTTTTAATTTAACTCGAACAATTTCACTCAATTCGACTCGATTTGAAAGAATGCTCACCCGTACACTGCAACACTATTTGTTCCTGGTGTTTTTAGTCCTAACGTTAAAAATTGATCAACCTATGATCTCATGCGTGTGTATCACTCTAGAGGTGTCTATGAGTTAGGTCGAACTGAGGCCAGGTTTTAAAATATTTTTCAAGCTCAAGCCCATTTTCGAAAAATGTTTTTCAAACTTAAGTTGATCTGACTCATTCAAAAAACTCATTTTACTATTAAAAAGTAATAAAACATCACAAATATATTTTTTTAATTGTTATTTTATATATTTTATAATTAAATTTTAATTTGAAAGTATTTTTTTATTATTTAAATTGAATTTAGGCTGAACCAACTTAAAGTATTAAAATTTTTGTCCAAACTTAACCCTAATCAAATCGGGATTGGCAGGTTACTTAGGGCGCAGTTCTTCATATCTTTTGAAAAGTGCTTTTGAAAAGTGCTGTGGAAAATTGCTTTTGAGAAGTACTTTTGAGAAGTGTTTTGGAAAAATTTAAGTGTTTGATATTGCTGTCAAAAAGTGCTTTTGAAAAGTAAAATGTCCATTTTAGACATGATATTATAAAGTAACAAATATGTATTTAAATAATGTTCAAATTAGTTAATATTATGATATTTTAGTAAAAATATAAAAAATAATTTATTATAACTTATTGTTAATATTTTAATATATAATATTAATTTTAAATATTTCTAAGTAATTAATATTAATTATTTATTAAATTTAATTAGAATATATAAACTATATTTAAATATTTAAATATAATAATTAAATATTTGTAATTAGATATTGACACAATTGTATTATTTTAAAAAATATTTTTTATTTTTAATTAATGCTTTTAACACATTTGTAAAACTCATATTAAATAACCAAGAAAGAGAACACAAAATAATAGCATCAAACACATTTTAAGTCAAAAAGTAAGGTTAAAAAGGTAAAATAATAGCCAAAAGTGCTTTTTGGCTGAAAAAGCTAAAATTTACTGCTTTTTCATCTCTAAAAAAGCTCATCCCAAAAGTTAAAAAAGTTGCCCCAATGATATGTGTTCTTCATTGCTTTTAAGAGAAAATCACTTTTTTTAGAAAAAGTTCATCCCAAAAGCAATGGAGAACACACCCTTAACCCTTCAACAGGTTTTTTATCACTCTAGTGCCTTTTTCTTTAAATGGTATTTTCAATTCGATTTAATGTATTACCTCTCATCTTCCTTCGAGAGATGTTAAGGTTAGTGATTTGTAAATTTATGATTTTCATTCATTTTGAATGTGTTAGTAAGATTGGAACAAGTACCAACATTGTTTCACTTAATATCGTCAGAAAATAATAATTATTCAAAATAGTTGTTTAGAACTAGCTTTGTTTGAAAATAGCTACTTTTGAGATAATTATATTTAAAATAAGGCTTTAATTTAGAACAACTATCATTTAGTGTAGTTGTTATTTGAGAACAATTCTTGTTGAAAATAGGTAAAGTTTGAAATAACTTACTTAGAATATTTGTGTTTCAAGAACACATAGTTGTTTGAAACAACTTCTATTTAGAATGATTATGTTTTTCTAAAAGAGTCATTATTTAGAATAAATTCTTTCAAGAAAAACATTATCACAGAACCACTCTTATTTGGAACAACTCTATATTGAGAACAACTGTATTGAAAATAACTCACGTTTAGAACAAGTCAGAATAACCTTTATTTAGGAACAACTCTCATTCAAAAACAGTCCCCTCGTATTTCATTTCAGGTGATGTTCCACGATAAATATTTCACAAGGTACTACGTTGAAATAGAAGAAGTGAAAATAACCTTATTATATCAACATCATCAACAAAACCTTTTATTAATAAGAAAACCATTAACGTCTTTATAATTGAAAAATACTATTCGTTACTCTCATTAATTGTTGGCTTTGTAACATCCATTCTTGAGACACTGTAAATAGGAGCACTTCACAACTAGTGAAAGAACTTTTGACATTTTCGCATTTTGGACTCTCAAAGCTCTCTTTAAAATCCACCTTACCAACCACCACCCGCCGCTACACCGCTACACTCAGTGTTACCGAATTTGCTTTAGTCTTCCTTTTCTTCTTCTTTCTGTAAATCTCGTTCACTTGTCTGCAACGATTCCTCTTTTTACCAAAAAAAAAAACTTCTATAGTTATAGTGATGGGTGCCGGATCCACTAAAAACAAATCCTACACTTAAACAATATATAAAATTTGCTATATAGAATGCAAGGTCAATCCCACATGGATTAGTCTGACTAAATTCGAATTTCTCACAACTAGGACACTTTGTGGACAATTTTGCACCCATGAACCTTGCAACCCTACATAAAATAATTAGACGGGGATTAAAGTATAATGAAATAAAATAAATAAATAAAAAAGACGAAATAATATATAAATAGTGATTTAGAGATGAAATAGAATGAACCAAATTGAAGAAAGTTCTAGCCTTGGGTATGACGTCAATCTTAGTTTCAGAATTGATCCCGGACTATGAATGTTTTCTTGCTTATTGATAAGTCAATTATAGTGGTCGAGGAACAACCTCAAATCATCGATTCTTCTTTAATATTAAATTAACCACGAGAACAACTCGATGATTAACTCTTACAAAGCGAATAACCTAGGAAGCAACTTCCACGATTTAACTCCTTAGTAGCCTTACGAACTAGAAGAATCCAACACTAATTAATGATTTCAACTGCGCGAATCATTCAAATTAGATCACTCAATCCCATAGTGTCACCCAACTGCACTCTCAATCGAACCACGCTAACTTGTTCTTCGATAAAATAATTCCACAATTACTGATCATACTATTTTTTACCGTGTATTAGTTCTAACCACCATACAAGGGGCCCTTCTCGAAACAGTGCCAAAAAAAAAAAACTATAAATCGATCCTATCTATTTCTTATAGAGAAAAAAGGCGAATACCAAAATGAAAAAAAAAATAAAATAAAATTTATTTTTGGATCTCACAATTAGACACCGAATTCTTGTCCACTTTTAACTAGAATATAGTTTAGTTGCTCATAATAAATAAGTAAATAATGGAAAAAAAATGAAAAAGGTTAAATCAAAAGATAGAAAGTTTGGCAGAAAGGTGATTGGCGCAAGGAATAAAGAAAATAAAAACTATTTTGTTCCCAAAAACAAAAGCCAAGCGCTCGTGTTTTTCTTTTCAGATTTTAAGCTAAAAATTATCCTGAAGAAACTCTTAAAAATAAAAAGTAAATATTTATTTAAGTAAAATATAAGGGATAAAATATAATCATAATTAAAATTTAATAAAGTATCTTTATAAATAATATTTAAATAAAAACAAAAATATTAAAATTAAATAATTCTAAAATCTAAAAGGTTTTGTATGTCAAATTTTTGTTATTGTACTCAAATCTTGATGTGTTTCATTTTGACATTTTTAAACTTACACTGTACCTATATAAAAATTAAATCATAAACATCAAAATTAATAATATCATATCTAAAATTTATCAAAATAAATGTCGATTTAGAATAAAACTAAAACAGTAGTTGTTGATAAATATTGGTACAATATTGACAATCGTGGATGTAAGTTGGAAAATGCATGCATCCTTGAGAGTTTTGAGGCTTGATAGTTAAGGGTCAAATTCACGGGCATTTGTGGCTGCTCTCAAATTATTTCCCAGTTCCCTAGAGGGGCTGTGGTGTGGGCTGGTCCCGTGACTCCCCTCTATGTAAAAAAAACCACCTCCTCTTTTAATCTATGATGTTTGCTTGCTTTGAAAAAAGTCAATAAAGGCACAACTTCACGTGGTTGATGATGTTTGGTTAACGCAGTGAATAGTGTTAAATTCATGGAAAGATAATGGGTTTCTTTTGGTTTTATCTCCACCTGCTGCCGCCCTTTGTGATGTTGCTCCTTCTTCCGCTCAGCGATTAGGGTGGCCTTTAACTATATATCTATTACGTTGAATTTGCCAAACCTACTAACTTTAGTTTTTGTTAATCTATGTTAATGCATCATATTATTCTTACTTTTCAGGTGTCTGTATTTGAATTGAGATGACTGTCTTTCACATATTCGGATATAGTAAAGTAACAATTTCACATCAAACACTAGCATTCTGCAAACTTAAGACGTTGAAATTTGAAACATACTAGTAACTACAACTTTAATATATATATATATATATAAAGTTAATGATGCTGATGAGGTTTAATTTGAGTTGTTATTAAAGTGGAGTTGATGAAAATTTGAGGTTGAATCCTACATTATGTGGGACTATCAAATACTAATTCGTTTCTTTTATTTCTTATTTTCTTTTGAAGAAGAAAAAATAATTTTTTGGGGAGTTCGATTTTATTTAACCATGTGCTACACTGATTTTCTTTTTTTTGGGGGGTTAGCTTGCTGTAAAATTATTATTTCTCCTAATAAAAGGTAATATTGATGATGATATTTAAATCTCTATTTGAATTTGAATTATATACTAAGATTAATATTTGATATATGGTTACTTGAAAATTTAAATTGCAATAAAATCCAAATGCCACATTCTTCTATTTCTTATTTGGTGTGGACATGTGGTGTCATGAGAAGATACTTATAAAGTATTTATGGATGGCTTGGTTTTCAGTGGTATCAGAAAATACGGTTTCGAGATCTCATTTTCATAAACCGAATCTATAAATATTAAATAGGGATATTTACAAAATTAGTATATCGCAGAATTGAAAAATGGTTCATTGATTTAAACGGAATTGTGTCTAATTAAGGCTCATGGACTAACTTGTAAAAGTTTAATTGCTATGGCTTTTTAATTGAAATAAGACTTGAGGGGCTTAAATAACAATTATCCGAATGATTAAAATGGCAAATAAACCTATTTTAAATAGATGATAGTGGGATGTGATGTTAAATGTCATTAGTTTAAGTTAATTAAATATGAAATCTTAATTAAACATGATTAAGTTAATTAATTAAACTTAAATTAATGTAACACTCTATACCCAACCCCATCGTCAGATCCGGACAATAGGGTGCTATGCTTCATAACTGAAATTCAACTACCATATTCTTTAATTCTTTAATGTATGTTCCACCATTCATACTTAATGCAGTTATTATTAAAACACAATCATCTAATTGATCATGGCACATGAATTTATTTTGATTATGTAACCTCAAACTAAGATATATAATATTTTACAAGGTAGTTTTAACATATTGAATATTTGCTTGGTTTGAAAATAATATTCTTATCAAAGTTAATTACAAATACGACTCTAACCCTGAGATTTCGCCTCTGGGTCACCTCGTTGTAAGCATATTACTACAAAAAGAAAAATTGTTTGAACACAACAGATTTTGGCCCTGTCCCTCCTCAAACTTTCGAATGTCCCCTTTATACTTGCAATACATAATAACATTTATATAGGTTCTAATGAACTACCCTTCTCAACCACTACTGTTTTGATGAATTCTTTCACAATTACAAGCTTACACTTGCATGTTAACTACCATACTATTAGCATAACAGTTTCTCTTAACTACATGACTTATTTAAGATCTTTCCAAACATTTCATAAATCTCTTCTTTCTCTTGAAATCACAAAAGTACTTTTCGAAAGAATATACCATCAGAGCCCACTTCATACAAACTATTTCTTCACATTACACTTATTTCAGAACGATTGTTCACAGATACTATTCACTGGCAGATACATACACGCTTGGTGTATACTTATGTAGATTTGAATGCCACCAGTTTACTAAACAAATCATATTATAGTTCAATGCCCGACAAGCTTATACTGATAATAAACTATACAGATCATTCAGATGAGTTCCACACAACTTTGATAGAGAACACCGGATACTCAAGATAGTAGCAACTCAGATTCCATAATATTTCAAAGAAGACATGATGTTAATCAAACATAGCAGATTCTAGATACTCAAATTTTAGCACTACATAACACATACAAACTCAAAATATTAATTTCTTATGTCTTTCATAACTACGAATACGCCTATTTTCAACACTAACAGATATACACCTCTTTTCAAGAATTTCCTTTTAAACTTATTCAATTACATCATAGATCCAATTCAACCAAATTAATCTCGAATGTATCATAACCTTATTAGAGCGATATCTATCATAGAATACTTAAAATCTGCCAAGAACTTACCATAAGGGTAGATAATCACCTTTTACCATATAAACTTAGTAAGGTACGCCACAAAGGCTAAGCAGAATAAGCCACAAAGGCAACTTACAGGATTACGTGTTTACTGTCTCGACGGACTTTCACATAAGGTGTCATGGGTTTCTCCCTCATGGTTTCTATTGAGAAGAGATTTTTCTTTCACACTGAAAGTAAAGAAAACTATTTTATATTTTATGGTTCTGTGTTTGATTCGAATCGTTCGAGCCTACACTTAAAGCAATTCGTGGTACGAAAATAACGGAGAAGACCATTCGGTTGAAAGCCAGGAACGACAATGATCCATCTAGTTGAAAACATTGGTGTGATTTTGATAAATGGTTTATTGCTATAAATATCATAAACTGACTCGATTTTTAAAATTTTTATTTTTCGTTGTGCAATAAAACCATTTTCGAACTGGATTTTTTCCAACAATAACAACATTGTACTATTTCAGAGCTACACCACACCCAACGACAACCCACATACAATGACCTTGCCACTTAGCCGATCGTACAACCACCATGTTTCGGATTTTTCGGTGACAAGACATTATTGGGGACAAGAACTCCCTTCTATAAATACCCTATAGAACGATAATAAGGGATCTCTTCACCTCTATTACATCCTCAAACCTTTACCTGTTCTAAGTCTCCCTTGGTTCCTTATTCTTCCTTGACTTATCTCCTTTTCTAACTCTTCGCCTACTTAGATGAATCGACCCTCCTAGTTCCATTATCTTTTCCTCCTAATCTCTTCCTTTGTTGTACATTCGTATCAATATAACTTTCTATTATTGTACTATACCTTAAAAGAGATATAAAATAAATGTCTTTGTATAATATTATATTGTCAATTAGTAGTTAAATATTAGATTATGTTTCGTCCTTGAAAGATTGGTGAACGTGGATTAGTCCTCACATAATAGCATCTTATTATTATGACTATTAAAATTTTTGTTCCCTCTAAATGGCATCTTCAACATGTGTCCCCAAGAAATGCCATAATATTTTTGGCTTAAAAAAAATCATAATGATTTTTTTGGTTCTCTAATTTAAAAAAAAAATATTGTTATAGGCCAATTTTGGCCCATCTACATTAAACTCCATGACCCATGACCCATTTACATTTTTACAAAAAACCATTAACCCACTTAAACCTCAACCCATCCCCAACAACCCATCAGCTAACCCTTACCCAAAACCCATTATCCAATACAAATTAACCCAAACTAAACCTACCCAAGCCCACCTAAACTAGCCCATTTACAACAGAAACCCTAGCCCCCATTTTCGGCTTCCACTTGTTCTGACACCAGCCATCAGCCCCATACCCTGGCGCCCCAGCTCTCCATGCCACCATGTCGACCACCACGCACGCCACCACGCCTCTGAGGGTCATCTGACACCTGCAAAGTGAAGCAAGCACCAAGACAGAAGCAGACAAATAGAGAATGACAAAGAAAAACAATATTTTTTCTACTGTTGTAATCGGCTATAAAGCCGAGAAGAAATCAAAATAAAAGGGGGGGAATTTTTTCGATCAATACAAGGGATTTTTCTTTGTTTTAAGTACTAGCAGAGCAAATACAAGAATAATTCCAAACATCAAAGCAGTAGAATAGCATCAAATCAAACTAAAACCTAAGGTGAATTTTCTATTTTCTATTTTTAATTTTTTATTTTTTTCATTTTATTTTCGAAATTAGTTCTTCTGTATCTGTAAATACATAAAAATAAATAAAGGAATAATATTATAAAACGTAAAAAAAAATTACCTTTTCCGCCACTGCAGCACGGTGGCTATTAACGCCAATGATGGTCCGCGATCGGACCGGGTGATGAAGCCCTTGGCCTGGCCCCCTCTCCTTTCCCCTCTCCCTCCTCTCTCTTCCTCTCCTTTTTTTTTTTTCTCTTTTCTCCCTTCAAATGATTTTTTTTTTCTGAAAATGGGCCTATTTATAGCCCTCCAAAACGATGTCGTTTTGGGGGCTACACTTAAGCCCCAAAACGACATCGTTTTGGCCTAACCCGTTTGTTGACCCGACCCGCTCCAAGGATCGGAGTGTTTTTCATTGGAGAGGCTAATTGCACTTTTAGCCCCTCCGCTTTTTCAAGCCTTTGCAATCAAGTTTTTTATTATTTTTAAATTTTCCCCAGGAAGTTGTCGCGCTTTTCAATTTAGTCCCCACTGATATGTTGTGTTTAATGGAAAGGAATATTTTCTATTTTAGTCCTCCTAGGTTATGCGCATATGACATTTTGATCCTTTTTCTTTATTTCTCTTTAAAATTGCCCCAGAACTTTGTTTTGTTCAAAATTTAGTCCTTTTTAGATTTTAGTTTATTTTCGTATTATTTTCGTTATTTTGTTTCATTTTAAATATTATTTGATTATCATTTATAAATATTAGTGTATATTTTATTATATATGTATATATATACTCTTTATGTATGATATTTTTTAACATTATTATATTTACTATTATACTTATTATATTTAATATATTGTATTTTACTTTCCTTACCTTATTATTATGTCATAGTTTCTCTTGTATCTTTATTATTATTATTATTATTATTATTATTATTATTATTATTATTATTATTATTATTATTATTATTATTATTATTATTATTATATTATTATTATTATTATTATTATTATTAATAGGTACTTTTAACATTATTATCTCTAATATGTAAATGTTATGCAAATATTTTAATACTATATTACGTATGTATTTTTCATCGCCATATTATGTATATATTTTAATGCTATGTGTACACTTTGTAATACTATTGTTATGTATATATTTCAATACCATTAGTTATACATTTTGTACTATTTCATATATATATTTTCTATATTATCCTTATTATTAGTATTAATATTAGCGTGTTTTATTATATGTACATATACTCTCAATATTATATTCTTATACTCTTAATACCATATTATTCTTATTATTTTCACTATTATTACTTACTTTTAATATTATTGTTATAGTTTACATATATGTATAGATGTTTTCATGTACTTATCATAAATGTATCATTTTCTTATTTTATTGGGTACATACATTTTTATTATATATATGTATATGTCTATACTCTATTAGTTAGTTTCATATGCTAATTTATGTGTACATTTCTCATGCTATCTCGGTATGTATTTTATATAATCCTTATTATTGTTATAAATACTATTATTACATACGTGTATATGTATATATAGTAGTTTTCATCATTTCATTCCAATATTTTGTATTATTTGTTTCTTTTTATACTATTATATATTGGTGTATATATTTCTTATGTGCATATATTTTTCAATATTTATTTTATATATATGTAAATATTGTGTATATATTTTTAAATACTATATTGTATATGTATATATATATATATATTCTTAGTACTATATTACGTATATATTATGTATATATATTTATTTTACCCTATTATATTTATTATTAATATTAATACATTTGTTTTATCATACGTATATATATACCTTTTTAAATATTGTTTTATATATATATATATATATATATATATATATATTATGTAAATATTTTATTGTTACTAGTTATATTTTTACCATCTTAGGTATACACTCCAAACATTATATATAGTTTACATACATACTCTTAATATCATGTGTATACATTCATTACTTCTATTTCATGTTTTATTCTAGTATTACATGTATCTTCATTGTTTGTAATATTATTGTCACACTTATATTTGCTTCAATATGCTTCTAGATCTGTCTTTTTGCTTATTTTTATTTATTAATTTACTTTACATTGTTTGAATCAGCACCCCAAACCCGCCCGAAGTTATGGCGGGATCCGCATGCCACATCAAAAACGTAAAAAAAATTCTATTCTAAGTCCGAAAATCGTACTTGATGTTCAAAAGATTAATTCATTAAGGGTTAAAGTGAATGGAAGTCATGCACCGGTAGGAAACCGGAAAAGAGGTGGTGAGTCCATCGGATCGCTAAGTACCAAGCTCCTTCGGATCCAATCCTAGACATGCATACCACCATTGCCACACCTTAACGTCATAGATATTTCTAGAAACCGATTTGATTAAGTCATTTTAGGAAAAGTGATTAATTTTGGAAAATACTTTCATTGCGGAAGCTTTGCTTGTTGTCGTGTTATTTTGAAATCAACTGTTGTTTTTGAAAACGCTACTAAAGCTATCCAATTTCAACAGTTAAAATAAGTAATACCTATCTTAGTAATACATATTAAAACCATTAAAAATAATTAAGCGGCCTTATTACATTTAAAACCCAAAACTTCAAACGTAAATAAAAGGATGTCCAGTTCACGGAAGAAAATCAAACTTTCGAACGGTGGCCACTCCGAATTCCTTCACACTCAAGCCCACTACGGTTGGGGATTTCTGCGTGGATGAAAATAAAAGGGTGAGTTTGGGAAACTCGATGTGTAAGGAAAACCCATTCAAAGCCCAAGTCAGCTCAAGCCCATTGGGCCTAAGCCCATTCAGTAATGGTGATCTTGGGCGAGCCCTTTTAGATTACAATAAACCGGGCCTTAGCCCTTATTCAGATAATGAAGATGGCCCATAGGCCCATTTCAAAATACATGCAACATCAAGAAACATATGCAAGCCCATTTGGGGAGACTACTCAACCCACCAACCACTACACTCCACCGTACCAGCCATACACTCCATGTGGGAATAGCTCAACCCACCCATTTAACACTCCACGATTGCACCTTGCTGCTCGATTATCAAAAATTGAGGCAAGGCCTCCAGTACGTGGACAAGCCACTTTCAGTACTTCCTCCGTCAATATCCCAGTCTTATGCATCAAATAATAACAACATGGCATGCAGTAAATAACAACAGTCAAACATGCATTTAGGTCAATTTAACCCTAGGGGTATTTCGGTAATTTTGCACCTAGAGGTATAACAGCAATTTTCCATACATAGGGGTATTATAGTAATTTATCTATTCTTAAGGTATTTCATGCATATTCCTACTTTTCACGTACTAACAGAATCACGTACCGAGGGTTCTTACCGAATTGGGCCCGTTGGCCCATCATTCCAATTTTGTCCCATTAAGCCCAAAAATATCGAGGGCACAGAAATCATGCACTTTGCAGTCCAAATTTTGCAGCTTACCAAAAACATTAATCGATTTACCTCACGAGCATTCGCACACTCGCAAATCTACAAAATACCAGTTTTCGGCATTTCGGCTTTTCGACTTTTGCCGATCCAGACTAAGAAAGAGGGTGTTAGTTACACACATGTTTGCGACGATATGCTGACGAGATCCACACACGAACCGCCTACAATTGGATTACTAACACGTTAATCTAACTATTCAAATACAAACTACATATTAACCCCTTACAATATTCGGCCAACCACACCTACAGATCATAGTAAGCTTATAAGAAATCAATAAGCAACTCATTAACAAATTTTTGTCAATGTTTACCACATAATCATAATTTCACTGCAAGCTGTCTTCCTGAGCAACAGTCACTAAATCATTTATAACTGGAGCTACGAAACTCCAAATCAAGTGCCATTAATTTTCCCTGAAAATAGACTCATATATCTTATATACATAAAATTTTAAGAATTTTTGGTTTGGCCAATCAATGCCAGATTTTTCTCAAAGTTTCGCATGTTTCACTATTTGACTAATCTGACCACTCTTCATTACGAATCAAATTTCTAATTGTAAAGAATTCAAAATATGTTCTCGTTTATTTCATTTGAAACTAGACTCAACAAGCTTTAATTACATAATTTATTCAGCTTCTAATTCATCTCCCACAATTTATGGTGATTTTTTAAAGTCACGTTACTGCTGCTGTCCCAAGCAGATTTATTACCAAATTCACTCTTTCACACATAACTTGCATGCATGTTATTTAAACATGTATATCACCAATCAATCATCACATATCTATGATTTTACTTAAGTATAATCTCCATTTCATCATTTTAAAGCACAACATATTAGCTGATTTTTCCCCTTAGCATCTAAGCACATGCATGCTTATTTGTTTGGCTCAACTTCACATATCTTCCATTTTTCATCAAAAGAATATGAAACAACAACCATTTCCTTCATTTTAATTCATGACCAAATGCTCACAACACAACCAAAAACCAAAATATGCTTCAATAGTTAAGGTAGAATCAAGAAGAATTCATGACCATCAAGATAGAAGCCAACTACCATGAACTTACCTTCAATTTTCTTCCCCAAGTGACCGAACTCTCAAGAGCTTTCTCCTCTCCTTTCTCTTCTCTAACTTTCAGCTATGATGAACAAAGATGGACAAAACTTTATTCTTTTCACCCCTTTTTCTTTTAATAAAACTTCATATTTCATCCATTTAATTCTTTAATACAAAAGACATGAAATTCTTATCATGAAACATTTACTTAACCCATTATCATGGAACATTTACCTAACCTATTATCATGGAATATTTACCTAACCTATTATCAATTTGTATCAATTTGTACCATAAATTATGGATATCAAGTGCACATTTTGTTTACAACAACATGATGGCTGGCCACTTCATGTAAAATGGGAGGTTTGTCATGCAAATCCTCCTATTTTGCACTCCTATTTATTTGGCCACTTCAATTTAGCCTATAGCATTTTCAAACATTTTCACATAGGTCCTATTTCATAATTTCACTCCCTTTTTCTTATGGAATAAAAATTAACTAAAATTACCGGGTTCTATCTTAAGCTTGGGCCTTCTAGAGGCCCACTAACATAATTAAACCTATGCCAACATTCACAGGATTCCCGAAAATTGGGGCGTTACACGAACATATTTATTCGTGTTTTTATTTCAATAAGCAAGGCAACGTACCGATTTAAACACTATGTCATCGATTTCATCGCTATGTTGGGTGAATATCAATCGACTCGTGTTAAAACGGTATATCCTTCTCAAAAAGAAAACGAAGCTTGAAATTTCTCGTGTTTTACTCGGTCACGATTCAATGTTACTTTGATCTTGCAATTTTGAAAATTAAGACAACACTTGTTTATAAGATACCAATTTTGGGCGTCGCGAGGGTGCTAATACCTTCCTCGCGCGTAACCGACTCCCGAACCCAAAATTTTCTCTGGATTTTAACGTAGACCTAAACTCAGCCTTTTATTTGTTTTAATAAGAGATCTAATAGGTGTCCGATCACACCTAGGAGAAAGGATCGGTGGCGACTCCCTGTTTATTTCAAAAATCAAACGTCAAATTTCAAACTTTTTTTCAATAAATCGCCACAATTAGCGACCAAGCTAAGCTAAAATTTTTACGTCGCTACAAATATCATTTTAGTTCTCCATTTAATTTTTTTATTTCTTTTAGTCTTTGAACTTGTATTTTTTTTTTTCAAATCACCCCAAAATGATGGAAAAGTACTCATGTATACATGAGGATTGCCATGTATATGACACGTTACAATTTAATTGATTTTTTAAAATTCTAAAAATAAAATTTTATAATATTTTAATAATTTTAATGATTTTAATTTTAAAAATAGTTTTTATATATTTTAAATTTTAAAATTAATTATGTTAACATATTATCCATGTGGTAATCTATGTATAGACAATGCTAGCAAAGTTGAAAAGCATTAATTTTTTCATTCATTTTGAGTGATTCGACAAAACAAAAACAAATTTAAAGATAAAAAACAAAAAAATTAAATGAAAAATTAAAATAAAATTTTTATAAAATTGAAGGATGAATTAATAAATCATTATGCTTAAAGAGAAAAGAGCTGATTTAGAGTCTTACATAAAATTTGAGTTGGGTGGATTATAATTATTTTATATTTTTATAATTATATTTAAAAATAAAATATTAATAATTTTAAAATTTTATATTTTTATTGAATGAACTTTAAATATATCAATTATATTTAGTAACTGATAATTCAATGTATTTATATTCGAAAGATTAAAACAATAATTAAATAAAAAAATGAGCCTCTTTACAACTTAACAAATAAGCCAACCAAAGAGGTAATTTTATTTTCAACCCTAAATAATACCTTCACTTCCACATCTTTTTCATTTTTCATTATTTTAATAGAATATTTGGAGCAATCATATAACTGAATTTCCCATTTTAATAGAATATCATGACGGTGTTTTTCACTCTTTTCTTTGAATCCAAGCGATACCCGACAGCTATTTCATTTTAATAATTTAAATTTGTTAAATAAAATGAAAAATAATTAAATAAAGCCCAAATAATTGAGTTATAAACCAATTATGTGTCCATTTATGATTGGTTTCTTAATCTTTTAAGGTGAAGTAAATAAAAGGAATAAATACCACAGAAGGAAATAATTTAATTTTATACTATTAAAATCTCACCAAATAATGGGTTTTAATTTAAACTAAAAACTTTATTTTCGATTATCCTTCTTTTCTTACTTTCTAATACAATTGGCTTTGGATTACTTTGTATATTTTGAGATAATTTAAACATAGAAGAAGAATCTTAGTGTTTTTAAGATGAAAAAACATATATAATTATTTACCTGTTGTTAAGAGTCGATAATTACAGTGAGAACTTCTAAAATGAGAATTAAAATAATTTTAATCATTAAATAAAAATAAATAGTTTTAAGTCTTAAATTTTATATTTATCTTATATTATTAAAATAAAACCGACAACACACAATCTTTCCCATCTTTTTTCTTTTCTCTATGTAATTATAATATTATGATTTCAAATTTAATTTTTTTGGATAAAAGTTGGGATGGAAGCAAAAGATTAGGGTTATTAAGATTAATCAATTTGGGTATTATGTATTTGTTTTTCTTGATTAAGAAAGTTGGTCAACCATTTCATTCTAAAAATTTTAGAATATTTTTCTTAGTTGGTTTCAAGTACTCAAAGAATTTTAAGCATGTCACAAGAAAAGTGAGGTAAATTTTAAATTTTATGCTTAAAATTCTTTGAGTGGTACTTGAAATCAGTCAAGAAAAAAACTCAATTTTTTTGAATAAAATGGTTGACTAGTTTTTTCAATCAATAAAACAAATAATTAATATCCAAATTGATTAATCTTATAATAACCCTAATCTCTTGCTTTCCATTTCAATTTGTTCCTCAAAATTAAATTTGAAGGTAAAGATTATCCATTTTTTAACCTAATACTTCAATTACACGGTGAAAAGAAAAAAAAAGAGAAAGATTGAGTGTTGTTGATTGTAATTTTAATAGGGTATCGATAAATACAAAATCTAAGTTGAGAACCATTTGTTTTGATCTAATAGCTAAGATTATTTTGATTCTCATTTTAAAAATTCTCATTATAATTCTCATTTTAAAATGTTTTTGTAACATATACTATTATTAGATTTATACAAGTAATTTAATATTTGTAAGAAATTAAAAAAAACTAAAAACTCATTTTATTACTTTCTTAATCAATTTTATTTCTTTATCCATAATTATTTATTATCAACAATGGTTGAATGTAATAGTAAAGTATATTACATTCTTAAGGGAGAACGATATTCGAACTTTAAAACGATATTATTGAAAAAATAACTACAAACCTAAATAATAAAACAAACACAAATGATATTAAATTTTTTTCTTTATTAATAATTATTTAAAATTTTATTTCTTTATCAATAATGACTAATTTTTTAAAAAATTAAATATATTTTTTCATTCACTTAATAGATGAGTCTTAGTCCTAATAGAAAAGAATTTTTTCCTTTTGATAAGGCATGAACTGTATTCTTGAGCAGTAAAAAAAAACCATTATCTCTAGGCATTACATTATGATTTAACTTATTCCTAATATTATACAAAATTATCACAACAGTTAACAAAGTCCAACAGCTATGGTTTAAGTTTAAGCTTAAAAGTCTAACAAGCTTATCCCTTCCCTATAAAAAAATCTACATAAATATGACTTCTCACTTTTTAAATATGTATCTTAAAATTCTATGCATTTGTTGAAACTAATATTTAATATATCTAAATATTTATAATTATTAACTCTCAAACCCTTAATATTTGGTACCTACTTTTTTTAATTTTATAAATAGACTTAAAAATTAATATGTGTCCTATTATATATATTTGAATATTTTACTATATACTTTATATGAGATTTGTCACCACTCTAATCATGCTTGTGGAGTTTAAACAATCCATTGTTTGTGTACTAGATATTTTCCTTAATTCATAAGTATATTTTATTAAAATACAAGTAAATTTATCTTCTGAAATAATATATTTGATTGAATAATAAATATGTATGGGTTAATATTTGATGTATTGACTGTGTAATTTCATGAAGAGAATCTTATGATAACATATTATTCAGGTTAAAATATTGTTGGAAAAATTGTTTTTTATGCTAACTTAGAGGCATATTCTCAAGAGGTAATGGTGAAGAGTTCAATCATAATGTTATGGTTTCATATTCTACTCCATGAGACCTTTACAACGATATATCATATGCTCAAAATGGTTGAGTGATGAATGAGAAATTGATGCTCAAAGTAAGCTACTTGAAAATATTGTTGAGGAAAAATAAAAGGCTTAGATCCCACATTGGTTAAATACCAAGTGTGGGATGTTTTTATTATGTGAACTCTCTTAAAAATTAATTGAATGACTAAGCTTGTAATTTTGCCTCGTGCGCAGGGGAGGTGCAAGGCCAAATCCGACAAGGTTAGGGTGCACCTACACAACGTGGGTGACGTGAAATGCTCGGACCAATCGGGCTTAAAAGCCTAAAATGGGCCTATAAATATTTTAGCCCAACACTAATTTATTTCCCTCAGCAGACAAAATCTGTTTATATATGGAAATTTTTCTTATTGATTTGATTCCAATAAATCTGTTTAAATTTTGTATTTAATTGCAAATTTTAGGGATATTTTCCATAATTACAACGCTCTCCATGCTTACAAAAGTCCATGATTTTGAAGTGTTTTTCTACACACTCTCATACTCTCTAAGAATTTCTCTTGCTGAAATTTTGTTGTTCTCAAAAATCTCTTTTTTCCATCTTTTGTGTTTTCTAAATATTCCGGTGATAGAAAAAGGCATTGTTCATTCGATTGATCATGGTAGAGGTGCTACTACTTCGATCACTACTGTTGTTGTATCCTGGGAGACTTTCGACCAACGTTACTCCAAGTACCATAGGAGTGGTCGAATCTGTCTTAAGGAAACTGTGTTTCACAGGCCTCAACGTTTCGTAAAATCTCAATTTTCCTTTACTTAAATTGTTTATTATGGTTTTATTTGATTTTCATATTTGATAAGTTAACTATAAATAATCCTGTTCATATTTTATTTTATATGTGTTTACTTTTAATTAATTGTAATAGCTCGGTTTTAGATAAATCGGAACAGTGGTTTCGGAACCACAAATTTGATGTCAAAAAATTATTTTAATATTATTTTCGGTATTTAAAACATGTTATTTGATATGTGTGAAAATTTCGTAAGCTAATTTTATCGATTGGTTGTTTAATTTGATAAAAGGACTTAATCGCGTAAAATGCAAAAGTTTCATTCTATTTGTTAAAGGTGTTTAATTGCTATGATTTAATAAATCAAAGATCCTTATAATGTTATTAGTCCATGATTAGTGTAAGTGGACAATTATGGCCATCCATTATATGTTTTTATATGTTTATAATAAAGGTTATTATAGTAAATTTATAAATTAAGTTAATTAAAATACAGCAAAACATGAAATTGTGTTCATCTTCTTCCTTGGTGACTGAATATCAAAGGAAAAAGAAAGGGTTTGAAGCTTTCTAATTTTCGACACACTCCTAGCTTGATTAAGGTACGATTTTAGCTCGATTTTTGATGATTTCTATGTTTTTGTAATCGTTGCAGCTCAATCTAGCTAGCCCGAACCTTTAATTTTGAAATTGTTAAAGATTTTGAGAGTTTTCATTGTTGAATCTATGTGTTCTTTGATGTTTAATGTTGAAATATGAAAGCTTGAGGATAGATTTTCATGTTTTGTAAAGTGATTTTTGATGAAAATGCATAATAGGGATTAAATTGTGAAATGTGCAAATTTTTGGTTGAAATGTGAAGTAAATAAAATTTTTGGGCTACTAGGGACCTATAAATAATTCGGCCAAGCTTGGGTTTATTGAACTTATGTGAATTTTGTGTTTTGTGAAATAATGATTAAATTGTTAAAAGTGTGAAAGTTTAGGGGCTAATGTGCAAATAGGCCTAAATGTATGATTTGGACTAAATTGAATGAATGGTTGATTAAATAAGTTAATTTTGAATTCATATAGATCAAGAAAGAAAGAATTCAGATTTAGATCGGGGGAAAAGCAAGGTTATCGAGTAGTCGACCCGATCCGTCAATTTCGAATACGAGGTAAGTTCGTATGTGATGATTACATTATGAATGTATGTTAAAATGCTTTAATATTGCATAAATTGTTAAAATGGGATTATAGATAATATATGAATTGTGAAAACAACTCTACGAATGCATTCGATGATAGAAACGAAAAGTGTGAAAGCTCGGTTGAATCTTAAGAATAATTTCGGATACTATCGACATGTCAGTAAGTGATACGTTGAGTTGGATTCGGGCCATGATATTAGCACTTCGGGTGCGTATTTTACCAATTTGGCTTCGAGCCATGCATATCGGATGATTTGGCTTCGGGCCATGATAATAGTTCTTCGGATAAGTTACCTTGATTTGGCTATGGGCCATGGTATAGGTACTTATCGTATGAGACTCCTGAGTATCCGATTTCTATTCTGAATGGTTCAATGGGTAAACGAATGATGTGGTTGAGAAAGAGGTTAGTACGAGGCGATATAGGTATGTCCAGAACCTATTCTAGTATTAAATAGTGAAAGTTTGATGAGTTTGTATTTGATCATTTTTTGAGACATGAGAAAGGTTTGTAGTTAATGTGTATAGGGTTTTGTCATGTGTAATTGGTTGATTTGCATTTATTCGATGAATTAAATTACTCACATACGAGCTTACTAAGCTATGAAGCTTACTTCATGTTAATTTTCTATGTTTTATAGTGAATCAAAGCTAGCTCGGATCCGGGAGTCATTGGGAACATCATCACACTATCAAACATCTAAGTTGATACTTTTGAATTATACATTTATGGCATATGACAAGTATAGGCTAGATGTGGTATTTTGGTTGTATTATAGCCATGAGATTTGGCTTGTAAATGATGTTAATATTGATATGTGTTTGGCTATTAGAAATGGCTTGTAAATGTATATGTTTTGGTTTGTATAAATATAGCCATGAGTGATAGCTTATTTTGGTTCGTTTTGGCGTGGTTGTAACCAAGACATTATGGGAGTTAAAATGGTCATGTAAATTATGATAAATGAACCATATTGTTTGATATTGTTTTGGCATGTATTTGACTAAGTAAATGGTAGTGATTTAAGAATTGGAATAGATGAAATTATAATGGTATGAATTGTGCATTTGGTTGATGATGTTGGCTGCCTAATTGTATAATGAAATGGTATCATTTTGCCTTGTTTAGGTACATTGAAGTTAGGGTGGCAAATTGGCCTTGCGAATAGCCTATTTTTGTCCATACGGGCAGAGACAGAGGTGTGTGTCTCAGCCGTGTATGACACACGGTCATATTACACAGCCGTGTGTCCCATGGTGTTGAAATTGAATTGAAGTCAGTATGCTCCACAAGGTCTCACACACGGGCGTGTGATTGGCCGTGTGGCACAAGTCAGTATACCCCTTAATTGGCACACGGCCTAGCACACGGGCGTGTGACTTGGCCGTGTTGTGTAAGTTAGTATACCCTACAGGTTTGGCACGACCTAGCACACGGTCTGGCACATGGGAGTGTGTGGCCACTTCGAAGGGCCCATGGGCTAGACACACGGGGGTGTGGTCACAAGTCAGTATGTATGCCTTGTTTCCACACGGCTTAAGACACGGGCGTGTCTGGAGCCGTGTGAGCCACACGGCCTATTCACACGAGTGTATGACCCCTGTATGGTTGAAAATTTTTAAAGTTTCCAAAATTTTCATATGTTATCGGTTTAGTCCCAAACCACTTTTAAAGCATGTTTAAGGCCTCGTAGGCCCTTATAAGGGACAATGTGATTGTGTTGAATGATTTATGAGAATGAATGTTTTATGTTTGACAAATGTATGCTTTATGTTGTAAATTGTTCGGTAATACCTCGTAACCCTACTCTGGAGACGAATACGGGTTAGGGGTGTTACATTAATTATTTTTGTTCGCTAACGTATTTTTTCTAAAAAAATGTGTCAAGTTTTTGTACTCTTTTTACATTTAGAATTATTTTTAGGAATTTAGTTACTTCACTTTTCAAATACAAAAGTTCTAGCCAAATTGTTAATACCGTTAAAATTATTCCACTAAATTCATTGATGTGCCACTTAAAATTTAGAAAAGATCTCTTGGTAGCCATATAAGAATAACATAAGAAATTTATCCATGTTAACAATTGAATTTGCATTTTTAAAATTGGAAAGTAGAGAGACTAAGTTCTCAAAAATAAAAGTAGAATGACTAAATTACAAACGTACGAAGACTATAAGAGCTTGGAGCATATTTTAACATATTACTCAAAACAAAGTTAATAAATTCATTTTTTTTTTTAAATTTATGATATACTAACAAAGCATCAAACATTAACACAATGAATATTGATCAATATTATAAACTATCTAAACTTGCTTAAAATGATGTATATAAAACAAATAAAAATTGTAAAAGTATTTTAATATTTAATTCAAATATTTTATGGTACTTTTATTTATATTTAGTATACTCTTTTTAAAAGAGTTCAACTAACATTGAAAAATCTAAAATTATACTCAAATTTGAGTAAAAACAATTTATTTCGAAAATTGAACATGAATTTGTAGTAAATAAAATATTTAAAACAATTTTTTAATTTTAATACTATTGCAGAAGATAAAGGTGACATTATAATAATATTAATTATTATTTAAAATAATAAATATCTTTATAATTTCATAATTGAGTTGGTAACTTGGAAGTGGCATAACTCGATAAAATGTTTAAATATAAATAAAATATTTAAATTTAAGTATTAAAATGTTAGTTATAATTTAAAAGAATTTTTTATTTAATTTGAATTAATAATCTGATTAAAAATGACATTAAGGAAGTAAAATATTTAAATATAAATATTATATTAAGTATTAATTTATATGAAACACTAATTAAATTTTTTCCCACATTTATTTAACACGAATTTAAAAAGTGTAAACTCATCCCACCCTGTATATATAAGAAAAATACTGTATTGTATTAGATTAGGAATAGAGGTAGAGGATAGTCCAATGACGTCATTGATGAGAAGAGAAAATTGGCAGTGTAGAAAGTAGGCTGTTTGAAAGGGACAGTTGGGTTGGACTTGCATATACAACCAGAAATAAACCCCCATTTAAAACAAAGCTACATAAATTACGACCGTGAATCCCATAAATGCATAAAAAAATACAAAGCAGGAGGAAGAAGAAGAAGCAGCCGATACAGAAACAAAGAAACCACCGTAAGTGGGTCACAACAACAGACGTCGTCTTCAGGCAGTAATCCATGTGCCCACATGGCTGTTTGCGAGTTTGAAAGAAACCAATAAACAATAACCCCCCAAAAAAAAACACAACTCTCTTTCATTTATTTCTTTTCATATATATATATATAAAATATTATTTAAGATTATGATTGAGTTGTAGTTTTTAGTGTAGATTTTGGAGAGATACCCAGAATCAGGAATAGTTGAAAAAAGCTAATAGTTTTAAAAGACTGTTCCTTTCTCTGTTTTGGAGGAGTGTGAAGATGAAGGAGAAAAGTGAGAGCGGGGGAGGAGGGTATGTAAGAGCAGATCAGATAGATCTGAAGAGCTTGGATGAGCAACTTCAGAGGCATCTTAGTAGAGCATGGACGATGGAGAAGAACAAGAACAACAGGAAAGATGAAGGAGAGGAAGGCGGCGGACAGCTGAGACCTAGCAACACTGGGAGAAGACAAGAGTGGGAGATTGATCCGTTTAAGCTTATCATCAAAAGTGTTATAGCTCGTGGCACTTTTGGAACCGTTCATCGTGGGATGTATGATGGCCAAGATGTTGCTGGTATTTTCACCATTTCCCATCTCTCTCTCTTTATATTTTTTATTTTTATTATATGCTCAAGATTTGATTTTCTGTATCCATTTATTGTTTGAATTGAAACACTTGGTTTTGATCATCAAACTCTACATTTCACCCCCTTTCTTTTTCTGGTATACTTTTGGTTTCCTCCAAAATCAACTTTGTAGGCCTCATAAATGTGTTGATATGCATTAGGCACTCAAGCTTATGTTATTACTTTAGGCCCCTTTGGTTGGGAAGGTTCATCAAAATGATACTGTGTGTTTCACAATAACCACTGTCGTTTCATTTTGCTACTGCTACGGCATGGATATAGCAATATGCTACTTCTAAAATATATATATTTTAACATTATAATGTTTAATTTTAAATAAAATAATTAATATTTCATAACTAAATTTGTTTTTAATAATAATAAAAAGTAAATTAACTAGGAAAATATTATATAGATTATCCTCATAATATTTGTTTAATTAAAATATTAATAATCATAAATAGGATTAGTATTTATTACACTGATAATTTACTTTTTTATTCTTTTAAAAATTATAATCTATGTTTTTATATATTTAATTTTTAATATTTTGTTATATTATTATAAAAAAGAAATGTATCGAATATATTCCAAATAAAATAACGGGTCTCACAAAATTTTAACTATTATGCTTTTTGATACGTGTCTTGACAGTGTCCGATTTTTTTTTTTTTGGCGTGTCCGGTACGTATCTGCATGTCCGTGTAGGACAGCGGTACGAGGAGGTTGATGCTTCATAGGGCTAGTGTTCTTATAGGTTACTCGGACTTGGGTGTTGCGTGTTAAACTTTCCAAGTTTTGTCGAAGCTCATACCTCAGATTCATGTCTGAATATGTTACCGACCAACATAGTACTTGAACCAAAATGGAAGTCCGAGCAACACAAATGTTCTTCTTCCGTCATTGACCAAAAATTACAGTTTCTCAATATTAATAGTACCGTTATTTATATCAAAGAGGTTGCCTAAGGTTTGCAGTGGCGGAGTTGATTTTTGGGATCAAATGTTTCCTAGATTTTCAGTTTCTGTTTGGATAATCTTATTACAAATGTTCCGTTTGTTTGGTTGCTGAGAAAATGCAAGCAAAAGGGAAGAACAACTATTCCAATGCATACACCTATAACTTGAATGAGTTTTTCCCTTCTATATATTAAGCAACCAAATGTGTGCTAATCTATTATTGATGTGCACTTTTAATCATAATACTTTTTGGAGATAAAAAAAAAGCCAGAAAATTTAAAGCTCCTCGTTAACATTGCGGACTTCCATTATGCTTAGTTAAACTTCTTGACTGGGGAGAAGAGGGTCACAGATCCGAGGCCGAAATAGCTTCACTTCGAGCAGCTTTTACTCAAGAGGTTGCGGTGTGGCATAAGCTTAATCATCCTAATGTAACAAAGGTAACATTTATTTTCTCCTATCTTTTCCCCTCTTTTTTTTTTTTCTCAGTTTCTTTAATCTTTTCCACACTCTTATCCTAATATGGATGTTATCGATCAATATGGCGTTATAGATGAATCATTATGCATTATATTTATTTGTCTTTAACCCATGCAGTTTATAGGGGCGACAATGGGCTCATCGGACCTGAACATACAGACGGAAAATGGTCAAATTGGCATGCCAAATTGTTGTGTTATTGTGGAATATTGTCCTGGGGGTGCACTGAAATCCTACTTGATAAAGAATAGGAGAAGGAAGTTGGCTTTTAAAGTAGTCATTCAATTGGCTCTAGATCTTGCACGAGGGTTGAGCTATCTTCACTCCCAAAAGATTGTCCATAGAGATGTCAAGACAGAAAACATGCTTCTGGACAAGACGCGTACCGTAAAGATTGCTGATTTCGGGGTTGCTCGACTCGAGGCTTCGAACCCTAATGACATGACCGGAGAGACTGGAACACTTGGTTATATGGCACCAGAGGTATACAACTTAAATATATGCTTTTCTTTAGAGTTTCGCAGTCAGTCACTCCCCACTTGATGAATTGAAATAGCCTAAATTCGGGACAGGTCCTTAACGGCAATCCCTACAATAGGAAGTGTGATGTGTATAGCTTCGGTATCTGCTTATGGGAGATATACTGCTGTGACATGCCGTATCCTGATCTTAGCTTCTCGGAAGTGACATCGGCTGTCGTCCGTCAGGTAAATGAATCCATCTCCCTTGCAAACATTATAGCCTAAGTTGATTCATGTTGATTGCAATAACATAAACTTTAAACTGCAGAATCTGAGGCCGGAGATACCTCGTTGCTGTCCAAGTTCTCTTGCAAATGTAATGAAAAGATGCTGGGATGCAAACCCCGACAAACGGCTGGAGATGGACGAAGTGGTGTCGATGTTGGAGGCGATTGACACATCAAAAGGCGGAGGCATGATTCCGCATGATCAAACTCAAGGTTGTTTGTGTTTCCGGAGATACCGCGGACCTTGATATTGAATTAAATATGGTAGCAGAGCTAAGTAACATTCCAATTTATTCATATATTTCATTTGAATTGGAAAGTAAGAGCTGATGAAAGTAGAAAGTTGTGGGGTTCAATATCTGCTATTCCAACATCCATTTTGTAAAGCTTTGCTAATCCATACGTCTCTTTTGGATAATGGAAACAGAGGCGGAAGGCATTGGAAGTCCAGGTCTTGGCTCTTAAACAATTTTGATTTTTCATATTTTCTTTTCTTAATTTCTGCTTATAACTTTATATGTTTTACAGTATGAGATAAAATATAATTCGCTTTCTCAAAATGAAATTCATATACTTTTTACTTTAATTAACTTAAAATTTTATGCCTTATAAATTAAAACAGCTAAAAGTATACTATTATTACAGTCTTATATCTGAGATTTTTATCTTCATTTTCAATAATATTATCTCTTTCAAGATTCGAAACCCGCATTATTACTTAATATTTGTTGGAATTATTATCTTGTCATTTAATCATCAATTACTATTATTCACAAACTCTTCAAATTAATTGATTTATTATAATTATCAATGGCATAGGTCATTTAAAAGTTAAACGTTGCTATTAGTCTTTATATTTTATGAAAGCTATAGATTTAGTACTTTTATTTTAATTTGATCTTTTAGTTCTTAAATTTTAAAATATCAATCCTCGTCAGATGATAATAGCTAAATTCATTAAGTCGCCAAATATATTATCATATGTGTAATAACATGTTAGCTTGTTATTTTTACATATTATTCATTAAAATTTATTTAATGGATTAACAATTATAATTTGTATTAAGATTGAAATTTTAAAATTCAAAAGTATAAAAACTTAAAATGATCCAATTAAAGAATAGAGACTAAATTTAAAGTTACACGAATAATGTAGGGCTATTAATTGAATGTAACAAACTGTTTGAATATGACTAAAATTTTAAAATTCAGAAAATATATAGAATATAAATACTAACAACATAATTGAATTTTTAAATATTTTCACAACTTCAACCAATAGCGTTGAAAAGTAAAATTATATTTATTTATGATGTGCCTGTATTTGTTTTCTTCAATTTTCAATCCTAAATTCATCATTTTTATTGGAAGTTTAGAACCAAAATAAGAAAGTTTGTATTGATCGATTTGTAAGTGGCTAGGGATAAAACCCACGGTAAGCGTAGAGATTGTAAATGTTCCAGTTGGTAATGCATTGTACTTTCATTATTACGAATAGGGATAATGGGAAAATTTATCCCTATACTTTGTTAAAATTATCAACGTGCTGCTTACAATTTATTTATTTTCATACTTGTACTTTAATTTCGTTTATTAAAATGGTACTTACCCTTGACACTATTAATGACATAGCATCATACCAATAAATGAATGAAATGTGGCAATTTTTCCCACATCATTGAATATGTCATCATTCTTTAAGTGGTCATAGGCCAAGTTATAACAAAATTTCAACTTATTTGAACATCCGACCCTGACTCAAATAAAAAGTTAAAACCCAAAGTCGGTTCACTTGTATTAAGAATTTTTATATTATTTTATATAAAATAATATTTAAAAATATAATACATCAAATACACTAAAATTTCCAATAAATTAAAAATAAATTTTAAAAATTTATACTTAAATAACACTAAAATAGGTATAACTTAACAAGCAAATGCCTCAAAAATATTAGCAAAATTAACAATAAAACAAGAATTATACAATATTCAAACAATAACAACCAAATAATAATAATATAATAGTGAAATGACAACAAAATAGTAGAATTTTTTTCTTTTTTGTAAATTCAGACCGGTCCGAGCCCAGGTTAAAAAAAGCTTACCTTAGGCATGACCTATTTTCTAAATAAGTCTTTTTTTTTTGCCCAAACTCATTTTTTTTTTGAAATTAGTCTGTTTATTACTAGGTCTAAAAGTTAACAAGAGAAGTCCACATCAAAACACAAAACCAAACAAACAAAAACAATCGACAAAAAAAAAAACACAAAAGAAAACTGAGGAAACACCATCTTCTTCAACCAGCAACTCCCAGGCACATTTCATGTCTAAAAAACCCCACAAATAAACGGCAAAATCTTCCTAACTCCGGCAATGAATCGCCCAGAAAAGAAACAGTTGAGACAGGCAACCCTTATGTCGAATTTTCTCAACTCAAGCAAAACCTCAGAGAAGAAATTATGGTGGTCGAATACTCTGACGATCTGAATCGGCCACTTCCAAAGCTTTCAAAGGCGCGTTTTCAACCCAGAACGAATCTCTTTCGGTTCGCATACCCTTAACAGTCATTGCATGCGCTGCTCCATTCCTTTCTCGCGCAATGAACTGAAACCGACAGGAATTGAATTTCCTCACCAAATTCTTCGCATCCCAGGTAAACGGTCTAGATTCCGAATAATCCTCGCTCAGTTGTTGAATATTTTGAACAACCAATCTCGAATCACTCTCAAGAATAACCTTCGTGAAACCTAAATCCAGGGCAAATTGGAGACCATTAATTACAGCAAGCGCTTCAGCAGTCACAACTGCACGAACCAAGTTATGTCCTTGAAACCCCGACTCCATTATCTAACCTTCATCATTCCTAATAATAAAACCTGAAACTGCTCTTTTTTTGGCAACTGACAGTCCTGCATCAACATTAACTTTCACCTACCCCTGCGGAGTAGGCATCCATCTTACAAAGGCTCTCGGCTGAGGATGCTTCAAATTCACAGCACTACTCCAATACTTCAATTCGAAGCCCCTAATGAAGGTAACAATCTCCTCCGAACTTTGTATCTTTCTCTCATGTACAAATTTATTTCGAGAGAACCAAAGTGCCCAAATAGTAGTGGCAATCACCCCTTGTTTGCTACTATCTGAATTCTCCAACAACCAACCCAACCACTTATTAAAATTCGTATTTGCCATTAACCTTGGCCATTGGATATCTAACATGGTCCAAACCTGTGCAGTAGACAAACAATCCCGAGCAACATGAGTTAAATATTCACACAACTGGCCACAACGCAAACATTTTTTATCAGTAGTCAATCTCCTAAAATGTAAGTTTTGAAAAGTAGGCACATAGTTTTTCACAAATTTCCAGATACAAATACGAATTTTTGAAGGACACTTTAAACTCTATATATGTTTGAGAAGTTTTTGCTCATTTAAATTCACATTAAGAGCATCCAGTAACATTTTGTAACCATTCTTCACAGAATAGGTGCCCGAATTATCGCTTAACCAAACTACTTTATTAGATTGATCAGTAGTAGGTATAGGAAGAAATACAATCTGATCTGCTTCTTCAACCGAGAAAGTCGAGTAAATGAGATCTATATTCTAACGATTTGGATTTTTCAAAATTAGATCAGCCACCCCATCCATACCAGCCACCCTATCAGTAGAAATCAAACGTTGAGCGTTCCCTGGCAACCAATGGTCTTGCCATATTGACACCGAAGTTCCAACCCAATTCTCCACTTCAGTCTAGAGCCTAAAAGACCTTTAGTACATTAGACACTTTTCCAAACAAATGATGGATTCGTTCCTAAAGAAGCTGCCAAAAAATTTGAACCACTACAGTACTTTTCTCTAAGCAAACGCGCAAGCAGTAAACTTGGATTTTCCATAAGATGCAAACTCTACTTAGTAAGAAGTGCGATATTAAACTTGGCCAAATCATGAAACCCCATCCCGCCTTCTTCTTTTGGTACTGACAGCTCATTCCACGAACACCAATGAAGACTTTTTTTTCCCGCTTTCTTTTGCCACTAAAATCAAGCCATGACGGCAACAAGAAACAATTCATAGCATACAACGAGATAGCTTGGAGCACAGCTCGAATAAGAACTTCCCGCCCCCTATAGAAAGTAATCTCGAGCTCCAATTGGAGATTCTTCTGATTAACTTCTATTTAAGCTCCTTAAAAGCCTTCTTTTTATTACGCCCCACCATTGAAGGGAGACCAAGGTATTTGTCCATATTTAAACTCCGATTAACCCCCAAAACCCTACTCACCTCCTCTCTTTTAATCTGATCAACATTAAAACTAAATAATATCCCTAACTTATCAAAATTTATTTCCTGGCCGAAACACGTAACATAAACCTCCAAACAATCTTTAATCACTTTTGCCCCGTCAACAGACGCATCTCCAAAAATAAGACTATCATCAGCAAAAAACAAGTGGGTGACCTGAGGGGCTTTCCTATTAACCCGAAAGCCATTAAGAACTCCCATTGAAGCAGCCATTCTAAAAAGAGACGACAAACCTTCTCCACATATAAGGAATAAATAATGACTAATAGGGTCCCCTTGGCGAAGGCCTCGCCACAGAATAAACGCATTACCCATTTCTCCATTCATAGCTACAAAATAAGATACAGTTTTCACACAATGCATGACTCTCTCAATCCACAAATTTGAGAACCCCATCCTTCGAAGCATAACTTGCACGAAACTCTATTCGACCTGGTCATATGCTTTACTCATATCAAGTTTTAAAGCAAATGACCCCTTTCTCCCTACCCATTTTCTCCTCATAGAATGCAAAGTTTCATATGCAACTATGATATTATCCGTAATAAGTCTTCCTGGCACAAAAGCACACTGTGCTTCATCAATACATAAGTGAAGGATCTTTTGAAGCCTATTCGCCAACATCTTTGAAATAATTTTATATAAAATGTTACAAAGGCTAATAGGCCTAAATTGATTCATGTACCGAGGAGAGTTAACCTTGGGAATCAAAACAATTCTTGTGTTGTTAATCTCGGCTATATTATGCATCCCTTGCAACGCCTCAATATAGAAGCAGCCACATTGCTACCCACAATGTGCCAAAATCTTTGGTAACAAATTGCCCCTAAACCATCTTCCTCCGAAGCTTTTAAAGGACTCGTAGCTTTTAAAGCCAAGCACACCTCTTCATATGTAAAATTCTTCTCAAGATCCTCATTCATCTTTTGAGAAATACATGGCTCGACACCTTCCAAAATAGACCTTGGATCTCTAACACTCTTCGATGTAAATAAGGAGGTAAAATAATTAGTAGCAAGTCGTAGTAAAGCAGCATTACTCGCATGAGAGATACCCTCACCATCCACCAACTCTTCCACTCTATTCTTCTGACGATTATCAGTTGCCGATTGGTGGAAAAACCGGGTATTTCTATCCCTATTTTTCAACCAATTCGCCTTCGCTCGCTACTCCCAATAGAGCTCTTCCCAAACTCATTTTTCAAGTATATATTTTTACCCAAAACCTCATATTTTCGGGTGGACCTTTAGGCCAAGCCATAGGAGCTTAAGGCTAATTTTATCTAATATTTATTATTACCCAAAATAAAAATAAATTTACTTATGACTAAAAGACAATTAGTTCTACTCGTCTCTTTAATCTTCTTCTTTGGAACAAAACAAAGAAGCCTTAGTCGCATTTTCTCATCTTCGAAGCCAATATTTACTGGCGTCTTCTTCGATCAAGAAGCATTCAATCACATTTATGAGTCCATCTACAGATTTCATTTTTTATTAGAAATGTTTATTGTTCGGGTCAAATTTAAACATGATATTAATATATTTTATATTTGTTTAAACTTGACCCGACCCAAAATATGAGTCTAAAATTTTACTTAAACTCGTTCATATTTGCAAAATACTAACCTAAGTCCATTTTAGGCTCACTCATATTATTTTTAAAATATATATATATATATTATTTTCATTTAATATTTTGTTATTTATTGAAATTTTTATATAGTCATATTAACATTATTTTAATATTTACATTAGAGTAGTATTATATATTTAGTATATGTTTATTTTTTAATTGTGTTATAAATTATATAATATAAAGTATTATAAATTTCAAAAAGAGTCGGGCCAAATTGGACTTAGACCTTGAATATTCAAGCCCAAACTTAACTCATATTTTAAACGGGTCTAATTTTTTTACCTAAGCCCATTTTTCGAGCTTAATATTTTTGTCCAAACCCTACCAAATTTCAAGCTAGCCTTAAGGCCTAGACGGGTAGCCCAACCTATAAACGAGTCTAATATTTATTAAGCCTAGCTCTTCGATTTCCTTTTGCAAAAACCATTCTCAGTTCTCCAAATTTCATAAATTTTTCTTTGCATCATTAGTACGCCACAGTCTTACTTTTCTTCTTTCCTGCTTCCTTATACTGGTTAGACATGGAGATGGGAATGACAATCTTGGAGGCTGGGTTTAGTTTAGGTTTGCATATGTTAATTTGACCATGATAAGGTTTTTTTGGGGGGTCTAGTTTACAGGGTTTGAGATATGTTTTCTTTTTCCAAGTAAAAGCAAAGGTTTTTTCTCAATAAAAATTTTTTGTTACTAATTTTTTTTTTGTTCCTTTGACATTCTTTTGTTTCTTTTGAGATGTCCACAATGGAATTCCACCAGAAATTGAAAAAAAAACCCTAAAAAAGTCTTCTTTGCCTAATTTAGCAGGGTCTGATTCTTTGACATTCAAACACCATGTATTTGCTCTTCTTCTTCTTCTTCTTGGCTCTCTTCTTCTATAACCTTCCACCATTGAAACACCATGCCTTTCCAAGATGTAATGTATCCACCACATATATAAATCCCAACTTCACTAAAACACCCAAAAACAAAGAAACAAAGAAACCAATAAGAAATAAAGAAACCACTGTAAGTGGGTCACAACAACAGACGTCGTCTTCAGGCAGTAATCCATGTGCCCATACGACTATTTTTGAGTTTGAAGATTTGAACATTACTTGCCATGATCAAAAGTGAGGAGAAGCTTGGGTAAATTGCATTTCCCTTGTGTTACTATGACCTCCAAAGCAACAACATGCTGGTTTGAAGTTGCAACAACCATGCCTGAGTAACTGTAGAAGAATATGAAGCAATTGGGTTAAAGCTTTGGCCTTAGATCGTTACCTTTGAAGTTTGGAGGAATCATTTGCAGAGATGTAGTATGGGATTTATTTAAAAATTAGAGGCATCTCTATTTTTTCTCTTCTTCTCCTCCTTCTTCTTCTTCTTATTTTTCCTTTTTTAAACTCTAAATTGGTATTGATGGGGCTGTTAAATTGGTGGTAACCGGCCAACTGGAAGGTTTTTTTACACTAAGCACGCCGTCATCTGCCACATCACTTTGATGTGACTTTTATGACGGAAAATGGCAAAAATGACTATTTTATCACTTTTCCAAAGTTGAGTGACTAAAATAAAACTAAGGTGGTTGTTTTGTCATCTACCCCATAATTGAATGACTATTAGTGTAATTTACCCTTTTTTTTATCTTACCAAATATATTAACTCTTTCGATGCTACATCTTTGGGGCCTGGGTTTATCCTAGGGAAATCGCTGCTCAAACGAATGACATTGATGTAGCGTATGTAATGGAGATATAAATCCTTGGGGTTGGGTTTACTGCAGAACTTTCGGGGGGCAATATTGATATTGTTTAAGATGGAGATTATTGAAAAACAAAAAAAAGAATCAGGCATTTGGAACTTTGAAGAAAAAAAAGAATGATGGATTCAAAAGTCATTAATTTGTTACTGATTGAGAGAAAAAATAATTAAAAAATAGAGAAACTTGTTGGGAGATTAAATTTTTAATGTGTTTTTTTTCTTTTTTCACTTTAAACTAATAATGGTATAGTTGTTTTTAAGTCCTTTGCTTTTGACTAGTTGAATTTTTTTCAGACACAATGCCGCATGCCGTCCTATGATTCACCCACGTGTCAACTTTTTTGTCCGGCATTAACACCGTTAAGCCGTAATACCCAAGTGATGGATGGAGAAAAAATTACAAATACCAAAATAAACAAATTAAAAATACAAATAATTTTGTTAAAATATAAGAAATATTTCTGTGTCATCCGCGAATTAAAATAATTTTAAGTTTATTTTAGATAATAATAACATAAATAGAAATATCATTGATAAAAGTTAATATATTAAAGCTAGTGCATCAACATTAAAAAACTTAAAGCATAAACTTTCAAAAAATTATAACATAAAAAAAATCATTAACAGAAACATGGTAAAGTAAAAAGGAAAAAGTTTGGTCTTTAGACACCAACAAAAGTAAATTCTATTTAAAATTATAAAAGATATAATGATTTATTTGATTTTTCAACTTTACATAAAATGTCATTTTAGTTTTTTATTTACTTTTTCGTCTCTTTTAGCCCTTTAGTTTACATTGTTTGTCAAATTACTCCGGTCGAAACCATTTTTAATTTTAAAACGTGGATCGACTTTTAAACATAGATGGAGTCGCTACCAATCCTTTTTGAGGTGTAATTGGGCCACCTTATAAAGCATTTTGGTCTACGAGTTTTAAGAAAATAAGTTCGGGAGTCGATTACGTACGAGGAAGGGTCAGCACGCTCATAACGCCCAAAATTGGTACCAAATTGATCAATAAATGTCCTTATTGTTGAGAATTTTGAGAGATTTTAAAATATGATTCTTTCAGAAAATATTTAAACGGTTCGTTTTGGAATATTAAGGCTCATTTGTTCCGAAAGGACAAAACATCACAACCAGCACATTAGGATGTAACATTTTAACCCTCAAGATCAAAATAGTCCCTTAATTTTCCAAAACCTGAAAATAGAAGGATATTTAGACATTTGGATGACCGAAAAAACCACAACCTAGCACGTTAGAGCACAACTCTTTCGGACTCCCAAACACGAAACATTGCCTTATTTTGAAAACAAAACTTTATGTATCAATTGAAGGTCAATGTAGTGTATTTTTTAAAACTCCGGTGCTAGGATGCATGATAGGATAATACTGAATGCAATAATACAGATAACCATTATATGCAAAAATAAAAATAAAATAAAAAATAAAACAGACCATTCAAGTATATACAGAAAAATAATAGATAGATAAACAAATAAAAACTAATTTAAAATGCAATAATGAACAAACAAATAAATAAAGAAACATTGGGTAAAAATATAACAAGAATAATTATAATATGAAGTCGATTATAATATATAAACAATTAAAGAAGTGTATATATAAAATAATAATAAAAATTATCATGCAAGATTTTAAAATAAGGGATATATAACAGAAAATTTAAAATAAAATGACCATATGATAAAAACTATTAAAATATACATATACAAATTTGAAAGGAACCATTTAAAAATCAAAGATCAATAAACTAAAAAAGATATAATCATTCCACAAAATTTGCATGACAAATTAATATAAATAAAAGGTAAAACAAATTTTAAAATGGAAACAAATGAACTTACAATAAAAAAAAGATAAAAAAAAAAACAAAGGTCGAAACCATATAAAATAATTTAAGGATCTATATAAATGTAGAAGTACAGTAGGTTATATATATGGATACTGAAATAAACAATATATAAAAGAAAATAAGTTACATATATGCGGTAATAATATGAAACAGGCAATATGGACAAATGGAATCGACAATATAAAGAAAAGATTGAAACACTTCATAACTACCTAATATGGGTACTTCATAAAGCAGATTAAAAAACAATACATATATAACTTAAAACGCATAAATATTGGATGGTAAAACAATATGACATTTAAGGCGTAAAATAAAAGGAACGCAAGATTAACAAATCGCAAATGAAAGTGCTAAAGCGAAAGCAATAAAATGTTGAGGGATCAATCTGGGAATTAACCTAGGCTTTCAAAACACCACGCAAAAGGGGAACCCAAACACCAAAATCAAAATACAGCTGGGTAGATTTTTAAACATAAAAGAAATCAAGGCGAAATTTAAACAAATAAGAAGGGTTAACGGCAAAATTATCCCATTGAAATTGGGACACACGGGGCTAAAGCAAAATGGGTCGATTCATGTGGGTCTTTCCTTCTTTGCTGAAAAATCATTTGGACCATTTCCCTTTTTGAAACAATAAAGCACGACCCCAGTTCCCCTTTCAAATCTTTTTCTTCAGCCAAAACAGCTAAGCCAAGACCATAATCCAAAAAAAAAGGGTCTGATTTCAAATGGGTGCCATTCTAAACGAAGGAGACAAAGCTCCGACGACGCTACCCGAAACAGGTATTCTCCTTATCCTTTTTTTTTTTTTAATAGAGCAAAGTGAAATATGGAAAAAAAAAGAAGAAGCTAAATCGGATGGAGATGCGAAAATAAAAGGGAAAAATCACCTTAAAAAAAACTGATTTCTGATTGCCTTTGTATTCAGATTTATGCCTATTTTCTACTGATAGTGTAAAAACAACCAAAAAAAAAAAAACCCCCTTTTACAAATTTTTGTGTGGCTTTTATAGTAAAGAAAGCAAATCCAAAAATCCCGATCTCCTCTCTGCCGTTGCCATTTGTTTGCTCTTTTGTTACAGGTATCTACGTGGGTTTCGGAAGCGTGACGGATGTGGGCACTGACGTGGCCATAGTGGTTGGTGGAGGAGCGCACGATGCGGCGAAATGGGGCTCGCGGCATGAAGGCCAACTCCTTTGCTGCTAAGGTTTCAAGTTTGTTTGTTGTTAGGGGTTTTTGGGCTAGTTTGGGCTTGTTTTTATTGGGCTCCGGGCTGAATTAGCCCACAACAACTCTAAAATGAATGAAAAAGTTAACATCTATTAACTTTGCTGATGTAGCATCCATGCTAGTCCACATGTATGCCGTGTTAGCAGTTAATTAATTTTTAAAAATTTAAAAAATATTTTTTTATACTTTAATAAATTTAGTAATTTTTTAATATATTTTTAAAATTTTAAATTTTAAATAATTAATTAATTGCTAACATGCCAATTCATATTATGCCACATCAACAAAGTTAGTAGACATTGATTTTTCCATCTATTTTGGGGGTAATTTAACAAATAATGTAAGTTTAAGAGCTAAAAATGACGAAAATTAAATGAAGGGCTACAATGACTTTTTTTTTTGTAAAGTTGGAGGGCCAAATATGTCATTATGCAAACATAAAAATTAATAGATAGCTGTAAGTAGGGTCGTATCCACAAAGACAGATAAACTTTATTTCTTAAACAAAAACAAGTTATAAGAGGGAATTTTTAGGAAAAAAAAACTCAGTGAAAAAAAGCAGTAAATAGAAGTTTTGGGAAATCAATGAAGAAAAATATTAGTCGAAGGTAAATCCTTGTTTAATTCATAGATTTGATCGTTGACGCAAGGATATCATTAATGCCTTCAATAAATTAGTTATAGTTGTTGACTCAACGTCGAGAAACCAATATTTCCTTACCTATTTGGTAACCAAGAGACAACTCGTTTGAAATTAATTCTCTAATTAATAAATAACCTTATAACTCAACGCTCAATATTTAACTTACTAACAACATTAAGAATGACAGAGACCTAATTCTAACCAACAAACTCACCTCAATGGAGCTTATCTAAGCTAGATCATACATTCACTCCATATAATCATAAGTTATGACATAAATAATTATGCAGTTCGTCACAGGTATTAGAATGAATTAAACAATTACAGATTTAATTATTATAATTGATAAGCAAATTAAAAATGACTGGGGGGGTTTAGAAAATCAATGAGATGAAGCTTTAGCCAAAGATAAAATCTTCGTTTGATTCACTAGTTTAATCATCAATGCAAAGATGTTTTCAATATTCTTTAGTAAATTAGTTATAATTGTCGGTGCCGCACCTAGTAACCAATTTCTTATTACATTGTCAATACTAAAAAGGAAGCTCATTGAAATTGTTTTCCTTACTAATAGACAATCCTATAACTTCGTGCCTATGATTTAGCTTGTCAATAGCATTAAAAACGAGAAAGACCTAATTCTAACCAACAAACACAAACAAGCGAGATTTATTTAAATTAGGTCACATATCCACACAGCATAAATTGCTTACATATTTTATATCCAATTATGTTGTTTGTCACAAGCATTAGAATCAATTAAACAAGTATTGGTTAAACTATTTTAATTGATAAGACAAAAATTCTAAGTTATCAAATATGAGCTCTATATTCAATAAGCCTAAATATTTATAATTAAACTAGAAGAAATATAAATATTAAAGAAAAAAAGAAAAGATGAAGAGAAATTAGATTTCACAAACTTTTAAAATCAAATCTCGATGTTGCTTTTATAGAAAAAGAGGTTTTAGCAATCACTAATTTTTAAAAATATGTTAAAGAAACTTATTTCAGAAAGTAGGTTTTTTTTTTTTTGAAAATTATTGTTCTAAGCTGCTTTTGGAGAGAAAAAGGAAAATGAGTCCTATAGGGCAACTTTTCACTATTGTGTCAGTGAAAACGCGTCTTACAAGGCGGGCTTTTAGCCCTGTTAGCTGAAAGCATGTCTTATGAGATGCGTTTTCACTGAAAATTGACAATTAGCTCTTTTTGTTAGGTGGTTAAATGTTAGTGTTTTTATCTTTAAGTCTTAAGTTCGCCTTCTCTCCTACTCATATTTGTATTTTTTATTTCATGTTTTAAGCTTTTTATATTTTAATTAATATTTTTAACACATAAGTTTTTTGGCTAGATGACTAGATAATTGGGATTTCTTCCTTAAGTCCTAGTTTGATTCCTCTTATAAATATTTTAATAAGTATTTTTTATTTAATGTTGTTTCAAGGTTTTAAATTAATTTTTTAATTAATAAATATATTATTTTCAAGTTTTTAAATTAATAACTCTTTTATTTATAAAATCAAATAATAAATATGTAATTATTTTTAAAAATATCAACTAATTCTTTAGATATATTTTTCTTTATTTATAATATTTATATGTGAAATATTAATTTTATCCACCTATATTTTGAGGTATGATGATTTCTAATATTATAAAATCAATTAATTATTTTAGATATCACTGTTTTCATCTACATTATGGGTATGATATTTCAAATATTTTTATATGTGAGATATTTTAAATAATTATTTCAAATACGCATACAAAAATATATAATATGTCAATTTACTACACTCATGATATGGATTTAAAATAAATATTACTCATATAAAATTATATTTACTAAAAATAATGGCACTTACAATAATTATTTGATTCTATAAATAAAAGAGTTATTGATTAAAAATAAAAAAACTTGAAAATAATATATTTATTAATTTATAAACATTAATTAAAAAACTTGAAACAACATGAAATAAAAATACATATTAAAATACTTATAAGAGGAATTAAACTTAGGACTCAATGATGAAATCACAATTATCTAGCCATCTAATCAAAAGAACTATTGTGAGTAAGAGAAGAATTAAACCCGAGACTCAATGACAAAAAACACTAACATTTAACCATTTGACGAAAATAGATGAATTGATAATTTTTAGTAAAAACCTTTCTTGTAGGACGTGTTTTCAGTTGACGTGACTAAAAGCGTGCTCTGTGGGATATATTTTCTTTTCTCTATCCAAAAACAACGTAAATTAATAAATTAAAAAAAAACGACCTACTTTCTTAAATAAATTTTTTCATCATATTTCTAAAAATTAACTGCTTAGCAAATCCATGAACCAGAAAAATGCAAAAATAATAAAAATTCGTTAAAAAATCCAAACCCTCTGCTAAAATATCCCATTTATAAAGTTTAATTAACCTAGATTAAGTGCTTGAGCTAAAAGGGAGAAAATATCGTTGCTTTTAGGAGTTAAGGCGGCCAAAGTTGTTGCACAAATTAACACTAGTGGCTGGGGCTCACACATGCCCATGCCATGGCACCAAATTTTCTTCTTCCATACAAGCTGTAGCGCCAGCTTTCTAAGTTGCGTCCCACACCTCTTTTTCTCCTATTCGTATTTTGTTTAGTTTTAATTCCTTACTTCACTTTAAACTGTCTCCAAATTTACACCTTTTTTAACTCTCAAAACATCTCATTAATTAATAAATACTAAATCATGAAAAATTAAAGCATAAATATTTAAAATGTTAATGTATGCAAATGTCACATTGATTATGCAAATTAAGCTAAAAATGATATTTTATCTGAGAATCAATGAAAAGTAAGTAATAAAAACTTAAATTATGTGATGTATGAGTACTTATCAAGAAGAAATCAAGCTCTCCATACATGACTTGTGTAATACTCTTAATTTGGATTGGTGATAATCTTAATTGAGCAATGCTACACTCGATGTTTGAAGACACCAACGATAACTCTAATGACTCCATGATATTATATTAAAACTCAGAGCTATTTTGATTAAAGGAGATGAATGACTAACCAAAACCGAGCTCAATGTACTCATCATCAAATGCTAAACTGAGCTTAATGTACTCATCATCAAATGCCAAAAAAGTTTGGCTTTAGGTATCAATACCTTTAAATAAGGTATCTATATTCTCAACATTCGTAGCATTGACTGGAACAATTGTGTCTTTCACAATGTATGCACAATAAAATAAAATAAAAAGTTCCCATTTAATTCCTTTAGAATTTTCAAAATTTTAAGTTAATTTAATGGTACAATTGTATTTTGACACTCCTAAAATTTAAATTTCAATTATGTCATCTTTAAAAATGAAAATTTTACATTTTAGTCCCTTAAAAAATTATAAAATTCTATGTTAATACAATGACAAAATTACTTTTTTAAATCTCCTCAAAAATTATAATTAATTCGACCATTCCAAAAAAAAACTCTAGTTTCTCTTGCCAACTACATTCTCTTGTAAAAATGGGTTAGCAACACCATCATTGTCATTAATATCAAGCACATTGCTAGCATCCACATTAATGGTATCCATATTCTCAGGCAAAACAATATTTAGTGGATGTACCACTAGTTTCCTCATAAGGTAGTGGGTGTATAGAAACATCCTAAACTATAAAAGGGCCTTGCTCCTCACGATCCCTGCTATCAACTTTGCGCTAGACCAGTCTAGTTGTTCTTCTATTTGCATTGTTGTTAAAAGCTCCGACATTATCAGCAAAAAACACTTGGTTGGGGTCAATGGTTGTTGCATGGCCTAGTTTACGTTCAACGAAAGTAAGTTTCTCATTGATCATGTGCTCAATCTCATTGTTGTGTACTGCACAATTCGTGGGCGCGCGTGTGCCCAATCCTGCCATGGTAACGACGGGACCTACATATATTTGTATCGTAAATACACCTCACATTATAGGGCCATCTTTACTCTTCACGAAACATCCTGCTAATAAGGTTTTCCAGGATCAATGCAGATCCTCACTCTTAGGAAACAAATATTAAGAGGGAAAGTTTCTCGCCATTCTACAGAGATAACTTCTTCAATATTGTAGCCAATCTGTACACCAATCTCATAATATGAACGGTACAAAGAGGAAACCCCATATTTGTACCCAAATCATCACGAAGTGAGGATAAAGGTCATTGATCGGATCATCTTGACACCATGCATCAAAGATAAACAATTGACCATCAAATGAACACAAGCTCTCCTCATGAATCAACTACCTATAGCTCACTTTTGAAGTGAATGATGTAGAAATTGTCTTCTTTTCCTACAATAGTAATCCCCCCCTTCAGGTTCCATGGTTTCATTGATCAATCTTGTTATTGGCTTGCTCATACTAATTACCAAGATTCGTCATCGGTTTGAGCTATGAAGAGAGTCAATTATTTTTGTTTTTATTAATATTGAAAAATTCAATTTGAACTCATAAATAATATTTGATTTTTTTACAAGGTTTCATTGAACAAATTTGACTAATGTGTTTTAATTTGGATTTAAATGTGAAATTTATTCAAGTATTGGAATTTAATCCTTTTAGTTGATTTGATTGCAAATTGAAATATTACATTATAGTCTAAGAATCAAATAATTTTACAATTTTTAAAATGCTAGCATTTTTGAATTCATCAATTCAAAAGTTAGCATTTATAATTGATTTGTTTGGAAAAATTAAATCTTATAAATTAGAAATAACTATAAAGGAAGAGATATATTAATACTAGATTCAATATAAATATCATTATAATTGTAAAAATTTATTGATAGTTTTAATAAAGTAAAAAATTTTAAAATATAATTACAATTAAATAAAAATTATTTTTAAAGTTTTTTTATCTTATAATGGAACCATGTGAATTAAATGAAATAAAATTGAGGAATTTTAAAAACGATCATATTTAAGTAGAATTTGAAAAGAAAATTCAACTCCTAAAATTATCTATAAAATTACTCATTAAATTTAAAATTTTCCAATATATTTACTCAAATTTTCTTCAAATCTCTCACCTAAAACACCTAATTTTCTTTAAATAATGATGATTATTTAGATTATTGTATATAATTAATAATCAGATCTGATTTGAAAAAGAAACCATTTTGAAGCTGATATGAAAGACCCAATGTCTTCCAAAAATAGCAAGTTCCAATGAAAGATCCAATGGCTTGAAATTTTGACATTGCCCATATTATGAATTACTCAACATAAAACATTTCGTGTGCAAAAATGGAAAGCTATCTTTTTGGTACATGAAAAGGAAAAAGATATTAACCATAAATAATATATAGCATATTTCGATTTTTAACCAAAAAAAAAATCTCTCCCTTTAAATAAAATTTAATGCAATGTATATGCATTTTAAAATATAAAATAAGCAAAATTTATCTTCTTTTTTTTTTACCAAAATATTGAGGAAAAAAGTGGCAGATAGCATTCGAATTTTTAATGGACCAATCGAGCATGAGAATTGGCAAAAATCATAAGAGAAAATAGAAAAAAAAGGGCAATTCCAAATAAAGCATATGAAAAGAAAAGAAAAGAATTAAACCTAATCCATTACCAATAGGCAAGGTAACCAAGCCATAAAGCATAAACCAAACCTAAGAAATCCTCTGGACTACTTAAAAACTAAAAAAAAATATAATAAAAAAGAAGCAAAATTGAAAATTAAAGTTTTTGTTCCCTTTGGAACTCAAAATAGAAAGGGGCTTTAAAGTTTTCAGGCTGCTCCTGTGGGGTGATTAGAGAGCTGAACCTCTGATTGCTTCTTTGCTCCCTCTTTAC
The DNA here is from genome assembly GCF_025698485.1 of Gossypium arboreum. Classification (NCBI taxonomy): domain Eukaryota; kingdom Viridiplantae; phylum Streptophyta; class Magnoliopsida; order Malvales; family Malvaceae; genus Gossypium; species Gossypium arboreum. Next base: position 11,694,116 of record NC_069073.1, on the reverse strand, counting down.
TATTCTTCTCTCCATAGAAGTAAAAGTAACAATATAAACCGAGCTGAATCACACCAAATATTGCTCCTAGCCCATTGCTTACCTACAAACATCCACAATACTCACATTATTAATTTAGTTAATTAATTATTAGTATCATCATTATTATTTTAGTTTTTAATTTATTACCAGGAGGAAGAGATCAAATGGTATGAGGCCATAGATGGTCCAACAGATGCCATTAGATAAGCCTGCGACTGAGAGCCAGAATGGCATATACTCCACACTTTTTGTAGTGATAACTTTTTTCTGTTAATACAATGCCCAAAATCAAAGACGGTTAAATATGTTTTCCACCATGCATATATCTGATTATGGATATGAATATTTAAAAAGAAGATTTTTACCCAGATGCCTAGAGGCGCAGCATACATAATGATGTTAAAAACATCAGCTATAATTCCAACGAAAAGAGATCTGTGTTTATCGAAGCAGAGCATTGCAATGAGAACAACGGCTACTGTCAAAGCTGCTTCAGCCAAAAGGATATGAGCAACACGAAGCTGAAATAACAATAAAAAAAACACAATATTTAAAACCCCAAAACCACATACCAAATATTGATGCGTAAGTTCAATCTAACACATGTTCTCATCCTAAAATTCTACCAATAATGATGCCTACGTTCAATCTTTATACATACACACAGTGAATTTGTTAAAATAGAAAAGAATGTAAAGGCCAATAAGCATGCAAATTAAGGTTCATGTATAATTACCCTTTTCTTCCGATCATTAGCATAAACCACGTATACGGTTAAGTAGAGCAACTCAATGACAAGGCCAACGCTGTTGATGGTCAAGACTAGAATGTTGTCCTTTTTAACAATGGGAAGACCATAAAACATCCAGAAAATACAGTTCAGAACTGTGCACAAATAGGGGTATGGCTGAAACTCCTCAACTGCCTTGTTCTTATAAATTCGGAAAAAAGTTGGCCTATTAACATATATTCACAAAAACCAACAATTGTCAGTGAGAATTTTGAATCCAAAAGAAAAAGTTATGAAAAAGAAAAACTTCATTATATATATTCACATATTCAAGAAAAAAACTCAATTTATAGGTATATTTATATAATCGTTTATCATTCTATATATACAACATCTGGAAAAGGAATAAAGAGATTCGAGTCTATAATACTTTTAGAATTATAGTAATAAATTTACTACGGACCAGAAAAAGAAATTTGTTAAGCATTTTTTTTTACCAGCTATTCGTTAAGCTTTTAATTAGGTAAATCTAAAATAAAATAATAAATTCATAGCAAGATAATTAGACAGAAGATGCGTACACTGGCGAGAGGAAGAGGCCGAAGGAGATGACATTCCCTGCAAAACAATATATAAATGTATAAATAAACGAAACAACTTCAAACAGAAAAAAGAAAACTGAATAACCAGTCTTCGATCTTCATAGAATAGTAGATTCGTTAATAACGTAAAAACTTAACATGATAAGCATTTAAGTACATATTTACTTAATGAAAAACTGAAGAGAAATGTGAAAACTCTTATCAAAGCTTTTAAACTCGCAGTAAATCTAAACGCATTAACGTCAACTCATCGCTTATCATGATGAAATTCAACAAAAAGCAATTAAAACCTCTAAAATCTCCAAAACTTAACCTCATGAACACTAAAGTTCATATTTACTTAATGAAAAACTGAAAAGAAGTTTGAAAACTATATTGGCTTATTGAACCAAAAAAAGAAAGGGAAACGATTAACAAAACATCGATCGCCATTGATCAAAGCTTCAAAACATCTTTAAAGCTTCTAATCACGATCAAAATAAAAAAAAAAAAAAAAAAACTAATCAAAACCTCTAAAAGCTCCAAAACTCAACAGAGAAACATAAATTACCAATAATGCCAACGACATTGCGAGCAAGTCCCATCTTCGAAAGCTTAAGCAGTAACGAGAGAAAAGGAGAGGAGAAATTGATGAAGGATGAAGGATGAAGGATGAAGGATGAAACAGATTTGAAAGTTATATATAAAGCAAGGGATAGAGAAGGATTTTTAGTTGGAGTAGAAATCCGCGTCGATAAGATTTTACCTTTTTAAACTAAAATTTCTTTTTTGAAACACGAAATTTTAATTATCCACTAATCCTAATTAAATTCTAATTCCTTTTTCTTTTTCTTTAAAAAATTTGGTATTATTTTTTGTGCATGCAAATTGCATGGCGTCGTGGCTTTGGATAATTGGGGAGAACTGGAGAAGTAAGACGCGGCGTTTAAATCGTTTGTGTGTTTGTTGTTACGGAGGATATTCATTCGGTGTTGGATTTCATCTAAATTACCATTACTGCCATTACCTGAATATCCATGTATTATTATTATGCGTGGCGAAAAAGAATTCGAGAAGATTTTCGTCTTTCCAAATTTCCATTTCGCCAATAGAATTTTGCCATGTCAGCTTCAGTTAAGATTTTACAAATTATTAAATTTATATTTTCTTAATTTTATTATTAGAATTATTCAATTATAAATTTTAAAATTTTCAACTATTCGGATTGCGTTTGGATACTTTTGATAAATATTCAAACTGGTTTGACTCAGTTTGAAATAATAAAATAATAAAAATATTAATATTTTAAATAATAAACAGATTTTTTGGATTGAGCATTTATTGTTGCTTTTCCTGATATAAGTTCAATTAACTCAAAATTTCAACATTAATCACCTTCAATTACTGTAATTAGTCTATCACAATATCAAATTTGATAGAATATATCAAATCTATAATTAATACATATATAATGCTTATCCACAGTGGGTACTAATTAAGTTATTAAATAATTAAACCATCTTTGTTTTAACAAATTAAGCAATTATTATTTTGAGGTATAATTATTTTTATATGAAATAAAAAATACATATTTCTAATGAGATTTAATTCGAGATACCATAACATTCACTTTTTATTTTATTATTTGAACCAAAGTAGTATTTGGTTTTAGTGTCAATTTTAAATAAATATATTACATAATTCTTTTACCTACATCGTGTGTGTCCTATAATCTAATAACAACGTGAAACCTACACGTACATCATAAATAGATTTTATATTATGATTAAATAAATTAAATTAAATATGATAAAATATAGTCTTTTATATTAAAAATAGGATAAATTTAAAAATATATATTCGCATAATTTTGGTTAATTTTCTTTTTTTTTTACAATTGAACCATAAAAATTATAGTAGAGTAATTAACTTCTAACGTTTTGATCACTCGATTGTTAAAAGTGTGGCAAACTTAATAGCGAAACGACCTGACATGTTAAGTTTGTCACATAAGCACAAAGTATCATTCATATATTATCATAAAATAAGAAAATAGAAAATAAAATTAAAAATTAAAGACCAAAACCTTAAAATTGGCGGCCTTCAGCTTATTTGTTTCTTTCTAGACACAACAACAATGAAGCAAAGGAAAAAGAAGAGGATGACAAAGAAGGAAGGAGAAGGAAAAAATGGTGTTACCCGATTTCATCCGGTTTGTTTTTTATATGGAAATTTGATTGATTTAAAAATGTCATGGTCTAATGATAACCCAAGTAGAAGATTTTTTTTTATTGAGAACACTTCGGCCATCAATTTTGTAATTCATGTAGGTTTTTTAGTTATGATCTGCCCATGACACCTCGTGCAAGAGTTGTGCTGCTTGGGCTGTTAAGAAAAATTAGAACAATAGAGATGGAGAGAAAGAAGGTGTAGATAATGTGATTATTTGCTTTGGTTGTTACGTTGATGTTAGTTTGGATGATGAAGTGAAGTTTTTGGGAGAAAAATGAGATTGAATGATTCAATTGGTTTGTGGAGTAAGGTTTATCTTGTATTAATTTGGTTTCTTAGTGTAGGTTTAGAGAGGTTAGGGTTGCTTTTTGTAAATGAAGGTGAACCAAATGCAATATGGGTTGTGATGGGATTTTGAGATGAAATTTAGAATATAAAATTCGAAATTGAGTCATAATGTGAGAATATAACTTATATTAACAAATAATCTAAATGGTTCTTTATCTAACAAATCGAAATTGAGCAAATCAATTAAATGACTATTATGTTATCTATCAAATCCAAATGGGTATCGGAACGGATGACTCTCAAAAGATAAAAATATAGGTGTGATTATCTAGACTGACAAGACATTGAACATGACCCAAGTAGATCGAACTCCTAGATCTATTTGTAGATTTATTCACTTATGATATTCATAGTATGGCTTACCTCAATGAGTAAGTAATTAACTATGCGTGCGTGACTTGTATACTTTAATGTATGAAAAGCTTGAGTTTAATTGATAATAGAGCTAAAAATTAGCACGTTGGGTATAAGACTTCTACATGGCATGACCTTGTTTAGAATAGTGAAGTTCATAACCCTATAAAAGGTAAATAGTATCCTCTTATAGGTATTGCATGATAGATAGAAAAGTAATATGGTCATAGGTCATTTGTTTTAGGAAAAATTATTAAATTGCTATTTGTTAGTAACCGCTTTTTTCATGAAGGAAAATGTAATGGTTACCATAAGATAAAATAGGATTATATTAGGTGAACGAATTTAATCCAAAGAGATTAAGGATATCCTATGAGGGTAACACACATTTGATAATGTCAGTGGATGAGAACTTAATGAGTTGCTTTCGTAATGATATATAATTGGGAGAGTTTAGTCATGACATTTTTAATGGATTGACTCATTAACTAAATAATGTTGTAATTAATAGAAAAAAAGTCAAAATTTAATTAGAAATTATTTGAGCCCTAATTATATATGTTCAATCAATACCTCTGCTAACTCGATATAACTCTTGACAGTTTGCATTTGAACTGATGCAATGAATAAATAAAAATGATGAATTAGAGAAATAGATCGCATGTATCATATTTACAGTGAATGTGTTTTCTCACTACGAAGAATAGATGACTTGGATATTAAATTAATTTTTTGAATTATTATTTAATTGATTGTAATTTAATAATTGAAGTTCAAATAGAAATTAAATTAATTAGTTATTGCAATATTATTGAATAAGACCATTAAATGAGTTATTAGGTTGGTTAAGTTATATAAGTTGGTTTAAAAGACTAAAGAAAAACATATTATTGTACAATACATGGATTATTAAAATATTAATTTTTGGCTTCTTCTTATTAAGCTAAAATTGTTGTCTTTTTTTCTCTCTATAAATAGAGACGATGGGTTAGGTCAAATAAAACAACACAAAACGTTGTTACACTGTCAAATTTTAGTTAGATTTATTCTACAAATAAATTTTATTTTTGCGAGAGTTTGTTGTTAGTTTCTAGCCCATAAAGAGACATTGATCTTCCCCACTTGAATATCGATATAGTTTTTATGTGTTTGTTAGTCCAAAAATTTAGAGCCTATACTCTAAACAAACCTAGGGTTCAAGAACAATAGAGAAGATTGTATTCGTAGAAAGTCAAGAAAATGACTTACACTACCTATTTCAAAACACAGATACAAATTTGATAAATAAATTTATTGCTATAAATATTACAGTTACTCAATTTAAAAAAAAATAATATAAAAAAAATCTCTTTATAAATGGAATTTTCCCAACATATGCTTCCTCCTTATAGGCCGCTTCTACCTTGGAAAGACCTTGAAGATTGAGGACCTATCGCAGCAAATGTGGTCTTGTGACCTAAGACATAAAAATAGTTACTATAAATAGCTTTCATGGTATATGCAAATTAAAATGTGATGCATTAGAAAATTAATGCATAGTCAGAACCTGATTTAATCATATGTTCTCACTCACCTCCCCCTTATAGATTCTCTTGTTGTAACATTTTTTCCTATCTTTTTTTGTTGACTTGACCAGTAGTAAATTCATTAGCTTCCTTCTTCCTATTTTTATTAGGCCTCCCTGGTGGTCTTCTTCTTCTTCTTAATGCAGGAGGCAATATTGGCTCAATGTCTTCAAATGGAGCCTATTGTTTTGAACCATTACTAGGACAAGTAGGAAAGAGGCATATTTCAGAGACTAATTTTGAATATAAGCATATATCTTTTACTGCCGTATGTTCAGCTTGCCACCAAATAACTTGGACGAAATTTTTATCTTTTCTATTTCTTTTTTTTTTTTGCTCAATCAAGGTATAACAATACCGCATTTGCAGCAACGAAAAATGCAAGCATACCCTCAACAAAATAGACCCATACCCATGATAAAAAATTACGCTCAAACAAATAACCACAAAAGACACCCACAAAATTCCCAAAATCCCCTACTGTTAAAAAACCTTCAAAGCACCAAAAATAAAAACTAGCACAAAAAACTCCGTTAGACCCCATAACAGCATACCAACATGCTTATACTAACATCATAGTAAAATTCCAAAATTCACCACCATGCTTTAAACATACCAGGCCTTTTTATTCTAGCAACTGCTAAAGTATCTGCCATTTCGTTACCATTCGGCTCTGCAAATGAAAAAGTTACCTTACCCACACAAGCAAGACTCCTTTCCAAATCAGCAAATGTAGCTTGATGTGACCAAGGTCTCCTAACTTTATCTAATAACCAATTATACACCACCAAAGAACCCATTTCGACAATAAACGAACCAGTTCCCCTACACCCAATCTCAATGATTACATCCAACGCAATAATTATTGCTCCTAAATTCAGCTGAATCTGTAGCACAAGCATCACTTGGCCTCGAGAATAAAGCTCTTACAATTCCTTCCTTATCTCTTAGCACACCTCCATCGCCCAAAGCAACCTCAGAAGTTTTACCGCTTACTTTAAATTTCAGCCACCTACAAGGAGGATAACTCCAACCCCTTGGAATAGATTTAGAAAACCTGCTCTTGTACGGACAAAATCACCATAATCTCTCTTCAACCATATACTCATCGAAAGCAGTTCTTACCCACAATAATGCTCTCATCTTGGAATGAAAAATTTGCGTATCCATCGACAACACCTTTCTTTCAAACACATCTCATTCCTAGCAAGCCAAATAGACCAACAAGATGCCTCAATTGCAATCAACCACAAACTTTTGCAAGAACCATGAAGCTTCACATTAAAGCATAAAGAGTAAAATTCTTCAAAACTACTAACCACTTACCAGCCAACATCCACCAATTAAAAAACCTCCTCCAAAAACAAAAACAAAATTACATTTAAAGAACAAATGGTCCGCACTCTCCCTTTCTCATTCACACTAAGGGCAAACATTCAATATGGATTGCAGATACACCCCTTTCTTCACTAAGAAATCCTTCGTGGGAACTCTGTCAATAGCTAACATCCAAATGAAGTTACGCACCCTTGGAGGAACTTTTAATTTCCAAATTTTATCAAAAGCAAAAATGGAGTCATCCCCATCTCCCTCAATCAGCAATTTAGATAACTTCTTCACTGAGAACTCACATTTACTATCGTGCACCCATAATAACCGATCCTCTACTTCCTCGGCCAAGACCACACTAATCACCCTTTCAATAAGGAGACTAAGAATCCCCAATTCTCGATCTAACAAAGGTCGAACAGAAAAATCATCCCATTTAACATTGCTAAAATCACTACTGTACGAATAATAAAAAACTGACTCGTTTTAGAGTTTTGCTAATCGAAATATCTAGGAAAATCCAGTTTTAATGGATCATTTCCACACCAAATATCCACCCAAAACATCATCGACTTTCCATTCCCAATCTTTCACTTAAAATTTTTATTTCTCATCCATCTAGCTACTCTAACATCAAACGAGTTCTCAACAATCTCTCTCCAAACTGCCGACATTTCTTTAAACTTATTCGCTCTAAATCTCCAATGTTGCACACTGGTGCCATACTTTGTTAATATAACTTTACTCTACAACGACTTTTTTTTAACCGCTAAACGCCATCTCCATTTTGCTAGCAAAGCTTTGTTCTTTATCGCAAGATTCACCACTCCGGCACCACCTTTTTCCTTAGGACTACAAATCTATTTCCAGCAAACTTTCGCCATTTTTCGTTTGCCATTAAAACATCTCCACAAAAAATTTCTCCTTATTTTATCAATATTTTTTATTACTATCACTGGCGCCTGAAATAAAGACATGAAGTAAACAGGCAAAGTCGATAAGACTGCGTTAATCAACACAACCCTGATAGCCCACGACATACTTCTACATTTCCAACCCCACCATTTTTTCTAAATCTCTCAACCACACTATTCCATGTAGCAACTCTCCTCAGATTCGCTCCCGATGGAATTCCCAAATAGCTAAACGACAATACCCCAATCTTACATTTACATATAACTGCCATACGATAAAAAATTTCTCGTTCACACCAAACCCCACAATACATGATTTTTTGAAGTTAATACTTAAACTTGAAAAAATCTCAAAACAACGAAGAATGAATTTCATATTTTCCATCACCTTTTCATCAACCTTCAAGAACAAAATAATGTCATCTGCAAATTGTAAATGTGAAATCATCTGACCTGGAAGAACTTCTTGAATTCCTTCAATTAATCCCATCACCCCTGCTTTGTCCAACAACAAATGTAATACTTCCGTCACTAGAATGAAAAGAAATGGAGATAAAGGATCTCCTTGACGAAGACCTCTACCAAAACTAAATTCATTTGTGGAAGATCCATTAACAAGAACAGCTGCTCTTACCATTGAAACACACTCCATTGACCATCGAATCCAACGATCGCCAAATCCCATCATGCGTAAAACTAATTCCAAAAAATCCCAACGAACACAATCATATGCATTGGAGAAATCCAGTTTGAAGATCAAATTGCCCTCGTTTCCTTCCATTTTCTTCATCGAATGAATCACTTCATTTGTAATTAAAATACCATAAAAAATCTACTTACCTTTGATAAAAGCGCACTGTGTCTCACTGACTAGCTCTCTAATTACCTCTCCTTAACCTACGAGAAAGAACATTTGCTACAATTTTATACAAAGAACTAACTAAACAAATTGGTCTAAAATCTGCAGTTTCATACGGGTTATCAATTTTGGGAATAAGGGCTACAAAGGAACATTTGATGGATCTTTCAAGCTTCTCAGATCTATAAAAATCTAACATCATTCTAAACAGATGTTCTTTAACTATATTCCAGCATTTTCGATAAAAACACATGTTAAAACCATCCGGACTAGGTGCTTTCGATTCCTCACAACTCCATACTGCACCTCTAATCTCCTCCCTTGAAAAAGGTTCCTCCAGCTTCTCGACTTCTATATCCTTTAGTATCCTAAAATTGAGCTCCATCTCCATCTTCCAATTTCTCGAGCGACTTTGGAAATGATTTTTAAAGAAATCATACACTCTCTTCTTTAACTCCCTTGGTTCATTACACCAGAATCTCCCGATTTTTATTCTGTATACAATCTTTCTTTTTGCTTTTATCTTCACAGCTCTATGGAAAAAAGTTGTATTCGCATCACCTTCTTTCAGCCACATCATTCTAGATTTTTGTCGCCATATCGATTCATTGAATTTAATTGCATCCCAAACATCAAAATTCAATCTTTTAAGCTCCTCCAATTCTTTCTCGCTCAGCTTCCTCTGATTACTAGTTTCATCTAACACCTTAATCCTTTCTTTACACTCTATTATTCTATTATCCAAAAAATTACAATTATCCCCATTTCATTTCTTAAGGACACTCTTAAGTTTTCTTACTACTTGCCCATTCAAACTGTACATGTTAGACCATTCCTTCTCAATCAACCCCACACATTCTTTTTTCTTAAACTACGCATTGGTAAACTTGAATGGCCTAAGACCCCAATCAACTTCTTCATCTGCTAGTAAGATGAGTATATGATCAGAAACAGATCTCTTTAACCCCTACTGATGTAAATCTTTGATCTGGATCAACCAGAATTCTTCCATCAAAAATCTGTCAAGTCTGCTCCTTTTATTCTTCTAACAAAAATCTATCAAGTCTGCTCCTTTTATTATCCGAGCCATATCATGTGAACTTCTTTCCAAACAGCGGCAAGTCAATTAGATTTCAATTGTGGATAAAACTAACAAACTCTCTAGACCCCTTCTCTGTTCCCACACAATTGCTCCTTTCACTTCTACATCACACCACATTAAAATCTCCTCAAACAATCCATGGACTTGAAAATTGTTTTCTTAAATATGTTAACACCCCCCATAAAGTTCTCTGTTCAGACCTATTGTTAAGGGCATAAACATTTATCAACACCACTTCTAATCCCTCATTTACCCATTTTCCTTCAATTACAATCAATCTTTTATCACTCCATTCTTTGGATAACTTGAATTCATCTTTATCCGAAATTGTCAACAGCTCTCCCAGCCTTTCAATTATAGCAGCGAATCAGAAATCATCCCCCTAAAATTTTCTCACTACATCCATAGTCACAAATTCTAATTTTGTTTCCTGGAGAAAATAAACATTCACTATTGCCAAACGACTTATTCTTTTGACATATTCCAGTTTCACCTCTGACCCTAACCCCATTATATTCCATGATATAATTCTCATGACCCCAAACAATTCAAACAAACACTACAAATACTTAAACAAGAATTCCAAACTTAGAAAAACTCACCAAAATTTAAGTCTTTGACGCGACTATTTCCTCCATTTTCCTCTCTCTACTGCCCTTTTAATCTTCTAATTTCATCAATTTCTTCTTCCACATCCCCCCTCATACTGAAACCCAACTTCTTCCCTACTTCCCAAGTTCTCTTTGCCTCCCTTAAAGTGACCCTTCTACAATTGCTAATGTCTGAATCAGATAGCGAGATATTTGCTATTGTTTCTTCAAACCTTGTTATCGCTTTACCCTTCTCTAACTTCTCATTTCTATCCCTTTTCTGTTTTTCTTTTGTCAACAGGACACCGACCTAAATTTTGTGCATAAAACGAATCCTTTTATTCAACGACTCTTTCTTCCTTCTATTTTGGTTAATTTGAAAAAGTTCCTCTTCTATTTCTAATTTTTCTTCCGCTTCTTCGAAGCTCCTGCATTCAAAACAATTATCACCTCCTTCAATAGCATTTGGGCTATTATCACTCCTTAGGAACTGCCTATCTTCACCTGTAAAACCCACTCTCAGATCCACACTCTTTTGTTGGCCAAGCCTCTTTTTTGGGTCCACTTGGATAAGCAGACCCATGTTTAACATATCCTCCTTAGCCCTAACCAATTCTTTATCATTATCCACATCCCCAACTGATATTAATTCTTTATTCCCAATTAAATTTTCTTCTGACAATATTCCTTCAATAGACAACCCCATGCTATCTTTTTCTATTTCACATTCTTCAAGATTGATTGTTAAAGCACCCCCACATCATTTCGTCTAACCTTCGAAAATTGTTCTGATTCTGTTCTGGTCCCCGACTCAACTTCCGGTGTTTGTCCTTCCTCCTCCTCCGGCTGGCCCCTTACTTTCAAAAGAATTTCATTTTTCTATTCTAACAGACCTTTTTCTTTAATTCTGATCGGAAACTGTCAATCACCAACCTCTATAATTATCAGTTCATCAATCTAATAAGGCTGATTGATCGAAATCAACATCCCCATCCGCTCATAACTGCTAGAATTATTCCAGCTTTCTCCCATTGATATCAACTTCCCCCAGAAATCTGCCACTCTTTTAGAAGTCTCGTAATTCCAACAATGTAATGGGATACCTGCAACGTCGATCCATGCTACCCTCTTAGACAGAAATCTCTTTTCCAACCATGGTTCGATTTTTATAAAACATTCCTTCAGATAAGCCCAATCTTTTTGTTTCAAAACTTCCATAAACTCATTATCCGGAACTTCTATAAGAAAAAATCTTCCTTGAATTCTCTTAACAGATATCTCCTCGAGTCCAAACTTAGACAATCTTTCAGCCATACTTCTTGTGTCGCTAACGGTCGCTGATTCCCCCACCAAACATCGTTGAAGTTTCCCTAGAAGTTCTACTTCCACAAAACCTTCAACTACTCTCACTTAGTTCCCCTCCATTCCAAAACAATTCCTATTTTTTAACTGATCATCCTTTGAATTCCCAAAAGTTTCTCCTTTCTCGCTTACACTTTTCTCATTTCCTTTTCAATAAGTCTCCTTATTACTGATTGAAATTGCATGAGTATTCTTTTTTCTCCATATCTTCCTTCCTTTGAAGCTAGCCATTTTCACCCCAATTCTGTACCCTAGAATGACGAAACCATTAAGTCTTTCTATTGCCCGTTGAGCATCCGTTACACACGAAAATCTCACAAATCCAAACCTTGATCCAACTTTGCTTTTCTTATTCAAAATAAAAGCATCTTTTACGACTCCATAGAAGTTGAATAACGTCCATAATCCTTTCCAGTGCATGCTTGCCCGAATATTATTCACAAAAACTGTTATTTGGAGAGTTTCACGAGCCATTTGGAGAGTTTCTTATTTTTCTAATATGGTACCTAAGCTTTTTTTTTTAAATTCGATTATCTTTTTTATTTCTTTTTTTTTTTAAAAAAGAAAAATATTCTAACAACACTATGAAAATCTTTACATGCATATTTGTATTAATTTACTTGGAAAATATTTAAAAGTCTTTTTTGCTTTTTTGCCTTTTGACATATATATATAAACGATCAAACTGTTGGTCTAGCCGGTCCATTGCTGCCGGAGAGTTGCAGCTCAGATGGCTTGACGACGTCGTTTTCATCATCGTCTTTCAGGGCAGACTTGAAGTAGCAAGCATACAGAATCAACTGTATTGCTCCAGAGAGTGCCCCCAATCCATTTCCAATCTACATCATCAACCAAACATATTAAAATTTATTAAAACAATGCTTCACCTATTTTTTTTCTTTTCAAAATACATTTTATTACACTCGAACAAGTTATTATTACTTTATATATGCCTAAACACTATAAAAATAAATAAATAAATTTATCATAAAAAAAAAGTCTAAAATGCTTTTTGAGCCATAAATTAAAAGTTAACTACAAATCAGAAGTCAATAACTTAACATGTAAAAAAAAATCTCTAAATAAATTCGTATTTTTTTTTAGGTTATTTTAGCTTATATATTCTTACCAATATATAGAGATCAAAGCGAATGAGGGCATATGTGACCCAAATAACTCCATTAAGAAAGTTGGCTAATGAGAGGTAAAATGGCATGTATTTTACACTCTTTGTTTTAATCACCTTCCTCTGTAAAATTAAAAAACATATATATTATATTAAATTGATAAAAAAAAACTAAAAATTATAACTTAATTATTTCCTGAGGGATCAATTTATTAATTTAGGGATAAAATCTAAATTATCATTCATAATGTATCAAATTTATTTTCTAAATTTGTAAGTGCAATCCAAAATTATAATTATTTGATAGTTCACAAGCATTGAGAGTATGAGAAATGTTATATTTATTTTTAATTTTTACTACATCTTATAAAACATTTGTCGAACCTTAAATTTACTTGTAGAGTCTAGAAAATTGATAAATTATGTATGCAATAATTTTTAAAAATGATATTTATAAAAGGTGAGTATTTGATCAATTGACAATGTATTTTTGTTATTCTACAAGTAGCCTTAAAAAAATTGATATGGGCCTTTTTTTAATATTTTTTTATATCCCTATAAGACACTTATCAACCCCTTATCGCTACTTGTGTAATCTAAAAGCTCCACTTCCAATGTACAAAATAATTTCCCATTTATAAAAAGAGAAATGCAATTGACATATTATGTTTCTTCTTTTATGTTCAATAAATATTAAAAATACTTTAAGGATAATATTTGGTACATTGGTAATTGTAAGTTTTAATTTCACAAGCAAAGTTGAGAGTTTTTTCATGTGACTTTAAATTGTGTTTAAAAGATTTTAAAATAAATAATACGTGTGACAAAATTTAAGTCCTACTTGTAGAATTAAAATTTCCACTACTTGTATTCCAAATAATTACCCATATTCTAAAATATATAGTTAATAAATAATTTTAACCGAGATATAAGCATGTATAAATGGATTCTAATTTTTATTTTTACAAAGTATGATAAATATGATTATCATCCAAATAGTCTAAATTTAGACCTTATGACCCCATTAATTAAAATCAAATAATATAGGAAAAAGAAGGGAAAAGATAAAAAGAAAAATGACATACCATAATGGTAAGAGGTGAAGCATACATTAATACTCCAAATATGGCACAAAGAATTCCAACAAGGTCCGATCTTTGGGCATGGGTTTTGCGCAATGTCAACGTGCATGCGGCTACAACACCCAAAAATAAAATCTCTAGGGCAAGCCATCCAATAACCTTGGCCTGCAATTTCAATTTTATATATAAAATTCAATTCATGAACATGTGTAGGAATGATGTATGGAAGAAAAGGTTAGAAAATGGGTGGGAAAGTGAGGTACTCGGCCTTTATTGGGGGCATAAAGGAAGAAAATGGAGAGATAAATGAGCTCCATTGCAAGTCCAATGCTATTAATGGTGACAACAAGGACGCTATCGGGATGAACCATTGGTAAGCCATAGAATATCCACAACATGCAATTCATTGCAGTTGCTATGTAAGGATCTGGCTTGAATTCCTCCACTGCCTTCTTCTTGTATATCTTCACAAATGTTGGTCTGTCATAAATAAAATATAATCCATAATGAAACTCCCCTCTCTCTCTCTCTACCCATGTGGCTAAATTAGATGAAGAGAAAAAAAATCAAAAGACTGTACAAGTGGGTCGTGAAGAACTATGGGGGTGAAACACCTAGAACATACCTTTACTCCAAAACATTGGGCTTATCTCAACTTGTGGGTTTCATAAGGACAGCAAACAAAGACTATTTATTAATTATTTTGTTAAAGGAATTAAAGTATTCTTATTATCCACATTTTCAAGAGTTTTCATGCAAATATAAACAATACAAAAGAAAATGAAAAAAGGGTTTTGAGGGAGAGATTTTACAGTGGTGATGCAAACAGGAAGAATGAGATAACATTTCCTGCAAAACAAAACTTCACAAATAGGATTCGGAATACTAAACTCCAATAGGATAAACATTAATCACTAAAGAAGAAGAGTTTTTAGACCGGAAAGAACTTACCAATGATCCCTACAATAGTTCTTGCAGTATCAGCAGTAACCATCTTTCAAGCTTTACTTGGTAAAAAGGAGCCAAAAATGAAGAACCCGAAACAAAGAATATCAGAATATGTCCTAAATGAGAAGTTAATTTGCCTTTACCGACTTTTATATATGGCTGGTTAGGAACTAAATTGGATTACCATGTAATGATAAAGCAGCCAGTTAAATGCTTACACATCATGTCATTGCCTACTATGGGCAACGTGGTAAGCTACTGAAAAAGGGTCTGAGTGGATAAAATGGTGGATGAATGGAATTTGAGTTCAAATTTTCTTTCTCAAGAAAAAAAGAGTGGTCAAATGGGTGTATTTCATGCCCGGATAAGTTGTACGGTCTAAGCAGCAGTGGACATTGATTGCACATTGTTTCAGATTTTGCAACCTATCGTGAATGGTGCTTTGAGTTTCTTGGGGGCACTTGAATCTTCGAGTGCCTTCACTTTAGCATTTTTGGATAAATGAAAAGAAAAGGGGGTTTTCTAGCTTATTAAATTCATAAGTCGAAATGATGATAAATGGGGGCCAAACCTCATACAAATCCCATGAGTAATCTTATGCTTAACTTCAGCGACTTATACCAACCATTGTTCTTTTTTACTATTTTTCATGGAAATGCAGTTAATCTGCACTAAAAACATAAATAAAACCCATCTAAGATATCTTTATCAAGATTAAACTATACCATTTTTAGAAAGATTTAGATTTTCAACTTATCGGTTGACAGTAAAATATCATGATTTTGAATAAATCTTTAGAAAAAAGGGCGAAACAATTAATTGTATCATATATTTTCAAAGTATCAGCCTCGTGATAAATTAATTTTAAATTTCAATACGTTTTGATTACATTAAATGATACGTAAAATTTTACGTGATATAACTTAAAATGAATATTTAAAAAAGTAAAATATTGTCACATAACTTTTAAAATTAAAAACTAAAAAAAAAAGGTGAATGATACTTTCTGTTTCGAAAACCTCAAAACCAAAACTTTTACAACATTAATTTTATCATATTTATTTTTCTTTTTTTTTCATTTTGAATTATGTCACATAAAGATATCATTTAACAATTAAATTAATGCTATATGTTATATCAGCAAAGTTCAATAATTTTAAATTTTTTCATTTATTGAGTTAGTATGCTTTTTAACACGATTAGGGTTTCTTGGTCTGCTTTGTAGCACAGTTTTTTTCTTAGGGTTTGGTTAGGGTTTTCTCAAACAAGGGATTGGGATATCTCGGTCGATAGGGGTGGCATGACTAGTGATAATGCAGTGGCTGAAGATCTCGCTACTCTCAATATTTTGGACGAAGAAGAAGTTCCATTGGTGTTGCTGGGTGACGCCGACGATGTAGAGTATCTTTATGATTTATGTTTGGTGGGGAGAGTCCTTATGGATAGCGTGGTGCATTTTCCGGCGCTAAAAAACACTTTAGCGGATTTATGGCATCCTTTGTGAGGGGTTTCAATAATGGAATTGGAGGATAAATAGATCATGTTTAGGTTTTATTGCGAGATAGATTTACAGAGAGTCGTGGATGGTATGCCCTGGTTCTTTAATCGACATCTTATTGTTTTTCATCAGCTAGTACGGGGTGAGGATCCTAGCATAGTTCCCCTTTGGGAAACGATGTTTTGGGTACAAATACACAATATACCAAGTGGTTTCATGATGGAAGGGATGGCTCGCCAAATTGGAGATTTTATTGGTAGGTTTTTGGAGTATGACACATCTTTGGTGACGAGGGGGTTTGGTCAATATATGAGAATACGAGTTTCTATTGATGTTGGGCTTCCACTTAAGAGAAAGAAAAGAATAAGTGCTGTTCAAAGCAGTTCCTCTTATGAGGTGTTCCAGTATGAGCGACTGCCCCTGTTTTGCTTTCTCTGTGGTCGCCTTGGCCATGGGGAAAGCTTCTGTCAGATTCGGTTAACATTAAGAAATCAACAAGTGGAGTTTGGATGGGACGTTTCATTAAGGGCGACTTCAAGAAAGGGAGGGCAAGCGGTGAGTAAATGGTTGCGAGAGGAGAATGAAACTGATATGTGGGCTAGAATGGATGTTGATGGGGAAAGCAGGGAAAGGGTATTTGGAGCGGATGTAACAAATAGGGGTGATCATAGAGAAGGAGGGGGGTCTGTGGGACGGTTTAGCCGACAGGTTCGGCTAGTGACGAAGAGAAGTACACTTGATATTCCGAAAAATGCTATAGGAGAAGGAGAGGGCGTAGGGATGGAAGACTTTCCTGCTGAATTCATTGATGGAAAAAAGAGACAAGTATTTCATTCAGAAGTGGGTAACGGTGAAAGGGAGATGCATTCGAAAAATACGATATCGGCAGCCATAAATAAGTTGGCCGATCGGGCACAATAAAAATTCTAAGCTGGAATATCCGTAGACTGGGGCAACTACGGACAATTAGACGTTTGAAGCATATGTTGAGACAAGTTTAGCCTCAAATTTTGTTTCTCATGGAAACTAAGGTGTCAGATAGGAGAATGGAAGTAGTAAGAAGAAAATGTGGGTTTGTTCATGAGATTGACGTTGATGCGGTAAGGACAAGGGGGTTTATCATTAGGTTAGAAGGAGGGGGTGAATTTATCTCTAAGAAGTTTTTCGAAAGCTCACATTGATGTAGAGGTGGAAGAAGAAGCTGAAAGGGTTAGGTGGAGATTTACGGATTTTTACGGTTCACCAGTAGAACAGGATAGAAGGGAATCGTGGGACTTGTTGAGACACTTGAAGCGTGGAAACAACAGGTCATGATTAATTACTGGAGATTTTAACGAAATTGTATTCTCGTATGAGAAACAAGGGGGACGAGTTAGGGAGGAAAGACAGAAGACTGCGTTTAGAGAAGTTTTGAAAGAATATGAGATGAACGACTTGGGGTTTTCTGGGCAGTGGTTTACATGGGAAAGGGGTAGGCTGACGACCAACAATATCAAAGAAAGACTGGATAAGGGAATGGCAAATCCAGAATGGTGGGATCTTTTTCCAGGATTTAGGGTAAGCCATCTACAACATAGTTTCTCTGGTCATTGTCCAGTATTGGTCGACATAGAGGGGGATGGTAGATTGCGTTTTGGGGCACAACAAAGGCATTTCAGATTCAACGCTGATTGGATTTTGCAGTCGGATTTTGAGGAGGGGTTAGTTTTGGAATGGAATTCAAATCATCAGGATTTTCTAGTAAAACTGAGGGATGTGGGGTTGAGTTTGAGTTCCTGGGCAGCCAAGTCTAAGAAGTTTTGAGAACGTCGAACGCTGGAGCTAAATGCGAGATTAAGTGAATTAAGTGCCTGCGAGATAAGCGATGAGGTGTTGGAGGAGATCACAGAGGTTAAACTTGCTCTGAACCTCGAAGCCAATAAGGAGGAGATCTTCTGGAAACAAAGAGTGAGAGTCAATTGGCTTCGCATGGGAGATAGGAACACGTCCTTCTTCCATAGGTGTGCTTCCAACCGAAAGAAGAGAAATGTAATTAGAGGGCAGTTAAATGGTGCTGGGACGTGGGTGACGGATTTTGGTGAAGTTTTAAAAATTGCAACAGATTATTTTAAAGACCTGTTTCCGTCTACGGAAACCGGCGATTGTGATCGCTTATTTGTGTATTTTGTTCCATGCATAACTGATGACCTAAATAGGGATTTAATGGTTGAGTTTAAAGCAGAAGAGATTGTCGTGGCTATGAAATCTATCGGCCCTTTAAAAGCATCAGGTAGGGATAAGTTTCCAGCACTATTTTTCAGAAATACTGGCATATTATTGGGGAGGATGTGATTAAGTATCGTTTGGATGTGCTAAATAGCCGAAAAGATATAGGGGAAATCAACAAAACAAGTATTGTGCTGATTCCTAAAGTAAGTTCACCAACTTCAATGAGCCAATTTCGCCCAATTAGTTTGTGCAATGTTATTTACAAAATTATTTCGAAAGTGCTAGTTCATAGATTCCTCAGTGTCCTACATTATTGTATTGAGGATACCCAAGGGGCATTTGTTTCAGGAAGGCAAGTTACTGATAACATCCTTGTGGCATATGAAATTTTGCACTCGTTTAAGAAACGGCGAGGGATGTCAAAGAAAGGATTTGCTTTAAAACTGGATATGAGCATAGAGTATGATAAGATTGAGTGGGGATTTTTACGAAAAATGATACGTAGCATGGGCTTTTGTGAAGAATGGATTACTCTAATTATGAAGTGTATCTCCAATGTGGTGTATATAATGGTAATAAATGGAAGACATAGAGAGGACTTTCAGCCTCACAGGGGATTAAGGCAAGGGGATCCGTTAAGTCCGTATTTGTTTCTCATTTGCGCTGAAGGTTTCTCACGAGATAGCACTTGCTAAAGCGGAAAGAAGGATTTCGACAACAAATGTGGGTAGAAGTAACTTTTAGGTGTGCCATCTCTTTTTCGCTGATAATAGTATGCTGTTTGGAGAGGCCTCCATTGAAGTGGCTTCTAATTTGAAGAATGTGATTAAGGAGTATGAAAGGTTGTGGGGCAATTGGTAAATTTCGATAAATTACTTATCTATTTTAGTGGGAATGTAGGCTCTGACATACAACACCAGGTGGGTAGAATTTTGGGGGTTCATATTTCGAATAACCCAGAAAGGTATTTGGGGTTGCCAACTAAGGTAGGACATTGAAAAAAGATGCTTTTGTTGACATTAAAGAACGTTTGTCAAACTGTTGCATAACTAGAATATGAGGGTCTTGTCGATAGGGGTAAGGAGGTATTTTTAAAATCTATTTTACAGGCTATACCGATTTATGCAATGCAATATTTCAAATTACAGTTATCCTTCTGTTATGAGCTTGAGAGTATCATGAATAAGTTTTGGTGGCGTAGCTCTAAAACAAATAAGGGTATACATTGGTGCAAGTGACGTGACATGTGTCTCTTCAAAACGAAGAAAGGGATGGGTTTCAAAGATTTATCGAAGTTCAATTTGGCATTGTTAGCGAAACAAGGTTGGAAAATTCTTACGCAACCAGATTGCTTGCTTGCTCAAGTAATGAAAGTAAAATATTTCCCAAAAGAGGACTTTATGAGTGCAAGGTTAGGCTCTTACCCTTTGTATACCTGGAGAAGTATTTGGGGAGCTCGGAAACTCCTTGAGGAGAGGCTCAGTTGGCGGATTGGGAACGGGGAAGCAGTAAACATATAGAATGATGTCTGGCTTCCGCGACCTGAAAACGGGCAGATACAGGGTCAACATATGAATATTAGCAGCCATAGATAAGTTGGTCGATCGGACACAATGAAAATTCTAAGCTGGAATATCCATAGACTGGGGCAACCACGGACAATTAGACGTCTGAAGCATAAGTTGAGACAAGTTCAGCCTCAAATTTTGTTTCTCATGGAAACAAAGATGTCAGGTAGGAAAATGGAAGTAGTAAGAAGAAAATGTGGGTTTGTTCATGAGATTGATATTGATGCGGTAGGGACGAGGGGGTTTATCATTAGGTTAGAAAGAGGGGGTGAGTTTATCTTTAAGGAGTTTTTCGAAAGCTCACATTGATATGGAGGTGGAAGAAGAAGCTGAAAGGGTTAGGTGAAGATTTACGGATTTTTACGGTTCACCAGTAGAACAGGATAGAAGGGAATCGTGAGACTTGTTGAGACACTTGAAGCGTGGAAACAACAAGTCATGATTAATTACTAGAGATTTTAACGAAATTGTATTCTCGTATGAGAAACAAGGGGGACGAGTTAGGGAGGAAAGACAGATGACTGTGTTTAGAGAAGTTTTGAAAGAATGTGAGATGAACGACTTGGGGTTTTCTGGGCAGTGGTTTACATGGGAAAGGGGTAGGCTGACGACCAACAATATCAAAGAAAGACTGGATAGGGGAATGGCGAATCCAGAATGGTGGGATCTTTTTCTAGGATTTAGGGCAAGCCATCTACAACATAGTTTCTCTGATCATTGTCTAGTATTGGTCGACACAGAGGGGGATGGTAGATTGCGTTTTGGGGAACAACAAAGGCATTTCAAATTCAACGCTGTTTGGATTTTGCAGTCAGATTTTGAGGAGGGGTTAGTTTCGGAATGGAA
Organism: Gossypium arboreum; assembly: GCF_025698485.1. Classification (NCBI taxonomy): domain Eukaryota; kingdom Viridiplantae; phylum Streptophyta; class Magnoliopsida; order Malvales; family Malvaceae; genus Gossypium; species Gossypium arboreum. Next base: position 11,672,853 of record NC_069073.1, on the reverse strand, counting down.
TTAAAATCATCAAGATTTTCTAGTAAAACTGAGGAAGGTGGGGTTGAGTTTGAGTTCCTGGGCAGCTAAGTCTAAAAAGTATCGAGAACGTCGAACACTGGAGCTAAATGCGAGATTAAGTGAATTAAGTGCCTGCGAGATAAGCGATGAGGTGTTGGAAGAGATCACAGAGGTTAAACTTGCTCTGAACCTTGAAGCCAATAAGGAGGAGATCTTCTGGAAACAAAGAGCGAGAGTCAATTGGCTTCGCATGGGAGATAGGAACACGTCCTTCTTCCATAGGTGTGCTTCCAACCGAAAAAAGAGAAATGTAATTAGAGGGCTGCTAAATGGTGCTAGGACGTGGGTGACGAATTTTGGTGAAGTTTTAAAAATTACAACAGATTATTTTAAAGACATGTTTCCGTTTACGGAAACCGGCGATTGTGATCGCTTATTTGAGTATTTTGTTCCATGCATAACGGATGACCTAAATAGGGATTTAATGGTTGAGTTTAAAGCAGAAGAGATTATTGTGGCTATGAAATCTATCGACCCTCTAAAAGCATCAGGTAGGGATAAGTTTCCAGCACTATTTTTCAGAAATACTGGCATATTATTGGGGAGGATGTGATTAAGTATTGTTTGGATGTGTTGTATTGTTTGGATGTGCTAAATAACCGAAGAGATATAGAGGAAATCAACAAAACAAGTATTGTACTGATTCCTAAAGTCAATTCACCAACTTCAATGAGCCAATTTCGCCCAATTAGTTTGTGCAGTGTTATTTACAAAATTGTTTCGAAAGTGCTAGTTCATAGATTCCTCAGTGTCCTACATTATTGTATTGAGGATACCCAAGGGGCATATGAAATTTTGCACTCGTTTAAGAAACGGCGAGGGATGTCAAAGAAAAGATTTGTTTTAAAATTGGATATGAGCAAAGCGTATGATAAGATTAAGTGGGGACTTTTACGAAAAATGATACGTAGCATGGGCTTTTGTGAAGAATAGATTGCTCTAATTATGAAGTGTATCTCCAGTGTGGTGTATATAATGGTAATAAATAGAAGACATGGAGAGGACTTTCAGCCTCACAGGGGATTAAGGCAAGGGGATCCGTTAAGTCCGTATTTGTTTCTCATCTGTGCTGAAGGTTTCTCACGACTGATAGCACTTGCTAATGCGGAAAGAAGGATTTCGACAACAAAGGTGGGTAGAAGTAACGTTTAGGTGTCCCATCTCTTTTTCGCTGATGACAGTATGCTGTTTGGAGAGGCCTCCATTGAAGGGGCTTCTAATTTGAAGAATGTGATTAAGGAGTATGAAAGGTTGTCGGGCAATTGGTAAATTTTGATAAATCACTTATCTATTTTAGTAGGAATGTAGGCTCTAACATACAACACCAGGTGGGTAGAATTTTGGGGGTTCATATTTTGAATAACCCAGAAAGGTATTTGGGGTTGCCAACTAAGGTAGAACATCGAAAAAAGATGCTTTTGTTGACATTAAAGAACGTTTGTCAAACTGTTGCATAACTAGAATATGAGGGTCATGTCGACAGGGGGTAAGGAGGTATTTTTAAAATCTATTTTACAGGCTATACCGATTTATGCAATGCAATATTTCAAATTACAGTTATCCTTCTGTTATGAGCTTGAGAGTATCATTAATAAGTTTTGGTGGCGTAGCTCTAAAATAAATAAGGGTATACATTGGTGCAAGTGGCGTGATATGTATCTCTCCAAAGCGAAGAAAGAGATGGGTTTCAAAGATTTATCGAAGTTCAATTTGGCATTGTTAGCGAAACAAGGTTGGAAAATTCTTACGCAACCAGATTGCTTGCTTGCTCAAGTAATAAAAGTAAAATATTTCTCAAAAGAGGACTTTATGAGTGCAAGGTTAGGTTTGGGGAGCTCGAAAACTCCTTGAGGAGAGGCTCGGTTGGTGGATTGGAAACGGGGAAGCAGTAAACATATAAAATAATGTCTGGCTTCCGCGACCTGGAAACGGGCAGATACAGGGTCAACATATAAATATTAGGTATACAAAAGTGTCAGATTTAATCGACAAAGAAACCACTACCTGGAAGCAAGACACAATTTGGGAGTTATTCGGTGAGGAGTAGCTTGCAAACATTCTGCTAATTCCACTGGTACATAGTGAATCAAAGGATATCTTAGTCTGGAGGGGTGACAATACAGGGGTGTATACCGTTAGGAGTGGATATAAGTGGCAAATTACAGCTACGGGGCCTAATTCTAAAACTGATTTGCTAGCTAATTTTTTTCCAAAACTGTGGGGTCTCCATATACCAAGCAAAATAAGAATACATATGTGGCGAATTGCTAACGATTACATCCCTACTTTATACAATCTAAGAACTCGTAATTTGGTTGTCAACACACTCTGTCTGGTTTGTAAAACAGTAAAGGGAACTGTCATTCACCTGTTCAGAGATTGCTTCTTTACGCAGCAAGTATTAAGGGGATTGGGGGTGACAGTTGTAACATACAATGAAGATCCCAATTGGAAAATATGGTTAGCAATAGAGTTCAATAATCTGAGCATTGAGTAATGTAAAAGCAGAGCTATTGCCTATTGGGCTATTTGGTATAACCGTAATAAGATTTACCATGATGGAGTCCGAGAGCAAGTTAATGAAGTTGTTGGTTTTGTGCAAGCCTATTGCACAGAGATAGCCGCGCTGGGGGTGGTATTGCGGGGAGTCCAAGTAGTGGACAGTTCTGAATGGAAACCACCAGAACGAGATACCATAAAAATCAACTTCGATGCCTCGTTTAACTACCAAACAAGAAGCTCTTGTTCAGGAGTTATAACAAGGAATAATGATGGATTGGTGATGGGAGCGTATACCTGTACATGGGAGAATATATCAGATCCAGTAATGGCTGAGGCACAGACGTGTTTGCAAGCCATCTCTATGGCTGAGGACATGGGCTTCCAAGATATTTGCATTGAAGGCGATGCGTTAATGGTAATCTGAAAGTTAAACTCTGAAGAAGAAGATAAGTCTGAGATTAGCAGTCTGATTAGCAAAATCAAGGGACGATTTTCCAGATTCAGAAGAACGAGGTTTCAGCAAGTACCAAGGGAGGCTAATAAGGCAGCCCATAGGATGGCGATGGAGGGACGGCGATATGTAAGCCCCCAATACTGGATTAAGGAGGTTTCGCAGGCGGTGGAAAGACTGGTGGCTGGAGAAAGGCGAGTTGAGAGGAAGGAGAGAGGGTAAGCTAGAGTCCGGACTAGAGGCAAATTGTTTGTCCGATGAGCTCGTGAGACCGGCCGAGAAGACGGCTTCAATAGTTTTGATACTGGGAGCTTATCAATCGTTGTGGGTAGCTGATACAGAGAGATCGGAGTTTGACGAAAGGGAAACTGAGTTTTTAAGTGTATGTTGCCTAGGCTAGTCGTTTCATTTCCATTTTTGTATGGTTAAAATAAGTTTAATTTTATTGTTTTGTTTTAGTTGGTTTATTTAATTCTCGTTTATTAAAAGCACTATTTCGGTGTCCTATAAGATACAAATAGGTGTAGGTTTAGTCTTTTTAGGCCTGATATATTTATTTATTTTCCTTATCAATACAAGTATCGCTTCGATTTCAAAAAAAACAATTAAATTAATGTTTTAGTAATAAAAGAACTTTATTAATATAGTACCGATAGTTTAAAGATATAATTAAAATATTTAAAATTTAAAATCAATTTAAAATAAGAGTGGCAGAGAATATTTGATGTAATTATCTCAACAATTAACTATTATATTTGTGAAATGGTAATTAATAATACTATCAAGCCACTTGCCTATTTTGCATTGATTCTTTTTCATCTATATTTATGATCGTAATTGATTGTGATTTTATTATTGAAACATATATATTATATAAAAGAAATTACGTAAGAAAACTTTGAAATTCAAAATATTTAAAGCGTATTTTTAAATATAGTTTTATTGTGATTAATAATAATTTGATTGTTATAACATACTGATTTATATATTAAGTTTTATCCTTATTCTATTCTTTATATTTTCAATCACATATAATGAATAAATTAAATGATTGAATCTAATCAATAAAAATATTTTTTTATGTTTATTTATATCTTATTTTGAATATAAAATATTTATAATTAAAATTTTATAAATATATATATTTTTTATAAGAAAAGAGGTAAAATTGTACATGGATTAAACTCAAGATTTATCATAACTTTATTTCAATAGAAGATTTTTGCTATTACACTCTAGGCTTACTTGCCATATATATACAGATTACATAGATTAACACATGGCGCTCTCTCTTTTCTCTATTTTAAATTATTTCTATAATTTTTATTATCCACTAAATTTATTTTTTAGTAATAAAATCAAATTATAGATATACTTTTAAAAGTGATATTAAAACCTGTTTTAATATTATAAAATAATCTTAATTTTTTTAATATATCTTTATCATCAAACAGATTATTATTAGGTCTAATATTCCTACTATTCAAGTTGTTGAAAGCTCTTGAATTTTATTTGCTTACACTTTAGTATATTGTTTATTCTCATGTTGTATAATTATTGTTATTTTGTCTCACGAAGAAGAATGCAAATATGTATTGGTTATGTTTTTAGTTTTATTTACTTATTTTTTTTATGTTTAATTTAGTAATTGTTACTTGAATATGTAAGTAAACATAATATCGTATGTAGTATTAATATGTTAGTAATAATCATAATGCAATGCAATGTAATAGTAGTAACACAACAGAATACTTGTAACCGGACAGAGTTAAAAATTAAAAGAAGAATTTTGTTGAGGCCTATATGAACAATTTCCTTAAGACAGATTGGACCTCTCTTCGGTGCTTTGAGTAACGTTGGACGTCTATCTTCTAAGATACAACAACAAACAATCACAATAGTGACACAACAACAGTAATCAATCAAACACAATCTTGCCCTTTTTTTTATCACTAGGAGGAATGAATTTAGAAGGAATTTTTTATATTAATGGTTTTTTATGTTGTGTTTTAGAAGTCTCCTAACTTGGCTTTATATAGAGGAGAGGAAATGAATGAAGAGATTTAGATTGATTCATGAAGAGTTTTGTAGAAAAGTTAATAGATATAAGTGAGCAGACATAATGAATGAAAAGATGCAATATTAAACCAAAAGCAATGAATCTGTTCACCAAGAGATACAACTGTTCATCAAGAGACAGAACTATTGTTTAATTTGAGCATCAATTTATCATTAATCACTCAATAATTTTGAGCATATTATATAGAATATAGATCCATAATTTATTATTCAAACCTTCAATTTTATCAATAAAATAATATGCCTTAAAGTTCCAAAATATCCATTATTTTCCAACAATCCCCTACGTGAATAAAATTGATGGATCAATAAGACTCAAAGAGGTGATAGATTCTACATTCGATATTTGCATAGGATAGGTAGGCATCAACCCTTGAACTTTCCCTTGTGAAAATATATTTACTTTACTAGCTGACCAATAGATGCAATGTCCTTGAACTGTTCTATCGTTTGTGTAAACAATGATATACCTCACACAATCACCTTTTTAGCAAGATTTTGGTTCTCATGGGTATGTTCATATGGCCATGAACATCCTCTTGGTTCTATAAGAGCTTAGAGAATTATGCCTCAATAGTCTTCTTAAAGTGGCCCCACTTCACTCTCACATAGGTGACTTATGTTGTTCGTTTCACTGAAACACACAATGGTCATTAAAAGTATTGTTTAACCTTTTCCACATTTTAATCATTATTTTTATCATAGGAATGGAGTTCGGATAAGAACCCGCACAGTGACCTTATAAGGTTTATGCAAGTAGGTTGTCCCATTGAACCAAGATCTTGGGATCTCCAATCAACTAGATTGGGTTTTCCTTCATATACCGCCTTAAATATTCATGGGCTTTAGTCACATTCCTTTCAATGTTTTATCAACTTGATCTTGGTTTAACCCTTTGGTTAGCGAATCCGTAGTGCTATCTTTTGTTCTTACAAAATCAATAGAGATAACTCTAGTTGAGATCAGTTGTCTAAAGGTATTGCGTCGAGGACGCATGTGTCTCAACTTACTATTATACGTTACGTTCTATGCTTTACCAATTGTTGTTTGGTTATCGCAATATAAGCATATTGTGGGCACAGGTTTTGGCCATTCAGGAATATCTTTTAAAAAGTTTTGTAGCCATTCTACCTCTTCTCCAAATTTGTCTAAAGCTACAAACTCATATTCTATTTGTGGATCTGGTTATAATCGTTTGCCTTAAGGATTTCCATGACACAACTCTTCCTCCTAATATGAAAATATAACTAATTGTGTCTTTGGTATCTTGAATATCAGATATACAACTAGTACCGAAGAACCTTTCTAACACAGTAGGATCTCTGGAATAATGTAATTTGTAGTTCTGAGTATATTTGAGATATCTCAGTACTCTCATAATCGCTTTCCAATGATTCTCCCCTGGACTGTTTGTGAATTTATTTAAACTGCCTACAGTGAAAGCAATATTAAGTCTAGTGCAACTCATAAGGTACATTAGACTACCAATAACTCTTGCATATTCTAATTGGTTAACACTTTCACCTTTTTTTTAGATAGATGTTGACTTATATCTATCGGAGTTCTAGCTACACCAAATCATTGATAAACCATAAAAGTAACATGTTTTAATCCCATGCTTGGCATGTTTTTGGATAATTTATTATGTGAATTAATGAATTTGATGCTCCTAATCCTTTAAATTTATGTTTTTATACTTAGGTGAGCATAGGGAAGTGAAAGGAGCGAAAAACAGACCAAAATTAGACAAAAAGAGTTGTTTTCAAGAACCATTCGGCCTAGACATTTTCACACAGGTTGGGCACACGCCCGTGTAAGCCATACGGGTTGGCCACATGCCCATGTGCCAGCTCGTGTCAATTTTAAACATTGCTTCTCTTTTACGCGAAAAAGCCTAATTTTAGAGTTTTTGAGCATTCTAAAATTTATAAATACATATCAAAAGAAGACTAAAGAGGACACGAAGAGTAGAACGAAGAAATTACTCGAAGAACACCATTACAGTCAACTCAGAAGTAGATCTCCTTCAAGATCGAAGATCTCCGTTCAAATTTCCTTCGAAGTTTTATTAGGTTTCTTATGTCTTGTTGTTATTCTAATTTTGAGATGTTTCCCTACCAGATTATGAACTAAATTCCCTAAAAACCTAAGGAAGATGAAACCTATGATAAATCTTATTATTTAATTTCTGATTTACATGATAAATACTTGATTTCTTATTCTCAATTATGTATGCTTATTTCGTGTTTTGATATTTTCAAGATATCGATTCATATTAAATGTGCTTATTCAGTGGAGCAAAAGTCCTTATTTAAGAGTAGTTCTAGCATAATTGAGTGGAGTTGCATTCAATCCTAGAAATAGGACGACATAAATCTACCAGATTAGAGTCGAATCTAATAGGGGAATCCATAGATCGAGTTAATGTGACAATAGAGGTTTTAATTAGAAAGTGATTTCAATTAATCAACCTAGAGTTAGTTGTTCTTATTCTCGAAAGAGATATTAACATAATTTAGGGATTTCTACGGGTCAAGGCAGAAGTGAATAATTTGTTTAAATTAGATTCAGAATAATAGGTGAAGTCTAGGTGGATTCTTTCCTGGGTATTGTCTTTCTTTTTGGTTATATTCAAGTATTTTCTCATTCCATTCTTTGTCGTGTTCTTAGTAATTAGTTTAGTTAATTATAAATTAAAAACAATTCCTCAATTTATTAACTAGATAATAAAAAGATAATAATCACTAGTACTTTTAGTTCTCGTGGGTATGGTATTCTCGACTCACCATAGCTATACTACTATTCAATAGATGCACTTGCTTTTGTCGTGATTTTTGTTAGTTAAGTGACTCATCAAGTTTTTGGCGCCGTTGTCGGGAACTAAAATATTAGGAACACTTGATTTTTATTAATTTAGCTATTTTTTATTTCATTTTATTTTTGTTTTTAGTTTAGTTTTTATTTTCTAATTTTTCTTTTGTTTGCTTTTAACAGGTTCCTTTAGTTTATGACTAGAAGAAACTCGTCAGGTCCTTTAATAATCGACAGTGAGATTGAAAGCACAGCTCGTAGAAATCGTAGAGAAGCAAGGCAGAATCGACAAAGTACAGTGAGAGGACATGAGGACGTTATAATTATTACTGAGGAGATGGCTGAAAATCAGAATAATCAGCTACCTCCTGTGGTTGCTGCGAATCTTGCAAATCTAAATCTTGCTCCTCGTGCTATGTAGGACTATGCCAACCCCACTCTAACTGGGGCTGAATCGAGTATCATGAGACCTACTATTACTGCAAATAAATTCGAATTGAAGTTGAACACTATTCAGATGATTCAACAATTTGTTCAGTTCGATGCTTTGCAAGATGAAGATCTAAATACTCATTTGGCCAACTTTCCAAAATTCTGCGACACTTTCAAGATAAATGGTGTTTCTGACGATGCCATTTGCCTTCGATTGTTTCCCTTTTCATTGAGGAATAAGGCTAAACAGTGGTTGAACTCCCTGCCACGAGGTTCTATCACTACATGGGATCAAATGACTGAAAAATTCTTACTGAAGTATTTTCCACCGGCTAAGACAGCCAAGCTGAGGAATGATATCTCTTCCTTCTTGTAAATGGATTTAGAGACCCTATATGATGCATGGGAGAAGTATAAAGATTTATTGAGAAGGTGACCTCACCATGGGTTACCTCTATGGCTACAGGTTCAAACCTTTTATGACAGTTTGAATCCCTCAACTAGGCAATTGATCTATACAACCACTAGTGGGACTCTGAATAATAAAACACCTGAAGAGGCTTATGAGTTTATAGAGGAGATGTCACTGAATAATTATCAGTGGCAAGTCATGAGGACGAAGCCCACAAAAGTAGCTAGTGTTTTTAACTTAGATGCGGTCACCATGTTGTCGAATTTGGTAGAACTCTTGAATAAAAAAATTGATGGTTTATGTGTTTCTACACAGGTACATCCAGTGATGCAATGCGACGCAAATAGAGGTGGAATTAATAATTCAGAATATTTACCCTATAGTCCTAGCATGGAGAATGAGCAACTAAATTATATGGGTAATAATTCTAGACCTCAAAATAATCCTTATAGTAATAACTATAATGCAGGATGGATGAACCACCTAAATTTCTCATAGGGTGGTCAAGGAAATCAAATACCACAATTCCCTCCAAGTTTTCAACAACAACCTTATCAGCAAGAGAATAAACCAAACCTTGAAGAGATATTGGTAAAATTTATTTTGATGTTATAGACTTATTTTCAAAACACCAAAACAACTTTGAAAAATCAGCAAGTGTCGATTCATGGGCTCGAAAATCAAATTAGACAGCTTACTAAATTAGTTTCAAAAAGGCAGCAAGATAGTTTACCTAGTAACACCGAACCCAACCCAAAAGAGCATGTGAAAGCAGTTACACTAAGAAATAGGAACGTGTTGACTGAACCTAAAAAGAAACTACAACAGGAATCTAATAAGAAAAAGGACGAGGAGATAAAACTCGAAGTGAGTGAAACACCGGTACTTAAGGAATATAAACCACCGATCCCATATCCAAAAAAGTTGGTAAATTTCTTGAACTTTTTAAACAATTGCATATTAACTCACCTTTTGTTGCAGATATTTCGCAGATGCCCACACATGTAAAATTTTTTAAAAAGTTTTTAACAAATAAAAGGAAGTTTAAAGAGCTATCTACTGTGGAACTCAACGAGGAATGTTCAATTATTCTTCAAAATAAACTACCAACCAAGCTGAAAAATCCAGGAAGTTTTACTATTCCCTGTTTAATTGGTAGTTTAAATATTGAGAAAGCATTAGCTGATTTAGGTGTTAGTATTAATTTGATGCCTTATAAAATGTTCAAGCAGTTTGGTCTTAAAGAACCAAATCCCGCTAGGATGAGTATTCAATTAGCTGATAGGTCTATTAAATATCCTAGGGGTATTATTGAAGATGTCTTTATAAAAGTAGATAAATTCATATTCCCTGTTGATTTTGTTGTGCTTGACATGTTATTTTAGGTCGCCCATTTTTAGCCACTATTAGGCCTGTTATTAATGTGGGTGATGGTAAAATTGTGCTTAGGGTAGGTGACAAAGAAATTGTTTTTAAAATCTATGATGCCATGCGATTTTCTAGAGAACAAAATGATTCATGTTATTTTATTTACTCTATTGATCATGTTATTCAAGATTCTTTACAGGAAATTGTGCATAAAGACACGTTGGAACTGTGTCTTGTCCAAGGAGAGGAGGTAGATGATGATACTATTGTGATAGGTGAGACAAAAATGGATTTAAATTCTAATGAGTCTTCACTGAGACAAAAGAATTATGAGGGCATTGAGGTAAACGTTGAATTAAAATTACAACCCTCTATTGAAGAACCTCTCAAATTGGAACTGAAGTAATTACCAAATCACTTAGAGTATGCGTTTTTTGAAAATAATTCTACATTACTAATGATTATTGCTTAAAAAATATAGCCAAATGATAAAGATGAGTTATTACAAGTATTAAAGGAACATAAAAGAGTCATAGCATAGAAGATTTCTAATATTAAAGGGATCAATCCTTCTTTTTGCACCCATAAAATTTTAATAAAGGATGAAGACAAACCATGTGTGCAAGCTCAAAGACGGTTGAATCCTAACATAAAAGAAGTTGTTAAAGCTGAGGTAATTAAACTTTTAGATGCGGGAGTTATTTATCCTATTTCTAACAGTACTTGGGTGAGTCCTGTGCAGGTTGTTCCTAAGAAAGGAGGCATGATTATTGTAGCCAGCGAGAAGAACGAGTTGATTCCAACAAGAACAGTCACGGGATGGAGAGTTTGTATTGATTATAGGAAGTTGAACGATGCCACGAGAAAAGATCACTTCCCTTTAATATTCATTGATCAAATGTTGGAAAGACTATCTAGGCATATATATTATTATTTCCTAGATGGACTCTCTGGCTATTTTCAAATCTCGATAACTCCCGAAGACCAAGAAAAAATGACATTTACATGTCCATATGGTACGTTTGCTTATCAATGAATGCATTTTGGATTGTGTAATGCTTTTACTACTTTTCAGTGTTGCATGTTGGCCATTTTTGATGAACTTGTAGAAGACATTATGGAGGTATTCATGGATGACTTCTCGGTATTCGGTAATTCTTTCTATCTTTGTCTTAAAAACTTAAAACGAGTTCTAATGAGATGTGAGGAAACGAACCTTGTACTTAATTGGGAAAAATGTCACTTTATGGTTAGAGAAAAGATTGTGTTGGGTTATAAAATTTCTAGCAAAAGGATTGAGGTTGATAGAGCAAAAAATTGAAACTATTGAAAAATTACCTCCCCCTAATTCAGTTAAGGCTATTCGAAGCTTCTTAGGACATGCTGGGTTTTATAGAAGATTCATTAAAGATTTTTCTAAAATAATTAAGCCTTTAACGAATTTGCTAGAAAAAGATATGCCTTTCGATTTTAGTTAGGAATGTTTAGAAGCATTTAATACTCTTAAAGACAAATTAATTAATGATCCGATTGTGGTTGCACCTGATTTGAATTTACCTTTGAACTAATGCGTGATGCGAGTGATTTTGCAGTAGGTGCAGTTCTTGGACAGCGAAAAGACAAGCATTTTCAACCAATTTATTATGCTAACAAACGTTGACAGTCGCACAAGAAAATTACACTATTACAGAAAAAGAATTGCTAGTTGTGGTTTTTGCATTTGATAAATTTAGACTATATTTGATATTATCTAAAGTTGTCATTTACACTGACCATTCAGCTCTTCGTTATCTCCTCACTAAATCAGATGTAAAACCTCGACTTAGAAGATGGATTTTATTATTGTAGGAGTTCGATTTAAAAATCCAGGATAAGAAGAGAGCCGAAAATCTTGCAGACAATTTCCTTTCTAGGTTAGAGAATTCACATCTTAAGGAGCTTGATGGGAATGAGATAAATGACTCGTTTCTTGATAAACAACTTTTGGTTATAACTAACTCTAAAGTCCCTTGGTTTACAGATATTGCAAATTATCTAGCTGCTAACATTCTACCAAAAAGGTTGACACATCATCAAAAAAAGCGATTCTTTGTCGATGTGAAAAATTATTCTTGGGAGGACCATTTCCTCTTTCGTGTATGTGCAGATCAAGTAATTCAGAGATGTGTTACAAAATTAGAAGCGAGTAAAATCTTGCAACACTGCCATTTAAGACCAACAGGAGGACATTACAGTAGAACTATGACAGCACACAAAATGCTTGAATCAGGTTTTTATTGGCCCACACTATTCAAAGACGCTAACAGGTATGTTACTTCTTGTAATAGATACTAGAGAATAGGTAATATTTCTAAACGTGATAAAATGCCTCAAACTTATATGCTCTCATGTGAAATATTTAATGTCTAGAGCATTGATTTTATGGGCCCATTTCTTAGTTCGTTTGGTAATAAATACATCCTAGTAGCGGTCGATTATATGTCGAAATGGGTAAAAGCTCAAACTTTACCTACCAATGATGTTAGAGTGGTAGTTAAATTTCTCAAGAAGCTCTTTTCTCGGTTCGGAACACCTAAAGCAATTATTAGTGATAGAGATATGCATTTTTGTAACGCTCAATTTGGTAAAGTCCTTAAGAAGTATGGAGTGCATCATAAGACAGTTACCCCTTATCACCCTCAAACTAGTGGACAAGTTGAAGTTGCAAACCGAGAGCACAAACGTATCGTAGAGAAAACCATAGAATCAAATAGGAAGGATTGGGCGATAAAAGTAAATGACATTTTATGGACCTATAGAACAGCTTCTAAAACTCCCATAAGAATATTTCCTTACAAACTTGTTTATGAAAAAAGTTGTCATTTACTGTTTGAATTTGAGTACAAAACATTCTGGAATATAAAATTCCTAACCTATAATCTTAAACTTGTAAGTGAGAAGAGATTAATGTAGCTGAACGAGCTAGATGAATGGCGAGTGAATGCTTACGAGAACTCGCGACTATATAAAGAAGCAACAAAACGACGTCATGATGCTTGTTTGAAGCAGCCCAAACAATTCGCAGCTGGAGATATTGTCTTTTTATATAATTCAAAGCTCAGGTTGTTTCCGGGAAAGCTGAAATTAAGATGGTCAGGTCCATTCATAATATAAATCATTTTCCTATACAGTATGATAGAGGTAACTCATCCAGAATATGGCACATTCAAGGTAAACGGTCATTGACTTAAACTTTATAATGGTGAGGATTCTAGAAATGATAGAGATGAGCTTCAGCTCCGCGAACCTTCGTAATTATGAGCACAAGGTAAGTCTAGCTTAGACTTTAAATAAGCGATTCTCGGGAGGTAACCCGAGTGTTAACACTACTAATTTTCTTATTTTTATTACATGATATCTTTTAAAAAATAAATAAATAAATAGAAATGTCAGTTTTTAACTCACATAGCCTGGACAAACAGGCGTGTCCTTGGCCGTATGGATCCTATGACTTAGTTTTAAAATTTGAAAAAAATCGACAATGAGTTACATTATTTGGCAACTTGGCCGTGTGACCACGCGGGTGTGTCATTAGCTGTGTGGATACTAGGACTTAATTTTACAAAAATCGACAGAGACAACCTAAACTAGTCCACACGAGCATGTGACACGGGCGTGTCCTAAGCCACGTGAAACCTGGAGCTAAAATTTTCAATTTTAAAACAAGTCAGAGAGTTATACAGGCAAGGCACACGGTAGTGTGCGAGACACGGCTGAGCCACATAAGCATGGGAGAAGCGAAGGAGGTTACACACAACCATGCGACACGGTTGTGTGTGCCACACAAGCTGGACACAAGGGCATGTTCGAGGCCGTGTGAAGACTGGGCTTTTATTATTAACTGACACGGGCTAAACAGAAGCCACACGGGTGTGTGACACGATCGTGTGGTCCAACACAGGCCTTACACAACTGTGTCACCCTTTTAAAAGCCCCAACTATATTTTATTTTTTTAGTTTATCTTCTTCCTCCCCAGAAACCCTAACCATCGTCGTTCCCTTAACTCTCTTTTTCCGACCGCCGTTTACCACTCCATAACATTTAATCCCGATCTTCCCCTTTCTCCCTCACTCATTCCCTTCGCAACCATCACCCACCTCTTTCGGTCGCCCTTTTCCTTTTCCCTCCTCTCGAAACAACACATGCCACACACACCACTAGCTGATCCTAGCAAACACCAACCACTCCTCTCCCCTTACTCCAACAGAAAACCCGAGCCCCAGCCTTATTCCCCTTACGCGTACACCCCCACTCCCGTACGAACCCCTCCCTTTTCTCTTGTTCTCCTTCCTGTTTCACACCCCCACGCACGACTCACACCATTCGGTCGACCGATTCCCCGTCGACTGCCGAGCCCCCGCACCTCCGTTCACCGTCAGTTGTTCAATCGGTTTCCCTTTTTGCCCTTCTATTTTCTTTATTTAATTCATTATTTATTTAATTCTTATCTATTATTATTATGATTTCTTTGTTTATTTCTTTATTATTATTTTCTTGTCGTGGTTTTACTAATTTTATTTATTGCTTGGTTCATGTTTTATTTATTTACTTTCTTTATTAATTGATTTTGGATTGATTCTTGATTTAGTTGTTGAATATTCTTACTAGTTTATTTTATTTTATTTTTCATTCCCCATTTTATCCGTTCATTTTATTTTAGTTACTTTCATTGTTGATTTTATTCTGGCTAGTTTTAGTTATTCATTTTTATTGATAATTATCAATTTTATTTACATTTCCTTTGTTTTTGTTTGTATTGGCATTTTGCTTGTTAGTTTCAACATATTATAAGTCCATTCTCTATTTAGTCCAAATGTTGAGCTGAACTTGGATGCTTATTTCTTGTTAGCTTGCCTATTATGTTGATTCGTCAATTTGATTTCCTTGATTGTTTATTGCAAGCATATTATGACGAACACTCGTGGCAAGTCTAAGACCGTCGTCCCCACTCATCCTCGAGCATTTTCACCGAGGCCCATCACCCTTATCTTCGATTTTCGATAGGCCCCCAAGAGGATTTATATCAGTTTCTTCGCGTACGACCACTCGGTCTAGGCCACTGTATCGATTAGGACACGTTGGAGCAGGTCCGCCTAGCTGATGATGTTCGCGCCTTCATTACCACAGCTCTGTGGAATAGATTCTTCTCCATCATCGAGCCCACTTACATGGAGCTTACCTTGGATTTCTGCGCGATGTTTCTGGTACAGTAGGTCATGACGACTCATAACGAGCCAGGCACCATCACTTTTTGACTTGATGGTTTGGTGCGCCACATGAGCGTCCTCGAGTTCGGTGCTGTTATGGGACTTTACACAAAGGAATTTATGAGCGCCGAGAACTTCTTTTGACTTCATTGACACATCTATTACTTTCTATCTCAGTGTTGGACTGAGTTTATAGCAAGTCAGACACCATATGACGCGAGTTACTTGAAGGCGACTTCTCTCCCTCCAGTTTTACGGTACATTCATGCACTTTTAATTGATTGGTAGGAGGGAGAGCACTAGAGTCGTTAGTACTTATGACGCCTATTTTCTATGGAGCATGGCCACCGAGCATATCTTTGACTTGGCGTACTTCATTGTCTTAGCCTTTCACCATCAGACTGACTGCCACAGGAAGGGCCCTATCTATTTAGGCCCTTATGTGACACGCCTCGCTCGACACTTCAGTCTCTTAGACACATCAAAACAGTCTTCCACACTCACACTTGTAGGCCAGATGTCCCCACATGAAATCTGGACCATGATACACATGAGGATGATTAAGCAACGTTGTGGAGCGGACCCCCCAGTATCGATTATTTCATTTTGACGCTCAGAATGAACCAGAGGACTTCACTGATGATGTTCTTCCCTATCACGAGGACCCACCACAGCTTCCACCTTCGAGTCACCATCATTCCTTCTACTTCTACTTCAGATGACATCTCCAAACGGCTCACTCGCTTCAAGCAGTACTGCGCTCAGAGGTTTGACAGTCTTGACGCGACATTGCAGAAGATCTATCAGCATCTCCATATTTCCTCTCCAGCACTGACAACTCACGACACTGATGTGTCTGATGATAAGGACCATTGAGTCTATTTATTTTATTTTTATTTTATGGTCATTTTTATTTTTATTTTCAGTTTTGTTTTTATGTTTATTGTTATTTTCTTAAACTTCTTCTTTTTTTATATTTTAAACTATATTTTTATTCATTATGTTTGTTTCTAATCGAGTATAATCCCTTAATCTTCTTCACTACTTGTGTTTATTTTCTTAATAGCTTGCTCATAATCATGCACTATATTTAAGATTTGTCTACAATTCCACTTTTCACTATTTTGGGTATTTCATCCAATATTCAGGGTAGTTTCAATTCTCTCCCTCTCTTATGATATTATGTTTCTACCGTGATTGTTGTTGTTTGTACATTGAGGACAATGTACATCTTAAGTATGTGGGAGGTTATTTATATGATTATTAGAAAATCCCAAAATTATATCTTGTGTTCAAGTAATTATCTCATATTACTATTAGAATGAATTCTTATCGATTTGTTATTTTCATTGATAGGTTTTAGATTAAATTCGTAGATATTTGTGCATTGAATGTTTAAACTTTAACACATGAGAGAATCAAGCATGATAAGTATATTTTCAGAATTAAAAAAAAATTAGGTTGTTTCCCTAATTTGAGGTATCACCTTGAAGTTTGAGATTTGCAAGATTGATATCAAAAACCATAATTTTTTGTGAGATTTTGAGTCTTTAGAGCATACATTTTTCTTGCTCATTTTATCATTGGTTATGAGTGTGTCAATATTGATGTGTTATTTTAGGACTTGCTTTGATTATGCATGTCGAGACCACACATTTGATTTGATTTATTGAGATGATAAAAGTACTTAAGTTTAAACCCACTTATCCCATAAAAAGCCTACCTTTATAATTAACCCTTAGCGAACCCCTTTTGAGCCTAACACACCGTTTCTTGATTTACCCATTAATGATAACCCATAACTCATTTTTTGTTCATTGAGAATTTTTCCCATTTTATTGACTCTATTTTTTTATCGAGATTTGATTTAGTTAATTGGCTAATTAAGCTTTTTGATTAAGTTGTAGAATTATTTCTTCTTATTTACATATAAAATCATCAAAAAAAAAGAAAAAGAAAAAGATATAGTTATTTAGTTTTTTGTTAATTGAGCTTGAACAGTTAAATTCATATCTTGAAAAGAAGCTCGTGTTATTTTTGAATAGTTTAGATTGATGTAATTATTTGTAATTCAGCATTTGTTATTTTTCTAGTTAAGTAATTTATCAATTTGATTTCGATTCTAACCATTTTTTTCAGCCTTTCTCCACACCCTTAACCTAAGCCCCATTACAACCTCTTAAAGACTTTTTGATTTGTGTATCATCTCATTTTATAGTGGTGGAGATTTGATTTTCATGCAAGCCTATGGTAATGACTTTTCATGTTTGACTATTAAGTGCTTATTTTTTAACCTTAAACACTTTGAGTGATTTGAGTGAATCTTTAGTGAGGATGTCAATTCTTGTCGGTTTTGAATTAAAGGTAATTAATTAAATAAGGGGAAATTCCTATGTTTTCATGCTTTAAAATGTTCGACTTTGACTGTTTGAATTTTTAATCCTCTTTTAGTTGAATTATCAATGTATGATTATTTTTGAATTATAAAAAAACATTATTGATGAGAATTATGAATTGAGAAAGTTTAATTTTAATTGTGAGTTGAGGATTTTGCTTGAGGACAAGCAAATGATAAAGTGTAGGGATATTTAATAAACCATAAAAGTAACATGTTTTAATCCCATGCTTGGCATGTTTTTGGATAATTTATTATGTGAATCAATGAATTTGATGCTCTTACTCCTTTAAATTTATGTTTCTATACTTAGGTGAGTATAAGGAAGTGAAAAAAGTAAAAAATGGGTCAAAATCAGACAAAAAGAGTTGTTTTCAGGAACCACAAGGACTGGGCATTTTCACATGGGCTGGGCACACGCCCATGTGCCAGGCAATGTCGATTTCGAACCCTACTTCTCTTTTACGGGGAAAAACCTAATCTTTAGGGTTTCTGAGCATTCTAAAGTTTATAAATACATATCAGAAGAGGACTAGAGAAGATACACAAAGTAGAACGAAGAAATTACTCGAAGGTCGTCGGAGTCAACTTAGAAGCAAGTCTCCTTCAAGATAGAAGATCTCTATTCAAATCTCCTTCGAAGTTTTATTGGGTTTCTTATGCCTTGTTATTTTAATTTTGAGATGTTTCCCTCCCTGAACATGAACTAAATTCCCTAAATACCTAGAAAAGATGAAACCTATGATAAATTTTATTATTTAATTTCTGATTTACATGATAAATACTTGATTTCTTGTTCTCAATTATGTATGCTTATTTCGTGTTTTGATATTTTTAGGATATCGATTCATATTAAATGTGCTTATTCAGTGGAGCAAAAGTCCCTATTTAAGAGTAGATCTAGCATAATTAAGTGAAGTTACATGCAATCCTAGAAATAGGATGACATAAATCTACCGGATTAAATTCAAATCTATTAGGAGAATCCATAGATCGAGTTAATGCGGCAATAGGGGTTTTAATTAGAAAGAGATTTCAATTAATCAACTTAGAGTAAGTTATTCTTATTCTCGAAAGAAATATTAACATAATTTAGGGATTTCTACGGATCAAGGCACAAGTGAATAAATTGTTTAAATTAGATTCAAAATAATAGGTGAAATCTAGGTGGATTCTTTCCTGGATATTGTCTTTCTCTTTGGTTATATTTCAGTATTGTCTCATTCCATTCTCTGTCGCGTTCTTAGTAATTAGTTTAGTTAATTATAGATTAAAAACAATTCCTCAATTTATCGGTTGGATAATAAAAAGATAGTAATTACTAGTATTTTTAGTCCTCGTGGGTACGATATTCCTGACTCACCATAACTATACTACAATTCGATAGGTGCGCTTGCCTTTGTCGTGATTTTAGTTAGTTAAGTGACTCATCAATCATCCTTGCGAAATTTCTCAAGAATCTTGTCTACATAGTGTGATTGAGTCAATACAAGACCTTCAGATGACCTTTTGATTTGGATGCCTAAAATTATGTCAACAAGTCTCATATCTTTCATGTCAAATCTTGAATTTAACAAGGTTTTGGTACGTTTTACCATTTCGTTGTTACTTCCAACAATGAGTATGTCATCAACATATAAACATAAAATTACATATCCATCAACAGTGGTTTTGACATACACACATTTGTCATACTCATTAATTTTCAATCCATTTGATATCATGACACCGTCAAACTTTTCATGCCACTGCTTTGGTGCTTGCTTAAGTCCATACAAAGACTTCACCAATCTACAGACTTTTTTTTTTTTTGCTTTGGAGCTACATGACCCTTAGGTTGTTCTATATAAATCTCCTCATCAAGATCTTCATTTAGAAAAGTTGTCTTAATATCCATTTGATGAACACAAAGTGGCAATAGCAAGTATCATCCTTATAAAAGTTATTCTTGATACAGAAGAAAATGTATTAAAGTAATCAAGGCCTTTCTTTTGTCTATAATATTTTATAACCAATCTGGCCTTGTACTTATCAATTGTTCCATCTACTTTCATTTTTCATTTGAAAATCCATTTAGAATTTAGTGGTTTAATTCCTTAAGGTAGATCCACTAATTCCCATGTATGATGTTTCATGATGGAATCAATTTCACTCTTGATAGCATCTTTTCAAAAAGTGCTTTCAGATGAGAGTATAGCTTCACTATAAGTTTAAGGTTCAATCTCTAGCATATAGGTTAGAAAATCTTATCTAAAGGACTTTTCCACCCTTGCCCTTTACTTCTTCTTAGCTCTGCCTCGACTTCAACCTCTTGTTGAAAGTCTTGATTATCAATAATCTCTAAAGTTCGTTTTGTTGAACTTAACCCAACTTCATTAGTCTTACAAGGGAATATATTTTCAAAGAATGAGGCATTTTTAGATTCCAATATCATATTCTTGTGAATTTTAGAATTCTTTGATTTATGCACAAGCAACCGATATTCATTGCTGTGGCATGCATAACCAATGGAATTACAATTCACCATTTTAGGACCTATTTTTATTTGCTTCGATAAAGGAACCATTACCTTTGAAAGACACTCTCGTATTTTCAAGTAATTGTAGGAAGGTTTCCTACCCTTCTATAACTCATACGGTGTCTTTTTTTTTTTTTTTTTTTTGCAAGGTACCTTATTTAAAAAGTAATTCGTTGATAAAACAACTTGAAAACCCAGAATTTCCTAGCATTGCGTTCATCATTTCCTTTAGGCTTCTATTTTTCTGCTTTACTACTCCATTGGATTGAGAAGAGTATAGTGGTGTCACTTCATAAATAATACCATGTTGTGCACAAAATTTACCAAATGGTTCAACATATTCACCACCATGGTCACTTCTCACCCTCTTAATTCTTTTATTAAGTTGGGTTTTAACTTCCTACTTATAGAGAACGAATTTCTCTATAACTTCATCTTTGCTTTTAAGAAAATATACATAACAATATTTTGTGCTATCATCAATAAAGATAATAAAATATTTATTCCCTCCTCTAGTTTGATTAAACTTTAAGTCACAAATATCACTATATATTAGATCAGGTGGTTCAGTATTTCTTTCAACAGATTAAAATGAAGACCTTATTAGTTTTACCTCAACACATGTTTCACATTTATGATTATAATTAATGTGAAATGAAGAAATATGATCTAAGTTAATCAATCTGCGTAAAGTATCATAATTAATTATCAACTATATTTAGGAGTTGGACAGATTGGAAGAGGAAATGAGTACCTGTTTTAGAGTAAATAAGGAATGAAGACTGTTAGAAGGCTCATACCTCAAAATATCTACCTCGTGGGTTATAGTAAGAAACGCGAAAAGGGAGGTTCTGGTCTCAAAGTCACGGTTACACACTGGTGTGGGGTCGACCTTTGGAGTGGAGGCCCTCGCATGCTTAGAGGCAGTGCTTTCAGGGGTTGGTATGGGGTTGGCAGAGGCGATAGTGGAGGGGGATTCCAAGTCTGTCATTAACAAATGCAAAGCAGTTTTAGCAGATAAATCACAAATTAGCACATACATTAGAGATATTCAAAGAGAAAAATAAGGATTTCGTTTTATTCTATTCAGACATGCGCATAGATTGCCTAATCAGTTAGCCCATAGTTTAGCCACGACGATTTTAAAGAAAAAGGAAATGGTTTACCTGGTAGGTTGCATTCCTAGTTACGCTCATTGGCAAATAGAGATGGGGCAGCCAAGGGAACCAGACTGAAGTGTCTTTGTTGGAGAAAGAGAGTAGAGAGAAGAAGGGTCCCAAGCTGAATAATCAGACTTTCTTCTTGGAGATCTGGAACTGACAAACTGAAATAATAATGATAGTGGAGTGGGTGCCAGTGCAATGAGTCAAATTGGGGTTTGTTTTTATTATGTTTCTATAATTCTCTTTATCACGGGCCTTTGAAGTTTTGGGCCTGCCTGGAACTATTTTTAAATTGGTTATGTTTCTTATGTTTTCTTGGTTTGAATAAGAGCCAAGTTTGATTTTTTTTTTAAATTAATTTTTCAATTCTCAAATGAAAACATACATGATTTAGGTTCTTCATATTTTCAGTCATTTTCGAAGTTTGTTTCATGTAAAATAGGATGGTCCACGTAAAATTATCTTATTATTCTTGTAAAATATTTTACCAATTTTTTTTCGTAAGACATTTTCCAAATTGATAAGGCTCTATTCACTGTAACACCCTCATACTTGTCCTGAACATTAAGTCAAAACACTGAGATTTTACATTCTTTACTACATTCTTCACTTATCAAATATTTTCTTATAAATTTTCATAACTTTTCAATTTAGTCCTTTTTTGTCATAAAAGTTTAATATTCACTAATTAATCATATTGAATCAATTTTCTTTCTTGTTACACTTTAATCACATAATTTATCTCGATATGTTGATTTACATATCAAATTTCTATGTATTTCACTTCTATTATTTCATCTACATATTTTTCAAGTTTAACAATTTTAGTCCTTGTCATTATAAAATTTTCATATTTTTCCACAATTTCACTTTTGCAATACTTTATGCATATTTCATTATCTCATAACACATTCATTAAACTTTTATCATAATTTCCTTATTCATATATTAAATTGTTTCACACTTAAATTGTTATACAATTTTTAGCTTAGTCTCTGTTGCCATGTAATTTATTTTTCATCATATTAACACTTTTATCAAATAATTTCATTATAATGTCTTATTTCACCTAACAAATTTTTATGCAGATCACTCATCTTGTTTCAATTATAAATTTCACAAAGTTTACGATTTAATCCTTAACATCATGAAGATTCATTATTTACTATAATTTCACCTTAACATCACTTTGTAATAAATTCACTACTTCATAAATCTCAAATGTATATTTGTTTAATTGCAAACAACTTTTACAAAATATTTTCAAGAAATTTACCAAACAATGAAAAATATTTTACATAAATTCATCTAAATATAAAAATATTATTTTTTTCGATAAAGGTAAGTAATTTTTCAAAACCATTTTATGGGAAATAAACGGATTAAAATTTTATATACTGAGGAACATCTAACTGAATAAAGAAAATCATTTGAAATGCAATTATTTAAGTAGAATTAGATGTAGTCAAAGGTCTAACTAAGGGTATGATTGTTGCCATCACAACATATCGTAATTGTATTATTAGTTGTCGCACGATTAAAATAAGAAATAAGAAATAATGATAATTAAAATAATTTATCTCATTAAAATGAAATTCAATAATAGTCGATAGATAACCAATCATACAGGTTACTCATAAATCAATGCATTCTCTTGAAACTTTGAAATAGGACCAAATATCAACTAAAAATTGTTCAATTATGGACCGCTTTTCAGGTTGTTCTGGAGAAATAATGATTGCTTTAACCATAAGTGAACACTTAATTAATTATATATTAATAACTTCATGGAATAAGAACTTATATATAAAAAATGCAAGTCCATTTAATTTATTTAAAATCTATTTTAATAAGATATAAATAATAAATTATAAATTTTATGTAATGGTATGATGGTGAAAGATGTTCACTATTTTAAATGTGATTATTATTTGAGTTTTACTCTATTATTGTAATTTACTAAATAAAATATTATTGTGTGTACTAAAAATTTTAGGATGATATAGTATGTTTTTAGGGTAATAACATAATAATAAAAAATAGAAAAGGAGGTTTGACATGTGAATTTTTTTATTGAACAGAATATTTATCCATAAATAATGAAGGAAAAAGGATTGAATTAAAAAGAAGAAGACGAAGTTGAAATTGACATCCCATTTGTATAAAATTTTAAAAAATAAAAATGAAGAAAAAGGAGACAGGAGCATATGGCTTACTTAAGGCCCATGAAAATTACTGAATGTCTCCTCAATAATAGCAGCCCAAATTATGGTGCACCGACACTAGTTTCCCATGTGAAAGGTTTTTATTTTTATTTATTCATTTTAGAAATCATGAATATATAAATCATTTATAAATTATTGGTTTGTAAATGGAATGAATAGGATGATGATGCCTGCTTTTAATCTTATTTGCAAAATAAAAATTATCTTTATCAATTTATAAATGCACATATGAAATCATATAAATAAAAGGAAAATCTAATTTCTAATTATGTAATAATCAATTTTATTTTCTATAATAAATAATAAAACAAATTTTTAATAGATGCTGTGATTACATTAAATATAAATTAATTATAGATGTTTATTTATTTTGCTACAAAATTATATTGATAGTGTAGTAATCACCTCATCTAAACAACATGGAAAAGGAAAAACAATCCATTTCATGGTTTTCCTCTTTTAAGCTAACTAATGTTACGGCAATGTATGATTTAAAAGAGGAAATATTAATTAATGTCTAGTGACACTATATAAATAGATGTTAATAAAAAGCAAAAATAAAAAATCAATTAATTTATTTTTTCCTAAAATAATATTATAAATAAGTGTTATGAGAAAAACATGAAACTTCAAAAGTCTTCAATAATAAATTTATTTGATGTCTAATTCCTTAAAAAAAGAGATTATTAAATCCAAAATGAAGGGAGCCTAAAACCTTTTCAAAAATCAAAATTTCCTTTTCTATATGTTGGACCGTCAACTTCAAATGTTTTATTCTGCAGTCATTCATTTTTCATTTTTTAAAGAGAAAAATGGAACAGTGGCATTTTCGGTATTTAAAGCCAGACCAAGGGCGCTTAGAAAATAAAAATTAATTTCAACAGCGAGAGAGAGAGGAGAGAGAGAAAGACAAAAGGCCGTCTCTCACAGTCACATGCAATAGACCCGTGCCTGCCGGCCCCGGTCGGATTTTCTTCCCGCAATAGCCTGGAACGATATCGTTTTGGATCAGTTTGTTTCCTTCTATATAAAAGAGTCGCCATTTTCACTGGTCAGTCTTAACACAAGTCACAGTGTTCGCCGATCGCTTCGTCTCTCTCTCCATCTTTGGTATTCTCTCTCTCTCTCTCTCTCTCTCTATATATATATATATATATATATATTAATTTTTGATTTTTGTTTCGTGAAATTTAAATCTCGGAGAAAAATTAAGCACATTTCTCGGTCAGATCTTTCATATATATATAAATTTAGTATAATATATTTTTATTTTATTTTATTTTATTTTTAATGTTTATGTGATGTCATTTTCGACATCTAGATCTCTCTTTGCAATTGCTTGATTATCTTTTTAAATTTTGTTGTGGAAACTGGAAATTTCATAATTTGTGGAACCGTGTATTTTTATCTGTATTTAATCAAAGTTAATGAAGAGTTACTTAGATTTGTTCGTTTTCGTTGATTATATCTTTGAACGCAGATTTATAATTAAATATTTTTTTGGTGTATATTTGTTGTTGGCTTTTTTTTTTTTGTTTTAAGTGGTAAATTTGGTTTAATTGAGGCTTTAGAGTCTTTAACTGGTAAAATGTTTTTCAGATTATGGCAGTTTAGAAAGAAAAATTTGAAGTGGAAGTAGGCAGTTTTGTGGCTCAAATATTGCCTAATTTGTGAATGTTGGTTAAAATGTTGGCAGTTAGGCTGTACAGTAGTAGGTATTATAGGTATAAATTGTTAAAAATGAGATGAAATTTGTGGAAGGAAAGATTCAAGCATTGAACATATGATTACTGCTTAAGGATTCTCGATTGCTTGGCTTAGAATCACTTTGTTTTCTGTGTTGATCTGAGATGAAAGATGAGTAGTCGTTGAATATGCAGAAAAAAAGAAAGGATTTTTACTGTTTTCAGCTATGGAGTTCTCTAAACCAACTGGCCAAGCAATTAATTTAATTTTGCTGCAAGTTTGTAAGGTTTGTTCATTGTTGATCACTCTCTGGAATATGTCATTGTTTGTCTATTCCTTGCCTTTCAGTTTCAGACTTTAATTTCTATAATGTCGGGGAATGCATTAAGAGATCTCAATACTTTACCTACACCTGAGAGGAAGAATGACAGCTCCAGTAAAGGGAATTTTACTAAGCCTTGCAATGGGAAGACAATTGAAAATGTTGAAGAGCAGCTGAAGAAAAGCCTGTCTTCTGTTCAAATAAATGGAGGTGAAACTTTAAATTTGCAGCACAATAAAAGCTCCACTTCTGTTCAAATAAATGGAGGTGAAACTGTAAATGTTGGAGTGGAGGTAGCTAATTCGGAAGTAGAATACATTGAATCTGAGAACTTGAGTGATCTAGAAGATGTTGATACATGTCTTAAGGTATAATTTACTTTCGGTTTACACTTCAATTTCTAATATTTGGTGTACTGTTTTCTGATTTGCATATATACCTATTTCAGAAGCTCTTACCTGGACTTGACTCTAAAGATTGGATTCTGGTTGTTGAAACACTCAATAATGTTCGTCGATTATCAGTATTCCATAAGGAAAGAATGCATAGTATGCTGTAAGTCTCAAATTCTTACTTGGTTATCTGACTAGAAAGACTAGAGAATCGGGTGTCTTAGGTTTAATTTGACTAGTGTATTCTGTTCCTTGTTCTAATGTGCAGGGGTGATTTGATCCCTCTTGTAGTTAAGTCCTTGAAGAATCCTAGGAGTGCTGTTTGTAAAACTGCAATTATGACATCTGCTGATATTTTCAGTGCATATAATGATGATTTGATTGATTCTTTGGATCCCCTGGTACTTTCACATTCCCTACGATTTATTGCATATTAGTCTGGCTGCTCCTATGCCTTGGATGGTGCATTTCCATCTTTGATATTATTCTCTTTTGTTAATGTTTCTTCATCTTGGGAAACAATTAAACCTATTCTGGATTTTCTGATGTGTTCAAATATGATTGATACAGCTTGTACAGCTTCTTCTTAAGGCTTCACAAGACAAAAGATTTGTATGTGAGGCAGCTGAGAGGGCCTTAGAGGCTATGACTACTTCAGTTTCCCCTATGTTGTTGTTGCCCAAGTTGCAACCCTATCTGAAGAACAGAAACCCACGAATTCGAGCAAAGGCATCAATGTGCTTTAGTCGTAGTGTTCCACGTCTGGTAGGCAGTTGGGATCTGATATGCTTAGCGCTATTTTATTTACCTGGAAGGAAGTCCATTTTTTTTGCAGTCTTAATCATGTTCAATTTGTTTCATTGGTTTGGATGGTACCGTTGTTTGCTATATTTGCAGCAACATAGTTCATATAGATTTCTATTAACTAAGTTCATTTAAAGTAGTTAGCGTCTAGCTATATATGGGTATTTTTGGTATATATGGTTTGCAAAGCTACTGTTTCTTTTTCCTTTTTATCCCACCATTTTTTCATGCATACTGATGATTCAACCTCTGATATCCTTGTTCACTTATTTTCATGATTGTTTGCTTTATTTTATAGGATTTGATAGATG
Organism: Gossypium arboreum; assembly: GCF_025698485.1. Taxonomy (NCBI): domain Eukaryota; kingdom Viridiplantae; phylum Streptophyta; class Magnoliopsida; order Malvales; family Malvaceae; genus Gossypium; species Gossypium arboreum. The sequence goes on along the minus strand of NC_069073.1, from coordinate 11,645,675 downwards.
TCCTGTCGTATTTTATGATTTTTCTTTTTTTATTCATTTGATTTTATCAGGGTGTTGAGGGAATTAAAGAATATGGAATTGACAAATTGATACAAGTAGCTGCATCCCAACTAAGCGACCAGCTCCCAGAATCACGGGAGGCTGCTCGAACCCTTCTTTTGGAGCTGCAAACTGTATATGAGAAGTCCCATGGTCTCTCAACTGTAGTATCTGAGAATCCAGAAATGGGCTCTTGGGAGAACTTTTGTCTGTCAAAGCTCTCTCCTTTAAGTGCACAAGCAGTGCTTCGCGTGACAACAAACATCACTCGGGAAGGTCTCGTTATTGGTTCCTAACGGTGAGTTTTATATCGACCATAAATGAGTTTGTAGCAAGTAATGTCTTCTTTTTAATTTTGGCCACAAATATATGAGCTTTAGTGAGCAGAGTCTACAGTCACCTATTATTGTTTTGGCTTTGGTTTTGTCCTTTTTCCTTGTAAATTCTCTCGAATCATCTCCCATCTTGGTTAAGAAATTAGTCGGATTGGAATTGAAATCGAATTAATGATATTCTTTGCATATGGTTCCCGAAAATAGTATACATTTGCTTCAGCTTTCCATTTTTTTCTTTTTTTGTGCTTAATCTCATAGCTGAATGTTCTATCATATATGTTACATAATGCCATGTATACATGCTGTGAACCGATGACATATAATGGTGTTATTGTTTGCTAGTCTAATTTATTAAATCTTCACTCTCTATTTTTTATATATATTTAGAAATGAGGTATGATGTTTTAATTTTTTTTTAATGTACTTGTATTATATATATATATATTTATATATATATAGATACATGTATGATGTATGTATGTATCTAATGTACCCATGCTAAATCTGGGTAACGTATCTAAGAGTTTGGGTTTAGTTTAGAAGTCTTTATCATATGTTCACATCTTTTTATTTTATTTAATTTTAAAAATGTTTATGGTCCTCCTCTCCATTTCTTAGCTTAAGCTATAAGAAGCCCAAGTTGGATTCAAAACTTAGCTATAGCTTCTGCATTTGTTTGGATAATAATATAACAACTTGTTTGATTAGGTTGGAGCTAAGTTTTAGAGTTTTTATCATTATTTCATTCAAATCATTTATATATGAAAAATATTTTAATTAAATTTAATTATAAATAATTAAAAATATTAGTGTAATTTTTAGAAAAATAACTGAATTAAATTTAAATATATTGTGGAAAATTTTGCTCATGATACACTAGGTCTATTTTTATATGAAATTTTTTAATATATTGTAGTTTGAAAAAATAATTAAATTTAATCTTAATTGTTTTAGAGTTTGTATCATTGCTTAAAAATTATTTTGTACTAATATTACATATTTATAATTAAATTTACATAAAAATATTCTTGCCATATAACTAAATATCTTATTTAAAATAAAAATTTGTTAAAATTTGATTTATATGAATCGAATGAATAGCTCAAAATTTGGAGAGATTTTATTACCATTTATGAAGTAAATAACATATTTTTAAAATTTTAGAACAATATATATATATATATATATATATATATATACTTATATATTTTTAAAGGAGAGTATTTGATATACGTAGTTTACTTTTATTATTCCACAAGTAATTTTAAAAAGTGATAAATATATTTTTTAAAATACTTATTTGTTTAATATTTTATTTTACCCTTGTAGAACACCTATTATATTTTGAATTGTTTAAAATGATTTTTTTAAAAAATATTTTTAATTTAAAGAGTTTTCATTTTTTAAAATATATTTTATTGAAAATAAAAAATACATTTAACTTTTAATATTTTCTTGTAATTGTTTGTGGTTTTAAAGGTAAGGATCAAATTCACATAAATAATGGAGCTAAACGAGTAATTATTGTCTTTTTTTGACAAATCAACCATTTTAATGTAAAACTAATGAAGGGTCAATATTTTTAAATACAAAAATATAAAATTTAATGTTCCAAAATTAAAGTATATGGCTTAAATTTTAAATTTCAGGAAAAAGTATAGTATCATTTGACACATTTAAACCATTTATTATAATTATAATTATTTTTATTTTTATAATTGATCATATTTCCTTTGGATCTTAACTAGACAAATTCAACGTGGCTTGTTTCTTGGACTAGTTTGATAACACAATCCTATATAAATAGTATTAAATTAAAAAGTAATGAAAATATAAATTTAGTTAAGAGTAATTTACACCAACAGTCACTCAACAACTTTGGAATAGTTGACAAAACAATTACCTTACTTTTATTTTAGTCACTCAACTTTTAAAAAAAATAACTGTAGTCAACCAATTTTGCCCGGCCCTTTATTTTTCACTCGCAATAAATAAATAGTCAGTCAAATAAACCCAAATAAAGTCCAAATAGTCTATTTACAACCTTTAATAAACACTAAACTTATACTAGCCCCAAAAATAAAAAAAACAGATCTAGTCCAATGCCCGAATAGCCCAAACATATACAGAGGCCCAAAGACCAATATCCTTAAGCCCGATTTGCAAAAAGGCCCAAACTCGAAAGAACCCAAAAGGGGAATCTCAGCAGCCGAAAGCACTAGGGGTTTCTAGAACACACCAGTGCTGCAATCACGGCTTTCACGAGCGATTTTCTCCGTACGGTCGCTTCTCTATACCTGCAAAAGAATATACGAGAAGAATCAGCAACAGAATATACAGCCAAGTGACAGAAGGAAAATGTATTTTTTATTTTTCATTTATTCTGTAAATTTGGCTATAAAAAGCCATTATTTGTACCTCGATTTTTTTAATCATAGTATACACTTACGCACGCATACTAAATACGAGAGAAAGTATTTCAAAAGCAAATTTAAAAAGGTGATTTTTAGTTTTTTTTACTGGCTTTTAGTTTTTTTTCGTTGAATCGTTTCATTTTTCCTATTCAATCTTTCGATATTGTATTTCAAAATAAAAAGTAATTAAAGCGAAAGAAAATATCTTACTTTGCAAATTCGCCATGGATCTTCTTTGTTTTGTTGAAATAGAAAACAAGGGAGAGATCTTAAGGCTGCAAATTGGTTTCATGACTCAAATGCTCCTCCTGTTGGCGGCGCTTGCTAGATGAAACCCTAAGGGATTGGGCTGATAGCATATACTTTATTTGGAAAGATTAGCTGCGTTTTGGGGAAGGAATGGGAAAAGGAAGGTTAAATGCCCTGTTATTGAAACGGCGCCGTTTCAAAGGGGGGGGGATAGGGTCCGCGTGTCAGCCCGTTTGGAGACCTGGATCCACCCTCTTGCGCATGAAATGGTTTATTTATGTAGCAGGCCCCTCCCCTTTGCGCCGCACTGTGATTAAATCCTTCTTGTAACTATTTTGTTTCGGTTTTCTTTTAAATTTTCCCCAAAATTTGTATAATCTTGTATTTTAATCCATGCCTTCACGCAGTGTTTCAGGATCAGGGACAATTTCGAACATGGTCCCTGTGAATTCAAGCATGTTATATATGAGTCCTTATTTTATTATTAATAGTTTATTTATTTATGCAAATTATCCTTTTTATTTTACTTTGATTTTCATTGAGTAATTTGTTAGACTTATGCTATAGTTTTAAATTTGGTTTTACTTACTCTTACATTTTGAATTACTTTATTGATGTATATAGATTTATTCTTTATTTTTTTATCATTTATATTATTTGTAATGTTCATATTAATTGTATCATTTGTATTATTGGTTATTTATTTGTTGTAATTTGGGTAATTGTGTTTCTACTTGTTGCATACAATTTTATGTAATGTTGTAATTTGCATCATATGTACAGTTAATTGTTTTTTCTTCACCTATTTATGTTATATATGTAATTGTTGGTTAAAATAAAATCATATGTTTTCTACATTATTTAAATTCTAACTATACGTATATATGTATTAAATTTATCTACATTTACTAAATATTAGTATTTTATACATATAATTTTTAGCAAATTTGTATATATTTGCAGTTTTTTTTACGTTATTTGTCGTATATATATAATTTATGCTAAGTTTAAGTTAATTTTATAATTCATATTTAAAGTTATTTTTCTATGTATATATTTTCTTTTAAAGTTATTTATGTGTATATTATATTTCTTTTAAGAACCATATTTTAAATCATATAACTTATTTATTGTATATACTCTTATATTATCCTTATGTATGCATTATTTATGCGTTCCATCAATTCAAATCGTTTTGCTACATGTAAAATTATGTTATATACTATTTGTTTTAAAATTTCCTTTATATATATAGTTTTATAAATATACATCACTAAATTTATTTATGTGTAAATATAATTTTGCCTTTTGTATATAACCTTGTTTTTAGAAATTTCATTATATATATAACTTATATATTTACTTTGTTTCTTTCATACATTATAAATTTCATTTTTTTACAAATAATTATACCCAATTTTACTTGTATATACATGCTTCATAAATTTATTATGTATATTATTCTATATCATGTATTGTCATTCCTTCATATTTAATACATTATTTAAGTTATCATGTGAATTATCAATTTTGAATGAATTTGTGTTTTAAATATTTCATATATAATTTGATTTGAACTTTTTTATTTTATAATAACTATTTCAATAAACATGTATCCTAAATTTTTATGCAAATTTATCAACTTATATATATGATCATTAATTCATCATTTTGTTTCATACATATTTTTGTGCATCATTTTATTTTGTGTTATGTTGATTGTTGTGTATTTTATTTTATATTAATTATTCATTATCCATGCTTAAAGAATTTTTGGTAACATTATACTTGGAATAATTGTATATAATTGTTAGATGTATTAAATGAGGTTGTACTTTGTGTATATTATTTCATATTCATTAACCCTTTTTTATATATATACATTTCGTCAGTAATGCATCAAATATTTCATTTGTTTTAAAAACAAATTTCTAATTTTCTGTCATTCAAAAATTTTGAAATAAGGCAATATCTAATATTTGGGGAATTCGGAAAATCATGCTCAACCGTACTGGGTATGACTTTTCCGGTGAACCAAATATTTGGATAATCTTTTATAATTTTAATGTATGAGATTTTTAAAAGTCGAAAATCAATAGCATTTTAAAGGTATAAGGGATCGTATCCAATCGTACTGGGTATGAAACTGCATATCTTTAAAACGAGAGATTTTTGACTACTAATTTGAACTATTCAAGCATTTTAAAAAATCATACTTTGAAAAATCTTTTCTTTTAAGACCTTTTGGTATAAGGACAGCATCAAATCAATTTGGTACCAATTTTTGGGCGTCATGAGGGTGCTAACCCTTCCTCATGCGTAACCGACTCCCGGACCCATTTCATTTGATTTTACATGAACCAAAATTATTTTTCATTGAATAAAATGTTTTAGTAGGTGGCCCAATCACACCTAAATCAATAGATTGGTGGCGACTCCACATTTTTGTTTTCAAAAGTCGATCCCCATTGTTTTTCAAAATAAAAAAGGGTTTCGACAATAATAAATGAGTCATTTTTACCGTTTTCTATTATAGACATAACGGCAAAGTGACATGGCAAATGACATCTTACTTGAAGAAGAAGAAGAAGAAGAAGAAGAAGAAGAAGAAGAAGAAGAAGAAGAAGAAGAAGAAGGGTTTGTTGTCAAGGATTGAAATAGGACTCTTGAGAGATTCAGTGTCAAGAAAGGCTTTTGAAGTGAAAGCTTTAAATAGCAGAGAATTGAAGAAAAATGGGATTGGTTTAGTGCAATTCTGGGCAAGGGATGCTTGAGAGTTGTGATCAGCCATTAAAGTTTGCTTGCTGGTCACTGCTCTGGACCTATTCCTCAGCATACCTATCTATCCTCTTTTTATTATATGGATATCAGAATAAGACCCTGCCAAATTTCTAATATGAAATAACTGCAAAAACAAGGAAACAATCATAATTTGACTGGAACAAAAAAAAAAAACTATGGGGAAGCAAAAGATAAAAGGGGAAAACCCATATTTGAAAGCTCTTTTTTTTTTCTTTTTATCTGTGTTGAGTGTTTTTTTTTTTTCCATCTTGTTTGTTTCTTCTATCTAATCACTTTGTCAAACTTGTTAGGCAGGAAAGAAAGGAGAACGACAATAAAAAGAAATTGAAACCAAAATTAGGATTTAGAAATTGGTAAAATACTAAAAACCCATATCTTTCTCTCTTTCTCTAGCTTTATCCTTCAATCTTTGTTTTTTGTTCTAGTTACTTATGTACTGTTATTGACCAAAATTAGGTAGATAAGAGTTTTTTTGGCGATTTAGTATTTCAAGAAGAAATTTCTCTATGGTACAAAGTTTAGCCTTCGAAATTTATACACAATAGAAGAATATTGGGAAAAAAAACCTAACCCAATTTAATGGTGGTGCAAGTGGTGGTGGCCGGAGTATTTGTCGATGTTGTTGGTTTGTTTGTGGGGTTAGTTGTATTAGGGTCGTTGGAGACTTTGAGAGGGGTTTTATAGTCTCTTCTTCTTCTTCTTCTTCTTCTTCTTCTTCTTCTTCTTCTTCTTCTTCTCTGTTATTAGGTTTTTTTTTTCAATTTCTTCTTAAATTGGGTGGGTTTCCACTGTGGACATCCAACGTGGCTAGTTAATTGGCCACGTCAGCTAGTTAACTGGCCACGTCACCTATCCCGTTAGGTCTATAACGGAAAATATTAGTAGGTGACTGATTTGTCACTTTTTGATAATGTTAGAGACTGTTTTGTTATTTTTCTAAAGTTGAGTGATTGAAATGAAACCAATATGACTGTTTTATCAACTACCCCAAAATTAAATAATAATTGGTGTAATTAACCTTTTAATTAAATACGTGTGAGATTTGTATTCAAATAAATTGGATGGATGGATCTGAACATTTTTTATTTAATGGAATATAATCATTAAATGCCCTGAATTGTATAAATATGGTTTTACTTGTATTTATAATTTGGCTTATAAGGTTTAAAAGTCAACATTAAGGATATTTAAGAATGTGATTTTCTTTTAAAATTCTAAAAGTAAAAATAAATATACAGAGATAGGGTAGTTTTTATATTAATTTGTCTAACTATTGTTTTTTTTTTTCTTTTAATTTGTCTATCTAAACATTTTCAATATGGTCTACCGAGAAATCAGGCTCGTCTGGTTTAAACAACTTGGGCATCTTTAAACTATCAGCAGAGGAATCAATCAAAGGAACTTTAGATCCTTTTTTAGTGTTTTTAGCAAACTTTGAAGCTAAAATGGTTGCCCCAAGTTGAAAATTTTGTTGATTATCCATGGATGATGATGATGTTCCGTCAATGTAATCTTCATGGTCTAGTAACCTTTCTTCCACATCATCCATGTTGTAATGATAACCATCTTGATCACCCAATGTCCTGTAATAGAAACTGTTCTCTCTTTTAATCAACTCTTTCGCCATCTTCCTCTTCTTAAACCTTCTCCAAGCAGCTTGTATGAAACATGCGCCCCACGTCCGCCATTGATGAGAATAGTATCGGAATGCGTGCTGGAGCTTCTTGCTTTGAAGCCTTTTGAATTGATGTGCGAAGAACTGGAGGTCATCGGCTTGGAGTGCGAAAGCTTCAACTTCCGAAACTGCTTGGACGGTTCGAGTTGAGAGGGGCAGGTTGAGGGTGGAGTTGGGCATTAGAGCCCATGTCAGAAGCTCTTCGCCACAAAAATCACCTGGCCGGAGGGTGATGGAGTTGAAGAAGCCAGTTCTTCCTCCACCAGTCGTGGAGCTCTCGAGTTGGCCTCGGATGATGAAGAGCATCTCGTTGACCGGTTCTCCTTCTCGGACGATGTAATTGCCTTCGGTACTCAACGACGAGACTAGGCGCTCGCACATCGCGTCCAAAAGTTGGTCATCCATTTGTGCGAAGAAAGGAACCTAGCCAAATAAATAAGAGTAGATAAATTTTCCAGTAGATGCTGATATTTGAACAAGAAATACAGAAAGATGACGCACACGGCGAACAAGAGAAAGGCACAAATGGCGTTGAATTTCGCGGCGGAGATCCAACGGCAAAGATTGCAATATAAACTCTTCATCGACACCTCGAGTGGCTAGCCATTTGTATTGAACAAATCGTCGAACACGTTCTTGCAAATCTTCAGGTAATTGACGATGCCTCATCCACTCCTCTGTATCCCTTCGTTTAAGCCTCCACTCCTCAATCCTTACAGTCATTGATTGCAATGATGTCTTCCAGGATAACAAGTTTATTATTATTTCTCATACATATTGGGACATGGATACAATCTATCTTAATGCAATAGCAAGAGTTACCATACCTGCATGTTGCCAATCAAGAGTGCGAACAGAACCAGTCCTAATAAACATATGGCAATTGCGAAAACATTCTCCCAAATATATATGGTTGTCTCCAAATTTTGCCCATATGAACTGCAAAATTGAAAGGAACTCATAATTAATGCATAATAAACATCTTGCAAGCTAAGAACCATCACGAACACTTTAGGTAATGCAATACCTTAAATTTCTGATACCCCACCAAAGGCAGTACAAGTACTTGATAACAAAGTTTTTGGAAGCAACGTCATTAGTGAAGGCAGCTGCAAACATTCCGAATTTGAAATCAGTCTCTTCGTTGGAGGCATCGCAGTTGTTGAGCACGTTGGTCACATTCGCCCAATATTCCCTCTCCGGTTTCACCAAGCTATTGCAATCCAAGAAACTTGGGATGCAAGCAATCACCTTCAAGGCATTCTCCTTCGCGCATTCCGCTTTCCAACACGAGAATTGCCTCGCTATTGAACACAGATACCATATTGCTCCCAATACCTACACGGAACCAAAGCATCAGTTTATAATTTTAAAAAGAAAAGAAAAAAAATAATTATGAGGTGGATTGCGGCTGCATTTCTTACATGACTAGCGAGGACATATAGAAGGAGATTGTATACAGCACCAGCCCAAGCTGTTTTGGCAATTATTCCATTGGATTTGATGATCTTTGAGTTAAGAGGGAAGATAATAAACAACCTTGGAACATATTGAAGGAGCACAATAAGAGCAATGGTGTTGTTTGCATGATCCGTTCTTGAGTGTCTTGTGGTTGGAATCAATACCCATATCACAAACTGCATGCACAAAAAAACTACCCTAAGAAAAATGATTACATTAAATTAAAATTTATAAGAAATGAGAATATTGGTTGAAACCTGAGGTAGTGGTAATGTAGCTGCAAGATCAATGATAAAATCTTTCTTCAAGTACCGTATCGCAATCTCCCTGGCATCCATAACAAGCTCACCCTTTCCGAAAACCCTAGAATTGGGGGCAATGAAACCCGTCCTAAACTTGATTACCATGTTGAAAAGATATAAAAGATCGGCCATAGACCTTAAAACAGTGATGAAGACCCCCATGCTGGAGTCGGAGGCCAAGCATGCAGGCCCCCCCACGTAAGGGAGGAAGAAGTAAAGAGGGTCTATGAACAATGCCATAATGCAAACAATCAAGAACACATGGTTCCAATAGGAAACAAGGTCGCTGCCGGGGTCCAATATTTGGTTATGCCATAGTAGGGAGAAGTCGGTATTATCATTGTCTTTGGATTGTAGTGTAGGACGTGTGGCGGTGGCATTGGTGGCGGTGGTGGTGGAGGTGGCAGGTAAGTAGCGGAACGAAGGGAGTACGCTATTCATCTTCCATTGCGGATTCTGATGCGACACCGATTCCGCGGCGAAAGAGGGGAGGATAGAAAGAAAAAAACAAAACAAAACAAAACAATGTAACTTAAAATTGTATCAAATAAGTTGACATGAAAAATGTATTGAAAGAAAAATACAACAAAGAAAAAGGGCAGAGAAATGGCGTGGCGGTGATACAAGGGAAGGAGAGAGATGATGGATTGTGGAAGAGAAACTGGTTTAGGAGAGAGACGAGAGACTTGCGCCCAACCTTTCAACCTGCATGAAGCTCGGACCCTGCTTCTTTTTTTATCAGGATTTTTAATAAAATCAATGCCCACTGTTATGATTATTTTGAATTATTTGATCTTTAAATAATTTTTAATTTAAATTTATTATGAAATATTAATATAAAATATTTTCATACTTTTATACACCAAATTCAAGTTTTGATTAAGTAGTATATATATACATACAAATTAATGAAAAATGTTAAAATTATATTTATGTTAAATTACAATTGAAGATTATAAAAATCATATTTATATTTATATTTATATAAGTTATATTCTATTTGTACTATCATTTAAGTTCTTAATAAAGTTGGAGTCATAAGATAACTAGATACCAACTCGATTAGGTGAATTACGAAAATATTTTTTCGTATTTAAAATAAGTTGTATTATTCGATGACACTTTAGCCTTTTATTTAAACAACAAAAAAAATTACATGTGTCATTTATATAGTAAAATCTTAATTTTACCACTCAACCAAAATTTTATCTCTAAATATTCTCTACATTTTACTTTTATTATGCATATTTTATTATCTTCATCTCATTGAGATGGTGTATCAAGTCAACTAAGCACCAACTAGGTTAAAGAAATTATGAAGTATCATCCCGTGTTTAAAATAAAGTTACATTATTCGAGAGTACTTTAACTTTTTTTACTTGAAAAAACAATAAAAAATGCATATGATGAGATTTGAACCCATGCAGTTTGTATAAATAAAACTTTAACTTTACCACTAAACCAAAACTTTACCTTAAAACATTTTGTACATTTTAATTTAGTTATTCACACTTTATTGCATCCATCAATTATATATATATTGATAATGTTATTGATTAAGTTGGTGTTATGATTTGCCGTAATTCGGTGTAGCAGATTAAACTAATTTTCGTGCTTGAGGAGCTTGAATATGAGCAATTCTAGTATGTTTTATTTATGCTTTCTTAGTTTAGTTAAATTCAATAAAAAGAACATTTTGAGTCTTTTATTGACCTTAAGGGCTGATTGAGGCCTAAATGTGAGCTAACATACTTAGTAAGTGTGCAGGAGACCATTCAAAGGCATTGGAACTCAAAGCTGGTCGCTATGTTGCAATGTTGGGTGTTCGATGTCGCAACATAGGGAGCAGAATGCCAGGATTGCTATACTGCCTTTGGTGTCGCAACATAGCCAAGGTGTGTCGCGACACACCCCTGAAGCTAGCCTTAAACCGTGCATATTGCATTTGATGTCGTGACATAGGGACTAAGGTGTCGCAACATCAGTTCTATATGAGAAGCACTCACGAGCCAGGGGCATTTTAGCCCGCACAATGAAAATTAAACATGAGAACGTAAGCTAACTTAGGGTTAATGACGACGACAACCCTATGTGACAGCCCAAAATTGACCCTAGTCGGAACGTGGTTTCGGGACCACAAAACTGAGGCATAAAAATAATCTAAAATTTATTTTGATGCCTATAATATGTGTGTATTCATGTGTGACATTTTTGATGTTTTGATTTAGAGCTATAAATGTGAATTTCACTAGAAAGGACCTAGTAGTAAACTTTGAAAGTATGATGGGGAAATGTGTGATGACTAATTAAAGCATGCATGCAAAACAATGGACTTGCATGTCAAATTCCCTTTTATAGGTGGTGGCCGCCATGACATGGTTTATGGGCAAAGAAAACATGTTGAAACATGTTTTGTTAATGGAGCATGAGAGAAATGATTAATAATTAAAATGTGGGAAGAGAAACAAAAAAAATGTGTGTGAGTGTAGCATCCCCCATTGCCGTGTAGGTGATAAAGAAAAACAAAAAATTTGTTCATCTTTTCCCTCCTTCCTTTGGCCGAAATTCTTAAGAGGAAGAAGAGATTTTTGCTTCATTTTCTTTGTTTAGAATAGATCTAGAAGGAGATTTGGCTAAACTTGCATCAAGATTAAGGTATGTATGAGGTTGTGTCATGAGATTCATGCATGTTTTGGTTGCTAACTTGATGTTCATGTTAGCCATGGTTCAAATCCTTGTTATGCCATGGAAATGGTATTTGGCCAAGGTTATTATTGTGTTAAAGCCATTGCATGCTAAATGTGAAGCTTGCTAATGATGCATGCAATGATGGATTGACTACTCTTGAAATTTCTTTGTAGCAATCTTGAGTAAGACATTGAGTTTTTTTTTTTTTGTTTTGTTTAACCATGACCGAAGTTGAAAGGGGCATGATTGTGATGTATTCGCCATGATGCATTCATGAGCATGGTTTATGCTTCTTGCATGTTAGTTAAAATTTGTGTTTTGGATGGTTATGGATACCTTGAAATTGACCTTACACCTATATGTGTATATATGTTTGCACATGATGTTTTGGTTATGAAGAAAGTGATAAATATGTTTCTTTAAAGGAGAAATTTGTTGAAGAATGGTTGTGAAATTTGCATGTACATTCGGCCTAGTGCATGTATAGTATGAAAAACCTTGAAATTATTGTTGATTTGGTGCAAGTATGACTAAGTATAATCGGCCATATGAGTGCTTGATGCTATGTTATAATTAATGAGCTCAAGTGTGTGAATATAATTGTGTGCGGCCTTATAAGGGCTAAGTACCTTGGATTCCCCTTTGATATTCAAACGACTAAATCAATTTACTTGTTAACATAAAGTTCGAGAGCTTAGAGGGCCACAATTGGATAAGGGAAGGAAAAGTGATCGAATAGTCGTTGAAGCTGTTCGACAACATCCGAGGTAAGTCCTCAAGAAATGACCCTACTCAATTATGCGAAATGAAATATGGATGTGTAATGATTATTGATTTATGTGTGTATGAGTATTTGAATGATACCCGGCTAAGTCCCAAGGCGATTATGCTAGTGATATGTTTGTGTTTGAGCCTTAGTAACGAAAACGAAACATGGATGTGTAATGACTATTGATGTATGTGTGTGCATGAGCAATTAAATGATATCCGGGCTAAGTCCCAAAGACATTTATGCTAGTAGTTAAATCCGGGTTAAGACCCGAAGGCAATTATGCTAGTGACTAAATCCGGGCTAAGACCAAGGCATTCGTGCAAGTTGTTAAATCCGGGCTAATACCAAGGCATTTGTGCAAGTCGTTCTATCCGGCTAAGACCAAGGCATTCGTGCATGTGGTTATATCCGGTTGTATTCCGAAGAAGCTTGGGCTGAAGGTGGGCGTTGGTTGCTGTAATAAATTTAATTAGTATGCTCGAAAAGCCCAAAGGATAAGGTATGTTTATATGTGCATTGGAAAAGTCGATATGTTTGAGTAACATTCGTTCAATCGACTAACGAATTTTCAGCTATTGAATTGGTTGATATCTTGTGAAAGTATACAATGATGAAGTGTGAAGTAAGTATGATTATGTGAATGTGTATTAATGAAATGATTCATTTGGCTATGTGAATGTAATGCTTTAGTTAAAGCTGATTTTATTGCTTGAGACTTACTAAGCATAAAAATGCTTACCCCGTTGCTTTGGCTCTCTGTTTTATAGATTTTGTTCGTTAGCGATCGGATACGGGATCATTGAAGTCAAGTCATCCACACTATCAAAGCCTCCATTTTGGTATAATTTTGGTTGAACTTTGAAATGGCATGTATAGGACTACCCTTGTTGGTTCAAATGTGTTGTGATGTACATGTGTACGGCCATGCGAAAATGGCTCGTAGAAGTAAAGTACTAACTTAGACCATTTGTGATTTGTATATATATATATGGTTTCATGATGTGATTATGGATTGGAAATGGGAGTGTTGGTCACATGATCAGCCATTGAATGGCTAAAATGATCATAGGTGAACCTATGTATGGCAAGACTAGTTGGTTCATGGAGACTACAAAATAGGTAAGACCTACCTTAAAAACAGGTGCTGCCAGCTGCAGTGATGGGAATGTGAAAATCACCAAAATTGTAGGGATGGTATTAAATAGTGAAAGAATTATGTAAATGAACCTTGATGAGTCTACTTTCATATGGAAGAAACGAAACGGTCATAGGAGTTACGTGTTAAGAGATATTAAAGTTATCGTGAGACAGGGCCAGAACGGTTTCTGGGTCCCCTATCGCGACTTTGAAAATTTACCATAAATTATCCAGAATTAATTAGAAGTCATTACTAATATGTGCAGATTCCTTTTTGAGTCTAGTTTCATTAGAAACAAACAGCATCAGTATTGAAACCCTGTACAGAGAGATATTCAAGTTGTAACGCACGAAGGTCAGTGTAGTCGACCCCTGTAACATGGGTGACTATAACTAATAAACTGTACCAATTGGCCCGACCAAAAATTCTAGAAATAAATCCATGGATGGATATATGAGTCTAAATTCAGGGAAAGTTTACGGAATCAGTTTCCGAGTTGTGAAACTCGAGATATGCTTTTTAAGGCGACAGCAACGCAGTTTTCCAGCTTGCCTGGAATGTCAAATTGGTCGGTGCCATAAGTGGTTTTGGCTTGTTAACCCCTCGTGTCCGACACCGGCAACGGTCTCGGGTTCGGGGTGTTACACCCTAACTCTATAAATAGGCTCTTAAAACACTTGTTGAAAGACAACTTTTATATTCTAAGTTTTTCTTTGTAAATTTAGTCTTTATTTTTTCCTTTTTTTTTAAACTTTAGTTTTATTTCAGTTCTTTGCTATTGTGGATTTTACGCTTCAATCAATACAATTCAAGATTCTTTAACCCTTTCTCTTGATTCATTATTCATGCTTATCTTTATTATCACGATTATTAGTTCATGAGATCCACAATGAACTAATCCTTTTTATGGGGAATTAATGAGTGGAGATGTGATTAATTAATTACTATGTAGGATTTTCTTAGCAGACCAGTTGTTTAGAAAGAACTTAAACCCTAAGCTTGATGACCCTATGAAGTCATTTTGGTGGGAATTAGCCCAAAATTGGTATGGCTTATCCGTGAACACCTTAACCCCGAACTGGTCTGGACTGTGAAGTCAAGAGATAAATAATTCTTGCTGACTCATTAGTTTAGTGGAAGATCAAGAGATCCTACTAGGGTAGCGACTAGTTGATTGTATAGAAACCCAAAATAGGAATTAGTTATGATGACCAGATCGAGCTAATCACTCATACTTAAATTTGATTAAATTAGAATTTATATTTCCGAAGTTCACTTTCCTTTTGTTATTTTTATTTCAGTATTTATAAAAACCCAAAAATATTTATTTTTATGTTTTACCATACTATAATTTATTTAAACTACTAATTACTTCTATTTGCGCTTAGGTTGACATTAATTTAGTACTTACCTTCCTTTGGTACGATCCTCAGAGCACTAACCTACTTTGTTGTAACTATCTTACAACCTAACCCATATACTTATGGACTCCACCTCAATTCCATATCTTTTAGTTGTAGTATTCATACTCTAGACGTTGGTATGTTTGGAGACGATCAAGTTGTTGGCGCCATTTCGGAGGAGGCAACGTTACTAGATTAGTTTTAATTTTATGTTCAATAGAATAATTAGGAAATATCTAAATTATATATACGATTTTTTTACCAACATTTTTATTTTGCTTTGTGGTTTCAATGTATGACTCTCAGAAGGGGGATAACTATAAAGCTAACCACCGATCTAGAAAGACTAAACAAGAAACGACTCATAAAGGAAGTTGACAAATTAATATTTGATTGCCATAATATGATAAATGACCTCTAACAATATGATGCAGGTGTTAGGAACATTTCTTTTTGATATGAGTTGGTTCCGATCTAGTATCACCCATCCCATGATCTATAGTCCTTATTTTGAATTGAATCCCTCCTTGTTAACATGAATTTCTTCTAATATCAGGTTTAATGATTATACAAAAAAGGATCACATAGCTTTCCTTCGGTAGTTCGAACATATATGCAATACTTTCACTTACATTGGTGTCTCGACAGAAGCTGTTAAATTATTACTAATCCTATTTGCGTTAGGTGGAAAAGCAAGAGCTTGGTTAGATACACTCCCACTAGATGCAATTACTACATGGACTGAATTTGTACAGTTATTCCTTCGACGGGTCTTGCCAATGACTCATGTAATTAGTATTTACGAAAAATTATTCAAATATAAACAAAAGGCTACCGAAACGTTAGGGCAAGCTTGGGAAAGATTTAAAGCAATCCTTAGGTCAATACTGGGAGGAGGTATACATTTTTCAATTCAAATTCAACATTTTTATGATGGATTGGATAGCCAGAACAAACAACAATTTAACATTATAACTGGAGGAAGTGTTTGGAAGAAAACAAGAAGAAATATCATGGAAATATTGGAAAAGTTCAGTGAAAATAAAGTAACTTGGGATATACATCGAGAATTAGAAGCTGCAAAATTTGTAAAATCTAAGCCAAAAGAACAAGCCCATAATACTCTGGATTTAACTATCAGAGATTTTGCTAAATAGGATGAATATGAATCAAACGAGGAAAAATTAGATGATGTTGAATGAGAAAAATAAAGAGATAGCTTTACACTTTATTGGTGGTGTAAAAGTAGAGAATAATTGGAACAAATAATTTCCAACACGATAAAAATGGTTCCTTCCATTGTTAAACCTCCTGAACTAGAATTAAAACCATTACCAAAACATTTGAAGAATGGGTATTTTAGGAGAGCACAATACATTACCGGTAATTATAGTTGTAAGATTAGATTCTAAGCAATAAGAAGCATTATTGAGTATTTTAAAAACATACAAGAAAGCCATTGGATGGACTATCACCGACATTAAGGGAATTAATCCGATATTGTGCCAACACAAGATCAAATTATAAGAAGGGAAAAACTAGTGGTAGATGCCCAGCGTCAGTTAAATCTGACTATGAAAAAAGTGGTGAAAAAGGAATTACTTAAATGGCTAGACGAGGGTATTGTTTATGCAATTTTTGACAGTGAATGGGTTAGCCCTACACAATGTGTTTCGAAAAAAAGAGGATTAACAGTGGTTGAGAACAATAAGAATGAGTTAATTCCAACTAGGATAGTCATTGGTTGGATGGTATGCATTGATTAAAGAAAACTAAGTGATGCAATAAAAAAAAGATCATTTTCTTCTTCATTTTATTAATCAAATGTTGGACTGATTGACTAGAAAAGTATACTATTGTTTCCTTGACAGATATTCTAAATATCACCAAATCTTAAAACATCCAGATGATCAAGAAAACACTACATTTACACATCCTTTTCTCACGTATGCTTTTAAATGAATGCCATCCGGGTTATGCAATACTTCTGCAATATTTATAAGATGCATGATTGTCATTTTTGCTAGTATGTTGAAGAGGGTCTGAATGTATTTATGTATGACTTCACAGTATACAGAGATTCTTTTTAGGAATGTTTAGATAACTTTGACAAAGTCCTACAAAGATGTGAAGAAACAAATCTGGTGCTTAACTGGGAAAAATGCCATTTTGTGGTGAAAGAAGGATTGGTTTTAGGACACCAAATATCAAGAATAGAATTGGAAGTGGACAAAGCAAAGATCAAAGTCATAAAAAATCTTTCTAACCGTACAACAATTCGAGGAGTAAGAAATTTCTTGGGACATGCTGGGTTTTACGAGTGATTTATAAAAGACTTTGCTCATATCTCTAAACCATTGAATTAACTTTTTAAAAATGAAACGCATTTTATATTCGATCAAGACTACATTAAAGCTTTCGAGGTAATAAAAAAAACTTATTTTTGCACTTATAATTATTACTCCTAATTGGTCAAAACCTTTTATTATAATATGCGATACTAGTGATTATGTTGTAGAAGCAGTGCTAGGAAAAAAAAGAAACAACATATCACCCACAAGCGAATGGGCAAGCAGAAGTGTCTAACCGGGAAATTAAGCAAATTTTGGAAAAAGGGTAAATCCAAATAGAAAAGATTGGGTAGCAAGATTAGATGATACACTATGGGCTTATAGAACAACATACAAAACTTCGTTATGTATGTCCCATTACAAACTAGTATGCGGGAAAATTGTCATCTACCGATCGAATTAGAGAAAAAGCATACTGGGCAATAAAAAAATTAAATTTGGACACAGAGTTAGCCAAGAAAGAAAAACTATTTCAATTGCAAGAATTGGAAGAATTTTAGCTTATGGCTTACGAAAACACTAAATTATATAAAAAAAGAAGAAGCAAACTTTGGCATGACACTAAAATAAGGAAACAAGAGTTCGCACCAAGTCAAAAGGTCCTATTGTTTAATTCATGGTTGAAATTATTTCCTGTTGTTAGAATTAAGTGACCCAAATTCTTATTTAAATAAAATACGATGGAAAATAAAATAAAAGTAAAATCCATATAGAACTAGACTTCTTTTATTTTATTTTAGAATAAGGTTTTTAAACCTTATTAAACTCCATCTATTTTATATTGATTAGGATAAGGTGTTTCAATCCTACTAGAATATGGCTTTGCAAGCCTATAAATAGACATAGTCTATTCCTCTTGTATTTGAGTAAAAAAAAATTTTTCGACATAGTGAATTTTCTTCTCCTCTGGCTGTGGTTTTTTTCCGAAAGGGTTTCCACGTAAAATTTATGTGTTCTTTATTTTATTTATTTTATTCTATTTTATTTTTCACAAATTGGTATCGAGCTTCCGTGTTATTCATCTCGATCACGGTAATGGCGTCTTTGAAGTATGAAATTCACTGTTGGATCGCAACACCGATTTGCGTTGTGGCAAATTAAGATGCAAGCGCTTCTTGCACGATGGATCTAGAGGATGCCCCGCTAGGATAGATAAGATGCCTTTGACATTAACGAGATGAAGAGAAGAAGCGTAAGGATCGAAAGGCATTAACACAATTACATCTCGCATTTGTCCAACGAAATTCGCAGGATGTGATGAAAGATAAACCGCCACGCATTATGGAAGAGGCTAGAACAAATATGTATGTCGAAAACTCTAACAAGCAAGTTGCATATGAAGCGGCGTCTTTATGCTCATCGCTTGGAGGAAGGTGCGTCAGACACGAACACTTAACAGTGTTTAAAGAAATTCTCTCAAACTTGGAGGCCATGGAGGTTCAAGATGATAAGGAAGATCTAGGGTTGATTCTACTTTGTTCGTTGCCCTGCCTTATTCAACCTTTAGAGACACGATTTTATATAGCCGCGAGTCTCTCACAGTTGATGAGGTTTATGATTCTTTAACCTCGTATGATAAGATGAAGCATCTTGTGGTTAAACCCAACTCTCGTGGAGAGGGTCTCATTGTTCGTGGGAGACAAGACCGAATGTTGATGATGATCGTGGTAGAACACAGAACGGAATCCTCGTGGTAAATCTAAGGGTAGATCGAAATCTTCAAACAGAGGTAAAACTTGCAACTTCGCAAGAAGAAAGGGCACATTAAATCTGAAAGCTATAAGCTACAAAATAAGATTAAAAGGAGGTCTGCGAATCAAAAGGAAAACACCGAAAATTCCTAAGAAGTGATGTTGTAGAAGACTACAACGATGGTGAACTTCTAGTTGCTTCATCAATGATTCTAAAGTAAGCGAGGAGTGGATACTTGATTCAAAGCTACACCTTCCACATGAGTCCCAATCGGGATTGGTTTACAACTTATGAAACAATGATTCAAGGTGTTGTTTTGATGGGAAATAATGCTTCATGTAAAATCGCAGTGTTGGAACAATTAAAGTTAAGATGTTTGATGGAGTTGTCGAACACTTAGTGACGTGCGGCATGTTCCGAATTGAAAAGAAATTTAATTTCGTTGAGTACTCTTGATTCAAAAGGGTATAGATACACAATGAAAGTGGGGTTTTAAAGATTTCAAAGGGTCCCTTGTTGTGATGAAAGGGCAAAGAAAGATTGCCAAGTTATATGTTTTACTGTGGTTCTATCATTATCGGTGATGCAATTGCCGCTTCTCTTCCTTGTCGATGATGATATTACTAAACTTTGGCATATGCGCCTAGGGCATATGAGTGAGAATGGCATGGCGAATTAAGCAAAAGAGGACTTCTTAATGGGCAAGGAATTTGCAAACCGAATTTCGT
Source organism: Gossypium arboreum (assembly GCF_025698485.1). Classification (NCBI taxonomy): domain Eukaryota; kingdom Viridiplantae; phylum Streptophyta; class Magnoliopsida; order Malvales; family Malvaceae; genus Gossypium; species Gossypium arboreum. The sequence continues at coordinate 11,625,626 of NC_069073.1, read as the reverse complement.
GAGCACTGTGTTTTGGGAAGCAAAAGAGAGTTCGATTCACTAGAGGAATCCATAACACGAAGGAAACGTTGGAGTATATCCATTCGATCCGTGGGGCCGTCCAGAGTGCCTTCGAGAGGTGGAGCTAATTATATGCTAACCTTTATTGATGATTTTTCCGAAAAGTTTGGGCGTTCTTCCCAAGCGAAAAGCGATGTGTTTTCCACATTTAAGTCTTGGAAAATTATGATTGAAAAACAGACGGAAAACAGATAAAATACCTCCATACGCATAATGGCTTAGAGTTCGCTCGATGAGTTTAATAGATTGTGCAAGTCGGAGGGATCATGAGACACTTGACGATTCGTCATACTCCACAAAGAAACGGCGTTGCGAACGAATGAACGAACGATCATGGAGAAGGTTCGATGTATGTTGTCAAATGCCAACTTACCAAGTCATTTTGGGCGTAAGCGACCTCATCGCATGTTTCTTGATCAACCGATCTCCATCCGCTGCCATTGAGAAAAAGACTCCACAAGAGGTATGGTCCGTAATCCCGCTAATTATTCGATTTAAAGATTTTTGGGTGTCTGCGTATGCTCATGTTGATAATGGAAAATTGGAACCGAGATCCATTAAATGCGTTTTCTTGGTTATAAAGTGGTGTAAAAGGCTATAAGTTATGGTGTCCTCAAAATAGAAAAGTTGTGATTAGCAGAGATGTTGTTTTTGATGAAACTGCTATGCTACCTAACTTATCTCTTAAAGACTCTTCCAATAAAGAAAACCAAAAGCGGTGGAGCATCGATTAATACGAATCAACTCCTCAAGCCAAGACAAAATTGAGAATAGAGTTGCTTCTTCACCGCAATACTCTATCGCCAAAAACAGGACAAGAAGAGAAATTAAACCTCCAAAGAAGTATACCGAGGTTGATCTAGTTACTTATGCTTTAAATGTGGTGAAGATATAGATGCTAATCAAGAGCCATTTAATTATTCTAAGGCGATTAGTCGTGAAGACTCGTAAAAGTGGATGTTTGCTATGCAAGAGGAGATGGAATCACTCCACAAAAATGTAACATGGGATCTTGTAAAACTTCCTAAAGGTAAAAAGGTCATTCGTTGTAAATGGGTGTTTAAAAGAAAGAAGGGACTCAGGAGTTGAAGAACCCGGATATAAAGCAAGGCTTGTTGCAAAGGGTTACATCAAATTCCGTGAGTGGACTTCATGATGTGTTCTCTCCAGGTTGTTAAGCATAGTTCGATTCGAGCTTTGCTTGGTATTGTGGCCATGCATGATTTGGAGCTTGAGCGGTTAGATGTAAAACCGCATTTTGCATGGAGAACTTGAGGAAGATATTTACATGCAACAACCAGAGGGTTTTATAGTCTCGTAAAAGAGGACTATGTTTGCTTGTTGAAAAGTCCCTTTACGGTTTGAAACAATCACCAAGACAAGGGTACAAGAGGTTTGATTCCTTTATGACTTCTCATGATTTCAAAAGAAGTAGTTTTGACAGTTGTGTCTACTTTAAGAAAAACAGTGATGGTTCTTTTGTGTATCTACTTCTTTATGTTGATGACATGTTGATAACAAAGAAAAGATAAAGAGAGATAAGAAAGGTTAAAGCCCAACTAAGTGAAGAATTTGAGATGAAAGATTTAGGACCAAAAAAGAAGATACTTGGTATGGAGATTCTCGAGATAGAAAAGCAAGTAAATTGTACCTAAGTCGGAAGGGTACATTGAGAAAGTTCTTTGCGTGTTCAATATGCAGAGTGCTAAGCTCATTAGTACTCCTTTAGCACCCATTTCGACTTTCATCGGCCTTATCTCCTCAATCGATAATGAGATTGAGTACATGTCACATGTTCCATACTCTAGTGCAGAGGGATCTCTCATGTATGCTATGGTTTGTTCACGCCCGATTTATCATATGCAATCAAGTCGCAGTTAGCGCGATACATGGCGAATCTCGGTAAAGAACACCGGAAAGCGCTTCAATGGATTTTAAGATACTTACGAGGCACTACTAATGTTTGCTTACAATTTGGAAGAACTAAAGATGAAGTTATAGGGTATGTTGATGCTGATTTTGCTGGAGACCTTGATAGAAGAAGATCTCTCACAAAGTTACGTCTTTACAATCGGAGGTTGTGCAATTAGTTGGAAAGCCACTTTGCAAACTACGATCGCTTTGTCTACCACTCAAGTTGAGTACATGGCGATTCATGAGGCTTGTAAAGAAGCTATTTGGTTGAAGGGACTATTTAGTGAACTCAATGAAGACCTTCAAATCAAGACACGATATTTTGTGACGGTCAGAGTGCCATCTTTCTTACAAAAGATCAAATGTTTCATGAGAGAACAAAACACATTGATATTCGGTATCATTTTGTTCGTGATATTATTGCTCGTGGTGATATTGTTGTGAGCAAAATTAGCACTCATGAAAATCCTGCAGATATGATGACTAAGTCACTTCCTATAACCAAGTTTAAGCATTGCTTAGACTTGGTTGGTGTTCATTGTTGAAGTTAAACCCTTAAGGGTTTTTGGAAGAGGTGAAGAACTTGTTTATTGAAAGTTCGCGATGAAGAACTTGTTCATTGAGAATTTGTGTCAAGGTGGAGATTGTTAGAATTAAGTGACCCAAATTCTTATTTAAATAAAATACGATGGAAAATAAAATAAAAGTAAAATCCATATAGAACTAGACTTCTTTTATTTTATTTTAGAATAAGGTTTTAAACCTTATTAAACTCCATCTATTTTATATTGATTAGGATAAGGTGTTTCAATCCTACTAGAATATGGCTTTGCAAGCCTATAAATAGACATAGTCTATTCCTCTTGTATTTGAGTAAAAAAAAAAAAATTTCGACATAGTGAATTTTCTTCTCCTCTGCCCGTGGTTTTTTTCTCGAAAGGGTTTCCACGTAAAATTTATGTGTTCTTTATTTTTATTTATTTTATTCTATTTTATTTTTCACACCTGTCAATTTAAAATCAAGGTGGATAGACCCATATACTATAAATCAAGTGACACCTCATGGGGCAATAGAACTTATTGAAAATGGAGGGAAAACTTTTATTATCAATGGAAAAAGAGTAAAACATTATTTTGGTGGAACAACAAAAGAAGTAATTGACACCCAAGTAGTGCAATCTAAGGTTCTATAGAGTCAATTTGAAAAAAAGAAGAAATTATGGAGAAAGAATGGGAAATGGGCAAAGAGATAAACGAGGATCTAGAAGGAACAACAAATTACAACAAAAATTGATTCCCATGTCACGACATCAACTTAGCATGTCACGGTTGAACGAAATTCAGCGCAAGAAACTTGCTTTCGTTGTCGCGACACTAACAAGGTATGTTGACGTAATCTGCAACCCAAAAATTACTAGCTTTAAATGTGTTTGTAATTGAGTTTTAGTATATTTAGAACTGATTAGTTTATAATTCTTTGCAAATAGCATTCCTATCATAACTTGAACCCTTATTCTTATTTTCATCCTCTTCCAACAGTTAGTAGGCTACAAATATCTTCTCATTTTCTTTTGAATTGTGAAAACTGCAAGATTTCTTTTTAGTCATTCAAGAAGTTCAATAAATACAGATAGAAATACTACAGTAAATCCAGGTTTGTGTAGTTACAAATTTTCTTTTTATAATATCATGAATACATCTGTTGAATTCTAGGAAAACAACATAGATAAATACCTACAACAGTTCCAACCCTATAAATTTGTCCAAGAAAAAGTGTTTGATTATAGATAAATACCTACAACAGTTGCAACCTTATACATTTGTCCAAGAAAAAAATGTTTGATTCTTTGATGAGGAATTGTAAAAGAGTGTAGGAGATTGCAACTGAAGGTGAATGGACTAATTTCTACTTACCACCTAATGAACCAACAATAATACCAATTGTACAGGAATTTTATCTCGCATTAAAAGAAAGAGAAGTGGCAAAACCATATTATGATATGGAAACATATGTCAAAGTCAGAAGGGTCAATGTTTTGGTAACAGAAATAAGTATTTGTCAATTTTTTTATGCTCCTTATTATTACTGTGATTACATGTTCAAAACAGATCTCAAACTATTCAGAAACATAGACATGAAAAAGGTCGTAAGATTTTTAACAAAAGGAAAAGAAGAATGGATGTATCAGCCCAGAATAATGATACCCGAAACATTCAATCAAACATTAATGACTCCAAGAGAAAAAATCTGGATGAAGTTCATATGTTCAAGAATTTGGCCCACATCAGATATTTCTAATATCAACCCGATACAAGTTATTCTAGTTTATATGATCTTGCAAAAGAAGTAGATGTATTGGTACTTGGATTTATCAGAGTATGATTGAGTGTGTAAGGAATCAATCAAAAAGAATATTCTTCCCACATTTAATAACAGAATTATGCAAAACAACAAGAGTACCCATGGTTCGATTAGACAAAGAGACGAACCCTCTAAAGAAATTATTAGGAGATGACTTATACAAACAATTTTTGTTACTTCATAGAAAACAAAAGGAAGAGAGGAGAAAACGCAAACTCTAAAAGGGGGATGAATAAGGAAGTTTGTTTAATTCTCTTAAAAAATTGTACAAGTATATGCTAAGCTGATACATATAGGATAGTTTATTTGAATTATTTTTAAGCATTGTAATTTTGGTTAATTTTCATAGTTTTAGGAGTAGGATTAATTGTAGACTTTTATTTTTGTTTTTCTTTTCTATTTTGAAATTTTCTATGTAGGAACCTCATATGAAAGAAGCACAACATATTCACACTCACGACGAACAATGAGGGAAGCACCCACTATTAGACCATTGCAATGTCACGATCAATCGGGTAACTTTTTTCCTCTATGTCAAATATGCTCAAGAATATGAACATGAATTCATCAAATGGTAGCTGGATGGGGGCAACCTCTAGGCCAGTTCGAGAATGTTTCTTGTGTGTATTATGGTGATGGTCATACTTTCGATAATTTCCCGTCAAATCTGGTATCGATTTATTACATGGGAAATTAAAATAGGAATGGGCTGCAATTGAACTCCTACAATCCTTCATGGAAGTATCATCCAAATTTCTTATGGAGTAATCAATAGGTTAGTCTTAGCAACTCATCTATGTCTTGTCGACCAAATTATCCTCCGGGGTATTCTCAACAAGTTCAAAGACTTCAACAAGCTAAGTCTTCTAATACTCTTAAAAATTTGTTGAAGGCTTACATGGAAAAGAATGATGCATTTATTCAAAGCCAAGAAACGACATTGAGAAATTTAGAAAATCAAGTGGGGCAGCTGGCTAATAAGCTGATAAATTGATCCCAATGTGCTTTACTTAGTGATATAAAAAATTTGAAAAATGTTAGTTGTCACACTTTTTACTCGACCCGATTGTCGAGACAAAGTACCAGGATGTCATATTCATTGCTAAAGAAACTACGATAACATCTTATCAATAAAACATTCTTATTGCATTAAGAATGTGATTTTTCTAGCTTAATTGAGTTTAAAATGAGCTTTAGTTAACTGAGCTTAAATGAACTTTAGAAAACTTTCAGACAAAACAAAACTCAAATTGGAACAAAATGATGAAAACTCATGCATTCGAGAGCTCGTCACGATGTCAGTTTCTCCTCGTCACGATGTCTGTCTTTCATCATGTCTAGGATATCCCTCGTCACAATGTGACTCAATGTCTTGAACTTGTCACGGATATAACATCCTGTCATTGCACGTCAGTGTTCATTGTGACTAGGTGGGATTTCTCATTACGATGTCAAACCTGCAATTGCACATCTTGCAAATTTTTGCTATTTATCACCTAAAACTACTTCCATATGCCATATAACCTTCCAACATCCAAGATCACATTCAAATATACCAATTACCAGCCTAAAAATGTACTCAAATCACCATAAACAATTTCAAATATATCCAAAATGCAAAGTTTACAATTCAAGCCATGGCATCTATGTTTTCACAACATGCATCCAAAATATATATAACATAATTCTATTATACATTCCATAACTAAAGTCCAAAATTTAGTTCGTACTCTCCTCACGCTTGGCAATGTGATAAGATAAGAAACTATCGACTTAAATTCTAGCCTTTTGGATATAACTTTACCTACGTGTTAAAAAAATAAGTTAAGCCGATAAAGGCTTAGTAAGCACTACAAGTAATCAAAATTCAATAAATAATAATCCAACTTACTTAACCATAACATAACTACACTTATGAACTTAATCTTACATAAGCTTTCGTCCCATTGAAGCTAATTTTTTTTATTGTAGATATTATTACTTACCATGATACGTTAAACACCCTTTCCTCATATTTTTGTAATTGCCCATAGTAGACTATATAGAACATCCAAGATATACAAAAAAAAATATAGAGGTGCATTGATATGCATTAATAGAGCAGAGAGTACTAAGGTGTTATACAGAAAGTACGAATGTGCTAAATGGAGAATATCAACGTGTTAAAATCAGATAGCATGCTAAAGATCCTTAATGGCATGCACTAATATCCTAATAGTTCTAACTTTGCCTACTTAGGCAATAATACACTTGTGAAGAATTATACTTACTTTTCTTCTTTTTACAACTTAATCCTTAAATTAAGCACACATAAATAATATACTTTTACTACACTTTCCCCATACAAAATACAAAGATTAAGACATACACAATTTATGTCTTTTTAAAATTCTTTACATGTATGTTCATAACATACTCCATGATTTTTCCACAATTAATCTAACTAATTATACTACCATATTAAACATCTTAAGAAAATAATGTGAAATACTTGTAGTACTTACAAAAAAATTTGATATAATATATTTCTTTCTCTTTTCAATCATTGGCCTCATCTTTTCCTTTTCCATCAATTTGGTCCCAACTTTCTTCTCTTTTTCTTTAATCCCATACCGAAACATATAACACCTATATGTAAAAATCACAATCAAATAACTTTTCTATGCTATTTATTGAAATAAACATGTATGTAACGGAGATTTCACCATTTTTAGCTTAATCTCTTGAAACTAAAACTTAGTTCTTATTTTCTCTCTCCTTTAGAGCAACCATGGAGTATCTTATCATGAATTTAAGGTGATTATTAGGATTCTCTATTGATTCTTCTAAAGAAACATGAAAGAAACTTGAATGTTTAAACTTGGAAAGGTTAAAAAAGTGGTGGAATGACTTGTTTGGAATAAAAGTGAAAGTTGAAATGGTAGAAAAATAAGGGTGACAGTTTTTGCTTCTCAAGCAAGGATGATAGATATTCTATCTTTTCTCCATATTTCTACATAGTTCTTCAAAAATATCTCACAATTTAAAAAATAATGGTTAAATTGCTATTAAGTTCTCTAACTATACATCTGTACACTTTGATCCCTAATAATTAATTCTCATAATATCTTATCTATTAATTACCATTTTATCCTTCATTTTTCCTACAATACCAAGTATGAATCATATTTTATTTGGTAAAATTTCTTCTTGGTTTTTCCTTGGTTCCCACTGATTCCATAAAATTTCCTAACTTTTAATTTTCCTACTTTCGTCACAATATTTTCTATTCTATTACAATTTAATCATTATCTCAAATAAAATTTTTCTTCTCTAATAAATATTTTGCTAATTTCTATTGGCTCTAATTACTTCCTAGATTATCAATCAAAAATCCTATTTTGTCTATTCTGGAAATTCCCTACTATTTTCTAACCTGATATAGTATTGTACCTGTCTTCGTGGCATAATGCGATATGTTACATTGGCAATGAACCATGCAAAGCCACCACATTGAGAAATGGAAAGACGTTGGAGATAAAAAAAATTAAAATTGATTGTGAATCATCTGCAATCCAAAATAGTGAGAAAATTCAAGAGAATGCTAGAATTCCTAATATACTGAAATATGCTATTATGTCGAATGTTGCAACATTGCCGCAGTAAAGCCATCCTGATGATTGAAAATTCAATAGCCACCATTTCCTCAACAGTTTTAGAAGCAAAAGCAAGATACTCAAGTTAAGAAATTTTTGGATATGTTGAAACAACTTCATATCAACATTCCATTTATGGAAGCCCTTGAGCATATCACTAACTATGTCAAAATTATGAAGGATATTCTTTCTAAGAAGAAAAGGTTGGGGTAATTTGAAATTGTAGCTCTAATTATAGTGCAACTCATTTTTGCAGAACAAGTTGTCACTTGAGATGAATGATCCAAGGAGTTTCACCATTTCATGCAATATTGGAGACTTTTATTGTGGGATGGTCTTATGCGATTTGGGTGCTAGTATAAACTTGATGCCAATGTCGGTTTTTAAGTAATTGGGATTGATGAAGTCAGACCTACTACAGTTACTCTTCAATTGGAAGACAAATATCTTGCTCATCTTGATGAGAAGATTGAATATGTGTTGGTCCAGGTTGATAAGTTCATATTTCTCATTGATTTTATTGTGTTAGACTATGAGGCAAATAAAGAGGTGCTTATTATTTTGGGAAGGTTGTTCCTTGCAACTAGTAGAACTTTGATTAATGTGCAAAAGGGTGAACTCACCATGAGGGTCCACAATGACAAGTTAACTTTTAATGTCTTAAATTCTATGAAATCTCTTGATGAGGTTAGAGAATGCTCTATGTTTCAATATTGGATTCTTTAGTTTCTATAGAGTTGGAACATAATTCTCTTGATGATACTTCAGAATGTCTCTTGCTATTTTATTCTCCACATGAAAATGATGAAGATGAGTATCTAGCTTAGTTAGAAGCTAATTTGCATGAATCTAAAATAAGAGCTCAATTTGATTCATTAGAGCTGTATTGTAACGACCCGAATTTTACCGTTACCGAAAAAGTGTATTTTCGGGTCTCCGTTTCGAATGGATTCGTAAATATTTATTAAAAATATTTACGAAGTCAATTGAGTGGTTAATTAGAGTTTAATTAAGTAAATTTAGTTTAATTAAGAGTAATTAGGAAAATGACTAAATTGAATAAAAGATGAAAGTTGAATTGTAGATTAAAAGAAAATGAAGAGGACCAAAATGGAAATTATGCCATTTGTCCTAAGTGAGGATGCATAAACATAAAAATCTGAGATTTTTATGTGTTAAAATATATATTAAATTATTATTATATTATAGTATATTATATTATATATTATATTATATAAATAAGTAAAGAAACATAAGAAACAGAATGAAAGCAAACGAAACAAAGAAGAAACAGGGGAGAAAGAAAGAAAGAAAAAGAAGAAGGAAAATTTGGGTTTCAAGGCTCAAAGTTTACTTTGGTAAGTCAATTAAGTCATTTCTTCTTAAATTTTGATGTTTTAGAAGCTTTGGAACAAGACTTTGATGAAATTAAGTTGATATTTTGAGAGTTTATAGATTTTCAAGTATAGTTCATGTTGAATAGTGAATTAAGGGTTTAATTGAGTAAATTTCAAGCTAGAATTGATAATAGGATCAAATTGTAAAGTAAGTTATAAGTTTTATGTTGTAGGGACTAAATTGATGAAATTTTGAAATTAGGAAAGTATGCTGGAAATTTAATATTTAAATGAGAGTATGGATGAAATTTTAATAGAAATAAAGTATGAATTAAGATAGAAAAGTAAGTGAATTTAGTTAGAATTAAATTGAAATTAAAGTAAATCAACATTTTGTACTAAGACTATTTTGGACAGCAGCAGTAGTCTAAGTTTGAAAAATCACCAAAAATTGTAGAAATTGAATTAGAGGATGAATAAAATATGAAATTAAATATTATTGAGTCTAGTTTCTTATAGAAGAAACGATATAAGCAATTGAATTGTAAATTATGAGATATAATGAATTTTGTGAGACAAGGTCAGAATGAATTCGGGTTCCCCTGTTCTGACTTTGGAAAATCACCAAAAATTGAATAAAAATAATTAGAGGCTTAATGTTATATGTTTAGAATCCCTAATGAGTCTATTTTCATTAGAAATCAACGAGAATGTTATCCGAGTTCTGTACTCTGAGATAATTAATTTTTAGTGAAGAAGGGACGAAACTGTCAAACAGCAGAATAGGGGTGAATTTAAAGAATAAACTGTACTTAATGGCTAAACCAAAAATTCTGAAAATTTTATTGTAAGAAGATTTGTGAGTCTAGTTTCAGGAAAAATTAGCGGATCTTAATTTAGAATTCTATAACTCAAGATATGAATTAGTAATGTATTAATGATTATGAATTGTATTAATTTCGTAGTCAATGTGGTACCAAAAATCTCGGCTAAGAAAGGACAAGACAAAGTCAACGGGAGTTAGCTCAAAAATTACGGTTTGTATTTCTATAATCTGAACCTAATACTTAATTGTTGAATTTATTTCTTAATATGTATATTAAGTGTTTTGAAGTAAGAATTATTGTGTTTTGCAAATGAAATGGATTGATATAGTATGTGATGAATTTATTGAATTTATATTGATTGAATTACGTATATATATATAGATATATATATTGAATATTGAATATATATTGATTATTTGAATTGAATTGAAATATAAATTGTTTGAAAATTTTAAATATGAGATTTGTGATATTTGGATATTTGTTATTGAAAAGTGAATTGAATTGTATTGAATTATGAATTTATGTGATTAATTAAAATGTGCATTGATTGAAAAAATTGAAAGTGAATTGAATACCCTATTAACAAAGATGCGGGCTGAGTCGGATATAGTTGGCATGCCATAGGATTGGAAGTGTTCAGGATTCTTCGACCTCGAGTCGATGAGACACTGGGTGTCACTATATTTCTTCGGATAGATTCGATGAGGTACTGGGTACCAACTTTACTTCGGCTAGGCCGATGAGACACTGGGTGTCAAATATTGCTTCGAACTATCCGATGAGGCACTGGGTGCCATATTGGTGTGTTTGGTTGGATCCGTGTATCCGCCAAGGTCCGAGTCTTGTTAATATGGGTAAATAAGTGAAAAGATAAGTCGAGTGAATTTGATTGATTGAGCTATTGGAATGAAATGAGAAATTGAATTGAGAATTGAAATTGAGATATGAGATTGAAAACATGAACCAATAGGTTCATGAAATGAGTGAAGTTCAAATGGATGATGATTGATGTTAGAATGAATTAAAATGGTATATTGTTAAGAAGTAAAGTGTGAAAACAAGTGAATTGTGAATATATTGTATAGAATTTATACGGTAAGTAAATGAAAAGAATTGAACAAATATGTTATTGTGTTTGTTATATGACTTGTATAGAATTTATATGGTAAGTAATTGAAATTTTATCTATAAAACAAATAAATGAATACTTATAATTGTTATTGTGATTTTAAGTTTAATTGTTATATTATTAAGTGTTCGGATTATGGAAATACCACTGAGTATACCATACTCATTGTCTGGTTTGTTTCGTGCATGCAGTTTAGTAAAGATAGAACGTTGAATCAAGATCCCGATTCGATCCCGAATTGATTAAGGTAAAGTGTGTTAATTATTGGTAATGGCATGTACCTAGGATGTTTTATGAGAGTCATTTAGGTTGTAGATGTACTCATGAAATGAGTAAATTATGGTTGGCAACGGTATGTAGTATGAATTTTGAAATTTACTAAAAATTCGTAGTGATTCTAAATTAGTCCCGAATTGAATTTACTGTTCATATTGGACCGCGAGGGCCCATTAAAAGGGCGACATCTTAAAAATAGGATGTGTGTAAATATTTATTTTAATTAATGACAGAAATTGGACTGTACTGACTGGTAATGTCTCGTAACCCTGTTCCGATGACGGTATAGGGTTAGGGGGCGTTACAAATTTAGTGGTATCAAAGCTATTCAGGTTTAGCCGATTCTCGGACTAAATCGAACTCGGAATTGAGTCTAGAGGTACATGCCATAATTGAGTCGGGATCGGATGCTGATATATTTGTTTGGTATTGTTTTATAGTGAAAATGTTAGAGGAAAATATCGATGGTATCGATTATGAAATGTGTACTAGAGACGAATAGTCTCGTGAATTAGATGAAAACTGAATCAACAACACTGGGTATAAACTCAATGGGTAATTAATTACTGAATGATGACTGATGAAATAATAGAAAAAAAAAAGGATACATAATTATTTAGAATTATAACTGATGTTTTTCAATGAATAGAAGAAATTGTATTTGTTATGATATCTACCCCTCCTGTTTCTTACTCGGTTCCCGAAGTGCTTCAAGGTATAGAGCTTGTCTGAATGGGTAAGTTATCTGCTGTTAATGATCTGTACATATATATATATAGTGTGGATGAATTGAGAATTACAGTTGAGAATGATCTTGAAAGAACTGAAATCGGTTAGAGAATATTATCGATTGTAAATGAATTGTTCATTCACCGATTAAATGTTAGAAGGGTATGATATTTCATTAAAAGATTTAGGTTATCAGTGGTAGAAAAATTGATTATGTTGTGATTAAGAAAGGGTTATTTGGAAATTTTTTGAGATGAGTTCTGAAAGAAATATATATATATCAATCAGAGATTTCTTGATCGAAACGTCTGAAATTCTTGAAGCTTAAACAGATCATATAATCGCAATCGTGTATGAAGGGAATTTGTTTGATTAAATAAATATATCGAGGTATATTCCGATAGAAACCGTATGATACAAATGGTTTGAAGATGGTTTAAATGAAGATGAAGTGAAGAATATAGAATAAGGAATGGAATATGTGTTAGACATGATTCTCCGATTATTATCTTAGTGATTGCTTGAAGAAAATTGAAAAAAAACATTATTCGAGTTCAAGACCGAGTAATGTAGTTAACAGAGGTAGGTTACCTGTAATCTCAAAATACGAGTGAAAGCCAAGTGTGACAAATGACTTCACTGTAAAATCTGGAGAATGAACATCGACCGTGGTATATGTTAATTATATATGAGAAGATTTATCTCTACCGGATGTCATTACGGTACTTTCTTCTTTATCGACACTAATATGATTATTTTAAATTTATCTTGGTTTGACTATTCCTATGATTACATAAGTTCAAGATCTATTAAAGATTTGCTGTTGGGTTTGCTGAAATTTTTGGGTTGAAGCATTAAATTTTTCAGATTAGTATTTATGGGTGATAAGATCTGCAGGAACTGCTTGATAATGATACTACTGTTTTCGAACGATTTGATGTTCTTACTGTTGATATAATCTCAATAATGGAATGGTTAATTCGCATGATATGGTGGTAAATTATAAGCGAAGTATAATATGTTGCAAGATCAAGATGATGAAATGTTTTGTTGAATCGAGAAGATTGAGCTAATTGTCTATTGTGATATTGAACATGCCAACACGTATATATGCTTGGAAAGGGGTCATGGTATTTACCTTGTTTATGTATTGAATATTAAAATATTTAAGTTAAGGTTTAAATCAATGGCAATAGTGTAAGAGAATTCTAATGTGTTTTCGTAAAAGTTGCCCGAACTCATCATTGATTGAAGAAGTTGAATGTGCTATAGATTTTGTAACTGAAAAGATAGTAAAAAATATATTTGAAATTAGAGGTTTTCTAAAACTAGTCGGTTATTACGAAAGATATGGAATTGGAATGATCGATAGACGTTAGCAAGGTTCCGATTAGTTGAAAGCTCGATTAATCAAGCACTAGTTCGTTCGATCAAAATCGATAAAGAAACTTGTGATTTGCGGGATAGCGTGTTTTGATGCAAAAAAAAAGAAAGTGAAGTAATGGTTTATGTTACGAAATGTTAGAATCACATGGGAAGAATTATTTGATACCTGATTCGGAAGTGGTAGTTATTGTTCTTGCATTAAAAGATCAAGATATGATAATTAATTATCATCCGAAAAGACAATGAATGTATGTATATTCAAGTTGAAAGCTTTGTTTTGTGTTATGAGCTATGAACATCTGACTGTTATCATTTGAAGATGGTTCAATTTTGGTAGAGATAAAAAAAAAAATTAAACCAACTTCTTTACAGCAGATCTGCGAAGCTCAGAAATGTGGTAATGAGTTATCGATTAAATGGATATAGTATACAGATTTCTGATTAAACATTTCAAATTGGATACGATGGTTGTTTGCTATTTAGAAATAAAAGCTGAACAGAGAGATTTAGAACTTATACAGGAGAATTTGCATGAAATTATAGTAGTACTATGTCTATGCATTTTGGAAGAATAAGATGTACAGTAATTTGAGACAGATGTATTGAAGATTGGAAAAAGAAAAGCAATACTTTGAATTTGCATATAAATGTTTATATTAGGTACAGATATCTTCAGAACTGTTACAACCAGTGGTGACATCAGAATGGAAGTGGGATATAATTTCTATGGGTTTGAATTGGAATTATCTCGATCTTTGAAAAAGAAAGACGGTATTTGAGTAATCATCGAAGGTATGGTGAAGCTTGTATATTCTATTCTAGTATGAATAAGTTTCTTACTCAATAATTGTTTGAAATCTCAGTTTCTGAGATTATCAGATTACATGGTATGGTGGTTTCTATTATTTCTGATTGAGATACGTGGTTTATACTCTGATTATAGAACAAGTACAAGAAGTTTTGGGTGCGTAATAATAGTTTTCAACACTGTATGAAGTTCTGAATAATGATTGATGTAAAACTGCATGGGATTTGATTAAATACAAGAGAAAAGAATATGCGAGTTGTTTAATTCGTGAAATTGAAGAAAAGTGGAAGTGATTCGAGATAGATTGAAAGTAATTTTGACAGATAAGAATCATATGTGGACTTGAAACGTTGGGATATTGAGTATTTAATTAGTGATATGATATTTCTTAAAGATCCACCTTGGAAGAAAATTTTAAAGATCAGGTTGAAAATGAAATTGAGTTCTTGTTCTGTTGGGCTATGTGAAGTTGTAGAAAAGTCAAATTGGTAAAATATTGCTTGGTTTTGCTTCTAAAGTTACAGAAAGTTTATGATAATTTTTCATGATTTGAAGCTCAGAAGATTATAGAGATCAAATCTCTTGCATGTTATACCGACAAAGGATATTGAGATTTGATGTAATCTATAGTATGAAAAAGAGCCGGTTGAGATACTAGCCCGAGCGGTAATGTCATAATATTGAAGAAGCAATATGGGAACCGAGAGGAACAGCGAGATCTTTGTACTTATACCCCCACCTCTCTCAGGTAAATTTCGAGGACGAAATTATAAAAGGGGGGGAGAATTGTAACTACCCGAATTTTACCGTTACCGAAAAAGTGTATTTTCGGGTCTCCGTTTCTGAAAAATGGATTCGTAAATATTTATTAAAAATATTTACGAAGTCAATTGAGTGGTTAATTAGAGTTTAATTAAGTAAATTTAGTTTAATTAAGAGTAATTAGGAAAAATGACTAAATTGGCCGGGCCTCGGGTAAGATATTTTTAGCCCGGGCCCGGCCCGAATTCACTAAAGGACAAAAAAAAATCTGCATATTTTTTTTTATTTTGGAATGTTATTTTTTTGTTGTTTTCTCTATATTTTGCTACTATTTTACTATTATGTTGCTATTATTTTGTTGTTATTGTTTGGATATTGTCTAAAATTTATTTTATTGTTAATTTTCTTATTATTTTAAAGGCATTTGTTAATTTTTTATTATTTTAGAAGCAATTGCTTGTTAAGTTGCATTTATCTTAGTGTTAATTTAAGTCTACATATTTTTCAAAATTTATTTTCAATTTTTTGGGAAATATTTATTTTGATATTTTTAGTATTTTTGATGTATTATATATATTTAAAAATAATAATAAAATAATATAAAAAATTAATACGGGTGGGCCGGACCGGGCCCGAATTTTAGTATTTTTATCTGGGTCGGGCTTAGGCAAAATTTTAGGCCCATTTTTTAGGCCCGGCCCGAGCCCAATAAATGGGTATGATTTTTTAGTTGAGCCCGACCCAAACCCGGCCCGCCCGGCCCATGAACACCTCTAGTTGTAAGGTTTTAAATTACCTTGGAAAGTCTGTAACAAACGATAAATGTTTTATTCAAACTTATTGTCCTAGAAAAGATTTTAAATAAATAAGAGCTGCATTCAATAAGGCTTTTGTAGATTGTAAAAATTTTGCTAAGTATATAAGTATTATAACATCTTATATTTGAATTCGATAAATCAAGTCGGATATAGGGTGTTAGCACATAAATTAATGATTTGAAAAAATAAACACTACATGGCACTATAGGCTAGACATGCTAATTATCATTTTAATATTAAAGTGGGAAAAAAAGTTTTGACATCAAAATGAAAAAATGAATATAACTCAAGGGTCGAATTTTAATATAAACCTTCTTTTAAATATATATAATTAACTTATTTGTTTTAGTTGGTCTGTTGTAACCTTTTATGTTTGCAAAATTTTCTCTCATGTATTTGTAAATATATATAATTAGCTTATTTATTTTAGTTGGACAGTTGTAACCTTTTATATTTGTAAAATTCTATCTCATGGATTTGAGGTGTTTGTTATACTCAATTTAGGAATAACAACAGAAGAAGTAAAAATGATGAAAGAGATGACAAAAGGAAGAAAGGGAGGAAGGAAAAAAAGATGATGAAAGTAAATAAATAATAAGTTATATGTAATTATAAAATATAATTAATTTTAAATTTACTTTTTCTTTAATTTTTATTTTAGTAAAAATTCTATGATTGGTTTTTTTATTCTCCAATATATTTTATGATTTTGTTTGAGTTCATGGTTGCCCTTCCCAATAATGTTATCTTTAAGGTATAAACTTATATTCTTCTTTAAGAGCAGGGGCGAAGCCAAAGGGGCTGGCATGGGCCTGACCCCCCTAAAATGTAAAATTACATTTTAGGCTCTTGAAATTTTTTAAAAATTTTAAATTAATAAAGGTAAAATTACACTTTGGCCCCCCTAAAATTATAAAAATTCGATTTAATCCTTTACAAATTATAAAAATATAAAATATAAAAAATTAAAATTTCATCCGGCCCCCCCTAAAAAATTTTTCTGACTTCGCCCCTGTTTAGGAGTACAAAAAATTCTTTAAGTACCTAAATGAGAAATGAAATACAGTTTGAGGCCAATTTTACATTTAAGTTTAAAAATAAAGATTAGGGGACCAAAAGAGGAATTATGATTTCATTGCATTCACAAAATCTCGAAGGCATCCTTTTGGATTTTCACTTCAATATTTAATTTTACCGCCACCTAATAAAGCTTAAGTTACTATAGAAGCCCTTCTACTGAGAGTTAAATTACATTTTATTTTCTCTACTCAAAAATTGATCTAATTAGACCCTGTACATTATTTCAAAGAGCAAATTAATCATTTCTTTTAAAAATTTCATCCCATTGTACTATCAAAAATAGGCGTGGCTGACAGAATAGTCAGACAATAACACATGACATGCTGCTTGTACCTCATTCTGATGTACAATGACCAATTTTTAATACAAAAAAATTGATGCTTTTTTTAATAGAAGGATTAGGTTGCTATATAATCTACCATACATGGATTAATTTATCTATTTTTTTATTATAAAGGTCTAAATTCAATCTAACTTTTAGTATAAAGACCTCCATCAACGAATCAGGAAGTGTTTAATTAGAAATGAGTAAAATTTTAACTTCAAACTTAGCGGTTACATAAAAAAAAAATGATCCTTAAGAATCAATAAAAATAGTTTTCGGTTTCTTATTATTTACAAACACAGATTATTAGATCAATTGAACTAGAACATGAACTGCAAGATCAAGCTTTAGTAATAACAATTCCATGTAAAAACAAGACAATTATACAGATTTGGTAAAATGCCAAATTTAAACATGAAAATTTATTATGTAGCTGCAGATCTTCGTTCCTGAATTTTTGCGTCTTCAACATCACTAATCTTAGAGGAAGTTTGGTTCTTAAAATCATAAAAGTAAAGCATGAGGGCCACCCATTTTACCAAATTCCCCAAGCAAACTAGGCTAATATGTAGAGTCGTTTCCCCAATGCTACTGTCTCCATTGTACCACGTTCTATAAAGGAAAGCAAATCGTAACCCAAATCTCCAAACAAAGAATCCAAGCATTAAGAAGAATCCACCGCCCCTATTACATCTACTGAGATACGATGAGAGGAATAATGCTACATCGCCTTGTTTATTATCTTCCAGGATTGAAACCACAATCCCCATGTTCCAAATCGCACTCCATTCGAGGTACTTCACCAATAAAGCTATAAAAGGCACCATAAATATCACCATGAAGAAGACAGCTAATGATGCTAATATGTATATGCTTGTTGCAAACGAGATCAGTCCAAGGAGAACAAGGGCAGCTAAAGAGAGAGAACAAATTGATGTGATAAGAGGCCCTTTGAACCTTGTTTCGTTGATAGATCTGCAAATCATGTGTTTGAGGCTGATGGGTTTTTCTCCTGCATATATCATTGATGCAATATCCACGATTGCAATGGTGTTGAAGAGGTCTACGAAATGGAGGGTTCCCATAAATAGGACACACATGAAAAGATCCATAGGAGAAACTTTCTCTAACAAGTACCCAATTTTGGTTAGTCTTTCATAGTCATCATATGTTTTCTGAAAGATTTGTGCGGATTCAATCAGGGTATGCTGAAGGATGATCTCGTAGAAAACGAGGAAACAAAAAAGAGGGAAGGAAGTGAGGAAGGTTAATAAAATGAAATTGGGATTATTCAATGGGATTTTCAGAGATTGTTGGATTATCTCAAAGAACCCAAGTCTGTCTTTCATCAACCTTGATGAACTTTCCATCGTAGTGATCTAAGCAACTGTATTGTAATACCTTATCCTCACACTCAATGACTCAATATGAAGGTGAAGACTACAAAGTGGAAGTCTTTCCAAGGGATTGACTTTTCATGGTTTGTCATATTGGTGGAAAGTTAAAGGAAATGCTAGTTGGTTGGTTTGGTTCACATCTTCTTTGACTTAAGAGGAGACTTATCTTTGCTTTTCCTTTTATCTTTTTGTCATAAAAAAGGAGATTTGTCTTAAATTGAAATGTAATTTTTGTTTTTATAAGAGATAAAAAGGCGAAATAAAACATTTGTACTAATAGCAGACTTAAATATAATATTTCATAAGTTCAAGTTTAAATATAAATATTTACAATTTCTTTTACTATCTGTTGTAAGTGGGAAAAAAAGGGCTAAGAATGAATCTTAAGTTTGAAATGTATTGGACATTAATTCAATAACTAAATTGTTGGGTTATATGTTTCATATTGAGTATTGATTATCTTGATTTGGTAAAAGTTCATATGCATATGGATATTTATATGCCCAATGTTAAGAACTAGGCCTGCAATTCAGCAAGCTTGCTAAATTAAATTTGGACCCATTTGAGATCCACTTCAGGAAACTTGGGAAATGTATAGTGTTTTTATTTTTACATAAGATATTACATATTTAACTCAACTTATTAATATATTAAAATTCATATAAATATATTAAGTTAATTACTCTTATAAGGTAAAATTAATAATTACCTCATGCAAGTCGAGTTTAAGTGACTCAAGTGGTATTAGATTTATTTATAAGTCTTATATAAGGTATTGGTCGGTGGTTTAATATACAACACGCTTAAGTATTACTATAAGTATTCACACGTCCAATACTAACATTTATTTCAAGTCTTGCAGGTAGTAATCTTCACCAACTGAGGCACCTCCCTCTGTTAATGATACACAACTTTCCAATACCTTTGGTTGTTGAGTATAGTGTCAACTGCTTGGAGAACGACACTTCAAAGACTTTTTCCGAACGAATCTCTAAACAACAAACTTGAAATTTGGAACTTTGAATTAGTTTGATTTTTATGTTGAAGATTAAGTTGAATTAGTTAAGCTCAAAATTGCCTATTTACGAGTGAAAAATATAGCTCACTTCTCATGTTTTGCTTATGTTGTAGATGGAGTTGAATTAAATATCTCCAATACAAAATAAAAGTAATAATAAAAAATGGGTTAGTCCAATTATAGCAATTTGAATACGGCTCGATAGTGGGTGGTGGTTTAAACTTTACAAGAATTCGAAATGAAAAGGGCATGAAATGACAAGCCAATTACTTGTGAAGTTGAGAGTTGCTTCACCAGACTTGCGGTTCACGTTTTTGGAATTGTTTGAAGTGTGGAGTTTCACTTGTACATGGCGTTTTAAGATTTCATAGTTTAGTTTTGATTGATTCCATTCATGAAATCTTCTTTTTATTTAATATCAGCAATAAAAGCATAAGTCAAAAGATTGTAAGTTGAAACTTGAAAATTCCTAACTTTTAATATCTCCCATCACAAATTTAAAGAATAGATTCATGTTTAATGTTTGGTGGTTCATAGTAATTATGGGATAATGCCAAACTATAGACAAAAATGAAGGTGGGCCATCTTTGATTACTGGTACTAATTGAAAAAAAAAAATCAATTATGCAATTGGCCATGCAACTAAACTAGTGATAAGTTGTCTATTTTGTTGGTATATTTTACTTTGAAAATTTTAGTTGTTTAATCTATTCTTTCTAAGGGTTATTATGCAACCAACTTCACTATTATAATTGACGAGATATTCACTCAAAGTAAGGATATATGAAGTGATCTAGTATGATTGATTTATCTAATTTTAAGAGATTCAATCAAAGAAGTTCAAGTGATGAAGATCTCTATGTTCTCTCTGTCGAAACCATTTTTTTTAAAAGGGATCGACTTTTTATTTAAAAACGAAAATTGAGTCGTCACCAATCCTTTTTATTTAGGTGTGATCGGATCATCTCACAATTTAATCATTTTAATAAAAGTTTAAATTTACTAAAAATGATCATTTTTGGTCTACAAAATTCAGAAAATGGGTTCGGGAGTCGATTACGCATGAGGAAGGATTAGCACCCTCGATACGCCCAAAATTGGTACCTAGTTGATTACTTAATATCTTAATGTCGAAAGTTAAAAATTTGAAAAGATTTTAAAATACGATCCATTTTTATTAATGTTAATTTTAAAAATGCTTGAATTAAATTGAAATGAGCAGCAAAGGCCTAGTCGTCCCGCGATAACAATATGCCACATCCCGCAAGTTAGGATGCGACATTTGAACCCTCGAGAATAAGCTTGCCTTCGATTTTTATTTAAAACTCAGGTATTTTAAATTTAAAAGGATGTTCGGTTGTTTAGATTTAACGAGAAAATCGAAATCCTGTAAGTTAGGGTACGATTTCTCAAATTTTCAAAAAAACAAAACATTATTTTTAACAGTTTCTTTTTTTGAATAATAGTGATTACAAAACCTAAACGATGCGTGCTATTTCGTTAAAATATTATACAATGGCCTATTATGGATAAAGGAAAAAAATTAAACGCGACCTTTGAAGTGATTTTAATGAAATGGGATGGAATGATAATATACAACATGGAATAATAATTTACGAATAAAATGTTACAATCGATGAATCACAATAACATGAAAATACGAATAAACGAATTATAATACACATAATGCCAATTATCACACAACACATGTCACTTTAATATCAATATTAACAAACAAAGAAAACGAAACAAAATAATATATATATAAAACAATTTAAAGTAAATAATATGAAAAATTTAAAATAAATAAATAAATTGCAAAAGGTTGAAATCAAACAGATTAGGGACTAAATCATAATAAAAATGAAATTTAAGAGTAAAAATTATGACAAAATAAACAAATGAGGACTAAAATAAAAAAAAAGCGAAAAGGCAGAGGACCAAATGGGCAAAAAAACCCAATCCTTGGACACGTGTCCATTTTTCAAAGCATCAGTGGGTCAGGGACTCGATTGAAACGCGTCGTAAATTTTGGGGTCAAATTTATAAAATAAATAAATAAGAAAAAGGACTAAATTAAAAGGAACAAGAATGCGGAAGGACCAGGGGCGTAAATAGCCCATTGAATGAAAACACGCAGATCCCCCTAGAGAGGGTCGGGTCGCGCGCGGGTCAAGGTTAAACGACGCGGTTTTGGCGTTGGTGACCCTAGTTCAAAACGGCACCGTTTCGTGCCTTTATTTAAATAAAAAAAAAATTTGAACTCATTCAGTCATTCTATAAATAAAAATAAAAATTCAAAGCTTTCCCCTTCTCTTTCAATCTTCTCCTTGGCCGACCATAGGCACTGCCTTGCAGTGCACCACCACACTTCTTGCCGTGGCTGTAAGGTGTGATGAACAAAATGAGCTTTTTAGCCCCGTTTTCAATGATTTGAAGGCCAAGCCTTCTCAACCCCCAAAAGATCGAAAGAAACAGTCTCTCCCGCTCCCTTTAAGGTCCGATTTCGACGACGAGACTGCGGGATGATTCCGGTGAGGTTTTCCTTCTTCTTTCTTTTTTATTTTTGTAGGTAAAAATAAAAAAAATAAATATAATAAAACTTAAAAGTAAAAAAATAGAAATGTCAAATGAATATCACCTTCTTAAAAAATTATAAGTTCAAATCTTTGATTTTTTTGTATTTTATCTTCCGAAAAAAATACAAAGATACTGTTTGTGGCTTTTATAGCCAAACTACATGGCTGTTTGTTTCTATTTTTTGTTTTTTTCTCTATTGTTTTTACTGATTGTTGGCTTCTGTTACGTGTTGCCTTTGTTTTGCAGGAGTCAGACGCGTGCTGAGGTGGTAGAGTGCGAGGAGGCCCGGCTGACGTGCAGCGCGCATGGGAGGAGCGGCGGCTAAAGGCTTAGGGGGCTAGGGCTTTTTTGTTTTGTTTAGGTGTTGGGTTAATTGGGTCTGTAAAGTTTGGGTAGTGGTTTTTAAGTAATTTGGGCTTATTTATTGTAAATGGACTCTTTATATTTTTGGACTCAATTTTTTATTTTTTTGGTTTTGTTTGGTTTTGGCAGGGCAAATTGGGCCTACAACACTCTCATTTCAAAAGAAAAAGTTTATTTTAAACGAAAATCCATTAGTTTTGCAATCAAACTAGCTTGATTTATAAGTCTATAAAATCTGTACAGTATAGACTTATTTAATGTTTACTTGTGCGAATTAGAGAGATCGAATTTATTCATTTTTTAATAAATTATTTTATCAATTTATTCTAAGTTTTCATAATAGAAAGTGTCTTGTGCGATTGAATTATAGTGTAATACTCTTTGGACTAGGCTATACAGAGGTAGGACTAGATTTGAATTGTAACCAATTTGTTGTGTTCCTTTTTATATTTCCACTTTTAGTTGTTTTTGTTGAATCTAACCATTGCCAATTGCATAGAAAATAGAGTGTTGAATGGAAGTGTTTGGTTCCAATGGCCACTTCGGTTACCATTGTGTTGAAGAAATTTAAAAATAGAGTAAACAAATAACCACTACAGGAAAATAGGGCTTTAATGGTGTTTTTAGTGGCGTTTGGACAAAAACGCCGCAAATATTATATATTAGCGCCGTTTGCAATAAAACGCCATAAAAAATTGAGAAATAGTGGCATTTTTGGTCTAAACGCCGCTAAAAACTGAGCAATAGCAGTGTTTCTGGTTCAAACGCCGCTAAAAACTGAACAATAGCGGCGCTTTTGGAGAAACGCCGCTAACGCCACTATAAATTGAGGTTTTAGCGGCGCTTTTGGAGAAACGCCACTATAGATCGAGCTTTTAACTGCGCTTTTGGAGAAACGCCGCTATAGATCGAGCTGTTAGCGGCGCTTTTAGAGAAATGCTGCTATAGATTGAGCTTTTAGCAGTGCTTTTTAAAAAACGCCGCAAAAAAGTAATTTAGTTTATGGGTTATGGTTTAAGGCCTAGAGTTTGGGGTTTGGAGTTTAGGATTTGAGGTTTAGAGGTAAATATGGTAAACTACTTAACTTGTGTATATTGGATTTTTTTATAATATAAATCTAAATAAGATATATATAAATTATTATTTTAAAAATATATATATCAAAATGGGTTAAATCCCAAAAGCATAAATTATGAACACAATTATTGATATAACATCATTTTATATTTATATATTGCATACATAAATATTTATATTTATTCAATATAAAAATATATTGATGTATTTATTTTTAAAATGTGTATGATTAAATCAAAATTAAAGTTTCAATTATACATTTAAACCACAATTAGAATTTCACGTCTATAATTACACATTAAATCGAAATTCATATATAATTCGAGATGTATCTCTATCAAAATTTAGGTGTATACATATAATTAAATATCTAATTATGGTTTAAGGGTTGGGATTAAGGGTTTATGGTTTATGGTTTAGAGTTTAGGGATAAGGATATAATGTTTATTATTTTAGGGTTTAAGATTTATGATTTAAGATTTAAGGTTTAATGTAGGGGTTTATGGTGTATGATATAATATTTATTATTTTTGGTTTAGGGTTTATGGTTTAGAGTTTTTGATTTTTTGTTTTACAGTTAGGATCGTAGTACTGTTCATGGTTTTAGGGGTTAGGCTATTAAGGTTTAAGGGTTAGGGTTTTCGATAAGATAACAAAAAATAAAATTATTTTTGGTAAGTAATAAGATTTTTTTTAATTACTTTTATCTCTTGTAATATATATTTAGGGTTTAGGATATAGGTTTATGGGTTGGGGTTTAGTTTTAAGGTTTACTGTCGAAAAATTGAAGCAACATTTAGATTTTAGTGAGAAAAATTTTGAAAGTAAAAATATAGAAAATACATGTCAAAAATGAAAAAATAAAATACTATTAATTAAAATAATTTTAAAGTTTTATTTGGGTATATGACTATTTTTTAATTTATATATTAATTAATTTCTTATATAATTGTAAATAAGATAGTATTAATTTTAATATATTAAAATTATTAATATAGTTTAAATTATTTAAGAGATAATGATAAAGTTCATATGTATTACACAAAATAGCATATTTTGTGTAAAGAAAAATATCTTTTTGCGGCGTTTTTATTAAAAATACCAGGTAAGCAATTATAAAAAACGCGTAAAATATCTTACACAAAAAATTTTCGTTTTGTTACCCCCAGAATGCCTTAAACTTTTTCCCAAAATTGGTTCCCCCTTCCCCCCGAAATCCCAAAATTTTACCTGAAATCTATTCCTTTTCCCTCTTTCTTTTTCCCAAAATCGGTTCCCTCCCCCCTCCCCAAAGAAATCCTAAAATTTCACCTGAAATTAGTAGAAGCAATGATCAAAGAAGTAATGGAGTTTATGTACCCTTCTCTACTTCACTTCTCGAATAGAAAAAGAAAAAACCCTAGCGGCTACACTATTCCCTCACTTTCTAAACTCGAATCCGTTAATCATTTAAGTTAATGGCTGAAGAAGCAGCAGTAGCATCGGTGCCGCCTCAATCATCTGCGTCGCCGTTGGGATCTTCTGTTATACCGCTAGTGAACAAGCTATAAGACATATTCGCTAAACCTGGTAGCCAGTCCACTATAGAGTTGCCGCAGGTGGCGGTGGTTGGAAGCCAGAGCAGTGGCAAGTCCAGTGTGCTAGAGTCGCTAGTTGGTCGTGATTTTTTGCCTCGTGGTTCCAATATATGCATACGTCGCCCTCTTGTCCTTTAGTTTCTCCAGACCAAGCGTAAACCTGATGGTTCTGATGAAGAGTATGTCGAGTTTCTTCACTTGCCTGGCAAGCGCTTCTATGACCTCTCTGAGATTCGCAGGGAGATTCAGGTTCTGTCTTGCTTGTTATGATTGAGAAGAGCAGAAGTTAGCAATTTTATTATCATTTTCCCCTTTTCAAACTGCTTGTAAGGTTTCTTAGAATTGTAAGATAAAACATTGAAGCGAGAAACATTTTAATTGGGTGACATTTGAAATTTCTGGTTTCTAGAGGTGCCTCTGCTATTTTTTGCTTTCACATAAAATCCTTTGGGTTATAGAAGAAAGATACACAATTTCCATAAGCTTTAGGTGGCTATTTGTTTCAATTGGTGTGTGATATTTAGCATAGATCAAGGCAAAGCCTTTTATATGGGCTGGTCAATAGATCAGGAATCGATTGAAAAAATGTACACAAGCTTTTTTATGGGCAACTCTTTGTCTCAAAAAACCCTTTTATATCTTTCTCTCCACAAAGTTATCATAGTTTTGCTTCTTGATGATCTCTACTTTGATCATACATGAAACCATTGGCTTGGAAGCCATCTCTAGTGTGTTCCATTGGTTCCTTTGTACTCTCAAAGTCTCAATTGTTGCTTTTGTTTATGCAACAGAAGCAAATAGTAAAGGAAGGCCAGGTGCTTTACTACATCGGACAACTAGGCTGCGAAATTCTGACTGCGGTATAAATCTCAACTTAACAGGAATTACGATGTGGCTTCTGCATGTTAACAAATGGAAATGAGGGTTTATTTCACGGTTCACCCTACTTGTCTTTCTAGTTTTCTTGTATGCTTATGTTTATATGATCAATCAATCTGGATTATCTCTAATTCCGATCACTGTTTTATAGTCTGATGTATCCAGGGAGGTCATAAAAATTCTACGAGAGGATGGTGGTATGTCTTTTCCATCTTTCAATACATTTCACCTTGTGGTATTTTACAGTGTCATCCAGTCATTTACTCATTTATTCTTACTTTCTTTGCTTAAATATGATAGATTCTATCGGATATGGTGATGATCTTATTGCAATTCTCTCTTCTTTTCCTGGGATAAAGGAGCTGCAGTAGATGATTTCGGTAATTTGCTTGTTATCCATTAGTCTATCGCTGATAGAAGGTTTATGTGCTTTATCATCTTTGAAAGAATGAATTCACCTGCCTCTAGCATTTCAGTACATAAAGATTCTGTGAAAAGTAATTGTTGCTGATAAAAATATTTGTAGTCTTGGAATTGAAATTTTCTTGTTAGTAATTGAAATGTGGAACCTGTGAACATTATCGGGAATCTACCATTGAACTTCTTACCTTTTTCATTCATTACATTTGCAATGGTTTGATGTTCAACTTAGGAGTCTTGGCAATCCGTGTTGTGTTTCATATATTTTCTAGTGTCATAACTGTTTTTAAGTTATTTTATATTGGTATGCCTTTTGACAAGTTAAATTATTTGTTTTTATATAGATTTTGGCATGTTTGAGTATTCATGTTGTGTGGGTGTTTTCTTCATGTTTTTTTCTTGGTGTCTCATGTTTTATATCATGTTGTTTTAGACATCACACTATTTAGATGCTACATTGCCACTGCAATGCAGTTTCTGTCATTTGGTGTCCTCGTCTCAACAAAAGAAATTTTAAAATTGCCAATCAAAACTAATAATGGACTACTGTGGAACGAAAAATATATAAAAAAAAAGTATAAAGAATTTTTTTAATTAATTAATAAATATTATTTTGGGAAAAATAAATTTGGGTAGAAAAAGGAGGTTACTGAGTTGTAGTATGTATAACATGAGACAGCTCAGAGTAAAAGGCAGTACATCAGGACGTAACATGTTCAGGTGGAGGAGAATAAAAACTGGAATCCATATTGGCCATGTAGTCTGTGGAGAAACTGGCTTCATAAACTTAAGCCAATGGTTTCATGTTTTTTTCATGTATGTTTTATGGGCAACAATTGTCAGTTGGCGAAGAAGCTGAACCAGGTAAAGTATTTGCAAGATGAAGTTTTCATAAACTTTATGGAATATAACTCAATTTCAAATGTCAATGCTTTGTTCTAGCTATAAATATTCAGCTGCCTATGAACCTTCGGCTACTTTGCCCTTTCTTCATATAAATATTTACATATCCTATCCGTGTATTTATTCGCCTCCATGCTCATAAGGTTTGTTGAAGGGTGGTTCATCACATCATTGTACAAAGTTGGTCATCAGTTAATTATTAATATTGACATCATTGTACAAACTGTTGGTCATTAGTTACTATCTTTTATCATTAATATTTCTGTTGTTTCTAGTGATGAGTGTATTTTACTCGCCAATGTGATTGTGCATAAGTTGTCTGCAAGGACAGGATGCTTAAAATAAAGATGCCAAAACCTGATCAATATAAGTGGTTATCTGGTTTCATGATGTTAATTTCTCACCTTCCCTTTTTTCTGCAATAAAATAGAACTTTCTAACTTTTGTCATGGCACTGTTTCATGTAAAACACAGACATTAGTTTTACATTGCAACTCTAGAATTGCTAAGACGTGCCTCTGAACAAGAGCCTTTATGTAAATACTTTTGCCTGATGCTGGTTTTGAGTTTGTGGTTAACTGATTTTTGTACAGGGGGTTGATCCATGTGAAGGCTTGACTGACAATGACATTCGAACTGCTATTCAAAGAAGCTCTTCAATTTATACTTGGTTGATTAGGTGGGTTTTAGAGTCTTGAATTTATTCTTTGGTATTAGCATGCCAGTTGAGGGTGTTTCAGTGCCATTTCATCACTGAATTCATTCTTACCAAGTATTACTTCCTCTATCCTTTGACAGATTTATTTATTTTTCAAATTGTACAGACATGAGGAAATATAATAAAATTTAAAGTGCAGAAAGTAGTATTTGAGTTAATGAATCATAAAAATAGAAATAATGGACTGAATATAGAAATATTTATTGGGAAATAGATTTTTGTGGATTGTGAGAATCAGAGGTGGAGTCTTCCCTGTTATGAAGGAACCTGATTACCTCGTTAATGGTGAATATCGTATTGATAAAGGCATTGCTCCTAAAATGTTGAATTGCCTCATGTAAGTTTTCTAGGTTATTACTTCTCTCTCGATTGGGGCATGTGTGTATATATATTCATTATTTGGTATAAGGATTTTGGATGTTGAGAAATCTTTGCATTTAATTTTTATACGATCTTTTTCTCTGATTTTATTTACTGAAGAACCTCCTGAAAATGTTAGCTGATTTTGATGTCTTAAATTTTGCAGCCATTGATGCTTATCTATACCCCTCTTGAAACAGATGTTATTGTCCAGCTTTTCGAGGCTAGTTCTTAATATATGAGAATTTTTTTCTTATACCAGTTGGAGTTTCTTAATTATTAATTTACTATGATGTCATATTTAAGGCCTCTCGAGTATTTTGTACTGACTTGGTTTTTTTTGTTCCGAGGATTCAGTGCCTCCAGCATTTAGAACTATTGCTTGAAAACATCCCAACAATGTTTCAGAGTAGTACAACTGCTGAGTCATGTTTTGGTGCTGCAATCAAGGTAAGTCATTACAAGGTTATACCTTCATAATCTGTTTGAGGTGTTGAGTGTATGTAACTTGGTTACTTGAAGAAAACTGAGGTTAAGATACTTATACATCAATCCTTGTCTTAAACAATTTGTATGTAGTTTTCATATGTTGTTTATTTGAGTGTTGGAGTTTTTGAACTACTTTCTCAAAATTTTTATTGACTAGAAGTTTTCTAGGAAAATTTAACATGGTCCTGAAATTCAATTTATAATTTGTTGCTAATATTCTTTTATTTTTAGCTGAATTAACTGACCAAATTCGGTTTGTTGGTTAACCATAAAAAATTCAGTTTGGTTAACAGAAGAGATTTTAAGAAAATTTGATATTTGAATGTTATTTTGGTTATTAGTTAGGATTAGTCCTGTTAAGTTTTTATACCTTCATTTTATTTGTTTTGAACTTTTAGTATGTGTTCATTTAACATCTGATGGTGATTAATATCTTCATTGTATTGTGCTTCTAGATTTTGATTTGTTCTGATATTTTGATTGGATATGTAGAATTATCCATTGAAAAAATGTTGAAGGCTAATTTTGTTTAGTTAACAAAAACCAACCAAATTAACCGAAATATTAAGTTGTTCTCTCTTTTCCTACAATTTTGTAGTTAACGGATTTGGGTTTCACGTTACATTATTTTGTATGTTGTAGGTACATATTATGCACAGCCTTTTCAACGACTTCTGCATTAACAGACTGGAGTAGTGTACAAAAATCTTTTAGACACTTTCAGACTATTCAAATCTATAATATTTTTTCCCCTCTGTTTGTAGGTTCATTGGCATATTGTCCTGATTAGAGTGTACTTTATAAAGCTTTAAACTTTGCATTGTCCTTCGAGGTATTAGAATTCCTAGTTCAAAACTTAGCAATTTGTCTTTTATAAAAGACATTTGCATTTTCAGTGTTGTTTAGGTTCGCAAATAAGATGCTATATTTGGACTTGCTGTTAGTAAAAGACTTGCTGTATTTTATTTATATTTATATTTAATCTAATTTTTATTATTTATTTTAGTTTTGATTCTATATTTTTATTTTATTTTAATTTGATAATGAATTTTAATAGAAAATTTTTATATTATATCATGGACATTATTCTTCTCAATATTTTGATAATGAATTTTAATTTTTTTATATTTTTCACGACCTTTTATAATATTTTATAATATTTTAGTTTTTTTAAATTTCATGACCTTTAGTAGCGTTTTCGAGAAAAGCGCCGCTAAAGGCCATGACCTTTAGTGGCGTTTTTTAAAATAAACGTCGTAAAATTTAGCGTTTTTTGTGGCGCTTGTAAAAATGCCGCAAATAGTTTTAGCGGCACTTTTAAGCGCCGTTATAGGCATAAAAGAACGCCGCTAAAAGTTAATTTCACAAGATTGTTTATACAGTTTCGTTTCCCTACGATCGTGGAGCCTAGCTCAATGAGTAAATCCACTATCATTAATCCTCGATACAATAAGTGATTTAAGTTAGGTCAAATTTTGCTGTTAGACACTATACTTTGTGTAAATTATGAATTTAGTACATATACTTTAATTTGATCAATTTTAATACCTGTACTTTTTGAATTTTGAAATTTTAATCTTGGCCGAAGTGTAAGAGTTAAATTTGTTTAGTTAAATTATGTAATTAGTCTTGTATTATGCATAAAGTTATAGATTTAGTCAATATTACCAATTGGATCATTCTTAGTGGCTATATTTTTTAATTTCAAAACTTTAGTCTTAATGCAAACAACAATCATTAAATCTCTCAACTGATTTTTCGCAAGTAATATACGTGAAAATAACAAAAAAAAAAAATCATTACACATGTCATAATATCTTTGACATATCAAATTTTAAAAATAATAGAACTTAACTTAATGAATAGGACTAAAATTTTCAAATTATATAAGAACAATGACTGAAAATAACCAAATTAAAGTATAGGTACTAAATGCACAACTTATGCAAAGTAGGGTATAATAGAAGAACTTACCCTTTAAGTTCTATCACACTTTCAGTATTGCAACCTCATTTTTATATATAAAGACCTATATTACTCCTATATTACTCACCTCTAAATTTTTTCCCTAAGAACTTAGGTAGTAAACAAAACATGTTTACTTTTTCAAATGCACTGAACAAGTGTTCCACAATGAATAGATTAGTGTTTGATAAACCATAAATGTAACATATTTTAATCTCATTCTTAATGCGTTTATGGATGATTAATGATGTAAATTAGTGACTTTGATGTTCCTAATCCCTTAAATTCATGTTTCTATACTTAAGAGAGCATTTGGGAGCAAAAGGAGCGAAAAAGAGGCCAAAATCGGAGTTTTCAGGATCCACACGGGCATGCCACATGCCCATGTGCCAGCCTGTGTCAATATCACTCCTTATTTCCCAAACATGTGAAAAAAGCTAATTTTTAGGGTTTCTAAGCATTCAAAAGCCTATAAATACATACTAGAAGAAGACCTAAGGGGAGACGCAAAGCAGAAAACAGAAATTACTCGAAGGAAGCCGTTGGAATCGTCTCAGAGGCAGATCCACGTCAAGATTGAAGATCTCCATTCAAATTTCTCTCGGAGTTTATTTGTGTTTTTCATGTCTTGTTGTTTTTCTAAATTTGAGATGTCTTCCTTTTATATTATGAATAAATTCCTTAGATACCTAGGGAAAATGAAACCTAAGATGGACCTTATTATTTAATATTTTGAATTTAATGATAAATACTTGTTCTTGTTCTTAATTATGTGTTATTAATTCTTACTTTAATATTTTCAGGATATTATTCCAAGTTTGATGTGCTTGTTTAGTGGAGCAAAAGTCCCTGTTTAAGAGTAGATCTCACATAATCAAGCGAAGTTGCATGCAACCCTAGAAATAGGGTGACATAAATCTATCGGATTAGAGTCAAATCTAATAAGGGAATCCATAGATTGAGTTAGTGTGACAATAGGGGTTTTAATTAGAAAGAGATTTCGATTAATCAACCTAGAGTTAGTTTTTCTTAGTCTAGAAAGAGATATTAACATAAATTAGGATTTCTCGGATTAAGACAAGTGAATAAATCGTTTGATTCAGAGTCAGAATAATAAGTGAAGTCTAGGTGGATTCTTTCTTGGGTATTGCCTTTATTATTGGTTTATTCGATTATTTTCTTCACTCTCTGTCACGTGCAATAGTTAATTAGTTAGTTAATTTTAAATTAAAACAAGTCCATTATATTTTTAGGCTAAATAATAGAAAGATAGTTAATATTAGTACTTTTAGTCCTTATGGATACGATATTCTGGACTCACCATAGCTATACTACCATTCGAAAGGTGCGCTTGCCTTAGTCGTGATCGTAGTCTAGTTTAGTGATTCATAAAACAATCATCAAGTTTTTGGCGTCGTTGCCGGGACTAAGATATTAGGAACGTTTAATTTTTATTACTTTAACCATTTTTTATTATTGCAATTTATTTTTATATTATAATTTACTAACTTATCTTCTATTTGCTTCTGGCAGGTTTCTTTAGTTTATGACTAGAAGAAATCCGTTAGGACCTCTACTTTTTGACAGCGAAATTGAAAGCACAGCTCGCAGAAATCATAGAGAAATAACGCGAAGTCTACAGTTTATAGAGGAAGAGCACGAGAACGATACCAATACTACCAAGAAGATGGCTAAAAATCAGAATAATCCGCTACCTCCTGTGGTTCCTGCAAATCCTGTAAATCAGAATCCTGCTCCTCATACTATATACGACTATGCTAAGCCTAATTTAGCGGGGCCTGAATCGAGTATTGTTAGACCTGCAATTGCTGCAAATAATTTTGAACTGAAACCTAACACTATACAAATGATTCAACAGTTTGTTCAGTTTGATGGTTTGTAGGATGAAGACCCGAATATTCATTTGGCCAACTTCTTAGAGTTCTATGATACTTTCAAAATAAATGGCATTTCTGATGATGCCATTCGCCTTCGGTTATTTTCCTTTTCATTGAGGAACAAAGCTAAACAGTGATTGAACTCGTTACCACGAGGTTCCATCACTACTTGGGAACAAATGACCGAAAAGTTTTTACTAAAGTAATTTTCGCCGGCTAAAACGACAAAGTTGAGGAATGATATCTCTTATTTTGTGCAGATGGATTTAAAAACTCTTTACGATCCATGGGAGAGGTATAAGGACTTATTGAGAAGGTGCCTTTACCATGGGTTACCTTTATGGCTACAGGTTCAAACTTTTTACAACAGTTTGAACCCCTTAGCTAGACAATTAATCGATGTAGCTGCCGAAGGGACCCTAAATAACAAAACACCTGAGGAGGCTTATGAGTTTATTGAAGAAATGTCACTGAATAATTATCAGTGGCAAGTCATAAGGACAAAGCCGACAAAAGCCGCTGGTGTTTTCAACCTTGACACAGTCACCATGTTATCAAACTAGGTAGAGCTTTTAAATAAAAAGATTGATGGTTTATGTGTCTCTACGCAGGTACATTCGGTGATGCAGTGTGACATAAGTGGAGGAGGAATGAATAATCCAGAATGCGTAGCCTACGACCCTAGCAATACGAACGAACAAGTCAACTAAATCAGTAACAATTCTAGACCTCAAAATAACCCTTATAGTAATACTTACAATACATGTTGGAGGAACTATCCCAATTTCTCTTGGGGTGGTCAAGGTAATCAAAGAAAACAACCCCTTCAGGCTTTCAACCACCGTACCAGCAGGAAAAGAAGTTGAACCTTGAGGAGATGCTAACGAAATTCATCTCGGTGTTAGAAACACTTTTCCAAAACATCGAAACAACGCTTAAAAATCAGCAAGCGTTGATTCAAGGGCTCGAGAACCAAATAGGTTAGCTTGCTAAACTGATCTCTGAAAGACCACAAGGTAGCCTGTCTAGCAACACCGAGACTAACCCAATAGAGCAACTCCATGCGATTACTGTTAGAGATGATGAAGGGTTAGTTGATTCCAACCCAGAACCAAGGCAAGAAGGCGCGATAAGTAAAGATAAGGTGGATGAAAGCCAGAATAAACAAAAACTGGTAAGCAGAGAATATACACCTCGCGTGCCATACCCTAAAGCGACAAAGAAAGAGCGCACAGATGAACAATTCGGTAAATTTCTTAACCTTTTAAAAAAGTTACATATTAACTTACCGTTTATTGAAGCTCTGTCACAGATGCCCAATTCAGTTAAACTTTTAAAGGAGCTTCTGGCAAACAAACGAAAGTTAGATAATTCATCGCATGTAGAATTAAATGTAGTTTGTTCTACAATTCTACAAAATAAACTACCCAACAAGTTAAAAAATCTTGGGAGTTTTACTATTCCTTGTTTAATTGGTAGTTTAGCTGTTAATAATGCTTTGGCTGTCTTAGGGGTAAGTATTAACGTCATGCCCTATAAAATGTTTAAGCAACTAGGTCTTGGGAAACCCAAACAAACTAGGATGAGTATTCAACTATCGGATAAAACTATTAGATTTCCTAGGGGTATCTTTGAAGATGTACTAGTAAAAATTGATAAATTCATATTCCCAGTAGATTTTGTTGTTTTAGACATGGAAGAGGACAGTGACGTTCTTTTAATCTTAGGGCGACCATTTTTAGCGACTGCTAGTACTATTATTAATGTTGGTACAGGTGAACTCACACTTCGTGCAGGTGACGAAACGGTTACTCTTCAGGCTCGTGATTCAATTGAGATATCAAGTAATAAAGATGACCTTATAAATCTGGTTAACAATACTAATCATGTGGTTCAATCCCCTTTGCAGAAAACACTTTCGAGAAGCATAAATGAGCCACGTTTTAGTTCATGCACTAATAATGGAACCATCCATGAAAGACGAATGCTACAAATAGATGAACTAGACGAATGACGGACTTATGGCAAGGAGGAGCAGAAGCAACACCATGTCGAGTTTAATGATAGAAACAATCAATTCAAGGTTGGGACCAAGTCTTGTTAGATGAAAAGGACCCTCGAATTATCACTACAGAGCTCAACGCAAATGGCACGACTCCTTTTACGGTACTCAATGTCTTTCCATACGGTACAGTCGAGGTAACTCATTCTCATTTCGGCACTTTTAAGGTAAACAGTACTCGACTTAAACCTTATTTAAATAGAGGAAATACAGCGAGAAAGAGGAGTCTCGACTCCATGATCCACCGTGACCATGTGAATGAGAGGTAAGTCGAGCTTAGACTCTAAATAAGTGCTTCTCGGGAGGCAACCCGAATGTTAACACTGCTTATTTTTTTAACATTATTTCATGATTTTTTTAAAAATTAATTAATTTTCAAAATCTAATTTTTTTTTTTTTTTTGTGTTTTTGACCCACATGGCCTGGCCACACGGATGTGTGGAGCACACGGCCTGGCCACACGGGTGTGTGGGATCTCACATGGGCATGGGAGAAGCGAAGGAAAACACACATGGCCTGGTGACATGGCCGTGTGGGGACACATGAGCATGTCCTAGGCCGTGTGAAACCTAAAGCTATTTTTTTTCAAAGTGAAAGAGTTACACGGCCTGACTACACAGGCATGTGGGATTTCACATGGGCATGAGAGAAATAAAGGAAAACACACACGGCCTGGTGACATGGCCATGTGACCTACACGGCCTGGACACACTAGCATGTCCATGGCCATGTGAAAACTGGGTTAATCACCCTAATTTTATTTTATTTTATTTATTTTTATTTTACTAATTAATTAATTAATTTATTATTCTTATACTTATATTTTTAAATTTTTTTAAATTTTAATTTTTATATACTTTTATTATTTTAATTTTAATTTTAATTTTGCTATTTTTATTTTTTCTTTTTTTCTTTCGTATTTTTTCTTTTTACTATTATCATTACAATTACCTTTTAAGTTTATTGATATTATTGAGTTTATTATTATTATTTATTATTATTATTATTATTATTATTTTATCTTTCTTTTTAATTTTGCTTTAGTTGTTTTATTTTTTTTCTCTTCAACTTATTTTTATTATTATTTTTGAAAGATTTATGATTGTTTCTAATCAAGTTATAACCCTTAATTTTCTTTATTATTTGTGTTTATTTTCTTGTTAGTTTGCTCGGAATCATGAGTTACATTTAAATTTAACTGCAATTTCGCTTTTCACTATTTTGAAGATTTCATCCAATATTCAGGGCAGTTTCAGTTTTCTCCCTCTCTTATGATATTCTGTTTATATTGTGATTATATATGTTTGTACATTAATTGAGGACAATGTACATCTTAAGTGTGGAGGAGGTTATCTATAGAATTATTAGAAAATCCCTGAATTATATACCTTGTATTTAAGTAATTTTCTCACATTGCTATTAGAATGAATTCTTATTGACTTATGATTATCATTTATGTGTTTTAGATTAAATTCATAGGTAATTATGCATTGATTGTTTAAACTTTAAGACACTAGAGAATCAAGCATGATAAGTCTATTTTCAGAATTAAAAATTTTAAGTTGTTTCCCTAAATTGAAGTATTACCTTGAAGTTTGAGATTTGCAAGATTAACATCAAAAACCATAATTTTTGTGAGATTTTGAGCCTTTAGAGCATACACTTTTCTTGCTCACTCTATTATTGGTTATGAGTGTGTCAATACTGATTGGTTATTCTAGAACTTGCTTCGATTATACATGTCGAGACCACACATTTGATTTGATTTACTGAGATGATAAAGGTACCTAGGTTTTAACCCACTTATCCCATAAGCCTACCTACATAATTAACCCTTAGTGAACCCCCTTTAAGCCTAACAAACCATTTCTTGATTTACCCTTTAATATTAGCCCATAGCTTTTTTTGATTCATTGAGAATTGTTTCCCGTTTTATTGACTCCCTTTTTGTTGAGATTTGATTTGGTTAGTTGCTTAACTATGTTCTTTTGTTTCAGTTGTTAAATTTTCTCTTATTATCTACTGTTCTCCAAAAAAAAAAAAAGTGAAATAAAAAAGTGAAAAAAAATACATTTATGTTGAATTATTACTAGTTCTATGTTTTTGAGCTTAAGTAGTTAATTGCATATTCTGAGAAGAAGCTCGTGTTATAATAATTTCTATTGATGTAATTATTCAGTATTAGTTTATTTTTCTAGTTAGGTAATTTATCAATTCGATCTCGATCCTAACCTTCTTTTTCAGCCTTTATCCACACCTTTAACCCAAGCCTCATTACAACTCTTTAAAGACCTTTTGATTTGTGTATCATATCATTCTATAGTGGTGGAGATTTGATTTTCATGCAAGCCTATGGTAATGACTGTTCATAATTTACTTTTGAGTGCTAATTTTTTAACCTTAAACACTTTGAGTGATTTGAGTGAATCTTTAGTGAAGATGTAAAATCTTGTCGATTTTGAATTAAAGGTAAATACTTAAATAATGGGAGATACTTATGTTTTCATGTCTTAAAAAAAGTGTGACTTGGATTGTTTGAATCTTTAGGGCTCTTTTAGTTGAATTTTCAATGCATGATTATTTTTGAATTATTTTGAAACATTATTGAAGACAATTATAAGTTAAGAAGAATTAATTTTAATTGTGAATTGAGGATTTTGCTTGAAGACAAGCAAATGCTTAAGTGTAGGGATATTTGATAAACCATAAATGTAACATATTTTAATCCCATTCTTAATGCGTTTATGGAAGATTAATGATGTAAGTTAGTGAATTTGATGCTTCTTATCCCTTAAATTCATGTTTCTATACTTAGGAGAGCATTTGGGAGCAAAAGGAGCGAAAAAGGGGCCAAAATTGGAGTTTTCAGGATCCACACGGGCAGGCCAAACACCCATGTGATCTACACGGGTAGGCCACACGCCCATGTGTCAGCCCGTGTCGATATCTCTCCCTGTTTCCCAAACACTAAAAAAAAAGGCCAATTTTTAGGGTTTTTGAGCATTCAAAAATCTATAAATACATACTAGAAGAAGAACTAAGGGGAGACGCAGAGCAGGAAGTAGAAATTACTCGAACAAAACCGTTGGAATCGTTTTAGAAGCAGATCCACGTCAAGATTGAAGATCTCTATTCAAATTTCTCTCGGAGTTTATTTGGGTTTTTCATGTCTTGTTGTTTTTTTAAATTTGAGATGTCTTTCTTTTATATTATGAACTAAATTCCCTAGATACCTAGGGAAGATGAAACCTAAGATGGACCTTATTATTTAATATTCTGAATTTAATGATAAATACTTGTTCTTGTTCTTAATTATGTGTTATTAATTCTTGCTTTAATATTTTTAGGATATTATTCCAAGTTTGATGTGCTTATTCAATGGAGCAAAAGTCCCTGTTTAAGAGTAGATCTCACATAATCAAGCAGAGTTGCATGCAACCCTAGAAATAGGGCAACATAAATCTACCGGATTAGAGTCAAATCTAATAAGGGAATCCATAGATCGAGTTAATGTGACAATAGGGGTTTTAATTAGAAAGAGATTTCGATTAATCAACCTAGAGTCATTTGTTCTTAGTCTCAAAAAAGATATTAACATAAATTAGGGATTTCTATGGATCAAGACAAGTGAATAAATCGTTTGATTCAGAGTCAGAATAATAAGTGAAGTCTAGGTGGATTCTTCCTTGGGTATTGCCTTTATTATTGGTTTATTCGATTATTTCCCTCACTCTTTGTCACGTGTAGTAGTTAATTAGTTAGTTAATTTTAAATTAAAACAAATCCCTTATATTTTTAGGCCAAATAAGAGAAAGATAGTTAATACTAGTACTTTTAGTCCTTGTGGATACGATATTCTAGATTTACCATAACTATACTACCATTCGATAGGTGCGCTTGCCTCAGTCGTGATCATAGTCTAGTTTAGTGATTCATGAAACGATCATCAGTGCTCTCAATTCTCCATGCAAAACCTATATAAATCTCTCAATATATAAGTGTTTTCAAGGCTTTCTAACGTACTAAAGATCAATTGTAATTAAATCCCTACTAAATAATAGGTATAAAATAGAAATATACAATATACTAATAAAG
The DNA here is from genome assembly GCF_025698485.1 of Gossypium arboreum. Lineage (NCBI taxonomy): Eukaryota > Viridiplantae > Streptophyta > Magnoliopsida > Malvales > Malvaceae > Gossypium > Gossypium arboreum. The sequence goes on along the minus strand of NC_069073.1, from coordinate 11,586,374 downwards.
ACTAATGTAAAGTGTATTGTTGGAGATTCGTTCTTTAATGGTATCTTCAATGCTATTCCAGTCCAATTTCCATAATCCAAGGGATCTAATTGCTTGATACAATTCAATCTAATCTTTAAGGAAATTTTATTTAAATGGATTAGTCTTGAAGGTCAGGCTTGCATACCTCCAGAATATCAATATTATTTCAAAGTCGAAAGATTTTGTTTCAATAAATTGCCAACTTCAAATATGGTGTAACACCCCTAGCTTGACCCGATCATCGAGTCCAAACTATAGGATGTTACATTCATTTCCAGAACAACTACAATCAATTTACAGTAAAATATTCACATGCATAAGTAATTCAATGCCAAACATATTCGTTTATGGTTAAACAATCAAAATCGAGCTTACAAAAGCTCTTTTGTTTACTTGAGCGCGAAATATGACCAAATTGCAAACTTTTAAAGATTAGGGTCGATGTCATGACGTCTCATCCTCCATGTGTGGTGTCGCTAAATAGTTTCTTGCATCGTGACCTTAAGCCACTCGACGTTGCAACGAGAAAGGTTGCTTGTCAGGACGTGGACTCAGTTTTTTGTAAAAATGAACCATTTAGTACCTATTTCAAGCCTTCCACCAAACCTAATCAATTTGTGCACAAAATATTAACTTCACCTGATTCAAAATATGCCCAAAATCATACAAAAAAACATATAAAAACAAGTCAATTAATCATTTCAAATCAAACTAATTCAATATAGGTTCAACCTATTACCAAGCTAACCATTTCCATACAATCAATCAAATGTCATTCAAACAAATCAATGTAACTCTTCAAATAACAATCTTACCTTTTTTATAATGCATTAAAGCTTTCCATTTTATACATATGTGAACATTATATACCTTATTGATTTAATGGCATTAAAACTGAATCAAATCAACCAATACATATCTCAAACATATAAATCAAACTTAAGTAAACTATTGTTTTAACTTTCCACATTCATCAAGCATTGCTAATTCGTGCATTAACCAATTCACTTTCCATGAACAACATGAGAATCATTATATACCAAATCCATCAAAAGTTACCAAAGTCATCAAGACTTGTATACATTTAAGTATGTATCAAGATATCTATATACATGCCACAACCTTAAGTTAAAAATAATCAAATAGTTACCGATTTGGTGATAGGATAATGTGAAAGTTGAGTCGATTCGGCTTGACATGTTCTACAAGGTGACGATTTACAAGAAAAAGGGGAAAACAATGGTGTAAGTATATATGATGCTTAGTAAGTTCATAGGCATTGAACAAAAACTTACATTATCTTTCAATCAAACATAATAAGTTATTAAGCTTGGTATAGTTTGTTATACATGGAAAACCATATATTCATAAGGTGAGTTTTATCTTGTAAATAAAACATATAATACCATAATAACATGTCATGTCAATTCATGTCATCTTGATTAACAATATCAAAACAAATTCAATCATGGAATGAAACATTTGTATACATGCTAATGTCATTTCTCCAATACATTGTTCAAGTTCAAATTCAACATTTCACAAGTGAATATCAAGATCATTATATCTCATTTCAATTTCTCAATTCATGTAATTTGTTTTACCCGATGAACAATAGTAAATGGACTCGGATACACATGTATCTCGATTACACCAATTGCTTGTCCAAGCTAAGTATACTCATGTCAGGTTATTAATACAGGCTAAATCTTTATAAAGACACGTCTAATTACTTGTCACAGTTGAAAATATACATGTCAGGTTACTCGTTCGGGCTAAACCTTTAAAATGACATTAGGTTACTTGTCCAGGTTAAACATGTGTCACATATATCTTCAATTCACCAATTGCTCGTCCGAGCTAAATATATATCCGTGTTAGGTTACTAGTCCAGGCTAAACCTTTATAACGACACATTTGATTGTTTGTACAAGCTGAATATACACATGTTAGGTTACATGTCCAGGCTAAACCTCATCAGTAGTTCATTCCAACTTAGATTTAGGATTTTTTCTAGTTTTAGTTTCAATCATAGGTGCTTGACTTCCAGTGAGAATAGAGCACCATGTCTTTTCTTCAGTTGACTTGATGTAGGGTTTTACCATTGTCTTCTAATAGGCTTAGTTGCCACTGTCTAACATAGGGGGATGAGTCGTCAAAGATCTTTCCATATCTAGCCATCAACAACACCATGAAACACCACCAAATACATTTAGTGGGCTCTAATATTAATTTTTTTAATCGAATAGTTGCCAATTGCTTAGAAAATAAAGTTCATTGCCATTGTAATGAACAAACTAAAAAACAAAGTAAACAAATAACATACAGGATTATTTGCACAGTTTAGTTTCTGATAACGTCACAAACTAACTAAAATACGACAAAGGCAAGCGCACCTATCGAATGGTAGTATAGCTATAGTGAGTTGAGAATATCGTATCCACGATGACTAAATGTACTAGTAGTTACTATCTTTATATTATTTAGCCGAATAAATTGAAGGATTTGTTTTAAAATCTAATTTTAACTAAACTAATTACTAAGTGACAGATAGCGAATTGGGAAAATAATCGAAGAAAAACTTATGAGAGAGACAATACCCAGGAAAGAATCCACCTAGACTTCATTTATTATTCTAAATCTTAATTAAATGATTTATTCATTTGACTTGATCCGTAGAAATCCCTAAATTATATTAATATCTCTTTCGAGAGTGAAAATAACTAACTCTAGGTTGATTAATTAAAAATCTCTTTCTAATTAAAACCCCTATCGTCACATTAACTCGATCTATGGATTCCCCTATTATATTTGACTCTGATCCAGTAGATTTATGTCGTCCTATTTCTAGGATTGCATGCAACTCCACTCAATTATGCCAGATCTACTCTTAAACAGGGACTTTTGCTCTACTGAATAAGCACATCAATCATGAATTAATATCCTGAAAACATTAAACATGAAGGTAGGTAAACATAATTGAGATTAAGAACAAATATTTATCATGTAATTCAGAAAAATCAAATAATAAGATCTGTCATAGGTTTCATCTTCCTTCGGCATCTAGGGAATTTAGTTCATACTTGGAAAGAAAAACATCTCAAAAATAGGGAAAAAAAACATAAAGAACCCCAAAAACTTCTAAAGAAATTGAATGGATATCTTCAGTCTTGAAGGAGGTCCTACTTTTGAGTTGAGTTTGTCTCAGTAATTTCTGCGTTCTACTCTGCGTACCCCCTTTTAGGTCCTCTTCTAGTGTGTATTTATAGACTTTAAAATGCTTAGAAACCCTAAAAATTAGAGTTTTTAGCGTAATAGGGAAGCAGGGTGCGAAATCTACACGGACTGGCACATGGGCGTGTAGCCAGCCCGTGTGGCTCACATGGGCCTGTGACCAGCCTGTGTAGAAATGCCCAAGCTGTGTGGATCCTGAAAACAGCTCTTTTTGCCTAATTTTGGCTCGTTTTTCACTCTTTTCGCTCCCCTATACTCACCTAAGTATAGAAACATGAATTTAAAATATTAGGAGCATCAAATTCACTAATTCATATAATAAATCATCCAAAAACGTAATCAAGAAAAGGATTAAAAACATATTACTTTTATGGCTTATTAGTTTCTCTACGTCTACAAAGTCTAACTCAGTGTGTAAATCAATTATCTTTAATCGCCAATACAACAAGTGATTTAAGTTCTATCACACTCTCGGTATAGCAACCTCGATTTTGTATCTAAAGACCTAAATCATTCACCTTTAAGTTCTTCCCCTGAGAACTTAGGCAATAAACAAAACGTGATTACTCTTTCAAATGCACTCAACAAGCATTCCACAATGAATAGATTAGTGCATGCAATTCTATATGCAAAAGCTATTCAAGTCCCTCAATATATAAGAGTTTTCAAGACTTGTTGACATACTAGAGATTAATTACAATCCAGTCCTTATTAAACAACAATTATAAAATAGCAAAATATAATATACTAATAAAGACCAATGTAAATTGAATTGTTGGAGATTCGTTCTTTAATAGTATCTTCAATGTTATTTTGATCTGATCTCCACAATTTGATTGCTTGATCCAATCTTCAAGGAAAGTTACTTTAAAATGATTGGTCTTCAAGGTTGAGCTTACATACATCCAAAATATTAACATCGAACAATAAGTAGTTGAATTTCACTATGTTAATAGCTAAAGTTGACAATCACCAAATGAATTGGAATTCTTTTTTAAGCAAATCCGAATAAGTTGCAAAACACGTGAGTAGAGTACAAGGTGTAGCTGCGTATGCCTTGTAGTTTCAAAGATGCCCCATTTAGATGTGAAATCTAATTCCTCCCAACTTCAAACACAACCAAACACTTGAAAATAATAATTTGTTAATTAAGATTGTTGGATTATTTTGGTGGGAATTATATACTCATAAATGTCATTCAGACCGGACCACAGGCTTGGCAAGTGGGTGGCTACAAATAAACCGCCTGCTAAGGCTACTTTCAGATGATGGGAAAAGACAACGGAAAGGAACCAAACGTGTTCAACAATGGCTTCGTATATTTCATCCCCCCAAATAAAGGCTTCTTATCTTTTATGAATATTCTGGACTTAACTCTCTCAAACAAAAACTCTACTTCAAGAATTTAAGGTATATACCCTTTTTCTCTAGAAAACTATATATATTTTTTTATATCTAATAAATAATGTGTCTGGCTCGTTAATAGTGGCCGATATGAGTAGCTGAAGAGACTAATTAGTATTGAAATTTTTTTAATTCAAACATACCAATCTAGCTTATTTTTTATTAGATAAGTTAGTCTAGTTCAAACAATTTAATTTTTTTCATATAAAACAGAAATTTAAAAATTTAACTCAAATAATAAAATATGACTCAAATTTAAACTAAAACTTTTACTAGTTAGTACTTGGTAAGACAAGCTAACAAACCTTGACTTTAATTTAAATTCATTGGAGCAATTTAAGACTTTAAAAATCTCAGAAGTGGGGGGTGGAATTTTAATTAATTTTCCCAATCATACTGCCCAGCTTAATAAGATTATGGTTTTGGTTTTATGCAATAAACCTGTTTTTTTCGTGCTTATTATATGTTAAGGCAAGTTTTGACCATAGTGATTTTAACAATCATCATTATATTTGTAACTAGTCAAATTTCACAACTTCATTTAATTGACATGTTTAATTAAAATATTTTAGTTACTTGCTTGTATTTTTTTTTTTTGAATTTTATGCAATTAAATTTGTGATTGTATTAAATTACGGGGATGACTTGATGAAGATTTGTCTCAATCCTTTATATCCTAAGTATTTGATTTGATGAGATTTGAGCAAATCAAGATTGATTAAATATTACTTTGTGAAGATAGATTTATACTCTAAATATAATAGCTTTATTCAACTGATGAGTCACTAAACTAACTAAAATTACGAAAAAGGCAAGCGCATCTATTGAATAGTAGTATAGCTATTATGAGTCGGGAATATCGTATCCACGAGGACTAAAAGTACTAGTAATTACTATCTTTTTATTATCTAGTCAATAAATCGAAGGAATTATTTTAATCTAAAATTAACTAAACGAATTACTAAGAATGCAACAGAGAGCGAATTGGGAAAATATTTGAAGAAAACCAATGAGATAGACAATATCCAGGAAAGAATCCACCTAGACTTCACTTATTATTTTGAATCTGAATTAAACGATTTATTCACTTGTGCCTTGATCTGTAGAAATCCTTAAATTATGTTAATATCTCTTTCGAAAGTAAAAACAACAGACTCTAGGTTGATTAATTGAAATCTCTTTCTAATTAAAACCCTTATTGTCGCATTAACTCGATCTATGGATTCCCCAATTAGATTTTACTTTAATCCGGTAGATTTATGTCGTCCTATTTCTAGGATTGCATGTAACTCCACTCAGTTATGCCAGATCTACTCTTAAATAGGGACTTTTGCTCTACTGAAATAAGCATATCACACTTGAATTAATATCCTGAAAATATTAAAGCAAGAAATAAGTATACATAATTGAGAAAAAGAATCAAGTATTTATCATGTAATTCAGAGAATCAAATAATAAGATCCATCATAGGTTTCATCTTCCCTAGGTATATAGGGAATTTAGTTCATAATCTGGGAGGGAAACATCTCAAAATTAGAATAACAACAAGACATAAGAAACTCAATAAAACCTCGAACGAAATTTGAATGGAGATCTTCAATCTTGAAGGAGATCTGCTTCTGAGTTGAATCCCGTGGTGTTCTACGAGTAATTTCTTCTTTATTCTCTGCGTACCCCCTTTAGTCCTCTTCTAATATATATTTATAAACTTTAGAATGCTTAGAAACCTTAAAAATTGAGTTTTTCTGCATAAAAGTGAAGCAGGGTTTGAAATCAACACCGGCTGGCACATGGACGTGTGCCCAGCTCGTATGAAAATGTCTAGGCCGTGTGGCTCCTGAAAATAGCTTTGTTTGTCCGATTTTTGCCCCTTTTTCGCTTCTTTCACTCCCCTATGCTCACCTAAGTATAGAAACATAAATTTAAAGGATTAGGAGCATCAAATTCACTAGTTCACATAATAAATCATCCAAAAATATGCCAAGCATGAGATTAAAACATGTTACTTTTATAGTTTATCATCAACCTTAAAAGGTGTCATTGTAAGGTAATTATGTAAGCAGTACCACTGCTCTTAACATTGTGCAAGTATCATAACTTGCTTTATTTAGAATTGACAATATGTTGTACCAAAATTGTTAGGTAATGACTTAGAAGATATTATAGATTCATGCTAGTCCATATTTGAAGATCAATCTTGTGGGGCAGCAAATCTTTGAAGATTGGATATCAATCCGGATCAAGTAAGTCGAATCTCTTATTTTATGGGGATTGACTTGATTGATTTGAAGACTTATCTTGGAGATATATGATTTATTCTAAATTTTATGAGGATATTTGTAAAGCCCTTTTAAGTTATTTTAGTGGAACCTTGGTTGTAATTGATCTTTTATCTAAGCAAGCCTTAAAACTCTTATATATTAGAGGTTTGTGTAAGTTAGAAGTGAGGAGAGTTGAGCACTTAATTTATTCATTAGGAATTTATTATTGTGAGTCCATTATGTAATTAAACGAGTGAACCACTTGATTTACCAACTAAGTTTTCAAGGGGAAAATTTGTTGGAGAGATCTAAAATTTATGTGCAAAAGTGAGATTGTAAATCAAGTAAGGCCATAACAGACATAGGGAAACCGAACTGCATAAACAACTTAATTTTATTCATCTTTGTTTCTATCACAATAACACTCTCAGCTTCCATTACATGTATCACTACTCGTAACACTGCTCCCTTATTTTAACAAATATTGATTGAGTTCTTTTATTATAATGAGTTTTTTTTTAAATATGATAAAAAATTATACATAATATTTCATGGATCAAAAATTTAAAATTAATAAGTGATATTAATATGCAAAATGTAAAAAAGAAATTGAGAAATTTAATTATAAAATATACATTGAATTTATTTTATTAATAAGATATATACAGAACCAAATTCATAAATAAATAATGTTATGTGAATTTTTTAATATAAATCATACACTCACTTATTTATGAATATATTTTTTAGCTTTCTTGAGTGGTTTGTTTTAAGATGCAATTTTAAGTATATTTATCTTTTCTTAATACAATATTAAGAATAAGAGATGAAATGATTTAAACTCATGTTAAATAAATATTTAACAAAAGTCTTAATTATTATTTTTACAAGTCAAAACAACATATTTATCTATTATATCTTTATATCTCTTGATTGCTTAGAACATAAACCCTTTAAAGATTTACCTTTACAATTAATTTAATTATTGTATTTATACTTACAAGATTATCCACTTGAAGATTTTTAATAATGATCTGTTAATGAATAAGTTAGTATATAATTAATGAATATAATTAAACCAAATAATTTTTTAAAGGAATTAAACCAAATAAATATAAAACAGATCTTTCCAATTTATTAGCACTTAAATTTTCTAGTTATCAAATATAGCCTTATACAATTATTATTAATACATTTAGAATATTTTTCAGAAAAATAGTTATAATTTTTAATTATTTTATATTTTTAATATTATTTAAAACTTCAGAAAAATTAATAAAATAATTCTAAATAAAATTTAGATAACTATTTGTCTAGAATTTAAATTTTAAATATTTATCATATTTTTAAATTTTCATTTTGATATCGTGCATGAGAATTCAATGTCAGTATTTACTATTAATTTAGCAGCTGTTAACCATCACGTCAATATTCTCTTATAATAGTAGAAATGATTGTTTTTAAGACTAATTTAGAGGGTTAGGATTCTAAGGGTTCTTTTTTGGTGTGGATGTTAAATGAGTATTAGGTATGACTTCCTTACCATTTCCATCCAAATAACTTGTGTTTCATGCTGTGATTAGACCCTCAGGAAGCTAGAAAATTGAGCACTTTCGCCACATGTTTCCTGTCTCGGGAATAACTCTCTCCTAATAAATAAATATTTCTATAAGATAGCCTTCATATCTGTGATGTGGGCTGCATCTAAACCTGATGTCAGGCTAACAGGATATTTTCAAGCATTGGATCCCCAAACCAATAAATCGACTTTTAATGAATTAACAGACGCTCATAACATATGTTAGGACTAGTTGGCAATGGTCTAAGAGTAGCACAAAATACTTATTTTTAAGCAAATAATAAATCCCAAAACACAAACCTAAAACATTTTTCGACCTTCATTGTGATTCCATTAAAAGATGAATCGTCTCCAAGATAACCATTACGAATATACTTGAAAATATTTAAAAAAAAATGGTTGCATACAAAGACATAAAAGTAAATATTTAAAAAGGAAAACAATGGAATGGCAGAGATCAAGATTCAAAGAAATAATAATTTCACACTTCTGTCATGCAAAAAATAATTAAACTTAGAGCTGGCCCTGTTATGTTAACAATAACAGAATAAAACCCGGATTCAAAGGACTCGCTCCATCGCCAAACGAAACTTCTATTTGATCTTATTCACTATATTTTATTAAGACGGAGAGATCCCATTAAAATTGTTTTTTGTGATGTGCTTGATGTGATCCCACCTGTTTTTGCTCCTCTAACAGGGTTTGAGTGGGTCCATTTGTCAGTTTTATTAACCATTTTAACTCTCTCTTTTTACCTCTCTTATTTTCCTGCTTCAGATATAGCTGGGGCGCATGAATGTTTTGTTGGAGAAACTTAGTTCAAATTATGAAATTATTATTTTTACGAAGGCCTAAAAGTAACAAGGCCTATTTGTACAAGTGATTCATGGTGGGAGAATTTTAAACTTTTTTTTTAATTTCAGTTTAGTTTGTGAATTGATTTATTAAAATGTTTAATATATGATTAAATTTTAATTTAGTTGGTATTATAATAAGAGGTGAGAGAATTATGAGTGATTAAAGAAATGTATAAATTAATATCTTTATAATTAAGCAGCAATTTGATCTGAATTATTAAATAACAAATCTATGTGTGATTCTAATAAATCTCAGGTATATTGAAAAAGATAACATCAAATTAAAGTTATTTAATCAAACTAATGCTGTCAAAGCAATATCAATCACCTCTCAAATCTTTCACTTTCCTTTTCTGCAAAACATGGAGTAAAATCAAAACAAAAGCTAGGCTTTTAAAATTTTATTTTTATTTATTTATTTGTATGATGATCTCAAAAATAGGGTCCAACTTGATAAAAAAAAAGTGAAAAAAATCCAATTCAAAAATCAAAATAGCAAAGCAAAAGAGCCAAATTGAGACAATAGTGGAAAGTGGTCACCCACTAAGTAAATTGACGTGACAAATACTGGCTTATATAGGATCTTTGGAACCATATATATTACATATGGCAACTGCCTTTTTTTACTTCAATATTTTTTTATTAATACATTTTTAAATAGGATGTCTCAACATCTATCGCTATCAAATTTTATTATAAAATTAGTTTCATATACTAATCGAGTTAAAGTTCAATTAACGATTATTGTATATATTTTAATACATAGGTAATTAACTTATATATCAAATGTTTCTCCACACTAAGAGATATTAAATTCTTATGCATTTAAAATTTTTATTTATTGAATTTAAGATTAATAAAGTGTTATATTAAACTCAACATTTATAAGTGTTAAGTTTGTATTTATTTAACTTTTATTATTTAATATAAATTTAATTCTCATAAATATTTTAATAGGGATTTAATACTCATAGATGCCAAATTTTTTAATTGAATTTTAATCTATTGCTTAAATCTAACCCTCAAGAATTAATGTTGATACCCATAGGTGTTGGCCTCTTCAGAAATTTTTCACCATGCTTATAAATACACCCTCTCCTCATTTGGGTTTTCCACCTAAGCTAAAGTTGCCTCCCACCATTTTCGATTTCTTAAGTAAAAAATCTTTCTAAATTCTTCATTTTTCACCTTAAAATAGACTTTTTAAACTTGACTATGGATCTCATGAGGGAAGCTAATCAAATAACTCTAGTAGTTATTAATATAGTAATTTTTCATTAACTAGTTAGTTAAATTTGTCCTTTAAATTTAATTTTAGTCTTATTTTTTATATTGAACCCTAAACATTGAATTCCTTTTTGTTTTTGTTTACTTACTAGGTTGAGGAACAAAACTTTTGAATGTTTCGGACTTAGATCAAGAAAAGCGAAGTTCGGATTTAGATCAAGGGAAAAACAAAGTTTCGGACTAGTCGATATGTTTCGTTGTTTTCACGATCGAGGTAAGTTCGTATGTTAATAAGTTTTAATATAATTGTATTTTAAATTTTTATTATTGAATTATTTGTGAAATTCGACCTTGCGGATATATTTGACGAAGATTCGGCATTAAGAAATCCCGTTTGAACCTTAGGAATAGATTAAGATACGAATGACATGTCATTAAGGGTTATGTGATTTGGGTGTTGGTCCGTACGTCCTACCGGTGGCTAAGTTATCCAGCATGTATTATAGATTCTCGTCAACTTGTGTGAGCAGCACCGTGTAGCTACGTCATTACCATTAGCTTGTGTGGGCAGACCCGTTGATAGCTCGAGAGTGAGCATTATATGTGATATAAGATTGTGATAGCTTCGGCTATATTGGCACTTAGGGTGCGAAATTCTCGAGTATCCGATAGTATTCCGAATGGTTCAACGGGTATATCAAAGATATGAAATGGTGAGAAATAGATACGTATCAATACAACTATGTACAGAAACTATATGAACATTGAAACTATGAAAGTTGTGAAATCTTGATTAATTATGTGATTGAATATATGTTAACCTTATAATTACATGATTTGAGGTATATTATGTTATATTACTTGAATGGTGATTAAATGGTGAGTTTACTTATTAACTATACGAGCTTACTAAGCTTTACAGCTTACTCTATTTATTTTCTAGTATTTTATAATGAATATCGAAACTAGCTCGAATTGGGAGTCTTCGGAGATCGTATCACACTATCGAGCATCTACTTTGATACTTTTGAACTTTTGTTTTGGTTATATGGCATGTATAGGAATTTAGTCATTTTGGTATATAGTTTAGTAATGAATTTAGCAATTTGAGTTGGCTTGTAAATGTTAAGTACTTGTTTTTGTGTATAGCCATGAGAGTTGCTTATTTTGGTATATTTAGTGATGTATATATTTGTGTAAATAGTTTTTGTTGTATGGTTTATAATTGCCTTTTTATATGCTTGTTGTGAATTGGTATTATGGATGTCAAATGGTTGAAATTAGAAGTTGATATGCTTATGATTTTATGGCAAGATAAAGTATGTATGAAGTAATCATTTAAGTGAATTATAAATGTGAATTTTGGTATGAAATCATATGAGTTATCTTGACACATGTGTGTCTTATGGTTGATGGTGTGGAATTAGTATGAATTAGGCTTGGTATGATTAGTTTGAATGTCTATTTATGCCTTGTGTTGTGCCATTTGGTTTGATGTAGGTATGTGTTATTTGGGTGAGTAAAATGGCTTGGTAAATAGCCTATTTTTGTCCACAGGGGCAGAGACACAGGCATGTGTCTCAGTCGTATGTGACACACAGTCAAGTGACATGGCTGTGTGTCCTCTGGTGTTTAATTAGAAACCAAGTCAGTATGCTCCACACGGCTCAGCACATGGGTGTGTGTCTTAGCTGTGTGGCATACAGTCAGTATACCCTACAGGTTTGGCACGGCCTAACACATGGCTTGGTACATGGGCATGTGTGGCCATTTTGAAGGGCACACGGGCTGGTCACATGGGCATGTGGTTGGTCGTGTGACCCAAATCAGAGAGTTGCATAGGGTCGGACACGGGCTGGGACACAGCCATGTGATCCTATTTCGAATGTCCACACGGCCTGTGACATGGGCGTGTCTTTGGCCATGTGAGACACACGACCGGGCTACACGGCCATGTGTCCCCTATATTTTGTAAAATTTTTTAAGTTTTCCAGAAATTTCATAAGTTATCGGTTTAGGCTCGAACCACTTTTAAAGCATGATTTGGGCTTCGTAGGATCGTTTTAGGGACAATGTGAATGATTTTGAATGATGTTTATTTGGAATATGAAGATGTTTATGAAATGTATAGTTATTTGCGAAATAAGTTCGGTAATACTCTGTAACCCTATTCCGGCATTAAATACGAGTGAGGGGTGTTAGAAGACAGTGGTATATGCATCATGAATTTGTCATCACTAGACAAGTGATCCATGAGTATCAGGTCGTCGCTAATAAAATTCTCAGTTCGAGGTATTCTTGAGTCATCGATGACGCGATATTACTCCAAAATGCACACATTTAATATAACCTGTTGAGATGGGACCATTACCTTTGAAACCTATCCTATTGAAGTCGAGTTCTGGGGATATTTTTCTTTTGCAAAGTTACAAGTGGAAGTCTACATAGAGGTCTCAATCAATGACCGTTATGAGGTTATGGATCAGAGTATAACAGGGGAGCTAGTTGACAGTTGTTACACAGGCACGAGCTCAAACTTTTCGGGTGCCTGAAAATATTGTCTCATAAATACAATACAGAAGTTTGAGGGCATAATCATAGGGAAAAACTGTAGGGCTTCCCGTTATAATTTGTGTAATTTTTTTCTCCATTTCCACACAGCTAATATCTTTGACCTTACTTTTTATCTGAAGGCTAGCATCATTGTGGACGCAGGGGGACTTTCAAGCAAACAGTGGTTGTTGCAATGCAGTAAAGGTGATGCTCATTTCGGGGTGACAACGGTTTTCTTTATTAAACAACCCAGTAATAACTACAATCGTGGTTACCCTGACTTGAGTTTGACCTCTACTGTGCTGAAACATCCACTCTCTGCTTGAGAGCTTTCTTGTGTCCATCTCGGTGTCAGCCTTTGGATAAAAATGAAAGGTTAAAGCTACTGACTACTTGGAAATAGAGAAAAAAATTACGTTGATTACACTAGGAACCCTTCCATTTTTCCCTATGATCATGACCTGAATCTTATATATGATATATATAATGCATCGTTTGCAAGTATCCAAAAAGCTTGAACTTGTGTCTGTATAGCAACCGTCAATTGGCCCCCAGTTATACTTGAACCCGTGACTGCATCACGGTCGTCGACTGGGACCTCCACTTAGACTTCGATATGTGACCGTATCAAGTATTGTCACCTCGAAACTTGACTTCCATAGGATGACTTTCTAATGTAATGGTCCCATCCCGGCGTGGCATATGAAATGTATGTGTTTTGAGGCATGTTATTTCATCCCTAGCCCTTCAAATCTACTTATAAATATTTACGGTTTCAGCCTTAAAATCCTAACCTTAATTCCTAAAAAAACCCTAACCCTAACAAAATTTAAAAGAAAAATGAGGAGAGAGTATGAAAGCGAGCCCAGCTGCTCATGCTTTCACATTTTCTTTTTTAAAAAGAGTCTTTCCTAATTAAAAAAGACATAAAAACGAAATTAAAAAAAAGAGATATATACCTTATTTAGCGTAATTAACAACCTCTTATTTATATAAATTTTATTGCATTTAGAAATCATATTATATAAAATTTAATTGTTTAATATATTGATATGAAATCATGTTATTGTTTTTATATTTATACAACAATGCAAAAAAATGACATAATTTGGTGGATTTTCTTGTCTCATTCCCGATCCCTTTTGATAATCATCTTTTTATCCCTTTTTAATATCAAAAAATAGTGCAAAGATAAGGTCAACTGTAGCACTTGGTGCTGAGTACTCCATTAACTCAAACTGGGATCAAATTTTCTTTTTTTTCTCTTTTTCTGTTATTGGAAAAGATATATTTAAGATTGGTAAGATACTAAATAAAACCATTTTCATTCAAATTATGGAGCAAGAAACTAACAAAATGTGGGGTTCCAAGGGGACCACTGTTTCTGATGCTAATCTTTAGTCGCTAAAACGATTTTGATTAAAAAAAAATTTCGATCGTGAATAATTTATGTCATGAAACTTTCGTTGGAAATACTTTTTCAGCCCTAAGTAATATTTTCAATGAATTTTCTTCAGAAATTAAAATTAGTGAAGAGTTCGCGGTCCTAATTTTTCACCTAAATTTTCAGGTTAACATCGTTAAAAAATTATGTCTTAGTTAATATTTTTATTTTTAAAAATGATTTAATTAATGTGAATGACTAAATTTAACTTTAAAAAGTAATTATTAAATACAAATATTAAAATTAAAAATTACATTATTCCAATGTAATAATCAAAAGTTGGAATCGTGAAGAATGTCGAATAGTAAAAGCATGATGAATAATAATGTAAGCAATATTCAGTGAAGTGATCCTAATTAATGCTCTTTCAAAAGGATCTAATTCTTGAAGGATTTATTCTATATATATAAGAAAAAGGTTAAATTAATGGATAAAGAATTATTTAGTGATTATTAGATTCTTAGATGCAAATATTAATTTATGGAGAATTTTAGAATTAAATCCAATGGGCAGTACAAAGTAATTTCAGTTTTAGCATTAAATTTGGTTACAAATTACAAAATGAGAATACAAGGTATTTGGATTTGAGACTAATGTATGTTTTTCTTATTTTTCAACATCCTATTTTAATATTTATATTCGAAGATTTCCAAACTTCAAATAAGTTGGTCGACAAATTTTGTGTTTTACGAAACATTATTTCTTTTTTTATTCTTTCCTACAATTCAAAGGTTGTTAACATTAATTCTAATCTCATATAATTTGCTTTGTGAATCATAATAAATTATGTTTTTACATTTAATGGGGAGTATTATAATTTTTTTTATTACAATTAGGTTACGTTTTATTCACTTATACTTCAAATGTTATATTTTAGCCATTTATGTTATCGTGTCGTAACGATAAGCTGACGTGGCACGTTAAATTATTATTTCAAACAAAAATTTTACGTTAAATTATACACTTGATCTCTATTTTTTTTCATTTTGAGCAATTTAGTCATTTTTATGTTCTTTGAACTTTTTTTTTCTATTTTCTTCTCCTTCCCTCTCTATTTTCCTCCCATCTTTATTTTTTTTAAACATAGTTTTTCTATGTTTTTCATTTGTTAAAACCAGTCCCTATACTTTTTTATTTTTCATTTTCCTTTTCTTCTTCCCTTTTTATTTTTCTCTTTTCTCCTTTCCTCTTTGTTTTCCTCCCATCTTTATTTTTTTAAATGTAGTTTTTCTATGTTTTCTATTTGTTAAAACCAGTCCCTATACTTTTTTATTTTTCATTTTCCTTTTCTTCTTCCCTTTTATTTTCTCTCTTCTCATATTATTTACCACAAAAACATAATATTTTCCTATCAAATAAACCAAGTCCTTATTTATTTCACATGATTCGAAATTGAATTTCACTCAAAACCAAATATCAATCATTTTAATTAAATCTCGATTTGAATATAACCTAATTTTGAAAGTAAAATTAGATCTAACTAATTAATATAAAAATCATATGCTTAATCAAATCTAAACATAAATTGAATTCTTTATATTCAAAACAATTTTTTTTTCGTTCCCAAACTTTTACAGAACCGTGTAGATTATTCATTTCTTTTTCTTTTATTTTTTGACAAATAAAATTAACCAAATTGTAAAATTGATCTAAACCTTTCTTGGATATTCCCAAACAAGCTTGATTGGAAGCTAAGCATAGATGAACCGAAGAGAGAAAGGGAGCATGGAACCAAATTGGTTTGGGTAAAGTTGAGGGTAAATTTCGTATGGTGTTCATTTTAGTTATTGAGAGTGTAGAGCTTGTTTGAGGAATTCGTGAAACAACGTAGTTTCAAGAGGGCGAGAATGTTGTAGGTAAGATAGATAAGGTGGTCGTGGGGTTGGTTAGGAGGTTAAGGGAATGGACTAGGAAAATTTTGTTGAGGGTGGACTGCCATAAGTCACGATTGGCGAGGTCTTCGAGTGAGGCAAGCTTGTGGATTAGGTCATTGAGAGATCCAAATTGGTTCGTTAAAGTGATGATAGACGACGAGGATTTGTAATTGTGGGGGGAGAATATGCGAAGTGAGTTTTATTTTGATTTCAACTTTTGCCTTTTAATTTTTCATAAACATAAAAAGGTTTTAATAAATGGAAAACATAGAACAAAATTACGTTAAAAGAGATAGAGAAGTGAGGAAAACAGAAGGAGAAGCAGAAGAGAATGAAAAATAAAGAAAGTTAAAAGAACATAAAAGAAAAAAATTAATTACTCAAAACTAAAAAATATGAGGATCAATTGTATCATTTAACCTAAATTTTTTGTTTGAAATGATAATCTAACGTGTTACGTCAGCTTACCGTCAGACAGTTAACAACAATTAATGGCTTAATGACTAAAATGTTACAACATGTTAATATAAGTGACTAAAAATATAACATGAGATAAATAAAATTGACTATTTTAATAGTTTACTTATTATCCAAATATATATTAAATATAAATATAAGTAATAATCATTGTCCTAATACATATCAAAATGATAATAAAATATCTTAGTAGTATAGCTATTATTCCATTATTTTGAAAAGGATGTAATCTTAGGGGTAATTATAACTAGATAAATTTTACACCTCGTAATTTTATCCGATCTTACTCGTGGAATAAGATGGTCCCGTTTTCCGTGCTAAATTAGCAGTAAATCAAATAAACCAGACAAAAACAATAGAAAAACTTGAAAAGAGAGACGTTTCAGTGAGTGGTCTGTGTTAGGTTTCACCAAATAAAAAAGGAAAAGTAAAAGGGAAAATCTTTCAATTTTCAGTTAGTGAATGGCCATTGCCCAGTTTATAAGGCACTACATTTTCCCAGTAAACAAACAAAAAACCTTTAAGCATGCTTTTTCTTCCTTTTTTCGATTTTGGTTTTTTTTTTTCCCTCTAGGATGAAAATTGATAGCATTAACAAAATCCATGTAATCTAGAATCTCAAATACTGCTAAAAGAAAAAGCTTAAAAAGACTACCCAAATTTTGTAATCTTCAAAAACCACCACTTCTTTATTTTTCCAATCCATCTTGTTTTACTTTTTCTCTCTATAAAATTAGAACTCACAATATTCTTTTATTCTTATAGCTCTAAATCCAATCACCTTTCCATTTTCAATACCATTCTCTCTAAACATATCTTCTTCGTTTTGGTCTTTCATGTTAAATTGTTCTCGACTTATCTACATTGTCTGGTTCTTCATCACCTGCTTATTCTCTCTACAGTATATACATAATCTCTTACCAAGCCAAGCCTACCCTTTTGTGTGTTTCTGTTCAACTTTTAAGAATTGGTTTACTTGTTGAAAGAATGGATTTTGAGTGACTGTAGACAAGTTTATAATGGATCTTGAAGGTGCTATCCCCGCGAGTCCAATAGTAAGAAAGTGGCAGTAATTAGTTCTTTTGAATGGTTACTCTCTTCAAAATCTCAACTTGTTTTTGTTTTTCTTTTTGGTTGCAGAAGAAGGAATCATGGAAGACAGTGTTAAGTTTAGCTTATCAGAGTTTAGGTGTTGTTTATGGAGATTTAAGTACTTCCCCTTTATATGTATACAAAAGTGCTTTTGCTGAGGATATTCAACACTCTGATACAAATGAAGAGATATTTGGGGTTTTATCATTTGTGTTCTGGACATTGACATTGATGCCATTACTGAAATATGTGTTTATTGTGCTCAAAGCTGATGATAATGGGGAAGGTGGAACTTTTGCATTATATTCATTGCTCTGCAGGCATGCCAGGGTGTGTTCTTTGCCTAATTGTCAGCTTGCAGATGAGGAATTATCAGAGTACAAAAAAGATGGGATGGCATCAAATAATAATAGGAGCTTTTGGGGTTCAAGTTTGAAATCAACTTTAGAAAAACACAAAATATTGCAAAGGCTATTGCTTGTATTGGCTTTGATTGGAACTTGCATGGTCATTGGAGATGGGGTTCTCACACCTGCAATTTCTGGTATTTTTTTCAAACATAAAATCTGGGTTTCATTTATTTTTCCTTGGGTTTATACTAAGACTTTCTGGGTTTCTGCAGTTTTTTCAGCAGTTTCAGGGTTGGAGCTTTCAATGTCCAAAGAGCAACATCGATGTAAGTCCTTAAATTAGAAGCCTAACTTTCATATTTTTGTTTTGCAGAAACCTTGTTTTACCGTATCCCACACTCATCCAAATCCTAGTATTTGATGTATAGGTTATCAAAATCGTGAAAGGTGTTGCATTAGTGTGGGGTCCCTCATAAGCTTCCTTGTTTTAATAAAACTCAATTCACCAACTTCATAAAATTACGCTTAGATGCATAATGTGGAAAGTCAAGTTGATTAGCTATTTTGTATGTAATTGAAGTAAAGGTGAAACATGTGGCTAAGAAAACAAGTTTTCTAAATTTCATAAATCAGAAAGATGATGGGAAAGTGTCAATTTTCGTATGTTAATCTGTCGTTATAAGGCTAGAAAAAGGTATGTTTGGTGAAGGATAAAAGTTGGGATAAACAGAACTACATTAACAGTATTCGAATAAAAATCATTTTTTTATATCGAAATTTCATTATTTACTTTATTTGGCAAACCTACTTTTGTTAAAATAGTCAACCTGGAAACCATGACTGAAAACCCCTCATAAGGGTCATCATGGCTTCAGCTAAGCTTGAATCACTTTTGAATGATTTTTTGATTGACTGCCACCACTGAAAATGTGGTAAACTCATCCTCTTTTTAATGATTTTTTTTTTACTTTGATTTCCAAATTTCTAATGAAATCGCATAATATTTTTCTTATATTCCTTTTTATCATGTTTGATTCTTTGTTCACATTACCTTATTCTTTCTACAAGTGGGCTTTCGTCTGTCTCCTTGCATCCTTTGTTTGCTAGCATTTTCTATTTATGGCTGACATGTACTCATTTGAGCTTTCTATCATGGCATCACAGTTCTAATAAAATATCCTAAACAATTAGATCTAAGATTTCATTCAATGATAATTTTGCAACTATCTAAGCATATCTTATATGTTGCATTTTTCATTTTTAAGGTTATCGTATTTGACACTCATATTCAATGCATATTTGAATATAGGTATATGCATACCACTCTCCGAAAGTCTTCTAAGCACATGAAAAACTATTAAGAAATTTTTTTTTGAATATAATCATGATGGACAAATACCTCTTAAGCCCAATGCTCACCACTCGAGTTGGAATTACATGAGATAAGAGATAGATGAGATGGTATCTAAATTGTCCATCAATTTAACAGCATCATATATGGTTAACGTAATTTATTTCAAAAGCTCAAACTCAAAACACTGCTTATGTGCTTTAATATTCTGTTTCCTCAGAGTTTATATCATTCTGCAGATGTCGAAGTCCCAGCAGCTTGTGCCATTCTCATATTCTTGTTTGCGCTCCAACATTATGGGACACATCGAGTAGGGTTCTTATTTGCACCAGTGGTGATAACATGGCTTTTATGCATCAGTGCCATTGGGGTTTACAATATCTTCTATTGGAACCCCAAGGTTTACCAAGCTCTGTCCCCTTTTTACATGTACAAGTTCTTGAAGAAGACCCAAAAGGGTGGTTGGATGTCACTTGGTGGGATCCTGCTCTGTATAACAGGTACAGGAAAACTGCATCTTGGAGTGTGGGTGTCGGATACGAGTATACTCGTGTCCAAATATGTCTCAAATACGGGTTCGCACATAGAGTACTAATGCTGATCTTATTGTTTCAGGCTCAGAAGCTATGTTTGCTGATCTTGGACACTTTTCACAGTTGTCCATCAAGGTAACTTAAATATTATTTCATGTTTTAGTTGTATAAAATGCTCATATTTATTGTTTTTTCCCTAACAGAATGCAACTTTCCTGCAGATTGCTTTCACCTTTGTGGTTTATCCATCTCTAATCCTTGCATATATGGGACAAGCTGCATATCTTTCGAAGCATCATATTCTCGAAACCGACTACCGGATTGGATTCTATGTCTCTGTACCAGAGAAAATAAGATGGCCTGTTCTGGTTATAGCCATATTTGCAGCAGTTGTGGGAAGTCAAGCCATAATTACTGGAACATTCTCAATCATCAAACAATGTTCTGCTTTGGGTTGCTTCCCAAGGGTCAAAATTATCCACACTTCATCCAAAATGCATGGCCAGATTTACATACCGGAGATCAACTGGACTCTAATGCTGTTATGCTTGGCAGTGACTGTTGGTTTTCGAGACACAAAACGCATGGGAAATGCATCAGGTATCATCTTCTCTGGATTTTTATTTGATCTCGAGAGTTCATAATTGTGTGATGATCATCATTCTTACAGCATTTTTCTTATTACATCCTACAGGTTTGGCAGTTATAACAGTTATGCTGGTTACAACATGTTTAATGTCTCTGGTTATTGTCTTATGCTGGCATAAAAGTGTTTTTCTGGCTATTTTGTTTATATTCTTCTTTGGCTCCATTGAAGCACTGTATTTCTCAGCATCTCTTATCAAGTTCCTTGAAGGGGCTTGGGTTCCTATTGCCCTTGCTTTAATATTTTCAGCCATAATGTATGTTTGGCACTATGGCACACTCAAGAAATATGAGTTTGATGTTCAGAATAAGGTCTCTATCAACTGGCTCCTTGCTCTAGGTCCGACTCTCGGTATTGTTCGGGTCCGAGGCATTGGGCTTATACATACTGAGCTTGTTTCCGGGATCCCAGCTATTTTTTCTCACTTTGTCACCAACCTCCCTGCATTCCACCAAGTTGTAGTATTTCTTTGCATAAAATCAGTTCCAGTACCACATGTGAGTCCAAAGGAAAGGTTCCTAGTAGGAAGAGTCGGTCCCAAGGAATACAGGCTCTATCGATGTATAGCACGATATGGATATCGAGACGTTCACAAAGATGATCTCGACTTTGAAAAAGATCTTATTTGTAGTATTGCGGAATTTATCAGATCAGAGAGACCTGAATGTAGTATTCCGATACTAGACTCTGAAAATGATGAAAGAATGACAGTTATCGGGACATCATCATCTAATTTAGAAGGTATAAGAATGCATGAAGATGGTGATGTGGATTCATCTGAAATTGTTGGCACTTCAGAGCGAAGGGTGGCAAAGTCCCCGGAGAAGGTGAGGAAGAGAGTGCGGTTCATTGTCCCGGAAAGTTCACAGATCGATAACGGCGTGAAGGAGGAATTACGAGAACTGATGGAAGCAAGGGAGGCAGGAATGGCATTCATACTTGGCCATTCATATGTAAGAGCAAAGAAAGGATCAAGTTTGATAAAGAAAATTGTGATAAATTTGGGATATGATTTCTTAAGAAGAAACTCTAGAGGACCAACTTACGTCCTAAGCATTCCTCATGCATCTACACTAGAGGTTGGGATGGTCTACCAGGTATAGAATAATTTTATTAAGTACTTGTACCGGAGCCCGCACTCAACTTGCAGGATATTGTCCATTTTGACTCCAAAGTTTCACAATTGATGCCGTGAAAAAGGGGATAATACCTTGCAGATTGGGTGCGGATGTTCACACTTGGATCTTTGCATTCCATCATTTTCTTTCTTCCGCTCTTATTGTATATGATAGAACATAACATAGCTTTCTAGAGATGGTAATTCGATTGCAGATCATAGTTCAATATGCGACTACTCTCAGCTTTTAAAGCTATTTTACTCGGATTTTTCCTTTTTTCTACATTTCTTGTGTGTGGTATAAATTCATATGATATAATATAATCCTCTAAATAATAAATCTAAATTTTTTAATATTAATGTATTAAATCCATTTCTGAATCCCATTTTCACATTATATCATAGATTCATAAGATAAAAGTTGGATAAAACGTGAATATGAAAGAACAAATAAACAACCACTATGATTCTTTTCTTATGAATTATGTGTTATAATTCCTCTAAGAATATGATCCTATTACAAACTACAAATTGCCTCCAAAGTAAAGGTGTTTATTTTCAACCATTGCAAACTTTCAATACACCATGGACAATTATTTATATCAATGCCCTTCTCCGCCGTGACTTGGCCCTGAAGAATCCTTGATTCCCAGAAGATCGAGAACTTCGAGAACTTCATCGAGTCGAAGTCCACGGCCTCCTTGACCGTCATGGGGAAAATGATTTGGAGATAAAGTACGAGCTTCCAGGGTGAAAACCAGTAACGTGAAGCTCAAGAAAACAATAAAGGAAACGAAAGGGAGGGTGGATTTGAGTTTCATGACCATGAATGAAGGATTTATGTTTTGTGTGTGTGTATATATATTCAAAGGGTGTAAAGAAAAAGAATGTGTAAATGTAGTTTGAATATGTTATTGCATGAGTGTGGTTTATATAGGAAAGGTAATAACAGCTTGGTTTTGACCAGAAATAGTGGGGAAATCTCAGGTTGAAACAAGTATGAGAAATGGGGTTGATGTTAAGGAAGCAAGAAACGAAATTCAGTTGGATTGACTGGAAATTTAGAGGGTCAAACATTGAGAAGTTCTTTTTGTTTGAAATTAATGTTTTCACAAGTTTTACCAATTCACCACTTTTTTCTTTCTTAACAAATAGATTTGTTTATGAATAAAATTGTGATCTAAATTTCATTTTGTTAAATGTAATTTAAGCTAGCATGGTGAGTTGTATTCATTATTCACAAAATAATTAAATAAATAATTTTTTTTATTACAATATACACAAACAAAATGCAAATACATAAACTATCAAAATAAAGACTTGTAATAAATGAATAAACCTTCAAACTGGGTTCAAGGGAAAACCATGGTTCACGAGCACATCACACAACACGCGCATTGCCAAATCACACCACATGGTTCCAACTTGGAATTCAAACTCTTCCACTCAAACATGTATAGTATTAGGGTTTTTTTTTTTTTTAGATGGATCTCATGTTTTCTCTTAAAAAATTGAAAAGAAAATTTATTGAACATGTGCCATGTAAATTGGAAACAAAATAATAGCTTTTTTTTTGCCATTAAAAAAAAGAAAGGAGATATTTGGTATTTATTCGTTTATTCGAGTTCATCCATGTATGGTAGTAATATTATGCATAATTTTTAAGTTTATTTATTTTTATAAACAATTAACCTAAGCTCTAAGTATTTATTTATTTTTGGTATTTATATATTTTTAGTTTAATTACAAATATTTAAATTTGTTGGATCCGTATTAGATAGAAGAGAATATTTTTCTGCTCAAATAGGATTTTTAAATTTATAATTGCCTAAATATCTTAATGCTTGCGGAAAGTAACATGATTGGGTATAGGCTATGTACACAATTCATGTTTGGTGGATATGTAATTTAGTTTAAATAAACTCCGCTTGTACGTTTGTTAGCTAGAATTAAGTTTTTCTAATTCTTAATGCTATTAATGAATTAAATTCTGTGTGATTTGTTTTAGAGTTATTTGTTAATAAGTAAAATAACTTCAACCAGCTTTCTTTTGGTTATTGAAGACGCAACATTGGTAACTATAAATAGTTCATTTAACAATATTAAATTTATCCTTGCATAGATAATTAAACTCATTAATCAAAGCTAAGAGTTCATCTTTGACTAGATTCTCATTGTATTGACCTTACAATTTTTATTTGTGATCTTTCACCTATCTCTACTGATAGAATGTTAATCATCATTAGTTGACCTAGTCTTTGGCAACTAAAATTTTTTATTTGAATTAGCTCCTCGTTTTGTTGATAGTTTATGTGTATAAATAAATGCTCATTCAAAATGAACCACAACCACATGACCTAGTTTTGTTGATGTATGACCATGATCTCATGCCTTTTCTCGATGGCACTATTGAACCACAATCACAAACCATTACTATCAAAATGAAGCTATCCCCAACTCAAAATACAAACTTTGTTTCAGGCAAGATCAACTAATACTCAATGCCTTACTAGCCTCAGTATAACTTCCACAATTGAAAAAACCAATACCTCCTAGCAAGCCTGGTATAAACTACACACTTTGTAAGCAAACAAATTGCATACATGCATTTTTAGTCTTCGCAACCATCTGCAAGTCATTATAAAAGGCTCAAAGACCATAACAAAATATCTTTAAGAGATCCGTAAAATTGCAGATGAACTTGCAATTGCCGATGCTCCAATAACTGATGAAGAATTGATTCTAAAATTCCTAAATGGTCTCAATATTGAGTATGATTTTATGAAGACAACTATTCAGGCTCAAAATGAAGCCATTTCATATGAAGAGCTATTCGACAAGCTTTTTAATTGTGAGGTAATCCTTCAAACTCTACTCTTCATATTATAGAAGTTGAATAATTTATTGCATTATGAATTAAAGATAATAAAATTACTCATTAAGCTACATTCCATAGAATTAGAGAAAATAGAACTGTGTAAACAATTCTTGTCCCTTATTTTTCTGTTGTTTATTGTAATGCCATTTGAAATGTCCACTTCCATTGTCGCTTCGGTCACCACTTATGCACTTTATTTTTGTTTAAGTAATTATTAATTATAGGTTTCGACAAAGGTACTAGCTCTCACCCCATTTCCACCACTCAAACTTCTTTACCTTCAACCTTTAATCTTATCTCAGCTGACAAACACTAAACCCATACCATGCAGTTAACTAATCCACCAACTCAAAACATCTCCCAATCTGAACCATCTCCACTAGTCATCCCTCTCCGACCAGCCAAACCATGTCATCATTCACTCTAAAAACCAAATTTCCGAGCCCAAAAAAGTTTTCGATCATCTTAATTGCCTCTCACATACCCACCTTTTTCAAACTAGCTACCAAATATCCACACTAGAAAGCATCCATGCAAGAGGAGTTTGATGCCTTAAAAACCAATGAGACTTAAACCCTTGTTCCTCGAGACCCAAATACACCGATGTAATTAACTACAAGTGGATTTTCAGAATTAAACAAAAATTAGATAAATCAATATAGCATTATAAAATTCAACTTGTTGCAAAAGGGTACACTAACGAGAAGGTGTAGATTATCATTCTACTTTTAGTCTTGTCTTTAAGCCTGCAACCATTCGCCTTGTACCATTAATTGTTGTTTAAAATCAGTGGTTACTACAACAGATTGATATCAACAATGTCTTTCTACAAGGCTATCTTGATGATCAGGTTTATATGAGGCAACCACTGGGTTGTGAAGACTCGAATCACTCTAACTATGTTTGTCGGTTAAAAAAGACAGTATGTAGACTCAAGCAAGCTCCTCAACAATGGAGCAAAGAACTCAAAAAATTTAAACTCGAAATTGGCCTCAAACAATCTAACTGCGATGCATTCTTATTTATCTGTGGTGACTAATAATTGCGTAATTTCTCAATTATTTATGATATTTCTCATGTTGAATTATGCTATTTTTATTCTTAATTATATTACTTATATTTTATTTATTATTAATTTAGAGAATAATTGAAGAAAAAGAAATTTAAAGTTTATTTTTAACAAGTTTTTAAGTACGGAATTTTAGTGTAGTGCAACTTTAGTATTTTGACTATAACTTAACCTATAGAACTTCGATTTAGGCCTATAATAGTTGATATTATATTATGACTCAAGCTCAAAAAGCACCAGGAAGGCACCCAAAAATGGCCTGAAATTTTGAGGCAAAATTTGTTGAAAAGCCTAGGAAAAATATGTATTATTTAATTAAGGGCAACTTTTATTTTCTCCCTTATATTATTTTTCCCTATAAATAGAAATTATTAGGTTAAGACTAAAACAATCCTAGACATAGCCACCTTAGTTATACTAGTTTTAATGTTGCATGCAAATTTACGCATTTAATTTTTAATTAGTTTTTAAATAATGTATTTTATATTATTGTTACCAATCATTGATAATGATAATTTTTTAAATTTTTAAATAATATAAAATTTTGGAACTATATAAGAAAGTAAACTAAATATTAAATTGAAAAAAAATATAGGCAAAACAACATGCAACAATTATAATATTAGTTCAAGATAAATAGGAAATATATTTAAACTAAATTAATAAACATATTTAATAATAGTGATTAAAAAAAGAAACGATTTTAAAAGTGTTTGCTTCACATAATATAAACTTATAGAAAAATTTTAAAAATAATATTATCATATTATATTACCTCATCATCAATTAAAATAATCTTTGATCATTCTCAAGTGCCATTGTTATTCGAATATGATTCAATGTTGTCTCTTGAAGAGCCATTTCTTTAATTCTCCATTCTTTTTTATATTATTTTAACTTGTTAATTCTAAAAATCTTCATTTTTTTATTAGTAATTCTTCTTTGATGTTACTTGATTGAATATGTCTAAATATTTAATGTTATTTATAAAGCTAACTTAAAATTCAATAGGTATATAACTCTAATATTAATTAAGTGATAATTCAGATGCTTAAAATTCTATTCAAGTAGTTACTATATTTTACATAAATAAAATTAGCACAATTCTTTTAAAAAATAAACATAACCTTTTTACGTAAAAATTTTAACAAATAATTGTAAATTATAATTATATTCAAGTACTAACTCTATTTTAAAAGTAGCACATCATTTTAAACTAATAATTCTAAGTTAAATTATAATTATTTATTAAGTTAATTTAGTAATATGATATAAAATAAAGGGTATTCTCGTCAGTTCAAAAGTTTTTCCAAACTCATGTCTTTATATATATATATATATATATATATATATATATATATATAATAAAATAATATATTTTGTTTTTATGCGTTTTATTTTCTTTATGAATTTATAAACAATTCTTTTCTAGTGAAGGTTAATCAAAGTTTGATTTGATAAATTAAGTAAGACTTATTTGTATTTTAATCCTTTTTGTTTTTTGGTATTCATGCATATTTTATTTTAATTATAATTGTTTAGGTTTGTTAAATATTCAACTAGTATTAATTGCTTAGAAAGCTTACTTTATCATATAAAATAACTATTCGTAATTGTTTAATTCATTATAATACTAGTGATGAACTACATAAATTGTTTATGTTGTAGTTCATGATTATGTGGTATTGATATGTGAGCTATCTTAAAAAACCCTATTGAGGTGAGTTTGCTAGTTAGAATTAGGTCTATCTAGTTCTTAATGTTGTTAGTAAGTTAAACTTTGGGCGTTGAGTTACAATGTTATTTATCGGTTAGAAAAGTAATTTCAAACGGGTTATCTCTATTGGTTGCCTGACGCTGAGCCAGCAACTAGAACTAATATACTAAAGGTATTAAAAATATCATTGCATCAATGATTGAATCTATGAATCAAATGAAGATTTTACCTTTAGCTAGAATTTTTTACCATTGGTTTTTCTAAAACGTTTGATTATTGCTTTTTTTGTTTTAGTTTTTAATTTAAAATTAGTTTTTTTAAAAACCCTTTTTTATTTACTTTTCTATTTCTCTTAAAAAATAAAATTATTACCAATATTTGTAGAAATGACCCTGTTTGTTGCTTTTACTAACTTCATATTTTTAAGTAGATTTTATTTTTATAGGTCTCGACATCCTATCAATGATTTTGGTATTTTAATTTATCTACTCGTCTATGAAAACAATTTTATCGTGACCGAAAATAATTCAACAATTGTTGAACAAATTATTTCTATTTCATAGAAATTTGCACTTAAAGAAGTTGATTCATTAATAATTTTTCTTGGGGTTGACATAATATCAACTACAGATGATCTATTCTTGTCATAAAGCAAATACATTTAGAATGTACTAATGATATAGAGATGCAAGACAGTAAAGGAGTACTTACTCCAATGATCTCCTCTCACCATTACAAGCTTCAAGATAAGTTTGACCCTACTGATGCTACTATATATTGAATAACTATTGGGAAACTCCAATATACTTCCTTTACAAGACTTGATATTTGTTTGTTGTGAACATATTTTCTTAATTTATGCATGCTCTATTGTCCATACATCGGAAGGGAGTGAAATGAATTATTTGGCAATTGAAACAAACCTTTTAACTATGGTCTTTTGTTCACTCGCCATATGGATTCGAGTCTTTATATGTACTCAAACGTTACCTAGGCAAGTGACCACACCAATCATAGTTTAATAATTGGTTTTAAATTATTATTTTTTTTGGTCAAAATTCAATAAGATGATTCTCAAAGAAGCAACGTACCATTGCCCGCTCCTCCACTATCTCATCTCCTGAAAACCATTTTTTGACAATCACGGTGCAATATCTCAAAATCAACATTCAGTTTTGCATAGCAAAATGAAGTATCTTGAGTTGGATTTACATTTCTTTTGTGATTATGTTCAAAAAATAATTGGATATCATTCACATTTCTGCGACTGATCAAAATACATTTACAAAAGCACTATCCAAAGCAACTTTCATGCGTAACCTCAACAAGTTAAATATTACTCCACAAACTCCAAACTTGAGGCAGACGTATCGATTGACCAAATCATTTGAAAACAAAGATTTTTTATTTGAAATTTAAAATTTAAAATTATTTGAATTAACTCATTTAATCTAAGAATTTTATTAATAGCATTTAAACAATAAATCACAGCTCTCTTTTATCTTTTCTATAAACTTCTTTACTTATTTTTAATCATTATTTACACAATTTTACTTTTAATTATTGGATTCTACATCCACCTACAACAATACTGTATTAGATTTTAGTTTATGAAATCTTGTACTTTAATTCAACTAATTTTATAACCGTGTCTGTTGAGACCTAATTTTGACCCAATTGCATCAGCCCAAACTAAAAGAAAAAAAAAAACTAAAAACTCTAAAGCCCACTAAATAAGCCCAACATAGCCAAAACATTAACAGAAAAAAAAACCCTAGCCACTTGCACTGACAGCCGCAACCATCCCTTGGCATCATCTGCTCCACCAGTCACCTCCACCGACCATACCCTGCAAAAACAAAGTAAACACGCAAGGCAGAAGCAAGAGATAGCAAAAAGTAGTAATAAAAGCATGTAAAAAATGGCTATAAAAAGCCAAGCAAAATATTGTAAGGGGATTGGGCATTTTTTAATACAAAACATTTGATTTTTTTAAACAGAGAGAGCAAAACAGTGATTCAAAGCAAAAAAAATTAGAAAAATACCAGATCGGAAGAACCCAAAATACTAGAAATCCAAATCCGAAAGCCTAAGGTGATTTTTATTTTATTTCTTTCCTATTTTTGGGTCTATTCCTTCATATATATACATATATTTAAAGTATAAAAAATAATATAAAAAAATAAAAAAAACGTACCTTTTCGATTTTTCGCCACAAGGTCTTGTGATGGCGGCATGACCGACCGGCAATGCTTCTGGCGCCTTCCCGACTGAGTTGGGGCCTAGTTCAAAGAGAATTCTCTCTTCTCTCTCTTTTTTTTTTCTTTCATGCTAACAACTGAATTTTTTTTCTCAAAAACTTGACTTTTATAGCCCCCTAAAACAACGTCGTTTTGGGGTTGGCCATTAACACCCAAAACGACATCATTTTGACTTGGATCGGATCGACCCGACCCGCCTAGGATCCGCGTGTTTTTTAGCGGAAGGGTTAATTGTGCTTTTAACCCTTCCGCTTTTTTATTACTTTGCAATCAAGTATTTTTCGTTTTCAATTTTGCCCCGAATTTGTACTTGGACTTCAATTGAGTCCTACCCGATGTTGTGCGTTTTAGAGGGAGGGTTATTTTCGATTTCGGTCCCTCCTTATTGTTAGCGTGTTCGATTTGGTCTTTTCTTCTTTATTTATTTGCAAATTGGCCCCGAACTTTCATTGTAGGTTTAATTTACTCCTTTTTTGTTATTTTCCATATTATATATTAAATTAACATATATTATTATTACTTTAACTTATTATTATTATTATTTTGTTAATATTACTATTATAATTATATTTTATTTTTGTGTATTTATTTATTCATTTTATTATTAATTCATTAATTTTTATTATTAACATATTCTTATTATTTTTATTAATGTATTAGTATTATTATATATTAGTGTATATTTTTATTATATATGTATATGTATATATATTTATATAGTATTATTTTAATTACTTTATTTTAATATTTTATTATATTATATATGCTTTTGTATTTCAATACTATTACTATTATTATTATTATTATATATTAGTGTATATTTTTATTATATATGTATATGTATATATATTTATATATAGTATTATTTTTAATTACTTTATTTTAATATTTTATTATATTATATATGCTTTTGTATTTCAATACTATTACTATTATTATTATTATTATATATTAGTGTATATTTTTATTATATATGTATATGTATATATATTTATATATAGTATTATTTTTAATTACTTTATTTTAATATTTTTATTATATTATATTTGCTTTTTGTATTTCAATATTATTATTATTATTATTATTATTATTATTATTATTATTATTATTATTATTATTATTATTATTATTATTATTATTATTATTATTATTATTATTGTAATAGGCCCAATTTGCCGGGCTATTAAAAGTCTAAAAAAACAGAATAAACCAAATAAAAGAAAAATAAAGTTTTTTTTAAACAGTCCATTTTACAAGGCCCACAGATACTTAAACCCAATGCCCCAATTACACCCAAGCCTATACCGTAGCCCAAATACCCAAATACCCAAATGCTGCCCAAAACTCATCAGACCCAAAATACACAGGGCCCAAATGGCCCAAATAGTTAACAGAAGATAGAAGGCCTAGGGTTTCTGAAACCCTAGGCGCCACAAGCACCAGACGAAGGCCCCTAAACTCGCGTCGCAATCGGCGCCCCAATCCCACCACTGATAGATTCGTGCCATCAGCACCCCATCGTCGCCTCAATTAGCGCGCTAGTGAATCACCATCAACTCCCCATCGTCGCCGGATTTCTCGTTGGTACCTGCAAAAAGAAAGTAGAACGGCAGAGAAACAACAAAACATAGCAAGAAATCGAAATGACATACTTTCCATTTTTGTAAAAAGGCTATAAAAATAGAGGCTAAACATTGTAAAAAAAAAAAGAGAAGAAAAAACAGAAAAGAACGCAAAGAAAACCTTTGCAGAATATGCATTTACAATAAAATACCAGCAGTTTATCGAAGAAACAGAGGTGATTTGTTTTTACTTTATTTTTTTTTTGTTATGAATACATACAAATATCACTAAAAATAAAACGAAAAGAGATTTACCGTCGGATTTGCACTAAAAATCGAAGCTCTTCAACTTCCGACCGCCATATCCGGCGGGGTCGATAACGGCGCATGGGCGGGTGTGCCCGATGACCGGGGCTTGGCCTGACGGAGGCCGGAGCCCGGAGGGCTTTTTCTCTTCTCCTTTTTCAGAGGATTTCTGCTTTTTTTTACAACCGGGGGCTAAAATGAATTTTTAGGGTTTTTTTTTCATATTTATAAATGACCCATACAACGTCGTTTTGGGATGATTGTTTAGTGACCAAAATGTTGTCGTTTCAAGGCTGAGGATCCGCGTGTTGACCCGTGACCCCGGAAGGATCCGCGTGTTTTTGTTTAAAGGGCTAATTGCCCAATTGGTCATTCCGCATTTTCAGCATTTATAATTTCGTTCAATTCAAATTTTATTTTATTTTAATTTGGCCCTGACCTTTTATTTTTGTTTCAATTTAGTCCTAGCTGCTATTATAAGGCCTATTTCGGGAACGACGTCGTTTTGGGATTAGGGTCAAATTGCCCAGTGAGTCCCTCAGCTTTTAGCGCGTGTTTCAATTGGGTCCAAAATTCATTTTATTATTTTAAAGTTAACCCTAGAGTTTTATTTAAATTCAATTTTAATCCTTTATATATATATTATATAATTTATTTATTTTAAATATTTTGTATATTATTTATTTTACTTTAAACCTTATTTATATGTAAAAAAATATTTATTTTATTATTTTTTATGTATTATTTATTATATTATTTATATTTTATTGTATATTATTTATTATATTATGTATAATTTTAAAATTTTAAAATTATTATTAAATATTACATTTTATATATCATTATTAAATATTTAGTATGTAATATTCTAAAATTTATTATAAAATTTTGTTCCTATTTAACATATTATTATTTTTATAAATATATATTAAGTTATTATATCATATAGTATATTTTTATATATATTAACCATTTTTTAAAAAATTCTCCTTTGTTATTTATATATTGTCTTAAATATTTTATTTTTTAATACCTCATTTATTTTTAATCGTATTTAGTTTTTATCATTTTTTGACTTATTTTTATATGTTCATAATTTGTTTATTTATTTTTGTATCCTTTTTTGTATTTATTTAGTATCGTTTTAGTATGTTAATTTTATCTCATAAATTATTTGTTATTTTATATTATTTATTATTTTATATATTTGCATGAAAATTGATTATTTATGTTGTTATTTTAAGTTATATTTGCATGAAATATTATTGTATATATATTATGTAATTTATATTATTATATTCATTGTTTTCTATGTTGTATTTTGCATGAAATGTTAATGTATGTATATTTATGTTATTTATGATTATATTTGCATGAAATGTTAAAGTATGTATCATGTAGTTTATATTATTTAGTATTGATATCTTGTAATATGTTAAATGCATCATTATTTTAAAAAAATTATATTTCATTTAATCCAAAAGAATTTTAAAAATGAGGCAATGTTTTTTGTATTTAGGAATTCGGGAAGTAGTGCCCTACATGCTGGGTTGCGATTTCCCGTTTGTCTAAATGTCTAAAGTATCCTTCTAAATAGATTTTGTAAATCACGAGATGATTTCAGTTACGAAAGTTTAAGAATATCGTGTCCAATCATGCTGGATGTGATGTTTGTACTCTTTTGGAGCGAAGGAATCTCGATTTTCAATTAAAATTATTCCGGTTTTAAAAAGGGATCCTATTTTTAAATTCTTTCAAACTTTTGACATTAAGACAGAAAACTATTCAATTTGGTACCAATTTTGGGCGTTGCGAGGGTACTAATCCTTCCTCGTACGTAATCGACTCCCGAACCTGTTTTCTCACATTTTCGTAGACCAAAATGTTTTATAAGGTGATCCAATCACACTTAAAAAGGTTGGTGGCGACTCCCGTTTTCAAAATCTCCCTTTAAAAATGGTTTCGACAGGTTGGCAACTCCACTGGGGATAAATAAGAGAGTCAAGCCAAGAAATTGATTATTTTCTGTCTTAATGTCGGAAGTTTGGAAAAATTTTAAAAATATCGATCTTTTTACATGTGTTTGCTGCATATGTTTGTTATTTTGTTTTCGCACATATTGCATTTGCATGACCGCTGTGGTCGCACCCTTAAGTGGGAGTGAGAAGCTACGCTTTCATGAGGTTTTCACCTCCGCATGGGCTAGTGGATTACTTCCGGGATACATCCGTACCTATGTCTTCGTGAGATTTTCATCTCCGCATGGCCATAAGGAAATGTGTCCCCCTGAACCGAACTTGGTCCATATGAGCCTATAATGGATGAGGATCGAGGAATCTGCTGGTTTAGGTACCCTCGCTTTAGAACTGAAATACATATAGTGAACTTTAAGTGCTTACCCTCGGTAGTACAGTGATAGCCTTTAGTAAGCTACCCTTATAAGTGCTTGTTTATTATACCTTTTATATATGACACTGACCTATTTTATTTTGTTATCATTGCATGTCATTCAACATTTAAAGGTGTCGATTCACGGTTCGATTTCTAGATTAGAAAGTTTTGTAATGAGGAACAAATATCTTGATAAAGTGGAGGACAACGCTTCTGTCTGTGCGTGGTTAGAGAAAACCCAGTTAGAGAAAGGAGATAGTGTCACCGAGGGGTATACATCAGAGTTGTGGGACTTCACTCGTATCAATTCGACACAGAATGAGTTTCAGGAGTTGAAGGACATTTGGGCCCAATGGGATGATGAGGCTAAGTAGTTGTTCTACCAGAATTATGGAGATCTTCCTTATTTGCTAGACATCAAGGTGGATAAGCATCTATTTCGAGCTATGGTACAGTTTTGGAACCCTGCTTATAGTTGTTTTACATTTGGAGAGGTAGACTTAGTACCTACTTTGGAGGAGTATACAACCTTGCTTTGCTGTCCAAGAATTCAAGGTAACAAAGCTTATGTTAGGGCTGCTAATCTCCCAACTTTCGTGAAGAAATTAATGATGATCACAGGGATGAGTGAACAGTGGGCCGCAGCTCGAATCCAACAAAAGGGTGATGGTAAATGCATTCCGTGGGCAAGTTTGAGGGATCTGATATTGGCGCACCCAGATGTGAAGAAGAGGGTTGATGTCTTGGCCTTAAGTATTTATGGTTTGGTGATTTTCCCCAAAGCTATGGGGCACATAGATAAGGCAGTTGCGGATTTATTCGATCGACTTGGTAAATAGAACACACCTGTGTCTGCAATCTTAGCTGAGACGTTTAGATCCTTGAGTGCATGTCGGAGAGCCGGTGAAGGTAGATTCATTAGATACGCACAGTTGTTGTTAGTATGGTTCCACAGTCACTTTTGGAAGGTTGATAAGGTTTCTTATCGAGTGTTCTTTGAGGATTATTCTCCCTTAAAGGAAGCAGCAGCTACGCCGAGGAGAGACGACATTACAGAGGAAAGGTGGATGGAAATACTTCAGAATCTCCGAGAGGAAGATGTTATGTGGAAAACCCCTTGGATGGCTCCTAATGAAGTCCTTTATCATTGCGAAAGCTTTGATTGGGTACCTCTTCCTGAAATTTGGGGAGTTGGTGGTTATGCACCATTACTCGTCCTAAAGCAATACAAAGCTGGGCAGTTTATACCGGCAACACAAGGGTTAGTTCAGAGTGATTTCTCATATAAGGGGGATCATTATAAGAAGAAGATGCGAGAGATTTCTGAGGCTTGGAAGAAGATTTGCTGTGTGAAGATTCTGACTAAAGGTCCGACAACAACCCTTGAGTACAAAGGGTAGTTTAGCAAGAGGATCAATGATAACATCCCTAGGCCGAGTTTGGGGGCTGCTCGATCAATCGAGGAGAATTTACGAGTGGTTCCATCAAAGTTAGAAGTCATAAAGCAAGAGTTCAAAAGAAAGAGTTTGGAGCTCGGGAAAAAGATAGAGAAGCTAGAGGAAGAGAAGATGTACCTAAGCTTAGACGTCGACGTTCAGAAAATTGAGGTTGAGGAAGTGAGGAAAGAAAAGAGGAAGATTGAGGAAGACCGAGATAACTTGAAGACGCAATACAAGACGATACAACTATCAATGAAAAGAGCTGGATTGAGGAAGTCTTCAGAGCAGTGGCAACAAAAGGTTCAAGAAGAAAGAGCCAAACCCGAACATTGGGAGAAGAAGTTTCAAGAAATGCAGACACAGAATCAGGCCCTAGAGAGAAGCTTGGCAGAAAGTTAGAAGGAGAATCAAGGATTAAAAGCTAAAGTGACTGAACTCGGACGGTCCCTTCATCTTCACCGAAGTCGTAACTTTGCGGTCGAGTTAAAGACAAGTCTGAACAAGATCGAGGAAATGAAGCACAAGATTGGAGGGTTAGAAGTAGCATTGTAGAACTGTGAACTCCGAATTGAGCAGCTTTAGGCAAGAGAAGGACATTGGAAGGGAGAGCTTCACCACTTTCAGGATCAAGTCAGAGATAGGGACTACCTCATGGGAGAAGCCATAGTCCAGATTCGAGAGGTTGCTGATCATTTACAAGACCTGGCAGCGCAAGCTAATGTATTGAGTGCAAAGTATGAGTCAGTGTCAGATATAGGTCGAGAGTTAGCTTTGTTATTGGATAGGGTTAAAACTCTGGGCATGAGGGCAAAAGCGTATTTGTAATTCTTTTTGTGTAAAGATTTTTGTTTCTTAAATAACGTTTTCTAAAAGAAACTGAATCAGAATCGATATCTTTTTGCATTCATGCATTTGCATTTCATCGCATCATATGCATTTAAATTTATAGAAAGACCCTAATTAGTTAAAATTACTAGAGAGAAAGAGAGAGAGTAAGAGAAAGAGAAAACCCGGAAGCAACACATCCTTACAGTACAAGTACTAAGACAAAGAATATGGATCAAAGACTCGAGCAGATCCAGAGACAAATGCAAGAGCAATTGCAGGAACAATTGGCAACAATCCAACAGGAGATGAAGGATCAAATGTTAGAGGCCTAAAGGAATATGATGGCTGAAATAGCTCAGCTGCTAAAAGGGGCAACGGATAAAGGAAATGCCCCTATGACTATTACTGAAGAGGATAATGAGGGTCATCCTCTGGGTTTTACCGCACCCCATATGCAAACTCAACCTAAGGCATATCCCCGAAGGCCGTCCGTCACAATAAGGCCTCAACATAGGCAAGTCGATGCTGGAACACCCATGAACTTCCAAACTAGCTCGGGATTCAACCCGGGAGATAACCCTACCAATCCAGTCATCCCTGATTTAGATGTAGCTGAGAGGGAAGAGATGAGACTCGAATCATCAAGGCAATTAGAGGAACGTTGCAGATGGTTAGAGGAGAAATTTAAGGCATTGGAAAACACTGATAATCGTCAGGGAATTGATGCCAAAAACTTGAGTTTGGTCCTAAATTTGGTGCTCCCTCATAAGTTTAAGACGCCAAAATTTGAGAAGTATAATGGGACTAGGGGTGAACAGAACTCAATTTGACTCGAAAAAATCGAAAAAAAATTCAAATTTTGAGTTAAACGAATCGAGTTATTCGAGTCAACTTGAATTTTTTTTTCGAATTTCGAGTTCGAATCGAGTTGAGTTTTCGAATTCGAATAACTCGAATAATTCGAATAATTCGAATATCAAACTATAATATTTTACATTTTTACCCCAAACTCCCAAATCTTTTTACTTTTCCCTTAAAACTTTTACTCCTTCCCACTTTCCCCCCAAAACTTTTACTCCCCTTCAATCCCAACCCCCCAATCTACCCAAAATCCATTTCCCACTAAAATTTTACTCTCCCATTTACTTTTTCTCAAAATTTTATTCCCAAAAACACTCAAAACTTTTTTTTCCCCCATAATTTTTACTCCCTCCCATTTTCCTCTTAAAATTTTTACTTCCTTTTAATCCCACCTCCCATCTACCCTAAATCCACCCCCAATTTTTTTTTAATATTTTCCCTCCAAAATTTTACTCTCCCCTATTTACTTTCCTTCAAAACTTTTATCTCCCAAAACTTTTTATTTGCCCCCTAAATTTTTACTTCTCACCCTATACTCTCAAATAAAAAATTAAAATTATCTAAAAATCACTAAACATAAATAGTAATAATTTTATTTATATCTACTATTTATATTATTAAATTAAATTTCACATTTTATATTATTTATATTATTGGATTGTTTAGTCATATTGAATATTTATACTAAAATTAAATTATTAATTATGCTATTAAATATTCATGTTAAAATTTTATATTGGTATCAATTTCACATTTTATCTTTAAAATAATTTTTATTAAAAAATCACATTTTACATCTAATATATTTTTTAATTCAAAATACATAGTGACAAGAATCAAGATAATTGAAGCAACTAAGCAAACAAAGAAGCTAACCCAGATATAAAAGATTAATAAATAAATTATGAGGTGATGAAAGTTAATAAAATTTTAATTAAGGTGGATAAATTTTATTACGATGGGTGACAAGTGGTTACAAGGACCCAAAATTATTTTTTAAAATTTAACTCGAACAAATATATTCGATTCGATTCGATTCGAATTCCATCTCACTATACTCGATTCGAGAAAATTTCAAATAAAGTTAGGATGATAAAATAAGATTCGAAAACTCGATTAACTCGAAAATTTTCGATTCGATTCGATCGAATGCTCACCCCTAAATGGGACTACTTGCCCTGAGGCCCATATCACCATGTTCTGTAGGCGGATGTCTGGTTATGTAAAGAATGATCAACTATTGATCCATTGTTTCCAGGATAGTTTGGTTGGGGCAGCGGCTAGATGGTACAATTAATTGAGTCGTGCTAGGATCGTTTTTTGGAGAGACTTAGCGCAAGTCTTCATGCAGCAATATAATCATGTGACTGACATGACTCCTGATAGAATCACTCTGCAGAACATGGAAAAGAAGCCTAATAAGAGCTTTAGGCAATATGCACAGAGGTGGAGGGAGGTTGCCATGCAAGTTCAACCACTGCTCTTGGAGAAAGAAACTATCATGCTGTTTATTAACACCTTGAAGGCCCCATTCATTACTCATATGATTAGAAGTACCACCAAGAGCTTTGCTGATATAGTTATGGCAGGGGAAATGATTGAGAACGCCATAAGGGGTGGCAAGATAGAGGGGGAAATTGCTAAAAGATCGGCCCCAAGAATGAAAGATAATGAGGTGAACAATACGAGTAGTTATAACTCAAAAGCGATTACGATTAGTCAGACCAGAGCAACTACAGTTGGGCAGTAGGGTTCCCAAAAGCAGGGATCTAGTACGAGACAAAACTCTGAAAAGGTCCCATTCACGCCTATCCTAGTGACGTACCAAGAGCTTTATCAAAGTTTATTTGATGCGCACGCAATAGCTCATTTTCATTTGAAACCACTGCAACCTCCATATCCCAAATGGTACGATGCAAACGCCAAATGTGAATACCATGCAGGGATATCGGGGCATTCGATCGAAAATTACACTGGCTTTAAAAAAGTAGTGGAAAGACTTATCAAGATGGGGGTTGTAAAATTTGACGACACCCCTAGTACAGAGAACCCGTTGCCGAACCATGGTGATCAAGGGGTAAACACAATTGGGGAAACTGGTATGAGAAGGATTAAAAAGGACATGGCCGAGGTAAAAATGCCGATAAAAGTAATCTGGAAGAAATGATAAAAAGAGAAATGATAATCTATGAAGAAGGAAATAAAAGAGTAAGGGACTACTGCGAGTTCCATGCAGAAGAGGGACACGAGATCCAAGAATGTGACGAGTTTAAGGCTTTGGTACAAAGCCTTATGGATAATAAGGAGCTGGAATTTTATGAAGCTGGCTTAGATGAGGGGCACGTATGTGAATTAGAAGGTGAACCAAAGAATCAAAGAATCAACCGGCCAAGGATCATTATTTCTCTACAAAGGAATAATGAAGTTGAGACACAAACAGCGCTGAAAGTCATTATTCACAAACCCTCTTCCTTTCCTTATAAGGATAACAAGAGGGTACCTTGGAATTATGACTACAATGTGACAATGCTGGAGAGAAAAGATATAGCTAGTACTTCTGAGGAGGCTCAAGTTGAAGGTTCCTACACAAGTAGTGGGAAGTGTTATGATGCAGGAGGCATCAGAGTTGAGCCCACGAAACTGAAACCCTTTGATATTGAGAAGGAGAATGGGGCTGATGTACTTGTTAATGAGCCAGTTAATGAAGAAGAAGCTAGAGAGTTTCTAAAATTCCTGAAACACAGTGAGTACAGCATGGTTGAACAATTGTGCAAACAACCAGCTCGCATATCAGTGTTGGCTTTGCTTCTGAGTTCAGAGGTACATCGTGAGGCATTAATGAAGGTGATTAACGAGACTTACGTTACTAATGATATATCCATCAACAAGTTGGATCAATTGGTTAGTAACATAAGTGCTGACAACTTCATTTATTTCAATGATGATGAAATCCCACCTGGTGGCATGGGATTAGCTAAAGCTTTGCACATCACCACTCACTGCAAAGGATATACATTACCGAGTGTGCTTATTGATAATGGGTCAGCCTTAAATGTCCTGCCATTGTCCATATTGAACAGATTACCCATAGATAATTCTCACATGAAAACATGCCATAATGTAGTGAGAGCATTCGATGGCAAGGAGAGAAAGGTCATGGGAAGAATTGATATCCCTTTGATGATCGGGCCAAACACGTATGAGGTAGACTTTCTAGTGATGGACATCAAGCCCTCTTATAATTACTCGTTGGGAAGGCCTTGGATACATTCGGTAGGAGTGGTGACCTCATCTTTGCACCAGAAATTGAAGCTAGTAACAGACGGATGGCTGGTCACCATAAATGTGGAGGAAGATATCATAACAGCAATTACCAGTGACGCACCCTATGTAGAGGTGAACGAGGAGGCCGTTGAGTGTTCTTTTTGCTCTTTAGAATTCGTTAATGCAACATTTATTTCAGAGGGGAATGAGGTGCCAGTGCCTAAGATATCCAGAACCACAAGAATGTGTTTGTAGATGACAGTAGGGAAAGGAGCCTTGCCAGGAAAAGGAGTGGGAAGATATCTCCAAGGAAGAATTCAAGTTCCAGAACTAAAGGTGAAGAGAGACCATTTTGGCTTGGGTTTCAAGCCAGATCACAGGTAGAAGAGGAAGGAAATAGAGAAGCGTCAAGAAAGAAGAAGGGCGCGCTTAAGTGGAAGAGAAGTAGAGTGAGAATCGATGACGTTCCCTCATATATCCCAGACCTTTATATCAGGAGGGATAATTCACCCTAAGAGAGGGTTGCTTGAAAAAGGAAGTCATCATATCAATGCTGTATATAATGAAGAATCTGAACGAAGAAACCTTGAGGGTAATCGCCCTTACGAATCGGGAAGCTCTTTAAACAATTGGACTGTAGAAGAACTTCCTATAGTTTTTAAAGATTTTTCAGAGTAATTTTCAGAATGCTCTTGTTGCTCTAAGAGCCTAGGAGTAATAAGATTTCATTTGTAAAATAGGCTCATGTTCGGATATTTGCATTTCAATAAAACACAACTTTTGTTATCAATTCGAGTGAATATTCTTTTGACCTTTTTAAATTCTTTCAATTTTTTTTCCATTTCATTCATAACACATAAAAAAATATTCTTAAATTCATTCATTCTTTGTAC
The DNA here is from genome assembly GCF_025698485.1 of Gossypium arboreum. NCBI lineage: Eukaryota > Viridiplantae > Streptophyta > Magnoliopsida > Malvales > Malvaceae > Gossypium > Gossypium arboreum. The sequence continues at coordinate 11,544,885 of NC_069073.1, read as the reverse complement.
ATTCTTTCGTACCCCACAGGTCCCTAGATATCAACGACATGAGCGATGATACTACAAATCCTAAATTCTCTTTTGAGTAAGACATGTGTTTAGAGGAACCTCAGGATTTTAAAGATGACAGGGATTGTGATGTGTCTCCAGATCTGTTGAGATTGGTGAAATAAGAGGAGAAGTAAATTCTTCCCCATGAGAAAGAGGCAATAGAGGATATAACCTAAGAAGAAGGGAAAGAAGTGAAGATTGGGATACACATTACTGAGGAAACAAGGCAAGGTCTTGTAAAGCTATTACATGAATTCAAAGATGTCTTTGTATGGTCGTATTAAGATATGCCGGGGTTGAATACTGACATTGTAATACATCACCTTCCTATAAGACAAGATTGTAAGCCAGTCCAACAAAAATTACGAAGGATAAGGCCTGGTATTGTGCTAAAAATAAAAGATGAAGTCAAGAAGCAGTTTGATGCTGGATTTCTACAAGAGGTTAAGTGCTGAGAATGGGTGGCTAACATTGTGTCTATCCCTAAGAAGGATGGAAAGGTACAAATGTGTATTTATTATAGAGATTTGAACAAATCTAGCCCAAAGGATAATTTTCCTTTACCGTACATCGACACTTTGGTGGACAATACAGCGGGATATTCGTTGTTCTCCTTTATGGATGGCTTCTCAGGGTACAATCAGATAAAGATGCATCCTGAGGACATGGATAAAACCACATTCATAACATTGTGGGACACCTTTTGTTACAAGGTAATGCCCTTTGGGCTGAAGAATACAGGGGCAACATACCAAAGGGCTATGGTGACCTTATTCCATGATATGATGCACAAGGAGATTGAGGTGTATGTTGATGACATGATTGCCAAATCTCGAACAGAGAAGGAGTATATTGGAGTATTGAGGAAGTTGTTCCTGAGATTGAGGAAGTTTCAGTTGAAGCTTAATCCGGCAAAGTGCACCTTCAGAGCTAGGTCGGGGAAATTATTGGGCTTTGTGGTCAGCGAAAAGGGAATAAAAGTTGACTCTGATAAGGTTAGAGCTATACGAGAACTGCCTCCACCACGTACTCAGAAGGAAGTTCGGGGTTTTCTTGGAAGGTTGAATTATATCGCTCGGTTTATTTCACAATTAACCGAAAAATGTGATCCTATATTTCGCCTCCTTAGAAAACACAACCAAGGTACTTGGGATAAGGAATGCCGAAATGCCTTTGATAAAGTCAAGTAATACTTGTTAAACGCTCCAGTTTATCTCCGCCCAGTCTAGATAGACTATTATTCTGTACTTATCAGTGTTTAGTAATTCTATGGGATGTGTGCTTGGTCAACATGACGAGTCAGGAAGAAAAGAGAAGGCGATATATTACCTCAGTAAGAAATTCACTAAGTGTGAGATGAGATATTCACCAATTGAGAAGTTGTGTTGTACTTTGATCTGGACGACTTGAAGGTTGAGGCAATATATGCTATATCATACGACTTAGATAATTTTGAAACTGGATCTATTAAAGTACATGATGGAGTTAACAGCCCTAAATGGAAGAATGCCAAGGTGGCAAGTACTGCTTCCGGAGTTTGATATAGTCTATGTGAGTCAAAAGGCTATAAAAGGAAGCGCGATAGCAGAATTTTTGGCTAGTAGAGCTCTAGAAGATTATGAGCCATTGAGCTTTGATTTCCCTAATGAGGAATTGATGTATGTGGCAACTATTGAAGAATATCCATGGAAGCTGAACTTTGACGGCGCATTCAATGCGGTAGGAAATGGAATTGGGGCAGTCTTGGTATCCCCAAATGGTGATTATTATCCATTTACATGTAAATTGGATTTTGATTGCATGAACAATATGGCCGAGTATGAAGCATGCATTATAGGGATTCAAGCGGCCAAAGAGCAAAAAATTAGAACCCTGGAAGTATATAGAGACTCTGCGTTGGAAATTTAGCAGCGTAGGGGTGAATAGAAGATAAGGGACCCCAAATTGATTAATTATAGAAAGGTAGTTTTGGGGCTACTTGAGGAGTTTGATAACATCACCTTCAATTATCTCCCACAGGACGAAAACCAGATAGCAGATGCTTTAGCAACACTGGCTTCCATGATTAAAGCAAATAAAAAAGAGGATGTGAGACCAATTCAGATGAGTATTTCTGAGGTTCCAGCTCATTGTTGTAACATCGAAGAAGAGGAAAATGATGACCATCCTTGGTATCAAGATATATTACGGTATGGGAGAAATCGTGAATATCCTAAGCAGGCAACTGATAATGAAAAAAGAACCTTGAGGAGGTTAGCTTATGAATATGTATTAGATGGGGACATCCTTTATAAAAGAAGGAAAGATCAGATGTTTTTGAGATGTGCCGACGCTGTGGAAGCCAGGCAAATTTTGGAAGAAGTACATGAAGGTGTTTGTGGGACACATGCTAATGGCTTTACAATGGCAAGGCAAATCATGAGGTTTGGATACTATTGGTCTATTATGGAAGGAGATTGTATCAGCTATGCCAAGAAATGTCATAAATGCCAAATATATGGGGACAAAATTCATGTACCACCTTCACCTTTGCAAGTTATGACTTCTCCATGGCCCTTTTCCATGTGGGGCATGGATGTCATTGGGCCAATATCACCAAAAGCTTCGAATGGGTATCATTTCATTTTCGTGGTCATTGACTACTTCACAAAATGGGTAGAGGCAGCTTCATATGCTAGTGTTACCAAGTCGGCAGTAAGTCGATTGTTGAAAAAGGAGATCATTTGTCGGTATGGAATGCCTGAGAGGATCATATCGGACAATGCATTGAACTTGAACAACAGCACGATTACGGAAGTCTGCAGCCAATTCAAGATCAAACATCATAATTTATCTCCATATCACCCAAAAATGAATGGAGCAGTGGAAGCTGCCAACAAAAACATCAAGAAGATAGTGGGGAAAATGACTGAGACCTACAGAGATTGGCATGAGAAATTACCATTTGCACTCTTGGCCTATCGAACGTCCGTCCGAACTTCTACTGGGGCAACTCCTTTCTCGTTGGTTTATGGGATGGAGGCAGTGTTACCCATTGAAGTGGAAATATCTTCTCTTCGAATTTTGTCAGAGATAAAGCTGGATGAAGCAGAATGGATTCAATCACGGTATGATCAATTGAACTTGATTGAAGAAAAGAGGCTAAGGGCTATTCGTCATGGTCAGATGTATCAGAAGTGAATGATGCGAGCTTATGACAAGAAAGTTCGTCCAAGAGAATTTCACGAAGGGGACCTTGTACTGAAAAAGATTCTTCCCATACGGAGGGACTTTAGAGGAAAATGGATGCGGAATTGGGAAGAGCCGTATGTTGTGAAGAAGGCTTTCTCTGGTGGTGCACTGATTTTGACAGAAATGGATGGGAAGAGTTTACCCAATCCAGTGAATTCAGACTCAGTCAAGAGGTACTTTGTCTAAAGAGAAGGGAAGCCAAGGTGAAAACCAGCAAAGGGTGCCTTGAGACCAAAGGGGTTTTGAGTTGAAAACCCAAAAGGGCAGCTTAAATTTTGAAAAGCATGCAGTGACCTTGCTATAACCGGATTCGACAAGAAGTAGAGTGTGTTACATACCGGGGCATCAACAAAGTACTTTGGGATCTTCTAAACACATGTTAAACTCAAAACAGTCTTCATGGAGTTTGTATACAGAAGCCCAAGCTGTGATATGTAGGGCATCTGATTTTTGTCCTGTTTATTATCTTTGGATTCTTTTTCTTCTCAAAGATATGTTTTTAGATTAATTTTCTTTTATAACTATTCTCAAGATCAAATTATTCGTCTTCCATTATTCATAAAGTGTGTTGCATAGAAATAATGATTGGTGAACTAAATATTTTTACAAACGAAGTTTTGCATATTGCTCTGGAAATATCTAGATAATACGAGAAACTAAAGCAGAACAATTGTTTGAAGAATTCCCATGAGTGAGAGTTGAAAGTACTCGGGAAAATTGAAATTCTTCAGTCCAAATGATGATTGGACAACTCAAACGATTCGATCCTAAGAAAGGATCATTTTACAAACACCTCCAGCAGGTCGTAACATTCGAGGAATGGTATAAGAGGACCAAATTGATTCAAAGCATACGAGCAGAGTATGATTGATACTTCGAGTGAAACTTCGATGAATGAATAAGTGATGACATCCGAAATAGGAATCATGTTCATTTTGCATCATAATATGTCTAATTAGGAGCATTTGACTCATTTCGATCATAGCATCCTAATCAATAGGCATAAGCACATACCTATTCTACAGGTTATATCCTCTAGAAAGCAAATTTGGTGTCTCTGTATTGATGGAGAGCAGATCAAAGTTAGCAGATTTGGTGTCTCTGTATTGACGGAGAGCAGATCGAAGGAAGCAGATTTGGCGTCTCTGTATTAGACGGGGAGCAGATCAAAGATAGTAAATTTGGCGTCTCTGTATTAGACGGGGAGCAGATCGAAGATAACAGATTTGGCATCTCCATATTGATGGGAGCAAATCGAAGATAGCAGATTTGGCGTCTCTATATTAGACGGGGTGCAAATCAAAGATATCAGCATGGTGTTTCTGAGTTTGTGGAAAGCAGATTGAGGACCATGAAGTCAGGATCCAGTAAGACCGGGCAAATTTGGTCCTTTTATAATCTTTGCTCTATTCCTGTTACACAGTAATAAGCAAAAAGGGACAGCTGTAATAGGCCCATTTTCCCGGGCTATTAAAAGTCTAAAAAAACAGAATAAACCAAATAAAAGAAAAATAAAGGTTTTTTTAAACAGTCCATTTTACAAGGCCCACAGATACTTAAACCCAATGCCCCAATTACACCCAAGCCTATACCGTAGCCCAAATAACCAAATTACCCAAATGCTGCTCAAAACTCATCAGTCCCAAAATACACAGGGCCCAAATGGCCCAAATAGTTAACAGAAGACAGAAGGCCTAGGGTTTCTGAAACCCTAGGCGCTGCAAGCACCAGACAAAGGCCCCTAAACTCGCGCCGCAATCGGCGCGCCAATCCCACCACTGACAGATTCGTGCCATCAGCACCCCATCATCGCCTCAATCAGCGCACCAATAAATTGCCATCAATGCCCCATTGTCGTCGGATTTCTCACTGGTACCTGCAAAAAGAAAGTAGAACGGCAGAGAAACAACAAAACATAGCAAGAAATCGAAATGACATACTTTCCATTTTTGTAAAAAGGCTATAAAAACAGAGCCTAAACATTGTAAAAAAAACAGAAAAGAACGCAGAGAAAACCTTTGTAGAATATACATTTATAATAAAATACCAGCAGTTTATCGAAGAAATAGAGGTGATTTGTTTTTACTTTTTTTTCTTTTTTTTTGTTATGAATACATATAAATATCACTAAAAATAAAACGAAAAGAGATTTACCGTCGGATTTGCGCTAAAAAAGCTCTTCAACTTCCGACCGCCGTATCCGGCGGGGTCGATGACGGTGCGTAGGCGCGTGTGCCAGATGACCGGGGCTTGGCCTGACGGAGGCCGGAGCCTAGAGGGCTTTTTCTCTTCTCATTTTTCAGAGGATTTCTACTTTTTTTTACAACCGGGGGCTAAAATGAATTTTTAGGTTTTTTTTTCATATTTATAAATGACCCGTACGACGTCGTTTTGAGATGATCGTTTAGTGACCAAAACGGTGTCGTTTCAAGGCTGAGGATCCGCGCGTTGACCCGTGACCCAGGAAGGATCCGCGTGTTTTTGTTTAAAGGGCTAATTGCCCAATTGGTCCTTCCACATTTTCAGCATTTATAATTTCGTTCAATTCAAATTTTATTTTATTTTAATTTTGCCCTGACCTTTTATTTTTGTTTCAATTTAGTCCTAGCTGCTATTATAATGCCTATTTCGGGAACGACGTTATTTTTGGGATTAGGGTCAAATTGCCTAGTGAATCCCTCAACTTTTAGCGCGTGTTTCAATTGGGTCCAAAATTCATTTTATTATTTTCAAATTAACCCTAGAGTTTTATGTAAATTCAATTTTAATCCTTTTTATATATTATATAATTTATTTATTTTAAATATTTTGTATATTATTTATTTTACTTTAAACCTTATTTATATGTAAAAAATATTTATTTTATTATTTTTATGTATTATTTATTATATTATTTATATTTTATTGTATATTATTTATTATATTATGTATAATTTTAAAATTTCAAAATTATTATTAAATATTACATTTTATATATCATTATTAAATATTTAGTATGTAATATTCTAAAATTTACTATAAAATTTTGTTCCTATTTAACCTATTATTATTTTTATAAATATATACTAAGTTATTATATCATATAGTATATTTTATATATATTAACCATTTTAAAAAAATTCTCCTTTGTTATTTATATATTGTTTTAAATATATATTTTCCGAATCCTTTCTCAGAAGAAATGCTGTTCGAGTTGGAAATAGCAAGACATGAATTTGAACATGAAAAAGCTAAGCTGTTACGAGATATCAATTCTCTTCAAGAGAAAAACTACCAGCTGAAGATCGATGTTCAAATTGAAAAATCTAAAACCGGGAAAGCTCAAAGAGAGGCTGAGATCGTAAGAAACGATTTAAGGGATCTTCATTTGGAAAATAAGAAATTAAGAAACACTATAAAAAATAGTGGTTTGGGCAAATCGTCAGCAGAATGGAAGGAAAAAATTAGCAATATCAAAGGTGGGATGGAATTCTGGAAAGGAAAAGCAAAAAAAGAAGAGGAAAAAGCTGCGCGTGCTATTATAGAGTTAAGGAAGAAGAATGCTGAGTATGAAACTGTGTCTGCAGAATTTGTGACTAGTCAGTCTAAACATCAAGAGCTAAGAGGGAAAGTATGAGATTTAGAAAATACACTGCAAGCTCAACAGCAACAATTGGATAATCTCCTAAAAGCCCTTGAAGAAAAGAATAGTCAGTACAGCAGAGACACTCACGCCTACGAAAGAGCTCTCCAAGAAAAGGAAATGCAACTTGGCTTTTTGATCAATGAAATTCGTAAGATGGCTATACAAGTTGTGCAATTATCAGATGAAGCTGAAGCTCTCAGTTGCCAATTCCCTCCGAGTTAAAGATCAAGCATATCAGAATTCTTAGGACGAGTGAAGAAACAAGGTAATGTAACTAGAAAATTTATGTAACTGTTGAATCAAAGATAGCGAAATGTTTTGTAATAGACTCTTTTGATTAATGAAATGCCTAAGTAGGGGCCATCTTGAAATCAACACCAAATTCTTGCACATTCATTTATGACTAATATTCATTTGACATTCATTCATTCATTCATTCATCCATTGCATGTACATATCACCATAATCATTCACTGAGGCTAAAATCGTATAATCCTAGTTGCGACACTACAAGTCTGGAATCATGCCATTCTTATAGGATGCGCCGAAAAGCTAGAATTATGGAAGCCGAGTTCAATGAGAGAATTGAAAGGATGGAAAGGACCCAAAAAGAATTACAAGAACAGTTGACCAAGTCACAACAAGAAGCAAGAGATCTAATGTTAAGATCTCGAGAGGAATCGCTCGAGCAAAGGGATCAAATGGCCAAAATAACGGAACTGATGACGTCTTTGATTAAAGGAAAGGGACCTATGCAGAGCCCTGACGCTATAGAGCCTCATTCGAAAGATAATCATGCTCAGGATTCGCTCTACCCCCCAGGATTCACTCCACCTCAAGCCCATGCAACACAAAGAGGATATCCTCAAGCGGAACCTACAAGTCGCGAGCAACGACTTGTACCACCTGCTCATCTAGGGCAAGGTACATTCGTATCAAACCCAGGAGCTAATCCTGTTGATCCCAATGTTCCAGATTTGGATGATCCGGTAGAAATGGCCAGGTTGAAAATGGATGATCATGATGCCCAGGATAAATATAGGAGCTTGGAAGAAAGACTCAAAGTGATAGAAGGTACTGAAGCCTTCTCCGCATTGAGTGCCAAAGAGCTCAGTTTGGTGCCCGATCTGGTTCTGCCTCCGAAATTTAAAGTGCCAGATTTTGAAAAATATGATGGAACGAAATGTCCAAAGGCGCATCTTGTCATGTTTTTTCGAAAGATGACTGGTTACGTGAATGAAGATAAATTGCTAATACACTGTTTCCAAGACAGCTTGGTCGGATCGGCCCTTCGATGGTATAATCAACTTAATAGAGAAAGGATCCGATCATAGAAAGACTTGGCGTCAGCATTTTGTGAACAATACAAATATGTATCTGACATGGTGCCTGATTGACTAACTTTACAGATGATGGAAAAGAAGCCAACGGAGACTTTTAGGCAATACGTGCAAAGATGGAGGGATATCTCAGCCCAAGTAGAACCCCCATTAACTAAAACTGAAATAACGATCCTCTTCATCAACACTTTGAAAGTAACGTTTTATGATAAGTTGGTAGGAAGTGCCATGAAAGACTTCGCAGATATTGTAATATCCGGGGAACTTATAGAGAATGCCATCAAAATTTGAAGGATGAAAGGCCCCGAAAGCTCGAAAAGGGCAGTACCCATAAAGAAAAAAGAAGCAGAAACCCATATGGTGGGAACTGGGAGCCACCACACTTCTAATCCTTACCCAGTTCAGCCACGACCTCGATATCGCCCACCTCCAAACTTTTATTATCCTCCCCAAAGCCCTTACTATCAAGCACCTCCTCCTTACCCCGTCTACGCCACAGATAACCAAAGACCATTTGCCATGTTCCCACCAAATAGCATGCCTGCTCAAAGCCAACCCAAAAATGAACAAAGACCGACAAGATCTAATCTTAAAAAACCCCAGTTCACCCTAATTCCCGTGTCATACGGAGAGCTGTACCCAAAACTGTTGGAAAAACAATTAATATCCCCACATTATATGGCACCCTTGAAGCCTCCATACCTATGGTACGATCCTAATGCTAGTTACATATATCACGCTGGAAACCAGGGGCATTTTACAGAAAATTGTTTGGCCTTTAAAAGGAGGGTTCAAGGTCTTATTGATGCAAGCATTCTACGATTTGATGGTGCGGGCAATACGGCTGGAAATCCACTCCCTAACCACACTAAAGGGAATGTGAGCGCGGTGGTAAAAGAAGACAAGTGGCGTGCCAAAAGTTGTGTTTCTGAAATAAAGACACCACTGCGAAAGATTTGGGAGGTAATGGTTGAAAAAGGGGCTGTTCTGTCATCCCAACAGAATTTTCAAAGAAGGAAATACAAAAAGTCAATGTTTTTGTGATTTTATGGGATCGAGGGGCATGACATCCAGTCTTGTGAAGGATTCATAAAACTACTTCAAGACATGATGGACAACAAGGAAGTCGAGATCTTTAACAAAATGAAAGAGACCGATAAAGAAGAAGTATGCACTTCTGATAATCAATCATCAGGTTTCCCTTATAGTGCTGATCGACCATTGGTGATTTATTACGATGCAAAAAAGGAGCAAGTGAAACCAAAAATGATAATTGAAGTACCATCCCATTTCTTTTACAAAGACAATAGGCAGTACCATGGAAATATGATGTCAACATTATCATACCTGAAGGCGAAAAAATCCAAAGTCACGACCGGAAATGTTGGTGAAGTAGGACACTTCACCCGCAGCGGGAGGTGTTATTCTAAAGCGGTCGAACCAATGAAGAAGACTGATGACTTGAAGCAGAAAGGAAAGGCACTGATACATAAGGCCGAGGTTGAACTTGAGACTCCGTACGAACAAGAAGCTAAAAGGCCTGTGAATGAAGAGGAAGCGCATGAATTCTTGAAGTTCATCAAGCATAGTGAATATAACGTCGTGGAACAGTTAAGCAAACAATCAGCACAAATCTCGGTATTATCCCTACTGTTGAATTCAGAACTATATCGGAATACTTTGCTAAAAGTGTTAAATCAAGCTTAAGTGGCAAGCAATATATCTGTCGAAAAACTTGATAAGTGGGTGAATAACCTGAACGCGGATAATTTTATCTCTTTTAGTGATGACGAAATACCGCCAAATGGTAGGGGCTCCGTAAAAGCATTGCATATCACAACCCGTTGTAAGGGTTATTTAATACCAAATGTGCTCATTGATAACGAGTCAGCACTCAATGTCATGGCTTTGGCCACACTTTCTAGAATTCCAATTTATATATCTTATATGAGGCCTTGTCACTCTACAGTAAGAGCATTCAATGGGACAAGACGAAAAGTCATGGGAAAAATCAAAATTTCTCTAGAAGTGGGCCCCTATATATACGACATCGAGTTTCAGGTCATGGACATCACACCTTCGTATAATTGCCTTTTAGGAAGGCCTTGGATCTACTCTGCTGGGGCAGTTCCTTCATCCCTCCATCAAAAAGTGAAGTTTATCATGGATAGTCTTTTGGTCACTGTCATGGGTGAGGAAGACATTGTCGCATCTATCTCTGCTGATACACCATAACTCGAAGTAAGCAAGGATGCAGTAGAATATTCTTTTCGTTCTTTCGAATTTATCAATGCTACGTTCGTTGCTGAAGGAAATAAAATTCCCATGCCTAAGCTGTCAAGGAATACCAAGATGGAAATTAAGCTGACTGTGGGAAAGGAAGCCCGAACGAGGAAAGGTTTGGGAAAATATCAGCAAGGGATAGTTAGAGCTCTAAAACCAGTGCCCCATAAGGCTCTATATGGTTTAGGGTTCTAGCCGGATATACGACAGAGAAGAAAACAGTTGTAGAAAGATCAAGAAAGGAGGGTTACAAGAGCCTTAGGCCGAGAATTAGAATGGGAGCCCATAACGTACCCTTATTTGTCAAAAACATTTACATCTGTAGGAATGATATACCCTGGACAAGATAATCTACGAAGTACGCTGCTATTAATTGAAAGGGGTCTTCAGAATGTCAGTATAAATGTCATTGACAAAGGAGATGATGCAATTAAAGATGTTTCAATGATACGCCCTTGTCCTCTTGGATTCGTTTTGAACAATTGGATTGCTGTGGACCTTTTTGTAGTTTCTAAGTCTTCTCCAGAGTAATGCTCAATGTTAACACTCCTCTTTTTGTGTGTCCCTAAGTAATAGTAGGGATTCTTTTGTAAGAGCTTATATTTGCTCTTTATCATTTAAATGAACATTAATGGAAATACATTTTGTCATGGTCTTTTCATTCTCATTAACTTCATAATTTTTCCCTCTTCTCACAGTCTGTCATTGTATATATCTCACATCATGTCATAATATTATGCTTTTTGGTCTCAATACTTTGATGCTCCTCTATAGTTTTCTTCTACATTCAACTTTCAGGTGCTTAGATATCAACGATATGAACAAACCCGTTACAAATCTTGAAATTGATTTCGAGAAAGCTATTTGTTTAGGAGAGTTCAAAGTTGAGGAAAATTCTGAAGACTATGTCTCGTCTCCCAACTTACTAAGAATGGTAGAACAAGAAGATAAACAAATTCTACCTCATTAAGAATCTGTTGAGATAGTAAACTTGGGAAATGAAGAAAAGAGGCAAGAAGTGAAGATTGGGACCTCCATTTTAGATAACACCAAACATGATTTGATCGCTTCACTTCATAAGTACAAAGATGTATTTGCATGGTCGTATCAAGACATGCCAGGATTGGATGAGGATGTAGTGGTCCATAGACTCCTGCTGAAACCAGAATGCAAACCCGTTCAATAAAAACTAAGACGAATGAGACCTAAAATGCTGTTAAAGATAAAAGAAGAAGTCAAGAATCAATTCGATGCTGGCTTCCTACAAGTCTCCAAGTATCCACAATGGGTAGCTAATATAGTCTCGGTATCGAAGAAAGACAGCAAGGTACGAATGTGTGTGGATTATCGCGATCTGAATCGAGCAAGTCCTAAAGATAATTTTTCTTTGCCACACATCGATACATTGGTAGATAACACAACCAAACATTCATTATTTTCGTTCATGGATGGATTCTCGGGTTATAATCAGATAAAGATGGCTCCTGAGGATATGGAGAAAACTACTTTTGTAACGATGTGGGGAACATTCCGTTATAAGGTGATGCCGTTCGGATTAAAGAACACTGGGGCAACATATCAGAGGGCCATGGTGATGTTGTTTCATGACATGATGATATGATCGCCAAATCCAAAGGGGAAAGAAAGCATGTTGGGAACCTCAAGAAGTTGTTCGAAAGACTGAGAAAGTTCCAGCTGAAGCTTAATCCAGCCAAGTGTACGTTTGGGGCTACCTCGGGAAAATTGCTAGGCTTCATCGTCAACGAGAGAGGCATTGAAGTTGACCCAGATAAGATAAAAGCCATGCAAGAACTACCACCTCCACACACGTAAAAAGAAGTTAGAGGATTTTTGGGGAGGTTGAACTACACCGCTCGATTCATTGCTCAATTTACCAACCAGTGTGACCCAATTTTTTGACTTCTTCAAAAACATAATCCGGGAGAATGGAATGAGGAGTGTCAAGTGGCTTTTGTCAAGATAAAACAGTATTTGTCTAGTCCCCCAGTGCTAATACCGCAAACTCCAGGAAGACCGTTAATATTGTATCTGACTATGTTCGAAAATTCAATAGGTTGCGTACTGGGGCAACATGATGAGTCAGGGAAAAGGGAAAAGGCGATTTACTATCTCAGCAAAAAGTTCACAGAGTATGAGGTAAAGTACTCGTCAATTGAAAAATTCTGTTGCGCTTTGGTTTGGGTAGTTCGGAGGCTCAGGTAATATATGTTGTATCATACGACATGGTTAATTTCAAAGCTGGACCCAATAAAGTACATGATGGAATCACCTGCACTCTCAGGAAAGATGGCACAATGGTAGATCCTACTATCAGAATACGATATCGTCTATATGAGCCAAAAGTCGATAAAAGGGAGTGCAATAGCTGATTTCTTAGCAACTCGAACAACAAAGGAATACGAGCCATTGGGATTTGATTTCCCTGATGAAGACTTGATGTACATTACGGGAAAAGAATGTGAGTCATCCAAAGAGAAGTCATGGAAGATGAGCTTTGATGGTGCATCGAATACGTTGGGGCATGGGATTGAAGCAATCTTAGTATCACCAGAAGGGAACCATTATCCATTCACTGCTAGGCTGAATTTCTTCTGTACCAATAACATAGCGGAATATGAGGCCTGTATCATGGGACTTCGTACAGCTATTGAATGAAACGTCGAAATCTTAGAGGTGTACGGGGACTCAGCGTTGGTGATATACCAAATCCGTGGAGATTGGGAAGTGAGAGATTCGAAATTAGTTAAATACAACGATCTAGTAGCAGGATTGATTAAAGAATTTAAAGAAATAACTTTTAATTACTTCCCACGAGAAGAAAACCAATTGGCTGATGCCTTGACCACTTTGGCTTCAATGTTCAAAGCGAACAGAGAAACAAAAATAATGCCTCTTCAAATGAGCATATATGAAGTCCCTGCACATTGTTTCAGCATTGAGAAAGAGCCAGATGGATGGCCATGGTTCCATGATATCTTAGAATATGTCAAGAATCAAAAGTATCCCGAACAAGCAAATGAGAACGATAAAACAACAATCAGAAGAATCGTAGTAGGATTTATTCTTGATGGAGATATTCTGTACAAAAAGGAAAAGATCAAGTGCTCTTGAGATGCGTAAATGCTGTTAAAGCCAGGAAAATACTTGAAGATGTCCATGAGGGAATTTATGGGACACATGCCAATGGTTTCACTATGGCCAGGAAGATTATGAGACTCGGTTATTACTAGCAAATGATGGAAAGTGACTGCATTAGTTTTGCACGAAAATGCCACAAATGTCAAATTTATGGTGATAAAATTCATGTAGCCCCTTCGTCCCTTCATGTCATGACTTCTCCGTGGTTTTTTTCTATGTAGGGCATGGATGTTATAGGGCCAATTTCCCCAAAAGCTTCTAATGGACATCGATTCATTTTTGTAGTGATAGATTACTTCACGAAATGGATAGAAGCCGCTTCATTTGCTAATGTGACGAAGACTGCAGTTTGCAAGTTCTTAAAAAAGGAAATCATTTATTGATATGGTTTGCCTGAAAGAATTATTTCAGATAATGCCTTGAATTTGAACAACAAGATGATGAAGGAAGTGTGTGAACAATTTCAAATAAGGCATCATAACTCCTCACCCTATCGCCCGAAAATGAATGGAGCAGTTGAAGCGGCCAACAAGAATATTAAGAAGATTATTGGGAAAATGACCGAAACATATAAAGACCGGCACAAGAAGCTACCATTCGCTTTGTATGCATATCGCACATCTGTGCAGACATCAACGGGAGCAACTCCTTTCTTTCTGGTCTATGGAATGGAAGCTGTGCTACCCATTGAAGTTGAGATCCCCTCTCTACGAGTCTTAATGGAGTCAAAATTAGAGGAAGCAGAGTGGGTTCGAGCTTGATATGACCAGTTAAACCTTATTGAAGAAAAACGTTTGAAGGCAATCTGTCATGGACAGATGTACCAGAAAAGAATGATCGACGCCCATGACAAGAAAGTATGGCCAAGAGAATTCCACGAAGGAGAACTCGTGCTGAGAAAAATTCTCCCAATACAAAAAGACTTCCGAGGAAAATGGGCACCAAATTAGGAAGGATCATATGTCGTAAAGAAGGCTTTCTCAGGTGGGGCTTTGATTCTCACTGAGATGGATGGGAAAGAGTTACCTAACCTAGTGAACTCAGATGCTGTAAAGAAATATTATGCCTAAAAAAAAGAAAAAAGATCAAGACGAAAACCAGAAAAAGGGCGTCTTGATGAGCAAAAAAGGATTAGGATGAACACCTGAGAGGGCATCCTAATGAAGCAAATCTGGGCTTAAAGAGCAAGGCGATTTGAACAGTGGGTCAAACGACAAGGCTATAGTATTTGAATCATCTCTAAAAGCTTGAAATCTTATACGTAAGAAGCCATGCTCGAAAAGATTCTTGATTAAGTAACGTGGAAGAGATCATGCGTTGAATATCTAGAGCATTTGTATTTACTGAATGTGATCCCCTTTTCTTTATGACACTTTTTTTACTATCCTTGGTTAACCTTTTTGTTTGTTACCTTCGAAATAAATAAATGAAAAGTATATCTTTTGTACCTACCTGACCATTTTCATGCATCTCATTGTATGGTTTATTTGAATAATAAATAGTAAAATGACATACTCTAAAAGAAAGGTTGAGTATTACCCGGATGAGAATTCGATAAGTACGAGGCCTCAAAGCAAGGACAAAGTTCAACAGGGGGCAAAAGAGTGTATCTGAGAAATACAGATTACTCATAAAGCTGAAGAACGGGTACAAAGCCTAAAGAGAAAGTCAAGAATCGAAGCAATGAATGCAGATCATCACAAGAATCGTGACGAAAAGAGATATATGACAAACAAATCCAAGGCACATAAGGCATGCAGGCATTTAAGACAAGCATGTGCATACCATGATGACATCATGCATGATATATGCAGGTACTCCAGCAGAGCGAGAGGTTTTGATGATATTTATACTGGATCAAGGAAAAAGACCCCTGAAGTTCCACCAGATGATATGATTTGGTATCCTGATATTTTTATTTCTGTTTTTCAAAAAAATCAACTCATATTGTAAGAGGTGAGTTGAGTCTCGGGTCACACGCCGAGGTATTTTCAATTTCTTTTTTTCAAAAATCAACTCATATTGCGAGAGGTGAGTTGAGCCTCGGGTCACACGCTGAGGTATTTTTAGTTTCTATCAACTCATATTACGAGAGGTGAGTTGAGCCTCGGGTCACACGCTGAGGTATTTTTTAGTTTCTATCAACTCATGATACGATAGGTGAGTTGGGCCTCGAGACACACGCTGAGGTATTTTCAAATTATGTTTTTTCAAAAAAAATTGACTCATATTGCGAGAAGTGAGTTGAGCCTTTTAGTCTTTGTTTTTTTCAAAAAAAAAAAACAACTCATATTGCGAGAGGTGAGTTGAGCCTCAGGTCACACACTGAGATATGTTTCAAAAATTAACTCATAATCCGAGAGATGAGTTGAACGTCAGTTTGTATGCCGAGCTATTTTCGATATTTGTTTTTCGATAAAGAATAAAGATTAGAGTTAATCGAATATGCAGATATTATTTCTCTGAAGTGTTAGTGGAGCAGGTTGAAGCTACAAATCTTTGCTCCCTGAAACGGCACTGGAGAGGCTCAAAGCCACCATTCGTATCTTCTTGAAGTTCCAGCGGATTAGATCGAAGCTACAAATCTTTTCTCCCTGAAATGGCACTGGAGAGGCTCGAAGCCTTCATTCATATCTCCTTGAAGTTTCAACGGAGTAGGTTGAAGTCACAAGTCTTATTTATCTGAAGTTGCAGTGGAGCGGAGTAAAGCGACAAGATGCAGTGGGTTGAACGAGGCTAGCTAAAGAAAAGGAGCATCAAAGAAGTCAAGACTCGGCAAGACAGACCAAAATTGGCCCTTTTAAGGTCTTTGCTCCATTCCCGTTACACGACAATGAGCAAAGAGGGGCAGCTGTTGAGGCCCAATTTTGACCCAATTGCATCAGCCCAAACCAAAAGAAAAAAAAACTAAAAACCCTAAAGCCCACTAAATAAGCCCAACATAGCCAAAACATTAACAGAAAAAAAAAAACCCTAGCCACTTGCACTGACAGCCACAACCACCCCCTGGCATCACCTACTCCACCAGTCACCTCCACCGGCCATACCCTGTAAAAACAAAGTAAACATGCAAGGCAGAAGCAAGAGATAGCAAAAAGTAGTAATAAAAGCATGTAAAAAATGGCTATAAAAAGACAAGCAAAATATTGTAAGGGGATTGGGCATTTTTTAATACAAAGCATTTGATTTTTTTAAACAGAGAGAGCAAAACAGTGGTTCAAAGCAAAACAAATCAGAAAAATACCAAATCGGAAGAACCCAAAATACTAGAAATCCAAATTCGAAAGCTTAAGGTGATTTTTATTTTATTTCTTTCCTATTTTTGGGTCTATTCATTCATATATATACATATATTTAAAGTATAAAAAATAACATAAACAAACAAAAAAAACATACTTTTTCGATTTTTCGGCCACAGTGCGCGATGGCCGGCGGCGACGGACCGGCGGCGGTGACGGCGGCCTTCCTGGCCGAAGTTAGGGCCTAGTTCAGAGAGAATTCTTTCTTCTCTCTCTTCTTTTTTTTCTTTCATGCTAACAAATGAATTTTTTTTCTCAAAAACTTGACTTTTATAGCCCCCTAAAACGACGTCGTTTTGGGGTTGGCCATTAACACCCAAAACGACGTCATTTTACTTGAACCGGATCCACCCAACCCGACCCGCCTAGGATTCGCGTGTTTTTTAGTGAAAGGGCTAATTGCGCTTTTAACCCTTCCGCTTTTTTATTACTTTGCAATCAAGTATTTTTCGTTTTCAATTTTGCCCCGAATTTGTACTTGAACTTTAATTGAGTCCTACCCGATGCTGTGCGTTTTAGAGGGAGGGTTATTTTCAGTTTCGGTCCCTCATTATTGTTAGCGTGTTCGATTTGGTCTTTTCTTATTTATTTATTTGCAAATTGGCCCCGAACTTTCATTGTAGGTTTAATTTACTCACTTTTTCTGTTATTTTCCATATTATATATTAAATTAACATATATTATTATTACTTTAACTTATTATTATTATTATTATTATTATTATTATTATTATTATTATTATTATTATTATTATTATTATTATTATTATTATTATTATTATTATTTTGTTGATATTACTATTATAATTATATTTTATTTTTGTGTATTTATTTATTCATTTTATTATTAATTCATTAATTTATTATTATTAACATATTCTTATTATTTTTATTAATGTATTAGTATTATTATATATTAGTGTATATTTTTATTATATTATATGTATATGTATATATATTTATATATAGTATTATTTTTAATTACTTTATTTTAATATTTTATTATATTATATTTCCTTTTGTATTATTATTATTATTATTATTATTATTATTATTATTATTATTATATATTAGTGTATATTTTTATTATATATGTATATGTATATATATTTATATATAGTATTATTTTTAATTACTTTATTTTAATATTTTTATTATATTATATTTGCTTTTTGTATTTCAATATTATTACTATTATTATTATTATTATTATTATTATTATTATTATTATTATTATTATTATTATTATTATATATTAGTGTATATTTTTATTATATATGTATATGTATATATATTTATATAGAATATTATTTTTAATTATTTTATTTTAATATTTTTATTATATTATATTTGCTTTTTGTATTTCAATACTATTACTATTATTATTATTATTATTATTATTATTATTATTATTATTATTATTATTATTATTATTATTATTATTATTATTATTTATTATTATTATTATTATTATTATATATTAGTGTATATTTTTTATTATCTATGTATATGTATATATATTTATATATAGTATTATTTTTAATTACTTTATTTTAATATTATTATTATATTATATTTGCTTTTTGTATTTCATTTTTATTGCTAGTATTATCATCATTATCATCATTATTAACATATATATGTATACATGTGTATTTTTCATGTACATATTAGTATTTTCTACTATTATTACAAATATATTAGTTCTTTTATTATATTATTAGAACGTTATTTTCATTATTATTTTCTTTATAGTGAATATTATTGTTATTTTTATTCTAGTATTATATTTTAATATTTTTCATTAATTGTATCATTGTTTGCATTATTTACAAATTTCTATGGCAAATGATATATATATATATATATATATATATTTAAATAAGGTAACGTACCGATTTCAATATTAGGTCGCTGATGTCATCGCTATGTTGGGTGAATGTCATTGGCTCGTGTTAAAAACGAGACGTCCTTCTAAAAAATCAAAAATTTTAAATTCTCGTATTTCCATTGAATCGCGATTAAATATTAAATTAAACTTGTATTTTGAGAATTAAGACAACGCGTGTTTAATAAGAAACCAATTTTGGGCGTCGTGAGGGTGCTAATACCTTCCTCGTGTGTAACCGACTCCCGAACCCTATTTTTCTCTGGATTTTTTGCGTAGATTCAAATCTGGCATTCATTTTTGTTCAAAAATAAATTTTCTTTCAAAAGAAAAAAGAGGATTTATTAGATGTCCGTTCACACCTAGAAAAAAAGATCGGTGGCGACTCCTATTCTCTTTAACACCGAAATTTCGTTTTCAAATTTTCAAATAATCGCCTCAATTAGAGACCAAAGAGAAATTTTCACGTCGTTAGAGTGTAAAATGATACACCCTTTTTCTAAACTAATTGCACATTGGTTCTAAAGAAATCCATAAATGCACCAATGTTCTCTCTATACATATTTTAAAGTTTAGACTACGGTAGTTATTCAGTTTGATGTCACACTTGAATAATCAAAGCCAATTACTGGAATTAAGAATTTTAATAAAATATTGAATGAACTAAATCATTAAAATAAATCAATCAGAGTTATCATGCATCACAAGTCTTGACCATTGAAATAAGCAGCCTTTAGAGCCACCACATGCAATGCAAGATTGAGATATATTCTTTCATTTTTATCTCAGATATTGGATCTAGTTTTACTTTCATATTCTGACTTTTTAAAATATATATATATATATATATATTCATATTAAATACATAATTATATTTTAAGTGAATTCGAGTATAGCTAAAATATGAAAATTTAAAGAAAAAGATAAATAATCATCCATCATAAACTCCTCTGGTATAGAAAATTTGTTATGTAAAATGAAGAAAATTTTCTTTTCCTGATTTATGATCAATAAATGAATAAAAACAGCAAACAAAAAACGTGCATGAATGGCATTGAAAATAAGATATAGTCCAACCGTGCACCAGATAATTAAAGAAGCCAATAAATGATGATTTTGTTCAAAGATTTGACTCTCCATTAACAAGAATGATAAAACTCCTCTTTTACTTCTTCCATTACATTCAATTCCAGTAAGTATTAGTAAATTTATATTTTTATCATTTAATTTCAAAAAGTTAGAAAATAATTTGTTGTTCATTGTTTTATAAAGTTCGGCTAGTAAGTTTCAAATGATTATTCGACGATCAGTATAGTAGATTAGCACCCATTGATGAGTAGAAAAGTATATCTTAGATCCGAATCAATCCAATAATTAATCTCAAAGATTGGAGAAGAAAGTTGTATTGATTTTGGTTCACAAGTTCGTGGTGTTCAAAGCTGTTTCATGAAAAAAAGGTGAACTGTAGAAGGAAGAGGAAAGAGAACTTTTGATTGGTGCAAACTGTGTGAATAGAGAAGGCCATATAATAGTGATTTTAACAGCCCAGTGATTAAAATTAAAACTTTCAAATCGTTCAGTAACCACTTTATAACTTTTTGAAATTGAGTGACCAAAACAAAAAATTATTAATAGTTTAATAACTTTGGGTGTAATTTACCCTAAAAATAGAAGGGATAAGAATGCAACATTTCATTATGGCTACTCGTTATATGGGAATTTTATTTGGTTCATATAATTACATTTAAGAAGTGAGAAAAAAAAATGTGAGAAATAATGAATCTGAATCTTTGTATTTATGGTATTTTTTTCTATTTTCAAATTACGATCTCGAAGATACTAAGGAGTGGGAGTTTATATATATACTGGAGGCAGCAAAAGTAAATCATGGTATTTTAGATACAAGAAAGGGAAATGGCAGGAAACTGGGGGTACAAGGATGTTGTACCAATAACAGCCATGGTCTCAGTGGAGTGCTCTGATGTAGTCTTAAGCATTCTATTCAAAGCTGCTTTTTGAAAGGAATGAGCTATTTCGTCTACATTGCCTATTGTAATGTTTTAGCTACCCTTGTTTTCGTCCCTTTAGCCTTCCTATCTAACAGGTATTTCTTTTTTGCTCTTTCAACTCTCATCAAATCTTTTGATAGAAATTGTTTTTTTCTTCTGACATATCTTGTTTGTTTATGCAGGAAAAAATTGCTTCTTCCATTGGAATTCCCTCTTATCTCCAGAATTTGCCTTCTTGGGCTTCTTGGGTATGTATGGAAGTACTCCATTATGTATATAAATTTTGTAAATTTCTGGGTTTTTCTTGTGATTGTCAAAGATTACAATGTGCTTATGAAAGGAAGAAAAAAAACCATGATTGTTCATTTTTTGGAGACAGGTTTTCAGGTCAAGTATGTGCTTATAAAGGTTTAGAACTTGGGTCCACAACTCTTGCTTCAGCCATCAGCAATCTTGCACCAGCTTTCACCTTCATACTTGCTGTCCTCTTCAGGTTTTTCATTTATTCTATTTTTTTTATCATTGTAATGTTAATAAATAAGATTGCACCATCTCCAAGCAAATTTTTTCATGTTTATGATCTTTCCATGCTTAAGCTATTTCCTGAATGGTCCCTTAACTTTTCTCCCCACTTTTATTTTTTGCATAACAAGGATAGAAAAAGTATCATTTACAAGTTCAACAACTCAAACTAAAATCATTGGCACCATAACTTCAATATCTGGTGCTTTGCTGATCGTTCTCTACAAAGGCCCCAAAGTTATTCCATCTTCAACATCTTTATCTGTTTCACTTCAATGGCCTCTTGAGTCAACTCAATCAAATTGGGTCATTGATGGTCTCCTTGAAGCTCTTGCATATCTTTTCTTTTCATTCTGGTATTTTGTTCAGGTAAATCGATGTATCCAAGCCCCCCCCAACCCAGAAATCTCTATATTCATATCATCTTAGTGATATATTGTAAGATTTTGACATGTTTGTATGATCTTGTTTTGTCCTGTACAGTCCAAAGTAATGAAGATATATATACCCAGAAGAGATTACTGTGAATGTGTATTACAACATGTCAGTGGCCATTATAGCTCTAGCAGCATGCTTAATAAAAGAACAGAACTTGAGTTCTTGGACATTACATCCTAGCATATCAGTTGTTTCGGTCCTATACTCGGTAAGAACATAGTTAATGATAAAATTGCAACAGTGAAGCACAATAATTTGCTGGATCTGAATGTTAAGTTTGTTGTTAATAACTTGTTTAGGGACTTTTCGGGTTCCCATTCAGCTCCGGTGTTCATAAATGGGGCCTACGCGTGAAGGGGCCTGTTTTCGTTGCAATTTTCCGACCAACTTCCATTGTCATTGCAGTTATTATGAGTGCCATTTTCCTTGGTGAAGCAGTGTATCTTGGAAGGTAATAAAAAAGTTTTCCTTTTACATTTCTACTTTGTTTGGTTTTACAATTTAATCAAACTTGGTTTTGCAGTGTCATTGGAGGGGTGATCTTAACTATTGGTCTTTATTCTGTACTATGGGGAAAAGCAAAAGAAGAAATGAAAGATGATGGCTCTGGTTTAAGCACCAAAGACCCTTTGCTGAAATCCCAAAATGTTGAAGAAAATTAGAATAAATGTTCTCAAAAAGAAAAAGAGTAGCTGGTTAATGTAGTTCATGTTGTTTCAATAGGTTCGGAAGCGTGTAAATTATTGTACTAAAAAATCACACAAAGTTCAATTCCCAGGGAAGAGAGGTGGATCACAAAGATCTCTTAAATACCAAGTCTTTCCTTAGTCAGAATATCCCTTTTATAGTAATTTAATAGCACAATTAAATACTACTATTATACCCTCAAATATTGAAAGAAAAATAGGACAAGAAAGAACACAAGAGTTTTAACGAGGTTCGGTAAATTATACCTACGTCCTCGGGCACTAACACCAGATGATAACTTTACTATCTCCAAAATATTACAAACAAATAGAATTCCTTAAGAATTCTCAAATGGGAGAAGAGAGAAAACTAAGAGAGAAAGATTGGTTGGGATGATTGAAATGAGAAATGGTTAGGCCTATTTATAGTTAAGGCTCAGGGACTAACTTGCAAATGGCCTAAAAAATTAGGGACCAAAATTGCAATTATCCCATTCAACTTTAAACAAGTTGCTTGCCACTTTTTTTCTTTCGGTGCCAATTGCACCTCCCACCATTTTTGACTTTTCAACACTTACCTTATTTGATTTTTCAACAATCTCCACCTTGAAGATTTGATTAGGATAATCACATCTTCACACATTTCCTTCAACTCCCCAAATTCGATAAAGCTATCTTTTGTAGTGCCTTCAAATGCGCTCTCGAGTGCCATACACCTGAAGGTGCTCAAATTCTCAGGATGTTAATCGAGTTCAAACAATGATTAAACTTGGTTGTTGTTACCACCTTGGTCATCATATCTGCGGGATTATCTGCTGTCGGAATCTTCTGAAGTAGAATTTTTCCTTTTTCAAAGACTTCCCGCACAAAGTGATATCTTACGTCGATATGCTTGGTTCTTGAATGATAGACTTGATTTTTCGCTAAATGAATAGCGCTCGATCGTCACAATATAGACTAATGTGACTTTGAACAACTCCCAAGTCTTTCAACAATCCATTAAGCCAAATAGCCTCCTTAATGCCTTCTCAGAATCGCCATATATTCCGCTTCGTAGTAGACACACCATCAGAGATCGTAAGGTAGACTTCCAACTCACTGGGCTTTCGCAAGAGTAAACAGATACCCGTAGTTGAACGACGTTTATCTAAATCACCAAAGAAAGTCGGAATCAACATATCCGACTACAAACTGACCAAGTGCTTCATCCTGTTCAAAAATTAAACCAACATCTACGGTTTTTCGAAGATACCGTAGAATCCATTTCACAGCTTGCCAATGTCCTTTTCCAGGATCATGCATATACCTGCTCACAACTCCAACAGCTTGTGAAATGTCAGGCCGCGAACACACCATCGCATACATCAAACTCCCAACTGCATTAGCATATGGGACTTTTGCCATATATTCTCTTTCTTCTTCAGTTTTCGGAGATAATTGAGCACTAAGTTTCAAATGAGAAGCAAGTGGGGTGCTTACATGTTTAGTGTTTTCATTTACACCAAAACATTGTAATACCTTTTTCAGATATTGCTTCTGATTCAAACAAAGCTTGCCTCTCTGTCTATCTCTACTTATCTCCATGCCGAGAATCTTCTTGGCCTCACCTAGATCTTTCATCTCGAACTCTTGATTCAACTGAGCCTTCAGCTTATCTATCTCTTTTTGGCTCTTCGAAGCGATTAACATATCATCAACATACAAGAGTAGATAAATGAAAGATCCGTCATGTAGCTTCTGCAAATACACACAATTGTCATATTTGCTTCTTGTGTACTTCTGCCTTTTCATAAAGCTATCAAATCGCTTGTACCACTGCCTCGGGGATTGCTTCAATCCATATAGCGATTTGTTCAGCTTACAAACCCAATTTCTACCACCAGCATCTTTGTATCCTTCAGGCTGAGTCATATAGATCTCCTCTTCTAACTCACCATGCAAGAAAGCCGTCTTAACATCAAGTTGAGCTAGCTCCAAATTCAACTGTGCTACCAAGGCCAACAAAATTCTAATGGAGGAATGCTTCACAACAGGGGAAAATACATCATTGTAGTCAATTCCCTCCTTCTGAGCGTAGCCTTTAGCTACCAACCTTGCCTTGTAGCGAACATCTTTCTTGCTAGGAGATCCATCTTTCTTTGCGAATACCCACTTGCATCCGATTGCCCTTTTACCTTTCGGTAATTGCGCCAACTCCCAAGTATTGTTCTTCAGGAGAGATTGCATTTCTTCATCCATGGCGCTTTTCCATTTATCACTTTCTAAGCTTTGCATTGCTTCTTGATAAGTGATAGGAATATCATCATCAACAACGGAAGGCGTGAGGCCACCATATCGATAAATCGAGCAGGTTTACGAATTTTTCTCCTTGGCCTTGCAACTGCAACTGGTTCTGGTGTACTTAATGGTTCTTGGGTCAGAACCTCTTCAACCTCTAATTCCTCCATTGTGGCTGGAGAATTAGACTTATTAACTGGGCAAATCCCCATCTGCTCAAACTCCACCTGTTTTGGAGTACACTCCACCTGCTGTGGAGTATCGCTTGTCTGAATATCTTCATCTGCTACCTTTTTCAATGTGGCGATTCATCAAAGGTAACATCTCTCGCATAGATCATTTTCTTTGTGCTTAAGCACCAAAGACGAAATCCCTTCACCCGTAAGTGATTCCCATAAAGAGAGCTTTCTTTGCCCTCGGATCTAACTTTGACTCCTTCACATGGTAATATGCGTGGATCCAAACACATGTAAGGAATCATAATCAGAGTCGGTTTTCCGCACCATACCTCCATAGGAGTTTTTCTTTCTAATACAGATGATGGCAAACGATTAACAAGATGGCCAACGATGTCACGACCTCACCCAAAATTGCTTGCCCAACCCAAAGATTGGACAACATACATCGAACTTTCTCCAAGAATGTTCGATTCATACGCTCTGCCACTCCATTCTCATTGTGGTGTATCCCTAATCGTGAAGTGTCGAACAATACCATACTCTTGGCACACATCGAAGAACGGATCACTTCTATATTCCCTCCATTGTCCGTCCCTAAACCGCTTGATTTTCTTGCCGGTCGGTTTTCGATCATAGTTTTCCATTTAAGAAAAACTCCAAGCACTTCATCTTTAGTTTTCATGGTATACACCCAAACTCTTCCGAAAAGTCATCAACAAAAGTAACAAAGTAGTGTTTTCCTCCCAACGAAAGTGTTTTGGAAGGCCCCCACACATCTGAGTGAACATATTCCAAAATACCTTTTGTATTATGGATAACAATGCCGAATTTCACTCTCTTTTGCTTTCCCAGAACACAATGCTCGCAAAATTTTAATTTGCAAGCCTTTGCACCTTTCAACAATCCTTGCTTTGCCAAAATTTGCAAGGATTTTTCGCTGGCATGTCCCAACTTCATATGCCACAACTGCATTGAGTCCAATTCTTTGTTACCGGAAGCTGCAGCGACTGCTCCAATAACTGTACTACCTTGGTAGTAATACAAGTTATTTTTCCTGATGCCCTTCAATATCACAAGTGCGCCAGATGTCACTTTCAAAACCCCATCTCTCATAGTAACAACTGAACCATTGGATTCCAAGGCTCCCAATGATATGAGATTTTTCTTCAAACTGGGCACGTACCGAACATCAGTTAGAACTCTGGTTGATCCATCTTGATTCTTTAATTGGATTGAACCTATCCCAACAATTTTACAGGCATTGTCATTGCCCATATAAACAACTCCTCCATTTAGTTCTACTAAATCAGAGAACCACTCCCGGTTAGGGGACATATGATAGGTACAACCCGAATCCAATATCCACTCATCTGAATGGAACGACGATGATGATGCAACCAGTGATAATTCAGAGTCACTGGTATCATGCTTTGCAACACAAGCATCTACAGCAGCTTTTCCCTTATTCTTCAGCTTTGGACAATTTTTCTTCCAGTGGCCTTTCTCATGACAAAAGGCACATTCATCTTTCCCGAGTCTGGACTTTGACTTTGATCTCCCCTTTTGAGTTTTCTTCCGAGTGTATGAACGACCTCGGACTACTAAAGCTTCTGTATCTCTGATTGAGTTTTTCTGTTTGTCCTTCTTTCTCTGCTCATAATCAGATAAGGCCGCATGAGACTTCGCCGAGATATATCACTCTCGCCATGAAGTAGAGTAGTTTCTAGGAACTCAAACTCCTCGTGAAGTGACCCCAACAAAGATCAAAACCAAATCTTCATCTTTGAATGTCTCATCCATATTCAGCAAATCGGTGACTAACTGATTAAATTTGGTGATGTGATCATTCATTATGGTACTTGGGACGTAAGTGAAGCGAAATGCTTTTCTTCAAGTGGAGCTTATTTTGACTGTTTTTCTTCAAAATTTTTCTTCAAGTGCCACCCACAACTTATTTGCGAAGTCTCCTTTGAAAAAGCATACCTCTGCTCTCGAGAAAGGCATGATCGAATTGTGCCACATGCCAACCGATTGATCGCCTTCCAATCTTTCTCCTCACATCATCTGGTTTCTCTTCATCAATGGCAATGTCTAGACCTCTGAAAAAGGGCATCTAGAACCTCACTTTGCCACATACCAAAATGGCCCGTGCCATCAAAGATCTCCACGCCAATCTTGCATTTGCAATTGTCGGTCTTGTCCACATGGACGATGTTGAAGCTCCTACACCGACCGCTTTTCTCCATAATCTTTCAATATACCTAAGGAAATCTTTTCGATGTGGAAGATCGTTTAAACTGCAACCACAGAGCATACTACGATTAACCTTCTACTCGATACCACTTGTTGTTTCAATAGGGTCGGAAGCGTGTAAATTATTATACTAAAAATCACACAAAGTTCAATTCCTGTGGAAGAGAGGTGGATCACAAAGATCTCTTAAATACCAAGTCTTTCCTTAGTCGAATATCCCTTTATAGTAATTTAATAGCACAATTAAATACTACTATTATACCCTCAAATATTGAAAGAAAAATAGGACAAGAAAGAACACAAGAGTTTTAACGAGGTTCGGTAAATTATACCTACGCCCCGGCACTAACACCGGATGATAACTTTACTATCTCCAAAATATTACAAACAAATAGAATTCCTTAAGAATTCTCAAATGGGAGAAGAGAGAAAACTAAGAGAGAAAGATTGGTTGGGATGATTGAAATGAGAAATGGTTAGGCCTATTTATAGTTAAGGCTCAGGGACTAACTTGCAAATGGCCTAAAAAATTAGGGACCAAAATTGCAATTATCCCATTCAACTTTAAACAAGTTGCTTGCCACTTTTTTTCTTTCGGTGCCAATTGCACCTCCCACCATTTTTGACTTTTCAACACTTACCTTATTTGATTTTTCAACAGTTCAATGCTTCCATATTGGGAAGCAAAATGTAGCTCATCAAATGATATGGTCTTTCATTACCTAAAAAGATATTGGGAAGCAAAAGGCTTAATTTGCTGGATCAGATTTGAGAATGATGATCATCATCACTTCTATCACCAGATTATTTGAATTTCAGGTCTTTAGCAATTATTATGATTATAATTATGATGCTCATATTATTATTATTATTATTATTATTATTATTATTATTATTATTATTATTATTATTATTATTATTATTATTATTATTATTATTATTATTATTATTTAATTATTGGGTAAATCTCAACCTCAACCTAAAAATATTAAATTAACGTTAAGCTTTATAAACTAATGGAACTAGCAATTAGTTAGAATAAATTTCATTTCAATTTTTAGGAATAAATTTTATTTTTCAAATAATCGTCTTTCATTTTAATTAGAACTAAAATGAATTAGATGTAAATAATTTTTTATAATTTGATTGTTTTTTACGAACAAATTGTCAAAACTCTACACTATACATGACCAACTAAAAGCATCTCTAATCGAATGTAGGAATTTACATCATTTTAATTAAAGCTTAGACATTACATATTTTAAATGTACTATTCATAAATAGAGGTGTTCATAGGTCGGGTCAGGTCGGGTACAGGTTGGACCCAACTAAAATTTTAGGTCCGTTTGTTAGGTTCGGCCCAGCCCGAAAATGGGCCTAAAATTTTTCTCAAGCCCGATCTAGATAAAGATGCTAAAATTCGGGTCCGGTCTGACCCACCCGTATTAATTTTTTATATAAATTTTTAAAAATATATATAATACATCAAAAATGCTAAAAATATTAAAATAAATGTTTCCCAACAAATTAAAAATAAATTTAAAAAAGCATGCATACTTAAATAACACTTAAGATAGGTGCAACTTAACAAGTAAATACCTCTAAAATAGTAACAAAATTAACAATAAAACAAGAGTTATACAATATCTAAACAAGAGCAATAAAATAGTAGCAACATAATAGTGAAATAGTAGAAAAAACAATAAGAAAAAAACAACAAAACAGTTTTCCATATTCGATTTGGGCTCAGGCCAAAAAAAGCCTTACCCAATTTTTTGCCCAATTTCATTTTTCGAGCCTATATTTTTACCCAAACCTTCTCACTTTTGGTGCGGGCCTTCGATTCGGGACAAGTGGCCCAACCCATGGACAAGTCTATTCATAAGTTTGTTTTTGTTGCTATCTTAAGTGACTTATTTGCTTAAAATGAAAACTACAATGGAAGTGCTAGATTGAAGTGGCTACTACATCTTGTCATTGCGAAAACTATGCAAAATAACAATAATAATAAATAAAGAACACAAATGTTTGTTTACGCAATTCGGTTTCACTACGTCTGTAAACCTTAACTTAGTGAGTAATTTCACTATCTTTAATCCACGATACAATAAGTGATTCATACTCTATCACTCTCCAAGTATAGAGATCTCAAATTTGTACCTAAGGACTAGAGAACTCACATCCAAATCATACCCCTTAGAACTTGCGCAATAAACACTCTATAATGATTACAATAACAGTTTGTACTCTCTCACAAAAACAATTTCTTAAAATGAACATATTAGAATGCACTCAATAAATTCTCATATATAACCTAGACAAGCCTTAAAGCATATACCAATTTCAACTTGCTAACATAGAGTCTAAGTGAATATAAAGTAACTCCTGGAAACTAGCTATTACATCAATAACAATCAAAGCACAATCTGCTATCCAAAATCAACAACACTATCTCGGTCAAATCTCCACATTCCAAGGAATTAATTAATTCACACAAATCCAATCAAATTCAATCTTCAAATACCAAGGATTGGTTTCCATAGATGGACCAAAGTATCTTCAATAACATAGCACATTAACAAGTCCAAAGATTTTCTTCATTAAATTGCCAAACCAAATAAGGCAAGTTTTTAACCACCTCAGTGGTAGTCTATAGTTGGCACTACCAAGTGCCACTCAGCAACTCTCGGCTCATTTTGCCTCAACAATATCCCCTTTTGACAATTTGTTGAACAAAATAAAAAAAAAAAGAAACTAAACATAGTATGGTAACCAATAGCTCCCCCTTGGCACAAACCTCACTCTACTAAACTCAACTTAGAACATAACATAATAATTTTGAACCATCAATGTTGTGTCTAGAATTAGCACTAACAATCGAAATGCTAAATTATATTTGAGTAGCAAATAGGTAAAGTCCATCAAAGCAAACAACCACCATTGCAAAATATCATCATAGTTCCAAGTCAGTTCCAATAGCGCAGTTATAATAGCATCATCGAATAAGTATCATCATCTCAATTATATAAGCCTGTCGAAACCATTTTTGTAGGGTTGAAAAATGGGGATCGACTTTAAAACGAATTGTGGAGTCGCCACCAATCCTTTTTGTTTAGGTGTGATTGGGTCACCCTGTGATCGATCATTTTAATAAAGTATTTTGTTTATTAAAATAATGTTTTTGGTCTATGAAAAACTAGAAAACGGATTCGGGAGTCGGTTAAGCACGAGGAAGGGTTAGCACCCTTGTAACGCCCAAAATTGGTACCAATTGATTATTTAATGTCCTATAGTTGAAAATTTGAAGAAAAATGTTGAAATACGATTCCTTTAAAAATGTGAACAATTCGAATTGGATTTTAAGATTCACTCGTTCAAAGAAATAAAATACCACATCCAGCACATTAGGACACGATATTTTAAGCCTCCAAAAACTGAGATCACCTCATAATTTCCAGAACACGCAACGAAATTTAAAAAGGGAATCCCGTTATTTGGCCAAACGAAGAAAATCGAAACCTAGCACGATTGGTCACGATTTCTCGAATTTCCAACACGAAACATTGCCTTGTTTTGAAAAATCATTGAATAAAATGCAATAATTTAGAGAAATGCATTTATTTAAGATGACGATTCATTAACAAAACCATTACAACAATAAAATATAAAATACAAATGCTAAATGATAATTCACATTGCACAACGTGCTGACTTTCGATGTTAGTATAAATGATTAAGAGAAAATGTAATAACAACAAAACTAATATCTCAAATAGCACTAAAACAATGTCAAGGTTTACATAAAAAGAATGATAAAATATGGAAACTTCAATAAAAAAAAAAGTAAATAACGGCTCAAGAGAGTATACATACATAAAATAAAAGTGAAGGAACAAAACGGAACTTTATACAAAAGAAATCCAAGATATCTAATAAAGTATGTAAAATTAATGATATATTTAAAAAATAATTAATAAAACAATTTCAAAATAAGAGAAGTTTATAATGGATAACATATATGCATATACATAAATAAGATAAACATTTTTAAAAAAGAAGAAAGAAATTGAGTAAATAGCAAAGCAATTTAAAAAAATAAATAATGTGATAAATTTAAAAAAAGAACATTATATGCACCTACATGATAATATAAGATAAATAACATGTGTTTAAAATGAATAATAACCATAAATAAATAATGAACTAATAGAAAACAACAAATTTTGAATTACAAATTTTAAAAACTATGTAATATGCATAAAAGATAATAATTAATGAATTGGTTAATATATAAAAATGTTGGGAAAAAATAACATAAAATACAAGATCTTAAAATAAACAATCATAAGACAATTTTAAAATAAATAATACATAAAAAATAATATATAAAAATAGTTTTAACTAATTAATATAAACAAACATTTAAAGTCAATAATATATATTAACATAAATAATATACATGAAAGAAAGTTAAATAAAAAATTTGAAATAAATAATATATAAGGAGATTTAAAATAAACAATAATAAAACAGAAAAGTAATATATAAATAAATCAAAACAAGTTAAGGACAAATTTGAAATTAAAACAAAATCTGAGATCTAGAAGCTAAACATTACATCAACAAGAGGGGCAAGATGGAATTCATGAGAACCAATGGGGATTAGAACAGAAAATAAACCAAACCCAATTTTATTTGTTTCCAAAGACTTAAACGACGCTGTTTTATCAGTTATTAAAGCTAGAAAAAAACTTTGAAATTGTTGTCTACCATTTTTAAAGAACAGACCCATCATTTTATTAGGGTTTCGGGATCCCTATGCCCCAAATGGTCGCCGCAATGCCAAAAGATTAGAGGAAATTTCTCCCTCCAAAGGCCAACTTCTACGACAGAGGAAGAGTTACCGACGATGGAGGAGCGAGTCAACTCAGGTATTCCTCTCTCTTTTCTCTTTTTTTTTTTTTTTGTTTTTTACACACAAATAAAAGGAATAAAAAAAATCAAAAGAACCAAACAATCGAAAGGAAAAACTGAAAATAGCTTCAAAATTTGATTTGTATTCATATTTTTGCGTCTGTTTTCTTGTGTATTCCCTTTGCTAGTGTATTCGTGAAAAAAAAGAAACGACCCCCCTATTCGCACACTTCCTTCACTGTAAGCAGTGATTGATGATGCGCAGATGCCATGGAGAATCAAATCTCAAGGATTGTCCGCTTCGACTTCGAGATCCCATCTTTACTTCGATTGCAACGAAGAAGATGGGCTACAATCGCTAAGGTAAATCCCTTTCTTTCTTTTTATTTTCTAAATGCGATGATGAAAGATTTGAAGAAATAAATTACCAAGTAAAAAAAGAAATTGCAGAAATCAAAACAGAGATTACTTTTTCAAAAATGGCTTTCGAATATTTCCTATTCAATCTGCGTGTATAGTATGGGTAACCCCCATACAATGAGAATGTTTATGGCTTTATAGCCGAAAATAAAAAAGGAAAATACAAAGAATTTTTGTTGTTTTTTTCTCTTTGTTGTGCTATCCTTTTTGCATCTGTGCGCAGGTAGGAAGGTACGGAGCTCGGTGGTTGAACGGCGCTGTGCTGGAGATGAGGATGAGGGGTTGCAGCGCCTAGTAGCTAGGGTTTTCGCCCTTCGGCTGAAGCTTGTTTTAGTTTTGGGCCGTTTGGGGTAGGGGTATTTTTGGGCTACTTGGGTTAATTCGGTTTTGGGTTTTAAATTTGGGTTTGGGTTTGTAATTTTTGAGTTTAAAATTGGGTTGTGTAATTTGGACTTGTGGACTTTGTATTATTTTTTGTTTTGGGATTGATTTTTGGTTGTTAGGCCCGGGCGGATTTGGCCCATTACAAAGCCAAATCAAATATAAGTTCAAAAGAAAAAGAAATCACCACTACAAGGTTTGATACATCTTCAATGTCAACAACATTTTCTAGAAACGTAAAAAACTTCATCAAATAGCAAACAAACATATACTTCTTATATAGCATAACAACAACAATCCCAACACATCATAAAAACCAACACTCAAACCAATAGCTTCCCTTTTTTTTTCAACAAACTTATCAATCATAATCTCTTGATCGGACCAAAGAAAAATGAATGTTGAAGAATATGGGGATTAAAATAATACAACCAAATAAGAGTGAGTCGGTTCATCGAATCAGGAGAACAAGATCACTAGATTGAGTGAACAATTATGCAATAACCACTTGCTTTGTAGATTCTTCTTTAGAGAAACCTTTCTGTCTCTAATATGTTAAATGATCCTTATCTTAACCCTCATCCTGACTATCACTCAATTATGAGATTCAATAGAGGATGTCAAATGATCAATCATCCTTCTGTTGAATCCTTTCTTATTGCCCGAAAAGCCAATAGAAGTAGGCACTTCTGCCTCCCTTATAGTACTTGTTAATTCATGCTTTACTTGTCTTTTCTACTCAACAGCTTCTTTACCTGCCTATTCTGTTGGCTCTGCACTAGCATGCTTACCTTCCAGCCAGTTAAGAGATAACTTCAGTTTAGGAATTGTTCTCTCATATTTTTTAGTGATTTTCACAATATTTGAATTTTGCAATGTTAGTACTTGAAAAATAAAATATGGAAATGGCAAGAGGTTTCTAGCATGTACCTTTTTCAGCATGACTTACCACCTGATCAAATATCAATTGTGCCACATCAAACTTAATCATCTCCTCTACTTTTTTTTTATCAACATGGCTGCCTTACGAATCATTGAATCTCTTTGTGTGTTTAGGACCCAATTTCTTGTTTCAATAGCAAACAAGGCAACATATATAATGAACAATAAAGAATCTCTAATGCTTTCTTTTTTAAGCCAATACTGGAAGATATTGTTAATAATGTCAATAGTAGTGGCATCTAAGGATTTATCCAGTTCAACCATGTTTCTATTGAAACATTTAAGCACCTTTTGGATCAACTCTTGATTGAACTCATACCAACGGCTTTTTCCATACACTTTTTGGTATAATTTTCTCCTTGAATCGATGATTGAGAGCTGCAAATTTGCATAGAACTCCAAAATAAGCACCCTCACATATGGCTTCATAAATGAAGTAGTGGCAAGTAGACCATTGTTTTTCAAAAAAGTTTCGATGTCTTGTTCAGCCAAATTTGTATCTTCGATATTTTGCTCCTCCATGAATCCCTTTGTTCTCAAGGCCATATATCTGTTTAGGCAATCTGGTGTTAGAGATACCAAATCCTTATTGGCCAAAAGCATTTATTCCTCTACTTTTGTCTTTGCCACTATATTAGCAGCATTGTTGGAACACCGCTCTTTCTTAGCTTCTTATTTCTTTGAATGGTAGACTTTGTTATCACAGGCTTCTTAGACTTAACCTTTGATGAAACAATTTCTTTTAAAGGAACATTTTCCTCAAAACTTGCATTTAAACTGGAACTTGAACCAAAACCAATGAAAAACTCATCAGACGAGTCAAAATCCTCTTCACTCAAACTCTCATATTCCTTCTATCTTTTCTGGAATGGCTTGAGGGCAACAAGAGTATTCCTTTCTTCTTCTTCTTCTTACTCTCAACCAGAGCTTCCAACTAATGATCTGCCATAGATCTGGTCCTTCTCTTTAAGGGGGCAGAGGATGTGACCACTAGTTTAGTCACTTTTGTGACCACAACTTTATCAAGAATCTCCTTTAGAACATCATTAGGCACATTCTCAGTCACACAAGCCTCATGCTTCACAATATTAGTCACAAAATCAAACTTATCAACAATAATAGCAAAGATATTAACATCAACATTTAGAGTAGCATTTACAAGTGTTTCGTCAAGGATAGTATCAACATCACCTTGAGAAATCATTGTATCAATTAAGGATTACATCTTTCCTTTGTGGCGTGCTCTGCTAAGTCTGTTTGGTAAAATGTGTTTATTCGCCCTTATGGTAAGTTCTGGATAAATTCTGATTGTTCTGTTATAGATACTGTTATGATAAGGTTATGAAACGTCTAAGGTTATTTTGGTTGAATTAGATAAAGGAAGTTTTAAAAAGAAGTGTGTATCAGTATGTTAAAGGAGTATCTTCCATATCTGAACAATGTGATGTCTTCTTTTGAAATCTTATGGAATCTAAGTATTTTTTTTATTTTAGGTATCCTGGGTTCTGTAATAAAATGGTGAGGAATTCATCTGAATGATCTGTGTAGTACATTATTAGTGTGAGTTGGTATGGTATCTAACCAGTGTATGATTTCATTAATAGACCAATGGTATTCAGATTTGCATAAGTATTCGCCAAATGTGTATGTAACCATCAGTGTTTAGTATTTGTAAACAAATATTCTGGAATAAATGTGTGTGAAGAGATAGTTTGTATCAAGTGGGCTCTGAAGAGATATTCTTTTGAATAGTACTTTTGTGGTTAAGAGAATGAATAGATCAATGAAATGTCAAGAAGGTTCTTAAGTTAGTTAGTTTAGAAAGAATTTGCATGTTAAGGGTATGGTTTTTGGCGAGTAAGTATAAGCCAAAACTGTAATTGTAACACCTCTACCCCGTATCCAATGCTGGAAGAGGGTTACGAAGCATTACTGGACTTATAATTTAATCATTCAAACATTTCATATACAATTCTCATTCAAATCAAAAACCATTCAAACATATAGTCCTTAATACGAGCCCTCGAGGCCTTAAAATAAACATTAAAAGTGGTTCGGGACTAAACCGAGCACTCAAGAAATTTTTAGAAAAACATAAAAAATTTTCAAAGTGTAGGGGTCACACGCCCGTGTCTCAGGCCATGTGGGCATTCGAAATGGGATCACATGGCATGTCTCAGACCGTGTCCAACCCCGTGTAACTCTCTAACTTGGGTTACACGGCCAGACCACATGCCCGTGTGCTAGGCCGTATTCCCTTCGAAATGGCCTCACACACCCGTGTGCTAGGCCGTGTGAAAACTGGAGGGTATACTGACTTGTGCCACACAGCCAAGCCACATGCTTGTGTACTAGGCCGTGTGAAGCTACTGACTTGATTTCTAAATAAGTATTAGAGGACACACGGCCGTGCCACCTAGTCGTGTGTGAGACACGCCCGTGTCTTTGCCTATGTGGACAAAAATAGGCTAAAGCTATTTTCCTCACCCAAAGTGGACCCAAACTCAACAATGCACATACAACCATGGCATAAATAGGCATTTCAAGCCAACCAATATTAAGTTCATATCATATACTATTACACATACAACATGATATCCATAAGCACATTCACTTAACCACTTTAACACACATCAAACATACTTACAAAGTCTATCTAAAAGGTCAAATTCATATATGAGAATGTGTGCCTAGAACTTATCATGCATACTCATCTCAATTACAACCATTTGTTACACAAGATGCCAATCCACAACAAGGT
Source organism: Gossypium arboreum (assembly GCF_025698485.1). NCBI lineage: Eukaryota > Viridiplantae > Streptophyta > Magnoliopsida > Malvales > Malvaceae > Gossypium > Gossypium arboreum. Next base: position 11,508,237 of record NC_069073.1, on the reverse strand, counting down.
ATTTACAAAGCCACTATACACGACATATCAAAAGGCCATATATACATATTTACATATTAAAACATATATCATTCTTAAGTCAACTCACTTGGCTAATTACAGAACAAACATATAGGCTACCTTAACCAAAACACTTATACATGCCATTTAACCCAAAATATACAAAGTCCAAAGTACCAAAATGAGAGTTTGATAGTGCAACACGATCTCCGACGGCTTTCAAATTGAGCGAGCTTCTGAAATACTATAAAACACGGAAACATAAACTGAGTAAGCAATTAAGCTTAGTAAGTTCGTACAACTAATCAATACAACTTACCAATTCAACCACAATTTAAATAAGCATAAATAAACGTAGACAAATTCCATTTCAGCCAATAGCCTATCATATAAACATGAGTAGGTTAGCCATGCATGAATTCAACCACTCTATATTATTTTTTTGTATTTTTCACGAATACTTATACTAATTCGTATTAATTTGGATCACCTCGTATTATCACTAAGCTCATTGAATACTTTAAATATCAATAAATATACTTACCTCGTCTTTCCAAATTTGAGAACGGTTTACGGATATGAGTACATTGTTTTCTTTGTGCCATAGTCCAACTATGGTCTTACATGTGAATTGTCATGGCCCTGCCATGGTCTTAGCTCGAAGTGCATAACACGGTTATGGTCTTATCATTTGAATGCCATAGCCTAACTATGGTCTTACATCTAAATATTGCCATGGTCCAACCATGGTCTTATCCGTCAACTCATCATTTGCATAAAATGATTATACTCAGTCTTGCGATCTACTTGGTTGGACATTTAATTTCTATTTCAAAGTCTAACAATAAATATGAACAATTTCATAATATCATTCATCAATTTAATAAATAATCATTAAATGTTTAACTATACGAACTTACCTTGTATTTATACAGAGACAATCGACCGATCAATCCACTACTTTGTATTTGCCTCGATCTAAATTCGAACGTGGCTTTTCTTGATCTAAATTATCAAATTTAACTAATTCAATACTTATTCTATTCAATTCAATCCAATTTCAAGTTATGGCAAAATTATCATTTTGCCCCTATACTTTTGACTTTTTTACAAATTAGTCTCTAGGCTCATAAAATGAAATTCATGCCATTTTTTTCCCTATACAAGCCTAGTCGAATTTCATATATACTCATTCAGCCCATACTTTCCACAATTTTTACACGTTTAACTCAAAAATTTCACATTTCACAAATTAGCCCCTGATTCACATTTTCATCAAAAGTCCCTTAACAAAAGTTGTTTAATTAACAATAAGGACTCATATTCTTCCATTAAACACCAAAAAAAACCAAAATGCTCTCATGGAAAAACCCTAGACTTTCACTTATATTGAAATTTAGTCCCCAAATTAGTTAGCTTAAACTACAAGGGTTCTAAAAACATAAAAATCAACAAAAAACAACCACTAAAATAACTTACATGCAAGGGACTTTGTGGATGAAAATTCAAGCTTTCCTATGCTCTTAGTTTGCTGAAATTTTCGGTTGAAAAAGATGGAGGAAGATGACTATTTAGTTTTATTTTTATTTAATTTAACTTTAGTCATCAAATTACCAACCCTTACCAACTTTGACTTTTCATTATTACATTCCATGTGTCGAAACCATTTTTTTGAAAAACAGGGGTCGACTTAGATTTTGAAAATGAAAACAAACATGGGAGTCGCCACCAATCCTTGTTGATGAGGTGTGATCAGGTCACCTCGTAAAAGTGGTTATTTTTAATAAACAATTTGATTTGTTTAAACTATGATTTTGGTCCACGAAATTCAAAAAGACGGGTTCGGGAGTCAGTTACGCACGAGGAAGGATTAGCACCCTCGTAACCCCCAAAATTGGTCCTAGTTGATTAATTAGCGTCATAGTGTCGAAAATTTGAAAACTTTGAAGAAAAAATACGATCCATTGTTAAATTATCGCTTAATTGAAAATTCTTTGAGAAAATGGCGTATTTCACGTTAATCAAGGTAAAGAATTATGTCCCGTAAGTTAGGACACAATATCTTAAATCCCCGAAATAAGGATAAACACCAAAAATTATTTATTTTGGAAAGTGCTTGATTATCTCGGTCTCAGGAAGAAATCATATTCCGTAAGTTAGAACACGATTTTTCCAATTCTCGAGAATATTTTAAAAAATTTAAAACGTTTGTTTGTTTGGATTTATGGAGAAAATCGAAACCCCGTAAGTTATGGAACGACCTTTCGAATCTCGAAATAAAAAAATTAATTATTTAAAAAACAAAGTTTTCAATGTACCAAGTGAAACGTAATACGATTTTGTGGTAAAATGTGAAAATGAATTCCGATGCTAATTTGCGTCACGGAATGATAAACACGTATATACGAATGATGATAATAAGGACGAAAATAAAATGAACGAGTCAAAAAATGATGAGTAAAAGGACTAAAGTTGGAAACTAAAAAAATAATATTAAATAAATAAATAAATATGGTGTAAACAACTTAAAATAATATTAACCATAATGATGATATAAATAAAAAAGTTTTAAAATTGTATATAAAAGGATATAAATCAACAAATAAGAATAAGAATAACATAAACGTATTTTAAAAATAATAATAATAATAAGTAAATAAATTTTAAAAGAGAAATGTAATAATTATAATAGTAATAATAAAATAATGGTAGTAATAATAATACTAATAATAATAGTAATAATAATAAATATTAATAATATTAATAATAATAAAGAATAACAATAGTAAGGACAATAATAAAAGAATAATTATAATAATACTACTACTAAAAATAATAATGATAGTAATAATAATAAAAGTAATAATAATAATAATAATAATAATTAATGATAATAAAAATAAAAATAAAAATAATAAAATAGCAAAAATAATTAAAAGGACTAAATTGAACTTAAAATAGAAGTTCGGGGCGAATTCGAAATAAAAATAAAAAGAAAAGGACCAATTTGGACTCACGAATAACAAAGGAGGACTAAAATGGGCAATATCCCACCCTTCTAAAACGCACAGCACCAAGAGGGACCAAATTGAAGGTCAAAATAAATTATAAGGCAAAATTGAAAATAAAAGAAACTTGATTGTAAAACAATAAAAAATCGAAAGGGCTAAAAGAGAAAATAACCCATTTGCCCAAAAACACGCGGATCCTAGGTGAGTCAGATCGGGCCGGTTCGGTCCAGATCAAAACGACGTCGTTTTGGGTGTTTGAGGTCAATCCCAAAATGACGTCGTTTTGGGAGCCTATATAAGTTAGTTTTTTGACAAAAAATTTCATTTAGCCCTTGTTTAAAAAAAAAAATCTGAACATGTAACACCCCAAACCCGGCCTAGACGTTACGACCGAATCCGGCGTGTCACATTGAAGTGTTTTTCGAAAACCATGTTTTCATTGAAAACCCTTCTTGATGTTTAGAAACTTTTACCGTTTAAACTTGAATAAAACCTTAGCCTTATTTTTTTTTCCAAAACGTGATTCATTGTAATAATTAAAGCATTGTTAACAACCTTGTAAAATCTTATGGGAAACTTTGAAAACTTGTAAACTTTTGTAGTGGCAGAAACATGTTATTTTAAAAAAACAGTTAAGTATCGAAAAAAAATCAAACCTTCTTTGTCATGGCTTAAAGTGAATGGATACTACGCACTGTAGGATTCAAGAAAAGAGGAGGTGAGTCAATTAGACCGCTAAGTACCTAGCTCTTCCATGATCCAATCCTAGACATGCATACATCCATTGCCACACTTTAAGCTTATTACTTGTCCACGAACAACAAATTAAGTTTAAGTCTATTTAAAATATTTATTTCCTTTGAAAACATTTACGTTGCGGAAGCTTTGCTCGGTTATCGTGATATTTTAAAAATAAGTAACTTTTATAAAACGCGCCCTAGAGCTAACCAATTTAATAACCCAAAATATTAAAAATAATAAAAAGAGCGGCCTTATTACAACTTTAACCAGAATAAAAATAATCAAAATAATAAATGCGAAACTTATTTTAAAGAAAACAAAACTTAATCTTCGTGGCCACTCTGAATCCCGCCCAGCTCCAAGTCCATCGATCTAAGGCTCACCTGCAAAGATGGGAAAAAGGGGGGTGAGTTTGGAAAACTCAGTGTGTAAAGTATCCCAACCAGAGCCCAAATCAGTTCAAGCTTTACTGGGCCTAAGCCCTATTCAGAATTTAGTGTTAACTGGGCCTTAGCCCATATCAATATTAATCTGGGCCATAGCCCCTTACAGTATCAGAGTATATTGGGCCTAGCCCATATCAGTATCAATCTGGGCCGTAGCCCTATTACAAGTCGAGATATATTGGGCCTTGCCCATATCAACACAGTTGGGCCCATTTCAATACAGTCTCATATGATTAATGCATGTTAACCCCATCCAACCCTGCACTTGCCTCCGTCCATCCTTACACTTCCTGTGGGGAATAAATCACCCACGACATCCCTACACTTACAGTGTTAGCACCGGTTGCGGCACTAACTATAATCCGTAGCAAAGCTGCTTATATCAGAATATGTGGCACAGCCACCAGAACGGGTTCTTCCTCCATAACAAAACCCAACCCCATGCAACAGATATACATATCATGGCATACAACAAACATAATCAGAATATCATGCATTTCAGTCAAAATTAACCCTAGGGGTATAACGGTCATTTTGTACCTAGGGGTAAAATGGTAATTTTCATACTTAGGAGTATTTCAGTAAAATTTACTATTCTAGAGTTTACATACATATTATAACCATTAACACATTAACAGAAGCACTTACCGAGCGTTTTTACCGAATTGGGCCCGTTGGCCCACTAACCCGTTTTCGGCCCATTAAGCCCAAATATATCGAAGTGCACGAAATTGCGCACTCTGCAATCATACTGCTTTCGATTACCAAAATTAACAACCAAACCACCTCACAAGCGCTCGCACGCTCGCAAGATCACAAATGTCGGCTTTTTAGCTTTTCGGCTTTTGCCGATCTAGTCTATGAGTGGGTGTCGTTTACACACCTGTTTTAGACAATTCGTTGACGAGATCCACGCATGAACTGCCTACAATTGTATTACTACCACGTTAATCTAACTATCAAAAACGAACTACATATTAACTCCTTACCATATTCGGCCAATAACACCTTAGGCACTAGCGATCCTACCTTTGCCGAAGTTAGCGACTAGGTTTAGATCCAGTTGTTCCACTTGTCCAAGTCCTTGATCAACAGCCTCTAGATCACACTATTATCAAAATAAAGTAATTATCACAACCCTTAGGGCTATAAACCCAAATCGACAGCCTCCCTAACCTTTAGGGGTTTCGACTTTTTTTCTAAAATACGAAAGATAGACTAAGTTGGAAAGACTTACCACCGATTCTTTCAGTCAATGTTCCCCCCTTAGTTCCTACTTGATTCTGATGCAGCTCTAAGCCCTCAAACGATAACAAAAGTCGAGCCTTCAGTGATCTCAGTATTCGGCTATGTCCCTAGGATAGTGTGGGATTTTCGGCTTTTTTTGCAATAGTGTAGAGAAAGATAAAATATGAGGGTTTTACTGTGGTACTGTCGACAGAAACTTGGGGTTTAGAGGATGAGAGAATCGGCCAAAGATGATGAGTAAAATAAGAGAATTGGCTAAGGAAATCGGTACAAGAGGAATCAAGTTTTCGGGATTTCGGGATTTGAGGCAATCGGCTATAGTCTTAAAAATAATGGAAGGAAGAAGGAGTTTGAACCAAGAGAAAATTAACAACAAAGGACCTAGTTTCGGCTTCTAAAACTCATTCTGAGGTATGCTTATTTTGGTTTTCAAAAAGAAAATCGAAGAAGAAAGGGTTACAAAAATAGAAGAGGTTATCAAAAGAGAAGAGATTAAGATTCGGCTAATTGGGAAAGAAAATCAAAGGAATAAATAAATTAAGAATAAGGGATAAGATTTTGTGAAAAGTGAATGAGCAACATAAAAATCAATTGAAAATAAAAAGAAATAAATTCGGCTAATTGGCTAAGAATAATCCCAATTTAAATCTCGTGCCTATCTCCTTCTTTATAGCTAAATTCAAACTCTCCTTGCAAAACAACAATGAGAGTCCTTCGCTATCGACTCACCTCGCACCTTGTCACTGGGGAGTTTCAATCTGACTGCCCTTTTCAGATAGCGCACATAAAAAGGAGCACCTCCTGCACGCAACGCCGCTCGAACACGGACCTCCAGGTGCCCAACACACTCTCGACCACGAGGACGGGCCTCCTTCTTTGATATAATAGCGTCGCGTTTACCTTTAAACCTTACCTGCTGACGTCCTGAGTTCTTTTAAAAATAAAACAGAACATCGAACTCGAGCCACCCTGGGACTCCTAACGCATTGCTGCCGCTGCGCCACAAGCCTTTTAGTGGCATAACTCGGTCGCAACTATACTTAAGTTTTACCTTAGCTCAACCTGGCTTCTAAAATAAAAAGCAACTTACGCGCACACCGTGCCTTGAACCCAAGCACTCCTACAACCTCCTAGCGCCACTGCTGCTGGACCAAGCTTCCCTTTTTGCTTAATTTAGCCTACTTTATTATTAAAGCCTTATTGCTCACTTCCCCTAAGAAGAAAAAAAACTAATTTCTTTGCTAAAGTCTTGGATTGAACCAAGATTTTCCCACACTTTAAATACTTCTAAATTTATTTAAAACTAAATTTAAACACCACATTAATAATAATATCCTCTATATTTTAAATAATAATAATAATAATAACCATAACAATGAAAATTTCAACTACAATAATATATATGTTTTTTCCTAATAATAATAATTATAATTTCCATAAATCAATAAAAATAGATACAGAAAATTTTCTAATAATAATTTAATTTAAACACTAAATTAACAACAATAATTTTATAAATATATTTGTATCTAATAATTATAATTTTCATAAAAATATCAAGTAATAATAATGAAATATTTTATCAATATATATATATATTTTAAACACTAGTAATATTTAAAACTTCCCAATATTCAGGATTTCTTCTATCCAAATCCTAGACTCAAAACCCAACTCTTCTAGGCCCAAATTTTGGGGCGTTACAGAACAAGCTCTCTCCTCTCTCTCAAGCATCTCTTTCCACGGTCATCTGCGACCACAGTATACTGTGATCGGACACCCCAAGGTACTTTTTTTTCTTTTTTTAATTAAAAAGCTCTTTTAAATATATGTAAGCATATATATTTTTTAAAAGAAATAAAATAAAATAAAAACATATGTATATATAAAGGATTTGAAGAGAAAATAGAAAAAAAAATTAAAACCTTGGCTTGTTTTTTTCTTCTTCAATTTGTTTGTTGTTATTTTTTGACTTGTTTCGTGTGTTCAAATCTTTTTTTTTTATTCGATTCCAAAAAAAAAATTCCCCCTAAAATACATTTAGATTCAGCCTTTATAGCCAATTTTGACATATTATTTTTACTATTTTCCTACTGTTTGATGCGTGTTTGTCCCTTTTTTTGTAGGTGACGAAACGGGAGTAGGTGGTAGCAGGTGGTGGCTGACATTGGGGAGCGGCGGCAGTAGTCAGAAGGCCTTAGGTGCAGCGCACCTAGGGTTTGAAAAATCTAATTTTTTTGGTTAGGGTTTTAGGTCTAGTTGGGCTTGGTAATTTGGGTTGCTTTGGGTTAGGTTTAGGTTTGGATTGGGTTTGATGTTTGGGCTGTTTAATTTTGGGCCTTGTAATTGGGTCAATTTTTGTAAAAGGACTCTTTATTATATTGGTTTTAAATTTTTGGTGTTGGTTTAGGCCCGGGCAAAATTTGGGTTGTACACCATGTATATCCACCATCTCTTTTAATGGTTTAATTACCACATAAGGATTTCCAAATTAAGTTCTATAGCTATTTAACACTTTTATCTAATAGAACACAACTTTCGCACTTTATGCGATTTAGTCCTTTTTCACAAATTGAACATACAAAAGATAAATTTCTTAACTAAATTTTTATACCATAATTCTAACATGCTGTAGATCACAAACTAATATTAAATAAATTTTACGACATGGATTTGTGGTCCCGAAATCACTGTTTTGATTTCACTGAAAATAGGTCGTTACAGTAATGGTATTCGCCGATATAGAAGTAAGTGTTCAGAGAGAATATTGGCACACAAATTATCTTCAAATATTATAGAACCCGCCAAGCTCACTAAGTTCTCTTGAACTTACAATATCTGTTATTATTTCAGGTATTGTGGTAAGAGAATGCGCCAAGAGGGACGACACCTGGATAGCGACGAAGTGAGTTATTATGCATACAATGGAAAAGTGGCTTAGATTGGGGTTACACCCTAAGAGTCTATCTTTAGCAAACTTTTATATTGTAATGAGTTGTAACAAATTTAGTGTAAAATTTTATATTTAATACTTTTTTTTGTTCTCAAATATCAAGTCTCTCAATTAACTTAATAAGAAAAATGTTTTAAGTAAGGATTGTTTGTCAATTGTTTGATATTTTGTTAAGTATCATGTGTAGTAACACTCGAGATTTGGACCCAGCAAATTGGGTCGGTTTGAGGACATTACAATAACAATTTGATGTTTTGGAATAATTTTCATAATTTTTTAATTTTAAATTATTTGTTGAATTTTGTGTACTACTAATGATTAATTAGCGAGGAATATGTTTAACTTACAAAAAATATCGGTAAATGAATTTATTTGATGAAATTTGAAATTTTACAGTAAAATGATACACACTTATATTGAATTTTGGGATATTGTTAGCAGCCTTTTATACCATTATAAATTTATCATACATGTATACGTGTGAAAAATACATATTTAAATTATATGAGTATATTTAAAATAACATACAATAAATAATAAAACGTATGGTTTGAAACTAATTAATAAATAACATGCAATGTATACGAAATGAAAAATATAGATCAAATTGTAAGTAAACGAAATTTAAACATATAAATACATTAGATTAAGAATACTAAATGTTTTAGAAATGTTTGTGATGATGTTGTCATCAATCTTGAGTTGATGACGAGTCAACTTATGACATCAACTCAATCAACAATATTATTAATATATGCAATTTACGGAGGTAATAATTTTTATATAATAAAATTAAAATGTATAAAATATTAAAACAAAGTTTTGGTTGAGGGTAAATTTAAGGTATTTCTAATACACTTGGCTTGGGTTCATATCTCGCAAGATGTATATATTTTATTGTTTGTTTTAAAATTAAAAAGAAAAATACTCTTGAATTATATAACTTATTTTAAATAAGAAAAGACATTTTAGTAACTTTTCTAACCAAATTGTATTTGATTGACTCGTAACACTAAACCAAATAGACTGTAAATAATAGTATAAATTTATGATTTAATCAAAATAAAATAAATTGAAATAAATATTAATTAAGATGTTTTTTTGGGCCAATTGCCATTAATTGGTGCAAGTTGAAGATGAAATGAATGGCTGAACATATTAGTGGAGATATTTATCATATGTCACAATCATTGCTACCATAATCATTATTTAGAACCTAATGTTATTTATAAAATGACAAATTTAACATGAAAGAAAAAGATTCCTCATTTTTGTAGTCCTTTTGACTATTGTATATTATTCTTGAGAAAAACCATTGAAAAGCAGGAGATTCAGATGGCAAGAAGGTACTGCTACAACGATGTTCTGCCATTAACAGCCATGGTTGCAATAGAGTGCACAAATGTAGGGCTAAACGTTCTATTCAAAAAAGCAACTTCAAAGGGGATGAGCTACTTCATCTTCATCACTTACACTTACGCTATTGGAGCTCTTCTTCTCCTTTCTTTATCATTCCCCTTTCCCAGGTCATCTTTTACGTTTTTTCTTTGCCGAGATTTGGTTATTACTCTACTTTTCCAATTTTATAATTTTAATTTTGATATTAAATTTATTAGATCAAGTTATGTTATTAGGTTTGTATCATAAGTAACTTTTATATCTTCTGCATTTTGAAATTTTAATTATGATATTTATAATGATAATATAAAAGTTTGAAAAATAATATAATTTAACTTAATAAATTTAATAGTTATAGTTTAGATAAAAATAAACTTTTAATAATTAAAAGTAATTTAATTAAAATAAAAATATTAAATCCGTACATAAAATTAATAGAAGAATTTAATAATTTTGTTTTTCTTAATATTATCAAGGCATTTTTTTACAGTTATGACCACTCAACACCATTGAAAATTTGCTTGTTTGTAGTGCAGTAGACAGGTGCTTCCCTCATTGAATTTCCACCTTGGCTTTAGAATTTTCCTATTTGGCCTTATTGGGTATTGAATCACTGTAAATATTTCTCACGGGATCATATATATTTTCGATTCTTTGAAAGATTTCTATCTTAGAGTTTTTTTTTTTTTTTCCTTTTCTGGGGGCCGGTTTTTTGCTCAGGTATGTGCATATAAGCGTATAGATTATAGCAACCCAACTCTTGCTTCTACTATCAGTAATCTCTCACCAGCTTTTACCTTCATACTTGCGGTTCTTTTCAGGTTTCTTCCTCTTCCTAATCAAACCAAGCACCGATTCTGATTCTAATATTCAATTCAGAGTAATAGTTAAATAAATTTTGAGTGGATTTTATTAGATTTAAAAAAGAAAGCCTAAACTTTAATTTTTCTTGTTTCTACCTTTGATTTGATGCTAAAAAAACCAAGATTGGAAAGAGTCGCACTGAGAAGCTCAATCAGTCAAGCTAAAATCATGGGGACCATAGCATCAATTTCAGGCGCATTAGTAGTTGTTCTCTACAAAGGCCCCCAAGTTTTTTCCTCTCCATCACCGTCTTCTACTTTACTTCAACCTTCATATTCAAATTGGGTCATTGGGGGATCCTACTTGCTGTTGCCTATCTTCTATTTTCGATTCGGTACATTATCCAGGTAAATCATACATCTCTAAGCACTCTCCTCCACAATGTTGAAAACTTTCGAATAAACTGAACTGAACTTGGGATTTTGGAATCTTCCAGACCCATGTTATGGAGATTTACCCAGCTGAATTGCTTGTTGCATTGTTTTACAACATATGTGGGGCCATTATCTCTGCACCGGTTTCCTTAATAGCAGAATCTGAGTTAAGTTCTTGGATGCTAAGGCCTAGTGTTGCGGTTATTGCAGTCCTATGCTCTGTAAGAAGTTAGAACTACAATTTAGTAGCCATGTATGACATATATTTGGACATGGATAGGCACGTTAAGACCCTTTGAAAACTTTTTAAAATTGTGTAGGGTGTAATCCAAGGCTTTAGCTCATTTGTGATCGCATGGGGGCTGCATTTGAAAGGACCTGTCTACATTGCAATATTCAAACCAGTATCAATCGCCATTGCTGCTTTTATGAGTGCCATTTTCCTGGGTGATTCTCTGTATCTTGGAAGGTACTGTTTTCCATAGTTTTCATGTTAGAATCGTTTGAGAAGCAATCTATATAAATTCTATCTTAATTTTGCAGTATTATTGGAGCGATTATTATATCAATAGGATTTTATGCTGTGATATGGGGAAAAGCAAAAGAAGCTGAAAGGACTACCTCTAGCAGTAAGGTTCCTCTGTTGAAAGTGGAAGATGCTAGAATATCAAAGAGAAATGCTAGAATATTAAAGAGAAAGTAGATATGCAAAGAGAAATGGAAAAACTATCACAGGTAAAAATGATCTGTTAAAGCTTGGCCTTTCAATACAGTATACACAGCTTATATATAGAAGAAACTAAGGTCTAACTTCTGCTTAACAACTCTTAACCAACCTAACAAACTAACCACCTGACTTATCACTCTAACATTCATCCAGCTTCCTCAAGTGGCAACACCCGAAGAAAACTACGGAAACGACTAAACAGAGACACTGATAACGGCTTAGTAAGTATATCCGCCACTTGGTCACAGGCCGGAACTTCGCCAACAATCAAGTCGCCACTAGCCACCTTCTCACAAACAAAAAAACAAGTCAAGTTCAACATGTTTGAACTTGGAGTGCAGAACCGGATTAGCCGCAACAGCCACAGCACTAGAATTATCACACCATACTATCGGTAAATCAACGGACTTGACATGCAGTTCGTCTAATAGTGAGGTGAGCCAAGTAATATCGCTACTGGCTGCCACAAGACTGCGATACTCAGCTTCAGCTGTAGAACGAGCAACAACCGTCTGCTTTTTAGAACACCACGAGATAGGAGTATAACCAAAATAGACACAGTAGCCCGTAGTAGATCTCCGATCATCAAAATCAAGACCCCAATTTGCATCAGCATAACCGACTAAAGAGAGACGATCGGATCGACGAAAAACTAGCCCATGAGAAAGAGTACCACGTAGATATCGTAAAATCCTTTTTAACGCCACCATATGAGCAGTCGTGGGCGCATGCATGAATTGACATACCCGATTAACAGCATGTGCGATATTAGGTCGAGTTAGAACAATGTATTGAAGTGCCCCTGCAAGACTGCGATACTCAGTTGGATCAGCCAACGGTTCACCCTCATTTTTAGAAAACATAGAAGAACTCACCATTGGCGTATGAATGCTCTTGGAGTGAGACATAGATCTCTGAGCAAGAAGCTCTCGAATGTATTTTCGCTGAAATAAGTGGAGACTACTAGAAGAGAACCGACTCACTTTGTAACACCCCTAACCCGTATCCGCTGCCAGAATAAGGTTTTTAAAGCATTACTACCATTTACAGATCACAAAAAAAAAATTTAAATACTTACCAATTCAATGCATCATATAAATAAATATATTACCATTCAATCAACAGTTTGACACTTGTATAAGCATCAAACAGCAACATTGTTAGTATACTTGCACATATCTCATATAAATTCAACATTGATATATCTATTTTCTCGACATATCGCACTTGAGTTTAATAATAGTCTCAACTTACATAATTTCCTTGTATCAACATATCAAAGATAATCATATATGTACATGTCATGAAACATATCATGCTCTTACCGTTTCTTCATAAGCATATATCATTCATTTCATTATATCAATATTTCATGCTCCATCATTTCCATATATTTTATGTATATTCATTTCGGTAATAGCTTATGTCAAACTTAACATAAATTATATTCTATGTACTTATACTTATTTCGTTTATCTATCTTCATAATTATTTCATATAACCATTCGTCATCGATACATATTACACGAATATCAATTGTTCAATGAGATGTTAGGCGTCTCCCATCCACAGTCTTATTTATCTTTGACATGATGCCATAGTGTCTTTCAACTATGGTCTTACTCATTTTCTGTCATGTTGCCATGGTATCTTTCAACCATGGTCTTGTTCATTTCATATCACGTTGCCATGGTATCTTTCAACCATGATCTTACACATTTCATATCAGGTTGCCATGGTATCTTTCAACCATGATCTTACACATTTCATATCAGGCTGCCATGGTATCTTTCAACTATGGTCTTACACATTTCATATCAGGTTGCCATGGTATCTTTCAACCATGGTCTTACACATTTCATATCAAAGAGCACACTCCCGCGAACCTCATCCTTACAGTGGGATTACCAGTCCAGGCTAAATCCCCTGTAATATAAACTCATAGAGTATTGTCGGGATTACTAGTCCAGGCTAAATCCATTTTACACGTATTCTTCGGGAGGGCTATATCAGAATAGGATCACCCGTCCGGGCTAGATCCTTTTTACCATCAATTCCTTTTCAGAGATCCATCGAATTTTCCTTTCATTCAACTGGGATTTATTTTCAATTTATATCGAGTATTATTAATATTTCATCAAATATCATGAATTGAACATTCAAATCATATTTTCATCAGATAACCACATATTTCAAGTATATAAAATATAATTCAAGTTACACAAACTTACCTCATTGCTTGTTTGTGTTTATAATTTCATTAATCCGATATCTTTTCTTTTCCACGATCAAGTCTCATATTTGAGTCGTCCGGATCTTTATAAATAAATTTGATCATCATTTTCATTCATTTCATCTTCTAATGCATTTAATTAATGCTCTAGGAAAAATTACCATTTTGCCCCTAAACTTTTAATTAATGACGATTTCATCCTTAGGGTCAGGAAAATAAAATTCTTGCAATTTAATCCTTATTTCCAGCTATTATTCTCATATATATTGATAACAGTCCATGAATTCTATAAAATATCAGAATTTTCCATAATTTCAACACTTTTCAATTTAATCCCTAAAACATGTTTTCCCCCGATCTTGAACTAAATTAATAATTTCATTCAATTTTGTAATTTAAATAATAAAATAATCCATTTCATGCAATTTGGTCATTTCTGACATTTTTAAAAAATTACCCATAAAGTTTTACTTTTATTTAATTTAGTCCCTAAGCCTAAAATATGCAAATTAGCCATGCTTAATGAATATTCATATATGTTTTCCTCCTCCTCCTCCTCTCCATTCCACATCCTTGATGTATGTAGCACACTTGTAAGTAACATTATATATAATCTTTATTATTTACTTTTATGAATATTCAAGCTGTCCATCTGTGTCGTAGTCACTAAATTATTTATATCTGGAGCTATAGGACACCAAATTAAGATCTGATAATTTTTCCTGAAACTAGACTCATATATCTTATTACCATAAAATTTTCAGAATTTTTGGTTCAGTCAATAAGTACAGTTTATTCTTTAATGTTACCCCTATTCTGCTGTCTGATAGTTGTGACCCTTCTTCACTAAAAATTAATTATCTCCTTGTACAGAATTTGAATGATGTTCATATTTGTTTCTATTGAAAATAGACTCATTCAAGATTCTAAAAATATAAATTTAAACCCTAATTATTTTTATCCAATTTTTTTATGATTTTACAAATTCAGAATAGGGAACCTGAAATCATTCTGACCTTATCTCACAAAATTCATCATATCTCATGATTTAGAATTCCATTTCTTATATAATTTATTCTATAAGAAACTAGATTTAATAAGCTTTAATTTCATATCTTATTCATCCTATAATTAGATTTCTACAATTTTGATGATTTTTCAAAGTTAGACTACTGCTACTGTCCAAAACTGTTTTAGTACAATATATTAATTACCATGTTATAACATCCTTATTTTCTTTTTCTACACCATTTCTCATCACTTTCTCTTATTTTTTCTTCACTAACATATCAAGAACATAGGACCTTATGTAAGAAAACTCTACTATAACATTATTTTCATGCTTTATCAATAATAACAAACTTAAAAAGATATTGAAATCTTGATGTACTTACCTTTTCTTATTGACTTCAATCTTTAACTTGATTTTTCTCTCTCCTCCAGCTTCGATTTCTTGAATCCAACTTGATATTCTTGCTCCCCATTATCTCCTTGCTATCTTTCTCTCTTGATGGCTATGGAAATTCTTTCAATTTTTAGGTGAAAATAATGAATTTTTGGTGGAAGGACTAAATTGTAAAGAAAGCAAACTTCTTTTCTTCTTCTTATCTTATGTTAGTTTGCATGGGAAAGGAAATGTGTTGATAATTCTTCATCTTTCCTTCCTTTTATACTAAATAAATAATAATATAATAATAATAAACATCTCATAAAATATTAAAATAATATTTATCTAATTAATTAATTTAAAATATCATCAACATAATCATTACATTCTAGAATTCTCTCTCTTACTAATTGACCATTTTGCCCTTCATGATCTTTTAGAATTCCATCCTTGAGTCATCACTTAATTTGGTAAAATTGTGATTTAGTCCCTCATAATTTTTTTACCTATTCAATTTGGTCCTAATTCATCAATTTTTCTTGGTTTCTAGATCATTCCACCGTTAAAATATTTGCACCATTAGTCCTTCAACTTTTTTATATTTACACTTCAACCCCTTAAATGTTAAGTATTTACTCTTGTGCAACAAGACTTTTCTCATCTTTGCAATTTAGTCCTTTCTTGAATTAATATATCATAATATACTTCTCAATATTGACATCACTCAAAAATTCCCTTTATGTCACTTTATTTCCTTATTTTATTATATCATGGATAATATTTTACTGTAAAAATTTTTGGGGTATTACACACTTCAACACCCAAAAAATAATGAAGCTCACCCATATCCTTTAGAGCAAACCCATTATGTAACTGCTGAACAAAACAATTAATTGCGTCAGATGAACTACCAGTGATAACAATATCATCGACATAAACAAGCACATATAACGTAAACTCGGAGAAGGAGCGGACAAACAAAGAAGCATCCGATTTAGAAAGAACAAACCCAACAGACACAAGGAACTGTTTTAACTTGTTGAACCAGACACGCGGAGCTTGCCAGAGACCATACAAAGCCTTAGTGAGGCGACACACAAGCCTTTCTCCAGCCATCCCAGACTTAAAAAACCCAGGGGGTTGCTGCATATAAACTTCATCAGTGAGATCGCCATTCAAGAAGGCATTATTAACATCAACTTGTCGCAGAGACCACCCTTCAGACACAGCAATAGACAGAATGATTCGGATCGTGACCGGTTTCACAATCGAACTAAACGTTTCCGTGAAGTCACAGCCAGGAACCTGCGAACAACCTTTAGCTACTAAACGGGCCTTTCGTCGAGCTACTATCCCATCAGGATTAGTCTTTATCTTAAACAACCACTTACAGCCAATAGCTTTACGTCCAAGAGGAAGAGGGTGAAGTTCCCATGTGGAGTTAGCAATTAAAGCATCGTATTCAGCTTACACCGCTAGGGGCCAGTCAGGATGAGCAAGAGCCTCCTCAACAGAAATAGGATCAGACTCAACTTTGTCCACAGTCAACGCCTTAGGTTTAAACACCCCAGCCTTAAATCGAGTAACCATAGCATGCGTATTAATAGTTGGACCAGCAGGAACAGAAACTGGTATAGGTGAAGAGGGTACACTTCGAGGAGAGGAACTAGCAAGTCGTGTACTAGACCTTGATGCGGATATTGGACTGCCTGGAAGAGCCAATTGAGTAGCACATGGAGCAGAGGAAGACACTATACGAGGCTGACTATGGGAAGAAATCCCAGTGTCAGGAACTGTACAAGGCTCCAGAAAGGAAATAGAACGCACAACAGGAACAGAGGTAGTAGTATACGGAGAAGCTAGAGCATCGGAAGTTGAAGCGCCAGGGAATAAAAACCGAGACTCATCAAAAATAACATGTCTAGAGATAATGACCTTACCATCTGGGGTTAAACAAAAATATCCCTTATGTTGCGGACTATACCCAAGAAACGTAGAGGGCTGTGATCGAAAATCGAGCTTATGATGAACAAAAGGTCGTAGATGCGGAAAACAATAATAGCCAAATACCCGAAGATGATCATAGGTTGGGGCATGACCGAACAAACGCTGATACGGAGAGTTACCCTTCAAAACCGGAGTAGGAAGACGATTAATAAGATGGATCGCACTACAGAAAGCATACCCCCAATAAGCCATAGGTAGATTAGCTTGAGCTAAAAGCGTGAGACCAGTCTCCACAATGTGTCGATGTTTACGTTCAGCAACACCATTTTGTTCCGAGGTGTGAGGACAAGTAATTCGATGAAGAATCCCATGATTTGACAGAACAGAAGCAAAGGCACGAAACTCTCCTCCCCAATCACTCTGAAATTTCTTAATAGATTTCTCAAACTGAGTATGTACCATTTTCTGAAACTGTAGAAAACAATCCACGGCTTGTGATTTACGTTTTAACAAATAAACCCAGGTATACCTACTACTCATGTCAATAAAAGAGACATAATACCAGTTACCGTCACACGCAACAGATGCGAGGCCCCACAAATCAGAAACAACTAATTTAAACAATTCAGTGTATTCAGTTGAGATTGCGAAAAAGGAAACTTATGGGATTTGCCTTTCTGACACACTACACAAACATGATCAAGACACTTTTTACTAAAAAAAATCTGACACTGATCAAGAACAGTTTTTACAATAGTAGAAGACGGATGACCAAGCCTTCAATGCCACAGAGTAAAAACATCTTCACCCGTGGAGCACGCCTGAACTGCAGCGTTGAATGAAGACGGACGGAGATCGATCGAGTCGGCGGAAAATTGATAAAGTCCATCACGAACTTGGCCCCGTAGCAAGATCTCCTATGTCTGGATATCTTTAACCACACAGTGAGATGGATGAAACTCAAAGAAAACATTATTCACAATCGCAAACTTAGACATAGATAGTAAATTTCTTCGAATGCTTGGGACACATAACACATTCGGCAAATGAAGTAATATCTTTTGTGTAGGTATAACAGTATTTCCAATAAAGGAAATGGTAGTAGAAGCTCCATTACCCATTAGAAGAGACGATTTACCTGAATACGGATTGGAGGTATGAAGATTGGAAGCATTTTGACACACATGGTGAGTCGCTCTAGAATCTGGACACCACGAGGGGTTCCCAACCGGTAAAGGCACATACTAATCAGTGTTATGAAAATTTGAGCCAGAGGCAGTAGAATCAGAATAAGCAGAGGCACGCAAATCAGAAACTCGGGGGGGAATACCAACAAATTGAGATGAATCATACTGAGACGAGTCAACATCAAACACACGAGCACGTGGTTTTGTCCGCCACGGAACTTCAGGCTTGGTGGGTGACTCATGCGGAACAAGGTGCACATGATTAGCATTGGGCCTGAAAGAGTATTGTCCAGCATCCAAACGAGGCCTGGCAAAACTATGCGGCCCAAAATTAGGATCGAAATTAGCCTGCCCACGCACAGGAACATTCATGCCCGTGGTTCCTTCACCAATATACGGGTCCATAGAAGGAGACCCAAACTGTCCACCACCATGCACATGAGGCATACCAACATGTGGCCTAGCATGCGGCCCACGTGGAGCCATAGTATCCATCCCCAAAGACAATTTATCAACAACTGGCAGAGACCAATTTTGACTAGCATGGTAATTTTTACCAGTATTTTGGCTAGCATTATAATTTTGACCAATAGTTTGACCAGCATTATAAACATGGCCATAGGTAGGAAACATACCAGAGACCATCCCTCCTTGTGAAGTTACCGCCGGCGTCTGCTCCTCCCGATGATACCTATAATAGCAACGTTGAGCAAGATGCCCAAACCGATTACAAATTTGACACTGAAGTCGAGGACGAAAACCATGACCACGGCCACGGATCGAAGGGCGTCCACCACGAGAAGAGCCATCATCTACACGCGGCGGAGAGCCTTCAACATAGTGCGCAACAGCGACCACCTCGTGAACCGATCTACTTAGGTGAGTCTCACACTCAAGCAAGGCATCAACGAGCCGTTGAAAGGGCACCGGAGTCGAAGAAAGCGAGGCCGACGAAACATGTAATACCCTGAAAATTTTTACAGTAAGATATTATCCTTGATATAGTAAAATAAGGAAAAAAAGTGACATAAAGGGAAATTTTGAGTTATGTCAATATTAAGAAGTATATTATGATATATTAATTCAAGAAAGGACTAAATTGTAAAAGTGAAAAAAGTTTTGTTGCACAAGAGTAAATACTCAAAATTTAAGGGGTTAAAATGTAAATATGAAAAAGTTGAAGGACCAATAGTGTAAATATTTTAAGAGTGGAATGATCTAGAAACTAAGGAAAATGGATGAATTAGGACCAAATTGAATAGGTGAAGAACTATGAGGGACTAAATTGTAATTTTACCAAAATTAAATGATGACTCAAGGATGGAATTTTAAAAGATAATAAAGGGCAAAATGGTCAATTGGAAGAGAGAAAATCTAGAAAGTAATGATGATGTTGATGATATTTTATGATTATTTAATTAGATATATATTATTTTAATAAGATATTTTATTATTATTTTATTATTAATTATTTAGTATAAAAGGAAGGAAAGATGAAGAATTTTCATCATCTTTCCATGCATGCAGCCAACGTTAGAAGAGAAGGAAAAGAAAGAAATTTTCTTTTCTTT
The DNA here is from genome assembly GCF_025698485.1 of Gossypium arboreum. Taxonomy (NCBI): domain Eukaryota; kingdom Viridiplantae; phylum Streptophyta; class Magnoliopsida; order Malvales; family Malvaceae; genus Gossypium; species Gossypium arboreum. Next base: position 11,488,150 of record NC_069073.1, on the reverse strand, counting down.
ACAATTTGGTCCTTCCACCAAAAATTCACCATTTCCACCTAGAAATCAAAAGAATTTCCATTGCTACTAAGAGAAAGAAATGTTAAGGAGGCCATGGGGAGTTAGAATATCAAGTTGGATTCAAGAAATAGAAGCTGGAGGAGAGAGAAAATCAAGTTAAAGATTAGTATCAATAGAACAAGGTAAGTATATCAAGATTTCAATATGTTTTTAAGTTTGTTATTATTGATAAAACATGGAAATAATGTTATAGTAGAGTTTTCTTACATAAGGTCTTATGTTCTTGATATTTTAGTGAAGAGAAAATAAGAGAAAGTGATGAGAAATGGTGTAGAAAAAGAAAATAAGGATGTTATAACATGGTAATTAATATCTTGTACTAAAACAGTATTGGACAGCAGCAGTAGACTAAATTTGAAAAATCACCATAAATTGTATAAATTGAATTAGAGATGAAAAAAATATGAAATTAAATCTCATTGAGTCTAGTTTTCCATAGAAGAAACGGTGTAAGCAATAGATTTGTAAATCATGAGATATAATAAATTTTGTGAGACAACATCAGAATGATTTCGGGTTCCCCTGTTCTGACTTTGAAAAATCATAAAAAATTGGATAATCATAATTATGGCCTTAAATTTATATTTTTAGAATATTGAATGAGTCTAGTTTCAATATAAATAAACGGGAACATCATTCGAATTCTGTACGAGAAGATAATTAATTTTTAATGAAGAAGGGTCACAACTGTCAGATAGCAGAATAGGGGTAACTTTAAAGAATAAACTGTACTTATTGACTGAACCAAAAATTCTGAAATTTTTATGGTAAGAAGAAATATGAGTCTAGGTTCAGGGAAAATTATCGGATCTTAATTTAGAGTTCTAGAGCTCCAGATATAAATAATTTAGTGACTATGACATAGATGGACAGCTTGAATATTCATAAAAGTAAATAATAAAAATTATGGATAATGTTACTTACAAGTGTGTTATCTACATTAAGGATGTGGAATGGAGAGGAGGGGGAGGAAAAATATGTACGAATATTCATCTAGCATGGCTAATTTGCATATTTTAGGCTCAGGGACTAAATTGAATAAAAATAAAATTTTATGGGCAATTTTGTAAAAATGTCAGAAATGACCAAATTGCATGAAATGGATTATTTTATTATTTAAATTACAAATTTGAATGAAATTATTAATTTAGTTCAAGATCGGGGGAAAACATGTTTTAGGGATTAAATTGAAAAGTGTTGAAATTATGGAAAATTCTGATATTTTATAGAATTCATGGACTGTTATCAATATACATATGAGAATAATAGCTGGAAATAAGGATTAAATTGCAAGAATTTTATTTTCCTAACCTTAAGGACGAAATCGTCATTAATTAAAAGTTAGGGGCAAAATGATAATTTTACCTAGAGCATTAATTAAATGCATTAGAATATGAAATGAATGAAAATGATGATCAAATTTATTTATAAAGATCCGGACGAATCAAATATGAGACTTGATCGTGGAAAAGAAAAGATATCGGATTAATGAAATTATAAACACAAACAAGCAATGAGGTAAGTTTGTGTAACTTGAATTATATTTTAAATACTTGAAATATGTGATTATGTGATGAAAATATGATTTGAATGTTCAATTCATGATATTTGATAAAATATTGATAATACTCGATATAAATTGAAAATAAATCCCGGTTGAATGAAAGGAAAATTCGATGGATCTCTGAAAAGGAATTGACGGTAAAAAGGATTTAGCCCGGACAGGTGATCCTATCCTGATATAGCCCTCCCGAAGAATACGTGTAAATGGATTTAGCCCGGACGGGTAATCCGAATTAGGGTCTGAATTTAGCCTGGACTGGTAATTCAGATCCAAGTTCATTAGAGTAATTGTCGTTGCAGGGGATTTAGCCTGGACTGGTAATCCCGACAATACTCTATGAGTTTATATTACAGGATTTAGCCTGACCGGTAATCCCACCGTAAGGATGAGGTTCATGGAGTGTGCTCTCTGATATGAAATGTGTAAGACCATGGTTGAAAGATACCATGGCAACCTGATATGAAATATGTAAGAGCATGGTTGAAAGATACCATGGCAGCCTGATATGAAACATGTAAGACCATGGTTGAAAGATACCATGGCACCTGATATGAAACGTGTAAGACCATGGTTGAAAGATACCATGGCAACATGACGGGAAATAAATAAGACCATGGTTGAAAGATACCATGGCAGCGTGACATGAAATGAATAAGACCATCGTTGAAAGATACCATGGCAACATGACGGGAAATGAGTAAGACCATAGTTGAAAGACACTATGGCATCATGTCAAAGATAAATAAGACCGTGGATGGGAGACGTTATGACATCTATTGAACAATTGATATTCAGGTAATATGTATCAGATGACGAATGGTTATATGAAATAATTATAAAGATAGATAAATGGAATAAGTATAAGTACATAGAATATAATTTATGTTAAGTTTGATATAAACTATTACCGGAATAAATATACATAAAATATATGGAAATGATAGAGCATGAAATATTGATATAATGAAATGAATGATATATGCTTATGAAGAAACGGTAAGAGCATGATATGTTTCATGACATGTACATATATGATTATCTTTGATATGTTGATACAAGGAAATTATGTAAGTTGAGACTATTATTAAACTCAAGTGCGATATGTCGAGAAAATAGATATATCAATGTTGAATTTATATGAGATATGTGCAAGTATACTAACAATACTGCTGTTTGATGCTTATACAAGTGTCAAAACTGTTGATTGAATGGTAATATATTTATTTATATGATGCATTGAATCGGTAAGTATTTAAATTTTTTTTAGTGATCTGTAAATGGTAGTAATGCTCTGAAACCCTGTTCTGGCAGCGGATACGGGTTAGGGGTGTTACAAAACAACTCCCTCAAACTCGGAAGAAAGACCCGCAAGTAAGACTGCCGATCGTTCATCCTCCGGAATCGAAGAACCAGATGCTGCAAGAAAAGCACATAACCCTTTAATCTTATCAACATAAGATCGAACAGATAAGCTACCTTTCTTGAGCGAATGAAGCTCATGCCGGAGTTGAGATTGCTTAGTGCTCATGTCAGCCGCAAACAAGCTAGTGGCCAAGATCCATACATCACTCGCATTTCGAACGTCCGTGAAGGAAGACAAAAACGACGGATGAATAGTGGAAAGCAACCATGAAGTTAGGAGATTATCTTGTTGCATGAAAATCGAGGCAATCGGATTTGATACTAGAGATCCATCGGGAGTTTGAACGAACCTTGACGGAGCAGTCAAAGAACCATCAAGGAATCCAAGCAAATCATAACCAGCAAGAATAAAACGAACCTGTTGTTGCCATTGCACAAACGATCCTTGATCAAGTTTAACAACATCATGGCGAGGAAACGAGGCAACAACCCAATCACCGGAGAAAACAGAGCCTCCATGCTCCATGGAGTCAGAATCAACGGAGTGCGGGACAGCCATGCCGAGAATCACTGAGACTCTAATACCATGCTAGAATATCAAAGAGAAATGCTAGAATATTAAAGAGAAAGTAGATATGCAAAGAGAAATGGAAAAACTATCACAGGTAAAAATGATATGTTAAAGCTTGGCCTTTCAATACAATATACACAGCTTATATATAGAAGAAACTAAGGTCTAACTTCTGCTTAACAACTCTTAACCAACCTAACAAACTAACCACCTGACTTATCACTCTAACAGAAGAGAATGTAGAATAGCTCAAATGATTCATTAATGGTATATGAAATCAGAGTTTAAGGAATCATCTGTAATTAGTTTTTGTTTTATCAATGTTGAGCTGATGAAGGATGATCATCATTGTAACTAAGATAAGGATAATTAAGATATTATGAGGTTAGGGTCCATTTTCATACATTTCAATTGGGCTTAGCTTGTTATAAAAGGATCCAAACTTCATATCTATCAAATATCTTTAGAATGAAAGGCAAAGCCAATAATAATGACGAAGACAAAAAAGGCAAGATTTTAGGGGTGGGAAAACACTTGGATAAAAATGTAGATGATGAAATTTGATGTCGTGAAGCAAGGAAACGGATACTTGTTTTGCGTTAGATGAGTTTGGTGGGTGTAGTGTCTTGTTCAAAATGAGAGTTTGGATGACATGTTCTCCTTCTAAATTTAGGTTGGTTTCAACCCCTACTTTTCCCTTTCTATAAAGTCTATTATTCCATTTTGTAACCACTTTAAATTTAAATTTTGAAATTGAATTTTAGATAAAAAAAAATTGTATTATTGAATAAACTAATATCTCAATTTTCATGTTCAATTTAATTACTGATTTTTTAAAAATACAAATGCTGAGAATTATCTATACTCCTTTCCTAACCCTTAAATAAAAAAATGAATATGCTTTAACGCACTCGAACCCATATATTCCAAATAGATACGTATTAGTTACATTTTCTAAAAAAATCAGAACATTATAGAATAACCATAAATTGTAGGGTAAACTATAAAAATAGTCACTTTTATTTGACTCAGATTACATTTTAGTCACTTATGTTTGAAATGTTATATTTTAGTCACTTATGTTATTATTTTGTTATGAAGTGATCACTCTAGCATTAAGCTCTGTTACCTCCCTAACGACGATCCTATGTGGCAGTCCAAATGGGTTTTAAATGACAACTTGGATGTTTTATGTGGCTGTCCAAATTAAATTTATTTAATAAAAAACCTATTTTCATCCTAGAAAATAGACATCTAAGTTGACATTTAAAACTCATTTGAACTGCCACGTAGGACTGTCGTTAGAGAGGCAATAGAGTTTAACGGTAAAGTAACTACTTTTTAACAAAATAATAATATAAGTGACTAAAATATAATCAGAAACAAATAAAAATAATCATTTTTATAATTTATTCTAAATTATATTCAAAATTATCTCAACCAAAGCATTATGATCCTAAAAATACGAGTCTGATGGGGATGGATTCTGTTTAGATATTGATGGGTTTGGGAAGTGCGGGGGAGAGTGTGGACGCCACATTCCCCCCTTATGAAATATGGAAATCGGAATTGAAATTGCTTTTGATTGTCAACAGTGAACTCTCAACTTGCGTTTGGGATCCGCCACTGCCATTGGACTCCACAATTTATGTTACTTTATTTTCCTACAATTAAAGCTTTATTCTAATACTATATGATATACCCAAGGCTATGGTGCTGTTTTCAATCTTCTTCCTTCAAATGTCAATAAAGTTTTTGTTGTTTCCTAGGTACTCTACTTACCTAAACCCCACTAATTGTTTTCTCAACTTCATCTCTATTTATTTAATCAAAAGTCTATTTGTAGAGATTATATAATTGTTGGCAACCATCATACGAAATCGTCAATAAAAGAAGCAAGTGATTGTAACCCCAAAAGCATCCATATGTAATTTTTAAAAGGAAATTACATCTGTCTACTAAGTAATAGTTTAATTAATATTTTATTATTTTTAGTGGAAGATGTGAATTTAAATATATTTTATTGAAAAATTGATAAAATTTATAACGAAATTAATATTAAAAAATTCATCTTAAAAATTACATTAAATTTCAATAATTAAATTAGATGGACTTTTTAAAAGAAAAACAATATGCTAACTTCCTTTTTTTAAAAAAATTATTAATAAAATCTTATTTACAATATATATATATATTTTACCAATCTAACCCGAAAATCGTCGATAATACTACATTATATTTAACATATAATACTTCAATGATAAGATGTTTGATTATGGTTGGGGCAAAGAATCCTGATGCGCACCACACGTATTATTTTCAGTAAAGCACACCAATGGCATCAACGATAATTTTACATAAATATTTCAAAAAAATCAAACTTTATGGGTTAAATTCAAATTTTACTTTCGCAATTTCGCCAACTCTATCCTCGAAAAGTCATCAATAGTGATTGAAACCCCCCCCCCCCCTTTCCAATGCTCCTATGCTTTTTTAGTGTCATTAAATACCTATAAAAATCGATTGGTTCATTTATTAAAATAAAGATAAAATAAAAAATAAAAAAAAAAACTAATAATCCTTCTTCTTCAACCCAATCATAATATTGCTTTGAAAGAACACGAGTCAAAGAAAGTAAAAAAGGGGAAGCACCACTTTCGATAGCAAAAGGATGGTCAAGAAACCTTCGATCAATGACGGCAAAGTGAAGGACTTTCCAAGGTGATCTCCACCCAATACCGATCGTCGAATCTTCCCATGCCTTCTAGGGTCATTGCATGCGCCATTTGGTTTCCATTTCGATCGATGAAGTTGAAATGACAGGAAATGAAGTTTTCGACCAACAATTTCGCATCCCAGATGAATGAACCAATTTCTGAATAACCCGTTTCTACTGACTGAATTTTTGTATTAATTAACTTTAAATCACTTTATACAACTACAAATCGAAATCCCAAATCCATTACGAACTGCCATAATTTCCCTAGCAGAAACGTAAGAAATCTAAAGAAATTCCTAAAAATTAAATGAATGGTTGATATATTAAGATATTATTATATTTGGTAGAACAAAATCACACTCTATCTTGTAATATTAAATATTTTGTTGTGTCACATAGGTTTGAGTGGTAAACGCAATAATAAAGTATATAAGCACAAGATCATAATTTTTGGACACCGTTGTGACATAAATAATGTAATTATTTATAATAAAGTATGGTCATATCAGACGATTAAATAACCTCTAAATTATTTGATGAAAGAAAAAGATACTTTTCACACTATAAACCCAATTTATCATGCAACTTTGTTATCAAATTTACTTGGATGCTAATATATTTTTATATCCATATGGTTTTTTATGAGAATGTTAAAATATATTTTTATAAGTATGTATCAAATATAATAATCTTTTTTAAAAAATAAATAATACAGCTTATATCTAAAACTAATGTTTTAAGAAATGGGCTAATGGTTAAAATGTCAGATTACCCTTTTTTAGTTTAATTGGTTCATAATAAAAGCATAAAGATAATTTACATTTACTCATTCAAATATATTGGTTTTTTTATTTTTTAATTTTCGATTTTAATTTTTAAAATTTAGTTAAATTGTTTATTTTGAGCGAAAATTTGATTAAATTGTTAAAATTTTAATGGCTGATGTGACCACTATTCTTACGTATAATTCATAAAAATAATAAAAATATTTACATCCAATAAATTTAAAAAAATTCATATAAATTTTTAAAATGTTTCTATGTTAATAATGAAGGATATGTATAATGCTACATAAACTGTCATGTTAATACCATTAAAATTTTAACAATTGAGTTATTTTTTCTGTCCGAAAATAAACAATTTAATTAATTTTAAAAATTGGGTTGAAAATAACCTAAAAATTAGTAAAAATCAAAATAATAAAATAAATAAACCATAAAACTACAACAATACTTTAAGGGTGTGTAAATTTCGGGTAAAACCAAATTAATTCGGTTAACCGAATGAATTCGATTAATCGGTCAATTAATTGAATTAATTTGATCGGGGTTGGTTAATAATTTTTTGAAAGTTCGGCTAACGACTAATTTGGTTTAAAATCAGTCAGATAACTAAATTAACCAAACTTAATAAATAATATTATAATATATAAGTATTCGGTAGGAGTTGGTTGGTTCGGTTAATTTTTGAAAGTATAAATTAATTAGTCAATTAATTTTTATATGTTTTATACTTATTTTAACAAATATATATATATATATATATATATATATATATAAATTTCAGTTTTTTTAAAAAAATTTAATTTAATTAATGATTAAAATTTACAATAATCTATTAATTTAATTAATAATAATTCAAGTAAGTTAACCGATTCAACATTCATCCAATACACTACACTGTATACCGTTGCAAATTGCACCTTCCTAATTTTGCCTTATCTCCGTTCTTTTTTCTTTTTTTTTTCTAAATTTTTTATGCTTTTGTCGAAAAAGAAAACATAAGGGCCATTCTACCAATAATTATACCACATAGTAAATCACGTATTTATAAAGTAACTCATCAGCAATTCCCATCAAAGTTTTTTGTCTACGCATCCCTCACAAATAACAGTACCTTCCATTTTTCAACAAAAACTCTTTTTTATTCTTTTGGAAGTTTACTGTGTATTCTTTCTTTCTGGTGTGTTGGTTTCAGTTTTCATTTTGAGAGGGGAAAAAATGGTGTGGAGATGGAGGTACTGTTACAAGGATGTTCTGCCATTTTCAGCTATGGTGACAATGGAGTGTATAAACGTGGGTTTAAACACACTTTTCAAAGCGGCTACTTTGATGGGCATGAGTTACCATGTTTTTGTTGTCTATGCTTATGCTATAGCTGCTCTTGTTCTCCTTCCTGCTCCTTTCTTCTCTTACAGGTCCTTTTTATTACTACTCCAACTCCAACTCCAACTCCAACTCCAGTTTTAAGTGTTTCATTTTGGTATTTGAAAGCTCAAATTGTTCATTTCTGATATGTTTCTCTTTGCTTTTATTGCAGATCAAGAGTGCTTCCTCCACTGACCTTCCCTATACTATGCAAGATTGGTCTGCTTGGGCTTATAGGGTAACTTTTTCTTTTTTTCCGACTCATGCACCTCACATGGTTTCAAAAACAAGAACCCATGATTTTGTTTTCTCTTTTAGAGGATTTTATCCTTACAACTTTTGCTTCATTTTCACAGAAAAATCTTGTGTTTTCCATTTCTTTGTTGTTTTGGATTCCAGGAGTTCATCTCAGATCATGGGGTATACAGGCATCAATTACAGTTCTCCAACTCTTGCTTCTGCAATCAGTAACCTCACACCGGCTTTTACCTTCATCTTGGCTATCATTTTCAGGTAGTTTTAAGCACGCTTTAGTGCACAAAATTCGATGGATTATTCATCTGGAAAAAAAAGAAGAAAAAAACTGGTTCCACCCCTGTTTGGTTTCTGGTTAAGTTGGACTGACAGTTAAATTCCCTTTTAGTCAGAGTTTTTGATAGAATTTCATCAGTTAATTCTGTCCCTTGGATTTTCAATTATGCTTTTCTTTTTGCTTTTGGATGGTACTTGGGGTTCACTTTGGTAACCAAAGCAACTTTGGGCCCCAACACACTTTGACCCAATACCTATTTGCTCAATTTGGTATACTTCAGGCTTAATTTTCATCATTTAACAGTGTACTTCAGTTGCTAAATGCTAAGAAATGTTTTTCCTTTTTTTCGAAATATTCTCTGATGTAATAATCCTGCCCTCTCTTTAATTTTGATTCCTTTTCTTTTGTTCTCGCAACTTGGAAAAAAGAATGGAGAAGCTAGCTTGGAAAAGAACAAGCAGTCAAGCTAAAGTCATAGGCACCATAATATCAATCACTGGTGCATTTGTGGTGACTCTTTACAAGGGTCCAGCCATAGTCATTGCTTCAACGCCTTCATCGTCTCTTCAACAAGACCTTAATCCATCGAATCGGCTTTTCGCTGGACTTAACTCTTCAAACACTAATTGGGTCATTGGTGGCATTTTCCTCACTGCTGAGTACATTCTAGTTCCTCTCTGGTACATTGTTCAGGTATAAAGAGTTTGCCAGATTGGTTACAAGTTATATGCTTTATTCCAATTGTAAGTTTGTCGAAATACAATGAAATGTAATCGATTCTCTATGGTTCTGCAGACGCAAATCATGAAGGAGTACCCGGATGAGATGACTGTTGTTTGCTTTTATAATTTATGTGTGAGTTTCATAGCTGCAATTGTTGGTTTAGCTACTGAGAGAAACGCAAGTGCTTGGAGATTAAAACCAGATATTGCATTAGCCTCGGTTGTTTGCTCGGTAAGGAACTTGTGCCATGGTTAAAATAGTCCCAAAACTCTTTGAATTTCCTATCTTATTGTTCACCCTGTATGATCCTGTTTAGGGACTCTTTGGTTCTTGCTTGAACAACACGGTCCATACATGGGCTCTGCGCTTGAAAGGACCTGTTTTTGTGGCTATGTTTAAGCCATTGTCAATCGCCATCGCTGTTGCCATGGGTGTCATGTTCCTAGGTGACACACTGTATCTTGGAAGGTATAAAAAAAAAATTTAGTATCGTGCATAATTTTCTGTTTTTTTTTTCCTCTTTTCTTTTTACCCTAATGATTGGTTTTCCTTTGTACATTCACAGTCTCATCGGAGCAACAATAATATCGATCGGATTTTACACAGTAATGTGGGGAAAAGCAAAAGAAGAGATGGCTGAATGTGGCAATGAAACCATCATAGACTCACCATCTTCCTACAAGGCTCCCCTGCTTCAAAGCTATAAGAACGAACAAGTGTAGAAATCAAATTCAAGGACATGCGTATGAATTATGAAAGCAAAATCAAATCAAAATATGGCAAAATCTGCAATCAACCTTTTGTAGATGTGCAGAAAAGTTAGAAATTCAATGCCAAATCCATTTCTCTGCAAAAAGGTGTACTGATATAAAGATACTGTGGCTTAATGTGAATAGAAAAAAGACTAGAACCAACCCCAGATGAATTTGGGCACCAAATATGTATAAATTGGTGTAGTTTGAAAACCATCTTTGTTATAACTTCAGACTTCTACATGTATTGATTGGTACAAAATCGAAATGATACAATATTAATATTGTAGACCTAATTTTTAGCCCGGGCCCATACACATACAAAAACCAAAAAATAAAACAAAATATTAAATAAGTCCATTTACAAATAATAGCCAGTCCAATTACACTAAATAATAAACCCAAAATACTAACCAATTACATAAAAATCCAAATAAAACAAAAGCCCAAATTTTTAAAAAAACCCTTGACCCACAAATTTTTCAGCAAAGAGGGAAACTGCCTCCCTTCAGCCACCATGTGCCCACGTCCATCAGCGCCTCTTCACCACACACGTCGGCACACCAGGCACGACCCTCAACTCTTTTGTTGCTCGCCCACGTCCGTGTCCGTTCATGTCACCACGACTTGCGATTTAAGCAAGAAAACAGCAGGAAAACTACTTGTATTCGGCTATAAAGCTTCCAAATTTTTCATTGTAAAGGGTTTTTCTTTTTTTTCTGAAATACAAAATATACCAAAAAAGAGAGTAAAGAGCAGCCAAGAAAACATTTCTAAGGTGGTTATTTATCATTTTCTTTTTCTTGTTCTTTTGCTTTATTTTCATTTCCATTCAAATCCGAAAATACGAAATAAAAGGGGAAAGGGTGAGTACCTCTCGATTCGCCTCGCAAGAGGGGTTCTTCGACCCTCTGTTGGTTGTCTACGGCGGCGTGTGTGACGAGAGTGGTGATATTTGAGAGCCATTCGGCTGAAAAGAAAAAGGGAAATAGGGAGAGTTTGAGAGCATTAGGGTTTTAAAAAGGGGCAAAAATAAAAATGATTTTTTAAAACAGTTTTTTTATTTTAAATAACACATTGAAGCAGCACAGTTTGGGAGGGAGCAGACCCGCGTGTTTTGCTTTGGAATGGGGGATTTCCGCGTTTGGTCCCTCTCTGTTCTAGTACTTTTTGATTGAGTCTTATCTAGATTTCTTTGGTTTTTTTCCAATTTTTTCCCTGAAACTAGCGCATTTGCTCATTTTGGTCCGCCTTGAAGTGATGTGTCTTGAAGCTAGGGAATAATTTCATTTTCGACCCTCACACATTTTTGTTTTTTTTTCCCTCCTTTTCAATTTCCAATGGTTTATTTTATTTATAAAGTATCCCTTTTATTTTAACTTTATTTTAATTGAGTTTTTTGTTTTATTTGCATAATTCACTTTTTTTAATTAAAATTCATTTAGCATTTTTTTATATATATTCATATATATTTAAAATCACTTTGACCATTTTTTTTAAAACAACATTATTTTAGAGTTTTTTTATATATCTTATTTTGTATGATATTACATTTGAAAACTCTTATATGTTATTATCGAAATTAGCTTTATTCTATACACATTATTGTTTTCATATTATTTTATGTAAATATTCTCTTTTAAATTTATTATATGTGTATATTCTCTTTTAAGTTTATTTATGTATAATTTGGCTCTCTTTAAAAGATCTTATTTTAAATTATATATTTTATTTATTTTAAATACTTTGGTACCTCGGTATACATCATTTACACTCTTTTTCCGTTTTCATATATATATCATTAGTTAAATTAACTTGTTTATGTTTCATATTATTATTTTGAATTTCTTCTTCGTAATATATATTTTAATAATTATTCATACATTGTCGGTTTTATATACACACAAATTATTTGAATTTTGCTTGTATTATTTCTTTGTATATATTTAATGGTCTTTAAATTGTTTATATCATTGATCCCTAGTTCTTGTGTTGTCTTGCATATCACATGTCGTCATTGGCTTTCATGTCGTTTTCACATATTATTGTTCATACATGTAATTATATTTTTGTTTCTTGTTGTTACATCATGGTTATATTTCCCATATTCACTCAATATCGTTTTCACATATTATTGTTCATACATGTAATTATATTTTTGTTTCTTGTTGTTGCATCATAGTTATATTTCCCATAGTCACTCAATATCGATTGTCCTTTATTTCCAAACAAATCAAACAAGTATATTTTGACTCGTTTTTTGCAATTGTATTTGAAACTTCACAAATCAAGGTAATGTTTCGTGTTTGGAAATTCGAGGAATCGTGCCCTAACGTGCTAGGTTTCGATTTATCGTTGGACCAAATAACCAAATACCCTTTTAAAAATTTTCGTTGCGTGTTTTGGAAATCATGAGGTGATCTCAGTTTTTGGAGGCTTAAAATATCATGTCCTAACGTGCTGGATGTGATATTTTATTCCTTTGGAACGAGTGAATCTCAAAATCCAATTGGAGTTGCTTCGCGTGTTTTGGAAATCATGAGGTGATCTTAGTTTTTTGGAGGCTTAAAATATCGTGTCCTAACGTGTTAGATGTGGTATTTTATTCCTTTAGAACGAGTGAATCTTAAAATCCAATTCGAATTGTTCATACATTTTTAAAGGAATTGTATTTTAATTTTTCTTCCCCTTTCAAATTTTCAATGGTAGGACATTCAATAATCAATCGGTACCAATTTTGGGCATCACGAGGTGCTAACCCTTCCTCGTGCGTAATCGACTCCCGAACCCTTTTTTTTTCCTCAATTTTCGTAGACCTAAAATTATTATTTTAATAAATCAAATGGTTTATTAAATTGATCAATCTTAAGGTGATCCGATTACATCTTAAAAAAGGTCGGTGGCGACTCCATACCTCTTTTTAAAGTCAACCCCCGTTTTTTCAACTTTTAAAAATGGTTTCAACAAATATCATTTCGTTTTACCTTTAAATTGATATGATATGGATTCACCTTAATCTTCTTACAATGTCTTTGAGATAATCAAACAATGTTCCAAACACGTTATACCAAATTGTTAACAGTTGCAGTATCCAAACATTCCCCAGTGAGAGGGATTAGAGTTGGAGAAGATGAATTTCGGCCTATGTTGGGCTATAATATGGACCTTATACTACAATATTAGGGTGTTTGTTTAAATTGGGTCATTTTAAGGCCAATTTAGATAAGGGTAAACTACACCATTAGTTACTAAACTATGTATAAGTTTTTGTTTTAGTCACTTAATTAAAAAAATTATAATTTGGTCACTAAACTATTAAAAAGTTTTTATTTAAGTTATTGGGCTGTAAAAATAGATACTATATGGCTTTTTCTGTTCGCACTACTTACACCAATCGAAAGCTTTCTCTTTCTTTTCTATAGTTCAGTTTTTTTTTCATGAAATAACTTTGGACGCCACGAACATGTAAACTAAAATTCAGACAACTTTTTTCTCCAATCTCTAATATTGACCATTAGATTGACTTGGATCTAAGGTATGTTCTTCTACTCGTTGATGGGTACTGATAGCAAGTTAATTTTGTGCTTTTAATGTATCTATTTTTGGCCATTTTTAAAAAAAAAACTACTAAACTTATGATTTCTTGCTTAAATCTTGTCAAGGATGAAATTGGAGTGTCAAAATTCAAAATCAAGCAAAATGGGCTAAATTGGAATAAGAAGAAAGAAAATGGGCCGAATTAAAAAGATTGCAGAATTAGTGGCTGAATAAATTAGATTTTTGAAGTTATCAAATTCTATAAATAGAAAAAAATCTAATTTTTAGTTGATATATTCTTAGGATGAATCCTGATAAATTTAGCATGTGGAAAGTATATAAATACCTTATATTGGGTGCATGAAAAAACAAATTTGAATAGAAAAAATAGAATTGAATAGAATAAAAATACAATTGCTTTCTTTTATTTCATCCAACATCTCTAGCAAAAGTTTGTGAGCATTCTGCCATTTCATTTTCTTTGCCTTGTTTTTTCACATTTTATTTCAATCGCTTCCTAAGTCCTTTTCTCCTTTCCACCCTTCATTATTACGATTAAATTCTTTCCCATAAACCTAAAAAACATGATTAATCTCGTGCTCAACTAATTTCCTTTTAGCCCGATTATTATTTCGACAAAAATATCTTGAGATATGAATTCGCACTAAAAAGACCTTTCAACACAGTATTCATTATCTCTCTGATATATGGTATAGTCACAATCATCCCTTAAAGTTGATCCAATTTCAACTCAAAGTGCATGTTAGGTGGGAGTTGTATTAGTGTACAGTTGGGAAATCGGGTTGGTCATCTACCATATTCGAGTTCCCGCGAACAAATTGGCGTGTCTAATTGAAAAAAGCTAGTTGGGTTCCGTTAAGAGAGGTAGTGATTGGATTTAAACGACCCATACGGTTGAGGCCGTTGATTCGAGTTGAGCTTTTCTGGATCACAAGGCTACCGATTTTGAATCGCAAATGCATGTTACATAGTTAAATAATTGATAAGGGTTGGTTTGTAGGTTGTACCGGAACCAACTATACAAGGAAAAGTTGGCAATTGGGGCGTCCTTGATCGCTATAACTAGCTTATCGTTTGGAAATGAAAATTTACTTTCAATGATCAATTTGATTTCGGAATGTACCGAGACTGAGGCTAAGCATTAATATTTGTTTTTTATTTTCACCGATTTAATTTAATTTACTTAATTTTATTTTGCAATCATAATTATGCTTTTATTTTATTTTATTTTTGTTTTTTATTTATTTTCTTTATTAACTAAAATCCCCCTTTTATTTTTTTAGCTTTGTAAAGCACAAGTCATGGACACGACAGCTGCCTAGACTTAAGAATCTAGTACGTAAACAAGAAAATTAGGAGTCCCAATCCCTGTAGGGTTAACCCTACTATTCTATACTACTATTTAATTAAGTTAGAGTGTAAGAAACTATATTTGGTGGTTTCTACGCCCATCAAGTACTGATCCACTGTATTAATCGTTGAATCATCACTTGGAATCCGTTGGCGGAACTTTTTTTTAAAGCTTAATAGCTCAATGACTTAAATAAAAACATTTGAATAGTTTAGTAACTTAAATCAAAACTTTTGATTAGTTCAGTGATCAATTTGTAACTTATTTTAGTTAAGTAATCAAAACGAAAACTTATTCGTAATTTAATAACTAAGCATAACGTTGGACTTCCATTAACTAAAATATCAAAGACTTAACTGTTGTAATTCATTAATTTGGGCTTATGATTGTGGGTTTTACCGGACAACTATATAGGTAGGAAGAGTAGGCATATTATAATTAGATGTTTCAGTGAAACAATATATGGCCACTTTAGCGTTGTTTTGAATTATAGGCAATGTCAAATGAACTTTAATTCGACTTCCAATTATCTTAAATCATTTCTATATGGCTTTCTAGTTCAAATTGCTTGAGATTGATTTTAGTTTTTTTTTTTAAACTTTAGTTGTGTTTTGGGACCATTTTACCAATAAAGGCTCATTTCCAACTTTATCTATGGAAATGGGCCACTTTTTTCATTATTTACCGGAATGAGCTGAAAACTACAAAACGTGTTCACGTAGGAGCGTTTTAAGGAAAAATTTCAGCAAATCGCGTCCCTGAGGGAGCGATTTTGCCATGTCAACACAAAATGAGTTGACATGGACGTGCTTTGTTGACGTGGAAAAATTGCCCCTTCAGGGACGCGTTTTAGTCCGTGTTTTTTTTCCAACGGTCATTTAAAATTTTGACCTTTGGGGGGGTCCAGTGGTCAAAAAATAAAACTATAAAACCCCCTCCTATTTTTTTCACACAACATTTCTTCCAAATTTCACAAAAAAGCTCTCAAATTTCTCCCTAAATTTCTCAAAGCTCTCTTTAATTAATTATTTCCTTTAACTTTTTTCTAAATTAGTATTATTTTTTTTATAATTTCAAAAATATTTGATTGTGTTAGCAATGGTCAGGGAATTAATTCATCTCGATCATAAACATATCTCCGACGAATAAATGAAAATGGTAAGGGTTAATTTTAATTTTTGAATATTATTTAATATTTTTTTATTTACGTAATTTTAATTTTATAATTTTTATAATAGTCTATAGATTGTGTGTTATAATGTTATATTCGTAATATGTCTGGTCCTCCATCACTGTTGATAGAAAATTACTTGAGAGAAGTGGGATTTTGACACGTGGCCAATATAGGCCAAGGGTGCAAGTTGGACCCAAAACTCTTCAATGCGTTAATAGAGAGGTGGAGACCCGAGACGCACACATTTCAGCTTCTATGCGAAGAGTGTACCATCACTTTGGAAGACGTACAGTTACAATTGGGATTGCCAGTGGATGAGTTCGTACTTACCAGGTCCGTTCAATTTGCTGATTGGGGAGCCATATGCTACGATCTTTTGGATGCGATTTCGGATAATATTTACAAAGGTTGGATCGAGATGGGCTGGTTGTGAGATACATTCTGAAGCTGGGGAATGATTCGACTAAAGTAGAAAGAATATAATATGCTTCGACATACATCCTTGAGATGATTGGAGGTTATCTGATGCCAGACTTGTCACGAAACCTCATACATCTGAGGTGGCTGCTGAAACTCATTGATTTTAGAGCAATTTGCGAACTTAGTTGGGGGTCTATCGTGTTGACAACATTGTATCAGGAGAAGTGCAGGGCGACACCACCAAGTAAAGCTAAAATTGGAGGTTGCCTATCACTACTACAATTATGGGCTCGGTTTTGCTTTCTATTTTTATGTCTTCGAGTTAACCACCCATATATATTCCCACTCATAACGAGGTAAAATTTATAATAAATTTTACAATTATTATATAGATTTAAAATATAATTTTATGCTGAAATTTTATTTAATTAACTGGAACCATTCCGCGAGTTATGTTTGAATACCTCCCACTCTTGAAGATATACTACTTCTATTAGACTAATTGTCGGAAGTGCATGTATGTATTAAATAAAATATATATACATAATATAGTCGTTTCATATTTAGTATTTACTCTAATATTTTTATCACGTTCATATAGTTTCAATGGACACCATACGAGGATCCAGCAATTCAGACAATAATTCCAAATGAAATCTTTTAAAATCCGAACATTTGGCATGTTAAGGTTTTATTGGTCAATTATGCTACTGTCGAGATACACTAAACGGATAGAGTGTTGCGGCAATTTGGATTTCGACAACCGATTTCCATGACACTTGAGGTGCTCGATGATGAGCACAAAATAGACTTACGATAATTGAATACGAGTTGTCAGTATTCTTCTCAAAATATATCAAAATTTGGGAAAATCAGTATGATCATATACCTACTCACAAACTGATCATTGTTCTAGAGTTAGCATGCACGCCGGATTACATGTCATGGTTTAGGATCCATGGCAAGCCATATTTGCTGTCGAAAGTGTAGAGGCATGTCCCGGTGCATCTCATTTCCCGATGACTCTAACTCAATTGACAATATATAGGCTATTATCGCAGGAGGGATCGCACGAGGCACCGTGGGGGAGCTCATCTTATTACCAATCCTCATCGCCTTATGAGATTCAAACACCTCTGCCATGGGTGATGCAAACACCTTCGCATTCTTTATTCTATCAAGGTGGATCATCCTTCCAACACCCACAACCAGAACAACTACAACCCCTGCCGGAGCAACCACAACCCCCGCCAAAAGCTAAACCAATGAGTAATCCAGCGCGCAACCGTCGACCACCCTTATATGGAACTAATTCTGACCAGCACATACATTGATTTTTTTTAATATATTTGTGCAAACTATTTTTATATTGTTTCATTTAATAAAATAAAAGTTGTTTTAAATATTTTAATAATAAATTATTTTTATATTTTGCCCTATTTAATAAAATAAAAGTTCTTTTGAATAAGACAATAGAAATAATGTAACATAGTTTCATTTAAGCAATTATCAATTATTTCGATTTGAACATGTTCGAATTGTATGACCTAGGTTCCTACACCATCTGCACAACTTTTGTTGGTTCGTTCTTTCCCAGATATCTATATTATTACGTATTCTACTCGACCAAGGTCGACCTTTTAGTTTGCGACACAATTCTCTATCTGGTAACAACTTAAACAGAGTAAATAACTTAAGCGGAGCAAGCGATACAAAAGGTCACTTACGTTCATCTGAGACCAGCGGGAATACCTGTCTCCACACATTGTACATGTATTTTATTTTGTACATTTCGTCGACATAGCTTATGGGATCCAAACAGAGATTTTGACAAGCTGCAATTGCATGAGCGCATGGATAACGAAGTGCATCAAACATCCCACAGTCGCAAGTCTTATTTCTTAGGTGTATACGATATTACTCATCGATAATACCTTGGTTTGGTCTGTCGAACTCCATCACACAAAACTATAGGTTGTCACGATCGTGACACACTGTGTGCATGGTGTTGGCCCGCGCTTTCATATTATTAATTTCTTGCAATACTTTCCGACACCATACATGGCCTCCTTGCATTTGACCTTTATAACTCACTGTTCACTTTGGAAATAGTGCCGTCAAACGAAAATGTCTCTTGCACAACCGAGTTATCAGCAAATGATGCCTTCTTTTTAGAACAAAATTTATGCATCCAGTCATGTTTGAGATTATATGACCATATCATAGGCCACCATCGTATGCTTATGTCCACTGATCTAAAGATATGTTACAGAAGTAGTCTGCGCCTTGTTAGTTAACTGACTGCAAAATCGCCAATATCTCATAAAAACAGACATTATTGATCTCGTACCCTGCCAATATAAGTTGATAGCGAAAAATACATATCACTCTTCCATTTAGAATAAATTGAATATTACAAACAAAATTATATTAATAGAGATTAAATACCCATGTTGGTCACTTGTTGTCATTCAGCGGTAAATCGGTATTGCCCATAGTAGTTGGACGCAACGTGCCTTAGATAATAGGGATAGTGTGTGCGACCCTATAAGCTTCCCTGTCGCTCAATTGTGGCTAGTATTTCAGTGCCCCGATTCGATATAACGCATATATCAAGTTGAGGGCAGACATACTTCCTTAACCACGAAAGAAAGAACTCCTAATCATCACTTGACTCCCCCGGTGTTATTGCAAATGCAATTGGAAGGATTCTCCCACCGCCATCCTATGCCATAACTAGTAATAGTCGATAGGTATATCTACCATACATAAAGGTACTGTCAATTTGTACCAATGGCTTGCAGTACACAAATGCATTCCGGTATTGCTTAAAGCTCCAGAACAGACACTTGAACACTTGGCATCGACGGAGCAATCAGTCGTTGTAGTACACAGGCTCGTTTCAAGGTATATTATGCAACCTGGGTTGTACCTCTCCAGCACTTGACACCACTGCCACACATCATTATATGAAGTGCCCCACCTACTATGTATATTTTCCAACGCCTTTTGCTTAGCTATCCAAGCCTTACGGTAAGAGAGCGTGTACCTCAATTGGCTACGAATATTGGCAATTAAGACCGACACAGAAGTCCTGGGATCCGCCTTCACTATCGGTAGTATTAAGCTAACTATCATATCTGAATCCATCTTGGGATGATCATGTGAAACATCTGTCAACGAAGTACGTTAAATAATGCAATATTAATTAATAATAGTATTATTCAAAAACCCTAAACACCCAGTGATACTATATCAACAACACAGGTATGTGGACTTTTGTACTTTTTATCTCCCACAAGCCTATCTTTTTCATAACCAAAGCCATAATTTTCTGTGAACATGTACCGTATTGCACTGCACACTTGGCCTCAAACTTCTCAAATTTGGATTTAACCACGCGGTAGTTAACCTCGTTCATGATGCTATGTTGTTTCAATGCACCAAGAAAACTATCCTTACTGGAAAATTTACCAACTTCTAATTCACCGGAATCCAATGACGGACTTATACGGTCATGCTTTTTGTGTAGTAGATCTGGAAATTCTAACGCATCATCTGCCGATAGATCAACATTATACATGTGGGCTAGAGGTGAGTACGCCCTGAATCACAGATCTCCTTCTTTTTTATCTAAACCCCCTTCTCCCTCTTTAGGTTCGGTTGGAGCAAGTTTCGGTTCAAAAAATAATGCAACTTCTGCACCATTAGGGCCGGGCTCTCGATGTGGTTCAACATCGGACTCATCATCCAACCCACTATCATCTGCAACGTACGAGGTCCCCTCGCCCGTGGACATCGTAGAGAGTGCATTATCCCTTTTTGTAGATGTTTCGTAACATCCCCAATCAGATGTGGATTACGAACCACTAGAAGTTGATGTCATTCCCAGTACGTATTTCCAGCATTGAACATCGACCTACCGAGGTGCATGTCTCATCCGCTAACTGAGTGTCGTACAAGAGTTGTGTATTCCATACTGCCACCAAGCACGGGCACTTCTGTGTTCTGCCTCCCACTAACAGAGTGTCGAGTAGGGGTCGTGTATTCCTCTCGAATAGCAGTAGATGTTGAAGTTGCAAATGCTTCATTTTGAGATGAAAATTGTATATATAACTAAAGATAGGGTGATCCACTAGCGAGATGAGTTTGCACCATTGCCTCAAAGCTACGACCACCTTTGATATCAAATGAGTCATATGTCACGGGATCAACCGAAGCACCAAATCGATACTTAATAGAGAAGACTCTCATTGGTGTTGTTTCGAAGATTTGTCAAATCTATGTTCTGGTTAAAAACCAATCGCGTTGTGTTCTCTGATAAAAAAACAACGCCGTTCTTAGTGTCACAGACCTTACCATCATAGTAAATAATAACACTAATACGTTCACTCATCTTCAATTTCTATTCTACTTAGCCTCTCTAATTTTTCTTGCTGTAACTTATGCAACCTGAGAATGAAATTTGACTCATTTATAGCCTAAGGCCAAACAGGAACTACCGTAGAAAAAGAGCATCCACGTGGGAGCTTTTTTAGTAATTTTACTGACAGTGCATCCTGCTTGAAGCATTTGGCACTATTTTTTAGAACCATTTTCTCAACATTATTTTTTCAAGAACTACTGTAGAAAAAGAGCGAACGTGGGAGCTTTTTTCAATAATTTTGCTGACAGTGCATCTTGCTTGAAGCATTTTTGACACTATTTTTTAGAACCGTCTTCTCAAAATTATTTTTTCAGGAACTACTGTAGAAAAAAAAAGTCCATGTGGGAGCTTTTTTATGTAATTTTTTTGATAGTGCATTCTACTTAAAGAGTTTTTTAAACTATTTTTCAGAACTGTCTTCTCAAAATTATTTTTTCAGGAACGACTGGAGAAAAAGAGCTTCTATGTGGGAGCTTTTTTCAGTAATTTTACTGACAATGCATCCTGCTTGAAGCGTTTTTGACATTATTTTTCAGAACCGTCTTCTTAAAACTAATTTTTCTAAAACTACTGTAAAAAAAATAATTTAAAAAATCCTTCTTGTCAATATAATTTTTTCTAACCCTTAACCTAAACACAAAATTATTTTAAAAAATTGAACCCTAATTTAATTAATTTTCTTGAAAACTCTAAACCCTAATTTAAATAATTTATTTAAAACCCTTAAAACATAATTTAATTAAATTTTTTAAAAACTCTAAACCTTGATTTATTTTTAAAATTCTTAAACTTAAATAAATAAAACCCTTAATTATTTTAACAAAGCATCAACACTACAACCCTAAAAGCCTAAACCCATAAACCTTAGGGACTAAACATGCAAATAACCCTAACTCTAGAAAAACACGGGCTAAAACGTGTCCCTAAGGGAGTGATTTTTCCACGTCAACAAAGCGTGTCCACATCAGCGTGTTTTGTCTTAATATGGCAAAATCGTTCCCTCATGGACACATTTTGCTAGAATTTCCCCCTAAAACGCTCCTACGTGGATGCGTTTTGTAGTTTTCGACCCTTTCTGGTAAATAATGAAAAAAGTGGCCCATTTTCATAAATAAAGTTGGAAATGGGGCTTTATTGGTAAAATGGTCGTGTTCTGGGTATATATAGATAGAGCAACGTAAATCATGCATTTTTAATTTAAAAAAAAACTAATTAAATAAGAATGTTTAAGAAAATTTAATAATATTATATTAATATACATAATTAACTTATGCATCTCATGAGTATACAAATATATAACACGAGTGATTCGATTTCGAATACACATATGTCACAGTATTAAAGCTAATTAAGTTTGACTTTTTTAAAAAGATTTAATATATAATTTGGTACATGAGTTTAACACTTTTTTTCTAATGTGGTACTTGTGTTATGCTTTGATCCAATCTAGTACTTGTGTTTGACAAAAGTTTTATATGTTGACACTCAAAAGTAATGATGTTAATTTCTTAGTGTTTAATTTGGATTTTAGGTTGATTTAATACAAGTTAACTGATAATAGTTTTAGGTTTGAAATTTTCATAATTTTGCTAATAGAATAAACTTAGTGTTAATTGTGGATTCGTTTAATTTTACATTTAACTTGTCAAATACAATATGATAAATGTGATTTAATTCGAGTTTTAAAGTTGATTTGATGAAAGTTAATTGCTAATATTATTAGCTAATTATGAATTTTGATCAAATCAACTTTAAACCTGAATTAAACACTAAAAGGATTAACACTCTTAACCTTCAGGTACCAAAATATATAACTTTTGTCAAATACATGTATCACATTTGACCGAAAAATAACACATGCATCACAATAGAAAAAGTGTCAACTCAGGTACCAATTTATGTATTAAGCTTTTTTTAATTTATTTTCCGTATATAAAAAAGGTTAAACTACATAAATGATCTCTCGACTATTAGAAACTTTTTTATTAGGTCACCTGACTTTAAAAAGTTACAAAATAATCACTCGACTTACCTTTTTTATATTTTTTAAGTCTAAAACCATTAAATACTTAACAATTGGTTAATGTGGCTGTTAAGTTAATGACTTTGTATTTTTAACATTTATTTTAATACATATCATTTTCATGTTATATAATAATTAAAAAATTATTTGTAACAATCCAATTTTTAATGGTGCCAAAAAAGGTGATTTTGGACTCCATTTCCGTAAATCAGGTTCGTAAATATTAATTATAAATATTTATGAAGTTAGTATAAAAGTATATTAAAGTTTGGTCTTTCAATTTTGTCTATTAATTGCTTAATTAGGGTACAATGACTAAATTGTAAAAGTTTTATCATTATAGGTTTTTAATTGAACAAAGACTTAATGGCTTAAATTGCAACTAAACCAAGGTTTAAAATGGCAAATAAACCATCTTGGAGAGATCATAGTTGACGTTAAGTGAAAATTCCTTAAGCGTGATTAATGTTAATATTATAATTAAATTAATTAAGTATAAAACATGTATACAAACAAGAATTAAGTGGAAAGAAAGAGAACCTTTATCTTCTCCATCTTTTCATACCCGAATTCTACAAAGAAAAGAAAGGAGAAAGAGTTTCTAAGGGTTTCAACATTAGGTCCTTCAATTGGTAAAAGATTTCAAGTCATTTTCGTATA
This sequence comes from Gossypium arboreum, assembly GCF_025698485.1. Lineage (NCBI taxonomy): Eukaryota > Viridiplantae > Streptophyta > Magnoliopsida > Malvales > Malvaceae > Gossypium > Gossypium arboreum. The sequence goes on along the minus strand of NC_069073.1, from coordinate 11,464,108 downwards.
ATTTATTTGTTTTTGAGGTCATTGAAAGTTTTTGAAAAGCTGTTAAAGTTTTTGAAAGTTTCCATTGTTGATTTCTTAAAGAAATTTGTGTTAAATTGATAGATTTCAAGCTTAGATATGAAAAAAAGACTAGATTGTAATGTTTAAATTGTTAGTTTTGTACAGAAGAACTAAAGTGAATAAATTGTGAAATTTCAATAATAATAGATAGTAGAGGGTTTGTAATGAATGTAATTGAGTTTGGTTTTCAAGCCAAAGCTAAAAATTTAAAGTTATGGCTATTTTTGTTCAAAGGACTGAGTTCAATAAAATGTAAAACTTTAGGGGTATCAAAAATAAGATTTCATAGGTTCATTCATGTAAAGATATAATGTATAAATTTTTGATATTGATGGATTGAATGAAATAATTGAATAGATCAAGAATTGGATCAAATCAGAGATAATCGAGGAAAAGAAAAAAGTTGTAGATTAGTCCTTAAAGTTTTAGCTTGTTTGGTATTTTGACCAGATAAGTTCATGTGGAACTTACTACTTTATTTTATGCTATATTGATTTGTGTTCTATTTCATTTATGTTTTAGATTGAAGTGAATTAGTGAATTTGGGACAAATGGTTCGAAATGGACTAAATTGTAAATTCATGAGAATATTGGTTATATGGAAATAGAATAAGATGTAAACGAGATTATTGACTGAATATGTGTCTCATATGATAAATTAAACTGTGTATAGGAATTGATAATGTCATTTCTATGGAAATGATGGCCGAGTGAACTTAGTAAAAGGTTAAGATACATATGACATACAATTAGAGTTATACGAGTGATTAATCAGGGATTTTATATGTTATTACGAGATCTAGCATTTGTTGTCATTCTCGAATTATATGTATCATGGATTTAGCATGAACGGGTAACCTCAGTATAATGTCAGCTTGTGTAAGCATTACATTCCTGTGTATCCGAGTCCATTTTACTATAATTCCAATGGACGATTTTCAATTGATTGAAAAATGAATTTATATCATGAATTAAAAATAAAATGGTATTGATAATGCTTAACATATAGATTGCTATATGGTTATGTTTTAAATGTTAACAGTACTTACGATTCAAGAGTGTAATTAACATATTCAATTTATGGTGATATTGCATGTAGAGATATGTTTTAATGTGCCAATGATAGTTAAATTAGTAGTCAAATATAATAATTGATTATATCTTAATGATCAAGGTATACTTTAGTTTCAATATGAGCTTACCAAGCATCCTATATGCTTACCCTATTTGTTTTCCTTTTTCCTTGTAGATTGTCACTTTGTGGAACGCATCAAGCCAGATCGTCTTGAAGCTCACACTATCTTCAAATCAATAGCTATTTAGTCATTTTGAGTTAAGGTTTGTGGCTGTATATAGGTCACATGGTGTGTATCTTAATATGTGAATGTACTTACTTGTGGCAAGTTTGTTTTAACCATGTTGAATTGGTATTTTGGTATTGCCCATGGTGTTGAACACATAAGTGCTTCTATGCAAAAGATGTGGTATCTTATAGCTATATGAATGGCATATGGAATGGAACAGTATGGTTAAGTTGAAGTATGACATTGAATTGGTATGTTTAAATGGTATGCTTGAGATTTGTAGTGAATGGTTAAATTGATTTATGTTTAAGACCTATAAGTCATTAGGTTGTAAAATGAACTTATATGTTTGAAGTCATGGTGAAATGGCATGATTCATTGTGGCATAGTATAGGTAAGTTTAACATTTGAATGGATTGGTTGATTAGTTTGAATGGCATATGGTTGAATGAAATGAAATGGATGGTTTGTAATAGATTGAACTCATATTGAAATGGTTTTGTTTTGAAATGGTTAAATGACTTGTTTTGGTATGAAATGCTATGAATTTGAATGGTATTTAACTGCATATTTTGAATGGCTGAATTTGGAAGCATGAAATAAGTATCAAATGGTTCATTTTTGCCAAAAACAAGGTCCACGTCTTGACGACCAAACCTCATCGTTGTTGGAAAAAAGAGTTTAGAAAACACAGCGGAAAATAAATTTAGGGAAGAACCAGCATTTTAAAAAAAATTAAAAAATAAGAACTTGGTTGTGATATCTAAAGTAATAAAAATTAATCAAAATTGTACTTTTCAATTCATCCAGGATGAACGCTTCGACCGAGTAGTCTTCTCCGTTATCCTCAAGCTCACATCAGCCGAGTGTTGGCTCACTTCGAATCCTAAAATTTTTCGTAAAAATTACAGTGGGTAATTTCACAATTTCTCTAAACTTTTAGGTAAAGTTGTAAATAAGAAAAATATCTTTAGAAACTTTCTAAAATAATTTCTTCAAAGAATTTTCTCTTTACAACTTTTTCTTGAATTCAATTGTATGTAAATAATGACTCAAGATCTTTATATAGGAGAGCTTAGAGAGTTCAACTATGATTAAACTTAATCACTTTAATATTGAATTTATTCTAATATTTATATTAAATTTAATATTAAATCTTATTAAATTAATAGAATAATTATCTATAAAATAAACATTAAATTAAATTTAATATTAAGATAATCACTTTAATATTAAATCAAAATAGATTTTTGCAAGATGGCAGACAATTTTGAGCATATTTGATTTTGATATTGAATACATCAAAGAAGAAACAAATTCTTTTCCTAATTTTCTCATCAGAGAGTTTCTTAAAAAATGTCACCCAGACTCCAAGACAAAGGAAAAGGAAAAATATGAGAACCATCCAAAACCCAAATTTCCTCAAAACCAATTAAGTCATGGTATGAAGTTTTCCTTGAAGAAGAAAATGAGAGATCGTCATCCTCATCAAAATCCTCCAAAAATGTATCCATTCAGGATGCACAGGATCCAAATGAAATTGGTTCACAAATCAAAAAATAGATTGAGTCCCTTTCTCAAATCCAAAAGTGGCATTAGCCTTTTCTCAAATGAAAGAGGAAACTCATTTCAAACAAATTGCTGGTGAAGCAACAAAGATTTCAAAAAATAGAGAGATTGTTTTACACAAACCAAATCTCTCAAAAATGTTTTAAAAGAAACATCTTTACAAGATGTTTTTCCAAAAAAAAGTAGTAATGTCTTCACAGTCTGCTACACAAAAATCCTCACAATATTTTCCAAACAAATGTTTTGAAAAAATTCTTATTATGGAGGAAGAATTTTCAGAAAAACTTCTACATATACTTACAAAAGAACTTTTCAATGGATGACATTTCAAGCCATTAAATGCTCAAAAACCCTAGCAGTATTATGAAAACATACTGGTTCAAACTGGATCAGTACTGTTCAAACATTACATAGCCCCAAAAGATCCAAATTTTATCACCCATTTAACAGCCCAAATACTAAAAATTCTTTGACCAAGGGATTGGGGTTAAAACCCAAATTCTCCAAAAAAATTTCCAGCCAAATTTACCACCAAAATTGTTCACATATTGGGATTACTAAATGGCTTGATACAACTTCTTAATAAACAATCAACATATGAAACATTCTTGACTATTGGTACCTAATTCAAATTCCCAAATTGGTTCCAAGAATGGTGGAATTGGTATGGATCATCATCTTTCGAGGTCCTACTAGAAATATTCAAAACTTATGGCCCAAATTCTTTGAAAAATTTCAAGTCGAACTAGACCAAAAATGCATCTACAAAACAATCCATTTTTTCTCAAAGTGTGCATTTCTTGGATTGTTTCTTAGAATTACTCCTATGAATAAGATCCATATATTGAAATTCCATTATTAGTTCGAAACTTTAGAACTAAATGGTGGGATAAATTTAATGATTCAAAATATTTGGATAATATTTTTAACAATAATCTGAGATTATATAATTATGCTTTAGTGATATGTATATGTATGTGTTTGATAGAAACCCCATTAGGGATTGTTTTTAATTATACGTATATATTTTATTGCAGTTAATGAAGCCAAATCCAATGTTTGTGGCTATGAAACTGCTGGTGTGAACATAATATAAGGACACAGGCAAGCAATTCAACATTTTTGCAGCTTCATGGGTCCAATTTATGATCCACACACTACAGGAAAATAGGGCTTTAGTAGCGTTTTTAGTGGTGTTTGGACAAAAAACGCCGCAAAGATTATACATTAGCAGCGTTTGCAAGAAAACACTGTAAAAACTCAGTAATAGCGGCGTTTTTGGTCCAAACGCAACTAAAAACTGAGCAATAGCAGCGTTTTTGGTACAAACGCCGCTAACTTTGCAATAGCGATGTTTTTAATCCAAACGCCGCAAAAAGTTTATCAATAACGGCGTTTTTGGTCCAAATACTGCAAAAAGTTGAGCAGCCATTTTCGTGTAGAGTAACCGACTTTCGTTTCGATTTGATTCGATTTAATTTTCATTTTTTTCTTATTTTAGTTTGAATTTGATTTTATTTTGATATTTGAAACTAACTTTATAAAAAATATAAAATACACCCTTCACTTAGCTATGAGAAAGTTTCATTTTAGTTGCTTAATTATGAAAAGTTACAAATTGATAATTAAACTATTTAAAAGTTTTCATTTAAGTTATCAAGATGTTAAAATCGACGCCATATGGCTTTCTCTAAACCCCTAATCCCTAAACCTTAAACTTTAAATTTTAAAAACATAAACCCTAAATCCTAAAACCCTAAACCCAAAAAAATTCATATAGATGTTGATGTGTATATATGTAGATATTAATGTAAAACCTTATGTTTATAATAAATTGTGGACGCAGTACTTAATATTGATTAAATTTATTTTTGGGTTTAGGGTTTAATATTTAAGTTTTAAGGTCTATGGTTTAAGGTTTAATCTTTGGTGTGCTAAGTTTATAGTTTAGGGTTTAATTGTTATTTTGGGTTTGACGTTTAGTATTTTAAAGCTTATTATTTGGGGTTTAGTATTTAGGGTTTAGGGTCTTAGTGTTTATGGTTTTAAGGGTTAGGGTATTAGGGTTAGGAATTTTGATAAAAATAACAAAAAATCAATTTATTTTAGGGTTTAAGTAAGCAATAATATTCTTCTTTAATAACTTTTGTACTTTTTAATATATATATTTAAGGTTTAGGGTTTAGGGTTTAGGGTTTCATTTTTAAAATTAATTTCAGACACAATTATAAAATTTTACAAATTAGATATATTGTTTGAAATGAAAAATCTTAGTTTAATAGGAATTTAAGAAATAATTAAACTATTAAAATTTATTACTATAAAAGGCATTAGTGACAAAAACGCCGCAAAAACATTTTACTTTAGCTTAAACGGCATCGTTTTAGGTTGCGTATATAGTGGCATTAGCGGCGTTTTTTTAAAAACGCCATTAAAGATTGAGTATTAGCGGCTCTTTTTCAAAAACATTGCAAAAAGTTTAATTAAAATGTCGTCGTTTTATTTTGCGATTTAGTGAGCTTAAATGTCAAGTATTAGTGGCGCTAGTGTAAAAGCATTGCTAAATGTCGAGCATTAGCGGCAGTATTGGGAAAATATCGCAAATATATATGGGCATTAAGCTTGACGACGTCGTTTTATCAAAAAGGCGCAAAAAATATTAGCAGCGCTACTGGGAAAACACTGCTAAATGTCAAACATTAGTGGAGCTATGGTAAAAACACCGCTAAATGTTGAGCATTAGCGACACTCTTGGGAAAATGCCGCAAGTAAATATGGGCAGTAAGCTAGATGATGTCGTTTTATCAAAAAGGCGCAAAAATCATTAGAGGTGCTATTGGGTAAACGCCGCTAAATGTCATTCATTAGTGGCGCTATTGTAAAAATGCCGCAAAATATAATTGCATTTTGAGTAAAATGTAACCGTTTTGTTATGCTCGATTTTATCCCCACTCCATCCCCGAAATCCCTAATTATTTTCTCCTAAAAGTTTTCCCTATATCCCTAAAAGTTTCCTCTCTAAAGATTAGCAACATCTCTTCCACACGGATTCTACCTGTTATAATCTGCTCTAAAGATGGAATCCTTGTAGTAATCGAACAAGGTAAGCAATTCCTTAAGCACAACTATTATGAATTGGACAAAACAATAGTTAAGCTCAAACCCTCTTATCCCCATCAATCTATTCATTTGCAGCAAAACCCAAGTCCGTAAACTATCCCAAAGTCTCATTCTCGGTATTTGCAGCCAAAGCCAATAAAATATCCACCTTTTGATTCTTTGCTCAACTCTTATCGTAAAGAAGAAGTTCGTGTCACCAAAAGAGACAAGACTCAATTCACAGTTGTTTATCAGAAACTAATCCTCATTTGACATCTTCTAGTCTGAAATCCAAAACTAGAGGTAAGATAGAAACATGATTCTCTTCTTTCTATTTTGCTTTACGAATTTGTCTTTGTTATGATTTCAAGTTTTCTACTTTTTCTCGGCAACCAAACAAAGGGTAACTTTAAAAAGACGGGATTTTTTTTTAAATTCATTTGTACAACTTAGAGATATATATTAACTTTGCTAGTTTTATCTGAAAAGGAGTGGCCCAGCCAGCTTTGATTACTTTATATTTTGTTTTTATACTACTTCTAAGCAAGTGGGGTGTATTTTGTGAGAAATTAGCTTCCAAGTCAATGGGCGAGTAGCTTTTCCTTGTCTTTAATTTATTATAATCTTACTGTTATTTTTTTAAATGATAGAATATAGATGATTATTAATTTTGGTTGAACAATCCTTACACCAATAATGCCTTCATTTTTAAATCTCGTTGGTGATTTTTATACAAATATAGAAAAGCCCTGTAAAAAATGGTAACTTAAGTCAATGGCATTAGGCTCATCGACAAAGTCAAAGAGCGTTGACTCTATTTGGCATTGTACTTAAGCTTTTCATCTTATAAGATCATTCATGGAAATATGGCCTCGTCACTCGTTATTTATAAATTAATTTAGGTGATATCGTATGTTTAATGTGTTGTTCTTATTATATAGTAGTAGTAACAAGATCATTTATTATATTAATAAAAATAAGGGGTTGTTAGGTCAAGAAACATCAGGACCACAAGCTAGCAATTAAGTTAAAGTTTGACCAACAAAAAATAAAAATTATAAAAAGGTAAAGGAAAGTGGGTAGCAACTAAGGTGAACAACAACAAATAAGGGGTTGTTAGAGATATATATTAACTTTGCTGGTGGGGTTCTATTAACTTTGTTATGAGGTCCCAGTTTCCTATTTCATTAAACTTGTGTGTTCCTAGTTCTATTAACTTATGTTACGTTGGTTAATGTAGGTACTTAGGTAACTAAATCAAATTTTCATGCGATAATAGATTGTCATTATCATCTAAATGTAGTTAATTTTTTTTTGCTGTCCATGGCCTTAGATTAGTAGTATATTTAAGAATTTGGTTTTTAGCAGATAGCATTTTCATTTCCAATCTAATATTAATATCTATCCCAAACATATATTTGATTACAAATATAAAGGTTTTTAATAAACATCTTAGATGCCATCTATCTTATTTTTAATAAACATCTTTGATGCGATATAAATCATTTCAGTCACTAAACATTTTTAATAAATTTGTTTCAATTAACGCTAAAGATTTGATTATGTTATTTTATTTATAATATCAATTATTATTATTATTATTATTATTATTATTATTATTATTATTCATACAAAAGGAAGTTGGATAATAAAAATTTTTGGTTTTTTATGTTATTAAATGCAAAATAAAAGTCTCAAATATATATCATTTCTCTTTATATATGCATATTGTATATTTTAACTCAGGACCAAATTAGCTATTAAACCTTTGACTTAAGGTGCAACCTTAGTTTTTTAATAGAAATTAACAATTGACTTAAGGTGCAACTTTATTTTATGCCTTGAATAATTTTTAAATTTTAAATTCTTTATAGATCTCCATATTGGTTGGATAATTCATCCAGAAAAAAGAAATTTGGTAATTGATTTAGGTTGTTGTCATTTCACTTGTTTCTAATGCAGATTCTGCTTATTTTTCCTTGTATACAGACTTCTCTTCCTATGCTTGCTTTCTTACTGACATTATTGAGTTGGATTACTATGGAAAATAGAAAGTTATCTTATTTCGATGTGATTGGTTGATGTTAATAGTGCTCGTAGAATTAAAAAAGATCAATTTGATTTTACAATGGTGAATTTCTCTCGCTTGATTCACACTAGACAACAATTGATATATGAGCCGTATGTATTTTCTTCTTAAGTGAAACAAGTTTTTTATTCAAAAGATCCAATTGATGAGGGTTGGTACGTTGTACTCCGAAATACCCCTAGAGACTTGTTTGACATGGGCAATGGAAGTAAAGATGACATCGTCGAAAGATCAGAAACTTTTCATTTTCCAGAACAAAACTTAAATGAAAATATCTCTAGTACTAGTACACAATTTCAATGGGTTCGCCAGGATGTGGATGAAGATATTTACGAATTATGATGTAGTAAGATTTTACGATTTTTTAATTATATATAATATTATAATTTAAATCTTAGTCTTGTTAAATATTTCAACTATGTTATATGTACTATTATTGTTGTAATTAGTTACTAAAATTTCAACTATTTTATGTGTATTGCAGAAAAAATGCCTAGAAGAAGATTACGAGATCCAAGTATTGTTCAGAATACTCCAAATTCAAAAGAAACAAATAGTGAACAATAGACTGCTATTGGATCTTTGAATGTTCTGGAAACACCTGATATGCCTGTAGAAATTCAAAGTAAGGTTAAATTTAATTTACATGCATGTTGACTTTTATTATTGATTTCTTTTTCAAATTTTTATATTATAATATACCCTTTTTCAGCTGAAAGTTGTGGGATGCGCATAGGTCGAGGACGTATGCTACTTAAGGATTTATACGAGTTAAATCCTGTCGAGCGTGTCAAAGTATTTAAAAACAATCTTGGTCAGCCTGTTAGATCAGAAGCTCGACTTTTAGTAGGATATTTGGGCATTATAGCACGAAATGCCAATATGTTGCTTATCAACTACGAATCATGGCATCAAATGCCTGATAGTAACAAAAATCAAGTTCTCGATAATATTAAGGTAACAAAACATGAATGTATTTTATAATACTTTGGTTTAAGTTTCATTTATATTTACTTTCTAAAATTGTGTTTTTTTAGGAGAGATTTGCTTTAGAGGTCTCGGTTACTTATATCAAGAAGGCATTGGGAAAAAAATGGAGAGACCATAAAAGCACTTTAAAAAAAGAATATTTTAAGAAAGATATACGCCTCGAAGAGAAATTGCGAAATGTCCCGCTGGGAATGCTGATGTTACCAATAGAAAGATGCGGTTAGATTCTGGAATTCAAATAAAAGAGAGGTATTACGTACTTCCAAACTCTTATAATTATTTCGGTTTATAGTATTTACTATATACGTAATAATAATTTCATAATATAGGACTGTGAGCGAGTTGGAACAAGCACCAGGCAAAAACAAAAATTCACGCACACAGTAGGGTCGAAAAGTTTTGCTTGTGTAGCTGAGGCCGAGGTATTTTGAATTTATTACTTGTGTCAAATATTAATTATTTTTTATTAAATAATATTTTTACTACTATATTGTAGGAACTCCCGTCTGGTCAAAAAGTTGCACGCCTTCAGCTTTTTGACATTACACATAGGAAGAAAGATGGATCTCCAATGACTTCTAAATCTGGAGAAATTATGGTATATTTACTTAATAAAATTTGATTTATTTTAAATATTTATAATATTTAATTATAATGGTTTAATTCGTCGTTAGTAGTTTTAAATAATGTTAAGTTGTATTTGTTTTTATTATATATTTCGTTTCTAACTCTTTAATTGATTTATTAGGAGAAACTAAAGGATAAAAAGGTGGATGTATGAAGCGATTGCTTCGAGTGATAGTTCTGTTAATCTTGAGGACATTGATAACAGAATTATTATTGAAGTTTTGGGTCTTAAAAGGTATGGTCGGGTTAGATATTTAAATTGCTCAACTTAAAGCGAAGGTAGCATTGAGAGAAGCAGAGGTTCAAAGAAAATATGAAGAACTCCAGCTACAACTTAAAGAGGAGGCAGTAGCGAGGGAAGCAGAGCAAAATAGAAAATAAAACGAACTCCAGCTATAGCTTCAGAATATGAAGAAGATGTTTCAGCAGTCAAGAATCCACCATCTTAGACATTTATTTTCTAATTGTAAGAATGTTTTAACAATATAACTTTTAACATTATTGTAAGAATATTTTGTTATTTCATATATTAATTTAAATAATCTATCTTTCGTTGGATTTTTGAAGTATCATTTAGATTTGCTGTTATTGGTTGGATTTAATGTTACATGAAGGATTGTATATGAATGAAAATAGGATATTAGAAATTTGATAAAATTAGTGGCGTTTTTACTAAAAACACCGCAAAAGAACATGACATTTAGCGGCGTTTGTGTGAAAGGCACCACTAGAGGTCACGTTCTTTAGCGGCGCTTTCTCAAAAACGCCGCTAAAAGTCATGTTCTTTAGCAGCATTTTTCGCGACGCTTGTAAAAGCGCGAAACGCTGCTAAAAACCTGTTTTGCTGTAGTGACGATTGAATAGATCACATGTAGTACACCAACCAACAGGTTAAACCTTAATTATATATTTATTTATGTATTTATATTACTTTGGATTTGGAAATTAATATTATATATATGTACAACATAAAATCGGATACAAATATTTTAAGAAAAATGTTAGAATCCAATTTTAATGGAGATATAATTAACATTGGTGGTTACAAAATTGCACGTTCAAGTGATTGCACCTAAAGAAGTTGCAAACAAATGTCTTCTCACTTCTTTCAAGTTTCATCCAACAAAGGAATTTCCAACCGGTTTCTGTGACATCAAAACTGGCACAAAGAACATCCGTACACCTTGGTGGTAAGAATATATAATTAGAATTGGTCGGTTACATATTTCAATGGGTATTACTCAAATGAGTTAGAATTGGTCGGTTATATATTTCAATGGCTATTAGCATTTTATGTTTGGTAAACTTCAATCTAATCTGAAATATGAATTTAAAATTTTCTTCAAACTTATTCATATTTATAAAAGATTAACTCAATTTCATTTTAAACTGTTCATATTAATTTTTTAAAAATATTTATTTTATTTTAATTTAATATTTAATAATTTTATATATTTTTCTATTTATTAAATTTTCTTATATAGTCATCTTAACATTATTTTAATGTTTATATTAGAATAGTATTATATATTTAATATAAGTTTTATTTTTTAAATGTATTATAAATTACATAATATATAAAAATAACATAATATAAAGTATTATAAACTTAAAAATAGGTCATACATAAACTTTAAATGCTCAAACCTAAACTTAATCTTATTTTAAACGAATTTAATTTTTTTTCTCAAATTCACTTTTCAAGTATAATATTTTGTCCAAATCCTTTTAAATTTCAGATTAAACTTTAATCCCAAATTTATATCAAAAAATAATAAGAAGGTAAATAGATTTGTTTAATCTCCTTCAAATGTGTGGACGGCCGCCTTACCATAATTACGTAGAAATAATTTCACAGTTGATTGTTTCATGCATAAAATAAAATTTTTTCTAAAGGAAATGATACGTGGGGGACATCAAAAGCCAAGTTCGTTTTTTCTTTGTTCTCCATAATTCCTCCCTTCCAGCCGTCATGTCCCTACAAAATAGATAATAATAAAAACAGTGTTCTTTTTGTATACTACCCTAAATTAAGATCGAATAAAATTTAATTCGATTCAAAAGATTCAATAAAAATTTTGTATTTTGAATTAAATAGTTCGTGTTATTTGAGTTAATTAAGTTATTCGAATCAACTTGAATAAAAAATTAAGTTTTTTAGTTTAATTCGAATATGAATTACATAATTTGAGTTATTCAAGATCCAAATAAGAAAAAGTAAAACTATATTGATAAATGTTTACCTTTTCTAAAATTAAAAGTCAAAACTATTGAGTTAAAAGGTAAAATTTCGTTGTTTTGATATATATTTACTCTAAATTCAAAGGTAAAACAATTATATTGTTTATGTAGTTAAATAATTTTGTACTTCGTCTACTAGTTAAATAATTAGTCCATGTAAATGTAACATTGAATATAAATAATATGATTCGTTAAATCAACTCGACTTAACTCGAAATTTTTTCACTCAATATGATTCGATTCGAAAAAAATTCAAATTGAGTTTGGTTGCTAAAATAAGATTCGTCAACTCGACTGACTCGAATTTTTTTTACTCGATTCGACTCAACTCAACTCGATCGAATAGTCACCTCTACCCTAAACCACAATAAATTAATTTAATTTATATATTATTAAAAAATTAAATAATATCAAGTTTTAATAGAATTAACCCTTAAAATTTGAGCTTATTCAAAAATTAAATTAATCTATTTAATAAAAAAAAAGGAGATACTAGGTATTATTTCATCAAGGTTTAGCCACCAGCCAACTATCCGACAAGTTATTGGCCTCGGACAAAGTCTAAACCATAATAAATGTGGCCATTTGAACTTTCCTCCATAAATGTACTCTCCTACAATATATATATCAACTTTTTTAATTAATTCAGGAACCTTTTACTCCAATATTATCATCTTCTGTCCAAGTTTGGAATTAATAAGTAATACTATTCAACCTCATTCTCAAATGTAGAATAGTAAGCTATGAGTTGAGGGGAGAAAAGCATTGTGTTCACTGTTCACGTAATTATCCAATGCTTTTCACGTGATTGCCGGCACTATTTTTCTTCATAATTCCGTCTATAAATACAGACATATGCATGACCATGGTTCTTACAAAGTATCTTTAACACCCCCGCCCGAAAAAAAAAAAAAGAAAAGAAAACCTAGGTTCTCTTGAAAAACAATGGCATTTATTACGAAGACTCTTTTAAACAACATACTACGTCGTTTCATCCATCAAGATTTCCATGAAGCTGTTTCTTCCATGACCATAACTGATGCTTTTCTCTTCCTCGTAAAATAACTCATTTTTCTCCTATAAATGTTTTTTAAGTCATAACATCATGTTGCCGGCTGCTATTAAGCTTAACAATTATTTTTGGTTAATCAGATGGTTCATTCGGTGGATAAATTGGGGATATGGCACCGGTTACCTGTTATCTTAGGTTTAATATATTTGGCTGTACGTCGCCATCTTCACCAGCAATACAATCTCATCAATGTCGGGAAAACTCCATCCGGTGTTCGGTTTAGCCCAGGAGATTATCCGTACAGAACAGCTGATGGAAGTTACAATGATCCTTTCAATGAGGGAGCTGGCAGCCAAGGATCTTTCTTTGGCAGGAACATTATGCCTGTTCATCAAACAGATAAGGTATACACATTATTTCAAAAACCTCAATTAGACCATATGTAGTAAATAAAAGCTTTATTAAATAGAAAAAAACATCCACCATATGCGTGAAAAGAATAGTATGTACAAATATCTATTAAAATTTTATTAAGAATTAAATAAAGCTTTAACATGGATAAGTTTTTATTAATTTTAAAAAATATGAAAAAACCAATATCCTTATAATAATATCCTTAATATAACATTTGATATATGAACTTGACAATTTTTCCTAATTTGGTACTTATAACTTTTTTAGCCCAATTTGGTATCTGAACTTGACATTTTTTTAATTTGATATCTAAACTTCTTTAGGGCCCAATTTGGTACCTAAGATTTTTTAGGTTCAATTTGGTACCTAAATTTATTAAATATTATACAAATTACGCAAAATACTAACGGTGTTAAAAAATTTTATGCTACAAAAATATTGTCAAGATTAGAGGAAATTCATGTTAAAAAATAGTTATTGAGCTATGCTTAACGGATTAATATTAAATAAAAAATTTAAAACCCCAACTTAAAATAAATTCATTATTTTCAACTAATAAAATAATTAAATAAATAAAACTAAAAGTAATTGAATATATAAAATACAAAAAAATTCATGTCATCTGTCACATGTCGATTATACATTGATTATTTTACTACCTCATAAAAAATATTTTTAGTATATTGGAGTAATTTGTAAAACATTTAACAAGTAACCAATCTAACAAAAAAAGTAGGTACCAAATTAGGAAAAAGAGCCAAATTTAAGTACCAAATTGAACCCCAAAAAAGATTAAGTACCAACTTAAGAAAAAGTGTTAAGTTTAGTTACCAAATTAGGAAAAAAATCAAGTTTGGGTACCAAATTGGACCAAAAAATTTTAGGTACCAAATTAGAAAAAATTGTCAAGTTCAAATACCAAATATTATATTAAGCCTTTTAAAAAATATAAAAAAATGAATATCCTTATAATTATATAACTTACTTTATAAAATGAATGATTTTATTGTCATTTTATAATTGAGTCGGTCTCATTTTATAAATTTATTGTATTTAGTACCTATTTAATATTTAAAACATTTTCAATAGAATTTGAATATTTCAATTAGTTGATCCAATTTAATCCGAAAATAAAAGGTGACTTTTAATATTGCTGCATGCAAAGCTAAGCAACTTTATCAACTAAGGGCTTGTTCTGTAGTGCTTAAAAAATAAAATACTTTTGACTCCAGAAGTACTTTTGGAAGAAAAGTTGTACTAAACAAACTGCTTTTGACTGAAATTTTTAACTTTTCAGAAGCACTTTTCAAAAGCACTTCTGAAGAAAAGAAGCTAAATTTTTTAGCTTTTCCTCTTTCAAGAGCACTTTTAGTGCTTAATTACTTTTTCACCCCAAAATAACATAGTATTTTCCTTTTTTTTTTCTTGGTGCTTAATTACAAATTTTTAAAATCATTAATTAAAAATAAAAAAATTTAAAATACTAATTAAAAATATTTAATGGTTATATTTAAATATTTAAAATATAGTTTATATATTCTAATTAAATTTTATAAATAATTAATGTTTATTGCTTAAAAATATTTAAAATTTATATTTCATATATTAAAATATTAACAACAAGTTATAATAATTTTTTATATTCTTACTAAAATATAATAATATTAACTAATTTAAATTTTATTTAAATGCATATTTGTTACTTGATAATAGATTTGATCATGGGCCGAGCCGGGCTAAGGCCCTCCTGAAATGTGGGAAAGTTTAGACAAAAATATAGGCCTGAAAAATGGGCTTGAACAAAAAATAAGGCCTATTTAAAAAATGGACCGAGACTCGGATAAGGCATTTTTTACCCAAGCCGGCCCGGCCCGAATCTGTTGAAGGACAAAAAAAATTTTCTTTTTTTAATATTATTTTCTTGTTGTTTGCTCCGTATTTTGCTACTATTTTACTATTATGTTGCTACTATTTTGATGTTATTGTTTGGATATTGTATAAAACTTATTTTATTGTTAATTTTATTATTATTTTAAAGACATTTATTAATTTTGTTATTATTTTAGAGACATTTGCTTGTTAAGTTGCATCTATCTTAGTGTTATTTAAGTATACATATTTTTTAAAATTTATTTTTAATTTGTTGGGAAATATTTATTTCGATGTTTTTAGTATTTTTTATGTATTATATATTTTTAAAAATTATATAAAAATAATATGGGCGGGCCGAGTTGGGCTCGGGTTTTAGCATTTTTATCCAGGTCGGGCTTGGGTAAAATTTTAGGCCCATTTTTTGGACCGGCCTAGCAAACGGGCCTGAATTTTTAGTTGAGCCCTGCTCGGACTCGGCCCGGCCCATGCTCACATCTACTTGATAATAACATGTCTAAAATAAACATTTTATTTGTCAAAAACACTTTTTAACAATAATACTAAACACTCAAATTTTAAACCAAATTTTTCAAAAGCACTTCTCAAAAGCACTTTTCCATATCACTTTTCAAAAACACTTTTCAAAAACATTACCAAACTAGCCCTAGGTTGGACGATAAATTGAACTTCATTAAATAAAATTATATGATTGCAAATTATTATTATTATTATTATTATTTTTTTTTTTGTAGTTAATGAAGCCAGATCCCATGGTTGTGGCTACTAAATTATTGACAAGAACACAATATAAGGACACAGACAAACAATTCAATATGATTGCAGCTTCATGGATTCAATTTATGATCCACGATTGGATCGATCACATGGAGAACACTAATCAGCAGGTGAAACTTTAATTACATATATATGTCATCATCATTTATTTATATATTTATGTTATTTCAGATTTGGGCAAAAATATTAGATACGGATATATATTTAATATGAATATTTTTTTTTTTGAAGTATATACTTATTTTACAGATATAATGGAGATATTATTAACATTGGTTGTTAGAGAAAGTTGCAGGTTGAGTTGATTGCACCTAAAGAAGTTGCAAACAAATGCCCTCTAAGTTCTTTCAAGTTTTATCCCACGAAAGAGTTTCCAACTGGTTTCTATGACATCAAAAGTGGCGCAAAGAACATCCGTACACCTTGGTGGTAAGAACATATAAGCCCAAATAGAATATATGTTTACCCATATTTAAATTGGGTGTGGGATATGATACAAATGTTAAATAATATGAATACATGAAAAGATGAAGAGCTCGAATGATATGAATATTTGGATGTGCTATTAAGTTTGGATTTTTGTAGATTCAGGTTCAAGCTATTTAATTTGAATTTGGATAAAGAAAATAAATAAGTATATAATTTAAAATAAATATAGATTCAGATAAACATATTATTAAAATAATATACATTCGACAGTCCATGGTTAAAGGCATGCAAGATTTTGACATGAACGGGTTATTGTTGTAGGGATGGAAGTGTAATATATGGAAGCAATAAGGAAAGGTTACAAAAGGTGAGAACATTCACAGATGGAAAGTTAAAGATTTCAGAAGATGGATTACTGCAACAAGATGAAGATGGGATCCCCATATCCGGAGATATTAGAAATAGTTGGGCTGGCGTCTCAACATTACAGGCTCTATTCATTAAAGAACACAATGCAGTCTGTGATACCCTCAAGGTATTTGTTTAAATTCCATATTTGCTTTATAATTTGAGAAATTTACTAACCATTAGTATTTGGAACATAATTTTAGAAGGAATACCCGGATTTGAATGATGAAGAGCTATATCGATACGCAAGGCTTGTAACTTCTGCTGTGATTGCAAAGATCCATACCATTGACTGGACTGTGGAGCTTTTGAAAACTGATATGCTGCTTGCTGGAATGCGTGCTAATTGGTAAACTAGTTTTCATTTTTCCCTTTAATGTTGTCAAATTTTAGGGGCCTCGATTGTTGTGATTTGAACCTCGAACCAATTGGATTAAAACTCCAGATATAACTTTAATGTTGTCAAATTTGTCACAGGTATGGATTATTGGGAAAGAAATTCAAGGACACATTTGGGCATGTTGGTGGATCTTCTTTGGGAGGTTTAGTGGGTTTGAGAAAGCCTGTTAATCACGCTGTTCCTTACTCTTTGACTGAGGAATTTACCAGTGTCTATCGACTCCACCAGCTTTTACCAGATTCCATTCATCTTCGAAATATCAATGTTGCTCCAGGACCAAACAAATCTCCACCATTGCTTGAGGAGTAAGCCTTACATGACGTTGTAAACAACGACTCAATAGTCCACATTTATTCTTAAACTTAGTTTGTCTTTGTACTTTGTAATCCAGGGTTCCTATGCCTGAATTAATAGGCCATAAAGGAGAAAATACTTTGTCACAAATTGGATTCACAAGGCAATTTGTTTCCATGGGACATCAAGCTTGTGGTGCATTGGAGCTTTGGAACTATCCTTTGTTAGAATTAAGTGACCCAAAATTCTTATTTAAATAAAATACGATGGAAAATAAAATAAAAGTAAAATCCATATAGAACTAGACTTCTTTTATTTTATTTTAGAATAAGGTTTTAAACCTTATTAAACTCCATCTATTTTATATTGATTAGATAAGGTGTTTCAATCCTACTAGAATATGGCTTTGCAAGCCTATAAATAGACATAGTCTATTCCTCTTGTATTTGAGTAAAAATTTTTCGACATAGTGAATTTTCTTCTCCTCTGCCTCGTGGTTTTTTTCCGAAAGGGTTTCACGTAAAATTTATGTGTTCTTTATTTTTATTTATTTTATTCTATTTTATTTTTCACAAATTGGTATCGAGCTTCCGGGTTATTCATCTCGATCACGGTAATGGCGTCTTTGAAGTATGAAATTCATTGTTGAATCGCAACACCGATTTGCGTTGTGGCAAATTAAGATGCAAGCAGTTCTTGCAGATGGATCTAGAGGATGCCCCGCTAGGATAGATAAGATGCCTTGACATTAATGATGAAGAGAAGAAACGTAAGGATCGAAGGCATTAACACAATTACATCTGCATTTGTCCAACGAAATTTTGCGAGGATGTGATGAAAGAGAAAACGCGCATTGCATTATGGAAGAGGCTAGAACAAATATGTATGTCGAAAACTCTAACAAGCAAGTTGCATATGAAGCGGCGTCTTTATGCTCATCGTTTGGAGGAAGGTGCGTCAGACACGAACACTTAATGTTGTTTAAAGAAATTCTCTCAACCTTGGAGGCCATGGAGGTTCAAGATGATAAGGAAGATCTAGGGTTGATTCTACTTTATTCGTTGCCCTGCCTTATTCAACCTTTAGAGACACGATTTTATATAGCCGCGAGTCTCTCACGGTTGATGAGGTTTATGATTCTTTAACCTCGTATGATAAGATGAAGCATCTTGTGGTTAAACCCAACTCTCGGGGAGAGGGTCTCATTGTTCGTGGGAGACAAGACCGAATGTTGATGATGATCGTGGTAGAACACAGAACGGAATTCTCGTGGTAAATCTAAGGGTAGATCGAAATCTTCAAACAGAGGTAAAACTTGCAACTTCGCAAGAAGAAAGGGCACATTAAATCTGAGTGCTATAAGCTACAAAATAAGATTAAAAGGAGGCTGCGAATCAAAAGGAAAACAGCCGGAAAATTCGGTGAAGTGATGTTGTAGAAGACTACGTGATGGTGAACTTCTAGTTGCTTCATCAATGATTCTAAAGTAAGCGAGGAGTGGATACTTGATTCAGTTGCACCTTCCACATGAGTCCCAATCGGGATTGGTTTACAACTTATGAAACAAGATCTCAAGGTGTTGTTTTGATGGGAAATAATGCTTCATGTAAAATCGCGGTGTTGGAACAATTAAAGTTAAGATGTTTGATGGAGTTGTCGAACACTTAGTGACGTGCGGCATGTTCCGAATTGAAAAGAAATTTAATTTCGTTGAGTACTCTTGATTCAAAAGGGCAGATACACAAATGAAAGTGGGGTTTTAAAGATTTCAAAGGGTCCTTGTTGTGATGAAAGGGCAAAGAAAGATTGCCAAGTTATATGTTTTACTGTGGTTCTATCATATCGGTGATGATGCATTGTCGCTTCCTCTTCCTTGTCGATGATGATATTACTAAACTTTGGCATATGCGCCTAGGGCATATGAGTGAGAATGGCATGGCGAATTAAGCAAAGAGGACTTCTTAATGGGCAAGGAATTTGCAAACCGAATTTCTGTGAGCACTTGTGTTTTGGGAAGCAAAGAGAGTTCGATTCACTAGAGGAATCCATAACACGAAGGAAACGTTGGAGTATATCCATTCGATCGTGGGGCCGTCCAGAGTGCCTTCGAGAGGTGGAGCTAATTATATGCTAACCTTTATTGATGATTTTTCCAAAAAAGTTTGGGCGTTCTTCCTGAAGCAGAAAAGCGATGTGTTTTCCACATTTAAGTCTTGGAAAATTATGATTGAAAAACAGACGGGAAAACAGATAAAATACCTCCGTACAGACAATGGCTTAGAGTTCTGTTCTGATGAGTTTAATAGATTGTGCAAGTCAGAAGGGATCATGAGACACTTGACAGTTCGTCATACTCCACAGCAAAACGGCGTTGCAGAACGAATGAACAGAACGATCATGGAGAAGGTTCGATGTATGTTGTCAAATGCCAACTTACCGAAGTCATTTTGGGCGACGACCTCTCGCATGTTTTTGATCAACCGATCTCCATCCGTTGCCATTGAGAAAAGACTCCACAAGAGGTATGGTCCGTAATCCCGCTAATTATTCTGATTTAAATATTTTTGGGTGTCCTGCGTATGCTCATGTTGATAATGGAAAATTGGAACCAAGATCCATTAAATGCGTTTTCTTGGTTATAAAGTGGTGTAAAAGGCTATAAGTTATGGTGTCCTGAAAATAGAAAAGTTGTGATTAGCGAGAGATGTTGTTTTGATGAAACTGCTATGCTACCTAACTTATCTCTTAAAGACTCTTCCAATAAAGAAAACCAAAAGCGGTGGAGCATCGATTAATCTGAAATCAACTCTTCAAGCCAAGACAAAATTGAGAATAGAGTTGCTTCTTCACCGCAATACTCTATCGCCAAAAACAGGACAAGAAGAGAAATTAAACCTCCAAAGAAGTATGCCGAGGTTGATCTAGTTGCTTATGCTTTAAATGTGGTGAAGATATAGATGCGAATCAAGAGCCATTTAATTATTCGAGGCGATTAGCTGTGAAGACTCGAAAAAGTGGATGTTTGCTATGCAAGAGGAGATGGAATCACTCCACAAAAACAGAACATGGGATCTTGTAAAACTTCCTAAAGGTAAAAAGGCATTCGTTGTAAATGGGTGTTTAAAAGAAAGAAGGACTCAGGAGTTGAAGAACCCAGATATAAAGCAAGGCTTGTTGCAAAGGGTGACAATCAGTGCCATCTTTCTTACAAAAGATCAAATGTTTCATGAGAGAACAAAACACATTGATATTCGGTATCATTTTGTTCGTGATATTATTGCTCGTGGTGATATTGTTGTGAGCAAAATTAGCACTCATGAAAATCCTGCAGATATGATGACTAAGTCACTTCCTATAACCAAGTTTGAGCATTGCTTAGACTTGGTTGGTGTTCATTGTTGAAGTTAAACCCTTAAGGGGTTTTTGGAAGAGGTGAAGAACTTGTTTATTGAAAGTTCGCGATGAAGAACTTGTTCATTGAGAATTTGTGTCAAGGTGGAGATTGTTAGAATTAAGTGACCCAAAATTCTTATTTAAATAAAATACGATGGAAAATAAAATAAAAGTAAAATCCATATAGAACTAGACTTCTTTTATTTTATTTTAGAATAAGGTTTTAAACCTTATTAAACTCCATCTATTTTATATTGATTAGGATAAGGTGTTTCAATCCTACTAGAATATGGCTTTGCAAGCCTATAAATAGACATAGTCTATTCCTCTTGTATTTGAGTAAAAATTTTTCGACATAGTGAATTTTCTTCTCCTCTGCTCGTGGTTTTTTTCCGAAAGGGTTTCACGTAAAATTTATGTGTTCTTTATTTTTATTTATTTTATTCTATTTTATTTTTCACATCCTTCATGGCTTCGAGACCTCGTAGCACAAGATGTTGATGGCAAAGATAGGCCTGACCATGTGGACTTGGCAGCTCTTGAAAGTAATGACTTGTCTAAAACTAGAAATTTATGATCCATGAATTCGTTAAACAAACACATAAAAACTCAATCTAAAATTAATATCAATGATGCAGTTTATAGGGATAGAGAGAGGAAAGTTGCAAGGTATAATCAATTCCGTAGGGCTTTGCTATTGATACCAATCTCTAAATGGGAAGATCTGACTGAAGATAAGAATGCCATTGAAGTTCTCAAGGATGTTTATGGTGATGACGTTGAAGAACTAGACTTAATGGTAGGTCTCATGGCTGAGAAGAAGATCAAGGGTTTTGCCATAAGCGAGACAGCTTTCATTGTTTTTCTATTGATGGCAACAAGGTATAAATCATACTTTCGTACTTATATCAGAATATTTTTCTAAGAAAATTGAATATCAAGAATTGAATGATATCGGTATTGCAGGAGGCTTGAAGCTGATAGGTTCTTCACAAGTGATTTCAATGAGGAAACATACACAAAAAAAGGATTTGAATGGGTAAATACCACTGAAAGCTTGAAAGATGTGTTGGATCGTCATTACCCAGAAATACCAAAGAAATGGATTAACTCAACAAGTGCTTTCTCAGTTTGGGACTCACCTCCAAATGCTCCCAATCCTATCCCTCTCTATCTTCGCTTTCCAACTTCATAACCCACTATCGAGCCACAGATTTAAAAAATGCTCGCAAGCCCTATTGTTATTTTGTTGTTGTGGTTATTTTATCTCCAGTATTGACTGTTGATATTGATTACATGTAATTTATAATAAAATTGTTGGCTTTTCTTACTTATGTATTGGTATACAATGCATCAATAAAAGTTTATTTGTTCTTGTACTCAACAATGAAAGCATTGAATCATTTCTTAAATCTTGATTTGATTTTGTTAATTACATGACACCAAATAAATAAATTTTGAATGAAATTAAACAACCTTCATTTAATTTATTATTTAAAATATTAAACAAAAGCATACAATATAATTTTCATGAACCTATATCTTTCACAATTTTAGTAGTAGTAAAATTATACTTTGGTTTTTTCAAAATAATAAAATTCTATTTTACTATAATAAAACATATAATTTAATTTCGATTTCTTAAAAAATTTCTCACCATGTTTGCTATTTTTTGGGTGGAGATTTAAGTGAATTTTTGTTTATATAAAATAAATGTCAAACAATATAAAAAAGAGAATTTTGTTTGATAGGAACATTGTACGTCTTGATCAAAAGGATAAGATATACACATTACTTCAAATGGAAAAAATCCAACCAAATTGGTGTGGTTAATTCAATTAAAAATAAGAGGCTTTTTTATTATTATTTAATCACTTATTTAACAAACATTAAATCTTTTAGTAAGGGCACAAATTTAAGAGATAGGAATGGCTTTGGCGCCCTCCCTAAAAAAATTAACACATTTATTTTCTTTTAGATATTATAAATTAATATTGTTAACGATTTGATATAACTATTAAAAATTAAAATAGATTTTAATTCCTTAATTAAATTTATAAGAATCAATTTGATAATCTTTAAAATATTTTTAAAGTGTTGCGATATTTAAAATGTGTTTCCAAAATATCTTCAACATGTATAAATATTTTTGAGTACTCCAAGAACTATAAAAAAAATGTTTCTAAGTATATTATAGGTATTAATACCCTTTCAAATAGTGTTTGTCAACACTTTCTCGAGGAGTTTAGTATCGGTAACCAATCATAAGGTATCGATATCTAACCCCAAGCATTGATAACCAAACCTGATGTATCAATATAGTGCAAGTCAGTACCCAAAAACACAAAATAGAAGAGTAAGGTTTTACATGTTCTTGAGGTATTAGTGCCTGCTCATAAGGAATTGATACCTGCCTTAAAGGTATAAATACGCAATCATTTCTAACATTATTTTTCTAAGGTAGTGACACCTAAACTTGCAAGGGGCTTTTAATTTGCAATTTTAATGCTTCCAACGACTAAAAACCCCCTCCAATACTCTTAAACAACTACAAATCAAAGAGAGTGTATAAATAGGGTCCCATAACACTCTAAAAAAGAAGAGAGAAATATCTTAACGTCAAGATGAGAAAACACACACCTATGTATCTATCTTTTTTTAGAGTCATTTGTTCCAATTTCTAAGATGATGTATCTCCCCAATTAAACTTGATAAACGGCATAATAGTCTTTTAAATCAATACCTACTAATATAAGTTATCTTCTTGTATTATGATCCGACCACATAATGCAACTTAATATTAATTAAACATTAGGTAAATATGAATAAATATTTGCTTATACAGTTTTTTTTTTCAAAAACCATTGAAGATAAATATACAATTTTATTAAGCAAAACTATTTAAAAAATTGATGAAATTACTGTAATTAAAACACTATATCCCAACCTACTAAGCTAGTTCTTTACCAAGACTTTAAACTTCTTGAAAGAAGCAAAAGCTTCATATTTATATTTCAAGAAATAAACCCAATTCATTGTGGTGTAATCATCAACGAAAAATAAAAAATATTAACTTCCCCTAAACGATTCAATACACATGGGTGATGGGTCCACATAAGCATGCATGCACCCACTCAATATAACAGCGAGTAGCTCTCCAAAATTTTCCTACAGAAAAGGGTTCCTGCTCAACTTTCCCATCACAAATCTTTCACAAAAATCAAAAGATTCAATTTTAGATAAGCCATTAATATTAGAGTATGTGAATGTGTTAGGCAGGTTGTTAGTCAGTTATTAAGACTAGTATATTGTTATAGGTTAGTTAGCAGAAGTTAGCCTTTCTTCCTTATGTATATAAACCTCATCTCTGTTACTGATACAAACAGATTATGAACACAAAACTATTTCAGTCATTTCTTTTAATCTTTTCAATTTTATAGAGTTATTAACATGGTATCAGTCGCCTGAGTTCTGGAGGTCGTTCCGTTGCCGATCTATGGACAACTCTGCCAATTTTACAGCTGACCTTGGCAGTCCTACTTTTTCTAGCTCTCATTTGATTCAAACTTTTCCTCATCACGATAAGGTAAAGTTGGATGAGGGGAACTTTTTGCAATAGCAACAACATGCTCGTTTAATAATAGAAGGTTATGAACTATTAGGGTATTTAAAAGGGACATTACATGTTCCTCCACGATTCATCTCTTCTCCAGATGGAATTTTAAATCCAAATCCTGATGCGTCTCTATTTGTTCAGCAAGATAAACTTCTTACTTATTGGCTCATTTCTACAATTAGTCATTCCTCATTGTCTTATTTTACAGTCGCAAAGTCGGCATATGATGTTTGAAGTATGAAAAATCGTCTCTTTGCCGCTGCTATTGGAGCCAAGTTGTCACGTATCAAACATAAGTTATATGTCATCAAAAAAGGGACGCTATCTATTAAAGAAAATATGGTGAAGACACAAAATACCTGCACCTTGCTTGAAGCGTCCAGATTTGTGGTTTCAAAGGCAGAGAAGGTCGAAATTATTCTTGTTGGACTCTCATCAGAGTTTGACGTGGTTATCACTCTGGCTTCTTTTTCATCTGACTCTCTTCCTCTACATAAGCTTATTGATGTACTCATGGAATTTGAGAGCTGTCAGGCTCGTGCGGTAACTGATGCGTCCTTCCACGCGCATCTGATGGAGGTTGCCTTGTTGACATTGATGGCAGAGCCCGTGCGTGGTGGTCGTCCATCGTCTTCTAGTCGTGGGCAAGGGTTCCGACCTCGGATTCCATATAAGATCTGTAGTAGGTATGGACATGTGGCGCAAAAGAGCTATTATCAATTTTATCATGATTATGACGACTCATCCACTCCGGCCATGGCGCTGACGCCATCTGAATGGGTTGGTTACGGATTGCGCAATGATGTGGTTGGCGCACCTGGCTGGTATTCGTCAATGAGTGGTAGTCCAGGACTGTACTCGGGTCCGTCGATGGTGCATCCGTTTGCATCTACTTGGGACAGGAGGCTGCCGAATTTTGCTATGGTAAATTAGTCATCTACTAGGGTTTCTAATTTTTTTAATGGTTATGATATTGTACAAGCCAATGGGGACAATCGTTTGGGCCAAATGCTGGAGCAGGCCCGTATTTTGGCTCAAATATGCCACTTGTCGTGGTTCCACATTATAGGCCTTCCTCTTTGGGCTTGTTGGTGCTCATAGACCGTCTACTTCATCTCATGGTGTTGGACCATATAGTACGTTGGCACCTATGGATCCAATTCTTGGCCAATTTTCTGGGTCGAATGCCAATTTGGTTGGGCTTGACAATGCTAATGCCAATTTGGTTGGGCTTGACAATGCTGGTAATTTTTTGGCACAAAATCATGGGTCTAATGTGCCCTGGCGCACTAAATCGAGGGCGTGTGTTCATGACGTTGATGCCTCGCCATGTGTTGGATTGCCTTGTCTCCTTGATTTTCATGTATCTAATTATTTGACCACCTCTGGGTCCAATGCCAATACTACTCAATATGGGTCAAATTTTGATAATGAAAACTCGTATATTCCTATGCTTGTAGGGACCACATCTTGGTGTCCTGACCCCGGAGCTACACACTATGTCTGTCGGGAGGCTACCGCTTTGCACGATTCCACGCCATACTCAGATACATCTCCTTTCATTATGGGTGATGGGACTACTATAAAAATATCATGTGTTGGGAATTCTAGTTTACCTACAATAAGTAAGATGCTCCATCTATATAATGTTCTGTGCTTTCCAAGTATCAGAAAAAAATTGTTATCTGTATCTTAGTTTGCTAAGGACAACAATGTATTTTTTAAATTTCATCCATCTTATTATTTTGTTAAGGACATCTCGACTCGGGAAATTTTATTGCGAGGCCACACTCGTGACGGGCTATATTATTTCTCGTCGGTTCTTTTGGGTTCATCAATCAGTGATCCTTCTACCCTTAACACTAGTTTTTCAACTTCCAACACTGGTGATGATGTGTTTGCCTTATGGCACCGCAGACTTGGTTATCCATCTACTTCAATTGTTAAAATTGTTCTTGATAAATGTAAAATTGACTCCAATAAAATGTGCCTTGATGATACCTGTACTGCATGTCAAAAAGGGAAGTATCATAAACTGCCTTTTTCAAACTTTACTACTGAATATAAGAATTTTTTTGACTTGGTTGTCACTAACTTGTGGGGTCCAACATCAGTTGCATGTGGCAATAATTTGTCTTATATTCCGTTCATCGACATACATAGTAGGTTTTCTTGGATTTATCTTATTAACCGTAAGTCTCAAGCAGTGGAGTGTTTTCTTCAATTTCAGAATATGATTCAAACTCGGTTTGGAAAAGGCATTAAAATTTTTCAAAGTGATTAGGGTGGCAAACATCATGCGTTCATGCAAACTCTCACTAATCTTGGGATAATTCATCGTCTATCCTGTCCTCACACGTTAGAGCAAAATGGAGTGGCTGAGCGAAAGCATAGGCACATTGTAGAAACTAGTCTTACTCTCTTAACTCAAGCAAATCTTTCCATGGAGTACTAGGGCTATGCTTTTTGTAGTGTAGTGCATCTCATAAACTGCCTACCTACTCCTATATTTCTACTCCTATGTTAAAAGGGCAATTCCCATATTAGATTCTGCATGGTTATGAACCTACATATGATCATTTAAAGGTCTTTAGGTGTTGCTGCTTTCCCTATTTGCGTCTGTTTACACAACAAAAGTTGGATTTTCGCTCTCAGCCACATACATTTTTGGGATACAGCTCTCAACATAAAGAGTATCATTGTCTCACTCCTAATGATAAGATAATTGTTTCTTGTCATATTGTTTTTGATGAACGATGATTTTTGTTTTCTTCTCCTACCATACCCATAGTTACTCCTAATTCCACTGTTTCTACGTATGTTTCGCTGGTTAAGCCTACTACCTTACAACATGCTATCACAGTTGCGATTACCCCTGTTACTTCACCTTCTCATAACCCCATATAGTCTAAGTCTGATGATTCCTCGACTGAGTTACAAACTGCTCATGAGAGTTTCATGCCCTCAATCTCAAACACTGGAGGTTCATTTGTTCAAGAAAATACTCCGGGTATAGTCTCTTTGGCACCTCTATCTGTTCAACTGGTGAATACTCATACTATGATTACTAGATCTAAGACTAGAATTTTTAAACCCAAGGCTCTGTCAGTTGCAGCTGCTGACTATGAACCACACACAGTTGAATAAGCACTTGTTGATCCAGAATGAAAATTAGCAGTTCAAGCTAAGTTTGATGCCCTTATGGCTAACTCCACTTAGGAGCTTGTTTCTCTGCCTCGTGGATAGAAGGTGACAGGATGTAAATGGCTTTTTAAGTTAAAGAAAAATTTTGATGGGATCATTGCTCGACGCAAGGCTCGACTAGTTGCAAAAGGATGTTTACAAGTTCTTGGGTATGATTTCAAGGAAACGTTTAGCCCCCAGTGGTCAAACCTATGACCATTCGAACCATATTGACAGTTGCGATTTCTCGTGGTTGACAACTGCGTCAAGTCAATATCAATAATGCATTTTTAAATGGTGATCTTACCGATGAAGTCTTCATGCAACAACCTCCAGGTTAAGTTCAAAGTGGTCCGGATGGTGAACAGTTAGTATGTCGTCTGACAAAGGCATTATACGGGTTGCGTTAAACACCACGTGCCTGGTTTGGTAAATTAAAATGGTTTCTGATTTCTATTGGATTTTGTATATCCAAATCTGATGCGTCTCTATTTGTCCGAGTAACGGTCGAGTCTGTCCTCTATATTTTGGTTTATGTGGATGATATTATTGTCATAGGGAGCATAGCTGATAGTATAAATTGTTCATTTAGTTGTTACATAAAGAGTTTTCTTTAAAGGACATGGGGGATCTCCACTACTTCTTAGGTATTGAAGTTACTCGATCTTCCATTGGGAGTCTACACTGATGCCAGCGCAAGTACATCAGAGATCTTCTTGACAGGAGATCCTTAACCAATGCTAAAAGTGTTCATACACCAATGATCAATTTATCCATGTTGTCTAAAGATGGGGGCGAATATCTTGTTAATCCTATAGAGTATCGTAGTCTTGCTGATGCACTTCAATATGTGGTTTTGACTCGGCCAGATATTGCTTATGCTGTGAATCGTGGCTGCTAATTTATACATGCACCTACTTCAGTTCATTTGGTTGCATTAAAGAGGATTTTACGGTATCTACAAGGGACTATTGATCATGGCTTGATTTTTCATCCATCCGACAGACTCTCTCGTCGGTTATACTGATGCAAACTGGGGGTTGGATTTTGATGATCGTAGGTCTACAACAGGATATTGTGTGTACTTTGGCAATACACCCATCTCATGGTGTTTGAAAAAGCAACAAGTTGTTTCTCGATCAACAGCAGAAGCCGAATATCAAAGTCTTGTTGTCACTACCAGTGATATTACATGGTTAGTCTCTCTGTTAAAGGAGTTACAAATTCACTCTGCTGACTCCCCTACTATTTGGTGAGACAATTCTAGTACAGCAGCGGTTGCTGCCAATCCGGTCTTACATTCCAAGTTCAAACATGTTGAACTGGACCTATTTTTTGTTCGTGAGAAAGTAGCTGACGGTTCACTCCTTGTTGATGAGGTTCCAGCATGTGACCAAGTTGCTGATATTTTTACAAAACCATTGTCTGTCTTTTTGTTTACTTGATTTCGGACTTTACTTCGGGTCTTACCTGTTGAGAAGTTGGGTGAATGTTAGAGTATGTGAATGTGTTAGGCTGGTTGATAGTCAGTTATCAAGACTGGAATATTGTTATAGGTTAGTTAGCAGAAGTTAGCCTATCTTCCTTATGTATATAAACCTCATCTCTATACTGATACAAACAGATTATGAATACAAAACTATTTCAGTCATTTCTTCAACTTTTTCAATTTTATAGAGTTACAAATAATTAACAATATCTTTTTGATTTAGCAACTTTAACCCATAACCCATATGCCACAATTTAGATTCATCCGAAATCATTCTTGACAATGATATGGATTTGTCTACCTTGATACTTCATAAATCCCTTTTCTTTCTTTTTTTTTCAGATTCGAGGTGGAGACTTAATAAAATGTATATTATTATTTATGTGTGTAAGAATCAATTCTATATTAACTCGGTCAAGAAAAATATTAAAAATTTAATTTTCATGTATTTAAAAATATATATATATTTGTATTTTGATACATTTATATAAAATTTATAGAATACAATTTAAACTTTAGAAAATATGTAAATAATGAGGATAAACTATTAAGCGTTTTAAATTTTTAAATTTATCATTTCACCAATATTTTGTTATTGTGTTATGTGAATTTTTATTCAAAATTTGTTTTTCACTGTGTATAGATAATGTGGATGTCATTGGTTCAACTGGATATTACAGGCCAGAGAATCATCTTTCATATTTACGCTTAACCTGACTTTTATTACCAGATTTTGATATTTTTCGTTTATGTTTTTGCATTCCACGATTTGATAAAAGCAAATAATTGAGTGCTGCCTTGAGTATTTTTGTTAAATCGATTCTTTTCTGACATAGTCTTAGACTAAGACCATCTTGAATGTGATTTTTTAGTTCCTTGCTTATTTTGTATTGGATGAATGCCCCCACTGTAACACCCCTAACCCATATCCGTCACCGAAACAGGGTTACAGAGTATTACTAAAGTTTACACACACACACACACACACACACACACACACACACACACACACACACACACACATATATATCATTCAAAACTATATTTCAAGTTTAATTCTTTTCTAAACTAATCTTATACATGCCATAAAAACCATAGGTTGTATTAAAAAATCTACCGGAGAAATCTGGATAGTGTGGCCCGATGTGTTGATCCGATCCTCTGAACTCACGTTAATCTACAAAGAACATTAAACACACAAAAGTAAGCTTATAGAAGCTTCGTAAGTTCATAGGCTTTAAAAATAAGTCTTACCAAACAAACTATAATAAAATATTAAATAGGGCATTTCACTAAGATTGCCTGCCAATCACAATTTCAATTAATATAATTCACTTAGTTGAGCTCAAAATCAATAACTTCATAGATTCTCTCACAATAATTCCATATGACACTGACCAATACTTGTCAAATTAGAGAATATCTTACGGATTTTAGTACATCGTTTTCTTGATGCCACAGTCCAACTATGGTCTTACACGTATATTACCATGGCCTTGCCATGGTTTTACACTCGTAGTGCTATAACCCCGTTATGGTCTTACCATCAAGATGCTATAGCCCAGATATGGTCTTACACATATATACATATACTTCATGGTCCAACATGGTCTTACGTTCACGGTGCCATAACCCAATTATGGTCTTTTTACTAAAATGCCATAGCCCAGCTATGGTCTTACATTTAACACTTTTCCATGGTCCAACCATGATCTTATCCGTCAATTCATCTTGTAACACGGAACGATCGTACTCAATCTTACGTTCCACTTAATTTGAACTTTCAATTCGATTTTCATATTATTACAATAATCATAATTCAATAACAAATATATGAAATAAGACATTACATCATTCTAAAATTAATAATTTATCATGAAAGTTCAACCATATGAACTTACCTGGGTAATTTGTAATAATTGTAGAAATTCTAAGACTATTCTGTTACTTTCTCTTTTCCTTGTTTATCTTCGAGTTCTTGATCTATAACGTAAAATTATTCATTAATTAGTATATAATTTAATTATAATTCACTTCACAATTTATTCCCTTCAATTTTCAAAATTACACATTTTACCCTAAATTTTATAGTTTTTACAATTTAGTCCTTATTCAAGTAACTCATCAATTGAGCTAACTTTTCTCAATTAACATTTTATATAATAATTTTAGGCTACCATACAGCCTTTGATATTCAGAATTTCAGCACCAAACCCTAATTTTTAACTTTTTCACAATTAGGTCCTAAAATTAATTTCTATTAAAATCACTTAATAAAATCATCATATAATAAAATTAGAGCTTCAAATACATGTTAATTCATCATAAATATCCAGCACTCATATATGGTAACTTTCAAAATTTTCCATAG
This sequence comes from Gossypium arboreum, assembly GCF_025698485.1. Lineage (NCBI taxonomy): Eukaryota > Viridiplantae > Streptophyta > Magnoliopsida > Malvales > Malvaceae > Gossypium > Gossypium arboreum. Next base: position 11,432,453 of record NC_069073.1, on the reverse strand, counting down.
AATAAAAAATTAATGAATTCAATAGTTGGACCTACTTGTAAAAGTATCAAAATCACAAAAAATTACAAGAAATAAACAAGAATTGAACTTACTTGTAACAAGAATATGAAAAACCAGCTTAGATAGACTCTTTAATGGTGTTTTTGGCTGAAGAATAATGAAGAAATGTCTAGATTTCTATTAAGTCCTTTTTTACCTATTTAAAATTTTTTTTATTTCTCATTTTGTCCCTTCATCATCCAATTTCTTTGTTTTTTTTTTCTGCCTTAACCATTTCAGCCATTATTTTAGGCTAATTTTCCCTTTAGGTCCTTTAGTTATTACTTGAGCTATTTAATCATTATTTCCTTAATTTACAAGTTTTTCACCTTTTTCAATTTAGTCCTTTTAATTAATTAACTATCATAACGTTAAAATTTTCTAACTAAACTTTACTACTAATTTACTAACACTCCATAAATATTTATAAAAATATTTACGGGTCATTTTATGAAATCGAGGTCTCGTTTTCTCGTTTTCGAAGTTAATTAACCTAATAATTATTTCTAAAGCACAAATCAATATTTCATAGTTTTTATAAATTCATGATTGGATCATAAACTCTAAATAATAAAATTTTCAAACTCACTTACTGGATTTTAGTGATCGCGAATCACTGTTTCCAGCACTACTAAAAATTGGGCTGTTACACCCACCATGTTTGCACCCAAGTTGCCAGAGTTTCTTTTGTCATTGTTACACTTATCATTTCCAAGTTCCAGCTAACTGCAAATTTTAACAAGAAATCCAGTTTGGTTTTTTTCTTTTTGGTACAAAGGAGACTCCATCTTTGAGATGTGAGAGTAGATGTCTGGACTCAAATTTCGGACCTGTTGTATCAACTTTTAAGGATCATTACAAGAACCAACTGAGATAAGTATGGAGTTCATAGTTGATTATGATATGTTACACTTGGCGAGTATTTTAAAATCTCATATTTTCTTATTCTCTCTTTACAATTGGATCCCAAAACAATGGAGAAACGGGGAAAAAAATTGTGTTAGTTTTGGTATATTTGCAAAATGCCTGAGAAATGCCACTTTTGTTTTGAAGTTGATAGTTTATGAGAGTCAATGAAATTACTAAATTTTGAATGAAAAACATATATTACGTAGGTTAAAAGGGTAAACTACATAAGTGGTAATTTGACTATTTGAAAGTTTTATGTTAAATCAACTTTAAAAGATTATAAAATCGTTATTCAATTTATACTATTAACTTTCTTTGGAACCTGCTTTATCTTCCATGAAATAATGATCGCAAAGCTTCCTCTGCCTCTTCCTCTAATACCCTAAAAAGGATCCTCACACATGGAGGCTCAGTTGAGGATATTGCAATTGACATCAACAACTTGATAATCAAGGATGTTATCCATTGATAGCCCATATTTTCTCATCATGTTGCCATACCCACCACCATTTTCGAGACCAGGGCAGACTCTCGCTGGGAAAGCGTGAGCCTAGCTTTCGTTAGCAATTTTGAAATAAATTTTATCGATTGTTGCACCACCCTGAACAGAGGCAACCTCATTATCAACATCAACGTCGATGGATCGAAGATTGAACATATCGAGCATAAATAATGTGATATTAGATCTATACGAAAGGCCTCATAATCATGGCAATCACTTCAAACCCTAATTTACACACCATTATCCTTTGCACAAATAATGGTCGCTTGGACATGGGAGACATGAGTAGGTGCCACTATAGCAACTGGTTTGGGTGTTTCAGGGGTAAAAAATCTACAGTTTCAGATAAATGCTTGAAAAGCATATTCGAAAAAGGAATTACTTAGGATGCAAATTGATTCACGCATTGAAACGGATTTGTTAGCAAGGCATTGGAGAAAATTTTTAACTTCAGAATCAGAAGAACAATTAAAGAAGTTGAAGTAAATGGTTTAGTTTTAAAGTTTTGGGTTCCAAATTATTTTTTAATTAATTATAAAATTACATGAAAATAATGTGAAAAAAATAAAGGGTTAAAAGAATACATATCATGAAGTTAACCCGCAACTCAACAATTTGTTAGTATTTTAAAGGTTAATTTTACTGAAAGTAAATACATCGTCCATCTAAAAGCACCGTAAAAAAAAATAAAACTATAAATTGAGTGACTATTTTACTAAACTAAAATCTAAAAGTCAAATCTAAATCTCAACTTTTTGCATTTGAGTGAAAAAAACACTTTTTAACTATAGTTTTGACACCAAAAGTCAGAAATTCCTTTCAGGTTGTAAATGAACCAAACTTGAACAAACGAACCTCTATTCGTGTTCGTTTGTTTATTTTTAAGCCTATTTTTGTTCTTAAAGAATTTCAAAATGTTTGCTCGTCTTCATTTATTTAAATTTATATGTGTTCATTTTCATCCATTTAAGTTAAACAAAAATGTTAGTGGACTTGTTAATGAATAACTAAAAACAAACAAACAATAAATAAATGGGTAAAATATATAAATGGCCATCCGTCTATGTTTGCATTATATAAATGGCCATCCATCTATGTCTGCATTCTTGTTTTTGTCACCCAACTTTAAAAAATTTCAATTTAGGCACTAACGTTTGAATCTGTTCATGTTTTAGTCACCATTAAGTTAATAGTATGAAAGACTTTTTCTAATTGGTTTACTAACATATTTAGTCCTTAATGCTTACATATTCTATCAATTTGATCCTAATTCTAAATAATTCAATAAATTCAACCCTTCACATTTATGAATTCTATCAATTTGATTCTCAAACTTCCTAACCAAAGCTTTTAGCTTTTAAAATAGAAGCATTCAACATCTATTAATTTTTTTATTTATGGTTGAAATTATCCAATTTGGCACATAACTTATTTTATTTATATTTTTAAGAAGTTAGTGTTAGAAATTAACTAAACGTCATTAAAATAATAGGAAATACAAATTTTAAAAATATAATGTATAATAAAATTATATAAATAATCTAATATTTGTATAAAATAAATTTCCACTTTGACTAGCATAATTTTTTGAACCACTGACTAGCATAATTTTAATTTTTAATTAATTTGGTAAATGATTTGAGACACTAAATCAGATTATTAGTGGTACATATTGCTTATTGTGGATTTAAAATTTTAAAATAAATAGAACACATAATAATCTCTTAATCAATTTATAAGATTAAAAACTCATCATCAATGTAACAAAATGAAATTCAATTAATGCTTTCACATTTTTTCTTATGTAAAATTAAATGTTCATAATTTTTTCTTAAGTAATTATTGATTCAACAATTGGATTTTTCAAAGTCATATTTTTAACTTTGGATTTAATTTCCATTTCTATGTACCTTGAAGGAGATATCATCCTATCAACAATAAGAGTAAATATAGAGTGTTCTTTCAAGGTTTTTCCTTTTCTTTAGCCAAAATTTTATCAATAAAATGGTTTAAAATATTATATTTAGAAGAAAACTAATGAAAAAAAAAAGGAAACTGAAATAAATTTTCAAGATGAACTCATTGGTATTAGGAATTGGCTTGGAAAACAGGTCATTAGTTGAGAGAATTTTTTTTCTTTTTTGGGTTTTAAAATTTATAGGTGTTAAATGCCTCTGTTTTAAAAGTTGAAAGCTTTGTTTAGGAAGTTTAAGGATCAAATTGGTAGAATTTGTAAATGTGAAGGGTTAAACTTATTGAATTATTTAGAATTAGGATAAAATTGATAGATTATGTAAGACTGAGGACTAAATGTGTTATTATACATAGTTTAAAAATGCTTATCATTATCAACATAACTATGAGTGAGTAAAACAAGAACGAATTCAAATGTTAGTGCCTAATTGAATTTTTTTAAAGTTGTGTAATCAAAATAGGAATATGAGTATAGTTGAGTAATTATTTGTATAGTTTACTCTGAATAAACATATGCATATATATATTAGTATATATATATTAATTTTATTAGTATATGTATTAATTGAACAATAAACAAGTTTTAAATGATTTGTTAAATGAACATAAATGAATTGAACAAGTTTTGTCTCAGTATTCAATTTGTTTAGTAAACAAGCCTCAAATATTATTCCTATTCATTTATTTAACTTAATAAATGAACATAAACAAACAAAAACGAAAAAAACCAAATTGTTCATAAACTATTCATTGAACGTATTTTTCTTTTACAAACTTAAATTGCTCATTGCTTTTGGTAGAAAAGTGCATGCTACTATCACTTCAATCACCAATTTCATAAGTAAAAGTGACAAGAGGCAATGGACCAAGATCAAATTCAAATTGTTTGACGCAAGAAAAAACCAAATGAAGGTAGGAAAACTCCTTCCCTGGCAACAAAAACTTGAAATTTATGTTTGAATGTTATACCAATTCAAGAAAATAAAAGAAGATTAAGCAATCAAGAACAGAAATTAAATGGATTAATGGAAATATTGAATCAAATGGAAGATGGATAATAGATAGTTGTCCAATTGAAACCTTTGAGATATAAATCCCAACAAATTCAATTAACAACTCTAATTAACCTTCCAAGAAATAATTCTTGGCAAATTAAAAGATGAAGAATGGATTCCCATAACTCTTTAAAGAAAATTAAGAAGAAGAAAAATCGTTTCTAAAAATTACAAGAAAGCAATCTTGCACGAAAGAAATATTTTTATTAATGAATAAATATCTTTAATAAATAACAAAAAGACCTTTTATAGACTAGCTAATTGCATCTAAATAAAACTCTCAAGTATAATGAAACTTTAATTAATCTAAACAATAAGTAATTTTAGTAGAACTAAACTTTCTTGTTGGCTAAGAACCATAAAACTTCTAAACAACTTAAAATACTTGAAAATATCCTAAAATTTGTAATAAATAAATAATAATAATAATATAAAACTTAATAAATACAATATTGAGCTCATATATAATAAAATTAACCCTAAAATCGAACTCAATATGACTTAAAAGTCAATTAGAGCTTGAAACTCGTAATTTTCTATAATAATCTCATCTAGAAATTTTGTTCATCCAGCCTCCACTAAAATTATCATAACTTGAGCTCCCAACTCGAAATTGAGTGAAAAGTGCATTTTGAAACTAAGGGATAGCATTTCGAATTTTATGAAGACATCTCAACCCAAAAATGTATAGATCCCATCTAAAAAATCGTCGTAAGTCAATTAATTTTTCAAACTTGAAAATTGATAGCTTTGATTAATTGAATTTAATAAATTGCACCCATCCTATCAAACAATGTTTGATAAATATTTTATTAATTTTACAATTAAATAGATTAATTTAACCTTTATATTATTAAAAGATTAAATAAAATCAAAATTTATTTATTTATGCAAAACCTTAAAATCCTAAAAATCTAAAAGTTAGAAAAACTCTCCTAAAATTTGATTTTGTTTATAGTAAGGACTAATTTATAACTTACGTGCAATAAAACAACTTGCTGCTGTTCATAAATATACATTCTCCTACAATATATTTCAATTATTATTATAAATTGAGGAATCTTTGCCTCTAAAATTATTATATTTGTTAGGATTTGGAAATAAATATTCCGAATGACCGAAAGAATTTGGACCTTCAACTCAAATAAACTTGATCTGGAAGAAAAATGTACGCCACAGTCAGCTAAAGACTTCGCATGAATGCAAGATGTTCACAGAGATAGCTCGCATTGAAGAGCTCGTGTAAACCTCGCACCGACAAGTTCGCAAGAGGGAGCTTGCATGAACCTCGTAGGGACGAGGTTGCGAGCTATGTCTGCGAAGAGAACCCTTTCCCTCGTGATTGGCAGGTACGAGGTTCGCTGGAAAAGTTAGTCCCAGGGTCAGAAAACTCCACAGGTAAGCGTCCAATAAGTTAGAGGAGGCCCAAAGAATATTTACGCTAGGGACAAGGAATGCTAATACCCTCAGCTCAAAGGCCAAGATAAAATAGTAAGCCTTATTGTGAACCATAATAATATCAGTAAGAGGTATATATAAATACCCTATTTCGTTTAATACATAAGTAAATATTACTCAACAATATTAATTTATGTTTTATCAAAGTTCGAAATTCCATATATAAGTGTAAACTATGAGTTAAGGAGGCAAATAATCAAATTCAAGATTTGTTGGAAACTGTGAGCAACAGTCGAAGATTCACTCCAAAAACAATCAAAGAGAGAAACATTATACAATCTAAAGTTACCTAGAGAACAAGAAAGACATATCTAACTTTGGGTGTAACATAATATGAAACAGATGTCCATTACTAGTTAAGTGTGTGGCCACTTGTCCATTCAGTGGAACAAAACCTTGACAAATATCAAGGCAGCTGTCAACCTTCAATAGAAAAATATGATTAATATGCTTCAACTCTGTGTCAAAATAAAGAAACCAACCACACCAAAAGATAGCAACCAGCCCAAACCAATTAATACAACACAATTGTCAAGATTTTAGATACACTCTCAAGGAAAGCATTTGAGCCCACGTGCCAGATTATAAAACTCCAGGACACCTTCGGCTATAAATATGCATGACCATGGTCCTGAGAGAATACCTTTACAAAAAGAACAAAAAACCTAGGTTCTCTCGAAAAGCAATGGCATTTATGACAAAGATCCTTGTCAACAATATACTAGGTCGTTTTATCCATGATGATTTTCATGAAGCTGTCTCTTCGATGACTATAACCGATGCATTTCTCTTCCTCGTAAAATAACTCTTCCCTCCTCATATATCATTTTTTATGTTGAGATTTAAAAACTGCTGCTTAACTGTATTTGTTTTTGGTTAACCAGATGGTTCATTGGGTGGATAAAGTAGGGAAATGGCACCGATTACCAGTTATCTTAGGTTTAATATATCTGGCTGTACGTCGCCGTCTTCACCAGCACTACAATCTCATCAGTGTCGGAAAATCTCCGTCTGGAGTTCGGGTTAATCCAGGGGATTACAAGTATAGAACAGATGATGGAAGTTACGGTGATCCTTTCAATGAGGGAGCTGGCAGCCAAGGAACTTTCTTTGGCAGAAACATTATGCCCGTTGATCAAACAGATAAGGTATACAACATTACTTTTAAGCTGACAAATTACTAAAGTTGAGTGAGATGTGTGATAAAAACACAAATTTTCAAAATTCAATAACTCAACCTTCTATCAACCATACCAATACCAGTATCTCTTAACATTAAAAGCAGTACTATTAAACTGAACGATTAGGTTGTGACTCAACTTTTCTATTTTTCTTGTCTACATCACTTTTTGTTTGGTCCAGCCAGATACATTCATTTGATAATAATAATAATAATAAAGTCTTTTTTTTTTATCTTTATCTTTATATGTTTTATGATTAATTTTAAATAAAATTTTCATTGTTAAATAATAAATAGGGAAGGGCTAGGCTGGTTGGTCCAAATTACTAAACACCTTTTCCAAAGCCTCGATTCGACCTTCCTTTACATATACTAATTATATGTTTTATCAAATATTTAAAATATTTGAGCTATATATCAGGTGAAATGACAAAAAATCTTTCTTAAACCAGTGATTAAAAATTTGATCTCATTATAATTAGGGAATAATTTTAAAATATATGATCATCATTTATCTCTTTAATGGATTTATAAAACATGAAAGATTAATAATTAAGAAAACCAAAAATAATATCCACAGTATGTTCTTTCAAAACAATATTTACTATATTTAATACGTATTTAATGCACATAGTGTATGTTTCTTCTTTTGGGGCGTATGCCTACTCTCACTATTGAAAAATAATACTTTGTTAATATTGAAATTTTATATTTTAATATTTAAAATATTTTAATTCAATCGATTGAGTCTTGATTAGGTTGACATTAGTATTATTGATAATGTAAGAGGATGTAGGCTCGAGCACATTAAAATTTTTAATTCAATAAGTGTCATGAGTAACTGAATACCAATTCGGTTAGGAAAATTACGAAAATGTCTTTCTATAATTAAAAAAAGTCATATTATTCGAGGTTATTTTAGTCTTTTATTTTAATAAAATCAGTAAAACTTTGTATAGAGTAAGATTTGAACTAATGACAATTGCATTAATAAAATCTTAAATTTATCACATAAATATTTCATTTTAATATACTTTATACATTTTTATTTTAATATTCATATTTTATTATCGTGCGTTGCATATCTATATATACTTACTATTAATAAAATCTTTGACTGAGTTGGTGACACGACTCAACCATGCACCAACTAGGTTAAGAAAATTATGAAAATGTTCTTCCATAATTAAAGTAAGTTATATTATTTGAGTGTATTTTAGTATTTTCATTTTAACAAAAATCAATAAAAATTTGCATAAAGTGATAATTAAATCTGCACTAATTGCATCAATAGAACTTTACATTTACCGCTCAATCAAAGTTTCGTTTGAATATACTTTAATTATACATTTTTATTTTAATGTGTATAATTTATTATTTTCATCAATTTTATATCTATATAATATAAAATCCTGGTTGAGTTGGTGTCACAAGTCAACTAGGAACCAACTCAATTAAGGAAATTATAAAAAATTTATTCCATAATTAAAGCAAGTCATATTATTTGAGAGTATTTTAATCTTTTTATTTTAACAAAGATCAATAAAAATATGTATATGTGGGATTTGAACCACGTCAATTACATCAGTAAAATTTTAAATTTACTACTCAATCAAAGCTTCATTGTTTGTTGTATATTATCCGTAAACACACATTTATGCTCTAAATTCATGGTTTCTACACGCATATACGTGGGATATGATTCCTAGTATAGATAATGTCACTGATTGTGTTGGTGTCACAAGTTAACGTGATATTTAATTTTTATAAAATAGAATTTTAATATTGAATTTTCTTTTCACTAATTTGATCTCTTTTGATGTTGTATAGAAATTGACAATACCATGATAAACAATTGAAATGCATTTAATATTCTTAATATTATTTATTTACCTATTTCAAATTTTTTTACTCACAAGTTAGCCTATTTTTATTTTAATTTTATATGTATTGCATATGTCTTGTTATTATTATTAGTTTTAAACATTACATTTCATTATTTATTGTATGTTATTTTAAGCACACATCTGTGTTCTAAAAATTTTCACACACATACGCATGTGAAAGAATTTCTAGTATTATTTAACATTTTGATTGAGTTTATGTAACTCATCAACCAAATCTCAATTTAATTGTAAAATTATCAAATGCTCTTTCATTTTATATGAATAAATATTATTTTGAAAGTATTTATATCTTTTTATATTTTGATAATTTAGAGAAATATATACTCACATTATGAGAATCAAGGATTTGAATCCGAATATCATAGATTTCTCTATATTAAATTTATCACTTTTATAAATTTATTTTATAAAATTTTTCAATCACACCATAGAGATGTCATAATCTAATATATGTTATAATGTGCTTGACTGTAAATGTGATCCATTAACTGGTTTTAACTTAGTTGTGAAATTATTAAAATATCTTTTTTTTCACCCACATCATAGTTATGCCATTATCTAGTATTATTTATAAAGTTTTTGAGTGAGTTGGTTGCAACCATCAACCATTCTCAACTTGGTTGTAAAATTATCAAAAATACAATCCTTTTACAAATAAAAAAATATATATTATTTTAAGTAATTATATTTTTAAATAAATCTTGAAAAATACGATATTTCAACCAAATCCTTTAAAATAAAAATTTTATGTTGCGTAATTTTGTAGAAATTCTAATTTCTAATGATCGTGAAGATTAAAACAAATGGTTTGTAGTTAAAGAAACCAGATCCAATGGTCGTGGCTACGAAATTATTGACAAGAGCACACTACAAGGACACAGGCAAGCAACTCAACATGATTGCAGCTTCATGGATCCAGTTTATGATTCACGATTGGGTGGACCACATGGAGAACACCAACCAACAGGTTAAACCTTAATCAATAAATATGATAGATTTTTTCAAGGATTTATGAAAAAATGTTCATATATGAAGCAAATATAAGATATAGTATTAGAAGTAAATAATCCATATTATATTTAGAAATTTAATGGAGATATGGTTGCAGGTTGAGTTGATTGCCCCTAAAGAAGTTGCAAACAAATGCCCTCTCACTTCTTTTAAGTTTTATCCCACAGAGGAGTTTTCGACTAGTTTTGATGACGTCAAAACTGGTGCAAAGAACATACGCACACATTGGTGGTAACAACATATCCACTCTAATTTATTTGTATATAATTAAAATCTATGTTACATTTGAACCTGTGTAGTAATTAAAATAATATTTACTTTATTGTATTATTAATTAATATAATTTATTATTAAATTTTAATTCTAAAAGGAGAACCATTTTAAATAATTAAAGAAAAAATAAGTTTTTTTTTTAACCTAAAACTCAATATTTTCCCTATATATTTTCCTTCCTTCTTTGACACAAATGTTAAAGTTTAAATGTTCAAATTGAAACTCAACCTTTTTGAGGTTTCTCACATAAAGACTAAACCTTTTAAAATGGTTATATAAAGGTCCAACCTTATAAAAGTGCTCAAATAAAAGTCAAATCTTTTAAATGTGTTAAAATAAGGGTTAAACATTTTTAAAGTGCTCAAATAAAGACTTCAAAAATTTCAAAAATATCATATATCATGCTTCAAATTATGTTTTATTATTTTCTTTTCTTTTCAAGTAATATTTAATTATGTTGTTATGAAACACATTAATATTTTTCTAATTTTTACTGTAAAATAGTTGAAATACATGAAAATTTTCTTATTTAAGTACTTTTATAAAATTTAGACCCTTATCGCTAAAAAGTTGAACAGTACATAACCATGATAAATAAAAATATATTAAAAGTTAAGACTTCAAACAGTTAATATATTTTTTTATTAAACATTACCATCATGGATGATTACGGATATAGTGGGTTTGGATATCACAAATAGTCGATCCATTTTTAGGACTAAAATAATGTGGATTTGGATTTCTATGCACCTAACTTGAAATAGACGTAAATATTCATTTGTGCAATATAGACTCTTATTTAGTTGAAATTTATTTAGTAACATTTAAGTTGATTGGGTATTTAATTCAATTAATATGAGTATTTTTATAAATATAAGAGGATGTGAATTCGTGTATTGAAACGCATTATCTTCTTATTTTTAAGTTAGAAAGAGGTTATGTCTAATTTTAGTGGCAGTAATGTTAAAAAGCATATATTAAAAATAATTTTTAAATTTAGTGAAAAAATAAGTAATTCAAAATTTAAAACAATTGTATAAATTTAAAATTGAATTGGAATATTAAAAAATATCTAACTCTCTATAAAGTCAAGCATGATTTTCATATGGAAGGATGATTTTTGTAGGGATGGAAGTGTTATATATGGTAGTGATAAGGAACGGTTACAGAAGGTAAGAACTTTGGTAGATGGAAAGTTAAAGATTTCAGAAGATGGGTTACTTCAACAAGATGAAGATGGGATCCCCATATCCGGCGATATTAAAAATAGCTGGGCTGGCGTCTCCACCTTACAGGCTCTATTCATTAAAGAACACAATGCTATCTGTGATGCCCTTAAGGTATTTATTTAACTTCCTTCGTTGCAAAACTCCTTTATATTAAGAGAATTTTACTAAACATTAGTCTTTGAAATATAATTTTAGAAGGAATACCCAGCTTTGAACGATGAAGAGTTATACCGACATGCAAGGCTTATAACTTCTGCTGTGATTGCAAAGATCCATACCATTGATTGGACTGTGGAGCTTCTGAAAACTGATACATTGCTCGCTGGAATGCGTATTAATTGGTAAACCATTTTGCTATTTTCCTTTTAATGTTGTCAAATTTTATAAGCTTCGATTGTTGGGATTTGAACCTTCAACCAACTGGATTAAACTCCAGATATAATTTTAATGTTGTCAACTTTGTCACAGGTATGGATTTTTGGGAAAGAAATTCAAGGACACATTTGGGCATGTTGGTGGATCCACTTTGGGAGGTTTAGTTGGTCTCAAAAAGCCTATTAATCACGGTGTTCCTTACACTTTGACCGAAGAATTTACCAGTGTCTATCGGATGCACCAACTTTTACCAGATTCCATACACCTAAGGAACATTAATGTCACTCCTGGACTGAACAAATCTCCACCATTGCTTGAGGAGTAAGCCTTACAAGATATTGTTGTAAACAATCATAGTCCATATTTATTCTTATACTTAAGTTTTTTTTTTTTTTTTTAAATGCAGGGTTCCTATGCCCGATCTAATCGGCCATAAAGGAGAAAAAACTTTGTCAAAAATTGGATTCACCAGGCAATTTGTTTCAATGGGACATCAAGCTTGTGGTGCATTGGAGCTTTGCAACTATCCTTCATGGCTTCGAGACCTTGTAGCACAAGATGTTGATGGCAAAGATAGGCCTGACCATGTGGATTTGGCAGCTCTTGAAGGTAATGACTTGTCTCAAACTAGAAATTTATGATCCATGAATTCGTTAAACAAAGACGTGAAAATTGGATCTAATATTAATATCAATGATGCAGTTTACAGGGATAGGGAGAGGAAAGTTGCAAGGTATAATCAATTCCGTAGGAATTTGCTATTGATACCAATCTCTAAATGGGAAGATCTAACTGAGGATAAGGAAGCCATTGAAGTTCTCAAGGAAGTTTATGGTGATGATATTGAAGAACTGGACTTAATGGTGGGTCTCATGGCAGAGAAGAAGATCAAGGGTTTTGCTATAAGTGAAACTTCTTTCATTGTCTTCCTACTAATGGCATCTAGGTATAAATCATAATTTCGTACTGTTTTGCGGAAAAAATTGAATACTTAGAATTGAATAATGATATTACTGTAGGAGGCTTGAAGCTGATAGGTTCTTCACAAGCGATTTCAATGAGGAAGCATACACAAAGAAAGGATTTGAATGGGTGAATACAAGTGAAAGCTTGAAAGATGTGTTGAATCGCCATTATCCAGAAATCTCAAAGAAATGGATCAACTCAACAAGTGCTTTCTCGGTTTGGGACTCACCTCCAAATGCTCCCAATCCTATCCCTCTCTATCTTCGCTTTCCATCTTAAGATTAACTCACTTTCGATCTATGGGATCCTATCTCTTATCATAATTTTCATCTTTAATATTTAATACTGATTACATGTTTTAATTTACATCAAAATTGTTTGTTTGTCTTCCTTATGCTATGCATCAATAAAAGTTTCTTCTTTCTTTTTCTTTGCTCTGCCATTCAACAAGAATGCAGTAAAGAAAGATCACAAAGTGACACAAACAGAGCAAAATTAAGAAACAAAGCTCCTACATCACTAAATATTAAATTTGATAGGGAAAGTCAGTATGCAGCTAGGAGTCACCATGAAGAAATCAATGCCACAACGCTACTACTTAGGAAGATCTGATGAAGGAATGGAGGGCAATTCAAATTTGGATACTGTTCAGGGGAGAAGGAGGACGCTGATGAAGGACAGTTTGGGAATAAGAGAGGTGGAGACCAACTTGAACTCAAAAGATAAGGATAAAGTTTAGTAGCGTAAGTAGTTAATAACATTAATTGAAATCCTACATACTTATATATAATGTAAAGTAGTTAAATTTTAATTTGGGTCTCTTTATTATATTTATATTTAATATTTAATATTTATTTATTTTTATAGTGTAAATAATTAATATCATTAATTTAAATCTTATATACTTATATATAATTCAAATGCTTTAAACTTAAAAATTTAATCTATATACTATAATTTTTGGCACAATTTGACCTTTTACTTTTATAATTTCATTAGTTAGTCTAAAAGTTAATATTGTAAACTATTTCAACTAAAATGTTGATGTCAATTTTCTTAAGAACAATCATGACAAGTACGAATGACTTTGTTTAAAAAATTATCCACATAAATATTTTCAACATTATTTTGTTATTATATTGCTTCCAAGTAATTTTTTTAATTTCAAAATGTCACATAAGTAATTTAATACACAAATTTTAACGGTGGTAACAACTAGAGTTAAAGTTTTAAATATGATAAATAGACACATTAAATTTCAAATGTACAAATTGTATAAAAATTTAAGCATATTTTAAATTTCAAATTTTTACTTTATAATTTAACACAAATAAATGATTAACATTATGAAAAACAAAAACTATATTAATGTTTTTTAAGATAAAGTTTGCATTTGATTCACTTAAAATTAAAAGTATAACGAAGTCTAATTTAACTTAGATTTGTTAAATTACATAAAATTATTTAAAAATAGTAATAAATATATATTCATGTAAATATAATCAAACATACAATCCAATTTAATTTTAGATTTCAAATTCATTAGAATTATATTTTGCATATATTCCTCTTTTAAAAAGTTATTAATTTTAAACCTCATGTGATGGCCTGATGGTCAAGTGTGTTTACCGTTACAAGAGTGACTTTAGTTCAAACCGCGTTAGTCACGTTTGTTGTTCGCGCTAATTGTGTTCATGGAAATATAATATTTTAAATGTGGTTGACAATAATTTTAATTTTTACTTAATATAAAATTTTCAACAAAAAGTGTTGAATAAATAAGTAGGTAGATAGCTACTTATCACTTAGTGTAGAAAATATTAAGTTGATTTTATTTTATTAAAATTTTAAAATAAATTATCTTTTTGTTAAAAATAAGGTATTCAACTTACTGTATTTATTTTTCATCCAAAACTATCAAAAATAATATAAAATATTATATTAATAGATTAAATTTAAAAATAAATTATCTTTTAAAAATTAAATTTTACTTTTATCGAACAACATAATTATATTCAATAATTATATTTACTAATTTACTAAAAATTTCTAATATAAATTTAACACTTTCAAAATTTAGTAATAAAAGTTTAGCACTTAATTTTTCAACACTTAAATTTTCAGTTTATCAAACACACCCTAACTTGTCATTCAAATAAATATTTGACATAATATTTCAGAACACAATAGTAAATAACATTTACAATTATTTAAATATAATTAAAATCAATTAATACTAAAACTATCTAATATCAAATAATAATAATTAAATATCTCAAATAATAATGAAAACCATACCTTTTTGTGATGAAAACAAATGCTTTTTTAGTAATTCTTTAGATGTTATTTTGAATGAAAATGTCTCATTAATGCATATATTTATAATGTTAAATATCAATTTATAACCGTAACACTAATTAAATGATTATCAATTTAAAACAACAAGTTTAATTTAATATGGATCCAAAACATAATTAAATGATAATACTATTACATTGATAATGAAAACATTATTAATAATTACAATCATTTTTGTAGCACCCCAAACCCGGCCCAGTCGTTAAGGTCGAATCCGACGTGCCACTTTGAAGTCAAAAACCTGTGTTCCCTTTTTAGTGTTTTAAAAAAAGCCGACTTTTGTCAAACTAACCAAGTGAATGGAAGCTAGGCACCAGGTAGGTATCCATAATAGAGGAGGTGAGCCATGAAGGCTGCTTAAGTACCAAGCTCTCCGATTGGATCCAATCCTAGACATGCCCACATTCATTGCCACACTTGGTTATAACAAGTTGAAATTTCTTTGAGTGATTATCTTTGGTAAACCGAATATTCGTGACGTCGTGTTATTTTTAAAAAAAAACAAGTATCGTTTTGAAATCACACCCTAAGTCTAGCCCATTTGAATTAGTATCCATCAATTTAAAGTTGTTTTAATAATATAATCCCGAAAAATCAAAGAAGAAAATAAAGTTAAAATGGCCTTATTACAACCCAAAATTAAATAGCAATTAAAAATAACTTAAGAAAACCAGTCTCTTTTTCAAACCCAAAAGTATTCACCATGGCCACTCTGAATCCCCCTCGGCTCCAAGTCACCCACATCAAGGCTCACCTCCAAGGTTAAAAAAGGGGTGAGTTTGGGGAAACTCAGTGTGTAAGGAAAACCCATTCAAAGCCCAAGTCAGCTCAAGCCCATTCAGTAATAGTTTGTCTGGGCGAGCCCTTTCAGACATAATAAACCGGGCCTTAGCCCTTATTCAGATAATGATGGCCCATAGGCCCATTTCAAAATACATGCAACATCAAGAACATATGCAAGCCTATTTGGGAGACTACTCAACCCACCAACCACTACACTCCACCCGTACCAGCCATACACTCCATGTGGGAATAGCTCAACCCACCCAAATTTAACACTCCATAGTTGCGACCTTGCCGCTCGCTTATCAAAAATTGAGGCAAAGCCTCCAAGACGTGGACAAGCCACTTCCAGACTTCCTCCGTCAATATCCCAATCCCATGCATCGATAATAACAACATGACATGCCGTAAATAACAACAAATCAAACATGCATTTAGGTCAATTTAACCCTAGGGTATTTCGTAATTTATCTACTAGGGTAAACTGTAAATTTTCCACTTTTAAAGGTATTTCAGAATTTATCTATTTTAGGTTTTTCATGCATATTCCTACTTTTTACGTACTAATGTAATCACGCATCGAGGGTTCTTATCGAATTGGGCTGTTGGGCCATCATTCCAATTTTGGCCCATTAAGCCCAAAAATATCGAGGCACGTAAATCATGCACTTTGCAGTCCAAATTTTGCAGCTTACCAAAAACATTAATCGATTTACCTCACGAGCATTCACACACTCGCAAATCTACAAAATACCGCTTTTCGCATTTCGACTTTTCGACTTTTGCCGATCCAGAAGAAAGAGGTGTTAGTTACACACTGCTTTGCGACGATATGTTGATGAGATACACACACACGAACCGCCTACAATTGGATTACTAACACGTTAATCTAACTATTCAAATACAAACTACGTATTAACCCCTTACAATATTCGGCCAACCACACCTACAGATCATAGTAAGCTTATAAGAAATCAATAAGCAACTCATTAACAAATTTTTGTCAATGTTTACCACATAATCATAATTTCACTACAAGCTGTCTTCCTAAGCAATAGTCACTAAATCATTTATAACTAGAGCTATGAAACTCTAAATCAAGTGCCGTTAATTTTACCTGAAAATAGACTCATATATCTTCTATCCATAAAATTTTCAGAATTTTTGGTTTATCCAATCAATACCAGATTTTTCTCAAAGTTTCGCATGTTTCACTGTTTGACTAATCTGACCACTCTTCATTACGAATCAAATTTCTCATTGTACAGAATTCAAAATATGTTCTCGTTTATTTCATTTGAAACTAGACTCATTAAGCTTTAATTACATAATTTATTCAGCTTCTAATTCATCTCTCACAATTTATGGTGATTTTCCAAAATCACGTTACTGCTGCTATCTCAAGCAGATTTATTACCAAATCACTCTTTCACACATACCTTGCATGCATGTTATTTAAACATGTATATCACCAATCAATCATCACATATCTATGATTTTACTTAAGTATAATCTCCATTTCATCATTTTAAAGCACAACATGTTAGCCGATTTTTCCCTTTAGCATCTAAGGCACATGCATGCTCATTTGTTTGGCTCAAGTTTACCTATCTTCCATTTTTCATCAAAAGAACATGAAACAACAACCATTTCCTTCATTTTAATTCATGACTAAATGCTCACAACACAACTAAAAACCAAAATATGCTTTAAGAGTTAAGGTAGAATCAAGAAGAACTCATGAACATCAAGATAGAAGTAAACTACCATGAACTTACCTTCAATTTTCTTCCCCAAGTGACTGAACATTCAAGTGCTTTCTCCTCTCCTTTCTCTTCTCTAACTTTAGGCTATGATGAACAAAGATGGACAAAACTTTGTTCTTTTCACCCCTTTTTCTTTTAATAAAATTTCATATTTCATCCATTTAATTCTTTAATACAAAAGACATGAAATTCCCATCATGGAACATTTACCTAAACCATTATCATGGAACATTTACCTAACCCATTATCATGGAATATTTACCTAATCCATTATCATGGAACATTTACCTAACCCATTATCAGTTTGTATCAATTTGTACCATAAATTATGGATATCAAGTGCTCATATTGTCTATAACAACATGATAGCTGGCCACTTCATGTAAAATGAGAGGTTTGTCATGCAAATCCTTCTATTTTGCACTCCTATTTATTTGGCCACTTCAATTTAGCCTATAGCATTTTCAAACATTTTCACATAGGTCCTATTTCATAATTTCACCCCCTTTTTCTTATGGAACAAAAATTAACTAAAATTGTTGGGTTCTATCTTAAGCTTGGGCCTTCTAAAGGCCCACTAACATAATTAAACCTATGCCAACATTCACAGAATTCCTGAAAATTGGGGCGTTACAACTCTACCCTTCTTAAAGAAATTTAGTCCTCGAAATTTACCTGATCCAATTATTGAGGGTATTGTTGACGCATAGTCTTTTCTGATTCCTAAGTAGCTTCTTCCCTTCCATGATTACACCAAAGTACTTTCACTAACGGGACATGATTTCCTTCGAGAACCTTAACATCTCGAGCCAATATTTGCACAGTTCCTCCTCAAAGGTCAAATCGATCGAACTTCAATTTCTGCAATCGGCGGGACATGAGCAGGTCAAGACGATAACGCCTTAACATGGAGACGTGAAAACATCGTGAATCTGTCTAACTCGAGGCAATTCCAATTGATAAGCCATCGGGCCTACTCGCTTCAAAACCCGATAAGGCCCAATGAACCGCGAACTCAACTTGCCCTTCTTATCAACCTTAATATCTTCTTCCAAGGAGAAACCTTTAAGAAGACCATATCACCCATCGAGTACTCAATCTCCTTACGCTTCAAATCAGATACGACTTATGCCTATCGATGCTTCTTTAACCGGTCCCTAATTATTCGACCTTATCCTCGAGATCGCCTACCAACTCGGTCCAAGAAATTGTCGCCTCCTAGTTTGGTCCAACAACTAGGTGTACGACACCTTCGTCCATACAAAGGCTTTATACGGTGTTATTCGAATACTCGTCTGGTAACTGTTATTATATGCAAATTCTGCCAACGGCAAGTAATCTTCCCAACTACCTCGAAAGTCAATCACGCATCCCTCAACATGTCCTCCGAATCAATAACCCTTTCCGATTGACCATCACCGGGATGGAAAGTCAGACTAAAATTCAATCGCGTCCTCAACACCTCATGCAACCTTTGCCAAAACTGAGATGTAAATCTGGGATCCCGATCAGAAATAATTGAAACTAGGACTCCATGAAGTCGTACAATCTTCGCCACATATAGCTTGGCTAACTTTTGAAGTGAAAAGTCAGTACGAACAGGTATGAAATGGGCCGATTTGGTCAACCTATCCACAATCACCCACACCGAGTCTTTCTTTGATGGTGTCAAGGGTAGCCCACTCACAAAGTCCATGGTTACCCTCTCCCACTTCCAAAGTGGTATCTTCACTGACTGTAACAGTCTAGAGGGTAATTGATGCTCAGCTTTCACTTGCTGGCATGTCAGATATTTTCCTACAAACTCCGTTACTTCTCGTTTAAGTCCAGGCGACCAGTACAATTCTCGCAAGTCGTGATACAACTTATTCCCTCCAGGATGCATAGCACATAGTCCCCCATGAGCTTCCTTCAATATTGTCTACCTTAAATCAGAGTCCTTCGGAACACAAATTCTTCCTCGGAAACACAGAACTCCTTCGCCATTTAACCCAAACTTAGAAGTTTCCCCTTCCTTAACTTTTTGAAAACGAGCGACCAAAGACTCATCGTTCAACTGTTTTTCCTTAATCTGATCCACCCAGGTTGGCCTCACTTGTAACTCAGCCAACAGACTTGCATCATCATATAGACTCGCACGAGCAAACATTACTCTCGGATCGATATAGCTTCTCGACTTAGAGCATCGGCTACCACATTAGCCTTGCTCGGTGATACTCGATCGAATAGTCATAATCATTAAGCAACTCAATCCATCTCCTTTGCCTAAGGTTCACTCCTTCGAGTCAACAAATACTTAAGACTCTTATGGTCGGTGTATATAATACTCCTTTCTCCGTACAAGTAATATCTCCAAATCTTAAGTGCAAATATCATCGCGCTAACTCTAAATCATGAGCCGGATAGTTCCCTCATGAGGCTTAAGTCGTCGTGATGCATATGCAACCACCTTACTCTCTTGCATTAACACGCAGCCCAAACCCACGTGTGATGCGTCCATCGCACACAAGAAAATCCTTCCTGACTCGTGAATTAACACAGTGCTTCAATGAACTTTCTTCAACTTCTCAAAAGCTTCCTCCGCTTCTCACCCATACAAACGGTACTCCTTTCCTTATGAGTTTTGTCGAGGTGCCGCCATCATAGAAAAACCTTCCACAAACCTTCAGAGTATCCTACCAACCCTAGGAAACTTCAAATTTCCGACACCGTCCTAGGTGGCTTCCACTCCAAAATTGCTTCAATCTTTCGAGGGTCCACCTTAATCCCTTCGGCAGAGACCACATGTCCTAAGAAGGTTACCTTCCTCAACCAAAATTCACACTTGCTGAACTTCGCAAAGAGTTCCTTCTCCCTTAACACTCGCAGCACTATACGGAGATGCTTATCATGTTCCGCTTCAATTTCAGAATATAGCAGGATATCGTCAATAAAGACGACTACGAACTGATCTAAAAATGGTTGGAACACACGATTCATCAGATCCATAAACGCTGCAAGAGCGTTCGTCAGTCCAAATAGCATAACCAGAAACTCGTAATGACTATACCGAGTCTTGAATGCTGTCTTATAGATATCTGCCTCCTTGACCCTTAATTGATGATATCCAGATCGAAGGTCGATCTTGGAAAATACAGAAGCCCCTCTAAGCTGGTCAAACAGATCGTCAATCCATGGCAATGGATACTTATTCTTAATTGTCAGTTTGTTCAACTGGTGATAATCAATGCACATCCGCATTGTACCATCCTTCTTCTTCACGAATAGCACCGGTACTCCTCATAGAGACACGCTTGGCCTAATGAAGCCCATATCCAACAACTCTTGAATTTGTGCCTTTAGCTCCACCAACTCCTTCAGTGCCATTCTATACAGTGCGATAGACACTGGTGCCGTTCCAGGCAATAAGTCGATTCCAAACTCCACTTCTCGGTTTGGAGGCAATCCTGGAAGCTCCTCTGGAAAAACATCTTGAAACTCTTTTACAGTCCTAACCTTATCCACTGACAATGCCTCCTCTTCTGACTGACTTACAAATACCAAATAGGCCTCACAACCTTTCTGAATTCACTTTTCGGCTCTTAAAGCCGGCACCACATTGGACAAATAATCCCTTCGCTCACCTATCACCATAACCTCCTCATACTTTGTGGTCCTTAACACCATTCGTTTAGCAGCACAATCTAGAGTCGCTTTATGCTTAACAAGCCAATCCATTCCCAAAATGATATCAAACTCTCCGAACAGTAACTCTATCAAATCTCCAGGGAAAATCTTACCTTGAGTTTCCAATGGTACATCCCTATACAGTTTGTCTATCCTAACCGAGTGACCCAAAGGACTTAGTACAGATACCCCACTCACAATCTCCTCAGAGTGCACACCTAACGATCCAGATATGGCACATGCAACATAGGAATGAGTAGATCCAACATCCATCAAGGCAGTATACGGCATGCTAGAAATAAAAAACGTACCAGTTATGATGTAAGGTGCGTCACCCTCCTCGCGGCGACGAGCAGCATATACCAAAGCTGGCTGACGAGCCTCAGTGTTAACAGTACCCTTGCCAGGTGCCCCGCATCCATGGCTATTGCCACGGCGACCTCGGCCATGACCTATCGATGGCGACGGTCCACCTCGCGCTGTTTGCACGGGTTGCACAGCCCTTTGTTCAACCACTTGAGCTTGAGCTAGCCTCTTAGGACAATCCCTGATCTTATGTTCCTTTGATCCACAACGAAAACAAGCCCCAGAGCGTTTCCAACATTCCCTCAGATGTATTCTACCATAATCTCCACAAGCTTGTGGTCTAACAGTATTCACCGTGAACCGCCGAATCGGTTCCTCCATCCTAGCTCTCTTAACATTCCGGTTAAAGACCGTTGGTCCAAAGATCTCTCCGAATCGATTTCGATCCTCGTCATGCGGTTCTTTCGTTCACTTACTTCACCTCTTCTACTATCTTAGCCTTTTCTACCAGTCAGAGAAAATCGCACTCTCTCTGGAGCTATGAGCACCCTTAGCTCATCCCCGAGGCCATCCTCAAAGCGAACATCGCTCATATTCGGTAGAGACAATACCATTAGCATACTGGCTCAATCGCGAAACTCGCCTCATATTCAAGAACGGTCTTACCACCTCGGTCGTTCAGAATTCCTTCCTTCACATCCACATAGCTAGCTACGACATACTTCGCCTTGAAGGATCGCTTAAACAACTCTCAAGTTACCCTCTCAGTTGGGGTACCCTCTCTCACAGTGATTCACCACTGATACGCATCATCCCGTAGTAAGGATACTCCAAACCCGGCCTAGTCGTTAAGGCCAAATCCGACGTGCCACTTTGAAGTCAAAAACCCGTGTTCCCTTTTTAGTGTTTTAAAAAAAAGCCGACTTTTGTCAAACTAACCAAGTAAATGGAAGTCGGGCACCGTAGGTATCCATAATAGAGGAGGTGAGCCATGAAGGTCGCTATACCAAGCTCTCCGATTGGATCCAATCCTAGACATGCCCACATCCATTGCCACACTTGGTTATAACAAGTTGAAATTTCTTTGAGTGATTATCTTTGGTAAACCGAATATTCGTAACGTCGTGTTATTTTTAAAAAAAACAAGTATCGTTTTGAAATCACACCCTAAGTCTAGCCCATTTGAATTAGTATCCATCAATTTAAAGTTATTTTTAATAATATAATCCCGAAAAATCAAAGAAGAAAATAAAGTTAAAATGGCCTTATTACAACCCAAAATTAAATAGCAATTAAAAATAACTTAAGAAAACCAGTCTCTTTTTCAAACCCAAAAGTATTCACCATGGCCACTCTGAATCCCTCCGGCTCCAAGTCACCCACATCAAGACTCACCGCAAGGTTAAAGAAGGGTGAGTTTGGGAAACTCAGTGTAAGGAAAACCCATTCAAAGCCCAAGTCACTCAAGCCCATTAGGCCTAAGCCCATTCAGTAATGTAGTATCGGGCCGAGCCCTTTTCAGATTATAATAACCGGGCCTTAGCCCTTATTCAGATAATGATGGGCCCATAGGCCCATTTCAAAATACATACAATATCAAGAAACATATGCAAGCCCATTTGGGAGACTACTCAACCCACCAACCACTACACTCCACCCGTACTAGCCATACACTCCATGTGGGAATAGCTCAACCCACCCAAATTTCAACACTCTATAGTTGCAACCTTGTCGCTTTCGCTTAACAATGAATTGAGGTAAAGCCTCCAAGACGTGGACAAGCCACTTTCAAGATTTCCTCATCAATATCCCAATCCCATGCATCGATAATAACAACATGGCATGCAGAGATAACAACAATCAAACATGCATTTAGGTCAATTTAACCTAGGGGTATTTCTGTAATTTATCTACTAGGGGTAAACGTAAATTTTCCACTTTTTAAAGGTATTTCAGTAATTTATCTATTTTAGGGTTTTTCATGCATATTCCTACTTTTTACGTACTAACAGAATCACGTACCAAGGGTTCTTACCGAATTGGGCCCGTTAGCCCATCATTCCAATTTTGGCCCATTAAGCCCAAAAATATCGAGGGCACAGAAATCATGCACTTTGCAGTCCAAATTTTGCAGCTTACCAAAAACATTAATCGATTTACCTCACGAGTATTCACACACTCGCAAATCTACAAAATACCGGTTTTCGGCATTTCGGCTTTTCGACTTTTACCGATCCAGACTAAGAAAGAGTGTGTTAGTTACACACCTGTTTGCGACGATATGCTGACGAGATCCACACACGAACCGCCTACAATTGGATTACTAACACGTTAATCTAACTATTCAAATACAAACTACGTATTAACCCCTTACAATATTCGGCCAACCACACCTACAGATCATAGTAAGCTTATAAGAAATCAATAAGCAACTCATTAACAAATTTTTGTCAATGTTTACCACATAATCATAATTTCACTGCAAGCTGTCTTCCTGAGCAACAGTCACTAAATCATTTATAACTGGAGCTACGAAACTCCAAATCAAGTGCCGTCAATTTTACCTGAAAATAGACTCATATATCTTCTATCCATAAAATTTTCAGAATTTTTGGTTTATCCAATCAATACCAGATTTTTCTCAAAGTTTCGCATGTTTCACTGTTTAACTAATCTGACCACTCTTCATTACGAATCAAATTTCTCATTGTACAGAATTCAAAATATGTTCTCGTTTATTTCATTTGAAACTAGACTCATTAAGCTTTAATTACATAATTTATTCAGCTTCTAATTCATCTCTCACAATTTATGGTGATTTTCCAAAATCACGTTACTGTTGCTGTCCCAAGCAGATTTATTACCAAATCACTCTTTCACACATACCTTGCATGCATGTTATTTAAACATGTATATCACCAATCAATCATCACATATCTATGATTTTACTTAAGTATAATCTCCATTTCATCATTTTAAAGCACAACATGTTAGCCGATTTTTCCCTTTAGCATCTAAGGCACATGCATGCTCATTTGTTTGGCTCAAGTTTACCTATCTTCCATTTTTCATCAAAAGAACATGAAACAACAACCATTTCCTTCATTTTAATTCATGACTAAATGCTCACAACACAACTAAAAACCAAAATATGCTTTAAGAGTTAAGGTAGAATCAAGAAGAACTCATGAACATCAAGATAGAAGCAAACTACCATGAACTTACCTTCAATTTTCTTCCCCAAGTGACTGAACATTCAAGTGCTTTCTCCTCTCCTTTCTCTTCTCTAACTTTAGGCTATGATGAACAAAGATGGACAAAACTTTGTTCTTTTCACCCCTTTTTCTTTTAATAAAATTTCATATTTCATCCATTTAATTCTTTAATACAAAAGACATGAAATTCACATCATGGAACATTTACCTAAACCATTATCATGGAACATTTACCTAACCCATTATCATGGAATATTTACCTAATCCATTATCATGGAACATTTACCTAACCCATTATCAATTTGTATCAATTTGTACCATAAATTATGGATATCAAGTGCTCATATTGTCTACAACAACATGATGGCTGGCCACTTCATGTAAAATGGGAGGTTTGTCATGCAAATCCTCCTATTTTGCACTCCTATTTATTTGGCCACTTTAATTTAGCTTATAGCATTTTCAAACATTTTCACATAGGTCCTATTTCATAATTTCACCCCATTTTTCTTATGGAACAAAAATTAACTAAAATTGCCGGGTTCTATCTTAAGCTTGGGCCTTCTAAAGGCCCACTAACATAATTAAACTTATGCCAACATTCACGTAATTCCGAAAATTTATGCGTTACAATTTTATATTAATATTTTTTATTAACATAATTTTATATTCAAGATTTAATAGAAACATTATTAATAAAATAATTATAATTATTTTATATTATTTATTTTATATATTTAAAAATATGAAAAACATAGATAATACAAAATACCGCTTTTAATTAATTTTAATTTCTCAAATAGATATGAGTCATATTATTTATTGAGTCGGGATTTATGTTGAATCAAATCGATTTGATTAGATGCAATTAGTATTTATGAAAATTTTAATATTTAATTTAATTAATATATATTTATTTTATTTTGATTTTTAACATAAAAATTAAGAATAAATAAATTTATACATTATATATTAGATACCAAGATATCTGATATTATCTTCATAAACATGATGTAAATGTCTCACATTTAATTTTTATTAATTATAAAATATATTTTAACATGATTAATCATTATCATATTTAAAATAAAATTATATTTATATATAAAAGTATATTTATTTAATTAAAATTTGTTTTTTTATTATTCTTAATTTATACAATTATATTAAATGATTTTATAGATTTATAATTTTATTAATTAATAATATATTATGTTATTTTTAAGTAACATTTTAATATATCACATTAATATACTTTCATAATAATAATCCTAATAAATTATTATTCTAATAATTAACCATAAAAGATATTCTCAGCAATTCAAAAAAATTTAAATTAGTGTTTTTTATATAAAGAAATATTATAAATTGAATTACTACTAAACAATCCAAAATTAAGCCCCACTTGAAGACAAACTAAAATAGAAGATGTATTTATTAGTTGTTATTCTACTGTTAGTTCATGTACCATGTCAAAGTTATGAATTTAGTCCTTATAATTTAATTTGGTTATTTTCAGTATTTATACTTTGAGAATTTAAAATTTTAATCTTGATCAGATAGTAGTTATTAAATTTATTAAGTTAATTTCTATTATTTTAAATTTTGATACAATAAACATATTATTTCACATGTAATGTCGAGTTAGTTTGTTACTTTCACATATTACTCACAAAATGTGAGTTAATAGATTTAATGATTGTTGTTTATATTAAGCTTGAAATTTCACACTTAAAAAATATTATAACTAAAAATGATTCGTTAGAGAATATAGATTAAATCTATAACTTAACGCATAATACAAAACTAATATAATAATTTAACCAAAAATATTTAATTACTACCATTTAGGTAGATCTAACACTTTAAAATTTAAAAATATAAAGAATAAATAACAAATTTGAAAAATAAATGAACTAAAATTAACCAATTTAAAATAGAGGACTAATCCTCAACTTACACAAAAGAATTTAATAAAATTTAACAGTATACTAGTACTAGAAAAATAAATAAAAATATAGATTATAATCTATATATATAAATATATAAGCACAAGTAATTATCACTTATTTAATATACTAGAGTAATTATTTTAATAAGTATTGTTTAAATAATGTTATTTTACTTAAAATTATATTGTATGTTAAAATGCTTTGATTATAATATGAAATTTTTCATTATAATATTTAAATTTATATATTAATTATATTCAATAAGTTAAATAATAAATATTATTTAACGTTAATTATTATAATTAAAAATATAATATTTTAAAAACTAATTAAATATTAAATGCAGAAGCTAGTCAAAACAAGATTTAGCTGTAACTTTTGACCTTGACTGATATTTCCTGATTTAAAAAAATTTATTAAATAGTGTTTGGTTGAATTACACTTTGTAATTCGTGCATTATATTATATTTATTATAAATATATTATATTTGTTGAAATAATAATAATTATATTTATATTTTGAGTTTATATAAAATATTAAATTATTTATTTATTCAAATTGCCAAAGAAAATTAGACTCCTCTCTTATTGTCTGGTTGTTTGAGAAAACCATGAAATCCCCTTTTTTTATCCTCCTCCTTTGGCCTTTAGAACACCAAATCTAACTTGGGTATTTTGGTTTCCCATGTTCTTTATAAGGTTTTGAATCAATTTCCCCTTCTGGGTCACCTTCAATTCTTGTTAAAGTTCCAATTTTCATCATCTGGGTACTCTTAGATCTCCCTTTAAAAATTTGGGTTCCTTTCTTTTTTATTTTTTATTACCCTCAAATTTTCAATGTCACAAGGCTTTTCAATTGAGCTTTACTTTGACCCAGCACTTGAAAACCAAGTCTTGAAAGCATGGAATGTTTTGGCTCGTCGGCAAATCAGCACTCAGTTAATTGAAATTGAATCGAGGCCTCACATTACTCTTTTCTCAAGCCCTTTCCTTGACCCTGCCGGGCTTGAATCTGTTGTAAAGTCCTTTGTTTCAAAGCAGGAGCCTTTACCTCTATCTTTTTCTTCATTTGGGACTTTCCCAAATGAAAAGAATCATCTTTTCCTTGCACCAGCTCCAACAATGGCCCTCCTACAGTTCCAGGCTCAGTTATGTGAGGCAATTAAAAAGGAAGGGATTGAAATTGGGGAAGAGTTCAAAGCTGACGCTTGGATTCCCTATTGTGCTGTAGCTCAACAAGTGCCAAAAACAAGAATGGCTGAGGCATTTTGTGTGTTGAGAGAGTTGAAGTTGCCTGTTTCTGGGTACGCAATGGATATTGGATTGGTGGAGTTTTCACCTGTTCGTGAACATTTCTCATTTGGACTTGGGAATGCTGTTGAGCCATGAGATTTCAAAGGGTCGTTATGACAGAGTTAGTTCTTGCTTCATTTTTATTTTTATTTTTATTTTTTTGGTTACAATTTCGAAATATGTTTACATATGTGATGTCAAAGTAGGTTTATAATTAATCATCAATGATGGATTCTTCATTGTCACTTGCTTTATAGGTTGCTCATTTATAATGTCTTTTCGCTGGGTGTATGTTTTAGCACTAAATAATATGATTCTCCGTTGAATTGGGATAAAAGGGGATTGGTCCGAACTTGTTATAGATCTTTTATCTTTGTCTAGGTGTCTAGATAACTTGTAAAAAATGTAAAGAATATCATGAGCTTTTAGTTGTTACTGTTGACATTGATGAAATATATTTAACCATGATATGGCCAGATTCTGCATTGGATAGGGAAAAAGTATAGTTATTTTAAGCCTTTTATTGGTCTCCTATCTTGGTTTGGATGTCTGGAAACATGTAATATACATATTGAGTTCACCAAACATTATAAATCGGATTTCAGATGTTATAAAGAGCAGATTGCGAAGTTATCATCCAAGTTATAGCTTTTTAGTTGCTACAATTGCCAGTAATTTCATTTCGTTAGTTTTGACATTCTCAAATAAGCAAATGGAATTTGATTGTTACTTAAGTGTGGTTTTGCCAGTATTTAATCAATCTTTAAAACAATCCTAAGTTCTACATGGCATATGTTATTTATTTGTACTAGGATCTTAATGAGATTTTGTTTATGGACATCTGTCCCTGGATTCATTGGTCCTTGGATTAGATAACGTGGAAACGCTTAATTAGACAATAATTTGTCAACATGATCATTGTTATCTTTTTTGTGCAATTGAAACAAAAGTCCCATCTTAATTGACTTGGGGTGCTTAAGAGTTTCTGTTTTGATGTTTACCATTATGAATTGATGATTTGACAAAGTTGCATCAAGTGTACTGATTTTTGCGTCTTAGTTTAGAATTCTAATCTTTAGAAAATTGCCCACATTTATGTATCATTTGCCATTCATACATTTTAGTAGTTCATTAGTCTATGTCATCACTGTGTCCTTTGTCAGCTATAATGTCCATATTCATAAATCCTTTTATTTGGCCAAGCAAAGAAGATAAACCCAAACCGAAGATAAATCTTTTCTTACAAAATTTGTTTCAGGATTTGCTAGTCTTGTTCACTATTTGTTAAATTTAGTTTAGAGACGAGTTTAACTTCTGATGTAGAGTCGTGATGGTATGTCTAGTTGGCTACATACACGTTGCAGGATCCCGAACCATGCATTTCTCACCCGATTGCTGCAGCTAACACGCTTTCAATGGAAATGCATTCAAATCATATGGAAGTGACTTATAGAGCAATACAATTTGCTATAGATAGGTTGTATTATTCATAGATATTTGAGTTCCATTCCTTCTTGAAAGTGTTGATAGGCGAGAGAATCATCTTTCACATTTACACTTAACCTGACTTTCATTACCAGATTTTGATATTGTTTTGTTTATGTTTTTGCATTCCAAGATTTGATGAAAGCAAATAATTGAGTGTTGCTTTTCATTATGGCCCTTGAATATTTTTGCTAAATCGATTCTTTTCTGACATAATCCTGGATTGGGACCATCTTGATAGTGATTTTCAAGTTCATTACTTGTTTTGTGTAGTCTTTTAGTTGGATGAATGCCCCCACCATGTTTGCACCCAAGTTGCCAGAGTTTCTTTTGTCATTGTTACACTTATCATTTCCAAGTTCCGGCTAATTACAGATTTTAACAAGAAATCCAGTTTGATTTTTTCTTTTTGGTACAAAGGGGACTCAAATTTCGGATCTGCTGTATCACCTTTTAAGGATTATTACATGAACCAACTGAGATAGTTTGGAGTTCATAGTTGATGATGATATGTTACACTTGGCGGGTATTTCAAAATCTCATATTTTCTTATTCTCTCTTTACCATTGGATCCCAACACAATGGAGAAGCAGGAAAAGAAATTGTGTTAGTTTGGGTATATTTGCAAAATGTCAAACTTGATCAAGTGGGAGAAATGCCACTTTTGTTTGAAGTTGATAGTTTTTGAGAGTTGAATGTTGCTTTTTGTTATAATAAAGAGATAAAATACAGTTGGCAACAATCTCTTTGTAACTGTGGAGCTTAGCTCTATATTCATTTCATTTTCCAAAGAGCAATATGTAGTATGCATTTATAATTTTCATTTTACAGTAGAGTAAACCATACACTTATGCATAACTTACAAATTGGAATTTAAATTATTCCTCTCTCTCTTTTTTTTTCTTTTTCTTTTTTTTATATCTAAACTTACAAATTAAGTCCAATATTTAGAGTCATCGAGTTTTCAAAAACATAATTCATTCCAACTCTGAGCTTCACATTGATGGAGTTTGCTCCACTTGATTATGCCTAAAAATGAAAAAATAGCTCAGTATTAATCATCTTTTTATTAGCCCATGCAGAACAAATGATATTTGGTATCAAATTACAATGAAAATACATGGAATTAATTTCTTCTGTTAACAAGAATAAAAAAAATGGAGATCAAATTATTATGATGTAAATATATTTATGTATGGTATATGATCCCTAACTAATTTGGATCTAAATCCCCTCCCCCCTTTAAGAAACAAATGAAGCTTCTCTTCTCAGAACCGCCATCATAAAATCATTCCATACATCAACAGGACCTGGCAAGCACCAATGAACACAGTCATTATAGCCCTTCATCCATTTGTTTCCCCAGAACTCATTAGGGTGACCATCTGGTCTCATCAGCATTGCCCTCGTAATGTCCAATGCCCCGAACCTTCTCCCGACCTTAGCACCTTTGATGTTCGCCTTTTCGATCTCTTCCATTTGCATGCTCCTCAGCTCCCATTCAGTGGTGCCCAAGTTTATCTCCGATTCTCCCAAAGGGCTTGTCCTGTTACACCTTCCCCCTGTGTTCCATGCCCCATCCTCAAAATGCGCCGGCGAAAATGTCCGGACTAAGGTGACCCTCACTTTGCAGGTCTTGCAGTTGTTGATGTGGTTCAAAGCAGATCGAAATGCCAACTTCAGGGTGAATCCAACACCGTAATCCTTCACATTCGGGGTATTGCAGTATACGCACCCAACAATGCCAGTGCTATTATGGATGAAAATGGGTCGAAAGAACCAATGTGCAGCTGAGATTATGACATAGTCTAGAAGAGGAAGATCTTTGCTCCATTCATCAATTTTGTGTAGGTGTAAATTAAAATTGCCTGACCCTGAACCATTCACCATTCTTTCTTCAGCAGATACAAGGTATCTGGACCAAAGGATCATAAGAGTGAAATCATGTTTAGGAAAATACCATATACGTTTTCTATCTTCTGAATCTTTGTACTCATCTTCGGGGGTTTCAACCTGCAAAACATTTTGACCTTCATATAATCTAAAGTCTAAACATGCCAAAGTCAATCTTAATCTAGTTGGCCCTAAATTCACATCCAAGACTTAAATTAAGGGACCTTAATTAGTCTACTAGGAATGCTGAAAATCAAGAATGATGCAGAATTTGTAAAGAGTAGTTGCACGTGAAAAACAGTGTATCTTTCATTCCATAATGCAAAACTCCAAATTAATTAAATTTCTGAATCTCTCTGACTTGGTCTTTCAAAAAACACTGGTTTTTCAGGCATTTAACAAGGATGTTTCATCTTCCATAATTCTAGCTTCAAATTCTTTGGACGCCCGTCCATTTCTCCACTTTTATTGATCTCTGTCTCACCCAAATCCATAACATTTCAGGGAATTCTTGAATTCAGTAATTTATCAAAAACTAGATATCATCAAACCTATTTTCACTACACATTCGAGACAATTACTGCTACAAAAAAATCAATGTCGAATTTCAGACAAGAATATTGACAGAAACTAGGTGGGCCAACTTTTGGATATTAACCTCCATGGACAAAGATATCAAAATAAGACGACGTTTAAACAGTGCCCGAGAATTGGAAGTTGTTTAAAAATAATAACAATGATGATGATAATGATGATAGAACTAACCTTTGAGAGGAGACAAAGTAGAGATTCCATGTGATTCCTAGCAACAGAGTCACCAACGAATCCAAGTGTCTTCCCTTTAACAAAATCCAGGAATGCCTTGGGATCAAACCTTGGAAGATTACATTGGTCAGGTTTCCATCTCCAGTTCAGAAAATCTCTGTCACTTCTTCCATGGTGGAAACAGTTCTTTGAATCGGGAATTGTAGTGCAACTTGAGTTGGTATATAGAGAACCATGGAGGTCCGGTATCCAATGACCCTTTGACAAATCACACTTCGAAATCCCATCATCATAACCTATTAAAACAAAATCAGAGCCGTACGGAATTTTACATGATGAAAACTAAAAAAAGAGGATGGGAAAAAAATTATGGGTTTACCTTGAAGGGGAGGATGAAAAATTATGGGTTTGCCTTTACGGGGAAGATTAGGAGGTGGTTTGATGACTGGAAGCCTTAGATTACGGGAAAGGGCCTGGTTGGGGATGGGAGTTAAAGGGGTTGTAGAATAAAGGATGAAGAGTATGAATATGACGGTTAAAAGAAGAAAAGACATGAAAAATGGAGGAAGCCTCCCCTTGTTTAGACATCTCTCTTTGAAAAAGTAATAATAATATGAAGATGAAGCCGAAGATGAAGATGAATACTTCATTGTCTGTTCTTTCTTCATGTAAACAACCAATTTAATATAAGATACAAAGGGTTTTTTGAAGATTTTCTGAATTGAAAGAAAATGACTTTTTTTTCCTTTCAAAATAACGATGAGGAAGCAACCAAGATTCTGCGTTAATTTAAATTAATTCCTTTCCTTATTAACTATTTTATTATTTTTGTAATAATGAAATGGATGCTTTTCTTGAGCATATATTATTCTAATTTTTTATCTCAATCACTAATTTAGTTAAAAATTATAAAATATTATTTCATAATTAAAATAAATATACAATAAAATTTGAATATGCACTAATTAAATTATTAAACTATAAGTTTTGTTATTTATTATATATTATTTTATAACATATGTATATTCTAAATTCATAATTTCATATATATACTCATGTGATAAGAATTCTAGTAATAATGATTTGTAAGATGATATTAAAAAAATAAATGAAGAATGTGTATATAGAGTTGTAAACATGTAATGTAGTGATAGGAGGGTCAAAAAGAAAATAGGTATTGACGTAATAGGAAAAGGAGAGGCTTCGGAGGGAAAGCGTGTCAGCATGTGAGGAGAGTGCATGTGAATTTCGTTTCGTGGGTCTCCAATGTTAAACCTGATTTCCCGGCGCCAATCCCCTAGAAGATTTGCGACCAATATTACTGTATAATACGCTAATAAATTTCTCTGTTTTTATAAGTTCAATGTTACATCTGTAATATTCAAATTCTTCATATCCACGAGTTTAAGAAATTTAAAATATTTTTTTTATAAATCTCTAAAAAAAATTAAAAACTTGAAGAAATCTTAACGAATATTATAGTCGTACTATAGAAAAATTATCTTCTGATTTAATTTAATTGTAAAGAGGGAGACAAAAAATGTTTTTGGTGAAAGTCGCCATTTAATCTAGTTTCACTAAAGAAATGATCAAGAATAAGTCATCACAACCCTTAAAACAATTCACATCCGCCCGAAACTAAGTTTAGATGATTCTTAGATCAAAATCAAACAAGAAAGAAGAATGAAAGGAAATCTCTTTGAAAAGAAATATTTAGAGATTGTAATTTTCTTTTAATAATCTATGATGTTACGAGTTTTGATAAACTTCAAAAGGTATTAAATTTACAAACATCTATTCTCAATTTGAAAGCAGAACAAATGGTGTCTCGTATACCCCTATAATATGGTCATGTTTATATATAAATATAACTCATATTGCATAAACATGCTAACATGGATATCTATTTTCTTGAAAATGCGTATATTCCTGCTCGAAGAATGACCCTATAATTACCAAACGGTAAGCGCTGCATTGGGAGCCTAGGGTGAGTTTGGATGGGCGGTGCGTTTAGCTGCGGTTAGTGTAAAAACAGCAGTGGCGGTGAGATTAGATATTGTAGCGATACTGTATCGTGAGATAAAAAGTAAGTTAAACGCACCGCACCGCAGTCAATCGCCCATCCAAACAAAGCCCTAGTCCCCTCAACTCGAAATGTAAGTTGTCATGGGATTAAGTGTAGACATGATGGCCATTAGCAGCATGTTCGTTGGCAACAAGTTTGGCATCAACATCCTTACTGAAGTCCACATTCATTAGTCTTAATAATTTCCTTCTTCATTATGACACAAATTTCGTTAAACCGGTATTATGTAGCTTTAACTACAACCATAACGAGCAAATGATGGAGGGACAACTCATTTATGCACTCGGTAAGATTGGTTGGGTTAGAAAAATAGTTTGAGAAAATAGTAAATATTGTAAGGTAAAAGTTTAAATTTTTTTAAAATTGAGTTTTGTGATATTTATAGTAATAAACTATTAATTAAATTATTACATGTGTTTTGAGTAAGGTAGTCTAAATCATTTTCTGACTTTTTATCAAATAAAATTTTTTATTATCTTTGACCTCGACCTGTTTTAAGTGTAAGCTCAAACAAAACGAACCGAATGTATATAATAAAATAAACCTTAATTAAATTAAATAGAAAAATTATCTATTTATTTAATATCATTTTACTAATAATTTAATCTAATTTATTTTATATTTAATATCATACTTTTATAGAAAATAAAGAATAATGGGTTTTGTCAGTTGTCTAAGAAAGTCCAAAAGACGTTGTATCCATAATGTGGAAATCTTATTTTAGAGATGTAGATACCATAAACGATGTGACAAGTGCACTTTTTTTTGTTCATAGAAAAGTGCACTTTGTTGGTAGGCTATATATTTATTTGCGATTTCCAATCGTGGGCTTTGTTTGGGGTTTAAGAAATAAAGTTAATTTTGTTTTTAAGGTATAATAATTTTTTATGTTTCAATTTTATAAAAAATATATTTTTTCATTTATTTAATTTTTACTTTTTAGTTCTTAAATTTGTAAATTTTATTAAATCACTTTTAAATGGATAAAAAGTTAATGTTTGTTAACATTGTTGACGTGATATACGTGTGGATTGCCACGTAAATGACACATCAACATTTAATTAATTTTTAAATTTTAAAATATTTTAAAAATATTTTTATATATTTTAAAGAATTTTATTGATTTTTATTTTTAACAACAGTTTTTATAAGTTTTATAACTTAAAAATTAATTAAATGTTGACATGCCATCGACATGTATGCAACGTTAACAAAATTTTAAAAATGTTAATTTTTTATTCATTTTGAGGTGATTTAAAAAAATACAAGTTTAAGGACTAAAAATGATAAAAAAATTAAATAAAGAGTTAAAATGATTTTTTGTAAAATTAGAGGATGAAATAAACTATTATGTTTTTGCTAATTTAAAACATTGAATGAAATATATATGATTGAACATTTTAAAATCATTTTAGAAAATGAAAACAAAAATTTAAAAGAAAAAAAATTAAGAATTGTTACATATGTTAAAATTGAAAAAAAACAAAATAAATGTTTTTGATTTTAAATAAATTGAATCTAGTTCAAATTTATATAAAAGTAAAATATTCTTTTTCCTTTTTAAGAATGGTTCCATTCCATATAAATGTAGATTTTTTTTTAAATAGCCATAAAATGGATGAAAAAGTTAACATTAACAAATGCTAACTTTGCTGACATGGGACTGCCATATGGATGATATATCAACAGTTAATTAATTTTTTTAAACTTGTATTTTAAAGTAAATTTCCAAAAAATGTCATCTTTTTAAAAAAATTATTGGATTACGCTATATTGAAAGCATCTAAGTAGTAAGCCCACCCAAAGATGAGTGCTCTCTTATTCTGACTTCCCGAGAGCCTCCGGTAGCACAGCTGATACGACAAGGGGTTCTCTGTCCCTGCTGGGATCGAGTGACAGAAGTTTTGAGAATTCAAGAGAAGGTCACGGTGGGGCTAAGCTTTTTTTTTGGTGCCACCTCTTGTGAAAGTAAAACATACAAAATAAGTCTTTATATATACCCCAAGTCTCATTTCCCTTGTTTTCTTAAGTGATGTGGGATATGGGTCTATATAGACTCACAATTAATTTGCAGTTTGTTCCTAGACAATGTGAGATTGCTTACTCTTTTAACTAACAATATAAAATTAAAGGCTACGCTTAATTTTTAAAAATTAAAGGCAAAACTTTGTACAATATTAAACCTAACAAAATAAAACATTATAAATTCTTATACAAATATTATCGTTGTAAACAAAGTCCAATAAAAAAATAAAGACAAACTTACACATAATATTTTATATATAGATATTAAAGTGTAAAAATTAATAGAGATAAAAATCGCAAGTTTCATTGATACAAAAGTTTGTTTTGTAGCACGCTCGGTTTTTTGTAACATTTCGCTTTTTAGTAATTTCGGGACCACGATTCCAGCTAGTAAGTGAATGATTTATTGATTATTTAATATTTATATGGAGTTTATGATGTAGTATTCAAGTTTGATTAAAAAAATTTAATATTTAGTTAGGTAATTAAATAAAAATGGCTAAATAATTAAAGTTTCAAAAGTTAGTGATTATTAGTTAAAAGCAGTATAAAGCTTAAGTACTTGAATTGTTGGCCTTATATGGTAATTAGACCATTATTAAATATGACGTTAAATATTTTAAAATGTGCCATTTTTGAGTTTAGGAGATCTTTTGAAGTTTTGTGATGGTTTGGTAAACTTGGTAGTTAAGTGATATTATTTTGTGTAATGGTTTTAATGTATTGATGGTTAGGGATTTAATTGCTAATTTATAAAAAAGCAAATGAATTTTAAGAATTTGTGAATTTTGTGGGCTGATATGGAACTATAGAAAAATACGGTTAACTTGATTTAGCTTTAGTTATGCTTAATTTGATATTTTGAAATAAGAATTAAATTGTTTAAAAGTTAATTATTGAGGATTAATGTGTAAAATATATTTAAAGGGTGAGTGATTTGAAGTGAAAATATTATTTTGTGTTTGAATTAGTTAATTGAATTAATTTATTACGTTTAGATCAAGAGAAGTGGATCAATTGTTAATCGTGGGAAAGAAAAGGTCTCGAGTAATCCTCTTCAGTTCTGGTAAATATCACAGTTCGATAAGTTTCTACTAGTGTCTGGGTTATAATTTGATATTAATATTATTAATTGTACCTATATATATTGAGTTGTCACTATAGTGAATAATTTGATTTATAAGAAATAGAAATGAATTTTTGAAAAGATTTCGATGGATCGAGTAAAAGCTTCATACGTGAAATTTCTGTCTGAATATTTGTTCTGGACCGAGCTCATACACGTGTTGCGGGTTCAGGTTAACATAAAACTCAGATTTAGCTTGATTTAGCTATTCGTTGCCATTTAATATGTTTACCTAGCTGTGCCCAAGCTAGTTTATTTGTGTTGTCATTGGTTTAACCCGAAATGGTAACTTGACGCAACCAATCTGTACCTGATTGGCTCTTATAAGCATTATATGTTTATGGACGTACATATTGAATACTTTTACAAAGATCCATCGAAATGATAAAAGTGATCTAATAAAAAATTGTCTCAATTAAGTATAATAAGCTATGAATTCGGAGTATCCGTATGTTTAAATGTTATTGACTTTGAAATTCTGAATCATGTTGAAACAATGTTGAATTTCAATTGATTATATGCTCATAATTGTTTAATGAACATAGTAAGTAGAGTATTGATTTTTGTGGAAGCTTATTAAGTATTTCTTATACTTACTTTGGTTATTATTTTCTTATGTAGACTTTGAATTTTTGGATCACATTTTTTTGATCGTTGGTGCACACACACATCTTCCTTCATCACCTTATGATAGATTTTGAAGTCATGACTTTTGGTTAAACATGGCATGTAATTAGGGTGTTGTTATATAAATGTGTGAACATGATTTAAGACATTGTTTGTATATAATCTTAATACTAGTTTAGTGTTTATACTAACATTATAGTTGGTCTTTTGATAATTTTTGAAGTAGCTCACATTGGTTAGTTATTTAGGTGATTGGATGGAAAAATTATTGTCTTTTATGGTAAAGTGACTTTTTGGCATGAATTGAATATGCTAAGATAAAATTTTTACCATTTTTGAGATAAGTATCGATACTTTGGCATTTAGTATCGATACTTGACCAAATGAATAGTATCTAAATAAACAGAATGCCAAAATGGTATTAATTTTCAGTTGAGTATCAATACTTTTCATAAAATATTTATACCACTAACTAATTATCAATACCATTACTTTTTAAAGAGAACAAAATTGAATTTTGATATCGATTTTTCTAAAAGGTAATGATTAGGTATCGATACCAACTACGGAACTTTCATTTTTAGCTTTAAAGCTTATTGTTTTGAGATTTAATTTTATTATATGATTAAAGTTTGCAAATAGATCCTCTTGGAGTTCTAAAACTAAATTATATATAGTAGTTTTGATTGATGTTCTGAACTGTTCTATAATCTTAATTTGATTGAAGCAGGTTATTCTACTAATATCATTGAAGGTAGATATCATAAAATGGTTTAATTCTTAGATGTTTATAATTTGAATAGTCTTGTTATATACCAAACTTCTAGCTTTCAAGAAGGGATAAATAGTGATAATTGTTATTGTTTGAAAATCTAAAAGTTCTAAATTGTACTGTAATGCCGGTAACTCAAATTTGGCAGTGTAATCGTGTTAGAAGGTGTTACATTTTCTTTCTGTCTACCAAGGTAGTATGTTTGGTGTTTTTCTTCAAAAGTTAAGGTTTCGTGGTTTGTGAGAGTGTGGAGATTTGTTGTGTGAAAGTGATGGAAGAGGAATTGTTGAATCTAAACATAGTTGACGAAGAGGAAGAACCGGTACAGGCTTAAAGGGATGAAGATATTGTTAAAGAGGATTGTAACTTATATTTGGTAGGGCGAATGCTAACTGACAGTGTAGCACATTTTCCGTCAATGAAAAATGTTTTGATAGATCTATACCATCCGCTGGAAGGAGTATCCATTATGAAGATTGGAGAAAAGTGTCTTGTTTCGTTTTTATAATGAGATAAATATAAAGAAGGTGATGGCCCGGCCCTAAGGCCCGCCCGAAATGTGGGAGGGTTTGGGCAAAAATATAAGCCCGAAAAATGGGCTTGGGCAAAAAAATAAAGCCCGTTTAAAAAATGGGCCGGGCCTCGGGTAAGGCATTTTTGGCCCGGGCCCGGCCCGAACTCACTAGATGAAAAAATTATTTTTTAATATTATTTTCTTATTATTTTCTCCTATTTTGCTACTATCTTCTATTATGTTGCTACTATTTTGTTGTTATTGTTTGGATATTATATAAAACTTATTTTATTGTTAATTTTTATTATTTTAAAGATATTTGCTAATTTTATTATTATTTTAGATGCATTTGCTTGTTAAATTGCATCTATTTTAGTGTTATTTAAGTATACATATTTTTAAAATTTATTTTCAATTTGTTGAGAAATATTTATTTTAATGTTTTTAGTATTTTTGATGGTTTATATATATTTTAAAATCATATAAAAATTAATATAGGCGGGCCGGGTCGGGCTCGAGTTTTAACATTTTTATTCGAGCCGGGCTTAGGCAAAATTTTAGGCCTATTTTTTTGGTCGGGTCGGGCCGGGCCTAGGCCTAGCAAACGGGCCTAAATTTTTAGTTGGGCCCTACCCGAACTCGGTCCGGCCCGACCCATGCACACCTCTAGATGGATGGAATGCCATGGTTTTTTAATAGGCATCTTATTATTTTTCACAGATTGGAGAAAGGAGAGGACCCGGTACAAGTTCCTCTTATTTATGCTATTTTTTTTTTTGTGCAAGTCCATAATTTTCCATTTGGTTTCATGTCAGAAGGGATGGTACGACAATTTGGGAACTTTATTGGACAAGTTTTAGAATATGATGTTGCGTTAGTGATAAATAGGGTAAGGAAATTCATGCTTATAAAGATGCGGTTGGATGCTCGTTTTCCGTTGAAAAGGACGAAGCGTGTTATTTTTAGCAGAATAAGTCCACATATGCACTATTTCATTATGAAAAGATAAATTTATTTTGTTTCTTATACGGTAGATTAGGTAATGGAGAAGACTTTTGCCCAGTACAATTAACTCTAGAATCTCAAGAGGTGGTGCTTGGTTAAGATATTTCATTGAGAGCTCCACCAAGAAGGACAGTGCCGACTACTAATAAATGGTTGAGGGATGACTCTGTTAATGGAAGTAGAATAGGAATTGATTTGGATGGGGGAAAGAAGGGGAGGAATTTTAGGGATATCCAAACTAGTCATCCTTATCAAATAAGAGGAAGAGGTTTGAAGGGTTATCTAGATAAGGTAGTTAGAAACGTTGGTCAAACAAGTAGAGAAATGGGAAGTAGGCTAGGACAGGGTTGGGCTCTAATGAGACAAAATGAGTGGATCCAAACATGGAAGATAGGCCTATTGAATTTGTAGATGGGAAGAAAAGGAAATGGGTGCAACATGTGGGTTTTATGGCCCTGAATAGTAATGTTCCATTGAACTCGGATTTGGTTGATAAAATATTAGTAGCCACTATTAAGCAAGTCGATCAGTCACAATGAAAACATTAAGTTGGAATGTCTATGGTTTAAGGCAGTCACGGGCTATTAAACGTATCAAAAATAGGTTAAGACAAATTCAGCCTTAGTTACTATTTCTTATTAAAACAAAAGTTAGTACTCGACGTATGGAGCGGATAAGGAGGCAATGTGGTTTTTTGAATGCAATTAATATAAATGCTGAAGGATGAATAGGGGGTTACCGTTGGGGTGGAAGTATGGTTTAACTATTTCTTTAAAAAGTTTCTCTGAGTCTCGTATTGACGTTGAATGGATGAAAGGAAATGAGTGGCTCTTTGGAGGTTTACTAGTTTTTATGATTCCCTTGTGGAGCATTTAAAGGAGTCATGGAATGTTCTGAGTCAGTTGAGAAACAGTAGTCGGTTGTTTTGGTTAGTGTTGAGGGATTTCAATGAGGTGATGTTTTCTTTTGAAAAAAAGGAGGACGTTTTCGTGATGAGAAACAAATGTTTGTTTGTCTGGAAATACTAGATGAGTGTAATCTAAATGTTTTGGGTTTTTTGGGATAATGGTTTACATAGGAAAGGGTAAGGTTGCCTGAGAACAATATAAGAGAAAGACTAGATAGAGGGTTATTAATTCGGCATTGTGGAATCTTTTCTCAGGGTATTCGGTGAATTATCTCTAACATAGTTTTTGATATCATTGTTTGATTTTAATTTATATGGTTAGAAGTAGGTAAAGTAGCCCAATATCGAGATACATTCACCTTGAATTTAATACAGATTGGGTATTGGAAGAGGGATTTGATGATCAATTAAAAAGATGTTGGGAGTCGAATAGAAGTAAGCTTCCAGCAAAGCTTGGTGATTTAGAAAATACGTTGAGTAGGTGGGCCAAAATCAATCAGGGAGGTCAGAATCACAGGAAGGTAGATCTAAGTTCTAGGCTGAGTGAGTTGAATGAGAAAGATCTAAATGAGGAAATTTTAGTGAAAATTATTGACATTAAACTAGCGTTGAATATGGAAGCAGATAGGGAAGCATTATTTTGGAAGCAACGAGCAATAATTAATTGGCTTCAAATGAGAAATCGTAATAATTCATTCTTTCATAGTTTTGTCTCAAAAAAAAAAAAAGAACTTTGTTTGAAGGTTGGTAGATGAGACTGAAGAGTGGGTTAGTGGGGAAATAGAGATGGTTGGTCTTGCAACGAGTTATTTCAAAGAACTGTTTACGTCATAACTAGTGAAGAGTTGTGATCGTTTAATTGTTGGAGTTTAGCTATGTATTTCAAAAAGTCTAAATGAGGAATTAATGGCTGAACTTAGAGTTGATGAAATGGTGGAAGCGGTGAAATCTATAGTTCCACTCAAGGCATCGGGTAAGGATAATTTTCTGGCACTCTTCTATTAAAAATTTTGGCATCTTGTGGGGAATGATATTGCTAAGTACTACTTAGCGGTGTTGAATGGTCAAAAGGATGTACAGGAAGTGAATCAAACGAATATTGTGCTAATTCTTAAAATGTTTACGCCGAAAAATATGGGTCAATTTAAATCTATTAGTTTTTGCAATGTGATTTATAAAGTTATCTCAAAAGTGATGGTTAACAAATTTCGACAGGTCCTCAACCTTTATATTGATAAAACACAATATGTGTTTGTATCAGGTAGACAGATTACTAATAATATATCTGTGGCCTATGAAATTTTTCACTATTTTAAAAAGAAAAGGGGGTTCCATTGGATCTTGTGCTTTAAAGCTTGATATGAGTAAGGCCTGTGATAGATTTGAATGGAGTTTCCTTAAAAAGATGATATGTAGATTAGGTTTTTGTAATGCATGAATTTCTTTAGTGATGAGGTGTGTCACTAGGGTTTCTTATTCAATGGTGTTTAATGGAGTTCAGGAAGAAGAATTTAGGCCTACACGAGGATTGAGGCAAAGGGATCCTTTAAGCCATATTTATTCAGACTTTCTGCTGAGGGGTTTTCTACTTTGCTTAATATGGCTTGGCGGGAAGGGTGGATTTGTGGGGCAAATGTGGGGAAAAGTAGGTTATCGGTAACACATATACTTTTTTGCAAATGACGACATTTTGTTTGGTAAAGCTACGGTTGAGGGAGCTAATGCTATAAAAATAATGGTAACTGGGTATGATAAGGTATCAGGACAGTTAGTTAACTTTGATAAATCGCTCATTTATTTTAGTGGCAATGTGGACTATGAGGTGCGAGATCAGGTATGAAATGTGTTGGGCGTGTAGATTTTAAAATATCTAGAAAGGTATCTTGGTTTGCCAATAATGGTGGGGCAAAGGAAGAAAAATGCTTTTGTTGATATTAAAAAAAAAAAGATGAATAATTGGAGTGTGCGTAATTTGTCGATAAGTGGAAATGAGGTGTCTATTAAGTCAATTTTGCAAGCCATTTCCATTTATGCAATGCAATATTTTATGTTGTCTATTTCGTTGTGTCAAGAATTGAAAATTTTGATGTGCATGTTTTGGTGGCACAATACAAAAACTAATACATTGGTGTAGTTTGAGCACTATATGTATTCTAAAAGTGCAATGGTGTATAGGTTTTAGGGAGCTTTCAAAGTTTAACATGGCCCTACTAGCGAAACAGGGATGAAAATTAGTTACGAATCCCAATAATTTATTTGCACAAGTGATAAAGGCAAAATATTACCCTCTAGGGGATTTTATGAGTACAAGTTTAAGTTCATACCCTTCATATACTTGGCAGAGTATTTGGGGTGCCTGAAGGTTGCTGGAACACAT
Source organism: Gossypium arboreum (assembly GCF_025698485.1). Classification (NCBI taxonomy): domain Eukaryota; kingdom Viridiplantae; phylum Streptophyta; class Magnoliopsida; order Malvales; family Malvaceae; genus Gossypium; species Gossypium arboreum. The sequence goes on along the minus strand of NC_069073.1, from coordinate 11,388,654 downwards.
CACATGTTGGAAGATTAGAAATAATTCATTGGTGAATTTTTGGAATGATGTGTGGTTGTCGGGTCCTGGTGATGGCAGAGTGAAAATTCAGAATATTGATATAAGATATACTACTATCTCATATCTAATAGACATGGAAATGGTTATCCTGGAAGCACAGAGTCATTTGGGACTTGTTTGGTGATGAGCAAATGGAGAGAATCTTGTCAATCCCATTAGTTAATAGTGTGTAGACGGGTGAAGTGATATGGGGGGTGACAATACTAGGGCTTATACAACAAAAAATGGGTATAAGTGGCTTATTACAGAGAGGAAAAACTTGTTGGGAGGCAACAATTCAATGCAATATGTGGTTCTAAATACTTTCTATACAAGATTGTGGAGCTTAAATATTCCCAGCGAAATTCGAATAAGTTTATGGAAAATAACTAATGAATTTATGCTTACTTTGTGTACATTAAACACACGGAAGCTTGCAGTGTATGTTTTTTGTCCAGTCTATAAAGTGGAGGAAACTGTGGCACATCTGTTTTGAGAATGTGTCTTCACAAAGCAAGTCTTACAGGAAATATGAGTGGTTTTCTCGACAACAAATAGGGAGCAAAATTGGAAACAATGATTAGTAGTGAAATTGGGAAATAATAGTATACTGATATGCTGGAAGTTAGCTATTTAATTTTGGGCTTTATAGTACAATCAAAACAAGGCGTATCATGAGGGGATAAAGAAATGGGTACAGGATGTTGTGTTCATTAATGCCTATAGTTTAGAAATTGAATAATTGTGAGAGTTATCTGCTTTCATGCATAGGCCAAAATGCGCTAATTGGGAACCATCAGATGGTGAAATTGTTAAAGTTAATTTTGATGCTTCTTACTAACAACATTTACATAAGTCCAGTTCGGGAATAATAGTACGAAATAAAGAGGGATTGGTGATAGCAACGTGTGTTTACCTGTGGGAGAATATTCTGAATCCGACTATGGCAGAGGTACGAGTGTGTCTACAGATGGTTATTTTTGCAGAGGAGCTAGGGTTCAAAGAGGTTTGTATGGAAAGAGACACTTTAACTGTTATTAAAAAGCTAAGATCTGCAAATGAAGATAGATCAAATATAATACATTTGATAAGATAAATTAAAAGTGGAGCATCCAATTTTCAAAGTTTAATGTTTCGATTCATACCTCGGATGACAAATGAAACGACATATGTGTTGGTGGCAGAAGGTCGACAATATGACTCTCTTGTATATTCAATGGAAGAAGCCGAAAAGGAGGTAGAAAGACTTGTTAACCATGATAGGATGGGGGTTGAAGTGCATTGGCAAGAGTTGTACTGACTGAGTTCGAATGTGAAGCGGCAATTGAGAGTTCGATGAAATCAGCGACATACAGAGGTGTTGGGAAGCAACAAGATGGCACTTGTGACTGAAGAAGGAATCTGGTTACCCTATGGTTCACTAATACAAGAAAGGGTTATGGTAAATTCTTGGAGACAAAGGGTTTCAGGCCTGGGGTCCATTTGTTTTGTAATTTTGTTTTTTAGCTATGTTTTTTGGTTTTTTGCATTGTCTTTAAGATTTCTTTAATATTGCTTTCTTTTATTTTTTTCCTTGAGGCATCATTTGGTCATCCAATGGCTGAAAGTGGTTTGTAAGGCTAGGCAGTGTTAGAGGGCTTTGTAACCGTTTGATTTCTCCCCAAGTTTAAATACATCAATTAGTTTGATTTCAAAAAAAAATTAATAGAGATAGTATAGTGACGCATATTTTAGTTTTTATTTTTAATATGTTGAATATAGATATTATTTTGTCAATAATTATAGATATTATTGTATTAACTTGATCTGCTTATTTTACATTTCTCTATATTTCTAAAAGTAAAAAGTATATTAGTCAATAAATAATTCGATGATAAAGAATTTGTATTATTATGTAGTCTTCTATTAACACATAATTTTATATTCAAACATGAAACAACTCTACCTCTCTTCCTATAAAAAATAAAATAAGATAATAATATAAATTTAGTTTTGAGTTGAGACTAAATCAATGAAGAAAATTACTTAAATAATTTTACATATTTACAAAATATATATTTTTATTATGAGAACATTTTTTTCTTTTTGTTAAAAAAGATAAAAAATTTGCAAGTGTAAATAATATTTTTAAATATAAATTAATATATTATTATAAAATGAAAAATAACATAAATAGGTACGAATGTATAAAATTTTCATGATAAAAATGAAAGAAAATTATAAAATTATAAAATAAATAACATGAATTATTTACCGAATTGCCCTAAAAATAATTTAAAGATAATAATTAGTTGTCTAATGTCCAACCTCCTTAAATTATAATCTAAACAATCTCAAATAAAAGGATAGCATTTAAAGATAACAAAATATATTTTGTTAGAGTTTAATGTTGTACAAAGTTTTGTCTTTAATTTTAAGAATTAAGTGTAGCCTTTAATTCTATGTTATTAGTTAAAAAAAGTAAGTAATCCCATATTGTCTAGGAACAAACTACAAATTAATTATATGTCTATATATACTCATATGTCATATCGCTTAAGAAAATAAAGAAAATGAGACTTGAGGTTTATGTAAAGATTTGTTTTGTAAATTTTATTTTACAAGAGGTGACACTAAAAATTTTTAAAAAATATTGGGAGTAGAAAATCTAAAAAGGTTTTCGTTATTTTAGTCTAGTCCTGTAATTAAAAAAAAAAGTTTAATCCAGTATTCTTTTAAAAAGAAGAAGACATTTTAGAGAATTTTACTTTGATTTCATAACACATAATTACTTCATATGCTAAATAATTTATCATTATAACAATTCTAAATTAAAAGCATACAAAATAATTAAGAAAGGATGTTTATCACGTGACACATTTATACTAAAGTGACCAATGTTTAAACATGGTTGTTTCACCTTTTATTCTCATTTGGAAAATTCAAAAGTTTTTATCACTATTTGTCAACCAAGGGGAATGGAGTAAAAGAAACATTAAATTTGGAAATTTCATTTATTTGGGTCACAAAGTCATTTAACTCAAGAAAAGGAGAAGTTGAATTCGAAACAAAATGAAATGGTGAGTTAAAAAGAGAGTTTTTCTTTTTCAAAACTCCAATTTGGGATGAATCTAGATATATAAACATAAAATTTGAATGGACATCAAATCAAGAAAAAAAAAACCATCCACTTTTCCCAATTATTGTTATTATTTATTCAGTTTTAAAATAAAAATTATTGGGATTTTATGAAAATGGTTGTAAAACCCATCATGATTGTACTTCAGTGCACATATTTATTGTTAGGTTAAAAAGAAGAGAAAAAGATTGGGTCCCAAATGAAGTAAGAGCCAAAATTTTCAGCCATTCAACAATATTTTAATCAAATATTTACCGACATTCTTTTATCAGCCCAAAGTCAATGCTTCCAAAAGGTGATTTTGCAATATCAATTTCAATCAGGGATCAACAATAATAATAATAATAATAATGGTATATAATTCTTGATTTGTATAAAATAATAGTTAAAGTTTTTGTTAGAAAATTTGATTTTGGGTCGTTGTTAATATTTATTTATTTATTAAATATACAGAATATGAATTATTAATCATTGAACTCGTTTTAATAAATATATTAAAAACAACAAAAAAAAATTTGTCAAATACTTGTTTGACATGAATTAAGTAATGTAGTTCCATCCCAATATTATATTAAAAATAATTATATATAAAAAGTTTGAAAATATATTTTATAAGTAGCTGAATGGGAAGAGGTAAAATTTTAAATGCTTTGACGAATGGTTGTTTACACACATGCATAGTGGATATATATATATATATATAAGTTCATGCGGTGGGTTAAAAGATATATTAAAACAACTCTGAAATTTGAATCTGCATCCAAAATAATTTTGGAACTTTTCAATTTCATTTCTCGTTTATTTAATAATTTAAGCTCTTTACTTTAAAATGAAAATAGAAAATTACTAAAAAGGCATGAATATTTTTACAAGGCTTATATATTAAAAAATTCCTTCAGAAAATATAAAAAATAAATAAATTAATTCCATGTATTAAATTTGTATCTAATTAAGCTCTTACCATTAATTAAAATAATCAATTAAGTCTCTTCGTTAACGGTTTTCATCATTAACCATGTTGATCATTAAAACAAATTGACGAACCAATCGAGATAGTGACATGTGGTAACTTCTAGTTTAAATTAATATTTTCTCATAAAATGATTAAAAATTATTTAAAAATCAGAAAAATTCTCAAAAAATATAAATATGAAAAATGTTAAAAATATTAAAATGAAAATTGGTATAAACTTAAAAAGTTATAAATAAAAATATTATAAAATATAAAATTCTAATAATTCTAATAAATAATAAAAAATTTAAAAACATATTTAAAATATTTAAAATTTTATAAAAACGCATTAAAAGTCTATAATAATCATAAAATTATAAAAAGCATTAAAACTGATATAAACTTATGAAAATTATAAAAACAAATCATAAAATCTTGAATTAGACCAAATCAATCAGTTGGATCAATTAGATCGAAATCAGTAAGGGTATCAATTTGAAGAAAGTCATTAAGTCGGTTGATTTTGGAACCGGATGGCTAAATCAATTTTTTATTTATTTAATTTTTTTTTTACTTTTTAATGTGTTATTTAATTGAATTGGACAGATCAATTGAACTGGCAAACCATTGGCCTAAACTATTCAATCACTAGTCCAATTTTGAAAACTTTGGTTAGAATAGTTCATTGTAACATATGCTAATAGTTGGATAATGAAATTACAGTTTGATGAAAATATTAAAAAAAATAAAAGATTGGTTCAACCATTTGGTTCTTAGGTCAACCGGTCTAATGGCTTTCCCCAGGTCAATACCCTTGTCGAGTTTGGGCTAACCGCTCTAGTTCAAGTTTTTATGATTTTTTTAATATTTTTTATAAGTTTATATTAATTTTTATATTTTTATTATTTTTTATCAATTTTATAATTTTATAATTATTTTTAATAATTCTAATATATTTTTTAATTTTAAATATTTTAAATAATTTTATTAATTTTATAATTGGTTTATAATTTATTATATTTTTATAATGTTTATAAGTTTTTATATTTTTAATAAGTTTATATAAATTTTAATATATAATTTTTATTTTTTATAACTTTTTATTTTTAAATAATTTTCTATGGAAAATATTAGATTGAATCGAAGTTGTCATGTGTCACCATCGATTGATCCGCCAATTTATTTTAATGATCAATATGGTCAATGATGAAAACTATCAATGGAGGAATTAATTAATTATTTTAGTTAACAATAGGATCTGAATTGAATACAAATTTAATATAAAAGTTGAATTAATTTTTTTTTTACAATTTTTAAAGTTTTGTTGAGATACAAATCTTATAATAAAAATTATTGTTTTTAAAATTTTACTTTTTAGCATTCGATTGTCTTAAAATAACTAGTTCAATTAAGCATTTTAAATAAATAAAGACATATTGCCTGCCATGAAGTAAGTAAATAAATATGTGGGAGGGGAAGGAATGCACATAGGCAAATTTAGGGGAGTTGATAGGTCTAGGCTATCTAAAATGAAAAATTATTATTTAGGTTTTTTAAAAAATTTAAAATTTAAAAAAAATTATTTTGACCCCTTAAAATTATAAAAATTTGATTTAATCTTTTAAAATTTGTAAGTATAGACTATAAAACATTAAAATTTCATTCGACCTCTAAAAATTGTATTGACTTCACCCCTGGAAATGGATAAAGACATTTGAATTTGGACTAATCAAATTACTAATTAAAAATAAAAATATTTTTGAAAACTAAAATCCAATTTAAACATTGGAAAAAAGATTTACAAGTTTCCGGAAACATTATATTAGTGATAATAATTGGTGATGTTGAGTAGCGATATTGGGCCATTCACTCTTTTGCTTTTCGGGCTCACCCAAACTAGAATGTACATCTGTTTATACCTTGTGCTCCATCCAATTTTCTTTTAATAATAAAAACTTATTTTCACTAAAATTTATTTACAAAAATATAAATATTATTATTTTATAAATTGTGATTCAAATAATCTGTTTATGGGATGAGTTTTAAAACATCACCCTTCAATAATGCTCTAAATACATAAAACAAAAATTAAATATATATTATATTTAATTCCACGTTCAACTTCGAATAACATAAATTATTTAATATAATTCGTATTTAAAATGTTTTAATTTATATGAAATCGTGATTTAAAGTTTGCATTAACATGGTTTCAAATTATGTGACTTCATCTCTACATTCGATATTGTATTTAAGATTGACGACTACGTCATGATAAATATTTGTAATGCATTAAATATTTTAATATTTTGTATTTACATGTTTAAATTTTATTTTACTCAGAATTTAATCTATTTCTTTTTATTTTAATATTATACATATTTCATGCATTATTATTAATTAGTTTTAAACTATACGTTTCATTATTTATTATATATTATTTTTAACCAAACCTTTGTGTTCTAAACACGTGATTTTCACACACATACGTGTGATAAAATTTCTAGTATTAATAATATTGTTGATTAAATCGGTGTCATAAGTTAATCTAATATTTAAACCAAACACTTTATTTTTATTGTGTATAATTTTTCAATATACCTTTATTTTATAACACGTGATTTCCATATACATATTAAGAGTTATAAAATTTCTATTTTTTAAAAATAATTAATGTCATATCTAAATCCGTAAACAATATATAAAAGAAAGGCTTGGGGCCTTTGCTTCATGACAAGTGCACGCTTCCATTACTCTTTTTTTTTTTTTTTCCTTTAAAGATAAATGCTCAAATTCCAATTCTAATCCCTTTACTATCATTATATTTGGATTTAGTCATTACATATTAATTTCATTTAATTTCATCATTTACTTTTATAATTTATATGATAATATATTAAAGAAGGCCCTTAAGACGTCCTTTTGTTGACACGCGCACGCATTTTTTTCTTTTCTTTTCTTTACATAATAAATTTCAGTTTAAATTTGAGATATAATTTTAATATAATTTAGTTCATATATTTTATAATGTTATTAGCTAATCTAAATAGTTAAAATATTGTTAATATTTTGATTAAAATGTTATGTAGTTATATATAATTTGACCTAAGACTCTTAGAAATTTACACAGCTTTTGGATTTACCTAGCTTTCTTGTTTTATAAGATAGTTGTCAAATTTTAATTTTGGCCCTACGATGCTAAAACTTAAATTGAATCCATATAATTTAATTTTTCAAATAATTTGATCCTCTACTTTTAATTTCATTAGTTAGTCTAAATAGTTAATATTTTTAACCATTTCAATTACCATCTTGGCACCATTTTTTTCTTAAGAACACTATTGTAATAAAAATATTTATTTTATCATGAAAAATTTAAATGGGTGTTTTAAGAAGAAAAAATTTACATTAGCATTTTCAATGTAATTTTTATTTTTGTTACATCACTATTAAAAGTGATTTTTTTAATGTTAAAATGACATTCAAGTGAATTTAATAGAAGAATTTTTATGGTGGTAACATTTGAACATGAATTTTTAAATTTGAAAAATATAAGGACTAAAACTAAATTTAAAATGTACGAATCTTATATAGATTTAGAGCGTATTTTAACTTTCAAAATTTTACTTTATAATTTGGCAAAAATAATTAATCCAATGTGAAGCATGTGTAACCATACTAGTATATATTAAACATAAGTATTAGATAAGAATAAAATCAACAAGTGTTGGGTATAGTGGTAAGATAAATTGCACTTTCGAAAAGAGAACATATATTCAAACCTTGAAAATGATATTGTTAGTAGGGACAACTAGGAATTCCAAAAATGACCGATAAATTAGACATGAAGAATAGAAAAAAAATAATAATAGTAAGTTAAGGTAGATTTACCAAGAAAGTTTTTTTTTTTAATGTTTTAGATTTTTTTTCAATAAGGAACCTTCATAAAAGAAAAATGATCACAATTAGACAAGAGCCAAAGCTCGGTACAAAGAAAGAGAGTTAAAGCTATAAACAAGATGCAATAAAGATACTAAGGTGCATTTGGTTCGCTGAATTTTAGATTACATTTCGAATAAGATTAAAAAAATGTAAATTTACGGGTGGAATATAAAATTAAATTGTTTAATTTATTTGGATGAAATATAAAATTCATGTGACATTCAAAATAAACTCGGGGGTATAACTTGTGTACATTTAAGATAGGCTTCAAGACCATAAATTCTCACTATAGGAAACACCTACTATCCAAAAAGAGAAGTTTGATTCATCAAGTTGAATATTCACTCTCTTATTGGTGGTTCTTGTGTGCAGTGGAAGCAATTAAAAATGGATTTTGATTCCCTACTTTTAGATCACCAAGACTGTCAGGATTTCATTGATTAAACAAGCAATCAATCAATCAATTATCAAGAACTATTTTTACAAGAAAATTAGCTTTGATACCATATTAAAACCTTTAATCATGCTAAGAAAAAATAAATGATAATGTTAAGAAGCAGAATAATTGAAGAAATTTGGAAAGTATATATATTTCATTCTATATTCTAATACAACATATTTTGCATGTTTATATATATTATGGTGCTCACCATTACTGAGCTGCGACCCGAGTACCCAACTGGGATCGACCCGATCCTGTTGTGGTAGCTTGCATAGTTTGCTAGCATGAGTTCGTACGTGGGGTGTTCGCATCTCGCGTGATGGGTTCGCATCATCATGCAAGCGAACTCATATTTAGATAACACTTGTTAATCCTAGAATAGGGTACGTGTTGGCTTACATGGGGGCCTACCTAGGACATTACATCCATGGGACTGTATCATATAAATAGGAAAATTAGCCTCTTTGAAGGGGAGGCACACAAAACACTTAACAATTTGGTGCGGTAAGCGTGGACAGACTTTCGACCATCAGAAAATTAGAAAACCAAGATGACTCACCCTAATAAGAATTTCCTCGACAGCTTTCTGTCGGACCAAATAAGGGGTTCTAACACCAACAAACAACCCTGAAAGATGGATCTCTTTACTTGCTGGTTCGTTGATCGACCAGAAAAATTAGGCAACTCAGGCTAATGAGGTACTTCTAATTTCTTTGATCTTAATGCCCTTTTTGGTCAAGGGCCATCCTTTCCCTTTGATTAGGGACCATTGGCGTAATAATTATTTGGTTTATAGGAGCAACTAAAATTAATGAAAGAACAAATGACTCAAAAAAGTACCATGTTTGAATAATAGCAATTGTTTCACTAGGAGTTTTTGAGACAAAACGAGGAATTAAGAAGAAAAATGCAGTTCAACTATTCTGATCTTCAAGACAATGTCATGCCTCTTTAGGAGGAGGCTGTGGAGGCACATGCAAAGCCATAGGAGAATGATATAGATGCTTGGTGTAAAGATATTCAAGCATTACAACCTGATGTATAAGACATGGACTAGTTGTTTTGTTCTAACAACCTTTTGTCTTCAGAAGTGGAAGTTGTGAGCCTACCAGTCGAGTTTAAAGTGCCAGAAGAAATGTTTGAAGGTAGAAGGGACCACAAGGAAAATCTCATGCAATATAATGGTTATATAAATGTGTTAGAGGCCTCAGACATGGCAAAGGGTAAGGCTTTTTCAACGACTCTTAGGGGAAGTGTGAAATATTTGTATTTATCCTTGCCACAAGGTTCCATTCAGAGCTTCTTGTAGTAAGGTCATATGTTCTTAGGTAGATTTCGTGCTCAAAAGATAATAATAAGCACTCCAATGGGTTTAACGTCAGTAAAGAAAATAGATGGAGAATCTTTGCAGGACTATGTAAAATGGTTTCATGCAGCCAAGTTGAACACAAAGAATTTAAAGGACCAATGGGCTATTGATGTATTCATTATGGGGGTTCAAAATGAGTACATGCAATATTCATTTATTGATAATAGACCGCAGAGTTTGGTAGACTTATATGAGAGGGCGTATAAGTTTGCTGAGGCAGAGGAAATTAAAAGAGCAGCTCGCAACACCTTTCAGAGGGACGATAGGCAGTTTAGGGGTAGCCAGGGTACGCGTGGCTAGTAAGGTCCTCCTTCTTAGAGTTTATGGGTCCAATGTGGGGGACAATAAATGAATTAATCCTAGAATGAATCACCAAGGGCATTCTAGAGGTCTCTGGCGAGCACACAATGAGGTATGTTCCTCATAGAAAATTTGAAGCTTACACTCCTTTAAATGCTTCACGTACCTACATTCTTAATCAGATAAGAAGTTTGGACATTTTGTTGAACCCACCACCTATGTTACATTGGGGACTAAACTTAATAAAATGCAAAACTGTCGTAAATTGTTGATAGGATAGAAAATAGAGAGTCCCTAATGAGTTTTGGTGAAATCAAATTTTAATCCAAGGCTTTAAATTGAAAGTTATGCTAGTCTCGATTTTAGGGATTAAATTGAATAAATTGTAAAATATGTGTGACTTAGTAATTGAATGTGATTTGATATAGACTTTGATATTTTGTATTTTCGGATTACTATTTGTAGTTCAAGACGATGCAAAAACATCGAGAGGGAAAGAAAAAATAAGAGTTAATGACACATAATTCAAACTTTCGATTTATATTTCTATGATTTGAATCACTTTAATTGGTGCATATTTATACTGCTTGCATGGCAAGATGTTGAGGTGAGTTGAAAATGGTTAATTGAATTGGTATTATTGTGATTGATTATCGAGATAGAGGACTAAATTGAATAGAATTGAAAATTTGTATCTAGATGAAATTATGAAATTGGTCTTGAATTGGGTTGAATCTGGCAGTTTTATGTAATGAAATGATGAGTTGATTGAGGAATTGGAAATTATGAAATGTAATTTGGACTATATAAAGGAATTGGAAAATTAATTACCCTATTAATTGTTCGAGTAGAGTCAGATATGATTGGCGTGCCATAAGGTAGATGGAGTATGGGTTACTTCGACTATATGTCGATGAGTGCTAAACACAAATTTTACTTCAATTATACCGATGAGTGCTGGGTGCAAGCTATTTACTTCAGACGTTTTGATAAGGCACTGGGTGCTAAATATAGTGTGTTGGTTAATATTCGTCTATTCGTTCTAGCCTAAATCATGTTAATAAGAGATATAATGTATTAATTGGTTGATTAGTACTGAAAATGATCAAATGTTACATGTTGCACTACATGTATTTATTTATGAAATTTGAATATTGATAGCATATGAAAGAGCATGCTAACCGGTTAAATGAGCCTGAGAGCTTATATGAAAAGATAATGGTTGAATTTGTTGTATAATTTGAAGGTTTGCATAACTTGTATGTGAATTAGTTAACATTTTTATTTGAGTTTAGTTATAAGCAATTGATTCAGATTTTGCATTATATTGACTTGAATCATAAAAATACAACTGAGCTCTATTGCTGAACGTACAATTTTGTTTCCCATGCGCAGGTTAGGTACATATCGAGGTCCCAAGCATCAATTCCAACATCTTGATAAAGATCCCAAACTCAACAATGTTTGTATAGTTTTCTTTTGTTAGTTATACGGCATGTACCTAGGTTGAGTTGGTTAGTATTTTGTTATGTTTTGGGAATAATGAATTGAAAGTGGATAAATGGTATTAATCATATGGACGCAAATTTTGCATATGTATTTATCATATAGTTTTGTAATCTATTAAATATGTATTTTCAAATGGTACTTGTGCATAGCTTGTATGAATATGATATGAATGAATTGCATTTGATAGTTATAGGTAATAAGGTATTGGCAAATTGTTGAAATAGGTACTAATGTGCTTGAATTGATAATTTAAGGGTATATGTAATGGTTGATTAAGAGTTGAATTTTCTTAGTTAGTAATTGGAAATTTTGCAGGGTAATGTGCATTAAGAATTGCATAAATAGTATATGATGCCGTGACATCGTTTGAACATCGTTTCGACGAGATATGAATGCAATGCAACACCAGACCTTGGTAATTACGATCATGTTAGATAGTACGTTGCCTTGTGATGAGGAATCAAGATGCCAACTCGATGATTTAGAAATTGCTACAAATTAGTCCTTTTGGTCTCGAGTTAACTTTAGAGCTTTTGAAAGCTTGTATAAAACCCCAAAACCATTATATATAGTATTGTATACATATTGAGTTGAAAATTGATCTTTTGATAGTATAAATTGACTGTGATTTATCATAGTTGCTCTGACAACTAATGTGACACCTTGTAACTTAGACCTAACGATCGAATTGGGTATCGGGGTTTTATACATAACAACCTAAGTAAATAAATATCATATGAACTTATCTGATCAAATACTAAACAAGTTGATTCTTCAGGGACTAATCAACAATTTTAATTTTTCCTCGATTAACTTTGCTTTGATCCGGTTCTTGATCTAAGCAATTATTTTATACAATCCATCAATATCAAATATTTTCATATTATACCATGACATGAATGAACTTATATAATCTTATTTTTTACACACCTAAAATTTTACATTTTATTCAATTTATTCACTGAATTCAAAATGACCATAACTTCTAATTTGATCCTTGATTTAAAAATATGATTTTATAAACATTCATTAGGGACCCTTTACTTTCTATTCCTACCAAAATTTCATAACAGATTTACATTTTATTCAATTTGGTCCCTATGTTCGAAACTAACAATTAAGCTAAATTAACTTTACAATCTAGTCCTTTCCATAATCTAAGCTTAAACTCTATCAATTTCAAGTTTAATTCTTCAATAAATCAACAATGGCTAGTTAAATTAAGCTCCCATGACCTCAAATTCATAAAAAAAAAATACAAGAAAAAGACTTGAATTTCTTACCTAAGAAAGTGGTCGAATGTTTGAGATTCAAAAATGGTTTTTCTTTAGGTTTTCTATGTTTGGATGATTAGAAGAAAATGAAGAAGATGGAACATCCCACTATCATATGTCTTTTATACTTTGATTAATCTTTAATTAACCTAAATTAATTAATTAAATCTTAATGAATTAAACATTATTTACCATTAGCCAAAATAGTGGAGATTAACATCATTGTCCACTATCTTATGTAACAAAATGGTTTATTTACCATTTTGGACCTTTGACTAATTGCAACTTAAGTCCCTAAGTCTTTGGCTAATTAAAAACCTATAGCGATTGGATTTTTACAATTTAATCATTGCACCTAAATTAACTATTTAATAGATGAAATTGATAGATCAAACATCAGTATACTTTTATGCCCCGTAAATATTCATGTTTAATATTTACTGAATCGATTTATGAAAATAAAGTTTCAAAACCGCATTTTCGATACCACTAAAAATTGGCTTGTTACAGTTATTTTAAAATAAAATTTATTCATAATTAACAATAAATAAATACAAAATAAATTAATAAAAGTAGTTAATTAACAATCCAAACAAATTAAACATAACAGTTTCACAAAAGATGTCTAATGACTAAAACTTAAACATTAGAATTCCAAACAAATTAAAAGTTTCATAACAATCCCAAATAACTTAATTTCTTAGACCATACAAAGTATTCAAAACATAAACTTACACATGAGAATTTTAAACAATCAAGTCATACAATAATCTCTAATTATATAAAGCTAATGGTATAATCTATCATAAATTTAATTGTACGTTTAGGGTTTAAGCTTACATATTATTAAGGAGAGCGTTTGGTTTAAGGAATGTAATGTTACCTTTCGTAATAGGATTACGGAAAATAAAAGATTATAGGCAGAACATTTGGTATGTTACATTGACTTCTTTGGTTCATTAGGCTGAAATATAATATTCAATTATTTGGTTAACGAAATATAATTTTATCTAGAAGTGCATTTTACTAAACTGTCCTTGTTATAAAATTTATTTTTTGACATGTTTAATTCTTTTAATATTTTTAATCTCGATTTTTATAAAATTATGATAAATTATTACAACTTTTATTTTTATTACAATTTATATATTAATAAGAAAATATATGATGTTAAAATAAATTTATAGATCAAAGTTATAATAATTTATAAAAAAATAATTACATCATCAATCATAATTAATATAATAATAAATAAATCGTTAGAGTAAATAAATCATTATTGGTGAAATAAAATCAAGAAATTTGAAGTGATGAAAATGGAAAAGAAGAAAAATCCTGGGAGTTGCCTGTAGCCATGTCTCCCTTACCATAATCTGGCTGAAGCAGTGACATGTTGGGTAATCATTTATCATTTATCTCAATCGAGTGGGGCAATGCCCATGCCCATACCACCTTTTCTAATCCTTTCATTTCTAAGAAATCAATATTCGGATTAAATGGATCATTTATTGAAAATGTATATATAAATTTGATAGTTGAAGTTCCATTCTGCTTAGTGGTATTTGATCTTAAATTTAAATTCTAATATCATATTAAGCATGAATGTTAAATTTTAAGATGCATGCAATGTTTATTCTATAAGTATGGGGAAATGTCCATTTCTAGAGGAATTCCAACACACACCTGGATTTGGATCAAAGAGGAATATGTGCTATGAAAATCTACCTTTTATCTTTATTTCTATTTTCTGCAGAGGGATGGAATGAAACGAAATTCCAAATTCATGACATGTGATATCACATGTAATGAAATCAATAATATCACTTTTATAAATTTTTAAACTTGCCTATTTCTGGGTAACATTCAAATCCAGTTGTAAGTTTGGATTGATTTAAAACCTTTTGAATTTTTTTTTTTTTTTTTTTTGAAGAAATCTGGTATTTGACACTAAGCAGTTGCTTAAATTAAAAGTATTTTTAATAAAAAACACATTATGCTTTTTTAATTGATGGAAGTACAATTTATTTTCTCTCTCTATATATAAACACATACATATACAATTGATGAAAGTAATAAAGTGTTCACATTTTATTCATGGAGCCAAGTTACCTCCACACTTGAATTGGTGTGAAAAGTTTAAATTAATTTGTTTATTCTCTTTTATTTTACTTAGGAACGATGTTAATTTTTGGGCTGGTTACCATTCATCTTTTTCTCCTTTCGATCAATATTTTAATTTTTCTCTTCATTTACTCAATATGTTTTTTCTCCTTTCAGTTTACAGATTTATTTTATTATCGTCCTCTCTAATTTGATGCATGCTTAGGTTTTTTTTTTTAAAATTTTTGCTTGCGTTTTGGACCATCCAAGGTTGATTTTATTATCATATTAAGTGCTTATAATCACTTTAAATATTTCAGACATAAATTGCGATAGAACCTGTACAGGCCAAATTTAACCAACCCAATACCCAAAAACCACTAAATCCCTAGCCCAAAACCCATCTACTAACCCACTAAGCCCAACAGTAACCTAAAAACACCACAAACAAAGAAACAGGAACCCTAGCCGCCAGCATGTGCTCCCCTCTGCTCCACCACCGACGCCAAAGATGTGCTCCCCTCTGCTCCACCACCGTTTACTGCATCAATAAAGTAAAAAGAGAGACAACAAAGAAGCAAGTTGTAAAAAAATGCCTATAAGAGGCTGAATCCAAAACCATTGTAGAGATCGGCATTTTTGATAAATAAGAAACAATATTAGATTTGAAAAAAAGATACAAAGCAAAGAACAGATATCATCAATATATCAAGAGCAAAGAACGAAGCCCAAGGAAGAAATCAAAACCAGAGATCGAAAGGTGTTTAAATTTTCCAAGTTTCGAAACGGTTCTTCTTTCTTCTTTTTTTACTTTTCTTTTCCCGATTACATGGTGGTGCATATATATATTATTAAAATAAAGAGGAAAATATAAAAATAAAATAAAAAATACACCTTTTTCGAAACTTCGGCCACCACGAGCGGTGGTCGGCGACGGCGCCAATGGAGGATGGTGGTCGTCACGGAGCCTAGACCGGACCAGGAGAACCTGCACAGAGAGAAAAGAAGTATTTTTTGAAAAACAAAAGGGAAGAATGAAATTTTTAAAAAAAAATTTAGTTTATATAAGAGTATAAAACGACGTAGTTTTAAGGGGATTATGGAGACCTCAAAACGGCGCCGTTTGGCCCTCGACCCGCGCAGGCGACCCGACCCGCTAGGGGATCTGCGCGTTTTTGTCCTAATGGGATATTTTCTCAATAAGTCCCTCCGCTTTTCCCTCTTTTCGCAATTAAGTTTTTTTATTTATTTCAATTATACCTTAAAATTTACTTTGGTTTCATTTTGGGCCCCCATTCGAACGACGTCGTTTAAGAGGGCGGGGATTATTTCATTTTTGGACCCTGTATGCTATTCGCACCTTCAAATTGGTCCCTTTCTTCTTTGTATATTTTCGAATCAGCCCCAAATTCTTTTTTAAGTTCAATTTAGTCCCTAGTTGGGATATTTTACTCCTTTATTATTAAATTAATTAATTTTATTAATTTCTTGTATTATTATACTTTACCATTATAGTTATTATTATTTTCTTTTTACTTTCGTTACCACTTTATTATTATTACGTTATTATTATTATTTTCCTTATTATTACCATTAAAGTTACATTTCCTTTTCATACTTAGTTATTTGTATTATTATTTTATATTATTGTATCATTAATTTTATGTGTCATTATTACAGTAGTTATTATTATTACTTTTATTTTTTTGTTTTATTACTAATACTATTATTAACATTGTTACTATTAAATTTATTCACTACCATTATCTCTATTTACATATTATTATTTTCTTACTACACTATCATCATCCCGTTTTTTTCACTAATATTATTGATAAGAACATATTTTAATGTATTATTCTTCCTATTGTCATCATTATTACATTCATGCTTGTATTTATTCTAACGTCATTCTTATTATTATTCCCACTATTATTAGTATTGCATATATATATATACATATCCTTTTGTTATTATTTACATACAAACATTTTGAATATTATTACCCTCTTTTTGTTAGACTAATTAATTTCACATAGTCATTATATCATCTTTTACAACTATTCATATTATTGCTTTCGACACTATCGCACCCGTCATTATGTTATTATTCATATTAATTTATGTTTATTATAAATCACATTATGTTTTTACTCAATGCCTCAAAATAATTCTTTCATAAAAGTGATATTCCGTATTTGGTAATTCGAGATAATCGTGCCCTAACTTACTGGGTTACGATTTTTCTCATTTAACTTAAATAACAGGATACTCTTTTAAATTGCTATACGAGTCTTAAAAATGCTTATTCTCGAAGATGTGAAGTGTTGTGCCCTAACTTACCGGGTATGATATTTCGTCATCTCGAAATAAGAATTTTGTTTAGAAATAAAGGCAATATTCGGTGTTTGAGAATTAGAAACGTGCCTAACTTACTGGGTTTCGACTTCTCTCGTTTATTCTAAATAATCGAATACCCTTTTAATAAAATACACAGATTCCATAAAAGGCAAGCTCGCTCTCGAAAATTTAAGATGTCGTGTCCTAACTTACTGGGTGTGACATTTTATATTTTGAGACAAGAGGGTCTTTAACACTTGAGCTTTCTATAGAGAAGGATCGTATTTTAAAATTCTTTCAAGTTTTTTTAATTTTCGACACTAAGACACTAATTAATCAACTAGGTACCAATTTTGGGCGACGAGGGTGCTAATCCTTCCTCGTATGCGTAACCGACTCCCGAACTGTTTTCTTGATTCTCGAGATCAAAATTGTTGTTTAAATAAACCAAACTATTTATTAAAAACAACCACTTTTATGAGGTGACCCGATCACACCTCGTCAAAAAGGATCGGTGGCGACTCTCGTTCTTTTATTTTCAAAATCCAAGTCGATTCCCCTTTTTTTTTCAAAAAAATGGTTACGACAGAACCAATTATCAACTTGTAATAATATTTATCTTATGAGGCTGAAATTATTGTTATATTGATATAGCTTATCTTTAATTTTTTCTCAGAATTGTATGATGCTGTTGAGGCAAAATAAGTAGCGAGTTGTTGAGTGAGACTCTACCGTGCCCACCGCAGACTAGTACTAAAGTAGTTTACTATTTGCATTATTTAGTTTGAAAATTTAATGAAACAACTTAAGATAACAACCTGTTTATTCATGGAATAAATTAATAAATTTTATAAAAGATTATTATTATTATTATTATTATTATTATTATTATTATTATTAGAGTAAAATTAAGCTTAACTAATACCATGAGTGAAATGGTGAAGTTGGCATTCAAACATTTATTGAAAAAGTAAATAACGTGGATTGTCACTGCCTCGAACTCTATTTAAACCACAAGAGTGGGGTTCCTACTGATTCATCTGTAAGGATCTTCACCATGGCTTTCAATTTCAGAGCCATGCTGTTTTTTATGGCTACTCTTCTACTCGTTTCAGTTAGAGTACATGCCTTGCCTTCCTCTCTTTTTTTACTCAACAACAATGGGTTTTGTTTGTTAACCATCCTCTCTTCCTTTTTTTTTTTTTTTTTGTAGGTTCAATCCAGTGAGGAGGAAGAGAAGATTGAGGTATTTTCTCTTTTAAATTGTATTTGCTGCTTATTTGTCTTGTAATTCTTAAAAATGGTTGCCCAAAGTTTACTTTGAACTGATTTACTGGACAATACTACTAATTAGAGTGATTGTTTCTTTATGTAATTTAGCTTTTTTTAAAGCAGAAATTCCATTCATCCCAGTTGCGCATTGCGCATTCTGTTCCTGTGTTTATGCGATTTATTTATTGTACAAAGTAGTATTTGGAATTTGAATATCAAATCTTTAAAATATTTGAGTTATTCAGTGTTGATTGTTGGCTAAAAATTTTGCAAGTTAATATTCAGATAAAAAAGGCTAAAGTTCCAATACCAGCTCCAACTCCAACTCCAACTCCAACGTCGGTCCCAGCGAGGTCACCCACCTCTGCACCACCATACAAAGCTCCAGTTCCAGCACCACCACCCAAGGGTCCCACTCCTCAGTATAAGCCCCCAAGTTCTTCTGCACCACCACCCAAGGGTCCCACTCCTCTGTATAAGCCCCCAAGTTCTCTTGCTCCACCACCTAAGGCAGCCACTCCCCCTTATAAACCCCCAGCTCCTGCACCATCCGAGGCTCCTACTTCACCAAATAAGCCACCAAAAACTGCAGCACCACCTTATAAGGCACCCCGAACTCCCACTACACCACCATGGAATCCGCCAAGTCCACCGTCGCCACCTGTTAAGAAGATAAAGGGTAAGAACTTAGATCTTTTTTCTTTTTTCTTTTTTTAACTTACCATGGTTAAGAAAAGCTAATAGCAGCTTCCAATAACTCTGGAAACCTTATTTTTCTGACAACTGATGTTTGGTGGCAGATTGCATCCCTTACTGTAGAAGAAGCTGCATATTTAGTTCAAGGACTGATCTTTGCGTGAGACGATGCATGCCATGTTGTAACAGATGCAAATGTGTTCCACCAGGGACATATATCAACAGAAGGTGTGGCAAATGCCCTTGAATACCCAAAGGGGCAAGCCCAAGTGCCCTTGAATACTCCCACACTTTCTTCATCTTCTCTATTTACGATATGCTAAAAATGTAATAAGTTCCCTGAAAATGGATGGTCAATTCCACCGTATGTTCTCGTTAAGCCACCTTGTTAGTTTTATAATTTCATCAAAACCCAGGTTGATTTTCCATCTGTTAATTATATATGAAAAGTTAAACATATTATTATTATTTATTTGAGTTCAAATAATATATATGCCTTTTATGCAGCCATATATAAACATTTAAATTGTTGTTATATATCCAGTTTTCATTTTTTTTTCTCAAAGAGGTCGCTTGAGTCAGGAAAAAAAATTAACATTAAAATTCTTTGTCTATTTCTGTCGACGCTAAAATGTCGAGTGGCTAGCCCAGCAACTGCCGACGACACCGGTGGTCGTAATGGAGCATTCATATTACAACTCTCAGATCACCCATGCTTTCATTTTAAATTCCTTTGATGGATTGTCAAATTTGGAGTCGGGTTACTGAGAGGTGATCCTTGAAACGGTTTGCAAGGACGTGGATTTGATCAACTCTGGTATATACTTCCTTCACTGGCACTGATTAAGGATATACAGAATATGTGCAAGAGGCATTGGAACATTTCTATAAAATATATCCCAAGAGAGATCAATAGAGTGGTGGACTTTCTAGCTAAACAGGCTCTGGTTTCTATCTGTTTGAGGAACCCTATACCGGCAATTCTACAGCTGCTGGAACTTGGTGCTCGAGGGGCCATTTCTGCTGCTGCTGCTGCTTTGCTTAGTTAGCCAGTTTTTCTTTTAATGCGGTCCTTTTTGTTAAAAAACAAAAATTGCTCATAACACATTCTTATATACAAAAAGATACGACTTTGAAGTGGATTTTCTCATGAGACTTCAAAAGTCGTTTTCTTGAGAGGACGGAATTATTGACTTATTTTAATAATTAATCAAACATGTTTTACCAATTTTTGTTTCTTTAGTAAAATATTTATTGTAAACGTGCTCTTTTTCCATAAATGCAAATTTTTATTTAATTTTAACATAAAAAAAAAACAAAAAAAAAACGAACCTATAAGGTGAAGCTGATGGGAATTTATGAGACCTATGTCTAAAATCTTACCATATACGGGGCGAGCCCTCGGAAGGGAAAATAATGAATGGCGATAGCTTGTAAAAGTTAGGGTCATCAGCCACATGGTGTGTTTTAATGGTAGAATGGGAATGACTTAAACTAACCTAGGAAGAACCCAATCAGCTTTCATTGGGACCAACAACCCCAACACACACAAATTCTAATTACCTCATCTTTCTTCATTTTATGGTTTTGAAAATTTTTAAAGATAGTTTTCTAATACGGTTTCAATGTTACATAAAAAAGTATAATAATTTATGTAATTGAATAATATTTTACAGGTAAGAATTTCTCCCTATTTCTTTTAATTTGAAATGGAGTAAATTGATTTTTTTAAAATTATAATAGTTTAATTTTTGACAATTTTAAAACGAGTAACTAAAGACAAATAATCACCACATTAATGTTTTTTTGTCAATTGTACAAATTTTGATTGATGTTACATATTTTGTCTATTTGGTCTTAATTTTAAAAATTAACAAATTTAACATCAATATTTACACATTTACCCAATGTTGCGAGCTAGATTTCTTAAATCAAGACAAAATTGACCGAATGTGTAAACTTTAAGGGTTAAATTTGTTATTATACAATCAAAATGATGTAAAATTGATAAAAAAATTTATTTTCGTGATTAATTATCCTTAATTACTCCTTTTCAAATTTGAAAGAAATTAATTTACTCAATATTAAGTTAAGAGAGACTAAAAGATCTTTTTACCTATTTTATATAATTCATGTTACACAAAAATAAATTATGAGATTTGTGATATGTGTGATTAGGTAATAAATTATGTAATTACACAAAGAATTATCAACATTGAAAAATGTTTGATGTCATATTTTTCAATTATAGGCTTCAACAACTCCTTTTCTTAACACACTTGTAGTCCAAGCTTGTGGAAAGCTATGTAGAGAAGTAAAAGGCCACAAAGGTGATGTCAATAAACCGAATTGAACTAGTCAAGAAATTTGGTTTGGTGGATTAAATTGGTATAATTAGTGAGTTTCAATGGTTGTTTTTTGGGTTTTGGAATATTCATATTAATTTACAAACCTTAAACCCATACCTATATCCAACCCCAAACAATCAAATACCATATAAGTCATATCCAATACAAAACCCAACCCTACCCAACTAAACTTAAATATAAATCCAATTACACAAATAATTAAATATCCAAATATCTCAATCTAAAAATTAAAATTACATAGTTCGATTATTTTGGTCATTCCTACTAAAATCACATACGTCAAGCTGATGTGGCAGATCAAAAATCGATATAATAACAAATTTGGTCCTCAACAAGTTTTACATATTATATCAATTTAGTAATAATTTTAGAAAATTAACCCTCAAAATTTATAAATGGTCTCAACTTGATTCTAATTCTAAAATTTCAAAAAATATATAAAAATACATAAATATTTTTTAAAAGAATATAATAATAAATTTAATATATATAATTAAAAGATATTGTTAACAACAAATAATAATATATAAAATTAAACATATTTTTTAAAAAAATATAATAATAAATTTATATTAATGTTGAGCCCAATTTCTGCCCGAGCCTAATCAAACCAGCCCAAATTAAACACCCCACTAAACCGACCACTAACTCCATCACCCTACTAAACCATCCACTACCTCCATCATCCCCACACCCTACTAAACCATCCACTACCTCCATCACCCCCACTAACTCCATCACCCTACTTGTTATAAGTTGTAAAATTTAGCTATAAAAGCCATGGAAAAACTATTGTAAGGAGGGGGAATTTTTTGAGAGAATACACATGCGAAATAAAAAAGAATACAAATCAGATTTTTAAGGTAACTTTTTATATTATTCAATTTTGTTTATTTTGGCGTTCACATTTTTTCTTTACACAAACGAAAGAAGGGAAAAGAGAGGGAGTTTACCTCTGATTTTATTTCTTTTCTGATTTGGCCCCAAAGTTTTCATTTTTAATTCAATTTAACCCCTTTTTTATTTTTGTTATTTTACTGTTAAATTAATTAATTTGAGCTTTATTCGCATTATTTTTATATTTGTTTTTATTATTTCTATTAATTTAATTAATTTGAGTTATGTTTCATATTATTATATTATTTATTATTATTATATATTTATTATGTAAATATATATATTTTTAAGCTTAAGTTTATTATTTTAAATATAAATTTCTATTATACATAGACTTATTATATTATTTTTTATACTATTGTTTATTATCGGTTACCATTTTTATATCAAATTATTATTATTTACTATTTCTCACTATTACTAATTTAACATTGTTATTCCAATTTTTTTTTACTATTATCCCCATATTTAATGTTATCATCAACATATTTTTGTTATTATCATAATGTTTTTAATATTATTATTAATACTATTAGTACAATGTTTATTACATTATTGTATTTATTATTACTGTTGTTTTATTAATTATTTCTATTAATTACTATTATTATTATTTTTATTATTTATATATGGTTAGCATTATTCTCATATTATTATTATTTTCATGTTGTCTATTATCATCATTTTTAAAAAAATCTATGTCCTTAATTCATTTATCCATTGATCTTCTCTCACAAATTTTCAAAATAAAGGCAATGTTCGGTATTTGAAGAATTCGAAGAATCGTGCCCTAACGTACTGGGTTTTGCTTTCTTTGTTTGTCTTGAATATTCGAATATCCTCTTACCTGTTCATTCTAGAAAAATTTTAAAATAAAGGCAATGTTCGGTATTTAAAGAATTAGAAGAATCGTGCCCTAATGTACTGGGTTTCGCTTTCTTTGTTTGTTTTGAATATTCGAATATCCTCTTAAGGCTAAAACGCACGTTTTAAAGGCAAGCTCACAATTGAGGGTCAAAAATGTTGTGTCCCAACGTACTGGATGTAATGTTTTACCTTGAGGTGAGATGGTCTTTAATACACATTTGACTTACCTAAATGTTTTAAAAGCCAATAAAAAGAGGATCGTGTTTTGAACTCTGTCCAAATCTTTAATTTTCGACATTAAGACACTAAATAATCAATCAAGTACCAATTTTTGGCGTGTCAAGGGTGCTAATCCTTCCTCGTACGTAACTGACTCCCGAACCGATTTTCTATTTTCGTAGACCAAAATCGCCGTTTTGAAAATTTTATTTACTTATTAAAAACGACCGTGTTTTGAAGTGATCCAATCACACCCTATTAAAAACAATTGGTGGCAACTCCCAACTTTTTGTTTTCAAAAGTCGATTTCCCGTTTTCAAAAAAATGGTTTCGACAGCTTGGCGACTCCGCTGAGGACCAATAAGAGAGTCGAGCTGTAAATTGATTATTTTCTGTCCTCTTGTCGAAATTTAGAAATTTGATTTTTCTAAAATACACGATCCTCGCTTTGCATTTTCTGTGTCCTTGTTGAGTTTATTTTTTCGTTGAATTTCTTTATATACTCTCACATCATATCGCATGACCGTTGTGGTCACACCTTTTAAGTGGGAGTGAGAAACTATGCTTTCGTGAGGTTTTCACCTCCACATGCGCTAGGGGATCGCTTCTGGAATACATCCGTACTTATGTATTCGTGAGGTTTTCACCTCCGCACGGGCATAAGAAAATGTATTGCCCTGAACCGAGCTTGATCCATATGAACCTATAATGGGCGAGGGTCGAGGAATCTGCTGGTTCAGGTACCTTCTCTAGAACTAAACCACATATAGTGAGCTATAGGAACCCACCTTAGGTAGAATTACACCTAACCCTAGTGGTTTCCCGAATAGGCGTTTGATAATTTCTTGATTGCTTTGATTTCTATTCTTATGCATAATTCTGACTTGTGTTTTTCCTTCTTTCTTTAAGTGATTGCATAACATTTTCATCATAAAAGGAGGTGTCGATATACGGTTTGGTTACTAATAGAAAGTTTTGCCATGAAGAACGAATTCCTTGATAAAGTGAAAGACAACGCGTTTGTCCAAAGATGGTCGAAAAATGCACAGTTAGAGAAATGTGACAGTTTGACAAATGAGTACACGTCGGAGTTATGAGACTTTACCCGCATTAGTGTGGTTCAGAATGATCTTCAAGAGTTGAAAGAATTATGGAGTTACTAGAATGAGGAGATGAAGCAGCTACTCTACTGTAATTGTGGTGATATTCCTTATCTCCTCAACGTTAAGGTAGATAGGTATTTGTTCCGCGCCATGGCTCAATTTTGGAATTTCGCCTATAGTTGTTTTACTTTCGGAAAGGTGGATTTAGCACCTACTGTCGAAAAATATACAGCCTTGCTTCGTTGTCCGAGGTTTCAAGTTGATAAGATTTATTCTAGAGCTGTCAATACCCCAACCTTTGTAAAGAGGTTGATGAACATCACTGGGATTAGTGAGCAGTGAGTTGCAGCTCGAGTCCAGCAGAAAGGTAATGGAAAGTGCATCCCTTGGGAAAATTTGATAGATCTGATCCTGGCACACCCTGATATGAAGAAAAGAGTTGATGTCTTCGCCTTGAGCGTCTACGGTTTGGTTATTTTCCCTAAAGCTTTAAGGCATGTAGATGAAGCAGTCGCCGATCTATTTGACCGATCTAGTAAAGGAGTCACTCCTGTTCCTGCAATCTTGGCTGAGACTTTCAGATCTTTGAGTGCATGTCGGAGGGCAGGTGAAGGCTGATTTATTGGGTGTACACAACTCTTGTTAGTATGGTTTTATAGCCACTTTTGGAAGGTAGAAAAGGCCTCTTACCGACCTTTTCTCAGAGATTACTCACATTTGAAAGAGATATTGAGCATATCAAGAAGAGATGACATAACAGAGGAAAAATGGATGGCGATACTTCAAAATCTCTAAGAGGAGGATATCGAATGGAAAGCCCCTTGGATGGTTTCCGATGAGATTCTTTACCGATGTGGGAGTTATGGTTGGGTCCCTTTGTTGGGGATTTGGGGAGCCATTGGATAGGCCCCTCTGCTTGTATTGAGCCAATATAGATCGAGATAATTTATACCGATGACGCATGGGCTAGCTTAGAGTGGGTTCTCGTATGGGGAGAAAGACTTCAAGAAAAAGAGCCGCGAGATTTATAATACCTGGAACCAAACCTGCCGGATAAAGGAAGTTGCTGTGAATCCAATGGTAACTTCTAAGTATAATGAATGGTGGAGTAGAAGGGTTAAAGAAAATATCTCGAGGCCAAATTTAGAAGAAGCTCGACCGATAGAGGAATATCTGCGAGTGGTCCCCTCCGAATTGGAAATCATAAAGCAAGACTTCGAAAAGAGGACCTCGGAGTTAGAAAAGAAAATTGAGCAGTTGGAGGAGGAAAAAGTGTACTTGAAGCTGGATGTTGATGTTAAAAAATTTGAGGCTGAGAATTTGAGAAAGAGAAAGAGAGAGGTTGAGGAAGACCTGGATAGTCTAAAGACTGATTACAAGCAGCTGCATAAGTCAATGAGAAATGTTGGATTGGGTAAAACGTCTGAACAGTGGAGGCAAGAAATCCAAGAGGAAAAAGCTGGGGCTGATTGGTGGGAGAAAAGTTCCATGATGCTCAAGCTCGAAAAGTCACTTGTAAAAAGAGTTTGGATGATAGCTAGAATGAAAAACAGATGTTAAGAGCTCGGGTGGCAGAGTTAGAAACGGCACTACAGCAACATCGGAGTCGTAACTCAGTGATTGAATTAAGGGCTAGTCTAAGTAAGATAGAGAATTTGAAGGAGAAAGTAGAATAACTTGATACTACACTTCAGAACTGTGAGAATCAAATTGATTTATTGGAAGTAAATATTGAGCAACTAGGGGAGCAGCTTCACCGATCTCAGGATTAGGTCCGAGATAGAGATTACCTCATGGGCGAAGCTATAGCTCAGATACGAGAGGTGGCTGATCATTTGCAGACTTTAGCGGTCCAAGCAGATGTGCTAGGAGTTAAATATGAGTTAGAGTCAGATCGAGGGCGAGAGTTAGCCTGCCTTCTTAGGAAAATAAAAGCTTTGGGTGTTAGGGCAAGACCGTATATGTAATTCATTTTATATAAAAGATTTTGTTTTTCAGTGAAGTTTTCTAAATGGAATTGAATTCGAATCGATGTCTTCTTTTTTCATTCATGTCATGCATTTGCATTGCATAGCATCATAAACATTAAGTTGCACAAAAGAACCCTATTAATTAGAGATTTTTAAGTTACCCTAGAACATCGCTACTATACACGGAGGAAAATAAGGGATATGGATCAGAGGTTATAGAAATTAGAACAGATGCAAAAGGAAATGCAAGAGCTGCTACATTTACAGATACAGGAACAGTTGGCCAGGATCCAACAAGAAATAAGGGATTAGATGCTGGAATCCCAGAGAAGCATGCTAAAATCCTAGAACAACATGATAAGTCAGCTGACACAGCTGTTTAGGGGAGGGTCTGACAAAGGAAAAGGCCCAATGGTTGATACTGGGAATGACAACGAAGACTCTGCTTGTCCTACAAGCTTTGCCCCAATGAACATGCAAGCACAGCCACCAAGAGTGTCTGTTAACATTAAACCCCTGTATCAAACCGGTACTTCAGCACTGGTAAATTTCCCAATAGGTTCAAGTTCATACCCTGGAGACCATCCTGTAACCCTCGATGTCCCTGACTTCGACAACGCAGCAGAGGTGGAAAAGACAAAGGCTGAGGTCTCAAAACAATTTGAGGATCGATGCAAATGGTTGGAGGAAAAGTTCAAGGAGTTAGAGTATGCTGATCCTTACTGCGGAATGGATGCAAAGGAACTGAGTTTGGTCTCGGATTTAGTACTTCCCCCGAAGTTTAAAATGCCGGAGTTTGAAAGATATAACGGAACTAGCTGCCCTGAGGCTCACATTACGATGTTTTGTCGAATGATGACGGGGTATGTCAACAATGATCAACTGTTGATCCATTGTTTTCAGGACAGTTTGAGTGGGGCTGCAACGAAATGGTACAATCAATTGAGTAGGACCCAAGTCAAGTCATGGAAGGACCTAGCTCAGGCCTTCATGAAGCAGGATGGCCATATAACGGATATAGCACCTGACCGGATCACACTCCAGAATATGGATAAGAAGCTAAGCGAAAGCTTCCTGCAGTATGCTCAGATATGGAGAGAGGTCGCTACACAGGTCCAACCACCGTTGCTAGAAAAAGAAACAACCATGCTCTTCATCAATACATTGAAGGCGCCTTTCATTACTCACATGTTAGGTAATGCAACCAAGAGTTTCACGAACATAGTAATGTCTGGTGAAATGATAGAAAATGCCATAAGATCGGGTAAGATAGAAGTTGAAGAGAACACGAGAAGGTCAGCCCCGAAGAAAAGAGAGAATGAAGTAGGTAATATGAGCTCAGGCTATGCAAAACCTGCCACTGTTAATCAATCAAGGGCAATAGTCACAGGCCAGCAGGCCTCACCAAGGTGGGAGCCTAACACAAGACAGAATACAGAGAAGTTTCAATTCACTCCCATACCAGTGACATATAGGAAGTTGTACAAAAGTCTGTTTGATGCACATGTAGTGGCTCCTTTCGACTTAGAGCTGTTGCAGCCCCCAAACCCTAAGTGGTACGACGCAAATGCTCAGTGCGAATACCACGCAGGGATTACGGGGCACTCGATAGAAAACTGTACCTCGTTCAAAAGGTGCGTGGAAAGGCTTATCAAAGCAGATGTTGTAAAATTCAATGATACACCTGGTACGGGAAATCCGTTGCCCAGTCATACTGATAAAGGAGTAAACGCGATAATTGAGAATATGGGGAGGAAAGTCAAGCTGAATATCGCAGAGGTGAGAACCCCATTGAAGCTAGTTTGGAAGGAAATGCATAAGAGAGGTTTAGCCCCGCAAGGGTTGGGGGATAAAATCTAAGATACACGAAACTACTGTGAGTTCCATAATGAGAAAGATCACGAGATCCAGAATTGTATTGAGTTCAGGGCCCTAGTACAGGGTCTAATGGATAATAAGGAATTGGAGTTCCTCGAGTCTATCGAAGAGGGGGATGTATGCTCTCTAGGAGGGGAGTCAAGTGAAGAAGGCTGCAAAGCCAGTCGTCCAGTGATAATTATTTCGAAGCCCAGAATTAGTGAAGTAGAAGCAAGAGTTACACCAAGAGTTATAATCCGGAAGCCAACAGTTTCCCCTTATAAAGATAGCTATAGGGTGCTTTGGAATTATAATTGTAGTATAGCAGTTTCAGAGAAGAAGGGTTCGATTAGCACGCCAAACACAGAAGCCGAACCAGCAAAAGGGAAACCCGTCATGCTCAAGCAAGAAGTAGAGAGAGCAGAACCACTGGTTAATGAGCCAGTAATAGAAAATGAAGCTAAGGAGTTCTTGAAGTTCCTAAGATACAGCGAGTATAGTGTTGTGGAACAACTACACCAACAATCGGATCGCATATCGGTATTGGCTCTGCTGTTAAATTCGGAGGTCCACCGCAACGCATTGACGAAAGTGTTGAACGAAACCTATGTTGCGGATGACATTTCGGTTAAAAAATTGGATCGTCTCATCGGTAACATAAGCGCTGACAATTTCATCTCTTTCAGCGATAATGAGATACCGCCAAGGGGTAGGGGGTCTACTAAGGCTCTGCATGTCACTACACTTTGCAAGGGGTATACGCTACCCAGAGTACTAGTTGATAATGGGTCCGCATTGAACGTATTGCATTGGGCTATGTTAAACCGTTTACCTATAGACAGTTCCCATATGAAGACGTGTCAGAACATAGTAAGAGCATTTGATGGCACAGAAAGGAAAGTAATGGGAAGGATAGAGGTACTTCTTCAGATCGGCCCAAACACGTACGAGGTAGATTTCCTCGTGATGGATATTAAGCCTTCCTATAATTATCTATTAGCAAGACCTTAGATTCACTCACCTGGGGCAGTGCCATCCTCGCTGCACCAAAAGCTAAAGATGGTTACTGAGGGACGGTTAATAACAATAAATGCGGAGGAGGACATTATTGCGTCAGTTACCAGTGATGCAACCTACGTAGAGAATGACAACGAAGCGGTTGAATGTTCATTTCGATCATTAGAGTTTGTAAACACAATGTTTATAGCTAAAGGAAGCAGAATTCCGATACCTAAGATATCAGGGGCTACGAAAATGAGCCTACAGCTGACAGTTGAGAAAGGGGCGTTACCTGGTAGAGGACTCGGAAGGTACCTCTGTGGACAAGTTAGAGTGCCAATCTTGGTTGGCAAGTAGGATCGCTTCGGTTTAGGATTCAGGCCAGATGCAAGCCAAGTGAAGAAGGAGTTTGAAAGGAAACAAGAACAGTGGAGAGCGAGATTGAGTGGGACAGCAGTTAGGTGAGAACCGATGAACTTCCCCCACATTTCTCAAATATTTGTATCTGGAGGGTTTATTCATTTCATACAGCATAAGGTGAAAGAAGGAATGGCTGAAGATGCGATAGGAATTTAGAGCATTAACGCCACATTTGAAGAGGAAGCAATGGAAAGGAATTTATCAGGCATTTGCCCGTATGAGCCTGGGAGTGTTTTGGATAACTGGACTGAGGAAGAAATTCTTGTAATCTTTAGAGCTAACACAGAGTAATATTCAAAACCCACCTGTTGTCTTCTAGCCTAGGGACAATAAGAATGTTTTGTGAAATAGGCTCATATTCAAACATTATTATTTTCAATAAAAATGCATTTTCATATATCAGTTCGAGCAATTATTCTTTCTTCCTTTTCATTTCATACACAGTCATAACATACAAAGGAATTATTCATTTCGTTTTCTTTGGGTATTCTCTTATACTCATAATAGGCCCCGGATGTAAACGTCATGAGTAATGCTGATGCGAGCCCGGAATCTCCTTTAGAGCGAGACATGTGCTTTGAGGGATTTCAGGATTTTAAAAAGGACGAGGATTGTGGTTTATCTCCCGATTTGTTAAGGATGGTGGAGCGAGAAGAGGAACAGATCCTGTCACACAAAGAGACTACTGAGATTGTGGCCCTGGAAGAGGGGAAGGAAGTTAAATTTGGTTCTTGCGTTAACGAGAAAACAAGACAGAACCTCATTAAGCTGTTGCAAGAATTCAAGGACGTCTTTGCATGGTCATACCAGGATATGCCTGGTCTAATTACCGATATCGCAGTGCACCGTGTCCCTACAAAACAAGAGTGTAAGCCAGTTCAGCAGAAGCTCCGAAGAATGAGACTCAAGAAGCAGTTTAATGTTGGATTCTTACAGGTGGTTAATTATTCAGAGTGGGTGGCCAACATTGTCCCTATCCCTAAAAAAGATGGGAAAGTACGGATGTGTGTAGATTACAGAGATTTAAACAAGGCTAGCCTCACATAGACACTCTAGTGGATAATACGGCAGGCTATTCACTGTTCTCCTTCATAGATGGGTTCTCCGAGTACAATCAGATCAAGATGTATCCTGAGGACATGGAAAAAACCACATTCATAACTTTATGGGGAACATTTTGCTACAAGGTGATGCCCTTCGAGTTGAAAAATGCTGGAGCCACATACCAAAGAGCCATGGTAACCTTGTTCCATTACATGATGCACAAGAAAATTGAGGTCTACGTTGACGACATGATTGCAAAATCCCGAACTAAAGAGGAGCATGTGCGAGTGTTGAGAAAATTGTTTCTCAAGTTGAGAAAATTCCAATTAAAGCTCAATCCGTCAAAATACACCTTCGGAACTAGGTCCGGAAAGTTACTCGGCTTCGTAGTCAGTGAGAAGGGAATAGAAGTCGACCCTGATAAAGTCAAGGCTATACAGGAGTTGCCTCCGCCACGAACTCAGAAAGAAGTTTGAGGTTTCCTAGGGAGACTAAACTATATCGCACGGTTTATTTCGCAATTGACTGAGAAGTGTGACCCCATATTCCGTCTTCTTAAAAAGCACAATCCTAGGGTATGGGATGATGAATGCCAAAAAACCTTTGAAAATGTTAAACAATATTTGTCCAGTCCCCCAGTGCTAACACCACCAAGCCCTGGTAGACCATTGATACTGTACTTAATAGTATTTGATAATTCGATCGGGTGTGTGCTCGGCCAACACGATGAGACTGGGAGAAAAGAAAGAGCGATATATTACCTCAGTAAAAAATTCACTGAGTGTGAAATGAGGTATCCGCCAATTGAGAAGCTATGCTGTGCTTAGGTTTGGACAACACGAAAGTTGAGGCAATACATGTTGTACCACACAACTTGGCTAATCTCAAAGCTAGACCCTCTTAAATACATGATGGAGTCAATCGCTTTAAATGGAAGGATGGCCCGATGACTGATTCTGCTCTCCGAATTTGACATAGTCTATGTAAACCAAAAAGCTGTGAAGGGGAATGCAATAGCAGACTTCCTAGCCAGTAGAGCTTTGGAGGACTATGAACCTTTAAATTTCAATTTTTCCAATGAAGATCTAATGTATGTAGCAATCACTAAAGGAAACATGCCTGAAGATTATTCTTGGAAATTAAATTTTGATGGAGTATCAAATGTCATTGGAAATGGAGTTGGGGCAGTACTGATCCCTAAATGGAGATCATTATCCATTCACTTGTAAGCTGGATTTTGACTGCACCAACAACATTGCAGAATACGAGACATGTATCATGGGAATTCGGGCAGCTATAGACCACAAAATCAAAGTATTAGAAGTGTGTGGAGATTCTGCATTGGTAATGTATCAGCTTAAAGGTGAGTGGGAAACGAGAGATTCGAAATTGATCAGTTACCAAAAGTTAATCCTGGAGTTAATTGAAGAGTTTGATGATATTACCTTTCATTACCTCCCGCGAGACGAGAATCAGATGGCTAACGCCTTGGCCACACTAGCTTCCATGATCAAAGTAAATGAACAGGAGGATATGAAGCCAATTCAGATGAGTATTTGTGAGGCTTCAGCTCACTGTTATAATGTCGATGAAGAGGAAGAGAGAGATGATCATCCTTGGTATCATGATATCTTACAATATGTGAAGAGCCGTGCGTACCCAGATCAAGTAACCGAAAATGATAAAAAAACATTGAGAAGGTTAGCCAGTGACTATGTCCTAGACGGTGAGGTCCTATAGAAGAAGAGAAAGGATCAGGTGTTGTTAAGATGTGTTGACGCTGTTGAGGCAAAAAAAATTCTAGAAGAATACCATAATGGTGTCTGTGGGACACATGCCAATAGTTTCACAATGGCTCGACAAATCATGAGATTCGGATATTACTGGTCTACAATGGAAGGAGATTGCATCAATTATGCTAAGAAGTGCCATAAGTGTCAAATTTATGGAGACAAGATCCATGTGCCTCCTTCACCCCTCCATGTTATGACTTCCCCATGGCCATTCTTAATGTGGGGCATGGACGTCATTAGGCCAATTTCGCCAAAGGCTTCCAACGGACATCGATTCATTTTTGTGGTCAATGACTACTTTACCAAATGGGTAGAGGCTGCTTCGTACGCCAATGTCACAAAGTCGGCGGTCAGCAAGTTCTGGAAAAAGGAGATCGTATGTCGTTATGGTATGCCAGAAAGAATCGTATCTGACAACGCGTTGAATCTGAACAATAGCGTAATAGCAGAAGTCTGCAGTTGGTTCAACATTAAATATCACAACTCATCACCATACCGCCCGAAAATGAATGGGGCGGTTGAGGCAGCTAATAAGAATATCAAGAAGATTGTGGGGAAGATGGCGGAGACTTACAAATATTGGCATGAAAAGCTCCCATTTGCCCTTTATGCTTATTGGACATCTGTCAGAACTTCTACCGGAGTAACACATTTTTTATTGGTTTATGGGATGGAGGCAGTTTTACCTATTGAGGTCGAAATCCCTTCTCTCCGAGTTTTATCAGAGCTGAAGTTAGACGAAGCAGAATGGATCCAATCTCGTTACGATCAACTAAACTTGATTGAAGAGAAGGGGCTGAAGGCTATTCGTCATAGTCAAATGTACCAGAGGAGAATGATACGAGCCTACAACAAAAAAGTTCGCCCTAGGGTGTTCCATGAGGGGGACTTAGTATTGAAAAAGATTCTCCCTATGCAAAAAGATTTCAGGGGGAAATGGATGCCAAATTGGGAATGACCCTATGTGGTAAAAAAGGCTTTCTCTGGAGGGGCATTGATACTAGCAAAGATAGATGGCAAGAGCTTGCCTAACCCGATAAATTCGGATTCTGTCAAAAGATATTTTGCTTGAAGCAGTTGAGGTGAAAACCCGTAAAGGGAGCCAAAAAATAGAAAAGGAGAGGCCAAGGTGAAAACCCGTAAAAGGGCACCTTGAAACCAAAGGGGTTTTGAATTGAGAACCTGCAAAGGGCAATTCAACTTTCGATCCAAACTGGGGCAAGCGGAAGTCTCACTACACTTGAATTGACAAAGAGGAGATAAGCTACATCTTGGGGCATCAACAAAATACTATAGATCCCTTAAGCGCGTGCCAAGTTTAAAAAGGTCCTCGAGGAGTTCGTGCAGAGAAGCTCAAACTGCAAAATCTGTGGCACCTATTCTGTTCCTTTTCATCCGTTTTTGTATCTCAAACAATGTCTGCTTTCTTTGTGGATACATTTTTCGCAAATTTTGACTCAAATAAATTTCAGTTCTACCTATCATTATAATCTTTTTCGAGTATTTTTATTGAAATAATGATTAATGAACTAATAATGCTCTCAAAAGAAGGTTTTGCATATTACTCTGAAAGGTTTCTAAACAATACGAGAACCTGAAACAGGACAATTATTTAGAACTCATCGAGCTTAAAAGGGCTAGAAATGTGTGAGAAATAAGGGATTAACCGCATCTTCAGGTCCTTTTCTACCGAGCTGAACAAGAAGGCATATGTCAGGGATGTTACCTTAGTAAACAACGAGCGATGACAGCTCAAAAATTAAAATGGATCATTCTCATGACATTTTGCATGTTGTGCATTTAACATCCATAATACATGTAGTTAGGAGCATTTGATTCATATTAATCATGGCATCCTAATCATCTAGCATAAGCATATCACTCTCCTACAGATGGATTCCTCAGTAGACAATGTAGTAGGATTACAGATATCATAAGCCTTATCTTCACTGAGCAGGAGTGCAGCAAGCTAAATACCAGATCTTATTTTCACTGAGCAGGAGTGAAGCAGATCGAATTTTAGAGAATCTTATCTTAATGTACTGGCAATGGAGCAGATTCCAATCATAAGCCTTATCTTCACTAAGCAGGAGTGGAGCAGGTTAAATACTAGATCTTATCTTCATTGAGCATGAGTCAAGTAGATCGAATTTTGGAGAATCTTAGCTCCACGTACTGGCGATGGAGCAGATTCCAATCATAAGCCTTATCTTCACTGAGTAGGAGTGGAGCAGGCTAAATACCAGATCTTATCTTCACTGAGCAGAAGTGAAGCAGATCAAATTTTGGAGAATCTTAGCTCCACGTACTGGCGATGGAGCAGATTCCAATCATAAGCCTTATCTTCACTGAACAGGAGTGGAGCAGGCTAAATACCAGATCTTATCTTCACTGAGCAGTAGTGAAGCAGATCGAATTTTGGAGAATCTTATCTCCACGTACCGGCGATGGAGCAGATTCCAATCATTAGCTTTATCTTTATTGAGCAGGAGTGGAGCAGGCTAAATATACCAGATCTTATCTTCATTGAGCAGGAGTGAAGCAGATCGAATTTTGGAGAATCTTATCTTCACGTACCGGTGATGGAGCAGATTCCAATCATCAACTTTATCTTCACTGAGCAGGAGTGGAGCAGGCTAAATATACCAGGTCTTATCTTCGGTAAGCAGGAGCGGAACAGATCAAATTTTGGTGAATCTTATCTCCATGTATCGGCAATGGAGCAGGTTTCAGCCACCAACTTTATCTTCACTGAGCAGGAATGGAGCAGGGTAAATATACCAGATCTTATTTTCATTGAGCAGGAGTGAAGCAGATCGAATGTTGGAGAATCTTATCTCCACGTACCGGCGATGGAGCAGATTCCAATCATCAGCTTTATCTTTACTAAGCAGTAGGGTAACAGGCTAAAATTTACAGATCCTAGCTCTCTGAGCAGTGGTGGAGCAGGTCGAAGATCCACCTTAACCCCCTAAGCAGTAGGGTAACAGGCTAAAATTTATAGATCCTGGCTAGCCGAGCAGTGGTTAAGCAGGTCAAAGACTCGCCTTAACCCCCTAAGCAGTAAGGTAACAGGCTAAAATTTACAGATCCTGGCTCTCCGAACAGTGGTGGAGCAGGTCGAAGACTCGCCTTAACCCCTTAAGCAGTAAGGTAACAGGCTAAAATTACAGATCTTATCTTCGTTGAGCAAGAGCGGATCAGATAAAGTTCCAACAAATCGTTTCTTCATTTAGAAGCAATAGGATGCAGTGGGTTGAGATAAGGTTACACCAAGAAGCCAAGATCTGACAGGACCGGGCAAAATTGGCCTTTGTAATTTTTGCTTCGTTCCCATTACATGACAACGAGCAAAGAAGGGTAGCTGTTGAGCCCAATTTCTGCCTGGGCCCAATCAAACCAGCCCAAATTAAACACCCCACTAAACCGACCACTAACTCCATCACCCTACTAAACCATCCACTACCTCCATCACCCCCACACCCTGCTAAACCATCCACTACCTCCATCACCCCCACTAACTCCATCACCCTACTTGTTATAAGTTGTAAAATTTGGCTATAAAAGCCATGGAAAAACTATTGTAAGGAGGGGGAATTTTTTGAGAGAATACACATATGAAATCAAAGAGAATACAAATCAGATTTTTAAGGTAACTTTTTATATTATTCAATTTTGTTTACTTTGGCGTTCACATTTTTCTTTATACAAACGAAAGAAGGGAAAAGAGAGAGAGTTTACCTCTGATTTTATTTCTTTTCTGATTTGGCCCCAAAGTTTTCATTTTTAATTCAATTTAACCCCTTTTTTATTTTTTTTATTTTACTGTTAAATTAATTAATTTGAGCTTTATTCTCATTATTTTTATATTTGTTTTTTATTATTTTCTATTAATTTAATTAATTTGAGTTATGTTTCATATTATTATATTATTTATTTATTATTATATATTTATTATGTAAATATATATTTTAAGCGAGTTAATTATTTTAAATAAAATTTCTATTATACATAGACTTATTATATTATTTTTTATACCATTGTTTATTATCGGTTACCATTTTTATATCAAATTATTATTATTTACTATTTCTCACTATTACTAATTTAACATTGTTATTCCAATTTTTTACTATTATCCCCATATTTAATGTTATCGTCAACATATTTTTTGTTATTATCATCATGTTTTTAATATTATTATTAATACTATTAGCACAATGTTTATTACATTATTGTATTTATTATTACTGTTGTTTTATTAATTATTTCTATTAATTACTATTATTATTTTTATTATTATTTATATGTGGTTAGCATTATTCTCATATTATTATTTTCATGTTGTCTATTATCATCATTTTTAAAAAATCTATGTCCTTAATTCATTTATCCATTGATCTTCTCTCAAAATTTTTCAAAATAAAGGCAATGTTCGGTATTTAAAAAATTCGAAGAATCGTGCCTTAACGTACTGGGTTTTACTTTCTTTGTTTGTCTTGAATATTCGAATATCCTCTTACCAGTTCACTCTAAAAAATTTTCAAAATAAAGGCAATGTTCGGTATTTAAAGAATTCGAAGAATCGTGCCCTAACGTACTGGGTTTCACTTTCTTTGTTTGTTTTGAATATTCGAATATTCTATTAAGGCTAAAACGCACGTTTTAAAGGCAAGCTCACAATTGAGGGTCAAAAATGTTGTGTCCTAACGTACTGGATGTAATGTTTTACCTTGAGATGAGATGGTCTTTAATACACATTTGACTTACCTAAATGTTTTAAAAGCCAATAAAAGGAGAATCGTGTTTTGAACTCTGTCCAAATATTTAATTTTCGACATTAAGACACTAAATAATCAATCAAGTACCAATTTTTGGCGTGTCGAGGGTGCTAATCCTTCCTCGTACGTAACTGACACTCGAACCAGTTTTCTATTTTCGCAGACCAAAATCATCGTTTTGAAAAATTTATTTATTTATTAAAAACGACCGTGTTTTGAGGTGATCCAATCACACCCTATTAAAAACGATTGGTGGCTACTCCCAACTTTTCGTTTTCAAAAGTCGATTTCCCGTTTTCAAAAAAATTGTTTCGACAATTAATATTAAAAATTAAAAAATCTCTCCACATCCTTCTCCCTCTCCCTCTCCCCCTTTGGACTTGTAGGTGTAGGGAGGTCTACTGGGGGAGAGGTAGACCTGCTCATGGGTTGGGCTACCCAGCCCGGCCCTAAGGCCCGCCTGAAATGTGGGAGGGTTTGGACAAAAATATAGGCCCGAAAAATGGGCTTGGACAAAAAAATGAGACCTGTTTAAAAAATAGGTCGGGTCTCGGATAAGGTATTTTTGGCCCAAGCCCAGCCCAGCCCGGCTTGAATTCACTAAATGACAAAAAAATTCTATTATTTTTTTTTGAATGTTATTTTCTTGTTGCTTTCTCCCTATTTTACTACTATATTACTATTAGTTGCTCCTATTTTGTTGTTATTATTTAGATATTGCATAAAACTTATTTTATTATTAATTTTGTTATTATTTTAAAGGCATTTGTTAATTTTATTATTATTTTAGAGGTATTTGCTTGTTAACTTGCATCTAGCATTTTAGAGGTATTTGCTTGTTAAGTTGCATCTATCTTAGTGCTATTTAAGTCTACATATTTTTTAAAATTTATTTTCAATTTGTTGGAAAATATTTATTTTGATTTTTTTAGTATTTTTGATGTATTACATATATTTAAAAATTATATAAAATAATATAAAAATAAATACGAGCGGGCTGGGCCAGGCTCGAGTTTTAGTATTTTTATTTGGGTCGCGCTTGGGCAAAATTTTAGGCCCATTTTTTAAGCCCGACCCGAACCCAATGAATGGGCCTAAATTTTTAGTTGAGCTCGGCCCGGCCCATGAGCACCTCTAGGGAGAGGGTGTGGGGATTTTTTATTTTATTTATTATTAATATAATTATATTTATTAGTAATATAAACATTGATATAAAATTTAAATTTATTATTATATTTTTATATATTTTAAAATTTATTCTTATATTTTTTGAAAATATTTATGTATTTTTATATATATATTTTATTTTTTAGACTAGGATCAAGTTGAGACTATTTTTAAATTTTAAGGGTTAATTTTTTATAATTATAAATAAATTGATATAATATATAAAAGTTGAGGACTAAATTTGTTGGTATATTATTTTTTTAATTGCCACGTCACTTGTCATTTGTGATTTTAATGTATGACCAAAATAATGAACTATGTAACATAGGCGTTTAAATTGTAAACTTTTTATTTTGAGTGCCTAAAATGAAATTTTTAATAGTTGAATGACTATATATATAATTTACTATTAAATTAATTAATAAATAATTATTTAATAGATAAAAATAATTGGTTTAAAGCTAAAACTTATATAAGTTATATGTAGAAAACTTATATAAGTTATATGTAGTAAACTTATATAAAAATAATACTGTAGAAACAACCATTGAAATTAAATAGGTAAAGTTATATGTTATTTCTGTAGTATTATTCTTATATAACTTTTATTACATACTAAAATTCCATTACATGCGTGCATATGTTTGTGGACAAGGGTAAAATTAAATTTTTTAAGGAATTAAATTGGATTATAAAATTTTTAAGAGATTTAAATGTAATTTTACCATGTATTATTTTATAATTCTATTATTTTAAAAGGGACTAAATAGATTTTTTTCATATTTAGGAGCCAATGTGTAATTTTATTATATATTAATTTATAATTTTATTATTTTTAGAGGACTAAACTAAAAATTTTCATTTTTAGGGGCAAGGTCTTACTAGTCACCTATCTTTATCTCAGCGTGTGAAAACTACCGATTTAGAATACAAATATATGTTTAAAGATAACATACAATAAACAATGAAATGTATGGTTTGAAACTAATTAATCATAATAACACATTAAATATTCATAATATTAAATTAAAAAATAGATTAAATTGTGAGTAAAACGGAATTTAAAACTTAAATACATCATATTAGCAATACTAAATGTACTACAATTGTTTATCATGGTAATGTCATCAATCTTAAATTGATATTTAGTTAACTTGTAACATCAACTCAATTAACAATATTATTAATATATACAATTAAAGGAAATAATAAATTGTGGTTATTAAAATAAAATTGAATAATACATTATTAAAATGAAGCTTTGATTAAGTGATTAATTTAAAATTTAAAATTTCATTAATCTAATATTTATTATTAAGTTAACTTGCGACACTAATGTAATCAATTACATAATTTATATACACAAATTATGATATTGGAGTTCGACACCTCATCAGATACTGATCACAGTACTTCAATTATGTTTTACAATTAAATGCGTAAACTTTATAAATTGGATGCAGATCTCTATGCTGCTAATCTAAAAGAATATCACGTGGATATTAATAGGCATCCAAGAAAAAAGGGTTATAATTATAGGTTAAATTATAAAATAGTTATTTTATTTATCTTAAATTATATTTTAGTTATTTATGTTTGAAATATTATGTTTTAGTCATGTTATTGTTTTGTTATAAAATGATCACTCTGTTAAGCTCTGTTACCTCACTAACGGAGGTTTTAAGTGGTAATTCAAATGGTTTAAATACTAATTTGAATGTTCTACGTAACAGTCCAAATTAAATTTATTTAATTAAAAACTTATTTTTATTCTGGTAACTGAACATTTAAGTTGGTATTTAAAACCCATTTAAACTACCATTAGGGAGGTAGTGGAATTTAATAGTAAAATGATTACTTTGTAATAAAACAATAACATAAATGACTAAAATATAACATTTCAAATATAAATGACTAAAATATACTATGAAGTAAACAAAAGTAATTATGTTTATAATTAACCCTAATCTTTTTACTGAGAAATCAATAAAACTTAAATTGGGGTTTTATTCTTATTTAATAATGGGAGTCCACCTCTGACGGAAGCATTAAGTCCAGATATGGGGAAACCAAAAAAAACCAATAAACAAAATGGCAGCTTCGAAATTCGCCGAATATTAACACGCCCTTCTTATTAAAACCTTCTGCGTTTAAATATGATGCTATCGCGCATTATGAATTTCACTCATATTATGTTAATGACACCTAGGATGTTCCACATTTGGGTTACGCCTAAATGTTAGATTTCCTATTTCTCCATTATTTTCAGTTTTTTTTTCTTTTAAAATTATAATAATGTGACAATAAATATAATTAATTCAACTCAGATCCAAATCACATTTGAGAAGTAATTATTTTAAATTTGATAGTCATATTAAAATACTTTTATTCAAATTTATTTTTTATATGTGTAGAGATAGTGATTATAGTCAGCATCCGAATATTTTTGGTGAATAATAAATGCAATCTCATCCAAGATAAGTTTAATTTTAATTAGCATGTGAGGGACGAAATACATTCATACACCGCTGCTTTGCTGCCAATTTCTAATTCATCCATTCTTTTTTTTTATTTTATTGACTTTGGATTATCAAAATAATTTTATTTCTCCTCTTTCAATCCATGATCGCTAATTATACAAAAAACCAGTTGTATGACAACCCTACATTCTCATAAATACAAATATTTATAATTACATTAATCAATTTCCATTACACCATCATTCCAAATTTCTAAAATTTGATGCCTATCTTTTATATTGCTGTAAAATTAATTTTATATTTTATTTTTTGTGTATTTTTAAAAGATTAATATTTTAACAATCTAACTATCATATTTCATATTCCATTAATATATATTATGCATGTTAAATTTGATGTA
This sequence comes from Gossypium arboreum, assembly GCF_025698485.1. Lineage (NCBI taxonomy): Eukaryota > Viridiplantae > Streptophyta > Magnoliopsida > Malvales > Malvaceae > Gossypium > Gossypium arboreum. The sequence continues at coordinate 11,346,935 of NC_069073.1, read as the reverse complement.
AATTATAAAATTTTCACTATGTTTTATGTATATATCTTTCGATCATTTATTAAATATATGTATATATAATATTTTAGATTGATATGATATAGATATTAAATTGATTCGAAAGTTGACATGCTTGATAAATTCAACTGTTATTAAAATATTAATAGTAAAAAATATATAGAAAATGTAAAATTACTTTAAATTTGTACCGATATAAATGAATCTATTTCAATTCTTTAAAGTTTACAAATATAAATATGATATAATCATATATAATTACAAATACTAAGCACAAAAATAATTGAGAAAAAGGTTTGGTAATTATATATATATCAAAATAAAGACAATATGTATTACTACGAAACATTGGCATTGTCAAATCATCTATACATTGGAACCGCATTCGTCGTTTGCATCACATACTTATCAACGGTTGAGATTTCATCCCATTCATAAAACTACCTGGATCTCTTCTGCCATGGCGAACATCCCGTGATTGGTGGTGACACCAGCTCCCTGTTAAAATATCCCTCTTTCCATCTTTCCCAATCTAACCCCCTCCCCCATTTTTCTCACTCCTAACCTTCAAAGCTAAAAATCCCCCGTCACTTTCTCTCCCTCAAAGCTCAGCTCAACCAATGGCGCCGCCACCGCCGTCGCTGCTTCTAGTTGTTCTCTTCTTGCTCTCCTCCACCGCGTTGCTTTCGGAGTCAAGGTTAAGCTTAGATTACTACTCCAAAACCTGTCCAAGTTTCAACAAGATCATGCAAGAAGCTATTACCGACAAGCAAATCAACAACCCCACTACAGCTGCCGGAACACTCCGTCTTTTGTTCCACGACTGCCTCCCCAATGGCTGCGACGGTTCCATCCTCATATCTTCAACTCCATTCAACAAAGCCGAACGTGACGCCGACATCAACCTCTCCCTCCCCGGAGATCCATTCGACCTCATTGTCCGAGCCAAGACAGCCCTCGAACTATCATGTCCCAACACAGTCTCTTGTTCCGACATCCTCACGGTGGCCACACGTGACCTTGTGACCATGCTCGGCGGCCCCTACTATAAAGTATTTTTGGGTCGGAAAGATTCGAGATCTTCTCAGGCTTCATCAATAGAAGGGAAACTGCCAAAACCCACCATGAGCATGTCACAGATAATCAACCTTTTTGCGGCAAGTGGGTTCAATGTTCAAGAAATGGTGGCCTTAAGTGGAGCACACACAATTGGGTTTTCACATTGCAAAGAGTTCAGCTCTAATCTTGGGAACGATACCCATTACAGTCCAAGGTTTGCTCAAGCATTGAAACAAGCTTGTTCAGGTTACCCAAAGAACCCGACTTTGTCTGTTTTCAACGATATAATGAGTCCCAACAAGTTTGACAACTTGTATTATCAGAATTTACCAAAGGGTTTAGGGCTATTGGAATCAGATCATGGGTTGTATAATGATCCTAGAACAAAGCCTTTTGTGGAACTGTATGCAAAGGATCAAAACAAGTTCTTTCGAGATTTTGCTAGAGCTATGCAGAAGCTCAGTGTTTGTAGGATCAAAACTGGGAGAAGAGGAGAGATTAGGCGTAGGTGTGATGCTGTTAATTGAGGTGTTTGTTAGTTAAATTTGGCTTCTTTTTACTGATTTCTTACTGGGTTTTTGAAAAGATGTATACTCTTTTTGTGTTTGCCTTGTTTCATGAAACAGACTTAAGTTAATAGTTTTAACCATCACAAACTGTTTTTACCTGCTACCATCTGGATGTGGGGTTTCTCATTTTCAAAATGCACAGCTACGAATTGAAGTGCCTTAAAGCTAATCCCAACTGCATTTAGGAACAAAACCACATTGTCATATAGTTGAAAGTTTTACAAGAATAGATACAGATATTAGTTATGTATTGTTCCTCGTTTGTAGGTATCACAACTGATATAAGTACCTTCATGTCTGAAATGAGTGCCAGTTTCTAATATGTTTCTGTTTTCCATAGGAAAATTCAGTTTAAATGGATATAATTTCAAAAGTAGGATTTCTAAAATGCTAAGAACATAAAAAAAAAAAAAAAAACTTGCATGTATTGGATATATAATATTCCTGTATCATATATTTAGATCCTTGTCAGAGTAACATCACTCTAGAATAGAATAGACGCATAAACCGGATCTTGACAGATACATATGCACTTATTTGGATACGTTTTACATTCTTTTTCATTCAATGTTTTGAAGTTGCCCATTGAGCTAAGATTTATCATTTTATTTATGAGTTAAAAAGATACATATAGTTTTAAATATTGTGTAAGAAAAGGAAATATGATTGAAGTAGTGAACTGATATGTCACAATCTATAGCTACTTGCCACACTGCGATTATTGACCTTTTTATCTTCCTTTTTCTCATGCTCGGCCCAAGCCCATGCCCTTCTGTTTTACATTGGTCCCACTCTTCCATGATTTTGGAATATATGGGATGAAATTGTAAATCTCCAAAATTCTTTCACATCTATGGAAAAGAGAAATTAATAAATTAAACATACTTGCGAACCACAATTTAAACTCGGCTTCCAACTATGTAACTTTGATTTGTTTAGCTAATTGCGTCCTATCAACATATATAACTTTGATTGGATAAATTTACCTCTTAAAAGAATGAAATGAATCCACAGAATCAAACCCAAATTCGATATCCATCATTATAACAGATTCAAGAAATTCTTAGCAAAGAGGGTCACCTTACTTATCTCAAGTGGACCCTCTCAGTCATCAGCCCAAGTTATACATAAAATTTTTTCCCCTTCAGCTCAGCAAGTTTACTGAGTGGCCGATCAATTAAAGCCCACTAAATTTGCCTTCAATTACTTAGGTTTCCCTAAAATATTTCATAATCTTATATATGATCTGAATTACTGTTAAATTTTTGGCTTTAACTATACTTTTTATTTTTCTGAACGAATCTTAATTTATTCAATAATAATTCATGACTTGCACGTACAACAATTTTGATGTATTAATGTCTCTAGAATGCAACTATATTTTACTGCCACACATCAAATAGAAAAAGTAAAAAAAAAAAGTTTGATAGATTAGAGATGTAAAATAAAAAGGCAAAACCATATTAAACATAAAAGCATAAAACTAGGCGTTGATCATGATTTAGATTAATCTATTATATTTGAGAAATACAAGGAACTGAAGATGCATATGGGTGACTTTGCAGATTGAATATTTCAGACTCCTCATTTATCTTAAAATAAAATATGATCCATCAAATATAGACGAGGCAACAATATCGAAACTAAACAGCTTTCACCCGAAAACCTTAAATCAGAATATATAGAAATGAAGACAGTAAAGACATATATGATGTTGAATCTACTTCCCTTTTCACCTTTAATTATGGACGCAATTTTACAAAGAATATAAAGGAAGAACATACATGCATGGCCTCTCTCCACTGCTCTCTCTTCAAAAGTATGATTAGCCACCCCATTATACTGCTTTAGGGATCTAACTTTCTCTTCATCTACTTTACACACTCTTTGATGGAGAAGAGATCAAAAACATACAAGGGATAAAAATAAATTATCCTACATAATCAACTGAAAGAACACTATGTATGTATGCATAGCTGAAGGAAACTAGCTCCCATACTAGTAACAAAAGCTTACTTAAATTAAAAGAAAACTTATTTAAACAAATGAAGGGATATTTTGCCAAGTGTTTTTGTTGCCTTCCAATAAGCTCAATCAAAGTCCTAGGTTTCTACTTGGATAAGAATATATATATATATATATATATATATATAGATTGTTCATCTGGATCCTCAAAAACCAAAGATGAAATAAGAAGCTAATACCAAAAGATTTCCTTATATATGTATTTATTATCCAAGAGTTCATTCTCCTGTATGTGTTTTACTTTGGAGAGAAAGAAAGAAAAGGAAATATTATTTAAAAGGAAGACTCATCTGATAGCATATTGTTTTTGTCCAATTATTATTTATAGCAAGCTCAGGAATCATGATGTTTTGTGGGAAAATTTTTGGAAGGAGACAGGCTTCAACTGTAAAAAAAAAAAAACCCTAAAACAAACAAAATACTACGGTTTCATTTATGATAAACATGGTAGATCTGTTGATAAAAAGGCATACAAAAATCATACACATAAATATATGGCTGATGAAACTTTAGATCAGCTTGGAGGAATTGCAGAAAGTGTATGTGAAAGAGAGATCATATATGGAAATAGGATCAAGAGAAGAAAGATATCTCTTACAGAACATAGTGAACACAAACAAGTTTTTCAATAACCTAACAATAAAACCATAAAAAACCAAAAAAAGCTAGTAAGTACTGATTTTGCTCTGATGGAAGCAAATAGTTTCGGACCAAGATGCTTGATTCCCCCCCACAAAAAAGAAGACTGGGAAAATCTAGAAGAAACAGGAGAAAAAAGAAAAGACCCATTCACTCAAAACCAAGAAACAAAGCTGAAAACAAGAAAAAGCCTAGAGCTTGAAACTTGAAAGGTCCTTTCTTTTTGCTATAAACTTCTTCTCAATCCCCCACTTGAAAACAACATCACTTTCGCTTCTTCTGATTTATTCTTTCCTCCTTCTTCTTCTTCTTCTTTTTGGGTTGATGAAATGATGACGAGCTTTGAAGAATGTGTAGAAGGTAATGATCATAAAGGCAGGTGAGGTGGTGTGGGAACAATGATGGCGATGGAGAAGATGGAGAGAAAGCGGACTTCATCATTGCTGTTGGGTTGAAAGAAAAGCTAGATATAAAAAAAAAAAGAAGAAAATTCAAGGTTTTTTGTGCTCTTCTCTCTTTTGTCAGATGTGAGAAAAGAGAGACGAAATCATTATAACCCAATAGTTCCCCTCCCTACCGTATAAAATAGCCATCAAAGTTTTCAACATAGTTTTTTAGAAAATTTCTCTCTAACCCTAATCTATTATTGTGTATGTTATACTAAATTAGCCATATATGTAAAAAAAATTTATTGGTAAAATAAGATATATATTGTAATACCTCTTAACCTCAAACCGTTACCGGAACGAAGTTATGAGGTATTACCGGACATATCAGACAACTTGCGAATAATTTACAATTAATATAACTTTTATGGTATAATATAATAATTAAGTCACTATCTTGAACTCTCGAAGTTCAAACACGTATTAAAAGTAGAACGGGACTTGTTCGAGTATTCCAAAATTTTTTTTTTTATAAAAATTTCGCCAGCATTTCTACTTATTTTTACCTAAACCTCCTGCAAATTCAAACCAAAACAACCAACACCAATATTTCACATTCATATAACTATTATTTATATCATTAACAAAATTTTAACTTAATAACTATCATAGCATCATTCAAAATTGATTAAAACTTCATTCATTTAACAACTTAATGTTCATGTATCAAAATATCATGTACTTTCCTTACTATTTCATTTAACCATTTAAATTTTATAAATCATCCTTCACTACCCAAAGTAATATACATATTCAAGTGACTAAACAACACCTATGTACATGCCACTTTTATCCAAAAGAAAATATACATCACCAAATTTGTGTTGGAGTCGGGATTGTTTTGGATCTTGAGCCGAGACACTTGACTTCTACTAACTCACAAGACGAAACAATCGTACGCGAGTATGGATATACTCAATGGTATTACTATAAATCGAGTCATATCAACAACAAGAAAAACATAAATATTAAAATACCTAACAATTAATGTCATATGTACTAATTCATAAATCAATGTATTTTCTCAAACTTAAATTTATATCACTTATGAATATACATTTCATACTTTTCTCTTATTATCACAATTCCAATTTCAATTCGTAATTCTTCTCATTTCAATGCCTCAAATTCACATTTCAATTTTTCACCCTATTAACGTAACTTTCGGACTTTGGCGGATACACGGATCCAACCAAACACACCAATATGGCACCCAGTGCCTCATCGGATAGTTCAAGTAATAATTGACACCCAGTGTCTCATCGGCCTAGTCAAGTAAAGTTGGTACCCAGACCTCATCGAATCTATCCGAAGAAATATAGTGACACCCAGTGTCTCATCGACTCGAGGTCAAGTATCCTGAACACTTCCAATCCTATGGCATGCCAACTATATCCGACTCACCCGACTAGTTAATAGGGTATTCAATTCACTTTCTCAATCCTATATCACTTTCAATTCACAATTCAAATCACCAATCATTTTTCAATCAATACACTTTTCAAATAATTACATATTCCATAATTCACTTATTCAATTCAATTTGATTCAATTTGCATCACTTTCATTTTCACTCAATATTCATATCAATTTCACATACTTACCTCAAGTCTTACTTACCATACATAACAATAAAAATTCAGCAATCAATAATAATTAAAATTCAAATTATAGTAATACACACCGTAATTCTCCGCTTTAGTCCTCGATGGCTTTCTCCTTTCCTTTCGATGCTGATGCTTCAGGTTCTTTGTTGGCTACGAAAATAATAATTTATAATCATCAATACAACATGATTCAATTTAATTCATGGGCCTAAACATGCAAATTAACCATTTTAATGTATATATATAATTTCACCATTAAGCTGTCTACTTGAGTCATTATTACTAAATTATTTATATCTTGAGCTACGAAACTCCAAATTAATATCCGTAAATTTTTCTTAAAACTAGACTCATATATCTTCTAACCATAAAATTTCCAGAATTTTTGGTCTAGTCATTTAGTACAGTTTATTCGTTAAATACTCCCCTGTTATTTCATTTGACAGTTCTGACCTCTCTCTACTAAAAATAAATTATCTCATTGTACAGAACTCGAACAAGGTTCTTGTTTATTTATTTTGAAACTAGATTCGTTAAGGAGTTCACATATATAAATTACACTCCATAATAATTTTTGTACAATTTTTAATGATTTTCCAAATTTAAAACAGGGCATCTCGAAATCACCCCGAACCAGTCTTACAAAATTTCAAATATCTCTTGATTCATCAATTCATTGCTTACACTATTTATACTATAAGAAACTAGACTCAATAAGTTTTAATTACATATTTTTTCATCCTCTAGTTCAATTTATACAATTTTAGTGAATTTTCAAAGTCAGACCATTGCTACTTCCCAAAACTGTTTTGATGTAAAATGTTAATAACCAAATTTATAACACCAATTCACACCTTATTCCTATTCAAATTTCATTTAAACTCAAATTTAACTATTAAATTTTCAACACATTTTCTTAATTCCGAATTTTCCTCAATTTAGTCCCTAAAACACAAAACTTATAGTTTACTTTGCAATTCAATCCTTATTTCATTTCTAACTTGAATTCCTATCAATTTAACCCCTAATTCATCTTTTTATTCAACATGAACAATATTTAGAAATCTAATAACTTTCAAAATATCAACTTAATTTCATCAAAACTTTGTTCTAAAGCTTTTAAAACATCAAAATTAAGAGAAAAGGACTAAATTTAGCTTACCAAATAAGTTTGAAGCTTCAAAATCTCAATTTTCCTTTTTCTTTTCTTTCCTTTTCTTCCCTGTTTTTCGAATGCTCTCTGTTTCTTCTTCTTCTTTGTTTCTTTTTATTCTTTTCGTCATTTGTTTTATATACATATATATATATATTATTTAATAATAATAGTTAATAATAATTTATAATTTATAATTCAATAATAATCTAGAGAAATCTTTAGATTTGTTTCCTTGTTTGCCGCCTCAACTATACTAAATGGTCTATTTTCTATTTTGGTCCTCTTCATTTTCTTTTAATCTACAATTTAACTTTCATCCTTTATTCAATTTAATCCTTTTACTAATTACTCTAAATTAAGCTAAATTTACTTAATTAAAACCTAATTAAACACACTACTAGACTCATAAATATTTTTTTAATAATTATTTTCGAACTTATTTCACTAAGACGGAGGCCCGATAACACACTTTTCTGGTACCCACGGATTTTGGGTCGTTACATATATATTTTAAAATTTAGGGAAATAAGTCAATTGTATAACACTTTGGAAAGTCTTAGATGGACGCATTTTTCTTTTAAATCGTTTATTTTATTTTATTTTTAATATAATCAATATCTTTAATTAGATAGATAAATATTAGTAATTTTATTCTTGAGTCTTGGGTTCGATTCTTTTTCACTCACATTTGTATTTTTATTTTATATTGTTTTAAGCTTTTTTATTATTTTTAATTAACATTTTTAACATATTAGCTCCATTTGATTAAATGGTTAAATAATATCTTTGAGTCCCAAGTTTAATTCCTCCTCTTCTAGATACATTTATAATTTTTATTTCATGTTGTTTCAAGCTTATTTTTAAGAGAATAATTTATATAAGGATGGTCCTAAAACTAATAAAATTTTGTCACATCATCAAATTTTACATACATGAAATTATTCTTATATACTCATCCATAGATAAATTATTTTATGGACCTTTCCAACCATATTATTCATGGCCCATTCTCAATTATTTAATTACATTTCAACAATTTTTTTAATGTCATTAACACATAATTTTGATACTTTTTTTATCCTAAACCCCAAATCCTAAATCTAGAATCTCAAACCCTAAATAAAAAATATAAAACCTTAAACATGAACCACGAACATATAACCCCAAACTCTTAAACCTTGAACCGTAATCCTAAATCCTAAACTATTAACCCTAAACTCTTGAACATTAAACTTAAACCATAAACATCAAATCATTAAACCCTAAACCTAAACCTAAACTTTGAACCCAAAACCCAAACCTAAACCCAAAACCTTAAATCCTAAATCTAAACCCTGAACCTTAAGGTTTGGGGTTCAGAGTTTAAGGTTAAACGTTTAAGGTTTAAGGCTCAAGGTTTGAGATTAGAGGTTCTGGATTCGAGGTAAAATAATTATCAAAATTATGTGTCAATGACATGAAAAAATTGCACAAAAATTATTAATTTTTTAAAAGTTGTTGCACAAAAATATATTAACTTATGGAAAAAATGATTAAAATTTATAAAAGAAGAAAAGAGGTTTGTTTGTAATTTAAATATTTTAAGTAATTTAATTAAAGTTAAATTAAGTTGGAGAAGATATTAGATATAGATGAGTATATAATAATACTTTGTTATCTTTTAAAATTTAATGACGTGACACTATTTTATTGATGCCTAAAACTATACTTTTAGGATGATCCTAACATAATTTATACCTATTTTAATTAATAAATATATTATTTTACATTTTTATTTTTAATTAATATATATTTTATTCACAAAATCAAATAATTATTACAAATATCATTATTTTTAGTAAATATAATTTTTAGGTGTAATATTTATTTTTAATCCATATCATGAGTGTAGTAAATTTTAATATTATATATTTTTGTATGTGTATTTAAAATATTTCACATATAAAAATATTTGAAATATCATACCCACAATGTAGATGAAAAATAATTATATTTGAAATAATTATTTTATTTTATAATATTAGAAATCACCATCCTCACAATATATGAGGAGAAAATAAATATTTCATATATAAATATTATAAATAAAAATATATCAAAAAATTAACTGATGTTTATATTATATATAAAGGAGTTATTAATTTCAAATATTTTTAACATAATGATATATGTAAAATATATATTTTATTATATAATTACATATTTATTATTTGATTTTATGAATAAAAGAGATATTAATTAAAATGAAATAAATAATAAAAAATTGGAAATAATATATTTATTAATTAAAAATAATAAAAAGCTTAAACCAACATGAAATAAAAAATACAAATATGAGTGAGCGAGAAATCAAATCCATGACTAAAGGATAAAACTAATATTTAACTATATGACCAAATATACTAATTATATTTAAAAAGTAAAAAAAATACCTATTTCCTTAAATTAAAAAATGGCCAAAAACTTTTTTATGCATATATGGCTAATTTAGCCCATATATAATATTGTTTTTCCAAATTTATTTTTAAATTTGGTAAACTATAACCATATTCATCCAACTATTTAATTCGTTCTTTTTAGTCACTTAATTATTTTTTTTGTTTTAGTCACTCAACTTTTCAAGATTAAATATTTTAGTTACTCTTCCTTAGTTTGCTTAACGGAAGTCTAACATAAGCTTTATTTTATTGACCTAATAATAATTTAGCTCTCCAATATTTATAAATTTTATCAATTTCATCCCAAATCTAGAAAAAAAAACAAATTTAACACTTAATGTTCACAAGACTTGTCATTTTAGTCCTAATTATAAAAATATTAATAATTATAAAAATTAACATTATAAAAAATTAAAATTTTTCAAAAGAAATATAAAATATTTTTAGATTTTTGTACCCAAAATGAATTTCAACTTCGTCAATTGAATGAAAGAAAGAACAAAGTGTAAGATATCGTTGAAAGTCATTTTGGGTACAAAATCTTAAAAATATTTTTATATTTACTTAATTTATTTTTTAAAATTTATATTTAGTTTTAAAAATTTTAAGACTTTTAAAATATTTTAATTAAGACTAAAATGAAAAATCTTGTGAATATTGAGGGTTAAATTTCTTGAATTTTTTAGATTTAGGATCAAATTTGAAATAAAATTAGTTTGCAAATATGATGAATTCTACCATGCTCAGAATTTGTTGCAACGATAAATAGAACGAAAATTGAACTTGTAAAGAAATAAAAAAGAGGAAGAAGAAACGACAAAATCAATCTTTGTTAATGCAGTTTAGACACAATGACCCTACGTATACGAAGCCTTACTCAGGATATACTCTTATTCAATCACCGAATCAAATAACCGTAACAATTCGTCTATATCGGTTAAAACCCATAACCCCTTTACAAGCCAAGTTCATGCAACTCTAATGGAGAACAATATTTCTATCAACATACACTAATAGTAACATTCAACTCCACTCAAGAGTGTTTACCAATAATTAACCAAACAATCGAAATGCACAACATAAGAAAAATAAGCAAAGGTTGGTTACAAAAAGTACTTGAGAATTTGTAAAATTTCCAACTCTCTAAGTCTTGCAGCCCTAAGAGAAAGTGACACATATTTATAGTGTCAGTTAGCAGCTTCATATCACAAGATAATCTTCAATAAAGTAGCAAATAATTTTCTTGGAATTTCCTTGGATAATCCTTTAATCAACCCTTCATCCAACTAAGGTGATAATGATAGGAACTTAATTCTTATTCAGTAGACTCATAGCTTCATTAAAAGGATTAATTGAAGAGTTAGAGAGTCTTGGTTGAAAATCACCTGTTTTTTTATCAAACATGCCACTGCTTTGTAGGCCAAAAACGTCAAATCCATGAGGCAAAAAATATCCCATGGCCCAAATAGAAAATTTGTTTTTGTTCTAACAAAATATGGAACTAACGTTGTCCAAAACTCCAACAATCTACCCTTTGACATTTTGACATAATAAAACTGCAATTTCGGAAAAAAAATCACTATGTTCTTTAAAAATAAAGTATTCAGTTGAATTTTTTGTGCAGATGTAATCTCCATGATCTGAACGTAACTTTTAGGCCAAGTATAGCCCAGGTGTAGCGACGTAAAAATTGGTTCCGGGGTCGCTAATTGTGGCGATTTAGTGAAAAAGTTTGGAAACTGAAGTTCGATTTTGAAATAAAAGGGGAGTCGCCACCGATCCTTTTTCTAGGTGTGATCGGACACCTATTAGATTTTTCTTTAAAAACGAGGAAAAGGCCGAGTTAAGGTCTACGTTAAAAGTCAGAGAAAAATTAGGGTTCGGGAGTCGGTTACGCGTGAGGAAGGTATTAGCATCCTCGTGACGCCCAAAAATTGGTATCTCCTAAACACGTGTTGTCTTGATTTTCAAAAATACGAGTTCAATGTAAAATTTAATTGTGATCCGATTGAAAAGACGAGAAGTTTTAGTATTTTTGATTTTTGAGAAGGATATGCCGTTTTAACACGAGTCAATTGACGTTCACCCAACATAGCGATGAACTCGATGACTTAATGTTAAATCGGTACATTTCCTTGTTTATTGAAATTAATTAGCAAAACAAGTATATGATTTTCGAAATAATGCAAAGTAAATTGATATGAAATAAAAATAAATAAATGATAGAGCTAGGCATATATTGAAACAAATAACCAATGTGACAATAATATTAAAATGATAAAGATTTATACGACATTTAGCGCAATACTAGAATTAAACACGAAATAGAAACAATGAATATATACATAGCAATGATGTTAAGTATATATATTCGTAAAATAGGAATGAAAAAGGTTTACATAATAATACTAATATAGGTACATATATATACATACATAGCATACTTAAAATGAACATATACAATATATATAACGGACCTATGCTAATAATAATAGCAAAATGGCAACAATAAAAGATATATATACATCAAATAACATATAATAATCTTAATATCCTAAGTGACAATATGGAAAATAATAAATACATTAATGAGTATAATAACATATGAAAATAATACTATAAAAATATATATATGTACGTATATACGTGTAATAAAAATATATGTACTAACAATAAATATAATAGGAGTAAAATAAATGTAATAATAATATATACATATTTAGATATAATAACATTAAAAGTGCCTATTAATAATAAACATAATAATAATAATAATAGTGAAAGTAAATCGTATGATAATAAATATAATAGTAGAAAAGATAATACTACATAATATACATATATATATATATATATATAACATATATATACTAATATGAATAATGATTCTAATACTAGTAATAATAATGAAATACGAAAAAGTATATATAATATAATAATAATATTAAAATAAAGTAATTAAAAATAATACTATATATAAATATATGCAATGTATACACGTAAAAGAAAAATATACACTAATATATAGTAATAATAATAATGATAATAATATAATATTGGAAATAATAATAACCATATTTAATAGGGAAATGAAAATAAACAAAAACAAAAAAGGACTAAAGAAAAACTACAAACAAAGCCTTGGGGCGAATTTTAAAAAAATTAAAGGAGAAAGGACCTGTTTGAATGCTCTTGGAACGACGGAGGGCTTACATCGCAATTTTCCGGCGCATTTAAAATGGTGCGTATCATAGGGGGACTAAATTGCGGAACGCAATAATCAACGGGGTCAATTTTTTAAAAAAATATAAACTAAATTGTAAAAAACCTAAAAAGCGGAAGGGTCATTCGCGCAATTAGACCCTTCCGCAAAAACACGCGGATCCTAGCCCTGGAGCGGGTCGGGTAGGTCCGACCCGTCTCAAAACGGCGTCGTTTTCTTGTTTAAATCTGGGTACCAAAACGGTACCGTTTCACTGGGCTATAAATAGCCTAAAAATCTGAAAAAAAACATTTGTGAGGTGGGAAAGAAAAAAAAAAAAGGAAGAGAGAAAGAGAGGAAAAAAAGAGATGAGGGAGAGGAGGGCAGCCCACGAGGGCGATCATCGAGGGCTCGCCAAGATGCATGAGCCACCATGTCATGATGGTAGGAAATTCGAAAAGGTTAATTTTTTCCTTTTCCTTTTTATTTTTGTATTATATTATTATTTTTATATATTTTGGTATATATATATGGGAAAATAGAACAGAGAAAAAAACAAGAATAGATTCACAATCACCTTAGGTTTCCGGTTCTAATTTTCGTGTTTTGGTTGCCCTATTTGATATTATTCTTGCTTCTTTTGACTTCCCTCAACTCACTGCTTGTATTTTTGTAAAAATCTATCTTTGTATTTATGGAAAAATGGCCGACCCTTTTACAGAAAGCCAAATAGGCTTTTATAGCCTTTACAAAATTGTATTTAATATTTATTGTCTTGTCTTCTTTCTGGTCCTGCAGGGTATGGGTGAAGGTGACAGAGGCATGGTGGTACAGAGGAACAGGTGGCCGACATGGTGGCATGGAGAGCTGGTGAGCAAGTGGGAGAGGCAGGGGGTTGGTGCGCAAGTGGGGTTCGGGTTTTGAATGCTGAGTTTAGGTTATTGGGCTGGGGTAGTTGGGCTTCGGGTTTAATGGGTTAGTTTAGGATGAGATGGGTATGGGTTTTGAGTAGGTTTAGTTATTGGGTTTTGGGGTGGCCCAAAATTGGCCTGTACAGCTGCCCCTCTTTGCTCATTGTCGTGTAACGAGAATAGAGCAAAGACACAAAGAAAGGCCAATTTTGCCCTGTCTTGCGAGTCTTGACTTCATTGGTGCTCTTCTTGTTCAGATAGTCTTCTTCTAGTCCACTGCATCTTGTAGCTTTAGATTCAATCCACTACATCTTCTGACATATGCCTTGTAGCTTTAATCTACTCCAATGTAACTTCCAGGATATGAGATTTGTGTCTTTGATCTACTTTATTGTAACTCCAGAGATTTAAAGTCTACAGCTTTGATCTGCTTTTCTATTGCTTCTGTGAGATGAAATTTGCAATTTTCTCTTCTGTAACTCTAGCAAGGAAAGATCTGATATTCTCGATCAGCTCCACTGCAACTTCAGGGAGTCAAGACTTGCAACTTTGACCTGCTCCATTGCAACTTCAGGGAGGTCACATTTGGTGTCTTTCATCAACTTCAATCTTTATTCTTTACTCGGCATGTAATCTTGAGTTCAACTCGTTTCTCGCAATATGAATTGACTCTCAGCGTGTCCTGAGGCTCAACTCACCTCTCGCCATATGAGTTGAAATTAAAACAAAAAAATTGGAAATACCTCAGCGTGCCCCGAGGCTCAACTCACCTCTAGCAATATGACCTGATTTTGAAAAAGTAGAAATTAAAAGGTTCAACCCACCTCTCGCAATATGAGTTGATTCTTGAACAACATAAATTGAAAACAGAAATTGAAAATACCTCAGCGTGACCCGAGGCTTGACTCACCTCTCGCAATATGAGTTGGTTTTAGGAAAGTAAAAATTAAAAACAGAATTTGAATAACAGAATTTGAAAATACCTCGACATGTGACTCGAGGCTCAACTCATCTCTTGCAATATGAGTTGATTTTGACGAACGGAATTTGAAAAACAGAAATTGAAAATAGCTCAGCACGTGAGCCAAGGCTCAACTCACCTCTCGCAATATGAGTTGATTTTTGAAAAACAAAAATTAAAAGGCTTAACTCACCTTTCGCAAGATGAGTCAATTTTCTAAACATAAACTAAAAATACCTCAGCGTGCCCCGAGGCTCAACTCACCTCTCGCAATATGAGTTGATTTTGGAGCATAAATTGAAATTACCTCAACGTGTCTTGAGGCTCAACTCACCTTTCGCAATATGAGCTGATTTTTGAAAAAACAGGAATTAAAAATACCTCAGCGTGACCTGAGGCTTGACTCACCTCTCGCAATATGAGTCAATTTTTTTGAAACATAAACTAAAAATACCTCAGCGTGTGGCCTGAGGCTCAACTCACCTCTCGCAATATGAGTTGATTTTTGAAAACATGAATAATGAAAACAGAAATTGAAAATACCTCGGTGTGACCTGAGGCTCAACTCACCTCTCGCAATATGAGTTAACTTTTGAAAAACATAAATTGAAACAGGAATTGAAAAGCAGAAATTGAAAATACCTCAGCGTGCCCCGAGGCTCAACTCACCTCTCGCAATATGAGTTGATTTTTGACAAACAGAAATTAAAAACGAAAGTTGAAAATACCTCAGCATGTGAGCCGAGGCTCAACTCACCTCTCGCAATATGAGTTGATTTTTGACAAACAAAAATTAAAAACGAAAATTAAAAAATACCTCAGCATGTGAGCCGAAGCTCAACTCACCTCTCGCAATATGAGTTGATTTTTGAAAACATGATATTAAGAATACCTCAGTGTGACCTGAGGCTTGACTCACCTCTCGTAATATGAGTCAATTTTTGAAACAACAAGAATTAAAGATACCTCAGAGTACCCAAAACATATCATCTGGTGGAACTCATGTGTCTTTTCCTTTGATTCAATACAACTATCATCACGTCCTTTGCTCTATTGGATTAACTGTATATGCCATGCATGATGTTATCATGATATGCACATGTTTGTCTTAAATGCCTTTATGCCTACATGATTATGTAGTGTTCCTTGAGCATGTTTGTCGTATGTCTTTTTTCGTCTCGATTCTTGTGATGGTCTTCATTCATTACTTTGGCTCTTTACTTTCTCTTTACGCCATGTACACGTCTTCAAGCTTCACGAGTAATCGACGTTTCTCAGATGTCACTCTTTTGCCCCTTGTTGAACTTTGTTATTGCTTTGAGGCTCTTTATCAAATTTTCATCCAGGTAATGCTTATCATTTCTTTTGTTTAGAGTATATCATTTCACTATTTATCATTAAATAAACACATAATGAGATGCATGAAAATGGTCAGGTAGGGACAAAAAGGATATCTCATATTCTTTTATTTCAAATGTGGCAAACAAAGAAAGTTAACCAATGATAGTACAAATGTGCAAAGAAGAGATCGTATTCAACGGATACAAATGCTTTAGATATTCGACACATGAACTCTTCACGTTCCTCAATCAAGAATCTTTTAGAGTCTGGCTCCTTGCGTAGAAGATTTTGAGCTTTCAGAGATGCTTCAAATACTGTAGTCTCACTGTTTATCGTCTGACTTAAAATGCCTTGCCTTGTGTTTAATATTTGCTTCATTAGAACGCCCTCTTGGGTTTTCATCCTAATCTTTTATGTTTAACCAAAGCGCCCTTTTCGGGTTTTCGCTCTGATCCCCCTTTTTTTTTTTTATATGCCCTTTTCGGGTTTTCATCTCAAGCATAATATTTCTTCACTACATCTGAGTTCACTGGATTCGGTAGCTCTTTCCCATCCATCTCGGTAAGGATCAACGCTCCGCCTGAGAATGCCTTTTTTACAACGTATGGTCCTTCCCAATTTGGTGCCCATTTTCCTCGCAGGTCTTTTTGTATTGGGAGAATCTTTCTCAGCACGAGTTCTCCTTCATGGAATTTTCTTGGTCGTACCTTCTTGTCATGGGCTGTGATCATTCTCTTTTGGTACATTTGCCCGTGACAAATTGCCCTTAGACGTTTTTCTTCAATGAGGTTCAACTGATCATATCGAGCTCGAACCCATTCTACTTCTTCTAACTTTGATTCCATCAATACTCGCAGAGAGGGGATCTCAACCTCGATAGGTAGCACAGCTTCCATTCCATAGACTAGAGAGAAAGGAGTTGCTCCCGTAGATGTTCGCACAGATGTGCGATATGCAAACAAAGCAAATGGAAGTTTCTCGTGCCAATCTTTATATGTCTCAGTCATTTTCCCAATGATCCTCTTAATGTTCTTGTTAGCTGCTTCAACAGCCCCGTTCATCTTTGAGCGATAGGGCGAGGAATTATGATGCTTTATTTGGAACTGCTCGCACACTTCTTTTATCATCTTATTGTTCAGATTCGTGGCATTATCTGAAATGATTCTTTCAGGTAAACTATATCGGCAAATGATTTCCTTTTTCAAAAACTTGCAAACTGCAGTCCTCGTCACATTGGCAAACGAAGCAGCTTCTATCCATTTTGTGAAGTAATCGATAACCACAAAAATGAATCGATGTCCATTTGATGCTTTTGGAGAAATTGGCCCTATAACATCCATGGCCTACATAGAAAAAGGCCACGGAGAAGTCATGACATGAAGGGGCGAAGGGGCTACATGAATTTTATCGCCGTAGATTTGACATTTGTGACATTTTCTTGCAAAATTGATGCAGTCACTTTCCATCGTCAGCCAATAATAACCAAGTCTCATGATCTTTCTGGCCATATTGAAACCATTGGCATGTGTTCCGCAGATTCCCTCATGGACCTCTTCAAGTATTTTTCTAGCTTCAACATCATCCACACATCTCAAGAGCATCTGATCTTTTCCTCTCTTGTACAAGATGTCCCCATTAAGAACAAATCCCGCGGCCATTCTTCTGATTGTTCTTTTGTCGTTCTCATTCGCTTGATCGGGGTAGTCTTGATTCTTGATATATTTTAAGATATCATGGAACCATGGACGCCCGTCTGCTTCTTTTTCAATGCTACAACAGTGTGCAGGGACCTCGTATATGCTCATTTTGAGGGGCATTATTTCTGCTTCTTTACTTGCTTTGAACATTGAAGCCAAGGTGGCGTGGCATCGACCAACCGGTTTTCTTCTCGGGAAGTAGTGAAAAGTTATTTCTTTGAATTCTTTGATCAATTCACCACTAAATCATCATGCTTTAATCAATTTTGGGTCCCTCACTTCCCACTCTCCACGGATTTGGTAAACCACTAGGCCGAGTCCCCGTACACCTCTAAGATTTCGATGTTTCGCTCAATAGTCGCACGAAGTCCCATGATACAGCCTCATATTCTCGCTATGTTATTGGTACAGAAGAAATTCAGTCTTGCAGTGAACGGATAATGATTCCCGTCTGGTGATACCAGAATTGCTCCAATTCCATGCCCTAAAGCATTTGACACACCATCAAAGTACATCTTCCATGACTTCTCTTTTGATGACTCGGATTCTATTTCTATGATGCACATTAAGTCTTAGTCTGGGAAATCGAATTTTAAAGGCTCATATTCCTCTGTCGTTCGAGTTGCTAAGAAATCAGCTATTGCGCTCCCTTTTATCGACTTCTGACTTACATAGGCAATGTCATATTCCGAAAGGAGGATCTGCCATCGCGCCATTCTTCCTGATAGTTCCGGCGATTCCATCATGTATTTTATTGAGTCCAGCTTTGAAATTAGCCATGTCGTGTGATACAACATATATTGTCTGAGTCTCTGAGCTACCCAAACCAGAGCGCAACAATATTTCTCAATGGACGAATATTTTGCCTCATATTCAGTGAACTTTTTGCTGAGGTAGTAGATCGCTTTTTCTTTCTTTCCTGACTCGTCGTGTTGCCCTAGTATGCAACCCATTGAACTTTCGAACACAGTCAAATACAAAATCAATGGTCTTCCGGGAGTTGGCGGTACTAGCACTGGAGGACTGGACAAATATTGTTTTATCTTATCAAAGGCCACCTGGCATTCCTCGTTCCATTCTCCCGGGTTATGTTTTCGAAGAAGCCGAAAGATTGGGTCGCATTGGTTGGTAAGTTGAGCGATAAATCGGGCGATGTAGTTTAATCTCCCTAAAAATCCTCTAACTTCCTTTTGCGTGCGCGGAGGTGGTAATTCTTGGATGGCTTTTATTTTATCTGGATCAACTTCGATACCTCCTTCACTGACAATGAAGCCTAGCAACTTTCCCGAGGTAGCCCCAAATGTACATTTGCCTGGATTAAGCTTTAGCTGAAACTTTCTTAGCCTTTCGAACAACTTCTTGAGGTTCACTACATGCTCTTCTTCTCCTCGAGATTTAGCAATCATATCATCGACGTAGACCTCTATTTCTTTATGCATCATGTCATGGAATAACGTTACCATAGCCCTCTGATATGTTGCCCCAGCATTCTTTAACCCGAATGGCATCACCTTGTAGCAGAACGTTCCCCACATTGTTATGAAGGTAGTTTTCTCCATATCCTCGGGGCCATCTTGATCTGATTATACCCCGAGAATCCATCCATGAAAGAAAACAATGAATGTTTTGCTGTGTTGTCTACCAACGTGTCAATTGTGGCAAGGGAAAATTATCTTTTGGGCTTGCTCGATTCAGGTCACGGTAATCCACGTATATTCGTACTTTGCCATTTTTCTTTGGTACCGGGACTATGTTAGCCACCCATTCTAGATATTTAGAGGCTTGTAGGAAGCCAGCATCAAATTACTTCTTGACTTCCTCTTTTATTTTCAACAGCATTTCGGGTCTCATCCGTCTTAATTTTTGCTGTATGGGCTTGCATTCGCTTTAATGGGAGCTTATGGACCACTAAATCTTCATCTAGCCTCGGCATGTCCTGGTATGACCATGCGAAAACATCTTTGTATTCATGAGTAAAGTGATCAAACTATGCAGTACTCTCTCGAAATAGAAGTCCCAATCTTCACTTCTTGTTTCCTCTCTTGATTGCCCAAATTTATTGTTTCCACAGATTCTTCATGAGGCAAAATCATTTATCCTCTTGTTCCACCATTCTTAACAATTCAGGAGACGAGACATAATCTTGACATTTTCTTGACTTCAAATTCTCCTAAGCAAACAGCCTTCTCAAAATCAATTTCAAGGTTCGTAACGGGCTTATTCATGTCGTCAATATCTGAGCACCTGAAAGTTGAACGGAAAAGGAAGCTATAGGGGGACATCCAAGTATTGGAAACAACAAACAAAATGTTATGTCATGGCAATGAGGCAAATGTAAGGATAGGCTATGAAATGAGAAAATGATTATGAAATTAGTGATAATGCGAAGAAATCGTGACAAAATGCATCTTCATTGATATTCATTTAAATGACAAAGAGCGAATGCAAGCTCTTACAAAAGAATTCTATTATATCTAAGGACACAATAGAAGGTTAATGTTTAGCATTACTCTGAAGACTTATAAACTATAAGAAGCTCCTCAGCAGTCCAATTGTTCAACATGAAACCAGGAGGGCAAGGGCGTATCCTCGAGACATCTTTACTTGCACCAGCTTCTTTGTCAATGACATTTATACTGACATTCTGAAAACCCCTTTCAATTAACCCCAGCATGTTTCGTGGATCATCTTATCCAGGGTACATCATTCCCGCAGATGTACATGTTTTTGACAAAGGAGGGTACTCTATTGGTTCCCATTCTGGTTCTCGGCACAAAGTTCTTGCAATTCTTCTCTCTTGATCCTTCTTCCACTGTCTTCTTCTTTGACGCATGTCAGGCTGGAACCCCAAACCGTATCGGGTCTTGTGGTGCACTGGCTTTAAAGCCCTAACTATTCCTTGCAGATGTCTCCCTAAACCTCTTCTCGCACGAGCTCCCCTTCTTACGGTCAACTTGACAGCCATTCTGGTATTTCTGCATAGTTTTGGCATCAGAATTCTGTTTCTCTCAGCGATGAAAGTGGCATTGACGAATTTAAGGGATTGAAAGGAACATTCTACTGCGTCCTTGCTTACTTCCAGGTATGGCGCATCAGCAGAGATAGATGCGACAATGTCTTCTTCGCCCTCGACTGTGACCAAATAGCCATCCATGATAAATTTCAACTTTTGATGGAGGGATGATGGGACCGCTCCAGCAGAATGGATCCAAGGTCTTCCCAAAAGACAGTTATAAGAGGGTGTAATGTCCATGACTTGGAACTCGACCTCATAGATGTAAGGGCCCACTTCCAAAGGGATTTCGATCTTTCCCATGACTTCGCGCCTCGTCCCATCAAATGCCTTTACCGTGGAATGACAGGGCTTTAAGTAGGACAAATCCATCGGTATTCTGGAAAGCGTAGCCAATGGCATAACATTTAACGCTGACCTATTATCGATGAGTACGTTCGGTATTATGTAGCCCTTGTAGCGAGTCGTGATATGCAGTGCTTTCACCGAGCCTCTACCATTTGGCGGTATCTCATCATCACTAAAAGAGATGAAATTGTCCGCATTCAGATTGTTTACCCACCTATCAAGCTTTTCGACGAGATATGTTGTTGGCCACATAAGCTTGATTTAACACCTTCAATAAAGCATTCGGTGTGGCTCAATTTAACAATGAGATAGAACCGAGATTCGATCTTGCCGCTTGCTCAATTGTTCCACCACACTATACTCATTGTGCTTAATAAATTTCAAGAATTCTTGAGCTCCTTCCTCATTCACAGGCTTTTTAGTTTCTTGCACGGGTGGAATTTCTTGTTCGACTTCGACTTCGTGCATCACTGCTTTCCCTTTTTGCTTCGAGTCGCTACTTTTCTTTACCGGTTCAACTTCTTTAGAATAACATCGTCCACTTCGAGTAAAATGACCTACCTCCTCAATATCTTCAGTTATGGCTTTGGACTTTTCAACTTCCGGTGTAACGATATTAACATCATATCTCCACGGTACTGTTTTGTTGTCCTTATACGGGAAAGGAGACGGTACTTCAATTACCATCTGTGGTTTCAATGGCTCTCTCATCCCGTCGTAATAAATTACCAACGGTCGATCAGCACTATAAGAGGGCCCTGATGATTGGCTATCAAAGACGCATACTTCTCTTTCGTTGGCATCTTTCCTCTTGTTAAGGACCTTGATCTCCTTATTATCCATCCGGTCTTGAAGTAACCTTTTAAAGTCCTCACATGACTGAATGTCATGTCCAACAATCTCATGAAAATTGCAAAAACTTTGACCTTCTTCTCCAAAAATTCTATCAGAGTGACTGAGCAATCCTTTCTTAACCAATACCTCCAAGATTTTCTACAGAGGCGTCCTTATTTCTGAAACACATCTTCTGTCCTTCCATTCATCCTCTTTCCCCACTGTGCTCACATTCCTTTCGGTATGGTTAGGGAACGGGTTCCTCGTGGCGTTACTGGCACTATCGAATCGTAGGATACCCGCGTCAATGAGTCCTTGAACTCTTCTTTTGAAAGCAAGACAGTTCTTAGTAGAGTGCCACTGGTTCCCTGCGTGGTATGCACAACTAGCGTTTGGATCGTACCACTTTGGGTAAGGAGGTTTAAGGGGTGCCATGTAATGGGGAGAAATTAGCTGTTTTTCCAAAAGTTTTGGGTACAATTCCCCATACGACACGGGGATGGGGGTAAATTGCGATCTCTGGGATTATGCCTTCTTGGTCTTGGTTCGTTTCGGGTTGGCTTTGGGCGGTACCGTGTTTTGTGGGAAAGTGGTGACGGGTCTTTGGTTGTTCGTGGCGTATCTGGGGTAGGACGGATGTGGTGCTTGGTAGTAAGGGGTTTGAGGGGATAATAGAAATTGGGGTGGATAATTTCGAGGTCGGGGTTGGTTAGGATACTGAATTGGGAATGTAACGACTCCAGCCTCCCCATGTGGGCTTCGCTCTTTCTTCCTTAAGGGTGCTGCTTTTCTTGAGCCTTCGATCCTTCCATTCTACCGCTCTTGACGGCATTCTCTATGAGTTCACCGATATTACAATATCCATGAAATCCTTCGTGGCACTTCCCACTAATTTGTCATAAAAGCGGTGCCTTTAAAGTATTGATAAAGAGAACGGTTATCTCCGCTTTTTGTTAGTGGGGTTCCACTTGAGTGAGACGTCTCTCCATCTCTGCGCATCTTGTCTAAAAGTCTCGATGGCTTTTTCTATCATTTGCAAGGTCATACGGTGCGGCACCATATCCGATACATGCTTGTATCGATCAAAATGTCTTGACGCCAAGTCCTTCCAAGATCGAATCTTTTCTACTAAGTTGATTGTACCACCAAGAGTGACCTCGTTAGACTATCTTGAAAGCAATGTATGAGTAGTTTATCCTCGTTCACATAACCGGTCATTTTTGACGAACATAATGAAATGTACTTTTGGCGCCTTGTCCCATCATACTTCTCAAAATCGTGCACTTTGAACTTGGGGCAAAATTAGATCAGGTACCAAACTGAGTTCCTTGGCACCTAGTGCGGAGAAGACTTGATGCCTTCTATTGCTTTGAATCTTTCCTCTAGACTCCTATATTTTGCGTCATGGTTATCCAATTTTAACTTGGCTACCTCTGCTTGGGTCATCCAGATCTGGAACTAGTGGATCGCCAGGACTAGCCCCAGGTTCGACGCGAATATTCCTTGCCCCAAATTAGTGGGTGGAGCGGTGGCATAGGTCGATGTTCCAAGCACGTGGGTTCCCCTTGAGTATACCCTCTTTGTGTTGTATATGCGGGCGGTGGAGTGAATCCCGGGGGATAGAGTGGATCCTGATCGTGGTGAATTCTTGATTGAGGTTCCATAACATCGGGGTTCTGCATTTTTCCTTTGACCAAAGTTGTCATCATCTCCATCATTTTAGCCATCTGATCTCTTTGCTCGGGTGATTCCTCTCGAGATCTCACCATTAGATCTCTCGTCTCTTGTTGCGATTTGGCCAGTTGCTCTTGTAATTTCTTTTGAGCCCTTTCCATCCTTTCAATTCTCTCATTGAATTCAGCTTCCATTACTCTAGCTTGTCGGCACGTTTTATAGGAATGGCGTGGTTCTAGATTTAAAATTTTGCAACTGCGGATTATACGGTTCTTTAGTTTCGGTGGATGATTATGGTGATATGTACATGCGATGAATGAATGACTGAGTATATGAATGGATGAATGTCCAAAGAATAAATGATGCATAAATGTTAGTTATGAGTAAACATGCAAGAATTTGGTGTTGATTTCAAGATAGCCCCATATTTAGGCATTTCATTTATCAACATAGTCTATTACACAAAGTTTCCATTTTTCCAACGGTTACACAAATTTCCTAGCCACATTGCCTTGTTTCTTCACTTGCTCTAAAAACTCTGATATGCTCGATCTTTGGCTCGGAGGGAATTGGCAACTGAGAACTTGGCTTCATCGATAATTGAACAACTTGCATAGTCGCTTTGCAATTTCATTGATCAATAAGTCGAGTTGCATTTCTTTTCTTTGAGAGTTCCTTCATACGCGTGAATGTCCCTATCGTCTTCGCTCACTCTTTTCTTCTAGAGCCTTCGAAGTTATCTAATTGTTGTTGACGAGATTGCAGCATATTTTCTAGATCTCGTGTTTTCCTTTTTAATTCTTGATGTTCAGACTGACTATTCGCAAATTCTGCAGTCACTATTTCATACTCGACGTTCTTCCTTCTTAACTCTATCACAGCGCGCGCAGCCTTTTCCTCCTCTTTCTTTGCTTTTCCCTTAAGTCGTTTCTCACAATCTCGGCTTCTCTTTGTACTTTTTCAGTTCTGGACCTTTCAACCTGAACTTGAATCTTCAGTTGATAGTTTTCTTCTTGAAGGGCACTAAGGTCCCGAGACAGCTTGGCCTTTTCTCGTTCGAATTCTTGTCTTGCCATTTCTAGCTCAGACGGCGTTTCCTCCGAGAAAGGATTCTGGATGGTGTAGTTTGTTGACGAGATTTGCTGACTATTTACCCGTTGCTTCCTCCAAATGTCGTAATCTTGGGTACGGGTATCAGCATACAAAGCTAATTCCATGAAATAAATTTCCTTCTAAGACTTTGCAGTGTCTCGGACTCTCTTCATATATCCTTCACCCGCGAAAGCGAACTCGAACTGTGCTAATCCTCTAGTTGCGGGGAGGAATTGTCGCGAAGAAAATTGCCTTTGGACCAATAACGGAGCATATCCAACTCCTCCCCATAACCCAAGTAAAGGTACCCAATCTTGGCTTCCACATTTGTATAGCAGAACTGAAGGACGGATTCAGGGTGCTCTCCATGTTATATCCTCGGCGCGAAGATTTTGAAAAACTGATACCCAATGTTGCTCGGTGACTTCCTTCGGCCATTCTTTCTTGAGGTAAGCTTCTAGCGGGGAGAATGTTTTAGAAAACATATGGAACGGAGTGCACTCTACCTTCCAGAAGTGACTCAAAATCCAAACATTGAGCAACTGCGCGCATCCGATAAATCGTCCTTCCCCTTTTCTTCGACAACTACTCAGGGACCTGAAGGTCTCAGCTAGGATGGTCGGGACAGGTTGATTCCTTGTTTTAACCTTTCGAAGAAATCAACTACTGCAACTTCGAGATGTCTGAGAACTTTTGGGAAAATGACCAAACCATACATGGCCAAAGCGAATAGATTTACCCTTTTCAGCATGTCGGGATGGTTCAGAGCCAAATCTCGTAGGGAGGACCATGGAATGCAAATGGTTTCATTCTTCTTCTTTATCTGTTTTTCAGCCCATGCATCGGTCATGTCTATCAGTCTCACTAACTTTTTCTTGAAGGTCATCGGCTTAGGCTCCTTCACATATATTTTGCCTAATTGTACATTGTCGATGCGGAGTAAAGCAGCATACTTTTCTATGGTTGGAGTCATGTCTTCTTGATTGAAGGTGAAACACTGATAAGCTGGGTCCCAGAACTGAACCATGGCTTGAATCAACTGTCCGTCTACACGGATGGTGATCAGGTGAGCTATATCTCCATACCTCTCAGTGAAAATGTCTCTAGTGTCTGAATCCCACTGATTCCAAATTCGAACCAAATCCTCAAAGTTATTTTGGCGAACATTTACAGTTATATGTTCGGGCAAATTGGCAACACACCCTTCCACTAGACTATCCCCCTTTTCTCTCTGAGTTTTTAGAGACCAGTCCCGAACCACGGCATTCTTCTTGGTTATTTGTGTAATTGACTCCTCCATCAGAAACCCGTTTTTTGGCAACCAACCTTTAATCAACACCTTCCTAATATAATGCCTATGATGCATGATGAAAATAAAAATAAAAACAAACAAACTTGGTTAGTAAACACAACAAATATAATTTGAAAAACAAACTAAACTACCCAATCCAATTATTTTGCATAAACAGTGTAAATGAAAGGCAAAAGGCATTTTCCCCGTGTACTTATTTTGGTAACTATAAGCGGACAGAAGTTCAGCATGGCTCTAATTGGATATCTCGTATGGTTCATTATATGCAGTCTCGGTTCTAGACAGGTACTCGAATTGCTCGTACTATCATCTGCTAAGATTAGTACGAAGCCTCGGTCATAACCCATCACAGGCTCACGAGTTCAATTCGAAGGATTACATTTACTTATGCCTATGCGGAGGGACAAGTTAACTCACGAAAGCATAAGTCATATGTAACCCGAAAGTATTCACTAGCTTTGTCGGAGGGACGAGTTAACTCACGAAGCGTGGCGTTTACTTTCACTTAAGCGGACGGGCCGGGTAGAGAGCTCATGTTATGCGAAAATGCAAGTGCACGGTGTATGGGGAAAAACTCATAAACCTTTACGTTTTACTTAAAGAAACTAAACCAAAATTAAAACCATAAAAAAAATTGAAAACTGAAAAACAACCAAATAACAAGTTAGAAGAAATATTTACAACACGATACAAATGCATGAATCTTGAAAACGAGATTTTTGGATCACGACCAAATATTTACTTTAAACAAAGAAATTTGAAAATTTTGACAAAACGTGTTTAATTCGACTCGACTCGCAAGTTCTGTCCCCAGTGGAGTCGCCAGCTGTAGCGATATAAAAATTGGTTTCGGGGTCGCTAATTGTGGCGATCTAGTGAAAAAGTTTGGAAACTGAAGTTCGATTTTGAAATAAAAGGAGAGTCGCCACCGATCCTTTTTCTAGGTGTGATCGGACACCTATTAGATTTTTCTTTAAAAACGAGGAAAAGGCCGAGTTAAGGTCTACGTTAAAAGTCAGAGAAAAATTAGGGTTCGGGAGTCGGTTACGCACGAGGAAGGTATTAGCACCCTCGCGACGCCCAAAAATTGGTATCTCCTAAACACGTGTTGTCTTGATTTTCAAAAATACGAGTTCAATGTAAAATTTAATTGTGATCCGATTGAAAAGACGAGAAGTTTTAGTATTTTTGATTTTTGAGAAGGATATGCCGTTTTAACACGAGTCAATTGACGTTCACCCAACATAGCGATGAACTCGATGACTTAATGTTAAATCGGTACATTTCCTTGTTTATTGAAATTAATTAGCAAACAAGTATATGATTTTCGAAATAATGCAAAGTAAATTGATATGAAATAAAAATAAATAAATGATAGAGCTAGGCATATATTGAAACAAATAACCAATGTGACAATAATATTAAAATGATAAAGATTTATACGACATTTAGCGCAATACTAGAATTAAACACGAAATAGAAACAATGAATATATACATAGCAATGATGTTAAGTATATATATTCGTAAAATAGGAATGAAAAAGGTTTACATAATAATACTAATATAGGTACATATATATACATACATAGCATACTTAAAATGAACATATACAATATATATAACGGACCTATGCTAATAATAATAGCAAAATGGCAACAATAAAAGATATATATACATCAAATAACATATAATAATCTTAATATCCTAAGTGACAATATGGAAAATAATAAATACATTAATGAGTATAATAACATATGAAAATAATACTATAAAAATATATATATATGTATGTATATACGTGTAATAAAAATATATGTACTAACAATAAATATAATAGGAGTAAAATAAATGTAATAATAATATATACATATTTAGATATAATAACATTAAAAGTGCCTATTAATAATAAACATAATAATAATAATAATAATAATAGTGAAAGTAAATCGTATGATAATAAATATAATAGTAGAAAAGATAATACTACATAATATACATATATATATATAATAACATATATATACTAATATGAATAATGATACTAATACTAGTAATAATAATGAAATACGAAAAAGTATATATAATATAATAATAATATTAAAATAAAGTAATTAAAAATAATACTATATATAAATATATGCAATGTATACACGTAAAAGAAAAATATACACTAATATATAGTAATAATAATAATGATAATAATATAATATTGGAAATAATAATAACCATATTTAATAGGGAAACAAAAATAAACAAAAACAAAAAAGGACTAAAGAAGAACTACAAACAAAGCCTTGGGGCGAATTTTAAAAAAATTAAAAGAGAAGGGACCTGTTTGAATGCGCTTGGAACGACGGAGGGCTTACATCGCAATTTTCCGGCGCATTTAAAACGGTGCGTATCATAGGGGGACTAAATTGCGGAACGCAACAATCAACGGGGTCAATTTTAAAAAAAAATATAAACTAAATTGTAAAACGCCTAAAAAGCGGAAGGGTCATTCGCGCAATTAGACCCTTCCGCAAAAACACGCGGATCCTAGCCCTGGAGCGGGTCGGGTAGGTCCGACCCGTCTCAAAACGGCGTCGTTTTCTTGTTTAAATCTGGGTACCAAAACGGTACCGTTTCACTGGGCTATAAATAGCCTAAAAATCTGAAAAAAAAACATTTGTGAGGTGGGAAAGAAAAAAAAAAGGAAGAGAGAAAGAGAGGAAAAAAAGAGATGAGGGAGAGGAGGCACAAGCCACGGGGCAGTCATAGAAACTCATGAAGAGCCTTGCAGCAGCCACCACCATGCGATGGTAAAAAATTCTAAAAGGTCAATTTTTCCTTTTTTTAATTTTATTTTGTATTATATTATTATTTTTATATATTTTGGTATATATATATATATATATATATATATATATATATATATATATATATATATATATATATATATATATGGGAAAATAGAGCAGAGAACAAAACAAGAATAGATTCACAATCACCTTAGGTTTACGGTTCGATTTTCGTGTTTTGGTTGCCCTATTTGATATTATTCTTGCTTCTTTTGACTTCCCTCAACTCACTTTGCTTGTATTTTTGTAAAAATCTATCTTTGTATTTATGGAAAAATGGCCGACCCTTTTCTGAAAGCCAAATAGGCTTTTATAGCCTTTACAAAATTGTATTTAATATTTATTGTCTTGTCTTCTTTACGGTCTGCGCAGGTATGGGTGAAGGTGACAGAGGCATGGTGGTACAGAGGAACAGTGGCCGACATGGTGGCATGGAGAGCTGGTGAGCAAGTGGGAGAGGCGGGGGTTGGTGCGCAAGTGGGGTTCGGGTTTCAATCTTGAGTTTAGGTTATTGAAATTTGGGGTAGTTGGGCTTGGGTTTAATGGGTTAGTTTAGGATGAGATGGGTATCGGTTTTGAGTAGGTTTAGTTATTGGGTTTTGGGGTGGCCCAAAATTGGCCTGTACACCAGGTATGGGATGTTACAAACAATGTGTCAGGGACTAATCTGTAATTTTTTCCTTTTCCTTTATTATCCTTCAATTAATTCAATTTTCGAGCTATAATAATTTATTTCAATTTATCAATTCCAAAGATCTTATAACAACCTATTATAAAAATATATCAATTCAAATTCATTTTATGGATGTCCCCTAATATTTTGTATTTTATCCAATTTAGTCCCTAAAACCGAAATAGTCATAACTTTCAAATTTGAGCCTCGATTTCAAAACCAATCTCAATTTTATCCTTATACACCCCTATAATATCTATAATTATAGAAATTCCATATAAATTTAGAAATATTTACACTTTAGTCCATATGTTCGAAACTAACCAATTTCACTTTACAAATTAGTCATTTTTCACTTCTAAACTTACAAACTAACAATTTAACATTAAAACTTCGAGTATTCACTAATGACATCATTTATAAACTTTAACAGTTTCGAAGATTGGCACACATGTTAGCTAAATCGAGCTACAATGATATCAAAAACATAAAATTTACAAAAAAAACTAAAATTTACACATCATGCAAAGATGAAAGCTTGAACAAAAGATGAAGCTTCCAAAAATGGCTTCCAAGATTTTGTTTTTGGTGTTTTGGGCAAGAATAAAGAAAGATAAAGATGATGATTTTGTTTTCATATTTTAAACCTATAATATTTATTTAATTAAACAAATTATTTTAATATAAAAGCTAAGAAACATACACTAATTGTCCAAGATAATTACAAATGGCCTATTTTCCATTTAAAACCTTGGTTAAATACCCGTTAACCATTTTAACTAATAAAAATCAACAACGATTAATTTTTTCACTTTTACAATGTAGTTCATGAATATTAATTAACCATAAACTATATAAAATTATGGGACAAAAACTCAATATACCTTTAAATCAGACTTGTAAATATTAAATAATAATATTTACAATCTCATATATTAGAGATAGGTTTTCGAAACTATCGTTTTCAACACCACTGACTTTCGGGTCGTTACAACGCTGAGTGTAAACATAGACACATCTTGGATTCCATTAGGGCCTTCATTCTTTTAGCCAAATGCCCTAAAAAGTTCTAGGGGTAGTTGCTTATACCGCTGCCCATACAATCAACCATACACCCACTAAAGTTCTTAATGATCTCTCTCCACATGAACACATTTTTTTAGAACTCTCCATATTTTTCAGTTCTTAAAACCTTTAGATGTGCTTTCTTTGTACTCCTTCAACCTCATGAACATACTAAACTTGAACTTTGTGCTCATCTTTTCTATTTTCTTGGGTACGACATTGAGCATAAAGGTTATTGTTGTTGGGATCTAATATCCAATAAATTGTGTATCCTTCAGCATGTTTCCTTCTGGGAAGATGTTAAGTTTCTTTGTCCACATTTTATTCTTCCTTGTCCTCTTCTCTATTTTTTCATAGATGCTTATGTTGAGTTGTTCCCTTGTTTTGATGCATCCAATGAGCTTAATTCTCTTATATTTTCTATTTCTACATCCACGAAATCTGAACCAATTGAATATCTTGTTCCTACTTTTATTATTCGTCGGTCTAATCAGGTAAGAGAACCACCTTCGCACTTAAAAAATTATCATTGTTTTTATGTCATTGTCACCCTCCATGAGCCTCAATACTATCGTAAGGCTAGTACTAATCCTTCTTAGCAGCAAGCAATGTTTGCCGAACTTTAGGCATTAGAGAAAACTAATATTTGGGATCTGGTTGATCTTCCTCCTGGAAAGATGCCGCTTGGCTATAAATGAGTGTACAAAATCAAGACCCGTTCTGATGGATCTATTGAGCGTTATAAATCTCGATTTCTAGCCAAATGATACATGAAGGAGTATGGTATTGACTATGAGGAAACATTTTCTCCTGTGGCACGTCTCACTTTTATTCATAGTCTATTGGCCATATTTGCAGTTAAATATTGGAAATTGCATAAAATGGATGCCAAGAATTCCTTTCTCAATGGTGATTAATAGGAGGTAATCTACATGCATCCCTCACTATGGTATTCTCATTCTCTCAATCAAGTGTGTAAACTTCAACTTGCACTATATGGTTTGAAATAAGCCCTTCAAGCTTGGTTTGCTAAATTTAGCTCTACTGTATCTGCATTTGGTTTTGTATCAAGTCCTCATGATTCTGCATTATTTACTCGACGCTCTGATCAGGGTATGATCTTACTTCTCTATGTGGATGATATGATTATCACAGGGGATGACACAAATGGGATTATTGAACTACAACAGTACCTTAGTCAACATTTTGAGGTGAAAGATCTTGGGTCTCTTAGTTATTTTTTGGGTATTGAGGTTTCCTTTAACGATGATGGCTACTATCTTTCTCAGGAAAAATATGATTCTGACTTACTTTCTCATGCCAATATTACTGATAGTAAGACTGTTTTTACTTCCTTGGAACCAAATGTCAAACTTACTTCGTTAGATGACACTCATCTTTTTGACCCTACTTTGTATCGACAACTTGTTGGCAGTCTAGTCTATCTTATAGTGACTTGACCTAATATCGCTCATGCAGTTCATATGGTTAGTCAGTTCCTGACATCTCCTATATCATCTCATTTTTCAGCAGTTCTTCGTATTCTTCGATATGTTAATGGTACACTTTTGTTATGGTCTTCATTTCTCTGCTCACTCCTCATTGGTTCTTGCTGGATATTCTAATACTGACTGGGCAGGAGATCTTATAGACTGATGCTCAACCACTGGCTATTGTTTCTTTTTAGGTGATTCCTTTATTTCTTGGAAAAGTAAGAAACATATTGTTGTTGCTTGCTCTAGCATCAAATATGAATATCGTGCTCTTGTTGATACAAATATGGTGTTACTTTGGCTAAGTCTACTACTTGAAGATATGGGACTCTTATCTCCTACTACTACTATTCTGCATTGTGAGAATCACAGTGAAATTCAGATCGCCCATAATGATGTGTTTTATGAATGTAAAAACACAGAGATTGACTGTCATTTTGTACGACATCATCTTACTTAGGGCACTCTACACCTTGCTTCTGGTCACCTTATTAGCTCAGATCGCAAATATTTTCACAAAGACACATTTTCCAATCAAATTTCATGACTTAGTTTCCAAACTCAAGTTATGGTCCACAACACCACCTTGAGTTTGAGGGTGAGATGTTAATGTAAATCTGTATTTTACCATGTAAATTAGGCTATAACTTAAGATTTTAACTATTTTAATGTAAATTTGTATTTTTAGCATGCAAATTAAGCTATAACTTAGGATTTTGACTAGTTAGTTTCCATGTATAGTTCCTAAGTACTAGTATAAATACCTAGCACTTGTACAACAATAGATATACTGAAATTCATTCCTTTCTTTTTCTAAGTTTAATAACAAATTCAATGAGCATTTTGTAACTTTTAAAATTGAGTGATCAAAACATAAACGTACTAAAAGTTTAGTAATCTTGGGTGTAGTTTATCCTTATTTCAAATATCATTATTTTTATATGTGAAATATTTCAAATATCATTATTTTTCACCTCCATTGTGGGCATGGTAAATTTTAATATTATAAAATAATTATTTCAAATATTATAATTTTATATTTGAAATCTTTCAAATAATTATTTCAACTGCACATACAAAAATATATCATACTAAAATTTGCCACACTCATGATATGAATAAAAAAAGTAAATATTTCACATATAAATATTATAATTACTAAAAATAATGACATTTGAAATAGTTATTTTATATGTGAAATATTTCAAATAGTTATTTGAATTTATAAATATTCTTGTATTATATATTATGAATGTGTATTTGAAATAATTATTTAAAATATTTCACATATAAAAATAATAACATTTGAAATAATTAATTAATTTTATAATATTAAAATTTACAATAGCCAGTGAAAAATGATAATTTTTATACATAAAATATAATTATTTTAAATAATTATTTAATTTTATAATATTAGAATTTATCATACTCAAAAATATATAAATTATATTTCGTTATATAATTATTTCAAATATTTGATATATATAAATTACATATGAAGAAAAATATTACAAGAAAATTAGTTGATGCTTTTGAAAAATAAAATATATTTAATATAATCATATATAAAAGTATATTTTCATTATGTATTTATTCTTTTGTTTATATAAACGAAAATTTTATTAATTAAAAATGTGAATTAAAATAAAATTTAAAAATTCGAAAACAATTAATTAATTAGAAATAATAAAAATAGGTTGAAAGGCATATGGATTAAAAAGGAAAACAAAGAAAATCGAGGAGCATTTTTAATCTAGGCAGCACGAATGAAAGAAGCCAACATTTAATCCGACCAAGAAAAATGACACGTCAAGGAAACCCGCTTTTTACTTTTGTAGCTCGTGCTTTACAAAATTCATTTGGAATTAACACCTAACAGATGACAAGATTCCTCTAAAATATATTTTAACAAATAATTCCAAACAAACATATTTTGATATTTAAAAAGTAAACAATAAATCCATTTTATTCACATTCTTTAAAATATTAATAAAAAATATATTTTAGATAAATTTAAATTTATATTTCAGTAGATTAAAACAAATAAAATATTTTAACCACATAATAATTTTTTGAACATAGTTATCACTTGCTTGGACCATAGTAAAAAAATGTTAACACCTCTTTCGAAATCTCTTCAAAAATCTTAGTCTTTAATAAATATCAAAAATTATTTTGGTCAAGCAGTTAAAAATTTTATTCAGTCATAAGTAAGGAATAGGTCCAACAAGGACAAAGCTCGAAATTGACAAAGAAAAACCTTAAATGACTTTAATGACCTCCAAACTTGCTTGTGTAATTATGGGTGATATAATTTCTTCAATATTGTCCATCCTTGGTGATATAAATTCTCGTCCTTCTCATTCAATTAAATGCAGACAAACCACGAATAATCGCAATGTCGGATACTGTTTTGGTACAGAGTGTAAATCAAATGATCCCATCAAACATCAACTGTTCCACTTTTACTTTATAACATGAATTATATTTTTCAGCTGCTACACTGCAGATAGGTTGCAATCAATGAAAATATTAATATTATTTAAAATTAAAAATGTTTGTGATTAGGGAATGGAGGGGCTTAAATTCAAATATTGTTCTTGAGGGTACCTTTTTTTATTTTTTCTTTGACCATGTTTTCAATGTTCAAATAGGGTAATAATTGGATTTTTTCACTTTAACTTCGTAAAGAGTGAATATCCAAGTTTTGGGTTTGCAAAATTTTCATTCGACCATCGAAAAACCTGAGAAAAGGTTGCAATCTTTTTATTGATTCAAAATCGTTGGATTCCATTCGTTAACCAGTTGGAATTTTGGTTTCAAGCCTCTATATTTCATAAATACATAATTGGCATGAGATGATTGAATAATACAATGTTATTTTTTAAAATGATGATTTAAATTTAAATTATTCTTAAAAAAAAAATTCTATTAATAGATCACAGTTTGAGATTCAATAATGTAATATTATTAAAATTCAATAATAATATTTAATGTTAATCAAATGAAGGATAAAAAGCTGTTAGATTAAAGATACATGTCCCAGCTAATCACGTGTTGATCTTTTTTTATAAAAATTGTTGAATTAAACTTTTTTTATTAAGGAAGATAAAAGTTATTACATGTCAATCAATCTAGGAAAAGATAAACCAGTAATATCCTCATGCAACACATTCAAAGTAAAATTAGAAGGTTAGGATCAAGAGTAAAAG
Organism: Gossypium arboreum; assembly: GCF_025698485.1. Lineage (NCBI taxonomy): Eukaryota > Viridiplantae > Streptophyta > Magnoliopsida > Malvales > Malvaceae > Gossypium > Gossypium arboreum. The sequence goes on along the minus strand of NC_069073.1, from coordinate 11,311,317 downwards.
TCAATAACCATTCCTTCTGCAACCTTTGCTAAGCAATCAGCTATCCTATCACGTCCTTGATGCACATGCCTAATACCAATAGCCAATCTCGATGCAACAGGTCTCAGATGGCATGAATGACATAAAAATTCGACTGTTGTATCATTAGAGTACCCTTAATATGATGCAACACTTCCAAATAATCTGTTTCTAATAATACATCACGACAACCATGGATTATCTCGAAACTTTATCAAGATTATCCAACTAACGAGTCATTAAATCAATCTATTCAGATAGCAGCGACCCTTAAGATTTGGCATGACCTTGTTTTTTTCGTGTTTTAAACCCACACTTGGTTATTTCATGCATAGGCATACCAACCCTCATCATTGTATACATGGGATGTTTTGAAGAAGAAGTAATAAAATGGCCCATGTTATGGGCCTTGTTAGAGTTGTGTGACACGAATCCTTGTTAAAATAAAATACAATGGCAAAACTAGGGGATTTGTGTACGGACTATGTTGCATAAGTATAATCTGTATAGAAGTACAATTCTTCTATTTGACATTGATTAGAATAAGGCTTTTCAACCTTTAAATAGATGTAGTCGAAACTCCTCTTGTATCATTTGATTTTCAAAATTAGTGAATTTTCTTCTCCTTTGCCCGTTGTTTTTTTTCCAAAAGGGTTTCTATGTAAAATCTGTGTTTTATTTTTCTTTCTTATTACTTTGCAATCATTGTATATTACCATTATCTACGTTCAATTTTAACAAACTGGTATCAGAGTTTTTCAGGTTACTTGTTTGATCACGATAATGGTGACAATGAAGTATGATATTTTGCTGTTTGACCGCAACACTAGAGTCGCATTGTGGCAGATAAAGATGCATACAATTTTTGCGCAGATGGATTTGGAGGATGCCCTTCTAAGGTTATATAATATGCTTTTGACCTTGACAAATAAATAAAAGAATTGTAAAGATTGAAAGGTTCTAACACAGTTACAACTGTACCTATCGAATGAAATTCTACAGGACGTGTTGAAGGAGAAGACCACTACTGCATTATAGGTAAAGCTGCAACAATTATGCATGTCGAAAACCCTAACTAGCAAGTTGCATATGAAGCAGCGTCTTTATAGTTATCTTTTAGAGGAATATGCGTCTCTGCACGAACACTTAAATGTGTTTAAAGAAATTCTCTTAGACCTAGAGGCCATGAATGTTTAATATGATAAAGAAGATTTAGGGTTAATTTTACTTTGTTCTTACCCCCGTCTTTTTCAATTTTTAGAGATACAATTTTGTATAGTTGCGAATTTCTCATAGTTGATGAAGTCTATGCTTTCTTAGCCTTGTATGACAAGATGAAATATCTTGTGCCTAGATCTGACTCTTAGGGAGAGGTTCTCATTATTCGTGGGAGATAAGAATGAAATACTGATGATAGCCGTGGGAGGACATAGGAACGAAATCCTCGCAGTAAATCTAAAGGTAGATCGAAATCTTCAATCAGAGATAAAACCTGTAACTTCTGTAAGAAGAAATGGCACATTAAGTCTTAGTGCTATAAGTTGTAGAATAAAATCAAAAGGGAGGTGGCGAATCAAAAGAGAAAACAACTAGAACAATCTAGTAAAGCTGATGTTGTGGAAGATTACAGTGATGGTAAACTCTTAGTTGCTTCTATCGACAAATCTAACGTAAGTAAGAAGTGGACCCTTGATTCTGATTGTACCCTCCAAATAAGTCCCATTCGAGATTGGTTTACAACATATGAAATAGTGTCTAAAGGTGTTGTTTTGATGGAAAATAATGTTTCATGTATAATCACATGTATTGACACAATCAAAATTAAGATGTTCGATGGAGTCGTCAGAACATTTAGTGGTTTACGACATATACCAAAATTGAAGAGTAACTTGATTTCGTTGAGTAATCTTGATTCAAAAGGGTTCAAGTACATAGCTGAACGTGTGGTTCTAAAAATTAGCAAGGGTTCCCTCGTGATGAAAGGGCAGAGAAAGACTGCCAAGTTATATGTTTTGCATGATTCAACTGTTATTGGTGACGCAGTTGTTGTTTCCTCTTCCTTGTCAGATGATGGTGTTACTAGATTTTGGCATATGCATCTAGGGCACATGAGTGAGAATAACATGGCAGAATTAAGCAAAAGAAGACTTTTTGATGGATAAGGCATTAGCAAACTGAAGTTCTGTGAGCATTATGTTTTTGGAAAGAAAAAGAGAGTTTGATTCACTAGAGGAATCCATAACACGAAGGGAATATTTATATTCTTTTTGATTTTTGGAGACCATCTAGAGTGCCTTCAAAAGGTGGCGTTAATTATATGTTAATGATAATTGATGATTTTTCTAGAAAAATTTTGGGTATTATTTCTAAAACTGAAAAGTGATGTGTTTTTCACATTTAAGGATTAGAAAACTATAATAGAGAAACAAATAGGAAAATAGATAAAACACCCTCGCACAGATAATGGTTCGGAATTCTGTTCAGATGAGTTTAATGAATTATGCAAATTAGAACAGATGTGAGGCACTTGACAGTTCGCCATACTTCATAGCAAAACGGCGTTGTAGAATTAATGAATAGAATAATCATGGAAAAGGTTCGATGTATGTTTTCAAATGTTTGTTTACCAAAGTCATTCTGGGCTGAAGCGGCCTCTACTGCATGTTTTCTGATTAATCGGTCTCTGTCTATTGCCATTGAGAAAAAGACTTCACAAGAGGTATGGTTTGGTAATCATGCTGATTATTCTGATTTGAAGATTTTTGGGTGTCCTGTGTATGCTCATATTGATAATAGAAAATTGGAACCTAGATCCATTAAGTGTGTTTTTCTTGATTATAAGGCTGGTGTTAAATGTTATAAGTTATGGTGTCCTAAAACGAGGAAAGTTTTAATTAGTAGAGATGTCATTTTTGATGAAATTGCTATATTGCCTAACTTAACTCTTAAAGACTCTTCCAATAAAAATTGACAAAGTTCAAATCAAGCGGAGCTTTAAATTGATCCATGACCTACAATAGTCTATTCCTCAAATTATTATAGAAACTCAGAGTAGAGTTGGTTCTTCACCACAATATTCTATTGCCAAGAACAGACCTAAAAGAGAAATTAAACCTCCAAAGAGGTTCGCCGAGGTTGACCTAGTTGCTTATGCTTTAAACTTGACTAAAGATATAGATGCAAATAAAGAGCCATCTACTTTTTTCGAGGCAGTTAGCTATGAAGATTCAGGAAAGTGAATGATTTCCATGCAAGAAGAGATAAAATCACTCTATAAGAATAGAATATGAGACCTAGTGAAGCTTCCTAAGGATAAAAAGGTTGTTTATTGTAAATGGATGCTCAAAAAGAAAGAAGGGATACTAGGAGTTGAAGAACCCACATATAAAACAAGGTTGGTTGCAAAAGGTTATAGTCAGATTCTAGGTGTAGACTTCATAAATGTGATTTCTCCAATTGTGAAGCATAGTTCGATTCGAACCTTACTTGGTATTGTGGCCATGTATGATTTAGAGCTTGAGCAGTTAGATGTAAAAACAATGTTCTTACACGAAAAACTTGAGGAAGATATTTATATGCAACAACTAGAGGATTTTATAGTCTCAGAAAATGAGGACTATGTTTGCTTACTAAAAAGTCCATTTATGGCTTAAAATAGTACCAATGTATTGGCACAAGAGGTTTGATTCATTTATGACTACTCATGATTTCAAAAGAAACAGCTTTGATAGTTGTGTTTATTTTAAGAAAAATAGTAATAGTTTATTTGTATATCTACTCCTTTATGTTGATGATATATTGATAGCAACTAGAGATAAAAGAGAGATAAGAAAGGTCAAAGCCAAACTTAGTGAAGAATTTGAGATGAAATATTTGAGAGTAGCAAAGAAGATACTTGGGATGAAGATTCTTAGAGATAAAAACACATGTATATTATACCTAAGTCAGAAAGGGTACATTGATAAAGTTCTTTACAGATTCAATATGCAGAGTGCCAAGCCTGTTAGTACTCTATTAGCAGCTCACTTTAGACTTTCATCGGCTTTGTCTTTGCAATCAGATAATGAATTTGACTACATGTCACGTGTTCAATACTCTAGTGCAGTGAGATCTCTCATGTATGCTATGGTTTGCTCATGTCCAAATTTATCATATACAATTAGTACAATTAGTAGATGCATAACAATTCCCGATAAAGAACACTGGAAAGCAGTTCAATAGACTTTCAGATACTTACGAGGTACTAGTGATGTTTGCTTACAGTTTGAAAGAACTAGAGATAGAGTCATTGGGTTTATTGATTTTGATTTTGCTGGAGACCTTGATAAAAGAATATCCCTCACAGGGTATGTCTTTACTATTAGGGGTTGCGCAATTAGTTAGAAAGCCACTTCGGAAACTACAGTTGCTTTATCCACTACTGAGGCTGAGTATATGATGATTACTAATGCTCGTAAAGAAGTTATTTGGTTAAAGGGACTCTTTGGTGAGCTCAGTAAATATCTTCATATCAGTCCAGTGTTTTGTGATAGTTAGAGTGCCTTCTTCCTTACGAGTGATCAAATGTTTCATGAGAAAACAAACACATTAAGGTCCGATATCATTTTGTACATGATATTATTGCTTGTGGTGATATTTTTGTGAGCAAAGTTAGTACTCATGATAATCCTACAGATACGATGACTAAGTCACTTCCTATAACTAAGTTTGAGCATTGCTTGGACTTGGTATTCATTATTGAAGAATACCCCTTTAAGGGTTTCGTGGAAGAGGTAAGAACTTGTTCGTTGAGAGTTCTTGGTGAAGAACTTGTTTGTTGAGAATTCATGTCAAGGTGGAGATTGTTAGAGTTGTATGACCCTAGTCCTTGTTAAAATAAAATTCTGTGGCAAAACTAGATGATCTATATAGAACTACACTTCTTCTATTTGACATTTATTAGAATAAGGTTTTTTAACCTTTAAATAGATGTAGTCGAAACTCCTCTTGTATCATTCGATTTTTAACATTAGTGAATTTTTTTATCCTATGCCCGTGGTTTTTCCCCGAAAGGGTTTTCACTTAAAAAATGTATTTGTTTCTTTCCTATTGCTTTGCGATCGTTCTATATTGCCATTATCAACATTCAATTTTAACAAGCCTGACCCATTAAGGTCTTGTTGTCTTCAATGATCACAGCTGTGTGACTCGATTCTGGTAAGGTAGTAGTACTAATCATAACTAGATTGAAACTATGTGGGATTTGAGGCCCATTTCCCTTACTTTCTCCTACCCCACCTCCTTGGGTCAGTCTTTCTCAAGGGTAGATTGTGGCTTTGTCTCATTAGCCTTCGTGATTGGCCCACCATTAATTTTTTCTCCACGTGAATCCTTCACTAACCCCTCAAAATTTAATCCCTTTGAAATCTCTCGCTTTGATTATTTCCCTTTCAAATTCACCTTATTTTTCATTTGAGAATATTCAATTTCCTTATTTTTCATTTGATAATATTCAGTTTCTTTATCAAAAACAACTTCATTCTCATCACCATTATCTTCCAAGATTTGGAAGGGTGATTTGTTCACTCCCTCAACTAACAGTTGATCTTGTTTTCCTTTCATTGTAGATTTTTCCAAAAATTTGGTCATCGTTTACTGGTCAAAGCTTGCATCCAAGGTCCATAGAGAGAAATCGAATCCTTTACAGCACCCGTAGTTGTAGTGTCACAGTATCAATAATTAGCACCACCGTAGGCTCCGTTAAGTTCACATTTTTCTCATTCCTTTGCTATTTTGGACAACTATTCTTAGTGTTCCTATAGTAGCCACACTTGTAACAGATGACAAGCAAGCCCCTGTACTCCACATATTGAACATGACCATCAATACGAACATAAGAAATTAAAGGTTTTTTTAGATCAACCACTACCACTAGGCAAGCAAAGCGACCCTTATTCGCTTCTATCGTGTTATAATAAACTTTTATAATATTTCCCACCACTTGGGAGATGATTCTCAACAAACCTTTAGTATAGTATTGATATGAGAGTCAAGGATACCTTACACAGACTACCATCTTTGAAGGATAACTTTCACTTGTTGTGAAATCTCGGGTCTGTGGTTGTACCACAAGATAGTGTCTATAAATCATCCATGACCCTACCATCAGAGCATTATCATAGTCCTTTTGATTACTGAGTTTAACCAGGAAGAATTTGTTATCAAGGTCAACCACCTGGAATCTCCCAGTTAAACCCATAATGAATGTAGATGACCTACCACAACTTTGTAGCTAATTTTTTTCTCCAAAGAGTCGCATTACAACAGTCTTAGCCATGCTCATATCAATCCATTCATGAATCCGCTCAGAAAATAGTTATCTCAAGATACTCGCCTTCAGTACTAATCGTGTAGTCATCCTCCCCAATTTCAAGTTTTGACTCCACAACCACTTCATCCTCTAACCCCCTATCCTCCACATTTCCTACAAGTTTGTTTTGTCATGAAATCTTTGGGAGGTCATCTTCCATTACCACGTCCTCTAGTTCAGGATCATTGTAATGACCCAAAATTCACAGGCACCGGAAAAAGTACATTATCGGGCCTCCGTCTTAGTAAATCGAGTTCGAAATAATTACTAGAAATATTTATGAGTCTAGCGATGTGTTTAATTAGGTTTAAATTAGGTGAATTTAACTTAATTTAGAGTAATTAGTAAAAATGACTAAATTGAATAAAGGGCAAATGTTCAATTATAGATCAATAGAAAATAAAAAGGACCAAACTAGCAATTTTACCAATTAGCATAGATGAGGCGGCATAAACTGTAAAAAAATCTAAGGCTTTTCTTAGATATTTGTTATTGATTGATTAAATTAAATTATAATATATTATTAGCAACTAAAACAAATAAAAGAAAGAAAATAAAGTAAAGAACAAAGAAAAGAAACAGAATAGGCAAACGAAAGCAGGGGAAGGAAAGAAAGAAAGAAGAAAGAAAAGAAAAAGGGAGAATTAGGGTTTGAAGGTTTGAAAGTTTAATAGGTAAGTTAATTTAGCCTTTTTTACTTAATTTTAATGTTTTAAAAGCTTTAGAACAAAGTTTTGATGAAATTAAATTAATATTTTGAAAGTTATTAGAATTCTAAATATTGTTCATGTTGAATAAAAAAAATGAAATAGGGGTTTAATTGAATGAAATTCAAGTTAAAATAGATATAAGGATCGAATTGCAAAGTAAGCTATAAGTTTTGTGTTTTAGGGACTAAATTGAGGAAAATTTCAGAATTAAGAAAATATGTTGAAAATTTAATAGTTAAATTTGAGTTTAAATGAAATTTGAATAGACATAAGGTGTGAATTGGTATTATAAATTTGGTTATTAACATTTTACATCAAAACAGTTTTGGGAAGTAGCAATGGTCTAACTTTGAAAATTCACTAAAAATTGTATAAATTAAACTAGAGGATGAAAAAAATATGTAATTAAAGCTTATTGAGTCTAGTTTCTTATAGTATAAATAGTGTAAGCAATGAATTGATGAATCAAGAGATATTTAAAATTTTGTAAGACTGGTTCGGGGTGATTTCGAGATGCCCTGTTTTAACTTTGGAAAATCATTATAAATTGTACAAAAATTATTATGGAGTGTAATTTATATGTGTGAACTCCTTAATGAATCTAGTTTCAAAATAAGTAAACAAAAACCTTATTAGAGTTCTGTACAATGAGATAATTTATTTTTAGTAGAGAGAGGTCAGAACTGTCAAATGAAATAACAGGGGAGTGTTTAATGAATAAACTGTACTAATTGGCTAGACCAAAAATTCTGAAAATCTTATGGTGAGAAGATATATGAGTCTAGTTTTAAGGAAAATTTATGGATATTAATTTGGAGTTTCGTAGCTCAAGATATAAATAATTTAGTAACAATGACTCAAGTAGACAGCTTAATGGTGAAATTATATATATACATTAAAAATGGTTAAATTTGCATGTTTAGGTTCATGGATTAAATTGAATTGTGTTATATTGATGATTATAAATTATTATTATTTTCGTAGTTAACAAAGAACCCAAGACATCGGCGCAAAAAGGAAAGGAGAAAGCTATCGAGGATTAAAACGAGAAATTCACGGTTTGTATTACTATAATTCAAATTACTTTTTATTAAATGTTATATATCAATTCTATATTTAATAAGTGAATTATAAGGTAAGTATTGATATTTGAGTTGAATGAGAATTGAATTGAATGGTGAATGTGTATGTATAATTGAATTGTAAATTGATTTGAATGTGAAAATTTTAATTGAAAAGTAATCTTGGAATGGAAATGAAAGTGAATTGAGAATTGAAATACCCTATTAACTAGTCGGGCTAAGTCGGATATAATTGGCATGCCATAGGATATGAAAGTGTACGGATTTGCGGCTTTATCGATCGTGCACTTTATGTGTCGATTTCGAGCACCTCGTGTGTCGTATCAGGCACCTCGTGTGTTGTATCAGGCACCTCGTGTGTCGTTTTAGGCACTTTATGTGTCGTACACTGATCAGGTACTATGTACCGTTTTAGGCACAATGTGCCGTCTTGGTGTGTTTGGGTTGGAATCCGTGTATCATTAAAGTCCGAAATGTTAATAGGGTCAATAATTGAAATGAGAAGTTCAAATGAATTTGATCGATTGTACTAGTGAATATGAAAGAAATTAAAATTGTGGACTGAAAATTTAGATTGGAAATGAAATGCATGGATTTAAAATGATTGTGGTGATTAAAACACAGTAAATGTGATTTGTAACTAAAATTGAATAATAGATTGTTTATTTATTGTTATTTAATGATAACTTAAAAAAAAAAAAATTGTTATTTGATGCTGAGTTCTTATTTTATTTTTTTAATTGCTATTGCAATTTGAATTATGGTAATACCACTGAGTATGAAATACTCAACGTCTGACGTTGTTTCATGCGCAGTTAATAGAAGTCTAGTGTCCTGGTCCAGCATCCGAGTGATCCCGACTCCAGCAAATTTTGGGTGATGTTTTCTTTCTTAATTGAAAGTGGCATGTACTAGGTGATTTATAAGTTATATAGATATACTTGTAAAGTTAGTTATAAAAATTGTATACCATATTTTGTTATTAGTTTGATAAAATGGTAAATATTATATTATATAATTTGGTATAAGTTGGAATGAAAAAAATGAATGAAGTTATTAGTTAATTTGGATTAATATTATGAATGTTTAGTTATTAAATGACTATGTTAATGAATTGGTTATGATTTAGATATATTTAGGTTTAAATTGTTTTTGATTGTGCCATTGGTTTTGGATTAGGTGGTTTTGGTTTGAATTTGCAGGGGTTTTATGTAAAATTAAGAAGAAATGCTGTCGAAATTTTTGTAAAAAAAATATATATATATATTTCCCTGAATACTCGAACAAGTCCCGTTTCATTCCACTTTAATACTTGTGTTGGGCTTCGAAAGTCCATTATAGGGACATAATTCTTCAATTATACTATGAATGTTATAATAATTGTAAAATATCCATAAGTTGTCTGATATATCCGGTAATGCCTCGTAGCCCTGTTCCGGCGACGGTTTGGGGTTAGGGGGTGTTACAATCATCAGGATTTATTCTTGACTTTCTTTGGGACTCTCTTGAGGCCTTCAGAGGTCGAGGACCCTGGTCGTTCCAGCGAGGCAGAAGAGAAAGACTATTGTGACAAAGGAGAACCCATTGGAATATATTCAACTGAACTTTACTATAAACTATTATCTACTTTAAAGATAAAAATAAATTCTCATATTAAAAAAAAAATGCTTTGGCCATTTGAAATCCCGGCTGCTAATCAAACTATTGAACAGTTATAAAAATGTTGTAATTGGAAACATGAATTTGTAACATGTTTACAAGCAAATTCTTTCACCAAATTCGCTGAATGATTAGTTTGCCAGATAGGAACATTTTATGCACATGATTGGAGAAAAAAACAAATGACAAAAGCATGTTCAATGTGAAACCCACATCATATTCAAAGCTCATCGACAACTATCTTATATAATAAAAACTCAAGAAAGAAAATATGATACGACAAAAAGAACTTTCCGAAATCTTATAAATATAAAACTTTGAACACGATTATGAGATAAAACATACCAAAACTATGATATGAATATATATAAGAAGTCAAACCGCTAATTGGCATTTGATGGATTTCAGTCAGTGAATGAGTATGAAAATGAAGAGATGAATGCTGTATCTATTATCACAACTTGTACAATTCATAATGTTCAATATCTATAATCGAATTGCTACAAAAGTCAACCCAAAATGCATTGAAAAAGAACGAAAGGGAGAAAAATGTTCCTCTGAATGCACATATGTATTTTTTATGTACTGATAGGATACTTGCTGAGTTATATCTGTGTATTCATATTCAAATACGTCAGATACAAATATTTCAAAATAACGAAAGATTGAAATAACATTCACTAAGAATGGGATCATACAAAGGGAACATTTGCTTGCCTGAATATCAAGCATCGGCTCCAACTTTACTCATGATATCCTTTTCCTTAAGGTATTCATATTGCCCACATATTTGAATATTTGTTATTGGGAAATGAAAGTCCTTTGAAAAAGTTGAGCATGATTGTCTCCTTATCTCGTACGGATTCCTAGTTTAGGTAACTTAAACCTTTGCTAGCCGTAAGAGCCATGACTTTTCTTTATATACATCATACAACTTCACGTTTTCCACGTTAATATCATTTTATTGCTTCAAAATACAATATTCTGAATCATATAAATGTAAACAACAGGAAGGATTATGTTGGATTTATTTACAACCTAGTTCATATTCATAAACAAATATAACGAAGTACAATAATGGAATTCAGATTTGATTTTTTTTCTTCCGTGACAAAAAGATTTAATTTCCAAACATTAAAAATGCGATTACGATATGAAGTAAGGCTTATTCATTATCACAGATGATTTTTCAGTACAAAGGGTATACCTTTAGGAACTTTTGACATACAAATTGTGAACATAATATAGAGCTTTGATACTCAGATTTTGTATTTGAGGTATTGAGCAACAGTGAGAGGTTTAGGGCCGCCAAACCAGTTAATCATGAATATGTTTTCGATCTTAAGTTTGAAGATCCGGAAGTTATGACTCTTAGGCCACCCTGTTGATCAACGAATGCAACTTTGGTCGCTACACCAAGTAAATGATAGTCATTTTGGGTTTGGGTTAAGAATTACCTTTCATCTCTGGATGCTTTGTGAACAAGGCAGTTTGAGCAAATTTCGTCTCTTTGGAGTTTGCATCAAGCAGTACCAACTAAAACATCAAAAACACAACCCAATTCAGTTCAAGTTTCATTGCAAAAGTCGATGTGTGTGTGACTGGTATTTATAGCAAATGTACCTTTCCTGTGAGTGTGATTTTTGCACAAACAGGGTTCTCTGGATCCGCATTTCCACAAGTTCCGAGCGGATACTCACTGATTGTGAGGGAGGGCCGGTGGTCTTTCAATGCATTTCTTGCGGTGGGATCAAGGGTTGTCAGGTAGAAATAGGGGATGCCAGTGCTTTTGTCCACTACCCCATCGCTAAATGAAACAACATTCCTGCAGCACGAGTTCATGAAGTAGGGGAAAATGAAGGGCCATAACAGAGTATCACGACATATTCGGACATTGCAAATACCCATAATAGATCAGGTGATGGACAAGCATAAGGTCTTGAAAGTAATAAAGCCGAGCTTAAATATGAGGAATATCTTCAATTCATTAACAAAGAATAAAAAGTAGGTTATGAAAACTTACCCAAATGGTGATCCTCCCAATTCCATTGATATTGTACTGCAAAATTTAAAATGAAAAATAAGCCAATCCTACACAACAATATTTTCGTATGTTACTCCACTTTGGTAGTGAAAATACAACATAGGTGTGTTTGATTTTGTCTTTAAAGATGTTCATGTATTAATAGTTTAAACTATATATGTCTTATTCGAATATTAAAGATAAGTATTTTACCATTTTAAGGAAAATGAAGTGTATAAACTAAAACTTAATTCAGTAATAAAACAGGAAATTGAACTGATGGATTTATCTCAGCATTTCGAAATAAAGATTTTCGTAGAAAGATTATAACCTTAAAATCCCCCAGCTACTCTGGGAGACCAACCAACGAGCATAACCAGCAGCATTATCTCTGTCAGGTTTTGGTGAAGCTAACAACAACCTTCCCTCACAACAATCTTGAAGACCCAGAAAAATCAAGAACAAGAAACAGTAAAAGCATTTACTTTTCATGCTCTTTGTTTCTGTATGACTCTGTAAGAAAGATAAAGATGAACTCAACTCAACTGGACAGAATATCTGTAATTATGCATAAAAAATTGCCATTTTAAAGACAAGTATCGGGCAAAGGCAAGTAATTCAACGTTTCTGTTTGTGTAAGCTTTCAAGTTATCTGTCCCAAATAAGATTTGACCATTGTAACCGTTTAAAAGAAGGGGTGCTTTAGTCCTCTGCTGTCAAGAACACGATATAAGACCATCATTTTTTGCTTCTGAGGATTGTACGTTTTGTCAAACTCACCATCTTTGCTAATTTTTTATAAAATTAACATGTCTGAAATAGAATCGTAGAAGATTGGCACTGAATAGAATTTGTAATTTTCTTTACGAGTAGCAGATTATTGGTCAACCCTTTGACTAATGTACCTTCAAACTATTTTTATTTATATACAATTAATCATATAAATATTAAAATGTATATATTTATAGTTTTTAATCTTAATGTTTATTAACATTTAACTCTAATTGAATTGGTGTCACAAATCAACAGTCACTATATCAATTGTAAAAATTAGTAAAATTCCTTTTATGTTTAAAATAAATTATATTATTATGAGGATATTTTTATCTTTCTATATTTTAATAAAATCATTCAAATCTTATATATGATTAACTATTAGTCTTTATAAAAGGTATAAAAGTTAAACTTTATCATTTAAATCAAATCTTTTTGTTATTATTTTTCAGTATATTTTAATATTATTACACTAGAATATTTTCAATCAAATCGTTGGTAGTTATATCTATATTTCTATACTATTATTTTAAGTGCGTGATAAGATTTGTGGTTCGAGTCAATGCAACACCAACTCGATCAAGAAAAATATCAAAAACCAAATTTTAAATCATTATTAGATATTACGTAAAGGGTGTTTTTGTATTTTCATCCCTTAAATAAACTTAAAAAATACAAAGAGATTTGAACTATTTTAAATTGTTAAGTTTACCATTTTAATTAAAACCTATTTTTTTTATTATATATGAATTTTCACATAAAATATAGTTTCACCCATATTGGGAGCTATGTATTTTCTCACTATTATTTAAGTGTGTGACTGAATTCGTATCACGAGTCGAATCGATAATGGAATTTGAATTCCTTTAAATTTAATTTTACTCACAATTTAAACTACTTATTTTATTTTAATTTTGAATGTTATTGTTATTAGTTTCAAATAATATATTTCATTATTTACGTTATTTTTAAACTTACATTTATACTTTAAATGTGCAATTTGCACATAAGTGTGTGATAAAATTACTAGTATAGATAAATGTGGTTGCCTTTGATTGAGTTAGTTGTAATTCAACTTAGACCAACTTAATCATTGAAATTATTAGAAAATTTATTTTAAGAAAGTAATAAATAATATTTTTATAAGTAGGTTTTTATTAAATGTTGCCTAATATCCAGAAATTAAACATAGGATTGCAGAGGGTTTTTATAAGTAGGTTAGCACTCTATTTATGATTTATATCAATATTTTTAACATTGAATTTTTCTTTCATCTACGTGATGACATTTTGCTTGCATGTTAAGTAAAGTTTCCTGACATTTTGACATGTTAAATAAATTTAATTTCATTATATATTCTTATCATATTTGTTTTTTTTATATAATACCTAAAACTACTCATATTCTCTTCCCAACACTTAAATAAGAGGTTCAATACACTAGAACTCACGTCTTCCTATATTGACAATAATATCAATGCCAATCGAATTAAAACTCAATCAACTATAAAATATTATTTCTAAACCCATACTTATAATTTAATTACATAATTTCCACGTAGCAACGTAGCATCACTAATCTAATCTAATTAATTTCAGATTTATATAGTGTTTAATCGTTTTCAGTTCTCCCAAACGGCAGTTATGGATTTCGGTTTCAACTTACTGTTAGAGTCACGTAGATCATCCTAAATCCACCAAGATTCTTGCTTGTGGGTTATATTGTGTACGTCATCATATTATATGGTTATAACTGACATACAAGTAGGCAAAGAGGAGAGTTTAAAACAAATTTGGTCGATTTACTTCGGATCCTATTCAAATAATAAAATGATTGTTTATTTGAATTTATCCATCAAATTCAAAAAATTATTTTGTTATTTTAATATGCTAAAAGTATTTATCATTAAATTCTATATAAAATTTTAATTTCTATTAATGAAATAATAGTTTAAGTCGAATTAGGTGGATTCAAAATAAAACAACAATCCAAGTCTGACCTATAATATTAACTTGGAATATTACTGTGTTGAGTGGTTTGATTATATTTTAAAACATTTTGTAAGAAAATAATAGTAATTTTAATAATTTAATTTAATTTAAGTAATTAAAATAAATTTAAAAGAGAATTGATATATCATTTATATACAGAGAGACTAAGACGTGGGTACAAAAGATTCCCGTGCATCGATTTTTGTCGACACAATTAAAGTTTTAATGGAAAATCATAAGAATACATGAGGATGTTTATTTATTTTGTATATACCAATTCTATTTAGTTTATTTGAACTTAAAGTAATTTATAATTCTTTAATTTTTATAGCAGTATTTTATAGTAAATTTTAGTAATAAATTTTTAGTGTAGTAGAAAATTGACCCTAAATTATATCTTGATTTTCAAATTAATATTTAAAATATTTTTTATCAAAAAAAGTTGAATGTTTAATTAATAATAATGTATCATGCTGGTTGATGTTGTTTTTTAAATAAGCTGAGACGATTAATAATTTAAGTAATATTTATGATAAAAACCTTTAAAATCAATCTTTCAATTTGGATATAGTTTTAATGGTAAATGTATGTAACTATGAAAATTTAGTCTTTTACATTTTGTTTCTAAGCTCATAAGATATTTTATACATTTACTAAAAATAAAGAATATTATACATTCTTTATGTTTGAAAAACAAGTAATATTTTTTGTGTAACTAAAGTATCTTCCCAACAATATTATTTACAAGAGGCAAATTTGAGTTCTTCGTGTAATATGTATTATCATTATACTCAATATTATTATTAACAAAAGTATTTTTATTCAATCTAAATCATTAAAAAATATTAAATTAGAATATTTCAATGACAATAAATAAAAATGTTTTAAAATTTTCCAAATATAAAAACTATTTATTTAAAATATCATAATATTTCACATATTTTAAAAAAAACTAATTATTTAAAATTCCATGTCTAAAACTTCCGAATGAAATTAAACTAATATTTTTATTAATATGTTATTCAATTGAAATTTTCCTTCCTGCTTCAATATAGTTTATTTTAAATATTCCAAATTTCTACTTTAAAAAAATAATATTAATATTCATGTTTATGTTTTACACATTTTAATTTTGTGGTGTAAATTATGATGATAGTTTCGAGTATTATTGCACCCACAATTTCTGATTACAAAGCAAGTAACCCTTTTGTTTGTACATGCCATATACTGTTAATACGTTAGAAAGAACTTGAAAGATGAAATGTGTGGCAGATTTTTTGGGTGTTGAAGAGATGAAATGTGTTACGATGAAATTAGTTTCTTGGGTTTTATGAACCTAACTTGAAATGTTTGCAGTTTGGTGTTGAAATGTGTTGTAGATGAAATCAAATTTTTTTTCCGGAGGCATTTTTTTCTCTTAAAGAGTAGTAAATTTTGAACATTTATTTGACAGAGTTCAAACTTTAATGGGAAAGAAGATTTGAATATTTGAGCGGAAAAGTCGTTGAATTGCTGAGAAAAAAAAATGGAGTTTTCTCGGGAAAATATGGGTTATTTTATTTATTTTTTGGGCGCTTGCTACTGCTTAATGCATGGAAAGATTCCAAAGAGCAACAATTCGTAAGGATAAAAGTTAACTACGAAATTGATAGAATTTTTAAAGTTAACATGCACTGGTGGTAATCAAACCATTTGTAATTTGTTTAGCCTTCAAGAAAAGTTAAAAAATAATGATTTAATTATTTAAAATTTTCTGATTTTGATCATCAGCCATTAAATTACTTACGGAAGATAATTTGATAGCTTTTAAAATTGGCATAAGAACAACTTTAATTGTCAATATTTATACATTGTGTCAATTTAGTCTTTATTCTAATAAAATTAACCCTCAACATTTACACATTGTGTAATTTAGCCTTATTTATAGTTTTGTTTTTCTTTGTGACATTGATGGTTAATTTTAAAAGAATGAGAAAAATAAAACTACGAAAAAACGACAAATTACACAATACGTAAATGTTGAGGGTTAAAGTTACTATTATGCCAATTTTAAAAATTGTCACATCATCTTTCTGTCAACCATTTAACAACTAGGAACCAAAAAGGGTAAAATCGAATAGTTGAATAACTATGTTGTAACTTTTCATTATTGGGTGACCAAAAAAGAAACTTACCAATAGTTGGGTCGCTACTGTAGTTTACTCTATTTTTAAATATGAATGGTTAAATTTGTTGAATTATTTAGAATTAGGACCAAATTAATTAAAAGAATGTGTAAGTGCTTGCGAACTACATGTGTTATTATACCACTTAGAAAAATGTCACTTTAGCAATTTCGTTAATAATTTAACATATTGTAACCAATACGAAACCGAACAATAACACAAGTGACAAAATTGGAAGTTTTTATTGCTCGGTGAAAAAATAAAAACATTGTAACACCCCATACCCGACCCGATCATCAGATCCAAGAATGTGATGTCACATTACGTTGTCATAGCAACTCAAGCTAATCCATTTCATTATCACACAATTTAAATTATACTTTAACTTTCAAACCAATTTAAGCATCAATCATATTCACAATTAATCATTTGTAATGATTAAGTTTTAAATTCATTGTTATACATGGTTAGGAAATGTCAAATGTAGAGTTAGGACTCAATCCAAACTCAAATGTCAAATTTTAAACTCATGTCTCAAGATAAGGATTTCTATGCCTCGAGACAGGTCATAACTTATTTCGAGATTTTTAGCTTCAAAGTTTGCATGTCATGTAACACGCGAAACCCAACCTTATGATAGAATCCGAGTTTGATGTGTCACTACTCAAAATCGGACTAGCTTAAAGCAAAACAATTTGGTGGAAGCTTTATAAAATTATTACAAAGTTATACATATAAACATATGATAGTTGTGGTTTTACTAAAGTTTGAATGAAATCATTAACAGATTGAAATAAGGTTCAAACCATTTGGCGTATAAGTTCAAATATAATAACTTCATTAAACAAATTACAATAATTCAAATCTAGACATTGATACTTAATAGAAATCTTGTAAAAAATAGAGTCTTATAAAAATAATAGTTTTTTTATATAGACCATTTCCAAAATACATTTTTATGCCACCCCTAAGAGTCATGCATGATACAAAAAAAAATAGTCAACTCCCAATAGTAGCAGCACTCTGGCGTAGTCCTTCTAATAAAGTTTTCCTTTAGTTAACAAGCCTGAGAAGGAAAATATAACAGAGTAAGTTCATATGAACTTAGTGAGTTCCAAGAAGAAATCATATATAACATTACTTACAGTACAACAAAACCTTTCAGTGACACTTACACACAATGAACATAGTATGCCCAATGCGTATACAGAACACAGACAGACTGAGTACGCCAGCTTACTTAACACATGGGTGTATACTATAAGCCAACTTAAAATAACTTAGATAACCCATGTTCATGCTAGCCACATACCTGAAATTCAAAATCAGAAGCATATCATACATTCTCATTTTCATACATTTACCCCTTTAACACCTTATATCATTTTCATTCAAAATAGCATGTTTTATCGTGATCTGCTAATTCGGTTTGCAATATAGTTGCCTTATCGGAGGCTACACAAACATATCTCTTTATCTCCACCACTATATATCAGATCATATCATACATATCAGAAGTAGATGGTAGTGGTTTAAGCATGAAGAATATCACTTACTTCGTATCACAAATAGACTGAACTCAGATTGATGACTTTGGATAATCATTATCCACATATACATTTTTCATCTATTACAGAGGATGATTACTTATCTTATAGAAATTATACAAACAAGAAATTTACAACACATGGAAGTAAGAAGGAACTCACCAGAAATTCTAGCACAATATACAAAATAGGTCATTTGCCTTTATCACTTGGACCTTCGTTAGCTTTTTGAGCTAAAAGAAAGATATTTATACATATCATATCATCAATCTATCAAATTTGAACATGCAAGCAAGAATCAACCATGCTTATTCCCAAATCAGGAAGTTTCCTTCCTCACACACCATTCTAATATTTATGCATGCAATACGAAAAACACGTAATTGACTTCAATGACAACTTAAAGGTTCATTAGTAATTATCAGTGAGCTGGTACTAACGTATAAGTTAGCTAGATACTGTGAACCTTCAGTTTGAAGAAGTTCTCTAAAGTTAGGTTTTCAGAAAGTTTCAGAGGAAATCAAGAAAGAAGAAGAAGGTGTAAAGGTGTTTAGAAAGACTACCGCTATTCTTATATACTTAAGCATAGAGACAAGGATTAGTGGAAAAATTAGATAATTTCACTAACTCTCTTGATTCAAATAATTAAGTGCACTTAACAAAATTTAGGTCTTATCATCTACAATAGTCTAATTGTGTTCTAACTAGACCTCAAGTTGACTAACTAAATCATCATACCAAAATAATAAACAAATCTAAACAATTGCAAACTTAACGAGTTTGCCCAAAGCATCTGGGTTGGGTGGATAATTAACAAAAGAGTCTACCAAACCTTAAAGCTCGCCAAACTAGGACTTCACCAAATGGTGTATTACATAGAATTCTATACCTAGCTAGAACAAATACTTTACTTACTCAAATCTATCCTTAATTTACCATCTATATGCTAAATAGTAACCAATACGGAGACTTTGTAGAGCAGGCTGTTACAATTCTCTCCCACTTAGAAAATTTCATCCTTGAAATTCATACTATTGAATAGCTGAGGATACTGCTCTTTCATTAAACTTTCTCTTTCCCAAGTAGCTTCTTTTGTATTATGATTTCTCCATAATACTTTCACCAATGAATTCCTCTTATTCCTTAACTCTTTCATCTCTCTTTCCAAAATACGAATTCTAAATATTCAATCTGCACAGCATGATCTCGATTTGATCGATATCTTTTTAACATAGACACATGAAACACATTGTGAATCTTTGATAACCTTGTAGGTAAAGTCAAATTATATGTCACTTGTCCACTTGCTCTAAAACTTCATATGACTCTAATAATCGTGGACTTAACTTTCCTTTTTGATCAAATCAAATAATTTTCTTCCAATGAGAGACTTTTAAGAACACTTTATCGCCAACTTCAAAAAAATCTATATCCTTTTTAAATCAACATAACTTTTTGGCGATCTTGGGCAACTTTCAAATTACTATGGATGATAGAGATTTTTTCTTCTGTTTCTCGTACTAACTTAGGTCCTCCAAATTTTCTTTCACTAAGCTCCATCCAAAATGTGGGCATTCTACACTTTCTTTCATACAGAGCTTCAAATGGGGATATACCTAGACTAGCATAATGACTGTTATTATACGCAAATTCAACTAGAGAAAATTACTTTTCCCAGTCCAGCCCAAAGTCAATCACACAACTTCTTAACATGTCTTCCAGGACTTGAATAACTCTTTCAGATTGACCATCTGTCTAAGGGTGAAATGCAATACTGAATTGCAAATTGGTTTCCAATGATCATTATAGTTGTTTTCAGAATCTTGATGTAAACATTGGATCTCTGTCTAAAACTATAGAAGATGAAATTCCATGAAGGAGCACTATCTTAGAAACATATAGCTTAGCTAACTTTTCCAGTGAATATATGGTGTGTACTAGCAAAAAATAAGTTGGCTTAATGTGTTGATCTGCTATCACCCAAACTGAATTCTTTATTGAAGCACTGAGAGGTAGTCCTAATACAAAATCAATAGTAATTCTATCACATTTCCACTCTGGTATCTCCAAAGAATACAGCTTACCAGAAGGAACTTGATCCTTTACTTTAACCCTTTGGCAAGTCAGAAAAGTTGAAACATATTCTGTAATTTCTCTCTTCATTCCAGGCCACTAGTATAAACTTTTCAAATCTTTACACATCTTGACACCTTCTGGATGGAGTGAGAAGGTTCCATGATGAGTCTCTTTTAGCAGTTCTTATTTTAAGCCATTTCTAGCTGGCATATACATTCTTCTTATGAATTGCAGTTCACCATCTTTGCCCAGACTGAAATATGTTTCATTATAAAACATCATATACTACTTATATATATCACACTACACATCTTTCATATGCTATTCTAGAATTTGAGAGAGAAATGTTGGCCAAGCAGTTAGCTTTGCCTATAATAATCCATCATCAACCATACTTACTCATACTCGAAGAGATGTTAATGTTGCCACTGTTTTTCTTCTCAAAGTATCAGCCACAACATTAGCCTTTCCAAAGTGATACTTTATATCCAGATTATAATCTTTTAGTAGTTCCATCTAGCGTCTTTGGCATAGATTCAAATATTTTTATGTCGTCAAATGCTTCAAGCTAAGGTGATCAGAGTACACACGACATTTTTCCCCATACAGATAGTGTATTGAAACCTCACCAAAAATCAATACCAAATTGAAATTTTGGTTCTTAAACATTTTAGCCAAGTATCTACGAGTATTGATACTTTTCATGTGGTATTGATAAAAGTTTACTAGTATCGATATTTTTGGCTCCAACGGTCACTGAATTTCGCATTAAATGCTAAAAATATCAATACTTTATTGGCAAATATCAATGCTCATGGTTGCAGGTGAATTAAATGCACTGGTTATTTTATCCCCAATGGCTCTATTCATTTTTCTAACAACCACAATGGCTGAAAATCAATTAGGGGACATAAATACCATCTTTCAAAGACCTTACAACAATAAGATATATTATCAAGCTTAAAGATTAATCAAAACAACCTTGTGCTTTCAATTCTCAACAATTTTCTTTATACACACTTGTGATCTTTCATTTTATTCATTCAACTCAAGTGTTTCTCTTTGTATTTGTGCTTAATTTGCAAACACTCTGATCTTCTAAGGGTTATTTCTTAGTTTGCTTATTTTTTATTCTCTTTGAGAGGGTTGAGTCTTAAGGTTTTGGTAAAAATCTTAAGAGAGTTGTAAAGTTAAACCTTATCCTCAAAGGTTGTCAAATTAGTGAATTTGGAAAAATTCTTATTTGTGGAAAGCTAAGGTAATGGAGTAATCAATTGGGACCGAACCATTGTAACACCCTAACCCTAAACTGTTATCAAAATAGGGTTACGGAGCATTACCAGACCTTTCAGACATATTACGAACCTTACACAAATAAATAACATACATATTGTAAAACATCCATAATGTCCCTTTTATGGACCCTCGAGGCCCAAAATACGTGTTAGAAGTGAATCGAGACTAATTTGAGAGCTCGAGAAATTTTTCATGAAATTTTAATTTTTTTTTAATTTTTTTAACAAATACAGGGCTCACACCGTATAGACCAGGCCGTGTGGGCTCAATATAACCCCTTTATAATCATCTAACCAACCCTGCAAACTTAAAACATAACCAATTCAAACCAATATCACAACCGTTACAATTTTATATACAATTAAATTTAAAACATATCAAGACACCAACCTGATAATCTACTCACTAAACATTCACAAGCAACAATAAGATTAGTTTAGAGAATTCATTTTATTTCCATTTCAAAGTTTAATATCATATGTGCCATTTTATCTTCTTATTCTTTCATATGTCTATTCAAATAACATATGTCATCTATTACAACCAAAATCCACTATGACACATACATAATCTAGGTACATCCACCTTTACCAAAAAGAAATATACACATCACCAAGTTTTTGAGGTCGGGATCGACTCTGGATGCTAGGCCGGATCATTTGACTTCTACTAACTTGCGCACGAAAAACAACCGTATGCTAAGTATATTATACTCAGTGGTATTACTATAATTCAAATTCAAATAAGTATACTTATTCAATTTATACTTTTATCCTTTTAATAATTGATACATATTAAATCAATTTATTTAATAATAATAGTAACTTTTCAAACTTGTATCCAATTGAATTCATAGAATATTTCACTATCTCAAAATTCATTCCATTCCCACATCTCATAAATATTTCTTTCATTTCATATATAAAATAATTCAATAGAATTTATATTATCAAAGTTTATTCATTCTCCCCTATTAACGTGATTCGGATTTTGACGGATACACGGATCCAACCAAACACACCAATATGGCACCCAGTGCCTCATCGGATAGTTCGAAGCAATAAGTTGACACTTAGTGTCTCATCGGCCATGCCGAAGTAAGTTGGTACCCAGTACCTTATCGAATCTATCCGAAGTAATATAATGACACCTAGTGTCTCATCGACTCGAAGTCGAAGTAATCCTGAACACTTCCAATTCTATGGCATGCCAACTATATCCGACTTAGGCTTAGTTTGGATGGGCAGTGTGTTTACCTCCGGTGAGGTTAAAAACAGCGGTGGCGGTGAGATTAGTTACTGTAGTGGTGAGATTGGATACTGCAGCGGTGAGATTAGAAACAATGGTGGAGTCTGTGTTTCGATTCAAACGCAGTTGTAGCGGTGAGGTGAAAATAAAAATGACTATTAAGGACATCAGATTAGAATTGATATATAATAGAAGTTTTAAATTATTGTACTTATATAAAATTATTAAAATATGTGAATTTATAAATTCATTTAATAAAATATTAAAATTTATTTTAATCTTCTAATATTTTATTATAAATATTTTAATGAATTTGGCAGAGGTATTTCTTCCCCGTTATCAGCAAAATTTGGCTGCCAAATCTGAAAAAAATAAGATTGATAAAGAAACTTTCAAGGATAAAATGGTAAATTAATAAATAAAAGTAATACCTCTGCTGCACCAGTGAACTTACTGCTGCTTTCAGCTCCAGTTGGTTTTTGGGATATCAATGTGGTGAAAATTGATTTTGGTTGCACTGAAATGCTCAACCAAACAGGTTGCCAGTGAGGTTGGTAGCCCAACTGCACCTCACTGGCGTTAAACGGTGAACCAAAGGCAGCTTTAGCCCGACTAGTTAATAAGGTTTCCAATTCACTTTCTCAATTCAATTTCAATCAAATTCATACCAATCACAAATTCTCATATTTTCAATTCAATATCACAATAACTTATTTAACTCAATTCAAATCACTTTCAATTTCCAATCAATATACATTCAAATATTCACATAATTCATAATTCAATATCATTTCTTACCTCAATTCCACTTACCACACACATTAATTAAAATTCAAAAATAAATAATAACTAAATTCGAATTATAGTAATACAAACTAGAATTTCTCCCGAGTTACTCTCCGACAATCTTTTCCTTTCCCTTCTGAGCCAATGTCTACGGTTCGATGTCAGCTACGAAAATTAAAATTAAAATTAAAATATTTTACAATTATTAATACAACAATTATTCACATCAAATACTTGAATTTCCTATTTAACTTCTACCTTAATTCCAATTTAATCCTTAACTAAAATCATCTATTTTGCCATCCCAATTCATACCTTATTTATATTCAATTTTCAACCAAACTTAAACTTAACTCTCTAATTTTCATCATACATACCTAATTTCAAATTTCTTGCAATTTAGTCCCTACTACACAAAATTTATAGCCTATTCTACAATTTAATCATTCTCTTACTTCTAACTTGAAATTCTATTAATTGAATCCCTAATTCACACTTTTACTGAACAAAATTAGTATATAAAATCTAATAACTTTTAAAATTTCAACATATATCTAGTAGTATTTTATTGTAGGATCATAAAATTCAAAAATTATAAGAAAAAGACTTAAATTGACTTACCAATTTGAATTTGAACCTTTGAAAACCCTAAATTTTTTCTTTCCTTTTCTTTCTTCTTTCTCTCTGTTTCGTCCCTCACTTATTCTGTTTCTTTTGTTTTATATATATATATATATATATATATATATATATATATATATATAAAATATAAATATAATATAATATAATATAATATAATATAATATAATATAATGTAATGTTTATATAATAATAAAATAATATATTATAATAAAAATCGTAACTAAAAATCTTTGATATTTCAATGTTAAACCGCCTCAATTAATTAAAATGGCTTAATTTCCTATTTCGTCCTTTTTTCTTTCTTTAATCTATAATTAAACTTTTACCTCTATTACAATTTAATCCTTTTCTTAAGTACTTCTAATTAAATCAAATTCACCTAATTAGAACCTAATTAAACATACAACTAGCTTCGTAAATATTTTTTATAAATATTTACGAATTCGGTTTACTAAGATAGAGGCCCGACAACACATTTTTTCGATACCCGTGAATTTTAGGTCATTACACATTATATATCGTGTTCATTGTCTCTATTTATTCTCTTTGCTTCCACTAAATTTTAAAAGGTCAATTCACCCCCTCTTGACGGTTACGGATTGATTAATTGATCTAACAAGGACTTTTGGGAGCAAAGCGTCAAGGTTTTGGGGAGGGAAATGACATGCCATTACGGTGACAGAATGATAAAATTTTTAAAAACTGTAGTGATTAATTGAAAATTTTATTAGTTGATCAACCAAAACAAAAATACATTAAAAATTTAATGACAATGTAGGTAATTTACCCTTTTTCTACTCATGCAAAGTATGAAATTATTATATTTAATAATAGTTTCTTAATATTCATAATATAGAAATGCTTTGAGATTTAATAATTCGACATTTGTAAATATCCTTTAAATTAATGCTGATTTATTGATAGTGCATATTTTATTTAATTAATAATTATTTATTTAAATTATTTATTTGCTACTAATAATAATTGATACCTAAAATATAACTATCTGGTTTTATTCATTTGTTGTAGATAAGATTAATTTAATTTTATCTTTAAAAGTAATTTATTGTTGTTTAGACTAAATTATTATTAGTATAATTATTATGATCATCATTTGTATGAATAAATGAATATTATTTATACTTATTTTATTTTACGTGTCAAAAATTAGTATAAATAATATTCATTTATTTATATTATTTTATTCATTATTACAAAAGAATCCCTGTTATTTAATTTTGTTTTTGAAAATGTATTTTGGATTTTGTGTTCTTTTTAACTGTTGATTTGATGACCCAGTTGAAATTAATAAAAAGATGAGGCTTTGATTTGTTTTTGTGCTCAGTGGTTAAAACATGTAGGCTTAGTGACACAAGGAGCAAATGAAGAAAACAAATGCTAGATTAGCATTAAATGATATAATGTTATTTCTTACTTTTATCTGTATCAAGGAAGAAACTCGAAACTTACAATTGGATCATGCTAATTTAGCAATAAATAATATAAGATAGGAAAGCATTGTCCTGTGGATTTGGCTTATTTCTTATTTCTTTTGTTTTTTTATTTTTGCAGTACACTATCAATCGAGTTGGAGGGATAACCATTTGGTAAGTTTTGTTGACTTGCTTTGTTAATGAAATGAAGATGCTCCTCATGTTTAAGTTCACTTTTGTTCCTTTTAGTAGCTTATGCGTATTTAAAATGTCCAAACATTTGATACTCAAAGCTAGTTGCCCAAACATGTTGTGATACTCTCTTATGGTCCTACATTTTCCCCCCATTCAATACAATGTTAAACTTGTGCCACAGGTATGTTGTTTCCTTTAGCGATGGGGTACCGGATGAAAGCACCGGCATCCCCTATTTCTACTTGACAACCCTTGATCCAACAGCAAGAAATGCATTGAAAGACCATCGATCCTCGCTTACACTCAGTATCCGCTCGGAACCTGCAGCACTTTGTACCCAGAGAGCCCTGCTTGTGCAAAAATCACTCTCACAGGTAAGGTATATCGCTATAAGTTACATGTGTGTGTGTTAATTTGATTCATACGAAAATTTGATTGTCTTGTGGTGTTTTAGTTGGTATTACCTGATGCAAACTCGAAAGAGTCAGAATTTGCCAAAGCTGCCTTGTTCACATAGCATCCTGAGATGATAGGTAATTCTTAAACCCAAAACCAAAATGATTGTCCTTCACTTGGTTTCCTTTCTTTATTGCAATGACGGAATTCGTAATCATTGATGGACAGGGTGGCCTAGCAGTCATAACTTAACAGTTTTTCAAACTCAATATAGAAAACATATTCATAATCAACAGCTTTGGTGGCCCTAAACCTCTCACAGTTGACAAGTACCTCAAATACAAAATGTGAGATTCGGAGTAAGTTTATTGTTTATACAATTTGTATGCCAAAAGTTTCCCATAGGTATACACTTTGTCTTGAAACAATCATCTGTAATAATGAATTACTTTATGTCGTAATCGCGTTTTTACTGCCATCAGTATGTACAAAGTGAAAAAAATTCGTGGTGATAAGTGCTTAGCTGCTTTGTAAAAGGGTTTTGGGTACGTTTGCTATAGTGTTTCAGTGCTTTCAAGAGATTCTCACCTGCCTGTACTTTGGTGTTCTTCACACCGAGGCTTTGTATTATAGTGTTTTTTGTACTGCAATGATAAGTGCTTAGTTGTTTTGTAAATGTTGTGTTTTATGATGTCATTGGGACTTTGTTTAGTTCTACCCTTGGGTCTTTTAATAAAATTTTTATTTTAAGAGAAAAAAATAATTTCCATTATTATAAATTGTTATATTTGTTTGTGAATATAAACTATCTTGTAAATAAATCCAACATAATTGTTGTCTTCGTTGATGTTAAGTCAAATCAATATTTGCAACTAGGAAATAAGCAGTGCTGAGAGCACTCCCTACTGCTTCAAACACAAGATGAATACAACAAAAATGATAAACACACGATATATTTACACTCATCACCTCGTAGATGTTTTTTTAAACTAACATTCACTTTTTTAGATTTCTCAATTTTGTATGTGAGATTTAAACAACTCTTTTCTAAGTTTTTTCTCAGATAACTTAGGACATTAATTAAGCCACACACTTGATTATTTTACTCAATACATTTAAAGAAATGTTCTTCAAATGAACAAAAATCGATGCTCATAATTCAATAAAATACCTATACAAGTCTCCACAATATATATATATATATATATATGAAATTGAGACTTACTAACATACTATGTCAATTACGATTAATATTCACTCGAAATAAGTCATATTATGTGCATAAAAAATATCTTCAAGTAGCTCATGATAAATCTTGAATCTTCAAGATATACTTCCTAGTTTTTCTCGATTTGATTCAATCTACCAAACTTAGAAAATTGATTGCTTCGATATAAATCAAAACCAATCTCAAAGGATATGTTGCCAAAATTTGCCAACTTAAACATGGAAAGTTTTTTAGCAGCCACTGATTTAGGCACTTCTCAAAATTTGCCTCAACAATCTTCCCCTTAAAATAGTGTTATTTCTATTCTAGTCATTCTAATTATTTTTTTGTCAATTTAGTCTAAGATAATTGCACGAATTGGTCGATGCCGTTCAAAATTCTCTTAATCTAAAGCTAAGAATCTCTCTATAATTAGTCCAAATCACTTTTTTGTTTATTTGCAACATAAGAACATCTTCAGCATTGCCCATCCCCTACTCCCTCATCTCTATCGCTCCTCACTTTGTCTACACGATGAAATAAACAAAGTGATGATGATTGGTGATTTTTATAGTGAGTGTTGGGCAGTGATGAGGATTGATGATTCTTATATTGCAAATAAACAAATAAGAAAAAATGTTCTAAACTAATTATAGTGAAGTTCTTAGTTTTAGTCAAAAGTAAAAAAAAAAAAAAAAAATCACATCAACAATCTGTTGTGGATTAATGGAATTTTTAATGTCAATGATCAATTCTAACAATTGTCTTAATTAGAGTGACCAAAACTAAAACAACACTATTTTAAAATGACTTGCGATGTAATTTACCCTAAATACAAATGCTCCTTTTAAATAACTCCCCTTAATCCATCATACTCAACTAGTAATATAATCAAGCAAATTAATCGTAATTAGAATCACATTAATAATTAAAGTAGAAAAATTATATTATAGCAAGCAGATAGAAAAGGATTCACAAAATAACAACCAAAGAAAAAACAAATTCAAGTTTAATATCTTCAAAATAATTGTAAACACCCAAAATTAGTAACGTGTGCTGTCTTAATTTTCAAAATATAAATTCAATTCAATATTTAATTTTAATCCGTAAAAAAACAAAAAATATATATTAAAATAAATTTTATTTTAATTAAAAATAAAAATATATTGACTAATCTTAGAGTAATACCAAAATTATCAGATTTTATTTTGAAATAAAAAAATCGATTTAACTGATTTGATAACTGCATCCTATTTTTAATACACATGGGTGAAATTTTACGCAACATAGCAATGGACTCACGATTTATATTAACTCAGGATGTTGCCAAAAATACTTAAAACATTTCATAAATGCTTGTATTCCTGAGATACATAATTATGATTATAAAAAGGTAATAATAAATAATAAATAATACAATAATACAAAATTATAAATACCCAACAATACAACAAATGATGATAATAATAAATTACATGCCAAATAATGTAATACCTAATAATATTTTAAAATAAAAACAAGTATGAATTTAAATTAAACAAGACTCTAGCAAGAAACCCAAAATACTTAAGGACCTAAAGCTAAATATTCCCTTTTTCTTTTGCCGTGAAATGCATCTCCATTTCTTATTTTTTTCAAAATTATTTTAGTCTTTTTAATGTTTATTTAATCTAACATTTTATTTTTATTTTTTCCCAAAACATAAAATTAAATAACAAAGTTTCAAACTATTTAAACATATCATGCTCATCAAAATAAAAGCATCATGTTTTTCACATTAAAATGAACTTCCATCAAATATATCAAACAAAACTAAAATAAAAACTTATAAGATAAAAGATACAGTACCAACAAAAGCTTCTTCTTTTCCCTTGCCGAGCAGCTCCCAGCCCTCATCAAAGTTTCTCCCTTTTTTTCTTCCATAATTTTCTGCTCTCCTTGGCCATTTAAAAGCCAAATCCCCAAAAATTTGGCTTTCTTTCCCATCCTATTAAATGGGTGGCGGTTGGTGGCACATTGCGTGGTCCACGTCCCATCAATCACAACATTCTTTCTTTTTTTTTAACACACTTTTTCCTTTAATTTTCATAATAAAATTAGAATTATATATTTTTGGGCCAACCAACCCAATTAAAATAAAAAAAAGCCTAAAATGTTTTAAATGGGTAAAAAGGGATCGGAAATTATAAAAAGTGTTAGTTAGAAATTCAATTTTGAATTTTTTGGCGAGGAGAAACAAAATCATTACATTAAACTAATATGGAATGAAAGCAACACTTGCTATATCAAACTCAAAGAGAGCTATGAATTCTCCAATGATCTCCTTAAATACCTAAACATCGTCTTTTTTGTTAAAAGATATTTTGGTTAAAGAATTCGCAATTCTATTTGCCACATTAAAAACATGTCATAATCTCCAATGTCCAACAAGTTGTAATACTTGAAGAATCCTTCTCACTAAGGCTGAATTCGAACTTACAACTTGCCTGTCTTAGAGGACTTTAACCACTTCTAAATTATCTGTTTGGATTATTACTCCGTCGAGACCCTGCCTTTGAAAAAGAGTTAGGCCATCCAAAATCCCTCATAGCTCAGCCTCCAACACTGAACACACCCTTAAATAATGGTTGTATCCAAGGATCCACTCTCTATTTTTATCTCAAAACACCCCCGTTAGAAGCAAGCCCTGTATTTGGTTTAACCACCTCATTAGTATTCAAGAGGCACTAATTACCTTTCAAGGGAAGGTTTGAATCAATTTTTTATTGCCCAAATGTGGTCTTCATATGCGTTAAAGCATACTGTTTTGCCCAACTAATGAAGATATTAACTGTCTCAATAGTATTCTAAGTTATTCCTTGGAAGAGAATTAAGTTTCTATTTTTCCATATACGTCAAGCAAGCATCCCAAAAAGACAAGACCAACTAACCTCCACACTAGACATCCATAAATGTTCACTTAAGTTGTACTCCAACCATTTGACTAAGTTTGTGGAGAAAAACATACAATGTTGACTAATAAGTACAACCTGAAACCAAACCTTTTTTTGCAAATGAACAATCTCTAAGCACGTGCAAAATATCCTCTATCTCATTTTGACAAAACAAACAAAAACGATCCTAACTAATGCCTTTTGTTACTTTTTCCTCATTAGTAATAAGTTGCTGTTTAAAGATGAGCCAAATGAATAACCAAACTCATTAGGCTCCTTGATACTTTCAAGGGACTCTCTACTCTTTAGAATGCCACGAACTCTCCCGAAGAGACCAATACGCACTTTTAACAGAGAAAGACCCTATTGGAGTGTGTAGCCAAGTGATCCAATCCGACTCAATTACTAAGTGTGGAGGGGGAATGCTTACAATTCTTCTAACACAATCTTCTAGTAGCCAAACACAAAACATATCAAGATTCCACATACCTTATTCTATTACCATTTCATTAAGTTGGCAATCATACACAAAACATTTTTAAGAAGGTATTTGTTTAATCAATGGCCCTAAGTGCAGAATCCAGTAATCCTTCCAACACCAAATGGAGCTGTCGTCCCCCACAAGCCACACTAAGTTCTCATGAAGTAAAGACCAAACCTTATCAAGAGCCTTTTAAAAGAAAGAGCATCTCCCTTACGCGATACTATCCTACACGCTCTCCTTTATACTGTACTTTAATCTAAGAACACGAACCCATAGAGTATCATTCTTTGAGGTTATAAAAAAGCCCTAACTTCATAAAAAAGAAAACATTCTGATCCCCCACATGTTAGATCTTGAGGCCTCCATATGGACAAGGTTGACATACTAAGTCCCAATTGACTAAAGTCTTCTTCTTCGTACCATTCGATGAATCCCAAATAAATTACTTAACTATACGCTCAATCTCTTCACATATACCTTTTGAGATCATCATGGACTGCATAAAGTAATTAAGAATAGATAGGAGTATAGATTACGCTAGGGTAACTCTGCCTACAAGGGGAAGCTGTCTAGCTTCCCAATTATGCAATTTGCTTCGAACCTTTTCAACTACAAACCTTAAAGTACTGTTAGTTACTCTTCCATGAAATAAAGGCACTCCCAAATATGTTCCAAGATTTTGCAACATTTGAAAGCCAAGCATAGTACTTATCCTATCTCCTAGCTCTTCTTTAACTCTATTAGCGAAAAAAGTATTAGTCTTGAGACCATTAACTCGATGCCCCGAAAAATCACAAAAACTATCCATAATTTTCATAAGAATCCGAACTTACTGCAAATCCGCTTAGAAAAAATAACCAGATCATAAGTGAAAAAAAGGTGAGATAATTTTGATCTCGACTGAAATAATCAGATAGGACACCATCTTCCACTAGAGATAACTGACTAAATACCATGTTCGAACCATTCCATACATAGCACAAAAAGATATGAGGATAGCGGACACCCGTGACAAATCCCTTTAGCAGGCTTAAACCTTTGTGTAGGAACCCCATTCCACACGATCTGTATAGTGGAGTTAGCGATAGTTGACAAGATTACCTTTCATAGGTATTCCGGTATACCAGTCACTTGAAGTGAAATATCAATGAAATCCTATCAAACCATGTCATGTGTTTTTTCCAAATCAATTTTGACAATCATCCACCGTTTCTTATTATGTTCCCCTTTCATTGAATGAATAACATCTTGTGCAATAATGATGTTATTTGAAATGTTCTTCCCCCTAATAAAACCGACTTACTTTTGCACTATGATTTTAGGATAGATCATCTTAAAATGAATAACTATGATCTTCCTAATTAACTTGTATAAAACTAAACAGAGGCTTATGAGTCAAAATTGAGTAATACTCTCAGGATTAAAAACCTTAAGTATGAGAACAATAAAAGTATTGTTCAGACTCGGAACAATGGTTCCACTATCAAACACTATCTTGATTGATTCACAAATAGTGCTTCTAAAGATCCCTACTGGTTTTAAGAAAAGAGAGCATGAAACCCATCACCCTCTAGAGCTTTCAGAGGAGCCATATTAAAAAGAGCATTCTTAATTTCATTATCTGAAATTGTTTTACCCAGGAAGTCTCGGTCACTATAATCAAGCTGAGGGAACGAGCTAGGTGGCAGGCCTTTCATCTATGTAATAACTTTCCTATACAATTTTTGAAAATAACTAATTGCTTCAGCTTGAATATCTTCTGGGTCATAAATCCACTTCCCATCCTAATTTCGTAAAGCATTAATATGATTAAACTTCTCTTTTTTAGTGTACGACTATGAAAATAATCTAGTATTTCGGTTACCCAAACTAAGCCAATCACATCAAGTTTTTTGTTTCCACAATAACTCTTTATGATGTAAAACTGATTTCAGCTCCTCCCTTACCTCCCACTCCTGTTGAATCAAATGGTTTGATCCCCATTGTTCTATTGCCTTTTAATTTTAGATAAATTAAAAACCAATTTTCTTTTATGAGCGCCAATATGACTGTAAACAAACTTATTCCAATAATTGATCTTAGAGGTATAGATAGAGAGATTCAAAGATTTTAGAGATATAGATAGAGAGATTCAAACATACTCCCATTGAATTTTTAATTTTCTTTGGAAAAATTGGAAAAACTAGGATGCTCGGTCTACCCAACAAGGAAACGGAAAGGTTGGCATTTAGGCAAGTTAAACTTTGACCTTAAGGAAATGTATAAAGGCCTATGATTCGATTTTAGCCTCGAAAGATGAGTAATCAAACAGTTTAGAAATATCCTCACCTAAGCGTCATTACCAATCGCTCTGTCAAACGCCTCAAAGGTCATTCCTTTGTGCCAAGTAAAGGACGACCCCTTAAACCTCAAATCTTGCAAATCAACTAACTCGACAAAATTCACCATAAGAGGAACACCTCCTTCCACAGGCACTCCCTCCTTATTTTTTGTTAAATGAAAGTATTGCATTAAAATCCCCAATCGTCATCCAAAGAATTGACTCAGAGGGTATGGAAGACTTCAAATCTTTCCAAAGTATCTTCCTTTTCGTCCCATTGAACTGGCATAAACAAAAACTATGTAGATAAATTTAGGATGAACACTACCGTAAACCTAGATCAAAATTAACTACATATAACCTTTACCTTTATCGAATCTTTCCAACCCACCCATATGCCACAAAAAAAGCCAACTGCTTCTACCTGGTGAGAGTGCTGGAAACCCATCTTGGAAATAATAACATCAGCTTTAAAACCATTAACCCTCAGCTCTAGTAAGCTAATAATATTTAGGTCTATACTCTGAATTATATTCTCAAAAAAAATACAAGGATATTTTTCACTCACACACCCTTGATAGTTCCATGAGAAAACAGAAAAATTCAATTCTATATAGAATAAAAGGATAAGAAAAGATCAACCTTTAATGATAGATAATATCTTTGGCTTCCAGTTGCTTTTTAGCCACATTCAGTCCACCTGCACCGACTCTCTCTTTAAGCTGAGAAGATATAAAGTCCACCATGTTATTGATCGATTTTGAAATGGGTATTCGATAACTGTTTGGTGTTTTGAAACGGGTCTCTTGATTCCGTATTGTCCTATTAAGTTTGGTACCATTTCTAGCAACTCCAAGTTTTCCTCCAACAGTCTGTCATTTGACAATCGACTCACTACTACCCAACGTCTCTATTCGGTCAACGTTTACTACTTAGACAAGATTCAGAGGTACATTTTTCTTAAAAACAATCGTTGTGTGCTTTGATGGGTCAAGCAGACCCTCTCTCAACAAAACTGCAACCTCCATAGGACCCTTAAAGATTGAATTAAGATGAGTAGATATATTCGAGCTAATGCTTGCAACTGATCGAACGCCAAGAGCACCGCTAGGCTCTCTTATACATTTTCTAGAAACGACAGAAGTTGAGGCTTCTTGTTTAACCCTCAACTGGGCCATTGCAGATTTGACCAATGCGCCCTGCCCTTCTTAGTATCAATAGGCCTAGAAGCCTTTGAAAGCCAGACCAAAAACCACAACTCATTTATTTGAGCCAGCTTTTTACCTTGGGCTTTTAAGTTACTTATAGACTTACCCATAAAAAGGCTCATCTGCTCAACTTGTGATCCATCTTTAGAGCCCACTCCCCCATTTCTACTCCCTTGAACCCTTGTAACGACCTACCCAAACCTCCTTCGACTTAGGCCAGAAACCTAATCACCACCATTAACCTTAGCCCTATTTATAACCCTTATTCATTTATTATTAACCTCCGATAATTCCTCACTTATTGCTACATTTCCATCCTCATTTCCATTGAAAACATCCAACACTTTAAATCAAGAATCTTCAATCAAAACCTTTGAATTTGCATCAACATTTCTTGGGGAATCCTTATAATTACGCCTTATCTTCCTCTCAACTAGCATCCATGGTTCGTAAATGCCTACTTCCTCTGCCTTATCGTCTTTCACCATCACCAGATCAACTTCCATAGAATCTCCACTCTCCGAAGTCACCCCTTCACATGTCTTTGAACACGACACCATTTTAGAAAAAAATCCTTTACATGACCGTATTAACCATACAAGAAGCAGACTGTTGGTAGATATTCATATTCAACTTGTTGAAGTACTCCATTGATCCAAACCTAGGTAACCAACGATTTATCCATATTAACATAGATCACATACACGCAAACCAACCCCATGCTCTGTTCGTAGTATTAAAATACAATTTTGCTACCTTCCCCACCATTACTCCGGTCTCTCATTAAATCTTCTGATTATACATGTGCCTCGGAAGCCTAGGAAGGTGGATCCATAACATTACAACACTTGGAAATGGATGTGTAAGATTAAAATTTACAGGCCATTATAACCTCTCAAACCGAGCCTAGACACTACGACCCACTTTGAATAATTACATGGGCCATGGTGATGACCAAAATGTTTTCATAAGAAAAACTCACTTGTCTTGAAAATATGTCATTTCTAAAATATCGTGTTCCTTTTAATAAAAAATTATTTGTTCCTTTTTAATTAAAAGTATTTATATTATAACTTAATTTTTAAATCATAAATTTGCAACGGCTAATAATCACTAAAATGTTTATTAATCACTTAAAAATCATCTAAAAATAATTCATGCAATATTATCCCAAAATATCAAAATAAAAATCCCATGTCACAGTTCATAATTTGAAAATAAAGTCCAAAAAAAATTATTAAGACAAACCCAAATTAAAGTCCATTATAAAAATCCAAAATGAACTTATATATAGTTCGTAAAAGTTCCACATTATTTAAAAGAAAATCCACGACCAAGAGATCATTAATTTGAGAGCCTCTCCGAAGATTCAAATCCAAGCCTCAATTACGAAGATTACCTAAGACACACGCATAATATGGGTGAGCTTTAAATGGTTCGGTGTGAGATTATCACAAACATATATTTCAACATGTAACATAACACATCCAAATCATCATAAATATAACTTTCACAGAATTAACATATCATCAGATTTAATGAACATAACAAGTTATGCTTATGTAATAATGTACATTTTAGAGGATTTCCTACTCATCTCCGTTACACACCAATATCGAGTTCCCCAAAACTCGTCCATCTAATAACATGCCATTTATGGACAAGCCACCACATAGATGCCAATAAATGACCACATAACATATCGTGGACAAGCCACCACATAATTTCCAATAACGACCACATAGCACATCGTGGATAAGCCATCACATAATTACCGATAACAACCACATAATCGCAGTTAAACTGCCGTATAACTTTCTCCTTTCACAATCCCACCCCGTGCATGTGATATGACCATTTTAACACATATGTTTCACTTTTCATAATTTTCACATATTCATGCTCATAACTCATAATTTTCTGTTTTTACACATGCATGTATCATGCTCACAATTTCACATATCACATAATTTTCACTTTAGTATGCTTTAATATACACATTTATATTAAAACATTGATCTTAACATGCACATACATATATCACATGTTTAGATCATCACATATCAATCTAGCCATAAATCATATAACATAGAGTTGAGATCAATATTACATACATCAGATATAAAAAATCATGGATTTTCACATCACTTAATAGTTTAAGACACTTGGATTTCTCTTTGATTGAATTTTTCTACTCCACTTGAGTGCTTAATATACTCATTAATTAATTAATTAATTAATTAATTAATTAACATTTATTTAAAGTAAATAACATTATATTTCACTTAAAACGAGAGTTAGATCCTATACCTTAAACCGTAGATATGATTTTCACAATTCTATTAAAGGAGATTTCACTTGGATCTAAGCCAGTAGATGAATCTATCGCATCAAACACGTATTTTAGTTAGATTTATCGAATTTGATTTTTAATACTTAAATTTTTAATCATTCAAAATAGTTCTCACCATCACTTACCCTTAAATCGAGACTTGGATTTGTTGTCTTTGTTATCACATTAAGGATCTCTTTGATCGACGTTGTTTGGTCTTTCAAGTTGATACAAATAACATTAGTACTTATGATAAACCAATAATAAAATAACTTGATATTATCACCCTATATTATTCGACCAAACTATGGTATTTCTAAAATGTAGAATTTACGGATCAAACAACCTTACTTACAATTGATTTAATATGAGATGATCGAATGATCGAGAATAGAATTAGATCGATGTTTGAGTGATTTAAAAATAATCGAATAAGTGAAAGAAAAATATTAGATTTAGTCACTAAGAAATTGGAAAAAGAAAGAGGAAGCAAAAAGGAAAATTTTGGTCACCGACGACGATGGTTCGACAATGGTCCGACTATAGAGGAGCGATAGTCTAACGGTGGTGAGAAAGTATTAAAAGGAGGAGGTTTCGACCATTACAATTGGAACAATGGAGAAATGAGAAAAAGGAGAGAAAATAGGTAGAGGAGGAGACTCGTAGTGGTTCGTGGCAGTGGTCATAGTGGTGCACGACGGTGGAAGGGAGGAAGAGTGAGAAGGGGCAGTGTCTACAGTGGTTAAGAGGTCTTTGATGGTGGTGGAAGGCTCATTTGTAGTGGTTGGAGAACAAAAGTTAAAATGAGGTGGTGGTGGTTCTATTTTGATTTAAGAGAAAAAGAAGAAGAAAATGAAAAAAATGGATATTAGGGTACATGAGAGTGATGGATGGTACAAGGGGTGTGTAGCTTGGTTAATCATGACCAGGTTTATTGTATCACAATCTTATGGTAAAAGATAAGGTTTTGGCAAGGGAGTAAAATAAGGAATGAAAATGCGGATGTGTTTTGATTATTTTATCACATTGTGATATTTTACATCGTTGAATGGGCCATGCGAAAACAATTAGATTGTTTCACAACGTAAGGCAAGTTTGACTTGCTAAAGGAGGAAATGAATCCTCCACATATGGCAACAAGGATGGTGGACGATAAGGCTTGAATGTACATGCTAATTGTGTGTAAAAATTTAATTAAAAAAATGAGGACATGGGGGTTCATTTTTGTGCAATTAATTTAAGACATATGAGATTCTAGTTTTACCATTTCACAATTAATAGAAAAATGGAAAAATGGGATGTGACATGCCACGATTGCACTGTCAAGTATTGACCATAATGACCCAAGGGCCCTGAGAGAGCACCTTTTCAAAATCATCACTATTCTGAAACTTGGCCAAGAAATACCCATTCTCAATGTCCATAAGTTGGAATGGCACTGACGGTCTCCAAAGAATTGAGACTCTGTTCTGTAGGGCTGCAAAACCAATATTCCGACGTGAAAGTTTGATCACTATTGTATTAGCTATATCTTTGACCAAAAAATGTTGGACCCTTTCTGAAAAAACAATCGAAGGAATATCGTTTATTATTGATTTCGTGATGTCTCCTTCGATGAAATCAAATTCATCCTCCACTTCCACCCTTGTTGCTATGATCCCCCTCCTCGAGCCAACGAGATTTTTCCCCACTAACCTCTCGTTCTAGGATAAAGGAGGACCAAGGGTCGAATCAATAACCATCACAACATTAGCACCAATGCTTTGTTCTTTAAGATGTACTTTCTTAATAAATCGATCCTCATTCAAACGAACCTCATCCTCGTCACCGTCTCAGAAAGAAATTGTTTCTACCATAACTTTTGTTAATAAAAGGACTTCAACTTTGATTTTAGATTCGGATGAAATTCAATGCCTACAGTTTATAAATAATATTTAAAAAGGAAGAATAAAAAATCAGTTTTAAATAAAAATGTTTAATGATGAAAAAGTAATCAATAATGAAGCATTAATGACAAATATAAGCATTAATGTTGAAGCAACTATGCTAAGTCATTATATTTCTACAATAAATGTTTCAATGGCTTTTCTCTTTTCAATATTGAGAATGTATCAAACATATCTTTTACTTTTGTAAAATATGATTTTCATTGGTGCCAGAACTTATGATTCTGAAATAATATTTTTATAAATCGTGTTTGTAAATATTAATATTTAATATTTATAAAATTAATATAGAAATATATTAAAATTTGGTCTAATAATTTTATTTAATTGATAATTAATTAAGGTACAAGTGCAATGATACTAAAGTCAGTGGTTTTGGAAACTGAAATATCCGAATTCATTTTCATAAATTAAATCCATAAATATTTTTATTAAATATTTACAGAGTTATTATATAAGTGAATTAGGTTTTAGATTAATAATTTTGTCAATTTAGTGATTAATTAAGGTACATGGATTAAATCGTAAAAGTTGATTTCTATTGATTTTATTTGATAATAGAGTTAAATAACATTTAACCAATGCCTAAAATGGAAAATTACCATTTTCTTATGTTAGTTTATGGTAGAAACATGAAATTAGGTGGCAATAAAGTTAAAATTTTATATAATTATAAAAAAGAAATGAATAAAACATAAAAACTGGTCTCATCTTCCACTTTCTTTATTTGTCTTCACCGTTTGGAAAGAAAGGGGGAATGGAGTTTTAGTTTTCTTCCATATTTGTTCTGCTGGAAAACCGATTGGAAGAAGGCTTGGTGTCGAATGCATGCAGGAAAAACTATAATTTTAGCTAGTTAGGTAGCTGAAATTTCAAGTAACTCGGTAATCCAGTTAAGCTTTTCCTTGATCATAGCTCTTCTTTGCTTTGTTTTTTTGGAAAGAAAAAGAAGATGGGAGGAGAGTAGAATCAATTATTAAGATGATAAAATCAAGAGCTTGAAGAGGGAAGAAAATCATCTTGTTATTGTGCAACTGCATGGAATGTTAATGCATGAATGTTCTAAATGTTGTGTTGGGAATTTGTTGTTAGTATTGTTATAATTAAACGAAGGTTTATTTTGCTAGTCGAAGAAGAAGAAGAGGGCTGCAACAAAAAGAAAAATGGAGACGGTAGAAGGTAGGAGAAGCAGGAAAATCTTGGTAAGCTTGTTGGTTCTTTAAATTTTTCTTTACGATATTAACCGTGAAAATTTTCAAGTTTGATTTGTTGTGGTTTTATTTAAGACTACTAATGTCCAAATTAGGACACTTGATATTGATTGAATTGATGAGGATTAAATTCGTTCTTTGATGTCTGAATGTTAAATAATGCTTGCTGTCCAGATTGAAATTATGCTAGAAGGTTGAACATTTGTTGTTCAAATGGAATTTAAGGTTTTCCTTTATGTTATCCAAATATTATGTATTAATGCTATCCATTTCAAAGTATCTTATTGCTGTCCATATTGAGATCTTAGTCCAATATGACTATGCGAACTTCTAATATCGTCTGAAATTACGAAATGTTCCTTGCATCGACCACATTGCTTCCAAATTATTTGCTGCAAATTACCGATTGAATTGTTCCCAAAATAGTTGCTACCCACTACTTATACCAGCTGCCATCTGATCCAATTTCAATCACCAATTAGCCTCCAAACAGCTGATTAAACAACCTTTAATGTGTTTTAAATAAGCTGCTTCATTGACCTGCTTGATTGCTTTCCAATTCACTGCTGATCGAACAAGTATTTGTTGCCCACTACACTGACCATTGCTTCAAAAAGGCTGTTGGTTAGCAAAATTTCCTCCACCGACCAGCCTTGATATAGTGGCTACTAATTTCAGTTCCTTCCTAACTGATTTCTCAATTATTTGTTGCTATTAGCTGCTTCAAATTGATGTTGTAATTTCATCGAATTTGTTGCCCCAAATGCTTGAAATTGTTGTTGGATATTAATTTTACTGGGAATAGATGAAAATTTTTTGTAGATTAAAACGCATTAATTGTAATGAAAATGATAACTTAAGTCTAATTTTAATAAATTTATTTGTTTTCTTTATATTGAAGCGAAGGTGTCTAATAAATAGTTGAAACTGATGTTCATTGTGAATTGAAGGGTTTTAAGCAATGAATGTTTAGAATTACGGTTTGGGATTTGCTAATTTCTTATTTATCTTATACTTTTGCTATATCACTTGCTTAGGTGATTGAGATACGTTGTTGATTGTTGATTGGATTGGGATTTGCTAATTTCTTATTTATCTTATACTTTTGCTATATCACTTGCTTAAGTGATTGAGATACGTTGTTGATTGTTGATTTATGTCAATTATTAATGATATGCTATGTATGAAATATTTATTGATTTGTTTGAAATATGCTAAATGAATATATATTATTTAATTTTTTTTATTTTTAAATAAACAAATGAATTGTTTACGGGATTTGGTAGGCTAATTCGTGCTTTGCACGCATCAGAGTATCATTAAATGTTTTATTGCATCAACGTGCTTTGCACAGTCATGGGCTTTGAATAGGTATCCGTATAGTTGATGTGATTTTCCTTATAAGGTTACTTGGGCTCAATTGCTTAAAAGTTTGAGAGACTAATGGATTGAAGAATAAATGTCTAAAAGTTTAAAATAATTATTGAATGAAATGTTGATTCTTGTAATGAAAGACTAAATTGTATAAAATGGAAAATAGTGTATTTTGATGCAAGTATGAAGTTGACTTTGTATTAGATTGAAAAATGTTATGTTATGAGATGACTTGTTGAATTGAGTTATGAATTTTGGTTGTTGGAATATAATTGAAATTCTATGGAAAACTTGTTACTTAGTAAATGTGCAAGTAATGCTTTAGTTTATCTGATGAGGTACTAGGTGTCAATTATATTCTTCGATTTACCCGGTGAGGCATTGGGTGCCAATTAAATTGACAAGCGTTGAGCCCAGTTGGATTACTTCGGCTTGTCTGATGAGACACTAGTTCCCAAATGTATCGATGAGCGTTAGGTGTAAGTTATTCACTTCGAAAGACTAGTATGAAATTTGGAGTATGGTATGCTATTACGGTATAAATAATACATTTGGTACAATGTTATGTTTTAATAAAACCTTGAAAGTTCTCTTAAAATCTTATCGCATTGATATTGCTTATAGTGATGTCTTTGTATAGATTACTCAACGTTCAATTGTTTCTATACACAGGTTAGATTAAGTACGTGATCCTATATATCGATTTCAGCATCCAGTGAAGATCTCGGACTCAATAATGATGGTGAACTTCCTTGTTAGTCAATTGGCATGTACCTAGGGGTGTCATTTTGTATATTGTATATGATTTATTTTGGTTGATCACAAGTTGAACTTATATGGCGTTTGACTTTGAATGTCTATAAAGAGTGTATATAAGTGTGAATGATGGCATTATGATAATTTATGATTGAAGCATTTGGCTAGAAAATTTTGAATGTGGATAATGGAATTAAGGTGATTGAGAATGGCATGGATTATTTGATATGAAAATGTGATGTTAATACATGTTATAATGCATGCTTGAATGACTTATAATGGTATGTATTACTTTGTTGTGTAATGGTACCAATGAGACATATTTGTTTGATGTTTAGGATGATGAATGGTGATATGTTTGGCATGGTTTGAGAATGCTTGGAATAGGTTTAAATATGGTTAAATGCATATGTATGATCTAATTGTAAAGTTGAGTTGAAAACTTGTACAAGAAGGCACATTTAGGATCTGCATGGGCACAATGAGGTACACGGCTTGAATACACGGTCGTGTGACCCCTGTTTACAAATTTTTTCTTATTTTTGAAACATGATCTTTATTTGTTCTTGGGTTGGCTTAAAAGCTTTCGTAAGCTCATTTGAGACTCAGTTTAGTTTGAGACTCAGTTTAGTTTGTAAATCATATTTGGCATGGTTTATGAAGTATTTTATTGTTTAATCAGAATTTTGAGCTTAACTTAAACGTGATCTATTTCGATAATTGTAGTAACATTCCATAGCTCGGGTTCCACAACCTGACCGGACCGGGTAAGGGGTGTTACAAGTTTAATAGTATATTGAGGATGTATCAAACATATTTATGTTCTCCAGTTTAATAATATAGAACTAAATAGTGCTTGTACATCAATAAAATTATATTTTTTATTTGGATTTTAAAATAATGATTTTAGGTGCATTGGCTTGAGTAATGTTTTTGTTGAAAATATGAACTGCAAAATGATGCCTGGTTTAGAATGAAAGAAGAATTTTATGGCAGTGAACCAAGGGTAAAAATCATAGATAAGTCGTCCATAAACAAAAAAGTAGATGAAAAACAATTGTCCATAAACAAAAAAGTAGATGAAAAAAAAAATTGTGGGCATAGTACCAGAAAATGTCGATTTCCTAAATTATTTACGGAAATGAGTCACTCCAAAAAATAATTACTGAAATAGATTAAAACCACTAAAATGCACTAACGTGAATGCATTTTTGGTGGAAAACACAAAAAAGTGCGTTGACGGTGACGCGTTTTGCCATGTGTCAACAAAAGTACATTAACGTGGACGCACTTTTGCCCTTGCTCGGATTAAATTTTCAAAAAAGATCATTTTTTTAAAATATTACAAAAAGAGACCAATTTTTTAAAAATTTATAAAAATAAGCCTTTATAAAAACCCAAAGTGGTAGCATTATTTTATTCTATTTTTTTTGTGTCACCAATTAATGTGGAAATAAAATTTACAA
This sequence comes from Gossypium arboreum, assembly GCF_025698485.1. Taxonomy (NCBI): domain Eukaryota; kingdom Viridiplantae; phylum Streptophyta; class Magnoliopsida; order Malvales; family Malvaceae; genus Gossypium; species Gossypium arboreum. The sequence goes on along the minus strand of NC_069073.1, from coordinate 11,267,690 downwards.
AACAGATCTTTATATAGACCCAAAGTCTCATTTCACTTGTTTTCTTAAGCAATATGTAATGTGAGATATGTGTATATATAGATTCATGAATAGGTTTGCAGCTTTTTCTTAGACAATGTGAGATTCCTTCCTCTTTTAACTAACAATTATAAGATCAAAGACTACACTATATTTTATATATTTTTACTTTTAGAGTTTAAATTTTTTCGCAAAAGTTAACATTTGTTACATTATAAATAAAATTTCTAAACTCTATAAGTACAAAAATTATAAAATATAAAATGAGTATAATAAAATATTAAAAAATTACTAATAGTTGAGTGATCATTTTATAAGTTTTATAATTCGATAGGAAAAAGATCATAGTTAAGTGACTATTGATGTAATTTAATCTAGATAAAAAATATGAAAAACAATTATTATATTTTATGTATATCATATATTTCTATAAGAAAACTTATTTAACATAATTATATACTACGTTTAAATGGATTATCTATATAGTCAAAATACATCTGAAATAAATTTATCAACATTCATTAGGTGATGAAAATTAAATTAAATTAGGATTAAAAATTAATGAGTATAGTAAAATATTTTAAAATAAATATTTAAAAATGAGAAATTAATTTTAAAAATTACAAAATAATATACTATTTGAGTACCAAATATTCACCATTTATTTATTAATCAAACACTCATAACATAAAATAAAATAAATAATAAAAAATTAAAAGTATAACTTGTAAATTGAAATAAAGGAAAATTATTTTAAAAATTAGAATTGCATGGATATTAACTTCAAATATTTAAAATTGAAAAGAAGATTTTCATATGTGCAATTTGTTCTTTTTTTTAATAGTCCTTTTGTATATGCTAACAATTCTAAAATGCAATAAGATTAAAGATCTCAAAAGATAATTTTATAATATGAGAAAATGTTAACAAAATATAAAAAATAGAAATTGTTTTGTAAGAAAATATATAAAATATAGTATAGTCTTTAATCTTATGTTGTTAGTTAAAAGAGGAAGGAATCCCACTTTGTCTAGGAACAAGTTGCAAACATATTCATGACTTCATATATACACATATCTCAGGTCCCATATTACTTAAGAAAATAAGGGAAATGAAATTTTGGGTTTATATAAAGATCTGTTTTGTAAGATTTGTTTCCATATTAATTTGTGGCACCTTAAAATAAAAAAAGAAATGGTATTGTCACTTTAGGTCTTTATAAAGTCTTATTCTTGTAATTTTTTTAAAAAATGGTTTATTTTTTTAATATTTTAAAAAATGACATTTTTTGAAAATTTAGTCCAAGCACGAGCAAAAGCGCGTCCATGTCAATGTGCTTTTGCTAACACAGGGCAAACTGCGTCCTTGTCAGTGCACTTTTTTGCGCTTTTCCATGAAAACGCATCCACGTCAAAGCGTTTTAGTATTTTTAGTCCATTCCAGTTATTATTTTTTGGAGCAGCCCATTTTTGTAAATAATTTAAGAAATGGGCCTTTTCTAGTACTATGCCCAAAAATTGTAATTATTTTTTAATTAGGTTTAAATTTATTTACGATATTTATTTATATGTCCTTAACTATATGATATTTTCTCATTAACAAAGTGGCATATTGGATAATGTTAAGAAAGAAAATTTTCCAACGAATATTCCTGCAGTTGATTCCGATTCTAAATGTGTTGTTGGGGATGCTATTGTTGAAGATGATGACACTGCTAATCTTACTAGTAGCCAGTGAGGTAATTTTTCTTGTTTGTATATTTTTATGAATGCCTTATTTTGGAATTGCCAAAAGGCGGCAAACCCTAAAATCAATTGAGTTTTAAAAATGTTTGTTTCTAAGCATAAGTTGTTTGTCGTTGCACTACTGGAGACTTGAGTGCATGAAGATAAAGTTGATGGCGTTATGCATAGGACTAGGTATGAGTCTTCATTTCGAGTTGAGACGTATGACTTTTTTGGTGGGATCTGGTTGTTGTGGAGGCTAAGTATGCAACTTAAGGTTTTGCCTATGTCAAACCAATATGTTCATGTGAAGTGTGTTGGCGTTGGCATGTGATCCATTTTTATTTTAATAGTGGTTTATGGTAGCCTTAACCCTACGATAAGGAATGACCTTTGGAGTCAATTGCCTTGTTTTCCCCTTCATCAAATACTTCATGGGTGTTAGGTGGGGATTTCAATGCTATTGTGTCTACTATTGAGTGACATGGGGGATCGACTATTTGCTATTTATCAATGTTTCTTCAATTTCTTATTCGATCTGAACTTGCATGATTTTAGGTTCTCTAGTCCTGCTTTCACGTAGTCTCGAGGGAATTTGCAACAAAGACTAAATAGATGTATTGGCAATGAATAATGTGTGTTGGAATTTTTGAAATCTTATGTACAACACTTGAAACATGTTGGGTCTGATCATCGGCCGATTTATCATCAACTGGGCAGGATCTAAGATCGCATGGTCAAAGACCTTTTTTGGTTTATAGCTGCATGGTAACAATGGTTTGCCTTGATTTGATATGTCAAATTAGGATCTCTTGAGTATGTAATGAACTTGTTTTCAAGTAGTTTATCGATTATTAGCTTTTAATGTTAATGATAACTTTTCTTATATTTTACCTTTTTTGAGACCCAAATTGAAAAAAAAAAACTGTCATTGGAGATTCTAATGATTGATTTAAGCTTGTGTAGGGAGATGATTGAGGCCAAACATCAAAGAGGACAGTAATTGTTGTAGGGGTTGCAACATCGGTGCATGTAGGTCTCGACACTAACCCTCCATCACTTCAAGGAAGTGAACTTCGACAAAAACTCAACTTTGAGCAACTTTTCGTTTAAGTCGCGATATTAAGCATGTGGTGTCACAACATCGAGCCTCAAAGTTACAACTACAAACTTTTGAAGTCGCAACTCCAAGCAAATTGTTGATGTGAAGAAACGCAATTGCCACTATCGTTGAGGTTGCGACACCATCAAGGCTATGTTGCGACACCAAGTGCCCCTAAGTCAAGCTCGTTCCCATTGCAACGGATGTCGCGACACCGAAGTTTGATGGATGAAAAACTATAGGGGCAATTTTGTGTCTAAACAAGCTTAAGCATTTCCATTTAAAGGGCATAATTGTCAATGTTAGGTCAAATATATTTTTGGCCTATAAATACCATCTTATATAAACCATTTGGGTGGCAAGGCTAGTGTAGAGAAATAGGTCGCACATTACATAAGTTTTACTGTTCTTTTCTTAGTTTAAGCTTTCATTTTGCTTCACTTTTTTTTTCCTTTTCTTCTTGTTGTAGTATTTTTGTTTCTTCATTTTTGCCAGAACCTTTTGCATGAAGATGGGTTCAAATCTTACGCTTCATTGGATTTTTATATATTAATGAGTATTTTCTCAACCCTTATCTTTTATATTTTACGCCTACCATGTGTTTGCTAAAATGCTTTTGTGGAATTTAAATTTAATTATGTGCTAAATTATTTTATTGGTTGATTGATGATTGAGTTACTTAACAAAGTTAATCTATTCCTTGATTAGTTGTTTGTTCAAGTATATTAAATTGCATATTACACTAGAATTGATGCCTCTAGTGAAAGATTTAGATGACAAGACCGAGAGGAGACTCTATCATGTAGGACTTTGATACGTTTGTGTCAAATAGTAAGTGTTGTAGGCCAATTTTGGGCCTTTTACAAATACCCAAAACCCAATTACCAAAATGCCAAACCCATACCCAATACCCTAAACTAACCTACCCTAATCAAAAACCCCTAACCCAATAAGCCCACTAAGCCTAAACAACTAAACCCAAGCCCAACTACCCCAAATTTAACTACCCCAAATTTATCTGCAACCAAAACCCTAGCCCCCATGTTCGGCTTCCACTGCTCGACATCGACATTAACCCATGCCACAGCGCCAGAGCTCCCATGCCACCATCGCCCATGCCCTGCAAAACAACAAACAACAGCAGACAAAAAAGCAGAGAAGAATGGCAAAAATAATAACAAAATATGTAACAAAACAGGCTATAAAAAGCCGAATGGAACACTGTAAACACTCTCTCTTTTTTTTTTTGAGATCTTTGAATACACATATATTTCGAAAAAGTCAGTAGATATAACAAGAATACCAGTCCGAGGTAGACATCAACACAAAAAAGCAAAATCAACAAATCAGGAGCTAAAATCAGAACCGATCTAAGGTGATTGTTTTTCTAATTTCGCTTTCTTTGGTCGAATTCATACACATATATTCATCAAAAAATACAATAAAATAACAGAATAAAAAAAACAAAAAATCAGATTTTTACCTTTTTCGCCACCACAATGCGGTGACCGTAGGCGGCGACGGACGGTGGTCCGGCAGTCATCCAATGACCGGACCCTGGCCGAGTCCCACCGAGCTCCTCCTCTCCCTTTCTTTTCTCTCCTTTCTCTTTTTTTTTTCTTTCCCACCTCACAAATGATTTTTTTTCAGATTTTAGGCTATTTATAGCCAAATAAACAGTACTGCTTTTGGTACCGGATTTAAACAAAAAACGACGCTGCTTTTGAGACAGTCGGTCGAATTCGATCCGCTCCGTGGTTAGGATCCGCGTGTTTTTGCGGAAGGGTCTAATTGCGCGAATGACCCTTCCGCTTTTTAGGCGCTTTACAATTTAGTTTATATTTTTTAAAATTGGCCCGTTGATTGTTGCGCTCGCAATTTGGTCCCCTATGATACGCACCGCTTAAATGCGCTGAAAATTGCGCAGTAAGCCCCTATCGTCCCAAGCACATTCAAATAGGTCCTTCCTTTTATTTTTTTAAAATTACCCCAAAGCTTTGTTTTAGTTCATTTTTGTCCTTTTTTCTTATTTATTATTATTATTATTATTATTATTATTATTATTATTGTTATTATTATTACTATGTATTAGTATACGTTTTACATGTGAATATTGTATATATTCATATATAATATTATTTTTAATTATTGTATTTTAATATTATTATTATGTTATATATACTTCTTCGTATTTTATTATTATTAGTAGTATTATTATCGTTATTCATATTAGCATATGTGTGTTATTATATATATATACACATTTAATATAGTATTATCTTTTACTATTATATTTATTATTATCCTATTTTCACTGTTATTATTATTATTTTCATCATTATTATACATATATGCATATATCTACGTAATATTATTAATAGGTGTTCTAACATTATTATTATGTATGTATATACATTCTAATATTGTGCATGTGTATGATTCTATTCAATTGTTAGCCTTGTATACTAAATTCATACGTATATTTCTCATGTCATTTCATGTATCTATTTTTATTATTATATATGTATATAGGTAATAATTTTATTCAAACCTCGTTTTAACCTTATGCATTATTTGTTTCGTTCCCTTTCATAATATCGTTATATATATTGGTATATATGTTCTTTAGATGCATGTGTTCCTCGATATTTATTTTGTGTACATACGTAAATATTATGAATATATATTTAACATCACTAGTTATATATTTTATGATCTTATACATCTTGCTAATACCATTAATATTTACATATACATATTTTACATATACACTCTTAATTATTTTCATGTGTATATTCATCGTATTCTTTTGTGTTCTTGTATTCAATACTATATCATATTTAATCTTGCATGCACGGTTATTGTTTTAATATTTTTGTTATGTTTGTCATCCGCTTAAATATGTATACCTAGTCCTTTCATTTGTTTATTTATTTCGTATTCGTTTTATCTTACACGCTTTTAAAAATCACGCTTTTGTTTCTAAATTAATTTCGATAATCAAAGGCAACATATCGGTTTAATACCAAGTCGACGGTTCCATTGTTATGTTGAGTGGAATTTGTCGGTTCGTGTTTAATCGGTATACCCTTCTCAAAAAGGGAAATCAAAATTGAAAGTTTTCGTGTTTTGAATTGGATCACGATTGAATATTACTTTGAACTCATATTTTTGAAAATAAAGACAACACTTGTTTATGAGATACCAATTTTGGGCGTCGCGAGGTGCTAATACCTTCCTCGCAGAAACGAATTCGAACCCTAATTTTTCTCTCGCTTTTAACGTAGACCTTAACTCGGCCTTTTTCTCGCTTTTAAAAAGGGAAATCTAACAGTGTCCGGTCACACCTCATAAAAAGGATCGGTGGCGACTCCGGTTTATTTTAAATCAAACTTTAATTTCAAGTTTTTAATCGCCACAATTAGCGAATCGGCTAAAGCTAATTTTTACGTCGCTAAAGTCGGCGACTCACTGGGGACCCTTTTTTCGAGTCGTATGCGAATTAAACACGTTTTGTCAAAACTTTCAAATTTCCTTGTTCAAAGTAAATATTTGGTCGTGATCCAAAATCTCATTTTCAAAATTCATGCATTTGTATCATGTTTACTTATTTGGTTGTTTTTTAGCTTTCAATTTTATGGTTTTAATTTCGTTTAGTTTTTAAGTAAAACGCAACGGTTTATGAAGTTTTTCCCCACATACCGTGCACTTGTATTTTCGCATAACATGAGCTCTCTACCCGGCTCCGTCTGCTTAGGTGAAAGTAAACGCCACGCCTTCGTGAGTTAACTCGCCCTCCGCATGTGCTAGTGAATACTTTCGGTTACATATGGCTTATGCTTTCGTGAGTTAACTTGTCCCTCCGCATAGGCGTAAGTAAATGTAATCCTCGAATTGAACTCGTGAGCTCGTGATGGGTTATGACCAAGGCTTCGTGCTAATCTTAGCGAGATGATAGTACGAGCAATTCGAGTAATTGCCTAGAACCGAGACTACATATAATGAACCATACGAGCTATCCAATTAGAGCCATGCCGAACCTCCGTCCGCTAATAGTCACCAAAATAAGTACACGGGAAAATGCCTTTCATTTACACTATTTATGCAAAATAATTGGATCGGGTAGTTTAGTTTATTTTTCAAATTATATTTGTTGTGTTTACTAGCCAAGTTTGTTTGTTTTTATTTTTATCATGCATCATAGGCATCATATTAGGAAGGTGTTGATTAAAGGTTGGTTGCCAAAAAACGGGTTTCTGATGGAGGAGTCAATTACACAAATCACTGAGAAGAATGCTGTGGTGCGGGACTGGTCTCTAAAAACTCAGAGGGACAAGGGGGATAGTCTTGTGGAAAGGTGTGCTGCCAATTTGCCTGAACAAATAACTGTGAACGTTCGCCAAAATAACCTAGAAGATTTGGTTCAAATTTGGAATCAGTGGGATTCAGACACTAGAGACATTTTCACTGAGAGGTATGGAGATATAGCTCACCTGATCACCATCCGTGTAGACGAACAGTTGATTCAAGCCATGGTTCGGTTCTGGGACCCAGCTTATCAGTGTTTCACCTTCAATCAAGAAGACATGACTCACCACCATAGAAGAGTATGTTTGCTTTACTCCGCATCGACAATGTACAATTCGCAAAATATATGTGAAGGAGCCTAAGCCGATGACCTTCAAGAAAAAGTTAGTGAGACCGATGACATGACCGATGCATGGGCTGAAAAATGATGAAGAAGAAGAACGAAACCATTTGCATTCCATGGTCCTCCCTACGAGATTTGACTCAACCATCCCGACATCTCAAAAGGGTAAATCTATTCGCTGGCCATTTATGGTTTGGTTATTTTCCCAAAGGTTCTCGGACATCTCGAAGTGGCGATAGTTGATTTCTTCGAAAGGTTAAAACAAGGAATCAACCCCGTCCCAACCATCCTAGCCGAGACCTTCGTGTCCCCGAGTAGTTGTCGAAGAAAAGGGAGGGACGATTTATCGGATGCGTGATTGCTCAATGTTTGATTTTGACTCACTTCGGAAGGTAGAACGCACTCCATTCCATATGTTTTCTAAAACATTCTCCCGCTAGAAGCTTTCCTCAAGAAAGAATGGTCAAGGAAGTCACCGAGCAACATTGGGTATCGCCTTCGTAACCTTCAAGCAGAGGATATAACATGGAGAGCACCACGGATTCGACCTTCGCCTCGCTATACTGAGATGTGGAAGCCAAGATTGGGTACCTTTACTTGGGTTATGGGGAGGAGTTGGATATGCTCCGCTATTGGTTCAAAGGCAATTTTCTTGCGACAATTCCTCCCATAACGGAGGATTAGCACAGCTCGAGTTCGCTTTCACGGGTGAAGGATATATGAAGAGAGTCCGAGACACCGCAAAGTCTTAGAAGGAAATTCATTTCATGGAATTAGCCTTGTATGCTGATACCTCACCCAAGATTACAACGTATGGAGGAAGCAACGGGTAAATAGTCAAGAAATCTCGACAACAAACCACCCCATCCGTAATCCTTTCTCAAGGAAATGCCGTCGAGCTAAAATGGCAAGACAAGAATTGAGCGAGAAAAGGCCAAGATGTCTCGAGACCTTAGTGCCCTTCAAGAAGAAAACTATCAATCAAGATTGAAGTTCAAAGTTGAAAGATCCAGAACTGAAAAAGTACAAAGAGAAGCCGAGATTGTGAGAAACGACTTAAGGGACCTTCATTTGGAAAACAAGAAATTAAGAAACACTATAAAGAATAGCGGGTTGGGCAAGTCGACAGCAGAATGGAAGGAAGAAATTAGCAATATCAAGGGAGGAATGGAGTTTTGGAAGGGAAAAGCAAAGAAAGAGGAGGAAAAGGCTGCGCGCGCTTTGATAGAGTTAAGAAGGAAGAACGCCGAGTATGAAATAGCGACTGCAGAATTGGCAAAAAGTCAGTCTGAACATCAAGAATTAAAAAGGAAAACACGAGATCTAGAAAATATGCTGCAATCTCATCAACAACAACTAGATAGCCTCCTGAAGGCTCTAGAAGAAAAGAGTGAGCAGTACGATAGGGACATTCACGCGTATGAAGGATCTCTCAAAGAAAGAGAAATGCAACTCGACTTCTTGATCAATGAAATTCGCAGCGACTATGCAAATTGTTCAATTATCGATGAAGTCAAGTTCTCGCTACCAATTCCCTCCGAGCCAAAGATCGAACATATCAGAGTTTTTAGAGCAAGTAAAGAAACAAGGCAATGTGGCTAGGAAATTTGTGTAACCGTTGAAAAATGGAAACTTTGTGTAATAGGCTATGTTGATCAATGAAATGCCTAAATATGGGGCTACCTTGAAATTAACACCAATTTTTTGCATTCCTTGCATAATTAACATACTAACATTTTGACATTCGTACATTCATTCATGCATTCGTCCATACATTGCATATCCCATACTCGGTCGTCAAGACAAAATATATAATTCGCAGTTGTAATACCACAAGACTGGAACCACGTCATCAGTATAAAACGCGCCGACAAGCTAGAGTGATGGAAGCTGAATTCAATGAGAGAATTGAAAGGATGGAAAGGACTCAAAAAGAATTACAAGAGCAACTGGCCAAATCACAACAAGAGACGAGAGACCTAATGATGAGATCTCGAGAGGAATCACTCGAGCAAAGAGATCAAATGGCCAAAATGATGGAGATGATGTCAGCTCTAGTTAAAGGGAAAGGACCCATGCAGAGCCCTAACATTGAAGAATCTCGATCAAGAATTCACCACGATCAGGATCTACTCTATCCCCGTGATTCACTCCACCATTCGTGATATACAACACAAAGAGGGTGCACTCAAGGGAACCCACGGCTTGGAACATCGACCCATGCCACCGCTCCACCCACTAATTTGGGGCAAGGAATATTCGCGTCAAGCCGGGGATAGTCCTGCCGATCCACTAGTTCCGCACTGGATGACCCAAACAGAGGTAGCCAAGTTGAAATCGATAACCATGACGCAAAATATAGGAGTCTAGAGGAAAGACTCAAAGCGATAGAAGGCAATCAAGTCTTCTCCGCACTAGGTGCCAAAGAACTCAACTGCACCGATCCGATTTTGCCCCAAAGTTTAAAGTACCGATTTTGAGAAGTATGATGGGACAAGATGTCCAAAGGCACATTTGGTCATGTTTTGTCGAAAAATGACCGGTTATGTGAACGAGGATAAACTACTCATACATTGCTTCCAAGATAGTCTAACAGGGTCAGCTCTCCGGTGGTACAATCAACTTAGTAGAGAAAAGATTCGATCCTAGAAAGACTTGGTGTCGAGATTTTGCGATCAAGACAAGCATGTATCGGAGATGGTGCCGAATCGTATGACCTTGCAAATGATGGAGAAGAAACCAGCAGAATCCTTTAGACAATATGCGCAAAGATGGAGAGATATCTCGCCCAAGTGGAGCCTCCATCGACTAAGACCGAGATAACGGTCTTTTTCATCAATACTCGAAAGCACCGTTCTATGACAAGTTGGTGGGAAGTGCTACGAAGGATTTTTCGGATATCGTAATATCTGGTGAACTCATAGAGAATGCCGTCAAGAGCGGCGAATGGAAGGATCAAGGCTCAAGAAAAGCAAAGACCAGAAGGAAGAAAGAGCGAAGCCCACATGGTGGGAACCGGAGTCATTACGCTTCCAATTTGTATTCTAACCAACCCCGACCTCAAATTATCCACCCCAATTTCCATTACCCTCCTCAAACACCTTACTACCAAGCATCACATCCGTCCCTACCTCAGATACGCCATGAATAACCAAAGGCCCGTCACCACATTTCCACAAAACACTCGCCCACTCAAAGCCAACCTGAAATGAACCAAGACCAACAAGGCCTAATCACGAGAGATGAATTCACCCCTATTCCTCAGATCATATGGGGAACTGCACCCAAAACTTCGAAAAACAATTGATATCTCCCCATTACATGGCCCCCTTAAACCTCCATACCCAAAATGGTACGATCCAAATGCTAGTTATGCATACCATGCGGGGAACCAGGGCATTCTAACGAGAATTGTCTTGCTTTCAAAAGGAGAGTTCAAGGGCTCATCGATGCGGGCATTTTGCGATTCGATGGTACTGGCAGTAAGACCGGGAATCCATTCCCAAACCACACCGAAGGGAATGTGAGCGCAGTAGGAGAGGAGGATAAACAACAAAATAGAAGATGGGTTTCTGAAGTATGAACACCTCTGCAGAGAATCTGAGAGATACTAAGTGAGAAAGGGTTGCTCTGTCGTTTTAACGGAGTATCCAAAGGAGAAGATGCAAAAGGTCACAGTTTTTGCAAGCTCCATGGTATTGGGGAGCATAACATTCAGTCCTGTAAGGAATTCAGAAGTTTACTGCAAAGTATGATGGACAATAAGGAGATTGGGATTTTTTGTAAAGCCAAAGAGGCCGACAGTGGAGAAATATGTGCCTCTGACAATCAATCATCAGGTTTCTCATATAGCGCCGACCGACCGTTAATAATCTATTATGACGCGAAGAAGGAGCCGGTGAAACCAAAAATGATAATTGAAGTACCATCTCCTTTCCCTTATAAGGACAATAAAACAGTACCGTGGAAGTACGATGTCAACATCATTACACCTGAAGGTGAAAAGCTTGAAGCCACAACTGAAGACATTGGGGAAGTAGGTCATTTTACCCGCAGTGGACGGTGCTATTCTAAAGAAGTTGAACCGATAAAGAAAAGTAGCGACTTGAAACAAAAAGGGAAAGCAGTGATGCACGAAGTCGGGGTCGAGCAAGAAATTCCACCCGTGCAAGAAACTAAAAAGCCTGTGAATGAGGAAGAAGCTCAAGAATTCTTGAAATTTATTAAGCACAGCGAGTATAGTGTGGTGGAACAATTAAGCAAGCAAAGACGAATCTCGATTCTATCTCTATCATAAATTCAGAGCCACATCGAATGCTTTATTGAAGGTGTTAAATCAAGCTTACGTGGCCAACAACATATCTGTCGAAAAGCTTGATAGATGGGTAAACAATCGAATGCGGACAATTTCATCTCTTTTAGTGATGATGAGATACCGCCAAATGGTAGAGGCTCGGTGAAAGCGCGCATATCACGACTCGCTGCAAGGGCTACATAATACCGAACGTACTCATCGATAATGGGTCAGCATTAAACGTCATGCCATTGGCCACGCTTTCCAGAATACCGATGGATTTGTCCTACTTAAGGCCCTGTCATTCCATGGTAAGGGCATTCGACGGGACGAGGCGCGAAGTCATGGGAAAGATCGAAATCCCTTTAGAAGTGGGCCCTTACATCTATGAGATCGAGTTCCAAGTCATGGACATTACACCCTCTTATAATTGCCTTTTGGGAAGACCTTGGATCCATTCCGCTGGAGCAGTCCCATCATCCCTCCATCAAAAGGTGAAATTTATCATGGATGGTTGTTTGGTCACAGTCGAGGGTGAAGAAGACATTGTCGCATCTATCTCTGCTGATGCGCCATACCTGGAAGTAAGCAAGGACGCAGTGGAATGTTCCTTTCGATCCTCGAATTGCCAATGCCACTTTCATCGCTGAAGGAAACAAAATTCGATGCCAAACCGTCAAAAATACCGAATGGGTGTCAAGTTGACCGTAGGAAGGGAGCTCGTGCGAGAAGAGGTTTAGGGAGACATCTACAAGGAATAGTTAGGGCTTTAAAGCCAAGCACCATAAGGCCCGATACGGTTTAGGGTTCCAAATGACATGCGCCAAAGAAGAAGACAGTGGAAGAAGGATCAAGAGAGAAGAATTGCAAGAACTTTAGGCCGAGAACTAGAATGGGAACCGATAGAGTACCCTCATTTGTCAAAAACATTTACATCTCATGGGAATGTTGTACCTGGACAAGATGATCTACGAAACATGTCAAGTTAATTGAAAGGGTTTTCGAATGTCGATATAAGTGTCATCGACAAAGAAGCTGGTGCAAGTAAAGATGTCTCGAGGATACGCCTTTGCCCTCCTGGTTTTATGTTGAACAATTGGACCACTGAGGAGCTTCTTGTAGTTTATAAGTCTTCAGAGTAATGCTAAACATTAACCTTCTATTGTGTCCTTAGATATAATAGAATTCTTTTGTAAGAGCTTTCATTCGCTCTTTATCATTTAAATGAATATCGATGAAGATGCATTTTGTCACGATTTTTCGCGTTATCACTAATTTCATGATCATTTTCTCATTTCATAGCCTATCTTTACATTTGCCTCATTACCATGACATAACATTTTGTTTGTTGTTTCCAATACTTGGATGTCCCCCTATAGCTTCCTTTTCCATTTCAACTTTCGGTGCTCGATATTGACGACATGAATAAGCCCATTCTGAATCTTGAAATTGATTTTGAGAAGGTCTGTTTGCTTAGGAGAATTTGAAGTCAAGAAAATGTCAAGATTATGTCTCGCCTCTCTGAATTGTTAAGAATGGTGGAGCAAGAGGATAAACAGATTCGCCTCATGAAGAATCAGGAAACAAAGAATTTGGGCAATCAAGAGAGGAAACAAGAAGTGAAGATTGGGACTTCTATTTCAGAGAGTACCGCATAGTTTGATCACTTTACTCCGCGAATACAAAGATGTTTTCGCATGGTCATACCAGGACATGCCAGGGCTAGATGAAGATTTAGTGGTCCATAAGCTCCCATTAAAGCGAAATGCAAGCCCATCCAAAGAAAAATTAAGACGGATGAGACCGAAATGTTGTTGAAGATAAAAGAGGAAGTCAAAAGCGCTTGACGCCGGCTTCCTACAATCCTCCAAATATCCGAATGGGTGGCTAACATAGTCCCGGTACCAAAGAAAGATGGAAAAGTACGAATGTGCGTGGATTACCGCGACCTGAATCGAGTAAGCCCAAAAGATAATTTTCCCTTGCCACATATTGACACGTTGGTGGACAACACAAGAAAACATTCATTGTTTTCTTTCATGGATGGATTCTCGGGGTATAATCGATCAAGATGGCCCCGAGGATATGGAGAAAACTACCTTCATAACAATGTGGGGAACGCTTTTGCTACAAGGTGATGCCATTCGAGTTAAAGAATGTCAGGGCAACATATCGAGGGCTATGGTAACGTTATTCCATGACATGATGCACAAAGAAATAGAGGTCTACGCCGACGACATGATTGCTAAATTCGAGGGAAGAAGAGCATGTGGTGAACCTCAAGAAGTTGTTCGAGAGGTGAGAAAGTTTCAAATAAAGCTTAATCCACCAAATGTACATTCGGGGCTACCTCGGGAAAGTTGCTAGGCTTCATTGTCGAGAAAAGAGGTATTGAGGTTGATCCGGATAAAATAAAAGCCATCCAAGAATTACCACCTCCGCAAGCGCAAAAGGAAGTTAGAGGATTTTAGGAGATTAAACTACATTGCCCGATTTATCGCTCAACTTACCAACCAATGCGACCCAATCTTTCGCTTCTTCAAAACATAACCCGGAGAATGGAACGAGGAATGCCAGTGGCCTTTGATAAGATAAAACAATATTTGTCTAGTCCTCCAAGGCTAGTACCGCCAACCCCGGAAGACCTTTGATATTGTATTTGACTGTGTTCGAAAGTTCAATGGGTTGCATCTTTGGGCAACACGACGAGTCGAAAGAAAGAAAAGCGATCTACTACCTCAAAGAAAAGTTCACCGATTATGAGGTAAAGTATTCATCCATTGAGAAATATTGTTGTGCCTTGGTTTGGGTAGCTCGGAGACTTAGACAATACATGTTGTACTATACGATATGGTTGATTTCAAAGTGGACCCGATAAAATACATGATGGAATCGCCAGACTATCGGGAAGAATAGCGCGATGGCGATTCTCCTCTCGAAATATGACATTGCCTATGTAAGTCGAAGTCGATAAAAGGAAGCGCAATAGCTGATTTTTAGCAACTCGAACAATGAAGAATATGAGCCTTTAAGATTCGATTTCCCGACGAAGACTTAATGTGCATCTCGTAAATAGAATCCGAGTTATCAAAAGAGAGGTCATGGAAGATGTGCTTTGATGGTGCGTCGAATGCGTTAGGGCATGGAATTGGAGTAATCCTGGTATCACCAGACGGGAATCATTATCCTTTCACCGCAAGACTGAACTTCTTCTCTACCAATAATATCGCAGAATATGAGGCCTGTATCATGGGGCTTCGTGCAGCTATCGAACGAAACATCGAGAGCTTGGAGGTGTATGGAGACTCAGCCCTAGTGATTTACCAAATCCATGGAGAATGGGAAGTGAGGGACTCAAAATTGATTAAGTACAGCAATTTAGTGGCTGCATTAATCAAGGAATTCAAAGAAATAACTTTTCATTACTTCCCACGAGAAGAGAACCAACTGGCGGATGCCTTGGCCACTTTGGCTTCAATGTTCAAAGCAAGTAAAGAAGGTAAATAATGCCCTCAAAATGAGCATATACGAGGTCCCCGCACAATCGTTGTAGCATTGAGAAAGAGGCGACGGACGACCATGGTTCTACGATATCTTAGAATATACCAAGAATCAAAGCTATCCCGAACAAGCAAATGAGAACGACAAAAGAACAATCAGAAGAATGGCAGCAGGATTCGTTCTTGATGGGGATATCCTATATAAAAGGGAAAGGATCAAATACTTTTGAGATGCGTGAATGATGTCGGGCCGAAAGATACTTGAAGATGTCCATGAAGGAATCATGGGACACATGCCAATGGTTTCAGATGGCGAAAAGATTATGAGACTCGGTTACTCTTGGTTGACGATGGAAAGCGATCAGTATTAGTTTTGCGTAAAATGCCACAAATGTCAAATCTATGGCGATAAAATTCATGTAGCCCTTCGCCCTTCACGCCATGACTTCTCCGTGGCCTTTTTCTATGTGGGGCATGGATGCTATAGGCCAATTTCTCCAAAAGCATCAAATGGACATCGATTCATTTTGTGGTTATCGATTACTTCACAAAATGGATAGAAGTCGCTTGCTTGCCAATGTGACGAAGACTGCAGCTTGCAAGTTTTTGAAAAAGGAAATCATTTGCCGTATGGTTTGCTCGAAAGAATTATTTCAGATAATGCCACGAATCGAACAATAAGATGATGAAAGAAATGTGCGAGCAATTCAAAATAAAGCATCATAATTCCTCGCCCTATCGCCCAAAGATGAACGGGGCAGTTGAGGCAGCTAACAAGAACATCAAGAGGATCATTGGGAAAATGACTGAGACATATAAAGATTGGCACGAGAAACTTCCATTTGCTTTGTTTGCATATCGCACATCTGTGCGAACATCTACGGGAGCAACTCCTTTCTCTCTAGTCTATGGAATGGAAGCTGTGCTACCCATCGAGGTTGAGATCCCCTCTCTGCGAGTATTGATGGAATCAGAGTTAGAAGAAGCAGAATGGATTCGAGCTAGATATGATCAGTTGAACCTCATTGAAGAAAAACGTCTAAAGGCAATTTGTCACGGGCAAATGTACCAAAAGAGAATGATCGCAGCCCATGACAAGAAGGTACGACCAAGAGAATTCCACGAAGGAGAACTCGTGCTGAGAAAAATTCTCCCAATACAAAAAGATCTGCGAGGGAAATGGGCACCAAACTGGGAAGGACCGTACGTCGTAAAAAAGGCATTCTCAGGAGGAGCTTTGATCCTTACCGAGATGGATGGGAAAGAGTTGTCGAATCCAAGAACTCGGATGCAAAGTGAAGAAATATTATGCTTGAGATGAAAACTCAAAAGGGTATCAATAAAAAAAAAAGGAGGAAGGGATCGAGCGAAAACCCGAAAAGGGCGCTTTGGTTAAACATAAAAGATTAGAATGAAAACCCAAGAAGGCGTTCTAATGGAACAAATATTCGGTTTACAAGGCAAGGCGTTCTAAATCAGACGACAAACAAAGGAGAGGCTGCAGATGTGAAGCATCTCTGAAAGCTCAAATCTTCTCGCACAAGGAGCCGACTCTAAAAGATTCTTGATTGAGGAACGTGAAGAGTTCATGTGTCAAATATCTAAAGCATTTGTATCCATTGAATACGATCTCTTCTTTGCACGTTTGTACTATCATTAGTTAACTTTCTTTGTTTGCCACATTTGAAATAAAGGAATATGAGATATCATTTTTGTCCCTACCTGACCATTTTCATGCATATCATTAGGTGTTTATTTACATGATAAATGGTGAAATGATATGCCCTAAACAAAAGAAAGGTTAAGCATTACCTGGATGAAAATTTAATAAGCGCAAGAGTCTCAAAGTAGGAACAAAGTTCAATTGGGGACAAAAGAGTGACATCTGAGGAACGTCGATTACTCGTGAAGCTTGAAGACATGTACATGGCGTAAAGAGGAAGTAAAGAGCTGAAGTAATGAATGCGGACCATCACAAGAATCGAGACGAAAAAGACATACGACGAACATACTTAAAGAGCACTGCATAATCATATAGGCATAAAGGCATTTAAGACAAACATGTGCATAACATGATAGCATCATGCATGGTATATACAGTACTCCAAACAGAGCAAGAAATCTGAATGAGAGTCGCATTGAATCAAATGAAAAGACACTTGAATTCTACCAAACGACAGGTTTTGACATTTTTAATGTTCAATTTCTGTCCTCCAATTTTGTTTTTTCTAAAAATCAACTCATATTGCGAGAAGTGAGTTGAGCCTCAGGGCACGCTGAGGTATTTTCAATTTCTGCTTTTTAATTCATGTTTTCCAAGAAAATCAGCTCATATTGCGAGAGGTGAGTTGAGCCTCAAGACACGTTGAGGTAATTTCAATTTATGTTTCAAAAATCAACTCATATTATGAGAAGTGAGTTGAACCTCGGGCACGCCGAGGTATTTTCAATTTCGCTTTTAATTCATGAAAATCAGCTCATATTATGAGAGATGAGTTGAGCCTCAAGACACGTTGGGGTAATTTCAATTCATGTTTCAAAAATCAACTCATATTATGAGAAGTGAGTTGAACCACTGGGTACGCCGAGGTAATTTCAATTCCCATTAAATCTAAAATCGACTCATATTATGAGAGGTGAGTTGAGCCTTGCACGCTAAGGTATTTTCAAATTCTATCTTAAAGAGTCAATTCATATTACGAGAGGTGAGTTGAGTCTTTTAATTTCTATTTTCAATTTCGTTTTTTTGTTTTTTCAAAGATCAACTCATATTGAGAGAGGTGAGTTGAGCCTTTAATTTTCGTTTTCAAATCTACTTTTCAATTATTAACTCATGTTGCGAGAGGTGAGTTGAGCCTTGCGGCACGCTAAGGTATTTTCAAATTCTATCTTAAAGAGTCAATTCATATTACGAGAGGTGAGTTGAGTCTTTTAATTTCTATTTCTGTCTTTTTTGTTTTTTTCAAAGATCAACTCATATTGCGAGAGGTGAGTTCAGCCTTTAATTTTCGTTTTTCGAAATCTACTTTTCGAATTATTAACTCATGTTGCGAGAGGTGAGTTGAGCCTTTTAATTTCTACGCTTCAAAAATCAACCCATATTAGAGAAATGAGTTGAGCCTTAGTTCACTTGATGAGGTATTTTCAACTTTTGTTTTGATGTCCATTTTAAAGAGTCAATTAATATTGCGGGAAATGAGTTGAACACAAGATCACACGGCAAGCAAAGACTAAATATTGAAGCTGATGGGAAACACCAGATTTGGATACCTTGAAGTTGCAGTGGAACTAATCGAGGATATCAGATCTTGCCTCTCTAAAGTTACAGAAGAGAAGACCACAAATCTCATCTCAATCAAGCAAGAGAAGAGCGCTTTGAAGTCAGAGATCTTATTCTTCCGGCTACAAGTGAAGCGATCGAAGCCCCAAAATCTCATACAAGTGAAGTTACATTAGAGAAGATCAAGTCGCAAGGCATATGTCGGAAGATACAGTGGATTGAACCAAAGGTACAAGATGCGACGGACTGAAAGGAGACTACCTGAACAAGAAGAACACCAAAGAAGTCAATACTTGACAGTATTGGGAAAAATTGGCCTTTCTTTGTATCTTTGCCCTATTCTCGTTACACGACAATGAGCAAAGAGGGGCAGCTGTTGTAGGCCAATTTTGGGCCTTTTACAAATACCCAAAACCCAATTACCAAAATGCCAAACCCATACCCAATACCCTAAACTAACCTACCCTAATCAAAAACCCCTAACCCAATAAGCTCACTACCCCAGCCCAACTACCCCAGCCCATCTGCAACCAAAACCCTAGCCCCCATGTTCGGCTTCCACTGCTCGACATCGACATTAACCCATGCATCGGCGCGCCAGCAGCTCCCATGCCACCATCGCCCATGCCCTGCAAAACAACAAACAACAAAGAGACAAAAAAGCAGAAGAATGGCAAAAATAATAACAAAATATGTAACAAAACAAAGCTATAAAAAGCCGAATGGAACACTCAGAACGCTTCTTTTTTTTTTGAGATCTTTGAATACACATATATTTCGAAAAAGTCAGTAGATATAACAAGAATACCAGTCCGAGGTAGACATCAACACAAAAAAGCAAAATCAACAAATCAGGAGCTAAAATCAGAACCGATCTAAGGTGATTGTTTTTTTCTAATTTCGTTTCTTTGGCCGAATTCATACACATATATTCATCAAAAAAATACAATAAAATAACAGAATAAAAAAAACAAAAAATCAGATTTTTACCTTTCCGGCCACCGCGTGCGGTGGCCGGCGCCGGCGACGGACGGTGGTCCGGCGGCCGTCCGGCGACCGGACCCGGCCGAGTCCCACCGAGCTCCTCCTCTCCCTTTCTTTTCTCTCCTTTCTCTTTTTTTTTTTCTTTCCCACCTCACAAATGATTTTTTTTCGATTTTAGGCTATTTATAGCTCAAATAAACAGTACTGCTTTTGGTACCGGATTTAAACACAAAACGACGCTGCTTTTGAGACAGTGTCGGTCGACCCGATCCGCTCCAGGTTAGGATCCGTGTTTTTTGCGAAGGGTCTAATTGCGAATGACCCTTCCGCTTTTTAGGCGTTTTACAATTTAGTTTATATTTTTTTAAAATTGGCCCCGTTGATTGTTGCGTTCTGCAATTTGGTCCCCCTATGATACGCACCGTTTAAATGCGCCGGAAAATTGCGCGGTAAGCCCCCTATCGTCCCAAGCGCATTCAAATAGGTCCCTTCCCTTTTATTTTTTTTAAAAATTCGCCCCAAAGCTTTGTTTTAGTTCATTTTTTGTCCTTTTTTTCTTATTTATTATTATTATTATTATTATTAGTATTATTATTATTATTGTTATTATTATTACTATGTATTAGTATACGTTTTTACATGTGAATATTGTATATATTCATATATAATATTATTTTTAATTATTGTATTTTAATATTATTATTATGTTATATATACTTCTTCGTATTTTATTATTATTAGTAGTATTATTATCGTTATTCATATTAGCATATGTGTGTTATTATATATATATACACATTTAATATAGTATTATCTTTTTACTATTATATTTATTATTATCCTATTTTCAATTGTTATTATTATTATTTTCATCATTATTATACATATATGCATATATCTACGTAATATTATTAATAGGTGTTCTAACATTATTATTATGTATGTATATACATTCTAATATTGTGCATGTGTATGATTCTATTCAATTGTTAGCCTTGTATACTAAATTCATACGTATATTTCTCATGTCATTTCATGTATCCATTTTATTATTATATATGTATATAGGTAATAATTTTATTCAAACCTCGTTTTAACCTTATGCATTATTTGTTTCGCTCCTTTCATAATATCGTTATATATATTGGTATATATGTTCTTTAGATGCATGTGTTCCTCGATATTTATTTTGTGTACATACGTAAATATTATGAATATATATTTAACATCACTAGTTATATATTTTATTATCTTATACATCTTGCTAATACCATTAATATTTACATATACATATTTTACATATACACTCTTAATTATTTTCATGTGTATATTCATCGTATTCTTTTGTGTTCTTGTATTCAATACTATATCATATTTAATCTTGCATGCACGGTTATTGTTTTAATATTTTTGTTATGTTTGTCATCCGCTTAAATATGTATACCTAGTCCTTTCATTTGTTTATTTATTTCAGTATTCGCTTTTGTCTTACACGCTTTTAAAAATCACGCTTTTGTTTCTAAATTAATTTCGATAATCAAAGGCAACATATCGGTTTAATACCAAGTCGACGGTTCCATTGCTATGTTGAGTGGAATTTGTTGGTTCGTGTTTAATCGGTATACCCTTCTCAAAAAAGGGAAATCAAAAATTGAAAGTTTTCGTGTTTTGAATCGGATCACGATTGAATATTACTTTGAACTCATATTTTTGAAAATAAAGACAACACTTGTTTATGAGATACCAATATTTGGGCGTCGCGAGGGTGCTAATACCTTCCTCGCAGAATCGACTCCGAACCCTAATTTTTCTCTGGCTTTTTAACGTAAACCTTAACTCGGCCTTTTTTCTCGTTTTTAAAAAGGGAAATCTAACAGTGTCCGGTCACACCTCATAAAAAGGATCGGTGGCGACTCCCGGTTTATTTTAAATCAAACTTTAATTTCCAAGTTTTTAATCGTCACAATTAGCTACCGAAGCTAAAGCTAATTTTTACGTCGCTACAGTAAGGTCATGAGGAGATCTATACGCCTAAATAAGACTAAGAGAATAGCTTAGGTGATATCTTTTAGTTTAGGATAAGACCAATAAGAGATTCTTAGCTAAGAGTGGAAATAATATAATAATCATATGTTTATTAGCTTAGTTAGTAATCCATGAATCATTTGACCATCATTTCAATCTATTTGCATTGTTTCTAATAAAAAGGAAGAAATTTAGGTTGGCATTTTTATTTGTTAATTTAGATATAGCTTAAGTCTTATTTTATTTGGTTGCACAAATAAATTTTGACTTAACTAGATTAGTGTAACACCCCGAACCCGAGCCCGTTGCCGGTGTTGGACACGAGGGGTTAACAAGCCAAACCCACTTATAGCACCGACCAATTTGACATTTCCAGGCAAGCTGGAAAACTGCGTCACTGTCGCCTTAAAATGCATATCTCGAGCTACAAAACTCAGAAACTGATTCCGTAAATTTTCCCTGAATTTAGACTCATATATACATCCCTGGATTTATTTCTAGAATTTTTGGTCGGGCCAATTGGTACAGTTTATTAGTTAAAGTCACCCATGTTACAGGGGTCGACTACACTGACCTTCGCGCGTTACAACTGGAATATCTCCCTGTACAAGGCTTCAATGCTGATGCTGTTTGTTTCTAATGAAACTAGACTCAAAAAGGAATCTGTACATATAAGGCATGACTTCTAATTCCTTCTGGATAATTTGTGGTAAATTTTCAAAGTCAAGATAGGAGATCCAGAAACCGTTCTGGCCCTGTCTCACGAGAACTTTAATATCTCTTAGTAAACTGATCATATGATCGTTTCGTTACTTTCATATGAAAATAGATCCATCAAGGTTCGTTTACATAATTTATTCACTATTTAATACCATTCCTACTATTTTTAGTGATTTTTCACATTCACGTCACTGCAGCTGGCAGCATCTGTTTTTAAGGTAGGCCTTACCTAAATTGTAGTCTCTATGGACCAACTATAGTCTTGTCATACATAGGTCCACTTATGATCATATTTAGCCATTCCAATGGCTGATCATGTGACTAACACCCCCATTCCAATCCATAATCACATCATGAAACCATATATAATTACAAACCACAAATTCGAATGGTCTAATGCCGACTCCACCTTTACGAGCCATTTTCGCATGGCCGTACACATATACATCACAAAGATACTTGAAAACAACCAAGGGTAGTCCTATACATGCCATATCCAAAATTCAACTAAAGGAGTACCAAAAGGGCTTTGATAGTGTGGTTGACTTCAACTTCGATGATCCCGAATCCGATCGCTAACGAGCAAAATCTATAAAACAGAGAGCCAAAGCAACGGGTAAGCATTTTTATGCTTAGTAAGTCTCAAGTAATGAAATCGGCTTTGACTAAAGCATTACATTCACATAGCCAAATGAATCACTTTATTAATACACATTCACATAATCGTACCTACTTCACACTTCATCAATATATACATTCACAAGATATCAACCCATTTCAAGAGCTGAAAATTCGTTAGTCGATTGAACGAATATTATTTCAAACGATCGACTTTTCCATTGCACATGTAAACATACCTTATCCTTTGGGCTTTTCGAGCGCATTAATTGGATTTATTACAGCAACCAACGCCACCTTCAACCCAAGCTTCTTCGAATACAACCGGATATAACCACACGCACGAATGCCCTCGGGTCTTAGCCCGGATATAACGACTTGCACAAATGCCTTCGGTATTAGCCCGATATAACAACTTGCACAAATGCCTTCGGTATTAGCCCGATATAACAACTTGCACAAATGCCTTCGGTATTAGCCCGATATAGTCACTAGCACAATTGCCTTCGGTCTTAACCCGGATATAATTACTAGCATAAATGTCTTCGGACTTAGCCCGGTATCATTCAATTGCTCATGCACACATAAATCAATAATCATTACACATCCATATTTCATTTTCGTTACTAAGGCTCGAACACAAACATATCACTAGCATAATTGCCTTCGGGACTTAGCCCGGGTACCATTCAAATACTCATACACACATATGTCAATAATCATTACACATCCATATTTCATTTCACATAATTCAAGTAGGGTCATTACTCGAAGACTTACCTCGGATGTTGTCGAACGGCTTCAACGGCTATTCGATCACTTTTTCCTTTCCTTTATCCAATTGTGGCCCTCTAAGCTCTTGAGCTGATTCAAACAATTTCAACTTATTAAAGTCTCACTTGCTAGCCTTGGCGAATACACATATCATTGACCCAACATCACATAACTAAGCACTTTAGTCAATTTTCTTTAATTTCGCACACATTCGCCTTAGCTCACATCAAGGTAGCCGATTACCTAATTCAAGAATAGGCATCATTATGCCTGCCTCTAACCGAATGCATGCACAACAATTCCCTATTGTGGCGAATATGCATGTCCATGTTAGCCAATTTTATACTTCAAAACCAAACATCATCACATATAAACATATATCAAAACACAAATTTTTACCTATCATGCAACAAGCAAAAATCGCACTTATGAGCATACCATGGCCGAATACATCACACACCATCCCCTTTCAATTTTCGGTCATGGTTAAACATAGAACTCCATGTCTTACTCAAGAATGCTAAGAGAAAATTCAAGAGTAGTCAATCCATCATTACATGCATCATCAACAAGCTTCATATTTAGCATGCAATGGCTTTAACACAATATCAACCTTGGCCAAATACCATTTCCATGGCATAACAAGGATTTGAACCATGGCTAACATGAACATCAAGTTAGCAACTAAAACATGCATGAATCTCATGACACAACCTCATACATACCTTAATCTTGATGCAAGTATAGCCAAATCTCCTTCTAGATCTCTTCTAAACCAAAAATGGAGCAAAAATCCTCCCTTTTTCCCTTAGTATTTTCAGCCAAAGAATTGAGAATGGATGAACAAATTTTCTCCTTTCTTTTTCCTCTACTCACGGCAACAAGGGGCATCCATCCATTTTTTTGTCAACCTTTTCTTTAATGCTAACACATTATTTAATTGCTCCCAACATGCCTCACTAACCCAACATGTTGGAAACATGTTTTCCTTTGCCCATCACATCCATCTTGGCCGCCACTATAGAATAATTTGGGCAATTTTGACATGCAAGTCCACCTTTGTGTCAACATGCACAAATAAGCCATTACAAATTAGCCTATCATTTTTTACCATGTTTCACCTTGATCCCTATTTAATAATTTCTCATACATTTGGTAAAATTAGAGAATGAAACTTCCACATATTCATGCACACACATAGTAAGCATAAAATATAACAATTAATTATTTTTATGCCTCGGTTTTGTGGTCCCGAAACCACATTCCGACTAGGGTCGTTTTAGGGCTGTCACAACTCTCTCCCACTTAAGAAATTTTCATCCCCGAAAATCTTATCGGTAAATAGGGTTGGGTATCGCTCTTTCATAGAGTTCTCGGTTTCCCAAGTAGCTTCTTCTATCCCGTGTTTGAGCCATAACACTTTCACTAGCGGAACCCGCTTGTTTCGCAACTCTTTCACTTCACGTGCTAGGATACGAATCGGTTCTTCCTCATAACTCATATTGGCTTGAATTTCAACCTCTGATGGACTAATCACGTGTAACGGATCAGATCTATATCGTCGAAGCATCGAAACATGAAAGACATCGTGAATCTTTTCGAGTTCAGGGGGCAAAATCAATTGATACGCGAATCGGGCCAACTCGTTCGGAGATTTCAGACGCCTAATGAACCTCGGACTCAATTTGCCTTTACGGCCAAATCTGAGTATCTTTTTCCAAGGCGAAACCTTAAGAAACACTTTATCTCCCACCTGATACTCGATGCCTTTTCGCTTCAGATCCGCGTACAACTTCGACGATCGGAGGCTATCTTCGACTTTCACTTTCGCTCAAAGATCTTTAATCAAATCCACCGAAAATTTTACTTTCACCGAGCTCACCCAAAACAATGGTGTACGGCATTTACGCCCGCACAAGGCCTCGTAAGGTGCCATCTTAATACTTGATTGAAAACTATTGCTGTGTTTAATTCAATCAACGGCAAATACCGCTCCCATAAACCACCGAACTCGAGGATGCAACATCTCAACATATCCTCAAGTATTTGAATTATCCGCTCGGATTGACCATCGGTTTAGGGGTGAAAGGCGGTCTTTGAAATGCAACTTGGTACCCAAAGCTTCTTGCAACTTCTTCCAAAATCGCGAGGTAAATCTCGGATCTCTATCCGACACGATGGAAATAGGTACCCCGTGTAATCTCACAATCTGAGAAACGTACAATTTGGCTTGTTTGTCCATTGAAAAATCCGTGCGTCACGGGACAAAGTGAGCCGACTTAGTCAATCTATCTACCACGACCCAAATCGATCCTTCTTACTCACGACAACGGCAATCCGGATACAAAGTCCATTGTGACTCGATCCCATTTCCACTCGGGTATCGTGATCGGTGAAGTAATCCTCAAGGCACTTGATGTTCCGCTTTCACTTGTTGACATATTAAACATCTCAAACAAAGTCGGAGATATCTCGTTTCATACCATGCCACCAAACCGACGCTTCAAGTCGTTGTACATCTTCGTACTCCGGGTGGATTGCCATTCGGCTACAATGGGATTTGTTCAGATTATCGAAATAAGTTCAATTCTTTGGAACACACAGAAGACTTCTGAACCTCAAACAATCGTCATCATCGATTTGGAACTCCGATTCCTTGTTCGGAACACACTCAGCCAACGCATTTGTCACAGATTTAAGTCTCTTTGAGTCATCAAATATTTGAGACTTTTGTGATCCGAATACACATGGCACTTCTCACCAAATAAGTAATGTTGCCATATCTTTAAGGCGAATACGATGGCAGCCAATTCGAGATCATGGGTCGGATAATTTTTCTCATGTGGCTTTAATTGTCTCGACACATAAGCCACAACTCAGCCCTCTTACATCAATACGCAACCCAACCCAAGTAGGGATGCGTCACTATAAATGACAAACTCTTTGCCTGATTCGTGTTGCACTAGAATTGGAGCTTCAGTCAAATAAGTTTTCAGTTGATCGAAGCTTTTCGACATTTCTCCGTCCATTCAACTTAACATCCTTTTGGAGTAGCTTTGTCATTGGTGTGGCTATCGTCGAGAAACCTTTTACATATCGTTGGTAATAACCTAGCAAGTCCCAAAAAGCCCGAACCTCGATAATATTTCTGAGGCTTCCTTCATTGATCGAACAATTCATCGATACGCTGATAACGGATATTTGTTCTTTATTGTCACTTTATTAAATCGACGATAGTCGATGCACACCTCATGGTTCCGCCCTTCTTTTCACAAACAACACTGACGCACCCCAAGGTGAAAAACTCGGATGAGCAAAACCTCTATCCACCAATTCTTGCAACTGAGCTTTCAACTCCTTTAATTCCGTTGGTGCCATACGATGCGGAGCTATCGAAGTTGGAGTGGTACCAGGTACCAATTCGATGCCAACTCTATTTCCCGTACAGGTGGTAAACCCGACAATTCTTCAGGGAAAACATCCGGGTATTCACAAACCACTGGCACAGATTCGGGTTTCTTTTCTGACTCCTTGTCATCGAGCACATACGCAAGGTATGCTTCGCACCCCTTTCTTACATATTTCTGGGCCAACATTGCTGATATTACAACTGGCAACCCCTTTAAGTCCGTAGACTCAACTCGAATTATCTCGTTATTCGCGCACCTCAGATCAATAGTCTTGCTTTTTGCAATTTACAACCGTATCGTGCATGGTCAACCAATCCAAACCAAGAATAACGTCGAATTCGTCGAACGGCAAAAGCATCAAGTCCGCCGGAAAACAAGAACCTCGGAATACTAGGGGACTTTTCTTACACACTTTGTTGACAAGCACGTAATGACCCAAGGGGTTTGACACCCGAATTACGAACTCAGTAGACTCAATAGGCAAAGTCTTCTTTGGATGTTAAGGTTTCGCATATATAAGAGTGAGTAGAACCGTGGTCAATCAAAGCAATCACATTAGTATCAAAGAGAGTGAAAGTACCGGTAATAACATCCGGTGAGGCAAGATCCTCACGCGGCAGTATGGCATAAGTCCTAGCAGAGCACGAGCCTCGAGATCCGATGGTGGCATCTCTAGATCCTCTCGACCGCCACTAGCATTGCCCGTGTTTCTAAACGGCCTACCTCGAATTGTGGTAGCGCCGGTTCCCACTTTGATTTACGTTTTGTTCGGATAAGCTCGAGCAATCTTTAATGAAATGATCGACCGATCCGCACTTGTAACAGAGCGGTCACGAATCTACAACTTCCGAATGCCATTTGCCACAATATTGGCACTCGCTCGTCTCGACGATCATTGCCAACGCTGGCAACCGGTGACTCAGCGTGCCCATAGGGGGTCGATCGCGGTCTCGTCTAGAAAAGCCCGAAGTGTCTCTAGACCGCCTAAGCCATCTCTAAATTTCTTTGATGATCGTGGAAGGGCTTCCCAAGACCTCTTCTGAAACTCCTTGCTCCCACTTCAACTTTTCTTTTCTCCATATCGAGCTCCTCGGCTTTGCACGCCGCTCGACAAGAGCCACAAACTCTCGGATTTCCAAAATGCCAACATACGCCTTTATATCATCATTCACCCATCTTCGCGTTTACACATCACACCTTCAAGAAATGCATTC
This sequence comes from Gossypium arboreum, assembly GCF_025698485.1. Taxonomy (NCBI): domain Eukaryota; kingdom Viridiplantae; phylum Streptophyta; class Magnoliopsida; order Malvales; family Malvaceae; genus Gossypium; species Gossypium arboreum. The sequence continues at coordinate 11,239,376 of NC_069073.1, read as the reverse complement.
AGCAGCAGACTGGCTAAGCCTCACAAATTTTCGTTCGTAGTCGATGAATCGACATGGAACCTTGTTTAAGTTCAAGAAATTCCTTCCATTTTGATCCATAAATCTCGGTGATATACTTCTTTCGAACTCGGTTAGAAAGAACTCCCAAGTTACTTGCTCTCTAGGCACAACAGAAGTCGAGTACTCCACCAAGAGGCGGAATCGCGTAGCAAGGAGATAGTACACTTTAAGCATTCATCGGTGTACAAGATAGCTCATCGAGCACCGGATAGTGTTGTCCAACCAAAATTCAGCTTGCTCGACATCGTCGCCATCCGTAACTTTAAATTCAGTAGCCCCATGATTTGAATTCGCCGATTGGGCTTACTTGGCCTTACTTGGTCGGTTACGGAGGTATTATAGGTGCGGGGTTGCATTAGTCGGGAATGGAGGTTGTGGAACAGTAGTGTTAGTTCGAATGTATTGGTTGAACCAATCATTCATCACGCTATAAAAGGCTTGGTTAGCCTCATCATTCGGATTGCTAGCAATAGGTTGAGAGTCCGGCGCTGTCCCTTGTCGGAGCAGCGCCACACTCTCCACATCATCAGCTATTGCTCGGTTGGGATCGAGATCCATTACAAATAATTAAACACAAATTCAAAATATCAGAAATCACCACACTATCAATTTATCACTATATGGCATGTATAGCTAGACCCAAACGTATCACGGTAGTCCTAGAATCGACTAAACCGTGCTCTGATACCAATAAAATTGTAACACCCTGAACCTGAGCCCGTTGCCGGTGTCGGACACGAGGGGTTAACAAGCCAAACCCACTTATAGCACCGACCAATTTGACATTTCTAGGTAAGCTGGAAAACTGCGTCACTGTCGCCTTAAAAGGCATATCTCGAGTTACAAAACTCGGAAACTGATTCCGTAAATTTTCCCTGAATTTAGACTCATATATACATCCCTGGATTTATTTCTAGAATTTTTGGTCGGGCCAATTGGTACAGTTTATTAGTTAAAGTCACCCATGTTACAGGGGTCGACTACACTGACCTTCGCGTGTTACAACTGGAATATCTCCCTGTACAAGGATTAAATGCTGATGCTGTTTCTTTCTAATGAAACTAGACTCAAAAAGGAATCTGTACATATAAGGTATGACTTCTAATTCCTTCTGGATAATTTGTGGTAAATTTTCAAAGTCAAGACAGGAGATCCAGAAACCGTTCTGGCCCTGTCTCACGAGAACTTTAATATCTCTTAGTAAACTGATCATATGATCGTTTCGTTACTTTAATATGAAAATAGATCCATCAAGATTCGTTTACATAATTTATTCACTATTTAATACCATTCCTAATATTTTTAGTGATTTTTCACATTCACATCACTGCAGCTGGCAGCATCTGTTTTTAAGGTAGGCCTTACCTAAATTGTAGTCTCTATGGACCAACTATAGTCTTGTCATACATAGGTCCACTTATGATCATATTTAGCCATTCCAATGGCTGATCATGTGACTAACACCCCATTCCAATCCATAATCACATCATGAAACCATATATAATTACAAACCACAAATTCAATGGTCTAATGCCATACTCCACCTTTACGAGCCATTTTCGCATGGCCGTACACATATACATCACAAAGATACTTGAAAACAACCAAGGGTAGTCCTATACATGCCATATCCAAAATTCAACTAAAGGAGTACCAAAAGGGCTTTGATAGTGTGGTTGACTTCAACTTCGATGATCCCGAATCCGATCGCTAACGAGCAAAATCTATAAAACAGAGAGCCAAAGCAACGGGTAAGCATTTTTATGCTTAGTAAGTCTCAAGTAATGAAATCGGCTTTGACTAAAGCATTACATTCACATAGCCAAATGAATCACTTTATTAATACACATTCACATAATCGTACCTACTTCACACTTCATCAATATATACATTCACAAGATATCAACCCATTTCAAGAGCTGAAAATTCGTTAGTCGATTGAACGAATATTATTTCAAACGTATCGACTTTTCCATTGCACATGTAAACATACCTTATCCTTTGGGCTTTTCGAGCGTACTAATTGGATTTATTACAGCAACCAACGCCACCTTCAACCCAAGCTTCTTGAATACAACCGGATATAACCACACGCATTTAATGCCCTCGGGTCTTAGCCCGGATATAACGACTTGCACAAATGCCTTCGGGTATTAGCCCGGATATAACAACTTGCACAAATGCCTTCGGGTATTAGCCCGGATATAACAACTTGCACAAATGCCTTCGGGTATTAGCCCGGATATAGTCACTAGCACAATTGCCTTCGGGTCTTAACCCGGATATAATTACTAGCATAAATGTCTTCGGGACTTAGCCCGGGTATCATTCAATTGCTCATGCACACATAAATCAATAATCATTACACATCCATATTTCATTTTCGTTACTAAGGCTCGAACACAAACATATCACTAGCATAATTGCCTTCGGGACTTAGCCCGGGTACCATTCAAATACTCATACACACATATGTCAATAATCATTACACATCCATATTTCATTTCACATAATTCAAGTAGGGTCATTACTCGAAGACTTACCTCGGATGTTGTCGAACGGCTTCAACGGCTATTCGATCACTTTTTCCTTTCCTTTATCCAATTGTGGCCCTCTAAGCTCTTGAGCTGATTCAAACAATTTCAACTTATTAAAGTCTCACTTGCTAGCCTTGGCCGAATACACATATCATTGACCCAACATCACATAACTAAGCACTTTAGTCAATTTTCTTTAATTTCGCACACATTCGGCCTTAGCTCACATCAAGGTAGCCGATTACCTAATTCAAGAATAGGCATCATTATGCCTGCCTCTAACCGAATGCATGCACAACAATTCCCCTATTGTGGCGAATATGCATGTCCATGTTAGCCAATTTTATACTTCAAAACCAAACATCATCACATATAAACATATATCAAAACACAAATTTTACCTATCATGCAACAAGCAAAAATCGCACTTATGAGCATACCATGGTCGAATACATCACACACCATCCCCTTTCAATTTTCGGTCATGGTTAAACATAGAACTCCATGTCTTACTCAAGAATGCTAAGAGAAAATTCAAGAGTAGTCAATCCATCATTACATGCATCATCAACAAGCTTCATATTTAGCATGCAATGGCTTTAACACAATATCAACCTTGGCCAAATACCATTTCCATGGCATAACAAGGATTTGAACCATGGCTAACATGAACATCAAGTTAGCAACTAAAACATGCATGAATCTCATGACACAACCTCATACATACCTTAATCTTGATGCAAGTATAGCCAAATCTCCTTCTAGATCTCTTCTAAACCAAAAATGGAGCAAAAATCCTCCCTTTTTCCCTTAGTATTTTCAGCCAAAGAATTGAGAATGGATGAACAAATTTTTCTCCTTTCTTTTTCCTCTACTCACGGCAACAAGGGGGCATCCATCCATTTTTTTGTCAACCTTTTCTTTAATGCTAACACATTATTTAATTGCTCCCAACATGCCTCATTAACCCAACATGTTGGAAACATGTTTTCCTTTGCCCATCACATCCATCTTGGCCGGCCACTATAGAATAATTTGGGCAATTTTGACATGCAAGTCCACCTTTGTGTCAACATGCACAAATAAGCCATTACAAATTAGCCTATCATTTTTTTAACATGTTTCACCTTGATCCCTATTTAATAATTTCTCATACATTTGGTAAAATTAGAGAATGAAACTTCCACATATTCATGCACACACATAGTAAGCATAAAATATAACAATTAATTATTTTTATGCCTCGGTTTTGTGGTCCCGAAACCACATTCCGACTAGGTTCGTTTTAGGGCTGTCACAATTAGTAATTGCTTAACTCATAATTAATTTGATAAACATATTTACCAATTTGACAATCCCTTGAGTTCAATCTTTGGAACACTCCTGTAACACCCTTAACTCGAATCTGTCATCGAAATAGGGTTACAGAACATTACCATAATTTACAGATAAAATAAGAAATATTCCACATCATATAGTATTCATATCAGAAATTAATCATAAAGTCTCTTATATGAACCCTCGAGGTCCAAAACATGCATTTGAAACGAGTCGAGACTAAACCGAGTTCACAGAGAAACTTTTACGAAATCTCAAAATTTTTCCTAAGTGCAGGGGACACATGCCTGTGTGGTCAGGCTGTGTGGTTCACACGACCAGGGACACACCCGTGTATCAGGCCGTGTAAGTCTCTGACTTGGGTCACAGGATCAGGTCATACACCGGCGTGCTAGACCGTGTGTAGGTGCAGGGGTCACACGGCTAAGCCACATGCCCGTGTGCTAGGCCGTGTGATCAATTCTGAGCATTCTGTTTTGACATTTTAAAGATGTAGGGGACACACGGCCAGGTCACACGCCCATGTGCTAAGCCGTGTGTCACACATGGCTGAGACACACGCCCGTGTCTCTACCCGTATGGACAAAAATAAGCTATTTTCCAAGCCACATTTCTCACCTAATTTGTCTTCCTATTACACCAATACTTAAACATATTCACATGCCATTTTAAAACAATTAATTCAAGTCAAAACCAAGTCTCATGCATGACATATCATCACATACAACTAATGTGCTCTTAAACACCTCAAATGACACTTTACCATCATTTAATTAAATATACAAACTTACTTAACTTATTTAATTCACCTATATTCATATTTTACCAAATATGTTAGAATTAATTTTCAATATGCCAACATGATTTCTATCAATCAATCATTTAAGCACACACCAAACATGTTATAGCCTCATTTATACATATCAAAACATATTCATCACAAGCTATTCCAATGGCTAGTTATAACCTAAAGATTTACATGCCAACATTAGCTAATTAACCTATACATGTTAGAATTTATAAAATAAATCTACAATATAACTTAATAAACCAGGATCTGTCATGTTAAATCATTAAGAATAAATCAAGAGCAAAACTAGATGCGGAAACGTAACTGAATCCATGGATTTCTTGAAACTTTTTGGAACTTGGGGATTTGATCTTCCAAATTAGTACACAAGAAATTCAGGGAATATCTGCTTTCTCTTTCCTAATGATGGGATATTAGAAAAGATATCTTGTGTATAATTTGGGGACCATAACCCTAATATTTATAACCTTAGCATATTAGTTCTAATCAAATTCTAATTAGCCCATCATTAATTAGAATTTGATTAGAAGAGTATCTACACATGTTTGACCCATACTTTATTTAATAATTAAAAGCCCAATAAAATTCTAACCAAATTAGATCACTTTTAATTTGGGCTAACCTATCATGATAGTAAATAATAACATGTAATTATCCTTATTATGTATGTGATGTCCAAATTTTCCAACAATACATGCCATTATAACCATAATTAATTTACCATATATACCAAGATGGGTCAATGGATAGTGCGAGTGATTTCCATCGATGCTTTCAATCCAACGAGTTTCCGAATTACTATAGAACAAGGGAAAATAAAATAGAGTAAGTATGAAATGCTTTGTAAGTTTGTATAACATGGTAAAAAACTTACCATATATTTATGTTCAAAATAAACATGCAAGGCACTATCAACCAATTTTATCACAAGCCCTAAACACGTATCCTCATCATGTTAGCCAAGTAATCACATATAATAGTCCTTAATCATAGATGAACAAAGTCATCAAGCATGATCCACATTCATGTAACAACCAATTCATACATCGTTATATCAGGTAATGTCATTTCCATGTACTTCATGTACATACAGGTAATAGTTCATTTCTAAGTCATACTATCTCATATAAACATCAAGAAACATGTATGGGCTCAATAACAACCAAACTCCCATATACATATACTTTCCACATCATGAATTCAAATAATATATATAATTCATACCTATGTATTTCAAGTACATTTTCGTAATATTTTGTCTCAAGTTCAAATTATTTCTGTAGTGACCAATTTTGGCCCGGGCCTGCTAAAACCCCAAACACATATATACATATAAAATAATAAATAAATAAATAAATAAACCAAAGTCCATTAATTAATGTCTTATTACAAGCCCAAAGACCCAAACAGCCCACTAGTCAATTAAAACCCAATATTAATACCCTAGCCCAGTTATCCAAAGTCACGAGGCCCAAATGGCCCAAAAGACTTCAGCAACCCTAGTACATGACCTCCAGTTCAGTACAACCCCACCCTCGCTTCAGACGACACCTCCAAAGAACCACGGCAAGCCTTCAGATGCCAGATGGCTCCGACACACGCCAAATACAAGACCAGGTTCAAAGAAGACAAACAAAAATAATAGCAAGTGCAAACAAAAGGAATTTATTGTATTTTTATTTATTTTCGTTAATTTTTCCTCTTTCTTTTTCGGCTATAAAGCCAGATTTGAATCTTGTAATTGGGTACACACGTTTAGGAACGAATACACAATATGCAATACACGCATACTAAACAGATACTGGAAAAAAATTCAAAAAGCAATTGCAAGAATGTGATTCCGATTCAAAATTTCTGAGATTTTTCCTTTTCTTCTTGGCTTAGTTTCATTCTTCCTGGAATTTCTTTTATTATTTCGCATTTTGGGTGTATAAAAGGGAGAGGGAATGAAATTTTACCTAGTAAATACGCCATGAGATCTCCTCTGCTTCGTTGAAATCGGGGTCCGAGGGGAGTGGAAGGCGGAAAGAAAACCACCTGGAGACTCGAACAGGCCGATCTCCGTTCATCGCGGCGGATTGACGTGGCAGATGGAGAGTCAAAGTTCGATTGAGGGAGCAAAAATGGAGGCTAGGGTTTGGGGTTCGGCCTAATCTGCTGATTAAGCCCTTTTATAGAACCTCCAACGGCGCCATTTTAGGCGTTGCCTAATGGCATTTCAAACGGTGTCGCATTGACATCACACCCGACCCGATCCGTCTCCTAACCCTCGGGACTCGCGTGTCTGCGCAGTGAAGGGTTATTTGTAGCACAAGTCCCTCCCCTTTCGCGCCATACTTAAATCAGCCCATGTTCTTGTCTTGTTTGTTTTTAATTTGGCCTTGTAACTTACATCCGTTTGCAATCTAACCCGCTCCTAAACTATACGTTTTGGGATCTGGTATATTGCCAGCTTTAGTCCCTAGATGTTTTTGCGTGTTGGATGTTGGTCCTCTTATCATTACTGTTTTATTTTCTAATTACCCCATGTGTTTTAGTTTAATTTTAATCGAGTCCTTTTATTTTATACCCCTTTTTTATTTTATTTTATTTGTACATTTTAATTAATCTTGATAATTGCTTCTTCATTTTTGTAGAGTCGTTTTTTTGTAATATTATTATCATATTTCGTATTCTTTAAATATTTATTTCCTTTATATTATTATACATATACATATGTTATAACAAAGTTAATGTATTTGCATGTATATAATGATTTTGACTCAATCCATGTATTTTGGTATATATATTTTTGTTATTCTAACATGTTTTGTACATTTGTTTCGCATAAAGTTTGCATTATTTTTATGCTCACTTATATTAGTACACGTATTTGATATATATTTCTAAATCTACTTTAATTAGATTTTATTTATATACGTATACATTCTACATATATATATTTTTCACTCATAAGCATATTTTTTAAATCTATCGTTTAATTTATAATAAAATTAATTTAGCCCTATGCACATTATCATTTCTATATAAATTTGCATGTACTCTCTTTTAAATTCATAGGTATACATATCCATATACTTATTATTTCAATAGATTTTTTATTTTAAAATACTTTTTGTTTTATGATTTTTTAATATTCTCTTTATGTATATATATGAAATTATTTTAGAAACTTCCTTTTGTAATTCTAAAATTATTATTTTCGAATATTTCTTTACATTATATTACTTATGTGTTTTTATAGCCTATCATTTAAATGTTTTGGTATAAGGGTATATGTGGTTTTAGACCAACTTAAAATTTATATGTACATTTTTGGGCATTATGTTTTGTCATGTAGTTTTTATATCATTTTTTTACTATCATATGTTTTGTTAACTTCTAAATAAATTCGTGTTTAAAACATTTTACGTGCAATTTGATTCAATTAATTTTTTATTCTATAATATCTGTTCCAAAAATCATATAGCTATCCATAGTTTTCATGCAAATTTGTCAACTTATGTATCAGTCCATTTATTCGTTATTATTTTAGAATCGTTTTATAGCGCATTGGTTTCTAATTGCCACGTTGTTTTTATATCTTGCATTGGCTATTCTATATCATGTGATGTATATTATTGTGGCATATTATTGCGTGTATTGTTTTGTTTGAATGATTGTTATATTATCATTTTCGTCATTGTATTATTATATCAATTATCCTCCATGCATTATTGTAATCGGGTTGCATTTTTAGGTTAGTACTTAATTTTTAGTTCGTTAACCGATTGTATCTCATGTGCATGTTTACCACATTCATCGTTTTTTACTTGACTTTTGAAATGTGGTTTTATAAAACCCAATTTTTATGATTAATTTCGTCTTATTTCAAATCAAATTAATATGCTTTAAGCTAGTTCACGATTGTTTAAAACGAAGGCGATATTCGATACTTGATAATTCGTGGAATCGTGCCCTAACGTATTGGGTTGCAATTTCACGTTGACTCAAAATAATCGAATATCCCTTCAAAATTTCACTCATATCTTTAAAAAAAAAATTCTTTAAAACGAAGGCGAGGTTTGATATTTGGCAATTCGCGGAATCGTGCCCTAATGTGTTGGGTTGCAATTTCTCGTTTGCTCAAAATAATCAAATGACCCTTCAAAATTTCACTCGTGTCTTCTAAAAATCCTTTAAAACGGAGGCAATACTCGGTGTTTGACAATTCGGGAATCATGCCCTATCGTGCTGGGTTGTGATTTCTCATTTGCTCAAAACAATCGAATATTCCTTTAGGTTTTCACGCATGCTTATTAAAAACCTTTCAAAACGAAGGCGAGGTTCGATGTTTGGCGATTTGAGAATCATGCCCTATCGTGCTGGGTTGCGCTTTTTCATTTGTTCAAAATAATCAAATATCTCTTCGGAATTTCACTCGTACTTTCTAAGGTGAGGCAATGTTCAATGTTTGGGAATTCGAGGAATCGTGCCCTACTGTGCTGGATTTTGGTTTTTCGTTGGACCAAATAGTTGGACATCCTTTTGTTAATTTCAAATTATAAACTTTTGGACATCGAAACAAGAAGATTTCTGGCCACCAACTCGGGTTATTCAAATGTTATTAAAAAGAACCACATTTCAAAAACATTTTTAATTTTAGACATAAGGACAGTATTTAATCGATTTGGTACCAATTTTGGGCGTAATGAGGGTGCTAATCCTTCCTCATACGTAACCAACTCCCGAGCCCGTTTTCTCATATTCTCGTAGACCAGAATCGTTGTTTTAGTAAACCAAAAATGTTTTATTAAAATAACCAAATTCTTAGGTGACCCGATCACACCAAAACAAAAAGATCGGTGGCGACTCCATGTATTTGTTTTTCAAAAGTCGATTCCCCCGTATTTCCATTAAATTTAAAATTTTAAAATATCTGAAAAAGGGATGGTTTCGACAATTTCATGTCAGGATTTTGATCATTAAATCAATTAAATTATCAATAGAAACCCAGGAAAATACACTCGAAGTGTACAAATCTATAATCTCAGATGAACATATTCATCAAACAAGTTCCATGTTCATATATTGCTATCTCATACTTCCATATATCATGTATCATCATTTTCATGTATTTCAGGCAAATATATGTAAAAATTCATTTCGTGTTCATATTTTCTTATGTCAGGATTTTACCTGTTGAATTTATTTGAAATATCGATAGATACACATGTAGTACACTTGAAGTGTACAAATCAGAAATCGTCAATTCATATTCAGGGGTACCAATAAGGGCACATAATCAGGAAGCACACTCTCGAGCCATATATCAGGATGGTCATGTGAGCCATGTAACATGAAGCTTATTTGGGCTATACCAAGAAACTTATAAGATTTTATAACAGGAAGTCCACAAAGAACTTTTAATCAGGAAGCTCTCGAACAGCCTATCAGGAATGTTTACAAAGAGCCATGTAACAAGAGCTCCGGATAGCTTAACAAGAAGTTCAAGCAAGCTATGTCAGAAAGCTCATAAAAGCCTATATCAGGATGCTCACGAAGAGCTGCGCTTGTGTCTGCAATAAATGCTGGATCACAATTGATCAAATTATGTAACAGGACGCTCACAAAGAGTTGTGGTAGTGCGCAACACATACAGAATCACTACCGATCAGGATGCTCGCAGGAACAATATAACAGGATGCTCGAGAGGCTTATAATAGGATTGCTCGTCCGAGCTATATTCTGTTCGCAACATGTGCAAGACCACATTCAATATGGGAAATCATGTATCTGTTGAATTTCATTATTCAAACGGAACTTATCATTTTCTGAACATTAACGGGCATGTGATTATTTCATACATTTATAACATTTATATAATTCATATAAAGACATACTACACTCAATTCAAGCATAAAAATAAACACGATTTAGTTACACGAACTTATCTTAATAAATGTTCGTGTACGTAAAATCTACTAATTCGACACTTTCTCTTTTCCTCGCTCTAACTCTGAATTTGGTCTATCCGGATCTATACGAGTAAATTTAACATCAATTTAATCCAATTCATACTCAATTCAGTCCAATTCACATTTTAGGCAAAATTACCATTTTGCCCCTAAACTTTTAATTAATGATAATTTAGTCCCTAGGCTTGGAAAATGAAATTCATGCAATTTAATCCTTATTCCAAGCCTACCCAAATTTTACATATAAAATTTACAGCCCATGTATTTCATAAAATTAAAAATTTTTCCTTGAATTTTACAACTTTACAATTTAGTCCTAAAATCATAATTTCATCAAAATTCACTTTACAAAAGTTGTTTATCCATCAACAACCTTTCATTTTCTATCATAAATTTCAAATTTTCAGCATTTAGATACATGGAAAAATTTCTATACTTTGATATCTTTACAAATTAATCTCCAAAATAGATAGATTAAGCTATTCTGATATCAAAAATATAAAAATTACTAAAAATGGGACAATATTACTTACTCAATTAAGCCAAGCTTACTTTCTCTTTCCTAGGGTTTCCATGTATTTTTGGGGAAGAAGATGATAACACTGATGATATTTTCATTTTTTTTATCATTTATCATCTTTTATTATTTCACTTTCCAATTCCATCCTTTTCTTTATTTTATTTTCCATGGACGAATCATCATCCTTAACAACTAAGCATTTACCATTTAAGGACCTCAAATTTTGAATTCCATATCTATTTAATCCCTTTAGCTATTAGAACTCAACTTTTACACTTTGTGCAATTTGGTCCTTTATCTAATTAAACATATAATCAGTAAAATTTCTTTATGAAATTTTCATACGACATTATTATCATACTGTAGATCATAAAATAATATTAAAATAAATTTTTTTCAGAATTGGATTTGTGGTCTTGAAACCATTGTTTTGATTTTACCGAAAATGAGCTATTATAATTGACTTGTCACACTTGTAGTTAAGCTGCCTTAATTCTTGATATTTTGTGTTAATTCTCTGCTCAACATTCGTATGTCGTGGTGTTTTCAAACAACACCTAGAGTTTGGGGATTTTCTCAAACAAACTTAGAGTACTTCTAAGGATATTCTGCAGAATGTCACAATTTTCACCAAAAATGTTTGAAAATAGGACCATGATGTTTTTGGGCATACTAGAACAAAGAAAAGGAAGCTAATGGCAAGGATTCGTGGTATTGAAAGTAAGTTAGATCATTCTCCATCTAGCTTCCTTTTAAGTTTAAAGCATCAATTGAAGATGGAGTTAGATTATGTGTTTGCCTAAAAAAAGAGCCTCTGGTTCTAGAAGTCCCACCATAAATGGATAATTAATGGTGATCGAAATACTTGTTTTTATTTTTTTTTATATTGGCACTGTTAATCGTCGAGGGACTACTACTATTAAGTCGTTGAACCTTATTGATGGATCATGGTGTAGGGATCAGGAGATTTTATAGTAGAAAACTACTCTATCTTATCCTAATTTGTTCATGAAGGATCAGTGTATCGTGAGCAATTACCAAGTGCGAAATAGTTTTTGTCAGTTAGAACAATATGATATGGATAATTTGCACTCCATGGTATCCGATAAGGAAGTAAAAAATGTTGTGTTTGAAATGGAACCATTAAAGGCTCTTGGAATTGATGGTTTGCATGCTCTTTTTTGTCAACATAATTGAAACATGGTTGGGGAAAGTGCTTGTGAGTTTGTTAGGTGTATTATGGAGGGAGGGCAACTGAACGAATAGGTTAACAAGACCCTTCTCTTGCTTATTTCGAAGAAGAAGATTCTTGAAACAATTTAATAGTTTTGTTCAATATACTTGTGTACGGTATTGTATAAAGTTGTAGCAAAAGTAATTGTCAATAGGTTGAAACCATTTATGCTCAATTGGGTGCTTCTGAACCTGTTGAGTTTTGTCTCTGGGTGGTGCAAAACAGATAATATCATTATTGCTCAAGAGATTATACATTCCATGCGTAAAAAGGCTAGTAAAGTTGGATGGATGACCATCAAAATTGATGTAGAGAAGACCTATGACAGATTAGATTGAGATTTCATCAATGATACTTTGGTAAAGGTTAGGATCACATCAACTTTGGAATGTAATTATGCACTGTATTCGATCCACGTAAATGCAAATTGTCTGGGATGGTGTGCTGTGGAATAAGTTTAAGCCTTAATAGGGAATCCATCAAGAAGATCCCCTTTCACCATATTTGTTTATGCTTTGCATTAGAGGTTGGCCTAAGCTATCTCTAATAAGGTGAGTCGGGGACAACGAAAGTTGGTTAAACTTTTAAGGGATGGTCCAAACATCTCTCATCATTACTTTGTTGACGACCTTATTTAGTTTAGTGAGGCATCAATGGATCAAATAAGAGTAATTTGATCGATAGTTGAGGAATTTTGCATCCATTCTGGTCATAATGTCAATATGCAAAAAACACAAATTTATTTTTCAAAGAATGTTTCATTATAATTGAGGGGGGTCATCTCTATAGGGTTAGGTTTTTCTTCTATTGAGGACTTTCTGCATCGTAGGGGTACAAAATCTACTTTTGATTACAATATTGCCAACATTTGACAAAAGCTTTTTGGCTAAAAGGCTAAGATCCTCTCTTTAGCAGGACAGATTACTCTTGCAAACTCAATTCGGGCAATTATCCCGGTGTATTCTATGCAATCGACTATTGTCCTAAAAAGAGTGTACTCGCAACTTTTTATTTCTATTGTTATTTTTTTTGGGAGGGGGGGGCACACAGAGAACAAACTAGGTTTGTCTCTTGTAAGCTGGAAGGATATATGCAAGCCAATGCAAGCAAGGGGTCTTGGGTTCAAGGATCTAAGGAAACAGAATGAGGCTTTCTTAATGAAGTTGGGATTCAATCTAATTTTTTGACCTGATCAGCTTTGGGTTCAAGTTTTCCGGGCCAATTATAAATGAGATGTTGTTATCCCAAGTTCCTTTCATGCTACAAATTGTTCTTGAATATGGAAGGATGCTAGTAACATTTGGGATGAGGTACGGAACGAGATTGTGTGGAATGTTGGTAATGGATTAATGGTGGATTTTTGAAGGGATTGATGGATTCTGAAATGTGGCCCGCTTTTTCAATTTTTGTCCCGTTCGAATCTTATTCCATTGTCACTAGTTCCTATTGCCACAATGACTAATAGTAGTGGGGATTGGGATTGTTTTCGGTCTCTTCTATCAAAAGTTGTTCATCGTATAACTACTAAGAAGCCTTCGCGTGGATGGGATGTTAATGATTTTCCTGGGTGGCGTTGGGATCAACAAATTTACTACGAAAACGGCTTATAAGCATTTAACCTCTTCTAATGACTAGGTCCCCAATAAAATATGGCAGCGGAGTGGCAGCCGGCGTGCCCTCAACGAATTAAGGTATTTCTTTGGCTACCTTTCCAGAATAAATTGTTAGCGAATAGGATTCGGGTTCACAGACATATTGCAATGGATGCTCGGTTTGTTGCATGTGGGGATCCAATTGAACTATTGATCATATTCTGTGTTTTTTGCAACCCGGCTATGTCAATTTGGATGTTTCTTATACGCCTTGATGAGGTTCATGAATTTCTGAACTCGCCATTTGCCGAGTGGTTGGATGTGAACATTACCGATCCCTCTCGGTTCCCTTTTGACTCGAATAATTGGGACTGCTTTTTTGCTGCACTTTGCTGGTGCATTTGGAAGGAACAAAATAGAGGTATTTTCGATGTTGATTCTGTTGTGGGGGCTGTCTCTTACACCAAACGCGCCGACTTTGGGCTAATAGCAGGTATGCACAACTTGAGCAGTCACCTACGATTGGACGGGGGATGCACGAGGGCTCTTACAATTGTTCATTGGATTAAGCTGAACATCAGCTGGTTGAAAGTAAATACAGAAGGGGCTAGGAATGAAGAGTCTGAATGTGCTGTTGTTGACTTGATAGTGTTGTACAGAATCATGATGGTGTTTGGATAGCTGGTTGTGCTCATAATGTTGGTGCATGCTTAGTTCTTGAAATATCAAAGGACCAAATTTTGACGAATTAAAATAAAAAAGATTAGTTTCTTAATTTTCACAAAGTAAAGAGATGGAATGCAAAATTAGACAGAAAAAATTACCTACTTTGAAAAACTACAATGGTTAAAAATTACCTCTTTGAGGTATAATGTGAATGAAAGAAAAATAATATAAAAATATATTCATAAAAAGTATTCTTTCATTGAACCACAATTACTACCCTTAAAAAATTTTAAAAGGGTTTTAATTTTTTCCTAATTAACACTTGGTTAATTAATAACATAAACTTAATAATGGTTTTATAATAGTATAGATACGTAGATATTAAGATTTTTTGTTAAATTACTTTAGATATGCTTATATTGTAGGGATTGTGTTAAACTAATCAATTTATTATTAAATGAATAAATTTTTCTTGCTAATTGCAGTTCAATTTTAAACAAAAATTTTATTTTACATAATCATAAAATTTTTAAAGACAAAATGATAAAATGAATAAATATCAGGTACTAGATTTATCATTATACCTAAAAAAACCGAAATAGGAAAAGTCAAGAGTACCAGAAATCGGATTGGGACATCAAACAACCGGCAGCCACGAATGACTGTTTGTCTTGTTTCCAGTATTCTAGACTCTGATTTTCCAAAGAAAAGCAGAGCAAAGAAAAAGGAAAAAGAAAATAAAAGAGAGCCGTCTCAAAGATCTTGAATTCTTCAAAGAGAAAGCAAAAAAAGAAAAATTGTCACAGATTCAAAGAGAGAAAAAAGAAAACCCAAAAAAGAGCCCTTTCAAGCTTCAACATTTTACTACAACAACAACAACAAAAGATGGGATTTTTCAATTACGGCGTTGCCGGCGTTGGTTTCATCTTGATCGGGTTCTGGGAATTCATCAACTCCTTAAACCCAACCCTAAACCCGTTTCCAACTCCATCTTCTTCTTCACTTTCAACCCAGATCAAATCTGCCTCTATTTCTAAAACTAAAGAGAACCCTTTTTCATCATCACCATCTTTCATCTTTGTCTCAATCTTTTCCCTTTTGATTTTCTTGAATTCTGTGGTTTCAATCTTTGATGCTTTCAGTTCAAAGGATCGGGTGGGTACGGTGCTCCAGTTACAAATGCTCTCACTTGCTCTGCTCTTCTTGCTTTACTCTGCTTTGGGTCTTTTAAATAATAAGAAAGGTTCATACTTTTGGCCTGATTCTGTTCTTGAATTAGTTCTGCTTTTAGCTTTTGTTGAAGAATTTTTGTTGTATTACTTGCAAAGAAAGGATACAAGTGGGATTGAGAATAGATATTTTGATCTTTTATGTGTTCCCATAGCAATTTGTGTGGTTTCAACAATGTTAGAATTGAGATCTACGAGGTCCATTTACTCGAAATCGGTACGAGGTATTGGGTTGATTTTACACGGAACATGGTTTGTGCAAATGGGATTTTCATTTTACACTAATTTGATGGTTCATGGATGTAGCTTACATGAAAAAAGTAGAGGGAATTATACTATTAAATGCAGAAGTCACCCTGATTATCATAGAGCAAGGTCTATTGCCACATTGCAATTCAATTGCCATCTTGCTTTGCTTGTGGTTCTGGTTGTTGGGATGTTATCGCTTATTGGCAAAAGAAATGGTGTTGCTGTTGGTGCTTCAGGGGATGGTTTGCGGTATAAGCCATTAGGGGCCGAAATACAGCTAATGGATAGTAACGGGGGGAATTTCACTTTGGATTCTGATGAAGATCTCGACAATGGGATTAAAGAAGAAGATGATTTGGTGAAAGAGAAGCCAGCTGTTGTGGAATTGGGTGTTAATGGCCATGCTTCACATGTCTGAGGTAAACATTTAGTGGTTTCTTTCGGATAGCTGGGTGAAAAGCATTGTAATTTTATTCTTTTGTAATGATATTAGTGAATAAGTGATGATTGACTTTGCATAAACTAAAATATACCCGTTTGTTTGTTGTTTTGTTCAATGAGATTTGAGTTCTATTTCGTGTTCTATCTGATTCTGATTCTCGTATGTTGATGCAGTTTTCAAGTTTAAAAATTGCATTGAGTGGTTGCCTATATCATAGTATTTGACATGATTGTAATTCCTTTGTATTGTTGAACCTTTTCCAATATCTAGTCATACTTTGGATAGTTAAATGGCATTCGGCACTTGTATATATTTGGAGAGTCATACTTCATAGTTCATACCCATATTTGAAAAAATATTGAACACAAGCATTGAGTATGAAGATTTTAGGGGGAAAAAAGGATTCCGTGTAGCATACATAGTTAACTAGCTGTAATCTAGTCTGCATTACTTTGTGTTAATGTAGAATATCCAAATCATATGAGGTAAAACAAAACCCAAATAAGTGTCAAACGGAAAAGAGCCAAATCGATATTGTGTTGAAGGGTTAAATCTATATCATCTGTTCGATTGGGTAAAGCCTGTCATAGCAATGGAACCGAAGGAAGCATACAGAAAAAGGAGCTCTTTTCTTACTATATCAACAGAAAGCATTGCACAAAACTTTATTAAACAGATCAAACTAGAAAAGAGCTTATTTACAGTTTCCATTTTCGAGTTCACTTCTCGTTGTATAGAACTTGCAGAAAATTGCATAGAACAGTAAACTCAAAGTACTTGCTAAGGCTAAAAGCCAGTAGTATTTGTCGAGTCCGTCTTCCCTCATGTCATCAGAGAACCAGCTTTGTCTTCCTCCTGAACTTGTGAAGGCTTCGATGACTGAAATCATCAAGGCACTCAGGAAACTTCCGAGCCCGAAAACACTCGTGTACAGTGCAAACCCCATCGTTCGCATCCTAACAGGTACTTCATTGTAGAAGAACTCTTGCATCCCTACAACTGTGAAAATGTCTGAAATTCCTAGAAGAACATATTGAGGAAGCAACCAAAAGATGCTTAGTTCTACTGTTTCTGATTCTAGGGAACTCGTCTTCCTGTTGATCTCGAGCCTCTTTGTTTCGACAACTGCAGCTATGATCATAGCAATGATGGATAGAAACATGCCGACTCCCATCCTCTGCATTACGGTAATACCTTTTTGATTGCGGGTGACAATTTGGGTGATTGGGATCAAAACTTTGTCATATAATGGCATCATTAGTATTATAGATAACGTAATTGCACTTTGTAGTGTTGCTGGTGGGATCCTGAAGTTCCTACCGATGTTCCTCTTCATTGTCATGCCTTGTTTCGTAAAAAAGGTTGCAGGTTGTTGGAAAATTACAGCAAACATCAGAAGCATTGCCCATATTGGCAAAAGCCTGAGTACTATTTTTGCGTTTTCAAGCAGGTGAGTTTTGTTTCTGAGATTCCCATCGAAACCACCATTGCTGCCAAACTTTTGATCACAAAGAGGTTTCTCTTGAAGCCTATAAAACAAGCGAGAATGATATCAGAAACTCATGGGAAATCACAAAATCTGAAGCTTCCTCGATATCCCAACATGAAAACTTACTCAAGCTCCCCTACATCAGACTTGTCATCTGGTAAGTTGATTCTGATTCTGCCATTGACAAGCTTTGATGCAGTCACTTTGATTACTTGAAGTATGTTCTGAAAGGGCTTACTGTCAATGCTTTCATCTGGTTTATATGCATAGATTCGGTTACCACATGTGAAAATTGCAACTGATGTAATCATTGCAAACATGGGGATGGCAAATCCAAGTACCCAACCAAAGGTGTCTTGGATGTAGGACATAAGTATGACACCTAAGAGGCTGCCACTACAAACACCAAAATACCACCATTGGAAGAATAAACTCTTTTTGTTAGAGTTTTTGTCATCCTTACTAGAGGGTAATTCTTCATCATGATCCAGTTGGTCAGCTCCAAAGGCTTGCAAAGATGGGTTATATGCACCTTGGCCTAGTGAAATCAAACACAGAGACCAAAACAGGAATGCTGGGGAGCTTTTGTTGCTTGGTGGTGACCATGTCCATATCGTTGCTGTTGATGCCACTGCTCCAAGTCCCTTCAATTAAAAAAAAAAAAAAAAAACCGATGTAAATTACTATAACAAACGAAAAACTAGCATGAATACAGTATAAATATACAGATATGTCAACCTTATAACATGAATTACTAATATGGATGCCATGTCTCTTTCAAGTAGGCCTAATATGATACCAGATCATTTTGAGGGAAAAGTGTCCATTTCTGGTTAGTGCAAACAGGTTCAACCACTTTCCAAAAAAGGTTCAAATATATCTCTTTAAAATATTAAAATGTTATAGGCTAAATACCCACTGAGAAAGGTTAACTCTTTGCAGAGGTTAGGTAAGCCATGAATCTTGCAAGAGGTTCGAGATAAAAGCCAAAAAAAGAGGTTGGTGCTATCCATGGCAGCAAATTCCCATCAAAATAACAAAGGATGCATGATTTGACCATTTTGATTAAATCGAAAATGAACGCCAACAACCAAAAAAACTGAAATTAGGAAATAACAATTGTTACGATATTAAAGTCACAAAGATTTATATAACAATAATAAAAAATTATGTTGCAATTAAAAGAATGAAAAGTTGGGATGGGTCAGGGTCCAACATCTTTAGTGCTAAGATGTTGGTACTCCTTTGTCCCATTTTGATGATAATAAACAAATATGGCTCTGAAAATGAAGTGGTTCAAAGGATCAAAAACTCAAATTTCCATGACATGCAAGCCCTAGAATGGAGAACAAAGAAGCGTGGACTCACCAAAACATAGACGAAAGATGAGGTCAAAATGGTTGAATATCTATCCCAAAAAGAGTCAGCCAAGGGTGCCACCAACAGTGGCAACATTGAAGTGAATCCACACCAACTGTTAACTGTTTTGGCTGCTGAAGAATTGCTCATTTGCACTACATCTGTGAGATATGTAACCAAATTCGATGCCACCCCTTTGAATGCAAACCTCTCCATGCCAGCAATCACTATCAAATAAAAGAAACCCGAATCTTAAATATTTACTTAAATTTATGATAATCTCAACATTTAAAAAAAAATGAACATATACTCGCATTAGAAACATATTTATATCTATTATGCCCACCTAAATCGGAATCATATAACCCTAAACCGATTAAAAGAACAGGTTGTTTCGTGCAGAAATGCATGCTAGTAACCAGCAACATCAAGTTAACTTATACAATGAATATATATGAAACGATGATAGTTACCTATAAGAAGAATACATGACCTGGAAAGTCCCTGAACTCTTCCACCACCAGACATATATATTGAAAGAGAAAGCAATCTGCTAAACGAATTGAAATGGGTTTGAGATTTTATACACATAAGACCAATACAACTGATTCAAAACAAAACACGACAGGCTGCTGTCTTGTCAGAGAATCAGGAGCTGCTATACACCAGTCAGAGAGATTGCTGCTTCCTCCCACTTTTAATTCCAATCTGTTCCAAAACGGGTTTTATTGCAGAGAACTAGAAAATAACATTTTATTTTTGTTGAGTAATCACAGTCACAGTATAATATATAGTCTCTAAAGCAAGCTGCACAAACAGCATTGCTTATATTTGAAATATTATATATTTTATATGATAGAAAATTAGATTTATAGAAATTTCAGCATTATCCATTAATTCAAGATATGTAGTGAATTAAAAGAGAGTAGTAAAAAAAACTTATTTTAATTGGTTAGAGAATTTATTAAAGTGATCGGAAATCTTTTAATTTTAAACACCGATATGGGTAGAGAAGTGTTATCCCACCTTAGTAGACAGATACACGTGTCACCCTTGAGCTAATCCACAACGTGGAGTCACCCTTGAACAAACGTTACACTAAGGAACTCTCCAACATGGACTACCCTTGTCAAGATTACATGGAGCCTTACATCCATTGATTATCAAACAACCCTATGGTATCACCAATCTAAAAGATCACATTGACACCTCTACAAAGTGATAAGACATGACATTGCCACTAGTGAGGCCTCAACAAGTGGAATTTCCTTTGTTCCATGTATATAAGCCTTTTCACTCCTCTCTAATAGGGCCATTCTAAAAAAAAAATCCAGACCAAAATTAACACTTCACTTTTCTAAGACATCTCCCCTACAACCTTTCCAATTATCCTCACCATTACGATATGATGACTCCTCACTCCTCAAGGGTGAATCATTGCTTTTCCTACCATTCTTCTTGATGATTTCCAACAACAGCAATTAGTGTGGTGAGCGTGGGTCAACTATGATCGATCCAGATACAACGTCCTACCAATCAGAGAGCAAAACCCTTGTCCCAATTGCCAAACACCCCAAGAAACATCATTCATGACCAACCTCAAACAAGTGCTAGACAGGCAAATTAAGAAACCTAGTATGCACATTTCAACCCTTATCAATAGTATTACCAGTATCCGACACCTTGGTACTATGACTAGACCCTTAGAGTCATACTAGTGCCCCCCTCAATTGACCAGAATTCCTAAAACCCTCAGTTAGATTCACAACATTCACATAGATACAAGAAAAGATGAAGGCACCTGAAGAACAGCTGTCCTCCTAACAGAGGTTTTACCAAGAACAACAGAGATTTCTTCAAGAACAGTTAGATAAACAACAATAGATGGATAAGAGAAATGAGAGAAATGAGAATATTATAGAAAAATTAAGAGTGGTAAGAAATGCTCAAAGGAAAAATCTTTAGGAACAAGAGGATGAAACAACCCAATCTACACATAAAAAATAACACAACTCTCAATACAAAGATGACCCCGCAAACCATAAAAGAGGACAACATTAGCAAATTGATGAATATGTCTTTGAAGAAAGAATGCAAGAGTTAATAAAAGAGATGCGGTACTTTTAATGGCCAAAGTCAACGGGCTTGTCTTGAAGCTACACCAACGAACCTCTAGCATTGAAGATACTTCTGCACCATTTCCCCTAAACATTTAAATTTCCCAAAATGTTCTATGATGGTCGTGGTGATCCACAAGACCACTTGGCATGTTATAATAACCACATGAACAAAATTGGAGCCTCCAACAAATGTCATACATTTTTGATGACTTTGAAGGATTTTGCTTAAGCTTAGTACTTAGTACTTCCGAAGCATTCTATCTCTACCTTCAACCAATTAATTGACCTGTTCATGAGTAGATTTTTGGCTAACAAGAACTTGTAGCATTTTGTGACATACCTCATGTCTATTAAACAATAAGAAGAAGATGAATCTCTCTGAAAATTCATTAAGAGGTTCAATGCCACAACTATGATAACCAAAGATGTGTTAGATGATTTTACGATTTAAGCATTTTTATCAGGTACAAGCCACCAATTTTTGAAGTATAACTTGGTTAATAAGCCCTTTCTAAGATGTCTTATCTTTATGAGATGCCCTAAAGGTTTGCTAAGAATGATGAAATTAAAAAAGTTAACATTAATGTTGACCGCTTATAAACGTGTTATCGTTTATAGTAAAAATAGGTCATAAAAAGTATATAGAATTAGAACGGCGGTGTCTGCAAGCATACGGGTCAAATTGTAATATAGTAAAGTTTACAACGAAACACTGGTAAGTATTCTAAGGATCGTACCCAAGGGATTGCAAATTGGAGAAACTATTATTAAATTAATCACAGAAAATAATTACTAATCTAATCGAGTCATGAATTAGTAGTGTTAGTCCATATTAATAGATTTATTAAACTAATTAAATTATTAAACCTAACCTAATGAAATTTCCTATTCCTAGTGTCAACAATGTGAACCTTTAGCCTATGACTGGTTAAATCCCTAATTAATAAATAGAAGATTAACTAATTTCAGAATTTGAGTTTTAATATGAACTAGCTATTAATTAATTAGTATTATCTCTTGATCTATACTAATTAATTAATCAATTGGTTGACATTCGCTTATCTCCCGACCTCACTTTCTCAACCAGGATAAACTACGATTTACTCGACTAAACTTATCTCCCGATCTCATTTAACCTATGATTACATTCTAGGGTTGTCAAGCCTAGGGTTTAAGAACGCGTAATCTATACCAACTAACCCTATTATGAATCCTTATTTTTTTTGTTAATTAATCAACTTGATGAATTAATCAGTTCAATAAATGAATCATGCAAGATATGAATAAAGCATAGGATATTATTCTAATATTCATACAAATATTAATTGATTAAGTTAACAAAACATAAATAAAAGAATAAAAGAGAAGAGTAGAGAGAATGCTCATTGATATCATATTGAAGCGTGAATATAGAGCAATCACTGCTTGCAATTGTCTTCACATTGGAATAGGAAAGTTTTGACTAAATGAAAATAAAAAGAAAATACAAAGAAATCTGAATAGGAAATATTATGCCTCTAAGTTTGCTAACCAATTCCGATGACCCTAAGGTTGCTTATATAGGCAATGGCGTACTTGGTGATCACTCAATCCAAGATACATATAGATACCAATTAATTCAATATTTTGATAAATGCTAGTGTCCAAATATGGAAATATCCCAAGAGTGTCATCCAAGAATTCAACTCTGTTTTGGCTTGCCAGCGTTGCATCATCATGACATGGGAAGAATCATCGTCGCAACGTTACCACCGTGAAATCCTTCCCATCTTTATCGCGTCGTCGTGACGAGAGGAAACTCATTGTCACGATGTCGAGTGCCTTTCAAGCCTTGGTAGCTTCGTTGTTTTATCGGGCTCCCTTGTCTTATGACTCGATCATCATCCCTTGTATTCTTGGACCTGAATTGACATTATACACACTTAAATAGCCCATTAGTCACTCACAAGGCCTGATATGACTTTAAGGGTCATCGAAATAGCCGAAAATGCATGAAAATGCTTATTTTATTAACTTTTAGTTCTTAACCTACTAATACAAAAATGTGATAATTAATTATAAAATGCTTAGCAAACAAGCTCATTAAGTGTAGAAATGACCTAAAATAACTACTACATTTGACGATAGGTCACATGCCGGCTGTGAATCTTAGCGTCTATAGGAAACTTCAATAGCTCTCGTCGTGGAAGACCACCATTTAGTGATAGACCGAGAAGAGACTTTCCAAACCAATCGTACTCAAAAGGTGTAAAAATCTAATGATTAGGATAATCCCTGATGACGCCAGAGGTCCACTAGAGACGATATATCACATTAACAACACTAAATGAAACAAAACAAAGTCTCATATAACAAGTTTTTTTCTTATCATCACTTAGATACTTCACCAGCTCAAATCCTTAGTCAGGAGAATCCAGTAATCCTTGAGTCTCCACCACCTATAAGGCCTAACATGCAACACCCCTTAATCCTAATTTGTCGTCAGAACAGGGTTACGGAGCATTACCAGATATTTAGAACAAATATGAACAATCATATAATATTATAACATAAACATCATAATTTAATCATAATGTCCCTTTATTGAGCCCTTGAAGCCCAATTCACGTGTTGGAAACAAATCGAGACTCAATTGGAAACTCGAAATTTTTTTATGAAATTTTAAAATTATTCCTAAGTGCAGGGCTCACACGCCCGTGTGGTCAAGAGACACTTCTGTGTGACCCTATGACATGCCTGTGCTTCAGGCCGTGTCTTAACCCGTGTAACTCCCTGACTTACCTCACACGGCCAAACCATACACCCGTGGGCTAGGCCGTGTGCTTTACATGGCTAAGACATACGCCCGTGTCTTTGCCCGCGTGGTAATACCTAAGCATTCTGTTTTAAATTTTTAAGATGCAGGGGACACACGACCTAATCACATACCCATGTGTAAGTCGTGTGTCTCACACGGTTTGGTCACACGCCCGTGTGCCAAGCCATGTGGACTCAAAATAAGCCTTTTTCATCAAGTTTAACCAACCCTGCAAACTTAAACCACAAGCAATTCAACAACCAATTTTTTAACCAATTTAAGACACAATCAAATACATCCAAATTATGCTAAATAATCAACCTAATTAAGCTAACCAATGTTCTTTCATAAATACTTCACATTTATTATCCAAATCAATCTAATAGTATACTATTTAAACCAATTCTATTTTTCACACTAATTCAAACCAAAACATACCATTTGATAATATTGAAACATAACACATAAATTCATATGTATTTAAACAATTTCATACTATAACATCATTTACAATCATTTATCAAAATGGCTTACACAAACAACCTAGGTACATGCCATATACCAAAAAGAAAAGTACTTCAACACAATGAGTTCAGGATCGACTTTGGATGCTGATTCAATGTTCGAACTTTAACCTAACCTGTGCATGAAAACAAACTGTATACTGAGTTTAAAACTCAGTGGTATTTCTATAATACGAATACTTAATAAACAAGACTTTATGATATTTATATATCTAAATTCACATAACGACAATCATTGAACTAATAATCAATTTCATAAACAATCATTTATAACATTTTCAATATTCATCTCTTACTATTTCAATCTCATAATTGCTTTGTAATAGCATTTCTCAATAGAATACACATATCATCTCACTATATCAATAACCATTTCATGGACTTTTAATTCATGCATTTCATATGCATATTTCAATTCACTTTCTAATTTTAAATCACTTATAATATCATCCAATATCAATCATAATGCTATTTCATTTAATTACCCTTATTAACAAAACTCAGACTTTGGCGGATACACGGATCCAACCAAAACACACCAGTATGGCATCCACTGCCTCATCAGATAATTCGAAATAATAATTGACACCCAGTGTCTCATCGGTCATGCTGAAGTAAATTGGTACCCAGTACCTTATCAAATTTATCCGAAGTAATAATACGACACATAGTGTCTCATTGACTTGTAGCCGAAGTATCTCCTGAATACTTCCAATCCTATGGCATGCCAACTATATCTGACTCAGCCCGATACAGTTAATAGGGTTTTAAATCACTTTTCAATTTCCAAATAATATATACATTTCAATTCAAAAAATCACAAATACTCATAAATTCAATTCAATTCATTTCAATACCATAATACCAATACTCACCTCTATCCACTTACCATAGATATGAAATAATAATTACAACAATTAATTATTAAATTCGGATTATAGAAATACAAACCGTAATTTCCAAATCACTCTTTGTCGACTTTCTCTTTTCCTTTCTTAGTTGAGGTCTTCGGTACAACGTTAGCTACAGAAATAGAAACAATTAAAATTTATCAATACACACAATTTAACATTGAATATTTCAATTTATACACAACTTTTGCCTGAATTCCAATTCAGTCCTCAAATCAAACTAACTCTTTTATTACAAAACTAATTCCATATCTCAATTAAATTTCCACATTAATCTAATTTCAACTCCCTAATTTCACTATTAAAACCTAAATTTGAAAAATTTTCAATTTAGTCCCTATTACTTCAAAACCTATAATTTATTTCAAAATTTAATCCTTTTCCACTTCTAACTTAAAATTATATCAATTTAAACCCTAATACTTCAAATTATTCAATATGAACAACATCTATAAATTCACTAACTTTTAAATTTTCAACATAAATCAAAAAGTATTTATCACTAGGATTCCAAAAACTCAAAAATTACAAGAAAATGAGCTAATTGACTTACCAAATTGAATTTGAAACTTTAAAAACCCTAATTTTCCTTCTTTCTTTTTCTTTCCCTTTTTCCCCTGTTTTGTTTGCTATTCTGTTTCTTTTTCATTCTTTTTGTTTTGTTTATTTATTTATTTATTTCATGTTTTATTTCTTTTATTTTATGTTATTATATTATTATATTATATAATAATAATTATTACTTAAATAATAAGTAAATACATATATGTATTACAAATGTATGTATATATTTATTACATATATATTTTACAATTACCATACACTTGTATTTACTTTTTTACTATACAAGTGCTTCATATGGTTTATTTACTATTTTAATCCCTTCACTTTTCATTTAATCTATAATTAAACTTTCACCCCTATTCAATTTAATCCTTACACCTATTTAACCTTAATTCAAGCTAATTCACCTAACCAAACCTAATTAACGACCACTGATATCATACCTAGCGCCGGGGGTCTCTTTTTACCTTCGCCGAGGGTTTGGTTTGCTTTATGTGTAGTAAAATCTCTCCCTCATTGTTAGGAGCGGAATAGCTTATTATATATATGAGAAGGGAGGTGTAAAATGCGGTCTCTGAAAGAAGAAATTCTAGTTTTGGACACCTTGTAAGGAATCAGAAATAGAAACCCGAAAATACACTTTTCAATACCCGTAAATTTTGGGTCATTACATAACATGTCTATATGAAGGATGCCATTGAGTTCTTAGTGTATAGTAGTGTGTATGGGTCAACTTAAGTAGTTTGTAGTTCATCTCGGGAAACCTAATGTTATATGAGTTCTAATGATATGGAAGCATGTTCTTCTAACAATTGTAAAGATAATAAAGGAAAGGGTAACAAGACAATCAGAGGGGTTCTTAACATTATTGTTGGTTCTAATAAGGAGTAAGAAAGGTCTAACAACAATAGAAAAGCTGTAACATCCTGAAATAGGGCCTAGCCGGAACAGTGGTTTCGGGACCTCAAATCTGACATCAAGATATTTATTTTATAATTATTATAAGGTATAGAATATGATAATATGGATGCGTTAAAGTTTTATGAAGAAATTCTTTGAGTAAAGTGTCCAATTGGAAATTAGGGACTAAATTGAATAAATAGCAAAAGTTGGGTTTTAGAAGTAATTTGTATGAAACTGATTTAGAATTTAATTAGAAGGTATTGAGGAGTAATTTTCCTAATTTCTAAGTTTTTGAAGAAAAATGGGCTTATATGGATGAAATTTTAATGAAAGGGCTTAAGGGCATTTTGGTCATTTGGCATTTTAATGAAATAAAATGGGAAAAATAAGCCAAAAACCAGTTCATTTCTTTCATGTTGCTGCCGAAAATTTGGGGTTCTCCATAGCTAGGGTTTTCAAGCATTTCAAGCTCAATAGTAAGTACTCCCAAGCCCCGTTTTTAATGTTCTGCGTATTTTTGAAATCACGGTAGCTTACTCTCTCTATTTCTACCCATATTTCATGCTAGGGTTCATGTTTAAAAATTTAACCATGCATGCATTACTTGTATTTTGATGTTTTATGGAGGAATATGAAAGTTGGATGTGTGTTAAATATCTTTTCCTTGGTGATTTTCATGAAAAACCCCTAAAAGGACCTTTTTGCAAAATGTGTAAAGTATGAGGTAGAAGTGTGAAATAATGGAAAAATATGGGCTGCCATAAGAGGGAAAAATGTTTGGCTAGGCTTGGGTAAGGTAGAAATAACATGCATTTCATTATACGAGCCTAGGGACTAAAACATAAAAATGTGAAAGATTAGGGGCAAAACGGTCATTTGGATCGAGGGTGAAATATAGACTCAAAAAGTAAAATGTGAAGTGTTAATGATTCATTTTTATTGTTATAGACCCCGAGGAACAAATTTCGGAGGTCGATCGAGGAAAACGAAAAAGTTTCGGAATAACCGAAACACAATTCCGAGACAAATACCAGGTAAGTTCGAATAACTGAAAGTAAACTCATTGTATGCTTTATTGCATAATTTATGAATGTATGATAATTGTATTTGATGATGGCATGACAATCTACGAAATGCATTCTTAATAATAACATGTTGGTAATTGTCCCGGTTGAGGTTGAAAAGGAAGTTTGATGGATGAACCATGTTTACATATGACTTGAGATCCTGTCGGTGTTGCAGAAAGGATTTAGCCTAGACGGGTAATCCGTTGATCTCAAATATAGAAAGGATCCAGCCTAGACGGGTGTTTCTTGAGTGATCGAGCCTCCCGAAAAAGATGTGTGCATTTTGGATTTAGCCCGGACGAGTAATTCGATTAGGGTCTAAATTTAGCCTGGACTGGTACTTTAGATCTGCGCTCATTAAGGGTGTTTGTCGCTATAAGGGATTTAGCCTGGACTGGTAATCCCGACATCACCTTATGAGTTTAAATACGAGGGATTTAGCCTGGACTGGTAATCCTACAGTAAGATGTGAGGTTCACGGGAGTGCGTACATGAGATGATCGCTTTTATGATTTGAAGGTAAATGGATAATCCATGGAGATTTCCAAGAAACTCAACGGGATTAACATGAGATATAAAAATGAAAATATTGGATGATGAGCTCATCTAAGACAAATTACATGGTGCATTATTATTGTGACTAACTTGTTGATTGAATGTATGTGATAGGGAAACTATTTCATTCTTGTTGGTTTATTTGCTTAATAGGGTTGTATGCTAATTAATCGGTAAGTTTACTATCTATTTATCCGGGCTTACTAAGCATGTAAATGCTTACCCCTCTCTTTTCCCTGTCTTACAGAGCTCAAGGACTCGTAAAGATTGGAAGACGGTTGGAAAGTCAACATACTATCAACTAGTCTAGCTTTGGTATATAGATACTCTTATTTTGTTCAATGGCATGTATAGGGCTTTGGTTCATTTTGTGATATGTGTAATTTGATTTGCCAACATGAAAACTTGTAAAAGTTTACATATCTTCTTGTATTTGGCCATGGAAATTGGCTTATTTTGAAGTAGGCTATGACCTACAAATCTATGTATGTTAATATTTACATGGAGTGGCTTGCCAATAATTGGCAATGAGTTACAATAATGAGCCAATCTTAAATGTGTCAATGAGGCATGGAAAATCCTTAATACAAAGGAAATAACCTAGTATGTATAAAACCGATGATATGAGGTTTACATGCAATGAGGTTTATCAAGGTTGTATGTAAGTATATAATCTGGCCTTATTATGTATTAAGGTAACTTATAAGTGTGATTGGTTGATAGAGGGTGACTAAAGGCTTAGAAAATAGCCTAACAAGGTCCATACAGGTAGACACACGGACATGTGTCTAGGCCGTGTATGACACATGGATTGCCCCAGGGGTGTGTAGTATGGCTGTGCATCCCCTACACCTAAAATTTTAAGTCAGTGTCGAGCACGGGCTAGATACACGGGCGTGTGTCTTGGTCATGTGCCCTTAAATGTATGCTGATGTCATAAACAGAGAGTTACACGGGTTGAGGGCACGGGCGTGTCCTAAGCCACACGAATCCCATACGGGCGTGTGACTCACTAAAGCGGTTTTGTCCCGAACTGCCCTAATGCATATTTTAGGTCTCGAAGACCTGTATAAGGGACGATATGCATGTGTTTGAAAAGTTTTTAATTGTGGGTGAAATTAGGTGACCCGATTTAGTGTTTTTGTGAATGTGTAAGCTCGGTAACTCTTTGAACCCTGTCCCAGCATTGGGTACGGGTGAGGAGTGTTAATTTAGTGGGTTTAGTTGGTTCTAGGACTACTGTAGAAAGTATTGAGTATCGCTATACATGCCATTATTCGAACATTGATAGTGCGACATCTCCTAACTGTTTAAATTATTTTTGAATATAGTAAATGTCTTCCAATCAAGCTCAAGATGAGTCCGAGGGAGTCGAGAGCCATGCTCCAGCTTCTGCACAACAAGCTGTATCTACTAGTAGTAGAAGGCTTATGTCTGAAGGCTGGGAAGAGGCCAGAGCCGTCTTCTTTGATATGATGGATGAATGTTTTGGGGATTATTTAAGGAATTTCCCCAACATACCACGACCTCCCCCGCCCCCTAACCAACCTGATGAGGAATTGCCACGAGGTATGGCACATGTAAGAATTGGTAAGGTCCCTATAGATAAGCTCAGAAAGTATGGGGCTGAGGAATTTAGAGTTAAGATCGACGATGATGCTGAGAAAGCCGAGTTCTGGCTCAATAATACTACACAGGTATTAGATGAATTATCGTGCACACCTGAGGAGTGCTTAAAGTGTGCCGTGTCTCTTCTGAAGGATACAGCATACCACTGGTAGAAGACTGTATCTTCTGTGATGCCAAAGGAAAACATCACTTGGGAATTTTTTCAAGCAGAGTTTAAGAAGAAATACATCAGTCAAAGGTTTTTAGACTCGAAAAGAGTTTCTGGAACTCAAGTAAGGAAATAGGACTGTAGTAGAATACTAAAGGGAGTTTGTAAGGCTAAGTCAGTATACCACTGAATGGGTTCAAACTGAGTCAGAAATGTGCAAACATTTTGAGGAAGGTTTGAATGAGGAAATCAAGTTGTTAATTGGGATTCTTGAGAAATGAGAGTTGCTGCATTAGCTGATCGGGCCAAGAAGGCCGATGAGCTCAATAATGAAAGAAAACAAGCAAAGAAAGAGGCTCGAGTTTTTGGCAAGAGGTCCAGCGATAAGACACTCTTGTTTTCCATAAAAAAATAAAGGAGTCAACATGAACGCTCTACTTCGTCGGTAGGGTATTCGGGTAGAGCGAGAGTGTAATATCCTAATTTTGGGCCTAGTCGGAATAGTGGTTTCGTGACCACAAAATCCGAGATAGAAATAATTATTTTATGATTATTTTAAGGTCTATGATATGATTGCATGATTGTGTGACAATTTCGTGAAGAAATTTTATGCATAAAGTGCTTAAATTGAAATTAGGGACTAAATCGAATAATTTGCAAAACTTGCATTCTAGAAGTTTCTAGTATGAAATTGTTTTGAAATATTAATTAGGAGGTCTTAAATAGCAATTTTACCAATTTCTAAGTCTATGGACAAAAATTGGACATGGATGGAATTTTGGAAAGTTTAGTAGTAAGGGCATTTTGGTCATTTAGGGTAAAATGAATTAAAATACAAAATTAAAAGCCAATTTTGCTCATCTTCAACCCCATGGCCGAATATAGCAAGGAGAAACCATGGATAGGGTTTTTAAAGCTTCCAAGCTCGATTGTAAGTCCGTTCTAGCCTCGTTTTTAATGATTTTTACGTTTTTGGAGTCCCGGTAGCTCGATTAAGCTTATGCTAGCAATAATTCAACCTAGGGTTCATATTTGGAAAAATAGCTATAGGTGAAATTTGTGTATTTTGGTGTTTTATGATATAATATGAGGTTTTAAATTATGTTAGACAACTTGTGCTACTCGGTTTTAAGTGAAAACGAGCAAAAGGGCTTAATCGGTAAAAATACCTAATAGTCATAAGTACATGTTAGAGTGAGAATTTGATGTTTCTATAGAAGGGAAAAATGATCAGCATGCCATAAAACATAAGAAAATAGGCTGAAGTTTAATTTACGAGCTTTGGGGCAAAAGTGTAAATATGCAAAAGTTTAGGGGCAAAACTATAATTTTGTAAAAATATGATTTTGGTTCAATTTGAATAATGTGAGTCCTAATTAGACTATATTTTAAATGATAGAGCAAGGAAAACTAAAATTCGGGCTAAAATGGGGAAAATACCAAGTTGTGGACGAAATGGTAAAAGTAGCCATTTTCATACACGGGTAAGTTCATGTGTAAATAATGTAGCATAATTGTTATTTTAAGTTATTGATGTTAATTATATGATATGCTGATTTTTTTATCGTGAAAGATTATGCTCGTGGTTAATGTTGAGTAATATGCAAATTATGTTTACTACTTGATAAATATGAATTGCTACCGAGTATCAGTTTCGATATTCCATGGAAGACGGCAATGTGAGATTGAGTAAAAAAGCCTGTTTGAACCTTAGGAATAGATTAGGATACAAGTGAAATGTCACTAGGATTGTTGAGCATCCGAACTCGTTGAGTTGAGTCCGAGTTCACTTATGGATGCAAATGTCCGAACTCGTTGAGTTGAGTCCGAGTTCCAGAGATGTAACTAGGCATCCGAACTCGTTGAGTTGAGTCCGAGTTCACCTATGGATGCAAACGCCCGAGCTCGTTGAGTTGAGTCCGAGTTCGCTTATGGGCGGGTTACATGGTAGCTTGGCTACATATGTGGCACTTATGTGCAAACTTTCCATGTATCCGAATTATATTCCGATGTGTTCAACGGGTAAAATTCTACTCAAGCGGAGGAATACTCGAGATGAAATGGACGTATTGGTAAGTGTTGTGAAATGGACACTTTAGACAGGTATGTTCTTAACCCTCGGGTTGAAAATAGATACAACAACGGTAAGATCGTAAGATGATGAATGATATTTAGAAAATGTGATATGAATGTCTCGGTGATGATTATGTAAATGATGTTTTATGTTTGCTTATATAGTTATGTTACTTGCTATTTGCATGTGAACTTACTAAGCATTTATGCTTACTCCCTCCTTTTCATTCCTTGTAGTTTTGACAAGCCAGCTCAGAAATCGGGAACGGTCGGAGGCTCGCTCACACTATCCGTATACCATCTTGGCATAATGGCTTGTATATTTTGAGTATGGCATGTATAGCATTATAATCATTTTGTATATATGGTCTTATGATATGGTTATTGAGTGGTATGGAAATGCTTGGTAATGAGTAGCCATTGGAATGGCTAATCATGATCATATTTGGTGTTATGTATGTCAAATTACTAGCTAATCCATGGAAACCATGAAATAGGTAAAATTTACCATAAAATAGATTTAGACAGCAGTAGTGATGTGAATTTGAAAAATCACTAAAAATAGTAGAAATGAAATTAAATAATGAATAAGTTATGGAATCGAAACTTTATGAGTCTATTTTCATATGGAAGAAGCGAAACAGGTATATGAGCTATATTTTATGAGATGTTTAAATTTTTGTGAAACAGGGCCAGAGCGATTTCTGGATCCCCTGTTCTGACTTTGGAAATTCACCATAAATTTTAAAAAGATAATTAGAAGTCATTATTTATATGTACAGATTCATTATTTAGTCTAGTTTTATTAGAGACAAACGGCATAGTCATTGAAGCTCTGTACAGGGAGATATCTGATTCGTAATACACAGAGGTCAGAGTAGTCGAACCCTAAAACAGGGGAGACTTTAACTAATAAACTGTACTAATTGGCCTGACCAAAAATTCTATAAAAAAATTAGTAGATATATATATGAGTCTAGTTTCAGTAAAATTTACGGAATTGGATTTGAGTTTGAAACTCGAGATATGATTTTAAAAGAGACTGTGATGCGTTAGCCACTTGTCGGAAATTTTAAAATGAATTGTATGAGCTGTTTAAGTAATGAATTAAGTCCGTTAACACCTCGTGTTCGACTCCGACAACGGTCTCGGGTACGGGGCGTTACAGAGAGGCTCCAAACGGTGCAATCAGAAGTCTTCCTCCCCGATGGTGACTAGTGTGGAGAGTGTAGATGACCAAAAGTCAAAGTGTAAGACCTGCAACAAATTTCATTCTGGAGAGTGCCGAATGAAGAGTGGTGCATGTTTCAGATGCGGTTCTCTTGACCACTTCCTCAGGGACTGCCCAGAGGAGAATGAAAAAGAAGTGGAAGTGACTCCGAAGTTGAGTGCTCCTAGTCTAAATATCTTGGAAGTACTAGTGGCAGTCGAGCTACGGCTACAGATGCTACAAAATCAGAGGCTCGAGCCCCAACAAGAACGTATGCAATATTTGCTCGAGAGGAAGCCTCTACTCCTGACGTTATTACGGGTATTTTTTTCTCTTTTTAATACATACGTTATTGCCTTAATTAATCTGGGGTCAACGTATTCATACATTTGCATGAGATTGGTGTCTAGTAGGAACATACCCATTGACCTTACGAAATTTATTATCAGAGTGTCGAACCCATTAGGCAAGTCAGTCCTGGTTGATAAGGTATGTAAGAATTATCCTTTGACGATTCAGGGTCAACGCTTTCTGGCTAACCTTATGTTGTTACCATTTGATGAGTTTGATGTAATACTTGGTATGGATTGGTTAACCCTGCATGATGTATTTGTCAACTATAGTAGCAAGTATATTGAATTGAAATGCCTAGATGGTGAGATTTTGTTGGTTGATTCAAAAGAATTGGGTACGCCGCCGGTTGTAATCACAGCGATGGTTGCTCAGAGATATATGAAAAAAGGGTATGAAGCCTACCTTACTTTTGTATTGAACAATAAAGACACGAAATTGAAGATTGAGTTCGTGCCAATAGTATGTGAATATCCAGATGTGTTCCCAGAAGAATTACCCGGATTACCTCCTGAAAGAAAGATAGAGTTTGGTATTGAATTAGGGCTAGGAATAGCTCCCATTTCTATTGCTCCGTACAGGATGACGCTAACCGAACTGAAAGAGTTAAAAGCACAGTTGCAAGAGCTGACAGATAAAGGTTTTGTAAGGCCGAGCTTTTCACCTTGGGGTGCTCTCGTATTATTTGTAAAGAAGAAAGATGGTTTATTGAGGTTATGTATAGATTATCGGCAGTTGAACAATGTAACTATCAAGAATAAGTATCCGTTGCCAAGGATCGATGACTTGTTCGACCAGTTGAGAGGAGCCACCGTGTTATCTAAGATAGACTTGAGGTCCGGCTACTATCAGTTGCGAGTTAAGGAATCGGATGTGCCTAAGACAGCTTTCAAGACGAGATATGGCCTCTATGAATTTCTTGTTATGCTGTTTGGGTTAACGAATGCACAGGCTGTATTCATGGTCCTAATGAATAGAATCTTTCAGCCATACTTGGATAAGTTAGTTTTTGTGTTCATTGACGACATTTTGATTTTTTCCAAATATAAGACAGAGCATGGGAAGCATCTGAGAACTGTGTTATAGACCTTACGGGAAAAACAACTGTATGCTAAGTTTAACAAAAGTGAGTTTTGGCTCCAAGAAGTTTGGTTTTTGGGTCATATTGTTTTGGGTGAAGGCATCCGAGTTGATCCAAGTAAGATCTCTGCCATTGTTGAATGAAAACCGCTTAAAAATGTAACCGAGGTTAGAAGCTTTTTAGGTTTAGCCGGTTACAATCGAAGATTTATAAAAGGATTGTCCATGATAGTGACTCCAATGACGAGGTTGCTACAGAAAGATGTTAAGTTTGAATGGACAGAAAAGTGTCAGCAGAGTTTTGAAAGGTTAAAGGCATTGCTGACTGAAGCTCCTATTTTAGTATTACCTGAGCCGGGAAAAGAGTTTGTCGTCTATAGTGATGCATCCTTAAATGGATTGGGTTGTGTACTTATGCAAGATGGCAAGGTGATAGCTTATGCTTCACGACAGTTGAAGCCTCACGAGAAGAACTATCCGACGCATGATTTAGAGCTTGCTGCCATTGTTTTTACCTTGAAAATTTGGAGGTATTATTTATATGGTGAGACTTGTCGTATATTTATCGACCACAAGAGTTTGAAGTATTTGATGACTCAAAAAGAATTGAATCCGAGACAGCGGAGATGGTTAGAATTAATTAAACATTATGAGCTAATCATTGACTATCACTCGGGAAAGGCGAATGTGGTCGCAGATGCGTTAAGTAGAAGATCCTTGTTTGCACTGAGAGCCATGGACGCTCGATTGGCATTGCTTGATGATGGTTCAGTTTTGGCAGAGCTAGAAGCTAAGCTGACATTTCTGTAGGAAATTTATGATGCTCAAACTAATGGCAGCGACTTACAAGTTAAAATAATTTAATATGAGTCGGGCATTAAATCAGATTTTCGAATTGGTCCTGATGGATGTTTGATGTTCAGAGATAGGGTTTGTGTACCCAAAGATGATCAGCTTATTCGAAAAATTTTACAAGAAGCACATGATAGTCGTTTATCCATTCATCCGAGAAGTACCAAAATGTACAGTGATTTGAAGATAAAGTATTGGTGGAACGGCATGAAAAGAGACATCTCTGAATTTGTATCGAAACGCCTGATATGTCAGCAAGTTAAAGCTAAACATCAAGTACCTTCAGGGTTGTTACAGCCTGTGATGGTCCCCGAATGAAAGTGGGACAGAGTTACTATGGATTTTGTGACAGGTTTGCCATTGACCCCAAAAAAGAAAGATGCTATATAGGTTGTGGTGGATAAGTTGACAAAGTTGGCTCATTTAATTTCAGCAAGAATAGATTACTCTCTTGATAGATTGGCCGACTTGTATATATCTAAAGTTGTAAGATTACACGGGGTGCCGCTATCGATTATTTTAGACAGAGACCCGAAATTCACTTCGAGGTTTTGAAAGAAGTTACAAGAAGCTTTGGGTACAAAATTGAGTTTTAGTACGGCTTTTCACCCTCAGACCGATGGTCAGTCTGAGTGGATGATTCAGATTCTTGAGGATATGCTGCGATATTGCATCCTCGAATTTCAGGGTAGTTGGGAAAAATACTTGCCATTGGTAGAATTTGCCTACAACAATATTTTTCAAACAAGTTTGAAGATGGCACCTTATGAGGCCTTGTATGGTAGAAAGTGCTGAACTCTGTTGTACTGGACAGAACTCAAGGAAAGTCAGATTCACAGAGTTGATCTGATTAAGAAAACTGAAGAAAAAGTTAAAGTGATATGAAATTGTTTAAAAGCGGCATCGGATAGCCAAAAGTCATATGCTGATCTGAAGAGAAAAAAAATCAAGTTCCAAGTTAGAGATAGAGTATTCTTGAAAGTATCTCCATGGAAAAAGGTATTGAGGTTTGGTCGGAAAGGTAAACTGAGTCCGCGATTCATCGGACCGTATGAGATCACCAAAAGAGTTAGACCATTAGCTTATTGTTTGGCATTGCCACCTGAATTGGAAAAGATTCACGATGTGTTCCATGTATCTATGTTAAAACGATATCGATCAGACTCCTGTCATGTGATTTCACTGACTGAGCTTGAAATTCGACCGGACATGACTTATGGTGAGGAACTGGACAAGATTTTAGCTAGCGAGATTAAACAATTGAGAAATAAAGACGTGGCTTTGGTAAAGGTTTTATGGCATCAACATGGTGTGGAAGAGCTACATGGGAGCCGGAAGAAATCATGAGAGGTCAATACCCGAACCTGTTTACTGGTAAGACTTTCGAGGACGAAAGTCCCTAAGGAGGGAGAAATGTAACATCCCAAAATAGGGCCTAGCTAGAACAGTGGTTTCGGGACCACAAGTCCGACATCAAGATATTTATTTTATGATTATTACGAGGTCTATAATATGAGAATATGTATGTGTTAAAGTTTCATGAAGAAATTCTTTGAGTAAAGTGTCTAATTGGAAATTAGGGACTAAATTGAATAAATTGCAAAACTTGGGATTTAGAAGAAATTTGTATGAAATTTATTTAGAATATTAATTAGAAGGTCTTGATGAGCAATTTTCCCAATTTCTAAGTTTTTAGACAAAAATGGGCTTATATGGATGAAATTTTAAAGAAAGGGCTTAAGGGCATTTTAGTCATTTGGCATTTTAATGAAATAAAATGGGAAAAATAAGCCAAAAATCAGCTCATTTCTTTCATGTTGTTCCCAAAGATTTGGGGTTCTCCATAGCTAGGGTTTTTAAGCTTTTCAAGCTCAATAGTAAGTACTCCCAAGCCCCATTTTTAATGTTCTTCGTATTTTTGAAATCCCAGTAGCTTACTCTCTCTATTTCTACCCATATTTCATGCTAGGGTTCATGTTTAAAAATTTACCCATGCATGAGTTACTTGTATTTTGATGTTTTATGGAGGAATATGAAAGTTGGATTTGTGTTAGATATCTTTTCCTAGGTGATTTTCATGAAAATCCCCTAAAAGGACCTTTTTGCAAAAGGTGTAAAGTATGAGGTAGAAATGTAAAATAATGGAAAAATGTGGGCTACCATAAGAGGGAAAAATGTTTGGCTAGGCTTGGGTAAGGTAGAAATAGCATGCATTTCATTATACGAGCCTAGGGACTAAAACGTAAAAATGTGAAAGGTTAGGGGCAAAACGGTCATTTGGATCAGGGGTGAAATGTAGACTCAAAAAGTACAATGTGAGATGTTAAGGATTTATTTTTATTGTTATAGACCTCGAGGAACAAATTTCGGAGGTCGATCGAGGAAAACAAAAAGTTTTGGAATAACCGAAACACGATTCCGAGACGAATACCAGGTAAATTCGAATAACTGAAAGTAAACTCATTGTATGCTTAATTATATGATTTATGAATGTATGATAATTGTATTTGCTGATGGCATGACAATCTATGAAATTCATTCTTAATAATAACATGTTGGTAATTGTCCCGGTTGAGGTTGAAAAGGAAGTTCGATGGATAAACCATGTTTACATATGACTTGAGATCTTGCAGGTGTTGCAGAAAAGCTTTAGCCTAGATGGGTAATCCGTTGATCTCAAATATAGAAAGGATCCAGCCTGGACGGGTGCTCCTTGAGTGATCGAGCCTTTTGAAGAATATGTGTGCATTTTGGATTTAGCCCGAACGGGTAATCCGATTAGGGTCTAAATTTAGCTTGGACTGGTATTTCAGATCTGAGCTCATTAAGGGTGTTTGTCGCTATAAGGGATTTAACGTCGACTGGTAATCCCGACATCACCTTATGAGTTTAAATACGGGGATTTATCCTGGACTGGTAATCCTGCCGTAAGATGTGAGGTTCGCGGGAGTGCGTACATGAGATGATCGCTCTTATGACTTGACGGTAAATGGATAATCCATCAAGATTTTCAATAAACTCAACGGGATTAACATGAGATATAAAAATGAAAATATTGGATGATGAGATTATCTAAGAAAAATTACATGGTGTATTATTATTGTGACTAACTTGTTGATTGAATGCATGTGATAGGGAAACTATTTCATTCTTGTTGGTTTATTTGCTTAATAGGGTTGTATGGTAATTAATCGGTAAGTTTACTTTAAAGTTATTTGGGCTTACTAAGCATGTAAATGCTTACCCCTCTCTTTTCCCTGTCTTATAGAGCTTGAGGACTCGTAAAGATTGGAAGACGGTTGGAAAGTCAACATACTATCAATTAGTCCAGCTTTGGTATATAGATACTCTTATTTTGTTCAATGGCATGTATAGGGCTTTGGTTCATTTTGTGATATGTGTCATTTGAATTGCCCACTTGAAAGCTTGTAAAA
Organism: Gossypium arboreum; assembly: GCF_025698485.1. Taxonomy (NCBI): domain Eukaryota; kingdom Viridiplantae; phylum Streptophyta; class Magnoliopsida; order Malvales; family Malvaceae; genus Gossypium; species Gossypium arboreum. The sequence continues at coordinate 11,199,675 of NC_069073.1, read as the reverse complement.
GTTTACATATCTTCTTGTATTTGGCCATGGAAATTGGCTTATTTTGAAGTAGGCTATGACCTACAAATCTATGCATGTTTATGTTTACATGGTGTGGCTTGCCCATAATTGACAATGAGTTACAATAATGAACCAATCTTAAAGGTGTCAATGAGGCATGGAAAATCCTTAATACTAAGGAAATAACCTAGCATGTATAAAACTGATGATATGAGGTTTACATGCAATGAGGTTTATCAAGGATGCATGTAAGTATATAATCTGGGCATATTATGTATTAAGGTAACCTATAAGTGTGATTGGTTGATAGAGGGTGACCAAAGGCTTAGAAAACAGCTTAACAAGGTCCACAAGGGTAGACACATGGGCATGTGTCTAGGCCATGTGTGACACTTGGATTGCCCCCAGGGGTGTGTGGTATGGCCGTGGGTTCCCTGCACCTAAAATTTTAAGTCAGTGTCGAGCGCGGGCTAGATACACGGGCGTGTGTCTTGGCCGTGTGCCCCAAAATGTATGCTGATGTCATAAACAGAGAGTTACACGGGCTAAGGGCACGGGCTTGTGCGACCACACGTCCCCACCCACACGGGCGTGTGGCTCACTAAAGCAAGGAAATTTAACAATTTGCCCAAAATTTATCGAATGTTCTCGGTTTTATCCCGAACTACCCTGATGTATGTTTTTGGTCTCGAAGACCTGTATAAGGGATGTTATGCATGTGTTTGAAAAGCTTTAATTTTGGGTGAAATTAGGTGACCCGATTTAGTGTGTTTGTGAATGTGTAAGTCCGGTAACGCCTCAAACCCTGTCCCGGCATTGGGTATGGGTGAGGGGTGTTACAAAAGCTTACCTTTAAAGTGTAATATCAATAGAAACTCTGTATAAAAAGTCTTTTCGTTCAATAGCGTGGTAGATAGGTTTCAATGAGTATGGTGAAGAAGAGTTAATTGATGTTGAAGGTAATGATCCATTGATTTATAACTATGACAACAAGTTTTCAAATGAAGAGTATATTAAATGATATAGGTAGTGGGATGAAAGTCTTAAGTTGAGAAGCATTTTAGTAGATGGGATTGAAATGCTCAACATTGAAACAAGCCAACCCCATTTATGGTTTCAGCAATCAACCAATCAAATTTAAGGGTGCAGTGGTACTTTCAGTTGTGTTGGGTGATGGCTAACACATAGTAACTGAAATAGTGGAGTTTTTAGTTGTTGATCACCTGACAACTTATAATTCCATTCCCGGTTGTCTTATGATGTAAATGGAAAAGATGGTTGTGGTGACCTTTTGATAAAAGGTTAAATTTCTAACTCCAATTGGCAAAGGATATATGAATTCTAGTTAGTAGGTAGCCAAACAATGTCACGTACTTTCGTTGCAGTTGACATAAAAAGAAAGAAAGAGGACATTCCCACACCTCCTCTAGAGAAAGTTGCTCCAGGGCGAAGCTTAGGGTAAACGTAATTAAAAAAGCTATGTTTAATCTTGCGAGCTCGGATGTCACAACCATTAAGTGAAACTCACACTAAGCGAACCTTTGATGCGGATTACCTCTGTCAGGAGTACATAGAGCCTCACGCCCATTGATTACCAAACAACCCTATGGTGTCACATTATCGATCTATAAGTGATTTGCCACAACTCGATGTGGAAAATTAAGGTCTTTCCAAAGCTTAACGAGCTTGTTTTCTACTGTTTTTATATGTTTTTATTAAAATTTTTTATTTTTATTACTTTATGTTTAGTTTGTGCAAAATAAACGTTTTTACTCAATTTTGAGTTATGTCACGACCTAATGGCCCACTACGTGCCTAGGGATGATTTAACGACTCTATTTAATGTGTAAGACATTATTTTTGGGATAAGAAGGCAAATAAGCCTCGTGAAAATGAGGAGTGTTGTTGCAACAACGACCTACAAAGCCAAAATATCCACAAAATGAAGGCAATGTTGTGACACCAGTCCTGTGGTGTCGTGACACTAGGCGATGATTAGGAAAAATTAATTATGGGTATTATAATCCACGAAATGACTTATAATAAGATTTTTGGGCTGTTTAAAAACTCCAATTAAGTCAGATCTTAAACTCTTTAAATAGACATGTTTAGCCTCACTTTTGGAAGCTTGGCCAAGTGAGTCACTTAGTTAGTTTTAGGGTTTTATTTATTTTATTTCAGTTTAGTCATTTGAATAGTTTTTGTTCTTGTTTAACTTGGTTGCGATTTTGATCCAAGCCTTCAATTTCATAGTTTTTCTTTATTTCTTTTTGGATTCAAATTGCAATCAGAGTGATCTTTGCAACAGTTAAAGGAAATTTTGCTTCTGCACACAAATCGATACGAAAAAGAATTTATTTTCTTATTCCCTTATTTTATTTAATTTATTCCTTTGTATGTTAAATATGAGTTTAGCGATTATTGCATCTAGATCCATAAGTAACTAATTTCCTTAGAGAGATTAGCGAACAGATGTGTGACTAATTAACAAATGAATTAAGGTTTAAATCCGAGTTAGTTGGCTTAAATTATGTGCGATTAAATACTAGAAAGTGATGCCCCTAAGAAGGAATTTAGAATAAATGAGATCGAAAGATAATTTTACCGAGTAAATCATAATTTATCCCGGTCAAGAAGGTAAGGCCAAGAGGTAGTGTGTATTGGTCGATTAGTTAATTAGTTAGAGGCCGAGAGGTAATAACTGGTTATTTAATAGCTAACTTGATAAAACCCTAGTTTTGAAGTGAATTTGGAGTACTGAAGTGAGTTAATCTCTTGCTTGTTTTATTGGAATATGTTGCGATTGTTAATTGGTTAATTTTTTTAGTTTAGATAATTTTATGTTAATTTTGTTAATCTTTTTTCATTTGATTTTTCATAATGTAATTTTAAATCAATACTATTTTGCCCTGTTAGTGTAGAAAGTTAATTTAAGTTTAATTCAACCTCTCTTGGGTATAATTATTGGAATGCTTCTCGAAGTGTTTCGTTGTAACATTCTTTACTATATTAAAATTTGGCCCATATACTTGCGGACACCGCTATTTAATTATATATTTATTTGCTGCGTTATTTCCAGTATAGATGTTCGCACGTCTAGCGGTGGTTAAGTTGTTGGTACTATTGCAGAAGAGGTTTCGACATTAAAATGAATTTATTTTTTTGCATTTTGATAAGATAAATTGAAATATTTAAAATTATAGATACGCATTTTATTTTCAGTTATTTTATTTTATTTTTTAGATATTAATTTTATTTCAAATTTTATTTGATTTCAATGTATGACTCGAAGTGGAACCATTCCAATCAACAAATGCAAAATAATCCACCCTTGGTAGCTGACTTACCCTAAGAGAATCCTTTGTTTGACAAACCACCAGAACTACCATCATAGTCCCAAAAATAGCCATTGGTGGCTCGACTAGAGTGAACCTTGTGCGAATATGTACTACCTACTTTAGATGATACTTGAGGTAGTATCGAGAGGCCAACAATTAATGCAAAAGATTTTGAAATTAAGACGGCCACTATCTAAATGATACAAAACAATTTGCAATTTCGGGGAAATATGATGGAGGACCAGAACTGATACTTAAAGAGATTCCTACAGCCGTATGGCACGTTCAAATATAATAGAGTGACCGATGACGCAATCTGTCTCTGGTGGTTTCCATTCTCATTTTGCAACAACGCCTATGAATGGCTTGATTCCCAGGAGTCAGCTTCCATCACGACATGGGATCACTTGGCAGGGAAGTTCTTACACAAAATTTTCCCCATTAGTCGAATCATCCAATTAAGGTGTCACATTGCTAATTTTAAGCAATTCGAGTACTAGACTCTATACAAAGCGTGGGAATGCTTCAAGTCGCTACTTAGGAAATGCCCACACCACAGTATGCAAGGCTGCCTACAATTGTAATTTTTTTTATAATTGATTGGATGAGAGCTTAAGAGCTGGCTTAGATGGCTCATCGGCTGGAGCCTTCATGAACAATATCTACAAGCAAGCTTGTCAATTGATCGAAGATTTGGCGATAAACTCATGCATGTGGCTTAACGAGTTCTTTTCATGAATCCAAAAGCCATTAGCGGTTAAGGTGGTCAAGGAATACAACTAATATCAACAAAATTTGAAGAAATTACATCATCTAGAGAGCACTATTAAGTCATCAATGAATGATATCGCTCGAAGCTACATGTCGTACTTTGAAACCCAATCCAAGGAAGTGAACTGTTTGGGCAATAGGGATGGAAATATCTATTCAAACACTTACAACACAGTTGGAAGGATCATCTGAGTCTAAAGTGGGGAGGTAATAAAGGTGGTGGAAACCCAACTCCAAATCGAAAAAACCCTCTATATCAACTCCCGCATATGCAGAGACCTCAAGAGAGATCCATGGGTAATGACTATGTTGGTTGTGGTCAATGCTTTGACCAGATTGAAAACATGATGCAACTAATGATGTATGACATTCAACACGTAAAAACTGAATGCAGAACTCTTACCAATGTTGTCAAATTTAAGGAAGAGATGCGTAATATTGTGAACATGTTGAATGGAATGCAGAGGAAAATGGGCATGAGTATTTTGAGTAATATCGAAGATAACCCCTAGAGGGATGAAAAAGATTACATTTCGCCCAGGTTAAACTTTAGTAAACTTGAAAAACCTCGTTAATAAGGAGGATGATGATGTCAAGAAGAAAATCCAAAACCTTGATGAGCATGGAGCGAAAGTCCATACAGAAGAAAAATTTGAACCAGTAGCTAAGCTGAAAAATACCCCACACTAAGAACTAGTTTCAAAGAACGTACCCTTTCTATTGAGGTTGGAGGACAAGAAACAAAAGGATAAAGAGGGATTCGTAAGTTTTCTAAATCTATTCAAATCCATTAATGTAAATTTCCACTACTAGAGCTAACAAACAAGATGTGAAAATAAAATAAAATAAAAATAAAATAAAATAAAGAACACACAGATTTTACGTGGAATCCCTTTTGAAAAAAAAATCACGGGCAGAGGAGAAGAAAATTTACTATGTCGAATTCGAATTATTACAAAAGGAATAGACTATTTCTATTTATAGGCTTGTAAAGCCATGTTCTAGTAAGATTGAAACATCCTATTCTAATCAATATAAAATAGATGGAGTTTAATAAGGTTTTAAAAAACCTTATTCTAAAATAAAATAAAATAAGTGTAATTCTATATAGATTTTACTTTTATTTTATTTTACCACTGTATTTTATTTAAATAAGAATTCAGGTTATTTAGTTCTAACAATCTCCACCTTGACACGAATTCTCAATGAACAAGTTCTTTATTATGAACTCTCAACGAGCAAGTTCTCCACCTATGCCATAAAACCCCTTAAGGGTTTAACTTCAACAATGAACACCAACCAAGTTTAAGCAATGCTCAAACTTGGTTATAAGAAGTGACTTAGTCATCATATCTGCAGGATTTTCATAAGTACTAATTTTTCTCACAACAATATCACCACGAGCAATAATATCACGAACAAAATGATACCGAACTTCAATGTGTTTTGTTTTCTCATGAAACATTTGATTTTTTGTAAGGAAGATTGCACTCTGACTATCACAAAATACTGTACTGATTTGAAGGTATTCATTGAGTTCACTAAAGAGTCCCTTCAACCAAATAACTTCTTTACAAGCCTCAGTAATTGCCATGTACTCAGCTTCAGAGGTAGACAAAGCGACTGTAGTTTGCAAAGTGGCTTTCCAACTGATTGCACAACCTCCGATTGTAAAGACATAACCTGTGAGTGATCTTCTTCTATCAAGGTCTCTAGCAAAATCAACATCAACATACCCAATGACTCCATCTCTAGTTCTTCCAAACTGTAAGCAGACATCAATAGTACTTCGTAAGTATCTTAAAATCCACTAAACTGCTTTCTAGTGTTCTTTACTGGGATTCGCCATGTATCTGCTAACTGCACTGATTGTATATGATAAATCTGGACGTGTACCAACCATAGCATACATGAGAGATCCTACTACACTAGAGTATGGAACATGTGAAACGTACTCAATCTCATCATATAATTGTGGAGACAAATCCGATGAAAGTCTGAAATGGCCTGCTAAAGGAGTACTAGCAGGCTTAGCACTCTGCATATTGATCCTGCAAAGAACTTTCTCAATGTACCCCTTTCTGACTTAGGTACAATTTACTTGCTTTTTTATCTCTGAGAATCTCCATACCAAGTATCTTCTTTTCTGGTCCCAAATCTTTCATCTCAAATTCTTTACTTAGTTGGGCTTTGACCTTTCTTATCTCTCCTTTATCTTTTGCTGTTATCAACATGTCATCAATATAAAGTAGTAGATACACGAAAGAACCATCACTGTTTTTCTTAATGTAAACACAACTGTTAAAACTACTTCTTTTGAAATCATGAGAAGTAAAAAAGGAATCAAAGCTCTTGTACCATTGTCTTGGTGACTGTTTCAAACCATAAAGAGACTTTTTCAGCAAGCAAACATAGTCCTCTTTTTTTGAGACTGTGAAACCCCCTGTGTAACATCCCGAAATAGGGCCTAAACGGAACAGTGGTTGCAAAACCATAAATCCAAGGTAGAAAAATTTATTTTATTATTATTTTGAAGTTCATGATATGATTGCATGATTGTGTGAAAATTTCGTGATGAAATTCTATGCATAAAGTGCTTAAGTTGAGGTTAGGGACTAAATCGAATAATTTGCAAAACTTGCATTCTAGAAGTTTTTAGTATGAAATTGCTTTGGAATATTAATGAGGAGGTATAAATAGCAATTTGACCAATTTCTAAGTCTATGGACAAAAGTTGGACATGGATGGAATTTTTGGAAAGTTTAGTAGTAATGGCATTTTGGTCATTTAGTTATTAAAATGAATTAAAAACAAAATTAAAGGCCAATTTTTGTCCATCTTCTTCATTAGGATGAAATTTCAAGGGTTATCCATAGCTAGGGTTTGTTTCAAGCTTTCAAGCTCCATAGTAAGTGATTCCAAGCCCCGATTTTAATGATCTTTACGTTTTTGGAGTCCCGATAACTTGATTAAGCTTATTCTAGCAATAATTCAACCTAGGGTTCATATTTGGAAAAATACCCAAAGGTGAAATTTGTGTATTTTGGTGTTTTATGATAGAATATGAGGTTTTAAATTATGTTAGACAACTTGTGCTACTCGGTTTTAAGTGAAAACGAGTAAAAGGGCTTAATTGGTAAAAATACCTAATAGTCATAAGTACATGTTAGAGTGTGAATTTGATGCTGTCATAGAAGGGAAAAATGATCAGCATGTCATAAAACATAAGAAAATAGGATGAAGTTTAGTTTACGAGCCTTGGGGCAAAAGTGCAAATATGTGAAAGTTTAGGGGCAAAAATGTAATTTTTCCAAAGTTTGGGTCAAGGACTGTTTTAATAAATGTGAGTATTAAATAAGCTAAATTTTTTATTATAGATCAAGAAGAACAAAATCCGGAGTTAGACCGGGGAAAGAAAAAGATAGTGGACTAAATTGATATAGTTGATCGTATTTTGTTTCGAGGTAAGTTTGCGGTAAATAAATGCAATATTCTATTATTTTATGTTAATTTTGTTAATTTCCAGCGTGTGTATATTTATTTTATGAAATTATTCAAAGAAGACTCAAGCATGAATTGACAAAGAAGTAATTTCAGAAAGTCTCAGTTGAACCTTAGGAATGTGTAGGATACAAATGTCATGACATTAGGGTTTAAGGATACCGTGTAAGACCATGCCAAGGCATGGCAATTGGTAAGGTTTCTAAGGCAAGGAAATCATTTAAGACCATGTCAAGACATGGCATTGATAAGTTACTATAAGGCAAAGGTCCCATGTAAGACCATGCCAAGGCATGGCATTGGTGAGTTCATAAGGCAAGGCTACCATGTAAGACCATGTCAAGACATGGCAATGGTAAGTTTCAAAAGGATACCACATAAGACCATGACAAGTCATGGAAATGGTAAGGTACCCGTGTATCCTTAGTATTCCAAGTGGTTCAACAGGAAAATTTAAAGAGGATATCAAGGTAAGGTAAGGTAAGATGAGTTATACTAAAAAGATAAGACAAGTTCATGCTAGAAGAGTAAAAGTAAGTACATAATGTTCATGTATGCTTGATGAGGAAAAAGGTAAGTAAAATGTATTAATAAATTTGATTAAGTAAGTAAGTATTTAAGTAAGTGAGTAAGTGAAGAAGTTTAAAATATGTCTATGACAATTAATGAAGTTGCATTATGTAGTATCATGCCAAGTAGTAAGAAAGTTCTTATGAATGTTGTTATTTATTTGCATGCAAACTTACTAAGCTTAATGCTTACCCCCTTTATTTTCCTTCTTTTTATAGTTTTGTCAAGCTAACTAGGGGATCGTAAAGTACGTCGGAGGTCCAGGCACACTATCACGAGGATTATTTTGGTATAGCTAGACGTTTCATTTTGAGTATGGCATGTATAGCATCGTAGCCATTTTCTGTGTATGATCTTATGATATGGCTAATGATTGGTATGTAAATGCTTGATAATGATTAGCTGTTGGAATGGCTAATCAAAGACATGTTTGGTGTTATGTATGCCTAAATGCTAGTTATTCCATGGAAATTATGAAAAAGGTGAAATTAGCACAATCAGACAGTAGTAGTAACGTGAATTTGAAAAATCATTAAAAATAGTAGAAATGGAATTAAATGATGAATAAGTTATGAAATCAAATATTATTATGTCTATTTTCAAATGGAAGGAACAAAATAGGTAAATGAGATATATTTTGTGAGATATTTAAATTTTTGTGAAACAGAGCCAGAGCGATTTCTGGATCCCTTATTCTGACTTTGGAAATTCACCAAAATTTGTACAAAGAGAATTAGAAGTCATTATTTATATATAAAGATTCCTTATTGAGTCTAGTTTTAAGAGAAACAAACTTCATAGTCATTGAAATTCTATACAGAGAGATATCTGATTCGTAATATCAGAGGTCGAGCGGTGAACCACAAACAGGGGAGAACTTAACTAATAAACTGTACTAATTGGCTTGACAAAAAATTTTAGAAAAACATTAGTAAATAGATATATGAGTCTAGTCTTAGGTAAAATTTACGGAATTGGATTTTGAGTTTCGGAACTCGAGATATGAATTTTTAAGCGACTGTGACGCAGATTGCTAGCTTGACTGGAAATTTTAAAAATAAATTGTTTGAGCTGTTTAAGTAATGAATTATATCCGTTAACACCTTGTGTTCGACTCTGGCGATGGTCTCGGGTACGGGGCGTTACATTTTATTGGTATCAGAGCAGCTTTAGTTAGTTCTCGAAACAGTTAGTGTGAGTAAGAGTTTAGCTATACATGCCATACTTATGTGTTGATAGTGTGACGACTCCTGACGATTTTTAGATATTTTGTTTTATAGTAATGGATCCCGAGTGAGCTGGTGATGATGATGTAGAAAGTAATGCGCTCCCTGAAAGAAGCGATACCATCCGAGAATAGGCGATGAATGATTAATCAGGGAGGAGTGACTCGAAAAGCTCTCTTCCAAGCTTTGAATGGGTTGCCGAGTTCGTTCGAACGAATCCAGCTGTTAGACCTCCACCCCCTCATGATCATCAGACCATCCATGTAGCTCCCCCAGTCACAGGTACGGTTATAAGAGAAAAACCACCAGTTGATAAAATCATAAAACAAAGAGCCGAAGAGTTTCGAGCTACAAAAGATGATGATGCAAAAAAGGCAGAATTTTGGCTCGAGAATACTATCAGAGTCTTTGATGAGTTATCCTGCACACTTGAGGAATGTATGAAATGTGTTGTATCACTCCTTAGAGATTCGACCTACCATTGGTGGAAGACACTTGTATCAGTTGTACCGAAAGAGAGAGTCACTTGGGACTTCTTTCAGGAGGAATTTCGTAAAAAGTACATCAGTCAGAGGTTTGTTGACCAGAAAAGAAAAGAGTTTCTAGAGTTGAAACAGGGCAATATGACAGTGACTGAATATGAGCGTGAGTTTGTTAGACTCAGCAATTATGCTCGAGAGTGTGTGTCTACAGAGGCTATTATGTGCAAAAGATTTGAGGATGGGCTTAATGATGATATCCGATTGTCTGTTGGTGTCCTAGAAATAAAAGAGTTTGTTATCCTAGTTGAGAGAGCCTGTAAGGCAGAGGAGCTGTTAAAAACAAAAGGCAAAGTTGAGACAAAGACACAAGATACAAAGAAGAGACAGATGAGCAGGTCATTCCAGGCTACATCCAAAAGGCCAAAGGAGTTTTCTACCAGATCTAGTTTCTCAGTCGGGTATTCTAGTCGAATACAGGCAACAGATTTAAGGATTCGAAGGCTCAGAACACCTCGACTGCGAGTGTGGGTAATGTTGGACAGGGTAGATCAGGTTGTCCACAGTGTGGTAGACTTCATTATGGTCCTTGTCGGGCAGGCGAAAATATTTGTTATAAATGCGGTGCTCTAGATCATTTTGTACGAGAATGTCCAGAGGTGGCTAATCGAGAGATAACACAGAGTGCTAGATCCAGAAATGATCCTACTAAAGGCAGATCACCGAGGCAACCGGGAGTAGGGGCAAGTAACAGAGGTACCTCAAGAGATTCGGCTGTGAGATCAGATGTTAGAGCCCCTGCAAGGACTTATACTATTCGTGCACGCGAAGAGGCATCCTTCCTCGATGTGATTACGGGTACATTTTCTCTACATGATATTAATGTCATTGCTTTGATTGATCCGGGTTCAACTCATTCATATGTTTGCAAGAAATTGATGCCTAGTATAAGTATGCCAATAGAATCTACAGAATTTGTGATTAAAGTATCGAATCCATTAGGCAAGCATGTATTAGTAGATAAAAGTATGTAGAAATTGTCCTTTGATGATTACAGGCTATTGTTTTCCGGCCGATCTCATGCTATTGCCATTTGATGAGTTTGATGTGATTCTTGGTATGGATTGGTTGACTACACATGATGTGATAGTGAATTGTGGAAAGAAATTCATTGAGTTGAAGTGTGAAAATGGTGAAATTCTTCGGGTTAATTCAGAAGAGTCAGATAGTTTATTTCCCATAATTTCTATTATGTCTGCTCAGAAATGTTTGAGAAAAGGGTGTGAAGCTTATCTTGCTTTTGTGTTGAACACTAAAGATCCAAAATTGAAAATTGAATCGATGCACATGGTATGTGAGTTTCCGATGTGTTTCGGAAGAACTACCGGGTTTGCCTCTGTTAGAGAAGTTGAGTTTGGTATTGAGTTGATTCCAGGTACCACGCCCATTTCTATTGCCCCTTATAGAATGGCTCCGTTGGAATTGAAATAATTGAAAGCTCAGTTGCATGAATTAACATATAAAGGCTTTGTAAGACCCAGTAGTTTACCATGGGGTGCACTAGTGCTATTTGTGTAAAAGAAAGACGGATCGATGAGATTGTGCATAGATTATCGTCAACTTAACAAGGTAACAGTAAAGAAAAAGTATCCATTGCCTAGAATTGATGATCTATTTCCTAGAATTGATGATCTATTTGATCAATTGAAGGGAGCTACTACGTTCTCCAAGATAGATTTGAGATCCGGATACTATCAGTTGCGAGTTAAAGAGTCAGATGTCCTGAAGACTGCTTTCAGGACTAGGTATGGTCATTATGAGTTCCTTGTGATGCCATTTGGCTTGACTAATGCTCCTGCCATTTTCATGGACTTAATGAACCGAATTTTCAGACCGTACTTGGATAAGTTTGTAGTTATGTTCATTGATGATATCTTGATTTATTCTCATGATGAGACTGAGTATGCAAAGCATTTGAGAACAATTTTACAGATTCTGAGAGATAATCAGTTGTATGCCAAGTTCAGCAAAACTGAGTTCTGGTTATGAGAAGTTGGTTTTCTTGGACATATTGTCTCAGGTGAAGGTATTAAGGTTGATCCGAGTAAGATTTTAGCCATTGTTGATTGGAAGTCTCCTAGAAATGTATCAGAAGTTAGAAGTTTTCTTGGTCTTGCCGGATATTATAGGCAATTTGTAGAGGGATTTTCCATGATAGCTACCCTACTGACAAGATTGCTACGAAAGGATGTCAAGTTTGAATGGACCGAGAAGTGTCAACAGAGTTTTGACAAGTTAAAAGCATTGTTGACTCTGACTCTGTTTAGTACAACCGAACCGGTAAGGAGTTTGTGATTTACATGATGCGTCTATGAATGGACTTGGTTGTGTACTTATGCAGAAGGGAAGGTAATTGCTTATGCCTCTAGACAGCTAAAGCCACATGAGAAGAACTATCCGACACATGATTTAGAGCTAGCTGCCATTGTTTTTGAGCTGAAGATTTGGAGACATCATTTGTACGGTGAGAAGTGCCACATATTCACTGATCACAAAAGTTTGAAATATTTGATGACTCAAAAAGATTTGAATTTGAGGCAAAGAAGATGGTTAGAGTTGATTAAAGATTATGAGCTAGTGATCGATTTTCACCTAGGTAAGGCAAACGTTGTTGCTGATGCTTTGAGTAGGAAATCTTTATTTGCATTAAGAGCTTTGAATACTAGTATAGCCTTATCAGATGATGGTTTTATCTTAGCTGAGTTGAGAGGTAAACCGATGTTTCTTGAAGAAATTTGTGAAGCTCAGAAAAATGACAGTGAGTTGTTAGCCAAAAGAGATCAGTGTGGGTCGGATATAGAGTCAGATTTTCAGATCAGTTCTGACGGTTGTTTGATGTTCCGAGACAGGGTATGTGTACCGAAGAATGATGACCTTATTCGAAAGATCTTACAGGAAGCACATAGTAGTTCTTTGTCAATTCATCCAGGTAGTACAAAGATGTATAATGATTCGAAGAAAATGTACTGGTGGGTAGGAATAAAAAGGGACATTTCAGAGTTTGTTTCTAGATGCTTGATCTGTCAGCAGGTAAAGGTCGATCATCGGTACCTTGAGTTTATTGCGACTGTGCTAGTCCCTGAGTGGAAATGGGATCGAGTTACTATGGATTTTGTGACAGGATTGCTGTTGACACCAAGAAAGAAAGATGCAATATGGGTTGTGATTGATAAGTTAACGAAGTCGCTCACTTTATTCCAGTTCGTATGGATTATTCACTTGACAAGTTGGCCGAATTGTATATTTTGAGATAGTCAGACTACACGGGGTACCATTATCGATCATTTCAGACAGAGATCCAAGATTTACTTCACGGTTTTGGAAGAAATTACAGGAGGCTTTGGGCACAAAGTTGAGTTTTAGTACAGCTTTCCATCCTCAAACTAACGGTCAGTTAGAGAGAGTTATTCAGGTACTTGAAGATATGCTTAGATGCTTTGTACTAGAATTTCAAGGCAGTTGGGAAAAATATTTACCATTAGTAGAGTTTGCCTACAATAATAGTTATCAGTCGAGTTTGAAGATGGCACCTTATGAAGCTTTGTATGGACGTAAATGTCGCACACCTTTGTATTGGACAGAGCTTAAGGAAAATCAGATTTACGGGGTTGATCTAGTTAAGGAAATAGAAGAGAAAGTAAAAATCATCAGAGATTGCTTGAAAGCAGCTTCAGACAGACAAAAGTCGTATGCATATTTGAAGAGAAAAGAGATTGAGTATCAAGTTGGTGAAAAAGTTTTTTTGAAAGTATCCCCGTGGAAGAAAGTTCTCAGATTTGGCAAGAAAGGCAAACTAAGTCCACGTTTTATTGGACCGTTTGAAGTGACTGAGAGAGTCGGGCCATTAGCATATCAGTTTGCTTTGTCGATTAAGTTAGAAAAGATTCATAATGTATTTCATGTGTCTATGCTACGTCGTTATCGTTCAGATTCGTCACATGTGATTTCTCAGACAGAGGTTGAGATTCAGCCAGACATGACTTACGGTGCGATAAAGATTCTAGCTCGGGAGGTAAAGCAATTAAGGAACAAAAGTATTGCACCTGTGAAAGTACTATGGAATAGACATGGGGTAGACGAGGCTACATGGGAGACCGAAGAGGCTATACGAAAATAGTACCCCAAATCTCTTCACAGGAAGATTTTCGGGGACGAAAATCCCTAAAGGGGGGAGAAATGTAACATCCCGAAATAGGGCCTAAACGGAACAGTGGTTGCGAAACCACAAATCTGAGGTAGAAAAAATTATTTTATTATTATTTTGAAGTTCATGATATGATTGCATGATTGTGTGAAAATTTCGTGATGAAATTCTATGCATAAAGTGCTTAAGTTGAGGTTGGGACTAAATCGAATAATTTGCAAAACTTGCATTCTAGAAGTTTTTAGTATGAAATTGCTTTGGAATATTAATGAGGAGGTATTAAATAGAAATTTGACCAATTTCTAAGTCTATGGACAAAAATTGGACATGGATGGAATTTTTGGAAAGTTTAGTAGTAAGGGCATTTTGGTCATTTAGTTATTAAAATGAATTAAAAACAAAATTAAAGGCCAATTTTTGTCCATCTTCTTCATTAGGACGAAATTTCAAGGGTTCTCCATAGCTAGGGTTTGTTTCAAGCTTTCAAGCTCCATAGTAAGTGATTCCAAGCCCCGTTTTTAATGATCTTTACGTTTTTGGAGTCCCGATAACTTGATTAAGCTTGTTCTAGCAATAATTCAACCTAGGGTTCATATTTGGAAAAATACCCATATGTGAAATTTGTGTATTTTGGTGTTTTATGATAGAATATGAGGTTTTAAATTATGTTAGACAACTTGTGCTACTCGGTTTTAAGTGAAAACGAGTAAAAGGGCTTAATCGGTAAAAATACCTAATAGTCATAAGTACATGTTAGAGTGTGAATTTGATGTTGTCATAGAAGGGAAAAATGATCAGCATGTCATAAAACATAAGAAATAGGATGAAGTTTAATTTACGAGCCTTGGGGAAAAAGTGCAAATATGTGAAAGTTTAGGGGCAAAAATGTAATTTTTCCAAAGTTTGGGTCAAGGACTGTTTTAATAAATGTGAGTATTAAATAAGCTAAATTTTTTATTATAGATCAAGAAGAACAAAATCCGGAGTTAGACCGGGGAAAGAAAAAGATAGTGGACTAAATTGATATAGTTGATCGTATTTTGTTTCGAGGTAAGTTTGCGGTAAATAAATGCAATATTCTATTATTTTATGTTAATTTTGTTAATTTCCAGCATGTGTATATTTATTTTATGAAATTATTCAAAGAAGACTCAAGCATGAATTGACAGAGAAGTAATTTCAGAAAGTCCAGATTGAACCTTAGGAATGTGTAGGATACAAATGTCATGACATTAGGGTTTAAGGATACCGTGTAAGACCATGCCAAGGCATGGCAATTGGTAAGGTTCTTAAGGCAAGGAAATCATTTAAGACCATGTCAAGACATGGCATTGATAAGTTACTATAAGGCAAAGGTCCCATGTAAGACCATGCCAAGGCATGGCATTGGTGAGTTCATAAGGCAAGGCTACCATATAAGACCATGTCAAGACATGGCAATGGTAAGTTTCAAAAGGATACCATGTAAGACCATGACAAGTCGTGGAAATGGTAAGGTACCCGTGTATCCTTAGTATTCCAAGTGGTTCAACGGGAAAATTTAAAGAGAATATCAAGGTAAGATAAGGTAAGGTAAGATGAGTTATACTAAAAAGATAAGACAAGTTCATGCTAGAAAAGTAAAGGTAAGTACATAATGTTCATGTATGCTTGATAAGGAAAAAGGTAAGTAAACTGTATTAATAAATTTGATTAAGTAAGTAAGTATTTAAGTAAGTGAGTAAGTGAAGAAGTTTAAAATATGTCTATGACAATTAATGAAGTTGCATTATGTAGTATCATGCCAAGTAGTAAGAAAGTTCTTATGAATGTTGTTATTTATTTGCATGCAAACTTACTAAGCTTAATGCTTACCCCCTTTATTTTCCTTCTTTTTATAGTTTTGTCAAGCTAACTAGGGGATCGTAAAGTACGTCGGAGGTCCGGGCACACTATCACGAGGATTATTTTAGTATAGCTAGACGTTTCATTTTGAGTATGGCATGTATAGCATCGTAGCCATTTTGTGTGTATGATCTTATGATATGGCTAATGATTGGTATGTAAATGCTTGATAATGATTAGCTGTTGGAATGGCTAATCAAAGACATGTTTGGTGTTATGTATCCCTAAATGCGAGTTATTCCATGGAAATTATGAAAAAGGTGAAATTAGCACAATCAGACAGTAGCAGTGATGTGAATTTGAAAAATCACTAAAAATAGTAGAAATGGAATTAAATGATGAATAAGTTATGAAATCAAAGATTATTATGTATATTTTCAAATGAAAAAAACAAAATAGGTAAATGAGATATATTTTATGAGATATTTAAATTTTTGTGAAACAGGGCCAGAGCGATTTCTGGATCCCCTATTTTGACTTTGGAAATTCACAAAAAATTGTACAAAGATTATTAGAAGTCATTCTTTATATTTACATATTCCTTATTGAGTGTAGTTTTAAGAGAAACAAACTTCATAGTCATTGAAATTCTATCTGAGAGAGATATCTAATTAAGTAATATACAGAGAGTTAGAGCGGTGAACCTGAAGCAGGGAGACTTTAACTAATAAACTGTACTAATTGGCTTGACAAAAAATTTTATAAAAAATTAGTAAATAGATATATGAGTCTAGTCTCAGGTAAAATTTACAGAATTGGATTTCGAGTTTCGGAACTCGAGATATGAATTTTTAAGCGACTGTGACGCAGATTGCTAGCTTAACTGGAAATTTTAAAAATAAATTGTTTGAGCTGTTTAAGTAATGAATTAAGTCCGTTAACACCTCATGTTCGACTCCGGCGACGGTCTCGGGTACGGGGCGTTACACCCTGGTTGTTATATGTAAATGTCCTCCTCAAGTTTTCCATGCAAAAATGTAGTTTTTACATCTAACTGCTCAAACTCCAAATCATGCATGGCCACAATACAAAGCAAAGTTCGAATCGAACTATGCTTCACAACTGGGGAGAACACATCTGTGAAGTCCACTTCTGGAATTTGACTGTAACCCTTTGCAACAAGCCTTGATTTATATCTGGGTTTTTCAACTCCCGGAGTCCCTTCTTTCTTTTTAAACACGCATTGACAATGAATAGCCTTTTTACCTTTAGGAAATTTCACAAGATCCCATGTTCTGTTTTTGTGGAGTGATTCCATCTCCTTTTGCATAGCAAACATCCACTTTTTTGAGTCTTTACAGCTAATTGCCTCAGAATAATTAGATGGCTCTTGATTTATATCAATATCTTCAGCGACATTTAAAGCATAAGTAACTAGATGAGCCTCAGCATACTTCTTTAGAGGTTTAATTTCTCTTTTAGTTCTATTTTTGGAAATAGAGAATTGTGGTGAAGAAGCAATTCTATTTTCAATTTTTGTGCTGACTTGAGGAGTTGACTCTGTATTAATCTGATGCTCCACCTACTTTTGATTTTCTTTATTGGAAGAGTCTTTAAGAGATAAGTTAGGTAGCATAGTAACTTCATCGAAAATGACATCTCTGCTAATCACAAATTTTCTATTTTTAGGACACCATAACTTATACTCTTTTACACCGGCTTTATAACCAAGAAAAACACATTTAATGGATCTCGGTTCCAATTTTCCATTATCAACATGAGCATACGCAGGACATCCAAGGATCTTTAAGCCAGAATAATTAGTAGGATTACCAGACCATACCTCTTCTGGAGTCTTTTTCTCAATGGCAACGGATGGAGATCGGTTGATCAAAAGACATGCAGTAGAGGCTGCTTCTACCCAAAACGACTTTGGTAAGTTGCCATTTGACAACATACATCAAACCTTCTTCATGATCATTCTGTTCATTTGTTCTGCAACACCGTTTTGCTGTGGAGCATGACGAACTGTCAAGTGCCTCACGATCCCTTCTGACTTGCACAGTCTATTAAACTCATCAGAACAGAACTCTAAGCCATTGTCTGTGCGGAGGTATTTTATTTGTTTTCCTATCTATTTTTCAATCATAATTTTCCAAGACTTAAATCCGGAAAACACATCGATTTTTGGCTTCAGGAAGAATGCCGAAACTTTTCTGGACAAATCATCAATAAAAGTTAGCATATAATTAGCTCCACCTCTCGAAGGCACTCTGGATGGCCCCCATAGATCAGAATCAATATACTCCATCGTTCCCTTCGTGTCATGGATTCCTCTGGTGAATCGAACTCTCTTTTGCTTCCCAAAAACACATGCTCATAGAAATTTAGTTTTTAAATTCCTTGCCCATCAAGAAGTCCTCTTTTGCTCAATTCTGCCATGCCATTCGCATTCATATGCCCTAGGCGCATATGCCAAAGTTTAGTAATATCATCATTTGACAAGGAAGAGGAAGTGACAGCTACATCACCAGTAACAGTAGAACCCTGCGAAACATATAACTTGGTAGTCTTTCTCTGCCCTTTCATTACAACAAGGGAACCTTTGGAAATTTTTAAAACTCCATTTTCAGCTGTGTATCTATACCCTTTTGAATCAAGAGTACTTAACGAAATTAAATTTCTCTTCAATTCTGGAACACGTCGTACGTCACTAAGTGTTCTGAAAACTCCATCAAACATCTTAACTTTAATTGTTCCAACACCTACAATTTTACATGAAGCATCATTTCCCATCAAAATAACACCTTCAGACACTATTTCGTAAGTTGTAAACCAATCTCGATTGGGACTCATGTGGAAGGTGCAGCTTGAATCAAGTATCCACTCCTCACTCACTTTAGAATTGTTGACAGAAATGACTAGAAGTTCACTATCACTTAGTCTTCTACAACATCAGGTTCACCGAATTTTTTTTTTGTTTTCCCTTTTGATTCGCAGCCTCCCTTTGAATCTTATTCTGTAGCTTATAGCACTCAGATTTAATGTGCTCTTTCTTCTTGCAGAAGTTACAAGTTTTACCTCTGTTTGAAGACTTTGATCTACACTTAGATTTACCGCGAGGATTCTGTTACTGTGTCCTTCCACGATCATTATCAGCATTTTAATCTTGTCTCCCACGAACAATGAGACCCTCTCCTTGAGAGTCGAGTTTAACCACAAGATGCTTCATATTATCATACGAGGTCAAAGAATCATAAACCTCATCAACTGTGAGAGACTCGTGGCTGTATAAAATCGTGTCTCTAAAGGTTGAATAAGACGGGGGCAACTAACAAAGTAGAACCAACCCTAGATCTTCCTTATTATACTGAACCTCCATGGCCTCCAAGTTTGAGAGAATTTCTTTAAACACTGTTAAGTGTTCATGTACAGACGCAGCTTTCTCCAAACGTTGAGCATAAAGACGTTTCTTCATATACAACTTGCTTGTTAGAGTTTTCGACATACATATTTGTTCCAGCCTCTTCCATAATTTAGCGGCGGTCTTATCCTTCATCACATCCTGCAAAATTTTGTTGGGCAAATGCAGATGTAATTGTGTTAATGCCTTTTAATCCTTACACTTCTTCTCTTCATTTGTTAATGTTGAAGGCATCTTTTCTATCCCTAGAAGGGGATCCTCCAGATGGATCTGCGCAAGAACTGCTTACATCATAATATACCACAATGCAAATATGGTGTTGCGATCTAACAACAGAATTTCATACTTCAAAGAAGCCATTACCGTGATCGAGATGAACTACCCGGAAGCTCGGATACTAATTTTTGAAAATAAAATAAAAATAAAATAAAATAAAGAACACATAGATTTTACGTGGAAACCCTTTTGAGAAAAAAAACACAGGTAGAGGAGAAGAAAATTCACTATGTCGAATTCGAATTATTACAAGAGGAATAGACAATGTCTATTTATAGGCTTGTAAAGCCATATTCTAGTAAGATTGAAACACCTTATTCTAATCAATATAAAATAGATGGGGTTTAATAAGGTTTGTAACACCCCTAACCCGTAACCGTCACCGAAATAGGTTAAGAGGTATTACCAGACTTGTAATTCAATTCAGAACAATTATTTATCCAGAAACATCATAATTCAATCAATAACATTCATTCACATCCATTATGTACTTAAATCATACATATCAAACATTAATCATACATTCGGGACTAAATCGTAACATATTACAAACTTCAGAAACTTAGAAAATTTTCAACTTTTAATTATCACACGCCCGTGTGAACAGGCTGTTTGCTTCACACGACATTAGACACGCTCATGTGTCTAGGCCGTGGCAAAATAGGGCATACATACTGACTTGTCCACACGGCCACATGACACGCCCGTGTGCCTGACCGTGTGAAAATTTAGGAGGCTACTGACTTAGCCACACGGCCAGTCACATGCCCGTGTGACTAACCCGTGCTCAAAACTGACTTGGCGACACGGCATAGCACACGCCCGTGTATGATTGACCATGTAGCCTACTCAGGCTCATTTCGAAATGGCCTTCGAGCAACACGGTTGAGACACACGCTCGTGTCTCTACCCGTGTGGACAAAAATAGGCTATTTGCAAAGCCATAATGCCACCCTAATATCACAAGCATACATAACCACAATTCACAACCCAATTTGTAATCATTCTATAACAATTTCATATACAAAATATAACCAATTCCAAACATGCTCCAAATCTCAACCAATTCAATATCATAAAAAGGCATGCCAAACAATTCATATTAACTTACTATATCATGTCATTACTAACATATGTATACACACATACCTCATTTTATATCATTCAAATATACCAATTTTCCATCCATGAACCAAGTATGTATAAACCACATTTCAAAACAACATTTGTATCATCTATTCCATCATTTATAAGCCCAAAACATATCATGTGGAATCACACATATATAGAATCAAAATAACCATTACTACTTCAAGCCATATCACATAGCTTGTTTATATACCAAATTCACATCAAAATCATTAACATAAGATCGTCACACTTCACAACCTATAAACTAGCTTATACATGCCATATTTACATATCTTCCATGAGTTTCAAAGATACCAAAAAGTCGCCTGGATAGTGTGATAGTAATCTCCGACTTTATCTGAATTGAGCAAGCTTCTGAATCTATAAAACACGAAAAAATAAATGGAGTAAGCATTAAGCTTAGTAAGCAGGTATAATATAGAATTAAACTTACCAAATGATAATAAGTATTTTAAGAAATTAAAATCCAAACCATTTGCTCAAAAGGCCTATTCATATCACCATTCACAAGTTAGTTATCTAACATTCATATATTCATCAAATTTATCTAACATATCATGTAACCAAGTATCATTGCATCAATACAAATTATATATCTATATCTCATTTATAGTGCCATCCACATAATTCTTGTATCTATATAACATAAAATCCATGTATGTAACTTATAATCCATGAAAATCATGTAACTTATGTATCATATACTATTTTTCAAATCATATCTATATAATACCTATTGAACCTACGAAAATATCGAGGGGTACTCAGGTGATACACACTAAGTGTATAAATTGGTAATCCATCAATTTATCATCATTTTTGCCCCTTTCAAGCCATGATCGATAAGCACCTCCTGAGTTGATAAACGGTAAGCTCCGAAGAGCTGAACGGTAAGCTCATTAGAGCTGAAACGGTAAGCTCATACGAGCTGTGGTGAGTCTACAACAAATGCCAGAGCTCGACCAAATGGTAACCCTAGTGACATGTCACTTGTATCCTACGACTTTCTACGGTTCAAATGAGACTCGGTATTTCATGGTAAACATTAATATAGGCATTCAAATTTCATTAATTACATATATTCAATCTATATACATTCGTTTCAAATACATGCAATTAATTTAAAGTTCGATTCTAATTATACAAACTTACCCCGAGTTGATTGGATATCAACTAATGGCTACTCGTTAATCTTTTCCTTCTCCCGATCTAAACCTGAACTCAGCTTATCTTGGTCTATATATTATCAAATTCAACATATTCACTTTCACATTGATTTAATTAAATCCAAAAACATGTGATTAAGGTACTTTACAAACTAGCCCTCACATTTTCACATTAATTTAGTCCCTAATTCATAAAATTACAAAATACACCAAATTTCTTTAAACATATGCTTAGACGAATTTTGACATACCTCATACAAGTCCACATATTTAATTTATTTAACATTTTAGTCTCTCAAAAACTTATTTTCACAATTTAGTCTATTTTACTCAATTTCATCAAAAATTCAAAGACAAAATATACTAATCCAAAACATATCTTTCATTTTCCATCAACTAACTTCACAAAAATTACAAAATCAAGAATAGCATAACTCAAAATCATTATCAAAAATAGAAATTTAAGAATGGGCTTTATAGAATATCAAGCAACGATCACAAAAACGTAGAAATTATCAAAAACTAAGCAAATTACATACCTTGATTAATCAAAATAAGTGCCGAACCCTAAAATTTTTTCTTCTTCTTTTCTTTTCTTATGAATTTCGACAACAATAAACATGAAATGAACTAATTTCATGTTTGGTTTAATTTTAATTAACATAATATGTATTTTACTATTTTAACCTTATTAAAAACATTAACATATAACATAAAAGCTATGGATATAATTGTCCACTCACCTTTAAAATGGTCAAATAACATAATAAGGACTTCTATATTAATAAACCATAGCTATTTAACACCTTTAAACAATAGTACTCAACTTTTACGCATTATGCGATTTAGTCCTTTTTACCAAATTAATCATTTAAACGGTAAAATTTCTTAACAAAATTTTTATACTATCATTCTATCATGCTGTAAACTTAAAAAAATAATAAAATAAATATTTTGACTCGGTTTAGTGGATCCAAAACCACTGTTCTGATTTGACCTAAAAATGGGTTGTTATAAGGTTTATAAAACCTTATTCTAAAATAAAATAAAAGAAGTGTAGTCCTATATGGATTTTACTTTTATTTTATTTTAACATTGTATTTTATTTAAATAAGGATTCGAGTAATTTAATTCTAATACAAGATATCGAAATATGTCAAATACCTAAAATAAATAATTTCTAGGTATAAGAAATTAAAGAAATGTGAGCAAATTAAAATTGACGCCTCTTGTAGTGCCATAATTGCCTGAAAAATAACCCAAAACTAGAAGATTCGGGAAATTTTACAATTCATGGAAATAGGGAGAAAACATTTTAGTAAAGCCCTTTGTGACTTAGGGCCAGCATAAATTTGATGTCCTAATCCACATACTTAAAACTTAGATTAGGGGAGCTGAAAAATACAATAATTACACTACAATTAGCCGATAGGTCTCTCATACACCCCAAAGGTGAACTTGAAGATGTATTGGTTATGGTTAGGGGTTTTATAATCCCCGTTGATTTTTTCATTCTAGACTTCGAGGAGGGCCAAGATATTCCAGTTTTGTTGGGTCGACCATTTTTTGCTATGTCTAGATCGACCATTGATCTTGAAAAAAATGAGCTAATAATGAAGATCGATGGCAAGATAGAAGTATTCAAATGTGGCAAAGCTTCCCAAAATACGGAATATGAAAATAAAGTAGAGGACAATCGTTACGTAATTTCTTTTAGCATCCCTAACAACCTTGGTCAAAGGTACAGGTCGAGCTTAATGTGTGTAGGAAAACATGGATCGAGGTAGCGCGACAAGTGGAAAGACCCCAGATGGAAGGACACATGTTGGACAAGCTAAGACGGTCATTAAAGAAGCAAAATGACAATGCATGGAATGCATATGATAGCCATACTTAATGTCATCAAGAATTTTTGAATAATTGTTGTAAAATATTGTTCATTTGAACATTTGAATTTTTATTTTGGATTTTAATTAGGTTAGAAACTTTTAATTAGAGTATGATTAAGGCCTTAGGCAGCTAAAGTGAGCCTCTGAGGGACCTATTTAGAATTAGGAGTGAAACGGAGGGACCGACACACCCAAAAGCTCAAAAATGGAGAAAATAAAGGTGGTGTCATGAAATCGAACCTTATTGTTGCGACACTAAACTTAGAAGCTCCTAGGATTTTTAAAATTAGAGCGGGGTCACGACACAACATATCCATGTCACAACACTACACTTTGAACCTAAAAACCTTTCAAATTCCATCCTGTGTCACGACATCAAACCTCAGTGTCGTGACATGGTATTTCAAACAAAAAATAATTTGAAAGTTTGGGCCCATGTCACGACACTGTGTGTCAATCTCGTGATGCGAAACTTCAAATGAAAAACATAGAGAATTCGAATTACAATGTCGTGACACCGATGTTGGGTCTACAATTTAGACCCATTTTTTGCATGACCTGTACAGCCCTATAAATACCAAAACTCATTTTAAACCTAATTTTTTCACTTTAAACACATTATAAACATCCCCTAAACCCTCTTAAAGACAACCGAACCTTTCCCGCTCCTCTCCACATTAGATTTCACCGTTTCTCATGAGTTCTATTCTATTCTATCATGCCATTGCTACCACTCTTTCGCTACTCTATTTCATTGACAGTCACCATGTCATCCAGTAATCTTAGTGAAACGTTCTTCATTTTCTTGATTTATTTATTTTTATTTCATTTTATTAGTTGTTCCTAGAATTATATTTATATACATTGCATTCAAATGGCCCCAAAAAAAGTTCATTGCACTACGCAACTAGGCCAATTGTGGGAATTCGATTCTACCCAATTCTCGAGCCAAGAAGTCAAAAAATACTTCTTGGAACTCAAAGGTAAAAATTTTATTCAAAGATGCTGGTTTGACCTACCATTCCACTTGAATGAAAACAATTTGGGATTTGATTCGGGCTAAACATTGGATCGACTTTTGTCTCACACCAAAAGAGTTGGCAATTCACTAGGTGGTGTACAAGTTTTTTGCATTGCTAAAAGAGCTTGAAAAGAGTAAATCCCAACACAACATGCACACTCATGTGACCGTCCGAGGAAAAGAGGTCCTCTATACTCCCCAAGAGATTTGTAACTTTTACAATGCGCCATACTATGTCTCTGATGCTTTCGACACCTGAGATATTGATTACTTTAATGTCTCTGATGCTTTCGACACCTGAGATATTGATTACTTCAGAAATATAGATGTGGATGAAATTATTATTTACTTAACTGAGGAGAGAGGCATTTGGAAATTCCAACCGAGCACCAACATCCCGTTATTCTTCAATTAGGAAATCGTGTTCCTAGTTGCCAAATATGGATGCAGTTTATCTGCACTCAAATCTCACTAGCCTTGAATGTAGCTAACGTTAATGCATTTTGAGTTGTTATACATTATTATATCTTGCAACATTGACATATGTGCATCAATAAGTGGATTAACGTTGGGACTTCTGATGCACAAGTATCTTGTAAGAAGGTCGAGATATTTTTCCCACACCTAGTGACTGCATTGTGGAAGAAAACAAAAGTCCCAATGTTTACAATGCATCAATTTGTTAAGCCGACAAAGAGCATTCTCAGGAACTCCATTTACACTTAGTATGTTGAGCTTAAAAACGAAACGCATCCATAATTAGAACATACTCCAAAAGCAAAAGATGGATGTTCCACCATCACTAAAGAGGAAGAGTAAGAAGAAAAGCCAAATAAGCGAAGGACCGAGTAAGATGATGAACATGGAGTGGGTCATTCGGTGGATGCAATCAATGACACCGTTGGGTATTGAATATACTCAAAGTTTCGGTATCCTAGTGCCTGAGCCACCACCAAATCGATACCTATGCATGCAATTTTTCAGAGCAAGCCAATGAAGAGGAATGGGAGGAAGAAGAAGAAGACGGCGACAAGGAAGAAGAAGAAGAAGAGATGAACCATGACGAGGACTTCGATGAAGTGATCCAACCAAAAAAAACCATCCATTGGAGGAGTCAAGATTCACACTCTAAGCCATACCACCCCAACTAATTCTACTGGTGCGAGGGTCCCAACATTAGACACGGGTCAAGGAAAGGACCCGATGATTAAAGAGAATTGGCCACAATTCAATTCTGATTAAAAACTTTTGAACTGTTATTTAATTTTTTTATTTTTATTTGAGACTTTTATTTTTATTTTGGGATGAGTTTTATTTTTTTTAAACTTTATTTATTTTTGCTTTAGTTTTTCTGTTAGCTAATTTCTGTGTAGGAACCCTGTACGATATGAGGCATTGCAGCATGGGGAGGACAACCTGACCATATTCAAGGAACATCAATACTCAAACCGGGTAGTCTTTTCTTTTATCTATTAAGTGTACATTAGGGAAAATCTGCCAAATAAAGTTGGGGGGTAACATAGAAATTTTTCAAATTTTTATGTTTTATTAGTTTTCATTAATTTTTGTTTTGTGTGTTTGTTTGTGGTTGAGCTTGTAGCAATACAAGTGATTTGTTATGAGCATGTAATAGGATTCTAGTTTGAACTGTAAATTTAACTCGATAACAATTGTTTCTAGCTTGTTTAATATTACACTAATTAGTTCATTTTGTTACACTGTGAATAGGTGATAGTGTGTTAGGTATACCAAATGATGAATATGTACATAAGAAGCATATATGTTTGTTTGAATAATAAGTTGTTAAAGTGTTAATTTTTAGTTAATTGTGATCCATGAATTGAGACACTTAAGGATGGCCTAAGAGATTGTTTGGTAGACAATTCTGAGCCAAAAAGCCGACCTTAATTTAAAATCCCTAGTACCCTAATTTTTAAGCCTAAATCCCTATTTCTTGATGAATCAAAATGGAAGCTATAAGCTTAAAATATAATCTCTTGATCCAATTTTCTTGGTCCCTACACAAACTTAGACGTCAGGCCATTGATATTGAGGGTTAGGTAGATACAACATAGAGGTTTCCAAAATAAAATAAATAAGAGTGACCCTAAGGGATAGTATAGTATGATGAATATAAGAGTCTTGAAAAATTGTACGTAAGTAGAAAAATTGAAAAATTTATCAAAAGAAAAAGTTGGAAAAGGTTAAAATAGCCAAGCTAGAAGTTCCTGAGAAAATAGAAAAGCAAAGTGAGCAAAAAGGACAAGAAAAAGAAAAAAAAAAGATAAAGGTCCTCATTCTTCCACAATTATCTCGCTAAGACGATCGTATTCCTTAATACTGTACTATAACTTAGGAATTGGAGAGAAAAGGTAGGTAAGTGAATGAGATATAAGGTGTGAGCTAAAGGGTCTAATCAGGGAAGTATCGAGGTAAATATAATGTGTCAAACTATTTTTGTGCTAAAACCACTTTTTTGTACTTGCTCTTTAATCCTAAACCAACCTAAGCCATAGAACATTACAAGTCAAATGTGACCTAAGTGATACTATTCGTGGACAAAAATTAACTGAATTTTGACATTTCTAATTAGTTGTATTCTTTAAGCATAAATGTCAATTTTGTGTACCTGTTTCAATGGATCAATGTACTTAACATGCTTGAATTTGTTTACTTTGTAATTTTATGAACTAATGTGTAAGAAATTAAAGGTCGGGAGTCAATTGTATATTGTGTTAGAGCTATTTATTTATTCACATTATTCTGTTTACATAGCTCCAAACTAATCTTTCTATGTGGAATGCTCAAGCACTGTTTAGTTGTTTTATTTTCTTGTTTTTGTTTGTGTTTGTATTTTTTTGCTTGAGGACAAGTAACAACTTAAGTGTGAGGAAATTTGATGTGCCACAATTCGTTGTGACAAATTAAGGTCTTTTCGGCACTTAACGAGCTTATTTTCTAGTATTTTTATATGTTTTTATTACATCTTCGTTTTATTACTTTATGTTTAATTTATGAAAAGTAAGCATTTTTACACAGTTTTGAGTTCTTCCATGACCTAATGAGCCACTATGGGCCTAAGTATGATTTAACGACTCTATTGAGTGTTTATGAAACTATTTTTTGGCTAAGAAGACAAAGGATGACTACAGCATCATGACAATGAGGAGTGGTGTTGCAACACTAAACTTCGAAGTAAAAATATCCAAAAAATAAAGTTAGTGTCGCAACATCAGTCCTGTGGTATCGCAACACTAGGGGACAATTAGGAAATTTAATTATTAGTCTTTTAGTCCACACAATGATTTGTAATCAAATTTTTGGGCTATTTAGCAATCCTAATTAGGTCAGATCATAAACTCTATAAAATAGCCATGTTTAGCCTCATTTTAGGAGGCTTGGCCAAGTGAGCCACTTAGTTAGCCTCATTTTAGGAGGCTTGGCCAAGTGAGCCACTTAGTTAGTTTTGTGATTTTATTTTATTTTTTATTTTATTTCAATTTAGTCATTTAAAAAATTTTTGTTCTTGTTTAACTTGGATTCAATTTTGATCCAAGCCTTCAATTTAATAGTTTTTCTGTACTTTTTAATATTCCAATTGCAATAGGAGTCATTTTCACAACTGTTAAATAAAATTCTACTTTTGCACACAAATCGATATTAGAATAGATTTATTTTCTTATTCCCATATTTTATTTAATTTACTATTTTGTATGTTAAATATGAGTTTAGGGATTATTGTATTTAGATCCATGAGTAGCTAATTTCTTTAGGGAGATTAAGGAATGGAAGCGTGACTAATTAAGAAATGAATTCGGGTTTAAATCTGTGTTAGTTGGATTAAATTATGTGCGATTAAACCCTAGGAAGTACACCGCTAGGAAGTAATTTAGGATAAACAAGATCGAGAGATAAGTTTATCGAGTAAATCATAATTTATCCTGGTCAAGAAAAGTAAGACCAATAGGTAAGTGTGTATTTATCGATCTATTAATTGGTTAGAGGCTGAGAGGTAATAATTGATTAATTAATAGCTAACTCGATAAAACTTGAGTTCTAAAGTTAATTAGGAGCACTGAAGTGAGTTAATCTCCTACTTGTTTTATTGGAATTTATTGCGATTCTTAATTGGTTAATTTTTTTTTATTTTAGATACTTTTATGCTAATTTCATTAATCCTTTTAAATTTGATTTTTCGTAATGTAATTTTAAATTAGTACTATTTAGCCCTATTAGTGTAGAAAGTTAATTGAAGTTTAATTCAACCTCCCTTAGGTACGATCCTTGGAATGCTTCCTAGAGTGTTTCGCTATAACATTCTGTACTATATTATAATTTGACCTGTATACTTGAGGACACCTCTATTTAATTATATATTTATTTGCTTCAGTATTTCCAGTCCAAACGTTTGCACGTTTGGCAGCTGTTAATAGGATCATATCGTCACCTCAATAAAGAGATAATATATGACTTTGCCACCAGTGAAGCCTCAACACATGGCACCTCCTCTACACATGTATATAAGCTTTATCACTCATCCAATAGAGCCATTCTAAGAACAACATCCAAAACAAAATCAATTCTTCACTCTTCTAAGAATTTACCCCTACAACCTTTTCATTTGTCCTCACCACCATAGTATGATGGCTCTCTACCTCCCAAGGGTGAATCAACACCTTTCTTTCCATCCTTCTTCCTTCGCTGATTTCCACCATCAACAATAAGAATAACATATTTAATATTTTTTTTTCAAATTAGATAATTAGGCTCATATAATTGATATGCAAGTCCATTAAATAAAAAAATATTAATGATCTCCCGCTTGGGCAACATGTTTCTAAATGTACATAGGCAGAACTTTAGTGTGTACAAACTTTTGTTATCATAATTGAAATATCTCAAAGCAATCCAGTAAATCAATTTTATTAATATAGGATCAAAACGGCTTTCATGATACATATTCATAACTAAATCCTTCAATGGCCACAATATTAGAAAAAGTAATGATATAGATCAAGTATAGATGTGTAACATGAAAATTACGCGTACATTAATCTCAGCCATGCTTATTTTCAATTGATCTTACTTTATGACTCAAACAAACGAAAAAACGCTTTTTAATACTTTACATAAAACTAGTGTAGAAAGTCATTATCTTTATTTTCAAAGTATTATACATGAAATTCATTAATTTTATAACACCTTAGTTTATAAAAAAAATAAATTTAAACATGTCAAAAGCATAAATAAAACAACAAACCTCCTGTAACATCCTGATTTTCGGGTTTTCGCGAATCTTGATATTTTAAGTAAATTTCTAAAATTTGGTATGTGATTATGGAATTCATAATGTGGGTATGTTAATGGGCTTATGGAAGGCCCATGAGTTGGCCAAAACCCTAGAATTTTTAAAATTTTGGACTTAGGAGTTAGGGGTTACGGCTAGGTGCCCTTATATTAAGTTGTGGGTAAAATGTATCACAAAAAGAGCTTTGGTAAAGTGGCAAGGGTGGCGCCACTAAGCTCCTAAAAAGGTGGCGTGTGGAGCATAAGGGAAGTCTGGGTTCGATTCCCTGTGTTGGCAAATAAGAGGATTTATTTTTTATGTGCAGGAAGGGTAAGTGTTGGAACCTAAGTGGATTCTGTAAGAGGAGAGTTGGATCAAGTCAAATGCATAAATTAAGGAGGGATAAGGGGAGAGATTTTAGGGATTTGAGAGAAGGATAGAGCTTAGCCGTTTGGAAGGGAGATTTGAGAGGGGATTTTCGGCAGAAGGATATCAGGCTAGTTAATTTCGGCATTAGGGTGCAGAGTGTGCGATTTCTTCTTTGGTATGTAGCCTTCTTCTCTTTTCTTTCTCCTCTTGCCGATTGTTCTTAAGCTAATCCTCTCTTTTCTCTTTTGTTATTTCTTCCACAAACTCTCTACTTCTTATTCTTCCTCTCTTTCGTTTATAGTAAAAGCCGAACCTATCATTCTTCTCGTTTCTAACCGAATATCAATAAGCCAAATCAAGAAGAGTCAAAGGAAGTCGATTGCTCTATAAAGGTATACACTTGTTCTTTTCTTTTTAGCGATTCTTGTTATTTTAAAAAGCCTTTCAACTCTTTTGTCAACACCCTTTTGGTCCATAACCACTTTTTCTTGATGACCCAAAAGCCAAAAACACAAGCACCTTGGGTGACTTGGTGGCCGATTCGTAGGATCCTTGTGGTGCAGGTTACGCTAGTGTTTTAGAGTTGCATTGCGTTGAATCGGAGTTAACACGAGATTGAAACCGTTTGGGTAAGTGAACCTTGGTAAGTGCTCGTAGCTTTAATCAATTCAATCTTAGGGAGTTTAAGAAAAGCGAAACCTCTCTAATTTAGGGAGATGGCGAATATGGGCATAGACTTTATGGGGTCTTCTTTTAATATTTTGGTTTATTTATTGAAGGAGCAGCAAGGTGTAGTGTCGTTTTGGAGTAGCTTGGATCACGGAGTAGCTAGGCCTAGTCATCAATCGCGACAAAGGTAAGGTGCCTAAGGCCATTATGGATGGTGGCGAATGTGTAAGTGTTAATATTGGAAAGTTCTTATTTTGGTTCAATTATTGCGAGCTGATCTATTTAACAATTGATTATAGGAGAAATCGTGTAGGAGATCTCGTCAAGGAATATCGCAAATCGGTGTGTAACGAACCCTTTTCATAGCTTAAAGCGATAAATGCCGAAAAGCAGAAATCAAATTCGGCATTTCGAGGACTTATGAGCAAGCGAACGCTCACTAGTTAGTTAGAATCGATGAGGCGATGATCGAGAATGATGGAAGCAGTAAGAGTGTGATTTTGGCGTTCTTGGTAAGTTGGGCCTCGAGGGTCGAAGTGGGGCCCATTGGGCTTTCAGCCTATTTGGGTAAAATTGGTAGAATATGAAAACTAGTTAAATTGTGCATCGAGACTGATAAAACCATTATGGAATATAGGCTAAATGGGCCTAGATGACGAAATTGGCTAAGTAGGGCCCATTAAGGGTTTTAGGCCCAATTACTGTTCTCGCTAAAAATGGGCGAAATCATTGGTTGCACCCATGAATTGTTAAGTAATCATTAATAAACATGGAAACCCTAATTTGTGGTAAAATTACAAGATTACCCTTATAATATGAAAATGACCGTTTGCCCCTAGGTAAAAATGACCATTATACCCCTAGTGTTTATGTATGATTTTAATACATGGGATTTTGATAAATATGGTATGTATGATATGCACATGAAATGTATAATCGCACATGATATGTATGATATGCACATGAGGTAATCATAAATGCATTGGGTTGGGTTTTATATGGATGGAGGAAGTGAAAAGGGCTTATGCCCCAGATTATAAAAGGGCTTATGCCCGATTATTGAAAGGGCTTTGGCCCATTATTAAAAAGAGGCTAGGCCTCGGTTATATGATAATGACTATCTTTGCCGCCAAGGAGAGTTTGGCGGGGTGGGTCGAGTTAATCCCACATGGTGTGTTGGTTGAATGCGGGTGGAGAGTAGCGGATGGTGGGTTGAGTAGTCTCCCAAATGGGTTGCATTCTTTCATTGAAATTATATGTGACATTGAAATGGGCCTAAGGGCCATACTGTTTACAGTAAAGGCTTCGGCCCAGTATTATGAAATATGAAACATGAAAAGGCTTCGGCCCAGTAATATGAAATATGAAAAGGCTTTGGCCCAGTATTATGAAATATGAAACATGAAAAGGCTTCGGCCCAGTATTATGAAATATGAAATATGAAAAGGGCTACGGCCCAGTGCATGATTGAGATTGGATTTGGGCTTAGACCCAATAGGCCGTTATTGTTTTGGGCTCGAAAGGGCTTGTTGCACACTGAGTTTCAAACTCACCCCTTCCTTAACCTTGCGGGTGAGCCTTGATGTGAGGACTTGGGCGGAGAGGATTCGGAGTGTACGGTGATCATCTTTGGGCTTTTAAACAAGTATTGGTTTTCGTTTAATTACTTTAATTATTATTTACTTTTGGGTTGTAATAAGGCCAATTTTAACTTTCCTTTCTTTTTTTTGGGATTATTTTAATTTTAATAACTTTAAAAAATTGGTTAATAATTATTCAAATGGGCTAGACTTAGGGCGTGTTTTCAAAAGCGATATTTGTTTTAAAATATCTCAACATCACGATTAATCGATTTATTAAAGGCGTCCACTTAAACAAATTTAAACTCGATATAACAAAGTGTGGCTATGGTTGTGGGCATGTCTAGGATTGGTTCCAATCAAAGGGCTTGGTACTTAGCGACCTTCATGGCTCACCTCCTCTGTCTCGGATACCTACACGGTGCCCGGCTTCCATACACTTTGTTAACTTAATAAAATATATGGTTTTAAAACATTAAAAGCGAAGCGTGGGTTTTCAACTCCAATGTGTACGTCGATTAAGCCATAACGTCTGGGCCGGGTTTGGGGTGTTACATTTAGTGGTATCGAGCTTAGGTTGCAACAACTCGGTACGTGGATCGGGTCCAAAATGTTTTCAAAACTTAGGCCTAAGAAGGGTATTTTTTGAAAATAGTTTTGAAAAGTTCATTTTAAATATGGTTGCGAGAAATATAGGTAAAAAGGGTACCAATTTTTCTGCTTTTAAATCAAGAGTTCAAAATAAAGGGAGTTTTCAAATCAAAGTTTTGAATTACTATTTTCGATAATCAAAAACATGTTTTTAAATGGATTGGAGAAAGAAGTGGCGCCTTGAATCCCGGCACCAAGTCTGTAAGTATATTTTCCTTACAATATATGATATTGATATTATGAATAGTCTTTGAGACCCTACTATGAGACTTTAGCTAGGGTAGAGTCATAAGCAGTAGGAATGAGGCGTAGCTAGGCTACGATGATCTGAAAAATCCTTGAACTGCTATATCTACATAAGACATTTTCTTAATAAGCAGGTGGAGCGTTATACTAATTTCATAAAATTCATAAATCGAGATAATTCGATATGAGTACTAGAGGAGCTCGTGGGCGAGGCCGCGAAGTGGTCATGGAAGGGTGCAAGTGAATCTTCATCCTCGGGCCATAGGCCGGTGAGAGCCAGTGTGTCGCAAGCAACAGGCTGGGTCTTATGATCAGTCGGGGATGGCGCTTTATCCCAAGCCATGTTAAGGGTTTTAGAAAGAGTGGCTGGAGCTAATCTTGGGACGGTGAATAAGGGTCTATATCGGAGCGACTCAAGACCAGCGGAGCGGAGGTATTTAGGGTGTATCTGGAGTGGCCCGAATGTGGCGAGAATATTGGTGGAGGCAACAGAGCGGATCATGGGCGACCTAGGCGCTCGGTGGAGCAAAAGTGAGGGCCGTGTCATTTGCTACGTGACGAGGCATATCGATGGTGGATCACCGTAAGGAGAGTACCCCAATTGAGCAAGTAACACAGGAATTGTTCAAAGCGCCTTTAAATGGAGGTATGTTGGAGCAAGCTATGTGGATGCTCGTCGAAAGGAATTCTTGAATCGACTCAAGGTGATAAGGCATGGCAGTATGAGGCGAATTTTTGAGGTGAGTCGATATGCTAGTGGTATAGTGGCAACCGAATATGGCGCAGGTGTCGCTTTGAGGATGGTCTCCGATGAGCTTAGGATATTGATAGCTCCACGGAGGGCGTGGTTTCTTGCGTTGGTAGAAAAGGCTAAGATAGCCGAGGAGGTGAAGGTGAGTGGCGACGAGAATCGTGAGAAGGATCGACCAGATTCAAGAGGATTTGAGACCCTCAAGTGCCACGAATCGAAGTGTTAAAAGAGCAAGGATGGAGGAACCGGTTGGCAGTTCGATAAATACTTATAGACCGCAGCTTGCGGGGGCTGTGGTAGGGTGCATATGGGGAGTCTTTGAAGCGAATGGAGCATGTTTTCGATGTGGGTCAAAAGAGCATAAGTTCGAGAGAGTGTCCTCGGAGGACATTTCGGGAGTGGCGGCGAGCAAAGGGATGTCCAACCACGGCGAGGAGGACCACCACCACGGAGGGGTCGTGGGCAAGGTAGAGGTGGCAATGGTAATGGGCGAGGACGTGGGGCCCTGGCGGAGGTCTTGGTCATCTTTGAAGCTCGACAACCGGCGTTAGTTTATCTTGCACGTCGTGTGAGGAGGTGGCGCTCGATGTTATAAGCGGTACGTTCTTCATTCATAGCATGCCTTACATCGCTTTGATTGATGTGGGTTCCACCCACTCGTATGTTGCTTGTGATGTATCGGGGCTTTGGATGTGCTTCACGAGAAGACTGTGAGTGGGGTATCGATAATAAGTCCATTAGGACATTCGGTTAAGGTAGATAAAATTTTTAGAAGCGATCTGTTAGGGACACAAGATAAAATCTTTGAAGGAGATTTGATGGAGCGCCATTTCGGATTTTCATCTTATTCGGGAATGGATTGGTTAATTAAGCACAAGGCGACGTTGGATTGTGCGGCAAAGAGGATGGTACTAAGAACTACCAAGATGAGGAGATAATGGTCATAAGGGAGCGAAGGATTATTTATCCAATGTTGTTTGGCGTTAAGAGCCGAGAAGTTGATTCGGAAAGGTTGTGAAGCGTGCTTGGCCTTTGTGAGTCAAGCGGGACTTAAGGAGATAACGGTGGAATCGGTTAGGACTATTAGGGAATTTCGGATGTATTCCCGGATGAACTTCTGGATTACCCCGAATAGAAAGTCGAGTTTGGAATCGACTTACTACAGGAACGACTCCTGTGTCCATTGCACCTTATCGGATGGCACCAAAGGAGTTGGTAGAATTGAAAGCTTCGATTCAAGAGCTCTTGGATAGAGGTTTATAAGACCAAGTGTTTCCCGTAGGGTGCACCCTCTTGTTTGTAAAGAAGAAAGATGGGACTATCGCGCATGTGCATTGACTATCGGCGATTGAATAAACCGACTATTAAGAACAAGTATCCGTTACCAAGAATTGATGATCTGTTCGACCAACTAAAAGGAGCCTCGGTGTTTTGTAAAATCGACCTTGGTCGGGATATCATCAATTAAGAGTTAAAGAGGGATATTCATAAGGCGGCGTTCGGGACTCGTCACGGACATTACGAGTTTCATTAATGCCATTTGGGTTGACTAATGCCTTGGCGGCATTCATGGATTTGATGAATCGGTACTCGGCCATACTTGGATCGGTTCGTAGTCATTTTATTGA
The DNA here is from genome assembly GCF_025698485.1 of Gossypium arboreum. Classification (NCBI taxonomy): domain Eukaryota; kingdom Viridiplantae; phylum Streptophyta; class Magnoliopsida; order Malvales; family Malvaceae; genus Gossypium; species Gossypium arboreum. Next base: position 11,163,653 of record NC_069073.1, on the reverse strand, counting down.
TGATATCTTGGTGTATTCGGAAGCGGAAGAAAGCATGATGAGCATCTTAGTGTAGTCTTGCAAGTGTTAAGGGAGAAGCAACTATATGCAAAGTTTAGTAAGTACGATTTTTGGTGAAGGAAGTTACCTTCTTGGGGCATGTTGTGTCTGCCGGGGATCAAGGTGGACCCTCGAAAGATTGAAACAATTCGGAATGGAAGCCACCAAAGTCGATACGAGATTCAAGTTTTACGGGGTTGGCGGGTTATTATCGGAGATTCGTGGAAGGATTTTACGTGTTGGCGACCGATTAATCTAAACTTATAAGGAAGGGAGCACCTTTTGTTTGGACAAATAAGCGAAGAGGCTTTTGAGAGATCAAGAAGGTTTTGACTAAGCCGGTTTGATTCACCGAGTCGGTAAGGATTTCACTGTGTCTGTGATCGTCACATGTAGGTTTGGGCTGCGTGTTGATGCAAGAGGGTAAAGTGGTCGCTTATGCTTCACGACGACTTAAGCCACATGAGGTGAACTACCCTACTCATGACTTGGAATTGTAATGATAATCTTTGCACTTAAGATATGGAGGCATTACGTATGGGGAGAAATGCATCATCTATATGGATCACAAGAGTCTTAAGTACTTGCGACTCAAAAGGAGTGAATCTTAAGCGTGAAGGTGGATAGAGTTGTTAAAGGATTATGACTGCTCGATCGAGTATCATCCGTAAGGCGAATGTCGTGGTGATCGCTAAGTCGAAGGACGGTGGCGAAATTAAAGGCGATGTTTGCTCGTCTAAGTTTGTATGACGATGGAAGTTTATTGGCGGAGTTACGGTAAGACCGACTTGGGTAGAAACAGATTAAACAGCAGTTGGAGGGCGAGTCGTTGGTTGCTCGGGTTCGGCAAGTTGAGAAGGGGGAGAATCCTGACTTTGGGTTAAATAGTGAGGGAGTTCTTTGTTTTCGAGGAAGAATTTGTATGCCGAAAGACTCCGACTTGAGATTGATGATTTTGAAAGAGGCACATAATGGACCTTGTGCTATGCATCCGGAGGGAGTAAGTTGTATCGAGACTTTCGAGAGCAATATTGGTGGCCTTAAGCTTAGCGAAGTGACCGAATTTGTTGGGAGATGTTTGACATGTCAACAAGTGAAGGCCGAGCATCAACTACCTTCGGGATTGTTACAGCTGGTAAAGATACCACTTTGGAAGTGGGAAAGGGTAACTATGGACTTTGTAAGTGGGTTGCCGTTGACACCTTCTAGGAAGGATTCGGTTTGGGTGATTGTGGATAGACTCACGAAATCTGCTCATTTCATACCTGTCCGAACCGATTACTCACTTCAGAAGTTGGCCAGATTGTATGTGGCGGAAATAGTGCGATTGCATGGTGTGCCAGTATCGATAATTTCAGACCGAGACCCAAGGTTTACATCTCGGTTTTGGCGAAGTTGCATGAGGCATTGGGAGCGATTGGATTTGATCGGCTTTTCACCCTCAGTCGGATGGGCAGTCAGAGAGGGTTATTCAGATTTTAGAGGATATGTTGAGGGGTTGTGCTATTGAGTTTAAAGGCAGCTGGGAGGACCATTTGCCCTTAGCGGAGTTCGCGTATAACAACAGTTACCAAGCAAGTATTCAGATGGCTCCATATGAGGCACTATATGGGCGAAGGTGTCGCTCGCCTACTTGTTGGGCAGAATTGGGGGAAAGGCAAATACTTGGGCCAGAGTTGGTGGCAGATACTGAAGACAAGATTAAGGTGATCGAGAGCGGTTAAAGAGGCGCGGATCGACAAAAGTCTTATGCCGATCTGAGCGTAAGGATATTGAATATCGCGGTAGGAGACATGGTCTTTTTGAAAGTTTCGCCTTGGAAGAAGATCTTGAGATTTGGAAAGAAAGGTAAGTTGAGCCCACGGTTTATTGGACCTTATCGAATCATTAAGCGGATAGGGCCGGTGGCTTATCAACTAGAGTTACCTCCAGAACTGGATCGCATTCACGATGTCTTCCATGTGTCCATGCTAAGGCGATATCGTTCTGACCCAACTCATATCGTGCGATTCACGAAATTGAGGTGCTGATCGAATTTGACCTTTGAAGAGGAACACATGCAAATACTTGATCGTGATGTCAAGGTGTTGAGAAGGAGGTCGATCCGTTGGTGAAGGTACTTTGGAGGAACCATGGCAAGGAAGAAGCTACTTGGGAGACCGAAGAGGCAATCGTCGTGATACCCTCAACTGTTTGGACGGTAAATTTCGAGTCGAAATTTCTTTAAGGAGGGTGGAGTTGTAACATCCCGATTTTGGGTTTCATGAATCTTGATATTTTAAGTAAATTTCTAAAATTTGGTATGTGATTATGGAATTCATAATGTGGGTATGTTAATGGGCTTATGGAAGGCCCATGAGTTGGCCAAAACCGGTAGAATTTTTAAAATTTTGGACTTAGGAGTTAGGGGTTACGGCTAGGTGCCCTTATATTAAGTTGTGGGTAAAATGTATCACAAAAAGAGCTTTGGTAAAGTGGCAAGGGTGGCCACTAAGCTCCTAAAAGGTGGCGTGTGGAGCATAAGGAAGTCTGGGTTTGATTCCTGTGTTGGCAAATAAGAGGATTTATTTTTTATGTGCGGGAAGGGTAAGTGTTGGAACCTAAGTGGATTACGTAAGAGGAGAGTTGGATCAAGTCAAATGCATAAATTAAGGAGGGATAAGGGAGAGATTTTAGGGATTTGAGAGAAGGATAGAAACTTAGCCGTTTGGAAGGGAGATTTGAGAGGGATTTTCGGCGAAGGATATCGAGCTAGTTAATTTCGGCATTAGGGTGCAGGTGTGCGATTTCTTCTTTGGTATGTAGCCTTCTTCTCTTTTCTTTCTCCTCTTGCCGATTGTTCTTAAGCTAATCCTCTCTTTTCTCTTTCGTTATTTCTTCCACAAACTCTCTACTTCTTATTCTTCCTCTCTTTCGTTTATAGTAAAAGCCGAACCTATCATTCTTCTCGTTTCTAACCGAATATCAATAAGCCAAATCCAAGGAGTCAAAGGAAGTCGATTGCTCTATAAAGGTATACACTTGTTCTTTTTCTTTTAGCCGATTCTTGTTATTTTAAAAGCCTTTCAACTCTTTTGTCAACACCCTTTTGGTCCATAACCACTTTTTCTTGATGACCCAAAAGCCAAAAAACACAAAGACCCTTGGGTGACTTGGTGGCCGATTCGTAGGATCCTTGTGGTACGGGTTACGCTAGTGTTTTAGAGTCACATTGCGTTGAATCGAGTTAACACGAGATTGAAACCGTTTGGGTAAGTGAACCTTGGTAAGTGCTCGTAGCTTTAATCAATTCAATCTTAGGGAGTTTAAGAAAAGCGAAACCTCTCTAATTTAGGAGATGGCGAATATGGGCATAGACTTTATGGGGTCTTCTTTTAATATTTTTGGTTTATTTATTGAAGGAGCAGCAAGGTGTAGTGTCGTTTTGGAGTAGCTTGGATCATGGGAGTAGCTAGGCCTAGTCATCAATCGCGACAAAGGTAAGGTGCCTAAGGCCATTATGGATGGTGGCCGAATGTGTAAGTGTTAATATTGGAAAGTTCTTATTTTGGTTCAATTATTGCGAGCTGATCTATTTAACAATTGATTATAGGAGAAATCGTGTAGGAGATCTCGTCAAGGAATATCGCAAATCGGTGTGTAACGAACCCTTTTCATAGCTTAAAGCGATAAATGCGAAAAGCGAAATGCCAAATTCGGCATTTCGAGGACTTATGAGCAAGCGAACGCTCACTAGTTAGTTAGAATCGATGAGGCGATGATCGAGAATGATGGAAGCGGTAAGAGTGTGATTTTCGCGTTCTTGGTAAGTTGGGCCTCGAGGGTCGAAGTGGGGCCCATTGGGCTTCGGGCCCATTTGGGTAAAATTGGTAGAATATGAAAACTAGTTAAATTGCGCATCGAGACCGATAAAACCATTATGGAATATAGGCTAAATGGGCCTAGATGACGAAATTGGCTAAGTAGGGCCCATTAAGGGTTTTAGGCCTAATAACTCGTTCTCGCTAAAAATGGGCCAGAATCACTGGTTGCACCCATGAATTGTTAAGTAATCATTAATAAACATGGAAACCCTAATTTGTGGTAAAATTACAAGATTACCCTTATAATATGAAAATGACCGTTTGCCCTAGGTAAAAATGACCATTATACCCCTAGTGTTTATGTATGATTTTAATACATGGGATTTTGATAAATATGGTATGTATGATATGCACATGAAATGTATGATCGCACATGATATGTATGATATGCACATGAGGTAATCATAAATGCATTGGGTTGGGTTTTATATGGATGGAGGAAGTGAAAAGGGCTTATGCCCGATTATAAAAGGGCTTATGCCCGATTATTGAAAGGGCTTTGGCCCGATTATTAAAAGAGGCTAGGCCTCGGTTATATGATAAAGCTACTATCTTTGCCGATTGGAGAGTTTGGCGGGGTGGGTCGAGTTAATCCCACATGGTGTGTTGGTTGGTGCGGGTGGAGAGTAGCGGATGGTGGGTTGAGTAGTCTCCCCAAATGGGTTGCATTCTTTCATTGAAATTATATGCGACATTGAAATGGGCCTAAGGGCCATACCGTTTACAGTAAAGGCTTCAGCCCAGTATTATGAAATATGAAACATGAAAAGGCTTCGGCCTAGTAATATGAAATATGAAAAGGCTTCGGCCCAGTATTATGAAATATGAAACATGAAAAGGCTTCGGCCCAGTATTATGAAATATGAAATACGAAAAGGGCTACTGACCCGATGCATGATTGAGATTGGATTTGGGCTTAGACCCAATAGGCCGTTATTGTTTTGGGCTCGAAAGGGCTTGTTGCTGCATGAGTTTCCAAACTCACCCCTTCCTTAACCTTGCGGTGAGCCTTGATGTGAGGACTTGGGCGGAGAGGATTGAGTGGCCACGGTGATCATCTTTGGGCTTTTAAACAAGTATTGGTTTCGTTTTAATTACTTTAATTATTATTTACTTTTGGGTTGTAATAAGGCCAATTTTAACTTTCCTTTCTTTTTTTTGGGATTATTTTAATTTTAATAACTTTAAAAAATTGGTTAATAATTATTCAAATGGGCTAGACTTAGGGCGTGTTTTCAAAAGCGATATTTGTTTTAAAATATCTCAACATCACGATTAATCGATTTATCAAAGGCGTCCACTTAAACAAATTTAAACTCGATATAACAAAGTGTGGCTATGGTTGTGGGCATGTCTAGGATTGGTTCCAATCAAAGAGCTTGGTATAGCGCACCTTCATGGCTCACCTCCTCTGTCTCGGATACCTACACGGTGCCCGGCTTCCATACACTTTGTTAACTCAATAAAATATATGGTTTTAAAACATTAAAACGAAACGTGGGTTTTCAACTCCAATGTGGCACGTTAGATTCGGCCATAACGTCTGGGCCGGGTTTAGGGTGTTACACCTCCATTAAAATGACTCATTATATAGTTTAGCAACACCCTTATGAGTCTTATGCTTATCAATCACTTTAGGTGGCAAACCTTTGTTAAACGGATCGTAGCCATCATGTTTGTATTAATACTCTGTATTGAGATTAGAAGACTCTAAATTATTTCTTTCACAACCAAAAATTTAATGTCAATATGCTTTGATTTGAACGAGCTCCGATTGCTTTTTGAATATAAGTCAGTTACTTTAGTATCGTAATTAATCCATAACATGCTTTATATATCATTGATTATATGCAACCTAATGATAGAATTTTAGTCATATTCCCTGATTTGATACTTTATAGCAAGTTATAAATTCACCTTTTATGATGAAAGAAGCTATAAGTGTTTGTTTGACATTTCCAATGTATACCTTCTCTAGCCATCATGAATACAAAACGTAATGTGGATTTCCTACTATTAAGAAATCCATCAAAATCTAAATCTGAATATCCCATAATCTCTAAATTATATTATTTTCTGTAAAAAAGTATGTGATCTTTAGTTTTATTAAGATATCGCATAACCAATTTTGTTGCTTCCCAATGATCTATTCCTGGGTTACTTAAATATTTTCCTAAAATTCCTATTAGATACACTATATACAAATGTATACAAACTTGTGAGTACATGAAACTTTCCATTATCTATGCATATGAGGTTTCTCCATTACTTTCTTTTTATGCCCATATTTGGATATTGGAGCAAACTAAGTTTATCATCCTTTGGCACAAGTGTATCTCATGCTGCACACTTTTGCATGTCATATCAACTGAGCACCTTATCAACATTAGTTTTTCTATAATAGTTCAAGTATACTTCTATCATGATTTTTATGAACCTGTATACTCAAAACAAATGATGCTTCACCAAGTTCTTTGTTTCATGTAATAATCTTATATTACTACTTTCTAGTAGAATGTCTTTACATATAGTAGCAGGATAATAAATTTAGTTTTACTAAACATGAGATATATGCACTGATTAATAATATTTTTCTTAAAACCAAATTCACTTTCATTGGTTGGATGCTTGTTTTAAACTCTAAATGGACTTTTTAAGTTTAGATACGGGGTGTTTTGAATTCTTAGGCTCAAAGTTATTTGGTTGCACCATGTATGTTGTTTCTTCAATGTCCAATTGAGAAATGATGTCTTAACATCTATTTGATATAGGTGGAGGTTTTCATAGATGATCAAGAGAAAAATGAGAGTATTGTTGAGATGGATGATAATTCGGGTAGTTAACAACCTTTTGCAGCTCCTGCATTTCAGACTATGTATGACTATGCTAAATCACTCTAATTGGGGCTAGATCGAGTATCAACAAACTAACAATTGCCGCAAAAAAAAAATTGAGATTAAGACAAACTCAATTCAGATGGTGCAACAGTATGTTCAGTTTGATGGGTTGCAAGATGAAGATCCGAATGCTCATTTAGCTAACTTTCTAGAGATCTACAATACATTCAAGGTCAATTTTCCATCATGGGTGACTCTATTAATGGGCCTGATGTTTACTTCATCTCTAGCAAGACTTTTTGTCAAAGGATCTGACCGCCTCCAAACGTACCAATGTCCAAAGTAAAAAATCCTGCACAAAAGATATGGGAAAATGATATTCGCAAGTATACAAGTTAGGTTGTAATATAGTTTATAACGGAGTAAATGAGTTCTCCGAGGATCGTACCCAAGGAAGACAAGCACTAAATTAATTCTAATTTAAACATTAAAGATCTAATTAATACTTTAATCAAGTTATAGTATGAAAGATAAAAAGAGAATAGTTTTAATAAACTCTAATAAATAAAAACATAAATAAACATAAAGAAAATTAAGTAAAGGAAAATAAGAAATCAAATAGGAAAATATATAACAAATCTAAGCTTGGGTGATTAGCTCACTTTGGTAATTCTAATCAACTGTCGTCTCAAGCTTTTTTGTTCAATCAACTAGTTAATATCTCACCAGGATCTTTTGATACGTTTACTGAAATACTGAGTCGGCGGGGACTACTTATCTTTCGACCTCACAGTCCAAACTGGTTCAAGGTTAAGGTGTTCGCGAATAGGCTATACCAATTTTGGGTTAATTCCTACCTTGATAACTTCTTAGGGTCATTAGGCCTAGGGTTTAGGTTCTTCCTCTCCTAAATAGCTGATCCATTAAGAAATCCTTATAAAACGGTTTATTCATACCTCCACTCGCTAATCCCCCACAGGAGGATTAGTTTCTCATGGATCTAATAAACAATATTAAATTGAAAAAGAATAAGCATAAAGAATAATTTCAAGAATAAAGTTTAAAATAAATCTGATTGCATTGAATTAAAGTGCAGAATCCTCACAGAGTTCGAGAATAGTTTCGGAATCTGATTTCTTCCTGAAAATAAATAACAAGAATAAAAATAAATTCTAAAACCTATAAGAAAAGAAAAAATAAAATCTAACATGTGTTAGTTTCCCGTAACAAGTGTTCATAACATGTGTTAGCTGAGCCTATTTATAGACTTAGGATGGTCATCGTCCTTAACCCTAGGTCAGCTGATGTTCCCGAGCTTAAAGATGGATTGTGAAGACCATAAAACTCCTGGCTTGTATTAATTTCCCGTACAGAGGCGATGTCGCGGCACACTAGATCCTATGTCACAACATCGAGGGCAATATGCTCAGCTTTAGAGTATCTTTAGGGGTATGTCGCGACATCCTTTATGACAACCTGATTTTTAGTAGTGTCGAAAATAGTGGTTTGAGACCACTAAATCCGATGAGTAAGCTCGTAAATTTTATTATTTAGTATTTATGAGTTAAATGTGATTTTAGAAAGATTTTCGAATCAGTAACTTTTGTTTTATAAGGATTTATTAGGTTAAATGGTTTAGAAAACGAGTTAAAATCGAGCTGTAAATATTTTTATAAATATTTATGGAGTGTCATTAAGGTATTATTAAAGTTCCACTAGAAAATTTTAACGTTATGATAATTAATTAATTAAAAAGGACTGAATTGAAAAAAGTGCAAATCTTGCTAATTAAATAAATAGTGATTAATGGAGTAAGTGTTAAATAATGGAGGACTTAAAGAGCAAAGAAGCCTAAAAGAGTTTGCTTAGGCGGCATAAGCAGAAAAAAATCATGAAATTAGGTGAGACAAAGGCTGTAACGCCCCAATTTTCGGGAATTCTATGAATGTTGGCATAGGTTTAATTATGTTAGTGGGCCTCTAGAAGGCCCAAGCTTAAGATAGAACCCGGCAATTTTAGTTAATTTTTGTTCCATAAGAAAAAAAGGGGTGAAATTATGAAATAGAACCTATGTGAAAATGTTTGAAAATGCTATAGGCTAAATTGAAGTGGCCAAATAAATAGGAGTGCAAAATAGGAGGATTTGCATGACAAACCTCCCATTTTACATGAAGTGGCCAGCCATCATGTTGTTGTAGACAATATGAGCACTTGATATCCATAATTCATGGTACAAATTGATAATGGGTTAGGTAAATGTTCCATGATAATGGATTAGGTAAATATTCCATGATAATGGGTTACGTAAATGTTCCATGATAGTGGTTTAGGTAAATGTTCCATGATGGGCATTTCATGTCTTTTTTATTAAAGAATTAAATGGATGAAATATGAAATTTTATTAAAAGAAAAAGGGGCAAAAAGAACAAAGTTTTGTCCATCTTTGTTCATCATAGCCAAAAGTTAGAGAAGAGAAAGGAGAGGAGAAAGCTCTTGAGTATTCGGTCACTAGGAGGAGGAAAATTGAAGGTAAGTTCTTGGTACCTTGCTTCTATTTTGAGGTTCATGAGTTCTTCTTGATTCTACCTTAACTCTTGAAGCATATTTTGGTTTTTAGTTGTGTTGTGAGCATTTAGTCATGAATTAAAATGAAGGAAATGGTTGTTGTTTCATGTTCTTTTGATGAAAAATGGAAGATAGGTGAAGTTGAGCCAAACAAATGAGCATGCATGTGCCTTAGATGCTAAAGGGAAAAATCGGCTAACATGTTGTGCTTTAAAATGATGAAATGGAGATTATACTTAAGTAAAATCATAGATATGTGATGATTGATTGGTGATATACATGTTTAAATAAGATGCATGCAAGGTATGTGTGAAAGAGTGATTTGGTAATAAATCTGTTTGGGACAGCAGCAGTAACGTGACTTTGGAAAATTACCATAAATTTTGGGAGATGAATTAGAAGCTGAATAAATTATGTAATTAAATCTTATTGAGTCTAGTTTCAAATGAAATAAACTAGAACATTATTTGAATTCTGTACAATGAGAAATTTGATTTGTAATGAAGAGTGGTCAGATTAGTCAAACAGTGAAACATGGGAAACTTTGAGAAAAATCTGGTATTGATTGGCTAAACCAAAAATTCTGAAAATTTTATGGATATAATATACATGAGTCTATTTTCAGGGAAAATTAAGGGCACTTGATTTGGAGTTTCGTAGCTCCAGTTATAAATGATTTAGTGACTGTTGCTCAGGAAGACAGCTTGCAGTGAAATTATGATTATGTGGTAAACATTGACAAAAATTTGTTAATGAGTTGCTTATTGATTTCTTATAACCTTACTATGATCTGTAGGTGTGGTTGGCCGAATATTGTAAGGGGCTAATACGTAGTTCGTATTTGAATAGTTAGATTAACATGTTAGTAATCCAATTGTAGGCAGTTCTTGTGTGGATCTCGTCAGCATATCGTTGCAAACAGGTGTGTAACTAACACCCTCTTTCTTAGTCTGGATCGGCAAAAGTTGAAAAGCCGAAATGCCGAAAACCGGTATTTTGTAGATTTGCGAGTGTGCGAATGCTCGTGAGGTAAATCGATTAATGTTTTTGGTAAGCTACAAAATTTGGACTGCAAAGTGCATGATTTACATGCCCTCGATATTTTCGGGCTTAATGGGCCAAAATTGGAATGATGGGCCAACGGCCCAATTCAGTAAGAACCCTCGATGCGTGATTACATTAGTACGTGAAAAGTAGGAATATGCATGAAAACCCTAAAATAGATAAATTACTGAAATACCTTTAAAAATGGAAAATTCTGATTTTACCCCTAGTAGATAAATTACCAAATACCCCAAGGTTAAATTGACCTAAATGCATGTTTGATTGTTGTTATTTATTGCATGCCATGTTGTTATTATCGATGCATGGGATTGGGATATTGACGGAGGAAGTACTGAAAGTGGCTTGTCCACGTACTCGAGGCTTTGCCTCAATTCTTTGATAATCGAGCAGTTAAGGTTTTAATGTGGAAGTGTTAAATTTGGGTGGGTTGAGCTATTCCCCACATGGAGTGTAGAAATTTGATGCAGTGGAGTGTAGTGGTTGGTGGGTTGAGTAGTCTCCCAAATGGGTTTGCATATATTATTGATGTTGCATGTATTTTGAAATGGGCCTATGGGCCATACTATTATCTGAATAAGGGCTAAGGCCCGGTTTATTATGTCTGAAAAGGGCTCGGTCCATACCATTGTTACTGAATGGGCTTAGGCCCAATAGGCTTGAGTGACTTGGGCTTTGAATGGGTTTTCCTTACACATGAGTTTCCCCAAACTCACCCTTTTATTTTCATCCACGCAGAAATCCCCAACCATAGTGGGCTTGGAGTCGTGAGGGAATTGAGTGGCCACCGATTCGAAAGTTTGATTTTCTTACGGTGAACTGGACATCTTTTATTTACGTTTGAAGTTTTGGGTTTTAAATGTAATAAGGCCGCTTAATTATTTTGATGGTTTTAATATGTATTACTAATATAGGTATTACTTATTTTAAATGTTGAAATTGGATAGCTTTAGGGCGCGTTTTCAAAAATAACATTTGATTTCAAAATAACACGACAACAAGCAAAGCTTCCGCAATGAAAGTATTTTCCAAAATTAATCACTTTTCCTAAAAATGACTTAATCAAATTGGTTTCCTAGAAATATCCATGGCGTTAAGTGTGGAAATGGCGGTATGCATGTCTAGGATTGGATCCGAAGGGAGCTTGGTACTTAAGCAAGTCCGATGGACTCACCACCTCTTTTCCGGTTTCCTACCTGGTGCACAGCTTCCATTCACTTTAACCTATAATGAAATTATCTTTTAAAACACTATGTAAGTTTTTCTGGATCAACAATATAAAATGTTTTGAGCGCTTCGATATGGCATGTCGGATCCGATCATAACGTCTGGGCCGGGTTTGGGGTGCTACAAAGGCAAAATGGGAAATAAAATAAAAATTAAAATAGCTAAATTGGGATTTAAGAGTTTCTAGACATTTCAACACCAAATTTCAGCCTAAAAACACCATAAGAGAGAGATCTTGATAAGTTGATTTCATAGTTTTTATTCAAGTGGGTTCAATTATTGCTCTTTTCCTGTAATTTTTGTGTTTTTAAGACTTTTACAATTAGGTCCAACTATCTATTTCATTAGTTTTTGTTTTTATTGGTAATTTTGAAAGTTACCGTTGATGAATACTAAATGTTTTTGATGAATTAACATCGATTTAGAGCTTTTATTTTGTTGTATGATGATTTCATAAAATGATTTTGATAGAAATTTATTTTGGGACCAAACTATAGAAAGGTTAATTATTAGGGTTTGGTATTGAAATTCTAAATATCAAGAGCTGTATAATAGCCTATAATATTTAGATAAATTATCAATTGAGAAAAAATTAGTTCATTTGATAGACTAATTAGTAAGGGACTAAATTGTAAAAGTTATAAAAGTTAGGGTAATTGCGTAATTTTGAAAATTAAGGGGTATTATTTGTGCAGTGAATTGGAATTGAAATATATTCTAATGAATGAGTTATTTTATATTTTATATTAAGAGCCCATAGATAATCATGAAAAAAGAAAATTAGCAGAATAGTCCCTGAACTTTCGCGAATCTTACAATTCAATCCAGTTAAGTTCGTATGGTTTAAATTTAATGTTTATATATTAAATTGATGAATTATATTATATATTTATTCATATATTTTGTTGAAAATAAAATTATTGTTAAAATTATGAAATTAAATTGAATGTTCAAAACGAATAAAACGCAGGATTGAGTATAACCGTTCTGTGGTGAAATACAGCAAATGAAGAATTGATAGAAAATTACCCAAGTAAATCGAGGTTCAGCATTTGTTGTGAACTTTCGTGTTTACTTTCTGTTTAGCTCATGAGCTTCTGTTTAACTCATATGAGTTTCTGTTCAACTCTAATGGGTTTCCGTTCAGCTCTTTTGAGCTTCTGTTTAACCCTTATGGGTTTCTGTTCAACTTTTAAGAGCTTCTGTTCAACCCTTATGGGTTTCTGTTTAGCTCTTATGAGCTTCAGTTCAGCCTTTGGGCTTCTGCAAAAGATGTACTCATATCCATAAGCCGTTCTCCGGTTGGGTAAGATGTGGTAAAAGACATGAAACTATTGTTGGAAAACTTATTGTTATTATTGATATTGATCTGAAATAAGTGAATTCATCAATTGAAGTTGTGATTGGCAGGAAGAGTACATTGAATGATTTACTCAATTGATTTTTTATAGTAGGTATGGTAAGATTTACGTTTAACCCATCGAACTTACTAAACTTTATTGAGCTTACTTATGTTGTTTAATGTCCTTGTAGATTATCGTGAGATCGAGAGATCGGTGTAATAGCCCAAATTTAACCGGGCCTTAAATAAATAAATAAATAAATGTTTGTTTATTTAACAATCCATATAAAGTCCAGTTTACAAGAGCCCAAACACAAGCCTAAGTACCTTAGACCCGTTGCTGCCCAGTAGGCCTAAAACTACCCAGGAAACCCTATTACTGCCATATACCCATTTACATCCGAAGCCCAAATCTAAAACAGCCCAAAAGGCCCAAAGGACTTAAGGGAAGCAGGTAACCCTAAGGTTTCCTAAACATTGTGGCGCCGCAAGAGGTTCTAGAGGGTTCAGGGAGTGTCTGTTCAGTCCCTAAAATCGAGGCCGCCATTAATGAGCTATCCCAAGGGCCTTCAATGCTCACCAGTGCCCCGGTCACCGGTCGTCCCTCTATCTAGCCCCAAATTACGACCATCATCGAGACTTTGGGTGCCTGCAAAATGAAAAAGGAAACACAGTAGATACGAAAAAGCAGAGCAAGAAAAAGGAAACTAAATCAAAGGAATCTCAGCAGATCATGGTCAAAGATACGGTGGATATAGTAGACAAGAAATGGAAAGAAATCGAAGATTTCTTTCCCAGTTTATGTAATAACAGCAGTGGCTATAAAGCTCGAATGCTTTCATTGTATAAAGGACCGATTCTTACGTTTCTGGAATACATACACAGATTCAATAAAATTTTATTTTTACATGCATATACAAAACGGGGTACTACAGTTGATCGAGATATGCAAAGGTAAAATATTTTAAATATATGTACATATATTTACTGCAAGTAATGAAAAGGGAAAACGATACCTTTAATCGATGTTGAAAAGGTAGGTTTTTTAAACCTCCGACCACCGTGTGAGGTGGAGACGACGAAGCGCGTGGTAGCGTCTGAACCATTGGATGGAGCTCCGGTGACCTCCGTACCCTCCCAACTCTCTTTCGAGAGTTTTTTTCCTTTTTTTTTTAGAACAGATTTCAAATGATTTAAAACTAAAGGTTTGGCTTATATAGCCCTAACAGAACAACGCCGTTTTAGCTTAAACCAATAAGCTTAAAATGACGTCGTATTAAGACTAAGGATCCGAGCATTGGCCCCGCGTGTTTTTAAAGATTGGGTTAATTACCCAATTGGTCCTTCTGCCTTTTTTTGTATTTACAATTATGTTTATTTTATTTATGATTTAGCCCTAATATTTTGTTTCAGTTTTGATTTAGTCCTTGCGATAATAATTTTAAGTCCAGAATTAAAACGCTGCCGTTTTGGGAATAGGGCGATTTGCCCAATGAGTCCCTTTTGTTTTACTCGTGTTTTAATTAGGACCTTAATTCAGCTTTATTTTTAAATTCGCCCCTGTAATTTTATTAAACTTCAAATTTAACCCTATATATTTATTTCTATTATTATATAAATATACATTTTATTGTTATTAGCTTTATTTTTATTTTTAAATTATATATTATATGATTATTTTATATTACTCATATTATTTATATATATTATATATTATTTTCACATGTATACTTTTATATTATATATTATATTTATTTTATATTATTATGTCATTTTATACTATTAAATATTTTTATCTACATATTGTTATCATTAAAATTTTAACTTGCATTATATACTTATTTTATTTATATGTAAATAATTACTTTACTTATATTCTATTATTACACATTTTGAAGATATTATAATATAATAATTTATATAATACGTATATTTCATCATTAATTGCTTGTTTCATATTATTCTAAACTTATATTTATATATATTATACAATTATTTTATTGTAAATATAAATTCTTTCACATATTTGATATTTTATACATTATTTTTTTCTAAACCATTATATTTTATATTTTTATATAATTATTACTCTTATAAATATATTTTTATATATTATATCATTAAATATCACATTTTTATATGCTCATTTTATTTATCAATCGTTTGTTTTATACATATATATATATATATTTTAAAAAACTTATGTTTTTATTATTATATCTTTTGCTTTAGAATTAATGTATTATTGCTATGTTATGTATTTTATATGTTATATAATATCTTAGACCTTTATAATTTATTTTGAAATGCATTTTTTTATATATGTGTTAAAATTGTATATCATACATCATTTGTGTTTAAATATATGTTGAATTATATGTTTAGGATTTTACCTACTCTTCTTAAATATCGTTGTGTTTTATGTATAGTTTTTCTTGTTTAAAAATTGTCATGTTTTATTTCTTATATATGTTGGTTAGTGTATGATATTTATCTTTGTTATGCTTTTACTTACTTATTATTATAACATGTTATCTCGTATGTTATGTTAATATGCTCCTTCATGCATCGGTTTTAAAACGAGACTTCAAAGTTTTCAAAATAAAAAGGCAATGCTTGGTATTTGGAAGCTTGAGAAAAGTAGTGCCCTAACTTATTGGGTTGCAACTTTTCTCGTTGAGTTCAAATAGTCAAGTACCCTTCTAAGTTTTTTTAAGATTTTCAAAAACGAGCAAGCTGTCTTGGAATTTCAAAGCGTTGTGTCCTAACTTCCTGGATGTGGCGTTTTGTCGTTTCGAGATAGGGATTTCCAAAAAGGCTAACTTAGTATCAATATTTTGATACAAGTGAATCCCAATTTTCAAAATCAAAATATTTTAAAGAGGTTTGTATCTTAAAATTTTTAAATTTCCGACCTTAAAAACATTTGATAATTAATTAGGTACCAATTTTTGGGCGTTACGAGGTGCTAATCCTTCCTTGTACGTAACTGACTCCCGAACCCGTTCTTTTTATTACGTAGACCAAAACTAAAGATTTTAAAACAAAATGTTTTAAAGGTGATCCAATCACACCTAAAAAGATTGGTGGCGACTCATGTTTTTGTTTTTTAAAGTCGATTCCCATTTTCCAAAACTCGGTTTTAAAAATGGTCTCGACATCTTGGCAACTCCACTGGGGACTAATAAGAGAGTCAAGTCGTATAATTGATTACCTTTTGTCTTAATGTCGGAAATTTGAAAAATTTTAAAATTCAATCCTCTTTGCATTACATGTGTTTGTATTATGATACGTTGCATTTGCATGACCGTTGTGGTCACACCCTTAAGTGGGAGTGAGAAACTACGCCTTCGTGAGGTTTTCGCCTCCGTGCAGGATAGTGTATCACTTTCGGGATACATCCGTACTTATGGTTTCGTGAGATTTTCATCTCCGTGTAGCCATAGGGAAATTTATTCCCCTGAACTGAACTCGATTCAAATGAGCCTATAATGGGTGAGAATTGAGGAATCTGCTGGTTCGGGTACCTCAAACTTTAGAACCAACCTCATATAGAAAAACCGTAAGAGCCCAACTTAGTTAGAGTAAAACTTTAGATATTACCCTTATAAATTATTGTTGAGATTTATTGATATCATGTGATACTAACTATTTCTTTTCTTTTGTTTTGTGCATGTCATTTTGCATTTAAAAGGTATCGATTCACGGTTAGTTTCTAAGTTAGGAAGTTTTATTATGGAGAATGGACTTCTTGGTAGAGTGGAGGGCAACATCAACGTCCATAGATGGTCTGAGCAAACTCAACTAGAAAAGGGAGATAGTATAGCTGTGGGATACGTGTCGGAGCTGTCAGATTACACTCATATTAGTGTCACGCAGAATAATCTCCAAGAGCTTAAGGAAATTTAGGATCAGTGGGGTAAAAAGACCAAGCAGTTATTCTACGATAATTACGGAGACTTACCTTTCTTGCTCGATGTTCAGGTAGACGAGAACTTATTCCGAGCCTTTGCTCAGTTTTGGAACCCGGCGTATAGTTGTTTCACTTTTGGGGAAGTAGACTTGGTACCTACTGTGGAGGAGTACACTGCCTTACTTCGTTGTCCCAGGTTTCAGAATGATAGGATCTATTCTCGAGCTACTTGTGTCCCTACCTTTTTGAAGAAATTGATGACTATTATGGGGATGAGCGAGCAGTGGATCACGGCCAGAATTAAAGAGAAGGGTGAGTGCAAGTGCATTTCGTGGGATGCTTTGAAAGATCTGATTCTGCCACACCCTGATGAGACGAAGAAGGTAGATGTTTTTGCTTTAAATTTATATAGACTGATGGTTTTTCCTAGGGATTTGGGATATGTGGACGAGGCAACCACGAATCTTTTTCATCGACTCAGTAAAAGGGTCACTTCCGTCTCTGCAATTTTGGCGGAGACATTCAGGTCTTTAAGTGCTTGTAGGAGGGCTGGTGCTGGCAGGTTTATAGGATGTGCTCAGTTACTTTTGGCTTGGTTCTACAGTCATTTTCGATTGAAAGATAGGGTGATTTGTCGAGTTTTCTTCGAGGATTATTCACCGTTGAAGGACATAGTAGCTTCAACTAGGAGATTTGATGTTCTAGAAGAGAATTGGATAGCGCTACTTCAGAACCTTCAGTCGAAAGATGTTGAGTGGAGGACTCCGTGGATGATTCCTGGTGAGATTCTTTACCGATGCGGAAGTTTCGATTGGGTCCCTTTGTTGGGAATTTGGGGTGCCATTGGTTATGCCCTTTTGCTTGTGTTGAGGAAACTTGGATTGAGGCAGTTTGTACCAGCAACTTATGGGTTGGCTCAAAGTGAGCTCATGTACAAAGGAGCCGATTACAAGAGGAAGGTTAGCGAGATTTCTAGTGCTTGGAATAAGACTTGTCAGTTGAAAGGAGTAGCTATTAGCCCTGCTACGACACCGAAATACGTTGAATGGAGAGGCAGAAGGGTTAATGATAACATCCCTAAGTCAAGCGTGGAAGGAGCTCAATCGATAGAGGAATATTTGCAAGTAATGCCCTTTGTGATAGAAATTATGAAGCAAGAGTTCGAGAGAAAAAGCTTGGAGTTTGAGAAGAGGGTAGCAAAGCTCGAAGAAGAAAAGATGTACTTGAGCTTGGACGTCGACGTTCAAAAGATGGAGGTCGAGAAAGAGAGGAAAGAAAAGAGGAAGATTAAGGAAGATCGAGATGATCTAAAGGAGCATTACAAAAAGGCACAAGTATCCTTGAGGAGAGCGAGAGTAGGAGGATCTTCAGAATAGTTGCAGAAAGAGGTCCAAGAGGAAAAGGCTAGAGTCGAGTATTGGGAGAGGAAGTTCCAAGAAATGCAGTCGTAGAATTTGGCATTAGAAGAAGAGAATAAAGGGTTGAAGACTAAGGTAACTGAGCTTGGAAGATCCCTACGTTGGCACCGAAACCATTATCCTATGGTCGAGGTAGAGGAGCTAAAAAGTAAGGTTGAAGATTTGGAAGTGGTATTGCATGATGGTGAACTGCGGATTGAGCAGCTCGAGGCGCAAGAAGATTGTCTCAAAGAAGAGATCCATCAAGTTAAAGGTCAAGTCAGAGATAGAGATTACATTATTGGGGAGGCTATAGCTCAGATCCGAGAGGTTACTGCATATGTTCGAGACTTAGCAGTACGAGCTGATGCTTTGAGTATGATGTATGAGTCAGCGTCTGATGAGGGTCGAGAGTTAGCCCTTTTATTAGATAGAGTTAGAACTTTGGGCATTAGGGTAAAGGCGTATATGTAATCCATTTATATGTAAAGATATTCTTTTTCTAAATAAAGTTTCCTAAATGAGATTGAATCGAGATCGATGCCTTTTTTACATTCATGCGTTTGCATCTCATAGCATTTCATCGCATCGTTTGCATTCAAAGTTATAGAAAGACCCTAATTAGTTAAAGTTTACTTCCGAAGGTAGAAAAGAAAATCTAGAAATCACACATCCTTACGGCACTCGCACTAAAACTAAGAGTATGGATCAAAGGTTCGAGCAATTGCAAAAGGATATGCAAGACCAATTGCAAGAGCAGTTGGCCAAACTGCAGAATGACATGAGGGAACAAATGCTAGAGGCTCAGAGGAGTATGATGGCTGAAATGGCCCAGCTGCTGAGGGCCATTGATAAAGGAAAAGCTCCCATAGCAATCACTGAAGAGGAGAATGAGGGTCTTCCTCCAGGATTTACTCCGCCTCATGTGCCACTGCAAACCGAGGCACCTCCTAGAAGGTCATCTATCATTGTGAGGCCTTAACATGGGCCGGTTGAAGCTGGAATCCCCATGGATTTCCCATCTAGGTTGGGAAATAATTTGGGTGGTAGCTCGATCAACCCTATCACTCTTGATCTGGATCTGATGGAGAAAGAAAGAATGGCAACTGAATCCTCAAAACAGTTGGAGGGTCGTTGCAAGTGGTTGGAGGAGAAATTTAGAGCTTTGGAGGGCGCTGGCAATCATCATGGGATTGATGCCAAAGACTTAAGTTTGGTCCCAGATTTGGTGCTGCCTCATAAATTTAAGATGCCAGAGTTTGAAAAGTACAACGGGACTACTTGCCCAGAGGCACACATAACAATGTTTTGTAGGAGAATGACTGGGCATGTGAACAATGATCAATTATTGATCCATTGTTTTCAAGACAGCTTAGTAGGAGCAGCGGCTAGATGGTACAATCAGTTGAGCCGCACAAGAATCGGTTCATGGAGAGATCTGGCGTAGGCCTTCATGCAACAGTACAGCCATGTGACTGATATGATGCCAGATGAGATCACACTTCAAAACATGGAGAAAAAGCCTAATGAAAGTTTTAGGCAATATGCATAAAGATGGAGGGAGGTGGCAATGCAAGTACAACCACTACTATTAGAAAAAGGAGACCACCATGTTATTTATCAACACTATGAAGGCGTCATTCATCACTCACATGATTGGAAGCACCACAAAAAAGTTTCGCGGATATAGTTATGGCAGGAGAGATGATTGAGAACGCTATAAGGGGCGGTAAAATTGAGGGGGAAATGGGTAAAAGATCGGCCCCAAGGAGAAATGACAATGAGGTGAATAATATAAATAGCCTCAACTCGAGGACCATCACAGTTGGTCAACCCAAAGCAGCTGCGATCGAGCAACAAAGTACTCGAAGTCAGGATTTGGGTACAAGACAGAATTCAGAGATGATGCAATTCACGCCTATCCCTTTGACGTATCGTGAGCTTTATGAAAGCTTATACGATGCACATGCCATTACTCCATTTCACTTGAAACCGCTACAGCCACCGTACCCCAAATGGTATGATACAAATACTGAATGCGAATATCACGTGGGAATACCGGGGCATTCTATTGAAAACTGCACCGAATTCAAGAAGGTCGTGGAGAGGCTTATCAAAATGGGGGTTGTGAGGTTCGATAGTACCCCTGATGCTGAAAATCCGTTACCAGACCATAGCAATCAATGAGTGAATGCCATTGATGAAATCAGGGAAAGAAAAATCAAGGAAGATATTGCTGAGGTGAAGACACCCATAAAAGCAATATGGGAGGAGATGGTGAAGAGAGGTATGTTGACCTCTGGGAAAGGTAGAAGAGGAATAGAGAATTATTGTGAATTCCATGGAAAGATGGGTCATATGATCCAAAATTGTGAAAAGTTCAAGGCCATGGTGCAAGGCCTTATGTTTAACAAAGAGCTGCAGATTTTTTAGGGTAGTTCTTGCGAAAGACAAATATGCATGCTGGAAAATGAACAACAAGGAACCAGCCGACCAAGAATTACTATTTCCTTACCCGGGAATAATGAAGTGGGGGCGCGAACCGGGCCCAAGGTCGTCATCCATAAACCCATTCCTTTCCCTTACAAGGATGACAAGAGGGTGCCATGGAGCTATGACTGCAGTGTAACAGTACCTGAGGGGGAGAGCATAGCCAGTACGTCTAGGAGCGAGCAAAATGAAGGTTCCTTTACGCGAAGTGGGAAGCGTTATGATGGGGGGCATCAGAGTAGAGCCCACAAAAATAAAGGATGTTGACATTGAGAAGAAGAAAGAGGTTGAAGTGCCTATCAAAGAGCCGGTAAAGGAAGAGGAGGCTAAGGAGTTTTTAAAATTCCTTAAGCATAGCGAGTACAGTGTGGTTGATCAGTTGCGTAGGCAGCCGGCACGTATATCAGTATTAGCCTTACTTTTGAGTTTTGAGGTGTATCGGGATACATTGTTGAAGGTAATTAACGAAACATATGTCACCCACGACATAACCGTTAACAAGTTGGACTGATTGGTAAATAATATCAATGCTGACAATTTCATCTACTTCAATGACGATGAAATTCCACCTGGGGGCATAGGGTCAACTAAAGCCTTGCACATAACTACTCGATGCAAAGGATACACACTGCCAAGCGTACTCGTTGATAATGGGTCTGCTTTGAATGTCCTTCAATTATCCACATTGAACAGATTACCCATTGACAGTTTACATATGAAAGCATGTCACAACGTGGTAAGAGCTTTTGATGGAACTGAAAAGAAAGTGATGGAACGAATCGACATCCCTTTGGAAATTGGGCCAAATACATATGAAGTTGATTTCTTGGTGATGGACATCAAGCCCTCCTATAATTGTTTATTGGGAAGACCATGGATACACTCGGCAGGAGCGATGCCCTCCTCATTGTACCAAAAATTGAAGTTAGTGACAGACGAGCGGTTAATAACCATCAATGCGGAGGAGGACATTATAGCAGTAGTCACTAGCAAGGCCCCTTATGTCGAGGCGAATGAAGAGGCTATTGAGTGTTCTTTTCGCTCTTTAGAAATCATTAATGCAACATTCATCTTGGAAGGAAGTGAGGTGCTGGTACCCAAAATGTCTAGAGCCACAAGGATGGCCCTGCAAATGATGATGGGGAAGGGAGCATTGCCAGGAAAAGGACTAGGAAGACAGTTGCAAGGAGGGGTTCAGATCCCAAAAATGATTGAGAAGAAAGATCGCTTTGGTTTGGGTTTCAAGCCAGACCATAAGCACAAGAGGTAAGAGATTGAGAAGCGCCAAGCAAGAAGAAATGCGCGTTTGAACGGAGCAGAAGTGGAGTGGAAACCGATGACATTCCCACCTATAACTAATTCCTTTAAGTCAGGTGGATTACTGGTAGAGGAAAGTCATCAAATTAATGCTGTACACGGTGAGGGAGTGGAGCAAGGAAGTCTCGAGGGCATTCGCCCTTACGAACCGGGGAGCTCTCTGAACAATTGGACTGCGGAGGACCTTCCTGTAGTCTGTAGGAATTTTTCAGAGTAATTCTCGAAACATGTCTGTTACTCTAGGGCCTAGGAGTAGTAAGATTACATTTGTGAAAATAGGCTTATGTTCATCTATTATTATTTAAATAAAACATAACTTTTATCAATTTAAACGAGTGTTGTTTCATTTTTTACCAACCAATATTCCTTTAAATTGTGGCAATTCTTATTCTTTTATTCATAGCACATAAACCATCATTCTTAGATTCATTCATTCCTTGTATATTCTTTCATACCCCCACAGGTTCCTAGATATCAATGATATAAACACTGATACTGCAGCTCCTGATTTCTCTTGCGAGCAAGACATGTGTTTAGAGGAACCTCAGGATTTTGAGGATGTTCAAGATTGTGACATATCACTTGATCTGTTAAGAATGGTAAAGCAAGAGGAGAAACAAATCATGCCACATGAGAAAGAGGCAATAGAGAATATAGCCCTAGAGGAGGGGAAGGAGTTGAAAATTGGAACACTGATTACCAAGGACACAAGGCATGGTCTGGTCGAATTGTTTCGAGAGTTCAAGGATATCTTCACCTGGTCATATCAGGATATGCCTGGATTGAGTACTGACATTGTAGTACATCGTCTTCTGATAAGACAGGATTGTAAGCCAGTCCAACAGAAGTTGCGGAGAATCTGACGGACATTGTTCGAAAATAAAGGATGAAGTCAAGAAGCGATTCGATCTGAGATTCTTGCAAGAAGTGAAGTACTCCGAATGGGTAGCTAACATTGTGCCTGTTCCTAAGAAGGATGGGAAGGTAGGAATGTGTGTTGATTACAGAGATTTGAATAAAGCTAGCTCAAAAGACAACTTTCCTTTGCCGCACATCGACACTTTGGTAGACAACACAGCAGGATATTCGTTGTTTTCCTTCATGGATGGTTTCTCAGGATACAATCAGATAAAGATGCATTTAGAGGACATGGATAAAACCACCTTCATAACCTTGTGGGGCACCTTTTGTTACAAAGTAATGCCATTTGGACTGAAGAACGCAGGGGCAACATACCAACGAGCCATGGTAAACTTATTCCAAGACATGATGCATAAGGATATTGAGGTATACGTTGATGATATGATTGCCAAGTCTTGAATAGAAAGAGCATATTGAGGTCTTGAGAAGATTGTCCTTGAGATTGAAAAAATTTCAATTGAAGTTCAATCCAGCAAAGTGTACCTTTAGAGCTAGATCGGGAAAATTATTGGGTTTCGTAGTCAGTGAAAAGGGAATAGAAGTGGGTTCAGATAAAGTCAGGGCAATACAAG
The DNA here is from genome assembly GCF_025698485.1 of Gossypium arboreum. Lineage (NCBI taxonomy): Eukaryota > Viridiplantae > Streptophyta > Magnoliopsida > Malvales > Malvaceae > Gossypium > Gossypium arboreum. Next base: position 11,140,108 of record NC_069073.1, on the reverse strand, counting down.
ATTTACCTTCACCACGTACTCAGAAGGAAGTTTGAGGATTCTTAGGAAGGTTGAATTACATCACTCGGTTCATTTCGCAACTGACCGAGAAATGCGATCCTATCTTTCGCCTCCTCAGAAAGCACATTAAGGTACTTGGGATGAGGAGTGTCAGAATGCTTTTGAAAAGGTCAAGCAGTATTTGTTGAATGCTCCGGTATTATCTCCACCAAACCCAGATAAACCGTTAATACTATACTTGTCAGTGTTCAGTAATTCTATGGGATATGTAATTGGTCAGCATGACGAGTCAGGGAAAAAGGAGAGGGCAATTTATTATCTCAGTAAGAAATTCACTGACTGTGAAATGAGATATCCACCAATTGAAAAGTTGTGTTGTGTGCTGATTTGGACAACACGGAGATTAAGACAGTATATGCTATACCATACCACTTGGCTCATCTCAAAGCTTGATCCATTGAAATACATGATGGAGTCAACGGCTCTAAATGGGAGAATGGCGAGATGACAAATTTTGCTTTCAGAGTTTGATATAGTCTACATAAGTCAGAAGGCTATAAAAGGAAGTGCCGTAGCAGACTTCTTGGCCAGTAGGGCTCTAGAGGATTATGAGCCATTGAACTTTGATTTTCCAAATGAGGAGATAATGTGTATAGTAACATTTGAAGATTTTCCTTGGAAGCTAAATTTTGATGGGGCTTCTAATGCAGTCGGAAATGGAATTGGGGCAGTTTTGGTATCCCCGAATGGCGACCATTACTCGTTCACGTGCAAGTTGGATTTTAATTGCACGAATAATATGGCTGAGTATGAAGCATGCATCATGAGACTTCAAGGAGCAATAGAGCGAGGTATAAAAACCCTAGAAGTATACAAAGATTCTGCGTTGGTAATTTATTAGCTTAAAGGTGAATGGGAGACAAGAGACCCTAAATTGATCAGTTATCGAAAGGTAGTTTTGGGGTTACTTGAGAAGTTTGATGACATCACCTTCAATTATCTCCTACGAGACGAAAATCAGATGGCAGGTGCTTTAGCAACCTTGGCCTCAATAATTAAGGTGAATAAAGAGGAAGAGATGAGACCAATTCAAATGAGCGTTTACGAGGCTCCAACTCATTGTTGCAACATTGAGAAGGAAGAAAAGGATGATAACCCTTGGTATCAGGATATATTACGATATGTAAGAGATCGTAAATACCCTGAATAGGCCAATGAAAATGACAAACGAACTTTGAGAAGGTTAGCTTGTGACTATGTCTTGGACAGGATATCCTGTACAAGAGAAGGAAAGACCAAGTACTTTTGAGATGTGTCGATGCTATGGAAGCTAAGCTTATTTTAGAAGAAGTTCATGAAGGTGTATGTGGGACGCATGCAAATGGGTTCACGATAGCAAGGCAAATCATGAGGTTTGGCTATTATTGGGCCACTATGGAAGGGGACTGTATCGACTATACCAAGAAATGCAATAAGTGTCAGATTTATGGGGACAAAATTCATGTACCACATTCACCTTTGCATGTTATGACTTCTCCATGGCCCTTTTCCATGTGGGGCATGGATGTCATTGGACCAATATCACTAAAAGCTTCAAATGGACATCGGTTTATCTTCGTGGTAATTGACTACTTTACAAAATGGGTAGAGGCCGCTTCTTACGCGAATGTTACTAAGTTAGCTGTGAGTCGATTCTTAAAGAAAGAGATCATTTATCGATATGGAATGCCTGGAAGGATCATATCCGACAATGCATTGAACTTGAACAACAAAACAATAGCAGAGGTTTGCGACCAGTTCAAGATCAAGCATCACAATTCTTCTCCTTATCGCCCAAAAATGAATGGGGCAGTGGAGGCTGCCAACAAGAACATTAAGAAAATAGTGGGGAAAATGACTGAGACCTATAGAGATTGGCATAAGAAGTTACCGTTTACACTCCTGGCCTATCAAACCTCTGTCAGAACCTCTACTGGGGCAACCCTATTCTCGTTAGTTTATGGGATGGAAGCAGTGTTACCTATTGAAGTAGAAATACCTTCTCTTCGAATTTTGACGGAGATAAGGTTAGATGAAGCTGAATGGGTTCAATCGCGATATGATCAGCTGAATTTGATTGAGGAGAAGAGGCTAAAAGCCATTCGACATGGTCAGATGTATCATAAGCGAATGATGCGAGCTTATGATAAGAAAGTTTGACCAAGAGAATTCCACGAGGGAGACCTTGTACTGAAAAAGATCCTTTCTATTCAAAAAGACTTTAGGGGGAAATGGATGCCGAATTGGGAGGGGCCGTATGTCGTGTAGAAAGCTTTCTCTGGCAGTGCATTGATCTTAACAGAAATGGATGGGAAAAGTTTACCCAATCAGTGAACTTAGACTCAGTTAAAAAATACTTTGTCTAAAGGAGAAGAGAATCCAAGGTGAAAACTCGCAAAGGGCGCCTTGAGATTTAAAATAATAATAATAATAATAATAATAATAATAATAAACGGAGAGGCCAGGGTGAAAACTCGCAAAGGGCACCTTGTGACCAAAGGGATTTTGAGTTGAAAACCCGAAAGGGCAGCTCAAATTTTGAAAAGTACACAGTGATCTTGCTATATTTGATTCAATAAAGAGGGGCGTCTACAAAGTACTTTGGATCTGTTAAACACATGTTGAACTCAAGAAAGACTTCATGGGTCTGGTGTATAGACACTCAAGTGGCGATATCTAGGGCATCTAATTTTTGGCCTGTATGCTATCTTTAAATTCTTTTTTCTTCTCAAGGATAGGCTATCAGATTAATTTCTTTTGTATCTTTTTGATAATTCATTCAAATCCAATTATTCTTAAAAGTTTATTCATCTTCCATTATTCTTTAAGCATGTTGCATTGAAATAATGATGGATGAATTAAATATGTTCACAAACAAAGTTTTGCGCATTACTCTAGAATTTCTAGATTATACAAGAAACTAAAACAGGACAATTGTTCGAAAAATTCACGTAAGTAAGCAGTGAAGGAACTCGAGGGATTTCTTCCAGTCTAAAAGGAAAATGGACAAAACCAACGATTCAACTTTAAGGAAATATTGTCTTACAGACATCTTCAGTGGATCGTAGCATTGGAGGAAGGGAACAGGCCTACAGGCTGAGCAAGAATGATACTTTGAAAAAAAAAAGAAGGAATGAGTGATGACGTTTAGGATAGGGGTCATATTCACAACATTTTGCATCATAACATGTTTAATTAGGAACATTCGAATCACTTCGATCATAGCATCCTAATTATCAGGCATAATCATTCTACAGGTTATGAAAGATGGCGCGCCTTAATCCCCTAAGTAGTAGGGTAATAGGCCGCAACATAGCAGATCTCACCTTCAGATGTTTATACTGAAGGAGATCCAAGATGATTTGGCATCCTTGTGCTTACAAGGAGCGAATCGAAGACATAGCTGATTTGGCTTTCACGTGTTTACGATGAAGAAAAACTAAGCTGATTTGGCATCTTTGTATTGTCAGAGAACAAATCGAAGTCTGGCATCTCCACTTCGACGGGGAGCAGATACATAGCAGATCTCACCTTCAAATGTTTATACTGAAGGAGATCCAAGATGATTTGGCATCTTTGTGCTTACAAGGAGCGAATCGAAGACATAACTGATTTGGCTTTCACATGTTTACGATGAAGCAAATCTAAGATGATTTGGCATCTCTGTATTGTCAGAGAACAAATCGAAGTCTGGCATCTCCACTTCGATGGGGAGCAGATACATAGCAGATCTCACCTTCAAATGTTTATACTGAAGGAGATCCAAGATGATTTGGCATCTTTGTGCTTACAAGGAGCGAATCGAAGACATAACTGATTTGGCTTTCACATGTTTACGATGAAGCAAATCTAAGATGATTTGGCATCTCTGTATTGTCAGAGAACAAATCGAAGTCTGGCATCTCCACTTCGACGGGGAGCGGATACATAGTAGATCTCACTTTCAGATAATTTCACTGAAGCAAGATCCAAAATGATTTGGCATTCTTGTGCTTACAAGGAACAAATCGAAGACATAGCTGATTTGGCTTTCACGTGCTTACGATGAAGCAAATCTAAGATGATTTGGCATCTCTGTATTGTCAGAGAACAAATCGAAGAAGCAGATTTCGCATCTCGTGTTCGTGAAGAAGCGGATCGAAGATATCGACATGATACCATAAGTTTACAAGAAGATTGAATACCATGATCGATAGGTCCGGTCAAATTTGGTCTTTCTAAATCTTTGCTCGATTCCCGTTACACAGCAATGAGCAAAGAGGGGCAGCTGTAATAGCCCAAATTTAACCGGGCCTTAAATAAATAAATAAATAAATAAATGTTTGTTTATTTAAGAATCCATATAAAGTTCAGTTTACAAGAGCCCAAACACAAGCCCAAGTACCTCAGACCCGTTGCTGCCCAGCAAGCCTAAAACTACCCAACAAACCCTACTACTGCCCTATACCCATTTACATCCGTAGCCCATATCTAAAACAGCCCAAAAGGCCTAAAGGACTTAAAGGAAGCAGATAACCTTAGGGTTTCCTAAACACTGTGGTAACGCAAGAGGTTCTAGAGGGTTCGAGGAGTGTCTGTTCAGTCCCCGAAATCGAGGCCGCCATTAATATGCTATCTCAAGGGCCTTCAATGCTCACCAGTGCCCCGGTCATCGGTCGTCCCTCTATCCAGCCCCAAATCGCGACCATCACCGAGATCTTCGGGTACCTGCAAAATGAAAAAAGAAACACAGCAGATACGAAAAAACAGAGCAAGAAAAAGGAAACTAATTCAAAAGAATCTTAGCAGACCATGGTCAAAGATAAGGTGGATACAGTAGACAAGAAATGGAAAGAAATCGAAGATTTCTTTCCCAGTTTATGTAATAACAGCAATGGCTATAAAGCCCGAATGCTTTCATTGTATAAAAGACCGATTCTGACATTTCTGGAATACATACATAGATTCAATAAAATTTTATTTTTACATACATATACAAAACGGGGTACTACAATTGATCGAGATACGCAAAGGTAAAGTATTTTAAATATAAGTACATATATATACTGTAAGTAATGAAAAGGGAAAACGATGTTGGAAAGTGAGGTTTTTTAAACCTCCGACCACCGTGTGCGGTGGAGACGACGGGGGCGCATGAGCGCGTGCAGACCCCCTGGATGGAGCTCCGGTGACCCTCCGAGTACCCCTCCCCAACTCTCTTTCAGAGAGTTTTTTCCCTTTTTTTTTTAGAACAGATTTCAAATGATTTAAAACTAAAGGTTTGACTTATATAGCCCTAACAGAACGACGCCGTTTTAACTTAAACCAATAAGCTTAAAACGACGTCGTATTAAGACTAAGGATCCGCGCATTGACCCGACTACCCGAGAAGGATCCGCGTGTTTTTAAAGATTGGGTTAATTACCCAATTGGTCCTTCCGTCTTTTTTTTGTATTTACAATTATGTTTTATTTTATTTATGATTTAGCCCTAATATTTTGTTTCAGTTTTGATTTAGTCCTTGCTATAATAATTTTATGTCCAGAATTAAAATGTTGCCATTTTGGGAATAGGGCGATTTGCCCAATGAGTCCCTTTTGTTTTACGCGTGTTTTAATTAGGACCTTAATTCAGCTTTATTTTTAAATTTGCCCTGTAATTTTATTAAACTTCAAATTTAACCCTATATATTTATTTCTATTATTATATAAATATAATTTTTATTGTTATTTGCTTTATTTTTATTTTTAAATTATATATTATATGATTATTTTATATTACTCATATTATTTATATATATTATATATTATTTTCACATATATACTTTTATATTATATATTATAATTATTTTATATTATTATGTCATTTTATACTATTAAATATTTTTATCTACATATTGTTATCATTAAAAGTTTTAACTTGTATTATATATTTATTTTATTTATATGTAAATAATTACTTTACTTATATTTTATTATTACACATTTTGAAGATATTATAATATAATAATTTGTATAATACGTATATTTCATCATTAATTGCTTATTTCATATTATTCTAAACTTATATTTATATATATATATATTATACAATTATTTTATTGTAAATATAAATTCTTTCACATATTTGATATTTTATACATTATTTTTTCTAAACCATTATATTTTATATTTTTATATAATTATTACTCTTATAAATATATTTTTATATATTATATCATTAAATATCACATTTTTATATGCTCATTCTATTTATCAATCGTTTGTATTATACATATATTTTTTAAAAAAACTTATGTTTTTTATTATTATACAATATTTGCTTTTGCTTTAGAATTAATGTATTATTGCTATGTTATGTATTTTATATGTTATATAATATCTTAGACCTTTATAATTTATTTTCAAATGCATTTTTTTATATATATGTTAAAATTGTATATCATACATCATTTGTGTTTAAATATATGTTGAATTATATGTTTAGGATTTTACCTACTCTTCTTAAATATGCGTTGTGTTTTACGTATAGTTTTTCTTATTTAAAAAATTGTCATGTTTTATTTCTTATATATGTTGGTTAGTGTATGATATTTATGCTGTTATGCTTTTACTTACTTATTATTATAACATGTTATCTCGTATGTTATGTTAATATGCTCCTTCATGCATCGGTTTTAAAAACGAGACTTCAAAGTTTTCAAAAATAAAAAGGCAATGCTTGGTATTTGGAAGCTTCGAGAAAAGTAGTGCCCTAACTTATTGGGTTGCAACTTTTCTCATTGAGTTCAAATAGTCAAGTACCCTTTTAAGTTTTTTAAGATTTTCAAAAAACGAGCAACTGTCTTGGAATTTCAAAGCGTTGTGTCCTAACTTACTGGATGTGGCATTTTGTCGTTTCGAGATAGGGATTTCCAAAAAGGCTAACTTAGTATCAATATTTTGATACAAGTGAATCCCAATTTTCAAAATCAAAATATTTGAAAGAGGTTTGTATCTTAAAATTTTTAAATTTCTGACCTTAAAGACATTTGATAATTAATTAGGTACCAATTTTTGGGTGTTACGAGGGTGCTAATCCTTCCTTGTACGTAATCGACTCCCGAACCCGTTCTTTTTATTACGTAGACCAAAACTAATGATTTTAAAACAAAATGTTTTAAAGGTGATCCAATCACACCTAAAAAGATTGGTGGCGACTCCTGTTTTTGTTTTTTACATCGAGTTTTGGAAAATGGGAATCGACTTTAAGAAAAATGAAAACGGGAGTCGCCACCAATCTTTTTAGGTGTGACTGGATCACCTTATAAAATGTTTTATTTTAAAACATTAATTTTGGTCTACGAAAGTAGAGAAAACAGATTCGGGAGTCGGTTACGTACGAGGAAGGGTTAGCACCCTCGTAACGCCCAAAAATTGGTACCTAATTGATTATCAAGTGTCTTTAATGTCGGAAATTTGAAAGTTTTAAGATGCAAACCTCTTTTAATTAGAATGTCTCAATTTTGAAAATTAAGGATCACTTATTTCAAACAAGTCAAAACATCACATCTAGTAAGTTAGGACGCAACATTTTAAAACCTTCGAAACTAAGCTCGTCTTTCGAAAATTTTTATCTCGAAACAACAAAACGCTGTATCTAGTAAGTTAGGACACTATGTTTTGAAATCTCGAAATAATTGTTTAAGTTTTGAAAACTCAAAATCACTTAGAAGGGTGCTAGATTATTCGAATTCAACGAGAAAAGTCACAACCCAGTAAGTTAGGGCACTAGCTTTCTCGAAGTTTCCAAACATCAAGCATTGCCTTTTATTTTTTTTAAAAAAAAACCTTGGAATATTATTTTAAATGATGTTTTAGGATGACATATTAATGCATCATGAAGCATAGATGTACAAAATATTCTAACATTTCCATACAAACATAAATAATATCATTAAGACAAAACTAAATAACATGAACATACGTTTAATGAAAAAAATCATACTAGGGTAAATATAAGATAATAACCAAATAAAAACATGAGTAAACTAAAAGAAAAACATAATACATGCAAAAATTATACAACAATATATATCATAAAATAGCACATAAAAGAAATAATTAAACATAGCATATAAAAAAATAAAACTATGCACAAATAAGATAAATGACATACACTAAAAAATGAATAAATAGAACATTTACAAATTATAAAAATATAATGCAATAGTTCAAAATACATGAAATGATAATATAATATATATACATGCATAGGAAATATATATTTGAAAATAAACTATATAAAATGGTTAAATATTATAATATATAAAATACATAATCAAATGTATAAAAGATAGGAATAAATATACATATTTGAAAAATGAAGAAATTAAAATAAAAAAAGGTTGAAAAACTAAGATAGACGAAGAATAAAATAAAAACAAACCACAGAGAGTAAGAACGCAAGAGGGAGAGAAATTTGAGTGAATGCTCTCAAGAATTCTTATTGCTTCCCAAAACTCAAGTGATTTACAATGAAGGGAGAGGCCTCTATTTATTGTTGAGCCTCCCCAAATCCAATGGTACAGATCAATTACATCAACGGTTAAGATTAAAGGATATCTACAAATTAAATCTCCAAGATTACAAGATCATATCTTCAAGATTACATATCATATCTAAGATTGCATATCATATCTAAGATTGTATCATATCTAAGATTTCATATCATATCTAAGATTGCATATCCTTAAAGATTATATTTCCATATGAGTCAAGCTCATAGATGGACCTTCAATTTTTTCAAGTAATGGGCCATTTCGATTGGGCCAAATTATATGTTTGTAATTTTGTACTGGACTTGGACTTTGTTTTTTTTTTTTTGAAATTATTTCTGGGCCCGGGCAAAATTGAGTGTCTACAGCTGCCCCTCTTTGCTCATTACTGTGTAACAAGAATAGAGCAAACACTATAAAAGGACCAATTTTGCCCGGGCTCGCCGAGTCTTGAGTTCTTGATCCTTGATCTTCTTTAAATGGCCTCTTGACGGCTTCAATCTGCTTCACTGCAACTCAGGAAGGCGATATCTGCTATCTTTGATCTGTTCCCCATCTAATACAGAGACGCCAAATCTGTTATCTTCGATCTGTTTTCTGACAAAACAGAGATGCCAAATCATCTTAGATTTGCTTCATCGTAAGCACGCGAAAACCAAATCAACTATGTCTTCGATTTGCTCCTTGTAAGCACAAGGATACCAAAACATCCTGGATTTGCTTCAGTCTAATCATCTGAAGGTTAGATCTGCTATGTATCTGCTCTCCATCGAATATGGAGACGCCAAACTTCAATTTGTTCTCTGACAATATAGAGATGTCAAATCATCTTAGATTTGCTTCATCGTAAGCACGTGAAAGCCAAATCAGCTATGTCTTTGATTTGTTCCTTGTAAGCACAAGAATGCCAAATCATCTTGGATCTGCTTCAGTATAAACATCTGAAGGTTAGATCTGCTATGTGTCTGCTCTCCGTCGAATATGGAGACGCCAAACTTCGATTTGTTCTCTGACAATACAGAGATGCCAAATCATCTTAGATTTACTTCATCGTAAGCACGTGAAAGCCAAATCAGCTATGTCTTCGATTTGTTCCTTGTAAGCACAAGAATGCCAAATCACCTTGGATCTGCTTCAGTATAAATATATGAAGGCCAGATCTGCTATGTGTCTGCTCTCCGTCAAATATGGAGACGCCAAACTTTGATTTGTTCTCTGACAATACAGAGATGCCAAATCATCTTAGATTTGCTTCATCGTAAGCACGTGAAAGCCAAATCAGCTATGTCTTCGATTTGTTCCTTGTAAGCACAAGGATGCCAAATCTCCTTGGATCTGCTTTAGTAAAAACATATGAAGGCCAGATTTGCTATGCGTCTACTCTCTGTTGAATATGGAGACGCCAAACTTCGATTTGTTCTCTGACAATACAAAGATGCCAAATCATCTTAGATTTGCTTCAGTGTAAACTGTGAAAGCCAAATTAGCTATGTCTTCGATTTGTTCCTTGTAAGCACAAGGATGCCAAATCTGCTATCTTCAACTTGTTCCCTATAAAAACAGGGATGCCATGCTAAAATCTTCGATCTACTTCACTGTAAGCACAGGAATGTCAGATCTGCTATCTTCGATTTGTTCCCTATAAACACAGGGATGCCAAATCTGCTATCTTTAACTTGTTCCCTATAAACACAGGGATGCCATGCTGAAATCTTCGATCTGTTTCGCTGTAAGCACAGGAATGTCAGATTTGCTATCTTTGATTTGTTCCCTATAAACACAGGGATGCCAAATCTGCTATCTTCAACTTGTTCCCTATAAACACAGGGATGCCATGCTAAAATCTTCAACTCGTTCCCTATAAACACAGGGATGCGATGCTGAAATCTTTGATCTGCTTCGCTGTAAGCACAGGAGTGTCAGATCTGCTATCTTCGATTTGTTCCCTATAAACACAGGGATGCCAAATCTTGTTTCTTTGATCTACATTGCCCCATAAAAGAAATAACCTGTATGATGCATATGAGTTCATGTCTAATAATTAGGATGCTATGATCGAAGTGAGTCAAATTCTCCTAATGCAAAATGTTATGAATATGACCCCCATTTTGGACGTCATCACTTATTCCCTCATCGAAGTTTTATCTTGATGAATCAACTTAGTCCTATTATACCATTCTCCAAATGTTGTGACCCGCTGGAGATGTTTATGGAATGATCCTTTCTTAAGATCAATATTGCTTAAAACGTCCAACCACCTTTTGAACTGAAGAAGAAATTTCCCCGAGTACATCCGACCCTCAAATATGGAAATTCTTTAAACAATTGTCTTGTTTTAGTTTCTTGTATTATCTAGAAATTTCCAGAGTAATATGCAAAACTTCGTTTGTAAAGATATTTAGTTCATCTATCATTATTTTAATGCAACATACTTTAAGGATAATGGAAGATGAATTTAATCTTGAGAATAATTAGATTTGAATAAATTTGTCAAAAATACAAAGGAAATTAATCTGAAAGCCTATCTTTGAGAAGAAAAAGAATCTAAAGATAGCAAACAGGACAAAAGTTAGATGCCCTAGATATCGCCGCTTGAGCGTTTATATGCCAGCTCCTTGAAGACTTTCTTGAATTCAACATGTGTTTAAAAGATCCAGAGTACTTTGTTGATGCCCCGATATGCAACGTGCTTCACTCTTTGTTGAATCAGATATAGCAAGATTATCGTGCGCTCTTCAAAATTTGAGCTGCCCTTTCAGGTTTTCAACTCAAAACCCCTTTGGTCACAAGGCGCCCTTTGCGGGTTTTCACCTTGGCCTCTCCATTTTTTTCTTTTTTTCTTTTTCTTTTTTTCTTTTTGTTTTTTGAAATAGAAGTCCCAAAGTGCCTTTTGCGAGTTTTCACCTTGGTTTCCCTTCTCCTTCAAACAAAGTACTCCTTGACCGAGTCCAAATTTACTGGATCAGATAAATTCTTCCTATCCATTTCTTGTCAAAATTAGTGCACCTCTAGAGAAAGCCCTCTTCGCAACATATGGCCCTTCCCAATTCGGCATCCTTTTACATGGGAAGGATCTCTTTCAGCACAAGGTTTCCTTTATGAAATTTTTTTGGAGGAACCTTCTTTGTCATAAGTCTGTGTCATCTATTCTTGGTACATTTGCTTAGGATGAATACTTTCAAGTTAAATTCACTAGAGGTAATTTTTTTTGACTCCATCGAATCATAAACCCATGAGAAAGAGATTGCCCCAGCAGCAATTCTGGCTGTCGCTTAATAAACCCTATAAAAAGATGGTTCAACGATTCTCAACAAATAAGAATGAAGTTTCTGACATTATCCTTCAACCTGGAAAGCTGAGGTATCTAAAGTGCTTCCGGAGCAGTCACTCCACCATGGCTTAATGATGTCTCTGAAGCATCCACAAACTTCATAAATTGCCCTAATTATGAAACTGTCAAATGAGCGTAACAAATAGGGGCCATAAGAAATATGGTTGTGGTACTCATTCAATACACATAAAATGAAGAATGAACAAGCTCTTATAGATCATCAGCTGAAAACCCAACCTATTCTAAGAGAAACATGATAGTGGGTCGATTTTGCGGTTCCTATTATTCTAGCATGAGCACAAAGGGAAAAATTATTATTTTTCAGACGGCATATTTTGTGGTCAATGACGGTACCAGGTAGCATATTGTCAGGAGATCCCTGCTGAAAAAAACTTAGTATGATGGTTTTTCGCGCCACAATAACCACAATCTTTAGGATTCCACTCCTTGTCAAGGAACTTGCAAGCCTCAATAATTTGATCAAAACTTGATTGAATTGAGACTCGCTAACCCCATCCCTAAAAATAATGATTTGATCAGGCTTTCTCTTCCCTAAACTTGTATAGAAGTCTAAGAGAGCTTCTTTCATGATACCGTCATCCACTTTGTCAGAAACTGGTTTTGAAGAAAGGATCTATCATTTTAAGTTTTAGAGACTGTGTACAGCCTGATGCCCCTGGAAATCAGTGGCCAACGCCTAGGGCTAACCATCACAGCTATTAACGGCACATCAGACTGCTCAGGAGAGCCAAACAATGCACCCATTCCAAGAATGATGGTTGGAACCTTTAAAACAACTGGAATTGAAGGTGTTTGCCCCAGCTAAGCATAGAGAGTAAGCGGTAGTTTCTTATGCCAATTTTACCAGTCTCGGTCATCTTCTGTAACTTATTTTCTTCTTTTTCTTTTCTTTTGGCAACCTTTGTTGTACTCTGGTATGGTGCCTTATCTTTGAAAAGACTGTAAACTTTTGGCATTGTGCAGTTGGATATGATCTTTTTTTTTTGAAATAGATGACTTTTGACTTTGTAATATTGGCATATGAAACTATCTCCCTCTCTTAATGGAGTAGTTGATGTCCACAAAGATGAGTCATTGTCAGCTTGAAACTTTTGACGAGCTCGGGCCCATAACATACATGCCCCATAAGTCTTGACTCCTTTAAATTTGGCATTCATTGTACAACTGATGCGATCCCTTTCCATGGTGGACCAACAGTGCCCCAAAACCTCATGTTTATCCTGGCAATTGCAAATCCTCCTGCATGCGTCTTTGGACCACATTTTTGAATTCCCATAATAGTCTCAACAAGGTCTTGTTTTGTCTCCTCAGCTAATTCCAATTTCGCAATCTTTCCTTCCTCTAAGGCTATATTTCCTACCACCACTTTATGGGGTAAAAACCATTTTCAACAAATTCAGAAACAAGTCACAATTTTTGTCACCTTCAAAGTACTGAGATTCCTCTAAACACATATCGCACTCAAAAGGAACTCTGAATCTGTAGTATCGTTGCCCGTGTCATTGATATCTAGGGATCTATGATAGGCACACAAAAGAATATACAAGGAATAAATGAATTCAAGAATTACTATTTACATGAAATGAAAATTTATAAAGAATGTCAAAGGTCAAAAGAATCATAATGAAAGAATATTTACTCGGATAAATAATAAAAGTATGTTTTATTGAAAATAAAAATGTCTGAACATGAGCCCACTTCTCAAAAGAAATCTCATTACTCCTAGGCTTTAGAGCAACAAGAGTGTTCTGAATATTACTCCGTAAAATTCCTAAAGATTACAGGAAGTTCTTCTGTAGTCCAATTGTTTAAAGAACTTCTCGGTTAAGTAGGCGAATGCCCTCAAGGTTTCTTTGTTCAGTCCCTTCCTCATGTATGACATTGATGGGATTATTTTCATTTCCAAACACCCCCTTCTCCGGGTAAGCTATCCCTCCTGACACAAAAGTCGGGGATATGTAAGGGAATGTCGTTAATTCCCATTCAACTTCTTTTTCACTCGCCAGACCCTCTTCTCTCTCTCTTTTTCTTTCTCTTTTAATAACTTTAACTAATTAAGGTCTTTTATAATTTTGAATGCAAATGATGCAATGAAATGCAATAAGATGCAAATGAATGCAAAAGGTATCGATCTCGATTCAATCTCATTTAGAAAACTTTATTTAGAAAAGAATATATTTACATATAAATGGATTACAAATACGCTTTCGCCTAATGCCTAAAGTTTTAACAACAAAACAAACTCTTGGCCACGATCGATTGTAGCTCATATTGGCGCTTAATATGTCACTGTGTCGCCAATGTCTCAAATAATCACCGCCTCCCGAGTTTGAGCTACGACCTCACCTGGGGTAATCCGTGCAGCTAAGGGCACCTCCTCCAATACTGTGAAGTTGTTCGATTATTTTGAGATAGATTAGCGAATGTAGGTATCCCGTTCTGCAGTGTGCTACCTTAAAATAATATCCTATATCCTCAATGTTTCTTGAGAGCTTTCAGATTTCTACCCACGCAGAGCATCCTGCCTCCGTACCTTCACAACATAGCTAATCTCTAAAGGTCTTTGTATGATACGGTCTTCTTTAATCGCTTTCTTTCACGCTTACTTGAGCTATCTAGGCCATCGGGGCTTGCATTTCCATTGTTTCTGATAAGTACAACAGTAAACTCAAGCTTGTTTTTTGGGAGTGGTCCTATAGTAAACGAGCTTTTTACCATCATAGGCAAAGTTCTTTCCATCCAACTCATTTTTGTAGGTCTCATGCACTCTATCAATCACTTTCCTTCCAATACCCTTCCCATCCACATGGCAACCGTCTTTATATGAAAGAGAAATGCTATAATGGTAGAAGTGCCCATCAATACTCCCACACTCACTTTGAATTGCTCATCTATCCTCCTATTAAGCAAATACTGCAAGTCCCCTTAGTTATTGCAGAACAACTGCTTGGCTTCATTACTCCATTGATCCCATATTTCCTTTAACTCTTGGAGATTATTTTGCACCACGCTGATGCGAGTGTAACCCCATAATTCTGATGTGTATCCTTCAGCGTTTCCTTTGACCATTTATGGATGTTAGCATTGCCCTCCATTCTATCAAGAAGTCTGTTCTCCATAATAAAACTTTCTAACTTAGAAACTGACCGTGAATCGGTACCTTTTAAATGCAAAATGACATGCACAAAAGAAAGAAAACAGTCAGTATCATATGATATTAATAAACACAAAGATAACCTAAGTATAATTCTATCTATATTGAGCTCTTACAGTTTTTCTATATGTGGTTTGTTTCTAAAGTTTGAGGTACCCGAACCGGTAGATTCCTCGATCCTCACCCATTATAGGTTCATTTGAATCGAGTTCAGTTCAGGGGAATACATTTCCCTATGGCTACACGGAGATGAAAATCTCACGAAACCGTAGGTACGGATGTATCCCGAAAGTGATCCACTATCCTACACAGAGGCGAAAACCTTACGAAGGCGTATCTTCTCACTCCTACTTAAGGGTGTGACCACAACGGTCATGCAAATGCAATACGTATCAGAATATAGCAACACATGCAATAATACAGACACATGTAATACGAAGAGGATTAAATTTTAAAATTTCTGACATTAAGACAAGAGATAATCAATTACATGGCTTGACTCTCTTATTATTCCCCAGCGGAGTCGCCAAGCTGTTGAGACCATTTTTAAATCGAGTTTTGGAAAATGGGAATCGACTTTAAGAAAAACAAAAACGGGAGTCGCCACCAATCTTTTTAGGTGTGATTGGATCACCTTATAGAATGTTTTGTTTTAAAACATTAATTTTGGTCTACGAAAGTCAAGAAAATGGATTCGGGAGTCGATTACGTACGAGGAAGGGTTAGCACCCTCGTAATGGCTAAAAATTGGTACCTAATTGATTATCAAGTGTCTTTAATGTCAGAAATTTGAAAGTTTTAAGATGCAAACCTCTTTTAATTAGAATGTCTCAATTTTGAAAATTAAGGCTTACTTATTTCAAATGAGTCAAAACATCACATCTAGTAAGTTAGGACGCAACATTTTAAAACCTTCGAAACTAAGCTCGTCTTTCGAAAATTTCTATCTCGAAACAACAAAACGCCATATCCAGTAAGTTAGGACACTATGTTTTGAAATCTCGAAATAATTGTTTAAGTTTTAAAAACTCAAAATCACTTAGAAGGGTGATAGACGAAGAATAAAATAAGAACAAACCATAGAGAGTAAGAACGCAAGAGGGAGAGAAATTTGAGTGAATGCTCTCAAGAATTCTTATTGCTTCCCAAAACTCAAGTGATTTACAATGAAGGGAGAGGCCTCTATTTATAGTTGAGCCTCCCAAAATCCAACGGTACAGATCAATTACATCAACGGTTAAGATTAAAGGATATCTACAAATTAAATCTCCAAGATTACAAGATCATATCTTCAAGATTGCATATCATATCTAAGATTGCATATCATATCTAAGATTGTATCATATCTAAGATTGCATATCATATCTAAGATTACATATCCTTAAAGATTATATTTTCATATGAGTCAAGCTCATAGATGGACCTTCAATCTTTTCAAGTAATGGGCCATTTCGATTGGGCCAAATTATATGTTTGTAATTTTGTACTGGACTTGGACTTTTTTTTTTGAAATTATTTCTGGGCCCGGGCAAAATTGAGTGTCTACAATCGGATCAGCACATCAAGTCACACTGTCCAGATCATTCCGGTAGTTTTTGCAACGTACATTATGGTTTATATGGCATGTAAAGAGTTGGAATAGTTTGTCTAAATGTTAAGAATTACATTTTGTTTATATTTTCAATCAACTTATATATATATATATATATATATATATATAGTTTTATCATGCTTGATATATGTATAGATGTGGCTAATTGATGAATAGTTTTTAAGCATGTTGATGAATAAGTTGGTAAAACATAGATGATATAGGTAATAAATGTGTGAATTTATTAATGTGGTAGTTTAGAATGTTAGGATATATGTGATAATATGACATTTTCAGAGCTAAGAATTGGATGTATTGGAGGTCTTGTTATGGCCTATAAGTATAAAATCGAGGTGTTTAGGTTGAAATCAAGATTGGGTGAGAAATGTGGCCTTAAAATGGCATATTTTAGTCTACACGGGCAGAGACACGGGCGTGTGTCTCAGCCATGTGTGACACACGACGTAGCACATGGTCGTGTGGTTTGGCTATATGTCCCCTACATTTTTAAAATTGAGAAACAGAATGCCCAGGTATTTTCACACGCCCTAGCACACGGGCGTGTGGCTTGGCCGTGTGACCCTTGCACCTTAATTTCATATCACACAGCCTAACACACGGGTGTGTGGCTTGGCCATGTGACCCAATTCAGAGAGTTACACGGGTATAGACACGGGCTGGGACATAGTCGTGTGCCTCACATCGAATGTCCACACGGCCTAAGACACGGGCATGTCTCTTGGCTGTGTGAGCCACACGGCCTGGCCACACGAGTGTGTCCCCTGCACTTAAGAAAATTTTTTAAATTTTACGAAAAGTTCTTTGAGTCACCAATTTAGTTCCAATTTGTTTCTAACGCGTATTTTGGGCCTCGAGGGCTCATACATGAGACAATATTAATGTTTATGTATAGTTTCTGTTATGTATGTTAAATGATATGAGATATTTGTATTTAATTTGAAAATTTTGGTAATGCTTCGTAACCCTGTTCTGGTGATGGATAAAGGTTAGGGGTGTTACATCCTCAGGCCGTGTCACAACATCGAAGGTAATCTTGGACTTCTTCCATTCTGCTCCCTATGTTGCGACATCTAATGCTTAGTGTTTCAACCTAGCGACCAATATTGAGTACTTATGCCTTCTAATGGTCTCTTACACACTCACAAAGTGTATTAGCTCACCCTTAGGCCTCTTTTGGCCCCTAAGGTAAATAAAAGACTAAAATAACACATTTTATTACACTTAACTAAACTTGCTGAAAAAATAATTAAAACATTACTAAAATGCTTATGTTTAAGCTCTTAAAGTGTGAAAATTAGTTTAATCTGCTACACCGAATTATGGAAGATTAGGATCCGCCAAGTTTTCACTTAATCTCATAATGCGAAATTGGTTTAAGCAGTAAAGGAACATCATAAAACAAACTAGTTAACCATTCAACTTCTTTAGTGCAACAACTAATGCAATGAATTCCAATGCCATTGTGGAATCAGTAATACATGTTTCTTTCTTTGAACCTTAAGATATGGCACCTCCACCAAGAATAAAGATCCAACCACTTGTAGAAGTATGGTCTTATAAACTTATAATCCAACTAGCAGCTGAATACCCTTCTAAAATTGGAAGATATCCACTATAGCACGATCCATAGTTAATAATTTTCTTTAAGTATCTAAGTATTTGACCACCTCCAAACGTGCGAACGTTTAGAGTAAAAATCATGAAAATAATATATATATATATAGTAAAGTACGGTATCTACAAACGAACAGGTCAAATTGTAATATAGTTAGTTTACAACGAAACCCTTGGTAAGTATTCTAAGGATCGTACCCAAGGATTGCAGATTGGAGAATTTTATTATTAAATTAATTATAGAAAATAATTACTAATCTAATAGATTTATGAATTAGTACTGTTGATTTAGAATTAAAATATCAATTAAAATAATTAAATTAATTAACCTAAAAAACCTAATGGAATTTCCATTTCCTAGTGTCAACGATGCTAGTTCCTAATGACTAATTAAATCCCTAATTATCAATTAAGCCATTAATTACCCTTAATTGAGTTATTTACCATCCTTAGCTTAGAATACCCTCTCGGTCTCATATTCACTAAGGATGGCCACCTAAGATACGCTCTCGATCTCACCTAGGCATACGGATACCCTCACGGTCTCATTCTATCTAGATATTCTACCAGGGTCATCACTTCATAGTATACTAAGTACTCTTGAACAAATACCCAATTTTACATAATCAATTACGTAATCGATTAATCAATTAAACAACTGAATCATGAAAGATATAAATAAAGCCTAAAAGTTTGTCCCAATATATATAATTAGTTAGTTGAATAGGATAATGAATGATAGATAAAAGAATAAAGGAAAGAGAATGTTCATTAATAAATAATGGAAGCGCAGTTTCGAAACAAACTCTTCTCACAATTGTCTTCACATCAGAATAGGAAGAACTCTGACTACGGAAACATAAAATTGAACTAAAACTAAAAACTAAAGAAAATATATAAATAAAATTGTTTATCTAGGTCGAATCCCCCTTCTAATGAGGTTATAAGGTTGTTTATATAGGCAAAAACTAGATTAAAATCGAAAAGACTAAAGTGCCCCTTCAATTATAATGTTAATTAGGGTTTTAAGTTGGAAAAGGACCCTTAGTTGTCTAAAAAATTGCAGCCATCAGGCACAGGAATTTTTTACCCATGTAGAAGCTTGTGTCACGACACAGAGGTCCTATGTTGCAGCAAAGGGTTCTGTTTTGCGACACGCACACCCTGTTTCATCCCAATATTTTGTTTGTGGCTTCAAAGTTTTGTGTCGTGAGATTAAATGCCTATGTTGCAACGTGACAGTCATACTTTGTATTTTTTGGCCTAAAATGGCACTCTGCATACTGAAAAAGCCCATTAGTCATTCTCGATGTAACAGCCTGGTTTTAGCTAAATTAGAACAGTGATTTCGGGGCCACAAATCTAAGGTCAAAAATTATTTTAATATTATTTATGGTGTTTATAGCATGTGAATAAGTATGTGTGAAAATTTCGCGAAATGATTTTAGCGTTTGAGTGTTTAATTTGACGAAAAGATTAAATCGCGTAAAATGAAAAAGTAGCATGCTATTAGTAAAAGTGCCTAATTGTTATGATTTGTTAAATGTGAGGTCCTTATGATGTAATTAGTCTATTGAAAGTGGAGATGGGCATGAATTATGTGAATTATAATGTTTTAATTAATGGTTAAAATAGTAATTTGGTTATTAAGTTAATATTATTAAAACAAAACAAAATTTCTTTCATCTTTTATCATCCTTAGCTGAAAATAACAAAGAAGAAGAAGCTAAAATAGGGCTTTGATATTTGGCACTTGTGTGGCTTGATTAAGGTATGTACTTTACTCGGTTTTTGATATTTTTATGTTTATGTGATCGTTGTATCGAGTACTAGCTAGCCCGTACTTTAATTTTTGGATTTGTTGATGATTTTGTGAAATGTAATTCATGAATGCTTAAGCTTTGTGATAGATGATGATGAAAAATGGAAGATAAATGATAGATTATCATGTTTTGTTAAGTGATTTTGAGTGAAAATGCCTAAATAGGATTAAATTATGAAAAATGTAAACTGAGGGGTTAAATCATGAAATAAATGATAAATAGGGGCTGATATGTGCACTAGGAAAATTTGGCTAGCATGTATTTGAAAGAAATTGTGAAATTTTGTATATTTGTGAAATAAAGACTAAATTGAATAAATGTGGAACTTTAGCGGCTAAAGTGTAAAAATGCCCAAATATGTGTATGTGGATGAAATTGATTGAGTTGGTGATTAAATGGATTAATATTGAATATATATAGATCAAAAACGAAAGAAATCAAATTTAGATCGAGGAAAATCTAAAGTTATCGAATAGTCGATCCGGTCCCTCTATTCCTACTATGAGGTAAGTTCATGTGCAAATAAATGTCTTTTAATTGAATTATATTTTTTTATTTGTCATTGAATTGTTATAAATTTTGAACAAGCAATTACGAGCAAGAATCGATAAAGTTACAACATCCGAAAGTCCCGTACGAACCTTAGGAATAGTATAAGATACGAATGTCATGACATTAGGTTATCGAGATGTGATTACACGTAAGACCATGTCATGGATATTGGCACTGTATTATGATTTCGTTTAAGACCCTGTCTGGGGTAGTGGCATTGATATGTGATAACATGTAAGACCATATCTCGGATATGGCATTGTACAAGCTTATGTGATTTCTGAGTATCGTTAAGAATTTCGAATACTTCAACGGGCAAAGCTAAGTCGAGAAAGAATGCATGAATGAGTTAAGTGACTCAGGTACGTACGAGATCCATACGATTATTGAAAAGGGAAGTATTTGATGAATTCAATTATGATATGGAATATGTGTACCATGAGAAAGGTTTGTGAACTTGAATGTGTTTAGCCATGCTTAGCATATTTGAATTGATATGCAAATACTCATTTGATGACTTTATTTGTATATGGCTTACTAAGCTTTTAAAGCTTACTTATTCTTTCACTATTTTATAGATTATCGAAGCTAGCTCGGACTTGGGGATTGTCGGGAAGCGTCATCACACTATCGATCGTCTTGTTGGTACTTTGAAGCTTTGTATATATGGTATATGGCATGTATAGGCTAGTGTTATCTTGATATGTTTTGAGTTATGATTTTGAGCCATGAGATTTGGCTTGTAAATGTTGGCATGTATTTGGTCATTTAAGTTCACTTAAATTATGTGTTTGATAAGTGATATATGTGATGTATATAACGCCTTATGTGTTGGCTTTTTTAGTATGGTTATATGGTTGCTCTTTTTGATAGTTGTAAGTTGAAGTATTATTGCTTGGAAGTTGGTATATTGTGGTTTGATTTTGAGATGATGATATGGTATGTTTTGTGACATGAAATAGATGATAAGTTGATAAGGAAATGCATTTGGTATTTATGTAAGCTTTGATGATTTTGGCATAATGATTTAGTATGTTTTAAATATGGAATTTAGTACTTGAAATGGTTGAGGATAGATGGCATAAAAAGCGTATCGAATAGCATGCTTTGGTTGCTTATATATGTATAAAATGGTGCAAATTTGATGTGGTATAGGTATGCTTGAGTAGGGTGAGAAATGTGGCTTTTACAAGCTTATTTTCACTCCACATGGTTGAGCACGCGGACGTGTGGCTCGACCATGTGTGACATATGGCCTTGGTATAGGGTCGTCTGTCCCCTGGGGTACCCTTTCGAATTAAGAAAGTATACCCTACAGGTTTGACACGGCCTAGACACATAGGCGTGTCTACCGATCATGTGTGGCACACGGGCTGGCATATGGGCGTGTGGCCGGCTGTGTGTGTAATGCCCTGAATTTTAGTCCTAGAAGTATTAGGTCTTGAGCATGGGAACCATTAGGAGGTTGCACATAAATGTTTAGTTGTGCAAGAAAATGACAAATAATTGACTGCTTGAGTGGTTATGTGTCCTGAGAAGTGTCGGAAGTCCTGGGTTCAAACCTAGGCTTTAGCAAAAAAAAATTATTTTAAGTGAATAAAACCATTGGTTCTGGATAGTAGGTTTTTAAATTATTGTGGGTAAAACATGACACAAGGAGCCTACTGGTAAAGGGGGTAAGTGGCGTGTTACTAATGTCTGAGGTCTGAAGTTCGAGTCCTGGTTGGCGCAATAAGGGGGTCAATTTTTTATACATTGGACGGCTAGTGTTTGTGTTGCATTAAAAGTCTGATAGGTGAGAAGTTGGAGTGATTTGAGGAGGATTTTGAGGAGTGGATCAAGGGGGTGAGAGTGTTAGTCGAATTTTGGGAGGATATTGTGGAGAGTCTTAAGGCTTGTTTAGAGTTTGAACTGAAATTGAAACTATCTTGGACTCAAATTTCGGTAGGGGTCTGTTAGCTCCTCATTTTCATTTTTTTTCCTCTCCACTTCGGTTATGTCAACATTCTTTGTTGCCTTTTTGCTATTGTACTGAATACTGCTAGGGACTTCGAGCTTTCGATTTTGTTTTGCCTTCGGTTTTACTTTTTCCTCCAATCCCCTGTTTATCGATTTTCTTTTCTTCTCTTTTCTGCTCTCTCTCTCCATTTACTCAAATTTTCTCCCCTTTTCATATTGCTCTTTGTAGGCTGATTACTGTTATCCATCATTCTTAGCACTTTGTTTCGGTAAGTGGTTAATCGCTTGGTTCAGGTTATTTTACGCTTTTGGTAATAGTTAAAGAGAGTGGGTTGTAATATAGATTTTTGCCAAGGATCGTGAGGTAATCTTGGTCAGCGGTTGAGGGGGCTAAATCACTCTCGTTTAAGTAAGGCAAGTATCAATATTATTTTAGGATTAAGTGTTAAAAGAGGGTGATTATTGATTAAAGGACTAACAGAGTGATTGATTCAATATAGGTTGGTGTTTGTTGGCTTCTGCGCCTTTTCGCAATTAGGTGTGTAATCACTGTCTTAATCGTTGATCAGCAAAAGTTAAAAAATAGGATCGTTGATGCCACATGGGCATGCGATTGCTTGTGTAGTAACCCCAAGCACATAAACATGGGTACTAGATTACGAGAGGCCACCATGGGCGATCTCATGGGCTTAGACCATTTTGGGCTATGTTGGGCTGAAATGGTGACTGAAATACCCTCATAGGGTAAAATAACTAAAATACCCCCATAGGGTAAAATGACCGAAATACCCCCATAGGGTAAAATGAATGAAATACCCCATAGGGTAAAATGACCAAAATACCTCCATAAGGTAAAATGTCCGAAATACCTCCATAGGATAAAATGACCGAAATACCCCTATAGGGTAAAATGACTAAAATACCCCTATAAGGTAAAATGACTGTAATACCCCTATAGGGTAAAATGACTGTAGTACCCCTATAAGGTAAAATGACTGATTTGCCTTATGATGTGTATGATGTATTTCAGCATGCCACGTTATATGTATGTTGCATCCATGTAAGATATTATGATACAATGCATGACATGTTGCATGGGGTTGGGATTGTTATTTTAAAGGAAGTGTACTGTACTGATATGGTCGCACGAGTCACCCAAGACGACTGTGGATCTAAGGTTGCACGGATCGCCCAAGATGACTGTGGACCTATTGATTGCTTTAAGCCGTTCATATTACTGGCTGATTTGCTGTGATACTGTTTAATGCCGCAATCGGTGCTAATCTTGGTGTGTTTAGCTGGGTGGGTCGATTTTATCCCCACATGGTGTGTTTGGTGAGACGGAGTGGTGTGTAGAGGCTGGATTGGGTAGGATTTTTTTGCATTCTTGACCGACATCATTCTTGTAATGGCCTAAGGCCCACATTGATACTAATACTGTAACGAGCTCAGGCCCAAACTGCATCTATCTTTTGAATGATTGACTGCTTGTTTGTTAGGGGATTGCACACTGAGTTTTCGTAAACTCACCCTTTTGTTTATCTGTACAGGAAATCCCCAGCCTTAGACGGATCGGTGCTGCGAGGGATTCGGAGGTGGCCACACTACTGCTCTTGCTTTGTATTTAACTTTTATGTACTATTAAATTTCGAATTGAATATTTATTTATGTAATAAGGCCTCTCTAAGGTTTTAACTTTTAATTTGGGATTTTTACTTGCTTTGATATAAACTGCTAGTTGTAGGAAGAAGACGTATTTTCAAAAGATAACTTTTTTTTGAAAACACCACATCTTCTTAATATAATTTTAAAGCTTCCGCAACAAACATAGTTTTAAAGTGTAATAACAATCTAATATGATTTACAAATTTTCGTTAATGATATAATAAGGTTTTAATATATAACGGCCTTTCCAATGAAATTATGGTTTTGAAAAAAAAATTCAATGTGACACCGCCGGATTCGGCCATAACGTCTAGGCCGGGTCTGGGGTGTTACATTTAGTGGTATCAGAGTCAGGATGCAAAACTCGACTGTGGATTGGGTTTTTAGATTTAAATTTCTAAAAGAACTGTTTTAAACTATTTGAAGTATTTTGAAATGTTATACTGAATGTGTGGTACACTAAGTCTCCGCGCTGATCCTGTAAGTTCTCTCTAAAAACTGTATTTTGATTTTGACTGAAACTACCATAGGTAGGATTACTGAGACTACTATGGGTAGTACTACAAACTCTTTAGTAGGGTATACTGAAACTGTAGAAAACCAGTAGACATCGATGACACTACGTACAGCGAAAACAAACTTTTAAATATTGATACTGTTTTTCCATAAGATACCTGTTAATAAACAACTGGAACTGTAAACTGATCTGTATAAAACTATTAATACAAAATAAAATGTGAATAGACAATGAGCACAAGAGGTACACGCGAACGAGGTACAAGAGGCCCTGGTAGAGGCCGTAGAGGTGCTTGAGTTGGGTCCTCATCATTTGGCCATATACTTAATTTGGAACTGGAGAGCGCAGTGAGAGCGTAGTGGTGTAGTTTGGGTTATGCGACCATAGTCGAAAATTTTGGTGACAAAATTTTTTTAAGGAGGGGTGAGTTGTAACGCCTTGAATTTCGGGCCTAGAAGTATTAGGTCTTGAGCATGGGAACCGTTAGGAGGCTGGACATAAATGTTTAGTTGTACAAGAAAATGACACAAATAATTAACTGCTTGAGTGGTTATGTGTCCTGAGAAGTGTCGGAAGTCTTGGGTTCAAACCTAGGCATTAGCAAAAAAAAATTATTTTAAGTGAATAAAACCATTGGTTCTGGATAGTAGGTTTTCAAATTATTGTGGGTAAAACATGACACAAGGAGCCTGCTGGTAAAAGGGGTAAGTGGCGTGTTACTAATGTCTGAGGTCTGAAGTTTGAGTCCTGTTTTGCGCAATAAAGTGGTCAAGTTTTGATACTTTGGATGGCTAATGTTTGTGTTGCATTAAAAGTATGATAGGTGAGAAGTTTGAGTGATTTGAAGAGGATTTTGAGGAGTGGATCAAGGGGGTAGCAATGTTAGTCGAATTTTTGGAGGATATTGTGGAGAGTCTTAAGGCTTGTTTAGAGTGTGAACCGAAATTGGAACTATCTTGGACTCAAAATCTCGGTAAGGGTGTGTTAGCTCCTCATTTTCATTTTTTTCCTCTCCACTTCGGTTATGTCAACATTCTTTGTTGCCTTTTTTCTGTTGTACCGAATACTACTAGGGACTTTGGGCTTTCGGTATTATTTTGCCTTCGGTTTTACTTTTTCCTCCAATCCCTTGTCTATCGATTTTCCTTTCTTCTCCTTTCTGCTGTCTCTCCATTTACTCAAATTTTCTCCCCTTTTCATATTGCTCTTTGTAGGCCGATTACTGTTATCCATCATTCTTAGCGCTTTGTTTCGGTAAGTGGTTAATCGCTTGGTTCAGGTTATTTTACGCTTTTGGTAATGGCTAACGAAAGTGGGTTGTAATACAGATTTTTGCCAAGGATCGTGAGGTAATCTTGGTTGGCGATTTAGGGGGGCTAAATCACTCTCGTTCAAGTAAGACGAGTATCAATATTATTTTAGGATTAAGTGTTAAAAGAGGGTGATTATTGATTAAAGGACTGACAGAGTGATTGATTCAATATAGGTTGGTGTTCGTTGGCTTTTGCGCCTTTTCGCAATCAGGTGTGTAATCATTGTCTTAACTGTAAATCGAAAAATGCCGAAAAATAGGACCGTTGATGCCACATGGGCATGCGATCGCTCGTATGGTAACCCCAAGCACATAAACGTGGGTCCTGGATTATGAGAGGCCACCATGGGCAATCTCATGGGCTTAGGCTGTTTTGGGCCATGTTGGGCCAAAATGATGATCGAAATACCCCTATAGGGTAAAATGACTGAAATACCTATGACTCAAATACCCCCATAGGGTAAAATGACCGAAATACCCTCATAGGGTAAAATGACTGAAATACCCCTATAGGGTAAAATGACTAAAATACCCCTATAAGGTAAAATGACTGTAATACCCCTATAGGGTAAAATGACTGTAGTACCCCTGTAAGGTAAAATGACTGATTTGCCCTACGATGTGTATGATGTATTTGAGCATGACACGTTATATGTATGTTGCATCCATGTAAGATATTATGATACGATGCATGACATGTTGCATGGGGTTGGGATTGTTATTTTGGAGGAAGTGTACTGTACTGATATGGTCGCACGGGTCGCCCAAGATGACTGTGGACCTAAGGTTGCACGAGTAGCCCAAGATGACTGTAGACCTACTGATGGCTTTAAGCCGTTCATATTATTGGCAGCTTTGCTGCGATACTGTTTAGTGCCGCAACCGATGTTAATCTTGGTGTGTTTGGCTGGGTGAGTCGATTAGTGAGACAAAGTGGTGTGTAGAGGCTGGATTGGGTAGGATTTTTTATTGCATTACTGCATTGATACTGTTACTGTAATCGCCTAAGGCCCACATTGATACTAATACTGTAAAGGGCTCAAGCCCAAATTGCATCTATCTATTGAATGAATGACTACTTGTTTTTTAGGGGATTACACACTGAATTTTCGTAAACTCACCCTTCTGTTAATCTATACAGGAAATCCCCAGCCTTAGATGGATCAATGTTGCAAGAGATTTGAAGATGGCCACACTACTGCTCCTACTTTATATTTGACTTTTATGTACTATGAAATTTCGAATTGGGTATTTATTTATGTAATAAAGCCTCTCTAAGGTTTTAACTTTTAATTTGGGATTTTTACTTGCTTTGATATAAACTGCTAGTTGTAGAAAGAAGACGTGTTTTCAATAGATAACTGTTTTTCAAAAACACCACGTCTTCTTAGTATAATTTTATAGCTTCCGCAATAAACATAGTTTTAAAGTGCAATAACAATCTAATATGATTTACAAATTTTGTTAATGATATAATAAGGTTTTAATTAATAACGGGCTTTCCTAGAAAACTTTGGTTTCAAAAAAAATTTCTTTGTGAAACCGCCAGATTCGGCCATAACATTTAGGCCGGGTTTGGGGTGTTACAGTGTGACACAAGTCAGTAACCCTCTAGTTTTCCCACAGCCAAGGCACACGGGTGTGTCTTCGACCGTGTAATGCAAGTCAGTATGTATACCATGTTTGCACACGGCCTGTGACACGGACGTATCTGGTGGCTGTATGAAGTACACGGCCTGTTCACACGGGCGTGTCCCTTTAATGTTTGAAAATTTTATAAGTTTCTCAAGGTTTGTAAATGTTATCGGTTTCGTCCCGAAC
Organism: Gossypium arboreum; assembly: GCF_025698485.1. Taxonomy (NCBI): domain Eukaryota; kingdom Viridiplantae; phylum Streptophyta; class Magnoliopsida; order Malvales; family Malvaceae; genus Gossypium; species Gossypium arboreum. The sequence continues at coordinate 11,112,173 of NC_069073.1, read as the reverse complement.
CATTTTTAAGCATGTTTTAAGGTCTCGTAGTACCTTATAAGAGACAATGTGGATGAGTTGAATGGATATTGATTATGAATGCATAAATGTATGTGAATGATGTGTATTATTTGATAATGCCTCGTAACCCTATCCCGATGACGGATACGGGTTAGGGGTGTTACACTCGAGGCCCGAGTTAGCCTAACAAATCGTTGAAACACTAAAAATTGCGTAAAAACTCTTATTTCGCTAATATTTATATATAAGCTACTAATATTGGAAATGCAATGAATAAACATGAAATGGTATAAAACAAGCTCGTTAAGTGTCAAAACGTACCTAAACTACCACTACAATTTGTGGCATGTTAGTATTCTATTCACTACACTATAATGTTTGATGATGATGACCTAGGTTAGCTTATTAGAATATTACTTTCGAGGATCAAAGGTAGCTATATTCTTGGGGTTTTTTTAATGGAGCTGAGTTCTCGGATTACATGCTTAGTGTCTTAATGCTATCCAGGTGTTGACCTTGGATAAGATAAAGTACTTCTACGTGTCTAGTTGCGTTTAATAGGTTTTTCCTATGTGTTGGCAACAATTTTTCCATTTTTTTGGATTTTTTTGGGTGTTCAATTTTGGAACATGTCTAGATGGATTTTGATTTTGAATCAAAATTGGCTTACTCATGGTTGAGCAAAAAAAAAAAAAGAAGAAAAAAACGAGTTTACATACCTAATGCTCTTGTCCAAAAACAAATCCTTCCGATTGTTCTATGTATACTTTCTCCTCTAATTCACCATTTAAAAATGTACTCTTAGCATCGATTTGGTGAATAACGAAATGCATCTTGGCACATGAAGTGCATCTTAGCAAGTAAGCGCATAAACTTGTACACAATCCAATCTCATCCTATGAAATGCCAACTATATCCGACTTAGCCCGACTAGTTAATAGGGTACTAGTGTTTGATTTCATGTACAATTCAATACAAATACCATTTTCCATCATAATCTTATTAAAAATAAAATCATCATTTATATACATGTTTTTCATATATGTATTTTTACTCGATTTCCATTCCACAAATCACAATTCAAATATTACATGTCACTTTCCATTTTATTCATTTTAGTCCCCTATTTCGATATTCCATATCAAATTCAATCAAAACATTTCATATTTTCATCATAGACTCACCTCAATGATTCAAAAATTAATAAGCATGCATATACAATCAAATATTTTTATCCCCAATCATAAAAGTACAAACTATGGTTTCACGCGTCATTCATTGACGATTTTCACTTTTCCTTTCCATCTCGATTGTTCAGTGTTGCCGTTAGTTACTAATAATCACAAAATACAATCAATTTCCAGCAAATCCAAAATCAAATACTAAATTACACATATTTAGAAATTTATTTAATTTAGTCCTCAAAATCAAGACAACCATAACTTTCACTTTAGGGCCTCGAATTATAATCCGATTTCACCATAGCTCATTAGGGACCTTTTATTTCCTATCCCTACCAAAATTTCATAATAGTTTTGTATTTGATTCAATTTGGTGCATAATGTACAAAAACTAATAATTAATCTTTACAATTTAGTCCTTTTTCCTATACTAAGCTTTATTTTTAAAAATTTCAGACCAATTTCATTTATTTCTCAACAATAGCAACTTCTACAAACTTTAGTAGTTTTACAGATTGGTACATGGGCTAGCTAAATCAAGCTCTCATGGCTCAATTTCCATAAAAATCAAAGAAAAAAAGGCTAGGGACTTACTTGAATTAAAGATCAAAAGCTTAAAACCCTAGCAACAGACTCAAACTTTCTTCTTTTATCTTATGGTCGGTTGGAGAATATAGTGTTTTATCTCTCCATCCACTGAATTTTACTTTTATAGTAAGATTATATTTTAATTAGTCTTAATTAATCATATGTTATCTTAATTAACTATACTTTTATAAATTAATCATTTAACATCATTACCATCCAATATAATATGTTTAAAAATGGTTCATTAACTATTTTAGCCCATTGGATAATTGCAATTTAAGTCCTCAAGTCATTCCCTAATTAAAATTCTATAGTGATTGGACTTTAAAATTTAGTCCATGGACTTTAATTAATCACAATTTTGGCTAAATTACTTATCCAAATTTCAATTCATCTATAAAATAACTCTATATATATCCTTATTTAATATTTACAAGCTCGATTTACAAAAATGGTGTCTCAAAACCATATTTTTTGATACGACTAGAATCCAAGTAATTACAATTCTCTCTTCTTAAGAAATTTCATCCTCAAAATTTACCTATAAGAAGGTGGGGATATTGGGATCTCATTGCTTCTTCTAATTCCCAAGTTCCTTCCCCTATGCTATGGTTGTACCATAGGTCTTTCACCAATTACACTCATTTATTCCTTAGCTCATTCACTTCTCGGGTTAAGATTTCAGTCGATTCTTCATCATAAGATGAATTAGGCTAAACTTCAATTTGTTCTACCAGAATAACAGAAGGCAGGTTAGATCGATATTATCGGAGCGTGGATACATGGAATACATCATGAATCTTTTGTAATTCCACCAGTAGAGCTAGGTGACACACAACCTATCTAACGCTCTTGATGATTTCATAGACTCAATTTCCCTTTGCAACCAAGGTGCATCATCTTTTTCCATGAAGATACTTTCAAGAATACCTTATCACCCATGGCATATTCAATATCTCTTTGCTTTAGATAAACATACAACTTCCACCTATTAGGTGTTGCTTTCATTCTATCCCTAATAAGCTTTACCACATCTTCCACTTCTCAAATCAATTCCGATCCTACAACCTTTCTCTCGCTCAATTTTGACTAGCTGATAGGTTTTATGCACCTATGACCATATAAAGCTTTATGCAGAGCCATTTGAATACTCAACTAGAAATTGTTACTATACATAAATTAAAGGTAAATAACGTTCTTAGCCAGATTCGAATTCAATAATACAGGGTCACAACATGTCTTTCTAAACTTGAATAACTCGCCCTGATTGGCCATCAGACTGAGGATGGAATGCTGTGCTAAAATTTAACCTCGTTCCTAACAATTTATGCAACTATTTCAAGAATCTCGAGGTAAAGTGAGGATCTCAGTCAGAGATAATAGACACAGGCACACCATAAAGTCTAACTATATCACGAATATAAACTTCAGCCAACTTAGAAGTGACCAATCAATGCTTACCACTAGGAAATAAACATATTTTTTCAGTCAATCCACTACCACCCAAATTACATTTCTTTTGCTCAGAGATAATGGTAGACCAACTACAAAATCCATAAAAATCTGCTCCCATTTTCATTCTAGAATTGAAATGGGTTGAAGCAACCCAATATGAACTTGATGCTTGGACTTTAACCGTTGAAACACCAAGCATTTAGCAACATACTCCACAATTTCTCTTTTCATTTCGGGCTGCTAGTATGATTCTCACAAGTCAAAATACATTTTTGCACTACCAGGGTGCATAGAAAAAGGACTATTGTAAGCCTCGCGCAAAATAATTCTTTTCAAATCAACATTATCAGGAATACAAATTCAATTGTGAAATCATAGGCAATCATTTGTATAAATGCTGAAACTTTCAATAACACATTGCTAAGCAAGATTCATTTTCTACATTAACTTAGCATCGGAAAAATGTACATCCATAATTTGGTGAAGAAACACAGGCCTAACTTTCAACTCAGCTAAAAGGCTTCCATCATCGCAAATACTGAGCTAGGAAAACATTGCTCTTAGTTCAGTTGTCGACTTCTGACTCATAGTATCAGCAACAACATTCGTTTTTCTCAAATGGTAAACATTTACGCAATCATAATCTTTTAACAATTTGATCCAATGACGTTGTCTTAGGTTCAACTCCTTTTAGGAGAGAAGAGATTTGAGACTTTTTTTATCTTTATAAATATGACATTTTTCACTATACAAGTAGTGCCTCTAGATCTTTAGAGTAAATAAATTACCAACAAGCTCTAAATCGTGGGCCTGGTATTTGCATTCATGCGTTTTTAGTTTTCGGGACACATACGTGATTACTTTACCATGTTGCATCAAAATACAACCTAATTCATTCAACAAAGCATCGCTGTAAACAACAAATTTTTTCCCTGATTCGGGCAAAGTTAGCATCGACGCTTCTGTCAACAAAACTTTCAGCTTCTCGAAATTGTCTTGACATTAATTATCCCACACGAATGGCACATCTTTATATAAGAGTTTTTTCAGTGGAAAATTTATTCTAGAAAACCTATTCACGAATCTCTTGTAATAACCGACCAAGCCAAGGATGGTTCGAATTTTAGACACATTTTTTTTGTGCTTAGACACATTTTTTTTGTGTTTTCCATTAAAGGATAGCTTTGATCTTTTTAGGGTAAAATTGAATTCCTTCGACTGAGATAAAATGCCCTAGAAATACCACTTTAAATAACCAGAACTCACATTTACTGAGTTTTCCTAAATAGTTGCTTCTCACACAATACTTGTAGTACAATTCTCAGATACTTATCATGATTATCTAGAGTATATCAAGATACCATCGATAAACACCACCACGAACTAGTCTAGGTAGGGTTCGCAAATGCGGTTCATGAGATCAATGGACACTGTAGGTGCATTCATTAGCCCAAATGGCATCACAAGAAATTCATAGTGATAGTACTGCATAGGAAACGTCGTTTTTCTTAAGTCACTGTCTTTCACCTTCAACTGATAATATCTAGATCTAAAATCAAATTTGGATAAGAATGATGGACTTTTCAATTGATCAAATAAATCATTGATATACAACAAAAAATATTAGTTTTGAAGTGTCTATTTATTTAATTGTCGATAATCAATACAAAGCAGCATCGACCTATCTTTCTTCTTAACAAACAGTACTGGAGCTCCCCCAGGCGATATACTAGGACATACAAATTTGTGATCCAGAAGATCTTGCAATTGAATTTTCGGCTCTTTTAACGTCATTCACATCATTTGGTACGAAGCAATTGACACGGGAGCTATACCTGAGTAAACTTCAATTGAAAATTCAACCTTACGATCAAGAGGTAATACTGGTAATTTTTTAGAAAATACATCTGGGAACTCACATACTATTTGAATCTTGCTTATCTAGTTTTCATCCGAGTTCAAATTAATAATATAGGCTAGAAATGCTTCACAACCACAATTCAGAAGCTTATTAGCTCAAACTAATGAAATGATACGAGTCGAGCCACTAGATTTGGTGCCATTCACTTCAGTTATCATACCTCTCAAAATCTAGATGGAAGACTTCGTTTTACTGCAATCCAGAACTACACAGTACTCAGTTAACCGATCCATTCCTAAAAACACATTAAAATTGCTAAACGGCATAATCAGCAAATCAACATAAAATTATATATTCTGGATTTCGATGGACACCATTTACACACTTAATCAACGAGCATGGTTTGTCCCAAAGGAATCGAAAAAATCATTGCCACTTTCGACAACTTAAATTAAAGATTTCCCTATTTCACAAAACTAGAGTTGATATAAGAATGTCACCAACCAGGATCAATTAAAGCATACACATTTTTTGAATATAAAAAGAAAATACATGCTATGACATTGGTAGCATCACCCTCTTCACGAGTCTGGAAAATGTAGGCTCACGCTCGGGCTCTAGCCTCTAATTACTGAACAACCGAATCGACACCTTTCCTTTAACTTTCCCTAGAAACAGAACCACCACCGGGATTTCCCTGATCCCTAACAACAAAAGTAGACCCCTAAGTGGCAACAAGAGAGGTATCATCATTTTTTGGGCATTCTTGAGTGAAATGCTTTAGGGATTCACAATGGAATCACACGTTCGTCTTCTTCCAACACTTTCTAGGGTGTCTTGTTCCACAAGAATAACAATTCAATACCTCTATACTCTCATAGGGCCTTTGGCACTGCCTACCGATGTAGACAGTTTTTTATCTCGAGCCTCACTTAGATTTAGCAATCCTCGAAGCTGACCTAAAACACAAACATAACCTTTGTAAGTTTAGAAGAACTTAGTGAGAGTTAACTCAAAATTTTCTTGGTGGATACTTTTATAATATCAAGTGAATATTCGTACACAACTACCATCCTTAACATTTTGCTTCAGTTTTGGTGAATACTTTCAAAATTTTAGGCTTATTGTAACACCCGAAACTTGATCTGATGGATCGGATCCAAAACCTGGGTGTGACCATTCTAATACAAATGAACTTAACTCTTCTTACACAATTTGCAATTGGTTTGAACTATTTAATTACAACAATTCATAATACAATACATAAGTATAAACATTGAAGAATTTTGGTTATATTATATAAGGAACTTAATTAAAAGTATTATTGAAATGATGTCATAGACTAACGTAGTCATCTGATCTAAGGGATTTTATGTGCCAAACAGACTCAATCACACCATCAAAGCTTACTCTGTATGCATAATAATCTGACACTTCGTTCATTTGGCATAATTCTAGCATTGTTCCCCCAGGCGCAACCTCACATTCAACTTGAAGTAGAAAACATAATCCATGTAAGTTCATGAGAACTTAGTGAGAAATAATCATTCATACCCTAGTCGTTGATTTCCATAAATGGATAGATAGTCTATCACCATTAACTTATTTTCTTAAATCTTCTAGTCGTTGATTTCCATAAACGGATAGATAGTCTGTCACCATCAACTCATTTTCTTAAATCTTCAAATGTTTGTCACCACGATCAGTTTACCATTAACGAAACATATTTCTTCTTTCTATCTATTATATCACAATCAATTTCCCTTAACATTGTTTCATCAATGGCTTCATCCTTTTAGAACTTCTTCCTTTCATATTCATCTTAATCATGATTCCCTTTCTGAATGCTCTTCACAAAATGATATTTGAATTTGATTTCCTTGCCTTATCTTTCTTTGAATACCCTTTCTTCGTAATGTTCACTGATAGATGCCCTTCATTAAACACTCAGACGTAGCCTTTACTCAGGTTAGTTTTTTAAATTTACTTAACCCATACTCAGATCTAGCATCCAACCAAGAATTGTAGCAACCAGTGCCTTATAAAATATAAAACTACCATTAAAAACCATTTTAAATAACCTTATCGTCATATCTAACCCAGATAACCCACATAAAAATCCCTACTTCTTCCTCTTATGGTTTATACATTCTTAAAGGCCTAATCTCACATGGAGAATTATCCATATAATCTAATATTTCACCCTCAACTCAAAGAAATACATTTTTGCTTCTTAAGCTTCAGATAAAAGTATTCTAGAAGAAGGAAGAAGAAAACTCACTTATCCAAATCTTGAATATCCATTAATATAATTTAATTCTCTATTCGAACTTGACAAGTTTAACATGTTACTGTATTGCCTTATCTAAAATTCCACAACTTTTGAGAAACCTACTTAAGTACCCCCTTTAACTTTTTTACTATTTTGGTTCATATTCATTTGGTTTCTAACTAGCTTACCTTGCAACATAACTTGCATAGTACCACGATTAAAGACACACTATTCTTATGTTGTGAACTCACACTCTCAATACCCTTCCACTTGGTCACTAGCTACTCTAATTGACATAGGAATCTGACATAGTGTTTTCGTTATTGAAACACATAATTGTATCTGCCCACTCAATACACCCAAAATGTACCTGGGCGAATACCACTCCGCTAGTTATAATACCTTAGGACTATTCACCAAATCTTGTACCGGCCAGAACTGGGGTGTTACACTCACACCTACACCGACTTCTATTCTTAGCATACCAATTCTCTTTCTTGCACATATAAAAGTAATTTTTAAAGAATATATCTTAAAAGCCCACTTCATATAGATCATCCCATCACTCTTAACCCAGAATGGTTATTCATAGATACTGATCACTAGTGAATACATACACTTTTGGCAGATACTCACTAATTTGAATACTATCAATTCACTAATCAAATCATATTCTCTTTCAATACCATACAATCTTTTATTCATAATGAACTATACCTATCATTCTGATGAAATCCACACAATTTTATTTCAAAACCCTAGATACTTAGGATAACTATAACTTAGATTCCATATTATTCCAGAAGAAGATATAATACAACTCAAATATGGCGAAATTCTAGATAACTTTAGATTCAACTTTATATTTTACAAGCAACTAGACTAATGGATACTTATCTCATTCATATATATATATATATATATATATATATATAATACGCCCAAATCCCAAACTAACAAATTATTGTGATGGATACTCCCTCTGAATATACAGATACACATTTCTTTTCTAGAAATTCTTATTAGACTTATTCAGTTACATCACAAATCTTACACAACCACACTAACTTTAAACATGTTGTAACATTATCATAGAGTTACTTACCTAAGAATTATCAAAACTTATCCAAAACTTACCATAAGGGTGGATAATCACATTTCATCATACTGACTTAACAGAGTATGCCACGAAGGCAAAAAAAAGAAAATTCACAAGGGAAACTTATGGAATACGCCACAACGGCATCATACAGAATCAAGTGTTTTACTTTCCCGGTGGACTCTCACAAAAGGTGCCATGGGTTTCGTTCTCATGGACTTATATAGATTTTCATGTATCGTAATCTGCCAATTCGATTTACACATTATCGAAGGCTATACCATGAACATACATACTATATCATCCCACGGGTCTTAGCCACATGGACTTATACACACATTCATGTATTGTGATCTGTCAATCCAGTCTTCATCTTACTAGAGGTTACACCATGAGTGTTTCCAAATTATTTTAAAATGCTATGCATCTCAACCTTATGGTCCTATAATTGTTTTCATCTCATGATCTACCATTCTTACTAAAAATATAATTTTCCTACCAAAGGCTTCACAAGAGACATTATTTAACATTTACTTACCCAGATTTTCACATTTTACAAATTCATACTTCTCATATCTCATGCCTTACATGCATGTTTACTAAATATTGTTATTTTTAATAAAACCTTATACAGATCACCATATCAAACATCTCATATGCTTACAGATTACTTTAGATATCATTATCCTTTGTAAATGTATATATATACTTCTACTAAAACATTTCACACTTAAGAGTCATGGTAAATACCCACCTAATACTCACCTACCGTGTAACAGCCCGTTTTTATGGTTAATCAGAATAATATTTTCGAGACCACAAGTACAAAGTAAAAATAATTATTTTATTATTTTATTAAGGTTTACAGCATGATATAATGTTCATGTAAAAATTTCGTTAAAAAATTTTACCGTTTAAGTGTTTAATTCAGTAAAAAAGACTAAATAGCGTAAAGCGTAAAACTTGTGTTCTATTAGTTAAATGTATCTAATGGCTATGAAATTAAATGTTAAGGGTTTTATGTTGCAAATAGCCCTTTTATAATGCAATTGGACGGTTCTATGCATGAAATACTAAATTTTTAATTTTTTAATCAAAGGATATTTTAGTAAATTAGTTAATAAGTTAAGTTAAATAAAACAAAATAACACATGTATTTTTATTTCTCTTGTGGTGAAGTCAGTATGTATGCCCTGTTTTCACACGGCCTATGAAACGGGCGTGTCTAGTGATCGTGTGAGGCACACAGCTGTGTGACCCTAAAATGTTGAGAAATTTTCTAAGTTTCCCAAAGTTTGCAAATGTTATCTGTTTAGTCTTGAACCACTTCTAAACATGTTCTAAGGCCTTGAAGAGCCTTGTAAGGGACAATTTGATGGTGTTATGTATATTTGTGACTATGAATGTTTAAAGTATGTGATATTGATGTGATTGATCAGTAATGCCTCGTAACCCTATTTCGGCGATGGATACGGGTTAGCAGTGTTACATTTTATTAGTATAAGAGCTACAGTTTAGTCGATTCTAGGACTAACGTAGCGTGTGAGAGTCTAGCTATACATGCCATACTTAACTTGTGATAGTGTGATATCTCCCGATTCTGACGAGAATTATTTTAATTAGACAGATATGCTTTCCAACCGAGCTAATTCTGATAGTAGAAAATGTTACACTCAAACATTTGAGTGAAAATGTGTTGGTGATGAGATAAAACTCATAAAGGTATGAATCAGAGTGCATGATATTCTACTATTGATAAATGTTAAAATTATATAAGCATATGAGCTGTGATGTTTGGTATATGACTACTATGTGCATATTTTGATTGTGAATTAATGATTTGATTTAGCGTATGAGTTATGTGTTAAGTACAAAAGTGATCATAAGTAAATGATTGTTAGGTGTTTTGAGAATGTGGAATTAATAATGAACTATTCATTCATAATAATATATGTGATGTGGATGTTTACGTGAGAGTTAAAATTTTAAGCTTACAACCCTCACCCCCCATCGGTAAAGTATTACAATGAAATTCGTAATATTAGATTGAATAAGCTCACAAGTGTGGAATTATAGAGTTCCGTAATTGAAGGATTAATACTGTGATCAGATAAGAGAATAAGTCAGCAAGTAGAGACAGTGCTAGAAGAGATATCGGATTGTTCTGAAGGCCATTCGGATTATGCAATGTCACTATTAAAGAAGAATTTGACTTTGATGAAACAACATATTTAGGTATAATAACTAAAGAATGTATTAACTGGAAGTTTTTCTGAATTGATTTCTGTTAGTGATGGGATAATGTGAAATCAGTATGACAGAATTAGACAGTGGAATATTGTTTGAATTGAAATGATAGTTGAGTGTAGTGGTTATAGTTGGGCAGTTACTATGGTTTCTTCTGGGTAATCTATGTGTACATTTATCCTTAGAGGTATGTGCAACTGTATGTTTTCAGATGAAATTATTATCATATGATAACGTTATTTAAATATACTAATATACTAAAGCATTGTTGGGTTGTTCGGGTTATGATCATCATTATTTTATTTTTTCTCTAGTATTTTATTACATTGTATTGATAGAAGGTCAACGGTAAAATCTGTATAATGTTCGTATTTTGTTTCTATTGGGTATTGTTATGTCGAATTTACATGAAGATTATATTGCTTCTGTTACCATTGATTCAAGTGCATATGAGAGATGTTTTACTTCTGGATTTCCTCTGAGACATCATCGAGATATTTATTATCTAATATAGTGCTTTCTCAAAAAGTTCAGTATAATATTATATTTGGGATTACAGTATCTTGGTTTTCTTATGATTCTATGTGATTGTCTGCAAGAGATATTCTTTGCCGAAGATGACCATATCTAATATGATTTAAATTTTCTAGTTTGCTCTTGGGAGTACAGTGGTATAGTTATTAGATTCATAGAAGTTGTGTTTCTGTATTGGTTGCTGAGGAAACCATATTTGATTTCTTTTGTGTTCAAAATCCGTTATTAACAACTGAGATTCTATCTATTTATACTATTTAGACGATAGTCTTATTATGGCATTATGATTTATATATGATGGAAGTGGCTTCAATATAGTTCAACGCTTCGATGATTAATAGTTGAGATAACTTTATTATATAATCCTTGCTAGTTTCTTGAAAGAAGGTTGACATCGACAAAAGTGTAAACGATGAAAGATCAAGCTCAAATTTGTATATCAGTTATCATTTCCAGGTAATCTTGATAAAGGTCAATGAGTTGAAAGTGGGATGTTACGTTATGTTTGAATTATGCAGTTTTTAAAGATTTTTTTATTAGTATTCTGAAAAAAAATTGCGATAATTGTATGTCTGAGTTATCTTGACAACAAGAAGAAAGGTTTTCTTTAAAGAGTTATTATTTGACAGCTAAGACCGGTCTTGAAGAATTAATCGAGTTACTTGTATTTGAATCTATCCACAATACTGGAAATTAATTTTTAACATTCACGGGTAAATAGATGAATCTTATGAATGCAGAATTCATATTCTAGAAGACATGATACAGAATTATATCCATCAGAATGGTTTTATTGAGAAATGTTTTTGTAGATCTCGCTCGTGAAGCCTGCATGATATGATATTTATTAATAAAGTAGTAAACAGTTGAAGACATTGTTAACTGAAATATTACTACTGATTCAGCCTGAGTTAGGTAAAGGGTTCGTGATTTTCAATCATACGTCATTGAATGGTTTGAAGTGTGTCCTAATACAAGAATGTATAGTGATAGCTTATGCTTACATATAGTTAAAGCTGCATGAAAAGAATTATACTACATGTGAATTAGAGATGATTGATAATGTATTCTCGTTGAATAGTCCGTGACATTGATTGTTTGGTGAGTAATGTAACCTCTTTGTTGACTGCAAGAGTTTAAGATATTTGATGTTTCTGAAAGATCTAAATTTGAGACAGAAAAGATGGTTTGAACTATTGAAAGATTGTGAGTCAGTGACTGATTATCACCCTGGGCAAACGATTATAGTCTCGGATGTTCTGAGCTAGAAAATCTTTGTGTGTTTTACTATCGATAAACATGCAATTGATCTTATCAGATGTGAGTAGTTAATGGTTGAGCTAGAAACTAAATTGATGTTTAATCAGCGAATTTGTGAGGCTAAGAAGCGTGTCAGTGAATTACAAGTTAAAAAGGGGTTTAATATAAATTGATTCATGATTTAGAACTTCAATTTAGAACCGATGATTATTTGATGTATCAAAATAGAGTTCATGTACCGAAAAATCCAGAAATTTTGCAACAATTATTACATATAGCTCACAGTGGTAATTATTTGTTCATTCAGGGAGTACTAAGATGTACAATAATCTGAGATAGTTGTACTAGTGAATAAGTTTGAAACATGATATTTCTGACTTTGTATCCAAATGTCTGATCTATCAACAAGTTAATGCTGATCATTAAGTGTTTCAAGACTGTTACACCATGTGTTGCTATTTGAGTGGTAATGAAATAGAATTTCGATGAATTTTGTAAAAGATAGATGTTATCTGAACTATTGTTAATTGTTTGAGGAAGTCTACATATTTTATCTCCGTACGTATGAATTACTCTTTTGACAAATTAGCCGAGTTATACATTTCAGAGATTTTTAGATCACACAGTGTGCCAGACTCCATTATTTCAGATGACTAATCTGAGGGAGAGATTCAAATTCTCAAGGTAATGTCTCGTTGTTGTCTTTTAGAATTTGATAAAAATATTTACCGTTGTTTGAGTTACGTATAAAAATAATTTATTAGTTGAGCATAAGATAGCACTGTACGAAGTTTTATATAAGATCAGTGATAAAAAGAATTACAGGATCGATGTAATTAGAGAAACTAAAGAGAAGGTGAAAGTAATTCGCGACAGTCTGAAAGCAGTTTCAGATTGACAAAAAACATATGCGAACTTAATACGTAAAAGCATTGAATTTCAATTAGTGAACTGAGTGTTTGTGAAAGTGTTACTGTCAGAATAGAATTTCTTGAATTAGTCGTATGAGATTATTGAGAGAATAAGACCAGTGGCTTATCCACTTATATTACCATCAGAACTTGAGAAGATTCATCATGTGTTTCTTATATATATATATATATATATATATATATGAGATGTGACGATACAGATAAGACCTTTTGTCTATAATATCTCTTTCAGAAGTTGAAATTCAGCCTAATATGATGTATAGTGAGGAACAAATCATAATCATAACTTGTGAGATTAAAAAGTTGAGAAATTTATGAGGCTAGTGAAAGCGAATCACTAATCTATTCTCTGATAAGATTTTCGGGGACGAAAATCCCTAAGGGGGAAGAGTTGTAACAACCCGTTTTTATGGTTAATCGGAACAGTGGTTTCGAGACCACAAATCCAAAGTCAAAATAATTGTTTTATTATTTTATTAAGGTTTACAATATGATAGAATGTTCGTGTAAAAATTTCGTTAAGAAATTTTACCGTTTAAGTGTTTAATTCGATAAAAAGAACTAAATCGCGTAAAGTGTAAAACTTGTGTTCTATTAGTTAAATGTATCTCATGGCTATGAAATTAAATAGTTAAGGGTTTTATGTTGCAAATAGCCCTTTTATAATGCAAGTGGACAGTTCTATGAATGAAATAGTGAATTTTTAATGTTTTAATCAAAGGATATTGAGAAAAATAAAATAAAATAAAAATAAAAATAAAGAACACACAAATTTTACGTGGAAACCCTTTCGGGAAAAAACCACTGGTAGAGGAGAAGAAAATTCACTATGTCGAAAAATTTGAATCAATACAAGAGGAATAGACTATGTCTATTTATCGGCTTGTAAAGCCATATTCTAGTAGGATTGAAACACCTTATCCTAATCAATATAAAATAGATGAAGTTTAATAAGGTTTAAAAAACCTTATTCTAAAATAAAATAAAAGAAGTCTAGTTCTATATAGATTTTACTTTTATTTTATTTTCCATCGTATTTTATTTAAATAAGAATTTGGGTCACTTAATTCTAACAATCTCCACTTTGAGACAAATTCTCAATGAACAAGTTTTTCGTCGCGAACTTTCAATAAACAAGTTCTCCACCTCTTCCATAAAACCCCTTAAGGGTTTAACTTCAACAATGTATACCAACCAAGTCTAAGCAATGCTCAAACTTGGTTATAGGAAGTGACTTAGTCATCATATCTGCAGGATTTTCATGAGTACTAATTTTGCTCACAACAATATCACCACGAGCAATAATATCACGAACAAAATGATACCGAACATCAATGTGTTTTGTTCTCTCATGAAACATTTGATCTTTTGTAAGAAAGATGGCACTCGATCGTCACAAAATCTCGTGCTGATTTGAAGGTCTTCATTGAGTTCATTAAAGTCCCTTCAACCAAATAGCTTCTTTACAAGCCTCAAGAATCGCCATGTACTCAACCTTCAGTGGTAGACAAAGCGATCAGAGATCGCAAAGTGGCTTTCCAACCGATTGCACAACCTCCGATTGTAAAGACATAACCTGTGAGAGATCTTCTTTTATCAAGGTCTCCAGCAAAATCAGCATCAACATACCCTATAACTCCATCTCTAGTTCTTCCAAACAGTAAGAAAACATCAGTAGTACCTCGTTAGTATCCTAGAATCCACTGAACTGCTATCCAATGTTCTTTACCGGGATTCGCAATGTATCTGCTAACTGCACTGACTGCATATGATAAATCTAGACGTGAACAAACCATAGCATACATGAGAGATCCCACTGCACTGGAGTATGGAAAATATGACATGTACTCAATCTCATCATCTGATTGTGGAGACAAAACTGATGAAAGTCTGAAATGGGCTGCTAAAGGAGTACTAACAGGCTGAGCACTCTGCATATTGAACCTGCAAAGAACTTTCTCAATGTACCCCTTCTGACTTAGGTATAATTTACTTGTTTTTCTATCTCTGAGAATCCCCATTCCAAGTATCTTCTTTACTGGTCCTAAATCTTTCATCTCAAATTCTTTACTTAGTTGGGTTTTGACATTTCTTATCTCTCATTTATCTTTTGCTGCTATCAACATGTCATCAACATAAAGAAGTAGATACACAAAAGAACCATCACTGTTTTTCTTAAAGTAAACACAACTGTCAAAACTACTTCTTTTGAAATCATGAGAATTCATAAAGGAATCAAACCTCTTGTACCACTGTCTTGGTGACTGTTTCAAATCGTAAAGGGACTTTTTCAGCAAGAAAACATAGTTCTCTTTTTCTGAGACTATAAAACTCTCTGGTTGTTGCATGTAAATGTCCTCCTCAAGTTCTCCATGCAGAAATGCAGTTTTTACATCTAACTGCTCAAGCTCCAAATCATGCATGGCCACAATACCAAGCAAATCTCGAATCAAACTATGCTTAACAACTGGAGAGAATACATCTGTGAAGTCCACTCCTGGAATTTGACTGTAACCCTTTACAACAAGCCTTGCTTTATATTTGGGTTCTTCAACTCCTGGAGTCCCTTCTTTCTTTTTAAGCACCCATTTACAATGAACAACCTTTTTACCTTTAGGAAGTTTCACAAGGTCACATGTTCTGTTTTTGTAGAGTGATTCCATCTCTTCTTGCATAGCAAACATCCACTTTTCCGAGTCTTCACAGCTAACCACCTCAGAATAATTAGATGGCTCATGATTCGCATCTATATCTTCAGCCACATTTAAAGCATAAGCAACTAGATCAGCCTCAGCATACTTCTTTGGAGGTTTAATTTCTCTTCTAGTTCTGTTTTTGGCGATAGAGTATTATGGTGAAGAAGCAACTTTATTCTCAACTTTTGTTCTGGCTTGAGGAGTTGACTCAGATTAACTCGATGCTCCACCGCTTTTGATTTTCTTTATTGGAAGAGTCTTTAAGAGATAAGTTAGGTAGCATAGCAGTTTCATCAAAAACAACATCTATGCTAATCACAACTTTTCTATTTTCAGGACACCATAACTTATACCCTTTTACACCAGCTTTATAACCAAGAAAAACGTATTTAATGGATCTCGGTTCCAATTTTCCATTATCAACATGAGCATACGCAGGACACCCAAAAATTAAATCAGAATAATTAGCAGGATTACCAGACCATACCTCATGTGGAGTCTTTTTCTCAATGGCAACGAATGGAGATCGGTTGATTAAAAAACATGCAGTAGAGGCTGCTTCTACCCAAAATGACTTCGATAAGTTGGCATTTGACAACATACATCGAACCTTCTCCATGATCGTTCTGTTCATTCGTTCTGCAAAGCCGTTTTGCTGTGGAGTATGACAAACTGTCAAGTGTCTCATGATCCCTTCTGACTTGCACAATCTATTAAACTCATCAGAACAGAACTCTAAGCCATTGTCTTTGCGGAGGTATTTTATCTGTTTTCCCTTCTGTTTTTCAATCATAATTTTCCAAGACTTAAATACGAAAAACACATCACTTTTCTGCTTCAGGAAGAACGCCCAAACTTTTCTGGAAAAATCATCAATAAAGGTTAGCATATAATTAGCTCCACCTCTCAAAGGCACTCTAGATGGCCCCCACAGATCAAATGAATATACTCCAATATTCCCTTTGTGTTATGGATTCCTCTAGTGAATCGAACTTTCTTTTGCTTCCCAAAAACACAGTGCTCACAGAAATTTAGTTTGCAAATTCCTTGCCCATCAAGAAGTCCTCTTTTACTCAATTCTACCATGTCATTCTCACTCATATGCCCTAGGCGCATATGCCAAAGTTTAGTAATATCATCATCTGACAAGGAAGAGGAAGCGACAGCTGCATCACCAGTAATAGTAGAATCCTGCAAAACATATAACTTGGAAGTTTTTCTTTGCCCTTTCATCACAATAAGGGAACCTTTGGAAATCTTTAAAATCCCACTTTCAGCTGTATATCTGTACCCTTTTGAATTAAGAGTACTTAACGAAATTAAATTTCTCTTCACTTTTGGAACATGTCGTACCTCACTAAGTGTTCTGACAACTCCATCAAACATCTTAAATTTAACTGTTCCAACACCTGCGATTTTACACGAAACATTATTTCCCATCAAAATAACACCTTCAGACACTGTTTCGTAAGTTGTAAACCAATCCCGATTGGGACTCATGTGGAAGGTGCAACCTGAATCAAGTATCCATTCCTCACTTACTTTAGAATCATTGATAGAAGCAACTAGAAGTTCACCATCACTATAATCTTCTACAACATCAGCTTCACTGGAATTTTCTGGTTGTTTTCCCTTTTGATTTGCAGCCTTCCCTTTAATCTTATTTTGTAGCTTATAGCACTCAGATTTAATGTGCCCTTTCTTCTTGCAAAAGTTACAAGTTTTACCTCTGTTTGAAGACTTTGATCTACCCTTAGATTTACCGCGAGGATTCTGTTACTGTGTCCTTCCACGATCATTATCAGCATTTTAATCTTGTCTCCCACGAACAATGAGACCCTCTCCTTGAGAGTCGAGTTTAACCACAAGATGCTTCATATTATCATACGAGGTCAAAGAATCATAAACCTCATCAACTGTGAGAGACTCATGGCTGTATAAAATCGTGTCTCTAAAGGTTGAATAAGACGGGGGCAACAAACAAAGTAGAATCAACCTTAGATCTTCCTTATCATACTGAACCTCCATGGCCTTCAAGTTTGAGAGAATTTCTTTAAACACTATTAAGTGTTCGTGTACAGACGCACCTTCCTCCAAACGATGATCATAAAGGCGCTGCTTCATATGCAACTTGCTTGTTAGAGTTTTCGACATACATATTTGTTCTAGCCTCTTCCATAATGCAGCGGCAGTCTTCTCTTTCATCACATCCTACAAAATTTCGTTGGACAAATGCAGATGTAATTGTGTTAATGCCTTTCGATCCTTACGCTTCTTCTTTTCATCTGTTAATGTCGAAGGCATCTTATCTATCCCTAGCAGGGCATCTTCTAGAACCATCTGTGCAAGAACTGCTTGCATCTTAATTTGCCACAACGCAAATCTAGTGTTGTGATCCAACAGCGGAATTTCATACTTTAAAGACGCCATTACCGTGATCGAGATGAATAACCCGGAAGCTCTAATACCAATTTGAGAAAAATAAAATAAAATAAAAATAAAAATAAAGAACACACAAATTTTTCGTGGAAACCCTTTCAGGAAAAAACCACGGGCAGAGGAGAAGAAAATTCACTATGTCGAAAAATTTGAATCAATACAAGAGGAATAGACTATGTCTATTTATAGGCTTGTAAAGCCATATTCTAGTAGGATTGAAACACCTTATCCTAATTAATATAAAATATATGAAGTTTAATAAGGTTTAAAAACCTTATTCTAAAATAAAATAAAAGAAGTCTAGTTCTATATGGATTTTACTTTTATTTTATTTTCCACCGTATTTTATTTAAATAAGAATTTGGGTCACTTAATTCTAATGATATTTTAGTAAATTAGTTAATAAGTTAAGTTAAATAAAACAAAATAACACATGCATTTTTATTTCTCTTGTTTCTTCAATCGAAAATGGTAAAATAGAAAGCCATAATAGCTTGAAGCATTCGGCCATGGAGAATTGAATGCATGTAAGCTTAATTTTGTTCCGTTTTTAATAATTTTTACATTCTTTAGATCGCTACAGCTTAATCTAGCTAGCCCGTATCTCCGATTTCTGAATTGTTAAAGTATGTGAATTTTACCATTGTTGATTAAGTGTATATTTTGATAATTGATTATATAAAATAAATTATTGTTGTTAGATATATAATTTTTGTAAAGTGAATTTTGGTAAAAATGTCAATTTTGGACTAAATTGTGAATTATTGAAATTATGTGGTTGAAAGTGTGATTATTTGGAAAATATGGGCTACTAGTAGTATGGGTAAAATTCGAATAGCATGGGTTTGTCCTTAATTGCATGAATTTGTAATTTTATGTGATAAGGACTAAATTGCAAAAATGTGAAATAATAGGGGTAAAAGTTTAATTTTTCCAAAATTTGTAAATTGTGTTAAATTGAATGAATAATGATTAAATAAGTAATTTTTTTTATGTAGATTGAGAAAAATGAGATTCGGATCTAGAGCGGGAGAAAACAAAGTATCAGATTAGTCGACCTAATTCGTCATTACAGCGAACGAGGTAAGTTTGAATGCTAATAAAAGTATTTAAATTATGTTATAAATGCTTATTTATTACTGAATTGAATTGAGTGCTGAATGGTTATGATTACAAGCCAAAATAGATAGAATTACAATGTCCAAAAGTCTCGTACGAACCTTAGGAATAGTATAGGATACAAATGTCATGACATTAGGATTACCTAGATGAGATTACATGTAAGACCATGTCTAGGACATTGGCATTGTACTGTGATTATGTGTAAGACCATCTTTGGGATATTGGCATCATTATACGATTACATGTAAGACCATGTCTGGGACATCGGCATCATTAATCGATTTTGTGTAAAACCCTGTCTGGGACAATGGCATCGATATGTGTTAACATGTAAGACCATATCTGGGATATGGCATTGTACGAGCTTTATGTGATTTCCGAGTATCCTTAACAATTTCGAATGGTTTAACCGGCATAGTCAAGATGAGAAATAAAGTATGATCGGAATAAGTAATACAGGTACACACAGAACCTATGTGAGAATCGAATGAAAGTAAATTAATGAGTTCATATTGTATTATGTATATTAAATAAGAAAGAATTGTGTATAAGCATGTTTCATGTCAAAATGTTTTTATTTGATTATAATGAAGTATGAATTGAATAAATGTTGAGTTATTAAATGAAAAGTATGAGTTCAAAAAGGTAAGTTACCGAATAAGACCATAGTTGGGCTATGGCAATTGACTTATAAGACCATAACAGGGTTATGGCACGTGAAAGAAAGACCAAAGCAGGGCCTTTGCAATGTATGTGTAAGACCATAGTTGGACTATGGCATTGGAAAAATTGATGAATATTGAATTGAATAAAGCTTATATATAATTGTTTATGTATATGAAAATGTGAATGAATTGATAAGAAGTATTCAAACTATATGTATTTTGAATGAATAAACTCATGAAAATTTTAATTATCTATGTACATGAATTTGAGATTGAATGGTGAAATCATATGAACTATATCATGATTTCAGTAATTGTTTAAAATGCGATTATTTAATAATATAAGTTTATTTACATATGAGCTTACTAAGCTTTATAGCTTACTTTGTTTTCTTTTCTATGTTTATAGAGTTTCGGAAGCTTGCTCGAGTTAGAAGTCATCAGAGATCTCATCACACTATCCAACTATGGTTTGGTATATATGAGCTTTGTGATTTTGGTTATATGGCATGTATAGGCTTGAGTCTTTTTGATAAAGGTTTTGGGTGATGTATTGGGTCATTTTATATGGCTTATTAATGACTTATGTTTGATGTGTAATTTTCCTTCTGTAATGGCATAATTTGGTATGATTGGTGATGGTTCAAGATGATCATTTGGTCATTTGGTATATGATGAGTATTCACTTATGAAAAGCATGATTTTGGACCTGATAAATGCATGGCTAATAGATGATTTATGAGTCAAGCTTTGTGTGTGATTGATGGTAGTAAAAATACATATTGAAATAGGTTGTTTTGATAAGTATGATATGTACTTTGGTATATGATTGAATAGGTGAGTAATGAGGAATGAATCATGCTAGTTTGGTATGTGTTTGAATATACAAATGGTATTGATTTGAGTATATGAGTGCTTGATTTGAAATGGATTATAATATGTATTGAAATGGTTGTTTTGGCTGCCAATTTGGATATCAGTAAGGTGTTATATATATGCTTTAAGGTGATTGATTATAGGTGAGGAAAAGTGGTTTAAAACAAGACTAATTTTGCCCCACACAGTTGAGCACATGGGCGTGTGGCTTGACCGTGTGCCTACTATAACTTAACTATACAAGTCAGAGAGTTACATGGCTTAAACACACGGGTATGTATACTGTCCGTGTGTGGCACACGGGCTGGCACATGGGTGTGTGGCTGGCCGTGTGGCCAAGTCAGTATACCCTTCAGATTTTCCACGGCCATAGCACACAGGCGTGTCTTCGGCCATGTGGTGAAGTCAGTATGTATGCCCTGCTTTCACACGGCCTATGACACGGGCGTGTCTGGTGACCGTGTGAGGCACATGACCTGTTCACACAGGCGTGTAACCCTAAAATGTTGGGAAATTGTCTAAGTTTCCCAAAGTTTAAAAATGTTATCGGTTTAGTCCCGAACCACTTCTAAACATGTTCTAAGGCCTTGAAGAGCCTTGTAAGGGACAATTTTATGGTGTTATGTATAATTATGACTATGAATGTTTAAAGTATGTCATATTGATGTGATTGATCAGTAATGGCTCATAACCCTATTCCGGCCACTTAGTATCATTAAAACTCATTAATGGTCAACCATTAATAGTATCATCACAAACTCTAATAACCCCCATGCAAAGCCTTATACTTACAACTTATTGTTCATATACTACATACAAACTCACTCTTTCGAGAACATCTAACATGCAAAACTATAATACTTACCCAGAGATGGAAATATCACTGATTAAACTAAGAATCCTTAACTTTCAGCTTAACGAGGAAAAGATGCTATTGGATTTAAGAAAAAGAATCAGAAAGTACTCTCGAAGGAAGAAAAAGATTTTGTTCTTCTTGAACTTAGAAGCTTTAGTGGCTTATTTGAAGTTTCTCATAGATAGTTTAATCCATAACATGAACTTTGACATTTTGATAATCTAGATTCTAATATCGATTTTCTATTCTTCTTCAATTTTAAGATGATTTGCCAAAGCTTCAAGAGATATATCATCTTTTTTATAGTTTAGACTTATTTTTAAAGTCTTTCAAAGATGGAGGAAGATTCTTTATAATGGAGGATACAACAATAATTTCATCCACTTTCATGGTATATTTTTTAAATTGATTCAACATTTGTTCAATTTCACAAAATGATTCCATCATAGAACAATAATCAATCATGTGATATTATTGAAACAACTTACAAGAAATTTCTTACTTGTAGAATATTTGGTCATGTACATTGTCCAATTTGTCCCACAAGTCCTTAGTTATGGTCTCATCCTGGTATGTGTCAAACCATTGGATAAACAATTCAATATGTGGTCTATGCCATGTAATTAATATTGTCCCATTTTTTCCTTTCTCAAGTTGCAAAAACATATCCCTTTCAATTCTCTTTTCAACTAGGAGTATCCAAAACATAAGCAAATTTCATAGTTGATAATAAAAAGTGCATCTTTTTTCCATCATTTGAAGTTGTTCACTGTCTATAAACTAATTATAATTTATAGTAAAAATAACACCAAAAATATATAAGAATTTAGAATAGTGGTATCCACAAGTGCACGGCTCAGATTGAAATATAGTATAGTTTACAAGGAAACACTTGGAAGTATTTCAAGGATCATGCCTAAGGGAGGATGGAATAAATCTATAAAAACCTTTTTACAATAATAAGTCTAAATAGTATTAATTAAATCCTATATTATGATAAACTATAAAATAGACTAATGAGAGAAATTAAATAACAAAATAAATAAACAAGAAAAATAGCAAACGACCAAAATCAATAAACCAATTAGGAAGATTAACTTGCTTCAGGGTTTGTAATTAACTTTGAATTAGGGTTTTAGGGCGGATTAGCTATCAATTAACCACTTATTACCTTTCGCCCTCAAACTAATTAATCAATTGGTTCATACTCACTTATCTCCTAACCTCACTTTCTCAACCAGGATAAACTATGATTTACTTGGTTCGACTTATCTCCTGATCTTTGACTACTTCCTAGGGTTGTCAAGCCTAGGGTTTAAGAACACATATTATACCAATTAATCTTCTCGAGAAACCATAAATCCTTAATTAATCACATCTAAATTCACTCGTTAATCTCCCTTAAGGGATTTAGCCACTCATGTTATTCATATCTCTAACTCAATTGAATAAATCATGTAAAGAACACGATCGAATCAAAAAAGAAACAAGATTAGAATAATTGTGGATTGATATCGAATGGAAAATAAAGTAGTAAATCGATTGATCGGAATATTGAAATATGTCGATTGCAAAGAAGAAATAAATTGAATACTTCAATAATATAAAATAACTCTAGGATTGAAACCGATTCCAAGAGGAAAAACAAATATTTAAGAAATATCAAAAGAAAACTAATATAACCCTACTCCTAAACTACTAGGGTTTTTTATTGCGTCTAAGACAACTTAGTTACATCAAACCCCTAAGGTCTTATTTATAAAGG
This sequence comes from Gossypium arboreum, assembly GCF_025698485.1. Lineage (NCBI taxonomy): Eukaryota > Viridiplantae > Streptophyta > Magnoliopsida > Malvales > Malvaceae > Gossypium > Gossypium arboreum. Next base: position 11,088,325 of record NC_069073.1, on the reverse strand, counting down.
TGTTGGTAGGCCAAATTAGGTTTGCAACGCGTCCTACGTTTTCATATAAAGTCATTTGTGCAGAAAAATAGCCTTGATATTCTGGGGCATCATGTCAACTTATGTCATGCCATAGCCCTTGCATGGCACGACACGACGAGCAAATTATGCCTTCTTGGTTTTGTTTCATACTTTGATGACTCGAGAAAATTGTGCATCACTTGTCCCTTGCTTCCACGTCAATTGGGCCTATAAATCTTCATCCTACACATTCAATTTAACATCTTAGCACTATCTGAGGCCCGTGTCAGCCCAATAGGTCAACATACTCACAAAATGTATTAAAAAACACTTATTTTACTAACATTTAATCCTAAGTACATACTAAAAACATAATATAAAATACTAAATTGCTTAAAAACCAAGCTCCTTAAGTGCGGAAATAACCTAAATTAACTACTACATTTGATGGCAGGTCAAATTCCCCCACACTTAAGTCTTTACTTGTCCTTAAGCAAACTAAACAAAATAAGAAATAAGAAATAAACTAAAACGATAAATAAACATGCAAAGAAAAGAAAATTATAGAGCTAGCTTGATACAGGAAATTGGATAGAAACATATTAACAAAATAATGTAAATAAAAATATAATCCTAGAATGATATACAATTGACTCAGAATTTCTAAAGTTAGGCGGGTTAGTTCAATAAATTACAAGGCAAACAAATAAAAGAATGTTAAGTATTAGGTTTCCTTCAAAACAGATATACAAATAAACGTGTATCCTCAAATGAATATAAGTGGTAAAAAAATCAAAACTCGACACAATTTAATCCATATAAAGTACTACCTAAGTCACATAAGACTTTTCAACTTGTAACATTATGCGGTTTAAGTTGGTTGGAAGTTAAAGAACGGACTCGACAAAATAGTTAAGCATGAAAGTAATTTGGCACATGATATTGTCCCCGATACTCCCTCGAGTATACATATAGCTCACCACCTTATATCCACTTCCCTCACCTTCTTTATTTCTCCATTTACTAAGGCCTAGTATAGTATTCATGGGTACAATCATTCAAGCTCAGAATATTATTTTTTTGAACAAAAGTAAGCGTACTTTTTTTTTCCAACTCACTTTTTTTTTCATCGAGATTTTCTCGATTTTCATTTTGCCTTTTTTTTCAACAAGCTCAAAATCTTATACTTACTATACCATACAATTCTTTAGTCACTAAATTTTTTCTATTTTTTGAAACCATCGAAATCTATCTATCTAATCCTTCAATATCAATGTCAGATGTCTAAATCTGTGTAATGACCAAGAAATAAAGGATCAACTAGAATATATAATAGGCTTAAGGTTCCAATTATGGTTCATCAAGAAAATAGATTTAGGCTTCAAAATAGGTACTAAGGAAAATAATTATGGGATAGCTTTTTGGCTCAAAAATTTCTACCAAACAATGCCTTAGGTCATCCCTAGGTAATTCTATACATGGATAAAATAGGTCAAGTCTATCATTTTCTACAGCCTATAATTCAATTAAACATACATGTTATTTATATACTTATTTATCATGTGGTATACTCAACATCTTAAATCTATTCACAATGTAATAAATTGAAGTAGTCTAAAATTAAAAATTTAGAATCAATTATTATCAAACTAAATTTACAATTTATTTACAAAATCCTATTAACATGCTCCTAACCAATCACTTGTATTTTACAAGTTCAAGCATATAGAAAGTATGCAATAATAAAAATTAAAAAACTATTTGGCACACTCTCCCTAATGTGCAATTAAAAATGTAAAGGAAAAAGGTTATCCAATTATCGTGATTCGTGCAATACAATTGGTAGGACTACTCCCCCTTCTCGATTTCAACTCTATATTGTTGTGCCTTTAAAATTTTGGGGTTCCTATGAAGAAAAACTAAATGACACTACATATATAAAAATTAAAGTCTTAAATAATTAAAAACTAAAATTAAAAACATTTTGAATAAAAATAAAAATACTTAATCCAAATTAAAAGAAAATATGAAATTTAAACTTTTTTTTTTAAATTAGTTGAAATTAGGATCCGATGCCTCATCCGCTTTGCTCAGTTCACCTTCCGACTCTTTCTCCGGATCTTCTTTAAGGCCTTCCTATTGCTCCATTTCCCTCTTTTTCTTCACCTTGTTCGATTTGATCTTTACCTTGTACTTAGTTAATGAGAATTGTGGAAGGTTCAACCTGTTTTTCCTCGTATAACCCTCAAAGATTGGTTTGGCTTCTTGCATCCATCGAACGATCCATGTCGAATCGAGTAGCACGTTCTCGCTTAGATGCTGTTTTGTCTTTATCGCTCTCTTTTGTTTCTGATTCCCTATAAGATATTCCACACTCAGTTTTGAGATCGGAAACTTGTTTGGTTGTAAATCATGACTCGATCATCCCATCAACACCTTCATTTGTCAGCATAAAGCTGTCACTATGTATGGGAAAAATAGTTTCACCTCATTTTTTTCAACCCGTTTTTCCTCTCATAATCTTCAAATATTGGTTCAACTTCTTGCATCCATCGAACGATCCATTTCGAATCGAGTAGCACATTCTTGCCTAGATGTGGTTTTGTCTTCATGGCTCTCTTTCATTTTTGATTCCCTATAAGATATTCCACACTCGGTTCTGAGATCAAAAACTTACTTGGTTGTAAATCACAACTCAATCGTCCCATCGGCACCTTCATTTTTCTGCATCAGGCTATCACTAAGTGCGGGAAAAGTAGTTCCACCTCATTTTTTCAATCCATTTTTCCTCGCAGAATCTTTAAAGATTGGTTTGACTTCTTGCATCATTGAATGATCTATTTTGAATCGAGTAGCGCATTCTCACCTAGATGTGGTTTTGTCTTTATTGCTCTCTTTCATTTTTGATTCCCTATAAGATATTCCACACTCGATTCTAAGATAGAAAACTCGCTTAGATGTAAATCACGACTTGACCGTCCCATTGGCACCTTCATTTGTCAGTATAAGGCTGTCACTAAGTGCGAGAAAAGTAGTTCCACCTTGTTTTTCCTTGCCCATTGGATCATGCTCAGATATATCCATGTTCTCACACAAATTCTTTCCCTTTGTTAAAATTGCGTACAATAGAGGCGCCTGGAATGTATCGATATTGGACATGTCTGCCGCTGGGCAAATTCAAGTACTGACGAATTTCAACCACATTCACGCTGTCGAAGTTAACTTCTCTTGAGAAAATGATACGAGATAGTCCGTTTTTAAGTAGCATTTCTACCCACCCTTCTCATTCGTTAGGAGTTTGATTATGTTGTTCATATTCTCTCTCGGGAAATACATTAGGTCAATATGTTGTACAAAATCATAAAGATATAATGTAATGTTATAATACCTTGCTATCTCGGGAGGCGAGATAGAAATCTCTTTCCCTGAGTTGAAAATAGTATCCCTAGTACCACCATCGATCTATTCATATCTACCTCTTTCAATTTGATGTAAAATTCATGTACGACCGAAAGGTACACCGGATTGGTTGGGGTTATGCATAGCTTCTCCCATTGGTGGTATTAGATCAACTCTCACGTTTTGCTCTTTAATATGCCTATAGATTTTAAACCTCGTTCTTGCAAGGAATTTTTCATTGGACAGCCTGAAGGTTACTTTTGAGCTCCCATTCCTGGACATGGGTGCGGCTATCCACTATGGATTTACTATAAAAAAGGTTGCTATGCATGGTTTTGGGGTTATGAAACAAAGGAAAGGTAGAGAATTTATGGAATCTACAAAAAAAGGGTTGTGAATGGAGATTTAGTTGGCTATGATGGCTTGAAGGGTATAGCAGCTGGTAAGGGCAATATATAGAAACCATTTAGGGCTTTACTTGCCATCAAAACTTGGTGAATATCTATGAAGATCATGTTGAATTAAGAATAGAAAGTTGCCAAAAATGGTTTACATGTCGCGTCATAGGGGTGCATGGCGCAACACAACATATATTTGACCTTGGATCTTGCTTTCAAACGAAGGCATGCCACGCCACGATGATAGTTCTTTAAGTTTTAAAGTTTCCCAGAGTTATGTCATGCCATAGGATTATTATGTGACAACATGGCTTCTATTTTGCCTCTTTGGGACTTATAAGAGACCTTTTGTTGCCCATGCATGCAACCTACTAATGTCTATCTCCTCTGTTACTCTCAGGAACCTTTTTCCTTCTAATTCTAACACAAAATAACAAGTTTAATTCTTAACTTTAACAAATTAAAAATAATATAATATACAATATTTACAAGTTAGTTAGGTTCGATGGTTTAAAATTTATGTCGTACTACCGGACTTGTCTGGTAATTCTTTAAACTTCACCATCAACTTCCTCCATCACTCCCGACCGTCTCGATTCTCCCAATTACTCATTCCACTATAGTCTCGCCATTTATCTTGTTTTCTCATCTTATGAGTACCTACACTTGCACAACTCAAGAAATTCCTTCGATCAAGGCCTTTGAGGATTAAATTAAATAATGCATAAGACTTCTCCTTAGCTAATCCCTCACTTTGGGAATTACGGCCACATTTGAACACTTTTATTTCGTCATCAATTTTTATGATTAGCTTGATTCATTCAAGATCGATTGTTGATTTAGAAGTGGCCAGAAATAGCATACCCAATAGAATGGGGATTTCTCAATCTTACTAAAAATTGAGGACTACGAAATTGACGGGGATTATGGCTCCCTATACCTTGACCAATACATCCTCGAGTATACCTTTCAGGTGCTCCAAGGATTTATTGACTAGCTTTAGCATTATCGAGAAATTTTTAATATCCCCAAGTCTGAGTTTCTAATAGATCGATAGGGGCATTAAGTTTATGCTAGCCCCTAAATTGCAAAGGGCCTTGCTAAAATGTTTATCCCCTATCTCTATTGGCTTCGTGAAGCTACCTGGATCGTAATAGCACTTTTTTAGTCAAATCGACATAGTGGTTTTGGAATCACAAATTTGAAGTCAAAATATTTATTTTGTTATTATTTTAATGTCTACAACATGATAGTAGAGTCGTGTGAAAATTTTGTTGAAAAATTTTATTATTTGAGTGCTCAATTTGGTAAAAAGAACTAAATCTCGTAAAGAGTAAAAGTTGTGTTCTATAAGCTAAAGGAGTCTAATAGTTATAGAACTTTAAAGTAGAGTCCTTGTGTGATAATTAGCCCATTTATGAAATAGTGGATGATAGTGGCATGGCATTTGTTGTAATTATTAATGTTTTTAAAGGTTAATTTTGGTATTTGATAATTAAAGACATAATAAATAAAACAAAACAAAATATTTGTTTCTTATCATCTTCATCACCAATTTTTAAGAGAAAAAGGAAGCCATTTTTATCCTTTTTATTCGGCCAAGCTTCCTAGCTCAATTGGTGAGTGAATTTTGTTCTGTTTTTAATGATTTCTATGTTTTTGAGATCGTTGCAGCTTAGTCTAGCTAGCCCAGGGACTATTTTGCAAAATTATTAAAGTTTTAGGGTTTTTCCATTGATGAATCTATGTGTGTTTTGATATTTAATGGTATAAAATGCATGGTTGTTGTTAGATAAACAACATTTGTTAAGTGATTTTTAGTGAAAATGCAAATTAGGGATTTAATTGTGAAATGTGAAAACTTTATGGTTAAAATGTGAAATAAATGAAAAATATGGGCTGTTAGGGACTTAATTGAAAATTGGCTAGCATGGGTTGTGGTTGAATTGCATTAATTTGTAATTTTATGAAATAATGACTAAATTGCAAAAATGTGAAATGTTAGGGTTAAAAATGTAAAAGCTCCATAATGTGTGTTTTTGGATTAAATTGAATAGAGAGATTATTAAATAAGATAAATTTGATATTATATAGATCAAGAAAAATGAAATTCAGATCTAGATCGGGGGGAAAAATAAAATAATTGACTAGTAGATCCATTTCACTGATTTTACGATCGAGGTAAGTTTATATGATTAATAAGCTTAATGTTCTGTGTTTATATGCTTAGATATTATAATTTTGATATTACGACACTGTGGAATCTATCAACAAAACATTGACACAGTGAGAATCCCGGTTGGACCTAAGGAATAGATAGGATATTAGTGACATGTCATTAGGGGTTACTGTGATTATGTGGTTCGGGTGCTGGTCCTGTATGCCCTACCGGTGGCTGAGTATACTGGCATGTGTTACGATTACTTGATAACTTGTGTGAGCAGTACTATGTAGCTACGTCTTGACTGATAGCTTATGTAAGCAGGCCCGTTGATAGCTCGAGGGTGAGCAAATATGTGATATGAGATTGAGATAGCTTTGGCTATGTATGTGGCACTTTGGTGTGAGATTCCCGAGTATCTGATATTATTCTAAATGGTTCAATGGGAAAAGATAATGGTACATGAATGTAAGCAATGATACGGATCAGTTCAGGTACTCGGGATAAGTTTGGCAAGTAAGTTATAATTGATAAGTTCATATGAAAAGTAATTGAAAGTTGATGAATTTATACATGATATATAGAATTATGGCAATATGCAAATTGCTGAATTGAATGTATTGCTTATATTTATTTATGTTCTTTAAATTGTGAATGAATTGGAAAATTATACCTATTAATCATATGAGCTTCCTAAGCTATTCAGCTTACTCTATTTATTTTACCGTATTTATAATGATTTCAAAGCTAGCTCAGATTCGGGGATCGTCAGAGACTTCATTACATTATCCTACTATCACTTTAGTACTTTTGAACTTAAGCGTTTTAAGTATATGGCATGTATAGGATTATGGTCATTTTGGTTATGGATTGATAATGAATTTAGCCACTTGAATTGACTTGTAAAAGTCTAAAGTTTGGTTTTGTATATAGCTCTGAGAGTTGGCTTAATTTGGTTGTGAATATATATATGTATATAGTTTGTGTTGTGAGTTTATGAATGGATGTATGATGCTTGTGGATTATAGATATTTTGGATGTCAAATGTTTGATTTTGGAGAAGTTATATGTTTGTGAAATTGGTGCATAATGAAGCATGTTTGAAAGTGTTTAATTTAATGATTTGTATATGTGAATTTGGTATAAGTGGAATAGCCTATTTTGTGACTTGTGTGTAATGTGGAAAATGGTATAAAATTTGCATGAATTAGGCTTGATTTGGTTGGTTTGAATGATTATGTATGTTATGTTTTGGTGCAAATTGGGTTGATATAGGTGAAAGCATGATTGGGTGGAAAAATAGCGTGGTAAATAGCCTATTTTTTATCCACACGGGCAGCGACCCAGGCGTGTGTCTCAGCCGTGTGTGACACACGACCAGGTTGCACGGTCGTGTATCCCCTTGTGACAGCCCAAAATTGACCCTAGTCGGGAAGTGGTTTCGGGACCGCTAAATCGAGTCACCGAAATGTTTGAACGTAGTATTTATTGTCTAAAATATGTGATTATGAATGTGTGAAAGTTTTAAGTTTCGATTTAGTAAATTTCGTGTGAATTTAGTCAATAGGACTTGTGTGACACTTTTGAAATGTGATAGGCTAATCTATAAGGATCTAATAGTGCATGTAATAAAAAAAGGAGGACTTGCATGTCAAATTTCCCTAAATCCAAGCCTAGTGGCCGGCCATGACAAAGAAATATGGGCAAAACATGTCATAGACATGTTTTGTTGGTGCATCATGGGAGGAAAAAAAAATAAAATAAGAAAAAGATGAAAAAAAAGGGATTATGATGAAAACAAAGAAAAAAAAATGTTCATCCTTTTTTCATCTCTTTTGGCCGAAATTCTCTAAGGAAGGAGGAAGGAGTTTTTGCTTCATGTTTGGTTTGGAAGAGGATTAGGAGGAGATTTGGTCATACTTGCATCTAGATTAAGGTATGTTTGAGGTTGTGCCATGAGATTCATGCATGTTCTTAGTTGCTAGCTTGAGTTCTAATTAGTCCATGGTTCAAAACTTTGCTATATCATGGGGATGATATTCGGCCAAGGTAGATTTTGTGTTAATGCCATTGCATGCTAAATATGAAGCTTGTTAATGATACATGTGATGGCGGATTGATGACTCTTGGATTTTCTTTTTAGCATTTTTGAGTAAGACATTAAGTTTTGGAATTGATGAAATGGAGAGTATGCTTAAGTTGTGTTATGAACAACTATGTGTTAAATCGAGGGTTGCTAAGCTAGCTATTAAGGTGAAGTGCAATGTTAGTGATTGATTAATAGTGTATATACATGTATGCATATTCGGCCATCAAATTAAGAGCATAGGTGATGATGAGTCTATGCTTTGTACATTCGGCCATATATATATATATATATGCATGTGTGATTGGATTATTGATAGTAGGGCTATAGCATATGGTTATGAGCCGAATAGCTAAGAGCATGAGGTAGCAAGATAAAAATTTTACCATGTCATTCCGTATGTCATAAAATCATTAAAATGTGAATATCAATATGTGTAGCAAAGCGGTTGAATGAGTTAATTTATTTGTTTAAGCTCAAGATCCTAAAGGAGAGGCGTCCAACAAGGGGAAATCGAAGGTCATCGAGTAGCCGACTTGGGATTATTTTACACCACACAAGGTAGGTCACTAAGCATATATTTTGTATTGATTTAAATAGACATAATGTCTATGTAATTATGCCGAAAGGAATGATAAATTTATATACATGTATGTATGTGGTGATGAAAGTATTGAATGAAAAGAAAAGAGGTGAGATGCATCGAGTTGTTGATTTCGGCACTAAGTGTGCGGGTATAAACATTTGTGATCATGAGAATGGTACTAAGTGTGCGGGTTTAAAATTTGTACAGCACTAAGTGTGCGAGTTTGATCATATAGCACTAAGTGTGCTAGTTGATTATATAGCACTAAGTGTGCGGACTCACTATATGCTTTTGAATCACTATTGACACTGAGTGTGCGACATTATTGAGTTGATCACGGACAGCAGATCGGGTAAGTACCTTGAGTTCATGGCTAATAGGCGCTATGTTTATGTTTGGAGTTGAGCTTGGTAAGTTTTGAACCTATGTGACAATTCAAATTGAAGTCACGTACATAAGAATTATCGTGGAATAAGTGAAAGGTCATGTAGATGTATGATTGTAACGAAAACAAAATGGTGTATAAAAATGCCTCAAATATCTTATTGATTAGTATATGGAATGTGAATGTGTAACTTGGTATGAGATTGAATCGAAAGGTCTAAGGAACTATGGTATAGTTCGGTTTGAATGGAATAATTAGCCTCGTTCCATTTTGTTTCCTCTTGTGATAATGTTATTAATGGTTGGTAGTGCATTGCTTATGACTTACTGTTAGAATTAAGTGACCCAAATTCTTATTTAAATAAAATACGATGGAAAATAAAATAAAAGTAAAATCCATATAGAACTAGACTTCTTTTATTTTATTTTAGAATAAGGTTTTTAAACCTTATTAAACTCCATCTATTTTATATTGATTAGGATAAGGTGTTTCAATCCTACTAGAATATGGCTTTGCAAGCCTATAAATAGACATAGTCTATTCCTCTTGTATTAGAGTAAAAATTTTTCGACATAGTGAATTTTCTTCTCCTCTGCCGTGGTTTTTTTCCGAAAGGGTTTCCACGTAAAATTTATGTGTTCTTTATTTTTATTTATTTTATTCTATTTATTTTTCACAAATTGGTATCGAGCTTAGGGTTATTCATCTCGATCACGGTAATGGCGTCTTTGAAGTATGAAATTCATTGTTGGATCGCAACACCGATTTGCGTTGTGGCAAATTAAGATGCAAGCGCTTCTTGCAGATGGATCTAGAGGATGCCCCGCTAGGATAGATAAGATGCCTTCGACATTAACGAGATGAAGAGAAGAAGCATAAGGATCGAAGGCATTAACACAATTACATCGCATTTGTCCAACGAAATTTTGCGGGATGTGATGAAAGAGAAAAGCTACATTGCATTATGGAAGAGGCTAGAACAAATATGTATGTCGAAAACTCTAACAAGCAAGTTGCATATGAAGCGGCGTCTTTATGCTCATCGTTTGGAGGAAGGTGCGTCAGACACCGAACACTTAATGTGTTTAAAGAAATTCTCTCAAACTTGGAGGCCATGGAGGTTCGAGATGATAAGGAAGATCTAGGGTTGATTCTACTTTGTTCGTTGCCCCCGTCTTATTCAACCTTTAGAGACACGATTTTATATAGCCGCGAGTCTCTCACAATTGATGAGGTTTATGATTCTTTAACCTCGTATGATAAGATGAAGCATCTTGTGGTTAAACCCAACTCTCAGGGAGAGGGTCTCATTGTTCGTGGGAGACAAGACCGGAATGTTGATGATGATCGTGGTAGAACAGAGGAACGGAATCCTCGTGGTAAATCTAAGGGTAGATCGAAATCTTCAAACAGAGGTAAAACTTGCAACTTCTGCAAGAAGAAAGGGCACATTAAATCTGAGTGCTATAAGCTACAAAATAAGATTAAAAGGGAGGCTGCGAATCAAAAGGGAAAACAGCCAGAAAATTCCGGTGAAGTTGATGTTGTAGAAGACTACAGCGATGGTGAACTTCTAGTTGCTTCATCAATGATTCTAAAGTGGCGAGTGTGGATACTTGATTCAGTTGCACCTTCCACATGAGTCCCAATCGGGATTGGTTTACAACTTATGAAACGATGTCTGAAGGTGTTGTTTTGATGGGAAATAATGCTTCATGTAAAATCGCGGTGTTGGAACAATTAAAGTTAAGATGTTTGATGGAGTTGTCGAACACTTAGTGACGTGCGGCATGTTCCGAATTGAAAAGAAATTTAATTTCGTTGAGTACTATTGATTCAAAAGGGCATGAGATACACAATGAAAGTGGGGTTTTAAAGATTTCAAAGGGTCCCTTGTTGTGATGAAAGGGCAAAGAAAGATTGCCAAGTTATATGTTTCTGAGGTTCTCTCATTCTTGGTGATGCAATTGCCGCTTCCTCTTCCTTGTCGGATGATGATATTACTAAACTTTGGCATATCGCCTAGGGCATATGAGTGAGAATGGCATGGCGAAATTAAGCAAAGAGGACTTCTTAATGGGCAAGGAATTTGCAAACCGAATTTCTGTGAGCAACTGTGTGTTTTGGGAAGAAAAAGAGTTCGATTCACTAGAGGAATCCATAACACGAAGGAAGCGTTGGAGTATATCCATTACGATCGTGGGGGCGTCGAGTGCCTTCGAGAGGTGGAGCTAATTATATGCTAACCTTTATTGATGATTTTTCGAGAAAAGTTTGGGCGTTCTTCACGAAGCGAAAAGCGATGTGTTTTCCACATTTAAGTCTTGGAAAATTATGATTGAAAAGCAGACGGAAAAGCAGATAAAATACCTCCGCATGCACAATGGCTTAGAGTTACGCTCGATGAGTTTAATAGATTGTGCAAGTCGGGGGATCATGAGACACTTGATAGTTCGTCATACTCCACAGACAAAAGCGGCGTTGCGAGCGAATGAACAAAACGATCATGGAGAAGGTTCGATGTATGTTGTCAAATGCCAACTTACGAAGTCATTTTGGGCGAAGCGACCTCTCTTCGCATGTTTTTGATCAACCGATCTCCATCCGTTGCCATTGAGAAAAAGACTCCACAAGAGGTATGGTCCGTAATCCGCTAATTATTACGATTTAAAGATTTTTGGGTGTCTGCGTATGCTCATGTTGATAATGGAAAATTGGAACCGAGATCCATTAAATGCGTTTTCTTGGTTATAAAGTGGTGTAAAAGGCTATAAGTTATGGTGTCCTGAAAATAGAAAAGTTGTGATTAGCGAGATGTTGTTTTTGATGAAACTGCTATGCTACCTAACTTATCTCTTAAAGACTCTTCCAATAAAGAAAACCAAAAGCGGTGGAGCATCGATTAATCTGAATCAACTCCTCAAGCCGATACAAAATTGAGAATAGAGTTGCTTCTTCACCGCAATACTCTATCGCCAAAAACAGGACAAGAAGAGAAATTAAACCTCCAAAGAAGTATGCCGAGGTTGATCTAGTTGCTTATGCTTTAAATGTGGTGAAGATATAGATGCGAATCAAGAGCCATTTAATTATTCTGAGGCGATTAGTGTGAAGACTCGAGAAAAGTGGATGTTTGCTATGCAAGAGGAGATGGAATCACTCCACAAAAAGCAGAACATGGGATCTTGTAAAACTTCCTAAAGGTAAAAAGGCATTCGTTGTAAATGGGTGTTTAAAAGAAAGAAGGGACTCAGGAGTTGAAGAACCGGATATAAAGCAAGGCTTGTTGCAAAGGGTTACTGATCAAATTCCGAGTGGACTTCACAGATGTGTTCTCTCTAGTTGTTAAGCATAGTTCGATTCGAGCTTTGCTTGGTATTGTGGCTATGCATGATTTGGAGCTTGAGCGGTTAGATGTAAAAGCGCATTTTGCATGGAGAACTTGAGGAAGATATTTACATGCAACAACCGGAGGGTTTTATAGTCTCGAAAAAGAGGACTATGTTTGCTTGTGAAAAAGTCCCTTTACGGTTTGAAACAGATCACCAAGACAATGGTACAAGAGGTTTGATTCCTTTATGACTTCTCATGATTTCAAAAGAAGTAGTTTTGACAGTTGTGTCTACTTTAAGAAAAAAAGTGATGGTTCATTTGTGTATCTACTTCTTTATGTTGATGACATGTTGATAGCGACAAAAGATAAAGAGAGATAAGAAAGGTTAAAGCCCAACTAAGTGAAGAATTTGAGATGAAAGATTTAGGACCAGCAAAGAAGATACTTGGTATGGAGATTCTCGAGATAGAAAAGCAAGTAAATTGTACCTAAGTCGGAAGGGTACATTGAGAAAGTTCTTTGCGAGTTCAATATGCAGAGTGCTAAGCTGTTAGTACTCCTTTAGCGACCCATTTCGGACTTTCATCGGCCTTATCTCCTCAATCGATAATGAGATTGAGTACATGTCACATGTTCCATACTCTAGTGCAGATGGGATCTCTCATGTATGCTATGGTTTGTTCACGTCCGTTTATCATATGCGATCGGTCGATTAGCGAGATACATGGCGAATCTGGTAAAGAACAACGGAAAGCGATTCGATGGATTTTAAGATACTTACGAGGCACTACTAATGTTTGCTTACAGTTTGGAAGAACTAAAGATGGAGTTATAGGGTATGTTGATGCTGATTTTCTTGGAGACCTTGATAGAAGAAGATCTCTCACGAGTTACGTCTTTACAATCGGAGGTTGTGCAATTAGTTGGAAAGCCACTTTGCAAACTACGATCGCTTTGTCTACCAACGGAAGCTGAGTACATGGCGATTCTTGAGGCTTGTAAAGAAGCTATTTGGTTGAAGGACTATTTAGTGAACTCAATGAAGACCTTCAAATCAGACACGATTTTGTGACGGTCAGTGCCATCTTTCTTACAAAAGATCAAATGTTTCATGAGAGAACAAAACACATTGATATTCGGTATCATTTTGTTCGTGATATTATTGCTCGTGGTGATATTGTTGTGAGCAAAATTAGCACTCATGAAAATCCTGCAGATATGATGACTAAGTCACTTCCTATAACCAAGTTTGAGCATTGCTTAGACTTGGTTGGTGTTCATTGTTGAAGTTAAACCCTTAAGGGTTTTTGGAAGAGGTGAAGAACTTGTTTATTGAAAGTTCGCGATGAAGAACTTGTTCATTGAGAATTTGTGTCAAGGTGGAGATTGTTAGAATTAAGTGACCCAAATTCTTATTTAAATAAAATACGATGGAAAATAAAATAAAAGTAAAATCCATATAGAACTAGACTTCTTTTATTTTATTGTAGAATAAGGTTTTAAACCTTATTAAACTCCATCTATTTTATATTGATTAGGATAAGGTGTTTCAATCCTACTAGAATATGGCTTTGCAAGCCTATAAATAGACATAGTCTATTCCTCTTGTATTAGAGTAAAAAATTTTCGACATAGTGAATTTTCTTCTCCTCTGCCCGTGGTTTTTTTCCCGAAAGGGTTTCCACGTAAAATTTATGTGTTCTTTATTTTTATTTATTTTATTCTATTTATTTTTTCACACTTACTGAGTTATATACTCATTCGGTGTTTGCTTGTCACCTATTTTAGGTTTCTTGGACTCGACTTTTTGCGTATTCGGGACCGTCATCGAAGTCATCACACCGGCTAACAACTTTTGGTATTTTCTTCGTAGTTGGTCTAGGAGTACATTTCGGCATGTATAGGCTATTATGCTTTGTTGAAATTGGTATGTAAACTTTTAGCCATGCGAAAATGGCGTAAATGTTCGGTTGGAATTGGTTTTGTGATGTTTGGACACAAGTCATGGTTATAATTTGGGACATGCATGATGAATTATTAGTTAAATCAAGGAAAAGTCATGAAATAGGCATAGTTTGTTTTAGTAACAGATGCTGACAGCAGCAGTGGTGTGGATATGAAAAATCACTAAAAATAGCAGGAATGGAATTAAATAGTGAATAAATTATGTAAATGAGCCTTGACGAATCTACTTTCATATGGAAGAAACGAAACAGTCATATGAGTTGTATCCTAAGAGATATTTAGGTATTCGTGAAATAGGGCCAGAACGGTTTCTGGATTCCCTTTTCCGACTTTGGAAATTCATTATAAATTAACCAGAGATAATTAGGAGTCATACCATATATGTATAGTTTCCTATTTGAGTCTAGTTTCTATATAAACAAACGGCATCAGTATTGAAGCCCTGCACAGGGAGATATTCAAGTTGTAACGCACGAAGGTCAGTGTAGTCGACCCCTGTAACATGGGAGACTTTAACTAATAAAATGTACTAATTGGCTTGACCAAAAATTCTAGAAAAAATTCTGTAGATGGACATATGAGTCTAGTTTCAGGGAAAAATTACAAAACTGATTTTCGAGTTTTGAAACTCCAGATATGATTTTTAAGGCGACAGTGACGAGTAACCAGCTTGTCTGGAAATTTTTTTTTATGGACTGTGAAAACAATTAAGTTAAGTCTGTGTACACCTTGTATTCGACTCCAGTAACGGATTCGGGTACGGGGTGTTACACCCCTGGTGTTGTAATTGAAATTAAGTTAGTATGCTCCATACGGCCTAACACACGGGCATGTGACTTGGCCATGTGGCCTAAGTCAGTATACCCTACAGGTTTGGCATAGACTAGCACACGGCCTGACACATGGACGTGTGTAGCCATTTCTAAGGCACACGGGTGTGTGTGTTGGCCATGTGACCCAAGTCAGAGAGTTACACGGGGTCAGACATGGACTGGAACACGGCCATGTGTTTTCATTTTGAATGTTCACACGACTTGTGACATGGTCGTGTCTTTGGCCGTGTGAGACACACGGTCGGGCCACACGAGCGTGTGTCTTTTGTATTATGGAAAAAAATTTCTGAGTTTTGTAAAAGTTTCCTGAGTTATCTATTTAGTCTCGAACCTTTCTGAATGCATGTTTTGGGCTCGTAGGCTCGTGTTAGGGACGGTGTGAATGATTTTGATTGATGATTAATTGAATTTAAGAAATGTATGTGAAATATATGATTATTGTGCTATAATCCGGTAATGCTTCGTAACCCTATCTGTGTTGAATACAGGTGAGGGGTGTTACATGGATCTTTTAATTTCAGGGGTATCTTCTTAGCCATTAAAACGCTACACGAGTCATTAATATCAATTTTCTTGCCCTTTTTCATCTTCCTATACCGTGCCATACTTTCTTTTAAGTACTTGGCATATTTCAGAATTTTATCGATAAACTCTAATAGCAGCAAATTGACATTGAGACATTTAAATAAATTAAAAAAATTTATAAAATCTACCTCTTGCTTATCCTCTAACCTTGTGAGCAATGGTACATTTATTGTGCTCGAATTTGAGATTACCGAATCAGGCACCAGTTTAGCTACCTTCTCGATCGACTCATGGTGCTCAGCTTCTTATTCTTCCGTGGGTTCGTCGACATCTTCGATAATCTCCTCCTATTCATGGATGGCTTTACTTGGTGGCTTCAATTCCTTTCTCAATCGCAAAGCAGTTGCTTTTACGTGCTCCTTCCAATCTCTTCAAGGGTTATTTTCCGTGTTACGAGGGAGAGTCTGGTCATTTTGCTTTTGAAACATTGTCATTAATTGGCTCATTCGGTCCCAAGGGTTGTCCATTTGAGATTTGAGTCATCCACACGTAGCTTGGACTTTTCGAATGTCCATATTCATAGTTTGCATCTCCCCCTCTAATCGATCGAATCTTTGACCACATGCATCTCCTTCTATTAACTATGTAGCTTGCCTCCTCCGGTTGGTTCTCAGAATAAAGCTCTGTTCTTGTTGGGTTGATAGGTGTTTCCAAATGGTTAAGCTTTTCTAGGATTTATTGGAATCAAGTATCATTGTTATCTTTGTTCACAGCATTTACCGTTGGAGGCTCGGATTTGTATATACATCTCTCATAGGGCCACATGTACAAATTCATGGACATATCATCAATGATTTTGTATGCTCGTTCATACGTATGAAACATGAGAGATTCATCAGACATTCCATCTAAGCTTGACTTGATGTGGCCGTTAACACTATTATAAAAAAAATTGTATTTTTGAGCCACTCTAGTAATCCATGATGTTGGCACTTCCTTAGCATTGTCTTGAAATGTTCCCATGCCTCGTATAGGCACTCACCCTTATATTGCTTAAAATTGGTGATCTCTCACCCAAGTTGAATGGTTCGACTAATCAAGAAAATTTTATACAGAAATTTTTTTGCTAGATCATTCCACATGGTAACAGAACCCAGTTCTAATGAGTCTAACCAATCAGTCACATTGTCGCACAAAGAGGATGAAAATAACCAAAGTTGCACAGCATCATCTGATACCCCATTGTACTTAAAGGTGTCGTATAGTTGTAGGAATCGCTTCAAATGTTCGTTTGGATCTTTCACCATGTTTCTTTTGAATTTCAGCGTGTTTTGGATCATCATCTGGATTGTGGCCACCTTATCTCAAAATTATTGGCATTAATTGTCAGTTTTTCTATGTTTCCTAGCAGCTCGTCTAGTTTAGGTAGGGCATACTCACGCAACATTCATTGATCCACTGGGACTTCTTCCTGATTATTTCCTTGTCTCTCTCATGGATTCTCAAATAACAGATTTCCTCGGGGTAAGTTAAATACCACGGGTGGATCGATATTCATCACTAGATGGTTGTGCCTAATGATCTTCTCCAGATCTAGGTATGGTTTAATTGGTGTGCTGAAGTTTCGCCTCATAAACGACCCGAAAAGAAAATAAAAAATAAACAAAAATTAAGTATGGTATTTATAGGTTTTAACTTTCCTACTTATCTTATTATTTGTAAAAATATTTTCAAGGTCTATTGTCGAAGCCTTCCCGGCAACAGCACCAACAACTTGACCGCTTATAAACAAGTTATTGTTTATAGTAAAATTAACACAAAAAAAATATAAGAATTTAGAATGGCGATTTCCGCAAGTGCACAGATCAAATTTTAATATAGTATAGTTTACAGCAAAACACTTGGAAATATTCTGAGGATTGCACACAAAGAAGGATGGGATAAATCTATAAAAACCTTCTTATAATAATAAGTCTAAATAGTATTAATTAAATTTTATATTACGATAAACCATAAAATATATTAATAAAAGAAATTAAATAACTAAATAAATAAACAAGAAAAATAACAAATTAATAAAATTAATAAACTGATCAAGAAGATTAACTCACTTTAGGGTTTGTAATTAACTTCATATTAGAGTTTTAGGGTGGATTAACTATCGATTAACCACTTATTACCTTCTATCCTCTAACTAATTAATCGATTGATTGATACTCGCTTATCTCCCAACCTCACTTTCTCAACTAGGATAAACTACAATTTACTCGGTTCGAATTATCTCCTGATCTTATCTAACCTATGATTACTTCCTAGGGTTTAAGAACAGATATTTATACCAATTAATCTTCTCAGGAAACCCTAAATCCTCCGTTAATTACATCTCCATCCACTCGTTAATCTCCCCTAAAGGATTTAGCCACTCATGTTCTTCATAGTCTCTAACTCAATTGAAAAAATCATGTAAAGAACATGATTGAATCAGAAAAGAAACGAGATTAGAATAACCGTGGATTAATATCGAATGGAGAACAGAGTAGTAAATTGATTGATCGAAATAATGAAATATATCGATTGCAAAGAAGAAATGAACTGAATACTTCAATAATATAAAATAACTCTTGGATAGAAGCCGATTCCAAAAGGGAAAACAAATAGTTAAGAAAAGCCAAAAGAAAACTAATCTAATCATACTCCTAAGCTACTACGGTTTTTTATTGTGCCTAAGACAACTTAGTTACATCAAACCCCTAAGGTCTTATATATAGAGGTGTTGGTAGCCCAAATTAGGTCTTCGACACGTCCTAGGTTTTTGTATAAAGCCGATTGTACGGACGAAAATAACCTTGATATTCTTGGGCATCACATTGACCTTTGTTGTGCGATAGCCGTTGCATAGTGCGACACATAGAGCAAATTATGCCTTCTTGGTTTCGTTTCATGCTTTGACGGCTATGGAAATTTGTACATCACTTGTCCCTTGCTTCCACGTCAATTGGATCTATAAATCTTCATCCTATACACTCAATTTAACATGTTAGCACTACCTAAGGTCCATGTCGGCCTAATAGGTCACAACACTCACAAAATGTGTTAAAAAAACTTTTTTTACTAATATTTAATCCTAAGTACTAAATACTGGAAACATAATATAAAAGACTAAATTGCTTAAAAAACAAGCTCCTTAAATGCGAAAAAAAACCCTAATTCACTACTACGTTTGACGGCAGGTCAACTGTCACCATCAAATCAATTAAGCTTGACAACGTTGGAAGCTAACTCCTTTAGTGTTCTACTTTCATGTATAGTAGTAGCCATCATAAAACGAACAAATACTTCAATAGGAAAAACAATAGGATAAGACTCCAATGTGTGCATCAAGCCACTATCTTTAAAGCTCTATTTGCCCCCACTATATTTGGTGTACAAAAGAAATTCTAGCAAATGAGCTTTAAGGATACAATGAAGCCCAATGAGTATTCATATTTTGCACAAACGGATATAGTTCATAAACACTGAGTAGAGTTTAACAAGAATATCAATATTCTATAAAGTATAGCAATTTCTACAAAAATATAACTATCCAATAAGCATCTTTTGGATAGACACATATCTTAAACAGACATAATTATTTAATTAATATTATTTGAATATTTATAATTTTTTTATTAAAAATCAAGTGACCTAACTTTTGGTATTTAAAATACATAATTATCAAAGTAAATAATAAGAATTCTTGATTAATAACCAACAGTTATAACTTGTTACCGTTTACATTTTTCATTTGTAACTACTAAAATATTAATATTTTTTTAAAAAATTCAAAGTAGAATTATATTAATATAAAAAATTAAATAAAAATTTATATTGTATATATGATTGTATTAATGTAATATGAAGTTGATTGACTCTTAACTCGATTGGCTTCGTATTGTTGCCAATGTAGGAAGATGTGAGTTCGAGTAGTCAAGCGCATTATCATTTTATTTAAGAGTTGGAGATGAATTATAAGTAATTTTAAGTATTATATAAAAATAAATATTTATTAAAAATTATAATGAAATTAATGTTAAAAATTTATAGGGAGTCGAATAATATCTGCGATCTAAAAAAACCACTTTAAAGTTAATTATTATAACAAGAAAGACAAAAATGTCGACATTCATAGAACTATCTTAATCAGTTTAATTCAATGTGCTATACACGTCTGCATCTTTGACGCATTGTTTATAAGCAATGTGTAAAAATGAAAATAAAAATAAAAACAAAAACGAGTAAATGATTGTGATAACTGTGAAACTGACAAGCTAGAAACTAACCAAAAGCAAAACAATTATATTAAAATAGTGTAACAATAAAAAATGACTGACGACCACTTGACTTGAATATTCCAGTTTTTTTAATATCGAAATATACGTTGAATTCCAAATTCAGTTGATAGAATTGGAGAATTTTATTAACAGATAATAATCTTTAATATTAGGTCGTTTTCATTTTGGTATTGATATGTGTTGACAAATAATTATTAATTAATTTGTATGTGTTAATATTGATCTATATTGGTCTATACAAAATTTTAGTTTCTCTGTGTAAAATTTTTAATTTTTTGTCTTATTATTTTATAATAACATTTAAAAACAAAAAAATTAAAATACATTTCAACCATGGAAGGATTTTTGCCATTGAAATTGATGGATCTATATTATTTCCAATGAGAGATTTTATCGTTCAATTTCAATAAGAGTTTAAGTGTTTGAAATAACAGCGAATTTATAAAATAAAACCTTTTCGTTACAAGCTTGAGCAGACCAACCATCACAATTCATACCCTAAAGTAAACATATTATCACTTGAATACTTAATGCTAAACATATTATCACTTGAATACTTAATGCCCTAAAACTTATAAAATTAACCAACCACATCTCACATGCTTCTCCTAATAAATTTGGCCTTTCGCCAACGGTTACAAACACAAATGACAAACCAATATATTATATATATAATTTTGTTTATTTTGTATTAAAAGAAAAAGATCAGAAGTAGAAAAGTGACGACACTTAAATATGGAACATCGCATTTATGACATCTTTATGACAAATCATACATAAAAGAATATAAAAACGAGTTTTTATCTATAATTTGTCGAGAATTTCTTTATCATATAAAAGTTAAAACCCAAGTTTGGCACATGCATACGAACGTACCCCACACGAAAACAACACTCAAACATTAACCAAGGCACACACATACTGCACACACCATCTTTATGAAGAAATGGGTCCTATCTTACGACATTCTCCACCCCAACCAGAAACAAATTGATCATCCTTATTTTCCAATCTCAACCTTTTACAAATTGGGGTTTGAATTAAGTTCTATCATACACATGTATACGTAATTTAATTTATTAAAATTTGAATTTTGACATATACACTTTTTTTAATATTCTAAGGATGAATTCAACTAGCCCAAAAGTTTGATATATTATTTAAAATTTTTGTTATTTATTTGTTTGCTTAATATACAAATTATAATGGAATTGTTAGACTATAGTGACTACTATAGCTTGACACTGTGAAAACGGTGCAAACAAAACACAAAGAACACCAATGTTTGTTTACACAGTATGTTTTTTTTTATGATTGCAGAGCCTAGCTCAATGAGTAATTTCACTATCTTTAATCCACAATACAATAAGTGTTTCACACTCTATCACTTCCAAAGTATATAGAGATCTCACCTTTGTACCTAAAGATTAGAACACTCAGTCCAAATCCTCCTCGTGAGAACTTGGGCAGTATACACTCAACAATGTTTACAATTCAATTTGCACACTCTCATAAAAATAGTTCCTCAAAGAACAGATTAAAGAACTCTCAATAAGTTCACATACAAAACCTAAACACACCTCAAACCATATATCAGTTTCAACTTGTTAACATGGAATCTAATTGAAAATAGCTATTAGATCATCAACAATCAAAGAACAATCAATCAAACATATGATTCTTCAAATTCAACAATATAATTTTGATCAAATCTCCACATTCCAAGGGTTGAAATGATTTATTCATGCCAAATCCAATCTTCAAAAATCAATGATTGGTTTCCATAGATGGACCATAATACTTTAATATAACAGCACAATAATATGTCCAAAGATTTTTTTCAATTAAATTGTCAAATCAAATACGACAAGTAATAAATCGCCTCAGCAGGCACTATCGAGTGTCTCTCAACTCCAATTCTCACATCTTGCCTCAACAAAAATAATATTAGATTTTTTTTTTAAATATACATGTTCATATTTAGCATATATTTTATAACTAAGGATTTATTTGATTAACCATTGAAAAAATTTCCATTAATAATTTTTAATAATTTAATTTTTAAATGTGTTTGATAATTAGAAATAAAAATATTTTCTAGATTTTTTCAATTAAAAATGTTGAAAATAATAAATAGATAAAACTACTAATCACATAATAAAGAATAAATTATTTTATTTTATTTATTTATTTTGAAAACTATAGTATTGTATCATCATTTAAATTAATTACTTTGTTTAAGATATTAAACTCAATTCCACATTGCTCTTAATTTAATATTTATCTTTTAGATTTATAATATTTATATTTATTAAGAATATACTTTATTCCAAAATTTTAATACGTACAAAATAATATTTAAGATTTGAATTTTTCTTAAAATAATATTAAATGTTTAAAAATGTAAGGATATAAATAAAAATAAAATTCTCATAACTTAAATTTTTTTTGATGAAATTCGACTAACTTTTATTAACTTTTATTCAAAATTCTCATATTATTATTATGATAAAATTCTCATAATGTAAGATTTGATGAACTCACTTTGTATTCTTCAATCCGGATCTCTGTTCCATCGTCATACGGAAAATCATCTCTTCCGTGCACGGTATGTTTCTTCCCCTTCTTGGCTTTCTCTCGCAATCTTATGGGCAAAATCATTTTCTGTTCTATTTAGAAACCGAAATCGAGATCTTCAAATCGATTAATCCTATTATGAATATCGTGAATAATCGGTCCTATGGTGATTTATCTCTCTTCATGACTATGCACTTCTTAATGATTGTTAAGGAATCCCCATAAGCATCACAGGAGGGAACTCCATCTCACTCTCTAGTTTAACCGCTCAGAAACCCGCAAGGGCTTCAGACAAATGGAGACTAAACATTCCGTGTAAAACCGTCCTCGTTGCCATGAGTCGTCCGCCCCCCCCTGCACCACCGTAGGATGCGGACCTAAAGTTTCTACCATCAAATCTCTGTATCGAATCGAATTGTCACGCTGGTTCCTCCTCTTGATACACATGGATCGCTTTGCTTTCGGTTTGAAGGTACTTGCTTTCGTCCTCAACCCTTCGAGTTCACTATGTAGTTTCTAACTTTAAGAGATAATTCCCTCCCTGTTTCTATTTTCTGCTCATATATAAATTTATTCCTTGAGTTCCAAATAAACCACATGCCACAACAATAAATCTTACACTGCTCTGAGGTACTTGTTCTGAAAACCCAGGTAATCCAATCCCAAAATCCTTGAATCGTACTTTCACTAATCACGATAGATCTAATAATGGCCATATTTCACCCGTTGCAGGACAATACCTAAAGATATGGGTGATGTTTTCTTCCCCTCTTCCACATCGAGGACAGGCCGCGTCATTACTCACCCGTTTATGTTTTAAATTAGCTAGAGTAGGGATATAGTTCCAAGATATTCTCCATATTGTAATTGCTATCTTAGCAGGTAGTTGTAAATTCCATAGCTTGCCGTAGAAATCCTTTAGATCAGTCTGTATTAAATAAAAATTAGGATCCAATCGAGCATCTTGTAATAGTTTGTAAGCGCTCCTTACTGAAAAGTCACCAGACTGCTCTCCCTTCCATACTTCAAAATCCTCGTGAGGTGTTTCTGCCAGTGGGATTCGTAGAATTTTTTGAGCAACATCAACTAGAAAGGTATTATTAATTAAGTCAGTTTTCCATGTCCTGTTTGTATCATCAATTAGATCTGCAACTAACTTGACCTCGTTATCATTTCTGGTACCCCATCCTCCTGGATCTAATCCCGGAACCCAACAATCTTCCCATACGGACATTCTGGTTCCTCGTCTGACTCTCCAGCACAACCCGTCTTGCAGCAATCGCTTAGCAGCCCAGACACTCTTCCAGGTAAGTGAAGGTAGGTTACCCAAACGAGCATTAAGAAAATCTGAATACAGGAAATATTTAGCTTTTAGAACCCTTGCTAATAACGAATTTGGATAAAAAAAGAATTCTCCAACCTTGCTTTGCTAATAGCGCTATATTAAACTGGCAAAGATTGCGAAATCCGAGACCCCTTCTCTCTTTTAAATAGCAAAGATTTCTCCACGCACTCCAATGAATTCCTCTTCTGTTAGGACTTTTTGCCACCAAAATCTCGCTATAATGCTTTCTAATTCTACACATAACGATTTCGGCAATAAAAAACAAGCCATTGAATAAGTAGGGATGGCTTGGAGAACGGCCTTTATAAATACTTCCTTACCCCCTTGAGATAAATGTCTTGTACTCCAATTATCAATTCTTTTCTTTATCCGGTCTTTTAGATTCTGGAACGACGCCTTCTTCCTTTTTCCTACCATATTAGGCAACCCAAGATAACGCTCTGGGTCATTTGAGCATCGCACCTCCAATACTCTGGCAACCTCGCCTTTTGCTTCCTCTAATGTATTTTTACTGAAAAATACTGTAGACTTGTCAAAATTTACACATTGACCCGAGCAGCTTCTATACTCTCGTAGGATGCCCTTCAATACTCTAGCCCCTTGACAAGTCGCCTCGCTAAACAAAATACAATCGTCGGCAAACAGCAAGTGCGAAATCTGTGGTCCACTTCTGCTAGCTTTAACACCTTTCAATAATTCTTCTTTAGTTGCAAGGCGCATCAAACTGGATAAACCTTCCCCACATAACAGAAAAAGAAACGGACTTAATGGGTCTCCTTGGCGAAGTCCCTGTTCTGGTTTAAAGCTTTCTCCTATAAATCCATTAACTACAATCGAGTAGGATACCGAAGTTAAGCACTTCATAATAGTATCAACCTAGTTTCCAGTGAACCCCATTTGAATCATTATATTTTGTATAAAGTTCCATTCGACCCTGTCATATGCCTTGCTCATGTCGAGCTTCACAGCCATAAAACCTCTTCTCCCCTGCCGCTTTAGCTTGAGTGTGTGAAGAATTTCATAAGCCAGCAATATATTGTCTGTTATCAATCTTTCTGGGACAAACACACTTTGAGCTTGATCAATACATTTCCCAATAACTTTCCTAAGCCGGTTAGCAATAGCTTTTGCAAATATTTTATAAATCACATTACACAAGCTGATTAGCCTAAACTGCTTTATATCACATGGACTGGCTACTTTTGGGATAAGTACTATATGTGTATGATTCACCTGGCTAAACTCCTTACCTTCATTAAGAATCTGTAAGCAAAAATTAGTTACATCACTTCCAACCATGTGCTAGCATTTTTGATAAAATAAAGCTGGAAATCCATCTTCACCGGGGGCTTTTGTAGGACCTAATGCAAAAATAGCCTCTCGAATCTCTTCCGGGCTATATGGCACTGTAAGCCTTTGATTATCTTCCTCTGAAATGCATCTATCAATTCCTGACAGCAAATGATCACCAGTCCCTCTCGTTTCAACCGTAAAGAGATTTTGAAAATAAGACCTTGCAATCCCTTCCATATCCTGAATATCGTCCTTGTCATTCCCTTCAGCATCTTTCAGTTTCTGAATGCAATTTCTTCTACGACGCTGTGTCGCTTGGCTATGAAAAAAAGCTGTGTTTCTATCTCCAAACTTCATCCAGTTAATACGAGCTCTCTGTTCCCAATAACGTTCATCTTTATCAATTTCAAGATTTAGATGAATCTTTGTGTCAATCGTTTCTGCCAAATTAGCATCGTCTCGATCAGCTTCAGCCAATTCTGAGAGCCTTGTAATTAGCAAATCTTTGCGCCCTCGTCTAGCTATTCGAACTCTATCTGCCCAGTCTGTCAAGCCTTCCTTTAGAGTATCTAATTTCTCCAACAAATCTCCCGAAGACGCTAGCCAAATATTTCTAACCTCCTATTCAAAAGATTCATCTATAATCCACCAGGTTTCAAACTTAAACTGTTTTTTATTCACCATTTTGTCAAATCTCCCCGTATTAATTAAAAGGGGGCAATGATCAGAAAAAGAGTGAACAAGATGAGAAATCTGAACCCGTCCAAACAGATTTAACCACTCCCCATTTGCAACTCCTCTATCTAATCTCTCTCGAATATTTGTTTCAGGTAAATTTCCCCTCTCCCATGTGAACCAGTTACCTAAGAACCCGACATCTGTCAGCTAACATTCTGCTAATACATTACGAAACCTTTCCATTTGCCTTTCATCTCGTGGTAGTCCTCCCTTTTTTTCAAACCCATACATGATTTCGTTAAAATCCCCGCACACCAACCAAGGAATTCCCTCTCCAGTACACAAATTTCTCAATACAGCCCAAGAGTCCTCTCTATCTTGTACATAAGGGGAACCATAAAATCCTGTGAATCGCCATACACCTCTCACTTCGCTATCATCTATCATAACATCAACATGTCTTTTAGAAAAGCTTTGAAGTGTGACGGAAATCTCATTTCTCCTCTAGTACCTTCCGGATCAACTTCAATTCCATGTGAATAACCACACCTAAAACGAACTTTCTCCATATAACTCTTGCATAACTTAGTCTCCATAAAGAAGACTATTTGGGGATTTTGTGTCTTCAGCATGTACCAAAGTCTGCGTACCATCCGTGAACTCCCTAATCCACGGACATTCCAACTTAGGATTTTCATTGCATTCGGTCGGCTTGCCTCTTGGCAGCTGCTGATAATAACTGGTTAACCTCCATCATTCGCCTGTCTCTTGCTACTGAGTTGTTAATTTCCCCTTTCTCTACTGGTATCCCCAATTCTCCTTTAGCTCTCTTTTTTCCCTCCTCACAAATAATTACCCCTTCTTCCAAATCATACTCCATTTCAGTAAGCACTGGGACAGATATCAGCTTTTCCCCATACGGCTTTAAGAGTGCCGCATTACCTGCCAAACAAATTCCTAATACTCGATCAATAGATCGCCCACAACCTTGCTATTTATGTCTAGCTATCCACGCAACATTTTCTTCCGTATAATTTCCATCTTTATTCCCCTTCATTCTCCCTTCACCCTCTTCCCTCAGCCAAACACTGTTCATGGATAAAGCCCTCCTAGATTGAGCTCTCAGCGATAAATCCCATCCCAACTCAGCAACTTCCACACCCAATGCCATCTTTCCTTCACAATATGAATCACTATGACCCAAGCGTCCACAGTAAAAACAAAATAGAGACAGTCGCTCATACTTAAACTTCACATATGTGCAACTTCCTCGATACATGATTTATTTTTTCCTTTTTAACGGGCATCTAACATCAATCTGGACTCTTACTCGCATATAGTTTTTGTTTTCTTTCCCCAAATTCGATGCATCATATTCAAAAAAACTCCCAACAAAATTTCCCAATTGCACTACCAAACTTTCAGAGAATAGGCCAATAGGAACATCGTGGATCTGTACCCAAAAAGGCGTTAGAAATAACGGCACTTGTAATGGATCCTCCCCCCATTGTACTACATGCAACATTAGTAGATGATTATTAAACGTCCAAGGCGCCCCTTTCAGGACCCTTTCCATATCCATAACATGATAAAATTGGAACAAATAACGCCTATTTCCCAAATTCGGTATTTGAACGCCCCGAACTGGATGCCAGAGATTGGCCATAGTACTTTTCATGGCTGGAAAATGAATGATACTAGCTGTTAAAAAACAGCCCACTAACCTGAAAACCTCCTCCTCTCCAT
This sequence comes from Gossypium arboreum, assembly GCF_025698485.1. Lineage (NCBI taxonomy): Eukaryota > Viridiplantae > Streptophyta > Magnoliopsida > Malvales > Malvaceae > Gossypium > Gossypium arboreum. Next base: position 11,060,683 of record NC_069073.1, on the reverse strand, counting down.
TTGGGATAAACTCATCTTGAATTTGTAATACTGCCTCCTCATTTTCATTCAGCGTTAACCCCGCTAACCCAGTTTCCATTTATTGCAGGCGAAGGAAACTGACCAGAAAACAATCGTGTGGGTGCAGAAACAGTATTGAATGACGTAGCTGCCTCCTATCAGCCGCACAAACAAGAAAGCAAAGCAACAAAAACAAAACCTAAAAACGTGCCAAAGTGGCAGACTCTTTGCGTGCTAGGGTAGCAGACCTTTTTCTCATTCACTGTGTATTTTTTAATCTCTCATAATTTAAATTTTAAATTTATCAAATAGTCTAATTATATTCAATGTTTAATTTTAAGTATCATACTAAACATATTTCATAATTCAAATTCAGCACTTAATTTTTCAACAATTTCATAAATCAAATCCAACACTTAATTTTTTGATATTTAATTTTTAATTTATTAAATAACCCTAAATTTAAATAAAATATTTTTACATATGAATCAGCTCCATCTAAATATTTGTCCATAATTAGGAAGGCAGGAAATAAAAATGAAAGGAGACCGAAATAAAAATGAAAGGAGAGCAAAATAATTTTAATAAATTTTAAGAACACTTCAACATAATTTATCTTTTGCAGGTCAAAGATGTTTACCTACCCTCTTTATATTTGCCCTTGTCTATAGTTTTATTAGACAAATGCATCGAATCAGATGACTAGGTTGATTATCTTTAGACATGCATGTTTATTTACATGATTCGTTGCTTTTCCTTTTAATATTTTACAAGTTTTTTAAAGACTAGGATGGATCACTTCATTTTCGTTGGAAAAAAAATATTCAGTGGTTTAATGAGATGGATATCACTTAGCTTTATGGTTCGTACCACCACAACTTGAAAAAAAAAGAAAATTAAAAAATAAACCTTTAATCTCCCACTTTCTGCTACATGCTTTTGAATTATAAAATTTAATAATTTAATAAAATTACGATAAAAAAACAGTGTGTTTAATAAATAAACATAACCCTTACGTTTAAAACACTATGAATATAATAAGTTATTGCAAATTTTATCATGCTATTTATGTTAGTTTCTGTTGAAACACTGTTATATTTATGTCTACAGCACGTTATATATTATTGTATATAACTTTTCATTTGGAAAGTGAGATGTAGCCGTCAAACAGACAGCACTTTGTAAGCACAATTTCGGATTGAATTAAACTCTTGGAAACCAATATAAACAAGTTTCAATAAATAAGTAAAGATAGTAGTTGTGCTCAACCATGTTATAGCAAAAATATTTTAGTATAAGTCTGTTAAACACTCATATGATATGAATATCAGGTATGAAAGTTGTGATGTTTCTCACGACTAACGAGCTATAAACAATAAAAATAACATAATAGTATTATTGAATATTACATAGGTATATATTTTTTCATCAACTCAATACATAATTTAAGGCACAAGTTACGTTTTCTTATTAACATAATAACTCTCTTAAAAATTACGCTTCTTCCTTTCAAAACTTTTCTGAAAAGTTATGTTATTTGAATAAATTAATTCAGATGCAAATAAAAATTATAATTATTTCAATAATAAAATATAATTTACACCACCAAATTCAAGCTCAAATATTGCTCATCTTTTGATCATATATATACATAAAGCCTAATAGCCCAAATATCTAGTAGTTTAAGTACCCAACTCAATTACCCAAGTTACAAAGAATTATTTATTTAAATTTTTATACTATTAATGTACCAAAAAAACACCTTTATACTATATATTTGTTAGTAATGTATGATTACTAAGATTGCAAACTACTAACAAAATTAAAATATACTTCTTTTTTTATATTTAAGTTTTAAGTCTAAAACTCCACTAATACAAAATAATTATTTTTCATTTTAAAATTTAATATATTTGTGTTAGATACATATTACTTTTAAATAACTTAACATTTAGATGCTAAGTTATTTTACATAAGTTCCTTATCCAACGATTAAGTTACTACTGTGTCACTGATCAAAACATAACACTACAGGAAAATAGGGCTTTAGCGGCGTTTTTAGCGGCGTTTTATCAACAAACGCCGCAAAAATTTTAAAATACAGAGCAATGGCGGCGTTTTAATAAAAACGCCGCTAAAAACAGAGCAACAGCGGCGTTTTTTAGTAAAACGCCTCTAAAAACGGATCACTAGCGGCGCTTTAGGTAAAACGCCGCTAAAAACCAGAGCATTAGCGGCGCTTTCGGTAAAACGCCGCTAAAAACCAGAGCACTAGCGGCGCTTTCGGTAAAACGCCGCTAAAAACCAGAGCATTAGCGGCGCTTTCGGTAAAACGCCGCTAAAAGTCATAGAACCCCTAAACCCGAACAAAAATCATAAACACTAAGCTTATAACCCCTAAAACAATAATTATTAAAATTTATGGTTATACAATATATTAAACATTCTCTTATATAATCGTAAAAGAGATATATAGTATTGAATTTAAAATATTAATTAAATTAATTATCATTATAGTTTAAGATATATGGTTTAGGGTTTAAGCAGGTTTATGAGTTAACTATTTATGGTTTAAGATTTACGGTTTAGGAGTTAACTAGTAATTGAAGGTTTATGATGAATTATGGGTTTAGGGATTATGATTTAGGGTTTAAAGGTTAGAATTGAAGTTTACAATGGGACAATTATTAACTTCTTAAGAGATAATTTTCTTTCCAGATTCTTATAACATGCATGGGATGCTATTAAGAAAGGGTGATTTTGAATGTGGAATTAGCATTTGTTGAACTATTAGCTAGAAATTAACTGAAGAACATTTAAGATTCATGCTATTTTGTATATACTCATATTATTTAATATAAGAATATATACATATATATATATATATATGTGTGTGTGTGTGTGTGTTTTAATTTGCACTACACTAACATTGCCCATACAAATTCCCAATAATATGTATACGATTATGGTTTAAGGTTAGCAGTTTTTAAAGTACTTAATTTATAGTTTGGGCTTTATGGTCTAGGAGTTATGGTTGGTTTAAGGTTACCGATTGATTTTGGGGTTTAAAGTTTGAGGTTAGGGGTTTTGTGTTCGTGGTTTAAGGTTTAGGGGTTTAGAGTATCAGGTTTAGGATTTTAAATTTAGAGTATAATTGTGTACATGAATTCTGTAATTTGATGTAGATCTTGTAAAATATTTACGCGTTATTGATATAATAAATAGCATCATGTATTTTTAAATTAATTTATATGCATACATAATATGTAATTTAAAATGTGTATTAAATAAAATTAAGTTTCAACTATAGTTAGGGTTTAGAGTGTAAGTTTATTATTTGAGGTTTAAAGTTTAAGGTATAATATTATTATTATTATTGAATATTTAATATTTAAAATTTTATGAGATTCTTGGGAATTTGTACTAAACCTAATATAAATATATGAAATATAGATATTGTACTACACTAACATTCATCACAAGAACATTATTTAGATATAATTTAAAAGAAATTAAAATATATAGTTTTAAATTTTGATCAATTTTTATAAAATATATAGTTCTAAATATATAGTTTTAAACGCCATAAAATTTCATTATACATTACAGTAAAACGGCGTCGTTTCCTCTGAATAGTAATGGCTTTAGCGGCGTTTCTGTAATAAACGCCACAACTCGTATTAGAACGGTGTCGTTTTGTATTGTAGATAAAAGAGGCATTAGTGGCGCTTTGCTGAAAACGCCACAAAATTTCCATATTTTAAACGGCGTCGTTTTTTTCTCTCCTGAGGTTTATGGCCTTTACCCGAAATCAATTTCATTTTTTGCTAAGTAATTTTCCCCCATTTCGTATCTTGCTTCCCTAAATCCTAAAACACCTCTTCTCTTTTTCCCCAAATCATCCCCTAATTCCCTATTCATTACCCCATCCCCGAATTGCTAACATTTTCCTTTCCTCTCATCGATGGTCATACGCTTCATGGGTTTGAAATGGTTAGTTTTGAGTCCCTTGATTAATGTTTAGTTCTTGACACTTGCCTTTTTTTTTGTTTGAAATGGTTTGAAATGGTTTGAAATGGTTTGAAATGGGTTGAAATGGGTTGCAATCTTTTATGTACAATTTTTGGTGGTTTATGATATATTTGGTTTTGTGAGGAGGGGGCTTTCTTTTTCTTCTTTTTTTCAATTTGTAATCAAACTCTGTTTTCTCTCCTTTGCTGATTTGGTTTAACTTTTGTTCGAACACGTACCAAATACAGGCCATTTAATCCATGTCCAGCTTGTTAACAAAGATGGAACTGGAAACTGTGGTAGCCTTGCTGGTAAGCGACCAAGAGATCGACCTCATGAAAGCAAACTGAACTACCACCAAGCACAAAATATGCTTCAAGTTCCAAGCGTACCAAAGGTCCTTTTACTTGCATTTCATCACTTCAATTTTTTTCATGATTTTAGTCTCATTTCATTTCAATCATCATTGCTTGTTTAGGTGTATCGAGTTAATCTTGGAACAGATTCATTTGTAGTTGTTTTGAAGAAATACCATCAATACTCATTGTAAGAACTATGTCTTGATTATCTATTCTCAATTCAATGCTGTTTCTACTCCATTTTAAATATCTTTTACTTAAATTTCATCTGTTCGGCCAGTTTGCCAAAGAAACAAGCTTGGCGGAGGAACCGAGCACGGTGATAAAGGACTCGAGAGGGTAGGAAGTGGAAATAAACATCTTGGTTGATGCAAAATCAAATGTTCGTCTAGGTGCGGGATGGTCACAATTTGTGCAAGAAAACAAATTAGAAGTGGAGATACCATTTCGTTTCAACACATTCCCAACACCGGTAATGTAATTTACTTCAAGATCATTAGCAATGCTAGAGCTGCAAATTATGGTGATGGAAGAAACATGAGAAAAATGTCTCATTAAAAAGTAGTATCATTTGTAATGTCATTGTTTACCGGTTGTTGAAGATGGTGATGGTGGTTTGTAACTTGTATGATTGTGTTGTACCTGTCTATCTTTTGTTTTGATGGTAAGAAAAGAATTGGTATGATCATGTATGAATTTCCGGGAACCCTCTTTGAAGTTGGAAAGTTATTCAGAAAGCTTGATCATTATGTTTCGCTTATAGTTAACTTGTCGCAGAGACTAAAGATTTGTTGGAGATTGGATACATGACAATATGTTGACAATGCATGTACATGATGATATAGTTTAACAGATCCCATTTTTGGCAATTCATATTAAAAATAATTTTAGACTTTCCAATTATATATTCTTTTATAGTTTAATAGATGAAAGCTTTACTCCAGTTTTGAAATATAGACCAGGTTTTGCATACATTGATCATTTTCTGGCTCTTTTCCTTCGAATACATGGTTCTCTTGAAATTAAATGCTCAGGTACTTTCTGCATATTCTGTGATTCTTATTAGATAAGTTATAAATCAACAGATTATGTTAGTTTTGATCAAGGCCTCTGTAAACATAAAGTTGGTATTCGTGTTAGGAGAAGTTAATGTTTATGAGTTTTGTGGAGTATGATTACGCACATGCAAAGTTGGTTTGTTTAAAGTGTGCATTTTCATGTTTACATACTAATGGTGATTCCATTTTTGTTTTTAGATGTTCTTTTGGTGCTTTTCATGTTTCTATCCAACTTATGTGTTTATCATGCGGTGTTGCCATATTTTGCTAAGGTGTATAGCTTCATTGGCGTGTCTTTGATCCTGGTACAAGTGGGCACTTGCAAAATTGATATAGGTAAAGTTTCTATATTTGCTTAAACTGAAATATATTTGGTGCTACTCTTATAATCTTACATCTGTTCTAGGTACTATCGAGCACCTGAATTAATATTTGGTGCAACTAAATACACCACAGCCATTGGCATTTGTTCTAGGTACGTACAAGTTTCGTTGCTAAAATTTTTCCTTATTTCTATGCATTTTCACTTTAAATTACTTAACAAATATTACTTTTTTGACTCCACCTCTGCTTCTTTGGTGAGAGTGGAGTAGACTGCACGCGTTTTATTAAGGTAGGCTTTATTTCAAAATTCTAATCAATAATAGTTTTATCATGATGATTTTGGAAAAATTAATATTTTGGGGTTGCGATTTTGTAAAGATTTAATTGCTAGTTCTGCTTGGAGTAGAACTATTTTGTTTCCAAATTAATTTTAAGTATTTGGTTCAACTTAATTATTATTTGATTCAACTTAAGAATGAATAGGTATGAATTAATTTTATTGCCGTGTAGCTTGCTTGTCCATTAAAATTACAACAATAGTGACTTTCTCTCAACCTTATTTTAAATATTTTAAAGATTCAAAGTATATAGGTTGGAAACTGACGGGTTGCCTTATATCGAGTGCAAGATATAATGGATCCTCCCTAGGTGTAACAACGCCACGTATGATGAATCTTAAAAATTCAAAAGACTTGAAAAAGTTGTATCGAGCTCATTTACTATTGAATATTTATATAACCTTAATTTATTTCCAATTTACTTATAAAAATTAAACTACGATTCTTTTTTATATTATTATATTCAAATTACTATTTTTTATATTAATAATGTTTTATTTTAATATTTAATATTTTTAAATTTCTTTAAAAGTTATAACTACTTTTTATCAAAATTACAACAATAGTGACTTTCTCTCAACCTTATTTTAAATATTTTAAAGATTCAAAGTATATAGGTTTGGAAACTTGACGGGTTGCTTATATCGAGTGCAAGATATAATGGATCCTCCTAGGTGTAACAACGCCACGTATGATGAATCTTAAAAAATTCAAAAAGACTTGAAAAAAGTTGTATCGAGCTCATTTACTATTGAATATTTATATAACCTTAATTTATATTATTTAATCCCGCTACTTACCTGTAGATACTTTGTAACGCCCCAATTTTCGGGAATTCTGTGAATGTTGACAAAATTTCATGCTTTGATTTTGTCATTTGTGAGTGAAATTATGAAATAGGACTTATGTGAAAATGTTTGAAAATGCTATAGGCTAAATTGAAGTGGCCAAATAAATAGGAGTGCAAAATAGGAGGATTTGCATGACAAACCTCCCATTTTACATGAAGTGGCTAGCCATCATGTTGTTGTAGACAATATGAGTACTTGATATCCATAATTTATGGTACAAATTGATACAAATTGATAATGGGTTAGGTAAATGTTCCATGATAATGGATTAGGTAAATATTCCATGATAATGGGTTAGGTAAACGTTTCATGATAATGGGTTAGGTAAATGTTTCATGATAAGAATTTCATGTCTTTTGTATTAAAGAATTAAATGGATGAAATATGAAGTTTTATTAAAAGAAAAATGGGGTGAAAAGAACAAAGTTTTGTCCATCTTTTTTCATCATAAATAAAAGTTAGAGAAGAGAAAGGAGAGGAGAAAGCTCTTGAGTATTTGGTCATTAGGAGGAGGAAAATTGAAGGTAAGTTCTTGCTACCTTGCTTCTATTTTGAGGTTCATGAGTTCTTCTTGATTCTACCTTAACTCTTGAAGTATATTTTGATTTTTAGTTGTGTTGTGAGCATTTAGTCATGAATTAAAATGAAGGAAATGGTTGTTGTTTCATGTTCTTTTGATGAAAAATGGAAGATAGGTGAAGTTGAGCCAAACAAATGAGCATGCATGTGCCTTAGATGTTAAAGGGAAAAATCAGCTAACATGTTGTGCTTTAAAATGATGAAATGGAGATTATACTTAAGTAAAATCACAGATATGTGATGATTGATTGGTGATATACATGTTTAAATAACATGCATGCAAGGTATGTGTGAAAGAGTGATTTGGTAATAAATCTGCTTGGGATAGCAGCAGTAACGTGACTTTGGAAAATCACCATAAATTGTGGGAGATGAATTAGAAGCTGAATAAATTATGTAATTAAAGCTTAATGAGTCTAGTTTCAAATGAAATAAACTAGAACATATTTTTCATTCTGTACAATGAGAAATTTGATTCGTAATGAAGAGTGGTCAGATTAGTCAAACAGTGAAACATGGGAAACTTTGAGAAAAATCTGGTATTGATTGGCTAAACCAAAAATTCTGAAAATTTTATGGATAGAAGATATATGAGTCTATTTTCAAGGAAAATTAACGGCACTTGATTTGGAGTTTCGTAGCTCCAGTTATAAATGATTTAGTGACTGTTGCTCAGAAAGACAGCTTGCAATGAAATTATGATTATGTAGTAAACATTGACAAAAATTTGTTAATGAGTTGCTTATTGATTTCTTATAAGCTTACTATGATCTGTAGGTGTGGTTGACCGAATATTGTAAGGGATTAATACGTAGTTCGTATTTGAATAGTTAGATTAACGTGTTAGTAATCCAATTGTAGGCGGTTCGTGTGTGGATCTCGTCAGCATATCGTCGCAAACAGGTGTGTAACTAACACCCTCTTTCTTAGTCTAGATCGGCAAAAGCCGAAAAGCCGAAATGCCGAAAATCGGTATTTTGTAGATTTGCAAGTGTGCAAATGCTCGTGAGGTAAATCGATTAATGTTTTGGTAAGCTGCAATGCTTGGACCGCAAAGTGCATGATTTACGTGCCCTCGATATTTTTGGGCTTAATGGGCCAAAATTGGAATGATGGGCCAATGGGCCCAATTCGGTAAGAACCCTCAGTAGTGATTCTGTTAGTACGTGAAAGGTAGGAATATGCATGAAAACCCTAAAATAGATAAATTATTGAAATACCTTTAAAAGTGGAAAATTTACGTTTTACCTCGGGAGATAAATTACCAAATACCCCTAGGTTAAATTGACCTAAATGCATGTTTGATCGTTGTTATTTATCGCATGCCATGTTCTTATTATCGATGCATGGACCGGGATATTGACGGAGGAAGTCTGAAAGTGGCTTGTCCACGTCTCGGAGGCTTTGCCTCAATTTATCGTTAATCGAGCAAAGGCACAGAATCGTGGAGTGTTGGGTGGGTGGGTTGAGCTATTCCCACATGGAGTGTATGGCTGGTACGGGTGGAGTGTAGTGGTTGGTGGGTTGAGTAGTCTCCCAAATGGGCTTGCATATGTTTACCGATGTTGCATGTATTTTGAAATGGGCCTATGGGCCATCTTTATTATCTCAATAACTGCTAAGGCCCGCTTTATTGTAATCTAAAAAGGGCTTTGGCCCAAGATCACTGTTACCCAAATGGGCTTGCATATGTTATTGATGTTGCATGTATTTTGAAATGGGCCTATGGGCCATCATGTTATCTGAATAAGGGCTAAGGCCCGCTTTATTGTAATCTGAAAAGGGCTCGCCCAAGACCATTTATTACTGAATGGGCTTAGGCCCAATAGGCTTGAGTGACTTGGACTTTGAATGGGTTTTCCTTACACACCGAGTTTCCCCAAACTCACCCTTTTATTTTCATCCACACAGAAATCCCCAACCATAGTAGGCTTGGAGTCGTGAGGGAATTCGAGTGGCCACCGCTCGAAAGTTTGATTTTCTTCTGGTGAACTGGACATCCTTTTATTTACGTTTGAAGTTTTTGGGCTTTTAAATGTAATAAGGCCGCTTAATTATTTTTGATGGTCTTTTTTTTTATATGTATTACTAAGATAGGTAATACTTATTTTAACTGTTGAAATTGGATAGCTTTAGGGCGCGTTTTCAAAAACAACAATTGATTTCAAAATAACACGACAACAAGCAAAGCTTCCGCAATGAAAGTATTTTCCAAGATTAATCACTTTTCCTAAAAATGACTTAATCAAATCGGTTTCCAAGAAATATCCATGACGTTAAGGTGTGGCAATGGCGGTATGCATGTCTAGGATTGGATCCGAAGGGAGCTTGGTACTTAAGCAGTCCGATGGACTCACCACCTCTTTTCCGGTTTCCTACCTGGTGCACAGCTTCCATTCACTTTAACCCTTAATGAATTAAACTTTTGAACATCAAGTACGATTTTCTGGACTTAGAATGGAAAATTTTTTAACGTTTTGATGTGGCATGCGGATCCTACCATAACTTCGGGCCAGTTTGGGGTGCTACATTTAGTGTTATCGAGCCTAGATTACAACAACTCTACTGTGGAATGGGTTTACAAAACAAAGATTTTTGAAAGCGAAAATTTTATAAAGAATGCGAAAACTTGATTTTCAAAATTTAGATCTTTAGAAGATGGCATTCGAATCTCCTACCAAGTCTGTAAGTATTCTCGAATTTTTCGAATATTTTCCTGAATTATCTGTTTGTCTTTGAAACCCTACTAGGACACTCTAGATAGGATGATATGAAACCATAGGAAAATCGATAAGAGATTGAAAGCGTAGCTAGACTTCGATTCGCAAAAACAAACTCGAACTACTGTCTGATTCATAAAACATCTGTAATAAACACTGGAATATTAATTGATGCATAAAAATTTGTAATCAAGATAAATCGATATGAGTACAAGAGCTACTCGGGGAAGAGACCGTGGTCGAGGCCGAGGTAGTACTCAAGCTGGAACTTCGTCTTCTAAACACATACCCACTGAAGTAGTACGACCACCACCGATGGATGAGAATGGGCCGTATGATAAGGCCGCCGAGGATGATGCCCTGTCACAGGCAATGCTTCGTGTTCTGGAAAGGGTTGCCAGAGTAAGTTCGGGCAACGAAATTTAGGGATCTATTTCTGAATGACTTCGGGACTAACGGAACGGAGATCTTTAAGGGCGTGTCTGGTATAGCCCCGAATGTGGCGGAATATTGGTTGGAGGCCACAGAACGGATTATGGACGACTTAGACTGCTCTGAGGAGATTGTGAGTGGGGTATCTGTACTAAGTCCCTTGGGTCACTCGGTTAGGGTAGACAAACTGTATAGGAATGTACCCTTAGAAACTCAAGGCAAGGTTTTTCCTGGAGATTTGATGGAGTTACCGTTCGGAGAGTTTGACCTCATTCTGGGAATGGATTAGCTTGTTAAGCATAAGGCGACCCTGGATTGTGCTGCTAAACGAATGGTGTTAAGAACTACAAAGGATGAGGAGGTTATGGTGATAGGTGAGAGAAGGGATTATTTTTCCAATGTGGTGTCGGCATTAAGAGCCGAAAAGTGGATTCGGAAAGGTTGTGAGGCCTAATTAGTATTTGTAAGTCAGTCGGAAGAGGAGGGACTGACAGTGGATAAGGTTAGGACCGTAAAGGAGTTCCAAGATGTTTTTCCGGAGGAGCTTCCAAGATTGCCTCCGAATCGAGAAGTTGAGTTTGGAATAGACTTGTTGCCTGGAATGGCGCCTGTGTCTATCACACCATATAGGATGGCACCGAAGGATTTAGTAGAGTTAAATGCTCAAATTCAAGAGTTGTTGGATAGGGGTTTTATTAGGCCAAGCGTGTCTCCATGGGGAGCACCAGTGCTATTCGTGAAAAAGAAGGATGGTACGATGCGGATGTGCATTGATTATCGCCAGTTGAACAAACTAACGATTAAGAATAAGTATCCACTGCCAAGGATTGACGATCTATTCGACCAGCTTAGAGGAGCTTCTGTATTTTCCAAGATCGACCTTCGATCTGGATATCATCAATTAAGGGTCAAGGAGGCAGATATCTAAAAGACGACATTCAGGACTCGGTATGGTCATTACGAGTTTCTGGTTATGCCATTTGGACTAACGAACGCTCCTGTAGTGTTTATGGATCTGATGAATCGTGTGTTCCAACCATTTTTGGATCAGTTCATAGTCGTCTTTATTGACGATATCCCGTATATTCTCAAACCTGAACGAAACATGATGAGCATCTCCGTATAGTCAGTAAGTATTAAGGAGAAGGAACTCTTTGCGAAGTTCAAGAAGTGTGAATTTTGGTTGAGGGAGGTAACCTTCTTAGGACATGTGGTCTCTGCTGAGGGATTAAGGTGGACTCTCGGAAAATTGAAGCGATTTTGGAGTGGAAGCCGCCTAGGTCGTTGTCGAAATACGGAGTTTCCTAGGACCCAGGATACTACTGAAGGTTTGTGGAAGGTTTTTCGTGATAGCAAAGACCTCGACAAAACAGATAAGGAAAGGAGTACCGTTTGTATGGACTAAGAAACAGCAGGAAGCTTTTGAGAAGTTGAAGAAAGTTCGATCAAGCACTTGTGTTAATTTAGCTGGAGTCTGGGAATGATTTTAGTGTGTACAGTGACGCATCACACGTGGGTTTGGGCTGCGTGTTAATGCAAGAGGGTAAGATGGTTGCATATGCCTCACGATAGCTTAAGCCTCATGAGGGAAACTATTTGACTCATGATTTAGAGTTGGCAGCAATGATATTTGCACTTAAGATTTGGAGACATTACTTGTACGGAGAAAGGTGTATTATATACACCGACCATAAGAGTCTTAAGTATTTGTTGACTCGTAAGGAGTTGAACCTTAGGCAAAGGAGATGGATTAAGTTGCTTAAGGATTATTACTGCTCGATCGAGTATCACCCAAGCAAGGCTAATGTGGTAGCCGATGCTCTAAGTCGTAGAGTCAGATCGATCCGAGAGCAATGTTTGCTCGTCTGAGTCTCAGATGATGATGGAAGTCTGCTATTGAGTTGCAAGTGAGCCCAACCTGGTGGATCAGATTAAGGAAAACAGTTGAAAGATGAGTCTTTGGTCGCTTCGTTTTCAACAAGTTAAGGAAGGGAAACTTCGAGTTTGGGAGCCGAAGAGACGATGCAACAAAGAATACCCTCATCTGTTTGGATTAAATTTCGAGGACGAAATTTCTTTAAGGAGGGTAGAGTTGTAACGCCCCAATTTTCGGGAATTCTGTGAATGTTGACAAAATTTCATGCTTTGATTTTGTCATTTGTGAGTGAAATTATGAAATAGGACTTATGTGAAAATGTTTGAAAATGCTATAGGCTAAATTGAAGTGGCCAAATAAATAGGAGTGCAAAATAGGAGGATTTGCATGACAAACCTCCCATTTTACATGAAGTGACTAGCCATCATGTTGTTGTAGACAATATGAGTACTTGATATCCATAATTTATGGTACAAATTGATACAAATTGATAATGGGTTAGGTAAATGTTCCATGATAATGGATTAGGTAAATATTCCATGATAATGGGTTAGGTAAATGTTTCATGATAATGGGTTAGGTAAATGTTTCATGATAAGAATTTCATGTCTTTTGTATTAAATAATTAAATGGATGAAATATGAAGTTTTATTAAAAGAAAAATGGGGTGAAAAGAACAAAGTTTTGTCCATCTTTTTTCATCATAGCTAAAAGTTAGAGAAGAGAAAGGAGAGGAGAAAGCTCTTGAGTATTTGGTCATTAGGAGGAGGAAAATTGAAGGTAAGTTCTTGCTACCTTGCTTCTATTTTGAGGTTCATGAGTTCTTCTTGATTCTACCTTAACTCTTGAAGTATATTTTGATTTTTAGTTGTGTTGTGAGCATTTAGTCATGAATTAAAATGAAGGAAATGGTTGTTGTTTCATGTTCTTTTGATGAAAAATGGAAGATAGGTGAAGTTGAGCCAAACAAATGAGCATGCATGTGCCTTAGATGTTAAAGGGAAAAATCAGCTAACATGTTGTGCTTTAAAATGATAAAATGGAGATTATACTTAAGTAAAATCACAGATATGTGATGATTGATTGGTGATATACATGTTTAAATAACATGCATGCAAGGTATGTGTGAAAGAGTGATTTGGTAATAAATCTGCTTGGGACAGCAGCAGTAACGTGACTTTGGAAAATCACCATAAATTGTGAGAGATGAATTAGAAGCTGAATAAATTATGTAATTAAAGCTTAATGAGTCTAGTTTCAAATGAAATAAACTAGAACATATTTTGAATTTTGTACAATGAGAAATTTGATTCGTAATGAAGAGTGGTCAGATTAGTCAAACAGTGAAACATGGGAAACTTTGAGAAAAATCTGGTATTGATTGGCTAAACCAAAAATTCTGAAAATTTTATGGATAGAAGATATATGAGTCTATTTTCAAGGAAAATTAACGGCACTTGATTTGGAGTTTCGTAGCTCCAGTTATAAATGATTTAGTGACTGTTGCTCAGAAAGACAGCTTGCAATGAAATTATGATTATGTAGTAAACATTGACAAAAATTTGTTAATGAGTTGCTTATTGATTTCTTATAAGCTTACTATGATCTGTAGGTGTGGTTGACCGAATATTGTAAGGGATTAATACGTAGTTCGTATTTGAATAGTTAGATTAACGTGTTAGTAATCCAATTGTAGGCGGTTCGTGTGTGGATCTCACAAGATATCGTCGCAAAATGTGTGTAACTAACACCCTCTTTCTTAGTCTAGATCGGCAAAAGTTTAAAAGTCGAAATGCCGAAAATCGGTATTTTGTAGATTTGCAAGTGTGAAAATGCTCGTGAGGTAAATCGATTAATGTTTTTGGTAAGCTGCAATGCTTGGACTGCAAAGTGCATGATTTCTGTGCCCTCGATATTTTTGGGCTTAATGGGCCAAAATTGGAATGATGGGCCAATGGGCCCAATTTGGTAAGAACCCTCGGTAGTGATTCTGTTAGTACGTGAAAGGTAGGAATATGCATGAAAAACCCTAAAATAGATAAATTATTGAAATACCTTTAAACGTGGAAAATTTACAGTTTTACCCCTGGGAGATAAATTACCGAAATACCCCTAGGGTTAAATTAACCTAAATGCATGTTTGACTATTGTTATTTACTGCATGCCATGTTCTTATTATCTGATGCATGGGATTGGGATATTGACGGAGGAAGTACTGAAAGTGGCTTGTCCACGTACTGGAGGCTTTGCCTCAATTTATCGATAATCGAGCAAAGAAGGTCAAAATCGTGGAGTGTTGGGCTGGGTGGGTTGAGCTATTCCCCACATGGAGTGTATGGCTGGTACGGGTGGAGTGTAGTGGTTGGTGGGTTGAGTAGTCTCCCCAAATGGGCTTGCATATGTTTACTGATGTTGCATGTATTTTGAAATGGGCCTATGGGCCATACCATTATCTGAATAAGGGCTAAGGCCCGCTTTATTGTAATCTGAAAAGGGCTTTGGCCCAAGATCACCGTACCCAAATGGGCTTGCATATGTTATTGATGTTGCATGTATTTTGAAATGGGCCTATGGGCCATACTGTTATCTGAATAAGGGGCTAAGGCCCAGTTTATTGTAATCTGAAAAGGGCTCTGGCCCAGTACCACTATTACCTGAATGGGCTTAGGCCCAATAGGCTTGAGTGACTTGGACTTTGAATGGGTTTTCCTTACACATGAGTTTCCCCAAACTCACCCTTTTATTTTCATCCACGCAGAAATCCCCAACCATAATGGGCTTGGAGTCGTGAGGGAATTCAAGTGGCCACCCGCTCGAAAGTTTGATTTTCTTCGATGAACGGACATCCTTTTATTTACGTTTGAAGTTTTTGGGCTTTTAAATGTAATAAGGCCGCTTAATTATTTTTGATGGTCTTTTTTATATGTATTACTAAGATAGGTAATACTTATTTTAACTGTTGAAATTGGATAGCTTTAGGCGCTTTTCAAAAACAACAATTGATTTCAAAATAACACGACAACAAGCAAAGCTTCCGAATGAAAGTATTTTCCAAGATTAATCACTTTTCCTAAAAATGACTTAATCAAATCGGTTTCTAGAAATATCCATGACGTTAAGGTGTGGCAATGGCGGTATGCATGTCTAGGATTGGATCCAAAGGGAGCTTGGTACTTAAGCAGTCCGATGGACTCACCACCTCTTTTCCGGTTTCCTACCTGGTGCACAGCTTCCATTCACTTTAACCCTTAATGAATTAAACTTTTGAACATCAAGTACGATTTTCTGGACTTAGAATGGAAATTTTTTTTAACGTTTTTGATGTGGCATGCCGGATCCGGCCATAACTTCTGGGCCGGGTTTGGGGTGCTACATACTTGATATTTGATATGTATTATCCATGTGATTTTCCACATCGTGAAATAAAAACTTACATAATACATAAATATATTTGATATCATAATTTACATAACTTATATAACATATATAACTTACATAACTTATATAACCTACATAACTTATATAACTTATATAACTTAGATAAATATATAACTTACATAACTTACATAATGCTTAAATATATTTTATATCATAATTTACATAACTTACATAACTTATATAACTTAGATAAATATATAATTTACATAAATATATATCATATCATAAATTAC
Organism: Gossypium arboreum; assembly: GCF_025698485.1. Classification (NCBI taxonomy): domain Eukaryota; kingdom Viridiplantae; phylum Streptophyta; class Magnoliopsida; order Malvales; family Malvaceae; genus Gossypium; species Gossypium arboreum. Next base: position 11,044,464 of record NC_069073.1, on the reverse strand, counting down.
ATAACTTACATAATACTTAAATATATATCATATCATACATAACTAGTTTACAAAATTTACTTAACTTACATAATACATAAATCTATAGTCGAAAATCACGCAACTTGCCTAAATTAGTTTATACCCATTAGAGACTTGATATTTAGTATAATGATATGATTTAAATCAATTGAGAACATTTAAGTAACTGTAATATGTTGTCAACTTTAGATTTCAAGAACTACAAAATGGATAGGAGTTGGATGAAATTGTCAAGGGTAAGCAATGCCTATAAAATGGAGTACAAACTTTTCTAAATTTTGCATTTCAAAATGCAAGCCAAGAGAATATGATTCTTTGCCTGTAAGAAGTATGGCAACATCTATCGGCATTTTCGTGAAGTTGTCTATGAACATCTAATTGTTGATGGCTTTATTCGGGGGTATAAAAAATGGATTTTCCATGGAGAGTGTACACCTAGTGGAACTTCTTCAACGATTAATCCGACTTATCCCGACATCGATTACCATCAAGATGTTAGACAAGATGACATGGAAGATATGTTGCGGGATGCATTTAATATGCGTAGTCATGGTGAGCAATCGTTTCCACTTGACTTTATTATATCTGAGGATTGTAATATTGGTGGAAATGTTTTTTTCGAAACGGGAACAAGTGTACCTAATGAGGAGCCAAATGAAGAAGCGGCTAAGTTCTACAAGTTACTTAATGAAATGAATGAAGAACTTTACGAGGATCAAAATATTCAAATTGTCCTTCCGCATTCGTCTATTTCATTTAAAATGTTTGGGAGGGTGGACCGAAACTCTTTTACAATGCTGCTAGAGTTTCTAAGAGAGATGTTTCGCTTGCAAAATTCCCGCCTTGTCAAGACATGAAGAGACTAATAAAAGATTTGGGCCTTGGGTACGATAAAATTCATAGTTGCCCAAATGACGCATGTTGTCTTGGGGTGATCAAAAACCAACAATCTTGTCATGTTTATGTAAGTCTCGTTGGATGAATAGTAATACGAAGATGTGAATACGGATGAAGGTGGGGCACGCTTAAGAAAGAAGCCACCAAGGTTTTGCAATATTTTCCCCGATACCAAGACTTCAAAGGCTTTTCATGTCCTCAAAGACAATAGAATCTATGACGTGGCATAATGATCAACGGACCGATGATGGATTATTAAGACATCCTCGGATTCTTTAGCTTGGAAATCATTTGACAAGAATTTCCAAGCTTTGGAAGCGATCCTCGAATGTGAGGCTTGGGCTAGCAGCTTGATGGCTTTAATCCATTTAAAATCATGAGTACTTCAGACATTATTTGGCCTGTAGTGCTTGTTCCTTACAATTTGCCTCCATGGATTTGCATGAAGTAATCTTCATTTATTTTATCAATGATTATCCACGAGAGAAAGGTCCGGAAATGATATTGACATCTATTTACAGCCACTTATTGAAGAGTTAAAACAATTATGGTCGGTGTTGAGACATATGATGTATTGAGAAAGGAGAACTTTAATTTACGTGCAGCTTTATTGTGGACAATTAATGATTTCCGCTTATGCTAATTTATCGGGTTGGAGTACTAAAGGACGTTATGCTGTCCTTGTTGTCTGCATAAACTTGTTCAAGTGGTTGTATAATGGGAAGAAGTTCTCTTACATGGGCCATCGTCGGTGGTTAGATGAAAATCATAAATTTAGATTTCAGAGGACTCTATTTGACGGCATCAAGAGTACGAGGAGCTCTGAAAGGACCGTTGGATCTGAAATCTTGTTTATGTTAAAAGATATCAACTTTAGTTACGGAAGATGAATCAACCACCTATCACGCAAACGAGGAGAAGATCGAGGATGAATCGATGATGAATCGACGAAGAGGATGATCCTAATGAGGCGAGTTGTGGAAGAAAAGGAGTATTTTTTGAGTTGCCTTATTGGGAGCACAACATTTTACGCCACAATCTTGATGTCATGCATATTGAGAAGAATGTCTGCGAGAACATAATTGGGACAATTTTAAATGTCGATGGAAAATCAAAAGACAATCTTTAGAGCCGACTTGATTTAGTTGACATGAGAATCCGGCGTGATCTTCATCCTCAAGTACTTCCGAATGGGAAATATCGGTTGTCGCCTTTTATTTTTTCAATGTCAAAGAAAGAGAAAGAAGTTTTCTGCATGGTGTTGAAGGATATAAAGGTCCCAGATGCGTATGCGTCAAATATATCTCGATGTGTGAGTTTCAAAGATAGAAGATTATATTCATTAAAATCACATGATTACCACATCTTGATGCAAGATTTACTCCCAATTGCTTTACGGTGTTGTATGTCAAAAAATGTAACGTCCTGTATAATTGAACTATCCAATATAATGAAAGCTATCTGTGGCAAAGTTTTGAATGTCGAAGAACTTGAGAAAGTACAGGATCAGGCGGCTTTGACTTTATGCAATTTAGAGAAGATCTTTCCACCTTCCTTCTTCACTATTATGGTGCACTTGGTAATCCATCTCCCTCACGAAGCAATCCTTGGTGGACCGGTTTTTTATCGATGGATGTATCCTATAGAAAAGTGCTAATTTATTTCTCAAGTATTCATTCATTCACCTCTATACATTTAGTTACGCTTTTGATAAATATTGTATATCGTGTTTAGGTTCCTAAGCAAATTGAAGTCATATTGTCGCAATAAGCGTTATCCGTAAGGATCAATTCTTTGAAGGCTACTTGGCGTAAGAGTGCATAACCTTCTGTTCTAGATATTTAGAAGATGCTAAAACACGATTGAATAGACCAAGTAGAAATGTTTGGGCTCAATGATAATGACTTGGCGAAACTTATTTATTTCAAAGTTATGGAGAACCAATCGGCAAAGTTGAAATTGTAGAATTAGATGATATATCGTGGATACAGCACATCGATATGTACTTTTTAACCACGATTCAATTGAACCGCTATGCAAGTAAGTTATAAAATTGTCTTACATATTCGCTGCTTTGATTTGTTTATCTTCTAACCAATTAAACTTTTTTAATATAGTAAGTACAAACAAATTTTGAGATCTCGTACACGCCTCAAGATTACAACATCGAGAGATTAATAAGTTATTCACAGAATCTTTTCATGAATGGTTAAGTCAAACGGTATGTAACTAAAGTTAATAAGTTACATATAATCGCGAAATTTAGTTAATCAAATAAGAATGTTTTTACATAATACATTTTTAATTATTTAATTTACTTTCGATTCAATAGGTTTGGAGTGGGAAGGAAGTCAATGACGGTTAAATGGCTTTCCCAAGGTCCCAACAGAGTAATAAAAGATATAGTGCCTTCCTCATCAATGGATCTGATTTCATACAAAGTATCGCGAGAGAATGAGGAGAACTCAAAATTGTGGAGTTGTTGTTAATTCTTCAATTACAAGTTATGCTAGTGCTAGGGATAGTAATCCGGTTGAGGGTAATGTGGAGTATTACGGACTTCTTACCGACATTATTGAGTTGGATTACTATGGCAGATGGAAAGTTATCTTATTTCGGTGTGATTGGGCAGATGTTAATACTGCTCGAGGAATTAAAAAAGATCAATTTGGGTTTACAATGGTGAATTTCTCTCGCTTGATTCACACTGGACAACAATTGATGGACGAGCCATATGTATTTTCCTCTCAAGTGAAACAAGTTTTTATTCGAAAGATCCAACGATGAGGGTTGGTATGTTGTACTCGAACACCCCTAGAGACTTGTTTGACATGGGTAATGGAAGTAGAGATGACATCGTCGAAAGATCGAAACATTACCTTTTCCGAACAAAACTTAGATGAAAATATCCCTAGTACTAATACACAACATCAATGGGTTCGACATGATGTGGATGAAGATATTTACTGAATAATGATGTAGTAAGATTTTACAATTTTTAATTATATGTAATATTATAATTTTAATCTTTGTCATGTTATATAATTTAACTATTTTATATGTACTACTATTGTTGTAATTTGTTACTAAAACTTTAATTATTTTATGTGTATTGCAGGAAAATGCGTAGAAGAAGAGTACGAGATTTAAGTATTGTCCGAATACTCCAAATTCGGAAGAAAGAAATAGTGAACAATGAGACGTTGTTGGATCTTGAATGTGCCGAGACACTTGATGAGCTGAAGAATTTCAAAGTAATATTATGTTCATTTTACATTTGTTGACTTTTATTATTGAATTATTTGTCAATTTTACTATAATAATAGTATATCATTTTTCAATTTGAAAGTGGTGGGACACGCAGAGTTCGAGGACGATGCTACTTAGAGATTTATACGACTTAGATCCTGTTGAGCGTGTTAAAGTAAGTAGAAATACTCATGGTCACTGTTGGATCTGAAGCTCGACTTTTAGCGAGCTATTTGGGCATTTTAGCACGAAATGCAAATATGTTGCCCATCAACTACTTAATCATGGCATCACATGCCCGATAGCAACAAAAATCGTGCTCTCGCTAATATTAAGGTAACAAAATGTGAATGCAATTTATAATACTTTGGTTTAAGTTTCATTTATATTTACATTCTAAACTTATGTTTTTTTAGGAGAGATTTGCTTTAGAAGTCTCCGATGATTATATCAAGAAGGCATTAGGTAAAAGATGGAGAGACAATAAAAGCACTTTAAAGAAACAATATTTTAAGAAAGACATAAGCCTCGAGGAAAAACTGAGAAATGTTCCGCCAGGAATGCTGAGGTATCAATGGGAAGATGCGGTTAGATTTTGGAATTCAAAGAAAGGAGAGGTATTGCGTATTTCCAAACTCTTATATATAGTGTTTACTATATACGTAATAATAATTTTATTATGTAGGACCGTGAGCGAGTTGGAACAAGCGTCAGCAAAAACAAAAATTCACGCACACGGTAGGGTCGAGAAGTTTTGCTTCTGTAGCTGAGGCCGAGGTATTATGAATTTATTAATTCTTTCAAATATTAATAACTTTCTATTATTAAATAATATTCTTACTACTATATTGTAGGAAGTCAAATCCGGACAAAAAGTTGGACGCCTTCAGCTTTTTGAGATTACGCATAGGAAGAAAGATGGATCTCCTATGACATCCGAAGCTGGAGAAATTATGGTATATTCACTTAATAATATTTGATTTATTCTAAATATTTATAATCTTTAATTATAATTGTTTAATTCAATTCATCATTAGTAGTTTTAAAAAATGTTAAGTTATGTTGCATTTCTTTTTATTATATATTTCGTTTCTAACTCTTTAATTGATTTTTTAGGAGAAACTAAAGGAGAAGAAGGCGGAATATGAAGCGATTGCTTCGAGTGATAGTTCTGTTAATCTTGAGAACATTGATAATAGAATTATCACTGAAGTTTTGGGTCTTGAAAGGTACGGTCGGGTTCGATTTCAAGGATCTGGTGTTACCCCGACCCAATATTTTGGATCCGGCTCCCAGCAATACATGCCTTCCGGAAGTCAAGCTCAAGCTGAAGTTCAGAGGTTAAGAGACCAGATAGCTCAGATGCAAGCGAACACGGTTGAGCAAATTGCCGAGGTTCAACGAAAATATGAAGAACTCCAGAACAACTTAGAGCAGAGGCGAGAGAGGGAGGCAGCGCTGCAGAGAGAGGCGAGGCACGAGCGATGGTAGCGAGCGAGCAAAAAGTACGATGACCTCCAAATACAACTTGCAAGAGATGATGCATATGTTTCAACAATCGCAAAAGCCACCGTCTTAGACATTAGTTTTCTTATTGTAAGAATGTTTTTAAGTTTTGTCACGTTTAACATTATTGTAAAAATATTTTAAATTATACTTTATTATTAATTATATCATATATCATTAGTTAAATTTGAAGTATCATTTAGAATTAATATTTTTGGTTGTATTTTTTATGTTAAATTTGCTATTTTTGGCTGTATTTTTATATTATATTTGTTGTATTTGGTTGGATTTTAATGCAGGAAGGGCTGGATATTGGTGAAAAACAATAATACAAATCTGCCAAATTTAGCGGCGTTTGTAAAAAAGCGCCGCTAAAAACCTTGACGTTTAGCGGCGCTTTACATACAAACGCCGTTAAAAAGACTTGACCTTTAGCGGCGCTTTTACCACAAACGCCACTAAAAGACTTGACCTTTAGCGGCGCTTTTCCCACAAACGCCGCTAAAAGCCTTGACCTTTAGCGGCGCTTTTCCCACAAACGCCGCTAAAAGCCTTGACCTTAGCGGCGCTTTTACCAGAAACGCCGCTAAAAGCCTTGACCTTTAGCGGCGCTTTTCCCACAAACGCCGCTAAAAGCCTTGACCTTTAGCGGCGTTTTTTTCCAATAAACGCCACAAATTTTTGTGGCGTTACATATAGCAACGTTTTTTGCGGCGTTTTAGAAAGCGCCGCTAAAGGCTAAAAAAAGCGCCGCTAAAAGTCTGTTTTCCTGTAGTGTAAATAAAAGTCATATTGAACACGAATCAAAGTATCAAAAACATATGTTTTCGATATTTAAGTTTGTGTTCAATGTAACTTTTATTTTTATTTTCTTTCTTTCTTTTTTTTTTTCGAAATTTGGTAGATGAAATACATGGAAACAAACACACTCAAAAGGGCAGGACAAGTAGGACGAAACCTGAATCAACCAACAACAATAACAAGACTTTAGGCCAGACACTACATAGAACAAGTCTCCCAACCTATACTGTGAAGGTCAGAAAGGGAACAACACCTCATATAGCTCCAGCCACTAACAAAAGAAAGCTCGAAAATGTATATGAACCCCTTTACCAAGGTCTCAAGCCACCAACCGGAAGGAATTAAACAATTTGACAACAAAAACATGGGGACGCAATAACGTAGAAAACAAAAGGCTTAGGCTTTACTCGCGGAGGTGTTGTGTTGTGCTCTGGGCGTTGGGACATTCTCTTTGAGGGCTTGGCAGGATTCATCACATAACCTCTTACTTGTCTCCCTTACTTAGGGTTTGGATTTTCCTAGGCAATTCTAGGTGGAGGCTCAACCGAATGTCTGCCTAGCCTCTTTGTCCTGCATTTTTCTTGGGGCATTTGTGGCGACATGGCCTCTCTAGAAAACATGAATCCAGAAATATTTTTGAGGTGCGGATTTAAATTACAAATTTTTAAAAGGACAAAAAATAATTTTATCATTGTATACCCAAGGTGTCTGCCTGGTTTGGGTTGTTGATTGAGATGGGGTAGGCATGCAAGCCTTTGGAAGTTCCTGGTTTCTAATATTGAATCTACTTTTAGACTTGAATTTAAGGCCTCCACATATCTTTTCTAGATAAATTATGTGATTAGTCTATGTATTCTTTTTAAATTTGGATTTTTAATCTTTATATTTTATTTTTAAAAATTTAGTCACCTATCTTTTATATTTTAAAATTCAAGTTCAATCATTAACATTGTTAAATTTATTTTGTTAAATCCAAATTTTTATAAGCATCAGTTTTTTAGTTACATTACTATCAAGTAAATTTTTTTAATTTCAAAATGTCATACTAACAAATTTAACAAGATTAATAATAGAACTTAAATTTTAAAATCTAAAAATAAAAAATAAAAAACTAAATTCCTAAAACTAAATAAATATATACAAACATATAAATACAAACAATTATAGCATATTTCAACCATCTTTTCCACACTTCATTTCTTGCATCAATGTAAGATTTTTATTAAGAGAGATTTACTGGAAGATACGTTAAGCGGACCGTCTATGTTATTGATGTTTTACCATTCCCAAATTTATTGCCTTTGTCAAGTGCCATGGTAATGATTGTTATTGTTGATTAACTTAGAATCTTTTTAATTCTCCAAAAACTCCTTTTCCCTAATGATATGAAGCATTTAGATGCTGTATATTTGAAGTTTGATTTGCCCATTGATAATGATTCCATTCATTTTATTTCTTCATACCCATAGAATTGGCTTCAAACAGCAAAATCTCTTGAAAATGAACCATTTTTTAATTAAAAAGTCAAATCATATACTCCAAACTTTTTAAAAGACCATACAGATATTGCGGTAACTGAGGTTTTTTTTTTTTTTTAATTTCATATATAAATTAAAAAAATAATTACATATCTTCTTCTTCATTTTTTAATATCCTCTAATGATATGCCAAATTCTTAAGGAACTAATTTTCATTACTGATATTGGTAATGATAATCTAATTTTAGCATTTTCAAACCTAATTTCCATTACTAACACTCAGAACGGACTCTGCATTATCAACTAAGTCAAGGTCTTATTGGCTATTGAACAGTACTTGAATGCATGTTCGAAAAATCGAAATAAATCAAACTGGTTGAGTTACTTTAACTAAGCTTTAGCTTATTATAAGTTTGTTTAGTTATGAATAAGGGTAATTATTAAAAAATTCTACGAGTAGGTTTAGAATGATGTCAAATGATTTTTTTTAATTATTTAACTATTATTTTATTACACTTTAGAAACAAATGGCATCAACCAAGACCTGTTTGTGCAATTTTTTTACTTCACTCATAGTGTATAGGACAATAATCCTATAAATATGCTTGAAATCAAAGTTTTATCATTCATAATATTATTTGAGTCAGTGTCACAAATTAATCATGCACTTACTTAATTAAGGAAATTAAGAAAATATATTTTTGTAATTAAAATAAATTATAAGTTTCACGAGTCAATCGTGCACCAATCCATGCTATTTACATCAATAAAATATTAAATTTACCACTAAAGCAAAATTTTGTTTAATATGATATTTACATTTTAATCAATGTTGTTGACTAAATTGGTATCACAAGTCAACTCGACACTAATTCAAGATTAATGATAACACCATGATAAACAATTTTGTGCATTTAGTTTTTTAATATGATGTATTTATATGTTTAAATTTTATTTTACTCACAATTTAATCTATTTTTAATTTTAATATCGTATATATTTTATGTATTACTAATTAGTTTCAAACCATATGTTTCATTATTTATTGTATGTTTCTCTTAAACTAACATTTGTGTTTTAAATATATAGTTTCCACACGTATAAGTCTGTGATAAAATCTCTAGTATTAATAAATCAATTGAATTAATAATTAAAATTTAATAAAATCATATAAAAACAAGTGAAAATCTAATATATATATATATATATATATATATATATATATATAGCCAAGATTTATTTCGAGCAATGATTAAACTTCTTGTTTCGCATTTAGATGACACATATTCAAATTCGCCATCTCATTCCTTCTCTTCTAATGATCCAAAAAAGTCTGATATATATTTATTTAATTTTGTAACGATGAAATTTAAATTTGATTTTAAAATTTATATATTAAAAATTATACTATTAAGTTAAAAGGTAAGTATTTAGTATAATGGCAGTTTATTTTTTATTCCACAATCAACCTTAAAAGATTAACATCTGTCTCTTTTTTAAATATATTTTTAATATTTTATTATACCCTTATAAGATACTTGTCAACCCCTAATTTTATTTGCAAAGTCTAAAAACTCCACTAACATGTACAAAATAATTTCCCTCAAGTTAAATTCATATTTCTATTAAATATTTATTATATTTAATAGTTGTTTAAATATTTTAGTACTTAACATGTTTTGGTTTCTAATTTATTTTCTAAAACATCATCTTTATAAGAAATGTATTTTAATATAACTCTATATGCAATAATTGTGGTGATAAAAAGATTTAAGTAAAATTTTACTATTAATCATTATATTGATGCGTAAGTTATAGATTTAGACTCTATATTTTATTTTTATTAATTTTAGTCCTTATATTTTTAAATTAAAATCTTAGCTTTGGCCCAAACAAGAGTAATTAAATATTTTTGATTAAATTGTGTGTTATTAGTCTTGCACTATGTGCAATGTTGTAAATTTAGTACATATATCCAATTTGAAAATTTTAGTTTCTATATTTTTAGAATTTCAAATTTTAGTTTTGACGCTAATGATTGACATTAAATAAGTTAAGTGGTTTTTTTTTTTTTTTATGATATGTGGAAATAGAAAGCTGATGTGGAATTGCACATGTGATAATATGTTTTGTCGCATAATATTTTAGAAATAGCCTAATTGAACTTAATAAATTTAATAGCTATGGGTCAAAATTAGAATTTTAAAATTCAAAAGTAAAAAAGAATAAAAATAACCAAATCAGAGTATAAGGGTAAAATATATAATTTACACATAGTATAGGGACTAATAGCAAAATTTAACAAAAGTTGAAATCTATTTAGGCTTAACTACAAAATTGGCAGTCAAACCATATCTCTTTTCTCACTTGAGCACCTAACATTATTTTTTTTCATCAAAAGTGATACTTAAATTATCAATTGTATCTCATTTTGCCCCAAAATACAATACCAACTAATAAGAACATGACGTGTGCCACACATCATGTTCTTATTAGACTTTGTTCACTTTTTTGGGTATAATGAGATAAAATTGATAGTTTAAGTAACACTTTTGGCAAAATAAAAACTTGTAAGTATCTAAGTGAGAAAGTGGTATAGTTTAAAAACTAATTTTACATTTAAGCCTGCTATTAAGAATTAACTATGCTAATTATCCTTAGCTATACTATCTTTAGCTTTCAAAGACATCTTTAGTTTTGATAGAAATAAATTGACCCTTCAATTCTTTCATGATATTCATAGCCTGATCAAGAAAAAAAATTAAGGTGCCATGTTTTCCACCGAAAACCCAACTAATAGCCAAACTGTTAACAATCATCCTTCCACGATTGTTGCGACTACTTCAGTGCTGCTTTTCCAATTTCACTTAATCAATTAATGGTCAAAGTTACCTCTATTTTTATGGTTATCTTTATAGTATGGTATTGATAGAACAAAGGTGTTTGAAACGTGCGGAAGAGACAACCATCATACCACCGTATGCCCCCATTCTCATAATTGTCCTTCAATCAGTCAAGCGATGGGCATGGGAGTGGGAGTGGGAGTGGGAGTGGGAGTGGGAGTGGGAGAGTAGGATGTGTCGTGGTCGAAGTAATTATCAGTCCTCTTTCCCTTCTTAAAATCGTGGGTATCAACCGTCTAATGGTTCATAGTCTCAATATACGCCTTTGGATACGTCTACAATTGTGTGTCACAATTATAACGGTAATGGTCATACAGCACAGATATTTTACCTTGGCATATCACCTTCAATGCTAGCAATTCAAAAATATTGCTCCACCCATCATAAGAAGTTGTCGACATTCTTCATAAATCTGGTTCTCTTTTAATTCCTTCAGTTTCGTTAAGTTTGATCGCTCTATTTTCCATTTCTAAAACAATATCCATCGAATGACTAATTTTCTTAGCCCTCACACGAATTTTTGGTGAGGTATCTTAACTTTCTACTTAAAACACCATTTCAAACTCTATATGTCAATCAAAACACGAGGTTTGATGCCAATTGTCATAACTTAGACTTTTAACCAAACAAACCTCACGACCTTAGGAGGAGAATAAGCTTTCAAATTGCTCAAGTCAAGCTAAACACTCAAGATAATACCAATTGTCATGGCGTAGACTAACTAAAGAATTCTAGAAGGTAGTAAAGATATTTTTTATTGTTTCTCAAATGTGTTGTATGATCTTTTGATCTGTTTTGTTTATGATAATTCAAGTTTGATTTAGATTCATGGTTTCTAGACTGCAGATCTTGATGAAATGAACCCATTTTCGATTTTTGGATTCTGGGATGTTTTGATTTGAATCCTTTATGCCGTAAAATTAATTGGGTTGTTTTTGAAAGATGATTTCTCGGATTGATTTTGTGTGATTTTTGTACTGTCCCCTGCCAAATTTTAGAAAATTTATTTCTTCTCCCTTTTTGGGGATTATGATATAATTCCTTTAAAGATGAGTATCATTTGTTGCATCTTCAACTTGAAATACTTGAAAAATATTGGTTGTTTCTGCATCCAAATGCGCTGTTATGTTGAAACTAAATGCAAGAAACAAAAGAATAATCAGAGTCTTATCAATTTCTAATTTGGTAGAACTGCTCACAATGTTATATGTTGTTGCATACAAAACAAAATGGTTGAGAGTTACTGTAAAAGATTTGGGTGTTTGAATATGGTCTGTTTTGATTGTCGAATTTTGAAGATATAAGGAGCTGCATATTGGAGTTCCAAAGATGCCTGCACAAAATATTGAGACTGGCCATGAGGATACCGTCCATGATGTTGCCATTGTTGGCTACTGCTTCATCCGATACTACCATTAAGATCATTGGTATTTCCATAAAGGACCTGTTTGGGAGGTTTGGCACATCTGAAGTTCGGATCAGTCCTTGCATCTTGTTATTACGACGATCAAGTGATAATCTGGAAGGAATAATCCGAATGAATGGCTGCAGACTCATATTTTTAATGAACATAAGTCATCCATGAACTTGGCCTCTGCTTGGTCTGTGGATCTTCCAATAGGAATATCTGGGTCTTCACCGCTACCACTAATGGTGGCTGGGATACCTCCAGGAAAGACCAAGCTCTCCCCGTAGGAGTGACTAGTTTCATGAGCACCATCAATACCACCAGGGGAATTAGTTGGATCTGGTTTAGAAGCTGGCTTCTGGCAGGTGTAACATTACTGTAAAGGTACAGGGACAATTTTTAAGAGTAGTAACGAATAAAAATTTTAACAAAAGAATTAATTTATCCATTTATCTATTATACACTTGGATATGAACTTCCTACTATATATTCATAACTAACATACATAGGGGAATCTAGAAGGGTTGGCAGGCCTGCCCCCTAAAATGAAAAATTGTTATTTAGGCTTTTCAATTTTTTCTAAAATTTAAATTAATAAAAGTAAAATTATATTTTAAATCCTTTAAAATTATAAAAATTTGATTTAGTTCTATAAAAAATATAAAGATATAGACTATAAAAAATTAAAATTACATTCGGACCCCTAAAAAATTATTCTAGCTTCGCCCCTGCTGGCATAGTGACATATATTCAAGTCCAAATAACACAGGTCGTGATATTGATTTTGCCACCTTGTTTTCTACATTGATTTTCTCTACTAATTGGATTAAGGCGTAAGTGTTGGATGCAACTTTCTTTTTTCAAGTTTTTTTCATGTATTTGGAGAGTTCTTTGAAGGTCATATCCTCATAATCCAATGTTCACAATTGCAAGTCATTGTTTCTTAATTTGTCCCAACCTGGCTGAAACAAAGAATCCTTATCTGGTTTAACGTCAACCAATTCCAGGGCAGCGGAGATTGAATCAAGGTTCGTTTTCAAGCCTTTACGATCATACATATATAGTTGACATAATAGTAGAACTTTTAAATTTATTGCAGATATTATTGTGGCAAAGTTGCAGTTTTAGTAAAATCACTTGGTTTTGTGGCTCTAATCCGAACCTTTGATGAGCCTGAGAAACCATGTAAGCCACATGCACCGCCCCCCACTTGTTTATTGTCCTGTATTTTATAAGAAATTTGAGTTGTGAAAAACAATGGGCCTATCATAGATTACCGATTTTCTTCCGTCCGTTTCTTTTCTTATTTTGGCTCTTTGTTTTTATATGATGGAATGATTCCTTGGTAAACCTTCCTAGTATGAGGTTCTTGATGTTGATGGTGACTAGTTATCTTTATAACTACATCAATAGTCAATTATAAAAAATTTGAAGTGGGTTACTAATATATTTGAAATTTGTTTTAATTTTTAACCAATAATGGAAGTTAAACATAAGTATTGCCATAATAATAAATTTAATTTTCTAATATCTATATATTTTATTAATTTGATTCTAATTCTAAAAAAATTAGTTAGGTAAACTACACCATAGGTCACTCAACTATGGACCTGTTTCTTTTTTTATTGCCCAACTATGATTTTTTTTTAAATTGGTCACCCAACTAATCGAAATTGTTTTTTTTTCCATATTCGTTAAATGTCTAATTGGAGGGTGATGTGACAGTTAAATAATTGATATAATAACAAATTTAATCCTCAAAATTTATATATTATATTGTTTTAGTCATAATTTAAAAAATTAGTCCTCAAAATTTATAATAGTCTCAATTTGATCATAATTCTAAAAATTCAAAATAAATTAAAATAAATATTTTTAAAATGTAAAATAAATTCACCAACAAATTCTTCCAGAGTAGTCATTTTCTTCTCTTTTTTTCCTTCTCTACAACATTGACTCCTTACCCTCTTCAATATGACATGATCATCAACACCCCAATTAGCCTCAACTTACCCCAACTCACCAACTCATTAAACTAGACTCGCCCAATTCACTTGAGGAAGAGGATCCAAAAAAAGAATTAGATTTTAATTCAAAGGTATGAAAGAAACTGACTTCAGATGTAACAACCCGCTCGACGTAGACCGTATCGATATGTTGTTTGGCATATAGTTTAATAAGTCAGGGTAGAAAAAGGGTGAGAATGGTGAACTATATGTTATAAATTTGGGTGGCGTATTGCAGCGATTCGATAGCACACCCTTTTGCGGAACACATTGTGGAATTTGCCATTTGGCGAACTCTAGGGTTTGGTAGACTCTTTTGTCTGACAATCCGCCAACCCCAAATATTTGGGGCGAACTCATTAGTTCGTTGATTGATAAACTTATTTTTCGTGTTTTAGCGTGAAAATAATATTTAGGTTGGTATCATTAGAGTTTAGTTGAGACCTAGTTGGAATTGAACTACAATACTATAGATGACAATGTGATGTGTTTATGTAGTGGAGTGACTTGTTTAGTTGACTTGTTTTAGAGTACAAGCAACGTTTTGCTACTCACTAAATTGATTAGTGGTTGTAGTTAAGTTTGGTAGATGTTTAGGCAAGTCTATTCTTGGGTTTCAAGGGCCATAGTAGGATTTTCTTACCCTCGTACTAAGTTTTGTCCCTATTGTTTATGCTATATAAGGGTGCTGATAGCTGGCATGTTTCATTTTTGTTTTTCTTTGCATTCTTTTCTAAGTCTTTGGAAAGTTTTAAGATAACTTCATTAGAGAAGACAAGGAAGGTTTCCAATAGCTAGCCAAAACACCCTTGTTAAGTACTAGCTTGCCAGTAAATTCTGGAAAGCCCTTAGGTTGTTGTCGAAGAGATTTACGTTTTGCATTAGATGTACATGATTAAATTAGATAAACGATCTGATGGTTATAATTGTTTCTTATTTAGCTCAAAAAGCTAGTGAAGGTCTAAGGGATCGAACCAAAGGACCAGTAGAGTAGATTATATTCTAAAGTTGCTAGTGAGTTCTTTCTTACTTCCTTTAAGTTATGGAACTTCCATGATATGTGGGTTATGTGTGGTAAATTGCTCTTACGGTAAATGAGTCGATGTGTTATGTTTGGATGTGTGTGTGTGAGTATGGCCATTGTAAAAATACCCTCCTTGTTGCACGAGCCCAGTACCAGAAATTTATGATATGTAAAAATTGTGGAAAGGAAATTTATATGTGATGCCTCTGGTAGAGCAATTATATTGCAAACTGGACTGGTAGATCACGGGCGAACCTTGTGAGAGAACACATGTTCGACTTAACAAAGATATGAAATGAAAATAAATATGACTGACATGTGATTATGATTTCTGATATATGGGTCCAAGGCTGGCGCAAGGATGGGTCCTTGATAACCATGCAGGTTTGTGGGAGATGTGTACAGGTTGGCAGAATGTGCTCGCCTGAGTATTGTATGTGTTGTGATAGATTGGCGTAGTGTTGCCACTAAGGAGTTGTGGATGTCAATTAGCGTATTATATATGTATAACTGTCACATCCCAAAAATCGGGTTAGAAGAAATTGGATTAGTGAAACCCAAAGTGGTTACGTCTGGATTTTTAGTTTTGATTGTGAAAATTATAATAAATAATTTATTTCGGTTCAATGGTTGGTGTGTGTGAGGTTTTGGGTTTGAGCTCTTCCCTTGAAATTTTGTTAATTTTTAGCTTAATTTCATATCCTTAGTCTTTTGACTTAAATCTTATTTCCACGCAAGTTATGATAGAATGAGCCTGCTAGTTTAGTGGTAAGGTGTCAGCCTACCTTTTGGTCTTGTGTTTAAATTATTGTGCATGGAAATGGGAATTTTCTTTTTGATAATTGTTTTAAAACTTTGGGGAAAACCTGAATTAGTTAATAAATGGATTTAGTGGGTAGTTTTAAAAAAATGGGTTAGTAAATCCTAAAACCTCTCCCCTAATTTAGCCATCCACTTTTTCTATGGTCTTTACATTTTCCATTTTTCCTCTCTTTCAATTTTTCCCTATTTCTTTCTTTTAAATTTTTTTTCTCACATTCTTGCTAATCACCACTATTCTTTGTTGTCACTTTCTTATTCGTTTTTGTTTTCTTTACAGTTCTCAGTCTATTTGTGCTGTCAATTCTCTGCCGATTCACTATGCAATTCTGGATAAGTGTTAGTACTCGTTTAGTAAAGATTTGGTATTGTTCTCTTTTGGTGAGAAGATAAGTGGGTGAGTTGAGTGTTTAGATTGAAAGGGTTTTGATAAGTTTTTGTGAATTTTTTAGGTAATTGTTGTGGAACAGAGATTTTGCCAATAGGCTATGCTGTTATTTGCAAGGGTAAGTGGCCTAATGTCGAAGTTAATGGTTGTTCATTTTAGTCTTGTATTGAATACTTGTTTTGGTATCGATACATGGTTATTTATTGATGTGATTTAATATCGTATGTAGAATTACAGTGCACTTTTTGAGTCACTTATCAGAATTACCATCAAGTGTGTGATTCTAACCCGAGTTATCACTTGAAATTCGAGAAATTCATGAAACAGGAGATATTTTTGAAACTGCCCGACGACCCCACGACCATATGCCAGGCCATATGTGTGTGCCACACGAATATTTAGTAGGCCATGTGCCTGGTTGTGTGTGATTTTATAGGCCGTGTGGGGCACATGATCATGTGAAATCATACAGCCCGTATAGCTTAGCCATGTGGGCACACAACCATGTAAGATTTTGCAAACCATGTGGGTTGACTGTGTGGACCACATGGGCTAGCTTTTGGGCCATGTGAGCCTTTTGGGCCAATTTTGAGGCCCAATTAAGAGCCAATTACGGGACTCAGAAATTAGGTTTGTGGGCATTATATAGGCCCAGAAAAACGTAAGTTTTAGTAAACAAGCATAAGTAAGTGTTGGAGGTATGTTAAATAAGTTCTGACAAGTATAATAATGTGTTATGATATGTTAAATAAGTTCCGACAAGTATAATAATGTGTTATGATTTGCTATAAGTAAGTACGTGAGTTAAGCTTGTGTATTATATGTATTTTGTTATCTGTTTTGTAACACCCCAAACCCGGCCTGGACATTATGATCGGATCTGGCGAAGTCACATGAGAGTGTTTTAAAAAATGTATTGACCTTCAAATCATTCTTTTTTTAAACTTTTACTCAATTCGGGAAACCAAATTCTAAATGGTTTGATTCAAACATCTCTTTTACGCGGAAGCTTTTGAAACCCAAACAATTAGTTTTAGGTAAAATCATTTATATTTATGAAAACCTTAATTTTAGGGAAACCGTGTTTTGATGAGTTATAGTTTAAATAATCACAAAACCGTATAAAGTCCCAAATTAAAACCAAACAGTCCAAGTCTAGAATTACATCACAAACCCCAAATAAGCAATAAAAACTAGATGTAATCGGAAAAATAGTCTAAAAATTTACGTGCGGCCACCCTCGAGTCCTCCGCTACACCTATCCATCAAGTCTGAGGATTACCTACACAGATTAAACAGAAAAATAAGGGTGAGTTTTCGGAACTCGGTGTGTGATCCCCCACAGAAAACGTGCATACAGATATACATCAGATCATAATCATAATCAGTCTGGGTCGGAGCCCCTTACAGAAATCAGTGTGGGCCTTAGCCCACTTAGATGCAGAATCAGACATATAAATATTAGGCCCTTGACCCATCTTAGATACAGTATGCAGATCAGAACAAATTAAATAGAGTCCTACCTACCAGCCTCTACACACCAACTTCGTCCAACCCTACACACCATGTGGGGATAAAATCGACCCACCCATCCCTATACACCATGTTGTACCGAATGCGGCACATAATCAGCTAATTGCAGCTGTGCTGCCAGATATCAGGCTTAGGAGCCTTTCAGAACACTTCCTCCATAAACATTAACCCAACCCTGATGCAATGCAGCATACAATACATGACATGCAAATATGCAATTAACAAATCATATATATACAAATCGATGTACATGCTAAGGCACATATATACATAGTCAGATCACGTAATCAGAGGTTAAGTAACTCTCACCGACCCTACAGTAGGTCTAGTAGACTTGGGCAACTCGAGCAACCTTTCAGAGTATTTCAGAAAAATTGGGCTCACACGCCCATATGGCCAGTCTGTATGGGCCCACACGCTCGTATGGGCCTACACACCCGTGTGGCCCACACGATCCAAATTGGCCTTGGCCGTGTGGATCACACAGCCTGGCCCAATATTCTACATGCCCATTTGGTTCACCCGTATGGGCCCACACGGCTCAATAGGTCGAGCCCGTGTATCGTACACGGCCTTACCAGCTATCATACGGCCGTTTTATGCGCCAGTGTCTTGCGTGCACGGCCTGGCTCATCGATCACATGCCTGTGTACTGCCACACGGCCTACCACACAGGCGACCACACGCTCGTGTGGCGTCGACAGTTTCATTTTTTGGCTTTCGCTGATTCTCGTTTTTTGTGTTTTCAGGTACACACCTGGTAACGAATTGATACAAAAGCAATTCTCGAGCCTCCAAAACCTAAACATCAGCATATTAATGCTCAGGATCAAACCTAATACATGATTAATCTAAATCATGAAGCCGACAACAGTTCAATTCACAAACCATCACTTACCCCTACACTTCGAATTTTATGATTACGATTCCGCAAGATAAGGTTATTATTCCTCGCAATTTGTTGCTACCGAAACCAGAGATTAGCCCAACAGAACAACATATCAACTGAAAACAGCACTATACAAAAACCCTCTCTTAAAGCAATTGAAATCTTACCACCGAAATACTTAATCCAAAAGCCGAAAGCAGCGAATTGTTAGGGAGATGAAAGAATAGGGAAGCAAAAAGAGAAAAATTGACAGACTATGGAAGATCCGATTTGACGTTCCGCAAAAGACAGAAAAATAATTCAAATTCAAGAGAAAAAAAAAATATGGTAAGATGCTACAGATCCCTTGAAACTCTCCCCCACTAACTACATAATCTCCCCCCAGTCAGAATTTTGACTGCACTGAAACACCAATGCAGAGCTGAACAAAAATGAAACTCCCTTGCTCGCACAGGGATTCGAACACAGAACCCTTAGCAAATCAACACTCTCTTAACCACTAGACTAGCAGGCCCATTCTGATATAAAATTACAAATACTTAGTTATAAGCCCGCTGCTCAAGAAATAGACTTACTTCAGAAAAATACCAAAATTTGCCCAAGTAAAGATTGAACTTAGGATCTCTCACATACATCCAGAACACTTAACCACGGAAGCAGATACAGATTTTTCACATTTCACAAAACCAAAATATAACATTTTTAGGCCGTTACATGTTTTGATAAGCTATCCAATTCGATTATGTAATATGTTATGCTATGATCTGTATAATTTATGTATTATGTTACACTTTGTATAACATCTGTCTATGCATGCATGACATACAACCTATGTGATATGTATGTATGTTAACATGACTTTGCATATGTATTAGGGTAGGTTATGATATGATGGAGGAAGTGTCATATGGTAGTTTATACTGCAATTATAGTGGCTAGACCGCAAATTTATATATATGGAAATTCAACTGCAATTATGTGAGTGGCACACCACCACATATTAGTGTGATTGGATGGATGGACGCTTGTAGTCCTATTTGTAGTCCTATAATGGAAATCCATTATATATATTGGATGGATGGATGGATTGGATGGAGGAAGTGTCAAAATTTTCTAACCTTTTTCTTCTTAAACAAAAATTCTAGAACAAAATAATTCACCAAAACCCAACTAAGATTCAAACCTAGGCCTTCAAGGCTAGATTCTTCTTCCTTAACCACCTACCCACACAGTTATCATTGATATTTTGTGTCTAGTATTATATAAAACCAATGGCCTCCAAAGAGATAAAATTACCAAAAGCAAGTTTCTAACCCATGTTCCCCAGTAACCCTCAACGCCTTTTACCATTCGACTACTACCAGATTTGACCTAAACATTGATTTTAGATCTTGATCTTGCATGTATCGGGCAAATTTTAGATTAGTAAAGAGCGTTAACTTTTTTTAATTGAGTTATGATTATTATTTTTACTTGTTTTAAGTCAAATCAAATTATTAAGTTATATTATTAAATATTAGTGGGTTCATAAGGTTTACTAATGAACCTTCATAATATATTATTTTCAATTGATTGTTTATAGAAAAATGTCGATAGTAATATTCTTTTCTTATTCAATATTTAAAAAACTTGGGTTTTGGTAGAAATATATTGATATCAATTGCTTAATATTTGAGTACATATTGTTTTCTTACCAAATGTTATTTATTTAAATATATATTGATTGCTTACTCAAGCATAATTTTGTGTGATATTGATTCTTTTAAATAAAAAATCTATTAAGAAGTTTAAAATTCGTCCTACTAGATTTATTGCATTCTCCAAAGTGAATGAAAGTATAAAAAGAAAAAAATTAAAGGGTATAATCATTGACGTGATAAGTGACATATAATATGTTGGATCTGGTGCCTTAAGTGTAGTATTTTCGTCTATATACACTTGTAATTTTTTTGAACAAATTAGTTAATAAAATTATTCATGAATTACATTAATACACTGTGTATACTATCCTCACATGGTTGTTTCATGTAAAGAAAAATAGAAGAAAATATTAGTTCATGTGTTGTTTAACATTTAACTAATACTAAGTGGTATTATGTGGTTGGATCGTAATATAAAAAGACAACTTATATTAGTAGACGAACCTAAACATGTCTTTAGTCTAATCAGAAATGAGCAAACCGATTGAAAGGCTAATATGCTATCTATCAAGTCCAATTGGAAAGATGCCTTGTCTTGAGCATCAAAACAGATGACTCCTAGAAGATAGAGACATAGAAATGATTGATTGGACTAACAATACATCAGATTGGACCCAAAATGAATAGATCCTAAATCTGTTTATGGATTTATTCACTTATAAAGTTCAAAGTGTGGCATACCTTAATCCTAAATGGATGACAAACTATGTATGTGTGACTCATATACTTTGATTTAAGCAAAAGCCTGAGTTCAAATAGATAAGGAACCAAAAGTTGGTACATTAGGTATATGAATTATGCCGTATGTAACGTCATTCACAACAGTGGAATTCATAGCTCGAGATATGGGTAAATTATATCCACTCGTTGGCATTACATGGTTGATGAAAATTAAATGTGGCCACGGGTTATTCGTCTTTGTGATGAATGACTTGATTATTATTTGATAGTAATTGACTTTTTCTTAAGGAAGATGTAATGGTTACCATGAGATAAAATAGGATCATATTAGGAGAATGGATTTATCCCAAAGAGATTAAGGATATCCTATGAGGGTAACACACTTATGACAAGGTCATTGGACGAGCACTGATCAAGTTGCTTTTGTAATGATATGTCGTTGGGGAGAGCTCAGACATGATACTATAGTGGAATGACTTCATGACTAAATGAGTTTATAATTAATAGATGAAAAGTTGGAACTTAATTATAAATCATTTGAGCCCAAATCACTTATGTCCAATTGGTCCCTCCGTTAGCTCGTTGAAACTAGAAATGAATCACATGTTGAATCAAATGAGCATAAATGAAGATAAATGGTAAAAATGGAGAAATGGGAAACATTTGGAAATGAATGTGGTTTTCTCCAACTAGAAATGAATTTATGGTTTTTGAATTAAATGAAGTTCAGAAATGGAAATAAATCATTTGGTCATAGTGAATCCGTTAAATGTAGAAATGTTAAATATATGTTCTCATATATTCTTTTACGGTAAAGTCATCATGATTTTAATGGAATTAGAATTGGATTGAGAAAATTATTTAACTGGGAAATTAATTGATTTAAATTAATTGGAGATGTTATTTTGGAAAATAGAAAAATAAATATTGGGTTGGATCGAATTAATAATTACTAGGTTAAAATTCTAGGGAGTACTTGTAAGTGGACTCAATATGTGAGAGGCCCAAAAGCCCCTCATGTTTAAGAGAGGAATACAAACCCTAGTTTGTTTACATAGGGTTGTTGTAACAACCCTCACCCAACCTGATTGTCGAGTCTGAGCTTCAGGATGCTACATTCATTGTCAGGGAAACTACCATCTAATTCACAGCAAAATAATCATTTACACATGCAATTCATTTTCAATCACATTTATTTCAGGTTAAGCAAACAATTTTGAACCTTAATTGATCTTACGAAATCTCTTAATCAACCCAAGTATGAAATAAGACCAAATTGTAAAGTTTTTACAATTTATGAATTGACATTGTGACTTTATCTAGTGCTTGTCACGACGTGGCCATCTTAGTATGCCACATCACGATGACAAGTCCTAGCTCATCACGATGTCACTCATTGTAATGACAACACTATGACATCTAAATTCCAAGGCCACGACATGGCCCCTGTTTTTAGTAAAAATGAACCATTTGCTACTTATTTCGTACTCTCCGACCAAACCTATCAATTTATGCATCAATTACCATAATCATTTAAATTAAAACACACTAAACACATGCCAAACAAGCTTAACATCCATAATCAACTTCAAAACAAGATGTTCAATACATTTCACCAATTAAACTTATGCATTTCAATACCCTTAGGGAATATCAACCAAAATATTCAAATAAATGACCTTACTAATACCAAATCTATCAAGACATGTCATTTCACTTTCAGTACATAAACAATTCATTCATCAACACTTTTATGACATAAATCATGAACCAAATGAACCATTCACTAGTACATATCTCAAGTATAACAACAAGATATACCATTTCAACTAAGTATCAACCATTTCCAAATCATGCATTTCTAGTTCACATACCAACTAAATAGGTTCATGTTCTAACTTACCAAAAGGTTCCAACATTGCTACGTCAAGTATTAACCAATTCACTCACCATGTACATCCTTCAAAATTATCATATGCCAAATTCATTACCATGTTAAACTCATCAAAACTTTTATACATTTAAGTATATATCAAGACACATATATACATTCCACGACCCTAAGTTCAAAATTATCAAACATCTACTATTTCTATGATAGAACAGTGTGAGCTTTGAGTTGGTCAGGCTTGATGCATTCCGTAAGGTAACAATTTAAAAAGAAAAGGGAAAAAAATGAGGTAAGCATATAGGATGCTTAGTAAATTCATAGGCATTAAAAAAAAGCTTTAACAAGAAGGTGAGCTTTAACATGTAATCAAAACGTATAACATCTCAATCCTTTATCATACCTATTCGTGTCATTTTATACAACAATTTTGCAATCTCATTCAATCAAGAGATAATGTAATCACATATATGTTCATGACATTAGTCCAATATAATATTCAAGTTTAATTCAACATTTCTATATATAAACATCAAGATCATTATATCTCATTTCAATTTCTTATTTTATATGAATTGCATCACTCGATGAAACATAATAACAGATTTGGATACACAAGATGTTAGTTACACCAGTTGCTCATTCAAGCTAAATATATGTTCGTTAGGTTACCCGTCTAGGCTAAACCTTCAAAACAACATCAGGTTACTTTTTCGAGCTAAACTTGTGTTATATGTATCTTCGAGTCTGTAACAAATATGGGATATCGATAACATCTGTAACCAATATATTACCAGTGTGTACAAAACCCTATTAGCAAGCCAGTCATATCCTAACATTTACTAATTTCAAACGGGTATCTATTACACAAATTAACATTTTTTTTACAATTTAGTTCAAATCTCACATTTTTAACCAATTCACAACAAATCACATATAGTTACAAAGCAAGTACACAACAATCTATATAAATAATTACCATATGAACTTACTTGTCAAAACACCAAACAAGTTGAATTTTCAGGGACTAATCGATAATTTTGGCTTTTCCGCGATTATTTTTGGTTTGATCCAATTCTCAATCTTAGAAATTAAGGTCAAATGCCTAGGAAGCTTTCTTAGGTTTTTTTTTTCACTTTGGACAGTGAAAGGAAGAGGTTGAAGATGATGAATGTAGATTTTCTCATTAAAATAACTTATATAGTTAAATTAGGACTTAATTAACTAGCTTAATTAGCTTAAATATTGCTTGATTAACTTAATCTACCATTAACTATATTAGTGGCATCTTCAATCATAACCCACTAAGTCATAATATAAAATGGTTTTATTACCATTTCAAACCTTAGGCTAATTACAATCTAAGCCCCTTAATCTTTGGCCAATTAAAAACTTATAACGATAAGACTTTTGTAATTTAATCCATGTACCTTAATTAAGCAATTAATAGGCAAAATTAAAAGACTAAACTTTAATATTCTTTTATATGAACTCCATATATATTTATAGGTAAATATTTATATTTAATATTTATAGACCTAGTTTAAGGAAATTGGGGTTTTGAAACTGCCTTTTTCTAGCACTACTAAAAATTGGGCTGTTAACTCTCCTCCTTCAAAAATTTTGTCCTCAAAATTTACTTGAGAAGAAATGATGATATTGAGATTTCATAGTTTCTTCCAACTCCTACATAGCTTTTTTTGTATCGTGACAATGCAACATCACTTTTACTAATTGATCTGCCATGAATTACACTATTATTTATACCCTTTTTACACATAACTTTAGCTTGTTTGATAGTTAAATCAAAGCGTCATAGTATATTAGGTTTTCATGCTTAAAGTAGTAATTTATGCTTTTTAGTAGTTTTTATTATATTTGATATATCTAAATAAGGTTACATGGTCTTGTAGAACAAATCAAAAGCTAAAGATGCATACTGGGGCCAAAACTTATGCCTATGTCGTGACACCAAGATACTGATGTCTCAACATCAAAAACAGAAGCTAAAATAAGTTCTGGATTGAAACTAACCTCATATCATGACACCACCCTTCGATGTCACAACATTGAACTCTAATGTTGCAACATTACAGGCCTGTATTGCAACATAACGCCTGTACAGCCCAAAAAGTCCCTGCACATTGCGTTTTTTAGAAAAATTAGGAGTATCTATCTTAGTCGAACTCCAAGGACTTCAAGAATATTTTAGGCACTTTAATATTCCAAGTTGAGCCTATATAAGGGCCATTGTAATCAGTTTAAACACATAATTTTAGGGTTTGATTCTTAGGTTTTTCTTTCATTCCTAGTTTTCACTTAGGGTACTTTATGTTCTTGTAATCGAAAAATCCTATTCTAAAGTGAGACTTCCGCGAAGGGAGATTGTTCTGAAACCATGCTTTCATAGATAAATCCATGAACATCTCTTTTCCTTATTCTCTTCTTTATATTTCTTTCATTAATATTGTCAGACGAATGTTTGTGTAAAGATTAGAATCAATTTACACTTTCTACATATTTTCTAATTGCTTTAACTTAATTAATTGATAGAATGATAGAGTCTCTTAGCGAATCGACAGTTTGGGAAAGTAAGAACTTAAATCCTAGGCTTGAAAACCCTAAAAAGTCATTTAGATAAGAATTAACCCAAAATTGGTATGGCCTATCCATGAACACCTTAACCCTAGTTCTTGCTGACTCATTATTCTAGAGGAAGATCGAAAGATCTTGCTAAAGTATCGACTAGTTGATTGATTAGAACCCTACATCAATTATTAATTAGGTAAAAAAAAATAGATATAGGCTAAAAGGAACTCACATAGTCAAAACAAGGAATAACAAAAAGCTGATACTTGAATCTAGGAGTAGAGTTAGGTTTTTTTAAATTTACTTAGTTTATTATTATCATCTTGCTTCTTGATTAACACTACTAATTCGGGACTCAAGTAAATTAATAATTATTTCCAGTAATTGGTTTGATAACAGTTTTTCCCAAACTTTAATCCCTTAGGTATAATCCTTGAAATACTTACCAAGTGTTTCGTTGTAAACAAACTATATTACAATCTGACCCGTATATTTGCGAGCACTGCCTCAAATCTTTATCTTTAGTTGCAACATTCACACTCTGGACGTTGGTACATTTGGAGGCAGTCACTAATTCCACATGTTTTTTCTTAAATCTTTTACATCCCGAGCCAAAATCTTAACCAGTTCTTCACCATACATCAAATTAGGCTATAACTCGACTTCATCTGGAGTTAACACATGAGAGGGATCAGATCTATATCTCTGAAACATATTGTTGCTCTGCCCGAAAATAGTGAGATGGCATCGGTAGGACTAAATATATAACTTTAAGATATTGTTACTCTGCTCGAAGCTAGTGAGAGTTTTTTCTCTAAGTATTAAATCTATTTTTCGGAATAACAATTCTATTGATTTCTATTAAGAAGAAATTTTTCTTTCATATTGAAAGTAAATAAAATTATTTCTAGTCTATGTTTTATTTGAATTGTTTGAGCCCACACTTAAAGTAGTTCGTGGTATGAGAATAGCGAAGAAGATCATTTGGTTGAAAGCTAGGAACGACAAGGATCTGTACATGTGCAATTTCGATAAAGAGTTTATTGCTATAAATATTACAAATCAGCTAATTTTTTTAAAAATTTTATTTTTCATTATGCAAGAAAACTGTTTTCGAACCTGATTTTTTCCAACATAATAACCACTAAAAGTGAGAACATGGTAATAAATAAAATAATAATAAGAGTTCTCAAGATAACACTTCAAATGGTAGATATAACTTATTTTATTAATGAGATATGAAAGATCATTAGTCACATACCTATTGTGTAACACCCTTAAACTGTCTCCGTCACCAGAGTAGGGTTACAGGGTATTACAATACAACTCAGAACATTTAGTATCAAATAGCATCAAACTTTTTAATTAGTTATCAACATTTTTATTATCATGTACTTTAAAGTGAAACATGCACGCATAGGCCTAAAATCGAGTCTACAATGCCTTAAAAATAGTTTAGAAACAATCGTGGACCAATTAGAAACAAATCAAAAGGTTTAGGGAAAATATGAAAATTTTCAAAATAGAGGTCACACGACTGTGTGATAGAGCCCAGACCGTGTGGCTACTTCACATGCTCATGTATGCTAATCGTGTATCTAACTGAGCCCATATAATATAATGGCACACGATCATGTGGTCAGATTGTGTAACTCACTATGACTGTGTAGTTCAAGGTCACACGGTCATGTCACCAGGCCGCGTAACTCTTTGTGATAGTGTCGACCAATCTACACTGAAAAAAATAAGGCACAAGGCTATGTGAGTAGGTCGTGTGTAACACACGGTCATGTCAGTAGGCTGTGTGACAGCTCGTGTCCCAGGCCGTATGCGTCCAAAATTAGCCCAAAACTTGCCATTTTCACTCCCAAATGCTTAGGCGCCTAAACATACCAAAAGTACATGCAAACAAGCTCTCAAAGTGTATTCAAGGACATTCAAAACATGCCAAAATAATTAACCTAAGTGCTTAACCATTGTGTCATCACCAAAACATTTTATCAACACAGCTAGACTTTCAAATTATAAGTACATACTCTCAACTAACATACACTCAACTATCAAAGTTTAACTTTTCATGCTCACTCAACTATGTCCACTTGTGCCCCAACTTGGTATGATGCATGCATATATCAAATGTTTATCTAGCACAACAAGATCATAGGCACATTAAGCTTTACAACGTGAGTCTTTATGAACTATTACAAAGCATACTCAAATTCTCCTAATACATGCCATATAAGCCAAAGTTTGTATCCAAAATCTACCAAAAGGTCCTTAGATAATGTGATTTCTTCAAGTTGATCAGATCACTCAATTTTTCACAAAAAGCTATCTACAAGAAAACAAGACAAATAACACGATTAAGCTTTTATAAAGCTTAGCAAGTTCGACGATTAAAATGATAAAGCTTACCGAATTAAACATAATAATTCAAATAACAAGATTATTAAACAGAGTTTCCTGTCAACCACATCTCATAACAGGTGATTTGATACTCAACAAGAATAAGATCATTCATCAATCAATCACTATACTACCAAGAATGCAAATCAAGCTTTCCACATTTCAATAACATTCGTTTTTCACTAAAACATTACCTGATGAATGATATACGAATATGAGTACATGGTTAACCATCCGAAAACACACCAAACACTCATATGAGCCAAACCAATCAATTGCACACCTCAGCATTAAGTGCCTAGCCCATATGCTAACATTCGCCCCCAGTAACACGCCAAAAAACACTATAATATAGCACGATAGTTCACAATAAATGCAGGACTTTAGTATATTCAATGAAAAGGAAATACAAAGGAATAATCATCTCATATCATCTCATACCAATCCCATACAATGTGCACTATAACCTATTGGCATGCCAATCGTACTCTATCTAACGTTCATCCCGCACAGGAGATAACTTTACTAAACAGTGTTATATACAGTTCATTATCAATTTTCATCACTTTAAAATTGAATATGTTAAATTAACATTTAGCAATCAAATTTCACACAATTTGCATCACAAAACATATTAAATAAACTAAACGAACTTACTTAACCAAAAACGAAGTCGAAGTCAAGACAATGATCAATCCGTTACTTTAGCTTTTCCATGAGTTAAGTCTGATCGATTTGTTTCTTAATCTAAAATAATAATTTCATTCAATTAACAACTTCCAGCAACATAATTAACTAACTTTATGCAAATAAGTCATTTTGTACATTTTTATAAAATTGCCCCAATATTTTACCTTTTATGCAACTTAGTCCCTAAGTTCAAAACTTGCAATTTAACCATTCAAAACTAAAACCAAGTTTAATAGAAATATCAAGGACCTCTTTACAGCCCATAACTATTGTTAGTTCATAAAAATTCTATGTAATTTTTTTGCTTTCACATTTTAGTCCTTAAACACTAAAATTACCAAAAACTACTTTACAAAACAGTCTTATTTAACAACCAAGCTTAATAATCTGACACCACTGTTTCTGACACCATTGGAAATCGTGTTGTTACATATTAAATGCCCATTTTTTTTGTTAATATTATTTTAGAGGCAAAATTATTAAGTTTTAAAATATATTCACTGTAATGGATTCCATATCAATCTTTTAATTGTGAAAGATTCAATTATTGAATTATATTATGCATGATACTTAGATACCTATCTTTATTTTGAAAAAGATGAAGAAGGATTGGGTTTTCATTGTGAAAGATCCACTTGAATTGTGGATTAATTTGAGAGAAAGATATGACCATCGAAATATGATAAATTTATCTAAAGGTCGTTATGATCGGATGCACTTGCAGTTGTAATATTTTAAATCTGTAAATGAGTATAACTCTGCAATGTTTAAGATGAGATCTCGGTTATGTGGGAATAATATTACTAATGAGAACTTGTTAGAGAAAACTTTTTCCACTTTTCATGCTTCAAATGTTCTCCTGCAATAGCAATACCATGAAAAAGATTTTACGATATATTATGAATTAACTTCATGTTTACTTATATTTAATTAAATAATGAGTTATTAAATGAATAGCCATAAAGCTTGTCGTATTAGATGTGTCCCATTCCCTTAAGTAAAGGTAACAATATATAAAGACGTAATCATTTGATGTGGATGTAATAAGTGACTATATAATAATCGTAAAAGGAATGGTCATAATAATTCTTCTCAGCACCAAAAGTGGAAAAATGAAGATAAATAATAGAAGGATAAGAATTCCCAAGAGAACTCTTAAAGAGCAAAGCTAACTTATGTTATTGATGTGGTTTGAAAGGTTATTGTTGGCGTACCTTTCGTACGCCTAAACATTCAATATGAATTGCATCCATTTTGTGGATTGTGACACTAATTATTTATTATTGGATTTCTTACTAGTAATAATTGTTCTCACCACTAAAATTGGAGATATAGAGATAAATAATAAAACAACAAGAGTTATCAATATTACCCTTCAAATAAGAGAGACAATTTATGAAAAGTCGTTGCTTATGTACCTGTCGTACAGTTGAAACTTTTATTTTTCAACTAGTATTTCTTAAAAGAAAAGAAACATATGTCCCGTAAACAATAAAGCAGTTCATACTATCCTTAGGGGTAAGAAGCATTTTTCTTGTTTGGTTATGAATGAACCAATATTTGGTGGTACAAAATTAATTTAAGGCTACAAAAGAACTAATAAATAATTACCAAAAAATTAATTCAAGGATCTAGAAAAGCTAATACATTGTTATCTGAAGAAACAAATCAATAATTAATACACTATGTTCTAGTCAGTCTCAAATAAATTATTTTTTCTAAAAGGATATATGTTGTAACAAATATCATATTGAGACTGTGGATGAGGATAACTAAATCTATTATATTAGGTAAGAATTTTGTATTGTAAAACTATCATCTTTTCTTCTAATTGGTACTATGTATATTGTAGTATGGTTAAATCATATGAGATAGTAAACTTGAAGTTTACATTAGTGTCATTGAATCATGTGTATAGTAAACAAGAAGTTTACTAGTCCAAATATACTAATTAGTTGGCATGATCAATTAGACCATCCCGATCAATAATGATTCAACAATATAAAAATTTACGTAGATATTTTTTAAAGAACCTAAAGATTGTTCATTTGTCAAGTGTTGCTTGTTCTCAAAGAAGATTTATTAAACCTCCCTAGAAAAAGTTGAGAATGAATCTCTTTCATTTATTAAAGAAACATGAACTCATTTATCGAAAAAGTGGAGTGTGTTGATATTACTTTAGTAGATGCATCTACAAGATAATCACATGTGAGTTATCAAATCACAACCTGCCATTTGCGAGATTAGTTGTTTAATGAATTGTTTAAGAGAAAAACTTCCAAATTATGCAACCGAGACAATTCTTGCTAATGTTGGCGAGTTCATTACTCAGGCTTTTAATGATTATTGTAAGCTAGATTGTTAATGCTAGTAAGTACCACCAAAGCATGTTGTTTATACGTATAAATGGTTTAGCAAAATTAATGATTAAATGCCTCAAATTAATAGTTAAACCATATCTTTTGAAAATAAAATATTTTGTATATATGTGTAAAGATATGATATTTTATATGAATCGACACTTGCGCATATCATGCCAATAAGTTATGATAAATACTCCCCATTAAAATTGACTTTTAGTCAAGAGCTAAATACAACCCATTTTAAAATTTCTGAATGTGTGATATATGTTTAAATTGCTTCACCGCAATACACAAAATGAGTATTTAAAGAATGCTAAAAATAAAAATTAATTATGAATCTCCTTGTATTATTAGATGTTTCGAGCAAATTAGAAATTTAATTATGACATGATTTGTATTTTGATTTGATAGTTTTCCCAACATTAGGGGAAGATAAATAATAATTGGATGAAATAATTACTTGAATTATCATTATTTAGATCCTCGTAGAAAGTAATTTGAACCAGAAGTTCAAAAGGATAATTCACTTTATTTCAAGTTAACTACCAAATGATTTTACTGACCTAATAAGAATAACCAAGAGTTATGTACCAGCTAATATTTTTATTTGAATTGAATTCCTAGTAGTATAATCCATTAGAATAAGTGAAAGTTATGCATGCTTGTAGCATGGTAAATTAATTGGTTTCAAAGATGAAAATTCTTGTAAAAGAAAAGAATAAATCTAGATGGTCATATAGCAAAGGCAATGCTCCTGAAGAGACCTAAGACATAACTAATTAAAAACTCCAGAAGTGATTCAGGTACCTGGAATTGAATATGGAAATAATGAAAATAATTAGATTTTGATAAGTTATGAAAATAAGAGAAAATATTGAACCAAAATGAAAAATTGTCAACAACGGGTTTTCATACAGTATTATTGTTGAAATAATGAAAGAAAAGGAGGATCTTGTATAAATCTATTGAGAAATATAGATATGGAATATATTGACCCAAACGAAAGACGCAATGCATGTAGAATTAAATTGTGAATTTTCTAAACTAGAAGTCCAAACATCTAAAGTTAATAAAGCCAATAAGGTGCAAATGAGTAGTTTTGCAAAAATGAAATAATAAAATGAATTTTTTCACTAAAGTCCTAGCAATGATTATGAGTATATCCTTTTGTGATAGATACAACAACTTTTAAATTTCTTATTAAGTTTGGAAGTTTGTGAAAGATTTAGCATGTGTCTCATGATTGTTGTTACAATCTTTATATGAATCACTATATGATAAAAGTTTATATTAAAATACTTGAAGGATTTAAATTGCTAGAAACATATGAAAATTCTCGGGAAATTGTTCAATACGGTTGCTTAAATATTTATATTAATTGAAATGATTTGAACATATGTGGTAAATTTGACTCAGTGAATAATAATTGAAGGAAAATTATAAAATGATCTAACATGAACATGTATAGAAGGATCATGACCAAATTTTTTATGATTATTGTTGGAGCTCTTAAAGGGATCAAAATAAATTTCCTTAAAATTTTTTGTCATTCGTGACTTTCAAAAGAATGGTGATATAACTTCTTGGCAAATACATTCAAGCAATCATTTGAAAAACTAGCATTCAAGATTGAATACATAGAATTTGAGATATCATATGATGTTATCATGAGGGGAGTAAAAACGTGTTATACTATTTTTTTCTTAAATAAGATTTTGTCACGCAGGGTTTTCCTGATAAGGTTTTTAATGAGGTAGCATGTTATGCATATTATAGATATGGTACTATTTCTTCCTTCACTAGGAATTTTCTTCTCGCAAGGCTTTTATTGTAATAAGGTTTTAACAATGCACATTATCTACCAATAGACATTGAAGGGAGAGTTTAATGAATATTTTATTATTAAGTGGATGTCCATCAAGATTTAGATAAGTTTGATATACTTTAAGATTTTAATATTCATTAGAAGTAGAGTTTTATTTCATTTATACTTCTTATGCTTATAAATATAGACTTTAGAGAAGTATTGTAAACATCACTATTGATGAATAAAATACACATTTCTCTTTTACTCTCTTATTTCTCGTTTTTTCTATCTCTATTCTTTTGTTTCATAAAAAACATTATATATTTGGATTAGTATTTGGTGCACTGGCAGAGCATTTTCTTAATTCTACAAGCAGCCTTAAAAAATTGTCACGTGTCTCTTTTTTTTTAATATTTATTTTCTTAATATTTTACGATACCCCTATAAAACACTCGTTAACCCTCTAACCTTACTTGTAGAGTCTAAAAACTTCATTGGTAGTGTATCAAATATTTTCCACATATATATATGAAAATATTTATGTATTTGTATATATTTCTTTGATTTTTTAGAATTAGGATCAAATTGAGACCATTTGTAATTTTGAGGGTTAATTTTTGAAAAATTATGACTAAATTGATATAATATATGAAAGTTGAGAACTAAATTTGTCATTATACCCTTTTTTTCATTATACCTTTTTTTTAACTACCACGTCATTCTTTAATCAAACATTAAATGGAAATGGACAAAAAACAAACCGATTAATAGGATGACCAATTTTTTAAAAAAAAAATCATATTTGGGTGACCAAAAAAGAAATGGGCCCATAGTTTACCCCAATTATTTAAAAATAAAAATACATAAATAGTTTTAAAAATACATAAAAACTATTAAAAAAACCCAAAAATATTAAAATATTTTTTCTAAAACCTCCTACTAACCTTAAATACTCATATTGATTTAAAAAAAAAACACTAAATACCCATGCCCATTCATTGTTATCATCAACCTCTCACCAAGCTGCACTTCCATTCTCTATTCACTCATATGCCCATAACCCAACACCTTATCTCCAAGTTTTCTCATAATAAAAAAAAAAAAACTAAGCTTTCATTTGCTTAATTTGCATTCTGTTCAAACTTGAATCTCATTTTCAACTTATAATCTCAATGTTTTGTGAAGGGAAGGATTCATTTTCACCGATGTAAAACTTAAGTGGTTTTATATCTTTTCGTAAATTTTTATGCAAATAATATTTAAACAATCCAATTGTTATATTTCATGCTCTATTCATGTAGATCATGTATATCAAGTTTAGGATAAATTAAAATTTTCTAACAATTCTGTAACACCCCGATACTCGGCCAAGAAGTTAGACAGAGTTCCGGAGGTTACATTGACCACCGAAGCGATCCTAGGAATATTTTCAAAAGAACTGTTTGAAACTTAATCCGAACACGGTTTGCTTGAATTGAGCTTAATCGTTTATCAAACGGATTTTGAAATTTAAAAGACTGGCGTTATGAAAAATTATTTACAACGGAGAATGTAATACTTACCATTTGAATGCAAAGCACAAACTAATATTTTATGTTTAAAACTTGCATTGTCTTAAAGGTTAAACCAAATTTTTCAGAAAACCAAAACCACTTACGAAAATTATATTCCAATTCGAATCCAAAAAACCGTAATCAAACTTCAATGCAAACTAAAAAGTTTGTGAGTCCAAACCAAATTATACCATGGTCCATAAAATGTTGCTAACAGTTCAAATGAAAATGATTTAACAAAGTTATTGAAATTTTTAATAAGTCTAAACCGATTTGAGAAACCCGAGAAGAAGTGTTAAAATCACCAATGCACTGAGTCCGACACCAAAACATGAGAAATACCTGAAAGGGAGAAATACTAAGGGGAGTAAGCTACATGAGCTCAGTGTAAGTCTGAAACATAAACAGATGGCAAAAGACTGTTAACACAATAAATATTCTAGAAAAGCATATTTATAAAAGTCACTTACGAAGATCTCAAACCGGTGATTCAAAATACAAATGTTCCCAAATCATACCAAATCACAGAAACGATGTCCCAATTGTATGTAATAATCGGAACACATCATAACACATTAACCATATTGTCAATAACCAATGTTCACACAAACAGATGTATATTCAAATCTAAAATGAATGCAATAAGTCAAAGATCCCACCCCACCAACCTTACACCACTTCGTCCACCCCGCACACCACATAAGGGCTACAGTAGGCCCGTCCACCCTACACACCACATAGAACCATAATAGGCTCATCCACCCGACACACTACATTGTGAAACTAAGCCACTCGAATAATAATATGCAGCTGAGCTGACATATGTATAAATTATTGTGGTAAATCGCTGTACAAAAATATTGCAGTTGAATTGCCGAATCAATCTTCCTTCTCTTCACAACCAAAAACCTCAATTTTATGCAAATGTATGAATGCACACCAAACACTAACAATCTCGTAGATACAGAAACTTATATTCAGTTGGTCACTTTCAAAATCAGTTTTACTTGTATTACAATTCATATGTAACGATAGCAAAAATACCTCAAATTCATTTATCACATCACCTAAACACATGAACAAACAATTAACTTAAATCCTATAATTGTAAATACACACCCGAATCTAAGTTGAAAATAGAGTCCCAACATATTTACAGAGGCCTCAACGAAAGTTGGACTACACAGGAATTGAAACGGGTCAATTTCCAACACAGAACACAAAATCTGCGAAATAGGGCCACACAGCCATGTGTCCAGGCCGTGTGAAGAACAACATGGCCATGCGAAGGAGGCACATGCCTGTGTGTCCGAGTTACATGATCGTTTGAGTAGCCCGTGTAACTCACTATCCAAAAGTGCCAAATTAAGAAGCAGAGTAGGAACGGTCATGTGTCCAAGGTACACGCCCGTATGAAAATCGACAAAAATCCCCAAATATAGCCACACGGTCGTGTCGCACTGAAAAATGTACAAAACGCTAATTTTGAAGCTTTACATAACCGTGTAAATCGCCCATGTGCGGCACATGCCTGTGTGGTCACAAAACCACACCAAAATAAGCTGAAAGTCATGCTTTTGGCAACAAAACAACCCCCAACTTTTGGTAATTCAGAAATATACCAAAATATACAAAATTTCATGCAATTTAATAGAAATACAATACTTTAATTAATCAATTTCAGAAACACACCTTAGAATGCGATATCAAGCACTAAGAACTGATCGATCCGCTCCCACCAAACTGTTCAGAAACCTCAACTTTGCATACAAACTAAACTATAATAGTTACAATTAAGCAACATAAAAGATATCAAAGCAATTCTTTCGTTAATCCAAAAGACAAACATACCCAATTTAGAATGCAATTAGATGGAACACACGAAGACAATTAACCCTTGACCAACTGCAAGTAACATATATGTAGAAATTAAAAAGAATAAAGAAAGAATTGAAAAGTAGAAGAAACCCCAACAAAATTCTAAAAATTTGGGGAAACAAAAGGAAATAGAAAGAGAAGAACATGAAGAGAGTAATGGAAAGAACGTGATATTTGTTTTATGAGAAATCTTCCTATTTTTAAAAAAATTCAAAACAAAAATAAAACAAAAATACTTAATTAATTTAACTTAAACCAAAATTAAAATAAAATCAACTCCTCTCTAACTCACATGAGGATTCAAACCTGAGACCCAAAGGTACATTAACTCACATTCAATCATCGAACCAGTAGATTCATTCTAACACTAAATCACTAAAATAAACTCAACTTCTCAACCTACTCATAGACCCTAACTACAAACCTCAAAACTTCTAACCCTAAATTTTGAGATGTTATAAATTCATTTTATGTAAAAAAAAGAAAAAAAAAACTTTCAACTCTTAAGTATATATTACACCATTAAAAGTCTTACAATTTAAGTTCTTTAGTGAATTTTTATAATCATTTACCATTACATATCTCTATTTTTAGGTTTAAGCTCTCTGTTCAATGTAAATCACCAATCTATTAACCCTTGTAAACATTAATACAAACTCTTTCACTTCACTTCAAATTCAAGTAATCCACTCACTATCCAAATCACTTACTAATTTAATTTAAGCAAACATTTTACTTCGTTATAACCAATGGTTACTTCTATATTCATTTCATATTTCCATTACCAATTTTAATGCTAATTACTATTCCTACCTTCTCCGATTGGAATTAGAAATCTTTGTACTTGAGCTTAGCATTCATCTTGACTTTAATTTATCTCTTATCAATTACTCTTGATATGGTACATCTATGATAGCATTTCTGTGTCATCTATTATACAAGAATGTCCACCTTTATAATGCAATATTTTACCATTAACCTATATGTAAACACCCACTTTTCAGTGGTGTCAGAAAATACAGTTTTGAAATCTTATTTCCGTAGACCAAGTCCGTAAGGATAAAATATAAAATTTTAAAAAGTTAGTATGAACATATATTAAATTTCAGTTAAGTAATTTAACTGAGAAAATAACTAATTAAAGCTCAATGGCTAAATTGTCAAAGTCCAATCGTTATTTAGTTTTAATTTAGAAAATGCTTGAGGACTTAAATAACAATTATCCAAAAGACCAAAATAGTTATTAAACCATTGCTCTTTTAAAGTTAGTGGGAAGTGATGATGAAAACCATTAATTAAATTAATTATAATTAATATATATTATTTAAGTTAATAATTAATTAAGATTAACTAAATTAATTAAACTTTAAATTAAATATATATTAAGTTTAGTGGAAAGAAAGATGATAAGAATTTCTTATCATCTTTCTCCACTATTTTTCATTAAAAAAAAGAAAAAAAAAAAGAAAATCCCAAGCATTCGACTAAGCTTTCGGTTATTCATTTCTTAAGGTAATCAAATCATTTCTTTGAAATTTTTATAGATTTATGATCATGAGAGCTTGATGTAACTAACCCATATATCAATTTGTTCAATTGCTTAGGTTTTAGCAAGTTGTCATTAGAGAGAAATTGATTATTTAGGGCTTATTTTGAATAATTTGATAGTTAATAAGCTTAGATTGTTAATATGACTAGATTGGAAATTGAATTAAGCTTGTTAGATAACTTTGTAACATTAGGGATTAAATTGAATAAATTAAAAACTTATCATGAGATTATGTTATGAATAGAAGGTATAGGGTCCCTTATGAATGAATGTGAAATCGGATTTCGATCCAATGTTGACATAAAAAAATAAGCATATCCCGAGTATAGGGACTAAATTGAATAAAATACAAAATATGTTTGGCTATATATTTGAATGTTAATTGGATGTAAACTAATGTTGTTTCTATTAATTGAATTATTGAACATAGCTAAAGACGACTGTTAAATATGACTCCTATTTTCAGTCAAATTTGAGAAATAATCTTTCAGTTAAACTCTATTTACTTGTTTCAATCAAATACTGATTAGTTTAGATTATTTTATTATTATTTCAACTATGAATTTAGCCTATAAATAGGCTTTTTTACAACCTTAAAAAAATACTCCCATTAGAGATTAGAACTCATAACACATTTAGATAATTTTGTGTTTACGTTTTGTAGGTTCTTTGTTTTCGGGTTTTTGGCGTTTAGTTTTTATCTCCATCTTTTGTACTCGTCGTTCTTTTGCTATTATAGTAAAATTATCTTTGCCCGTGGTTTTTTATCCTCTTTGGAGGGTTTTTCCACGTTAAATTTGTGTGTTCAATTTCTCAATTTATTCTACTATTTTACTTGTTCGCTGCTTAATCGGGTCAAAATCTTAACAAGTGGTATCAGAGCTAGTTCAATTTTCATAGATCAGCCTGTTCAGAGATGGCAACAACAAGGTTTGAAATTGAAAAGTTCGATGGTGAGACAAATTTCAATCTGTGGCAAGTTCGGATGATGGCAATTCTAGTTCAATCAGGCTTGAAAAAGGTTGTTACCGGGAAAAAGCCTAAGAATCTAAATAAAACAGAATGGGAAGAGCTTGATGAAAAGGCTTTGTCTACAATCCAGTTGTGCCTCGCGAATACGGTATTGCAGGAGGTATTGATAGAGAAGACCTCATCCGCCTTGTGGAAAAGGTTAGAAACTCTTTATGCGACTAAGTCTCTAGCTAATCGTTTAGTGTTGAAACAAAGTCTATTTACGTTTCGCATGAACGAAGGTAAGCTTCTTAGATATCACATCAGTCAATTTATTACTCTTTTAAATGATTTAAAGAATGTTGAGGTTCATATTGACGATGAAGATTAGGCTATGCTATTATTGTGCTCTTTACCCCCTTCATACAAGTCTTTCAGGGAGACCCTGATTTATGGTAGAGACAAACTCTCGTTTGAAGATGTGAAGGGTCATTTGTTGAGTAGAGACAAACTCGATAATGAGCTTCATTTGGATAGCAAGACAGATAGGCAAGCTTCCGTTTTGGTAGCATCAAAGAAACGAGATAAAAGGTGTCGCTATTGTAAAAAGTTAGGTCACGTCAAAGCAGATTGTTATAAACTGCAAAATAAAAAAGTTGCTGAGAGTAATGAGGAAGATGTAGCTGGTGCTAATTTGGCCAACGAAAATGGTGATGATTTCTTGTTAGTGTCAACAAGCGATAACACCAAGCTTACGTTCGAGTGGATCCTAGATTCAGGATGTTCTTTCCACATGTGTCCCAACAGAGAATGGTTCTCCACATACAGTTCAATTGAAGGTGGAGTTGTGCACATGGGAAACGATTCATCTAGTAAGGTAATTGGTATTGGTACTGTTAAAATTAAGATGCACGATGGGACGATTAGGACACTCTCAGATGTCAGGTATGTACCTGATTTACGAAATAATCTCATCTCCTTAAGTATTTTAGACTTGAAATGATGCAAAATCAACATCGAGTCGAGCGGCATTAAAGTATCTCGTGGATCTCTCATTTTGTTTAAAGGTAAAAGAACCGGCAGCCTTTATATTCTAGAAGGTTATACAGTGACCGGTGAAATCGGACGTCCATCATCCTTTACGGAGTTGAAGTCAACTTGTTTGGAGCGGAGGCAACTTGGTCATAGGAGGGAAAAAGGTATGACTGTTTCGTTGAAGAGAGGTTCTCTTTTAGATGCAGGTTTTGAAATGTTAGGGCACTGTGTTCGTGAAAATCAGACCCAGGTTAGTTTTGATTTGGCAGTGTACAAGTTGAATACTAGAAGTCTTCCAGTTTCTAAGCATAAATTCGACTCAGTTAATTCCCTGCATAGTTCAAGATAGGCTCGTGGTGGGCTTTGGCAAAGATGGCGTTGTGAAAATATGAGTCAAGGTGGAGATTTGTTAAATATGACTCCTATTTTCAGTCAAATTTGAGAAATAATCTTTCAGTTAAACTCTGTTTACTTGTTTCAATCAAACACTGATTAGTTTAGATTATTTTATTATTATTTGACCTATGAATTTAGCCTATAAATAGGCTTTTTTACAACCTTAGAAAAATACTCCCATTAGAGATTAGAACTCATAACAAATTTAGATAATTTTGTGTTTACGTTTTGTGGGTTCTTTGTTTTCGGGTTTTCGGGGTTTAGTTTTTATCTCCATCTTGTGTACTCTTCGTTCTTTTGCCATTATAATAAAATTATCTTTGCCCGTGGTTTTTATCCTCTTTGGAGGGGTTTTTCCACGTTAAATTTGTGTGTTCAATTTCTCAATTTATTCCACTATTTTACTTGTTCGCTACTTAATCGGGTCGAAATCCTAACAACGACGTTGAGTCGTCACGAGAGAAGGGAAAGACGAGAGTCGTAGACAAGTGTCAAATGTTTCGATTTGTACTTTTATGATTCGAGATCATTCTATTCATATACATACATATAAATATTTTTTTTTTGCATATTAACTATTAAGGTAAGACTATTACTTATCTTGAATTGGATTATGTGACGATATTAAATGTCAAGATTGTGAATTGGTCTGAGCATAATAGAAATGAGTATGACATGAATTGCTGGTATGAGATCATGATATGTGAATTGGTTTATAATATGAAATTGAAACATTGGTTACCTTATTAGTTGTTTGGGTAAAGTTGGATATAGTTGGTGTAACATCCCGACTTAGGGTCTAGCCAGAACAGTAGTTTTGAGACCACAAATTTGACGTAATAAAATTTATTTTTATTATATTTTTATGGTCTACGATTTCACAGGATGATTTTGTAAACATTTATTTTGAAAATTTTGACGTTTAGGCACTCAATTTGGTCAAAAGGACTAAATTGTAAAAAGTGCAAAACTTGAGTTCTAGAAGCTAGAGGTGTCTAATTGCTATGAAATTTTAAATTGGAGGTCCTTATATGGTAATTAAACCATTGGTTAATTTTTGGGACAAAAATGGACATGAAATAGGTGAAATAGAATTTTTTTAGGTTAGGGGCATTTTGGTCATTTAGTGATTAAAATGAATTAAAAACAAAATTAAAAGCCTGTTTTTTTCCATCTTCAAGATATGGCTGAAAATTGCATAGAGAAACCATGTCTAGGGTTTTCCAAGCTTCCAAGCTCGATTGTAAGCCCGTTCTTGCCCCGTTTTTAATGATTTTTATGTTTTTGAAATCCTCGTAACAGGATCTAGCTATTTCTACCATTTATTTGAGCTAGGGTTTATGTTTAAAAATTTACCCACATGCTACATGTGTGTATTTTGATGTTTAAGGGAGGAATATGAATGTTTGTTGTGTGTTAAATGACTTTTACCAAGTAGTTTTCGGTGAAAACGCTAAAAAGGGCTAATTTGTAAAAATTATAAAATTTGTCATCAAAGTGTGATTTAGTAGAAATTTTGGGCTGCTATAGTTATGAAAATGATTCGGATAGGCTTAAAGTACAAAGAAATTGAAGAAATTTCATTTTATGAGCGTAGAGGCAAAAATGTAAATATGACAAAATTTAGGGGCAAAAACATAATTTTGTCATAAAATGATTTTTGGGTCACAATGAATAATGTGACTAATTAGTAAGCTAAATGTGATATTATAGATCAAGGAAAACGAGATTCAGACTTAAATTGGGGAAAAATAAGTATTTGACGGTTAAGTCATTTTTTCACCATTTTTGGTATCGAGGTAAGTTTGTATGAAAATAATGCAACATGTTATTTTTATTATAGATTTAACGCTTAAATAAACATGAAAATGTGTTGATTTGA
This sequence comes from Gossypium arboreum, assembly GCF_025698485.1. NCBI lineage: Eukaryota > Viridiplantae > Streptophyta > Magnoliopsida > Malvales > Malvaceae > Gossypium > Gossypium arboreum. The sequence goes on along the minus strand of NC_069073.1, from coordinate 11,002,174 downwards.
ATATTATGTTACATTGATTATGTATGTAAATTATATAGACATTGCAATGAATGAAATGATATATGCTGGAAATTATTAAGAAGGATTATATTTCGTGTGAATATTGAATTGTGTGAAAATGTCCATAAGCCCGGAATTTATTGAAAAAGGGTTGTAATTCGTTTGAGTACTGAATTCCGATGGATAGGCTATATCTTATGTGAAATAGGATCTTGCATGTGTTGCAGAAAGGATTTAGCCTGGACAGGTAATCTGTTGATCTCATTATGGAAAGGATTTAGCCCAGGCGGGTAATCCTAAAATGAGCCTTTCGAGCATATGGTTCAATTAGGATTTAGCCTGGACTGATAATCCTAATTAACTGGATTTAGCCTGGACTGGTAATCCAGAATAAACTCTATGGAGAATTCTTTGCCACAAAAGGATTTAGTCTGGACTCGTAATCCGACAAAGCTCCTAGAGTATATGTTATAGACAAATTCTAACCTGGACTGGTGTTTCTAGCTCGAGGGTGTACCTTAATATGCACTACAGGATATGAATTGACAGAAAATGAAATTGTACACTTCGAGTGTACTACATGAAATGTCCATTGGAAATTCAATGATTCAACGAATAACATGTTAAATGACATGAGAAATAAAAGATGAAACATTTACATGGCATGATGAGCTCATCTATGCATATTGATATACAAGTAACTTGTTGATTGAGTGTAGGTATTTAATAAAATTACCTTGATCGATGGAATGTACGATTAAGTATGCCCATGAGAAATAACGACTTTTATATTGAGCTCTATTTTGTAAATGAGAATGGGATCCATGAAATGGTGAGTTCATGATTAGTTGGAAACGATTTTATGATAGTTATCATTGTATTGCACTAAAATAGTTTTGGACAGCAGTAGTCTGAATTTGAAAATCCATCAAAAATTGTGGAAGTCAAATTAGAGGATGAATAAAATGTGAAGTTAAATATTATTAAATCTAGTTTCACATGACGGAAACGGTGTAAGCAAAAGAATTTCATATTATGAGATATTTGAATTTTTGTAAGATAGGGTCAGAGTGATTTCAGGCTCCCCTGTCTTAAATTTGGAAAATTATTAAAAATTGTATGAAAATAATTATTGGTTAGAATTTGTATGACTAAAATTCTTAATGAGTTTATTTTCAAGAGAAACAGATGGGAAAATCATCCAAATCCCGTACTAAGAGATAACAAATTTTTAGTAAAGAAAGGTCGAAGTAGTCAAACAGTAGGACAGGGGTAACTTTAAAGAATAAATTGTACTTATTGGCTAAACCAAAAATTCTGAAAATTATAGGGTAAGAATATATGCGAGTCTAGTTTATGTAAAAATTAGCAGATATTAATTTGGAGTTTTGTAGCTCCAGATATAAATAATTTAGTAACTATGACTCAAGAAAATAGCTTGACCAGAACATAAGTAAAAGTGTAATTATGATTGTATTACCTTGAGAAGTATGTTGACATATTGCTTATTATTTTCATATGGACTTACTAAGCTATAAAGCTTACTCCCTCCTTTCCATTTCTTTAGTGTTGTCAGGTTAGCTTGGGGTTGGAGATCGTCAGATGCAGCATCACAATATCAAATTATCAATTTAGGGTATTAATAAATCTTAAGTGTTTACAAGTGAGTGGCATGTATAGAGACTTAGTTTTTTGATATATGTGTTTCATGATTTGGCCAAATGTATTGGATTATAATGATTCAATTTTATATAGCCATGAGATGTGGCTTGTGACAGCCCAAAATTGACCCTAGTCGGGAGGTGGTTTCGGGACTACAAAACCGAGGCATAAAAATAATTTATAATTTATTTTGATGCCTATAATATGTGTTAATTCATGTGTGACATTTTGATGTTTCGATTTAGAGTTATAAATGTGAATTTCATTAGAAAGGACCTAGTAGTAAACTTTGAAAGTATGATGGGGAAAGGTGTGATGACTAGTTGAACATGCATGCAAAAATAAGGATTTGCATGTCAATTTCCCCCAACATGAAGTGGCCGGCCATGGCAAGAGTGGATGGGCAAAACATGTCATGAAACATGTTTTGTTGGTGCATTAGGGTGAAATAATAAAATAAAGAGCATGGCAAAGAAAGAAAAAAATGGTCTCATCCATGCTTCCCCCTTGGCCGTGAGTTGAGAGAAAGGAAAAGAAAAAATTTGGTTCATCCATTCTCATTTTCTTTGGGCTGAAAATTCTAAGAAGGAAGGAAATTTTGCTCCATTTTTAGTTTAGAAGAGATCTAGAAGGAGATTTGGCTATACTTGCATCAAGATTAAGGTATGTTGAGGTTGTGTCATGAGATTCATGCTTGTTTTGGTTGCTAACTTGATGTGCATGTTAGCCATGGTTCAAATCCTTGCTATGCCATGAAAAATGGTATTTGGCCAAGGTTGATATTGTGTTAAAGCCATTGCATGCTAAATGTGAAGCTTGTTGATGATGCATGTAATGATGGATTGACTACTCTTGAAATTTCTTTTTAGTATTCTTGAGTAGGACATTGAATTCTTTGTTTAACCATGACCGAAGTTGAAAGAGTATGGTTGTGATGTATTCGGCCATGGTGCATTCATGAGCATGATTTATGCTTGTTACTTGATTGGTAAAAATTTGTGTTTGGATGGGTATGAACCCCTTGAGATTCGGCCTTGCACCTATATGTGTATACATGTTTGCACATGATGTATTGGCATGACATATATACTATTTCAAGGTATATATTTGCTTGTGATGATGTTTCGGTTATGAAGTACATGAGAGATGTGTATTGAGCTACAATATGTAATGCGTTAGTTAGTAAAATGCATGCTGTTTTTGTGTGGTATTAAGTGCATAATTGGCCTCAACATGGACATGCATATTCGCCACATGAGGGAAATTGGTGTGCATGCATTCTGTTAGAGGCAAGCATATTGATGCCTATTCTTGGCTTAGAAAATTCGGCTAAGAGGAATATTAACTAATGTGTTGAGTTCGATTCGTGATTTCGTACATATGCGACTTTGATGCCTAATGAGCATATATATTAGCTAGGTATCTTGAATTCTCTTCGATGCTCAAATGATAAAACCAATTTATTTGTTAAATTAAGCTCAAGAGCAAAGGGAGCTAAATCCGATAAGGGAAGGAAAAGTCGTCGAATAGCCGTCGAAATCGTTCGACCACGTCCGAGGTAAGTTTTGAGTATCGAAACTTAGATTTTGATTCGATTGAATGAAGTAATAAGCAATCGAAATTGTGCCTTTGTATGTGGCCATTGAGCCGAAATGATATTTTGCTAAGTGAATTGTGCATAAAAGTTGTGTTATGAAATTGAAACAAAGATGTGTATGAATGTTCGAGTGATATCGGGCTAAGCCGAAGGCAATTGTGCGAGTTATGATATCCGGGCTAAGCCCAAGGCAATTAGGCGAGTTATGATATCGGGCTAAGCCCAAGGCAATTAGGCGAGTTATGATATCCGGCTAAGCCCAAGGCAATTGTGCAAATTGTGATATCCGGGTTAAGTCCCAAGGCCTTTGTGCGGGTTACCATAACCGGGCTATGTCCCAAGGCGTTTGAACGAGTAGCTATATCCGGATAAACTCCGAAGGTATGTGATTCGAGAACTTTGAACTTGCTGGAAAATTTTCAGTTAATGCACTTGTGAAATTCCCAACAACAAGGTATGTTTTGTGTGTGCTTCGCACACTATGAGTAAGTCGTATGAATATTCGCTCTAATGATAAATGAGCTATCGGCATTAACTAGGCCGTTATTTGTGTATGAATATAAGAGTTGGGATTGTGAAGTAAGCATGTCTTTGAGAAATTGTGCATATGAATTATTGTTTAGCTACTTGAATGCTATGCTTTGGTTGTGTGTATATTATGGCTCAAACTTACTAAGCATAAATTGTTTACTCCGTTTCTTTGTTTCTCTGTTTATAGATTTTGCTCGTTAGCGATCGGATTCGGGATCATAGAAGTTGAAGTCAACCACACTATCAAAGCCCTTTTGGTACTCCTTTAGTTGAGTTTTGGATATGGCATGTATAGGACCACCCTCGCTTGTTTTAAGTACTTTGTGATGTATATGTGTGCGGCCATGCGAAAATGGTTCGTAAAAGTGGAGTATGGAATTTGACCATATGTGGTTTGTAATTATATTTGGTTTCATGATGTGATTATGGTTTGGAATGAGAGTGTTGGTCACATGATCAGCCATTGGAATGGCTAAATATGATCATATGTGGACCTAAGTATGACTAGACTATAGTTGGTCCATGGGAACTACAATATAGGTAAAGCCTACCTTAAAAACAGAGGCTGCCAGCTGCAGTGATGTGGATGTGAAAAATCACCAAAATTTGTAGGAATGGTGTTAAATAGTGAATAAATTATGTGATCGAACCTTGACGAGTCTATTTTCATATGAAAGTAACGAAATGATCATATGAACAGTATACTGAGAGATATTAAAGTTCTCATGAGACAGGGCCAGAACAGTTTCTGGGTCCCCTGTCGCGACTTTGAAAATTTACCATAAATTATCCAGAATGAATTATAAGTCATGCCTTATATGTACAGATTCCTTTTTCAGTCTAGTTTCATTAGAAACAAACGTAATCAGTATTGAAACCCTGTACAGAGAGATATTCAAGTTGTAACGTGCGAAGGTCAGTGTAGTCGACCCCTGTAACATGGGTGACTTTAACTAATAAACTGTACCAATTGGCCCAACCAAAAATTCTAAAAAAAAAATCCAGGGATGGATATATGAGTCTAAATTCAGGGAAAATTTACGGAATCAGTTTCCGAGTTCTGTAACTCGAGATATGCTTTTTAAGGCAACAGTGACGCAGTTTTCCAGCTTGCCTAAGAATGTCAAGTTGGTCGGTGCTATAAGTGGTTTTGGCTTGTTAACCCCTCGTGTCCGACACCGGCAACGGTATCGGGTTCGGGGTGTTACAATTTTATTGGTATCAGAGCTACGGTTTAGTCGATCCTAGGACTACCGTGATATGTTTGGGGTCTAGCTATACATGCCATTAAGTGATAATTAATAGTGTGGTGATTTCTGACATTTTGAAATTTGTGTTTGTTTATAGCCATGGATCCCGATCCCAACCAAGCAATAGCTGATGATGTGGAGAGTGTGGCGCCTGCTCCCACGCAAGGGACAGCGCCGGCGGACTCTCAACCTATTGCTAGCAATCCGAATGATGAGGCTAAGCAAGCCTTCTATAGCGTGATGAATGATTGGTTCAACCAATACATTCGAACTAACACGACTGTTCCACAACCTCCATTCCCGACTAATGCAACCCCCGCACCTACAATACCTCCGAATCGACCAAATAAGGTCAAGTAAGCCCCCAGTCGACAGAATTCGAAAACATGGGGCTACTGAATTTAAAGCTACGGATAGCGACGATGCCGAGCAAGCTGAATTTTGGTTGGACAACACTATCTGGGTGCTCGATGAGCTATCATGTACACCCGATGAATGCTTAAAGTGTACTATCTCCTTGCTACGCGATTCGCCTACTATTGGTGGAGTACTCGACTTCATTGTGCTTAGGGAGCACGTAACTTGGGAGTTCTTTCTAACCGAGTTCAAAGAAGTATATCGATCGAGATTTATGGATCAAAAGCGGAAGGAATTTCTTGAACTTAAACAAGGTTCCATGTCGGTTCCGACTCTGAACGAAAATTTGTGAGGCTTAGCCAGACGCTGCGAATGCATTTCTTCGAAGTGTGATGTGTAAACGCTCAAGATGGATGAATGATGATATAAAGTCGTATGTTGGCATTTTGGAAATCCGAGTTTGTGGCTCTTGTCGAGCGAGTGTGCAAAGCCGAGGAGCTCAAGATGGAGAAAAGAAAAGTGAAGTGGGAGCAAGGGAGTTTCAGAAGAGGTCTTGGGAAGCCCTTCCCACAGTCATCAAAGAAATTTAGAGATGGCTTAGGCGGTCTAGAGACACTTGGGCTTTTCTAGATGAGACCGCGATCGACCCCTATGGGCACGCGAGTCACTTGATCGCCGGTGTTGGCAATGATCGTCGAGACGAGCGAAGTGCCAATATTGTGGCAAATGGCATTCGGGAGTTGTAGACTCGTGACCGCTCTGTTACAAGTGCGGATCACCGATCATTTCATTAAGGATTGCCCGAGTTTATCCGAACAAAACGTAAATCAAAGTGGGAACCCGGGTGCTACCACAACTCGAGGTAGGCCACCTAGAAATATGGGCAATGCTAGTGGTTTGTGAATACCCGGATGTTTTCCCTGAAGAATTGCCGGGATTACCACCTGTTCGGGAAATAGAGTTTGGCATCGAATTGGTACCTGGTACCACCCCAATTTCGATAGCTCCGTATCGTATGGCACCAACGGAATTAAAGGAGTTGAAAGCTCAGTTGCAAGAATTGGTGGATAAAGGTTTTGCTCACCCGAATTTTTCACCTTGGGGTGCACCAGTGTTGTTTGTGAAAAAGAAGGATGGAACCATGAGGCTGTGCATCGACTATCGTCAGCTTAATAAAGCGACGATAAAGAACAAATATCCGTTATCACAGATCGACGATTTGTTCGATCAACTGAAGGAGCTTCGTGTTCTCGAAAATAGATTTAAGATCGGGCTATTATCGATTCATGAATTCGAGATTCGAGACGTACCCAAGATTGCCTTCAGAACGAGATATGGTCACTACGAGTTCCTAGTGATGCCGTTTGGGCTTACTAATGCCCCTGCGGTATTTATGGATTTAATGAATCGGATCTTCAGACCATATTTGGATCGGTTCGTAGTCGTGTTCATTGATGACATCTTGGTCTATTCAAGAAATGAGACCGAACATCTTGAACACCGAGGTTAGTCTTTGCAAATTTTACGGAATAAGCAATTATATGCTAAGTTCAAGAAGTGTGAGTTACGGTTAAGAGAGGTTAGCTTCTTGGGGCATGTGATATCTCGCATCGGTATTCGAGTCGACCAAACAAAATTTCAGCCATACTTAACTGGAAGCCTCCGAGAAATATTACCGAGGTTCGAGCTTTTGGGGCTTGCCGGTTATTACCGACGATTTGTAAGAGGTTTCTCGACGATAGCCACGCCAATGACGGCTACTCCAAAAGGATGTTAAGTTGAATGGACGGAGAAATGTCAAAAAAAAAAAGTTTCAATCAATCAAAACTTATTTGATGAAGCCCCAATTCTAGTGCAACCCGAATCGGGCAAAGAGTTTGTTATTTATAGTGACGCATCCCTACTCGGGTTAGGTTGCGTATTGATGCAAGAAGGTCGAGTTGTGGCCTATCGTCGAGGCAATTAAAGCCACACGAGAAAAATTATCCGACCCATGATCTCGAATTGGTCGCCATCGTATTCGCCTTAAAGATATGGCGACATTACTTATTTGGTGAGAAGTACCATGTGTATCCGGATCACAAAAGTCTCAAATATTTGATGACTCAAAGAGACTTAAATCTGCGACAAAGACGTTGGCTCGAGCTGTTAAAGGATTATGAGCTAGTCATTGACTATCACCCGGGAAAGGCGAATGTGGTTGCGGATGCCTTAAGTCGTAAATCATTATTCGCTTTACGAGTGATGAATGTACACTTGTCTGTTCTACCCGACAATGTGTTAGTAGCTGAATTGAAAGCCAAACCATTATTGATACGTCAAATTCGTGAAGCTCGAAAAGTCGACGATGAGTTGGTTGCAAAAGCGGCGAGTGTGTTCGAACAAGGACTCGAATTTCAAATCGATGATGACGATTGTTTGAGGTTCAAAAGTCGTCGTGTGTTCCAAAGAATTGAACTTATTTCGATAATTCGAACGAAGCCCATTGTAGCCGAATGGCAATCCACCCGGGAGTACGAAGATGTACAATGATTTGAAACGTCGGTTTTGGTGACATGGTATGAAACGAGACATCTCCGACTTTGTTTTGAGATGTTTAATATGTCAACAAGCGGCGCGAACATCAAGTGCCTTGAGATTACTTCACCACCACGATACCCGAGTGGAAATGGGATCGAGTCACAATAGACTTTGTATCCGGATTGCCATTGTCGCAAGTAAGAAGGATGCGATTTGGGTCGTGGTAGATAGATTGACTAAGTTGGCTCACTTTATCCCGGTACGTACGGATTTTTCAATGGACAAACTAGCCGAATTGTACGTTTCTCAGATTGTGAGATTACACGGGGTGCCTATTTCCATCGTGTCGGATAGAGATCCGAGATTTACCTCGCGATTTTGGAAGAAGTTGCAAGAAGCTTTGGGTACCAAGCTACATTTCAGCACCGCCTTTCACCCCCAAACCGATGGTCAATTCGAGCAGATAATTCAGATACTTGAGGATATGTTAAGATGTTGCATCCTCGAGTTCAGTGGTTCATGGGAACGATATTTGCCTTTGATTGAATTCGCTTACAACAATAGTTTTCAATCAAGTATTAAGATGGCACCCTACGAGGCTTTGTACGGTCGTAAATGCCGTACACCATTGTTTTGGACTGAGCTCGGTGAAAGCAAAATTTTTGGGGTGGATTTAATTAGAGATCTTTGAGCAGTGAAAGTAATCCGTGAAAGTCTGAAGATAGCCTCCGATCGTCAGAAGTCATACGCGGGTCTGAAACGAAAAGACATCGAGTATCAGGTGGGAGATAAAGTGTTTCTCAAGGTTTCGCCTTGGAAAAAGATACTCAGATTCGACCGTAAGGGCAAGTTGAGCCCGAGGTTCATTGGGCCATATGAGATATCCGAAGCGAAGTCGGTCCAAGGGCATATCATTTGATTTTGCCCCGAACTCGAAAAGATTCACGATGTCTTTCATGTTTTGATGCTTCGACGCTATAGATCGATCCATCGCACGTGATTAGTCCATCAGAGGTTGAAATTCAAACCAATATGAGTTATGAGGAAGAACCGATTCGTATCCTATCACGTGAAGTGAAAGAGTTACGAAACAAGCGGGTTCCGCTAGTGAAAGTGTTATGGCTCAAACACGGGATAGAAGAAGCTACTTGGGAAACCGAGAACTCTATGAAAGAGCGATACCCAACCCTATTTACGGTAAGATTTTCGGGACGAAAATTTCTTAAGTGGGGAGAGTTGTGACACCCAAAATTGACCCTAGTCGGGAGGTGGTTTCGGGACCACAAAACCGAGGCATAAAAATAATTTATAATTTATTTTGATGCCTATAATATGTGTTAATTCATGTGTGACATTTTGATGTTTCGATTTAGAGTTATAAATGTGAATTTTATTAGAAAGGACCTAGTAGTAAACTTTGAAAGTATGATGGGGAAAGGTGTGATGACTAGTTGAACATGCATGCAAAAATAAGGGATTTGCATGTCAATTTCCCCCCCCAACATGAAGTGGCCGGCCATGGCAAGAGTGGATGGGCAAAACATGTCATGAACCATGTTTTGTTGGTGCATTAGGGTGAAATAATAAAATAAAGAGCATGGGCAAAGAAAGAAAAAAATGGTCTCATCCATGCTTCCCCCCTTGGCCGTGAGTTGAGAGAAAGGAAAAGAAAAAATTTGGTTCATCCATTCTCATTTTCTTTGGGCTGAAAATTCTAAGAAGGAAGGAAATTTTGCTCCATTTTTAGTTTAGAAGAGATCTAGAAGGAGATTTGGCTATACTTGCATCAAGATTAAGGTATGTTGAGGTTGTGTCATGAGATTCATGCTTGTTTTGGTTGCTAACTTGATGTGCATGTTAGCCATGGTTCAAATCCTTGCTATGCCATGAAAAATGGTATTTGGCCAAGGTTGATATTGTGTTAAAGCCATTGCATGCTAAATGTGAAGCTTGTTGATGATGCATGTAATGATGGATTGACTACTCTTGAAATTTCTTTTTAGTATTCTTGAGTAGGACATTGAATTCTTTGTTTAACCATGACCGAAGTTGAAAGAGTATGGTTGTGATGTATTCGGCCATGGTGCATTCATGAGCATGATTTATGCTTGTTACTTGATTGGTAAAATTTGTGTTTGGATGGGTATGAACCCCTTGAGATTGACCTTGCACCTATATGTGTATACATGTTTGCACATGATGTATTGGCATGACATATATACTATTTCAAGGTATATATTTGCTTGTGATGATGTTTCGGTTATGAAGTACATGAGAGATGTGTATTGAGCTACAATATGTAATGCGTTAGTTAGTAAAATGCATGCTATTTTTGTGTGGTATTAAGTGCATAATTGGCCTCAACATGGACATGCATATTCGGCCACATGAGGGGAAATTGGTGTGCATGCATTCGGTTAGAGGCAAGCATATTGATGCCTATTCTTGGCTTAGAAAATTCGCTAAGAGGAATATTAACTAATGTGTTGAGTTCGATTCGTGATTTCGTACATATGCGACTTTGATGCCTAATGAGCATATATATTGGCTAGGTATCTTGAATTCCTCTTCGATGCTCAAATGATAAAACCAATTTATTTGTTAAATTAAGCTCAAGAGCAAAGGGAGCTAAATCCGATAAGGGAAGGAAAAAGTCGTCGAATAGCCGTCGAAATCGTTCGACCACGTCCGAGGTAAGTTTTGAGTATCGAAACTTAGATTTTGATTCGATTGAATGAAGTAATAAGCAATCGAAATTGTGCCTTTGTATGTGGCCATTGAGCCGAAATGATATTTTGCTAAGTGAATTGTGCATAAAAGTTGTGTTATGAAATTGAAACAAAGATGTGTATGAATGTTTGAGTGATATCGGGCTAAGCCCAAGGCAATTGTGCGAGTTATGATATCGGGCTAAGCCCAAGGCAATTAGGCGAAGTTATGATATCCGGCTAAGCCCGAAGGCAATTATGCAAATTGTGATATCCGGTTAAGTCCCAAGGCCTTTGTGCGGGTTACCATAACCGGGCTATGTCCCAAGGCGTTTGAACGAGTAGCTATATCCGGATAAACTCAAGGTATGTGATTCGAGAACTTTGAACTTGCTGGAAAATTTTCAGTTAATGCACTTGTGAAATTCCCAACAACAAGGTATGTTTTGTGTGTGCTTCGCACACTATGAGTAAGTGCGTATGAATATTCGCTCTAATGATAAATGAGCTATCGGCATTAACTAGGCCGTTATTTGTGTATGAATATAAGAGTTGGGATTGTGAAGTAAGCATGTCTTTGAGAAATTGTGCATATGAATTATTTTTAGCTACTTGAATGCTATGCTTTGGTTGTGTGTATATTATGGCTCAAACTTACTAAGCATAAATTGCTTACTCCGTTTCTTTGTTTCTCTGTTTATAGATTTTGCTCGTTAGCGATCGGATTCGGGATCATAGAAGTTGAAGTCAACCACACTATCAAAGCCCTTTTTGGTACTCCTTTAGTTGAGTTTTGGATATGGCATGTATAGGACCACCCTAGGTTGTTTTTAAGTACTTTGTGATGTATATGTGTGCGGCCATGCAAAAATGGTTCGTAAAAGTGGAGTATGGAATTTGACCATATGTGGTTTGTAATTATATTTGGTTTCATGATGTGATTATGGTTTGGAATGAGAGTGTTGGTCACATGATCAGCCATTGGAATGGCTAAATATGATCATATGTGGACCTAAGTATGACTAGACTATAGCTGGTCCATGGGAACTACAATATAGGTAAAGCCTACCTTAAAAACAGAGGCTGCCAGCTGCAGTGACGTGGATGTGAAAAATCACCAAAATTTGTAGAAATGGTGTTAAATAGTGAATAAATTATGTGATCGAACCTTGACGAGTCTATTTTCATATGAAAGTAACGAAACGATGATATGAACAGTATACTGAGAGATATTAAAGTTCTCGTGAGACAGGGCCAGAACGGTTTCTGGGTCCCCTGTCGCAACTTTGAAAATTTACCATAAATTATCTAGAATGAATTAGAAGTCATGCCTTATATTTCCAGATTCCTTTTTCAGTCTAGTTTCATTAGAAACAAACGGAATCAGTATTGAAACCCTGTACAGAGAGATATTCAAGTTGTAACGCATGAAGGTCAGTGTAGTCGACCCCTGTAACATGGGTGACTTTAACTAATAAACTGTACCAATTGGCCTGACCAAAAATTCTAGAAAAAAATCCAGGGATGGATATATGAGTCTAAATTCAGGGAAAATTTACGGAATCAGTTTCCGAGTTCTGTAACTCGAGATATGCTTTTTAAGGAAACAGTGACGCAGTTTTCCAGCTTGCCTGGGAATGTCAAGTTGGTCGGTGCTATAAGTGGTTTTGGCTTGTTAACCCCTAGTGTCCGACACCGGCAACGGTCTCGGGTTCGGGGTGTTACATGGCTTATATTATTATTGGGTAGTAACCCTATTATATGTGCATGCACAAGCTTAAAAGTTTCATGTGATATGAGTATGTGACTTGATTTGGTGTGCAATGTCTTAGACAAGCATGTTATTCTACGCATGTGAAATAAGTTGGTATGTTATAAAGTTATGAGTTAGCCTTGAATATGAATGTTTGATGATTAAGTTGAAATCTTTTGGTATGATGGTAACCAAGGTATAAAAGTATAAGTGATATCAAAATAGACAAGGCCAAATGGGTGTGAATTGGTGTGTTTAACTTAGTATAAAATGAGAATGTAAAACACATGTATCATGACATGCAAATGCTATGTTTGTGGCCTAATTGAAGATGTATAATCATTAAATGGATGCCATGTTATATGTCCTTGATGTTGTATAAATGTGTGAGGGTTTATGGTTGACCAAGGCTTGGAAAATAGCCTAAGTGTTGGCCACACGGGTAGAGACACGACCGTGTGTTTCAGCCGTGTGAGGGACACGGCCTTAGCACACGGGCGTATGACTTGGTCATGTAACCCTATTTCGTTGCTGATGTCATAAACAGAGAGTTACACGGGTGTGTCCCAAGCCACACGGGCGTGTGTTATTACACAGCTTAACCCATATGGGCGTATGACTTTCTATACATAGAAAATTCCCTAAGTTTTATAAAATTTTTAGAAGTTCTCGGTTTAGTCCTGAACCACACCCGATGTATGTTTTGGGCCTCTTAGGCCCGTATAAGGGATGATATGCATGTGATTAGATGAATTTGATTTGGACCAAATTTTATGGTCCAGTTTTACATGTATGTGCATGTTTAAGTCCGGTAATGCCTCGTATCCTGTCCCGGCGTCAAACACGAATAAGGGATGTTACAGTTGGCATGTCATAGGGTCAGGTATAATGATTAGAAACCACCATTGTCAGGCAACTCGAGGTGGTAGAATGTACATATTCTAGTAGTCATTGTTGTCGAGCAACCCAGGATGACAGAGTAAAAATTCTGAAAGTCATCATTGCCAAGCAACCTAGGATGGCAGTATGTACATGTTCTAGTAGTCATTGTTTTCAGGTAACCTGGGATGACAGAATAATAGATCCATGTATCTGTCTTAAGTCTATGTCTTAAGTCCATGTTGGATTAATAGAGTTTATAAAACATGAATTGGTTATACGATAATTAAAATGAAATGAGACTAAATTTGGTATACTTTGTACATATGTGAAATCTTTAAACCATAGAATGTGAAAGATCATGCAAACTGGTTTATACAAGCTCAAAGGGCCAACATGGAAACAAAACGAATCAATAGATTTGACACAGAAATGAGATATTGATATAGTCAAATGTTATGAATTGAAATGGAAATGTATGCATTATTGAAGGTACAATGTTAACATGATATGTTTATTTAGATTTGCTAATTGTGATAATGTATGAATTTAAGCATATGACATGAATAGGTGGAAATGAAATGGTTATGACTAATTACATATTGACTTGTATTAGTCTATATTAATGCTAATGTTATTGACTTGAAACATGAAAGTACCACTGAGTTTTATCGCTCAGTGTATGATTTGTTTATTCTGTGTACAAATATTAGCAACTCTCAAAGACTCGAGAAGTGATCCAGCATCCAAACCGTGACACTCAACTTAGCAATGTTTGTAAGGTTCTTTTGTTTTCAATAAATGGCATGTACTTAGGTTTTTAGCCGATTTTGTATTGTAAATTATCATTTTGGAAGTTTTGGTAATTAATGTAAACTTAAATAAAGTATATGGTTTGTTTAGTATGCTTGGAATTGGTATATCTTTTGGAATAGATAAAATAATGCAATTATTCACTTGTTTTAGGTGTCCTGAATTGATTCCATATGGTTCTTGTGAAACAGCCAGTCATGTTTCAACGTCGAGTCCTTGATGTCACGACAAGAAATTGACAGTGAGTTGTATCACAACCTGGAACCCCCGAAGTTTCGACGTCAACCCGATATTTTGAAATCTTTACATTTTAGTCCTTATTCGATCTCGGGTTATCAAATGAGTTTTTGTAAGCTCATATAAAGCCTAGATATGATTGTACAACATGTCATGAATGCGTAATGATTTTAATAGCTTGTATGAATTGTTAAATTGAATTCTAATTGTTTGTAGTTGCACCGACAACAAATGTGGAATCTCGTAGCTTGGACCCGACGATCAAATTGAGTATGGGGTGTTACACTATTAGCGTAATATGTTATCAATCTAGTTATTACACAACTCGTAATACATGATGGAGGAATGCTAATTTAGATATATGGAAAAATTCATCTATCGCACCACTGTCACCTAAGTCCCCAATCATCGCACCGATAGCATATAGTGTTTAAATATAACCCTCCATCACACCAATAGCATATATAATATATATCAAATAGCCTCTATCACACCAAATGCACATAGTGCAATAATGAATTATATAAACATTAATCGTGTACTCTCTAATACATCGTACACTATAATAGCCAATACTATTAAGGTTTCCTTGACATGCCAATTATATCCAAATCTATTCTTGCTAGTTTACTAAGATATTTCAAATTATTAGTTGCATATATGTAAGTGTAACACAACTGCCAATTACATAGCTCAAGCATCATAATTCCTTGATTCCATTTGAGTTGCATATAATATAAATCGACTTAAATTACAACTAACCATTTCTTAAGTCTCAATATAATTTCATGCCTCATAGTTTTGAAAACTATTCCATTTTATGCAACAATTCATTTTATTAATTTATCAGTTCAATTTCATAAGTTCAGTATACACATTATAAACCATTCATCACTTTCACTAACAACATAATTACCTATGTTCAAGGCAGCATATTTACCATGTTAATTAAACTTACCATTTATGCTTACTTTTATAGACAATATTACTATTAGTTCTTGGATGCCAATATCATATTTCTTATAATTAACTTGGTTATAACATTTGTAGTCTTAAGCTCATATTTTTGACATGGTTAAACATACATATAAGAAAATTAGAATTTAGTGAGCACGTACCAATTAAGAACACCACAAGCTTTAATCTACTATCTTTTCCTTGCCTTTGCTAATGCCAACAACTTCTTTATCTTGTTCACCTTCAAAGAAACATATCCAAAGAATAATTCAATTTCAATTCTCTAATTGCTCAAACTAGCATATTTACCAAATTTTAACAATGACAATTTTACGTGCTTTGCAATTTTCCAACACTCCTAACCCCTCCTCCCCACGTGGCTAACTCTACTATTAACCAAACCTCAATTTCCTTTCACCAATACACTCACATAATCACACTTGATCACCATTTCTAACATATGGTATTACATTAGTAACAATTTATGCTTATTTAACAAATTTCCTTACCTCTCTTCCTTAATGCTTTAGCTAATAGAACTTAGTTTCACTATCATCAGTCTTTCACTTCTAATCACCTCGTTAAAGGTAAGGATACTAGGTGAACTTGGAAATGATGGTTATACTCAAATTTAAAGTAGAAAATCTTAGAATTGTGATGGGGAAGTCACGGTTTGGTGACTTGTTCTTCCTCTTTATTCTTTTTGTATTGGCCGATTATTTTTGGTAAAGTTCCCTCTCAAACTTTGCTGTCTTTTTTTTCCTCTATTTTTTCCAAAGTGTATCGAAATGTCTCAATATCCTTTTTCCCACTCATTCAACCGTATGATAGCATGCAAGAGCGGAAAATTCGTCTTCCCATCTCATTACCACCCAACAAGGTAAACCCCACTTAATGTTAAACCCCACTTAATGTTCTTACTTTCACACCTAGCAAACAAGGTGTATTTAAGCCTCTATTTACATTATGTTTGGATTAAAAGTAGTAAATGAAAAGAAAGGTAAAGGAAAAAAAAAGGTGGAAAGCAAAAATAAATAAATAAATATCTATTATTTTGTTTGTATTGTTAAAATTAGTAAAGAAAAAGAAAGTTAAATAATTTGAATTTAATTTTATTTGGATCAACTGGAGAAAAATATAATTATAATAATTTTCTACAATTATAACTCTTTAATAAAATTATTTATAAAAGAAATTACATCTTAAAATTTTGTTTTCATTTTCTTTTCTTAACTTTCCCCCAAATTGAGCTAATAAAAATTTTAACTTTTTAGACAAAATAATGATATTCAACTTTTTACTTTCTCTAGCCTAACTTACAAATTACATCCAAACAAAGATAGAAAAAAGTTTTGCCTTACTTCCCTTTCCTCTCCCAACCTCTAATCCAAGAGATAGGCTAAGTTAATAAAAATCATCACTAGTTAACCATACAGTTTAATTGCCATTCCTCAAGTCCAATAGTTTAATGGTAATTTTGCACTTTAAATCCCTAGAATATCTCACCTTTTATATCCTCACTTGACTTAATTAACTAGGACTAATTCTTCACCTAATCCTTCAATTGTTAAACCAATTTCAATAGAGTCCCTACCCGAAATTGCAATTTATAATTGATCACTTTTAATGTCGTAACCACATCAAAATTTTCAAGTTCGAAATCAAACTTGTTATTTTATATACGACTAATTTTGAAAAATAAGTTGGATAATGTATGGGACATAAATTTTTAAAATTGTTTTCTTTTTTCCGAAAAAAAGGAAAACCCTTAACAAATTAAAGTGTCATTCATTCAGTCAACTTCCCGATTTCCCGTGGGCCAAACAAAAATAGTTTTAAAAAAATAAATAAATTTAAGAATAAAAAATTAGGTTAGCTGCCCGAAATTACGGGTAAGAAACGGAAAACACAAAAAATCTTGAAGCCTCAACTCTGAGATGGCATCGACGACAGCCACCGCTCGAGCCGTCGTCTTCTCCCGCATCACCACCTTGTCCGCAAAACCTCTCACACCTTCTCTATCTCGTTTCTTCCGTAACCGTCACAACCGCGCATTTTCCGCCCTAACTGTCAGCTGCTTAAACAGTGGCGGAGTCTGCGACGATGACTACTTCGTATCAACGCAGAAATCGAATTTAGATCGTGGATTGCTAGTAATTGCTAATATGTTGAAGAACATCGAGCCTCTCGACAATTCCGTTGTTTCCAAGGGGGTTTCTGATTCCGCCAAGGAATCCATGAAGCGGACTATCTCCACTATGCTAGGGATTCTTCCATCTGATCACTTCTCCGTTTCGGTTTCCGTCTCCACCCCTCCTCTTCATCGCCTTCTATTCTCTTCTATCATCACTGGGTAACTTATTTTATTTTCGACCTCATAAAAACTGTAATATTTCATAATTTATTGCATTTTTTTTAAAAGAAAAACCTTTTTTTCTCTTTAGGTATACGTTGTGGAACGCGGAGTATAGGGTTTCACTGATGAGGAATCTGGAAAGAGCAGCGCCGGGCGAGGAGGTGGCGGGGGAGACAGAGGAAGTTATTAGGCAGCGGCAGGGAGAGGTGTTTGCGGAGAAAAGGGAGGAGAGAGCGAGTCAAAGTGATGGCTTTCAAGAATTCGAGAAGATTAGGCCTTGGGTTTCCGGGGAATTGTCGCCAGAGGCTTTGAAGTATATTGAAAAACTGCAAGCGGAGTTATCTGATGTGGTGGAGGTAAGGATTTTAGATTTTATATCAGTGAAATGAGGCTTGATATAATTATATGAAGTATTCTTAGGTAATGGTATCTTTGAGAAAATTAAATGTAGATTTTTTTTGCTTCTAAAAATACTATTGGGTATTTAGATTCTGGTTTCTTCATTGAGTAGTGATTGAATTCCTTCATCCGGACTGTATCTCTGATTTTTAGAGGGCTACAGCTACATTTATACCTAACAATTCATATGTTTGTCCCATTTCTTGTTTATGTTGTTGGTTACTTTTGCCTTGTGTTTGTATTTTGTTTGATATTGCCAAGTCTAGCCACAATCATGTTTTTACAATCGATTTTATACTGCCCTTTTCTTTCCTTGTTATGTGCTAATAAGAATGTTTATATTGATGACTGTTGTACCGGTTTTCCAAAGTTTACATTGGCTAGCAGTTATTTTAGGGTGATCACTGTCGTGCTTGTCAATAGTTTGGCATTTAAGTATACATACATGTCTGTTTGTAGATAATGTGCTTTCCGTATATTCCCTCTGTCTAAGCTAATTGTTTTATTTTGTTTCAGGAACTGAATGTGGAGAAGGAGAATGTGCAAATAGAATGTGAAAAGGAAAACAGGAATGATTTGTTGGAGTATTTAAGATCCTTGGATGCCGACATGGTAATGACCAAAATCATGTTTTTTATTAGATTATCTTGTTCTGAAAATGAATTATCTTAGTTTGATCCTACATGGAACCTAAAAATCTTCTCGTTACGTAAAATTTTTGTTGCCAGGTCACTGAGTTATCCCAACCATCATCAGTACAAGTCGAGGAAACAATCCACCAGCTTGTTCAAAACATATTGCAAAGGCCCTTCAAGAATGAGCTTAAGAGGAACTCAGGGATAGTGAACAAAGGAAATAATCATCAAGATGTTGCCGATGAAACTTCCGGCACTGTTGGCACTTCCCGGGATTACCTAGCGAAGCTGCTTTTCTGGTACATTTTTTTACAAGTTAATTAGTTCTTAAATTTTGGTGCATTAGGCTTTTCTTGCACTCAAGACGTTGCTGAATGCATTAGGCTTTTCTTGTTTTCTTTTTGCTTTCTCCATCTATATTTGCCTTTTGAACTGTAACATAGAGATCCATAAAACACTCCTCCTTTATAATATGTAATATTATTTGTTTATTCTTTCCATTTTTATCATTTTCTTTGTGTTTTCTCCAGCAATGTTTGCCTTACAAATTGTTTTATTCTGACAGGTGTATGCTATTAGGTCATCATTTGAGAGGCTTGGAGAACAGATTGCAACTAAGTTGTGTCGTCGGATTATTATAGAGTAAGGTTTGTGA
This sequence comes from Gossypium arboreum, assembly GCF_025698485.1. Lineage (NCBI taxonomy): Eukaryota > Viridiplantae > Streptophyta > Magnoliopsida > Malvales > Malvaceae > Gossypium > Gossypium arboreum. Next base: position 10,982,865 of record NC_069073.1, on the reverse strand, counting down.
AATTGTATAGTCTTTCTTTTTCTTGTCTTTCTTGTGTTATTTTTGGTTTATCAGATAATGTACATTCTTCTTCATGAAGCTATTAGTGAACTTATATTGTTCCAACTCTAATTTTTTAAGAATCCGTATATAACATATATTCATGTTATGAATATGAGAATATGATATTCAAAAAATTAGGGTTAGAGAAAATTTGCTTGTTTTATTTGACTCTTTGCCTATACAGAACAGCAGGTGAACGGGTGAGTCCTTTGAATTCCTAGTTGCAATATAACAATTCCCTTCAATGGAGAAAAGCTAGGATGGTAATTAATTATAAAAGACTAAATCAAAATATTATTTTTTATGTATATTTTATCCCAAGAAAAGATGCTTTAATAAATCAGGCTAAACAAGCAAAATATTTTAGTAAATTTGATTGTAAATTAAGATTTTGGCAAATAATGCTAACAGAAGAATCTAAGCCTTTAACAACCTTTAGTGCACCTAATGGTCATTATCAATGGAGAGTAATGTTATTTGGGTTATGTAATGCACCTCAGATATTCCAAAGATAGATGGATTTTATATTTAATAAATATAAAAAATTTTGTGTAGTTTATATAGATGATATCTTAATATTTTCAGATACCTGTAATTGGTATCAGAGGCCCCCGGAGTAACGATTCTTGGAAAGACTGATATCATAATATCCATTGTAAGTTCTTATCTTTAATTTACAATTTAGTTAATTTTGTGGTTATTTATCTTAAAACTCATATATCTGTTATTCTATCTTACTTTTGCCTGTTTAAGTTTGAGTAAAAGACGTTTGGCCTTTGTGTTTAAGACATAATAACATAACAGACGGTTTTAGGTACAATAGATAAATAACATGGAAGAAACAGATTGTTTATATAAAGATAAAACCGCAATCATATTATGCATATAGATTCTAAACAAGAAAATAATCTTTTGGCCCTTAGTAAAGGATTTAATAGTTTAATGGATATAACCTCTATATATTATAATAAATTATATAATAAAGTTAGTAATATAGAAAAAAAGGTAAATCATTTAGAAGATATTAAGGAATTAGATTTGAACAACAAATCTAAAGAAATATTATTTGAAGTAAATAATAAATTAGAACAAGTTATTATTAATAATAATATAAAGTTAGACATAAATTTAGGTGCTTTGTATTATGGTAATAGTAATATAATTTTAACTTTATCTGAGGAAGAAAAAACTTTTTCAGAAAAGTCATCTTTTACATACTTACTCTAATAGGTGGTCTTAAATAAATCCCAAGTCAACCACCACTGGTATGCCTCATCGTGAAGCAGAGACACAACCCCTTTAAGCTTCTGCTCATCAGTAAAATCCAAATAATCCATTATGTGCTCTGTGGCCTCTATCTAATACTCGGCCACATTCGGAGCAACTCCAGCGATGCCCCTAAATATATCAACCCCATTCGATTGGAGTCATTCTGTAACCGGCCCACGGCCTTCAAATCCAATATTATCTCTAGCGAACCTCTCCAAAATTCGCAGCATTGCCTGAGATAGTGCGTCGTCCCCAACTGCACGGTCCTGAAATTCAGCACTCGTCTCAGTAACAGGTGACACCGACGTCTCACTAGTGTCTACATTAGGGATCGTATCAAATGCGAAGGACTCAGCTCAAATCCCTCTACGGCCTCTAGTACCTCGTCCACAAGTACTACGTGTGCTCATCGTACTTATCAAATTAATCTGTATTAAGGAATTTTATGCACATTAATTTACAGTTTCGATAATTATTAGCAGATATTTTATGCAGAACAGTATTAAAGTTTTGGAGTCAGTTATCGCGAGTAATAAGCTCACTACAGTTTCAGTTTACACTACCTAAATGTTTCGGTAAAGTTCTACATGTAGTAGTCTCACAATACATACATAGTATTTCAGACAAATACAGACAATGTTTCATTTTAAGCATGCTTTCAAAAAATACATATCAAAGTTTCAGAGAACTTACAGGATCAGTGCTGGAAGCTCGACGTACCACATACTTATTATCAAAAATATTTCCAATCATTTCACAAATCATTTTCTTTAAACCCAACTTTTGAAACCCAAATCTACAGCCGAATTTTGCAAACCTGACTCTGATATCACTAAATGTAACACCCCAAACTCGGCCTAGACGTTATGGTCGAATCTGGTGGCATCACATGAGAGTGCTTTTAGAAAATCTTAGCAAGTTAAAAATCGTTCAGTTCATTATCGTTACTTAAGTCGTAAAATCTCCAATCCGATTATTAAGTGAACACATTTCATTATCGCGGAAGCTAAAACACCATTAATTCATTAATCAATAACTTAATAGTTTAAAATCTTAAAATAAACTTAAAAATAGTTCAAGTTCAAGACATTTTAATCCCAAAAATAAATATTTAAAATAAAGCAGACAAAATAGAATGTTACTCAAAAATTTATAAATGTCCAAAAGTGGTCACCATCGAGCCCACCGCCACACCGATCCATCTACTGCTGAGGATTACCTGACATAAAATAAATAAAGGGGTGAGTTTTCGCCAACTTAGTGTGTACATCCCCACAAACAGCATGCATACAAACAAATAACAGAATACAGGTATTCGGCATTAGCCATATGGATATCGCATGCGATCGATCGATATCGAGAATGTAAATCATGCCCACCAACCCCGCACACCATCTCCGTCAACCCAACACACCATGTGGGATAAAATCGACCCACCCAAATTTCTACAAATCAAGTATGGGGATAAAATCAACCCATCCATTTTACACACCAAGTGGTATCAGAAAACAAGACATAACAGATATATCCAACAGAGTCGCCGATAATGATTAATCGCCTCTCAGACTTTCTTCTCTTCACAACAACCCAACCCAATGCAATGCATCATAAATATCGTGGCATGTTTATATGCAAAAAACAGATCATATCATAGCAGAACAGATATATGAAATCAGGCAGATATACATACTTATTGTAACATGCTTTACATGCAACACAGTAATCATTCATATTATGGGGTTTAAATAACGCTTACCATCCCTACAGGCATGTCACAGTCGACTTAAGTGACTCGTGTAACCTTATAGAACATTTTAGGAAAATTGGACTCACACGCCCGTGTGGCCCATATGACTCAAATTAACCTTGCCAGTATGGATCACACGGCCTGGCCCAAGACCCACACGCCCGTGTAGTTCACCCGTGTGACCCACATGCCTGTGCGGCCTACACATATTCTTCGAGAAATAAAAAATCTGAAAAACAAAAAAGAAAACATATTACGCAAAAAAAATATGATTTTCAATCCTATAAAGAACTTATAGAACATTGGAAAATTAGATTTACTAGAAGAACAGATAAAAATGAAAGAGTAGAATATTTAAAATTAATAGAAGAACTTTATGAAAAACATAAAGATCTATTTACTTTATCTAATTATCATTACATGTTAAATTATGATACTACGTAAAGTAGCAGTTCTAGTAATTCGATAATTAAGAAGATTTAAAAGTTACTAGTTATAAATCTGATGAAAAAAATACTTGAACAGATGAAGAAGAAAATATAGAAATTTCAGAACCTATGGATATTGAACAAACAGATCTTTTGTGATTAAAGAAAAATAGAATCAGATATCTAAAAAGATGATTATCTGATAACTTTAAATAAAGATTTTGAGACAGTTGAAAATACAACTAGGATTTTTGGTAATCAAACTGAAAATATAGCTACTAATGAAATTAAAACCGAATATACAGGAGAGTTTTCTAATCAACAACCAAATCAAACTATACCTATACGACATAGGATAGATGATTTAAATAAAAGAAATGTGGCCCAAGGAGGAATATATTTAGATTTAACTAATATTTCAATATTAGACTATGAAAAAACTATAGACGATTGGACACAGCCAATGACAATTGTTGTAAACAACAACAATACTTGGTCAAAAGAAAAATTCTTAAATTATTTTGTAGGAACTTTTCAAGGTGATGTTTTACAATTTTTAAGACGTTGGGAAGAATCTGATGAAGGAAAAGTCCAAAAAGGACAATTAATTAATCAAATAGGTACTCCTAAAGATCTTTTAAAAGGATTAACAAATATTCTAAAAACAAAATTTTGAGGTTATTTTGATATAAAAAAAAGATCAAGATAGTATAGCTAGTTACACCTTGTCAAAAATTAAATTATGTGATATAAGATATCTAGAAGAATTTTCTAAAAATTTCTTCATGAATATCAAAAGCTCAAAAATGAAAATATAGAATTTTGGAAAAACTAATATTTTCATAAGCTACCCCCACCATGGGATGAGATATGTATAAAGAAATATGTCTTATTTAAAAAACATAGTAAAGAAGCGTGAATAGCAAAAGAAAATATAGATTCTATACGTAATAGGATAAATTTTGCAAAAGAAAGGATAACTTTACATTGTTTACAAACTAAAGCTTCTAAACAAGTAAAAAATAAATTAAGTTATAGTCATTGTACAAAAATTTTAGAAAATGAATAGGAGTTTGATGTAAAACAACACGTCCTCATACTTACAAAAAGCATAGGAAGAAAAATAGAAAAATAGATTAATTAAATGGAAACCAGAAATAAAAGATATACTAGTAATAAAAAAAAAAGAAAAAATATGTTAGAAGAAAAATTTCGAAAAACCTAAAAATAAATATGTAAGTGTTTTATATGTGATAAAGAATGTCATATAGCACCAAATTGTCCTAATAAAGGAAAAAGTGCTAAAAATTGATTAAAAGTCTTGAAGAATAAGATTTAGAAATCATTATGAAGAGAAAATAAATCTGAAGAAATATTATATGAATTAATATTAGAAATAGATTCGATTTAGATAATGAAGAATATATATATTTATGTTTAATGTAGGAAGTAGTTCTAAAAATCAATTAGAAGAAATTCCTAAGTCTAAGCAACAAAATATAAAATTAGAAAATTTAATCGAAAAGAAAGACTTTTCGATGAAATGATAGAAAAATAAATAAAAATCATATTTCTAAAGAAGAAATATATAAAATATCTAAGTTTAAAATATAGAGTCAAAGACGATAAAGAAAATTAGTGACAATACAATGTTAAAGATACTAGAGGTGGATTAACGAAATTTCATTATTTACTAAAGATAAAATTAAGAGGATTAAAAAGAAATACACTCAAGTCGATATATACATTTAGGTATAATTATGATAACAATTAAAGATTTATTTAGAAAAGGTCATGATATACCTATAATAGCGCTTTTACTAGATAAAAGATTTGAAAATCCAATAAAAGCACTTATTGGAGGGATTCAGTCTAATTTACATACTTGATGTAATAGGTTTTAAAGTTAAACCAAAATATTTTATCTATTACAGATCTTCTAATAGAAGAACGTTTATGTTTAAGAATTGCACAAAAATTCTGAAATTAATGATTTAGCAGAAGATCTAGCAATAAGTTGAATTTCTATAAATGAATATACCAATAGGCGTAAGTAAAAATTAAGGAGATTAACAATAAAATAATTGAATTATTTGAACCTAATAAATTTACTACAGAAATTCAGTCAAAATTATTACATTTAAAATATTTATCAATACCAAGTGATTGGATGATAGATAGAATAAGTGGTGCTAGTACTTCAAAACCTGTAAGTACTATAGAATATATGTCATCGGAGATAGATTATATTTTAAAAATAATGCTATAACCAATTCAAATGATAATTTAGTATTACCTTCAAATACTTAAGCAGAGGAAGATGAAGATAATATAAGTACAATTCCAACACCAATAGGAATGAAAACAGCTCAAATACCTATTTTTCCCATTGAACCTAGTAGAAATTATAGAAATTCTAGAATAGAATATATACAATCTTCTACAATTATTCAACAAATAAAAATGGGAGAAAATGATATTATTACATTCTCAAATTTTTAACCCAGAAATATTATACATATATAGAAATAACATTTCAATTTAGAGAATATAAATCATATTCTTTACATGCTTTATTAGATACTTGGAGCTACCACCAAGAGTTGTAGAGAAAATGTCACTCCTATAAAAAATAGGAATTAATAAAAAATCCAATTAGAGCCATAGGAATAGATAGTAAAGAAACCATAATTCAATATAAGGCTAGAAATATACCAATTTATATATATAATGTAAGATTTGTAATTCCTAAAATATTGTGGTTTCCTAAAATGCATGGAGACGTATTATTAGGAAATAATTTTATATATCATCCTTTACCATTTTTATTGATAAAAACTTAGTAATATTATCAGAGAAAAAATTCTGTAAAAATACCTTTAATAGAAAATCATAAATTTATGTGTGATAAAGGATTTACACCAATAAGAAAAAACAAATTAAACAACTAAAAACAAGTCATTGGTTGTTTAAAATTTTAGAAGATAATTTTAGTGAAAAATCATTAAAATTATGGCAAAATAGCCCGAGATATTGTGAAATAAAATTAGACAATCCTAATAAAATTCTTAGAGTTAAACCTATGATCTATACTAAACAAGATATAGATGAATTTGATACACAAATCAAAAATTATTAGAAAAATGATTAATAGAAAAACTAATAGCCCACATTCTAGTTCAACCTTTATGGTTAGAAACCATGCTGAAATAAAAAGGGGAAAAGTTAGGATGGTAATTAATTATAAAAGACTAAACCAAAATATTATTTTTAATGGATATTTTATCCCAAGAAAATATGTTTTAATAAATCAGACTAAACAAGCAAAATATTTTAGTAAATTTGATTGTAAATCAGGATTTTGGCAAATAATGCTAACAGAAGAATCTAAGCCTTTAACAGCCTTTAGTGCACTAATGGTCATTATAAATGGAGAGTAATGCCTTTTGAGTTATGAATGCACCTCGGATATTCTAAAGATTGATGGATTCTATATTTAATAAATATAAAAAATTTGTGTAGTTTATATAGATGATATCTTAATATTTCCGATATACTAGAAAAACATAGAAAACATTTAAATATTATTTCTCAAGAATTCATAAAACATGAAATTATTTTGAGTCCTAAGAAAATAGAATTAGAAAAATAGAAATAGGATTTTAGGATTAAATTTATCGCAGATGGTCTTAAACTACAAGATCATATTATAATAAAATAAAAGAATTTCCTGAAAATATTGAAGATAAAAACAACTTCAACAATTTTTAGGAATAGTCAATTATGGAAGAAATTTATTTCCTAACTTATCTCAAAAATTGGCAAACTATATGAGAAGTTAAAAAGGATAAACCTTTTAATTGGTCTAAAAAGATTTAGAAATTATAAAAATCTAAAATCGAAATAAATTATACTCCAAAAATTTATTTACCTAAACAAAGTGATAAATTAATTTTAAAAACAGATGCATCACAAAATTATTGGGGATGTATTTTAAAAGCTAAAACATTAAAAATGAAGAATTAGTATGTTGATATAGTTCAAGAAAATTTAAACCAAATGAAATTAATTATGTTATATATGAAAAGAATTATTAGCAATAAGGAAAGGAATAAAAACTTTTCTTATATATTTAGCACCTGAAAGATTTATCATAAAAACCGATAATCAGGGGGTTAAACAAATCCTTACTAACAAAAGTTTGGAAACAGTACTTAGAAGAATTAGATGGTATAATGAATTATGTACTTTCAATTTTGAAGTTTTATATGTAAAGGGCACTGATAATATCATTGCTGACTATCTTAGCAGACCTTATGGATAGAGGTAAAAAAACCTATAGAACAAGTTGGAGAATGGACCACAATTCATAAAAAGCCCCACAAAGGGAAATCAATAATTCTTAATCAAGGATTTGTTAAGCCATCTCCATAGCCATCGTTCTATTCTAACTAAGAATATTATATTCCCTATCCAATGCTAAAACCACCAGTCAGAGCTCAATTATTTTCTACACCAAGTATGGTAAGTCAATACCCTTGGTCCCAAGATCCAAATTCGGCATTTCGAGCCAGTTATGCTGAAATGATCAAAGGAGCGAAAAATTTGTTGAAACAACAACAAATTCCAGAAATAAAAGATTTTTATAATCCAGGATTACCAAGTGAAATTTATAAATTTATCAATGAAATATGAAAAACCCATATTTTAGAACAAAGAGCAAATTTTAAAAGAACTCTTACAAAGTTTCACAATTCTTAGTTGAACAAACAACTAAAGAAAATGAAGCTCATGAATTATTATTAAAATCAATTTTATATAGAGATTGAGAAGAGCTTGAAATAGAATATATGAATATTAAGGAAATAAATAATCTTCTTAATATATTTCAATATTTTATTCATAAAGGAACAAATAGTCCTCTTATGAATAAAGTATTTAGAATATGTTTATATAATAAAGCTGTAACATTACAAACTCAGCCTAGACGTTATGGTCGAATCTAGCGGCGTCACATAAGAGTGTTTTTAGAAAATCTTAGCAAGTTAAAAATCGTTCAGTTCATTATCGTTACTTAAGTCGTAAAATCTCCAATCCGATTATTAGGTGAACACATTTCATTATCGCGGAAGCTAAAACACTATTAATTCATTAATCAATAACTTAATAGTTTAAAATCCTGAAATAAACTTAAAAATAGTTCAAATTCAAGACATTTTAATCCCAAAAATAAATATTTAAAATAAAGCAGATAAAATAAAATGTTACTCAAAAATCTATAAATGTCCAACAGTGGTCACCATCGAGCCTTCCGCCACACTGATCCATCTACTCCTGAGGATTACCTGATATAAAATAAAATAAACAGATAACAGGATACAAATATTCAGCCTTAGCCATACAGATATCGCATGCAGATCAGATCAGATATCAAAAAACAGAAATCATGCCCACCAACCCTGCACACCATTTTCGTCCAACCCAAAATACCATGTGGGGATAAAATCGACCCACCCAATCCTACACACCAAGTATGGGGATAAAATCGACCCATCCAGCCCTACACACCAAGTGGTAATGTAAAACAGTATATAACAGATATATACAGTGTAGTTGCTCGATAATAGGTTAATCGCCTCTCAGACTTCCTTCTCTTCACAACAACCCAACCCAATGCAATGCATCATAAATATCATGGCATGCTTATATGCAAAAAACAGATCATATCATAGCAGAACAAATATATGAAATCAGGCAGATATACGTGCTTATTGTAACATGCTTTACATACAACATAATAATCATTCATATTATGTGATTTAAATAACGCTTATCGTCCCTACAGGCAGGTCACAATCGACTTAGGCGACCTGTGCAACCTTACAGAACATTTTAGGAAAATTAGGCTCAAACGCCCGTATACCCTGCCTATGTAGGCCCACACACCCGTGTGGTCCACACTGCTCAAATTAGCCTTGCTCGTATAGATCACACGGCCTGGCCCAAGACCCACACGTTCGTGTGGTTTACCCGTGTGACCCACATGCCGTACGGCCTACACGGCCCAAATGGTCCAGCCCGTGCGTCGCACACGGCCTTGCCAGCCTCACATGCCCGTGTTTGTCATGCCAGTGTAGCGCGCAAAAGGCCCAGCTCGTCTGTCACACGCCCGTGTCTCACAACACAAGCTACCACACGGGCAGATCACACGCCCGTGTGGCATTGACAAACTGATTCTTCGGCTTTCGTCAAAACTCATTTTCTGTTCAATCGGAGTACAAACCTAGTTTGTTTCCACTGCAAATCCAACCACGAGCACTCCAAAGCCTAAGATTGACAAAACCGAGTCCAAATCAGTCACTTAAATCGATTTACTTAAGATTAGATAAAATTTGAAGCCCGAGATCTACTTACCTTCGACGAAGAACGGTGTTTCCTTGCCATTTAGAACCCCGATTAATGATCCACAATTCCTCGAATCCCCTCAAATAGCAACCAAAACCTCTCTTTGCAATCTCCAACAGAAAATACTTAACTTATATAAAGCGATACTTACCGAATCGACAAAATCTACTAGCAAAGCATCAAGCCAAATGAAAGGGAAAGAAAAACAAATGGAGAGGAGAAGGAGAATAGGAAATTTCGGCAGCAAAGAGATTTTTTGGGGAAAAGAGAAGACGGCAAGTAAAAACTATTTTGCCAAAAAGGAAGAACAAAAAGATGACCCTAGGTTTTTCCCTTAAAGCCCACGACTTAGAATTTTAATGAAGCCCAACGCTTACTGAAACTTGCAGCAAAAAAAATCCTAATGCCACTGCAGGGAATCGAACCTCTGACCCTGAGCATAATCCCTTGTCACTTAACCACTAGACCAACAGGTCCATTCTGTTAAATTTTTACCAACAATTCCTTTTAAGCCCATTGACCTCAAGTCAGGCTTAATTCAATTAAAAACCCAAATTTAGCCCAAGTTACAGCCTGAACTTAGGACCTCCCAAGCACACCCCAGACCTCATAATTACTTAACCCAACATACATTTAAGCCAAAATAACACGAACCATAAATTCAGACACTTCCAAGCCTGAAAATCGTAAAAAGTCGAAAATTAAAAATTTGGGGCATTACAATTCTACCCCCTTAAAGAAAATTCGTCCTCGAATTTTACCTGATCAGAAAAGGTGAGGATATTGTTGATGTATCGAATCCTCTGGCTCCCAAGTAGCCTCTTCAGTGGTATGATTCCGCCACAGCACTTTTACTAAAGGAATAGACTTTCTACGTAGTACCTTAATGTCACAATCCAAAATTTGAACCGGCTCCTCCTCGAATGTCAGGTCTGGTCTAACCTCAATCTCCTTCATAAGCACAATGTGAGTAGGATCAGAACGATACCGTCTCAACATCGATACGTGGAATACGTCATGAATACGATCCAACTCTAGAGGTAGCTTCAACTGATATGCGACTGGCCCCTCACTTCAGAATTCGGTATAGCCCAATAAATCGAGAACTCAGCTTACCCTTACGACCAAATCTCAAAACCTTCTTCTATAGTGAGACCTTAAGAAAAACCATGTCTCTTATAGAATACTCGATGTCTTTTCTTTTCAAATTCGCATAGGACTTCTGTCTATCAGAAGCCGCTTTCAGTCAGTCACGAATCAGATGGACCTTATGCTCAGTCTCTGAAACCAACACTGGACCCAGAACACGCCGCTCACCCAACTCAGTCCAACACAAAGGAGTGCGATACTTACGACCATAAAGTGCCTCATATGGTGCCATCAATATACTAGATGATAACTGTTGTTGTAAGCGAACTCAGCTAAAGGCAAGAATTCCTCCCAATTGCCTCGAAAATTTATCACGCAACCCCTCAACATGTCTTCCAATATCTGAATCACCCTCTCCGACTGTCCATCTATCTGAGGATGAAAAGCAGTACTGAAGTTAAGACGAGAACCTAAAGTCTTATAAAGTTTTTCTCAAAATCGAGACGTGAAACAAGGACCTTTATCAGAAATGATCGAAACAGGTACCCCATACAGTCTCACTATTTCAAAAATGTATAGGTTGGCCAATTTCTGTAGAGAGAAGTCTGTCCTAACAGGGATGAAATGTGCTGACTTGGTCAACCGATCCACAACCTTCTTAGTGAGTGTTAGGGGCAACCCACTAACGAAGTCCATCGTTACTCGCTTCCATTTCCGCATTAGTATCCTTACTGGCTAAAGCAAACTCGAAGGTAATTGATGCTCAGCCTTAAATTGTTGGCAAGTCAAACAACGAGCAACAAAGTCCGTCACCCCATGTTTCAACCCTGGCCACCAGTACAACTCTCTAAGATCCCTATACATTTTGTTGCCATCAGGATGCATAGCATGAGGGCTACTATGCGCCTCCCTCAGAATCGACAACTTCAAATCCTCATCATTAAGTAAACAAATTATATCTCGTAAATGCAACACCCCATCACTGTCAATCCTAAAATCAATGGTAGAACCAGCCTCAACCTGACGGAATCGTAACTCAAGAGACTTATCCCCCAACTGATTATCCTTAATTTGATCTAACCACGCAGGTTTAACCTGCAACTCAGCTAGAAGACTCCCATTGTTATAAAGACTCAGTCGAGTGAACATCGCTCTCAAATCGGTCATCGTCCTACTACTTAACACATCTACCACCACATTGGCTTTACCAGGATGATACTCAATACTGCCGTATAGATGATACACTTCTCGCCGTACAAGTAATGCCTCTAGATCTTAAGAGTAAAAATCACCGCTACCAACTCTAAATCATGCGTCGAATAATTAACTTCGTGAGTCTCGAGCTGACGAGATACATACGCGACTATTTAACCATCTTGCATCAAGACGCAACCCAAACCCACATGTGACGCATCACTGTAAACCACGAAAGCCTTGCCAGACTCAGGTTGTATCAGAACTGGAGCCTAAGTCAAGACTGTCTTGAACTTCTCAAAGCTCTCCTGCTGAGTGTTTTTCCAAACAAAGGGAACCCCCTTACGCAGTAACTTAGTTAACGGCGCTGCGATAACGAAAACCCTTTTACGAAATGTCGGTAAGAATCTGCCAAACCCAGAAAACTGTAAACCTCCGACACACTCTATGGCTGTTTCCAACCCATCATAGCCTCAACCTTTCGAGAATCCACTCTAATCCCCTCTGCAAAAACTACATGTCTTAGAAATGTCACTTCTCTAAGCCAGAATTCACACTTACTAAACTTCGCATATAGCTATTTCTCCCGAAGAATCTACAGAACCACTCTTAAATACACCAAAATGTCGTCAATGAACACCACTACGAACTGGTCTAAGTAGGGTTGGAACACACGGTTCATCAAGTCCATGAATGCTGCTGGTGCATTAGTCAACCTAAAAGGCATAACTAGGAACTCGTAATGGCCATACTGAGTCCTAAATGCCGTCTTATGCACATTGGCCTCCTTTACTCTTAACTGATGGTAACCTAAGCACAGATCAATCTTAGAAAACACTAAAGCTCCTCTGAACTGATCGAATAAATCGTCTATCCTCGAAAGTGGGTATTTATTCTTGATCGTCAATTTATTCAACTAACGATAATCGATACATATCCTCATCGTACCATCCTTCTTTACAAACAGAACTGGTGCTCCCTATGGAGACACACTAAGACGAATAAACCCACGATCCAACAGCTTCTGAATCTGAGCTTTAAGTTCCATCAGCTCTTTCGGTGCCATTTGGTAAGGGGCGATAGAAACCGGAGCTGTACCAGGAATCAATTCAATCCCGAATTTTACCTCACGGCCCGGAGGCAATCCTGGTAGTTCCTCTGGAAAAACATCTGGAAAGTCCTTCACAGTACGGATGTCCTTGACCGATAAGCCCACAGAATCAGAAGCACTGATGCAGGCCAAAAATACCTCACATTCTTTCCTCACCAACTTTTCTACTACCATCACAGATATCACATTACTCAGATAATTCTGTCGTTCCCCAATTACAACTATCTCATTATCCTCTTTAGTCCTCAGAACTAGCCTCTTTTCGGCACAATTTAGACTTACACGATTCTTCACCAGCCAGTCTATATCCAGAATCAAGTCGAACTCTCCAAACGGAAGTTCCATCAGATCAGCCAAAAATATTGTCCCTTGAACTTCTAATAGAACGTCCCTGAATAGCTTACTGACCTTAATAGACTGTCCCAACAAACTTACCACAGAAATCTCACTAGAAGTGCTCTCATGCGAAATCCCCAAGGTCTCAGACACAGAACATGCAACATAAGAATGTGTAGAGCCTATGTCTATCAGTACAACATAAGGTACATTAAAAATTAAAAACGTACCCGCAATGACATCTGGAGTATCTCTATCCTCATGGCGGCGTGCAGCATAGACAAGTGTAGGCTGCCTCACCTCAGTCAGCTCAGCATCCCTATCAGGTGCTCTCTGACCTCGACCCATACTGTTATCACCCTTAGCCTGTCCTCGGCCTCTAGGTGGCTGTTGTACTCCTCTCGGCGGTTGCGCAGTCTCAACAACCAGAGCTTGCACCTGATTACCCCTCAGTAGACAATCCTTAATTCGATGCTCAATCGATCCACACCATAAACAAGCAGCAGTAGATCTCCAACACTCACCTAGATAGAGTCTATTACATAGCTGACAGATCGCCACCCCAACAGGTGCAGTCGTAGACCCAACTCTAACGGACCCGTCAACCCTAGCCTATTTCTTATGCCTCATCCCAGAACTAGTAAACTTAGAATCCCTCTTAACTTCCATTTCTCATGGTTTTGGCTCTCAGAGCGCTTCACCTTCTCGACTATCTTAGCCTTCTCAACCAAAACTGAGAAATCTCGCTCCCTCTGAGGAGCTATCAGAACTCGCAGACTATTACGAAGACTATCCTCAAATTGAACACAGCGCTCATACTCATTCGTCATCATGCCCCTCGCATAGCGGCTCAGCCTCAGAAATTCGACCTTATACTCGACCACTGAACGATCTCTCTGAGTGAGATTCAGAAACTCACGTCGCCTTGCGTCAGTGTAGCTAGCTCCTACATACTTACTCTAATAGGTGGTCTTAAATAAATCCCAAGTCAACCACCACTGGTATGCCTCATCGTGAAGTAGAGACACAGCCCCCTTAAGCTTCTGCTCATCAGTAAAATCCAAATCATCCATTATGTGCTCTGTGGCCTCTATCTAATACTCGGCCACATTCGGAGCAACTCCAGCGATGCCCCTAAATATATCAACCCCATTCAATTGGAGTCATTCCGTAACCGGCCCACGGCCTTCAAATCTAACATTATCTCTAGCGAACCTCTCCAAAATTCGCAGCATTGCCTGAGATAGTGCGTCGTCCCCAACTGCACGGTCCTGAAATTCAGCACTCGTCTCAGTAACAGGTGACACCGACGTCTCACTAGTGTCTACATTAGGGATCGTATCAAATGCGAAGGACTCAGCTCAAATCCCTCTACGGCCTCTAGTACCTCGTCCACGAGTACTACGTGTGCTCATCGTACTTATCAAATTAATCTGTATTAAGAAATTTTATGCACATTAATTTACAGTTTCGATAATTATTAGCAGATATTTTATGCAGAACAGTATTAGAGTTTTGGAGTCAGTTATCGTGAGTAATAAGCTCACTACAGTTTCAGTTTACACTACCTAAATGTTTCGGTAAAGTTCTACCTGTAGTAGTCTCACAATACATACATAGTATTTCAGACAAATACAGACAATGTTTTATTTTAAGCATGCTTTTAGACAATACATATCAAAGTTTCAGAGAACTTACAGGATCAGTGCTGGAAGCTCGATGTACCACATACTTATTATCAAAAATATTTCCAATCATTTCACAAATCATTTTCTTTAAACCCAACTTTTGAAACCCAAATCTACAGCCGAATTTTGCAAACCTGACTCTGATATCACTAAATGTAACACCCCAAACTCGGCCTAGACGTTATGGCCGAATCTGGTGGCATCACATGAGAGTGCTTTTAGAAAATCTTAGCAAGTTAAAAATCGTTCAGTTCATTATCGTTACTTAAGTCGTAAAATCTCCAATCCTATTATTAAGTGAACACATTTCATTATTGCGGAAGCTAAAACACCATTAATTCATTAATCAATAACTTAATAGTTTAAAATCTTAAAATAAACTTAAAAATAGTTCAAGTTCAAGACATTTTAATCCCAAAATAAATATTTAAAATAAAGCGCACAAAATAGAATGTTACTCAAAAATTTATAAATGTCCAAAAGTGGTCACCATCGAGCCCACCGCCACAATCGATCCATCTATCACGAGGATTACGACATAAAATAAATAAAGGGGTGAGTTTTCGCCAACTTAGTGTGTACATCCCCATAAACAGCATGCATACAAACAAATAACAGAATATAGGTATTCGGCCTTAGCCATATAGATATCGCATGCAGATCAGATCAGATATCAGAGAACAGAAATCATGCCCACCAACCCTGCACACCATCTCCGTCCAACCCAACATACCATGTGGGGATAAAATCGACCCACCCAGCCCTACAAATCAAGTATGGGGATAAAATTGACCCATCCAAATTTACACACCAAGTGGTATCAGAAACAAGACATAACAGATATATCCAACAGAGTCGCCGATAATAGATTAATCGCCTCTCAGACTTCCTTCTCTTCACAACAACCCAACCCAATGCAATGCATCATAAATATCGTGGCATGTTTATATGCAAAAAACAGATCATATCATAGCAGAACAGATATATGAAATCAGGCAGATATACATACTTATTGTAACATGCTTTACATACAACACAATAATCATTCATATTATGGGGTTTAAATAATGCTTACCATCCCTACAGGCATGTCACAGTTGACTTAGGTGATTCGTGTAACCTTATAGAACATTTTAGGAAAATTGGACTCACACGCCCGTGTGGCCCATATGACTCAAATTAGCCTTGCCAGTATGGATCACACGGCCTGGCCCAAGACCCACACGCCCGTGTAGTTCACCCGTGTGACTCACATGCCTATGCGGCCTACACATATTCTTTGAGAAATAAAAAATCTGAAAAACAAAAAAGAAAACATATTACGCAAAAAAATATGATTTTCAATTCTATAAAGAACTTATAAAACATTGGAAAATTAGATTTACTAGAAGTACAGATAAAAATGAAAGAGTAGAATATTTAAAATTAATAGAAGAACTTTATGAAAAACATAAAGATTTATTTACTTTATTTAATTATCATTACATGTTAAATTATGATATTATAGAAAGTAGTAGTTCTAGTAATTCGATAATCAAGAAGATTTAAAAGTTACTAGTTATAAATCTAATGAAGAAAATAATTCAACAGATGAAGAAGAAAATATAGTAATTCCAGAACCTATGGATATTGAACAAACAGATCTTTATGGTTAAAGAAAAATAAAATCAGATATCCAAAAAGATGATTATTTGAGAACTTTAAATAAAGATTTTGAGACAGTTGAAAATACAACTGGGATTTTTGGTAATCAAACTGAAAATATAGCTACTAATGAAATTAAAACCGAATATACATGAGAGTCTTCTAATCAACAACCAAGTCAAACTATACTTATACCACATAGGATAGATGATTTAAATAAAAGAAATGTGGCCCAATGAGGAATATATTTAGACTTAACTAATATTTCTATATCAGACTATAAAAAAACTATAGACGATTGGGCACAGTCAATGACAACTGTTGTAAACAACAACAATACTTGGTCAAAAGAAAAATTCTTAAATTATTTTGTAGGAACTTTTCAAGGTGATGTTTTACAATTTTTAAGACATTGGGAAGAATCTGATGAAGGAAAAGTCCAAAAAAGACAATTAATTAATCAAATAAGTACTCCTAAAGATCTTTTAAAATGATAAACAAACATTCTAAAAACATAAATTAATTTTAGAAACAGATGCATCACAAAATTATTGGAGATGTATTTTAAAAGCTAAAACATTAAATAATGAAGAATTAGTATGTGGATATAGTTTAGGAAAATTTAAACCAAATGAAATTAATTATGTTATATATGAAAAGAATTATTAACAATAAGGAAAGGAATAAAACTTTTCTTATATATTTAGCACTTGAAAAATTTATCATAAAAACTGATAATCAGGCGGTTAAACAATTCCTTACTAACAAAAGTTTGGAAACAGTACCTAGAAGAATTAGATGGTATAATGAATTATGTACTTTCAATTTTGAAGTTTTATATGTAAAAGGCACTGATAATACCATTGCTGACTATATTAGCAGGCCTTATGGATAGAGGTAAAAAACCTATAGAACATGTTGGAGAATGGACCACAGTTCATAAAAAGCCCAACAAAGGGAAATCAATAACTCCTAATCAAGGGTTTATTAAGCCATCTCCAAAACCATCATTCTATTCTAACCAAGGATATTATATTCCCTATCCAATGGTAAGACCACTAGTCGGATCTCAATTATTTTCTACACCAAGTATGGTAAGTCAATACCCTTGGTCCCAAGATCCAAATTCGGCATTTCAAGCCAGTTATGCTGAAATGATCAAATGAGCGGAAAATTTGTTGAAATAACAACATATTCCAGATATAAAAGATTTTTATAATCCAGGATTACCAAGTGAAATTTATAAATTTATCAATGAAATATGGAAAACCCATATTTTAGAACAAAGAGCAAATTTTAGAAGAGCTTTTACAAAGTTTTCACAATTCTTAGTTGAAAAACAACTAAAGAAAATGAAGCTCTTTAATTATTATTAAAATTAATTTTATATAGAGATTGGGAAGAGCTTGAAATAGAATATATGAATATTAAGGAGATAAACAATCTTCTTGATATATTTCAATATTTTATTCATAAAGGAACAAATAGTCCTCTTATGAATAAAGTATTTAGAATATGTTTATATAATAAAGCTAGAAAAATTTTACCGATAGAAATTTTGCAAAAATAAATAAAATTGTTTGTAATCAGAAACTCAATTTCAAAAGACTTTTTCTAATATTTTTACAAGCATATATTTTATGAATGAATTAGGAGAAGAAACTCCTACTATAAAGTTTAGACTTGATTATAAACCATTTGATATAAGCAATATTGAATGGGGTTTTGTTAAAGAAATAGTTGTTCAAAACTTTTCTTTTAATTTACTAAAAGATTTTATTGTAATTATTAAGACTATATTATCATAAATAGTAAATCAAGATGATTATTATTATTATTTTTATATACAAATAAGTAGCCTTATTGGTATTGTTTGAAAAAGAAAGATTTTATCATCCATATCAAATATGGATTATTCAAAGAATGATTGGAAGCCCCAAGTTATTAGCTGTCAAAGAAAACAAAGAATACTTGACAAAAAAATTGACAAGTGTTATAATAATTTTATTTATTATCAAATCCAAACAGGAATTGATTTGATAATAACAGCTTAGCATGTACTTCAACATCAGACTTATAAACTCTAGACTGATGGAAGGAGGATAGTGGTTGATGACATTGGAAATATCTAGAAAAATAGAGACAAAGAATCTTTAAAGCTGTTAAAAAAGATAGCTGATATAGAGATTGATGATTATCTATCGCACATAATCGATGAAATTAAAAACACGTAGGAGACTTGGAATTCACCAAGATTATTACTAGAATCATTACATTTAGATGAAATAGAGACTTGGAATCTCGATAACATCCAAGCAGGATAAAGACAAAATAGGTAGCCACATGGAAGAAATTCAAGGCAGGAAGTAACTTACAAAGCAAGGCATCTATGTACAAGCAAAAAGGTGATAAATGCAAGGATACGTGGAAGTCACAATAAATTTTGCCAAGATATGTGGAAGCTACAATAAATTGATCCTTATCAGAAACACTGTTCGGGATTGAAGAAAAGGTAGAAGTAATACTGGATACTATTGAATAGCCATTGAACTTGTGTAGGTTTTATTACCAGGACTGGCAGAAGTTGAGTGCAAAATTCAGAGCCAGGCAAGAACAAAGGTAGTAAATTATATCCATAAGCATGTGGAATTGTAGACCTTTGTTGCTCCAATTGTTTAATTTTGTTTAACCCATTTTGACACTTGTGCTTGAAGTATCGTCGGATATGGATGCGGAGATATGAACCTATCCTTCATCCAACGACTCCAAATGCATCAAAAACATATGAACCTTCATCCAAGGGCTCCAAATTCACTATAGTCTTTAAACAATTGAATATAACCCCATACCCCAATGTGGGACCACTTATTGAATGTACCTCATATAGGACACTTGTATGTTCACCCACCGGTTAATTGAATTCACAGTTTTGAGTTTTTCTAAATTCACGGTTTACTCAAAAATAGGCAAAATGATTTACACACAACATAACTCTCTTGTTACAATACAAGCTGAAAAAAAAAAATTCCGCAGCTTCTTTGGTGTCTATTTACTCAAAATAATAATAATAATAATAATAATAATAAAAAGAATACAAAGTGACTGAAAAGAGTGAAAGATGAAGAAACAAAATAAATCACAAAGAATCAAATCTAAATCCATCCAATTGTCGATGCCGAGAATATCCATGAAATTTATACAAATCATAGGGTGCCCACAAGAAATCAATTGAACAAGGTCTCTTTGCATCTAATCTAACCCATGGTTTCCCTTTCCCACTCCAATGAAGCAAACTTACTGGACCAGGGTGCAATGTTCTGCAACTGTTAACCAAATTATCCCCACCAAGACCATGCTGATTCCACCTATGATCTATGGCTTCAATATCTCCACCAAAAACCAACAAAAATGGTGGCAGAGAACCCAGTTCATAAATCCTTTTATCTTTCTGAACTCTCATCCATTTCTCAATCTCCCTTGTGTAATCACCTTGTCTCCATCTCCCCAAATCCATAACCATCACACCTGTGTTGAAATAACAAGCTCTTTTGCCTTCAAATACCTTTGAAAATCCTGGGCTTGACCAGAAATCACTTGTGAAATACTTGTCAAAGTTTGCATTGCAGTACTCGGGTGCCCCAATTGTTCTGGAACCAGTCAGATTTATGTTCCATAGCTTTTGGATGTCATCTACAACAATGGTGTCTGAATCTAAATAGATCACTTTTTGGATGCAGGTTTCAAGTAAGTCAGCTAAATAAATCCTTGCATAATTCAAAGGGTTGTCAAGAGCTTGACGGATTGAAGATGAAACAAGATCGCTTACAAGCTTTTTCTGGAAAACATAAACCTTGAAACTCAAAGATTGGAATACAGACTTCACGATCCGAGTTAGTTGGGTTGGTACAACCAAGCTGGAATCGGAGGCAATGAAGTGGAAGAACACGTTTTGTGGACATGAACCATGTTTCACAACTGAATGGATGGCTGCAATGGTGCCTCTCAAGTATTCAGGATCAATGGTCATTGCAATATGAACAATGGAAGAGTCACATATCAAAGTATCTTTACCCAAAACCGGACAGTGAGGTCCATTTTGATACACTGGTGCCTCCATGAACAAATCTGATTCATCCTCAGCTTTAAACAACCTGATTGAATTTGCAGGGAAAAGAAGCAGTGAAGAAAGGAAAATAAACCCAAGAACAGATCTTGATAGGAACATGATATTGATTGTTGAAATCCAAAAAAAATTGTTTGTTTGATAAAGTTCCTTAAGAAGAAAGTATTGGAGAACAATGGCTCCAATCCAAATGAAACTGAAAAGAAAAGTGCAATATACATATATATGAATAAATGAAGATGGAAAGAGTCCAATCAAGATTTAAACCAAAGTCCAAAAACGTCTGCTTTTTCAAAGAGAGGACGCGGAGAAGGTTCAATGGTCTGATTGACTCGTTTAATTTTTTTTTTTTAATTTGTTTGTTAACTGTTGGTTTCCTGGAAACTGCTTGGTAGCCTTTATGTCGGTTCGTTCACCATTGGAAAAACAAAGGACCATGTGCTTTGAATTAATCATTCTATTTTTTTTTTTTTTTTGGGTGGGGGGTGGGGGTGGGGTGGTAAGTGCAGTGCGGTTGACGAAAGACCACATACAATGAACCAATTCAATTTATTTATCTGTGATTCATGGTTAACCCCTTCAGTTTGTTTTGCATTTTTACCGATAGGTTTGAGTGGTGCCTCATGCTTAATTTCTACAATTTTTTCTCATTAATTTCAGTTATTTTTCTGTATCCACTAACAACCCATCAATCTTTCTTCTTTAAGATCCTTTTTTCAGAAAAAAGAAAAAGAAACCAATTTATTTATGTTACCTTTCAAAACAAATTAAATAAGAATAAGATATGTAGTTTTTATCCGATAAAAACACGGTTTGGGCATAACACACCTAATTTACAATATAACTTTTTCATGGGTTGAATCATCCGTCCAAACATAAAGGTTTATATGAAATTTAAAAATATTTGAACAAGAATATTATATCAAAAAAATGAGCTCGAATAAAAAATTAAACCCGTTTAAACTAAGAATTAGACTCAAGCTTGAACATTCAAAATCCGAACCTAACTCTACTTATTTTTAAGTTTAGAATATTTTTATATTATGTAATTTTTATATATTATGTAATTTATACCACAAAAATAAATCTATACTAAATATACAATGGTACACTAATGTAAACATTAAAATAATATTAAAATAACTATATAAAATTCAATAAATAAAATATATATTTATTAAATATTAAATTAAATTTTTTAAAAAATAATATGACTTGAATTAATATTTTACAAATATAAACAAATTTAAACAAAATTTTAAATCTAAATTTCAAACTATATCAAACTTAAAGAAATATAATACCATGCTTAAACTCAACTTACCCAGCCACAAAGACCACTAATTTACAACTAAAACACGTTAAAACAGTCATTTTCAATCAAATTAATAACCTAATCTATGTTTTTTATATCTTTTCATTTCCAAGAGAATTATTTCGATGTTTAAACAGTCACGTGGACAGCTATGAATGGCTGCAGGCTTTTATGTGTGCTTTTTATTTTTCCTTGTTGGAGTGTTCTATTTTGTGATTTTCTTTGACATCACAACGAAAATCACATTGACCAAAGACATGCATTTTTCTATTTATTTTAATTTTCCTTTCTTTCTATACATTTATTTCTTTTGATTATTCTAAACTCTACACCAACCTCAATCCTTCTGGAATCTTTCATTTAGCCGTTGAGGTGACCACCTCCAATATTATATCAGTTCTACATTTAATTTTTTATTAATTTGTGTCAAATCAGACATAATTTGGTACAATATCACAAAACCCCTATATTATATCTTAAATTACATTTTAGTCTCTTTAATGAACGAATTAATCTCTATACCATTCTGTAGATTAACATAACCTACCGTCGGAAGAGTCCAGAAAACATTGCTGACAACGAATAATCGGTAATGATACTGTAAATATTAAAAAAAAAATGGTATACCCATTTTGAACATACATTGTATTGATCAGAGTAACATAAGCTGCATTGCAACAAGCCAAAGATCTTAGTTTTACAGGACCGGCTTTGGAAAAAGTAAAACAATGGAGAAGAAAATTTTGGCTTATGGGTCCAAAACACGCACATGAATATCAAATCTGATGCTTTGAATAATAAAAAATGAAAAGAAAAAATTATACCTGTACTTGACTTCGAAATCTGAATAGCATAATCTAGGCTGGAAGTCTGAGAAAGCAAAGCAGACAAGAAGAAGAGTACAAAGAGAAGACCAGTTCAAATTTCATGCATTTATTGTTGTTGTTCCCCCGTATTTTTGCCACAAAACACAGTTGTATCATCTGCAAGAGCAAGGGCCATGAATGACTCAGAATTCAATGATTTTACGGGCGGACTCAATCCCCCACCCCCAATTACATTGGGTTTGTTTCCTACTCCTTGCTGTCATTGGTGAAGGTGTTGACCGTGATCCTTGGGTCATCACACTTTTGTTCTGGGGTTTGGATGTTTGATCTTTGGTCTCAATTGGCTTTCTTGTCAGCTGTCTTGACTTTGTTTTCAACTGGCTTTCGTGCCGTCGGTTGTCTTTAGTGATCTATGATTGCTGTCATGCACTCTCTGTTACAGCCGGACTGTATTGTTATTATGTCTGCTGCAATGCTCTCTTGTTTAATCAAGGTTTCTTACAAAAAAATTAATGCATTGGCTCCATTTGTGCAACTACTAATGAATATATGCCTTCCAAGTAATACAAGCCGAAAAAGGAATTTTTGCAGGAAAGACTTTAATAGACTTAAGATTTGAGTTTACACACCCTAAAGCTGGATTTCAACAAGTAAAAGAAAGGAGATGGCTATCTTTATGAACGTTATCACCTAAAGACTTGACTCATCGGTGTTATTTGGGCTTTGTTTAGCATTGATGTTAGCACAATAATACTAACCTAGCTTTTAGAAGTTTAAACGATCCAGCGTGTCACCCAATGTGATAATCAACAGAACAGTTTGGATTTGAGGCTTTCAGCTGGTGTGTCTAGCCTAATACTAAACCCACTTATGAGGTTATTGTGGTTGCATGTCTTAAGAACTACTAGGCCTTTATTTGTACCTCTCTTCTTTCAGAAAAAAAAAAAAAAGGAAGTAAAGACAAGCCAGACCTCATAATCAATTATTCAAGATTCAACCTTAGCTTGTATCAATTTCATTGTAAGTAGTCAATGCAGGTAACAAAGGAGGAGGAGAAAGGTAAAAAGAGCAATGTGATGAAATATCTAAGAATCCTCTCAACAGTGAGTAAAAGGAGAAACTGGTTTCATGAATAGAATTTGCAGAAAGCAACCTGATAGCAAGAGATTAGAAATCAAAGGCCAAAGACAGGTAGTTTCTCTTCCCTGGCTCCGTTTTCCAGCCTCACCACAATTTTCTGGCTACAGAAAAGAAAGAAACTTCAAATGGAAGGGAGAAAACTTGAAATGGTGAGAGATGTTACCTTTCATCATTGGTCACCAAGCCATTTAAAAGGTGCAACTGCAAGCACGGTTCAGTCTGCTAATCTGATGTCTTAACCTGCAAAGTTCTCAAAACCATATCTACAAAATGCATGTGTATATGCAAAACAAATGCCAAAATTGTGAAGGCTAGGCTGCATGATACAAATTAACTAAGTAGCACTATGGAAGATGCATGTGGTTACTCCATTTCACGCAAAAAGAATCTAGGAAACAGTATATAACTGTGCATGATAACTCAAAAAGGAGAGGAAAAAACACCAAAAGCATACTTTATAAGAAAGAGAGAAGCAGGTTGAAAACCAAGCAACAAAGAATAAGTGGATAAATCGCCAAAGTCCTTTTTGACATTACACTATGACTTTCCTGCCAAGAATCCGATATTCATATGAAATGCTTTAAAAAGATTCAATAAGAACATGCAAAAGAAAAACAACACATATAGTTTGGACCAGAAAGAGAGCAATGGCAAGCAGTGAAAGCAAAAGTTACCACTAAATTAAAATCGCCAACCACAGTACTTGGATTCAGATATTGACATCTATTTCTTAGAGTAAAGCGTGTAAACCATTATGCAAATAAATGAAACTAACCCTTGGCTTAATTCAGCATTAGGTCACTTCAGCAAACAGTTTCTAGACATTATTAATATACGGAGAGATATAAGACATGCATTTTATTAGGAGGAAAAACAAAGAAATCTTCCCTCCTACGCTCTAGGACTCATTCTACAAGAACAAGCTAGTCGAAAAGCACAGCTCATCTATTGAAACATATATTTCTATTAATGCTATCATAATGTTTCCTACATCCAGGACACCGCCCATCCACTTCAAGAATCCTTTTGTGACAGAAGAGGCAAAGCAGAAATCCGCATAAACAAGGGAGAAAACTAGAATCTGTGGCATCCAAGTCCTCATAGCAGATAGGGCATGAAGAAGGGTGATACATAGTGCTCCTCTGTTTCCAGGTGATAGCCCCATGGCCACTATACCAATCCGAATTCAAAGAAATGTCATGCTGTTTAGAAAGGCTTGGCAGACTTCGAGGACGCAAAACATCATCAGGTCTCCATGCTCGACAATTCGTATGGGAACCATAAACTGTTTGCTTACTCTCTGAATTTGACTGATCTATTCCTTGGTCCTTGAACTGTTGGTCAGCACCAGCACATTCAACCATTGTTTCAGATTTAGCAGGAGAATTCATGGGTGAGTTATGTTGACTGTCATCTGCACTCAAGGCATCTGCAACATCCTCCCAATTGTCTAGGCACCCATCCTTCTCTTCCTCACTGACACTTCCAGAACAAGAACCACTGCTACTGCCACTGCAGCTATGTGCACTAATAGCTTCTTTTGTGTCATTTTTTCCCAGATTGCTTTGAATGGGGCAGTTCATCAAGGACTCCAAATCACTTTCATGAATGCTCAGTGCATCTTCACTTTCCTCTTCCCTCAAATTTGTTTCCAAATTGCGCAATGATTTGTTCTGTTCATCAGCTCTCTTTGTGGAAAATGGAGGAGACCCAGCACACCCATTCAAATCCACTTTGCAGTCCTTGTTCTTTACTGCATTTGCAATCCGACTCCATTATGAGCACAACCAATTGAATTTACTAAAAATGCAGTAACTTGGTAATTTTTACCAATCCAAACCCAAAAGCCATCTTAATCATTCACCTCATAAATAAGATAAAAATTGCTTCTTTCATATTAGTTCCTAGATCCCACCAGTAAATTTACCTTGGGTCAAAAGCTTTTTGCTTTTATCACAACTCTCTCCCTATAGTTCTTCTATGTATTTGATACTCAGAATGTGCATCCACCAACTTTCAATACTAAAAAAATATTAAAAATGGTCAAAAGAAAAAAAAGAAGGAACTCAACAAAACCATGTCGATAAAAATATGTAAGGCATTCATTTGGCTTAATAAAA
Organism: Gossypium arboreum; assembly: GCF_025698485.1. Taxonomy (NCBI): domain Eukaryota; kingdom Viridiplantae; phylum Streptophyta; class Magnoliopsida; order Malvales; family Malvaceae; genus Gossypium; species Gossypium arboreum. The sequence continues at coordinate 10,956,387 of NC_069073.1, read as the reverse complement.
CGAAAAGAATAGCCCTAACGATAAGTACTCGAAATTCCCAATTTATTTTCCTATCACACGTCCAAAACCACAACGTCCAATATAAGCGATTCATTCCTAACAATTAACTCTTTTTGTTCAAACAAGTGCCCTTTCAATAATGCTCCATTCAGTTCATTAAAAAAAAAATCAATCTTTCTAGTTTCTATTGAAAGAATCACATTCAAAATAAAAATAATATAATAATTAAAAAGAAAAAGAAGATTACCTTGAGACAGCCATTGTTCACGCCTAACATCGAGCTTATACTGCTTCAATTTCGCTAATCTATTTGTCTAGATAACCAAAAAAAAAAAGAAAGAGACAAAGAAAAAGAAAAAAAAACTCTCAAAATATGAAACTAATCTTAATCTACATTTCCTCATGAAACAAAAACAAATTATTTTTAAAAAAAATTACTCACTCTCTTCTTCTTAGAAGGGCAAGGCAGAGAAACATTGGAGGCGAAATCAGAAACCATGGTGAGAAACTGATACAATAAAAATCCTTTTGGGTGTTTGGCGAAGAGGAAAACAGTGTACGACGAAGAAGGAGATTAACGCCGGAGGAGAGAAATAACGGATTACCGGATAGAATGACGATCAAACGGCTGAAAATGGATAGAATGAGATACACACACAAACTCTGCACACCCCTCCTTAGAATTGATTTCTTTCTATTTATATAAAAGTCTACTTACTATAATGCCCTTGCCATTTGAATTTTTTACCAAATTGTTTTTATGTTTTAAATAAAGAATTCCTTATTATTTACTCTACTTTAAATAATGGTAAACTATTTTTTAATGAAATTTTAAATTTCACTACTTTGGCATCAGCTGGAAAATTAAATGAGAATTTTTTTCTTATTATATTATTAAATAAAATTTTGTACAATATATAATTAATATCTATTCATGGAAAATCTCTTTTTATGACTATTTTCACTGAAAGCATTTCCTTTTTAAAACAATTTGCTTCTTTTTCACTCATAAATTGTGTGTGACAAGTCCAATTTTCTTGAATATTAAGTCTCTTTCTTTCTTTATCTTAAAATTTATTTTTAATTTAAAATTTGACAAAATTCCTAAAAGAATAAATAAATGAGAGAACTTATAGAATAACAAAACTTTCAAAATATATTTGAAAATATAATAAAAATTACAGGCCAAATTTTTAGGCTATTAATCTCTCATGTGAAAGTAAAAATTAAAGAATTTTCTTTTCTTTTTTTCGAAATGGGATGCTAGCAATAAGGTCTTTTGAATATAATTGGCGATTAAAGAACACCAAAAACAAAGCCAAATTTTTAATATGAAAAGGTTGAGTAAGAAATTTTAGTAAGTTAGGAGGGTATTTTAGGAAAATAATAAGATTATTAATTATTTGAATTTGGTTGAATTGGCGTAAGAAAATAAGCATGTTCTTATAAAAGGCCACGTGGATAGTCCAGATTCGACAAATCTGTTAGCGCTATATCATCTTATGGGCCTATTTCCCAAATATCTTATCACACTTTATTTTTGGGCCAGACTACCAGAGTAGGAGCAAAACTAGCTGTCTTTTCCTACTATATTTTTAACCATTATTTCTTTTTATAAAAGTAGAAATTCTATTAATGGTGTAACACAACTTACAGTCGCTTGTTCCCATCCTTTTTCTGCTTCATTTTATAGGAAAGCAGAAAACTTTGATCAAACTGTTGCACAGTGACTCCTACACTGGCAGCGTTAAAAACTAAACTATCGGAGAATTAATGGTTGATAATTGCATTTTAGCCTCTCAACTATCAAACTAGGTCCATAATTAGCTTCAGTCAACGTGATGACAACGTTAAGAGGCCTCCACTTTTCTGCATTAGTCTTCATGGAAATGAAAACTAAAACTAATAACAACTAAGAAAAAAAAAACAGAGTGAATTACACGAGAAACAAGTAGGAAGAGTAGCAGGGAAAGTAATTAAGGAAGAGATGTTTGGGATATTCATAAGGTGTTCCTTTATGTATTGCATGAATGAATCCTTTGCCAGCAAAGGTGTACACAGTGGAAGAATGTCCTTGGTAGGAAGTGAATAAATTGAGGACGGACATCTTACCATTTCCCTTTTTTTACAACCATAATGGCAAAGTATAGCATTAGCGGCTATTTCATAACTCCACTCTTCCTTATGCATTTCCCATATCAAGATTAGTCTGACCTCTATGACCCAATACATCCAATCCAATAAGTTTTTAGTATTTTTTTTTAAACAATAAAACGAAAAATCGACCTCAATTTTTTTTAAAATCAAATCACCATAAACAACTCTATATTGAAGTTGGTATATCCCCGATTAAATTAGTTTCTATTATTAAATATATCAATATCATTTACCTTTAACAAGGTGGATGTGAAAATTTCCTTTTTTTTTTTTTATAAAATACGAGACATTAAAAACCCTGTTTTCCTTTTTCTTTTTTTGTTATTACAAAATATCATGCAAAACCCTATTTACACAGTAATGGCTCAAGAACTTTGAGCATTTGATCTTACAGCTACGCTACATTTTTCTAACAATTTCTTCCTTCTTCAGTACTACTAGTATGGCCAACTTGCATCTAGTCTCCGCTTTCGGTTCGGTTGCACCAATGGCATTTTTACAGGAAATGCACAAATAGTATAAAGCTTGCAATGTTGTTCGTGCCCGATATTATTGGGAAGCCGATAAAAATTTATGGAACCGTTGTACTCTTGCCTGAGTATTATATGATCCGCATTTTGGTGGCGAATTTCTTCTACTACGATAGAAGAAATCTTCGGTGTCCAACACATAAGAAATCTGAACATAAAATATAGATCATACTTAAAAAAAAATTTAAATTTTTTTTAAAATAATACATGCATATGCGATTTATTATTAGTAAAGAAAGATTACCTTGTATGAATTGCAGGCTATCTTGTTCTCTAAGCCATTAACCAGTTCAACGCCTTCCATAGCCATGCAAACGGCAGCAAATTCATCTAGGTTTGCATATTTTTTCTTGTTTCTGCAAAAATCTCAGCAGAGAAAAAGCCATATTAATGGCTGGTTATTGTATGGGGGTGATCCAAATCTTTGCTACAATAAACTATAATAACACGAGGGGCTGGCAGAACCTACGTTTACAGGCTACATATTCATATGAATACTAATGTTGTCGGTTATTACCTCTTTAGCATAACACCATGTGGTTCCTTTTTCCCAGGAAAGACTGATAGAAAATCATTGTGCAAAAAAGCTGAAAAATTAGGTTCCATTGAAACAGCAAAAGCCTCGGGCTTTTCAATCACATTGTCCATCAGCTGAATAGATAATCGAGATGGAGAAGATGACTGTAACAAGGGAAACAAAATAAAACAATTATACATGCAAACAAACACAAACGAAGTATAGCATTTCATGTGCCTTAGTTTGTATTTCGGTTCGATTCTTTTTCCAAAAAAGTGGTCGTAGTAGAGGGGTATGCAAACTTACACATTTCAATCGATAAATATTCTCCTCATGAAGGAGGACACGCGCATTTTCATAATACACTGAATCCATCGTCCTTGCATGTTTCCGGGATTTTTCATACTCAAACAGTTGAAGAAGCTTATTATCCATCTCATCTGTTGCAACAGCTTGAAGCTGCAACGAAACTATCATTCAGTACAGTAGGAAAAAAAAAGAAAAAAAAAGAGGAAGACATGAATGATCATCAAAGAAAGCAAACCTGCTTAACCAATTTATATATTAACTTGTCCAATGTGAATAATACGTATGACTGGTTTCCTATTATTGCCCGACATTCATCTTCAAACTTCATATTGTCAGAAGATCCATCAAGTAGACTGTACAGTGCACTCATAAATCTGTGTAGCAAAGAAATGAAGTTTTTGAATTAGAATAAACCAGGCAATATTGTTTGGCAATACTACTGATTTGTAAATCACCTGGCATATAAATCTGAAGAACACGATTCTTTTGAGTTTTTCCGCTTTAACTCAACACCTGTTGAGTTTGTTTTCGCAGAAAGTATTCTTTCATATAGGATCTAAACAAAAAATCCAAAGATTGAAGAATACTTGTTAAAATGTAGAAAGAAAAATTAGAATAAATAACTAAATGACTCAGGATGCTTACGCACTTGATGAAATCTGAAAAGAACATAGAAATCATCATTTGCATAAAAAACCCGAGAACTGTTTTGATCTTCTTCAGGAAAAACTGCAGGTACGTGTTTCGCAAGAGGCTTCACCGTAAAAAGAAACCGTTCGGAAGTTGACACAGACATGCCATCTCCTGCATGCATATCATTCGTCCCTTCGGCTTCACCTTCACTCTCGGCCTTACCATCAACTTCATCACGCTCAACCTCTTCCTCTTCGTGCTCTCCATGAGAGCATTCATCACCTGCAGACTCACTGCCTGATGCATCATCACCAGCCTCAGAGGCATTTTCACTATCCTCATCATCAGCATCTGCATCATTTTCAACTCCAGCATCCTTACAATGTGACCCTTTTCCAGACTGATACTGTCCACTTTCAACACTATGCTTCGCCACTGGAACAGCCTTTAGGCCATTATCACCATAAGCAACAAAATTATCCTCCTCAAAATCACCATTAGGTGATAATTCACCTTCTTCTTTCTCAATTTTCAAGGGACCAGCAGGTGCTTCAAGATATCTACTAGCATTAGTGTCATCTGTAGGCCCTCCATTAACTAATAGAGCATGTTTTGTTACATCACCACCCTGAAATACCAAGAAAATACACACAAGCATTTTACGACTAAAATATTCAAAGCAATAAAAAGATGTCAATTATTACTATATTTTACAAAAGCAATTTGTAATATCAGCTTCAGCCATGCTAAGTAGAATACAACAATCGACAAAGCATAAACTCATACTTCTGATGTGTGCGGAAGGTCTGCATTAGCTTCAGGTTCATGATCCTCACCAGCCGCAATGCTACTAGGTCTAGATGCTGCTGCATGACATCATTGAAATTCTAAATCGCAGTATTGTAACAAAATTTTGGAGAGCAGGGAATAATAAGATGAAATTAATAGTAAAAACTAGTTCAATGAACAACAACATCAGGGAAAATAAATGTCACAGATTCTTTCAGATATACACACCTGAAGCCCCTTCAGTATTGTTTTTGCTGTGATTATTTTCAGCTTCAAATGCAAGGGCTCCAATTGCCAGCATGTTTATTCCAGGTTGAGTGCTCTTCTTTAAATCATCTCTAGATAAATGACTTGAGTGTTCTTCTTTGGCTGAAGTTTCCCCATTTGCCAAACCATTTCTGCAGGAATTAGTTAATTCAGGTGAACCATTCTCATCTCTGTCAGTGGCAGCCTTTTGTTGTGTGGAATTAACAGTAGTATCAGCTCTGGGACTTCCACCACTTTCAGCAATGCTTGACGTAACGCAGTTTACAGCAGGATTCTGAGCTTTACCAGCATCATCAGTACCCTCTCTGCCATTAGGTCGAGGAGGAATGCCCGACATTGGCTCCAAGAAAGTGGTCCAGAGCCTCATTACTTTACTTAACTGTTCTTTAGTCGAGCACATCTCTTCACATGAATATTCTATAAGTTTATATAGGTCTTCATGAATGTCAACATCCAAATATTCATAGTTGAGGTGTGGAGCTAAGGGTTGTCTGTGACCAGCAACACTAGCCACAAGAACGTCATCCTCTTTCTGGTTCTTCTCTTTCAACTCCTTGATTTCAGCCACTAAAGCTGTAATTGGAGATAAGGATCAATATGATGGGATTAAATAAGCTAAGTAATAAGAATATAGAAGATAGAAACACCCTCAAGAGACCACGGAATAGCATGCAACAATACTTTTAAAATCTATCAAACTTGCGGCTTTGTTACAAATGAAAAATTTCCCTCAACCCTTCAGCAGGATATCGCAACATTTGCAATCACATTATTAAAGACATAATTAATGGTTTCATCAATGGTAAATTTTGCAACATAGGAAAATGCAGCATTTTGCATCGTTGGGATGGAAAGTCCTCTTACATTTTACACTCAAGTTCTTCGAATCCTGCTGCTTGAAATAGAAGCTGCGATGATCAAGTGATTTATAATGGTTTTTTGAATAAATTTCAGCCCAAACTTTGTTAAAGTCAGAACGGCACTTTGTCCACTCTTCTTGCTTCTGCTTCAGGCGAGTTAAAATGACAGGCAATGCAAGAGCAGGGTTTTTATGTAATATTTCCATTACATCAAGACCATGGTCACCATATAAACGCTCAATGCACCTCAAATTTAGAACTGCAGTGATTCAGAAGGGATCAAAAATAAAAAAGATGAACGTCCAACTAGCAGATAGTAGGGTATAATTCAATGATCAAGTAATAGATACAAACCGGTAAAGTATTCTTCTACACGAATTGGAGAATCCATATTGATTTTATTTTCATTAATGCTGTTCAGAAGGTCCTCAACACGCTTGGCAGTTGAACTCACAGATTCTAGCAACATATCCAGTTCAAATCTACAAGCAGTAGACAAGAAATCTATTATGTCTAGAAGGATCCAGTACATTAAGTTGTGATCGGATAACATAAGGACCAAATAACAAAGAGAAACAAAAACAATTACTATATTTGTTGCATACATAGTACTGAGACATATAGAGGGCAGTCGGCATATTTTACCTATCATCCTCACATCTGAATAAGCTCTCTTCATACTGATTTCGGCGCATGTGCTTAAAAGAATAATCCTCACTTCCTGAAGTCACAGATACCCAGTGATCATTCAGCACTTGAGCGCCAAGCCCTGATCTTTGACTTGCCGAAGGTATTGGATACTGAAAGACAAACACCAAAAAACATCAAAATCAGAATATCAAATCAAGCATAATTCGCATTTGAAAAAAATAATCAAAATTTTATACATCATCAGGCAGAAGCCGATAGCTTGGGGTACAACGTTGGCAGTTGGAAAGGTCAAGTTCCTGTATGGATTTTGCCAGATACTCCCTGTATCTCTCCTTTTCCTTAGGCCCCTCCATTTCACTCCTCTGTTCTCTATCTTTTTCCTCTATCTTCACTGGCCTGGATGTATGTCCATTTCCACTAAGTGATTCTGCAATCAAAGGGGTAAACATCATTGCAACTTATATGTATGCAACAATAAGTTCTCAATAGAAACTATTTTCACTTATCAACCAAAAAAAGGGCCCTAATAAAGACAAAGCTATTGCACAATCAAAGCCAATTTCATTTCCTATGAATGAATGTGAAAGATAACCTTTGATACACGCCACTAGCTGTTTAACTACTTTACCGAAAACAGTCAAATCACACAATTCATTGGCTTCTCCTCTAAGGAAGTAAAAAAACCCCACATGCTCTTTCTCATATCACCTATACGAATCCGAAGCTAACCCCTGCACCTGATTCATCCCCTTGAATAACGGGTTTGCTGGAGAAACTTCCTTTGACTTGGTGTTGGTGAGATGGAAGTATGAAAACAATAGATGTGACACAACAAATAAGGCTTGTTGCCAAGACCCCATCCTCTTGCAATATAAATATACACACATGAGATTTTATTTGCATCTTATAACATTAAACTATGCAAATAAGAGAATAAGACAAATGAGACAATGGTTGAGAAAAATAAGAACAAGTATAACAAAATGATACAAAGGGAAGATATCAATTACATACTTTTACTAATAACACCAGCAAGAAGCCCGTCTGCAGAAGACATTTGGGTTAGAAGCAGCCGTGAGGATAATCAAAATAAAACTTAAAAATGATACTTCAGCAGTTACCAGTATTCTCACAACACTCCAAGAACTGATTGAACTCATTCATAAGATCTGGATGCTTGCCAAGTAAATCAGTCACCTGACATAGGCAGAACCAGCAAAGGTAGAAAGTGAACATGCGCCTCTTGATAATTTTACAAAGATAAGTGGATTGAATGAAAAGTCAAATATAACATACCAAATTTTGCAAATCATTTCTTTTTATTATTCCATAGCTATAAATATTAAGGCACTTTAAGAATGCCTGGTGGTCATCAGAACTGCATAGCCTCTCCTTAACTTTCTCACAGAATATGAACCCTTGGTTGCACATGCCTGAGATTTGAATAGGAAAAACCTAAAACTCATAAGGTTGATATATCAAGGACAAGAAGAATGTGATTAGCCCCTTTCACATTACACAAGCACAGCAAAATATTTGAAAACTTAGAAGGAAAGGCTGAAAAAGGTCATTAACAATCATGTGCAAATACAAAATTCAAAAGAATTTCCCTTGGGTTAAAAACTTCTTAGTATTTCCCAATATTATGATTACACCTGATGCAGCTTCACCCTTGAAGAGTTATCTATTTTTCCTATCATTTCCCCGAGTCTATCAATACCTCGGAAATATTAAGAGCTGAGTTTGCTAAAACATCAAGATGGACTACCTAACCTGTTAGTACTTTTCCCAGCTATAGATCACTTCAAAATCACAGGAAACAAAGATAACATGCTTATACAGCTTCCTTCCAGTCAAAAGTCAAAATATCATTGAAAATTGCAACTAACCTGATTTAACCATATCTCACATCTTCATCTAGGCAAAAATAAAACTACAAGCTCATTCTCACCAGTAAATCACATAAATGACTGATGGAGAGGAGCACCTTGAAGAATATATAATGACTACTTTATTAGCAATAGATGACAAAAGAACAACAAAACAGTCACCCTAATACATTAAAGAAAACTATATAACTATAGTATTTGAAAACAAAAACAAAAATTATAGCTTGCATATTATAAACCAATACAAGCTGTCGAAAAAGTAAATAGACTCACTTTTAAAAGTATCTCTCTCATCATTGGAAGCAAATCCTTCAATCTTCCTTCCCGATCTCTTTTTGTCAGGAAATCGCTGCAAGTTAAAATCCCTGTTGTTGTCATGCTCAGGATCATCATGTTCACGAGTTCTCCGATCCCTACTGTCCTTTTCCACATGCTTTCTCTGGTCCTTTTGCATTTTCAGGATATCTTTATCATCATCCAGTTCAGGACGATCAACACTGAGATCTCCGTCAGCATGGGATGTCATAATCCAATCCCTCCGACGTTGCTGTAAAAAAGATTCCATATCACAAATGCCTCAAAGTAGCAAGTACCAAAAATTGTATATTAAAAACAGTGACAGTTGCCTTGTCCATTTGTATATGCCGCAAGGTGGGTGTAGCAGAGCTTTGCTCATTATAACGCTGAGTTGAAGTTCGACTATATGGAACTTGTTGAGTCAAAGGCGCTGCTGCAGAATCTGGTAAAAATCTTGTGAACTCATCTAGCAGATCAGGATGGTCCTCAAAAAGAGAAGCAACCTAAAGAAAACAGAAAAAGAATCAAGTAATATTTTCTGGTAATAAAAGTTCAAAGAGATTAATATTCAGAAAGCACCACAGAGCCAATGAACACTGGTACAAACCAAAATAAGACATATTACCTCATTATAGACCTCATTTATGTCCTTGTGCTCCTTCCTGTACATATTCAAGATATCCAGGAATGATTTATAAACATACTCATTGCTTTGGAATCGTTTCTGCAAAATAAAATGTATAACTTAGATGGCTAAACAAGGAGTTGATAAGGAGAACGATTATGGAAAAATGGTTTCACCTTTATCTTGTTAACAAAACTGATTGCTTCTTCAAATTCAACCGTCTTTTTTGGAGGAGCCTCATCGTCATGAAGGGTTATTTCATATCCCTTAGGTAGGAAGGTATTAAATCCATAAATCAAGTTGTTGTGCCCTTTGAATAATTCCTTAACTCGGGCAATGACACCAACTGTATCAGTCCTGCAGACGGTGAAAGATGCGTTGAACATTTAGCAGTTTAAAGCAAGTAACACACTTATTTCATTGACTAAACTCAACGTTTCAAAAGTGGATACCTCTGAGCCTTGAAATCCTTCATGACTTCAAGGAACATGTCGTATTTCTCTTTTTGATCCTGAAACATCTCCTTCACTTCCTTTAGATACGTTAAGGCATCATTTGTAGTCAGTTTCTGTGACATCCCTCCTCCTACCGGTCCTCCACATTCACCCCCTGCTGCTGCTCCTCCCCTTCCCACTCCCCCTCCACCCAGCATTTGGTTTTGCCCATAGCTTCATAGGTAAATAATAATCACAAAATTCAGAACCACAACCATTTGACTTACACAGATCAAGAACTTCAAAAGTTTTTCTTGCTTAATCTAATATGCTTTTAAAAGATAAAGTTTCCAATAAATTAGAAGTAAATTTACTACTTACTACAAAACCAAGTGAAAAAATCCTACTAAGAGTAACGATCTCAGAATCACAAAAACCAACCTGCTTTTCAAGCAAAACATGACAAGACAAGCCAAAAGCATAAACATAACTCGATTCAGGTGGTCAACAGAACAAACCCATAAGCAAAAAGCTCAACAACATTCCCTGTCTAACCTCATTAAACAAAGCAATTAAAACTCACAACAACATCCAACTAGTCATCAAACCAAAAACAACCCAGATTACCAATGAAACCAAACTTTCATATAAAAGCAAAACCAATGATACAAACCCTCGAAAAAGAAAAGCAAGCTAGTTTAAACAGATTAAAGAAAATACAACCAACAAAAGAAGAAAAGAAAACAACTTACGATTCAGCCCTCGAAGAACCAAATGGGCGTTTAAATTGAGAACCGGAATATATATCCTCTCTTATTCGCTTCATCCCTGTAAGCCAAAAAAAGAAGAAAAAAAAAACAAACATGAGTAATTTTCGAAGAAGTTGAAGAATTGGGTTAAAGAAATTTACTTACCTCTGTAACAGATCTTACAGAAGGGAAAGACACAGAAACCAAACCGTTCTGATCCTTGGTTCTGGTTGGGTTGTGTAAAGAGGTAAAAGAATTGAACAAACACAATATATGTTATATTTATATAAGCAAAAGAAGAGGTACAAGAGAGAAGCTTGGTACGTAGGGAAAGTCCAAATCCAAAAATCAAAAGAAAATTTCTTTTATATTCAGAACACTGGTGAAGGTAAAAGAGAGAGATGGCTTATGTGTTCCTAAATTTGGAAAACAACACTTTTCTGTGCTATGTCTTGTTCTTCGTTTATGTATTGTGGTTTCCTATTTACTTATTTTCTTTGGGTTAATTCCCAATTCGATTTTATTTTATTTTTTATTTTTTAATTTCCTCCTAATACCAATTCCAAATTAAAATTTGGCAAATTGGGATTGATTTTGGTGACTTGAGGTTGAGGGTGTTTCTGTTTTTTTTTTTAATGAAAATTTGAATATCATTAACATGTATTTCCCTTTTAGGTTTATTTTTTCCTTGTTTATCCAATTAATATTTTTGTATTTAAAGTATAATCACTCCAATACATCTAATCGTTATAAACACTGCACAGTATAACTAACTATAACTAATCAAAAGAACTTACACATTTTAACTATCATAAGCCTCCAACCTATACCTCTACTTATGTAATTCATAGTGCACCATTAAACTATAAATAATTTCACTCTATATGAATTCAATTTAAATACATTTGTATTTGTGCTCCTTTGTTTAAATTTAATACTTTTGTTCAATGATGTATTTAAAATATAATATAATATAATAAATAATAAAACATAATATTAAAATGAAAAATTAAATTAATATGTGAGTAAAACGAATTTTAAATATGTAAAAATATCATTTTAAAAATATTAAATGTACTATAATTGTTCATTATGGTGTTGTCATTAATCTTGAGTTGATGTCGAATTAACTTGTGACATCAACTCAATCAATATCATTTTATAAAGATAATAAAGTGCGAGTAATAAAACTATAATGTATAAAACATATTAAATTAAAGTTTTGATTGAGTGGTAAAGTTAAAATGTTATCAATTTAAGATATAATCAAATATGTTCAGTTAAAAACAGGTTAAACTTTGTAAAAAATGTCTTGAAAATTGTTATTTTTTATTGCAGTTCAATTTCAAATAAAAAATTTTATTTACAGGCCCATTAAACAGTAAATGACATTTTTTAAACAGTTTAGGGACTAAATTGATCCACATAATATTAAAGAAGCTAATATGATCATAACTCTATAATAGAAGAACCTCTCAAGTACATTCACCATTAAAAATTCGTTCATAAACAACAAATAAACATTTTTTTTGGATTAAAATTCCAAAAATCCCAATTTTTTTAAAAAAAATACTAAAATAGATCGAATTTTTGTAAATTTATAGGAATGGACTTTCTAGGTTTCCCATGAAAACGCTTCCAACTGAAAACATTTTTGCTACATCAACACTAAAAGTCACTAAAAGTGGCAGCACCTATATATATATATATATATATATATATATATATATATATATATATATATATATATATATATATATATATTTATTTGGTGTCACTTATTGATATGGAAATAAAATTTTAAAACAAACATTTATATAAACCCAAAGTCTCATTTCCGTTATTTTCTTAAACAATATAGGATATAAGATATGTGTATATATAAACTCATGAATATGTTTACATTTGTTCCTAAACAATGTAAGATTGCTTCATTAAATTGTGATATATATAGACAATGTATATATATATACTCATAAATAAGTTTTATTATAAAAAATAAATTTAAGATAATTATTTAATATAAATTATGATTTTTAAAGACATATATTATAAAATTTAAATTCTTAATATGTGAATTGATTTTTTTAAATATATTCCTTAAAATTATAATTATTTTCAGAATGAATTATAAGTTTTCACATTAAAATGCAGCACAAACTATTTTAAATATATACTTAAAAAATTAAAATCACAACTATTTTAAATATATACTTAAAAAATTAAAATTATTTTTTGAGTATGTCGAACTAGCATACAATGTGGAAATTAATAATTTCAGGCGCTATATCTTCTGCTGCTGTCGTCGGTTTTAAAGGCCATCTCTTTCACCTTTTTTCTTCTTGGCTTCTCTGTTCCCTTCTGATTTGTAATACTTCTCTATTTTGCACGTTTCGGTTGGCTTCTCTCAACAGGGAGCAATTCTCTCTTTTTTGTTTTGGTTTTTTGTTTTCTGGGTTTTGAATGGATAGGTTAGTAGGGACTTGAGGGGGTGTTAATGTTTTTATGGTGAGGGGACGATAGGATTCGGTTTAGGATGATTTTGGGGGTTGTTGGTGGTTAGGAAGTGGTGAAATGCGGTGGATGGGGGAGATGATGGTACTGTGAGGAAGTTTGGTGATTCAGGATTGATGGTAAGAGGAGATTTGAGGGTGCTTGTGAGGAATGGTGATGAGAGAGGGAGCGTTAATGATGGTGAATGGGGGTCACTGGTTGTGGGAGTTAGTGGCAATGATTGAAAGGGTGAGAATGTGGCGGCAGAATCGTGAGGTGCTGGAGATGGTGGACGGTGGGGGTTTGAGAGAGGGCCGAGAGCGATAAAAAAAACTCTCAGGAGCTCTCCTCTTTCACTTCTCTTGTTGTTTTTATGGAGAATTGATGGAGATGACATAAGGTGGCTTACGGGTGACTGGTGGCAAGGCAAGGTGGCCCAAAGCAGTGGTAGAGGATGGGCGACAGTGACCTGACCGACAACCAAATTGTAAAATTTGCATAACTTGAGGGGCATTTTGTAAAATATCTTCTTCTTTTTTTCCTTAATTTGGGTAAACTACAGGATAATCACACAAAAAATAAAATTTACAATTTAAGCATTCATATTTCATAATTCAGCCATTTGGATCATTCTCATTAAAATTATAAATAGTAAGTTGACGTGACAGTTCAAAAAATTGGTATACAAATTTAACTCTTAATTTTTACATATTATATCAATTTAGTCATAATTTTAAAAATTATTTCTCAAAAATTTGATCTTAATTTTAAAAATTCAAAAATAAAATAAAAATACATAAATAAATTTTAAAAATAAAATAAATTTATATTAATATTAAATAACTGAATTACGTAATGTGGATACTTAAACTCTAAGTTTTTTATTTTGAATCCCTAAAATGAAATTCCTTTTATAGTTTGGTGACTATATGTGTAGTTTACCTTTGAAATATTGTAATATTTGAAAAGGTAAAAGATAAAAATATCATTAAATTATTGATTTAATTTTATTTTGATCACTCAATTATTAATTTTAATGAATATTTTTGCACTATATTTTATTTCTATCTTAATAGAATATAATAAAAGATAGTAAAAGAATTATATTTATATATAATTATATGACCCAAAATGGATGTGTCAAAGTTCAGCAAAAGAAAATTATCTAATACAAAGATTAATATTAATAAGCCGAAATCAATTTCGGCCTTAATCCAACCCCATCTCAAGAAAGTCTCAAAATAATGATAATAGTTTACTTGATATTGATTGAGTTGGTGACCTTGTGAATCGTACCTTTTCAATGGGGTGAGTCACATACTTGCACATCACTCCTGTGTTTTGGTCTTCAAAAATTCAAAAGGTAGTTTCTCATTCCTCTACTGAAGTCTAATATCGAACTGTTGCTGCTGCAGTTGTTAAAACCAATTGGCTTGCCAGTCTTCTTCGTGAACTTCGCTTTCCCCTTACAAAGCCACCTAAGCACTGACCCTTGTGAGTCTTATGTTTCATAGCAAAATGAAACATATTGCTATCGGTTTTCACTTTGTTTGTGATCAAGTACTGTTTAAAACATTCCGCTGATCAAGTGGTTGATTTACGCACCAAATCTATGTCTTGAGGAGTCTTTGATCGGCTATTTCCCAAATTGTCTGCTGTTGATACTTGAGGGGATGTCACAAAAAATATGTTGATAGTACCTTAGAAAGGACGATTAGTCTTATTTGTTTGCCATTATTTAGTTGTTTAATTTCTTTGTAATTTATCTTTTGCAATATTTCTTCATTGGTTATTTTGTTGATACTTTTGCGGATATAGTAGAGTTGTCTTTATATATTTCACAATTGTTGAATGAAGAAAATTAGAGTCATCATTTTACATGTTTTATTAGCTAATTACTACGTTGTTCCAAATTTCATATTTTGAAACATATTCTATATAAATATATATTAAGCGTACCCATATTTGGTACCCACAAGAACTATAGGTTCACATATATTGTATGAAAGTTGAAAATACAGTTGGATATGATTTTGTTTTCTTCTTCAATTAAAAATAACTATATGATGACTTATCTTTATTGATTTTAATTTATATTTGGTTATCTTGCATCAATCATCATATACAAAATACAAAATTAACAAGGGAATGAATGTATATAGATACAACTTACCTTTGCGGATGGTATTGCCTTATACATAAAAAAGTAAGAATTTATTATCAGATTTGAAAAATCAAAAGCTCATATTACAGGAACTGCCTCTCCCTTCAACATCTCTACTGAAGGTGGACAATAAAAAGGAAGAAAAAAAAAAGTTGGAAGAGAATATATTTTGTGAATTAAGCTAGGCCTTTCACCATCGAAATTTGGATGGCAACTATAATAAAAAGCCTAATCTAACCTTCAAATAGTTTCAGTTGATCGTTTGAGTTGTATTGTGGGGTCTCCTTTGGAGGCTAACCAATGAGAAGTAAGCTCCAGTGGGACCCTTAGCCAACAAAGATTGATGGGTCCCTTTCTCCACTACCTTCCCTTTATCCAACACTGCAATTTGGTCACAGTTTTGAATGGTTCTTAGCCTATGAGCCACTACCACACTGGTTCTCCCAATCATAACCCTTTCAAGTGCATCTTGTACTGCTTTCTCTGATTGACTATCAAGTGCACTGGTGGCCTCATCTAAGAGCAAAATTGTAGGGTTTTTCAGTATGGCCCTTGCTATTGCAATGCGTTGCTTTTGCCCCCCAGAGAGCTGCATTCCCCTATCACCACACCATGTATTGTAACCATCTTTTAACCCCGAAATGAATTCATGAGCATTGGCTGCCATGGCAGCCTCTATGATCTGTGATTCATCCATCGTATCAGATGCTCCATATGCAATGTTTTCTCTTATGGTGCCTGCAAATAATGTAGGCTCTTGGCTAACTAGTGCTATGTGTTTCCTCAGTGACCTAAGCTGGTATGACCTTATATCTCTACCATCAATTTCCACTACACCCTCAAGTGGATTGTAAAATCTCTCGATTAATCCAATGATTGTTGATTTACCCGACCCACTTTGTCCAACCAGTGCAGTTGATTTACCTGCATCTATGTTGAGCGAGAAGGCTCTGAAGATCATAATGTTGGGCCGAGCCGGGTACGCAAAGTCTATGTCATGAAGTTCCACATGGCCTGCTATCTTTTCGGGATTGTGTCCGTCGGGATCTTCAGGCTCAATCGTTGTGAATCGGTCCAATATAGCAAAGACTGATCCAACTGCTTCTGAGCCCTTGACAAGGTCAGAAGTCATGCTTCCAGCATCGGCTATCACCCGGCCGGTGCTTACCAAGATCATGAAGGTCTCAAACAAAGCTTTTGCAGTGATGTAGCCTTGAGAGATGAGTTTACCGCCATACCAAAAGTCTAAGGCCCAAGTGCAAGTTGTTAGGCTTTGAGACGTGCCGAGTCCAATACCAGCAAACCACGATTGACGGATGCTCTCTCTTCGAGGACCTTCTTGAGCCTGTTCGAGCATTTTCAAGATTCTGTCTTGGGATGAGAAGGCGGTGATGGTTCGGAGGTTGGAAACTGCCTCAGCAGCCAGCTTGCTGCTTTCACCTTGGGCTTTAATAGCCTTCTGTGACATGCTTTTAAGCAAGACACGTCTGGTGTAGAAACAAATAATGATGATGGGTTGAACCGCAATCATAACAATTGCAAGCCGCCAAGCTATGACCATGCCCATGGTGCAAGCTATAGTTACTGCTGACATTGTTTGCACAATCAATGCCATCCTGTCACCTACCAAGGATCTCAGCTGCCAGAACGAAGATAACAATTAGAACCAAAATATGGTTTGGCTTAGATTATAGGTATATGATAATCATAAAATATTTACACAAGTTGGAAAACTCAACCTACTCAATGATTAGCAGATATAAAAATGCCAATTTCTGACACTCAAAAGATTTATTGGATATGCAAGAGTATATGATGCAGGTTAAGAAAATATATACCGCATTAGCATCCTTGGCAAGTCTAGAGCAGACAGCACCACTTGAATTCTCATCTTGATCGAACCAGCCTATTTCAAATGTGAGTATCTTTGAAAGCATCCTCTCTCGAATCCTCTTTGTCAAGTACTCTCCCATGTATGCGAAATTGTAATGCTGACTAACATTAATCAGCAATGTAAACACCGATAACCCGAGAAAGCATAAGGCATAGATCTTAGTCTTCTCCTTGATCTCATTGTGATCAGTTAGAAAATACACTGATACCATAGATCCTAGTGAGAATGCATAAACAGGTTGAACTGCACCAAATAGGATAGCACTTAAACACCCCATTATTGCTTGTCTCCATTCTGGTAAGTTCAATGCCAACAATCTTCTAAAAGATGGCACTGGCAATTTTTTCTCTTCCACTATGGACTCTCCAGCCAATAAAGTATGGTTCTGAGTAAATGAATTGGCGGAACTGGACCGACTAACAAAAGAAAGTCTATGACTACTTGTGCTGTAAATGTCTATATTTGATATTGAAGATGATGCACAGGTAGATAAATTTGAGTTAGCTTCATCAAGAGTCTTTTCTTTCTCTATTTGCTGAAGGTGGACTAAAGAAGCATAGTGACCGATATCATTTTCCATCAACTGATCATGCGGTCCTATTTCGATAACCTCGCCATTTTGGACAACTGCTATAAGGTCAGCATTGCGAATGGTGGAAAGGCGGTGGGCGATTACTATGGAGCTGCGGCCAACGGCAGCTTGGTCTATTGCTTGTTGCACAACTCGTTCGGATTCTGTGTCTAGTGCACTTGTTGCTTCATCTAGAAGAAGGATTCGAGGTGCTTTTATTATTGCTCTTGCTATAGCAATCCTTTGCTTTTGTCCACCAGACATTTGAACCCCTCTTTCACCAACCTGTTGAAAAGATATTTTACTTTTTCAGATTCATTCAGAACAAGGATTTAAAGATTAGATCACAAACAAAAATCAGTTTATTTCTTTAATGAATGTAATCCTCAGCTTCAACTAGTTTCTCAAAAGTGATATGAAGTACGTAAACAAAGATACATAAATGAGAAATGGTTATCATGTTCCTGAAGTATGGTCTGCAACAAATGCAAAAAATTAATTGGCAAATTATATTTTAAAGAATAAAGTAACATGGGTGCTCATTTTGAAGGAGTGGGTGTTAAAAGGAATTGTTAGGGAACCAGTTTACTATTAACTAAAATGAAAATGAAGAATATGGTTATATATATAAGATGATAAAACTCAGGCAAGAAACAATGACCTGATTAGACACTTCTCTATCTGATTACTTGGGAAGAAATTACACCTTTTCACTATAATTTTGTGTTTTTTTGGATGTTAAAAGGGCTAACCTGAGTTTCATAACCTTGAGGCAATTGGGATATGAAATTGTGGGCATTTGAGGCTTTGGCCGCATCAATAACTTCGTCCATGCTAGCATCTTCCTTGCCAAAAAGTATGTTCTCCTTAATGGTTGTAGCAAAAAGTGCTGGCTCTTGACTCACCAAACCCATTTGTGATCTTAACCACTTGACCTGCAGCTTATCTATGGAAATTCCGTCAAGCAGTATCTCTCCCCCAAGTGGGTCATAAAACCTTTGTAGTAGTGCTATGACTGTGGATTTCCCTGAGCCACTACCACCCACCAAAGCCACAGTCTTTCCAGCTGGAATGTCGAGGCATAAATCTTTGAAAACCATGGTGTCAGGCCTTGATGGATATGCAAAGTCAACATGCCTAAATTCAACTGCTCCTGTAACTTTTTCCAAAATTTCTCCTTCCAAATTGTCAGAATCAATATTGGGGACTCTTTTCATTACTTCCATAATCCGTTCCCCAGCTGCACATGCTTCAGAGAAATACTTGAGGTTGGATAGACTGGCCCCTAATGATCTGATCATCACCAAAATCCAAAAAATATTACGTGTTTGAATTTTTTATTTCTTTTTATATATATATATTATATATATAGCAAATATACATATAGATTCATGTACACATTCAATGTGGAAAAGTTTGAAGGAAATTACAGGCCCCCCATGGCAATGGCGGCAGCAACAATGAAAACAGTCCCTCCTGGAGCGTCATGATACATAACCATCCTACTGCCATAATACGACATGAAAGACCAAGTGGCAAAAACAATCCCATTGCTTCCAATCGCAAGACCTTTAGCCAAGCCTTGTCTTAATCCCAACTTCACGGACACTTGTAAAGCTGCTGAGAATTCTGCAATGGTTTTACTCTCACCAACAAAGGAATAAACTGTTCTTATAGAAGATATTGCCTGTTCTGCTATAGTTCCAGCCTTATTGTACTCCTCACTTATCTTTCTAGCTATTCCTATCAACCCTCTTCCATACATTAGACCAGGAATCACCAAAACAACAGCAAAAGGAAACCCCACTATTGCTAGTCTCCATAGCATTATGAATGCTACCATGTAACACCCAACAAATATTGCAACATTCATCAGAAAATTTGGCACCTGCATGACATGATCACCCATTAGTAGTAATTAAATTACTCGTTTTTAGTCAAGAGATTACATACGATTTGCAAAAAGGAACCTTTTCACTGAGAACATCTTGGATTACTAGACTATCATTTGAAACACTGGTGATAACTTCAGCTGTGCTTGTAACGTGCAAATCAAAGTATCCCACATCTTGTCTTAAGATAGCTTTCAAATACCCGGCTCTCATTCTTGTCGCTTGTCTCTCACCTGTTCTTGACCAACAAAATCCTTCTGAAAAATGACAAAAGAAAAGCACATACAAAAAAAAATCATTAACTATGCCTCCATTAACCATTCCTTCAAGCCTTTGAATGCTATGAATTTAAACTTACCTAGAAAACAAGCAACCCAAGACCCGCAAGCCAAATACAATAAAGCCATTGAATTCTGTCACCCATAAAACCAAATCATGCTAGGTAGAAACATAGGCGAAGTCAAATATTTTGTTTACGGAGGGCGGAATTAAAAACAATTGTACAACAATTATATATATACATAATCCATTATCCATTATCCATTATATCTAAATTTAAATCAAAACTAAGTTTTTATGTTATATTATTTGCCTAATTTGATGGCTCAAGTTTAATAGATTTTTTTAAAAATTTAGATTTTTTTAATTTTAAAATCTCTTTTATTTTTTAATTAAAATTTTTGACATCATTCCAACTATATTAATTTAAAAAATTCTTTCACTATCTAAATATGTTCTATATCTTTAAATATGTTCTAACTCATTTTATAGAAAGCACTAAGGACGAAGCTAGAAATATGTTGTTAGTAGGTCAAAATAAAGTTGTAATAGTTTGGGGCCAAAATGTAAAAAAAAAAAAAACTTTAAAAAGGCTTCAATTTAATATTTTATAAATGAAAAGGAACTAAAATAGTATTATACCAATTATCTAGGGCCAAGGCTGCTTCCTGAAAAGCACCATATTTAAATATTATATAGTATTTAAATTACTAATATTATATAAAATCTTGGAATAATTTTTTCGATTTTAAAATATTATAAATTATGTTTCGCGTTACTATCTAAATTTTTTATAACTATTGAAGTCTCAACATTTAAGAAATTATAATAAAATTATTCAATATTATGATATAAAAACATGAAATGATTTTAATTTAGAAAAAGTGAAATAAGTAATCTTCAATTTATATTAAGAATAAACATAATTTAAGTTTATTATTTTTCATTATGAGCGTAGGATGAAAATATTACTAACAAAATAACAAAAGTAAATATATATTAATTTGATTAATAAAATGTAAACAAATTTAAACTAAAAAAGTAATAAGTGATATATATTAAAAGTGTTATGAAAATGAAATTTTAATAGAATTAAATTGAAAAGGGTAACATATAAATTATAATTTTGAGGACGAAATCTAAATTTACATGATATAAGAATAATTTAATGTTGCAGTTTTATCCTTGTTTATCTTAAATAGCCTAAACAATAAGAATCGTCTTAAAATTTGGAGGGGGGTTGGGGCCCATGCCTAGCTACTCCCCTTCTTTTTACTGATTTGCATGTATGTGCGTATGCATGTGCCTTTTTTGGAAAAAAAACCAAGAAAAAAAAACGAAGAAAGACCTTGTTTATGTTATGAATGAACATGTCTGCAGTGAAAGCTGAAGAATCACCAAGATTGTTCATCAACTTGCTAGTAACAAGCAATACAAGAGGTGTACAAAAACCATCACCAACGGCTCCGATGAAGCCAAGAGTCATCAACCACATATCTACATCATCCGCATGCATGAAAATTGACCTTATGGATCCGTTTATCTTCTTCTGTTTCTCCTTCTCATTACCCATTTTGAGAAGAAAATAAAAACAGCACCCAAAGAATCTGTAAACCACTTAGGGTAGCACCGGGTGTTTCGTGTTTTTTGTTTGTTGTTGTTTTCTTTGCTTGCCTCCAAAAATAGTTGTCTTTTAAGACAAGTGAGAAGAGAAACAAGTGACAGGGTGATGCTTTTGGCTAAGTATTAAGAAACAAACATGAGAAATGTCTTGTATATATAGCTATTCTTCGTGTTGTGTGGCTTAGAGTTGGTAGTGAAGAGTAAACCACTGAAAGGAAAAATAATAATAATAAAGGGTATATTTATATGGTTACTAAAATAGTAAAAAAAAAAAAAGAAAGTAAATAGACCACGGATGTTGAAACAGCAAACGGTCCACTAATTGGACCAGATTAACTTGGATCGGACCAAAAAAGCCCACTTTTAAAAACTCTAAGCTAGCCCAGCCTAAATTAGTTAAAGCAAATGAAACAAAAAAGCCCTAGTCTATCAACACTCAACCCTCTGTTCGCCTCCCCCCCCCCTGCTCGCCCTCGCCTACGCAGATCAGTGGTTCGTGGCTTGCCCCTGCCATCATCCGCTGTCATTGTTTTCTAAACCTTTGAGCTTTAAAACAAAGGGAAACTAAACACTAAACATAATATGGAGAATTGAAGAACCCAGGAAATGTGAAAAGGAAAACTATTAGTAGTATAAAACTTGAAAAGTGGGTGCTGCATTTATGGGGCACCTGAAAATGGGAGAAAATAATAATGTTTAGCTCGGTGGAAGATAGCTGTCAACTATTTAACCACTATCTATTTTTAAAATACAAATATTATTTGACCTCTAATTTTATGAAAAAAATTATTTTAGTCATATCATTTAATTTTTCTCTTTTAATCTCTCGATTATTATTTTTATCAAAACACTCTCAAATAAATAGAAAAGTTAACATATATCAATTATACTGATTTGAAATTCACGTGGCAGTTCACATGCATGTTAATAATGATTAAAAAATTAAAATTTAAAAATATTTAAAACTATTTAAAATTCAAGAAAATAATAGAAAATTATTAAAATTATTTTGAGAATTCAAAAAATGTTAAAAATACAAAAACAATAAAAATTTTATTTAAAATTTATAGCAAATTATAAAATTATAAAATTTATTTAAAAACAAGGCAAAAAATCCAAAACATAGGAGAATAAGATGTCTCTGATGACATTTTGTAACCTTTCAAATAATTTAATACTCATTTTGTAATATTTGAAATTGAATGATTAAGATGTAAATTTATTGATTTTAATGACCTTAGGTGCAATTTATCAGATTTAATTTCAGAAATTATTTTTATTAAATTTTTATAAATCGTTTATTTAAATTATAATCGAAGTTTAAGAGAATTATGAATGGCGAATATCCAAATCAGCAGCAATCCGAATCCTATATGATAGCATCGAAATCATAATCTAAAACCTTTTTCCTCGTAACACTTAAAGAGGACCAAATCAGTGACAGGAAGTTGAATAGGGATGACATTTGTTGCAATTGAAGTTTGGAGACTCTTGTGCTGACATCGCAGGAGAGTTGAAAGAGTTGCATATGTCGTTTTATTTAGAGATATTCAAATGGTTGGTTCGATTAATATTCGAATCGAATTATTATTAATTAAATTATTTGAAATATAAAAATTATTAACCCTTAATCGAATTAAAACTTTTTAAAATATTTTAACTAAATTAAAATATTTCGATTAATTCGATCGGTTAATTGAATTAACCAGAATTTATATGTTTTTATCTTTTGATTAAAATAAGTATAAACATTTAAAAAAATACATTGCTAAATGTTCATTTTCTTTTATTTAATAGTTCAAAAACTTTAAATAGAGATGAAAATAACAAATAATAATTTAGAAACACTACATAAGTCTTGAAATTCAGTTAATTATCCATTGAAAATGACAAATAAGACATTAGTAATTACTCGGTTTTAAATTGAATTAATTGATAATCGAAATTTCAAAAAATTATTAATTGACTTTCAACCGAATTAAATTCGACTACCGACTGATTAACCAAATTAGATCGATTAATTCAATTTTACCATATTGGGAACACCCTCAATTGTATCTGTGGAGGAGAATAAGCGTTTAACGAGGTTTCCACCCAACATCGAAAGCAATAACAATGGTAATCATCAACTTTTGCTTGATCAAATTGATCTAACCAAAGTTTTGACCAACCAAGAGTGACCAATAAAATTTGGTTTAAGATTTAAGTATTTTGCATTTCTAACAAAAATAGTGTTGAGAAGTTAAAATGGCTATTTTAAAAAAGATGTAAATTAAAAAAAATGCATTTAAATGATATACAAATTTGTTAATATTAAGATATATGAAATGTATCAACTTAACTTATAAAAATTTTATTGCAATGCATTATTAATAATTTTATATATAAAATATGAATTTGAAATACTTTTAAGCAAATAATATATATTTTTTGTAAAATTTAATTTGAATATAAGCTATATTTTAAATATTAAAATCACATATAAATATAATTATTCCCAATTCAAATATATTATGATATATATTTGAAATATATTTCATAATGAAAATATTTTATATCTAATATAATTATTACAATAAATTACAATAAATGATAAATGATAAATGAAAGCATTATATATTATATATATATATATATATATATTTAATGTTTCTAATTTTAAAAGGGAGTAAATATTTCAACAAAATTCTTCAAAAGGAATTTAATAATAAGACATATAGTTTTTTATAACATATTATAATATTTTTACCCTTTTAATATATATATATATATACATATATATATATATAGATAAAATGGTAATTTAATATAGTGAGCAGAACAAATAATTACCATAATTATTCTATACCCATAATATAACAACAACAAAAAAATCCACCCCACCCTACATTCACTTTTCAAATAATAAAACCCTTCACCAGACAGAACAAATTGGATGGATTCTAATATCCACTACAAAAAAAAAAACCACCCATCCCTACTTTCACTTTTCAAAAAATAAAAACATTCAGAGCGAATTTGATGGATTCTCATGCCCACTATACTAAAAGAATAAAAAAAATTCACCCTACCTTACATCCACGTTTCAAAAAATAAAACCTTTCACCATTTAGAGCGAATTGATTTGGAATTCATCGAGTGGTTTAGGTTTTGTCATTGCTAATATTAGAAAAATCATTGATAAAAATAGGAATTTGTTAGTATTAATTAGTTAGAAGTTTCATAAAAGAATTAAGTATTAAAAAGTAATGGTTTTTTAAGAAGAAACACCAAATCTGATTTGAATGACGATAACACCAAAAAAAAATGAAAAGATAAATTTAATTGATGACGAAATAATATAATATTATGATTTTTAAATTTTTTTAAGTTGATTATATTTTGTGAATCCTTCTTGTTTCAAAGAAAATTGGATTTCATCAATAAGTTTTTTAATATCCTTAAAAGTATTTTATTAATTTAGTGTAAATGTCTTTTGTTATTTTTAAATTATTACAATCTCAAAATTTACCCTCAATGTTTTGAATTTTTTCACTTCAGCCCGTAACATTTTTTTTATTTCAATCTCATTTCAATATTGCAAAAATTTCAAATAAAAGCAGAATTAATAAAATCATTAATTAATTAACGGTCAATAATTTTATTCAACATAATGTGAGAACTCAATTAATGACATTATTGATGTGGAATGCTAAAATAAGATATGCAATAATAGTTGATCATGTAAATATTTGTTTTAATAGTTTATACAAAGCATGAAGACCCTCGGAGATTTCAAGTATCGGTCTTAAACATCATAAATGGGCATTCATATAATTTTATTTTTACGAGATTTCTCACAAATTAAACAATATTTTAATTCAGATTAAAATTATATCAATTAATTTTTATGGCAAAAACATTTTAAAAACAAAACATTATTTTCACAATTATTAATTATAAAATTATTGTATTTATTTACAAAAACTGCATCGAATATTATGAAGCTAAAGATTTGAAATACCACTATAATGAATTAGTACACAATTCATTATCTGAATTATTGACTAACTATTTTATAGTTATAAACTTTGATTTTGTATAATTTTATACATAAAATTTTGATTTGATTTAATTTTTATAAATCATTAACAAAAGTATCAAGTTAGCACTATTTTATGTTGATATATTGCATAAACAAACAATTATATTAAATCTAATATAAAAATAAATGCATGTATTCATTTATTTGAATGTGTACAATTGAATCAAAATAAAAGTTTTGTGTATATATATGAACCACAATTCAAATTTCAAGTGTATAATTATACTAAATCAAAATTCATGTATAAATTTAATATTTATCCCTATTTATTATATTAGAAACTATTAGGATATTAAAACAAAGCACTTACTTTATTTTGTTTTATTTTCTCAATCACAATATTTTACCACCTTACTAATTTGTAACAAATAAATATAATATTTTCTAATATATACAATCAAATCCGTGCATCATACAAATATACAAATTAGTTAATTAATATATGTTTTCAAAACGATAACTTTTTTTTTTGTTAAAACTCAATACACTAATTTGATAATAAAACGTTAAATTGATTATCTTTTAATAATGAATTAAATTATTATTATAAGTAATTAATTATATTATTTAAATTAAAAAGATATTACATATTAACAATGTTAACTATTTAAAACTCAAACGTTTATATAATTAATAATTAATTAATTAATAAAATAGTATTAAAAATTAAATACTGTTAATTATATAATTATTTTATAAATAATATTGCTTTCTATAATAACTCTATTCATTCCTTAAAAAATATCACTATTCATATTTTATGTATAATTTTACTTTCTAAAACCATTCTATTCATATTTCGGAAATAAAAAGCAATTAAAATAGTATACACCTAAATTTATGTTAATTAGCTTTAGGTTAATTAGCACTAAATAACAATTATTTACTTTCTTAATTATTTTTAGGATAAATTACACTGATAGTCACCCAACTATTAGTAAGTTTCTTTTTTGACCACTCAACTATAAAAAGTTACAAAATAGTCATCTAACTATTTGACTTTGTTGTTTTTGGTCATCAACCATTAAATAGCTAATGGAAAGATATCGTGAGAACTTTTAAAATTAGATAATAACAAATTTATCCATCAACATTTAAGCAATTGTTTCAATTTAATCTTAATCAGTTGAGAATGATTGGAGTAAGTATTGACATGTTTTGAGATGATTTTAGGCTTGATTTTGGCTCCCTCACACCTAAGTTCTAATACAAGTGGGATATGTAATGATACAACTCAAACTAAATGTAAAAATAAACAACATTAATGTAGTGGTACCGATACACTTGCCCTGGTTTGTCTAATTCATGTTATTTTTATACCAAAAGGACCTGAATGACCTTTGATTTCATTTAGATCGTAAAATAAGATTAGAAATGGTTCAAGAAATCTTAAATGACCTCAAATAAGTCTAAAGGATGAATGGAACATGAGTGATTGTTTGGTTTTAAATGTTGCATTCCTTGCTCGAGTCTAGATTTGGACTTGAGTAAGGGATGTTACACTTAAATTATCCTCTATTATCCAAATTGGCCCATGGTGTTTAAATTTTTTTTGACATGTTGCATTATTATAATGCATCAAATAATCTTATTTTATTTTTTTAATATTATGTATATTATATTGATTAAAATGTAAAAAAATCATGTATGATATATAAATAATTGAAAATTCAAAAAATCACAACATCATTTTTAAAAAAAAATTCTAAAATATATAAATTTAAATCTTAAAAAGTAAATAATATATAAAATCTATAAAATGAAAAAAGTATTTAAATTCTAGAAATTGAAAAAAACCTTAAAACTTTTAAATATATATATTTTAGAAATTTTATGATAAATTTTATTTTATTTTTCAAAAATACTAAATTCAAAAATACAAAAAATGAATAAAACATTCAAAAATAGAAAAAAAGTTTAACTAAAAAATATAGAGTCTAGAAATTAAAAATTGAAAACTTTTAACTTCAATTTTAAAAATTAGAAAAATTTAAAATATAAAATTTCAATTCTAATAACTTTCAAAAATTGCAAAGAAGTATATATATTTAAAAATAAAGAAAATATGAAAATATTTAAAATTAAAAAATCAATTAACAGTAGTTAATGGTTGATCAACACTGGTCAACCATCTATCAAAGTGAAAGGTATATTTTAAAAATATTTAATTTCTTAACATTTACTATTTTATTTTTAAAATTTTGTTAATAAATCTAAATGCCATGTGACATATTATAATTGGTTGGATGTGCCACATGGCACATTCTGATTAGCGTCACATGTCAACCGATTTTAAAAATGTTGTTACAAAAATTAGGTAGAATTAGATAATCGAATGATATCTTAAGCAAGAAGATGAGATGAAAAAAAAAATTAAACACCAAAATAATTAAAAAATGTCGAAAGCATTAAACTTTCAACTTTGTTTTTTCTTAGTAGAAATTAACACATGTATTTATCTCTACAAACATGTATTTTTCTCTATAAATATTTGTGGGGTGTATCTCGCATTTATTGGGCAGTTTGTAGGCATTAATAAATATGGAGGCAAAATAGGCACAATGTGAAGGATATTGACGTCGTGACGAGGGGCGATGTCACAATGAGAGACGTCGGGATGTCATGACAACGCGATGAGTTCTCCAATTGATGGAGAGGGCAATGTTGAGATGAGCATGCATGGGATGTCATGATGATGTGACGTATTTCTCAAATAATACAGTCGTATTTTGACAACCAAATAAGATTTCTTCTCCCAGTAGAACTTTGATTACTTCAGGCATATTTTAGTTATTTTAGTCCTTTAAACTTAGCATATTTAAAAGGGCCTTATATCCATGTTTTGATAGGGCAAAGAAGGATGTAGTGCTACAAGGCTTTTTTTTCTTTTTTGGGCAATAAGATATAGTTGCAAATGAGTTTTGGTGAGAGTTTTTGTGGTAACTATGAAGAGAATTTTGTACCCCTTTTGAAATAACTCTATGAGAGTTAGGGCTTTATTTTCGGAGTTTGAGTTTATACGTTTAGTACATTTAAGTTTATTTTCTCCATATTGTAATATTATTTGTTTACTCATTTAGTGAAAAGTTGAAGTCACCTTTGCCCGTGATTTTTATCCTTTTCAGAAGAGTTTTCACATAAAATTTGTGTTTTATCTTTTTTACTTTTTCTATTTCATTATTTATACGGGTCTATTCCAACTGTATTCTTATATCTCAATAGCTTAACTATGGTTTTTCTTAGTAGAAATTTTCTAATTTTCTTTTTTTAATTTTTGCCACCTTCTTTTCTTTCTTAACCCTTACTTCTCTCTTTATCTGTTTTGAGTTTAGCCCTTAGAAAATCTGTTTCTTTCTTTTTCTTCATTAACTTTTATGGAGAAGAACAGGGAGAGAGCTGTAAATGAGATTTGTTTATGGATTTTAGTTATATTGACAATTATAGGATTTGAATTTCGAACATATTTCTTTTGTAATTTTATGTATTTTTTTAATTTTGTAAAGCTATAGATTTTCCTTTAAATTTATCTTCTTTAGTTAAATTAAATAAAATATTTAATTTCGTATTTATAATGATTAAGTGTATTAGAATAATTATATCTTCAATTAAATTAGAAATAAAATAAAAAATGGATGAACATGAAAAGTGACGCAGAAGATATTATTATGTTTGACTTGAATTGATTCACCTAATAATATATCGTCATTAATGACGACAACTATAGGAAGGAATCCACCTTTTATTTCTCAATTAGCATTAGTAATAATTATTTTTTAAAATTGATTATAAAATGATATTTTAGGGTTTTGATAACTTTATTACCATTACAGGAAAATATTTTAAGGACTTTAGATTCGGTTATTACCATTTTAAAATTCTTTAATTAAATTTAATAGTTTGATATTTTAAAATTAAAAGAATTAGCTTACTCGTGATGTAATAAAAATTACTTTGAAAATGTTTATTTAATTTTTTTAGAAAACACCTATTCGATCTTGCCATAATAGAATAATTTATTTTATTGGAATAGTGTTGTTAAAAAATAGCTAAAATATTGTAATTGAAGCATGTTAACAATATTAACTATTTAGACTAGTTAAAAACATTATAAAAGTAGGACCGAATTATGTTAAAAACTAAAGTATATGGATTTAGTCTAAGTTTTAGCCTAATAGGGCCAGAATTGAAATTTGATTATAGTCTTATAACATAAAAAGAAAAGAAAAGAAAAGTAAGACAAATCTAAAAGATGTGATCGCCTCTAAGACTCTTAAAGTACTCAAATTATATATAATCATATAACATTTTAATAAAAATTTAACTATATTAACTATTTGGACTAATTAATAGCATTATGAAAACATAGTACCAAATTATGTTAGAAAGCTTAAATCTCAAATTTATGTATAATAGAAGGACTAAAATTAAAATTACGGGTGGGTGTCCACTTGTCAGTAGGACCTTCCTTTTATATATAGGTATATATAATAGAAGGACTAAAATTGAAATTAAACCATTTAAAAAAAAAAAAGAGCATGAGTGAATATCCTAGTGTAAATAGGAGGAAGATCCTTTGGACATTCCTTTTATATATAAAGGTATATACATTACTCTCTTAAAATAACTACCCTTATTTTTCTAAAAAAGAAAAAAACTTTCTAATTTTTTCTTTCCTCGACTTTGTGAGTGATATAAATTAGTTTATTATAAGTAAATGCTACAAATTACAATAAAACATTAATTTTTATATTGCATTTAATAAAAAGTAATTAAATTAAATATTTTTTATTAGCAATGACATTTCTAAAATTCAAGACTTAAATTAAGATTAACATTTGGTACATTTCTAGTAAAAAAATTATTCTGCTAGTGAAGATGATTTTCTTAAAACATTTTATTTCTTTATTATTTTATTACACCAAATTATTTTATTTAACTTAATTTATTTATAGCATATTTGTTAAATCGATTAAATAAAAATAACACAAAAACGGTTACAATTTTCTAAATTTAGTTATTTCAAAACAAAAGTTAATTACTTTACAACTCCTTATACCTAACTTATTTAAAGAATATTGACAATTAAAGACTAATAATATTAGCGTGTTCAAATATTTGGTTTTTCTTATGTAGATATATCCGTACAAATCAAAATTTAATGGTGCTTTTAGTTGGTTAAATATTTTTGGGCAATATACTTTAGGAACAAATATAAATATAAATAAATAAATATTTATATTTAAAATATTAGATACGAAAAATCAATAAATAAGATTATGAAAACTAGAAATCAAATAAAAGAATCGAGTTTTACCAGATGTTGAGACCTGTTTTACACAGTTTTTTAAAACAGATTCGACTGCTCCTATGGTACTTAGAGAAACGTTGGTCCACTGTCTCCCAGGATATAACAACAAGATGATCGAAGCAGTAGCACGTCTGCAAGGATCAACGAACAAACGTTGCCTTCTTCTATCACCGAAACATTGAAAAATATGGAGAGGAAAAAGAGAAGAATTTTGGAAAGCAAAATAAACTCAGTATGAGAGAGTGTTAAAAAATTTTGAAGAATTCTTTAGGCTTTTATATACATTCAATATGGAGGAATTTTGGAAATATCTATGAATAAAGATACAAAATCTGCATTAAATAAACAATTAAATCAATTTGATTAAATCAAATCAAATTTATTGGAATCAAATAAAATCAAGATAAATGTCCTTTTAAAAATAGATTATGTATTTTTGTTGAGAAAAAATAACTTTCGTGTTGGGCTAAAATATTCGTAGGCTCATTTTGGGCCCAACTGGTCCTATTAAGGAATGCATTGTTTCCATCCAATAAAGCAAATGTCAGTAAAGTTCATGACAACCAAAGCTATGAGTACCTTGAAGGAAACTATCTTTGTAACTGGAAAGGAGGTTTTAGTAAAATTAACATATTCTTCTTGATTAAAACCCTTACCCACCTTGCCTTGAACCATTCTATACTACCATCAACATTTTCTTAATTTCGTAAACCCATTTGCAGCTAATGGGTTGCTTACTAGGTAGAAATGGTACAATAAACCAACTACGTTAAGCTTCTAAAGCCTAGATCTCTGCATCCATTGCTCCCTCTAAACAAGCTATTCATAAATTGATTTAAAAAACTTGGATTTTTACAAGAATCAACATTAGAGAGCTGATTGTAGAAAATAGGAAACAACTTCTTAGAAATGTGTTATTGAATAAGATATTTGTAAGTAAAGTTCGTATTACAATGTTAGTTTTGTAAACATTAAATTTGTTGTGCCAATAGGATAAAAAAGATTAAATTATTGTACTAGAAAGTCACACTAGGTTTAATTCCTAAGAAAGATTGGAGGGGTCACAAATGGTCCCACTTAAAACCCAAACTCTTAGATAGAATCTCCCTACATTTTAACTTAATGGAACAATATATCACTACAATTGTACCATACAAAATATTGAAAAATAAATAAAAAGTGATAAAGAACACTAAAAGTTTAATGAGGTTTGACAAATTACATATACGTCTTTGAACACTACCAAATATATTTCACTGCAAAAGATACAAGTGGAATATTACAAATAAGGAGAGGGAAAACATTGTCTTATGAAGAATATGGAAAGTTTGGGATGATTTAAAGATGAAGAAACAACCCCTATTTATAGTAGTACAAAATCTCCATAACTTTGTATTTTTAGATGTGGGATTGTGCTAGTTCAACAAATCTTCACCTTAGTAAATTTCCACAATTTTAATTTCTTAGAAAAACAACATTGATAGTGTTTTCAAATTTTAACCTTCAAGTTTTAACATAGATCAAGTCCAAACATAGTTGGAACTTGATTGCATTCACAACCTTAGTCATTATAATGGTAGGATTCTTAATGGTTAAAATTTTCTGGATTTTTATTCCACCTTCTTCTAGAATCTATTGTACAAAATAATAACGAACATCAATGTGCTTTGTCCTTGCATGATAAACTTGATTGTTTGCTAATAGAATAACACTATGACTATTGCAATGTACTTTGACATATTTTTGCTTAATTTTGAGTTTACCAAGCAACCCTTGAAGCCAAATTGCCTCTTTTATAGCCTCTGTGATTGTCATATACTCTACTTCTATAGTAGATAAAACAACTGTTGATTCTAAAGCAGACTTCCTACTAATTGGTGCCTTTGCAAGAGTAAACACATAACCAGTAGTTGGTTGTTATTTCCCCAGATCATCAGCATAGTTTGAATCACAATATCCAACTACACATTGATTATCCTTTATAACCCGAAAGAGCAAACTGTTATAGTGTCAACTCATACTACTTTCCTTGAAGAAAGCTACATGAATGACTTCAAACCTCAGAGTAAAGAGGTACTTGAGGAGCTTTTGGAAAATATAAAAAACCTTACGGAAACAGTTCTAGAACCAACTTCTAATAGTAGACCTATAAATGATCAGTAGCATAGGGTCTTTCGTAGGCCTGAATTCTTCTAATTTGGTAGAAGTGTTTTTAACACTGAGTCTACCAAATAAGAAGATGATGACCTACTCACATATGACCAAGCGATGTTGAGTGCTGATTCCAAGCTTTAGGAAATAACTATGAAAGCTAAGATGAACTTTATGTATTTCAACTCAGTATAAGAACTTGTAGACTTGCCAGAAGGGATAAAGCCCATAGGGTGTAAGTGGATCTTCAAAAGGAAAAGAAATGCAAATGGAAAAGTGGAAACTTATAAGGCCAGACTTGTAGCAAAATGTTATACTCAGAAAAAAGGTATTGCTTACGAAGAAAACTTTTCTTTGGTTACCATGCTCAAGTTAATCCGCATATTACTATCCATTTTGATGGCTCTCAATTACGAGATATGACAAATGGATGTCAAGGCAGTATTTTTGAATGACTATATTGAAAAGAGCATCTACATGATGCAACCCATTGGATATATAACTAAAAGAAACGAGTATAAAGTTTGCAAACTGCTTACATCCATTTATGGACTTAAGCAAGCATCTCGCTCATAGAATTAAAAATTTGATTAAGAAATTAAGACTTTTGGATTTGAGAAAAACGTAGATGAACCTGGTGTTTACAAATGTTTAGGGGATGAAAATGTGGTTTTTCTCGATCTATATGTTGATGACATTCTATTCATTGGAAATGATGTAGGGACATTATCATTGATTAAACTCTGGTTAACCTAACAGTTTAACGTGAAAGACTTGATATATGCTAATTTTGTTCTAGGTATTCGAATCCTAAGAGATTGAAAGAACAAAGCGATAACATTATCTCAAGCTTCATACATAGATAATATATTGGAGCATTATGTAATAACTGATTTGAAGAAAGGAAATCAAACCTCTGTATTGTCATTTCATCTCTCTTTAGAGAACTGTCCTAAGATAGTGGAAGAAAGAGAGAACATGAGAAAGGTTCCTTATGCTTTGGCAATAGGAAGTCTCATGTTTGCTATGTTATGCACACATCCAAATATCTATTCTACAATGGGGTTGGTAAGTCGATATCAAGCGAATCTAGAACCAAGGCACTGACAAGCAGTTAAATATATACTCAAGTATTTATGGAGAACGAGGAATTATATGCTTGTGTACTTCAGAGGAGATCTTACTCTTATCGGATATACTGATTTTGACTTCCAAATGTGTTGAGATTTAAGGAAATCAATATTAGACTGTGCTTTTATCCTAAACGGTAGATCTATAGTGTGAATAAGTGTTAAGTAGGGTTACATTACTAACTTCACTATGGATGGTCGAATATGAGGTACAAAAAAGCTATGACACTATAATGGTGTGGATATAGCTAAACCTAAAAGAAGCCACATAATGACATGAAGCCACATAATGACATAACACATTAAGGAATATAGTAGTGTTTGACGGAATAGTCGATGTAGTCAAAGAACGCATCTGAGGACATATCCTGAGATTTGTTTTACCAAGACTCTACTAGCTAAAGAGTTTTCTGGAAAACATATGGAGGGGTATAGGAATGTGAAATATGACTCATCTACTTCAATAGGGCAAGTGGGAAACTGTTGGATCTAGTGCCCTGAGTGTAGTATTTTCATCTAAGTACACTTGTAATTTTTTCAAACAGAATGGTTAATAAAATTATCTATGAATTAAATTAATACTTTATATATTCTCCTCACATGGTTTTTGAATGAAAAGTAAAATGGAAGCAAATGTTGCTAATTAGTTGTCTACTTAGCGGTATTACGTGGTCAGATCGTAGTACAGAAAGACAACTTGTATTAGTAGACAAACCTAAACATGTCCTTATTCTAATAAAAAATGAATAGATCATTTGAAAGACTAATATGTTGTTTATCAAGTCCAATTGGGGAGATGCCTTATCTTGGGCATCGGAGTGGATGACTCCTAGAAGATAAAGACATAAATGTAACCGACTCGACTGAAAGTACATTGGACATAACCCAAGCAGAATAGGTTTTAAATTCGTTTGTGGATTTATTCACTTGTGATGTTTATAATGTGACATACTTAAATCCTAAGTAGATGGTATACTATGTATGCGTGACTCATACACTTTGATGTAAGTAAAAGCCTAAGTTCAAATAGATAAGGAACTAAAAGCTGGTGAGTTGGTTATATGACTTTTGTAGTATGTAGTGTCATTTACAACAATAGAATTCATAGCCCAACACATAGGTAGATGATATCCTCTCGTTGGCATTACATGGTTAATGAAAAGTAAACGTGGTCAAGAGTCATTTGTCTTTGTGATAGATTACTTGATCACTATTTGATAGTGATTAAATTTTTGTAAAAGAAAATGTAATGATCACTATGAGATAAAATAGGGTCACATTGAGAGGACGAATATTATCCCAAAGAGGTTAAATATATCCTATAAGGGTAATACATTTATGACTAGGTCATTAGACGAGCACTGAATAGTTGCTTTCGTAATGGTATATTGTTGATGAGAGCTTAGTCACGATACTGTAGTGGAATGGCTATTGATAACTCAAGAAAGTTTTGAGAGATTCTTGTACAATTGAAACACATGAGGACAATTGCACTATTGAAGGCATTCTTCTTGATCTTTCCATAAAGGAAGCCAAATCATGATAAAGAAGACTTGTTACAATGTCCTTAGATCTAGAGTTTATGATATAATAAAGGATCATATTATTAGATATGATCTATGCACAAAGAATGTAACATCCCATACCTAGCCTAGACATTAAGACCAAATCTGGAAAGCTACATCACATTATTTTAGAAAAACCTACTTTTTAACTATTTAAAGTTTGACAATTGTGATCATATATAATTAAGTCAATATAGAGTCCAGTTCATAATCTAAAATCCAAAACACATAATAGTATAAATCCAGATAAAACATTAATAAGAAGTAAAGAGATGACCGAACTCCCACCACACCAACCTGCCTAAGTTTGTGAGTTACCTGAAATCCATACAACATTATGTGAGTTTGAAACCCAGTGTGTGTAACTTACATTTAATAATGATCGATAAGCTACAATTATAATTCCAGTTCTTGTAAATCATCCAGTACTTAGAATTAGATACAGAATAGAACAAAGTAAGTCGAATTCAGTTACATTATATGTCAGATACAGATGCATGACATATCAAATTCAAGTGCAGAATAAATCAGATTCAGATACAGATTCCTAACCTCATCTGTTACACACCATCTCCACTTATCCCAACACATGATATAGGGTATTAAGTACCCATCTATCCCTACACACCTCGTAGTGACTATATGTCACGTTTTAGAATACTTACAACATAGTTGCCAGATCAGAATGCAATAAATCGCTACTAGATTCAACATATAATTAATTAGTCACACTTTCTTCTTTATAAAGTCCCAAACCCAATCCTGATACAATCTAATAGATGCAGATATAAGTATGTGAGGTAACAAATTTAGATTATACCTAGTTAAAATAATGTACATTTACTCGCTTGTCTACAATGTCATCGTTATGCATGTAATAATAGTTTATATAGAAACAGATTATCAACTAGTGGATTTATAACCCAAATCGGGCATACAGGCCCTACGGTAGGCCTACGTTCATAAAAAATAATGTTTATGGCCCTAACGAAAAATTTAAAATATTGGTTTGTATGCCTGTGTGATTTTACACGACCTAAATAACTAGCTCATGTGGTTCCACACGACTTGGAACACGACTATATGAACAACCGTGTACCTTACACGGTCTAAAAAATACACGTGTCACTTGCTCGTGTGGTTACAAACAGTGTGTCACACGGCCTGGACACATGCCTATGTCTTTGGCTCATGTGGTCTAAAAACGCAAATAGTGAGTCACACGGCCTGGACACACGTCTATGACCTTGGCCCATATGGTCCATAGGGGTAAACAGTGAGTCACACGGCCTAGACATATGCCCGTGTAATGTACACGGCCTACCATGCGGCCTGGCACACGACCGTGCGGCATCAATAGCCATGTTTTTTGGCATTCGAAGTTTGCAGGAAATCGAGTTTTCGGTATGCACCTAAAGTAGTTTTGACGTATAAACAACAAAGTGGAATCCCGAAGCCTAATTTAACCAACTGAAAACAAATTAAACAACTACTACAATGTAATTTGCACAATTTAACCCTTATTGAACTAAGTCAAAAACCTCAACATAAACTTTGAAGAAAGTTAACACTTACCAACAAATCAACAGCGACCACTTGAACAACCTATTAGAAATGTTGCCTCCAACGCCTACGCTTAAAATAAAGAAGGCAGAAGACATTTAATCACAAGAATTCGCCTCAACAAAAACGAATTTATATCGATAGAACATCCCGACACTTATAAGAAATTCATAATGAGATTTACACAATTAACTTTCAATCAACAATACGACAAATGTACTTACTTGAATATACTACAAAGGAATTAACGACAACCAACATGAAGGAATGAACCAAGAAAATTTTAAGAACAGGAAAAGAGGAATGGAAATCAGAACAAAAAAAGAAGAAAGAAAGAAAAAGAAAAGAAAAAAAATAAAAGAAAAGAAAAGGAAAGACCATTAAATTTTTAATGGTTAAAACCACTAATAAAAAATCTAACAACAAGCAAAAATATTTCCTAATGCACATGCTGAGATTCTAACATAGAACCAAAGAGAATACAGAAGCTTAACCAACAGGTTCATTCTTGTCATGGTTTTGCACATAATTAAACTAAATTAACTATCCAGGGGAAAATGCTATGCTAAAATAAATAGCAAAGCTTTCTATAAGTATAACTTTAACTCCTGACCTAAAACACATCAATAGAACACATAACCACATATACAGAGACTTAATTACGCTAATATTTCTTAGTCAAACATTCAAACTTTGGGGCGTTACCCAAGAATATCAATAAATGGGCGAGGGAGAGGCCCATCAATGAATCCATTTTTATTCTTGGTAGAGAGAGATATCAACATTGATCGTTTCCAGATATTGTAATTATCCTAAAAAAGGGTTGAACTATTGGACTGATGAAGATATATAGAATACTACCATAAGCCAATTGATCGAAGAGATTGGCATTATTATGTGATGGGTTTGTCATGATGATCGATCAAGAGAATAAGGAAAAAAAAGAAGAAACTATTAGGATGATGAGAAATTGCAAGAAAGGAGAATAGAAAAAATGTTATAACTCATTTACCATATTAGAGATTAAGATTGAAAATATTTTTTATAATTCTTTTATGGGTAAATTACACCAACAATCACTCAACTTTGATGCAGCTAACAAAATAGTTGTCTGGTTTCAATTCAATTACTCAACTTTTAGAAAATAACAAAGCAATCCTTTTAACCACTTTTCATCACTGACGTAATAGAAAAGTGACACGATATTTAACGAAGCCCTTGTTGTCATTAATTGGCTAGCTGGATGATTAACATCAATTTAAACAGCCCCTTTTAGCACTAGTTTAGGGTTTAGGTAGTAGAAGAAAAAGAAGAGAGAAAGAAGAAGAAGAGGATAAGAAATTAAGATGTCGACCTCGTGACTCGATTCAAATCCCTTTCCAAGGACTGGACTTACCTCATCTCGACCCCAACTTTCACCGTCGACCATCTCCGCCGCTCTTATTCTAATCCAGATCTCATCCTCCTCTGCTACAATACCTAGTCCGATTTCAACTTTGGGATCTTGTTAATTATTGACCCGGCCTAGAATTTCACTTGTCGGCAATTGGCTGCCCTTTTGGAGGAACCACTTCCTTTGTTCCCGAAAATCGTAGGTTCAATCGATTGTTTGTTTGTCTAGATGTTCCCCCCTTTTTTTGCTTCAAATTTTGTTTTATGCAACTTGATAATGTTGGCAATGGAGTTTCTCCTTTTTTGTTTTTCTTCTTCTGATTTTGTTTTGCTTCTGATTTTGTCTGAATGATCCCCTTTTGTTTATATCATATCCCAGACATGGTAATGTTGCTTTAGAGGATTTTCCTTTCACTGGTTTGGTTATGGGTACTTATAGTTTGACCCCAAATTGTCTCCAATCCCATTTCGATATGGCTTTTAAAGAGTTAATGACTTTGGGAAGTAGAAAAAAGATAGTCGAATCCCAACCATGGTGGCTCTTCTATTGGGGTTGAAAAAGAAAAAAAAAAGATAAGGTGGTGGTGGTTTGGAGGTCAATGATGGTGACAGCAAAGATGGTTGTGGCAGAGGCATCGACGACAAGATTCTTGGGATGGAGAAGAAGAAGCATAAACATATTGGGCCCTTTACACACAAAAAAAAAATATTGGGCCATTTATTAAAAACAGAAAAGGAAGGACGAAAAAAAAGTCACGCAACTTTGCCTCGTCCAACGTGGCAAGTTAACTGGGGACGTTAACTAGTTAACTAGCCACGTCACTTGCCCCGTTAGGTCTGTAACGAAAAATATTAATGGGTGACTGAATTATCACTTTTCGATAACATTAGTGACTGTTTTGTTTGAAAGTTGAGTGATTGAATTGAAACCAAAGTGACTATTTTGTTAGTTGCATCAAAATTGAGTGATTGTTGGTGTAATTTACCCTTCTTTTATTTCATATAATATGCTAGATATAGAAAGTTATTATATATAGTGTTCGGATTTGTTATGCTAACAATGTACTTTTTTTACAAGCAACTTTAAAAATTACCTTGTGTCTATTTTTTAAAGTATTTTTAATATTTTACTATACATCTATAAGACACTTGTCAATGATTTGACCTAAAGTCTTAAAACTCTACTAACAAGGTACCAAATATTTTTCCATGAACAAGTAACAAATTAATTTTTGGGTGGAACAAACTTATCGATTTAAGTTAATTAACTAAACTAACCAATTGCATTTTTATTATATGTCTAAGATTAAAATGTTATCATAGTATAAAATAATTTCTTAAACCTAAATTATTAAAATGTTATCATTTGGTCTGACATAAATTATTTATTTCATTATAAAATATAAATATTAAATAAAATTTATATTTTATTATTTATAAAATATATAAATAACTTGTTATTTTCATAGATAGAAGGTAGTTATAAAAGATGTGACTTGGTATGCCAATGATGTTAATCAAAGAATTATCAAAACAATGACAGCTGCTAGAAGCCATGATATAATATTTATATTTAAAAAATTTATTGTTTTTGAAGCTTATAAGCAAACAATAAATAATAATTTATAAATCTAATTATATATTTTTGTTGCAACTCATCAATCTAATTGTTTTTACACTTTATTAATCAAATGGCAACTCATAAGATTCAAGATCTTTGATGAAAGATGTGCACACTTTTATTGACTAAATGAGCATTTCTATGCAGTTTGAGGGCTACTAAAAGTGGGGCTACTAAAAGTGGAAAGAGAGTGGGGTTTTTCAAGCCTTTTATCGATTTGTCTTGGGTAAAGTTGAAACAATCAATCAACTCTTCAATATACTAAAAATCTTGATCAGTAAACTTAGATAATTATTAGCTCAACTTTTATGCCACTTTGGAGATCAATAAGGACATGTGTCCCAACTACTATTGAAAAGAAATAAAAAATTATTAAGATTGAATAAATCAATTTAAAAGTTGAGTTATTTGTTTGAAATGATATTTGAACAAGTATTTTGTGATTTGAGCTAGTCCGGCGGAAATTATCCCGACCCATGATAAATCTATGCAAGATCAGCTTCTACCACAGTGCTACAGATCCTCAGTTTTGTGAAATTAATGAAGCTTGTTGCTTTTATGACACAATCAGCACTTAAAAAAGA
Organism: Gossypium arboreum; assembly: GCF_025698485.1. Classification (NCBI taxonomy): domain Eukaryota; kingdom Viridiplantae; phylum Streptophyta; class Magnoliopsida; order Malvales; family Malvaceae; genus Gossypium; species Gossypium arboreum. The sequence goes on along the minus strand of NC_069073.1, from coordinate 10,915,366 downwards.
AAAGGGAATGCTTGAGGTCTTTGCATTGATGATATCAAATGTAGATATTATATTATATTATATTATATTATATTCATGTAATTTTATAGAAATCCCAATGACATTTTTGAAAAGTATCAATCAAATATATTATAGATCCTTATGGAATATAGTTGTTTTCATGTTATATTTGTCTAAGCTCAACTTGTTCAAATCAGATTTTTACTCCCTTTATTTAGATAAATATTTTGTAATAGCAAACGATAGAGTTATTTGTTTAACTTCGAAAGATTTTTTTTCATGATATTTTAGAAGATTCATATAACAATAATAGACTAAAAAATAAGTTTCAACCAAAAATAATCCGTGGTTAAAAATGGGTTTGGCCTTTCAATTACATGCATTAAAAACAAAATTATCTAACAAATATATTTATAAAATATTGATATAAAAATAAGGAATAATATTTGGTACATTGCTTGTGGAGTTTAACATATTTCTTAAAACTCCACAAGTAGAATTAGGGGTTAACAAGTGCCCTATTGGGTATAATAAAATGGACATTATGGAATAAAAAAAATTGTTAGTATACCAAATACTCATCCTAAAAATAAATGTAGTTATAGTTCAAATGATATAAGATAGAGGTGTTAAAACTTAATGCCTTGTTTGGTTATCTAACCTAATAATACAAGGAAAAGCTTAATTATTACATAAGTAATAAAAAGTTTGCCATAATATAAAGAATAATTAGTATAAATCTAAACTTGAATTAGAAGGAAGTGTAGAACACTAGTAAAGAAAAAGACCTCTTCAAAATAAGTAAAAAAATTTCCTTCTAAAAACAAGTCAAGTGAGTTGCTAAAAATTACCAAACTAAGCTAGTTTATTATTTACTCGTGTACTTAAACGTGTTGTAAAATAATACTATAGTAAATTTAACATTAGTGTCTAAAATGGAAACCCTATTATGTGTGTATTTTTCTATTTTTTATATAAAACATATAAAGAGATAAAATGCCCTCAAAATAACATAATTTACTTTGTAAATCAATGATATTTTAGTCATTACCTAACTGAATTGGTGCTAAGTTGATTTGTGACACTAACTCAATAAAGAACTTAATATATAATGTAGAGATTATATTATATTTAGTTTATATAATATATAATATTACAATATAACCATTAAAAAAGACATTTAAGTTATTCATATTTAAAATTTTAAATATAAAAGTAATAGATTATATAGAAATAATATATGCAATTTTTAAAAATGATAAAAATAATATGGGAGCTTTGGAATGGGTCTTCAATTATCCATTTAAAAATATAGGAAAATCTAGATAAAATTTTAGACTCGTATTTAGATTTGAGTTAAGTTAGGTAAGAGTGTGTGTTTATATGTGTATATTGAAAGTGTTGAGTTGCTTGGTAGTTGTTAAGTCAAGTTGCAATTAGATGAATAATTGAAAGAATAAGAATACATATGGACATAAGAACTGGTTAAGCAGTTCAAAAAATTTTCTTATGTCTACAAAGCCTTGCTAGAGAGTAATCCACTATCAATATAATACAAGATGTGGTTTAAGTTTAACTCACCCACCAAGTTGCTACCTTACTTCTAAACATTCATTGAGAACATTCCCATGAAGACTTTCCCATTGAAAGCTTAGTTACAAGCTAAAAATGAAGCAATTTGTTTACAATGTGTTGGATTGAAAATATGTTTAAAATAAGTACATTTGGGCCTCTTCAACTTGTTCAATATCAAGCAAACAAGCCTTCTTTAAATAGGCATTATAAGCTTGCAAATCTTTAGTTAACATGAACAACATATCTCGTAGAATTGTACTTTAATTAGACTTCTGTATGGCATTAAGCATGTAGTGATCTTTAAGGATTGGACTCTTATAGAAACTGGATCTCGTCATATAAGGTAACTCAATCATACATAATGCCTTCAAATAAAGTCCTTGCTTAACTAATTTTTGACAAGATCAATTCATGTAATTGCTTCTCAAAATCCTCAATGATTCATGTGGTTTGTGTCAAAATATGTCAACCATATATGGAAGGTTACACGATTGTCTGGTTGCAAAGTGAGTTACAACTCATAGTGCAATAGGCACTTATAATACCCCGATACCCGACCTAATCATTGTATCCAAGTTACAAGGTGTCACATTTGATGCCGAAGCAACTACAATAGGTAACATCCAATTCAATGTTAATATTCATTTAAATGCAAGTAATACATACTAATTAAACAATGTATTGTCTTTTTTTAACCTTATATGAGCCTACAAAAGCTATTCTATTAACCCAAAGTCACAATGTAACTGTTCGTCATGACCTCAAGGTTAATCGTCGTAATGTGAGCTTTGTATTGGTTCTCGTTGCGACATTAGGGGTACGTGTAACACCCGGTTAATTTTTAATTTACTTGAAATTTAAGAAAGTTAGGATTAAATTGATAGGATTAACGAAATGTTAGGCTCCAGTGGGAATTTCAAAATTTTGATGGCTAAATTGTGATTAGTTGGATCTCAATTCTGGTTTAGCTAGATTAGAACCAACTTGTTTTATAATGGTATACAAAATGATTAAGGATGAATGATTGTGATGACCGGTGAAGATCGCTCCATAAGAGTATATATATAAGTGTGTGTGGAGACGAAATTTCTCAATTCTGTTTACACATTTTCTCCCCATAACATCATCTTCTTTATTTGCTCTGGAAAAGAATAGCATATAGCTGAAAGAAGCTCTGCATGTGGGAACATTTATGTGCATTGAAGTCTAGTAGGAGAGAAATTGAGGAACTAGTAAGCTTCTTTACCTCTCTATACTCGTGGATGGAAGAAAGAAGTAGAATAATAACTCTTAAAAGCTTTTGTATAATGATGAATTCTAGGTTTTAAGGGTTTAACACTTTTAGTTTAACTGATAAATGGTTGTCATGCTTAACTTCCAGGACAAGTGAGGCTTTGGCATTCGAACAAGCTAAGTTGACAAGGATAAATAAGCTGTGTAAGTTTCTGTACATTGCCTTTGGATGATAGATGAGGTTGAGTGACTTGCATGTATCATATTGATGATGTACTGAGGTTGTTAATGATATGGTGTGTATATGGTTGAAGAATGAGTAGAATGTGTGTGTGCACAATACTGTGTAAGCTTTAGCTAATCGGCTCTTGATTGTTTTATGGTAGATAATGATAGATAATCTGGCGTGATGTTTGTTTAGTGATAAATTGTATGATAAGCTTGAATAACGTATGCGTAGTGTGGTAGAAAGTGTTGACGGGTTTGATGAAGTTAGAACTTGGGAATGAGAATTTTTGTTAGATATCGTCATACAGTGTTGTTAAGTGTAAATTGTAATGTGCGAAGTTCCAGGCCTTATAGATGGGACACTACGATCTTCGAGCATCAAGGTTAGGAATAGAAAAATGAAGGAATGGGCAAATGAATAGGGAAATAGAATTCCGTGAAGATACTGACATACGGTGTTGCTAAGTGCAGCTGTGATGTGCGAAGCTTTGGGCCTTGCGGGGGGGACACTTTGGTGTTCGAGCATCAAGTTAAATGATAAATGAAATTATATCAATTGGTCTTTCAGGGCAATACAGTGATGACAATTATTAGGTTCCATAAAACAACATCGCGATAGCAGTAAACTTCTCTAGGCCAATAGTATGATGACAGTAAGGTCTTATGGGGCAACACATCAAAAGAGGTTTGATATGTAAGACCATAGCTCAACTATGAAAATCAATGTAGTCTGTTAAGATAATAAAAATAGGATAGTCCATCGAGACATTAAACATGGGGTAGTTCGCTAGGACAACAAACACAGGGTAGTCTGTCAAGACAATAAACACAAGGTAGTTCACTAGGACAATAGATATGGGGTAGTCTGCTGGGACAGTAAAAACGTGGTAGTTCACTAAGATAATAAAAATGGTGTATTTCGTTGGGGTAGTAATCATGGGGTAGTTCGTTGAGATAGTAAAAATATGGTAGTCCATCGGGCCAGTAAAAATAAGGTAGTCCACCGGGATAGTAAACACAAGGTAATCTGTTGGAACAGTTACACGGGGTAGTCCATCGAGACAGTAAACACGGGGTAGTCTATCAAGACAGTAAAATTGGGGAAGTCCGAAAGAACATGAAACATGGAAATCACAATTAGAAAGTCCACAGTTCAAGAGGGATGCCAATGATTAAATTAGAGTTCGTGGTGTGACTGGTGTAATAAGTCACAAGTATGAATGAGCTGGGTGTGCATGAGGGACATAGACCATTGGGATATTGAGAGAATTTACTAAAGGTGATGATAAATGGGGCCAAAGGAACATCCCAACCTAGTTAGGATAAAAAGAGGAAGAGACTACTTAAATAAGGAGGTATACATAATATACGTCAAAACTAGTCTGTCAGGGAAGTTATGGATCTTACATGGTTTATGCAGACATAGAATAAGCTCTAATAGGATGCATTCATGAGTCATAAGTCGACGAAGGCTCCACTGAAAGAGTAAATAAGCAGATAAGGGCCTTTTTGGGAGGAAGTTATTGCTCAAGATTGAATGGCCATTAAAGTTAGTTAGAGAATTGTAAAAAGCGGATGTTTGTCGGGACCATGAAAAATGGTAGAGATTTTGTTGATCTACCAAAGGAGGGATTGTATGTTTTATAAAGCCTCTTTAATGAATGGGATGAGTGCTTTAGTGTTGTGTGATGGGCATTAGTACATCAAGGCAGTGAGGATATCGTATTCTGGTAAAGACCTCAGCTATGGCAATTACTTTGGTAGTCGCCAAGTGACGCCAATTGAAAATAATAAATGTAAGTATCAAGGAGATGGAACTATGAGATAATGATAGGGATAAGATTAATAGTGAATATGGTTAAAACCAGACCAAGGTTTAAGTCCGCTAATAAACAACTCAGAGTGCATAAGATATGAGGTTTGTTAACTAAGTTCGTGAATCCTCCTATGAAATTCAGGGAGTTTAATTCTAAGCCAGAAACCTCCAATTTTCTTAAATTCTAGATGCCTATCTCATTAAGTTCTTTCGAACTTATAAAATTTCTATTTAAATACAAGATAGTTAAAGATTTTGGAAATCAAGAGGGCCAAGCCAAGCTCAAATGAGAAGAAGAGACTGTCAAAATCTTTCTATTTTTCTGAAACTCTTCCCACTCAGCATCAGAAAGATTCATCCTATTAAAGCCCAGACCCCCGTTAATGTATTGGTGTAGACTACTAAAGTCCACTCAACTCACATAAAAAGGCCCACGATAATTTATGCATGAAAGATGTAATTGAACCTTAGCTTGGGAAGATAATTCGAAATCCTCGCCATAGTTTCTACTTTTTATTACTCCAGAGTTTTATTGTTTTCCTTCTGGATCCTCTCTAAGTTCGCCAAGTGGTGTTCCTCTTGCGCTTTGATATAGTCCTCAAATTAGTGAACCTTACTCTTAGACTCTATTTTTAAGGAGTTGTATTTAGGCTCCCAACTAGAGGCAGATTTGACGAACTCTTGAATTTGGCGAGATGCGACCTCTTGTGTTTGGAGGAGTTGGGCCAGACCCGATATCAGGAGGCTAACATTACCTCTAATTGAATTCGCTTAGTTTTACTTTAGCCACATCAATTACGGATGGCCCAGCCAAGCAAACCACACTACTCCACCTCGATTTGATAAGAGTCTGTCAACTCTAAGAGAGATGGTTTATAAGTATCAAAGGAAGATGGGAGAATACACTCTTTCAGTTCCTAGCGCAGGTCTCCCCCATCGTTAGCTAATTTTTATTAGGAAAAAGGGAGGCTAACACGTAGTGAAGTGGTCCTTTCGTAGGAGTAAACTTGATGTCTCTCCATAAGAAGTAGGAGGTTACCTTGGTCTGGCAGAGAGAGATAGTGGTGCAGAAGGCGTAGTTTGGGAGTGGACTAATTAGGCGGACCTTGTGCAAGGAAAGTAATGTCCACTAGAGTGGCGGACACAATTTGAGTCTCGTAGTGAGGCAGGAGGATCAGCGAATTAAGCTCCCTTTCAGAATTGATTGTTTACTTGCCTCGTTTGTGGCGGACTAGCCTACTGCCACCATTCTCTTTGGTACTTCGAGAGCCTCCTTAAATTCTCAGCCTTTTACGGTTGCTACCACTCACTTCCACCCTTGTATTAGCAAAATCAACGGCCTTCTGTGCCCTCTTTATGATGGCATCGACATCCATACTACTCAAAGTTTGAGATGAAGTGGATGAGTGAGCACAACTTGCAAAATAAAAGTTAGGATCAACCATACGATGAACAAAATCTTTATTTAAGAGACTCATTAGCAACCACTGCAATGGACCAGTGACGCACGCGTTGTCTACAATAAGTGTAAAAAAAGTTTGAATGTTCTTTCTTCCTCCCAACTAAAGTAACAATTAAGTCATAAGAAGCGTTGTAGGGTCACATCGTGTGAAAAGGGTGTGCAACCCAAGAAATAACCTCAGTAATAGTATCTGAGGGCCTATAACCATTTGGGTTATGATTCTTTAGACATAAACGAAAGACAAAAATGACAGTAATAAAACTCTCCAATACGAGAGATCTCAACTTTAAGGGATCAACTTTATCCTTCATGACTTCATTGTCTAAAGGTTGCCTGTGGGTACAAATAGGTTCGGGAAGAATAAACTATTGGGTTGGGAACCCGAATCCACCCCTCAGATTGCACCTCACCTGAATGAATTTATTTTTGTAAAGGTGAATATGGAAAGCCTAGTTTCTGATAATTGGGTCACACTACTGGCGAGTACTGAAATGGGCCAACACAACAAAGGTCTCTCGAGAGGTTCACTTTTAATTTAAAAATTCACTGGAAAACACTAAGGATGGATGGCTCGCCCTTCAGGCTACAATCGATAATGTAGGCCACCAAAGTTTACCAAGATAAGCCGACGATGCTAATATTTAAGTTTGTTTTGTGTTAATTCAAATATCTAAGTTTTTTTTTAAAGACTTCAGCTGAAGAGAATAAGGCAATGAATATTGGAAACCTCATCAAGTGAAATTATCAAACTGAAAAAATAAAAGTTTCTTTTTCTTAACAACCATAGGACAAAAAGCAAAAGACTAGTTTTGGCAAGAAAAAGTATTCTAGATCCTTAATAGACTCTTATTCTGCAAGAGCTCCCATTGCCCTTGTAGCAAAAAAGGTATCCTTCGAAGTGAAGAATGGCTTTCCAAAGATATGCTTACTGTTCTATCTAATACCCTAAGTGTAGTATATTTGTCATGTATACTTGTATTTTTCAAACAAATTGGTTTATAAAATATCCATTGATTACATTAATATTCTTCATAATTGTCCTCAATGGTTTTTGCATGCAAAGAAAAATGGAAGCAAATATTGGCTCAGTGATTATCTAACATTTAACTAATACTAAGCAATGTTACATGGTTAGATTGTAATACGAAAAGACGACTTGTACTAGTAGATGATCTAAACATGTCATAGTTTAATTAGAAATGAGAAAACCAATTGAATGACTAATATGTTGTCTATCAAGTCCAATTAGGGATATGCTTTGCCTTAAGCATCGGAGTGAATAACTCCTAGAAGATAGAGACATAGATGTGACTGACTAGACTAATAGTACATCGGACATGATCCAAGTAGAATAGATCCTAAATCCATTTATGGATTTTTTCACTTGTGATGTTCATAGTGTGACAGACCTTAATCTTGAGTGGATGACGGACTATGTTTGCATGACTATACTTTGATGTAAGTAAAAGCCTGAGTTCAAATATGTAAAGAACTGAAAGTTGGTGCGTTGGGTATGTGACTTTTATATTATGTAGCATTATTTACAATAGTGAAATTCATAACCTAAGAAATGAGTAAATGATATCCTCTTATTAGCATTACATGATAGATGAAAAGTAAACGTGGTTATGAGAGATTTGTCTTTGTGATAAATGATTTGATTACTATTTGATTGTAATTAACTTTTCATGAAGGAAGATGTAATGATTACCATGAGATAAAAAAAGATTATATTGGGAGAATAGATTTATCCCAAAAAGATTAAGGATATCCTATGAGGGTAACACACTTATGAAAAGTTAATTAGACGAGCACTTATTAAGTAGCTTTCGTAATGGTATACAATTAATGAGAGCTTAATGACAATACTTTAGTGGAATGACTTCGTGACTGAATAAGTAATTAATAGGTGAAAAGCTGAAATTTAATTATAAATTATTTGAGTCCTAATTATATATGTCCAATCGATCCTTCTACTAGCTCGTTGAAACTAGAAATGAATAATTGCATGTAGAACAAAATGGATAGAAATATATGGAAAAGATGAAAAGAAATGGGATGCATTTGCAAATAAATGCGTTTTCTCACCAAGAAAAAAAATAACTTGAGAATTAATGTAAGATTTTTGAATTAATATTAATTATAATTAAATAATTGAAGTTTAAAAGTGGAATTAAACTTAATTAAACATATGAATATGTTGAATAATGAAATTACATATATTTCCTAATAGATTCTTTTACGGTAAAGTAGTTATTATTTTAATGGAATTAAAATTGGATTGATAAAATTATTTAATTGAGAATTAATTTACTTTAATTAATTAATCAAATTAATTAAATAAATAACATTTATTTTGGGAAATAGAATATCAGATTGGGTTGGATCAGATTATAAAGTGTTGGGTCAAATGTCTAGGAAACACATATAATTGGGCCCAATACATGAGAGGTTCAATTCCCCTTATACAATAAGTGAAGGGTAGTGGCCCTAGTAATATTTACTAGGGTTTGTCGCCCACCTCCTACTCTAGTTAGAGTAGGAATGAGTTTTCTATTAAATAGATATTATTTATCAAGGACTTGTTCAACCGGAATTCTTATACCTCTCCATATAAATAGATAACACCGATTAACCTAGTATGCACACTTCATAATTTTTGAGTTATCATTATTCTACTACAAAAGTAGTTGTAATTTATTTGTTTAGAATGGATTCTATTTTCTGGGAATTAGGATCTTTGTTGGTTTCTATAAAGAGATTACTTTCCTACTGAAAGTAATAAATTTATTTTTTCTATGATTTGGTTCATGTTGCTCGAGCCCCACATTCGACACAATTTGTGGTACAAGGATAATAAAGAAGGTTATTCAATTGAAATCTAGGATCAACTTGATTTCTTCTCACACAAATTATAGGTACTATTCGATTAAGGTTTATTGCTATAAATATCATAAATTTTTTAAAACTTTTACTATAACCATGGAACCGTTTTCTTAATCAATTTTTTCCAACATTTACCAATTGACTCTAGTGATGTGCTTGACACTATGTCCTCAAGAGTGTGGCTACTTTACCACCAATGTTGCCTCTTACACAACAAAAAAAAAAGTTTAATTATTAATTAGCTTTTAGGGCCAAGCTTGCAATGTGATATCCCTCTTATAGAACCAGGAGAGAAAGGCAAAAAAATAAAGGAACTTAGTCATGTCAGTCCATAGCGGTGATATTTTATTGGAAAGATACTTTTGTTATCAGGAGTTTCTGTTATATGTTGAGCAAGGTTTATAAGATCATACAAAACCCCATGTATAAGAAACTTTTAGAGACTTTACCCATCCCGACAACATAGTCTTTAAAAACATTGCTTGTAGAAGCCTTAAATTCCTCAATGGCTGGTAGCCAATATATGATGTTCAATTGCCTAAAATAAAGACAAAGGGTAAGCGCAAGAAATTGGATAATTATTAAAAGTAGTTATTTGATTCCATGTATCTTACATCAATCAAAGTAGGGAACGTTTCTTTCATGTAAAAGGTTACCAAAGTAAGTTTTTCCTTCGTCTTTAATAGCCAACCAAATATAACATTGTATATTAACGGTTGATCAACAACTAAGAGTTCTTCTATAACCTTGGTAGTGTACCTCCAATCGTCTATAATAACAATGAGATTAATCAAGCTTTTCACTTTAATAGGTTGATTAGAGAAGCGAAAACTAGGGTTCTCCCTCTTTAGTTCTCGATTTGGTAAACCTATCATTTGGAAGGCTTTCTAGTGTAGAACCACTATTGCATTACCACTGTCAAGCAAAATTCTTTTCACCTCATAGTTACTAATAGTTATACTGGCCACTAGAAGATCATGGCTATCATCATCAACAATCATTCCTTCATAATTCTAGTTTAAATCCACTAGCCATATTTCTTTTACATAAAATTTCTTCACCGATAAGTTTATTGACATGACACTCCTCACACTTAGGTGAGTTTTTAATTTAGGCTTAGTGTTGACCCTCTATTATGTTCATTTTCCTTTTTACTAGCATTTTTCCTAGTGTTTTGTTTTGCTTATTTTGCCCTTAAGGTTTTGCTTCATGTTGTGCTTGTTGGCGAGTTGGTTGTTTGGTGAATTGTGAGAGATGTACTCTTCTGAAAACTATTTCAATGGTGTTTTAAGATAAATGTAATATTCCATTTTGTGCCCCACATTTCCATAAAATTGGAATCTTTTTTAAAATTGCCTTATGTGCAAGCTCGCCTTTGTTAGTGGTAGGGATTCATGGATTCTATCATTTTCAACTTCATTTGAGATGTAAGTCTTTCAACTTCACTCAAAATGTAAGCTATAAAGTGTTCAAAGGGGAATAACTACTAAACCAGTTTTAAGAAGTCCTTGTAAATCTAATTTAAAAAAAAAAAGAAAAAATATTTGTAATGAAATTTAATTTTTTTTTTCAATGAATAGGATTTGCTTGTGATATTTATAACAATAGATCAAGTACTTGTGCATGATATTGTCCAATTCCACGGATAGGTGCCAATTTGTGTAGAGAACCTTTGCAGAGGTCTCTGAGATTTCCAATCAATTTGGTTTGATCTCCAATTAATCCAAACTTTCTACTACATAATCTTTTTAACTATTTTCAAACTCATGAATTCTTAGAGACTAGGCTCCAAATTGGAATAAAGAATATATGGTTCTAAAAAAATTCAAAAGATAGAATTTTCAGCTTCTCTATCTGTTATAGTAATCCACTATCGTTTATTTCAATTTCGGATAATAATTTATTCTATTTGAAAAAAAAGAGTTAATATATATATATATATTTTGCCCCATGAACTTTTTCATTTGTACCAAGTTGGTACCTAACCCATTTTTTGGACTTAGTTAGTACCTGAACCTGTATTCTGTCAATCAAGTTGATACTTTCACACTAACACTGTTAGTTTGTGATGATGAGGTGTTGCTAGACAATTCGGTGGTGCCATGTAGTAGCCTCTAAGTATGCCACATGGAAAGCATAAATAAAAATTTAAAAATATTTAAAAATATATAAATTAATAAAAAGTATAAAAAATTATCTTAAAAATGAATGATTGTCCATGTACATCTTTAGACAACCATTTATCTAGATTCATTCTAGATATGTTTTTTAATAATTTTATATATTTTTATAAAATATCAGGTTAGTTATATTGTTGTTTTTGCTATTTTGAAATTAAAATATATATAATTTTAAAAAATTAAATATACAAAATAAGAAAAGAGTATATAAATTACATCAAGAATGAACCTAGGCGCAAGGTTGTCCAGATTCATTCTAGATGTGCTTTCTAGTTCTTTTATATATTTTTATAAATTTATAAATCTATAAATTTTATTTATTATATATATTTTATATATTTATAAATCTTCAATATTTGTAAATGTATATATATTTTATATTTTATATTTTTTCAAAACATTATAGCCTTTTATATATTTTTATTGTATATATATTTCTAAAAAAATAATTATTTTAATTTATATTTGACACGTGACATGTTAAAAGTTGGCACGTGGCAGCATTAAATTGGCTACCATTGTCATATCAATACAAACTAATAATGTTAGTACAGAGGTACCAACCTAATTAATGAAATATAAATTCAAGTACTAACTATATATAAATGAACAAATTCATGAGAAAAATTAGATATTAACCTAAAAATATTATAATCTCTACTAAGTCTAAATCCAAACCCAAGAAATTTCCCAATTTATTTTATGTACAAGAGTTTACATAAAATAAATTTATTTAAATTTCGACAAAGTTTATCTAAGGTGAAAAGTATATTAAAGTGTGTGGATATCCTTTATATTATATAGAGGAGCATATAAAAGAGTTTAGGTTTTCAGAGTCTCAAAACAATAAAAAATACGAGAGTCTCATGCACTTGGTACTCCAGCCAATAGTTTGAGAGAAAGCAACTCCCTTGGCTAGCTGCCCATGGCCAAATTGCCTTCATATGGCAACAACGTTGGGATTTTAGAAGCACTAATTAGAAACCCAAATTAAATTAGTAATTAAATTAAACTTATATCCATAATTAAATATATTATCAGTCTTTAATTTTGTTAAATCAAAAGATGATGTGTAAAAAAATTTATTTATAAATTGTTTTAGTAAAAAAATTAAAATATTAACTTCTAATTTAATTATTTATTTTAGACTTAATTATTTAATTTATTCATTCAATTAAATAATAATCTACGTTAATTAAATTAATCCTTATATCATCTTTTTCAAAATTAAGAAAATGCAGTTACTTTTATAAATAAATTTCACAATTTATTTCTCATATCCATTTGTTCATAGTTTAACATGCATATTATTTAGAGTTATAATGAATTAGTGAAGATACCACTTGCACATATATAATATAGGCTAAATTTGCACGTAAGTAATTTTTGACTTTTCGTCTATTAGTTACGTAGTTCTTAATTCATGGAGTGAAATATTAAAGTACCATTATTGAACTCCAAATTATATATAATTACGAAAGTTATATCAACGATCCCTTAAAGTTATATATGTTCAAAAATTTTACAGATTTTCGAAATTGATAAAAACCAAACTTTTTTATGAATTCTCTTTGTGAAAATGTTCTCTGGTGACTATTCTGCAGAAGTCTTAATCCCTAAGAAAGACTGTTTTAGGGATAAAGATGAGAACGTGAATATGGATTTATTAGTAGATCATGTTGGGCAACCAATAGCTTCATGGAAAGAAAAATTAGTAGGTTCTTCTTCTAACATTGGTGGGGAAGATCTAGAGGTGAAGGAGGATTTTGAGGTGTTGGAAGGGGACATTCAAAAATCCATTATCAATGGTATTCCCTCAATCAATTTGTCTGATAGGGTTTAATATATTCTTATACAAGATATGGAAAACACTATGGTATTGAAGCTCCTAGGGCGTAATATTGGTTTCTAGATTCTACAAAATAAAATCTACAGGATATGGAAGCCATTGTCGATAGTCCATCTAATGGATATCGAGAATGGTTTCTTCTTGGCCAAATTTGTGAACAAAATTGACTACGAAAAGGTCCTCTCAAAAGGTCATTGGATTATTTTTGGTTAATATCTGACAGTGCAACCTTGGGCAGTGTCCTTTGATCCAACACAAACGTTTTTGAGCATGGTGATGTCGTGGATTAGATTTTCGGGGTTTTCAGGTTACATGTACAAGCGCAAGATATTATTGGAAATAAGGAGATTGGTGGGCAAGGTCACAATGTTGGATATGAATACGGATAATAGAGTGAGAGGTAGATTTGCACGCATGGCTATATATGTTACTTTGGACAGACCACTAGTATCTCAAGTTCTAATCAATGGTAAAATACAGAGAGTCGAGAATGAATTTTTACTGAAGGTCTGTTTCTACCATGGAAGGTACGGCCGCATGAAAAATGTTTGCCCTTTTACGAATTCTGAACCCAGAGTGGGAAAGAACCTATCGTCGTTTGAAACGCTGCAGGTAATAGTGAGTATGACTATTGAGGAAACGATTGAGAATGGTGGATCCTATAGGCCTTGGATGCTTGTTAAGAAGAGATCATGGTGAAAACTAAGGGATTCTTCACAATCTGTCTCTAGAATCATTGTAAAAAAAAATGAGGGGTCTCATTTTACAGCCCTATCTGAAATAGAAAATATCGCTGAAATAAACGCTAGAGATAAATATGAATATCCAGATAATCGTAAGAATAAGGGAAAAGAAATTTTACCCGGAGTTAATCTAGGGATTGAAATTTCCTACTGCAATGTTAGCTGTTTGGACAATAGGACTTAAAGCTTGTTGGATAATAGGGCTCAGAATAGAGGCCCTCTAAATGAATTAGGATTTAAGAATTTGGTAAGCCCTTCAAGGTTAATTTATAACGATAATGGGTGAAATGTTGAGCTTGTTTGGTCTAAAAAATAGGTTGATGGTTCAAGGGTACTATATAATGGGCTTCTAATGGCCTAGGGCAGAGCAGCTTAGCGTTGGGCATGAAACTGGGTCAACGGAACGGGTCACCTAATGGGTTAGCATTAAGTACGAATCCACTCTTGCAGGATCGGACTGTGGAAGAATTTGGGAAGAAAAGCCTGTTTGTATTGATTACTAAAAGTAGGGAAAATATTTGGGTCATCACTGGTGGCTCTTCAGAGTCAGACTCTGACCTTCTCAACTATGGAGTTGATATCAATTTGGAACCTTTCTCCTATCCAAGTCTTTTTTCGGAAGAACCCGTTGATGTTACAGAACCTATTGAAATAGTTGATGACCTTAATCCTTACAGATACACATTAGTCACTTTTAAAAGGGTCAAAGTCCCTTACACCGATAATTCGAGGGATAGGGGTTCCATTTTGATTTTAGCTAGAGGGAAATCAAAGGCTCGAGTAGCTTTTTGGTGTAGAAAGTTAGGTCTACATGCTTCCTAAAAAAACTAAATAAAACTTTACATGGAAAAGGAAGCAGATTCAAAGCAAATAGCTTGTCTAAGGTTGTTTTGCGTGATTCCATAGCCCATTTGGCTGAGGCAATATCGTCATAGTTGTTTGAGGAGTTGGGCCCAGGTGATCTAGCTAAAGCTATTGGATTTCAGGCCTGAAATGTTTATCCTGGATAGTAAGATTTAAATTTTTTTTATGGATTTTAATCTAATGATATTTTCTTGGAATTGTCAAGGTTGCACTAGCAATAAATTTCTTTGTGTTTTCTGGGAGTATAATGTTGAGCATGGACCGTATATTGTGTGTCTACTGGAACCTAGAGTAAGCTGTAAAAAAGCTAATTTGATTATTAACAAATTGGGCTTTAATTATTCTCATCGTGTTGAAGCTATAGGTTTTTAGGTGAAATATGGGTAGGTTGGAAAGAGTTTGTCTGGATTAAAATTATTCATAATCACTCTCTGTTCACTCTCCTTCGTGTTTCTGGCAGTGTTCCTTCTAATTCTATTTATATTATTTTTATTTATGGTAATCCAAGTAGGAGAAAGATAAGGGAAATATGTGACGAGTTGAAAGAAGCCTTACCTCAAGAACCCCTTCATTGGTTGTTGATGGGAGGTTTTAATGCCATTCTCTCACCTAATGATAAAAACAAAATAGTGTCATAGGGATGAGATGTAATCATTTTGGAAATTTTGTTGATTCTTATAATTTGCAGGATTTGGGGTATATTGGACCATCCTTTACTTGGCAAAGAGGCAGCACATCTGTGAGGCTTGATCGGGTATTGGCTAATGATTCTTGGGTTTCTTCTTTTCCACATTGTCGTGTTTATCATCTCCCACGTGTTAGGTCTGACTACAGGCCCATTCTTTTAAGGATAAAATCGGAGATAAGTTTGCCTAAATGAAAACCCTTTTAGTTTCTTGTGGAGTGGACGAAACATGCTAAATTTTATTCTTTGGTGAAGGATAAGTGAAAATTTTCAGGTAATATGAGATTCTATTGTTGATTTTACCTCACATGTTAAGGATTGGAATAGGCAGTTTACAGATTTATAGGAACTCACAAAAGGCAACTTATGAGATTGTTTTTAAATATTCAAAAGCCGATAGAGCAATCAACCCCTAATTGGTTAGTCAAACTTGAAATGGAGGATCGTGATGAATTGAAAATCTATTCACTCATGAGGAGCATCTTTGGAGACAAAAGGCTAGGTGTGACTGACTCCAGTTAGGGGATTATAACACTAAAATTTTCCATTTATCGTACAATCCAAATACAGAAGCTTAATTTTATCATGGCTTTGTGCATTAATAATGGGGAATGGTGTTCAGACCAGAATATTCTTAAAGATGAGGCAATGATTTTTTTTGAGAGGCTTTATAAAGAAATTCCTGATCCATCGAGAAGTCTCCCTTCCAATATTTTCTCACGTTTAAAGTCTCAAAACATTGTTTCTTTGGAAAAGGTAGTTTCAAATGAAAAGATCAATAGGGCCTTATTCGACATGGATCCTTCGAAGGCTCCATGAAGTGGTGGCTTTCATGTGCACTTTTTCTAGAGTCAGTGGGACATTGTTGGTAATAATGTCTGTAAATGGGTCCAATGTGTTTTTCGGGTAACAATATTGAACTGGATCTTAATAATACCCTGTTAGTGCTTATTTTGAAGAAAGATAGTCTTAAGTGTTTCAGTCAATTTCGACCAATTAGTCTCTACTCGATTTTATACAAATTGATGAAAATGATTGCTAACATATTTAAATTGGTGTTTCCTAATTTCATCTCGTAGGAACAAGCTGGTTTCATTGTTGGTCACAATATCTCTGATGGTGTTGTTATAGCACAAAAATTCATTCATTCCATGCGTAGTTATCGGAATAACAAAAAATGGATGGAGATCAAATTGGACTTGGAGAAGGCTTACGACAAAGTGAGTTGGGATTTCATTAGTGCTTCTATGCAGGTTGATGAGATCCCTAAATTCCTTAGATCAGTGATTATGGAGGCTATTACTTCTTCTTCTATAAAGATCCTCTAGAATGGAGTTCTCACTAAAAAATTTAAGCTAGTTAGAGGGATTAGGCAAGGGTGTCCGCTATCGGCCTTATCTTTTCGTTCTGTGTATGGAATGGTTAGGATCATTATCCGTACGAAAATTAATGCTAGTAAATAGTGCATAATTCGTCTTTCAAAATTGGGTTTGGCCTTATCTCATATATTTTTTTGCGGATGATCTAGTTATATTTTGCAAAGCAGAGTTGGGACAAGCTTTTCTCTTAAAGGACAGTCTGAAGTATTTTTATGACTTCTCTGGGCATAAGATCAGTGTGCAGAAAAGTAATATGTTTTTCTCCAAATGAGTTGAGGTTGACCTTAGAAATTGGATTAGTTAATTATTTGGTTTCCAAGAAGTTTAGAATCTTGGTATTTACTTGGGACTACCCATTCTTCAAGATTGAGTTACTAAGAGTACTTTGAATTTTGTTGTGGAAAAGGTGAGATGTAAGTTGCAAAGTTGGAAAGCTAGGAAGTTGTACGTTACAGAAAGAGTCACTTTGGCTTAATTGGTTCTCTTGGCTATCCCTAATTAATTCATGTAGTCCATGCTGATCCTGAAAGGTACCTACATTAAGATCGAACGTATTGTAAGGAAGTTTATATGGGGTTGTTCTTGTGGTCATCCAAAACTTGCTTTGGTCAGGTGGGACTCTATATGTCAACCAAGGTCTTGGGGCGGTCTTGGGTTTCGACATTTTCATGACCAAAATAACTCGTTTCTAATAAAGGTTGAGTTTAATTTAATCACTAAGGAGGGTGTTTTATGGGTACGAGTCCTGCGAACAAAATATGGATGGAAAGATCAACTTCTAAAATTTATTGGTAGGAGGTAGTGCTTGCAATTATGGCAATCCCTAGCTAAGGTTTGGCCTCTCTTCCGCGAAAACTTAGCTTGGTCTATTGGTAATGGCACTAATATTAGATGTTAGAAAGATTCTTGGATTCCGAGAGTAAGCCCTCTACTAACGTATGTTCCCGTTCATGTAAATTTGGACTTGGATTGTATCCTAAGAGACATCTGATGGTTCTTAAAATCTAGATTTATTTCACATTTGGTTGCCCGAAGAGATGATTAAACGTATTGTAAGTATTCCTCCTTCACATCCTGCCTCTGGTTCGAATAGGATGGTCTGGGATTGCTCGAGTTTAGGATTCTTTTTTGTTTGAAGCTCCTACTAGAGTCTAAAAGAGGAGTCTTGAACCTCAAGGAAGCTAGTTGGAAGGACATCTGGAAATATCAAGGACCCTAAAGAATCAAATTTTTCCTTTGGTTAGTTTCTAAACAGAGGCATTTTACTAATTCAAAACGCACTCAGAAAGGAATTAGACATGTTAGTTTTTGTTTTCTATGTGGTCATGATATCAAGGATATGTGTTATGGGGTTGTTCGATAGCAAAGGAAGTGTGGATGCTTGTGGTCCCATTTGAACAACAACACATGTTTTTTTCCAACTTTTTTCCGGTTTGGTTTTCTTTTAATCTTTGTTGTCACATGAGATTGCGGGATAAAGGAGCGACATGGTCATGTCTATTTGGTCTAATCGTTTGGAAAATTTGGAAGAATATGAATTTATTCATCTTTCAGAATGTCAATTGGCCAGCTTACGAACTTCTCAAAGTTTCTCTCAGTTGGGCAAGACAATATCAAATTACCCATGATGGTTACAAGATCAAATCATTTACTACGGATGTTCAATCACACTTTAATGAAAAGTGGGTTCATTTATTCTCTGATGGAGTAGTGGCTAGAAACTTTGGAAGTGCTTCGGCTAGCGGTGTGGTACATGATCCGGGCGATAACTGGATATTGGGTTTTAATAGATATCTGGGAAGTTGTACACCTTTAGAGGTGGGACTTTGAGGTATTCTAGATGGGCTCCTTATTTTATTAAATAAGGGATACAAACATGCCACAATTCAAACAGATAACCTAGAAGTAGTTAATGAATTGACTGTTAAGGGTTGGAAGATTTAGGCATTAACTTGCTCAAAAGGATTAAATGGATCATAAATTCCGAAGGATAGTGGGTGATCAAATATATTCTCAGGGAGTGCAACTTGATTGTGGATCAATTGGCAAAGCTCAGCTTAGCATGGAAATCAAATTTACAGATTATTGTTGTGCCTCCTAATGATATATCAGAGATTCTTCAGCAAGAAAAAACGTGTGGATTTTTTTAGTGTCTAATTTGATGTAATTTCATTTTATTTATTTGTTTTTTCACCAAAAATATAGTTATATATGTTCTCTTAGCATGATCACTTTTATCTCAATGTTCTATTTTATCTTCAATAATGAAAATCATCATTGCTTCTCTAAGTAATGATTAACTTTTTTTTGAGACAAATGACTCATGGCCACATTCCATCATAAACTGTACAATGTCATAAAGAGGATACCATTAACGCTTTACATGAATTATGATTCCACTATCTATAATTGAAACTACATCATGTATAAGTTACATACTTAACATACCAACATTTTTCTTACTATTTCGAAATGCATAGATTTTTAATACAACAAAGTATGCAAGTCATATATATATATAGTCTTTCACTTACATGAGATTAAAGGAAATACACAATGAACGTCACAAGAAAATTAATCTATGAACATATTTATGATTAATTTATCTTGAGTCCAGTTTAATGTATTGTTAATCTAGACAATCATATATATGTCTCTATCTTGGGTGTCAACCTTGCTTCGATGGGCAACGCAAATTACTTTTTTTAATAACATTTTTAGATAACATAATAGTGATACCATGAATATTTTTAAATTACCTATTGTCTTAATAAGTTATCTTTTTCATTACAAAACAATCTCTGTGATGTTACATATAATTAGTTAAAACTTTTGGTAATTAATGAGTGGATGTTTTCTTTAAAGAATTGTTTTTCATGAAAAAGCTAATGATGAGGTCATATACATTTAGAATCAAAGTTGAACCAAAAACTGTGAACAAGTTGAACTGGTAGAAAGTTGGTTAAACCATGTTTTTTTATTATATGTTTTTAGTCCAAGTCAATGGCTCGAACCCAGAAAAAAAGCTTAACTCACCTAACCAACCCAAATACTTAAAATGATTAAAAATTAAAAAAACTAATTAACCTAAATTGGTGTGTATAATTGATATATATATATGCCATTATTGTTACTTATTTGTATTTATAATTCTTTTCTTATTTTTTTTATTTTTCCTTATTTTCTCTTATTTTTAAAATTTTTATTTTATATTAATTAAACTTATAATTAAATTAATCGAATTAATTAAATCAAGAATTAATAATCTCAACTAATTCTATCACCAATGCAATTCCAAAAATATTAGACTCCAACTTGTGTTGGTTGCATCTTCTCATGTACGTGGTGGTTGATTCGGGCTTTGTTTGGAAGCGGCTATAGCGTGCAACGGTGCAATTGCACTGGTGCTTTCTGTTTGGAGTTTTACTTTCATTTTTAGCTTTTCTTCAATGGGTGTCTTTTTTTGCTTTCATTTTATTTTGAGTATATTATATAAATATTCGCCTAATTATAATTGTGTTTCTGTTTTAGTTATTCAATTTTAAAAATATTTCAATTTAGACATTAATGTTTATATTTATTTCTACTTTGATCACACATTGTTAATTGATAATAGAAATAATGAGGTGACCTATTCTTAACTGATATAATTACATATTTAGTCCTCAATACTTACATATTATATAAATTTGATCCTAATAATAAATAATTCAATAAATTTAACCTTTCAAATTTACAAATTTTATCAATTTGATCCTCAAACATCCTAACCAAAACTTTCTACTTTTAAAACAAAATTCTTTTACAGTCCATAAACAGAAGAAAACATATTTTTAAAATAATTTTAAAGGAAAATACTATTATTACCCAAACTCGAGATAATTGCCATATATGAATATGTTTAGATAAGTATATTCATTTTTTCATATATTTGAAACATCATACTTTATATCCATGTTGATTTATTACTAATACAAACATAAATAATTAAAATGAAATGAAATTCAGAACAACATGCATGCGAACCAGGTCAAGAACATAATTAAATAAAAAGAAATTCATGGATCAATTATCTTAAAAATAAGTGTTATTGTTATTATTTTATTCCACGAAAATTTGAAGAAACTGTAGTAAGAGAATTAATAAAACATGAATTAATTGGTATT
This sequence comes from Gossypium arboreum, assembly GCF_025698485.1. Taxonomy (NCBI): domain Eukaryota; kingdom Viridiplantae; phylum Streptophyta; class Magnoliopsida; order Malvales; family Malvaceae; genus Gossypium; species Gossypium arboreum. The sequence continues at coordinate 10,894,300 of NC_069073.1, read as the reverse complement.
TGCTATTAAAAATAAAATTTGGATTGCTTAGTTTGTGCCATGTGAAACAAGGCCACGTCATTTTTTATTAAATAAAATTTGTAAATGTAAAGTGTTAAATTTGTTCAATTATTTAGAATTGAGATCAACTTGATAAAATATATAAGTATTGAAGATTAAATGTATTGTTATACCCGTTAGGAAAAAGCCACGCTATTGTTTCCATTATTAATTTAACGGCGAGTGACCAAAATAGAAATAAATGCAATCGTTAGTACCTAAATTGAAAATTTGTAAAATTGAGTGACCAAAATAGGAACGTGAGCATAGTTAAGTTACAATTTGTATAGTTTGTTCTTTTATTTTAAAGCTTGTAGTTTTATTTATTATTTATCAAATTTTATTTAAGACTTTAAAAAAATTTAGATAATTTTTATTTTAAATAAATCATTATATTTATTTAGTAAATTTTATTTTAAGAATATTTAATTTTATATATGTAAGACCCAAATTTTGCCCGGGACCCAATAAAACCAAACCCGAATTAAACCTAGCCTATTATCCAGTTACAAGCCCAAACCCAATTTTGGCCCAACCTAATCCCAACCCAAACACAAAAAAAAATAAATAAATAAATAAATAAAAACCTTGGCCACCTACTCCACCACCTTTGTTGGCCACCCACCTTGGCCACCAACTCCACCACCCTTGGCCACCTAAACCACCCCAACCACTCCACTTGTAAAATTTGGCTATAAAAGCCATTCAAGACTTTGTTTTTAGGGGGTGGGTTTTGGTTTTTTGGAGGAGGATTGTTCTTTGTTTTGGGAGAGGTTTTTTGTTTTTTGGAGGTGTTTTTTTTTGTTTTTTTGGAAAGAAGGTTGTTTTTGTTTCTTGGAAAGACTAGTTTTTTGAGATTAATCAAAGATCAAAGCAAAAGAGGTTTCTTTTGTCTATTCTCATCTTTAGTTCTTTGTTTGTTTATTGTTTTCCTTTCAATTTTATTTTGTTTTTTTTATACGAAAGTAAAAATAAAAGTAAGAAGCTTACCTATATTTTCATTACTGAAAAAGGTTTTTTTTTTTAAGTCCGGCCCCCGTGTACGGTGGCGCCGATGGCGGCCCGTAGGGGTCCATGACCGAAGCAAAGCCGGACCAACGGCGGATTTAGAAAAGAGGGAGAAAGAGAGTTGAGAGCTTTGTTTTACTATTTTTACTATTATTTATATTATTATTATTATTTCTCATGTATATATTATTATTTATATTATTATTATATTATATATGCCCTCTCCATATTTATTTATATTATTACTATCATTATTGTTACTTCTATTATCTTTTATTTCTAACTACTATTATTATATATATGTATTATTGTTTGTATTATTATTATTATTATCACCCTATTGTTATTACTTTACTTTTGTATTCTAATATATTATTAATATTACTCATATTTTCATTATTTTTGTTGTCACTATTATTATATATATTAGTGTATATTTTATGTATATACACATATATATATATATTTATATATAGTATTGTTTTTATTACTTTAATTTAATATTTTTATTATATTTGCTTTTTGTATTTCTATATTTATTATTATTATTATATAGTAGTGTGTATTTCTATTATATACATATATATTTATTTATATATAGTATTATTGTTCACTTTACTTTAATATTATTCTTATTATCATTATATCCAACCCAATAATAATTTTTCATAAAAGTAATATTCCGTATTTGTTAATTTGAGGCAATCGTGCCCTAACTTATTGGGTTTCGATTTTTCTCCTTTAGCCTAAATAACGGAATACTCTTTTAAATCGCGACATGAGTTTTGAAAAATGCTTATTCTCGGAGATACGAGGTGTTGTGCCCTAACTTACTGGGTATGGCATTTTGTTACCTCGAAATAAGATTTTTGCAAGTAAAGGCAATATTCAAGTGTTTGGGAATTGAGGAAGCGTGCCTAACTTACTGGGTTTCGATTTTCCTCGTTCACCTTAACTAACTGAATAACCTTTTGAAATACACGAATTTTTATATAAAAGGCAAGCTCGCTCTCGAAAATTCAAGATGTCGTGTCCTAACTTACTGGATGTGACATTTTATATTGTGAGACGAGAAGGTCCTTAACATTTGAGCATTTTCTTTACAAAGAGGGATTGTATTTTAAATTCTTTCAAGTTTTCAAATTTTCGACACTAAGACACTAATTAATCAACTAGGTACCAATTTTGGGCGTATCGAGGGTGCTAATCCTTCCTCGTGCGTAACCGACTCCCGAACTCATTTTCTGATTTTCGTAGACCAAAATTCTTCCTCGTGCGTAACCAACTCCCGAACTCATTTTCTGATTTTCGTAGACCAAAAATTATCGTTTTAGTAAATCTTAACTTTTATTAAAATGATTAACTTGAGGTGATCCGATCACACCTAAAAAGATTGGTGGCGACTCCTGTTTTCGTTTTTTTTTCTCCAAGTCGATACCCGTTTTTTTCAAAAGAAATGATTACGACAGCTTGGCGACTCCACTGGGGACTTTTATAAGAGAGTCAAGCCACAAGTTGATTAACTTTTGTCTTTTTTTGAAAATTGAGAATTTGGTTTTGATATACGATCACTTCATTGCGTTTCACCCGTTTTTCGTACTGTTTTCATCATTTTATTCCTATTTTCTTTAATCGTTTCAAGTTTTTATGCATATATCTTCTCGCATTGCATTTCATGACCGTTGTGGTCACACCCTTAAGTGGGAGTGAGAAACTATGCCTTCGTGAGGTTTTCACCTCCGTGCAGAATAGTGGATCACTTTCGGAATACATCCGTACCTATGGTTTCGTGAGATTTTCATCTCCGTGTAGCCATAGGGAAATGTATTCTCCTGAATTGAACTCGATTCAAATGAGCCTATAATGGGTGAGGATCAAGGAATCTGTTGGTTCAGGTACTCTTACTCTAGAACCAAACCACATATAGAGAGACCTAGGAGCCCACCCTAGGTAGAGCCACTCCGAACCCCTAGTGGTCACCCGAATTGCTTTATTTGTTATTTATTTATCCTGCACTAACGTGTTTTATTTTTGTTTTGTTTATAATTGCATTACATTACATCATCCTAGGAAGGAGGTGTTGATTCATATTTGATTGCTAAATAGAACAGTTTGTCATAAGAAAACGAATTTTTTGATAAAGTGGATTATAATACGGTTGTCTAAATATGATCCAAGTGAACACATGAAAGAAGACTGATAGCCCGTAAAGAAATACAAGACTTCGCTTCATTGCCTGAAGACAGAAACTGACAAAGATTATTCGAGAGCCGTCACATCTTGACCTTTTTAAAGGAGCTGACAAGTATCACAGTAATAAGTGAGCAACGAGTCGCAGCCTGGATCGAGCAAAAAAGGAGTTAATATAGATATCTCTTGGAGAATTCGTCAGACTCGACCACAAGATCCGGATATGAAGAGAAAGATAGGTGTCTTCACTTGGAATACAAGGGAAAAGCAGTATATGTAGTCCGTTTTATGTAAAAGAATTTGCTTTCTAGAAAAGTTGTTCTAATGAAATTAAATTTAGAATCAATGCCTTCCTTTTTTTTTGCGTTCATGCATTTGCATTACATTACATCAAAGAAAAGAATGTGTTGATTCGAAATTCAATTCCTAAATAGAATAGTTTGTCATAAGGAAACGAATTTCTTGATAAAGTAGATTATAGTGCGATCGCCTGAATATAGTCCAAATAAACACGATAAGAGAAAGCTGGTAGTTCACGGAGGAATACATGATGTAATTGCGGATATTCAAGCCAACAAAGGCATGACGAGAAAAGCCTAAGTCCACGAAGGAATACATGACTTGATTTAATTGCCAACGAAGATTATTCAAGAGCCGGCACTTTTGATGAGTATCATGGAGATAAGTGAGCAAGAGATCGAGGCTCAGATTAAGCAGTAAGGAACTAGTAAAGGCATCTTTTAGAGAATTTACAGGATTCGACCATGAAGAAAATATCAGCGTTTACTTGGGATATGAAGGGCAATACCGCATATGTAATCTATTTTCATGTAAAGAAATATGTTTTCTAGAAAAGTTATTCTAATAGAATTGAATTCAAGATCAACATCTTCCTTTCTTTTGCATTCATTCCATACATTTGCATTACATTGCAACATTTGTATTAAACTTTCACTAAAGAACCCTGATTAAACAAAATTATTTTAGTTAATCTGGAAACCAACAAGAATCAAGCAACCGAACATAGCCACTATACCCGCCGTAAAACCAAAGCAATGGACCAGAGATTAAAAAGGATAGAACAAATGTAAAGGGAGATGCAATAACAATTACAAGAGCAAATGCAAGAGCAACTGGCTAAGATACAGCAAGATATGAGGGACCATATGTTGGAGTCCCAGAAAAGCATGATGGATCAATTAACTCGTCTATTGGCTGGCGGATTAGAAAAGGGGAAAAGCCCTTTGATCAATGCGGGAGAAGATAATGAAGATCCTACCTACCCTCCGGGTTTTGCCCCAGCGGATGTTCAGACACAACCTGACATGTACCCAAGAAGGCTATCGGTCACAATTAGGCCCCAACTATTTCAGGCCGGTGTTTCAGCACCGATGAATTATCAGGCCGGCTCGGGCTCTAATCCGTGGGACAACCCAACTAATCCTGTGGTCATCAATCTTGATGAAGTAACAGAAGTAGAAAAGACAAGGGTAGAACTCTCGAGAAAGCATGAAGAAAGGTGTAGATGGTTGGAAGAAAAATTTAAAGAAATGGAAAGCACTGACTATCGTGGTGGAATCGATGCTAAGGAATTAAGTTTGGTTCCGGACCTGGTACTCCCTCCCAAGTTCAAAACTCTGGAATTTGAGAAATACAACGGGACTAACTGTCCCGAAGCTCACATCACTATGTTCTACAGACGAATGGCAGGCCATGTCAATAATGACCAACTATTAATTCACTGCTTCCAAGAAAGTCTGGTTGGGGCCGCTTCTAGATGGTACAACCAGCTGAGTCACACCCAGATCAGTTCATGGAAAGATTTAGCACAAGCCTTCATGAAGCAGTATGGTCATGTGGTAGACATAGCCCCTGATGGAATCACTTTACAGAATATGGAGAAAAAGCATAATGAGAGCTTCAGGCAGTATGCACAACGGTGGAAGGAAATAGCGATGCAAGTCCAACCACCTCTTTTGGAGAAAGAAACGACCATGCTCTTCATTAATACTTTGAAGGCCCCATTCATCACCTATATGATTGGGAATACTACCAAAAGCTTTTCTGATATGGTAATGGCAGGCGAGATGATTGAGAATGCCATAAGAGGTGGCAAGATTGAAGTTGGAGAAACGACCAAGAGGTCAGTTCCAAAGAAAAAGGAGAATGAAGTGAACAGTATGAGCTCATACAATAGAGATCACTCAAGGTCAATAACTGTCAATCAACCAAAGGTGACTACGAGGGGGCAACAAGGTTCGAAAAAGCAGGAATCAAGTGTAAGGCAAAATTTTGAAAAGCTCCAATTTACGCCAATCCCAATGTCATATAAAGAGTTATATCAAAGTTTATTTGATTCACACATGGTGTCCCCATATTATATAAAGCCGTTGCAACCCCCATACCCCAAATGGTATGATTCAAACGCTCAATATGATTATCATATGGGAGTATCGGGGCATTCAATAGAAAACTGTACTGCCTTCAAGAAGACGGTTGAAAGACTCTTCGAGATGGGGATTGTGAAGTTTGATGATACCCCTGGTACAAAGAGTCCGTTACCAAATCACGATGATAAGAGCAAATGATTAAAGGACTCACAAAGATGGAAAAATAAGAAGAGGATTAGTAGCATTGGATCTGAGTAGAGAAACTTGTGAGGCATTCGTCCTTACAAACTGGAAATGTTTTGAACGATTAGTCCGTAGAGGAACCTCTTGTAGTTTTAGAGCTAATCTAGAGTAATATTCAAAACACGCTTGTTACTTTAAGCCTAGAAGTAATTAAACCCCTTTTGTGAAATAGGCTTGTGTCCTAAGTCTTTATTTCAATAAAATGCATCTTTTTGAGCAAATATTCTTTGATTTCATCTCATACGGTACAAATAATTATTCTTAGATTCTTTTGTTCTTTGGAATTTATTTCAAATATTCATTTATTCTTCATTCATGATCATACCATACAAATAATTATCCTTAGAATCATTTATTTCTTTGGAATCTACCTTCAGCGGGTCCCCAGATATCAATGATGTGAGTAATGCTGTCATTGACTCCGAGTCTCCTTTTGAGCCAAATATGGGCCTAAAGGGATCTCAACACTCTGAAGATGATAGAGATGTAGACTACTCTCTAATTTGTTAAGGATGGTAGAGTAAGATGAAAACAGATCCTCTCTTACAAAAAGACAGTAGACAGTAGGCCTAAGGCAAGAGAAAGAGGCAAACATCGGAGTCTGCATTACCACAAAGGCAAAGCGAGACGTCATTGAGTCACTTCCTAGAATTTAAAGATTTTTTGCACGATCATATCAAGATACGCCTGGCTACTAAGACAGGAGGATGTTGTAGGGTTTTGAATGACATATGCTAATGGTTTTACGATGGCCAGGCTAATCATGAGATTTGGGTTCTACTGGCCCACCATAGAAAGGGATTGCATCAGTATACTGTAAATGCCAAATTTATAGAGAGAAAATTCATGTGCCCCTTCATGTGGGGCATGGAGGTTATGGGTCGATCTCTTTGAAAGCTTCTAACCAATACTGATTCGCCTTTGGGGTCATCGTTTACCCTGAGAAAAGGATAAAAGTTGTTTCATATGCCAATGTCACTAGGTCGACAGTCATCAAATTTCTAAAAAAGGGGTGCCAATAAAGAGTGCCAGAAAATCATGTCTAACACAATTTGACAATGTCAAAAGGTCACATCTGTTTAAAGATTAGGAGTTATATGGCAAAGGCAAAGGAAAAGGCAAAGGCAAAGGCAAAGGTAAAAAAAACACACACACACACACACACAAAAACACGAAAACAAAAAAAACCAAAAAAATTCTAAAAAAAAAAAGCGGAAAAAAAGAAGCCGGACGAAACCCATAAATGGAGCCTTGAGACTAAAAGGATTCGAGTTGAAAACCCAAAAGGGCACTCAAATTTGGATCAAAGTGGGGCATACATTAGTCTTGCTATGCCTGAATTAACAATGAAGAAGTATGCTACGTCTTGGGGCATCGACAAAGTACTCGGATCCCCAAACACATATTAAACTCAGAAAGGTCCTCAAGAAGTTGGTACAGAGAAGCTCAGGCTGCGATATCTGGGGCATCTAGCTTCCATTTTTCCCATTTTGAACTTGTTATCTTTGATTCTTCTCAATATATGTCTAAATAAATTTTCTTCTTATTGCCTTTGCTATCTTTGATTAAATCATTCGTTTTGAGTTGATTTCATTCTTATTGCATTTGCAATCTTTGATTAATTTATCCATTTCGAGCTATGCTCATAATCAATTTCCTTCTTGTTAATTGTTTTGATCTTTTTCAAGCATTTTGCATTGAAATAATGATTAATGGACTAATAACACTTTCACAAAAGAAGTTTTGCATATTACTCTGGAAGTTTCTAAATAATACAAAAACCTAAAACAGGACTATTGTTTAGAACTCACCAAGCTTAAGGGTTGGAAATATTATCTCTTTGGACTCTTTATTGGTTGAACCAAAAGACAAGACATTTCATCAGTGATACAACCTCGACAAATGACGAGTGATGTCAACCTAAGTGTAAAAGAGGGTCATTCTCGAGAAAAGAAATGGTACTTTGCATTCATGTACATCTGGTCATTACACCCAGGGAATAGTGTAACAGATCAAACTGATTGAAGATGATACAAATACTATGCCTTTGAGTTGCAGCGGAATGGATGGAAGAAACCAAATGTTATTCCTCTGAAATTGCAGTAGGAGGCACAAACTTTATGTCCTAAAAGGTACAGTGGAAGGGACTCTAAAATTACAGTGGGGTAAGCTTTCCAAGCAAAATGTGATTGTTTCTTTGAATTTTCTATCAAGAATACCAGCCGAACAAGATGCCAGCGTAATACGTCAGTGATAATGTCCTAATAAACAACGCACGATGATACCTTAAGTCTTTTTAAAAAGGGCTCATGATATTTCTACATTCATATAATAACACATCTAGTTAGGAGCATTTGATTCATTTCAATCATAGCATCCTAATTGTTTGACACATTCATAACACATCTAGTTAGGAGCATTTGATTCATTTCGATCATAGCATCCTAATCATTTGACATAAGCATAGATATATGGAACTGATTCTATAGGTGATGTCCCTAGAATCAGTGAATTCACAAGCCTTAAGCCCCTAAGCAATAGGGTAACAGGCTGAAGATTTACAGATCCTAACCCCCTAAGCAGTAGGGAAACAGATCGAAGACGAAGGGTCTTAAACCCCTAATCGATAGGGTAACAGACCGAATTGCAGATCTTATCTCCCTAAGCAGTAGGGAAACAGATCGAAGATGAAGATCTTAACCCCCTAAGCGAGGGAAACAGATCGAAGATGATGGGATTTAACCCCTAAGCGATAGGGTAACAAGCCAAATTTACAAGCCTTAACCCCTAGCGGTAGGGTAACAGTCAAGATTTACTGATCATAACCCCTAAGTAGTAGGGAAGCAGATCGAAGACGAAGGGTCTTAAACCCTAATCGGTAGGGTAACAGATCAATTGCGATCTTATCTCCTAAGCGGTGGGGAAGCAGATCGAAGATGAAGATCTTAACCCCTAAGCGGTAGGAAAAGCAGATCGAAGATGATGGGCTTTAACCTCTAGCGGTAGGGTAACAAGCCGATTACAAGCCTTAACCCCTAAGCGGTAGGGTAACAGTGAAGATTTACTGATCTTAACCCCTAAGCGATGAAGGAAACAGATCAAAGATGATGGGCTTTAACCCCCTAAGCAGTAGGGTAACAAGCCGAATTTACAAGCCTTAAACCCCTAGCAGTAGGGTAACTGGCTGAAGATTTACAGATCTTAACCCCCTAAGCAGTAGGGAAACAGATAAAAAATGATGGGCTTTAACCCCCTAAGCAGTAGGGTAACAAGCCGAATTTACAAACCTTAAACCCCTAAGCAGTAGGTTAACAAGCTGAAGATTTACAAATCTTAACCCCCTAACCAAGAGGGTAACAGTTGAATTCTACGATCTTAACCCCTAAGCGGTTGGGAAATAGATCGAAGATGATGGGCCTTAAATCCCTAAGTAGTAGGGTAACAGGCTGGAAATTACAAATTTCTTTTTCCTTGAAATGACATTGGAGCGGCTAAAAGCCACAGCAGATCTCCTTGAAGTTTCAGAGGATCTTTTCTTCCTGAAATGGCGTTGGAGCAGCTAAAAGCCACAACAGATCTCCTTGAAGTTTCAGGAAACCTCTTTTTCCAAAAATGGCATTGGAGAGGTTAAAAGCCACAGCAGATCTCCTTGAAGTTTCAGTAAAAGAAGATCAAAACAAGTCTTATCTCCCTGAAGTTGCAGAGGAGCAGACTGAAGATAGCAGATCTGACATTCCTGTGCTTACAGTGAAGTAGATCGAAGATTTCAGCATGGCATCCCTATGCTTATAGGGAACAAGTTGAAAGCAGCAGATTTGGCATCCCTGTGCTTATAGGGAACGGATCGAAGATAGCAAATCTGACATTCCTGTGCTTATAGTGAAGTAGATCGAAGATTTCACTTGGCATCCTGTGCTTATAGGAAACAAGTTGAAAGCGTGATTTGGCATCCACATGCTTATAGGGAACAGATCAAAGATAGCAGATCGACATTCCTGTGCTTACGAAGGAAGTAGATCGAAAATTTCAGCATGGCATCCACATGCTTATAGGAAACAAGTTGAAAGCAGCAGATTTGGCATCCCTGTGCTTATAGGGAATAGATCAAAGATAGTAGATCTGACATTCCTGTGCTTACAGTGAAGTAGATTGAAAATTTCAGCATGGCATCCCTGTGCTTTAGGAAACAAGCAGCAGATTTGGCATCCCCGTGCTTATAGGGAACAGATCGAAGATAGCAGATCTGACATTCCTGTGCTTACAGTGAAGCAGATCAAAGATTTCAACATGGCATCCACATGCTTATAGGGAACAAGTTGAAAACATCGATTTGGCATCCACGTGCTTATAGGGAACAAATCGAAGATAGCGAATCGACATTCCCGTGCTTACGGTGAAGCGGATCAAAGATTTCAACATGGCATCCTGTGCTTATAGGGAACAAGTTGAAAACATCGATTTGGCATCCCTATGCTTATAGGGAACGGATCGAAGATAGCGGATCGACATTCTGTGCTTACGATGAAGCGGATCAAAGATTTCACATGGCATCCACGGGCTTATAGGGAACAAGTTGAAAACATCGATTGGCATCCTGTGCTTATAGGGAACAAGTTGAAAACAACATTTGGCATCCACGTGCTTATAGGAACGGATCGAAGATAGCGGATCGACATTCCTGTGCTTACAGTGAAGTAGATCGAACATTTCAGCATGACATCCCTGTGCTTATAGGGAACAAGTTGAAAACAGCATAGATTTGGCATCCATGTGCTTATAGGGAACGGATCGAAGATAGCAAATCGACATTCACGTGCTTACGATGAAGCGGATCAAAGATAGCGATATCGCCTTCCTGAGTTGCAGTGAAGCAGATTGAAGCCGTCAAGAGGCCATTTTAAAGAAAATCAAGAACTCAAGACTCGGCGAGCCCTGACAAAATTGGTCTTTTTGTAGTCTTTGCTCCATTCTCGTTACACGATAGTGAGCAAAGAGGGGCAGTTGTAAGACCCAAATTTTGCCCAGGACCCAATAAAACCAAATCCGAATTAAACCTAGCCTATTATCCAATTACAAGCCCAAACCCAATTTTGGCCTAACCTAATCCCAACCCAAACAAAAAAAAAAATAAATAAATAAATAAAAACCTTGGCCACCTACTCCACCACCTTTGTTGGCCACCAACTCCACCACCCTTGGCCACCTAAACCACCCCAACCACTCCACTTGTAAAATTTGGCTATAAAAGCCATTCAAGACTTTGTTTTTAGGGGGTGGGTTTTGGTTTTTTGGAGGAGGATTGTTCTTTGTTTTGAGGGAGGTTTTTTGGTTTTTGGAGGTGTTTTTTTTTGTTTTTTTGGAAAGAAGGTTGTTTTTGTTTCTTGAAAAGGCTAGTTTTTTGAGATTAATCAAAGATCAAAGCAAAAGAGGTTTCTTTTGTCTATTCTCATCTTTAGTTCTTTGTTTGTTTATTGTTTTCCTTTCAATTTTATTTTGTTTTTTTATACAAAGTAAAAATAAAAGTAAGAAGCTTACCTATATTTTCATTCTTGAAAAGGTTTTTTTTAAGTCCTACTGTATGCAATGGCGTGATGGCGCCCGTAGGGTCCATGACCAACAAAGCCGGACCAACATTGAATTTAGAAAAGAGGAGAAAGAGAGTTGAGAGCTTTGTTTTACTATTTTTACTATTATTTATATTATTATTATTATTTCTCATGTATATATTATTATTTATATTATTATTATATTATATATGCCCTCTCCATATTTATTTATATTATTACTATCATTATTGTTACTTCTATTATCTTTTATTTCTAACTACTATTATTATATATATATGTATTATTGTTTGTATTATTATTATTATTATCACCCTATTGTTATTACTTTACTTTTGTATTCTAATATATTATTAATATTACTCATATTTTCATTATTTTTGCTATCACTATTATTATATATATTAGTGTATATTTTTATGTATATACATATATATATTTATATATAGTATTGTTTTTATTACTTTAATTTAATATTTTTATTATATTTGCTTTTTGTATTTCTATATTTATTATTATTATTATATAGTAGTGTGTATTTCTATTATATACATATATATTTATTTATATATAGTATTATTGTTCACTTTACTTTAATATTATTCTTATTATCATTATATCCAACCCAATAATAATTCTTTCATAAAAGTAATATTCCGTATTTGGTAATTCGAGACAATCGTGCCCTAACTTATTGGGTTTCGATTTTTCTCCGTTAGCCTAAATAACGGATACTCTTTTAAATCGCGACATGAGTTTTGAAAAATGCTTATTCTCGGAGATACGAGGTGTTGTGCCCTAACTTACTGGGTATGGCATTTTGTTACCTCGAAATAAGATTTTTGCAAGTAAAGGCAATATTCGGTGTTTGGGAATTCGAGGAAGCGTGCCTAACTTCTGGGTTTCGATTTTCCTCGTTCACCTTAACTAACTGAATAACCTTTTGAAATACACGAATTTTTATATAAAAGGCAAGCTCGCTCTCGAAAATTCAAGATGTCGTGTCCTAACTTACTGGATGTGACATTTTATATTGTGAGACGAGAAGGTCCTTAACATTTGAGCATTTTCTTTACAAAGAGGGATCGTATTTTAAATTCTTTCAAGTTTTCAAATTTTCGACACTAAGACACTAATTAATCAACTAGGTACCAATTTTGGGCGTATCGAGGGTGCTAATTCTTCCTCGTGCGTAACCGACTCCCGAACTCATTTTCTGATTTTCGTAGACCAAAAATTATCGTTTTAGTAAATCTTAACTTTTATTAAAATGATTAACTTGAGGTGATCCGATCACACCTAAAAAGATTGGTGGCGACTCCTGTTTTCATTTTTTTTCTCCAAGTCGATACCCGTTTTTTCAAAAGAAATGGTTACGACAATATAGTTTAATAAATATATGAAAAATAAAACACAAAATTTAATTAATAAATAAATACAAATTTAGTATATTTATATTGACTATGAAATTTAATACTTAACATTCATTTTACATATATAATTTAATTTCGTGTCCTTAATGGTTATTTTGCATTTGCTATAATTGCATTTGAATCCAATTGTATATTCCACTATTTATTTTAATCTCACTGTTATAGTGACTAATGTCATGACTACTATTTATAATTTTATTGGACCAATTTCAGTGCCCATCTTAAGGAAACCTAGGGGGTTTTCCTGCTCAAATTTCTTGGATAACTTGGAGCATTTTGCTGCAACATTTCCATTGTTGTTGGAATTGGGTTTGGAGAAGCTTAACTGGGATGTTGATTCGTTGGATATTCTAGTGTAGGGTTCGATAATGGTTGCGGGAATGGTGACTGGTTTTGATAGATAATATTAGGGGCATGGGTGCATGTAATTCTTTTAGGGATATTGGTGATAACCAAAATAATAATGGTCACTGTAACCAGAATAACCAGCATAATAATCAAATTGACCATATCAAAGCCTGACCTAGTAGTATCCTTGGCCTACTGGTTAATGTTGGTTGCATGCGTTAAATGGAATAGAAGCAACAACTAGGTCGTGTGGTTCTTGGAAATCTTATATGATTCCTTGGTTATACAAGTTAGGGATATTGTCGTTGGGTGGAGGCATAGTTTATTGTTCAAGTTCCAACAAACAACAAACAATGCTAATCATTGATACATAGTGTGCCAAACTATATTAGTAGTAGATCTGGAGAGTTTGGGAAGATGAAAAGTTCTAAGAATAACTGAGTAAAGAATTGGTATTTAAAAGTTTTCTTGTTGATTGAGCGATGAAGTAAGCTTATATAAATAAAAAGGTTGATATGGATTCTCTTGGAAAAATGTCCTACTGCGTAGAGTTGGTGATAAGATTACGAAGAGACATGTCCACATTGTGGAGAGTTGAAAGCAGAGTTATGAAAAATTTCATTATATGTGTGCTAGAATGTGGCAATGGAGTTTTCAAATGATTTTTTATGTGATATATGGATGGTTTACGCGGTTTGCACGTAGAAAATAAAAATAAATCCTTAACTAGATAAATTTTTCTCGATCAAAGTGATTGATTTGACGAGATAATAACTTTACATAAAAATATTTTTTGACCTTAGTTATTTATAACATAATGAATATGTTAGTATGCCTTAAAAGCAATCGGGTTAGACAAAATTAAGAACATTTTCTTTTGTCTTTAATATCAAATAAACAAATAGCTGTTAGGTGCTAACCGAAACATCAAAAGGTTGATAATCTAGCCTTTCGGACAATGTAGCATCACAATTATTGAATGAAAATAATCAGTAGATTGATTAGCTTTGCTCTCTTTTTTCGAGCATGTGTTTGGTGATTCTCGTCTTGTAAATTCGATCGCCATTGAATTAGTAATTATTAGCAATTTTAGCGAGGAATCCCATCAGGCAGATGTATACTAAAGAAGAAAGCAATCGCCACTTTGATGAAATTCACCTTAATGTGCTTTGGAAAGTGGATGTAACTGTCAAAGGCCGAAGAATGGAGGGCAAGTTGACATGGAAGAAAAAGCAGACACTTTTCCCTCCTTGGAGCTTGAATTGATGGATGAAATCATGAAATTTGTTTAGGGAGTGTTTGCATAAATATCTGGCCAAGTTCTTTTGTAAAATTTGGAGATTGGGTATTCGAGAATTCATTGGGTGCGTCATTTTTTTTAATCGTGATAAGGTCAGATTGTCTACTTATAGGCAGAAAAGTGAAAAAGTTAAAAGTCCTATTTATAAGTTATAGCTTCTTTTTGTTATTTTAACAAACAGTTGGTGGTTGGTGGGTGGTGGAAGTGATTATGGTGGGTGAGTAGAGATAGTGGTTGTAATTGATATCTTGAAAGCTCTACAATTTCATTCATTTATGAAACATTAATGTAAAAAGAAACTCTGGGTCTTTCTCCAAATCGGAAAAGATTGTGGCAAAAGCTAAGATAGAGGTGTTGTTTTGGATTTGGCAAATGGAGATATAAAAGCTATGGTGGAGCTTCTAGATATGGTTTTCTCAATGGCAAAGTCTAGTCTTGTCCCTTTCTTTGGATTACAACAAAGGGACCCCCCCACCCCACCCCCAACACCACAAGCACTTTAACTGAATTACATTGAACCAAACATCATCCACTCTTCAAACACAGATGGGAGGGAGATCATATCAGATCAGATCAGATCAGCAATGTTTTACTTGGAGTGCTAAAAACAGGTCCACAACAGTCATTTGCTGCCATTTCTCTTTGCTTCCTATTTAATATCACACTGATTTTCAAGATTCATTAATGTCCAACACTTTGCCAATTTGTTGTCTTGCATCATCATCAAAAAAGGGATGGTCTTATTTCATGTTAGTAGCCTAGTTGAGTCAAGTTTATCTCAAACAAAATGAAATTTGAGTGAATTTTATTTTTAAAATTTGAATTCCATATAACAATTGAACTGCAGAAATTTGTATGATTAAGTTTGCTCAATTTTGTTTACTCAAAAACATTAATTCTCATGTTAGATTTTAAACTCTAGGTTGAAGTATTCTAAGATCAAATTGGGATTTTTCAATATTAATTAAAAGTTTTAAAAAAAATATAAATTAAAGTCGTAACCTTTTCATGTTAAGTATTAAAATATTTGACTTTAGCTCACTTGATAACTTAAATTATTTAAGCTCAACTCAAAAATAATCTAACCGAATTTAATTTTTTCTAAAGAGTACAAACACTAATATTTTATATATTCCTCATATTAATATAATTATCATTAAGAGAAAGTTTTCACCAAATTTAAAACCCAAAATTCATGATAAAAACCAAATTATTTGAGCCAACTTGATTACCTAATAAAAATTAACCTCCATTGTCAAGGTTGTTAAGTTTGAATTGAGACTTTTCAATAGTAATAAAAAAATTATTAGACTCTTAAATCTCTTCATTAAAATATTTGAATTCAATTTATTCCATAGCTCGAATTGATTGAGTTAGATTTAATAATATTTAAATAACTTGTAAGTAAAGATATCTCATTTATACTTAACTCATATAGCCATCGTTAAAAATGAATTTTAACATTAACAACTTTTCCTTATTTTCAAATTAAAATTTAATATTTAATTACACGAATCATTTTATTAGTTTAAATATGTTAAAGGTTCATGTAATCTTTTAAAATTTGAAAGTTAATTTCTATACTTTATATTTGAGATATTGAGTTTCTATACTTTTTATATTTAAAAATCTTGGCCCTTCTGTCTAATTTTTGTCATTTAAGTTAATGATGCCAAAAATAAAATAATATTTTAGCCATCAACATTTACAGTTTTTTTCAATTTGACTCATGCCCTTAAAAAGTATAATAAAAAAATAATAAACTTTAAGTATTTTTTTCATATTTTAAATAAAACATAAAAATTAAAAAATATAATTAAAAATTCTTTAAAATTCAAAAATAAAAATATAAAAAATCTAAAATTCTATGTTATCTAAACCAGACTAGACCGATTGGATTGAAAACCAGCTAGGGTATCAGTCTAGTGAGAAGTAAAAATCAGTTGACCCCCGTGAGTTGAGACGAACTAGTTGAACAAAGCTAAAAAAACTAATTGAACTAGCAAGTAAGCTGATTTTGAATTGGTCTGACCAATTGATTCCTAGAGCGACTAGTTTGATTGATTCAAAGAAAAATTATTAAAAATAAAAAATATTAAGAATTATAAAATCAGTTTGACTATCAGTTCAACTGGTTTTTTTAGCTTGATTCAACTAGTTTATATCAGTTCACCAGTCAACTGATTTTTACCTCTCATTGAACCGATGCTGTTAAAAAATATGAAACTGACAATTTGGTGCTAGAGGAATGTTCACTCCCTGGCCACCAAAACTATGAGAAGATAATTTCCATATTTGAAGAGTTGGCAATTTATTGAATGTTGTATATGGGTTATGCTGAGTATATGGATAACATTTAGCTTATTGGAGATTGTATTGGATCGGATTACCCAAGTTAATCCCTAAGATCATGGACATTGGATTGGATTGAAACTCTATTTATTGAGCTTCAAAGAGTCCATATTTATTTTGATTGTTATTATTATATTGTATTTTACTTATCTTATTTGTTAGCAAGTCTTGAAATAATTTATATATTTGAGAGACTTGTACATGTGAATGTACTGAGAGAATTAAGCATTTAATTTGCTCATGTGATGAACCATTGTGTGGGTGGATTTTGATAGTAAAACATTTGTGTTTTGGTTTTATTTATTGAATTCACAAAGGGTGATTTAGTGATGAGAGTATTAAAGTATTCAAGGTACAAATGTGAGAGAAATTGTCACAGGGTGTGATAGATTAGAATCACTTATTGTAATTATTAAATAGTGTAGATATTTCTTACTAAACTAGGCTCCACAGACGTAAGAAAATTGAACTGCGTAAATAACTTCCTTATTTTGTGTGTTTACTATTTTTAACATTTGGTGGTGAAGAAGTGTCTACTCTTGTCACTCTTTGATTGGTATGGTTTGCTTCTTAGCAAGTATCCAAGCTAACAAATACCCTAACTGATTCTTGGTCCAACCAATTCGGCTGATTCGATTTAAATAATATTAAATTTTATATTTTAAAATATTAAAAATCATTTTCTTTATTTTTCATAATTTTTACTCTTTTGAAAAATATTTTTTTTGTTTAAAATATAAAAAATAATTATAATTTAAAAAATTATTTCACCTTTTTCAAAATACATGGGAAAATTTAGACGACGGACCAAAGCCCATTTTATAATTCTAACTGAAAACACGACATGATTGAAAAGACATCCATAGACATGATTTTGTAATTTTAAATGGCTTGAGTAGGATTAGCATAATATAATTGTGATGACCATGTTTATTTGCTTGCCCTGTTTTGATGTATTACATGAAGAAGAAGGAGAAGAAGTAACAGCTGAAAATACCATTGAATGAAAGTATGAACTATCAATTCGAATTGGGGGATTCTTCAAACTTTTCACAGTTTCCACCATCACCACCTTCCTCAATCACTTTACCATCACATCAGATTCGACACTTCTCACTTGTTTGTCATTAGCCTTTCAATTTTTCTTTTTTTGAATTAATTTTTGTGTTGGTTTAATCTGTAGATTCGAATTATAAGAAAAAAAATAGTAAAATTGGATTTATGGGTAATGCATTGTGCAAAAAGATGGTACTTTTTTAAAGAAAAAAAATGCTTTGATAGATACCTAGCTTCCAAAAATAGCACTATTTTTTTACTCCCACTTAAACTTTGCATATGTTCTTCCACAGTCGATGCCCAAATCCAGAAACTCCATGTTAAAGATGCTTTTCAATGCTTAAAAGCAAAATCTCTTTAAAGGCAATAATATATTCTACAAAACATAACATTAAATTCAATTTTTATGTATAGTTGGTGTCTTATTCATAATTGAAGCATATGGAATATATTTATCAAAATTTTCTTTAAAGAGTTAACTAAAAAGAAATTTAAATTCAGTTCACATTAGCTGCAAAATGAATTGATTGCGACACTTAATCACATCGTTTACAAGGAAAACACCCTTTGTTCTTAATTTACCGACGTTTATATGAAACATGCCTCTAAAGTTCAACAATTGATGGTGTCAATATGTATTTTCTAATATTGTGTTGATCATAAAAATATATAAAAATGAAAGAGATTGTAAATCACACAAAGTAAAATTATTTATTATTTTTATTGCTTTTAAAATTTAATGATAAATAAAATAAATAAAGAGTATATATATATATATAGGCTTTCATGCAATTAATGAGCCTAAAATATCTCAAAACAAACAACCACTAAATTGATTATTAGCAACAAAATATTGACAAAATAAACCTTGTTTACTTTGTGGACGTATTAGGGTTTCTTTGTCTGCCTTGTTGCACGAGTTTGCGTCTTGCATTTGTTTTGCTAGGGTTTTATTGTTTGCGGGAAGTTTGGATCTCAGATTCGTGGGTGCATCATAGCTAATCTCAATATGGTGGGTGAAGATCTGGCAAACCTCAATATTATGGATGAGGAGGAAGATCCCTTGGTGGTGGTAGGGGATGATATATCTGCTGATCCAAAATATAGGTTATGCTTGGTTGGGCGAGTTCTCACGGATAGTGTTGTGAATTTTCCATCTCTAAAAAAATACTCTGGCAGATTTGTGGCATCCGCTAAGAGCTACGCCAAGAATGGGAGGGCAATTGATGAGCAAATGGTTGTGGGAGGAATCAGGGAATGATAGGTGGGTAAATATGGAAATCGATGGGGGAAAATATGGAAAGAAGATTTGGCGCTGATGTAACCAATCGAAGTGAACATAAAGGAGGCACGGTTCGGTGGGGCGGTTCATGTGACATATACGAAAGCCCATGGTTTTGAGGATTGAAGATAATATGGGGCAAATTGAGGAAAGGAGAAATGGAGCAGAGTTGGAAAATATGCCTATAAAATTTGTTGATGGGAAGAAGAGGCAAAGATTTAATCTAGAAGTGGGTGATTCTAATAACAATAGAGGAATGTTGGAGGTAGGATTGGAAAATGCAATATTGGCGGCCGCTACCAAGCCAGCTGACCGGGCACAATGAAAATTCTCAGTTAAAATGTTCGTGGTTTGGGGCAGCCACGAACAATTAGCCGTCTCAAAAACAAGTTGAGACACATTAGGCCCCATATTTTATTTCTTATGGAAACAAAGGTTGCTAGTAAATGAACGGAGAAAATAAGAAGGCAGTGTGGATTTGGACATGGAATTGATGTCGATGTAGAAAGAACAAGAGGGGGATTGTTGTTAGGGTAGAATGAAGGACTGAATTTAACTTTAAAAAGCTTTTCGAAGTCTCATATTGATGTGGAGGTAGATGAAGGAAACAAAATGATAATATGGAGATTCACGAGTTTTTATAGAGCGCCTGTGGAGCACGATCAAAAGGAATAATGGAATTTATTACGACATCTGCAGCATGGAAATAATAAGCCATGGCTAATTTTGGGAGATTTTATGAAATTTTGTTTTCTTTTGAAAAACAAGGGGGTAGTTTACGGGAGGAAAGACAGATGGTTGCTTTTAGGGAGGTGCTAGAAGATTGTGAGATGAATGATTTAGGATTTTCTGGGTAATGGTACACATGGGAACGGTGGAGGTTGGTTGGAAATAATATTAGGAAGAGATTGGAAAGAGGGGTTGCTCATCCAGAATGGTGGGATCTTTTTATAGAGTACTCGGTGAATCATTTGCAACATAGTTTTTCTGACCATTGTCCGGTGTTAGTGGATACAAACGGGGATGGGAGATTGCAATTTGGAGAACGACAAAGGCAATTTCGTTTCAATGCCAATTGGATACTGGACAAAGATTTTGAGGAGCAAATTAAACATGGGTGGTTATCAAATGAACATGATATTTTGGTGAAGCTAAAAGAATTGGGGGTAAGGTTGAGCAATGGGGAAAAAAAGGAGAAAGGTTTACAAGAGTATCGAACAACGGAAGTAAATTCTAGATTGTTTGAGTTTAGTAATGAAGAGATTAATGATGAGGTCCTAGTGGAGATTACAGAGGTTAAATTGGAGATGAATCTTGAAGCTGATAGGGAGGAACTTTTTTGGGAACAGCGGGCGTGAATCAATTTGCTTCGAATGGGGGATAGAAATATGATATTTTTTCATAGGTGGGCTTCATACTGTAAGAAAAAATCATGATTAAGGGGTTAGAGAGTGATTCCAGGAGATGGATTAATGGTGCTGTGAAAATTTTTAAAACAGTTACAGAGTATTTCAAAGAATTATTTTCGTCAAAAGAGGTAAGCAACTGTGATAGGTTACTTTCGGGTATATCACCATGTATTATGGTAGAGCTTAATGAGAAGTTAATGATGGAATTTCAAGTAGAAGAGGTTGTTGAAGCAATAAAAACTATGGCCTCTCTTAAAGCATTGGACATGTAACACCCCTAACCCGTATCTGTCGTCGGAATAGGGTTACGGAGTATTATCGAAACTTTCAAAACATTTTTAGATAATTTTTAATAATTACTATTCACTTTTCAAAATTGTTCGTAACGTCCCTTAAATGGACCCTCGAGACCCAATATGAGCTTTAGAATCAAATTGGGACTTAATCGAAAACTCTAAGAATTTTTCATGAAATTTTAAAATTTTTCCAATGTGTAGGGCTCACACGCTCGTGTGACCCTAGGACACACCTGTGCTACAGGCCGTGTTCAAACCCGTGTAACTCTTTGACTTCTACACATGGTCATGCCACATGCCCGTGTGCTAGGCCGTGTGGTTAATTAAATTCTTTCGAATTTAGGTGCAGGTTTCACACGGCGAAGACACACGGTCGTGTTCCAGGCTGTGTAGCATACATGGCTGAGACACACGCTTGTGTCTCTACCCGTGTGTTCAATTCTGAGCATTCTGTTTTCTTGAATTTAAGGTGCAAAGGACACACGGCCTAACCACACGCCCATGTGCTAGGTCGTGTGTCACACATGGTCTAGACACACGCCCGTGTGGACAAAATAAAACCATTCCTAGCTTCATTTCTCACCCAAAATCATACCAAATTCTTGCACCAAACTTACATCCAAATACCAACTAGCCCAAGCATTGAATTCAAGCAATTTATAACATCTAACATGATATATTGTTACATACATTCATGCTTAAATCTTACCTTTCTCAATCAATCAATAAGAAACACTTATGTTATCTCCATAAAGTAAACTTAAATACATATATATATATATGAGTACCAAAACATAATCATCACTAGCCATTCCAATGGCTAGATTACAATAATCATTTACATTTTCATGCCAATATGATCAATATAACCTATACATACCATTGTAACCATAATTGCTTTGCCATATTGTACCGACATGGGCCGATGGATAGTGTGAGTGATCTTGACTAAGCTTCCAATCCGACGAGCTTCCTATTTACTCTAAAATAGAGAAATAAAACTAAGTAAGCATAAAATGCTTAGTAAGTTCGTATAACATGGTACTTAACTTACCATTCATTATATTTTGAGGTAACTATGTAAAGCATATTCAATCAATTTGACCTCAAGCCCTACACACATCCTCATTGCCCTTGTGAGTCATATATTCCATAATAACATCAAAACATATATGGGCTCAACAACAATCAAGTTTCCATGCACATATGCTTTCCACAACATGTATTCATTTAAAATCTATAAATCATCTCTTTATATTACAAGTATAATTTCATAATAGTTCATCTCAAGTTCAGATTATTTCATGTCAGAACTTTACTCATATCATTCAAAATATCAAGGTCACACAAGTAATAGTACACTCAAGGTGTACAAGTCCAAAATCAAGGATGAACATTCTCATCAAATAATTTCCATGTGCAAATATCATCATCTTATACTTTCATATATCACTTATCTTGTATTATCATTTTCTTGTATTTCAGACCGATACGTGTAATAACTCATTTTATTATTCATATCTTCTCATGTCTAGTTTGTCACCCGTTGAATTTATTTGAAATATTGATGGTTACACAGGTAGTACACTCAACGTGTACAAATCAGGATCCGTCAATTCATATTCAATGGTACCCATAAGGTACTATTTCAGAGAGTACACTCTCGAGCCACACATGTATACAACAGGATTACCAGTCCAGGCTAAATCCTTTTTATGACATATGCTCTAAGGAGTTTGATCTGGATTACCAGTCTGAGCTAAATCCAATCCATAACATATGCTCGAGAGGACTTATATCAGGATTACCCGTTCAGGCTAAATCCTTTCTGTAATGAGGTCAATAGGATTACTCGTCCGAGCTAAATCCTGTTAGCAACAAATGCAGGACCTCATTCATTTTGGGAAAGCATATATATTCATCGATTTTCCATTTATTCAACTGGGATTTAAACATTTTTCAAGCATTATCGGCCATGTGATTATTTCATATATCCATAACATTCATATAATTCAAGTAAACACATTCCACATTCATTTTAAGCATATAAGTAACATTTTTATCATTTATCGTTTATCGTTTATCGGGCATTATTATTGATCGGGCTTTATCAGATATATTTTTAATGTCATATATATATGATATTTATACAGTTCACAAACACAACATTTAATTCAAGCATATAAATATACACAATTTAGTTATACGAACTTACCTCAACAATGTTCATGTACGTAAAATCTACTAACTTGACATTTTCCTCTTTCCTCGTTCTAGCTCCGAATTTGGTCTATCTGGATCTATACGAATAAATTTTACATAAATTTATCACATTTCATATTCAAGTGGACTCAATTTACATCCTTAGAAAAATTACCATTTTGCCCCTAACTTTTCCATAAATTCCCATTTTGTCCTTAGGCTCGGAAAATGAAATTTATGCAATTTACTCTCTATTCCAAGCCTAATTTAAATTTCAATATAGAATTTACAACACATATTTTCTATAAATTTTAGAATTTTTCATCAATTTTTACAACTTTACATTTTAGTCCCTAAATCATGTTTTCATCAAAGATCACTTTGTAAAAGTTGTTTATCTACCAATAACCTTTCATTTTCTACCATAAATTTCTAATTTTCAGCATATACATCCATGACCTAATTTCCATACTTTGATAACTCTTCAAATTGATCCCCCAAATAGATAGATTAAGCTATCCCAGTTTCAAAAATATCAAAATTACTAAAAACGAGACAAGAAAACTTATCCAATTTGGCCAAGAAAGTTTCTTCTCTCTCTCCTGGGGTTTACATGGAATATTTTGGGGAAAAATATGATATAAATGATTTTTTCTCTATTTAATTAATTTATCATCTTTAATAATTTTGATTTCCAATTTAGTCCTTAGCCTTTTTCTAATTTTCCATGGATGAATCATCCAAAAATATCTACTAACTTTTTATTAATGGTTTAATTACCATTTAAGGACCTCAATTTTTGAATTCCATAGCTATTTAATCCTTCTAGCTACTAGAATTCAACTTTTGCATTTTATGCGATTTGGTCATTTTCGTAATTAAACACATAATCGGTAAAAATTTCTTATCAAAAAATTCACATGACATTTCTAACATATTATGGACCATGTAATAAAATAAAAATTAATTTTATTTTCGGATCGGATTTGTGGTCCCGAAACCACTGTTCCGATTTCATTGAAAAATAGGCTATTACATGGCAAATAAGACTTTCCTGCAATTTTCTTTCAAAAGTATTAGCATGTAGTAGGGCATGAAGTCGCTACGTATTGTCTGGATGTTCTTAATGGTCGAAGAAACATAAAGGAGGTGAATCATACAAGTATAGTTCTTATCCCTAAGGTGAATTCAGCGAAACCTATGAGTCAGTTTCAACCCATTAGCCTTTGTAATGTGATTTATAAAATAATTTTGAAGGTGATTGTCAACAGATTTTGCTAGGTGCTTCATTTTTGTATTAATGATAGCCAAGGGGCATTTGTACCAGAAAGGAAAATAACAGATAACATTTTTATGGCTTATGAAATTTTACATTTGTTCAAGAAAAGAAGAGGAAATTCGAATAAAGGTTTCACTTTAAAACTCGATATGAGTAAAGCATATGACAGGGTCGAGTGGTATTTTGTGGAGTTTGATGCGAAGAATGAGATTTTGCTAGGAGTGGACTTCCCTTATAATGAGGTGTATCACTAGTGTTTCGTATATAGAAATGATCAATGGAAAGCATTGGGAGGAGTTTTGACCTACAAGAGGATTAAGGCAAGGAAATCTACTAAGCCCATACTTATTTCTAATTTGTGCCAAAGTTTTCTCATGTTTAATTGACATGGCCAGAAGAAAGGGGAGGCTTTTGGGGTCAAGGGTGGGGAGAAGTAATATTTCGGTGACCCATTTATTTTTTTACAGATGACAGTGTGTTGTTTGGAGAAGCGTTGACTGAGGGTGCAAATAACATGAAAAACGTGATCAACGAGTATGAAGTAGTATCGAGAAAAATGGTTAATTTTGACAAATCAGTAATCTATATAAGTGGTAATGTTGAACAAGAAATACAGGAACAGGTGGGCAGAATCTTGGGAGTGCAAATTTCTAATAATCCAAAGAAGTATTTGGGATTGCCAACAATGGTCGGTCGAAGGAAAAAGCATGCTTTTGTTGAAATTAAAGAACGTTTTAGCAAGATGATGAACAATTGGAGTGTACGCTACTTATCGGCTGAGGGTAAGGAAGTATTTCTTAAATCCGTTTTACAAGCTATTCCGATCTATGCTGTAACACCCGAAACCTGGCCCAGCCGTAATGGCCGAATCTGACGTGCCACATTGAAGTTAAAAATCCACGCTTTGTTTTAGTGTTTTAAAAAAACGGTCGTTTGATAAGGCTTAACCAAGTGAATGGAAGTCTGCACTGGTAGGTATCCAAAAAGCGAAGAGGTGAGCCATGAAGGTCGCTTAAGTACCAAGCTCTTGAATGGATCCAATCCTAGACATGCCCATAACCATTACCACACTTTGGTGCGAGGTTAGGTTTTGAGAAAAACGAGTTAGAATTCATTTAAGTAGATATTTTTGATAAACCGATTAATTGTATCGTTGCGTTACTTTGAAAACAATTATCATTTTCAAAATGTGGGCTAAGTCTAACCCATTTTGGATTGTTATCAGTAAAATATAGGGTATAAAATAAAATGATCCCAGAAAAATAATTAAAATGGCCTTATTACAACCCAAAACCAAATAATAATATTAATAAGATAAAACTTATAAAGAAATAAATCGGCTACTTATTGCAATTAAAAGAAAGAAGCGATGAGTGTGGCCATCTCCGAGTCCTCACGACTCCAAACCATCTAAGCTTAGGGATTACGGACAATTAGAAGCGGGTGAGTTTACGAAAACTCAAGTGTGTAATCCCAATAACATACAAACAAGTGAAAACACATGTCGAGACAATCGGGCCAAAGCCCTATTTAGTCTTGACATATCTTGGTCAAGCATTTTCATAAATCATATCATTTGGTCAAGCCTTTTCATAAATCATTTCACTGGGTCAAGCCTTTCTTCAGAAATGGTATGGCCCATAGGCCCATTTCAATATCACATGTAATGTCAATGGATGTATGCAAGCCCATTTCAATATCATATGAAATACCAATGAATGTATGCAAGCCCATTTGGGAGACTACTCGACCCACCATTCGCTACTCTCCACCGTACCAACCAACACACTATGTGGGAATGATTCAACCCACCCAACCAACACACCAACGGCAAGCATAGTGCTTTATCATATATCTGGAGGCCTAGCCTCTTTTAATAACTGGGGCAAAGCCTTTTTCAGTAAACTGGGGCATAAGCCCTTTTGCACTTCCTCTATCCATATAAAAACCCAACCCAATGCATTTATGAATACATCATGTGCATTTCATACATATCATGTGCATTTCATACATATCTTGTGCATTTTATACATATCATGTGCATATCATATCAATCATGTATATCATATCCCAGTATCAAATTTATAATTAAACCTTAGGGGTATAATGGTCATTTTTACCTAAGGGCAAAACAGTCATTTTCATACTATAAGGGTAATTTCATAATTTTACCAAATATCAAGGTTTTCCATGTTCATCAACAATTATCAATATTTCCAAGTGTTTAAACAATGATCTTTAACCCACTTTATCAAACTCAGGCTTTTAGGCCCAAAACCTCTAATGGGCCCTACGAATGCCGATTTAGCCCACTAAGCCTGCTTAATCCAAATTTTACAACAATACTAACCGTATTATCAAGCAACTTTTCCAGTTTCCATTTTCTATCAATTTTACCCAAATGGGCCCGAAAGCCCATTGGGCCCAATTCCAACCCATTGAGGCCCAACTTACCATCGTGTACAAAATTGTGCTCTTACCTATTCCATCGATCCAACCACTGATCATATCGTATCTATCGCACTTTAAGCAAAGGCAAAATCACAAGTTCTCGAAATACCGGTATTTTAGCATTTCGGCTTCTCAGCAAATATTAATCTAAGCTATTACGAGGGTTAGTACACACCTGTTACGGGTTGAAGTTGAAACGATTCCATAATCAATCAGTTACGATAACTACCACTTGTCACTCAAACTTAACGATTCCAATATCAATATATGTAAATCCTAAGCACATCAGTCATACAGAACATAAGGGCGTATTCATCATTTTACCATACAAGGGTATTACGGTCACCTTACCCTACAGGGGCTTTACGGTTTTTTTACCTATTAGGGGTATTTTAGTCATTTCATCCTACAAGGGTGTTTTGGTAAATCTACAAATCAAAGGTATTTCTGTAATTTTGTAAATTAGGGGTATTTTGGTAATTTTACAAATTAAGGGTATTTCGATAATTTCACAAACCAGTGGTATTTTGGTAATTTTACAAACTAGGGGTGTTTTAGTAATTCTATCCTATAGGGGTATTTCAGTAATTTCACAATCGAGGGTAAAATGGTAATTTTGTAAATCAGGGGTAAAATACTAATTCTGTAAATCGAGGGTAAAACAGTAATTCTATAAATCGAGGGTACTTTGGTAATTTTTACAAGTCGAGGGTATTTTAGTAATTTTACAAATCAGGGGGTATTTTAGTAATTTTACAAACCAGGGGTATTTTAGTAATTTTGTAAATCAAGGGTAAAATGGTAATTCTATAAATTGAGGGTAAAATGGTAATTCTATAAATCGAGGGTAGAACTATAATTCTGTAAATCGAGGGTACTTTGGTAATTTGGTAAACTAAAGTATTCTAAACAGGGATAACAATACGAATGGGCCTAAAGCCTATTCTCAGGCCAAATGGGCCCACACGTTCGTGTGGCCCTTTTAGCCCAAATCTAGCCACAGATATGAGATTCATCTAGCCTAGTCTAATATTTATTACACAATCAAACAACTTATCCAATTGGGCCCGTAGGCCTATTGGGCCCACATGGCCCCTTTCGGCCCATCGCGGCCCGAAGTAGGCATCCTACAGCTAGAGTAGTGAGAAATACACACCTGATAGGAGACTAGAGTTAATCAACGCTCCGAGCACTCTTAGCCGACGCCCAACCCAAACGAGCACGCCATACAGCGAAAGGGATCAGCCAAGAAAGGTAACTCTACTCTCCTCATGGTTCTTTCTATTTAAAGCCAGCTTCGCATCCCCCCTTATGTTAGCTTCCTGATGTGGGATCCCTCCATCATCAGAGTTTAAATTCAACACCAACTCTTGCCGCCCCCTGTTAGCAAAATAAATGCTCCTTGCTTGCCATGGGATTCGAACCCATGCCTCCCCTCAGATGCTCCACATGCTACTTGCCACTAAACCACAAGGCTTTTTGTGTCATATTTTATCCCTAATTAATTATAAGGTCTAAAGGCCAAAGTCCAGGTTCCCTAAAAAAAACCAAAATAAATTGCAAGAGCTAAGGCTTGAACCCAGGCTCTTATACAACCTTAATGATGCCACAACCACTAGACTACATGCTTCCTTGTGTCATTTATTTACCACAATAATTTAAAAGGCCCTCATCCAAGCATCCAAGTTTTTTTTTCGCTTAATACCAAAATTTTTGCTAAAGCCCAAGTTTAAACCCAAGATTTCTCCAACACTTCTCAAAGCCATTAACCACTAAAGCAAACATTTAATTGTTTCATTTCATTGCACAATTAAATACCTATATACAACCTCCATACAGACCCCCACTCAAGGCCCAATACTTCTAGGCCCAAATTCGGGGTGTTACATATGCGACGCAATATTTTAAGTTACCAGTTTCATTTTGCCATGAACTTGAGAATATAATGTGTAAATTTTGGTGGCGTAATTCCTAAACCAACAAAGGTATACATTGGTACAAGTAGAGTGATATGTATATAGCTAAAGCGAAATGAGGGCTAGGTTTTAAGGATTTATCAAAGTTTAACAAGGCCCTGTTAGCAAAGCAGGGGTGGAAAATTATTACGCAACTTAATTGTTTGTTCGAATGTGTAATGAAAGAAAAATATTTCCCAAGGAGGGAGTTTATGAGTGCAATAATAGGATCTTACCCTTCCTATACCTGGTGAAGTATATGAGGAGCTAGACGTCTTCTTGAGGAGGGGATTAGTTGGAGAATCGAGGACGGCAAGACAGTAAATATCTAGGATAACGCATGGTTATCGAGACCTGAAAATGGAAGAGTGGATTGTCAACATATTGATATTCGATATTCTATGGTGTTAGATTTAATTGAAAGGGATTTTGTTACCTGGAAGCAGGAGGACATTCGTTCATTATTTGGCGAGGAGCAGATGCAGAGAATTCTCTTAATTTTGTTGATGGGCAGTGAGCCACAAGATGTGTTAATTTGAAGAGGCGAGAAAACAGGGCTTTATACGGTCAAAAGTGGTTAAAAATGGCTGAATACAATAGGGGAAACTAGAATACAACATGAACATCTATCTAAGGTTTTTACAAACATATGGGATCTTAAGGAGCCAAGCAAGATTCGAATACATTTGTGGAGAGTCGCTAACGAATTTGTGCTTGTACTGTATAAACTGAGAGCTCGTAAGCTGGTGGTTAACATGATTTACCTAGTATGCAAAGAATAAGAGGAAACAGTGAGCCACCTCTTTTGGGATTGCAACTTTACTCAACAAGTATTGCGGGAATATGGAGTGTTTAATTCAATTACCAACAGAGAAACCAAATGGAAAAAATGGTTAGCATTTGAATATGAGAATCATAATAATGAAGAATGCAAAATTTGAACTATCTTTTTCTGGGCTATTTGGTACAACTGAAACAAAATTTATCATGAAAGGAAACGAGACCGAGTACATGAAATTTTGGGTTTTATCAATGCATACTGTATAGAAATAAAGAACATAAGTGAGATTTTTAAGAACGGACATGAGATTAACAATAATGTGTGGCAGCCACGTAGGGATAATGTTATAAAAATAAATTTTGATGCGCATTTTAATCAGAACTTTCGAAGTTTATTTTTAGGAATCATTTGCAAGAAATAAGTAAGGACTAGTGATTGCATCGTGTACTTACCCATGGGAGAATAGCTCAGATCCGACCATGGCCGAGGCGAGGGCGTGTTTTCAGACTGTTACTATGGAAGAAGAAATGGGTTTCCAAGACATATGTGTTGAGGGAGATGCGTTAACTGTTATCAGAAAACTAATCTCTGTAGTAGAAGATAGATCATGTATTAGAAATTTGATCCAAGAAATCAAGGGGAGAATCTCCAAATTCAGAAGCTTGCAGTTCAAATACGTACCAAGGGAAGCCAACAAAGCAGTACATGGGTTGGCGTTGGAAGGGCAGAAATATGAAGGCCCTCGATACTGGATGGAAGAGGTACCACGCACAGTGGAAGGACTGGTAAACCACGATAGGAGTTACGACGATGACGAAAGATAACTGATATTGTTGAGTCCGGACTTTGTATCGATGGATCGGTCCGAAGAACTCGCAGAGAGTAACAGAGACTAGAGCTTGAAAAGGCAACATTTGTTTGATCGTGGGTGAAGGGTCTCTGAAGCAGCTGATGCATAAAGGGAGTTTGTTTACAGCGATAAGGAAAATAGGATTCCAGACCTAGGTTTTTTCATTTCTTTTTAGATTAAGTCTTTTTGTTTTCTTTTCTAATTTTTGTTTTCTTGTGTGCTTTCTTTAATTTTATTTCTGTCTTTTTAGATTCCAATGCACCATTCTGGTTGCCAATTAAAATAGGACATTTGTAGAGTCATTTATTTTGGTCTATAATCGAGTCAAGTTTCTCAATCAATAAAGCATCAATTGATATTGAAAAAAAAAACAATATTGACAAAATATTCTATTAAGTATTTAACTAACTCCAAAGTAATAGGTTAACTTCAAATCAAGGTGAATAAATATTCAACACTTCCTTTTGATTCAAAGTTGTTCTGTAACACCCCTAACCTGTATCCGTTGCTGAAATAGGGTTACGAGGCATTACCGATCAAATCATAACATACAACATACATTCCTCATATGTAAATCCATTATCACATAAACATCATTCAAACATAATCATATTGTCCCTTATAAGGTTCTACGAGACCTTAAAACATGCTTAGAAGAGGTTTGGGACTAAACCAATAACTTTTGTAAACTTTGGGAAACATAGAAAATTTTCAAACATTCTAGGGTCACACGCCCGTGTGAACAGGCCGTGTGCCTTACACGATCACCAGACATGCCCGTGTTGCAGGCTGTGTGAAAACAGGGCATACATTTTGACTTGTACCACATAGCTGGAGACACGCCCGTGTGCCTTGGCCGTGGGAAAACTAGAGGGGTTGCTGACTTGGGTCACATGGCCAGCCATATGCCCATGTGCCAGCCCGTGTGCCACACATGGCCAGTAGACACGCTCATGTGTCTAGGCAGTGCCAAACCTGTAGGGTATACTGACTTAATTCGAAGGATTACCTGGAGGGACACACGGCTGTGTACCAAGGCCATGTGTCACACACGATCAAGCCATACGCCCGTGTTGTAATGACCAAAAATTCACGGGCATAAAAAAAGTGCATTATCGTGCTTCCGTCTTAATAAAAAGAATTCGTAAATAATTAGTAGAAATATTTATGAGTCTAGTGGTGTGTTTAATTAGGCTTTAGTTAGGTGAATTTAACCTAATTAGGAGAAATTAGAAAAAAAAGGATTAAATTGAATAAAGGGTAAAAGTTTAATTATAGATTAAAGAAAAACTTAAGGGCTAAATAAGCAATTAGACTAATTGCTTAGAATGAGGAGGTTAATGAGTATAAAAATCTTGAGATTTTGTTATCAATTTATTATTATAATTATTGTTATGGTTTTTATTTAAATATTATTATTAATATTATTATATTATGAAATAAAATAAATTAAGACAAGTGTATGGTGATAAGATGATACAAGTGTAATAATGTATATATATACACTTGTATTATAATTATTTATTTACTTAAAATTTAAGTTAAAATATATTTATTAATTAAATAATTATATTTTAAGATTTTTGTATGATAAATAAATAAAAGAAAGGCAAATGGATGGTTATGATAATATACAAATGTAAAAATATTTATATGTACAGTTGTGATATATGTATTTATTATTAAATGATATTTATTATAATTATTATTATAGTTTTATATTAAATTATTAAATTATTATTATTACTATTATTATTATTATTATTATTATTAAAATAAATTAAAATGAAGACAATTGTATAATGATTAATGGTACATGTGTAAAATATATATAAATATAGTTGTAATTAAATAAAATATTTTCTTATAATTTAAGTAAAAGATATTTATGAATTAAATATTATTATTATAATGTATTATTAGTAATATTATTAACTAATATATATATATATATATATATGAAATAAAGTAAAATAAAAAAAAGAAACATAAGCTTTCGAAATAGGGAGAAAGGAAAGAAGAAAAGAAAAGAAAAGAAAAGAAAAGGGAGAAATAGGGATTTTAAAGCTTGGAACTTAAATGGCAAAGAATTCGAGGCATCGACATCGAAAGGAAAGGAAAAATTATCGAGGAGTAATCGAACAAATCCTGGTTTGTATTACTATAATTCAAATCTATTTATTATTAATTGTTATATTTTAATTAAAATGCTTGGCAAGTAAAATTAGGTAAGCAATTGAAATGATGATATTGATTTGAATGAAATTGATTCAAAAATGTTTATGGCTATTGAAATTGAATGTGAACAAATTGGAAATTAAAAGTGATTTAAATTGAATCAAATTGAATTGAATGAAGAAAATATGTGAGTATTTGAAATGTATATTGATTGAAAAGTAATTAATGATTTGAATTTGATTGGAAAATGAATTAAAAATATGAATTAAATAAAATGAATTAGTTTATGAATATTTGTGAATATGTGAATTGTGTATTGATTGAAAAGTGGTTTGAATTGAATCGAAATATGATTATATGTGATTATCTGAAATATATATTGGTATTGAATTGTTTATTGATTAGAAAGTGGAAAAGTGAATTTGAATTGAATGAGAATTGAATTGAATTGTGAATTTGAATTGAAAGTGAAATTGACATTGAAAGTGATTTGAAATGTGAATTTGGAGACCCTATTAACTAGTCGGGCTAAGTCGGATATAGTTGGCATGCTATAGGATTGGAAGAGTTCAGGGATAGTTCGACCTCGAGTCGATGAGACACTGGGTGTCACTATTTTACTTCGAATAGATTCGATGAGGTACTGGATACCACTTTGCTGTGGCTCTGCAGATGAGACACTGGGTGTTAACTTTGCTTCAAACTATCCGATGAGGCACTGGGTGCCAATCTGGTGTGTTTGGTTGGATTTGCGTATCCGCCAAAGTCCGAGTCTGTTAATAGCAGTAATTAAATGGAAAGTTAAATCAATTGAATTGAATCGATTGAGCCATTGGAAAGAAATGAGAAAGTAGATGTGAATTGAATTTGTGAATGGAATGAAGATGTGAAATTTGAAGCATGAACTTAAGGTTTATGAATTTGCTAAAATATCAAATTATTGATATTGAAATCAGTTGAATAAATAAAATGAGAAA
The DNA here is from genome assembly GCF_025698485.1 of Gossypium arboreum. Classification (NCBI taxonomy): domain Eukaryota; kingdom Viridiplantae; phylum Streptophyta; class Magnoliopsida; order Malvales; family Malvaceae; genus Gossypium; species Gossypium arboreum. The sequence goes on along the minus strand of NC_069073.1, from coordinate 10,860,717 downwards.
ATCAAATGAATTGATCGATTGAACTATTGAAAGTATGAGAAAGTGAAATTATGAATTGAAATGTGAATTGAAATTGAGATATCGAAATAAGAAATGAAAATAGAATGATTTGGAAATAATGAAATAGTGTATGAGTTAGTTGAATATAATCTTATGAATTAATTAGAATTATTTTTATTGAAAAATGTTGGTTTAAATAATTATTGAAAGACTAATGTTGTAAGGTTTTAGATATGTAATAGAATAAGTTATTGAATTAGGATATAGAAATGAAATATATGAAATAATGATATTATGAAATGGTTATTGATGAAATGCATGAAAATGGATATTGATATAAGAAGATATATAAATCAAAATAAAGAAAAGCTAGTCAAGATATATATTATTAGAATAAATTTAAAGTTTAAATGCATAAATGAATTATTTAAAGGTAAAATAGTGGTAAGGTTTAATGTGTATATATATTGTTTTTACCTTAAGTATTTGAATTATAGTAATATCACTGGGTGTATACTCAGCGTACGGTTTGTTTCCGTGCGCAGATTAGGTACAAAAATTTTGAAGAGTTGTATTTGATATTACGAGTCTTCTTTTCATCACATCTTCAAGCAACAAGAGGGTACGTTTTGAAATTTTGAATAAAATGGCATGTACTTAGGAAAAATTAAATATGTCCCAAGTAGTAGTAATGGATTTAAATATAAATTATTTAAATTTATTATTTGTCGATTTTTATGTTCAAATATAATAGTAATTAGCCAAGAATTACTTTGGCACCAAATGTAATATTCCTATATCCAGTTCCTTGAGTCGAACATGGTATACAGGTGTTACACGTGTGCTCGGCTGTGTGGGGCGAAAATAGGCTTGATTGAAGCCACATTTCTTACCCTTCTCAATCATACCTAAAACACCATATTTCATGCCATTTCAATACATTAATAGACAGCCAAACCATGCTATTTCATGCACCAAACTTACAATACCAATTCTATCCATTTCTTCAACTCAAATCAATACCATTTGTACATTAACACATACCAAACTAGCATGATTCATTCCTCATTACTCACCTATTCAATCATATACCAAAGTACATATCATACTCATCAATAAAACCTATTTCAATATGTATTTTTACTACCATCAATCACACACAAAGCTTGACTCATAAATCATCTATTAGCCATTCACTTATCAAGTCCGGCTTAGACCCTAGTCGGAATAGTGGTTTTGGGACCACATATATGAGTCATAAAAATATTTAAATATTATTCTTCGTGTTCATGATGTGTGAATTAGCATGTGTGTAAGTTTTGTTTGAAAATTTAATCATTTGTGTGTTTAATTTTGAAAAAGGACCTAATCATGTAAACTGTAAAAGCTGTATGCTAGATGTTAAAAGTGCCTATTTGACTTGGATTTATAATTGAGAGGTCCTTATGTGGATATTATGCGATTCACTTTGATAATGGACATTATTATATGTGTTTTCAAATGGTTTATTAAAAGGGTATTATAGTCATTAACATATTAAACATATGTTAAATAAAACATAACATAAAATAAAGCCATTGTCATCTTGTCTTGTCGAAAATTCAAAGGAAAAATAAAAGATAAAAGCTTGCTAGGGTTCGGCTATGGGTTGACTTGATTAAGGTATGAGTTTTGTTCGGTTTTTGATAATTTTTACTTTTTTGTAATCGTTGCTTTGTATATTATCGAACCCATGCCTCAATTTCTGATTTTGTTGATGAATTTTAAATGTGCCATGGATGGATTCATGAGCTTTGTGATGTTATATGTTGAAATATGAAAGCTTGATGTTGGGTTTACATGTGTTGTCTTTGAATTTTTGATGAAATTGAGTAATTTGGGCTAAATTGTAAAAATTTTATTTTGAGGGACTAAAATGTGAAATAAATGAAATGTATGGACTTGTATGAGAGCTAGGAAAATTCAGCTAAGCTTGTGTACAAGAAAATTTTGTGTATTTTGTGATTTTGTGAATTAGGAACTAAAGTGTCGAAATGTAAAAATGTGAGGACTATTTTGCAAAATGCCCTAATTGTGTGTGAATAGATTGGTTTGAATGATTTAGGGAATAAAAGGGTTAATTTTGAATACATTTAGATCAAGCAAATAGGAATTCAGACATAGACCGAGGGAAGTCAAAGATTATAGAGTAGACGATCAGAGTCGACAATTCAGAGTTTGAGGTAAGTTCGCACGTAAAACATGATGTTTTAAGTATATTTTGCTGTTTGATTATACATAGGTTGTATTTATATTTGGTTGGATGAATACAATGATAAACCAATGGTATTTGGCACTAAGTGTGTGATTTAAATTAGCTTCGGCTATATGAGGCACTAAGTGTGCGAGTCTGAAATGGTTTCAGTTAATTGAGATGGCACTAAGTGTGCGGAATTGTTAAAGCTTCGGCTAATCTTTAAAGCACTAAGTGTTCGAATGTTTAAAGCATTGGTGAACTTTAGAAATTCTTAAAATATCCAAACAAGAGGTGAGAATGAAAACAAATGAATACGAGAATGTTTAGGTAAGTATAATATATATGTGGTAGATGGTAAAATGCATAAAAAGTTTATTGAATTGGTATAAACATATGGTTGGTGTTGGCATGGACTTGATGGATGAGTTGAGAATTTATAAGTACTTATGTGTTGATGTTTCATATTTTATATATTGTTGATGTTTTGGTACGAGCTTACTAAGCTTTTGAAAGCTTACTTTGTGTGTATTTGCATTGTTTTTAGATATCGAAACTACTGTGAGCTCGGGAATCATCAAGGATCATCACCACACTATCGAATCTCATTTTGGTATTTTTCTAAAAATGTATATTTTAAAGTATGGCATGTATAGACTAGTAGTTGTGGGATTATGTTTTGTGATGTATATACTTAGCCATGTGATTTGGCTAGCTTATTTTTGAAACTATAATTTGATAATAGTACATGATATGTGTTGATAACATGCAATTGTGGTATGTTTTATTTGGTTAAAAGAAATGGTATATGTTGGTAAGTTTTGGTAAGTTTTAGTATGAGATTGAATGATGTAAGGAAAGAAATGTTTTGATGTGATCTTACCTTATGTTTGGCATGTATTGGTAAGGCTCATGATTTTGTATATGGTTGACAATATTATGGCATAAACGATGTGTGTTTTGGCATAAAAATTGGCTGAATTGGTTGTGCATATAGGCTTGTTTCTTTTCTTGTAGGTTGACCCAAGTTGGGGTGGCAATTTGGCTATTCAAATGACCTATTTTTGCTCACACGGGCAGAGACATGGGCGTGTGTCTCAGTCGTGTACGACACATGACTATGTTGCACGGCCATGTGTCCCTTGGGGTACCCTACAATTGTAAGTCAGGCTCAAGTGCGGCCAAGGCACACGGGCGTGTGGTTAGCCGTGTGGCCCAAGTCAGGCTCGACCTTGGCCAGGGCACATGGGCGTGTCTTGTGGCCGTGTGGTCAAGTCAGTATGTATGCCCTATTTCGCCACGGCTTAGACACACGGGTGTGTCTAAGGCTGTGTGAGGCACACGGCCTGTTCACACGGGCGTGTGACCTTTTAAAAGTTGAATTTTTTTTAGGTTCTGAAACTTCCTGATGTTATCGAATTAGTCTTGAATGTATGATTTAGACCTCGTATGATTGTTTAAAGTTTGTGTTAAATATCTATGACCTATATTTTATTGAAATGTGATGATTTTTGTTATGTGGTTGTTCGGATCTGAGTTGTGAGTCTAGTAATGCCTCTTAACCTATTCCGGCGACTGTTCTGGGTTAGGGATGTTACATTGACTATGCCCGTTGAACCCTTCGGAATCACTAAAGATACTCAGATATCACATAAAGCTCATACAATGCCATAGCCTAGATATGGTCTTACATATTATCTCATATCGATGCCAATGTCCTAGACATGGTCTTACACAAAATCATATAATGATGCCAATCCCAAACATGGTCTTACACGTAATCACAGTACAATGCCAATGTCCCAGACATGGTCTTACATGTAATCTTATCTCGGTAATCCTAATGTCATGACATTTGTATCCTATATTATTCTTAAGGTTCATACGGGACTTTCGGACGTCGTAATTCTATCGATTTCGGCTCATAATCATGGCCATTCACCATTCAATTCAATTCAATAATAAATAAGCATTTATAACACAATTTAAATATGTTTATTATCATATGAACTTACGTCTTTCGTTGTAACGACAAATTAAGTCGACTAATTCGATACTTTGTTTTCCCCCTGTTCTAGGTCCGAGTCTCATTTTTCTCAATCCATATAATAAAAAAAATTTACTTATTTAATCATTAACTCATTCAATTTAACATAATTTACACATTTTGGTAAAATTACACTTTTACCCCTATTATTTCACATTTTTACAATTTAGTCCTTATCACATAAAATCACAATTTCATGCAATTTCATCCTACCCATGCTTAGCTGAATTCTTCTTATTGCCTTATCAGCCCACATTTTCCAAATAATCACACTTTTAACCACATAATTTCATTTTTTCACAATTTAATCCCTAATTTGCATTTTCATCAAAAATCACTTTATAAAACTTGTATATCCAGCTTCAAACATTAATAAAATATCATAAAATATCTAAATAACCAAACATTCAAAAATGACATCATTCAAAATCTATAACAGTTTCGAAAACGGAGATACGGGCTAGCTAAATTGAGCTGCAACAATATAAAAAACGTAGAAATTATTAAAAATAGATCAAAATCCTTACCTAAATGAGGAAAACAATGTTGGCCGAACCTAGCTCATCCATCGCTTCCATTCTTTTCAAATTTAGGTGGAAGGGATGATAAAAATAAGGATTTTGGCTTTTGTTTTATTAATATTAATTGTTATTAACTATTTACTTAATTAACCATTTATAATTACACCAAAGGCCACTCCACTAACATGCACTATCTCATAAATGGACTATTTACCACAAAAGGACCTTCACTTTTAAGTTCTATAGCTATTTGACACCTTTAGCTCATAGAACACAACTTTTATGCTTTACGCGATTTAGTCCTTTTTACCGAATTAAACACTTAAAGGATAAAATTTCTTTACGAAAATTTCACACAACTCTAATATCATGCTTTTAATATTTAAATAGTAATAAAATAAATTTTTTGATTTCAGATTTGTGGTCCCAAAACCACTGTTCTAATTTAGCTAAAAACGGGTTGTTACAACTCCCCCCTTAGGGATTTTCGTCCTCGAAAATCTTATCAGAGATTAGATTAAAGATTTGCTTTCACATAGCCTTATCAATTTCTCACATAACCTCAGATTTCTCAACTTTTCAATCTCACGAGCTAAGATTCTGATCTGTTCTTTGCCATACGTCAAAACAAGCTGAGTGTCTCCTTCTGAAAGAGAAACTATAGGTAAAGTATCTTATCTGTATCATCACATCATATATAATAAATACATTATGGATCTTATCAAATTCTGACGGTAATCTCATACACTCTCATTCTTTCAATAATCTCATATAGCCTGATAAATCACGAACTCAACTTCTCCTTATAACTAAATTGAGAAATTGTATTCCCACTATAATGCCTTCACAAATACTCAGTTTTCTAACTAAAATTCAATGCTTTTACGCATCAAGCCCGCATATGTTTTCTACCAATATAAAACTGCTTTTAGACTATCACAAATTACTTCCATTTTTCCTCAGTCTTTCAAGTTCTAAAACAAAGTAACAAAATATATTTCGAAAATCTGAATCACTTCTCATATTAACTATCACATTGAGGGTAGTAAATACTGTTAAAAAGCAATCCCATACCCAAAGCTTACAGTAGTTATAACACCCTAACCCGTATCCGTCACCGGAATAGGTTATGAGGTATTACTAGAAGAGACATAGCTTTTAGGCAATCAAAAACATACTCAAACATGTAATTCAAATTCAAATCAATTATAAACTTAAATAATCAATTTAACCTTTTTACAAAACAATTTATAACATATTAATCAACTTGTCGTAATATTAAATTATAAACAAATAATGTCCACTATATCATTTTGACACAAATCATATACGCATATCAAAGTCTTTATAAAATAATTTAAATCAATTATTATAAGCATGAAATATCAAAGAGCACAAAAACCAAATTTTCATGCAAACCATTAAAACCTTATAATACTAAAATTACTATTTATTTGGTCACTTTTATAAGCATTAGCCGATGACCATATGCTTTCCTATACAAAGGCATTTCATTATTAAACCAAAAACAAAGAAAGCAATTTATTCAATCAAGGATTTCATACATAAAAATCATAAAGCATACATATTCGAGATATATACCATGTTTACCCTACTTCATTCGGCATGTAAATTTTAATTACAAGAAATGTCAATTTTTTTCCATTTCAAATATAAATAATCTACTATTCATATGATTATTTTATAAGGCTTTAGCCAAATATGATCATACCTAATACATGTGTTTCATTCCATGACCATTTCTTTACTAAACCAATTTCTATTATTCAATTTGCATGAAAACTTTTCAAAGAATCACATTTTCATGATTATTCAATTAGCAAATATCACATGACAAATAATAATCAAATTTCCATACTAATTGCCGAATACCAATATTCACAACTTCAAAAGGTCGAAATTTAATTACCAACCATTTTGCATTGAATCGAAAGACTTATATAAAACCAACTTAATGACCATACATTCGATTATATATACTTATGATCACAAGTCAAAACAAACATATCAAATGGCCATATAAAAAAATTGCCGAATTAAAAAGTCACTCATGATATGTACTAATTACTGATAAACCGTAATTTATACATATTTTTACCCATGTTTAACGCATTTTATGGATGATTTCCCATTAGAATTGGTGAATTCGATGCTCGTAATGCTTTAATTTCATGTTGTATACCTAGGAGAGCATAGGAGAGCAAAAGGAACGAGAAACAGGCCAAAAACAGAGAAAATGGGCCAAAGTATAAAATCAACACGGCCTGAACCGCCTCACACGGGCAGACCACACAATCGTGTCAATTTGGCAAGCTCGAGCACGGCCTGAAGTAATCACACACGGGCGTGTCCCTGCCGAGCCCAAGTGGAGTCCAATTCGAAAAAGGCTAATTGAGGGCTTTTAGGCATTCCAAAGCCTATAAATACACCCTAGAGGAGGAAGAAAAGTGACACAGAGAAGAGGGGGCAAGGAATTACCCCAAAAAAGCCGATTGATCCATCTCAGAAACTGGATTCATCATCAAGACTGAAGATCTCTCCCCAATTTCCCTTCAGGAGTTTTGGGTTTCCTTTATTTTTTGTATTCTTTATTATTCTGAGATGCTTTCTTATTTAGTTATGAACTAAATCCCCTAAATACCTAAAGGGAATGAAACCTAAGATGAATTTTGTTATTGTTTTCTGGATCGTATGATAAATATTTAACTTGTTCTTAATTATGTGTTCTTAATTCTTGTTTTGATATCCCAGGATACTGATTCAAGATAAGCTCTTATTTAGAGGAGGAATAGACCCTGTCTAAGAGTAAATTTCTCATAATTAAGCGGAGTTGATTGCGTGCCTAGACATAGGGTGATAAGATTTTGCTAGATTAGGGTGAAACCTAATAAGGGGATCCATAGATCGAGTTAATGCAACCCTAGAGTGTTAATTAGAGAAAAGTCTCGGTTATTCAATCTAGGGATTAAACGTTATTAGTCTTAAATAGGGATAATAACATAACTTAGGGATTTCTACGGAACAAGTTAAATGAATAAATCGTCTGATTCAGAGCCAGAATAACAAGTACAGTCTAGGTGGATTTTTCCTTAGGTATTGTCTTCAATCAATCGATTTTTCCGAAAGTAATTCCCTAATTCCATTCTCTGTGCGTTCTTAGTTTAGATAATTAGTTAGTTAAAACAAAAATCTCTTTATTCTTAGGCTAGATAATAAAAAGACAGTCATTACTAGTACTTTTAGTTCCTTTGGGTTCGACAATCCGGTGTTGTTAAAACTATACTACTATTTGATAGGTACACTTGCCTACATCGCGATAATAGTTAGTTCAAGAACGAGTAATTATAAATATTTAAAACCCATCACGAAACCTCGCAATCAAGTTTTTGGCTCCGTTGCTGGGGAAATAAGATATTGGGAATGCTCATTTTTTATTACTTTAGCCATTTATTTTTCTTGCAATTTAATTTAATTTTATTGTTATTATTATTTATTAATTTACTTTTTCCTTCTCTTGGCAGGTTTTTATAGTTTATGACTAGAAGAAACTCGTCAGGACCATTACTTTTTGACGTAAAAATTGATCGTACAGTTCGCAGAAATCAAAGAGAAATAAGGAGAAGCTTAAGATACACAGAGAACGAGCAAGAAGACGATACTCAACCCCCAACCGAAGAGATGGCTGAAAACCAAGGTAATCAGCTACCTCCTACAATTGCGGTTAATCAAAATCCTGCTCCGCGCACTATGTATGATTATGCTAAACCTTCTTTAACAGGATCTGAATCTAGCATAGTTAGACCTGCTGTAGCTACAAATACTTTTGAACTAAAACCTAACACAATTCAAATGATACAACAGTTTGTTCAGTTTGACGGTTTGCAGGATGAAGATCCCAACGCTCACTTAGCAAACTTTCTGGAATTTTGCGATACGTTTAAAATCAATGGCATTTCTGGTGATGTCATACGTCTTCAGTTGTTTCCCTTTTCATTGAGGAATAAAGCTAAACAGTGGTTGAACTCGTTACCACGAGGGTCAATTACTTCTTGGGAACAAATAACTGAAAAATTTTTACTCAAATACTTTTCGCCGGCTAAAACGGCTAAATTATGCAATGATATCTCTTCGTTTGTGCAGATGGACTTAGAAACACTTTACGATGCATGGGAGAGAGACAAAGGCTTACTGAGAAGGTGCCCTCACCATGGGTTACCACTTTGGCTTCAGGTTTAAACATTCCATAATGGCCTGAATCCTTCGACTCGACAAATGGTTGACGCAGCTACTGGCGGAACCAGCAACAATAAAACACCTGAAGATGCCTATGAGTTTAGAGAGGAGATGTCACTGAATAACTATTAGTGGAAAGTCATGAGGACTAAGCCAACTAAAGTAGCAGGCATTTATAACATCGATTCGGTTACTATGCTGTCAAACCAGGTAGAAATTCTAAATAAAAAGATCGATGGTTTTCTTAGTTCTTCACAGGTTTACCCAGTAATGCAGTGCGAAGCAAGTGGAGGTGGACCAAACCATTCGGAATACCAACCTTATGGCCACAACTTGGATAACGAGCAATTAAATTACATGGGTAATAATCCTCGACCTCAAAACAATCCATATAGTAACACTTACAATGCAGGTTGGAGGAACCACCCCAATTTCTCGTCGGGCGGTCAAGGAAATCAAAGACCACAACATCCTCTGGGTTTTCAACAACCACCCTACCAACAGGAAAAGAAGCTGAACCTTGAAGAGATGCTCTCAAAGTTTATGTCAGTGTCAGAAACTCGTTTTCAGAACACTAAGACAACACTTAAAAATCAACAAGCATCGATACAAGGGCTTGAAACTTAAATAGGCTAGCTTTCCAAACTAATTTCTGAATGACCACAAGGTAGCTTGCCAAGTAATACTGAACCCAACCAAAGGGAACAGCTCAATGCAATTAATATTCAAGATGAAGAAGGATTCGTTGAGCCTGAGCCAGAACCGAGGCAAGAAACTGTGGTAAGCAAAGGTCAAGGTGAGGTAGATCACAATACAAACAAATCGATGAACGTCGAATATAAACTTCGTGTGCCATACCCCAACGCGGCAAGGAAAAACCGTTCAGATGAACAATTTGGTAAATTCCTTAAACTCTTAAAAAAATTACACATTAACTTACCGTTTATTGAAACCCTGTCGCAGATGCCAAACGCAATGAAATTTTTAAAGGAGCTTTTAGCAAATAAGCAGAAATTGGACGAGGCGTCGCATGTGGAGCTAAACCCAGTATGCTTAGCTATTCTGCAAAATAAGCTACCAAACAAACTAAAAGATCCAGGGAGTTTTATGATTCCTTGCTTAATTGGTAGTTTAGATGTTAATAATGCATTAGCTGATTTAGGGGCTAGTATCAACGTCATGCCCTACAAAATGTTTAAACAATTAGGTCTCGGGAAACCCAAACAGACTGGGATGAGCATTCAATTAGCAGATAAAACTATAAGATTTCCTAGCGGTATTATTGAATATGTGCTAGTTAAAATTTATAAATTTATATTTCCCGTTGACTTTATTGTTTTAGACATAGAGGAGGATAGCAACACTCGTTTAATTTTAGAAAGGATCTTTTTTGCAACGGCTAAAACGATTATTGATGTTGGCATAGGGGAACTCACACTCTATGTGGGAGACGAAACAATCACTCTTCAAGCTCACAATTCTGGCAGCACATCAAAAATTAAAGGTGATCGTTTAACCCATTCTACTAAAACTGACAATATAGTACAACCTTCTTTGCAGGAAATGAGTCTGAAGGAAGTACATGAGCCATTCTCAAACAATAATAGAGGATGTAACGCCTCAATTTTTGGGCCTAGAAGTTTTGGGCCTTGAGTCTGGGTTCGGGTAGAAGACGGCCCGAATAATTTGGACGTTTTAATTATTATCAATATTGTCATTAATTATTTAGTGTAGGATCTAAGTGAATTACGATGGGTTATGGTGTGGGAAAAAGTCCAGGGCTTGGCCCATAACTTTAGCAAAATTCTTAAATTTTGCCTCTAAAGGAAATCTGGGAGTAAGGCCTTAAAAATAAGTTGGGCAGAAGCTGGGCATAAAGGAACGCTTGGCTCAGTGGTTAGGCATGCTAGGCAGCAGGAAGAAAGGCTGGGGTTCGATTCCTAGCATGCGCAAACATGTTTTTAAGTCAAGGGCTATCGCAGGCAGGCCTTAGGAGTTGTTGGGGCTAACTCATGTCACAATAAGGAACTCAACCCAGTGACAAGGGACGTTAGAAGGCTGAAGGGGACCCCAGTTTGAGGTACGGGGCGCGTGAGACGTTTATGTTTAAGTAAACGGGTTGCACTAAAATAAGCTTTAAAAGAATTCGCGAGTGAAGTATGCCACAATGAGCGTCTGTGGCACCGTGGTAGCAGCGTGCTAGGCATGTTGAGAGGATATGGGTTCGATTCCAGGGGAAGGCAAAATTTTAATTTATTTTGAAGTAGCCGTGACTGCAGCAGTTAAGCCTTAAAATTAGTTGTGAGAAGATTATGTCATGAAAGGAACTTTGGTGCAGTGGTAAGCAGCGTATGTGTGTGTTTAGAGGGTCACAGGTTCGAGATGTATAGCAGGCGAAATTTCTTTTTTATTTTGCAAGTAACCGAGGCTTCAATAGGAACAGATTAAGAGTAATTGTGACCTTATTATGGTGTAAAGGAAAGATTGGTGCAATGGCCAGCAGCAGGATGTGGAGGGCAAGGACAGGCGGAGGTCTGGAGTTCGAGCTGTTGTGCGCGCGAAGGACCAATTTTGCTGCTCGCGTGGGGAAGGAGTTGGAGTCTGATCAGGACTCTCTTAGCAGCATGTTGAAACGGTGCAAGGGGTGGATAAGGCTGCTAAACGGTGGGAAGGAGTTTGAATGAAATTCAAACTGTGCTAAGGGATAAAATTAAGGAGCAAAATAAGGAATTTGAATATGGGAAGGACAGTGGTGCCAAAATAGAACTCATTCGGCTTTGGGTAAATTAGATGCTGAAATAGCTCTCAAATTTTGGCTAGGATGCATTATTTGTTTATTTTTTTTTCAGCTCAAATTCTCTTATCATATTTTCTATTTTATTTTATCAACTTTCATTCCTTTTGATCCATCTTTCTTTTCTTCACCGAAGCCTAAATATTCTATTGCTATTCCTAAAATTCTTTCCCTTTTCTTTTTCTTCCACCGATCTCTCTCAAACCATTGCTAACTGATTACCCTTCGAAAAGCCGAACCGCTCTACGTGATAGCCGACTTTACTCTTTAGCCGAGTCCTTTATTCTTTTTCTTCGTTATTCTCCTATTTTCTTCTTAAACTGAATTAAGCATACCTCAGAATAGGTTCTAGAAGCCGAATCATTAGATCTGTTCTTTACTTGTATTTTGGGGATTTGATCTACATTAGATCGGGAATAGAAAGGTACTTGGGAATGGTTCTGGCAAGTGAATCTTCGGTAAGTGCTCCGATCTCATCTCTCTGTTCATTATTTTGGGAATTAAGAAAAACCCGAAAACCCCTATTCACATAAGGTGGCTATCGACTAAGACTAAAGGGTTATTGGTTTTGTTTATCGTTCTATTATGAGTAAAGTGGAATAAAGGCTATCGATCAAGGAGTAGTGGGAAGTGAGGACATCGAAACGACTAGATCTAGACTTAGTCATTATTTGCGTCAAAGGATAGGTACATGGTAGATTTTGGCAAGCGATCACCGTAAAATAGGTGTGTAAACGACACCTACTTATAGACTAGATCGGCAAAAGCCGAAAAGTCAAAATGCCGAAGAGCTGGTATTTTGTGGACTTGCGAGCATGGGAGCGCTCATGAGATAGTTTGTTTGTTAATCTTGGTAATCTCAAGCGGTAAGAATGCAAAGTGCGCAATTTCGTGCACTTCGGTATATTTGGGCTTAATGGGTCGAAATAGGGTTAATGGGCCAACAGGCCCAATTCGGTAAAAATGCTCGGTAAGTGTTTTTGTTAATACGTTAATGGCTGTAACATGCATGAAAACCCTAAAATAGTAAATTTACTAAAATACCCCTAAGTATAAAAATTACCATTATACCCCTTGGGTTAATTCTGTTTGAAACGCATGATATTCTGTTTTTGTATGCTATATGCCATGACATGTATATCTGTTGCATAGGATTTGGGATCTATTGATGGGGGAAGCGTTCTGGTGGCTATGCCAGAAATATCTGTTCTGGTGGCTCTACCAAAATATCTGTATCTGGTGACTCTGTCACATTATCTGTTCTGGCAGCTCTACTGCAAATTCTGTGGTGTGTAGCGGAAGGGTGGGTTGAGTTGTCTCCCCACATGGTGTAAGGTCGGTACGAGGGTGTATACGGCTGGACATGGGTTGGGTTTCTACATACATGTATAATATATGTTCTGTTATTGTAATGGGCTTAAGGACCACACTGATTCCTGAATAGGGCTAAGGCCCATTTAATACTATTCCTGGATAGGGCTTAGGCCCAGTAAAGCTTGAACCGATTTAGGCTCTAGTTAGGCTTACTTTACACACTGAGTTTTCCAAACTCACCCCTTCCTTTTTACCCTTGCAGGTGAGCCTTAAACTGGGGACTTGGAGCTGGTAGGATTCAGGGTGTCCACGTGGACAGCGCAGATGGTTTTTAATTAAATTAGTATTTCTTTAAGTTATTTTTCAGTTATATTTCGGGTTGTAACAAGGCCGCTTTAATTATTTTTAATTGTTTTTAGTATGTTTTGTTAGCTTAGATATGATATTGTTTTAATTGTTTGAAATTGAATAGCTCTAGGGCTCATTTAAAAAGGTTACTTGATTTCAAAATATCGCGATAACAAAGCAAAGCTTCCGCAACGAAAACGTTTTCAAAACCTTTTCAAATGGTTTTAAAAGAATTGGTTTTCCATGAACAACCACTCAGTTAAAGTGTGCCAATGGTTGTGTGCATGTCTAGGATTGGATTCGTGGAAAGCTGGGTACTTAAGTAGTCTAATTGACTCACCTCCTCTTTTCTGGCATCCTACCTGGAGCACAGCTTCCATTCACTTTAATCTATAATGAATATATTCTTTAAACACTAAGACATGACTTTTCTAGGAACACTTCAATGTGACACACCGGATTCGGTCGTAACGTCTGGGCCGAGTTTGGGGTGTTACAGAGGACCTATTCAGAAAGATCGAAGGCTATAAATTAAGGAGCTAGATGAATGGCAGACGCATAAACCAGGAACACCCCACAAACCGAATCTACGACAGAACGAGCTCAATACCTCTCCAAATCAACTTAAGGTTGGAGATATAGTCTTCTTAGATGCCGCAGATCCCCACATTGTCGCTACTACACCGAATGAAGAAATTCCTCTTACGGTACTCAGCATTTTTCCATTCGATATAGTCGAGGTGAGTCATCCCAAGTTCGGCACTTTTAAGGTAAACAACACACGTGTAAAACCTTATTTTGATGAGATTGATAGCAGGAATGAGGAGTATAAACTCCTCAAACCACCATGATCATTCAACAGAGAGGTAAGTCGAGCTTAGACTATAAATAAGCGCTTCTCGGGAGGCAACCAGAGCACTACCTGTATTAAATTCTTTAAAATTTAGTATTCAACATCTAACTTACTAACAGAACACTTGAATACAGGTTTTCCGTATAGACACGGCCAAGCACATGGGCATGCGTAGAGCCGTGTGAAAATAGGGCAAAGATTTCCCCAAACACGGGCTGCGAAAAAATGCCACGGCCTTGCAAAATGGCTGTGGTCGAGCCTGCCAAAACAACACGGGCGTATGACACGCCCGTGTGGAAGAACTGTGGGCGAACCTATTAAAATAGCACGGGCGTGTGACATGCCCGTGTCTAACACCCATGGTTGAACCTGTCAAATGAACACGGGCGTGGGGATTTCATATACGGGCATGGGAGTAGTGAACAACACTAGACATGGCAATGCGACACGGCCGTGTGCACCCACACGCCCAAGGAACATGGGCATGTATTAAATGTCAGACGCGCCCAATCTCGAAATTCACGAATCATACGGGCTGAAAATTGGGGAACACGGGTGTGTTCCCTGGCTGTGTGCCCCAAGATTTATACATACCCTGCACTATTCACTTTCTTCCCTATTCAAAAACCCTAATCCTAGCTGCTGCAAGTCCACACACCCTCCCTGCCACGCCCGTGCGCCGCTTCCCACTCCATTTTTGACGTTCAATCTCTCTCCCCTAGCGTTTGTTTACTCCTTTCACTTCTATTTTTCTTATTTCTAATGCTTAGTATCAACATAATCTTCATATCTTTTGAACTATTCTTCATTTTGCTTATTATTCTATCATTTAATTTGCATTCTTAGGTTAGTCATGACATTACTATGCTTATTCTCATGCTATTACCATGCCAATGTCTATCATATAATTTGCATTCCTAGGATTAGTTCTCATACATTCTGTGTTAAATTAAGATTAGGAAAACCTCATACCCGTTGCATTTATATTCTTATTTTCATTGTTATTGTGGTTGAGTTGCTTTATATCAGTAGTCTTGGCTGAAATAAGTTAGTTCAAATTCATGAATTTTTACTTCTTCGAATTTATTTACCTGTTATTATTATTCGTTTATCTATTATTATTATTGTTTAGATTACAGGCTTTTAATGTCGTCTTCATGAGGAAAGAAGGCCGCTGTCCCTGTTTTGAAGAAAAGAAAGGGAGTGTCATCCTCCGCGGGTCTAACCACAAAAATTCGTCACCCTCTCATTCAGTTTCCCCGAGGGCCCCAAGAAGAACTTTTCCAAATCCTTCGAGCCTGACCTTTAATTACGGGCCACTGCATCGACTGGGCTGCTGTAGAACAAGTTTAGTTGGTTAATGCGATTCGGGTCCTCTTAACCACCGACCCTCGGGAGCTATTCTTTGGGATTATCGAGCCAACATACCTCGAGCTCACGATGGAATATTGCTCAACGTTCCATCTTCAAATAGTAATGACGAACTACGATGATCCCGGCACGGTCCAGTTTCACCTGGGCGAGTTAGTCCGCCAGCTAAGCGTCCCAGAGTTCAGTGCTGCATTGGGCTTATATACAGAGAAGTTCAAAGAGGAGAATGACTTATATGCTCTTAGCCGCCACATCCATCGTTCTCCTTTACGATGCTGGGATGCACTAGTACCAGGTGGGGCCACCTACAATTCCAGCCACTCCAAGGCATTGGCTCTCCCTCTTTCTCTAAGGTACCTACATGCCATTTTGGCTCACACAATTACAAGGAGGCGAGAGAGGACCGGCGTCATCAACATTCAAGACGCCTACTTCTTATTGTGCATGTCGCACTGGCACGTCATCGACCTCGCCTATTTCATCGCCGTCGCGATTCAGCACCAGACGGAGTGGCATCAGAAGGGGTCATCTCCATTGGCCCCTATGTGACTTGGTTGGCTCGAAACTTCGGGCTCCTCAGCATCGCAGCCCAAGAATCATCCTTTACCCTCATCGGCTAGATGTCTCTACAAGGCATCTCGAGCATGCTTAGCATGAGGATGATTGAGAGGCACCGAGGAACCTACCCTCCCTAATATCGTCTCGCTCAATCTACCGAGGAGGAAGCCTACGGGGACATTCCTGATGATGTCCCTCCACAGCACGAGGACCCACCGACTCAGCCACCACCACCCTCTCGTCCAGTTTATGCGGCGGCTTCATATACTGACATCTCTGAGTACCTCACTCGATTCGAGCAACAGTGTTTTCAACGTTTTAACAACATTGATGCTACTCTACAACAGATTTGTCAGCACCTCCACATCTCATCGCCAGTCCCACCTCGCGAACCATCCAGCGATGAAGATGTTTAAAAATATTTATTTATTATTTTATGTTTTTCATTTTTATTATAACTACTTTTTATTTTTATTTTTAGTTGATTTTAGAATTTTATTTTTAATTATCATTTTCGGTTATTGCTTTATGAGTAATTCTTCTTCCTAATATCCCTTAAAAAGTTCCTGATTTTATCACAGTTATATAGAGCTCCTCAGCTCATCATCTTATAGGAACTAAAAACTTCACCGGCAAAGGTTCTCCACGACTGGCATGTCCTGATCGACCAAGACCATAGCTACCACTAGATATAATATTCTTTTGGTGCAGGACTTATGGACTAATGAACCTCTACAACCGCCAGAGTATCCTTCTCCACTCTCGAACCAATGACTCTCCAAACCTCCAGTTCGAGGAATTCATCATACAGGAAGTTTCACTTATCTCCATATCTTATTTTTATACTCTAATATCCATCTTTGTAAATTGAGGGCAATGTACGTCTTAAGTTTGGGGGGATATTTATTTCATTATTAGAAAAATCCCTGAATGACTACCTTGTTCTCTTGAAAAGCTCTCATATTATATTTAGGATAAATTTTGATTGATTTATGATTTTTGTTGATATATCTTGAATTAAAACATGGGCATTTATGCATTGATTGTTTAAACTTCAAGACATTAGAGAATCAAGCATGATAAGTTGATTTTTAAGAATTTAAAATATTAGGTTGTTTCTCCAAAGTTTAGGTATTACTTTGAGTTGGAATTCACAAGTTTTAAACATTAAAAAGCCATAATTTTTGTGAGATTTTTGAGCCTTTTGAGCATCATTGATTCTTTCATGCTCGCTTTTATTATTGCTTGGAGTGCGTTAGTATTGAACTGTTATTCTAGAACTTGCTTGATTATGCATGTTGAGACCACACCATTTGATTTGATATGTCAAAATGATTAAGGCACTTAGGATTAACCCACTCATGCCATGAAAAGCCTAACTCTACGATTAACACCTAGTAAACCCCTTTGAACCTAACAAGCCATTTCTTGTATTACCCTTAATATTAACCCTTAACCTATTATTGTTGAAATCCCCTAAATTAATCCCTATTTTTGTCGAGATTTAAGTTGCACAAATTGCTTAGCTATGTCCTGATCTTAATATTTAGTCTATGTTATTTAACTTGTTCTTAAAAAAAAATTATGTATACACATTAGTAATTCTATATTCTGAAAAGAAGCTCTGTTGTACGCAAGTGATGATTAACTCTTTTTCTAGTTAGGCAATTGTCCAATTCAATGTCTATTCTAACCCTTTCTTTTAGCTTGTGACCACACCCCCTAACCAAGCCTCATTACAACCCTCTAAAGACCTTTTGATTGATGTATCATCTTAAATTATAGTGGTGGAGATTTGATTCTCATGTAGGCCTATGGTAATGACCTTTCATTATTGACTATTGAATGCTTCATTTATTGTCCTTAAACACCTCGAGTGATTCTTTAGTAAGGATGTGAAACTCTGCGATATTTTGAATCGAAGATAATTACTTAGATGAGGGGAGACACCTATGTTTTCGGAATAAAATGCTCAACTTCGAATGTTTGAAACTTTTATGTTCTTTTAGTTGAATTCTCAATGTATGATTCCCTATGGATTAATTTGAGATATTATCGATAGAAATTATAAGTTGAGAAGAATTTATTTTGATTATGAGTTGAGAATTTTGCTTGAGGACAAGCAAATGCTTGAGTGTGGGGGTATTTGATAAACAGTAATTTATACATATTTTTACCCATTTTTAACGCATTTTATGGATGATTTCCCATTAGAATTGGTTAATTCGATGCTCCTAATGCTTTAATTTCATGTTTTATACCTAAGGGAGCATAGGAGAGTGAAAGGAACGAGAAACAGGCCAAAAACAGAGAAAATGGGCCAAAGTACGAAATCAACATGGCCTGAACCGCCTCACATGGGCAGACCACACGGCCGTGTCAATTTGCTAGGCTCGAGCATGTCCTGAAGTAATCGTACACCGGCACAAGTTGAGTCCAATTCAGAAAAGGCGAATTTTGAGGGCTTTTAAGCATTCCAAAGCCTATAAATATACCCTAGAGGAGGAAGAAAGGTGACACAGATAAGAGGGGGCAAGGAATTACCCCAAGAAAGCTGATTGATCCATCTTAGAAGCCGGATTCATCATCAAGACTGAAGATCTCTCATCAATTTCCCTTCAGGAGTTTTGGGTTTTCTTTATGTTTTGTATTCTTTATTCTTCTGAGATGTTTTCTTATTTAGTTATGAACTAAATCCCCTAAAAACCTAAAGGGAATGAAACCTAAGATGAATCTTGTTATTATTTTCTGAATCGTATGATAAATATTTAACTTATTGTTAATTATGTGTTCTTAATTCTTGTTTTGATATCCCAGAATAGTGATTCAAGATATGCTCTTATTCAGAGAAGGAATAGACCCTGTCTAAGAGTACTTTTGTCATAATTAAGCGGTGTTGATTGCACGCCTAGAAATAGGGTGACAAGATTTTACCGAATTAGGGTGAAAGCTAATAAGGGGATCCATAGATCGAGTTAATACAACCCTAGAGTGTTAATTAGAGAAAAGTCTCGGTTATTCAATCTAGGGATTAGACGTGATTAGTCTTGAATAGAGATAATAACATAACTTAGGGATCTTTACGGAACAAGTTGAATGAATAAATCATTCGATTCGGAGCCAGAATAACAAGTAAAGTCTAGTGGATTTTTCCTTAGGTATTGTCTCAAGTCAATCGATTTTCCCAAAAGCAATTCCCCAATTCTTTTCTCTGTGCGTTCTTAGTTTAGATAATTAGTTAATTAAAACAAATAAAACCCCTTTTATTCTTAGGCTAGATAATAAAAAGATAGTTATTACTAGTACTTTTGGTTCCCTTGGGTACAATATCCCGGTTTTGCCACTACTGTACTATTGTTCGATAGGTGCGCTTGCCTTTTCATCGTGATAATAGTTAGTCTAGGTTTGATCTTCATTATAAATATTTATTACTTGTTACGAATCACGCGATCAAGTTTTTGGTGCCGTTGCCGGGGAACTAAAATATTAGGAATGATAAATTTTTATTACTTTAGCCATTTATTTTTCTTGCAATTTAATTTAATTTAATTATTATTATTGTTTATTAATTTACTTTTTCCCTCTCTTGGTAGGTTTTTATAGTTTATGACTAGAAGAAACCCGTTGGGACCATTACTTTTTGACAAAGAAATCGATCGTACAGTTTGTAGAAATCAAAGAGAGATAAGGCGCAGCTTACGATACTCGAAGAACGAGAAAGAAGACGATACTCAATCCCCAACGGAAAAGATGGCTAAAAACCAAGGCAATCAGCTGTCGCCTGCAATTGCGGCTAATCAAAATCCTGCTCCACGTACTATGTATGATTATGCTAAACCTTCTCTAACAGGAACTAAATCTAGCATAGTTAGACCTGCTGTAGCTGTAAATACTTTTGAATTAAAGCCTAACACTATTCAGATGATACAGCAGTTTTTTCAGTTTGATGGTTTGCAGAATGAAGATCCCAACGCTCACTTAGCAAATTTTCTGGAATTTTGCGATACATTCAAAATCAATGGCGTTTCTGATGATTCCATTCGTCTTCGGTTATTTCTTTTATCTTTGAGGAACAAAGCTAAACAGTGGTTGAACTCGTTACCATGAGGGTCAATTACTACTTGGGAACAAATGACCGAGAAATTTTTATAAAATATTTTTCGCAGGCTAAAACGGCTAAATTATGTAATGATATCTCTTCTTTTGTGCAGATGGATTTAGAAACACAGTACGATGCATGGGAGAGATACAAAGGACTTACTGAGAAGGTGCCCTCACCATTGGTTACCGCTTTGGCTGCAAGTACAAACGTTCCACAATGGTCTGAATCCTTCGACCCGATAAATGGTTGACGCAGCTGCTGGTGGAACCATCAACAACAAAACACCTGAAAAGGCTTATGAATTCATTGAAAAAATATCACTGAATAACTACCAGTGGCAAGTCATAAGGACTAAGCCAACAAAAACAGCCAACGTTTATAACGTCGACTCAGTTACTATGTTGTCAAATCAGATAGAACTTCTCAATAAAAAGATTGATGGTCTTGGTTCTACGCAGGTACATCCAGTAATGAGGTGTGACTCAAGTGGAGGAGGTGTGCATACAGAATATCAATCCCTCAATCCTACAACTGAAGAGGAACAAGTCAACTATATGGGTAACAATAACTTTTGATCTCAAAATAACCCATACAGTAATACTTATAATGGAGGTTGGAGAACCACCCAAATTTCTCCTGGGGTGGTCAAGGGAATCAAAAGCCACAAAATCCTCAGGGTTTTCAACAGCCACCTTATCAACAAGAGAAGAAGCCAAACCTTGAAGAGATGCTCTCTAAATTCATATCGGTGTCAGAAACCCGTTTCCAAAATACCAAGACAGCACTTAAGAATCAACAAGCATCAATCCAAGGGCTCGAAACTCAGATAGGCCAGCTATCCAAACTAATCTCCGAATGACCACAAGGTAGCTTACCAAGTAATACTGAACCTAATCCAAGGGAACACCTCAACGTAATTAGTACTCAAGATAAGGAAGGATTCATTGCACCTGAGCTAGAATTGATGCAAGAAACTGTGGTGAGCAAAGGTAAAAGTGAGGTAAGTCATAACAAAATGGTGAATGAAGAATATAAACCTCGTGTCCCATACCCTAACGCGACAAGGAAAGACTGTTCAGATGAATAATTTGGTAAATTTCTCAAACTTTTGAAAAAATTACATATTAACTTACCGTTTATTGAAGCTTTGTCACAGATGCTGAATACAATGAAATTTTTAAAAGAGCTTTTAGTAAATAAGCGGAAGTTGGATGAAGCGTTACATGTGGAGCTAAACGCAGTCTGCTCAGCTATTCTACAGAATAAGCTACCCCATAAATTGAAAGATCCAGGGAGTTTTACAATCCCTTGCTTAATCGGTAGTTTAGATATAAGTCATGCATTAGCTGAGTTAGGGGCTAGTATTAACGTCATGCCTTACAAAATGTTTAAGCAACTACGTCTTGGAAAACCTAAACAAACTAGGATGAGCATTCAATTGGCAGATAAAACTATAAGATTCCCTAGGGGTATTATTGAAAATGTACTCGTGAAAGTAGATAAGTTCATATTCCCCATTCATTTTGTTGTTTTAGACATAGAGGAGGATAATAACACCCCTTTGATTTTAAAGAGGCCCTTTTTAGCAACTGCTAAAACAGTTATTGATGTTGGCACAGGTGAGCTTACACTTCATGTTGGAGACGAAACAATTGCCCTTCAAGCTCGCAATTCTAGCATCACATCGAACATTGAAGGTAATGGTCCACACCAATCTACTAAAACTGATAATATGACTTTGCAGAAATTAAGCTTCAAAAAAGTTCACGAGCCATGTTCTAGAAATGATAGAGGACACATTCATGAAGAACGAAGGCTATGGATAGAGGAGCTAGACAAATGGCGAGCACATAAACTGAGAACACATGATAAACTGAAACTATGCCAAAACGAGCCCGATACCTTTCTAAAGCAACTTAAGGTTGATGATAAAGTCTTACTAGATGCCGTAGATCCCCACATTGTCACTACCACACCGAATGAGGAAATCCCTCTTACGGTACTCAGTATTTTTCCATTCAGTACGGTGGAGGTGAGTCATTCCAAGTTCGGCACTTTTAAGGTAAACAATACCCAATTAAAACCTTATTTTGATGAGACTGATAGCAGGAATGAGAAGTATAAACTCCTCGAACCACCCTAACCATTCACTGGAGATGTAAGTCGAGCTTAGACTATAAACAAGCGCTTCTCGAGAGGCAACCCAAGTACTAGCTATTTTAACTTATTTTAAATTCAAGTTTTAAACATTTAAGTCACTCACAGGGTTTTTGAAGCACAGGTTCCCAACTCTACACGGCCGATGTGAAACGCCACGGAGGGAAGCACGGCCATGTGAAAACAGGGTAAAAGATTTCCCCAAACACGGGCTGCGATAAAACGCCAAGGCCGTGTGACATGGTCGTCGTCAAATCTACCGAATAAACACGTGCATGATACACGTCCGTGTCTAGCACCCGTGGACAACACTATCGAAATAACACGGGCGTGTGAAAACCCAAACGACTGTGGAAGAAGCGAATCACGCCAGACATGGCCGTACGATACGATCACGTAGCGATATGGCCTATACACACGGGCGTACGATAAGACCGTGTGGCAACATCTTAATTCGTCACAAACACGACCGAGCCACGGAGCACACGGTCGTGTGCCACTTAAAAAATTAAAATAATTTTCTTATTTTATTTTTCTTTTATTAAATTTTTAAGACTCAATCGTTTTTAAGATTCATTTGTTTCCCTTTTCAAAACAAACAGCTTACTTTCAGAGTCAAGCTTGCCATCCAGAGTTATCTCCAATACTCGATCTCGCCAATCTAGGGATATCATCTGTTCTTAATACAGGAAGTTTCGCTCCTCCCCCTATCTTATTTTTATACTCTAATATCTATCTTTGTACATTGACATCTTAAGTGTGGGAGGTATTTATTAATGATTGCCTGGTTCTCTTGAAAAGCTCTCATATCATATTTAGGATAAATTTTAATTGATTTATGATTTTGATTGATATATCTTGAATTAAAACATAGGGATTTATGTATTGATTGTTTAAACTTTAAGACATTAGAGAATCAAACAAGATAAGTTGATTTTTTTTAAGAATTTAAAATTATAGGTTGTTTCCCCAAGTCTTGGTATTACTTTGAATTGGAATTCACGAGTTAAACATCAAAAAGCCATAATTTTTGTGAGATTTTTGAGCCTTTTGAGCATCTATTAATTCTTTCATGCTCACTCTCATTATTGCTTTGAGTGAGTCAGTATTGAACTATTATTCTAGAACTTGCTTGATTATGCATGTCGAGACCACACCATTTGATTTGACATATCAAAATGATTAAGGCACTTAGTATTAACCCACTCATGCCATGAAAAGCCTACCTCCACGATTAACCCCTAGTAAACCCCCTTGAGCCTAACAAACCATTTATTGTATTACCCTTAATATTAACCTTTAACCCATTATTGTTGAAATCCCCTAATTAATCTCTATTTTTGTCGAGATTTGAGTTGAATGGATTTCCTAGCGATGTTTAGTTCTTGATATTTAGTCTCTATTATTTAACTTGTTCTTAAAAAAAAAAACTATGTATGCATATCTGTAATTTCATATTCTGAGAGAAGCTCTGTTGTACGCAAGTAAAGATTAACTCTTTTTCTAGTTAGGAAACTTTTCAATTCAATCTCGATTCTAACCCTTTCTTTTAGTGTAACACCCCGAATTTGGGCCTAAAAGTATTGGGCCTTGAGTGTGGGTCCGTAAGGAGGTTTTATATAGGTATTTAATTGTGTAATGAAATGGCACAATTAAATGTCCGCTTTGGTGGTTAATGGCCCTGAGAAGTGTTAGAGAAATCTTGGGTTCAAACTTGGGCTCTAGCAAAAATTTTGGTATTAAGTGAAAAAAAACCTAGATGCTTGGATGAGGGTTTTAAATTATTGTGTTAAATAAATGACACAAGGAAGCTTGTAGTCTAGTGGTTGTGGCGTTATTAAGGTTGTATGGGAGCACGGGTTCAAGTCTTGGCTCTTGCAATTTATTTTGAGTTTTTAAAGGAACTGGACTTTGGCCTTTAGACCTTATAATTAATTGGGGATAAAATATGACACAAAAAGCCTTGTGGCTTAGTGGCAAGTAGCGTGTGGAGCATCTGAGGGAGGCATGGGTTCAATCCCATGGCAAGCAAGGAGCATTTATTTTGCTAACGGGGGGCAAGAGTTGGTGTTGAATTTAAACTCTAATGTTGGAGGGATCCCACATCGTGAAGCTAATATAAGAGTGGATCTGTTAGCTTTAAATAGAGAGAACCATGAGGAGAGTAAATGTACCTTTCTTGGCTGATCCCTTTCGCTGTATGGCGTGCTCATTTGGGTTGGGCGTCGGCTAAGAGTGCTTGGAGTGTGGATTAACTCCACCTCCTATCGTGTGTATTTTTACTACTCTAGTCAGTGGGATGGCTACTTGGCCATGATGGGTGAAATGGGTCATGTGGGCCCAATGGGCCTCTGAGCCCAATTGGATAAGTTGTTTGATTGTGTAGTAAATATTAGACTAGGCTAGGTGAGTCTCATATCGTGGCTAGATTTGGGCTAAAAGGGCCACACGAGCGTGTGGGCCCATTTGGGCCGAGAATAGGCTTTAGGCCCATTCGTATTGTTATCCTGTTTAGAATACTTTAGTTTACTAAAATTACCAAATACGCTTAGTTTGTAAAAATAATTGAAATACCCTCGATTTGTAAAATTATTGAAATACCTTCGACTTGTAAAATTACCAAAGTACCCTCGATTTACAGAATTACCATTTTACCCCCAATTTACATAATTACCATTTTACCCCCGATTTACATAATTACCATTTTACCCCCGATTTACATAATTACCATTTTACCTTCGACTTACAGAATTACCGTTTTACCCTCGATTTATAGAAGTACCGTTTTACCCTTGATTTGTAGAATTACTGTTTTACCCTTGATTTATAGAATTATTGTTTGACCCTCGATTTACAAAATTACTAAAAAACCCTAGTCTGTAAAATTGCTAAAATACCCTTGGTTTGTAAAATTACAAAAATACCCTCAATTTGTAAAATTACCAAAATACCCCTAGCTTGTAAAATTACTAAAATACCACTGGTTTGTGAAATTACAGAAATACCCTCAATTTGTAAAATTTCCAAAATACCCCTGATTTACAAAGTTACAGAAATACCCTTGACTTTCTAAAAATTATAGAAATACCATTGGTTTACAAAATTACTGAAATACCTTTGGTTGGTAGATTTACCAAAACACCCTTGTAGGATGAAATGACTAAAATACCCCTATTAGGTAAAAAGACCGTAAAGCCCCTGTAAGGTAAAGTGATCGTGAAGCCCCTGTAGGGTAAAGTGACCGTAATACCCCTGTATGGTAAAATGACGAATATGCCCTTATGTTCCGTATGACTGATGTGCTTAGGATTTACATATATTGATATTGGATTAGTTAAGTTTGAGTGACAGGTGGTGGTTATCGTAGGCGATTGATTTTGGAAACGTTTCAACTTCAACCCGTAACAGGTGTGTACTAACCCTCGTAATAGCTTAGATTAATATTTGCTGAAAAGTCGAAAGCTTCATATTTTAGTGATTCGGGAATTAATATTTAGATCTGTTTTCTACGCACGTTTAAGTTGGATTCACAACGGATATGGGGTAGGAAGGTATTTGGAACATTCTTCAACGAGTAGATCTCTTGGTAAGTATTCGAACCTTCTTTCCATTTGTATCTTGTGGTTTAAGAAAAGCTGAAAACCCCTCTGTCGACTAAGGCTGAAAGGGTTTTTGGTGTTATTTCGTTTGTTGATGCTAGTGAGGATTAAAGGCTACCGATCGAGGAGTGTGTGAAAAGCTTGGATCATCAGAGTGACTAAATCTAGTCATCAACTTCGGCAAAGGTATGAACCCAAGGGCCATTGTGGATGGTGGCCGACTATGTAAGTGATGATAATAGGTAGTTTTCGATTTGGTTTAATATTAACATGGTCTAATATATAAGTGGTTGATTATAGGAGAAATCGCATAGGAGATCTCGTCAAGGAATATCACAAATCAGGTGTGTAACGAACCTTTTTCATAAGCTTAAAGCGATAAATGCCGAAAAGCCAAAATGCCGAAATTCTGGCATTTCGAGGACTCGTGAGCAAGCGAACACTCACTAGTTAGTTAGAATCGATGAGATGATGATCGAGAACAATGGAAACGGTAAGAACGTGATTTCTGGCATTCACAGTAAGTTGGGCCTCGAGGGGCTGAAATAAGGCCCAATAGGCTTTCGGGCCCATTTGGGTAAAATTGGTAGAAAACGAAAATCTGTTAAATTGCCTGTTAAGACTATTAATACTATTATGGAATATTGGCTGAATAGGCATAGATGACAAAATCAGCTAAGTAGGGCCATTAGGGGTTTTAGGCCCAATAACTCGATTTCTCTAAAAAATGGGCCAGAATCACTGTTTGCACCTATGAATTGTTAGTAACCGTTAATGAAAATGGAAACCTTAATTTTTGGTAAAATTACAAGATTACCCTTATAACATGAAAATAACCGTTTTGCCCCTAGGTAAAAATGACCATTATACCCCTAGGGTTTATGTATGATTTTAATACATGGGATTTTGATAAACATGGTATGTATGATATGCACATGACATGTATGATATGCACATGATACGTATGATATGCACTTGATGTATTCATAAATGCATTGGGTTGGATTTTTATATGAATGGAGGAAGTGAAAAAGGGCTTATGCCCCAGTTATTAAAGGGCTTATGCCCCAGTTATCAAAAGGGCTTATGCCCCAGTTATCAAAAGGGCTTACGCCCAGCTTATTAAAGGGCTTATGCCCCGATTATAAAAAGGGCTTTTGCCCTGATTATTAAAAGAGGCTAGGCCTCGGTTATATGATAAAGCTACTAAGTCGCCAAAGGAGAGTTTTGGCGGGGTGGGTCGAGTTAATCCCCACATGGTGTGTTGGTTGGTAGGGGTGGAGAGTAGCGGATGGTAGGTTGAGTAGTCTCCCCAAATGGGTTTGCATTCTTTCATTGACATTATATGTGATATTGAAATGGGCCTATGGGCCATATCATTTACTGATAAAACTTCACCCAAGAATATGAAATTTGAAAAGGCTTCGCCCAAGTGTTATGAAATATGAAATATAAAAGGGTTATGGCCCAAGACATGTTTGAGGTTGGATTTTGGCTTAGACCCAACAGTCGTTATTGTTTTGGGCTCTGAAAGGGCTTGTTGCACACTGAGTTTCCAAACTCACCCCTTTCCTTAACCTTGCAGTGAGCCTTGATGTGGGACTTGGGTGGAGGGATTCAGAGTGGCCACGGTGATCGCTTTGGACCTTTAAATAAGCATTGGTTTTCATTTAATTTCCTTTAATTATTATTTATTTTTGGGTTGTAATAAGGCCATTTTAACTTTTCTTTTATTTCTTCTCGGGATTATTTTATTTTAATAACTTCAAACCTGGTTGATAATTGTTCAAATGGGCTAGACTTAGGACGTGTTTTCAAAGCGATACTTATTTTCAAAATATCTCAACACCATGATTAATCGATTTATCAAAGACATCCACTTAAACAAATTTAAACTCGATATAACAAAGTGTGGCTATGGTTGTGGGCATGTCTAGGATTGGATCCAATCAAAGAGCTTGGTACTTAAGCGACCTTCATGGCTCACCTCCTCTCTCGGATACCTACGGTGCCCGACTTCCATACACTTTGTTAACTTAACAAAATATATGGTTTTAAACACTAAAATGGAACGTGGGTTTTCAACTCCAACGTGGCACCTCAGATTCGGCCATAATGTCTGGGCCGGGTTTGGGGTGTTACATTTAGTGGTATCGGAGCCAAGTTGCAACAACTCGGCTGTGGATCAGGCCCGAAAATTTTTCAAAAATTTAGGCCTAAGAAGGGTATTTTTGGAAATAGTTTTTGGAAAGTTCATTTCAAAAATGTTTTACAGAGTATACATGTTAAAATGGTTTAAATTTTTTTGGGTTTTTGAAATTTGGTAACCGAAGAAGTGGCACACTGAATCTCTGGCACCAAGTCTGTAAGTATTTCTGTACCTCATATTACACTGTATTAAGATATTATTGTAGATAGAACTGAGACCATATCATGACATTATAACTAGGGCAACCCTAAAAACTCTAGAATACCGAGACTGTAGCTAGGCTATGATTCTGTGAAAATAGAAACTTTAAAATACTATCTCTGCATAAGACATATGAATAAATAGTAAAATTTTTGAGATCTTTGTAGTTAATTGATATGTGTACTGGTAATGTAGAGTATTGATATGGATTCTGAGGGTAAGCAAAGTCTACCAACTTCGGGTAGCGGTAACTCGGAGCTTGGTACTGAGGCACTGGCCGAGTTAGTAAGGAAAGTGGTAGAGGAAGTATTGGATACCAAAATTAAGGAAATTAGGGAAACGCTTCAAGCAGGGTGCTTGGAGTGTAAGAAAAGGAAGGATTCTAGTTCTTAGAAAACCAAGCCTCATTCTGTGAAACATGTTAAGGCACGACCAAACTATCCAATCTGCAAAGACTGCAACGGACGTCATCCGGGTGAATGCCATAGGAAGACAGGAGCATGTCTTAGATGTGGGTCCAAGGAGCATCGAGCTCGGGATCGCCAAGTTCATTTTATTTAAATATGTGTTACGAATTGTATGCGTGCTTGATAAATGTTTCTTTACTTTGGTAATTAGATGTTCTGGGTTGTACTAAGAATTATTTTTAATTAGAGTGCGTAGCGGAAGCATAGAGGTTTGACTTGAGTAATACGGTTAGTTGATAGTTGGAAATTTCGAGGACGAAATTTCTTTAAGGGGAGTAGAATTGTAACACCCCGAATTTGGGCCTAGAAGTATTGGGCCTTGAGTGTGGGTCCGTAAGGAGGTTTTATATAGGTATTTAATTGTGCAATGAAATGGCACAATTAAATGTCCGCTTTGGTGGTTAATGGCCCTGAGAAGTGTTAGAGAAATCTTGGGTTCAAACTTGGGCTCTAGCAAAAATTTTGGTATTAAGTGAAAAAAAACCTAGATGCTTGGATGAGGGTTTTTAAATTATTGTGTTAAATAAATGACACAAGGAAGCTTGTAGTCTAGTGGTTGTGGCGTCATTAAGGTTGTATGGGAGCCTGGGTTCAAGTCTTGGCTCTTGCAATTTATTTTGAGTTTTTTAAAGGGAACCTGGACTTTGGCCTTTAGACCTTATAATTAATTGGGGATAAAATATGACACAAAAAGCCTTGTGGCTTAGTGGCAAGTAGCGTGTGGAGCATCTGAGGGGAGGCATGGGTTCAAATCCCATGGCAAGCAAGGAGCATTTATTTTGCTAACAGGGGGCGGCAAGAGTTGGTGTTGAATTTAAACTCTAATGTTGGAGGATCCCACATCGAAGCTAATATAAGAGTGGATGCTGGTCGGCTTTAAATAGAGAGAACCATGAGGAGAGTAAATGTACCTTTCTTGGCTGATCCCTTTCGCTGTATGGCGTGCTCATTTGGGTTGGGCGTCGACTAAGAGTGCTTGGAGTGTGGATTAACTCCAGTCTCCTATCAGGTGTGTATTTTTTACTACTCTAGCTGTAGGATGGCTACTTCGGGCCGCGATGGGCTGAAATGGGTCATGTGGGCCCAATGGGCCTACGGGCCCAATTGGATAAGTTGTTTGATTGTGTAGTAAATATTAGACTAGGCTAGGTGAGTCTCATATCTGTGGCTAGATTTGGGCTAAAAGGGCCACACGAGCGTGTGGGCCCATTTGGGCCGAGAATAGGCTTTAGGCCCATTCGTATTGTTATCCCTGTTTAGAATACTTTAGTTTACTAAAATTACCGAAATACGCTTAGTTTGTAAAAATACTGAAATACCCTCGATTTGTAAAATTACTGAAATACCTTCGACTTGTAAAATTACCAAAGTACCCTCGATTTACAGAATTACCATTTTACCCCTGATTTACATAATTACCATTTTACCCCCGATTTACATAATTACCATTTTACCTTCGACTTACAGAATTATCGTTTTACCCTCGATTTATAGAAGTACCGTTTTACCCTTGATTTGTAGAATTACTGTTTTACCCTTGATTTATAGAATTATTGTTTGACCCTCGATTTACAAAATTACTAAAAAACCCTAGTCTGTAAAATTGCTAAAATACCCTTGGTTTGTAAAATTACAAAAATACCCTCAATTTGTAAAATTACCAAAATACCCCTAGCTTGTAAAATTACTAAAATACCAATTTGGTTTGTGAAATTACCAAATACCTCAATTTGTAAAATTACCAAAATACCCTCGATTTACAAAGTTACGTAAATACCCTTGACTTTCTAAAATTATAGAAATACCATTGGTTTACAAAATTATTGAAATACCTTTGGTTGGTAGATTTACCAAAACACCCTTGTAGGATGAAATGACTAAAATACCCCTATTAGGTAAAAAGACCGTAAAGCCCCTGTAGGGTAAAGTGATCGTAAAGCCCTTGTAGGGTAAAGTGACCGCAATACCCCTGTATGGTAAAATGACGAATATGCCCTTATGTTCCGTATGACTGATGTGCTTAGGATTTACATATATTGATATTGGATTAGTTAAGTTTAAGTGACAGGTGGTGGTTATCGTAGGCGATTGATTTTGGAAACGTTTCAACTTCAACCCGTAATAGGTGTGTACTAACCCTCGTAATAGCTTAGATTAATATTTCTTTGAAAAGCGAAAGCTTCATATTTTAGTGATTCGGGAATTAATATTTAGATCTGCTTTCTCGCGTTTAAGTTGGATTCACAATGGATATGGGGTAGGAAGGTATTTGGAACGTTCTTCAACGAGTAGATCTCTTGGTAAGTATTCGAACCTTCTTTCCATTTGTATCTTGTGGTTTAAGAAAAGTGAAAACCCTCTCGTCGACTAAAATTTGAAAGGGTTTTGGTGTTATTTGGTTTGTTGGTGATAGTGAGGATTAAAGGCTACCGATCGAGGAGTGTGTGAAAAGCTTGGATCATCAGAGTGACTAAATCTAGTCATCAACTTCGGCAAAGGTATGAACCCAAGGGCCATTGTGGATGGTGGCCGACTATGTAAGTGATGATAATAGGTAGTTTTCGATTTGGTTTAATATTAACATGGTCTAATATATAAGTGGTTGATTATAGGAGAAATCGCATAGGAGATCTCGTCAAGGAATATCACAAATCAGGTGTGTAACGAACCCTTTTCATAAGCTTAAAGCGATAAATGCCGAAAAGCCAAAATGCCGAAATTCTGGCATTTCGAGGACTCGTGAGCAAGCGAACGCTCACTAGTTAGTTAGAATCGATGAGATGATGATCGGGAACAATGGAAACGGTAAGAACGTGATTTCTGGCATTCACGGTAAGTTGGGCCTCGAGGGGCTGAAATAAGGCCCAATAGGCTTTCGGGCCCATTTGGGTAAAATTGGTAGAAAACGAAAATCTGTTAAATTTCCTGTTAAGACTATTAATACTATTATGGAATATAGGCTGAATAGGCATAGATGACAAAATCAGCTAAGTAGGGCCATTAGGGATTTTAGGCCCAATAACTCGATTTCTCTAAAACATGGGCCAGAATCACTGTTTGCACCTATGAATTGTTAGTAACCGTTAATGAAAATGGAAACCCTAATTTTTGGTAAAATTATAAGATTACCCTTATAACATGAAAATAACCGTTTTGCCCCTAGGTAAAAATGACCATTATACCCCTAGGGTTTATGTATGCTTTTAATACATGGGATTTTGATAAACATGGTATGTATGATATGCACATGACATGTATGATATGCACATGATACGTATGATATGCACTTGATGTATTCATAATTGCATTGGGTTGGATTTTTATATGAATGGAGGAAGTGAAAAAGGGCTTATGCCCCAGTTATTAAAGGGCTTATGCCCTAGTTATCAAAAGGGCTTATGCCCCAGTTATCAAAAGGGCTTACGCCCCAGTTATTAAAGGGCTTATGCCCCAGTTATAAAAAGGGCTTTTGCCCCAGTTATTAAAAGAGGCTAGGCCTCCAGTTATATGATAAATCAGCTAAGCTGCCAGTGGAGAGTTATGGCGGGGTGGGTCGAGTTAATCCCCACATGGTGTGTTGGTTGGTAGGGGTGGAGAGTAGCGGATGGTGGGTTGAGTAGTCTCCCCAAATGGGTTTGCATTCTTTCATTGACATTATATGTGATATTGAAATGGGCCTATGGGCCATATCGTTTCTGATAAAGGCTTGACCCAAGAATATGAAATTTGAAAAGGCTTGACCCGGTGTTATGAAATATGAAATATGAAAAGGGTTATGGCCCAGTACATGTTTGAGGTTGGATTTTGGCTTAGACCCAACAGGCTGTTATTGTTTTGGGCTCTGAAAGGGGCTTGTTGCACACTGAGTTTCCAAACTCACCCCCTTTCCTTAACCTTGCAGGTGAGCCTTGATGTGGGGACTTGGGCTGGAGGGGATTCAGAGTGGCCACGGTGATCGCCTTTGGACCTTTAAATAAGCATTGGTTTTCATTTAATTTCCTTTAATTATTATTTATTTTTGGGTTGTAATAAGGCCATTTTTAACTTTTCTTTTATTTCTTCTCAGGATTGTTTTATTTTTAATAACTTCAAACCTGGTTGATAATTGTTCAAATGGGCTAGACTTAGGACGTGTTTTCAATGCGATACTTGTTTTCAAAATATCTCAACACCATGATTAATTAATTTATCAAAGATATCCACTTAAACAAATTTAAACTCGATATAACAAAGTGTGGCTATGGTTGTGGGCATGTCTAGGATTGGATCCAATCAAAGAGCTTGGTACTTAAGCAGCCTTCATGGCTCACCTCCTCTGTCTCGGATACCTACCTGGTGCCCAGCTTCCATACACTTTGTTAACTCAACAAAATATATGGTTTTTAAACACTAAAATGGAACGTGGGTTTTCAACTCCAACGTGGCACCTCAGATTCGGCCATAATGTCTGGGCCGGGTTTGGGGTGTTACATTCAGCTTGTGACCACACCCCCTAACTAAGCCTCATTACAACCTTCTAAAGACCTTTTGATTGATGTATCATCTTAAATTGAAGTGGTGGAGATTTGATTTTCATGCAAGCCTATGGTAATGTCTTTTCATTATTGACTATTAAGTGCTTCATTTATTATCCTTAAAACACCTCGAGTGACTTGAGTAATCTTTAGTGAGGATGTGAAACTCTGTGATATTCCGAATCAAAGGTAATTACTTAAATAAGGAGAGACACCTATGTTTTCAGGAGAAAATGCTCAACTTGGAATGTTTGAAACTTTATGTTCTTTTAGTTAAATTCTCAAAGTATGATTACATATGAATTATTTTGAGATATTATCGATAGAAATTATAAATTGAGAAGAATATATTCTGATTATGAGTTGAGAATTTTGCTTGAGGACAAGCAAATGCTTAAGTGTGGGGGTATTTAATAAACCGTAATTTATACATAATTTTACCCCATGTTTAACGCATTTTATGGATGATTTCCTATTAGAATTGGTGAATTCGATGCTCCTAATTCTTTAATTTCATGTTTTATACTTAAGAGAGTATAGGAGAGCAAAAGGAGCCAAAAACGAGCAAAAAAGGGACAAAACGGACCAAATCGAGAAGATGAGATGGCTTAAGCCTTGCCACACGGGAAGCTCACACGCCCATGTCTTTCAAGGGTGTCGACCAAGGCTTTCACGATTCACACGGCCTGGCCATTGACCCACACGGCCGTGTGCAATTTAACAGATCGAACACAGCCTGGCAATCATGTCACACGGCCGTGTCACACGGGCGTGTTCCTGCCGAGCCCAAGTTAAGTCCAATTCGGAAAAGGCCACTTTGGAGAGCTTCTAGGTATTCAAAAGCCTATAAATACATCCTAGAAGAGGAGAAAAAAGAGATGGAGAATAGGGGGTAAGGAATTACCCCAAAAAAACCGATTGATCCATCTTAGAAGTCAGATTCATCATCAAGACTGAAGATCTCTCCTCAATTTCCCTTCAAGAGTTTTGGGTTTTCCTTATGTTTTGTATTCTTTATTCTTCTGAGATATTTTCTTCTTTAGTTACGAACTAAATCCCCTAAATACCTAAGGGGAATGAAACCTAAGACCAATCTTGTTATTATTTTCTGAATTGTATGATCAATATTTAACTTGTTCTTAATTATGTGTTCTTAATTCTTATTTTGATATCCCAGGATAGTGATTCAAGACATGCTCTTATTCAGAGGAGGAATAGACCCTGTCTAAGAGTACTTTTGTCATAATTAAGCGGAGTTTATTGCACGCCTAGAAATAGGGTGACAAGATTTTGTCGGGTTAGGGTGAAAGCTAATAAGGGGATCCATAGATCGAGTTAATGCAACCATAGAGTGTTAATTAGAGAAAAGTCTCAGTTATTCAATCTAGGGATTAGACGTTATTAGTCTTGAATAGGGATAATAACATAACTTAGAGATCTTTACGGAACAAGTTGAATGAATAAATCGTCCGATTCGGAGTCAGAATAACAAGTAAAGTCTAGGTGGATTTTTCCTTAGGTATTGTCTCAAGTCAATCGATTTTCCCAAAAGCAATTCCCCAATTCTTTTCTCTGTGCGTTCTTAGTTTAGATAATTAGTTAATTAAAACAAATAAAACCCCTTTTATTCTTAGGCTAGATAATAGAAAGATAGTTATTACTAGTACTTTTGGTTCCCTTGGGTACGATATCCCGGTCTTGCCATTACTATTTTTCAATAGGTGAGGTTGCCTTTTCGTCATTATAATAGTTTGTCTAGGTTTGATCTTCATTATAAATATTTATTACTTGTTACGAATCACGCGATCATGATCATTACATCATCCATTTCTAAATTTACCAACCATTATCAAACCATTACTAACACATATAGCGTCTATCATTTGTTATTCTGAAAATAGAATAACGATTGAATTAAGACAATACCTAAGGAAATATCCACCTAGACTTCACTTGTTATTCTGACTCCGAATCGGATAATTTATTCATTTAACTTGTTCCGTAGAGATCCCTAAGTTATGTTATTATCCTTGTTCAAGACTAATAACGTCTAATCCCTAGATTGAATAATTGAAACTTTTCTCTAATTAACACCCTAGGGCTGCATTAACTCGATCTATAGATCCCCTTATTAGGTTTCACCCTAATCCGGCAAAATCTTGTCACCCTATCTCTAGGCGTGCAATCAACTCCGCTTAATTATGATAATTGTACTCTTTAGAAAGGGTCTATTCCTCCTCTGAATAAGAGCTTATCTTGAATCAATATCCTGGGATATCAAAATAAGAATTAAGAACACATAATTAAGAACAAGTTAAATATTTATCATACGATTCAGAAAATAATAACAAGATTCATCTTAGGTTTCATTCCCTTTAAGTATTTAGGGGATTTAATTCATAACTAAAAAGGAAACTTCTCAGAAGAATAATGAATACAAAACATAAAGAAAACCCAAAACTCCTGAAGGGAAATTGAGGGGAGATCTTTAGTCTTGATGGTGAATCTGGCTTCTGAGATGGATCAATCGGCTTCCATTGAGCAGTTCCCTGCCTCCTTCTCTCTATGTGTCCCTTTTTTCCTCCTCTACGGTGTATTTATAGGCTTTGGAATGCCTAAGAAATTAGCCTTTTTTGAATTGGACTCAATTTAGGCTCGGCAGGGACACGCCCGTGTGCGATTACTTCAGGCCGTGCTCGAACCTGTTAGAGTCGCAGGGGCGTGTGTTCTACTTGTGTGAATCGTGCTTCGATTCTACTAAAGGGACACGGCCGTGTGGTCTGCCCGTGTGAGGAAGTCTAGCCGTGTTGATTTTGCACTTTGGCCCATTTTCTTCGTTTTTGACCTGTTCTTGTTCCTTTCGCTCTTCTATGCTCTTCTAAGTATAAAACATGAAATTAAGACATTAGGTGCATCGAATTCACCAATTATAAGGAAAAATCATCCATAAAATGTGTTAAGCATGAGGTAGAAATATGTATAAATTATGGTTTATCAAATACCCCTATACTTAAGCATTTGCTTGTCCTCAAGCAAAATCCTCAACTCATAATCAAAATAAATTCTTCTCAACTTATAATTTCTATCGATAATATCTCAAAATAATCCATAGGCAGTCGTACATTGAGAATTCAACTAAAATAACATTAGAGCTTCAAACATTCCAAGTTGAGTATTTAATCATGCAAAACTTAGGCATCTCCTATTATCTAAGTGGTTAACTCAATTTGAAATCTCATGGAGTTTAACATCCTCACTAAAGATTTACTCAAATCACTCAAAATGTTTAAGGACAATGAAAGTAGCACTCATCAGTTAATATGAAAAGTTATTACCATAGGCTTGCATGAAAATCACATCTCCACCACTAGAAATTGAGATGATTCATCAATCAAAAGGTCCTTAGAGGCTTGTAACGTGGCTTTGGTTAGGGGGTGTGGTCACAAGCTAAAAGAAACGGTTAGAATCGAGATTGAATTAAAAAATCACTTAACTAGAAAAAGATTTAATCATCACTTGTGTACAACAGAGCTTCTTCTCAGAATATGGAATTTAAATACTTAAGCTCAAAAACAAAAGATTACTACTAAAGTGTATACACAAATTTTTTTTTAAGAACAAGTCAAATAACATAGACTAACTATTAAGAACAAGACATAGCTGAGCAACTATTTCAATTCAAATCTCGACAAAAATAGGGATCAAATTTAATTTAGGGGATTTCAAAAATAATGGGTTGAGGGTTAATATTAAGGGTAATACAAGAAATGGCTTGTTAGCTCAACGGGGTCTATTAAGGGTTAATCGTGGAGGTAGGCATTTCATGACATGAGTGGGTTAATCCTAAGTGTCTTTCTCATTTTGACATATCAAATCAAATAGTGTGGTCTTGACACGCATAATCAAGCAAGTTCTAGAATAACAGTTCAATATTGACGCACTCAAAGCAATAATAAAAGTGAGCATGAAAGAATTAATAGATGCTCAAAAGGCTCAAAAATCTCACAAGTTTTATGGCTTTTTGATGTTTAAAACTTTTGAATTCCAACTCAATGTAATACCTAAACTTTGGGGAAACAACCTAAATTTTTAAATTCTTAAAAATCAACTTATCATTCTTGATTCTCTAATGTCTTAAAGTTTAAACAATCAATGCATAAATGCCTATGTTTTAATTCAAGATATATCAATCAAAATCATAAATCAATCAAAATTTATTCAAAATATGATATGAGAGCTTTTCAAGAGAATAAGCTAGTCATTTAGAGATTTTTCTAATAATGAAATGAATACCCCCCAACACTTACGATGTACATTGCCCTTAATGTACAAAGATAGATATATAGAAAAGAATGTCAAAATAAGATAGGGAGAGAAGTGAAACTTCCTGAGTGATGAATGAATTTCCTTGAACTGGAGTTTCGGAGAATAATCGACGTGAGGGTGGAGGAGGATACTCCGGCGGTGGTAGACGTTTATTAGTCCATAAGTCCTGTGCCAAAAGAATATTATATCTGAAATTGGTTATGATCGTGGTCGAGTAGGACATGACAGTCATGGAGAACCTTTCCCAGTGGAGTTTCGAGTCCCTAAGTAATAGTTAGCTTTGGAGCTTTTTATAACTGTGATAGCATTAGGAACTCTTTTAGAAAGTATATAAGGAAGAATGATTACTCGGTAGGAAATAGCCGGAATTCAAAATTGTTAAATAAAAATTATAAATCCTAATAAAAATAAGATGAAAGAAAAATAAAAAGTAGTCTTAAAATAAAATAAAAGTAAAAACATAAAATAATAAATAAAAGTTTTTAAACATCTTCATTGCTAGATGGTTCGCAAGGTGGGGGTGGCGATGAGATGTGGAGGTGTTGAAAGATCTGCTGTAGAGTAGCATCAATGTTGTTAAATCGTTGAAAACACTGCTGCTTGAATCGAGTGAGGCGCTCAGAAATGTTAGCATATGAAGCTGCCGCATGAACTGGATGAGATGGTGGTGGTGGCTGAGATGGTGGGTCCTCGTGTTGTGGGGGGACATCATCAGTAATGTCCTCGGGGGCCTCCTCCTCGGTAGATTGGGCGAGACGATATTGAGGAGGGTAGAGATAAACCGTAATTTAAACATATTTTTACCCTATGTTTAATGCATTTTATGGATGATTTTCCATTAGAATTGGTGAATTCGATGCTCCTAATGCTTTAATTTCATGTTTTACACTTAAGAGAGCATAGGAGAGTGAAAGGAATGAGAAACGAGCCAAAAACAGAGAAAATGGGCCAATGTACAAAATCAACACGGCCTGGACCTCCTCAC
The DNA here is from genome assembly GCF_025698485.1 of Gossypium arboreum. NCBI lineage: Eukaryota > Viridiplantae > Streptophyta > Magnoliopsida > Malvales > Malvaceae > Gossypium > Gossypium arboreum. The sequence continues at coordinate 10,821,864 of NC_069073.1, read as the reverse complement.
ACGGGCAGACCACACGCCTGTGTCAATTTGGCAGGCTCGAGCATAGCCTGAAGTAATCGCACACGGGCGTGTTACACGGGTGTGTCCCTGCCGAGCCTAAGTTAAGTCTAATTTGGAAAATGTAACACCCCTTACCCGTATCCGTCGCCGGAACAGGGTACGAGGTATTAACAAATCATATTACATACTATTTAATAAAACTGAGATAAAAATATGGCGTGCAATTAGATCATGAATCATTATAACATATGCCTTTAACAATACTAGCCAATTTCAAAGGCTTCGTACAAAATAATCGGTCAAATACTATAATTAATATTTTAAACCTAGACAATTATGACACGTAACAAAATAACTAAGTCTACTATACATGCCATAATTCAAAATGTTCAGGTTCAAATACCCAAAAGTATTGATAGTGTAGGCGAGATCTTCAACGATCCTTGACTCTGTGCAAGTGGACGACACTATAAGACAAAAGAGAGAAAAGAAAGTAAGCTCATAGCTTAGTAAGCAAGTATATAAATAATGAATAAAGAATTTAATATGTTTACACAATAACTCAAGTGTATCTACTTTTTAATTTTACTATTTACTCCACTTTGGTCAAGCAGTCTCTCCTGCATCATATTCACTAAATAAATCATATCTTGAGTTAAAAAACTCGAAATTCAATTCCGTAAAAGTTTCCTGAAACTAGACTCATATTACTTCTTACTAAAATTTTTCTATAATTTTTGGTCCAGATAATTAGTACAGTTTATTAGTTAAAGTTTCCCCTATTATACAGCTCGACTGATCTGACCTCTCTTCACTACGAACTGAATTGCTCCCAGTAAACAATTCAAATATCCATGAAATAATTTCATTTAAAACTAGACTCAATAAGGAATATATACATATAAACTATATTTCTTAATTTGTTTTGTACAATTTTTACTGATTTTTCAAAGTTAGAATAGGGGATCACATAGTCATTCTGAGCTAGTCACACACAAATATAAATATCTCAAAATATAGAGTTCCTTTACTTGCTATGTTTTTTTTACATGGGAATAGGCTCATTAAGCTTTAATTTCATATCTCATTCAGCCTCTAATTAAATTCCTACTGTTTTTGGTGATTTTTCAAATTCACGTCACTGTGACATTCCAAAATAGTATCATTGCTAATACACTCTTTCACACTTTCTTTGTATTAACCTCATTTTAACATGCATATCACAATTCATTTTCACCACATTTCATACATCACAAGTATAGGTCCATGATTACAGTGTCACCTTAAAACCATCCCGTTGAACAATTCGAATCAATCCTCGGTACTTGACGGTTTCAGCACACAACCCCCACCATCATATTTCATATAATTCGGCTCTCTTGTACACATGGTGAACACTTAGTACCACCCATGTGACCTATCCAATTTATCTCGTAGCTCTCTTGTCTACATGGTGTCCTTCACTTGGAATCACACATGTGACCTAGCTACATTTATCTCTCCCGTAGCTCTCTTGTCTACATGGGATACATCCCATGTCACACATGTGACCTAGCTACTACATAGTGTCTCATAGCTCTCTTGTACACATGATGTGCACTCAGCACCATACATGTGACCTAGCTACGCTCCATCTATATTATTCAATCTTTCCGAATGTTCAACCGGGATTTTTCTCTCTATTACTTATTTCCATTCTTCCAATAGTCGATTTATGCTTCAAAATCAGCTAAAATATATATAATAGGCTGAAATATAAAAATGTAAATAAAGTTATTGTATTATTTACATACAAACTTACCTCGGTGCAAAATATGAAAATTTTGCAATTTAGTCCAAAACCTTTTCCTTCCCCCGTTCGAGGTCGATTCCACACCTTTCTTGATCTATAACAACACATTTAGCTCATTTAATACTCATACTATTTATTTCAATCCAAAAATCACATTATGGAAAAATTACATTTTTGCCCCCTAACTTTTACAAAATTACAATTTTTCCCTTAGGCTCGGAAATTTAATTTCAGCCTTTATTCTTATGTTTTATGACATGCTGATCATTTTTCTCTTCTATGACAACATCAAATTCTCACTCTAACATGCACTTATGAGCATTAGGTATTTTTACCAATTATCTTGTTTTGCTCGTTTTAAAAAATCGCTTAGAAAAGATCGTTCTCCTAACCTCAAACATTCATATTCTACCATCAAACATCAAAATACATGCATATCATTCATGGGTAAATTTTTAAACATAAACCCTAACTGGAAATAATGGTAGAAGTAGGTAAACCGAGCTACGAGGATTTTAAAAATGTAAAGAACATTAAAAACGGGGCTTGAATGCACTTGCTATTGAGCTTGAAAGCTTGAAAAAAACCTTAGCTATGGAGAACATGCAAGTTTCGGCCAAGCTAAATGAAGATGAACACATTTTGTGTTATTTTTCCCATTTTATTTCATTTATTATGCAAATGACCAAAATGCCCTTACTACTAAACTTTCTAAAAATTCCATCCATGTCCAAATTTTTGTCCATATAAAGTATAATGGTCTAATTGCCATTTAAGTACCTCTACTTAAACCCCCATTTCAATCAAGTACTTTATGAACTAGAACACACACATTTTTCACCTATTTCAATTTAGTCCTAAACGTTAAATTAAACACCCAATCGATAAAATTTCGCAACGAAATTTTCACACGATTATGAAATCATAATATAAACACTAAAACTTAATCAAAATAATTTTAATTTTTTTTCAACCTCGGATTCGTGGTTTCGAAACCACTATTCTGTTTTGGCCCTAAATAGGGTTGTTACAGAAAAGGCTAATTTTGAGGGCTTTTAGGCATTCCAAAGCCTATAAATACACCCTAGAGAAGGAAGAAAAGGAGGACAGAGTAGGGGGTAAGGAATTACTCCAAGAAAGCCGATTGATTCATCTCAGAAGTCGGATTCATCATCAAGACTGAAGATTTCTCCTCAATTCCCCTTCAGAAGTTTTAGGTTATCTTTATGTTTTGTATTCTTTATTATTCTGAGATGTTTTCTTATTTAGTTTTGAACTAAATCCCCTAAATAGATAAGGGGAATGAAACCTAAGACGAATCTTGTTATTATTTTCTGAATTGTATGATAAATATTTGACTTGTTCTTAATTATGTGTTCTTAATTCTTGTTTTGATATCCAAGGATACCGATTCAAGATAAGCTCTTATTCAGAGGAGGAATAGACCCTGTCTAAGAGTACATTTGTCATAATAAAGCGGAGTTGATTGTGCGCCTAGACATAGGGTGACAAGATTTTTCCGGATTAGAGTGAAACCTAATAAGAGGATCCATAGATCGAGTTAATGCAACCCTAGAGTGTTAATTAGAGAAAAGTCTCGGTTATTGAATCTAGGGATTAGACGTTATTAGTCTTGAATAGGGATAATAACATAACTTAGGGATCTCTACGGAACAATTTAAATGAATAAATCGTCCGATTCGGAGTTAGAATAACAAGTACAGTCTAGGTGGATTTTTCCTTAGGTATTGTCTTCATTCAATCGATTTTTCCAAAAGTAATTCCCCAATTCTATTCTCTATGCATTCTTAGTTTAGATAATTAGTTATTTAAAACAAAAACCTCTTTATTCTTAGGCTAGATAATAAAAAGATAGTCATTACTAGTACTTTTAGTTCCTTTGGGTTCGACAATCCGGTCTTGCAAAAACTATACTACTGTTTGATAGGTACACTTGCCTACATCGCGATAATAGTTAGTTCAAGAATGAGTAATTATAAATATTTAAAACCTATCATGAAACCTCGCAATCAAGTTTTTGGCTCTGTTGCCGGGGAACTAAGATATTAGGAACGCTTATTTTTTATTACTTTAGCCATTTATTTTCTTGCAATTGAATTGAATTTTATTGTTATTATTATTTATTAATTTACTTTTTCATTCTCTTGGCAGGTTTTTATAGTTTATGACTAGAAGAAACTCGTTAGGACCATTACTGTTTGACGAAAAAAAAGATCGTATAGTTCGCAGAAATCAAAGATAAATAAGGTGAAGCTTAAGATACACAGAGAACGAGCAAGAAGATGATATTCAACCCTCAACCAAAGAGATGGCTGAAAACCAAGGCAATCAGCTACCTCCTGCAATTGCGGTTAATCAAAATCCTACTCCGCGCACCATGTATGATTTTGCTAAACCTTCTTTAACAGGAAATGAATTGAGCATAGTTAGACCTGCTGTAGCTGCAAATACTTTTGAATTAAAACCTAACACTATTCAAACGATATAACAATTTGTTCAGTTTGATGGTTTGCAGGACGAGGATCCCAACGCTCATTTAGCCAACTTCTTAAAACTATGCGATACATTTAAAATTAATGGTGTCTCTGATGATGCTATTCGTCTTTGGTTATTCCCTTTTTCATTGAGGAACAAAGCTAAACAGTGGTTAAACTCGTTACCACAAGGGTCAATTACTACATGGGAACAAATGATCGAAAAATTTTTACTAAAATATTTTCCACTGGCTAAAACGGCTAAATTGCATAATGATATCTCTTTTTTTGTGCAGATGGATTTAGAAACACTCTACGATGCATGGGAGAGATACAAGGACCTTTTGAGAAGGTGGCCTCACCATGGGTTACCGCTTTGGCTACAGGTTCAAACGTTCCATAATGGCCTGAATCTTTCGACTCGACAAATGATTGACGCAGCTGCTGGCAGAACCATCAGTAATAAAACACCTGAAGATGGCTATGAGTTTATAGAGGAGATGTCACTGAATAACTATCAATGGCAAGTCATGAGGACAAAGTCAATGAAAAAAGCCTGCGTTTATAATGTCAATTCGGTCACCATGCTCTCTAATCAGGTTGAACTCTTAAATAAAAAGATTGATGGTTTTCTTAGTTCTTCGCAGGTTCACCCAGTAATGCAGTGCGAAGCAAGTGAAGGTGGAACAAGCCATTCGGAATACCAACTTTATGGCCACAACATGGATAACGAGCAATTAAATTACATGGGTAATAATCCTCGACCTCAAAACAATCCATATAGTAACACTTACAACGCAGGTTGGAGGAACCACCCCAATTTCTCATGGAGCGGTCAAGGAAATCAAAGACCACAACCAGCTCTAGGCTACCAACAACCACTCTACCAACAGGAAAAAAAGCCGAACCTTGAAGAGATGCTTTCAAAGTTTATTTCGGTGTCAGAAACTCGTTTCCAGAACACCGAGGCAACACTTAAAAATCAACAAGCGTCAATCCAAGGGCTCGAAACTTAGATAGGCTAGCTTTCCAAACTAATTTCCGAATGACCACAAGGTAGCTTGCCAAGTAATATGAACCCAACCCAAGGGAACAGCTAAACGCAATTAATATTCAAGATAAAGAAGGAGTTGTTGAGCTTGAACCAGAACCGAGGCAAGAAATTGTGGTAAGCAAAGGTCATGGTGAGGTAGATTACAATAAAAACAAAACAGTGAATGTCGAATATAAACCTCGTGTGCCATACCCCAACGCGACAAGGAAAGATCTCTCAGATGAACAATTTGGTAAATTCCTTAAACTCTTAAAAAAATTACATATTAACTTATCGTTTATTGAAGCTCTATCGCAGATGCCAAATGCAATGAAATTCTTAAAAGAGCTTTTAGCAAATAAGCGGAAGTTGGACGAGGCATCGCATGTGGAGCTAAATGCAGTGTGCTCAGCTATTCTGAAAAATAAGCTACCGAACAAACTAAAAGATCCAGCAAGTTTTATGATTTCTTGCTTAATTGGTAGTTTAGATATTAATAATGCATTAGTTGATTTAGAGGCTAGTATGAACGTCATGCCTTATAAAATGTTTAAGTAACTAGGTCTCGGGAAACCCAAACTGACTAGGATGAACATTCAACTAGAAGATAAAACTATAAGATTTCTTAGGGTATTATTGAAGATGTGCTAGTAAAAATCGATAAATTTATATTTCCCGTTGACTTCATTGTTTCAGACATAGAGGAGGATAGCAACACTCCTTTAATTCTAGGAAGGCCCTTTCTAGCAACTGCTAAAGCAATTATTGATGTTGGCACAGGTGAACTCACGCTTCACATAGGAAACGAAACACTCACCCTTCAAGCTCGCAATTCGGACAACACATCGAAAATTGAAGGTGATCGTCTAAACCATTCTATTAAAACTGACCACATGATACAACCCACTTTGCAGGAGATAAGTCTGAAGAAAGTACATAAGCCACTCTCAAACAATAGTAAAGGATCTATTCATGAAGAACGAAGGCTGCAAATAGAGGAGCTAGATGAATGGCGAACACATAAATTGAGAACACACGATAAAATGAAACTACGCCAAGATGAGCTTGATACCTCTCTAAATCAACTAACAGTTAGAGATAAAGTCTCATTAGATGCCACAGATCCCCACATTGTCACTACCACACCAAATGAAGAAATCCCTCTTACGGTACTCAGCATTTTTCCATTCAGTACGGTGGAGGTGAGTCATCCCAAGTTTGGCACTTTTAAGGTAAACAACACTCGTTTAAAACTTTATTTTAAGATTGATAGTAGGAATGAGGAGTATAAACTCCTTGAACCACCATGATCATTCAACAGAGAGGTAAGTCGAGCTTAAACTATAAATAAGCGCTTCTCGAGAGGTAACCCGAGCACTAACTGTATTAACTTCTTTAAAAATTTAGTCTTCAACATCTAACTTACTAACGGAGCTCTCGAACACAGGTTTTCCACAGAGACACGGCCAAGCACACGGGTGTGCTTATGGCCGTGTAAAAACAGGGCAAGGATTTCCCCAAACACGGGCTACGATAAAACGCCACGATCGTGCGACATGGCCGTGGTTGAGCCTGCCAAAACAACACAGGCATGCCACACGCCTGTGTGGAAAACCCGTGGTTGAAACTGAGAAACTAGCACGGGCGTGCGACACGCCCGTGTCTCATACCCGTGGTCGAACCTGTTAGATTGACACGGGCGTGGGGATTTCCCACACGGGCATGGGAGAAGTGAACGAAGCTAGACATGGTCGTGCAACACGGCCATGTGAACCCACATGCCCGAGGTACACAAGCGTGGGACAAATTCCAGATGTGCCCAAATAGGAAAAATGCGAAACACACAGGCAAAAATTGGGGAACACGGGCGTGTGCCATGGCCGTGTGGCCCAAAATCTATAAATACCCTGCACTGTTCACTTTCTTCCCCATTCAAAAACCCTAACCCTAGCCGCTGCAACTCCACACGGCCTCCCTACTACGCTCGTGCGCCGGTTCCCACTCCATTTTTGACGCTTAATCTCTTTCCCCTAGCATTTGTTTACTCATTTCACTTCTATTTTACTTATTTCTAATGCTTAGTATCAACATAATCTTCATATCTTTTGAACTATTCTTCATTTTTCTCATTATTCTATCATTTAATTTGCATTGTTAGGTTAGCCATGACATTACTATGCTTCTTCTCATGCTATTACCATGCCAATGTCTATTATTTAATATGTATTCCTAGGTTAGTTATCATACATTCCATGTTAAATTGAGATTAGGAAAACCTCATACCCATTACATTTCTATTCTCATTCTCATTGTTATTTTGGTTGAGTTTGCTTCATATTAGTAGTCTTGGCTAAAATAGTTAGTTCAAATTCATGACTTTTTACTTCTTCGAATTTGTTTACCTATTATTATTATTCTTTATATTACAGGCTTTTAATGTCGTCTTCACGAGGAAAGAAGGCCACTGTCCCTGCTTCCAAAAAATGGAAGAGAGCATCATCTTCTGCGGGTCCAACAGCGAAAATCCGTCACCCCCTCCTACAGTTTCTCTGTGGGCCTCAGGAAGAATTTTTTTAGATACTTCGAGCCCGAGTTTTAATTGCGGGCCGCTACATTGACTGGGCCACCGTAGAATAAGTTCAGTTGGCTGATGCGATTCGGGCCCTCTTAACCACCGACCCTTGGGAGCTATTTTTTGGGATCATCGAACCAATATACCTTGAGCTCACGATGGAACTATGCTCAACGTTCTATCTCTAGACCGTAATGACGAACTACGATGATCACGGTATGGTGCAATTTCGCTTAGGTGGATTAGTCTGCCAGCACAGTGTCCCAGAATTTGGTACGGCATTGGGTTTATATACGGAGGAGTTTAAGGAAGAGAATGACTTAGATGCTCTCACTCACCACATACATTTCTCTCCCCTCGAAGTGCTGGCACACATTGGCCCCTGGCGCAGCCTCCTACAATCCTAGCCACTCCAAGGCATCAGTTCTCCCACCATCCCTGAGGTACCTACACGCCATTTTGGCTCACACGATTAAAAGGAGGCGAGAGAGCACTGGCGTCGTCAACACTCACGACACCTACTTTTTATGGTGCATGTCGCACGGACACGTCATTGGCCTTGCCAATTTCATCGCCATCAAAATTCAGCACTAGACGGAGTGGCATTGGAAGGGGGTCATCTCCATTGGCCCCTACATGACTTGACTGGCGCGACACTTCGGGCTCCTCAACACCGCGGCCCAAGAATCATCCCTCACCCTCATCAGCTAGATGTCTCCACACGGCATCTCGAGTATGCTTAGCATGAGGATGATCGAGAGGCGCCGAGGAACCTACCCTCCCCAGTATCGTCTTGCCCAATCTACTGAGGGGGAGGCCTACAAGGACATTCATGATGATGTCCCCCCATAGCACGAGGACCCACCGCCTCAGCCACCAGTACCCTCTTGTCTAGTTCATGTGGCGGCTTTATATGCTGACATCTCTGAGCGCCTCACGCGATTCGAGTAGCAATGTTTTCAACGATTTGACAATATTGATGCTACTCTACAGTAGATTTGTCAGCACCTCCACATCTCATTGCCAGTCCCACCTCGCGAACCATCCAGCGATGAAGATGTTGAAAAACATTTATTTATAATTTTATGTTTTTAATTTTTATTAAAACTACTTTTTATTTTTATTAGATTTTAGAAAATTTATTTTTAATTATTAATTTTAGTTATTTCTTTTTGAGTAATTATTCCTCCTAATATCCCCTAAAAAGTTCCTGATTTTATCACAGTTATATAGAGCTCTTAAGCTCATTATCACATAGGAACTAAAGCTCCACCGGGAAAGGTTTTCCATGATTGCCATGTCCTGCTCGCCCACGACCATAGCTACCGCTAGAGATAATATCCTTTTGGCGTAGGACTTATGGCCTAATGAACCTCTACGATCATCGGAGTATCCTCCTCCACTCTTGAACCGATTACTCTCCAGAACTCCAGTTCGAGGAATTCATCATACAGGAAGTTCCACTTCTCTCCCTATCTTATTTTTATACTCTAATGTCTATTTTTGTACATTGAGGGCAATGTACATCTTAAGTGTGGGGGGGTATTTATTTCATTATCAGAAAAATCCCTGAAGGATTTCCTTGTTCTCTTGAAAAAGCTTTCATATCATATTTAGGATAAATTTTAATTGATTTATGATTTTGATTGATATATCTTGAATTAAAACATAGGCAATTATGCATTGATTGTTTAAACTTTAAGACATTAGAGAATCAAGCATGATCAGTTGATTTTTAAGAATTTAAAATCTTAGGCTGTTTCCCCAAAGTTTAGGTATTACTTTGAGTTGGAATTCACAAGTTGTTAAACATCAAAAAACCATAATTTTTGTGAGATTTTTTAGCCTTTTGAGCATCTATTAATTCTTTTCATGCTCAGTTTTATTATTGCTTTGAGTGCGTCAGTATTGAACCGTTATTCTAGAACTTGCTTAATTATGCATGTCGAGACCACACCATTTGATTTGATATGTCAAAATGATTAAGGCACTTAGGATTAACCCACTCATGCCATGAAAAGCCTACCTCCACGATTAACCCTTAGTAAACCCTATTGAGCCTAACAAGCCATTTCTTGTATTACCCTTAATATTAACCTTTAAACCATTATTGTTGAAATCCCTTAAATTAATTTAAGCCCTATTTTTATCGAGATTTGAATTGAAATAGTTGCTTAGCTATGTTTTATTCTACTCTGTAATTTAATGTGTTCTTAAAAAAAACATGTATACATATTAGTAGTGATCTTCTGTTTGTATGCTTCAGAAGTTAAATTCCTTAGTCTGAGAAGAAGCTCTGTTGTATGCAAGTGATGATTAACTCTTTTTCTAGTTAGGTAATTTTTCAATTCAATCTCGATTCTAACCCTTTCTTTCAGCTTGTGACCATACCCCTTAACCAAACCTCATTACAACCCTCTAAAGACCTTTTTAATTGATGTATCATATTAAATTATAGTGGTGGGGATTTGATTTTCATGCAAGCATATGGTAATGACTTTTCATTATTGACTATTGAGTGCTTTATTTTTTGTCTTTAAACACCTCGAGTGATTTAAGTGAATCTGTAGTGAGGATGTGAAACTCTGTGATATTCTGAATCAAAGGTAATTACTTAAATGAGGAGAGACACCTATGTTTGCATGATTAAATACTCAACTTGGAATGTTTGAAACTTTTATGTACTTTTAGTTGAATTCTCAATGTATGATTACCTATGGATTATTATGAGATATTATCGATAGAAATTATAAGTTGAGAAGAATTTATTTTGATTATGAGTTGAGAATTTTGCTTTAGGACAAGCAAATGCTTAAGTGTGGGGGTATTTGATAAACCATAATTTATACATATTTTTACCCCATGTTTAACACATTTTATGGATGATTTTCCATTAGAATTGGTGAATTCGATGCTCCTAATGCTTTAATTTCATGTTTTACACTTAGGAGAGCATAGGAGAGCGAAAGGAACGAGAAACGGGCCAAAAACGGAGAAAATGGGCCAAAGTACGAAATCAACACGGCCTGGACCTCCTCACATGGGCAGACCACACAACCGTGTTAATTTGGCAGGCTCGAGCACGGCCTAAAGTAATCGCACACGGGGGTGTCCCTGCCGAGCCCAAGTTGAGTCTAATTCGAAAAAGGCTAATTTTGAGGGCTTTTAGGCTTTCCAAAGCCTGTAAATACACCCTAGAGAAGCAAGAAAAGGAGGACAGAGTAGGGCATAAGCAATTACTCCAAGAAAGCCGATTGATTCATCTCAGAAGTCGGATTCATCATCAAGACTGAAGATCTCTCCTCAATTCCCCTTCAGGAGTTTTGGGTTTTCTTTATGTTTTGTATTCTTTATTATTCTGAGATGTTTTCTTATTTAGTTATGAACTAAATCCCCCAAATAGCTAAGGGGAATGAAACCTAAGACGAATCTTGTTATTAGTTTCTGAATTGTATGATAAATATTTGACTTGTTCTTAATTGTGTGTTTTTAATTCTTGTTTTGATATCTCAAGATACCGATTCAAGATAAGCTCTTATTCAGAGGAGGAATAGACCTTGTCTAAGAGTACATTTGTCATAATTAAGTGGATTTGATTGCGCGCCTAGACATAGGGTGACAAGATTTTGTCGGATTAGGGTGAAACCTAATAAGGGGATCCATAGATCGAGTTAATCAACCCTAGAGTGTTAATTAGAGAAAAGTCTCAGTTATTCAATCTAGGGATTAGACATTATTAGTCTTGAATAGGGATAATAACATAACTTAGGGATCTCTACGGAACAAGTTAAATGAATAAATCGTCCGATTCAGAGCCAGAATAACAAGTACAGTCTAGGTGGATTTTTCCTTAAGTATTGTCTTCATTCAATCGATTTTTCCAAAAGCAATTCCCCAATTCCATTCTCTTTGCGTTCTTAGTTTAGATAATTAGTTAGTTAAAACAAAACCTCTTTATTCTTAGGCTAGACAATAAAAAGACAGTCATTACTAGTACTTTTAGTTCCTTTAGGTTCGACAATCCGGTCTTTCTAAAACTATACTACTTTTCGATAGGTACACTTGCCTACATCGCGATAATAGTTAGTTCAAGAATGAGTAATTATAAATATTTAAAGCCTATCATGAAACCTCGTGATTAGGTAGGTTCCTCGGTACTTTTCGATCATCCTCATGCTTGGCATGGTCGAGATACCTGTGGAGACATCTGGCCAATGAGGGTCAAGGATGATTCCTGGCCGCAGTGTTGAGGAGCTCGAAGTGTCGAGCCAACCGAGTAACATAGGGGTTAATGGAGACGACCCCCTTTGTGACACCCCTAATGTGACCCTAGTCGGAGAGTGGTTTCGGGACCACAAAACCGAGTCACAAGAATAATTAGGTGTTATATTCTGTGCTTATTGTATGTGGAATTTGTATGCGTAAATATTTCGTGTCTTGATTTTTATTAATTAGGTGCTAATTTATAAGAAAGGACCCATGTGTTAGGACTTGAAAATGTGATAGGTGAATTTTTAAGTGGCCTAATAATGCATGAAGTGAAATAAATGGAGTTGCATGTCAATTATCCCATTTCCTAAGGTTAGTGGCCACCATGACAAATTATGGGCAAAGGGAACATGTTTCCAACATGTTTTGCTAATGGTTGATGTTAGAATGGTTATTATATTGGTGTTAGTAGGAAGAAAAGAAAAAAAAATGGGTATGTGTGGTTGCCCCTCCCCATTGCCGTGTATTGAGCGAGAGAAAAAAAAGTTTGGTTCATCTTCCTCCTAGCTTAGCCGATCCTTCAAGAAGAAAAGGAAGAGTTAGCATTCGGTCACTTGAGCTTGAACTAAGGTATGGAATCCATGTTAGTCTTTGAAATCTTTGCATATATGAAGCTAGTTACTAAGTCCTTTACTTGCCCATGTCAAAATTTTGAAGGTGGTAGTAATACAAGTGTTCGCCATGGAAGATGTTTAGGGAAATGGTTGTTGCCTTTATGATTTAAGGAATAATTAGAAATGGGTGAAAGAAACAAGTCTTTGTTCTTGATTCTTCTTGGCCGATTCTAAGGGAGAAAAGAGAGCAACCATTTGGTTTCTAAGCCATAAATAAGGTGAGAAATTCATATGAATCCTTGAAATTTTAGATGAAATTGAGCTAGTTACCAAGTATTTTTTTTAGGTGACCCATGTTAGAAATTGTGATTTTGGGGTGACTAGAACTTTCGGCCATAATGGTTATTGAGGATTAAGGTTATGTTTCATGCTAAACTTGATGAATCTTGGTGTATGGGTGCTTGAACTAAACGAATGATCAAGTAGATGCATAAATACAAAGTAAGAAGAGTCGGCTATTATGTGTAATACTATTGCGAATATGAAAATGTTATACTTGAATAATGTATATGGTTGGAGTTGATAATATGAAAGGAAGGCTTAGATGTGTTTGTTTAAAGAAGGAATTGTTGAAGAATGTATGTGAACTTGGCCAACGTATTCGCTTAGTACATATATGATGTGAAAGTCTTGGAATTTATTTTTGATTTTGTGTATTATGACCATGTATAATCGGCCACATGAGTAATTTGAGCACTTGATGTTATATTAAAATTCTTGAGCTTAAATATATGGATGTATGTATATGTGGTCATATAATGGCGTTTTGGTTTAAAGGTTGAATGATAAATTATAATAAAGCGAGATGATATGAGATGCGAATGTGATTGACAAGTAAACATTATTGATAAAAATATTGAATACTTCTACTTGTATTCATTAAGCTCAAGAGCAAAGGGAGCTAAATCCGATAAAGGGAAGGAAAAAGTGGTCGAATAGCCGTTGAAGCCGTCAACGACATCCGAGGTAAGTCCTCAAGAAATGACCCTACTCGAATTATGTGAAATGAAATATGGATGTGTAATGATTATTGATTTATGTGTGTATGAGTATTTGAATGATACCCGGCTAAGTCCCGGGCGATTATGCTAGTGGTATGTTTGTGTTTGAGCCTTAGTAACTGAAAATGAAATATGGATGTGTAATGATTATTGATGTATATGTGTGCATGAGCAATTGAATGATATCCGGCTAAGTCCCAAGACATTTATGCTAGTAATTATATCCGGTTAAGACCGAAGGCAATTGTGCTAGTGACTACATCCGGGCTAAGACCAAGGCATTCGTGCAAGTTGTTAAATCCGGGCTAATACCAAGGCATTTGTGCAAGTCGTTCTATCCGGCTAAGACCAAGGCATTCGTGCATGTGGTTATATCCGGTTGTATTCAAGAAGCTTGGGCTGGAGGTGAGCGTTGGTTGCTGTAATAAATTTAATTAGTAAGCTCGAAAAGCCCAAAGAATAAGGTATGTTTATATGTGCATTGGAAAAGTCGATATGTTTGAGTAACATTCGCTCAATCGACTAACGAGTTTTCAGCTATTGAATTGGTTGATATCTTGTGAAAGTGTATAATGATGAAGTGTGAAGTAAGTATGATTATGTGAATGTGTATTAATGAAATGATTCATTTGGCTATGTGAATGTAATGCTTTAGTTAAAGCTGATTTTATTGCTTGAGACTTACTAAGCATAAAAAATGCTTACCCGTTGCTTTGGCTCTCTGCTTTATAGATTTTGCTCGTTAGTGATCGGATTCGGGATCATTAAAGTCGAAGTCATCTACACTATCAAAGCCTCCATTTTGGTATAATTTTGGTTGAACTTTGAAATGGCATGTATAGGACTACCCTATTGTTGAAGGTCATGTACCTTTCGGTTTTGTGTAAGCTTGGATAGCCATGCGAAAATGGCTTATATACGTTTTAGTATGATTCTATAATCGTTTGTATGATGATCATTATGGGGTATGGAATTGTTTGAAAAGATTAGCCATTGGAATGGTTAATCGTGATCACACTTTGTGCTATGTATGCAAAAGGGCCAATTGAATCGTGGAAATCATGAAATAGGTAATGGTTACCTTGAAAACAGATGCTGGCAGCAGCAGTGGTGTGGTTTTGAAAAATCACCAAAATTTGTAGGAATGGTATTAAATAGTGAATAAGTTATGTAAATGAACCTTGATGAGTCTACTTTCATATGGAAGAAACGAAACGGTCATAGGAGTTACATGTTAAGAGATATTAAAGCTATTGTGAGACAGGGCCAGAACGGTTTCTGGGTCCCCTGTCGCGACTTTAAAAATTTACTATAAATTATCCAGAAAGAATTAGAAGTCATGCCTTATATGTGCAGATTCTATTTTGAGTCTAGTTTCATTAGAAACAAACGGCACCAGTATTAAATCCCTGTACAGGGAGATATTAAAGTTGTAACGCGCGAAGGTCAGAGCAGTCGATCCCTGTAACATGGGTGACTTTTACTAATAAACTGTACCAATTGGCCCGACCAAAAATTCTAAAAATAAATCCATGGATGTATATATGAGTCTAAATTCAGGGAAAATTTACGGAATCAGTTTCCGAGTTTTGAAACTCGAGATATGATTTTTAAGGCGACAGTGACGCAGATTTCCAGCCTGTCTGGAAATGTCAAATTTGTGGGTGCAATATGTGGATTTGGCTTGTTAACCCCTCGTGTCCGACACCGGCGATGGTCTCGGGTTCGGGGTGTTACACCCTTTTTATGCCGCTCCGTCTGCTATTGAATGGCGAGGGCAATAAAATAGGCAAGGTCGATGATGTACCCGTGTGACATACACCATAGAAAGTAGGCGTCGTGAGTGTTGACGACGCCAGTGCTGTAACACCCCTCACCCGTATCCGGTACCAGGATAGGGTTCAAGGCCTTACCGAAACTTTTTATTTAAAAATTTAAGACCGGGAACATCCCATAACTATAGAAAATTTTCCTTATTTAGGAGTGTCACACGCCCGTGTGTGTGGGCCATGTGGGCTCACACGCCCGTGTATCTTAGGGCCAAGTCACACGCTCGTGGTCTCACCCCGTGTCCAAAACTTGAGCATTCTATTAAATTAACACAGCCTAGGCACACGCCTGTGTGACCTACCCATGTACTAATTTGAATTAAAGTTTTAGGTGCAGGGGACACACGGTCACAACGCACACCTGTGGGAGGGAACCGTGTGTCACACACGGCCTAGACACACGCCCGTGTGTCTAACCATGTGGACTCTGTTGGGCTATTTTCCAAGCCGAAGATCACCCTTTCCTACCTCTTATGCTTAGAAAATTTCAGAGTTTGCTAGAAAACATGACTTTACACTTGTAATTAATCTTAATAAGACTCATTGTATGGAAACCTCATATCATTGGTTTCACACAAAAAGGTTATTTCCCATTTAGTATTCATGGGTTCTTACGTTATTGTATTACATTCAAAACTTGGCTCGTTTTTGAACTCATTGCCACTTGTAGCAACCAAACATAATGAAGCATAAACATGCATATAAAGGGAGGTCATAGCCTACTTTCAAATATTCCATTTTCCATGCCCTTATACAAAAAAATGAATGCATCTTTACATGCCTTCTTTTGGGCAATTCAAGTGACACATATGACAAAATACTCAAAGCCGTATACATGCCATTAACAAAATAGAAGTGTCTTTATACCAAAGCTTGACTAGTTGATAGTGTGTTGGCTCTCCAATCGTCTTCCAATCCTTATGAGTCCTCGAGCTCTGTAAAACAGGGAAAAGAGTGGCGGTAAGCATTTTCATGCTTAGTAAGCTCAAATAACCGGAAAGTAAACTTACTGGGTAATTAGCATACATCGATACTAAATTCATGAAATCATCCATTTATGAAATGATTTCCTATCACATGCACTTAATCAATGAGTTAGTCATATAATCATGTATCTTGTAATTTAACTAGATGAGCTCATCATTTAACATTTCATTCATAGATGTATTCCGCGTAAATCTCGTTGAGTTTTTAGGGAATCTCGATGGAATACCCATTATCCGTCAATTCTCACGAATGATCATTTTACATATATGCACTCCCGTGAACCTAACATTTCATGGCGGAATTACCAGTCCAGGCTAAATTCCTCATATCATGAACTCGTAAGGTGATGTCAGGATTACCAGTCTAGGCTAAATTATTTATAGTGACAAACACCTTTAATGATCTCGGATCTGAATTACCAATCCAGGCTAAATTCAGACCCTAATCGGATTACCCGTCCGGGCTAAATCCATATTGCACACATATTCTTCGAGAGGCTTGATCATTCAAGGAACACCCATCCGGGCTAGATTCCTTTTCATACTTGAGATCACGGATTACCCTTCCAGGCTAAATCCTTACTGCAACACACGCAGGATCTCAGTTCACATGTCAATGAGGAGTTTTCCATAGATTTCCCTTTTTAACCTCAACCGAGACGGTTATGAACAATTCACTATCAAAGATGCATTTTCATGCCATATATAAATGCAATTATCATGCATACATAAATCATGCAATTATACATATTAGGGGTTTACTTTAAGTTATCCGAACTTACCTGGTATTCTTTTCGGGATTGTGTTTCGGTTATTCCGAAACTTTGCGTTTACCACGATCGACCTCCGAAATTTGTTCCTCGGGGTCTATAACAGAAAAATTAACTCATTAATAGCCCTCATTATACATTTCAGGTTTAATATCTACCCCGATCCAAATGATCGTTTTGCCCCTAACCTTTGACATTTTTACGATTTAGTCCCTAGGTTCGTATAATGAAACACATGCAATTTCTATCTTACCCAAACCTAACCGAAAATTTTTCTCTCTTATCTCAACCCACATTCTCCATTATTTTCCTCATCTCTACCACACATTTACATCTTTTGCAAAATGGTCCTTATAAGGGTTTCTCATGAAAACCAACTTGGAAAAGATGTTTAACACACATTTATGTTTCATATTCTTCCATAATCCATCAAAATACCAATAACTCATGCATGGGTAAATTTTTGAACATGAACCCTAGCATGAAATATGGGTAGAAATGAAGAGAACAAGCTACCAGGATTTCAAAAATACAAAGAACATGAAAAACGGGGCTTGGGAGCACTTACTATTTACCTTGGAAAGCTTGAAAACCCTAGCTATGGTGACTGTTGAAATTCGGCTGGATGAAGGAGAAAATAAGCTGATTTTGGTTTATTTTTCCCATTTTATTTCATTAAAAAACCTAATGACCAAAATGCCCTTATGCCCTTTCTTTAAAATTTCATCCATGCAAGCCTATTTTTGTCCAAAAATTTAAAATTTAGGAAAATTGCTCTCCAAGACCTTCTAATTCATAATCTAAAGCAATTTCATATGGATTGCTTCTAGAAACCAAGTTTTGCAATTTATTCTAGTCCCTGATTTCCAATTGGACACCTTATACTTAAAATTTCTTCATGAAACTTTAACATATGCATATACTCATATTTTAGACCTCATAATAACCATAAAATAAATATTTTGATGTCAGATTTGTGGTCTCGAAACCACTATTCTGACTATGCCCTATTTCAGGATGTTACAAGTGCTCTCTCGCCTTCCTGTTAACATGTGAGCCAAAATAGCGTGTAGGTACCTCAAAGATGGAGGGAGAGACGATGCCTTGGAGTGGCTAGGATTATAGGTGGCTGAACCCAGTACTAGTGCATCCCAGCACCGTGAAGGAGAACGATGGATGTGGTGGTTGAGAGCATTTAAGTCATTCTCCTCCTTGAACTCTTCCATATATAAGCCCAGTGCAATATCAAATTCTAGGACGCTTAGCTGGCGGACTAATCCGCCTAGGCAAAATTGGACCATGCAGGGATCATCGTAGTTTGTCATTACGGTTTGAAGATGAAACGTTAAGCATAGTTCCATCGTGAGCTCAAGATATGTTGGCTCGATAATCCCAAAGACAATCTCTCAAGGGTCGGTGGTTAGGAGGGCCCGAATCGCATCAGCCAACTGAACTTGTTCTACTGTAGCCCAGTTGATGCAGTGACACGAAATTAAAGGTCGGGCCCAGAGTATTTGGAAAAGTTCTTCTTGGGGCCTGATGGGGAATCGCAGGAAAGGGTGGCGAATTTTCGCGGTGGGACCCGAAGAAAATGACGCTCCCTTCCTTTTCTTTGAAGTAGGGACAGCAGTTTTCTTTCCTCGTGAAGAAGACATTGTATACCTGCAAGCAAAACCATTATTTCGTCGTGAGGAATGTTCAAGGTAATACAAAAGCAAATCCAAAAAGGCAGAAGTCATAAATTAGAACTAATAATCTCAGTCACAACTACTAGCAAACTTAATCAAAAATAACTTTATGGTGTATCATTAGAATGACAATAGTATGAGTTTCTTAAAAAAATGGCAAATAATTCTATGTTAGTACATTTTATTGATGGAGAATATCAACCCAAAAGTCATGAGTATTTTCACTTTAAACTAATAAAATGTAGTAGATAAATCATGCAACGAGGAAGAACTTCAACATGAAAAGATAATAACTACTCTAGATATGAAATGTGAGTGATAAAGAGATGAAAAAAACATAAAAAATGCATAGTGCTATGATAACTTAACATGAAAAATGAGTGCAATTAAAGGGAAAAGAGTAAACAAACGCTAGAAAGGGGAGAATGAGCGTCAAAAATGGAGTTGGAGGGTACGCATGAGCGTGGCGGGGAAGGCGTGTGGACTTGCAGCAGCTAGGGTTAGGGTTTTTGGGTGAAGAAGACAATGAATAGTGCAACCTATTTATAGATTTTGGGGCACATGGCCAGGTAACACGCCCGTGTTCCCCAATTTCAGCCCGTGTGATTCGCGAATTTTGAATTTAGGTGCGTCTGACATTTAGTCCATGCCCGTGTTCCTTGGGCATGTGGCTGTACACATCCGTGTCGCACGACCGTGCCTGGCTTCGTTCGCTTCTCCCACGCCCATGTATGTAGGCCCACGCTCGTGTTAATTTAACAGGTTCGACTACGGGTGCTATACATGGGCGTGTCACACGCCCGTGCTATTCTCTCAGGTTCAACCACAGTTCTACAGCACGGGTGTGTCGAAAGCCCGTGTTATTTTGTTAGGTTCGCCCACGGCCATGTCGCACGGCCGTGGCGATTTATAATAGCCCGTGTTTAGGGCAAATCTTTACCCTATTTCCACACGGTCCTAAGCACGCCCGTGTGATAGGCAGTGTCTGTGTGGGAAACCTATATTCAAAAGCTCTGTTAGTAAGTTAGGTGTTAAACACTAAAATTTAAAGAAGTTAATAGAGTTACTGCTCGGGTTGCCTCCCGAGAAACGCTTATTTATAGTCTAAGCTCGACTTACCTCTCCATTGAATGGTCATGGTGGTTTGAGAAGTTTATACTCTTCATTCCTGCTATCATTCTCATCAAAATAAGGTTTTAAACGGGTGTTGTTTACCTTAAAAGTGTCAAACTTGGGATGAGTTACCTCGATTGTACCGAATGGGAAAATGCTAAGTACCATAAGAGGGATTTCTTCATTTGGTTTGGTAGTGACAATGTAAGGATCTGAGGCATCTAATAATACTTTATTTCCAACCTTAAGTTGATTTGGGAAGGTATTGAGCTTGTTCTGGCATAGTTTTGGTTTATCATGTGTTCTCAGTTTATGCGTCCGCCATTCATCTAGCTATTCAATTTGTAGCCTTCGATCTTCATGAATAGGTCCTTTACTACTGCTTGAGAATGGCTCATGTACTTCCTTCAGACCTATTTCCTGCAAAGTAGGTTGCACCATACTGTCAGTTTTAGTAGAATGGTTTAGACGATCACCGTTAATGTCCGATGTGTTGCCAAAATTGCGAGCTTGAAGGGTGATTGTTTCATCTCCCACACGGAGTGTGAGCTCACCTGTGCCAACATCAATAATCATTTTAGCAGTTGCTAAAAAGGGCCGTCCTAAAATCAAAGGAGTGTTGCTATCCTCCTCTATGTCTAGAACAATGAAGTTAACGGGAAATATAAATTTATCGATTTTAACTAGGACATCTTCAATAATACCCTAGGAAATCTTATAGTTTTATCTGTTAATTGAATGCTCATCCGAGTCTGTTTGGGTTTCCCAAGACCTAATTGTTTGAACATTTTGTAGGGCATGACATTAATACTAGCCCCTAAATCAGCTAATGCATTATTAACATCTAAACTACCAATTAAGCAAGGAATCGTAAAACTCCCTGGATCTTTTAGTTTCTTGGGTAGTTTATTTTGTAGAATAGTTGAGCAAACTGCGTTTAGCTCCACATGCGATGCCTCGTCCAACTTTCGATTATTTGCTAAAAGCTCATTTAAAAATTTCATTGCGTTTGGCATCTGCGATAGAGCTTCAATAAACGATAAGTTAATATGTAAATTTTTAAGAGTTTAAGGAATTTACCAAATTGTTCATCTGAGCGGTCTTTCCTTTTTGTGTTGGGGTATGGTACACGAGGTTTATATTCGACATTCATTGATTTGTTTTTATTGTGACCTACCTCACCTTGACCTCTGCTCACCACAGTTTCTTGCCTCAGTTCTGGCTCAGGCTCAACGAATCCTTCTTCATCTTGAACATTAATCGCGTTGAGCTGTTCCCTTGGGTTGGGTTCAGTATTACTTGGCAAGCTACCATGTGGTCGTTCAGAGATTAGTTTGGAAAGCTGGCCTATCTGAGTTTCGAGCCCTTGGATCGACGCTTGTTCATTTTTCAGTCTGTCTCGGTGTTCTGAAAATGGGTTTCTGACATCGAGATAAATTTAGACAGCATCTCTTCAAGGTTCAATTTCTTTTCCTATTGATAGGGTGGTTGTTAAAAACCCAGAAGATGTTGTGGTCTTTGATTTCCTTAACCGCCCCACGAGAAATTGGAATGGTTCCTCCAACCTGCATTATAAGTGTTACTATATGGGTTATTTTGGGATCTAGAGTTATTGTTACCCATATATTGGACTTGTTCCTCCTCGATGCTAGGGTTGAAGGGCTGATACTCTGTGCATGCTCCTCCTCCATTCGTCTCGCACCTCATTCCTTGATGTACCTGAGTAGAACCAAGTAAACCATCAATCTTTTTATTTAGAAGTTCTACCTGGTTTGACAACATAGTAACCAAATCGACGTTATAAATGCATGCTGTTTTAGTTGGCTTAGTCCTCATGACTTGCCACTGATATTTATTCAGTGACATCTCTTCAATAAATTCATAAGCCTCTTCAGGTGTTTTGTTGTTGATGGTTCCCCCTGCTGCTGCATCAATCATTTTTCTTGTCGAAGGGTTCACACCATTGTAGAATGTTTGAACTTGCAACCATAGAGGTAGTCCATGGTGAGGGCACCTTCGCAGTAGGTCCTTGTATCTCTCCCATGCATCGTAAAGAGTTTCTAAGTCCATCTGCACAAATGAAGAGATATCATTACGTAATTTGGCTGTTTTAGCCGACGGAAAATATTTTAATAAAAATTTTTTGGTCATTTGTTCCCAAGTAGTAATTGACTCTCGTCGTAACGAGTTCAACCACTGTTTAGCTTTGTTTCTCAATGAAAAAGGGAATAACCGAAGACGAATGGCATTTTCAGAAACGCCATTAATTTTAAATGTATCGCAGAATTCCAAGAAATTTGCCAAGTGAGTGTTTGGATCCTCATCCTGCAAACCATCAAACTGAACAACTTGCTGTATCATTTGAATAGTGTTAGGTTTTAGTTCAAAATTATTCGCAGCAATAGCAGGCCTAACAATACTTGACTCAGTTCCTGTTAAAATAGGTCTAGCATAATCATACATAGTACGAAGAGTAGGATTCTGATTTGCTAGCTTAGTGGGCATTGCAGGAGGTAGCTGATTGTCTTGATTTTTAGCCATCTCCTCAGTCGTAGTTGAGATATCATCCTCTTGCTCTTCCTCTGTGTATCTTAGGCTTTGCCTTATTTCTCTTCGGTTTCTGCGAGCTGTGCGATCGATTTCTTTGTAAAAAAGTAGTGGTCCTGACGGGTTTCTTCTAGTCATAAACTATAAAAACCTGCCAAGAGAAAGCAAAAGAAAAAGTTAATTAATAAATAAATATAAAATTAAATTAAACTAAATTTCAAGAAAAATAAATGGCTAAAGTAATAAAAATTGAGCATTCCTAATATCTTAGTTCCCCAGCAACGGCGCCAAAAACTTGATCGTGATTTTCGTGACAGGTGTTAAATATTTATAATGAATCGTTCTTGAAACTAACTATTATCACGATGTAGGCAAGTGTACCTATCGAACAGTAGTATAGTTTTAGCAGGACCGGATTGTCGAACCCAAAGGAACTAAAAGTACTAGTAATGACTGTCTTTTTATTATCTAGCCTAAGAATAAAGAGGTTTTTGTTTAGAATAAAGAGGTTTTTGTTTTAACTAACTAATTATCTAAACTAAGAATTCACAAAAAATAGAATTGGGGAATTACTTTTTGAAAAACGATTGAATTAAGACAATACCTAGGGAAAAATCTACCTAGACTTCACTTGTTATTCTGACTCCGAATTGGACGATTTATCCATTTAACTTGTTACGTAGAGATCCCTAAGTTATGTTATTATCCTTGTTCAAGACTAATAACGTCTAATCCCTAGATTGAATAATTGAGACTTTTCTCTAATTAACACCTTAGGGTTGCATTAATTCGATCTATGGATCCTCTTATTAGGTTTCACCCTAATTCGGCAAAATCTTGTCACCCTATCTCTAGGTGCGCAATCAACTTCGCTTAATTATGACAATTGTACTCTTTAGACAGGGTCTATTCCTCCTCTAAATAAGAGCTTATCTTGAATCATTATCCAGGGATATCAAAACAAGAATTAAGAACACATAATTAAGAACAAGTTAAATATTTATCATACGATTCAGAAAATAATAACAAGATTCGTCTTAGGTTTCATTCCCCTTAGGTATTTAGGGGATTTAGTTCATAACTAAAAAGGAAACATCTCAAAAAAATAATGAATACAAAACATAAAGAAAACCCAAAACTCCTAAAGGGAAATTGAGGGGAGATCTTCAGTCTTGATGGTGAATCTGGCTTCTGAGATGGATCAATCGGCTTCTCTTGAGCAGTTCCCTGCCTCCTTCTCTTTGTGTGTCCCTTTCTTCCTCTTATAGGGTGTATTTATAGGCTTTGGAATGCCTAAGAACCCTCAAAATTAGCCTTTTCCGAATTGGACTTAACTTGGGCTCGGCAGGGAGACGCCCGTGTGACACGCCCGTGTGCGGTTACTTCAGGCCGTGCTCGAACCTATTAGAATGGCACGGGCGTGTGTTCTACCCGTGTGAGTCATGCTTTGATTCTGCCAAAGTGACACGGCTTTGTGGTCTGCCCGTGTGAGGAGGTCCAGGCCGTGTTGATTTCGTACTTTGGCCCATTTTCTCCGTTTTTGGCCCGTTTCTCGTTCCTTTCGCTCTCCTATGCTCTCCTAAGTATATAACATGAAATTAAGGCATTAAGAGCATCGAATTCACCGATTCTAAGGAAAAATCACCCATAAAATGTGTTAAGCATGGGGTAAAAATATGTATAAATTACGGTTTGTCAATTACCATTTTACCCCTGACATTTACAATTTTTACAATTTAGTCCCTATTGCACAAAACACAAAATATTCAAAATTTCAAGATACCCATGTTTGGCCAAATATTCCTAGTGTTCATACAAGCCCATATATTTCATTTATTTCACATTTTAGTTCCTCAAATTATTATTTTTGTAATTTAGTCCTAATTACTCAAAATCATCAAAAACTCCAATACAAAATATGCTAATCTAAAACATATATTTCCTATATCATCATCAAACAACAAAATCACAAACTATCAACAATGGCATAACTCAAAATATTTATCAAAATAAAAAATTAAAGCTTGGGTCTTGAAAATTACTAAGCAACATCTCAAAAATGTAGAAATTATCAAAAACTGAACAAAAACGGACCTTGATTGAGCTTTATTTTAGCTTAACTTTTCTTTTTATTTTATTTAATTAAAACATATAATTTTAAAATAAAATAAGCACTAACCGTATATATCATTTAATTATGGTATATTTGCCACATAAACCCTTGTACGTTTCTTAGTCTAATCAATTAACTAATAGAAACTAACTTTTATAGCTTTTAAAATTTTGTCCTTTTTACTTAATTAATTATCTAAACGTTAAAATTTCTTAACCAAATTTTAATACTTAACCAAATTTTAATCGACCTTTTAATAACTCTATAAAAATTAATTAAATAATAAAATACTGTCTTGTTGGTCAAATTTGTGGTCTCGAAACCACTATTTCTGATACCATTAAAAATGGGTTGTTACAAACCTAAACATGTCCTTTGTCTAATTGGAAATGAGTAAATCGATTGAAAGATTAATATGACGCCTGTCAAGTCCAGTTGAAGAGATGTTTTGTCTTGAACATCGAAGCAAATGACTCCCAGAAAATAGAGACATAGATGTGACTAACTAGACTAACTACACTGACAGTAGATCGGACATGACTCAAGTAGAATAGATCCTAAATTTGCTTATGGATTTTTTTCAGTTGTGACATTCGTAGTTTGACATACCTTAATCCTGAGTGGATGAACTATGTACGTGTAGCTCATATAATTTAATGCAAGTAAAAGTTTGAGTTTAAATCGAAAAGGAATCAATAGTTAGTGTGATGGGTATACGACTTCTACAATACGTAACATCACTCACAATAGTGAAATTCATAACCCAAGGAATGGGTAAATGATATTGTCTCGTTGGAATTACATGATAGATGAAAAATAAACGTGGCTACAAGTTGTTTGTCGTTGTGATAAATGACTTAATTACTATTTGATAGTAATTTACTTTTCATGAAAGAAGATGTAATGGTTACCATTAGATAAAATAGGATAATATTGGAAGACCAGTTTTATCCCAAAGAGATTAAGAATATCCTATGAGAGTAACACACTTACGACAAGGTCATTGGACGAGCACTAATGAGTAGCTTTTATAATGGTATGTAATTAGGGAAAGCTTAGTCACGATACTATAATGGAATGACTTCATTACTAAATGAGTTTATAATTAATATGCGAAAAGTTGGAATTTAATTATAAATAATTTGAGCCTTAATTATATATATTCAATCGGTCCTTCTTCTAGCTCGTTAAAACCATAAATAAATTACGTATAGAATCAAATGAATAGGAATGAATGGAAATGATGAAGTTAGAGAAATGGGTCTCATTTGAAAATGAATGTGTTTTCTCATTAAGTGTGGAAATGAATTGAGAATTAATTTAAGTTTCTCAAAATATTATTTAAAAAATAATTGAAGTTTAAACATAAAATTCAATTAATTAGTCATTGTGATTCGTTGAATATGAAAATTAAATATATTTTCTCATAGATTTTTTTACTGTAAAGTTGTCATGACTTTAACGGGATTAGAATTATGTTGAAAAAATTATTTAATTGGAAGGAATTATCTTCTTTGGAAGTAAAAAATCTTACTTGCTTCGAAAACTCATTCTTTGCAGAAGTATATTGATCCATTATTAGTTCCACTAGTTCAACATTTGGTGGATAGTACTGGTAAACATTCTTTGGATCCTGAGTTTGAAGCTTATGAGTAGCAAGACAGTACATTGGTCTGAAAACTCATTGTTTGCAGAAAATATCATATGTTAAGTATGATATTTTCTCTTGTTATATTACAAGTAAAGGAGTGTCATTTGTCACCCGACATAGGAGACTCAGACATCCATCTAGTGAAATTTTTTCTAAAGTGTTTTCTATTTCTAATCTTTCTTTTGTCTTAGAGAATAAAAGTAGCTTGCATTATGAAGCTAGTAAACTTGGTAAATTTCATAAATTACCTTTTTTTTAAGTCCACTACAGTGTATCATACACTTTTGGAGCTTGTGGTTGTAGATGTTGGGGGGCCTGCTCTTGTGAGTTCAAATGATTTTTTATATTATGTGGCATTTGTTGATTTTTTCTCAATTTTTTTGGATTTATTTTCTCAAAAAGAAGTTTGAAGTATTATGGCCTTTTTTATTTTCATAAAAAGACTGGGAAACAAATTGGTTGCAGTTTTAAAGTTCTACTGTAACACCCCGAACACGACTTAGATGTTATGGCCAAATCCGGGTGTGTTACGAAAAAGGGTTTTGAAACTGGAGATACTTTGATAAATTCTTGTTTAGTTATTTTGATAAAACGTCCAAGTTTTATAAAACAGATTCATTTATATTTATATACTACTGAAACCGTTCCATGTTGTCCTTTAAAATTAACCATTTATTTCATAGCGAAAATTTAAAAATCATTTAAAACAAAAGCAAGCTCGTGTTACTATTTGTTAAAACCATTTGTTAGCGTAAAGTGTTTTTGTCAATGTTGCGAAAAAGAAAGCAAAATAGAGTCCAAATCCAAAATTGTAAACTACACAGTCTAGAGAGTCCCAAAAATTACAAACTCTCAAGAAAAACCAAATTTTAAAATAAAATCATTACTACTAAATAAAAACAATTCTCTGTCGAGTGGCCATCGCTGAGCCTACGTAGCACCAACCCGCCTAAGTTTGTGGATTACCTAAACAAAATAGAAAAATATATGTGAGTTTTCGTAAACTCAGTGAGTAACCCAATAGAAATAGTCATGCAACATACACAAAATTTCATGTACAGTCAGATACAGATTTGGACCTAAGTTCATAACAGATACAGATATCAGAATCAGATAAATTGAATAGATATACAGAATCCTACCCCTATCCTCTACACACGATCTCTGATCGTCCCATCCCACCATTTGGGGTTAAAAAACACCCACTCATGCCAACACACCATATAGTGTCTATACGACACATGACAGAATTATATGCAGTTAAGCTGCCAAATATAGACAAAAGGTCGTCATACAGATCACTTCCTCCACATATGTAAATCCCACCCCAAACACAGATACAGAATACAGAATTAACAGACTTAACATGCTCGTATACAAATATCATATATTCTCAAAATAGAACAGTCAGACATACCTATCAGTGTCCTACTTAGATCAGACTATCAGAATATCATATCACATGAGTTAGGGTTTGGTTAGCCCTTACCGACCCTACGGTAGGCCCACAGTTGATCGAAACGATCTGTGCGAACCTAGGGAAAATTTTAGAATCCTAGGCCTATATGCTCGTGTGGGCCCACACATCTAGCTTGGCCTTACCCGTGTGGCCCACACGGCCTACCCAAAACCTACACACCCGTGTGGCCCACACACCCAATCTGGCCCATCCCATGTGGCCCACATGGCCACACTCACACCGTCACACGACCGTGTCTCGCGCACGGCCACATCTATGACATTCACACAGTCGTGTCTCGCACACGGCCAACCACATGGCCAGGTACATGCCCGTGTGGCATCGACAGTGCCCTTTTTCAGCTTTCACTGAACCTCAATTTTTTGTGTTTAGGGTACACACCGAGTTTAATTTTAGAGAAGTTCCAAAGGTGATGATCTAGTACCCTTGAAGATAGCGACTCACAACAATCATTCTACTGGAGAAACACCTATTGACTCGTAATTCTCCCCAAAAAAATAGCAATCGCACAACAAAGATTTCCCTAAACCAAACTTGAAATTCTTGAATAAGAAAGTAGATGAAGAAAAAAGAAAGAAAGAAAACCCAGAGAAGAAACGTGAAAAGAACTGATTATTAAGGAAATAATCAAAAAGATTATCGCAACTCCATATTATCCCACTAATTAACAAATCCCCCTAAAACTGACGCACTACTCTCATCCACTACCACAGACTTCCACTTCCACTGAACTTCTACTATACCACCGAAACACTCCTAGGAGCAAAAATTAACATCAACGCTCGCATAGGGATTTGAACACAAGACCTCAAGGCAAGCTAACACCTTACCATTCAGACTAGCAGGCTCATTCTGATATAAGTTTACAAACAATGTCACATAAGCCTACCTAGTAGGGATAAGGCTAGGATAAAAAAACAAAATTTTCCCTAAATGGGACTTGAACCCAAGACCTCTCACACACACCTAGCACACTTAGCCACTGAAGCAGATACTCACTTGCGTCAAATTTCACCAAAAGTAGACTTAAATTATTTAGGGCATTACAGCTACCAACAGAATGAGCTAAGAAAGTTGGAGTGTTTGAAGCATATTTAAAGGCTCGAGTTATTCTTCACTGGTTTTTGTGTCATCAAATGTCAGAGAAAAATGGAATTGTTGAACGGTGACATCGATAAGTTGCAAAGATTGGCTTGACTTTGCTGGCTCGAGCTAAATTATTTTTTTCTTACTGAATTAATGCTTTCAACAATGCAGTCTTTCTCATGAATTGAATTCCTTCTAAAGTTGTCAGTGGCTTGACTCCTCATGAGAAAGTATTTGGGGTTGTATCAGATTACAAGGTAATAAGGACTTTCGACTATTTATGTTTTCAACATTTGAGAATGTTTAATAGATAGAATGTGAAATTTTAGTCTAGTCTTTATATCTATCTGTGGTATTCTTCATAGAATAAAGGTTATTATTGTCTTAACAAGTTTGGTCAAACTTGTAAAAACCTGGTTTCAGTGATGTTAGAAACAGTGGTTTCGAGACCACAATTTCGATAAGTGTGTAACACCTTAAATTTTAGGGCTAGAAGTTTTGGGTTTTGTGGTTAGGGTCAAGGAGTTGGTGGTGCCATTGAGTTTAGTGGCACATTTAAGTGTTAGAATAGGCCTGTTGGTCTGGTGGTTGAGTGAATGTTAGTATACCTCAAGGTTCTGGGTTCGAGTCTTTAGGAGCGTATTTTGGAGAAACATGTTTTTTTAGTTAATATCTATAACTATTTATTTTATTTTTGGTTTTATTTTATTTTTAATTTTTGGTCTGGAACGTGCTTTTAGCTTTTCTCTTTGGGTTTCTATTTTCTTTTTTACAGTGGTTGTGGTTTTTCTTCTCGTTCCTCTGGGAAGCAGGTTTTGCTGCACGTAAAACGAAAAATTTTGCTCTGCCGTCATTAAAATAGGTATGGGATTCAAAACTTGTTTATTTTATTTGCAAAACTGTTGATTTGCTATGGAATTTTGGCAATCTTTTAGCGTGTTGGTATTTGGGCATGTTAGGCTCGTGTTGATTGAAGTCGTCTGGAGGGTAGTGCGTTATGGTTGGTTTTAGAAGTGGCGTGACTGGAGGTCGTTTTAGTGACCAGAAAACTTGGGTTTTCAGGGTGTTTAAGGGTGGTTTCGTGACTACAGGGGCGGCCACATAGGCGTGTGCCTGTGCACACGGCCGTGTGGGATTGGGAATCAGGGTTTTTGTGTTGATCTAGGTGCTAGACGGACGTGTGTTCGATTTGGGGATTTCATCATTACTCACACGGTCGTGCCTCTTAAGCAAACGAGCATGTGAGTTTGGGGTTAGGGTTTGAGTGATTTGATGCTACATGGCCCGACCACACAGTCGTGTGGCTCATTCAAAGATTTAGAGTTTCCACACGAGCATGTGTTTTAGATACAAAGCCGTGTCTGGTGCGCACACAGGCGTGTGAGACCCTCACACTGCTGTGTCAGCCTTGTACTCAAATTTTGTACAAATAGACAGAGAGTAATACGGCTTGTCCCCAAGGCCATGTCCCTGGTCCACACTAGTGCATGCCTTAGTCAAACGGTCGTGTGTCTCTTTTCACACGTGTAACACCCCTTACTCGTACCCGAGACCAGGACGAGGTACGAGGCATTACCTGACATAAACAGGGTATTTCCAGAAAATACGAGTCATAAAATTCAATTTCAAATTAAAACCGATCAAACAAAATCATATTGTCCTTATCATGGACCTACGAGGCCCAAAACATACATTAAAAGTAATCCAGAACTAACCAAGAACTTTAGAAAATTCTAAGAAATTTTCTAGGTTTAAGCCTCACATGCCCGTATGGAGGCAATGCACACACCCGTGTGCATTGGGACACGCCTGTGTCCCCTACCCGTGTGAAATTACTAAAATTTATTTTTCATTTCGAACCTACAGGTGTTTTTACACGGCCGAGCACACGCCCGTGGCCAAAAACCTGGACATTCTGTTTATGACGTCATCACTCATTTAGGGGCACATGACCAAAGCACACACCTATGCGCTAAGCCGTGTCCTCCACACGGCCGTGTCTCTACCTGTGTGTTTACTACCATGCATACTAGCTTAGAAATTTTAGGTGCAGGGGACACACGGCCATTCAACATGCCCATGGGGCAGACCGTGTGTTACACACGGTCTAGACACACACCCATGTGTCTACCCATATGGAATATTTAAAGGTTATTTTCCAAGCCAATAGTCACCCATAGTCACTCATACATTCAAACATACTTTATAACATGCAACATGACATATTTAGGCACTCAATTATTCCCCACCATGGCACTTTCACATCTTTATAATATCATCCTATTGCACATTCATTTGTTGCATCATTTAAAGGCATTCCACACCAATCTCTTGCATTATTAAACTTGTTATCATGACTTCAAATTTTGCATTCATAGTTATAGTCTTTTTAAGCCATTAGGTCATCTCTTATCCTTTAGCACCCAATTCATACTTTACGATACATTCATAGATCAACAACATATCACATCATTATCATGCACTCGTTAAGCAATAATATATCCTACCATCAAAACACTATCACATGCATGCATGGTAATTAGATTACAACCCAAATGATCAAATATGAGCCATATCACATGGCCATTACAAAATGAATCATCATTAACATAGGCCTTCACAATTTGGCCAAATAGCATGACACATACCATAAAATGACCAAGTTTCCTATACATGCCATACTCAAAATAATAATTTCTCTATACCCAATAGTCTTTTGATAGTGTGATCAAATACTCCGACAGCTTCTGATCCCTAAGCTACTTGACGAAACTACAAAGGATTGAAAGAGAGGGGAGTAAGCATTAAAGCTTAGTAAGTCCACATACAAATAATATGAAATGATACTAAAGATTTAGCATGCAATACATAGCAAATTATGCATAAGAGTATTCATAATTCAGACCTTTTTGCTTATTCATCATACACACATATATACTTGCTCATTGTAAACCGAACTTTATCAAGGCATTACTCATAGGTTTAGTATACATACCTATACCCGTCGTAAAGTATTGATAACCATACCTCTTTCATATGTCCTCATTGGGGCTTTCATCACATTTATTTCATTACCCGTTGAACACTCATAAAACTATTGAATACGCAGAAACTTGCACCTAAGTGCCACATATACATACATAGCCAAAGCTACCTTATAATATGTATACATCGATAATGAACTCGGACCAACTCAACAAGCTAGAATGTCACATGCATCGCATCTATAATGAACTCAGACCAACTCAACGAGCTCGAATGCTCGCATCTATAATGAACTCGGACCAACTCAACGAGCTTGGATGCTTCACATATATCACGAACTGATACCAACTCAACAAGTTCGGATTTCTCACATATATCACAAACTCAGATTTCTAAATTCCTAGTGACATGTCACTTGTATCCTAAACTATTCCTAAGGTTCAAACGGGATTTTCCACACTTGCATATAATATCTTTATTGCACTTACTCGTGACATCGTATGTAATGGCCATAAAAACATATAAATCATATTCACAATACAATATTTATCATAATATATTAAAGCATTAAAATCATATTACAATGCCATATTATTTGCATATGTACTTACCTCGATACAAAATGATAATAATCGAGCCTAATTGTCGTATACTTTATTCTTTCCTCGATCAAGTCCCGGTTCACATTTTTCTTGGTCTATAATGCCAAATTTAACTTATTTATTATTCACATTATTCAAATGGGTCCATAAATCATACATTTGCAAATTTACATTTTCACCCCTAAACTCTCACATATTTACGATTTAGTCCCTAGGCTCATAAAATGGAATGCATGCATTTTCTTGGTTACCCAAGCCTAGCCGAACCTTTATAATGCTCATATTAGCTCATATTTTCTTTTATTTCACATATTACTACTCACCTTAACACTTTTACAAACAAGTCCCTTGTTTAGGTGTTTTCATTAAAAATCACCTAGTAAAAGATGTTTATCATGCCTCAAACATTCATATTCCTCCATTAATCATCAAAATACTTGCATGTCGTACATGGGTCAAATTTCATACATGAACCCTAGCTTAAAATATAGCTAAAAATGGGTAGATCATGCTTCGAGGACTTAAAAAATACAAAGAACATTAAAAACAGGGCTAGGATACACTTACAATCAAGATTGGAAATGTTGAACAAACCCTAGATATAGTGTCTTGCAATTTTCAGCAATGAAGGAAGAAGATGGACACCAATTTTGACTTATTTTTCCCTTTTTATTCTTTTAATTACCAAATAACCAAAATACCCCTAAGGTTTCTCTTTTACATTTTTCCTATGCATGTCCGTTTTTGTCCAAAATTATAGAAATTGGTCAAATTGCTAATTAGGACCCTCAAATTCATAATCTAAAGCAATTTCATGCTTAAAGCTTCTAGAATGCAAGTTTTGCACTTTATTCAATTTTGTGCCTAAAATGCAATTAGACATTTTATGCATAGAATTTTTTCATGAAACTTTCACACATGCATGCATTCATAACACAACCCTCATAAGAATCATAAAATAATCATTTCTATCTCAAATTTGTGGTCTCAAAACCACTGTTCCGGCTAGGCTCTACTTCGGGATATTACAACTCTCCCCCTTCTAGGGATTTTTGTCTACGAAAATATTACTGGTAAAAAGGTTTGGGTATTGTTTTCTCATGCTCTCCTCGGGCTCCCATGTAGCCTCTTTAACCCTATGTCTTTGCGATAAAACTTTCACAAGAGCAACACTTTTGTTTCACAATTGCTTGACTTCCCAAGCCATGATCTTAACAGGTTCCTCACTATAAGTCATGTCTGGTCTGATTTCAACTTCAGTCGGTACAATCACATGTGAAGGGTCAGATTTATAGCGGTGCAACATGGACACATGAAACACATCGTGAATCTTTTCTAATTCAGTCAGCAAAGCCAATCGATAAGCAACAAGCCTTATCCTTTCGGTAACCTAAACTTGCCTTTTCTACCGAATCTTAAAACCTTCTTCCATGGGGATACTTTCAAGAATACCTTATCACCAACCTGATATTCAATTTCTTTCCTTTTCAAATCTGCATACGACTTTTGTCAATCCAACACTACTTTCAAACAGTCACGAATTACTTTCACTTTTTCTTTGGTTTCCTTAATCAAATCTATCCCATGAATCTTATTCTCCTTAAGATCAGTCTAATACAATAGTGTACGACATTTACGGCCATACAAAGCTTCATAAGGTGCCATCTTCAAACTCATCTGGTAGCTATTGTTATAGGCAAATTCAACCAAAGGTAGGTACTTTTCCCAACTACCTTGAAATTCAAGAATACAACATCTAAGCATATCCTCA
Source organism: Gossypium arboreum (assembly GCF_025698485.1). Lineage (NCBI taxonomy): Eukaryota > Viridiplantae > Streptophyta > Magnoliopsida > Malvales > Malvaceae > Gossypium > Gossypium arboreum. The sequence goes on along the minus strand of NC_069073.1, from coordinate 10,787,467 downwards.
AGTGTCTGGATTACTCTCTCAGATTGTCGAACAGTCTGTGGATGAAAAGCGGTACTAAAATTCAACTTTGTACCCAAATCTTCTTGTAACTTTTTTCAAAACCGCGAAGTGAACCTTGGATCCCTGTAACACCCCTATCCCGTATCCGTCGCCGGAATAGGTAAAGGGGCATTACTGGACTTGAAACTCATATCAGAACAGTAAAAATTTTGAATTTTTTTTTTTTTTAGAAATAAAGAACATTCCTTTAGATAAATACTAAAGACAACCAGGGATACAATTTAAACTTCTATAAGTACACATTCAAAAGATGCCATTTTCGCATGGCTTATATACATTAACCAAAATATTCTTTTGCCACTAGTCTATTCTACACATGCCATAAAATAACCCAAAACATAACAATACCAAGCAGTGGATAGTGATAGTGTAACAAGTTGCTGACGATCCCCGAGTCTGTAGCTTCCAAATGAGATCTATAAAACAGAGGAAACAAAGTAAACGGAGTAAGCATTACAATGCTTAGTAAGTTTTAAGCAGTGTCAACAGATAACAATCAAATTATAATATGGTTGTTCGTATTTTTTTATTTCACTCTTCCTTTGGGTATATCATCCCTTTACCGAATATGCACATCTCATCATATACAATAGGCAGATAGACTTTCACCTAAAAGTAAGCTCATGTAACATAGATATATTGTATAATTTCACATAACCTTTCACACTGATCCGATGCCACATAATTATAGGAATAGTCTCATAGATTGCTCACGTATGCGTCACATAACTACCTTATGATTTAGATCAAATCAAGCTCACATATAGACTCGGAGTACATACCTGTTTAACCTTTCGCATTGAATATATTTATAAGCAATTCTTATTGCAAAGTCTTATAGCTTTAAACTCTACTCGGATTATCGACGAGACCTTTAGCTCCGATGAAATCTCCACACGAAGTCAGCGAGTCTTAACCCGGATATAGTCACCACATATAGTCATCGGGTCTTAAATCCCGGATTTACATCACAGAATTTCATGCATATTTATTCACATGTTATAGCATTCACATCGACTATCATATTTGTAATTCATTTGCCTCATCAAATATCTAATAAAACACACCTTCCACAGTTTGTCATTTGGCCACAATATATATATACACTTTCACGTTCATCACATTGGCCATTCAAATTATCTCATATATACACATTCACATTCATCACATAAAATCCTGAATCAAAATATAAATTTTCATATATTCACATCACAATTATCCAAATATACTTCATATCCCACATATACTTTCATGTATACACTTTGTCTTGGTGAATCTACATCTATCATTTTCCAATGAATAATTCAATTTCAAGCCATACTATCATTTCATATTTGAATACTTATAAACTTACAATTTCACAATTTTAATATCAAAGATCCATCTAACACTCATATATCATTTTATAATGTCACAAATTAGAATTCACGTATGGGTTTAATCAATAGCTTATGAGCACCTAAAACAAGTTTTATCAATGTTTACAACATAATCACAAATTCTCTACAAGCTGTTTTCCTGAGCAATAGTCGTTAAATTATTTGTAACTGGAGCTACGAAACTCCAAATGATGTGCCGTTAATTTTCCATGAAAATAGACTCGTATATCTTCTATCCACAAAATTTTCAGAATTTTTGGTTTGGCTAATCAATACCAGATTTTTCTTAAAGTTTCCCCTATTTTACTGCTTGACTATTCTGACTACTCTTTACTAAGAACTGAATTTCTCATTGTACAGAATTCAAAATATGTTTTCGTTTATTTTGTTTGAAACTAGACTCATTAAGGAGTCTAAGAATATAAATCTTATCTTATAATCATTTTTGTACGATTTATAATGATTTTCCAAATACTAAACAGGGGATTTCGGAGCCATTCTGACTCTGTCTCACACAACTTTAAAAAAAAAATCTCATTATCGGCAACCCCTTTACTTACACGATTTCTTTTATACGAAACTAGACGCATCAAACTTTAATTACATAATCTATTCAGCCTTTAACTCAATTCCCACAATTTATGGTAATTTTTCCAAAACACGCTCATCGCTGCTGTCCCGAAAGCAGATTTATACAAATTTACTCAGAAAGCTCTTATTCACATATTTAAAACATAATATCATATATGCCATCATTTAGAAAAGTTATTGACCTTAACGTATATGCTTAATTCATATTCATCCCATTTAAAAACTTAAAACTTACAAATGAATCAAACTCAAATACTTAAGAACTTACCTCGGAAGTTGTCGAACGATTACAGATCGACTATTCCTTTAGGTAGCTTTTTCTCTTATCCGAATTAGACTCCCTAAGCTCTTGAGCTTGAATAAACAAATTTAATCTATTACAAACCAATTATACAAACTCATGGCCGAATACAACAAGAAGACTAACTAGATTCTACTAGCCACTCATTGCTCTATTATTAACCTTACTTAATTATAAACACATTCGGCAACTACCTCAACCTTATTTAATACAATTAACACCGAATTCCTCATGTAAAAAGTACCATTGCCGAATATCATTTAGTTCACAAGGTCCTAATTTCAAAAATTTGACAAGCTCATACCCATTTCCTACTAATTCCATCATTTTAACATAGGTATGGCAAAGCTAAATTCCATTCTTCCATTAGTTTGCATTTAACTAAATCATGCCTTAATGTTAAGCACATTCGACAATGGTGCAAACATCAATTAACAAACAAACATTATCAACCCATTTTTTTTTATTACACGTTTTCTCCAATTTAACACCCCCAAATTATCAAACTTATAACAAGTTTAAAACTCATCTAATGACCATTTATAAACTAAAGCATCAATCATTCAAATTCAACTCATCACAACATGGCCGAATACACATTTCTCCTACTTCCATTCTAAATAAAATTTTATCAAGCTTCCATCTTCATTTAACTATGTACCATTTAGAACTATCAATACTTTACACCCTTTAACAAATTATAATCAATTGCCAAATGCATCTTTGACAATTTAAACCACACAACTCAAATTCTTACAATTTAAGCTTAGAAATTTCTATTCATGTGAATTTTAGCAACATGGAGTCCATTAAACACTCCAAAATTCCATTTGAACAACAATTGTTCAACCTTCTAGCATAATTTCAATCTGACAACAAGCATTATTTAACATTCGGACATCAAAGAACGAATTTAATCCTCATCAATTCAATCAATATCAAGTGTCCTAATTTGGACATTAGTAGTCTTAAATAAAACCACAACAAATCAAACTTGAAAATTTTCACAGTTAATATCATAAAGAAAAATTTAGAGAACCAACAAGCTTACCAAGATTTTCCCGCTTCTCCTACCTTCTACCGTCTCCATTTTTCTTTTTGTTGCAGCCCTCTTTTTCTTCTTCGATGGATTACCGAGTTACTTGAAATTTCAGCTACCTAACTAGCTAAAATCATAGTTTTTCCTGCATGCATGCGACACCAAGCCTTCTTCCAATCGGTTTTCTAGCAGAACAAATATGGAAGAAAACTAAAACTCCATTCCTCCTTTCTTTCCAAACGGTGAAGAAAAATAAAGAAAGTGGAAGATGAGACCAGTTTTTATGTTTCATTCATTTCATATTATAAAACCAATTATCAATATTTTACTAATATAAAAAGCACAAAGATACAAATTTCCCTTCATCATTGCCGTCCACTAAAATAAAAGGGGTCTAATTGACATGCAAGCCCCACATTTTAGCCATGTTAACAATTGGCCACTTTAAGAAAAAGACTTCTAAAATTTTCCTTTATACAATCAAATCCCAACTAAATAATTTAGCATCCAATTAACTAAATTAGACCACCCAACTTTCACAATAGATAATTCACATAACAAAAACACTGAAATTAATATTTTACAAAATTTTTGACTAGGTTTTGTGGTCCCGAAACCACTTCTCGACTAGGGTCAATTTACGACTGTCACAATCCCTATCTGAAATAATCGATAAATGTACTCCATGAAGTCTCACAATCTTAGAAATATATCAAGTGAATAATCAACGCGTATAGGTATAAAATGAGCCGACTTAGTCAATCTGTCAACCACTACCCATACGGCATCTTTCTCTCTTGGTGTCAACGGCAAGCCTGTCACAAAGTCCATAGCAATTCTATACCATTTCCATTCGGGAACTAAGATAAGTTGAAGTAAACTTGAAAGTACCAGGTGTTCAGCCTTTATTTGTTGGCAAATCAAGCATCTCGATATAAATTCAGATATATCTTTTTTAATGCCATTCCACCAATACATTTTCTTTAAATCATTGTACATCTTTATGCTACCCGGGTGAACTGACATTCCTCCATTATGAGCCTCAAGCAAAATATCCTGGATCAACTCAGCATTCTTAAGAACATAAATCCTTCTACGGAACCTCAGACAACCATCAGGATCTCTCTGGAAATCTGATTCACAACTCGACTCACTCCTAGCTTTCTTAGCTTGCAACTCTTTATCGGCTTTCTGAGCATCACAAATCTGTTGAAGAAAAGTCAGTCTAGCATTTAACTCTGCTAGAATAGCACCATCATGAGATAGGGCTAGCCGAGCGTTCATAGCTCTCAAAACAAATAAAGACTTTCTGTTTAAAGCATCGACAACCACATTTGCCTTACCGGGGTGATAATCTATCACAAGCTCATAATCCTTTAACAATTCAAGCCACCTTCGTTGTCTCAAGTTCAAGTCCTTTTGAATCATCAAATATTTAAGACTTTTATGGTCTGAATAGACATGGCATTTCTCCCCGAATAGATAATGCCGTCAAATCTTCAAAACAAATACAATAGCGGCTAATTTTAAATCATGAGTAGGATAGTTCTTCTCATGGGGCTTTAGTTGCTTCGAAGCATAAGCTACTTCCTTACCTTCTTGCATAAGGACACAACCTAGTCCATTCAAGGATGCATCACTATAAACCACAAATTCTTTCCTTGATTCCAGTTGTACTAACACTGGTGCCTCAGTTAACAACGCTTTCAGTTTCTCAAAGCTCTGTTGGCACTTCTCTATCCATTTGAACTTAACATCCTTTCACAATAACCTCATCATTTGGGTGGCTATCATTGAAAATCCTTTCACAAACCGTCTGTAATAACCAGCTAAACCCAAAAAGCTCCTAACTTCAGTTACATTCTTTGGCAATTTCCATTCGACAATAGTAGAAATCTTACTGGGATCAACTCGTATACCATCTCCTGAAACAATTTTACCTAAGAACCCAACCTCTCAAAGCCAAAACTCGCTTTTACTAAACTTGGCATATGACTGTTTATCCCTCAAAGTCTGCAAAATATTTCTCAAATGCTCGGCATGCTCTGCCTCATCTCTAGAATAAATCAGAATATCACCGATAAACACCACAATAAACTTATCTTAATATGGCTGAAAAATCCAGTTCATTAATTCCATAAACATGGCAGGAGCATTCGTTAGCCCAAATGGTATAACAAGAAACTCATAGTGGCCATACCTCGTGCTAAAGGCAGTTTTAGGCACATCAGCCTCTTTCACTCATAACTGGTAGTATCCGGACCTCAAGTCTATCTTAGGGAACCATGTCGCTCCCTTCAGTTGATCGAACAAGTCATCAATTCTTGGAAGAGGATTTTTATTTTTTATTGTCACCTTATTGAGCTACTGATAGTTAATGCATAATCTCATAGAGCTGTCCTTCTTTTTCACAAATAGTACGAGAGCACTCCACGGCGAAAAGCCTTGTCTTGTAAAACCCTTGTCGGTCAGTTTTTGTAACTGTGACTTCAATTCTTTTAGTTCAGTTAGGGCCATCCTATATAGGGGTAATAGAGATAGGTGCCGTCCCTGGCATTAGCTTAATACTAAATTCAACTTTTCTAACTGGAGGTAAACCCAGCAATTCCTCCGGAAATATGTCTACATACTCACATACAACCAGCACTGATTTGATTTTCAATTCAGACTCCTTTGTATTCAATATATATGCCAAATAAGCTTCATACCATTTTCTCATATATCTTTGAGCAACCCTCAAAGATATCATCATTGGTGACTTATCTGCATCATCTGATTCAACCCGAAGAATTTCACCATTTTCACATTTTAGTTCCATAACTTTCTGTCTACAATTCACTATAGCCTCATGTAGTGTCAACCAATCCATACCCAGTATGACATCAAATTCGTCAAACGGTAACAACATCAAGTCAGCCGGAAAATAATAATCTTTAATTATCAAAGGATATTTCTTACATACTTTATCAACTATCGCATGCTTTCCTAACTAGTTAGACACTTTAATTACAAATTCTGTAGACTAAATAGGTATATTCATACTAGATGCCAATTTCATACACACATATGAATGAGTAAGCCAGGGTCTATAAAAGCAACAACATTAATATCATAGAGAGAAAATTTACCAGTGATCACATCAGGAGAAGTTGCATCTTCGCGTACACGTATGGCATAGGCTCTAGCTGGAGCCTTAGCTTCAAACTTCATTGCTGTGTCTCGCGTTACATTCTTACTATCAGACCCTTTCCCAGTATTTCTCGAGGGCCTTCCCAAAGAAGCTGTGCCACTCGGCCTCGAGTTCTGAAATCTTTCTTTCTCTACCATCTCGAGATAGTAGTGGTCTTGAGAACCACACTTGAAACAAGATCCTTCACTCACGCTACAGGTGCCAAAATGAAATCTACCACATTATGGGCACTCGGGGTTGGAAGGTTTAACGTTACCTACACTTGCCACAGATGTAGCCTAAGATCTAAAACTCGAATTTTGCTTTCTACGATTCCTGTATGAATATCCAGCTGGCATATGTGAACGAGAATACATCTCTCTAGATTTCTTAGACTAGGATGGCAATGACTTACTCATGTACCTCTTTCTTGTATATCTTGCATCAGACTCGGCTTCTTCCTCTCTTTAACCAAGTCTTCGGCTTTCCCAACCCGTTCAACAAGTACCACAAATTATTTGAACTCAAGAATACCTAATAATGTCTTAATATCCTCATTGAGCCCATCTTCAAGTATTCTACACATCTTAGCTTCAGAGGATACACACTCCCAAGCATATTTCTAAGTTTGACAAATTCCCTCTCATATTCACTGACTGTCATTCGACCCTGTTTCAATTCTAGGAATTCCTTATGCTTCTGTTTGATGAATCTTTCACTAATGTATTTCTTTCGAAATTCCTCCTGAAAGAATTCCCAAGTAACCTGATAAACTGTAATTTATACATATTTTTACCCCATGTTTAACAGATTTTATGAATGATTTCCTATTAGAATTGGTGAATTCGATGCTCCTAATGCTTTAATTTCATGTTTTATACTTAGGAGAGCATAGGAGAGCGAAAGGAATGAGAAACGGGCCAAAATTGGAAAAAATGGGCCAAAGTATGAAATCAACACGGCCTGGACCTTCTCACACTGGCAGACCACACGGCCGTGTCAATTTGGTAGGCTCGAGCACGGTCTGAAGTAATCGCAAACATGACACATTACACGAGCGTGTCCCTGCTGAGCCCAAGTTGAGTCCAATTCGGAAAAGGCTAATTTTGAAGGCTCTTAGGTATTCCAAAGCCTATAAATACACCCTAGAGGAGGAAGAAAAGAGAGACACAGAATAGGGAGTAAGGAATTACTCCAAGAAAGCCAATTGATCCATCTCAAAAGCCAGATTCATCATCAAGACTGAAGATCTCTGCTTAATTTCCCCTTCAGGAGTTTTGGGTTTTCTTTATGTTTTGTATTCTTTATTATTCTGAGATGTTTTTTATTTAGTTATGAACTAAATCCCCTAAATACCTAATGGGAATGAAACCTAAGACGAATCTTGTTATTATTTTCTGAACTGTATGATAAATATTTAACTTGTTCTTAATTATGTATTTTTAATTCTTGTTTTGATATCACAGGATACTGATTCAAGATAAGCTCTTATTCAGAGGAGGAATAGACCCTGTCTAGGAGTACAGTTGTCATAATTAAGTGGAGTTGATTGCGCGCCTAGACATAGGGTGACTAGATTTTGCTGGATTAGGGTGAAACCTAATAAGGGGATCCATAGATCGAGTTAATGCAACCCTAGGGTGTTAATTAGAGAAAGGTCTCAATTATTCAATCTAGGGATTAGACGTTATTAGTCTTGAATAAGGATAATAACATAACTGAGGGATCTCTACGGAACTAGTTAAATGAATAAATCGTCCGATTCGGAGCCAGAATAACAAGTACAGTCTAGGTGGATTTTTCCTTAGGTATTGTCTAAATTCAATCGATTTTCCCAAAAGCGATTCCCCAATTCCATTCTCTGTGAATTCTTAGTTTAGATAATTAGTCAGTTAAAATAAAAACCTCTTTATTCTTAGGCTAGATAATAAAAAGACAGTCACTACTAGTACTTTTAGTTCCCTTGGGTTCGACAATTCTGACTTGCTAAAACTATACTACTGTTCGATAGGTACACTTGCTTACATCGTAATAATAGTTAGTTTCAAGAACGATTAATTGTAAATATTTAAAACCTATCATGAAACCACGCGATCAAGTTTTTGGCACCGTTGCTGGGGAACTAAAATATTAGGAACACTCAATTTTTATTACTTTAGCCATTTATTTTTCTTTCAATCTAATTTTATTTTTAATTTTATTATAATTTACTAATTTTATTTTTCTTTCTTCTAACAGGTTTTTATAGTTTATGACTAGAAGAAACCAGTCAGGACCACTACTTTTTGACGAAGAAATCGATCTTTTGATGAAGAAATCGATCGCACAGTCCGCAGAAACAAAAGAGAAATAAGGCGAAGCCTAATATACACAGAGAATGAGCAAGAAGACGATACTCAACCCCTAACCGAAGAGATGGTTGAAACCAAGACAATTAGCTACCTCTTGCAATTGCGGCCAATCAAAATCCTGCTCCACGCACTATGTATGATTATGCTAAACCTTCTTTAACAGGAACTGAATCGAGCATAGTTAGACTTGCTGTAGCTGAAAATACTTTTGAACTAAAACCTAACATTATTCAAATTATACAGCAATTTGTTCAGTTTGATGGTTTGCAAGATGAAGATCCCAACGCTCATTTAGCCAACTTCTTAGAACTATGCGATACATTTAAAATTAATGGTGTTTCTAATGATGCCATTCGTCTTCCATTATTCCCTTTTTCGTTGAGGAACAAAGCTAAACAGTCTTTGAACTCATTACCACGAGGGTCAATCACTACTTGGGAACAAATGGCCGAAAAATTTCTATTAAAATATTTCCCGCCGGCTAAAACAGCCAAATTACGTAATGATATCTTTTCGTTTGTACAGATGGACTTAGAAACTCTTTACGATGCATGGGAGAGATACAAGGACTTACTGAGAAGGTGCCCTCACCATGGGTTACCGCTTTGGCTTCAGGTTCAAACATTCCATAATGGCCTGAATCCTTCGACTCGGCAAATGGTTGACGCAGCTGTTGGCGGAACCATCAATAATAAAACACCTAAAGATGCTTATGAGTTCATAGAGGAGATATCATTGAATAACTATTAGTGGTAAGTCATGAGGACAAAACCAAAGAAACAACCGGTGTTTATAATGTCGATTCGGTCACCATTGTCTCTAATCAGGTAGAACTCTTGAATAAGAAAATTGATGGTTTTCAAAGTTCTTCAGAGGTTCACCCAGTAATGTAGTGCGAAGCAAGTGGAGGTGGAACAAACCATTCGGAATACCAACCTTATGGCTACAACATGGATAATGAGCAATTAAATTACATGGGTAATAATCCTCAACCTCAAAACAATCCATATAGTAACACTTATAATGCAGGTTGGAGGAACCACCCAAATTTCTTATGGGGAGGCCAAGGAAATCAGCGAACACCTCCGGGCTACCAACAACCACCCTATCAACAGGAAAAGAAGCCGAACCTTGAAGAGATGCTCACAAAGTTTATCTCGGTGTTAGAAACCCTTTTTCAGAACACCGAGACAACACTTAAAAATCAACAAGTGTCGATCTAAGGGCTCGAAACTCAGATAGGCCAACTTTCCAAACTAATCTCTGAACGACCACAAGGGAGCTTGCCAAGTAATACTGAACCTAACCCAAGGGAATAGCTCAACGCGATTAATGTTCAAGATGAAGAAGGATTTGTTGAGCCTGAGCCAGAACCGAGGCAAGAAACTGTGGTAAGCAAAGGTCAAGGTGAGGTAGATCATAATAAAAACAAATCGGTGAATGTCGAATATAAACCTTGTGTCCCATACCCCAATGCGACAAGGAAAGACCGCTCAGATGAACAATTTGGTAAATTCCTTAAACATTTAAAAAATTTACATATGAACTTACCGTTTATTAAAGCTCTATCACAGATGCCAAACGCAATGAAATTTTTAAAGGAGCTTTTAGCAAATAAGTGTAAGATGGACGAGGGATCGCATGTGGAGCTAAACGCAGTCTGTTCAGCTATTCTCCAGAATAAACTACCCAACAAACTTAAAGATCTAGGGAGTTTTACAATTCCTTGCTTAATTGGTAGTTTGGATGTTAATAATGCATTAGCTGATTTGGGGGCCAATATTAACATCATGCCTTACAAAATGTTCAAACAATTAAGTCTCAGGAAACCCAAACAGACTAGGATGAGCATTCAATTAGCAGGTAAAACTGTAAGATTTCCTAGGATTATTATTGAAGATGTGCTAGTTAAAATCGATAAATTTATATTTCCCGTTGACTTCATTGTTCTAGACATAGAGGAGGATAGTAACACTCCTTTAATTCTAGGAAGGCCCTTTTTAGCAACTGCTAAAACAATTATTGATGTTGGCACAGGTGAACTCACACTCCGTGCGGGAGACGAAACAATCACCCTTCAAGCTCGCAATTCTGGCAACACAATGGAAATTGAAGGTGATCGTCTAACCCATTCTACTAAAACTAACAATATGGTGCAGCCTACTTTGCAGGAAATGAGTTTGAAGGAAGCACATGAGTCATTCTCAAGCAATAGCAGAGGACCCATTCATGAAGATCGAAAGCTACAAATCAAGGAGCTAGATGAATGACTGACGCATAAATCGAGAACACCTAACAAATTGAATCTACGACAGAACAAGCTCACTCCCTTTCCAAATCAACTTAAAGTTGGAGATAGAGTCTTATTAGATGCCACAGATCCCCACATTGTCACTACCACATCGAATGAAGAAATCCCTCTTACGGTACTCAGCATTTTCCCATTCGGTACTGTCGAGTTGAGTCATCCCAAGTTCGGAACTTTTAAGGTAAACAACACTCGTTTAAAACTTTATTTTGATGATATTAATAGCAGGAATGAGGAGTATAAACTCCTCAAACCACCATGATCATTCAACGGAGAGGTAAGTCGAGCTTAGACTATAAATAAGCACTTCTCGGGAGGCAACCCGAGCACTAACTGTATCAACTTCTTTAAAATTTAGTCTTCAACATCTAACTTACTAACTGAGCACTTGAATACAGGTTTTCCACAAGGACACGACCAAGAGCACGGGCATACTTAGGGCCGTGTGAAAATAGGACAACAATTTTTCCCAAACACGGGCTACGATAAAATGCCATGGCCGTGCAACATGGCCGTGGTCAAACTTGTCAAAACAACACGGGGGTAAGACACGCCCGTGTGGAAGAACCGTGGGTGAACCTGTTAAAATAGCAAGGGCGTGCGACATGCCCGTGTTTAGCACCTGTGTTTGAACCTGTTAGATTGTCACGGGCGTGGTTTTGAATACATGGGCGTGGGAGAAACGAACAACATCAGACATGGCCATGTACACCCACACGCCCAATGAACACGGGTGTGTACTAAATGTCAAACGCGCCCAAATTCAAAATTCGCGAATCACACGGGCTAAAATTGAGGAACACGAGCATGTTACCTGGTCGTGTGCCCCAAAATCTATAAATACCCTACACTATTCATTGTCTTCCCCACTCAAAAACCCTAACCCTAGCCGCTGTAATTCTACACGGCCTTCTTGCCACGCCCGTGCGCCGCCTCCAACTCTATTTTTGACTTTCATTCTCCTCTTTCTAGCGTTTATTCACTCTTTTCTCGTTTATTCTTACTAATTTCTAGGGCTATTTATCATAATAATATGAAATTTTTCATGTTCTTTTCTTATTTTTATCATACAAATGTTATATCTAGAATAGTTATTATCTTTCTCATGTTAATATTCTTACTCATTATATGATTTCTCTACCTTATTTGATTAGTTAGAAGTAAATATTCATGATTAGAACAATATATATACTCATGCCTTTAGTGTTAACATTTTTCATCCGTCACACATATTGCATTCCATGAAATTTGTTGCCATTTTTTATGCCATACAATTGATTGCTTTGATTAACTTGTTGGTCTTAGTAGTTGCTGAAATTATGATTGTTATCTACAAATTATCTTCATTTTACTTTGATCATTCCTCAAAATGAATTGATGGTTTTTGATCGTAGGTACCATGTCGTCTTCACGAGGAAAGAAAACCACCGTACCTGCTTCGAAGAAGAGAAAGGAAGCGTCATCTTCTGTGGGTCCAACAACGAAAGTTCGTCACCCTCTCCTGCAGTTCCCCCGATGGCCCCAAGAAGAGCTTTTCCAAATACTTTGGGCGCAACCTTTAATTGCGGGCCGCTGCATCAACTGGGCTACCGTAGAAGAAGTTTAGTTGGCTGATGCGATTCGGGCCTCCTAACCATCGACCCTTGAGAGCTATTCTTTGGGATCATTGAACCAACATACCTCGAGCTCACGATGGAACTATGCTCAACGTTCCATCTTCAGACCGTAATGACGAATTACGATGATCTCGGCACGGTCCAGTTTCGCCTAGGTGGGTTAGTCCGCCAGCTAAACGTCCCAAAGTTTGGTGCTGCACTAGGCTTATATACGGAGGAGTTCAAGGAGGAGAATGAACTACATGCTCTCACTCACCACATACATTTCTCTCCCTCGAAGGGCTGGCACACTTTGGCCCCTAGCGCAGCCTCCTACAATCCTAGCCGCTCTAAGGCATCAGTTCTTCCACCATCCTTGAGGTACCTACACGCCATTTTGGCTCACATGATTACAGGGAGGCGAAAGAGCACTGGCGTCGTCAACACTCACGACGCCTACTTCTTATGGTGTATGTCACACGGGCACGTCATCGACCTTACCTATTTTATTGCCTCGTGATTCAGCACCAGACGGAGCGGCATAGGAAGGGGGTCATGTCCATTGGCCCCTATGTTACTCGATTGGCTCGAAACTTCGGGCTCCTCAGCACTGTGGCCCAAGAATCATTCCTTACCCTCATTGGCCAGATGTCTCCACAAGGCATCTCGAGCATGCTTAGCATAAGGATGATCGAGAGGAGCCGAGGAACCTACCCTTCCCAATATTGTTTTGCCCAATCTACCGAAGAGAAAGCTTACGAGGACATTCCTGATGATGTCCTTCCACAACACGAGGACCCACCGACTCAGCCACCACCACCCTCTCGTCCAGTTCATGCGACGGCTTCATATGCTGACATCTCTGAGCGCCTCACCAGATTCGAGCAGTAGTGTTTTCAACGATTTGACAATATTGATGCTACTCTACAGCAGATTTGTCAGCACCTCCACATCTCATTGCCAGACCCACCTCGCGAACCATCCAACGATAAAGATGTTTAAAAACATTTATTTATTATTTTATGTTTTTAATTTTTATTAAAACTACTTTTTATTTTTATTAGATTTTAGAATTTTATTTTTAATTATCAATTTCAGTTATTTCTTTATGAGTAATTATTCTTCCTAATATCCCTAAAAAGTTCTTGATTTTATCGCAGTTATATAGAGCTCTTAAGCTCATCATCGTATAGGAACTAACAACTCCACTGGGAAAGATTCTTCACGATTGTCATGTCCTGATCGACCACGACTATAGCTACCACTAAATATAATATTCTTTTGGCACAGGACTTATGGACTAATGAACCTCTACGACCGCAGGAGTCTCCTCCTCCACTCTCGAACCGATTACTCTCCAAAACTCCAGTTCGAGGAATTCATCATACAGGAAGTTTCACTTCTCTCTCTATCTTATTTTTATACTCTAATATCTATCTTTGTACGTTGAGGGCAATGTACATCTTAAGTGTGGGGAGGTATTTATTTCATTATCAGAAAAATCCCTGAATGACTACCTTGTTCTCTTGAAAAGCTCTCATATCATATTTAGGATAAATTTTGATTGATTTTTGATTGTTGTTGATATATCTTGAATTAAAACATAGGCATTTATGCATTGATTGTTTAAACCTCAAGACATTAGAGAATCAAGCATGATAAGTTGATTTTTAAGAATTTAAAATCTTAGGTTGTTTCCCCAAAGTTTAGGTATTACTTTGAGTTGGAATTCACAAGTTTTAAACATCAAAAAGCCATAATTTTTGTGAGATTTTTGAGCCTTTTGAGCATCTATTAATTCTTTCATGCTCACTTTTATTATTGTTTTGAGTGCGTCAATATTGAACTGTTATTCTAGAACGTGCTTGATTATGCATGTCGAGACCACACCATTTGATTTGGTATGTCAAAATGATTAAGGCACTTAGGATTAACCCACTCATGCCATGAAAAGCCTACCTCCGTGATTAACCCCTAGTAAACCCCCTTGAGCCTAACAAGCCATTTCTTGTATTACCCTTAATATTTACCCTTAACCCATTATTGTTGAAATCCCCTAAATTAATCCCTATTTTTTTCGAGATTTGAGTTGAATAAATTGTTTAGCTATGTCTTGTACTTAATAGTTAGTCTATGTTATTTAACTTGTTCTTAAAAAAAAAAAAACTATGTATACATATTAGTAATTCCATATTCTGAGAAGAAGCTCTATTGTACGCAAGTGATGATTAACTCTTTTTCTAGTTAGGCAATTTTTCAATTCAATCTCGATTCTAACCCTTTCTTTCAACTTGTGACCACACCCCCTAACCAAGCCTCATTACAACCCTCTAAAGACCTTTTGATTGATGTTTCATCTCAATTTATCAGTGGTGGAGATTTGATTTTCATGCAAGCCTATGGTAATGAATTTTCATTATTGACTATTGAGTGCTTCATTTATTATCCTTAAAACACCTCGAGTGATTTGAGTGAATCTTTAGTGAGGATGTGAAACTCTGTGATATTCCGAATCAAAGGTAATTACTTAAATGAGGAGAGACACCTGTGTTTTCAGGAGAAAATACTCAACTTGGAATGTTTGAAACTTTTATGTCCTTTTAGTTGAATTCTCAAAGTATGATTACCTATGAATTATTTTGAGATATTATCGATAGAAATTATAAATTGAGAAGAATTTATTCTGATTATGAGTTGAGAATTTTACTTGAGGATAAGCAAATGCTTAAGTGTGAGGGTATTTGATAAACCGTAATTTATACATAATTTTACCCCATGTTTAACTTATTTTATGGATGATTTCCTATTAGAATTGGTGAATTCGATGCTTCTAATGCTTTAATTTCATGTTTTATACTTTGGAGAGCATAGGAGAGCGAAAGAAACGAGAAACGAGCCAAAACTGGAGAAAATGGGCCAAAGTACGAAATCAACACGGCCTGGACCTCCTCACACGGGCAGACCACACGGCCGTGTCAATTTGACAGGCTCGAGCACGGCCTGAAGTAATCGCACATGGGATGCGTTACACGGGCATGTTCCTGCCTAGTCCAAGTTGAGTCTAATTTGGAAAAGACTAATTTTGAGGGCTCTTAGGCATTCCAAAGCCTATAAATACACCCTAGAGGAGGAAGAAAAGAGAGACACAGAATAGGGAGTAAGGAATTACTCTAAGAAAGCCGATTGATCCATCTCAGAAGCTGGATTCATCATCAATACTGAAGATCTCTCCTCAATTTCCCCTTCAGGAGTTTTAGGTTTTCTTTATGTTTTGTGTTCTTTATTTTTCTGAGATGTTTTCTTATTTAGTTATGAACTAAATCCCCTAAATACCTAATGGGAATGAAACCTAAGACGAATCTTGTTATTATTTTATGAATTGTATGATAAATATTTAACTTGTTCTTAATTATGTGTTCTTAATTCTTGTTTTGATATCCCAAGATACTGATTCAAGATAAGCTCTTATTCAGAGGAGGAATAGACCCTGTCTAAGAGTACATTTGTCTTAATTAAGCAGAGTTGATTGCGTGACTAGACATAGGGTGACAGGATTTTGCCGGATTAGGGTGAAACCTAATAAGGGGATCCATAGATTGAGTTAATACAACCCTAGGGTGTTAATTAGGGAAAGGTCTCAATTATTCAATCTAGGGATTAGACGTTATTAGTCTTGAATAGGGATAATAACATAACTTAGGGATCTCTACAGAACAAGTTAAATGAATAAATCGTCCGATTCGGAGCCAGAATAACAAGTACAGTCTAGGTGGATTCTTACTTAGGTATTGTCTTAATTCAATCGATTTTCCCAAAAGCAATTCCCCAATTCCATTCTCTGAGAATTCTTAGTTTGGATAATTAGTTAGTTAAAACGAAAACCTCTTTATTCTTAGGGTAGATAATAAAAAGACAGTCATTACTAGTACTTTTAGTTCCCTTGGGTTCGACAATCTGGTCTTGCTAAAACTATACTACTGTTCGATAGGTACACTTGCCTACATCGCGATAATAGTTAGTTTCAAGAACGATTAATTATAAATATTTAAAACCTATCATGAAATTACGCGATCATAACCCTCTCTAGGGGTACTACAGATATCGATGTTCTCCACCAATGATACGCCGCATCTCACAACAGGGACATGGCACATTTCAAACACTCCTCGATTGTACATGACAATTCATTGAATACTCGTATCGAGTTCTCTAACCAGAACTCTGCTCTTTCGAGGTCATCATTGGCATTTGCCTTAAATTCCTCCGCACCTTATTTCTGAAATCTATCAATAGGTGTTCTAGCAAATCTCATGAAATCTATATGTTGAGGAATCACAGGTGCAGGTTGAGGATTCGAGAGAGGTGGGGGACGTTGAACATTCGGGTTTATTCGAACGAACTCCGTATACCATGCATTCATCATGTGGAGAAAAACCTCTCTGCCTCCTTCTCCTCTACTGACAGTTTCGTGTCTACTTTTAGATGGCACTACTCTTTCAACTAGTGTAGGCGCGTTACATTCTACTTCATCTGCCACTGTTCTGTCAAGATCCATTTGCTATATGGAAACACATTTTAATATTGTTAGGAGTCGTCGCACTATCATTACTTATGTATATATATATGTATGGCATGTATAGCTAGACTCAAATATACTAGGTTAGTCTGAGAATCGACTAAACCATAGCTCTAATACCACTAAAGGTAACACCCCTTACTCGTACCCGAGATTGAAACGAGGTACGAGGCATTACTGTACATAAACAGGGTATTTCTAAAAAAATACAGGTCATAAAATTTCATTCCTAATTAAAATCGATTAAACAAAATCATATTATCCTTATCATGGACCTACGTGGTCCAAAACATACATTAAAAGTAATCTGGAACTAAACCGAGAACTTAAGAAAATTCTAAGAAATTTTCTAGGTTTAAGCCTCACATGCCCGTGTGGAGGCAATGCACACACCCGTGTGTAGTGGGACACGCCCGTGTCCCTTACCCGTGTGGAATTACTAAGATTTATTTTTCATTTCAAACCTACAGGGGTTTTCACAGGACCGAGCACACACCTGTGTCCCTGGCCCGTGTCTCTCACACGGCCTAGACACGCCTGTGTCATCGCCCATGTCAAAAAACCTGGACATTCTGTTTATGACGTCATCGCTCATTTAGGGGCACACGGCCAAGGTACACGCTCGTGCGCTGGGCATTGTCCTCCACACGGCTGAGACACACGGATGTGTCTCTACTCGTGTGTTTACTACCATGCATAATAACTTAGAAATTTTAGGTGCAAGGGACACACAACCATTCAACGCTCCCATGGGGCAGATTGTGTGTCACATTCGGGTACACGGTCTAGACACACGCCCGTGTGTCTACCCGTGTGGACCATTTAAAGGCTATTTTCCAAACCAATAGTCACCCATAATCACTCATACATTCAAACATACTTTATAACATGCAACATGATATATTTAGGCACTCAATTATTCCTCACCATGGCACTTTCACATCTTTATAATATCATCCTATTCCACATTCATTTGTTGCATCATTTAAAGGCATTCCACACCAATCTCTTGCATTATTAAACTTGTTATCATGACTTCAAATTGTGCATTCATACTTATAGTCATTTTAAGCCATTAAGTCATCTCTTATCCTTTATTACCCAATTCATACTTTACCATACATTCATAGATCAACAACATATCACATCATTATCATGCACTCGTCAAGCAATAATATATCCTACCATCAAAACACTGGTACATGCATGCATGGGTAATTAGATTACAATCCAAATGATCAAATATGAGCCATATCACATGGCCATTACAAAATGAATCATCGTTATCATATGCCTTCACAATTTGGCCAAATAGCATGACACATACCACAAAATAACCAAGTTTCCTATACATGCCATACTCAAAATAATAATTTCACTATACCCAATAGTCTTTTGATAGTGTGATCAAATACTCTGACAGCTTCGATCCCCGATCTAGCTTGGAGAAAGTATAAAGGATTGAAAGAGAGGGGAGTAAGCATTAAAGCTTAGTAAGTCCACATAGAAATAATATAATAGTAAAGATTCAGCATGCAATACATAGCAAAATATACATAAGTGTTTTTATCATTCAAACCTTTTTGCTTATTCATCATACGTACATATATACTTGTTTATTGTAAATCGATCTTTATCATAGGTTTAGCATACATACCGGTACCCGTCGTAAAGTATCGATAACCATGCGTCTTTCATATGTCCTCATCGGGACTTTTATCACATTCATTTTATTACCCGTTAAACACTCGGAATACTATTGGATACGCGGAAACTTGCACCTAAGTGCCACATATACGTACGTAGCCAAAGCTACCTCATAATATGTATACACCCATAATAAACTCAGACCAACTCTGTAACGCCCCGAATTTTGGGCCTAGAAGTTTTAAGTCTTGAGTGGGTGCAGTTAGGAGACTACACATAAATATTTAGTTGTGCAAGGAAGTGACCGAACTGCATGTCTGCTTCAATGGTTAAGTGTTCTAGGAGTGTTTGGGAGTCTTGGGTTCAAGCCTAAGCAAGTGCAAAAAGTTTTGTTTTTAAAGCAATAAGCATTGTCTCTAGACAGTAGGGCTTTAATTAAATGTGGGTAAAACATGTCATAAAATGCCTACTGTCTAGGGGAAATGGCGTGTGGAGTGGTTCTAGGAGGTCTGAAGTTTGAATCCTACAGTGTGCAAGGGAGTGATTTATTTTTGCTAGTGGCTTTGGGAGGAATTTGTGTTTGACTGAAACACCAAGAGTTTGAATAAGTTTTAATAAGTTTGTGGCTAGCCGAATTTGTGGAGGAGTTTGAAAGAGATTCAAATTGGTAGGTTGAGAGATTGTAGGAGAGATTTTGAGAGTAGAACGTGGGGATAGTAGTAGTTGGCCAAAAGTGGGATTTCCCCGTTGTGTAAATTTGGTCATAGGACCTTCACTCTTGTGCTGAAATAGGGTTTAAATTTTGCTCTCCATTTTAGAAACGTTTATCACTTGTTTTCCTATTGTGTGGTTGGTAGCCGAATACCATTAGTGTCCATTCGGGTAATTGGGTTTTTGCTCTCTAATATCGTGTTTTGCTTGACCAACCTCTTTTCTCTCCCTTACTTTTCTACTTAAAGTAATTAGTGCTTTGCCTTTACTTATTTTTGGTTTTGGGTAGCCGAAATTTACCTCTCTTGTTAGCCGAATATTGATTGTCCTTCATTGTCGATTCTCTCTTCTATTCTCCAACTCTCTCAAGCCGTGGTAGATTACCATCTCTTTTCTCTCTCGATTCTAACCACTCTTCTCTTTCACTCAATAGTTTCTGTTAGCTGAATATCGATTGTAATTCGCGAAGAGTGAAGTAGTTCCCTAGTGCTGCGGAAACGATTGAAACCTTTTCATCCGTTCTTGACCGAAGATAACCATCAAGGAGGTTGTTGTTAGCAATCTTTGTTAGCGTTTTGGGTGGATTTATACCACACTCATTCAATCAAGGTTGGGGGTCATGGATTTCAGTGAGTTCTCGTAAACAGGTGTGTGTGTGTGTGTGTGTGTGTGTATGTTTGTGTGTGTGTGTGTGTGTGTGTAAAATTGCCATTAGATGTGAAACTACAAAGGCTGGAAAGTCGAAAACCGAAAAGGCTAAAAAGTCAAAAAGTGGGTTGTCGACACCTCATGGGCATGTCGGCTCTCGTATGGCAAGCCGTGTGACAAAACATGGCCGTGTAATTGATGAGATGGCCATGAACGTTTTTATGGGCCAAATTGGTATTGGGCTATTGAGCTAGGCTGTGTAAACCACACGATTAGGGCCAATTTACGTTATGTGGGCCATGGAAGCATGTGGGCCCACATGGGCCGCATTATGGGCCTTGTGCCCATTTCACTGTTTGACTGTTAAGGTTGCACAGGTCGCCAGAGACGACTGTGACCTTAAGTTGGGTCTATAAGCGTACCTGAACCCTTATGTGACAAAATGACCGAAATACCCTTATAGGGTGAAATGACTGTGATACCTTGGTAAGGTAAAATGACGGATTTGTTCTATGATGTGTATGACTGTATTTGAGCATGCCATGTTATATGTATGTTGCATCCATGTATGATAGTATATTACATTGCATGGGGTGGGATATATGATTTTGGAGGAAGTGTACTGTACCGATTTGGTTGCACGGGTCGCGCAAGAGGACTGTGGACCTACTGATGGATTTAAGCCTACTATACTGGAAGCTTTGCTGCAATACTGGTTTAGTGCCGTAACCGGTACGACTTGGTATGTAGGGATGGGTGGGTCGATTTAATCCCCACATGGTATGTAGGGTTGGTACGGAGATGGTGTGTAGAGGCTGGATTGGGTAGGATTTTCTGATTGCATACTGTGCTGATTCTGTTTGGGGCTTAGGCCTTACTGATACTGTGATTGTAATGGGCTCAGGCCCAGACTGCTATTGTTACTGGAATAGAATAAGGCCCTAACTAAAACTGAGGGCTTAGGCCCAAATTATGGTTACTTCGACTGTATGCTTTTATGGGATTTCAGACACTGAGTTTTTGTAAACTCACCCATCTGTTAATTGTGCAGGAAACCCCCAGGCTTAGACGAATTGAGGCGATGGAGGACTCAGAGGTGGCAACTCGACGAAGTTTTCTCTGAATATTATAATTGAGATTTTATTTATGGTTTTATTATGTAATAAGGCCCCTTTAATTTTATATTTTGAATTTGGGTTTTTAGTTACTTTGATTTATAACTGCTAGTGATAGGAAAACGTGAGTTTCCAAAAAGTCAAAACGTTTTCAAGACCACCACAGACATATAACTCGTTTTCAAAGCTTCTGAGATAACAAACTATTTCCAAAATTAATAACGTTTTATTAAAAGCAACCTTTATAAGTACAACCACATTATGAATAAACAATAAGGCTTTGAAACAGATTTTCAACCTACACGAAGAGGCGAGTTAAAGAAAGGGATTTTTAAACGACAAGTCTTAGATTTCGAAAAACACGTCACTGTGACATCGCGAGATTCGGCCATCACATCCAGGCCGGGTTTGGGGTGTTACAAACTCAACGAGCTTGAATGTCACATGCATCGCATCCATAATGAACTCAGACCAACTCAACGAGCTTGGATGCTCACATCCATAATGAACTTGGACCAACTCAACGAGCTCGGATGCTTCACATATATCACGAACTTGGACCAACTCAACAAGTTCGGATTTCTCGCATATATCACGAACTCAGACCAACTTAACGAGCTTGGATTTCTAAATTCCTAGTGACATGTCACTTGTATCCTAAACTACTCCCAAGGTTCAAAAGGGATTTTCCTCACTTGCATATAATATCTTTATCGTACTTACTTGTGACGTCGTATGTAACGGCCATAATAACATTTATGCTTTCGTAACGTTCAATAAACATATAAATAATATTCACAATACAATGTTTATCATAATATATTAATGCAGTAAAATCATATTACAACATCATATTATTTGCATATGTACTTACCTCGGTACAAAATGATAATAATCGAGCCTAATCGTCGTATACTTTATTTTTTCTTCGATCAAGTCCCAGTTCATGTTTTTCTTGATCTATAATTCCAAATTTAACTATTTATTATTCACATTATTCAAATGGGTCCATAAATCATACATTTGAAAATTTACATTTTGACCCCTAAACTTTCACATATTTACAATTTAGTCCCTAGGCTCGTAAAATGGAATGCATGCATTTTCTTGGTTACCCAAGCCTAACTGAACCTTTATTATGCTCATATCAGCCCATATTTTCTTTCATTTCACATTATTACTACTCACCTTAACACTTTTACAAACAAATCCCTTATTTAGGTTTTTTTAACTAAAAATCACCTAGTAAAAGATGTTTACCATGCCTCAAACATTCATATTCCTCCATTAATCATCAAAATACATGCATGTTGTACATGGTTAAAATTTCATACATGAACCCTAGCTTAAAATATAGCTAAAAACGAGTAGATCATGCTTCGAGGACTTCAAAAATACAAAGAACATTAAAAACAGGGCTAGGATGCACTTACAATCAAGCTTGGAAATGTTGAACAAAACCTAGCTATGGTGTCTTGCAATTTTCAGCAATGAAGGAAGAAGATGGACACCAATTTTGACTTAGTTTTCCCTTTTTATTCTTTTAATTAACAAATAACCAAAATACCCCTAGGGTTTCTCTTTTACATTTTTCCTATGCATGTCCATTTTTGTCTAAAATTATAGAAATTGGTCAAATTGCTAATTAGGACCCTCCAATTCATAATCTAAAGCAATTTCATGCTTAAAGCTTCTAGAATGCAAGTTTTGCACTTTATTCAATTTGGTCCCTAAAATGTAATTAGACATTTTATGCATAGAATTTCTTCATGAAACTTTCACACATGCATGAATTCATAACATAACCCTCATAAGAATCATAAAATAATTATTTCTATCTCAAATTTGTAGTCTCAAAACCATTATTCCGACTAAGCCCTAATTCGGGATGTTACAACACGGGTGTGTACCTCTGTCACATAGTCGTGTGCCCTTTTTACATGGGCTTTTGACCTTCCACATGGTCAGAGCACACGGGCATGTGGTCCTAAGGTACTTATATTGGACCCAAGTGCCTTTCAGATCTAAAAATGTAGTAGTGTGTGCTCCGACCCTTAGCTAAGTTTAGTGAGGGTGTTCATGACTCGATATCAGTGATGATTGTGTGTGATGTGTGAGTTTGAATCTGGACTGTGGAGTGTGTCGTTTATCTGTTCTTCTGACTGTCTGTGTAAATGTTTCTATTTTGTGAGGTTGAATGCATTCATGCATTTACATAAAGTATTTTGGGTTGGGTCGTGAAGAGAAGGAAGAATGTATCTGTTCTAATCTAGCAGTTTAACTGTAAATTTTTACGTACATCGACTTATCGTAATGTACCGCTCATTCGTTAGCTTTGCTACACACCATTATCTGATCTAGCAGTTTTCACTACAGCATGACTGTATAGCGGATTATTGTATTACACTGAACTGTACGTACGTCAGCTCTGCTGCGTACCATTATCTGATCTGGCAGTTTAACTGCAACTCGTTTGTACAACGAACTACCACATTGCACAGTACAGTATATACGCTAGCCCTGCTATGTATTATTATCTGAGTGGCTTAGTCCACATATGTGGTGTGTAGGGGTGGATAGGCCCTGTGAGGTCCTAATTGGTGTGTTTGGTTAGATGAGCTTTAATAACTCTTTGGGGTATGATCGGGGGACGGAGAGGTGTGTTGGCTGGATGGGTGGGTTTTTACTTGACTACATTTCATCCGCATCTGTCTGTGTATTTTCTGACTAAAAGACTAGTTGTCTGTAATCTATTTGCCTGATTAGCATTTGTGCTAAGACTTTTGTGTGAATTTGGTGTGCTATAGTTGTTAAGTTCTGATGGGACGTTAGTTCCAAATGTGCTTTCTGATTCCGTAGGTAACTGGAAATCCGTTGTGCTATTGTTTTGAATTATGTATCTCTATTTTAGACTTGTTTCAGACTCACACTAAGCTCGAGTAGCTCACCCCTTCTTAGTGTTTCCTTTTCAGGTACTTTTTCTGAATTTTGATGCTGAACTCAGTGTGCGGAGGTCTCGGACAGTCTCGGTGAAAATAAACTATTATCAGTTTGCACTTTCAGTATCTATTTGATTATTTAGTTTTGGAAATGTAAAATCTTACAAAGTTGTGGTACAAATTTTGAGTTAAGTTTTAATCGTTTTTATTCCACTTACATTTACATATCTGTCTTAATTGAAATTTTACTGAATGGTTTTAAATGACTAAGTATTACGATTCAACATGAAAATTGTTTTGTAAAAATTTACTTACGATCACTTCGGTGATCAATGTAGCATCCGAGATTCGGTCTAAACTTTTAGGCCAGGTTTAGGGTGTTACAAAATGAGTATTTATTTTATTATTATTTTAAGGTCTAAAAGATTATAGTAGGGTCGTATTAAAATTTTGTTAAGAAATTTTGATGTTTGCATGATTAATTAAGTGAAAAGGACTAAATCATAAAAAGGTAAAAAGTTGAGTTCTTTTAGTTTAAAAGGTCAGATGGCTATGAAATTTTAAAGTAAATGGATCAAGATGGTGAATATACCAATTTAAGTTTTAGTGGATAAAGATAGATAGTTTTATTGAAAATTATGATTATCATTAAGGGTAAAATAGTAAATTAGTAAATAAAACTAAAATAACCTAAGAAGCCATGTTCATCTTCTTCATTTGTTTACATCTCCATCGAGAATCACCATTGAAACAAGCTAGGGTAGTTGTTCAAGCTTATTTCCTTGAATGTAAGTGTATTTAAGCCCCATTCCTAATGATTTTTATTTTTTTTATTTCGTTTTAGCTTAGTTTAACTAGTCGGTGATTAATTTACTAATTTGTTACAAGTTGAAGGAATTACCATGAATGCTTTTGAATGAGTTTTGATGTTAGTTTATGGATTAGGAATCTTTATTTAAAATAAACAAGTTTTATTAAGAGATGTTTGATGAATTTTTGAAATAGGGATTAATTTGTTTAAGGTATAAATTCTAGGGTTTTGTTGTGAACCGGTGGTAAATATGGGTTGTTTCAAGGTCCTCTGCATCTTTGATTAACATGGATTAGGATTAAAATGGTTAGATTATAAGTTATAAGCTTAAGGACCAAATTGTGAAAAGTTAAAATGTTAGGGGCGAATTGATAATTTTTCATAAATATGAATTGTGGATTAATTTCAATACTAGAAGTATTTAATCTAGTATTTAATTAATTGAAATTACCTATTTAGGTAAAGATAAACGATGTTTGGACTTAGATCGAGAAAAAGCTAAAGCTTTGGACTAGTTTGATTAAACTACTACACCCTAATTATCAAGTTAAATTCGTATGAATGGTTATCGTGTTAATGTTATTTAAATTTAACATTTTCTATGTTATGTTTATTATAAATGAACGATATATAAACGTATCAATGCTATGACGAATTGATAGATATTGAGTCCCGGTTGAACCGTAGGAGTTCTTAGGAATTCTTAGGATACAAATGACATGTCATTAGGGATTTCATGTTTCGGGTGTTGTTCTTGAATGTTCTGCCGATGGTTGAGGTCCTGCATTTGTTGCAGATTCTCCAAAGCTCGTGTGAGTAGCACGTGTAGCTTACATTTCGACCCACAACTCGTGTGAATAGACCCATTTTACAGCTCGTGTGAGCAATGATGTAAATGAAAGGTTACGGTTATATGTAAAGGCACACTTCGTGTGAGCTTTCTTGAGTATCTGAAGAAATTCTAGATGGTTTATCGGGTTTGAAAAGGAATGAAATGGTAAGTGTTCAAATGGAATGTATCATGAACTTGAAAAGGAATTATGAATTACATGATTAGATTATATGTGCAAATAAACTTGTTTATGGATGAATTCATTTGAACCATGTACAAGAGTAATAACTTGTGATTTTGATGATGTTGTATACGCCTATGCCAATCTTATGGTTTTGGTTGATTTTATACTTATGCTTTCTATTATGCATATGAAATGGTAAGTTATGTTTTGGTTTATATGAGCTTACTAAGCATTCATTGCTTACGTAGTTGTTTTCCTTTGTTTGATAGATTGTCAGAAGCTTGATTTGGTTGAATGCTCATCAGAGATCTATCACACTATCCAACAGTTAATTCAGTAGTTTTTGAACATTTTGGCCAAGGTTTATAATGACAAGTATAGGGTTTTTGTAATGGTATTTTTATAAATGAGTTAATGGTTTGGCATGTATAAGTTTTGAAAGTTATGTTGGTTTGGTACCACTTGATGCTTTGTCAAAATATGACATTCTGGTTACCTTATCATACATGTTTATAAAAATCTTTATGGTATTTTTGGAAAGGTTTGATAATGGAAACTTTGCAGTATGTTTTGGTAAGAAATTGAACTAGGTTATGATACTTGAAATAAGGAATTGTTGATTGTTTTGGCATGTTATGTTTGGACGTTAATTGTGGTGCCTTTGAATGTCATATTGGCTAATTGAATTAGGATCTTGAGATGACATTTTTATGCGTGTTTGGGTGATGTTTAGGTCCCTTTAAATTGTGCTTAAATGGGTTGACATGTTATGCATGAAATAGTTTGAAATGACTTGATTTTAGGTAAATTTTTGGTCCACACGACGTGAGACACGGACATGTGACTAAGCAGTGTGAGGCATATGGCTTAGCGACATGGCCGTGTGTCATCTGAGGATTTCAAAGGGTACAAGTCAGTAAGTTACATGGCCTAGCACATGGCCTGGTACACGAGTGTGTGACACGGTCATGTAATCGTACTCGGTGAGTTGCACAGGTGTGGACAGGGGCTGAGACATGGCCATGTGTCCTTATTTCGAAAGTTACACGACCTAGGGCCATGTCACACAGTCGTGTGACCCCTATTTCCAATTTTTGCAATTGTTTCCTAAAGTTCATCTTTTGTTTCAGATTAGTCCCGAATTACTCTTAAGCTATTTTTAAGGACTCGAGGGCTCGATTTAGGGAGAGTATGCATGTGAAAAAACAATTTATGATATATTTAAATTATTGAATGATATGATGTTTAAATGTTTTTGGTTGTACGTAATGCTTTGTAACCTTATTTTGACGACGGACACGGGTTAGGGGTGTTACATTTAGTGGTATTGAAGTTACGATTTAGTCGATTCTTGGACTAAACATAGCATGTATGGAGTCTAGAAATACATGTCGTTATATAACCTGTGATAGTGTGATAATTCCTGACACAAATTGAACTATATTTTCATATAGATATGATGTCATCCAACCGAGGTGATTCCGATGAAGTTGGAAGTAACGCGCAAGCCTCCATTCACGGAGTAGGTTTTAATAGTAGTGGGCTCGTAGCTGAGGACGACAGAGGTTAGGCTAAAGAAGCGTTCTCCTAGATGATGTCTAAATTGTTTACATAGTTTGTAAGAATGAACCCGTTGGCTCAACGACCTCCACTCCTACCCGTACCCCAACCTGTTCCTATTATTCCTTAGGGTTTGGATCCAATATGTACAAGTAATTCTTCAATTGATAAAATCTGAAAATATGGGGCTGAAGAGTTCCATGGTTGTACAGTAGTGCTTTGTAACCCTAATTTGACGACGGACACGGGTTAAAGGTGTTACATTTAGTGGTATTAAAGTTACTATTTAGTCGGTTCTTGGACTAAACATAGCATGTATAGAGTCTAGAAATACATGTCGCTATATAAACTATGATAGTGTGATAATTCCTGACGCAAATTGAACTATATTTTCATATAGATATGATGTCATCCAACCAAGGTGATTTTGATGAAGTTGGAAGTAACGCGCAAGCCTCCGCTCACGGAGCAAGTTTTAATAGTAGTGGGCCGGTAGCTGAGGGCGACAGAGGTTAGGCTAAAGAAGCCTTCTCCTAGATGATGTCTAAATTGTTCACATAGTTCGTGAGAATAACCGTTAGCTCAATAAGCTCCACTCCCACCCGTACCCCAACCTGTTCCTATTATTCCTTAGGGTTTGGAACCAATATGTACAAGTAATTATTCAATTGATAAAATCTAAAAATATGGGGCTGAAGAGTTCCGTGGTTGTATAGTAATGCTTTATAACCCTAATTTAACGACAGACACAAGTTAGGAGTGTTACATTTAGTGGTATTAAAGTTACGGTTTTGTCTGTTCTTGGACTAAACGTAGCATGTATGGAGCCTAGAAATACATGTCATTATATAGCCTGTGATAGTGTGATAATTCCTAACACAAATTGAACTATATTTTCATATAGATATGATGTCATCCAACCAAGGTGATTTCGATGAAGTTGGAAGTAACGCGCAAGCCTCCGTTTACAGAGCAGGTTTTAATAGTAACGACCCCGTAGCTGAGGGCGGTAGAGGTCAGGCTAAAGAAGCTTTCTCCTAGATGATGTCTAAATTGTTTACATAGTTCATGAGAACGAACCTGTTGGCTCAACGACCTCCACTCCCACCCGTACCCCAACCTGTTACTATTAATCCTTAAGGTTTGGAACCAATATGTACAAGTAATTTTTCAATTGATAAAATCTGAAAATATGGGGCTGAAGAGTTTCGTGGTACGACCGATGATGATCTAGAGAACTCTGAGTTCTGGTTAGAAAACACAGTGAGCAATTTTGATGTATTATCTTGTACACCAGTTGAATGCTTAAAATGTGTTGTATCATTACTTAAAGGGTCAGCATATTAGTGGTGGAATACATTGATTGTGGTAGTACTAAAAGACCGTGTGAATTGAGAATTCTTTCAAACAGAGTTTAGAAAGAAATATGTTAGCCAACGGTTCCTCGACAAGAAACACAAAGAATTTCTAAAATTGAAACAGGGTCATATGACAGTAGCCGAGTACGAGAGGGAATTTGTGCGACTTAGAAAATATGCTTGAGAATGCATACCATCCGAGGCTGTTATATGTACTCGATTTGAAGACGATTTAAACGAAGATATCAAGTTAATAGTTGGGATTCTAGAGTTGAAAGA
The DNA here is from genome assembly GCF_025698485.1 of Gossypium arboreum. Taxonomy (NCBI): domain Eukaryota; kingdom Viridiplantae; phylum Streptophyta; class Magnoliopsida; order Malvales; family Malvaceae; genus Gossypium; species Gossypium arboreum. The sequence continues at coordinate 10,758,014 of NC_069073.1, read as the reverse complement.
ATTTTTGGTTTTGGTTGATAGAGTACATAAGGCCGAGGAACTTAACAAAGCAAAAAGAAAAGCAGAATTTGAGACTCGTGATACGGGAAAATAACCTATGGAAAAGTCATTGTCATCTCTATCAAAGAAATCAAAGGAATTCCACAGTCATTCATTAGCTTCAGTAGGTTTCTCAGGGAGAAATAAAGGAAAGTAACATTCGAGTTCGAGACTTTAGGCTATATCTACAACGAGTGTGGGTAGTGTTAGAAACAACAAACCTGAATGTCAATAATACAATAGACGACATTTCAATGAGTGCAACTTGAAAGATGGGTCGTGTTTTAAATATGGTTCTTATGATCATTTTCTCAGATATTGCTCTAAAAGATAAGAGAAAGAGAAAGTTCAGAATACTCGTTCGAGTAATTCGGCTGTGAGAGGCAGACCACCCAGAAATAATGGTAATGTGGGTAACAATCAGAGCGGAATGAAAGATTCGACTATTAGATCTGAGGCACGAGTACTAGCTAGGGCTTATGCGATTTGTGCTTGAGAGGAAGCTTCAGCACCTGGTGTAATCACTGGAACATTTTTTATCTTTGATACTAATGTTAATGCTTTGATTGAGCCGGGTCAATGCACTTATATGTATGTACAAATTTAGTGTCAGATAATAAAATACCTTATGAGTTTACTGAATTTGTGCTTAAAGTAATGAACCCTTTAGTGGTCAGTATGTGTTAGTTGATAAAGTCTATAAAAATTGTACTTTGATGATTTTGGATTGTAACTTTTCAGCTGACTTGATGTTGTTACCCTTTGATGAGTTTGATGTGATTCTAAGTATGGACTGGTTAACTCTACATGATCCTGTTGTGAATTGTAAACAAAAACATATTGTGTTGAAATGTCAAAATGGTGAAAAGATTCAAATTGAATCAAAAAGATTGGATGGTACATCTGATGTTATCTCAGCTATGACGGCAAAGAAATACGTTCGAAAAGGCTGTGAAACGTATCTAGTTTACATACTTGATTCTAGAGTTACAGAACTGAAATTAGAGTCATTTCCAATTGTATGTGAGTTTAGAGATGTGTTTCCAAAAGAATTACCAGGGTTACTGCTAGTCAGAGAGGTTGAGTTTGCTATTGAGTCAGTGCTGGGGACATCTCCGATATCGATAGCTCCGTATAGAATGAAACCTGCAGAGTTGAAATAATTAAAAGCATAGTTGCAAGATTTTCCAGATAGGGGCTTTGTTTGGCTTAGTTTTTCTCCTTAAGGAGCTCCGGTATTATTTGTTAAGACAAAGGACAGGTATATGTGATTATGTATTGACTACTGACAGCTCAATAAAGTCACGATCAAGAAAAAATATCCTTTGCCGTGTATAGATGATTTGTTTGATCAGTTGAAAGGTGCAACAATGTTTCAAAGATTGATCTCCATTCTGGATATTATCAGTTATGAGTTAAAGACTCGGATGTGACAAAGACTGCTTTCAAAATGAGGTATAAACATTATGAATTTCTTGTTATACCATTTGGTTTGACCAATGCACTTGCTGTGTTTATGGATTTGATGTACATTATATTCAGGCCGTATCTAGACAGATTTGTTGTTGTTTTTATTAATGACATTATGATTTATTCTCAAGATGAATTAGAGCATGCCCAAAATTTGACAATTGTTTTACAGGCTTTATGCGAAAAATAGTTGTTTGCTAACTTTAGCAAATGTGAGTTCTAGCTCTGAAAAGTTGGATTTTTGGGACACGTGGTATCGACAAATGGTATTAGAGTTGGCCCAAGTAAAATATCGGTTATAGTGGACTGGAAACCTCCGAGAAACTTTTTAAAAGTTAGAAGTTTTCTGGGTTTAGCTGGATACTATCGGAGATTTGTTAAAGGATTTTTTATGATTATGATACCGTTGACAAAACTGCTTCAGAAAGACGTCAAGTTCGAATGGTTGAAAAGTGTCAGAAAAGCTTCGATCGGTTGAAACTGTTGTTGGCAAAAACCCCTGTGTTGGTTTAGCAAGAGTCCAGTATGAAATTTGTGATTTATAATGATGTTGTGTTTTGATGCAAGAAGGCAAAGTAGTAGCTTATGCGTTTTGAAAGTTGACACCATACGAGAAAAATTACCCAACTCATGATTTAGAACTTGCAACTATTTTATTTGCTTTAAATATTTGGCGATACCATTTGTACAAATAAAAATGTCACATCTTTATGGATCACAAAAGCCTGAAGTATTTGATGCCACAAACAGATTTGAATTTGAGACAATGTAGATAGCTTGAATTACTAAAAAATTATGATTTGATCATTGACTATCATCCGGGAAAAGCTAATGTTGTTGCTGATGTTTTAAGTAGAAAATATTTGTTTGCTTTGCGCGCTTTGAATATGGTTGACATTGATTGATGATGGTTCTATTCTAGTTGAATTAAAAGCTAAACTGAAGTTTTTGCAAAAAAATTTGTGAGGCTTAGAAAAGTGGCGCTGAATTGATCGTAAAACAAAAACAGATTGAGTTGATACCTGATTCAGACTTTCATGTTAATTCAGATGGTAGTTTGTATTTTAGAATCAAGATTTGTGTTTCAAGGAATTCTAATGTTATCTAGAAGATTTTACAGAAAGCTCACAGCAGTAGTTTATCGATACACCTTAGTGGTAATAAAATGTACGGTGATCTGAAACAGGTGTACTAGTGGCCAGGTATGAAATGAGAGATTTCAGAGTTTGTATCAAAATGTTTGATCTGTCAGCAAGTTAAAACTGAGCATCAAGTACCTTCTAGTTTGTTACAACCAGTGATGATTCAAAAGTGGAAATGGGAACGAGTAATAATAGAATTTGTATCGGGATTGCCTCTATCTCCGAAAAAGGAAAATGTTGTATGGCTCATTATTGATCGTTTAACAAAATCTGCACATCTAATTCCAGTGCGTACGGATTATTCACTTGATAAATTGGAAAAGTTGTATGTTTGAAATTGTTAGACTACACGATGTGTCGGTTTCTATTACCTATGATAGGGATCCACGATTTACGTCTCGATTATGGAGTAAGTTACATGAAACTCTAGGTACTCGATTGCATTTCAGCACAGTGTTTCATCCACAGACTGATGGTCAATCTGAACGAGTAATTTAGGTACTCAAGGATATGCTCCGATGTGGTGTTTTAGAGTTCAAAGGTAACTAGGAGAAATTTCTTCCGTTGGTTGACTTTGCATACAATAATAGTTATTAAGCGAGCATTAAAATGGAACCATACAAAGCTTTGTATGGTCGAAAATGTTGAACTCCGTTATATTGGACTGAGCTGAGTGAGAAAAAGTTATTCAGTGTTGATTTCATTAGAGAAACCGAAGAAAAGGTCAAAATGGTACGTGACAATTTGAAAGTTGCTTCTGATCGTTAGAAATCTTACGCAGATTTGAAAAGGAAAGATATTGAATTTCAAGTCAACGAAAAAGTATTTCTAAAAGTATCAGCTTGGAGAAAAGTGCTTCGATTTGGCAAAAAAGGAAAGCTTAGTCCATGATTCATCGGGCCGTATGAGATCATTGAGAGGATTGGACTAGTGGCTTATCAATTGGCTTTATCGTCAGAATTAGAGAAAATTCATAACGTGTTTCATGTGTCGATGTTACAATAGTATCGATTAGATCCTTCAAATGTGATTTCACCTATGGATGTTGAGATTCAGCCAGATATAACATATAATGAAGAACCGATCAGAATTTTAGCTCCAGAAGTTAAAGAGCTGAGAAATAAAAGTATAGCTTTAGTAAAAGTTCTCGTAAAATGTCATGAAATCGAAGAAGCTACCTAGGAACTGGAAGAAGCTATGAAAGTGCAATACTCAAACCTATTTTCTAGTAAGATTTTCAGAGATGAAAATTTCTTTAGGGGGAGTGTTGTAACAGCCTGATTTCAGTGATGTCAAAAATAATGGTTTCGATACCACAATTTCGACGAACGAGTGTTTATTCTATTATTATTTTAAGGTCTACGGGATTATAATAGGGTCGTATTAAAATTTTGTTAAGAAATTTTGATGTTTGCATGATTAATTAAGTGAAAAAGACTAAATTATAAAATATGAAAAAGTTGAGTTCTATTAGTTTAAAGGGTCAAATGGCTATGAAATTTTAAAATAAGTGGATTAAGATGGTAAATATTCCAATTTAAGTGTTAGTGGATAAAGATGGATAGGTTTTATTGAAAATTATGATTCTCATTAAGGGTAAAATAGTAAAATAGTAAATAAAAATAAAATAACTTAATAAATCATGTTCATCTTATTCATTAGTTCACATCTTCATCGAAAATAACCATTGAAACAAGCTAGGGTATTCGTTCAAGCTTATTTCCTTGCATATAAATGTATTCAAGCCCCGTTTTTAATGATTTTTATATTTTGAGTTCGTTTTAGCTTAATCTAGCTAGCACGAGGGTTAATTTGTAAAATTTTTAAAGGTTGAGGGACTTACCATGAATGCTTTTGAATGATTTTAATTTTAGTTGATGGATTATGAATCTTTGTTGAAAAATAAACAAGTTTTGTTGAGAGATTTTTGATGAATTTTAGAAATAGGGATTAATTAGTTTAAGGTATAAATTCTAGGGTTTTGTTGTGTACTGATGGTAAATATGGTTTGTTGCAAGGCCCCCTGCATCTTTGATTAACATGGATTGGGATTAAAATGGTTAGATTATAAGATATAGGCTTAAGGACCAAATTGTGAAAAGTTAAAATGTTAGGAGCAAATTGGAAATTTTTCATAAATATGTATGTGGATTAAATTCAATACTAGAAGTATTTAATTGATTGAAATTACCTATTTAGATAAAGATAAACGATGTTCGAACTTAGATCGAGGAAAAGCTAAAGCTTAGGACTAGTTCAATTAAATTACTACGCCCTAACTATCGAGGTAAGTTCGTATGAATGGTTATCGTCTAAATGTTATTTAAATTTAACATTTTCTATGTTATGTTTATTATAAATGATCGATATATAAACGTTTCAACGCTATGACGAATTGATGGATATTGAGTCCAATTGAACCTTAGGAATTCTTAGGAAACAAATGACATGTCATTATGGATTTCATGTTTCGGGTGTTGGTCTTGAATGTCCTACAGATGGTTGAGGTCTTGCATTTGTTTTGAATTCTCCATAGCTCGTGTGAGCAGCATCATGTAACTTACATTCCGACTTACAACTCATGTGAGCAGGTCCATTTCACAGCTCATGTGAGCAGGTCTATTTCATAGCTTATGTGTGCAATGACGTAAAGGAAAGATTACAGTTATATGTAAAGGCACACTTCGTGTGAGATTTCCCGAGTATCTGAGGAAATTCTAGATGGTTCAGCGGGTATGAAAAGGAACGAAATAGTAAGTGTTCAAATGGAATGTATCATGAACTTATGAAAAGGAATTATGAACTAAATGATGAGATTATATGTGCAAATATACTTGTTTATGGATGAATTCATTTGAACCATGTATAAGAGTACTAACTTCTGATTTTGATGATATTGTATAGGCTTATGCCAATTTTATGGTTTTGGTTGATTTTATATTTATGCTTTCTGTTATGCAAATGAAATGATAGGTTATGTTTTGGTTTATACGAGCTTACTAAACATTCATTGCTTACGTAGTTGTTTTCCTTTTTTTTTATAGAATGTAGGAAGCTCAACTTGGTTGGAAGCTCATTGGAAATCTATCACACTATCCAACAGTTAATCCGGTAGTTTTTGAACATTTTGGCCAAGGTTTATAATGGCTTGTATAGGGTGTTTGTAATGGTATTTTGATGAATGAGTTAATGGTTTCGCATGTATAAGCTTTGAAACTTATGTTGGTTTGGTACCATTTGATGCTTTGTCAAAATATGACATTTTAGTTACCTTATTATACATGTTTATAAAGCTTTTTATGGTATTTTTGGAAAGGTTTGATAATAGACACTTTGTGGTATGTTTTGGTAAGCAATTGAACTAGGTTATGATGCTTGAAATAAAGAATTGTTGGTTTGTTTTGGCATGTTATGTTTGGATGTTAATTGTAGTGCCTTTGAATGGCATATTGGTTAACTGAATTAGGATCTTGAGATGGCCTTTTGATGTGTGTTTAGATAATGTTTTGGTCTCTTTAAAGTGTGCTTAAATGGATTGAAAGGTTATGCATGAAATGGATTGAAATAACTTGATTTTAGATAAATTTTTGGTTTACACGGCCTGAGACAAGGGCGTGTGACTCAGCCGCGTGAGGCACATAGCCTGGCGACACGGTTGTGTGTTATTTGAGGATTTCAAAGGGCACAAGTCAGTAAGTTACACTGCCTAGCATACGGCTTGTCACATGGGTGTGTGGGGCTACTGAGAAAGTTACATAACCTGGCACACGGGCGTGTGACACGGCCGTGTGATCCTACTCAATGAGTTAGACTTGTGAGGGCACGGCCTTGTGTCCCTATTTCAAAAGTTACACGGCCTAGGGCCATGTCACATAGCCGTGTGACCATTTTTTTCCAAATTTTGCAACTTTTTCCTAAACTTCCTATTTTGTTTCAAATTAGTCATGAATTGCTTCTAAGCTATTGTTAGGGTCTCGAGGGCTCGATTTAGGGAGAGTATGCATGTGAATGAATGATTTATGATATATTTAAATCAATAAATGGTATGATGTTTAAATGTTTTCAATTGTACGATATTGTTCTATTACCCTAATTCAGCGATAGAGGAAAATGTGTTTCTCCTTGTTACTTGTCTTCTTTCTTCTGTGCGTTCTTCCTTACAAGTTATGTCTTTAGCTACTCTTATACCTGTTTCAGCGACTCATCAGAAATAGCATTCTCAATTAGTTCTAGTGTTAGCCACTGCTCAAATCAAGTCACATGTTGACTGACTTGTCTCATCGTTTCCAAATGATTGTATTTCTTTAGATTCACCTGCATACTCATCAACTTTTTTTTTTTATTCTCATCTACTTTTGTTCCTTTAGTTATAGCCATAGACCATGTCAATACTAGTGGTGAAGCTTTGATTATTATTGTTGTTACTAATGTTCACCCTATGGTTACTCGAGTCAAGGCTAGTATTGTTAAACCAAAAGTGTACAATATTAGTAAAATAAATGTTTTTTTAACACATTTGATAAATGTTGTGACCTATTAAGCCGACACGAGCCTTAGGTAGTACTAATATGTTTAATTAAGTGTGTAAGATGAAGAATTAAAGGCCCAGTTGATGTGGAAGCAAGGAACGAGTGACGCGCAAGCTTCCTAGGACGTCAAAGCACGAAATGAATGACACAAGGAAAAAAATACATGTCCTGTCACACTACAGATATTGTGTGGCGTGACACTGGTTGAAGTGATGCCTAAGGATGCCAAGACTATTTTTGATATTACATTCTATATTACATTTTCGATATTTAGGACTTCTGATTAAATATTAGTAAAATAAGTGTTTTTTAACACATTTTATAAGTGTTGTGACCCATTAGGCCTACACGAGCCTTAGGTAGTACTAATATATTTAATTGAGTGTGTAGAATGAAGAATTAAAGGCCTAATTGATGTGGAAGCAAGGAACGAGTGACGCACAAACTTCCTAGGACGTCAAAGCACGAAATGAATGACACAATGAAGAAAGTACATGTCGTGTCGCACCATAGATATTGTGTGGCGTAACACAGGTTGACGTGATGCCCAAGGATGCTAAGACACCTAGAACGTGACAAAAACCTAATTTGGGCTACCAACACTTCTATAAATAAGACATTAGGGGTTTGATGTAGCTAAGTCATCCTAGGTGCACTAAAAAACCCTTGTAGTTTAGGAATAGGAGTAAATTAATTTTCTTTCGGCTTATAAACTAGTTTTTTTTTTCCTCTTGGAATTAGTTTTGTTATATTATCCTCCGTTCCCCATTCGATATCAAATCCATTTTCTCTTCCAAATAAATCATATCCTTCATATGATTTATTTAATTGAGATTGGGATTATAAATAACATGAGTGGCTAAATCCCTTAGGGGAGATTAACGAGTGGATGGGGATGTAATTAATTAAAGATTTAGGGTTTTCTTGATAGGGTTAGTTCATATAGCTTATGTGTTTTTAAACCCTAGGCCTAACAACCTTAGGAAGTTATCATAGGTTAGGAGAGGTCGAGAGATAAGTCGAACTGAGTAAATCTTAATTTATCCTGATTGAGAAAGTAAGGTCCGAAGATAAGTGCGTATAAACCAATCGATTAGTTAATTAGAGACTGAGAGGTAATAATTGGTTAATCGGTAGCTAATCTATCCTAAAACCCTAATCCAAAGTTAATTGCAAACCTGGAAGCAAGTTAATCTTCCTGATTGGTTTATTGATTTTTATCATATTTTTTTCTGATTTATTTATTTTCATTATTTATTTTTCTCATTAATCTATTTTATGGCTTATCGTAATATAAGAATTAATTATTATTACTTAGACTTGTTATTGTAAAAAGATTTTCATAATTTATTCCATTCTCCCTTAGGTACGATCCTTGGAATACTTTCAAGTATTTCATTGTATTAACTATATTACAATTTGACCCGTGTACTTGCGAATATCTCTGTTCTAAGTTCTTATATATTTTTGGTGTTACATTTTACTATAAACGATAACTCGTTTATAGGCGGTCAAATACTACTGATGATGACCCTTTCTTGAGTGTATCACACTATAGGAAGATAGTCGGTGCCCTCAAGTATATGTGTTTAGCACAGCCTAACATTGCCTGTAGTGTCAACAAGGCAAGTCATTTTATGAATGTCCCTTTGGACACTCATTGGCATGTTGTTAAACGAATGTTAAGGTATTTGCAAGACACTTTGGATTATGGGTTGTGTTATAAAGCCTTTTCTGCAAGTGTTCTTGAATGTTTTGTTGATGTTGACTGGACATCTTGTCCCGATGACAGACTATCTACTTCAGGTTGTGTTCTTTATCTGGGAGGTAATCCTATTGCTTGGGGATTCAAGAAATAGTTTGTGGTGTCAAGGTCTTCGTCTGAGGCTGAGTACAAGAGTCTGGCCAACTCAGTATTTGAAATATTGTGGATTGAGTAGCTGTTGGCAGAGATGGGTGTTACAATACTTGCCAAGTCGATTGTGTGGTGTGACAAAACATCAGCTGTTGCAATGGCAGTGAATCCCATTCATCATGCATGAATGAAACAAATAGAAATTGATTTACACTTTGTTCGAGAACAAGTAGCAAAAGGAAAGTTAGAGGTTAATTATGTTCCTTCAGGCGTCAAGTTGCTGACATTCTCACTTAACCTTTGTCTCAGTCAACGTTTGTTCCACTTTGGTCAAAGCTTTGAGTTTTGTCTTTTGCTGAAGCAAGCAATTCTGATAGCAGGGTGGATTTCAAACAATTTTCTTTTTCTCAACAACTTTGAAGACCAGGAGAATGTTAGAAATAGTTGTTGATTATTGACTAGGTAATTAGTAGGTACCATTCAATTGATAGTTTGTTACAGTTATATAATTAACAAATCAATCTTCTTTGTTTAGTTATCTTTTTAGTTTCTTTGAACTTAAAGGTATTTTCGAGCTCTTTCTCAAACAAACATACGTTATATACTTTGCTGTGCAAAGGCATTACATGAAAAGACTGATTGATTGAACTGCAACTAAAGGCAGACACAGTTGGTGAATTCCATGGGTAATATCCAAGTGAAAGCTTTAACAGTAGAAGAGCAATGTACGTTTTTTCTTTTATTTGCTTCCTACTGTTGCTAATGAATCATGAATATTCTCCCCATTCAAAATGTTCTTAAATTTTCCCCTATTCTGACGTATTCAATGGGTAAATCTCAAATACGAATATCCTCATTTCTTTATTTATTTATTTCATACTTATATCTAAATTAAACATAAATACTACTGCATAAAGTTTTCTATTTGTATGTATTCGTATAACAGGAAAAAGGGTTTCGATATCTCCATATAATATGGCTGATGGTCTGCCAATTACGGGGAAAGAAACAAAACAAAATGAGATTATTTTGACAAATGAAAATGCAGATAAATGATATAATGAAGTGATATATGAGATATGACCAATTTTAAGGTGTTTGGAATGGAAGAGAGTGATGGAGAAGGTGGGAAAATATAATATTCTCAAAACAGTGTAATATTGCACTCCAGCAGCACAAGTCACCATCTTCCCCCTCCTCCCATTATTTTCTTTCTTTTAATTAATTTCTCCACAAACACCAAAAGCTTTGATCCACTCCCTATGGCTTTTAAGTTCCCGGCCCAGGTATTCCGGATGGATATCGACTTGTCTTTTCAAACCACGGGGAAAATAATATTCCCAAAAATGCTAATCCAGTCATTTTGAACATTTGATGTAAATCCAATTTTATATAAAACATGAAACATTTTAAAAACCATGAAGATACACGTTAATTACAGGATGAAATACTCTAAATAAAAATGTACATACATTGAAGATCATAATTCCAAAATTTTGTCACCTCGGATAGCTTGTTTTAGGGTTAGTTAACTATTAAAGTTGAAAAAATGCTGTTATTTGAAATATTTAATAGTATTTATTATTGTTGTTAAAAATTACTTTTAAAAAAATAATTTAATTTTAATACAGCTTTGTAAAGTGGAAGACTAAATGGGAGATAAAAAATCTTTTTTAAAGTTTTGACTTCCTTCAAATCTCAGTTTAAAATTAAATTTTAGTTTGAAAAGTTGTTTGTTTAATAATTTTTTGGATTGAAAGTATTTTTTCAACTTCAATAATAATAATAATAATATCTTATTATTTTAAAAATAAATATTAAAATATTTTTACAATTAAAATGTAGACAAATGATAATAAACAATTGCCATTCACTGGACTTTTAGGCTTAGGCCCAATGTTTCGAAACTTTATTATTAGGCTAACAGTAATTTAAAATTGATGTTTATTTTAAAATTCCGAAAGGCCTCAGCCCAACTAATTAGACTAATATTTCTTGATGGGCCAATATGATAAGTGATGAAGTGTTTATAAGTCATGTATTTCTTTGCCTAGGTTTCAGTTAAGCCGGTTCACAATTAAGATAACTAATAATATACTTAGATATTAATAATTAAAAAGTCATTTTTAGAAAGTTTTTCTGTCAAAATCTTTCGAAGGAAGACTACATACGTCAACTCAACTGGAAACTCGTACCACTGATAACTGATATTGGGAGACTTGGCAATTTCAATATTATCAATAAAGAGAGGGAACTGGTACAATATGACACTAACTAAACAAGTAGCAAAATGGGTATGGTTGGCTTCTACTATCAAATAGTTTTAGGAATATATGTGAATTTGAATCAGATTATGGAATCAGTCCAAAGTCCGACTCTTCGTAACTCAATTAGAAAATGTTGAACGTTTAACTAAACAAAATTGAATATTTCTTAGATGTTGCTTCCAAGAATGGTGTCTTTAGTTTTGCAGATCATCTTTTGATTTTCTGTAAGGATAATGTTGATTCAGTTATTAGAATTTGGAGCATTTTGTCTCACTTTTATTTGATTTCGGGTCCTTACCTCAACTCTTCTAAGAATGAGGTCTACACCGTTGGGGGTAGGAGAAGAATATCTCAACTTTATTCAAAATTTACTTAAATACAAAAAAATAAAAATAAATATAAAAATACTCTAAATAGAAATAAAGTTGAGTATCATTATTACTCAATCAAGATAATAAAAAGAAACAAAAATTGAAGTGCTACACTTTTAGCTCAGTGTAAGACATCTATTTATACTCAAAACTTTCTAAAAGAACTCAACTACTTTGACTACAAGAAGCTAACGTGCTCCTATTTTATTTGCACAAATAAATGACCAAATATGCTACTTGACTCCTAATAAAAATGAATAGCTTGACCAATTCATAGCAGAAAGTTGCACATTCTGACACTCCCCCTTAGTGTAATCGTGTTGTTAATGACACCAAGAACCTCACGAAAAATTTCAAACTTGGCTTTGGCAAGTGCCTTAGTAAATATGTCAGCAACTTGATTTTTTGTTTGTATTTTCAGTAGCTCAATATCATGAGTTAACACTTTTTCTTCAACAAAATGATAATGAGTTTCAATGAGTTTCATACGAGCATGAAACACTAGATTTCCAGCAAGCTTTATTGCATTATTTTTATCATAATAAATATGAATTGGATGATTGAGAGTAGACACCATTTCTTGAATAGGTCTCTTAAGCCACGAACATTATTAGGTAGTTGTCGTAATTGCTACATATTCTGCTTCACAACTTGAAAGAGCCACAGTGACTTTTTTTTTTATTGCACCATGAAATTACAATTGGACCTATTGTAAAACAAAAAACCTATTGTAGAGTGTTTGTCATTAACGTCACCAACCCAATCTACATCTACAAAGCCACTTAAAAAAAATGACTTAGATTGCTCGTACATTAATCCATAACTTAGAGTGCCCTTTACATAACAAAGAATCCTCTTCACTGCAATTAAATGAATCTCACATGGTTGATCCATGAATTGTGAAATAACTCCTACGGGAAATGCAATATTAGCCCGTGTGATAGTTAAATAGAACAAAACCAACAATTTAACGAAAAAGTGTCACATTTTTCAACAACTTTCCTTCATTTTTAGCTAAATTGAAATAAGGTTCCATAGGAGTAGTTTTTGCTCTTGACTCCTCCATATGAAACCATTGCAATAAACTTGTTGTATATCTTTTTTGAGAGACAAAATAACCATCACATGTTTCAATTTCTAAACCAAGAAAACAATTAGATTCACCTAAACTCTTCATTTCAAAACAAACTGATAAAGCATCTTGAAGACTATTAATTTCAGCACCATCATCACCCATAATTATCATATTATCCATATAAAGTAAGAGCAAAGTGCACAAAGTAGGTGTTTTCTTAAGAAATAAGCTTGGATAAACACTTGAAGATTTAAAACCACAAAAATCAAGATATTGAGCAATCTTACCAAACCAAGCATGAAGAGCTTGCTTGAGGCCATACAACGCCTTCTTGAGCCGACATACATGATTTGGGTATTCTTTAAATATAATTCCTTGTGGTTGTTCTATGAAAATCTCACAATCTAACTCACCATAGAGAAGCATTTTTTACATCTAGCTACCATAATTTCTAACCTCTACTAGCCACCAAAGAAATGATTGTTCAAATAGTTATCATTTTTGCTACAGGGCTGAAAGTCTCATCTAATCACGACCATATTTTTGGGAGAAACAACAAGCAACAAGGCGAACTTTGTACCTCTAATTGTTGTTCTCTCTTTCTATTCATCATTGCAAACAAATAGGAAGAGAGATATGCAATGATCAACACTCAAGAACTAAAATAAGATATAAAAATTACGGCTTTACTGTAAGTGTGACAAGTTAGTTGTAATATGTGTAATGTTACAATGAAACACTAGAGTATTCCAAGGATCAAACCTATGAGAATCGTGGATTGAAGAATTTATAAATAATGTGCGTGTAAAATAAAATGTCTAACCAACTAATTGCAAAAAGCCATATCACAGCAAATCATAAAATTAAGAGAAATTAATTTACTTTAATATCTAGCTAGCAATGATTAAATTGTAAAACATGTAAAGTTACGAAATTAATTATTAAATAACAATCAGCGGTTGGTTAACATTGATGTGGTTTATTTAATCATTGAATTAGGGATCCAGATCGCTTAAACTCCCAAAATGGATCTACTTTACCTCTTGGTCTCCACTTTACCAAGTTAGACAAATTAATTTTGATTATCTTTCGATCTTACCGATTAACCCAGGGCTAATGAATTGGTGTCCAACAAGATCTCCTCTCGGTCTCACTTTCCTTAATGTTCCCTTAAGATCACAGGCCTAAGTTTTCAAGTTCATTCAAATTAGTCCAATTTATTACTATTAGTCCTTCATCCAAAAATCAGTTCACCATATCTCTATCAACCAACCTTTAAATGTTTAGCTACTCATATTGGAAATAAAACTAACAACCATGAAAATGAAAAGCAAAGAAGCCATTAAAGTAAAGCTTAAGAAAAAAATATAAAAGTTGAGATTTTTATACAAGAAAACTTAAAAGACCTGTAAAGAAAAACATTCAACAAGAAAATATAAAACAATAAACATAAAAGAGCAAATTTTAACAACTACAAAGTAAAAGAAACTGAAATACATTAAACTAAATCTGAAAATGTCTTACAACCAAGGTACAGAGACTAAAAATGCAAATAAACCTAAACTACAGTGATAACTAACTTAACTAACACTAAGAAAAACTAAAACAAGAAGAAAAGTTGCTAGGAAATGTAAAATCTACAACTAAGGAAATAAAAATAGAAAACTCTATAAGAAGAAGAAGAAGAAAAGCTAAGAGAAAAGCTAGAAAAAACTAAGTCTAAACCAAGGTAATGTGGCCTCTTTTTTCTCTCAACCAAATTTTAGCTAATATAGAAGCTATTCTGAACCAATTTATGTACCCAAAATACCCTTGCATGGGCCTTCACTAATTGATGCTTCGAGTGAAAAAAGACTACCCTTTTTGTCCAATTTTATCCCTCATGATATCGGTATCGCGATACCAAAGAAGATGATATCGTGATACCTTGGGCAGTTTAAAACTTAGGGGTCTTCTTGGAGGGTGGATATCATGATACCTAGATATCGTGATACCACTGAAGGGTGGTCTCAATCTTCAAGTCTGTTGGAGGTATTGCAATTCTAAGGTTTGGATATCACAATACCCTCAACTTTGGTGCTATTTTCACTCTTTTTCAACCTCCAACACATCCCTACATCACTCAACCACATGTTAGGGCCTAATAGCATTATTGGCCAAATTAGGTTTCAAAATGAGTAGAAAGAAGGCATTTACACTTATGAACTTAAAATCTAAAAGTTACAAAAAACTACGAAAAAAAACACTACTTTGTATGAGAATAAGCTCCTTAAGTATATCGGGAAAGCCTAATATTCCATATCAAATTACGGTAGATCAAACTCCCCTATACTTAGCTCTTTGCTTATCCTCAAGCAAACACACTAAACATGCAAAAGAAAAAATAACTCTTGGACTAAATCAGGCAATTAAGTCACAAAGCGGTAAAACATCAAACTCGTACGAGAACTACCTCACATGCAACTTAAAAGTGATATCTAGCTAAGTTGTCTGCTCCTAAGGCAAACATAGTTAGTTTACTAAGTTCAAATGTCAATAGGCATAGAGGCAATGGAAGTGAACATATGTACAAGTATTATTCATCAAAATAAATTATGCGGATCGCTCATAGATATTTAAAATGAATTGGTTAGATTCATTCAAACAAATGCCAGATATTTATGAATTATTGTGTTGGTGACTAATTCGGGTCTCAAAGGTCTTCTAGGCTTGTAACATTCTGAGGCTTAGGACGGTTTGGAATTGAAACAATAGGCACTCAAAACGGGTTCAAGCCCTAGAAATGGTTAAGCACATGACATTGTTCCCTATTCACCCCTAAATTTATTTACAAGCTCACCTCCTTATTTCTCCTTCCTTCGCCTATCTTATTTCTCCAAAATGTTAGAAGGTACTACATGAGATTAGTATGCACAAAATTTTTTAATTGTGAACCGAAAGATTTTTTTTCAAGCTTAATTTTGATTTAGCTTTCTTTTTCTTTATTTTGCATTCTTTTGTTCACTTTTTTTTTAATACGAACTACCTTGTGTAATCCCTTCATTTTCTTTTTTTCACATACAAAGCCACCATAATATTTCTACCTAGCCCTCAATGCCTATGGCTCAACGTCTATTACATAGTGCATTTTGAAGAATAGGACCGAGAAGGATTGAGTACTAGACTTATTTAGGCTCGAGGCTTACAAGAAAAGGGTACTCGAGGCTCAAAAATATGGGAACTAAGGGTGTATAGCAACAAGTAAACTTTTAGGCTCTAGGTTATTTCAAACAATGCCTAAGGTCTTTTTCGAATCAATCACCTAACACCAATTCTTTCAAGTATACATCTATTTAAACGAACAATTAACAATTCAAATTTTTTATTTACAATGATAAGTACACTTTTTCATCCTATGGTACACTTTATACATTTTCATTTAAGTTATTGCATCTAGTCTATTATACGCATTAACTAATTGAACTAACTAGTCTACAATTAAAAATAGCAAAGTATATACTATTATTCAAAACTTACAAGTTTGACAATTCTATGTACTTATTCAATATTTACAACTAATGATTTATTACCTCATTGTAGTCCAAGCACATGTAATCACACAAAATAAAAAAAAATGAAAAATATTTTTGGTATTTTTGAATTTTTTAAAAAGGCAAAAAATTAAAAATAAGCATACAAAATAGCATAAAAGTAAGAAAAATAAAACACATAAAACTATGTGCATCCCCCCACACTCAAACTACACATTGTCTCCAATATTTCCCAAAAACATAGGAGGTTACTAGACTTCCTTAGATTAGAGCGTCAGACTAGCTCGGAGGTCCACCTTCTCATTGAAGCTCGCAAATGTAGTGTAGCCTTTTAGGGTAACTCGCTGCACATAGAACAAACACACAAAAATCAAAACAAAAAACAACTAAAATACAAAATCTAAAATTAGAAAATAAGTCCAAAAATAGTGTAATTTAATAGTTCACATACCACACCAATAAAAATAAAATTAAATGAGAAAACATGTAATTATAAGAAATTCCTTCATGGACTGATCTGCCATAATTTGTCTTAGCAGCTGAAACTAGTTTTCACACTTTAGAAGCTCGAACATAAGCATTTTAGTGAAGTTTTAATCACGTTTTCATAAGTTTAGTTTAGTTTAATTCAATTCAATAAAGTGTGTAATTTGAGTCTTTTATTGACCTTAGGGGCCAAATAAGGCCTAAATGTGAGTTAATATACTTTGTAAGTGTGCAGGAGACCATTAGAAGGCATACCAACTCGATATTGGTCACAATGTTGCAACACGGAGCATTGGATGTTACAACATAAAGAGTAGAATAGAGAATTCCAAGACTGCCTTCGGTGTCACGCCAAAGCCTGAGGATGTCACGACACACCCCTGAAGATGAACATACTGCCCTCAATGTCGTGACACAAGACCTGATGTGTCGCGACATCACCTCTGTACGGGAAATAATTATGAGCCAGGAGCGTTTTGGTCACATAATCAAATGTTAAGAACAAGGACGACAACTAACCTAGGGTTAAGGACGACGACCACTCTAAATTCTATAAATAGGATCATTTAACCCATGTTATAGACAACTTTTGTATTGTATAATTATCTTCTTAAATTTAGTCTTTAGTTTTTCGCTCTTATTAGGTTTTAGATTTTATTTTAGTTCTTGTTATTTGCTTTTGTGGGGAGATCAGATTTGTGAAACACAATCAAACTCTGTGAGGATTCGACACTTAATTCTAAATACAAATCAGGCTTCTTCTAAACTTTATTCTCTTAAATTACACTTCATGTTTATTCTTTCTATCAAGTTTATTTTGTTTATTAGATCCATGAGGAACTAATCCTCCTATGGGGGATTAGCAAGTGGAGGTATGATTAATTAACTGTTTTGTAGGGGTTTCTTAACGGATTAGCTATTCAGGAAGGAAAGAACCTAAACCCTAGGCTTGACAACCCTAGAAAGTCATTAAGGTGGGAATTAACCTAAAATCTGGTATGGCCTATCCGTGAACACCTTAAATATGAACCGATCTAGACTGTGAGGTCAAGAGATAAGTAGTTCTTGCCGACTCGTTATTTTAGTAGAAGATTGGAAGATCCTGCTGGGATATCGACTAGTTGATTGAACGAGAAAACCTAAAGTGACAATTGATTATGACTACCGAAGCGAGCTAATCACCCATGACCAGATTTGATATATTTTTCTCTTTGATTTCTTATGTTTTATTTATTTATTTCTTTACTTTCTAGTATTATTCTTAGTATAGTTAGCAAAACTACTCTTTTTACTCTTCGCAATATAATCCAATTAAAGTACTAATTAGAGCTATTCATGTTTAGATTAGAATTAATTTAGTGCTAGCCTCCTTTGGGTACAATCCTCGGAGTACTTAGCTACTCCATTGTAATTATATTACAACCTAACCCGTACATTTGCAGATACTGGTTTTTTATATCTTTTGTGTAGGATTTCTACTCTGGACATTAGTAAGTTTGAAGGCGGTCACGAACCCTCGCTCAGTCTGGGTATTCTTTTTCCTTTCCCCTTGACGATCAACTTCTTTTATTATTTTCTAGGTCGGTTTCTCGGGTCGCGATGACGGACCCCTTTTGGATGGTTGCGCGGACGTAAAAAAATCCTTCCAAATTATCGTTATACCACTCAAAAATCATCATCCTTTGCTTCTTCATAATCTTTCTCCTCTTCGTCTTCTTCTTCTTCTCCTCATCTTCAACAACATTATCCTCTGACAAATCTCTCGATCGATCAAGCCATTCAATTCTTTGCACTCTCTGGCTCTCTATAAAAATATCTATGAATGGTTTCATTGTCGCTAGAATTCTTGTGCGGCAACACACATCTCTATTGAGCCTACATGCAACACCACTTACCCTGTTCAATCGCCAGACCTGAGGTACAGGATGCTACAACAATAAACAAAAACAATTATATGCAATTTGTTCAATAATATTCAATAAATCAATACATACAATTTAAGTTAATGTTTAACATGCATTACTAACAAATTCGAGTCTCAATCGAGCTTACGAACTTTAAACTATCTCAAAACCAAAGCGGGATCATTTTGGAACTTTTACAAAAAGATAGGTAAAAAGGAATATTAGGGGTCACACAGCCGTGTAATAGGTTGAGGCCGTGTGGGGTTGTATCACACAGTCGTGTCCTCAAACCGTGTAACAAACTAATGCCATGTAATCTCGGGTCACACAGCTGTGTTGCCAGGTCGTGTAACTAACTAATGCCACAATTTAATTCACATATATAATACCATTCACACTTTGCCATTTCCTTTAACCTTCAAAATACCAAACTTGACATCAAGCAATACATCATATAACAAAATGCACCATAAACTTTTATACAAACATAACCATACCAAAACACATACATTCACTAGAACAAGTTTTAACCATCCTATATACATACCACAAATAACCAAGTTCTGTACATAAAAAATCTTCCGAAATGAGGGATGGTAGGTGTGTGCTTCTCACTGATTTGATCAACACATTCCAGATGTCCAAAATCTGCAAAAAAGTAGTAACGCCGGGTAAGTATTTAAAATACTTAGTAAGCTCATATAATATAAACATTTACTTACCTAAATTACTTAACACATACAATTTCATTATGCCAAACAATTATCCCTAACAAGATACAATACAACATCATTAAATACATAAAGTTTTGAGAACATACATATAACCTCAAGTGTTCATATTTCTATCACAATTCAACTTGCATTATATATATCCATATCATGAATATTCTTCTCACCAACATCAACCTCATATCATCAAATTTCCGTTTTATAATTCTACCTAATGAAATACTATAAAAGTACTCGGTATACAAGTGAAAATGATAGTGCCTAGTTACCCATTTAGGTTAAACCTACATGATAGATATCATTTTCTCATCTGAGCTAATCATGAATAATAGTGTTTGGTTGCCTGATTGGGTAAAGCCTACATGACAAGTATAAATTGCTCGTTTGAGTTAATCGTAAACAATAGTGCCTGGTTACCTATCCAGATTAACCTACACAATAAAAAGCCCGACTAGGGCTTAATGTACATGTATCCTCAATTTCATAACAAATGTTGGAGCTCAATTCCACTGGGTTTCAACTCGTAACCTCGTATACAATTAAGCGATTTAGCTAATAGAAACAAGTCGTCCGCGTAATTCTTCAAGTTATTGTAATTCTTGATATAAATCATAATATAACTAAATTAACTATTCAAATTATCATTTAACAACATATTGAAATTATATAATAACTCAATTTCATCTATATAATAATTCTTCAAGTTTTACACATCTCAATTTAGTCCCTAAAACCAAAAATACTATAACTTTCAAAATTGAGCTTCGATTTCGAAACCGATCTCAAACACATCCTTAATTAAAATACCAACAACATGTAGCATATAATTTTCATCTCACTATTTTGCAAATTTTACATTTTAGTCCTTAATGACAAAACTATCAAAATTTCACTTACAATTCAGTTCTACTAACAATTACACTTAACATGCTAGCCATTAACACCAAAAACTTAAAGAATCCTTCAATGGTAACATTTTTAAACTTCATTAGTTTTAGAAAATAGTCCCTATGATAGCTAAATCAAGCTCTTGGGATTCCACAAATATAAAAATGACAAGAAACAGGTTAGGAATCACCTACCAAATTAGAGTCGAATAGCTTGAAGATGAAAAGAATGTTTTTTAGGTTTTCTTTGGTTAGGGATGATGAGGAAGATGATAGGGAATGAAAAATAAAACCTTGTTTTTACCTTTTTACATATTTGTTACATTATTTTAAACATAAATTCTATATGATTACTTAATATTAAGGATCCAACTGTCCACCAACTATCAAAGTGGTTTAATTGCCACCTTAAACCTTGATTTTAATCTAATAAATCAATAATGATATAATTTTACGAGTTTTACGATTTAGTCCCTGTACCATAAATAACTATTCAATCATCAAAATTTATTATACCAAAACTCAATTTAACCCTAATATAGACTCGTTAATATTAAACTTGTTAATATTAAAGAATAATATTAATTGACTCGATTATCAGAATACAAGGTTTTGGGATACTACAACTCTCCCCCTAAAGAAAATCTCGTCCTCGAAATTCTTACCAGTAAATAGATTAGGGTATTGGAATCTCATAGATTTATCTGTTTCCTACATAGCTTCCTAGATACCATGTTGATGCCACAAAACTCTCACTAATGGTACTCTTTTGTTACAAAGTCTTTTTGCCTTCCGAGCCAAAATTCTCATTGGTTCTTCACTTTATGATAAATTCAGCTATAACTCAACTTCATCAATAGATATCACATGCGATGGATTTGAACGATAACAACGCAATACAGATTCATGGAAAACATTATTTATCTTTTTCAATTCTAGTCATAAATCCAAACAATATACTAGAGGTCTGATTCTTTCAAGAATTCTATATGGCTCTATAAATCTCGGGTTGAGCTTCCCTTTTATGTCGAATTGCAACACCTTTTTCCAGGATGAAACTTTCAAAAAACTTTATCCCCAATTTGAAATTCAATGTCTTTTCATTTTAAATCAACATATGATTTCTATCAATAGAGGCAAATTTAGACAATCACGTATAATCCAAACTTTATCTTCTGTTTCACGAATCAAATCTGTAATAGTGGTTTTTCCTTCACTCAACTCAGACCAATATAATGGAGCTCTACATCTACGTTCGTATAAAACCTTGTACGATGTTATTTTAATATTCGTTTGGTAGCAATTATTATAAGCAGATTCAGCTAACGGTGAATTTTTTTCCCAATTGCCTTCAAACTCAATAACACAACATCGCAACATATCTTTGAGAATTTCAATTACACTTCAGACTGTCAGTCTGTCTGGGGATGAAATGCAGTACTAAAGTTCAATTTCATACCCAAAGCTTCATGTAGCTTACTCCAAAATCTGGAGGTAAATTTTGAATCACGACCAGAAATAATAGATATCGACACGCCATGTAATCTAAAAATCTCAAAGATATATAACTCAGCTAATTTGTAACATCCTCAAAAATTTTCGGAGTCTTATACAGTGATAAATATACAATAAATTAGTTGATATTTTGAGAAAAGTTGGAAATTAGAAACTTAAAGAGTTATGAGACATAAAAGATAGTTGCATAAGATATTTGAAAAGTATAAATATTAATATAATTTTTTGGGAACCGATTAAATTAATGGGAAGTATTGGGACAATGTAAGAAAATTGGGTGTTGAAGGATTAAATTAAATTGATGAAAAAGGAGGAGGGACTAGACGTGAAAATATAGCAAAGGAAATAGGACACATGGATGTTATTATAGAAAAAGTGAGAGGGTAAAATGGTAAAAGAATTAAAAAGATAATTATGAAAAAGTAATGGCTTAATTGTAATTAAGTGGAAAGGGCAAGATGGTAAATAACATAAAAATATATTTCTGTATAGATAAATTGATGGAAGAAAGTAGACAAATGGATAAAAGAAACGATGAAATGGCTATAAAAGGCCATCAGCCATAGTGTTTCACGTCAACAACCATTTTCCCACCATTTCAACTTTTATTTTTCTTTCAATTTAGTCCCTTTCACCAAATACAAATTAATTAAGCTAGTTTCTTCCAAATTTCTTCAAGATTAGTGAGTAAAATTAGTAGAGAAGTGTAGTAACTACCCATCTGTTAAAAGAACTGCATCCATACTTGTCCCAAAGGAGAGAGAAAATAATAATTAGTGTTGAATATAAGTGATTAAGGTAAGAAAGTTAAACTTCTCTTGAAATACATGCTAGTTTTATTTTAAAAACATGAAATGTGATATGTGAATATAATTTTAATGTGTAAATATTGTGTATTTTGATATGGAAAAATGAAGAAAAAGTGAACAGAAGTGAGAAACAAGTAGAGAAATAAAGCAAATGAGGAGCTAAAGAAGGAAGAAGTGGAAGAAAGCTTGATTCCATATTTTGAGTTGTAAGTACAACTAGATTCTTACTTGTTTTGATTATAAAGTTAATTTTAGAATGAATATAATTTTAATATGGTATTTAATTAAAATTTATAAGTTGATTAAGTGAAGAATAAGGCTTGATAATGATTAAATATAATAAATAATGAATTGATTGTATTTATTAACTAATATGTGATAAAGAAATTGAAAGAGATGTGAGAAAAGATTTAGAGTGCATAAAAATACTAAATTATAGATGATGTAAAAGTTGATGGAACTATATATTTATGTAAGTAAATGTGAAGAGAAATATGTGAAATAATGATATGTGAAATAATGTACAGATGTTTAATAAAAAATGAAAGACAAAGATTAGTGTGTTAAAAGCATAAACTAACATGAAAAAAAAGAATTAATAAAGATTAGTGATGAATTATGGAAATTATATTAATTGGTAAAACATGTTACATGTATTAAAAGAATTATAAATTCTATTTGTAGATTTGATGCCTCGAGGACAAAATTTAGAAAAAAATGAAAATGACATGTGAATGTGATAAGAAATTATGGTAGAATATGGAAGTTAAATATAGAAATGAAATATGTTATATACGAAATTGAAAGAAAAGATATTGTTACATGAAATGTCATGATGAGGTATAAATTGTAAAATAAGTAAAAGTGATAGGTAAAATGTATCATAAGATTTATTAGTGGAATTATGAAAGATTATTAAATATTGAGACAAGTTACATATGTAACGCCCCAATTTTCGGGAATTCTATGAATATTGGCATAGGTTTAATTATGTTAGTGGGTCTCTAGAAGGCCCAAGCTTAAGATAGAACCCAACAATTTTAGTTAATTTTTGTTCCATAAGAAAAATGGGGTGAAATTATGAAATAGAACCTATGTGAAAATGTTTGAAAATGCTATAGGCTAAATTGAAGTGGCCAAATAAATAGGAGTGCAAAATAGGAGGATTTGCATGACAAACCTCCCATTTTACATGAAGTGGCCAGCCATCATGTTGTTGTAGACAATATGAGCACTTGATATCCATAATTCATGGTACAAATTGATAATGGGTTAGATAAGTATTCAATGATAATGGATTAGGTAAATATTCCATGATAATGGGTTAGGTAAATGTTCCATGATAATGGTTTAGGTAAATGTTCCAGGATGGGCATTTCATGTCTTTTGTATTAAAGAATTAAATGGATGAAATATGAAATTTTATTAAAAGAAAAAGGGGTGAAAAGAATAAAGTTTTGTCCATCTTTGTTCATCATAGCCGAAAGTTAGAGAAGAGAAAGGAGAGGAGAAAGCTCTTGAATGTTTGGTCACTTGGGGAAGAAAATTGAAGGTAAGTTCATGGTAGTTTGCTTCTATCTTGATGTTCATGAGTTCTTCTTGATTCTACCTTAACTCTTGAAGCATATGTTGGTTTTTGGTTGTGTTGTGAGCATTTGGTCATGAATTAAAATGAAGGAAATGGTTGTTGTTTCATGTTCTTTTGATGAAAAATGGAAGATAGGTGAAGTTGAGCCAAACAAATGAACATGCATGTGCCTTAGATGCTAAAGGGAAAAATCGGCTAACATGTTGTGCTTTAAAATGATGAAATGGAGATTATACTTAAGTAAAATCATCGATATGTGATGATTTATTGGTGATATACATGTTTAAATAACATGCATGCAAGTTATGTGTGAAAGAGTGATTTGGTAATAAATCTGCTTGGGACAGCAGCAGTAACGTGAATTTGGAAAATCATCATAAATTGTGGGAGATGAGTTAGAAGCTACATAAATTATGTAATTAAAACTTAATGAGTCTAGTTTCAAATGGAATAAATAAGAACATATTTTGAATTCTGTACAATGAGAAATTTGATTCGTAATGAAGAGTGGTCGGATTAGTCAAACAGTGAAACATGGGAAACTTTGAGAAAAATCTGGTATTGATTGGCCATACCAAAAATTCTGAAAATTTTATGGATAGAAGATATATGAGTCTATTCTTAGGGAAACTTAACGGAACTTGATTTGGAGTTTCGTAGCTCCAGTTATAAATAATTTAGTGACTGTTGCTCAGGAAGACAGCTTGCAGTGAAATTATGATTATGTGGTAAACATTGACAAAAATTTGTTAATGAGTTGCTTATTATTTTCTTATAAGCTTACTCTGATCTGTAGGTGTGGTTGGCCGAATATTGTAAGGGGTTAATACGTAGTTCATATTTGAATAGTTAGATTAACGTGTTAGTAATCCAATTGTAGGCGGTTCGTGTGTGGATCTCAATCAACATATCGTCATAAAAGTGTGTAACTGACACCTCTCATAGACTAGATTGGCAAAAGCCGAAAAGCCGAAATGCCGAAAAGTCGGTATTTTGGGAATTTATGAGTGTCCGAATGCTCGTAAGATAGTTGGGTTTGTATATTTGGTAATCTAAAGTAATAAACTGCAGTACGCGCGATTTCGTACATTTTGATAATTTGGGCTTAATGGGCCAAAGATCGGGTTCATGGGCCAACGGCCCAATTCGTAAGTATCTATGTGTAAGTGTTATGATAGTACGTAAATAGTTAGGATATGCATGAAAACCCTAAAAGCAGCTAAATTACTATAATACCCCTATGTATGCAAAATTACCGTTATACCCCTAGGGTTAATTTTAACTGAAAAGCATGACGATCTGATTCTGTATGATGTATGCCATGATTATATATCTGTTGCATGGGGACATGGGTTATATTATGGAGTAAGCGTCCTGGTGGCTATGCCACAATTATCTGATTTGGTGGCTCTACCACATATATCTATTCTGGTGGCTATGCCACGATTATCTGATCTGGTGGCTCTGCCACATGTATCTGTTCTAGTGGCTCTGCCACAATATCTGTATCTGGTGACTTCGTCATAATATCTGGAAGCCTCGCTGCGATTTCTGTGGTGTGTAGCGGTTGGGTGGGTTGAGTAGTCTCCCCACATGGTGTAAGGCTGGTACGGGGGTGTTATGGATGAATCTGGGTTGGGTTTCTGCATAAACATGTAATATCTGTTCTGTTCTGTTATGGGCCTATGGACTTTATTCTGAATTCTTTTCTGGGCTAAGGCCAACTTATTATATTTCTGTGGTTTGAGCTGATATAGGCTATGATTGGGTTAATTTACACACTGAGTTTCCCCAAACTCACCCCTTTTATTTTCATCCACGCAGGTAATCCCCAACAATAGTGGGCTTGGAGCTGTGAGGGAATTCGGAGTTGCCACCCGTTCTGAAAGTTTGATT
The DNA here is from genome assembly GCF_025698485.1 of Gossypium arboreum. Classification (NCBI taxonomy): domain Eukaryota; kingdom Viridiplantae; phylum Streptophyta; class Magnoliopsida; order Malvales; family Malvaceae; genus Gossypium; species Gossypium arboreum. The sequence goes on along the minus strand of NC_069073.1, from coordinate 10,731,920 downwards.
TTCTTCTGGTGAACTGGACATCCTTTTATTTACGTTTGAAGTTTTGGGTTTTTAAATGTAATAAGGCCGCTTAATTATTTTTGATGGTTTTAATATGTATTACTAAGATAGGTATTACTTATTTTAACTGTTGAAATTGGATAGATTTAAGGCGCGTTTTCAAAAAAAAAAACAACAATTGATTTCAAAAAAACACGACAACAAGCAAAGCTTCCGAATGAAAGTATTTTCCAAAATTAATCACTTTTCCTAAAATGACTTAATCAAATCGGTTTCTAGAAATATCCATGACGTTAAGGTGTGGCAATGGCGGTATGCATGTCTAGGATTGGATCCGAAGGAGCTTGGTACTTAAGCGATCCGATGGACTCACCACCTCTTTTCCGGTTTCCTACCGTGCATGACTTCCATTCACTTTAACCTATAATGAAATTATCTTTTAAAACACTAAGTAAGTTTTTCTGGACCAACAATATAAAATGTTTTGAACGCTTCGATGTGGCATGTCGGATCCGGTCATAATGTCTGGGCCGGGTTTGGGGTGTTACAACATATGTTAATGAAAAAGGAAGATATAATTATACGAAGTATTGTTATAAGGATTAAATGGAAAAAAGTGTAAACGTGACGTGTGTATATTATGAGTTGCCCAAGTAGACGAGATAAGAACTATTGGGATATTAATGGCATGCTATTAAGGAACCTTAGCCCGCTCTCTAATTATTAGCATGTTAGTGTTATCTAGTTATTAGCACGTTAGTGCTCATCGATTAGCATATTTGTGCTCTCTGTTCATTTGTTTTGGCAGTGTTTTGTTCTGTTTCGTATATCTTGTGTGTTTTATGAAGTCTACTACGCCTCTGAAAAAGATACAAAACTATTTTAGTGATTATTGAATCATATAGATTATATGTGTTGAAAAGTTATGAAATTGAGAAAAAAATATGGTTGAAATAAGTAAAGTAAATTATCAAAATTTTAGCTAAATGGAGTAAATGAGAATTTAAAATAAATCATGTGATTCTAGTATTATATAGATGATAATTAAATCAATATGTCTAGTTGGCGTTTAATAAGTAAATAATAAATGTGGACCTAATTGTAAAAAAAAATAAGGGAATTAATTAGTAAATGATGTATGATGAATACAAGCGTGGTCATTTAAATGATTTTGTGTAGTGATAATAAATAAGTTATAATTTATAATATAGATTATGATCTAAATAATATTTATACTTACTAAGCTAGCAATAGCTTAACGCGTGTTTATACACGTAGCTTAAAAGTAGAAGAAAATGATCTTTGAAGATTGAAGGCACCTCATCTCATCACATTAGTGGATCCGAGAAAGGGGTAAAGTATTAATTTTTTTTGTTTCAATAAACGGCATGTACCTAGGTGTGTGTATTAAGGTTGAATGTGATAGGACTCAAATGTGAAACTCAATGTTTGCTTAATTCATGTGAAATAGTTTAAATGTTAATTAAGTGATATAAGAAAATTAGATTTTAGAATGCTTAATTACGATTTACAATTGAATTAAATTGGATTAAAATTTTATGATTTGAATAACGGTTAAATTAGGTAAACTTTAGGAATTAATTTGACAAATTGTCCCTTGAATTTCAAACTTAAACACGGTTCTGAAATCTATACAGCCGTGTTCCCTATTTTTCACAATGGCCCTTCTTTCACTTTATCATATTGTTCTAAATTTAAGAATGGTAAAAAAAATTATTTTGGCTTATCTCGAATATCAATAATTAATATACTAGAACAATGAAACTAATATGTACAAATTATAATGATATTTTTATTAAGATATTATTAGAGTTTCTGAAAACGAATGTAGCACTTCTATACTTGATCCAGTAATCAGGTTGGGTATAGGGGTGTTACATAATCTCGAGAGAGAATAATTCATTCTGACCGAAATAAAGTTAGCAGATTTCATCAATCTATCAACAACAACAACATAAATGACATCTTTCTTTTTCAAAGTCAACAGTAATCCCGAGAAAAAATCCATCGTAACCCATTCTCATTTCCACTCCAGAATCATTACAAACTGTAATAAACCTGAAGAAACCTGATGCTCGGCTTTCACCTGGTGGCATACCAAACATTTAGTAACAAATTTAGATATTTCACGTTTCATACCTGGCCACCAATATAAATCATTATACATTTTTTGTACCTCTGTAACTATTGAACATCTTTCTGCGGTAGTTTCATCAATGGCAAAGCAACTATTGAAAAAAATTTCATAAAACGTCAGTAATAACTTGCCAAGCCCAGAAAACTACGTACCCTTGTAACTTTTCACAGAGGTTTCTAGTTCACAATTGCAGAAATTTTGCTCAGATCAACCTAAATACCATCCACGGAGATCACATGCCCCAAAAATCCAACCTCAAGTAACCAAAACTTGCATTTACTAAATTCAGCATAAAGTTGTTTTTCACACAGAGTTTGCAATACAATTCTTAAATACTAATCATATTCAATTTCATGTTTTCACTAAATCAATATATCATAAATTAATACAACTACAAATCAATCTAGGTGCGGCTGAAACACTCTTTTCATTAGGTCCATGAATGCATCAGGAGTATTGGTCAAACTGAATGGCATAACAAGAAATTCATAATTGCTGTAATGATTTCTGAATGTTGTTTTCTGAACATACGGTTCTTTGACTAGCAACTGGTAATAACCTGATCGTTTAAAGATATGGTATCTCTTTCAACTAATCAAACAAGTCGTCGGTTCGAGGTAATAGATATTTATTCTTTATAGTCATTTTATTTAACTAACTGTAATCAATGCATAATCTCAAAGTGTTGTTTTTTTTTCACAAAAAAGATTGGAACACCCCGCTGTGATACACTCGGTCTAATGAATCTTCGATCTATTAATTCTTACAATTGCACTTTCAATTTTTTAAGTTTAGTAGCTGCCCTTTTTTACGGTGCAATAGATATCGGAGCATTTCCTAGTACTAAATCAATCACAAACTCGAATTTTCTTTTTAGTGGTAACCTAGGTAATTCTTCTAGAAAAACATCAGCAAATTCTCATACTGTTGGGACCTATTCTATTTTCAATTCTAATGTTCAAACAGAAAGGGTCGATACAATACTAGTGACACAATCAGATCTGTTAGTTTCAACACTAATCACACCAAAGCTTGGACTTTTCAAAACAATCCCTTTTTTTGTGATCTGCCGTAATTTTGTGTAACAAATTAAACTAGTTTTCACACTTTAAAAGCTTGAACATAAGCATTTTAGTTAAGTTTTAATTATATTTTCATAAGTTTAGGTAAGTTCAATAAAATGTGTAATTTGAATATTTTGTTTACCTTAGGGGCCAAATGAGGCCTAAGGGTGAGCTAATACACTTTGGGAGCATGCAGGAGACTATTAGAAGGCATACTAACTCGAAACTGGTCACTAGGTTGCAACACAGAGCATTGGATGTCACAACATAGGGAGCAAAATAGAGGCATTCCAAGATTGCCTTCAATGTCGTGACACAACCTGAGAATGTCGTGACATACCCTTGAAGATACCTTGAAGTTGAGCATATTGCCGCCAGTGTCATGAAATGGGATCTAATGTGTCGTGACACCGCTTTTGTATAGGAAATAATTATAAGTTAGGGGCATTTTGGCCCGTACAATCAAATATTAAGTACGAGGACGGCAGTTGGCCTAAGGTTAAGGATGACGACCATCTTAAAGTCTATAAATAAGCTCATTCAACACATGTTATGGATGCCTTTTGATCTTGTATAATTTTCTCTTTATATTTAGTCTCTAGTTTTTTTCTCTTTTTTTAGGGTTTAAATTTTATTTTCATTCTTGTTATTTACTTTTGTAGAGAAATCGTATTTGGGAAATATTGTCAAACTGTATGAGGATTCTACGCTAATTATTAATAAAAATAAGGCTTCTTCTAAAGTTTATTCTCTTGAATTGGTCTGTACATTTATTCGCTTTATCAAGTTTATATTGTTTATTAGATCTATGAGGAACTAATCGTCTTGTGGGAGATTAGCGAGTGGAGGTATGATTAATTAATTGTTTTGTAGGGGTTTCTTAGCGGATCAACTATTCAAGAGAGGAAGAACCTAAAACCTTAGGCTTGACAACCTTAGGAAGTCATTAAGGTAGGAATTAACCTAGATTTGGTATGGCCTATCTATGAACACCTTAACCCTAAACCGGTCTGGACTGTGACATCAAGAGATAAGTAGTACTTGTCGACTTAATATGTCAATGGAAGATCGGAAGATCCTGTTGGGGTATTGACTAGTTGGTTGAACAAGAAAACCTGAGAAGATAGTTGGTTATGATTGCTGAAGCTAGCCAATCACCCATGCCTAGATTTGATACATTTTACTCTTTGATTTCTCGTGTTGTATTTATTTCCTTACTTTCTTTTAGTATTATTTTTAGTATGGTTTACCAAAACCTTTCTTTCGATTCTTCGTACTATAATCCAATTTAGTTCTTGCCTCCCTTGGGTATGATCCTCGAAGTAATCAGCTACTCTGTTGTAACTATATTACAACCTGACCCATATACTTACGGATATCGTCTTTTATATCTTTTGTGCATGATTTCTATTTTGGACGTTTGTGCGTCCGGAGGCGATCAATTTGCAACTAACAGCTGTATCATGAACTATTAGTCAATCCATACCCAGAATAACATCAAATTCATTGAACGACAATAGCATTAGGTCAACAAGAAATTCATAACCTTGAATTTTCAGTGGATAGTTCTTACAAACTTTATTAACAATCACACTCTGACCTATCGAATTTGACACCTTAATATCAAATTCAGTCAACTCTATTGGTAAATTCTTTTATGTTACTAAATTTGTGCACATATAATGCATAAATTGTATCATCAAAAAGAGTAAAAGTACCAGCAATAACGTCAAGTGTTGTAGCCTCTTTTTTAGTGTGGATCGCTTAAGCTTTAGCTGGTGCTTGACCTTCGAATCTGATGATCGTATCACATGCCTTCCTATGACTAACTTTAGATGTATTCCCAGATCTCAGTCTTTTACCCTTCTAAGAAATAGTTGTTGCTATGGTTGTAACCTCCCAAACTCGGCCTAGACATTATTGCTAGATTGAGAAGGCTACATTAGCCACCGAAATAGCTAAGCTAACTTACGTTACTTTTTAAGACTTTAAATAAACTCATTTTAGAGAAAATCATAGTTGTACTTTGAGTTAGTTTAAAAGAATTCATTCATTAGGTCGTGTATGTTTAGGATTCATTTTATTGTTGAGAGTATTGTTTTAGAAAAACTGTTTGCTTGTCGCTCTTCTTTAAAAAAAAAACTCGAAGTTAAACTAATGCAGCGAAAAAACCATTTTTCAAGTCATTTTGGAAAATTGGTTGCCTTATTTATTTGTTTTTCAAAAACACTTCCTTTGCAATGTAGTGGAAACTAGGGAACAATATCAAATTTTACTTAAGCCCAATATCATGCATTATCAAGTTATTATGCTTAAGTAATTCATACATGCAAAAATCCCCAAAAGAAAAGTTACCAAGCCACAGACCAGAAATAATTAAAAATTACAATCAAAACTAATAAAGACTTAATAATACTTAATTAAATAATAATAATCCGAGGTCCAAGTTGATTCTCTGAATGCCGAGTCCGGTCCTAATTTTGAGGTTTACCTGAAAAGTTAAACACTACTTGGGGGTGAGCTTATGAAAAGCTCAGTGTGAGTCAAATAATTATTTTAACGGGCAAAAAAATCAAATACAGTGAAACATATTAGCATTAACAGAAGAAAACAGAACCATCATAGGAATTTCATGTCATTACATAGCCATTATCAAATTGATGTCAAACGATGTATGATCATAGGTCATCATTCATTCAAGTGACAATCGTTAATTTCGATACCATTCAATAAAAAAATATAATATATAGTATAAACCAATAACATTCAAATATGTCGTGCACATGATGTAATGCAAAAAGGTTCCTACCCATACCATCCGCTATACACCACGAGTTCCCCAGAACTCGTCTGCCAAACTCCAAAACATTATGAGCATAGCTCGATATGATAAAACCATGAAATAATCAATAATGCAGAAAATCTGCCAGATATCAAATAGTGCGATACAATTTCCAATAACATATAATATGCGGTAAAATCACCAATCCCCTTGATACTCTAGGTGCAGTGCGCTGACTATGAATAATGCAAATTTAATATGCCGTCGGCACTCCACGGAACTCCTCCGTCAACCACAAAATCCCAACCCAATGCATATGCAATATGTCACACAATCTCATACGTAATCATATCTCAATACTTTTCACATTCATTTGATATGCTCAACATGTCCTTAAAAACCACATACTTTCAGTAAATGAGAACAGTGATCCAATCTTTCAAATTACCAATCTGTTGGTATCAATCAATATTGTTCAATGTCACATACTTTACAGATTTTCATTGTGCATAAATAGCACCCTTTTCAGTACACAATATAACAAATATCTCATGTGTTTAAATCATACATAAGCTTAATATCTCAACACATTATATCATTCAGTAGAACATTCTCATATCTAGCAATTTTGCCAACATGTCAATTGTTTAAGGCTCGAAACATACCTGGTTCGGCCACTCACAAAATCAATAATTTGGCTATTAAGACAATCCAATCAGAAAGATAATTTATCATATATAATATGATATTTAACATTTTCAAACAATTTTATGAGTTTAGGGCCCACACCTTATTTTTCGCTTCTTAGCAGCACACCAGCGAATCTTCCAATTTTCCTTAATAATTCCCCAAACGAACTTAAACCAAAATTCAGTATAAATTCAATAAATTTACCATTAATCCAGCCCCCCAAAACCCACTTATGAGTTCAAACCAATCATGCAAATTATAACTATTTTATGAATCCAAACTAGTTAGATTCCTTACACTGTATCAATGCAAACCGTATGTGCAATCGTTCTTCGCCTTTACGGATGATTTGGGGCATTTGGGTCAACACCTAATTAAATAATATACCAGAAAATTAGTAGCTAATTAATTATTAAATTCCTTCATTTAATCAATTTATAACCTTTATGTAATAACCCATTTTTTAGTGAAATCGGAACAGTGGTTTCGGGACCACAAATCTAACCCAAAAATAAAGTTTATTTTTATTTTATTATATGGTCCATATTATGATAGACATGTCATGTGAAAATTTTGATATGAAAATTTTATCGATTAAGTGTTTAATTACGAGAAGGACTAAATCGCATAAAATACGAAAGTTGAATTCTAGTAGCTATAAGGATTAAATAGCTATGGAATTCAAAACTAGTGGTCCTTATATGGTAATTATACTATTAAATAAAAGTATATAGATTTTTTGTGACTCATCCATGAAAAAATTAGAAAAGGGCAAGGACTAAATTGGAATTGAAATAATGTAATTAATCAAAAGATGGTAAAAAGAAATATCATCTTATTTTTATCATCTTCTTCCCAAAAATTATATGGAAACCCTAGCAGAGAGAGAAGAAACTTTCAAGGCTTAATTGAGTAAGTTTCCTTGACCTGTTTTTAGTAATTTTGATATTTTTAAAATTGGGATAGTCTAATCTAACTATTTGGGGGATTAATTTGAAAAGTTATCAAGGTATGAAATTTGGGTATGGATGAATATGATTAAAATTATAAAATTATGGTAGAAAATGAAAGGTTGTTGATAGATAAACAACTTTTATAAAGTGATTTTTTATGAAAACATGATTTAGGGACTAAAATTTAAAGTTGTGAAATTTGATGAAAAATTCTAAATTTTTATGAATACATGTGCTGTAAATTTTGTAATGCAGTTTTGGTTAGGCTTAAAGTAGGGAGTAAATTTCACAAATTTCATTTTCTGAGCCTTGGGACGAAACTGGAATTTCTGGAAAAGTTAGGGGCAAAATGATAATTTTTCCTAGGACGTAAATTGAGTCCAAATAAATATGAGATATGTGAAATTGATGATTAAAGCTATTTATATAGATCTGGACAACACAAATTCGAGATTAGATCAAGGAAAAGAAAATGTTTTGGATTAGTAGATTTTATACACGAACAAGTGTCGAGGTAAGTTCGTGTAACTTAATTGGGCATGTAATTATGTTAAATTAAATGTTGTGATTGTATGAAATGTGATTAGCATTTATGTGAATTACTTGGATGTTACAATATCAGAAATTAATACATGCTTGAAAATGGTGAAAAAGGGTTATGTCCCGAATGAATATTGAATTCCGATGAACATATGTGCTTTCTCGATATGGATGAGGTCCTGCATTTGTTGCAGACGGGATTTAGCTCGGACGATTAATCCTAATGACCTCATTATAAAAAATATTTAGCCCGGACGAGTAATCCTGATATAATACCTCTCGAGTACACTTTATGATTAGGATTTGGCCTAGACTGGTAATCCTAATTAAGCTCTTTTGAACATACGTTAATTAAAGGATTTAGCCTGGACTAGTAATCTTGTTATATAATATTTGGCTCGAGAGTATGTTCCTTGGTTAAGTGCCCTAATGGGTACCCTTGAATAAGAAATTGATGGATTATTGAATCGTAAACCTCGAGTGTACTACTTGAGCATCCATCGAAATTTTAATGATTCAACAAACATAAAACTATTGACATGGTATGAGAATTATGAGATGAAATGATAATGACTTGAAGGAATATTGCATGATGAGCTCATCTCTATTTACTTGATTGATATGAAGATTTTGATGACTAACATGTTTGATTGAATGCATGTGTTTAGGCAATTTTGCTAATGGATGGAAATACATGATATTGTATGCTTAGATTTAATAAATGGGATTGGTAAGTTTAGTTTTCGTTATACGAGCTTACTAAGCATATAATGCTTACTCCATTTTATTGTCCCTATTTTATAGTGCTCGAAAGTTCGCGAAGGTTGGAGATTATTGGAGCATTGTCATACTATCAACTAGTTATTTTGGGGTATACATATAGTAAAATCATTTTGGTATAATGGCATGTATAAGACAACTTGACCATTAGTGGCTGATAATGATGCTTGTAATCTAGCCATTGGAATGACTAGTAGTGGTTGTTTTGATATACTTGTAATGCCATTCTATGGTAGCTAAATATATGTTAAGTAGTTGATAAAATTATGTCTAATATATGGAATGAACCAAGGAAATATTGTAAGCATGTATGCATGTAATGGTATGCCATGATGAATGATGGAATTTGTTTAATTTGAATGCTTGGAATGGTTGGTATTGGATGTGTGTTTCAAGTGCAAGTCATGAGTGTGATTTTGGGTGAGAAATGAAGCTAGAAATGGCTTTATTTTGTCTAGACGGGTAGACACACGGGCATGTGTCTAGACCGTTTGTGACATACGGCCGAGTACATGGGCGTGTAGTTAGGCTGTGTGGCCCTGCACCTTAATTTTGAGAAACAGAATGCTCAGAATTGAGCACACGGCAGAGACACGGGCTTGTGTCTCATCCATGTGTACTACACGGCCTAGAACACGGGCATGTGTCTTAGCCGTGTGTGCTACACCGCCTAGAACACGGGCATATGTCTTAGCCGTGTGAAGCTTGCACCTAATTTTGAATTGAATTAATTAACCACACGGCCTAGCACATGGGCGTGTGGCATGGCCATGTACATAAGTCAGAGAGTTACACAGGGTTGAACACAACCTATAGCACGAGCATGTCCCAGGGTCACATGGGCGTGTTCTTTGGACCACACGGGCGTGTGAGCCCTACACTTTAGAAATTTTTTAAATTGTCGCGAAAAATTCTTAGAGCTTCCGATTAAGTCCCAACTCGATTCTAATACTCGTATTAGGTCTCGAGGGTCCAAGAAAGGGACATTTTGAATTATCTCGGTTAATGAATAGTAATTTACATAAATTATTTGTAAAATGTTCTGAAAGTTTCGGTAATACTCAGAAACCTTGTTCCAACAATGGACACAGGTTAGGTGTGTTACACTTTACCCAATAACTATGTCAAAATAACAAACTAGTTACCCTTAATTGCACTTACACTTCAAGATTTGTGGGATCCGAATGGCCATGTAACACCCCAAACCCAGCCTAGACATTATGGTCAATTCTCGTGATGTCACATGAGAGTGTTTTTGAAAACGCATTGACCTTAGAAATGTCCCAATTATTAATTTTACTTAGTTTGGGAAAACATGTTTTAATTGATTTGATTTAAAACATTTCTTTTGTGTGAAAGTTTTTGAAAACCCAACAAATTTTTGGGAACCGTTTCGTATACAAAAACATTAGATTTTAGGAAAATCGAGTTTAGTCTAAAATCCCATAAACAGTTTTAAAAAAAAAATTCAAATAAAGTCCATTAAGTCCTAAATTACATCAACCAACCCAAAACATGATCTAAAAGATATGAATACCGGAACTGAATTTAAAACAGTCTAAATATGTGTGGCCACCATCGAGTCTTCCGCTACACCAAACCTTCAAGTCTGGGGATTACCTACACAGATTAAATAGAAAAGGGTAAGTTTTCACAAACTCAATGTGTAAACTCCTCAGAAAGTATACACGATAGCAGAAATTAGGCATACATCCAAATATCAGATAACTCGGGCCTAACCCCTTTACAGAACCGACGTGAACCTTAGTCCACTCAGATACAAAATCGGATGCGAATGGGCCTTAGCCCATTTCAGATATATCATGCATAACAGAGCAGAATAATAAATTCCTACCCACCAGCCTCTACACACCAACTTCGTCCAACCCTACACACCATATGGGGATAAAATTGACCCACCCATCCCTACACACCATGCTGTACCGAAATGCAACACATAATCAGATAATTGCAGCTGTGCTGCCAAATACTAGGCTTAGGAGCCTTTTAGAATACATCCTCCATATACAATAACCCAACCCCGATACAATGCAGCATACAATACATGACATGCAAATATGCGATTAACAGATCATACATACAAATTGGTCTACATGCTAAGAGTAACATGCTAGAGCACATATATCACATAGTCAGCTCACGTAATCAGGGGTCAAGTAACTCTTACCGACCCTACAAAAGGTCCCAATCAACTTAGGCGACCTGAGCAACCTTTCAGATTGTTTCAGAAAATTGGGCTCACACGCCCATATGGCCTACCCGTGTGGGCCCAAATTGGCCTTGGCCATGCGGATCACACGGCCTGGCCCAGAATTCCACACGCCCGTGTGGTTCACTCGTGTAGGCCCACATGCACGTGTAGCCCACACGGCCCAATTTGTCGAGCCTGTGTCTTACACATGGCCTCACCGGCCATCACACGGCCATGTCATAAGCACCTGACTCGTCGATCACACGCCCGTGTACTGCCACACGGCTGCCACATGGGCGACCACACGCCCATGTGGAGTCAAAAATTTTGTTTTTTTGCCTTTTGTTGATTCTCGTTTTCTGTGTTTCTGAGTACACACCTAATTCGTTTTTGATGCGTAACCACTCCTGAGCAAGCCCAAACCTATAATTGAACACATTTTACTTAGTTAATCCCTTAAACGATCAAATTGAACCAAAACCCCAAAACAGATTAGACATTTTCCAAGCATAAAACCCTTACCTTACGAACCATGAAAGCTTCCCACTATGATTCGGCACTAGAACAGCCTCTCACACCCGATATCTCACTGTCAAAACAGTTAATAAAAATACCAATTATTAACATAAAAACTAAAGCTTCAAGGTACCAAAACCACTTACCAAATGTGCAATCGATTGAAGAACAACGGAAAGGAAGGGAAAACAGTGGAATTCTCAACAGAAAAGATGAGAAACGGTAGAGTCTTCTTCGTTTTTTCTTTTCTTTGGGAAATGAAGGAATTTCTGTAATTGAGAAATAAAAAAATAGAATCACGATAATTCCTTAATCCCCAATTTACTCCACTAACCCACTACATCCAATTACTCAGACTTTTTGTTTGACCAAAACTCTTTTCGTCAACCGAGCAAAAATAAATCCCAACGCTTACACTGAGACTCGAACACAAGGCCTCTATCACACCAATACTCCACTTAACTACCAGACCAGCAGGTCCATTCTGACATGAAATTACAAAAACTTTAATATAAGCCTGCTACCTAGAAGTTAAGGCTTAATTCAGGAAAAAGCCAAAATTTACCCAAGTTATGGCTTGAACTTGGGACCTCACACACACACACCTAGAACACTTAACCATTGAAGCAAATACACATTTGTTTCATAAATTCACAGAAACAAAAATATAACTTTTGGGGCGTTACAACTCTACCCTCCTAAAAGAAAATTTTGGCCTCGAAATTTACCTGATCAAAACAGGTGAGGATACTACTAACACATCGCATCCTCAGGCTCCCACTAGCCTCCTCAGTGCTATAATTCCACCACAGCACATTCACTAATGGAATAGACTTCCTTCGTAGAACTTTAACGTCGCGGTCCAAAATCTGAACTGGCTCCTCCTCAAATGTTAGATCTAGCTTAACCTCAATCTCCTCCATAGGAACAATATGGATGGGATCAGAGCGGTAGCACCTCAACATTAAGACATGAAAAACTTCATGAATGCAATCCAACTCAGGAGGTAGCTCCAACTGATATGCGACTAGCCCCACTCGCTTCAAAATGCGATATGGTCCAATAAGCCTAGGGCTTGGCTTACCCTTATGACCAAACCTCAGAATCTTCTTTCATGGCAAGACCTTGAGGAAAACAAAGTCCCCTACAGAATACTCTATCTCTTGACATTTTAGATCTGCATATGACTTCTGCCTATCAGAAGCTACTTTTAGTCGATTCCGAATCAAACTAAATTTATCCTCAGTTTTAGAAACCAATTCTGGACCCAGAACACGTCGCTCACCCAATTCAGTTCAGCCCAAGGGAGTGCGTCACTTACGACCATACAAGGCTTCTTAAAGTGCCATCTGTATACTAGACTGGTAGCTATTATTGTAGGAAAATTCTGCCAAAGGCAAGTACTCCTTCCAACTGCCTCGAACATCGATAACACAGCTCCTCAACATATCCTCCAATACTTGAATCACACCGTCTATTTGAGGATGGAAAGCAGTACTGAAGTCTAACCTTGAACCCAGAGCCTCATGAAGCTTATTCCAGAACTGAGACATGAAACGAGGATCCTTATCAGAGATGATCGACATAGGTACCCCATGCAACCTCACTATTTCAGAAATATAGAGTTTAGCCAACTTTTGCAGAGAAAAGCCCGTCCTGACCGGAATGAAGTGAGTAGACTTGGTCAATCAATCAACGATAACCCAGATAGAATTCTTCTTAGTAGGTGTTAGAGGCAACCCACTAACGAAATCTATCGTTACTCGCTCCCATTTCCACATTGGTATCTTAACCTGCTACAGCAAACCTAAAGGTAACTAATGCTTAGCCTTAACCTACTGACAAGTCAAGCAGCAAGCAACAAAGTCAGTAACCTCACGCTTCAACCCTGGCCACCAATATAATTCTCGCAGATTTCTGTACATCTTGTTCCCACCAGGATGCACAGCATAAGGGCTACTATGCGCTCCCCTCAGAATCGACTGTCTCAAGTCCTCATCATTCGGTACACAAATCTGACTGCGGAAACACAATACCCTATTCTTATTAATCCCAAATTTAGTAGTAGTACCACTCTCAGCCTGATGGAAACGCAACTCAGAGATTTATCCCCCATCTATTTATCTCTGATCTGATCAATCCATGTCGGTTTAACCTGAAGTTTCACCAATAGACTCCTATCGTCAAAGAGACTAAGTCGAGCAAACATCACTTTCAGATCAGTCATAGCCCTACGGCTTAACGCATGGGCCACTACATTGGCCTTATCAGGATGGTACCCAATAGTGTAGTCGTAATCCTTAAGTAGTTTAACCTATCTACGCTGCCTAAGGTTTAACTCCTTTTGAGTGAGGAGATACTTGAGGCTCTTGCGATCAGTGTAGATGATACACTTCTCACCATACAAGTAATGCCTCCAGATTTTCAGTGCGAATACCATTGTGGCCAACTATGAGTCGTGCATCGGATAGTTCGCCTCATGAGTCTTTAGCTGATGAGAAGCATAAGCAACTACCTTCCTGTCTTGCATCAGAACACAACCCAGACCCACATGTGACGCATCATTATATACCATGAAGTCTTTACCGAGCTAAGTTTGTATCAGAACAGGAGCCTGAGTTAACACAGTTTTGAGCTTATCAAAGCTCTTTTGCTATACATCAGTCCAAACGAATGGAACTCCCTTACGCAGTAGCTTAGTCATTGGAGCTGCGATCAAGGAGAACCCTTCTACGAAACGTCGATAATATCCTGCCAACCCCAGAAAGCTACGGATCTCAGACACATTCTTCGACTATTTCCAATCCAACACAGCCTCAATCTTACGAGGATCGACTCGTATCCCCTCGGTAGAAACTACATGTCCTAGAAATGTCACTTCCTGAAGCCAGAACTCACACTTGCTGAACTTCGCATAAAACTGTTTCTCACGAAGAATTTGTAGAACCACTCTGAGATGCTCATCATGCTGACCCTCTGTCGTAGAATACACAAAAATTTCATCGATGAACATCACTACAAACTGATCCAGGCAGGGCTGAAATACTCGGTTCATTAAGTCCATAAATGCCGCTGGTGCATTAGTCAAACCAAAGGGCATAACTAGGAACTCGTAATGTCCATATCGAGTCCTAAATGTCATCTTATGCACAACAGCCTCCTTGACTCTTAATTGATGGTAACCCAAACGTAGATCAATTTTAGAAAACATAGAAGCCCCTTTAAACTGATCGAATAAGTCGTCTATCCTCAGAAGTGGGCACTTGTTCTTAATCATTAAGTTGTTCAGCTGTTTATAAACGATGTACATCCTCATCGTCCAATCTTTCTTTTTTACAAATAGAAAAGGTGCTCCCCACGGAGACACACTGGGACAAATGAACCCACGGTCTAATAGTTCTTGAATCTGGGCCTTAAGCTTTCTAAGCTCCTTTGGTGCCATTCGGTAAGGGGTGATGGACACTGGAGCTATACCAGGAAGCAACTTAATCCCAAATTTTACCTCACGGCTCGAAGGAAACCTTGGTAGTTCCTCAGGAAACACATCAGGAAAGTCTCTCACTATTCTAATGTCTTTAGCCGAAGAGTCCTCAAAATCAAGAATACTGACGTAGGCCAAGAATGTCTCACACCCTTTTCGAACCAACTTTTTTGCTACCAAGACTGAGATCAGATTAGTCAGGTAGTCACGACGTTCCCCAATCACAATTACCTCGTTGTCCTCATCAGTTTTCAACACAACCCTTTTTGTCATACAATCCAAACTTACTCGGTGCTTTACCAACCAATATATCAAAACGAAATCCCCAAACAGAAGCTCTATCAGATCAGCCCAGAATACTGTCCCTTGAACCTCTAACGAAATGTCTCTATACAATTTACTAACTCGAATAGATTGCCCCAAAGGACTCACAACAGTCACCTCACTAAAAGTATCCTCGACCGGAATCCCTAAAGTTTCAGACACAGTGCTAGCTACATAGGAGTGTGTAGAGCCTATGTCAATCAGTGCAAGATAAGGTACATAAAAAATTAAGAACGTACCCGTGATGACGTCCGGAGCATCTCGGTCTTCACGGCGAAGTGCAGCATAAACCAGTGCAGGCTGCCTCGCTTCAGTCGGTCTATGTAACACCCTATACCCATATCCTAAACCGTGACGGAATACGAGGCGTTACCTAACTTTAAACTCAAGCTTTCATTCATTTTCGAGTTATCGAAACTCTGTTCCATTTTAAAACTTATCAACATATCCTGAATATGGGCTTATGAGGCCCAAAACACACATCGTAAATCATTTGGGACTATTTTGGGCCCTTTTTTTTCCAACTATAGAAAAGTGTCACTTAACACAAGGACACACGCCCTGTGGATAGGTAACATGCCCGTGTGACCATTTTGACATGGTCGTGCTAATGGCTCGTGTGGCTCACACGGCCTAAGCACTCTAGAACACGCTCGTGTCCCACACTCGTGTAGAATTAATTTCTAATTCACACCTACAGGGGGTTTCACACGGCCAAACACTCGCCTATGTCAATGGCTCGTGTTCCTCACACGGCCATGACACGCCCGTGTCTGAGCCCGTGTGCAAAAATATGGACATTCTTTTTCTGACGTCAGCATGCTCATAACGTCACACGGCCAAGGCACACCCCCGTGTGCTGGGCCATATCCTCCACACGGTTGAGACACACGACCATGTCTCTGCCCGTGTGTTTATTACCATGCATACTGACTTGGAATTTTTACATGCAGGGGACACACGGCTGGACCACACGCCTATGGGGTAGACCTTGTGTCACACATGGCCTAGACACACGCTCGTGTGCCTATCCGTGTGGATAGTATAAGGCTATTTACCAAGCCTCATTGCCACCCTTACATATATAGTTCCATACAAATACCAACCAATATCAAAACAAGTATAACTCCTATAACTAAATCAGCCACAATAGACATTCATTCAACCATAAGAATGTAGCTTTTACAAATTCAAAAATGAATATTAGCCATCATTTAAGGCTTAATACAAATTGAAGGGTTTCCAACCCAAGCCAACACATATTGCTAAGCCTCAAAAACAAAAAATAATAATATCTAGGCCCTATACATGCCATATTCAAAAATATAAATCCAATTATACCGAATGCTTTGTTTGATAGTGTGATCAATATCTTTGACTTTTGGAATCTTTGAGCTAGTTAGGCGGCACTGTAAGGCAATGGAAAGGAAAGGGAGTAAGCATAAAGCTTAATAAGTTGTATATAAATAAGTATACAACCACAATTTATCCATAGTCAACATACTTATAACACCAAAGTAGGCATAAGTCTAACTTACTCAATACCATCCATACAAGTCACCTATTATATATATATATATATATATATATATATATACTGAGCTCATATCTCATATGTACCAATTAGGTACCTGTACCCTTTACAACACAGTTATAATTTCCTCATTAGCTTAAGAACATAACATTCACCGTTGTACCATTTGGAACACTACTGGATATTCATTAAGCCTCAAACGTGGGTAAGATGTCAATGCCATGTCCCAGACATAGTCTTATACTGGCTCATATCTCAAGTCGATGCCATGTCCCAGACATGGTCTTACACTAACTATCATCTCGTAGCCGATGCATGTCCCAGACATGTTTTACACTAGCTTATGTCTCGAGGCCAATGCATGTCCCAGACATGTCTTACACTAGCTCTCGTCTCAATGCCGATGCCATGTCCCAGACATAGTCTTACATTGGCTCTCATAATGTGGCCGATGCATGTCCCAGACATGTCTTACACTAGCTCACAAACAAATGACCCAAATGTCATGGCATGAATATCCGATTTACTTCTTCAGGTTACAACGGAATTTGCACTATCTCAATTATCATTATACATTCTCAATTTCACAACCAAACAATTCATACTATATTAACTCAGTACAATTCAATACATACATTAACAATGTAGTTGCATTATTTACATACAACTTACCTCGTATTACAAAACGTATAAAACTAGTCAGTTTAGTCGATTTGCTTGGCTTTCCCCCGGTCTAGGTTTGAAATTGAAAATTCTTGATCTATATTAGAAAAATACAATTATTTAGTCACTAAATTCAATTAGGCAAATCAAAATTCACATCTTCGATAAAATGACCATTTTGCCCTTAGACTTTGGCAAAAATGACTATTTTACCTCTATGCTTGAAAATCTATTTTTATCAAATTTCTTTGTATATTAAGCTTATATAAACTCTTTTTACTCTTATAGCAACCAAATTCATCATATTTCACACATTTATCAACTATTTTACAACTTGTGCAAAATAGACCCTTTAGGTGTTTTCATGGTAACACCTTTCACAAAAGTTGTCTATTACACAACTAAGACTCATATTCTTCCATAAAATTTCAAAAAACACCCTAAATTCTCTCATGGTAAAACCCTAGACCTTTAACCATTTTGCAAGATATACCCCTCAGTTGTAAGCTCATGCTTTAAGGGTCTCAAAAATACAAAAATCATCAACAAAGGACATGGAAATCACTTACTTGTGAGTGCTTCAAGTTGCTGAAAATTTTGAAGTTCAAAACCCTCCTGTGGCTGGTAAAAAATCGATTAAGAAGAAGAAAAATAAAAGGGATGTGGCCTTTGTTTTATTTAATTTAAAACTAGTCAAAATTGGTGACCAAACACCACATAATTTTGACTTTCCCATCAAAATGTCTCCTATGGCCGGCCACCCTAGTCTCCAAGGGTCTAATTACTCTTTAAAGATCCTTAAATTTTATCCTCTAGCTATTTGACATCTTTAGCTATCAAATTAGTACTTTTACATTTTATGCGATTTAGTCCTTTTTCGCAATTGGGCTCACAAAAGTAAAAATTAGCTCACCAAATTTTTCATGCACTATTATAACCATTCTATGACTCTATTTTGATAATAAAATAATTTTTATAACTTCAGATTTGTGGTCTCAAGACCACTATTTAGGCTAGCCCCAAAATCGGGCTGCTACATTTCTCCCTCCTTAGGGATTTTCGTCCTAAAAAATCTTGGCAGTAAACAAGTTCGGGTACTGATCTCTCATAGTCTCTTCGGGTTCCCATGCGTCTTCCTCGACTCCATGTCTATTCCAAAAAATTTTCACAAGTGCTATACTCTAATTTCTAAACTATTTGACTTCCCGAGCTAAAATCTTGACCGGCTCTTCACCATAAGTTATGTCCGGATGAATCTCAACCTCTAACGGAAAAATCACATGCGAAGGGTCTGATCTATATCGACATAGCATGGACACATAAAACACATCGTGAATCTTTTCCAATTCCGGTGGCAAATCTAATCGGTAGGCAACTGGTCCTACTCTCTCAATAACCCCATAAGGCCCTATAAAACGAGGACTCAGCTTGCTTTTTCTACCAAATCTGATGACTTTCCTCCATGGGGACACTTTCAAAAATACCTTATCACCGACTTGAAATTTAATTTCATTTTGTTTCAAATCCGCATAGGATTTCTGTCTATCTGAGGCGGCCTTCAAGCAGTCACAAATTACTTTAACTTTCTATTCAGCCTTTCTGACTAAATTGACCCCGTGAACCTGACTCTCTCTGAGCTCAGTCCAATATAAGGGCATTCAAAACTTTCGCCCATACAAAGCCTCATAAGGTGACATTTTCAAACTTGTCTGATAACTGTTATTATAGGCAAATTCAACCAATAGTAGATACTTTTCCCAGCTACCTTGGAACTCAAGGATGCAACACCGTAACATGTCCTCTAATATCTGTATTACTCTCTCTGACTGACCGTCGGTTTGTGAATGGAAAGCTATACTAAAACTCAACTTTTTCCCAATGCCTCTTGTAACCTTTTCCAAAACCTTGAGGTAAATCTCGAGTCTCTGTCTGAAATAATCGATATGGGCACCTCGTGTAGTTTCACAATCTCGGAAACATACAAGGCAGCTAGTCTCTCACAGGAGTAGTCGGTACGCACAGGTATGAAGTGTGCCAACTTTGTTAGCCTATCTACAATAACCCAAATAGCATCCTTTTTCTTCGGGGTTACTGGCAAACCCTTCACAAAATCCATAGTGATCTGATCCCACTTCCACTCGGGGACCATGGTAGGCTAAAGTAGACCCGAAGGTACTTGGTGTTCAGCCTTCACTTGCTGACACACTAGGCACTTAGTCACAAACCCTGGAATGTCTCTTTTCATACTCGACCACTAATACATTTTCTTAAGGTCGTTGTATATTCTCACACTACTCGGGTGGACGGATAAACAACCACTATGTGCCTCTATCAAAATCTTTTGAATAAGCTCACTGTTTTTGGGTACACAAATTCTATCTTTGAACATTATACATCCATCGGTACTAATACGAAAATCTGATTCAACTCCCGACTCACACAAAGTTACCTTTCTGAGCTTCTCAGATTTCTTGAAGAAATGTCGATCTACCTCTCAACTCTGTTAGAACTAAACCATTATCAGACAAAGCCATATTGACATTCATTGCTCTCAGCGTAAATAATGATTTTCTACTCAATACATTGGCAACCACTTTCGCTTTTCCCGGGTGGTAGTCGATAATCAACTCATAATCCTTTATTAGCTCTAACCATCATCGTTGCCTTAGGTTTAACTCCTTTTAAGTCATCAAGTACTTAAGGCTCTTGTGATCAGTGAAAATCTGACACTTCTCGCCATATAGATGGTGTCTCCAAATTTTCAATGCCAATACTATGACAGCCAACTCTAAATCACGCGTCGGATATTTTACTCATCTGGCTTTAACTGTCTTGAAGCATAAGCTATGACCTTACCTTCTTACATAAGCACCAACCCCAAACCATTTAAGGAGGCATCGCTATATACCACAAACTCCTTGCCTGACTTCGATTGCACTAACACTGGGGCTTCGGGCAACAAAGCCTTTAATTTCTCGAAACTCCGTTGGCATTTTTTCGTCCATTCAAAATTGACATCCTTTTGCAGCAGCCTTGTCATCAGCGTAGTTATCATAGAGAATCCATTTACAAACTGTCTATAATATCTGGCTAAACCCAAAAAGCTTCGAACCTCAGTTACATTCCTCGACAATTTCCATTCAACAATAGCTGAGATCTTGCTTGGGTCAACTCTAATCCCGTCACCTAACACAATGTGCCCTAAAAATTCGACCTCTTTAAGCTAAAATTTACTCTTACTGAACTTGGCGTAAAACTGATTATCTCTCAAAGTCTGTAACACAGTTCTCAAATGCTCCATGTGTTCATTCTCATCTCACAAGTAAATCAGTATGTCATCAATAAAAACCAGTACGAAGTTGTCCAAATACGGCCAAAAAATACGGTTTATCAAATCCATAAACACTGACAGGGCATTAGCCAAACCAAAGGGCATGACGAGGAATTCATAATGCCTGTATCTTATTTGAAAAGTAGTCTTCGGTACATCTTGCTCTTTAACTCTCAACTGATAATAACTAGACCTCAAGTCTATCTTAGAGAACATCGTGGATCCCTTCAACTGATCCAATAAATCATCTATCCTTAGTAAAGGATACTTCTTCTTCACAGTTACCTTATTGAGTTGTCTATAGTCAATACATAAGCCCATCGACCCGTCATTCTTTTTCACAAACAACTCTGGTGCGCCCCACGGTGAATCACAAAACCTTTATCTATTAAATCTTCCAGTTGTACTTTCAACTCTTTCAATTCTGTCAGAGCCATTCTATACGGAGCAACAGAAATGGGTGTCATACCAAGGACTAACTCAATTCTGAATTCTATTTCCCTCACCGGAGGCAATCCGGGTAATTCTTCCGGAAACACGTTTATAAACTTAGAAGCCACTGGTACCGATTCAATCTTCAATTAAAACACTTGAGTATTCAACACATAAGCTAGATAAGCCTCGTATCCTTTCCTCAAATATTTTTCGATAGTCAAAAACGATATTACTACAGATAGATTATCTGACTCATCTGGTCCAACTCAAAGAACATTACCGTCTTCACATTTCAGCTCAATAACTTTTCTCCCACAATCCAATACAACACTATGAGAAATCAACCAGTCCATCTCAAGGATTACATCAAACTCATTAAATGGCAATAACATCAAGTTAGTCGGAAAACAATGACCTTTAATTGTCAAGGGCAATTCCTACATACTTGGTCCACTAGTACATGTCTGCCTAAAGGATTGGACATTTTTACTACAAACTTAGTGGACTCTACTAGCATACTCATACGAGGTATCAATTCATACAAATATAAGAGTAGGTAGATCCCGGGTCAATTAAAGCAACAACAGATATTTCATGGTTAGAAAAGGTACCCGTGATCACGTCGGGAGACTCTACCTCTTCCCAAGCTCGTATAGCATAAGTCCTTGCAGGCGCTCTACCCTCGGACCTCACCACAGCATCTCTTGTCATGCTTTTACTACTAGCTCCATTTCTGGGGTTCTTCTGTGGCCTACCCCTCAAAGGGGCACTGCTCGCTTTCATATATTATTTTCTCTCTCTCTCTTCTAATTCAGGACTATCACGGATGAAGTGTAATGATCCGCACTTGAAACAGCCGCTTTCATTCCCTTGGCACTCGCTAAAATGACGTCTACCACATTACGAGCATTCTGGCCTATTTGGCCGAGTGCTACCAACACTTGTGACCGAAGTGCTACCAACACCAGTCCATCCCAAGGATTACATCAAACTCATTAAACGGAAATAACATCAAGTTAGCTGGAAAACAATGACCTTTAATTGTCAAGGGCAATTCCTACATACTTGGTCCACTAGTACATGTCTGCCTAAAGGATTGGACATTTTTACTACAAACTTAGTGGACTCTACTAGCATACTCATACGAGGTATCAATTCATACAAATATAAGAGTGGGTAGATCCCGGGTCAATTAAAGCAACAACAGATATTTCATGGTTAGAAAA
This sequence comes from Gossypium arboreum, assembly GCF_025698485.1. Lineage (NCBI taxonomy): Eukaryota > Viridiplantae > Streptophyta > Magnoliopsida > Malvales > Malvaceae > Gossypium > Gossypium arboreum. Next base: position 10,709,231 of record NC_069073.1, on the reverse strand, counting down.
GGTATCCGTGATCACGTCGGGAGACTCTATCTCTTCCCAAGCTCGTATAGCATAAGTCCTTGTAGGCGCTCTACCCTCGGACCTTACCACAGCATCTCTTGTCATGCTTTTACTACTAGCTCCATTTCTGGGGTTCTTCTGTGACCTACCCCTCAAAGGGGCACTGCTCGCTTTCACATATTGTTTTCTCTCTCTCTCTTCTAATTCAGGACTATCACGGATGAAGTGTAATGATCCGCACTTGAAACAGCCACTTTCATTCCCTTGGCACTCGCTAAAATGACGTCTACCACATTGCGAGCATTCTGGCCTATTTGGCCGAGTGCTACCAACACTTGTGACCGAAGTGGTCTAGGCTTTAAAAGTTGTGTTCTGTCGGTTCTTGTTCCTATTCGAATACCCCACCGAAACATTCGATCGGGTAGTGAACTCTCTCGATCTTTTAGATGAGGACTGATATGATTTCCCCACCTGTCTCTTCTTTGAGTCTCGAGAATCCAAATCCGCTTTTCATCTTTCCTTAATCAACTCTTCTGCTCTACAGGCTCTTTCGACAAGTGCTACAAATTCGCGTAGCACTAAGATGCCAACAAACACTCGGATGTCTTCATTAAGCCCATCCTCAAATCTCTTACACATAGTGGCCTCTATAGACATGCACTCCCGCGCATACTTACTGAGCCTCACAAATTCACGCTCATATTTTGTAACTGACATTCAACCTTGTTTTAGCTCTAGGAATTCTTTTCTCTTTTGGTCTATAAATCGCTGACTAATATACTTCTTTCGGAGCTCTTCCTGGAAGAATTCCCAAGTTATCCTCTCTCTCGGTACTACAGACACGAGAGTGTTCCACCACTGGTAGGTCGAATCTCTCAAGAGTGACACTGCTCACTTCACGCACTCCTGAGGTGTGCATGACAATTCATCAAATACCCTGATGGCATTTTCTAGCCAAAAATCTACTTTTTCTAGGTCATCATCTGTACTAGCCCGAAATTCCTTTTCCTTTTGTTTTCGAATCTTATCCACTGGAGGTTTCTCTCTCCTAATTATGTCCGCACCTTGCGGAGCTATCGGGGCATACTGAGGAATCGGAGGAGGTGAGGGAGGTGGAATGTTCGGGTTTGCACGAACAAACCCTGTATACCAAGCGTCTATCATCCGAAAGTAGGCTTCTTTAGCCCCTCCTCCTTAGCCCATAGTGTGAAAGCCCTAGAGTGACCCTAGTCGGGAAGCGGTTTCGGGACCGCTAAACTGAGTCACCAAATTATTTGAACATGATATCTATTGTCTAAAATATGTGATTATAAATGTGTGAAAGTTTTAGGCTTCGATTTAGTAAATTGCAAGCGAATTTAGTCAAAATGACTTATGTGAGAAAATTTAGAAATGTGCTAGGCAAATGTAAAGTGGCCTAATAATGCATGTTGTAGAAATGGTAGGTTTGCATGTCAAATTGCCCAATATTTGAGCTAATGGCCGGCCATGCTATGAGTGGAAACATGTTACAAACATGTTATGTAGTCATGTATGTTAGGAACAATAAAATAATGAGTATGGGTAATAAAGAAATGGAAAAAGGAAAAAAAATGTGTGTGGTTGCCCCCTCCATTGCCGTGAATAGAAGAAAGAAAAGAAAAAAAATGTGTCCATCCTTTTTCATTCTTCTTGACCGAAAATTCAAAGGAAAGAAGGAGGAAATGTTGAAGAGATTCGCCATGCTTGTAGCTAGGTGAAGGTAAGTTTGATGTTGTGCCATGAGATTCATGCATGTTTTTTTTTTGTTAGCTTGAGTTCTAACTAACCCATGGTTCAAATCTTTACTATGTCATGGAGATGATATTCGGCTAAGGTGGATTTGTGTTGATGTTAATTGCATGCTAAAAGTGAAGCTTGTAATGATGCATGTGATGGTGGATTGATGACTCTTGAATCTCCTTTGTAGCATCCTTGAGTGAGACATTAAGTTCTTTGTTTAACCATGACCAAAATCGAAATGATATGGTGTTGTGATGCATTCGGCCATGGTAGGAAATAGAAGAGAAATAAGGTTGTTGTTAGATGAAGTAGAGTCTAACAAATGAGCTCGTATGTGCATTAGTTGCTAGATGGAGAAGAATCAGCTAGCAAGTTGTGTGCTAAGGCCGAATATAATTTTGTATATTATGGGTAATGCATGTGTTGAATTAATGTAAAGGGAGAGGATGCTTTAATAGTGTATATATGTGTATTAGCCAAGTTTTGAACTTGAAACAAATGGTGTTTAGTCAATACAAGTGACCATACTTGTAGAATGTATTAAATGTTGCAATCGGCCTTAGCATAGATGTGTATGTTCGGCCACATGAATGAGTACATGAGTTGATGGGTATGTTCGGCCATAGGTAGCCTATTGATGGCTTTAGCTTGACTTAGAAAATTCGCTAAGGGAAATATTAGCTAGTATGTTGAATTCGATTCGTGATTTCGTACATATGTGACTCTAATGTCTAATGTATATATGGGCTAAGTACCTTGAGCTTCTCTTTTGATGTTCGAATGAATTGTATTAAATTGCTTGATGTGATTAAAATGCGTATGATCATTGTGTATTTGAGCTAAAAGGTGGCCATATGACCTATCAAACTCCTTGTCATATTCGCCATAAGCTAGCAAAATGAGACTTTAATAAGTTAAATTTGTTTGAATTAGCTCAAGAGCTTAGAGGACCACAGTTGGATAAGGAAAGGAAAAAGTGATCGAATAGCCGTTGAAGCCGCTCGACAACATTCGAGGTAAGTTTTCGAGTAATGGAACTTAGATTATGATTTGATTAGATCATGTTTTAAGCAAATCAAAATCATGCTCTTTGTGTGTGGCTATTGAGCCGAAATTGCAAGTGTGATAAGTGCCTTGTGTTTGAGTTTTGCTAATGAAAATGAAATACTGAATGTGTCATGATTTGTTGATAAATGTGCATGGTTATTCGAATGATGTCCGGCTAAGTCCCAAGGCTTTGTGCTAAGTGACTATATCCGACTAAGATCCAAGGCATTCGTATGAAGTTACTAAATCCGGACTAAGATCCGAAGGCATTCGTGCGAGTTACTAAATCCGGACTAAGATCCAAGGCATTTGTGCAAGTTACTAAATCCGGGTTAAGTCCCAAGGCATTTGTGCGAAGTTACTATAACCGGCTAAGTCCCAAGGCATTTGAACGAGTAGCTATATCCGGTTAAACTCCAAGGTACGTGATTCGAAATGAATGATCTTGCTGTAAAATTTCAGTTAATACGCTTGTGAAATCCCAACAATGAGGTATGTTTCATATGTGCTTTGAATTAGTTGAGCCCTTACAAATAAGTATTCTCTCGGTTGATAAATGAGCTCACGGCCTTTGGCTAAGTTGATCTTTGTGTATGAATATAAGGGTTGGTAATGTGAAGTAAGTCGATATTGAGAATTTGTGCATATGAAATTATCTGCTTAGCTACATGAATGCTATACTTTGGTTGTGTCTAAATTCATGACTCAAACTTACTAAGCATTAAATGCTTACTCTGTTTCTTTGATTCTCTGCTTTATAGATTTTGGTTCTTCACTATCGGACTCGGGATTTTGAAGTCGAAGTCGCCCACACTATCAAAGCTCCTTTCGGTATATTTTGGTTGGACTTTGAAATGGCATGTATAGGACTACCCTTTTGTTATAGGTCATGTACCTTTCGGTTTTGTGTAAATTTGGATAGCCATGCGAAAATGGCTTAAGTATACTTTGGGCATGGTATTATAATCATTGTATGTTGTTCATTAAGAGGTATGGAAATGTTTGGAAATGATTAACCATTGGGATGGTTAATCATGATCATATTTTGTGCTATTTATGTTAAAGGGCTAGTTGAATCATGGAAACTATGAAATAGGTAAAGCCTACCTTAAAGACAGATGCTGACAGCTGCAGTGACATGGATGTGAAAAATCACTAAAAATAGTAGTAATGGAATTAAATAGTTAATAAATTATGTAAATGAACCTTGACGAGTCTGTTTTCATAGGAAAGTAAAAAAACGATCATATGAATAGTATGTTAAGAGATATTTATGTTTTTGTGAGACAGGGCCAGAACGGCTTCTAGAGTCCCTGTTCCGACTTTGGGAATTCATTATAAATTGACCAGAGATAATTAGAAGTCATTCCATATATGTACAGATTCCTTTTCGAGTCTAGTTTCTGTAGAAACAAACGGAATCAGTATTGAAGCCCTGTACAGGGAGATATCCAAGTCGTAATGTGCAAAGGTCAGTGTAGTCGATCCCTGTAACATGGGGGACTTTAACTAATAAACTGTACTAATTGGCCCGACCAAAAATTCTAGAAAAAAATTTGTAGATGTATATATGAGTCTAGTTTCAGGAAAAAATCACGAAACTGATTTTCGAGTTGTGGAACTTAAGATATGATTTTTATGGTGACAGTGACACAGTTAGCCGGCTGTCTGGAAATTTTTAAAATGAACTGTTGGATTAAGCCCGTTAACCCCTCGTGTCCGACTCCGGTGACGGTCTCGGGTATGGGGTGTTACAGTTTTATTGGTATCAGAGCTACGGTTTAGTCGATTCTAGGACTACCGTAATGCGTTTGGGTCTAGCTATACATGCCATTTTATGTGATTATTTGATAGTGTGGTGATTTCTGACATTTGCAAATGTGTTTATTTATAGTAATGGATCCCGATCCCGACCGAAGCGGTAGGTGATGATCTTGAGAGTGTAGCGCCTGCTCCGACAAGGGACAGCGCCGCGGACTCTCAACCTAATTCTAGTAATCCGAATGATGAAGCTAGACAAGCTTTCTATAGCGTGATGAATGATTGGTTCAACCAATACATTCGAACTAATACTACTGCTCCACAACCTCCATTCCCAACAAACACAACCCCATACCTACAATGCCTCCGAGAATCGACCAAATAAGGTCAAATAAGCCCCGATTGATAGAATCCAAAACACGGGCTACTGAATTTAAGGCTACGGATAGCGATGATGCCGAGCAAGCTGAATTTTGGTTGGACAACACTATTCGGTACTCGATGAGCTATCTTGCACACTCGATGAGTGCCTAAAGTGTACTATCTCCTTGCTACGTGATTACGCCTACTATTGGTGGAATACGTTGACTTCATTGCCTAGAGAGCAAGTAACTTAGGAGTTCTTCCAAACCGAAGTTTGAAAGAAGTATATCACCAAAGATTCATTGACCAAAAACGGAAGGAATTTCTTGAACTCAAACAAGGTTTCATGTCGTTCTGACTATGAACGGAAATTTGTGAGGCTTAGCCAGACGCACGAGAATGCATTTCCTCGTGGTCCGTAATGTGTAAACGTTTAGGATGGGCTAAATGATGAGATAAAGTCGTATGTTGGCATTTTAGAAATCCGAGAATTTGTGGTACTTGTCGAGCGAGCTTGCAAAGCCGAGGAGCTCAAGATGGAGAAAAGAAAAGCGAGGTGGGAGCAAAGGAGTTTCAGAAGAGGTCTTGAGGAAGCCCTTCCCACGCTTATCGAAGAAATTTAGAGATGGCTTAGGCGGTCGAGAGACACTTGGGCTTATCTAGACGAGATCGCGATCGACCCCTCGTGGAGTGCACAAGTCACTTGGTCGCCAGATGTTGGAAATGATCGTCGAGACGAATCGAGTGTCGAGATTGTGGTAAATGGCACTCGGGAGTTGTAGATTCCATGACCGCTCTCATTACAAGTGCGGGTCAGTTGACCACTTCATTAAAGATTGCCCAAGGTTGTCTCAATGTAATGCAAATCGAGTGGGAAACCGGTGCTACCACCGCCGAGGTAGACCATCTAGAAATACGGGAATGCTAGTGGTGGTCGAGAGGATCTAGGGATGCTACGACCAGATCTCGAGGCTCGTGCTCCACTAGGGCTTATGCTATACGCCAAGACGCGAGGATACTTCCTCGCGATATTATTACCGGTACTTTTACTCTCTTTGATACTAATGTGATTGCTTTGATTGACCCTGGTTCTACTCATTCTTATATATGTGAAACCTTAGCATCCAGTAAGACTTTACCTATTGAGTCTACTGAGTTCGTAATCCGGGTGTCAAATCCCTTAGGTCATTACGTGCTTATCGACAAAGTGTATAAGAAATGCCCCCTAGTAATTCGAGGTTCCTGTTTTCCGGCGGACTTGATGCTTTTGCCATTTGATGAATTTGATGTTATTCTTGGTTTGGATTGGTTGACCGTGCATGATGCGGTTGTGAATTGCAAAAACAAGACTATTGATTTGAGGTGCGCAAATGACGAGATAATCCGAGTTGAGTCTACGGACTTAAAGGGGTTGCCAGCTGTAATATCAGCAATGTTGGCCCAGAAATATGTAAGAAAGGGGTGCGAAGCATACCTTGCGTATGTACTTGATGACAAGGAATTGGAAAAGAAACCCTAATCTGTGCGGTGGTTTGTGAATACCGGATGTTTTTCCCAAGAATTACCGGTTTACCACTGCTCGGAAGTAGAGTTTGGTATTGAGCTTGTACACGGGACTACGCCAATTTCGATAGCTCCGTATCGTATGGCACCAACCGAGTTAAAAGAATTGAAAGCTCGCTTGCAAGAGTTGACGGATAGAGGTTTCGCCGACCAAGTTTCTCACCGTAGATGATTTGAAGAGTTCTTGGGGATTTTAGGGGGAGACCTATTGAAAATTTGAAGGGAATCAGTGAATGTTTAGGGATTTAGTTCTGAAGTTGATAATTGATTGAAGATTGGAAAGACTGTTATATAAGAGGAGACTGTGTTTGGACTATAGAAGGTATGGGAGAAGGTTGACGATCTGAGACTTGTCGAATACATGGTGGACTTGATGGAGCATGTATTTGGCATAGGTGAGAGTGATAATGGATGACTTAATGAGGTGAAATCTCGAAGACTGAGATTATGAATGGAAGATGAATTTGGACTAGTTATGAGTAAAGTTGAAGTGTCAGTAACGATGGTAGATTGTTGAAGATACTGTAAATGGTTATTAAGGGGAAGGTGAATATGAGATCTGTTGAAATGTATGGCGATAATCGTGATTGTCGTGAGTGAATACGAAGTATGGGATAGCATGCTCCTGGTGAGTTAATTGCTTGAGCATTGGGACTTGGTTTGAGTGTTCGAATGTGGAATCGGAGTTTCAAATTGATGATGACGATTGTTTAAGGTACAAAAATCAGTTGTGTGTTCCAAGAAATTCGAACTCATTTCGATGATTACGAACGAAGCTCATTGTAGCCGAATGTCAATTCACCCGGAGTACAAAATGTACCACAACCTAATACGTCAATTTTGGTGGCATGGTATGAAACGAGACATTTCGATTTTGTTTCAAGTGCTTAGTATGTCGAAAGTGAAGGCGGAACATCAAGTGCCTACGGTTTGCTACTGACCGAGAAAGTAAAGGTAATCCGTGAAAGTCCGTGAAAGGCGCCACGATCCTCGTAAATCGTATGGATTTGAAACAAAAAGACATTGAATATCGTGGGAGATAAAGTGTTTCTTAAAGTTTCGCCTTGGAAAAGATACTCAGATTTGGCCGTAAGGGCAAGTTGAGCCCGAGATTCATTGGGCCGTACAAAATCTCCAAACGAGTTGGTCCAGTTGCATATAGATTGATTTTGCCCCCTGAACTTGAAAAGATTCACGACGTCTTTCATGTTTCGATGCTTCGACGTTATAGATCCGATTCGTCACACGTAATTAATCCATCAGAAGTTGAAATTCAATCTGAATTGAGTTATGAAGAGGAACCAATTCGTATCCTAGCTCGTGAAGTGAAAGAGTTACGAAACAAAAGGGTTCCGTTGGTAAAAGTGTTATGGCTCAAACACGGAATCGAAGAAGTTACTTGGGAAACCGAGAACTCTATGAAAGAACGATACCCATGTAACATCCTGATTTTTGGGTTTTTCGCGATTCCTGATATTTTTAGTAATTTTCTAAAATTTGGTATGTGATTATGGAATTCATAATTTGGGTATGAAAATGGGCTTATGGAAGGCCCATGAGTTGGCCAAAACCCGGTAGAATTTTCAAATTTTGGACTTAGGAGTTTGGGGTTCTGGCTAGGTGCCCTTATATTAAGTTGTGGGTAAAATGTATCACAAAAAGAGTTGTAGTAAAGTGGCAAGGGTGACGCCACTAAGCTCCTAAAAAGGTGGCGTGTGGAGCTTAAGGGAAGACATGGGTTCGATTCCCTGTGGTGGCAAATACGATTATTTATTTTTATGTGCAGGAAGGGTAAGTGTTGGAACCTAAGTGGATTCAGAAGAGGAGAGTTGGATCAAGTCAAACGCATGGATTAAGGAGGGATAAGGGAGAGATTTTAGGATTTGAGAGAAGGATAGAGCTTAGCCGCTTGGAAGGGGTTAGAGAGGGAATTCACAGAAGGGTATTAGGTTAGTAATTTCGGCATTAGGGTCTTAGTCATGCTGCTTTCTCCTTTGTTTTAGTTTTTCTCTTCTTTCTTCTTCCCTGGCCGAATCTACCATCTTTCCTCTCATCTTTTCTCCCTTTTCTTATTCAAAAACCAGCCCATTACTTTCCTCTACTCATTTATTGTTCTTTCCTTAATCTCTACTTCTACCGAAATACCGCAAAAAAGCTGAAATCAGTGAAGATAGGGGGTGCCGATTCTTTGTGACCAGCAACCTTTTCTTTTCTTTTTAATTGTTGGCGTCCAATTCCTTTACCTTTTAGGCATCCGGATTCAAGAGGAGAAAGACTGTGGTAAGTGTTCAAACTCTAAACAATTCCTAGTGTAACTTTTGGCCAAAAACCGAAACCCCTCTAGTTTAGGGAGATGGCCGAATATGGGTATAGACTTTATGGGGTCTTCTTTTAATATTTTTGTGGTTTATTTAGTGGAGGAGCAGCAAGGTGTAATGTCGACTTGGAGTAGCTTGGATCACCGGAGTGGCTAGACCTAGTCATCAATCGCGACAAAGGTAAGTTTCCTAAGGCCATTATAGATGGTGGCCAAATGTGTAAGGATTAGTATTAGATGATTTTTGGTTTGGTTCAATTATGGGAAGCTGATTATTAACGATGGATTATAGGAGAAATCGTGTAGGAGATCTCGTCGAGGAATATCGCCAAACAGGTATGTAACGAACCCTTTTTCATAGCTTAAAGCGATAAAATGCCGAAAAGCCGAAATGTCGAAATTCTGGCATTTCGAGGACTTGTGGGCAAGCGAACGCTCACTAGTTAGTTAGAATCGATGAGATGATCATTGGGAACAATGGAAACGGTAAGGACGTGATTTTGGCGTTCACAGGTAGGTTGGGCCTCGAGGGGCTGAATTAGGGCCCAATAGGCTTTCGGGCCCATTTGGGTAAATTTGGTAGAAAATGGGAAATTTGTTAAATTGCATGATAAGACTGTTAAAACCGTTATGGAATATAGGCTAAATGGGCCTAGATGACAGAATCGGCTAAGTAGGGCCCATTAGGGGTTGTTGGCCCAATAACTCATTTCGCTAAAAATGGGCCAGGATCACTGTTTGCACCTATGAATTGTTTGTAACCATTAATGGACATGGAAACCCTAATTTTTGGTAAAATTACAAGATTACCCCTATAACATGAAAATGACCGTTTTGCCCCTAGGTAAAAATGACCATTATACCCCTAGGGTTTATGTATGATTTTAATACATGGGATTTTGATAAACATGGTATGTATGATATGCACATGACATGTATGATATGCACATGATATGTATGATATGCACATGATGTAATCATAAATGCATTGGGTTGGGTTTTATATGAATGGAGGAAGTGAAAAGGGCTTATGCCCCGCTTATTAAAGGGCTTATGCCCCGCTTATCAAAAGGGCTTATGCCCTGCTTATCAAAAGGGCTTATGCCCCATTATTAAAGGGCTTATGCCCCAGCTTATTAAAAGGGCTTTTGCCCTGCTTATTAAAAGAGGCTAGGCCTCCAGATATATGATAAAGCAACTATGCCGCCAAAGGAGAGTTATGGCGGGTGGGTCGAGTTAATCCCACATGGTGTCTTTGGTTGGTATGGGTGGAGAGTAGCGGAAGGTGGGTTGAGTAGTCTCCCAAATGGGTTGCATTCTTTCATTGACATTACATGTGTTATAAAATGGGCCTTTGGGCCACAACGCTCTGATAAAAGCTTCGCCCAAGTGTTATGAAATATGAATATGAAAAGGGCTATGGCCCAAGACATGTTGAGATTGGATGTGGGCTTAGGCCCAACAGTCGTTATTGTTTTGGGCTCTGAAATGGGCTTGTTGCACACCGAGTTTCCAAACTCACCCCTTTCCTTAACCTTGCGTGAGCCTTGATGTGGGGACTTGAGCCGAAGAGGATTCAGAGTGGCCACGGTGATTGTCTTTGGACTTTTAAATAAGCGTTGGTTTCTTTCAAATTTCCTTTAAAAATTATTTATTTTCGGGTTGTAATAAGGCCATTCTAACTTTCCTTTTATTTCTTTTCGGGATTATTTTAATTTTAATAACTTTAAAATTGGTTGATAATTATTCAAATGGGCTAGACTTAGGACGTGTTTTCAAAACAATAATTGTTTTTAAAATATCTCAACGCCACGATTAATTGATTTATCAAAGACGTCCACTTAAACAAATTTAAACTCAGTATAACAAAGTGTGGCTATGGTTGTGGGCATGTTTAGGATTGGATCCAATCAAAGAGCTTGGTACTTAAGCAGCCTTCATGGCTCACCTCCTCTGCCTCGGATACCTACCTGGTGCCTAGCTTCCATACACTTTGTTAACTCAGCAAAATATATGGCTTTTAAAACACTAAAACGAAACACGGATTTTTAACTCCAATGTGGCACGTCATATTTGGCCATAACGTCTGGGCCGGGTTTGGGGTGTTACATTTAGTGGTATCAGAGTTAAGTTGCAACAACTCGGCTGTGGATCGGGTCCAAAAATGTTTCCAGAAACTTAGGCCTAAAAAGGGTATTTTTGAAAATGGTTTTTTTTGAGATGTTTTGGGGGGAATATATGTTAAAAAGGTACAAGTTTTCTGTTTTAAATCAAGAGTTCAAAATAAAGGGAGTTTTCAAACCAAAGTTTTTAAATTTCTATTTTTGGTGATTAAAAACATGGTTTTTCAAGTTCTGAATTGAAGAAAGAAGTGGCACACTGAATCCCCGGCACCAAGTCTGTAAGTATATTTTCTTTATGATATATGATATTATGAATAGTATTGAGACCCTACTATGATACTTTAGCTAGGGTAGAGCTGTAAACGGTAGGAATGAGACTGTAGCTAGGCTACGATGATACGAAAACAATCCTTGAACTGCTATATCTCCATAAGATATTTTCTTAATAAACAGTGGAACGTTATACTAATTTCATAAAATTTGTAAATCAGATAATTCGATATGAGTACTAGAGGAGCTCGTGGACGAGGCCGCGGATGTGGTCGCGGAAGGGTGCAAGCTGAATCTTCATCCTCAGGGCATAGGCCAGCTGAGGAGCCATCTGTGCCACAAGCAACGGAGACTGGGTCTTATGATCGGGCTGCGGGGGATGACGCTTTATCCCAAGCCATGTTAAGGGTTTTAGAAAGAGTGGCTGGAGCTAGTACTGGGACGGTAAATAGGGGGCCTATATCGGAGCGACTCCGAGCCAACGGAGCAGAAGTATTTAGGGGTGTATCTGGAGTAGCCCCAAATGTGGTAGAATATTAGCTAGAGGCAACAGAACGGATCATGGACGATCTAGACTGCTCAGTGGAGCAAAAGCTGAAAGGAGCTGTGTCGCTGCTACGGGACGAGGCATACCGTTGGTGGATCACCGTAAGAAAGAGTACCCCAATTGAGCAAGTAACCTGGGAATTGTTCAAAACTGCTTTTAAAGGGAGGTATGTTGGAGCAAGCTATGTGGATGCTCGTCGGAAGGAATTCTTGAATTTGACTCAGGGTGATAAGACTGTAGCAGGGTATGAGGCAGAATTTTTGAGACTGAGTTGATATGCTAGTGGCATAGTGGCAACTGAATATGAGCGCAGTGTCCGCTTCGAGGATGGTCTCCGCGATGAGCTTAGGATATTGATAGCTCCACGAGGGAGCGTGGTTTTTTGCATTGGTAGAAAAGGCTAAGATAGCCGAGGAGGTGAAGCCGAGTGAGCGACGAATCGTGAGAAGGATCGACCTGCATTCAAGAGGGATTTTAGACCCTCAAGTGCCACGAATCGAAATGTTAAAAGAGCAAGGATGGAGGAACCGGTTCGAGCAGTTCCGGTAAATACTTATAGACCGCAGGCTTGTAGGGATTGTGGTAAGGTACATATGGGGGAGTGCTGGTAACGAACTAGAGTATGTTTTCGATGTGGGTCTAAGGAGCATAAGTTCAGAGAGTGTCCTCGGAGGACAGCTTAGGAGCTAGCGGCAGAGCAAAGGAATGTCCAACCACGGCGAGGAGGACCACCACCACAGAGGGGTCGTGGGCAAGGTAGAGGTGGCAATGGTAATGGACGAGGACGTGGACGTGGGGCACCTAGCAGAGGTGCTGGACATGCTGAAGCTTGACAACCGGCGTTGGTTTATGCTGCACGACGTCGTGAGGAGGGAGACGCTCCTGATGTTATAACGGGTACGTTCTTCATTCATAGCATGCCTTACACTGCTTTGATTGATGTGGGTTCCACTCACTCGTATGTTTCTTGTGATGTATCTAGGGCTTTGGATGTGCGTTCTGAGGAGACTGTGAGTGGGGTATTGGTGATAAGCCCATTGGGACATTCAGTTAAGGTAGATACAATTTTTAGGGCAGTACCGTTAGTGACACAAGATAAAATCTTTGAAGGAGATTTGATGGAGCTGCCATTTGGGGATTTTGATCTTATCTTGGGAATGGATCGTTAACTAAGCACAAGGCGACGTTGGATTGTGCCGCAAAGAGGATGGTACTAAGAACTACCAAGATGAGGAGATAATGGTCATAGGGAACGAAGGATTATTTATCCAATGTTGTTTCTGCTAAGAGTCGAGAAGTTGATTCGAAAGGTTGTGAGGCGACTTGGCTTTTGTAAGTCAAACGGGACTTGAGGAGATAACGGTGGAGTCGGTTAGGACTATTAAGGAATTTCAGGACGTATTCCCAGATGAACTTCCTGGATTACCCCCGAACAGAGAAGTCGAGTTTGGAATCGACTTACTACCCGAATCCCCGTGTCCATTGTGCCTTATCGGATGGCACCAAAGGAGTTGGTAGAATTGAAAGTTCAGATTCAAGAGCTGTTGGATAGAGGGTTTATAAGACCAAGTGTTTCTCCGTGGGGTGCACCGGTACTGTTCGTAAAGAAGAAAGATGGGACTATGTGAATGTGTATTGACTATTGGTAGTTGAATAAGCTGACTATCAAGAACAAGTATCCGTTACCAAGAATCGATGATCTGTTCGACCAATTAAAAGGAGCCTCGGTGTTTTCTAAGATCGACCTTCTACGGATATCATCAATTAAGAGTTAAAGAGGGGATATTTATAAGACGGCATTCGGGACTCGATACGGTCATTACGAAGTTTCGGTAATGCCATTTGGGTTGACTAATGCACCGGCATTCATGGATTTGATGAATCGGTGTTCCAACCATATTTGGATCGGTTCGTAGTCGCTTTTATTGACGATATCTTGGTGTATTCTAAACGGAAGAGAAGCATGATGAGCATCTTCGTAGTCTTGCAAGTGTTAAGGAGCAATAACTTTATGCAAAGTTTAGTAAGTGCGAGTTTTGGTGAAGGAAGTTACCTTCTTGGGGCATGTTGTGTCTGCCGAGGGGATCAAGGTGGACCCTCGGAAGATTGAAGCAAATTTGAATGGAAGCCACCAAGTCGATAATGAGATTCAAGTTTTCGGGGTTGGCGTGTTATTATCGGAGATTCGTGGAAGGATTTTACGTGTTGGCAAAGACCGCTAATCTAAACTTATAAGGAAGGGAGCACCTTTTGTTTGGACAAATAAGCAGCAAGAGGCTTTTGAGAAGTTGAAGAAGGTTTTGACGGAAGCGCCAGTTTTGATTCAGCCAGAGTCTGGTAAGGATTTCACTGTGTACAGTGATGCGTCACATGTAGGTTTGGGCTGCGTGTTGATGCAAGAGGGTAAAGTGGTCGCTTATGCTTCACGACAGCTTAAGCCGCACGAGGTGAACTACCCTACGCATGACTTGGAATTGGCAGCGGTAATCTTTGCACTCAAGATATGGAGGCATTACCTGTATGGAGAGAAATGCATCATCTATACGGATCACAAGAGTCTTAAGTACTTGCTGACTCAAAAGGAGTTGAATCTTAGGCAGCGAAGGTGGATAGAGTTGTTAAAGGACTATGACTGTTCGATCGAGTATCATCCGGGTAAGGCGAATGTCATGGCTGATGCGCTAAGTCGAAGGGCTGTGGCGAAATTAAAGGCGATGTTTGCTCGTCTAAGTTTGTATGACGACGAAAGTTTATTGGCGGAGTTGCAAGTAAGACCGACTTGGGTAGAACAGATTAAGAAGCAACAGTTGGAGGACGAGTCGTTGGTTTCTCGGTTTCAGCAAGTTGGGAAGGGGGAGAATCCTGACTTCGGGTTAAATAGTGAGGGAGTTCTTTGTTTTCGAGGAAGAATTTGAATACCGAAAGACTCTGACTTGAGATTGATGATTTTGAAAGAGGCACATAGTGGACCTTGTGCTATGCATCCAGGAGGGAGTAAGTTGTATCGAGACTTGCGAGAGCAATATTGGTGGCTTGGGCTTAAGCGAGAAGTGACCGAATTTGTAGGGAGATGTTTGACATGTCAACAAGTGAAGGCCGAACATCAACTACCTTCGGGATTGTTACAGTCGGTAAAGATACCACTTTGGAAGTGGGAAAGGGTAACTATGGACTTTGTGAGTGGGTTGCCGTTGACACCTTCTAAGAAGGATTCGGTTTGGGTGATTGCGGATAGACTCACGAAATCTGCTCATTCCTGTCCGAACCGATTACTCACTTCAGAAGTTGACCAAATTGTATGTGGCGAAAATAGTACGGTTGCATGGTGTGCCAGTATCGATAATTTTAGACCGAGACCCAAGGTTTACATCTCGGTTTTGGCAAAAGTTGCATGAGGCATTGGGAACGCGATTGGATTTCAGTACGGCTTTTCACCCTCAGTCGGATGGGCAATCAGAGAGGGTTATTCAGATTTTAGAGGATATGTTGAGGAGTTGTGCTATTGAGTTTAGAGGCAGCTGGGAGGACCATTTGCCATTGGCGGAGTTCGCGTATAACAACAGTTACCAAGCAAGTATTCAGATGGCTCCATATGAGGCACTATATGGGCGAAGGTGTCATTCGCCTACTTGTTGGGCAGAGTTGGGGGAAAGGAAAATACTTGGACCAGAGTTGGTAGCAGATACTGAAGACAAGATTAAGGTGATCAAGAAGAGGTTAAAAGAGGCGGCGGATCGACAAAAGTCTTATGCCGATCTGAAGCGTAAGTATATTGAATATGCGGTAGGAGACATGGTCTTTTTGAAGGTTTCGCCTTGGAAGAAGATTTTGAGATTTGGTAAGAAGGGTAAGTTGAGCCCACGGTTTATTGGGCCTTACCGAATCACTAAACGGATAGGGCCGGTGGCTTATCAGCTAGAGTTACCTGTAGAACTAGATCGCATTCACGATGTCTTCCATGTGTCCATGCTAAGGCGATAACGTTCTGACCCAACTCATATTGTGCCAGTTGCAGAAGTTGAGGTACGGTCGGATTTGACCTTTGAAGAGGAACTGCAAATACTTGATCGTGATGTCAAGGTGTTGAGAAGGAGGTCATCCTGCTGGTGAAGGTACTTTGGAGGAACCATGGCAAGGAAGAAGCTACTTGGGAGACCAAGAGGCAATGCGTCGTGAGACCCTCAACTGTTTGGATTAGGTAAATTTCGAGGCGAAATTTCTTTAAGGAGGGTAGAGTTGTAACATCCCGATTTTCGGGTTTTCATGATTCTGATATTTTAAGTAATTTTCTAAAATTTGGTATGTGATTATGGAATTCATAATTTGGGTATGAAAATGGGCTTATGGAAGGCCCATGAGTTGGCCAAAACCCGGTAGAATTTTTAAATTTTGGACTTAGGAGTTAGGGGTTCTGGCTAGGTGCCCTTATATTAAGTTGTGGGTAAAATGTATCACAAAAAGAGCTGTAGTAAAGTGGCAAGGGTGACGCCACTAAGCTCCTAAAAAGGTGGCGTGTGGAGCTTAAGGGAAGACATGGGTTCGATTCCCTGTGGTGGCAAATACGATTATTTATTTTTATGTGCAGGAAGGGTAAGTGTTGGAACCTAAGTGGATTCTGTAAGAGGAGAGTTGGATCAAGTCAAACGCATGGATTAAGGAGGGATAAGGGGAGAGATTTTAGGGATTTGAGAGAAGGATAGAGCTTAGCCGTTTGGAAGGGGTTAGAGAGGGAATTAGGCGTAAGGGTATTAGGTTAGTAATTTCGGCATTAGGGTCTTAGTGTGCTGCTTTTCTCCTTTGTTTTAGTTTTTCTTCTTTCTTCTTCCCCGCCGAATCTACCATCTTTCCTCTCATCATTTCTCCTTTTCTTATTCAAAAACCAGCCCATTACTTTCCTCTACTCATTTATTGTTCTTTCCTTAATCTCTACTTCTACCAAATACCGCAAAAAGCCAAATCGGTGAAGATAGGGGTGCCGATTCTTTGTGACCAGCAACCTTTTCTTTTCTTTTTAATTGTTGGCGTCCAATTCCTTTACCTTTTAGGCATCCGGATTCAAGAGGAGAAAGACTGTGGTAAGTGTTCAAACTCTAAACATTTCCTAGTGTAACTTTTGGCCAAAAGCCAAAACCCCTCTAGTTTAGGGAGATGGCCGAATATGGGTATAGACTTTATGGGGTCTTCTTTTAATATTTTTCTGGTTTATTTAGTGGAGGAGCAGCAAGGTGTAGTGTCGACTTGGAGTAGCTTGGATCACCGGAGTGGCTAGACCTAGTCATCAATCGCGACAAAGGTAAGTTTCCTAAGGCCATTATAGATGGTGGTCAAATGTGTAAGGATTAGTATTAGATGATTTTTGGTTTGGTTCAATTATGGGAAGCTGATTATTAACGATGGATTATAGGAGAAATCGTGTAGGAGATCTCGTCGAGGAATATCGCCAAACAGGTATGTAACGAACCCTTTTTCATAGCTTAAAGCGATAAAATGCCGAAAAGCCGAAATGTCAAAATTCTGGCATTTCGAGGACTTGTGGGCAAGCGAACGCTCACTAGTTAGTTAGAATTGATGAGATGATAATTGGGAACAATGGAAACGGTAAGGACGTGATTTTGGCGCTCACGGTAGGTTGGGCCTCGAGGGTCAATTAGGGCCCAATAGGCTTTCGGGCCCATTTGGGTAAATTTGGTAGAAAATGGGAAATTTGTTAAATTGCATGATAACACTGTTAAAACCATTATGGAATATAGGCTAAATGGGCCTAGATGACAGAATCGGCTAAGTAGGGCCCATTAGGGGTTGTAGGCCCAATAACTCATTTCGCTAAAAATGGGCCAGATCACTGCTTGCATCTATGAATTGTTTGTAACCATTAATGGACATGGAAACCCTAATTTTGGTAAAATTACAAGATTACCCCTATAACATGAAAATGACCGCTTTGCCCCTAGGTAAAATGACCATTATACCCCTAGGGTTTATGTATGATTTTAATACATGGGATTTTGATAAACATGGTATGTATGATATGCACATGACATGTATGATATGCACATGATATGTATGATATGCACATGATGTAATCATAAATGCATTGGGTTGGGTTTTATATGAATGGAGGAAGTGAAAAGGGCTTAAGCCCCAGCTTATTAAAGGGCTTATGCCCTGCTTATCAAAAGGGCTTATGCCCCAGTTATCAAAAGGGCTTATGCCCCAGTTATTAGAGGGCTTATGCCCCAGTTATTAAAAGGGCTTTTGCCCCAGTTATTAAAAAAGGCTAGGCCTCCAGATATATGATAAAGCAGCTATGCTGCCAGTGGAGAGTTATGGCGGGGTGGGTCGAGTTAATCCCCACATGGTGTGCTGGTTGGTATGGGTGGAGAGTAGCGGAAGGTGGGTTGAGTAGTCTCCCCAAATGGGTTGCATTCTTTCATTGACATTACATGTGTTATAAAAATGGGCCTTTGGGCCACAACGTTTACAGTAAAAGCTTCGGCCCAGTGTTATGAAATATGAAATATGAAAAGGGCTATGGCCCAGTACATGTTGAGATTGGATGTAGGCTTAGGCCCAACAGGCTGTTATTGTTTTGGGCTCTGAAAGGGGCTTGTTGCACACTGAGTTTCCAAACTCACCCCCTTTCCTTAACCTTGCAGGTGAGCCTTGATGTGGGGACTTGAGCCGAAGGGGATTCAGAGTGGCCACGGTGATTGTCTTTGGACTTTTAAATAAGCATTGGTTTCTTTTAAATTTCCTTTAAAAATTATTTATTTTTGGGTTGTAATAAGGCCATTCTAACTTTCCTTTTATTTCTTTTCGGGATTATTTTAATTTTAATAACTTTAAAATTGGTTGATAATTATTCAAATGGGCTAGACTTAAGACGTGTTTTCAAAACAATAATTGTTTTTAAAATATCTCAACGCCACGATTAATTGATTTATCAAAGACGTCCACTTAAACAAATTTAAACTCAGATAACAAAGTGTGGCTATGGTTGTGGGCATGTTTAGGATTGGATCCAATCAAAGAGCTTGGTACTTAGCGACCTTCATGGCTCACCTCCTCTGCCTCGGATACCTACCTGGTGCCTAGCTTCCATACACTTTGTTAACTCAGCAAAATATATGGCTTTTAAAACACTAAAACGAAACACGGATTTTTAACTCCAATGTGGCACGTTATATTTGGCCATAACGTCTAGGCCGGGTTTGGGGTGTTACATTTAGTGGTATCAGAGTTAAGTTGCAACAACTCGGCTGTGGATCGGGTCCAAAAATGTTTCCAGAAACTTAGGCCTAAAAAGGGTATTTTTGAAAATGGTTTTTTTTGAGATGTTTTGGGGGGAATATATGTTAAAAAGGTACAAGTTTTCTGTTTTAAATCAAGAGTTCAAAATAAAGGGAGTTTTCAAACCAAAGTTTTTAAATTTCTATTTTTGGTGATTAAAAACATGGTTTTTCAAGTTCTGGATTGAAGAAAGAAGTGGCACACTGAATCCCCGGCACCAAGTCTGTAAGTATATTTTCTTTATGATATATGATATTATGAATAGTATTGAGACCCTACTATGATACTTTAGCTAGGGTAGAGCAGTAAAATAGGAATGAGACCGTAGCTAGGCTACGATGATACGAAAACAATCCTTAAACCGCTATATCTCCATAAGATATTTTCTTAATAAACAAAGGAACGTTATACTAATTTCATAAAATTTGTAAATCGATAATTCGATATGAGTACTAGAGGAGCTCAGGACGAGGCCGCGATGTGGTCGCGAAGGGTGCAAGTGAATCTTCATCCTCGGGGCATAGGCCACCGAGGAGCCATTTGTGCCACAAGCAACGAGACTGGTCTTATGATCGGGTCATGGGGATGACGCTTTATCCCAAGCCATGTTAAGGGTTTTAGAAAGAGTGGTGGAGCTAGTATCGACGGTGAATAGGGGCCTATATCGGAGCGACTCGAGCCAACGGAGCGTAAGTATTTAGGGTGTATCTGAGTAGCCCCAAATGTGGTAGAATATTAGCTAGAGGCAACAGAACGGATCATGGACGATCTAGACCGCTCGGTGGAGCAAAAGCTGAAAGGAGTCTGTGTCGCCGCTACGGACGAGGCATACCGCTGGTGGATCACCGAAGAAAGAGTACCCCAATTGAGCAAGTAACTGGGAATTGTTCAAAACCGCTTTTAAGGGAGGTATGTTGGAGCAAGCTATGTGGATGCTCGTCGGAAGGAATTCTTGAATTTGACTCGTGGTGATAAGACATGAAAGGTATGAGGCGTAATTTTTGAGACGAGTTGATATGCTAGTGGCATAGTGGCAATCGAATATAAGCGCAAAGGTCCGCTTCGAGGATGGTCTCCGCGATGAGCTTAGGATATTGATAGCTCCACAGAGGGAGCGTGGTTTTGCTGCATTGGTAGAAAAGGCTAAGATAGCCGAGGAGGTGAAGCCGAGTGAGCGATGAATCGTGAGAAGGATCGACCTGCATTCAAGAGGGATTTTAGACCCTCAAGTGCCACGAATCGAAATGTTAAAAGAGCAAGGATGGAGGAACCGTTCGAGCGAGCCCAGAAATACTTATAGACCGCAGGCTTGCAGGGATTGTGGTAAGGTACATATGGGGGAGTGCTGGTAACGAACTGGAGTATGTTTTCGATGTGGGTCTAAGGAGCATAAGTTTAGAGAGTGTCCTCGGAGAACAACTTAGGAGCTAGCGGCAGAGCAAAGGAATGTCCAACCACGGCGAGGAGGACCACCACCACAGAGGGGTCGTGGGCAAGGTAGAGGTGGCAATGGTAATGGACGAGGACGTGGACGTGGGGCACCTGGCAGAGGTGCTGGACATGCTGAAGCTTGACAACCGGCGTTGGTTTATGCTGCACGATGTCGTGAGGAGGGAGACGCTCCTAATGTTATAACGGGTACGTTCTTCATTCATAGCATGCCTTACACTACTTTGATTGATGTGGGTTCCACTCACTCGTATGTTTCTTGTGATGTATCTGGGGCTTTAGATGTGCGTTCTGAGGAGACTGTGAGTGGGGTATTGGTGATAAGCCCATTGGGACATTCAGTTAAGGTAGATACAATTTTTAGGGCAGTACCATTAGTGACACAAGATAAAATCTTTGAAGGAGATTTGATGGAGCTGCATTTGGGGATTTTGATCTTATCTTGGGAATGGACTGGTTAACTAAGCACAAGGCGACGTTGGATTGTGCTGCAAAGAGGATGGTACTAAGAACTGCCGAAGATGAGGAGATAATGGTCATAGGGGAACGAAGGGATTATTTATCCAATGTTGTTTTGGCGTTAAGAGCTGAGAAGTTGATTCGGAAAGGTTGTGAGGCGTACTTGGCTTTTGTAAGTCAAACGGGACTTGAGGAGATAACGGTGGAGTCGGTTAGGACTATTAAGGAATTTCAAGATGTATTCCCAGATGAACTTCCTGGATTACCCCCGAACAGAGAAGTCGAGTTTGGAATCGACTTACTACCTGGAACAGCTCCTGTGTCCATTGCGCCTTATCGGATGGCACCAAAGGAGTTGGTAGAATTGAAAGTTCAGATTCAAGAGCTGTTGGATAGAGGGTTTATAAGACCAAGTGTTTCTCCGTGGGTGCACCCCATCGTTCAGAAGAAGAAAGATGGGACTATGTGAATGTGTATTGACTATTGGTAGTTGAATAAGCTGACAATCAAGAACAAGTATCCGTTACCAAGAATCGATGATCTGTTCGACCAATTAAAAGGAGCCTCGGTGTTTTCTAAGATCGACCTTCGGTCGGGATATCATCAATTAAGAGTTAAAGAGGGGGATATTTATAAGACGGCATTCAGGACTCGATACGGTCATTACGAAGTTTCGGTAATGCCATTTGGGTTGACTAATGCACCCAAGCATTCATGGATTTGATGAATCGGGTGTTCCAACCATATTTGGATCGGTTCGTAGTCGTTTTTATTGACGATATCTTGGTGTATTCGGAAACGGAAGAGAAGCATGATGAGCATCTTTGTGTAGTGCTGCAAGTGTTAAGGGAGAAGTAACTTTATGCAAAGTTTAGTAAGTGCGAAGTTTTGGTGAAGGAAGTTACCTTCTTGGGGCATGTTGTGTCCGCCGAGGGATCAAGGTGGACCCTCGGAAGATTGAAGCAATTTTGAATGGAAGCCGCCAAGTCGATAATGTAGATTCAAGTTTTCTCTGGGTTGGCGTGTTATTATCGGAGATTCGTGGAAAGATTTTACGTGTTGGCAAAGACCGCTAATCTAAACTTATAAGGAAGGGAGCACCTTTTGTTTGGACAAATAAGTAGCAAGAGGCTTTTGAGAAGTTGAAGAAGGTTTTGACGGAAGCGCCAGTTTTGATTCACCAGAGTCCGGTAAGGATTTCACTTGTGTACAAATGATCGTCACATGTAGGTTTGGGCTGCGTGTTGATGCAAGAGGGTAAAGTGGTCGCTATGCTTCACGACGCCTTAAGCCGCACGAGGTGAACTACCCACGATGACTTGGAATTGGCGCGTAATCTTTGCACTCAAGATATGGAGGCATTACCGTATGGAGAGAAATGCATCATCTATACGGATCATAAGAGTCTTAAGTACTTGCGACTCAAAAGGAGTTGAATCTTAGGCGTGAAGGTGGATAGAGTTGTTAAAGGACTATGACTGCTCGATCGAGTATCATCCGGTAAGGCGAATGTCGTGGTGATGCGCTAAGTCGAAGGGTCGTGCGGAATTAAAGCGATGTTTGCTCGCCTAAGTTTGTATGACGACGAAAGTTTATTGGCGGAGTTGCAAGTAAGACCGACTTGGGTAGAATAGATTAAGAAGCAACAGCTTGGAGGACGAGTCATTGGTTTCTGGTTTGAAAGAAGTTGAGAAGGGGAGAATCGACTTCAAGTTAAATAGTGAGGAGTTCTTTGTTTTCGAGGAAGAATTTGTATGCTTGAAAGACTCGACTTGAGATTGATGATTTTGAAAGAGGCACATAGTGGACCTTGTGCTATGCATCCGTGAGGGAGTAAGTTGTATCGAGACTTGCGAGAGCAATATTGGTGGCTTGGGCTTAAGCGAGAAGTGACCGAATTTGTAGGGAGATGTTTGACATGTCAACAAGTGAAGGCCGAACATCAACTACCTTCGGGATTGTTACAGCCGGTAAAGATACCACTTTGGAAGTGGGAAAGGGTAACTATGGACTTTGTGAGTGGGTTGCCGTTGACACCTTCTAAGAAGGATTCGATTTGGGTGATTGTGGATAGACTCACGAAATCTGCTCATTTCATACCTGTTCGAACCGATTACTCACTTCAGAAGTTGACCAAATTGTATGTGGCGGAAATAGTACGGTTGCATGGTGTGCCAGTATCGATAATTTTAGACCGAGACCCAAGGTTTACATCTCGGTTTTGGCAGAAGTTGCATGAGGCATTGGGAACGCGATTGGATTTCAGTACGGCTTTTCACCCTCAGTCGGATGGGCAATCAGAGAGGGTTATTCAGATTTTAGAGGATATGTTGAGGAGTTGTGCTATTGAGTTTAGAGGCAGCTGGGAGGACCATTTGCCATTGGCGGAGTTCGCGTATAACAACAGTTACCAAGCAAGTATTCAGATGGCTCCATATGAGGCACTATATGGGCGAAGGTGTCATTCGCCTACTTGTTGGGCAGAGTTGGGGGAAAGGAAAATACTTGGACCAGAGTTGGTAGCAGATACTGAAGACAAGATTAAGGTGATCAAGAAGAGGTTAAAAGAGGCGGCGGATCGACAAAAGTCTTATGCCGATCTGAAGCGTAAGTATATTGAATATGCGGTAGGAGACATGGTCTTTTTGAAGGTTTCGCCTTGGAAGAAGATTTTGAGATTTGGTAAGAAGGGTAAGTTGAGCCCACGGTTTATTGGGCCTTACCGAATCACTAAACGGATAGGGCCGGTGGCTTATCAGCTAGAGTTACCTGTAGAACTAGATCGCATTCACGATGTCTTCCATGTGTCCATGCTAAGGCGATATCATTCTGACCCAACTCATATCGTGCCAGTTGTAGAAGTTGAGGTACGGTCGGATTTGACCTTTGAAGAGGAACCTGTGCAAATACTTGATCGTGATGTCAAGGTGTTGAGAAGGAGGTCAGTCCCGTTGGTGAAGGTACTTTGGAGGAACCATGGCAAGGAAGAAGCTACTTGGGAGACCGAAGAGGCAATGCGTCAGCAGTACCCTCAACTGTTTGGATTAGGTAAATTTCGAGGCCGAAATTTCTTTAAGGAGGGTAGAGTTGTAACATCCTAATTTTCGGGTTTTTCGCGATTCCTGATATTTTAAGTAATTTTCTAAAATTTGGTATGTGATTATGGAATTCATAATTTGGGTATGAAAATGGGCTTATGGAAGGCCCATGAGTTGGCCAAAACCCGGTAGAATTTTTAAATTTTGGACTTAGGAGTTAGGGGTTCTGGCTAGGTGCCCTTATATTAAGTTGTGGGTAAAATGTATCTCAAAAAGAGCTGTAGTAAAGTGGCAAGGGTGACGCCACTAAGCTCCTAAAAAGGTGGCGTGTGGAGCTTAAGGGAAGACATGGGTTCGATTCCCTGTAGTGGCAAATAAGATTATTTATTTTTATGTGCAGGAAGGGTAAGTGTTGGAACCTAAGTGGATTCCTGTAAGAGGAGAGTTGGATCAAGTCAAACGCATGGATTAAGGAGGGATAAGGGAGAGATTTTAGGATTTGAGAGAAGGATAGAGCTTAGCCGCTTGGAAGGGGTTAGAGAGGGAATTCGTAAGGGTATTAGGTTAGTAATTTCGCATTAGGGTCTTAGTGTGCTGCTTTCTCCTTTGTTTTAGTTTTTCTTCTTTCTTCTTCCCGGCCGAATCTACCATCTTTCCTCTCATCTTTTCTCCTTTTCTTATTCAAAACCAGCCCATTACTTTCCTCTACTCATTTATTGTTCTTTCCTTAATCTCTACTTCTACCAAATACCGCAAAAAGCCAAATCGGTGAAGATAGGGGGTGCCGATTCTTTGTGACCAGCAACCTTTTCTTTTCTTTTTAATTGTTGGCGTCCAATTCCTTTACCTTTTAGGCATCCGAATTCAATAGGAGAAAGACTGTGGTAAGTGTTCAAACTCTAAACAATTCCTAGTGTAACTTTTGGCCAAAAGCCGAAACCCCTCTAGTTTAGGGAGATGGCCGAATATGGGTATAGACTTTATGGGGTCTTCTTTTAATATTTTTGTGGTTTATTTAGTGGAGGAGCAGCAAGGTGTAGTGTCAACTTGGAGTAGCTTGGATCACCGGAGTGGCTAGACCGAGTCATCAATCGCGACAAAGGTAAGTTTCCTAAGGCCATTATAGATGGTGGTCAAATGTGTAAGGATTAGTATTAGATGATTTTTGGTTTGGTTCAATTATGGGAAGCTGATTATTAACGATGGATTATAGGAGAAATCGTGTAGGAGATCTCGTCGAGGAATATCGCCAAACAGGTATGTAACGAACCCTTTTTCATAGCTTAAAGCGATAAAATGCCGAAAAGCCGAAATGTCAAAATTCTGGCATTTCGAGGACTTGTGGGCAAGCGAACGCTCACTAGTTAGTTAGAATTGATGAGATGATAATTGGGAACAATGGAAACGGTAAGGACGTGATTTTGGCGTTCACAGGTAGGTTGGGCCTCGAGGGGCTGAATTAGGGCCCAATAGGCTTTCGGGCCCATTTGGGTAAATTTGGTAGAAAATGGGAAATTTGTTAAATTGCATGATAAGACTGTTAAAACCGTTATGGAATATAGGCTAAATGGGCCTAGATGACAGAATCGGCTAAGTAGGGCCCATTAGGGGTTGTTGGCCCAAAACTCATTTCGCTAAAAATGGGCCAGGATCACTGTTTGCACCTATGAATTGTTTGTAACCATTAATGGACATGGAAACCCTAATTTTTGGTAAAATTACAAGATTACCCCTATAACATGAAAATGACCGTTTTGCCCCTAGGTAAAAATGACCATTATACCCCTAGGGTTTATGTATGATTTTAATACATGGGATTTTGATAAACATGGTATGTATGATATGCACATGACATGTATGATATGCACATGATATGTATGATATGCACATGATGTAATCATAAATGCATTGGGTTGGGTTTTATATGAATGGAGAAAGTGAAAAAGGGCTTATGCCCCGCTTATTAAAGGGCTTATGCCCTGCTTATCAAAAGGGCTTATGCCCTGCTTATCAAAAGGGCTTATGCCCTGATTATTAAAGGGCTTATGCCCCATTATTAAAAGGGCTTTTGCCCTGCTTATTAAAAGAGGCTAGGCCTCGGATATATGATAAAGCAATATATGCCGCCAAAGGAGAGTTATGGCGGGGTGGGTCGAGTTAATCCCACATGGTGTGTCTTGGTTGGTATGGGTGGAGAGTAGCGGAAGGTGGGTTGAGTAGTCTCCCAAATGGGTTGCATTCTTTCATTGACATTACATGTGTTATAAAAATGGGCCTTTGGGCCACAACGTTTACAGTAAAAGCTTCGGCCCAGTGTTATGAAATATGAAATATGAAAAGGGCTATGGCCCAGTACATGTTGAGATTGGATGTGGGCTTAGGCCCAACAGTCGTTATTGTTTTGGGCTCTGAAAGGGCTTGTTGCACATGAGTTTCCAAACTCACCCCTTTCCTTAACCTTGCAGGTGAGCCTTGATGTGGGGACTTGGGCCTGAAGGGATTCAGAGTGGCCACGGTGATTGTCTTTGGACTTTTAAATAAGCGTTGGTTTCTTTCAAATTTCCTTTAAAATTATTTATTTTTGGGTTGTAATAAGGCCATTCTAACTTTCCTTTTATTTCTTTTCGGATTATTTTAATTTTAATAACTTTAAAATTGGTTGATAATTATTCAAATGGGCTAGACTTAGGACGTGTTTTCAAAACAATAATTGTTTTTAAAATATCTCAACGCCACGATTAATTGATTTATCAAAGACGTCCACTTAAACAAATTTAAACTCAGTATAACAAAGTGTGGCTATGGTTGTGGGCATGTCTAGAATTGGATCCAATCAAAGAGCTTGGTACTTAAGCACCTTCATGGCTCACCTCCTCCCTCGGATACCTACCGGTGCCTAGCTTCCATACACTTTGTTAACTCAGCAAAATATATGGCTTTTAAAACACTAAAATGAAACACGGATTTTTAACTCCAATGTGGCACGTCATATTTGGCCATAACGTCTGGGCCGGGTTTGGGGTGTTACAACCCAAACCTGTTTACCGGTAAGATTTTTGGGGACGAAAATTTCTTAAGTGGGGGAGAGTTGTGACAGCCCAAAAGTGACCCTAGTCGGGAAGCAGTTTCGGGACCGCTAAACCGAGTCACCAAATTATTTGAACATGATATTTATTCTCTAAAATATGTGATTATGAATGTGTAAAAGTTTTAGGCTTCGATTTAGTAAATTGCAAGCGAATTTAGTCAAAAGGACTTATGTGAGAAAATTTAGAAATGTGCTAGGCAAATGTAAAGTGGCCTAATAATGCATGTTGTAGAAATGGTGGGTTTGCATGTCAAATTGCCCAATATTTGAGCTAATGGTCGGCCATGCTATGAGTGGAAACATGTCACAAACATGTTATGTAGTCATGTATGTTAGGAACAATAAAATAATGAGTATGGGTAATAAAGAAATGGAAAAAGGAAAAAAAATGTGTGTGGTTGCCCCCCCTCCATTGCCGTGAATAGAAGAAAGAAAAAGAAAAAAAAAATGTGTCCATCCTTTTTTCATTCTTCTTGACCGAAAATTCAAAGGAAAGAAGGGAGGAAATGTTGAAGAGATTCGGCCATGCTTGTAGCTAGGTGAAGGTAAGTTTGATGTTGTGCCATGAGATTCATGCATGTTTTTTTTTGTTAGCTTGAGTTCTAACTAGCCCATGGTTCAAATCTTTACTATGTCATGGAGATGATATCCGGCTAAGGTGGATTTGTGTTGATGTTAATTGCATGCTAAAAGTGAAGCTTGTAATGATGCATGTGATGATGGATTGATGACTCTTGAATCTCCTTTTTAGCATCCTTGAGTGAGACATTAAGTTCTTTGTTTAACCATGACCAAAATCGAAATGATATGGTGTTGTGATGCATTCGCCATGGTAGGAAATAGAAGAGAAATAAGGTTGTTGTTAGATGAAGTAGAGTCTAACAAATGAGCTCAGATGTGCATTAGTTGCTAGATGGAGAAGAATCGGCTAGCAAGTTGTGTGCTAAGGCGAATATAATTTTGTATATTATGGGTAATGCATGTGTTGAATTAATGTAAAGGAGAGGATGCTTTAATAGTGTATATATGTGTATTAGCCAAGTTTTGAACTTGAAACAAATGGTGTTTAGTCAATACAAGTGACCATACTTGTAGAATGTATTAAGTGTTGCAATCGGCCTTAGCATAGATGTGTATGTTCGCCACATGAATGAGTACATGAGTTGATGGGTATGTTCGGCCATAGGTAGCCTATTGATGGCTTTAGCTTGACTTAGAAAATTCGCTAAGGGAAATATTAGCTAGTATGTTGAATTCGATTCGTGATTTCGTACATATGTGACTCTAATGTCTAATGTATATATGGGCTAAGTACCTTGAGCTTCTCTTTTGATGTTCGAATGAATTGTATTAAATTGCTTGATGTGATTAAAATGCGTATGATCATTGTGTATTTGAGCTAAAAGGTGGCCATATGACCTATCAAACTCCTTGTCATATTCGCCATAAGCTAGCAAAATGAGACTTTAATAAGTTAAATTTGTTTGAATTAAAATTGAGAAGGATGTGATAAAAATTTATGAGAATTTGGTTATTGTTTATTGGAAATGTATTATATTAGGTCTTATTTGTAATAAAACATTTTGAAGGTTTACATAAAAGATGTATTAAATTGTAAGTGATATGATTTATGAGTTTATTTAATTTAGATAATTAGGTATGCAATTGGTTAAATTGATATGATATTTTAAGAATGTATAATTGAAATTGTTTTGTGTTTAATTGAATGATATAGTTAATAAATTTTTGAATGTGCATTTAATCGTAATATGTGTAATGTGATATTTGTATTATAATTGAAGTTATTTGACAGAGAATTGCAAATCGTTGAGATTTGATGTATTAAGGTTTTGATTGAATTATGTTGAATTAAGTACTAATATAATGTTTTTGACTTAGTAGATAGTGTTATTAATTAGATGAATTGATTTGAATTTAGTATAATCTTGAATTTGATTGAGATAATAAAGTGTTTTGTAGGATTATCGTTGGTATAGATTTATATGTAATTCGATAATTGCTTTATGCTTTTATGTATACATTGAAGCTATTGATATAATGTTTATTTATGCTAGCAGTCTTGTAAGTTATTTGCTGACTTTGAAATTAGATAATTGAAGTATAATATGTAAATGCTTAACTTTAAGTGCAAATTTTGATGTTAATAATATTTTGATATGGAAAATGCATTCGTGTTAAATGTATAGGTTGTGCATAGAGTATTTAAGAAAGTGTAATTTGGTGCTATAGGATGTATGTAATGGTTGAATTATTGAATGTGATGATAGAAGTTGTAAAATTATGTATTTGAAAATGATTAATAATGAGATTTATTAGTGAATTTAATATATTAGGTATATTTGTATAAGAGTTTTATATTGATATTCGTTCAGTGATGAATTTCTATGTATATATGTATTTGAAGTATGATTATTATTTGTTAGGGTATTTGTATTAACATTGCTGCATTATTAAACTAGATAGATTGTTTATTTTATGACATTGTAATGTTAAATTACTGGTCATTACGGAGATATTGTTATTTGCACTATCGGATCGTATAAATTCACTAAGTTATTTTTTATTATGGTATGTATGGTATATATTATTATAGGATTCATTGATATGTATATATACTATTGGTTGGGTTTTTGATAATTTTAGTTAATTATGTATTGGTTTAATTATGGTGGTTGTTTTGATGACTGTTTTATATAAATATATGTAGGCATCTTATTTTTGTTATAATATAATTTGATTTTTGCAAATGATGATGCTTTATTAGTTGATGATTAATATGCATGTTATGCTGATTAAGTTCTGATGTAAATGATGTGTTATTGCATTAGTAGTCATTGTTAGCAAATTGCTTTCGAGAATTATATAGTCGGTTGTGATTGGTTAAGGTAAATTTTTAAAATGTGTATAGCTGATTGGTGAAATTATGTTTTGTCATAATTTTATGTGTTACTAATATTGAAAACTTGCTAAATATGATGAAATTTGGTTGTTAATTAGTGATGTTGTATTGATATGATATATAGTTTGATTATGCGTATTGGTTATTATTGCTATTGTAGCACCACTTTACGAAAGACACGAGAGGTGAATTAAATCTTGGATGATGGTCAATGAGAAATGTTCATAGGACATCTATTTTTGAATTGAAATATGACGTGAGGTTACATATCTACATTAAAGTTATTTATTTAGATGTACCTTTCATTTTGATAGTAGCTCTTAGTATTATACGTTATTGAATTTATTGAAAGCATTGTTAGTTGATGCACATTGGATTTAGGTACTTATATGGATATTAAAGGTCAGAGTGTTGTTTAATCAGATAGCTTTGATGTTGAGGAGTGATTTTCAGTGATGTTTTTTGATGGTATCTGTTTATTTGTCACGTAATAAAGTCAATTGAGGTTTGAGTTGAGTGAGTGTGTGATCTTTAGGGCATCAGCGTAGTCTGATTGTTTCTGAGAAGGTAGTTTGACAGTGTTTGCTATTGAGATTTTTGATGGATTTGAGCTAGTTGATTTGGATGCTAAGAGTACGTTTAGGCCGTATCGGTGGTGATTCAATGAGCAAGTATTGTAAGGATCATTGATGTACCGATAGCTATAAGTGTACATTTGCTGAGTTATCTAAGATTCGACTTTATAGTCATGGTTTTCCAGGAGTTACGGTATTTAAGAATTGGTAGACTTGTCAAGCATGTCTTGGAACTTGAGTTAGGAGCATATGGTACGTTGTTTGACAGATGTCCGACTGGACATATAGTATTGGTTGAAAGTTGACGGACTTTAATTAATGATATGTTATCATTTGAAATAAGTATCAGGATGATGCTCGATCAGGCCTAATGCTACCTTCGAATGGTTGACGATAATGTTTGGATGATTTAGAGATTAAGATTGATTTGAATTGATACGTGCTAACTAGATGTTGTGTGATCTCGGCAAGTGTTTTGAAGTGATTCATCGCAGTCTATATGAGTTTTAGAGTTTGAATAACATGAAGTGAAGTTAGATATTGGTTGGTAGTCAATTTGTTCAAGTGCATTCTGTGCTTAGCTTACAGTTGTGCTGAGTGTGTAAGGGTCTGGGTCTGAGATTAGACAGGAGCTTAATTGCGAGGACTAGTGTTCAAGATACCACAACTAGGTGTAAGTTATGATTAGAGTATTGCATGAATTGTGTATTTCATGAAGTTGGTTCTAGGGTTCTTGTAAATAGGAACATCGAGCAGACTTAATTGGTAGGTTGCTTAGTGCTTATTAGAGCTCTTGTGAAAGTGTATGCACACTTGGCTAGTGATCTGGTATGAAGGATGATCTGATGCATAGGATTGTGATTGGACTACTTTTACCTTGTTAAGTATGATCTAATGTAAGGGTTGCATACAAGGCACTAGATTGTGAAGGTGTTTAGTGTATAAGAGGATGTATTAGAGTTAGTAATGATTGAGAGATTATATGTAGATGTTGAGTTTGTTCAAGTGTAGCATTTAAGCTGTGGTAGGGTTACACATTCGATTGTACATATTTTGAGTAAGGCATTTAGCAAGTTATGATCTTTAATAATTGAGTTGAGTAAATGAATGTACGATAAGGTGAGTTGGTTGATTAATGAAACTTAGAGATAAAGGACGATCTTTGTATTTTGCAGGACGACTTCAGTGAGGAAGATTACGTTTTATTTCCGAATCAATGTGTGACCTTCGATATTTGGGAATTTGGAGTATGGTCGTATTAAGTGTCTACAGTGTTAAGATCTCGAGTCTAGAAATAAGTTTGTAATGGTAAATAGGTATAATTGTGGTAGTGAATAAACCTTTGTGGTATATGCAATAGGGTAGATTATTGGCACAGTAGGGCTTTAGCAATTGTTTAGAGCTATTTGAAGTGAGATTATTTACAAATTATGTGGAAATTGGAATTTAAATACTGTAGCATAAAATATGATTAAGGTCCTTATGTAGGACCTAGAATACATTATGTGACCCGTTTGGTTCATTTCGCTTTAGGTGGTACAGCGGATTAATTTGCCAGGTTGTATCACTATTGGATCCAAATTACTTGTAGGATAGACTTGTAGGGAGTGAATGGATAGCATTGGTAATTGAAATTTGCTGGTGTAATATGATCTGTGGGTAAATCCTATGGGACCCATAGGTAATTAAGGTCCTTCAGAGGTAGTAATGCCTAAATACTTTATGATTACAAGTATCCTGTGACTTTGTAAATTACAAAATACCCGAAATTCCAAATATTGTGTATGTTCCTAAGATACTAATACTTTTGATTAAATTTAATACTGATGTATTACCAAATTCTGTATTTGATTACAATACTCGATACATATAAAAATACCATTTAATTAAATTATTTCAAAATCAAATTTCATTACCAATACCTTTGATAGATACTTAAAATACCCGTAGGTGAATTGAATATTTGATATAAATCCCTAGTATAGAAATACTGTAGGTAAATTACGTAATACCTGTAGTAGAATTACAGATATATCCTTAGTGTAAATTGGTATTCCTAAATGATTTGGTATCATTGCATTTGGTTTTTTGTGCAATACTTGGATATGTTTGATTAATTTGCATTGCTGAACTATATTGTAATGATGTAATTTGTACTTGTGATTTCATAATGCATGCTTGCATGATAAGTGTCATTGGGTTAGGATTTGTACGGATTCGATAGGTTCGCAGTGTTAGTGAGGCTCAGCGAGTTAAAAGGTTTGATGATTATCGATCGTAAGCCTATTCGAACGTGATATCTATCTTAGACTCGACTTAATTTCTAGTTGCGATAGTTATTCATGTATGGCTTCCACATAGCCTCTATTAAATGGCATCTATATAGCGTGTTCAATCGATTGGTTGGATTTGCTATTATGGTATCGTGGCTACACATTATGCGTTTTGGCATTATGTTACTTACTTGTTGTCATACTAATGATTATCCGGATGTCATATCTGTTAAAGCTGACCCTTATGACCTTCGATTGACTTTCCATGCTTAGAGGATGAGGTTTGTTAAGTGTCGAGGTGGTACATTCACATTTGATTATGTTGTTCACATTATTACTTGTATATTCGATTTGCGATCACCATGTGTGTTCGAGATCCACATTAGATTGGTATACGATTTTACTATTGGTTGATAACTCGATAGTTTCGATAATTCTTAATTAATGTTAATGTCTTTATAAGATCTATCAATTGTTCTAAATCGCGTTTTAACTTCGTATTTCAAATTTCGAGTAAGGGTTATAGCATGTTTTAAATCAGCTTTATTAAGTTTTAAGTTGTTAAGTTATTAAGAGGATTCGAAAACAGGTTTAGAAATCTTAGTATTAGAAGATTTAATCATGTTATTAAAGTTTTAATACTGTGAAATTTGTTAAAATTATTTGGTCTCGATAGATTTGAATGTTTATATTGTTTTCATATTCTTAAAATTGCAAATGTTTTCATCAGACCATGAGATCCAAGTTCTTAATGCAAAGTTGTTCAATCTGGTTAGGATATAAGTCTGGTTTTAAAGGTTCAACAGTTATATTGAAAAATTGCTTGAGATGTATTCGATTCTGGACTTGACTTAGGTCGCCACTCCGGTGGTGTAAGGTTGTTGATTTACGTGGATCTGGATTGCCTTGCTCACCTAGATTCGAGGGTATTCACTAGTGGAAGCCTAATCTCGAGATATTAGATTGGGGTTACGGCTGTTTCGATAATAACTCGTTACTCGTTGGAAGCTCGATGGGTTGCGGTTGGTTCTGTTGTTGCACTTAACGACCTGTCGAGGTATCTGAAGGATTGAACTTGAGGATTATCTTCGAAAGTGGTGTTGGATGATTGAGTGTTAGTACGAATAGCTTAAGATTAGCATATGGGACTACAGTCGATGTGGTTTAATCGTTGTTACTATGGTGAACTGCCTTCGAGGTTTACTGTAGTTGGACTTGACAGTATATAGAGCACACACTATTACCCATGGTGGTCAAAATTAAGGCTGAATTTTAAAACAATTTGAGATCTCATTAAATTCTGGAAAAATATCTTTGAAATCATTTAAAATCCCCTAAATTCTAGATTTGGAAATTTAGGTTTTTAATGGACAAGATTAATTAAGAAATTGAAGACAGAAGAGACCTTACCTAAGCTAGTCGAGGGAAATGGCAATGACAGATTCTTGGTAATGTCTGAGATCGATCTTGGAGTTCAAGATTTCAAATTTGAGGCTGATTTTAGTCAGGAAAAATGACAGCAATATGGTGGAGAATATGTTAACAAATCTTGTGGTAAAAAGAAAAAGAAAAAAACAAGAAAAAGATGGTAAAACTGGGTGTAGGTGACGACAACAATGGGGAAAAGAAAAAAATTAAAATCAAAGAGAATGAGAGGAGGATAGGAACAGATAGGGCAATAAAGAGGAGGTTAAAGTCTAATTATTAGTAAAAAAATAATATTTATACCTAGGTTAACTAGGCTTGGATGGCCCACTAATTAAAACAAGGGGTTTTTGTCAAAAAATTAAATTATTTGCATGGGAAGGGAATTGAAGTTAGGACCTCAATGATAAATTCACTAATGTTTAACCATCAAAACAATAACTCATTATTTATATACTTTGAAATATTTCTTTTAAAAAATAAGGCATGTCACATACTAGGGTTTAAGGCAAAATTTGCAAAATAATAAAAATATTGCGAGAGAAGGGATTTGAACTTGGGTTTCAAGAAACGTTACACTAACATTTAACCAACAAACTAATACCTCATTTATTTCCTAAAAATGCATAGATAATTTAAAAAATTAAGGCATGATCACTCTCTCTCAATTCACAAACCCGATTCTACTAACACCCGATTTTTAGGATGTTACAATGGCAATCTGTTCTGAACATGATTCAACCTTATTTATACAATCCCTCAAGAAATGTTCAAATGAACCACACCGAAGCAGGCTCCCTTTTTCAATCTACAAATTTCGAAATGATTCTTTCCACTATGTTCATAAGAAAGTTTGTCTACATTTCGAACATTACCAGTACTTGCTACCGAAATAGCTTGAGCCTTTGGATTATTTTGTCTGAATGCACCTCTTCTCGGATTCCTAGTAGTAGGAACAGACTGGCTTCTAAAATCCTTCAATTTTTTAAACAAAGGAGTCATAAAATTTCTAGACATGCTTCGCTTGCTCGAGCTCTCATTTTTAGCTTTTGCTCATTTCTTTTCATTCTAGATCACTTCCATTTTCTGAGCACGTTTGAATAACACTACAAATTCTTTAATTTCAAGTGCTCCCGCCATTGCTTGAATGTTCTCATTTAAACCTCACTCAAATCGTGTACACATTTCATCCTCTAAAGTTAATTGCTCTTGGGCATATTTACTCAGATTGAAAAAATTACATTCATATTCAACAATCGATATGTTTCCCTATTTTAGATCCATAAATTCTCATTTCTTGCCTTCTAGATACATTTTCCTGATATATTTCTTCTTGAACTCAACCTAAAAGAATTCCCATGTTACTAAATCTCTCAGAACCACTGATGTTAGAATAACCCACCATTGATATACATATTCTTTCAATAGTGATACAACACATTTCAAACTATATTCAATAGAGCAATCTAATTCATCGAAAACACGATGGGTATTTTCTAGCCAATATTTGGCTTTTGCAGGATCATCATTATACAACCCTCATAATTCTTTCA
The DNA here is from genome assembly GCF_025698485.1 of Gossypium arboreum. Classification (NCBI taxonomy): domain Eukaryota; kingdom Viridiplantae; phylum Streptophyta; class Magnoliopsida; order Malvales; family Malvaceae; genus Gossypium; species Gossypium arboreum. The sequence goes on along the minus strand of NC_069073.1, from coordinate 10,673,409 downwards.
CTCTACATTTATGAATATTATTTATAACGGGTCGGTTAACAATTACCCAATTCTAGTTTTAAGGATGACAAGGTGCCAAGAGAGGCACAAGAGGGGGTAGAAGTTGTAGAGCTATTGAGTTAGCTTACATAAACTGAGTAAACCACTCATTCATCATTTGAAAGAAGGCATCACCGCCCTCACTTCTATGTATTGAGTAAGCTTTGATTTGCTCCTCTTGTTCAGAAGTCGGCACGCTACTATCCACCTCATCATTTACGACACAATCAGAGTCAACTGACATTGCAAATATATAAGAAAAACATAGTCAAATCAGATTAGAAGCATCACACAAAAATTATAGGTTACTGTGGCATGTATTTTCTAAACTCAATATATACTAGGTTTAGTCCTAGAATCGACTAAATTGTAGCTCTGATACTATTAAATGTAACACTACTTACTCAGTCCAATCGTCAGCCTCGAGCTATAGGATGCTACAATAGTAAACAGAAATAATGATACGCAATTTGTTTAGAAATATTCAATAAACCAATACATACAAGTTTAACATGCATTACAAATAAATCTAAGTCTCAATCGAGCTTATGAAAGCCCTTAAATAGTCTCGGAACCAAATCGAGACCACTTTGAAACTTTTACAAAAATATAGGTAAAAAGACAAAATAGAAGTCACACGATCATGTGGCCAAGCATGTTATAGGCTGATGCCGAGTGGAGCTATATCAAATTTTAAAAACTGACCCAGTTTGTGATATTTATAACAATAAACCTTAACCGAATTTGTACCTGTGTTCTTAGATAAGCGAATCCTTAATTTTTTTTTCTTTCAACCAAACGATCTTCTCCACTATTCTCATACCACAAACTACTTCAAGTGTGGGCTTGAACCAATTGAATCAAAACACAAAACTAGAAAAAGTTTTCCTTTTGGGGTGAAAATAAAAATTCTCTTTTCTAAAATAGAAACATGTAAAGTTAATATTCTGAAAAATATATTTATCGGTTGAGAATTAATGTTTTTGTTAATAGCTCTACCGGTGCCATTTATTTATAGGAAGAGAAGGTTGAACCCTTGTAGAGTTGTAAAAGTTTATTTCCACTAGAAAATCAATATTCTAGTTAATGATACTAGGGTTTTACCGTCCCACCTCCTTACATGAGGAGTTTTGGGCCTTTCTCACATCGGATCCAATTACGAGTACTTTTTGGGCTTTTTTGACCTAGTACTCTGTAATATGATCCAACACGATTCAGTTTTTCTACTTTCCAAAATAAACTTTAATATCTACATATTAAATAATTTTCTAACCTCAATTTTACCCCAGTAAAATTTTGATTTAGACAATTTTACTCTCGATAAATTTTTGACAATTTTAACCCTAGTAAAATTTCAAGAAAATTCATTTAATGTCACAAATCAGCATGTTCACTATGACTGAATGATTTATTTTCATTTTTGGGCTTCAAAACTGTCCAAAATCATAAACTTATTATTCCATCATTTTTAAAGTAATCCTATATAGGATTGCAAGTTTCTATTTTCATTTCTTTTTTTTAGAAACCTCCATTCATTTCCAAGTGATTCCATTTCTTCATTTCGAAAAAAAGCATAATCATTCCTGAATGTTTCCCATTTCTCTTTTTCTATCCATTCTGTTCATTTGTATTCAAACACGCATTTCATTTTTGGTTTCAATGAGCTAACAGAGGGACCGATTGGACATATGTACTTGAGGCTCAAATGATTTATAATTAAGCTTTAGCTTTTCGCTTAATAATTATAAATTCATTTAGTCACGAAGTAATTCCACTATAGTATTGTGACTGAGCTCTCTCCAACAACAAACCATTATGAAAGAAACTACTTAATGTTCGTCCAATGACCTTATCATAAGTGTGTTACCCTCATAGGATATCCTTGATCTCTTTGGGAAAATATTCGTTCTCCCAATATGATCCTATTTTATCTCATTGTAACTATTGCATCTTTTTTCATGAAAAGTCAATCACGTTATCCATCACGATGACTAGTGGCCACATTTACTTTTCATCAACCATGTAATGCCAACGAGAGGATACTATTTACCCATGTTTTGGGCTATGAATTCCACTATTTTGAATAATGCTACATACTACAGAAGTTGTACACCCAATGCACCAACTTTCGATTCCTTACCTATTTCAACTCAAGCTTTTACTTACATCAAAGTTGTAACGCCCTGGGCTTTATATTTCTATTTCTGTGTAAATGTGACACAAATTTATATCTGCTTTAGTGGTTAAGTGTTTTGGGTGTATGTGAGAGGTCTTGAGTTCAAGCTTTACCTTTAGCAAATTTTTTTATTTTTGGATTCAAGCCTTATCTTTGATCAATAGATTTATATTAAATTATTTATAATCCTACACCAGATGAGCCAGCTGGTTCGAGTGGTAAGAGTGTTGGTGTGTTGGAGGCCCTGCGTTCGAATCCTTGCGTTAGCATGGGTATTTATTTTTGGTCAATTATGGGCAAGTGTTTTGGTGGAGTTGGGTCTTTGAGTAATAGCTGTTAGTAGGTTACTAGAGAGGAATTTTAAGGATTCCTGATATCATTTGTTTTCTTTTCTTTTTAAAGTTTTCCTCCCTCCTCTCAAATTCTCAAAATTTTCTAACGTGCATTCTCATTTCTCTGCTAATTGTTGTTTCTCCTCTCTTCTTGTTGCACTGAATTAGTTTTTTCATCTTCCTATCTACTACCAAATTTTAACTTCTCTTCCTTACGTGCGTTACTGGGGAAGATTCTAGGGCTCAAAATCATTTTTTGGGGATTTAGTATCTTGGGGTTACCGTCATTCAATTGAAGGTTCTGGTGGTCTCAGGATCATTTTTGCATCGAATTGATACCAGATATGTACCTGAAATACACGAAAATAAGATTCAGTAAAATCTAAAAAACAAATCTGCTGATGCCACACGGGCATGTGGTCACCCATGTGGTAGGCCGTGTGTGAGTACATAACCGTGTGGTTGATGAAGGCATGGTCGTGCACAAGACACGGCTGTGTGGTGGCTCGAGGGTTGCCGTATGAGCCATAGGGGCCAGGACAAGTTGGGCGTGGGCTACACAGATGTGTGGGCCTACACGAGCATGACGCACGGGCATGTGTATTCTTGGGCCAGGCCGTGTGGGCCATACGGGCATGTGAGCATAAATTTATAAAATTTTTCTGAGGATCGCACAAGTCGTCCTAATCGACTGTAGACCTATTGTAGGGTTGGTAAAAGCTAACCAAACCTCAAAGTTGTAGATCTAATAGACTAATAACCTGTACTGAGTTTGATTATGCCATGCATATCTATTTATTTTGATATCTGTACATAGCATGTTGAGCATGTCTAGTATGTATTTTGTATCTATTCTATTCATGTTTGTGGGGTAGGTTTTGTATTTATGGAGGAAGTGTTCTGTATGGCGATCATCGCCTATTATCTAGCTGCTTGGTTGCATTACGTCTGATACGTATCGTAACAACACAATGTTGTGTGTAGGGATGGGTGGGTGTTTTTAACCCGACATGTAGTGTGATGGGATGGTCAGAGCTGGGGTGTAAAGGATGGGGGTAGGATTTTCTATATTTGTATCTCTATTTGATTATGTTATAGTATCTGATAAGGACACGAGTCTGTATCTGTATCTGTTTCTGGTTATGTATATGATGATTATATGCTTGTATGCTTAATTCTGCTGGGTTATACACTGAGTTTATATAAACACACCCCCTTTCTTTTTTGTTCTGTACAGGTAATCCACAGAGTTAGGCAGATCGGTGCAGCGGAGGACTCAACAGTGACCACTTGCTATTACAATTTTATTTTGTTTCATGGTTTTATTTAAGTTATGGCATTGAAATTTGAGAGGTTGTATTTTCTAGGACTCTCTGGACTCTTTTAAACTGTTTGTATTTGGTTATGGGTTTTTGGATTTAACCTGCTTTTTACTATGATGGTTTTACTTAAAATATGATTTTCTAAAAATACGAATTGTTTTCCTTAAACACAATGATTTTCCTAAGCTTCCACTAAAATGATACGTTTTAAAGCAAGTCGACTAATTGAATATATGTTTTGAAAGAAATGAAAGTAATTAAAGGTTTATAAGCTTAAGGTTTTTATCGAGTTAGCTCCGTTTTCAAAATCCCTTTCATGTGACATCGCCAAATCCGGCCATAATGTCTAAGCCGGGTTTGGGGTGTTACCTTTAGTGATATCAGAGCCAGGTTGCAAAACTCGGCTCTGAATTCTGGGTTCTAAATTTTTTTTAAAAAGGTATTAGATTTTAAATGATTTGACTAATTGAGGTATGTGGTACACTAAGTCTCCGACGCTGATCCTGTAAGTATTTTTGTACTTAAACTAAACTATTCTGAAACACTGTAGTTAGCACTTTCTGAAACTACATTGAAACAGTTAGATACTGAAACTTCTGAAAACACATCTGAACATCTGATAATTTATGCATAAAACATCTATTAATAAATACTGAAACTGATACATAAAACTTTTAATGTAGATAAAACTTGAATTAGGCAATGAGCGTACGTGGAACTCACAGACGTGGTACTCGTAGTCATGGAAGGGGCCGTAGGGGGCTCGAGCTGAGTCTTTCTCCTTGGGCAGTATGCCAAATCTGGATATAAGTGAGACACCAGTTTCACCTGCAAGTAAGACTGGGTCTCAAAGCCATTCGACTGGGAATGACACATTGTCCCAGGCCGTGTAGAGGATATTGGAGAGGGTCGCTGGACCCCATTCTAGATCTAGGGCCTAGGGTCAGTAACTGAACGACTCGGGTCTAATGGAGCTGAGTTGTTTAGGGGTGTGTCTGAGTACTGGTTAGAGGCCATGCAGAAGATTATGAATGACTTAGACTGCAATCCCGAGTAGAAATTTAAGGGTACAGTCTCTTTGCTTTGCGACGAGGCATATCTGTGGTGGTTAACGGTTGATGAGCGTACTTAGCCAGATAGTTTAAGTTAGGATTTCTTCAAGACCACTTTTCAGAGTAAGTATGTGGGAGCGAGCTATGTGGACGCTCGTAGGAGTGAGTTCATGAATCTCACGCAATGGGACAGGCCTGTGGCCGAATATAAGGCAGAATTTCTGAGGTTGAGCCACTACGCTCGAGGCATGGTGGCATTTGAGTACAAAAGGTGTGTTCACTTTGAGGGCAATCTGAGGTATAACTTAAGGGTTTTTATTGCTTTACAGAGGGAGCAAGAGTTTGTTGTTCTAGTGGAGAAGGTGAAGATCGTTGAGGATGTTAAGCGCATGGAGCGCCAGAATAGAGACAAAGATAGAGGTTAGAACAAGATGGATTCAGAGCCCTCTAGTTCTGTTTCGAGGCTTAAGGAAAAGGTCAGATCTGATGGGCCAGTTAGAGTGAGGGCTCCTGTTGCTCCAGCTGGGTTGCAGCCATGCAGTGATTGTGGTAAGCGTCATCCGGATAAGTGTTGGAGGAGGATTAAGTCCTGTTTGAGATGCGGATCTCTAAAGCACTGTATCAAATACTGTCCACAGCAGACAGATCATATGCAAGCTCCGGGTATTATGCAGCCTCAAAGGGCAGTTCAGTAGCCACCTAGGGGCCGTGGTCAGACTAGGGGTGGTATGTAACAGCTCGATTTTGACCTTAATCGGAATAGTGGTTTCAAGACCACGAATCTGAGTTAGAAAAATATTTTTAAAATTATTTTTTGTGTTTCTAATGTGTGAATTTGTGTGTGCTAAATTTTCATATAAAAATTTTATCGTTTGGATGCCCGATTTAATAAAAAATGGCTTAATCGCATAAATTAAAAATCTGGTGGTTTAATGTGCAAGGGCCGAATTAATGTTGTCATTTTAAATTGAAGTGCTTATGATGCAATTAAACCAATGGTTTTATGCATGGACACATTCGGTCATGGGTTAGTGGAGTTGAAATAATATTACAAAGGTTATTTTAGGTACTAAACAAATTATTTAGTAATAATAAAACATAAAACAAAAACAAATGCTTTAAAGGGTTCGGCTATTAACAAGCTTGATTAAGGTATGTATTTAGCTCGGTTTTTTATGATTTTTACGTTTTTGAGATCGTTGCTTAATAATCTATCAAGCCCATGCCCTAATTTTTGAATTGGTTGATGATTTTGAAAGATGCTATTGATGAATAATTGTGTTTTGTGGTGTTTGAAAATGAAATATGGAAGATAAGTTTTGGGTTAATATGTATTTTATTGGAAATTTCGATAAATTTGAATAATTAGGGCTTAATTGAAAAATAATAAATTGAAGGACTAAAAAGCAAAATAAATGAGATGTGTGTATTTGTATGTACTAGAGGAACATTCGGCCTAAGCATGTTGCATGGAGATTTTGTGTATTTTGTGTTTTATGCAATTAGAACTAATTTGTAGAAGTATAAAATATTAGGGGTAAAATGGTAATTTGACCATTTAAGTGTTGTTGGATTAATTTGAATGAAATTGTGTTTGAATGAGATTAATTTGAAATTGTATAGATCAAGAACAAAAGAAATCGGACTTGGATCGTGGAAAAACAAAAATAGTCGAATAGTCGATTTATATAGTTCGTCGATATCCGAGGTAACTCTATAAGCAATAAACATCGTTAAATTTGGATGTATATGATCTTTATATGCTGAATTTAGTTGTGTGAATTTCTATTAGTTATAGTTGAATGTATAAATGTTTATGAGATTTGAGAACAAGTTCAATTCAATTGAGATATGATGATTGAAAAGCTTAGTATGAACTTTAAATAATAATTAGGATTTCTGAAATAAAAATTATGTGTAAGACCGACTTTGTATCAGTGATATTCGGGCTTTATGCCTAGCAAACTTTGTGCCGGTGTATAATATCAGGCCTATTGCCTAGCAAGCTTTATGCCGGTGTATTATATTATGCTTATTGCCTAGCAGGCTCTTTGCCGGTGTATTATACTAGGCTTTATGCCTAGCAAATTTTATGTGAGCAACGGTAAAAGTAATCAAATGTGTTAAATGAGCTAAAGTGACCAGGTATGTGAATGTGGTTTAATTATTTGAAATGAAGGTAAATTGACTGAAAGATATGTGATAAAAATGTTATGTGATGCTATTGAAGATGTATGTAATTATGAGTAGTGTATTCGGTCTTATGATAGGTATAAGTATGTAATTTAAAAGCTTGATTTATGAGTATGTATATATGAATGCATATGTATAATTGATTATATATGATATTATGACTTTCAAATTGGAGAATATATATTGATAATTTATATATGTGTATATTCGGCCACGGTATATTTTGAGTATAAATATATGTTTGATATGGTTTATTTTTTTTAGAATGGAATTGTCTATCTATATATGAAATTGATAGTATGATTCGGTTTTATTTTATTGATCTATCGAGGTCACTAAATTGTTTAAATTGCTTATAACTTACTAAGCTACGATAGCTTACTGTTTGTATGTTTATTCTTTGTTCTTATAGATTTTGGAAGTTAGTTACTGGCTCAGGGATCGTCAGTAAAGTCATTCACACTATCGTTAACATTCGGTACTTTTAAAAGTTTTAATTCGAACTTATGTATGGTATGTATAGGCTAATATGTATTTTTGTCCGATCTTGGATATGTATATATAAGCCATGCGAAGTTGGGTTGTCATTTTGTAAATCTTGAAATTTATGCTTTGGCTTGATGATTATGTGTGGTTGTGGTTTGATTGACTCGGTTTTGATATAAATATATGTATGGCTATGCTTAGTATTTTTTTTATTTGACATGAAATCTTTGCATAATATATGATTTGGCTTAATGCAAAAATTATATGCTTGGAATGAGAATGAATAAGTTGAAAATGGTCATTGAATATGCATGAGTATATGCATAATTAAGTTCGGCTAAGGATTTTATAAAGTACCAAATGAATAGTTTTTTGGTTTAAATATGCATATTTGTTAGCATGCAAAGTTGACTTATACGCATAAAATTTATGCTTTTGAGAAATGTGTTATTTCATGCTCATTTGTAATTGGTTTAAATGGGTAGCAATTTTTTTTAAAGAAAATGTGATGTATAAGCTATATGGTGAAATATATATATTTTTGACATGAATTGTTCGTGATTACATAGAATATTCCTATTGTAAAATTTTATAATATGGTTAGTAAAGTTTTTAAGTTGATTAATCATACGCAAATCTGCTTGGTAATTGAACTATATACTTGATTATGTTTGTGATAGTATGAAAGTCGTATCTTGTCTGGTAATCCCTCGTAACCCATTCCGGTGACAAACACGGGATAGAGGTGTTACATGGTAATAGGATAGGCCGAGGGCAGAGAGCACCAGCAGAGGTGTTGGTCAGACAAAGGCAAGGCAGCCTACACTTGTTTATGATGCACAATGCCGAGAGGATAGAAATGCTCCTAACTTCATCACCGGTACGTTTTTTATTTTTGATGTACCATTCATCATTTTGATATATACGGGGTCTACTCACTCATATATAGCCAGTTCTATTTCTGAAAACTTGGGGTTTTTATGGAGAGCATTTCTAGTTAGGTTATTGTATTGAGTCCATTGGGGCAATCTGTCCGAGTTAGTAAACTCTATATGGATATTTCGTTAGAGGTGCAAGGTATTGTTTTTTGGACGATCTGATGGAGCTTTCATTTGGGGAGTTCAATTTAATTCTAGGCATGGATTGGTTGGTGAAGTATTGAGTTAGTTTGGACTGTGCGACTAAGAAGGTCATTTTAAGGACTGAGGATGATAAGGAGGTGGTTGTGATTGGCAAGCGTCGAGATTACTTGTCTAATGCGATCCACTCTTGTGTCTGAGAAATTGGTTCATAAAGGGTGTGAGGCATATTTTGCTTGCATCAGTGTTTCTGTATCTGAGGACTCTTCTGCTAGGGACATCAGAACTGTGAGAGATTTTTTGGATGTCTTTCCTGAGGAGTTACTGGGTTTACCTTTGAACCGAGAGGTTGAGTTTGGTATTGAGCTTCTTTCAGGTACAGCTTCGGTGTCCATTGCTCCCTACCATATGGCACCGAAAGAGCTTACTGAGCTTAAGGCTCAACTACAAGATCTTCTGGACCGTGGTTTCATCAGTCCTAGCGTGTCTCCATGGGGAGCACCAATACTATTTGTTAAGAAGAAGGATAGGACCATGAGGATGTACATTGACTATCAACAGTTGAACAAGTTGACTGTGAAGAATAAGTATCCGCTTTCGAGGATCGATAACCTTTTTGATCAGTTTCAAGGGGCTTCTGTGTTCTCCAAGATTGATCTTTGATCTGGATATTATCAGTTAAGGGTTAAGGAGGTTGATGCACATAAGACTGCATTTAGGACTTGTTATGGGCATTACAAGGTCCTAGTTATGCCTTTTTGATTCACGAATGCTCTGGCCGCATTCATGGATCTGATGAATCGTGTGTTTCAGCCCTATCTGGATCAGTTCGTCGTGGTTTTCATTGATGATATTCTGGTATATTTTAAGACAAAGGATAATCATGATGAGCATCTCAGAGTAGTGCTTCATATTCTTCGTCAGAAGTAGCTTCACGCTAAGCTAAGCAAGTGTAAGTTCTGGTTGCATGAAGTGACTTTTTTGGGGCACGTGGTTTCTGGTAAAGGGATTCAAGTTGATCCTTGAAAGATTGAGGCTGTGCTTGATTGGAAACAGCCTAAGAACGTGTCTGAGATCCGTAGCTTTCTTGGTTTGGAGAGTCATAATCATCGGTTTGTTGAGGGATTCTCTCTTATTGCAACCCCCTTGACTAAGCTTCTGCGTAAGGGTGTGTCATTTGTCTAGACTGATCTACAGCAATTGAGATTGGAGAAGCTCAAGTCTGTTTTGACTCAAGCTCCTATTCTGATACAACCTGAATCTGGAAAGGAGTTTGTGGTTTACAGTGATGCGTTACACGTTGGTTTAGGATGCATTCTGATGCAGGATGGTAAGGTTGTGGCTTTTGCGTCCCGCTAACTTAAGACACACAAAGGGAACTATCTGACGCACGATCTTAAGTTGGCTACGGTGGTCTTTGCATTGAAAATCTGAAGGCATTATCTGTATGGTGAAAGGTGTATTGTCTATACCGATCACAAGAGCCTCAAGTATCTCCTCACTCAGAAAGAGTTAGACCTTAGGCTGTGGCGATGGATTGAGCTACTTAAAGATTATGACTACACCATTGAGTATCATCCTGGTAAATCCAATGTGGTGGTTGGTGCTCTCAGTCGAAGAGCAATGTCTGATTTGAGAGTGATGTTTGCTCGCCTTAGTCTATTTGATGATGGGAGTCTATTAGCCAAGTTGCAAGTTAAGTCAACTTGGATTGATTAGATTCAGGATAAGTAGTTAGGGGATGAGTCTCTGAGCTTGTTGTTTCAATAGATTAAGAGTGTTACTACTGCTGATTTTGGGTTAAACAGTGATGGTGTGTTATGTTTTCAAGGACGATTCTGATCTGAGGCACTCAATTCTGAGGAACAAGCATAGTAGCCCTTAAGTTATGCATCTCGGTGGTAATAAGATGTATCGAGGTCTCTGTGAATTGTACTAGTGGTCGGGTTTAAAGCGAGAGGTTATGGATTTCGTAGCTCATTGTCTGACGTGTCAGCAAGTTAAGGTTGAGCGCCAATTTCCTTCAGGTTTGTTGCAGCCAGTTAAGATTCCCTTGTGGAAATGGAAATAAGTGACGATGGACTTCATTAGTAGGTTGCACTTGACACCCACTAAGAAAGATTTTGTTTGTGTAACACCCTGAATTTGGGCCTAGAAGTTTTGGGCCTTGAGCATGGGAGCTGTTGAAGGCAGCTTATAATATTCTATTGTGCGTGAAAATTTCGTAGTTGAAGGCTTGTTTTAGTGGTTAAGTGTACTGAGAAGTGTTGTAGAAGTCCTGGGTTCAAACCTGGACTCTAGCAAAAATTTTTGGTTTAAGGTGAATTAAACCCTGGGTGTAGTAGGTAGGCCTTAAGAATATTGTTGGAGAAATTGTGACACCAAATGCCTTGTGGCTTAGTGGCAAGTAGCGTGTGGAGCATTTAAAGGGAGGCATGGGTTCGAATCCCATGGCAAGCAAGGAGCATTTATTTTGCTAACAGGGGGCGGCAAAAGTTGGTGTTGAATTTAAACTCTGATGTTGGAGGGATCCCACATCGGGAAGCTAACATAAGAGTGGTTGCGAAGCTGGCTTTAAATAGAGGGAACCATGAGGAGAGTAAAGGTACATTTTCTTGGCTGATCCCTTTCGCTGTATGGCGTGCTCGTTTGGGTTGGGCACCGGCTAAGAGTGCTCGGAGTGTGGATTAACTCCAGTCTCCAATCAGGTGTGTATTCCTCACTACTCTACTTGTAGGATGGCTACTTCGGGTCGCGATGGGCTGAAAGGGGCCATGTAGGCCCAATGGGCCTACGGGCCCAATTGGATAAGTTGTTTGATTGTATAGTAAATATTGGACTGGGCTAGGTGAATCTCATATTTGTGGCTAGATTTGGGCTAAAAGGGTCACACGAGCGTGTGGGCCCATTTGGGCCGAGAATAGGCTTTAGGCCCATTCGTATTGTTATCCCTATTTAGAATACTTTAGTTTACCAAATTACTAAAATACCCTCGACTTGTAAAATTACCAAAGTACCCCCGATTTATAAAATTACCTAAATATCCTCAATTTGTAAAATTACTGAAATAAGATAGAATTACCATTTTACCCTCGATTTACAGAATTACCATTTTACCCTCGATTTATAAAATTACTGAAATACCCTTGGTTTACAAAATTACCCAAATACCCTCGATCAATAAAATTACCAAAATACCCTTGTAGGATAGAATTATCAAAATACCCCTGTAGGGTAGAATTACTGAAATACCCTTGTAGGGTAGAATTACCGAAATACCCCTGTAGGGTAAAATTATTGAAATACCCCTGTAGGGTAGAATTATCGCAATACCCCTGTAGGGTAGAATTACCGAAATATCCTTGTAGGGTAGAATTACTAAAATACCCTTGTAGGGTGGAATTACCAAGATACCTTGTGGGGTAAAATTACCATTTTTCCCCTAAAGTGTTAAATGACTGTTTTGCCTTTGTGGCCAAGTGACTAACTTGGACTATGTGGTTGACGAATTTGATTGTGAATATATGTTGGTAAATGAATGACTTTACTGTGATTGTTTGATTCAAATATGGGCATGACATTCTGCATACATGACATGTTGCATGGGTTAGGATTTTGTACGGAGGAAGATCTGATCTGTTAGGATCGCATGGTTGCTTGACGACTGAGGATCCACCGAAGGCTTAAGAACCGTATATTCGTACTGATTTGATAAGGTCACACAGGTCGCCCAAGACAACTGTGGACCGATCAATGGCTGAGTGCCGATCATATTTACCCGAGGCTGTGTGCCGACTATATTACCGTCGCTAATGGCTATGTGCCTAACATGATACAGCTACCGATGGCTTAAAGCCTTCTAATTATAGCTTTGTGTCAACCTACATATGGCTCTATGCCAACCTGATTATGGCTGTGTGCCAAACATATTTGCCTAAGGCTATGTGCCAATATATGGTTATTGACGACTCTGTGTCGATCACATTTACCTAGGGCTGTGTGCTGGTTATGTTACTCTAGTTGATGGCTATGTGCCTAACATAATGCAATTATCGATGGCTTTGTGCCACGATTTCATTAAGTGGCTTTGCCACATTATCTGCTCGTGGATCTCGCCACAATATTCAGATCTGTGACTCTGTCACAATATCTAATAACCGAGCAAAGAATGCCGCAATCAGAGTGTAGGGTGGGTGGGTTGAGCTATTCCCACATGGAGTGTAGAGCTGATGCAATGGAGTGTAGCGGTTGGTTATAGGTGGATTGGGTTGGGATTGCATTCACATTCGATTTTTGATTCATTACACGACATCGATTCGATTCGATTCTCACACCGATTCGATTCGATTCGATTCTAGTTCGATAATGTTTCTTATTCTCGTAATGGGTTAAAGCCCATCCGGTATCGCTCATTATAGTGGGCTAAGGCCCAATTGATAATGAAACTGTAAGTAAGGTTGGGGCCAGACTTTTAATTCTTTTATATGACTAACTGTTCCTTTTTATAGTAGGGGGATTTCACACTGAGTTTTCGTAAACTCACCCCGTTTATTAACCTTTCGGGTAATTTCCAGCCTTAGACGGATCGGAGCTACGAGAGGCTCGGAGTAAGCCACACACACTGTTTATTTTATAGTTTTGATTATTACTTTTAAATGTTTTATGTGGGTTGTAGTAAAGCCGTTGTAATTTTCTGGATTTGAAATTTGAAATTTGAAATTTTACTTATTGTTCTTATAATTGCTAGTATTAGAACAAGGTTTTCCAAAGCAACTACTGTTGTTCAAAACATCACGTATCCGCAATTGTTATTAAATCAAGCTTCCGCAACTGCCAAGATTTTCACAAAGTTGTTAAGAATGTTATTCAGCTGAGGTTTCTAACAAGGTTTAAAAAGGGTATAAGTTTTTAATTATTAAGAAAGGTTTTTAATGGAAACATGGTTTTCGAAAAACACTTCAATGTGACATGCTAGATTCGAGCCAAACTTCCAGGCCGGGTTTGGGGTGTAATAGTTTGGGTCATCGTGGATCAATTGACCAAGTCTGCTCACTCTATTCCAGTTCAGACGGACTATTCTCTATATAAGTTGGCAAAGCCCTATATCTCTGAGATAGTTAGACTTCATGGGGTTCCTGTTTCGATCATTTCTGATAAGGATCCTCGCTTCACATCTCAGTTCTGGAAAAAGTTGCATGAGGCTTTGGGTTCGAGGTTGGACTTCAGTACTGCGCTCCACCCTTAGACCGATGGCCAATCTGAGAGGGTGATTCAGATACTGGAGGATATGCTTTGGAGCTGTGTGATTGATTTCCAGGGTAGTTGGGAGGTTTATCTGCCGCTAGCTGAGTTCACGTACAATAACAGTTTCCAGTATAGCATCCAGATGGCACCTTACGAGGCTCTGTATGGTCGTAAGTACTGAACTCTGCTATGTTGGACTGATTTGGGTGAACGTCGGGCCTTGGTTTCTGAGTTGGTTTCTAAGACTAAAGATAAGGTTTGACAGATTCGGGATCATCTGAAAGTGGCTTTTGATAGACAGAAGTCTTATACTAATCTAAAGATGAGGGATATTGAGTATTCTGTGGGGGACTTCATCTTTCTTAAGGTTTAATAGGCCGTATAGGATTGTAAAGCGAGTGGGACCGTTGCTTTTCAGTTAAAACTACCTCCAGAGTTGGACTGTATCCACGACGTCTTCCATGTTTCGATGTTGAGGCGGTATCAGTCTGATCCTTCCCACCTTGTCTCTGTTGAGGAGATCAAGGTTAGACCAGGCTTGAATTTTGAGGAGGAGCCAGTTCAGATTTTGGATCGGGATGTTAAAGTTTTGAGGAGGAAGTCCATTCCTTTAGTAAAGGTTCTATGGCAGAATCATAGCTCTAAGGAAGCCACGTGGGAACCTGAGGACTGGATGCATCAGTAGTACCTTTATTTGTTCTGATCAAGTAAATTTTGAGGTCAAAATTTCTTTTAGGAGAGTAAAGTTGTAACACCCTAGGCTTTATATTTTTGTTTCTGTGTAAATGTGACACAAATTTGTATCTGCTTCTGTAGTTAAGTGTTCTGGGCATGTGTGAGAGGTCTTGAGTTCAAGCCTTACCTTTCGCAAATTTTTTTATTTTTGGATTCAAACCTTATCCTTGATGAGTAGGTTCATATTAAATTGTTTGTAATCCCACACCAGAATGAGCCTGCTAGTTCAAGTGGTAAGGGTGTTGGTTTGTTGGAGGCCCTGTGTTCGAATCCATGCGTTAGCATGGGTATTTGTTTTTGGTTCAGTTATAGGAAAGTGTTTTGATGGAGTTGGGTCTTTGAGTAGTGGCTATTAGTGAGTTAGTAGAGATGAATTTTAGGGATTCCTGATATTATCTATTTTCTTTTCTTTTTAAAGTTTTCCTCTCTCCTCTCAAATTCCCAAAATTTTCTAACGTGCATTCTTCTTTTCCAGCTCTTTGTCGTTTCTCCTCTCTTCTTTTTGGGCCGAAATAGTTTTTGGTCTTCCTATCTGCTACCAAATTTTAGCGTCTCTTCACTACGTGCGTTACCGGGAAAGATTTTGGGGTTCAAAATTGTTTGTTGGGGACTTAGTCTTTTAGGGTTACCGTCGTTCGATTGAAGGTTCTAGTGGTTTCGGGGTCATTTTTGCATCGAATTGATACCAGGTATGTATCCGAAATGTAGAAAAATGAGATTTGGCAAAAGCTAAAAAATGAATCTATCGACAACACACGGGTGTGTGGTCACTCGTGTGGTAGGCCGTGTGTGAGTACACGACCGTGTGGTCGACGAAGGCATGGCCTTACGCAAGACACAGCCGTGTGGTGGCTCGAGGATGGCCGTGTGAGCCCACAAGGGCATGACGCACGGGCGTGTAAATTCTTGGGACAAGCTGTGTGGGCATACGGGCAAGGCAAATTTGGCTGTCTGGGCCACACAGGCAAGGCCAATCTAGCCGTGTGGGCCACACAGGCATGTAAGCCCAAATTTCTAAAATTTCTCTGAGGGTTGCACGAGTTGTCCCAATCAACTGTGGACCTACCGTAGGGTTGGTAAGAGCTAACCAAACCCTAAAACTGTAGATTTGATAGACTGATAACCTGTACTGAATTTGATTATGTCTCGCATATCTTTTTATTCTGATATTTGTACATTGCATGTTGAACATGTCTAGTATGTATTTTGCATTTGTTCTGTTCATGTTTGTGGGGTGGGTTTTGTATTGATGGAGGAAGTGTTCTGTATAGCGATCATCGCCTATTTCCTGGCTTCTTGGCTGCACTATATCTGATACGTGTCGTAACAACACAATATGGTGTGTAGGGTTGGGTGGGTGTTTTTAACCCCACATGTAGTGTGATGGAATGGTCAAAGCTGATGTGCAGAGGATAAGGGTAGGATTTTGCATATTTGTATCTGTAGCTGATTCTGTTACGATATCTGAGAAGGACACGAGTCTGTATCTGTATCTATTTCTAGTTATGTATGTGATGATTATATGCTTGCATGCTTAGTTCTGCTGGGCTACACAGAGTTTACGTAAACTCACCCCTTTCTATTTGTTCTATATAGGTAATCCATAGAGTTAAGCGGATCGGTGCAGCGGCGGACTCGACGGTGACCATTTGCTATTACACTCTTATTTTGTTTCACGGTTTTATTTAAGTTTTGGCATTGAGATTTGAGAGGTTGTATTTTCTGGGACTCTCTGGACTCTTTTAAACTGTTTGGCTTTGGTTATGGGTTTTTGGATTTAACTTTCTTATTACTATGATGGTTTTACCTAAAACATGATTTTTTAAAAATGTGAAGTGTTTTCCTTAAACACGATGATTTTTCTAAGCTTCCACTAAAATGATACATTTTAAGGTAATGTGCCTAGTTGAATATATGTTTTGAAATAAATAAAAGCAATTAAAGGTTTATAAGCTTAAGGTTTTTATCGAGTTAGCTCCATTTTCAAAATCCCTTCCATGTGACATCACCAGAGTCAGCTATAACATCTAGGCCGGGTTTGGGGTGTTACAAAAGTGTACGAGTCACTCATACATAGTCGCATCATCCACTTAAGATTTAGGTATGTCACATTATGAACATCACAAGTGAATAAATCCATAAACGGATTTAGGATCTATTTTGCTTGGGTCATGTCTGATGTACTATCAATGTAGTCAATCACATCTATGTCTCTATCTTTTGGGAGTCATCTGCTCAAATGCCCAAGACAAGGCATCTCCCCAATTGGACTTGATAGACAACATATTAGTCTTTCAATCGGTTTTCTCATTTCCGATTACACTAAGGACATGTTTAGGTTCGTCTATTAATACAAGTTGTCTTTTATACTATGATCCGACCATGTATTACTGCTTAGTATTACTTAAACAATAAACAACCAATGAGCAACATTTGCTTCTTTTTTCTTTGCATGCAAAAATCATTTGAGGGTAATAATACAAAGTATATTAATGTAATGTTTGAATAAATTTTTAATCAATCTTTTTGAAAAAATTACAAGTGTACTTAGACGAAATAACTACACTCAGGACACCAAAACCAACACACACAACCGTGTAACCATGCTGTGTAAGAGACTAAGACCATGTGTACTCAAAATCAACCTAAACATACAGAGCACACGGTTGTGTCAACTACCCATGTGTGACACACGGCCATGTGGTAGACTATGTGCAGCAATATTAACCCTTTTTGGTTCAAAACACATACCAATTCTCACACAATGACCTAAAATACCAATTCACACCAATTGTACCTATACCAAATATTCACATTTCAAACCCAAAACATCTATTCATATAACTAATTGAACATACAACTAATATTCCCTTATTGGCACAATCAAAACATTAAACTTAAGTCAAATACAATTCAAACCAAAGCCTTTAACCATTCATGCCACAATCTAATTCATATGTATAATACCATTAAAACTTTTCCATTTCTTTTAACCTTCAAATTACTAAACTTGATATCAAGTCGTACATCATATAAAAAATACTCCATAAACTTTTATGCAAACATAACCATACCAAAACACATACATTCACTAGAACAAGTTTTAACCATCCTATGTACATGCCACAAATAACCAAGGTTGGAACAAAAAAATTCTACCGATATGAGAGACGGTAGTTGTGTGCTTCTCGTTGATCCGATTTACATGTTTCAGACGTCCAAAATCTACAAAAACATAGTAACACGGGTAAGTATTTAAAATAGTTAGTAAGCTTATACACATAAACATTTACTTACCTTAATTACTTAACACATACAAGTTCATTATGCCAAATAATTATCCCTAACAAGATACAATACAACATCATTAAATACATAAAGTTTTGGGCTCAAAACATACATATAACCTCAAAGGTTCATATTTCTATCACAATTCAACTTGTATTATATATATCAATATCACGAATATTCTTTTCACCAACATCAAACTCATACCATCACATTTCCATTTTATAATTCTACCTGATGAAACACCATAAAAGTACTCAGTATACAGGTGAAATGATAGTGTCTGGTTACCCATTTGGGTTAAACCTACACGATAGATATCATTTACGAGCTAATCATGAATAATAGTGTCTGGTTACCTATTCAGGTAAAACCTACACAACAAGATAAATTGCTCGTCCGAGCTAATCGTAAACAATAGTGCTTGGTTAACCCATCCGGGTTAACCTACACGATAGAGAGTCTGGCCAGGGCTCAATGTACATGTATCCTTGAGCCCGCAACAATTGTTGGAGCTTCGTACCATTGAGGTTCAACTCATAACTTCGTATGCAAGACTTCTACTAAGTTCGTCAGGATTTAACCTTAATTTATACCACAATTTATAATTATCAATAACACCATTTCATAATTAAGCATAACACGATAGCAACATAAACTTATCTATATTGTATGAACTTACTTGTCAAAACCATAGTGATTTAGCTAATAGAGACTAGTCCACAATTTCTTCTTTTCCATGTAAGTCCTCCAATTGTTGTAATTCTTGATCTAAATCATACTTTGACTCAATTAAATATTCCAATTATCATTTAATAGCATATTGAAATTATATAATAACTCAATTTCATCTATACAACAATTCTTCAAGTTTTACACTTATCTCAATTTAGTCCCTAAAACCGAAAATACTTTAACTTTCAAAGTAGATATTTGATTTCGAAACTGATCTCAAGTACATCCATAATTAACATACCAGTAACATGTAACATATAGCTTTCATCTCATTATTTTTCAAATTTTAAATTTTAGTCCTTAATGACAAAACTATCAAAATTTCACTTACAATTTAGTCCTACTAACAATTACACTTAACATGCTAGCCATTAACACCAAAAACTTCAAGAATCCTTTAGTGGTAGCATTTTTAAACTTTCATAGTTTCACAAAATAGTCCATAGGCTAGTTAAATCTTGCTCTAAGGATTCAAAAAACATAAGAATTACAAGAAACGGGCTAGGAATTGCTTACCAAATTAGAGTCGAATAGCTTGAAGATGAAAAGAATGGTTTTAAGGTTTTCTTTGGTTAGGGACAATTGAGAAGATGATAGGAGATGAAAAATAAAACCTTGTTTTTACCTTTTTACTTATTTATTTCATTATTTTAAACATAAATTTTATATAAAATTACTTAATATCAAACATCCAACCGTCCACCAACTATCAAAGTTATTACATTTCCACTTTAAACCTTTATTTTAATCTAATAAACCTTTATAAAAAAATAAAAATCAATAGTGATAGACTTTTACGATTTTTATAATTTAGACCCTATACAATAATTAACTATTCAATCACCAAAATTTATCGTACCAAAACTAAATTTAACCTTAATATAGAATCGTTAATATTAAATAATAATATTATCTAACTCAATCATTGAAATCAGGGTTTCAAAACCACTATTTTTGATAACATTGAAAATGAGTTGTTACACTGCGTTCCCATTGTTTAGGCTCCTCGTCACATTTCTTCATAACGCTTTTCTTCTTGATTATCGGAGGAAATTCCCTCTTTTGTTTTCTTCTTTGGTTCCATTCTTGAATTTTCTTCCTATGGAGCTTTTGGAACTACCTAAGCATAGTGTCCCCGATGATACTCTAAGTGGGGTGGTGAAATTGCTTGGTTGGATTCATTTCCACCCTTGCTCGACGGTACAGGGCCATGATCAGGTGAGGGAAATAAATACCAACCTTTATACCTAATATGCACTTTCTAATTTCTTTATTTATCCATCGCCCTAAGGACTTCGGTTTTTCTGCAAAATACAATACAAAAGAGAAGTTCAAAATACATTAATAGTGTTAGTGTTCAAAAGGGGGCTAATACGCGTGCAAATAAACTGCATCCATAATTTGCAACCAGAAACATAATGACCTAGTTAAAAGATAGGGGTGATTATGATACCCTTACGCTTCCACTCTCCCCTTCCCTCGGTTAAATAAGCTAAAATGGCATCCATGAGAACATTGTTGAATTTATTAAGGTCCAGTGCGAACAACTCATCACTTTCACCATGAGGTGTGCCATAATAGTCATTAAGATGTAATGACCTTTTTTTGAACATAAAATTTATTATTTCAGAGAATTTCAAGTTGGAGTAAAACTCCAAAATGATCGGTATCATTGTTGGAGATATCGGAACAAAGGCTAAATTTATTTAATGATGAAAATGAACAAGATCCCAAACTCCTTCACAATGTGAGACCGAGGGGTCGAAGCCTCATTCAAGGATAAATGATCGTCCTTGAATGGATAAGAAAAAGTCTTTAGCCTCTTTCAATTTAAACTTAACCGAGTGGTACTTCGATTTTGAAGGTGGCTTGGATTGGGATGTTGATCATTTTTGTCATTCTAGGAGGCATGAATATTATCTTTTAAAGTAGACTATTTACTAACAAATACTAAACAACTAACCTGCAACAAATCAACACTAAAACTAAAAGAAAAAAGCAAAATAATAAAGATGACAAAAATATCAAATGTAAATAAAGTAGAGAAAAAAGAAAACTTAAATCGTGTTGTTATAGTGGGTTTGTGGTGTGGAATGATGAAGCTTCGTGCTTCCCAAGTAAGAAGGAAATGATACCTTCAAGGAAAAAAAGAAAGAAAGGAAAAGATGAACAAAAATGGAGAAAAATCAAAATGAAAATGAATGAGGATTTAAAAGAGAGCTAAGAGAAATAAGAGAGGGCGAAAGTGTTTTCAGGTTTTAAGGATTTAAAGTTTGAAGGATTTGAGACAAAATGAATGTTTTAGGGTGTTTGAAGGCTTTAAAACCTCCAAAACAAGTGGATCATGATGCCTTAATTGGGTATTGCTCGACCCGACATAGGTATCATGATACTTAGGAGTGGATATCACGATATCCTTTGTTTTTGGACCCTTCAAATTCTAATCTATCTGTGGTATCTCGAAACTAAGTGTTAGGTATCGCAATACTATTGTGTAAAACCAAAATTTTTAACTTTTGTAATTCCAGGGGTATCACGATACCAAAGGCTCAATATAGTGATACCTAGAAAAAAAATTTAGCCACCAATCAAAAATTTTTGAGAAATCACGAGACCCCTCTTGTATATCGTCATTTGTCGAACAAACACAAAAATATTTACAAAATTGTCAACTTTTCTCTCAACTCTAAAAAATCTGACCTACCAAGTTCAAGATTAAAACAACCTAATTAAAATCCTAATCTAAATGTTGAAAGTATGTGGAGTCCATGCTTAATAATCCAAATATTTAAAAAAATTTAGTTCAATTGCCACATGCGGCAACATAAAAATTTCTTTCAGGATGATACGAAACACCCCTATAGTGATGCTTGCACAGGGTTCTAGGTACCAGTACACGTCTCGTTTTCTTCAACCCTATGAGTTGATTCACTGATTGTCTCTTCACGATGCCTCATTTCCTCTTTCAAACGCCTCGCATCCTTGGTCTCGAACCTATAAACATAAATCACTTTAAAATTTTCACATTGTTAGTTGCATGATTGGACACTTCCTGAATGACTTGACACTCTAAATCACTATTAGGGAACACTCCCTTCACCTTAGGTTTGGGTTTTATACACCTAAAGGTCTCTACCTCTCCACCTACATCCATAGTCATCTCTCTTTTGCCTACATCTATGGTGGACTTAGTCGTAGCTAAGAATGGTCTCCCTAATAGGATTAGTGTCTCTAAATCTTCCTTAGAGTCAAGAACTATGTGGTCAACCGGTAAGATAAACTGTTGAACTCTCACTAAACATCCTCCAAAAATCCATTTGGGTGAACTAGGGACTTGTCAGCTAGTTGGAGAGTTACCGAAGTTTCCTTAAGGTCACCTAAACCTAACCTATGGTAGTTAAGTTTATACTCGCTTCAAGATCGTAAAGCGCCTTTCTAAAATTTACACTTCCAATTTCTATGGGAATGGTGAAACTACCTAGGTCCTTGAGTTTTGGTAGGACTCTTCTTGTGATAGCCTTAATTTGACCCTAGTCAGAAAGTGGTTTTGGGACCACAAAATCGAGTCACAAAAAATAATTAAATGTTATATTCTATGCTTATTATATGTGAAAGTGCATGTGTGAAAATTTCATGCTTTGATTTTGTCATTTGTATGTGAAATTATTAAATAGGATGTATGTGAGAAATTTTGAAAATATGATACGTTAATTTGTAGTGGCCAAATATTTTATGGTTTAAAATAGGTGGACTTGCATGTCAAATTTCCCATTTTAATTTGTAGTGGTCGGCCATAATGATGATGATAAACAATATATGCATTTTAAATTAGCATTATAATATTTAATGGCTTTATATTATAAAATAAAGATAAATAAAATAACAAAATGATGAAAAGGACAAAGCTTGTTCATCTTTCTTCTTCATAGCTGAAATTAAGAGAAAAAGAGAGAAAAAATCTCAAGCACATTCGGTCATTTACTTAGCATCATTCAAAGGAATGTTTCATATATTTTCTTGATACTTTTGCGAAATTAGCATGGTCAAAGCATTACTTGGTTAACCCATGTTTAAATTTTGAAAATTGTTGTGTTGTGAGCATTCAGTCATGAATTGAATTGAAGGAAATGGTTGTTGTTTCATGTTCTTTTTATGAGTAATGGTAGATAGGTGAAGTTGAGCTAGACAAATGAGCATATATGTGCATTAGATGTTAAGTGGGAAAATCGGCTAACATGTTGTGTGTGCTATGGCCGAATGAGAACTTCAATAAATAATATTCGGCTAGCATGATAAGTTATGAAATACTAAGTAGATGATATAATTGATTTGTGAAGTGGTTAATAGGGATTTTTAATGAAATTATGCCAAGGTCGAATGTATCATGAAGTAAATAAAAATGCTAAATGTTTATTATGTGCTTATATGTGTATTTGGTCAAAGAAGTTTGATATGAAGCTTTGATAGGTTTGAGTGATGAATGGCCGAATAAGCTATAGGTTATGTATGGATGAATTTTATGCATATATGTGTGTATGGCATTAGTAGTTAATGGCATTCGGCATTGTTTAATTAAAATTAGAAATGAATGCTTGAAAGTTAAATAGGTCGCTCTAATGACCGAATATGCTAAAAGCTAATATATGGATAAATGATACGAATGAATTCGTTTTTGAAATGAATATGGTTGTCATATGTATGTGTTTGATTGAGAAGTAAATTTGTTTGATTTAGCTCAAGAGCTTAGGGGACCAAAGTTGGATAGGGGAAAGGAGAAAGTAATCAAATAGCCGTTGTAATCGTTCGACAACATCAAAGGTAAGTTTTAAGTAATCAAACGTAAATAACAAATGATTATAATCTGATATATTTGTGAATTAGGTATTCCTTGTAAGGTATAGATTTAGCCGAATGTTAAAGATGAAATGATGGTGTATTGTATCATGCTTATATGGCCTAATGGCAAGTATAACATGTTGGTAAATATGCAATGTGCTTTTATAATCGAATGATAAGTTTGAAATGAATGTGAGCAAAATGTTATGCATAAGCTATCGAATGCTAAGTGTGAAAATGAGATGAAAGAAAAGTGTTTGAGATGTATAATTATATATGTTCAAATGATGCTAGTTCCTAATTGATATGATTATGTTATATGGAACTTGTTGATTTGATTATAATACGGTATTATTCGGGCCTTCGAACCTAGCAGGCTATAATGCTGGTGAGTTAATATCAGGCTTCGAGCCTAGCAGGCTATAATGCCGGTGAGTTAATATCAGGCTTCGAGCCTAGCAGGCATAATGCCAGTGAATGAGTTCAGACTTAAAGTCTAGAAGGCTTCGTGCCGGTGATAAATTTGGGTTTTAAACCTAGCAGGCTAATTGTCGGTGATTTGATATAAATCTAAGATTTTGAGACTTCGTGATAAAACGACAATTGAAATCGTATAATACCTAAGTTGGCCAGGTATGTATCTTGTACTTATATGAGCTTGATTGGGATTGAATCCCAAGTATGTAATATGATGTATATGCGGATAAGTATTAAGACTATATGTATATGATCCTGATACATTTGGCCAAAATGTGAAGTTATGTGAAAATATTTGATTTACTTATGTTATATGAATTCAGATTCAAGTGAAGTTAATATGCTAAATATACGTTAAATGTTTGTATATATATATTCGGCCAAATGGCAATATACCTAAGAAATGTCACTTGAGTTATGTTTCTCTATTTTTAGATCGTTGACTCTAGCCACTTGCTCGGGGATCGTCAGTAACTCGTCACACTATCTATCATTTTGGTAATATTATGTTTTGGAATTCGTGTGGCATGTATAGAATAGACTTAAGTGAATAATATTTTGAGATGTTGTTGTATATAAGCCATGAGAATATGGTAACTTTTGAATGTCGGTATAAGTCTGAATTTTGATCTTTGATTTTGTTTGGCTATGCATATAATTGCTAATGAACTTATGTAAATGTGAATGTACAAATGTAGTGTTTTGGATTGGTAACTCTTCATAACCCACTCCGGCGACGGATACGGGCTATAGGGGTGTTACATTTTATTGGTATCAGAGCTATGGTTTAGTCGATTTTAGGACTAACGTAGCGCGTGTGAGTCTAGCTATACATGCCATAAAGTGTTAATACGATAGTGTGATGATTTCTGACAGTTGAAATGTGTTTTTCGTATAGTAATGAATTCCGATCCCGATCGAGCTATAGCTGATGATGTAGAGAGCATAGCGCCTGCTCCCGCACACGGGACAGTGCCGTTGAACTCTCAACCAAATGCTAGTAATCAAAATGATGAAGCTAAGCAAGCCTTCTATGCTATGATGAACGATTGGTTTACCCAATATGTTCGAACTAATCCGGCTATTTCACATCCCCCACCCCCGACTAATACAACCCCTGCACCTGTGGTACCTCCTGTAGTTGACCTGTTGAGGTTGAGCAAGCCCCCAGTTGATAGAATTCGAAAGCACGGGGCTACTGAGTTCAAGGCTACTGATAGTGATGATACCGAGCAGGCTGAGTTTTGGCTCGATAATACCATTCGCGTGTTTGATGAATTATCTTGAACACCCGATGAGTGCTTAAAATGTGTTATATCTCTGTTACGGGATTCTACCTACTATTGGTAGAATACCTTGATTTCAATTGTGCCGAGAGAACGGATTACTTGGGAATTCTTTCAAATCGAGTTCCGCAAGAAATATATCAGTCAAAGATTCATCGATCAGAAATGGAAGAAATTTCTCGAGCTCAAACAGGGCTCTATGACAGTTACCAATTACAAGCGAAAGTTTGTCAGACTTAGTAGATATGCTCGGAAATGTGTTTCGTCTGAGGCTGTCATGCGTAAATGCTTCGAGGACGGGTTGAATGAAGACATCAAATTGTTGGTGGGTATTTTGGAAATCAAAGAGTTTGTAGTGCTTGTCGAGCAAGCTTGTAAAGCCGAAGAGCTCGGTAAAGAGAAAAGAAAAGCTGATGATAGAGCTAGAGAGTTCTGTAAAAGATTTTCAAGAAAATTCTTTCATCAGTCATCGAAGAAATTTAGAGATGACTCAGGCCAATCTAAGAATACTTCGGGTTTTTCCAGACGGGACTGTGATCGACCCCCTGTGAGTACGCGAGCCACCTCTGTTGCCAGTGTCGGCAATGATCGTCAGGATAGATCTGAGTGCAAGCATTATGGTAAATGGCATTCAGGAAGCTGTAGATTTCATGACCGCTCTTGTTTCAAGTGTGGATCAGCTGATCACTTTATCAGAGACTGTCCGAAATTAGCTGAACAGAATACGGATCCGAGTGGGAGACCTAGTAACACTGCAACACAAGGTAGACCACTTAGACATGCGGGTAATGCTAGTGGAAATCAAAAAGGAACCAAAGATACTGCTGTACGTTCTGAAGCTCGTGCTCCTGCCAGAGCCTATGCTATACGAGCGCGCAAGGATGCTTCTTCGCCAAATGTTATTACCAGTACTTTTACTTTTTTTGATACTGATGTGATTGCTTTGATCGACCTCGGTTCTACTCATTCATATGTATGTGAAACTTTGGCATCTAGTAAGACTCTACCTATTGAGTCTACTAAGTTTGTGATTCGGGTGTCGAATCCTTTGGGCCGTTATGTGCTAGTTGACAAAGTATGTAAGAAATGTCCCCTGATGATCCCAGATTCTTGCTTTCCAGCTAATTTAATGTTATTACCGTTTGATGAGTTTGATATCATTCTCGGTATGGATTGGTTAACTGTGCATGATGCAGTAGTGAATTGCAAGCGAAAGATAATTGATTTGAGATGTTCAAATAATGAGATAATTCGAGTTGAGTCTACCGATTTGAATGGATTACCGGCAATGATATCCTCGATGTTGGCTCAGAAATATCTGAAAAAGGGGTGTGAAGCATATCTTGCGTACCTACTGGATAGTAAAGAATCAGAAAAGAAACTTGAAACTGTGCCCATGGTTTGTGAATATCCGGATGTGTTCCCCAAGGAATTACTTGGATTACCCCCTGTTCGGGAGGTAGAGTTTGGTATTAAACTTGTACCAAGGACTACATCAATTTTGATAGCTCCGCATCATATGGCACCAACCAAACTAAACGAATTGAAATCTCAGTTACAAGAGTTGACAGATAGAGGTTTTGCTCGATTGAGTTTTTCTCCCCGGGGTGCGCCAGTATTGTTTGTGAAAAAGAAAGACGGAACTATGAGAATGTGTATTGATTATTGTCAACTTAATAAAGTAACGATAAAGAATAAATATCCATTGCCGCGAATTGATAATTTGTTTGATCAACTGAAAGGAGCCTCAGTATTTTTGAAGATAGACTTGAGATCGGGTTATTATCAGTTGTGAGTTAGAGACTCTGATGTGCCTAAAACTGCTTTCAGAATGAGGTACAGACACTACGAGTTCTTAGTAATGCCGTTTGGGCTTACTAACGCCCTTGCAGTTTTCATGGATCTAATGAATCAAATTTTCAGACAGTATTTGGATCGATTTGTGGTCGTGTTTATAGATGACATTTTGATCTATTCACGCGATGAAACTAACATGTTGAGCACTTGAAGTTAGTATTGAAGATTTTGTGAGACAAGCAATTATATGCGAAGTTTAGTAAATGAGAATTCTAGTTGAGAGAAGTCAGTTTTTTGGGGCATGTTGTATCTGCATCGGGTACCAAGTTGATCCGAGTAAAATTTCAGCTATACTCGATTGGAAGCCTCCGAGAAATGTTTCAAAAGTTCAAAGTTTTTTTGGACTTGCTAGGTACTACAGACGGTTTGTGAAAGGTTTCTCGATGATAGCAACATCGATGACAAAGTTGCTTCAGAAAGACATCAAATTTGAGTGGTCAGAAAAGTGCTAGAAAAGTTTTGATCAATTGAAAACTCTTTCGACCGAAGCTCCAGTGTTAGTTCAGTCAGAATCCGGTAAAGAATTTGTGATCTACAGTGATGCATCTCTGAATGGTTTGGGTTGTGTGTTGATGCAAGAGGGTAGAGTTGTAGCATACGCTTCGAGACAATTGAAGCCACATGAGAAAAACTATCCGACTCATGATCTCGAGTTAGCTGCTATTGTTTTCGCTTTGAAAATTTGGCGCCACTACTTGTTCGGGGAAAAATGCCATTGTATTCCGATCACAAAAGCCTTAAATATTTGATGACTCAAAGAGATTTGAATTTAAGACAAAGACGTTGGCTAGAATTATTGAAAGATTATGATCTTGTCATTGATTACCATCCGGGAAAGGCTAACGTGGTTGCTGATGCTTTAAGCCGTAAATCACTGTTTGTTTTGAGAGCAATGAATGTGCACCTGTCTGTGTCCACTGATGATGTGTTAGTAGTGGAGTTAAAAGCAAAACTGTTATTGATACAACAAATCCGTGAAGCTCAAAAAGGTGATGATGATTTAATTGCAAAATGAGCATTATGTGTTTCGAAAGAGAATTTAGAGTTTTTGATTGATAACAATGATTGTTTGAGGTTCAGAAATCGATTATGTGTTCCGAGAAATTTAGATCTTATTCCGATGATTTTGAACGAGGCTCATAGCAGCCAAATGTCAGTTCACCCAGGTAGTACGAAAATGTATAATGATCTGAAACGTCAGTATTGGAGGCACAGTATGAAATGAGGCATTTCTGACTTTGTTTCGAACATCAAGTGCCTTCGGGATTACTTCAGCCGATCATGATACCCGAGTGGAAGTGGGATCGAGTCACGATGGATTTTGTATCTGGGTTTCCATTGTCTCCGAGCAAGAAAGATGCGATCTGGGTTGTTATTGATAGATTGACAAAGTTGGCTCATTTTATTCCCGTACGTACAAATTATTCACTTGATAAGTTAGCCGAACTGTATGTTTCTCAAATTGTAAGGTTACACAGGGTACCTACTTCTATTGTGTCGGATAGAGATCCGAGATTCAGATCGTGGTCTTGGAAGAAATTGCAAGAAGCATTGGGTACTAAGTTGCATTTTAGCACCGCTTTTCATCCCCAGACCGATGTTCAATCCGAGCGAATTATTCAGATACTCGAGGATATGTTGAAATGTTGCATCCTTGAGTTTAGTGCCTCGTGGGAACAATATTTGCCCTTGGTTGAATTCGCATATAACAATAGTTTTCAATCGAGCATCAAGATGGCACCTTACGAGGCTTTGTACGGTTGTAAATGTCGTACACCTTCATTTTGGACCGAGCTCAGTGAGAATAAGATTTACAGAGTTGATTTGATTAAAGAGGCTGAACAAAAGTAAAAGTGATCCGTGAAAGTCTGAAAGCAGCATCAGATCGTCAGAAATCATATACGGACTTGAAACGGAAAGATATAGAGTATCAAGTTGGAGACAAAGTGTTTCTTAAAGTTTCACCGTGGAAAAAGGTACTCAGATTTGGCCGTAAAGGCAAATTGAGCCCGAGATTTATCGGACCATACGAAATTATAGAACGGATTGGGCCGGTTGCTTATAGACTACTTTTGCCACCTGAACTTGAAAAGATTCACGACGTTTTTCATGTTTTGATGCTCCATCGGTACAGATCCGATCCTTCTCATGTGATTAGTCCATCAGAGATAGAAATTTGGTCTGATTTGAGTTATGAAGAGGAACCGGTTCGTATTTTGGCTCAAGAGGTGAAAGAATTATGGAATAAGACAATTTCGTTAGTGAAAGTGTTGTAGGTCAAACACGGGGTTGAAGAAGCTACTTGGGAGCTTGAAGACTCTATGAAAGAACGATACCATAATTTATTCGCTGGTAAAATTTTCGGGGACGAAAATTCCTAAGGGGGGAGAATTGTGACAGCCCTAATTTGACCCTAGTCGGAAAGTGGTTTCGAGACCACATAACCGAGTCACAAAAAATAATTAAATGTTATATTCTATGCTTATTATATGTGAAAGTGCATGTGTGAAAATTTCATGCTTTGATTTTGTCATTTGTATGTGAAATTATTAAATAGGACGTATGTAAGAAATTTTGAAAATGTGATAGGTTAATTTGTAGTGGCCAAATATTTTATGGTTTAAAATAGGTGGACTTGCATGTCAAATTTCCCACTTTAATTTGTAGTGGCCGGCCATAATGATGATGATAAACAATATATGCATTTTAAATTAGCATTATAATATTTAATGGCTTTATATTGTAAAATAAAGATAAATAAATTAACAAAATGATGAAAAGGACAAAGCTTGTTCATCTTTCTTCTTCATAGCCGAAATTAAGAGAAAAAGAGAGAAAAAAGCTCAAGCACATTCGGTCATTTACTTAGCATGATTCAAAGGTATGTTCCAAGTATTTTCTTGATACTCTTGCGAAATTAGCATGGTCAAAGCATTGATTAGTTAACCCATGTTTAAATTTTGAAAATTGTTGTGTTGTGAGCATTCGGTCATGAATTGAATTGAAGGAAATGGTTGTTGTTTCATGTTCGTTTTATGAGTAATGGTAGATAGGTGAAGTTGAGCTAGACAAATGAGCATATATGTGCATTAGATGTTAAGTGGGAAAATCGGCTAACATGTTGTGTGTACTATGGCTGAATGAGAACTTGAATAAATAATATTTGGCTAGCATGATAAGTTATGAAATATTAAGTAGATGATATAATTGACTTGTGAAGTGGCTAATAGGGATTTTTAATGAAATTATGCCAAGGCCGAATGTATCATGAAGTAAATAAAAATGCTAAATGTTTATTATGTGCTTATATGTGTATTCGGTCAAGGAAGTTTGATATGAAGCTTTGATAGGTTTGAGTGATGAATGGCCGAATGAGCTATAGGTTATGTATGGATGAATTTTATGCATATATGTGTGTGTGGTATTAGTAGTTAATGGCATTTGACATTGTTTAATTAAAATTAGAAATGAATGCCTGAAAGTTAAATAGGTCGCTCTAATGACCGAATATGCTAAAAGCTAATATATGGACAAATGATACGAATGAATTCGTTTTTGAAATGTATATGGTTGCCGTATGTATGTGTTTGATTGAGAAGTAAATTTGTTTGATTTAGCTCAACTTAGAGGACCAAAGTTGGATAGGGAAAAGGAGAAAATAATCGAATAGCCGTTGTAATCGTTCGACAACATCAGAGGTAAGTTTTAAGTAATCAAACGTAAATAACAATTGATTATAATCTGATATATTATGTGAATTAGGTATTCCTTGTAAGGTATGGATTTAGCCGAATGTTAAAGATGAAATGATGGTGTATTGTATCATGCTTATATGGCCTAATGGCAAGTATAACATGTTGGTAAATATGCAATGTGCTTTTATAATCGAATGATAAGTTTGAAATGAATGTGAGAGAAATGTTATGCATAAGCTATCGAATGCTAAGTGTGAAATGAGATGAAAGAAAAGTGTTTGAGATGTATAATTATATATGTTCAAATGATGCTAGTACCTAATTGATATGATTATGTTATATGGAACTTGTTGATTTGATTATCGTACAGTACTATTCAGGCTTTCGAGCCTAGCAGGCTATAATGCTAGTGAGTTAATATCGGGCTTCGAGCCTAGCAGGCTATAATGCCGATGGGTTAATATCAGGCTTCGAGCCTAGCAGGCGTCATGCCGGTGAATGAGTTCAGACTTAAAGTCTGGCAGGCTTCGTGCCGGATGATGAATTCGGGTTTTAAACCTAGCAGGCTAATTGCCGGTGATTTGATATAAATCTAAGATTTTGAGACTTCGTGATAAAACGACAATTGAAATCGTATAATACCTTAAGTTGGCCAGGTATGTATCTTGTACTTATATGAGCTTGATTGGGATTGAATCCCAAGTATGTAATATGATGTATATGTGAGTAAGTATTAAGACTATATGTATATGATCCTGATACATTCGGCCAAAATGTGAAGTTATGTGAAAATATTTGATTTACTTATGTTATATGAATTCAGATTCAAGTGAAGTTAATATGCTAAATATACATTAAATGTTTGTATATAAATATATTCGGCCAAATGGCAATATACCTAAGAAATGTCACTTGAGAATTTGATTGATCGATTTATAATTGAATTTAATTGTTTGCATTGCTTAAAACTTACTAAGCTTATGGAAGCTTACTCCATTTGTTATGTTTCTCTGTTTTTAGATCGTTGACTCTAGAGACTTGCTCGGGGATCGTCAGTAACTCGTCACACTATCTAACATTTTGGTACTATTATGTTTTGGAATTCGTATGGCATGATAGAATAGACTTAAGTGAATGATATTTTGAGATGTTGTTGTATATAAGCCATGTGAATATGGTAACTTTTGAATGTCGGTATAAGTCTGAATTTTGATCTTTGATTTGTTTAGCTATGCATATAATTGCTAATGAACTTATGTAAATGTGAATGTACAAATGTAGTGTTTTGGATTGGTAACTCTTCATAACCCACTCCGGCGACGGATACGGGTTATAGGGGTGTTACACTATATGTAACACCCCTAATCCGTATCCGTCGTCGAAGGGTTTCAGAGCATTTCCGAATAAACGTAATCTAAATCATTCATTTCAAACAATTGTTTATTTCTTTTCTATGTGGTTTGTATAAACTATTTCTATTAATGTGATGTTTTTAACCAATGATTTTAATATAATGTTACAAATGAATTGTATTTAAGTTGATTATGTCATTAAAGAATTTAAGGTTATATTAGTGTTTTGAATAATATTTGAAAAATTAAGGGTCAAGTTAAGGTACATTACCTTAAGATCTTCATATGCATCATTATACGATTAGGTTTGGCTTTTTTACATTCTAATTACTATCATATGTACCTCTAGATTTGGGTTTCTAAAAGTCGATATATCATAACATACATCATTTCTCTAAGTTTGGTCATTCAATTAGAACATAACATGTATTCCTATCTTAGTTCTATTTGTCTTGCAATCAGTATTCATTATAGTACTTAATAACGTTATTCTTCATTGTTTTACACTCAATCACTTTTGGTATAACAAACAATATGTACTCTTTTTTTTCATTGATGTAAACAATTGTAGTGTTACTTATAAATAATCATTGACAAATTATCTAACAATCTTTGAGAATTATTAATAAAAACTAATGAAAATTACTCATAATCTTAATTGAAAGACTTAGCATCAATACATACAAGTAGTCATAATTATGCTTAATACATTTGCAATTACCATTGTAAACATCAAGAATCTACAACAACTAACTAGACCAATTCACACCAATTGTACTATGTAAATATCACATATTCAAACCCAAACATCATTATTCTCAATGAACATACAACATTTACATATGTCCATAAATTCACTTAATCAAATTACTATAACAATTCAAACAACATAACATTACCATTCATCAATCAATTCTATGTAAATCAATTAAAACTTTAATCTTTAACTTCAATTATCAACATTAAATCTACATCATATATACCATAAACTTTTATCATAATACAAAATACACTAAACTCAACACCTAAGCACATCATACAACCAATCTATAAATTAGTAAAAAACTACCATTTACTTCAAAAGTTTAACTATACAACATGTAATGTACAATACCATGTTAACGTCAAATTAATATAACAATATTAACTATAGTTTAACATATTACAACACAATAACACTAACAATAAACTCATAAATTGTATCTACAATTATACCAATTACATTACTATCAAATATTTAAATACAATAATCATATATCTATAACAATTTATACATCAATTCATAACTCTTACCTAATACAAATATCAAATTTTATCCAATTACTATATAACATTCCATACAACTTAACACATCATATAATACATTAAATTATGTCTACATTATAAACCTACAATTCATTACTATAAATCATGATAATTAAACCAATTTGTAATTCAACTACAAACATAAATCCGATAAATCATTTTATCTGTAACAACACGATAAATACCAGTCACAGTATCTTCAAATGTGTTACTTAATTACCACTATATCATCTCAATACACATATAATACAAATTACTTACCTAACAATAATTCTTCTAAACCATGATTCTAATCATGTAACCTTACAATAACTTATATAATGTACTACCACATTGTTAATTATATAATTAGTTAATATATCAATAACACTTACATAATCCATTTAATTATTATTATAACACATTTAACATTAATTTATCAATATGAATATCTAACTCAATATAATTTACTATAAGTTGTATCTTATCAAACATATTATACTAAATTCAATATTTTCAATTTCAAATTCAATTTTTTACACATATATCAATTTCATTTAATTTATCCATATTACATTTACTAAATTTACCATTAATCAAAATTATAATTCATTAAATTATCATAAATCCATAAATTCAGCTATACAATCTTCAAGATTTTAATTTTACAGACTTATATTCCAAATTATACTAATACAAGTACAATTTAAACATTGAATTACAAAAATGAATACCAATGGAGTAAACTATAGCTTTATCAATTATTTGTCAAATAGTAAATTTTGATAAACTAATACAAAATTTTACCTTGTTACAATCTTATAATAAATTTAATTAAGCTTAATTAAAATAAACCTATAAAAAATTTGTTGAACTTTTACTTTTATTAACTATTACTATTAATCTTTAAACATATTAATTAAATAAATTACATATAATCATTAATATCTATACCAATAACATTAAATTATCTTAAAACACATTTGTCTTAAACTATTTTAAACATTGAATAACTATTTACTCTCAATTTTATAACCTTTTTCTTGATTATAATTAACCTATTTATTCTATTTTATCCATTAATTCACATTTCAACCATACATATGATCGTCTAATTATTCCATTAATACTTTACTCTCATGAATGTTAAATTAAACTTCAATAGTCATACTTTCTCATTAATATGCTCTAATATAATTTCAATACATATAATTCAATAATTTATATTTATTCTAATGGTTATCTATAATACATCCATGAATACTTAAATAGTTAAATTAGTGGTGTAAATGCTCTACATTTACCTTCAACATATGCATTGTGATTAATCAAAGTATTATTCTATTTCAATCATCCTAACTTTAGTAAATATAATGCAATTCAAATACTTTAATTTGTTAAATGTAACATTATTCCTGTCAATACAACATAATTGCTAATTGAAAAAATACAATTCAAAATTACAAGTGCATTAACATCCAAACTAAGATCCTTTTGG
Organism: Gossypium arboreum; assembly: GCF_025698485.1. Classification (NCBI taxonomy): domain Eukaryota; kingdom Viridiplantae; phylum Streptophyta; class Magnoliopsida; order Malvales; family Malvaceae; genus Gossypium; species Gossypium arboreum. Next base: position 10,638,443 of record NC_069073.1, on the reverse strand, counting down.
ATAAAAGCAAATGTTATTAAAATACATTAATATTTAAAGTCGGTGAAGTTCATTTGCATTAAAGGTTGCAAAATAATATAGATTACAATACTATAACAAGTACTTACTTCAAGTTAATTTGACTAAGATGAATAAAATGTAAAGTAATTTAATGAAAATTAGTAATTTTGAAGGATAAATAAAACTTCCAACTATAAAAATTATATTCAATTAAATAAGAGTTTAAAGACATAAATATTGTATTATTAGGATTAAATGTAAAGTAGAATGTCTACAAAGTATACTTCAAGTAAAATTAATTAAAGATGAAAATGAAAAACTAATAAATGAAAGGATTAAAATCTAAAAAATGATAGAATAATGTGTAGTTTTAGATTTAAGTACTTAGAAAAAATGATATTGTTAGGAAATGTAAATTCAAAACAAAACTAAGATGTTAAAGTAGATATATGACTATTAATAAATAGATACAAATCAATATGTATAAGGGATAAAATAACATATTTTAAAATTCAACTATATGTGTTGTTACTGTTGTAGTGAATATGGTTCAATTGTAACCTTTCTTAATATGGAAATCGACAAATCAAGTCATAAATATATATTTGAAAATCCAAATAAATAATTTTGTAATCAGTTAGAACCTAGAATTAGTGTTGAAAAAATTTACTTCAAATTCTGGAATCTACTTATTGATTGTCGACGATAACAACTAATATTACAATCCTTTTGTACCAAACTTGCATTCTCAATCTAATATTTATCCAATATGTTAAACATGTTCAATTCCTAAACAAAATTTTGAGATTAGTAACACTATAATTTAAGTTCATAGTGTAGACACGCCAATATCTTCAAAATAGGAAATCACCTATTGCTCTACACCATAGTCCCTTACAACCTATACATTGTTCACATTCTCTTCACATATATCCTCAAGTTCATGACTTAAAAAACTGCACTAAAATAAATCTATTGAATTTTACATCTAAATCCAATGTACAACTCAATCACTTCAGCTAATCCTAACCTTTGGTTTAAGTAAATGCTCCTATAGATAGCTCATAATTTCTTGCAATCTATGTGCAGTCGTAACTTTAACAATTCCTGAAGGTTCACAAATCATCCAAGAATAGACTTTCCTTTGATCTCAGCAAAATCTGGAAAATCCTTGTATGATGTAAAAAGATTTAAAATTTATCAACACTTCTAATATTGGAGTAAATACTAGTAAATTGTAGGTTTCTATGTATAGTTTATAAAAATGGTTATCTAGCTCTTGATTAAATCTTAAGTGTATAGATTTTAATCTATGGAAATGTTTTGATTCTACTAAATTTGGAATTCACTAAATGAAATTATCTTATGTGAATGTGTCAATTTGAATATTTCTTAATTATAGCATTGTAGTTAATATTAACTGATTAATTATTAAATTCCATAATTATAAAAATTTATGTTTAATAATAGGTGATGAATGTTAATATAAATGATGAATAGTATAGATTAAAGAAAATCTTAATTTTTGTGAATAAAGGTTAATTAGAATTAGATTAAATTTATGCATGATAAGGTTATTGTCATTATGTAAGTTAGAAAGTGATTAATGAAGATTATTAGTCAAGATGTTTAATAAATTGATGAAATTTATGAATATGTAATTGATGGAAAGATATTGTAATGATGTTTAAATGAGAATGAGTAAGTAGATGAGATTATTATTAGTTGTGAATGGATGTTAGTTAAAATGAAATTAATTGATGCTTAATATAATGTTTAATGATATAATGTGAAAATTAAATAAATTAGTGTTTCGAGTGGACATAGCCTACCCTTTTTGTCTAATTTTGTCCCCTCACAATATCGATATTGCGATATCAAAAAAGAGGATAAGGCGATACCTCAGACAGTTTCTAACTTGGGGGTTTTCTTCGAGGACGAATATCGCGATACCCAAAATGGATATCGCGATACCACTAAAGAGTGGTCTCTAATCTTCGAGTCTGATGGAGGTATTGCAATTCTAGGGTTTGAATATCATAATACCCTCACATTTGGTGTCATTTTCGCTCATTTTCAACCACTCATTAGGGCCTTCAATGGCATTATTGGCCAAATTGGGTCTCAAAATTAGTAAAAACAATACATTTACACTTATTAACTTAAAAATTAAAAATTAAAAAAAATCGTAAAAAATGCTACTTTGCTTGAGAATAAGCTCATTAAGTATACTAGGAAAGTTTAATTTGTCATATCAAATTATAGCAGATTAACCTCTTGATTGTACCATCGGCTTATTTCTTTAATTTGTAAACCCGTTTACTAATAACTAAATTAACATTCATTCATTTTGGTACAAGCTCTCATGTTCCATTCTTGTTGAGTGCTGAAATTTCTTCTACCATTGCATTTTCCCATTCTAAAACTCATTTAGTTTCGTTGTACTATTTTGGCTCCTTTTCACCTGAATCTCCCATGAAAAAACAAGACAAAATAGAAAAATGATTCATCTCAACTACATAATCAAACAAATGAACAGGTAGCTTTTTTTGTCTTAGAGGATTTTTCATTGTTGCAAACTCAATACTTGTTATGACCTCTATATTCTCCTCTAGTTGAATGCATCCCTCAGTTGAAAAAATATTTCTTCCTAATGTAGAATCATCAGGAAAAAGTGCCAGATTAGTTGTACCTTTATCACTATTTGCATCACCCTTGTGAGTTGAAACATTGTCAAACACCACATCATGAGAGGTAATAACCTTTTTTTTTTCCGGATCCATACATTTCTAACCTTTCCTATAAGCATCATAGCCAACAAAACTACATTGCTTGGCCTTTAGTTCAAGCTTGGTTCGATTGTGTTTTAATACACAAACATAACAGCTAGACCTAAAAATACAAAATAACTCACATTGGGTTTACATTGATATAACAACTCAAAGGATGATGGTTCTGTCGCTACCCAAGTAAGCAGTCGATTTATGACATGAAAAGCAGTTTGAAAAGTCGTTGCCCATAGTTTTCTTCAAAGATTCTTCATCTGTAGCCAAGACAAACAAACTGATGTAAGATGGGATAACTTGAGCTCAGCAACCCCATTTTGTTTTGGGGTTTCTGGACAAGTCATTTGATGCTCAATCTCATACTTTCTACAATAATCCATAAAGTCATTTGACTGAAATTCACCTCTATTATCTATGTGCAAGCACTTGATTTGTAACCTAAATTATTTTTCTACATCATGCTTAAACAAAATAAATGTAGGAGCCTCACTTTTCTGTTGTAAAAAATATACCCAGCTGAAATGAGAAAAATCATCCATAATCACCATCACATAATGAAGACCAGTGTAGTTTCGCATTCTCGTTGGCCTCAAAAGATTTGAATGAACTAATTGCAATGCTACCAATGCTCTATTCTTTGAACTTGAGCAAGGAAGATGATGAGATATTCCATACTAGCAGCCTAGACAAATCTTATGATGATGATTCTCTTTAAAAATAGGAATACCATCAAGAAGTTGGTTTGTGGAAATCTTTTGTAGCAATTGAAAACCTACATGACCTAAGCGAGCATGTCAAAGCATTGAGCTTACAGTGTCACCAGTCTTTTTAACATATTCATCACTTATAGATAAAACATATAAAGATTCTTTTCTTCTTCCAGAAAATAAAACATCAACAACAATTTACTTCAGATTTGAGAGAATATGAACATCATTAGGACCAAAAAGAATGTACCTTCCCGAATCTGTTATTTGAGAGACAAAAGCAAGATTTTTCTTTAATCCAGGAACATGATAAACATTCTTGAGAAGAACACTTTCGTCATTTAAATCTCCTTCTTTCATCATAGGATGTAATGAATTATCAATTGTGATAATAACCTTCTTCTCACAATGCAGATGAACATCCAATAAAAGAGTATCATTTCTAGTTTCATGATGAGAAAAACCAGAATAAATAATCCGCTCCCTATTGTAGTTAATAAAAGTATTAAAATCTGTAGACAAGTCATCCTAGTGCACAACAGAAGACACAATTGTTGGCTGATCAAGAACCTCAATGGATAAACATTGATCCCAAGTTGGTTGTTGAAATTAAGTGCTTTCATGAGTAGTATTTTCTTTCGTTTCTTGCATTTTAACTCGACAATTTGCCTTAATATGGCTTGACTTCCCGTATCAATCACACACCACTTTCACTCGACAATCTCATTTGAGGTGTCTAAGTTTTTTGAGCCTAAAACAAGCTTTGGAACATCTTTTTGGTTGCTCATTGGTTCCAAAATATTTTTTATCACCTATTGAAGGCTTCGAGTAGGAATTCTTTCTCTTTTGATCTTTGACATAGAGCACATCCACTAATTTGAGAGAAAGCGTATTGTTCTTGGTCATTTGGTTTAGCACAGCTTCCTGATTGGAAAGCAGATTTTCTAATTCAATAATAGAAGGTTGACTCACCTATCCTTGTATGGAAGAAACAAAAGGCTTTAGATCTTTTCATAGTCCACAAATAGGATAGTAACTCAAGCGTGCATCAGTCACTGGCTCATTCGTATCCAATTCTAAAATTTCAGAACACAAATTTTTTACTTTCAAGAAATATTCTTCAATAGAAAAATTACGTTGAGTTACCACCACCAGTTCATTATCAAAATATTGTAATTGAGTTGTATTCTTTTTAGTAAACAACTTTTTAATAGCCTCCCACACTTGCTTTGGTGACTTCAGATCACAAATATGTCCAATGTATTCTTTGTTGATCGATGTTTGCAAAGCAAATAAGACTTTTCCACATTTGACTTTCCATTTTCGTCGTAACTCCACATTTTGAGGAATATCATCTTGGATTGATGTTTCATCACCTTCAATAAGATCCTATAATTCTTGCTTCTATAAAAAAAAGCTTTTTAGGCATAGTTTCCAGTATTTATGATTATTACTAACAAGCTTATCTACATCTATTCCAGAATAAGCATTTCCACTATTTATCTTGGTTGAGTAATAATATCAAAACACTTGGTGACTAGAAAGCTTTGATACCAGTTGGCACAATTATAAAAAAAATACTTTAAATAGAAATAAAGCTAAATATTATTATTACTCAATCAAGATAATACAAAGAAACAAAAATTGAAGTGCTACACTTTTAGCTCAGTGTAAAACATCTATTTATACTAAAAACTTCCTAAAATAGCTTAACTACTTTGACTACAAGAAGCTAACGTGCTCCTATTTTATTTACACAAATAAAGGACCAAATATGCTAACTGACTCCTAATAAAAATAAATAACTTGTCTAATTCATAACTAGTAGAAAGTTGCACTAAATTCTGACAGAAGTATTACTTGGTTCCAAATTGGGAAACTTCTTATGAGAAACTATAACATCCCTCACCCGTATTCAACTCCAGAATAGGGTTACGAAGCATTACCAAACTTATCACACATTTAAACATACATTTCACATACAATTTAATCAATTCAAATAAAACTTAATCACAACCAATCATATTATCCCCAATACGAGCCTACGAGGCCCTAAACATGCATTGGGAGTGGTTTGGGACCAAATTGATAACTTTGGAAGCTCTTAGAACACTTAGAAAATTTTTCTAAAAAACACGCTCGTAACACAAGCCATGTGGACATTCAAAATGGAAGCACATAGCCGTGTCCCATGTAACATCCCAAAAATAGGGCCTAGTCGGAATAATGATTTTGGGACCACAAATCCGACATCAAAAAATTTTTTTATGATTATTAAAAGGCTTATAATATGAGAATATGCATGTGTTGATTTTACAATTTAGGGACCACAAATTCAAGTTTTATAATTCTTTGAGTAAGTGCCCAATTGGAAAATTAGGGACTAAATTAAATAAATTGTAAAACTTGGATTCTACAAGAAATTTGCATGAAATTGCTTTAGATTATAAAATAGAAGGCCTTGGGGAGCAATTTTCCCAATTTCTAAGTTTTTGGACAAAAATGGGCTTGCATGGATGAAATTTCAAAGAAAGGGCTTAACGGCATTTTGGTCATTTGGCATTTAAGTGAAATAAAATAGGAAAAATGAACCAAAAATCAGCCATTATTCTTCTCCATGCTGTCGAAATTTCTAGGGTTTCCATAGCTAGGGTTTTCAAGCTTTCCAAGCTCAATAGTAAGTGCTCCCATGCCCCATTTTTAATGTTCTTTATAATTTTGAAATCCCAGTAGCTTACTCTCTCTATTTCTACCCATATTTCATGCTAGGGTTCATGCTTAATAACTTACCCATGCATGAGTTACTTGTATTTTGATGTTTTATGGAGGAATATGAAAGTTTGAAGTGTGTTAAACAACTTTTCCTAGGTGATTTTCATGAAAAACCCCTAAAGGGACCTTTTTACAAAAGTTGTAAAATGTGTGGTAAAAATGTGAAAATAATGGAAAATTTGGGCTACCATATAAGGGAAAAATGTTCGGCTAGGCTTGAGTAAGGTAGGAATTGCATGTGTTTCATTATACGAGCCTAGGGATTAAATGGTAAAAATGTGAAAAGTTAAGGGCAAAATGGTCATTTGGACTGGGGGTGGAATTTAGACTTGAAATGTATAATGTGGAGTGTTAATGATCTATTTATATTGTTATAAACCCCGAGGAACAAATTTCAGAGGTCGATCGAAGAAAACGAAAGGTTTCGGAATAACCGAAACACGACACCGAAACAAATACCAGGTAAGTTCGGATAACTTAAAGTAAACACTCAATGTGCCTAATTATATGATTTATGAATGCATGATGATTGCATTTATTAATAACATGAAATTCTGTGAAATGCATGTTTAAGTATAAATTGTGATAAATGTCTCGGTTGAGGTTAAAAAGGGAATTCAATGGATAAACCATGATTGACATCTGTAATGAGGTCCTGCATGTGTTGCAGTAAGGATTTAGCTTGGACGGGTAATCTGTTGATTTCATTTATAAAAGGATCTAGCCCGGACAGGTGTTCCTTTGAATGGTCGAGCCTCCCGAAGAATATGTGTGTATTATGGATTTAGCCCGGACGGGTAATCCAATTAGGATCTGAATTTAGCCTGGACTGGTAATTTAGATCTGAGCTTAATAAAGGTGTTTATCGTTATAAGGGATTTAGCCTGGACTGGTAATCCCGCCATAAGATGTGAGGTTCGCAGGAGTGCATATCTGAAACGATCATTGTACGAATTGATGGTAAATGGGTATTCCATCGAGATTTCCTAGAAACTCAGCGAGATTAATGTGATATATATATATATACAAATAAGATGTTAAATGATGAGCTCATCTAAGATAACTTTTATAGTGCATTGTTATGTGACTAACTCGTTGATTGAGTGTAAGTGATAAGGAAGCCATCCTATGCTCATTGAATTTATTGCCCAATTTGATTGCATGCTAATTACTTGGTAAGTTTACTTTCCGATTATTCGAGCTTACTAAGCATGAAAATGCTTACCCCTCTCTTTTCCCTATCTCTCACAGAGCTCGAAGACTCATTAAGATTGGAAGACGGTTGGAGAGTCAGCATACTATCAAATAGATCAGCTTTGGTATAAAGACATTTCCGATTTGTTCAATGGCATGTATAGGTCTTTTGAGTATTTTTTTATATGTGTCATTTGATTTGCCAAATAAAGGCATGTAAAGATAAATCTATCTTTTTGTTATGGCCATAGATATCGGCTTATTTTGAAGTAGGCTATGACCTACAAAATTTCCATGCAAGTTTGTAATCATGTGCGATGGTTGAATTCCAATTGGCAATGAGTCATAAGAACGAACCAATCTTAAATGTATTAAAGTGGTATGACAACACATAAATACAAGATGGGAAATAACCTAGCATGTATGAAACCAATGATATGAGGTTTCCATGCAACGAGTTTTTGCAAAGATCATTTATGAGAGCATAATTATGTTTTACTTTTTTTTTAATATTCATTAAGTATAAGTGTTAAAAAGGGGGTGACCATAGGCTTGGAAAATAGCCTAATAGGGTCTACACGGTTGGGTACACGGGCGTGTGCCTAGGCCGTATGTGACACACGGCCACACCCTTGGGCGTGTGGCATGGTCATGTGTCCCCTGCGTCTAAAATGGTAAGTCTGTTAAATGAACACGGGATAGACACAAGGGCGTATGTCTTGGCCATGTGAATTTAACAGAATGCTCAAGTCTTGGACACGGGGTGATTGCACGGGCGTGTCCCAAGTCACACGGGCGTACGACACTTCAAGTTAAAAGAAATTTTCCAAGGTGCCCAAAGTTTATCAATGGTTCTCGGTTTTGTCCCGCGCTACCTCTAGACATGTTTTAGGTCTCGAAGGCCTGTTTAAGGAAAAATATATACATATTTGAAAAGTTTTAAATTAGAGCGCAACTTAGTGACTTGATTTAATATGTTTATGAATGTGAAATCCCAGTAACGCCTCGAGCCCTATCCCGATGTTGGATACGGGTGAGGGGTATTAATTTAATGGTATTAGAGCTACGATTTAGTCAGTTCTAAGACTACCATAGAGAGTATTGAGGTTTGCTATACATGTCATTATTCGAAAATTGATAGTGTGACATCTCCTAATCGTTTAAATTGTTTTGAATATAGTAGATGTCTTCCAATCAAGCACAAGATGAGTCTGAGGGAGCCGAGAGCCATGCTCCAGCTTCCGTACTACGAGTTGTATCTAGTAGTAGTAGAAGGCTTATGTCTGAAGGCCGGGAAGAGGCCCGAGCTGCCTTCTTTGATATGATAGACGAATGGTTCGGGGATTACCTGAGGAATCACCCCAACATACCAAGACCTCCCTCGCCCCCTAACCAACCTGATAAGGATGTGCCACGAGGTATGGCACCGGTAAGAATTGGTAAAGCCCCTGTTGATAAGCTTAGAAAGTATGGGGCTGAGGAATTCAGAGCTAAAGTTGATGATGATGCTGAAAGAGCCGAGTTTTGGCTCAAGAACACTACACGGGTGTTAGATGATTTGTCGTGCACACCTGATGAGTGTTTAAAGTGTGTCGTATCCCTCCTGAAAGATATTGCGTATCATTGGTGGAAGACTATATCCTCGGTAGTGTCAAAGGAAAATATCATTTGGGATTTCTTCCAAGCAGAGTTTAGGAAGAAATACATTAGCCAACGGTTTTTAGACTCGAAGCGAAAGAAATTTCTAGAACTCAAACAAGGGAACAAGACTGTAGCAGAATACGAACGAGAGTTCGTGAGGCTAAGTCAGTACGCAACTGAATGGGTCCAAATCGAGTCAGAAATGTGTAAACGCTTCGAGAAAGGTCTGAATGAGGAAATTAAGTTGTTGATTGGAATCCTAGAAATACGAGAATTTACCGCACCGGCTGATCGGGCCAAGAAGGCTGAAGAACCTAACAACGAAAGAAAGCAAGCAAAGAGAGAGGCCCGAGTCGCGAGCAAGAGGTTCAGTGGTAAAACACTCTTGTTTCCCACAAAGAAATTAAGAAGCCAGCATGAACGCTCTACCTCATCAGTAGGATATTCGGGTAGAGCGAGAAGCTCTAAACGACGAAGCCAAAAATTTTCCTCCCCGATGGTAACCAGTGTGGGGAGTGTAAATGATCAAAATCTGAAGTGTAAGAATTGCAACAAATTTCACTACGGAGAATGTCGAGTGAAGAGCGGTGCATGTTTCAGATGTGGATCTATTGACCACTTTCTCAGGGACTGCCCAGAGTGAGTCGAGAAAGAAGTAGAAGTAGCCCCAAAGTCGAGTACTCCCGTTTCACGAGGTAGACCTCCGAGATATCCTGGAAGTGCTAGTGGAAATCGAGTTGAGGCTAAAGACACTGCAAAACTAGAGGCTCGAGCCTCGGTAAGAACGTATGTGATACGCGCTCGAGAGGAGGCCTCTTCTCCTGATGTTATTACGGGTACTTTTTTCCTTTTTAATACATGTGTTTTTGCCTTAATTGACCCGGGGTCAACGCATTCATACATTTGCATGAGTTTGGTATCTAGAATAAACATACTCATTGAGCTTATGGAATTTATTATTAAAGTTTCGAACCCACTAGGCAGATCAGTCATGGTTGATAAAGTCTGTAAGAATTGTCCTTTGACGATTCAGGGTCATTGTTTTCCGGCTAATCTTATGTTGTTACCATTTGATGAATTTGATGTAATACTTGGTATGGATTGGTTAGCATTGCATGATGTAATTGTAAATTGTGGTAGTAAGTATATTAAATTGAAACGCCCAGATGGTGAGATTCTACGGCTTGATTCAAGAGAGTTGGGTACGCCTCCGATTGTGATCACGGTAATGGTTACTCAGAGATATATGAGAAAAGGGTATGAAGCTTATCTTGTATTTGTATTGAACACTAAGGAAATAGAGTTGAAGATTGAGTCTGTGCCTATAGTATGTGAGTACCCAGATGTATTTCCAGAAGAATTACCGAAATTACCTCCTGAAATGGAAATAGAATTTGGTATTGAACTGGTGCCAGAGACAGCTCCTATTTCAATTGCTCCATATAGGATGGCACCAACTGAACTGAGAGAGTTGAAAGCACAGTTGCAAGAGCTGATAGACAAAGGTTTTGTAAGGCCGAGCTTTTCACCTTGGGGTGCTCCCGTTCTATTTGTAAGGAAGAAAGATGGTTCGATGAGGTTATGCATAGATTACCGCCAACTGAACAAGGTAACTATCAAGAATAAGTATCCTTTACCAAGGATCGACGATTTATTCGATCAGTTGAGAGGAGCCACCATGTTATCTAAGATAGACTTGAGGTCTGGCTATTATCAGCTACAAGTTAAAGAATCAGATGTACCTAAGACAGCTTTCAGAACGAGGTACGGTCATTATGAATTTCTCGTCATGCCATTTGGGTTAACGAATGCACCGGCCGTATTCATGGATCTAATGAATAGGATCTTTAGGCTATATTTGGATAAGTTTGTCGTTGTGTTCATTGACGACATCTTGATTTATTCCAAAGATGAGTCAGAACATGCAAAGCACTTGAGAATTGTGTTGCAGACTCTGCGGGAAATGCAGTTGTATGCTAAGTTTAGCAAGACTGAGTTTTGGCTTCAGGAAGTTGGATTTTTGGGTCATATTGTTTCGGGTGAAGGCATCCGAGTTGATCCAAGTAAGATTTCTGCTATCTCGAATGGAAACCACCTAAGAATGTAATCGAGGTTAGGAGCTTTTTGGGCTTAGCCGGTTACTCAAGTCTTGGACACGAGGTGATTGCACGGACGTGTCTCAAGTCCCATGGGCGTGCGACACTGCAAGTTAAAAGAAATTTTCTAAGGTGCCCAAAGTTTATCAAACGTTCTCGGTTTTGTCCCGCGTCACCTCTAGACATGTTTTAGGTCTCGAAGGCCTGTTTAAGGGAAAAGATATACATATTTGAAAATTTTTAAATTAGAGCGCAACTTAGTGACTTGATTTAATATGTTTTTGAATGTGAAATCTCGGTAATGCCTCGAGCCCTATCCAAGTGTCGGATACGGGTGAGGGGTGTTACATCCCAACCCGTGTCCGACCCCATGTAACTCTCTGACTTGGGTTACACAGCCAACACAAATGCCTGTGTGCCCTGAAAATGGCCATACATGCCCATGTGCCAAGCTGTGTGCTAGGCCGTGCCAAGCCTATTGGGTATACTGACTTATGCCACACGGCCAAGTCACACGCTCGTGTAGAGCATACGGACTTGATTTCAATTTCAACACCAGGGGACACACAGTTGTGTACATGACCGTGTATCACACACGGATGTGACGTACGCCTATGTCTCTGCCCTTGTGGACAAAAATAGGCTATTTACCAAGACATTTTGCCACCCAAACTTGTGCACACCTACACCAAACCAAATGGCACTAAAACAAGGTATAAATAGGCATTAAATCAATCTCAACCAAGCATCATTTATACCATTTCAATACCAACAATATACAAGACACTCAATATCCCAATATGCCATCCAATTCATACCAAATTTCACTTATGCAAACATAAAAAATGACCAAACTCAAATATGCATTATTTAGCCTAATCTCACAAGTATACCAATATCCACGCCTCAACCATTTGATACTCATAATACCTATTACCATCAAGCATCACACAACCATCAACCAAGCACAGAATAAGAACCATATGCACAAATATATATACACAATCAAACCAGCCAAGTTAAACCAACTTTCATGGCTATATATAATACCAAAACATTTAACATTTACAAGCCATTTTCAATGACCAAAATCATTAACAACTTATAACCAAAATGACTAAAGTCCCTATACATGCCATATACTCAAAACATAAGCTAAAAAGTACCAAAGTGATGGTAGGATAGTGTGACAAAGTCTCTGACGATCCCCGGATCTGAGCTAGCTTTGAAATCACTATTAGACACGGTAAAACAAACAAAGTAAGCTTTATAGCTTAGTAAGCTCGTATGAAATAAACTCACTCTATTCATAAATGCACAATTCAAAAAATTGGACATATTAACTTGTAACTCATATTAACTAACAAACCTTTCATATTTTCAATCATAAGATTAAACATGTCTTTCACAAGTTTCTTCGATTTAAAACTTATACGATTCATGTACATACCTGTACTATCTTGTATCAATCTGATATTCAACCACATCTTTCATTTACCTGTCGAACCATTCGAAATACTATCGAATACTCGGGAAACTAATACCTTAAGTGCCACATATATAGCCTAAGCTATCTCAATCTCATATCACATATATGCTCACTCTCGAGCTATCAACGGGCCTACTCACACAAGCTGTGGGTCAAGACGTAGCTACACAGTGCTGCTCACACAAGTTTTCAAGTAACCGCAACACATGCCGGTATACTCAGCCACCGATAGGACGTACAGGACCAGTACCCTGATCACATAATCACAATAACCCCTAATGACATGTCATTTGTATCCTAATCTATTCCTAAGGTTCAACCGGGATTTTCAATGTCGAATCGTCGTTGAATCATTTTCGAACATGTTCGTAGTATCGTACTCACAGTTTATGCAATATCAAAGCATTTAAAAACACATTTACAACGAAATTTATTATATACGAACTTACCTCAGATGTAAAAACGACGACACGAGTCAACTAATCCGAAACCTTGTTCTTCCCCCAATCTAAGTCAATATTTCTCCTTTCTTGATCTAAACGTAATCAAAATTAACTTATTTAATTATCTCTCTATTCAATTTAGTCCAAAATTCACATTAAGACACTTTTATACATTTGCCTCTAATATTTCACATTTTTACAATTTAGTCCTTATTTCATAAAAATAAAAATTCATACAATTCAACCAAAACCCATGCTAGATGAATTACAATTAGGTCCCTAGCAACCCATATTTTCCATTTATTTCACATTTTAACCACAGTTTCCACATTTCACAATTTAATCCCTAATTTGCATTTTCACTAAAAATCACTTAACAAAACTTGTATAACTATCATCAAACATTCATAATCTGTCATTAAACATCAAAATACTCATGTATTCATCAATGGAAACTTCCTAGATCTTTAACAGTTTTGCAAATTAGTCTCTGGGCTAGCTAAACCTAGTTACAACGATCACAAAAACATAGAAATCATTAAAAACCGAAAAAATATGGACTTACATGCACTAGGCATAAATGGCCGAATGTTTGAAGCTTTGTTAATGGCTTCCTTTGGTCAATTTCAGTTGAAGCAATGAAGAAAGAAAGATGATACAAATTGTTGTTTTTATTTAATTTACCTTAATTACCAAATTACAAAATTAACCTTTAATATAATTCACCAAAATTCATTTATGCATGTTCATCTTTGTCCACTTACATTAACCATGGTCTAATTACAACATAAAGACCTCCACTATTTAATTTCATAGCCATTTAATACCTTTAACTAATAGAACATAAGTTTTGCACTATACGCGATTTAGTCTTTTTTATCGAATTGAGCACTCAAACAATAAAATTTCTTAACATAAATTTCACACAAACATATTATCATGTTGTATACTTTAAAATAATCATAAAATAATTATTTTGATCTCGAATTTGTGGTCCCAAAACCACTGTTCTGATTTGACTAAAAACAAGCTGTTACAGAAACTTAGGTATACCTTTGGAAACTAGAAGATTAACTATCAAAGATTGTACACCTCTTTTGGAGAAAATTAGAACAAAAGTTGATAGTTGGTCTGTCAAACATCTTAGTTTTGTTGGGCTAATGCAATTTATTTAATATGTTATTTTAACTTGAAAAATTACTAGTTTAAGCAGTTTTTTTCTACCTAAATTAGTAATAAAGGATATTAACTAGATTTGTGGTAGAGTTTTTTGGAAGGGGAAGAATTCATCTGGTCATGGAGCAAAGGCTGGTTAGAGTAAAATCAGCACTCCCAAGTCTGATGGTGATCTAGGAATGAAAGATTTGGAAAATTAGAATAAAGCTTGTATCATTCAACTTATTAGAAGCTTACTGGAAGGTCCAACCATTACTTCTCATTGAATTTGTTGTGTTTTTTTTTTCAATTTTGAATTTCTTATGTTTATTAAAGGTGAGTGTTCAATCGAATCGAGTGAAAAAAAATTCAAGTTAATCGAGTTGACAAGTCCTATTTTATCATCCTAACTTGACTTGAATTTTTTTTCGAATCGAGAGAAATTGTTCGAGTTAACTTAAAATTTTAAACATGTCAAATTAAAATCTTGTTACATTATAATTAATTACATGTTAGAGCACATAAATTTGAAATCATATATATTTGGAAACTTTTTCAAAGAAAAAATACTTTAGTATGATAAACTTCAATCATTAATTAATTTATTTAGGTCCCAAAATTATCATTTTAGAAAAATTTTAAATTTTAACTTTCTTTATATATTCTTTAGAATTTTTTAAAATTTATAATTTTTAAAAATATAAATTTTAGAATTTTATAAATATTTTGAATTTTAATTTTTTTGTAATTTTTTGAGAGAGACCAATTTGCTCATTTTCAAAATTGGCAGGGACCAAAGGGCTATTTATACCAATCTGTTATTTAAATTATTTGAGTTATTCGAATTGTAAAGTTCAACTTGACTTGAACTAAAAACTCAAATTACTTATTCAAGTTGACTCAAATAACTCAACTTTTTTTCATTTTATTTTTTCAAATCGCGTTTTGCTCACCCCTAATGTTCATGGTTTACTTTTGGAGTTGTTTACAGCAAATGCCTTGTTTGGGATGAGTAAGTAAAAATTTTATATTACATTGCACAAAAAAAAAAAAAAAGAGACGAAGATGAAAAGGAGACTTGGGAAAATAAATTAAAAAAAGAGAGGGAATGAAACTGGTATGGAATGGGAGTAAATATGGTAAAATGATACCAGTAGTGATGAATTATAATAATTTTTTAACTTAATTAATATTAAATATATAAAAGGGCAATTTCGTAAATATTTCAAGACAAGGTGATTTCACGCTAAACCAGACCCAATAAGTTTTTAAAATTAACCCGACCTACCCCGAAACCCAATTTAAAAAAACCAACCCTATCAAGTCAAGTCGGCTCAAAACCCATCTATTTCTAGTTTTTTTAACCACTAAAACCCAATTTAAAAGAACGACCCTATTAGGTTGAAACCCGTCAATTTCAGGATTTTTTTTCTATCATCCCTACATTTACAAAAGTGAGAAAGGTCCTGAGTTATTTTCAAACCAATACCTTTTTATTTAAACATTATTATTATTTCTCTCTTTCATATAAGTCTTCTCTCATTAATTTTTTCAAGCATAGAATTTCTAATGAACTCATAAAAATAGTGAGAAAATTAACATTTATTTATAATGTAAGTGTGAACCATGAGAGTGTTCTCTAATTAATATGAAATTTATGACACTTCTATTTCTCTAAAGGAATAAAATGATTTTTTTATATTTGTTATTGCCATATAAATACTACTAACATATAATGATAATTTTGAAAAATCTAATATAATATATAATGAAAAATTAAATTAAAAAAGAAAGAAAAATGATAGAAATTACATTAAAAAAGTGAGAGATCATCACCTGTCATCATTATATACTTTTGTACCTTGCTATTTGATAGCTTTGATAAATAATAAAGTCACGTGACTTTTTTACTTAAGTCCATGATAACTTTCACTTATATCAAGGTATTTTTTAAATATCACTAATTTTTTACTCAATTTCAATTATTTTTATTTTAATTTTCTCATTACCTGACAATCACATCTTGCAAGTAAAGTTATTTATGGGTTGGGTAGCTTTGCTCTACCAAGTTGGCCTAGTTCGTCTTGGACCGAACTTGGACAAGGGTATTTTTTCTTGAGTCGACCTGAACGGCCTGAATTTAAATTAAATAATTTAAAAATTATATTTATTTAAATTCAATTAGAAAATATATAAATATTAATACTACACATTTTAATATTATTTTAATGTTTATCTATATTTATTGTTTATTAAGTGTTTTACGAAGTTGGTGTCATCTTCAACTGGGTCACCAATTTAGTTAGAAATTTATGAAAATGGCCATTCATAATGAAAATAAGTTATACTATTTGAGGGTATTTTAGTCTTTTCATTTTAACAAAAATAAAGTAAAATATGCATATGGTGGGATCTGAACTCATACTAATTAGATTTGTAAAATCTTAAATTTACCATTCAACTAAAGCTTTATTTTAATATATTTTACATATTTTTATTTTCATATGCACAAGTTATTATCTCCATTAGTTTTATATATTAATAATATTGCTAATTGACTTAGTATAACAAGTCAACTCGACACTAACTCACAATTGATAACAAAACCAAGATAAATAATTATAGTGCATTTAGTATTGTTTATCCGATGTATTTATCTGTTTAAATATTACTTTACTCATAATTCATGAATATGTGTTATTTATACTATTATTGAAGCTCTGACTGAGTTAATATCATCCTCAATCAGGTCACCAACTCGGTTAGGAAATTACGAGAATGTTCTTCCGTAATTAAAATAAGTAATATTGTTCGAGCGTATTTTAGCCTTTTCATTTAAAAACCAATAAAAATATGAATTAATAAAACTTTTAATTTAGCATTCAACTAAAACTTTTTTTATATATATTTTTATACATTTTAATCTTATTACGCAAACTTTATTAACTTTATTAATTGTATATCTATACTATTATTTAAACTCATAACTAAGTCGGTGTCACCCTCAATTGGGTCACCAACTCAATTAGAAAGTTATGAGAATGTCCTCCCATAATTAAAATAAGTAATATTATTCAAGGGTATTTTAATCTTTTCATCTTAAAAAAACTAATAAAAATATGTATATGGTGCGATTTAATCCTACGCTAATTGCATTAATAAAAGCTTTAATTTTTTTCATTTTAATAATATATTTGATTGAGCTAGTGTCATAAGTTAACTCGACACCAACTCAAGATTGATAACAACAGCATGTATTTTCATTTCATTTTAATAACATACATATTTCATCGTTATTGTTAATTAGTTTCAAACTATACGTTTCACTATTTATTGTATGTGATTTTAAAGCAAACATTTGTGTTCTAAATTTGTGAATTCCACACGTATATAGGTGTGATAGGATTTCTTTATGATTAAACTAGTTCCAAACCATACATTTCATTATTTATTGTATGTAATTTTTAAACAAACATTTATATTCTAAATCTTTGGTTTCCACACATATACGTGTCATAAAAATTCTAGTATTATTTATTCCCTAAAAAGTATTTATATTATTTATAATAATATATAAATGTTAACATAAAATATATATTGTTATTTTTATATTTATATTTATATTATATAAATATTTTACTATTATAATAAAATTATATTTTATTATGTTATAAAAAGTAATAATATTAATATATTATTTTACTTTTAAATGTTAATATAAAATTAAATATCATTTTTTGTTATTTTAATATTTTATTATGGTTTAATATTTTAAATTAAAAATAAAAATTAAACATAAAAGGGTACATTAACAAATAATACATATATTATAAATTTAAATACCCAAACACTAATATATATATATATATATATATATATATATTAATTTAACGTAATATTATTCATCTTTTACATCAAGCGAAAGAATGTGGTACAGAAGAAATCAGTATTTCTGGGGCAGGAATTTTCATTTTCTTTGAAATGTGGCGAAAGAGTATTTGATAATGGCCCCTTGGTCACAATAAAAAGGACCAATGCGTTTCACTTTCATTTCATCAAAAATATTATTAGAATCTCATGAATGCAACCAAACAAAACTTGGGCTTATCTCAATCCTAATTCCTAACACCTTGATTGGTTTCTATACCAAGCAGCGACAAAAAAACCGGACAAAATATGACGGTCGGGCCCAGGGGCAAAGCCGGGACATCGTATTCGCTCCTTTAGTTGAATGAGATAATTTCAACTTTAAGTCCTCTTAATAATTAAATATTTAATTTAAGTCTTGTAAAGTGTTTTCATTCTTGACCCTTCAAAAAATATGGACACCCTAAAATTTTATAATTTTGTCTCAACTTCCCTCAAAAAAAATTTCTTGACTTGATTACACCAATTCAGTTTCATCTATAAAATTTGGATATTTTGTTTAGCAGAAAATTAAAAAAAATAAAAAAAAAGAGAAAATTGATTTTTATTTATTTAATATTAATCACCTTTTTAACATTTAAATTGACCCATTCAAGTGATAACAAAAGAATCATTCGGGTTTGGTCAAATATTATAATTTGGTGCATCACCCAAAGTCCCACACCATGACTATATTTGTTGGTCAACAATTTCTTAATTTATTATTTTAAACAAATTATTCTTCCAGTCAAACAAACCGTAATCCAACTTCCAAATTAATAAAAAGAAAATATTCCTTTTTATTCCCCCCAAAAAAACTTGCAGAAAATAACACAATTGATTTATCCTTTCTGGCGAAGAAATTTTGCAAAATAAAAATGATTTTCTCACTAATAAACACAAAAAATCAAATCAATGAAAGTTGTTTGGTAATTTCTCGTAAGACATGTATGTATACTCCTCTTTGGACTTTTCCATTCATTTTATGTTCAAATTTACTTCCTTCAATTTCAAAGTCGTGTCACTTCAACAATAAGAAAAATCAAAATTCATCTCATCAACTACAGTTTTCGTGATCTAAATCACAAATAAAACTCTGGGTTTTTTTTTTCTCTTTTATTGGTGATAAGCAATGAAGGAATCTTTTCGCAACTTCGCTGTTTTAGGCTGGATGTTTCTCCCATGGCTTGTTCTGTCAGCTGTAACCGAAGATGATATGAAGTGCCTTGAAGGAGTGAAGAATTCACTCAAGGACCCAGATGGGAAATTGAGCAATTGGCGTTTCGACAACAATTCAGTTGGTATTATATGCAATTTTGATGGAGTTACATGTTGGAATGTAAGGGAAAACCGGCTGATAAGACTTGAACTTCGTGACATGAAACTTTCTGGACGGTTGCCTCAATCCTTGGAGTACTGTCAGAGTTTGCAGACTTTGGATCTGTCGGCTAACAAGCTTTCTGGTAATATCCCTTCTCAGATATGTTCTTGGTTGCCTTATTTAGTAACCCTTGATTTGTCTAGCAACGATCTGTCAGGTCCCATCCCTTCTGAATTATCAAAGTGTGCTTATTTGAACAATTTGATACTGTCAAATAATAGACTTTCAGGGCCAATTCCATACCAATTATCTGGTTTAGATAGGCTGAAGATTTTGGCAGTAGCAAACAATGATCTTTCTGGTGCTATTCCTTCAGCTTTTGAGAGCCATGATAAGGCAGATTTTGCTGGGAATAGTGATCTTTGTGGGAGTCCTCTTGGAAACTGTGGGGGTTTGAGTAGGAGGAATTTAGCCATTATAATTGCTGCCGGGGTTTTAGGTGCTGCAGTGTCAATGTTGTTTGGGTTTGGGGTCTGGTGGTGGCACCATTTGAGATGGGTGAGCCTGAGGAAAAAAGGGTTTGTTGGTGGCAGTGGTTGGGCTGAGAGGTTGAGGGCTCATAAATTGACTCAAGTTTCATTGTTTCAGAAACCACTTGTGAAAGTCAAGTTGGCTGATTTAATGGCTGCCACAAACAACTTCAGTGCTGAAAGCATCATAGTTTCCACTAGGAGTGGAACTACTTATAAAGCAGTGCTTCCTGATGGATCAGCCCTTGCAATCAAGAGGCTCACAAGTTGTAGGATCCTCGAGAAGCAGTTCCGTTGGGAGATGAACCGATTAGGCCAGCTTAGGCATCCGAATTTGGCACCCCTTTTGGGATTTTGTATTGTAGAGGATGAAAAGCTGTTAGTTTATAAGCATATGTCTAATGGGACTCTATATTCCTTGCTACATGGTAGTGTTGCAGTTGTAGATTGGCCAACTCGGTTTCGCATCGGATTGGGTGCAGCCAGGGGTCTTGCTTGGCTGCACCATGGGTGCAGGCCTCCATTTCTGCAGCAGAACATCAGCTCCAGTATGATTCTTCTCGACGAGGACTTGGATGCCAGGATAATGGACTTTGGATTGGCAGGGTTTATGAATACCTCGGATGTTAATGAGACTAGCTTTATGGAAGGAGCTTTAGGTGAATTAGGCTATATAGGTCCAGAGTACTCAACCACAACGGTAGCTTCGCTTAAAGGGGATGTGTTCGGACTCGGAGTGGTGCTTCTCGAATTGGTAACGAGGCAAAAACCCCTGGAAGTTAATGCAGGTGGTGAAGAAGGATTCAAAGGGAACTTGGTGGATTGGATAAATCATCTCTCAGACTCCGGTAGAATCAAAGACGCTACCGACAGCAATCTGCGCGGGAAGGGGCACGATGAAGAAATGTTGCAGTTCCTCAAAATAGCATTAAACTGTGTCAATCCTCGATCAAAGGACAGATGGTCGATGTACCAGGTTTACGAGTATTTGAAAAACATGGGTGAAGAAAATGGTTTCTCAGAAGAGTTTGATGATTTCCCACTGATTTTTATTGAATCAATGTAGTCTTGGGCATGTCTGCAGAATGGTAATGCATACAAATATAGTTTGTAGTTGTATAATACAAAAATAAACTTGTTAAGGTTCTTGTATCTTCAAGAAATCTTCTTTCATCCTTGTTTTGCAATGAAACTTGATACGGGTTTAAGTATAGAAAAAGTTTATATTTTTTATGTATTTTCAAAAAAAATGTTTTATTCAGATATTTGTGTTGTGTTCATGTGATTATTATTGTATTTTAATGTTATTTTCTTTAATGTGATTCAATTCATGCATATTTGTTAGAGTAATTTAATTAATATATAAAATTCACGTCACATGATATAATCATCTTCATATTTTGTATGTATTCAAAATATTATTAAATGTTATTATTTTTATATGTTGATTGCGTTGATGTTATGTTTTTTTGTTTTTCATATTTTCATTTTGCCTCTAACTTCATTCCACATTTTGTATTGATTTATCTAATTCAATTACATTTTTATTTTTATTTTAAAATTATATTATAACATCTATCATACCTTTATATAATTAATATAAATTTTAAGATTTAAGAACGTAAAAACTCTCAAACTTTAAAAAAACAATAGATACTTGAACTTTCAAAATGCATCAAAAGACTCTCAAGCTTTTTCAAAAAAGCAATTAAGCCCTTACTTTTTTTTTGCACTCGTTAGGGACTGAACTTTTAAAATGCATCAAAAGATCATCAAACTTTTAAAAAAAAGCAATTAAGCCCCCACTTTTATTAAAAATTAGAAAAAGAATTATACAAATTAAAATCAATAAAAACTATAAATATTATTAAACTTTAATAGAAAAATTAAATATTAAAAATTAGAAAAATATATAAAAATCGTAAAAATTATAAAATATATAGAAATATAAAAAATTATAAAATTTTATAAAATAGTAAGAAAATTATACAAAATGTAAAGAAATATAAATTTTGTAAAAAATTATAAAAATTATAAAATTATCATATCAAAAGAAGCATTTTATAATATTTCTATAACTTTTATTGATTTTTACTTTTTATAATTTTTCACCACATGTCGCACCGTGTTGCAACACGTGATGACTTTAATTGAAAAATTAACGATTATTAACTTTAACGATCAACAGTCAAAGTTAATTATTAAAAGGATTTTTTTATGCATTTTATATTTTTATGATTTTTATAAAATTTTACAATTTTCTTTAATGATTTTTATAAAAAATATAATTTCTAATTTTTAATAAAATTTAATTTTTATATTTTTATTAAAATTTAATATTTATATTTTTATTAAAATTTAATATTTTTCTAAAATTTATCATTTTTTATAATTTTTATAATTTTTAATAAGAGCAAGGGCTTAATTGCTTTTTTGAAAAATTTGAGGTTTTTTATGCATTTTGAAAGTTCAAATACCCAATTGAATAAAAATAGGCAAGGACTTAACTATTTTTTAAAAAATTTGAGGCATTTTACACCATTAACCCAAATTTTAATTCAAAATTCCCAAAACATAGTAAGTGCATTTTCTACTATTAATAAAATATGTCACCATTAACATTAATTTCCTAAAATTCTTTAATTGATTAAAATATTAATAAAATAAATTACCAATACCATTAACATTAAAATCCTTATTAAAATAAAATTATTTAATTGATTTTTATTAAATTAAATATTGACTTTTTATTTTTATATATTTAAATTTATAAAATAAATTATTGTTGATGAAAATTAAAATATTTATTTTTATTAAAACAAAATATTTTTATTTTTATTACTAATAAACTTAACTTTTTATTAAAGCTAAATTCCTTAATAGATTTCTTTTAAATTAAATATTGCTATCTTTTTCTGTCATTTTTTAATATTGAATTGAAGGTTTTTTTACTAAAATAAAATATTAATAAATAAATAATAATATATTTTCCTTTAAAATTTCGAAAATTAATTATTTGATATTTTTGTTATTGAAAAAAATATTAATTGTTTTATGACCATTAAAGTTAAAATCTTTATTAAAGTAAAATTTCTTAATTGATTATTTTTATTAAATTAAATACTAGAAAATTTTGCTATTAATTTTTATACTTACATTTATAAAATAAGTTGTAGTTGATCAAATTTAAATTATTTTTCTTTTCTAATATTTTAGGTTTAATGGGTCAAGAAGTCTTTATATTTTTTTAAAAAAGCAATTAAATCCTTCATTAAGGACACACTTAATTAAACCCTCAAATGTTAAAAGTGTATCAATTAAGCCCTTTAATTAATAGTATTTTTGTCGCTAACTGTTAATAGTCGATGTAGTCGTTAACAACTAAATCGGTTGTTATGATAATGACATCAACTAATTAATGTTTTAGGGATATAATTGGGGTATATAATTAATATATAATAAAATTTCATTAATTTATATAAAATTTTCTTTGTAAAAGAATTATATATTTTCAATATGAAAATTATGACTTCTCACCATTATATTTTATAATTAAATTAATGGTTTTGTATGTAAAGTGTCTTTTTTTGTTATTTATTATGTAATTATATATTTTATAATTAAATAATTTGTACACATTAATTATTTTATCTGGTCAATTTATTAAGAATGAATATTAGATATCATAAACATCATTAAATTATTATATTTACATATATCATTAATATATGCCACAATTTTTATTAGAATTATGATTAATTTATTATTTGGATATATGATCAATTTTAATTCTTAAAATGATAGCATTTTCTTTTTTAAAAGTAAAATGTAAAATTATTTTAACATGAAGTAATTAAAAGTTTAAAAATTATATAAATTATATTATTATTTTTATCATAAAATTATCTTATATTATTAAATATTGTTAATATTAATTATATTAATTTTAAATAAATTATATTAATTTTAATAGTTTATTTTTTCAATTTCTTTAACATCTCAATCTTAATATAGCAATTGGATAGCAACAATTCAAATAATTTTAACATTCAAACTAAACAAACCCGATCCAAAAAATATTTTAAACCGTTGATCTATAAATTAATACAAACTGATTTAATCAAACTAAAATCATTCGAAAACCGTTTGAATAGATAATTAAACTAAAATTTCCTATTTTTAATATTTTAATATTTAAAATAATATTTATTTTATATATATTTTTAATAATTTACTTAATTAAATTCAATCAACTAGTCCAACATAAAAGGCTTGACTTGACTGGTCTAACTATTCATCCGGTACGAAAAACATTAATAGCATGTTTAATTCACTGGAATGGAATAAAGTTGTTGGAATAGAGACATAATTCTTAATTTAATTATTTAGTTGAATGGAATAGATGTAATAATAGCGTAAAGAAAAAAGTTAAAATGACCGGATTACTCAAACATAATTTTTGTTAGGTAGATTATTAATTGTAATTTAATGAAAATAATATATAATTTAATAACATTCTTAATATAATTATTTTTATATTAAATTATGTTAAAATATTTTAAATACTTTATTTTTATATTTTCTGAGTTCAAATTTTAAAAGATTAATCTAAAATTAATTTTGTTTTGTTATTAAAGTTGTATGCAATAATTTTTCTTCAGTGATACAAAAAATGGCTATTAGGGAAGGACAAAGAATAAGAAAGTAAATGAATAAGGGGAATGCTCGTGTAAATGATTTAGAAGCCAGATTCAACTTAAAATTATGAAAGTCGAAGTCAAGTTTTATTAGGTAAACGAGTCTCTTATATCGACTGATCCAGTCCGTACTTGGAAAAAGTGAATAAACATACATTTTATCAAAAGAATAAATAGTACGCAGGTTTTAACAAAAATGACTAAAAGGGAAGTGGAAAAAAAATTGTTATCTTCTATTGTTTTATTTTGAAGCCAAAAACTGGCTACGAGGAAAGTCGATAAGACATCAAAATGTAAAGATTTGATTATTGGAAAACCTACTTTGTTTGGAACAAAGTCCGTTTTGTCATATCACTCAGGTATCAGTATATACAGCTATTAATGGTTAAAACTCACTCTTTATGGATCCCCAGAAAGACCTTCTACGAGCATACCTTACAACTTTTTCTACAAAATCCGGGAGAGCCTCGAGAACCCACCATGTAGGTAGGGTTCTTTTCGCATTCACCGGCCTTAGCCCACCCAGCACAGTTTTCATTCTCATCAACGCACTCCCCCATTGCGGCGCGCCTGTTTAAACGCTTGCTCCTATCGAAGGACCTCACATGGATCCACTTTGTTGCTGACCATTTCTCACCCTTAATCACTGGGCAACTTCCATGCAAACTGGCTGTATCAGTTGTCGCATCAGGATGTAGGCTGAAGAACAGTAATGCATCACCTTTTCGGGGTTTCACTGCACATGTATAGGCAGTAAAGTTGAGCCAAATATCAACAACCATATGGTCGGTTTCTAGTGCAACAACAAAATAAGAACATGATAAGGCAGCCGTAATTAAATGATTCGTGTTAATTCAGATACTTGTTCACCATTTAACTGTGATTTTATTATTCAGAATCAAGAGAAAGCTAGACTAACAGATTCATGCAACCTAAAATATTAAGCAACTAAATATCTCCAAGGTAATCTTAATACCTGCAAATCCATTTTTGGCACAGGCCGACCAACTTTCATCCTGCACCTGAGAAAGTCGTCCCTGCAGAAAAAAAGTGAAGAGCAATGAACTAAATAAAATCGAAAAGTAACAATGGCATAAATCAAACAAAAGAAAAAGATAATAAAAGACAGACAGAAAACCGGATTCCACAAGCAAATGCTTACCTCTGCATTTGGAAACACAGTTTCCCCTCCACTCTCAACATCAGACAAATACATCAGTACAGTAGCAATACGGTGACCACCGAGCTGTTGATTAGCTTTGTCATGAAAATAATCGAAATGTGGCTCATACTTCTGACCATGTTCATAGTGTAGTATTTGAATGGACTCCCCATTCTCTGTTTGCAATGCCAATGAGAAAAAAGCCCATTCACAAAGACTAAGATATCATAACAAAAACCAAATGCAAAAACCTACCAACTGGAAGGAAGGTCCATGCTGCAATCCTAGCTTCAATATCAGCGACTACTTCATCCTGCAAATGAAAAACAGAAGACACAGCATAAGCTTTTTAACTTCAAGGGGTCAACACATGCAATGCATTTCAAAACATAAGCATAGAATAAACAATCTCTAAACTTAATCAAACACATAACAAATGCTTGCATGAATGCACTGAGAGGTCCGAGACAGTAATTTTATGGCATCGATTTGACAAGACATAAAATAGTGAGCGCCAAAATGGAATAAGCTTTTTCAACTGTTCATCGACAAGGAAATAGATACCTTGGCAAAGAACTGGCCACGCCAGAAAGTCTGAGTAAATCATGAGGGGAAAAGCAGAATCATACATTGCATCATCGGTAATAGACTATAACCGAAGAGTTGGTTAATACAGAAAAAGCAGAATATAATTTCTTACAGAGCATCAACAAAGAACGCCCAGCAATTCTGGCAGTAAGTGGTTCAAAACTTATAATTGTTTGGAAAACTTTGAAGTAAATGATTAAAATTATCCAATATCAAATGCAAGTTCGAGAAAACAAAAGCATGCATTTCACAGTATACTTCAGCCTGATACTCCTTAGATCAAGATTCTATAAAGCCAGAAACTCTATCATTTCTTCAGAAACTACAGATTCCATTGCATGAAATTTCATACTTTCAATTTAGCAAAAAGAAAAAACAAATGCAAGTGAAAGATCGGTTCTCACTCCTAATTCTATAATTTTAATCATAAATTCAACATTTGATGACGGACATTGCAAATAAAATAACAGCATTCCTCTCCTACACGCACGCACGCGCACACACACACACACATAACCCAATTAGATCACAGATTTAAGTTGAAAAAGAAAGAAAAAGACAATTTATATATACACCTGAGCTTTCTGAAGAAACATGCCAGAGCTGGTTCGAACTTCACTTTCGACGCTTTTACCTGATTCATTATCCGCCACCATTGATTTCTCTAACTTATCCTTGGCCTGAAATTAACACGATTTTGTTTAAAAATCAAAAAATAAATATAAAAGATTTCAAAAATAAAAAAGAAAAGAAAAATTGTCGCTTACCAGAGTAATGAGGTGATCACATTCATCACTCGATAAAAATCCTTTGTAAATGAAAGCCCTGCAAATAGCAAAAAATAAAAATAAAAAATTTCACAATTTTGAATAAATTAAACTGGAAAAAATAAAAGTTAATAAAATGGAGAAAATAAATTTACCTAGGGCGCCATGAGAGTTGAGTAACATGAGTCGGATCAAACGGAACCGAAGAAGTTCCTGTTTTCATTTTAAGAACCGATCCATTAATATCAGCCGAAACCAAACAAGACTGAAGGAAAATTAGAAGAAAGAATCCGAGAAAATGCTGAGAATCCATGAGAAAATGAAAACAAATATAATCGGCTTTGCTCCAATCCGTACTAGAATCGCAGAGATGAGAGACTTCGACTTTGAAGAGAGTAGCTTTGTTTTTATTATTAGTTTTTAATATGTCATTTATTTTCTATTTAAGTGGGAATTTAATGGGCGCCCATGGCTTTTGTCGTGGAAGGCTTTTTTGATTGTTAACTGGAAACGTTAAACGCGGAAAAAAAGTGAATGTTTCTGGAAGCTTCTTCCTTTTATGACAAAAGAAATTAAACCAAAACGGTGCGTTTTACTTGTTTCCATTTTATAATTTTTCAAAGATTACGGGTGGAGTTTTAAACAAAATTTTCTTTTTTAATTAACTTTTATTAAATCAATTTTAAAACTTGAATTAAATGATATTTATTTAAAATTTTTTATTTATTTAGGCAAAAATATATGGTTAACATGCACTTCCCAATGCAAATTTAGCATTCATTTAATAGAACGACAGTAAACATTAGAATTATTCCCATCACCAGTATTGTCGAGCATGTTAGCCACACAAAGGTTATCCATCTCTAGCAAAAGATATGGCATTTTTTTGGCCAAAAATAGGGGTGACGTCGCACCACGGACTCTGAACGTTGCAACGTCGTCATATCAGATAATGGCGTCGTGACAAGCAACCGCATATCATCACGACGTGGCATACTAAAATGACCATGCCACGATGAGGAAACAACGATATCATGACATCGGCCTAAGATTTTGACCACTTTACAATTTGGTCTTAATTCATGCTCATGTTAGCAAAAGAGCTTTCGTAAGCTCCCGTGAGACTTGAAATTTATTGTTTAGCGCAGAATATATGTGAATTACATTAATTAGCATGTGTGGATGGTTGCATAGTAAATGTATGATTATAGTTGCTCTGACAACGATTGTAGCATCTCGTAACTTGGAATTGATAGACGACATAATAATCTTTCAATCAATTTGCTCAATTTCGATTGGATTATATACTACTTAGATTATCTACTAATATATGTAATAGCTTGTTTTGTAGTGGTATTGACAATGATTTCGGAATCCCATTTTTCAATGATTGAGTCAGTAAATATTATTAATTAATATTTACGAGTCTATTATAGTATTATATTGATTTTTGGCCCAATAATTTTATTGAATGGTTAGTAATTAAGGTATAAGGACTAAATCATAAAAATTATAAAAGTTAAG
Source organism: Gossypium arboreum (assembly GCF_025698485.1). NCBI lineage: Eukaryota > Viridiplantae > Streptophyta > Magnoliopsida > Malvales > Malvaceae > Gossypium > Gossypium arboreum. Next base: position 10,609,665 of record NC_069073.1, on the reverse strand, counting down.
CGCTATTGATTTTTATTTGTTAAAAGGGCTCAATAGTATAACATCAAGGCTTTAAATGGAAAATTAGTCATTTTAGAAAGGAATGAACGGTTAACGGACATTTTATAGTTAATTGATGTTAAATAATGATTATAATTTTAAAAACATAAAAGAAATTATCATCTTCTATTATTTTTTTCTTTCCCACCTTTTGAAAACAATAATATGATGAAGAGAAGCCATTGTTGAATGTTCCAACATTCAGCCCTTGCATGTAAGTCAAATCGAGCCCTTTTTTCATAAATTTTATATTTTTCAGATCGTGGTAGCTTGATTTAGCTAACCAAGGTACTATTTCTCAACACTGTTAAAGTGTAGAAATGAAAAAGGGAATAGTTTGTAAAGTTTAAATGTTAGTTTTTGAACACAGGGACTAACAATAAGTTGTAAAACTATCATGAGATTTTGATAATAATAGATAGTAGAGAGTTATAAAAGAATGTATTTGAAATCGGATTGTAAAACGATGCTCAAATTAGAAAGTTATGGTTGTTTTGGTTTTAATAACTAAATTGAATAAAATGCGAAACTTTAGGGAACTATTAAAATTGAAAATTGAAAATTAAAATGCCATAAGCATGAAATAGGATGTTATAGGGTATTTGAACTAATAAATTGAAATAAATTACTATATAGATCAAGATTTTAATCAACCGGAAGTTAATCGAGGAAAATGGATAATTGCATATTAGTCCTCGACACCTCATTTACTACAGTTTTTGCTAGGTAAGTTCATATGGTATAATTCTATATATATATGTAATGTATGTGTTTGAATTACAAATTTGTATTGTGTGAATGTGTAACAGCCCGATTTTCAGTGGTGTCAGAAACAGTGGTTCGAGGTCACTAAATCTGACGAGTAAGCTCGTAAATTTTATTATTTATATTTACGAGTCAATTATGGTTTTAGGGAGATTTTTGAATTAATAAATTGTGTCTTATAAGGATTTATTAGGTTAAGTGGTTTAGAAAATGAGGTATCGAGACCTCAATTCTATAAACCGAGTTGTAAATATTTTTAGAAATATTTACAAAGTGTCATTAAGGTAGTATTGAAGTTTCGTTAGAAAATTTCAACGTTTTGATAGTTAATTAATTAAAAAAGACTAAATTGAAAAAGGTACAAAACTTGCTAATTAAAGAAATAGTGATTATATAGTCCAAATGGTAAATAGGGAGGACTAAAAGAGCAAAAAGACACACAAGGGATGGCTGAGGCTGCATAAGCAAAAAAAAAAAAAAAATTCAGCCAAAAATAGCCATAGGAGAGCTCCTCAAGTTGGTTTATCATATTTTAGCTCCATATCAAGAGCTCGTAGACACTCGTGAAAAAGAAAAATTAACAGATTAGTCCCTAAACTTCTACATATATTACAAGTTAAACCAGGCAAGTTTGTACAATTAAACTTAAATATTTATATTGATTTGATGAATGATATTATATATTTATTCTATTGTTGAAAACGAAATATTGTTAAAGTTATAAAATTAAATTGAATATTGATGGGCGTCAAAACCACAAAAAATAATTCCTACAAAAATAACTTTAAATAGTAGTAAAGAGTGGTAGTAGGGTCGAGTCCACAGGGATTGAATGTTATTTAACTTCTGTGTTTATTGTAACATCCCTAACTCATATTCATCATCGAAATAGGGTTACGGAGCATTACTAAACTTATAACATAAATGAACATACATTTCTCATACATTTATCAATTCCAAATAAAAGTCATTCATAATCATTCACATTGTCCCTAATATGAGCCTACGAGGCCCAAATCATGCATTAGAAGTGGTTCGGGACTAAACTGATAACTCAGAAAACTTTTGGCAAACATAGAATTTTTTTCAAAATAGAGGGGACACATGCCCGTGTGGCCCGGCCGTGTGTCTCACACGGCCAAAGACACGCTCGTGTCACAGGCCGTGTGGTCATTCGAAATGGGATCACATGGCTGTGTCCCAGCCTGTGTCCTACCTCATGTAACTCTCTGACTTGGGTCACACGGCCAACCACACGCCTGTGTAACTAGCCTGTGTGCCCTTCGAAATGGCCATACACGCCCATGTACTAGGCTGTGCCAAAACTGTAGGGTATACTGACTTATGTCACATGGCCAAGTCACATACCCGTGTGTTAGGCCATGTAGAGCATACTGACTTGGTTTCTAAATAAACATCAACGGACACACGGCCATGTCACCTGACCGTGTGATACACACAGCTGAGACACACGCCCGTATCTCTGCCCGTGTGGACAAAAATAGGCTATTTTCCAAGCCATTTTTCTCACCCAAATTGCATACACCTACACCAAACCAATTTGCATATGACCATATCTTCAAATGGCATTTAAACTCATCTAAACCAAATCCAATTCATGCTATTTCAATATCATCAATCACAAGACACACAAGCATCACAATTTGCCATTCAATTTCATACCTATTTCATACTAACAAAACATCTATATAGTCACTTTTAATTATGCATCACTTTATCTAAAACCACAAGCATACTAATCTCAAATATCAACCATTTGATACACAAACTATCAATCCGCAACAAGCATTCACATAGCCATTATACACAACATACCAAAAAGGTCATTTACACATGAATACACATCACCAAGTATGCCAAAATAAGGCAAATCACATGGTTATACACTTAGACAAAACATACATCATTTATAAGCCAAACCAATTGGCTAAATACATTACCAACATATATAACATACTAAACTCAACTCCTATACATGCCATATAACCAAATACATAAGTTCAAAAGTACTAAAATGATAGCTTGATAGTGTCATGAGGTGTAACACCCCTAACCCGTATCTGTCGCCGGAACAGGGTCACAAGGCATTACCAGAGTTTACAGAACATTTTCAGATAAATCGAGTCAAACACTATTCATTTCCCGAGATTAGTCATAACGTCTCTTAAATGTAACCTCGAGGCCCAAAACATGTATTAGAATTGATTCGGGACTAATCGGTATCTCGAGGAAGTTTTTTGCAAACTTCCAAAAAAAATTCTTACTTATAGGAGTCACACACCCATGTGGACAAAATAAGGCTATTTTTCAAGCCCTATTTCTCACCCATTTCATCCAAAACCTGCACAAAACTTTCCCAATACCAACGAACCAATTCAAGCATTATTTACCAGCCAATTTCAAACATTTAACATGATATGTATGCTTTAAATCTTAATTCATATATTACATTTCCATAACATACATGTTTAAATCTAATTACCCCAAAATGTACCAAGCATACATGTATAACCATAATTTACTTTATAAACATACCAAAATCAAGTCATTACTAGCCATTCCAATGGCTATATTACATTTATCCAATACATCATTAACATTGGAACTAGTAGCCTATACATGCCATTATGCCAAAATAAAAACATTTTTGTATACCAAAATGAGTAGGTTGATATTGTGATGATGCTCTGACTTATCTCCAACCTTTCCGAGCTTCCGAGCACTATAAAACATAGAAAATAAAACCTAGTAAGCATTTAATGCTTAGTAAGTTCATGTAACCAGAAACTAACTTACCAAGTGTTTCCATTAAATTTAATCAAACATGTATGCATTCAAGAAATAAATCATTATCCTATCACATACAACTTCATCATTAAAGTTAGTCAAGCAATTATACATAATATCATCACATAGATGAGCTCATCATATCATAATTTATACTTGCGTATAATTCCATACCACATGTACATTTTCAAGATAAATTTAACCCATTAACCATTTTCTAAGTTTTTCTCGTTGAAATTATCGAATATCGATGGATACTCTCGTATAGTACACTTAAAGTGTATGAAACTCTCGAACCACCTTTTCAAGTCATTTGGGTAAATCATATACTTCAATGCTCACACAGAGCTACGGTAGTCTACAATTTATGCGGAATTACTACCAATACATCCATGCTTACACAGAGCTACGGTAGCCCACAACTTATGCAGAATTGCTACCAATCACTATATTTATACCTCGATGCTCACAAAGAGCTACGGTAGTTCACAACATATACGACTACCAATTACTATGCTTGTACCTCATAATGCTCAAGAGACTTGTCAGGATTACTCGTCCGAGCTAAATCCTGTCTGCAACATATGCAGGATCACCTTTACAATAATCCATCTATTTCCTTTATTCAACCGGGACTTATTTCTTTTCTCAAGTCATGTCAAACATACGATCACATTTTATATATTTTAAATATTGAATTAACATTCATATCACATAATCATACAATCCAACATTTTAAGAATCAATATTAAGTTACACTTACCTCGGTACTAGTTCGTTTACAAAAGTCTACTAATCCGAGACTTTTTCCTTTCCTCGATCTAGTTCGTATTTGAGTTTTTCGGATCTAAATAAATAAGTTTAATCATCAATTTAATACATTTCATATGCATTTGGACTCAATTTACACTCTAGGTAAAATTACTATTTTACCTCTAAATTTTTCATTAATTTCAATTTCATCCCTAGGCTCGAAAAATAAAATTCATGCAATCTAATCCTTGTTTCAAGCCTAGCCGAAATTTCCATATATCATTTACAGCACTTATGTTTCACAAAATTTAGAATTTTTCTTTGAATTTCACAAGTTTACAATTTAGTCCCTATTACACAAAACTTTTAACTTATTCTTCAATTTAATCATTTACCCAATTCTAATTTGAAATTCTATCAATTCAACCCCTAATTCATCAATTAATTCAACATAAACCATGTCCAAAAATCTACTAACTTTCAAAATTTCAACATATACTAAAAATCTACTAACTTTCAAAATTTCAACATATACTAAGTAGTATTTTGTTCTAGGATCATAAAACTCAAAAATTACAAGAAAAGAAGTTAAATTGACTTACCAAATTAAATTTGAACCCTTAAACCCTAATTTCTCCTTTTTCTTTTCTTTCTTTCTTTCTCCCTGTTCATTTCAACCTATTCTGTTTCTTTGTTTCTTTTCATTTGTTTTTCACATATATATAATATAATATATATAATGTAATAATATAATAATATAATAATATAATAATATAAATTGATATATTACTTATTTATTAAGTTAATATAATATAATATATATATTTTTAATTAAAATATCTTTGATATTTTTTATCGTAAACCGCCAACATTTAAAAATGGCATAATTTCCTATTTGGTCCATTTAATTTTTTGATCTATAATTAAACTTTTACCCTTTATGCAATTTAGCCCTTTTTCATAATTACTCCTAATTAAGTCAAATTCACCTAATCAAAACCTAATTAACTACACAACTAGTTTCAGTAAATATTTATTAAAAATATTTATGAATCTGATTCTTCGAACGAGTCCCGAAAATGTACTTTTTTTTAATTTGATCCTTTTTAATCAATTAAGTACAAAACCAATAAAATTTTCTTATCAAAAATTTCATGCCACCTTTCTATCATAATATAAACCATGCCATAATATTAAAATAAATTTTCTTTTTAGCTCGAACTTGTGGTCACGAAACCACTGTTTCGATTTCACTGAAATTGGGCCGTTACATGAGGTCTCCGACGACTCCCAAATCAGAGCAAACTTCGATAATCACTATAAAACACGGAAAAATAAATAGAGTAAGCTATAAAGCTTAGTAAGCTCGTATGCTTAAAGTAAAACTTACTATATACACACAATTTAAGCTACTAACATATCATAACATAACTCATATTGATCCACAAACCTATCACATATTCATTCACCAATTAGATATGAAATTCACAAGTTTCTTTGATTCAATGTTTGTATGTTTCATGTACATACCTGTACTAACTTGTATATATCTCATACTCATCCATATCCTTGATATACCCGTTAAACCATTCGGAACAATATTGGATACTAAGGAATCTCGGACCCTAAATGCCACATACATAGCCGAAGCTATCTCAATCTCATATCTCATATAATGCTCACTCTCGAGCTATCAACGGGTCTGCTCACACAAGCTGACAGTCATGACATAGCTACACGGTGCTGCTCACACAAGCTGACGAGAATCCGCAACACATGTCGAATAACTCAGCCACCGATAGGACGTACGGGCCAGCACCTAAAACACATAACCCCTAATGACATGTCATTCGTATGCTAATCTATTCATAAGGCTCAACCGGGATTTCACATTGCTGAATTTTCGTTGAACATATTCATAAGGCCGTATTCACAATTAATTCAATAATAAAGCATTTAAAATACAAACATATTAATGCTTATTAACATACAAACTTACCTCGATCGCAAAAATGATAAAATAGATCGACTAGTTCGATACTTTAATTTTCCCCAATCTAGATCAAAACTTCACTTTTCTTGATCTATATGTAATCAAATTTAACTTATTTAATTATCATTCTATTCAATATAGCCCAAAAATCACATTATGGTAAAATTACACTTTTTCCCTTAATATTTCAACATCTTTACAAGTTAGTCCTTAGCTCATAAATATACAAATTCATGCAATTAGTTCCCTACCCATGCTAGCTGAATTTCCTTGATTATCAAAGTATCCCATATTTTCCATTTATTTCACATTTTTACCACAAAACTTTCATATTTTTCAAACAAATCCCTAATTGACAATTTTACCAAAAATCACTTTACAAATGTTGTTTATCTAACAACAAGCATACATTTTCTATTATCAAACATCAAAATACATGTACATTCATCAATGGAAAAACTAAACCTTTAACAGTTTTGCAAAATAGTCCTTGGGCTAGCTAGATTAAGTTACGATGACTCCGAAAACATAAAAATTATTAAAAACGGGACAAAAATCACTTACATGCATAAATGATAGTTGGCTGAACCTTGAAGCTCTTTTAATGGTGTTTCTACTTCAATTTTTGACGGAAGATGATAGAAAATTAAAGATGATAACATGTTTCTATTATTTTTACTAGGTTATTTACTATTTTACTATTTTAACCTTGGTTATAAAACATTAAAATCACTTAATACATGTCCAAGAATGTCCACTAACTTTATAAATGGGCTAATTACCACATAAATCCCTTAACTATTTAATTTCATAGCCATTTAGTACCTTTAGCTAATAGAACTCAAGTTTTGCAATTTACGTGATTTAGTCTTTTTTATTTAAATTGAACATTCAAACGATAAAATTTCTTAACGAAATTTTCACAAAATTATACTAACATACTGTAGAAATTAAAATAATAATAAAATAATTATTTCAATCTCGAATTTGTGCCACTGTTCTGATTTGACTAAAAATGGGTTGTTACATTTATCTTGTGAACAAAATGTTTTCGTGTCAATGGTCGTGGCAAAGGTCATGCCCACGACTCCAAACGGGCCTGCAAAAATTAACAAATAAATCTAGGGTTTTTGAAAATGTTTAGAAAGTAAATAATCTAATTAGCGTAATAAACAATTAATTAATATTAACAATAAATTTAAATCAGAAAATAAATTTAGATTTTTGTAAAAAGATATAATAAACTGAAGCCCTAGACTCGGTAGATTCCAGATTAAGAATCGATCCTTGAAAATTAATCTTCTCCTCCAAACGATAAGCTAGTTATAGTAGTTAAAAACGTCCTGACCACCAATTCTTCCTCACATAGCTGGTCCCGGTACGACCCGCAAACCAACCCTTACCGATCATCTTACTGATATACACGTGTTCCTGATTCAAGATTCTGGCAGCCTTGCACTTTGAAGAACCTAACTCGAATCAAAAGCCTCAACCACGTAGGTCATTTAAACCCAATCACTTTTTCATTGATTTGTTCTCGGAGATTCGAATACAGCACGACCGACTCGTTTCTCCAACTGTCAGCAAACACGACTCCAACTCAACTTGCACTTTGACTTGAAATCGAGTTTAACTTTAAGGGATGATTTGTCTATCCCGATACTTAAGAAAAAATGAATACTGATTGGAAGGATATTTAGCACGAATACGTATCTCACAATTCCCGACCAGAAAGAACACCGGGCTAAAGCTAAGATGGAATTTAGTGAAGCATGAAATTATTCATGCTTTGTAAACTTTGAAAGGTGGGTTGATGATTATGGTGAAGAATGGGAAAGAACGGTACTTGGAGAGCAATTAGACCAATTTTGAAAGAACAAACAAGAATTGGAAACCAAGCAGCAGAATGCTTACGCCAAAATTGTAAGAAAAAAAAAAGAAATTAATTCTATTCAAATCCAAATTGAAATCAGAATGTAGAATTATGTCTGTCTTTTCTAAGAACATTAAGGCCCTATTTATATACATAGAATTTACTAATTTTAGCCTAAACTAATTTAACATGAAATTAAAAAATAAATAAATAAAAAATAAAATAAGATTTTTTTTCTATTTTTAGCTTTTACAAAGTCAAAAAGTTTGATGAGTCATTAGCTTTCTCTAAAGTTTTTATTCGGCTTCATTTCATTAATTGTGTTTCAATTTGGTCATTTTATGCTTATCTTTGTCTCTTAGTATCTCAATTGCATACCTAACAAGATTAAAACATAAAAGCACTAATTTAGTAGGATTCAATTTACAAATAAACCGAATTAAACACAAAATGTCATGCAAATTAACATGTTATCAAATATTCGGACTAAATGGAACGCAGGATATGAGTACATTCAGTAATTGATGAATTGACGACATTGAAGGAAAGTGACAGCAAATTACCCGAGTAAACCGAAGTTTAGCATTTGTTGTGAACTTACGTGTTTACTTTTTATTTAGCTCTCACGATATTCTGTTTAACTCATATGAGTTTCCGTTCAGCTCTTTTGAGTTTCTATTTAACCTTGATGGGTTTCTGTTCAGCTCTTTTGAGCTTCTATTTAACCCTTATGGGTTTTCATTCAGCTCTTATGAGCTTCCATTCAACCCTTATGGGTTTCTGTTTAGCACTTATGTGCTTCCATTTAGCCTTCGAGCTTCTAAAAATGATGTACTCTTATCCATAAGCCGTTCTCCGATTTGGTAAGATTTGACAAGAGACTTATATAATTGAAGTTAAAAGATTTATTGTTTATTATTGATATTGATTTGAAAGAAGTGTGATCTTCGATTAAAGTTGTGATTGACAGGGAGATTGTATGAATAATTTGCTTATTTAATTTGTTATATTAGGTTCAGTAAGATTTACGTTTAACCCATCGAACTTTCTAAGCTTCATTAAGCTTACTTGTATTGTTTAATGTCCTTGTAGATTAACGTGAGGTCGGGAGATCGGATCAACACATCAAGCCATACTATCCAGCTCATTTTGGTAGTCTTTGAAACGTACACTATAGTTTATATGGCATGTATAGGATTGGTGTGTATTATGAATGATATTTTGTTCATATATACAACTTAAATATGTATGTGTAGTCTTATCATGCTTGATAAATGTTTGGGTGTGGTTAATTATTGGATAAATTATGGGCATGCTGGTGAAAGAGTTGGTAAAAAATGGTTATTGTAAGTAATAAAATGTGTGAATTGATTAATGTGGTAGTTTAGAATGTTATGATATATGTGATAATAGGATATTTTTAGAGCTAAGAAATTGGTTGTATTGAAGGTCTTGTTATGGCCTATGAGCATGAAATATGAGGTGTTTAGGTTGAAATCAAGAAAGGGTGAGAAATGTGGTCTTAAAATGGCCTATTTTCGTTCGTACGCGCAGAGACACGGGCGTGTGTCTCAACCGTGTGTGACACACGGCCTAGCACACGGGCGTGTGGTCTAGCCGTGTATCCCCTACATAATTAAAATTGAGAAACAGAATGCCCACGTATTTTCACACGGCCTAGCACACGGGCATGTGGCTTGGCTGTGTGACTTCTACACCTTAATTTTACAAGTCAGTATGATCACACGGCCTAGCACATGGGCGTGTGCTTGGTCGTGTGACCCAAGTTAGGGAGTTACACGAACACGAGCACAGGCACGAGCTGGTACACGGCTGTATGCACCTATTTCGAATGCACACACGGCCTGGCCACACAGGCATGTGTCACTTGCATCTAGGAAAAAATTTAAGGTTTTGTGAAAAATTCTTTGAGGTTCTGATTTAGTTTTGATTCATTTTTAATGTGTATTTTGGGGCCCAATGGCTCATGTAAAGGACAATATGAGTAATTTATGATTAGTTTCTTATATAAATGTTAAATGATATGAAATGTTCGTATTTGATTTGATAAGTTCGGTAATGCTCCGTAACCCTGTTCTGGCGACAAATAAGGGTTAGGGGTGTTACAGAATATACTTTGAATTGTATGCAAATTGGTACAAAAAGGTGAGGAAATGATTGAATTGTAAAGAATTGATCCGATGTATTAAACGTGCTCGAATGAATGTAAGAAAGGATATGATACAATTAGCATGACAATAAGGTTATTTGTACGTTGTACGAGATTTGTAAACAAATGATACTGAGTATATTGACATACGGAGAATTAATTGTTTATACTGAAATCTAGTTTTGTTGCGAATTAATGAGTTATATGTCTCTACAGAGACCTAGGTGTTGTGGAGGGATGTATTGTATTACGACATATGTTGCCTAAAGGCTTTGCACTTCGTTGCCCTAGTGTAGTGTAGTTAATGTTTTGACGAGCTATCTAGTGTAGTGTAACTACCCGTGTATCCATATCTGTTTATTATAGTTCGTTGGGATAATCAGTTAATAAGAAATAATTGAATGATGGTGTGTGTTATGATTGGAAATGGCTATATGTGAGTGGAATAATGTAAATGATTATATGTTTGATGATCCTAATAGAGTGACATTGAATTAAATTGTATTGTACAGATTGAAAAAGACTCGTATTTGATGATCTCACTTTATTATTGTTACATGTGAAACCATGAATTTTGAGTAGTTAGCTAATTCGTTATGTTAATTTGTGAATCGATGTGAGTTTACTATTTTAAAGTTTATGAACTTACTAAGCATTTGTAATTCTTACTCTGTCTGTATTTTGTTTCTGTAATGGTCATTTTGCGGAACGCATCGACTGGATCACCTCAAAGCTCACACTATCCAAATTTTGACTTGGTAGATTTTTAATGTTCTAGTTTTGGTTATGTGGCATGTATATAGCCAATATTATGTATATGTGTGTACCTTAAAAGTTGGTATTTTGGATCTTGAATATGACTTGTATTTTGAATGGTAAATGTTATGTACTTAAGTGTAAATGTTGATAATGTGTTAGGCTATAGATGAAGCACTTGAATGTTAAAGTTAATCACAATGCATTAGTAATTGATGAAATTGAATGGTACTCATTATGTAATGTTAGGCAAAGTACCTATATTATCTTCAATGGCTTGATTGACTTGTGAATGGTCAATAACATGTTTGGTTGGTAGATGAAATTGTCATGTATTGAAAATGTGCATGATTCACTTGGTGTGAATTGTCAAGTGAAAGTTTAATTGTTGTGGTGTAAATGCCAAAATGAGTCATGTTGTAATTGTTGATTGATGAATGGTAAATTGTAGCTTTTGGTATGTTTTGGATTGGTATTTTGCTGGTTGAAAGTGTGCCTAAGACACTATTTGAGTTTGGTTATGGTTTAAGCATGAAAAAGCACCAAAATGTGAGATTTTTTGACCTTCTGGAAAAAAAAGTATCGATACTTTACCAAATCATCATGATTTAAAAACGATAGAATATCAATTTGGTATCGATACCAATATAAAGTACTGATACTTATTCCCAAGGATAGATACTTTATAAAAGTATCAGTACAAATTGACTTGTGTCTAATTTTTGAAAATGGAAAAAATGCCAAAACGGTATTGATAGCCAATTTGGTGTCGATACTTCCTAATAGGAGTACTGGTACCTTATTCCAAGCATCGGTACTCATGTATTTTACTTTGTTTTTTTGAAATACCGAAGCTAAAAACAACATCGGTACCTTATATTGGTAATGATACCTATTCTCAAACTTTGAAAAGTTTTATGATTGGTCCTTCTTCATGCTTGGGTCAACTTAAGAGTTTTTGTAAGCTTGACTGAAACTCGATTTTGATGATATATCATATTATGCATGGGTCTTTGACGGGAAATTGGTGTTTAAAAGGATTTTGAACTATGTATTGTATGTGACTACTCCAGTAACAGTAATAGCATCCCATAGTTCACACCCGACAATCGGGCAGAGCTAGGAGTGTTACAATATAAGTTGTTTTCTCACATTTTGATCTGGCCATATAATGCAACTTAATATTAGTTAAACATTATATAATTAATGAACTAATATTTGCTTATATTTTATTTTTATGTACAAAAATCGTTAAGGACAAATACAAATGATATTAATGTATAATTAAATTTTATTTAAATCAATTTATTTGAAAAATTATAAATACAAAAAAGACAAATACACTAAACTTAAGGCACTAGAACTTAACACCCCCTCACATTTCAGCTTCAAAAACCGAGCACCAACCTACATTATAAAAAAAAAAAAAAAAAAAAACCCTACACCCACATTCCTTTATGGTCTTGAGCACTGCCTCCCATAGTAGCAACTCCAGAGAAAGTATTCCTTGCACCATTCATATTAAGCTTTAGCTAGCCAAGTGGTGGTCTCTCTCATCGAATCAGCACTGGCTACCTACCATGAGCATGCTCCACTTTTGATTGCACTTGCACCCAAGCTTTAATTACATTCTCAGCCAATCGCATTCCTCTGGCAAGGATACTTTCCCAAGCAAAGCACTGGTCTAAAAAAATTCTAGTATTCCTTCCTATCCATAAATATTAGCAAGGTATCTCAAAGAGCATATCCCATTTGCTACTACCCACCACAAAATAACCAGGGCTGGTCAGGTTTGCATGGAATCAATCGAGTAGGTTCAGGCTTAAAAACTCTTGGAGCGTCTCACATTGAATAAGCCTTAGCCGCCATCACTGGTAGACATTTTCTCAAGATGTGATTTGTATAATCAACTTGGTCACCACAAAGAGTGCACATCGGGGAGCCAACAATATGCCTTCGAACTCTATATTCAATTGTTAACAAGGTATACTCATTTTCAAAAAATGAAAATTTTAACACGTTGAGGGCCCTTATAGCTCCAAACACTTCGCCAACGTTTATCAGCTTCCACAGTTAGTTGCTATACAAGGGAAGAATAAGTTGACTTCTTAGTGGATTGGAATTTCTTATCTCATCGCCACCTTGGAAAATCCAATATCTCCAACTGCAAAAGAGGTCGCATAGTAGCAACCTTCAAGAAAACTAACTTCGACAAAAGATGCTTGAATTGATTCCAGCTCCACTCCCAATTAAAATTAGCCATAACACACAAAGGGACATGGTATAATGGAACAAGCTCTGGCCGGTGATAATGATTTATTAACGGTCCACAGTCTTTCACCTAAGAATCGCGCGAAAAATCAATCACCTCTCCATTCCCAACAGACCAAAGTATACCCCGTCGCACCTCATCTCATATGCTAGCGATACCTTTCCAAAGGTGAGAGCAATTTATCAACTTGAGCACCCGAATCTAAAGTAAATATGGTCTGGGCACTAAGTTAAAGCCAAGCTTCACGAGAAATGTTGCATTTTGATAACTGAACTTTTTTAAGCCAAGCCCGCCCTGGAAAGTAGGTTTAGAAACCTCTTTCCAGTTGACCAAATTAATCTTCCTCTATTCATTCTATGTCCCCAGACAAATCTTCTTATGAACTTTTCCATCTTTTCACAAACCCTTTTTAACCGAAAGGAAGTTTGCATCGTATAAATGGAAACAATAGCAAGGACTGATATAAATATTGAAGAAGCAAGTTATGGCCATATTGGACGGAAGAAGAAGCAAATTATGGCCAAGTTGGGTGGTATAGATAGGGTGATTCAATAGAGACCTTCAGACTATGTTTTAAATCTTGAAAGAGAGTTAAGAAAAGAACTTGACCAATAGGAGAGCTTGTGGTACCAAAAATCTCAAATTGATGGTTAATGGATGGTCCTCAAGGTAGTTAATACTGCATTAGTAGATGTATGATTTCTTTTATTGAAACTGAAATGTTGTGATATCGGGTATATCATTTTGAATTTATTAATATTTTTAAAAATATTTAAAAATATAAAATTAATTAGATAAGTAATTTCAAATAGAAAAATTTTAATTAATTATGTAAAATAATCATAAATAAATTTCAAAAATAAAATTTTATCATTCAATAAATATAAAATATATAAGGAAAAATATCATCCCATATATTAAACAACAAAATTATCCACAACATTGTTTAAAAAATTCTACAATAACATCATCTCTTACTAAATATATAAAATAGAAGTTTATTATATACATAAATTTGTGTTGGTGAATTTTTTTTAGAGATTTTGTCATATAAATTCTTTAATTCTTTATTATTTATTAATATGTCTATTTTAAATTTTTGAGTTGCTATTTTACCTTGATTAAAATTTAAATTTTGAAGTAGTATAATAACGAAAGTTAAATTTGGTAAAAATAATAATTTTATATTTTTTTAATATTATTCATATACCAGCTAGTGCATAATGTTCTAGTCAATGCAACTAGAATTGGGCAGAATGAATGCATGCAATCGTTATGGACTAAAATTTTCACTGATGTGAAAAAGAGAAGTGATTGTTCCAGTTTATTACTGGAACGGTGCGCATTAAACGATATTGGTGAAAAACTGACTATGAGTTTGTAAATGAACAAAGCGTTTAATGAACAATTTGTTTTTTATTATTTGTTTATGTTTGTTTTATTAGACTAAATAAACAAACATGAATAAGATTTTGAGATTCGTTTATTAAATGAACTGAATATAAACAAAATTTATCTAGTTCATTTATGTTAATGAACAAGCTCAATTAATAATAGTTTATTGTTCCTTAGTATATATTAATAAAACAATTATGGTTTGTGTTTATTTTTTATTTATAATTATTAATATTAATAATTTATTAATTTTAAAAATAATATATATATTTATATATGTTTATTTTTAATTGTTTATTTATTATTCATGAATATTAATCTCAACATTTAACTTAAACGAATGAATATGATCACCTATAATTTTAAATAAATAAATAAAACAAAAGATTTAAAATTCTCAACGAACATAAACTAAATAAGTATAAATTTAAAATAAACAAACATAAACAAAAATCCAATCATTAAGCTTAGATTATTTACAGCACAAACAGAGTTACATTGATGGTGATAGAACACTCGTTTCTTCCATCCAAGTACTATTATTCGAAGACGAAGTAATCACATTAACTCGGGTATTTGAATTGCGGATAAAAAAGGTGACGATAGATTTCTTTCGCAATCTGTTCAAGAAGGACCAACATATTGTTGGTGGCTTTGGTACTCAGTTTGTTTCTGTCACTAAGCGACGTGGGCCGTAATAGCTTGTGCTTCTTGGTTAGTTTTGAAGAAGTTCGGGGGGCAGTTTTTGTATGGCGCGGCTCAAGGCTCTTGCTGGTTATGTTATTTTAAACAATGATTTTTTTTAAACTGTAACAATTAAGAAGGGTAATATTCTCCTTAAGATATTAACTTTTTAAAAATTATATTTTAAGATAAATTAGTAATTTTAAAAATTAATTAATTATTTTAATTACATGAAAAATAAAAAATTGTTTCTAAAATAAATATAATATTAAATATAATTCTTATTTTATCTTGAATTTTAACAAGTTTTTATTAAATTGATGTTGTATAAATAATACAATAAATTATTATAAGTCTGGTATAGGCATAGGTTAGGTTAGTAATATTAATTCATTCATTAGTTTAGGCAAACAATGATGACGCAAACAAAAGGTTGGGCAAACATTAAACTATTTCATAGGCTAACTTAACAATTAAACTTTAATTAAAAAGTTGCGAGTAAAATTGTTTACGAATTGAATCGGATTATTATTCAATAATTTTAAAATTCTATGTTTAAGTTATATTGGATTCAAGGCATAAACCCGGACTAGTAATTAAGAAAATAATTTTATAATTAAATTTAAATAAAGTTAATATAAAATACCTTATCTTTGATATTTGTTTCTATATATAAATGTTCCCAAGAAGTCAAAAGAATGGACATGTGCTTTGTTAAAACCAATTTATAACATTTAAGGGCTCTAAGAGCATATCTTTAATTGACCCCCATGATTCAAGGCATCAATTCTTGAGAAAAATTATGACTCAAGTATGGATATTTAAGTCTTTTAGTTACTAAACAAACCTGGAAAGCCATGGTTTTAGACTATCTGAGAACAGGGAGCTTTTTCAGAGTTTGATTTTGCAAAATTAAAAACAGAATTCAGATAAAGAAACAAAAAAGAAAGGGTTAAAAAGAGATTCCAACAACACAAAGTCATTGTCAGTTTTTGTTATTTCTATATGTTTAAATTATGTCAGGAATCACATTCTTTCTCATTCTTCTCCAATCACTATCAAGCCTCTCTTTTTATCTATGTTAGTAGCAGTCTTTGTTATTTTATAAGTGTTCGTGTCCAACATTTGTATTCGACACAATGCAAGGATTTGGCACTCGTCCTCGCATCCGAGTAACATAGCTGAAAGAGGATCATCCACGAGAAAAAGAAAAGCCTGGATACTGCAAAAGAATGTGTTTTCCTACATTGAATAAAGCAAATTCTGAGAGCAATTCGAGCAAAGGAGAGCCACATGAAGTTAAAAAGCAAATATAAAAGTGACGCAACATTCCCTCACTGCTGATGCTTAACCACATTCAACAATTGTCAAATATGAATATCTATTCAACACGAGTATATTTGATTTTTTCTAATTTTTCTTTTTATGTATGTCAAGAGTCAATCTCATGTCTATGGGGTAAGGTCGGATACGAGTATCGAGATACAAATATTTAACAAAATGAAAAGTCAGAGCTTAGGCATCAAACGGTTAACAAGCAAGCCTTTTACTATGACTTGTCTTGTTTCAGTTTCTTTAGCAGAAGTTCATTAGCAGATAAAGTTTGAAGGGAATATCTGAGGTGAACCCAGATTTTTTTATACCAAGAAGTGAATATGGAAAGGGCTTAAGCCCCACCATTGGAGGTCCACCAAACGACAGACTCTTCCATACTAAAGACGTAAAAAGAGAGGGAATAAAAGACAACTCACTGCAAAAGTTGCATCATTTTTTTGTCCATCTCTTTAAGAGTAATTCAAAAGGAATTCATGTTTTCTAGTCGGTTCATCGTTTTGTCGCCATTAGACGCCAACTGTTACTGGATAGCAGCATTAAGAATCACAACAGTAAGACATTTACTTTTGATGGGAAAAAAAGAAAAAGGCAAGTCATCTGGAAAAAAAAGGGAGATTTCATTGAGAACATGAACATACATCAACAATCTAAACTAACTACTATAGCTTCCCGTGAAAATTCAGAAAAACTCAAAATCTAAGTAAGGACCAGATGACCTGTCTGAGTCTGTGACTCCCTTGTCATTTGAAGGCAAGGATGACTTAAATGCTTGGTTTAGCAATGGGATATCAATGGGTTTAGGGATTTCCGGAGGATGCGTACTGCGGATAAGAGCCCAGTTAACACTTTCGAAGAATGGATGTTGCTTGATCTCAGTGGCACCTCTTTTGAAGCCTAATCTCTTTTGTGGATCCTTCACAAGCAGACCACGGATTAAATCCTTTGCAGCAAAACTGATTGAAGATCCCTCTGTAAATTTTAGGGACTGACCAACCACATTGAATAATGTCTCCCGATTATCGTTTCCTTTAAATGGTGTTCGTCCTAGTAGTAATTCGTACAAGAAAATACCAAATGTCCACCAATCAACAGCACTCCCGTGACCATCTCCTCTTATAATTTCAGGAGCTAAATATTCATGAGTCCCAACAAATGACATAGAGCGAGCGTTAGTTGGTTCTGCAATAAGTACAGGAAATGAATCTGAGTTCACCAAATTTGTTTTTTCACTCTTCACCTTCGTTGTTTTGGAACTGAGAAACCGAGGCTTAAAGCAAGATGGCTGCAAGCAAGCAGGCTCTACACATACTGGTAATTTGCATGCCGGATCAATACATGCTGGCTGAATACAGTATGAAGCAATTCTACATGATGGCTCAGAACAGGACTGCACAAGCGTGGGATTGACGAAACATCGCAATGACAAATCAAAATCAGATAGCATAATGTGGCCATCCTCCCTGACCAACACATTTTCGGGCTTTAAATCCCTATACACCACCCCCATCATGTGTAGATACTCGAGGGCTAGAAGGACTTCTGAAGCATAAAACCTACAAGAATATAGAAATTTTATCAGAAAACTTTCCAAAGCATATTGACAGATATGAGATTAACCAAGCACGACAGGTATTTGGAAATTTGGATTAACGACTGAATTCCCTTAAGAATTAATCCAAACAGAAATAATAACTGTCTTGAATATTACCAAGTATATTACGGGCACTAGAAGCAGGAACATGGTTTGAAAAAGTAAATTAGCATTGTACTCTCGATTCATCTTCTCGGGAGAAACGGGTATATTATGAAGAACAAAAGCTGAACCAGCATATGAAGAAAACTATTTTCTATCACATGAATATATCCTCTCCAAACTATGTTCACCACATATCATCCATGTATTATAAACAACAAGACAAAAACATTTCCCTATCTAGTATTATAAACAAGAAGACAAAAACAAATGAATTAAAGCTTAAAAGACAGATACGAACCGTGCTGCTGGTTCGGTAAAATGTTTGCCCGGCTGTCGTTGCCGGAGAATATGAAGATCCCCACCACTGCAAAACTCCATCAACAAGCAAGAAAACTTCTCAGTCTCAAAATGTGAATAAAGGGTTGGTAAAAATGGATGATCTAATAAACTCAATATTTCTCTCTCAGTTTGTGCTCTCAACAATTTTTTCCTCCCAGCTAACATTCCTTTATCCATAACCTTCATTGCAAACAAACATCCCATCCCTCTTAACTCAGCTAAATAAACACTCCCTATATCTCCACACCCCAACTTTTTCAACAACCTAAAATGAGCCAACCCCAAGTCCCCATCTTTGCCCTTAACATACTGTATTGCATCCCATCTTCTGTCATTTCCTTTATGAGGTTTCGACGGACAAAAACTCCTAAAACTACTCTTTTCACTCTCTTCACAGTCACTGCTTTCTGCATTCTTACTAACACTAATTTTATTAGCTGACTCAGAAACACTACTACATAAACTAATGCTAACACTGTTCTTATTGATGTTAACATCTTGAAGGCTGCTGCTACTACTACTGCCATTATTGCTACAACTAATAAGGGAATCAGACCCAGAAATGCTAACACTGTTATTATTCAAACAAAGATCTTTGAGAGTGTTGGTGACGGTAAAAGTTTCAAACTTAACATTTTCTTGAGGCCGTTCATCCATGATTGAAATGAGAAACCTGTTTGATGAAATGCCTGAAAGAAAAAATAAATAACAGCGTAAAAAAAAAATGGAACCTGTGGTTGGTCAAGAGAAATGTGGGGGGTGTGATGTGACCGAGGTAGTCAAAGAAAGGGAGAGTGAGACGCGGGCTTAAACATGGGGAGTTGGAAATGAGAAAAAAATAAAAAAATGGAATTAAACAGTATTCAAATTTCAAACAGTTAGGGTAAGAAACTAAAGAATATAGTAATAGTATAAGATAAGGAAGGTGGTAAGTGGGAAGGGTTTTTGTTTTGTTTTTTTGTTGTTGCATTGATAAACCCAAGGTTTGAGTTGGGGTTTTGAGTCTTTTTCTTTTTCTCTTGCAGTCCCAGAACATGTTACAGCTTACAGACAAAAACAAAAGAGCGACAGAGAGAGAGAGAGAGTGAGGGGGCTTGGTTGGGACCTGCGTGCGGAGGACAACAAAAGCTATTCAAATTTTCTGAAACGAAAAGGATTAAAAAATGCATTTGAAACACCATTACCGTTATACTACGGGGCGAGTTTGGAATAACAACTACTATCAATTCTATTCATTATTCGGTTGGTATTGGGTTAATTATTTTTTGATTCATTTGTAAAATTAAATTTTAAATATTGCAATATTTTTATATTTAAAATTTAGTTTTCATGTTTTTATTTTTAATAATTTAGTTCCTTTAATTTTTAAATTTTAAAATTTAGGTTCAGATATTAATACTGTCTAAATTTTCCTATAAAATTTTCTAATTCAACATTTTAAAATTAAGAAAACATTCACCTCGTAACCATTTAACAAATAATAGCATTGTAATGAGCTTGAATCTAAAAAATAATTTTAACCGTCTTAATGATACTTAAAATTCACATTTACATTTTAATCAAAATAAAAATATTTATAGTAATTGATGACATTATAAACACTGTGGTACCAAATTATGTCAAAGTTTAAAGTATAAAATTAAATCTCAAATTTAAGTGTAGTATAGGACCGAATTGAAATTTGATAATTTATATAATCTAGAAAATAGAGGATTATAATTGATATTTAACCATTATGTAATAGTTATAGATAGGGTGTATTTCATTTTTACTTTATATTTTGGGGTTATAAAATCTAAAACAATAGAAGAAATGGATCACTACTCCTTTTAGAATTAATTGTTCTATTATTGAAGTCGAAAATTGCTTTTGTTATAAAAAATTCGGAAAATGTTTTTAAAAATTAGATGATGTTTATTATTACGTTTAAAAATACTTTTGAAAAGAATACTAAAAGAACGCTTTTGAAAAAATAAAATATTTATTTTAATCATAATAATAGAAATAAAAGTTACTTTTATTAAAAATACTTTTTTAAGTTAAAAAGTTGAAAATTTTAATTTTTAAAATTGAGTTAAAAACTCAATTTAAAATCAAACTGTTTTTCCAAACCATTTTCGAAATCTATTTGTTTATAATTATGATTGAGATTAAAAGCGCTTTTTAAAAGATATTTTGAATTATAATTTTTTTAATCTCAATAGTAAATAAAATCATAATACATAATGTTTGGTTGATTTCTTAGCATTGCTTTTGAATTACAAATGAAGTTAAAAATTCATTAAATATGGATATGTTTTTTACTGTTCCCGAGTTGGTGGACTGGACAATTTTCAATTATAGTTTTCTTTAGTAATTCAAATCAAACATTATTATTATTATTATTATTATTATTATTATTATTATTGTCGTCGTCGTCTTTCGATTTTGAACTTGTATTTATGATCATATATGCAGGTGCAACTTATTACTTCAGTACTATCCAATCATTTCATCTTTTTACACCTCCCTCTTGTATACAATGTCTCTCAGCTAATCAATAGGCTTTGCTTGGAAAAATAAATAAATAAAAACATGGTGCTGCCCTCTCAAATAGGGTGCCATCAATGATCATTCATCACATTAAGCTTAAAAAAAGGGTAAATGTTATCCTTTTGGCTGTCATTTTTTATTTTCAAAAAAATAACTGAGGCTACTAAGTTGCTAGGGTTTATTTTCAGTTAAATGCTATAAACGACCCCTAAATAGTACTAAAAAATCAATTAAGTCTATTAATCTATAATATCTTGTTTTTCAATGGTATTGAAAATGGTAATTTTGAAACCCTTATTTCTAATGATCGAGTCAATAAATATTATTTTATAATATTTCCAAGTTAATTATAGAGTTAAATTTAGTTTTGGTCCAATAATTTTAGCAATTGAATAGTTAATTAAAGAAAAAGGACTAAATCGTAAAAAATGTAAAACTTCATCACGATTGATGATTACTAGCTAAAACGTATGATTATTGCTTGTTTAAGAATTTAAAAGGTAATTAGACCTCTTTAAAGAATAGTGGACGATTAGTGTCCATTTAGATAGAAATTTTTAATGTTAATGGTAAGGGTAAATTGGTAAATAAATAAAAACATAAAGTAAATAACTAAAGTGATCATCATCGACCACCGAAACCATCCTTGTTTGAAAACCTAAGCTACGGTCAAGCTTAATGCCATTGCATGTAGGTGATTTTTCTATCCGTTTCTCGTAAATTTTACATTTTTTAGATCGTTGTATTTTAATTTAGCTAACTTGACGATTATTTTGTAAAACTATTAAAGGTTTTAGAACTTGCCATTGATGAATTTGAAGTGTTCATTAGGTTAAATGGAAGATTTACAAGTTTGGTTGTTAATTAAGGCTATTTTGTAAAAGAATTTTTGTTAGTTTTGAGTTTAGGGACTAATATGAAAATAAGTTAATATTAGCATGAAATTCCTATAAATTTTCAATATTTTAAGGCTGGTTTGGAATGATTATATAATCGATTATAAATATTGGGGATTAAATGTGAAAATTATAATAGTTTCGATTTTAGGAACTAAATTGAATAAGGTGTAAAAGTTCAGGGAAAATTTTTAAAATGAAATCAATAGGTCATATGCATAAAAATGATCATGAAAATGTAATTAAAATTGATAAATTGAATTTAACTATTATATAGATCAAGGATTGAACCGTATAGAGGAAAACTGAGGAAAAGAGAAAATTGCAGAAGACTCCCTACGAATCAGCTCATTAACCGTATATAATAGGTAAGTTCGTAGTATAGATGGATGTTTATGTATATTTAATTTGTGCTGTTATGAGTTGGTTTAATTGAATTGTGGTTGAATATTTGATATTGGATTAAAATTATAAATGGTTTACAATTAAGTATAAGGTGAGAGAATACGTATTTGAAAAAATTTATGAATATTTGTGAAATATAATTTATATGATTTTGGAATGAAACATAAATGATTTACAGCATGTGTTCGGATATTATGAAAGTGCCTCTGATTTGTAAATGTGATAATTTTTGTTTAAATACTCGTTTGAACGTATTAAACGATTAGGATACAATTGACATGCCAATACGGTTAGAATGCACACATGTACAAGATTGCACTTCGGTGTCTCTATTTGCACTTCGGTGCCTTTGCTTACACTTCGACGTCTTTGTTTGCACTTCGGTGTCTCTGATTTCACTTCGATGTCTCTGTTTGCACCATGGTGCCTCTATATAGCATTCTGATGCTCTCTGGTGTGGTGTAGTTACTCGAGTATTCAAGTTATGTTACTATAGTTCATTGGGCTAGTAGAACTTGTGAATGATCTTCAAAAAATTTGTTAAAATATGTGATTTTTTATAAAAAAAAAGATTTATAGACCCAAATGAATTTACATGAGCTATGTTGATTGAAGATTCATAAATATTTTTCAATGGAACACATCTTGATATAGTTGTTGATGAATATGAAATATTTGATGATTTAATTCTATGCAAATATCACTTGTTCTTGCAAATGGATCGTCAAGTTAATATAAACTAATTTGTTTTAATTTCAATTGCTAGAATGAGATAAGTTGGTTTAGATTTAACTATGGACTTACTAAGCTATAAAAACTTAATTTGTTTATTTTCTTGTTTTCTGTAGTTAACGTTTTGCGGAACTAGACAGACAAATCAACTTCAAGGCTTACACTATCAAGTTTCTATATTGGTTGATTTTGACTTGTTTAATTCAGTTTTGTGGCATGTATATAAGCTATCTTGGGTTGATGGTTTTGAAGTTTAAGTTTAAGTTGTAATATCTTGTAAATCGTTGGGTTCTAATGATTATTATGGTATGCATAAATGGTATATGATGAGAGCATGTTGGAAATGACATGTTTGATCTTAGATTATGAAATGGTTGTGAATGGTTAAACTTGGATGTAATTTTTGGTTTATGTGTTAGTTGATGATTGTAGTTCATGCAATTGTGATATAAAGATATAAATAAATATGGTAAGTTTTGTGAGGTACCAAAATAATGGTATGTATGAGATTGTTTTAAGTTTTACATTAGAAAAATCTAGGCAGGCTTTAGTTGAAAAAATATATGGTTTGGTTAGTATTTGTGGTAAAGTGCATATCGGTGGATATACGCATGCTTGGATGAATGGTTTGATTTGTATAGTTGAGTTGGATGTGACAGTGCCTTATGGCATTGTAACATCCTGATTTTGGGCTTAGTCGGAACAATGGTTTCAGGACCACAAATTCGACGAGGAAAATTTTATTTTTATTATATTTTTATGGTCTACGATTTCACGGAATGATTTCGTGAAAATTTCGTTCAAAAATTTCGACGTTTGGGCACTCAATTTGGTCAAAATGACTAAATTGTAAAAAGTGCAAAAGTTGAGTTTTACATGTTAGAAGTGTTTAATTGTTATGAGTTTTTAAATCAAAGGTCCTTAAATGGTAATTAGACCATTTTGAAGTTTGTGGAAAAAAATTGGACATGGATGGAATTTTTTTGAAAGTTTAGTAGTAAGGGTATTTTGGTCATTTGTATATTAAATGAAATAAAATGGGAAAAATAACACAAAATGGTCATCTTCTCCATATGGAGGTCGAAATTAGCATGGGGGAAGCCATGGCTAGGGTTTTCAAGCTTTCCAAGCTCAATAGTAAGTCCGTTCTAGCCCGTTTTCAAGTTCTTTACGTTTTGGAATCCCAAGAACTTGATTAAGCTTATGCTAGCAATAATTCAACCTAGGGTTCCGTATTTGGAAAAATACCCATAGGTGAAATTTGTGTATTTTGGTGTTTTATGATAGAATATAAGGTTTTAAATTATGTTAGATAACTTGTGCTACTCGGTTTTAAGTGAAAACGAGTAAAAGGGCTTAATCGGTAAAAATACCTAATAGTCATAAGTGCGTGTTAGAGTGAGAATTTGATGTTGTCATAGAAGGGAAAAATGATCAGCATGTCATAAAACATAAGAATAAGGGATGAAGTTTAATTCCCAAGCCTAGGGGCAAAAGTGTAATTATGCAAAGTTTAGGGGCAAAATGGTAATTTTGCCAAAGTTCGTATTAAAAGGCTGTTTTGATGAATGTATGTATTAAATAAATTAATTTGGTATTATAGATCAAGAGAAACGAGATTCAAGTCGTGATCGAGGGAAAACAAAGTTTACAAGGAATAGGCCGATTGCTAATATTTTGTATCGAGGTAAGTTCGTATGATAATAATAATGCAATGTTATGTTTGAATTATATTTCTTACTATTATTGCATATATTGTATGATTTAATATATTGGAAAAGTTGATGGAATGGTGTTTATGATGTGGAAATATGACATGCAAGAATGTTACATGAAGTGCAAGAAAATGATGATACATGACAAGTGTTATATGAAATATGTGATTTATGTTATGTAAATTCTTAAAAGCTGATTTTCTATTTGAGTTGTGTCTTATTATACTATGAATGGACAATTGGTACTATGGATAGTGAGATCGACACTTGAGTAAGTTCAGATATAAATAATCTATCGATTCTTTTATGTTAATATATTTTGATACCATATGAAATGTGGTGCCTATCAAATGATTATTTGATGTAAATTATGAATTTAAATTGATTACGGACAATTTAGTAAAATGTTGAAAAGTGAGGAATTTCCCGGTTGAACCTTTGGAATAGAAACGATACCAATGAGCTATTGTGAGGTCATGCGTGTAGTACTAAGTGTAGGCTACTACGTGTACCAGATAATTGGTCGCATATGCGATTACTAAGTGCGAGCTACTATGCGTGCACTGAAAACTTCGATCACGTGTGTAGTACTAAGTGCGAGCTACTACGTGTATCGATGGTTAGGTCACGTGTGTAGTACTAAGTGCAGGCTACTACGTGTACCGGATAATTGGTCGCATGTGTAGTACTAAGTGCGAGCTACTATGCGTGCAGGATAGCTTCGGCTACAAGTGTGGAAATGAGAAAATGTGCGAGCAATTGTGTATCTATTATTATTCGATGAGTTCAACGGGAAATCGATTAAGTGAAAATAAATGTGAAAGTGATTATGTGATGAACAAGTGCAAGTATATGTTTATTTGAATTTATGAGCAATATGCTCGATATTTGAGCGAACCTCGGTAAAATGGAAGGGATTAAGTGAAACTGCAAAAGTGAACTTTAGTAGTAAAACAGTGTTGGACAACAATAAAGCATGGATTTTAAAATTTACCAAAAATTGTGTAAGTTGAATTAAATTTCAAATAAAATATGTAATTAAATTTTATTGAGTCTATTTTCACATAAAAGAAACAGGGAAGCAAAAGAATTCCATATTATGTGATATTTGAATTCTTGTGAGATGTTGTCTGAATGAATTCGAGATCCCTATTCGACTTGGAAAAATTGTTAAAAATTATAGAAAAATAATTTTGGGGTATAATTTATATTCCTAGAATCTTGGATGAGTATAATTTTAATAAAACCAAACAAAAACATCGAGTTTTGTACTATGAGATAAATAAATTTTAGTGAAGAAAGGTCGAAGCTGTTAAATAGCAAAACAAGGGAGATTTTGAATAAAAAACTGTACTTATTGGCTGGACTAAAAATTCTGAAAGTTTTATGGTGGAAAGATATATGAGTATAGTTTTTGGGAAAATGTATGGATCTTAATTTGGAGTTCCGTAACTCTAAATATAAATGATTTAGTGACTATTACTCAAGAAAACAGCTTAACCAGAACATGTGTAAATGTATAAATGAGTTAGTTTTATTGTGGGAAGCATGTTAGTAAATTGCTTATTATTATTTCATGTGAGCTTACTAAGCATAAAGCTTACCCCCTCCTTTCCATTTCTTTTAGTGTTGTCGTTAGCTCGGGGTTGGAGACCGTTTGAGGCAAAGATCACACTATCAAGCCAACACCTTGACAAGATAAACACATATGCTAGATTTATCAAGTGAGTGGCATGTATAGGGACCTAATTTTATAACATGTGTTATTATTATTTGGGCAAATATATTGGTCTTTAGTGAGCTAATGATTCTGACTTATAAATCTAGCTATTTATGTTATGTTTGATATTGGTGATGTGCATATGCTTGATTGTCATGCATGGTTGGTAATAAGTTGTTTAAGTTGTTTAATTGATGAATTAAGTTTAGTAACACTTCGTGCTTGACTCCGGCGATGGTCTCGGGTACGGGGGTGTTATAGGCATATTGGTTAGAACTAGGCAAATGACATATTTTGGCATGACTTTGATGTATTTTGAGTTGATTTAATGAATAGTTATTGGTATGATTTGGACTTAAGTAAACCATTGATGTATATCTTGCATTTCAAGGTAACATATGGCACACACGGCCTAACGTACAGTTTGACACACGGCCATGTACCTTACATGGGTATGTGACACGACCATGTGCTCTGTTTGATTTTGGTGACTTTAGGTACACACGGCCACAATCTGTTACACAACCTGGCTACACGGTTGTGTGACCCTTTTATACACCACATCAGTCTATTGCACCACAAGGCCTCAGCCTTGTCACACTGCTTAGCCACATGACCATGTGACCCGTGTTTTCTGTTTTTACCTTACTTTTATGTTATGTTTCAAATTAGTCCCTACTTATTCTTGAATTTATTTTAGAGCTTCGTAGGATCGATTTAAGTCTCGTTCTTATATGAATAACATGTTTATTGAATTAAAATCTATTGATGACTGTTTCAAAGTAAACTTTGGATTGAAATAACTTAGGACTATTTTGTTAATTGTTGTAGCATCTCATAACCCTAATTCGATGACAAAGACATGTGAGGGTGTTATATTTAGTGGTATTAGAGCTACGTTTTAGTCGATTCTAGGACTAACCTAGTGTGTAATGAGTCTAGCATATACATGCCACATATATATATATATGTGATAGTGTGATGCTTTTGATCCTATCTGATTTTGTTTTTCTTATAGATGCAAGATGTCACCCGAAACAAATCGTGCAGTAGCAGATGAAGTTGAAAGTAATATTTCAGTTTCCAATCAAGAAGCGAGTCAAAGTATGTCAGTTCTGAAATAATTTAATAGTGAAATGAAAAATGCCTTTTATGGCATGATGAGTCAACGAACCATTGATTTTATGTGAGCCAACCCTGCGGCTCTGCAACCTCCACCTTTAACCATGCCTCCTCTAACACCTCCGTGCCCTCAAAACTCTGTACCCGCAATGGTTCACCTACCCCTTGTTGATAAAATCCGTAAGTGTGAGGCTAAAGAATTTAGGGGTAAAGTTAATGATGATCCAACCAAGTTGAATAATAGGCTAGAGAATACACAACGAGTTTTTGCGGAATTAATGTGTTCTCCTGAAGACTATAACACCCATGCCCGGTTGACCACCAAATTTGAGTATGGAGTGTCACAACTGAACTAACTGAATGAACAAAAACATTTATTTTTTTTTTACGATTTTGTGGTTTTGGTGTAAACCCTTGAATTGGCATTAACCTCTATAATAACCTTTTTTTAGTAAAATCAGAACAGTGGTTTCGGGACCATAAATTTAATGTAAAAAATTTTATTTTATTACTATTTTATTTCCTACAGCATGATAGTAGTATTGTATAAAATTTTCGTGAAGGAATTTTACCGTTTACATGCTCAATTTGATAAAAATAACTAAATTGCGTAAAGTGCAAAAGTTGTGTTCTAGTAGCTAAAAGTTTTAAATAGCAATAGAACCTTAAAGTATGAGTCCTTATATCGTAATTATACCATTTTTGTTGATAGTGGAATATGACGACTTGGTATTTTTTAAATTAGTAATATTTTACAAGGTTATAAAGGTAAAATAATAAATAATGATAAAACTAATTAAATAAATTTTGTTATTCATCTTCAACTGAATGTTAGGGTTGGGAATCCATTTTTGAAGCTTTTAAATTCGACAACTTTTCCTTGCTTGATTGGTATGTATTTTTTTCCCGTTTTTAATGATTTTTATGTTTTCGAGATCATTGTAGCATAATCTAGCTAGCTCGGGGACTAATTTGCAAAATTGTTAAAAGATTAGAGTTTTTCCATGAATGAATATAGGTTGTTTTTTATGTTTGGTGGAAGAAAATGGATAGTTGTTGTTAGATAAACAACTTTTGTAAAGAGATTTTTATGAAAATGTAATAAGGATTAAATTGAAAAATGGAAAATTTTACATGGTGAAATTGTGAAATAAATAAAATATAAGGCTTGATAGGGACCTAATTGATGTTTGGCTATAATGGGTTGTGGTGAAATTGCATAATTTTCCTCTTTTATGAGTTAGGGACTAAATTGTAAAAAAATTACAAGTATTGAGACAAGATGGTAATTTTGCAAAAATATGATTCTGGGTTAAATTAAATAAAATACATATTGAATTGAGCTAAATTGATCTATATAGGTCAAGACAGACCTCGTACGGCTTTAGATCGGGGCAAAGTGAAAGTCTTGATATATACATCAATTATGAATTTTGATATGTATATACTATTGCATATCCAACGACGTACAATTATACTGAGCCCCGTTTAAACCTTAGGAATTCATAGGATACAAATGACATGTCATTAGGGTTTACATGATTCGGGTGCAGGTTTCGAACATCCTACCGATGGCTAAGGTCAGGTATGTGTTGTAGATACTGTAACACCCCGAACCCGAGACCATCGCCGGTGTCGGACGCGAGGGGTTAACGAGCTAAATCCTCTTAAAGTACCGACCAATTCGGCATTTCCAGACAGGCTGGAAAACTGCATCACCGTTACCTTAAAAATCATATCTTGAGTTTCAAAACTCGGAAACTGATTCCGTAAATTTTCCCTGAATTTAAACTCATATATCCATCCATGGATTTATTTCTAGAATTTTTGGTCAGGCCAATTGGTACAGTTTATTAGTTAAAGTCACCCATGTTACAGGGGTCGACTACGCTGACCTTTGCACGTTACAACTTGAATATCTCTCTGTAAAGGGCTTTAATACTGGTGCTGTTTGTTTCTAATGAAACTAGACTCAAAATAGAATCTGCACATATAAGACATGACTTCTAATTCTTTCTGGATAATTTATAGCAAATTTTTAAAGTCGCAACAGGGGACCCAGAAACCGTTCTGGCCCTGTCTCACAATAACTTTAATATCTCTTAATAAGTAACTCCTATGACCGTTTCGTTTCTTCCATATGAAAGTAGACTCATCAAGGTTCATTTACATAACTTATTCACTATTTAATACCATTCCTACAAATTTTGGTGATTTTTCAAAACCACACCACTGCTACTGCCAGCATCTGTTTTCAAGGTAACCTTTACCTATTTCATGATTTCCACGATTCAATTGGCCCTTTTTGCATACATAGCACAAGTGTGATCATGATTAACCATTCCAATGGCTAATCTTTTCAAAACCATTCCATACCCCATAATGATCATCATACAAACGATTATAGAATCATACTAACAACGTATATAAGCCATTTTCGCATGGCTATCCAAGCTTACATAAAACCGAAACGTACATGACCTTCTACAATAGGGTAGTCCTATACATGCCATTTCAAAGTTCAACCAAAATTATACCCAAAATGGAGGCTTTGATAGTGTAGATGACTTCAACTTTAATGATCCCGAATTCGATCGCTAACGAGCAAAATCTATAAAACAGAGAGCCAAAGCAACGGGGTAAGCATTTTTATGCCTAGTAAGTCTCAAGCAATAAAATCAGCTTTAACTAAAGCATTACATTCACATAGCCAAACGAATCATTTCATTAATACACATTCACATAATCATACTTACTTCAAACTTCATCATTATATACTTTCACAAGATATCAACCAATTCAATAGCTGAAAATTCGTTAGTCGATTGAACGAATGTTACTCAAACATATCGACTTTTTCCAATGCACATATAAACATACCTTATCCTTTGGGCTTTTCGAGCGTACTAATTAAATTTATTACAGCAACCAACGCTCACCTTCGGCCCAAGCTTCTTCGGAATACAACCGGATATAACCACATGCACGAATGCCTTGGTCTTAGCCGGATAGAACGACTTGCACAAATGCCTTGGTATTAGCCCGGATTTAACAACTTGCACGAATGCCTTGGTCTTAGCCGGATGTGGTCACTAGCACAATGGCCTTCGGTCTTAACCGGATATAATTACTAGCATAAATGTCTTGGGACTTAGCCGGATATCATTCAATTGCTCATGCACACACATACATCAATAATCATTACACATCCATGTTTCATTTTCGTTACTAAGGCTCAAACACAAACATATCACTTGCATAATCGCCTTGGACTTAGCCGGGTATCATTCAAATACTCATACACACATAAATCAATAATCATTACACATCCATATTTCATTTCACATAATTCGAGTAGGGTCATTTCTTGAGGACTTACCTCGGATGTTGTCGAACGGCTTCGACGGCTAATCGATCACTTTTTCCTTCCCCTTATCCAATTGTGGCCCTCTAAGCTCTTGAGCTAATTCAAACAAATTCAATTCATTAACGTCTCGCTTGCTAGCCTTGGCGAATACACATATCATTGACTCAACATCACATAACTAAGCACTTTAGTCAATTTTCTTTAATTACGCACACATTCGGCCTTAGCTCACAACAAGGTAGCCGATTACCTAAGTCAAGAATAGGCATCATTAAGCTTGCCTCTAACCGAATGCATGCACAATAATTCCCCTCATGTGGCCGATTATACTTAGTCATACTTGCACAAAATCAACAATAAATTGCAAGATTTTCACATCATATGTGTACTAGGCCAAATGTACATGCAAATTTCACAACATTCTTCAACAAATTTCTTCTTTAAACAACATATTTATCACTTTCTTCATAATCAAAATATCATGTGCAATCATATATACACATATAGGTGCAAGGCCGAATTTCAAGGTGTCCATAGCCATCCAAAACATAAATTTTAACTAACATGCAAGAAGCATGAACCATGCTCATGAATGCATCATGGCCGAATACATCACAATCATGCCCCTTTCAACTTCAATCATGGTTAAACAAAAAAGAAAACTCAATGTCTTACTCAAGATGGCTACAAAGAAATTTCAAGAGTAGACAATCCATCATTGCATGCATCATTAGCAAGTTTCACATTTAGCATGCAATGGCTTTAACACAATAACAACTTTGGCCAAATACCATTCCCATGGCATAACAAGGATTTGAATCATGGCTAACATGAACATCAAGTTAGCAACTAAAACATGCATGAAACTCATAACACAACCTCATACATACCTTACTCTTGATGCAAGTTTAGCCAAATCTCCTTCTAGATCTCTTCTAAACAAAGAAAATGAAGCAAAAATCTCTTCTTCCTCTTAGAATTTTCGGCCAAAAAGGAGAGAACAAGGATGAACAAAATTTTTTTGTTTTCTTTCTTAGTTGCACGGCAATGGGGGGGGATGTTACACTCTCACACACATTTTTTTTTTGTTTCTCTTCCCACATCTAATTATTAATCATTTCTTTCATGCTCCATTAACAAAACAAGTTTCAACATGTTTTCTTTGCCCATAAACCATGTCATGGCCGGCCACCACCTATAAAAGGGGGAATTTGACATGCAAGTCCATTGTTTTGCATGCTTGCTTTAATTAGTCATCACACATTTCCCTATCGTACTTTCAAAGTTCACTACTAAGTCCTTTCTAGTGGAATTCACCTTTACAACACTAAATCAATCATCAAAAATGTCACACATGAGCACACACATATTATAGGCATCAAAATAAATTTTAAATTATTTTTATGCCTCGGATTTGTGGTCCCGAAACCACATTCCGACTAGGGTCAATTTTGGGTGTCACAACTCTCCCCACTTAAGAAATTTTCGTCCCCGAAAATCTTACCGGTAAATAGGGTTGGGTATCGCTCTTTCATAGAGTTCTCGGTTTCCCAAGTAGCTTCTTCTATCCCGTGTTTGAGCCATAACACTTTCACTAACGGAACCCGCTTGTTTCGTAACTCTTTCACTTCACGTGATAGGATACGAATCGGTTCTTCCTCATAACTCATATTGGCTTGAATTTCAACTTCTGATGGACTAATCACGTGCGATGGATCGGATCTATAGCGTCAAGCATCGAAACATGAAAGACATCGTGAATCTTTTCGAGTTCGGGGGCAAAATCAAACGATATGCCACTGGATCGACTCGCTTCGGATATCTCATATGGCCCAATGAACCTCGGGCTCAACTTGCCCTTACTACGAATCGAGTATCTTTTTCCAAGGCGAAACCTTGAGAAACACTTTATCTCCCACGATACTCGATGTCCTTACGCTTCGGATCAGCGTCGACTTCGACGATCGGAGGCTATCTTCGACTTTCACGGATTACTTTCACTTTCATTCAAAGATCTCTAATCAAATCCACCGAAAACTTTGCTTTCACCGAGCTCGGTCCAAAACAATGGTGTACGGCATTTACGACCGTACAAAGCCTCGTAAGGTGCCATCCTAATACTTGATTGAAAACTATTGTTATAAGTGAATTCAATCAAAGGCAAATACCGTTCCCATGAACCACCGAACTCGAGGATACAACATCTCAACATATCCTCAAGTATCCGAATTATCCGCCGGATTGACTATCGGTTTGGGGGTGAAAGGCGGTCTTTGAAATGCAACTTGGTACCCAAAGCTTCTTGCAACTTCTTCCAAAATCGCGAGGTAAATCTCGGATCTCTATCCGACACGATAGAAATAGGCACCCGTGTAATCTCACAACTGAGAACGCATACAATTCGGCTAATTTGTCCATTAAAAATCCGTGACGACGGGGACAAAGTGAGCCGACTTAGTCAGTCTATCTACCACGACCCAAATCGCATCCTTCTTACTTGCTGACATTGGCAATCCGGATACAAAGTCCATTGTGACTCAATCCCATTTCCACTCGGGTATCGTGATCGGCTGAAGTAATCCTGAAGGCACTTGATGTTCCGATTTCACTTGTTGACATATTAAACATCTCGAAACAAAGTCGGAGATGTCTCGTTTCATACCATGCCACCAAAACCGATGTTTCAAATCGTTGTACATCTTCGTACTCCGGGTGGATTGCCATTCGGCTACAATGGGCTTCGTTCGAATTATCGAAATAAGTTCAATTCTTTGGAACACACAGACGACTTCAACCTCAAACAATCGTCATCATTGATCCGAAACTCCGATTCCTTGTTCGAACACACTCGCCCGTTTGCAACCAACTCATCGTCGACCTTCCGAGCTTCACAAATTTGATGTATCAATAATGGTTTGGCTTTCAATTCAGCTACTAACACGTTGTCGGATCGAGCGGACAAGTGCACATTCATCGCTTCGTAAAGCGAATAATGATTTACGACTCAAGGCATCCGCAACCACATTCGCCCTTCCCGGTGATAGTCAATGACCACTCATAATCCTTTAACACTCGAGCCAACGTCTTTGTCGTGATTTAAGTCTCTTTGGGTCATCAAATATTTGAGACTTTTGTGATCCGAGTACACATGGCACCTCTCACCAAATAAGTAATGTCGCCAAATCTTTAAAGCGAATACAATGGCGACCAATTCGAGATCATAGGTCGAATAATTTTTCTCATGTGGCTTTAATTGCCTCGACGATAGGCCACAACTCGACCTTCTTGCATCAATACACAACCTAACCCAAGTAGGGAGGCGTCACTATAGATGACAAACTCTTTGCCGATTCGGGTTGCACTAGAATTGGGGCTTCACCAAATAAGTTTTCGATTGATCGAAACTCTTCCGACATTTCTCCGTCCATTCGAACTTAACATCCTTTTGGAGTAGCCGTCATTGGCGTGGCTATCGTTGAGAAACCTTTTACAAATCGTCGGTAATAACCGGCAAGCCCCAAAAAGCTCCAAACCTCGGTAACATTTCTCGGAGGCTTCCAGTTAAGTATGGCTGAAATTTTGTTCGGGTCGACTCGAATGCCCGATGCAGATATCACATGCCCCAAGAAGCTAACCTCTCTTAACTAGAACTCACACTTGCTGAACTTAGCATATAATTGCTTATCCCGTAGAATTTGCAACACTAACCTCAGGTGTTCAGCATGTTCGGTCTCATTTCTTGAATAGACCAAGACGTCATCAATGAACACGACTACGAACCGATCCAAATATGGTCTGAAGATCCGATTCATTAAATCCATAAATACTGCAGGGGCATTAGTAAGTCCAAACGGCATCACTAGGAACTCGTAGTGACCATATCTCGTTCGGAAGGCGGTCTTGGTACGTCCAATCTTGAATTCATGAATCGATAATAGCCCGATCTCAAATCTATTTTCGAGAACACCGAGGCTCCTTCAGTTGATCGAACAAGTCATCAATACGCTGTAACGGATATTTGTTCTTTATCGTCGCTTTATTAAGTCGACGATAGTCGATGCACAACCTCATGGTCCCATCCTTCTTTTCACAAACAACACCGGCGCACCCAAGGCAAAAACTCGGGCGAGCAAAACCTCTATCCACCAATTCTTGCAACCGAGCTTTCAACTCCTTTAATTCCGTCGATTGCCATACGATACGGAGCTATCGAAATTGGAGTGGTACCGGTACCAATTCGATGCCAAACTCTATTTCCGAACAGTGGTAAACCCGACAATTCTTCGTGGAAAACATCCGGTATTCACAAACCATCGCACAGATTCGGGTTTCTTTTCCGACTCCTTGTCATCGAGCACATACGCAAGGTATGCTTCGCACCCTTTTCTTACATATTTCCGCCAACATTGCGATATTACACCGGCAACCCCTTTAAGTCCGTAGACTCAACCCGAATTATCTCGTTATTCGCGCACCTCGATCGATAGTCTTGCTTTTGCAATTTACAACCGCATCGTGCATGGTCAACCAATCCAAACCAAGAATAACGTCAATTCATCGAACGACAAAAGCATCAAGTCCGCCGGAAAACAAGAACCTCGGAATACTAGGGACTTTTCTTGCACACTTTGTTGACAAGCACGTAATGACCCAAGGGTTTGACACTGAATTACAAACTCGAGAGACTCAATAGGCAAAGTCTTCTTGGATGCTAAGGTTTCACATATATAAGAATGAGTAGAACCAGGGTCAATCAAAGCAATCACATTAGTATCGAAAAGAGTGAAAGTACCGGTAATAACATCCGGTGAGGCAGATCCTCGCGTGCGATATGGCATAAGTCCTAGCAGAGTACGAGCCTCGTGTCTTGTTGTAGCATCTCTCGACCCTCTCGACCGCCACTAGCATTGCCCGCATTTACGAATGGCCTACCTCGGCGGTGGTAGCACCGGGTTTCCACTTTGACTTACATTTTGTTCAAGCAACCTCGGCAGTCCTTGATAAAGTGGTCACCGATCCACACTTATAGCAGAGCGATCACGGAACCTCTGACTCCCGAATGCCATTTGCCACAATGCGCAGACACTCCGCTCTCTCGGCGATCATTTCCACCATCGGCGATCGAAGTGACTCGTGTGGTCACAGGGGTCGACCGCGATCTCGTCTAGAAAAGCCCAAGCGCCTCTAGACCGGCTCACATCATCTCGAAATCTCTTCGATGCTCTGCTGAAGAGACTTTCCGAGGAGCTTTTTCGAATTCTCCGGTTCCCACATCAACTTTTGTTTCTCCTTTCTAAGCTCTTGACTTTACAAGCTCGCTCAACAAGTACTACGAACTCTCGTATTTCGAGAATGCCAACGAACATCCTTATATCATCATTCAGCCCATCCTCGAGCGTTTACATAATAGCTTCGGACGAAATGCATTCTCGCAGCGTCGGCTAAGCCTCACAAATTTTCGTTCGTGTCGATGGCGACATAGAGCCTTGCTTAAGATCAAGAAATTCCTTCGCTTTTGGTCAATGAATCTCGATCGATATACTTTTTTGGAACTCGGTTTGAAAGAACTCCCAAGTCACTTGCTCTCTAGGCACCACAAGTCGAGTACTCCACCAATAGTAGGCGGAATCGCGTAACAAGGAGATGGTACACTTTAAGCACTCATCGGTGTACAAGATAGCTCATCAAGCACCCGGATAGTGTTGTCCAACCAAAATTCAGCTTGCTCGGCATCGTCATCATCCGTAGCTTTAAATTCAGTGGCCCCATGTTTTCGAATCCTATCGACTAGGGGCTTACTTGACCTTATTTGGTCGATTCTGAGGTATTGTAGGTGCGGGGTTGCATTTGTCGGGAATGGAGGTTGTGGAACAGTAGTGTTAGTTCAAATGTATTGGTTAAACCAATCATTCATCACACTATAAAAGGCTTGCCTAGCCTCATCATTCGGATTGTTGGCCATAGGTTGAGAGTCCGTCGGCATTGTCCCTTGCGCGGAGCAGCGCCACACTCTCCACATCATCAGCTATTGCTCGGTTGGGATCGGGATCCATTGCTATAAACAAACACAAAGTCAAATTGTCAGAAATCTCCACACTATCAATTCATCATTTAATGGCATGTATAGCTAGACCCCAAACATATCACGGTAGTCCTAGAATCGACTAAACCTGGCTCTGATACCAATAAAATTGTAACACCCCGAACCCGAGACCATCGCCGGTGTCGGACGCAAGGGGTTAACGAGCTAAATCCTCTTAAAGTACCGACCAATTCGGCATTTCCAGACAGGCTGGAAAACTGCGTCACCGTTACCTTAAAAATCATATCTTGAGTTTCAAAACTCGAAAACTAATTCCGTAAATTTTCCCTGAATTTAGACTCATATATCCATCCATGGATTTATTTCTAGAATTTTTGGCCGGGCCAATTGGTACAGTTTATTAGTTAAAGTCACCCATGTTACAGGGGTCGACTACGCTGACCTTTGCGCGTTACAACTTGAATATCTCTCTGTACAGGGCTTTAATACTGGTGCTGTTTGTTTCTAATGAAACTAGACTAAAAATATAATCTTCACATATAAGACATGACTTCTAATTCTTTCTGGATAATTTATAGAAAATTTTTAAAGTTGCGACAGGGGACCCAGAAACCGTTCTGGCCCTGTCTCACAATAACTTTAATATCTCTTAACAAGTAACTCCTATGACCATTTCGTTTCTTCCATATGAAAGTAGACTCATCAAGGTTCATTTACATAACTTATTCACTATTTAATACCATTCCTACAAATTTTGGTGATTTTTCAAAACTACACCACTGCTGCTGCCAGCATCTGTTTTCAAGGTAACCTTTACCTATTTCATGATTTCCACGATTCAATTGGCCCTTTTTGCATACATAGCACAAGTGTGATCATGATTAACCATTCCAATGGCTAATCTTTTCAAAACCATTCCATACCCCATAATGATCATCATACAAACGATTATAGAATCATACTAACAACGTATATAAGCCATTTTCGCATGGCTATCCAAGCTTACATAAAACCGAAAGGTACATGGCCTTCTACAATAGGGTAGTCCTATACATGCCATTTCAAAGTTCAACCAAAATTATACCCAAAATGGAGGCTTTGATAGTGTAGATGACTTCGACTTTAATGATCCCAAATTCGATCGCTAACGAGCAAAATCTATAAAACAGAGAGCTAAAGCAACGGAGTAAGCATTTTTATGCCTAGTAAGTCTCAAGCAATAAAATCAGCTTTAACTAAAGCATTACATTCACATAGCCAAATGAATCATTTCATTAATACACATTCACATAATCATACTTACTTCACACTTCATCATTATATACTTTCACAAGATATCAACCAATTCAATAGCTGAAAATTCGTTAGTCGATTGAACGAATGTTACTCAAACATATCGACTTTTTCCAATGCACATATAAACATACCTTATCCTTTGGGCTTTTCGAGCGTACTAATTAAATTTATTACAGCAACCAACGCTCACCTTCGGCCATAGCTTCTTCGGAATACAACCGGATATAACCACATGCACGAATGCCTTCGGGTCTTAGCCCGGATAGAACGACTTGCACAAATGCCTTCGGGTATTAGCCCGGATTTAACAACTTGCACGAATGCCTTCGGGTCTTAGCCCGGATGTGGTCACTAGCACAATGGCCTTCGGGTCTTAACCCGGATATAATTACTAGCATAAATGTCTTCGGGACTTAGCCCAGATATCATTCAATTGCTCATGCACACACATACATCAATAATCATTACACATCCATGTTTCATTTTCGTTACTAAGGCTCAAACACAAACATATCACTTGCATAATCGCCTTGGGACTTAGCCCGGTATCATTCAAATACTCATACACACATAAATCAATAATCATTACACATCCATATTTCATTTCACATAATTCGAGTAGGGTCATTTCTTGAGGACTTACCTCGGATGTTGTCGAACGGCTTCGACGGCTAATCGATCACTTTTTCCTTCCCCTTATCCAATTGTGGCCCTCTAAGCTCTTGAGCTAATTCAAACAAATTCAATTCATTAACGTCTCGCTTGCTAGCCTTGGCCGAATACACATATCATTGACTCAACATCACATAACTAAGCACTTTAGTCAATTTTCTTTAATTACGCACACATTCGGCCTTAGCTCACAACAAGGTAGCCGATTACCTAAGTCAAGAATAGGCATCATTAAGCTTGCCTCTGACC
Organism: Gossypium arboreum; assembly: GCF_025698485.1. Taxonomy (NCBI): domain Eukaryota; kingdom Viridiplantae; phylum Streptophyta; class Magnoliopsida; order Malvales; family Malvaceae; genus Gossypium; species Gossypium arboreum. Next base: position 10,570,038 of record NC_069073.1, on the reverse strand, counting down.
GAATGCATGCACAATAATTCCCCTCATGTGGCCGATTATACTTAGTCATACTTGCACAAAATCAACAATAAATTGCAAGATTTTCACATCATATGTGTACTAGGCCGAATGTACATGCAAATTTCACAACATTCTTCAACAAATTTCTTCTTTAAACAACATATTTATCACTTTCTTCATAATCAAAATATCATGTGCAATCATATATACACATATAGGTGCAAGGTCAATTTCAAGGTGTCCATAGCCATCCAAAACACAAATTTTAACTAACATGCAAGAAGCATGAACCATGCTCATGAATGCATCATGGCTGAATACATCACAATCATGCCCTTTCAACTTCAATCATGGTTAAACAAAAAGAAAACTCAATGTCTTACTCAAGATGGCTACAAAGAAATTTCAAGAGTAGACAATCCATCATTGCATGCATCATTAGCAAGTTTCACATTTAGCATGCAATGGCTTTAACACAATAACAACTTTGGCCAAATACCATTCCCATGGCATAACAAGGATTTGAACCATGGCTAACATGAACATCAAGTTAGCAACTAAAACATGCATGAAACTCATAACACAACCTCATACATACCTTACTCTTGATGCAAGTTTAGCCAAATCTCCTTCTAGATCTCTTCTAAACAAAGAAAATGATGCAAAATCTCTTCTTCCTCTTAGAATTTTCGCCAAAAGGAGAGAACAAGGATGAACAATTTTTTTGTTTTCTTTCTTAGTTGCACGGCAATGGGGGGATGCTACACTCTCACACACATTTTTTTTTGTTTCTCTTCCACATCTAATTATTAATCATTTTTTCATGCTCCATTAACAAAACATGTTTCAACATGTTTTCTTTGCCCATAAACCATGTCATGGCCGCCACCACCTATAAAGGGGAATTTGACATGCAAGTCCATTGTTTTGCATGCATGCTTTAATTAGTCATCACACATTTCCCTATCGTACTTTCAAAGTTCACTACTAAGTCCTTTCTAGTGGAATTCACCTTTATAACACTAAATCAATCATAAAAAATGTCACACATGAGCACACACATATTATAGGCATCAAAATAAATTTTAAATTATTTTTATGCCTTGGTTTTGTGGTCCCGAAACCACATTCCGACTAGGGTCAATTTTGGGCTGTCACAGATACTCTATAGCTTGTGTGAGCAGCATCGTGTAGCTACGTTTCGACCCACAGCTCGTGTGAGCAGGCCTATTTTCACAACTCGTGTGAGCATTCTGATTCATAGCTTGTGTGAGCATACATGTACAGTATTTGACGGATTGCAATTATATGATTTAGCACACTATGTGTGAGCTATCCCGGGTATCCCACGGTATTCTAAAAAATTCAATGGGCACTACTCTGATACAGCATGGTGAGAGTGTGATACAAACTAATACAGGGACATATGTGAATTACATTGAAATTGTACTATGTGGCATATTGAAAACTGAAATGGATGATACATGTATATGAGATATAATTATATGTTGTGTTCATTCTTGATTACATAGCCAATGTTATATGATCAAATGGCTAACATGTTTGGTGTACATGTTTAGGCTTTGGCCAAGTGTAGTTGGATTATGCCATTTATCTTACCTATTATGTATTGAATTGGTAAGTTATGTTTTATGTTATATGAACTTACTAAGCTTATATGCTTACTCTATGTCATTTTTCGTGTCTTATAGTGTATCAAAAGCTCATTCGGGTTGGAAGCTTGTCAGAGCTATATCACACTATCCATCGACTCTTTTGGTACTTTCAGTTGTTTTGATTTTGGTTATAATGGCATGTATAGGTATTTTGTCTAATGTTGGCCTATATGTTTGGTTGTTGAAATGGCCAGTTGGTTTGGCTTGAGTTATGGTATTTTGGTGTTCAAATGAATTTGGTTTTGACATGTAAATATTAGCCTTAATATGGATGATGCTTGGCTTGATATGCTTGAATTATGGAAGATGAAATTATAGTTTGAATATGCATATTATATATGGCTTGTAACTTGTTGGAAATGTTGTGAATTGGTACTTTTTTTTTTTGAATGGTTTATATGACTATTGATGTTAATGGTTGAATGGTATATTTAGTACTAATTGGTATTTTTTTGGTAAGTGAATTTTATGGTATGTATTGATGCAAATCTAGTTAGAAGTTAGTTGATCATTTTGGCCAAATTGATTTCATGGTTATACATGTTTACATGTTGTCATTTAAGGTGCCTATGGGCATATTGGTTATATGTTATTATACCTTATGTATTAGCTTGATTATGTATGATTTTGGTGTGGCTTGTATATATGTGCAATTTTGGGTGTAGGTACATGTCAATATGGGTGAGAAAAATGGCTTGTAAAATGTCCTATTTTTGTCCACATGGGCAGAGACACGGGTATGTGTCTCAGTCGTGTGTGACACACACCCAGGCAATATGGTCGTGTGTCCCTTGTAGTTTCCAAAGGGTTACAAGTCAAGCTATTACACGGCCTGGCATACGGGCATGTGAGGCTATTTCGAAGGGTACACGGCCTGACACACGAGCGTGTGGCTTAGTCGTGTGACCAAAGTCAGTGAGTTACTCAGACACAGACACTGGCTGGGACACGACCATGTTTCCCTACTTCGAATGCCCACACAGCTTGGCCACACGACCGTGTGACCCCTGCAGTGTTGAATTCCCTACTTCGAATGCCCACATAGCTTGGCCACACGATCGTGTGACCCCTACAGTGTTGAAAATTTTCATTATTTTCTAAAAAATTCTTTGAGTTTCTGATTTAGTCTCTGTAACCCCCCTTACCTGTACTCGACACCGGAATAGGGTACGAGGCATTACTTTACTTGAGCAAAATCAAGCACACAAAACTGGACCATAAAATTTCGTTCTAATTAAGGTCATTCAAACATATACTTAACATCCCTTATACGGGCCTACGAGACCCAAAACATGCATTAGAAAAGATTTGGGACTAAACCGAGAACTTCCAGAACTTTTACAACACTTAAAAAAGATTTTCATGTTTTGAAGAGTCACAAGCCTGTGTGGGTAGGCCGTGTGGTCTCACAAGCTCGTGTGACTTGGGACACGCCCGTGTCCTCAGCCCGTGTAACTCTCTAACTATGACGTCATCAACCAAACTAGGTCACACGGTAGAGGAACACGCCCGTGTCCTTAGGCCGTGTGGCAAATTAAATTCCAAAATCAGGTGTAGACTTCACATGGCCTGGGCACATGCCCATGTTCTGAGGCCATGTCTCTACCCGTGTGTTTATTACTGGGCATTCTATTTTGCACTAATTAGGGTGCAGGGGACACATGGTCGGATCACACGCCCATGGGGCAAGTCGTGTGACACACATGGTCTAGACACACATCCATGTGTCTACCCGTGTTGACAAATTTAAGGCTATTTTCCAAGCCAATTGCCTCCCTTATTTGCACTACACATTCATGACTCCAAAGGTACTTAAACATTCATGAACCTAGCTCAAGCATGACAACTTCTCATCACATTATACTAAATTAAGACTCCATATCATGTCAAACCCCATTTTATCAACACACATAGTAGCCATCATCATTCAACCAATAGCCATATCATAATGGGATTGGCACATACATGCATAGATGAATAGGTTTACAACCCAATAATCATTGTGAGCCATACCTCATGGCCTTATACAAAATGAATCATAACGCTATCAAAAGCCAAACCATTGGCTAAACTAATATGACATATAACAAAATAACCAAGTTCCTATACATGTCATACTCAAAATAATGAGACTAACTATACCCAAAAGATCAAATTGATAGTGTGAGTGAGCCTCCGACGTCCTTTGATCCTCGAGCTAGCTTGGCGATACTCTTAAGAAAATAGAAAAGAGAGGGAGTAAGCATAAAGCTTAGTAAGTTTGCATGTAAATAATAAGCAATAAAAATATGCATTTTCATACACATACATAACATAATTTGATTCATCTTATCCTCAACAATCATTGTAGTCATATCCTATCTCATTCGATTTATATCGTGTACAATAGAAATCAAGATCATAATTCCTTCCTTCTCATCTTGCCAGGGTTAAATCATTTTGTAATCTCGATAACTACGAGCTTGGTGTACATACCTGTACTCTTTCAACATGATCATACCTCGTTAATTCTTTGACAAATCCTTAGACTACCCGTTGAACCACTTGGAATACAAAGGGATACTTAGGAAATCATATTCACATAATAGGGTGCCAATGCCATATCTCGGATATGGTCTTACATAGGACCACTTAACGATGTCAATGCCATGTCCCATACATTGTCTTACATGGGACCACACATATCGAAGCTGATAGCCCAGCTATGGTCTTACACGATATTCTCATATCGATGCCAATGTCATGTCCCAAACATGGTCTTACATGGGATCACATAACGATGCCGATGCCATATCCCAGATATTGTCTTATACAAGATCTCATCAACCTAAAAGTCATGATATTTATACCCTATGAATTCCCAGGGTTCAACCGGCTTCCATCATCTTAAATCTTTGTTGAACAACATTAATAATACTCAAAAAGGAAAATATACAATTCATGCAACATTAAGTGTTAAATGTATAATAAAATTCTGTATCAATTACACACAAACTTACCTCGGTACAAAAATATGGACAATCAATTCAATTTAGTCCAAGATTTTGCTCTTTCCCTGGTCTAGGCCCAGACTCTATTTTTCTTGATCTATAATAGCAAAATTTCACTTATTTAGTTACCACATTATTCAAAACAGCCCATAAATCATATTTTAAAAAAATTACAATTTTTCCCTAAACTTTCACATAATTACAATTTAGCCCCTAGGCTCGTAAAATGAAATGTGTCTATTTTCTTAGTTACCCAAGCCTAGCCGATTCATATTCCCTCATATAACAGCCCACATTTTTCATCAAATCACATTTTTAACACCTATTTCTACATGTTTTACAAACAAGTCCTTTTTGGTGTTTTCATAAAGAATCACTTAGAAAAAAAAAGATGTTCATCTAACACCCAACTTCCATACTCCTCCATTAATCATCAAAACACATGCATGACATACATGGGAAAACTTTTGAACATAAACCCTAGCTCAAAATAATGGTAGAAATAGTTATATCATGTTTCAAGGATATCAAAAATATCAAAAACATCAAAAACTAACACCAAAATAACTTACATGTAGGGGCTTATTTTGCTGAAAATTTTAGGCTTCCATGGAGGATTTTCTTCTTCAATTTTACCATTTTTCTTTATTTTATTCATTTAGCTATGTCATCAAATACCAACCCTACCAACTTTGACTTTTTGATTTTTCTTCTCCATGTACATCCATTCACACATATAATGGCCTATTTATTCATTAAAGACCTCAAATTTTTAAGTTCTATAGCTATTTGACACATTTACCTAATAAAACACAACTTTATCACTTTACGCGATTTAGTCCTTTTTCACAAATTAAGCATTCAAACAGTAAAATTTCTTAACTTTTACACAATCATATTATTATGATGTAGACCTCAAAAGAATATTAAAATAAATTTTATGGCCTCAAATTTGTGATCTCGAAATCACTATTCTGACTCGGCCCAAAATCGAGATGTTATAGTCTCGACTTGTTTCTAATGTGTTTTTAGGGCCTCAAGGGATCGTATAAGGGAAAATATGTATGTTTGGAATGGTTTTAATATGATTATTAATATGATTTGAAATGTTTTAAATTTATGTTAATTTGATTTGAAAACTCTGGTAATACTCTGGAACCTTGTTCCGGCGATAGATACAGGTTAAGGGTGTTAAAACCCCAGTATAACAATGACAAAACAATCAAATCAATAATACACCAAGTAAAACAAATTTATTTTAAACAAAATTTTGACAAAAGGTATATAAAAGTTGACAGGTTTACATAAAACACAATATGGCTTATTTCCTATACAAAAGTTTCATATGCATCACTGACAGTTAATCATTTAAACATTTTGGCGTATAAGTTCAAATGTGATCTTATAAACAATAAGTCTTTAAATTTTGACATACCAAAATAAGTGACAACTCTTCTTAAAATAACAGCAACTTCAGTGTAGTCCCTTTCTTCAAATCCTTTTTACTCAACTCGCCTGAGAAGGAAAATAACAAAATAAGTTTAACAAACTTAGTGAGTTCCAAATATAACCACAAAAAATATGCAGGAATTCCGTTGGTTATTAAGCACAAATGCTCATAAGATACTTAACCTTTTAGAGATATTCAAACGTAATAATCATAATACGCCCAATAGCATTCACAAAACTCAAACAAACTTGTTCTACCAACTTAACACGACACATGGGTAGTTACTATTCACCAACTTAACACGACACATGGGCAATCACTGTCTGCCAACTTAATCATAACTTATACAACAAGCACAATTTACACGACCCATCATTGTGCCAGCCTCAAACTATGAATTCAGAATCAAAATCATATCAATCAAACATATTCATGTGCATATACACCCTTAAATTCTCATATCATTTAGGTTCAGCTAAACATGTTTTCTCGTGAGCTGCCAATTTGGTTTGCAATATAGCTGCCTTACTGTAGGCATCACAAACATATCCTCTTCTCATTTATCGCATATCACATTTCATATATAGATGTTACTAGGCTCGTGCAGTAAGGAGGGTATTTTACATCAAAACATGAACTGACCATACTAACACTAATAACGTTGGTTTAACACCACATAACCAGATACCACACATTATGTAATTGAGAGGGAACACTTACCTTACACAATTTATACAACAAGAGGATTCATAACACAAGTAAGAAGGAACTCATAAAAAATCTAGTACTGTAATATGCTCTGTGGGTCATTTGTTTATTTCTTGGACCTTCGTTAGCTTCTTAAGCTAAAAGAGAGACAAATATATCTATCAGGTCATTAAACTACTAAAATTTAACATGCATGAATGAATCATTTGCATGTAACCCAGAATCAGGAAGTTTTCTTCCTCATGAACAATTCTAAATTTTATGCATGCATCACTGTAAATACATAAATTCCTTCGGTAATGACCTAAGGGTAATATCATATGTTGTTTTTGAAACTTTGATGTAATTATTAAACATCCTCTTTTATTTTTAAGAACAGTAAAGAAAGAAATAAGAAGTATGTTTTAAAATGGTTTCATGCCAGTCATAAAATTTTTTCTAAGTGTTTATATGTTGTTACATCCATATCTGGATCCAATGATTCGGGTCGGTAAAGGGTCTGACAAATTGTAGAAATAAGGAGGTACTTTAGCCAACAAAAATTATGGCTAAAATGATGATTTGAATTGTGGCCACAGTTTCAACCACAAAATCAAAAGTGCAAAAACATAAGGATGAACACCGAAATTGTTTACGTAGTTCGATCTTAGCCTACTTTTGCGAGGCCTTACCCAAAGCAATGATCCATTACCTTTTTCACAGTACAACCAATTATTTAAGTCCTAACACTGGTCTAACTCTCACCAATTTTGTAACCTCAACATTTAACAAAGACTAGATTACTCTCTCACTAAGTTTCCCCCTCAAAAGCCAGGTTTTGCAAGTCAAAAGACTCTTTTGATTGCTTACAAAAATAATGCACACATACTAATTCCTAACTTGAGCAAATTTGTGCTATCTCAAACCCTCGGTCTCTCGATTACTTTTAGCCTAGACAAAACTTAAGTTTATATAATACTTCAGTTTTGTTTATATAAGAGTTATAGTCTAATCACTTTTCTTATAAAGTAAAGCTAAAAAAACAACATAGGATAATAATTCCATAAGAGTCTTGATTTAATCCAATGTCTTCAACTATAGAAAGTTACTTTACTTGTTCCGCAAGTAACCAGACTTAATCCGCAAGAAACAATCTTTGAGTTTTCAATTTCAACTCAATTGGTCTTCTTGTTTCAGGCTCTAACTCATCCAAAAATCTTCATAATAGATAGTGCAATATTTTTTTTTTCTAAAATTTTCCAACTCTGAGAATATGTAAGTTCAATAATGAAACAATGCCTAAAGTTATGGCCACTGTTTTAGCCACGAAAACAACCACATAATTTTTTTGCCTCAACTCTGTCAACATATATTAATATTAAATAAAATAAAAATCCCTACCTTTTCCCTCTTCCCCTCCCTCATCGAACTTTCCTCCACCACTGTCCTCATTCCCTCTAGTCTTGGGTATGACAGAATTATCAACCAGTTCAAGAGTGGTTTGAAAGTAAGCCTCAAGTGATGTAGGCTCTACTTTAAGCTTCTTGCAAAACAAAAGCCACAGCTCCACAAAATGTGAAGCTTCAAACAAAGCATAAAACGTCAAATTTTAGCAACCACCATGAAATAAATAGACGCTTAGCTTCTAAGGTGGGTAGTCATAAGCTATGACGAATAAAACTACGCTAATCACCATTGTTGGTGGCTCTAATCTTGGGTTTGCATATGCAAAAAAACTATGTCCACTCCTGTCAATGCTCCTTCTTTGTACCTGTAATAAATAAGCTTTAAGAACAAGTGAAACAAAAGAGAGAGACATAATGAAACAGATGATGACCTAAAAGAGAGTTTTTCTTTGAAAGTGTAACAAAAGGCAAGGTTCTAGTTAACAATTAAGTGATGAAGAAGTAAAAACTAAACCAAAGCCCATCAGCAAACATTCTAACCCAAACCTATCTCTTTGTTGTTGTTTCCAAAGTTAAAAAATGAGTAGAGAAGGAGAAGGAGAAGGAGAAGGAGATGGAGATGGGCATGTTGGAAAAAAATCTGGTTTGAAAATAGTTTTCTTGCACAGTGGAAAATTAAAATTTTGAAAATCAACTCAGTTTGTGATATTTATAGCAATAAACCTTAACCAAAATCATATGTGTGTTTTTGGCTTAACGAACATTCATTATTCACGGCTTTAAACCAAACGATCTTCTTCTCTATTCTCGTTCCACAAACTACTTCAAGTGTAGGTTTAAACCAATTGAATCGAAACACAAAACTAAAAAAAAAAAGTTCTCTTTTTTATTTAGGGTGAAAACAAAAATTCTCTCTTCTTTAATAGAAACCGATAGAATTGTTATTTTGGAAAAATATATTTAATAGTTGAGAATAAATTCTCTCTAATTTTTGGCAAAGTAACAATCTCTTCAAATTCTTGTTTTATACCCTACTGGTGCCATCTATTTATAAGAAGAGAAGAGAAAACCCTTGTTGAGTTGTAATGGTTTATTTCAAATAAAAAAAAAAACTTCCTATTTAGATTAGGAGTGGGGTGGACAAAACACCGTAGTATTTCTACTAGGGTTGTGGCCCCCTTCATGTTATATGAGGAGTTTTGGGCCTTTCTCACATCGGGTCTAACTACGAGTACTTCCTAAGCCTTTTAACCCAATACCCTGAAATGTGATCCAACCCGATTCAGTTTCTCTATTTCCCAAAATAAACTTTAATAATCTATATTAAACAATTTTTCATCCCTATTTTACCCTCAGTAAATTTTTGACGATTTTACCCTTGGTAAAAATTTGAGAAAATATGTTTAATATTTCACAACTCAACATGTTCACTGTGGCAGAATGGTTTATTTTCATTTTCGGGCTTCAAAACAGCTCAAAAACATAAACTCGTTCTTTCGATAATTTTTAAGTAATCCATATAGAATTGTAAATAAATCATTTCCATTTCCATTTTGGAAACCTACATTCATTTCCAAATTATTCCATTTTTCCATTTCGGAAAAAACCATAATCATTCATGAATGTTTCCCATTTCTTTTTTTTCTATTCATTTCTATTCAAACACACAATTCATTTATGGTTTAAACGAGCTAGTGGAGGGACCGATTGGACATATGTAATTAGGGCTCAAATGATTTATAATTAAGTTTTGGCTTTTCGCTTATTAATTATAAACTCATTTAGTCACGAAGTCATTCCACTATAATATTGTAACTAAGCTCTCCCTAACAACATACCATTACGAAAGCAACTACTTAGTGCCCATCCAATGACATTGTCATAAGTGTGTTACCCTCATAGGATATCCTTGATCTCTTTGAGATAATATTCGTTCTCCCAATAGGATCTTATTTTATTTCATGGTAACCATTACATCTTCCTCCATGAAAAGTCAATTATTATCGAATAATAATTAAATCATTCATCACAAATATGAAAGATCCATGGCCATGTTTACTTTTCATCAACCATGTAATGCCAATGAGAGGATATCATTTACCCATATCTCGAGCCATGAATTCCACTGTTGTGAATGGCACTACGTATTGCAGAAGTCATACACGCAACACACCAGCTTTCGGTTTCTTATCTATTTGAACTCAAGCTTTTACTTACATAAAAGTGTATGAGTCACGCATACTTACATAAAAGTGTATGAGTCACGCATACATAGTTTGCCATCCACTCAAGATTTAGGTATGTCACACTATGAACATCACAAGAAAATAAATCCATAAACGGATTCAGGATCTATTCTACTTGGGTCCAATTCAATGTACTGTCAGTCCAGTCAGTCACATCTATGTCTCTATCTTCTGGGAGTCATCCCCTCCGATGCCCCAGACAAGGCATCTTCCCAATTAGACTAGATAGATGACATATTAGTCTTTTAATCGATTTGCTCAATTCCAATTAGATTAAAGGCATGTTTAGGTTCGTTTACTAATACATGCTATCTTTTTGTATTACGATCTGACCATGTAATATCGTTTAGTATTAGTTAAACGTTAGACAACCAATGAGCAATATTTGCTTTCATTTTGCTTTGCGTGCAAAAACCATTTGAGGAAAATAATACTAAGTATTAATGTAATTCATGAATAATTTTATTAACCAATCTGTTTGAAAAATTACAAATGTACTTAAATAAAAATACTACACTTAAGGCACTAGATCCAACAAGGCGATGAGGGAGGGAAGGGGAGGGGAGACGAAGATAGTAGTGGGAGAGGTCTGGTAGGGGAGAAGGATTTTTTATTTTATTTAATATTAATATAATTATATTTATTTAAAATTAATATAAAATTTAAATTTATTATTATATTTTTTTGAAAATATTTTATATATTTATGTGATTTTTTTTTAAAATTAGGATCAAATTGAGATCATTTGTAAATTTTGAGGGTAAAAATTTAAAACTATGACTAAAGTGATATAGTATGAAATGTTGAGGGCTAAATTTTTTTATTATACCAATTTTTAACTGCCATGTCAATTTTTGTTTATAATTTTAACGGAGTTACCAAAATGACCGAACTATATAACGTGGGTGCTTAAATTACAAACTTTTTTTATTTTATGAGTCTAAAATGAAAAATTTTGATAGTTGAAGGACTATCTATGTAGTTTACTCTAATAATAATAATAATAATAATAATAATAATAATAATAATAATAATAATAATAATAAATTTTTCAATAATAAACAACTTTAAACAAATAATTTTGATTTTTAATTTCTAATACCATATTTTTTGAAATTACATAGTTTTTTTTATTTTAAAAACTTTTAAAAAGTTAAAATTTTAAAACGGTTTAGTATGCACATTTTTAAATAAATTGTTTAATTTTGTAAATTTTATAAAAGTTTATATAAATATTTTAAAATGGGTAAAATATGTTAAAACACATTCAAATTTTTAATAAAAGATGTATACAAATTAAATATATATTTATTTTATTTTATTTAAATAAAAATCATTTTAAGCCATATTTAAGTGAAATTTTAATTTTTAAGGAATTTTATTCATTTAACAAGTTCTAAAATTATTAAATATATTTTAATTTATAAACACTAAATCAATTCATACATTACACAGTATAAAAACTAGTTTTAAAATATAAATATATTTATAATAATTAAAAATATTAAATATTAAATCAGTTAAATTTATCGATTCAATTATAAAATTCAATAACTAATAATTGAATAAATCTATCAATTTAAGTGCTAAAATAAACTTAATCAAATTAATCGATTAAGTATTGATTTTAACCGACTTATGCTATCCATAATTCGCGCTCCCGATTAGAAAGCAGGCTCAATTTAAAATGTCACTATCATAATTCATAGATTTATCACATATGGCTTTAAATAGTGGTTTTCCCCAAAGTTTTCACTGCAAATGTCAATTTGCTTATTGATGTTTGATTTTCTTCAAAGACCGGATTGATTATCTTGAAGTACAATTAAAGCAGAAATCTAATAATCATTAATTTAATTTCCGAATGCAAATATATATAATTATGAAACCCTTTTGTCTACCTTTAAAAAAAAAAAACCCTCCTTTGCCTCCCATCCAAGTTGAATTTAAAAAAAATGAAGTCATTGCAGTTTGCTGCTGTTTTCCTTATGCTCCTGTTTTCTGGTAATTTCATAACATTTCTTATTTATTTGTTAAACATTTTAATCCGAAATTTATGAGACATGAAGGCAAATAAATTTTGCAGGGCATTCACTAGCACATACAGTCACATTTTATATACACAACAAGTGTCCTTTCCCCATATGGCCAGGAACTGCCGCCAATGCTGGCCATCCGGTGATAGCAGACGGTGGATTCTATCTCCCTACAGGTGAGACTCGACGGATTGAGGCACCGTGGACATGGAGTGGCCGAATTTGGGCCCGGACAGGATGCAACTTTAACTCCAATTGGCAACCAGCTTGTGAAACTGGTGATTGTAACGGAAGGCTTCAATGCGATGGACTAATTGGTACACCACCGGCTACGTTAGTCCAAATCGCACTCCAAGGCGGCAAAGCCTGTTGCGACGAAAAAAAATTTTACGCTTGGTCGCTAATTATGGTGATTTATTAAACATTTGAAAACCAACTTCCGATTTTATTAATAAAGGGAGTCGCCACCGATCCTTTTTATAGGTGTGATCGGACACCTAATAAAATTATTTTAAAACAAAAAGAAGGCCAAATTTAGGTCTACGTGAAAGTTCGAGAAAAATTGGGGTTCGAGTCGATTCTGCGAGAGAAGGTATTAGCACCCTCACGACGCCCAAAATTGGTATCTCATAAACATGTATTGACTTGATTTTCAAAAATACGAGTTCAATATAATATTTAATCGTGATCCGATTGAAAAATAGGAATTTTAGTTTTCGATTTTTTTAGAAAGGGTGTCCTGTTTCACAAGCCGGCAATTTCACCCAACATAGCGATGAAATCGATAGCTTAATATTAAATCGGTACATTGCCTTATTTTTGAAATTAATTAAAACATGAGAAAAATATTCCTAAAGTGAGAAATTAAAATAGATAAAGAACGAAAAAAAAATGATATCATTAATGAAAAATATTAACATGGAATATTAGAATATTAAAATAACAATAATAATGATATTTACAAAATAGAAACAAGTCATGTACTAATAATAAAATAGGAAAAATGATATATTTGGTAATAATAATATAAAATAATAATATGTACATAAAAATACATATATATGTATATATATATATAATAAAAGTATGTAATAATAATAATAATAATATCTACAATAAAAGAAAATATTGGGAAACGTACATAAAAAATATATACATAAAAATTTACAACAATAATATAAAATAATGATATGTGCAAAAAAAAAAATATATATATATATATATACATATGTATATAAAATATACACTAATATAATAATAGTTATAATAATACTAGCAATAGTAATAATTTGTAATAATAATATATACACAATATGGAATTTAAAATATACATATATATATATATATATATATATATATATAATAGTATTTAAGAATATATACATAAGAAATATATAACTAATGGCATATATACATAATATATATATATAATACACATAATATATATATATATATATACATATTAGAAATGATAAAAATATTAACACACTACATAAGTGAATAAAATATAATAATAATACTAAAATAATTGATTTAAATAGTAAAATAACTAAAAGGATTAAGTTGAGCTAAAACAAAATATTTGGGGCAAAATTGAAATAAAAATAAAAGGAAAGGACTATATTAAACACACGCTGAAACATCGGGGACCAAAACAGCAAATATTCTTTCCCATAAAATGCAGACATCATTGTGGACTAAATTGAAAATCGCAACAAATTCGGGGCCAAATTAAAAAAATGACTTAATTGTAAAGTAATAAAAGCGGAAGGGCTAAAAGCGCAATTTGCCCTTCCTTTAAAAACACGCGGATCCTAGGCGGGTCGGGTCGGGTCGAATCGGTCCAAGTCAAACGACGTCGTTTTGGGGTTAATGACAACCCCAAAACGACGCGTTTTGAGGGCTATATAAGGCCAAAATAACCCAAAAAATCATTTGGAGGAGGGAAAGAAAAAAGGAAGAGAGAGGAAGATGAAGGAGAGAGAAGGGAGGGAAGGAAATCCGGTCGGGCGACTGGTCACGGAGGCTCGCATGGCCGGCCCGCCACCGACAATCTGTTGTTTTAAAGGTAAAAAAATCTTTTTTTTGTTTTTATTTTATTTTATTTATATTTTATGTTTTAATATATATAGGTTAAAAACTTAAAATCGGATTAAAATAAAATATAAAAAAATCACCTTAGATTTTTTTGTTTCTTCAATCTCTAATTTGAATTTGTTTTGGGTCGTTCTATTGTTTTTTTTTGGTTTTTTTTTTTGCTGGAAATTTTTTTCTGGAAATTTTTTTTGGTGCTGGAATTTTTTTCTGGATTTTTTTTTGCTTCCCCTCTTTTATCTCTTCCTCCTTTCTTCAGTTAAGGTTTCAACACCCATCATCACCGGCGATTCACCGTGCCGAACGGAAAGGGGAGCGGCCACGGGGTAGATCCGGTAATACTCTTTTCTTCCTTGATTCTTTTTCGTTTTAAAGTAAGTTAAAGAAAAAAATAAAACAAAGCAAAATAAATGAAAGATTGAGATAACAGAGAAAAATTGAAGTTCACCTTCCGAGCTTTCCTTTTTTTGTGTTCTTGATACAAACTTTTTATCCCTTTTTTTCTTTTTTTGTTGTTTGGGTGGCTTTATATAGCCTAATTTTTACATACTTTATTATTATTCTCTATTCTTGCTTCTGCTTTTGCTTGTTTGCGGGGCATGGGCATGGACAATGGGGTGTGTGATGGTGTCAAGGCAGACAAAGATGGGAGAGTGGGAGTGGTCTTGGTGGCATAAAAAGATGGGAGAGTGGGAATGGTGCTGGTGGCGATAAAGATGGGAGAGTGGGAAGAGGCAAGTGGGAGTCTAGGGTTTTGGAATTGGGCTTGGATGTTGGGCTAGGTTAATTTTAGGTTTTGGGTTTGAGGATGGGTTAAATGGTTTAATGGGCACGGTATTTTGTAAACAGCCAAAATTGGCCTACAACAATGCCCTCTTTGCTTATTGTCGTGTAACTGAATAGAGAAAAGATACAAAGAAAGGCCAATTTTGCCCTGCCTTGCCAATCTTGACCTCCTCAGCGCTCTTCTTGCTCGGTAGTCTCCTTCTAGTCCATTGCATCCTCGTAGCTTTGATTCAATCCACTACACCTTCGATATGTGCCTCGTAGCTTTAATCTATTCCAAAGTAACTTCGAGGATATGAAATTTGTGGCTTCGATCCGCTTCACCGCCACTTCGGAAGATAAGATCTACAACTTCAATCTGCTCTTCTATTGCTTCAAAGAAATAAGGTTTGGGTCTTCTCTTGGGGAGGCCAAATCTGTGTCTTCCATCACTCTAATCTTTATTCTTTATTCAGATGTGATCTTGAGCTCAACTCATTTCTCGCAATAGGAATTGACTCTTTAAAAGCAAACATTAAAAAAGAAATTGAAAATAACTCAAAGACGTGAGCCAAAGCTCAACTCATCTCTCACAACATGAGCTAGTCTTTTGAAACTTAATTTGAAAAAGAGATTTTGAAAATACCTCGACATATGACCTAAGGCTCAACTCATTTCTCGCAATATGAGTTGATTTTTGAAAAACAAAAGGTACAACTCACCTCTCGCAATATGAGTTGGTTTTTGAAAGACAGAATTAATGTGCTCAACTCACCTCTCGCAATGTGAGTTGATTTTTCAAAAACAGAATTGGAAAGTAGAGACTGAAAATACCTCAACAGTTCTCGAGGCTCAACTCACCTATGAGTTGATTTTTGAAACATAAATTGAAATTACCTCAACGTGTCTTGAGGCTCAACTCACCTCTCGCCATATGAGTTGATTTTGAAACATAAATTGAAAATTGAAATTACCTCAACGTGTTTTGAGGCTCAACTCACCTCTCTCAATATGAGTTGATTTTGAAACATAAATTGAAATTACCTCAACGTGTCTTAAGGCTTAACTCACCTCTCGCAATATGAGTTGATTTTGAAACATAAATTGAAATTACCTCAACGTGTCTTGAGGCTCAACTCACCTCTCGCAATATGAGTTGATTTTGAAACATAAATTGAAATTACCTCAACGTGTCTTGAGGCTCAACTCACCTCTCGCAATGTGAGTTGATTTTCTGTCACTTGGTAGAACTCAGGTGTCTTTTCCTTTGATTCAATACAGCTATCATCACGTCCTCTTGCTTTACTGGATTACCTGTATATGCCATGCATGATGTCATCATGATATGCACATGTTTGTCTTAAATGCCTTTATGCCTACGTGATTATGCAAAGGCTCCTTAAGCATATCTCGTCAGATGTCCTTTTGCCCGATTGTTGAGGATCTGCGTTCATTGCTTTGATTCTCGACTTCCTCTTCAGCCTCGTACCCATCTTCGAGTGATCGACGCTTCTCGATATCACTCTTCCGCCTCGATTGAACTTTGTTCTTACTTTGAGACTCTTGCGCTTATTAACTTTTCATCCGTAATGCTTAACATTTCTTTTGTTTAGAGCATGTCATTTCACCATTTATCATGTAAATAAACACATAATGAAAATAGTCGTAGGGACAAAAGGATATCTCGTATTCCTTTATTTCAAATATGGCAAACAAAGAAAGTTAATCGATGATAGTACAAAATGTCAAAAAAGAAAGGGTCGATTCAACGGATACAAATGCTCTAGATATTCAACACATGAACTCTTCCACGCTCCTCAATCAATAATCTTTTCGAGCATAGCTTCTTGCGTAGAAGATTTCAAGCTTTCAAAGATGCTTCAAATCGTAGTCTCACCGCTTTGTCGTGAGTTTAAAACGCCTTGCCTTGTGTTTAATATTTGCTTCATTAGAACGCCTCTTGGGTTTTCATCCTAATCTTTTATGTTTAACCAAAGCGCCTTTTCGGTTTTCGCCTCGATCCTTTTTTTTTAGATGCCCTTTTCGGTTTTTATCCTAAGCATAATATTTCTTCACCGCATCCGAGTTCACCGGATTCGACAACTCTTTTCCATCCATCTCGGTAAGGATCAAAACTCCGTCTGAGAATGCCTTTTTTACAACGTATGGTCCTTCCCAATTTGGTGCCCATTTTCCTCGCAGTCTTTTTGTACTGGGAGAATCTTTCTCAAAGACGAGTTCTCCTTCATGGAATTCTCTTGGTCATACCTTCTTGTCATGGGCTGCGATCATTCTCTTTTGGTACATTTGCCCGTGACAAATTGCCCTTAGGCGTTTTTCTTCAATGAGGTTCAACTGATCATATCGAGCTCGAATCCATTCTGCTTTTTCTAACTCTGATTCTATCAATACTCGCAGAGAGGGGATCTCAACCTCGATAGGTAGCACAGCTTCCATTCCATAGACTAGAGAGAAAGGAGTTACTCCCGTAGATGTTCGCATAGATGTGCGATATGCAAACAAAGCAAATGGAAGTTTCTCGTGCCAATCTTTATATGTCTCACTCATTTTCCCAATGATCCTCTTGATATTCTTGTTAGTCGCCTCAATGACCTGCTCATCTTTGGGCGATAGGGCGAGGAATTATGATGCTTTATTTTGAATTGCTCGCACATTTCTTTCATCATCTTATTGTTCAGATTCGTGGCATTATCTGAAATGATTCTTTCAGGCAAACCATACCGGCAAATGATTTCCTTTTTCAAAAACTTACAAACTGCAGTCTTCGTCACATTGGCAAACGAAGCAGCTTCTATCCATTTTGTGAAGTAATCGATAACCACAAAAATGAATCGATGTCCATTTGATGCTTTTGGAGAAATTGGCCCTATAACATCCATGCCCCACATAGAAAAAGGCCACGGAGAAGTCATGACGTGAAGGGGCGAAGGGGCTACATGAATTTTATCGCCATAGATTTGACATTTGTGGCATTTTCTGGCAAAACTAATACAGTCGCTTTCCATCGTCACCCAGTAGTAACCGAGTCTCATAATCTTTCCGCCATATCGAAACCATTGGCATGTGTCCCATAGATTCCTTTATGGACATCTTCAAGTATCTTTCTGACTTCGACATCCTCCACGCATCTCAAAAGTACTTGATCCTTTCCCCTTTTATATAGGATATCCCCATCGAGAACAAATCCTGCGCCATTCTTCCGATTGTTCTTTTGTCGTTCTCATTCGCTTGTTCGGATAACTTTGATTCTTGATATATTCTAAGATATCATAGAACCATGGTCGTCCGTCTGCCTCTTTCTCAATGCTACAACAGTGTGCAGGGACCTCGTATATGCTCATTTTGAGGGGCATTATTTCTGCTTCTTTACTTGCTTTGAACATTGAAGCCAAAGTGGCCAAGGCGTCGCCAGTTGGTTCTCTTCTCGTGGAAGTAATGAAAAGTTGTTTCTTTGAATTCCTTGATCAATCTAGCCACTAAATCGCTGTACTTAATCAATTTCGAGTCCCTCACTTCCCACTCTCCACGGATTTGGTAAATCACTAGGGCTGAGTCCCCATACACCTCCAAGATCTCGATGTTTCGTTTGATAGCTGCACGAAGCCCCATGATACAGGCCTCATATTCTGCGATATTATTAGTACAGAAGAAGTTTAGTCTTGCAGTGAACGGATAATGATTCCCGTCTGGTGATACCAGAATTGCTCCAATTCCATGCCCTAAAGCATTTGACGCACCATCAAAGCACATCTTCCATGACTTCTCTTCTAATGATTCGGACTCTATTTCTGTGATGCACATTAAGTCTTCGTCTGGGAAATCGAATCTTAAAGGCTCATATTCCTTTGTCGTTCGAGTTGCTAAGAAGTCAGCTATTGCGCTCCCTTTTATCGACTTCTAACTTACATAGGCAATGTCATATTCCGAAAGGAGGATCTGCCATCGCGCCATTCTTCCTGATAGTGCCGGCGATTCCATCATGTATTTTATATGGTCCAGCTTTGAAATCAGCCATATCGTATGGTACAACATGTATTGTCTAAGTCTCCGAGCTACCCAACCGAGCACAACAATATTTCTCAATGGACGAATATTTTGCCTCATATTCATGAACTTTTGCTTTGAGGTAGTAGATCGCTTTTCTTTCTTTCTCGACTCGTCGTGTTGCCCCAAGATGCAACCCATTGAACTTTCGAACACAATCAAATACAATATCAATGGTCTTCCAGGAGTTGGCGGTACTAGTACTGGAGGACTAGACAAATATTGTTTTATCTTATCAAAGGCCACCTGGCATTCCTCATTCCATTCTCCGGGGTTATGTTTTCGAAGAAGCCGAAAGATTGGGTCACATTGGTTGGTAAGTTGAGCGATAAATCGGGCAATGTAGTTTAATTTCCCTAAAAATCCTCTAACTTCCTTTTGCATGCGCGGAGGTGGTAATTCTTGGATGGCTTTTATTTTATCTGGATCGACTTCGATACCTCTTTCACTGACAATGAAGCCTAGCAGCTTTCCCGAGGTAGCCCCGAATGTACATTTGGTTGGATTAAGCTTTAGCTGAAACTTTCTCAGCCTCTCGAACAACTTCTTGAGGTTCACTACATGCTCTTCTTCCCCTCGGGATTTAGCAATCATGTCGTCGACGTAGACCTCTATTTCTTTGTGCATCATGTCATGGAATAACGTTACCATAGCCCTCTGATATGTTGCCCTAGCATTCTTTAACCCGAATGGCATCACCTTGTAGCAGAACGTTCCCCACATTGTTATGAAGGTAGTTTTCTCCATATCCTCAGGGGCCATCTTGATCTGATTATACCCCGAGAATCCATCCATGAAAGAAAACAATGAATGCTTTGCTGTGTTGTCCACCAACGTGTCAATATGTGGCAAGGGAAAATTCTCTTTTGGGCTTGCTCGATTCAGTCATGTAATCCACGCACATTCGTACTTTTCCATCTTTTTTGGTACCGGACTATGTTAGCCACCCATTCGGATATTTGAGGCTTGTAGGAAGCCAACGTCAAACCGCTTCTTGACTTCTCTTTATTTTCAACAAGATTTGGTCTCATTCGCCTTAATTTTTCTTTGGATGGGCTTGCATTCGCTTTAATGGGAGCTTATGGACCACGAAATCTTCATCTAGCCCTGGCATGTCCTGGTATGACCATGCGAAAACATCTTTGTATTCATGAGTAAAGTGATCAAACTATGCCCGGTACTCTCTCAAATAGAAGTCCCAATCTTCACTTCTTGTTTCCTCTCTTCAGTGCCCAAATTTATTGTTTCCACAGATTCTTCATGAGGCAGAATCTGTTTATCCTCTTGTTCCACCATCTTTAACAATTCAGGAGACGAGACATAATCTTCAGCATTTTCTTCGGCTTCAAATTCTCCTAAGCAAATAGCCTTCTCAAAATCAATTTCAAGATTCGTAACGGGCTTATTCATGTCGTCAATATCTGAGCACCTAAAAGTTGAATGGAAAAGGAAGCTATAGGGGGACATCCAAGTATTGGAAACAACAAACAAAATGTTATGTCATGGCAATGAGGCAAATGTAAGGATAGGCTATGAAATGAGAAAATGATTATGAAATTAGTGATAACGCGAAAAATCGTGACAACATGCATCTTCAATGATATTCATTTAAATGATAAAGAGCGAATACAAGCTCTTACAAAAGAATTCTATTATATCTAAGGACACAATAGAAGGTTAATGTTTAGCATTACTCTGAAGACTTATGAACTACAAGAAGCTCTTCAAAGAATTCAATTGTTCAACATAAAACCGGGAGGGCAAAGGCGTATCCTCGAGACATCTTTACTTGCACCACTTCTTTGTCAATGACACTTATATCGACATTCGAAAACCCTTTCAATTAACCCCAAAGATGTTTCATGGATCATCTTGTCCAGGTACAACATTCTCGCAGATGTAAATGTTTTTGACAAATGAGGGTACTCTATCGGTCCCCATTCTGGTTCTCGGCCTAAAGTTCTTGCAATTCTTCTCTCTTGTTCCTTCTTCCATTGTCTTCTTCTTTGACGCATGTCAGGCTGGAACCCCAAACCGTATCGGGCCTTGTGGTGCACTGGCTTTAAAGCCCTAACTATTCCTTGTAGATGTCTCCCTAGACCTCTTTTCGCACGAGCTCCCCTTCTTACGGTCAACTTGACACCCATTCTGGTATTTCTCGATAGTTTTGGCATCGAAATTCTGTTTCTTTCAGCGATGAAAGTGGCATTGACGAATTCAAGGGATCGAAAGGAACATTCCACTGCGTTCTTGCTTACTTCCGGTATGGCGATCGCAGAAATAGATGCGACAATGTCTTCTTCGCCTCGATCGTGACCAAACACCATCCATGATAAATTTCATCTTTTGATGGAGAGATGATGGGACTGCTCCAGCAGAATGGATCCAAGGTCTTCCCAAAAGACAATTATAAGAGGGTGTAATGTCCATGACTTGGAACTCGACCTCATAGATGTAAGGGCCCACTTCCAAAGGGATTTCGATCTTTCCCATGACTTCGCGCCTCGTCCCGTCGAATGCCCTTACCATGGAATGACAGGGCCTTAAGTAGGACAAATCCATCGGTATTCTGGAAAGCGTGGCCAATGGCATAACATTTAATGCTGACCCATTATCGATGAGTACGTTCGGTATTATGTAGCCCTTGTAGCGAGTCGTGATATGCAGCGCTTTCACCGAGCCTCTACCATTTGGCGGTATCTCATCATCACTAAAAGAGATGAAATTGTCTGCATTCAGATTGTTTACCCATCTATTAAGCTTTTCGACAGATATGTTGTTGGCCACATAAACTTGATTTAACACCTTCAATAAAGCATTCGATGTGGTTCAATTTAACAAGAGAGATAGAACTAAGATTCGTCTTTGTTGCTTGCTCAATTGTTCCACCACACTATACTCATGCTTAATAAATTTCAAGAATTCTTGAGCTTCTTCCTCATTCACGTGCTTTTTAGTTTCTTGCACGGTGGAATTTCTTGCTCGACCTCGACTTCGTGCATCATCGCTTTCCTTTTTGTTTTGAGTCGCTACTTTTCTTTACCTACTCAACTTCTTTAGAATAGCATCGTCCACTTGAGTAAAATGACCTACCTCCCCAACATCTTTAGTTATGGCTTTGGACTTTTCAACTTCGTGTAACGATATTAACATCATATCTCCATGGTATCGCTTTGTTGTCCTTATACGGAAAGGAGACGGTACTTCAATTACCATCTGTGGTTTCAATGACTCTCTCATCGCGTTGTAATAAATTATCAACGGTCGATCAAGACTATAAGGAGGCCACGATGATTGGCTATCGAGACGATACTTCTCTTTTGTTGGCATCTTCCTCTTATTAAGGACCTTGATCTCCTTATTATCCATCCGGTCTTGAAGTAACCTTTTAAAGTCCTCACATGATGAATGTCATGTCCAACAATCCCATGAAAATTGAAAAACTTTGACCTTCTTCTCTAAAAATTCTATCGAGTGGTGAGCAATCCTTTCTTAACCAATACCTCCCAGATTTTACGTAGAGGCGCCCTTA
Source organism: Gossypium arboreum (assembly GCF_025698485.1). Classification (NCBI taxonomy): domain Eukaryota; kingdom Viridiplantae; phylum Streptophyta; class Magnoliopsida; order Malvales; family Malvaceae; genus Gossypium; species Gossypium arboreum. Next base: position 10,547,091 of record NC_069073.1, on the reverse strand, counting down.
TTTCAAACACATCTCCGTCCTTCCATTCATCCTCTTTCCCCATCTGTGTTCACATTCCCTCGGTATGGTTAGGAAACGGGTTCCCGTGGCGTTCTCGGCACTATCGAATCGTAGGATACCCGCGTCAATGAGTCCTTGAACTCTTCTTTTGAAAGCAAGACAGCTTCTCGAGAGAGTGCCCCGGTTTCCTACGTGATATGCACAACTAGCGTTTGGATCGTACCATTTCGGGTATGGAGGTTTAAGGGGTGCCATGTAATGGGGTGATATTAATTGCTTCTCCAAAAGTTTTGGGTACAATTCCCCATATGATACAGGAATAGGGGTGAATTGTCGCTCTCTGGATTGGGCCTTGTTGGTCTTGGTTCATTTCTGGGTTGGCTTTGAGTGGGTAGAGTGTTTTGTGGGAATGTGGTGACGGGTCTTTGGTTGTTGGTGGCGTGTACGGGGTAGGACGGATGTGGTGCTTAGTAGTAAGGGGTTTGAGGGGGATAATAGAAATTTGGGGGTGGATAATTTCGAGGTCGGGGTTGGTTAGGATACTAATTGGGAATGTGACGACTCTCGCCCCCACCATGTGGGCTTCTGGTTCTTTCTTCCTTACGGTTGCTGCTTTCTTTGAGCCTTCTGATCCTTCCATTCTACCACTTTTGACGGCATTCTCTATGAGTTCACTGGATATTACGATATCCGAAAAATCCTTCGTAGCACTTCCCACCAGCTTGTCATAGAATGGTGCTCTCAAAGTATTGATGAAAAGGACCGTTATCTCAGTCTTAGTCAGTGAAGGCTCCACTTGGGCCGAGATATCTCTCCATCTTTGCGCGTACTGTCTAAAGGATTCTACTGGTTTCTTCTCTATCATCTGCAAGGTCATACGGTTCGGCACCATATCCGATACATGTTTGTATCTGCTCTAAAATGTCGACGCCAAGTCCTTCCAAGATCGAATCTTTTCTCTACTAAGTTGATTGTACCACCAAGAGTCAACCTCGTTAGACTATCTTGAAAGCAATGTATGAGTAGTTTATCCTCATTCACATAACCAGTCATTTTTCGGCAAAACATGACTAGATGCGCCTTTGGACATCTTGTCCCATCATACTTCTCAAAATCAGGCACTTTGAACTTCGGGGGCAAAATCAGATCAGGTACCAAACTGAGTTCTTTGGCACCTAGTGTGGAGAAGACTTCAGTGCCTTCTATCGCTTTGAGTCTTTCCTTTAGACCCCTATATTTTGCGTCATGGTTATCCGATTTCAACTTGACTACCTCTGCTGGGTCATCTAGATCTGGGACTAGTGGATTAGCAGGACTAGCCCCTGGGTTTGACGCGAATATTCCTTGCCCCAAATTAGTGGGTGGAGCAGGTGGCATGGGTCGATGTTCCAATCCAGTGGGTTCCCCTTGAGTATACCCTCTCTGTGTTGTATATGCGAGCGGTGGAGTGAATCCTGGGGGATAGAGTGGATCCTGATCGTGGTGAATTCTTGATCGAGACTCCTTGATGTCGTGGCTCGCATGGGTCCTTTTCCTTTAACTAGAGAGTGACATCATCTCCATCATCTTGGCCATTTGATCTCTTTGCTCGAGTGATTCCTCTCGAGATCTCACCATTAGGTCTCTCGTCTCTTGTTGCGATTTGGCCGCTTGTTTTGCAATTCTCTTTGAGCCTTTTCCATCCTTTCAATTCTCTCATTGAATTCACTTCCATCACTCTAGCTTGTCGCTGCGTTATATCGATGACGTGGTTCCATCTTGTGGTATTACAACTGCGAATTATATATTTTGTCTTCAGCGACCGAGTATGGGATATGCAATGTATAGATGAATGCATAAATGAATGCACGAATGTCAAAATGTTAATATGTTAATTATGCAAGGAATGCAAAAAATTGGTGTTAATTTCAAGGTAGCCCCATATTTAGGCATTTCATTTATCAACATAATCTATTACACAAAGTTTCCATTTTTCCAACGGTTACACAAATTTCCTAGCCACATTGCCTTGTTTCTTCACTTGCTCTAAAAACTCTGATATGCTCGATCTTCGGCTCGGAGGGAATTGGCAACTGAGAGCTTCGGCTTCATCTGATAATTGAACAACTTGTATAGCCGCTTTGCGAATTTCATTGATCAAGAAGTCGAGTTGCATTTCTTTTTCTTTGAGAGTTCCTTCATACGCGTGAATGTCCCTATCGTCTCGCTCACTCTTTTCTTCTAGAGTCTTCGGAGGTTATCTAATTGTTGTTGACGAGATTGCGTGATATTTTCTAGATCTCGTGTTTTCCTTTTAATTCTTGATGTTCGGATGACTATTCGCCAATTCGCAATCACTATTTCATACTCGGCGTTTTTCCTTCTTAACTCTATCACACAGCAGCAGCTTTTTTCCTCTTTCTTTGCTTTTCCTTCCAAAACTCCATTCCTTCTTTGATATTGCTAATTTCTTCCTTCCATTCTCGCTGTCGACTTGCCCAACCCGCTATTCTTTATAGTGCTTCTTAATTTCTTGTTTTCAAAATGAAGGTCCCTTAAGTCGCTTCTCACAATCTCGGCTTCTCTTTGTACTTTTTCGCTCTGGACCTTTCAACCCGAACTTCAATCTTCGATTGATAGTTTTCTTCTTGAAGGGCACCGAGGTCCCGAGACATCTTGGCCTTTTCTCGCTCAATTCTTGTCTTGCCACTTCTAGCTCGACGGCGCTTCCTTCGAGAAAGGATTCGGATGGGGTGGTTTGTTGACTAGATTTGTTGACTATTTACCCGCTGCTTCCTCCATACGCCGTAATCTTGGGTAAGGGTATCAGCATACAAAGCTAATTCCATGAAATGAATTTCCTTCCAAGACTTTGCGGTGTCTCGGACTCTCTTCATATATCCTTCACCGCAAAGTGAACTCGAATCTGCTAATCCTCCAGCTATGGGAGGAATTGTCGTGAAGAAAATTGCCTTTGGACCAATAGCGAGCATATCCAACTCCTCCCCATAACCCAAGTAAAGGTACCCAATCTTGGCTTCCACATTTGTATAGCGAATCAAGGACTAATCCGTGGTGCTCTCCATGTTATATCCTCGGCCAAGATTCGAAGACCGATACCCAATGTTGCTCGGTGACTTCCTTCGCCATTCTTTCTTGAGGAAAGCTTCTAGCGGGAGAATGTTTTAGAAAACATATGGAATGGAGTGCGCTCTACCTTCCAGAAGTGACTCAAAATCCAAACATTGAGCAATCGCACATCCGATAAATTGTCCCTCCCCTTTTCTTCGACAACTACTCAGGGACCTGAAGGTTTCTGCTAGGATGGTTGGGACAGGGTTGACTCCTTGTTTTAACCTTTCGAATAAATCAACTACTGCCACTTCGAGATGTCCGAGAACCTTTGGGAAAATAACCAAACCATAAATGGCCAAAGCGAATAGATTTACCCTTTTCAAAGATGTCGATGGTTCGAGTCAAATCTCGTAGGAGGACCATGGAATACAAATGGTTTCGTTCTTCTTCTTTATCTGTCTTTCAGCCCATGCATCGGTCATGTCTGTCAGTCTCACTAACTTTTTCCTGAAGGTCATCGGCTTAGGCTCCTTCACATATATTTTGCCGAATTGTACATTGTCGATGCGGAGTAAAGCAGCATACTCTTCTATAGTTGGAGTCATGTATTCTTAATTGAAGGTGAAACACTGATAAGCTGGGTCCCAGAACCGAACCATGGCTTGAATCAACTGCTTATCTACATGGATGGTGATCAGGTGAGCTATATCTCCATACCTCTCAGTAAAAATGTCTCTAATGTCTGAATCCCACTGATTCCAAATTTGAACTAAATTTTCGAGGTTATTTTGGCGAACATTCACAGTTATTTGTTCGGGCAAATTGGCAGCACACCTTTCCACAAGACTATCCCCCTTGTCCCTCTGAGTTTTTAGAGACCAGTCCCGAACCACGGCATTCTTCTCGATCATTTGTGTAATTGACTCCTCCATCGAAACCCGCTTTTTGGCAACCAACCTTTAATCAACACCTTCCTAATATGATGCCTACGATGCATGATGAAAATAAAAATAAAACAAACAAACTCGGTTAGTAAACACAACAATTATAATTTGAAAAACAAATTAAACTACCCAATCCAATTCTCTTGAAAGGTAAAAGGCATTTTCCCTGTACTTATTTTGGTGACTATAAGCGGACGAGAGGTTCGTCATGGCTCTAATTGGATAGCTCGTATGGTTCATTATATGCGCCTCGGTTCTAGACAGTACTCGAATTGCTCGTACTATCATCTACTAAGATTAGCACGAAGCCTCGATCATAACCCATCACAGCTCACGAGTTCAATTCGAGGATTACATTTACTTATGCTTATGCGGAGGGACAAGTTAACTCACGAAAGCATAAGTCATATGTAACCCGAAAGTATTCACTAGCCTGTGCGGAGGGACGAGTTAACTCACGAAGGCATAGCGTTTACTTTCACTTAAACGGACAGAGCCCGGGTAGAGAGCTTTATGTTATGCAAAATGCAAGTGCACGTGTGTGGAGAAAAACTCATAAACCTTTGTGTTTTACTTAAAGGAACTAAACCAAAACCATAAAAGTTGAAAACTGAAAAACAAACAAATAAGCAAGTTAGAAGAGATACAAATGCAGGAATTTTGAAAACGAGATTTTCGGATCACGACCAAATATTTACTTTGAACAAGGAAATTTGAAAATTTTAACAACACATGCTTAACTCGACTCGACTCTCAAAAACGCGTCCCAAAGTGGAGTCGCCAAATGCTATGACGATTTAAAAAATTTTACGCTTGGTCGCTAATTATGGTGATTTATTAAACATTTGAAAACCAACTTCCGATTTTATTAACAAAGGGAGTCGCCACCGATCCTTTTTATAGGTGTGATCGGACACCTAATAAAATTATTTTAAAACAAAAAGAAGGCCAAATTTAGGTCTACGTGAAAGTTCGAGAAAAATTGGGGTTCGAGTCGATTCTGCGAGGAAGGTATTAGCACCTCACGACGCCCAAAATTGGTATCTCATAAACATGTATTGACTTGATTTTCAAAAATACGAGTTCAATATAATATTTAATCGTGATCCGATTGAAAATAGGAATTTTAGTTTTCGACTTTTTTTAGAAAGGGTGTCCCGCTTCACAAGCCGGCAATTTCAGCCAACATAGCGATGAAATCGATAGCTTAATATTAAATCGGTACATTGCCTTATTTTTGAAATTAATTAAAACATGAGAAAAATATTCCTAAAGTGAGAAATTAAAATAGATAAAGAACGAAAAAAAAAATGATATCATTAATGAAAAATATTAACATGGAATACTAGAATATTAAAATAACAATAATAATGATATTTACAAAATAGAAACAAGTCATGTACTAATAATAAAATAGGAAAAATGATATATTTGGTAATAATAATATAAAATAATAATATGTACATAAAAATACATATATATGTATATATATATAATAAAAGTATGTAATAATAATAATAATAATATCTACAATAAAAGAAAATATTGGGAAACGTATATAAAAATATATACATAAAAATTTACAACAATAATATAAAATAATGATATGTGCAAATATATATATATATATATATATATATATATATATACATATGTATATAAAATATACACTAATATAATAATAGTTATAATAATACTAGCAATAGTAATAATTTATAATAATAATATATACACAATATGGAATTTAAAATATACATATATATATATATATGTATATAATAGTATTTAAGAATATATACATAAGAAATATATAACTAATGGCATATATACATAATATATATATAACACACATAATATATATATATATATATATACATATTAGAAATGATAAAAATATTAACTCACTACATAAGTGAATAAAATATAATAATAATACTAAAATAATTGATTTAAATAGTAAAATAACTAAAAAGGATTAAGTTGAGCTAAAACAAAATATTTGGGGCAAAATTGAAATAAAAATAAAAGGAAAGGACTATATTAAACACACGCGAAACATCAGGGGACCAAAACAGCAAATATTCCTTCCCATAAAATGCAAGACATCATTGTGGACTAAATTGAAAATCGCGACAAATTCGGGCCAAATTAAAAAAAATGACTTAATTGTAAAGTAATAAAAGCGGAAGGGCTAAAAGCGCAATTTGCCCTTCCTTTAAAAAACACGCGATCCTAGGCGGGTCGGGTCGAACGGTCCAAGTCAAAACGACTTCGTTTTGGGGTTAATGACAACCCCAAAACGACGCTGCTTTTGGAGGGCTATATAAGGCCAAAATAACCCAAAAAATCATTTGGAGGAGGGAAAGAAAAAAGGAAGAGAGAGGAAGAGAGAAGGAGAGAGAAGGAGGAGGAAGGAAATCCGGTCAGGCGACCGGTCACGGAGGCTCGCTGGTAGCCAAGGCGTTACCACCGCATACCTGCTTTTTAAAGGTAAAAAAATATACTTTTTTTTTTTTTATTTTATTTTATTTATATTTTATGTTTTAATATATATAGGTTAAAAACTTAAAATCGGATTAAAATAAAATATAAAAAAATCACCTTAGATTTTTTGTTTCTTCAATCTCTAATTTGAATTTGTTTTGGGTCGTTCTATTGTTTTTTTTGGTTTTTTTTTTGGAAATTTTTTCTCGAAATTTTTTTTGGTGCTGGAATTTTTGCTGGATTTTTTTTTTGCTTCCCTCTTTATCTTTTCCTCCTTTTTTCGCTTAAGGTTTCAACACCCATCATCACCGCGATTCACCGTGTCGAACGGAAATGGGAGCGGCCACGGGTAGATCCGGTAATACTCTTTTCTTCCTTGATTCTTTTTCGTTTTAAAGTAAGTTAAAGAAAAAAATAAAACAAAGCAAAGATAAACAAAAGATTGAGATAACAGAGAAAAATTGAAGTTCACCTTCCGAGCTTTCCTTTTTTGTGTTCTTGATACAAACTTTTTTATCCCTTTTTTTCTTTTTTTGTTGTTTGGGTGGCTTTATATAGCCTAATTTTTACATACTTTATTATTATTCTCTATTCTTGCTTCGCTTTTGCTTGTTTGCGGGGCATGGGCATGGACAATGGGTGTGTGATGGTCTTGGCAGGCAGACAAGATGGGAGAGTGGGAGTGGTCTGGTGGCGAATAAAGATGGGAGAGTGGGAATGGTGCTTGGTGGCGAGCAAAGATGGGAGAGTGGGAAGAGGCAAGTGGGAGTCTAGGGTTTTGGAATTGGGCTTGGATGTTGGGCTAGGTTAATTTTAGGTTTTGGGTTTGAGGATGGGTTAAATGGTTTAATGGGCCTAGGTATTTTGTAAACGGGCCAAAATTGGCCTACAACAAAGCCAAACCTAATTTCTACGACGTAAGCCTCGTCGATGGCTACAACCTTCCGGTTTCCATCTCTACGAGACCCTTTTCGCCTAAATGTGCAATCGGAGGCTGCTCTGAAAACCTGAACAACTTGTGCCCTCAAGAACTCGAAGTCTGTAACAAGCACGGGCAAGTAGTTGCTTGCAAAAGTGCTTGCTTGGCTTTCAATGTCGATTCATTTTGTTGCAGAAACGAGTATGGAACACCCGAAACATGCAAACCGAGCCTATATTCGAAGATTTTTAAAGAGGCTTGCCCTTGTTATTATAGCTATGCCTTTGATATGCCTCCACCATTGATAAACTGTGCTTCAAAAGAGTATATTATAACTTTCTGTCCTTCAACATGGGGAGCTCATCAGGCTTCTATATAATAGATCTAGCGGTTTATGTATCTCTGGTATCTTTTTGTCATGTTTAAAATATTTTATATTAATTTAAATTTTAATGTGAACATTAATATTATGTATTACATAGATATTAAAACACTTCTATTTATATTTTATTACAAAATTTTATTATCTGTACTATTCTTTAAGAGTATGATTGAGTTTGTGTCATAAGTTAACTCGATATCAATTCAACATGGCATCAATTTAATCAAGTAAATTACTAAAATAACTTTACATATTTTAAATAAATTATATTATTATGATAGTACTTTTGTTTTCTTTTTAAAGTTTAAATAAACTACTAAAAAGTTGCAAATGTTAATATTTGAACTCCTACCGCCAACATCTATAAAATTATTTCTTTATCAAATCAACCAAAATTTTATTTTAATATTTTTATACATTTCAATATTGTTGCACAAATTTTTTTCACCCACATCATTTGTATATCTATACAATTATTTAAATGTGTGACGAAGTTGATGTCACGAATTAATTTAATATCAACTTAATCAAGAAAATTACTAAAACAAAATTACATATTTTAAATAAGTTATTTTATTACAAATATAAGTTTGTGTTTCTCTTATTTTAAAAACACCAATGAAAAAGTTGAAAATGTTGAGATTTAAAGTTATGCTATCAATATTAATAAAATCTTTTTTACCACTACAACTAAAGTTTTATGTTGATATTTTTATACTTTCAAATTTTATATATTATAGAAATTGCTTCGCCACATGTTTGTCTATATGAAAATATTATTGATTGAGTTGATGTTATAAGTCAACTCAGAACATCCTAGAATTTCGAAAATATTAATTAAGGTATTTAGGATAAATGATAAATTTATTAAAGAGATAAGGATCTTAAGTCAAAGGGTTAAATAACTATTTGAGACATGAATTTGATAACTATTTGAGGCATGAATTTGATAACTATTCTCATATTGGGGTCTGAATATTTTTTTATCCAGGTTAGGCCTTGAACTTGACAATTGTTCCAACATTGAGGCCTGAATATTTTTTTCATCTAAGTTAGGCCAACTCCAGGTCCAATAGAAGCAAGCCCGACAGCCAACCCAAAGAAGAATAACAAGCGGCGTAAATCGGATTCATGATAAGTTCCTCGCACCAAAATAAAGAAATGGTTAATGATACAATCATCCAATGAATTTTGACTTAATTATATTATTCCATCGCTAAGATTCAACCTGCCGAAGTAACTAAGAGCTCCGAATGGAAGTGAGAAGATTATTGAACCGTCAGAACTATTTCGACCCTGAACTTGACAATTGTTCCAACACTGGGGCCTAAACTAGGCAATTGTTCTCACACTGATGCTTGAACTTTATTTTGTCCAAGTTAATCTTTGGACTTGGCAACTATTTCCACATTGCGGTCTTAACTTTAAGGTTTTCAAGGAAATATTAGGGACTAACATGGACAAAAAGAGTTCAAGCCCCAATATGGAAAAAATTGTCAAGTTCAAGACTTAACTTGGACAAAAAAATATTGAACAATTTCTAAGTTTAAGGTCTAATTTAGACTAGAAAAAAGTTCACGTCGTAATATGGGAATAGTTTCCAAATTCACACTTCAAAAAGTGATTAATAGTGGAAGAGATAAAATAGGCATTAAGAAATAATTATGAGAAATGAATTATCATATTATAATTGTTATATTTTAATTAACAAACTCTAAAATCCTTATTGTATTTTTTAATTAAGAAATAGGTGTAATGTCATTTTAGGATATTCAGTTTTAGTGAGAGTTTGTAATTTTAAATGCTTTTCTTTTATAGGCAAATTTTCGGTTATTTCAACTTTAGGTTATTTTCTACATAAATAAAGTCTATTTGGTTTATTCATACTCTAATTTTGGTAAGGTTTGATCACACTATGGCTTAGGACGACCAATTGGAAATAAGCATGTTTGGTTCACATTGCATAATTTTCATACTACACATCCGTACTTGATCTATGTCATTTGGTCATGCTAATATATGTGATCAAAGATAGATTTAGTTACGATATATGTAATGAAAGTCGTCTTGATTTTATGTTAACATAATTAATGGATGAGATTGTTCGAAATACCTTTTAGAAATGATAGTAAAGTTTTAGCTCATAAGGATATAAAATGACATGCAATTAGAGTTATTAATATATATATGTGGTCCAAGTGAGAGATTGTTGAAAAATATGGATATCATATATATAATAATAGTAATTACATGTTATTATTTACTATAATCATAAAAGATTAGCTCAAATTAAAAGTGATCTAATTTGGTTAAATTTTATTAAGCTTTAGTTATTAAACAAAGTATGGATCAAATAATTAAGTACATTTTACATATAAATTTATTTTTGATTTATTATTGATGATTTGATCCTGATTTGTTAAGTTTTATTATGGCGGGGACTTATATAACCGAAGATATGTGGAGAAAGAGACCGAGATTGGCCCTGAAACAGTCTCCAATCTGCGTTTGAAATGGGAATTCATTGCAGGCGAACACATAACAGCGACGCCAGAGATTTTCGATGGAACCCTTTATTTTCCGAGCTGGAACGGGAACATCTATGCTATTCAAGCCTGTGATGGATCCCTTGTTTGGGAGAAAAATTTGGAGGAGTTAACTGGGCTTAATGCCACTGGTTTTATCATGAATGTTAACTGGACAGTTTCAAGAGCAACGCCAATAATTGCAGATGATTTGCTCATCAGCGGAATCTATGGCCCTGCCATTGTTATTGCGTCGAAGCCAGTTTGGTCAACCCAGCTTGATAACCATGCCGCTGGTGTCATCACCATGTCTGGAACTTACTATAAACAGTTAGTTTGTTTTGTCCCCTTTTCAATTTTCTTCTAATATTCGTAGTCAACATTTTTGTTTTTATACATTTATTGACATAAGCTTAAAGATAATATTTGTGCTTTATGCATGTCTTGACATAAGTTTAAAGATATTATTTTCCAAAAAATCTAAATGCCAAAAAAAAAAGAAAGATAAAGTATGCAACATATTCTTATTAAACAATATTTATATTCAAGATTGAATCAGATTTATTCTGAAAGATGATCTAATCAAAGACTAAATGAATTTGATTACAATATTTAAGCGGACAGCTAAATACAATTAAAAAAACTGCTTTTTTATATTTATAATAAGACTGTATTCAGTCATATCTGACTTGTTTGACATTTTAGGGGTTAATTAATCCATCAATTGGATGAGGCCTAGCAGAGATGATTCATAATAAGACTTATAGTTGAGTGAAAGTCAACTAGAGGGGAGGGAATACAACTATACTTTTTGCAAAATCATAAATTAATTATTATTATATAATTCTAATTTGCTATTTAAATTTCCGACCAGCATAGTCTAGTAAATAATTAGAATCGCACAAGTGTTTATGCGTTAAGTGATTTCTATTATGATATCAAAATTCAATTTTTTCTTAATATTTATAAATAAATAAATAATCTGATCCCTATCCATATTATCTTTTATTTAATATTTAATAATCAAATTATTTTTTATTTTTAAAATTTACTAAATATTATATTTAATATCATATTATAAGATAACATGTTTAATTTTACTAAAGCGATTTTGAAAATTTGGAGCGATTCATGGGCAATAACAACAAATAAGAAGCTTATATGATTTTGATGATGACGAAATTGTGAGGTTAATTAAGGAGAAAAAAAAGAAGATGCAGCAATAAAAAAAAAAGATGAGGCAGACCAAGAAAGAGTAATCCTATATTATTGGCTTGTACTACATCTTAAAGAAATTCGCCAATGAATCACTTTTGAATTTCGATTTCAAGAATCGTAAGAAAGTAATTTTAAAAGAGGCTACAGAATCTTGGGAACTAGGTAAAATGTTAAATCTTAGGGTAGACGGGCACGATGAGGAAGTTATTGATGAATTGGTTCAACTTGAGATGGATAGATTAACTGATAAACTTTAAAGTTGTAAGATGTATTTTCATGTTTCGTGAAGTGAAGTTGTTATGTTGGTAAGGATGACGCTGGCTAAACCTAAGTTCCATTCTTTGGCGAAGGTGTGATTTTAAGTTTTGTTGTGGTTCCATGATTTTATGAGTGATGAAGATAGAGTTTTCGATTGTTCTTTTGTATATTTGTGCGTTGCTTTTGGATCAAAGTTTGTGGTGGGTATCTCTTGGATTAAACGAGAGAATGTGGATTGTAAGGTTTGGAGTGGTCTTTGTATTTGGTTCAATTGATTGTGTGTGGTGTTATTTTGGTCGTTCTCCGTTGAATTTTGGATTTTGATTTCTACTTCGTTGATTTGAATCTCAGTGTTGGATCTCTGAGACAGTTTTGGATTGTTGGTGCAATTCAGCTTTGAGGGATGGGCTTTATTCTTTGTTGTAGGCAAGGTGATTTTATGGTGGAGATATATTGTTTGGTCGGTTTGGTTTTTTTATTGTTGGTGTCTCAATGAATTGTGGATGTTTTTGGCGTCCCCAGTGCTACTGTTTTGGTGTTAAGTCAAGTTGAGGAAGAGACTTTTAATCTATTTATTTATTATTTTACGCTTGTGTGCTTTTGGTGCTTAGTGCTTAGATGTGGTTCAACTTGACACTTTTTGGTGTTGTAGTCAATGTTTCTAGTTCTTATTCTATTATGGTTATGTCAACGAATTGCTTCTTGCAAATTGAGGTTTGATGAAGGAAATGGATGTTGGTTCTTATGGAATGTAGCACCACTTGTTGCTTTGTTGTTTTGGTGGTAAATGATTGTTTGAGGCACTCATTTTAGGAAGTATTTTGTTTCTATTACATTGGTTTTGATTCCAATAGTTTATGTTTTTGATCTTTATTAATAAAATTTCTCTTTTTTTGCTAAAAAGAAAACATAATATTTAAAATGAAAAAATAAAATAAAATTGGAAATTTTAGTGGATCATGTACAACAAAAGCCCAAGTTCATTTTTAAACTTATTTTTATTTATATTCAAACCTTGCCAAATACAAGAGGAGCTTTTTAGATTTGAAGAGATAGTGAATTGAATGATGATATGAGACTTATTAAGTGTTTATAAATTGTTGAATATATATATTTAGTACGAACTTATTAAGCGATGAATCTTATTATGTGATATTTGTCTTTGTTTTATAGAGTTTTGAAGCTAGCTCGAACATTGGGGATCATCGGGAACCATCATCATACTATCGAATCAATTCGTTGGTACCTTTGAAGCTTTATATATATGGTATATGGCGTGTATAGGCTGGTGTCATTATGATATGTTTTGAGTCATGATATTAGCCATGTGATTTGGTTTGCTTTTGATGTATATGTTATTGTAATTGTAGCCATTTAAGTTGGCTTGAATAATGGGTTTAAAATGTGATACATGAGATGTTATAATGCCTTAAATGTTGTAGCTTGATTATGTGATGTTGAAAAGGGTAAGTTTTGTAGCATGAAATAGGTAATAAGGTGATGAAGAAATATATTTAGAAGTTATGCAAGATTAATGGTTTTGGTATGTTTTGGTTGTGGAATTGAGTAATTGAAATGGTTGTGTATAGATGGCATGGAATATGTATGGATTGGCTGATTTTGATTGCTCATAAATGTCTTGAAATGGTACCATTAAGGTTGATTTGTGTGCATGAGAAAAGGGTGGCAAATTGGCTTTTCAAATAGCCTATTTTTGTCCACATGGATAGAGACACGGGCGTGTGTCTCGGCTGTGTGCGACACACGGTTATGTTACACGACTATGTGTCCCCTAGGGTAGCCCTACGAATTTAAGTCAGTCTCGAGCACGGCTTAGACACACGGGCATGTTTAACGACCGTGTGAGGCACACAGCCTTGGCATATGGGCGTTTGTGGCCATTTCGAAGGGTACACGGGCTAGACACACGGGTGTGTGGTTGGTCATGTGACCCAAGTCAGTAACCCCTCCAGTTTTCCTACTGCCAAGGCCCACGGACGTGTCTCCGGCCGTGTGGTGGAAGTCAGTATGTATGCTCTATTTTCACACGGCCTAGGACACGAGCGTGTTCGGTAGTCGTGTGAGGCACACGGCCTGCTTACACGGGCGTGTGACCTATGAATGTAAAATTTTCTAAGTGTTCAGAAATTTTTTTATGTGATCGGTTTAGTCTCGAACCATTTTTAAGCATGTTTTAAGGTCTCGTAGAACCTTATAAAGGACAATGTGAATGTTTGAGAATGGTTTTTGATAATGAATGTATAAATGTATGTGAATGGGATGTGTTATTCGATAATGCCTCGTAACCTTATTTCGACAACATATACGGGTTAAGGGTGTTACAGGTTGCTTGTTCTCGAACGAGCAATTTATCACAGTCATTTGTTGACAGTGATCATGTTAATCATTAAGAAAACACAATGGTGACAATGAGATAAAATAAGATTATATTGAGTGAATGGATTTAACTCAAAGAAATCAAGGATATCATATTAGGGTAACAACACATGTCAAGGTCATTTGAAAAAGCAATTGAATGAATTGCTTTCGTAAATTGTATACAATAAGGAGTTTTCAATCATGGTACTTCTTTTGAACTAACTCCATGATTAAGTAAATTTTGAATTACCGAAGCGATGCTTCTGGACATAATTGCAATTACTAGAGCCTAATTGTATATATCCAATTGGTCATCCGCTAGCTCAATAAAAGCTCGATTAAACTACATTTGAATAAGAAGGAAATCTTAAGACTTTGGAAATAATTTAATTGAGTCGATTTATTCAATGTGGAATCGAAATTGGGCAATCATGAGAATTGTGCAACTAGAGAATTTGATTAAAGAATTTTTTTGAAAAATTCATTTTGGAAAATCTTAGTGCTTTTTTTTTGGGGGGGGGAAATTAATTTTGCTTGATTAATCAAATTAATTAAAAAATATGATATTTCTGAAAATTAATTTTCAAGTAAGACAATTGGCCCGATTGGTAATTGAACTTGAAAATTGGATCTGAAATCGAAAATTGGAGAAATTTCAAAAGATTTCTAAAGATATTTTTTATTTACAACTTGACCCCAAAGTTTAGAAAAATTATACAATTACGCCACTAGTAATTTTGTGGAAAATTTTCTAATTCAAAGAGATCCCACACTTGACAAACTTGAGCTTGAGGATAGTGGAAAAGACTACTCAGTCGAAGCATTCATCCTAGAAGAATTAAAAGTTACAATTTTGATTAAGTGTTTATTACTTTAGATATCACAACCAAGTTCTAGTTTTGGAAAAACAAAATTAAAACTCTGTTTTTTTCCTTAAACTTATTTTCTATTGCGTTTTCCAAACCCGACTTTCCAACATATAGAAGAAGTTGCGATATGACATGCACGATTAGTCACAAGATAGTGTCACGGGCCAAAGCGCAAAGCCCGTGACCATCGCACAAGATGCACCCCATGGAGGTTTATCAATTAGATGGGATTATTTAGCGCATGATAACTGGCTCGATTCAAATAACTGATGGAGAAGCCTATTAGATTAAAGCATAGGTGGCCTGATGATGCAAATATGGAAACATAGGCTACCTTGGTAATTATGGGAACTAATCTTAAAAAATTGATAGGAATCATATCTTGTAAAGACTTGATTAGATTTGATATTGTAATATTGTAAATCCTTTGATTTAAGGGATAGACTTAATCTCGTCCTTTGATATAACTTAATCTAGACCATCGATTTTGGAGAGCTCAACTATAAATAGAGAGCCTCCCCCTCACTTTATTCATCCATTGTATATTGAATTCTTAAAAGTAATAGAATTCTTTGAGAGAATTTACTCAAACAAGATAATTCGCAAGAGGCAATGATAAGTAGAACAAATGAAGCGTCCCAACCCAGTTGTGTGTGAAAAGGAGGGAGAGATCCCTTTGACAAGAGGGTAATATGATGTCTATCAATGAAGTCCACTAGAGAATAGTGAAAAGCAAAAGTTCGATAGGACCGTGAAACACGGTAAAGATCTTGTTGATCTACTAAGGGTGGAAACCTTCATGAAAGACATGAGTAGGAGATAGTATGTCGAGTACTACATGTCTAATGGAACATCTTAAAGGAATGGAATGAAAGAACAGATACTATGGGGTTACATTGTGGGCCCTAGTTCATCAAGGAAAAAATGATAAGGAAAATATCTTATTCTGGTAAGGAACCGTAGTTATGACAAATACTTAGGTAATGCCAATCGTTGCCAGTTAGAAGTAGTGAATACGAGTATCAAAGATGTGTAACAATGATAAATGAGGGTAAGACCCATGAGAGAACATGGTTATGATCAGATCAGGATCTATGTTCACCGATAAACTACTCAAAAAAAAAAAATAAGGCATTGGGCTTACCAACTGATTTCGCAAGTTTTTCAAGGAATTTCAATGAGTTAAATTTTAAGCCAGAAATCTCAAATTCTTAAGATTTATGCCAACTTACATGAATGTTATGTGCAAATCTCATTAAGTTCTTCGGAACTTCTAAAATTTGTTACTTGGGTGAAGGTACGATAAAGACTTTATATCCATAGAAGGGACCAAGCCAGACCCCACCAGTATTGGAAATGGGTAGGGAGGACGTTTCATGTATATAGAGGGGCACCCTTAAAGGCCATACCTTAGAGATTTAGTTTGTTATACATGTATTATAGACTTATTGTAAAGTTTGTAAATGTCTGTTAGCTCATTAAGACAGGAAGTTTGTAAGTAATTAACACATGTATTATACCAGCTAGAGTAGAAGTCAAACTTTAAAATGTTGTTAAATTGTTCAGGTTGATATGACATTCGATACCCGGACTTGTTGGTCGAGTTGGGTATAGGGTGTTACAACAAGTCAACTCGATACTAACTCACAATTGATGTCAATGCCATGATAAATAATTGTAGTGCATTTAGTATTTTTTAATTTAATATATTTGTGTTGTTAATTTCATGTGTTATTGTGATTTAATAAGTTTCATCTCATAGCTTCATTGTTTATTGTATGTTATTTTTAAGCACATATTTGTGTTTTAAATTCGCGGTTTCCACATGCATATACATGTGATATGAT
Organism: Gossypium arboreum; assembly: GCF_025698485.1. Classification (NCBI taxonomy): domain Eukaryota; kingdom Viridiplantae; phylum Streptophyta; class Magnoliopsida; order Malvales; family Malvaceae; genus Gossypium; species Gossypium arboreum. The sequence continues at coordinate 10,530,212 of NC_069073.1, read as the reverse complement.
TTCTAATTTATTAATAATGTTGTTAATTGAGTTGGTGTCACAAATAATTGTATTCATTTGATATTCTTAATTTGACGTATTTATGTGTTTAAAGCCCGTTTTACTCACAATTTAAGCTATTTTTTTCTTTTTAATATGGTACATATTTCATATGTTATTATTCATAAGTTCCAAACCACACGTTTCATTATTTATTGTATGTTATTTTTAAGCACATTTTTTTGTGATATAAATATGTGTTTCCACACGCATATGCATATGATAAAATTTCTAGTATATAATATTACAAGGTTTTGATTAAAAATGGAAAGAAAAGTCATTTTGTACATAGTGAATAGATGTTATTATTAGTTTCAAATAGGCCCACCCGAAAAATGGGAGGGTTTGTGTAAAAATATAGGCCTGAAAATTAGGCTTGGGCAAAAAAATAAGGCCTGTTTAAAAAACGAGTCGGGACTCAAGTAAGACTTTTTTAGCTCGAGCCTAGCCTGGCTTGGCCCGAATATGCAAAATAAAAAAAATTTGCAATTTTTTTGGCTAGTTTTTATTAATTTGTTGCTATTTTGTTGTTATTTTTTTCACTATTTTGTTATCATTTCATAATTATGTTGCTACTATTTTGTTGTTATTATTTGGATATTGTATAACTCTTTTTATTTGTTAATTTTGTTACTATTTTAGAGGCATTTTCTTGTTAAATTGCACATATTTTAGTGTTATTTAAGTAAACATATTTTTTAAAAGTTATTTTCAATTTGTTGAGAAACATTTATTTTAATATTTTTAGTATTTTTGATGTATTATATTTTAAAAATTATATAAAAATAATAATATAAAAAAATTAATATGGGTGGGCCTAAGCCTAGAAAATGGGCCTAAAATTTTTGTTGGGCTTGACCTGACCCATGGACAACTCTAGTTTCAAACCTTTAAATTTTATTTTTTATGGTATGTTATTTTTAAATGCACACCTGTAATCTAAATACATAATTTTCACACACATACGCATGTGATAAAATGTTTAATTTTATTTAAACATGTCTAAAAATTAACCTATTGTTGAAATTGAAATTTAGAGGTCTTTATTAAAGTAATTTCGATTTACCTATGCTTGCATTAATAGAGCTGACAAATAGGTGGACTTTGATCGAGTTTACTTTAGATTAGGATTTTTTTCAAACTTGGATTTTCTTGAGTTTAAGTTTTCTCAGGCTTGGGTTTGTTTGGGTTCAAATTTTTTCAAAGTCGAGCTCAGATCAAATCGAGTGGACTTTGACGAATTCAAATAATTTTGAATTTTATAAGTTATAAATATTTTAATTTCAAATGTAATAGTTAATTTTACTTTTATATGATGACAACACAATTAAAATTTATCTTATAAAAAATATAAATTATATATACTTAATAGAGTTGTTGTATATAAAATAACTAAAGTGTTTATTATATGTAAAATATATTATTCTATGATATTATGTGAATTAATAAAATTGTTTTTATTGTTGGTTTAAGGCTAAAAAAGTCACTAGTAAAACGATGAAAGTGAACCATCATTTTGGAGACCACTGGATGAAATTGTATATGATTTATTTAGGTATAACATGGTACTACACGATCCCACTGCTGTATTATGCCAGATTTCGTGTGGTAATGCTGAAATATTAATAATAGCATTGACCTTAGTTGTTGGGAGAAAATAGTTGTCAATTTATATACATACGATCATTTATGTTTTTGTTTTGTTTCTTTCTACAAATATATATAATTTTTCATAAAAATTAAAAATATATATAATTTGAATTTTTTTATAATTTTAAATAATTTTTAATATTTTTATAATTTCTAAACTTTTTATAGTTTTAGATTTAAATAAACATAAACAATCATTGTTTAAGTTCATCTTAAATTTAAATTAAAAAAATCATTTTTATTGATGTGACTTGTTGAGTTAGCATCCTGCCATTTGGCATGCCATGTATTATCTTTTGGTAGCTGTCGTCAACCACGTGAGTATCTTTAATGGTCAAGCTGGTCAACTAATGGTTTCCGTTAATGAAATGACTTAGTTGATTTTTATTTTATTTTTATTTTGTCATTAAGGACTTAATAGGTGCAACTTTTTCTTTAAAAGGCTCAATTGATTTTTTTTCATTTTTTACTAAGGGCTTTTTGGACCTTAAGCATATATTATATTGACAATTGTATACTTTTTATCTTATTAATTTTATAAACTTAATATTCATATTCTAAAATATTTATTCAAAACCCAAATATATTATACTAAGTCCAAGCTCAAATAATATACTCATTATTATCCAAACTCAAAATAAACTAATTATGGTCCAAATATTAAGTCCAAAATAAAAAGAAATTATTCATAATACCCAAATACAATTTACAAAAGTTAAAGCACATTTCAAAATCTAATTTAATAGAAATACTGAATTTTTAATAACATTCTATATATTGCTAGTTATAATTATAAATATTTATTTTAATATACTAAATTACAAGTAGCGATTGATGTTATATTTTTATTATAATCTATAATATAATAATTATTATATATATATTAATACTTATAAAATATATTATATTTTCAATTCAGTTGACATGTCAACAAATGCTTTCTACAAAATTCTTTTTCTTTTGATGTATTAGCTCATTTGGTTAGATAGTTAAATGTTAATGGTTTTATCCTTAAGTCTTGGGTTTGATTTCTCTCCTTATCATATTTTTATTTTTTATCTCATGTTGTTTTAAACTTTTTTTAATTTTTAATTAACAACTCTTTTATTTATATAAATAAAATAATAAATATGTAATTATATAATAAAATATATAATTTATATATATCATTATGTAATTATACAAGGAAACATTTTCTATTTCTCTTTAAAATCGGTCTATTTCCTGAATATGAGAAAAAAGTCTACTTTGCAAATTTTTTGACCCTTTTTCCTAATTTTCCCATATATCACATACTATAATAGTAGAGTAGTACATAATATATTAATTATTATCATATATTAATTATTATTATACTAGTTGAAATATACTCTAAGTCCCTATATTTTTCGTACATTCATACTATATTATATAATGTTATATCATATCATATACTATATACTATATTAATAATTTATATATATGCATCAATGATTAAATATTATAATATCATGTAATATTATATTTTATATTATAATCTATAATATATTAATAATATATTACTATATATTTTATATGAAATCATTTGTAATAAGTATAACACAAATTGTTGTATTATTTAATTAATATATTGTGTGATTATATATTTTATACTATCATTAAAGTTTAGTTTATAGATTTTAATAATTATTAATTTTATATATTTATTATACATATATAAATATAGTATTAAAATATTTGCCATTAAATTAATAATTTTTAAAAAATCACTTTATAATTTAACATAAAATTATTAATTACTTTTTCTATTAATAAAATTTTAATATAAATATGCAATGCATATGAATACATTGAAAATAATAATAATTAATTTTTATATTTTTTATTTTAAGTAATATAATAAAATTATGTTAATTATTAATGTTTATTATGATTGTTTAGTTATAAATTCAGGCTTTAGATTAGACCAGTCTTGAGTTAAGGTTTTTATGGCTCGAATATTCTCAAACTCGAATCTATTAAGGGCTTGGGCTTTCTCATACTCAAATCGTTAGGGGCTCAGATCGGCATGAACAAACTTTTGAGCTTAGAGTTGTTTAGTCAATTATATGCATTAACAATTACTAAATAATTACAAATATTTTTATTTAAATTAATTATAAAATATAAAATGTAAACTATACAATTAGTCATCCAACTTTCATAAGTCTTCATTTTAGGCATTAAAAAAGTCATTTAAGGCATTGATATTAAAAATCATTTTCATTTTAGGTACTGTCATTTAAAACCAATTTCATTTTAATCACCTACGGTTAATTCATTATCATAGTAGACTTATTTTAGTCACTCAATTTTTGTAAACTTTCATTTCCGTCACTTATTTTTCCTTTTAATCTCTTTTATTTATTTTTAGAATTAATTTTAGATTTCCGTTAAAAAAACCTAAGTTTATAAAGAAAAACTTACGTCTTTACATAAACTTGTGTTTTTACATAAAAATTAATTTTTTTTCAATTTTTTTAGAATTAGTTTTAGATTTTTTCCAATAAAAGGAAAACCTTGAGTTTTACAAAGAATTAATTGAGTTCTTATAGGAAAAACTTAGGTATTTATAAGGAAAATTATTTCATCTTTTAATTTTCTTTAATTATTTTTTCGATTCTTTTCTCTAGAAAAAACTTGGATTTTTATAGGAAAAACTGTTTTATCTACTTGATTTCCTTTTTCCCTCTCTTTTTATGATTAAAATTTTAGTTTTTTTCAATAATAAGGGAAAAACCTGAGTTTTTCCCCTGAATTTTCTAGGTTTCTACATGATTTTTTTTTTTTTTTTACAATGAATTGAGTTACAGAAGAAAACTTGAGTTTCATCTAGGGGTGTGTAAAATTCGGGTAAAACCAAAAAAATTCGGTTAACCGACCGAATTTGGTTAATCCGTCGGTTAATCGAATTAATTCGGGGGGTTGGTTAATAATTTTTTGAGTTTTTTGTTAATGGTTAATTCGGTTCGAAACCGGTCGGTTAACCGAAAAATTTGGTTAACCGACAAAAATTAATAAATAAAATTATAATATATAAATATCTCATTATTCACTCAAATCCAATCCAACATAAACTCAAATACCGGATCTAATATATATTAACCCAAGTACCCAACCCAACCCAATCATAAAATTACAAATAATTTAATAAATAAAAATAAAATCTAAAACTAAAAATAAAAATAAAAACATATACTTTTTACAAATAATTCCGTTAATTTGGTTAATTCGGTTAATTTGGATAATTTAGGTAATTCGGTTAATTCGATTAATTCGGTTAATTCGGTTAATTTTATACTTATTTTAACAAAAAATTAAAAAACATATAATTTTCGGTTAATTCGGTTAACCGAACGAATTAACCGAAAAAATTTCGGTTCGGTTAATTTTTTTGAAAAAATTTCGGTTCGATTAATGGTTAAAATTTTTGAAAGGTCGGTTAACCAATTGAACACCCCTAGTTTCATCTCTACAACTAAATAGCTCAATTCCTTGTAAAAATCCATATTTTTGTTTGGAAAAATAAAATTAATTTTAAAAAAATGAAATAAGTGACCAAAATGAAACATTTTTAAAGTTGTGTGACTAAAATAAGTATAAAATAATAATGAATAAAAGATGGGGATCAAAATGAAAATGATTTTTAACAGTAGTACTTAAAATAAATAAATTTTTTAAACAAAAGTGCCTAAAATAAAAACTTTTATTTTTGGTGTTCAAAATAAAACTTATAAAAGTTTGGTTATTAATTGCGTAATTTACCCTACAATATATTTTTTAAATATTATATACATTTGCTATTCGGAAAAAAAAGTATGAGCATAAAGAAAAAAAATTATTTATAAAGGTTTTTTTTTTGAAAAATTTCATTATAGGTTCTTATCATATCAGCTTTTTTTGAGACAATAACTAGAATTATCCATTGCCCATCCTCAACCCATAAATAAGAAGATAATGTATTTCAGCACTTTCGAATACATGTGCTCCCCGTATTAGTAATAATGTTCATGCCAATTGAACTAAAATTTAATTGGCTTCCCTAATAAAATTTTTTAATATATATTATTGGGGAAAAATCTATAAATTAAAGTATATAAATAAAAAATTATTAATTATATTTCATTTAAATAAAAATATGGCATTTCATTTCAACACCTCAAATTCATGTAGCAAGACTAGAGGTGATCATGGGCCGGACGGGGCAGGGTTCGGGCTGGGCCCAAACAAAATTTTAAGCCCGTCTACTAGGCCCAGGTCCGGCCCAAAATATGAGCCTAAAAATTTGTCCAAGCCCGGCCCAAAATAAAATTGCTAAGCCCTAGCCCGGCTCGGCCCAACCCATATTAATTTTTTTTGCTTATTTCATTAAATAAAAAATTAAAAACATAAAAACAAATATTAAAACAAATAAAAATGATACTAAAACAATTTTTAAAACAATACACAAATTGACAATATAATAAAAATAGTTAAAAATTTAAAATGATTAAAAATAAAATAAAAAATATATTAATATATAATTCGGGCCGGGCCGGGTCGGGCCCGGGCCAAAAAACTCTTACTCGAGGCCCGGCCCGTTTTCTAAATGGGCCTTGTTTTTTGCCCAAGCCCATTTTTCGGACCTATATTTTTACCCAAACCCTCCCATTTTTCGGGCGGACCTTTGGGCCGGGCCAGGCCGCCCGACCCATGATCAGCTCTAAGCAAGACTATGCTCGTATCATTTCAAAAAGAAAGTTGTAAATAAATTATAGCTTCATATTTTGCTTTTAAGTCATATTAGTTTGATGTATTTCGATTTTGTTTTAACTAAAAAATATATTTCAAAAATATATATGAACTTTGATTTGACGTGTAATTTGATATAATAATTTTAATTCAAGATAGTTATATACATGAAACTTTGAGTAAAACGTATACATGAAATTTTAATTTTATTTAAATGTACACATTTAAAGAAATAAATACTTCAATTTACTTTTATATTATTGTATTGCATTATTTGTTTTACATTTATATTAAATATATAATTAACATTTCATTTATAAAATTATTCGAATCAAAATTCATTTATAATATTGCATTGAACTAAATTTGACGTGTAATCTTAAAATTTATCTCAAATAGTATACATATATAAAAGGAAATATAAAATGACTAAAATGCATTATTTTGATATAATATGGAATTTCTTAAAATTTTAAATTTTTAATAAGATAAAAATATTAAAGAAAAAAAGAAAAAATAAAGAAAAGGAAAAATGAAAGATAAAACCAAGCCTTAAAAGAAGGCGTGCCAAAATTTGGAATCCCAATTAAGCCGACGACTATCCGGAAGGCCCAAAGAGAAACGGCACCGTTTAAATTTAGGGTTTATCAAAATCCCTCAACCAGATCTATAAATAATTGCCAAAACCTAAAACCCTTTACCAGCCTTATATATATATATTTATCTATTCTCCTCATTAAGGGTTTATGGCGTTCACAGTTTCTTTTGAAATGTAATGTAATTTTTTTTAAATTTCTGGTTTTTTCGATCAATTGATGAGAAAAATAAAACTGCAACAATATGATTGGATTTATTCCATGATTACTTGTATTTAAGTCTCTGATGATCTTTCTTATTTATATCTCTTGAAATTTCTTCGAAGAGAATATATATGATTTCTCTTCAAATATTTTGAGATATGATGAGGTTTAATTTGGTCCGTGTTTCTGATTAAACCGTGACCGACAATATTTTTAACCAAACTCTGATCTCAATAATGCATTAAATTTTTTGGCTATTTTGTGTTTAATCTTTGAGAAATAATTAGAGTTAATTTATTATATTTTTTTCGTTTTTTTTTGGATTAATTTCTTTTCTGAAAAAAAAAAGATTCTGCAATGATGAATTATGAAAAAAAATTCACATGTCAGACTTCAGAGATTTTTTAAAAGAAAATCTATGAGAAGAAAATTCATATTTTCTGAGCAGAAGTTTGATTTTATTTAAAAATTATAACCCTTCTGTCCCCGACCTTGAATTTTTAGTTATAATTTTTTTTATAGACTAATCATTATAACAGAGTAAAAAAAGGACAATGAGATTTGAATTTGAACCAAATCCTCATTGCCAGCCGGTATATATAAGAGTTGTCGTTCTCATTTGCTGCCCAAGTGTGTGGATTTAGATTATTTTGAGTTTGGTTCATTCAAAGTTTTTTGAATTGGCATTTTTAAACTCAAGGTGCTTTCGTATTTGGAATTTATAGGTTTGAAAATTCTCAGATTCAAATTGGTTTTGTTTTAGATTATCATAATTGTTTATCATATCCAGATTGATTCTGGTTTAGATTATCATATTTTTTATTTGGAGTATCTAGGATTTGGATTTGTTAAGCTTAGGCGCTTTCGTGTTTAGAATTTTTGGGATTTAATTTTTTCATATCCGGACTGGGTCTGGTTTAGATTATCAAATTTTTTATTTGAAGTATCTTGGATTTGGATTTGTTAAGCTTAGGCGCTTTCGTATTTAGAATTTTTGGGATTTAATTTTTCATATCCGGACTGGGTCTGGTTTAGATTATCATACTTCTTATTTGAAGTTTCTTGGATTTGGATTTGTTAAGCTTAGGCGCTTCCATGTTTAGAATTTTTGAGATTTAATTTTTTAATACCCAGACTGGTTCTGGTTTAGAATATCATATTTTTTTATTTGAAGTTTTCTGAATGTGGACTTTTTTAATCTCAGGTTCTTCATATTTAGATTTTTTAGTTTTGAATTTCTTGGGTCTGGTTTAGATAATCATTTTTTTTTGGTAAGTTTTTTGAATTTGGACTTTTTTTAACTTAAGTGCTTTCATGTTTAGAAATTTTATGATCGAAAATTATGCTCGTCTTTTCTTAATAAAAATTATTGATGGATTAATTTACAAATATAAATATTAATTAGTTTACCTGTGCGAGCTATTAAATGATTGCATTTATTAATAAAAATAAATATTAATATAGAATAATTTAAAATTTTGTATTTAAACATTATTAATAATATATGTATTATTTAATTGACCTATTTTTTCTTTTTAAATTTTAAAACATCATTACAGACAAACTTTAAGTTAATACCTAAAAATAAATTTTGATAAAGAAAAGCATTATTATTATTAACTTATAAGATACATGAATGGTAAAATTTTGGAGAAAATTTGAATTCAAAATAATTCAAATATCATTTAAGATTTTTTAAAAAATTAATTTTAAATAAAATAATCTTGTCTTTATTATCATGTAAGATATTTGTTGGAACTGGTAAAGGAAATTTTAATGAAATATTTAGCAAAAGTTTTTCTTAAACTCGTTTTGATTTATCAATATTTTTAATGACAAATTATAGATATTTTGATAAAAATATTCTAAACGTGAAATACCAAAAATGTTGATTTTTAAGAAAATTATTGAATTAAGTTTATTTTGGAGAAAGAAGGAAAAGAGTTTAGTGGGACATGTTTTCAGCGGATTTGGCAGAAAAATGTGTTAGTGTTAGGTTTTTCTTTTACACGGTTTAGGGTTTTTTAATGTTAGGTTTTAGTGTTTAGGTTCTCAAAAATATTTAGGAATTTTTTAATTTTTTAAGTTTTATATATTTAGATTTGGTGGAAACTATAAACTTTAGAATTGTTATAGATATTGAGTTTTAAAATTAATATTATTTTTAAATTTTAAAATTATTTTGAAATTTTTGTTATTATGTTGAGACTAATTTGGTAATTTTAAAATTGATAGATATCAAAAAGGTATTTATACCAAATTGCTTTTTAAATTATTCAAAATTGTAAAATTTAGCTTGATTTGAAATCAAAACTCGAATTACTTAATTCGATTAAGTCGAAGTTCGTATTTTTTATTTTTTTATTCAAATTGAGTTTTGGTCACTCGTAGTTTGTGGTAGGTGGAGGTCGACTCGAAATGTCCAGAAAATATTATTGCGTTGCAGGGGTTGAAATTGGGAGAGTGAAAACGAAACCAATAGGTGCTACCAAAAACAATATTTATTTAAAAATATTTCACATCCAATATCTGTATAGTTTTATTGACTAAAACTTAGCTAAACAATTAAGATTTACACGACAAGTACAAAAAAAAAAAATCTATGTCGTTGAGCAAAATGTGTGCCACAACGAGTGGTTGTTGATGGCAAGACAGATTTCTTCTTTGTTCAATTTATGGTTTCAACCCATCCTTTTCCTTGCCTTCATCCGTGGTTGATTGTAGTTTGCTTTTCAATTGTCATCGTGTCTCCTTCGTTCTTCGAACAGGTGATTGCGAAAATGGTTCCCCTTGGTAGACCAATGATTTTAAAGGTGTTTGCATCACTATTGACATATAAGTATATTGTCCCATACACTAATGACATAAAATATAGACTTCTTATCGATGTCGCAAACATAGTCAGCGTAGGAATTATTGTCGGAGTTGTTGTTGTCTGATATGTCGATAACATCGAAGGGTAAAATGATGGGGACAAAAGTGGTTGTGCAAAAAGAATAAATACCTGAAGGCAGTGTAAAAACAAAGAAATATGGTGTAAAATGCAATGCTTGTGAAAAAAAAAAAGGGTTAATGAAAGAACCAAAATAAGTCGAGCCATGCTGACCCGAGGGTGGTGTGACCGTCGATGCCTTTTCTTGCGTTGTTCTCGATGATAGACCCGCCTTGGTAGTTGCTCTAGACCTTAGACTCTTAGGCACTCGTCGTGGCCTTCTCGTATGATGTTGCCTACCTCTCACCACCTCTGATAGTATGGTGGTGTCGCATGTATTGTGGTTAGCCAAGATGGCCACACCCAATGGGGTGACCATGGAGGGGATGAGAGGGCCTAAGTTGGGAATGGCCAATGTGTCTGAATTTCTCATGTTGAGAACCTTAGTGTTGGTGCCGCAAAGGGTGGTTAGCATAAACAATGTTTAGAGGGACACATCCAGCTGGTTACCATAAGAGTATGGTTGGTGCCATATTGAAAAGGATGTAGTTTTGAGTATCAAAAACATGATAATATTCAGTCGAAAAAGGATCACCATCAAGGTTCCTCAATATTGTAATTTGATGATTATGTGTTGTGGCGTTGAGTTTGAGTGTTCGGTAGAAGAATGAACATAGACGAGACTATATCAGTGATTGAGATGAGACAAAGTTCGAGTTTATGTTCAACGTGCTTTGAATGGATCATAACCTTAGGCCTTAAAAGGCCCAAAATGGACTGGAGACTAAAATGTCAACTCAATGTAACAAGGTTACTAAAGGTGTGACCCTCATTGACATAGTAAGTAAAAGAGAGTGTCACAGTCCGGAAGTTACTATGCTAGTTATCAAGGTTGAGCTTTCTCCAAATGGTCTTCAGTGAAGTTAAAGTAAGTGATTATTTACCTTAGTCCTTTTAGTGATTGAGAAATATAACTCTTGACTAGGTCGGGCTACAGGTCGAGTGGTTTAGGAATCTACTTATGAAGATTCCTTTATGAGAGAATTGAGAAATATAAAATATGTGAGGTCTGAACGAAACCTAGCTGATCCACTAACCAAACGGTTAAATAGGAAAAAAGGTCTTTGATTCGTCGAGGGGGATGGGTCGTAAGCCTAATGGTTAAGGAATTCATGGTGGATCCCAACTCAGTTTTCTAGTCAAATGAAACCATGTAAAAACTCATAGTGTACATTTTATTTATCCCTATGGTGAATAATGTACATGCATAAGGTTGAACTCTTACTCTTAATGAATTCATATCCCAGAGTTTGGGTGGTTTTAATGAGACGGGATTGATGAATTCACAGATATGAGAGGTTAATTTTCTTACTCTTAATGTGTCACACCCGAAAAAATTAAGCCTAAGTTGTGGCAGTGACTTTGGGTATTAAATTGAAAAGCTTTTTATTTGGGAGGACTAGTTGATAAAAGATTGGATTTCAACCTTTAGTTTAGTTACTTTTGAACTAGAAACTTCTTAGAAGGAGACATGATGATTTTAGATATCTACAATTTTTTTTTTGTTCTTTCTTCATCTTTTTCTCTGTTCTGTTCTAGAAGAGAGAAGGATTAAGGAGCATTACGCATGAAGTAAAGAGCTTGATGTTTGAGCTGAAGAAATTGAAAAATTTCATAACTGGTAAGCATTCTAACCTATCTATATTAATAGATTTAAGAAAATGGAAGAAAGTTAATGATTTTAGTTAATCCATTGATTCTATTCTGTAATGGGTAAAGTTGCAAATAATCATTAAATTGTCTCTGCATACAAATATATTATGGTTCTTATGATGGTGAATTGTCTTTGTTGGATTTCTGAAATGTTTGTTGTGTTTAGTTGGCTAAAGAGGCTCAAGAAACAAGGGAAAATTAAGTAAATGGATTCAGTGTCAACTTCCAGGTGGGTTTCAGAACTCAGGTCTTAAATGGGTGCTCACTTATTTTCAGTATTGTGTGTTAAGTATGTTAACTTAGTGTTTTGCAAATGATGAAATATTCTATGGTTGAATGTTGTGCAAATGATGAATTATTCTATGACTGAGTTATTCTATGGCTGAATGTAGATGTATCGTGATATATGATGTGTGTTGATTTGTATAAGTATGACCAATTGTAAGTTTAACCATATGCAGATGAAATGTTTGGCATACTATGTGTCGTGTATTAACAGTAGTATTGGTTGAGTGTTTGTGTATGAATGCATGTATATGAATAGTATGTAGAGTGTGAAGGGATGTATTGGTAGATGATAGAGGGTGATATGTCACGTTGTGCATTCTGTACCACGTATTATTTAGCTTTGTAGAGGTTCGAGCGGATTGAATGAGAATGAGTATTAATGGCATTCGATTTTGCAAAGGTTTGGTTGGTTTGTATGTAAAATATGTGCTTATGGATATGAAAGCCCTTTATAGGTAGTATGAAAGCCCTTGAAGGGTAATATGAGATTTTGCAGAGTTTAAGGCTTTAAGCCGTATGAATGAAAGTAAGTCCATGGCCATGGCATAATCTAGGTAGGTCTGCCAGATTGCCTACATGGCACAATCTAGGGAGGTCTGCCATATTTGCTTGCATGACATAATCCAGTGGAGGCCAGAGAGGTATTTCGCATATGTGAATCTATTTCTATATGATGATTTCTTTTAGGGATTTGCACTTTATGAGTTCGCATATGTAAGTTATGAAAGTCTGCCATATTCGTGAATCTGTATACATGAAAATCTGCTAGACTTATTCTCTGGGTTTTATGACAAATTTATACGTAAAATTTTTTAATGCGAACATCCGCAAAATAGCTTACATATAGGGATCTGTTTCGACATGTTAATGTTTGTTTATGAACTCGTATGTATGAATCTGCTATGATTATGAAATTCCTTCAATGAATTTGCATGATAGTATTCATATAGGGATCCGTAAGCATAAGTCCTCCATATATGAATATACATCAATGAATCTTCTATAAGAATTTATATGTATAACAGTTCACCAGATTCGCTAACATGATAGCTATACGTGGATTCCACCTTGTGGAAATTTGCAAAATAGTTCGCGTATATGAACCCCTTTTTATATAAGAAATTATTTTCTTACTAATCCGTAATGAATGAGTTGCCTATTCAAGCATGTATCTATCTAAGTCTCTGCGCGAAATGTATATGTATTCGTAAGTATGGATCCACATACTTGTGTCTGTTAGGGCAAATTATTAATAGAAGTCCACAACAGAAACCATTCACCAATATCCACCTCACTTGGCTATCTTTATCCGTTGATGCAAGTCACGTGCCATTGGGAATTATCTATAGGTCTTCTTCCATAAGTCTGCAAGTAAGAGTTTACAATGACTATCTCTTAGGGATGTAATTGCACAAAAGTCCACAAAAATAATTATTGAAGAAAGAATCCATGGGTATAATATGGCAAAACGTCAAATGTCTATAAATTTGTATTTATGATTATACATCTTTGAAATCTCATAAGTGGGAGCTTTATATGTGCAAGATTGCGTATAGTCCAAATGTGAAATCTCCTGATTCCAAATCGTCCATAATAGATCCAATGCAATTGAGCGAGCTGAATTACTTTCCAAGATGTACAAGCTTTCTAGCGTTGTGCTAGTACAAGGTATTAGACAACTCACTAAGTTCATTTGTACTTACTTGTATGTTATTATGTATTGCAGGTAAAAAAGGGAAATTCAAGGATTCAAAGAGGGAACAGGCCAAAATTTACCGTGCTCAGGCAAAATTACTTTTCAGTTGTAATATACATACAACGGGGTGACCTAGAGGCGGGGCCTCAGGGTCATAGTCAAAATTGTAATTAAATATGGTTAGAATATTAATTTCAAGACGAAGTAAATATTTTAATATGGTAATGTTACCCTTGTAAAAAAATTGTATTATAAATTAAAGTTATATAATTGTAATAAGTTCTTGTAATTGGTGAAGTCAATTAGCTACCCGTGTTAGGTAATATTTGTATTACATGAACATGAATTGTGGAATATACTAATGGATGTGTTAGTTAAGATTTGGACGTGGAATGTAGCACCCTGTAGTCCGGATCCGACGGTCGGGTCAAATATGGGGTGTTACATAAATGAGTTTATAACCTAGAGTTTGGGTGGTTCTATTGAGATGGACTTGATGAATTCATCGAACTTAAATTTAAGAAGATGAGCTTAACAAATGCTCTTAATGATTTCATAGTTATGATTCAGGTGGTTTATATTGAGATAGACTTGATGAGATCACCTATGTAAGTGTGAAGAACTAGCCACCTTCTATGAAATACATTGGACAGTCTTTCTAGAGCACTTACCAGCAACCCAAGGTATATTGGCTAAAACGTGTTGATCTATCACGAAACATCAATTGTATTTTAGATTAGTCATGAATTAACCCCTATCTTAACAAGTTCAAGATTCATTCACTTGTTAAAGAGAAAAATCACTCATTTCATTACGTATTAGGTCAATCAACAAGATACTAGTGCTCGAGTGACTAATTTTGCTATTGCTTTTATCATGTTTTACCTTTTCTCATGTTTAGAAAAGTTTTCAATTCCTTTGCATTAGTGGGGGAAAGTTGGTAAGGCAAAGAAATATTTTAATTGTTTTTCAGAATGTTTTCGGTTGAGGAAAATCCTCTGACTGTTGCAGAATATTTTTGGTTGAGGAAAATCCTGACTGTTGCAGAATATTAATCCTCTGCTATTTGTGGAAAGTGACACTACTATTTTACTATTTTTCCCCTTTAGAAAACAATATAATAGCAGGCCATTCTTCTCATTTTTAACAACAACAAGCAATCTTTTCTCCAACAGCTTGTCTGTTTCTTTCAAAACTTTTGTTTTCCGGTTCCAATTCCTTTTTAAGAAAAGCAATACCAAAAAAGAGAATGATGAAATTACCTATTTAGTTTGATAAATTATATCTATTTCTATTCTAGGTAAACTACAAAAATAGTCACTTTTGTTTACCTCAAATTACATTTTAATCACTTATGTTTCAAATGTTATGTTTTAGTCACTTACATTATCATTTTGTTACGAAGTGGTCACTCTATCGTTAAACTCCGTTACCTCCTTAGCGTCAGTCCTATATGGCAGTCCAAATGGGTTTTAAATGTCAAATTGGATGTCCTACGTGGCAGTCCAAATTAAATTTATTTAATTAAAACTTATTTTCATCCTAGCAACTGAACATCCAAGGTGACATTTAAAACCCATTTGAACTGTCACGTAGGACTGTTGTTAGGAAGGTAACAGTGTTTATCGGTAGAGTGACCACTTTGTAACAAAATGATAACGTGAATGACTAAAAAGTAACATTTCAAATATAAATGACTAAAACATAATGTGAGTAAAATAAAATGACTATTTTTATAGTTTACCCTATTTTTTTAAGCTTGTTTTGCGGATTTAGATAGAGTATAAATTCAAACCACATACATAGTCAAACCAATTAGAATGAAGACCGTCTTCCTCAAGTATTAATTAGCCGACTCTAGATACATATCCTTACGCAAAACAAAACGACTTGCAAACCACAAATTCAAACAAGTAAAATGAGTTATTACAATTTTGGCTGCCAAATTGGTATTGATTATGTTCTTCTATATAAATTCATGCAGTGATATATCATACATACCAACATTCAAGTTCAATGGCGGCTTCTATATTCTACAACAATGTTATTCTCACATTCCTATTTATTTTCCCATTTTTCAACCCAACCTTTGCAGGATTTGCTGTAAGTTCTTTTCCTAAAAACCCTAAAGCTTTATGTTGCATAATGTGGGAATCCATTCTAAGGACGATTTCTTTTGTTAGAACTCAGAAGACAAAACTGTTAAAATGGTTTTCACTTTCAAAATGGACAATATCTCCTAATACTAACATTTATAAGATGTTTGTCGTTTGCAGTGGAACTCAGTTGCCAAAGGGCCCAAGTCTTCACAAAACTGGTTGAACCATGGTGGGGACTTATATAACCGAAGATATGCGGAGAAGGAGACCATGATCAGCCCTGAAACAGTCTCCAATTTGCGTTTGAAATGGGAATTCATTGCAGGCAAAGACATAACCGCGACGCCAGCGATTTTCGATGGAACCCTTTATTTTCCGAGCTGGAACGGGAACATATATGCTATTAAAGCCTGTGATGGGTCCCTTGTTTGGGAGAAAAACTTGGATGAGTTAACTGGGCTTAATGCCACTGGTTTTATCGTGAATGTTAACTGGACAGTTGCAAGAGCAACGCCAACAATTGCAGATGATTTGCTCATCATTGGAATCTCTGGCCCTGCCATTGTTATTGCTGTCGAAAGATTAACTGGCGAGCTTGTTTGGTCAACCCAGCTTGATAACCATCCCGCTGGTATCATCACTATGTCTGGAACTTACTATAAAGGGTTAGTTTGTTTTGTTCCCATTTTCATTTATCTTTCAAATATTCATATTCAATATTTATGTTTCATGCATGTCTTGATATAAGTTTAAAGATATTATTTTCCAAAAACCTCTAAATGCAAAGACAAAAAAAAAATCCTAAAAACTATCCAATGGGGATCGTGGAACAAAGTTGGGGGCTTAGTAAAAATTGTAAAAAAAATTAGGAATTAAATGAGAATTTTTTGAAAAAGAAATTAGGGATCTAACTAAAATTTTGTAAAGTTAATAAAAATTTTCAAAAATTTAAGAAATGTATTTAAAATTTCTAAAATTTTAAAAAAATCTCAAAATTTTGAGTACAATCCACATCTAAAAATATCCCATATATATATATTGAACAGAACATATTCTTATTAAACATTTATATATTCAACAGTTATATTCGAAGTTTGAACAAGATTAATTCTGAAAGATGATGATCTAATCAAAGACTATGAATTTGATTACAATATTTAAGTGCTAGAGCTAAATGGAATTAAAACACTGCTTATATATTTATATATGTATGTATGTATCAGTCATAGCTAACGTTTTTTTTGAGCAAAACAGTCATAGCCAACTTATTTGACATTTTAGGGTTGATTAATCCATCAATTGGATGAGGCTATCATGCTGGAGAGATGATTTATATCAAGACTATAACTAGAGAGGAGGAGGAATACAACTGTCATCATAAATTAATTATTATTCATTTTTTAATTTCAAAAAGAGTAAAATCATATTTTAAATTGACATACAAATTAAAACACTAATTTTTAACAAAACAAACTAACCTATAAAAATAAGATTCGCACACCAATTCATGTACATATCATGTTAAAATAATATTTTTATCTTATATATAACGTCAATAAATAAATCAAAATTAAAAAATATGAAAAGTTCATAAAAATTTTAAAAATTAGCATGAAGTACACGTGGGTTGTCATGCAAGTTATCGTATTTAAAAATTTAAACTTTTAGTTAGTATTCTTGTTAAAAAAATATCATTTTGTCTCTTTTCAAAAGATTGATGCTAAAAAAGAACTCTTTTAAAAATGTTGAAGTCAAAATTAGCTCAAAAAATTATTAAATTGATAAAAAATTGTAAACATTAAGAGTTAAATTTAATATTATGTCTTCTTCCTTTTTTTTCCTAGTTCATTTTTTCAACTTATTATTTATATTCAAAC
Organism: Gossypium arboreum; assembly: GCF_025698485.1. NCBI lineage: Eukaryota > Viridiplantae > Streptophyta > Magnoliopsida > Malvales > Malvaceae > Gossypium > Gossypium arboreum. The sequence continues at coordinate 10,512,369 of NC_069073.1, read as the reverse complement.
CTTCCTAATGCCAGAAGAGCCTTTTAGAAGAGATAGTGAATAGAATAAAAATGCATAGGCAATTTACATCTAAGAACTCTTGCAGACATTTTTACGTAGGCACATCTTCAGCAGAAAGCGGCGTAAGCATAGAGCAGTGTTGCACATTCCGCGGTAGCTTTGCCAAATTAGATGTCCGGTCCGGAAAAGTCCTATGGCAAACCTTTACGCTACCTGATAATTTTGGTCAAACGGGGGGATATGCAGGAGCAGCTGTTTGGGGAAGTAGTCCATCCATTGATGCAACTCGTAACCATGTTTATGTTGGAACTGGGAACCTGTATTCAGCCCCTCTTCGAGTACGCCAATGTCAAGAAGCTGAGAATAATCAAACAGTGCCAACTACTCCAGGCAAGTGTGTTGAGCCCGAGAACCACTCAGATTCAATCCTTGCTTTTGATTTGGAAACTGGTGCTATCAAATGGTATCGTCAGTTAGGAGGATATGATGTTTGGTTCTTAGCCTGCAATAATCTTTCCACCCCAAATTGTCCTCCTGGTCCAAACCCTGATGCTGATTTTGGAGAGGCCCCGATGATGCTAAGTATCGATGTCAACGGAACTAAGCGAGATATTGCTGTTGCTGTTCAAAAAAGTGGATTTGCTTGGGCTCTAAATCGAGATAATGGTGACCTTATTTGGTCTACTGTAAGTCTGTCTTCATTGTGTTCTTTTCTATCCATTATTTTCTTTTAAAACCTTCACTCTGGATGTATAGGAGGTTGGACCTGGTGGTCCAGGAGGAGGAGGCACTTGGGGCGCGGCTACAGATAAGAAGAGGGTCTACACCAACTCAGCCAACTCACTATTCATGAATTTTACTTTGATACCATCCCAAACAAATACGAATGCTAGTGGATGGGTGGCAATGGATGCTAAAAGCGGTGAAATCCTATGGTCGATAGCGGATCCGAGTAATTCCAGAGTTAGTGGTCCTGTCACCATAGCAAATGGTGTACTTTTTGCTAGTTCAACAGATAAACAAGGACCTATATATGCTATTGATGCTAAAAATGGGAGAATTTTATGGTCATATGAGACTGGTGCAACTGTTTATGGTGGAATGTCGGTGAGCAATGGATGCATTTATGTTGGTAATGGATATAAGGTCAATATAGGAGCTTTTATTTCAACTTATACTGCCGGAACCTCACTTTTTGCCTTTTGTTTGACCTAAAAGCTTTATTGGTGTGTAAAAGGTCCTATTTTAGCCATAATTAGTTTGTTTCTCTTTTTAATTATATGAAGATAGTGATGTTTATTCATGTAAACTTGGCTTAACTAATAAATTACAATTTAAATTGTACCATTTTCTCATCTTAGTATTTAAATTTTTTTAGATCATAAGTGGTACCTAATTTTTTTCTAAGTTAGTATCTCCATTAATCCAATTGTTAGTCAAATCGTTAAGTATATTTAAAAAAAAACTTAACCCATAAATTATTATCTAAATTATACTCTTTTTTCAAGTTGAACTTTTTTTAACACAAGTAGAGGTGTTGATGGGCGGAGCCAGGCTAGATTTTGGTCGGGCTTAAGTATGATATTAACACACTTTATATTAGGCCAAACTTTGTTCGACTCGAAATATGAGCTTAAAATTTTGCCCAAGTCCACCCATATTTGTGAATGGTTACTCCAAGCTCAGTTTAAGCCTACCCATATTAATTTTTAATTTAAAATATATATTTATATTCTTTTTAATTTAATATTTAATAAATTTATATATTTTTATTTATTAAAATTTTATATATAGTCATATTGACATTTTTTTATGCTTAAATCACAAATTGGTACCTAAATTACACTCTTTTTTCCCATCTCGGTACCTAAACTATTTTTTGTCATAAGTGGTACCTAAATTACTTTTTTTTTTATCTGAATTTGGTACCTCAATTAAACCATTAAGCCCATTTTTTTTTTAAATGCTTAACATAAAATGCTATCTAAAGCATGCATTTTTCCTATTTTGGTAACATTTTTTTGGTTACAAGTAGCCTAAACTACTTTTTCCCCTAAGTTGGTACTTTTGTTTGTTCAATGGTTGGTTAAATTATTAAGTCTATTTTTGTATAAAAAAGATAAACTATTAAAAATAGACATGGGGTAAAAAAGACAAAGTATTATTTTCTCTTATATATATATTCTTTCTTTAGAACAGGACCAATGATAGAATCGTTCAAGTCATTAGTTCTTAGTTTGATCAGTTCTTCTAGTTCGATCGTATAAATTATTAAAATTTACAAAAATAAAAAGTTAAAAATAAAAAAAAATAAAGAAATATGATTCAATTATTTTTAGCTTGGTTCAACCAACCTGTATTGGCTTGCAAGTCTATCATGTAGCGACGTAAAAAATTTTAGCTTGGTAGCTAATTGTGGCGATCTAGTGAAAAAGTTTGAAAACTGAGGTTCGATTTTGAGATAAAAAAGAGTCGCCACCAATCCCTTTTTTATAGGTGTGATCGGACACCTATTAGATCTATATTATTTTTTTTAAAAATAAAAGAAGGCTAAGTTTGGGTCTACGTCGAAATCCAGAGAAAAAGTAGGGCTCGGGAGTCGGTTACGCATGAGGAAGGTATTAGCACCCTCACGACGCCCAAAAATTGGTATCCCATAAACATGTATTGTCTAGATTTTCAAAAATACGAGTTCAATGTAATGTTTAGTCGTGATCTGATTGAAAAGACGAGAAATTTTAGTTTTTTCGGGTTTTCAGAAGGACATACCGTTTTAACACGAGTCAATGGAGTTTCACCCAACATAGCGATGAAATTCGATGACTTAATGTCAAATCGATACGTTACCTTATTTTTGAAATTAATTAAAACATAGGAAAAAATATTCCTAAAGTAAGAATTTAAAATAAATCAATGATGCAAATGATGACATTATGAATGAAAAATATTAGCATGGGATGCTAGAACATTAGAATAACAATAACAATGACATTTGCAAAAGAAATAAAATTAAAGACAAATCATGAATGAATACAAAATATACTTAGTAATAGTAATATAAAATAATAATATGTATATAAGGTAACATAAAAATATATGTACAACTAATAACATGAGAAATACATACATAATGTAAAGTTAAAAATAATGTGCATAAGGTAGTTAAAATAATAATAATAATAATATATGTATATATTTATATGATAATATGTAAAATGTAATATAGCTTGAAAAATTATATATGACGTATAAAATGTAATACAATATAAAAATATACACACATTGAAAATATATATATAATATAACACTCAAATATTTATATGATACATACATATTGGGAATAAAACCTATTGAAATATTACATAAATATATACTTATATATACTAGAGATATATACATATATATATATATATATATATATATATATATATATATATATAAAACATATATTAAGATTAACAACTATAGTAAATAAGATAATAAAAAATATGTACATGAAATACTACAATACAAAAAAAAAGAATATACATATATATATATACATATAAATATTATGGTATTTAACAGCATATACATGATTTAGTGAAAGAAATATATATATAACAAATAATATAAGACATATGTATGAAATAACACAAAATATATGAGAATTACGATATTTAGAAATATATACATAATATAATTATTTAAAAATAATATAATGAAATATACTGAAAATAATACTATATACACATAAATATATACATATATAGTGAAATATATACTAATATTGATGATAAATATAGTAAGAATAAAAAAATCATAATAATATATAATCGATACGGTAAAAATGTATATACATATGATAGTATTTGAGTATGTACATGAGACAATACAAAATGTATACATGGAAGATTATAAGTAAATATAACTAATAATATTGAAAATATACATATGCATAATATATATATATATATATATATATATATACACATGATATTTAAAACACATATATATAATATATAAAATTATATATAATACACTATATAAGTATATTACATGCGCATACATATATATAAAATTATACATTAAGACATATAATGAGTACATTTAATATAATAAATATAAATATTAAAATTAATAAATAACAAAAAATGAAAACAAATAAATCGAAAATAAAACAGTAAATTGACAAAGAAGGGCTAAATCGAATTAAAGAACAAAGTTGAGGGCGAATTTTAAAAGAAATAAATGGAAAAGGACTAAACTGCACTCGCAAACAAGCCGAAGGGACCAAAATAGCAAATATCCCCTACTACCAAAAGGCTGCGCAGCACGGAGGGGTCAAATTGCAAAGTGAAACAAATTATAGTGCCAAATTGAAAATGAAAAAAACTTGATTGTAAAACCTTAGAAAAGCGGAAGGGCTAAAAGCGCAATTAGCCCTTCCGTTTTAAAAAACACGCGGATCCTGTCGGAGCGGGTCGGGTCGACCCGACCCGGGGCCTAAAACGGTGTCGTTTTATTATTAAACGGAGGGGACCAAAACGCCTATAAAAGTCAAATTTTTTTTTAAAATTTCATTTGTACCAGGGGAAAAGAAAAAAAGGAGAAGAGGGAAGGAGAGAAGAGGGAGAGGGGGAGAGGAACTTGGCCATGGGCCGGTCACCGGACGGTCACCGGGGCTCGTCGGTGTCGGCGCCGGCCACCGTACACGATGGCCGGAAAAAGGTAAAAATTTTAGATTTTTTTAGTTATTTTATTTTTTTTTATGCCTTAAAATACTGTTTTTTTTATTTAGTTGTTTATAAATGTTTTAAAAAATATTCGAAAATAAAACTAAAAAATAAACAATAGGGTATTCACCTTAGGATTTAGTCTCTGATTCTGTGATCTGGATTGCTCGGCTGCTTTTTGTTTATCTAAATGATGAGGGAAGATTGCTATTGTTTAGGATTTAGAATGTTTTCTTATTTTTTCTTGTTTTCAAAACTGTCGAACCCTTTACAGTGCTTTTTGAATCGGGTTTTATAACCCTTTTTACAAACTTTTTCTATTATTCTGTTATGTCTTCTGTCTTGGTCTTTGCAGGGGATGGGTGAATGGCGGAGCAGGTGAGCATGGCAGATGTGACCGGTGGTATGGGGGCGCAGAGGGTAGGTGGGGGTAGGTTCGGCGCCTGTTAGGTTAAGGTTTCAGTTCCTGAAACCCTAAGTCTAAAGTTGGGCAGCTGTTTTGGTTACTTAGGTTTAGGTGGGTTAGTGGGTTTTGTTGTATTGGGCCTGATGGCATATAAGTGGGCCGGTTGGTTTAGTGGTTTAGGTGGTGGGTAAACGGGCTTAATAGGTTAGTTGGGCTGAGGGTGTATGGGTTTTGTAAAGGGGTTGAGGGTAATTTGGGTCTAGGGTTGGGCCCAAAATTGGCCTGTACATATCAATTCAACCCCTATCTCCAGTTTGGTTTAGAAAACACTAGTTTTAATCGATGAAATAACTTTTTCGATATCTCTTGGTTGAGCAAGCATATGATGAACTAAGCGATAATTTTTTTAATATCTCCTAGTTGAGCAATTATCGATGTCAATGGAACTAAGCAAAATATTGTCTACTGTAAAAAAAAAAAGTGGATTTGCATAGGTTCTAAATCGAGATAATGGTGACCTTATTTGGTCTACTATAAGTTTTTCTTCATTGTATCCTTTTCTATCCATCGTTTTCCTTTTAAACCTTCACTTTGGATGTATAGGAGGTCGGACCCGGTGGTCTAGGGGGAGGAGGCACTTGGGGCGCGACTACGGATAAGAAGAGGGCCTACACCAAATTAGCCAACTCGCTATTCAAGAATTTTACTTTGATATCGTCCCAAACAAATATCACTACTAGTGGATGGGTGGCAATGGATGCTAAAAGCGTTGAAATCCTCTGGTCAATAGTGGATCCGAGCAATTCTAGAGTTAGTAGTCCTGTCACCATAGCAAATGCTGTACTTTTTGTTGGTTCAACATATAAACAAGGACCAATATATGCCATTGATGCTAAAAATGGGAGAATTTTGTGGTCATATGAGACTAGTGCAACTGTTTATGATGAAATGTCGGTGAGCAATGGATGCATTTATGTTGGTAATGGATATAAGGTTAATGTAAGAGCTTTTGTTCAAACTTATTCTTCTGATACCTCACTTTTTGCCTTTTGTGTAACCTAAAAGCTTCAATAGCTGTGAAGGGCCCTAATTTAGCCCTAATTGGTTTGTTTATCTTTTTAATTATACAAAGATAGTGATGTGTTATTCAACATTACTTTTTGTTTAATTTTGGCTTAACCTATAAATTACAACTTGAATTATACCATTTTCTCACCTTCGTATTTAATTTTTTTTAGATCATAAGTTGTACCTATTTTTTTTCAAGTTAGTACCTCCGTTAGTCCAATTTTTAGTCAAATCATTAAGTATATTTTTTTTAAAAAAAATTGACCCATAAATTATTACCTAAACTATACTTTTTTTTTCAAGTTGATACCTGAACTTTTTTAACACAAATAAAGGTGTTGATGGGCCAAATTAGTCTAGATTTAGGTCGGACTTAAGTATGATATTAATACACTTTATACTTGGCCAAACTTGGTTTGACCCAAAATATGGGCCTAAAATTTTGTCCAAGCTCGCCCATATTTGTGAATGATTAACCCAAACTCATTTTAGGTCTACCTATATTAATTTTTAGTTTAAAATATATATTTATATTATTTTTAATTTCATATGTAATAATTTTGTATATTTTCGTTTATTAAAATTTTATATATAGCCATATTAACATATTTTTAGGTTTGGCTTACAAATTGGTACTAAACTACACCATTTTTCCCATCTTGGTATCTAAACTGTTTTTGGTTATAAGTGGTACCTAAATTACTTGTTGTCTCATAAGGCTGTATCTCTGTTAGTTAAATCGTTAAACCCATTTAAAAAAGAAGCTTAACCCATAAATAGGTAAGTAAAGTATGCATTTTTCCCATTTTAGTACCTAAACATTTTTTTGGTTATAAGTGGCCTAAATTACTTTTTTTCCCTTAAGTTGGTATTTTTATTAGTTCAATTGTAAGTTAAACTATTAAGTCCATTTTTATAAAAAAATAATCAATTAAAAATTGACATGGGGTAAAAAACACAAAGTATTATTTTATCTTATATATATTATTTTTCTTTCTTTAGAATAGGATTGATGGTCGAATCGTTCAAGCTACTAGTTCTTAGTTTGACTAGTTCTTCCAATTTGATCGTCTAAATTATTAAAATTTAAAAAAAATAAAAAAACCAATAAAAATAAAGAAACTCAGTTCAATTATTTTTTTAGCTTGGTTCAACCAATCTGTATTGGTTTGTAGGTCAATCAATTCGACCCGTATCTCCAGTGTAACACCCCAGAAATCATAATTTTAGAATTAATAAAGTCATTAAGAAATGAGACTTAATTTAGGTGGTAGAGAGCTTAGTAAACTCCTTAGAGAGCGAAGGTTCAAGCCTCACTCTTTTCATTCTTCCACTTTTATTTTTTAACAACCAATAAACAAAACCAAGTTATTATATGTATTAAATGTGGTAGGAATTGGCCAAGTATAGCTAGCAGACCTTAGCATATTTACCCCTTGTTCCAACTTTTATCCATGTCACTCTCCCTTATTTTTTTTTCCTTTTTCAATAGAATGGTTTATTTTCCAAATTAGCCTCTTGAAGTGTGAAAACCCTAGATATTTAATCTTCTTTCCAAATCATAATATAAATATAGTTTCTTTTTCCCTATATTTTCTCACTTTTTCCTTCACACATGGCCACGCCACTTTTGAAGCCCTAGGATTACACATCTTACATGACTTAGGACCCCTTACATGGTTGTGTCATCGTTGTAGGTTGAAGTTTCGAATGCCACACGACCATAGTCTCTCACATGGTCGTGTACCCTTCCACATGGCCCAGTGCTTCCCACGTGGTCCGGTCAGACGACCGTGTGTCCCCTGAAACCAAGAACTTACAATTTTGACTCAAAATTTTATGATTTATTCGAATTAGTTCCTAGTTGATTCCCGAACTATTTTTATGGTTTGATTTAAGCAAACAAGTCCCTGATAACATGAACAATGCATGGTTCCATAATATAATTGAATGAATTAATATCACATACATATATATATATATAATTGCATGAATTGTGAATAATTATGTTATTGTATCTGTACTTATGATTTTCGTATAACATGCCTTATGAAATTGCTAAACTGAATATTTGAAAAGCATGTGTTTTTGCTTCTATATTGAATAGTTGAAAATATTACTACCATATTTTGTTACTTATAGGCATGATCACCCTTTCTATTATAATCTAATATAAGCATGTTTGAATTTTTGCATGGGATGTGACATTTTGAAATGAGGAAGTTCTAGCAGACTATAAATATACAAATCTAGTGGTTCATCCACATATTATCTGGAAACTTTCATCTGCTAACATGTTGTGTATTCATAACCATTTGGCAGCATATTAAACTGCAAATTTGGTGGTTCGCCACCCATTATTTCAACTTTTATTTGCAATAAAGTTGTGCATTCACAACTATCTGACAACGTATTAACTCTTAACATTTGGTGGTTCATCCATAATCTGATGTGTAGGGATGGACGAGTTCTAGGGAACTTGTATGGTGTGTAGTGGTGGGGTAGGATTTTATCTGTTATACGGAATCCGTTTGGATCCATAAAGCATGTGCTTGAAATTCTGAAAATTTTGATATGATATGGTGTATGTGTATTTGTTTATACGTTGTGAAAATTGTTATGTTAATCCAATATTCTAAATTTGCTAAGATGTGATTTAAGCTATATGATTTGATTTAATATGTTTATCGGTTGTTTTGTTTATCTTATGATGGAACTCATACTGAGCTTCATAGCTCACTCCCATTTATTTTCCATCTTTTCAGATAACCCACCAAGTTAGGACGCGAGTATGGCAATCGAAAGGTCTCAGCTTCGATTTTACTTTAAATGTTTTAGTTTTACTTGGTATTTTATTTTTATTTAAGAACAATATTATTTTATTTTGAAATAGTGACATGACATCTAAGTTTAGAATATTTAGTTATTAAAGAAATTATGCATTAACCCAGCTTTTATTTAAAAGAAAATTAGTAACTATTATATTCTAATGCTATATTGTAATTATAATTTAAGGCATAATTAACCAATAACTAAGTTTTCTAAATTATACAAATATTTTAAAATGACTGTTTTCAAAATTGCAATAGTTCTCTGAGTCACTTCGGTAACTAATGTAATCTTCCAAATTCGAGTCTATCATCTAAGCTGGATTGGGGGTTACATTTGGTTGTATTAGAGCCTAATTTTTTCTAAGTTTAGACCATAGAAATTTGAATAAATTGCATGCATGCATGCATTAAAAGGGCATTTTGGGTAAAATCATATCACAAAATTCTTTTGAAAAATTGATTTTTTTGTAGGAAATCAAATTCAAGACTCTAGTGTCGGTCTTACTTTAGCTATTGTTAAAACATTGGATATACAGTAAAAGTTTAGATTATGAATAAAAACTAATGTTCTAATTTTTGTATGAAAATTGTAGATATACTTAAACTACTTAGATTTTTGTGAAACTGTTCACACTCAAGGTAGACGTGGTAAGGGTAGGCCTCGTAGGGCTGCACCTGTAGAGCCACGCACTGTTCAGGGCGAAGACCTAATCTTTGAGGAGGAGTATATCGAAAACTCTACGACCAATGTTGGAAAAGGCTATAAGAATAATGATGATGATGTGATACAGGTGATGCTGAGGGTCTTACAAAGGTTTGTTGGAGCCCAATCGAGATAAAAAAAGCCTTGGATCTATTGTACAGAGACTCTAGTTAAATAGGGTGGAAACATTTAAGGGAAATGTTGGTACAACTCCCATAGTCGCTGATTATTGGATGCAGTCGACAGAGAGAATTCGGGAGGACTTAGACTATACTCTAGAATAGAAGTTGAAGGACACTGTGTCCTTACTTAGGGAATAGCCTTATCATTGGTGGCAGTCTGCCGTTTGGGGCACGCAGGCTGACCATATTAACTGGGAATATTTTTACAAGGCATTCCAAAAGAAATATGTGGGAACAAGGTATATAGAGGCCCATAGGCTTAAGTTTATCGAGTTGAAGCAAGGTGATAAGATCGTAGTAGAGTATGAGGCTGAATTTTTAAGGCTCAGCTATTATGCCCAAGGGATAGTAGCCACAGAACAAGACAAGTGTGTGAGGTTCAAAAATGGGCTACGTTTTAACCTCAAAATTCAAGTTGCTCCACTACGAATAGATGTTTGAAACCCTAGTGGAGAATGCCAAAATCTTAGAAGAGATCAAGCTGGTGAATCGTGAACAACGGGAAAAAACAAAGTTTCGTCTAAAAGAGATTCTGGTTCCTCTAGTTTAAACTTTCATTCTGCGAAACGAACCAGAGTGGGTAAACTACAACAAGGGATAATTATGGCTAAATTAGGAGATAAGGCCAACTATTGTGTGCATTGTGCTAAATGTCATTTAGGTGAGTGCTGGAGAAAGTTGGGTGCTTGTTTCAATTGTAGGTTGACTAAATAGAACAGAGCAGATGCAAGCTCTGGTCCAAAATCAGGCCCAAAACCAGAGAGCGGACCAATTACCTCTGAGGGGCTGTGGGCAGAACGGGCCGCGAATAATGTAGCTACCAAAGCAAATCAAACTAAAGTAAGACAACCTACCTTAGTTTATGCTGTTAGGGTCGTGAAGAGAAGGATGCGTCTGATGTCATAGTAGGTATCTTTATCATTAATTCTATATTGTACCGCTTCAGTATTTATTGCTCATTACCGTACAACACCAAAAGAATTACAAGAACTAAAAATCCAACTTCAGGAACTTTTGGATCATGGGTGTATTAGACTCAGCGTGTTTCTAAGGATAGTTTCGGTCCTGTTCATGAAAAAGAATGATGGTTTCCTTAGGTTATGTATAGATTAACGACAGCTTAACAAGCTAACCATTAAAAATAAATATCCTCTGGTTAGGATAGATGATCTATTCGACCAATTTAGACGTGCAACTGTATTTTTCAAAATAGATTTAAGGTCTGGGTATTACCAACTTAGAGTAAATGAGGCAGATGTACCAAAAACTACTTTTAGAACTATTATGACCACTATGAATTCCTTGTAATTCCATTCGGCTTAACCAACACTCCTGTCGCTTTCATGAACCTAATGAAATAAGTGTTACAACCCTTCATTGATTAGTTTGTTGTAGTGTTTATTGATGATCTCCTAGTTTATTCCAAAACCAAACTTAAGCATGATAAGCACCTTAAGAAGGTCCTACAAATCTTCTGTGAAAAGAAGCTTTATGCCAAGTTGAGTAAATGTGAATTCATACTTAGAAAGGTTATGTTTCTGGGTCATGTGGTATTTGCAGAGGGTATTTGGGTAGATCTGGAGAAAATAAAAATGATCCTTGAATGGAAACCACCCAAAAATATTTCTAAAATTCGTAGTTTTCAAGGTTTGGTTGAGTATTACCGTAGATATGTTGAATGGTTTTCCTTGATAACTGCACCCCTAACTAAGTCATTGAGAAAAGATGCTCCATTTAAGTGGGCGGAAGAAAAACAAATAGTTTTGAAAAGCTTAAAGTAATTTTAACCCAAGCTCTTATTTTAATTCAACCTGAATTAGGGAAAGATTATGTGGTGTACAGTGATGCATCCTATACCAGCCTTGGTTGTGTGTTGATGCAAGGTGGTAAAGTAGTGGCTTATGTGTCAAGGCAGTTAAAGCAACATGAGTGCAATTACCCGACTCATGAGTTAGAGTTGGTTGCAATAGTTTTTGCACTAAAGATATGGAGACACTACTTGTATGGTTAGAAATGTTACATCTATATTGATAATAAAAATCTTAAATACCTTCTCACCCAAAAAGAATTGAACCTTAGACAACGAAGGTGGTTGGAACTGTTAAAAGATTATGATTGTGTGATTGATTACCATTTTGGAAAGTTAATGTTGTTGCAGACGCCTTAAATCGAAGGCAGATGACTAATTTAAGGGAAATGTTTGCTAGGTTGAGTTTAGTGGATGATTGAGGCTTTCTAGTAGAATTGCAAGTAAAGCCCACCTTACCCGATGAAATCAAAGCTAAATAACCCTTAGAGATAACCCTATCACCCCGAATTTAGCAAGTACAAGAGGGAAAGACTGAGGATTTCAGGTTTAATGATGATGGTATCTTATGTTTTCGAGGGAGGTTTTGTTTGCCGAATGATGATGAGTTAAGACGGTCCATACTTCAGGAAGCACATACTAGCCATTATACTATGCGTCCTGGAGGAAACAAGATGTATCGGGGTGTGAAAGAGTTGTATTGGTGACCGAGATTGAAACATGATGTAATTAATTTATTGGCCAAATGTCTAACTTGTCAATAAGTAAAAGCTGAGCGTCAACCTCCTTCTAGGTTGTTGCAACCTACTAAAATACCACAGTGGAAGTGAGAGCAAATAATGGACTTTTTCAGTCGGTTACCCTTAACATCCACTAAGAAAGATTCAATTTCGGTGATTATAGACCGGTTAACTAGGGCAGCACACTTTTTACCTGTCCGCAAGGATTATTCATTATAGAAGCTGGTTAATTTATACATCTTAGAGATAGTGAGGTTACATGGAGTGCCCATGTTGATTATCCCAGATCGAGATCCATATCTTATGTCTCAATTTTTGGAAGAAGTTGCAAGATTGTTAGAACTCAATTAGATGTTAGCACTATTTTCTATCCATAGTCTAACAGACAAGCCGAGAAGGTTATACAAATATTGTAAGATATGTTAAGAAGCTATATTATTGAATTTTAAGGTAGTTGGGAACAACATTTACTCTTAGTCGAATTTTCCTATAATAATAACTTCCAATCAAGCATTCAAATGGCACCTTATGAGGCATTATATGGACACAAATGCCGAACTCCTTTATGTTGGACCGAACTAGGTAAAAGTGACTTTCAGTAGACAAAAGACATTGAGTACAGTGTCAATGATCAAGTCTTTTTGAAAGTGTCCCCATGACAAAAAGTGTTAAGGTTTGGTGGAAAGGGTAAGTTAAATCCACTGTTCATAGGACCTTATTGAATCCTCAGAAGAGTTAGTCTAGTTGCTTATCAACTCCAGTTACCTCCCGAACTGGATTCAATTCATGACATCTTTCACGTTTCCATGTTGAGACGTTATCAATCTGACCCTTTGCACATCGTCCCAATCAAAGAGATCAAGGTACAACCATATTTCTCATTTGAAGAAGAACCTATGCAAATCTTAGAGCATGATGTAAAGGTTCTGAGAAGGAAGCAAATTCCTCTTGTTAAGGTACCGTGGCAAAACCATGGACTTGGGAAGGCCACATGGGAAACAGAAGGCACATTTTGTCAAGAATATTCTCACCTATTTGAACTAGGAAAATTTTGAGGATGAAATTTCTTTAAGGGAGAACTGTAACACCCCAAAAATCATAGGGTTAGAATTAATAAAGTCATCAATACATGGGCCTTAATCTAGGTGGTAGAGAGCTTAGTAAACTCCCTAGAGAGTTAAGGTTCAAGCCTCACTCTTTTATTTTTCAGCAACCAAGGAACAAAACCAAGCTAGTATATATATTAAATACGATAGGAAATGACTAAGTATGGGCAACAACCTAAGTGGTAAGGCCTTAGCATATTTGCCCATTGTTTCGAGTTCTGTCCATGCCACTCTCCCTTATTTTTCCCCAATTTTGGCAAAATGGTTTATTTTCTAAATCAGCCCCTTAAAATGTAAAAACCCTAGATATTTAATCTTCTTTCCAATTCATAAAATAATGATAGTTTCATTTTCTTTAGGGCCTACTTTAGCCCACAAAGTCACATGAAATGCCTGAATTTCTTATTTTATTACCTAAGTGCTTAAGGTGAAAACTAAATAAAAACATAACTAATTATTACTTTCTAACTAGCTCATTAAGTATAGAAAGAAGTTTAATCTACCACAACGAATTGTGACAGATCAACATGCTTCGTTTGAAGTCAGTTACGGAACCTGGTATGTACCGTTCCAGTACTTAACACAATTACCACAAATCATTATAAGATTTCTCCCACCCACTATGCATCTTCTCTAACACCTTCTGTTTTGCCAATCTTGCCTTATGTTAGGACATGGTGTAATCGAACTCGCTATGGATGTGTGCGATCAAAACTTGGATCAAAATCATAAGACTCGCGTTCACCTTGGGTAATATAAAGTCAAATATCATGTTCGAATCCAATTCTAGATGATCGTTTGACATCCCTAAAAAATAATAAATTGGGTCACCATACATAATACAATGTCGAATAAAGGTTAGAATTCAGATCAATGTTGTTAACCATGGTACATACCTACAACAACACATGTATATGGAGCGGTATACTTCCTGGTCGTCTAGAACGCTAACTTCTTCCTCACAGATGCCATGATTTTCCATGGACATCTTGTTCCCCACATTGCATACTTTGCCTCATATTTCTTGGATCGGAAACATGTAACATTGAATTTTACCACATGTTGTATGCTATACTGTTTGACTGTAGCTATAAAAGTATCTTTGGAGGCAAACACCATCCTAGCTTCTAAGTCATTGAAAAATGTTGACTAACTCACATGCCTTGGTCTTTTATGAGGGAGGTCTGGGAATTTTAAGCCACCTTCAGCAGCAAGATCAATATTACACATGTGAGGTAGAGGTGTGTAAGCCATGAAACTCGAATCATCCTATCAAGCAATGCCCAAAGCTTCCCCGTCAGAACTATCATCTTCTGGTTAAGTAAGAATGAGATCCAATTCTAAAATTACTGTAATTTCTTTATCTGAACTCTTGTATTGGGTCATTATTAGTTTCAGGCCTCTTTTTATTCTCTTCCTCCACCAATCCCTCTTTGTTATCAACCCCAGTTGCATGTTTAGGGTTGGATGTGCCTTTGCCAATTGAGGTTGTTAATAGTAGATCATCCATTTTTGTAAATATGATGTTAATCCCAAAATTACTTTTGTTTGGCCCACCAAAGTAACTTGATGGCGTACCCGTGTAAATGTTACCGGGGTTGAACATCGACATGTTGAAGTTGAAATTAAAGGCACTTATAAAATGTCGTGCAGGCGTATCATAGGCCCAGTGACCAAATACGCTTGACTATCCCTCGAAATTGTAATGAAAGGTGAAACCAATGAATGCCTTGCCATTGATGATAATTTTAGGGTGTCCTAGTAGGAGCTTTAGAACAATAATGTGAACCTACCGCACAATCATGTGGTGGGACTTTCTGCTGCTTGATCTGAGGTGGAATTTGGCGGACGCAATGTAATCAAGCTCAAGCCATCTTTGTCAACATCGACAAAGTGGGTATATAACTCTAGTACAGTATTCCCACTAGAGCAATGGGGTTCAACATTGTCTTTAGTTCAATGTCCCTGCAATCTCAAATATGCCATATCTAGTGAGGTTCAATGACATTAGATATCTACATTTCAAGCAAAAACATTCTTCTCCAAATCCCCACTTTCTAGCTAGTCTTTGATCGAATCTCTTTTAAAGTTATACTCTAGTTGAAGACCAAATCTTCAAATTGGGTTGATAAAAAAATGAGCCCAATTTCGGTCTCACAAATTTGACCATACTAATGGATAACAACTCTAATTTGTCTGCTCATTTTGATCCAAATAACCTATTCTACAAGTTTAAAACTAGGAAAATAGTAAAAATATAGTTATCATCACCCAAATTTAAAAAAAAACTTACACGTAATTTAATGAATTACCTTTTCTTGGACAATTATATCGAAATTCAAGTTTTTAACGACGACCCTCTCCTCTTAATGCCAAGTATCCTTATGGAAACAATCTTCTCAAAAGGTGGGTATGGAAACTCAGGGGAATGTATTGAGTTTATTTTATAGAGAACAATACCCCGAGGCACATTAAACAATCCCATGTTTAACACTTGTTGCTTCGACATCACAGGTTTTGAGGTACTTAGTTAAAGCTGAAAATGGTGGGGGGAAAAATGCTACCCATATGAAGAGTTTTCAGCAAGGAAAAAAAACATGTTCTACAATTTTATCCCAAGATTCCCAAGTTACATTGTCTAAAGTTGAAAATGGTGGGGAAGAAAACGCTCACCATAGGGGCGTTTTTAACAAGGCACCAATACAATCATTTATCCTGAGAATCTTGTGTTACAATGGGGTTTTAGAGGTAGAAGCTAAAAGTTAAGGTTAAGGCTGAAACACCTAGAGAGAAAATGCTAATTGCAGGATGTTTTTTTATCTGACATGGCAGTGAAAACGCTTTTCACAATGCGTGTTCTTGCAGGTAGTGTTTTCGTTTTAGATTTTTCAACCCTAACACTAAATTTTAGCCCTTGAGCTCACTGCAACCTGGGGTTCCCGGAATAAATTTCATATACTACAACCCGAGATTCTCAAGATAAAATTGAAAATTTCTTTTATTTTTACCCTTTCCTATCCTCTATATAAATGGTTATTTCCATCCCCCTACTCCATTATATCTCTGTCTCCTTTAAATTGTTTTTTTTTCTTACGTGTTGAAATTTTTGGGTTTAAATATTTATTTCTCTTTTTTTGGAAGGAGACATAGCCATAGTTTTAAGTTGTGTTTGGGTTCATGGTGAGGTTGTGGAGATCGGTAACCTATAATTTTCACCTATCGTGTGAGTATGGAGCCATCACCTGAGAAGTCGAGATTGCATTGTAACTCGAGGTCCAAGATGACAGTGATTATTCGATCTCGGGTTGAAGTGTAACTAGGGCTTCAAGTTTACAAAGGTTATACTGTCAAAGGATGGAGCACAACTGAGGCCCTATATGAAAGTGGTTATGTAGGCATGGCAACGAGTTTCACCTTATCGGAGGAGGATGATTTATAAAACCCATACAGAAGTAAAAGAGGAAAAACATAGAGGCCTTTCAGTATAATTAAGTAATAGATTTTGTTCATCTCCACCAAAGGCAGTGACCATGTTACTAAAACATTTGATAGAGTTGGGGGCAACAATATTTCCGACAGGGACGAGTTATTCTGTAGTGCAGAAAAGATGACAAGCGAATTGGGGCGATAATGGTTGCTTCACATTTCATATTTTCTACACCGCATAATAACTCGTCCCCATCAAAAATCTTGTTGCCTCAAACTCTATCATAGGTTATAGTAACGGGCTCACCACCTTTGGTGGTGATGGATAAAATAAATTACTTGATTATACTAAAAGGCCTGTGTGTTTTTCTTCTTTGACTTCTGTATAGGTTTTGTAAAGCATTATCCTCTGATGAGGTGAAACTCGTTGTCATGGCCACATAACCATTGTCAACTAGGGCCCCATTTATGCTTCATCCCTTGATAACATAACCTTAGTAAATTTGAAGCCCTAGTTACACTTCAATTAGGGACCGTATAATCATTATCAATTAGGACCATGAGTTGCAATGTGGTCTAGCTTCTTAGGAGTTGACTCCATACTCACATGGAAGATTGAATTTGTAGGTCATCGAGCTCTACAGTATTACTGTAAATTCAAACATACCTTAAAAATATAACAATGTCTATCTCAAACATAGAAAAAAAATAAATCTATAAACTTCTAATTTTCAATCATAATAAAAAAGAAAATAGGAAAAATAATTTTCAACAAAGAAAAAATACGTAATGTAGGATGCATTTTCATTTATCTCTCCAGAAAACGTGCCTTGTAGGATATATTTTCATTTATTTCTAAAAAAATATTTTTGTAAATTTCAAAAATTTCAACGTAGATGCTCAAATCTAAAACGTTTTAGCATATTATGATAAATTGACCATCACAATAAGATATTATTATTAAGTTCAATTTCACTTTTGCAATAAATAAATAATTTGATCCCTATCCATATTATCTTTTATTTAATATTTAATAATTAAATATATTTTTATTTTTAAAAGATTTACTAAATATAATATTTAATATTTATATTATAGCATGACATGCTTAATTTTACTAAAGCGATTCTGGAAATTTGGAGCGAATCATGGCCAATAATAGGAAATGAGAAGCATCTATGATTTTGAAGATGATGAAATTGTCAGATTAAGGAGCGGAAAAGAAGATGCGACAATGAAAAAGAGACGAGGTAGACTAAGAAAGGGTAATCCTAGATTATTGGCTTGTACTGCATCGTTAGAGAAATTTGCTAATGAATCACTTTCAAATTCCGATTTCAAGACTCGTAGGAATGCAATTTTAAAAGAGGCTATAAAAGCTTGATAACTAGGGAAAATGTTAGGTCTTAAGGCAGGCGGACATGATGAGGAAGTTATTGATGAATTGGTTCAACTTGAGATGGATAGATTAACTAGTAAAATTTAAAGCTGTAAGATGTCTTTTCATGTTTCATAAAGTGAAGTTGTTATGTTCGTAAGGATGACGCTAGCTAAACCTAAGTTCTATTCTTTAGCGAAGGTGTGATTTTAATTTTTGTTGTGGTTCCATGATTTTATGAGTGATGAAGATAGATTTTTTTTATTGTTCGTTTTTATATTTGTTCATTGCTTTTGGATCAAAGTTTGTGGTGGGTATCTCTTAGATTGAAAGAGAGAATGTGGATTGTGAGGTTTGTAGTGGTCTTTGTATTTGGTTCAATTGATTGTGTGTGGTGTTATTTTGGTTGTTCTACATTGAATTCTGGATTGTGATTTTTTCTTTGTTGATTTGAATCTCTGTGTTGGAAATTGATGACATTTTTGGATTATTGGTGCAGTTCAACTTTGAGGGATGTGTTTTAGTCTTTGTTGTAGGCAAGATGATTTTGTGGTGGAGATATATTGTTTGATTTTTTTTTTTTTTGGCATTTCGATGAATTGTGGATGTTTTTCGTGTCTCCAATGCTACTGTTTAGTGTTAAATCACTCAAATTCAATCCTAACTTCTAATTTGGAAATTGTTGCGATCAAATGGTATCTTCAACTAGGGGGATATAATGTCTAGTTCTTTTCCTACAACAATCTTTCCACCCCGAACTGTCTCTTGGTCCAATCCCAAATGCCAATTTTAGAGAGGCCCCAATGATGCTAAGTATCGATATCAATGGAACTAAACGAGATTGTCACGCCCCAAAATATAAGGGGTTAATTGAAATAATTAACTAAGAAATTGAATAGGCTTGATGGTTAAATAGTTAGTGTACTCCTTATAGAGTTTAGGTTAAACTCACTATTCTCTCTCTTTTTAAATTTTTTTTTCAGCAATTTATGATAAAAATATACTAAAATAAATATTGTTTGGAGTAAAAATAAAACAAGAAATAGCTCTTAGGCCTAATGGTTAACATGCCACTCCTCCCCCTTACATACTTGAGTTTGAACACTCCATTTCCATCTATTTCTTTTTATTTTCGGTTGCAAGGGTAAATTACCATACATCCCTTTAAAAGTTTGAAAATCATAGGTATTTAGTTCCCCTTTTCCTAATTACATTAGAATTTTGATTTATTTTTCATTCCAAGTAGAATTATTCCCTCTATTCTCTATAACTTCTTCTTTTCTTTTTCTCTTTCTTTTCTTAACATCATATTTTCATTTTGTTGCTAAAATTATTTTGATTTTTGAATCAAAAATAAATTCCAGATTGAATCGTTTTTCCTACCGATTGTCGATTATGCCATTAATACCATTCGGTTCTTTTCATCCAAGTTCGGGTAGTACACCTCAACCCCAGTGTTTAAACTCAAATTTTTGTAGAACTCCTATCCACATTAACCTTATAATCCGATTACACAAATTTTCTCGGTTCTTATCGAATCTTTCGATAATCTTGACGAATCTTGAAATCAATTATTAAATCATGTATAGATATCATTTGAAGGATCCGTTTTAGGTGTATCGGACCAGCTTTGATCGTGAGGGGCGTCGATCAGGATTCCAGTGTAAGGTGTGTTTGTAACACCCCTAACCCTTATCCGTTGCTAGAATAGGGTCACGGAGCATTATCGAAGTTTACAATTCAAACGGACATAAATTTAAAAAATTTCATATCATAGCAATAAACATATTAAAATCAAGTCAAATCATACACATTTTCCCTTAAACGAGCCCTCGAGACCCTAAATATGCATTAGAAACAAGTCGGGAATAAATCGAAAACTTAGAAAATTTTCCAGAAAACATTGAAAATTTTCAACACTGTAGGGGTCACACGAAAGTATGACTCACACGGTTAAGAGACACACCCGTGTCTCAGGCTGTGTGATTCACATGGTTAATAGACACACCCATGTCTTTGGCCGTGTGGGCATTCAAAATAGGGACACACGACTGTGTCCCAGCCCGTGGCCGTACCCGTGTAACTCACTGACTTGGGTCACACGGCCAAGCTCCACGCCCGTGTGTTAAGCCGCGTAACAACTTGACTTGCATCCTTTTAAAAGCTACAAGGGACACACGGCCGTGTCATCTAGCTGTGTGTCACACATAGCTGAGACACACACCCGTGTAGACGAAAATAGACCATTTTACAAGCCATTTTTCTCACCCAATTAGGCATGTACCTATAATCAACATTGTATATATTTACAAGCCATAACAAGGTATCCAAATCAAGCTTAAACAAGCCATAAACATATGGTATAATATTATCCAACCAATATGCCCTTAGGCACCTCAAATGACAATTTATAAACATGTCTAACCATGTATTCAATTTGACCAAATAATCAACTAACTTGTATGTTTATTTACATCAATACATACCATGTAATTTACTTACCAAAACACAACCATTTGATACCAAAATGCCATTCTATAACTAGCATCAAATAACCAATTAGATCATGCATATCAAAGTACCAATTTGCAACAAGTTGCAAGACTTATACAATATGTACATTCAACTATCATTTCATCTTTCATCATTCAACCATTTTTACATCTACTTATAAACATACCAATCTATACCATTTTATCAACAAAATGCCATATCACAAGCCAAGTTAAATGGCCAAAACAACCACCAAAATATATGGCCAACATTAACCAAAATACATATACATGTCATTATAACCAAAATTAAACAACCGAATGTATCAAAAGGGTCGATGGATAGTGTGATATAGCTCCGACAAGCTTCCAACCTGAACGAGCTTCTGATTCACTATAAAACATGAAAAATAACATAGAGTAAGCATTTAAGCTTAGTAAGTTTATATAATACAGAATAAAACTTACCATTTAGTCACATAATAGGTAAGTAAACATATCATATCCCAACATAATTTAGCCATATGCCTAAGCACATTTACATCAACCATGTTAGCCATGTAAATACATATATAAACCAATAATCATGGATGAGCACATCAAATGATTAATTTCATATACTTGTGTCATCCAATTCCATTTTCCATATAACATGTAATAACATTTCCATGTAATTCATATGTATGGCTGTAATAGTCTGTATTGAACTCTTACCAATTTGTATCAGAATATTGCCCATTAAACCATTTAGAATATTGTTGGATACCCAGGATAGCTCACACATAGTGTGCTAACTTATATAATTGTAATCGATTAAATCCTATACATGTATGGTCATACGAGCTGTGAATCGATATGGTTACTCGAGCTGTAGATCGGTATGCTCTCACGAGCTGTAAATCGGTATGCTTTCATGAGTTGTGGGTCAGAACATAGCTACATGATACTACTCACACGAGCTGTGGAGTATCCGTAAGACATGCAGGACTTCGGCCATTGGTAGGATGGTCAGGACTAGTACCCGAATCATGTAAACCTTAATCACATGTCATTTGTATCCTACGAATTTCTAAGGTTTAAATGGGGCTCGGTAGTCGTATGTAGTTGGATATGCAACCGTGTATACATGTAGCAAATTTACAATTCATGCATATTTCAAAATAAAACACATAATCACAATTTAATCACACGAACTTACCTCAATAAGTATATGTAGATACTAAGGCGAATAATCCTAGACTTTCTCTTTGCCTCGATCTAACTCTGTACGAGGTCTGACTTGATTCGGATAAATTTAACTCAATTTAATATATAACTTATTCAATTTAGCCCAAATTCATATTTTGGAAAAAATATTATTTTTCCCCTATACTTTTAATTTCTTTGCAAATTAGTCCCTAACTCATAAAAATGGAAATTCATGAAATTCTACCATAACCCACAATGGCCGAATATCAGTTAGGTCCCATAATGCTCTATATTACATTTATTTCACAATTTCACCATGTAATATTTTCTATTTTTCAATTGAGTCCCTATTTGACAATTTTACCAAAAATCCCTTTACAAAAGTTGTTTATCTAACAACAATCATCCATTTTCTATCATCAAACTTCAAAACTCATGTACATGCATCAATGGAAAAACCCTAATAGTTTAAAATTTTCACAATTAGTCCCCGGGCTAGCTAGATTAAGCTACTACAATCCTGAAAACATAGAAATCACAAAAAAAGAGGACAAAAATGCATACCTAATTGAGAATATAAGGATGGCCAAATGTAGCTTCAACAATGGCTACTCTTTTCTTCTATTTTCGGTTGAAAAAGGATGGAAGAAGATGATAATTTGTTTTGTTTTATTTATTAGAACTTTAATTACTAATTACAAAATTTTACCTTAAAAATTTATTCAAATTTCAATAATGTCAAACCATTTAAATCCACTATCAACTCTAATGGTCTAATTATCATATAAGGACTTCTAATTTAAAGTTCTATAGCTATTTAATACCTTTAGCTATTAGAATTCAACTTTTTTCACTTTTCACGATTTAGTCCTTTTTATCAAATTGAACATATAAACGGTAAAATTTCTTAACGAATTTTTTATACGGTACTACTATCATTCTGTAGGAAATAGAATAATAATAAAATAAAATTTTTGACTTGGATTTGTTGTCCCCAAATTACTATTCGATTTCACTAAAATCAAGTCATTACAATGTTCTTTTACATGAACTTTAATTCCATGCGAAATTTGATATAATAATATTATTTCAATGTAGTTATACACATAAAACTTTAATTACGTTTTAAAGGTATACATGAAACTTTAGTTTTATTCAAATGTTCAAATTTAAAGGAATAAATACTTCAATTTACTTTTATATTACATATATATGAATCTTTGTATTGCAATATGTATTCTTAAAATAGTGTTATATCAATAATTATGTTAGTTTTTATAAAAAAATTAATTAAATTAATATTTTATTTATAAAATTATTCGAATCAAAGTTCATATATAATATTGTACATTAAACTAAAAGTTGACATGTAATCTTGAAATTTATCCCAAATGGTATATGTATATAAAAGGAAATATGTACTTTGAATAATTAAAAATAATATGAATAAAATTCATTATTTTGATATAATATGGAATTTCTTAAGATTTTAAATTTTAATAAGATAAAAATATTAAAGAAAAAATATAAAGAAAAAGAAAATGAAAGATAAAAGCAAGCCTTCAAAGAAGGCGTGCCAAAATTTGGAAACCCAGTTAAGCCGACGACTATCCGGAAGGCCCAAAGACAAAACGGACCGTTTAAGTTTAGGGTTTATTAAAACTCCTCAATCAGTTCTATAAATAATTGCCAAAACCTAAAGCCTTTACCAATCTTATATATATTTTTTTATCTATTCTCCTCATTAAGGGTTTCCGGCGTTCTCAGTTTCTTTTCAAATGTAATGTAATTTCTTTTTAATTTCGTGTTTTATTGATCAATTGATGAGAAAAATAAAACTGCAACAATATGATTGGATTTAATCCGTGATTACTTGTATTTAAGTCTCTGATGATCTTTCTTATTTATATCTCTTGAAATTTCTTCGAAGCGAATATATATGATTTCTTTTCAAATATTTTGAGATATGATGAGGTTTAATTTGGTCCGTGTTTCTGATTAAACAGTGACCGACAATATTATTAACCAAACTCTGATCTCAATAATGCATCATTTTTATTTTGGCTATTTTGAGCAGAAATCTTTTGAGAAATAATTAGAGTTAATTTCTTATGTATTTTTTTTTCATTTTTTGTGGATTAATTGCTTTTCTGAAAAAAAAAAAGCTTCTGCTATGATGAGTTATGGAACTGAGTTGAGATTTGAATGTGAACCAAATCCTCATTGGCAGCCGGTGTATATATAAGATTTGATGTTATCATTGGCTGCCTAGATGTGTAGGATTGAGTTGTGTTGATTTTGAATATTTGGAGTTTGGATTATTATATTTTTTATTCAAAGTTTTTTGGATTTTGACTTTGTTAAACTCAAGGTGCTTTCATATTTAGAATTTATAGGTTTGAAAAATCTCAGATTCAAATTGGTTTTGGTTTAGATTATCATAATTGTTTATCATATCCAGACTAATTCTGATTTCGATTATCATATTTTTTATTTGAAGTTTCCTGAATCTGGACTTTTCTAGACTCAAGCTACTTTCATATGTAGAATTTTTAGGTTTGAATTTCCTCATCGACAATGGATTTCTGGTTTAGATTATCATATTTTTTTATTTATTTGAAGTTTTCTGAATTTGGACTTTTCTAAACTCAAGGTGCTTTAACATTTAGATTTTTTAGGTTTGAATTACCTTGGTTCTCGTTTAGATTATCACATTTTTTATACCAAGTTTTTGATTTTGGACTTTTTAAATTCAAGTGCTTTTTGTTCGAATATTACGCTCGTCTTTTCTTCATAATTTTTTTTGACATATTATTCACAAATATAAATATTAATTAATTTACCTGTGCGAGGTATTAAATAATTGTATTTATTAATAAAAATAAATATTAATATAGAATAATTTAAAATTTTGTATTTAAATATTATTAAAATATGTGTAATTTTAATGAAATATTTTTTCTTTTTAAATTTTAAAACATCATTACAAATAAACTTAAAATAATGGCTAAAATAAATTTTGATAAAAAAAGGGATAATTGTCAGTAACTTATAAATAGAAAAGTTTTGGAGAAAATTTTAATTCAAAATAAATTATAGACTGAAATTTTATACTTTCATTACTTCAAATATCATTTAAGATGTTTTTTAAAGTTAATTAAAATAATATTGTCTTTAATGCCATGTAGTAAGGGAAATTTTAAGGTGAGCTTCACTAAAAATATACTATTTATTGAAAAAAAAAAATTTAAGCGACGTTTTCAAAAGCTTAAGTTTCAGTTCAAGGCCTCTTGGATGTCGGAAGATACTTGTGAGATGGAGGTCTGTCGACTTTGGGAGCTTAGCAGGGGAACAGTGCCTCAACGTATTGAATCGCTAGGTTGTGGCTTGATGGAATGGGCGGATAGGTTAAAAGAAATAAGCGCGAAACTAGGAGATGCTGGAGTAAAAGAGTAAAGGAGTTAAAATAATGAAAATATCTTAGAGCTTTCGGCAAGCAAGGTCGAGTTGAATTTGGCATTGGAAAAGGAGGAGATGTATTCGGAGCAAAGTGCATGTGTTAACTAGCTTAAGCAAGGGGACAAGAATACGAGTTTTTTCCACTAGTTTGCATCTCAAATGAAGCGGCAGAATAAGGTAAAGGGGTTGGAAAGAGGGGATGGGCAGTTTACTACTGATAAGGGTGAAGCTAGCAATATTGCAAGGGAATATTTCATGAAGCGTTTCACTTCGAAGGGTGTTAATATTTCAGATACCTTATTGGAGTGGGTTAATCAATGTATTTCGAACGAGTTGAGTACACGCCTCACGGCTAGGTATGAGATTGAAGAAATCAAAGCGGCCCTAAAGGCAATGGCACCAACTAAAGCCTCTAGTCTCGATGGTTTTCCTGCGCTGTTTTTCAAACCTATTGGCACATTGTGGGACAAAAGGTGGGGCAGTACTGTCTTGAGGTATTAAACGAATCTAATGTTTTTGGAGGACATTAATCATACGCACATAGTACTAATTCCGAAAACCTTTAATCCAACTAGCATGAAGTTTTTTCGCATTATTAGTCTATGTTCGGTCTTATACAAGATTATTTCTAAAATTGTGACTAATAGGTTTCAGAAAGTGCTTAATAGTTGTATTGATGAAGCGTAGAACGCTTTTGTTCCTAGCCGGTTGATTACTTTATGAAATTTTGGAGGTCTTAAAGAGGAAAAGCTATATATGAGTAAGACATATGACAAGGTGGAGTGGGATTTCATAAGGAGGATGCTTTTGAAAATGAGATTTGCAGTAAACTGGGTCGATTTTATTATACATTGTGTTAGTTCGATTTCGTACTCGGTTATTATGAATGGTAAGGTGGGGAGCAAATTTCTCCTAGAGAGGGGTCTTAGACAGAGTGACCCACTTAGTTTGTTCCTAATCTTGATCTGTAGCGAAGGTCTCTCCTCCTTGATGTGCATGGCTAGTCGAAACAGATTGTTAAATGGGGTAAAAATTTGTTGGGGCCTCAAAGGTTTCTCACCTATTATTTGTAGATGATTGCATCCTCTTCGAAGACGCTACAGTAGGGGAAGTTTTAGCCCTAAAACGATTACTTAAGAATATGAAGAAGCGTCGGGGCAATGTGTGAATTTCGATAAATCAACCATTTATTTTAGCACCAATATCGACGAGGGGGAGAGGCAAGTGATATCGAGTTGTCTAGGAGTTCAGGTTGCTACGGATCTTGAATGGTATATAGGTTTGTTGAATATGGTAGGACGTAACAGGAAAACGACATTTCAGGGCCTAAAGGATCGAATGAGATATTGCATTAAAAATTTGTGTATGAGGTCGCTATTGTAAGGGGGGAGGAGGCCTTTATTAAGAGTATTCTTCAAGCTATACCTATGTTTACTATGTATTGCTTTTTATTATCAGCTTTTTTTTGCTCAGAATTAGAACAAATCATCGCTTGGTTTTGGTGGCAAAACTTTGGGGGTAAGCGTGAAATTCATTGGTGTAAGTGGTAAAAAATGTGTGTCGAAACTATTTTTTATTTTGAAAAAATAGGGATAACTTTAAAAAGAAATATGGAGTCGCCACCAATCTTTTTTATTTAGTTGTGATCGGGTCACCTATAAAACATTTTATTTTATTAAAATATTGATTTTGGCCTACGAAATTCAAGAACACGGCTTTGGGAATTGGTTACGTGCGAGGAAGGATTAGCACCCTCGCAACACCCAAAATTGGTACCTAATCGATTAATTAATGTCCTAATGTCGAAATTTTGAAAAGATTTTAAAATACAATTCTTTTAAAAATGTTTGGATATACTCGAATTGGATATTAAGATTCTCTTGCTCCGAAGGAATAAAATATCACATCCAATACGTTAGGATACGACAATTTAAATCCTCAAATCCAAGATCATCTCATGATTCCCAAAACTCATGCATCGAAAATTTCAAAAGTATATTCGATTATTTGGTCAACGGAAAATCGAAACCCAGCATGTTAGGGCATGATTTCTAGAATTTCCAAACACGAAATATTGCTTTGTTTTGAGAAGCTTTCAAATAAGCGATCATAAAAATGGACTTGAAATGCATTTATTCGGTTTATTTGAAGTAAAGAAAATGAAATAATCAATTTTAGGCAAATAAATTAGCAATCTCAATCATAATACACGGAAATGAATAACAAAGTAACAAATATGGAAAATATACATGGATAACATATTATCTGATTATCGACACTAATATAAATATACAAATATGTAGTCAAAATACACCCTATGGTAGTAATCTTACAACATACACTATTTAACATTTCTAAATAAAGACTAATGAATAATACAAAAATCTATTTAAACAATGAAACAAAAAAACTTTTAAAAGGTAATGAGCGTGTTAAAACAACTAATAAAAGGAAGATAAATTTGAAATTGACAACGTAAGAAAAACAATTTAAAAGTAAATTATATGTATATAAAAAATGACACATGTAAGAATTTGAATAAGAATAAATAATACATAAAATATAAAGTTCAACATATAAATGAATTTCAAAATAAGTATTATAAGAAAAATTTAAAATTATTGCTATACAAAACAATTTAAAACTAAAATAAATAAAAATAAAACACAAATTATGTACATAAAAATAATAATGTATGTCCATATAAAATTTAAAACAAATAATGTACATGTTAGAAAGTTTTATCATAAATGAATTATATAAATACAACCATATAAAAATATACAAAGGAATATATATATATATATATATATATATATATATATATATATATATAACAATCTATATAATATGAAATCAATGATCATACAAAATAATTTGAAACAAGATTTATTAAAAACAATTAATAATATACATAAGGTGAAAAACTTAATATTAATAATGTATATATAAAAGAATAATAATATAAGAAAGTGTTTGAAATGGATATTATATAAAAATTGAAATAAACAAATAAAATAGAAATTTATAAAAAAATGAAAATAAAATGAATTTATATATAAAATGATAAGTAAATAAACAAACGAATAAATATTAAATATTTAACTAATTAATTTAATAGTATGATAATAATAATAATAGTAGAAATAATAATAATAATAATAATAATAATAATAATAATAATAATAATAATAATAATAATAATAATAATAATAATACATCTAACATTTAAAAATATGTAAAAGATATAAAATGATAAAAAAATAATAATGAAAGTAATAAAATAAGTAAAGTATTAAATAAAATATTAAATAAACAGTTTTTTTAAAAAATAAAAAAATGAAAGAAATTGAAGTTGTAAAGGGTTAAGGCTTAAATTGTACTTGGAAATAAATATAGAGTACAAATTATAAAATACAAAATTTGACGAAACATGATAAGGATCCAAATGAACGCGCGTGAAAAAGAAAGGGACTAATTGGGAAAATATCCCAAGCCCTCAAAACGCATCGTTCTGATGCGGACCCAAATGGATCACCGGTAAAATCATGGGGCAAAATTGAAAAATAATAATAAATCGATTTGAAAGACCAAGAAAGAAGGAAGGACCAAATGCACAAATTGCCCGTTAATGGAAAACACATGGATCCTCCCCGGGTGGGGTCAACACGCGAATCCGGGGCCTTAAAACGACGTCGTTTTGGAATTAAGAGTGCCGACCAAAACGGCGTCGTTTAAAGTGGCTATAAAAGCAAAAAAAAAAAAAATGAGCAAAAGCTCATTTTTGCCGTGCTCTAAAAAAAAGGAAGGGGGTTTTCTCTCTGGTTTCCCAGGGTCCGGCCATCGAACCAGCAATTGGCCGCCACGGGTTTCGTCATTGTCGACCACCGTGCGCGGTGGTCAGAGCCTAAAAAAACTACTTATTCCAGCCGATAAAAGGTACGTCCTCTCTCTTTTTTTGTATATTTTTCGAAAATATATGTATAATAGATTCAAAAGAAGAAAAATAAATAAAGAAAGTAAAAGAAAACAAAAGACCTTAGAATAATCCCTTTGATCTGCTTGTATTTTCTGATATGCGTTTGTTCGTACCCAATACAGTGTTTTCATTTGGCTTTTATAACCAAATCTAATAAAATATCAAAGAAAGGAAAAAAAATAAATCTATTTTATTTTCCAGCTATACTGCTACTAGATTCTGTTATTGCTGTTTCATTTCTTCTCGCAGGTTCAACTGATGTGGAAATGTACAGAAGTGCCATCGAGGCTGTTGATGGTTGCTACGGCGCATGAGAACCCTAGGGTTCTTTAGAGTGTTTTAATTTTTGGGCTATTTGGGCCTTGTATCTTTTGGGTTAGGGTTTGGTTAGTTGTTGGGCTATTGAACCCTTGTAATTTGGGTCATAATTTTGTAATCTGGACTGTTGACATTTGTTGTTTATTTTGGGTTTATTCTTTATTTTCATCTGGCCCAAAATTGGCCTATTACAATGTGTAGACCTAAAGATTATGATGGTTTAGGTTTTCAGAATCTTAGTAAATTTAATACTGCTCTTTTAGCTAAGCAAGGTTGATGTCTTATTAATGATCAGAGTTCGTTATTAGCAAAATCACTTAAGGAAAAATATTACCTTACTTCAGATTTTTTGCAAGCAAGGTTAGGAGCTTACCCCTCATATACATGGAAGAGTATTTGGTAAGCAAAGGGGTTGTTGTTGGATGGGCTAGGATGGCAAGTCGGAATGGGCCTAAAATAAATGTTTGGGAAGATGCTTGGGTCCCTAGATTAAGACGAAGAAAAATACAAGTTACAAACGACTCTAAGCCTTTTACAACTGTTTCGAAGCTAATAGTGCAGCAGGACAAAAAGTGGGATATGGAGAAAATTACCAATTTTTTTTATCCACTATTGGCAAGGAAAATAATTTGCATTCCCCTTGCTTCGTAAGCCTAGGTAGATGCGATCGTTTGACAAGCATAGTCTTCAGGAGTATTTACCATTTAGGGCTAGTTTGGCAATGCTTTTGAAAAGTGCTTTTGAGAAGTGCTGTGGAAAAGTGCTTTTGAGAAGTGCTTTTGAACAATTCTTCCAAAAGTGCTTTTGGAGCCAGAAGTGCTTTTGAAAAGAAATGCAGAACTGGCCCTTAGAGCGGGTATAGATTATTACAAGGAATCAGGGATGCAAATACAATAGAGGGGGATAATTGCTATACACCTTTTTACAAGAAATTATGGAAGCTAAATTTTCCAGAAAAGGTAAAAATTACATTCAGACGTATTTTCAATAATCTAATTCCTACTTTTTACAACTTGTACAACAAAATATTGGTGGGAGCTACGACTTGCCCAAAATGTTTGAGGTGTGTTGAGACTTTGAAGCATGGGTTTCGCGACTGCTCTTTCACAGTTGAGACTTGGCATCTACTAGATATCAGATGGGAGGGAGTAAGGGAGGACATAAGTTATCAACAGTGGATTCAAAATTTGTTTAACACTCTGCCTAGTAATACCTGTCGAAAGATCGCATGCGCAGTTTGGTCTCTCTAGTCCGCAGGAAATAAATGGGTCCATACCAGAATGTTTACATCGCCACGACAAATTTCGAGTTAGACTATAGCCTATTTGAATAAACTTGATGAGGTTGAAAAGAAATTACCTATCACCAAGATAGGATGTGAGAGATGGAGGCCATCGGAAGCCTGTAACACCCCAAAATAGGGCCTAGGATTTTTAGGGATATTTTAGAGATTTTAGCTTTAGAGTGTTCGGAATTTTGTGACATGGTATACTGGTAATGTTTTTTACTATGATTTTTAGAAAATTAAATCAATTTCTGAAAATGAGTTTTAAACACCTTTAATTTTGGAAAAAAAAGAATTAATTTGTAAAAGAGTCAAAACTTAAAGTTTTTAAAAGGAAATTATACCAAATTTTAAAATTCAACCTATTAAACCCCCACCTACTGCTTATTTTCACGTTAGCTTTCTTCATTCAATTGTTTTGTCATCTCACATTCTCCTAAGAGTCTCTCAATCGATTTTTTATTTCTAAACTATAATCTCTTGATTTCCATCGACATTCAAGCCTTAAACCTCCATTAAATACAAAGAAAAACACCCAAAATCACCATAGTTTTCTCCATTGCCAAGCTTTCAAGTTTTTTGGGTTTTCGATCAAACTTCAAGTTTTTTGGGTTTTCGATCAAACGCTTAGTTTTTCATCAAATAAGGCAATGATTCATCTTCCTATTAGTTTTAAATGTTAATTAGTTTTTAAAACCAAGTTTTTGGCTATTAAATCTCATGTTTTGAATAAAAACTGAAAATTGGGTCTTTAATGATGGATTTTAGATTTTTGCATAAAAACATAGTTTTAAAGTGGTTTTAAACTTGTTTTAACATGATTAGAAGGTTTCTAAACTTACTTTGACATTTCGTTAAATAATTTTTGAGTTTAATGAATTTTCAAAAAATAGCCATAAAACATGTCGAAAAAGTCAATACTATGAATTGAGTATTTTATTATAGTTTAAAGGTTGGGAATTAGTCATAGGTGAATTATAAATGAACGCAATTGATTTTAGGCGAAAATATTGAGTATAGACTGAGATATTTGAGTTTTATGTTGGCTATGTTAAAGGTTTCAGTTACATGAGAAGTTAGTTTTAGCTTATGTTTTGGGTTGCTTATGGTGAGTTCTTAGTTGATTATTGAATGCATTGTTGTGTGAATTGTTGTGTTGAAGTTCCAGATTCGATTGGACCTTCTACAAGTAGAGATAAAGGCAAGGAAAAGCTAGTTGGAGCTTTCGGCTCTTCGACGAAAGCGTAATTTGTGAGTGTTTGGAATAATTGCTTGTGGACATTATTCAATGCGTTATTAGAGAATTTAGTAGTAGCCTAAACCCCTACTTTAAATTCTGAGTGTAAGCTTTCTCATACCTATGTTATCTTGTGAACTATGTGATTATGTGTTTGTGATTATATGAATTGAGATGTTATAACATGTGATATGTGGTTATGATAACCGTTGTGAAAGTGCAAATGTGTACAATTTATGTATATGTTAAATGTTAGTGACAATGCTTTGCTAAAGATGCAAATATACAGTGATAGTGCACTGATAACCAATAGGTGATATGTGTTTGATTTCAGATATTTTGGCCTTGTAATCTTGAAACCGTTGGATATAATTGGCATATAATAGGATTGTGAGAACTCACCTATATGTACAGTGATTTTGGGTGTTGATGTAACACCCCTAACCCGTATCTATTGCCGAAATAGGGTTAGGAGCATTACCAGAGTTTACAAAACATTTACAAGTATTTCAAGTCAATTATTATTTATTTTCCAAAAGTATTCATAACGTCCCTTAAATGGACCCTCGATGCCCAATACGAGCATTAGACTCGAGTCAAGATTTAATCGGAAACTCTAACAATTTTTTGTGAAATTTCAAAAATTTTCCAAGTTGCAGGGCTCACACGCCCGTGTGGTCCAAGGGACATGCTCGTGCTACAAGTCGTGTTCGACCACGTGTAACTCTCTGACTTGTGCACACGGTCGGCCACACGCCCGTGTGCTAGGCCGTGTGGTTAATTAAATTCTTTCAAAATTAGGTGCAGGTTGCACACGGCGAAGACACACTCCCATGTTCTAAGCCGTGTAGCATACATCGCTGAGACACACGCCCATGTCTTTGTCCGTGTGCTCAATTCTGATCATTCTGTTTCTCAATTTTAAGGTGCAGGGCACACACGGCCTAACCACACGCCCATGTACCAAGCCGTGTGTCACACACGGTCTAGACATACGCCCGTGTGGACAAAATAAAGCCACTTCTAGCTTCATTTCTCACCCAAAATTTTTACCAAATTCTTGCACCAACTTACATCCAAATACCAACCAATCCAAGCAATGAATTCAAGCAATTTATAACATCTAACATGATATATTGTTACATGCATCCATGATTTTAATCTGACCTTTTATAAGCATACTCATTTTATCTTTCTCAATCAATCAATAATAAACACTTATCTCTATAAAATAAACTTAAATACATATATACATGTGCCAAAACATAATCATCACTAGCCATTCCAATGGCTAGATTATAATGATCATTTACATTTACATGCCAAAATGACCAATATAACCTATACATATCATTATAACCATAATTGATTTACCATATTGTACCGACATGGGCCAATGGATAGTGTGAGTGATCTCCGCCAAGCTTCCAATCCAACAAGCTTCCTATTTACTATAAAAATAGAGAAATAAAACTAAATAAGTTGGTATAAAATTGTACTTAACTTACCATTCATTCTATTTTGAGGTAACTATGAAAGGCATATTCAATCAGTTTGACATCAAGCCCTACACACATCCTCATTACCCTTGTTAGTCATATATTCCATAATAACATCAAAACATATATGGGCTCAACAACAATCAAGTTTCCATGCACATATTCTTTCCACAACATGTATTTATTTAACATGTATAAATCATCTCTTTATATTACAAGTATAATTTCATAATAGTTCATCTCAAGTTCAGATTATTTCATATCAGAACTTTACTCATATCATTTGAAATATCAAGGTCACACAAGTAGTAGTACTCTCAAGGTGTAAAAGTCTATAATCAAGGATGGACATATATTCATCAAATAAATTCCATGTACAAATATCATCATCTCATATTTTCATATATCGATTATTATGTATCGTCATTTTCTTATATTTTAGACAAATACGTATAATAACTCATTTCTTATTCATACCTTCTCATGTCTGGATTGTTACCTGTTGAATTTATTCAGAATATCGATGGACACACAAGTAGTACACTCGAGGTGTACAAATCAGGATTCGACAATTAATGTCCAATGGTACCCATAAGGTACTATTTCAGAGAGTACACTCTCGGGCCGTACATGCATACAACAAGATTACCAGTCCAGGCTCAATCCTTTTTATGAAATATGCTTTAAAGAGCTTGATCTGGACTACACATTCGGGCTAAATCCAATCCATAATATATGCTCGAGAGGACTTATACCTGGATTACCCGTCTGGGCTAAATCCTATCTATAATGAGGTCACTAGGATTACTTGTCTGAGCTAAATCCCGTCAACAACAAATGCAGGACCTCATTCATTTTGAAAATCACATTTATCCATCGATTTTCATTTATTCAAACGGGATTTAACATTTTTCAAGCATTATCAGGCATTTGATTATTTCATACATTTATAATATTCACAATACTCAAATAAACACATTTAACATTCATTTCAAGTATAAAAGTAAAATTTTTATCATTTATCATTTATCGGGCATTATTATTGATTGGGCTTTGTCAGATATATTTTCAATTTCATATATATATGATATTTATACAATTCACAAACACAACATTTAATTCAAGCATATAAATATTCACAATTTAGTTACACGAACTTACCTCGACAAATGTTCGTGTACATAAAATCTACTTGTCGAAACCATTTTTTTATTTTGAAAAATGGGGATCGACTTTAAAATATCGTATGGAGTCGCCACCAATCCTTTTTGTTTAGGTGTGATTGGATCACCTAATAAAATAATTTATTTTATTAAAATATTGATTTTGGCCTACGAAAGTCAAGAAAACGAGTTCGAGAGTCGGTTACGTACGAGGAAGGATTAGCACTCTCGCAACGCCCAAAATTGGTACGTAATTGATTGATTAATGTCCTAATGTTGAAAATTTGAAAAGATTTTAAAATACAATCCCATTTAAAAATGTTTGAATATACTTGAATTGGATGCTAAGACTCCCTTATCCTGAAGGAATAAAATATCATATCCAGCACGTTAGGGTACAATATTTCAAACCCTCGATACCAAGATCATCTTATGATTTCCCAAAATTCATGCATTGAAATTTTAAAAGGATATTTGGCTATTTGGTCAACGGAAAATCGAAACTCAGCACGTTAGGGCACGATTTCTCAAATTTCCAAACACGAAATATTACCTTGTTTTTTAATTTAAGAAAACATGGATGAAATTTGGAAAGGATATTTAGTTATTCGGTCAAACGGAAAATCGAAACCCAGCACGTTAGGACACAATTTCTCAAATTTTCAAACACAAAATATTACCTTGTTTTGATAAGTTTTTAAATAGGAATGATTATAAAAACGAACTTATAATACATTTATTCGGTATTTTTGAAGTAAAGAAAATGAAATGAACAATTTTAGGCAAATAAATTGGCAATCTCAATCATAATTCAATACACGGAAATGAAAAAAATCAAAGTAACAAATATGGAACATGTACATGGTTAACATATTATATAAATTATTGACAATAATATAAAGATACAAATTATGTAAATCAAAACACACCCAATGATAAAATACTATTTAACATTTCTAAATAAAGACTAATGAATAAAAAGATCTATTTAAACAATGAAACAAAAAAAAACTTTTAAATGTTAATCAAGCAATGTTAAAACAAATAATGTAAAGGAAGATAAATTTGAAATGGACAATGTAAAAAAAAAACAATTTAAAAGTAAATTATATGTATATAAACAAATGATACATGCAAAAATTTGAAATCAATTATAAAATAAAAATAAAAATAAAAATAAATAATACATAAAATATAAACTTCAACATATAAATGAATTTCAAAATAAGTATTATAAGAAGAAATTTAAAATTAGTGCTATACAAAACAATTTAAAACCAAAATAAATAAAAATATAATATAAATTATGTACATAAAAATAATAATGTATACCCATATAAAATTTTAAAACAAATAATATACATATTAGAAAGTTTTAACATAAATGAATTATATAAATACAACCATATAAAATATACAAAAGAATATATATGAATAACAATCTATATAATATGAAATCAATGGTCATACAAAATAATTTGAAACAAGATTTATTTATCAATAATATACATAAAGTGAAGAACTTAATATAAATAATGTATATATAAAAGAATAATAATATAAGAAAGTGTTTGAGATAAACAAAATATAATTTAAAATTGGGTCCTTAAAGGAAACAAATTATATACATAAATAGATTTAAAAGAAAATATATAAACATGTTTGAAAGAGAATTTAAAGATAATCAACTAGGATAATATGAAATTAACAAAATATACAATATAATTCAATTTATAAACTAAAACAATTTTTTAAAAAAATGAATAATGAATAAGTCATAAAAAAATAAAAAACAAACACACAAACAGACTCAATTGAAACAAAAACAAAAGCAACAGAATAATCTACAAACAAATAAATTATTAGAATAGAAATCCAGGGCCAAAATAGAATGCGCATAAACGGGCGAGGATTAAAAACGAAATTATTCCAAGCTTCTAAACGCAAAGTTTCAACGCAGACTAAAGTGAAATGTTGCACCAATTTCAGGGAAAAATTAAAAAAACAAAAGAAAAAGAGAAAGGCCCCAATCAAATGATGGCGCAAAAAGGAAGGACTAAACGCACAAATTCCCCTCTTTGGAACAAAAACACGCGGATCCGACTATGGGTCGGGTCGATGCGTGGGTTCTTCCATCTCTTAAACGGTGCCATTTTATTCATATATAAAAACTAAAATTAGCCCTAAAAAACTCATTTAACAGATTATCTTCTCAAAAAAAAAACCTTAGAGCCTTTTTTATTTAACCCTCTTAACCTTCCCCTCTTGGTCGGCTTGTGGCTTCATCGGCACTTAATGAACCTCCATCTCCGCCGTGGCTCGAATCCTTAGAGATCTGTTTACCTTTGGACAGGAGGAGCAAACGTCGATTAGGTTGACATCGAATGAACGGTAAGAAAACCTTCCTTTTTTTTTGTATATTAGTATGATAGATTCAAAACAAAGCAAGAAATAAAAGAGAAAAATCTGAACAAAGAATCAATGAATGAACCACCTTGAAGTGTATTTGATTTCTGTATTCTATTGCTATCTCTCTTTTTTCGTTTTTCTTCCTTTCTTTACAGAAACGTATTCGGCTTTTTATAGCCGAACCAAAAATAAAATACAAAATACTAGCCTTTTTTCTTTTTCATTTTCTTATTGTACATTGCTGTATATTACTGTTATTGTTGTTGTTTTTATCGTTTTTTGCAGGTACAAAGGCCGTGTAGATGTACAGAGGGGAGCGGCGCATGTGGAGGTCTCGGTGGCGGCAATTAGCCCTAGGGTTTTCTGTTTTGCCAAAAATTGGTCCAATTTCAGGCCATGGGATTGGGCTTAGGTTTTTTAGGTTGGTTGTAATGGGCTGTGTAATGGGTATAGTTGGATATGGTTATTGGGTTTTTAATGTAGGCCTGTTGCTTTGTAAAAGGAAGTTTGGACATTTAATTTATTTTTAATTTCTGATTTTTGGTTTTTGGTATGGGCCCGGGCTAAATTGGCCCATTACACTACTAATCCGACATTTTCCTTTTTTCTCGTTCTAGCTCCGAATTTGGTCTATCCGGATCTATACGAGTAAATTTAATATTAATTTATCACATTTCATATTTAAGTGGACTCAATTTACATCCTAAGAAAAATTACCATTTTGCCCTTAACTTTTCCATAAATTCCAATTTCGTCCCTAGGCTCGGAAAATGAAATTTATGCTATTTACTCCCTATTGCAAGCCTAACCAAAATTTAAATATAGAATTTACAGCACCTTTATTCTATAAATTTTAGAATTTTTCATCAATTTTCACAACTTTACATTTTAGTCCCTTTTTAAACCATTGTAGATTAGTAGTGAGCCCATGTGAGTGGTGTAGTTGCCAAAGGGTGATCTAAGCAAGTCTGTTTCTGTTTTTTCGTAGGTGTTATTGTTATTTATTTTTGTTTTGGGAATAAGGTAATGTGGTAGACTTTTATTGGTATTTATCATGATATTTATGGATGCTTCCATAGATTATTTGTTCCTAAGTTTATGAGATTTGTTTCGCAATATGTTGATTGCGCAATATGTTGATTGTTACTTGGACTTAATTTAGATGTTTGAGACTGTGACTATAGTCGTTTTGACTTTTATTTGATGGTGATATGATAGCATGATGAATTGATACATGTTGGAATGACTTATATGCTCATATATGTTGTATCTTTTTGGTTTGAAGCAAAGAAATTGATATTCGTGTTGCAAAAATGATACATCTGTGATTTGAAATGTGTAGGAAATCAGAATTGTAATTTGGTATCAGTACTCGGGGTAGAATTATCGATACTTTGACAGAGGTACCGATTATTTTTGAGGTTTGGATTTTTAAGTGAGAAATAGAATGCTGATTTGGTACCAATTTTCCATACGGTATCCATACCGTGCAAGGATAATATCGATACCAATGTTCTAATATTGATACCTACGTAATTGTCTTGAAAATTTTGCTAAGTGGTCTTAATGCATTTTTAATTATTATTATTATAAGCTTATTTAAAGTATATTTGGCATGTTCTAATGATGGTTGATATATGTTTGACTAAAAATTTATAGGACCACTGATAAGAGGATGAATTTTTTTTAATAATATGGCAATTTACTATGAGTATGATATGAGAAGGTAATGTGACATCTTGATATTTGTGCTTGATGAAACTGGATAGAGAGTATTACACCGGTACATTCCAACAAATATCCAAAGTTTTTACAGATTAATTGATTATTTTGAATATGTGAGAGTTTATTATTTTGAATGATGTGCAACAATAAATTTGATTTATTAACCACCAAAATAAATGAATTTGATTGATTAACTGCTGTAAACATTAAAAGTTGAAAATACAAAAAAATGTAAATAAATTAATATGCTGATGTGTTTCTCAAATTGAAATAAATTAATATGCTGATGTGTTACTCAAATTGAATGTCTTCTTGTTATAAATATAGGGATGTCATGTTGGAAAGTATAGCTTGTAATATATATTAATTTTCTTACGTCACTCAAATTGGATGTCTATTTGCCATAAATATAAGGATGTCATGTTGGAATGTTTCTTTAGTTAGTAGTATATAGCTTAATATATATATATATATATATATATTAATTTTCTTACTTCACGATGTTGATTTGTTACTCAAATTGGATGTCTATTTGTGATAAATATAGGATGTCATGTTGGAATGTTTCTTTACTTAGTAGTATAGCTTATAATATTTATATGTATATCTTAGTTTTTTACGTCACGATGTTGATGTGTTACTCAAATTGGATGTCTATTAGTCATAAATATATGGATTTCATGTTCGAATGTTTCTTTAATTATTAGTATAGCTTATAATATATATTAGTTTTTTTTCATGTAGATTTGGTTGTATATATATTAAAATTATTTTATAGTATAAATTTAATTTTATGATTAATATTATAAAAATTATACTTTTTATATATTTTTAATTCGATATTTTATTTGATAAAGGTAATGTCTTAAATTATTATTTCAATTATTATTATATGTTATATACAATTTCGATGATTAAACACAGAATTTTTTTATGGAATTTATTAAATTTATTTTGTCTAAACTAGAGGTGTTCATGGGCGGGCAGGCTCAACTAAAAATCATGCCCACTTATTGGGCTCGGGCAGGCCGGACCCAAAATATGGGCTTAAAATTTTTCCAAGCCCAACCCGATATAAAATACTAAAACCAGGCC
This sequence comes from Gossypium arboreum, assembly GCF_025698485.1. Lineage (NCBI taxonomy): Eukaryota > Viridiplantae > Streptophyta > Magnoliopsida > Malvales > Malvaceae > Gossypium > Gossypium arboreum. The sequence continues at coordinate 10,472,158 of NC_069073.1, read as the reverse complement.
CCTTGCATCCGACTACCAGATGAATTTTTATATATTTTAAATATATAAAATACATCAAAATACAAAAATATCAAAATAAATATTTCCCAACAAATTAAAAATAAATTTTAAAAAATATGTAGACTTAAATAACACTAAGATAAATGCAACTTAACAAGCAAATGCTTCTAAAATAATAAAAAATTAACAAATGCCTCTAAAATAATAAGAAAATTAACAATAAAATAAATTTTATACAATATCCAAACAATAACAACAAAATAATAGCAACATAATAGTAAAATGGTAGCAAAATAGGGAGAAAACAACAAGGAAATAACATTCAAAAATAAAAAAAATATGCAGATTTTTTTGTCCTTTAGTGATTTGGGCCGGGCCCGGGCTAAAAATACCTTACCCGAGGCCTGGCCCATTTTTTAAACGGGCCTTATTTTTTTGTCCAAGTCTATTTTTTGGGTCTATATTTTTGCCCAAACCCTTTCACATTTCGGGTGGGCTTTCGGGCCGGGTAGCCCGGCCCATGCACACCTCTAGTCTAAACTACAAATGATCTAAAATGTTTAAATCTTATTTATTAATAAACTTAATTTAAGTTTCTGATTTAATTATTTATAGTTTAAAAAACAAAAATATATTAAAATTAGAGAAATTTAAAACTAAACATTGGACTTAATTATAAAAAATTAAGCTACCTTGGGATTAAATTAAATAATAAAGATCGTTTCATGGATTACATAGGATTACATAGCGTGGGATAAAAAATTGAAGTGTTTAAACCGAAAATAACCCAAATAGATTTTTATTCAGCCCTTTATAATCCCCATGAATAAATATTTAAGGTCCCAATTGTTAGGAAGAAACCGAACAACCGAAACAAAGCAAAGCACAACTGGTGTTCTTTCTCTCCCTATAACTCCTGTAAAAAATTATGGCAAGCACAATAGAACAAAATATGTTCTCTAGCAACCTTAATCAATCCCAAATCAACCAATGCAACCACAACAAAAATAAATAAATAGAGACACCGGTATTTTTATGTGGAAAACCCCTCTAAATCAAGGGTAAAAACCACGGGACTTTAGAGTCCGATCAAAAGCTCCACTATCATCAAATGTTCAACTACAAGATCATAATATCAAGCCTACAACAAGCATTCAACTCCAACAAGGCTAACAATATGTAATCTTTAGCAAAAGAGAGAAAAATAGGAGAACATCACCAAAAATGCAGCTGCTGAAAAACGGGTATTTCCGATGCTATAAGGTTCAGATGAAAAATCGGACCGTAGAAAATCAAGAACACCTTATCGCCTAGCTTCTGTCCAAAAATCAGCTCAATCGAACCATGGATGGACCTTCGATCGAAGAGTTGATCACTGCTGCACCACACTTGAAAAAAAACTGATTTCTCCTATCTTTTTTTTTTTGACAAGCTTCAATCTCTCTGTTTTTAAAATTTGATTTTTGGCTCTCAATAAATGGCTGCCCACATCCACACGTAAAAGCCAAAAAGAATGACTTTTTGTCAAATCCAAAAAAAGGGTAATAAATATGTGGTAGAAGCTTTCCTTTTTGTAACCAAACAAAAGAAATAAACAACCCCTTTTAAGTTGGGTTGACCGGTGTAAGGGTTCCCCACATAATGGGACCCACACCCAACAAATCTCCCCCTCCGACTATATGAGGAATGCCTCCATGCCGGAGGTCAAACAACATGCTTCAAACTTTCCTCTTGGTAAGGCCTTTGTCAACATATCAGCACCATTATCATTAGTGTGTATCTTCTCAAGCTCTAACAGCTTAGCTTCAAGAACATTTTGTAACCAATGGTACCTCACATCAATATGCTTAGATCTAGCATAAAAAGTTGAGTTTTTACCAAGATGAATAGCACTTTGGCTATCACAATACAGGACATACTTCTCTTGAGTAAAACCAAGCTCATGCACAAACTTCTTCATCCAAAGCATCTCCTTGCAGGCTTCGGTTGCTACAATGAACTCTGATTCGGTGGTGGACAATGCAACACAGTTTTGCAATCTCGATTGCCATGCCACAGCTCCCCCTGCATAAGTGATCAAGTAACCTGAAGTAGATCTCCTCAAGTCAATGTCTCCGGCCATGTTTGAATCTGTATACCCAACGAGAACAGGTTTCTCATTGCCGAAACAAAGTTTCATGTTGGAAGTGCCACGAAGATATTTCATAATCCACTTCATTGTATTCCAATGCTCTCTGCCTGGATTAGAAAGAAACCGACTAACTTTACCAACGGCATAAGCCAAGTCTGGTATCGTGCAAACCATTGCATACATCAAACTACCCACGGCTGAAGAGTAAGGAATTTTCTGCAGTTCTTCCTTCTCCTTTTTTATGGAAGGACTATGCTTAACACTCAATTTGAAGTGCGTAGTAAAGGGAGTATTCACCGCTTTAGCTTTGTCCATATTAAACCTTTGAAGTACTTTCTCAATGTACCTCTCTTGTGATAACCGTAATTTCTTAGCCTTTCTATCATGTGTCAATCTTATGCCAAGAATTTGCTTTGCTGGCCCCAAATTCTTCATTGCAAATGATTTACTCAACTCTTGCTTCAACTTCTCAATTCTAGAAGCATTTTGACCAACAATAAGCATATCATCAACATAGAGCAAAAGAATTATAAAATCATCACCAGAGAATCTCTTAACAAACACACAATGATCAGAAGTAGTCTTCTTGTAGCGTTGCTTCCCATAACAGACTCAAACTTCTTGTACTATTGCTTTGGAGCTTGCTTCAAACCATACAAGCTCTTCTTCAATCTGCACACATAGTCCTCTTTCCCTTGTGCAATAAATTCCTCTGGCTACTCCACGTAAAGCTCTTATTCCAAGTCACCATGAAGAAAAGCAGTTTTCACATCCATTTGTTCAACCTTTAGGTCATAAAAAGCTACCAAACTCAATATAGTTCTGATAGAAGACATCCTCACAACTGGAGAAAATATTTCTTCAAAATTAACCCCCTTTTTTCTGAGTATAACCCTTGACGACCAATCTAGCCTTGTATCGTGGAGATGAAGACTTCTCTTCTTGCTTCAACTTGTAAAGCCACTGATTCTTCAAAGCTCTTTTACCCTTAGGCAGTTTCACTAACTCAAAGGTATGGTTCTCATGCAAAGATTGAAGTTCATCTTTCATCCCTTCAACCCATTGATCTTTGTATTCACTCTCCATAGCCTCTTTATAACATTCAGGTTCTCCCCCATCAGTTAAAAGAACATATTCATTAGAAGAATATTTGACAGAAGATCGTCGATCTCTAGAAGACCTTCGAAGTGGAACTGCTGGTGGAGCCATAGGTGCTTATTGTTGATCATTCACAACATCCTTCATGTGAGTATCAAAGTCACCTATATCCTAATGGTCATCACCAATATCTTATGAATAGTAAATTGGTGATTTGTGGATATAAGGATGCTTATGAAATTAGACCAAATAATGCATATTTGTGAATGGTCATTTTAGTGATTTGAAAAGTCAATGATTGGTATGAATTTAGGTGGATATATGTGGTATTTATGTTTTGTATTAATTAGTGTTGGAAATGGTATAAATCATGCTTGGTTTCAAATTGAAATATATGTCTATTACTGCTAAATTTGGTGTCATTTGAGTTGTGTAGGTATATGCAAATTTGGTTGGCAAATTGGCTTGGTAAATTGCCTATTTTTGTCCATACAGGTAGAGACACAGACGTGTGTCTTAGCCATGTGTGACACATGGTTTTGTTACAAGGCCGTGTGTCCCCTGGTATGTTTTTATAAATCAAGTTAGTATGCTCCACACAGCCTCACACACAAGCGTATGACTTGATCGTGTGGCATAAGTCGGTATACCCTACAGGTTTGGCACGACCTAACACACGGCCTGGCACACGGGTATGCTAGCCATTTCGAAGGGTACACGGGCTGACTATACAGGCGTGTGTGTTGGTCGTGTAACCCAAGTCAGTAAGCTCACTTGTTTGGACATGGGGTAGGACACGGGCTGAAATACGACCATGTGCTTCTATTTCAAATGTCCACACGGCTTGTGACATGGGCGTGTTTGGTGGCTGTGTGAAACACACGGCTTGGCCACATGGGCGTGTGTCCCTTATTTTGAGAAAAATTTTCCAAGTTTTGAGAATGTTTCATAAGTTATCGGTTTAGTCCCAAACCCATTCCCAAAGCATGTTTAGGGCCTCATAGGCTCGTATTAGGGATAAATTGATTAAGATTAATTGATGAATGTATGAAATGATATAATGTATGTGAAAAGTTTGTGTAATTGTGTTGTAAGTCTGGTAATGCTTCGTAACCCTATTTCGGTATTGAATACGGGCGAAGGGTGTTACAGCTGTATCCATCTATCCTGCACTAGGGTTATTGATTTTGGTACCTGGTGTTTGATCAATTCCTTATGATGAAAGGAGGTAAGTTGTTTAGCCCATATAAATGAAACTTTAACTATCTCAATTGCACTTCAAGAAGTTCCCTAGAACATGAAGAGATTCCGATTCTTCCAAATTCTCCATATAAGCAAACCAAATAAACTTGACCAACACACCTCATGATAAGTGCTAAAAGTAACATGTTTTAATTTCATTCTTAATGTGTTTTTGGGTGATTATTCAATGTTAATTGTGAATTTTATACTTCCAATCCTTTAAATTTATTTTTTATGCTTAATAGAGTACTTGGGATCAAAAGGAGCGAAAGACGAGTAAAAATCGAAGCAAACTACAAGAGCCACACCGGCTGACCCATTTCACATGAACGTGTGATCCACATGTGATACCACACGACCATGTGGTAGACCATATCGATTTTCGCGAATTTGCACCCTGAACTGTGAAAAATCATGATTTTTAGGTTTTTGGGGTATTCTAGGACTTATATATGACAAAAATAAGTAGATAGGAGAGAACAGTCATAGAAAATTTGAGAAACAACCCAAAAACATCATTAAAGTCGATTCTGAAGTAGATTTCCATTAAGATTAAAGACTCCCAGTTGATTTCTTAGGAGGTTATCATGAGTTTCTTTATTTCTTTCGGTTATACTATATCTTGGATGTTTTTATTTTCAAGAATGAACTAATTTTCTAAATACCTAGGGAGATGAACCCTATCATGGATTTTGCTGTTTGATTTTTATTTTACACAATAAAATTTTAGTTTCTTATTCTCAATTATGTGTGCTTAATTCTTGGTTTAATATTTCTAGACTATTAATCTAAGTTTGATGTGCTTAAATCGAATGTTGAATAAACCCTGTTTAAGAGTAGATCTTGTATAGTTGAGTGGACTTGCATGCAATCCTAATCAGATTAGAGTAAAATCTAATAGGGAAATTCATAGCACGAGTTAATGCAAGAATAAGGGTTTTAATTAGAAAGAAATTTCAATTAATCAACCTAAAGTCAATTGCTCTTATTCTCGAAAAAAATATTAGCATAATTTAGTGATTTCTATGGGTCAATGTAGTAAGTAAAGAAATTGTGTAATTTAGATTGATAGTGACAAATGAAATCTAAGTGAATTCTTTCCTGGTTATTGTTTCATTTCTTGGTTTTTAATCGTTTATTTTCCTGATTTATTCTTTGTCGTGTTCATTAGTTAATTAATTTAGTTAATTTTAGTTTTTAATCAATCACTCAAATTATTCAGTTAAATAATAGAAAGACGGTAATTACTAGTACTTTTAGTCTTTGTGGGAACGATATCTTTGCTCATCGTAGCTATGCTATTAATTGATAGATGCACTTGCCTTAGTCAAAATTTTAGTTAGTTTTGTGGACATCACCTCACCAAAAATTGAAGAAGAAATGTGCAAATTAAACAAACCATTCATGAAGGTTTCCTGCAAAAAAACTCAGACAATTCTCAACTGGGATAACTTGCAACCAAATGTCTCTAGCTACAAGACAGTCTCTAATGATGTGCATAATATCTTCAGAATGGTATCTTCACAAACCACAAGAACTATCATGTCCTATGGGTGAGTAGGCACTGTTTCAATACAAGCCAAATGAAAAATCTAACTCTCTAGGGGCTTTGAAATTTCCACGATATGCTCCAATCCAGATCCTTCAACTTTTCCTATACCTTCAAACAAACACTTTTAAGAGAGAAGAAGCTAGTTGAAGTTCGAGCCCAAACAATCCTGTCAATACCCGCTGATAGATGTGGTAGGGGATACCCACGATACGTCTAATAATTTCCTCTAGAAGCAGAAGCTGAAAGAGCTCTAGATTCCAAGAGCCCTCTTCAGTAACCATCTCAGGAAGTAGACTATCAATCTTGATATTAGTGTGGGATGGTACGTGAAGAAATAAAGGTCCCACATATGGAATATATGGATCCATCCAACATCTAATATTGCTACATTACCAATTCACCAAAGCAGATTCTCTCGGGGTAGGGGCCAAACCTTAGAAAAAGCCCTCTAAAAGAATGAGCATTGTCCTTGTAAGATACTTTCTGGTAGAGTCTCCTTCAATCAATACTTGGATCAAAGAATGTGAACCTATTAAGTGTCTGACTTGGAAACTAAATGATAAATCAACTTCATCATGAAAAAGGTATTCTGGTCTCTCAAATGCCTAAATGCCAGTCCCCCACATGAACGAGGTTAACAAATCGACTCCCAACTGACTAAAGATATCTTCGGTTGGTCCTTAGTAGAACCCCAAATAAATTTTTAAACAATACACTTGATCTCGTCACATAGCCCTTTAGGGATCATCATGGATTGCATGAAATAGCTAGGGATAGCCAATAAGTTTGCATTTGCTAAAGTAGCTCTGCCCGTTATAGATAACTTCCCAGCATCCCATCTGTTGAGCTTACTAAAGACCTTATCCACAACAAAACGCAAGGGATTGTTCGACACTTTTTCACGGAGAAGAGGCACCCCAAATTTTATGTACAATTTGTGATTGCCACTGAAGTATGGGGACGATAAACATCTGGAATTTAAATAAATGTATTGATGGTAAACAATTATAACTAACTTAGCAATGAAAACTATACCATGATGGGATATTTTATAGTAGTAGATTTGCTTGTTGTGTTATGTGGAGGATTACAAAATTTGTCTAGAATAAAAATATAAGATAAATGTGTTAAAAAATGTAAAAGTATAAACACATATAATGAATATAACACTAATGCCTCGTTTGGTTATTAAGGTAATAACATGAGGAAAAAGTTTATTTATGACATATATATTACAATAATTAGACATAAAATTAAAAAAATTGATTTCTTGCTAACTTATATAGTAAAATAAATATGAGTAATAACTCTTGTAAAAATAAGACTTCTCAAAATATTACCAACTGAATTAGTTTATTCCTAACTTATACAAGAAAATATACGTAAAAGGTAATATTCCAACCAAACGTAGCTTAAGAATTTGTGAAATGTAATAAAAAAATGTTAATATATAATTATTAATAAGAAGACCTACAATTTAAAGGTTGCAACAATGATTCATTTTTCTATCTGGTAATACGTGTAAGAAATCTAAAAGGAAAAAAGTATTATTATTTCGCTCAATGTAGATAGCATATAGAACATCAACCACATATGCTAATATGAATAAAGTGTTGAAAATATATTACTATAAAACAAAATCGTTAGCACTGGTAGGAAAATAAATTAAGCGTAAACAAAAATAATCACTTGCCATAGAAGAACAACTGCTTTAGAAGCAAATTTGCCCCTGATCGGTGTAATCATGTAGAGGACGTCGACCCCAAGGTTAACATAGCACTTTAGTATCCGTACATAGAATAAAATAGGTGGAACACAATTGGTATTGCTCTTCTCGAAAGGAATAGAAAAACAAAGCAGAAAATTTAGTAAAAAATTTGAATGAAAAACTGTTAAAAAGAAAACAAACGGGAGAAAAGGAGAATGAGAGAAAGATTATTGTTTGCTTGTTATGTAAAATGAGGAAAATAACCTGTTATTTATATAATTTTTCGAAAGGGCAAAACGGTAAAAAACATAGTGTCAGCTTCCTCAAAAAATGCAACTGACTAGATTTTCCACAATAGTCAAAAGATTTTCTACAACTAAAAATATTCTAAAAATAATTTAAAAAGGAAAAAAAAAAATTTGTCCAAAAATAAGCATGCGGGGTATATGTTGTAAATATGTATTAACACGAACCAGGCCAGACAGATATTCATACACCCGAATGAAGAAGGTGGAACATAATTGCTAATGCACTTCTCAAAAGGAATTGGGAAATAAAGCAGAAAATGTAGTCGGAAATTTGATTGAAAAACTACTAAAAGGAAAACAAACGAGAGAAAAGGAGAATGAGAGAAAGATTGTTGTTTGCTTGTTATGTAAAATGAGGAAAATGACTTGTTATTTATATTGTTTTTTCGAATGGGCTAAACGATAAAACATGCAGTGTCAGTTTCTTCAAAAAATACAATTGACCAAATTTTTCGCAATAGTCAGAGGATTTTCTACAGTTAGAAATATTTTGAAAATAATTTAAAAAATAAAAAAAACATAAAATTTCATACAAAAAACACGCTTGATACCTGTCTTAGCCACGTGTTAACATGGCCACGGGCCGAGCTAGGTGGCGGTTCATACACCTGAATAAAGAAGGTGGAATATAATTGCCATTGCACTTCTCGAAAGGTATCAGAAAACAAAGCAGAAAATGTAGTCAGAAAATTGACTGAAAAACTGCTAAAAGGAAAACAGACGAGAGAAATATTGTTGAATGCTTGTTATGTAAAATGAGGAAAATGACTTGCTATTTATACTATTTTTCGAAGGGGCAAAATGGTAAAACACGTAGTGTCAATTTCCTTAAAAAATTCAATTGACTAAATTTTTCGCAGCAGTCAGAGGATTTTTTGCAATCGAAAATATTCTAAAAATAAATTAAAAAAGAAAAAATAGAAATTTTACCCAAAATGAAACACGTGCAGTACGTGAAGCAGACACGTGTTAACACGAACATGGACACGGACTGGGCCGGGTGGCAATTCGTACACTTGAATAAAGAAGGTGGAACACAATAGGTATTGCTCTTCTCAAAAGGAATCGGAAAACAAAGTAAAAAATGTAATCGAAAATTTGCTAAATGGAAAAACAAATGAGAGAAAAGGAGAATGACAAAAAGATTGTTGTTTGCTTGTTATGTAAAATGAGGAAAATAACCTGCTATTTATATTGTTTTTTGAAGGGGCAAAATGGTAAAACATGTAGTGTCAGTTACCTAAGAAAAATACAACTGACCAGATTTTCCGCACCTAAAAATATTATGAATATAATTTAAAAAAGAAAAATAGAAATTTTATCCAAAAAGAAACACTCGTGGTACGTGTCGTAGACACTTGTTAAGACGAACACAGACAAGGACGGGGCCACGCGTCAGTTCGTACGCTCAGATAAATAAGGTGAAACATATTTGGTATTGCTTTTCTCAAAAGGAATCGAAAAACAAAGCCGAAAATGTAGTCAGAAATTTGAATGAAAAATTTCTAAAAAGAAAACAGACGAGAGAAAAGGAGAATGAGAGAAAGATTGTTGTTTGCTTGTTATGTAAAATGAGGAAAATGATCTACTATTTATACGGTTTTCTTAAGGGGTAAAATAATAAAACACGCAATGTCTGTTTCCTAAAAAATGCAACTGATCAAATTTTCTACAACAGTCATGATTTTCCACAACTGAAAATATTTTGAAAATAATTTCAAAAAGAAAAATAGAAATTTTATCCAAAAGAAAATACACGTGGTACGTAGACATGTGTTAACAAGGACACGGACATAGATTGGGTTAGGTCGGGCAGCGGTTCATACACCAAAATAAAGGAGGTGGAACACAATTGTTATTACTCTTCTCGAAAGGAATTAGAAAACAAAGTAGAAAATGTAGTAAAAAATTTGATTGAAAAACCGCTAAAAGAAAACAAACAAGAGAAAAGCAGAATGAGAGAAGGATTGTTGTTTGTTTGTTATGTAAAATAAGGAAAATGACATACTATTTATACTGTTTTATGAAGGGGTAAAATGGTAAAATACACAATGCCAATTTCCTCAAAAAATGCAATTGACTAGATTTTCCTTAATAGTTAAAGGATTTTCCGAAATTGAAAATATTCTGACAATAATTTACAAAGAAAAAATAGAAATTTTATCCAAAAAGAAACATGCTGGTATGTACCGTAGACACGTGTTAACATGGGCGCAGACACGAATAGGTCGGGTGACGACTCGTACACTCGAATAAAGAAGGTGGAACACAATTTGTATTGCTCTTCCCGAAAGGGATTGAAAAGCAAAGAAGAAAATGTAGTAGGAAATTTGATTGAAAATTGCTAAAAAGAAACAGACAAGAGAAAATGAGAATGAGAGAAAGAATGTTGTTTGCTTGTTATGTTAAATGAGGAAAATGACCTGCTATTTTTATTGTTTTCAGAAGGGGCAAAATGATAAAACAAGCAATTTTAGTTTCCTCAAAATATGCAACTGACTAGAATTTTTACAATAGTCAGAGGATTTTCCGCAACTGAAAATATTCTGAAAAAATTTTATCTAAAAAAAAACATGCACACATGTTAACACAGACACAGACACAGACACAAACCAAGCCGAGCGACGGTTCATACACTCGAATAAAGAAGATGGAATACAATTGGTATTATTGTTCTCAAAAGGAATTAGAAAACAAAACAAAAAATGCAGTTGAAAATTTGACTAAAAAATTGCTAAAAAGAAAACAAACCAAAGAAAAGGAGAATGAGAGAAAGATTATTGTTTGCTTATTATGTAAAATGAGGAAAATTATTTCCTATTTATATTTTTTCCAAAGGGACAACACGGTAAAACACACAGTGTTAGTTTCCTCAAAAAATTCAATTGACCAGATTTTTCACAATAGTTAGAGGATTTTCCGCAACTAAAAATATTTAAAAAAAAACAAAAAATTTATCCCAAAAGAGACACACACGGTACATGTCATAGACACGTGTTAAGACGGACATGGACAAGGACACGTACTAGGGCCGAGCGGCGATTGGTATACCCGAGTAAAGAAGGTGAAACACAATTGATATTGCACTTCTCGAAAGGAATCAAAAAACAAAAAAAAAAATATAATCGAAAATTTGATTGAAAATTTGTTAAAAGGAAAACAAATGAGAGAAAAGGAGAATGAGAGAAAGATTGATGTTTGGTTGTTATGTAAATTGAGAAAAATGACCTACTATTTATACTGTTTTCTGAAAGGGCAAAATGGTAAAACATGTAGTGTCAGTTTCCTCAAAAAATGCAATTGACCAAATTTTTTGCAATAATCAGAGGATTTTCCACAATTGAAAATATTTTTAAAATAATTTAAAAAAAGAAAAACATAAATTTTATCCAAAAGGAAACATGTGCAGTATGTTTTGTAGACAAATGTTAACATGGAAATAGATCGGGTTGGGCGGCAATTTGTACACTCAAATAAAAAATGTAAAACATAATTGGTATTTTTTTCTCGAAAAATCGATTGAAAAACTACTAAAAATAAAACAGACGAGAGAAAAGGAGAATGACCGAAAGATTGTTGTTTGCTTATTATGTAAAAGTAAATGACCTGCTATTTATATTGTTTTTCGAAGGGGCAAAATGGTAAAACATGCAGTGTTTGTTTCCTCAAAAAATGAAACTGGTCAGATTTTCCACAACAATTAGAGGATTTTCCATAATTAAAAATATTCTGAAAATAAATTAAAAAACAAAATTTTTGTCCAAAAAGAAACACGCGCGCTATGTGTCGTAGACACGTGTTAAGATGGAAACGGACAAGGACTGAGCCGAGTGATGGGTTGTACACCTAAATAAAGAAGATGGAACACAATTGATATTGTTTTTCTCAAAAGGAATTGAAAAACAAAGCAGAAAATGTAGGCGAAAATTTGACTAAAAAACTGGTAAAAAGAAAACAAATGAAAGAAAAAGAGCATGAGAGAAAAATTGTTGTTTGTTTGTTATGTAAAATGAGGAAAATGACTTGCTATTACTATTTCTTGAAAGGGAAAAGTGGTAAACCACATCGTGTTAATCTTCTAAAAAAATACAACTGACTAAATTTTTCGCAAAAATCAAAGGATTTATAAAAAAAAAAAATGCTATGTAAATGTCGTAGACACAGACACAGACTTGGCGACAGCAACGCGTGTGTGTTGAGCTTTTAAATTACTCAATAAAAATAAAAGAGAATGCTATATTTAAACCTCTTTAAAAATATTTTATCAACCAATATAGGATTATAGGATTACCCACTTTTCATTAGCAACATAAATAAAATGATGTAGTGAAATTTAGTAGTAGAGATTCAGAAATTGTGAACATTTTGTACAATACATGATTTTTTTTAATAAGAAATTTGTGAAAGCTGAATGAGGTTTTCGTTGTAATATAGTATAATCAAAAGATTAGTAAAATTAGCCATAAACATTGACAGTTGTCAATTAAGAGAATATACTTTTTAATTACAGTGATTTTAATTGATTTTCTAGTCTTCACAATAATATGATTTGGTATTAAAATGGGAAGGTAATAAATGAGAAGAAATTAGAAAATACTGTAAAGTAAATGCTTTTACTAAGACATATTTTCAAAAATATTAAAAATATAATTTTATAACTGGTTTTTTCCAAGAAAATCATACTATAATAACACTGTCGGGTAAATCACCTTTCCAAGAAAATCATACATCAATAATCAATACAGAAATCACCTTTTATCGTGCTAAATCGAATAATTGAATACGTTTTATTAATTACAATAGTAGGGTAAAGTTTGAACAACAAATATGATTAATGCGACTCAAAACAAAATTACACTTAAGATAATAAACACTTTTAACTATTAGGCCATCATATTTTTTGAAAGTAGAAATAAATTTTAATTTTAGAAATAATATACGTCTAATACAATTAAAAAGGCTCGCATCCACAATATTAACATTATCTAAATTGTATATCACTTACACTCTAATATTTATAGTATTTTATTGTAGGAAGGAGCAACCAAAAGAGAGAATAATGAAATTACCTATTTAGTTTCGATAAATTATATCTATTTCTATATTTGAAAACTTTTGAGAATTGACTTTTCAAATATTATTTATTTTTTACAGTTGAGAAATATAATCTTTTATGATGATACAATTAAGAAACATAATTTATACTTCTTTTCATTATATAATATTAACATAATATCACACTAATGTTCTCCGTAATACAAATTTCTTCATAAAACAATAATGTAAAAAAATTTGAGAAATTGTTATTACTTAGAAATAATACATAGCACAATTTAATAGAAACTTATAAGCATTTTAATAAAAAATATTTTTAAATATATAATTTTAATTGAATAAAATATTTTCATATTTTAATTAATTTGGTTTTCAAATTAAATAAATATTTTAGTTTTATGCATTAATTAAGTTTTAGTTGGAATTTAATATTTTAATAATTTTAATTCATTTTATTTTCATTTCATTGAATAAAATAATATTTTATTATTTTTAAATATATAATTTTATATACATATCCAATCAAAATATATAAAAACTTAATAAAAATAAGTATAATGGAAAGCCAAAGTAAAATTTAAATATCAAATTTTATACATAAAAGATAATTGTTAAAATTTGTTTTTTAAGAGATAAAAATAAATAATTTTATATTTAAATTTTAGGTATTGACGTGAATAAAATTTAGATTGTTGAGATCAACTTGGAGCTGTAGTATTATATACACACACACGCGATATATATGATATATGATTCTAGATAGAGTATAAATGATAAAATACTGTATAAATTCAAACCACATACATAGTCAAACCAATTAGGATGAATACCGCCTTCCACAAGTATTAATTAGCCGACTCTAGATATAACCTTACGCAAAACAAAAGTTATTGCAAACCACAAATTCAAAGGACTAAAATGAATTATTATAATTATGGCTGCTAAATTGGTATTGATTATGTTCTATATAAATTCCTGCAGTGATATATCATATATGCCAACATTCAAGTTCAATGGCGGCCTCCATATTCCACAACAATGTTATTCTCACATTCATATTTATTTTCCCATTTTTCAACCCAACCTTTGCAGGATTTGCTGTAAGCTCTTTTCCTAAAAACCCTAAAGCTTTATGTTGCATATTGTGGGAATCCATTCTAAGGACAATTTCTTTTGTTAGAACTCAGAAGATTTTCAAAACAGTTAAAATGGTTTTCACTTCCAAAATGGACAATATCTCCTAATACTAATATTTATAAGATGTTTATTGTTTGCAGTGGAACTCAGTTGCCAAAGAGCCCAAGTCTTCACAAAACTGGGTGAACCATGGTGGGGACTTATATAACCGAAGATATGCGGAGAAGGAGACCATGATCAGCCCTGAAACTGTCTCCAATTTGCGTTTGAAATGGGAATTCATTGCAGGCAAAGACATAACCGCGACGCCAGCGATTTTCGATGGAACCCTTTATTTTCCGAGCTGGAACGGGAACATCTATGCTATTAAAGCCTGTGATGGGTCCCTTGTTTGGGAGAAAAACTTGGATGAGTTAACTGGGCTTAATGCCACTGGTTTTATCGTGAATGTTAACTGGACAGTTGCAAGAGCAACGCCAACAATTGCAGATGATTTGCTCATCATTGGAATCTCTGGCCCTGCCATTGTTATTGCTGTCGAAAGATTAACTGGCGAGCTTGTTTGGTCAACCCAGCTTGATAACCATCCTGCTGGTATCATCACTATGTCTGGAACTTACTATAAAGGGTTAGTTTGTTTTGTTCCCATTTTCATTTTTCTTTCAAATATTCATATTCAATTTTTGTGTTGTATGCATGTCTTGATATAAGTTCAAAGATATTATTTTTCAAAAACCTCTAAATTCCAAGAAAAAAAATTCCTAAAAACTATCCAATGGGGATCGTGGAACAAAGTTGGGGGCTTAGTAAAAAATTTAAAAATAATATATATCGAATACCCATGTTAAAAGAGATAAAGAATAGATTAAAAAAGCATACATTTACATCTAAGAAATCTTGCAGGCATTTTTACGTAGGGACATCTTCAGAAGAAGAAGGCGCAAGCATAGAGCAATGCTGCATATTCCGCGGTAGCTTTGCCAAATTAGATGTCCGGTCCGGCAAAGTCCTATGGCAAACCTTTACTTTACCTGATAATTTCGGTCAAAAGGGGGAATATGCAGGAGCAGCCATTTGGGGAAGTAGTCCATCCATCGATACAACTCGAAACCATATCTATGTTAGCACCGGGAACCTATATTCAGCCCCTCTTCGAATACGCCAATGTCAAGAAGCTGAGAATAATCAAACTGTGCCGACTAGTCCAGACAAGTGTATTGAGCCCGAAAACCACTCAAATTCAATCTTAGCTTTTGATTTGGAAACTGGTGCAATCAAATGGTATCGTCAGCTAGGGGGATATGATCTTTGGTTCTTAGCCTGCAATAACCTTTCCACCCCGAATTGTCCTCCTGGTCCCAACCCTGATGCCGATTTTGGAGAGGCCCCGATGATGCTAAGTATCGATGGCAATGGAACTAAGCAAGATATTGTCATTGCTGTTCAAAAAAGTGGATTTGCTTGGGCTCTAAATAGAGATAATGGTGACCTTATTTGGTCTACTGTAAGTTTTACTTCATTGTGTCCTTTTCTATCCATTGTTTTCCTTTAAAACCTTCACTTTGGATGTATAGGAGGTCGGACCTGGTGGTCCAGGAGGAGGAGGCACTTGGGGTGCGGCTACGGATAAGAAGAGGGTCTACACCAACTTAGCCAACTCGCTATTCATGAATTTTACTTTAATACCGTCCCAAACAAATACGAATGCTAGTGGATGGGTGGCAATGGATGCTAAAAGCGGTGAAATCCTATGGTCGACAGCAGATCCGAGCAATTCCAGAGTTAGTGGTCCTGTCGCCATAGCAAATGGTGTACTTTTTGCTGGTTCAACAGATAAACAAGGACCTATATATGCCATTGATGCTAAAAATGGGAGAATTTTGTGGTCATATGAGACTGGTGCAACTGTTTATGGTGGAATGTCAGTGAGCAATGGATGCATTTATGTTGGTAATGGATATAAGGTCAATATAGGGGCTTTTATTCCAACTTATTCTGCTGGAACCTCACTTTTTGCCTTTTGTTTGACCTAAAAGCTTTAATAGGTATAAAGGGCCCTATTTTAGTCATAACTAGTTTGTTTCACTTTTAAATTATATGAAGATAATGATGTTTATTCATGTAAAATTGGCTTAACCAATACATTACAATTTAAATTATACTATTTTCTCATCTTAATATTTATATTTTTTAAGATCATTGGTATCTAATTTTTTTCTAAGTTAGTACCTCCATTAGTCTAATTGTTAGTTAAATTCTCAAGTATATTTTAAAAAAAAATTAAACACTTAATCCATAAATTATTACCTAAATTATACTCTTTTTTTTAAGTTGAGACCTGAACTTTTTTTAGCATAAGCAGATGTGTTGATGGGCCGAGCCAGGATAGATTCAGGTCAGGCTTAAGTATAATATTAACACACTTTATACTTATCCAAACTTGGTTCGACCTGAAATATGAGACTAAAATTTTTCCCAAGTCCACCCATATTTGTGAATGGTTAATCCAAGCTCATTTTAGGACTACCCATATTAATTTTTAATTTAATATTTAATAATTTTATTTATTTTTATTTATTTATTAAAATTTTATATATAGTCATCTTGACATTTTTTTAGGCTTAACTCGCAAATTGGTACCTAAATTACACATTTTTTTCCCATCTTGGTACCTAAACTATTTTTGGTCATAAGTGGTACCTAAATTACTTTTTTTTTCCGAAGTTGGTACCTCTATTAGTTAAACCATTAAGCCTATTTGAAAAAAATGTTTAACCCATAAATTGGTATCTAAAGTATGCATTTTCCCATTTTGGTACCTAAAAAATTTTTTGGTTACAAGTGGCCTAAACTACTTTTTTTTCCCTAATTTGGTACTTCTGTTAGTTCAATGGTTAGTTGAACTATTAAGTCTATTTTTATATAAAAAAGGTAACCAATTAAAAATTGACATAGGGTAAAAAAGACTATTATTTTCTCTTATATATATATTTTCTTTCTTTAGAACAGGACCAATGGTAGAATTGTTCATGTAACACCCCTAAACTCAGTTCGACTAGAATTGTTCATGTAACACCCCTAAACTCAGTTCGACTAGAATTGTTCATGTAACACCCCTAAACTCAGTTCGACCCAAGGAACCTGATATAGGAATATCAAAATTGGTGCCAAAGTGATTTTGGCAAATCACTAATATATTTGAACATTAAAAAATAATAAATTTTTATAATTTATATTTTAGTCTCGACTACTTGGAACATACTTGATCTTCCTAATTACATGCCATTCTATTCAAAATATTGAAACATACCCTTTTGGCACTTGGAGATGTGATGAGATGAATGCTCACAACCTCGATTACAACTCTTCAAAATCACTATACCTAATCTGCGCATGGAAAATAAAACGTACGCTGAGTAAAAACTCAGTGGTATTTTTATAATCTGAATATTTAAAAAACAATATAATATAATAATAGGCACAATTAAATTTATAAGGACATATTAATGTCTAGTATCATATCATAACTAACATTTTTCATTTATTAAACAATATCCTAATTCACACAATTGCTATATAAATGATTATTCACATATCAACCATATTTATTCGTCAATGGCATTAGTCATGTAATACTCAATTCATGAATACATCATTTCATACCATACTCAATTCATGAATATATAACTCAAATATTCTATATGTTGTCAACATATTTCACATTCTATTTTCAATTCACTATATCACTTCCATTTCTCATATCATTTCATTTCAATATCAATTGTAAGACTTTATTATTCATTTACCCCTATTAACAAGACTCGGACTTGGACGGATACACGGATCCAACCAAAACACACCAGTTTGGCACTCAGTGCCTCATCGGATAATTCGAAGTAATAGATTGACACCCAGCGGCCAAGCCGAAGTAAGTTGGTACCCAGTACCTCATCGAATTTATCCGAAGTAATAATTTAACACCCAGTGTCTCATCGATTCGTAGTCGAAGTATCTCTGAACTCTTCCAATCCTATGGCATGTCAACTATGTCTGACTCAGCCTGATACAGTTAATAGAGTTTCCGTTTCACTTTTCAGACACAACCAATATTCAGTATTTCATTGTCACAAAATTCACATTTCAATATCAATCAATAATTTCATCAATCACAAATTCATATAATCTCATTTCAATATCAAGATAATAATAAACAACACTCACCTTAATTACTTACCATACACATTAATTTAAAATACAACAAATAAAAATTTCTAAATTCGGATTATAGAAATTCAAACCATAATTCTCGAGCTACTCCTCGTTAATCTTGCATTTTCCTTTCTTAGTCGAGGTCTCTGGCACAACGTTAGCACTTTGAGTTTCAACCCCAAACTCTAAATTTCTCCTTTCTTTTTCTTTCTTTCTTTTTCTTCTTTCCTTCCCTTGTTTCGTTCCCCGATTCTGTTCTTTTTTTTTCTTTTTCTTTTATGTTTTGTTTTTATTATTATATTATATTATAATATATATTTTACTTCTACAATAAGAAATACATGTATTATTATATACATATGATTATTATTTTTACACATGTATTTCGCCATTACTATACATTTGTCATAATTTGATTTAATTAATTAATTAATTAATTATTTTATACTTTAATTATAGTATAATATAATATAATATAATAATATTTTCTTAAATAATAAGTAAGTATATATAATTATTACAAATATATGTATAATATTGTTACACATGTAATTTACTATTACCATACAATTGTAAATTTTACGGTTTATTTGCTTAATTAGTCCCTTTATTCTCTATTTTATTAATAAGCCTTCACACTTTATTCTATTTAATCCTTAGACCTAATTAACCTTAATTTAAACAAATTCACCTAACCAAAACCTAATTAACTACACTACTAATCATCGTAAATATTTTTAATAAATATTTACGAATTCATTTTTCGAAAATGGAGGCCCAAAAATACACTTTCTGATACCCATGACTATCGGGTCGTTATGGTTCAAGCTATTAGTTCTTAGTTTGATTAGTTCTTCTAGTTCAATCGCATAAATAATTAAAATTTACAAAAAAAAATCAACAAAAAATAAAGAATCTGATTCTATTATTTTTTAGCTTGGTTCAACCAACCTATATTGGTTTGCAAGTCTATCAATTCAACACTTATCTCCAGTTTGGTTTTGAAAACACTGATTTTAATCAATGAAATAACTTTTTCGATATCTCCTGGTTGAACAAGCATGTGATGAAGTTTGAAAACAGAATTAATTGTCAGCATCTTGACCTGAGAAGAATGAGTTTCGAGCATTACTAGTATTGCAATACATTATAAAAGAAGAAAAAAAATAGAGAAATAGAAAAAATAAAGCGAGAGAAACAATGTAAAAAAAATAAGAGGTAAATAAATATTTTTAAGTTTACATGACAAATTAGTATTGGTTGGAATTTGTAACACCCCCCCGACTTGACTTAGGATTTTTTGCTAAGTCGGCTTCTTTCAGAAATTTAATTATGACATTTATTTTTGTGGCGTTTTTAAAACAATTGAGGTTTTCAAGAAAAGATTTATCAAAACTTTAACTATTTTGTAAAGCAGCAAAAAACATTTAAAATAATAGTTTTCTAAATCAAATAATATGCAAATATCAGAGTAATAATTAAGTAACATGCTTAATAAGCTAATCAATCTCAAACCTAAGATATAAAAGTAAGAATAATTAATATTACAAGTCTAAAAGATTAAAATGATTAAGGAAAACTTTAATGAAACTTTTAAAATAAAAGCAATATAAGTTGCTAATCTAAGGTCCTTCGGATGCAATTCCAAGTCCTAGTTCTCTGCGCTACATGAGAGGTAAGAAAAAGGGGGAATGAGCTTATGACAACCAGTGTGAGTCTAATTTTTAAATCGGTATATATAATTACACAAACAGTAAAACATTCAATTCATGACATATAACAAATTAAGCATAATATAAGAAATATTTAATAAATCCATGCATGTACAGGATATACTAATGATGTGATGCAGTTATAATTTTAATTTCTCACCCATCCATCCTGTTCGTCCTCGAGCATTGCTCGACACTCCAAAATCCATATCAATAACTAACTATCTCGGATTTCCCGATGAAGATGGCCATTCACTTGTCATCTGTGACGATGACTTTTACTATAATAACTTACCATCTCAATTGTCCGGTTTTGATGCCTTTTTAAACTATCATCTTGGTTTAATTCAGTTTTGAAGACATTGCCACCTACTTCGTGTAGTATTATTTTTGGGTCTGGACTTAAATTGCCTCTATCTCATATGGAACTCCTTCGTCTTCCATACCTATTTTTATATAACTATGCATATATACTTAGCATATTATGCTATTTATCATCAATCGGTGCTACATTTGATATCTTTAAACTTATCATATAACAACATGTGTTCATGCATTCATTCACGTCAAATTCACTTAAGTAATTAATTTATGTGAATTAAAACAATATTACATATACAACATACTCATGCGATTTAACATATTTAGTTTGTCTAACACATACATAAGTAGGGTTTGCATTTACAGAGGTCACGCATATAGGGTGGCACATATAGACTCGCACCTAAGGGCTTACAAAAAGGGTTTGCATAAGTAGGGTTCGCACGAGTAAGGTTCACACTTAGGGGTTCGCATATACAGAGTTTGTACATAGGGTTCACACAAGTACTTCGCACATAAGGGCTCACAAACTTACTAATGCTAGGGTTCACATATTAATCTATATGGTTCACATATATAGACACATAGGTTCACATGTAACAACATGAAGGGTTCACATATTAATCACCTTTGCATAACTAATCATTTAGGTTCACATAGTAGTACATGGAGAGTTCGCATGTATAAACACATAGAGTTCGTATGATTTTCATGTAGGGTTCACGAAGATATAAATTAGGAGTTCACATAATAAATCTTATATGATTTTGCATATGGGTTCACAATAGGGATCTGCATGAGAGGGCTTGCCTATAAGGGTTTTGCATTCAAAAAGGGTTCACATACAAGAGGGTTCACACATACTAGGGGGTTCTCACATGCTAAGGGTTCGCACATGCAAGGGTCTTGCACATAGGGGCTTGCTCTTAGGTTCATACACAAGGGCTCGTGCATAGGCTCACACACAAGGGCTCGCACATTGGTACGCACATACAGAGGGGTTCTCTTTTGGTGTTCGCCTATACAAGTTCTCTACTTTCTACTACTTCAAATCTACATAAAGGTTTAAGTTTAGATCTCACACCTGATTTGATGACACAAAAACCTTAATTTGGGAGAGGAGATTGACGATCTACTTGGAGAGCAACGATTTTGAAAACATTGAATCATTTTGCTTTGAAAATTGATTTGGTAATGGTGGAGAAAGAGAAGAACTTGAGGGTGTTTTCCTTGAAAATTTACTAGGTAAAAATTCCACTGTTTGAAAAGATTTCCTATTTATAAAACTATTTTTCCCTAATTAAATTAGGTTTTAGGAATTCATGTATAATTAGGACTATTTTAAAAATAAGGTTAAATTAAAAAATAGTTTTTTTGGTTGGGCTATTTTGAAAATTCGACACTTCCATGGGGTAAAAATAGAAAAATAAAATATTTTGGCTAAATGCACACAAGAGGTTTCAAAATAAAGACCTAGAGGTAAGCTAAGGCTTTAACACTGAACCAATAAGCTCATTCTTGTTATTTTTTTTTAACACAAATAATTTTTAAGGCATTCTAGTTCTCTTACCTTATACTTTAAAAAAAATAAATTCTTAAATTTTTCTCCTTATTTCTTCTACCCTATTTTTGGGATGTGACAGATTCTTTTAACATATAGAACATTCTTGTGTAAAATGGGTAACAAAATAATAATTTAGGTATCACTTGTGACAAAAAAATTTATTGGTACCAAAATGAAAACAAAAACATAGTTTAAGTATCAATTTATCGGTTACACCTTTTTTAATAATAGATTTAACAATTTGAATAATGAAAATACCAACTTGGGAAAAAATAGTTTAGGTACCACTAATGACAAAAAAAAAAAGGTTTAGGGACCATGATGACAAAAATGGTATAGCTTAGGTACCAATTTGTGAGTTAAGCCTTTTGTAATGTTTACATTATAGTAATATTATATATTACCATAGATTTATTTTTTTCTTTTGCATAGATTTTTTTTTTTTTTGCATTATAGGTTACATAATATATAAAAGTAACATAATACAAAACATTATAAACTTAAAAACAGGTCATCTCAGGAATTGTATGGTCAAGCCCAAGCTCGGCCCATATTTTAAATGGGTCTAGTTTTTTTCTCAAGCTCATTTTTTGACCCTAATATTTTTTTCTAAACCTCCAAATTTTCGGGTAGGCCTTCAAGCTTGGGTAGATAGCTCAACCTTTGAATAAGGCTAGTCACAAGTATTTTTTCGTTACCCATTTTACACCAAAAATGTTATATCCGATAAAAAAATTCCAATCAATAATAGATTGCCACATCATATAAACTTAAAAAAGAATTTACTCTCTCTCTTTCTTTTTTCTTCCTTTATAATCTCGAATATAGAAAACAAGAATTTCTATTGTTGAAGCAAAGAGATTTGTCAGTGGTAGATTATGAATGAGAATATATGTGACTCAGAAAGTATTCTATGGAACTCATCCCTATCGGAGAAGCAAGGTGTAAGCGTTTCCTACGAGGAATGCAGGATGAAATCAGAACTCAGTTAGTTACACTGAAGATTAAAGAGTTTGTGGATTTATTTGAATGAGCAAAAATGGTGGAACAATCTCTGGGATTAAATAAGAAATTTGAACCTTCTTAGGTTATGGGAAAATGCTTTAGGACTCCTAGCTCTCATTCAGTAACAAAACGAAGCAAAGAGTCTCGAGATTTTGGTAAGACAGATGCAAGACTGACAGCATTGAATAAAATGCAAAGAGTCTCGGGATTTTGGTAAGATAAATGCAAAATGCTTTGGGACTCCTACAGTTTTGGTTGAGAGTGTAAAATGGCCGAGTAGAAATTCTAAAATTCTGACTTGTGAACATTGTGGAAAGAAGCACTGGGGAAAATGCTGGAAATTGGCAAACAGTTGTTTTTTATGTGAATCGTTGGAGCATTTCACTCGTGAGTGTCTGAAGAATGAAAATAATTCACTTGATGAAACACAACGAGCCACCTCTGTAGTTAAGGGTCGATGGATGGGTATAGGTGAATCAGTTTTGAGAGGTGGATCAAGAAAAAGGAGCGAAACAGTCACTCATCAGCCTGAGGCCGGAGCGTCGGCTTATGTTTATGTTGTGCAGACACGTGATGAAGGAGATGCTACTGATGTTGTAGTAGGTATTTTTCTGTTATTCTACATACCTGTTTATACTTTGATTGATCCTGGTTCTTCTCATTCATATGTTAATATCGATCTGGTCAAATTTGAGAGTATGAAATCTGAGATGTCCAAAGCAGCCATGTCTATATCATGTCCGTTGGGTCAAACAGTGCTAGTTAATCAAGTTTGTAAACGATGTCCATTGAAAATTCAAAATTTGACCTTTCTAGTGGATTTATTAATTATGCCTTTTGCTGATTTTGATGTAATTCTGGGTATGGATTGGTTAACCGAGCACGGGGTAGTTCTAGACTGCCGAAAGAAAAAGTTTTTGGTTCAAAATTCGAGTAGTGAGATTATATAAGTTACTGGTGTTAAGACGAGTGGTTCAAATTAGATTATCTCGTCGATTCAAGTTAATAAGTTGTTAAAACAGGGTTGTGATGCTTTTCTAGCTTATGTTATAAATTCAAAGACTGGGGATAGTGAAATCAGTAATATTCAAACTGTTTTTGAATTCTCTGATGTGTTTCCTAAGGAGTTGTCCGAATTACCACCTGATCTAAAGGTTGAATTTGCAATCGAAGTGTTCTCTGGTACAGATCCTATGTCCATACCCCCTGTAGAAGCCCAAATTGCCCGGGCCCGATTACATCAAAACCCAACCAAACCTCTAAACCCACTAAAACCCTTAACCCATGACCCATTTACATCTACCCAAACCCATTACAAAACCCAAATATTAAACCCAATTCAAAAGCCCATTAAGCCCCCCTCCAAAAAAAACACCTAACCCAAAAAAAAAACCAAGAAACCCTAGCCACCTAGCCACTTTCCCACTTGCCCCATTTTTCCTCCCATTTTTGATATCCATTGTCTGCCACCATCACCTACAAAATAGAAAAAAGATAATAGAAAATCATGTAAAAGATGGCTATAAAAAGCCATTCAAAAATCATGTAAATGGGGGAATTTTTTATCAATACAAAGAATTTATCTTCATTTTTGCATCAATATTAGCAGATTAAAACCAAGAAAGAAAGTGGATAGCGTAGAATACAAACCAAAAATCTCAGAAATCGAAAGTTAAAAAATACCTAAAGGTGATTTTATCTTCTTTATTATTTTACTCTTATTTTTATTTTTATTTTATTTTTTTCCCTTTTTCGAATCTATTAATCTATATATATACATCATAATAAAAAAATATAATAAAATATATATATATACAAAACAAATATAAAAAAATTACCTTTCTCCATACTTTGTATCTGAAGTACTTCACTTAATTTCCTCTCATTGTATTGGGCTTTGGCGGTATTTATCATGCACTACGGGACTGAAACTCTTGAAGAATCTTTTCCATTTTTCGGTTATGTATGGAAAGATAGAAATAAAATGACCACAATTTTGGGTATTCACTTAATTTTGCTAGGTATAGGTGCTTTTCTTCTAGTATTCAAGGCTCTTTATTTTGGGGCGTATCGATACAGGGCTCGGGAGGGGAGATGTAAGAAAAATTACCAACTTGACTCTTAGCCCAAGTGTTATATTTGGTTATTTACTAAAATCGCCCTTTGGAGGCGAAGGGTGGATTGTTAGTGTGGACGATTTGGAAGATATAATTGGAGGACATGTATGGTTAGGTTCCATTTGTATATTTGGTGGAATCTGGCATATCTTAACACGCGGTGGTCGGCGCCGGCGACGGACGGCGGCCGACGGTCGGCCGGTGATCGGACCCTGGCCGGATTCCCTTTCCCCCCTCCCTTCTCTCTCCCTTCTCTCTTCCCTCTCTCTCTTTTTTTTTTCTTTCCCTCTCACCAAATGAATTTTTTGGTTATTTTAGGCCTTATATAGCCCTCCAAAACGACATCGTTTTCGGGGCTACAATTAAGCCCCAAAACGACGTCGTTTTGACTTGGACCGGTTCAACCCGACCCGACCCGCCTAGGATCCGCTTTTTGTTAAGGAAGGGATAATTGCGCTTTTAGCCCTTCCGCTTTTTATTGTTTTGCAATTAAGTCATTATTTATTTTTTAATTTGGCACCGAAATTTGTCGCGATTTTCAATTTAGTCCCCGCTGATGTGCTGAGTTTTGATGGGAAGGAATATTTGTTGTTTTGGCCAGGGATTTAAATTGCGGTTGCGGCCGCGTTTTCGGTCGCGTTGCGTTTATCGCGGTTGCGGACATAACGGATGCTATTGCGGTCATCATGGTATCGCGGTCGTGAATTTTTTTAAAATTCGCACAACTTATTGTAAATCATAATAATTTATAATTATAATTATAAAAAGTCACTTTTAATGATTTTTAGAGTGTTTTCTAACACTTATGAACTTTTATTAATATGATATGAGAACACAACTTTTATAATCATTACTTATTCTTATATTTATTTACTGAATTTTCTAATAATGTTATATTAACTAATAACAAAGTAAAAAAAAAAAAGAATATTGAGCATTTATCATATTTAATAAGTTTGAAATTTTTATAGATAAAATAATTGAAAATTCATACCGAGAGATGTTTGTAATATTTCTTGACGACTTTGAAGATGGTGAAGATATAAACATTCTATCTTGCAAAAGGAAAAAAAGAATAGATAAATGTATAGATTCTCATTAATTATTCCTATTTCCTACCACTTATTCTCACTCTCATTCTACTTTTATATATTGTTTAACATGCTTGATTCTTAATTATCTTTTCATAAAATACGCTCCATTCATTTATCAAAAGATATGTTTTAAATGTTTTAATATCATCAAAATTAGGAACATTAACAAAAGTTTTCTTTTAAAAAAACATACCTTACAAATAATGGTAGTGGTACGATTTAGTTTTCACCAATTAGTAGAATGACGAGGAAGATCAGATCCATCACCTTCACTTTGAGAGCGTTCTTGACTTGATTCTCTTGGCCTTTGTCCAAAAATATATCCAAAAAAAGTAACATTTTCACATTGGTTTTCATATAATTGATGTGGAGGATATATTTGGGGAGGAGGATACATGAGAGGTGGAGGTGGGTGATACATTGGTGGTAGAGGATGCATTTGAGGCTGGTATGGCACACCATAATTAGGAAATGGTGGATAATAACCATATGGTTGTGGATAACCATGTGAAGGTTGAAAATATGAGGGTTGTTCTGGTGGATAAAAACCTTGAGTACTAGTAGATGAATCACTATACCCAAGGTTACTAGAACCCGATCTCCTACCAGATGAAGAGCCTATAGAAGTATGCTTTTTGCCTTTTCCTTTTGATGGAGCTCTAGGTTCACTTCTATCTCTCCTAGGTTCAGGAAACATATTTCCATCAAACTCTGATCTATCACGGAAATGTCTACTAGTGGTACCAACCCCATATTCTCCTCTATACTGACTAGAAGACCTAATTTCACCTCTATCACCATTATATCCATCATCCTCATCAACTGGACTTAAACCACCACCGTCGGGTCCATCGCCACTCTGACTTGGCATTGAACTAGAACTTGAATGAGACAAATTTTGTTGTTGAGATTGATTAACATCCATTTCATCATCAGAGGTATCCACAGGTAACACACCGGCATTTTCACCATCTAATAATGGATTCTCTTTCTCATGAAGCCATTCTGATAGTGGATCAACATCTTCAAAGATATAATCAAGGCTGATAGGATTAAAACTAGTGTTTATATCATCAGTGCTCATTCTTTTTTGATGCCTTATCTGAAGCCTCATATTGTAATAGGTAAACACTAGTTTCTCAAGTTTTTTATACTTCAACCTATTTCTTGCCTTGGTGTGAATATAGCTAAATGTGCTCCAATTTCGTTCGCAATTTGATGCTGAAGTTGTTTGACTAAGCATTTTAATTGCTAATTTTGTAATTCGGAACACATGTGCCATATATTATCCACCACTCAATTGCATAATATTATTTAAATTTCAAAATAACTTCAAAATGTACAATATAATTACATAATATAAATTAAATTAAATAATTTAATTAATTGTTTACCCGGATTCATTTGCTTCCAAGCTCTTTGCGCTTGTGGAGTACCAAATGTCTCATGTTTATCTCTAAATAGTAACAACTGCATAAATAAAAGATAGAGTAAAAAAAAATTCTATTTCAAATTATGTAACTAATTTACAAATAATAGTACTTGAATTGAATCTAACCTGATTAACCATTCTGACTTGAGTATCAAGAGAAGGTTCTAATCTTTCAATTACTGATCATGTACCTTCTAATGTTTCTATTAGTACATTGTGAGAATGCTCCACACCAAATTGAAATTGAGGATTAAGAAAATAACCTAAGAATAATTTATAAGAATATCATCAAATAATAATAATCTAAAGCTTAAAATAATAAAATATAAAAATATTTCTTAATTATATAAAATATTTTATCTTACCAGCTGAATGCAAGTCGGAATGCATAAAATTCCATCTTTTGTCAATAATCTTTTCGTACTCAGTAAAATATCGACAATCTTGTTGAATTGCTCGTTTAGCTCTATCAACAGCCTCATAAATAAAGTCCATTGTTGGTTTTTCATCGCTATCCACAAGTCTCAATACTTTTACTAGGGGCTCATAAACTTTTATGAGGTCATTGGCTTTCTTCCAAAAATCTTTTCCCAAAATAATTTTTTAGCTTCATAAGCGAGCCCGACTTTTCTTCCCCATTTTGATTCTTTATATTCCTATATATTCATAAGAAAAATTTTAAAATAATATAATTTAAATTATTTGGAACTAATAAAATCATTAAAGATTGCTACTTGCTATATTTAAGTAATTATATTAACTAATTATAAAATACTAACCTTTGAACTAAACATTTCTCTCAGACCTTGCTTTTGTCTTGTTATCTCTTCAAGTTGAATGAAATGAGTTGCAAATCGAGTAAGAGCGGGTCGAAGTATTTGTTTCCCTTGTGTATACTTCTTCATCAAATCAACAGTCCAAGTGTGATTGTATATAAAGCAAGTCACTTTCTTTGCCTCATCTAACACTTTTGCTACACTGGGCCTTTTCCCAATATCTTCAAGGCATAAATCTAAACAGTGAGCTACACATGAGGTCCAATATAGATGTTCTCTTTTCAACATTAATATTTTTCCAGCAGCTTTCATTGCTGCCTCATTATCAGTCACTATTTGGACAATGTAATTTTCTCCAATTTCTTCTACAACTGAATCTAGCAAACTATAGTAGAATTCAGCATCTCTACTATGAACACTTGAGACATCTACTGATTTCCAAAAAATGGTTCCTTTACTACAATAAACAAGGAAATTAATGATATGCATTTGATTCAAACTGTTGGTCCAACCATCACACATTAGAGTTGCACCCAATTCTTTCCAATGAGTCTTTAGTCCGTTTACCCAATTATGAACTCGTTGATACTCTGACTCCAAATACACATCTGAAACCTCATAAGGTGTTGGGAGCTTTACACCTTGTCCAACTTCTGTTGACACTTGAATTAAGTTATACAACCATGGAGAGCTTGCTAATTGAAAAGGAAGTCTTTCATATATTAAAAATTTAGAAACCGTTTCACCTATCTTCTTTCGAAAACTCTTTAAAAAAGAGTCACTGACCTTTGGTTGCTTTGAACTTTTGCTTCTAACCAATTCAGGTATAGTTCCCCTTAAGGTAAACTCAGACTCAGTTGGGATGGATGATCCTTGAGAAGATTGCCCTTTTTCATAAATGTTATCCCAACCACCAGTACTCCGTCTGAATTCTTCCCTTCTATGACACTCGTGTTGTGATTGGATACTTTCTCGAGTTGCTTGCCTTATAGCAGAAATCTCATCAATGAATTCCTCGTGTTCATCCTCCTCTTCTCTTAATTGAGATAAGAAATCATCTTTTCTCCTCTTTTTGTCTATTTTCTTTGTATTGTTTTCTTTCAGTACATTCATCATACTTTCTCTAATGACACCTGTTAATGAAATAAAAATAATTCACACTTTATAATTTATATTATTATCAATTATATATAACTTTATTGATAAATTTATAATAACATTTAAAAATAACAATAAAGTATCACATACTAGTAACATTAGGGCATGGTGCAACATTGCCGGTTTTATCAGCAATGTGCTCTTTAAATCGTGTTATTCGTCCTTTCACAACTTTACCACAAAGTTTACATACGATATTTCCTTTCACATTTGGCACTGGAGTTCCAAAGTGCCAACCTATATCATTACTTGGTGCACCCTCCAATCCCTTAGTCGGAAACTCTTCACGTGGTGGCATGCTTTATTTTATATATATAAGAAACATAAAATTATATTTAGAAATATAAGCAACTCATTACTTATATTATCAACAATATAATAAAAAAAATAGTAAACATCATTAACATGGAAAATTTAAATTTATTGCATAATCCATACATAATTTATTTATTTTTTAAAACAACAATACACCATAACCCATTATTACTTGGTTCCAAAGTTTTGGTTCGAGAATAATATTTGGAATTATTGTTTAATGCAAGTTCGCTTGGAGACAATGGCACCATTATTCGGACTAACCTATCGGATATGGCATCCATACCACCAAGGCACCAACCACCAACCTTTTACTTTCAACTGTCTCATGTTTTCTTTCTTTTCTTAATTGCATTTCTTCTTCCTTTCATTTTTTCTTATGTCGTTTTAAAAGAAAGGAAGCAAACATTTTTTTTTTATCCTCAACCCAAGTTATAGTTGATAAAAATTGCAATGTAAAATATGTCATGATTTTATATAATATTGATTCACAAAAAAAATTATTGGTTATCATCTATACTCTTTCAGTCTTTCTATATTTGAAGTTTAATTTTCTTTCTTACTTAAAAATTTTATCTCTTTTTTTTTAGATTTAGATTTATTATAATATTATTTTTATTACATGATTATTAAGGGAGTTGTTTTTACATTATAACAAAATAGATATATAACAATGACAATAGTAGTCGCCACCATTTTTAGCATTTGCTATCTATGTATTTGATTCGATTTGAATGTACCTTTTTAATAATTTTTTATTTGTAATAAATTAAAAATATATTTAAAAATTAAAATATAAAATGCTGAAGAAATTATTATTTTTGGGGTGAAAGAAGAAATTAGTTTTTAATATTAAAACAAGTAAGCAAATTGAAAATAATGTTTTTACTTTAAATTTAAAAATTAATAATTGACTAATACTTTTTAATACAATAAGATCGAATTAATTTTTTATACATAAGTTAACTTTGTTTTACTTTCCTTTTTTTTAATTTTATTCAAATAAGTAAGAATAGTTTTACCATTATTAAATATTTTTCAATTTTAATTAAAAAAAAGGAACGACAAACACCCAATTTATAACCCCCAAAAGACAAAACACCTCTTTTCTTCAGTTCTTCTACTTCTTCACTTCTTCTTATTTCTTCAAATCAAAGTTAAATCCCTAAACAGTTTAGTGACTAAACACACAAAATTTAGAAGAAAAATTGAAGAGTTTTAGAAACTCTATCATCCTCTCATCTGAAATTCTTGGAATATGTTGTTGGTCATTGTGTTGTGTGCCTTCTCAATTCTCCCTAATCCCTTCATCGGTTCATCCCTAAAGTCTCTATCTAAAGAACATATACCTTTGCAGAAGTGCAGATTCAAGACATGCAAGCAAGAAGCCAAGCAAAGCAAGAACCAAGACAAAATTTCAGGTAACTTACTTAAAACTATCAATCTTTGAATGTGCAATTAGGGCGGGTTTGCTTTTCGGATCCAAGTCCTTGGCGCTTTCATCTATTCTTTGTCCTTGTCGTCTTTGTGTTGTTCACTTGTTCTTGTTTGCGAAATATGAGATTGAGAAATATCTTTCTTTGTGTTGTCTTGTTGTAGTGTTGTTTGCTTTTGATTCAAGTATTCAACATTTCAACTTTCTTTTTACTTTTTGTTTTTGAAAACTCGATTTTGCAGGGAATATATTCCCTTTTGGCTTTTGTTTTATTGTGTTGAGTGTTGACTGTTTATGTTTCATTGAATACTTGAATGTTGATAGATGAATTATTTTTATTATAACGGGAAATAACGGGAATAGCGGCCCGTTATTACCGCAATCTGCCGTTACCCGTTAAATTGCGGCCGCGATCTACCGCTATCGGTGTGAAACGGTTTCACACCGCTATTTTCGACAATAGCGGTTTCGGACGGTGCCGCTACCGCAATATAACGGCCGCTATTCCGATTGCGGGCCGCTATTTAAATCCCTGGTTTTGGCCCCCCACTATTTCCGCACATGTTCAATATAGTCCTTTCCTTTTATTTTTATTTCAATTTTGCCCCAAATATTTTGTTTTTAGTTCAATTTAATTCTTTTTAGTTACTTTACTATTTAATTAATTATTTTAGTATTATTATCATATTTTATTTACTTATGTAGTGTGTTAATAATTTTATCATTTCTAATACGTATATATATATTATATGTATTTTATATATATTATATATATATTTTTAATGCCATTAGTTATATATTTCTTATACTATTCCATGTATGTATTTTATATCATCTTATGTATATATTCTCAAATACTATTATATACACATACATATATATATATTTTAAAATACCATATTGTGTATATATTATTATTACAAATTATTACTATTGCTAGTATTATTATAACTATTATTATATTAGTGTATATTTTATGTACATATGTATATATATATATATTTTTTTTGTACATATCATTATTTTATATTATTGTTGTAAATTTTTTATGTATATATTTTTTATGTACGTTTCCTAATATTTTCTTTTATTGTAGATATTATTATTATTATTACATACTTTTATTATATGCATATATATATGTATTTTTTGTACATATTATTATTTTAAATTATTACTACCAAATATATCATTTTTCCTATTTTATTATTAGTACATGATTTGTTTTTATTTTTATTTTTTGTAAATATCATTATTATTGTTATTCTAATATTCTAGTATTCCGTGTTAATATTTTTCATTAATGATATCATTTTTTTAAGTCCTTTATCTATTTTAATTTCTCACTTTAGGAATATTTTTTCTCATGTTTTAATTAATTTCAAAAATAAGGCAATGTACCGATTTAATATTAAGCCATCGATTTCATCGCTATGTTGGGTGAAATTTGTTGGCTTGTGTTAAAAAACGGGACACCCTTTCTAATAAAAAAATCGAAAACTAAAAATTCTCATTTTTCAATTGGATCACGAGTAAATGTCAAATTGAATTCGTATTTTTGAAAATCAAGTCAACACATGTTTATGAGATACCAATTTTGGGCGTCGCGAGGGTGCTAATACCTTCCTCGCGCGTAACTGACTCCCGAACCCCAATTTTTCTCTGGACTTTCACGTAGACCTAAATTTGGCCTTCTTTTTGTTTTAAAATAATTTTATTAGGTGTCCGATCACACCTACAAAAAAGGATCGGTGGCGACTCCCTTTGTTAATAAAATCGAAAGTTGGTTTTCAAATGTTTAATAAATCGCCCCAATTAGCGACCAACCGAAAGAGAAATTTTTTTCGTTGCTACAACTGGCGACTCCACTAGGGGCTTCCATTTTTTAGAGTCGAGTTGAATTAAATGCGTGTTGTCAAAATTTTCAAATTTCCGTGTTCAAATTAATATTTAATCATGATCCTTAAGTTTTGTTTTCGAAAAAATCATACATACGTATCCCCTAATTTGTTTTATCTTTCGTTTTAGTTTTGTAGTTTTAAAATAAATGAAAGGATTGCAAGTTTCTCCCACACACCGTGCACTTGCATTTTGCATAACATGAGCTCTCTACCCGGGCTCCGCCCCTGTTTAAGTGAAAGTAAACGCTACGCCTTCGTGAGTTAACTCGTCCCTCCGCACAGGCTAGTGAATACTTTCGGGTTACATATGACTTATGCTTTCATGAGTTAACTTGTCCCTCCGCATAAGCATAAGTAAATGTAATCCCTCGAATTGAACTCATGAGTCTGTGATGGGCTATGACCGAGGCTTCGTACTAATCTTAGCAGATGACAGTACGGACAATTCGAGTACCTATCTAGAACCAAAACCGCATATAATAAACCATACGAGCCACCTAAATAGAGCCATGCAGAACCTCCGTCCGTTTAGTAGTCACCAAAATAAGTGCACGGGAGGAACGCCTCTTGCCTTTTGCATTTTCACTTTCTATACAAAGGGGATTGGGTCTGTTTAATAAACTAGATTTGGGTAGTTTGATTCGTTAAATTTTCCATATTTTTTCTGTCTGTATTTAATTACTAATCAAGGTTGTTTGTCTTTGCCGTATTGTTTTTCATCATGCATTATAGGCATCATATTAGAAAGGTGTTGACTAAAGATCAGTTGCCAAAAAACGGGTTTCTAATGGAAGAGTCAATTATACAAACAACCGAGAAAAATGCCGTAGTCCGAGATTGGTCTCTAAAAACTCAAAAAGAAAAAGAGGATAGTCTATGGGAGGGATGTATTGCCAATCTGCCCGAGCACGTAACTGTGAATGTCCGCCAGAATAAATTTGAAGATTTGGTTCGGGTTTGGAATCAGTGGGACTCGGACACTAGGGGTATCTTCACTGAGAGGTATGGGGACATAGCCAACTTGATTGCTGTCAACATAGACGAACGGTTGATCCAAGCCATGGTCAGATTTTGGGATCCGGCTTACCAATGTTTTACTTTCAACCGGGAAGACATGACCCGACTATAGAAGAGTACTGCTGCTACGCCGTCAGATCGATAATGTACAACCCTATAAGATATATGTGAAAGAACCTAAGCCGATGACCTTCAAGAAAAAGTTGGTGAGATTGACAGACATGACTGACGCATGGGCCGAAAAACAGATAAAGAAGAAGAATGAAACCATTTGTATTCCATGGTCTTCCCTACGAGATTTGGTTCTGAACCATCCCGACATGTTGAAAAGGATAAATCTATTCTCTTTGGCCATTTACGGTTTGATCATTTTCCCGAAAGTTCTCTGACATCTTGAAGTTGCAGTAGTCGATTTCTTTGAAAGGTTAAAACAAGGAATCAACCCGTCCGACTATCCTAGCGAGACCTTGGATCCCTAAATAGTTGTAGGAAAATAGGGAAAGGACGCTTTATCGGATGTGCGCAGTTACTAAATGTCTGGATTTTGAGTCACTTTTGGAAAGTAGAGCGTACCCCGTTCCATATGTTTTCAAAAACATTTGCCCCGTTGGAAGCTTATCTCAAGAAAGAATGGCTAAAAGAAGTCACTGAACAGCATTGGGTCTCAGTTTTTCAGAACCTTCGAACTGAGGATATAATGTGGAGAGCACCGTGGATATGCCCTTCGGCTCTGCTATACAAGGTCGGAGATCAAGATTGGGTACCACTACTCGGATTATAGGGAGGAGTCGGATATGCCCCACTATTAGTCTAAAGGCAATTTTCTTCGTGACAATTCATACCCGCCACCGGAGGATTAGCACAATCAGAGTTTGCTTTTGCGGGTGAAGGATATATGAAGAGGGTCCGAGATACTGCAAAGTCTTGGAAGAGAATTCATCACATGGAATTAGCTCTATATGCTGATACCCTCACCCAAGATTACGACATATGGAGAAAGCAACGGGTGAACACCCAGCAAATCTCGTCGACAAATTACACCGTCCAGAATCCTTTCTCGACAGAAGTGCCATCCGAGCTAGAAATAGCAAGACAGGAATTTGAGCACGAAAAGGTCAAAATGTTGCGGGACATTAGTATTCTTCAAGAAGAAAATTACCAGTTGAAGATCGAAGTCCAGATCGAAAGATCCAGAACCGAGAAAGTGCAAAAAGAAGTTGAAGTCGTGAGAAATGACTTAAGAGACCTCCATCTGGAAAATAAAAAGTTAAAAGGCACAATAAAAAATAGTAGGCTGGGCAAGTCGTTGGCAGAATGGAAAGAGGAGATAAGCAACATTAAAGGAGGGATGAAATTTTGGAAAGGAAAAGCAAAGAAAGAGGAAGAAAAGGCTGCGCGGGCTATGATAGAATTGAGGAAGAAAAACGCTGAATATGAAGTTGTGTCTGCCGAGGTGATGACTAGTCGATCTAAACGTCAAGAACTAAAAGAAAGGATACGAGAGTTAGAAGATATGCTGCAAGATCGTCAACAATAGTTAGATACTCTCTTGAAGGCTTTGGAAGAAAAAGATAGAGACGTTCGTGCTTACGAAGAGGGCCTCCAGGAAAAAGAAAGGCAATTTAGCTATTTGATCAATGAAGTTCGTGGGGTAGCCATGCACATGGTACAATTATTGGAAGAAGCTGAAAATCTTAGTTGCCAATTCCCACCAAGTCAACGATTGAGCATATCGAAATTCTTAAAGCGAGTAAAGAAATATGGCGATATAGCTAGAAAGTTTGTGTAATAGCTAAATCAAAAATGGCAAAATGTTTTGTAATGAACTCTTTTGATGAACGAAATGCCTAAATAGGGGCTATCTTGAAATCAACACCAATTCCTTACATGTCATTCATGACTAACATTCATTTGGCATTCAAGCATTCATGCATTTATTCATTCATTCATGGCATATCCCGTACTCATTTGCTGAGGTTAAAACGTACAATTCGCAGTTGCAATACTTCAAATCTGGAACCACGCCACTCGTATAGAACGCGTCGACAAACTAGAACAATGGAGGCTGAATTCAATGAAAGGATTGAAAGAATGGAAAGAATCTAAAAGGAATTACAAGAGCAGTTGGCTAGGTCACAGCAAGAGACGAGAGACTTAATGGTGAGATCATGAGAAGAATCACTCGAACAGAAGGATCAAATGGCCAAGATGATGGAGATGATGTCAGCTTTAGTTAAAGGAAAGGGACCCATGCAGAGCCTTGACATTGAGGAATCTAGATTAAGAGTTAATCACAATCAAGACTCGCTCTATCCCCCCGAATTCACTCCACCACACGCCCGTGTAGCACAAAGAGGGTGCACCCAAGGAGAACCCACAGACCCAGAGCAACGGGCGGTGCCACATACTCATTTAGGGCAAGGAATATTCATATCAAATTCTGGGGCTAATCCTGCCAATCCAATTGTTCCAGATTTGGACGATCCAGCGGAAATAGCCATGATGAGAATGGACGATTATGAGGCTCAAGAGAAGTATAGGAGCTTAGAGGAAAGACTCAAAGCAATAGAGGGTACTGAAGCCTTCTCTGCATTAAGTGCCAAAGAGCTCAGTTTGGTGCCCGATCTAGTTCTACCTCCGAAGTTCAAGGTGCCTGATTTCAAAAAATACGATAGCACGAGATGTCTAAAGGGGCATCTTGTCATGTTTTGTCGAAAAATGACTGGTTACGTGAATGAAGACCGGTTACTCATACATTGTTTTCAGGATAGTCTAGTAGGATCGGCTCTTCGGTGGTACAACCAGCTTAGTAGGGAAAGGATCCGATCTTGGAAGGACTTGGCATCAGTATTCTGTGAGCAATACAAGCATGTATCGGATATGGTGCCGACGGATGACTTTACAAATGATGGAGAAAAAGCCATCGAAACTTTTAGGCAATATCTTGTGAGAGATGGAGGATGTCTCACCAAGTGGAACCCCATTAACAAAAGCGGAGATAACCGTTCTTTTCATCAACACTTTGAAAGCACCGTTTTATGACAAACTAGTGGGAAGTGCCACGAAAGACTTTGCGGGTATGGTAATATCCGGTGAGCTTATAGAGAATGCCGTCAAGAGCGGTAGAATGGAAGGTCAAGAAAGTTCAAGAAGGGCAGCACCCATGAAGAAGAAAGAACCAGAAGCCCACATGGTGGAAATGGGAAGCCGTTATGCCCCTAACCTATATCCAAACCAACCCCGACCTCGAAATTATCCACCTCCGAATTTCTATTACCCTCCTCAAACCCCTTACTACCAAACACCGCCTCCTTACTCTTCTTACCCCGTTTACGCCACAAGTAACCCGAGACTAACCGCCATATTCCCACAAAATACAATACCTGCCCAAGGTCAACCCAAAAACGAGCAAAGGCCAGCAAAACCCAATTCCGAGAGACTACAATTTACCCCTATTCCTGTCATATGGGGAACTGTACCCAAAACTTTTGGAGAAGCAATTGATATCCCCGCATTATAAGGCACCCTTGAGGCCCCCATACCCGAAATGGTACGACCCAAACACTAGTTGTGAATACCATGCGGGAAACCAGGGACATTCCACGGAAAATTGCCTAGCCTTTAAGAGGAGAGTTCAAGGACTAATTGATGCGGGTATCCTACGATTCGATAGTGCTAGTAATGCAACTGGGAACCCGTTCCCTAACCATACTGAAGGGAATGTAAGCACAGTGGGGAAAGAAGATGAATGGCAAGTCAGAAGATGTGTTTCAGAAATAAGGACGCCTTTGTAGAAAATCTGGGAGGCACTGGTCAAGAATAGATTGCTCTGTCGCCCCGATGATAATCTCAGAAAAGAATGTCAATTTTTTTGTGATTTTCATGGAATTGTAGGGCACAACATTCAATCATGTGAGGAATTTAAAAGGTTACTGCAAGACCGGATAGATAATAAGGAGATTGAGATCATTAATGAAGGAGAGGCCAATGAGAAAGAAGTATGTACCTCCGACAATTAATCGTCAGGTTGTCCATATAGCGTCGATCGACCATTCGTAATTTATTACGATGCAAGGAAGGAACCGGTGAAACCAAAAGTGATAATTGAAGTACCGTCTCCTTTCCCTTATAAGGACAATAAAGCAGTACCATGGAAATATGACGTTAATATCGTCACACCTGAAGATGAAAAACCCAAAGCCATGACTGAAAGCGTCGGGGAAGTAGGTCATTTCACTCGTAGTGGAAGATGTTATTCGAAGGAGATAAAGAAGAACAGTGACTTGAAACAGAAAAGAAAAGCACCGATGCACGTGACCGAAGATGGGCATGAAACTGTGCTTAAACAAGAAGCTAAAAAGCATGTGGACGAGGAGGAAGTACAGGAATTCTTAAAATTTATCAAGCACAGTGAGTACAACGTGGTAGAACAATTGAGTAAGCAGCCAGTTCAAATCTCGGTATTATCTCTACTGTTGAATTTAGAACCACACCGGAACGCTCTGCTGAAAGTGTTAAATCAAGCTTATGTGGCAAACAATGTATCCGTTGAAAAACTGGATAGATGGATGAACAACTTGAATGCGGATAATTTCATTTCTTTTAGTGACGATGAAATACTGCCCAATGGTAGAGGCTCAGTGAAAGCATTGCATATCACAACCCATTGTAAGGGCTATATAATACCGAACGTGCTCATCGACAATGGATCGGCACTCAATGTCATGCCTTTGGCCACACTTTCCAGGATTCCAATAGATTTATCCTATCTAAGGCCCTGCCATTCTACAGTAAGGGCATTTGATGGAATAAGACGAGAAGTTATGGGAAAAATCGAGATCCCTCTGGAAGTGGGTCCCTACATATATGATGTTGAGTTTCAAGTCATGGACATCACACCATCATATAATTGTCTCTTGGGAAGACCTTGGATCCATTCTGCTGGAGCAGTCCCATCATCCCTCCATCAAAAGGTGAAATTTATCATAGATGGTTGTTTGGTCACTGTCGAGGAAGAAGAAGACATTGTCGCATCTATCTCTGCTGATGCGCCATACCTTGAAGTAAGCAAAGACGCAGTAGAATGTTCCTTCCGATCTCTTGAATTTGTCAATGCCACATTCGTCGCTGAGGGAAACAGAATTCCCGCGCCAAAATTGTCAAGAAATACCAGGATGGGTGTCAAACTGACTGTAGGAAAGGGAGCTCGAGCGAGAAAAGGTTTAGGGAGATATTTGCAAGGAATAGTCAGGGCTCTAAAGCCAGTGCACCACAAGGCCCGATACGGTTTGAGTTTTCGATCGGATATGCGTCAAAGAAGAAGACAGTGGAAAAAAGATCAGGAAAGAAGGATCGCGAGAACCTTAGGCCGAGAACCAGAATGGGAACCTATGGAATTCCCTTCTTTGTCAAGAACATTTACGTCTGCGGGAATGATATACCCGAGGCAGGATAATGCACAAGGCAGAATGTTAATAATCGAAAAGGGTTTTCAGAACATCAGTATAAATGTCATTGACAAAGAAGCTGACACAAGTAAAGATATCTCAAGGATACGCCTTTGTCCCATGGGTTTTATGTTGAACAATTAGACTGCCGAGGACCTTCTTGTAGTTTATAAGTCTTCAGACTAATGTTCAAACATTAACATTCTATTGTGTCCTTAGATATAATAGAATTCTTTTGTAAGAGCTTGCATTCGCTTTTTATCATGAATATCAATGAAGATGCATTTTGTCATGATCTTTCGCATTACCACTAATTTCATAATCATTTTCTCATTTCATAACCTGTCCTTATATTGCCTCATGCCATGCCATAACATTTCGTTTGGATGCCCCTCTATAGTTTCCTTTTCCATTCAACTTTCAGGTGCTCAGATGTCAACAGCATGAACAAACCCGTTACGAGTCCTGAAATCGATTTTGAGAAGGTTGTTTGTTTAGGAGAATTGAAGCAAAGAAAATCTTTGAAGACTATGTCTCATCTCGACTTGCTAAGAATGGTGGAACAAGAGGATAAATGATTTTGCCTCATCAAGAATCTGTTGAAACAATAAATCTGAGAACTGAAAAAAGGAAGCAAGAAGTGAAGATTGGGACTTCTATTTCAGGGGGCACCAGGAATAATTTGATTGCTTTACTCCGCGAGTACAAAGATGTATTCGCATGGTCATATCAGGACATGCCAGGATTGGATGAAGATGTAGCGGTCCATAAGCTCCTATTAAAGCCAGAATGCAAGCCCATTCAACAAAAGCTAAGACGGATGAGGCCTGAGATGTTGTTGAAGATAAAAGAGGAAGTCAAAAAGCAATTTGATGCTGGGTTCCTACAAGCCTCCAAATATTCAGAATGGGTGGCTAACATAGTCCCGGTGCCAAAGAAAGACGGTAAAGTACGAATGTGCATGGATTATCGTGACCTGAATCGAGCAAGTCCTAAAGATAATTTTCCCTTACCACACATTGATACGTTGGTGGATAACACAGCAAAACATTCATTGTTTTCTTTCATGGACGGATTCTCGGGGTATAATCAGATCAAGATGGCCCCTGAGGATATGGAAAAAACTACCTTCATAACAATGTAGGGAATATTCTGCTACAAGGTGATGCCATTTGGGTTAAAGAATGCTGGGGCAACATATCAGAGGGCTATGGTGACGTTATTCCATGACATGATGTATAAAGAAGTAGAGGTCTACATCGACGATATGATTGCTAAATCCCGAGGGGAAGAAGAGCATGTAGTGAACCTGAAGAAATTGTTCGACAGACTGAGAAAGTTCCAGCTAAAGCTCAATCCGGCCAAATGTACGTTTGGGGCTACCTTGGGAAAATTGCTGGGCTTCATTGTCAGTGAAAGAGGTATCAAGGTTGATCCAGATAAAATAAAAGCTATTCAAGAGTTACCACCTCCGCGTACGCCAAAGGAAGTCAGAGGATTTTTAGGAAGGTTAAACTACATCGCCCGATTCATCGCTCAACTTACCAACCAATGCGACCCAATCTTTCGGCTTCTTCGAAAACATAACCTTGGAGAATGGAATGAGGAATGCCAGGTGGCCTTTGATAAGATAAAACAATATTTATCTAGTCCTCCAGTGCTAGTACCGCCAACTCCGGGAAGACCATTGATATTGTATTTGTTGTGTTCGAAAATTCAATGGGTTGCGTCTTGGGGCAACATAACGAGTCGAAAAGAAAGAAAAGCGATCTACTACCTCGGTAAAAGTTCACGAATATGAGGCAAAGTATTCATCCATTGAAAAATACTGTTGCGCTCTGGTTTGGGTAACTCGGAGACTCAGGCAATATATGTTGTATCATACAACATGGTTAATTTTAAAGCTGGACCCAATAAAGTACATGATGGAATCACCTGCACTCTCAGAAAGAATGACACGATGACAGATTTTACTATCAGAATATGACATCATTTATGTGAGTCAAAAGTCAATAAAAGGAAGCACAATAGCTGACTTCTTAGCAACTCGAACAATGGAGGATTACGAGCCATTGGGATTTGATTTCCCAGATGAAAACTTGATGTGCATTACAGAAAAAGAATACGAGTCACCAAAAGAGAAGTCATGGAAGATGAGCTTTGATGGTGCATCGAACGCATTGGGGCATGGGATTGGAGCAGTCTTAATATCGCCAGAAAGGAATCATTACCCACTCACTGCTAGGCTGAATTTCTTCTGTACCAATAACATAGCGAGAATATGAGACATGTATCATGGGACTCATGCGACTATTGAGCGAAACGTCAAAGCTTTAGAGGTATCTGAAGACTCGACCTTGGTGATTTACCAAATCCGTGGAGATTAGGAAGTGAGAGACTCAAAGCTGGTTAAATCTGAGATCTAGTGGCGAGTTGATTAAAGAATTGAAGAAATAACTTTTAATTACCTCCCACGAGAAGAAAACCAATTGGTGATGCCACGCCACTTTGGCTTCAATGTTCAAAGCAAGCAGGAAAGCGAAATAATGCCTCTTCAAATGAGCATATATGAAGTCCCTGCATATTGTTTCAGCATTGAGAAAAAGACAAATGGACGGCCATGGTTCCATGATGTCTTAGAATATATCAAGAATCAAAAGTATCCCAAACAAGCAAACGAGAACGACAAAAGAACAATCAGAAGAATGGCTGCGGGATTCGTTCTTGATAGGGACATCCTGTACAAAAGAGGAAAAGATCAGGTGCTCTTGAGATGCGTAGATGCTGTTGAAGCCAGAAAAATACTTAAGGATATCCATGAAGGAATTTGCGGGACACATGCCAATGGTTTCACTATGGCCAGGAAGATTATGAGACTCGGATATTACTGGCTGACGATGGAAAGCGACTGCATTAATTTCGCACGAAAATTCCACAAATGTCAAATTTACGGTGATAAAATTCATGTAGCCCCTTTGCCCCTTCACGTTATGACTTCTCCATGGCCTTTTTCTATGTGGGGCATGGATGTTATAGGGCCAATTTCCCCAAAAGCTTCTAATGGACACCGATTCATTTTTATGGTTATTGATTACTTCACGAAATGGATAGAAGCCGCATCGTTTGCCAATGTGACGAGGACTGCGGTTTGCAGGTTTTTGAAAAAGGAAATCATTTGTTGATATGGTTTGCCTGAAAGAATCATTTCCGATAACGCCTTGAATTTGAACAACAAGATGATGAAAGAAGTGTGTGAGCAATTCCAAATAAAGCATCATAACTCCTCGCCCTATCGCCCAAAGATTAATGGAGCTGTTGAAGCGGCCAATAAGAATATTAAGAAGATTATTGGGAAAATGACTGAGACATATAAAGACTGGCACGAGAAGCTACCATTTGCTTTGTATGCATATCGCACATCTGTACGGACATCTACGGGGGCAACTCCTTTCTCTCTGGTCTATGGAATGGAAGCTGTGTTACCTATCGAAGTTGAGATCCCCTCTCTACGAGTCTTAATGGAGTCGAAATTAGAGGAAGCAGAATGGGTTCGAGCTCGATATAACCAGTTAAACCTCATCGAAGAAAAACGTCTAAAGGCAATTTGTCATGGACAAATGTACCAGAAGAGAATGATCACGGCCCATGACAAGAACGTACGGCCAAGAGAATTCCACGAAGGAGAACTCGTGCTGAGAAAGATTCTCCCAATACAAAAAGACTTCCGAGGAAAATAGGCGCCAAATTGGGAAG
Source organism: Gossypium arboreum (assembly GCF_025698485.1). Classification (NCBI taxonomy): domain Eukaryota; kingdom Viridiplantae; phylum Streptophyta; class Magnoliopsida; order Malvales; family Malvaceae; genus Gossypium; species Gossypium arboreum. The sequence goes on along the minus strand of NC_069073.1, from coordinate 10,428,671 downwards.
GTCCATACGTCTTAAAGAAGGCATTCTCGGGCGGAACTTTGATTCTCACCGAGATGGATGGGAAGGAGTTACCTAATCCAGTGAATTCAGATGCTGAGAAGAAATATTATACCTTAAAAAAAGGGGGGGATCAAGGTGAAAATCTAAAAAGGGCATCTTGATTAACACAAAAGATTAGGATGAAAACCCGAAAGGGCATTCTAATGAAGCAAACCCGGGCTTAAAGAGCAAGGCGGTTGAACGGTGGGTTAAACAGCGAAAATACAGCATTTGAAGCATTTTTCAGTAGCTCGAAATCTTCTACGCAAGAAGCCATGCTTGAAAAGATTCTTGATAAGAAACGTGGAAGAGTTCGTGTGTTGAATATCTAGAGCATCTGTATCCATTGAATGCGATCCGTTGTCTCTTTATGACACTTTCTCATTATCATTGGTTAATTTTCTTTGTTTGCCACGTTTGAAATAAATAAATGTGAGGTATCCTTTTGTCCTTACCTGACCATTTTCACGCGTCTCATTATGTGATTCATTTACATGATAAATAGTGAAATGACATACTCTAAATGAAAGAAATGTTAAGCATTACCCGGGTAAGAATTTGATAAGTACAAGAGCCTCAACGCAAGGACAAAGTTCAACCAGGGGCAAAAGAGTGATATCTGAGAAATGTAGATTACTCATGAAGCTTGAGGATGGGTACAAGGCCTAAATAGAAAGTCAAGAGTCAAAGCAATGAACACAGATCATCAAAAATCATGACGAAAGAGGACATATGATAAACAAGCCCAAGGCGCATAGTATAATCATGTAGGCATAAAGGCATTTAAGACCAAAATGTGTATATCATGATAACATCATGCATGACATATACAGGTATTCCAGTAGAGCAAGAGGATGTGATGATAGCTATACTGAATCAAAGGAAAAGACATCTAAGTTCCACCGTTGACATCTTTTGGTATTTTGATGTTTTTATTTCTGTTTCAAAAAAATCAACTCATATTGCGAGAGGTGAGTTGAGCCTCAAGACACATTGAAGTATTTTTTATTTCTGTTTCAAAAAAAATCAACTCATATTGCGAGAGGTGAGTTGAGCCTCAAGACACATTGAGGTATTTTCAATTTCTACTTTTTAAAAAAATCAACTCATATTGCCAGAAATGAGTTGAGCCTCAAGACACGTTGAGGTATTTTCAATTTCTGTTCAATTTATTTTTTTCAAAAATCAACTCATATTGCGAGAGGTGAGTTGAGCCTCAAGACACGCTGAGGTATTTTCAATTTCTATTTTTCAAAAATCAACTCATATTGCGAGAGGTGAGTTGAGCCTTGGGGCACGCTGAGGTATTGTCAATTTTTGTGTTTAAATATATTTTTCAAAAATCAACTCATATTACGAGAAATGAGTTGAGCCTCAGGACACGCTGAGGTAATTTCAATTTCTATTTGTCAAAAATCAACTCATATTGCGAGAGGTGAGTTGAGCCTCAAGGCACGTTGAGGTAATTTCAATTTCTGCTTTTCAATTTATATCTTTCAAAAAAAATCAACTCATACCGCGAGAGGTGAGTTGAGCCTCAGGACACGCTGAGGTAATTTCAATTTCTATTGTTAAAAAAATCAACTCATATTGCGAGAAATGAGTTGAGCCTCAGGACATGCTGAGGTAATTTCAATTTCTGTTTTAAAAAAAAATTCAACTCATATTGCGAGAAATGAGTTGAGCCTCAAGACACGTTGAGGTATTTTCAATTTCTGTTTTAAAAAAAATCAACTTATATTGCGAGAGGTGAGTTGAGCCTCGGTTCACATGCTGAGGTATTTTCAATTTCTGTCTTTCAAAAAAAAATCAACTCATATTGCGAGAGGTGAGTTGAGCTTCAGATCACACACTGTGGTATTTTTTCAATTTATATTGAAAGGTGAGTTGAGCTTTTTAATTTCTGCGAGAGGTGAGTTGAGCCTCGAGTCACATGTCGAGGTATTTTCAAAATCTGCTTTTCAAGATAAGTTTCAAAAATCAACTCATATTGCGAGAGGATCACATGCCGAGTAGAGAATAAAGATTGAAGCTGATTGAAGACGTCAGATTCTGTCTCCTTAAAGTTGCAGTGGAGTTGATCGAGGGCATCAGATCTTGCCTTTCTAAAGTCGCAGAAGAAAAGACCACAAACCTTATCTCACTGAAGCGATAGAAGAGCAGATTGAAGTTGTAGATCTCACCTTTCTGAAGTTACAGTGAAGTAGATCGAAGCCATAAATTTCATATCCTTGAAGTTACATTGGAATAGATTGAAGCTACAAGGTGTATATCATAAGATGGAGTGGAGTGAACCAAAGCTACAAGATGCGGTGGACTGAAAAGGGACTAACTAAACAAGAAGAGTTCCAAAGCAAGTCAAGACCTACCAAGACTGGGCAAATTTGGTCTTCCTTGAAAGTCTTTTCTCTATTCCCGTTGCACGACAATGAGCAAAGAGGGGCAGCTGTAGAAGTCCAAATTGCCCGGGCCCGATTACATCAAAACCCAACCAAACCTCTAAACCCACTAACACCCTTAACCCATGACCCATTTACATCTACCCAAACCCATTACAAAACCCAAATATTAAACCCAATTCAAAAGCCCATTAAGCCCCCCTCCAAAAAAAAAACCAAGAAACCCTAGCCACTTAGCCACTTTCCCACTTTCCCACTTGCCCCATTTTTCCTCTCATTTTTGATATCCATTGTCTGCCACCATCACCTACAAAATAGAAAAAAGATAATAGAAAATCATGTAAAAGATGGCTATAAAAAGCCATTCAAAAATCATGTAAAAGGGGAGGGAATTTTTTATCAATACAAAGAATTTATCTTCATTTTTGCATCAATATTAGCAGATTAAAACCAAGAAAGAAAGTGGATAGCGTAGAATACAAACCAAAAATCTCAGAAATCGAAGCTAAAAAATACCTAAAGGTGATTTTATCTTCTTTATTATTTTACTCTTATTTTTATTTTATTTTTATTTTATTTTTTCCCTTTTTGAATCTATTAATCTATATATATACATCATAATAAAAATATAATAAAAATATATATATATAAAAAACAAATATAAAAAAATTTACCTTTTTACCACTGAGAGTCTTTGTGGCGGCCTTGGCGTGACGGACGGCGGACGACGGTCGGCGATGATGAAGCCCCTGGCCGATTCCTTTCCCCTCCTTCTCTCTCCTTCTCTCTTCCTCTCTCTTTTTTTCTTTCCCTTTCACCAAATGAATTTTTTGGTTATTTTAGACCTTATATAGCCCTCCAAAACGACGTCATTTTGACTTGGACCGGTTCGACCCGACCCGACCCGCCTAGGATCCTCATTTTTTTTAAGGAAGGGCTAATTGCGGTTTTAGCCCTTCCGCTTTTTATTGTTTTGCAATTAAGTGATTATTCGTTTTTTAATTTGGCCCCGAAATTTGTCGCGATTTTCAATTTAGTCCCCACTGATGTGCTGAGTTTTGATGGGAAGGAATATTTGTTGTTTTGGCCCCCCACTATTTCTGCGCATGTTCAATATAGTCCTTTCCTTTTATTTTTATTTCAATTTTGCCCCAAATATTTTGTTTTTAGTTCAATTTAATTCTTTTTAGTTACTTTACTATTTAAATTAATTATTTTAGTATTATTATCATATTTTATTTACTTATGTAGTGTGTTAATAATTTTTATCATTTCTAATACGTATATATATATTATATGTATTTTATATATATTATGTATATATTTTTAATGCCATTAGTTATATATTTCTTATACTATTCCATGTATGTATTTTATATCATCTTATGTATATATTCTCAAATACTATTATATATACATATATATATATATTTTAAAATACCATATTGTGTATATATTATTATTACAAATTATTACTATTGCTAGTATTATTATAACTATTATTATATTAGTGTATATTTTATGTACATATGTATTTATATATATATATTTTGTACATATCATTATTTTATATTATTGTTGTAAATTTTTACGTATATATTTTTTATGTACGTTTCCTAATATTTTCTTTTATTGTAGATATTATTATTATTATTACATACTTTTATTATATGCATATATATATATATGTATTTTTTGTACATATTATTATTTTATATTATTATTACCAAATATATCATTTTTCCTATTTTATTATTAGTACATGATTTGTTTTTATTTTTATTTTTTGTAAATATCATTATTATTGTTATTCTAATATTCTAGTATTCCGTTTTAATATTTTTCATTAATGATATCATTTTTTTAAGTCCTTTATCTATTTTTAATTTCTCACTTTAGGAATATTTTTCTCATGTTTTAATTAATTTCAAAAATAAGGCAATGTACCGATTTAATATTAAGCCATCGATTTCATCGCTATGTTGGGTGAAATTTGTCGGCTTGTGTTAAAAAAAGGGCACCCTTTCTAATAAAAATCGAAAACTAAAATTCTCATTTTCAATTGGATCGAGAGTAAATGTCAAATTGAATTCGTATTTTTGAAAATCAAGTCAACACATGTTTATGAGATACCAATTTTGGGCGTCGCGAGGGTGCTAATACCTTGCACGTAACTGACTCCCGAACCCCAATTTTTCTCTGGACTTTCACGTAGACCTAAATTTGGCCTTCTTTTTGTTTTAAAATAATTTTATTAGGTGTCCGATCACACCTACAAAAAAGGATCGGTGGCGACTCCCTTTGTTAATAAAATCGAAAGTTGGTTTTCAAATGTTTAATAAATCGCCCCAATTAGCGACCAACAGAAAGAGAAATTTTTTTCGTCGCTACACCCCCTTATTGTATAACACCGATCAAATTAAAAGAATTGAAAATTCAACCATAAGATTTACTAAGTCGTGGCTTTATACGTCCTAGTATATCACCCTAAAGAGCTTCGATTTTATTCGTTAAAAAGAAAGATGGTTCGATGCGACTTTGTATTGACTATCTATAATTAAATAAGTTAATAATTAAGGATCAATACTCTCTTCCTCATATCGATTACTTGTTTGATCAATTGAAAGGAGCTTCAATCTTTTCTAAAATTGATTTAAGATTGGGTTACTATTAGTTGAAAGCCAAAGATAGTGAGTTACCAAAAATTGCGTTCTTTACGCGTTATAGCCACTACAAATTTTTTGTGATGCCCTTCAGACTGACGAATGCTCCTATGGCATTTATGGATCTCATGAGCCGCATCTTTCAGCCTTACCTAGATTAGTTCTTGGTAGTTTTTATTGATGATATTTTGATCTATTCAAAATCAAAAGTTGAACATGAACAACATTTATGTACTATTTTACAAGTTTTGTGAGAAAAACAATGCTACGGAAAACTTAGTAAATGCAAATTTTGGCTACCTGAATTAGTTTTTCTAGGACATGTCATTTCTTCAGACAGGATCTGTGTTGTTCCAAAAAAGATTGAAGCCATAATTCAGTGGAAAGCACCGAATAATGTGTCAAAAATTAGTAGTTTTCTTGGTTTAGCTGGTTACTACCGAAGATTCATTAGTGGATTTTAAAAAATAGCTTTACCTATGACAAAGCTATTGCAAAAGAATGTACAGTTTGTTTGAAGCAATCGGTGCCAAGAAAGTTTTGGAAAACTGGAATAAATGTTGACTGAAGCACTAGTTTTAAGTTTACCGGAGTCTGGAAAGGATTTTGTAGTTTACAGTGGTGCTTCAATGAACAGTTTAGGTTGTGTTCTGATGCAAGATGGAAGGTGATTGTGTACGCGTCCGGACAGTTGAAAACGCATGAACGTAATTACTCAATGCACGATTTAGAGTTAGCTGCTGTAATTTTTGCTTTGAAGATTTGGAGACACTACTTGTATAGTGAAAAGTGTCATATCTTCACTGATTATAAAAGTATTAAATACCTCCTAACTCAAAATGAGTTAAATTTAAGACGATATCGTTGGGTCGTTTTTGAAAGATTATGATTGTGTTATAGATTACCACCCTAGGAAAACTAATGTTTTAGTGGATGTGTTGAGTAGAAAATCTATAGTTAAGTTGTGAGCGATGTTCACTCAGCTCAATGTTAATAGTAATGATATTTTATTGACCGAGTTGAAAGTCTAACCAGTGCTATTTGATCATATTAGAGAAGCTCAGTTAGTGGATAACAAGTTGGTGGATAAGAGAAAAATGATTTAAGATGGCTCCATTAGAAATTTCAGCATTGATAATTGTGACTGTCTAAATTTCGTAATCAAATCTGTGTTCCAAATGTTGTTGAGTTAAAAGAATTGATACTTCGTGAATCTCACGACAGCCCTTTTGCTTTGCACCCTGGTGGATCGAAAATGTGTCTCGACCTTCGGGAGTTGTATTGGTGGCCCGACATGAAAAGGGAAATAGTTGAATTCGTGGCTAGATGTCTAACCTGTCAACAGGTCAAGCCAAAACATTAAGTCCCCATCAAAATGCTTCAGCCTATTTCTATTCTTAAATGGAGATGGGAGCACATAACGATGGATTTCGTAATGAATTACCATTGTCCCCAAGTAAGAAAAATTTTGTTTGGGTGATAGTTGACCGACTTACGAAATGACCCATTTTATCACAGCCAGAACTGATTGGTCACTACCGAAACTTACTAAGATTTACAATCAGGAGATCATCAGATTACACGGTGTACCTATCTTAATTATCTCTGATCAGGATCCTCGATTCACTTTGAGGTTTTGGAAACAATTGCATGAGTCACTTGGTATGAGGCTAAATTTTAGCATGACTTTTCACCCCCAGATGGACAGGCAATCTGAACATGTTATTCATATTTTGAAAGACATGCTTCGAGGTTGTGTGATTGATTTTGAATTGGGTTGGAAACGTAATTTACCTCCGGTTGAGTTTGTGTACAATAATAGTTTAATCAAGCATTCAAATGGCTTTACACGGAATTTTATATGGTTGAAATTGTAGAACACCTGTCTATTGGTCTGAATTGAGTGAGAAGAAAGTTGTTGGGCAGAATTGATTCAAGAAACGAAAAATATGGCCAAGGTGATTTGAAGCAGGTTGAAAGCAACCTCCGATAGACAGAAATCATACTGAGACTTGAAACGACGAGATATTGAATTTGTTGTAGGTGATAAAGTATTTCTAAAGGTTTTTCCTTGGAAGAAAATTCTTCAATTCGGGCGAAATAAAAAGTTAAGTCCTCATTTTATAGGACCATATGAAGTTATTGAAAAGGTTAGACCGATCGCTTATCGATTGGCATTGCCTATGGAACTACAAAAAATACACAATGTTGTTCATGTGTCAATGCTTAGGAGATATCGTTCGGATCCGTCTCACATTATTTCAGTAGAAGATGTGGAAATTCAGCTTGATCTGTCATATGAGGAAGAACCATTTAAAATTTTAGCTCGCAGGGTGAAAGTGTTCGTAAAAAATGAGTTTCCCTCAGAAAAGTTCTTTGGCGTAGTCATAATGTCGAGGAAGCAACTTAGGAATATGAGGAAATGATGAAATCTCAATATCCCCACCTCTTTTCAGGTAAATTTTGGAGATGAAATTCTTTAGGGGGAGAATTGTAACGACCCATTTCCAATGGTTTCGGGAGTAAGGGTTTGTGACCCAAATTCTGGTTAGTGGGTCAATTAAAATATATATGTTAATTTTTGGTAATTATATGGTTTTATGGATGTCGTATTAAAATTTAACAGGGAAATTTTAAGGTTCAAATAGATAATTAAGTAAAAAGGGCTAAAGTGTAAAAGATTCAAGAGTTGAGGTTTATTAGTAAATGAAATAAAAATTATAAAGAGGAAATTCAATGGGCTTAGAGGATAATAAAACCAATTCTCAAGATAGTAGAAGTGTATGAGTGGTTTTGTTGTAAATTTAATAAGTTTAAATTGGTAAAATAGTAATTAAGTTAAAACTAAAAGAAAGAAAAGAAAGAAATAAAAAATAAAACAAATAGGCATCATTCTCTTTTTCTTTGTTTCTTGTGAGAAAGAAGAGATACACCATTGTAGAAGATTGAAGCTTTGGTTTCTATTTATGCATGCATGTAAGTGATTTAGGCCCCATTTTTTTTTTATAAATTTGGTGTTTTTGTGATAATTGTAGCTTAACCAAGTTAATCTAAGGACTTATTTGTTAAATTATAGAAGTTTAAGGATTGTTTTGTTTGATTACAAAAGGCCTTATGGTGGAGGGGGATGAGTTCATAAGTTTTATGGTTTAAATTAGTTACTTTATATGGGAATTATTTCTAGTTATAAATTTTAGGATTCAAATGTTATAATTGGAAAACATAAGAGTTGAATTGTAAATTTTAGTTGTGGTGGAACTATATGAGTGTCATGAAATATTTGACTATTTGAATTAAATTTTTATGGCGTTTAATGTGACAATTTTGATAGTAAGGATTAAATTGTACGTAAGATGAAAGTTTGGAGAATTTATGTAAATATTATTGAAGAGATGATTATATGATTCTAGAATTTAAAATATTTAAATGGGAATAAATGCATTAAACTATTGAATTTCATGATTTTGATTTGAGGATTAATTTGTATTAAAAGTTTATGTTGAGAGCAAATATGGAAAATGTAACTAAAAGCTTAATGGCTTGTGTATAAATATTTTGGATGGTTGAATTAAGCAAATTAATTAAGCTATTGATTTTAGATTAAGAAGCAAGAGCATCAGTTGATAACCGTGGAAAGGAGAAGGTTATCGAGTAATCATCTTCAATCTTAGTAGCTGTCAAATCTGGTAAGTTCGTATTCCTTAAACTGAACTTAAATTATTAAATTTTTAAAATTAATAGTCATTTGAATATCTAATCATTAATTGTTTGAATGAATCATTATGGAATTATATTGAAACTGTTATGAACTTGATCATGGAATATAGCATAGTTGATTAATGTAAGAGATTTGATTATGAATTGATGAAATATGGAATTATGCAATTATGTACGTAATGTTGGTTTAGCCAACCAGTGCTGGGCACACCCTTTATATCTGTCAGTTTATTTGACTAGTGCTGGGCTCAATCTTCGTCAGTTTATCTGACTAGTGTAAGGCACAACATTATATTTGTCGATTTATCCGACTAGTGCTTGGCGCAACTTTCGTTAGTTTATCTGACTAGTGCAGGGCACACCATTATATTTGTCAATTTATCCGACTAGCATTGGGTGCAACTTTCATTAGTTTATGTGACTAGTGTTGGGCACATCATTATAATTGTCAATTATTTGACTAGTGCTGGGTGAAACACTTATTTACAATTTAATCGTTAGGCACCGGGTGCCATTTACTGGATGACTAGTATCGGTAAGGAATAATATATCTATTGAGAAAATTTTAGTTTGTCAAAGATGTTTTGGAAGATATATAATATGTATTATGGATTAGTATGGTAAATTTCCTTAGAATAAACTTATATATATTGAAATGTAAAAAAAGTTAGGTTACTAGGTGTAAGTGTGATTCTTTGAATGAATGAGTTTATTTAATGTTTGAATCTTTCTTTGAATGCAAATTAGGTACTTACTCTTGTTCAACGACTCAACATCCACGAAAAATTCCGAACTCAATGTTAGTGATGTACTTCTTTTTGTATTTTGGCATGTACTTAGGTTGTTTTGGTTAGATATGGTAATTTGGATGTTTGAATGTCCCTTTTTAGGTATCTTGTATAAAAAGGATGTTGTGTAAACTTGTTAAATGTTTTGTTCAAAGCCAACAAATGTCTATAGTTATGTATGTTTGTGAATATTTATATTAGTATTAATATATAGTAGCTCTTTTGTGAATTGATTAGTTGGAATGTATGTGTTTGAATGTTGGGATGGAAATCTTGAAGCTATGTTTAGTTGGTGATACTTGTAATGGTAATTTGTTGAAAGTGTATATGTATTTATATTTGGTCAAATTGGTTGTTATTTGAATGAAATAAGTTGCTTATGGTAATGTATAGCTTTAACCTAGCTAATTGATGATTGTCCTTGATTGAGGTGCCTTTGAATGGCATATTGGTTGAATATAGAAGGAGTGAAATTTTAGCTTGTAATTGATGATTTAAATGTGATGTCTGTTAAGATCGACCCAATTAAGCAACAAGTAAAAAAAAAATAGCGAAATAAATTAAGAAATTGAACACACAAATTTAACGTGGAAAAATCCCTCCAAAGAGGATAAAAAATCACAAGCAAAGATAATTTTACTATAATAGCAAAAGAACGAAGAGTACAAAAGATGGAGATAAAAACTAAACCCCGAAAACCCGAAAACAAAGAACCCCGAAAGCCAGAAAATAAAGAACCTTCAAAACGTAAACACAAAATTCTCTAAATTTGTTATGAGTTCTAATTTCTAATGGGTGTTTTTTCTAAGGTTGTAAAAGAGCCTATTTATAGGCTAAATTCATATGTCAAATAATAATAAAATAATCTAAACTAATCAGCGTTTGATTGAAACAATAAACAGAGTTTAACTAGAAGATTATTTCTCAAATTTGACTGAAATATGAGCCATACTTAACAAATCTCTACCTTGACTCATATTTCCACAACGCCATCTTTGCCAAGTGATCTTTAAGGAATTGACTGATGTGATCTTTAAGAAGCTCACGTTCGTTCATGTCAAACGTAAATAGACGTTGTTTCAACACTAAACGGTTAGCCAGAGACTTAGTCGCATAAAGAGTTTCTAACCTTTTTAACAAGGCGGATGAGGTTTTCTCCATCAATAACTCTTGCAATACTGTATTCGCAAGGCACACCTGGATTGCAAACAAGGCATTTTCATCAAGCTCTTCTCATTCTGTTTGATTTAGATTCTCAGGCTTTTTCCCGGTAATAACCTTTTTCAAGCCGGTTTGAACTAGAATTGCCATCATCCGAACTTACCACAGATTGAAATTTGTCTTACCAACGAACTTCCCAATTTCAAACCTTGTTGCTGCCATATTTGAAGGGGCTGATCTATGAAAAATGAACTAGCTATGATACCATTTGTTAGGATCAACCCGATTAAACAACAAGTAAAAAAAAATAGCGGAATAAATTAAAAAATTGAACACACAAATTTAATGTGGAAAACTCCCTCCATAGAGGATAAAAAACCATGGACAAAGATAATTTTACTATAATGGCAAAAGAACGAAGAGTACAAAAGATGGCGATAAAAACTAAACCCCGAAAACCTGAAAACAAAGAACCCTCAAAATGTAAACACAAAATTCTCTAAATGTGTTATAAGTTTTAATTTCTAATTGGTGTTTTTTCTAAGATTGTAAAAGAGCCTATTTATAGGCTAAATTCATTGGTCAAATAATTATAAAATAATATAAACTAATCAGTGATTGATTGAAACAAATAAACAGAGTTTAAAAAATTATACCATTTAAAAAATTCCAATCAAACTATTATGTCATATAAGCTTTAATTTTTTTTTAAATTCTTTTATTTTATTTTATTTTATTTTTACATTTTCTCTCTCATTTTCTTCTTTCTTCTTCCTTTATAATATTTGACAATGTCATCAATGCTTGAAATTCGCCCTCCCGAGATTGAGACATTAGAGATTAATATAGACTGGTTGAATTAAGTTAAAAATCCAATTGAACCAGTTTTCTCTATTTTTTAAATATTTTATTTTTATGAATTTTTAGTAATTTATTTGATCAAATTAATGAACCAATCAAATCAGGAATTGGTGACCTAACCAATTCGACCATCAATCCGATGTTGAAAACCTTGATCAAAACCATGAAGCTTGAAATGCTCACGCTTGTAAGAGAGGTCCAATATGAGAGAAAAAAGAAATAGAAAAATATAAAGCAAAAGGAATTATATACTATTATTTAAACCATTTACTTGGTCTTACTAGTCAATTAGGCACCAATTCAATTAGGGAATTACTAAAATATCATTTTATATTTAAAATAAGTTATATTATTTTAAAAACATGAAAGGATTTCACGAAAATGTTTAAATTTAATTAAGCATTATATTTTTTAGGGGTAAACTTCCTATTTAATCATTGAGTTTACCCGCGTCCTTATTTTGGTCACCCGTTTAAAAAAAATTATTTTAGTCACTTTTGTTAGATAATTTGCTAATTTCAGTCACTCTATCGTTAAATGCATTTGGTCACAAGACAAGATGCTAATGTGGTAGTCTGTTGATTAGTATAATAACAAATTTAACTCTTAACATTTTGCACATTCTATTAATTTGGTCCTAATTCTAAAAAAAATTCAACAAATTTAACCCACAATATTTACGTTTTTGTCAATTTAGTAAAAATTTAAAAAATTAAAATTTAAAAACTTGAAAATATATATTATTTATAAAAAAATATAAAATATAAATAATTCTTATTATTTTTAGAAAAGAAAAAATTCTTACGTTTTCAGATAACAAACAAAAGTTCTGTTTATTCTCTTCTTTTGTTTAAATCCAAAACCTTCAATTACCCTAAACCCATTTCTTAAGTTGAAAACCTTTTCAATTTCTTCAAAATCTTCTCTTCGATTAGCAAAGAAGCAGTAAGTCAGATATTTTTTTTAATTCCTATTCATAGTTTGAAACTTTTAATTTCTTAAAAAAAAAAAATTCGATTAACACGTTTTATAGCTTCAAAATGATTCTAGCGAAGACATGAGTTTCAAATAAAATAGTTCTTAGGTTTTCTACTCTGTTCAACTATGGGTTTTAAAACCTTTAAAAAAAATCTATGGGCTTTCAAAAAATAAGTTTAGGGGTTTCAAGATGGGTGAAATTTTAAGATAAAAATTGACAAAGGAGAGATCAAGAAATCTATGGGTTTAGAAATTTTGGATTAAGAAAAAAAATCTAGACTTTGAGCAAAAGAAAAAAAAAAAACTTAATCTATTCAACTAATCGATAGAGGAGAAGGGTTTCAAAACCCTTTTTTTCTAGGTTTCAAAACTCTTTTTTTCTGTTATTTTAATAAAAATATTAAAAGGTTTTACAATTAAAATATATTTACATAATTTTAACTCGTTTCACAATCTTAAAATCTAATAATATTTTTTAATATTTTGTACTTTTATGTCTTTTCATAATAAATAATTCATATTTTCAAGTTTTTAAATTACAATTTTTTGATTTTTTAGTTTGGATTAAATTGAAAAATATGCAAACATTGAGAGTTAAATTTGTTGAATTTTTTAGAATTAGGACCAAATTGAAAAATATGCATAGTGTTAAAGGCTAAATTTGTTATTATACCAATCAAAAGAGTGCTACGTCAACATTTCGTCTGGTGACCAAAGACATTTAACAGTAGAGTGACTAAGATTAACAAATTATCTAATGTGAGTGACTAAAATAACATTTTTTTTGTAAATGAATGACCAAAATAAGAACGAGTATAAACTTGAGTGACTAAATAGGTAGTTTACCCTAATTTTTTTATGTTGCCACCATTAGTATTAAATAGGGTAAACTACAAAATCGATCACCCAACTATTACCTTTTTTAATTAATCACTTAACTTTTAGAATTAAATAGGGTAAACTATAAAATAAAGTTGAGCAATGGAAGAATTACACTTCTCTGAGAATCTATTATAAAATTTAATTTTAGATTAACTATTTCAAAAATAATATTATTTTAATAGATTTAATATTAAATTTAATTTAATACTTATCTATTTTATTAATTTTATATTAAAGTGATTATATTAATATTTAATTTAATTTAATTTTGTCTTCTAAATAAATTTTCTATTAATTTAATAAGATTTAATATTAAATTTAATCTAATATTTATATTGATAAGTATTATATTAATTTGATATTAAAGTAATTAAGTTTAATTATAGTTGATCTCCTAAACTCTCCTGTATAAAGAGAGCCTTGGGTAATTATTTTCACACACTTAAATTAAATTCAAGAAAAAGTTGTATAGAGAAAATTCTCTAAAGAAATTATTTCAAGAAATTTCTAGAGATGTTTTTATTTATAAATTGGCTCAAAAATTTTGAGAAATTGTAAAATTACCCCACTGATAATTTTTGTGAAAAATTTTCTAATTAGAAGTGAGCCCACACTTGACCAATGTGAGCTTGAGGGTAGCTAAGAAGATTTCTCGATCGAAGCGTTCATTCTAGACGAATAAAAAATGTACAATTTTAATTCAATGTTTATTACTTTAGATATAATAACCAAGTTGTTGTTTTAGAAAAAAACAATTAAAACTCTTTTTTTTCCTCAAAATTTTATTTTCCGTTGTGTTTTCCAAACGTATTTTCCAATAATATGACCATGCATTTATACATTAAATTTGTAAGCCTCTATTATTATGAAATATTGAATAACATTTGTTTTGAGTGCTATATTTTATTTATTGACTCTGATCTCTTAAGTTATGACTCACACTGAGTTTATTAGCTCACTTCTTAGTTTATTGTTTTTACAGATAACTTATGAGATTAGGGCAAGAACTCGGCATTCAGAAGATACATCTCAGATATTTTTCAATAAAAGTACTTTAAACTTATTTTATAATTTTTTGTTTTGGGACTATAATATTTTATTTGGACCATAAAATGGATGAAGTAACCTATGACTATACTAAAAAATATTAAATTAAATCTATTGAGATTAAACCAAACAATAAACTAATAAACATTTTATTGATTTCCATTTGAAACTTGAACAAAAATAAACTTAAAGCACTTCCTTTTCAATTTTATTTTATTTTTAAAATTAACTTTATTTAATATAATGTGAAATATATTTTAAAAATAAAGATAAAAATAAAAAATATAATTTTAATTTTATATTTATCTTTTTTAAATAAAAAATAACATTTATCTAACCTCCTAATTATATTTTATACTTAATTTTAAGTGATATATCAAATAAATTTTAAAACTTTTATTCAATATTTAAATTTTCATAATTTAATTTTTTTATTTATCAAATATGACCTTAATCAATAAAACAATTAGTTGTTTGGTTTAACGTGTCAAAATTTTGTTTATTAGACTAACGTGAGAAAATCTTCAACTATTTTTATTCGGTTCTATAAATTAAAAACATTCATGATAATGAATTTAAAATATTTTATTTCTGATTAGTTATTAGTGTTTTTTTAAATTCTATTTTTTATTTTTAATAATCTTTAACTTTCCTACAATTAATATAAAATTTGTAAAATTAATTGGTTAAAGCTCACTACAAGTCCTTGTACCACATCAAAAATTTCATTTTAGTCTCTCTACCATTAAAAGGAAAATTTTAGTCCTTGTACATTTGAAAACTGACATTTTAGTCCCTATACATTAACTTTATTGTTAATAGAATGATGTTGCTTAATGGTAGTTGATGTGGCATTAAATAAAAAATTACAACAAATTAAAAGTTTATTGGTCATGAAAACAAATGGAATTATATAGTTGAATGGCGACTAATGTGGACCAAACTACAAACAATTTAAACATTACAATTATTTACAAAAAGACTAATAGAACTGAAAACAATTTGGGGTAAAAGCAAAATCAATTTCTTACCTCTACTCATTCTACATAATTGTTGTCTAGCTTTCTGATTTGATTTAAAAATTTTTAATATCACATTAGTCACACCATTTCATTAACGGTAAAATTAACATGTAGGGATTAAAATATTAAGGACTAAAATGTATAAGAACTAAAATGTTGCTTTTGGTAATATAAGGACTAAAATGAACTTTATAATATAGTACAGGGACTTATAGTGAACTTTAACCAAACTTAATTATTACTTTAATTAAAACTTGAGAAAGACTTACAAAAGAAAGAGGGACTTGTAAAACAAAAAAGGAGACGTGAAAACTAGTGGAACATATTATTATTTTTGGTTGAAATTAGGTTAATCATTGTTGATAGTAGTAAAAATTAATCCTTTTGTTGCGAATGCTTTTTGAATAGGTCAAACACTTACCACATAATTGAAAAATGAGATTACACTAAACTTCATGATTTAGGATTGGAAATATGAGAATTTTACTCATAACATAAGAATTTTTAACGACTTAATTTACATTTTGACAAATACATACATGCTATATATAAATAATTAATTACAAGGAGTTATTAAAAAAATTAAAACAGAAAATTATTAAAACAAAAGGAAGAAGAAGTAAATGAGGAAAAAGAAGAATAAAATTGACATGGTTAGAAAAACTTGCGATAAAACAAATTTGTTTAGGAAGCTTGGGAGGACATATACATATATAACCAAAGTAACAAATCTATATAGTTAATATAAAACTAACAACATGCAAATATCAATTTATGTTATCTAGACCTTTTGTAATTTTATTTGAATAAATTTTTATACACTATATTTTTATGCTTATTCATTTACTGCATATATTTATTAAGAAATTTAATATTAAATTATTTCAATTAAATTAAATTCATCGTTTCTAACTTCCATTTTATTTTATTTTTTCAGTTTGTCTCTCCTATAAATTTCATCCCTGCAAATACAATTAGAACATAAATCAGAAAAGTCAATCAAAAGAAAAATTTTCAAGGTATGGTCTTATTATCGCTTTTTTTCAATTACCATTTTATTATTTCAATTTAGTTTTTTAATATTTTTAAATACAATATTTGCAATGCAATTTTTAATTTGGTTATTTTAAATTTTTTATTTCATTTGTAAGTTACATTTTTAATATGTTTTTAAACTAATAAACTTTATTTTAATTATTTTTAATTAATGATTTTGTCTCATCCCAAAAATCAAGTTAATGAGCTGAGAGTTGTCTTACCCTAATTTTTAAGGTATTATTTGAGCATTTATGAAAGGAATGAGGAATTGGCCTAGGGGTAAAGAGTTTGTGAAATTGACCTTGAGACTTGAGTTTGATTTCTTTCTCTTGCAATTTTTTATTTTTCAGCATTTCTGCTCCCTAAAACCTTGTTGCCGTCCAAGCCCTTTTTAACCTAGGTATAAATTGCATTTTATTTTATGTTTAGCCTATTTTCTTTATTTTCCTCAAGCTATTTTCGTCCCCTTCATTTTTCCTCTCCCTTCTTCAATTTTCTCCCGTAACCCACCATTGTTGTAGCCTAAAACACAAGGTTTATTTTTTGTTTGTATCGCCCCTTTGCCTATCACTTTTATGTTTTATTTGGTTCAATCCTTGCCTTTTTAATATCAATATTTGTTCATAAGTTGCTGTCATTTTTTATTCTCCATTGTTGTCCATTTCTCCTTCTCCCATTGTCGCACATTGAAGCTTTTGTTGCTTTCATAATTGTTGCATTACTACCCCATCTAAGTCTTATCTTTTCATCATTATTTCTCTTTTTTTTTTTGTTGATTTGGTACATATTCTTACCCTTTGGTCGAACCCTCTTAGCTTGGTTAGTGATAGTTCATTTTTATTGATCGACTATTAACACATATCTTCAAACTAGTGTAGCATAAGTTGATCCAATCAATTAGATTTACTTTTCCTTCTTGATCTCTATTGATCGAATGCCATAGAGGTTTCATTGGATGATTTTAATCATTTTTTTGTATGTTTACCATGTCCAAGTTGCAGACTGGGAAGGAATCGAAATGAATCCGAGTTGTAGTAGTGCTCCGATCAATTGTTAATGTTCTACGGATTGTAATCGAGGTGTGGGATTCAAATCAATTGTGAATGGTGTATGCGTGTTTACTATTTTTCATGTTGACCGACTAATGTTGTACAAAATATGTAACCTCCCCAACCCAACCTAGACGTTGACTTGAATTCGGAAGATTACACTAGTAACCGGAGTGACCTAGAGAGTTATTAGAGTTTTGAGAACAGTCATTTTAAAACAGTTGTTTAATTTAGTAGAGAACTTAGTTTAGATATCGATTTATTATTCCTAAAATTTTTAATTAAAGTTTAGTAGCAGAAAAAGACGTTATTTATTTATGTTTTTAATAAAATTGGGTCTATGCATAGCTAATTATTAATCGTAACTTGATATCCTAAAATTCAAATTAAATTTCATGCAATATGAAAACACACCCAAATCCTAAGTCCCAAGCCACAGTTCGAAACAAATTAATAATACAGTCTTTGGAAAATAATAATTAAAATAAATCAAATAACGAGCCTAAAGTAATTTTATAAATGAAAAACTGGGTTGAGACCCGCCGGATGTTGTGCCTACATCTTAACCTAGTGGGTTGTCTGAAAAGATAGAAATTAAAAGGGAGTAAGCTATGAAGCTCAGTGTGAGTTCCAACACAAAATAATCAACTCCACCACTTGGCATACAAAATCACATTACATATAATAATTCGCAATAATATATTTGGAATGTCAAATTAATAGATCAACATCATACATAAATATATATACATACATATATTCCATCTCAAAAATCTCAAAATTGTTTGCACATACTTTGTATGGAATGCAACATAGTTTCGGATTTAATAGAAAAGAACCTCCCCCACTGTTATACACCATAATAATATTTCTTGAAAACTCGTCCATCTCTACACACCGGGCTGTGGATAAACCACCAAGTTGCAGGTTAGCAGGCTGCCAAATGGTTGTGAATACACTACATTAATGCAAATGAGAGTTGCCAAATAATGGGTGGGTGAACCACCAATGTTGTAGGTTAATACGTTGCCAGATGGTTGTGAGTACACAACATAATTCAAGATGAAAGCTTCCAAATGTATGTGGATAAACCACCAGAGTTGCAGATTAATATTCTGCTAGAACTTCCTCTTTTCAAAACGTCTCATCCCATGAAATAAAATACAACATGCTTATAACAGAAAAAAACAAAAATGGGTAACATGCTTACAACAGATTGAAGATGGCATCACTAAATATACTCTCAACTAATAGTTACAGCAACCAAAACATGTGTTTTTCAAGGATCCAAATTAACGAAATCATACGGCATGTTGTACAAACAATTCACAAATACAGATACAATAAACATATTTAATCACAATTCATGTAATTATATAAATATAATATATATTCAGGAAATTAGTTCATGGGTTCTAGCATTATTCATATTATCAATAACTCAATTAAATATAATTAAGCACTAAAAATAGTTTAGGAACCATTCAAGGACTAATCTGAACAAAACATAAAATTATGGGTAAAACTATAAATTTGAGAATTAGGGGACACACGACTGTGTGGCCGAACCATGTAAAAATCCTTAGACTGTGTGGAGGGGTTACACAACCGTGTGGGTAGGCCGTGTAACAGACTGAGGTCATGTGGAAATTGCAAAATCAAGGCGTAGGGGTAACATGACCATGTGGAGGGTCATAACTCGTGTGAGAATTGAATTTCCTAAGGTTTCTAAGGGATTGTAACGCCCCAATTTTCGGGAATCCTGTGAATGTTGGCATAGGTTTAATTATGTTAGTGGGCCTCTAGAAAGCCCAAACTTAAGATAGAACCCGACAATTTTAGTTAATTTTTGTTCCATAAGAAAAAGGGGGTGAAATTATGAAATAGGACCTATGTGAAAATGTTTGAAAATGCTATAGATTAAATTGAAGTGGCCAAATAAATAGGAGTGCAAAATAGGAGGATTTGTATGACAAACCTCCCATTTTACATGAAGTGGCCAGCCATCATGTTGTTGTAGACAAAATGTACATTTGATATCCATAATTTATGGTACAAATTGATACAAATTGATAAAAGGTTAGGTAAATGTTCCATGATAATAGGGTAGGTAAATGTTCCATGATAATGGGTTAGGTAAATGTTTCATGATAATGGGTTAGGTAAATGTTTCATGATAAGAATTTCATGTCTTTTGTATTAAAGAATTAAATGGATGAAATATGAAGTTTTATTAAAAGAAAAGGGTGAAAAGAACAAAGTTTTGTCCATCTTTGTTCATCATAGCTGAAAGTTAGAGAAGAGAAAGGAGAGGAGAAAGCTCTTGAGTATTTGGTCATTAGGAGGAGGAAAATTGAAGGTAAGTTCTTGGTACCTTGCTTCTATTTTGAGGTTCATGAGTTCTTCTTGATTCTACCTTAACTCTTGAAGTATATTTTGATTTTTAGTTGTGTTGTGAGCATTTAGTCATGAATTAAAATGAAGGAAATGGTTGTTGTTTCATGTTCTTTTGATGAAAAATGGAAGATAGGTGAAGTTGAGCCAAACAAATGAGCATGCATGTGCCTTAGATGTTAAAGGGAAAAATCAGCTAACATGTTGTGCTTTAAAATGATGAAATGGAGATTATACTTAAGTAAAATCATAGATATGTGATGATTGATTGGTGATATACATGTTTAAATAACATCCATGCAAGGTATGTGTGAAAGAGTGATTTGGTAATAAATCTGCTTGGGACAGCAGCAGTAACGTGACTTTGGAAAATCACCATAAATTGTGGGAGAAGAATTAGAAGCTGAATAAATTATGTAATTAAATCTTATTGAGTCTAGTTTCAAATGAAATAAACAAGAACATATTTTGAATTCTGTACAATGAGAAATTTGATTTGTAATGAAGAGTGGTCAAATTAGTCAAACAGTGAAACATGGGAAACTTTAAGAAAAATCTGGTATTGATTGGCTAAACCAAAAATTCTGAAAATTTTATGGATAGAAGATATATGAGTCTATTTTCATGGAAAATTAACGGCACTTGATTTGGAGTTTCGTAGCTCCAGTTATAAATAATTTAGTGACTGTTGCTCAGGAAGACAGCTTGCAGTGAAATTATGATTATGTGGTAAACATTGACAAAAATTTGTTAATGAGTTGCTTATTGATTTCTTATAAGCTTACTATGATCAGTAGGTGTGGTTGGCCGAATATGGTATGGGGTTAATATGTAGTTCGTGTTTGAATAGTTAGATTAACGTGTTAGTAATCCAATTGTAGGCAGTTCGTGTGTGGATCTCGTCAGCATATCGTCGCAAACAGATGTGTAACTAACACCCTCTTTCTTAGTCTAGATCGGCAAAAGTCGAAAAGCCAAAATGCCGAAAACCGATATTTTGTAGATTTGCGAGTGTGCGAATGCTCGTGAGGTAAATCGATTAATGTTTTTGGTAAGCTGCAATGTTTGGACTGTAAAGTGCATGATTTCTGTGCCCTCGATATTTTTGGGCTTAATGGGCCAAAATTGGAATGATGGGCCAATGAGCCCAATTCGGTAAGAACCCTCGTGTTGTAGGCCAATTTTGGCCCGTTTACAAAATACCCAGGCCCATTAAACCATTTAACCCATCCTCAAACCCAAAACCTAAAATTAACCTAGCCCAACATCCAAGCCCAATTCCAAAACCCTAGACTCCCACTTGCCTCTTCCCACTCTCCCATGCATATCGCCACCAGCACCATTCCCACTCTCCCATCTTTGCCTCGCCACCAGCACCACTCCCACTCTCCCATCTTGTCTGCCTTGACACCATCACACACCCCATTGTCCATGCCCATGCCCCGCAAACAAGCAAAAGCAGAAGCAAGAATAGAGAATAATAATAAAGTATGTAAAAATTAGGCTATATAAAGCCACCCAAACAACAAAAAAGGGAAAGGGATAAAAGTTTGTATCAAGAACACAAAAAAGGAAAGCTCGGAAGGTGAACTTCAATTTTTCTCTCATTATCTCAATCTTTCTGTTTATCTTTGCTTTGTTTTATTTTTTTTCTTTAACTTACTTTAAAACGAAAAAGAATCAAGGAAGAAAAGAGTATTACCGGATCTACCCCGTGGCCGCTCCCCTTTCCGTTCGGCACGGTGAATCGCCGGTGATGATGGGTGTTGAAACCTTAACTGAAGAAAGGAGGAAGAGATAAAAGAGGGGAAGCAAAAAAAAAAATCCAGCAAAAAATTCCAGCACCAAAAAAAAATTTCCAGAAAAAAATTTCCAGCAAAAAAACCAAAAAAAACAATAGAACGACCCAAAACAAATTCAAATTAGAGATTGAAGAAACAAAAAAATCTAAGGTGATTTTTTTTATATTTTATTTTAATCCGATTTTAAGTTTTTAACCTATATATATTAAAACATAAAATATAAATAAAATAAAATAAAAACAAAAAAAAAGATTTTTTTTTTACCTTTCCTAAACAACGTGTGTGGTGGCGGCGCACAACCGAGAGCCTCCGTGACCGGTCGCCCAACCAATTCCCTTCCCCTCTCTCTCTCTCCTTCTCTCTTCCCTCTCTCTTCCTTTTTTCTTTCCCTCCTCCAAATGATTTTTTGGGTTATTTTGGCCTTATATAGCCCTCCAAAAGCGTCGTTTTGGGGTTGTCATTAACCCCAAAACGACGTCGTTTTGACTTGGACCGTTCGACCGACCCGACCCGCCTAGGATCCGCGTGTTTTTTAAAGGAAGGGCAAATTAGCTTTTAGCCCTTCCGCTTTTATTACTTTACAATTAAGTCATTTTTGTTTTTTAATTTGGCCCGAATTTGTCATGATTTTCAATTTAGTCCACAATGATGTGCTGCATTTTTATCATTTCTAATATGTATATATATATATATATATATATATGTGTATTTTATATATATATATTATGTATATATGCCATTAGTTATATATTTCTTATGTATATATTCTTAAATACTATTATATACATATATATATATATATATATATTTTAAATTCCATATTGTGTATATATTATTATTACAAATTATTACTATTGCTAGTATTATTATAACTATTATTATATTAGTGTATATTTTATATACATATGTATATATATATATATATATATATATATATTTTTGCACATATCATTATTTTATATTATTGTTGTAAATTTTTATGTATATATTTTTTATATGCGTTTCCCAATATTTTCTTTTATTGTAGATATTATTATTATTATTATTACATACTTTTATTATATATATATACATATATATGTATTTTTATGTACATATTATTATTTTATATTATTATTACCAAATATATCATTTTTCCTATTTTATTATTAGTACATGACTTGTTTCTATTTTGTAAATATCATTATTATTGTTATTTTAATATTCTAGTATTCCATGTTAATATTTTCATTAATGATATCATTTTTTTTATGTTCTTTATCTATTTTAATTTCTCACTTTAGGAATATTTTTCTCATGTTTTAATTAATTTCAAAAATAAGGCAATGTACCGATTTAATATTAAGCTATCGATTTCATCGCTATGTTGGGTGAAATTAAATCGGCTTGTGAAACAGGACACCCTTTCTAAAAAAAATCGAAAACTAAAAATTCCTATTTTTCAATCGGATCACGGTTAAATATTATATTGAACTCGTATTTTTGAAAATCAAGTCAATACATGTTTATGAGATACCAATTTTGGGCGTCGTGAGGGTGCTAATACCTTCCTCATGTGAATCGACTCGAACCCCAATTTTTCTCTGAACTTTCACGTAGACCTAAATTTGGCCTTCTTTTGTTTTAAAATAATTTTATTAGGTGTCCGATCACACCTATAAAAAGGATCGATGGCGACTCCTTTGTTAATAAAATCGGAAGTTGGTTTTCAAATGTTTAATAAATCACCATAATTAGCGACCAAGCGTAAAGTTTTTTAAATGCATAGCAGTGGCGACTCCACTGAGGACGCGTTTTTGAGAGTCGAGTCGAGTTAAGCATGTGTTGTTAAAATTTTCAAATTTCCTTGTTCAAAGTAAATATTTGGTCGTGATCCAAAAATCTCGTTTTCAAAATTCTGCATTTGTATCTCTTCTAACTTGCTTATTTGTTTGTTTTCGGTTTTCAACTTTTATGGTTTTGGTTTAGTTCCTTTAAGTAAAACACAAAGGTTTATGAGTTTTCTCCCACACACGTGCACTTGCATTTTGCATAACATAAAGCTCTCTACCCGGCTCTGTCTGTTTAAGTGAAAGTAAACGCTATGCCTTCGTGAGTTAACTCGTCCCTCCATGCAGCTAGTGAATACTTTGTTACATATGACTTATGCTTTCGTGAGTTAACTTGTCCCTCCGCATAAGCATAAGTAAATGTAATCCTCGAATTGAACTCGTGAGCTGTGATGGGTTATGACCGAGGCTTCGTGCTAATCTTAGTAGATGATAGTACGAGCAATTCGAGTACCTGTCTAGAATCGAGACTGCATATAATGAACCATACGAGCTATCCAATTAGAGTCATGACGAACCTCTGTCCGCTTATAGTCACCAAAATAAGTACACGGGGAAAATGCCTTTTACCTTTCAAGAGAATTGGATTGGGTAGTTTAATTTGTTTTTCAAATTATAATTGTTGTGTTTACTAACCGAGTTTGTTTGTTTTTATTTTTTATTTTCATAATGCATCGTAGGCATCATATTAGAAAGGTGTTGATTAAAGGTTGGTTGCCAAAAAAACGGGTTTCTGATGGAGGAGTCAATTACACAAATGATCGAGAAGAATGCCGTGGTTCGGACCGGTCTCTAAAAACTCGGAGGGACAAGGGGATAGTCTTGTGGAAAGGTGTCTGCCAATTTGCCGAACAAATAAGCGTGAATGTTCGCCAAAATAACCTCGAAGATTTGGTTCAAATTTGGAATCGATGGATTCGGACATTAGAGACATTTTCACCGAGAGGTATGGAGATATAGCTCACTGATCACCATCCGTGTAGATGAACAGTTGATTCAAGCCATGGTTGGTTACGGGACCCGACTTATCGGTGTTTCACCTTCAATCAAGAAGACATGACTCAACTATAGAAGAGTATCTTTGCTTTACTCCGCATCGACAATGTACAATTGACAAAATATATGTGAAGGAGCCTAAGCCGATGACCTTCAAGAAAAGTTAGTGAGGCCCGATGACACGGCCGATGCATGGGTTGAAAGACGATAAAGAAGAAGAACGAAACCATTTGCATTCCATGGTCCTCCCTACGAGATTTGACTCGAACCATCGACATCTTTGAAAAGGGTAAATCTATTCGCTTTGGCCATTTATGGTTTGGTTATTTTCCCAAAGGTTCTCGGACATCTCGAAGTGGCGATAGTTGATTTCTTGAAAGGTTAAAACAAGGAGTCAACCTGTCCCAACCATCCTAGCGAAACCTTCGTGTTCTGAGTAGTTGTCGAAGAAAAGGGAGGGACGATTTATCGGATCTTGTGATTGCTCAATGTTTGGATTTTGAGTCACTTACGGAAGGTAGAGCGCACTCCATTCCATATGTTTTCTAAAACATTCTCCCGCTAAAGCTTTCCTCAAGAAAGAATGGTAGAAGGAAGTCACCGAGCAACATTGGGTATCGATCTTTCGAATCTTGGCGAGGATATAACATGGA
Source organism: Gossypium arboreum (assembly GCF_025698485.1). Taxonomy (NCBI): domain Eukaryota; kingdom Viridiplantae; phylum Streptophyta; class Magnoliopsida; order Malvales; family Malvaceae; genus Gossypium; species Gossypium arboreum. The sequence continues at coordinate 10,403,353 of NC_069073.1, read as the reverse complement.
GAGCACCACGGATTCGTCCTTCGATTCGCTATACAAATGTGGAAGCCAAGATTGGGTACCTTTACTTGGGTTATGGGGAGGAGTTGGATATGCTCGCTATTGGTCCAAAGGCAATTTTCTTCACGACAATTCCTCCCATAACTGGAGGATTAGCATATTCGAGTTAAGCTTTCGGTGAAGGATATATGAAGAGAGTCCGAGACACTGCAAAGTCTTGGAAGGAAATTCATTTCATGGAATTAGCTTTGTATGCTGATACCCTTACCCAAGATTACGGCGTATGGAGGAAGCAACGGGTAAATAGTCAGCAAATCTCGTCAACAAACCACCCCATCCAGAATCCTTTCTCGAAGGAAACGCCGTCTGAGCTAGAAGTGGCAAGACAAGAATTCGAACGAGAAAAGGCCAAGATGTCTCGGGACCTTAGTGCCCTTCAAGAAGAAAACTATCATCTGAAGATTGAAGTTCAGGTTGAAAGGTCCAGAACTGAAAAAGTACAAAGAGAAGCCGAGATTGTGAGAAACGACTTAAGGGACCTTCATTTGGAAAACAAGAAATTAAGAAGCATAATAAAGAATAGTGGGTTGGGCAAGTCGACAGCAGAGTGGAAGGAAGAAATTAGCAATATCAAGGGAGGAATGGAGTTTTGGAAGGGAAAAGCAAAGAAAGAGGAGGAAAAGGCTGCGCGCGCTGTGATAGAGTTAAGAAGGAAGAACGCCGAGTATGAAATAGTGACTGCAGAATTGGCGAATAGTCAGTCTGAACATCAAGAATTAAAAAGGAAAACACGAGATCTAGAAAATATGCTGCAATCTCGTCAACAACAATTAGATAACCTCTGAAGGCTCTAGAAGAAAAGAGTGAAGCGATGCGATAGGGACATTCACGCGTATGAAGGAACTCTCAAAGAAAAGAAATGCAACTCAACTTCTTGATCAATGAAATTCGCAAAGCGGCTATGCAAGTTGTTCAATTATCAGATGAAGCCGAAGTTCTCAGTTGCCAATTCCTTCCAAGCCAAAGATCAAGCATATCAGAGTTTTTAGAGCAAGTGAAGAAACAAGGCAATGTGGCTAGGAAATTTGTGTAATCGTTGGAAAAATGGAAACTTTGTGTAATAGACTATGTTGATAAATGAAATGCCTAAATATGGGGCTACCTTGAAATTAACACCAATTTTTTGCATTCCTTGCATAATTAACATATTAACATTTTGACATTCGTGCATTCATTCATGCATTCATCCATACATTGCATATCCCATGCTCGGTCATTTGAAGACAAAATATATAATTCGCGGTTGTAATACCACAAGATGGAACCACGTCATCGAGATAAAAGCAGCCGACAAGCTAGAGTGATGGAAGCTGAATTCAATGAGAGAATTGAAAGGATGGAAAAGGCTCAAAGAGAATTGCAAGAGCAACGGCCAAATCGCAACAAGAGACGAGAGACCTAGTGGTGAGATCTCGAGAGGAATCACTCGAGCAAAGAGATCAAATGGCCAAGATGATGGAGATGATGTCACTCTAGTTAAAGGAAAAGGACCCATGCGAGCCACGACATCGAGGAGTCTCGATCAAGAATTCACCATGATCGGGATCCACTCTATCCCCGGATTCACTCCACCGCCGCATATACAACACGAGAGAGGGTATACTCAAGGGAACCCACTGGATTGGAACATCGACCTATGCCACCGCTTCACCCACTAATTTGGGGCAAGGAATATTCGCGTCAAACCGGGGGCTAGTCCCGCTAATCCACTAGTCCCGATCTGGATGACCCAAAGAGAGGTAGCCAAGTTGAAATCGGATAACCATGACGCAAAATATAGGGGTCTAGAGGAAAGACTCAAAGCGATAGAAGGCATTGAAGTCTTCTCGCACTAGGTGCCAAAGAACTCGGTTTGGTACCGATCGATTTTGCCCCGAAGTTCAAAGTGCCCGATTTTGAGAAGTATGATGGGACAAGATGTCCAAAGACGATCTGGTCATGTTTTGCCAAAAATGACCGGTTATGTGAATGAGGATAAACTACTCATACATTGCTTTCAAGATAGTCTAACAGGTCACTCTTGGTGGTACAATCAACTTAGTAGAGAAAAGATTCGATCTTAGAAGGACTTGGCGTCGAGATTTTAAAGCAATACAAGCATGTATCGGATATGGTGCGGACAAGTATGACCTTGCGATGATGGAGAAGAAACCAAGAGAATCCTTTAGGCAAGACGCAGCAAAGATGGAGAGATATCTCGGCCCAAGTGGAGCCTCCATGACTAAGGCGAGATAACGGTCCTTTTCATCAATACTCTGAAAGCACCATTCTATGACAAGTGGTGGGAAGTGCTACGAAGGATTTTTCGGATATCGTAATATCCGGTGAACTCATAGAGAATACCGTCAAAAGTGGTAGAATGGAAAGATCAGAAGGCTCAAAGAAAGCAGCAACCGTAAGGAAGAAAGAACCAGAAGCCCACATGGTGGGAACTGAGAGTCGTTACATTCCCAATTCGTATCCTAACCAACCCCGACCTCAAATTATCCACCCCAAATTTCTATTATCCCCCTCAAACCCCTTACTACCAAGCACCACATCCGTCCTACCCAGATACGCCACCAACAACCAAAGACCCGTCACCACATTCCTACAAAACACTCTACCCACTCAAAGCCAACCCGAAATGAACCAAGACCAACAAGGCCCAATCCAGAGAGACGACAATTCACCCCTATTCACAGATCATATGGGGAATTGTACCCAAAACTTTGGAGAAGCAATTAATATCACCCCATTACATGGCACCCTTAAACCTCCATACCGAAATGGTACGATCCAAACGCTAGTTGTGCATATCACGTAGAAACCAGGGCACTCTCTCGAGAACTGTCTTGCTTTCAAAGAAGAGTTCAAGGACTCATTGACGGGTATCCTACGATTCGATAGTGCCGATAACATACGGGGAACCCGTTTCCTAACCATACCGAAGGGAATGTGAACACAGATGGGGAAAGAGGATGAATGGAAGGACGGAGATGTGTTTGAAATAAGGACGCCTCTACGAAAATCTGGGAGGTATTGGTTAAGAAAGGATTGCTCACCACTCGATAGAATTTTTGGAGAAGAAGGTCAAAGTTTTGCAATTTTCATGGGATTGTTGGACATGACATTCATCATGTGAGGACTTTAAAAGGTTACTTCAAGACCGGATGGATAATAAGGAGATCAAGGTCCTTAATAAGAGGGAAGATGCCAACGAAAGAGAAGTATCGTCTCGATAGCCAATCATCGTGGCCTCCTTATAGTCTTGATCGACCGTTGATAATTTATTACGACGCGATGAGAGAGCCGTTGAAACCACAGATGGTAATTGAAGTACCGCTCCTTTCCGTATAAGGACAACAAAGCGTTACCATGGAGATATGATGTTAATATCGTTACAGGAAGTTGAAAAGTCCAAAGCCATAGCGAAGATGTTGGGGAGGTAGGTCATTTTACTCAAAGTGGACGATGCTATTCTAAAGAAGTTGAGCCAGTAAAGAAAAGTAGCGACTCAAAACAAAAAGGGAAAGTAGTGATGCACGAAGTCGAGGTCGAGCAAGAAATTCCACCCGTGCAAGAAACTAAAAAGCCTGTGAATGAGGAAGAAGCTCAAGAATTCTTGAAATTTATTAAGCACAGCGAGTATAGTGTGGTGGAACAATTGAGCAAGCGACCAAAGACGAATCTCGATTCTATCTCTCTTGTTAAATTGAACCACATCGAATGCTTTATTGAAGGTGTTAAATCAAGCTTATGTGGCCAACAACATATCTGTCGAAAAGCTTGATAAATGGGTAAACAATCTGAATGCGGACAATTTCATCTCTTTTAGTGATGATGAGATACCGCCAAATGGTAGAGGCTCGGTGAAAGCGCTGCATATCACGACTCGCTGCAAGGGCTACATAATACCGAACGTACTCATCGATAATGGGTCAGCATTAAATGTTATGCCATTGGCCATGCTTTCCAGAATACCGATGGATTTGTCCTACTTAAGGCCCTGTCATTCTATGGTAAGGGCATTCGACGGGACGAGGCGCGAAGTCATGGGAAAGATCGAAATCCCTTTGGAAGTGGGCCCTTACATCTATGAGGTCGAGTTCCAAGTCATGAACATTACACCCACTTATAACTGCCTTTTGGGAAGACCTTGGATCCATTCTGCTGGAGCAGTCCCATCATCCCTCCATCAAAAGATGAAATTTATCATGGATGGCTGTTTGGTCACAGTCGAGGCGAAGAAGACATTGTCGCATCTATTTCTCTTGATCGCCATACCGGAAGTAAGCAAGAACGCAGTGGAATGTTCCTTCGATCCCTTGAATTCGTCAATGCCACTTTCATCATTTGAAGGAAGCAATTCGATGCCAAAACTATCGAGAAATACCAGAATGGGTGTCAAGTTGACCGTAGGAAGGGGAGCTCGTGCGAGAAGAGGTCTAGGGAGACATCTACAAGGAATAGTTAGGGCTTTAAAGCCAGTGCACCACAAGGCCCGATACGGTTTGGGGTTCCAGCCTGACATGCGTCAAAGAAGAAGACAATGGAAGAAGGAACAAGAGAGAAGAATTGCAAGAACTTTAGGCCGAGAACCAGAATGGGGACCGATAGAGTACCCTCATTTGTCAAAAACATTTACATCTGCGAGAATGTTGTACACTGGACAAGATGATCCATGAAACATCTTGGGGTTAATTGAAAGGGTTTTCGAATGTCGATATAAGTGTCATTGACAAAGAAGCTGGTGCAAGTAAAGATGTCTCGAGGATACGCCTTTGCCCTCCCGGTTTTATGTTGAACAATTGAATTGCGAGGAGCTTCTTGTAGTTCATAAGTCTTGAGTAATGCTAAACATTAACATTCTATTGTGTCCTTAGATATAATAGAATTCTTTTGTAAACTTACATTCGTTCTTTATCATTTAAATGAATATCATTGAAGATGCATGTTGTCACGATTTTTCGCGTTATCACTAATTTCATAATCATTTTCTCATTTCATAGCCTATCCTTACATTTGCCTCATTGCCATGACATAACATTTTGTTTGTTGTTTCCAATACTTGGATGTCCCCTATAGCTTCCTTTTCCATTCAACTTTCGGTGCTCGGATATTGACGACATGAATAAGCCCATTCTGAATCTTGAAATTGATTTTGAGAAGGCTATTTGCTTAGGAGAATTTGAAGTCAAGAAAATCTTTGAAGATTATGTCTCGTCTCTGAATTGTTAAAGATGGTGGAACAAGAGGATAAACAGATTACGCCTCATGAAGAATCAGTGGAAACAATAAATTTGGGCAATCAAGAGAGGAAACAAGAAGTGAAGATTGGGACTTCTATTTTAGAGAGTACCGGGCATAGTTTGATCACTTTACTCATGAATACAAAGATGTTTTCGCATGGTCATACCAGACATGCCAGGCTAGATGAAGATTTAGTGGTCCATAAGCTCCTATTAAAGCCGAATGCAAGCCCATCCAAAGAAAAATTAAGACGAATGAGACCCAAATGCTATTGAAAATAAAGAGGAAGTCAAGAAGCGGTTTGATGTTGGCTTCCTACAAGCCTCAAATATCCGAATGGGTGGCTAACATAGTCCGGTACCAAAGAAAGATGGAAAAGTACGAATGTGCATGGATTATCATGACCAATCGAGCAAGCCCAAAGATAATTTTCCTTGCCACATATTGACACGTTGGTGGACAACACAACAAAACATTCATTGTTTTCTTTCATGGATGATTCTCGGGTATAATCGGATCAAGATGGCCCCGAGGATATGGAAAAACTACCTTCATAACAATGTGGGGAACGTTACGCTACAAGGTGATGCCATTCGGGTTAAAGAATCTTTGGGGCAACATATCGAGGGCTATGGTAACGTTATTCCATGACATGATGCATAAAGAAATAGAGGTCTACGTCGACGACATGATTGCTAAATCCCGAGGGGAAGAAGAGCATGTAGTAAACCTCAAGAAGTTGTTCGAGAGGCTGAGAAAGTTTCAACTAAAGCTTAATCCAACCAAACGTACATTCGGGGCTACCTCAGGAAAGCTGCTAGGCTTCATTGTCGATGAAAGAGGTATCAAGTCGATCCGGATAAAATAAAAGCCATCCAAGAATTACCACCTTGGCAGCACGCAAAAGGAAGTTAGAGGATTTTAGGAGATTAAACTACATCGCCCGATCTATCACTCAACTTACCAACCAATGTGACCCAATCTTTCGCTTCTTGAAAACATAACCCGAGAATGGAATGAGGAATGCCAGTGGCCTTTGATAAGATAAAACAATATTTGTTTAGTCCTCCAAGACTAGTACCGCCAACTCTGGAAGACCATTGATATTGTATTTGACCGTGTTCGAAAGTTCAATGGGTTGCATCTTTGGGCAACACGACGAGTCAAGAAAGAAAGAAAAGCGATCTACTACCTCAAAGAAAAGTTCATGAATATGAGGCAAAATATTCGTCCATTGAGAAATATTGTTGTGCTCTGGTTCGGATAGCTCGGAGACTTAGACAATACATGTTGTACCATACGATATGGCTGATTTCAAAGCTGGACCCGATAAAATACATGATGGAATCGCCGGCACTATCAGGAAGAATGGCGCAATGGCAGATCCTCCTTTCGGAATATGACATTGCCTATGTAAGTCAGAAGTCGATAAAAGGGAGCGCAATAGCTGACTTCTTAGCAACTCGAACTACAAAGGAATATGATCATTTAAGATTCGATTTCCCAGACGAAGACTTAATGTGCATCACAGAAATAGAGTCCGAATCATCAGAAGAGAAGTCATGGAAGATGTACTTTGATGGTGCGTCAAATGCTTTAGGGCATGGAATTGGAGCAATTCTGGTATCACCAGACGGGAATCATTATCCGTTCACTGCAAGACTAAACTTCTTCTGTACTAATAATATCGCGAGAATATGAGGCTCAGATCATGGGGCTTCGTGCGACTATCGAACGAAACATCGAGATCTTGGAGGTGTATGGGGACTCAGCCCTAGTGATTTACCAAATCCGTGGAGAGTGGGAAGTGAGGGACTCGAAATTGATTAAGTACAACAATTTAGTGGCTAGATTGATCAAGGAATTCAAAGAAACAACTTTTCATTACTTCCCACGAGAAGAAAACCAACTGGCAGATGCCTTGGCCACTTTGGCTTCAATGTTCAAAGCAAGTAAAGAAGCAGAAATAATGCCCCTCAAAATGAGCATATACGAGGTCCCTGCACACTGTTGTAGCATTGAAAAGAGGCAGACGGACGACCATGGTTCTATGATATCTTAGAATATATCAAGAATCGAAGCTATCCCGAACAAGCGAATGAGAACGACAAAAGAACAATCAGAAGAATGGCAGCAGAATTTGTTCTCGATGGGGATATCCTATATAAAAGGGGAAAGGATCAAGTACTTTTGAGATGCGTGGAGGATGTCGAAGCCAGAAAGATACTTGAAGATGTCCATGAAGGAATCTGTGGGACACATGCCAATGGTTTCAGTATGGCCAGAAAGATTATGAGACTCGGTTACTACTGGGTGACGATGGAAAGCGACTGTATTAGTTTTGCCAGAAAATGCCACAAATGTCAAATCTATGGCGATAAAATTCATGTAGCCCCTTCGCCCCTTCACGTCATGACTTCTCCGTGGCCTTTTTCTATGTGGGGCATGGATGTTATAGGGCCAATTTCTCCAAAAGCATCAAATGGACATCGATTCATTTTTGTGGTTATCGATTACTTCACAAAATGGATAGAAGCTGCTTCGTTTGCCAATGTGACAAAGACTGCAGTTTGTAAGTTTTTGAAAAAGGAAATCATTTGCCGGTATGGTTTGCCTGAAAGAATCATTTCAGATAATGCCACGAATCTCAAACAATAAGATGATGAAAGAAATGTGCGAGCAATTCAAAATAAAGCATCATAATTCCTCGCCCTATCGCCCAAAGATGAACGGGGCTGTTGAGGCAGCTAATAAGAATATCAAGAGGATCATTGGGAAAATGACTGAGATATATAAAGATTGGCACGAGAAACTTCCATTTGCTTTGTTTGCATATCGCACATCTGTGCGAACATCTACGGGAGCAACTCCTTTCTCTCTAGTCTATGGAATGGAAGCTGTGCTACCTATCGAGGTTGAGATCCCTCTCTGCGAGTATTGATGGAATCGAGTTAGAAGAAGCGAGAATGGATTCGAGCTCGATATGATCGCTTGAACCTCATTGAAGAAAACGCCTAAGGGCAATTTGTCACGGGCAAATGTACCAAAAGAGAATGATCGCACCCATGACAAGAAGGTACGACCAAGAGAATTCCATGAAGGAGAACTCGTCTTTGAGAAAGATTCTCCCAAGACAAAAAGACCTGCGAGGAAAATGGGCACCAAATTGGGAAGGACCATACGTTGTAAAAAAGGCATTCTCAGGCGGAGCTTTGATCCTTACCGAGATGGATGGGAAAGAGTTGTCGAATCCAGTGAACTCAGATGCAGTGAAAAAATATTATGCTTAGGATGAAAACCCGAAAAGGGCATCTAAAAAAAAAAAAGGATCAGAGCGAAAACTCGAAAAGGGCGCTTTGGTCAAACATAAAAGATTAGGATGAAAACCCAAGAGGGCGTTCTAATGAAGCAAATATTCGGCTTACAAGGCAAGGCGTTTTAAACTGTACGACAAACAGTGAGACTACAGTATTTGAAGCATCTTTGAAAGCTTGAAATCTTCTACGCAAGAAGCCATGCTCGAAAAGATTATTGATTGAGGAACGTAGAAGAGTTCATGTGTTGAATATCTAGAGCATTTGTATCCATTGAATACGACCCTTTCTTTTTTTTTGACATTTTTTGTACTATCATCAGTTAACTTTCTTTGTTTGCCACATTTGAAATAAAGGAATACGAGATATCCTTTTTGTCCCTACCTGACTATTTTCATTATGTGTTTATTTACATGATAAATGGTGAAATGACATGCTCTAAACAAAAGAAATGTTAAGCATTACCTGGATGAAAAGTTAATAAGCGCAAGAGTCTCAAAGTAAGAACAAAGTTCAATCGGGGGCAGAAGAGTGATATCTGAGAAACGTCGATCACTCGAAGACGGGTACGAGGCCTGAAGAGGAAGTCGAGAATCAAAGCAATGAACGCAGATCCTCAACCATCGTATGAAAAGGACATACGACAGATATGCTTAAGGAGCACTTTGCATAATCACGTAGGCATAAAGGCATTTAAGACAAACATGTGCATATCATGATGACATCATGCATGGCATATCAGTAATCTGTAAAGCAAGAGGACGTGATGATAGTCGACTTTGAATCAAAGGAAAAGACACCGAGTTCTACCAAGTGATGTAAAATCAACTCACATTGCGAGAGGTGAGTTGAGCCTCAAGACACGTTAAGGTAATTTCAATTTATGTTTCAAAATCAACTCATATTGCGAGAGGTGAGTTGAGCCTCAAGACACGTTGAGGTAATTTCAATTTATGTTTCAAAATCAACTCATATTGCGAGAGGTGAGTTAAGCCTCAAGACACGTTGAGGTAATTTCAATTTATGTTTCAAAATCAACTCATATTATGAGAGGTGAGTTGAGCCTCAAAACACGTTGAGGTAATTTCAATTTTCAATTTATGTTTCAAAATCAACTCATATGGCGAGAGGTGAGTTGAGCCTCAAGACACGTTGAGGTAATTTCAATTTATGTTTCAAAATCAACTCATATTGCGAGAGGTGAGTTAAGCCTCAAGACACGTTGAGGTAATTTCAATTTATGTTTCAAAATCAACTCATATTGCGAGAGGTGAGTTGAGCCTCAAAACACGTTGAGGTAATTTCAATTTTCAATTTATGTTTCAAAATCAACTCATATGGCGAGAGGTGAGTTGAGCCTCAAGACACGTTGAGGTAATTTCAATTTATGTTTCAAAAATCAACTCATAGGTGAGTTGAGCCTCGAGCACGCTGAGGTATTTTCAGCCTCTACTTTCCAATTCTGTTTTTCAAAAATCAACTCACATTGCGAGAGGTGAGTTGAGCACATAATTTCTATCTTTCAAAAAGCAACTCATATTGCGAGAGGTGAGTTGTACCTTTTTGTTTTCAAAATCAACTCATATTGCGAGAAATGAGTTGAGCCTTGGTCATATGTCGAGGTATTTTCAAAATCTCTTTTCAAATTAAGTTTCAAAAGACTACCTCATGTTGTGAGAGATGAGTTGAGCTTTGGCTCACGTCTTTGAGTTATTTTCAATTTCTGCTTTTAATGTTTGCTTTTAAAGAGTCAATTCCTATTAGAGAAATGAGTTGAGCTCAAGATCACATGTGAATAAAGAATAAAGATTAGAACGATGGAAGACACTGATTTGGCCTCCTCAAGAGAAGACCCAAACCTTATTTCATCAAGCAATAGAAGAGCAGATTGAAGTTGTAGATCTTATCTTCCGAAGTGGCGATGAAGCGGATCGAAGCCACAAATTTCATATCCTCGAAGTTACTTTGGAATAGATTAAAGCTACGAGGCACATATCAGAAGGTGCAGTGGATTGAATCAAAGCTACAGGATGCAAAGGACTAGAAGGAGACTACCTGAGCAAGAAGAGCGCTGAGGAGGTCAAGATTCGGCAAGACGGGCAAAATTGGCCTTTCTTTGTATCTTTGCTCTATTCCTCGTTACGACAATAAGCAAAGAGGGCAGTGTTGTAGGCCAATTTTGGCCCGCTTACAAAATACCCAGCCCATTAAACCATTTAACCCATCCTCAAACCCAAAACCTAAAATTAACCTAGCCCAACATCCAAGCCCAATTCCAAAACCCTAGACTCCCACTTGCCTCTTCCCACTCTCCCATGCTTTATGCCACCAAAGACCACTCCCACTCTCCCATGCTTTGTCTGCCGCAAACACCATCACACACCCCATTGTCCATGCCCATGCCCCGCAAACAAGCAAAAATGAAGCAAGAATAGAGAATAATAATAAAGTATGTAAAAATTAGGCTATATAAAGCCACCCAAACAACAAAAAAAGGGAAAGGGATAAAAAGTTTGTATCAAGAACACAAAAAAGGAAAGCTCGGAAGGTGAACTTCAATTTTTTCTCTGTTATCTCAATCTTTCTGTTTATCTTTGCTTTGTTTTATTTATTTTCTTTAACTTACTTCAAAACGAAAAAGAATCAAGGAAGAAAAGAGTATTACCGGATCTACCCCGTGGCCGCTCCCCTTTCCGTTCGGCACGGTGAATCGCCGGTGATGATGGGTGTTGAAACCTTAACTGAAGAAAGGAGGAAGAGATAAAAGAGGGGAAGCAAAAAAAAATTTCCAGAAAAAAATTTCCAGCAAAAAAAAAAACCAAAAAAAAACAATAGAACGACCCAAAACAAATTCAAATTAGAGATTGAAGAAACAAAAAAATCTAAGGTGATTTTTTTTATATTTTATTTTAATCCGATTTTAAGTTTTTAACCTATATATATTAAAACATAAAATATAAATAAAATAAAATAAAAACAAAAAAAAAGATTTTTTTTTACCTTTCCTGCAACTGTACGGTGGCTGCTTGGCTGGCATGAGCCTCCGGTGACCGGTCGCCCAGAACCGATTTCCCTTCCCCTCCTTCTCTCTCCTTCTCTCTTCCTCTCTCTTCCTTTTTCTTTCCCTCCTCCAAATGATTTTTTGGGGTTATTTTTGGCCTTATATAGCCTTCCAAAGCACGCGTCGTTTGGGGTTGTCATTAACCCCAAACGACGTCGTTTTGACTTGGACCGTTCGACCAATTCCCGACCCGCCTAGGATCCGTGTTTTTTTAAAGGAAGGGCAAATTGCACTTTTAGCCCTTCCGCTTTTTATTACTTTACAATTAAGTCATTTTTATTTTTTAATTTGGCCCTAATTTGTCGCGATTTTCAATTTAGTCCACAATGATGTGCTGCATTTTATGGGAAGGAATATTTGCTGTTTGGTCCCCTGATGTTTCGCGTGTGTTTAATATAGTCCTTTCCTTTTATTTTTATTTCAATTTTGCCCCAAATATTTTGTTTTTAGCTCAACTTAATCCTTTTAGTTATTTTACTATTTAAATCAATTATTTTAGTATTATTATTATATTTTATTCATTTATGTAGTGTGTTAATATTTTTATCATTTCTAATATGTATATATATATATATATATATTATGTGTATTATATATATATATTATGTATATATGCCATTAGTTATATATTTCTTATGTATATATTCTTAAATACTATTATATACATATATATATATATATATATATATATGTATATTTTAAATTCCATATTGTGTATATATTATTATTACAAATTATTACTATTGCTAGTATTATTATAACTATTATTATATTAGTGTATATTTTATATACATATGTATATATATATATATATTTTTTTTGCACATATCATTATTTTATATTATTGTTGTAAATTTTTATGTATATATTTTTTATGTACGCTTCCCAATATTTTCTTTTATTGTAGATATTATTATTATTATTATTACATACTTTTATTATATATATATACATATATATGTATTTTTATGTACATATTATTATTTTATATTATTATTACCAAATATATCATTTTTCCTATTTTATTATTAGTACATAACTTGTTTCTATTTTGTAAATATCATTATTATTGTTATTTTAATATTCTAGTATTCCATGTTAATATTTTTCATTAATGATATCATTTTTTTTTTATGTTCTTTATCTATTTTTAATTTCTCACTTTAGGAATATTTTTCTCATGTTTTAATTAATTTAAAAATAAGGCAATGTACCGATTTAATATTAAGCTATCGATTTCATCGCTATGTTGGGTGAAATTAAATGGCTTGTGAAACGGGACACCCTTTCTAAAAAAAATCGAAAACTAAAATTCCTATTTTCAATCGGATCACGATTAAAAATTATATTGAACTCGTATTTTGAAAATCAAGTCAATACATGTTTATGAGATACCAATTTTGGGCGTCGTGAGGGTGCTAATACCTTCCTCACAGAATCGACTCCGAACCCCAATTTTTCTCTCGAACTTTCACGTAGACCTAAATTTGGCCTTCTTTTTGTTTTAAAATAATTTTATTAGGTGTCCGATCACACCTATAAAAAGGATCGGTGGCGACTCCTTTGTTAATAAAATCGGAAGTTGGTTTTCAAATGTTTAATAAATCACCATAATTAGCGACCAAGCGTAAAATTTTTTTTCGTCGCAACACCTCGGTACGTGATTCTATTTTCATGGAAAATTAACGGCACTTGATTTGGAGTTTCAGAGCTCGATTATAAATAATTTAGTGACTGTTGCTCGGGAAGACAAATTTGCGGTGAAATTATGATTATGTGGTAAACATTGACAAAAATTTGTTAATGAGTTGCTTATTGATTTTTATAAGCTTACTATGATCCGTAGGTGTGGTTGGCGAATATGGTATGGGGTTAATATGTAGTTCGTGTTTGAATAGTTAGATTAACGTGTTAGTAATCCAATTGTAGGCGCTTAGTGTGTGGATCTCGACAAGATATCGTCGCAAATGATGTGTAACTAACACCTCTTTCTTAGTCTAGATCGGCAAAAGTCGAAAAGCCAAAATGCCAAAACCGGTATTTTGTAGATTTGAAAAAAGCGAATGCTCGTGAGGTAAATCGATTAATGTTTTTGGTAAGCTGCAATGTTTGGACCGTAAAGTGCATGATTTACGTGCCCTCGATATTTTTGGGCTTAATGGGCCAAAATTGGAATGATGGGCCAACGAGCCCAATTTGGTAAGAACCCTCGGTACGTGATTCTGTTAGTATGTGAAAAGTAGGAATATGCATGAAAAACCCTAAATTATATAAATTACTGAAATACCTTTAAAAGTAGAAAATTTACAGTTTTACCCCTAGTAGATAAATTACCAAATACCCCTAGGTTAAATTGACCTAAATGCATGTTTGGTCGTTGTTATTTATGCATGCCATGTTGTTATTATCGATGCATGGGGTGGGATATTGACGGAGGAAGTATCGAAAGTGGCTTGTCCACGATCGGAGGCTTTGCCTCAATTTATTGTTAACTAAGCAACAATCTTTAATCGTGGAGTGTTAAATGGGTGGGTTGAGCTATCCCCACATGGAGTGTATGGGTGGTACGGTGGAGTGTAGTGGTTGGTGGGTTGAGTAGTCTCCCAAATGGGCTTGCATATGTTATTGATGTTGCATGTATTTTGAAATGGGCCTATGGGCCATCTTGTTATCCGAATAAGGGCTAAGGCCCGCTTATTGTAATCTGAAAAGGGCTCGCCCAAGACCATCATTACTGAATGGGCTTAGGCCCAATAGGCTTGAGCCGACTTGGACTTTGAATGGGTTTTCCTTACACACCGAGTTTCCCCAAACTCACCCTTTTATTTTCATCCACGCAGGAAATCCCCAACCATAGTGGGCTTGGAGCTGTGAGGGAATTTGGAGTGGCCACCCATTCTGAAAGTTTGATTTTCTTCTGGTGAACTGGACATCCTTTTATTTACGTTTGAAGTTTTGGGTTTTTAAATGTAATAAGGCCGCTTATTTATTTTTGATGGTTTTATATGTTTTATTAAGATAGATAATATTTATTTTAACTGTTGAAATTGGATAGCTTTAGGCGCGTTTTCAAAAACAACAGTTGATTTCAAAATAACACGACAACAAGCAAAGCTTCCGCAATGAAAGTATTTTCCAAAATTAATTACTTTTCTTAAAAATGACTTAATCAAATCGGTTTCCTAGAAATATCCATGACGTTAAGGTGTAGCAATGGCGGTATGCATGTTTAGGATTGGATCCGAAGGAGCTTGGTACTTAAGCGATCCGATGGACTCAAAGACTCTTTTCCGTTTCCTACCGGTGCATGACTTCCTTTCACTTTAACCCTTAATGAATTAATCTTTTGAACATCAAGTACGATTTTACGGACTTAGAATGGAATTTTTTTTACGTTTGATGTGGCATGCGGATCCGCCATAACTTCGGGCCGGGTTTGGGGTGCTATATTTAGTGGTATCGAGCCTAGGTTACAACAACTCATTGTGGAATGGGTTTACGAAACAAAGATTTTGAAAGCGAAAATTTTATAAAGAATACGAAAAACTTGATTTTCAAAATTTAGATCTCTAGAAAGTGGCATTCCGAATCTCCGGCTCAAGTCTGTAAGTATTCTGAATTTCTCTGAATATTTTTTTGAATTATCTGTCTGTACTAAAACCCTACTAGGATACTCTAGATAGGATGATTCTGAAACCATAGGAAAATCTGATAAGAGACTGAAACTGTAGCTAGACTTCGATTCTGCGAAAACAATCTTTGAATTACTGTCTGATTCATAAAACATCTGCAATAAACACTGGAATATTGAATTGATGCATAAAAATTCGTAATCAAGATAAATCGATATAATTACGAGAGATACTCGGGGCAGAGGCCGTGGTCGAGGCCGAGGTAGTACTCAAGCTGGATCTTCGTCTTCTGAACACATACCCACTGGAGTAGCAAGACCACCACCGACGGATGAGAATGGGCCGTATGATAGGGCCGCTGAGGATGAGTAATGCTTCGTGTTCTGGAAAGGGTTGCCGGAGCAAGTTCGGGTAACGAAATTCAGGGATCTATTTCTAAATGACTTCGGGACTAACGGAACGGAGATCTTTAAGGGCGTGTCTGGTATAGCCCCGAATGTGGCGGAATATTGGTTGGAGGCCACAGAACGGATTATGGACGACTTGGACTGCTCTGAGGAGATTGTGAGTGGGGTATCTGTACTAAGTCCCTTGGGTCATTCGGTTAGGGTAGACAAACTGTATAGGAATGTACCCTTAGAAACTCAAGGTAAGATTTTCCCTGGAGATCTGATGGAGTTACCATTTGGAGAGTTTGATCTCATTTTGGGAATGGATTGGCTTGTTAAGCATAAAGTGACTCTGGATTGTCTTTGCTAAACGAATGGTATTAAGGACCACAAAGGATGAGGAGGTTATGGTGATAGGTGAGCGAAGGGATTATTTGTCCAATGTAGTGTCGGCATTAAGAGCCGAAAAGTGGATTCGGAAAGGTTATGAGGTCTATTTGGCATTCGTAAGTCATTCAGAAGATGAGGGACTGATAATGGATAAGGTTAGGACCGTAAAGGAGTTCCAAAATGATTTTCCGGAGGAGCTTCCAGGATTGCCTCCGAATCGAGAAGTTGAGTTTGGAATAGACTTGTTGCCTGGAATGGCGCCTGTGTCTATCACACCGTATAGGATGGCACCGAAGGAGTTAGTAGAGTTAAATGCTCAAATTCAAGAGTTGTTGGATAGGGGCTTCATTAGGCCAAGCGTGTCTTCATGGGGAGCACCAGTGCTATTCGTGAAAAAGAAGGATGGTACGATGCGGATGAGTATTGATTATCGCCAGTTGAACAAACTGACGATTAAGAATAAGTATCCACAACCAAGGATTGACGATCTATTCGACCAACTTAGAGGAGCTTCTGTATTTTCTAAGATCAACCTTCGATCTAGTTATCATCAGTTAAGGGTTAAGGAGTCAGATATCCATAAAACGGCATTCAGGACTCGGTATGGTCATTACGAGTTTCTGGTTATGCCATTTGGACTGACGAACGCTCCTACAGCGTTTATGGATCTAATGAATCGGGTGTTCCAACCATTCTTGGATCGATTCGTAGTCGTTTTTATTGACGATATCCTGGTATATTCTGAAACTGAAGCGAAATATGATGAGCATCTCCGTATAGTGCTACAAGTGTTAAGGGAGAAGGAACTCTTTATGAATTTTGGTTGAGGGAGGTAACCTTCTTAGGATATGCGGTCTCTGCCGAAGGGATTAAGGTAGACCCTCGAAAGATTGAAGCAATTTTGGAGTGGAAGCCACCTAGGACGGTGTCAGAAATTCAAAGTTTCCTAGGGTTGGCAGGATACTGCAGAAGGTTTGTGGAAGGTTTTTTCTGTGATGGCAGCACCTCTGACAAAACACATAAGGAAAGGAGTACCGTTTGTATGGACTAAGAAACAGCAGGAAGCTTTTGAAAAGTTGAAGAAATTTCTGACTGAAGCACCTGTGTTAATTCAACCGGAGTCTGGGAAGGATTTTAGTGTGTACAGTGACGCATCACACGTGGGTTTGGGCTGCGTGTTAATGCAAGAGGGTAAGGTGGTTGCATATGCATCACGATAGCTTAAGCCTCATGAGGGAAACTATTTGACTCATGATTTAGAGTTGGCAGCAGTGATATTTGCACTTAAGATTTAGAGACATTACTTGTACAGAGAAAGGTGTATTATATACACTGACCATAAGAGTCTTAAGTATTTGTTGACTCAGAAGGAGCTGAACCTTAGGCAAAGGAGATGGATAGAGTTGCTTAAGGATTATGACTGTTCGATCGAGTATCACCCAAGCAAGGCTAATGTGGTAGCCGATGCTCTAAGTCGTAGAGTCAGATTCGATCTGTGAGCAATGTTTGCTCGTCTGAGTCTCAGATGATGATGGAAGTCTGGTGAGTTGCAAGTGAAGCCAACCTTGGTGGATCGATTAAGGAAAAACAGTTGAACGATGAGTCTTTGGTCGCTCGTTTTCAACAAGTTAAGGAAGGGGAAACTTCTGAGTTTGGCAGCCAGAAGAGACGATGCAACAGCAATACCCTCATCTATTTGGATTAGGTAAATTTCGAGGACGAAATCTTTTTAAGGAGGGTAGAGTTGTAATGCCCCAATTTTCGGGAATCCTGTGAATGTTGGCATAGGTTTAATTATGTTAGTGGGCCTCTAGAAAGCCCAAGCTTAAGATAGAACCCGACAATTTTAGTTAATTTTTGTTCCATAAGAAAAAGGGGGTGAAATTATGAAATAGGACCTATGTGAAAATGTTTGAAAATGCTATAGATTAAATTGAAGTGGCCAAATAAATAGGAGTGCAAAATAGGAGGATTTGTATGACAAACCTCCCATTTTACATGAAGTGGCCAGCCATCATGTTGTTGTAGACAAAATGTACATTTGATATCCATAATTTATGGTACAAATTGATACAAATTGATAAAAGGTTAGGTAAATGTTCCATGATAATAGGGTAGGTAAATGTTCCATGATAATGGGTTAGGTAAATGTTTCATGATAATGGGTTAGGTAAATGTTTCATGATAAGAATTTCATGTCTTTTGTATTAAAGAATTAAATAGATGAAATATGAAGTTTTATTAAAAGAAAAGGGTGAAAAGAACAAAGTTTTGTCCATCTTTGTTCATCATAGCTGAAAGTTAGAGAAGAGAAAGGAGAGGAGAAAGCTCTTGAGTATTTGGTCATTGGGAGGAGGAAAATTGAAGGTAAGTTCTTGGTACCTTACTTCTATTTTGAGGTTCATGAGTTCTTCTTGATTCTACCTTAACTCTTGAAGTATATTTTGATTTTTAGTTGTGTTGTGAGCATTTAGTCATGAATTAAAATGAAGGAAATGGTTGTTGTTTCATGTTCTTTTGCTGAAAAATGGAAGATAGGTGAAGTTGAGCCAAACAAATGAGCATGCATGTGCCTTAGATGTTAAAGGGAAAAATCAGCTAACATGTTGTGCTTTAAAATGATGAAATGGAGATTATACTTAAGTAAAATCATAGATATGTGATGATTGATTGGTGATATACATGTTTAAATAACATCCATGCAAGGTATGTGTGAAAGAGTGATTTGGTAATAAATCTGCTTGGGACAGCAACAGTAACGTGACTTTGGAAAATCACCATAAATTGTGGGAGAAGAATTAGAAGCTGAATAAATTATGTAATTAAATCTTATTGAGTCTAGTTTCAAATGAAATAAACATGAACATATTTTGAATTCTATACAATGAGAAATTTGATTCGTAATGAAGAGTGGTCAAATTAGTCAAACAGTGAAACATGGGAAACTTTAAGAAAAATCTGGTATTGATTGGCTAAACCAAAAATTCTGAAAATTTTATGGATAGAAGATATATGAGTCTATTTTCATGGAAAATTAACGGCACTTGATTTAGAGTTTCGTAGCTCCAGTTATAAATAATTTAGTGACTGTTGCTCAGGAAGACAGCTTGCAGTAAAATTATGATTATGTGGTAAACATTGACAAAAATTTGTTAATGAGTTGCTTATTGATTTCTTATAAGCTTACTATGATCTGTAGGTGTGGTTGGCCGAATATGGTATGGGGTTAATATGTAGTTCGTGTTTGAATAGTTAGATTAACGTGTTAGTAATCCAATTGTAGGCAGTTCGTGTGTGGATCTCATCAGCATATCGTCGCAAACAGATGTGTAACTAACACCCTCTTTCTTAGTCTAGATCGGCAAAAGTCGAAAAGCCAAAATGCCGAAAACCGGTATTTTGTAGATTTGCGAAAAGCGAATGCTCGTGAGGTAAATCGATTAATGTTTTTGGTAAGCTGCAATGTTTGACCGTAAAGTGCATAATTTCCGTGCCCTCGATATTTTTGGGCTTAATGGGCCAAAATTGGAATGATGGGCCAACGAGCCCAATTCGGTAAGAACCCTCGATGCGTGATTACATTAGTATGTGAAAAGTAGGAATATGCATGAAAACCCTAAAATAGATAAATTACTGAAATACCTTTAAAAGTAGAAAATTTACGCTTTACCCCTAGTAGATAAATTACCAAATACCCCAGGGTTAAATTGACCTAAATGCATGTTTGATCGTTGTTATTTATCGCATGCCATGTTGTTATTATCTCGATGCATGGACCGGGATATTGACGGAGGAAGTATCGAAAGTGGCTTGTCCACGTCTTGGAGGCTTTGCCTCAATTTATTGTTAACTAAGCGACAATCTTTGCAATCGTGGAGTGTTAAATTTGGGTGGGTTGAGCTATCCCACATGGAGTGTATGGCTGGTACGGGTGGAGTGTAGTGGTTGGTGGGTTGAGTAGTCTCCCAAATGGGCTTGCATATGTTATTGATGTTGCATGTATTTTGAAATGGGCCTATGGGCCATACTATTATCTGAATAAGGGCTAAGGCCCGGTTTATTGTAATCTGAAAGGGCTCGCCCCCAGACCATCATACTGAATGGGCTTAGGCCTAATAGGCTTGAGCCGACTTGGACTTTGAATGAGTTTTCCTTACACACCGAGTTTCCCCAAACTCACCCTTTTATTTTCATCCACGTAGGAAATCCCCAACCATAGTGGGCTTGAGCATGAGGGAATTCGGAGTGGCCACCGCTCAAAGTTTGATTTTCTTCGGTGAATGGACATCCTTTTATTTACGTTTGAAGTTTTGGGTTTTTAAATGTAATAAGGCCGCTTATTTATTTTTGATGGTTTTTATATGTTTTATTAAGATAGATAATATTTATTTTAACTGTTGACATTGGATAGCTTTAGGGCGCGTTTTCAAAAACAACAGTTGATTTCAAAATAACACGACAACAAGCAAAGCTTCAGCAATGAAAATATTTTCCAAAATTAATTACTTTTCTTAAAAATGACATAATCAAATCGGTTTCTTAGAAATATCCATGACGTTAAGGTGTGGCAAAGGCGGTATGCATGTCTAGGATTGGATCCGAAGGGAGCTTGGTACTTAAGCGGTCCGATGGACTCAAAGACTCTTTTCCTGTTTCCTACCGTGCAGCTTCCTTTCACTTTAACCCTTAATGAATTAATCTTTTGAACATCAAGTACGATTTTCTGGACTTAGAATGGAAATTTTTTTTTACGTTTGGATGTGGCATGCCGGATCCAGCCATAACTTCTGGGCCGGGTTTGCGGTGCTATATTTAGTGGTATCAGAGCCTAGGTTACAACAACTCGACTGTGGAATGGGTTTACAAAAACAAAGATTTTTGAAAGCGAAAATTTTATAAAGAATACGAAAAACTTGATTTTCAAAATTTAGATCTCTAGAAGGTGGCATTCCGAATCTCCGGCTCAAGTCTGTAAGTATTCTGAATTTTTCTGAATATTTTTCTGAATTATCTGTCGTATTAAAACCCTACTAGGATACTCTAGATAGGATGATTACGAAACCATAGGAAAATCGATAAGAGATGAAATCGTAGCTAGACTTGATTCTGCGAAAACAAACTTTGAATTACCGTCGATTCATAAAACATCTCGTAATAAACACCGGAATATTGAATTGATGCATAAAAATTCGTAATCAAGATAAATCGATATAATTACGAGAGCTACTCGGGAAGAGGCCGTGGTCGAGGCCAAGGTAGTACTCAAGCTGGATCTTCGTCTTCTGAACACATACCCACTGGAGTAGCAAGACCACCACCGACGGATGAGAATGGGCCGTATGATAGGGCCTCCGAGGATGAGCAATGCTTCGTGTTCTAGAAAGGGTTGCCTGAGCAAGTTCGGCAACGAAATTGTGGATCTATTTCTAAATGACTTCGGGACTAACGGAACGGAGATCTTTAAGGGCGTGTCTGGTATAGCCCCGAATGTGGCGGAATATTGGTTGGAGGCCACAGAACGGATTATGGACGACTTGGACTGCTCTGAGGAGATTGTGAGTGGGGTATCTGTACTAAGTCCCTTGGGTCATTCGGTTAGGGTAGACAAACTGTATAGGAATGTACCCTTAGAAACTCAAGGTAAGATTTTCCCTAGAGATCTGATGGAGTTACCATTCGGAGAGTTTGATCTCATTTTGGGAATGGATTGGCTTGTTAAGCATAAAGTGACTCTGGAATGTGCTGCTAAACGAATGGTATTAAGGACCACAAAGGATAAGGAGGTTATGGTGATAGGTGAGCGAAGGGATTATTTGTCCAATGTAGTGTCGGCATTAAGAGCCGAAAAGTGGATTCGGAAAGGTTATGAGGTCTATTTGGCATTCGTAAGTCATTCAGAAGATGAGGGACTGATAATGGATAAGGTTAGGACCGTAAAGGAGTTCCAAAATGTTTTTCCGGAGGAGCTTCCAAGATTGCCTCCGAATCGAGAAGTTGAGTCTGGAATAGACTTGTTGCCTGGAATGGCGCCTGTGTCTATCGCACCGTATTGGATGGCACCGAAGGAGTTAGTAGAGTTAAATGCTCAAATTCAAGAGTTGTTGGATAGGGGCTTCATTAGGCCAAGCGTGTCTTCATGGGGAGCACCAGTGCTATTCGTGAAAAAGAAGGATGGTACGATGCGGATGAGTATTGATTATCGCCTGTTGAACAAACTGACGATTAAGAATAAGTATCCACTACCAAGGATTGACGATCTATTCGACCAACTTAGATGAGCTTCTGTATTTTCTAAGATCGACCTTCGATCTAGTTATCATCAGTTAAGGGTTAAGGAGTCGATATCCATAAAGCGGCATTCGTGACTCGGTATGGTCATTACGAGTTTCGGTTATGCCATTTGACCCATTTAACGCTCCTACAGCGTTATGGATCTATTGAATCGGTGTTCCAACCATTCTTGGATCGATTCATAGTCGTCTTTATTGACGATATCCTGGTATATTCTGAAACTGAAGCGAAACATGATGAGCATCTCCGTATAGTGCTACAAGTGTTAAGGGAGAAGGAACTCTTTGTGAATTTTGGTTGAGGGAGGTAACGTTCTTAGGATATGCAGTCTCTACCGAAGGGATTAAGGTGGACCCTCGAAAGATTGAAGCAATTTTGGAGTGGAAGCCACCTAGGACGGCGTCGGAAATTCAAAGTTTCCTAGGGTTGGCAGGATACTGCAGAAGGTTTGTGGAAGGTTTTTTCTGTGATGGAAGCCCCTCTGACAAAACACATAAGGAAAGGAGTACCGTTTGTATAGACTAAGAAACAGCAGGAAGCTTTTGAGAAGTTGAAGAAATTTCTGACTGAAGCACCTGTGTTAATTCAACCGGAGTCTGGGAAGGATTTTAGTGTGTACAGTGACGCTTCACACGTGGGTTTGGGTTGCGTGTTAATGCAAGAGGGTAAGGTGGTTGCATATGCATCACGATAGCTTAAGCCTCATGAGGGAAACTATTTGACTCATGATTTAGAGTTGGCAGCAGTGATATTTGCACTTAAGATTTGGAGACATTACTTGTACAGAGAAAGGTGTATTATATACACTGACCATAAGAGTCTTAAGTATTTGTTGACTCAGAAGGAGCTGAACCTTAGGCAAAGGAGATGGATTGAGTTGCTTAAGGATTATGACTATTCGATCGAGTATCACCCAAGCAAGGCTAATGTGGTAGCCGATACTCTAAGTCGTAGAGTCAGATTCGATCTGTGAGCAATGTTTGCTCGTCTGAGTCAGATGATGATGGAAGTCTGCTATGAAATGCAAGTGAAGCCAACCTTGTGGATCAGATTAAGGAAAAACAGTTGAACGATGAGTCTTTGGTCGCTCGTTTTCAACAAGTTAAGGAAGGGGAAACTTCTGAGTTTGGGAGCCAGAAGAGACGATGCAACAGCAATACCCTCATCTGTTTGGATTAGGTAAATTTCGAGGACGAAATTTCTTTAAGGAGGGTAGAGTTGTAACGCCCCAATTTTTTGGAATCCTGTGAATGTCACCATAGGTTTAATTATGTTAGTGGGCCTCTAGAAAGCCCAAACTTAACATAGAACCCGACAATTTTAGTTAATTTTTGTTCCATAAGAAAAAGGGGGTGAAATTATGAAATAGGACCTATGTGAAAATGTTTGAAAATGCTATAGATTAAATTGAAGTGGCCAAATAAATAGGAGTGCAAAATAGGAGGATTTGTATGACAAACCTCCCATTTTACATTAAGTGGCCAGCCATCATGTTGTTGTAGACAAAATGTACATTTGATATCCATAATTTATGGTACAAATTGATACAAATTGATAAAAGGTTAGGTAAATGTTCCATGATAATAGGGTAGGTAAATGCTCCATGATAATGGGTTAGGTAAATGTTTCATGATAATGGGTTAGGTAAATGTTTCATGATAAGAATTTCATGTCTTTTGTATTAAAGAATTAAATGGATGAAATATGAAGTTTTATTAAAAGAAAAGGGTGAAAAGAACAAAGTTTTGTCCATCTTTGTTCATCATAGCTGAAAGTTAGAGAAGAGAAAGGAGAGGAGAAAGCTATTGAGTATTTGGTCATTAGGAGGAGGAAAATTGAAGGTAAGTTCTTGGTACCTTGCTTCTATTTTGAGGTTCATGAGTTCTTCTTGATTCTACCTTAACTCTTGAAGTATATTTTGATTTTTAGTTGTGTTGTGAGCATTTAGTCATGAATTAAAATGAAGGAAATGGTTTTTGTTTCATGTTCTTTTGATGAAAAATGGAAGATTGGTGAAGTTGAGCCAAACAAATGAGCATGCATGTGCCTTAGATGTTAAAGGGAAAAATCAGCTAACATGTTGTGCTTTAAAATGATGAAATGGAGATTATACTTAAGTAAAATCATAGATATGTGATGATTGATTGGTGATATACATGTTTAAATAACATCCATGCAAGGTATGCGTGAAAGAGTGATTTGGTAATAAATCTGCTTGGGACAGCAGCAGTAACGTGACTTTGGAAAATCACCATAAATTGTGGGAGAAGAATTAGAAGCTGAATAAATTATGTAATTAAATCTTATTGAGTCTATTTTCAAATGAAATAAACAAGAACATATTTTGAATTCTGTACAATGAGAAATTTGATTCGTAATGAAGAGTGGTCAAATTAGTCAAACAGTGAAACATGGGAAACTTTAAGAAAAATCTGGTATTGATTGGCTAAACCAAAAATTCTGAAAATTTTATGGATAGAAGATATATGAGTCTATTTTCATGGAAAATTAACGGCACTTGATTTAGAGTTTCGTAGCTCCAGTTATAAATAATTTAGTGACTGTTGCTCAGGAAGACAGCTTGCAGTAAAATTATGATTATGTGGTAAACATTGACAAAATTTGTTAATGAGTTGCTTATTGATTTCTTATAAGCTTACTATGATCTGTAGGTGTGGTTGGCGAATATGGTATGGGGTTAATATGTAGTTCGTGTTTGAATAGTTAGATTAACGTGTTAGTAATCCAATTGTAGGCAGTTCGTGTGGATCTCATCAAGATATCGTCATAAATGATGTGTAACTAACACCCTCTTTCTTAGTCTAGATCGGTAAAAGTCGAAAAGCCAAAATGCCGAAAACCGGTATTTTGTAGATTTGCGTGTCTGAATGCTCGTGAGGTAAATCGATTAATGTTTTTGGTAAGCTGCAATGTTTGGACCAGAAAGTGCATAATTTACGTGCCTCGATATTTTTGGGCTTAATGGGCCAAAATTGGAATGATAGGCCAACGAGCCCAATTCGTAAGAACCCTCGATGCGTGATTCATTAGTATGTGAAAAGTAGGAATATGCATGAAAAACCCTAAAATAGATAAATTACTGAAATACCTTTAAAAGTAGAAAATTTACGCTTTACCCCTAGTAGATAAATTACCAAATACCCCTAGGTTAAATTGACCTAAATGCATGTTTGATTTGTTTTTATTTATTGCATGCCATGTTGTTATTATCGATGCATGGACCGGGATATTGACAGAGGAAGTATCGAAAGTGGCTTGTCCACGACTTGGAGGCTTTGCCTCAATTTATTGTTAACTAGCGACAATCTTGCCGCAAATGTGGAGTGTTAAATTTGGTGGGTTGAGCTATCCCCACATGGAGTGTATGGTGATACGGTGGAGTGTAGTGGTTGGTGGGTTGAGTAGTCTCCCAAATGGGCTTGCATATGTTATTGATGTTGCATGTATTTTGAAATGGGCCTATGGGCCATACTCGTTATCCGAATAAGGGCTAAGGCCCGCTTATTATAATCTGAAAAGGGCTCGCCCAAGACCATCATTACTGAATGGGCTTAGGCCCAATAGGCTTGAGCTGACTTGGACTTTGAATGGGTTTTCCTTACACACTGAGTTTCCCCAAACTCACCCTTTTATTTTTATCCACGCAAGAAATCCCCAACCATAGTAGGCTTGGAGCTGTGAGGGAATTCGGAGTGGCCACCCGTTCTGAAAGTTTGATTTTCTTCTGGTGAACTGGACATCCTTTTATTTACGTTTGAAGTTTTGGGTTTTTAAATGTAATAAGGCCGCTTATTTATTTTTGATGGTTTTTATATGTTTTATTAAGATAGATAATATTTATTTTAACTGTTGAAATTGGATAGATTTAGGGCGCGTTTTCAAAAACAACAGTTGATTTCAAAATAAAACGACAACAAGCAAAGCTTCCGCAATGAAAATATTTTCCAAAATTAATTACTTTTCTTAAAAATGACTTAATCAAATCGGTTTCCTAGAAATATCCATGACGTTAAGGTGTGGCAATGGCGGTATGCATGTCTAGGATTGGATCCGAAGGGAGCTTGGTACTTAAGCAGTCCGATGGACTCACCACCTCTTTTCCGGTTTCCTACATGGTGCACAGCTTCCTTTCACTTTAACCCTTAATGAATTAATCTTTTGAACATCAAGTACGATTTTCTGGACTTAGAATGGAAATTTTTTTTTACGTTTTGATGTGGCATGCCGGATCCAGCCATAACTTCTGGGCCGGGTTTGGGGTGCTATATTTAGTGGTATCAGAGCCTAGGTTACAACAACTCGACTGTGGAATGGGTTTACAAAAACAAAGATTTTTGAAAGCGAAAATTTTATAAAGAATACGAAAAACTTGATTTTCAAAATTTAGATCTCTAGAAGGTGGCATTCCGATTCTCCGGCTCAAGTCTGTAAGTATTCTGAATTTTTCTGAATATTTTTCTGAATTATCTGTCTGTAGTAAAACCCTACTAGGATACTCTAGATAGGATGATTCTGAAACCATAGGAAAATCTGATAAGAGACTGAAACTGTAGCTAGACTTCGATTCTGCGAAAACAAACTTTGAATTACTGTCTGATTCATAAAACATCTGTAATAAACACTGGAATATTGAATTGATGCATAAAAATTCGTAATCAGGATAAATCGATATAATTACGAGAGCTACTCGGGGAAGAGGCCGTGGTCGAGGCCGAGGTAGTACTCAAGCTTGATCTTCGTCTTCTGAACACATACCCACTGGAGTAGCAAGACCACCACCGACGGATGAGAATGGGCCGTATGATAGGGCCGTCGAGGATGAGCAATGCTTCGTGTTCTGGAAAGGGTTGCCGGAGCAAGTTCGGGCAACGAAATTCAGGGATCTATTTCTAAATGACTTCGGGACTAACGGAACAGAGATCTTTAAGGGCGTGTCTGGTATAGCCCCGAATGTGGCGGAATATTGGTTGGAGGCCAAAGAACGGATTATGGATGATTTGGACTGCTCTGAGGAGATTGTGAGTGGGGTATTTGTACTAAGTCCCTTGGGTCATTCGGTTAAGGTAGACAAACTGTATAGGAATGTACCCTTAGAAACTCAAGGTAAGATTTTCCCTGGAGATCTGATGGAGTTACCATTCGGAGAGTTTGATCTCATTTTGGGAATGGATTGGCTTGTTAAGCATAAAGTGACTCTGGATTGTGCTGCTAAACGAATGGTATTAAGGACCACAAAGGATGAGGAGGTTATGGTGATAGGTGAGCGAAGGGATTATTTGTCCAATGTAGTGTCGGCATTAAGAGCCGAAAAGTGGATTCGGAAAGGTTATGAGGTCTATTTGGCATTCGTAAGTCATTCAGAAGATGAGGGACTGATAATGGATAAGGTTAGGACCGTAAAGGAGTTCCAAAATGTTTTTCCAAGGAGCTTCGTGATTGCCTCCGAATCGAGAAGTTGAGTTTGGAATAGACTTGTTGCCTGGAATGGCGCCTGTGTCTATCGCACCGTATAGGATGGCACCGAAGGAGTTAGTAGAGTTAAATGCTCAAATTCAAGAGTTGTTGGATAGGGGCTTCATTAGGCCAAGCGTGTCTTCATGGGGAGCACCGGTGCTATTCGTGAAAAGAAGGATGGTGCGATGCGGATGAGTATTGATTATCGCCAGTTGAACAAACTGACGATTAAGAATAAGTATCCACTACCAAGGATTGACGATCTATTCGACCAACTTAGAGGAGCTTCTGTATTTTCTAAGATCGACCTTCGATCTAGTTATCATCAGTTAAGGGTTAAGGAGTCGATATCCATAAAACGGCATTCGTGACTCGGTATGGTCATTACGAGTTTCGGTTATGCCATTTGACCCATTTAACGCTCCTACAACGTTTATGGATCTAATGAATCGGGTGTTCCAACCATTCTTGGATCGATTCATAGTCGTCTTTATTGACGATATCCTGGTATATTCTAAAACTGAAGCGAAACATGATGAGCATCTCCATATAATGCTACAAGTGTTAAGGGAGAAGGAACTCTTTGTGAATTTTGGTTGAGGGAGGTAACCTTCTTAGGATATGCGGTCTCTGCCGAAGGGATTAAGGTGGACCCTCGAAAGATTGAAGCAATTTTGGAGTGGAAGCCACCTAGGCCGGTGTCAGAAATTCAAAGTTTCCTAGGGTTGGCAGGATACTGCAGAAGGTTTGTGGAAGGTTTTTTCTGTGATGGCAGCACCTCTGAAAAAACACATAAGGAAAGGAGTACCGTTTGTATGGACTAAGAAACAGCAGGAAGCTTTTGAGAAGTTGAAGAAATTTCTAACTGAAGCACCTGTGTTAATTCAACCGGAGTCTGGGAAGGATTTTAGTGTGTACAGTGACGCATCACACGTGGGTTTGGGCTGCGTGTTAATGCAAGAGGGTAAGGTGGTTGTATATGCATCACGATAGCTTAAGCCTCATGAGGGAAACTATTTGACTCATGATTTAGAGTTGGCAGCAGTGATATTTGCACTTAAGATTTGGAGACATTACTTGTACAGAGAAAGGTGTATTATATACACTGACCATAAGAGTCTTAAGTATTTGTTGACTCAGAAGGAGCTGAACCTTAGGCAAAGGAGATGGATTGAGTTGCTTAAGGATTATGACTATTCGATCGAGTATCACCCAAGCAAGGCTAATATGGTAGCCGATGCTCTAAGTCGTAGAGCTGTATCTGATCTGTGAGCAATGTTTGCTCGTCTGAGTCTGTATGATGATGGAAGTTTGTTGGCTGAGTTGCAAGTGAAGCCAACCTTGGTGCATCAGATTAAGGAAAAACAGTTGAACGATGAGTCTTTGGTCGCTCGTTTTCAACAAGTTAAGGAAGGGGAAACTTCTGAGTTTGGGAGCCGAAGAGACGATGCAACAAAGAATACCCTCATCTGTTTGGATTAGGTAAATTTCGAGGACGAAATTTCTTTAAGGAGGGTAGAGTTGTAACGCCCCAATTTTCGGGAATCCTGTGAATGTTGGCATAGGTTTAATTATGTTAGTGGGCCTCTAGAAAGCCCAAACTTAACATAGAACCCGACAATTTTAGTTAATTTTTGTTCCATAAGAAAAAGGGGGTGAAATTATGAAATAGGACCTATGTGAAAATGTTTGAAAATGCTATAGATTAAATTGAAGTGGCCAAATAAATAGGAGTGCAAAATAGGAGGATTTGTATGACAAACCTCCCATTTTACATGAAGTGGCCAGCCATCATGTTGTTGTAGACAAAATGTACATTTGATATCCATAATTTATGGTACAAATTGATACAAATTGATAAAAGGTTAGGTAAATGTTCCATGATAATAGGGTAGGTAAATGTTCCATGATAATGGGTTAGGTAAATGTTCCATGATAATGGGTTAGGTAAATGTTTCATGATAATGGGTTAGGTAAATGTTTCATGATAAGAATTTCATGTCTTTTGTATTAAAGAATTAAATGGATGAAATATGAAGTTCTATTAAAAGAAAAAGGGGTGAAAAGAACAATGTTTTGTCCATCTTTGTTCATCATAGCTGAAAGTTAGAGAAGAGAAAGGAGAGGAGAAAGCTCTTGAGTATTTGGTCATTAGGAGGAGGAAAATTGAAGGTAAGTTCTTGGTACCTTGCTTCTATTTTGAGGTTCATGAGTTCTTCTTGATTCTACCTTAACTCTTGAAGTATATTTTGATTTTTAGTTGTGTTGTGAGCATTTAGTCATGAATTAAAATGAAGGAAATGGTTGTTGTTTCATGTTCTTTTGATGAAAATGGAAGATTGGTGAAGTTGAGCCAAACAAATGAGCATGCATGTGCCTTAGATGTTAAAGGAAAAATCAGCTAACATGTTGTGCTTTAAAATGATGAAATGGAGATTATACTTAAGTAAAATCATAGATATGTGATGATTGATTGGTGATATACATGTTTAAATAACATCCATGCAAGGTATGTGTGAAAGAGTGATTTGGTAATAAATCTGCTTGGGACAGCAGCAGTAATGTGACTTTGGAAAATCACCATAAATTGTGGGAGAAGAATTAGAAGCTGAATAAATTATGTAATTAAAGCTTATTGAGTCTAGTTTCAAATGAAATAAACAAGAACATATTTTGAATTGTAGGCAATGAGAAATTTGATTCGTAATAAAGAGTGGTCAAATTAGTCGAACAGTGAAACATGGGAAACTTTAAGAAAAATCTGGTATTGATTGGCTAAACCAAAAATTCTGAAAATTTTATGGATAGAAGATATATGAGTCTATTTTCATGGAAAATTAACGGCACTTGATTTGGAGTTTCGTAGCTCCAGTTATAAATAATTTAGTGACTATTGCTCAGGAAGACAGCTTGTAGTAAAATTATGATTATGTGGTAAACATTGACAAAAATTTGTTAATGAGTTGCTTATTGATTTCTTATAAGCTTACTATGATCTGTAGGTGTGGTTGGCCGAATATGGTATGGGGTTAATATGTAGTTCGTGTTTGAATAGTTAGATTAACGTGTTAGTAATCCAATTGTAGGCGGTTCGTGTGGATCTCAAATCAAGATATCGTCGCAAAAGCAGTGTAACTAACACCCTCTTTCTTAGTCTAGATCGGTAAAAATCGAAAAGCCAAAATACCGAAAACCGTATTTTGTAGATTTCTGAAAAGAATGCTCGTGAGGTAAATCGATTAATGTTTTTGGTAAGCTGCAATGTTTGACCGTAAAGTGCATGATTTACGTGCCCTCGATATTTTTGGGCTTAATGGGCAAAATTGGAATGATGGGCCAACGAGCCCAATTCGGTAAGAACCCTCGATGACGTGATTACATTAGTATGTGAAAAGTAGGAATATGCATGAAAACCCTAAAATATATAAATTACTGAAATACCTTTAAAAGTAGAAAATTTACGCTTTACCCCTAGTAGATAAATTACCAAATACCCCAGGTTAAATTGACCTAAATGCATGTTTGATCGTTGTTATTTATCGCATGCCATGTTGTTATTATCGATGCATGGACCGGATATTGACGGAGGAAGTACTGAAAGTGGCTTGTCCACGATCTTGGAGGCTTTGCCTCAATTTATTGTTAACTAAGCAAAGAATGTTTTAAGCTGTGGAGTGTTAAATTTGGGTGGGTTGAGCTATCCCACATGGAGTGTATGGTGGTACGGGTGGAGTGTAGTGGTTGGTGGGTTGAGTAGTCTTCCCAAATGGG
Source organism: Gossypium arboreum (assembly GCF_025698485.1). Taxonomy (NCBI): domain Eukaryota; kingdom Viridiplantae; phylum Streptophyta; class Magnoliopsida; order Malvales; family Malvaceae; genus Gossypium; species Gossypium arboreum. The sequence continues at coordinate 10,371,741 of NC_069073.1, read as the reverse complement.
CTTGCATATGTTATTGATGTTGCATGTATTTTGAAATGGGCCTATGGGCCATATCATTATCCGAATAAGGGCTAAGGCCCGGTTTATTGTAATCTGAAAAGGGCTCGCCCAAGACCATCATGCATTACTGAATGGGCTTAGGCCCAATAGGCTTGAGCCGACTTGGACTTTGAATGGGTTTTCCTTACACACGAAGTTTCCCCAAACTCACCCTTTTATTTTCATCCACGGAAGAAATCCCCAACCATAGTAGGCTTGGAGTCGTGAGGGAATTCGGAGTGGCCACCCGCTCGAAAGTTTGATTTTCTTCGTGAACTGGACATCCTTTTATTTACGTTTGAAGTTTTGGGTTTTAAATGTAATAAGGCCGCTTATTTATTTTTGATGGTTTTATATGTTTTATTAAGATAGATAATATTTATTTTAACTGTTGAAATTGGATAGCTTTAGGCGCGTTTTCAAAAACAACAGTTGATTTCAAAATAACACGACAACAAGCAAAGCTTCCGAATGAAAGTATTTTCCAAAATTAATTACTTTTCTTAAAATGACTTAATCAAATCGGTTTCCTAGAAATATCCATGACGTTAAGGTGTGGCAATGGCGGTATGCATGTCAGGATTGGATCCGAAGGAGCTTGGTACTTAAGCAATCCGATGGACTCACCACCTCTTTTCCGGTTTCCTACCGGTGCACTGACTTCCTTTCACTTTAACCCTTAATGAATTAATCTTTTGAACATCAAGTACGATTTTCTGGACTTAGAATGGAATTTTTTTTTTACGTTTTGATGTGGCATGCCGGATCCGGCCATAACTTCTGGGTCGGGTTTGGGGTGCTACAACATAGCCATGTGAGGGGGTCGTGTGGTCCACATGTATGGCCCATACACTCGTGTGGCTAGTCGTGCAGCCCAATCCTGAGGAACGATTTGCCCCAATTCGCTTGTACAAAAATGCACACATGTTACCGAGAGGCCAAATGACACCCTTCTCGTTCAAATCTAATCAGGGATACCTAAATCAAGTCCTTCAAACTGTATTTATACAAGGATTAATAACGAATTTCAAGATTAACCAAGATTATCAAGAATTTTGGCAAAATTCGTAAAAGATTCGTAATCGAATTGGAAGATTAGCGAGAAACGATGCTATTTCAGAATTACGGGTTTTACTAATTGAAATGAGAGTACTTATCGACTTTTTTATGAGAATTCAAAGATCATCAATGATAAATTCAACAATTAGTGGAAAAATGGGTTTAATGAAATTGATTTTGATTTGGGACTGCAAGAGAATAGTTTTCAGCAAAAGGTGTAAAATTTTATAGAAAGAAAAAGGAGAATAAAGGAAAAAGAAGAATTTAAAAAGAAGAGAGGAAAATTCTATTTAGATTTGAAGAGGAAATAAAATACATATGTAATTAGGAAAACTAGATGAAATACCTAGGGTTTTGAAAATTCGAGGGGTTGGATCGCAAATTTACCCTTTTTTTCTAAAAATTAAAAGAAAAAGGAAGAGTATGACATGACTTGAACTTGAGATTTCAAATAAGTAAGAAGAATGCTTAACCATTAGGCAACTATCCACACTTGTTAAATTTTCACTCTAAATAATATGCATTTTAATGTGGTTTTCATCCTAGGTTGCTGAAAATAGAAAGAAAAGAAATGGGAAATGTGTGGTTTGAACCTAGGACCTCTAAAGAGTGCTTAACTACTTATCCGTCAAGACCAAGTCATTTATTAATGATTTATTTCATGAAACCTTATATTGTAACACCTCTAACCTATATCAGTCGCTGGAACAGGGTTACAGAGCATTTTCAGAGTTTACAGAACAAATACAGTTAATTCATATCATTTACTATTCATATTCAAAATCAATCATATTGTCCCTTAAATGGTCCTTCGAGGTCTAAAATATGCATTTAAAACAAGTCGGGACTAAACAGTAAACTCAGAGAATTTTTCGCAAAATCTCAAAAAATTTTCAATGTGTAAGGGACACACACCCATGTGGCCAAGCCGTGTGTCTTACACGGTCGAGAGACACGCCCGTGTCTCAGGCCATGTTGACATTCAAAATAGGGACACACAACCGTGTCCCAGCCCGTGTCTAAATTAGGGTGGTTACTTACTTAGGTCACACGGCCAAGCCACATGCCGGTGTCTCTGCCCGTGTAAAAATACTTAATCAATCTGTTTTGCAATTTTAAAGATGTAGGGGACACATGCTCGAACAACACGCCCGTGCACATTGTTGTGTGTCACACACGGTTGAGACACGCCCGTGTCTCTACCCGTGTGGACAAAATACGACCATTTTCAAGCCTTATTTCTCACCCAATTGGTCTTCCACCTACATTAACATTTGAATACATTCACAAGCCAATTTTTAATATACTTATAAGATTTCCATCATTCAACCATTTCAAGAACATATCAAACACATTAAGGCCATATATATACACATCAAAACATACTAAATTACAAGCCATATCAAATGGCTAATTTCAACCAAACACATACTTACCATCCATAACCACTTTAGCCTATACATGCCATTATAACCAAAATGTATTTATTATATATACTGAAATAAGCTGATGGATAGTGTGATGGTATCTCCGCCAAGCCTCCAACCCAACGAGCTTCTGAATTACTATAAAACAGAAGGAATAGAATAGAGTAAGCATTTCATGCTTAGTAAGTTCGTATAACAGAAATTAACTTACCATTTAATTGCATTTAAGGTAAATATACATAATATATTCAAAGTAAGTTGGCCAATAGCCCATACACATATCCTCATAAAAATGTTAATCATTTATTTCACTTGAATATCAATAAACAAGTATGAACTTATCATTAATCAAGTTTCCTTATTCATGTACCTTCCTTATCATGTATTCAAACTTCATATACAAGTCATGTTCATGTGGTCAAATATATGTCCATAATCTTTTATCACAAACTCATATTGTCATTTATCATAACTTTACCTGTTGAACCATTTATAATATCGATGGATACATGATTAGTACACACAAAGTGTACATACTATATTCTGCCAATTCATATTCAGGAATGCTCATTGAGCATTTAAACGGGAAGCTCTTCCAAGTGAAATAACAGAAAGCTCGTGTAAGCTTGTAACGGAAAGCTTATCTGGGCTTAATAACAGGAAGCTTATAAGAGCTTAAATCAGAAAGCTTATGGGAGCTTAACGGGTAGCTCTGAAGAGCTATTATCAGGAAGCTCATGAAAGAGATTTTAATTGGGAAGCTCTGAATAGCCATATATTGAGACGCTCATAAGAGCTGTGGTGTGTTCGCAACACATGTAGGATCACTACAGATCAGAATGCTTATAGGAGCATATAAACGAGAAGCTTGGAAGAAACATGTATCGAAAAGCTCAAGAGATCTTATATTGAGATACTCATATGAGTTATAACGGGATGCTCTTGCGAGCTATGGTGTGTTCACAACATATACAGAACCACAACCACTTCAGGAAACCTGTATCCATCTAATTTCATTTGCTCAAATTGGATTTATTTCCTGTCAGACATTGTCGGATATGTGATTTATTTTCATACTTAAAAATTATACAAATTACAAACATATAAATCAAGCATATCACATAAATATACAATTTAGTTACACGAACTTACCTCGACAATGTTCGTGTTTGTAGGGTACTAATCCAATACTTTTTGTTTTCCTCGATCTAATTCCGTACTAGGTCTATCTGAATCTATATGAGTAAATTTAACTTAATTTAATAAAATTCACATTCAATTCCATCCAATTCACATCTTAGACAAAATTATCATTTCGCCCCTATACTTTTAATTAATTCTGATTTCGTCCTTAGGCACGAAAAATGAAATTCATGCAGTTTAATCCTTATTATAAGTCTATCTGATTTTTGCATATCATAATAGCAGCCCATGTATTTCACAAAAATTAAAATTTTCCATAAATGTCACATCTTTACAATTTAGTCCCTAAATCACAATTTCATCAAAATTCACTTTACAAAAGTTGTTTACCTATCAACAACCTTTCATTTTCTACCATAAATTTCATAATTCATACATATTCATCCATGTAAAAACCCTAGTACTTTGATAACTTTACAAATTAATTCTCAAGATAGCTAAATTAAGCTATTACGATCTCGAAAACATAAAAATTACTAAAAACGAGACAAGAATGCTTATCCAATTAAGCCAAATAAGCTTGCTTGTACTCTTTTCTCTTAGCTAGGGTTTCCATGTTTTATTTGGGAAATATGATGATATTTTAATTATTTTATCATTTATCATCTTTTATTATTTCACTTTCCAATTTCATCATTTTCTTTAATTAATTTTCCATTAATGACTAATCATACTTATCTACTAACTCCTCTTAATGGTCCAATTGTCATATAAGGACCTAAAATTTTGAATGCCATAGCTATTTGATCCTTTTAGTTACTAGAACTCAACTTTTACATTTTATGCAATTTAGTCCTTTTTATTGGATTAGACATAAATCAGTAAAATTTCTTTACGAAATTTGCATATGACATATATATCATAATGCAGAGCATGAAATAATATTAAAATAAATTTTCTTGTAGACTCAGATTTGTGGTCCCGAAATGACAGTTCCGATTTCACTGAAAACGAGCTATTACATATATATTTTGGGGTGTTATAAAATACTTATTGATTAGCCTCCTATTAGATACTACTAGTTACTTTCGCTACTGACTTGCTATTTAATTTGCTTCAATTTTGTTGCTCAACCTCACACTATTTGCCATCTAAATGTGCTGGCTATTGTTTGGGTGTTGATAAGCTTCAATTTCTTCATATTTTAGCCTACTGTGTGTTTGCCGACCAGCCATTAATTATAGTCATCAATTATCTTGTGGTCGTTGTTCTAATCTCAAAACTTTGCAACATCGATTCCTTCATTTCTTTTTCAACTATTGTTTGCTTTAACCATTACCTTTAAATGCCATCAAAATTGGTTTAGTTGCTGCACTTGTTTAACAATATTGTGAATCGCTACTAGATATAATGATATTGTGGATGTTTTTATTATCATGTATGGACGGATTTGGGTTTTGATAAACCGTAATTTATACATATTTTTATCCCATGCTTAACACATTTATTAATGATTTCTCCTTAGATTTGGTGAATTTGATGCTCCTAATTCTTTAATTTCATGTTTTATACTTAGGTGAGCATAGGAGAGTAAAAAGAGCGAGAAACAGGCTGAAAATGGAGAAAATGGACCCACATGGGAAATCAACACGGCCTGGGATTCCTCACATGGGCGTGTCCCATGGGCGTGTCCCTTTGGCAGGATCGAAGCACGACTTACACGGGTAGACTACATGCCCATGCCTATTCAACAACCTTGACCACGGGCTGGAGTAATCGTACACGGGTGTGTCACACATGCGTGTCCCTGCTGAGCCCAAGTATAACCCTATTCAGAAAAGGCCAATTTTGGGGGCTTTTAGGCATTCTAAAGCCTATTTAAACACCTGAAGAGGCATTTAAGAAGGGGGACGCAGAGTAGGAGGCAAGGAATTGCTCAAGGAAGCCGATTGGTCCATCTCAAAAGCTGGATTCATCATCAAGATTGAAGATCTCCCTTCAATTTCCATTTAGGGGTTTTGGGTTTTCTTTATGTTTTGTATTCATTATTCTTCTGAGATGTTTTCTTCTATAATTATGAACTAAACCCCCTAAATACCTAAGGGGAATGAAACCTAAGACGGATCTTGTTATTATTATCTGAATTGTATGATTAATATTTGACTTGTTCTTAATTATGTGTTCTTAATTCTTGTTTTAATATTCCAGGATATTGATTCAAGTTAATACTCTTATTCAGAGGAGGAATAGACCCTGTCTAAGAGTAAATTTTTCATAATTAAGCGGAGTTGATTGCACGCCTAGAGGGTGATAAGATTTTGCCAGATTAGGGTGAAACCTAATAAGGGGATCCATAGATCGAGTTAAAACAACACTAGGCGTTAATTAGAAAGAGATTTCAATTAATCAACCTAGGGCTAGACGTTATTAGTCTCGAGAGAGATAACAATATAACTTAGGGATTTTTGTGGATCAAGTCAAATTAATAAATCGTCTGATTCAGAGTCAAATAACAAGTGAAGTCTAGGTGGATTTTTCCTTGGGTATTGTCTTAATCAATCGAGTTTTCCCAAAAGCTTTTTCCCAATCTTCTCTCTGTGCACTCTTAGTTTAGTAATTAGTTTAGATAAACAAACCCCTTAATTTTTAGGCTAGATAATAAAAAGAAAGTAATTACTAGTACTCTTGGTTCCTTTGGGTTCGACAATTCGGTCTTGCTAAAGCTATACTACTGTTCGATAGGTACACTTGCCTTCATCGTGATAATAGTTAGTTTCAAGAACGATTAATTATAAATATTTAAAACATGTCGCGAATATCACGTATCAGGTTTTATACTTTTGGTATTTTATAATTTTATGGTTTGATTAGTTAGTTTTGATTAAAGTTTGATTTATTGGAAAATTGTTTTGATTAATCATATAGTTAAAATTTGATAGAATTAATTAACCAGATTAACTTGGGTTGTTTCTAAGTTAAGTGTAACTAGATTTCATGTAGCTTAGTTTTAAATTAGTCTCTCTCTCTTTTTTTCTTTTTTTAATGTGACAATTTAGATTAGTTGGTACAATTTTATCAATGCTAATTGTGGTGGATAAAGATAATTAAGTTGAATTTGTTGCGACTTATGATAACTTGATTTGAGTTAAAATTAGATTAATTAATTGTTCGAGGATGAGGTAAATGTGGTGGAATTATTAGATTAATTTTCTTATATTAAATTTAATTTTAATTTATTGAAGTCGATACATGTAGATATAGTGTATGATAAATAATGTTTGAGTAATGGTGAAATTGAAATTAGGCCTAAATTAGATATACAATTAGATTATTTTGACTTAGATTAATTAAAATTAGTTTAAAAATTAAAATTAGACTAATCTCCATAGAATTGATAACTTAGTATTGTTTTAATGAATTTGTATTTTTTTATTGAAGCGAAAGAATTAGGCAACCTGTTGAAAGCGAAGCTTGTTGTGGATTGATTGTTTCTAAGCAACAAACACTTAGAATTACATTTTGTGATCCTGACATTTAAAATTATCTAATTTGCATGATTAGGTTCGTTCGATTTTGGGTTGGGGGAAATTACGAATTAGCAATTAGACTGCGAACTTGCGTAATTCAGGTGTGGGACTTAGTTAAATGTGAATTGTGTATGTGAGTACTTCTTGTTTAATTTGGTCGAATGATGATATGTCTTTGAGAGTTGTCTGATCAATGTTTTTGTTTGGTGTTTAGCCGAATTGTGTGTGTACTTTTCAAGGGGGAAACCAAGTGTACATATATTTCCTTTTGTTGCATGTCGAATGTGATATGTGAATTGTGTGTGTACCTTTTTGTAATTAGCCTTAAATTGACATTTTATAATTTAAATTGGATATCAGATATATATAACAAAATAATCAGACATGTATATCGATGTTCTACTCAGAGTAAACTATCAAAATATCAAATCATATAATCTAGGGTTTGGTTAGCCCTTACCAACCCTAAGGTAGGCCAACAGTCGATCAGAACGACCCGTACGACCCTAGGGAAAATTTCAAAAATATGGGCCCACACGCCCGGATTGGCTTTGCCCATGTGGTTCATATGGCCTGGCCCAACACCCATACATTTGTGGGGGCATGCCAGTATGGGCTCACAATATAGCCTAGCCCATGTAGCCCACACGGCCACACTCACACCATCACATGGTCGTTTCTTGCGTATGACAACACCTTCGTCAGACACATGGCTGTGTCTCACAGACGGCCACCCATACGGCCAGGAACACGGCCATATGGCATCGACATAATGGTTTTTCAGCTTTCGCCAAAGCTTGATTTTCTATGTTTTGGGTACATACTTAGTATAGTTTTGATGCGAAATCACTCCCGAGCCAATGAACACCTAAAATCGACACAAAAAACTTCAAAAATCAGTCTAAACTCATAGATAAATCGAACTAAAAAAAAACCTAAAATAGTGAAAACTCGAGTGTTCAACGCTTACCCAATATCCCGAACGATTCCAACTACGATTCCGCGAGAGGAGAGTCCCGTTCTTCATGACTTGCTGTTGCCAAAAAAAAAATTCACTGCCAACCGAAAAACAACATCGTTCTAAATGTATTTAAAGGAAAAACTCTCTAACTCGGGCAAAGCATTCCATCACCACTTACCAAACTCACAAAGAGACTAAAAAGCTGAAACACCAAGATTAAATAATTAAATTAACAGAAATCAGATAGTAAGGAAAAAGAATTGTCAATTGCCAGAAAAATGCAGAGAAAGGAAAACCAAAGTCAATTTTTTTTAAGGAGAGAAAGAGAGCCGAAGTTTTTTTGAAAATAAAATAAAATAAAATAAAAAGATTTAAAACCACACAAAATTCCACTAAATCCACCACTAACCAACTGATAACTACCCATTTAAACAGACTTTCGATTCCATCCAAACTCTTTCAGTCAAATCGAAGCAAAAATTATCACCCTCGATCACGTAGGGATTCGAACACAAGACCTCTAGCAAGCTAACTTCTTACCACTCGAACCAACAGGATCATTCTGATATAAATTCACGAACAGATTTATATAAGCCCATTCGACAAGGGTAAGGCTTAGATCTAAAATAACAAAATTTGGCATAGGTGAAACTTGAACCCAAGACCTCACACACACACCCAGAACACTTAATTACTGAAGCAGATACCTAATTGTGTCAGAATTTACAGAAACATGAATAAATAAATCAGTGCGTTACAACTCTACCCCTAAAAGAAATTTCGACATCAAAATTTACCTGATCCAAACAAATGAGGATACTGCTGACGTATAGAGTCCTCAAGTTCCCACGTGGCTCCTTTAGTGCTAATGATTCTGCCACAAAACCTTAACCAATGGGATGGACTTCCTTCTCAGAACCTTAATATCATGGTCCAAAATCTAAACTGGTTTCTTTTCAAAAGTCAAATCTAGTCTAACCTCAATCTCTTTGACAGAGGCAACATAAGATGGATCAGATCGATACCGCCTCAACATCGAGATGTGGAACACATCATAGATATAGTCTAACACTAAAGGTAGCTTCAATTGATAAGCAATTGATCCTACACGCTTCAGAATCTGATACGGCCCAATAAACCTAAGGCTTAACTTGCCCTTACGACCGAACCTCAGAACTTTCTTCCGCTGAGAAACCTTGAGAAAAATGAAGTCACCCACAAAGTACTCGATATCTCTCTTTTTTAGATTTTCATAAGACTTCTGTTTATCAGAAGCCACCTTCAAACGATCTCGAATCAATCTAAACTTATCTTCGGTCTCAGAAACCAACTTAGGACCCAAAATCCGTCACTTACCCAACTTAGTCCAACATAATAGAGTACGACACTTACGACCATACAAAGCTTCATAAGGTGTCATTTCATAAGGTTTCATTAGGATGATAGACTGGAAACTGTTATTGTAGGCAAACTCAGTTAATGGCAGAAAATCCTCCCAACTACCTTGAAATTCTATCACACAACTCCGAAGCATATCCTCCAGTATTTGAATCACCCTCTCAAATCGACCATCGGTCTGAGGATGGAATGTAGTACTGAAGTCCAATCTCAAACCCAGAGCCTCATGTAATTTCTTCCAAAATCAAGAAGTGAAACAAGGATCCCTATCAGAAATTATCGAAACTGGAACCCCATGTAGTCTAACAATCTCAAAAATGTAAAGCTTCGCTAACTTTTGTAGAAAGTAGTCCGTCTGAACTGGAACAAAATGAGCAGACTTGGTCAATCGATCCACGATGACCCAAACAAAATCCTTCTTAGTGGGTGTCAAGGGAAACCCACTAACGAAGTCCATCATCACTCGTTCCAATTTCCATAAAGGAATCTTAACAGGTTGTAGCAAACCCGAAGGCAAATGGTGCTCAGCCTTAACCTGCTGGTACGTCAGACAACGAGCAACAAAATATATAACCTTATGTTTCAAATCTAGCCACCAATACCACTCACGACGATCGCGATACATTTTGTTACCACCGAGATGCATAGCATAAGGGCTACTATGCGCCTCCCTCAAAATCGACTGCCTTAGATCAGAATCATTTGGTACAGAAACCCGACCTCAAAAATATAGAACCCCATCTTTATTCAACCCAAAATCATATGTACTTCCACTCTCAACTTGCCAAGATTGCAAAACCAAATACTCATCCCCTAACAACTTTTCTCGAATCTGTGCAATCCAAGTCGGCTTAACTTGCAATTCGGCTAATAGAATCCCATCATCAAACAGACTAAGACGAGCGAGCATCACCCTCAAATCAGCCATCGCTCTACGACTGAGAGCATCAGCTACCACATTGGCCTTACTAGCATAATACACTATCGTGCAATCATAATCTTTGAGCAATTCAATCCATCGACACTGTCTAAGATTCAACTCTTTCTGAGTAAGGAGGTGCTTGAGGCTCTTGTGATCAGTGTAGATGATACACCTCTCACCATACAGATAATGCCTCCAGATCTTTAACGCAAAAACCACAATAGCTAGCTCGGGATCATGCGTCAAAAAATTCCTTTCGTGTGTCTTAAGCTGACGAGATGCATAAGCTACAACCTTACCATCTTGCATCAGTACACAACCCAAACCAACGTGTGATGCATCACTATAGACCACAAACTCTTTACCAGATTCAGGCTGTATCAGAACAGAAGCCTGAGTCAGAATAGACTTGAGATTCTCGAAGCTCGATTGTTGCACATTAGTCCAGGCAAAAGGAACGCCCTTACGCAGAAGCTTACTCAAAGGAGTTGTAATTAGAGAGAACCCCTCAAAAAAATATCGATAATATCCCGTAAGACCCAAAAAACTACAGATCTTGGATACATTCTTACACTGTTTCCAATCAAACACTGCCTTAACCTTTCTAGGATCAACTCAGATCCCTTCAGCAGAAACCACGTACCCTAGAAAGTTACCTCTCGTAACTAGAACTCACATTTGCTCAACTTAGAATAGAGCTACTTCTCCCCGAGTATCTGAAGCACTACTCTAAGATGCTCCTCATCCTCATCCTCAGTCTTAGAGTAAACAAGAATATTATCGATAAAGACCATGATGAACTGATTTAGATACGACTAAAACACTCGATTCATCAAATCCATGAATGCAGTCAGAGTATTCGTCAAACCAAAGGGCATAACTAGGAACTCGTAGTGCCCATAATAAGTCCTAAATGCAGTCTTATAAACATCACCTTCCTTAACTCTAAGGTTATGATAACCAGATCGGAGATCTATTTTTGAAAACATTGAATCCCTTCGGAACTGATGAAACAGGTCATCAATCCTCGGAAGTGGATAATTATTCTTCACAGTCAATTTATTCAACTACCGGTAGTCGATACACATCCTCATAGTGCTATCCTTTTTTTTTACAAATAGAGCCGGTACCCCCCATGGAGACACATTAGGATGGATGAAACCATGATCCAAGAGCTCTTGAAGTTAAGCCTTAAGCTCTGTAAGCTCATTCTTTGCCATACAATATAGAGCAATGGACACTGGAGCTGTTCCGAGTAGAAGCTCAATACTGAATTCAACTTTTCGATTCGGAGGTAAACTTGGTAACTCCTCAGGAAAGACATTCAAAAATTCCCTCACTGTTCTAATATCCCCTACACTGACGTAGGCCAAATACGCCTCACACCCTTTCCAAACTAATTTTTTAGCCACAAGAGCGGAGATACCATTGGACAGATAATATCGACGCTCACCAATCACAACCACATTCTTATCATCCTTAGTCCTCAGAACAACTTTCTTAGTCGCACAATCTAAGCTAACTCGATGCTTAACCAACCAGTCCATACCCAAAATTAAATTGAACTCCCTAAACGGTAGCTCCATCAGCCTTACAGGAAACACAGTCTCTTGTACTTCCAATGAAACATTCCTATAAAGTTTATTCAGTCGAACAGACTGTCTCGACGGACTTAGTATGGTAATCTCACTAGTAGTACACTTTACAGAAATCCTTAAGTTTTCAGAAACAGTACTAGCTATATCGGAATGTGTAAAACCTACGTCTATTATAGTAGTATATAGAACATAAAAAATAAAGAACGTACTCGTAATAACATCAGGAGCATCTCTATCCTCTCGACGTCGAGCAGCATAAATCAATGCAGACCGTCTCACCTCAGTCTTATTAGTACCTCTACCCGGTGCTCTTTCTCCTCGGCCTATACCATTACCACCCCTAGTCGGTCCACGGCCTCTAGGTGGCTACTGAACTGCCCTTTAAGGCTGTACAGAACTCGGTTTCGAAGCTTGTATCTAATCAGCATGCTGTGGACACTCTTTTGAATCCGATGCTTTAAAGACCCACACCTCAGACAAGCCCCTATCCTCCTCCAACACTTGCCCGGATGGTGCCTACCATAATCACCACATGGCTGAACCCTAGTAGGAGCAATAGGAACCCCCACTCTGACAGGCCCATCAAGTCTGGACCATTTCTTAGGCTTCTAAATAGAACTAGAGGGCTCCGGATTCCTCTTCTTCTTGCATCTCTCACGATCTCTATTCTGGCGCTCCACGCGCTTAACCTCCTCGACGATCTTCGTCTTATCCACCAGAACTGCGAACTCTTACTCCCTCTGTGGAGCAATCAATACTCTCAGATTATCCCTTAAGCCATCCTCAAAGCGAACACATTTCTCATACTCAGACGCCACCATGGCTTGAGCGTAGTGGCTCAACCTTAGAAACTAGGCCTCATACTCAACCACAAATCTATCACCTTGCATGAGATTCATGAACTCATGCCTATAAGCATCAACATAGCTCGCGCCCACATACTTTCCTTGGAAAGCAATCTTAAAATAATCCCAACTTAGACGATCAGGCTGAGTACCCTCCTCAACCGAAAACCACCACTGATACGCCTAATCACGAAGCAAAGAAACTACACCCTTTAGTTTCTGCTCAGAAGTACGGTTTATATCGTTCATAATCCTCACGGTGGCCTCTAACCAATACTCAGCCACAGTAGGGGCGACTCTAGTGACACCCCTAAATAGCTCAGCTCTATTGGACCGAAGTCGTTCAGTTACCGACCCATGGCCCTCAGATCCAGAATGGGGTCCAGCGACCCTCTCCAACACCCTCAACATGGCTTAAGACAGTGTGTCGTCCCCAGTCGAGCTGTTTTGAGACCCAGTCTCTATAGCAGGCGAGATCAGTGTCTTAGTCATGTCTAAATTTGGCATACACCCAAAGAGAAAGACTCAATTCAAGCCTCTCTACGGACCCTACTGCGCCTGCGCCCATGAATACCACGACAGCAAGTTCCATGGGCACTCATTGTAAATTCAAATTTTATCTACATTATAAAATTTTATGTTTCACTTCCAGTATTTATTAGTAGATATTTTATACACAAATTATCAGAAGTTTAGAATTATTCCAGAGGTTTTAGTCTCTAACTAACTCATTATAGTTTCAAAAGGTGCTAACTACAGTGTTTTCAAAATATTCTATTTAAATTTAGAAATACTTATGGGATCGACGCCGGAGACTCAGTGTACCACATACTTACTTAGAATAATCCAAGTTATTTAAAACCAGTTCTTTTTGAAACACTATTTTGGAACCCAAAAATTCACAGCCTGAGTTTTGCAACCTTGCTCTGATACTACTAAATGTAACACTCCAAATCCGGCCTAGATATTATGACAGGATCTGGATATGCCACGAAGAAGGGTTTTGAAAACGGAGTCATTTCGATAAATCATTCAAGTTTATGACTCATCTTTGTTTATATCTATTATTGAAAAAATTATTTAATTAATTTATTTTCCAAAAAGTAATTTACAGTGGAAGTCATAGAAAATGTTATATTTGAAAATTCCAATCGTATTTTTGGAAAACTTTGGTTTAAGTAAAAATTGTGTTTTTAGATAGCCGTCGCAAATAAAGTGTTAAAACGAAAACCCAAATCCCAAAATTAAGCCAAACAATTCGGAGAGTCCAATTATTACAAAACTCCCAGAAGTAATCCTTAAATTAAAAATGAAAACCATAATCTTAAACAGTTTACAAACTCATGGACACCGTGAGGCTCAGTCACACCGATCCGCCTAAGTCCGTGGATTACCTGAATAGAACAGACAAATAGATGTGAGTTTTCTAAACTCAGTGTGTAACCCAACGGAAATAGACATGCCATTTATATAATAATCACATATACAGTTAGATTCAAATTCGGACTTAAGTCCTTTTTAGATACATATAACAAAATCAGATATGCAGGACATATAAACAAAATCTTATCCCATCCTCTACACACCAACTCCGACCATCCCATCACACCATGTGGGGTTAAAAACACTCACTCAACCCTACACACCATATCATGTCATTACAGCACATCAGATAATATACAGCCAAGCTATTAGAATATAGGTGAAGGTCGTCATACAGAACACTTCCTTCATACATACAATTCACACCCTGATCATAAATGGAGAATATAGATACTGAAATATCATGTTTAATATGCTTTCATGCAGATATTAGATATATATAACAGAATAATTGGACATATGTATCGGTGTCCTACTCAGAGCAAACTATCAGAATATCAAATCATACAATTTAGGGTTTGGTTAACCCTTACCAACCTTACAGTAGGCCTACAGTCGATTGAAACGACCTGTGCAACCCTAGGGAAAATTTCAAAAATATGGGCTCACACGCCCATGGGGCATGCCCGTGTGAGCCCACACGTCTAGTATAGCCTAGTCTGTGTGGCCTACACGGCCACACTCATACCATCACACGGTTGCACTTTCGTCAGGCACACAACCATGTCTCACGCACGGCCACCCATACGGTCAGGCACACGGCCGTGTGGCGTTGACAGAATTATTTTTTGACTTTCACCACGCTTTGGTTACACATCTGGAACCGTTTTGATGTGAAATCACTCCCGATCCAACCAACACCTAAAATCAACATAGTAAAACTTCCAAAATCAGTTTAAACTCATAGATAAACTGAACTAATGAAACCAAAAACGGTGAAAACTTGAGTGTTCAACGCTTACCCAATATCCTGAACGACTCTAACTATGATTCCTCGAGAGGAGAGTCCCGTTCTTTACTATTCGCTACTGCCAAAAATAAAATTTCACTACCAAATAAAAAAACATTATTCTAAATAGATTTAAAGGAAAAACTCTCTAACCCGGGCAAAGCATTCTATCACCACTTACCAAACACACAAGGAGACCAAAAAGTCAAAATATCGAGATTAAATAATTAAATTGACAGAAATTAGAGAGCAAGGAAAAAGAATTTCCAATTTCCAGAAAAATGCAAAGAAAGGAAAACCAACGTCAGAATTTTTTAGGGAGAGAGAGAGCCGAATTTTTTTTAAAACAAAATAAAAATAAAATAATGGTTTAATTACCATTTATTAAACATATTAATGGTGCCCATAATTGTCCACTACTTAAATTAATGGTTTAATTACCATTTAAAGCCACTCATGATTAAATTTCATAGCAATTTAACACCTTTTTATAATAGAACTTATGTTTTACAGTTTACGCGATTTAGTCATTTTTATCAAATTAAGCATGCAAACGATAAAATTTCTTCACGAAATTTTTCTACGATGCTACTATCATGTTGTAAACCTTAAAATAATAATATAATAAATTTTTTGACATTGAATTTTTGGTCTCAAAACTACTATTCCGATTTTACTAAAAATGGGTTGTTACATAGACTATAGCCATGTGGAAATTACAAAATTAACTCACAGGAGGGACACGACTGTGTGGCAGGTCGTGTGGAAGGTTCTTAGGTGTGTAAGATTCAAAATAGTCTAGGGTTTGCAAGGCACATAGTCGTGTAGGGGGTTGTGTGGTCCACCCGTGTAGGTGACTACATGATTTGCCAAAAATCGTAAAAGATTGAGTAATTGAATTGAAAGATTATCACCAGATAGACATACTATGAAAATTTGGAATCTAAACTTCAAGAACGAGATGTTTTTACCGATTCTTAGCAAGAAAATAGATGTTATTGATGACAATTACAAAATCGATAGAAAGAACAATTGAATGAAGGATTATTTGATTTGGGAAAACAAAATAATTATCAACAATTAGGATGAAAATATGGTGTAAAGAAAAAGCAAAAAAATAAAAATAAAAAGGAGAATAAATAGAAAGATAGAGAGCAAATTCTATTAGGATTTGAATAGGGGAAATATGAAAATATAATTAGGAAAAGAAGAGAAAAAGATGGTGAAATTCTAATTCTATTGGAATTTTGAGGAAGAGCAAGATATGAACTCTAATTAGGAAAGAATTGGATCAATTTTTAGGCTTTGTAAACGCTCGGAGCATCACTTGAGATTTACCTGAAGTGGCCTGAATTTTAAAAGAAAATGGAAGGGAAGAGAGTAATTCGAACCTAGGAACACAAGGGAGGAAGCTTAGCTTATAGTCATTGGGATATTACCCATTTCTTGTCTAGTTTTTAATCCCAACAATATATATTTTATGTTTGTCGAAATCCCTCAACAGTATTTATTTTAGTTTAGATTTTATCCTAGGTTGTTGAAAATAAAATGAAGAGAAATGGGAGAAATGAAGTTCAAATCTAGGACTTTTAAGAAAGATCCTAGACATCTAACCATTCAGCCTTATATATTTTCTTGGTTAATTATTTTAGTTAGCCCTTTATTTTTCAAGGTGTGACAATTCTCCTTCCTTAAACTTGAAATTTTCCTATTGATACATTAAATGCTTAATCGAAAATTCTGTTATTCCTCTTTTCAAAACAACTGCCACGCTTTCACTGCGCAACTATAATTCCTATGCAGTTCCATACAATACTTCTCTTTAAACGTCCTATGGCCTTACCACGATAATATCGGTAGTGATTCTCTGTATTCTGCCATCTAACTTATCAGACATATTATGAACAACTTATGGATGGGTGGGTCCTATGTCTATTAAGGTAAAATACCTATGATGGCATCATATGGATCTCTATTGTCACAACCTCTAGCAACATAAACATGGGTGGCCTATCTAGCCTCAGTTTAGTTCGCATCAGTTGCTACGGTATTTGTGACCCTATTTTGACCTTGACCTATTGGAAGTAACTAACTTGATTTTTGGTTTTGTCTTGATTTTGTGTTGGAGGTTGCATTTTCTCAACCCAATGAGGGCAATCTTTAAACCTATGCTCCATCAACCTACATTTTAGACAAGCACCCAATTTCTTCTAACACTTGCCCTAATGGTGCTTTTCGTAGTACAAACAAGGGGAAATCCAACCCTTAGAGTTAGTTATAGTAAACCTCTTGTTATGGTCTACCTTCTTTGGTTCATTTCGAGGGACAAGAATTCGACCCATTAGAACTGGAGTCTTTTTTAGCAGGGACCTTACTTATCTCCCATTTTTCTTATTCCACCTATTTGATGCCTTCAACGATTTTGGTTTTCTCCACTAGGGTCTCAAACACTCATTCATGGTGTAAAGCAACCTATATTTTGATATTGTAATGCAGCCCATTTTCAAACCTCACACACTTATCCTACTCTGTGGCAACCATTTCTTAGGCATAACAGCTAAACCTAAAAAATTCAACCTCGTATTCTGACACAATCTTATCTACTACTTTAATTTGATAAACTAAAGTCTGCCACCAATGATAAGTGTGTGAGGTCATATGTTCAGCCTAGATACCCCTTACAATAGATTGCCACCAATGATAGGCCTTTTCTCTTAACAAGGATATAGTGTCATTCAATTATTGTTCTAGAGTACAATTTAGATCCTTTATAATCCTCTTCTTTAACTCCAACTAGTATTCGGCCACACTAGGCGTTATTCTAGCAACATCTTTAAATATTTTCACCTTATTCAAATGGAACCTCTTCGTAACAAACCCACGACTCATTGATCTAGTTTGGGCTCCAACAGCCCTTTGCAAAACCTTAAGCATCACTTACTTCACTACATTGTCTCCATTCTCATAGCGTCTGCCACTAGTGGTAGTAGAATTTTCTACATACTCCTCCTAAGGGATTGGGTTTTCTACCTAAATAGTGGATGCTCTATAGGTGCAGCCCTACACGGCCTACCCTTACCATGTCTGCCTCGAGTGTTCATAGTGTACTTTCAAAAATCTAGGATCTAAAGTGTATCTACAGTTTTGAAATAAAAAGTTCAATTATTAGCTATTTCTTGAATATTTATAGTCTAACGATCACGGTTTATGGTTTATCTAAAATTTCGAGAGTTAGAGTAACTAAAGTAGGACCGACATCGGAGTCTCGAATTTTAGTAGGATTTGAAAATGGGAAATATGAAAATCTAATTAGGAAGAGAAGAGAAAAAGATGATGGAATTTTAATTCTATTGGAGTTTGAGGAAGGGCAATATATGAATTCTAATTGGGAAAGAATTGAATCATTTCTTAGGATTTGTAAACCTTAGGGGCATCACTTGCAATTTCTCCAAAGCTAACTGAATTTCGAAAGAAAATGGAAGGGAAGTGCGTGATTTGAACCTAGGAACATAATGAAGGAAGGTTAACTCTTAACTATTAGGCTATTGTCCATTTCTTGTTTAGTTTTTAATCTCAACCGTATATATATTGTGTTGGTTGAAATCTTAAAATTAAAAGAGAATAAGGGACTTGAACAAAAAAACTCCAAAAAGGGTTCTAGCATGCTAACCATTAGGCCTAAGCTTATTTCTTGTTCAATGTTTACCCTTAACAATATTTATTTTAGTGTAGTTTTTATCCTAGGTTGCTGAAAATAAAATGAAAAGAAATGGGAGAAATGAGTTCAAACTTAGGACTTTTAAGAAAGATCCTAGACATCTAATTATTCAGCCTTATGTATTTCTTGGTTAATTATTTTAGCTAACCCTCTATTTTCCGAGGCATGACAAATTCTTGTAGAACATTCAAGTCGCACTATAAAAGGGGACCATCTCCAAGCTATTCAACACATTTTACAAGTTCAAGAAGTCCAAAAATTCTCTACAAAAATCTTTGAAGAAACTGAAGAACTTGAAGAAAATTTGTCAAATACCAAATTAGTTTTGAAGAAAAGTTGTCTTCCGGTCTAGTTTAATGAGATCTATAAAAGAGGAAGTTAAAAGTCATCTTTAGATCCGATTCAACAAAAGAAAAGAGCTCTAAACTCATTTTCAAAATCAAGTCTTGATGACCTTTGAAGCGGGCATTATTGATTTAAGATCAAGTCTAGTCGACCCTTGAGTCCAAATCAAATCAAATTCTTAAGCAAGTATCCTTCCAAACTTATTTCAAGAGCAAGTCATCGTAACACTTGAAGCAAACCGCATCCTTCTAAAATCAAATCTAGATGACCCTTTCTTTTTAAAATATATTTAATGGTTTGGCGAAGGATTGGACTACTCGAGTTACTAACTTGGAAGAAAAAATAGTTTAGATATCACTTTTGACAAAAAAAAAATTAGATGCCAAAAAAAAAATTGCGTATAATTCAAGCGCCAATTTGTTAGTTAATATTAATTTCTTTACCAATTCAAAGAAAAAGAAAAGGTTAATTATCCATTTATCTTTAATTGTTGCTATTTATAACCATTTATACCAAACAAACCTCACTTAAAAGCCTCAAAATCATAGGGGTAAATTATAAAAATTGTGACTCAATTATTAGCGTGTTACTATTTTGGTTACTAATGTTTAAATTTTTTATTTTAGTCACTAATTTTATTGAATTTTGATATTTTGATCACTCTCCTATTAAATTGCTAGCACTAGCTTTTTTATTGACATAATAACAAATTTAATCATTTAACGTTTATAGATTCTATCAACTTAGTCCTAACTCTAAAAATTTAAAAATTTAGCCATCAACTTTATACATTTTGTCAATTTAATTTTACTTCTTAAAATAAAAAATATTTAAAAATTCATTTTTGATAAAATGCATAAGATTTTATGAAAATATATGCAAAATTATAAATAAGTTAATACTCAATTTTCTTTTTTTTTCGACATGGAATTTATTTATTAAAGTAATACTTTTATAAATAAAATATATTCTTAAACCCCCACCCCTCAAACAAGACTTAAATCAGAGTAAGTTTGGATAGGTAGTGCGTTTAGCTGCGGTTAGTATAAAAACAATAATGACAGTGAGATTAAATATTATAGCGTGAGAAAAAAAAGTAAGCTAAACGTATCACACCGTACCCCACCGCCCATCCAAACTCTCCCTCAAACTTTTCATTTTTTTATTTAATAATTAATAAAATTTATTATATGTCTAGCTTTGCTCCTTAGTCCTCATTAAATTTGCAAATCATTGGGCCCACCAAGACCTCATCCCCACCTATATATTCCTAATTATGTCCGCCCTCAAGGAAACCTCAAACATGACAAACCCGCTCTAAGCAACAATCTAAAGACATCGATTCTCACCCTTTTTGGCATTAGGTTGTAGTTTTTGACCCAACCTGAACATGATGGTTGTTAATGTTAAAAAAAATGAAAAAATTGAATCTACATAAGTCTTATTCATGATTTTTCCCTTAAATTGTTTTATTTATAAGATTATTGTTTTATTTATAAAATATTATTTTAATAATTAAATTTCATGTTAAAATGATAATAATGTACATACATTTATTTATAAATAATTTTATAATTTTGTATGTATATATTTTTAAAGTCTTATGTATTTTATTGAAAAATAAACTTTTAAATAATTTTTGTATCTTTTAATTTTTTTAAATTTTTAATAATCAAGACTAAATTGATAGAATGTGTAAAGTTGAGCACCAAGTTTATTGAATTTTTAAGATTTAGGACTAAGCTGATGAAATCTATATTCTAGGACTAAATTTGTTATATTGCTGATAAAAAAAGCCATTGCTAGTAATTTAACAGATGAGTGATCAAAATATTAAATTTCGATAACGTTAGTGACTAAAATAAAGAATAAAAATAAATCTAAGTAGCGGTGAGCGTTCGATCGAATCGGATGAAAAATTTTCAAATTAATCAAATTCTCGAATCAATTCAAGTGAAATGGAATTTGAATCAAATATATTTGTTCCAGTTAAATTTAAAGAGATGACTTTGGATCCTTGTAACCACTGTTACCCACCGTAATCAAATTTACTATTATCTTTTATCTCCTTATAATTTATTTATTAATATTTTATATACGAGTTAGCTTCTTTGCTTGCTTAGTTGCTTCAATTATATTCTGATTTTTGCTACTATGTATTTTGAAATTAAAAATATTAAATATAAAAAAGTGATTTTTAATAAAAATTATCTTAAAGATAAAATGTGAAATTGATACCAACATACAATTTTAACACAAATATTTTATGGCATCATCAATAAATCAATTTTAACAAAAATTTATAAATATTTAATATGATTAAACAATTCAATAATATAAATAGTACAAAATGTGAAATTTAATTTAATAATATAAATAGTAGATAAAAATAAAATTATTACTATTTAGATTTAGAGATTTTTTGGATGATTTTTTATTTGGGGTAAATGGTGTAAAGAAAAAATTTAGGGGAAAAATAAAAAGTTTTGAGGATTGGAGGAGTAAATTTTTAGGGGGAAAGTAAATGGGGAGAAAATATTCAAAAAAAAAATTAGGGGAAAAATGGGTTTGATGTAGATGGGATGGGTGGGGATTAAAAGAATTGGAGAAAAGTAAAAATGTTTGAGGGTTTGGGGTAAAAAAGTAAAATATTATAGTTTGGTATTTAATTTATTCGAGTTATTTGAATTCGAAAATTAAACTCGATTCAAATTCGAAATTTAAAAAAAATTGAGTTGACTCGAATAACTTAATTCATTTGACTCGAAATTCAAAATATTTTTCGATTTTTTGAGTCAAATCAAATTTTACTCACCCTTAAATCTAAGCGACTAAAGCTGAAATACACTAATAATTAAGTAACTATTTTTACAATTATCCCAAATCACAGCCCACCATTTTGAATTAAAATATTAGAGAAAAACTTTCGTTGACTTGCGGAATTAAGCACAAGGCCAAATAATTAAATCTCCAATAAGATGTCCACTTTTAATTAAATTGATTTAATTAATGTTCCTATTCAAATATCTAAAGTCAAAATTCAACATTTCCTTATGAATTATGTCGAGTAATTATTATTTTGTGACAGAAGTATTGACCATCCGGTAGTTAGTCGGATCTTTAAGTAATGGTCAGTGTTATTCTCGAAAGGTTTTATCTTTTGCTTTCATCAAAAATCACATGCTGTGAGCAATTTGATTGACAGAGGGAGAACATTTTGAAGAATTGGGCCATACCTGGACGCTAGTGGGCGAGACACTCATGTACCCTTAGTGGGTGGCCTTGTGTCCACGTACAACTTGATTTCTCAAGGTGCTGTCTTTATATTAACCAAATCACTCATGGTACATTGATTCATGATAATAAAATTTAAATTCAACTCGAAAGTAATATCAATCATTATTGGGGCCTAATTGACTACTCAAGAAACAATACTTTGAAAACTTCTTTAAAAGGAATACCAAATTCAACAAAATCTATAATTGTTTGCAAGGCCAGATAAATAAAGTTATATAAAGGTCCATGACAAAAATAACAGTTACATGATTTAGAGAAATTAACACAATAGTTCAACGTGAATGGAACTAGTTCTCTCCTTATGCCTTCTATCTCTACTGGCCTCCACTACTGGTGCTTCAAATGTAGGTCTCTTCCTCATTTTTGTATAAAACAAACAAGCTCATGTACATGTAAAGTATTTTTTACATTCTATGATGCATCCATTATTCGTTTTTATAAGAAAATCCGTATCTGATTCATTTTCATATACAAGTATATATAGATATACATGAAATATTTATGTCGGATACAATATTCCTATCTTATGTTAACACTTGAGTTCGACAAATATAAATAGTGAAATACTTATGTTAGAGGTAACAATGATGATGTTCAGGATTGGCTAAACCATGGTGGAAATCTGCAAAACAGGAGATTTGCAGACAAGGAAACCATGATAAGCCCTGAAACAGCTTCAAGACTACGATTGAAGTGGAAATTTAATGCAGGTCAAGATATTTCTGCAACACCCTCAATATTTGATGGAACCGTTTATTTCCCAAGCTGGGATGGATACATTTATGCTGTCAAAGAATCTAATGGAGGTCTTGTTTGGAAGAAAAAATTGCAACAGCTCACTGGCCTTAATTCAACAAGGGCTGTATCCAATATAGATCCGAATATAACAGTGTCAAGAACAACTCCGGTGATTGCACATGATTTGCTCATCTTTGGAATGAGTGGACCAGCTTATGTTGTTGCAGTTAAACGATCCAATGGGGAACTTGTCTGGTTAACCCAGCTCGATAAACACCCCAAAGCTATTATCACCATGTCAGGAACTTATTACAATGGGTCAGTCTTTTTCTGCTATATATCATCTTCTTATGCTCCTCAACTAACTGAAGGTTTCAACTTGATTCATTTTTAGTTTTTTTATTTTTTTGGGAAATTATTTTTTCATTAAAATTTCAGGGTCTGGTCAGGATTATACTCATTAAAATACTCAACTTTTTATTTTATAACTATTTTATATATTTTAATTAAAATATCTTAATTTTATTGGATTTTATAATATGATTTTGCTTTTAATCTTGTAAAATTTCTAAGCGTAGAAAAATCATTTTTCTCGAGGTCAGATTGCGCTTTAAAAGTATTTAATAAAATCAAGTTGGAAGCTTATTCAAGCATACATACATAAAAATCAAGTTGAAGTCGAGACAAACCAAAAAAACCCTTGCGCTGCCCTATGACTGCAATCACTAGTTGAAAGCTATGGTAGATGTCAGATACATAGGTTTGGTTTTTGAAAGAAAATAGTTAGGCAACTAAAATAGTAAAATTTATAGCAATTTAATAGAAACAAAATTAACCATTTGTCGTTTGAGCACTGTATAACTAGATTCTGTCATGTAATAGGCAATATGGCAGACTGATTGGTTTCAATTCAAATGACTCAGGCATTTCTATGTTGGCACATCTTCAAGCGAGGTGACTGTCAGCATTGAACAATGTTGTATCTTCCGAGGAAGCTTTGTCAAACTAAATGCCCGAACTGGAAAAATCTTGTGGCGAACCTATATGTTGCCTGACAATTTCGGCCAGCGTGGGGAGTACGCTGGAGCATCTATTTGGGGAAGTAGCCCGTCAATCGATATCCGCCGGAACCATGTATATATTGGCACAGGGAACCTCTACTCTGCACCTAAAAATGTAAGAGACTGTCAGGAAAGACAAAACAATCGAACAGATAGGCCTTCTACTGATGAATGTGTGGAGCCTGAAAACCACTCAGTTTCGATTCTAGCTCTTGATTTGGACACCGGAAAGATCAAGTGGTTCAATCAGTTAGGGGGCTATGACGTTTGGTTTTTTGCATGCAACAATGTGCCCAACCCAAAGTGTCCTCCTGGTCCCAACCTCGATGCTGATTTTGGAGCAGCCCCAATGATGTTAACAACATATGTCAATGGAGTTAAGAGAGATCTTGTAGCTGCTGTTCAGAAAAGTGGAATTGCTTGGGCTTTGGACCGTGACAATGGCAACCTTATATGGTCCACTGTAAGATATCTTCAATTTTCATATTATGAAAACAATTAATTGATTATCTTTACATTGTAAAAACCGAATTTCGAGACGTCTCTCTCAAGATACCAAGATCGGAAGTATTGTTCCTCGAAGTATCAATCGGTTTAGTTAGATGAAAAAGCCTTGAAGGGGTATAGTATAGGTAGGGGGAGACGTCTTGAAACTTTTTTCTTACATAACAACATGCTTAACTGGTAATTTGGAATGTAGGAAGCTGGACCTGGTGGCCTCGCAGGAGGAGGAACATGGGGAGCTGCCACTGATGAAAAGAGGGTCTACACCAACATTGCAAACTCTGATCTCAAGAATTTCACCTTGCAGCCATCCTCAAAGGTCACCACTGCTGGCGGATGGGTGGCTATGGATTCTAAAAATGGCCGCATCCTTTGGTCAACAGCCGACCCTAATAATGGTACAGCCAGTGGTCCTGTGACCGTGGCTAACGGAGTCCTAATTGGTGGCTCGACATTTAGACAAGGACCAATATATGCCATGAATGCCAAAAGTGGAGAAATCTTGTGGTCTTATGAAACAGGGGCCACCATATATGGTGGCGCGTCAGTTAGCAATGGATGCATCTACATAGGCCATGGATACAAGGTTACTCTTGGACTCTTCAATCCAGAATACACTGCTGGGAACTCACTCTTTGCCTTTTGCGTTGCTTGATCCACCTCGGCAAGATAAATTGCAATAATATAAGGCATTTAATCTTCAATAAAGCTACTATTTCCTTATATATTTTTTTTAAATTTTCCGGTGAAATAATGGACATCTCTCTACTCCGTTCTCTTGATAAAATAATTAGAACGAGGATTCAATTTCATGGTAATTACCTTGTTAATTAATTCAAGTTCTACTCACAACAAGTATCCAACAAACTCGTATAAGTATTGCAATGACTCAAATATTTGTAATTTTTTATAATATCCGAATATTAATTTGCAAAATTAATTTTCAAATTCACTATCATTTGCATATGAATATTCAAATCGATTAACATTATTTGATAGATATTCAAAAGGTTAAAATATGTTAGTGTTGGAATCTAATGCCTTTAAGTGTAATTCATTTGACATTTTTCTTTTATTTTTGATTATATTAATTTAATAAAATTTAATCATTTATATTAATATATTTTTCAGTATTATGTTCTCAATAGTTTTTGCATGCAAAATAGAATAGAGGCAAATATTGACTCACTGGTTACTTAATTTAATATTTAACTAATATTAAGTTACATTATGTGGTTGGATCATAATGCGAGAAGGCAACTTATATTGGCAAGTAATCTAAAAAGTTCATAGTTTTGATGAATCAAAATTGAACAAATCAATTAAAGGACTAATATATCATTTATCAAGTCCAATAGGGGAGACATCTTCTCTTGGTTGGCAGAGTGGTTGATACCAGAAGATAGAGACATAGATGTGATTGTCTAAATTGACAATACATCATATAAGACCCAAGTTGAATTAATATTGGATTCGTTTATAAATTAATTTACTTGTAATGTTCATAGTGTGACTTACCTTAAACCTGAGTAAATGACTAATTAAGCATCATGACTCATGTGCTTTGACATACTGAAAGTCTAAGTTCAAAACAATAATAGAGCTGAAAATTAATATGTTGGGTATAAGTTGAACTCAAGAGTTCCTTTATAGGTAATTTAAAGAATGTTCCAAGCATCCTAAACTAAGACACACCTAAAAGTCTTTTTGAATTCATTTGAATCTATTCCATTGAAGATGACATACAATGCTTTTGAATTAAAGTTAATTTTCGGCCTTGTTTTTTCAGCATTCCAATCAGTTTTTGATTTTTGGAGTTTGTGTGCCATTTACTTTAGCAGGGGCTATCATCTAATCAACATAACTTTTCAAGCTTTTTAATCTATCAATTTAATAGTTCTCATTCAAACTTTTCAACCGATATAATTGGATCCATCTAAGAGTGGTAATCGTATAATCAAACTGTCTTCTTTCATAGGCTCTATTGTTAATTACCAACTTGAAAAATACACCAATTACATTAGGTGGTTAGTTCTTATACCAATTATAAGTATGTACGGTTGTAAGTTGTGATACTGAGCTATGTTAACCTATATGAGAACATGCCATGGTACAATAATACGAAGAAAAGAATAAACACGAGAAACAAAAACACAATCAAATTGGTATTGTGGTTCAATGCACCACCTACCACTACAGTTTTTGTTCAAAAAAGAAATTCACTATTAAACTCACAATACAAATAATGATTTAAGCTTAATGTACTCTTATCTCTTGAATAATTATAGCACACAATAAGACATAAAACATACACAACATAATTCCTTATAGCAGACATAAAAAGTCTCTCAAATCTCTCCATTCCCACAAAATACAGCACCCATTATATAGATTTTAGAGCAGCGTAGGATAAGTTGTTTATCTAATCTATTTTAGTTAGAATGTTTTATCCACCGTCAAGCTTCATTTTTTAAGTAAATATATATTTGATCTTAGACTCTTCTAAGTAATTTTAAAGTGTTTCAAGTGATGTTGGACTGTTTAAAATATATCGCATCAAATAAATAAATATCCAACACATTTATCATGTTTTTGTTGCTTATAAACATGAGAATAACTACAAAGAAAAAAACACTGGTAACAAATACTACTGATATATATACAAATAATTTGTGCTTTATCATGTGAGCACAACTCATATTAGAAATTACTATGTGCTAACAAGTTCAACAAACCAAACCAATTGAAATCAACGTTACTATTTTTAAAACTACTAATCGTTTTAACATTTTTTTGGATTTGGTTCTACTAATAGAATTAGAGGTGCTCCTGTCGGGAAGGGCCTAATTAAAATTTTAGATCCGTTTACTAGGTTTGATTCGACCTGAAAAATGAGCTTAAAATTTATCTAAGTCCGATTCATATAAAAATATTAAAATCCGGGCCCATCCCGGCCTTGCCAAGATTATTTTTTTACATTATTATTTTTATATAAAATTTCTTTTAAAAATATAAAACATTAAAAATACTAAAAACATTAAAATAAATATTTCTTAACAAATTGAAAATAAATTTTAAAAAATATACGTATACTTAAATAACACTAAGATAGGTGCAACTTAACAAGCAAATGCCTCTAAAATAATAATAAAATTATCAATAAAACAAGAGTTATACAATAACAACGAAATAATATCAACATAATAGTAAAATGGTAGCAAAATAAGGAAAGAACAATAAAAAAAATAGCAAAAAAAATAGCAAAAAGAAAACTAAACTTTTTTTTTACATATTCGGGCTGGGCTTGGACCGAAAAAGCCTTACTCGAGGCCCGATTCGTTTTCTAAACGGGTCTTATTTTTTTCTCAAATATATTTTTTAGACATATATTTCTACTCAAACTCTCTCACTTTTTGAACGGCCCAGCTCAACCTATGAATATGTCTAAATAGAGTCTACTCTATTACGTTTTCATATAAATGATAAAAATAATAACGGAATGAAGTGAAGCCCCAAATCACATAGGGTTTTGGAATACCACCAGTTGTAGGGAGAGGATAGAGGCAGTACATAGCCCATCATTTTGAATGCAAGTTTTAAAGGTAAATTTTGGTTGACTTGTAGATTTAGGAATTATACCAAATAATTAAATCTCATTGAAAGTAAAATTAATTTTAATTAAATTAATGTTCCTAACAAAATTCCAAAGTCATTATTTAACATTTTCTTTTTAGTTAGTTGATATTTAACTTTTTTTAATTTCACTGATAATTGAATTTGAAAATTGCTAATTAAATTGGTAGCTTTTTAGGTATCTTGCTAAAGCTGTTATTTTTATGCTGACAGTTAATAGAATATTTACATGTGTCCTAAATAAAAATAATTTTTAAAAACTTTAAAAATGTTACAAATTAATTTTTTAATATTTTTTATTTCACATGCATAAGGAATTTGAACAACTTTTTGTATAAGTTAATTTTAAAATGTATTTTTAATAATTATATATATTTAAAATTTTAAAAATATATATGAATTTTTTTAGAAATTACGACTAATTTACCTAAAAGGCCAATTTCAAAGCATATTTACGAAATAAGTTGATTACACAATTATTTACTGGAAATGGCCACTTTTTGCAAAATGCGCCTACGTGGTTGCATTTAAGGTGGAAAATGCCGAAAAAGCAGCTACTGGTAGCCTTTTTGCCACGTCAACAAAATGCTTCCACGTAAGTACATTTTGCTGACGTGGCAAGAAAAACTCCCCCAGGGGTGCGCTTTGCTAGCGTTTTTTTCAAACCCAACAGCTAATTTTTTTTACCGTTGGGGGGTCCAACGGTAAAAAAAAGTATAAAAATCCCCCTCCTATTATTTTATATATAATTTTTTCATAGTTTAGGAAAAATTCTCTACAATTTTTCCCTAAAACTCTCAAATTTCTCATTAAATTTCTCAAAACCCTTTATAATTAGTTATTTACTTTAATTCTTTTCTAACTTAGTAATATTTTTTTATAATTTTAAAAATATTTGATCGTGTTAGCAATGGCCGGGGAATTAATTCGTCTCGATCATAAACATATTTCAGTCAAACAAATGAAAATGGTAACAATTTATTTTAAATTTTGAATATTATTTAGTTTTTCCATTTATGTATTTTTAATTAATTTTAATTTTTGAATATTATTTAAAATTTTTTCATTTATGTAATTTTAATTAATTTGTATTTTATAATTTTTATAACAATCGTAGATTGGGTGTTACAATGTTATATTCATAATATGTCTAGTCCGCCATCACCATTGATAGAAAATTACTTGAAGGAAGCGGGTTTTTGGCACGCAGTCACTATAGGCCAGGGGTGCAAGTTAGACCCAAAACTCATTAGCGCGTTAATAGAGAGGTGGAGACTGAAGATGCACACATGTCATCTTCTATGTGGAGAGCGTACTATCACTTTGGAGGACGTCCAGTTACAATTAGGATTGCTGGTGGATGGGACCACACTCACTGAGTCTGTTTAATCTGCTGATTGGGGAGTCATATGCTACAATCTTTTAGGTGCGATTCCGAATAATATTTATGGAGGTCGGATCAAGATGGGCTGGTTACGAGACACATTCTTGGAGCTGGAGAATGATTTGACTGAAGTAGACGAATACGATATGCTCGGGCATACATCATTGAGATGATTAGAGGTTATCTGATGTCGGACTTGTCACGAAACCCCGTACATCTGAGGTGGCTACTGAAACTCGTTGATTTTAGAGTAGCTGACGAACTTAGTTGGAGGTTTGCTGTGTTGGCAACATTGTACCGGAAGATGTACAGGGCAACGCCACCAAATAAAGACAAAATTGGAGGTTGCCTATCACTACTATAATCATGGGCTCGGTTTCACTTTCCATTTTTATGTCCTCGGGTGAACCACCCATATACATTCCCACTCATAACGACGTAAAAATTTTATTTGATTTTACAATTATTCCATAGATTTAAAATAAAATTGTATACTGAAATTTTATTTAATTAGGTGGAACTATCCAGTAAGTTATGTTGGAATATCTACCGCTTTTAAAGATATACGGCATCTATTAAACCAACGATCGGAAGCGTAAGTAAGTATTAAATAAAATATATATACATAAAATAGTCGTTTCATATTTAGTATTTAGTATTAGTATTATGTATATAACTAATATTTTTATGCCATTCATATAATTTCAATGGACACCATACGAGGATCCAGCAGTACGGGTTGTAATTCCTAAAGAATTCTTTCAAAATCCGAACATTTGGCATGTTAAAGTCCTATTGGTCAACTGTGTTATTGTCGAAATGCACCAGACAAATAAAGTGTTGCGACAATTTGGATTCCAACAACTGATTCCTGAGGAACCTGAGGTGCTTGATGACAAGCACAGAATCGAGTTATGACAAACGAATACGAATTGGTTGATATTCTGGTCGAAATATATCGAAATTTGGGAAAACCAGTATGATCATATACCTGATCGCGAACCGATCATCATCCAAGAGTTAGCGTGCACCCCGGATTACATACAATGGTTTAGCGTGCACCCTGAATTATATGCCATAGTTTAGGATCTATAGCAAGCCATATTTGCTGTCAAAACAGTAGAGGCATCGACAAATTTGTGTGAAAAGGAAATGAAGGGGCCCTTTAAATCCAAGGAGAAGGGATGACGACACGGGCCCATCAACAGTGCCCACATAATCACCGGGCCCAATGCATCAATCGACGACACCCATATCACAGACCCTTTAATTTATGCCAGGTGCTATCCTAGCCCTTATATGTATCCTAACCCTTATATGTTTCTTTTTCTCAGTCCTATGCCTGGTTGGAATGCAAGGCCTTGTGCATCTCCTTTCTCGATGACTCCTACTCAACCGATGATATATAGGCCATCATCGCCGCAGGGATTGCACGAGAAACTATCGACAAGCTCATATCATTACCATTCTCCATCGCCTTATGTGATTCAAGCACCTCTACCATGGGTGATGGAAACACCTCCACATTCTTTATTCTACCAAGGTGGGTCATCCTTCCAACACCCACAATCAAAGCAACCAAGGAGGAATCCAGCACGTAATCGTCGTCTACCTCCATGTGGCACTGATTCTAACCGACATATACATTGATTTTTTAATATATTTGTAAAAGTTGTTTCTATATTGTTTCATTTAATAAAAAAGAAGTTGTGTTTAATAATTTAATAGTAAATTAATTTTATATTTTTAATAAAATATAAGTCCTTTTGAATAAGGTGGACAAGAAATAATGCAACATCGTTTCATAATAGCAATTATCAACTATTTCAGTTTGGATATGATCGAATTGTATAACCTGGGTTCCTACACCATCCACATAACTTTTTTTGGTTTGTTCTTTCCCGGATATCCATATTTTTACGTATTTTACTCGAGCAAGGTCAAGCTTTTGGTTTGTGACGCAATTATCTATCCGGTAACAACTTAAACGGAGCAAGTAATACAAGCGACCACTTACGTTAATCTGGGACCGGTGGGAATACATGTTTCCATACATTATACATGTATTCTATTTTGTACACTTCGTCGACATATCTCATGGGATCCAAATAGAGATTCTGACAAGCTACAATTGCATGAGCACATGGATAACGAAGTGCATCAAACGTCATCAGTCTTAAGTTTTATTTATCAGGTGTACACGATATTTCCCGTCAGAAATACATTGGCTCAGTCTGTCAAACTCCGTCACACGAAACCATAGGTTGTCACGATCGTGACACAGAATGTGTATCATGTTGGCCTGCGCCTTCGCCTTGTTAATTTATTGTAATACCTTCCGTAATCATACATGGCCTTTTGCATTTGGCCTTTATAACTCGCTGTTTACTTTGGAAATAGTGCCGCCAAACGAAAATATGTCTCTTACACAATCGAGGTTATCAGTAAATAACGCGTTCCTTGTAGAATAGAATTTATGCATTCAGCTAGGTTTGTGGTCATATGACCATATCGTGAGTCACCGTCGTATGCTTGTGTCCACTGCTCAAAAGGTATGTTATAGAGGTAGTCGCAC
Organism: Gossypium arboreum; assembly: GCF_025698485.1. Taxonomy (NCBI): domain Eukaryota; kingdom Viridiplantae; phylum Streptophyta; class Magnoliopsida; order Malvales; family Malvaceae; genus Gossypium; species Gossypium arboreum. Next base: position 10,339,235 of record NC_069073.1, on the reverse strand, counting down.
CTTGATCGTTAACTGAGCGCAAATTCCCTAACATCTAATAAAAACAGTCCTTATTGATCTCTTACCCTACCAATATAAGTTGATAGCAAAAATTACATACTAATATTTCATTCATAATAAATTGAATATTACAATTGAAAGCATATTAATAGAGATTAAATACCCATGTTGGTCACTTGCTTTCATTCAATAGTAGATCGATATTGCCCGTAGTATTTGGAGTAACATGCCTTAGACAATACCAATGGTGTGCGATCCTATAGACAATATCGATATTCCACCCACTATGCATATTTTCTAACGCCTTTTACTTAGTTATCTAAGCCTTGCGGTAAGAGGGCGTGTACCTCAATTGGCTATGAATACTGGCAATTATGTATGACACAGAAGTCCTAGGATTCGCCTTCAACATCGGTAGTATTAAGCTAGCTATCATGCCTGAATCCATCTTGGAATGATCTTGTGAAACACTTGTCAATGAAGTATGTTAAATAATAAAACATTAAGTAATAACATTATTATTCAAAACTTTAAACACCCAGTGATACTGTACTAGCAACACAGGTATGTGGACCTTTGTACTTTTTTATCTCCCACAAGCCTGTCTTTTTCCTAAAAGAAGTCATGATTTTCCATTAACATGTACTGTCTTGCATTGCACACTTGGCCTAGAACTTCTCGGATTTGGATTTAACCACATTGTAATTAACCCCGTGATTGATGCTACGTTGTTTCAAAGCACCAAGAAAATTATCTTTATTGGAAAACTCATTACCAACTTCTAAATCACCCGAATCTAATGTCGAACCTGTACGGTTACGCGTTCTGTATGGTAGAACTGGAGACTCTAACACACCATCTACCGATATATCGATATTATGCATGTAGGCTGGAGGCGAGTACACCCTGAATCGCGAATATTCTTCTTCTTTATCTGAACCCCCTTCAACGTCTTCAGGTTCGGATGGAATAGGCTCTAGTTCAGAAAATAATGCAACTTCTGCACTATCGGAGTTAGGCTCTCGAGGTGGATCCACATCGGACTCATCATCCAACCCACTATCATCTGCAACGTACGACGGTAGACGTCGTAAAGTGTATATCATCCCTTCTTGTGGACGTTTTGTAGCATCCCCAATCAAATATGGATTGCCAACCACTAGAAGTTGATGTCATTCCCCAATATATATTTCTAGCATCAAATATTGACCCACCGATGTGCATGTCCCATCCACTAACTGAGTATCGTACAGAAGTTGTGTTTTCTATACTACCAACAAACAAGGGTGCTTCCGTGTTCTGCCTCCCACTAACGAAGTGTCGGCTATGAGTCGTGTATTCCTCTCGAACAACAGTTGATGTTGAAGTCACAAATGTTCCATTTGGCGATGAAAATTGAACATATAACTCAAGATAGGGCGATCCACTAGCGAGATGAGTCTGGACCATTGCCTCAGAGCTACGAACACCTTTGATATCAAATGAGTCATATGTCATGGAATCAATCAAAGCACAAAATCGATACTTAATAAAAGAAACCCTACTTGGCATCGTTCCGAAGATTTTGCGCCTAATTCTTTTACGAAATTCTGTAAAATCTATACTTTGGCTAAAAACCATTCATGCTGTGTTCTCTGATAAAAAAATGCCGTTCTCAGTGTAACGAACTTCACCATCATAGTAAATAACAGCACTAATACGTTCACTCATCTTCAATTTCTATTTTGCTTAGCCTCTCTAATTTTTCTTGCTGTAACTTATGTATCCTGAGAATGAAATTTGCCTCGTTTATAGCCTAAGGCCAATCATGAACTATTGTAGAAAAAGAGCGTCCACGTGGGAGCTTTTTTCAGAAATTTTACTAACATTGCATCCTGCTTGAAGCATTTTTGACACTATTTGTTCAAAAATATCTTCTCAAAATTATTTTTTCAGGAACTATTGTAGAAAAAGAGCGTCCACATGGGAGCTTTTTTCTGTAATTTTACTAACAGTACATCCTGCTTGAAGCGTTTTTGACACTATTTGTTTAGAAACTTCTTCTCAAAATTATTTTTCCATGAACTACTGTAGAAAAAGAGCGTCCACATGGTAGCTTTTTTCCGTAATTTTGCTGACAGTGCATCCTGCTTGAAGCGTTTTTGACACTATTTGTTCAGAAACGTCTTCTCAAAATTATTTTAAAACTCATGAGATAAAAAGAGCATCCACGTGAGAGCTTTTTTCGTATTTTTGCTTGACAAATGTATCTGTTTGAAGCGATTTTGACACTAGTTGTTCGAAACATCTTCTCAAAATAATTTTTCGTGGTAAAAGTAGTCAATTTTGTTAAAAAATAAACACAATGTTATTTAAAAAACTAAACCCTAATTTAATTTAATTTAACATTTAACCCTAAACTCTAATTTAATTTATTTAAAACCTTAAAACCCTAATTTATTTAATTTATTTAAAACCATAAACCCCAATTTAATTTATTTAAAACCTTATTTAATTTATTTAAAACCCTAAACCCTAATTTTCTTAATTTATTTAAAACCATAACTCTAAACTCTAATTTATTTAAAACCCTAACTTAATTTCTTTAAAACCCTAAAACTCTAATTTTCTTAATTTATTTAAAACCATAAACTCTAATTTGAATAATTTTATAAAATAAAACTAAATTCGATTTATTTTAAAATCTACTAAAACTCGAACCCTAACTTGTTTTAACAAAAACCTAAACATTAAACCCTAACTTATTTTGGCAAAACCCTAATCCTAAAAACCCTAAGGACTAAACATGCAAATATCCTTAACATATAAAAACACGGAGCAAAGCACGCCCCCGGGGGAGTGCTTTTTGCCACGTCAGCAAAACACTTCCACGTAAGCGCGTTTTTTGCTGATGTGGCAAAAAATGTTCCCCTTTGCTGGCATTTTCCTCCTTAAATGTGGCCACGTAGACGCATTTTGCAAAAGCGACCCTTTTCGGTAAATAATTGTGTAATCGACCCATTTTCCATAAATATGCTTGGAAATAGGCCTTTTAGGTAAATTAGTCGAAAATTACAATTGTGGCAAGTGTTTCTAAAATAAAATTAAAATATTTAAAATATAGAATTATAAAAATATAAAAATTCTAAAATACCTAGAATTTTTTTAAAATATATTATTAAATTAATCGGACAACTATTTGTCCAAGTATATTTTGAATTTGTATTTTAATAATTTTATATTTTATAATTTTAAAAATAATAATATAAAAACATTTTTAAAAATTTAGGATAGCATTATTTAATAGCATTATTTAAAAATAAAACTTTAACAAAATCTTTAAAAATATAATTTTTTTAGGACATGTCGACATATTGTGAGCATAACAACTAATGTGGTTTTTTACCTATATATTATACAAAAAAATTTACTTAAATGGTATGTTAAATAGACTATGTACATCCAAACAAATGGAGGGTGGTGCATAGGCGGCACCACCCTAAAATACTAACACATTTGACTAAAAAACAAACTGTAATGGCATCTAAATAGGCGGCACCTAAAGAAATACGGGTCAAATCGACTGAATCGACCAAAACCCAACCCACCCAAACCTACTGTCAACCCGCTGTCATAGATGGGACAGGACAACTGAACAGCACTGGTCAAGGCCATTTAACAGGGGGCACTAGCTAGTCATGCCTACTCGAGAGGCACACACCCCTGGTTACGCCGTGTCCACAGGCGGTACACCTGTGACTTATCAGCGATGTGACAGGTCATGCCCGTAAGTTGTGTTTTTGGAGACCATTATAATGGCCCCAATGTCTCATTTTTTGCCGGAAGAGAGAAGAAATTTGAAGAAGAAAAGAAGAAAAGAGCGGGAAAGGGAAAAAAGAAGGAAAAAAGAGAAGCAAAATAGAGAGACGGAAGGAGAAAGAGAAGAAAAAAAATAAATAGAAAAGGAAATGAGAGATTATTGTTTAGGGAAGATTTGGTGTTTAAAAAAATCATAAAAGGTAATTTTTTATTTAGTAATTTTTTTGTTATAAATAAATGTTAATTTGTTTTTGTTGTTATTGTTGATTTAATTGGATTTAATTTTTAATTTTATTTTTGTAAGGTATTATTTGGTTAAAAAAGCTATAATGTATGTTTGTATTTATTTTATATTTTCATTCATTCATAAGTTATTTTTAACGTTTATTGAAGTAAAAAGCCTATTTATGTTATGTATAAAGAATGCTTTATTTTTTATGTAATTTATTTGTTATGTGTGTTTTAAGTTTATTAGATTTATTTTTATGTAATTTATTAGGCATGTTATTTGGATTATTTTAATATAAATTTTTATTTTTCATGTAGGTAAAGATGAGACCACTGATATGGAATTTGTGAATGGGACCATTGAGTTGGAATTTATGAGATAAATTAAGAATAATAGTTTATATGTTCTAATTTTTAAGATTTTATAATTGGGAATAAGAGTTTATAGTTTTAAATTTTATTTTATGTTTTTATAAATATTATAAATGAAATTTCTTTTGAATCCTTCTATGCAATATATATATATATATATATTGACAATAATTAAGTTAGCATGTTATTATATATATTATATTTTAACCAATACATTTTACTTATTATCATTTTAAAATAATAATAAAAATATTCGTATTTATTATATTGAGATAGTTTATGTTATGTTTTTGTTATTTTTTTATTGGCATGTTATTCTTATTATTTTAATATAATTTTTTTTGTATTTTTATGTAGGTAAAAGATTAAACCATTAAGATGGAAGTTGTGAATGGACCATTGAGTTGGAATTTATAAGATATATTTATTTTATTAATGTAGTATAGCAAAAATATGATGTGGACAATGTTATTTGGTATTTTTGTAATTAAAAGCAATATATAAAATTTAGGTATTTTGATAAATATTTAACATGCATCAAACATAGAAATTAGTTATTGAAATTTGTTTTGAAATTGCAGTATCGCAATGGGTTCATTAATTAAGAACGATGATCACATATCAAATACGCTTAATAATATGGTAATATATTGCTATTTGTTAATCACGTGTTCCCTTAAAAAGTTCTACGTAATTTACGTAAATAAATTATGTTATAATAACTATTTTCGTAATTTAAGAGTGTCGGGACCCGCATCGCGCATTAAAGGTCGGGTGAATGGTTTAGGATATCCCCCGAATGAATGATTGATGCCATACTTAGAGTTAGCTGGATTCAGGTTAGTAGCATTGATTTAGACGTTTGATTTGCGGTACGATTTAATATCCGTATTGGTCGAGCATTGGCACTCGGAGACTCACACTTTTCATTTGTCGTGTGGGAAGTGCACTGCCACTCTAGAGGACGTTGCATTGCAACTTGGGCTCCTAATCGATGGGAGTTTCGTAACGAGCGTAAGTACGATACCTGAGTCGGCTGCCCTTTGTTATAGCCTACTACGAATCTCGCCCAACGATGCTGAGTCCAAATTTACGGGTTTGAGATTTTCATAGCTGAAAGTCAATTTTGAACATTTATCAATTAATATCACTGAGTAAGAGGTGATGTGCGCAGCTCGAGCATACATTATGCATATTATGGGGGTGTACTAATGTCGGATGCGAACACCAATAGGGTTCATTTGATGTATTTACCTTTATTAATTGATTTGCAAAATGTTCGCTCGTATAGTTGAGGTTCTGCAATTCTAGCTATGTTGTATCGTGAGATTTGTTGGACGACAAAGCCTGATACCGTAGACATAAGCAAATGCCTTAAATTGCTGCAGTCATGGGCTCTTTATCGGATGCCATTCTTGGCATCGGTTAGGCACTAAGTATATGTATTTCCACTGGTGAACATGTGATAAAATTTAACTTCTTATAGCAATTAATTGACATTTTTTTTCTAACGATACTATTCTAACATGTAATTTGTTTTCATAGATGGAGTACCAATCCTAGTATCGAGAGGTCATACACTATCCTGATATATCATTTGATGATTGAACAACATATCGAGGAATGGGTAAACTATTCTAATATTCGTGACATATAATTACTTTGTATATCTTACTCGAACTGTGTTAAATTTTAATCGTGTAGTTTAACTAGATGCCTATCGGAGACCATAAATTGCAGTTGTTATACCCTCATCTGCCCACATTCTTTCTCACATGTGGTGTATTAACGCACCAATTATTAATTTTTAGACAGTCGAGTGGTATAACGGGATCGAGTACTCAATAGCTTTGGTTGCATCTAGTATATCCAGGCTCCGCCAATGTAGTTGGGGAAGATTCATGGGATTAACAAGAGAGGAAAACATGGAAATAATTAGAGGGTTGTGTACTAGAAATATATTGCAGGTGGGATAACCAGATGGCGAGAAGATCTCAGATGGATATTTCTTTCGATTTGCAACCATCGTTAGAGTACATACACTGGTACTCTAGTATGGGAAAAAGATATTTACCTGGTGGGCAGTCGACTGTAGTCCCCTCGCACATGCATCGACTTCAGGCATATAAGTCAAAGCCAGAGCTAGAGGCCGAGTCAGAGTCAGAGCCCAAGTTCGAGCCAGAGCCAGAGCCAAAGCCAGAGCCCGAGCCCTAGCCTAAGCGGTCATATACACATTTCGAGGATAGTTCTTATCATCCAGAGTTGCAAGTCAATGAATATTTCTTGGGCTTGTCAAGAGACGGATATCATTTCAAGTTTGATATCTTCAATCCATTACTACCGCAGTACAGTACTTCTCTTGGCTTGTATCCACCGCATTAATCCACTCCTCTTGGGTCGTATCCACAGCAGTACAACACTCCTCTCAACTCAAGTTCATCGATGGCGTTCGGGGTATATGATTTTTCTTCCATGTTTCACACACCCCACCTGCGATTAAAGAGGATGTTGATCGCGCGATCACCCACAACATGAACGTCGACCCTCAGAAAATATACCCCTAGGACCACACCATCAAACAATCAACTTTAGGGTTTCTTGTAATTTAAATATTATAAAGTTTGTACTTTTTATTCTAAAAAATATAAATCAAGAAAAGATAATTTTGTATTTATTTAATTAGATTAATTGCAACATTACAACATTAAAACTTAGAACAAACTTTGTAATATAAATTAAATACATTATAACATTAAAACTTGGAACGAACTTTTTAATATAAATTAGGTACATTGGATTACAAGCTCAATTCCTACTCGATCATGACGATTGTCCAATATAGTAGTTTCCTTACGGGCATTTACTCCGATTATAACCAACTAATCTGCATAATCCATAATGATTACCGTCGGATTTCTCCTTAATGTCCATTTTATTATGGATTCTGGATGATTGCGGATAACCTTTCGGATTCCTACACAACCCTTTGTCTAGGACAAGCTCAAAATTCGTCGGAGGTACCTCCAACGTAGACAGGTCAGGCAGGACGGGGAACTCATTCTCGTAGACACGCAACATGCGCTCAAGAGTGTACACATCATCGACAAATTGTTCAACATTGAGCGAGACTTTAGCACACGCTACCACAACATGCGCACATGGATAATAAAGTGTTTAGAACCTCTTGTAATCACACCGTTTGTTTCAGAGATCAACTCCATAGGACCTAGGTGGTATTCCGGGTCGATGGCCGATGGTCTCTGTAACTTGAAATGTTTCAAGACGTCGTGAATATACTTCTACATTCATCAACCTTGCCATCCGACGGTTTGCAACCATTGCATCCCCGACATCTTCAACAAACACGTGTCCCGCTTCTATCTGGTTAACTTGTTGCTGACCCATTCTTGGCATCAAGGTAGCCAACCTGTAGAATATTGTCGAGAAGACAAATGAAATCAGAAGATGTAGTGTTTTCAACAACACAAAGTTGATCCCCTCTACTAAGTTTGTGGTCATATGACCATAACGAAAGTCTTCGTCAAAACTTTGAGCCCATTGCCATGGCTTCATAGTACCCAACCATTTTCGAAAAGATGTGTTTGTTTGACCCTCTATGTCACTTTCAAGTCAAGTAATTCTTTGGCAGAAAATGTGTGGTTCTAGCTCGTGCACTGTATATGTATTAAGAAAAAATAAGTTACAGTATTGCCTTAAAACATTAAAACTTATATTGAAAAGATAAGGTTATCCTTTACCTATTCTCACAACTTGTCTCCGCCAATCTGCATTCTTATAATCTCAATGAAAGTTAGTTGTGATTTGTCAGATGCAGTAAATGGATCTCCATGTATTAAACATTCGTGTTCCCATCTTGAGCAACCACAAGAAGTAGGATCTGTATATATTTTTTGCATAGTCAGGTCCCATCTACTTCCACAAACGGCTTGCAGTGGGGAAATACACGCACACATGGATCAAACATCTAGAACATCTGATGAAAAATTCTTTTTCCCGGTTGTAGTTAGTCATCCAGGCCATAATAAAGCCGTGTTTGTAACTCAATGACAGTACCTGGTATACTTCCGCATAGCGGCTATCCATCCCTGTAGCTCATTGTACGACGCATTGAAATCCCCATACAATTACTCTATTTCTATTTGTTTAGCTATCCACGCCTTTTGATATGATATTCGATGCTGGAATCGTGCCTACATTTCGACAATCAATACCAAAATTTTAATGGTTGGCATGTCCTTCACCATTGGCATGATATACGTACAGATAATTTTGGAATCAAGTTTTCGATGATCTTCTGTCATACGTGTTGGTGTACATGTGTGAGGCCCAACAAATTTTCGTATCTCTCATATCTGCGATTTTTGAATAAATGCACTCATACCCGCCAATTGCAGCCTTCCATTGACTTCCAACACTCGTCAATATATAATGTTAGTTTAGACACTACGACTTTGTAGTCCACTAATATATTCATGCTATACCACTTAATAGCAAATACGCACTCTTCCTTACTTTCAAATCTCTAGCCTACAAACAACTCCTTAGGATCGAAATCTATGGCCAGCCGGTAAGCAGGTAGTATTTCAAGGTACTCTGGAGACTCGGCTACGTGTGTCATGTCAGCGTCTATGAGCAACATGTGTGGCTCAAGATTATTGTGTATCACAATACGTCGAATCTGGCTCTCGACTGAAGACGCGTTAATGTTTCCATCGTCATTCATGTATTCGTCGTCAATATCATCGAGGACCTCGTCCACATCAGGATTACTATCACTATTGACCTCGTGATCACAAGGATTACTACTATCGTATCCATCATCACCAACCACATCAATATAGGGTGTAACATTAAGATCAATATCGATCTCGCATATAGTCGATTCACTATCAATGTACGATATTAGAGCCATCATACATGGTTCTTGAGCTTCATGTCCTTCACCTAATGCAATGAGATCTTCAGTTGGCTCCACACCAACTAACTCAGCAAATAACTTAATCGGTGCATTTTGGTCACTCTGATTCCTACAATAAATAACGATTATTATCTCCACGTCTTTATCATCTATAAGTTCCATTTCGGTGAATTTGATGGGATCTGACGAAATTAAAATCATGTAGAAAAGTTTCGAGATCCTTCTCCCACAACGTCTAGTAATTTTTGTGCTAATCATTTCCTTCATATCATTGAACGAGACATTTCTACTAAATCTAATTGATATTTGTTGCCAACATTCAAATATACATCCAATGGTTGTTACCAAGATTATTATATCAAAATAAACACATACGAAAAGCTGATTATCCATCTTCAATACTCAATATATTAAAAAATAAACAAAAATTCTCAAAACAATTTCGAACAACATAAAAATACTTACATAAAAATTTTAATGAATAAAAATAGATCAAAATTATATCAATATGCAGTTTTTTTTCATTCATAAGCTCAAACTTTTTTCAATTCTCATTTTGTGCATGAACAACATTTATCTTTACATTTAACCACTTAAATTCAGTTCTACATTTTCTTCCATCTCCTATCCTGTATCTTCCTCTGGAAAATTCTCTATATTAAATTCTGAATTCTCTTCAAATTCATCTTCCACAATCCAATTTGGAAATTCCTCAAGATCTTCTTCCTCTTCAATCTTTATAACGGGTATTGAATTTAGAAATTCTTTGGTAATTTCCTAACAACTAATTTATTCATCCATGGTATGTTAAGCACATTTTGCTTCCCAGTCAACTTTTGTGAACCTACACTTTGTCTCGCTATTTTCCTTGCTCCATAAGAGATTATAAACTTCACGAAGTATATAACTAGATTCCAATAGATTCGTGGTACCAATGTCTTCCAAAGTTGGTCTAAAATGATTTGATGCTTCCGTTCTATTAATGTCCCTTTAAGGGTTAAGTATTACACTTTATTCTTTCTAATCAGTTCATGACCCTTCCATAACACTTCTTTCATCTTTTGATTTACGGTAATAAGGTGTTGAATGATGTCTTCTTCTGGTTTCATTCTGTAATCTTGCAATTCTCTCATCATCTTATCAACTTTCTCCCTTTGTGCTTAAGTTATTATCTCATCAGGCAATATCAATTTTATTGTCATTTCTAACAATATTTATGACAGTATTTATCTATTTTTTCTGTTGTTATCACTAACTAACAATTACTTTATAATAGTTACTAACATAAAAACTTTCAAATATATTAAAAATTTTAAAACATAACATTTATAACCTAACAAATCACAATAAACCTTAAACAAATAATTAATTTAAACATAAAACTTACTAACAAATCACAATAAACAAAATAACTTTAAAACAAAACATAAAAATAACACTAAACAAACTATATAATACTAACAAAATGATTTTTGTAATAATAATCTATTCTATTTGAAAATAACAATAAAAATAAAAATACATTTTCTTTCTTTCTTTCTTCTTCCTCTCTTCTTCCTCTCTTTTTTCTAATGTTCTCTACTTTTTTTAACAGATATTAATATTGAGCCGGATGGAGGGAGGGGGGGAAATGGTACTAGTGTCGCCTATCAGATATGGGTCACCAGTGCCGCCTATCAGATAGGGGTCACTGGTGTCGCCTATCAAATAGGCACCATACCCCTTTCATATAAAATTCGATTCTCTATACCATTCTGGACAAAGTGGTGCCGCCTATCAATTAGGCACCACTATTAAAATATTATTTTTCAGTCAGATGTGTCAATATTTTAGGGTGGTGCCACCTATGCACCACCTCCACTTGTTTTAATGTACCATTTTGATACATAATCTATTTAAAATACCATTTAAGTTTTTTTATAATATATAAGTAAAAAACTCAACTAATAGAGTCTAAAAAAAACAGAGGTATTAATTTAGTTAACAGTATCCAAGTTAAGTAACAAATAGACTAAAAGAAAAAAAAAAGATACCAACTACTGCAAGTTGCGAAACTCATGGGCTAAAATATACATTAACCCAATATGTAATAGTAAATAACCGATACAATTTTTTGTAGGACCATAGAAATGAGGTTGTATATATGGTCCCATGACAAAAATAACAGTTCCATAATTTAGAGGAATTAACACAATAATTCTAGTTGCAATGGAGCTCGTTCGGTCTTTTTGCCTTCTTTCTCTACTGGCCTCCACTGCTGCTGCTTCAAATGTAAGTCTCTTCCTCGTTTTTGTATAAAACAAACAAGCACATGTACATATAAAGCATTTGTTACATTATTATCTTGCACTCACACTTGAGTTGGAGAAATATAAATAGTGAAATACTTATGTTAGAGGTAACAATGGATGATGTTCAGGACTGGCTAAACCATGGTGGAAATCTGCTAAACAGGAGATTTGCAGACAAGGAAACCAAGATAAGCCCTGGAACAGCATCAAGGCTACGATTGAAGTGGAAGTTTAATGCAGGTCGAGATATTTCTGCAACACCTGCAATATTTGATGGAACCCTTTATTTCCCGAGCTGGGATGGATACATTTATGCTGTCAAAGCATCCAATGGAGGTCTTCTTTGGAAGAAAAATTTGCAACACCTCACTGGCCTTAATTCAACAGGGGCTATATTCGATTTCGACCCTAATATAACAGTTTCGAGATCAACTCCTGTGATTGCACATGATATGCTTGTCTTTGGATTGGGTGGACCAGCTTATGTTGTTGCAGTTAAACGATCCAATGGGCGACTTGTCTGGTTAACCCAGCTCGATAAACACTCCAAAGCTCTTATCACCATGTCAGGAACTTATTACAAGGGGTCAGTCTTTTTCTGTTATATATCATCTTCTGCTCCGTCTACTGACTAAAAGCTTCCTCTACGTTGCAAGTTGGGCTGTATGATAACCCCAAATTGTGGGGTTTCAACCTGATCTTTTTTTCATTTTTTTTTAATTTTGAAAATTGGGGTTCGGTATTTCATTGAAATTTCTGGATTATATATTCATTAAAATACTTCCTTTTTTTATTTTATAACTATTTCTATATATTTTAATTTAAATATCTTAATTTTATTAGATTTTATAATATGGTTTTGGTTTACTCTTGTAAAATTTCGACACCTTATGAGTAGGAAAATATTTTTTTTTTTAGGTTGGACTGCACGTTAAAAATATTAATAAAATCAAATTGAAATCACGACAAACCAAAACCAAAAGCCTCCTGCCCTACCCATATGATTGCAATCACTAGTTGAAAGCCATGGTTGATGTTAGGTAGGTTTGGTTTCTGAAAGAAAAAAGGTTAGTTAGGCAACTGGAATCACAGCATTTATAGCAACTAAAAGAGAAACACGATTAATCATTTGTTGTTTGAGCACTGTATAATTAGATTCTGTCATGTAACTAGGCAAATATGGCAGACTGATCGGTTTCAATTCAAATTGACTCAGGCATGTCTATGTTGGCACATCTTCAAACGAGGAGACCGTCAGCATTGAACAATGCTGTATCTTCCGAGGAAGCTTTGTTAAACTAAATGCCCGAACTGGAAAAATCTTGTGGCGGACCTATATGTTGCCTGACAATTTTGGCCACCGTGGGGAGTATGCCGGCGCAGCCGTTTGGGGAAGTAGTCCATCAATTGATATCTACCGGAACCATGTCTATATTGCCACTGGGAACCTCTACTCAGCACCTAAAAACGTAAGAGACTGTCAGGAGAGACAAAACAATCGAACAAATATGCCTACTACTGATGAATGTGTGGAGCCTGAAAATCACTCAGATTCGATTATAGCTCTTGATTTGGATACTGGAAAGATCAAGTGGTTCAATCAATTAGGGGGTTATGATGTTTGGTTTTTTGCATGCAACAATGTGTCCAACCCCAAGTGTCCTCCTGGTCCCAACCTCGGTGCTGATTTTGCGGCAGCACCTATGATGCTAACCACATATGTCGATGGAATTAAGCGAGATCTTGCTGTCGCTGTTCAGAAAAGTGGATTTGCTTGGGCTTTGGACCGTGACAATGGCAAACTTATATGGTCCACTGTAAGATATCTTCAATGCTTATCTTATGAAAATAGTTAATTCATTACCTTTACATTGTAACAACCAACTTTCAAGTCGTCTGTCTCAAAATACTAAGATTGAAAGTACGCTCTCCTACCCATAGGTCTTGTGTGCTTCTTTTGGCTCAAACCAAAGACCAACGCCCTAGGGGAGACCTCATGTAGCATTAGTATCGATTTAGTTGGATGATAAAACCTTGAAGGATATACATTATCATACTTTAACTGGTAATTTGGAACGTAGGAAGCTGGACCTGGCGGCCTCACAGGTGGAGGAACATGGGGAGCCGCCACAGATAAAAAGAGGGTCTACACCAACATTGCTAACTCCGATCGCAAGAACTTCACCTTACAGCCATCTACAAAGGTCACGACAGCCGGTGGGTGGGTGGCGATGGATTCCAAAAGTGGTCGCCTCCTTTGGTCAACAGCTGATCCTAGCAATGGTACAGCCAATGGCCCTGTGACCGTGGCTAACGGAGTCGTAATTGGTGGTTCAACATTTAGACAAGGACCAATGTATGCCATGAATGCTATGACTGGAGAAATCTTGTGGTCTTATAAAACAGGGGCCACCATATATGGTGGCGCGTCAGTTAGCAATGGATGCATTTATTTCGGCCATGGATACAAAGTTAGCGTTGGACTTTCCGATCCAGGCTTCACTGCTGGGAACTCACTCTTTGCCTTTTGTGTCGCTTGATCTACCTCGACAAGATAAATTGTAATACACTAAAGCATTTAATCTTCAACAAAGCTGCCATTTCTTTATAATTATTTCATTTTTGTTGATGAAATAATGAACATCTCTCTACTCTTTTTTCTCGATAAAATACTGTTGAGCGTAGACCACATGGGTCTACTACGTGGGAGGCCCAACGCCTTGGTATGTGTGTGCCCGATATACTTGTATATGTTTTGGGGCACAGAAAGTTAGTTTCAGTTTTTTTTATTTTAATGTTACTGCCGCAAGTCAAAAAGAAAAAACACAGCTCTGTTCACCTAGTGAAATTTTGATCAGCTCGTCAATCGGGATTTATTTAATATTCGTTTAAGTTGATTTTTGAGAAATATTTAGTAGATTCATGGTAATTTGCTTCATTATAATGGAGTAGGGCTATAATGAAGTAGAGGTGTAATTGAATAGAGCTGTAATAAAATAGAGTTATAATCAGTAATTCAATTGTTTGGTTAAATAAAATGAAATAAATCTGTAACAAAATTTTTATGTTTGGATGAATGGAGAAATCTCGCAACATACATCATTTATTATTAGCAGGATTCTTACTATGTATTGTTCATTTTTCTTTGACAGTTTGTTATTGCTTCCTCTTCTTATTTGGCTTGTTTGATTGCTTACTCCACCCAAAGTTGAGCATCTTGTATTCACTGAATCACTATAAGTTCTTTGACAATTAAATTCTTTGATTTTGTTTTACTATTATTGAAATTAGTATTGGAGAAATGTGACCCTTTTACTACGATTTGAAGATATGTAACACTTTAATATATTGAAGTAATAGCTCATTTGCCTTTAATAGTACAAAGTGAGAGGCGTAAAAGAATTGGTCTTGTTACGACAATATGGTTGCAAATGTGTACAGTTGCGAGTTGGTTCTTAGTTACATTGGGTGTCATTCATAGCCTACATACTTATAGAACAAGGGTTAGATCCTATATTTTAGATTTTTATGCAAAACGAGATCATGTGAAAAGACTTGTATATGCTAGTGACGAGACCTGTATTGAACAAGTTAGGATGATTTGAATTACCTTTTTTAAACTATGTGAAATGTTATAAACTTTAGGGGGATTGAAGCCGTCAAGGAACATATTTGTTGATGAGCAAGTGGCAATGTTTTTACATATCATTTCTCATCACCTTAAAAATCGACTTATCAAGCATCACTTTAATAGGTCCGAGGAAACCATTAGCAGATCAATTCAAAATGTTTTAAATGCTGTCATACGCTTACAATATGTGTTATTTAAAAAGGCAGAGCCAATTACAACTAATTCTACAGACCCAAGGTAGAAATGGTTCAAGGTATTGGAGTGAGTTCTATATATAGCTCGTACATAATTTAGTTCATTCAGATTTAAATATAGTATCCTAACCCGAGGTTTTATACATGTGATGTAGATTTACTTAGGTGCTTTAGATGGAATCCACATCAAGATTAGGGTTCCAACAGTTGATAAACCTAGATATCGAATGCGAAAATATGACATAGCAACAAATATGTTAGGTGTTTGTACACCTGATATGCATTTTGTTTATGTTCTTCCTGGTTGGGAAGGTTTTGTTGCTGATGGATGAGTTCTTCGAGATGCCATTAGTAGGAGATATAGACTACAAGTTCCTCATGGTAAAGTGAAAAATTAGAGGAATTTGAATTAATTTTTAAGATCATACTTTTTTGGGGAAATTAACCATGATAAATAATTTCTTTTTATAGGTTGTTATTATCTAGTTGATGCTAGATACACAAATTGTGAGGGATTTCTTACGCCTTTTAGAGGACAAAGGTATCATTTGAATAAGTGGTGCTAGTGTTACAAGCCAAGTACTCTAGAAGAATTTCTCAATATGAAACATGCTTCAGCGCGTAATGTTATTGAAAGAAGTTTTAGGTTATTAAAACTTGGATGGGGAATACTTAGGAGTCCATCATTATATCCTGTGAGGGCGCACAATAGAATCATTATTGCATGTTGTTTGCTCCATAATTTTATTCGAACTTATATGAGTCTTTCTCCTATTGAAGCGGAGTTGGGATAAGGATTACCTAGTACTGTGATAGATGACGATGAACCGAAATTTTATTCGAACTTATATGAGTCTTTCTCCTATTAAAGAGGAGTTGGGAGAAGGATTACCTAGTAATGTGATAGATGACGATGAATCGAATATCGTAAATATTCATCCATCGGATGCATGGGCTACTTGGAGGATGGAACTAGCCAACCAAATGTTTGATGAATGGTAAGCATCTAGGAATTAGTTAGGTTTAGGGTAAAAATAGTAAATGTTAAGTTGTTTATGTTATTTCATGTATCTAGTTTATGAAACTTTGGTGGTGTTTGAATTGTTTTTTTGTATTGTACTAGACTTGTTGAATTATAATTTATTTTCTTTTGATTTATCATGTGTTATAATTTTATAAAGTGTTGACCTTTTGATGCATAATATTGAACTTAATTTTAATTTGCATTTTTTCTTAAGATAGTTATGTCAGGTTTTTCACAATCAAGTGTTTCTTCCCAAAATTCTCGAGGAACCAAAAGGAAATGGGTTCTAGAAGAAGATGCTATGTTGGTTGCTTGTATGGTCGACTTGCACAATGTTGGAACCTTTAATATAGATACGAGATTCAAAGTCGGTTATTTAAATGAGTTGGAAAAAATGAAGAAAAAGTTTGACCCCATGCCATGTTGAAGGCTAAACCTAATCTTGAATAAAAGATTAGGACATTGAAAAGGGATTGGTCAATCGTTTATGACATGCTTAGTGGAAAAAACAATAGCGACTTTGGTTGGGATGAGCATAGGCAGCTTGTTGTTGCTGAAGATGCGGTGTGGAACTCATATATAAATGTAAGAATTATTTTAAGTCCTTATTATCTTATTTTGACCAAACTTATATCTAATATGAATTCCTCATTTTTATAGAGTCATAAAGAAGCCGTTCAATTCAAACATCGTAGTTTCCCTTACTATGGCAAACTTACTGCCATCTACGCAAAAGATCGAGCCACTGGGAAAGATGCTCAAATAGCCGATGATATTATTGAAGAAATAGATGTTGAGGATGTAGCAACTACAAATACTCATGAAGAAAGAAACAATTTCCATGGATGCGAAGCTGATGTTTCTTTGGATGACATAGATCTTTCAGCTACACAGCCACAACCAGCTAGAAACCAAGGTGATTCCAATTTTCAAAGAAGAAAAAAAGATTTCTGGAGCAAATGATTCTTCTACTTCATTTAATGATGCTGCCACTTTATTGGCGGAAAACACACGGACCGTTGACCTTAAAATCAGTAAGAGTATTGCCTCCGAAGTGTTAATTCAACAAAAGTCAGAAATGACCATTCAAGAAAGTGCTCTAAAATTATATCCAACATTATATGAAGTAGAAGGTTTAACTGAGGATGAGCGCTATCGCGCATTGAGCAAAATTCCAGATCATCCAACGCAAATGCTCATTTTCTTTATTTTACCTCCTTCTATGGGATTGGAATGGGTCAGAAGATTTCTTGCTGACCATTAAAAATCATGGTTGTGTTGATGATATTTTGGTAACTTTTTGTGTTTGTAATATTTGGATGGTATAATGACATGATAGAATGTCATTACAATGTTGTAACTTTTTGATGTTGTAAAATTTTAAAACGATAGATTATGACATATAAACTAATGAAATCATGTAATTTTTGTTAATATTATGCTTGGATTTGAAATATAATTCTCAAGTTATTTATTACTTCTAATATTTTATTTTTTATTGTAGAATAATTAAATTATTAGTTTCACTAATGATATTTTAGCACATTAAATATGTATTGCAATTTAAAAATAATAAAGTAGATTATATATTATTTTATGGTATTATATATTATGATTTTTAATTCATATAATAATAATTATATTAAGAATGTTATTAAATTATATTTTTATTAAATTATATTTAATAATAATTATGTTAAAATATGGTTAAATTATTTATTATTTTTAATAAAATATATTTAACAATAATTTTATTAAAATTTAATAACAATAATAATAATCATCTATTTAAAAAAAATTCTGCTAAGAGGTTCTAAACACTTTATTATCCATGTGCGCATGTTGTGGCAGCGTGTGCTAAAGTCTCGCTCAATGTTGAACAATTTGTCGATGATGTGTACACCCTTGAGTGCATGTTGCGTGTCTACGAGAATGAGTTCCTCGTCCTGCCTGACCTGTCTACGTTGGAGGTACCTCCGACGAATTTCGAGCTTGTCCCAGACAAAGGGTTGTGTAGGAATCCGAAAGGTTATCCGCAATCATCCAGAATCCATAATAAAATGCACATTAAGGAGAAATCCGACGGTAATCATTATGGATTATGCAGATTAGTTGGTTATAATCGGAGTAAATGCCCGTAAGGAAACTACTATATTGGACAATCGTCATGATCGAGTAGGAATTGAGCTTGTAATCCAATGTACCTAATTTATATTAAAAAGTTCGTTCCAAGTTTTAATGTTATAATGTATTTAATTTATATTACAAAGTTTGTTCTAAGTTTTAATGTTGTAATGTTGCAATTAATCTAATTAAATAAATACAAAAATTATCTTTTTCTTGATTTATATTTTTTTAGAATAAAAAAGTACAAACTTTATAATATTTAAATTACAAGAAACCCCTAAAGTTGATTGTTTGATGGTGTGGTCCTAGGGGTATATTTCTGCAGGGGTCGACGTTCATGTTGTGGGTGATCGCGGCGATCAACATCCTCTTTAATCGCAGGTGGGGGTGTGTGAAACATGGAAGAAAAATCATATACCCCGAACACCATCGATGAACTTGAGTTGAGAGGAGTGTTGTATTGCTGTGGATACGACCCAAGAGGAGTGGATTAATGCGGTGGATACAAGCCAAGAGAATTACTGTATTGCGGTAGTAATGGACTGAAGATATCAAACCTGAAATGATATCCGTCTCCTGACGAGCCCAAGAAATATTCATTGACTTGCAACTCTGGATGATAAGAACTATCCTCGAAATGTGTATATGACCGCTTAGGCTAGGGCTCGGGCTCTGGCTTTGGCTCTAGCTCTGGCTCGAACTTGGGCTCTGACTCTGACTCGGCCTCTAGCTCTGGCTTTGACTTATATGCCTGAAGTCGATGCATGTGCGAGGGGACTACAGTCGACTGCCCACCAGGTAAATATCTTTTTCCCATACTAGAGTACCATTGTATGTACTCTAACGATGGTTGCAAATCGAAAGAAATATCCATCTGAGATCTCCGCGCCATCTGGTTATCCCACCTGCAATATATTTCTAGTACACAACCCTCTAATTATTTCCATGTTTTCCTCTCTTGTTAATCCCATGAATCTTCCCCAACTACATTGGCGGAGCCTGGATATACTAGATGCAACCAAACTGCTGGAGTACTCGATCCCCGTTATACCACTCGACTGTCTAAAAATTAATAATTGGTGCGTTAATACACCACATGTGAGAAAGAATGTGGGCAGATGAGGGTATAACAACTGCAATTTATGGTCTCCGATAGGCATCTAGTTAAACTACACGATTAAAATTTAACACAGTTCGAGTAAGATATACAAAGTAATTATATGTCACGAATATTGGAATAGTTTACCCATTCCTCGATATGTTGTTCAATCATCAAACGATATATCAGGATAGTGTATGACCTCCCAATACTAGGATTGGTACTCCATCTATGAAAACAAATTACATGTTAGAATAGTATCGTTAGAAAAAAAAAGTCCATTAATTGCTATAAGAAGTTAAATTTATCACATGTTCACCAGTGGAAATACATATACTTAGTGCCTAACCGATGCCAAGAATGGCATCCGATAAAGAGCCCATGACTGCAGCAATTTAAGGCATTTGCTTATGTCTACGGTATCAGGCTTTGTCGTCCAACAAATCTCACGATACAACATAGCCGAATTGCGAACCTCAACTATCTGACGAACATTTTGCAAATCGCTTAATAAAGGTAAATACATCAAATGAACCCTATTGGTGTTCGTGATCCGACATTAGTACACCCCCATAATATGCATAATGTATGCTCGAGCTGCGCACATCACCTCTTACTCAGTGATATTAATTGATAAATGTTCAAAATTGACTTTCAGCTATGAAAATCTCAAACCCGTAAATTTGGACTCAGCATCGTTGGGCGAGATTCGTAGTAGGCTATAACAAAGGGCAGCCGACTCAGGTATCGTACTTACGCTCGTTACGAAACTCCCATCGATTAGGAGCCCAAGTTGCAATGCAACGTCCTCTAGAATGGCAGTGCACTTCCCACACGACAAATGAAAAGTGTGAGTCTCCGAGTGCCAATGCTCGACCAATACGGATATTAAATCGTACCGCAAATCAAACGTCTAAATCAATGCTACTAACCTGAATCCAGCTAACTCTAAGTATGGCATCAATCATTCATTCGGGGGATATCCTAAACCATTCACCCGACCTTTAATGCGCGGTACGGGTCCTGACACTCTTAAATTACAGAAAATAGTTATTATAACATAATTTATTTACGTAAATTACGTAGAACTTTTTTTAAGGGAACCTGTGATTAACAAATAGCAATATATTACCATATTATTAACTGTATTTGATATGTGATCATCGTTCTTAATCAATGAACCCATTGCGATACCTGCAATTTCAAAACAAATTTCAATAACTAATTTCTATGTTTGATGCATGTTAAATATTTATCAAAATACCTAAATTTTATATATTGCTTTTAATTACAAAAATACCAAATAGCATTGTCCACATCATATTTTTGCTATACTACATTAATAAAATAAATATATCTTATAAATTCCAACTCAATGGTCCATTCACAACTTCCATCTTAATGGTTTAATCTTTTACCTACATAAAAAACAAAAAATTTATATTAAAATAATAAGAATAACATGCCAATAAAAAAATATAACAAAAACATAACATAAACTATCTCAATATAATAAATACGAATATTTTTATTATTATTTTAAAATGATAATAAGTAAAATGTATTGGTTAAAATATAATATATATAATAACATGCCAACTTAATTATTGTCAATATATATATATATATATATTTTGCATAGAAGGATTCAAAAGAAATTTCATTTATAATATTTATAAAAACATAAAATAAAATTTAAAACTATAAACTCTTATTCCCAATTATAAAATCTTAAAAATTAGAACATATAAACTATTATTCTTAATTTATCTCATAAATTCCAACTCAATGGTCCCATTCACAAATTCCATATCAGTGGTCTCATCTTTACCTACATGAAAAATAAAAATTTATATTAAAATAATCCAAATAACATGCCTAATAAATTACATAAAAATAAATCTAATAAACCTAAAACACACATAACAAATAAATTACATAAAAAATAAAGCATTCTTTATACATAACATAAATAGGCTTTTTACTTCAATAAACATTAAAAATAACTTATGAATGAATGAAAATATAAAATAAATACAAACATACATTATAGCTTTTTTAACCAAATAATACCTTACAAAAATAAAATTAAAAATTAAATCCAATTAAATCAACAATAACAACAAAAACAAATTAACATTTATTTATAACAAAAAAATTACTAAATAAAAAAATTACCTTTTATGATTTTTTTTAAACACCAAATCTTCCCTAAACAATAATCTCTCATTTCCTTTTCTATTTATTTATTTTCTTCTCTTTCTCCTTCCCTCTCTCTATTTTGCTTCTCTTTTTTCTTTCTTTTTTCCCTTTCCCGCTCTTTTCTTCTTCTCTTCTTCAAATTTCTTCTCTCTTCGACAAAAAATGAGACATTGGGGCCCTTATAATGGTCTCTAAAAACACAACTTACGGGCATGACCTGTCACATCGCTGATAAGTCACAGGTGTACCGCCTGTGGACACGGCGTAACTAGGGGTGTGTGCCTCTCGAGTAGGCATGACTAGCCAGTGCCCCCTGTTAAATGGCCTTGACCAGTGCTGTTCAGTTGTCCTGTCCCATCTATGACAGCGGGTTGACAGTAGGTTTGGGTGGGTTGGGTTTTGGTCGTATTCAGGTCGTATTTGACCCGTATTTCTTTAGGTGCCGCCTATTTAGATGCCATTACCAGTTTGTTTTTTTTAGTCAAATGTGTTAGTATTTTAGGGTGGTGCCGCCTATGCACCACCCTCCATTTGTTTGGATGTACATAATCTATTTAACATACCATTTAAGTAAATTTTTTTGTATAATATATAGGTAAAAAAACCACATTAGTTGTTATGTTGACAATATGTCGACATGTCCTAAAAAAATTATATTTTTAAAGATTTTGTTAAAGTTTTATTTTAAATAATGCTATTAAATAATGCTATCCTAAATTTTTAAAAATGTTTTTATATTATTATTTTTAAAATTATAAAAATATAAAATTATTAAAATTACAAATTAAAATATACTTGGACAAATAGTTGTCCGATTAATTTAATAATATATTTTTAAAAAATTCTAGGTATTTTAGAATTTTTTATATTTTTTATAATTCTATATTTTAAATATTTTAATTTTATTTTAGAAACACTTGCCACGAATTGTAATTTTCGACTAATTTACCTAAAAAGGCCTATTTCCAAGCATATTTATGGAAAATGGGTCGATTACACAATTATTTACCGAAAAGGGTCGCTTTTTGCAAAATGTGTCTACGTGGCCACATTTAAGGAGGAAAATGCCAGCAAAGGGGAACATTTTTTGCCACATCAGCAAAAAACGCGCTTACGTGGAAGTGTTTTGCTGACGTGGCAAAAAGCACTCCCCCGGGGGCGTGCTTTGCTCCGTGTTTTTATATGTTAAGGATATTTGCATGTTTAGTCCTTAGGGTTTTTAGGATTAGGGTTTTGCCAAAATAAGTTAGGGTTTAATGTTTAGGTTTTTGTTAAAACAAGTTAGGGTTCAGAGTTTTAGTAGATTTTAAAAATAAATCAGAATTTAGTGTTATTTTATAAAAATTATTCAAATTAGAGTTTATGGTTTTTAAATAAATTAAGAAAATTAGAGTTTTTAGGGTTTTAAAGAAATTAAGTTAGGGTTTTAAATAAATTAGAGTTTAGAGTTTATGGTTTTAAATAAATTAAGAAAATTAGGGTTTAGGGTTTTAAATAAATTAAATAAGGTTTTAAATAAATTAAATTGGGGTTTATGGTTTTAAATAAATTAAATAAATTAGGGTTTTAAGGTTTTAAATAAATTAAATTAGAGTTTAGGGTTAAATGTTAAATTAAATTAAATTAGGGTTTAGTTTTTTTAAATAACATTGTGTTTATTTTTTTAACAAAATTGACTACTTTTACCCTGAAAAATTATTTTGAGAAGATGTTTCTGAACAACTAGTGTCAAAAACGCTTCAAACAGGATACACTGTCAGCAAAAATACAGAAAAAAGCTCTCACGTGGATGCTCTTTTTATCTACAGTAGTTTCTGAAAATAATTTTGAGAAGACGTTTCTGAACAAATAGTGTCAAAAACGCTTCAAGCAGGATGCACTGTCAGCAAAATTACGGAAAAAAGCTACCATGTGGACGCTCTTTTTCTACAGTAGTTCATGAAAAAATAATTTTGAGAAGAAGTTTCTAAACAAATAGTGTCAAAAACGCTTCAAGCAGGATGTACTGTTAGTAAAATTACAGAAAAAAGCTCCCATGTGGACGCTTTTTCTCTGATGAGTTCTGAAAAATAATTTTGAGAAGATGTTTTTGAACAAATAGTGTCAAAAATGCTTCAAGCAGGATGCAATGTTAGTAAAATTTCTGAAAAAATCTCCCACGTGGACGCTCTTTTTCTACAATAGTTCATGATTGGCCTTAGGCTATAAACGAGGCAAATTTCATTCTCAGGATACATAAGTTACAGCAAGAAAAATTAGAGTGGCTAAGCAAAATAGAAATTGAAGATGAGTGAACGTATTAGTGCTGTTATTTACTATGATGGTGAGGTTCGTTACACTGAGAACGGCATTTTTTTATCAGAGAACACAGCATGAATGGTTTTTAGCCAAAGTATAGATTTTACAGAATTTCGTAAAAGAATTAGGCACAAAATCTTCGGAACGATGCCAAGTAGGGTTTCTTCTATTAAGTATAGATTTTGTGCTTTGATTGATTCCATGACATATGACTCATTTGATATCAAAGGTCTTCGTAGCTCTGAGGTAATGGTCCAGACTCATCTCGCTAGTGGATCGCCCTATCTTGAGTTATATGTTTAATTTTCATCGCCAAATGGAACATTTGTGACTTCAACATCAACTGTTGTTCGAGAGGAATACACGACTCATAGCCGACACTTCGTTAGTGGGAGGCAGAACACGGAAGCACCCTTGTTTGTTGGTAGTATAGAAAACACAACTTCTGTACGATACTCAGTTAGTGGATGGGACCTGCACATCGGTGGGTCAATATTTGATGCTAGAAATATATATTGGGGAATGACATCAACTTCTAGTGGTTGGCAATCCACATTTGATTGGGGATGCTATAAAACGTCCACAAGAAGGGATGATATACACTTTACGACGTCTACCGGTAAGGGGATTTCGTACGTTGCAGATGATAGTGGGTTGGATGATGAGTCCGATGTGAATCCACCTCGAGAGCCTAACTCCGATGGTGCAGAAGTTGCATTATTTTTTGAACTAGAGCTTATTCCATCCGAACCTGAAGACGTTGAAGGGGGTTCAGATAAAGAAGAAGAATATTCGCGATTCAGGGTGTACTCGCCTCCAGCCTACATGCATAATATCGATATATCGGTAGATGATGTGTTAGAGTTTCCAGTTCTACCATACAGAACGCGTGACCGTACAGGTTCGACATTAGATTCTGGTGATTTAGAAGTTGGTAATGAGTTTTCCAGTAAGGATAATTTTCTTGGTGCTTTGAAACAACATAGCATCAATCACGGGGTTAATTACAATGTGGTTAAATCCAAATCCGAGAAGTTCTAGGCCAAGTGTGCAATGCAAGACAGTACATATTAATGGAAAATCATGACTTCTTTTAGGAAAAAGACAGGCTTGTGGGAGATAAAAAAGTACAAAGGTCCACATACCTGTGTTGCTAGTACAGTATCACTGGGTGTTTAAAGTTTTGAATAATAATGTTATTACTTAATGTTTTATTATTTAACGTACTTCATTGACAAGTGTTTCACAAGATCATTCCAAGATAGATTCAGGCATGATAGCTAGCTTAATACTACCGATGTTGAAGGCGAATCCTAGGACTTCTGTGTCATACATAATTGCCAGTATTCATAGCCAATTGAGGTACACGCCCTCTTACCGCAAGGCTTAGATAACTAAGTAAAAGGCGTTAGAAAATATGCATAGTGGGTGGAATATCGGTATTGTCTATGGGATCGCACACCATTGGTATTATCTAAGGCATGTTACTCCAAATACTACGGGCAATATCGATCTACTATTGAATGAAAGCAAGTGACCAACATGGGTATTTAATCTCGATTAATATGCTTTCAATTGTAATATTCAATTTATTATGAATGAAATATTAGTATGTAATTTTTGCTATCAACTTATATTGGTAGGGTAAGAGATCAATAAGGACTGTTTTTATGAGATGTTAGGGAATTTGCGCTCAGTTAACGATCAAGGCGCAGACTACCTCTATAACATACCTTTTGAACAGTGGACACAAGCATACGACGGTGGCCTACGATATGGTCATATGACCACAAACCTAGCTGAATGCATAAATTCTATTCTACAAGGAACGCGTTATTTACTGATAACCTCGATTGTGTGAGAGACATATTTTCGTTTGGCGGCACTATTTCCAAAGTAAACAGCGAGTTATAAAGGCCAAATGCAAAAGGCCATGTATGATTACGGAAGGTATTACAATAAATTAACAAGGCGAAGGTGCATGCCAACATGATACACATTCTGTGTCACGATCGTGACAACCTATGGTTTCGTGTGACGGAGTTTGACAGACTGAGCCAATGTATTTCTGACGGGAAATATCGTGTACACCTGATAAAATAGAACTTAAGACTGATGACGTTTGATGCACTTCATTATCCATGCGCTCATGCAATTGTAGCTTGTCAGAATCTCTGTTTGGATCCCATGAGATATGTCGACGAAGTGTACAAAATAGAATACATGTATAATGTATGGAAACATGTATTCCCACCGGTCCCAGATTAACGTAAGTGGTCGCTTGTATTACTTGCTCCGTTTAAGTTGTTACCGGATAAAGAATTGCGTCACAAACCAAAAGCTTGACCTTGCTCGAGTAAAATACGTAAAAATATGGATATCCGGGAAAGAACAAACCAAAAAAAGTTATGTGGATGGTGTAGGAACCCAGGTTATACAATTCGATCATATCCAAACTGAAATAGTTGATAATTGCTATTATGAAACGATGTTGCATTATTTCTTGTCCACCTTATTCAAAAGGACTTATATTTTATTAAAATATAAAATTAATTTACTATTAAATTATTAAACACAACTTCTTTTTATTAAATGAAACAATATAGAAACAACTTTTACAAATATATTAAAAATCAATGTATATGTCGGTTAGAATCGAGTGCCACATGGGGGTAGACGACGATTACGTGCTGGATTCCTCCTTGGTTGCTTTGATTGTGGGTGTTGGAAGGATGACCCACCTTGGTAGAATAAAGAATGTGGAGGTGTTTCCATCACCCACGGTAGAGGTGCTTGAATCACATAAGGCGATGGAGAATGGTAATGATATGAGCTCGCCGATAGTTTCTCGTGCAATCCCTGCGGCGATGATGGCCTATATATCATCGGTTGAGTAGGAGTCATCGAGAAAGGAGATGCACAAGGCCATGCATTCCAACCAGGCATAGGACTGAGAAAAAGAAACATATAAGGGTTAAGATACATATATCCCTGAGTGCCTCCCTACTCACAACAGAATTGGTTTGCTCCCTCTGCACATCCTCATGCCTGGACTAATTCGTTTGCTGTTAATCCTCTACAGCATGTCAGTACACCTGTCCCAGGACCACCATCTTCTCTCCCTCAGGCTCTTATTGCTACACTTGAAACTATGAGTGATAATGCGTGGTATCCAGACTCAGGAGCATCACACTACCTCACTAATTCTTCTACATTACTATGTGACAGTGCTCCATACAATGGCCCAGGTAAGGTGTATATGGGTAATGGTAATGCTCTCTCTATCCGGTCAACTGGTCAATCTTCTCTTCTTACTTGATCACGTCATTTATTGATGAAGTCTCTACTATTTGACCCAAAGATAACCAAAAATTTATTGTATGTATCCAAGTTCACAAAGGATAACAAAGGGATGTTTAAGTTCTTTCCCACACAGTGTCAGGTTTACGATCTACAAACTAATGAGGTTCTGCTCCGGGGTTCAGTACATAATGGGCTGTACAAGCTTAACCTAATTAACTGTCAATGGGTTGTACAAGCTTAACCTAACTAACTCGTCCTACACAGTTGTATCTTCCGCTTCAGCTCAATGCTTTGCTGCTACTACTTCTCTCCCTCTCAGTCTAGGGCATTCTAGACTAGGATACCCATGTATTGTTATACTCAAAAAGGCGTTACACCATTGTAATATAAACTTTGGTTCACCTACAGATTCTCTCCACTATGTTGCCTGCCACTAAGGAAAAGAACACAAGTTGCCATTTTCTAAGTCTGTATTTGAATATACTAAACCCTTACAACTAGTAGTTGCAGATGTTTGGGGCCCTACTCCAATTTTATCTAATGTTTTTCATTATTATGTTACTTTTAATTGATGCGTGTACCAGATATACATGGCTTTATTTCTTGAAAAAAAAGTTAGAAGTGTTTTATATTTTTTCTACTTTCTCATAAGCAAGTAGAAAGGACTCTCGGTTACAAGCTACTTGCTCTACAAACCGATGGGGGTAGAGAGTTCCAGGCATTGCAGGGCTACTTGTCTCAACAAGGCATTCAGCAAAAGATTACATGTCCGTATAGTTCTGAGCAAAATTGGTTAGTTGAAAGAAAACACAGGCAGATCGTGGAAACAGGTCTGTCCATACTGGCTCATGCATCTATTCCCTTGTCCTACTGGACCGATACCTTCAGCAGTGCTATGTACCTGATAAACAGGCTGCCGTCTTCTTCTATAGGCAATATGGCCCCATATGAGAAATTATTTGAGGTTCAACCAAACTATTCTTTCCTTCGAGTCTTTGGATGTTTATGTTTCCCAAACCTTAGGCAATATAACACTCACAAACTTCAGTTTCGCTCCATACCCTGCATGTTTTTAGGCTACTCACCCTTATATAAAGGTTATCGTTGTCAAGATGGTAATGGCAAAACATACATTTCCCGCCATGTTACATTTCATGAGTCAGCATTTCCTTTCAAAACTGTCAAACCCAACTCTGGTCCCACCACGGTCCCTTCACAATCAAGTTCTAAGTTGCTTGCTCTGGTTCCCAATCGTCTACCTATACCTATACTGGTACATAATGAGATCCCTAGGCCTTCAACAAACTCTACTCCTACTACTCCTCTGGTCAACTCATCTAGTGCAGCTCAACCTTTGCTTCATTCCACTCCCTCCTCAATACCTAGTAATTTTTCAACAAATCCGTCACTTCAATATCCTTCCCTTCAACTTATTGCTTCTCAACCTACTGCCCAACCCAATTCTCATACCATGACCATACGTAGCAAAGCCGAAATATTTAAACCTAAGGCATACCTAACCAAGGCAGATTGCTTATGAGGTGATACTCCTATTGACATTCATGAAGTAATGCAGAGTGCGTGTTAGTAAGCAACAGTGCACAGTGAGCTACAGGCTCTACTTAAAAACAATACATGGAGTCTCTACCCTCTTCCTAATAATCGAAGGGCTGTTGGATGCAAATGGCTCTTTAAGGTAAAAAAAAACCGATGGGACTGTGGAAAGGTATAAAGCCCGATTAGTGGCCAAAGGTTTTTCCCAACATGCTGGAATTGATTTTCGTGATACCTTCAGCCCAGTGGTTCGAGTAGCAACCATCCGAATTGTGCTTGCTATTGCTGTCATGAAATGATGGTCCTTGCGACAGGTTGATGTCAATAACCCTTTCCTCAATGGCGATCTGACAGAAGAAATCTACGTGGAACAGCCACCTAGTTTTGAGGTACCAGATGTCGATGGCCAACAGCTTGTATGTAAGCTAAACAAAGCGCTTTATGGTTTGCACCAAACACCTCGAGCGTGGTTCCATACTGATGGTTGTAAAACTAACAAAATTCGAATTAAGGTAACGTACCTATCGAACAATAGTATAGTTATGGTGAGACCGGAAATATCATATCCACGAGGACTAAAAGTACTAGTAATTACTATCTTCTTATTATCTAGCCTAAAATTTAAGAGAATGTTCTATCTAAACTAATTATCCACTTAACTAGGATTGCGACCGAGATTAAAGTTCAAAAATACTTTTGGAAAATTGATGGAGAAGACAATACCCAAGGAAGAATCCACTTAGACTGCACTTATTACTTCTAAATTAAATGATTTATTCAATTGACTTAATCTGTAGAAATCCCTAACTTATGTTAATATCTTTTCGAGACTAAGAACAACTGACTCTAGGTTGATTAATTGAAATCTCTTTCTAATTAAAACTCTTATTGTCGCATTAACTCGATCTATGGATTCCCTTATTAGATTTGACTCTAATTTAGCAGATTTATATCGTTCTATCTCTAGGATTGCATGCAACTCCGCTTAATTTTTAATGATCTACTCTTAAACAAGGACTTTTCCTCCACTGAATAAGCATATCAAAAACCTGAATTAATATCCTGGAATATTAAAGTAAGGGTTAAACTCACAATTAAGAATAAGAACAAGTATTTATCATATAACTCAAATAATAATAAGATCCATCTTAGGTTTTATCTCCTTTAGGTATTTAGGGAGTTTAGTTCATGATAATAATGGAAAACATCTCAAAGTTTGGAAAACAACAAAACATAAAGAAACCCAAAGAACTTCTAGGAAATTGGATGGAAATCTTCAGTCTTGGTGTAGATCTTGCTCCCGAGTTGATTCCGATGGCTTTCCTTGAGTATTTTTTGCCTTTCACTCTTCGTGCCCCCTTTAATCCTCTTCTAGAGTGTTTATATAGACTTTAGAGTACTTTAAAACCCTCCAAATTAGCCTTTTCCTAGTAGAATTATACTTGGGCTCGACAAGGACACGGCCATGTGCCACGCCCGTGTGAAGGTGCTTAGGTCGTGTGCAATTCTAACTTGGATTAATGTTGACACGACCATGACACAGGGGCGTGTGGTCTACCCGTGTGTCACACACGGGCATGTGGCTCACTCGTGTGGAAGTGCCTACGTCGTGTGAAACACTGATTTAGGCCCAATTTGTCCATTTTTGGCCCAATTCTTGATCTTTTTGCTGTCCTAAGCTTTCCTGAGTATAAATCATGAAATTAAAGGATTAGAAGCATCAAATTCATCAAATCTTATGATAATTCATCCAAAAACATGCCAAGCATAGGATAAAAATATGTATATATTATGGTTTATCACATACTCTCAAACAGTACTTGGTTACTCAACTCCGATTTAATGCTTTCAAGACCGATACCTCATTGTTTATCCGTACATCATCTCAGAATGTGGTGCTTCTTATGGTGTATGTTGATGATATCTTAATAACAGGCAGTTCAACTACTGAGGTGGATAGTGTGGTTCACCAGCTTCACAACAAGTTTTCCCTTAAGGACATAGGGTAGTTGAATTTCTTCTTAGGTATTGAAGTACAGCATACGTCGCTAGGGGTGTTCCTTAGTCAGAAGAAATACATTTTAGAGATTCTTGCTAAGATTGGCATGGTAGAAGCTGTAGCTACTCCTACACCTATGGTAAACACTCCAAAATTGATGGCTTGAGATAGCAGCCCTCCTTTCACTGATGTTCATTTATATCGTAGTACAGTGGGAATGCTTCAGTATTTATGCATCACGCATCCTGAGTTGTCATTTTGTGTCAACAAGTTAAGTCAGTATATGAATCTTTTGTCATTTAAGCTGTAAAACGAGTGCTAAGGTATCTTATTGGGACTGTTGATCATGGTTTATATTTCTTCAAAGGCCATATTGAGGTTGTTTGTTACTCGGATGCTGACTGGGCCTCGTCTGTTGACGATCGAAGTTTCACCACTGGCTACATTATGTACCTAAGACCAAACCCTATTACGTGGTGTTCCAAAAAACAAAATGTTGTGTCCAGGTCTTCCTATGAAGTAGAGTATCGAAGTCTTGCCAACTTTTTGTCGGAGCTTTTATGGGTTAAACAACTGATAAATGAAATTGGTCTGTCAAATTGTCCGCCACCTATGATCTGGTGCAATAATACTTCTACGGTGTCCATAGCTGTAAATCCCACACACCATGCCCGAATGAAGCATGTAGAAATAGATCACCAGTTTGTTCGAGAAAAGGTACTCGATGACACTCTACAAGTGAACTTTGTCCCATCATCAGCACAAGTCGCAGATGTCATTACCAAGCCCATTACACCTAAGCAGTTTGAATCATTTCGACAAGCTCTTCGTGTTCTCACACTAAATGATGCTCTCAATTGTTCAAACAGCAAAGAAACCGGGAGAATGTTAGAATAATAGTTGACCTAGTAGTTGGCATCTGTTATTATTCTGTTGAGTCTATTACTGATAAATGGTAGTAATTACTGTTAGTTGTTATTAGCAGTTATTGGTTGCATGCTTTACTATATAAGCATATGTACAGCTTCTTTTTGAAATATGATGGACTTCAATGTATTCTCTTGAAGTAATACAAGTCTTATTCTTCATCTTGTTATAAGTTTAACAATATGCACCTATTATATATAATTTTGTCGATTTGATTTTCACTTTTTTTTATTTTTTGAACATAAGTCCTACTTTTATTTTATTGATAGAAATTCACGATATAAATTTTATGATAAGTTTATAATGACTATCTCTTTATAACAATATACTATCATAAGTGAATAACAATTACCTCCTTATAACAAGTAAAATCGATTCGGAAAGATTGTTTGCGAAAAGCACTGATTTTGTCATGGTAATAAGTATTATTATTTAAAGTATAAAAGAGCCCCCAACTTGGACAGAGTCGAATATGCTTGAAATCAAACAACAAATTTGTTGCATGTGGCTTCTTTCAACTGACTGCATGAATTAGGATTTTTTTTTCTTTCATTAAAGTTTTTAATCTTGACCTTTTTAGCTGATTATGAAATTTGGATTTCTTTTATTAGCATCTACGTTCGGTTTATAACAATTTTGTGTCGTTAATTTTTGCTTGTAGGTAAATAATTAAAAATACATACATAAGTTTTTTCGTAATTTTATTGTTGATTTTTGCTATAAAGAAAATGAAAGTGTTTTCTCGTAAATATATATTACCTGAGTAAAATATATACGCAATTTTTATGTTATATTTAACCTATTGTTACAAGCCTTTCTAAGTGTTCTCCTATGAAGTTAATTAAACTAAAATTCAATTAACCATCCAGGTAACAACATGGAAATTAGTTGAGAGAAAGTCCATACTAATTGATATCGAAAAATTTGAGGATTAAGGACTAAAATGAAATTATAATAAAGAGTTAGGAGAAATGGATGAAACTACCCAATTTAAAATACATGACAACATTCTTCGTAATTGATTCTTATTTGCAAAATCAGTATGTATAACAATCTCAAAGGCCCCATTCTTTTTTCCCCAAAAAATTTAATTCTTGAGTTCTTTATCATCAGAAGCTGGTTTAAAGGCACTGTTTAAAATGGAGAAAGGCAAAGAAGACTGAAGTAATGAACCTCCTGTTTGAGAACTTGAAGATGCCAATCCATTGAAGTAGCTTGATGAACATGATGATTGACCTTTCTCATTTTGAGAAACCATGGCCTGCATCAATTTCTGACCAAAATGCTGAGCTTTTTGATCAGTTTGGTCTCCAGATTTTGCACCGTTACAAACCATAGATGAAATTGCAGCAGCTATTACTGATCTGAAGCTTGGGTCTGATGTGATTACCTTCGTTAAGGTTTCTGTCAAAGACTGTTGAGAAGCTCCCCCTTGCTGATTATTTCCCGGTAAAGACTGGTAAATCTGGTTTTGGGACTCGTTTCCAAGGATTGAATTACCAGGCTGAGTTTGATAATATGGCACTGCACCATAACCAGGATAGCCATTGCCCCAAACTGCAGGCAAAATGTTGGATTCTGATGAAGAGAAGTTGAGACTTGTTGGAGGAAATCTGGGAAAGCTTGTAGGGAAGCTGTTGAAATAATTAGATGAAGATGAAGGGGAAGAGGTAAGGTCTAGAGTAATTGTCGGGGACAAAGATGATGAGGTTGAGTTGGGTAAATAGAACTGTCTTGTTGTGGAATTATCATGGTGGCTGAAGTTTAATCCATTGAGCCCTGGTTGAGATGTTGAAGAGCCAGATAACATCATGGAAGCGGCTGCTGAGGTGGTGGAAGCCATTGCAGTTGCTGAAACTGGAAGTGGGTGATTGTGATTCCCTTCATAAGTTGTAATTAAGATTGACATATCCTCGGCACATCTTTGCACCTACATATATATCACCAAGTTTTATCCGTTAAACCTAATTTTCATCCGAAAAAAGTCTAGTTTCGGTCGAAGAAGAAATCGTTACCTGCTTTCTAACTGGACAACCTGATGCAACTGTGCAACGATAGTAAGCTCTGGGGCATGGATTTCCTTTTGAAATTTTCTGCCCATATTTCCTCCATTGGCATCCATCGTTCATCTGTAATGGAACTAATGAATTATACTCAATCATAAAAAAGAAACAAAAATGATGGAAAGCTTTTTACAAGTATTGCAATACTAACAGTTGGTGCATCACATCTAGCTCTCACAGAAACCCTAGCTCTCTTTACATGGTTTTGTTGATCTTCATCTCCATTTCTGCTTGTTGTCTTTTGAATCTTGTTTGGAGGCCATGTTTCTGCAGCACCATCATCTTCCTTCACTTGATCTTCTGAACTCTTTTGAGGGCTTGACAATTGAAATTTAGAGTCTAATCCAAGAGTTAAACTGGCTTTGATCTCTGGGTCATCTTTACTTTTGATTGAGCTTGTTGTTTTCTCATCTTTTACAGACTCCATTGGAGTAGTTCTTCCTAGGGAAAGTGAAACAAGTTCAGGTTCTACAACAACTGGTTCGTCATTGTGATCCGAAGAAATTGATGAACATTTCGATTTCTTGACAGCTCCTTGTTGAAGGATTTCAAAGAAACTTAATTGAAGAGACTTGTAATTCTCCTGGATCTTCTCCAACATCTTCTTTAATCTTTCATTTTCTTCCATCACCTCACCCATCTCAGCTTTTGCAGATTCAAGTTCATCCTCCTAATCCATATAAATATATATAATCGTTAATTAAACTAGAATGTATGATTGATTTAATGTACAAATCCATATTAATTGCTCAGTGCAACTACCCAAAACTTTTGTTATTAACTTTTATAGATCTAAACACCAAATTTTGCAAAATTTTATAAGACAAAATAAATAAATAAATAAAAAGTGTCAGCTACATTTATGAGGGAGGTCAACGAGCATTTAATGCAAACATCTACATCCTTGCTATCCACCAAGTCTTCATGGCTAGGTGATGATGAATTCAAATCAGCATTTTCATGTAGTTTTCTTCTATTTTCAGTCTAATACACAAAGAATTGAAGAAAGAATCCATTAGCAACTTTTATCATAATTCATAAACCTTTCAGGAACCACAAACTAGACCCGGATTGTGAGAAATTGACACCCAATTCTCATATATATAAGAACAAACCAAACCAGTTAAATAAGGATCACTGAATATATATATATATATATATATATATAGTCTATACCTTCTTAGCTTCTGGACTGCAATCTTCTTGATGGCAGGCAATGGCTTGAGCAATATCGGCATCTGTTGTTGGCATTTTCATCAACAAAACCTCCATTGTTAATTTGGGAGGATAAAGAAAAGCTTGCCTTCAACTCTTCTTTTATCTCAATTTATATATATATATTTCTTATATGAAAAACCTTCCCCTTCTTATAATACAATCAAAAAACAGTTGGCTTTCAAACAAAATTCAACTATGCTTAGTAGTCATCTATCAATTCTTACACAGGCAAACACAAATGTCAACACCCCAACCACACTTCCAAAGAGTATTTATTCCTTTTTCCTCTATATATTAAAAAAAAAGTGAAGAAATCAACTTCAACGTTCAAGAATTCAGAATTTAGACAAAGAGAAAATGATTTTGAAATGAAAAAGAGAGAGAGAGAGAGCTAAAATTGCGGCCAATACCCCCATTATTTTTATATATATTTGAAGTTTGAGTTTAGGGTAAAGAGAGAGAGAGAGAGAGAGAGAGAGGACATCACATGGGGTTAACAGTCAAAGTTGAGTAGATAGGTAGCCATGGTTTCTTGGGCGGTGAGGTTTCAAGGAAGGATCAAAGTTTCAACGGTTGCTGGTGGTGGTCTAGTTGTGGCCTTTGTTTTCGTTGTCAAGTTCCCGGTCAATACGCTTGCTTAACACGGATTCAGACTCTGTCCCATATGCCATTTTGACCTTTTTGCCTCTCTGTATTTTATATTTCTATGTATATATATAAGCTACTTCTTAAATGTCGATAGCAAAGCTTCAACTTGATCAAGATTTAGGTATATATATAGAAAATTTTCAATGCATTAAAACAACTTTTAATAATTAAATTTATACAATGTATTCTGCAACTCCTATTAGATGTAGCAGAAAAAAATTCAACTACAAACTATTGTTTTTTGAACAAATCAACAACAACATATTAAATACGTATGTAAAAAGATACTTTTATGTTAAGTCAAGTACGTAAAAGTTATCTCTTTTCCTATCTTTTTTTTAGTACAATAGATGAAAAGTTTTCAATCAACTTGCCGGTTAAGAGTTTATATTATGTTAACATAAGAAGATATGAACATATACAAGTTGGCCAACTGCAGAAAAAACTTCATTGAAATCTTAATCATAGTGTAAAAAAGCTAATAACAAAATCGCCTAACACGAGATTTCAACATGTGTTTTTAAATCAATAAAATATTAATATTACTAATTAATCAAAGCTTTATTTTAATATAAATTTTAAATTTTAATTGTATTATGCATACTTTACTGTCTCCATCAATTGTATATGTTGTATATTGATAATATTGTTGATTGAGATGGTGTCAAAAATCAGCTCGACACTAACTCAAGATTAATGACAACACTATGATAAACAATTGTAATGCATTTAGTATTTTTATTATGATGTATTTACATGTTTAAATTTTATTTTACTCACACTTTAATCTATTTTCATTTTAATATCGTATATATTTCATGTGTTATTATTAATTAGTTTCAAACCATACATTTCATTATTTATTATATGTTATATTTAAACACACATCTGTGTTGTAATTGTTGAAGTTATACATGAAGAGAAGAAAACTTTATTCTTCAAGAAGTGTCTCTGCACAAAGGTGTTGTACATGTTATATAGAAAGATAACAACAGTTTTACTAAACCTTAATAGCTAACTACTTTGCTTAACCAAGAATAACAGAATAACATAAATAACTATTATTCTAACATTCTCATGGTTTCTTCAGTGTTTGAACTTCTTAGAACAGCATCTATTGATAGCACTTAAAGAGCTTGTCGAAATGATGTAAATTATTTGGGTGTGATAGGCTTGGTAAGGACATCAGCAATTTGTTTCGACGATGGAACATAGTTGACTTGTAGCATACCGTCAAGAACTTTCTCTCGTACAAAGTGGTGATCAATCTCTACGTATTTTACTTTGGCATGGTGCGTAGGGTTTGCAGTTATAGATACTCTCGAGGTATTGTCACACCAGACCACTAGTGGCTGAGAAATCAATATTCCAATTTCTCCTATCAACTATTCTACCCACAAAAGTTTAGAAACGCAGTTGGCTAAGCTATGATATTTTGCTTCAGATGATGATCTAGACACTGCGGCCTACTTCTTAGAACACCATGCAACAGGATTTGGTCTGAGATACACAACATACCCTGTGGTAGAGCGACGATCTTCAATGGACGAGGCTCAGTCAGCATCAGAATAACAGACTACCTCAAACTGTCCTTTTGACAAGTACAAACCATGATAAGATATTGCAATACTCGTTTTACTGCTTTCTAGTGTGTTTCACTTGGAAGATTCATATACTGGCTCAATTTGTTAACACAGAAAGACAAATCTTGACGCGTGATGCATGTATACTGTAGCATGCCAACAATACTCCGATACAGACGAACATCGGCAAACGGTGGACTGCCATCTGAGGCAGCCAGCTTGGGAGTATTTACCATAGGTGTAGGTGTAGTTGTTGCTCCTACCATTCTCGTTTTGTGAAGTATCTTTGAGATATACTTTCTCTGGCTAAGAAGTAACCCTTGTGAAGTGTGTTGGACCTCGATGCCTAAGAAAAAACTCAATCTTCCCATGTCTTTGAGGGCAAATTTGCTGTGGATTCGAGTCACCATATCATCAATAGCTTTACTGGAACTTCCTATTATGACTATGTCATTGATATAGGCCATGAGCAACAAGACATTTCCTGACAACTCACGGATAAATAGAGAAGAATCAGCTTTGGATGCATGGAAATCGAGTTGAGCAACCAAATATTGTTTGAGAGTATGGAACCATGCGCGAGGGGCTTGGTGGAGACCATACAGTGCTTTGTTTAGTCTGCAAACCAACTTCTGTCCATTACTGCTTGGAACTTCAAATCCATGTGGTTGGTCCATGTAGATTTCTTTGGTTAAGTCACCATTAAGGAAGGTATTATTGACATCCACTTACCTTAATGACCACCCATGTATGACTCCAATGGCAAGTACTGTGCGAATTATTGTTGCGCGAACTATGGGACTGTAGGTATCTCGAAAATCAAACTCAGCGTGTTGAGAGAAACCTTTGGCCACCAACCGAGCCTTGTACCTTTCCACTGTCCCATCAGCCTTCCTTTTTACCTTGAATAACCATTTGCGTCCAAAGGCCCTACGATCAACAGGGAGGGAGCATAAGCTCCATATGTTATTACGAAGAAAAACCTGAAGCTTACTATGTACTACTATTTACCAACATTCACTGCGCATTGCTTCAACATTCATTGCGCATTGCTTCATATATGTCAGCAGGAGTGTCACTTGAAAAAAAGGTGGCTTTACTCAGGTAGACCTTAGGCTTAAAGATCCCAGCTTTGCTGCGTGTAACCATAGCATGAGAATTGTATGGAACAGAGGGTGGAGGAGGTGGTGGGTCTAGTGGGCTGAGACTTAGGGGTTGACTTGTACTACGTGAGTTGGACAGAGGTGTAGTAGTCAAACGATTATCTTGAAGGTTAGAAGAAGCCATATTTGTGGAAGTAATAGACAGAGAATCAGATAGTAGTACAAGTAACTTGGAACTGGACTGTGAAGGGGAAATGTAGGGAATAGGTTGTGGGCTAATGGTTTAGAATGGGAATACAGACTCATTGAATGTGATAAGACTTGAGATATATATCCTACCACTGCTATCCTAACATCTATATCCATTGAGTTGTGGGGAGTAGCCTAAGAAAGTACAAGGTGATGACCTAAATTGTAGTTTGCACTTGTTGTACGCTCTAAGATTTGGAAAGCACAAACAGCCAAAAACATGAAGGAAAGCATAGTTTGGATGAACTTTAAAGATTTTTTCATATGGGGATATATTACCTAAAGGAGAACAGGGTAGCCTGTTTATCAAGTACACTGCATTGCTAAAGGCATTGTTCTAGTAAGTTAAGGCTATGGACGAATGAGCCAGTATGGAGAGATCAATTTCAACAATCTAACTGTGCTTGCATTCAACCAAGCCATTTTGTTTAAAATTGTATGGATATGTGACACGCTGCATGATGCTTTGCTGGTCCAAATACCATTTCAACACCTAAAATTCCCCACCCCTATCCGATTGTAAGGCAAGTAGCTTGCAACCAAGTGTTTGTTCAGCTTGTCTATGAAACAGTGGAAAGACATTAAGGACTTCAGATTTTTTCTTCAAACAATAAAGCCAAGTATATCTGGTATACGCATCAGTGAATGCAACATAATAACGAAATCCATTGGAAGGTGTCGAAATTTTTGAAAAAACAGATAACCGACTTTTTAAAAAAAATTGTGGAGTCGCCACCAATCCTTTTTGTTTAGGTGGGATTGGATCACCTAATAAAATATTTTATTCCATTTAAATCAATTTTGGCCTACGTAAATTTGAGAAAACAGGTTTGGGAGCCGGTTACG
Source organism: Gossypium arboreum (assembly GCF_025698485.1). Lineage (NCBI taxonomy): Eukaryota > Viridiplantae > Streptophyta > Magnoliopsida > Malvales > Malvaceae > Gossypium > Gossypium arboreum. The sequence continues at coordinate 10,299,539 of NC_069073.1, read as the reverse complement.
TATGAGGAAGGATTAGCACCCTCAGTACGTTCAAAATTGGTTCCAAATTGGTTAAGTACTGTCTTTATGTCTATGTTTTAAAGTTATTTTTGAAATATGGTTCTTTTGGAAGCATTTGAATGGCTCAAGTTGGTCATCAAAATTCTCTTGTTTTAGAGGAATACAGCATCACATCCAACACGATAGTACACGATCCTTTATACCCTCGAAAACACGATAAATTTTGACTTCCAAAAGTTCATATGTTGAAAATTACAAAATGATGCCCAATTATTTAGCCCAACAAAAAACCGAAACCCAGTACAGTAGGGCACGATTCCTCGAATTTCTAAACATTGAACATTGCCTTGTTTTAGAATTTAGAAAACATGAGTGAAATTCTAAAGGAATATTCGATTATTTCGAACAAACGGGAAATTTCAACCCAGCACGGTTGGGCACGATTCCTCGAGTTCCCAAACATCAACTATTACCTTTGTTTTAGTGAATCTTCAAATAAACAATTGTAGAACTAGCTCAAAACGTATTAATTTTACTTGAAATAAGATGAAATAATTAATTTTTTTTAAAAAGTTGAAAATTATAATGCAACATTTGTAGACTAAAGGAAAAAATAAAAAAAAAGACATGGGGTAACATGCACTCATAAAATAAAATGCCAATTAACCAACTAATAATTAACAAATTAGCAAAACCAATAATTAAGTATAACTAATCTAAGACAAATGTAATCGAACTTCTAAGCATGGATGGAGAACAACAATACGACAAATATACATGAAATAATACAAAAACGACTAACCCATGAGATACCAAACAACATAAAATTAATATGATACAAAACAACTTCTAAAGAATGATGCATTGATGAGCAAATAACACGTGTTAGGACTTGAAATAATCTATAAGAAAAATAAAGAACACGTATATAATTTTTTTAAAATTGATGTTGCAAAGAAAACATTTAAATCAAATAATATGCCAAATATTAATATATATATATATATATATATATATTTACAAAAAGATTGACAATATACACAATGGAGGAGAATTTAAATGATACACAAAATATAAAAGGATAGTAAAATACATGATAAAATATGATCTTAGAAAATAATTATGCACACAATAGATTTAAAAACATTTGTATATATAAACGAATTTAGAAGCAATTAAATGTAAAAAAAAAAGCTTGGGAATAATAATGCGTATAAGATTAAATTAATTTTGCTATAAATTATATATGTGCCATTATACATAAAAGCATTTAAATGAGATACTATAAAGTATTAGAATAATATAATATAAAGAAGCATCTTGAAATAATAACTTTATAAACACGAAAAATGCAGTTTCTAAAATAGCTTCCTATATACATAAAAGCATTAAGTAAATTTTAAATAAAAACTCCACCAAAATAATATATGTACGAATATACAAAATATTTAATCGAGATATTAAAAATAATAATAACTTTAAAACAAAACACAATTATCCAAGTAGCTTAAAATAACAAATTATCAAACCAAAATTAAAAACAAAAATGAATGTGAAACGAATTTTAAAAATAATGAAAAGAACTTAATTGAAATAAAATTAAAATAAAAGGGAAAATTTATAAATTCTTGAAATTAAATTGAGGACTAATGCGCCACGCGTGCAAATGCACGAGGACCAAATCTGGAAATATTCCAGATCTTAAAACATTGTGCTCAGGCGCGGTCTAAATCGCAACAACACGCAAATTGTCGTAACCATTTTTTTGGAAAACGGGAATCGACTTAAGTTTTGGAAACGAAAATGAAAAATGGGAGTCGCCACCAATCCTTTTTGATGAGGTGTGATCGGATCACCTTAAATTAATCATTTTAATAAAAGTTAAGATTTACTAAAACGATAATTTTTTTTTTGGTCTACGAAAATCAGAAAATGAGTTCGGGAGTCGGTTACGCACGTGGAAGGGTTAGCACCCTCGCTACGCCCAAAATTGGTACCTAGTTGATTAATTAGTGTCTTAGTATCGAAGATTGAAAACTTGAAAGACTTTTGAAATGCGATCCTTTTTTTATAAAAATGCTCAAGTGTTAAAGATCTTCTCGTCTCAAAATATGAAATGTCACATCTAGTAAGTTAGGACACGATATCTTGGATTTTTGAGAGCGAGCTTGCCTTTTATATAAAATTTGTGTATTTTAATTCATAAAAAGGGTATTCGATTTTTTAGAGTAAACGAGAGAAATCAAAACCCAGTAAGTTAGGGCACGTTTTCTAGAATCCTCAAACACCGAATGTTGCCTTTATTTAAAAAAAATTCTTATTTCGAGGTGACAAAATGTCATACCCGGTAAGTTAGGGCACAATACTTCGTATCTCCGAGAATAAACATTTTTCAAAACTCGTATTGTGATTTAAAGGAATATTCCGTTATTTGGATTAAATTAGAAAAATCGAAGCCCAGTGAGTTAGGGCACGATTTTCTCGAAATTCCAAACACGAAACATTGCCTTATTTAGAAGATTTTTGTTTTTTTTTAATGGTAGTGAATTCGATGTTTAAACGACGTGTCGCTGGCTTGAATTAAAACAGAATGATTTATTGGATAAGTGCCACAAGACTTGATTCATGAGGCGATGATATGAAAAAGTATAGTGCGACATGAAACGATGATAAAAATACTACACAAGTGAATAGTATGAGAATACAAATAAACGAATCATAGTATACATAATGACAATAATCTCAACATACATCATTTAAATACTAACGTTAATAATCGAAAACCAATGAATTAAATAATATATACAACAACTTAAGAAAATTTAAAACAATTAAAGTAAATAAAATGTAAAACAACTTTTAAAATGATAATAAATAGATTCAAAATAAATATTGTGAAAAAAAATTTAATATCAACAATATACAAAGAAATTTAAAAAATAGATCATATGTATGAAAATTTTAGAATAAGTAATATACCGATAAAGAAAGAAACAACTAGTATATACATACATAAAAATAGACATAACGATTTGAAATTGATAATAGATATAAAATTTTAAAGTAAATAATAAAATGATTTAAAATGAATAACACATAAAGTGAGTTTAAAATAAATAATGTAGAAGAATTTTAAAATCTATATTACAAGGCAAATTAAAAGGATTCCTATGAGTAATTTTAAAATAAATAATATATATACATACCTATATATATATATAAGTGTAAAATAAATGATACATATGTAAAACCTAAATAATAAAAAATGTTTTTTTAAATAAATAAAAGAGTTTAATATAAGATATATAAAACAATTTTAAAAATAAATAACATGTAAGTCGATTTAAAATAATAAGTAAGAATTTAAAGTAAAAGAGATTTAAAGAAGTAATATACAAAACAAAAATTTTTATAATATGTGTAAAAGATTTGAAATGCTATATAGATAATATGTGAAAAGCCAAAATATAATATGTACAACAATTTAGAATACATAGTGTTAAAGAAACAATTTGAAACAAATAATAATACAATTTTAAATAACCAACATATTTAAACAAACCAAAATAAATAACACATATAAGCAATCTTATCTATACAAACCTATAAAATATTTGAGTAAACACATAAATCTTATTTTGATATAACAAAATAAATAAATGAATAAAATAAAAGGATTCAGGTGTGATTGAAACTAAATCAAAATTTGAGGTATCGATTGCAAATAAAGAAAAAGACCAACAGGGACTGAATCAAAATGCGCATAAACGCACGAGGATAAAATGGGACAATATCCCACATCATTATGCGCTGTGCTTCATCTGTCCAAGTCAAGGATTAAAACGGGAATGAAGTAAAATAAAATGCAAAATTTAAAAAGGAAAAACAAATAAGAAAAGGGGACCAAATAGAATGGCATAGGAAAGAAGGAGGGACCATAACCGCAAATATCCCATTAGGGCCTCAAAAGCATGCGGGTCCCCGTTCAAACTTCCCCCCCGGTCGTTTTGCTTGGCTTATTTAAGCCAAATTTGTTCTTTTTTTTATTGTTTCAGCATTATTTAGAAAAACAAAAAAAAAAAGGAGACAGAGAGTTTTCTTTGCTCTCCCTTCACTCCCCATGTCTGGCGATAGGATTTCCCGAGGTCCATTCTTGCCATTGTGGGCTGATGGCTGGCGTTCTATGTGAATCAATTTCTTCCGGCGTCGAAAAGGCCAACGAAGGTGAGTACCCTCATTTTTCTATTCTTTTTGTTTTATTTTTATTATTTTTATTCAAACAAAAACAATATATATATATAAAAGAAAATAAAAGCAACAGAGATTTTAAAGAAAAAAACGAAACAAAAGAGGAATCACCTTTAAAGTTTTGGTTTTTGATTGATTTTTTGTATTGGGTGCTCTCTGTTTTTTTCCTTTTCTTTTTTCGAAATACAACCCCCCCTTTTTGAATATTGAAAATCCCTCCTCAAATACAATCAGTTCCCCCCCTTTTTTACAATCTGTCCTCTCTCTTCAAAGATGAGATTTTGGCTTTTTAAAGCCGATCTACAAAACATTTCTTTCATTTTTTATTTTGTTTTTGCTCTTTTGTTTATTTCTTCCCCCATCATTCACGTGCTTTCTTTTGCTTTGTATTTGCTTTCATTGCAGGTGTTATGCGACGCGTGGAAGAGGCGACGGTCAGGGACGTGGTGGCCGAGGTGGTATGCGCGGTGGTTCAGCATGCGTGGGGTAAGCGGCGGCTAAAGAAAGAGGCTAGGGTTACTGAAACAATTTGGGTAGTTGGGCGAGGGTTAGTTTTAGGCCTATTGGGTCTGGGCTTGTGAAATTATTTGTTGGGCTGTTATATTTTATTTGTTTATGGGCCCGGGCAATATTGGGCCTGTACAGCTGCCCCTCTTTGCTCATTGTCGTGTAACGAGAATAGAGTAAAGATTATAAAAGGACCAATTTTTCCCGGGCTCGCCGAGTCATGAGTTCTTGATCCTTGATCTTCTTTAAATGGCCTCTTGACGGCTTCAATCTGCTTTACTGTAACTCAGGTATGTGATATCTGCTATCTTTGGTCTGCTCTCCTGTCAACACAGAGACGCCAAACCTGTTATCTTCAACTTGTTTCCTATAAACACAGGAATGCCAAATCTGGTTTTTCGATTTGTTTTCTGACAATACAGAGATGCCAAATCATCTTAGATCTACTTCAGTGAATTCATCTGAAGGTTGAATCTGCTATGTATCTGCTCTCCGTCAAAATGGAGATGTCAGATCTGTTATCTTGGATCTGCTTTGGTGTGGGAACATCCGAAAGTCAAATCTGCTATGTCTTTGATTTGTTCCTTGTAAGCACAAGGATGCCAGATCCTCTTGGATCTAGCTTCAATATAAACATCTGAAGGTCAGATCTGCTATGTATCTGCTCTCTATTGAAATGGAGATGCCAGACTTCGATTTGTTCTCTGAAAATACAGAGACGACAAATCATCTTAGATTTGTTTCAACGTAAACACGTGAAAGCCAAATCAGCTATGTCTTCGATTTGTTCCTTGTAAACACAAGGATGCCAAACCATCTTGGATCCGCTTCAGCATAAACATCCGAAGGCGAGATCTGCTATGTGTCTGCTCTCCATCAAAGTGAAGATACCAAACTTTGATTCGTTCTCTGACAATACAGAGACGACAAATCATCTTAGATTTGCTTCATCGTAAGCACGTGAAAGCCAAATCAGCTATGTCTTCGATTTGTTCCTTGTAAGCACAAGGATGCCAAATCATCTTGGATCTGCTTTAACCAGATCTGCTATGATGCGGCCTATTACCCTATTGTATAGGGATTTAAGGCCCATCGCATTTGATTTGTTTCCCTATTGCTTAAGGGGTTTTGATCCGTACATTCAACCTGTTACCCTGCTGCTTAGGGATTTAAGGTCTGTAAATTTGGCTTGTTACCCTACTGCTTAGGGGGTTAAAGCTCATTATTTTCGATCTGTTTCTCTACTGCTTAGGGTGATAAGATCTATGAACTTCAGCTTGTTACCCTACTGCTTAGAGGGTTAAAGCTCGTTGCCTTCGATCTGTTTCCCTATTGCTTAGGGGGTTAAGATCTGTAAATTCAGCCTGTTACCCTACTGCTTAGGGGGTTAAAGCTTGGTGAATTCACTGATTCTAGGAACATGACCTGTAGAATCAGTTTCATATATTTATGCTTATGCCAAAGAATTAGGATACTATGATCAAAATGAATCAAATGCCCCTAATTAGATGCATTATGAATGATCTTTGAATGTATGGGTGCAACATGTTGTGAGCGTGAATCCCTTTTAATGTTTAGGTGGCCATTGCTCTTTGTTCATCAAGGTTCTTTCATTGAAATGGTACCCTATCTTTTTGTTCAGCTCAAATTTTGAACAGAAAACCTGAAGAGGCAGTCCCAATTTAAACTCTTTCTTCTCACATGCTTCGAATCTTTGAGTTTGGTTAGTTCTAAATAATAGTCCTGTTCTAGGCCCCTATACTATTTAGAAACTTTCAGAGTAATATGCAGAACTCTTTTTGCGAAAATGGCTTTTAGTCCATTAATCATCATTTCAATGCAAAATGCTTGAAAGAGATTATAATGATAGAACTGTAATTTATCAGAAACAAAATTTGAAGGGAGTAGATTCATCACGGTCAACAAACATTGCTGGAATACAAAATGAATAAAAAGGGAATATGTGCCCCAGATATCGCAGCGTGAGCTTCTCTGTGCTAACTTCTTGAGGACTCCCTTTTTACCCGACATGTGTTTAGGGGATCTAGAGTACCCTTGTAGACACCCCAAGACGTAACATATCTCTTCCTTGTTAATTTGGGTATCATCAGACCATCGCATGCTCCACTTTTGATCAAAATTTGAATCGCCCTTTACGGGTTTTCAATTCAAAATCCCTTTGGTCCCAAGGTGCTCTTTGCGAGTTTTTACCTTGGCCTCTCCCTTTTTTTTTTTAGGCGAAGTATTTTTTAACTGAATCTGAATTCACGGGATTGGGTAAAGTCTTGCCATCCATTTCGGCCAATATGAATGCTCCTCCCGAAAAGGCTTTCTTTACCACATAAGGTCCTTCCCAATTCGGCGTCCATTTTCCCCTGAAATCCTTTTGTATGGGGAGGATCTTTTTCAATACTAGGTCTCCCTTGTGGAATTCTCTAGGACGAACCTTTTTGTTGTAAGCTCGCATCATTCGCTTTTGGTACATTTGACCATGACGGATAGCCCTTAGCCTCTTTTCTTCAATCAAATTCAACTGGTCATATCGGGACTGGATCCATTCTACTTCATCCAACTTTACCTCTGACAAAACTCTGAGGGAAGGGATCTCGACCTCGATAGGTAAAACTGCCTCCATTCCATAGACCAATGAGAAAGGCGTTGCTCCGGTGGAAGTCTTGACAAACGTTCGATAAGCATAGAGGGTGAATGGTAGCTTCTCATGCCAATCTTTATAAGTTTCTGTCATATTTCCCACAATCTTCTTGATGTTCTTATTGGCTGCTTCGATTGCACTATTCATCTTCGAACGATACGGTGACGAGTTGTGGTGTCTAATCTTGAACTGACTGTAGACCTCCGCTATCATGCTATTGTTCAAATTCAATGCATTGTCAGATATGATCCTTTCCGGCATTCCATATCGACAAATGATTTCCTTTTTTAGGAACTTGCTAACTGCCGATTTTGTAACATTGGGATATGAAGCGGCTTCCACCCACTTGGTGAAATAATCGATGACTACAAAGATGAAACGATGCCCATTTGAAGCTTTTGGTGAAATTGGCCCAATCACATCCATGCCCCACATCGAGAAAGGCCATAGCGAAGTCATGACATGCAGAGGTGAATGAGGTACATTAATCTTGTCTCCATAAATTTGGCACTTATGACATCTTTTGACGTAGTTAACACAGTCTCCTTCCATGGTGGACCAATAATAACCAAATCTCATAATTTGCCTGGCCATTGTGAAGACATTAGTATGTGTCCCACAGACGACCTCATGGACTTCCTCTAAGATTTTCTTAGCCTCTATAGCATCTACACATCTCAACAGTACTTGATCCTTCCTTCTTTTGTATAGGATATCCTCATCTAAGATATAGTCATGGGCCAGTCTTCTCAATGTTCTTTTGTTGTTCTCAGTAGCTTGGTCAGGGTACTCACGATTCTTCACATATCGCAAGATATCGTGGTACTTCACATATCGCAAGATATCGTGGTACCAAGGGTGATCATCATTTTCTTCTTCTTCTTCGAGGTTGTAACAATGAGCCGAGGCCTCGTAAATACTCATTTGGATTGGTTTCACATCCTCTGGTTGGTCCACCTTGATCATAGAAGCTAAAGTTGCTAGGGCATCAGCCATCTGATTTTTCTCTCGCGGGAGGTAGCAGAAGACAATATCATCAAACTCTTTAATTAATTCAAGGATCAGCCTTCGATAATTGATCAACTTGGGTTCTCTCGTCTCCCATTCACCTTTGAGTTGATAAATCACTAGGGCAGAATCTCCATATACCTCTAACACCTTGATTTTACGTTCTATGGCTGCACGTATTCCCATGATACATGCTTCATATTCTGCCATATTGTTCGTGCAGTCAAAATCCAATTTACTAGTGAAGGGATAATGATCTCTGTTCGGGGATACCAAGACTGCCCCGATTTCATTGCCCACGGCATTTGATGTTCCGTCAAAGTTTAGCTTCCAAGGATGACCTTTTTGAGGGTCTTCTTCAGTGGTTGCTATGTACATTAGATCTTCATTTGGGAAGTTAAAGTTTAGAGGCTCGTAGTCCTCTAGGGCTCTGCTGGCTAGGAAATTTGCTATCGCACTCCCTTTTACGGCCTTCTGGTTCACATAGACTATATCGAATTCAGAAAGTAGAATTTGCCATCGGGCCATTCTCCCGTTCAAGGCAGTCGACTCCATCAAGTACTTCAGAGGGTCCATTTTAGAGATTAGCCAAGTTGTGTGATACAACATGTATTGTCTCAGTCTTTGGGTTGTCCAGATTAAGGCACAACACAACTTTTCAATAAACGAGTATCTCGTCTTACACTCAGTAAACTTTTTACTGAGGTAATATATCGCTCTTTCTTTCCTTCCTAATTCATCGTGTTGGCCAAGCACGCATCCCATAGAATTTTCAAATACCGTCAAATATAGTATCAGTGGCTTATCTGGACTAGGTGGTGTCAACACTGGAGCATAGATAAATATTGCTTAACTTTTTCGAACGTCTTCTGGCATTCCTCGTCCCAAACACCAGGGTTGTGTTTTTTAAGGAGACGGAATATGGGGTCACATTTCTCGGTTAGTTGTGAAATAAACCGAACGATGTAATTTAATCTTTCTAGGAATCTACGAACTTCCTTCTGAGTACATGGTGGAGGTAACTCTTGTATGGCTTTGACTTTATCTGGGTCAATCTCAATCTCTTTTTCACTGACTACGAATCTTAGTAGTTTTTCAGACCTGGCCCCGAAGGTACACTTCGCTGGATTGAGTTTCAGCTGGAATTTCCTCAACCTCAAAAATAATTTTCTCAAGACTTACACATGCTCTTCTTCAGTACGAGATTTGGTGATCATGTCGTCGACGTAGACTTCAATTTCTTTATGCATCATATCATGGAATAAGGTTACCATGGCTCTCTGATATGTTGCTCCCGCATTTTTCAATCCGAACGGCATCACCTTATAGCAAAAGGTTCCCCACATGGTCACGAATGTGGTTTTATTCATGTCTTCAGGATGCATCTTGATCTGATTGTACCCCGAGAAACCATCCATGAAGGAGAAGAGTGAGTAGCCTGCCGTGTTATCCACTAAGGTGTCAAATGAGGCAACGGGAAATTATCCTTTGGGCTAGCTTTGTTTAAGTCTCTGTAGTCTACACACATCCGTACTTTTCCATCTTTTTTAGGGACGGGGACGATGTTGGCTACCCATTCCTAGTACTTAACTACTTGTAAGAAACTAGCATCAAATTGCTTCTTGACCTCCTCTTTTATTTTCAACAAAACATCGGGCCGCATCCTTCGAAGCTTTTGCTGGACTGGTTTGTATTCTTCTTTTATGGAGAGCCTGTGTACCACAATGTTAGTACTTAACCCAGGTATATCTTGATATGACCATGCAAAGACATCCTTGAACTCTTGGAGTAACTCAATAAGGTCCCGCTTTGTCTCTGTGGTAATGCAAGCTCCGATCTTTACTTCTTTCTTTCTAGTTCATCTCCCAAGTTCACGACTTCTACGGTCTCTTTGTGGGGTAGAATCTGTTTCTCCTCGTGTTTTAGCATCCTTATCAAATCAGGGGATAAGTTACAATCTCCGTCACCCTCAAAGTCCTGAGATCCCTCTAGACACATATCCCGCTCAAAAGGAGACTCTGAATTAGTAGCAACGTCACTCACATCATTGATATCTGGAGACCTGTTGTAGGTGCGAAGGAAGATACAAAGAACAAGAGAATCTAAGAACAATGATATGTATGGTATGATCATGAATGAAAGAATAAAAGAATATTTTCACGGAATAAGTCAAAAGGATGTATTTTATTGAAATAATGATTTCGAACATAAGCCTATTTCACAAAAGGACACTTATTACTCCTAGGCCTAGAGCAATAAGTGTGTTTTGGACATTACTCTGAGTTAGTTCTAAAGACTACAAGAATCTTTTCCGCAGTCCAATTATTCAGAACACTTCCCGGCTCATAGGGGCGAATGCCTGACAAATTCTCTACCTCCGTCCCTTCTTCATATGTGGCGTTGATGTCCAAACTCTCCATCATTCCTTCCAAGATTTCCTTTCCCGAAGTCTTCCGCTCGGAGTAAATGACCCCTCCAGGCACAAAAGTCTTCGAAATATGGGGGAAGATCATTGGTTCCCATTCGATTTCTCCCCCGCTCAATCGCGCTCTCCTTCTTTCTTGCTTCTTCTCAAGTTCCTTCTTTCTTTGTTTCATTTCTGGCTTAAACCCTAACCCAAAACGGTCTTGTTTGTCCTTCATCATTGGTACATTAATCCTTCCCTGGAGGTATCTCTTGAGTCCTCTTCCGGGTAGAGCCCCTTTTCCAATAGTTAGCCGTAGTCCCATTCTTGTAGTCTCAGATAACCTAGGCATTGGAATCTTATTTTCTTCGGTGATGAATGTCGCATTCATAAACTCCAAAGATCGAAAAGAGCACTCGATTGCTTCATCATTTGCCTCTAGATATGGGGCGTCACTGGTTATTGCCGCGATAATGTCCTCTTCAGCATTAATCGTTACTAATTGACCTTCAGTCACTAATTTCAACTTTTGATGTAGCGATGAAGGGACTGCCCCTGCTGAGTGTATCCACGGTCTCCCTAATAGGTAATTATACGAAGGCTTAATGTCCATGACCAAGACATCTACCTCGTATGTGTTCGGCCCGATTAAGAGGGGTACTTCAATTCTCCCCATTACCTTCCTTTCCGTGCCATCAAATGCTCTCACTACACTTTGGCATGTCTTCATATCGGAACTATCCATTGGCAACCTACTCAGTGTAGATAGGGGTAAGACATTCAGTGCAGACCCATTGTCAATCAATACCCACGGTAACGTGTACCCTTTACAGCGGGTCATGATGTGCAAACCTTTAATTGATCCTCGGCCCCCTAGCGGTACCTCATCGTCATTGAAGAATATGAAGTTGCCAGCACTTATATTGTTGACTAAGCGGTCTAGTTTGTTTACAGAGATATCGTTAGCAACATAAGTTTCATTCAGCACCTTCATCAATGCGCTGCGATGGGTTTTGGAGCTTAAAAGTAAGGCCAGTACCGATATACACGCTGGCTGTTTGTGCCACTGTTCTACGACACTATATTCGCTGTGCTTTAGAAATTTTAAGAATTCCTTGGCCTCTTTTTCAGTCACTGATTCATTAACAGTTGGTTCAGGCCTCGCCGGCTTCTTTTCATTTGCTCAATTGCTAATGATTTTTCTTTAACCTGCTCGGCTTTTGTATTTGGGGTATAACGCCTTTCACTGCGCGTATAAAAACCTTCGTCTTGAACTTCCTCTGATGCATTAATCGGGGTGTCCTCTTCCGGGAATGTCACATTGCAGCTATAGTTCCACAGTACCCTTTTGCTATCCTTGTAAGGAAAAGCAACGGACTTTCGGATTACGACCTTTGGTGCAACTTGTGCCCCGACTTCATTCATTCTCGGACGTGATATGATAACTACTGGGTTGTTGACTTTGTAAACATCTTTCATCGACCCCTCTTCAGAGGCACACACATCTGCTTCTTCCGGGCTCCCGACATATTCAAAGAATTCCAGCTCCTTATTATCCATCAATCCTTGTACTAAAGCCCTGAATTAGCTGCATTTCTGAATCTTGTGATCCTCTTGATCGTGGAACTCACAATAATTCTTCGCTTCTCGAGGTCTGACCCTTGAATTATGTGCTATCAACCCTCTTTCCACCATTTTCTTCCAAACTTCCTCTAATGGGGTATTCATTTCTGCAATACTCATCTTAATTTCTTTCCCCTAACTCTCGATTATCACATTTATTCCCTTATCCCCATGTTTAGGTAATAGGTTTTTTGTATTGGATGCATCATTAAATTTCACAATCCCCATGTTGATGAGTCTTTCAACCAATTTCTTGAAAGTGGTGTAATTTTCTATCGAGTGTCCTGTGGCTCCCGCATGGTATTCGCATTGGGCATTTGCATCATACCATTTGGGGTATGGAGGTTGCATTGGCTTCAAATAAAAGGGAGACACGACATGTGCATCAAATAAACTCTGATATAGCTCCTTGTACGTCATTGGAATGGGCGTAAATTGAAGTTTCTCCCTATTTTCTTTTGTGTTGGGCTCTTGTCTGGGTGGGCCCTGCTGTCTAGTAGTTGTCGACCTTGGTTGGCTTACGGTGATCGATTTCGAATATAAGCCCATATTATTCACCTCGTGCTCTTTCTTTCTCGGCGCTGACCTCTTAACGTTTTCCCCAGCCTCTATTTTCCCATATTTTATGGCATTTTCTATCATTTCTCCAGACATTACTATGTCCGAAAAACTCTTGGTTGCGCTACCTAGCATGTGGTTAATAAAAGGTGCCTTCAGGGTATTGATGAAGAGCATAGTGGTTTTCTTTTCCAACAGAGGGGGTTGGACCTGTGTGGCCACTTCTTTCCATCGCTAGGCGTACTACCTAAAGCTCTCATTATGCTTTTTCTCCATATTCTGTAAAGTGATTCTATCAGGGGCTATGTCTGCTACATGACCGTACTGCTTCATGAAGGCTTGTGCTAAATCTTTCAATGAACTGATCTGGGCACGACTCAGCTGGTTGTACCATCTAGAAGCGACCCCAACCAAACTTTCTTGGAAGCTGTGAATTAATAGTTGGTCATTATTAACATGGCCTGCCATTCATCTGCAGAACATAGTAATGTAAGCTTTGGGACAGCTAATCCCCGTTTTATTTCTCAAATTCCGGAGTTTTGAACTTGGGAGGGAGGATCAGGTCCGGAACCAAACTTAATTCCTTAGCATCGATTCCACCACGATAGTCGGTGCTTTCCATTTCTTTAAATTTTTCTTCCAACCATCTACACCTTTCTTCAAGCTCTCTCGGGAGTTCTATCCTTGTCTTTTCTGCTTCTGTTACTTCATCGAGATTGAGGACCACAGGATTGGTCGGGTTATCCCCCAGATTAGAGCCCGAGCCGGCCTGATAATTCATCGGTGCCGAAACACCGGCCTGAAATGGTTGAGGCCTAATTGTGACCGATGGCCTTCTTGGGTACATATCAGGTTGTGTTTGAACGTCCGCTGGGGCAAAACCCGGAGGGTAGGTAGAATCTCCATTATCTTCTCCCGCATTGATCAAAGGGCTTTTCTCTTTTTCTAATCCGCCAGCCAATAGATGAGTTAATTGGTCCATCATGCTTTTCTGGGACTCCAACATATGGTCCCTCATATCTTGCTGGATTTTGGCAAGCTGTTCTTGCATACGTGCTTGTAATTGATCCTGCATCTCTTTTTGCATTTGTTCCAATCTCTCTAGCCTTTGGTCCATTGCCCTTGTTTTTCCCCTTGTATCGTAATGATGTTCCAGGGTAACTGCCATGATTTTTAGGGTTTCTTGTGAGTTTTAATGCGTATGATGCAATGCTGATGTATGAATGCGATGAATGCAAAAAAGCGTTGATTCCAATTCGATTTTATTAGAGTAACTTTTCTAGAAAACAAGTTCCTTTACATAAAATAGATTACATATAAGGCTTGGCCCTGATACTTAAGGCCTTGAACTGCCTAAGAAGCCAAGCTAGCTCTCGTCCTCGATTCGATTCGACTCAGATTTTAAACTCAAAGACATCGGCTTGTACTGCTAATGTTTGCAAGTGATCAGCCACTTCTCGTACTTGAGTCAAAGCTTCGCCCATGACATAGTCCCTGCTCCTGACTTGGTCTTGAGATTGATGAAGTTGCTCCTTCCATCGCTCGTTATTTACCTCGAGGAGTTCTATCTGAAGCTCACGATTTTGCAGCACTGTTTTGAGTTCTTCTATATTCTCTTTTAATTCTTTGATTCTATTCTGACTAGCTTTCAACTCGATTGCAGAGTTACGCGAGCGATACTGATACAATAACCTTTCTAACTCTGATACCCGGATCTTTAACCCTTCTTTCTCATTCTGGCTTTCTACCAAACTTCTTTTCAGTGCACCTTCTCGAGCTTGAGCATCGCGAAATTTTTCTTCCCACTGGTTGGCTTTGCTTTGTTCTTCTTTAACTTCATGTCGCCATTGTTCGAATGTTTTTCCTAACCCAGCGGTTCTCATTGATCTGCGCAGCTTCTTATAGTCCGTTTTCAAACTGTCTAAGTCTTTTTCAGCCTTGTTTTTCCCTTTTCTGAGTTTTTCAGCTTCTAGTTTCTGGACATCGACATCTAACCCTAACTGCATCTTTTCTTCTTCCAACTGCTCGATCCTTTTTTCTAGCTCCAGACTCTTTCTCTCGAAATCTTGCCTGATGATTTTTAGCTCAGATGGGATTACTTTCAAGTGCTCTTCTATCGACTGAGTATTCCCTTGATCTGATGTAGGGATGTTGTCGTTAATTCTCTGATTCCACCATCGGTCGTACTCAGGAGTAGTCATGGGATTGGCAGCAAACTTCTTCATTCTACGAGTCTGGTTCCAAGCATTTGATATCTCGCGAACTTTCTTTTTGTAATTATTCCCTGTAAACACGAACTTGCACTGGGCTAACCCGTATGTTGGTGGTGTAAACTGTCTGGATCTGTATTGTCGCAATGCAAGCAGAGGAGCATACCCGACAGCCCCCCATGCTCCTAACAAGGGAACCCAATCGAAGTCTCCTCATCGGTATAATATTTCATCAGGAACTATCCACGGGGCTCGCCATTCAACATCTTCTTCTTGCAGATTTTGGAGAACCGTCATCCAATTTTCTTCTGTCACATCATCTCGCCTCGGTGTAGCCACTAACTCTTTCAGCAGAGAGTAATTTTCAAAGAAGATACGATACGAGACCTTTTCCACTTTCCAAAAATGGCTGTGGAACCAGGATAGCAAGAGCTGTGCACATCCAATAAATCTCCCTTCACCCACTCTTCTACAAGCATTTAATGATCTGAAAGTTTCAGCCAAGATTGCGGGTATAGGTGTGGTTCCTTTACCAAGCCTGTCAAAAAGGTCAGCAACAGCTTCGTCTACATGCCCCAAAGCTTTGTGGAAGATGACCAGTCCATAAATGCTCAAGGCGAAGACATCTACCCTTTTTTTCACGTCGGGGTGCGCTAAGACTAGATCCCTCAGGTTCCTCCAAGGAATGCATTTACAATCTCCTTTTTGTTTGATCCGGTTGTCACCCATGCTCGCTTATCCTCGTGATGTTCATCGCCTTTTTGAAAATGTTTGGGCGTTAGCGTGTCCGCATAAATTCATCAACTCAATCTTTGGGCAATGGAGCAAGATCGTATTCTTCTATAGTAGGTACCAAATCTACTTTCCAAAGTGAAGCAACTGAAGCGTAATTCCAATATTGGGCAAGGGCTCAAACAGTGTTCATCTACCTTGACATCGAGCAGATAAGGTAAATCACCGTAATGACAATAGAATAGCTGTTTGACCTCATTATCCCACTGACCCCAAATTTCTTTCATCTCTTGGAGATTATTCTGAGTTACGCTGATCCGAGTAAAATTTCATAACTCTGACACGTACCCCTCGGTAAGACTGTCACCTTTCTCTTGTTGTGTTGTCTCAGCCCATATCCGGACAGCCGCGTTGTCTTCTACTTTATCAAAAAACCCCTTTTCCATGATAAACTATCTATTTAGGAACCGAATGCGAATCAACACCTTTTATAATGAAAATGTCATGCAAATACAATCAAAGTAAAACAAAGCAAGTCAGTAATTTATACACAGTTCAAAGCAAACAAAGAATAATAAATATAGCACTTGCTCAGGTGACCACTAGGGTTTCGGAGTGGCTCTACCTTGGGCGGGTTCTTAAGGCTCGCTACATAGGGTTTGGTTCTAGAGTAAAGGTACCTGAACCAGCAGATTTCTCGATCTTCACCCATTATAGGCTCATACAGACCGAGTTCAGTTTAGGGGAATACATTTCCCTATGGCTGCACGGAGATGAAAATCTCACGAAGACATAAGTACGGATGTATCCCGAAAGTGATCCACTATCCTGCACAGAGGTGAAAACCTCAGGAAGGAGTAGTTTCTCACTCCCACTTAAAGGGGTGTGACCACAGCGGTCATGCAATGCAATATGCAAAACTATTTAAAGACTCGAACCAACGCAGCAGGTATTGTACTACAAAAATAGCTGATGAAATGCAATGAAAGGATCGTATTTCAAAACCAAGTTTTCAATTTTCGATAAAAAGACAAGAGTTAATCAACTTGTGGCTTGACTCTCTCATTGGTATCCCCAGTGGAGTCGCCAAGCTGTCGTAACCATTTTTTTGGAAAACGAGAATCGACTTAAGTTTTGGAAACAAAAATGAAAAATGGGAGTCGCCACCAATCCTTTTTGATGAGGTGTGATCGGATCACCTTAAATTAATCATTTTAATAAAAGTTAAGATTTACTAAAACGATAATTTTTTTTTTGGTCTACGAAAATCAGAAAATGAGTTCGGGAGTCGGTTACGCACGTGGAAGGGTTAGCACCCTCGCTACGCTCAAAATTGGTACCTAGTTGATTAATTAGTGTCTTAGTATCGAAGATTGAAAACTTGAAAGACTTTTGAAATGCGATCCTTTTTTATAAAAATGCTCAAGTGTTAAAGATCTTCTCGTCTCAAAATATGAAATGTCACATCTAGTAAGTTAGGACACGACATCTTGGATTTTTGAGAACGAGTTGCCTTTTATATAAAATTTGCGTATTTTAATTCATAAAAAGGGTATTCGATTATTTAGAGTAAACGAGAGAAATCGAAACCCAGTAAGTTAGGGCACGTTTTCTCGAATCCTCAAACACCGAATGTTGCCTTTATTTTAAAAAAAAAATCTTATTTCGAGGTGACGAAATGTCATACCCGGTAAGTTAGGGCACAACACTTCGTATCTCCTAGAATAAGCATTTTTCAAAACTCGTATTGTGATTTAAAGGAATATTTCGTTATTTGGATTAAATTAGAAAAATCAAAGCCCAGTGAGTTAGGGCACGGTTTTCTCGAAATTCCAAACACGAAACATTGTCTTATTTAGAAGATTTTTGTTTTTTTGAATGGTAGCGAATTCGATGTTTAAACGACGTGTCGCTGGCTTGAATTAAAACAGAACGATTATTGGATAAGTGCCACAAGACTTGATTCATGAGGCGATGATATGAAAAAGTATAGTGCGACATGAAACGATGATAAAAAATACTACACAAGTGAATAGTATGAGAATACAAATAAACGAATCATAGTATACTAATGACAATAATCTCAAACATACATCATTTAAATACTAACGTTAATAATCGAAAACCAATGAATTAAATAATATATACAACAACTTAAGAAAATTTAAAACAATTAAAGTAAATAAAATGTAAAACAACTTTTAAGATGATAATAAATAGATTCAAAATAAATATTGTGAAAAAAAGAAATTTAATATCAACAATATACAAAGTAATTTAAAAAAATAGATCATATGTATGAAAATTTTAGAATAAGTAATATATCGGACATCAAAGAAACAACTAGTATATACATACATAAAAATAGACATAATGATTTGAAATTGATAATAGATATAAAATTTTAAAGTAAATAATAAAATGATTTAAAATGAATAACACATAAAGTGAGTTTAAAATAAATAATGTAGAAGAATTTTAAAATCTATATTACAAGGCAAATTAAAAGGATTCCTATGAGTAATTTTAAAATAAATAATATATATACATACCTATATATATATATAAGTGTAAAATAAATGATACATATGTAAAACCTAAATAATAAAAATGTTTTTTTAAATAAATAAAAGAGTTTAATATAAGATATATAAAACAATTTTAAAAATAAATAACATGTAAGTCGATTTAAAATAATAAGTAAGAATTTAAAGTAAAAGAGATTTAAAGAAGTAATATACAAAACAAAAATTTTTATAATATGTGTAAAAGATTTGAAATGCTATATAGATAATATGTGAAAAGCCAAAATATAATATGTACAACAATTTAGAATACATAGTGTTAAAGAAACAATTTGAAACAAATAATAATACAATTTTAAATAACCAACATATTTAAACAAACCAAAATAAATAACACATATAAGCAATCTTATCTATACAAATTTATAAAATATTTGAGTAAACACATAAATCTTATTTTGATATAACAAAATAAATAAATGAATAAAATAAAAGGATTCAGGGTGTGATTGAAACTAAATCAAAATTTGAGGTATCGATTGCAAATAAAGAAAAAGACCAACAGGGACTGAATCAAAATGCGCTTAAACGCACGAGGATAAAATGGGACAATATCCCACATCATTATGCGCTGTGCTTCATCTGTCCAAGTCAAGGATTAAAACGGGAATGAAGTAAAATAAAATGCAAAATTTAAAAAGGAAAAACAAATAAGAAAAGGGGACCAAATAGAATGGCATAGGAAAGAAGGAGGGACCATAACCGCAAATATCCCATTAGGGCCTCAAAAGCATGCGGGTCCCCCTTCAAACTTCCCCCCGGGTCATTTTGCTTGGCTTATTTAAGCCAAATTTGTTCTTTTTTTTTATTGTTTCAGCATTATTTAGAAAAACAAAAAAAAAAGGAGACAGAGAGTTTTCTTTGCTCTCCCTTCACTCCCTATGTCCGGCGATAGGATTTCTCGAGGTCCATTGCGCCGTCGTTGTGGGCCAGTGGCCGACGTTGCGCGAACGGATTTCTTCCGGCGCCGAAGAGGCCAACGAAGGTGAGTACCCTCCTTTTCTACTCTTTTTGTTTTATTTTTATTATTTTTATTCAAACAAAAACAATATATATATATAAAAGAAAATAAAAGCAACAGAGATTTTAAAGAAAAAAACGAAACAAAAGAGGAATCACCTTTAAAGTTTTGGTTTTTGATTGATTTTTTGTATTGGGTGCTCTCTGTTTTTTTCCTTTTCTTTTTTCGAAATACAATCCCCCCCCCTTTTTGAATACTGAAAATCCCTCCTCAAATACAATCAATTCCCCCTCCCCTTTTTTACAATCTGTCCTCTCTCTACAAAGATGAGATTTTGGCTTTTTAAAGCCAATCTACAAAACATTTCTTTCATTTTTTATTTTGTTTTTGCTCTTTTGTTTATTTCTTCCCCCATCATTCGCGTGCTTTCTTTTGCCTTTGTATTTGCTTTCATTGCAGGTGCTATGCGACACGTGGAAGAGGCGACGGTCAAGGGCGTGGTGGCCGAGGTGGCATGCGCGGTGGTTCAGCATGCGTGGGGTGAGCGGCGGCTGAAGAAAGAGGCTAAGGTTGCTGAAACAATTTGGGTAGTTGGGCTAGGGTTAGTTTTAGGCCTATTGAGTCTGGGCTTGTAAAATTATTTGTTGGGCTGTTATATTTTATTTGTTTATTGGCCCGGGCAATATTGGGCTTGTACACAAATTTTAGGGAAAATTTAAAACAAATAAAATAGAAATAAAAGTTAATTGGAAACCAGCACAAAGGGGAGGGACTTGCCATACAATTAACCCTCAAGGACCAAATGGTGCCATTTCAAAGCCATTAATATTGGCTCAAAACGTTGTTATTTCATGTCCTTTAAAAAGTAAAAAAAAAAAAGGAAACCCTAATGAAGCAAAGCCACCATTTCCTTCCCTTTTTCTAAAAAATAGAGTAAAAAAATCTAAAAGCCATTACCCCATTCGGTTAACACCCAAAACTTTGAGCAAATCAATCGCCACCACTGTAATAGGTGGTTATCGACATACGTGCACCACACTTAGAACCTTGGTTCAAAGATTACCAATCTCAGCCCTTGAAATCTCATCTTGACATTTGATTTCAACAAAGGAGATGAAGATTTCGATGGCCTATTTGCGAAGGTAAGCACTCTCCTTCCCTTTTTGGTTTTTAAATGCAAATAAAAAACGAAAATGCACATAAAAAAATGAAGGAGGCTGATAAAAAACACAAAAGATCCCGAGACTCAAAACAGAAATCACCTTTTAAATTGCTTTTGAATTTTTCTTTTTAATATGCTTCTCTCAGTGTGCATAACCTCTTACAGATGATTCTTTTTTGGGCTTTATAGCCGAAGGAAAAAAAATAAAAGAAAAATACAATATTCTTTTTGTTTTCATTTTGCTGTGCATTTATCTTCTTTGGTTTGCAGGTACAGAGGTACGGGGCCAGTTGTGGGGGTACGTGGCACTCGGCATGGGTCGTAAGGAGCTCGGTGGCTGCTGAAGTGTTGGAGCGTACGGAGGCATGGTGGCCTGGCTGCGGTGCAAGGGGGAAAAACCCTAGGTTTTTGATGTTTTAATTTTTTTGGGCCTGCTGGGCCGTATAGTCTTGGGCTAGGGTTAGTATTAGTTTGGGGTTTGTAATGTTTTGGGTTTTGGGTTATGTAGTTTGGACTTTGATGGACTATTAATTTTTTTTTATTTTTATGGATTTTTTGTTTAAAATTTGGTTTTATTTTGGTTGTTGGGCCCCGGGCAGATTTGGGCCTATACAGAAGGGATTGGAGCTGGTCCCCAAACATCAGCAACCATGAGCTGAAGTGGCTTTACATATTCAGAAAAGGACTTTGAAAACATCAGCTTATGTTCTTTCCCTAAGAGACAAGCAATACAATTTAGAGGATCTTTATTTGTATCAAAGGGTATATTATAGTGATTTAGAGCAGTTGTAAGCGTGGCTTTACATGGATGGCCTAATCTAGAAAGCTATATACTTAAAGGCACTATAGCAGTAACAGTGAAACACTGAGTTGGATCAGGAGACAAAGTAGCCTTAGGCAAGCCAAGTAAGGAGAGTCTGTATAAGCCATCATGCACCGAACCTCAAAGAAGGACTTCCCTGGTTTGTAGATCACGAACCTGACACTACTGAGGGAAAAACTCAAACATCAGCTGATTGTTCTTTGGAAAATTGGACACAGACAAGAGATTTTTGGTTATACCAGGTAGAAGTAATAGAGATCTCATGAATAATAGTCGTGAACGAGTAAGAAGTGATGACTGACCAGTAGACATGACAGGTAGGGTAGTACCATTACCCACATATACTTTACCTGGACCATTATAAGGGATGCGTTCACTCAGAGAAGCAGCTAAGTTCGTGAGATGGTGTGTTGCACTCGAGTCAGGGTACTAAGCATTGTCATCGATTGTGTCAGAAGTTGCAATGTAAGCCTGAGAGGTCGGAGCTACTGAGGTAGGTGTATGGACATGCTGCGAAGTGTTAACAATAAAAGGACTGGTCCAGTTGGGAACTGATGCAAGAGGGAAGGACCAACCTGGTTGCGAGCTTGTAAGGGCAATAGGTATAGACATTGTTGTCTAGGGTGGAAGTGGAGGTCCATTTCCAAACATGCATACATTTGCTTGTGGAGAAGGAGGAGGTCTGTAGCCTGCACTTTTATATGATGCATCAAAATGGTAGTAACACCGATCAATCAAATGACCTGATTTTCCACACAACTGACATTGAATGCGGGAGCCAGAGGAACGACCGCACCCACGGCCTCGACTATTTGATGAGGATCAATACGATGGTGAATGAGTACTGTTGTTTTCAGGCGCTACAGGTTGATGGAGACCATGTTGGCTGAGCTAGGGGTCTCCAACATGATGAGCTACTGACGTGCTTCGATATCAAGAAGTATGGAAGTAACACCCTGAACAGTGTAGTGTACTTGGCTCGCAGTGATAATCGTGATAGCAGACTCATAATCAGGCGATAAACTATTAAGAATGGCAGTAACATGTTCACGTTCACTGATAACTTCTCCACAACTAGCAAGGCTATCACAAAATCCCTTGATTTTCATCAAAAAATCTTTCATGGAAAGATCAGCTTTGCGTTGAGAGTGCAGCGCCCTTCTGTAAAACATCAACCGATAGGTGGTTTGGTTGTCATACAAATTGACAAGTGTATTCCAAATTTGAGCACAAGTATCCAAACCAATGAGATGAAGAAAAACCACAGGATTAACCGATGACAATAGCCAATATACAAGTGCACTGTCTTGTTGTTTGAATATAGCAAATGCAGGGTTTTCTTGTAACAAGCCAGTATCATCCAGAAGTTGTTGCGGCGGAGGAACAATTTGAGAATCAAGAAAATGTTGAAGTTTGTATATTTTGATTGCTAAGAGAACTTGTTGACGCCACAACAAGTAGTTGTTGTCATCAAGAAACACACTGATTTTCTTGGTGGAAAAGAAACGACTGTCAACGACCCCATTAGTGAGATTGGACACCATCACAGGTGTAGTAGATTGCACCACAAACAGACTAGAAGAACAATCCATGGGACACACAGTGGATCAAGTAGAGAACCCCAAGAAGATAGGCACCTCTGATACCATGTTGAAGTTATACATGAAGAGAAGAAAACTTTATTCTTCAAGAAGTGTCCTTGCACAAAGGTGTTGTACATGTTATATAGAAATGATAACAACAGTTTAACTAAACCTTAACGGCTAACTGCTTTGCTTAACCAAAAATAACAGAATAACAGAAATAATTGTTATTCTAACAGTAATTATGTAGTTTCGACACATATACGGTGTGATCGTATTTCTATTAATACTGTTCTTGATTAAGTTGATATCACAAGTTAACTCGACACCAACTAATGATTGATGATAACATCATAATAAACAATTGTACTCATTTAGTATTCTTAATCTGATGTATTTATGTGTTTAAATTTCATTTTAATCACAATTTAATCTAATTTTTTCATTTTAATATCGAATATATTGCATTTGTTATTATTAATCAGTTTTAAATTATACATTTTATTATTTATTTTATGTTATTTTTCAACATGCTCCAATGTTCTAAATACATAATTATGCATATGATAGATATTCTAGTACACTCTAAAGCTAGGATGTATAACTTCCATAATTTTTGAAGAAGTAGAAAATGTTCCCACATTTTCTATACACAATAAGTTATTAAAACACACACACAAATTTCTTTGGCATTTTTCTACCAATCACTCAAATCTTAATTTCTTCCTATTTTCATTATCCTTTAGTAGTACATATTTTGCCATTAAAATAAATTTTCTAGAACATAATTTACTTGCATATTTAATAATAATTTAAAAATAAAAAATGTTTGCTCTAAAAGTTTTGAATTTTTTTAAAGGAGAATTTATTAATTTATTCTATAAATGGAATCAAACAATATGGGAAAAAACAATAAACACTCGTATTACGTGAAGAATAAGTTCTATTGACATAATAAAAACTTTAGCCTCAACATCAAATTAACATTATGACACATTGACAATTGACTTTGTCACAAGCATGGCATATTTGGAGTGAACGCAAACACTAAAGACGATAAGGAAATTAGCATCGGATGGTCCAAAGCGACGAGCAAAAATCAACAAAAGAACTGAGTATCCACTAATTTAGAGAGAAAGACAACAAAATCATCCCTAAAATCACTTGCAAAAACAAGACTATATGCATAAGCAAGACTAAAAAAATGTGCTACAAGAGAAGATAAAAACTTCTAAAAGTGAAGACTTATTAAATAATGAAAAACAAACAAAAAATATATAAAACTTATGATAAAATGGGTTCAAACCGACTTATGAAATCATTTATTATTCTTAAATACTCTCAGACCATAAATAGATTAAGAAGACGACGAAGAGCCACCCACTTCTCAAGAGAAAATACTGGTATTTTTAGTGACGACAAACAACATCATTTATCCATTACAACTTGTGAAGTCAACAAAAACACTCACAAAATATATTAACAAATTGAAAAGAGGAAAAAAACATATGAAATGAATGAGGAAAAGGGAAAGAAAAAGAAAGGTGAATCGTAACCAACATAAAAACCGACATTACCGATGAAAAAGAAAACAAAAGAAAAATAGTAAACAACTTAAAAGTTTTCAAACTTATAACAAGACAAAAAAATTTACTTACAAACACATCCTTAGTTAAAAAAAAAAAAAGGGTAATTTTTACTAATGATGAATATGCTAATTTTTTAATCTTTTGATTCTTTTCACTTATTTCTTTTAGACTACCAATCAAACTCAGGTTAATTAAATAAAATTTAAAAATCTTGGCGTCATTATAAAATAAAATAAAATTATGGCGTGAATGTGTTTCTTAATTTATAAGATTTTATAAATATAGCGTAACGTATCTCAAACTAAAAGTTGTATTATTTAGCCTAAATAAAAACATTGTATTATTTTAAAGTACATGATTTCTCAAGGTTTTATTATATAGAGTTTGAAATCTCAGTTGTTATAATAAACTTTATTACCCATTTATCAAATTAAATGTTTGGTGGATGGATCCTATTCATATTGCCATTAAGTTGGCCATAAGAGCTGCCCAAACTATAATAATAATAATAATAAAAGGTCACCAATATTATTTTTAGTCGATGAACTTTGAAATTTTAATGGACCTTCGACCTATGGTTAGGAAATTATATTTGTTTAATTACTTAAAATAATATAGTTAATAGAGGATTTATTTCTTAATAGAATACTAATAGAAGAAGAATTTTTGGATTTGGTTGCTAATTTTACAAGTCAATTATGTTCATATTTGTTTAAGACGAATTTGAAATAATACATTTAAGATTTAAACATGGTTTACACAACTCAATTTACTATTTATCTTATAAAATATATTAATATTAGCATAAATATTTTTGAAATATAATAATAAATCAGTTTTTCAAACCCGACGAGAGAGACCAAAATACAACCTTAAAACAAACAAAAATTTTACTATCTAAATGACAAGACCCGTGAAGTAACCTTGCTTAATACCTAAAATTAAAGCATAGGCCATTGAGAGACGAGGTTGTAAATGAAAGGGTCAACGCCTTTTAGCATCATCTTTGCATTAAAATCAAAGACTCAAAACCACTTTAAAATCTATGTATTTAAGACTTGTAATTAAATGCAATGCTTTAAGCAAGGATATAATATCTATTTATATGGCAATCCTCATTTAACATAAGATTATGAACCAACACCAAACTTATTTTACCCAAATTGGGAGTATTTTATTCTTCAAGAATTGAGTCAATGAAGACTTGAGAACTTTAATGTTTTAGGTTCTAGCCATTATATTTAATTTCTACTTCAAATTTATTCTAAATTTAAATTTCATCATGTGTAGGTCATGCTCTTGTTTCTATTGAATTTGGAATCAATCAAGGTACTATTACGGGCTAAGCTATAGAAGATATTGCGAAATAACCTGACGCGAAGAGAAAAATACAAGGTACTTTATTGCTTAGTTTGGTTTTTAAGGAAGCTTTAATAATTTATTGGCTAGTTGTAACATTGACACTCTTATTTTGTAATCTTTTTTCTATGTTATGGCTTGGGATTTATTCCTCGCTTTTCTGAATAGATTAATTATAATTATATTTTAAATTAATTTATTTTAATAATAATTATCTAAACATATATTATTTATTTTGTGAAGTCCTTAAAAATATCTTCAATTGGAACCAATAGATTTAGATAATCTAAATATATATTTATAATTATGTACTAATTTTGACCAACTTGAAGTTGAATTCAAATGGAAGTTAGAATTGAGTTGTTTACCTTTTAAATAAATGTATATCATTATTAAATGCTCATCTAAAAGAGAAGTAATTAAAACAATAGGAATCATTGGCTTGAGAAAACCAAAAATCTTTTCACACATAATAACAAAAAGAAAATGTTAAGACATTTTCAATGGATTAATAATTTCACAAATCGTGACTCATCATGGGAAGTTAGCCTCTTATTTAGAACAATGTCAAGCTGAAGTTGCACAGCCATTTTCATGATAATTTCAAAGTAAATTATAAAGTCAAATCCATTATTATTATTACTATTACTATTATTATTACTTTGTATTCTTTAGGCTTATTTTACTATTTATATTCAAGATTTGTATTTTTTTTATTGACAATATCATTTTTAATATTTAAACTTATATTTTTCTTTAAGAATGAAATATATCTTATCACTTTATTCAGCACTTGATTATTATTATTATTATTAAAACCTGAAAATATAAGAAAAGATATTACACTTTAAGCTCAAGTGACTTTTACGTTAACTAGAACATGCCCTTGTTATACTTCGAAAAATTGAATTACAATTTTAAACAATATTTATGATAATTATATTAAATAAAAATATAATAATCAAATTTGTAAGTAATTATATTTAGACGTAAGAATGAAATTTTTATAACAAATTATATGAAATGTTTTATGGACTGAGATATCAACACAAATACATAAAAATAATAATTAAACATGACCAAAAAAAATACCATGAACATAACATAGATATATCAACATGTTAAAGTCTATTAGAATAAATTATTAACATGTAATGCTTTTATATAAATTTATAGGTATTTTGGACAATTAAAAATAACACCAAAGAGACAAATTATAACATAATTATAAATGCTATGTCTAATTATGGGCCAAAATAGCTTATATTATTCATATTTCATTAATCAAACAATAATTTTGGATGCAATTAATGTTAGTAATAGAATCATATACCAATTATACATGAACTTAGATTTCATATACAATATGATACATGAACTTTAATTTATTTCAATTGTACGCATAAAACGTTAATATATTAATTATTTTATGTTAAATAAATAAAATAATTTTTATATGCAAAAGTAAACCTAAATTGATGCTACATCAATTATGGTGTTAATAATTTGTGAAAATTTAACTAAAATTAATATTCACATATTAAATAGTAAAAATCAAAGTTAATATATCGATTTAAATATTAAATAACAATTCATGTATAATTTTAATATATGCCCTTAATTATAATGAATATTTTGTTTTCAAAGTATACAAATAATCTTCCTAATTTACCCAACCTTTTAGTTTAATTATAATATCCAAAGCTTTTACAAGTTAAATTCTAGAATACATTAAATTTGAGGACAACTTTAATAAAAGGTATAGATGTATATTTTTGGTTCCACACTGTAATCATACTTTTCTGGAAATCAAGGGATGCTAGTACCATTAATCAATTCAGACCTCTCATCTTGTACACCACTACTTACAATATCATCTCCAAGATAATTTGTAACGTCTTGAAATTTTTGGTGTCATCAATTACACCATTTCAAAAAAACTGAACTTAATGAATTAATTTTCGAGAACGAGCACCGTAATAATTTTATATTTATTAATTATATTTGACATAAAAAAATTTTGAAATTGATTTGAATTGAGAATGGTTAAAGTTGGGATATGGATTAAATTGTAAGAGGACAAATTAGAAAGTCAAATATGAAGAAAAGAATTGAATTATTTCAGAAATGAATGGAACCAAATGAGTAAATCGATTAAGGTTGTTATGGCAATTAAACCTTTAACCTAATTGTTGGTGGATGAATACAACTATAGCCATTGATCAACTTTAATTCCCATTTACTTTGATTTATCAACCTTAGATCAAGGTCTAAACATCTCATGAAATTAAAGGGTTTACCCTTTTCTTTTTGCTTCTAACCGAGTTTTAAGAAAGAGGAAAGAAAAATTGCTATGTTTTCTCTTAAGATCGGTGGGAAGGAAGAGTCAAAAAGAAAAAGAGACAGAAGCCTTATACCGTAAGTTCCACCCCCTAAATTAATGAATTCTAGCTTGAATTTTGTTGGAAAAGAGTCTTAAATTATTAACTCCCTTGACCCATGCTTAGGAGAGCATCAGTTGTAGAGGAAGTAAGTTTGGTAGAGGTAATGAAGACAATCTGTTAAGGTGACAAAGGTATGTAAGAACTAGTTTATTCATAGGTGGGTACGCTTTTATTTATGTCCATAAGAGTAATTTGTATTTTGGTGGCTCACCCTTGAGCTCGGCTAAGCACTGTAGTGGAGGGAACTAGGCTTCAATCTTGCATGCATGGGTGTCAAATTGCATTATTTATATGTTTGTTGGGTTGAATTATAGTATAGTAATCTTTGTTTTTGAAATTGTTGTATTTGAATTGAAGCGTGCGTAATGTGGGTGGTGACCAAATCCTGGGTTACTCTCGCAGTATTGGTATTTGCTTTGGGCCTCTGACGGCCTTTTCTTGGCATGCGTGAATGGTTACCAAAATGTGTGTTTCAAATCTGATATGATAATGGTTGAGCTGTTACAGCAAGGAAGATCGACAACAAGTGGTTTGGTGTTAAGCAAATTAATAAGCTTCTGCAGAAGGATTGGAGAGTAACTATACAACATGTTTTGAAGAATTGTAATACTGTAGCAGACCACATGCTCACCAACAGTATGTTGTTCGTTTTGAGCGTCACCAATTTTTGACTTCCCCATTGTGTATAAGAGAACCATGAGCTTTGTCCAAGGCTCATAGATTGAGAAAAAAAAGTACGATTCAATACTGAGCTTGTCTAGCATCTCAATTTTGCAGCGTCTAATGAGAGGTGCATGGAGTTTATGGCTACATCGCAATCTCCTACTTTCAAAAGGGGTGTCAGCCTCGTACCATACCATTATCTCGGTGGCGGATCGTTTTGTGCAGGACTGGACAGCAGCCCGTGAGGGTTTTGGACGATTGTAGCAGGCTGATGCCAGACTCTGAATGCTAACTGGGTTCGACCGAGGAGAAATCTTCTGAAATGTAATTTGGATGCCACAACTCATGTCGCCCAGGGTGTCTTCTTTTCCTGCCATTCTTCAGAACCATGACGACAATTTTGTGCAGGGGGTTTGTGGTTCCTTTCCAAGTATCTATGAACCTCGCATGCAGAGGCGAATCCAGGGGAGCTAGCAGGCCCCGACCCTCTTAAAATAAAAAATTATTATTTAGGTTCTTACAATTTTTTTTAAATTTTAAATTAGTAAAAGTAAAATTGTATTTTGTTCCCTCTAAAATTATAAAAATTTGATTTAATCTTTTAAAAATTATAAAAATATAGACTATAAAAAATTAAAATTTCATTCGCCCTTTAAAAAATTGTTCTAGCTTCGCCCCTACTCGCATAGTGAAACTCCTTGCTATCTGCAAGGCTCTCTCATGGCTTAAGGACCTAGGCTTTGATAATGTAGTTCTTAAATCAAACTGTAATGATATGATTATGGCTCTTAATTCGACTAGTTTGAACCTTTCTGAGTTTCGTGTAGTTGTTAAAGATTGCTTTTTGTTGTGTGCATCCTTTTAGCACTTGTGATTTCATTGGACTTGACGAATTGCTATCAAGGCGGCTCATGAGCTTGCTCGAGTACCCTTGTTTAATGCTTTGTCCTTTTTTCTTAAATTTGGATAGTTTTGCTTTTTCTTCTAATACGTTCAAGAGACATAGGTCTTAGTGTATAGGGTAAGCATGTTAGCTTGGGTTTATAGGAGTCTATCAATGTAACGACTCGAATTCCAGTGCTGTCAAAAAATACAATTTCAGAATCTCGTTTCGTAAATCGAGTCTGTAAATATAAAATAGAAATATTTAAGGAATTAATATGAAAATATAATAAAATTTGATTAAGTAATTTATCCAAGAAAATGGTTAATTAAGGCTTAGGGACTAAATTATAAAATCCAATTGCTATTAAGTTTTAATTTTAAAAATACTTAAGCAATTATCTAAAGGATTAGAATGCTTAATAAACCATTATTCTATTAAGCTTAGTGGAAAAGGATGATATATGTCACTTAAGTTAATTAATAATAGATTAATGTATAAGAAATGTTTTAATTAAAGGTTAATAATAGTTAATTAAGTTAATTAAATCATTAAAGTTAGTATAAATAACAGAGAAAGTGGGAAGAAAGATGAAAACACTTCATCTTGTTCCTTGTCCACTATTTTTGAAGAACCAAATAAACCTACTGTAACACTCCGAACTCATATCCGTCGCTAGATTAGGGGTATAAGACATTACTGAACCATACACAACTTAAAAGATATCAATTATTGTTATTCATGTTTAAGAGATTATAACTCAATTATACGAAATATATTTACATCTCTCTCATAACATTCGTTTAATCAAAATCATAACATAGATGTCTACATGACAAACTCCATATATAAACAATAAGACATTCAAACACAAATATTGAATATATGCCAATATATCTAATTAACATGACAAATCATTTCTACATATTACAATTCAAACAAACTATTACATTAAGGATTGTCTAAACTCATAATCAACTTTAATGTCATGACCATATAGCCAAATATTACTTATACTCATAATTCATTATTTCTAACCAAATCACCAACATATGTGTTATATGCATACGTATTTAATATATATATATATATATATATATATATATATATATTATTAGCCGAATATACATACATGTCATTTACCAATTCCAAGCAAATTTTACAAGTCAAATTATATATCAAAGTTTGTGTCAGGACTAAAAACACACCAAATAACCAATTTCACTATATAGCAAAGTCATCACATAGCTTAACCAAAACATGTACTAAATATCACATATTAATCCATTTTCAATCTTAGTTGCCGAATACATCCGTCCATGATATCATACATTTCTTACACATATATTATGTCAGTAAATGCACATTACCATTAGACATGATCAACTAAAGTCATTCATTAAACATATGACTAAACCGTTAACAAATATATCAAACATCTCACACATACCTATATATATACCTAAATACATATATATATATATATGCAAGTGCCGAATCATCAATTAAACATATTCATTATCCAAATCCAGCATTTAGTCGAATTCACTCATCAACCCAAAATGACTATTAATATCTAATGCAAAACATACGCACATCATTTTTACCATGAGTAACCTAACAAACATATTTCATAATCATGTATATACGAAAACCGTTTCAACCAAATCACAACCAAAATCGTCAACCATATTCCATGCATATAACATATATAAGCTTAACTAAAGTTTCTATTAGCCATTTTCGCATGGCTTAATATATACATACTTCAAAATTGACCAAAAACAATCTAGCTTATACATGCCATAGGTTCAAGTGTAAACTTATCAAATACCAACAATGGTCAATAGTGTGATGGACTTTGCTGACGATCCCCGAGCTCGTAACTAGATCTCAAAATCTATAAAACAGAGGCAAACATAACACACAGTAAGCTATTTAAACTTAGTAAGTCATAAGCAAATAAATCATTAAATGAACATTAGTATTGAGTCAACTAAACTGAATCAAATAATCTATAATCAAAAACAACATTTTTCATGCTTGAAACTCATATATCATCACATAAACGATATGTAGTTATATTAACTTGGCCGAATACACATAAGTTTATAAGCATATATAATTCTCAATTCCATAATGCATATTTCATTTGTTCATCTCAAATATATACTCACTTTATCTTTTAAGACATTTAACTTAAGAAATACCTGACATTTTAGTTCAATTTCACATTCGATCTAAACTTGATATTGCCCTTTGAACCATTCAGGGTCGAATAGGATACTCGGATAATCACATATATTGAACAATGCCAATGTACCAGACGTGGTCTTACATGCTATCTCATATCGATGTCACTGTCCCAGAATGGGTCTTACATGAATCGAATTCGATGCTGATGTCTTAGACGTGGTCTTACACGTAACCACATATATCGATGCCAACGTCCCAGACGTGGTCTTACATGAATCGAATACGATGCCGATGTCTCAGACATGGTCTTACACGTAACCACATATATCGATGCCAACGTCCCAGACATGGTCTTACATGAAATCACATATATCAAAATCCTATGGTTTGTATAGGGCTTTCGGACGTCATAACTCAGTCGAAACAAATTCATTAACATATCTCCCAAGCTTATTTACTTTCGGTTAACATATATATATTTTCAAATAATTCATTTCAGCATATAGATCTCATATTTATTTAAAATTAACAATATCTATTTGCTTATAAACGTACCTCGAACGATGAAAATCGGAACGGGATGACTAGTCAACAACTTTGATTTTCCCCCGATCCAAATCCGATTTCTTTGGTTCTTGATCTAAACATATTCAAATTAAACTCATTCAAACATATTTTCACTCAATTTAGTCCAAAAACACATAAGTGGACAAATTACCATTTTACCCATGACATTTCACACTTTTTACAGTTTAGTCCAAATTGCGCAAAACACAAAACATGCAAAATTTTCACACACCATGCCTAGGTCGAATGTTCCTAGTGTTCATACAAGTCCATATATTTCATTTATTTCATATTTTAGTCCCTAAATTTATTATTTTTTCAATTTAGTCCTAATTACTCAAAATCATCAAAATTCCAATACAAAACATGTTAATCCAAAACATATCTTTCATATTTCACCAACTAACTTCATAAAGCTCAAATATTCATCAATGGAATAATTCAAAATATTCATCAAGATCAAAAATTCAAGCATGGGCTTTGTAGATAACATAGCAACGATCTAAAAAACGTAAAAATTATCAAAAACCGAGCTAGAACTCACCTTGAATCAAGCTTGACAAAGGCCGAATAACCTAGGCTATATTTTATTTCTCTTTTCTTTAGTTTCGGTCACCAAGAACAAAAATATGAATGAATTATAATTGTTTTATGTTTTATGATATATTAACATATTATATATTTTACAAATATAACCTTTATAATTAAATAACTAAAACATATATATCAAGGATACAACATTCCATCACTAACTCCAATGGTCTATTTGCAACTTAAATGCTTCCATTTAAAAAGACAATAACAATTTGGCCCTTACACATTAAACTATCAAGTTTTCATTTTACGCAATTAAGCCCTTTTATTTAATCGGACACTCAAATGACAAAATTAAATCATGAAAATTTCACACATATAAATTCACACATAATAAACACAGAATATAATTTTAAAATATTTTTCTGATTCAGATTCGTGGCCCTGAAACCACCATTCCGAATAGGGTGTAAATCGGGTTGTTACACCTACAACATTTCTTTTACATCCAACCAGAAATTCAAGTCCCTAAGTAATTGTTCTTTAATTTTTTGTATAGATTTGTGACAACCCAAATTTGGTCGAGACTGTTCAACCCGAATTTCAAGTTACACATTAGCCACCGAGGTGACTCTCTGTTAAACAACCACAAATCACACCAAACATCCATACTCACGATACATATACAAAATATTTCATACAAGCATTTAGTCTTAAGAGCATGTTTTTCCAAATCAAACAATAACTCATATAATCAGTGGAATAAGGAATACCTGAATTTCGGCAGGCTCTACTAGCTGCAGAATGTCTCATTAGTTCATCTAAGTAGTATTATATAATTCAAGCAGCAGTTTCAACCAAACAAGCAAACGCGAAGATTTAAAAGTCCCAAAAACTAAATAGTCCGAAACAATTTATTTACAACCCTTGAAAAAGAAATGATTTATAAATTTTATGAAGTTATCTAAGTCTCATTCTAAGTCTCTAGCCTGAGAATGCCCCATATTGCCTTATTGGGGTTTTATAAGCTCAACGCACATACTATAGAAAGAAAGTGTGTGCAATGGATCACTGAACTGCCACCCTTCTCTCTATTTCGCGTACAACTTATTTGAAGGGGAAAAGAAAAATAAAGATATGAGCTTGCGAAAGCTCAGTGAATACACATGTATACAACACTCGAAAACACATCAATTAGCCACATACCAAACAACTCACATACAAACAAATCACATATAATAGACTTCATATCATCGGTTCATATATATATATATATATATATATATATATATCCAACCCAGTTCAGTTCAGTGATATATTGGCAGTTCGTAAAAAGGAAACATAGTTAAATCATATACTTATTAGATAAACTGATCTCCCAAAACACACCCTAAGACTCACAGAGTCATTCAAATTACCATATAAGTGTAGCACGAATGCTCACACTCTCCGAAAATGTATACCCTTACGATCCCCAATGAATGGAGTCGATGAATAGAGCATTGCTCGACATTCCCTTATTTCTCTATCGAATCACCTGGCCACAATGGCCTATCACATTCCCTTATTTCACACGGCCATCTAGTCTACACGGTCTACCTACATGGTCTGTAGGATTTCATAAGATTGTGTGGCCCACACGGTCTACACAATTTCACACGACCGTGTGGTCCACATGGTCTACCCACACAATCTACACGATTTCACACGGCCAAGTGGCATTGGGCAGTTTCGAAGAACAACCCAGTTTCATGATTTTATCAAGTTTCTAATGAGTTTTGGGGTCAATTTCACACACCTGATTGTTGATTTAATCGGCTACACAATTGGAACTCCCAAAAACCTACAATTGTTCGCCAACTTGTACTAATTAACCAAGAGAAACCCATCTAAAATCACATCCTTAAACCGAAATTTTAGTCCCAAAATCACAATTCAATTACTTACTTCTTTGAAACAACACCCAGAATCGAGCGTCTTCTGCTAAAAAATCATAATACATAACCCTCTCGCCTAAAACAAAACCAGTTGGACATTTAACAAATTATAGAACGAAACTAATATTTTAAAACTCAATCTTAACAAAGAACGAGTTAAATCGAACAATAACAGAAAAATCAACGACAAAACTTACACTATTTTCTCTTTATGACTGACACCGAGAAGCAATGCAACCCCTACAACGAAACCATCAGCAAACATTAATAAAAGAAAAAGCTACCAAGAAATATTAGTTAAACAAATAGCAAAATATTTCAAATTTGCACACTTCAGGAGTTGAACTTAAGACTTAAGTTAAGTTGACACCTTCCTACTAAACCAGCAAGCTCATTCTATCAAAACTTGCACATAAATAAGATTTAAGCCAAAAGACTAGAGATATGGGTTGAACTAAAATTTAACAAAATTTATGGAATAGGATTCAAACCTAAAACCTCACACATACAACCCCCAACACCTAACCATTGAACCAAATCAAATTATTTATCGAAATATTCTAACTCAAAAATCAAGATGTAACCACTCTTGGTTTCACTAACCCAATTTCTTCTAACCCAATTTTAGGGATATGAAAATTCTAATATTGGGAAGTTAAATAAAGTAAAAATAAAATACTAGAAAAATAAAAATATTATCCTAATAAAAAATTAAAATTATTATTTTTACAAAAAAATTCTAAAATAAAAGTTCCTAAAATAGATCATTGTCTATCAACTTTGTTTTTTGCCTAAAACTTTTACGACAACCCGCTCTAAAACTTTTACGACAACCCGCATCTTTGACTCTTTTTGACTTTTTAGGTTTGTTTTTGCACCTAATCAAAAATCAAGTACTAAACCCAAAATTAATGGCATCTCATTGAAGAATTTGTCAAAAAGCACAATAAACATGTAAATTGGACATATTATCGATATAATACATCAAAAAACATCAAATTAACTCTTAATACTATTTTTAACTCTAAAATTAATCTGTTTTTATATATAATTCTAAAACCCTAAACCTTAAACCCTAATATTCTAAATGCTAAACCAATTTACACCTAAATCCTAATCAAACCCTTTCCCTAAAATCATAAATGTTAAAATTCTAAATTCTAACACACCATACCATAAATCATAAAATTAGTTCAACAAAAAAACCTTAAACCTTACCTTACTATTTGTTAATTTTGTTTAATTTTTATATTAATTTTATTTAGTTAATCAACACTAATTAAGATTAAAATACTATTGAGAATCGATATAGTCATGGCGAACTTAAGGGGGAAGGCAGTGGTCTTGCCTTCTCCAAAAAAATGAAAATCATGCAATTTAGTCTCTTTAAGTTAATATATGATAAAATTGTACTTTGACTCCCAAAATAATGAAAAGAATTATGATGAGTTCCTTTGAAAATGATGAAATAAAAACTAATAAATGATAAAATTATATTTTAACCTCTTAAAAATTTATAATTCAATTCCGACCCTTACTAAAAAGTTTTTGAATTTGCCCTCATCTAGTGTTAGAAAGCATATGATATTAATTAGAAATTCTTTTAAAAATATAAAGATACATTTTTTTGGATGCCTAAAAATTGTGGGACATTCTAATATAATTTAAATTCTATTTATATTTTTATATTTTAAAATTGATAACATGATTTAATTTTATTAATGCAAAAAGACTAAATTTTTTAATGTCATTTAATCCCAAAATTAAAAATCCGAATAATGTAACATTTTCTTAGCAGGTTTTAAATTACTTTTATTCTCTTACACATATCAATATTTCCTAGTGTTTTATTTTTTTTTAGAACAAAGTGCGTTATGATGGACTTAAATTCACATCTTTTATTAATAATAATAATAATAATAATAATAATAGTAATAGTGATAATTAAGTTAAAGCCTCAATCCACATACAACAAACTTACTAGGTAATGATATAGAGAAGGCCGGAAAACACCACGATTCTTCTCTACAGTTGCATGTAAAATCCGTGTTATTTTATTAATCATTTATATCTAATATCATATTTTAATTAATTTTGGGTAAACTTTATAAATGGTCATCCAATTATATTCGTGTTCTTGTTTTAGTCACTTGACTTTAAGAATTTTAATTTAGATATTAATATTTAAGTTTATTTTTGTTTTAGTCACTTATTGTTAAATTAATAACAAAAAGCCTTTTTCTAGTTGATATAATAATAATACATTTAGTCCTCAATACTTGTATATTCTATCAATTTGATCCTAATTCTAAATAGTTCAATAAATTTAATTCTTCACATTTACAAATTCTATTTGAAATGCACTGTTTTAAAAGTTGAAAGCTTTCGTTAGGAAGTTTGAGAATCAAATTAATAGAATTTGAAAATGTGAAGAATTAAATTTATTAAATTATTTAGAATTAGGACTAAATTGATAGAATATATAAGTATTGAAAACTAAATATATCATTATACCCACTAAAAAATTTCCGTTATTCAGTTACCAATATAATGAGTGGTGACTAAAATTAGAACCAACTCAAACACTAATATCTAAATTAAAAAATTTTAAAATTAAATAATCATGACAACAACACGAGCATAATTTCTCTAATTTTTTAGATTAATATTATCGAAACTTACTTTTCCCCGAAGTTGTCTAGGAATAAAAAAGCATGCAGCAAACATTTTTGGAAATGAAAGAACAACTCAATTAGTTGATTGATTATCATCAGTACTGTTACACATTTATATAACATGACGCTGATGATCTCATCATCAATCATCATATAAACTTGTTAGGAACATGGCATGAGACAAAACACCTGTTGTTGTTTGATTTATTTAAAGTACGAGAACCTTAAAAGTCAAACAATGTTTCTTGCCTTGTTCCACCAAATAAAGAAAAAAAAAACCAGTAAAATAAAACCGTACCTCCATTGTCCCCCTTTGTGAGAGTCTAGCTGAAAGTTACTAGGGACATCTTGAAAGACATTATTATTTTGGTAGATGTAGAGTACAGTAAAATTATGGTACTAAAAAGTTAAAATGTTTTTTATCCTTTAAATTAATTTTATATATCAAATAAAAGAGTAAATTGATATTTTTAAAAAAATTTATTTATTTGTATTATTAAAAAATTAGTGTGGTTAATAGAATAATCAGATAATAACATGTAATTTCAAATTATAAAGTAAATAAACGAATGATCTAAATAAAACAAAATAATCAATTTAAATATTATTTATATGGTTAATTTTAGCATTGACAAAATAAAAAAATGAAAAGAAATAAAACCCAGGCCCGATTAGTGTTGATATTTCATATTAGAATGGATATTAAAATATTTAATTTGGGTTAATTTCATTTTAGATCGTTTATATTTTACATGGTTATAATTTAAGTACTTATTTCATTTAAGTAACTTCATCATAATATCTTATTTTATTGATATCTTTATACTTAAGTCATTTTTTATTATTTTAGTTTTGATTCTAAATTTTATTTTTATTTAAAATTTAAGATAACTTGAGTTCTAACTTTTGGATTTTAATTGTGTTATTAAATTATTATTTTAAATTCATTAATTTTTATATTTAGTTTTAAAGTTAAAATTTTCATAGAAATTTTAATTTAAATATTATTTTTATTTATTCTTAAAAATATATAGTTTAAGGTTCAAATTTTAAAATAAAATATAATATAATATTTATCATACAAATAAATATTATTTAATTAAATTTTTAAGAAAATTAAAGTTAAATAATATTTATCTTAATGTTAAAATTATTTTAATATTTTTCATAAATATTATCGTAAAGATAAATATTATTTATCTATATATTTAAAATTTATTTATCCTTTCATAAAAATCCTAACACAATTTTAATTTT
This sequence comes from Gossypium arboreum, assembly GCF_025698485.1. NCBI lineage: Eukaryota > Viridiplantae > Streptophyta > Magnoliopsida > Malvales > Malvaceae > Gossypium > Gossypium arboreum. The sequence goes on along the minus strand of NC_069073.1, from coordinate 10,260,378 downwards.
AATATTTTTATTTTAAATTCTAATTTTAAATTGATAGATTTTAATGTTTAGTATAAAGTTAAAAAGTTTATGGAAATTTAATTTAAATAATATATTTTTAATTTATAAAATATAGTTTAAAATTCAAAATTAAAAATTAAAAATAAAATGATATTTATCATAAAGAATAATAATATTTTATTAAAATCAAGTTAAATCATGTTTATTTTAATATTTATCTTAATATTAAATTTAAATTTAATACTTATTATAAAAATAAAAATATTATTCAATTAACATAAAGATATAATTATAGTTATATTAAATGATTACTTCATATATATTTAAACTGTAAACTCATATATCTTATTTACTATAGGATATTAAATTGTGTCTAACATAAAATAAAGGCATAATGACTTTTAAGCCCTCCAACTTAAAAAAGCTATTTTAATATTTCATTTAATTTTTCACCTTTAAACTTGTATTATTTGTTAAATTACCTCAAAATTATGACATCCATATCACCAATTAATTTTTAATATATATATATATATATTTTATATTTTTAATAACTGTAATATTTTTTATTTTTAAAATATTTTTTATAATTTTTATAATTTTTAAATTTAAAATTTAATTATTAACATGACAATTCATGTAGATATCATGTCAACAAAGTTTCCAAACAATTAACATTTCCACTTAATAGTCAATACAAAATCAAAGGTTTAAAATGACAAAAGAACCCTTTTTCTATAAAGTTGGGGCCAAAAAAATCATTGTATAAATTTAATAATATTTAAATTATTTTTCCTTCAAAATTGAGTTTTTAATTTTTTAAAAATTGTCATGCAATTTAACCTTATGTAATAAATTTTAAATATTTCACTTCTACCAACATCACTATCCATATTACAAACAAAAATTAGTGAGTTATTTTTTAATTTTTTTCATAAGTCAAATATATGTTTTTTTTACTTTATTTAAAGCTTTATTTTATACCAAAAATTATATAAAAGATGTAACACATAATCCATACCTGCCTTCCAAAACATAAAACATAATTCGAATTTTGCTAATTCTAGGTTATTCAATATTCTGAATTTAAATCCCTTTTAAGGCAAATAGCATCAAAATAAAAGTATGCTACTTTGGGATAATGCTAAAAGGATAAAAAGAATTACTAATTGCATCAACCTCACTCATTTACAATATGATAAAACATGGGGGGAAATAAGAGAGGTGCCCTATAAATGTGCACTTCTTAACAATTTTCTCATTCAACTACAAACTTCATCCGGTGCACTTTACAACAGTTTTTCCCTTTTCCCCCTTTTTTTTTCTTCTTTTTTTTTTTTTGTTTGTTATTTTTCCCTTTTATGTACAAGAAACTGTGGTGAAAAAAAAAAAACAGAGTACCCATGTCCCACTAAGAGAGAAAGAAGAAAAAACAAAAAATAAAAGAAGGAAAATAGAAGTTTCTAAAGCTGGAACAGCAACCACTGACAAGACAACATGGATAAGAAAATGATTCTTTTTTTTTTTTTTTTTGTATTACAAGATGATATGTAATGAGACTCTGAGATCAGTTTTCCCGGATGACGGGACCAGTGTACAAAGCCCCCTTCACAACCAAATCGTCAGGTTTGTCCCTCTCTTGAAGCCAAGCATAGTTATCCTTCTCTTCATCCGGAATTGATACTTGTTCATCACCTGTATCATCTTTTTACTCTTTAGTTTGATTTCAATAACCAAACATGATAGGGAAAATTGGATTAAGTTATGGGAAAAGGGTACCTGAGAATTTTGTGAATGGGTAGGCCAAGTAGTACGTACAGTGCCGTCCTTCGGCATCCGAGTACGGAGGGCCTAGAACATCCAACACCGCACATGCTGTGACAGCAGTGAAGCAATGCATGTTGCCTCCATCAGCTGGATAAAGTATGGAGGTCTTGCAAGGTGCGGTCAAGTTGGAATCGACCTTAACTTTAGCCAACCGAACTTCCGAACATTGTGCTGCTGTTACCATTAACAAAAATGGTGTCAGGGTAAGCTCTTTACATGGATGATGCTTTTAACTATTGTCACTAACAATTCATAAAAACACAGTAAGCATCTACATTCTACTAATATAACTCGACCCAAAATCGGTGCCTAACAGCATCAAGAATTTGGTTTAACATGATCAATCTACTTTCTTTGCTAATGAAATCACAATAATGGAAGTTCATCCTGTCCTTTATAATGCGAAAATAATAGTAAACAATTAATTTATAAAAATAAAAACTTACTTTGTGAAGGTTCCGCAACAGCTGATGCATTGCTAGGGGCACCAACAGCCCAATCGTACGATTTGATGTGCATAGTTCCGAAGAGAAGCTTACTGAATACCGTCATTCCAGGATGATTGTGAAGAGGAAGAACACCGGATGGAGGCAAGCAAAAGATGCCCATCTGCATTACATGAAAATTTTTACAACTCCCAAATTATTGCTTGATAACCAAAGAAGCATTTCAATTAGGTTGTACTTACCGAAAACTTTTCACATTCATGAATATGCAGGTAGGTTATTGTTGGAGCTCGCCGAGCTGCTTGCGGACTGAAAAATGACATTCGTGGACTAAGACCAACATCAACCGGCTTAATGTCATCTACACCAATGAACAAAAAGAAGCAATGTTAGTTAGCATCACACTGTCTTCATCACTTAACACTTTCTTGAGAGATTAAACAACTAAATGAAACGAAATTAGATATTTATATCAGTTCTATCTCTTCCCACACTAACCAACCGAATACAGACAGGATGGGAGAGTTTGTATCATTCATAACCGAGTTGCATGAAAATTAGAGCAAACAAAAGGAAAAACAGACATGAGATATCTTCCATTTGACATTTCAAAGGCTGAAACGCACGATACCAAGTTGTCATATAATTTATTGAGAGACTTTAACCGACACTTGGACAATAAAAAAACACACGCACAAACACAAAAAATACATGTAATAATGAATCACATGCAAGACCGACATGATTAAATAGCAATGCACTCAACCCAAACAACAGTAGTACACTTCCCAACATTTTTTTTACAGTTTATCTGCCTAAATAATGTGACATAAGTACCTACAAAGTAGTTTATGATATCAGGTTCCTATAGTCCTCAAATACAAACAAATGCATAGGTGGATGAATGATAAGCCAATGACTGAATGCCAAGGAAACCCCTTTGAAAAGATTAGTAAAATATTATTATATTTATAGAATGAAGCCATTTTCAAGTGTAGGATCAAAAATATAGTTCAGGAACACAAATGCTGAACCAATTTCAGAAATTCATGGTTAATTATCCCCAAACTTCAATCAAAGTCGAGACATATGATCTTAAATATCAACACATTTAAGGACTTTTGGGTATGGTTAAACTGCATTTAGACTCAAAAAGTCAACCTGCGATCCACTATAATCACAATGAAAAAAAAACATACCCAAAAGAGCGCTAAGCTGCTCAATTTTATCAGGGGGTGGGACAAATCCAGTCCCGGCATGGGCGAAAACGTCCTTGCAAGCATCGAAAAGCCGTTGAACGGGGTGCACCACCATCGTCTTCTTCTGCCGCCGCCGATTTTTCCTTCCCCTGCTATCTGAAGTAGTAGTATTCCTATTCTTATTCGTATTGGAACCTTTATTAGTGTTTTCTGTATTTTCTTTGGCTTCCTTATCCAATTCACTAAAATCTCTCCCTTTTATATCAGCCACGGTTGCTCTCCCCATTTAGAATTCTGAATCAACTCTATCAGAGGCATAGACACAAACAAACAAACAAACAAAAAAAGGGGAGCTAAATTCCGATATGGGTATTTCTGAAAACTATCGAAAATTGGAAATCAAAATCTGGATATCAAACAAAAAGTTAAAACAACAGAGAAAATGCTGATGAACAAGCCAAAAAAAAAAAAGGAGGAAAACAGGGTTTAAACAGAAGGAACAGGGGACAGAAAAGAGTGGAGTAAAAATTGTATCTTATTAGGTAATTTTGGATGGGATTTTCGTACAAAATGAAAACAGAGACGTGAAATATCGCATCGCCGTAGGAGTTCGGTGAAAAAAAAAGGGAGAAGAGATGAAATGGGAGGGAGACAAGAAGAAGAAGGGGAAATAAATGAAGGTTTAGGGTTAAGGTGAAAGAATGAACAGTTGGTATTTGATAGAGAGATTGAAAAACCAGGGGCCATGGTCTTGGATACAACTTCACCTGCAAACGCAAATCTATGGGCTAATTTCAAACAGCGGATTTCTATCTTTTTCTCTCTCTCTTTTTATATACGTATATATACCCCCAAATTTTCTTTTCCTGCTTTTACCCCTTCGTTTTCCAGGTTTCTACAACATTATGACCCCTGCTCTCAAGAAAAATTATCATTATTATCGATCCATATTATTATCATCTAAATATCTCCAATTTATTTTATGTAGAGCTTTTCTCTTGTTGTTTCTTCTACATCTTTTCTGTCGATTTTAGTCATAAAACAGTGATTTGCCCTGGATGCCCTTTTTTTTTTAAATTGCAGTAAAATATTTTAATTTTTCATGTAAGATATATTTTAATTTTTTGATAAATTACAATAACAAGTAAATCTCAAATAACAGACGACTCGAATCCAAATTACACTTGGACTAATAAACACGTTGGATCATTAAGTCATCACATGAGATTTAAAATATATTTTTTGAAATTAAATTTACCCCACACTCACATGAAGAAATGATTATATAATAAATACATTTATGAAAAATATCACATTGTAACCAATAGATACTTTGGTTATAATGGTAAATTTAATTGTTTATTATGCATATTTTTAGGTTTAAACTTTTCCTTTTGATTAATTTTTTATTATATGAAAAGACAAAAAAAATATTTTATAAAAATATAATTTAATTTATATATAAAGAATATTTGTTTTTACACTAACTCGGATGGAAATTCACTAAAGTATTCTTCTTTTATATATATAAAAATAAGTTATATTATTAGAGAATATTTTTTATATTTTTATATAAAAGTAATAAATACATAATTATTATAATATTTGAACTCGTTAAATTCTATACATTTAACTTCATCATTTCAACCAATAATTCATTTGATTTTTATATAAACTTTTTAATAAATATATGTATTACACATTCACATCATGATTGTATATATACTACATAGTTAAATTAAGACACACCTACAACTTAAGTGAAATAAAAATTAATATTAAAATTATATTTTATAAAAAATTATTCAATTATTATATCATAAGTAAAATAATAAAATAATCGTAAGTCATAGAAACTCAATAAAAGGATTAAAAATAATATATATGTAAATATATGAAATATAAATTCATGTATAAAAGTTTTATAACTAAGAACATTTTAATTTATTAAAAAATATTTTAATATAAAACATTTTAAATATCAACAAAAAAATACAAAGATATTCCAAAAGAGAAAATTATAATTAAGGTCATTAGTTATCTATACAAATGAATATAGACAAATGCACACCCAACATCATCTCATACTTAAAACCCAAACCAGTGTTGGAAATTTCAATTCCAAATTTTATTTTATTTTATCATATTTTTGGAATTTTATTAACACAAATAGAAATATTAACTTTTCTTTTTGAAATTTTAGGCATTTCTTAGAATTTTATGAAATTTTAATTATTTTAAAAATTATAATTTTAAAAATATTTTTATGAAATAAATTATGAAGTTTTTTTTTAGAATTTTATGATTATTAGATTATTTTTGAAATTATTATTAAAAATATATAAATACCACACTAATAATATTTTAATTATAATTCAAGAGCGAAATAAAATATTAACCCAATGTAATTATGCTCACACTTCAACTCGAAATGACACAATTTTGTATACGATAGGATTATTCAATAAAAGAAATTAGAAATAGTAAAAGTATGATAAATAAACACATGATAAAAATATATAAATATTTTTAAAATTCATAAAATTATTAATTATATTTTAATTTAAATAATTTTAATATTTAAATATAATTTCAACACATAAAATATAAACAATATATGAATGAAACGTAAATTCATCCATTGTTTTTGAGTAAACTATAAAATTAATTACTTTTATTTAAGTAAATTTATATTTTAATCACTAAACTTTAAAAATTATTATATAATCACTAACGTTATTGATTTATTATATTATTATCACTCCACCGTTTATTTTTGTTAAAAGTGTAATGACAACCTAATGCCACATTAAATTTTGTTACTTTTGTTATGTTTTTAGGTCTAATTCTTATAATTTATCTTTTGAGTGAATTTAATCATTTTCATTTGTTTTCTTTTTAAATTTTTCTTTTCCTTTTGCTTTTCATTTCTTCTTTTATTCATGGTTTATAGCTATAAAAAATAAAAAAAATGCTCTTTTAAGTAAAAACCACAAAATTAATCAACCCTACAACTTAATTTACATTCAATTAAGCTATTTTATTTACAGCTTAGTTTTTGATCACATTTAATGTTAAATTTAATTAACGGAATAATTGGATAGTGATATGTGGCAACTCCTTATTTAATTTTTGTTTTCCTTATAAAAATCATAAAAATCTTAAAAATATATTTAAAATTTTAAAATTTTATATAAACTTATAAAGTTTATTAAAAATAAAATTATAAAAATGATTAAAAATATTAAAAATTTATATCAACTTATAAAATTTGTAAATTTTATAGAAACTTATAAAAATTTCATTAAAAAGCTTATAAATATTGTGATAAATTTCTAATAACAACATATAAACATGTTTAAAATTTTATGCAAAATTATAAAAATTAATTAAAACTTATAAATATTATAAAATTTATAGTAAATTTTAATAAATTATAAAAATTATTAAATATAAAAATTATATAAAGTCATTTATTACTTCCTCATTTCGAAAATTAAACTCTTAAAATTAGAATGAACATGTGGTATCAGACTAAATTTTGGATAATAGGAGTAACCATCAAATCATCGGGTTTATTTTAATGTAGAATCAAATATTCTCGACCTTCCACAGATAAAACGATAATCACGGGATCCTCTCTTTTTTATTGATAATTTATTTATTTTTATTTTTTTATCTCCAATTTTTAAGTAAAGTACATTAGTTTGGAACTTGAAAAGTTAAAGAGTGTTTGCTAAAAATTGTATGCTATAAAGTGTTTTCAATTCGATTAAATATTATAAAACTAAAATTTTACTATCCAACGGTTGCAAATATTATTATATGTCAGTGTGAAATATTTTGACAACTATTCTCATTATCCAATAGTTGGTCTGATGTCATGTGTTTATTCTGATTTTAAGGATTCAATTCTCAAAATGAGGAACCAATAAATGACTTTTTATAACAAATATTTTTAAAAATTATAATTTTTAGACTTTTTATTTTTAATAATTTTATAAGTTATATAAAATTTTAAATATGTTTTATATTTTTATTATCTTTATAAATTTGTATAACATTTTAGAGTTTTTCCAAGTTCTTATAATTTTTTTATATTTTTATAAGTTTGTAATTTTAATATTTTAATATTTTTTGTATTCTCCATGTCCATTTTACAGAGTCCGTGTTCGAGGTACTTCGCTATCACTCCCAATAATATCATCTTCAAGGTTCGAACCTGCATTCTTTCCTTAGGAGTGCAATGTGTCTTACCATTACACCTAACCACTTATTGGTTTTATGATTTTATTTACAAGGAAAATGAAATATTAAACTAGGGGTTGTCATGTGTCGCTATCTAATTCTTAATTGATTTTTTTGTTAATGCAAGAGCTCAATTGGATGTGAATTAAGTTGAGGGCCTTAGTTGATTTTTTTTTTTAATTTTCTTTTCTTATGGGCCTTTTAATTTTATATCTATAAGCCTTTATTTATTTTTCCTTCTATTCTTTTTCTTCTTCTTCTTCTTTTGCTGTTGCTGCTTTCTTAATCTTAGCCATCTATAGTGCCACCGTCACATTCAAAGGTCTTTTTCAATCACAATAACCACAAAAAGAAAGCTATTTTTTAGTATATATACAACTAACTATTAAGGACACATCGAGAAAATTGGCATCAACAACAAAGAAAATATTCTTTCTGCAACATCCCATACCCAACCTAATCGCTAAGTCCAAGCTACGGGATGTCACATTTATTGTTGGAGCAACTACGATCAAACACAATTCTATTTAACGATATATACATGTTATTAATTTGGAACATTCATTCACTATATGATAAACATTCATTTTGAGGTCCTTTATGAGCTTACGGAAGCTCTTAAGGTGACTAAATTGTAATGTTTGCAAAATATCGGGTTGGTGTCACAACTACGTGGGTTCCTCGTTGCAACGACAATGGTTTGACGTCACAACATGACCGGCTATTTCCAAAAGGGTCCATTTGGTACCTATTTAAATTATTCAAACACATAACCAATGCTTCCATTCAACCATTTAACCAAAAATGACACATTTGTATGCTCAATTCTACCCACAAAACAACACTTAACAAATACATTGCTCAAAATGTCATTTAATACATTGATACCTATGACAATTTCAACCATTTTGAACCATTTGAACATTTGGTACCAAGTCAATTTCATTTAACATAACATAACATGATCAATTTCAATTTCAATTTCAACCATCTCAAACATGACATTTACATTACCTTAACCATATTAAGTTAACCATTTCTACTCAAGTTATACCAAACCGACTCAAACCTAGGTATATGCCATATATTAAAACAAAAGGACTATACAAATATTGGTGAGTCGAGGATCATTGGCTAGATGTTGAATCATGTCTCTGGACCTTGAGAATTACCTAAACCTATGCACGGAATAAACAAACCATACGCTTATTGATAAAGCTCAGTGGTACTTTTATGGTTCAAGTCATAAAATGAACATATTAAATATAAAGGTTCGATCCAATTATACCATAATTCAATCAAATCAGTTTACATAATCAATACTCAAATGCACCACTTATACACCATTCCAATCGATAATCAAACTAAACATACAATACCAGACATTCAATTATCAAGGATATAACCCTTTCCATTTCAAATTCATATATTCATAAATCATTATGGCATTCAATCTTATTTCATCCATTGCTATCTAATCATTCATTTTACAATTCAATTTTCTTTCTTGAGTCTACTAACTCGTTCGAATTTGATTCGGCCCCTAAGGCACATATAAATCGATTCACAGAGGTCTTTCACATGCTATTGCTTTCTACATGTCACATATATACTAGTATACCAATTCAATTACTTTAATCTCAATTGTCAATTCAACAAATCATATTTTATAACCATATTAACCAAACACAGACTTAGAATGGATACACGGATCTATACTCTGTCACCCCAGGTTGCTCGACAATGATGACTTTGAAACATGTACATACTACAACTCTAGGTTGCCCGACAATGATGAGTTTCGCAGTCTACATGATTTGCCATCCTGGGTTGCCCAACAATGATGACTCTATATATACATTCTACCACCCTTGGTTGTCAACAACGATGGTTTCTAATCATATCGTAACCCTATGGCATGCCAACTATATTTAGCCTTATCCAAACAATTAATAGGGTAATCAATATTCCGATTACATTATATAACCAATTCACATATCATCATTCTCAATTCATCATCAATTACCAATTTCCTCATATCATATAACATTTTTCAAACAATTTTCGTATCATATATCATGTATAAATTTAATCATGCTACTTTCCATTTTATTCAATTCAGTCCAATCTAGATTTTCAATACCAATCATAATGAATTAATTCATACTATAATTATTAACTCACCTCAATGCTCAAACATACAATTTAACATGAATATGAAATCAATAGACTAATCTTGAACCATAAAAGCACAAATCGAAATCTCGCGTCACTTGTTAACAATTCTTGTTTTTCCTTTCCCTCTTGACGAATCGGTGTCATCTTTAGCTACATATGACAATTAAATAAGTAAAAAATATCAAAATTCATCCAATTTATGTTCAAATAAAAAGTCAAACATATTTTTTATTTTGTTCAATTTAGTCCCTAAACTCGAGATGTAACCTCCTTAACCTGGCCTAGATATTAAACCGGAGTTCAAAAATTATATTAGCCACCAAAGTGACCTAGTAAGCTATCAGAGTTTTTGAAAATGGTCATTTTAAAACATTTTTTTAATTTGTTTAGAAAGCTTAGTTAAATACTTGATTTATTATTCCTCAAGTTTTATTTATTATCTAACAGTGGAAAAGATAACAATTACTTATGTTTTTAATAATCCCGGGGTTCATCAAATAATAATAGCCTAAAATCCTAATTAAAACTTAAAATTGAATGTCATGCAAAATAAAATCAAGCCTAAATCCTAGGTCCCATGCCACGATTTATTTAAAATCTAGAAGACCATACCGAGATCACCTTGGTACTGTGTTAGTATGATCATAAAACAAAACCTTGCTTTTATTAAAACTATTTCATCCTCTAAACCACTTTCAAAATTTCCAAAATCAAAAGAATCTATATAAGATGTATCTCCATTCGAACTACCATCTATTGCAGTTGCTAACCTAACTTTTTTTTTCTCCTAAGTCATTACCCAGGCCAGGAAATTTTGTTTTAGCCTCTATATCTTCTTCCATAACATTTTTTTTTTGTCTTTTTATCTATATAAGCTCTAGCATATTGCTTTACGGTTCGTACTTCATCTTTAGAGCTAACCCACAGCCAACACTATCACCTATACTTCTTAAATTAATAGACCACTCATCCTTGACCCATTGAGCCTTACCACTATTGCTCGCATGTTGCCCACATTGGTCAACAACATTAATATTCCCACCAACACCTTCACCCTCATTACACTCACCACCCTCATTACAATCCTTACTAGCACCTTCTACCTTTGTAGTTATCCCATCCCTTGTAACATTGTCTACACATGGTAGCATTGGCAATTCAACAACTTCAGGTGTGTCAATGCCATGTTCTATATATACATGCAAGGAACCTAATTTCATAAAATGACTACTCATTTCAATAAAAATTATCATAGCAGTTTCTAGTTCCATCACTAAATCCTATGCTAGTTTCATAGTCGTAGAAATTCCTAGCTGACCTAAAATCTTTCTCTTCTACTATGCCAACTAACACATAAAAGGATAAATAATCAGAGTTTATGTCCTATTCTTTTACTATACCATTAACATATGATACAATAGTGTTCTATTCAAAATTACAACCCAAATGCATGTGTAGGGTGTACTTGAGGCAAGCCATTTGTACTGTACAAAACATAAATTAATAATATTAATTAAAGTATTTATTAATAACATATTAAACAACATATCAAACACCAAACAAAATTTCACTGTTCCTTACCTTTGTTACCAATCCACTAAATAACAAAAGTTGCACTTATTTGAATCAATTACAGTAGAGAGATTTCGTTTGCACTGTGAACCTTAAATCCAACACAAATCATAGTTAAATAAGAAAAAAAAACTAAAATAAAGATTTAATGGAAGTTTAAACACAAAATGTTTGAGATGAAATTTCAACAAGTCAAAAATCACGACAGTAAAGGTTACCCTTACAACTTAACACAAACATAACAAAAGAGAAACCACTAAACTTAAATAAAAGTACACAATCATTGAATAAGTCAAAATTAGTGTCAAATCTATTTCATTTATAAACCCTAAAAAAAATATTTTAACAAGTCAAAAATCCAACATTTATATTTGAATTGTTGTATATAATATGCCATGCGAAAATGGCTAATTTGATATATAAGTATTTACTATCTTCATAAACCCTTTTAAAAAAACCTAAACATGAGTTCTTTCAAAACAATTGTTAAAAAAATTTTAGTGCTTTAAAGCTAGTAAATTTGTAATGACCCAACTTTTACTAGTGTCAGAAAATGCGATTTTGGAATTCCATTTTCATAAACTGAGTTCGTAAGGATAAAATAGGAAGATGTACAGAGTTAGTATGAAAAAATATTAGAGATTTGTTAAGTAGTTTAACTGAGAAAATCCTTAATTAAAGCTCATGAATTAAATTGTAAAAGTCTAATCACTATTGAGTTTTAATTTAGAAAATGTTTGGGAACCGAGTTAGCAGTTATCCAATAGACAGAAATGGTTAATAAACCATTGTTTTATTTGAGATAGTGAAGAATGATGATGATAACCATTAAAATTTTATAATAATAATTAAAAGATGTAAACATTATATTAGTGGAATCAAGCATGATTAATTAAGGTTAATTAAATTTTAATCATGGTATAAATATAAAACTAGTTGGAGAAAGATAAATTTATCATCTTTCTCTTACAACAGTCCAAGCTAAGAAAGAAGAAAGAAAAATTGGTATTTTCATCTTCTCCATTTTGGTTCAAAATTGGCTAATGTAATCAAATCTTTTTCTTGAAATTTTTATAGATTCTTGATCATGGGAGCTTGATTTAGCTAGCCTGTGTATCAATTTCTTCAATTGTTAGACATGGAACAAATTTTCATTAGAGTGAAATTGATGAATTAGGCTTGAATGTGAAGACATTTGTAGTTAGAAAGCTTGAATTATGTTAAGGATTAAGTTAGATATTAAATTAATCTTGTTAGAAAATTTTGTGACATTAGGGACTAAATTGAATAAATTAAAACCTACCATGAAATTATGCTATAGATGAATAGTACAAGGTCCCTAATGAAAGAATATGAAATTGGATTTTGATTCAATGTTAGATATTGAAAAATGAGAGTATTACGATATAAGGACTAAAATGAATAAAATGCAAAATATGTTGAGTATGTGTTTTATTGTGATTTGGATGTGAACTGATATTGTTTTTATAATTGAATTATCCAATGTAGTTAAAGACAACGTCAGGCCATCTTGAGAGAAAAGAAAGACGAGAGTCATAGATGAGTGACGAAAATTTTCGGTTTGTACTTTTATTATTCAAGTTTAATATATAAACATGCATGATTGTTCCAAACTAGCTATTAAGTAAGAATTATTACTTGTCTCATGAATCAGTTCATGTTTTATGATATAATATGTTGAGAATTAAATTGAGATGATCATAGAATAACCGAGCATAATATGAAAACATGATATGTGAAATATGTTATGATATGTAATTGGAACATTGGTACCCTATTAACTGTCTTGGGCAAAGTCAGGTATATTTGACATGCCATAAGATTAGTGTACGGGATTATACTTCGATTTATACTGATGAGGCATGGAGTGCATATTATGCTTTGGTTATACCAATGAGGCACAGAGTACAATTTTTACTTTGGACGTTTCGATGGGGCACCGAGTGTTAGATTAGTTTGATGGTTGAATGATCTATGTATCAGTCTTGAGTCTATATATAGTTAATAGGGATTTTAAAACATGAACTTACTAAATGATAGCTGATATTGATTGTTAATTAAAAATGGTATGTGATGAATATATATATGAAATGTGACAAATGATAATATGTGAAAAATTATGAGAATCGATTAAAATGAGCCCTGAGGGTCGATATGGAAATAAAATGAATCAATAGATTCGAGAAAGGAATAAGAAAATCATATGAACTAGTAATATTCTATGAAACATAAGTGAATGAAATATGATGATAGAGATATAGTATGGATTGCTCTTATGTGTTTGCCAAATGAAAGATGACATGAGTTGTTATTTGAGACATGAATGATGCATTGGAATTGTTGGAAATTAGACAATTTTTGAAAGCAATTCTAGCATGCTATGTTTATTGTATTGTTGATTTGAATCATGAAAGTACTATTGAGCTTTATTGTTTAGCATATGATTTGTTTATTCTATAACACCCCTATACCAGGTTCGACCCAAGGAACCTGATATAGGAATATTACATTTGGTGCCAAAGTGATTTTGGCTAATCACTAATATATTTGAACATTAAAAAAATTTTATAATTTATATGTTAGTCCCTACTACTTGGAACATACTTGATCTTCCTAAGTACATGTCATTCTATTCAAAATTTTGAAACATACCCTCTTGGCACTTGGAGATGTGATGAGATGAATGCTTACGACCTCAATTACAACTCTTCAAAATCACTGTACCTAATCTACGCACGGAAAACAAAACCGTACGCTGAGTAAAAACTCAGTGGTATTTCTATAATTTGAATATTTAAAAACAATATAATATAATATATATATAATAGGTACAATTAAATTTATAAGGACATATTAATGTTCAGTATCATATCATAACTATCATTTTTTTTTAGTTATTAAACAATATCCTAATTCACACAATTGCTATATAAATGATTATTCACATATCAACCATATTTATTCGTACAATGGCATCAGTCATGCAGTACTCAATTCATGAATACATCATTTCATACCATACTCAATTCATGAATATATAACTTATATATTCTATGTATTGTCAACATATTTCACATTCTATTTTCAATCACTATATCACTTCCATTTCTCATATCATATCATTTCAATATCAATTGTAAGACTTTATTATTCAATTACCCATATTGACAAGACTCGAACTTAGACGGATACACGGATCCAACCAAAACACACCAATTTGGCACCCAGTGCCTCATCGGATAATTCGAAATAATAATCTTACACCCAGTGTCTCATCGGCCATGCCGAAGTAAATTGGTACCTAGTACCTCATCGAATTTATCCGAAGTAATAGTTTGACACCAAGTGTCTCATTAACTTGTGGTCGAAGAATCCCTGAACACTTCCAATCCTATGGCATGCCAACTATATCTGACTTAGCCGGATACAGTTAATAGGGTTTTCAATTTCAATTTCTCAATTCAATTTCAATCAAAATCCACACCAATCACAATTTCTCATAAATTCAATTCATCTGTTCACATATGCTTATAAAATTCAATTCCATTCCATTCAATATCACAATATTAATTTCTTACCTCAATTTACTTACCATACACATTAAGTAATAAATTCAATAATTAATTATTAAATTCGAATTATAGAAATACAAACCAAAACTTCCAAGCTACTCCTCGTTAACTTTATCTTTTTCTTTCTTAGTCGAGGTTTCCAGCACAATGTTTGCTATGAAATAAAACAATTTAAAAATCATCAATACAACACAATTTAACATTAAATATTTCAATTTATACACAACTTTTGCCTAAATTCCAATTTAGTCCCTAACCAAAACTAACTTTATTTTCATTCAATTAACACTTAAAACTAAATGTAACTCTCTAATTTCACCATAAATCCCTAATTTTAAAATTCTCTCAATTTAGTCCCTATTACTTCAAAACCTATAATTTATTTCACAATTTAATCCTTTTCACTTCTAGCTTAAAATTCTATCAATTTAAACCCTAATACTTCAAATTATTCAACATGAAAAACATCTAAAAATTCACTAACTTCTAAAATTTCAACATAAATCAAGTAATATTTTGTTCTAAGATTCTAAAACATCAAAATTATAAGAAAATGGGCTAAATTGGCTTATCAATTGAACTTAAAACCTTAAAACCCTAATTTTTCTTTTTCTTTTCTTTCTCCTTTCTCCTTCTCTGTTTTGTTTCTATTCTTTTCTTTTATTCTTTTGTTTCTTTTATTATTTGTTATAATTATAATAATATAATATAATATAAGAATATTTTCTTAAATAATAAGTAATTATATATGTATATTACAAATGCATGTATGTATTTATTACACATAGATTTCACTATTACCATACACTTGTAAAATTTTAGGTTTAATTCTTATTTAATCCCTTGACTTTTCCTCATTCTATAATTAAACTTTCACCCTTAATTCAATCTAGTCCTTATACCTAATTACTCTTAATTTAAACAAATTCACCTAACCAAAACCTAATTAACTACACAATTGACTTCGTAAATATTTTTAATAAATATTTACGAATTCATTTTACAAAAACGAATATCCGAAATTATACTTTCCGATAACTATAAATTTTTGGGTCATTACATATTTCATGTAGATATGAGTAGATATCAAATTCTCAATGAGTGATTCAACATCCAGTCCGCAACTCTTGACTCAGCAATGTTTGTATAGTTCCTTTACGTTCCAATATACGGCATGTACCTAATGTTGAGTCAGTTTTGTAATGTGAATGGTCATTATGGAATTTTGTTTAGAAAATATTAACTTAAACTTGAATACGTCAATTGGCAGAGATGTTAATTCTAGAATGAATGCATATGACTACTTGATTTTATGTACTAGAATGATTATAATGTTGAATTTAGTTAGCATTTGAACTAATGCTCAAAGATGTTGTAATCCTAGCAAGTGAAGTCGCGATTACAGTCTCATGTCCTCGTGACGTGAACTCGCTAGTAAGTGGCATCGCAACCATAATTTCCCTGATGTTGCGACGTGAGTTCGCTAGAATGTAACGTTGCGACGTCCTTTATTCCATGGTCGTGGTGATACTCATTGTTTTCTCAAAGTCGTGACATCCCCTATTAAACTTGCGATGATAGGACCCTAATTTTACTGTAGCGACATGATCCCCTCAATGTTGCAATGCCAACTCAGTACTTTGCAGAACTTTTCATTTTAGTGTTCAATCAATCTCGATTCTTCATAAGAGTTTCCGTAAGCTAGATTAAACCTGAATTTGATCAAATAATATATTGTAATTAAGCATTAGTCCTAATGATTTGTAAAAATTGTTTTGTTGATATGAAAATGCCGTATCTAGAACCCGAAAATTGAATCGAGTATGAGGTGTTACAAATTTATCGATTACGAACCCTTAACATTTTACAAATACAAACATTAAAATATTTATTTGAAAATGTTTTAACAAAACATTATATTTTCTCGACAGCTTCTGAAAATTTGAAACATCTATAGCCATGAAACTTCAATGAAATATTATTGACAAATTAAATCAAGAAATAATTTCAGTCAAATATCTTAGGAACAAATGGATTTTGGGTTTCTTAACGGTTGAAGAACAAGGGCATTGGAAAGGGTATTGAAATTGAATGGGTGAGTGATATTATTATTAATAACTTTTAATGAATTTAATTTTCTTCTAATAGGGGAAAACCATGACACATGCTGGAGACGCCACGTTGTTAAAAACAGGTGGCTTTACAAAAAAAAAATCAAAATATGTATAATAAAATACAAGTTGGGGTGTTAAAATAGGACAAGAAAAGCTTTAGGGGCTAATGTGGGAGAAGGTGATAAGTTCAGGGGCAATTTATCATTTTAAAAGCTTAAGAAGTTCGAGATACTATTTTTAAAACAATTGTACACATTTTTAAAGTGCAAAATATTATTTATATTTTTTACAACTAAGTTAAAAAATATATCTTTTAGAATTTAAATAAATTACATAAGTTTAAATAAATTCTTATAGCTGTAACTATTAAATATTTTAATTATTATTTAAATAATAAAAGTTTTATAACACGTGACCGATCCGTGCTTTACACGAGTTATATTATTTAAATATAATCAAACAAAATTTATTAAAATATATGGGTTAAATTTTATTTATATAAATATAAATATAAAATAATAAAAGGGTTCAAACACGATTGTTGAGATCATTATGAATTTATTTATATATTAAAAAAATTATAATTTCAGAAAATAAGTATGAATTTTCATTTTTAAAAAATATCTTTTGGATATTTTTGGAATTTATGAATTTTTGAAATTATATTAAAAATTCTAAAGAACTGCCAAACTAATATTTTAGCAATAAATTAAGAAAATTAATATGTGACATCATTATTATTTAGATGTTAACAATAATTAAAAAGCAAGAGATCAAAACATTACGAATAATCATTTTATAATTAATAATAATTAAGACATCACATGATATTAATGTTAAAACTATTAGCTAAACTTATTTGATGATTGAGTTAGGAACTTGGAATCTAATTTCGTATCATAGGATGCTGTTTTCACATAATTAATTAAGCCACATTATATGTATATATGTATGTGAGTATATACGCACACACGAGTCCTCAACCAGAGGGCTTTATCGTTGCAACTCGATATTTTAATTTATGAAATTTTACTTTAAATTTCAAGATAAAATTGTTGAATTTCGAGGAATATTTTTGGCACACCCATATAAAATAGAAAAAAAGGACCTAAGTACCTATCTACTCTTGTATAATATAAAACTTAATGAGTTTTCTATATATTTTTAGTATAGTATATCATGGCTAAAAACTTTTAGCTAAAAATATATTTATTAAAATTTTATGTAAAAATTATGATTTTTAAAATCGATTGATGGTTAAATTGGTTATATTATCGATTTGTTCATTTGATTCATTAGATCGGTTCAAATAAATAAATTATTAAAACTTATAAATAAAAAATAAAATATCAATTCATACTCGGTTCATATTGGTTCAGATCAATTGATCTGATATCTCTCTCCAAACCAGTACCTCAATTGGCTTCCAGTCCGATCCAGTTCAAACAACCGTGTAAAAAACAAATGAAACTTTGGTTGAAAAGATAAAATTAAAAGTTTAGATATTATAGTTTTAGGTTTAAATCTCTTTATGTATATTTTTTACATGGATTAATTTTTACATGTATATATTATAGTGTTAGGTCGAATTCGCACTTCTCAGTTGCGGTATTAGAGTTGATGGATCAAGCGCAACTCCAACATCTTACTATTAACAGCACCTCCAACTAGGAGTGTTTCAACTAACAAAGCATTATCACATTTGAACTCCAACTGCCTAAAACCAATCTCCTATGCTATGATGAGTCATTCTAAAAAAATATCTTGATTCGACCTTGAAAATTATATCCTTACCAGTCCTCTAGCAAAACCACACAGCCAATTTGCACAAGTATCTCTGAAAACTCCTCCAATTGAAGCATTATTAGCAAGAGCTAAAACAACAACATTTGTGTTAAGTTTG
Source organism: Gossypium arboreum (assembly GCF_025698485.1). NCBI lineage: Eukaryota > Viridiplantae > Streptophyta > Magnoliopsida > Malvales > Malvaceae > Gossypium > Gossypium arboreum. The sequence continues at coordinate 10,241,298 of NC_069073.1, read as the reverse complement.
ATCCGCCTTATCTTCAATGGCATCCAGTGTGCAAGGGCAACCTTTGAATGTAAAAAAAGCTCAACTGAACTTAAGTTCACAATACTTCTAGCCCAAGTAAATCCTGTAAAAACAGTATCTTCGATGCAACTATGATTATTATTAAAGATAAAATTGTTGCGACTTTTCCATAATAGCCAACACAAAATGGAAAACAACGTTGACCAATCCTCCTCCTCATCAACAAATCCCCCTTGATTTGTCAAATTCTAGACTAACGACTCATTCAGATTTGTTGAGAAGAAAACATTTCTAGTAATGTTAAGAACAAAATGTCAAACCGATTTCGAAAATTCACAATCTCAGATTGCATGAATACTTGACTCAAAGGAATTCCCGCATCAAGGGCAATGTCTTTCATTAGTCATGTGTTTTCAAGCCCGCTCGCCAAAAGTTAGGAGCCAATTCTGCCAAAGCAGCCAAAGAAAAACATGAACTCGTTGTGGAGCCATATTCCTCCAAATCAAGTTCCAATTCATAGATGGATAAGCACTACCAAGTGAGGAAAGGTTCTTATAAGTTAGATGGAAAAACACGAACTCTGTGTCATTTTAATTTCATATCTAAACAATTTTTAGCCTATTAAATTAGATAGTTAATTCATTTAATTTAATTGCATCACATTTTCAACTCATATTATCTACCTTCACCAATTTGTTAAGTTATAGTTTTTCACAAAGAATTGCTTAACAGTCCCTATGGAGACGAAAACTCAATATTCTTATCACTTTATTACTTGATACGATTGTGTACACATTCACATTTTCGTCGTTCCAAGTTTTTGGGGCTGTTGCCAAGGACTGTTTTAAAAGACATTATTTGTGAAGTTGTCAATTTTGCATTTTGGTTTCTTTTTCTATTAAAATTTTAACTCCATTATTTTCTATGATTATTTCAAGTGTTTATGAGTATTTATCAAATTTTGGATTTACTCCCCGTAGATCATGAAATTGGAAGGACTTTTAGACAAAGGAGAAGACAAACAGCTCAAAGAATGACGGAAGATATGAACCTTGAGAACTTAAATCAAGGAAATAGAGCAAATCATGCTCAGAATCCCATCTTTGTTGCTGATGACAGGGATCGAGCCTTAAGATAGTATATCGTGCCTCTGTTTAATTAGCTTAATCAAAGAATTAGAAAACCTAAAATCGAGGTATAATAATTCAAGATAAAGCTAGTGATGTTCCAGATGCTTCAGACAATGGGCTGGTTCAGTGGAATGCCTACTGAAGATTCTCACCTTCACCTCAAGTTGTTTTTGGAAGTGAGTGATTCCTTCAAGCTAGCCAGAGTACCTGAAGATGCACTAAGGCTAAAATTGTTCCCATATTCACTAAGGGACAGAGCTCAAACCTGGTTGAACTCATTGCCACCCGATTCTATTACAACATGGCAAGAGTTCGCAGAATGTTTCCTTATGAGGTATTTCCCACCTAGCAAAAATGCTAAGTTACGGAATGAAATCACGTCCTTCTAGCAAATGGATGATGAATCTCTATATGATGCATGAGAAATATTTAAAGAGCTATTAAGGAAATGTCTTTATCAAGAAATTCTGCATTGTATTTAGCTAGAGACGTTTTATAATGGTCTCAATGCTTATACAAGGATGGTGGTAGATGCATCAATGAATGGTGCTCTCCTTTCTAAGTCTTATAATGAGGATTATAAAATTTTTGAGAAAATTTTCAGCAATAATTACTAACGACCAACCAACAGAGCATTCTCAAGAAGACGAGTAGCAAGACTACATGAAGTGGATGCCCTCACTTCACTCGCAGCTTAGGTATCTTCAATATCTTCAATGCTTAAGAATTTTACTACTAATGGGTTTAATAATGTTGCAACTCAGCTACCTAATTAATTTGACAACATAGCTTGTGTATACTATGGGGAAGGCACTTGTTCAAAAATTACCCATCAGACCTAGAGTAAGTTTTTTACATGGATAATTAGAACCAGAACAGGGGTAGGTAAGGATCGTAATTTTACAACCCATCATTGCGGAAAGACCCTAATTTTTTTTGTGGTAACCAAGGAGTTAGACCGAGTAACACTTATGTGAATCCCAGACCAACCCAGCTACTTAGATTTACCCAACAAGTTCAATAACCACCACAAGTCGAACATTCTGATATCTTGAAAAACCTATTGAAAGAGTATATGGCAAAAAATGATGTCACTCTTGTAACACCCCTTACCTATATTCTAGGTCGGAACAGGGTACGAGGTATTACCAGACTTAAACACAATTAAACACACCCAAAACCAGATTATAAAACTTTATTCCAAATTAACTATTATTCAAACACATGCTTAAAGTCTCTTATACAGGCCTACGAGGTCCAAAGCATACGTTGGAGAAAGATCGGGATCAAACTATGAACTTTTAGAGCTTTTAGAAAACATAAGAAAATTTTATCATGAAACAGGGCCACACGCCCGTGTAGGTAGGCCATGTGGTCACTCACGCCTATGTCTCAAGCCCATGGAGCTCTCTAACTTGTATCTAAGAAGAAACTTGAGTCACACGGCCTGAGTACACGCTCATGTTGCTAGGCCGTATGATAATTAAAATTCACATTTTAGGTGCAGACTTCACACGGCCGTATCACACGGCCATGTTAAAGTCCGTGTGTGTCACACGGCCAAGCCACAAGCCTGTGTGCTAGGCCGTGTACCTAAGCCTGGACATTATGTTTCTCATTTTTAAGTTGCAAAGGACACACGGCCTTATCACATGCCCATATGACACACGGCTTAGACACACGCCCATAGGCCCTTTTAGACCATTTTTCTCACTCTTTTTACTTTTGTCTTGCACAAAAAAACACTTTTATATACCAATAAAGTTCAGCCAATTCAAACCCAAACATGTATATTTCATTATCTATTATAACTAACACAATCAAATTACATTACACACTTAATCGTTCATCCTATGACATTATCAAATCAACCCCTATACATGCCATATAAATCAAAAAGTTGTTTAACAAAATCTACTGGAATAAATCTAGATAGTGTGATCCTCGATGTAGATCCGATCCTCCTTATGTATATAAGTCAATCTACAAAAGAAATAACATACACAAGTAAACTTATAGAAGCTTAGTAAGCTCATAGGCGTAGAAAAATAAACCTTACCGAATATTGTACACAAATATATAACATTTAATTTCACTAAACCTTCCTGTAAATCACAAAATCATTAATAAACTCATTTGATTGATTTCAATGTCACTATTCACCAATTTTAGATCTCTTGGGCCCATTTCTCATTTACCTTCATAGTCAAATTAGGGAACAATAATGGAATTGAGTGCTTCATTATCACATTGCCATGGTAAAACCATGGACTTGCACATAGGCACATATCACACACTGAAGCCATAGCCCAGCTATGGTCTTACACGGATCACATATCATACCAATGCCATATCCCAGATATGGTCTTATACGAAAGCTCATATTATACCAATGCCATGGTCTTATACGGAAGCACATTATCACATCACACCGATGCCAAAGCCCTGCTATGGTCTTATACGGGAGCACATATCACATCTTTTCCGTCAATTCATCATGGTCACAGAACGAAAACACTCAAAACAATTGTTCCAACTAATTTGTACTTTTATTCAAATATTATTTCATAATTATTACAATTCGATAATATTCATTTACAATAATATACCATAGTATTCATGCAATTTTTATAATAAAACATTGATTTTTTGTCATATAAACTTACCTGGGCTGACTTACAAAAGTCATAGAAATTTCAAGGACTATTCTTGTAATTTCTCCTTTCCATGATTCACTTCGTTTTCTTGATCTATAATTATAAAATCATTCCCTCATTAGCATCTATTTCAATTCTATTCTACTTCACAATTTATGCCCTTTAATTTTTGAAATTACACTTTTACCCTTAAACATTTTAGCTTTTATAATTTAGTCCTTGTTCAATTTATTCATCAATTGGACTAATTTCTCTCAAATAACACTTTATCTCAACATTATAAACTACTTCACAACCTTTAACATTCAAAGTTTCAACACAAAACCCTAATTTTAACAACTTTCACAATTAGGTCCTAAAGATCAATTTTTATTTAATTATATCCATAAAATCATCTTATAATAAAATTAAAACCCCAATTCCATGCTAAATCATCATAAACTTCCATCACTTACTCATGGAAACTTTCCAAATCATTCATAAAAGCAAAAACTAATAAATTGAATAGTAGGACCTATTTGTAAAAGTCTCAAAAACACAAAAATTACAAGAAATAATCAAGAATTGAACTTACATGTTGTAAAACATAAAACCAGATTCTTAAAAGCTCTCTAATGGTGTTTTTAGCTGATGAAGATGAACAAGAATGATGAATTCTCTAGAATTACCAACTACATCATATTTTACACTTAAATTTTACCCTATTTCCAATTTTGCCCTTTGTTCACACTTGATTTTTTTACATTTCCTGCACACTCATGTCGTCCAACCTATCTAATTTGGGTTTATTTACCTTTTAACTCCTTCCTTAATGATCTTTTAAGCTATTTAATCATATTTTATAGTTTTTCACTTTATTCAATTTAGTCATTTTTCTTCAATTAATTACTGAAATGTTAAAATCTTTTAACCAAACTTTAATACTAACTTAGTAACATTCCATAAATATTTCTAAAAATATTTTTGGCTCGGGTTATCAATTAGAGGTCTTGATACCTCATTTTTATCTCATTTTATCTGAAAATTTCCTTAAATTCATAATTTCACTAATTCAAAAATATTTCTAAAATCACACTTAAATTTTACTTACTAATATCTAAACTCACATGTCGGATTTAGTGATCTTAAATCACTATTCCGCTACCACTGAAATTTGGGCCATTACAACTTTCCCCCTTAAGAAATTTCGTCCTCGAAATTTCGTACCTGAAAACAAATGCGGATATTGTAATCTCATTGATTCCTCTATTTCTCAGGTTGCCTCCTCCAATCCATGTTGATGCCATAACACTTTTACTAACCATACTCGTTTATTCTGTAACTCTTTAACTTCCCGAGCTAATATTTTCACTGGTTCCTCCGAATAAGTTATATCTGATTGTAGCTTTATCTCAGTATGAGGAATCACATGTGAAGGATCTGATCTATATCATCTCACCATAGATACATGAAACACACTATGAATCTTCTTAAGTTTCGGAGGCAAAGCCAATCTATAAGCTACTGGACCGATCCTCTCAACGACTTCATATGGCCCGATAAGTCGTGGACTAAGTTTTCGCTTTCTACCAAACCGTAGAACTTTCTTCCACAGAGAAACTTTCAAGAACACACGATCACGCACACTAAACTCTATATCTCTTCTTTTTAAATCTGCGTAAGACTTCTGACGATCGGAAGCAACTTTCAATCTATCTCGAATAATCCAGACTTTCTCTTCAGTTTCCCGAATCAAATCCACTCCCACTAATTTTGATTCACTTAATTCTGACCAATACAATGGGGTTTTACACTTTCTTCCATACAAAGCTTCAAACGGTGCTATTTTGATACTAGCTTGATAGCTATTATTATAAGCAAATTCAGCTAAAGGTAAATACCTTTCCCAACTACCACCGAACTCGAGTACACAACATCTCAGCATATCTTCTAAAATCTGAATCACTCGCTCTGATTGCCTATCAGTCTGAGGATGAAAAGCTATACTAAATTTTTACTTAGTACCCAAAACTTCCTGTAGTTTACTCCAAAATCTCGAAGTAAACCTCGGATCTCGATCAGAAATAATAGACGTCGGCACTTCATGTAATCTCACGATTTCTGACACATATGATTCCGCTAGTTTTTCAAGCAAAAAATCTGTTCAGATCGGAATAAAATAGGCTGACTTAGTCAATCTATCCACTAAATCTAAAATTATTGCCAAAAAGTTTATTATAAAAATAATTTACATGTTATAAAAGTGTTATAATATTTTATATATAAAAAATTATAGCTAAGTTTGAACATAACTTATTTATGTTTCCATGCTATATATTATAAAAATAATAGACATATTCATAAATAAATAAAAAACATTATAGCTTTTTAGCATATATAAAAAAATAACTTACTATAATTGTGAAAAAATTATATTATTTATAAGAAGTATTATAAAAGTTTTAGGCAATTTATAAAACATTTTTATAAAGGTTATATATTATAAATTTCATTTTTTTACTTAATTTATCTATTATAGAAAGGGATACAACTTAGCATAAGTCTTTCTCTAAATTAATTTATATAAGTTTTTATAATTAAAGCTACAGACTATTTAGACCGTTAACTCAAATATTATAAGGTTGATGCTAATTATACAAATAGAAAAAGTTTTCTTGCACTATATCATAGGGTATGATATCATTTGAGAAAATGATATCAGACACAAACACCATAAATAACTTGAAAACTTTTTAATTTGAGACATTCAAGGCTTCGGTTATATTAGCATATTGTAAATAGAAAAATATTTCTTATATTAACAACATCACCATAGTATAGCATAAAAAAAAAGGTTAGATTGTACTACCATGTTGCATATTTCAACTTAAATCATAGGTGGAGTTAAGACTATCCATATTTCGAAGAGTATATGGAAGAAAGAGATCTTAATAATATTAACAACGCAGTTACAAATTCAAATGATGATGAACTTAATCAATGACCAACATATGATGATAATGAACATAAGTTAAATATTAAAGAGGGAATAACTCAACAAATATGCATTAGAAAAATTGGATAAATTTGCATATGATGTTTATTTTTCTTTCTATTTTAATTATTAATTGTATTATCAAATACTTTTTAAGATTAGCATAATACTTATGGTAATTTGATTTTAACTTTTGTTACTTGTTCAGAAATTATTTTTATCATATTAATAATATTTAGAGTAATTAATATTTTTAAAATGATAAATTATGCAACCATATAATTACAAATTGTACTACTAAATATAGCATAAGGAATTATAATGTAATTACAACTTGACAACAAAACACATCTAAGGAATTACAATTTTTGTAATTACATAAAAATATAATTACTATCCTAATAATTATACTTTCATTCAATTACTATATATTGTCTAAACATTCCTTAATGAAAAGGTTGTTACAAATCACTCTCCCGAAATTCCTCGCATTACATGCAATACTTCTCAATAAAAGAACTTTAAAGGGGTGTCTAAAACACCCCAAACGGCTCAAGAAGAAAATCAACGATCGGCCTATTCATAGGCTCTTCTTTATCATTGATCATCAACCAAAAGATGAGTTTTTATAACTAGTTTAAATGTTGATAATTACCTCCATAAATTATTTGAAAAAATATTCAAATAAATCTCTTCATAGAACAACTTTCCATCAGCTTCAAAATTCTTAATAGGATAGGGTAAGGATAAACTTCAAACTCCTCCCTTATCCTCCAAGCCAGTCAAATGGATAAGGATGATATTTGACACAAAATATTTCTTCATTTGTTGCATTAATGAGATTAAATCAAAAGTCAAATATGCCAATACAAAGGCTTTGACCGCACCAAAGCTATTATTCTATTTGTTGTTCGAACATGAAGCAGTCAAAGTTCCAACATTACCTATCGGTATTGCTAAATTTTAAATTTATTTATACTTTTTTAAAATAATATATATTTATATATTTAATTTTTAATAATATATATAAATGTATCTCAATAGGTAAAAAGTATCATGGAAGACCTTATACTAGGAATCGAATTATATTTTGCACCCTCTACTAAAAAATGGATAAATTAATTCTTATACATTAGATCAAAAAGCAAACTAGTTCTTATGTTAAAAATTTCTATATATTTCTACTGTTTAAAACTAGTTCATTTATGTTAGTGTGAGGTACACATGGCACATCACGTGTAACTGTTTGGTTATTCTATTAGTCACCCCTTTAACAATATAAATAGATGAAAATTTTAACAAAAATGACCAATTTGCTCTTTGATCTAATGTACAAAAACTAATTTACTCACTATTTGAGTAAATGGGGTAAAAATGCAATCTAACTCATAGTACAGTGGCCTCCACGATTCTTTTAACATCTCGATCATTTAGGTAGAAACATGTTTATGCAAATAGAAATTTTAAAATGATTAAATTAGTCTAGAGCATATGTAAAATGCTATAAAGAGGATGGATTATTCGTCTAGAACATGTTTATTGAGAGGCAAATGACGTAGCCGATGTAAAATGCTATAATGGTGCAAAATCAAGGGAGCCTGGATATCATTTTTTCAATGAACCTCCAGAAGAAGCTAAGTCAACTCTACATGCTGACAAAATGGGAATCACCTACACAAGAATAATTAAGCAGTAGCCTTTATTCTGTAATGCCCTGAATAATTTATTTCAATTCGTGTAAATAGCTTATATAAATATGTATCTGCTTCAGTGGCTAAGTGTTTTGGGTGTGTGTGAGAGGTCTTAGGTTTAAGTCTAACTTTTGACAAAACTTTGTTATTTTAGATCCAAGCCTTACCCTTGTTGAGTGGGCTTATATAAAATTGTCTGTTAATTCATATTAGAATGAGCCTACTGGTTCGAGTGGTAAAGGATTGATATGTTGGAGGTTTTGTGTTTGAATCCCTGCGCAAGCGTGGATGTTATTTTTGGCTTGGTTGTATGTTAGTGTTTCGGTGGAGTTGGGTTTTTGAGGTGGTTGTAGATTAGTGGGAGAAAAATAAGAGATGTGTTATCATACCTTTTATTTTTCTTATTATTATATTTTTATTATTTTCTTTTTCAAAATTTCGGTTTCTCTTCCAAATTCTGATGTTCATTTTGCTTCCTCCCCTATTTTCCACTTCTGTTATTTTTCTCTTCAGTCGGTATCCTCTTTTTGTCCTTCCAAATTGCTTGTTTTTTTTGGTTTACGGTATTCGTACGTGTTGGTAAGTGATAGTAGTATTTTTGCTTGAGTAGGGAGTTTTTCTTTAAATTCATTTTGAATGATGTTGTCATTTCTGTTAGTATTGAATTTGTGTTTTTAGCAGTAAAGAATCGTGAAGAATGGGGCTCTCCTCTTACGGAATCTTAGTCGGAATCGTCCGGGGCTTTGGGGTAAGTGTTGAATGCTCGAATTGGACTATTTTTGGTTTTGTGGTTTCGGTTTAATCGTGAATTATGACTACTTTTAGGAGTTGGTTTGTCGATTTTAGGTTCTATTGGTCTCGGGTGCGTTCTCGCAGCAAAACCAAAACAGTTGTGTACCTAAAATGCAAAAAATTGAGCTTTAACGAAAGCCAAAAAACCACATTGTTGATGCCATACAATCATTTACTTGACCGTGTGGTTGACAAGAGCATGGCCGTGCGCAAGACACGATCGTGTAGTGGTGTGAGTGTAGCCATCTAGGCCACACGGGCTAGGCCAAGTTGGGCGTGTAGGCCCACACAGGCATGTCACATGGGAGTGTGGGTTTTGGGCTAGGCCATGTGGGCCACACGGGCAAGGCCAATCTGGGCATGTGAGCCTACATGTGTAAGCCAAACGGGCATATAGGCCTAAAAATTTGAAATTTTCCCTAGGATCACACGGGTCGTTCTGATCGACTGTGGGCCTACCATAGGGTCAATAAAGGCTAACCGCACTGTCGATGCCATACGGGAGTGTACCTAGTCGTGTGGTTGGCCAAGTGCGAGGCACGACCACGTGTTTGACGAGAGCATGGCTGTGAACAAGATACGGCCGTATGATGGTGTGAGTGTGGCCGTGTGGGCCACACGAGCAAGGCCAATCTACGCGTGTAGGTCCACATGGGCAAGCCACACGAGCATGTGGGCCCATAAATCTGAAATTTTCCCTAAGATCGCTTGGGTCATTCCGATCGACTGTGGGCCTACCGTAGTGTCGGTAAGGGTTAACCAAACCCTATGACTATGAGATCTGCTATTCTGATACTCTGCTCTGAGTAAAACACTATTATGCTTGTCTGATAATTCTGTTAAGTGTATATATATATATAAATGACATCTGTATATAAGCATGATATTTCTGTATCTGTGACTGGGGTGGATTTTTGTATATGTGGAGGAACTGTTCTGTATGGCGACCTTCGCCTATATTCTGGCATTTAGCTGCATATTATCTGATATGTGTCGTCATGGCACAATATGGTGTGTAGGGTTGGGTGGGTGTTTTTAACCCCACATGGTGTGATGGGATGGTCGGAGTTGGTGTGTAGAGGATGGGGACAAGATTCTGTTTATCTGTTCTGCATATCTGAATCTGTTATCTTTAACTGTATCTGTAGAGGACTTAAGTCCAAATCTGAATCTGAATCTGACTGTTTATGAGATTCTTGTATGTGTGGTATGTCTATTTCTGTTGGGTTACACACTGGGTTTACGAGAACTCACATCTATTTGTCTATTTTGTTCAAGTAATCCACAGACTTAGGCGGATCGTTGTGATGGAGACTCAGCGGTGACCACTCGACCGAGTACTGATATACTTAGTATTTTATGGTTTTTATTTTAAATTCCAGATTTTATTGAGAGATTGCGATTTCTGGGACTCTCTGGACTGTTTGGTTTTTAATTTGGCTTTGGTTTCATTTGCCTGTTAATTTACATGGTTTGACAAAACGCTTTATGAAAACGGAGGTTTCACGCAGACAAAGGTTTTTCTGAAAATACGAACTGGATTTTCAAAATATATCGGGTTTATTAAACTTCCGCTAAAAATTATGTTTTGGCAAATGAAACAATTGAATAACATTTCCAGTAATAACTTTAAAATATGGGTTTTAAAAACTTGGTTGATACTTTTATCGAAGCGACTCAGTTTTCAAAACCCTTCTTTGTGGTACCTCCGAATTCGGCCATAATGTCTAGGTCAGATTTAGGGTGAAACATATTCCTTTTCTCTTTTATGTATAAAAAAATATTAAGATAAAGATATTATGTAGCACCCCAAACCCGGCCCAGAAGTTATGGCCGGATCCGGCATGCCACATCAAAAACGTTAAATTTTTTTTTTCCATTCTAAGTCCAGAAAATCGTACTTGATGTTCAAAAGATTAATTCATTAAGGATTAAAGTGAATGGAAGCTATGCACCAGGTAGGAAACCGGAAAAGAGGTGGTGAGTCCATCGGACCGCTATACCAAGCTCCTTCGGGTCCAATCCTAGACATGCATACCGCCATTGCCACACCTTAATGTCATGGATATTTCTAGGAAACCGATTTGATTAAGTCATTTTTAGGAAAAGTGATTAATTTTGGAAAATACTTTCATTGCGGAAGCTTTGCTTGTTGTCGTGTTATTTTGAAATCAACTGTTGTTTTTGAAAACGCGCCCTAAAGCTATCCAGTTTCAACAGTTAAAATAAGTAATACCTATCTTAGTAATACATATTAAAACCATCAAAAATAATTAAGCAGCCTTATTACATTGAAAAAAAGCCAAAACTTCAAACGTAAATAAAAGGATGTCCAGTTCACCAGAGGAAAATCAAACTTTCAGAACTGGTGGCCACTCCGAATTCCCTCACAGCTCCAAGCCCACTATGGTTGGGGATTTCCTGCGTGGATGAAAATAAAAGGGGTGAGTTTGGGGAAACTCAGTGTGTAAGGAAAACCCATTCAAAGCCCAAGTCAGCTCAAGCCTATTGGGCCTAAGCCCATTCAGGTAACAGTGGTACTAGGCCAGAGCCCTTTTCAAATTACAATAAACTGGGCCTTAGCCCCTTATTCAGATAACAGTATGGCCCATAGGCCCATTTCAAAATACATGCAACATCAATAACATATGCAAGCCCATTTGGGTAATAGTGGTCTTGGGCGAGCCCTTTTAGATTACAATAAACGGGCCTTAGCCCTTATTCAGATAATGATATGGCCCATAGGCCCATTTCAAAATACATGCAACATCGGTAAACATATGCAAGCCCATTTGGGAGACTACTCAACCCACCAACCACTACACTCCACCCGTACCAGCCATACACTCCATGTGGGAATAGCTCAACCCACCCATTAACACTCCACATTGCGACCTTGCTTTGCTCAGCTAACGATAAATTGAGGCAAAGCCTCCATCGTGGACAAGCCACTTTCAGTACTTCCTCCGTCAATATCCCAGTCCCATGCATCAGATAATAACAACATGGCATGCAATAAATAACAACAGTCAAACATGCATTTAGGTCAATTTAACCCTAGGGGTATTTCGATAATTAATCTCCTAGGGGTAAAACTGTAAATTTTCCACTTTTAAAGGTATTTCAGTAATTTATCTATTTTAGGGTTTTTCATGCATTTTCTTACTCTTCACGTACTAACAGAATCACGTACCGAGGGTTCTTACCGAATTGGGCCCGTTGGCCCATCATTCCAATTTTGGCCCATTAAGCTCAAAAATATCGAGGGCACAAAAATCATGCACTTTGCAATCCAAATTTTGCAGCTTACCAAAAACATTAATCGATTTACCTCACGAGCATTCGCACACTCGCAAATCTACAAAATACCGGTTTTCGGCATTTTGGCTTTTCGACTTTTGCCGATCTAGACTAAGAAAGAGGGTGTTAGTTACACACCTGTTTGCGACGATATGCTGACGAGATCCACACACGAACCGCCTACAATTGGATTACTAACACGTTAATCTAACTATTCAAATACAAACTACGTATTAACCCCTTACAATATTCGGCCAACCACACCTACAGATCATAGTAAGCTTATAAGAAATCAATAAGCAACCCATTAACAAATTTTTGTCAATGTTTACCACATAATCATAATTTCACTGCAAGCTGTCTTCTTGAGCAACAGTCACTAAATCATTTATAACTGGAGCTACGAAACTCCAAACCAAGTTCCGTTAATTTTCCCTGAAATTACACTCATATATCTTATATCCATAAAATTTTCAGAATTTTTGGTTTATCCAATCAATACCAGATTTTTCTCAAAGTTTCCCATGTTTCACTGTTTGACTAATCTGACCACTCTTCATTACGAATCAAATTTCTCATTGTACAGAATTTAAAATATGTTCTTGTTTATTTCATTAGAAACTAGACTCAATAAGCTTTAATTACATAATTTATTCAGCTTCTAATTCATCTCCCACAATTTATGGTGATTTTCCAAAGTCACGTTACTGCTGCTGTCCCAAGCAGATTTATTACCAAATCACTCTTTCACACCTAACTTGCATGCTTGTTATTTAAACATGTATATCACCAATCAATCATCACATATCTATGATTTTACTTAAGTATAATCTCCATTTCATCATTTTAAAGCACAACATGTTAGCTGATTTTTCCTTTAACATCTAAGGCACATGCATGCTCATTTGTTTGGCTCAACTTCACATATCTTCCATTTTCATCAAAAGAACATGAAACAACAACCATTTCCTTCATTTTAATTCATGACCAAATGCTCACAACACAACTAAAAATCAAAATATACTTCAAGAGTTAAGGTAGAATCAAGAAGAACTCATGAACCTCAAAATAGAAGCAAGGTACCAAGAACTTACCTTCAATTTTCCTCCTCCTAATGACCAAATACTCAAGAGCTTTCTCCTCTCTTTCTCTTCTCTAACTTTCAGCTATGATGAACAAAGATGGACAAAACTTTGTTCTTTTCACCCTTTTCTTTTAATAAAACTTCATATTTCATCCATTTAATTCTTTAATACAAAAGACATGAAATTCTTATCATGAAACATTTACCTAAACCATTATCATGAAACATTTACCTAACCCATTATCATGGAATATTTACCTAATCCATTATCATGGAACATTTACCTAACCCATTATCAATTTGTATCAATTTGTACCATAAATTATGGATATCAAGTACTCATATTGTCTACAACAACATGATGGCTAGCCACTTCATGTAAAATGGGAGGTTTGTCATGCAAATCCTCCTATTTTGCACTCCTATTTATTTGGCCACTTCAATTTAGCCTATAGCATTTTCAAACATTTTCACATAGGTCCTATTTCATAATTTCACTCCTTTTCTTATGGAACAAAAATTAACTAAAATTACCGGGTTCTATCTTAGCTTGGGCCTTCTAGAGGCCCACTAACATAATTAAACCTAAGCCAACATTCACGAGATTCCGAAAATTGGGCGTTACAACTCTACCCTCCTTAAAGAAATTTCGTCCTCGAAATTTACCTAATCAAACAGATGAGGGTATTGCTGTTGCATCGTCTCTTCGGCTCAAAACTCGAAGTTTCCTTCCTTAACTTATTGAAAACGAGCGACCAAAGACTCATATTCCAACTGCTTTCCTTAATCTGATCCACCAGGTTAGCCTCACTTGTAACTAGCCAATGACTTCCATCATCATACTGACTCGACGAGCAAACATTGCTCTCGGATCGATATAGCTCTCGACTTAGAGCATCGGCAACCACATTAGCCTTGCACGGGTGATACTCGATCGAACAGTCATAATCATTAAGCAACTCAATCCATCTCCTTTGCCTAAGGTTCAGCTCCTTCTGAGTCAACAAATACTTAAGACTCTTATGGTCAGTATATATAATACACCTTTCTCCGTACAAGTAATGTCTCCAAATCTTAAGTGAAAATATCACTGCCGCCAACTCTAAATCATGAGTAGGATAGTTCCCTTCGTGAGGTTTAAGCTGTCGTGATGCATATGCAACCACCTTACCTTCCTGCATTAACACGCAACCCAAACCCACGTGTGATGCGTCACTGTACACAGTAAAATCCTTCCCAGACTCCGGCTGAATCAACACAGGTACTTCAGTCAGAACTTTCTTCAACTTCTCAAAAGCTTCCTGCTGCTTCTCAGTCCATACAAATGGTACTCCTTTCCTTATGAGTTTTGTCAGAGGTGCTGCCATCACAGAAAAACCTTCCACAAACCTTCTGTAGTATCCTGCCAACCTAGGAAACTCCGTATTTCGACAATCGACCTAAGCGGCTTCCATTCCAAAATCGCTTCAATTTTTCGAGGTCCACTTTAATCCCTCAGCAGAGACCACATGTCCTAAGAAAGTTACCTCCTCACCAAAATTCACACTTGCTGAACTTCACAAAGAGTTTCTTCTCCTTAATACTTACACACTATACGGAGATGTTCATCATGTTTCGT
The DNA here is from genome assembly GCF_025698485.1 of Gossypium arboreum. Taxonomy (NCBI): domain Eukaryota; kingdom Viridiplantae; phylum Streptophyta; class Magnoliopsida; order Malvales; family Malvaceae; genus Gossypium; species Gossypium arboreum. The sequence continues at coordinate 10,226,052 of NC_069073.1, read as the reverse complement.
TTTAGTTTGAATATACCAGATATCGTCAATAAAGATGACTATGAACTGATCCAAAATGGTTGGAACACACGATTCATCGGATCCATAAATGCTGCAGGAGCGTTCGTTAGTCTAAATGGCATAACCGAAACTCTTAATGACCATACCGAGTCCTAAATGTCGTCTTTTGGATATCATCTCCTTGACCCTTAATCGATGATATCCGGATCGAAGGTCGATCTTGGAAAATCTGAAGCTCCTCTAAGCTGGTCGAATAGATCGTCAATCCTTGGCGGTGGATACTTATTCTTAATCGTCGGTTTGTTCAATGGCGATAATCAATCACATCCGCATCGTACCATCCTTCTTTTTCACGAATAGCACCGGTGCTCCCCATGGAGACACGCTTGGCCTAATAAAGCCCCTATCCAACAACTCTTGAATTTGATCATTTAACTCTACTAACTCCTTGGTGCCATCCTATACGGTGCGATAGACACGAGCACCATTCCGAGCAACAAGTCTATTCCAAACTCAACTTCTCAATTCGGAGGCAATCTCGGAAGCTCCTCGGAAAAACATCTTGGAACTCCTTTACGGTCCTAACCTTATCCACCGTCAGTCCCTCCTCTTCCGATCGACTTACAAATACCAATTAGGCCTCACAACCTTCCGAATCCACTTTTCGGCTCTTAATGCCGACACCACATTGGACAAGTAATCCTTCGCTCACCTATCACCATAACCTCCTCATCCTTTGTGGTCCTTAACACCATTCGTTTAGCGGTACAATCCGAGTCGCTTTATGCTTAACAAGCCATCCATTCCCAAAATGAGATCAAACTCTCGAACGGTAACTCCATCGATCTCCGGGAAAATCTTACCTTGAGTTTCTAAGGGTACATCCCTATATAGTTTGTCTACCCTAACCGAGTGACCTAAAGGACTTAGTACAGATACCCCACTCACAATCTCCTCAGAGCAGTCCAAGTTGTCCATAATCCATTCGTGGCCTCCAACCAATATTACGCCACATTCGGGCTATACCGACACGCCCCTAACGATCTCGCTCCGTTAGCCCGGAGTCATTCAGAAATCGATCCTCGAATTTCGTTGCCCGAACTTGTCCCGGTAACCCTTTCCAGAACACGAAGCATTGCCTGTGACAGGACATCATCCTCGGCACCGCGGTCATGAGACTCTACCTCTGTTGCCGGTGGTACCGGTGCATCCACCACCGGCATATGTCTCGAAGACGAAGATCTCGCTCGAGCACTTCCTCAGCTTCGTCCACGGCCTCTTGTACTCATATCGTATTATCTTGATTACGAATTTTTATACATCAATTAATATTCCAGTGTTTATTACAGATGTTTTGTGAATCAGATAGATATTCAGAGTTTGTTTTCGCAGAATCGAAGTCTAGCTACGATTTGATCTCTTATCAAATTTTTCTATGGTTTCAGATCATCCTATCTAGAATATCCTAGCGGGATTTTAGTACAGATAGATAATTTAGGAAAATATTCGAAAAATTGAATACTTACTGACTTGGTAGGAGATTGAATGCCACCTTCTAAAGATCTAAATTTTGAAAATCGAGTTTTTCAGATTCTTTATAAAATTTTCGCTTTCGAAAATCTTTGTTTTGTAAACCCATTACACAGCCGAGTTGTTGTAACCTAGGCTCTGATACCACTAAATGTAGCACCCCAAACCCGGCCCAGAAGTTATGGCCGGATCCGGCATGCCACATCAAAAACGTTAAAATTTTTTTTTCCATTCTAAGTCGAGAAAATCGTACTTGATGTTCAAAGATTAATTCATTAAGGATTAAAGTGAATGGAAGCTATGCACCGTAGGAAACCGGAAAAGAGGTGGTGAGTCCATCGGATTGCTTAAGTACCAAGCTCCTTCGGGTCCAATCCTGACATGCATACCGCCATTGCCACACCTTAATGTCATGGATATTTCTAGGAAACCGATTTGATTAAGTCATTTTAGGAAAAGTGATTAATTTTGGAAAATACTTTCATTATGGAAGCTTTGCTTGTTGTCGTGTTATTTTGAAATCAACTGTTGTTTTTGAAAACGCGCCCTAAAGCTATCCAGTTTCAACAGTTAAAATAAGTAATACCTATCTTAGTAATACATATTAAAACCATCAAAAATAATTAAGCAGCCTTATTACATTGAAAAAAAGCCAAAACTTCAAACGTAAATAAAAGGATGTCCAGTTCACCAGAGGAAAATCAAACTTTCAGAACTGGTGGCCACTCCGAATTCCCTCACAGCTCCAAGCCCACTATGGTTGGGGATTTCCTGCGTGGATGAAAATAAAAGGGTGAGTTTGGGAAACTCGGTGTGTAAGGAAAACCCATTCAAAGCCCAAGTCAGCTCAAGCCTATTGGGCCTAAGCCCATTCAGGTAACAGTGGTACTAGGCCAGAGCCCTTTTCAAATTACAATAAACGGGCCTTAGCCCTTATTCAGATAATGATATGGCCCATAGGCCCATTTCAAAATACATGCAACATCAATAACATATGCAAGCCCATTTGGGTAATAGTGGTCTTGGGCGAGCCCTTTTAGATTACAATAAACGGGCCTTAGCCCTTATTCAGATAATGATATGGCCCATAGGCCCATTTCAAAATACATGCAACATCAATAAACATATGCAAGCCCATTTGGGAGACTACTCAACCCACCAACCACTACACTCCACCCGTACCAGCCATACACTCCATGTGGGGAATAGCTCAACCCACCCAAATTTAACACTCCACGATTCTTGACCTTGCCGCTCGATTATCAAGAATTGAGGCAAAGCCTCCAAGACGTGGACAAGCCACTTTCAGTACTTCCTCCGTCAATATCCCGTTCCATGCATCGATAATAACAACATGGCATGTAGTAAATAACAACATCAAACATGCATTTAGGTCAATTTAACCTAGGGGTATTTGGTAATTAATCTCCTAGGGTAAAGCGTAAATTTTCCACTTTTAAAGGTATTTCAGTAATTTATCTATTTTAGGGTTTTTCATGCATTTTCTTACTTTTCACGTACTAACGAAATCACGTCATCGAGGGTTCTTACGAATTGGGCCGTTGGCCCATCATTCCAATTTTGGCCCATTAAGCCCAAAAATATCGAGGGCACAAAAATCATGCACTTTGCAATCCAAATTTTGCAGCTTACCAAAACATTAATCGATTTACCTCACGAGCATTCTTTTCGCAAATCTACAAAATACGGTTTTCGGCATTTTGGCTTTTCGACTTTTGCCGATCTAGACTAAGAAAGAGGGTGTTAGTTACACACTGCTTATGACGATATCTTGTGAGATCCACACACGAACCGCCTACAATTGGATTACTAACACGTTAATCTAACTATTCAAATACAAACTACGTATTAACCCCTTACAATATTCGGCCAACCACACCTACAGATCATAGTAAGCTTATAAGAAATCAATAAGCAACCCATTAACAAATTTTTGTCAATGTTTACCACATAATCATAATTTCACTGCAAGCTGTCTTCTTGAGCAACAGTCACTAAATCATTTATAACTGGAGCTACGAAACTCCAAACCAAGTTCCGTTAATTTTCCCTGAAATTACACTCATATATCTTATATCCATAAAATTTTCAGAATTTTTGGTTTATCCAATCAATACCAGATTTTTCTCAAAGTTTCCCATGTTTCACTGTTTGACTAATCTGACCACTCTTCATTACGAATCAAATTTCTCATTGTACAGAATTTAAAATATGTTCTTGTTTATTTCATTAGAAACTAGACTCAATAAGCTTTAATTACATAATTTATTCAGCTTCTAATTCATCTCCCACAATTTATGGTGATTTTCCAAAGTCACGTTACTGCTGCTGTCCCAAGCAGATTTATTACCAAATCACTCTTTCACACCTAACTTGCATGCTTGTTATTTAAACATGTATATCACCAATCAATCATCACATATCTATGATTTTACTTAAGTATAATCTCCATTTCATCATTTTAAAGCACAACATGTTAGCTGATTTTTCCTTTAACATCTAAGGCATATGCATGCTCATTTGTTTGGCTCAACTTCACATATCTTCCATTTTCATCAAAAGAACATGAAACAACAACCATTTCCTTCATTTTAATTCATGACCAAATGCTCACAACACAACTAAAAATCAAAATATACTTCAAGAGTTAAGGTAGAATCAAGAAGAACTCATGAACCTCAAAATAGAAGCAAGGTACCAAGAACTTACCTTCAATTTTCCTCCTCCTAATGACCAAATACTCAAGAGCTTTCTCCTCTTTTTCTCTTCTCTAACTTTCAGCTATGATGAACAAAGATGGACAAAACTTTGTTCTTTTCACCCCTTTTCTTTTAATAAAACTTCATATTTCATCCATTTAATTCTTTAATACAAAAGACATGAAATTCTTATCATGAAACATTTACCTAAACCATTATCATGAAACATTTACCTAACCCATTATCATGGAATATTTACCTAATCCATTATCATGGAACATTTACCTAACCCATTATCAATTTGTATCAATTTGTACCATAAATTATGGATATCAAGTACTCATATTGTCTACAACAACATGATGGCTAGCCACTTCATGTAAAATGGGAGGTTTGTCATGCAAATCCTCCTATTTTGCACTCCTATTTATTTGGCCACTTCAATTTAGCCTATAGCATTTTCAAACATTTTCACATAGGTCCTATTTCATAATTTCACTCCCTTTTTCTTATGGAACAAAAATTAACTAAAATTACCGGGTTCTATCTTAAGCTTGGGCCTTCTAGAGGCCCACTAACATAATTAAACCTAAGCCAACATTCACAGGATTCTCGAAAATTGGGGCGTTACATATTAAAAGTTAATTCAAAAGATAAAAAAAAATTTGTACCAATTTAAATAGATCTATACACAACGATATAATTCAGTATTGATTGAAATATATTAAAAATATTAAAACTATCAAAACACATTAAATTTTTTACATGAACTAATTTTAAATTATTTGGTAGTTATTTAAAATCTATTGGTACATATGGGATGATATCTACCATCATATTAACCATAAATAAAATAATATTTTAATTGAAAGATAAATTATTTAATTATGTTAGATCATAAACATGGATAATCTATTTTGGACCAAACATTGCAATATGAAGAATAAATGGTTCTGCAATGAAAAAAAAAAAGTCCCCCTCGGAAGAAGTGAGTTTAGGAGCAAATTAAGGTTTCTTTATATCGATTTTCAATGCTTAATATAACAAATTGATATGAATTTAAGGAAACTATTCCCCTACTTTAATCATATTTCATGGACCACTTTTTCTTTTACTAAATATTCCTTGATTTTATTCAACAAATTTGTCTAACTTTCCTTCTAAAAACTTTCTTAAATACATTAATTTATATTATTAATAAACTATATAAAAATCACTTGACTATTAAAAATTCTCATTTTAGTCACTAAAATAAAAATTTTATAATTTAAACATCCACGTTATATAGTTTGTTCATTTCGGTCACTCTTATTACAAACTCTAACAAAAATCTTATATAACTTTTTTTGACATGTAGACCAATCATAAGATACTACAATTTATCATGTCATAAGTATTACATACTACTTTAAAAGATTAAAATATAATTTTTCAATACTATTTATTAACCAAAATAAAAGAAAAAAATTAAATAATTGAAAAAACCCAATAATCCAAACCTCATCTTCTCCTCAAATTTTAGTTTAGACTTGGAAAAGAAAAACAATAATACAGCTGATTATTGGACCCAAATTAAAAACAATAATACAGCTGATTATTGGACCCAAATTATCCTTAATCTCATTATTAACTTTTAGATTAAAAAATTAGAAGACATTTTTATCAAACTGGGAACTAGTGAATTACCAAATGGGAAATGGTCTAATCCAACAAGAAGTGAAGTCGTTGCTGAAGTTATCGTAGCAGCAAAACCTTGAATAATCTGATCATCACAAGTTTGAAAATCAAATTTTAAGTTAAAATTTAAGATGAGGTCTGGATTTCTTGGTTTTTTCAACTATTTAATTATTATTACTTTGATTAATAATTAGTATTGGAAAAAGCATATTTTAGTGCTTTAAAGTGGTATGCAACACTTATGATATCGCAAATATAAATCATGTAGCATCTAATAGTTGGTCCATGTGTCAAAAAAATATCATATAAGATTTTTGTTAGAGTTTATAACGGGAGTGAGCAGAATAAATGAATTATGTAACCCGAGTGCCTAAATTGTAATCTTTTTTATTTTAGGTTTCTAAAATAAGAATTTTTTATACTTTGAATGGCAATTTGTAAAATTTACCCATATATTAATTTTGACCTTTTCAAGGTGGTTAGCTAAATCAAGACTTGACTAAGCGGAGTCTCACGACCCTTTTGGGGCGGATTATTATTGTTTTCGAAGACAAATTAAAATATTCTTTTATATGTAGAATATTAATTAAATTAAATAATATTTTATATTTTATAAATAACATAATTAAGAAATTAAAACATGATAATATTTAATTTTAAAATCTTGATAATTGATGCTAGAATGATAAATTAAATTTTTATAAACGTAATAAAAAATAGATGAAAAAATAAAATTATATACCGAATATTAAAACCTGCAAGTAATGCAAATAGTCCCTAAAATTGAGACTAATATAAAAGAAAAAAATAATAAAATTGATTTTAAAATAAAATATAATTAAAGAAATATGAAAATATTATTTATTGTGATAAATAATATGTTTTAGTTATTATTTTAATATTATAAAATGTTGATATGTGGATCAATGAAAGTTGCCATTGCCTGTCGTAACAAAAACTCCTTCACTTAAAAATTATTTCTTATTTTACATTAAAATTTTACATTAAATAATATATTATACATGATTAATATGATTGTCATATTCCATTTTTATTTTAATAAATTTTGTTGATCAAATTCTAAGTTAAATTAAAGTTATTTACTTGATATAAAAATTAAAATAATATATTTTTAATATTAGAGTAGAGAAAAAGATTATAAAATTTGAGTTGGAGTTCGTGTGAAATGAAACCAATACTTAATAGAATATTCTTAATACTAAGTTTTACACTAATTAATAAAAGTTATTTTTTTGAGGTAAAGATTTGGATATTTGATTTTCCAAAATCTCGTGATTTTCTTTTGGTTTCATTCCACTAATAATTAATTAGAGGTGGGATTTTTATTTTATTTTTATGTAAAGCTCACGTGTGAAGATACTTATGCATTTTCAAGTAGTACCCATAAAGTTGATATGTGAGTTGATACGTTGGGTAAATAATTTATATATAACATGATTTCATTTACAATAATAAAATTAAAGTTTAATATAGAGTAAATGATATCTTTTCAACGGTATTATATGATTTATGAAAATGAAATAAGATTATGTGTTATTTGTTTGGGAAAAATTATTTAATTATTATTATGATAAGTACTTATTGTTTTTAAAATAGCGAGATATAATAATGATTATAAAATAAAAATAATAATTAAATTAGGTAAATAGATTTAACCTTAAAGAATCATGGATATCCGACAATTTTATTGAATTGAAGCTTGATAATATAAGTAGCTTTTTGTAATTGTATATAATGAAAATTTAGTTAAGATATTTTTAGTGTTTGACTCTATGATTAAATAAACTTGTAATTAATAGATAAAAATTCAAACTTAACTAAAGTTATTTTAGTCCCGATTTATGTTCAATCGATCCTTCTACTTGTTCATTTAAACTTTGAATGGAGTGCATACACGAGTTTTAAATTTAAAGAGCATGACTCACATGCAGTCATACAGACACCGAAGCTTATATACAGTTGACCAAATACAAAATTCCATGCGATTGCAAAATGCACACATACAAAATTTGGAATCAAACATACAAAAATAGAGTACCGAATCAGAAATGCTTTTACACATACACAAGCTCAATATCAAACTTCATCAGGTCCTATCATCGGACGAGGTTTCATTTCACAAAGCACATTACAAATACGCTTGATCAAAACGAAAGTTTAACACTACATTTTCAAATAGTCACGCGACCCTAAGCCTGATCAGAGTCCCTAACACTCATATAGAGGCACCAACAAACGTTGGACGACACAAGAAAAAGAGCGAATCAATTTATGCTACAATGCAAAAATCTGCGTAACAGGGCCACACGGCCGGGGTACATGGCTGTGTGGAAGTGCCTAGGTCGTGTGGGAGTCAACACGCCCATGAGGAGGGACACACACCCATGTGGAAGGAGGCACACGCCCGTGTGACCCAAGGACATGGCCATTTAAACAGGCTGTATAACTCTCTGTCCAATTGTACTAAAATAAGGTGCAGGGCAGGCATGGTCATGTTTCCAGAACACACACCCGTGTGGAAATTGACTGAATCCCCAAATCATCCACATGGCCATGTGGTACAAAAATTTGCCCAGAAACCCTAATTCCCAAATGCACACGACCGTGTGAACTACCCATGTAGGGTATACGTCTGTGTGGTCACGAAACCACATCGGATCAGGCTGCAAAACGTGCCTTTGATGCCGAAACGACCCCCTATCCTCAATAATTCAGAAATATATAAAAAAACACACATAATTGCAAGCTATTCCACGATATTCGACCTTTTAATTGGTCGATTTCAAAAGCCTACACACAACGTTGAATTTCACAGAAACAAATCAAAAATCCGATAACCAAAAGGAAAGGTTTTCGAACACCTACACGAAATTACTGAATTTCACAAAATTGAATCTACAATTCACAATTAAATTAAAAGAGGTTCAAACCCACACATTAATTCTTGATAAAACTCCAAACAATCAGTGAACCATAACACCCTCTACTTTACATTCAATTGTATCTCCTTTTAGAACCCGAAATGATTGAAGATGATGAAACCTCAACGACGCAAAAAGAAAATTCGTGAGAGAAGAGGGAGAGCGAAGAAAAAGAGAATGTGCATAGAACTTTGGAAACCCATTATGTGAAAACTTTCTATTTCCTCCGAAAAATAAAAATAAAAAAAATAAATATCTAACCTTTTAAAACAAAACAAAGCTTAACCAAAATAATTTCCTCAAAACACACCTATGGATTCGAACCCAGGACCCTAAACTAAACTACCACACAACCCACCACCAGACTAATGGGCCCATTCTGACGCTAAAACGTGGAAACACATATAATTGGTCGAACTATGCGCTGACCCTAATTACAGAACTTAAAACCTTTAACCCCCAAATCTAAGGTGTTATAAAAAAAGACCAATTTTTTTTTGTTTTTCAAATTTCACTGCATCAATTAAACCACATTTTTTTAATTTTTTTCTAATCATATAAATTAGATACATATCATACGAACATTTTGCTTATTATTTTGAAGGTTATAGGTTTTCAATATATAAAAGTATAAAAGTCATACAAACACAGTCTTTCACTTACTCATGATCAATGTAAGTACACAATGTACATCAAAAGTGTTGATACAAAGTATAAATGAAGGTGGAAAAAATGGAGAAGGGAATGGTATGGAGGAAAGTCGGTTCACCCATATCAAGGTGAGAGCCAGAAATGTAGGAGAGTGGAGAGGAGAATAGAGGGGAAAGGATTATGCTTGACATCTTAGGGTTCGTTGCGAGGAATGGAGAGCACCTCCTCTACGTTGTATTGTGGTAGTATTTATGAGTAGGTCATGGTTCCCGGGTGTTCTCCTCTTGAGGAGAACACACCCGTTAGTAGCGAGTGGCCTCACAGAGGGTCTAATCAGGTGATTAAAGATGGATGGTCCCTTACATAGATGGTATAAAGCACGTGAGTGGTTGGTCACTGAGCAACCATCTGGACGGTATAAGGCGAGTGAGTATTCGTAAGTCTTTTTGGTCCATCTATGGAAACCAATCCTTGGCATTTGAAAATTGGATTGGATTTGTGTGAATCAATAAAATCCTTAGAATGTGGAGATTTGAACAAGATAGTATTGTTGATTTTGGAAAGCATATCTTCGACTTACTATACGTTGATTGTTATTGATGTAATAGTTATTTTCTAGGAGTTACTTTGTATTCACATAAATTTCATGTTAGTTAGTTGAAATTGATATATGTTTTGAGGCTTGGTCAAGTTATGTAATAAGAGCTAATTGAGTGAATTCTAATTTTTTTATTAATAAACTATTTTGTGGGAGAGTGTAAATTGTTTTTGTAACCATTATTGAGTGTTTACTTCCCAAGTTCTCAAGGGGAAGATTTGGAGGTAAGTGTTCTAGTCTTTAGGCACGAAGGTGAGATTTATATACTTATGGAGTGATAGAGTGTGAATTACTTGTTATATTGTGGATTAAAGATGGTGAAATTACTCATTGAGCTAAGCTCTGTGACACAGAGAAACCAAACTACGTAAACAAACCTTAATGTTATCTTTGTTTTATTTTCACAATTTTTTGCAATGCCAAACTGTGGTGGTCATTGCAGTCTAGCACCTTCACTGCATTTTCAATTGGAGCAAATAGCTAACTTAAGGTAGCACCAAAATCTTAAATAGTTTTTTTTAAATATTGAGTGGCAAAGAGTCCCTAAAAAAATCCACAACCTCCATTAAAGGTCACTATATGAAAGCAAGGTAACACCTCAAGTTGTTTTTACCCTACTAGAAACACTAAAATATATAGACTTTTTCAGCACTAATATATGCAGTTTCTAAGTAATTTTTGTCGAATTTTATACTTTTATTATAAAATAATTCATTTGAATTTAATTTATAAAAAAATTTGAATTTTAGTTATTTTTATAATAATTTTGCATAGTTTGGGTTAATTTTAACAGTTTGGACAAAATTTGGAAAATCAACTCGATAGTCACCTTGAAAAAATTAATTGTCGAGGCATCGTTGGATTAGAATTTGATAAATTAACAACCATGGAGGACTTAAATTTATGCTCTTGGACTTTATTGAATCAGTTGATCCGATTAAATTTTTATCGGAAAAAGTGGACAACCTGAAATGAAGAAAAAAGGGCCTGAATTGAGTAAATAAAGAGGGAGGATGGACAAGCCCAAAAGAGCAGCCCAAATTGTCCCAACTTGCTGACCAAATCCGCTAATTTAATTTTCTAAATTTTTCATTCAAACCCCAAGCTAAAAATAGCAAACTCATTCAACTACTCATTCCACTTAGCATGGCCCACCATATGAATGGGGATTTCATGCTATTTTTAGCTAACTTGAGCTGCCAGTTTCACACAACACACATCATTCACTCATATTTTCTTTCATTTCTCTCTCTCTCTTTGCCTTTCATTTTCTTCCCCCTTCCCTTTACTGATTTCCCCTCTTGAGAAAGAGCTAGCACGTCTCTTGGAGCAGTAGCAATCAAGCATTCTTGGAGGTCGTTGATTGACAAAACAAGTTGAGAGGAAGAGGAGCATGCTAGTCTGGCTTCGCAGAGTCACCGGGATTTGCCTTGTAGTTCTCTTCTCTTTATCTTTTAAATTTATTTTGTGATCATAAACATGAATGTTTGTTATTTTGATGCTTCTATTTTAATTAAAATGACTTAAATCTTGTTCGTGTTAGATTAATTATATTTTGTCCACTTAAATTATTAAAAACGTGTTTGTGTTGTTATAGGCCTTGGTAATTTGTCCAATTAGATAAAACCATGCCTATGTTATGCTTGCATTTTAATTATAAAGTAATAAATGAATTAATTAATAATCGGATTGAAATTTTAATTAATGGATACAATATCTAATTAGTGCATGTTTAATCTTCTAAGGTAAACGAGGGTTAAATTAGCAATCATATTAAACAATATTCTTGCGTTGCATAACTTGTAAGATTGTTGTGATTAAATTGTTCAATTTAGAAATATATTTAATTCACTCTGTCTTATATTTTCTTATGAATTGATTAACTAATTCAAGATAGGAATATGTTTATTTGATTAATTCAATAAGTATGTATCTGCATTAGTTAGCAAAAGGCCAAGTTGCCGTGAAATTATTCGTAACAACATGAACATAGTTTTAATAATTCTAAGTTTCTAACACACTTATGTCATATTGATTAAAACCTTTTTTTAGAAATTGTGCATTGGAATTATAGTTTAACTTTAATTGATCACTTAGTTAATTATTAGTTTCTAGATCACCTCATTCAAAACAATAATTTCCCTCTACCAATTTGTTTAATTTTTACATTTCATAAATATTTTCTTGCACAGTCCTTGTGGGTACAATAACTCGACATATTTGTCACTTTATTACTAGATACAATTATGTACACTTGCACATTTCCGTCGTTCCACCTACTTGCACCCTAAGGTAGGTGTTTACCCCATCTGATACACAAGGTAGGATTTACTCAATAGGACAGCAAATACGAGTATGAGCTATTTCCACAATATGAGTTAAGTAGCTCATAAACTGTTTCTTGTTGAGTTAATGGTGATACACTCAAGGCTAGTTTAATTAGTAACTTTATAAGAAGCTCTACTAAGTTAAATTAGTGACCAAAGTTAAACAAATATTAACATGCATGATATTTTGAAAATTATGAATTCACATATTAATTGGATGGATTTTTATACTCTCGTTATCGATTATGATTTTCCTAAGATGACATAATACAATGGATATAAGAATTATCATTGTAAATGTTACTGTGTAGAAAACAAAGGTTTTTATGTAAAGTAACATATATATCATAAAAAATGTTATCTTATTTTACTAAATGAAAGCTTGCTATTTTCTTGTGCATATAAATGGATTTGTGGTTATTTTTATTTATTTATTTCATAATGACACCAAAACCTCTTATTTTTCAAACGTTACTTTTGTTGCATATAAACTTGTAAATTGGTCTAAGCTATGAGAAACATAAATTTGTGCTTGATGAGGCTTGCCCATCAAAATCTCAACTTGGGACAAGAAATTGCTAAAATGTGGCCAACAATGTAGTATGTTGCTATATACCTTCAAGTGTTAGCACCACTTTACAAAGGCAACATAAGAATTATCATGAAACAAAGAGATCATGAATAATTTGGAAGACATGTTCGAAGGTGAAGCTACTATAGATCGTTAGTCCATTATCACTAATTTAATGAACTCTAAGAAAGAGTCTAGAGCCCTAGCAAAGGATTATATGCTTAAGCTTATGAGATGCTTTGCTAAAGTAGAGGACAATGAGGCCGAGCTTGTCTACAATACCTATATCGAGATGGTCTTTAAAACTTTGTCTACGAACTTTGCATGTTTTAGTTCGCATACAATTTAGGAAACGGAGAACTGGATCTTACACGACTCATGAAATAGCTTCAATGTTATGAGCTAATGTTGAATGATGTGGTGAATATTCAACCCATCGAGAGGCAAACTTAGGAGTCACATCATCTTTTCCTAAATTACTATAAGTAAAATTATTTTTAGTAAATTTATGATTTTGAGTTGGTATCCCTTAATTGAATGAGATTAAGCTTAATTAATTGATTGATGTTGAAGCAATAGTTAGAGTGCTAAAGGTGGTTGTTGTTTGACACCATAGATCAAGGTTTGAGTTTAAAGCGTGAAGCGAAAAAAATTTTGAAGACGAGAATTAAATTATAAATTTTATAAATTAAATGAAATTTCATATTTGAATGAACATATAATTTTATAATTTATAGAGGGGTTCAACTATTAATTTATTATTTTAGAATGGTCATAATTGAATTATAAATTTTTGGGAGTCAAAATTATGATTATATTAATTTAAAACTTTATAATTTCTAAAGGGGCTAAACAAAAAAAAATGCCATTTTTGGAGGGGCCTACTTGCCACTTGGCAATGCTCTTGTCGAGTCCCGTGTCACACCTCCCTTCCCCAAATATGTAATTAAAAATTTGATCATACAAATTCTATCATATGTGGAAACTATGTGTTTAGAAAATAAAAGCGAGTTTAAAAATTAAAACATATAATAGATAATTAGAAATTCTATCACAGGCGCATGTGTATGAAAATCACTGATTTAGAACGCAAATATGTGTTTAAAAATAACATCTAATAATTAATGAAATGTATGGTTTGAAACTAATTAGTACATCAAATTAACAATACTAAATGAACTACAATTGTTTATAATGGTGTCATCATTTGTGAGTTAGTGTCAAGTTTACTTGTGACACCAACTCAATTAATAATATTATCTATATATATAAATTTGGTGAATAAAACATTCTATGTTAAAAGTGAATTTCTTTTTAAAATTTACTTAAGAATTATTATTAGTGTAACTATAAAAATATATACTAAATTCTTAAAAATAGAAATGAAAAGTTATAATTTAAATATACGAAACATAAGGAGAAAAAAATATTTGTAAAATTATTAGTGGGAAAATGAAAACAAAGAGGTGGCAAATGAAGTGGTACAAAAATGAAGTGGTTGTTGCAAAGTACACATCCACCTACCTAGTATTGTAGAATTGGAATTTTAATATTACCTTTGATTTTTGTGTCCCACTGAAGTTTATAAAATGATGAATCATATTTATATTAAGACCTTAGGCTACCATGTGGATGCTTTTCAAAACCCAAATCTCCAACATCTTTTATTCTTAATTAGTGCGACAAAACCAAAGGTAGCATGTGCAATTTCCTTCTACAAATCATACTTTGATTTGGTTCTGTTTTTTCATTGTAATAATTAAATAAATTAAATTTTTTATACGGAATTAATCCAAATTTTGGAGATAATCAAAATAATCCAACTGAATTTGATTAATTTAGTTCCATTTGATTTGTCTTGATTTAATACAAACTGTCCAAACAGATAAATACACCAAAAAATACAAACTGATCTTAACAAAAGACTCACTTGAAGAAACCCCCCCCCCAAAAAAAAAAAAAGAACAAATAAATATATATCTCGGTTCCGTCGGGGAGGGGGTGGATTGGTGGCATGGTGGACGTTGGAGGCCCTCCCGTAGTGGGTGAACATCGGGGAGGGGCTGGTGCTGCTTTTAGTTTTAAGGATTTTACATTAGATTTAGGAAGAAATGAAGGGAAGGCCCCAGAGTTTTAGGGATTTTTTTAACTTAACTTTAAAATTATAATTAAATTAATTATTAAATTGAGTTTGATTTTGATTTTCTATATTTGGGTTGGGTTTATATTGGTGTGATTATAAAAATATTTTTAATCTTCAAAAGATTGATTTATTCAATTATTTCGGTTTAAGTTTTAAAATCAAAATTGAATCAAATTAATTATTTAAGTCAAAATAATTAATTAAATTAATTGAAAATTCAATTAAATATTTTTTTTATTTTTAGTTCGATTTAATCAGTTTAACAAATATTTTGCACACTCCTACTTTGAAGGTGAAAAAAACACTCTTACTTGGCTTCTTTTAAAAATAAGGGTAAACTATCTAGTTGGTCACTTAATCTTTAGGGTACTTTCATATTAGCCACTCAAAATGAAATTCTTACAATTTAGTCATTTAATTTTTAGGACGGTTTCATTTTAGTCCCCCAAGTAGTAAATCTCTAACAGCGGTTAACTTTGTACATCATATCATGTTTGCACTTTCATTTTGGTCACTTAACTTTTATGTCGCTTTCATTTTTGTCACCCAAAAAATATTTTTTTTTAATATTGATTGAAGTAAAAAAAATCAAAGATTAAAGTGAAAAACAGTAGAAAATAAAATAATACACAAAATTATCAAATTGAATTCAAAATTTGGGTTTAAAATATAAATTTTAAATAATAAAATTTAAAATTATAATAGCAAATCAGTTGAAATTATCAATGTATATAAAAAATTCAACAATTTATTTGATTTATTTGATGTTTTGAAACCATTTTTTAAAAATATCAATGAAAATTATTGTGTTTAATAGTTGTCTAAGAGACTTAAATTTCTTTTGATTATATGATATTGAATCTTTCATGCTAAATTAAAAGTAAGGAAAATCCTTACAATTAATTTAATTAATTAATTTTATCTTTCAATCCAAACAAAACTCATAAATTTTTTCATCACTTCTTTATCTAAACAAAGAACAAACAACTAATTTAATTAATTACAAGTAATTTTTCTTTACTTTTAGCTTACCATAGAATATTTGAAATTATATAATCAAAAAATTTAAATTTCATAGAGAATTATTAAATATAAGTTATTTGAGTTGATTCATTTAGCATAAAATAAAACTTTAAAATTTAAAAGGAGATTAAATTAATTATTTTTAATATTATAGTAAAAATTTGGATGACATTGTCAATGGATAAAAAATTGTTTATTCAACTTGTTTTGATGTTTTGAAAATTAAAATTTCAAAAAAAAAAGAAATTTAAATTTTGGCAATGGGAAAACAAGTACAATTCGGTAATTTTTGTATATTATTTTAGTTTTTAGCACTTTTTACTTTAATTCCTGATTTTTTTTTAGCCCAACCAATATTTAAAAGAAATATTTTTTGGATGACCAAAGTGAAAGTGTAAATATGATGTGGCATGTACAGTTAACACCATTAAAAATTTAACACTTGAGTGACTAAAACGAAAGTGCCGTAAAAATTGGGTGACTAAATTGCAAGATTTCATTCTAAGTGACCAGGATAAAAGCACCTTAAAAATTGAATGATCAAATAGGTTGTTTACCCTAATAATAATAATGATTTTGTTTACAAACTACCCATTTTTTTGTATATTTATCATGCCATAATTATATTTAAAATTTCTTATATTTAAAATTTTAATACATTGATAATTTTATTGACTTTTTACCTAAATATTTTTTAAAAAAATTACTTGTGTTTAGAACTATTTATCAAAATAATATGAAATAAATAGTATTTTAGCAAATTTAATATGATTGGTAGTAATTTGAGAATCTCGAAGCTCAACTGTGACAATTTGAGATCCCGAGGTGACAGGTCAGACATCAATTTGACAAGATAGAGAATATTTAGTCTTTAATGTATATAGCTTTTGTTAATTTGGATCTTAATTTTTTTAGACTTAAAAGTGTAAAAAGCCTTCAAACGATTTCAAAAAAAGCAATAAAGACCCTATATTTTTTTTGCATTTAACTGGGTACTTAAACTTTCAAAATGCATAAAAAAAGCTTTCAAATTTTTTCAAAAAATGTAATTAAACCTTCTTCTTCTTTTTTTTCACTTAATTGGGTACTTAAACTGTCAAAATGCCTCAAAAAGATCATCTGACGGTTAACTTTAATAGTTGACCATTAAACTTAACTTTAACAGTTGACAATTAAAGCAGTTGACAATTAAAGTTAATTGTCCTTAATTTTTTCAGTTAAAGCTACACTGTGCCACAATCACAGCGTGATATGTGACAAAAAAGCATAAAAAAGTAAAAATCAATAAAAATTATAAAGATTATTAAATTTTAATAAAAATATTAAAAATTAAAATATATATATATTGTAAAAAACCATAAAATGTAAAATTTTATAAAAATCAAAAAGTATTATACATTAAATAAAAAGGCTCTTTAACCATTAACTTTAACGTTAATTGTTAAAATTAACGAGCCTTAGTTATTTTTTCTAGTTAAAGCTATTACATGTCACAACATAGCGTGATATGTGACAAAAATTGATAAAAATAAAAATCAATAAAAGTTATAGTAAAATTATAAAGTATTTCTTTTGGTACGATAATTTTATAATTTTTTATGAATTTTATATTTCTTTACATTTTATAATTTTCTTACGACTTTATAAAATTTTATAATTTTTCTATATTTCCATATATTTTATAATTTTTCTATTTTTACTAATTTTAAATATTTTATATTTTTTATTAAAATTTAATAATTTTTATAGCTTTTATTGATTTTTATTTTTATCATGTTAGACTTTTTGATGCATTTTGGCGTCCAAGTATTCAATTGAGTGCAAAAAAAAAGAATAAAATTAGGGCTTAAATTTCTTTTGAAAAACATTGAGGGCTTTTTACACTATTAAATCTTTTTATAGCTAAATTTGACTATCAATTTATTAAAAAGAGTTAAATCACTTTTTAAAGAAAATACGAACTAAAACATTTTTTTAATAATGTTGATGTGGCAATCCATGTGTCCTTCATAAAATTCAAAAGAATAATTTAAAATTATAAAATACTCAAATATTAAATAATTTCAAAATTAAAAAAATTAATAAAAATTCAAAAACTAGTGTGAGTACATGTGGATTGCTATGTGATCTGCTATGTTTAATAATATAACGTTTTAGTTTATATTTTCTTTACTAAAACAACAAGTCAATTTTTTGAAAGGTTGGTTAATGATAAAATATAACTTTTTTAAAATTGAAAGCCAAATTTAACTTAAAAATATAAAGATCAAATTAATTAAAAATATATAAAATTGAGAACTAAATTTTACATTATGTTTAGAAAATATAAAAATATCAAAACATATTTTTGATAAATAATTTGTGATCCATATATTATGATAAATAATAATTATTTTCGTATTATTATATGGATTTCAAGATGTATAATGTATTTACATAGAATTAGTATTTACATTATTATCATTTTAATTATTTTTCAATTTCTTACAATCATCATAACCGTAATTTAACAGTGTCGGGGTTATTAATTTATTATTGTTGCATTACTTTGGCTAGAATCTGTCACCATTTTCAGTTACAGCATGATCGTAGTTGGAATCCACTTACTAATTTTTTATTTTATATTTTTATATCGTAATAAATGATAAAATTTTGGTCTTTGAAACCCCTGTTTATGAGGATTGAGAGGTTGACTATCATTAAATTTGATATAAATTTTCTTATTAATTTTTTATATAAATTTATGAAATAGGAAACTAATGAACATAATATTTGAAAAATGTAAATGATGCATAAAAGAATATTAAATTTAATTAATGAGATCTTGATTTAATGACAAGTTAAGATTTTAAAATTTTATAATTTTATATTTGAATCTTATTTTATTTTAATTTAAGTCCGCATAGGTGAGCTGTATTTTATTTCAAATTCAGATATATTTTGATTATCAAGCCATTATTCTTATTGTAAACCAACTCTTAAATATTAACGAAAAACCATTGATGATGGTTTACAAGCATCACAGTGATGGATTTCGAAAATGTTGAATGAGGTGAACCAATTATTGGAAGATGATGGAAGTTGAGGGAGCAAAGCAATTTTGTTCGAAACTTTCTAGGAATCTACACTTGAAGCTGAATCACATGGGTTATGGCCCAATAGCTATGGCATAATTCCGTTTCCCCAAAAAAATGGGCCGAGCTTGAAAGAGAGGTGGGCTTGTTTTGACCTTTTGTACAAAAACGGCTAAATCTATATACACAGCATCATGTTTCAGCCAATGATTCTTTGTATATATGATCATGTACCTCAAAAACCGTTCCTAAAGCGGACGAGTTGCACTGGAGAAATCGGTAAAATGAATAAATCCCCTGACTCCCACATGACAGGCAGCAACAATTCTACATGCATTTACGGCCATGGCTGAACAACCACGGTTAAATCTATACTGCGGATGAGTACAAAAGAAGGATATTGTTTTTTTGCCGGTGTCTGTCTCCCAAGTTTCAACAATGTTACTCTCAAATCCTCCGGTAATTATTTTATACGGATCCATGTGTAAATGTGTTACTGGAGTCTGATGACGACCATACAACTCAGTGACTGGTTCTAGTTTCCATCTCTCCTGCCCTTTCCTGATATCCCAAAGCATTGCCCTGTGCATTAAGTGTACTCTTATCTCATGTTAGTTTCAAAAACAGACGACTAAAACCTGTGTTCAACATATGGAAAACTTTCCATTGTAACAACACCGACTTACCATTAATATAAGTTTACAAGTGCTCATAACAGCAAACGAGGTAAGACAGTAAATGAACCAATATATTATTCGGAAAAATGAAATAATTCATCTTTTTTACTTACTTATTCAATCCGCCAGTACAGACTAAAGATTTTGAGGGCATAATCGTGAGAGAGAATATTTTTGGTTTGCATATTGCTGCAGTGCTAACTTTTTGCATTATTCTCAAATCGAGTACTACGACAGAAGAATCAGCTGCGACATAGAGTAAGTTTTCATGGCATTTCATGTCCACAGGTTTACGGCGCACAGAAGTCAATCCCACGCAACGATTATCTGATAATTTAGTTGTGTCCCAAACTCTCACCTGTTTGTCCAACAATGGTGAATTAGTTCAGAGAGAGTACAAGCATGAAAGTAGAAATCAAGTGATCTTAAGATACGAATGTTCAACAAGTAAAGGTGGAAAAAGATACCTTAGAATCCCCTGACATAGTCACTAAGTTTGAAGGTTTGTTCCTGGAAATTGTTGGAAAAATCAACTATCGATTATAACTATAGAAAATATAATCAAAGATATAGAATATAAACCTCAAAACTTTCATAATGTTTGTTTCTAAGTTTTAAAAATGGAGAAAAAAGTAATCTTTAAAGGAAAAAGATTCATACCCAACGACTGACATCCATTTAACAGGTTTCTGATCCCCGCAAAATTTAGCCTTTAAAGCTTGTCTGTACCGTCTACCACTAGAACTAAGGGACCAAAGGCAAATAGAACCATCGTGCTCACCACTCGCCAATACTTTGACGTCGCCATTACCTAATAATTTATCAGACATGGTATGAACAGCAGCATGCCGACCTCCAAACACCCGTCGGCAAGCACCCTAGACAGAAAGCATGCAATCAGTATATTTCAACAATTAACGGAGGCCAAGAAAAGCTTACGCCTAGAATTCTATTTGAAACCTGAGCAAAAAAAAAAAAAAAAAGGGTAATAACAAACAACCGACAGGAATTCCTTATAATATCTATGCCCTCCTGCTCAATGCAACGAAAACAAAAGCAAGGTTATCAAATACAACTATGTCGAAACAGGAAAGGCAAAACAATGCTTGGCACAGTACCTTCCACCATAGACGAATTGAGCCGTCGCAATTAGAGGTTAACAAAACATTCTCTTCTGTTTGCGCCTCACTTTGAGCTAAACTAGTTTCACTAAGCGGAAACAATCTGCATTAGGATCATCTCATATATTAAAAATAACTCTAACCTTCTGTATATCGGGATACCCCCATTTTATGCCTAGTGTCCAAAAACATTCTGATGTAAATAAGTATAAATGTTACAAAAATGTCAACAAATTATAACAAAGAAAAACATGATTTGTACTACAAATGCAATGCGGGTGACTGAATGCAGATATTGTCAATTATACAAGGATATACTTCAGATTGTCTCACCTCAAGCATGTAACTCTTGAGTTATGACCAGGCATTGTAACTAATGAGCCTCCACTCATAATGCTGTCGATTTTGGCCATCTTTATCGCAGGACCCTTAGTAAATGAGCTTATGTAAGTTTTTCAATGGCCAACAAATGCAAAGCATCACAAGAGTTAAAACACATGATTACGGAAGCTAAAGGGTCATACTTGAGAAAAGATTATATCATTCTTATCAAGAAGTATATTGTCGACTGAGTAATATCCTTCAGCAAACAAGCTTGCAACAAAAGGATCATAATATTTAAACTGATGCAGCGCGATACGCCGATTCAAATAGGCCTTCCTCACTCCCGATAAGGGGAAATTTTCCGGTCAAAGCTCCCTAGTTCAATTGAATAGAAAAACAGATCATTAAAAAATCCATCTAACAAGAAAAAATTGGATAGATTCATGAGTTTCTGGTTTCCTTTGTTACAGTTTCTTCTAACTTCCTTTACCAAATTCAATACATCTTTTTCAATTAATTTTACTCATATTAAAGAAAATGAAAGTCCAGCCTACAAAAAAGTTGCCTCAAATTAAAGATTCAGTATAAAAGTTGAGAACCGTAAACTCGGCCAAGCAAATTATATGAACATTGTGAAGAAAAAGAAAAAAGAAACCTGAAGCGGTCGAGCCAGATAGAGTCGGAGTAAGCAAATGATTTGAGAGATTTGGAGGACATGGCGAGGTTTGAGAGGTCCCGAAGGCTAAGGAAGGAAGCGCAATGAGCAAATGAGTCATGATCCAAATCGGTAATCCCCGTAGCCATCGTCGCCGGTTGCTCCTCCGCCATCTTCTTTCGATTCAAAGATTTAGAAAAAGAAAGAAGCTCTTCTTGCAATTTCAACTTCTTTTCAAATTGCCAATCAAAATGGAGGTAACGCTTCGTTTTGCATATATATATATATATATATATATATATATATATATATAAAATTCAATTCAATTATTATTTTTGTTATTATGTATGGTTAGAATCTACTACAGGTCCCTGCACTATTTTTTTTTACTTTTATTTCCATTTTTATTTTTTGAATTTTAAAATTCAGGTCTAATTATTAATATTGTTAAAATTTATTAGAGTGACATTTTAAAATAAAAGAAATATTCACTTAATAGTCATATAACAAAAACAAAATTGTAATGAATTTGACTTTTAATATAAAAATTGTAAGTGTGTCAACATTTAGACGTATATTTCAACAATCTTTCACGTTAAAGGGATCCATTTCAACATTCTTTCTCAAAATGACGATCATTCACTTAGTTACTACACTTTAGGTATTAGGAATCTGATTATCTTTTACAATAAAAAAGCAAAGCAACTTATGTAGATTCAAGTGTTAAGGCTTGGAGCTCTTACTTCTATGGCTAAGTAGGGTGCACATTGTTGGTGATGGTATTAGCTAGTAAATCATGGGACAGTTTTAGTGTTATATCAACTATGTATTGATGGTTGAACAAATTTCTAATCTGTTGTGGACCAAAGTCATACTATCTTTTTCGTAAGAAGATTTTGCGATACAATTCACTTTCAAGATTGTTTATGCTCTTCAACATAAAACTCCAAAACAATATTCTTTACATAGGGCTGAATAAAGTTGGTAATACCGAATAAATTATTTGTAACGCCCCAATTTTCGGGAATTCTGTGAATGTTGACAAAATTTCATGCTTTGATTTTGTCATTTGTGAGTGAAATTATGAAATAGGACCTATGTGAAAATGTTTGAAAATGCTATAGGCTAAATTGAAGTGGCCAAATAAATAGGAGTGCAAAATAAGAGGATTTGCATGATAAACCTCCCATTTTACATGAAGTGGCCAACCATCATGTTGTTGTAGACAAAATGTACACTTGATATCCATAATTATGGTACAAATTGATACAAATTGATAATAGGTTAGGTAAATGTTTCATGATAATAGGTTAGGTAAATGTTCCATGATAATAGGTTAGGTAAATGTTCCATGATAATGGGTTAGGTAAATGTTTCATGATAATGGGTTAGGTAAATGTTTCATGATAAGAATTTCATGTCTTTTGTATTAAAGAATTAAATGGATGAAATATGAAGTTTTATTAAAAGAAAAAGGGGTGAAAAGAACAAAGTTTTGTCCATCTTTGTTCATCATAGCTGAAAGTTAGAGAAGAGAAAAGAGAGGAGAAAGCTCTTGAGTATTTGGTCATTAGGAAGAGGAAAATTGAAGGTAAGTTCTTGGTACCTTGCTTCTATTTTTAGGTTCATGAATTCTTCTTGATTCTACCTTAACTCTTGAAGTATATTTTGATTTTTAGTTGTGTTGTGAGCATTTAGTCATGAATTAAAATGAAGGAAATGGCTGTTGTTTCATGTTCTTTTGATGAAAAATGGAAGATAGGTGAAGTTGAGCCAAAAAAATGAACATGCATGTGCCTTAGATGTTAAAGGGAAAAATCAGCTAACATGTTGTGCTTTAAAATGATGAAATGGAGATTATACTTAAGTAAAAATCATAGATATGTGATGATTGATTGGTGATATACATGTTTAAATAACATGCATGCAAGATAGGTGTATGAAAGAGTGAATTGGTAATAAATCTGCTTGGAACAGCAGCAGTAACGTGACTTTGGAAAATCACCATAAATTGTGGGAGATGAATTAGAAGCTGAATAAATTATGTAATTAAAGCTTAATGAGTCTAGTTTCAAATGAAATAAACTAGAATATATTTTGAATTCTGTACAATGAGAAATTTGATTCGTAATGAAGAGTGGTCAGATTAGTCAAACAGTGAAACATGGGAAACTTTGAGAAAAATCTGGTATTTATTGGCTAAACCAAAAATTCTGAAAATTTTATGGATAGAAGATATATGAGTCTATTTTCAGGGAAAATTAACGGCACTTGATTTGGAGTTTCGTAGCTCCAGTTATAAATGATTTAGTGACTGTTGCTCAGGAAGACAGCTTGCAGTGAAATTATGATTATGTGGTAAACATTGACAAAAATTTGTTAATGAGTTGCTTATTAATTTCTTATAAGCTTACTATGATCTGTAGGTGTGGTTGACCTAATATTGTAAGGGGTTAATACGTAGTTCGTATTTGAATAGTTAGATTAACGTGTTAGTAATCTAATTGTAGGCAGTTCGTGTGTGGATCTCGTCAGTATATCGTCGCAAACAGGTGTGTAACTAACACCCTCTTTCTTAGTCTGGATCGGCAAAAGTCGAAAAGCCGAAATGCCGAAAATCGGTATTTTGTAGATTTGCGAGTGTGCGAATGCTCGTGAGGTAAATCGATTAATGTTTTTGGTAAGCTGCAAAATTTGGACTGCAAAGTGCATAATTTCTGTGCCCTCGATATTTTTGGGCTTAATGAGCCAAAATTGGAATGATGGGCCAACGGGCCCAATTCGGTAAGAACCCTCGGTAGTGATTCTGTTAGTACGTGAAAAGTAGGAATATGCATGAAAAACCCTAAAAGCAGCTAAATTACTATAATACCCCTATGTATGGAAAATTACTGTTATACCCCTAGGTGCAAAATTACCGAAATACCCCTAGGGTTAAATTGATCTAAATTCATGTTTGACTGTTGTTATTTACTGCATGCCATGTTGTTATTATATGATGCATGGGATTGGGATATTGACGGAGGAAGTACTGAAAGTGGCTTGTCCACATACTGGAGGCTTTGCCTCAATTCTTTGATAGCTGACGACAATGTCAAGAATTGTGGAGTGTTAAATTTGGGTGGGTTGAGCTATTCCCACATGGAGTGTATGGCTGGTGCGGTGGAGTGTAGTGGTTGGTGGGTTGAGTAGTCTCCCAAATGGGCTTGCATATGTTTCTTGATGTTGCATGTATTTTGAAATGGGCCTATGGGCCATATTGTTATCTGAATAAGGGCTAAGGCCCGGTTTATTATAATCTGAAAAGGGCTTTGGCCCAAGATCACTTATTACCCAAATGGGCTTGCATATGTTATTGATGTTACATGTATTTTGAAATGGGCCTATGGGCCATCTTATTATCTGAATAAGGGCTAAGGCCCGGTTTATTATAATCTGAAAAGGGCTCGGCCTAGTACCACTTTATTACCCAAATGGGCTTGCATATGTTTCTTGATGTTGCATGTATTTTGAAATGGGCCTATGGGCCATCATTGTTATCTGAATAAGGGCTAAGGTCCGGTTTATTGTAATCTAAAAGGGCTCGCCCAGTATCACTATTACCTGAATGGGCTTAGGCCCAATAGGCTTGAGCTGACTTGGACTTTGAATGGGTTTTCCTTACACACTGAGTTTCCCCAAACTCACCCCTTTTATTTTCATCCACGCAGGAAATCCCCAACCATAGTGGGCTTGGAGTTGTGAGGGAATTCGGAGTGGCCACCCGTTCTGAAAGTTTGATTTTCTTCTGGTGAACTGGACATCCTTTTATTTACGTTTGAAGTTTTTGGGCTTTTAAATGTAATAAGGCCACTTAATTATTTTTGATGGTTTTAATATGTATTACTAAGATAGGTAATACTTATTTTAACTGTTGAAATTGGATAGCTTTAAGGCGCATTTTAAAAAAAAAACAACAATTGATTTCAAAATAACACGACAACAAGCAAAGCTTCCGCAATGAAAGTATTTTCCAAAATTAATCAATTTTCCTAAAAATGACTTAATCAAATCGGTTTCCTAGAAATATCCATGACGTTAAGGTGTGGCAATGGCGGTATGCATGTCTAGGATTGGATCCGAAGGAGCTTGGTATAGCGATCCGATGGACTCACCACCTCTTTTCGGTTTCCTACCGGTGCATGACTTCTATTCACTTTAACCCTTAATGAATTAATCTTTTGAACATCAAGTACGATTTTCTGGACTTAGAATGGAAATTTTTTTTTTTTTACGTTTTTGATGTGGCATGCCGGATTCGGCCTTAATGTCTGGGCCGGGTTTGGGGTGCTACATTATTTTTCTCCAAGAATGCATCAATTTCATTATCATAGAACCTTTCTCTTCAATGTTGTGATGTTTAATGAAGTTGTTTTTATAAAAAGCCAAATACATGTTAGCATAGGCTATTAAGAGAAAGATTTACTCTTGCTTCTTCTTAAGAGATACTTCTTCCTCCTTAGCTTTTACAATAGCTTCTTAGAGCATTAAGGAGATACCAACTTCTTCCATTCTCTTGTTCCCATAGTTAACAATTTAGCATTACTAACTAGGATGCTTTAAATATATAAGTACTCGAGTTGGAGTATAACTATAGGTAGCTTTAATGGTTTGGGTAATTTACCCAACTAGTTGGCTCTTTTATCTTTCTTAAAACTTTACTACACAGATTAGCTGATAGCAAGATAAAATCGTGTTTTTAATGTATTTATTTTTAGCTAATTATCGAATAAGATGCTACTAAACTTGGGTTTTTCTTATCAGGAATGAAGTTGGTATGTTGAAATTCAAAATTATACAAAAAGAGGCTAAATTGGAGCAAAAAGCAAAGATGAGGGATAGATTGAAAGATTGAAGATTTGAAGCTTGGTTGGATAAAGATTAAAGATTTGAAATTAGCTGGATAAAGATCTAATTATTTTTTATTTTGTCAAAATCCTATAATTAGTTTAAATTTGATTTTTAAATTTTGATTTATTTAGTGTTAATGTTTGGGAAAATCTAGCTATATTTTAGTATTGGAATAAATACCTGGTGGCTATAACCACCGGAGACTTGGGTTTTGAATACAAAAATTTCCTTTCTTTTCATTTTTCTTCGTCAAGAAGCATTTGGCAATATGTCAATCCTTTTCCAGTTTCAATATTTTGGCTAATTTACCTTCTAAGTCCCTCCATTTTCCACTAAAATCATTTCTAGAATCCATTTAACATGATTAATTTCATGTTTAACTAAGTCCCTTTTAGCTTTAGTCTAATTATCGCTCCGACAAAGTAATCGTAAGATATGAACCCATACTAAATACTTTGCAATTCGGTATCTCTCCAGTATATGGGATAGTACAAATTCTTCCCTTAAAGTTGATTCAATTTCAATTCAAAAAGCACGTGTTGGGCTGGAATTGTTTGACGTACAATTGGGAAGTTGAGTCAACTGTGTTGTATTCAAAATCCCGCAAATAAATTGGCGTGTTCAAGTGGGAGAAACTAGTTGGATTCCATTGAGAAAGATAGTGATTAGATTTTAATGACCCACACGATTGAGGTCGTTGATTCGATTTAAGCTTTTCAGATCACAAGGTTATCGAAGTCTTAAATTACGGGCACATGTCACGGGTCATACCGGAACCGGTTACAAGAGGAAAAGCTAGTGGTTTGAGGCATCCTCGATCGCTGTAACCAACTTATCGGTTGGAAGGAAAAACCTTCTTTCAAAGATTGATTCAAGTTCGGGGTGTATCAAGGCTAAGGCTAAGCTTAAAAATATTTTATTTATCCATTTATTTTATTTGCTTAAAATTATTTTTGCAATTTCGAATCTTTTTTCATTTTATTACACTATGTATTTATTTTATTATCTTTATCAATTAAAACCCTCTTTTTCATTTTTCAGTATTGCTACACACAAGTTAGGGGCACGACTGTGATCGCGACAATAATTTTGGTCATGATAAAAGGCGAAATTGGATAACCAGTCCTTGTGGATTCAACTCTACTGCTCTATACTGCTATTTAGTGTTACCTAGTCATTGGAATTTATATTTGGTGATTTCGACGCCCATCAAATTTTGGTGTCGTTTCCGGGGATTGGAAAAACAATTCTAATTTTTGTTTGTTTTCTTTGACCAAGTTAGAACCGAGGATTATAAAATTTAAACCAAAAATAGAGAAGTTGGCTCAAACATTGCGAAGAGAAGCTATTCGACGCGGTAAACAACTACATCCCGATTTCGAAGTAGGATCTTATACCAAAGATATTTTCTCATTCGATGAACCAGACGAAATGGCAAATCAAACTATACGCCAACTCGCAGCAGCACCAGATGAACAATAGCCGCTATGCATAATTTATTCGGTAGGAGAAATACCGTTCGAGTTGAAATCAAGCTTAATTCATTTATTGCCCACTTTCCACAATTTGAAAAATGAGAACCCCCACACTCATTTGAAGGAATTCCACATGGTTTGTTTAAGCATGAAACCAAAAGGAGTATCTGAAGATCAAATTGAACTCCGAGCTTTTCCTTTTTCATTAGCAGGCTCGACTAGGGAATGACTATTTTATTTACCTCCAGGATCTATTAATACATAAACTGTTATGTCTCAATTGTTTCTTGACAAGTTTTTCCCAATAGCTTGAGTAGCCGAATTAAGGAGAAGTATAGTCAGAATACAACAAAAAGAAGTAGAGTCACTCTATGAATATTGAGAGCAATACAAGAAGTTGTGCACAAGTTGCCCACAATATGGTTTGCCTGAACAGTCACTCTTAGAATATTTCTATAATGGGTTATTCCCTATGGAAATGAAGATAATTGATGCAACTAGTAGAAGAACACTTGTGAACATGACTCCTCAAAGAGCTAGGGAATTAATTTCGACCATGGCTGTATATTGACCATTTATAGAACCTACGAGATAGGTTCATGAGCTAAGTACTCATTCCTTAATAGATAAGATTGACGAGCTTACTAATGTGGTTAAAAATATACTTGTAGGAAAAATGAACCCAGTTCGGTTGTGTAGGATTTGTGTCATGCCTGATCATCCTACCGACTCATGTTCGATTTTACTTGAGGATAGAACAACATAAGTAGATGTTGTTGGGAACTTCCTAATGCCACCTCAAAAGCATTATGATCTGTAGTAGGCCAAATTTGCCTAGGCCCAAATCAAACAACCAAAAACCAAAACAAAAAATAAAAGTCCAAATTACAAGGCCCAAACGACCCAAAATAAAAAACCCTAAAGGGCCCAAAAGGCCTAAAACCTTAAAACCCTAGTGTCACCCCTAGTCCTTTGCCTCTACCACCGCCACTCCTCTACCGCCCAACCGCCACATGCAAAATTAGCAGTAGAAAAGATAGTAGATAGTACCAAAAATATGAAATATTGTATTGAAATCGGCTATAAAGCCACAGAAAACTCAATGTTTTTTTTGGACAGGAAAATATACAAAAAAAAATTGAATACAAAAATTACCAATCGATTCAAAAACAATAAGGTTTTTTTACATTCATTCTTTTATTATTTTTGAAATATATATATAGTAATAAATAAATAAAAATATTTTACTTTTTTGCCAGTGTCTCGCCCTCCGTCTTGGAAGACCGACGGACCCTTGGGGGTTCGTCGAATGGTTGCGATGAAAGTGAGCAAAAGCGAAGATTTCTTTGTTTCTTTTTTATTTTTGAGGGCTTTTTTGGTCATTTTAACCCCAAATCGAGGTTCTACTTGAAAAAAGAAATAAAAGGCAAGACTTTTGGACTTTTCGGCCACCATAGGCAATGGCCTGGCCACACCGCAACCGAACGACCAATGGTAGAAGCTAGGCTAGAGTTGGTTTTGTTTTGAGAGAAAAAAGAGGCTTTCGTTTTTTTAAAACAAATGGCTGAAATGATTTTTTTTTTGTCAAACTTGAACTTATATACCCATGCGAAACAGTGTCGTTTTGAGATTCAAGTTTAATCGCCAAAACATGTCGTTTTGATGCAACCTGTGGTCCGACCCGATCCTTCCCTTAAGATCCACGTGTTTTCACCTAGAGGGGATATTTATGCTTTCGGTCCTTCCGCTTTTTTGGCCCGTTGCAATTTAGTCTTTTTTTTTAATTTTACCTATAATTTTATTTTTATTTCATTTTAACCCCCTGGAGGTCGTTTTGGGGACAAGGAATAATTTCCCAATTGGTCCCCGTTCTTTCACATGGGCTATATTTTAGTCCTTTTGAGAAATGGTGCGCATAAAGATAAGGGATATTTCCGTATTCAGTTAGGGGTGTGCAAAATTCGGGTAAAACCGAAAAAATTTAGCTAACCAACCGAATTCAGTTAATCAATCGGTTAACCGAATTTTTTCGGTCAGGGGTCGATTAATTATTTTTTAATTTTTTAGTTAACAGTTAATTCGATTTGAAACCTGTCGGTTAACTGAATTTTTTTGGTTTAACCGAAAAAATTAATAAATAAAATTATAATATATAAATAGGCCCACTATTCACCTAAACCCAATCCAAACCCAAGTATCCAACCCAACCCAACCCAATCATAAAAATTACAAATAATTTAATAAATAAAAATAAAAGTCTAAAACTATAACTAAAACTAAAGTCTAAAAGTCTAAACTCAACAGTGAACAGACGACAGAAAAAAAAAAATACCTAACCTTCAATTTCAAATCCCTAATTGAAAACTCCCAAAATCTCTGCCAGGCCAGCCTCCTTCCGTCTGGCACTTTGGCGTCTACCACGTCACCATCCATCATTGGCGAGTTGAAGTAGGCTTTTACTAGCTCAAGAGTACTTTCACCAACTAAAGCCTCCATTTTAAGAATGAAACTAGCTCGATATTCATAATCCCAATAGATATCAGCTAGTATTTGTATTTAATAACTGCTTCATTTTCATCTTCGCACCTGAACCCGAACCTGTTTCATCTTCATGTAATAACCATTTGACTGCTTCATGTAATAGCAGTGTTCTTTTCTTGCATGGTTGAGATTTGCAAACTATCCAAAAAAACACAATTAATAAACCAAAAAAATAAAAATAAATGATTTTTATTGAATATTTTGATTGAAAAAATAAATGATTCTCATAGTTATGGCTGGGAGCCGTTGTCCAAATGTTGAAAACTCAGTATAAAAATTACTTGATTTAAAAGCAACTGCTCTTTTAAATGAAGGGAAGTTTGGTTGACATTTTTTTTACAATTTGGTTACTGTTTATAAAGTTTATATGTTGAAAAAGCCTTGAGTTGCTTTTTATTGATTTTAACGCTATGTATTGTTACTGTTTGCATGTTGTTATAAATTGAATTAAAGTTGTTGTTTGAGTGTTTCAAATTAGGCATTTTCATACTGTCTTAAAAATTGAATCAAGCTGCTATTTTAGTGTTTCAAATTAAGCATTTTCATCCTGTCATAAATTGAATTAAAGTTGGTGTTTTAGTGTATCAAATTGATCATGCTGCCTTAAATTAAATTAACCTGTTGTTTAATGTTTCAAATTCAGTATTATTATGCAATCCTAAATTAAATTAAAGTGTTGTTTCAGTATCTCAAAGTAAGCATTATTATCCTATTGAAAAATTGT
This sequence comes from Gossypium arboreum, assembly GCF_025698485.1. Classification (NCBI taxonomy): domain Eukaryota; kingdom Viridiplantae; phylum Streptophyta; class Magnoliopsida; order Malvales; family Malvaceae; genus Gossypium; species Gossypium arboreum. The sequence goes on along the minus strand of NC_069073.1, from coordinate 10,194,389 downwards.
TAAGGATGCTACTTGAAAAGGATATTTCATTTCATTCCAAAATTTAAGTATATTTACTGCCTTAATTAATGTCATATATTTCTCATGCTATGTTTTTTAAAATGTGTAAACATTCTGTTTAACTATGTTTTAAAGTGTGCAAATTGTGGCGGTTCAAAAGATTATAATAATCTCTCACATTTTTAACATAATCCAACTCAACAATGTTTTTTTTCTAAAACTCAACATCAAAATATATTTAATATTATAAATGCATTTTAATTTATTATATACTTTTTTCTTGCAAAATGTTAACCGAACCAACATCTATTGAGGGTAGTGTTAAATTTCCTATTTCGATAGATTCTGAAAATTCGGGAGTTGGAGCTTCAAGCCAAACAAAGGGGACTACCAGGAAAAGAAAAGCCACTCATCAAAGGTTAGAAGTTTGGTCTCACTTCACTAAGATTATTAATGGTAAGGGTGCAAGTAAGGCTAAATGTAATTATTATCAAAAGGAATTTTGTTGTGATATGAAAAAAAATGGTATAGGGTCATTGAAATATCATATTGGTTCATGTAAGAAAAATCCTAGTAATGTTGTTGACACTAGTCAATGACAACTAGTTTTACCTAGAAAGGGAGTTGAATGGGGGGAAGGGAATCTTTCAACTTGGAGATTTGATCAAGAAGCATGTAGGAAAGGATAAGCACAAATGATTGTGATTGATGAATTACCTTTCAAGTTTGTTAAAAGTGAAAGTTTTAAGAAATTTATGTTTGTGGCATGTCCTAGGTTTCATATTCCTTCACGAACTACTATGATTAGGGATGTTTATCAATTGTATTTAGATGAAAGGGTCAAGATAAAACAACTTTTAAGAAGTTCTTGTTCTAAAGTTTGCTTAACTACTGACACATGGACTTCTTTGTAAAGAGTTAATTATTTGTGTATCACTGCTCACTTTATTGATAATGATTGGAAATTGAATAAAAAGATTTTAAACTTTTGTCCAATTTCTAGTCATAAGAGTGAGTCCATTGGGATGGTGATTGAGAAATGCTTGTTGAATTGGGGGATTGATAAGTTGTTTACTATTACTGTTGATCATGCAAGTTCAAATGATGTTGCTATTGGTTATTTGAGAAAGAAATTTAACCCTCGAGGGGGTTTAGTTCAAAATGGTAAATATCTTCGTATGAGATGCATGACACACATTGTGAATTTGATTGTTGTTGAAGGTTTAAAGGAAATAAATAAATCTGTTGAACGTGTTAGGGGGCTGTTAGATATGTAAGACAATCTCTAGCTAGATTACAAAAGTTTTAAGAGTGTGTTGTGGTGGAAAAGATAGAGGGAAAAAAGATGTTGTGTCTTGATGTTTGTACTAGGTGGAATTCGACCTACTTAATGTTAAACACTGCTCAGAACTTTGAAAGAGCTTTTGAGAGATTTGAGGAGCAAGATACAAACTTTAGGGCTGAACTTGAAAGGGGAGAGGGTTGGCCTAGTGTGGATGATTGCGATAATGTTAGAAACTTGAGGGATTTCTTGGAACATTTTTATGAAGTCACTTTGTGTATATCTGGCACTTCATATGTCACATCCAATATTTTTTTTGATGAGCTTTCTGAAATTGATATTCTTTTACGAGATGCTCAAGTAAATAGTAATGTTGATTTCAATGTTATGGCCATCAAGATGAAAGAGAAGTATGATAAGTATTGGGGTGATATTGATAAGATGAATTTGCTTATGTTTGTTGCTTGTGTTTTAGATCCTAGACAAAAACTAAAGTATCTTGAATTTGCACTTAGTGAAATGTCTAGTTTTGAAAAAGCTTGTGGAATGATGCAAAAATTGAAGGAATCTTTGTATGAATTGTTTGATAAGTATAAGCCTCCACTTCATAGTACTTGTAGCCAATCGAGTGTGCTAACACATGTTTCTCTCGGTGAACCACAAAAAAAAATGGAAAGGCAAATGCAAGCTTTGTATAAAAAGCGTGAGTTGAAAATTTGTGGTGAGGATAAAACATCTGAGTTGGATAATATCTAGCTGAGGCTAATGAGAAATTTGTTAAAGATTTTGATATTTTGTTGTGGTGGAAAGTAAACAGCCCTAGATTTCCCACCCTTTCAAAAATAACCATAGATATGTTAGCTATACCGGTTTCTACGGTTGCTTCAAAGTCTGCATTTAGCACCGGGGGACGTGTGCTTGATCAATATAGGAGTTCTTTAACTCCTAAAATTGTACAAGCTCTTGTGTGTACTCAAGATTGGATTCGAAAATCATCATCATAAGAAGACATCAAAAAGATTGAAGAACAAATCCAAGAGCTTGACAAGATTGAAAATGGTATATTTATTGTTTTATTTTAATAGTTTCAATTTTTTTACCGTATCACTCCTACTTATTTAATTGATTCAATGTTTAGACTTTTCTTGGAATGCAAGACATCAAAAAAATTGAAGAACAAATCCAAGAGCTTCACTAGATTGAAAATGACATATTTATTGTTTTATTTTATTAGTTTCAATTTTTTTACCATATCACTCCTACTTATTTAACTGATTCAATGTTTAGACTTTTCTTGGAATGCATCAGAGCCTACCCTAAATTCATGAGCTTTCGTGAGTTGAAGGGTATGCTTAATATCTTATTCTTGTTAACTTATAATCTATTCGTTTGTTTATATTATTTGATTTTTTTTAAATGCGTATATTTCTATTATATGCTAAATTTTTGCACTTGTTTTTTTTTTTTGGTAGGTTTAATGCAAATGGAGATCTTTTGGAGAGAAAAAATGGATGCAAATAGAGAATATTAAAGACTTACATTTCAATTATGTGTTAATTTCAAGACTTATGTAATGTTTTTAATTATGTAGTGATTCAAAGACTTATGTAATGTTTTTAATTATGTAGTGATTCAATTTGGTTAATTCGGTTAATTCAATTAATTTTTAACTAAAAATAAAAAAACCTATAATTCTCAGTTAATTCGGGGAACCCAATCGAATTAACCAAAAAAATTTCGGTTCGGTTAACGGTTAAAAATTTTGAAAGGTCGATTAATTCGGTTAATGTTATTTTGGGTCTGTTAACCAACTGAACACCCCTATATTCGGTCCCTGTCCTTTTTAGCGCGTTGCACATTAATCCTTATCAGTCTATTTTTTTATTATTTGCAATTTATGACCTCCAAATTTTGTTTAGATTTCAATTAAATCCTCTTTTATTTTATTTCAACTTTATACTGTTTATTTATTTATTCATTTATTTATTTATTACTTCCTTTTTTTACACTTAAATAATAGATTGTTTATACTCTTTTATTTGTGTATTTATTATTATTATTATCATTATTATTTTATTTTTATTTCTTTTCTCGTTATTTTATTATTTCTTCTATTATTTTAGACATTTTCATGTCATGTTTATTTATCTTCTTTAATCATACATTTTCCATTTTTTATATTAATTTACCTTATTTATTTTATTATTATAATCATATATTATTATTATAGTATTCCTTTATTTACTTATTATTTATCATTCTAATATTCTACTCATCTAGCCATTTTATATTATTTCATTATCACTATACGATACATTATATTTAGATATATTTGCCCGTTTTATTTTGTACCGAATAAGCTAAATATATATTATTTTAAATATTGCATTCATATTTGCAAGAGGCATAAAAAAGAATTTTTTTTTAAATCAAAGTAATGTTCATTATTTTGGAATTAGAAAAGTCATGTTCTTAACTTAAAGAATATGGCTTCTTTCTAAAACCAAGATAGTCGAACATTAACTTTAAAATAAAATAAAAACTGGATTTAAATGATGATTAAATGACGTTCATTTTTGTTCTCGAGGATCTAAGGCATTATGTCCTAACTTACGGGACATGATTCTTTCTTCTCGATTAACCTGAAATAAGCCTCTTTTCGTGAAAATTAATTTAGTAATGTCTTAATAAAGGATCGTATTTTAAAATCTCTTCAAATTTTCAGTTTTCGAAACTAAGGACATCAAGTAATTAATTAGGTACCAATTTTGGGAGTAACGAGGGTGCTAATCCTTCTCGTGCGTAACTGACTCCTGAACCCGTTTTCTAGATTTTTGTAGACCGAAAAACATTAGTTTAATAAATCAAACCTCTTATTAAAACGATCAAATTACGGGGTGACCCGATCACAGATCCTAAAAGTGATTGGTGGCGACTCCATTTTCATTTTTTTAAAATAGAAAGTTGATTTCAAAAAAGGTTTCGACAGATTGGCGACTCCACTAGGGACAAAATAAGAGAAACAAGCCGCGAATTGATTACTTTTTGGTCTTTTTTTTCGAAAATTGATAATTTGGTTTAAATTTACGATTCCTTTATTGCATTTCATCCTTCATGTTTTGATTTGTGTGTTTTCTGCATATTTCATTTGCATAATTGTTATATTTTGCCTTTCTTAAGTGGGAGTGAGAAACTATTTCTTCGTGAGGTCTTCATCTTCGTGTAAGATAGTGGATCGCTTTCGGGATACATCCGTACTTATGTCTTCGTAAGATCTTCATCTCCATATAGCCATAGGGAAATGTATTCCCCTGAACTGAACTCGGTCTATATGAGCCTATAATGGGTAAGGACCGAGGAATCTGTTTGTTAAAGTACCCTTACTTTAGAACCGAACCGCATATAATGAGCCCTAAAAGTCTATTCTAGGTAGAACCATACCAAACCCTAGTGGTCACCCAAATAGGTGCTCTATATTTTATTTCTTGCTTTGGATTCTAGCTTTATATGAAATGTACTGACTTGTTTCGTTTTGTTTTGGCTGTGGTTGCATTGCATTTTCATCATAAAAAAGGGTGTTGATTCACATTCGGTTGCTAAATAAAGAGCTTGTCATGGAAAATGAATTTCTTGATAAAGTGGAAGACAACACGGTCACACGAACATAGTCCGAGAAAAAGAAACAAGAGAAAAGTGACAGCCTATGAGAGGGGCAGGTTAGAGATATGGACCGCATTATGAGCGAAGCTTTGGTTCGAGTACGAGAATTGGCTGACCACTTGTAGACCCCAGCCATTCAAAGCCTGAAATATGAATTAGAGTCAGATCGGGGCTGAGAATTAACTTTGTTTCTTTGGGAAAGTTAAGGTTTTGAGTGTGAAGGCGAGGCCGTATATGTATCTGCTTTATTTAAAGAAACTTGTTTTCTAGAAAAGTTGTTCTAATGGAATTGAACTAGAATCAACGTCTTTTTGCATGCATCTTTTACATTCATTAACATTGCATCTCATTGCATGCAATAAGTTTCATTAAATCCAAAAGTGCGTTGAGTTCAGAACTCTAGTACAGAGCTTGATGGATAACAAAGAGTTGAAAAGGGAACTAAAAAAATTGTTCCTACATCCCCGGAAGTGTTCTGAACAATTGGATTGTAGAGGGGACCCCTATAATTTTTAAGACCATTTCAGAGTAATATTCAGAACACATCTATTGCTCTAAACTTGGGAGCAATAGGAATCCTTTTATGAAAGATGCACATGTCCACTATTTTTGTTTCAATAAAATACATCTTTGTGTCTCGTTTTGGCAAACATTCTTTTGTTCTTTCTATTTCATTCGTACTCATACCACACAGATAGTTATTCTTAGATTCATTTTTTCTTTGGGTCTTCCTGCGTTTCTATAACATATTTCCAGATATCAATGATATTAGCAACGCTTCTACTGACTTAGAATTCCCTTTGAGCAAGATATGTGTCTAGAGGAACCTTAGGACTTTGAAGATGAGCGAGATTATAACTTGTCTCCTGATTTGTTAATGATGGTAAAGCAAGATGAGAAACAGATTCTACCTCACAAAGAGTCAGTAGAAATTTTGAGCTTAGAAGGCGAATAAGAAGAGAAAGAGGTGAAGATCGGGTCTTACATCACTGCAGAAATAAAGTGAGACCTCATTGAGTTACTCTAAGAATTCAAAGAAGTTTTCGCATGGTCATATCAAGATATGCTTGGGCTAAGTACTGATATCATGGTACACCGACTTCCCATAAAGGAAGAATGCAAGCCAGTTCAATAGAAACTCTGAAGGATAAGGCTCAATGTTATGCTGAAAATAAAAGAGGAGGTCAAGAAGCAATTCGATGTTGGTTTCTTACAAGTGGTTAAATATTCGGAGTGGGTAGCTAACATAGTCCCCATCCCCAAGAAAGATAGGAAGGTACGAACGTGTGTGGACTATAGGGAATTAAACAAGGCCAGCCCGAAAGATAATTTCTTGTTGCCTCATATCGACACCTTAGTGGATAACACAGCAGGTTACTCACTGTTCTCCTTCATAGATGGTTTATCCAGATACAACCAGATTAAGATGCATCCTGAAAACATAGAAAATACCATAGTCGTAACCATGTGGGGAACATTTTGCTATAAAGTGACATATAAAAGAGCCATTGTAACCTTGTTTCATGATATGATGCATAAGGAAATTGAGGTTTACGTTGATGATATGATAGAAAAATTTTGAACAGAAGAAGAGCATATAAAAGTCCTGAGGAAATTGTTTTTGAGGTTGAGAAAGTTCTAGCTAAAGCTCAATCCAACAAAATGTACCTTCGGGGCTAGGTCAAGAAAACTGCTAGGATTTTTAGTCATTGAAAAAAGGAGATTGAAATCGACCCGGGTAAAATCAAGGTTATATAGGAGTTGCTGCCACCACGCACTCAAAAAAAGGTCTGAGGTTTCCTAAGAAGACTAAATTACATCACCTGGTTCATTTCACAATTAATTGAGAAATGCGACCACATATTCTGTCTCATTAAGAAACACAATCCAGGTGTATGAGATAAAGAGTGTTAGAAAACTTTTGACAATGTTAAACAATACCTTTCCAATGCCCCAGTATTGACGCCACCTAGTCCAGATAAGTCACTGATATTGTATTTGACAGTATTTGAGAATTCTATAGGATGTGTGCTTGGCCAACACGATGAGTCAAGAAGAAAAGAAAGAGTGATATACTACCTTAGAAAGAAATTCACTGAGTGTGAGACGAGATACTCGTCAATTAAGAAGTTGTGTTACGCCTTAATCTGGATAACCCGAAGGTTGAGACAATACATGTTGTACAACACAACCTGGCTCATCTAAAAAGTGGACCCTCTAAAGTACATGATGAAGTCGTCTACTTTAAATGGAAGAATGGACCGGTGGCAAATTCTGCTTTTTGAATTTGATATAGTCTATGTGAACCAAAAAATAGTAAAATGGAGTGCAATAGTAGATTTTCTAGCCAGTGGAGCTCTAGAAGATTACGAGCATTTGAATGTTGATTTCCCGAATGAAGATTTGTTGCATGTTGTAACCATTAAAAAAGATGCTCAAGACAGATATATTTGGAAGCTAAATTTTGACGGAGCTTCAAATGTTGTGAGTAACGGAATCAAGGCAGTCCTGGTATCCTCAAACGGAGATCATTATCCCTTCACTAGTAAATTGGATTTTGATTGCACGAACAATATGGCAGAATATGAAGCATGTATCATGGGTATCTATGCAGCCATAGAACGCAAGATCAAAGTGTTGGAGGTATATGGAGATTCTGCCCTAGTAATCTATCAACTTAAAGGTGAATGGGAGACAAGAGATCCTAAGTTGATCGAGTATAAAAGGCTGGTCCTAGGGTTAATTGAAGAGTTTGATGACTTTACTTTCTACTACCTTCCGCGAGATGAAAATTAAATGGCCGATGCCCTAGCTACACTAGCTTCCATGGTCAAAGTGAGTAAAAAGAAAGATGTAAAACCTATCCAGATGAGTATTTATGAGGCTTTGGCTCATTGCTACAACATTGACAAAGAAGAAGAAAAAGATGATCACACTTGGTATCACGATAGATATGTGAAGAATCGTGAATATCCGACCAAGCAACTGAAAACGATAAAAGGACTTTGAAAAGATTGGCCATACGTCTTAAATGGGGAGATCCTATATAAATGAAAAAAGGATCAGGTGCTATTAAGATGTGTTGACGCTATTGAGGCTAAGAAAATCTTGGAAAAAGTCCATGAGGGTGTCTGCGGAACACATGCTAATAGTTTTACAATGGTTAGGAAAATCATGAAATTAGGGTATTATTGGTCCATAATGGAAGGGGATTGCATTAGTTATGCCAAGAAATGCCATAAATGCCAAATTTATGGAGACAAAATTTATGTACCTCATTCACCTTTTCATGTTATGACTTCTCCATGGTCTTTCTCTATGTGGGGCATGGATGTCATTGGACCGATCTTGCCAAAAGCTTTCAATGGGCATCGATTCATCTTTGTGGTCATCGATTACTTTACCAAATGGGTAGAGGCCACTTCTTACGCCAATGTCACGAAGTCGGCAGTCAGCAAATTCTTGAAGAAATAGATCATATGTCGCTATAGAATGCCAGAAAGGATCATATCTGACAATGCATTGAATTTGAACAACAGCACGATAGCGGAGGTCTGTAGTCAATTCAAGATCAAACACCATAACTCGTCACTATGTCTCCCAAAAATAAATGGTGCAGTTGAGGAAACCAATAAGAACATTAAAAGGATCATGGGAAAAATGACTGAGACTTATAAAGATTGGCATGAGAAATTACCATTTGCCCTCTATGCTTATCAAATGTCGATCAGAACCTCCACTGGGGTAATGCCTTTCTCACTGGTGTATGGAATGGAGGCGGTTTTTCCCATTGAAGTCGAGATTCCTTCCCTCCGAGTTTTGTCAGAATTAAAGCTGGATGAAGCAGAATGGATCCAATCCTGATATGATTAGCTAAATTTTAGTGAAGAAAAGAGGTTGAAAGTTATCAGTCATGGTCAGATGTACCAAAAACAAATGATACGGGCTTATAAAAAAATGTTTGTCCTAGAGAATTCCATAAGGGAGATCTGGTATTGAAAAAGATTCTACCCATACAAAAGAATTTTAAAGGAAAGTGGATGCCAAACTAGGAAGGACCTTAGTTGTAAAGAAGGCCTTTTCTAAAGGAGCGCTGATTTTTACCGAGATGGATGGAAAGAACCTACGTATTCTTGTGAATTTGGATTCAATCAAAAAATACTTCACTTAAAAAGAAAAGGAGAGACCAATTTGAAAACTAGCAAAAGGGCATCTTGAGACCAAAGGGGTTTTGAGTTGAAAACCCAAGAAAGAGCAATTCAAATTTTGATCGAAGATGGGGCATGGTAGTCTTGTCCTCTCCCAATTAACAAGAATGAGGGATGCTACATCTTGAGGCAAAAAAAAAGTATTCTAGGTCTTCTAAACACAAATCAAGTTCAAAGGGTCCACGAGAAGTTTGTACGGAGAAGCTCATGCTATGATATCTAGGGCAGTTGTTTTCATCTTATTCATTTTGTATTTTAGTAAATTTTCTATTTTGATTTATCTATTCATTTTGAGCTTTACTCCCAATAAATTTCAACCTTAACCACCACGATCTTTTTCAAGCATTTTTCATTGAAATAACGATTAATGGACTAGTAATATTCAAACAAAAGGATTTTTTTTTTGCATATTACTCTAAAAGGCTTCTAAATAGTGCAAGGACCTGAAACAGAACCACTAGTTAAAACTAACCAAACTTAAGGGTTGGAAACATTTGAGAAAGAATAGTCTAAATTGTGACTATTTCTTCGGATATCCTGTTAAAGATACCAGCTGAACAAGAAGGCATGGTAACACATCAATGATAGAACCTTAATGAACAACGAGTAATGACAACCTAAGCATTAAAAAGGGATCATTCTAAAAAAATGACATTATGCATTCATCCAATTATCATTCATACACATCTAGTTAGGAGCATTTGATTCATTCTGATCATGACATCCTAACCACTTGGCATAAATAGGCCCATCAAATGGATTTTACAGGTCATGTTCCCCAGAAAATGGTGTAACAGATCAGAGAAACCATAAATCCTATACCCCTGAAGTTGCAGTGGGACTGATTGAAGTTATAATGGTGAATCTTATCTTCCTGAAGTTGCAATAGAGTTGATTGAAATGATAAGTCCTATACCTTTGAAGTTGCAAATAAAATCTACCATAACAAGTCTTATCTCCCTGAAGTTGCAATGGAATAGGCTAAAGCTACAGGCTACAAATCTTATCTCCTTGAAGTTGTAGTGGAGCAGATTAAAGCCACAAACCTTATCCCCCTAAAATTGCAGTGGAGTAGGTTAAAAAAATAACAAATTTTATCTCCCTGAAGTTGCAGTGGAGTAGATTGAAATTATAAATCCCATACCCCTGAAGTTGCAGTGGGACGGATTGAAGTTATAATGGCGAATCTTATCTCCCTAAAGTTGCAATGGAGCAGATTGAAGCCACTAATCTTATCTCCCTGAAATTGCAGTGGAGCAAATTGAAATGATCAGTCCTATACCTCTGAAGTTGCAGTAGGTCGGATCAAATCTACCATAGCAAGCCTTATATCCTTGAAGTTGCAGTGGAATAGACTAAAGCTACAAGCTACAAATCTTATCTCCCTAAAGTTGTAGTGGGGCGGGTTAAAGTCACAAACCTTATCTACCAAAATTTGTAGTGGAGTAGGATAAAAATCACAAATCTCATCTCCCTAAAGCTGCAGGGGAGCAGATTGAAGCTACGACTCTTATCTCCCTAAAGTGGCATATGGAATGGATCGAAGCAACAATTCTTATACCCTTGAAGATGCAGTGGATTGGAATGAGGCTACTTGAAGAAAAGAAGTACTAAAAGAAGTCGAGACTTGACAAGACCAGGAAAAATTGACCTTTTTTAAAATCTTTGCTCCATTACCGTTACACGACAATGAGCAAAGAGGGGCAGCCGTAGCGGCCCAAATTTGCCTGGGCCAAATAAGACAACCAAAAACCAAAACAAAAAATAAATGTCCAAATTACAAGGCCCAAATGGCCCAAAATAAAAAAAAAACTTAAAGGGCCAAAAAGGCCCAAAGCCTTAAAACCCTAGTGCCGCCCCTCGTCCCTAGCCTTTGCTACTGCCACTCCTCCACCGCCCAACCGCTATCTGCAAAATCAGTAGTAGAAAAGATAGTAGACAGTACCAAAAATATGAAATATTGTATTGAAATCGGCTATAAAGCCACAGAAAACTCAATGTTTTTTTTTGGACAAGAAAATATACAAAAAAAATTGAATACAAAAATTACCAATCAATTCGAAAACAGTAAGGTTTTTTTTCTTACATTCATTCTTTTATTATTTTCAAAATATATATCGTAATAAATAAAAACAAAATATTTTACCTTTTTTTCGGTGTCTTGCCCTCCGTCTTGGAAGACTAACGGACCTTTGAGGGTATGTCGAATGGTGGCGACGAAAGTGAGCAAAAATAAAGGATTCTTTGTTTCTTTTTTATTTTTGAGGATTTTTTGGCCATTTTTAATCCGAAATCGGGGTTGTACTCGAAAAAAGGAACAAAAGGCTAGACTTTGAAACTTTTCAGCCATCGTGGAAGGCGGTGCCGTCATCAGCGACCGGTGGTTGCCACGGTGGCCAATGGCCCTAGCTAGGCCAGAGTTGGTTTTGTTTGAGAAAAAAAAAGAGGCTTTCATTTTATTTTTTTTAAACAAAGGGCTGAAATGATTTTTTTTGTTAAACTTGAACTTATATACCCATGCGAAACAGCGTCATTTTGGGATTCAAGTTCTGACGCTAAAACGACGTCGTTTTGACGCAACCTGCGGCCCGACCCAATCTATCCCCTTGGAGCTGCGTGTTTTCGCATGGAGGGAATATTTGTGCTTCAGATCCTTCCGCTTTTTCGGCTCGTTGCAATGTAGTCCTATTTCATTTTTTCTTTTAATTTTACCCTATAATTTTATTTTTATTTCATTTAACCCCCTAGAGAACGACGTCGTTTTGGAGACAGGGAATAATTTCCCAGTTGGTCCCCGTTCTTTCACGCGCGCTATATTTTAGTCCTTCTGGGAAATGGTGCTCATAAAGACAAGGGATATTTCCCTATTCGGTCCCTGTCCTTTTTAGCGCGTTGCACATTGATCCTTATTAGTCTATTTTTTTGTTATTTGCAATTTATGACCCCTTAATTTCATTTAGATTTCAATTAAATCCTCTTTTTATTTAATTTCAACTTTATACTGTTTATTTATTCATTCATTTATTTATTTATTACTTCATTTTTTACACTTAAATATTAGATTGTTTATACTCTTTTATTTGTGTATTATTATTGTCGTTATTAATTTATTTTTATTTCTTTTCTCGTTATTTTATTATTTCTTCTATTATTTTCGACATTTTCGTGTCATGTTTATTTATCCTTTTAATCATGCATTTTCCATTTTATTTTTATTTACCTTATTTATTTTATTATTATAATCATATTTTATTATTATAATCATATTATATTATTATTATTATTATTATTATTATTATTATTATCATAGTATTCCTTTATATACTTATTATTTATCATTCTAATATTCTACCCATCTAGCCATTTTATATTATTTCATTATCACTATACCATACATTATATTTAGATATATTTTCCGTTTTATATTGTATCCGAATAAGCTAAATACACATTATTTTAAATATTGCATTTGTCTTTGCACAAGGCATAAAAAAGAATTTTTTTTTTAAATCAAAGTAATGTTCATTATTTTGGAATTAGAGAAGTCATGTTTTTAATTTACAGAATATGGCTTCTTTCTAAAACCGAGATAGTCTAACATTTACTTTAAAATAAAATAAAAATGAGATTTAAATGATGATTAAATGACGTTCATTTTTGTTTTCGAGGATATAAGGCATTGTGTCCTAACTTACGAGATATGATCCTTTCTTCTCGATTAACCTGAAATAAGCCTCTTTTTGTGAAAATTAATTTAGTAATGTCTTAATAAAGGATCTTATTTTAAAATCTCTTCAAATTTTCAATTTTTGACACTAAAGACATCAAGTAATCAATTAGGTACCAATTTTGGGCGTAATGAGGGTGCTAATTCTTCCTCGTGCGTAACCGACTCCCGAACCCGTTTTTTGAATTTTTGTAGACCTAAAAACATTGTTTTAATAAATCAAACCTCTTATTAAAACGATCAAATTACGAGGTGACCTGAACACACCTCCTAAAAGTGATTGGTGGCGACTCTATTTTCGTTTTTTAAATAAAAATTCGATTTCAGAAAGGGTTTCGACATGATCCATATTTGAACATGTACAATATAGGGTGGATGGACCACCCAAATTTAAGCTATTGGTCGAACTCTCGATATAATCAACCATATCAGCCAATGCCACCTTCGCCTCAACAATAATAACCTCTAAAGTCATCTCTTGAAACCATAATAGAGAGGTTAGTTGTTAGCACTAAAAAGTTTAAAAAAAAAGAGACTAAAGTGCATCTCCAAGAAACAGATCAACAAATAAGTATGCTAGCGCATAGAGTTAGTCGTTTGGAGAACCAAGAGAAATTATTGTCTCAAACTGAGCCAAACCCACGTTAAAATGTGTGTGTTATGACCGTAAAAGATGGAATAGTGCTAGAACCAGTACTTGGCACATGTCGTGATCATGACATTAAACGAGAAGAACAGAAACTAGAACCAACAACTCCTATGGAGTCGGCACCATAGAAACCATTCATTGTACCACCCCCATTCGCTAGAAGGCTTGCTCAAGGTAAAAAGGAACGAGAGGAAAAATAAATCCTTGAGACATTTCGAAAGGTAGAAATTAACAGTCTCTTATTTGATGCAATTAAACAAGTTCCACGTTATACAAAATTCTTGAAAGAATTGTACACCGGAAGAAAGAAACTCTAAGGAAACAAATGGATGAAAGTGAGAGAAAGTATTTTTACAGTATTACAAAGGAAAATCCCGCCTAAGTGTAAGAACCAAGACAGGTTTTCTATATCTTACAAAATAGGTAATATTTGCATAAAGAAATCCATGTGTGACTTAGGAGCATCTATTAATGTAATGCCTTTATCTATTTTCAAATTACTAAACACGGGTCATGTGAAAGAAATAGGGGTGATTTGGCAGATAGGTCATGTATGTATCCAGAAGGGGTGTTGGATGATGTCCTCGTCAAGGTAAATGAACTAATTTTCTTGTAGATTTTTATATATCATCGGCATGGAGGATGACAACTCAAAAAATTCTTCTAATATTCTGTTCGTGAGACCATTTTTAAGCACTACATGTACGAAAATTGATGTTCGAAGTGGAACACTCACTATGGAATTCGACAGTGAGGTGATAAAATTTAATGTTTATGAGGCGATGGGAAAACCCAGTATAATGTTGAATATTTCTAGTGTTGATATTACTTAACCACTAACGAAATTTCATTTTGAATATCTTGAAGAGGATGAGTTACAAGCTGTGCTTTGAAGGAATTTAGACCTCAAAGTTTTGGATAAATTGGATGAATTAATGACGTTAGAAAAGCCAATTTGTGAAGCTCTTATTCGCATGGAGGCCCCAAAATTAGAGCTCAAATCGTTTCCAAAACATTTAAAGAGTTCGATAGAGGAAAAGGCAAACCCAAACAGTGAAGCTCAAAGACGCCTTATTCCATCAATGATGGAGGAATTCATGAAGTGCTTCAAGGACAATGGGAAAAGGTTGAAACCCTTCTACTGGAACTTCCGAGTGTAGGTAATGGAAGAATTAATTCTTAAGCAGCCAAACGAATAACACTCAGGTCGTCGAGCTAATGATGTTAAACAAAAGCGCCTTTTAGGAGGCAACCCATATTTATTTATTTTAATTTATTTAATTTGAATTCAGTTTAATTTATGTTGAAAATAAAAAAATAAAGATTATTATTTAATCTATTTTATTGTGTTGTTTTCTAGGAACGATGGTAGAGGATGTCCTTTTTCATCAAAAAATAAATCAGATTTAAACTTCTATGTTGTGTGCACGACTTGTCAAATTTTGATGCTGCCATTTGTTGAAAGATACACACAAGACCGAATCAATCAGAACCAACCTAAACTGTCCAAACCACCCTCCGTCAAATAAACACGGGGAGTACACTTAACCCTTCTATTCATTATTGTTTTAAAATAGCAAATTGAGGGCAATGCGGGCTAAGTAGAGGGGTTCGTAGGACATGCCATGCTATTTGTTCTTTGTATATGCTCATTCACTAAGATAATTCCTCAATTCGTTTCAGAAATGAGCGTCTAATTCTTATGCTAAGTTCATTTAAATAATTGGGTGAATCATGAATAACTATTTCTTACTTGATTAATATATATTTTGTAGAATTAAATATGTTATGGCTTAGTCAATGTTTCATATAAATTATTGGTTCTTTTAAACTTGCCTAATGAAAGTACTCATTTAAATGAATAAATAAAAATCTGTTAATGGCTTTGTTAAGAGAAAATATTTGGAAATGTAACCAAATTAAGTAACCGGGATGAGGTGCTTGGGTTGTCATCTCATTTCGCATAAAAAGATTTAAGTGATCAGCCGAAACTTGTAACACTCTACTAATCGAGCTGCCTTAAGAAAAGAGAAATAAATTCATTAGGTACATGCCAAATTGAGTAACCGAGATGAGGTGCTTAGGTTGTCGTCTCATTTCGTATCAAATTATTTGGCTATGTCTCGAATTCGTAAAAAAAAAATGTCAAGTTGAGTAATCAAGGTGAGGTGCTTGGGTTGTCATCTCATTTCGCATCAAAAGACTTGATCATGTCACGAATAAGTTTAAAAAATATAATAAAATGAAAATATATATATTGAGTACAATTATCTTGCAAATTTGATTAAGCCTAAATTTAATGAAGTAGTTGAATTTGACATACAGTTCGAGATTTTATAAAATGCTTATTGATTGAGTCTAGCAATTATTTATTTTTGATTCACCTAATTGTCGAATGATTTTTAGTAGACATCATGCTTGAGGACAAGCATCAACTAAGTGGG
This sequence comes from Gossypium arboreum, assembly GCF_025698485.1. Lineage (NCBI taxonomy): Eukaryota > Viridiplantae > Streptophyta > Magnoliopsida > Malvales > Malvaceae > Gossypium > Gossypium arboreum. The sequence continues at coordinate 10,178,419 of NC_069073.1, read as the reverse complement.
GGGAATTTGATAGCAGGATAAATTTTTGTTTTTAATGTATTTATTTTTGGTTAATTATTGAATAAGATGCTACTAAACTTGGATTCTTATCAGGAACGAAGTTGGTATGCTGAAATTCAAAATTATACAAAAAGGGGCTAAATTGGAACAAAAAATAAAGATGAGGGGTAGATTGAAAGATTAAAGATTTAAAGTTGGCTTGATAAAGATTAAAGATTTGAAATTGGCTGGATAAAGATCAAATTATTTTTTATATTGTCAAAGCCATGTAGTTAGTTTAAATTTGGTTTTTAAATTTTGATTTATTTAGTGATAATGTTTCAGAAAATCTAGCTATATTTTAGCATTGGAAGTATGTATAAATACCTGGTGGCTATAACAATTGGAGACTTAGCTTTTGAATATACAAACTTCCTTTCTTTCTTTTCATTTTTCTGCGTAGTAAGCATTTGGCATTTTATCAATATTTTTCGAATTTCAATATTTTGGCTAATTTGCCTTTTAAGTCCATTCTCTTTCCACTTTTCACCATTTCCACTAAAATCATTTCTAGACTCCATTTAGCATGATTAATTTGGTATTTTCTACCTCTCCGGTATATGGGATAGTACAAATTCTTCCTTTAAATTTAATTCGATTTCAATTCAAAAAGCGTTTGTTAGGCTGGAACCGTTTGGCGTACAGTTGGAAAGTTGAGTCGATTGTGCTCTACTCAAAATCTAGCGAACAAATTGATGTGTTCAAGTGGAAAAAGCTAGTTAGATTCCATCAAGGGAGATAGTAATCGGATTTAAACGACCCACACGACTGAGACCGTTAATTTGAGTTTGATTTTTCAGATCGCAAGGCTGTTGAAGTCTTAAATTTCAGCCACATGTCACGTGGTTAGAAATTCGACAAGGGTCGATTTGCAGGTCGTACCGGAATCGACTACAAGAGGAAAATATGGTGGTTTGAGGCCTCCTCGATCACTATAACCAACTTATCGGTTGGATGAAAAAAAGCTTTTTTCAAGGATCTGTTCAAGTTCAGGGTGTATTGAGGCTAAGACTAAGCTTAAAAATATTTTATTTGCTTAAATTTATTTTTGCAATTTCGAATCTGTTTTCATTTTGTTACACTACATATTTATTTATTTTATTATCTTTATTAACTAAACCCCTCTTTTTCATTTTCAGTATTACTACACACAGGTCGTGGGCACGACTGTGATCGCGACAGTAATTCTGGTCACAATAAAAGATGAAATTGAATAACCAATCCCTTTAGGTTCGACCTTACTGCTCTATACTACTATTTAGTGATATCTTATCGTAGGAATTTATATTTGGTGGTTTCGACGCTAGCAATAATCACAAATTTCAATTGTGTATTTTCTTAAATCACTTTGGAAAAAGTAACCTAGTGTAGAAATCAAATCAATACAACCGATCATGTAAAATGTAACACCCCAAACCCGGCCTAAAAGTTTGGCTCGAATCTGGCGTGTCACATTGAAGTGTTTTTCGAAAACCAAATTTCCATTAAAAACCCTTCTTAATAATTAAAAACTTATACCCTTTTTAAACCTTGTTAGAAAACCTCAGCTGAATAACATTCTTAACAACTTTGTAAAAATCTTGGTAGTTTCGGAAGCTTAATTTAAAAACAATTGCGAATAGGTGATGTTTTGAACAACCGTAGTTGCTTTGGAAAACCGTGTTCTAATACTAGCAATTATAAGAACAATAAATAAAATTCCAAATTTGAAATCCAGAAAATTACAATGGCTTTACTATAACCTACATAAAAACATTTAAAAGTAATAATCAAAACTGTAACATAAACAGTGTGTGTGGCTTCCTCCGAGCTCCTCGCAGCTCCGATCCGTCTAAGGCTGGAAATTACCTGAAAGGTTAATAAACAGGGTGAGTTTACGAAAACTCAGTGTGAAATCCCCTACTATATAAAAGGAACAGTCAGTCATATAAAAGAATTAAAAGTCTGGCCCCAGCCCTACTTATAGTTTCAGTATCAATTGGGCCTTAGCCCATTATAACATATAGTACCAGATGGGCCTTAGCCTATTACAGAAGAAGAAACATTATCAGAACTAGAATCAAAATGAGAATCAGAATCAGAATCAGGTGACAGAATTAGAATCAGAATTAGAATCAGAATTAGGTGACAGAATCAAAACCAGTATCAGGTAACAGAATCAGAATCAGAATGTGAATGCAATCCCAACCCAATCTAGCCATCACACCACCCGTACCAGCCCATCACACTATGTGGGGAATAACTCAACCCACCCAGCCCACACACCAATATGCAGCAAGGCTGCTAATAACTGAATATTATGGCAGAGCCACCAAAATCAGATAATGTAGCAAAGCCACTTAACAGAATACGTGGCACAAAGCCATCGATAACGGGTCTATAATTGGTACGAAGCTTACAATATCGATACGAAGCCCACAATAACAGCACACAGCCATAATCAGGTTGGCACAAAGCCATATGTAGGTTGGTGCAAAGCCATAATCAGAATAATTGGCTTTAAGCCATCGGTAGCTGTATCATGTTAGGCACATAGCCATCAGCGACGGTAATATAGTCGGCACACAGCCTTGAGTAAATATGATCGACACAGAGTCGTCAATAATCATATATTGGCACATAGCCTTAGGCAAATAAGTTTGGTACACAACCTTCGGTAACATGATCGGCACTCAGCCATCGATCGGTCCACAGTCGTCTCGGGCAACCCGTGCGACCTTATCAAATCAATATGAATATACGACTCTTAAGTCTTCGGTGGATCCACAGTCGTCAAGCAACCATGCAATCCTAACAGATCAGATCTTCCTCCGTACAAAATCCCAACCCATGCAACATGTCATGTATGCAGAATGTCATGCCCATATTTGAATCAAACAATCACAGTCAAGTCATTCATATCACCAACATATATTCACAATCAAATCCACAACCACACAAATTAAGTCACCACTTGCCCACAAGGGCAAAACAGTCATTTAACACCCTAGGGGCAAAATGATAATTTTACCCCACAAGGGTATCTCAGTAATTCTACCCTACAGGGGTATTTCGATATTTCTACCCTACAAGGGTATTTCAGTAATTCTACCTTACAGGGGTATTTCAATAATTTTGTAAATCGAGGGTAAAACAGTAATTCTGTAAATCAAGGGTACTTTGGTAATTTTACAAGTTGAGTGTATTTTAGTAATTTGGTAAACTAAAGTATTCTAAACAGGGATAACAATACGAATGGGCCTAAAGCTCATTCTCGGCCCAAATGAGCCCACACGCTCGTGTGGCCCTTTTAGCCCAAATCTAGCCACAAATATGAGATTCACCTAGCCTAGTCCAATATTTACTACATAATCAAACAACTTATCCAATTGGGCCTGTAGGCCCATTAGGCCCACATGGCCCCTTTCGACCCGTCCCGGCCTGAAGTAGCCATCTTACAGCTGGAGTAGTGAGAAATACACACTTGATAGGAGACTGGAGTTAATCCACGCTCCGAGCACTCTTAGCTGATGCCCAACCCAAACGAGCACGCCATAAAGCGAAATGGATCAGCCAAGAAAGGTACCTTTACTCTCCTCAAGGTTCTCTCTATTTAAAGCCAGCTTCGCATCCACCCTTATGTTAGCTTCCCGATGTGGGATTCCTCCATCATCAGAGTTTAAATTCAACACCAACTCTTGCCGCCCCTTGTTGGCAAAATAAATGCTCTTTGATTGCCATGAGTTTCAAACCCTGGACCTCCTTGCCTACTCTATGACGCCACTTTCCTACCTCTTATGCGACGCTACTTTGCCACTAGACCACAAGGCCTTTTGTGGCATAATTTCTCTAACAATATTCTTAAGGCCTACCTACTACACCCAGGGTTTGATTCACCTTAAACCAAAATTTTTGCTAGAGTCTAAGTTTGAACCCAGGACTTCTCCAACACTTCTCAACATACTTAACCACTAAAACAAGCCTTCATTAATGAAATTTACATGCACAACAAAATATTATAAGCTACCTTCAACTGCTCCCATGCTCAAGGCCCAAAACTTCTAGGCCCAAATTCAGGGTGTTACAACTCTACCTCCCCTAAAGAAATTTCGTCCCCAAAATTTCTATCTAACAGTGTAGTCGTGTAACATCTACCCCACTACGCTACCGCTGCGCATTCTGATCCTACTATCACCATCACACTTTAACTAGAACTTGAAACATCTCATAGGTACAACACTTATTCACTGAAGCAGACACATATTTATCACACATATATACAATTTTTATATCCAAACATTACATCCACATAAAATAAATACCAAATTTAAATTCAGACCAATATCTAAGGAATCCACATTATTTCAATTTCTAAACAGACAAAAGTATTCAGAAGACTTACGGATTTAGCGCCGGAGACTCGGTGTGCCACACTTTTTAAGAGAAATACTTCAAACAGATTACGTTGTTGCAACCCAGGCTCTGATGCCACTAAATGTAACACCCCAAACCCGGCCTGAAAGTTTGGCTCGAATCTGGCGTGTCACATTGAAGTGTTTTTTGAAAACCATGTTTCCATTAAAAACCCTTCTTAATAAGTAAAAACTTATACCCTTTTTAAACCTTGTTAGAAAACCTCAGCTGAATAACATTCTTAACAACTTTGTAAAAATCTTGGTAGTTGCGGAAGCTTAATTTAAAAACAATTGCGGATACATGATGTTTTGAACAACCGTAGTTACTTTAGAAAACCGTGTTCTAATACTAGCAATTATAAGAACAATAAATAAAATTCCAAATTTAAAATCCAGAAAATTACAACGGCTTTACTACAACCCACATAAAAACATTTAAAAGTAATAATCAAAACTGTAACATAAATAGTGTGTGTGGCTTCTTTCGAGCCCCTCGCAGCTCTGATCCGTCTAAGGCTGGAAATTACCTGAAAGGTTAATAAACGGGGTGAGTTTACAAAAACTCGGCGTGAAATCCCCTACTATATAAAAGGAACAGTCAGTCATATAAAAGAATTAAAAGTTTGGCCCTAGCCCTACTTACAGTTTCAGTATCAATTGGGCCTTAGCCCATTATAACAAACAGTACCAAATGGGCCTTAGCCCATTACAGAAGAAGAAACATTATCAGAACTAGAATCAAAAAGAGAATCAGAATCAGAATCAGGTGACAGAATCAAAATCAGAATTAGAATCAAAATTAGGCGACAGAATCAGAATCAGTATCAGGTAACAGAATCAGAATCAAAATGTGAATGCAATCCCAACCCAATCCAGCCATTACACCACCCGTACCAGCCCATCACACCATGTGGGGAATAACTCAACCCATCCAGCCCATACACCAATATGCAGCAAGGCTGCTAATAACAGAATATTGTGGCAGAGCCACCAAAATCAGATAATGTGGCAAAGCCACTTAACAGAATCCGTGGCACAAAGTCATCGATAACGGGTCTATAATTGGTACGAAGCCTACAATATCGATACGAAGCCCACAATAACGGCACACAACCATAATCAGGTTAGCAGAAAGCCATATGTAGGTTGGCGCAAAGCCATAATCAGAATAATTCGCTTTAAGTCATCGATAGCTGTATCATGTTAGGCACATAGCCATCAGCGACGGTAATATAGTCGGCACACAGCCTTGAGTAAATATGATCGACACAGAGTCGTCAATAATCATATATTGGCATATAGCCTTAGGCAAATACATTTGGCATACAGCCTTCGGTAACATGATCGGCACTCAGCCATCGATCAGTCCACAGTCGTCTCTGGCGACCGGTGTGACCTTATCAAATTAGTACAAATATACGGCTCTTAAGCCTTTGGTGGATCCACAGTCGTCAAGCAACCATGCGATCCTAACAGATCAGATCTTCCTCCGTACAAAATCCCAACCCATGCAACATATCATGTATGCAGAATGTCATGCCCATATTTGAATCAAATAATCACAGTCAAGTCATTCATATCACCAATATATATTCACAATCAAATCCGTCAACCACACAGTCTAAGTCAGTCACTTGCCCACAAGGGCAAAACAGTCATTTAACACCCTAGGGGTAAAATGGTAATTTTACCCCACAAGGGTATCTCGGTAATTCTATCCTACAGGGGTATTTTGGTATTTCTACCCTACAAGAGTATTTCAATAATTCTACCCTACAGGGGTATTTTAATAATTTATAAATCGAGGGTAAAATGGTAATTCTATAAATTGGGGGTATTTTGGTAATTTTACAAGTCAAGGGTATTTCAGTAATTTGGTAAATTAAAGTATTCTAAATAGGGATAACAATACGAATGGGCCTAAAGCCCATTCTAGGCCCAAATGGGCCTACATGCTCGTGTAGCCCTTTTAGCCCAAATCTAGCCACAAATATGGGATTCACCTAGCCTAGTCCAATATTTACTACAAAATTAAACAACTTATCCAATTGGGCCTATAGGCCCATTGGGCCCACATGACCCTTTTCAGCCCGAAGTAGCCATCCTACAGCTAGAGTAGTGAGACATACACACTTGATAGGAAACTGGAGTTAATCCGCACTCCGAGCACTCTTGGCCGACGCCCAACCCAAACGAGCACGCCATAAAGCGAAAGGATCACCAAGAAAGGTACCTTTACTCTCCTCATGGTTCTCTCTATTTAAAGCCACCAGATCCACCCTTATGTTAGCTTCCGATGTGGGATCCCTCCATCATCAGAGTTTAAATTCAACACCAACTCTTACCGCCCCTTGTTAGCAAAATAAATGCTCTTTGATTGCCATGAGTTTCGAACCCTGGACCTCCTTGTCAACTCTATGACGCCACCTTCCTGCCTCTTATGTGGCGTTACTTTGCCACTAGACCACAAGGCTTTTTGTGGCACAATTTCTCCAACAATATTCTTAAGGCCTACCTACTACACCCAGGGTTTGATTCACCTTAAACCAAAATTTTTGCTAGAGTCCAGGTTTGAACCCAGGACTTCTCCAACACTTCTCAACACACTTAACTACTAAAACAAGCCTTCATTAACGAAATTTACATGCACAAAAAAATATTATAAGCTGCCTTCAACAGCTCCCATACTCAAGGCCCAAAACTTCTAGGCCCAAATTCAGGGTGTTACATAAAACATATATCAATGAAAACATAAATGGAATAAAAAAAAAAGATGGTGGCAAACTGCAAAGTTTATTGTTGAATCTGATATAGACCCTCAAGGAAAATCGAAGGTCGTGGCATTCAATGCTCCTCTACTCTAGTTCAAGGAAAATCAAGACCGAAAATAATCTAAAAAATGATAGAAAACTGAAACAAAGAAAGTTTAAAATACGTGATTTCTCTCTCTACTCTAATTCAAAGCTCCTCCAATTTACCACATCTTCTTTAGGGTAAAAAGATGAATAGGATAGGAAAAGATCAATGCACCCTTGGTAAATATGCAGTGTTTAAACCCTTTCTTTGATCGCTCTGTCTTTCGCTTTCACTTTTCCTTTCTTTCAATCCTTTAAACATGTAAGAAAACCTTATATATAAAGTAAAAATACAAGTTAAATAAGCCCTAAGATGAGTTCATCAACTCACAGACAAAAGCATTTAGTAACAATTTATTCGAATGAAGTATGAAGCTCTGTTTGAAGCTAGAGCAACAAAGCAATAAACAACCAACGAAAATAGAATCAAAAACAAAAATGTTGAAGAAGAAAAATGAAGTTGGCTTCCCATTCATTTCATTTAGCAAAAGTAACATATATGTTACAATAAAATATGACAGTTACCTAATGAATAATTGCTACCACTAACATGACTAAAACTTAGCTTAAGTTACACATAAAAGAAGATGACATGTAAGCCATTACATCAAATTCAAGTCATCAACAAATCCTACTAACTTTAAAGTCAAATTACAAAGCAACTGAGAAAGTTACGTATGAACAAAATAAACAAAATGTTGCTGCTCCTCTGGTTCAGCTTGGATGCTGGCCTGCACACTAGTTTACTGTTGGTTTCCTGTTGCACTGCAGGCCAAAGTTTAACACTCCTTCTTGGACTGTATGCAACAAACACCAATCCTTATTCTTAAAGCATCAAATCGTGTGGCACCTCGTGACTTTGTTAGAATATCAGCAAACTAATTTTCTGAGCTATAATAAACCAGATTCACTTCGCTCAATTGTTTAGCCTCTCGAACAAAATGAAATTTAATATTAAAATGTTTAGTTTTGCCTTGAAAAATAGGATTTTTGGCTTTGGCAACTGCTGACTGATTATCAACTCTGATCTCAGTAGCTTGAATCTGTTCCTCATTCAGATCACTTAACAACTTCCTAAGCTAAATGGCTTGATTAACAGTTGCAACAACTGTAATATACACTGCTTCTACTGTAGATTGAGTAACAGTTTGTTGCTTCTTTGAGCTCTAACAGAAAAATTTTAAGCCAAGTGTAAAGAAATAGCTGGAAGTACTTTTCATGTCATCAATGGACCCTGTCCAATCACTATTAGAATACCCTGTCAGCTTGAGCTCTTTTCCCTTCTCAAACTTCACTCTATAATTCAAAGTCTCTTTTATATATCTGAGAACTCTTTTTGCTGCTTTAAAATGGACAACATCACAGGAATGCATAAATCTGGACAATAAGCTAATAGCATACATGATATCAGGCCTAGTAGCTGTTAAGTAAAGTAAACAACCTACCAAGCTTCGATATTCCTTCTCATCAACTCTTTCATGACAGCTGTTGCTGTTAATTTCTCACCTTGAGCCACTGGTGTGCTGACAGTTTTGCAGTTAGACATATAAAACTTGTTCAAGATCTTCAATGCAAAAGCCTGCTGACTTATGAAGATAGTATGGTCTGATTGATTCACTTCTATGCCATGAAAATATGTCATTTCCCCAAAGTCAGTCATCTCAAAAACATTCTGCATTTGCACTTTGAACTCATCAATCAGCTCTCCCTTGCTTCCAGTTACAAGTAAGTCATCCACATAAAGTGAGACAATCAGAAGAGTTTCATGTTCTGACTCCTTCACATAAAGTGTATGTTCACTAACACTTTTCTCGAAACCCAAGCCTAGAAAGTATGCATCAACCCTGCCATACCAGGCCCTTGGTGCCTGCTTCAGACCATACAAGGACTTTTTTAGCTTGTAGACCTTATTCTCTTCATTAAGAACCTTGAACCCCTCTGATTGTTCAATGAAAATTTCTTCCTTGAGGAAGTCATTCAGAAAAGCAGACTTGACATCCAGCTGATGTACTTTCTAACCCTTTTGAGCTGCTAAGGCAAACAAAAGCTTTATTGTGTCTAATCTTGCAACAGGAGAAAAGGTCTCAATGAAGCCGATCTCATACTGTTGGCTATATACCCTCACCACAAGTCTTTCCTTGTGTTTGTTTAAAGAGCCATCAACATTTTATTTGACTCTAAATACCCATTTTACACTAATAACTTTCTTCTGTTCTGGTCTTTCAACTAATTCCCAAATGTCATTCTTGTGAATCATCAACATTTCTGCTTCTATGGCCCTTTTCCAACACTCTTCTCTAGCAACTTCATCAAAATTTGAAGGCTCAACTATTGCAGCATCACATCTTTGATAAATGTCTGTAATGATTCTTGTGCCTCTTACAAGTTCATCATCAAAATTATCATCAATTGGCCCTTCTTCAGCTAGTTTCAGATTGATGTCTAGCTGATCTTCTTCATTTAGACTTGCATCTGTATCACTCTAGTTTCACACTCTTCTTTCATCAAATTTTACATCTCTGCTCACCGTGATCTTCTTTGTTGAAGGATCAAACACTCTATAGGCTTCCTTGGTGCTGCTGTAACCAATAAAAATCCCTGGCATAGATCGTTTTTCAAGTTTGGTTCTCTTCTCAGTTGGAATGAGAGTATAGTAGACACAACCAAACACCTTTAGGTGTGACACTGTTGGTTTGAGATCATGCCAAGCTTCAAAATGAGTCTTTTCTTTAACTACATTGGTTGGCAACTTGTTGAGCAAGTACACTGAGGTGTTCACAACCTCAGCCCAAAATTTACTTGGCAATTTACTTTCAAATAACAGAAATCTGGCCATATCAAGTACTATTTAATTTTTTCTTTCACAAACTCCATTTTGCTCAGGAGTACATACTGTTGTTAGCTGATGATGAATTCCAACTTGCTCACACAGCTTCTGGAACTTATCTGACAAGTACTCAGCACCATTATCTGATCTCAAAGCTTTGGTCTTCCAGGTTGATTGGTTTTCAGTTAAAGCTTTGAATTTGCCAAATACCTCAAATATTTCAGACTTTTGCTTTAAAAAATAGACCCAACAGAAATTGGTTAGATCATCTATGAACTGCACAAAATATCTGCTGCCATTCAAAGAAGAAGTCTTCATTGGTCCACAAATGTCAGTATGAACCAATTCAAGCTTGTCTCGAGCTCTCCATGCCTTATCGACTGGAAAAGGCAGTCTTGTCTACTTCCTAAGTTGGCAAATTTCACAAACATTGTCACTGACTTCAACTCTGGACATGTCCTCAACCAAATTCAATCTGTGCGGCAGACCAAGTGATTTATAACTAACATGGCCTAACCTCTTGTGCCATAAACTAGCTGTATCAGTAGCACTAGTATAGGCCTTTATTTCTAACTGATTCATGTTCAACACAAAGTATCTTTCAGTCATAAAATGGTTGATAAGTCCCTCGAGTCCTCTAAAGAGGAGATCTTTGATTCAAATTTTTCAGGGAGAGTTGTAATAACCTTTACACAACTCTGCTCTCACTAAATCATTACCAATGAGCCTAATGTTGTTGACTATGGCCATTATCCTATCAGAGTACTTCTTGATGGTCTCTGACTCTTTCATCTTCAAGTTCTCAAAGTCTCTTTTGAGGTTGATAAGTTGCTGCTACCTTATCTTGCCTGACCCCATAAACTCTTCTTTCAACTTTTCCCATGCTTACTTTGGTGAGTCACAAGCCATTGTCCGAGTGAAAATCACATCGGATACTCCATTTTACAAACATGTTATTGCTTTGTGCTTCCTGGCACACTCTTCACTATGTTGCCTAATCTGTGCAATAGTGGGATTGGCCCTCAATGGAGCTAGTTCAGTTTCATTCTTGACCACATTCCATAGGTCATGTGCTTGCAGGTAAGTTTTAATCTTCACTACCCAAATGTGGTAGTTCTCACCAGCAAACACAAGTAGTGGTGGTGTGAAGGTCATCTTGCAGCAACAAAACAACAACTTCAACTTCTTTCTCTTTAAGTTTTCTCCATAAAGAAATATACCAACAACAGAGACCCTCAAAGATGACAGGCTCTAATTACCATTTGTTGGGGTTTAGTAACAAATTATCCGAATGAAGTATGAAGCTCTGTCTGAAGCTAGAGCAACAAAGCAATAAATCTGAATGAAGAATGAAAGAAGCTTGAGCTTCAAAGACTTGAGACTTGCAGGAGAAACAACCAACGAAAATAGAATCAAAAACAAAAATGTTGAAGAAGAAAAATGAAGTTGGCTTCTCATTCATTTCATTTAGCAAAAGTAACATATATGTTACAATAAAATATGACAGTTACCTAATGTATAACTGCTACCACTAACATGACTAAAACTTAAGCTACACACAAAAGAAGCTGACATATCAACCATTACATCAAATTCAAATCATCAACAAATCCTACTAACTTTAAAGCCAAATTACAAAGCAACTATGAAAGTTATATATGAACAAAATAAACAAAATGCTACTGCTCCTCTGGTTTAGCTTGGATGCTGGTCTGCATGTTGGTTTGCTGCTGGTTTCCTATTGCATTGCAGGCCAAAGTTTAACAAAAAGTTATGTTTGGACCAGTAGCTCAAAACTAAGCCTTATAAATATAATTTGGACCTTGTTGTGATACCCATAACTTGATAATGAACTTATCAACTATATATAAACGAAGTATGTTCTTTCAAAATACTATTATCTTATTAAAGACACAATTGCTAAGTGAAAGAGTTGGACATCTTATGCGAAAGAGTTCTTCGGATACATGCGTTAGAGATAGTCTTAATGCAACTGGGAGATATATGTTGAGATATGCCCTAAAGCCAATTCACTTAACAACCATATCAAGTTAAATATTGTTAAAACTGATAAAAAGAAGGCTCTTTTTCATGTTAATGGCATGATTAATTAATGATCATGAGACCACTAATTGGGTCAAACATAATGGACTTGAAAGCGAATTATGATGATTCATAATTATGGTATCATATTGTATCAAAGTTGTGTTTCTAAAAATGTTCTTGTTTAATGTATTGTAGATGTTATCATATTTCTTTCCCAATATAGAACAAATTCTCAACCAAAACTACAATCACTCAGTTTTTTTTAACAAGAAATTGTAGATTTTACAAGCAATCCATCCACAATTTTAGCTAATTATAATTAATTTACAACTTTTCATATTTACAAGGCACCCCAAACTAGATGTACCTAATTTTCTATCTTTCTAATTTCATCTATACTGGTATAAGAAAATATCCCTCAAAAAATTTTGAAATACATAGATAAACTTGAAAATTTTTTAATATATTCTTGTTACGATGCTGGTTATGGTTGATCATTAAATGAAAGAGGACCCTCTTTCTTGCAATTCCATGGTATCTTTCATAGAAGAGCGAAAAAATGGGAATTCAGTACCGATTCCATTATAAAACAGCCCACAGAACTCATCATCATTACCTGCTAAGTGTTTGTTCTTCTCTTCATTTTCATCAGTACTACCACTTTCATCTTCACACACATTTGCCACATTTTTTTCAACCAGATCTCGGAATATGGAAGATCGAAGGAGCAAGCCTAGTGCCGTAGTTGATGAACACTTGTTGGAGTTCATCACATGGATCTTGCTTTCAACAACTTGTTTTGGTGAAGAGTTCAAGTAATCTGCAGTAGAAGAGTGGTTAACTGAGGGCTTCGATTCCTCTCCCGGAGTGCTGGCTTGGCTTGGTAATATCACTGGTTCAGGTTCTACCGCCATTGGCAGTGATTCATTAGGTTTTAACCATCTGATATAAGTACTTAAATCAAAGTTGGTCACTGCATTGATCCCTCTGTATTCTATTGCTGCAATGTCGTAAGCTCGAGCAGCCTCTTCTTGGGTGCCTGTTAATGAGATATATACTCGGGTGTAAGTGTTAGATACAAATATGTATCTATCTGGGGTCCAAATATGAAACTTACTGTAAGTGCCAAGATAGAGATATTTGTTTCCAAAGACTCTCCCTATTCTTGCTTCCCATCTTCCATTGTTATGGTGCCTGCATGTTTTTATCCAAAGAAATCTTCAGTTCTTTGAGTTTTGGCACTAAAAAGAAAAAATAAACCCTAAAATCTAGACAATGAAGAAAAATACCTTGCAACTCCCCTATACTTGGATACACCTCTTGAAAATCCACTGCTCTTTCTGTAACAAATAAATTCCAACGGCTTATTCAGTAAAATTACCTTGAGTAATAAAACAACTAATTTAGAAATATAATATATATATATATATATGATTGTTCTTAAACAACCTAATCAAAGATGAACTCCTAGATGGATGTACCATTTTGTGATTGGTAGATAAAGCTTCCTTACCTTCTTAATGAGGCCAAGTACTCCTCTTTTGTGAGAGTCTGCATTATTTCAATCTCTTTCGCGTAATCTGATATCTGCAGAAATTTTCAAGCGAGTTAGATCAGTTGTTTATATAATACTTTACTAAGTTAGTTCCACTCGAAATATGGGATAAGTCTATATGTTTAACATGATTATATTTTAAAAAAAAATAGTTTTTCAAATATTTGGAGGATTTTTAGTGGTTGAAATGCTCATAATCATATTTATGTATACATAAATAAATAAATAAAAGGAGATTATAAATTATACATACAGGAAAATTGGTGAAAGTGGAAGTCCCCCAATACTTAAGTGCAGCTAAATCATAAGCTCTTGCAGCAGCTTCTTCTTCATCATAAGCTCCTGAAAATATTCAATTGTTATTTAGTACGAAAAAGATGAGTGAAACTTGAATTAGCAGTTAAATGATGTGCACTCACCAAGATAAACTGCAGGGATCCATCCCAAAAGAGTCCATTCCACCACAGGAATGAATGGAAGGAATAACATAAAATCATGTAAGTACCATGAATTCAAAATTATAATGAAAGAGAAGGGAAATACAACAAATAAATAATTGAATACGAATCTATATCTGGATTCATTTAGTATAGGAATGTTACTATCTAATTCTAAATCCACATCTGACTTAACAATAGTGTCGGATATTCAATTTTGTAACACAGTTTAATTACCTTGTTTCCCTTTCTTCTTCTGTGAAATATTCCAAGAAAGCTTATCCCACAAATGAGCTTCGTATCGCCCAGTCCATCGATGCCTGTTCATTTTCATATTAATTCGATGGTTACTGTAATTTTAGATATCCCCAAACACCTATTTAATTTTGCAGTACCTGCTAACTCCACGAAACCTTGAACTTCTTTTGACAGTGGTAGCAGTAGCAGTAGCAGCGGCATTGCGTTGCTGATGACCATCTCGATTGTCGAATGCAACCGATACTGCTGGATCTCTTCGCCTTCTTTTGGCACATCTTATACCCTCAACTTGGACATTCTGACTGTCTCCAAGCCCTAGGCATTGTTCATCGTTAACCATCCCCATTTCCATATCCATCGTTTGTTTTCCCTCTCTATGGCTGTTTCATCTATAGGGGAATCATGTAAGAAGTCGTCATGATATATATAATGTGCTTAATTAATTATCAATTTTGGATTTTTATGTTTTCGTTATATGATTATATAATTATTTTCTGGTTTGAAAACAAGTTTATCGATCATCACTATGAGCCATTAAGGCAATTTGCAATGTTCATATTCTGTTGGCCGACCTATATATATATATGTATGTATCTGAAATCTACGTATTCACTTCACCAAGTCGGATACTTTATATTTTTATGATATATGAAAAAGTATACAAGTAAAAGAACTATCTCGAAAATGTTACGTGAAGATTAACTGAAAGTATACTATAATTACATTAATTGAAGTATTTATAAATTTAATCCTTGCTTATTTACAACCATTATTTTTATATGCTTTATATATATAAGTCATTTTAAAGAATTAAGAAAGCATGAAATTGCTTCTTCTTCTTTTTTTATCTAAGAAAAATTCAGATGTCGGTAAAATTTCGCTATGGTTAAATCAGACAAGTTTTAGACATAACGAAGTATATGTTTTGGTATACCAACAGCTTCATTGGTTTCCCCGTCCATTTCGTTAAAAAAAAAAAAAAACACTATAAATATTCCTTTTGTGATGCTCAAATTTTACATTGAGAGAACTATATATGTAAAATCTTAAAAAGAAAAATCATTTGTCTGTGAAATTTTTTAATCAACACAAATAATATCTCATAAAATACATTTTGTAAATAAAATCATATAAATTTTGAGTTAAAGCTTACAATTTGACTCGGTATATCAGTAAGACAGTGGGCAGAATGGGAGTTTGTTTCCCTTACCAGCTCTAATTGACTGAGTTTCCTATGGAATCAACCAGCAAAATATTCTTGTAAACAAATGTAAATTTTTTTTTCAATTTTTTTTTTATTTTAAAGCTGGAGAGTCGCACAAGAAATTCTTCTTGGATTTTAGGAGTAGGCGTTCGATCAAATCGAGTGAAAAAATATCGAGTTAATTGAGTTGACGAGTTCTATTTTATCATCCTAACTCGATTTTAATTTTTTTCGAATTGAATCGAGTGAAATAAAATTCAAGTCGAATGAAATTTTTCGAGTTAAATTAAAAAACTAAACATGTCAAATTAAAATCTTGTTACGATATAAGTAATTCCGTATTAGAGCACATAAATTTAAAAATATATATATTTGAAAACTTTTTCAAAGCAAAATAAAATGAATAAGATTATGATAAACTTGAATAATTAATTAACTTATTTGGGTCCCAAAATTATTATTTTAGAAAATTTTAAAAACTTTAACTTTCTTTATATATTCTTTAGATTTTTATATTATTATAATTTTTAAAAATATAAAATTTGATTTTTTATAAATATTTTGATTTTTGAAAAATATTTTAATTTTTTAAAATTTTTGTTGAGAAAGACTAATTTACTCATTTTCAAAATTAGTTGGGATCAAATGGGTATTTACACCAATCTCTTATTCGAATTGTAAGATTCAACTCAAACTCAAATTACTTATTCAAGTTGACTCAAATAACTGGATTTGATTAACTTGAAATTTTTTTTTTTTTTTTCAAATCGTATCAAGTGTTGCTTACCCATCTTGGATTCTATTTCAAGTTTTTAACTACTCAATTCTGTCATAGTCCACTATTTTTTTGACTGAAAATAAAAATAATGCCTGGAAGTTGATTAATAACCTGCTATTGATTCATGGGTTTTCTCTACTTTCATTTGTTTTGTATGTTCTCATCATAATTTCTTTGCAAAACAAAACACATTACCTTGAGATTTTGTCCAGCCTTTTTTTATTAGAGACAATCAAAACAGCTATATTACCTTAATAATGATCATAATTGATTCATATATATGTCTAACATTGATTGTAGACATGAATACTTAATACGGATGGTCTATGTTGGGTCCTTTCATTTTATAACTGCTTGCAAGTACACAACCATTGTAGATTGTGTGCATATGAGACATATTAGGTTGTGGATGTTCCAACTAGTAGTCGCTGTCGTGAAATATGGTGAAGGAATGGAGGATGACGGCTTTGTTATTAACAAAGACGAAGGAGGGTGTCCAACAGACTGATTCTGAGAGTGATGAAGAATCTGATGCTTAATGAGAAAGAGGCAATTCATTTAGTTGTGTTGCATGCTTTATCAAATTCTCAGACAACTTCTATCTTTTCGTATCTTCTTCTCTGCTTTCATGTTTTTCTCACAAATATTGTTTCGAATATATCTAAGGTTCCGATTCTTCATTTTATTATTCAACATTCTTTTTTAGATGTATATATGTAAATGTATATATAATCCTCTAAATACATAAAATAAAATAAAAAACTTTTAGAAAATTTGAACAGTATATAACCACAAGTGCAAAAACTTGATACAATCACGTCTATTAACTTTAATTTACTTTCCCATAATACAAACAACAAAAATTTTAAACAACAAAGGGATTGAGATTATTCAAAATCCATTCTTCGGTAGCATTCAGAAATGTTTCTATAGCAAGAGTTATGCTGATTGGCTTGGGATGCAAATATCAACACATATATTCCAATAGAATACATTCAAATTTCTTTAAACAAAAAAGAAAAAGTATGAATAATATTTTGACAAAAATAGGGTAATTTGTTGATGGATAATCTCTTAAGTTTTATTGATAGATCTCAATGTATATATATATATAGTAGTAGTTGCATGAGAATCAAATTGCTAGAAGATAATATCTAATAATAATATCCTAACATCCCTCTCAAGTTGGAGCATGCAGATCATAAATGTCTAACTTGCTGAGAAGATATTCAAATTGAGATTTACCAAGCGCTTTTGTAAAAATGTCAACCAACTGAATGGAGGTCAGAACATAAGAAGGTGCAATCAACCCATCTTGAATTGCATCCCTAACAAAGTACAATCCACTTCAATATGTTTAGTACGCTCGTGAAATACGGGATTCTGTGCAATATGCAATGCAGATTGACTATCACAAGATAAAGGAATTGCTTTAGAATGATAAACACCTAAGCTCAATAGCAAGGCCTTCAGCCATTTGAGCTAACAAGGAACAGATTCCATAGACCTATACTCAGCCTCAATAGAAGAATAGGAAATAGTATTTTGTTTCTTAGTTTTCCAGGAAATGGGAGATTGTCCCAGAAAGACAAGCCAACTAGTAAGCCAACATCGAGTTAACGGACAAGCAGCTCAATTCGAATCACACCACCCTTTCAAGGACAAATCACTATTAGATCTCAAAAGAATCCCTTGGCCAAAAGAGCCTTTCAAGTATTGGACAACACGCGAAGCCACGTCCCAATGCTTCTGCCTTGGCTTATGCATAAACTGGGATAAGACATGAATTGAGTATGCCAAATCCGGTTTGGTCACTACCAAATAAATCAAACGACCCATTAATTGCTCTTATGGCTTAGGATCAGACAAAATTGTCTTTGTAGCATGTGCTAATTTATGATTTTGCTTTATTGACGATCCTACGGGCTTTGCTCTCAAAAGACTTGCCTCCGAAATAATATCAAATGCATATTTTCTTTGACAAAGAAATAACCTCAAAGAGCTACGAGCTACCTCTATCCCCAAAAAATATTTCAAAACATTAAGATCCTTTATGTGAAAGCAAAAACTAATATACCCCTTAAATGTTTTCAAAGCAGAGGAGTCATTCCCAGAAATAAGCAAATCATCAACATAAACCAACACATTAACGCGTACAGATCCCTTAGTGTATGTAAAGAGAGAATAATCAGAATATGACTGAAGAAATGCAAATCCTTTCAATGTAGTAAAAAGCTTCGCAAACCAACACCGATGAGCTTGTTTCAATCGATACAAAGACTTGCGCAAACGACAAACCATTCTAAGCTTATCAGGAGCAAAACCTAGAGGGAGCTTCATGTAGACCTTTTCATCAACATCACCATGCAGAAAGGCATTATGGACATCCATCTGATGTAACTCTCAATTTTTCGAAGTTACAATAGCTAAGAAAGCCCGAACAGTCACCATTTTTGCCACAGGTGCTAAAATTTCATTATAATCAATATCTTCTACTTGATGATTACCAAAAAAAAAAATAAGACGAGCTTTAAGTCTCTCAATACTTCCATCAGAGTTATATTTAATCTTGTACACACACTTACTACCCAATGCTTTCTTTCTAGGAGATAGTGTTTTTATAGACCAAGTGTAATTATCCTCTAGAGCACAAATCTCCTTTTACATAGCTTTACGCCATCTTGTATCCTTTGTAACCTCTTTAAAAGACTGTGGCTTAACTCTTGTAGTAATAGCTGCAAGAAAATTTCAGTGTTTCACAGTAAATTTGTCATAATTAATATAATAAGCTATAGTAAATGGAGTACCTGAGGAAGGCACTGAAGTAGGTGAGGTGAGACATGGACTTTTCTTTATTACAGTATGAGTAATAAAATCCCGAAGCTTCACAGAGGGAAATTTCTCCTATGCCCTTATCCCAATTCAGGCACATCATTACCCAAAGCCCCTTATACCTCCATGTCATTAAAGGAAAAAGAAGATACCACAGGTGTTGAAGAACTCGTAGGAGGCAAACTCAAAGGCTATGGAGTAGCAAGTGAAGGAACTGTCGCGGGTTGTAACACCTTTAATTCACCAAAATATGTATCAAAAATTACATCTGCACTCCCATATCACAAAGCAACATTGTTAGGCTCAATAGTTGTAGTATTCTCATCCAAATACGGAAAAATATCCTCAAAAAATTTCACATCACAAGACAGAAAAAACTTCTTAGAATTCAAATCATATAAATACCAACCCTTTTTGTCAAAAGGGTACCCAACAAAAATACACTTTTGACTAGCAAACTTACCACCCTTAAAATGTTGATTATGAGCTAAACATAAGCAATCAAACATACAAAGATCATCAAACAAAGGAGGGCTACCAAACAACATTTCATAGGGTGTTTTATTGTGAAGAAGAGGTGAAGGAGTTTGATTAATGAGAAGAGAAGCAGCCAACACACACTCCCCTAAAAAAGATATAGATAGATTTCCCTGGAAACACAAAGCACAAGCTACATTTAAATATGGTGATGTTTCCTCTCTACTCTAACATTTTGTTGAGGAGTATCAAGACAAGATGTTTGAAAAATAATGTCATTTGCATGAAAATAATCTTGGAGACAATTAAATTTCGTCCCATTATCACTTCTGAAACACTTCACTTGTTGAAGGGATTAACGATCAATCATAACAATGAATGACATGAAAGCTTTAAAAACCTTCTTTTTATTAGCCAATAGTTATATCCAAACAGCTCGAGAGAAATCATCAACCAATGTAAAAAAATAATGAGATCCACAAGATGAAGGAGTGTCATAAAACCCCCCATAAATCACAATGAACTAACTCAAAGATACGAGTGGCTTTCTATTTACTAATTGGAATGTTATTTCTTGTTTGCTTGGCACGATGACAAATTTTACATGCTTTATTCAGATGATCTTGAGAGTTACTAGCATAAGGAAATAACTTTACAACTTTCTCGGAACGGTGACCCAATTTTCTATGTTAAAGTTCTAAAGAGGATGAAGCTTCAATCGAAACCGCTTTGACTGTCGAAACCTATCGGAAGTAGTAAAGTCCATCTTGTCTCTCACCCACTCCAATCAACTCCCTCGAATGAAGGTCATGAATAACACATATGTTAGTAAAAAATTGGACAAAATAGTTTATATCATCATTCAATTAGGAAACCGAAATTAAATTACAGTTTAATTTAGGAACATAAAGAACGTGTTTTAAGTGAATTTTATCAGTACCATTCTTTCTTGAGTAGCCACTATAGTTTGTCCATTAGGGAGCCTTACGGAACATGCTACAACATCTCTTACATTCCTTAAACACATAAGATCATCTGTAACATGATTTGAACACCTCGTATCAATAATTCAATTATTCTTACCATTCAACTGAGTGGAAGTTTATTGTTTATTACTGAACACCGCCAGAAGAGATAGTCGTTGCTCAATGGTAAAACCAGGAAGTGTTGCCCCCCGATGGTGGTGGAAGAGAAGAAGACTCATCACCAACCATTTAGAATGATGAAAAAAAATTAAAACCTTGCTCAGATGCCATGACAAAGATAGGGTAATCTCTTGAATTTTGTTGATAGACCTCAATGGTATATATATACAATAGTAGTTGCGTAGAAATCAAATTGCTACAAAATAATTTCTAATAATAATATCCTAACATATTTAAGATTTGAATTCTCGCTAAAGTATATGTTACAAGAGTTGGCAAGTTTAGCAGGAATTTCATCATTTACTGTTGAGGCAACTGATAATTAGTTAACAAACAAATAAAAATTCTTGTGAATGCTCTAATGTTATGTTTCGAAACGTGGATTTGAGAATATGAATTTAAATTTTATTTATTATGTAAATAGTAAGAATGAAAGGCATATATTATGAACAAAGTAGTAGAGATTCAATATAATATTATTTTCAAAAGTATAAAAATATGGATTTGTCAAATCTAAAAATATTTTGAAATTTTCAAATTAATGCATCTAACAAATCCATGGATTTGAGAAATTCTCTTGAATGTTACATTTCTCAATAGTTTACTACTCAATTTACAATATTTTTGAAACCCAAATCCATATTATAAAATCTGAGACTATTCTCTTCTTCTATCTTTCATTTACTCTTACTTCCAATTATTGGAACCTCATAGGTAACAATTTTAGAGCTATTGTTTCCATAGTTTTTTTTGTCCTTATTGTTTTCTATACTCTACATCAATTTACATGTGTCATCTTGGTATCAGAGTCAAGATTTTTTGTCATGATTGATAGAACTCGCTCTCATGATATTCACTGATAAAAGAAGATGATCAATTCTTTTCAAACAACTCACGAACAAAATTCAAGGTCTAAAAATGCAACAAGAAAGAGTTATAAAAATGACCACAAATGATATGTAACTTAATTACAAGATGATCATCCTCGTCAAAGTAACAAAAGTCAATATTTTTCCACTTGATAGATTAAGACAGATTTCCCTCCCTTTAATGAGGACTACTTGAAAGGGTAGTTGTACAAGTGCTAATAGTTTTTTGAAGTAGATCATACACGTGAGAAAGATAAGGTTAAGTTGGCATTGTTAACTTTGAAGGGAAGGCACTCCAATGGCACCAAAACTAAATTAAACACTAGGGAGGCAATGATGTGGTGACATGGGTAGCCTATGAGTAACCATTAGAGGTCCAATTTGCTGACAAGATGAGAAATAGAAATTGAGCATAAATGTAAGAAGAATCATACATGATTGAAGTGGTTGAACTAGATCCTAAGACTTCAATGAAGCTCAGTGGGAGTTGGATTAGGAAAACACTCATATTTCTATGGATGCTTGATTAGTGATCATCATCATCATATATATATATATATATAGAGAGAGAGAGAGAGAGCCCTTTTCACTTATACGTTAGTAAGTTTCTAAGTAAAATGTCATGCATTTAGAATTAATTTAGGTAGTTTTCATAATTTGAATCATATTTACTTTTTATGCATTGTTACTAGTTTTTACTTTTTTTTTCCTATTAAGTAATTTTAATAAGTGTTTATGACTTTTATTTATGTTAATTCAAGCTTGAAACACGAGATCAAACGCAAACAGAGGTGAAATGAGCGAGCAAAAACAAAGCAAATGTAGAGCACCAATGAAGGACGTGCACACCGCGCTGATTGCATCACTTGTCGGTGCACAAGAATTAACCAGTCTTTCAAAAAATCCCTTAATTAACCAAAAAGCAAGAATTCCGTCATCAAGAGAATCAAATCTCTTAACCAACTCAATCTGGAGACTGGAATTGAGCAGTGCAGTTAACAACTTCCCAAACCTTTATTTTCCTTTGCTTTTCTTTTATGTACTGAACTTGTTTTAGATACAAAAAATAAATAATAAATAAATAATACTCAACATCTTTGTATCTGCCATGAAACCAATGTCAAAGGAATCAACATCCCACCATCCAATAAATTTGAAACATACCTTCCTCATTCTCTAACTTACCCGTTTCTTTTTGGATTGATCTTACATTTGCTTAGGGATCGCCATATTATATCAACCAAGAAGGACAAGATCTTAGCTATTGTCATGATTGTCCTTGTTGTGTTTTCAAATATGGTGGCCATATAATCATATATAGTAATGCCTTAGCTTTGTTTTAGAAGAATAAAGAAGCATGAGTGAGGGCATGATTTATTTGGTTGTTCCCCATATTACAGTAAACCGAGATTTATCATATATTTTTCGATTGAGTACAAAATTTCTTCTATTTAAAGTTTTCACTGAATCGTTTAACGAAATTTGATTCTAAAACCTCATTTTCCAACACTGGCTAAAATCGGGTCGTTACAAGAGGTATAAGTATGTTGCGCGGAAGCGTGTGAAAGAGTAAAAATATTGTACTGAAAATCACACTAAGTTCAATTTCTAAGAAAGAGAGGTAGATCACGAAGATCACTTAAATACCAAGTCTTTCCTAGCCAGAATATCCCTTTATCGTAATTTAATAGCACAATAAATCACTACAATCACATTCACAAAATATGCAAAATAAATAATAAAGAACACCAGAATTTTAACGAGGTTCAGCAAATTTTGCCTACGTCCTCGGGCACTACCAAATATATTTCACTCCAAAAATTACAAGTGAAATTTACAAATAGGGAGAGAGAATAATGCCTTAAGTAGAGAATGGCAATTGTGGGATGAAGAAAGTAAGAAATGGTTAGGCCTATTTATAGTTGAGGTTCAATGATCAACTTGCAATGTCCCTATACAATTAGGGACTAAAATTGTAATTATCCCATGCTAACTTTTAACCCAACTTGCCAACCAATCTTACTTTCTACTTTCAGTGCCCACCCTTTTTGACTTTTCAAACAATGAGTGGGTTCCAATAAAGTATAGTGTGTAATAGCAGTTATGTAATTAATTTGGCCTACTCGCGAGGAGACTCAAACTACCAACCTAAAGCATATTAACCACTTACCAGCAATTAATGAAGTGGTATTGTACTTGCAATTATGTTGCCCATATGCCTTAGATTGGTGGTTTGAGTTCCCTCGTACGTGGGTGACTTCAATAATTATATCAAGCATTATATTAACACCTCTTCCTTGAATCTTATAGGTCATATCTCCATCAACCAATACGTTCCCCATCATGAATCGTTCATGGCTCTTGATGAAAATGAAAGACAAAACCCCGGACACTGGCCAATATTTTAACATCTAGGGGTGAAGACAAGGGCAAAACCCCGGACACTGGCCAATATTTTAACATCTAGGGGTGAAGACAAGGGTCCCTCCTCCCCCACCCCCTAAAAAAGGTAGAATTGCTATAGAGGTCCTTTAAATTTCATAAAATCATAAATTATTATAATGGCAAAATTATACTTTGTCTCTCTTAAAAAAATTATTATTCATTTCTAGTCCCTAAAGTAATTTTCTAGCTTCACATCTATTAACATCAATGGAGGGCTCAACCAGCTGCTCGGTGAACAATATTTCAAAAACTTTTCTTAAAATAATCGACCCCTCGGTAAGTAAGACGAATTATGCAGGCTTCAAGTAACTATTCTAGCTTTAGTTATATTTCCTTCAATTTTACAAAACCCTCGTCTTTTTCTTTCTCTTATTGGAACCCCTAAGCACTCAGTAGCTATTCTTTTCTTAGCTTTTCTGTTCCTATCGTTTTCCATACTCTTCATGAGGTTTATTAATCTCTCATCAAACAATTATCATTGGCCATATTACTCTCTTTTTAAATAGAGAAAGATTGCAGATTTTATTTTCAAAAAAGAATGGGACAAACTTTCCGAATCTAACAATGAGAGCTATGATTTTATTTTATTTTATTTTTATTACAGTTCTTATCAACATCTCTATAAATGTTCAACAATTCTACTCATCAGTCATTTCTTCATCAGAAAATCTTGTATAATATTTTTGACGAGAGACACTTTGATGAATGGTTACATCAATAGCTTCCAACAGAGTTTTGTTAATATACAAAAACGAAACCAAATACAACTCCCCAGGAAAAGTTGAGGATCTCTGGGGCTTTCGGCATTCAACCTACCCAATTCAATCAGCAATTTGCAACATCTTGTGGGAATCAAATATTAATGTTGTTTGGTGGAGGAAAACAACTTGTCAGCCATGAAGCAAGAGTATGATCTTATATCTATATCAGATTTGACTTCTAACATTAAAAAGAAATATGTTTCATATGTGTAAAAATAGTAATAACGATGAGATTAAATATTACAGCCTAAAACAAAAAAAATAATTAAATGTACCGCACCACTCGTCCAAACCCATACTAAAAACATTTATAGATTTACAACTAGTTGGATTGCTATTACAAATTTTGGAAATCTCATACCCAAGCCACTAGCTAGCTCAAAAACCCTTTCACTAATAAAAAATAACAGAATTTAATTTTTAATATTTTTATATAATTCATAATTAAATTTAAGGAAAACTATTGTTTTATTATTAAATAGTAATTACAAATTAGCTTGTTTAAGTTTTGGGTGAAAAAGCAGGCCTTGGGCAGCTCTATCTTATACAAGTATTCTGATCAATTTTCTGGAGAAATATACTTTTAATCTACATAAACCAAGAGTTAAGATAATATAGACATTTTAACTTGCTTTTAAAATTATTTAATTGAAAATTCAAAAAAATTAATTGAAAAAATAAATATAAAAACATTCTTTTCTTCAATCTGAAGAGAATAGTAATGCAACCAAGAGTCAATATCTTTTTTCCCTACAAAATGACACATTTATTCCTTAAATACTTTCAGTATATTTAATTTAAAGCCATACTTTATAAGTTTATATATATATATATATATATATATTCTATATATACATACATTGCAGACAACAATCAGACAAAGATGCCCATTAAATTTGAAGTTTGGGACCTTTTTGTTAGACTGGAATTTTATTCTTAACTCTGTGGCACTTAAAACCCCTTTTAATGGCTTTGCCATGTTTATATTAATCCTTCCATTCCTTGGCATTCCTTTCTCCACGTACTGGATTTGACTATCAAAAGATTCATGGGGCCATTACATGATTTGGGTTTCTACTCTTTATTTTACTCAAATTTAGTATATACGTAGCTGTAATATAGAAATTTACCACTATAGACGTTATACATGACAAAGTTAACTATATTTTATCGGACATTTATCATCATCCTCAACTCTATTTTCGTACTAAACTTCAAATTCTATTTAGAAAGAAAAAAGGGATTAGATATAAATGGAAAGGCCTTGGGGCAAAGATATTAACTAAATGATCCATGGCATTTAATTCATTCATGGAAAATTTGTTTTTTTTCCCATTTTGATTAATAACACCATGAAGGAAGAGACAAGAAGAGCTTTTATGGCAAAATTTCACATTTTAAAAAGTGAAATCACCATCACACTTATTCCCACACTTTTAACTACAAATAGAAAAAATGCTTCCCCCCCTCCCCCTCTGCCACTGTCATTTGTACGTCCAATTACTTCCCTTGCAATTCACTCCTTTATTCCTTCTACCTCACCTTAAGTACCAATAAAATTCCATGAAGCAATCCAAATCATAAGCTAAGAATACAAATCCCTCAAGGGTGTTTCTGACATTTTCATTTGTATTGCCACAAAGTTTGGTTCATTTTGCCAAATGAAAATTAAAATGTAATGAAATATGTCATTTTCCTTTCCTTTTCTTTTCTGTTTTTTTAACCTTTAATAACAGGAAAATAAGACATGAATCTTCCTTTGCTCTTTGAGGTTGAATTCATGAAAATCAAAAGCCTATTGCTATGATTTTGTTTTTTTAGGGTTTTAGACTATACACCTAAGCCCTCCCTCCTTTGCATCATGAAGTGATGAACCAGTAAAACAACCACAAGGAAACTAGAATCTACCTTTTGAATCAATTATGACAAAAATACCCTGACTTTCTATTCATAATAAAGCTCTTTATACTTGTATAATCACCATGTCTACCACTATCTTATACTTTAAACATTACAAGAGGAAAGAAATAAATTCATGTGAAGAAAAATAATAAAGTAGATGAATATGTTCTAAAATCATACCAGTAATTCATGTAAAAAGAAATTAACAGGGATTTCTTTTATATATATATATATAAAATTTTGGTATTAAATTAAGTTTTGGGTTTAAATGAATCCTAATTTATAGCATGACACGTTTTGATTAAATTTGAACATATTGATATTAATTTCGAGTTTGATATAAGAGAGTTAAGAGAACATTTGATTATATGAATTAAATAAGCTGATTTGCAACTTTGGAGACATTTTAATTAAAACTTAAGGCCATTTTGGGGAATAGGTTAAAGAAAACTTTTTGGTCAAGCTTCTGCTTGAAGAACAGATGATGTTTCCTCTCTTTATTATAAATCTGACAAAGCAAACGAGGGGAGCATATATAAAGAGGTTGAATTCCAAGGTTGTCATAAAAAAAGAAAGAAACCAAAAGCAATACATTCTTGTTTATCACTGGTTTTAACCATGATTTCCCTGGCAGATGTTTATCATGTTATAGCAGCCACCGTGCCTTTATACTTTGCCATGATTTTAGCCTACGTATCGGTGAAATGGTGGAAGCTGTTCACACCGGAACAATGCGCAGGCATCAACAAGTTCGTGGCTAAATTCTCAATTCCACTCTTGTCTTTCCAAGTCATCTCCGAAAACAACCCTTACAAGATGAACCTCAAACTCATACTTGCCGATTTCTTGCAAAAACTATTGGCTTTCCTTGTCTTGTTTGCCCTCACTAAGCTCAGTTCCCGGGGTGGTTTGTCGTCCATCATAACCGGTCTCTCTTTATCTACCATGCCTAACACCTTAATCCTCGGAATCCCACTGTTGAGGGCTATGTATGGGGATAAATCAGCCACTCTTTTGGCTCAGATTGTCGTTCTACAAAGCTTAATTTGGTATAATTTACTCTTGTTTTTGTTTGAGCTAAACGCTACCAAAGCTGCCTCTGAGATCACTGTTGCAGTTTCACAAGCCTCAGGTACTTTCTTTCAATTCAATGTTTTGATTAATTTCATAAACATCCATTTTTTATTTTGTTTATCATATAAAATCAATGGTTGATTGAATTTCAAGCTACTTTCAGTCAACTTTAGTAGTAAAAGATAAATCAGGTGGGTCCAAATTTCTTATGGGGTTTCCTCTCTATCTCTGTTTTATAATCAAGTTCTGTACTCTCTTTTTCTTTCTTCTTTTCTATACATTTTTTTTTTCTGTTCAATTTCATCATCCCTCTTGCACGTGTAGCAAGTAAGATCTTCATATCGGGCTAGCATAGCCAACTAGAAATATAATATTTGTAGCATAGAATAATTCATTCAAATAATGATTTAGAGGTTGATTTCTCAATTATTTCTGAAAATAAAAAGGGGACGAAGAGGCCCCCGAAGAAGCACAAGGGAAAGAGGGAGGAGAAGAGACACAAACGAGAGCAAGGAAATCCAAGACAATGCTGATTTTCTTGACAGTGGGGAAGAAGCTAATGGCGAATCCCAATACCCATGCTACCTTACTTGGTCTTATTTGGGCAAGCATTCAATTCAGGCTAGCTTTTAAAAGCCTAAATATATATGATTATTTTCATTTTGTGCATAATTTTTTGTTCAATTTCTTGTAATGGGGCTGAAATCTGTTGTAGGTGGAACATTAAATTCCCCGCCATTGTTGAAAAATCAATAGCAATATTATCCAGTGGAGGACTTGGTATGGCAATGTTCAGCTTAGGTATGAATCATTCAGTTTCCACTCTCTCTACAATATCATCCGCAATTGCTATAAACACCATACAGAGCGTAATTTATTTTTCTTAATAGGTCTATTCATGGCATCACGGCCAAGCATAATAGCTTGTGGTATACGAATGGCGGCAGTAGCCATGATCATGAAATTCATTGCTGGTCCAGCGCTAATGGCGGCCGCCTCCACCACTCTCGGACTTAAAGGCAAATTATTGAGAGTAGCAATTGTACAGGTTAGTATTCGTAATGTCTGCAATCACTATAGATTTATCCGTGACCGTAAATTAAATCCTGTAAACAATCTACAATATTTACAGGCTGCTCTCCCTCAAGGAATCGTTCCATTTGTTTTCGCCAAAGAGTACAATGTTCATCCTGATATATTAAGCACAGGGTAATCATCATTAACTGTTCTTAAAAGTTTTTTTCTTTTTTCTAATTTGAATACATTGAGTAATGAGGTTTGATTTGGTGTTTGTTTCAGGGTAATCTTTGGTATGCTTATTGCCTTACCTGTAGCATTGGTCTACTATCTTCTTTTAGCATTGTGAAAATGTTTTCCTGGAAAAATACTGCAAATTTTCTTTCCAGAAGCAGTAACCTGACATCAGTTTCTGGGAAACTTCATAGATGGACATCATATATTTATAGATGTCCAATTCAGTTTTCTGGAAAATTCTTTGATATTATTGATTGTTTCCTGGGAAAAAACAAACTATATTTATACAAGTTATTACATTTAATACAACAGAGAACTAAACTGTTGATTGTGTGAAATATATTCTCGTATTTCTTTAATTTTTTTTTTCAAGGTTTTGAATAGATTACTCTTATTCCCAGAAATTATAATCCAATCTCTAAAGAAAATTCTTAAATATGCCCACAAATTGTGCATAAAATCATGTGGCCTACTCATCTCCAAGCATGTGAATGCTAAAAGCATCAGACATTTATGTCTTCTTTTTGGGTTTCGGAATATATTCATCAAACAACTATCATTCATGTCTCACCATCTGGGTTTGGGTTGGGGTTGATCCTAGTGCCTTAAACATGATTAGAATACATGGAATGCTATGTCCACTCCACTAATGATGAATTTTTAGAGCATCAATAATTGGCCCCGTCTTACCATTTTTGCTCTTTCCCACGGTTTCTCATTATCCAAATTCCAATTTGTGAAAAGAGAGATTGGAAATTACAACTTTTCCCAACTGAAATAAACATAACTCAAAAAGAAAAGCTGTATCTTTAATATAAACAGGCCAACTAAAAAACATAAAGGGTATGTTTCATAATTATTAGTACAGAAACTTTATTCATAGTTTCTTGCAACATGATATTAAAAGGAAAACTATAAGCTCATAAAAATAAAAAACAAAACCGTGAATAAACATAAACCAAACTTTATTAATACTATTCAGACATAATGGTTCCGGAATCTCGTTCAGGATATAATATTATTCAGTCAATCAAATTAACCAATCCAATAATATGTCTCTATTAGCTGAAGCTCAAAAGCCTCTTTACAAGTAAAGTTTATACGGCCCCAATAAATATGACATACACCCAAAATTACTCTCAACACTTAGATAAGAATATGATAATCTCTAGCACAAAGAAATCAAGAAAAGTTGGTAACAGATACTTGAGCAAGTTTAGTCGATTAGGGAATGAAGCTACCCTTGACATTTTGACAAAACCTATACAACAAATGCTACAATTTCCTCTAAAATCAAAAAATAAATAACAAAACAACACAACACAAAAAAAATATAATCCTTAGAGGAAAAAGTATCCAAATGGCAAATCAATCAACCAACTACCAAATCAAAATAACCATCATCATCTCAGTCAAACATAATGCAGAAAATAAAAATCAGTACTCAAAAAATAAAACTTAATTCATAGCATAGGAACAAGCAACGAACAACCGCAACCAAACAGCAACAGAACTATAGGCCAATAGGCAGTTGTGGCAACACATGTCATGCACGTATTTGTGATGTCACATCTGAGATATGATATAATAGTAGCTAATTTTAAACAGCCATTGGGCATTTGTGTATGCATGCTTGTTAAAATACTAACTAGGGCAAATTTCGTGGCAAATGCTGCTTAAAAATAGCTTTATTCACAATTTAGTTATTTGAACTATACTTGTTTTCTCATTTTAGTATTTAAATTTCCTTTGTGCCATTCTAATACCTAAACCTTGCACTTTTACACATTTTGTTATTTAACAACTAATGACGTTAAAAAAAACTAACCAATTAGAATACGTCACACAATTAATAATATGGCATGTTGATTGCTAACGTGGCATATTGACTAGTAATGTGATAAGTTGACCAATAACATGGCATGTTGACTAAGTTGATTGACATTCACTTACGTTGACCAATAAAAAATCATTAAATGTATTTTAAAATAGTAAAAATTAAAAAATTTATATTTTAGAAAATTTTAAAATATAATTTTTTAAGTAAATAGATTGAGTATATTAATTATTAAAAAAACAATCCAACAGCCGTAATAAATGTAAATTAAAAATAGTAACTTTACTTTACTCTATCATTTGAAATGACATAACACAATCAAAAGTACATTCCGAGAATATCATGAAGGAATTCCTGACCCCACAGAATGGTCTCAAGACTACCCGTGGCAATACAGTCAAATCAATCTTGCTAAGATGGAGTTACATGATGAAAAAGAAAAAGATAAAGTGAAGAAATGACCTGCTACAGTGAAGATTCTATGGATAGTGCTCAACTTCCCCATTCAAATGCAAACAGCTGAAAGACCACTTGTCAGGAATCTTGCTTTAATAATTAAAGTAATTTGCTTTATGTCAAATAATGTCTAATATCAGTACTATTTTTACTTTATGTACTGTTTACTTTATGCTTTAATGTCTGATATCTATCCAATATACTGTTTACTAGTTTGTTGTATTACATCTCCTTCAGCTATAAAAAGAAGACGTGTTTCTCTTTATAAGATAACGAGTTCTCTAAATAAAATCCTAGTGTGTTTCCTTCACCTATGGCTTTCTAAATTCTCTGTGTTTCTCTAAATCATCTTCTTCCTAGAAAACTTTAGATGAGTTTACAAAGAATTACATTATAGTATGCTCTGTGCTTGCCATATGTTGGATCCTGCACATCAGAAATATTGAAATTCTGATCAAAAGATAACAATATTGTTGTGGATAGCATATGTCTCTTGAATTAAGGCTTTGCTGCTAAAAGGCAGTGCCTGTTGAATAACCCATGTGGAGAAAGGGTTTAAGTTTTTGCATAGCATACTTGTAATAATTTCTTCTTTCTTGCAATCCCTGTATATCCACACCCGTATTGGTATCAGAGCCACCAAGTTCATTATAACTCATCTCTAGTAATCTAGAAGATAGATTTATTTGGAGAAAAAATTCTCAATCATGGCAGAAAATATGTTAACCCGACCTTCAACTTATTCCACCCCCATCTATTTACCTGAATTTCCTATGAAATCTCATTCTGCAAAAAAGATCTCATCCTTGTATGAAATAGAATACTTAAGTGAAGAAGATAAAGTTCAGCCTACAGACCTTCTTACTGTAAATCCTTATGCTGCTTACAAAAAGTCCGCCTTTTCCCCTGTAAAATCCATCAGAACTTTGATCAAGGGTTCTACTAAACAAGTCAGGGAATATATTCAATCATCACGGTTTGATAGTTTTCCCATCTATGCAGCTTCACTAGAACAGTTTGTTACTCTCGAAATTCCAGCAGAGTTTCCAGCAGAATGGAAACGAGCAGGATATACACATATCCACTTTGGAGCTATACGCCTTGCTTTAAACTACCATGGCACAGTTGGAAAGCCTGTCATTGCAAGAATTGCACTTTTGGATTCCAGACATTTAGAATACCAAAATGCATGTATCGCTACTATTGAAGCAACATTAAACTCAGGCCTTGTTATGGTCACTCTTTTCCCAAACTTCACGATGGCATTAGCAGACCCCAACCTGACTAAGGCCTTGAAGGTTCAAGTTCAAATAGCAGGAGCGCCACAAGTAGCCTCAGCTATTACTGCAACTCTCCATTATCAAATTGTCTACAGAATTCAGGATCATGCATTTAATCTTTCAAGGCATGGGACAGATGACTCCCTACTTATCTCAGTAAACACAAATGATCAACCTCATTGTGTTCATGTTCCAAGACAAATTCCAAAAAGGGAACTCATTAAACTGCTCCCAGAAAAATGGATTACTAGCTATGAAAAACTCCATGAGCATAGCCAGCCGATCCAGTCAACCTCAAGTTAGATTACATCAAAGGGAGATGGAACAACTGAGATCAAGTTTGATCATAGTCATCTTCAAAATCCACAAAATCCCAATATTTTGCAGACCCACTTAATGATGCAACCAATTGAAAGACCAGCACAACTCCATGATCAGGAGGATCCAGACTATTGTTGCTCGTTGTGTGAATCTGGCCCAGAAAGAAGCCTGATAGAAAGTTTTTCTACAGATGGAAAACCTTTATACATGTTTAAAGACCCTGTAACTAGACACTGTCCTTGGGCTTTAAACTGTTCATGTGAATTATGTGCAGATGATAAAATGATCGACTGGATTGATAACATGAACATGTCTACATCAAAGCCAGGAAAAAAGAAGAACTCAACTCAAGACGAGTTTTACAAAAGATGGATGGAAGGAGATCTAGATATTGGACCACTCGGAGAAGATAATGGTAAATTTGTTTACCTTATTGATTACTCATCCTACAAATCTTTACCAAATACACAGGTTCCATCTGAACCTTGTAAACCTTCTTCTCCCCCTCCTTCAAAATCATCCACTCTACCTTCTGCAAACATTTCCAAGAAACCAAAACCTTTTCCTCAGCTGTGTTATAAGAAAATAAACAAATGGGTCAAGAAAAATCTAGATTTTCTTGCTCCACGAAGATAAATTTCTGCTGTGTGTATGATGCAACCTACGACATCATATGACAAAGATTTCCCACCTCTTGAAGAATACTCTGAAAAGAGTTATACCCATGCACCAAAAGTTCCTTCATGATATTCTCGGAGAGCTTTTAAGACCTCTTTATGATAAAGTTTGTATGTCATTGGCCAGGTGTCCCATGGTGCATCAATATCTAAAGGCGGCCATATCTCAAATGAAATAATCCTATTGAGCTGGCAGAGAAACTTTTGTAACTCCCGATGTTGAACATCATCTTTGAAGATTTCATTTTCAAGAGTTTTATGAATCCAGGAGATAGGAAAGGAATTGAGCTGAGTTGCTTTTCCACATTTGATAAAATATTGAGGCTTATAGAAGATTATAATCAATAACTTTCATAATTACCTCTTGTTTGATTGCAATGTTGCTCAATTATCTGAAGCCATTGTGGGAGAGGATGAAACCAACTAAAGAAAGTAAAGAAATTTTGTTGTTCTGGTTTAATATTTCCTCTAATGGATTTTTTCAAGTAATAAAGGACATCAGGGATGTTGAACTGTATGGCAATATGGTAGAGATGAGTAAAGTACCATAAAAACCATTTTAATTCATTTGGTTGTTCAACAAACTCAAACCTAATTGGGTGTATGAAAGGATAATCTGGATGGATACCCCAAGGTTGAAGAATAAGTCCTCCAAAATTCTTGAAAACTTGGATTTGATACTCGAACATCAAGTCTCTAGTTTTTTGATGAAAACTGTCTTTCTGCATAAGAGTATAAACTTCTGGTGGGTATTCAGGGTGAAGGTTGGGAGTGACAATGTAAGGGGTAGGAGAGGTAGATGATGAAGAATAGGGCCGGTACATCATGATTGGTCTAGGCCAAAAAACTCTTTTGTAAGCAAAGACTTCTGGGTTTTCTTTGGGTCTGAAAAGTAAATCACGAGAACATTTTGCTTTTCTGATATATGTCTGACATCAAATTTAAACTGAAAAAACCATTCTGCCCATCTCAAGAGTTGTGGATGAGGAACTGTTTTCTGTTTAAACTTGAGCATTTGTGGAAATGAAAACATATCTATTTCTACCAGAAAATAGTATCCCAAAAGGTGAAATTTGAATTTTTCCATACCTTTCTTGACTGCAAGGATTTCTTTGAATGAGGAGTGGTAATGAATTTTTGCTTCTAAAAATCTTTCACTCTTGTATCTGCAGATTTGTTTCTTGCCATTCCTTTTTTCAAGCAAAATTGCTCCCCAGTATTTGTCACTAGCATCTGTTTGTAGGATTCTCTCTCCATCTGAGGGGATTTGAAGTGGAGGCAAATTTTGGGTACTTTTTTTCAACCTTTGAAGGGCTTTTGTATGAGAAGAAGACCATGGAGGAGGGTCTTTTTTGAGCATCTTTTTCAATGGGTTAATATACTTAGAAACTTTAGGAATATAATCTCTAAGATAATTAATAATCCTGATGAATTGTTGAACTTGTTTGAAAGACAAATCTTTTGATGGGAATTTGAAAAGCTCTTGGGCAATGTGTGGTTCTGGAGAATATTTCCTTCTTTGATGTCCATTCCTAGAAATTGGATTTCTGATTAGTTGATCTGTATTTTCCTTTCTGACAACATTATACCATATTTGTAAATAAGGGATTTGAAATCATCAAGGAGTTATGCATGAGCATCTTCGTCCTTGCTGTAGAGCAAGATATCATCAATGTAGATTAAAGTATTTTTCATCAAATGATGAAAAATCTTTATCATTGCTTTCTGGAACAAGGAAGGAGCAGTCTTTAATCCAAATGGCATGACTTTCCATTGGAAATGTCCATTAGGAATACAAAATCCTGTTTTTGATCTGTCATCAGGATAGATTTCTAATTGTCAAAAACCTGCATTGAAGTCAAATTTAGAGAAGACTCTTGCTTTGGCTAGACTTGAGAAGAGCAAATCGTTGTTTAGAAGTGGGAATTTGTCATCTTGGAGGAAATGGTTAAGGTGTTGGTAATTAATTACCAATCTTAACTTTCCTCTGATCTGTTCAGATCTTTTATTCACATAGAAAGCTTCACACACCCATTAAGAATCTGAGGGTTCAATCAGATCTTGTTGCTGTAATTCTTTACATTCTTTTTTTGCTAGCAGTAGATGACCTGGATTCATTCCCTGGTTGCTGGATTTTGTTAGGTTGATATCTTCATTTTTCTTGAAAGGTAGATTAATGAAGAAATCTGGGTTTTTCCATAAAGAGTTTGGGCATTTATTCAGGAATTCAGAATGAGATTCTGCACATGATTGGGCTTTTAATTCCTTAATAGTGTGAAGGATTTTCTCAGATTGGATGACAAAAAGTTTTGGAATTTTGACAAAGGGTTGGAAAAGATTTTTGTATCTTACTCCTTCAGGGAGTATTCTAATGTTCTGGGTTTTTTTGTAGAGGTCAAAACATACTACAATATCTTTTCTAGGAAGTTTTGATCCCAAAACTGTAGTTTTTACACAATAGCCTGGGAAGAACTGAATAGTAATTGGTTTGCTAATCAGGTGGGTAGCAAAAGGAACATCAGCAGCTGAATTGAAATACCTTATATGGGGTTTCCACCATTCTGACAGTAAAACATCTAGGTTCATGATGGTTTCTCCAGCACCATTGTCTATGAAGGCAATTATAGTAATAGGTTTACTATATTTGTCTAGATAGACTTTAACAAGTATATGAGAAACTAGAACTGTGTCAACAGCTTTGTCAACAGAATGAGCTTTAGCTTGTATCATCTGTATATCAGAATAATCTGATTCTGGATCAGAAGAGTCATAAGCAGGGATAGCACAAATCGTTCTATCTGATGGCTCATCTTCAATAGAGCAAACAGATTCAATGTCATCTTCTTCTTAGATTTTGACTCCTGATTGTCTCACTATCTGTGCAATCTTCTTGGCTTGTTTTTTTTTTTTTTGGACAATTCTTTGAAAAATGTCCTTTTTTATTACAGATGTAGCAACAATCAAATTTTGTTGACTTTTTTTTTTTTTAAGATATCTCCATCGATGCCTGATCTTTTTCTTTCTTCTTGAAGTTGAGAAAGAAGAATGTTTTTTAAAATATTTCTTCTTCTTTGTACGCCAGTCACACAGATGATCTTTTAGACATTTGTACTTCAAATAAGAATCATCACAGGCTCTATCAATTCTTTTGTCACCGTGGAGATAATCTTTGAATATCATTCTTCTGTTGTAGATGTCTTCTAAAGCAACAAAGACTTCTTATTGAAGTTCTTCGACTGTAATTTGGAGAATGTCTTTGTTCTGCATCTGAAGAGCTTGGTTAACTGCAACTTGAATTGGGTTTGGAAGAGATGAGAGGATAACTGGCTTGAGATTTAGATTTAAGCCCAAAGCACAAAATAGCTTTGTCATTACTTTGAAATGCCTTTCCAAATCTTTTTTGACATGCAAACAGCATTTTCTTTTGTAGAATTCCCTTTTTTTTAATGTCAGCAAATCTTCAGGGTTTTCTACAAAATGTTGATGTATGATTCGGATAGGTTAAGCCAGATCTGGGAGAACTAGAAACTGCATTTGATTATGTTGATCAATGGAGTTCCACCAATTTCTCAACATTCCCGTAAATCTGGAGACAAACTCCATAAGAATGTTGTAATTGCTATCTTCAGTGAGCTTACAAGTTTCTAGCCAAGAATGAAATTCTTGAATTCTGTCTAGCCATTTTGCTGGTGGCAAATTATCTAGAGTGAAAGTGGTTCTTTCTATGGAAAATTTTGGCATCTGTCTTTGTTGTGCAGAAGATGATTCTGGCATATCTTGCATTTCATCATCGCTTGGCTCTTTAACTTTAGTTGTTTGAAATGCTTTCTGCAATTCTTCATCTTCTGATTTTGTTTGTTCGTCTGATGAGAATTCAGACTCTTCTGATGATCTTGAACTTTCTTCTGAATCAATTTCAGTGTTTGATTCTAGATTTTGTACAATTGAGATCTTAGGGATCATAGATTCTGTATAATCCCTTAAAAATTTAGTCAAAGGATTTTGATCTTCTCCTTGGATCATCAGAGATTTTGAGACTTGTTTTGGAGGAGGTGATCTTGGTGGAGATTTTTCTGAAACTGGTCTTTTCCAAGTTTCTTCTCTATTTGATAGGCTTCACTTTCACTTTCTGATTTGGTTTCTTCAGTAGATTTTTTCTTCTTTTTCTCAGCTTCTTGTTTTTTGATTTGCAGAAAAATTTCATACGTACTTGGTTTGGTACGTTTTGGAGGTTCTGGAAAAGTTATTTGTACTCCTTCTGCTGGGAGTAGATTCTTTTGTCTGATAGAGGGAAACAATTCAATTGTTTCTGCTCTCTGGGTAGGCTCGGGGATTTTTCCCGTTTCTTGAAGAGTCTTGATCTGGTCTTTCAATTGTTGGATTTCTTTTTCTCTTTGTGTAAGATAAGAAAAGAAATCTTGTCCTGGTGCTGCTGGTTGTTTTGCTACTGCATCCAATCTTTTTTGTAAAAGTTAGATTAGATCTCTGACCATCTTGGTATTGTCATCTATCTTGGCTTCAACGGTTGAGATCTTTGAATCAATTCTTTTCAAAGTATGATTTTGAGCAATAGCATTTTCTATTTGCCAATTGAGAATGACCTCTGCAGCACTTATTTTGGTTAGTGCACCTGAAATATCAGTCTGAAATTTTGAAGGTTCACTTGAAATTTTGAACGTTAAACTCAGGCCTTGTTATGGTCACTATTTTCCCAAACTTCACGATGGCGTTAGCAGACCCCAACCTGACCAAGGCCTTGAAGGTTCAAGTTCAAATAGCAAGAGCGCCAAAAGTAGCCTCAGCTATTACTGCAACTCTCCATTATCAAATTGTCTACAGAATTCAGGATTATGCATTTAATCTTTCAAGGCATGGGACAGATGACTCCCTACTTATCTCAGTAAACACAAATGATCAACCTCATTGTGTTCATGTTCCAAGACAAATTCCAAAAAGGAAACTCATCAAACTACTCCCAGAAAAATGGATTACTAGCTATGAAAAACTCCATAAGCATAGCCAGCCGATCGAGTCAACCTCAAGTCAGATTACATCAAAGGGAGATGGAACAACTGAGATCAAGTTTGATCATAGTCATCTTCAAAATCCACAGAATCTCAATATTTTCCTGACCCAGTTAATAATGCAACTAATCGAAAGACCGACACAACTCCATGATTAAGAAGATCCAGACTGTTGTTGCCCGTTGTGTGAATCTGGCCTAGAAAGAAGCCTGATAGAAAGTTTTTCAGCAGATGGAAAACCTTTATACACGTTTAAAGACCCTGTAACTACACACTGTCCTTGGGCTCTAAACTGTTCATGTGAATTATGTGCAGATGATAAAATGGCTGCCTGGATTGATAGCATGAACATGTCTGCATCAAAGCCAGGAAAAAACAAGAACTCAGCTCAAGACGAGTTTTACAAAAGATGGATGGAAGGAGATCCAGATATTGGACCACTCGGAGAAGATAATGGTAAATTTGTTTACCTTGTTGATTACTCATCCTACAAATCTTTACCAAATACACAGGTTCCATCTGAACCTTGTAAACCTTCTTCTCCTCCTCCTTCAAAATCAACCACTCTACCTTTTGCAAACATTTCCAAGAAACCAAAACCTTTTCCTCAGCCGTGTTATAAGAAAATAAACAAATGGGTCAAGAAAAATCCAGATTTTCTTGCTCCGAAAAAACAAATTTCTACTATGTGTATGATGCAACCCATGGCATCATATGACAAAGATTTCCCACCTCTTGAAGAATACTCTGAAAAGAGTTATACCCATGCACCAAAAATTCCTTCAAAAATTCAGACTGATATTTCAGGTGCACCAACCAAAATAAG
Organism: Gossypium arboreum; assembly: GCF_025698485.1. Lineage (NCBI taxonomy): Eukaryota > Viridiplantae > Streptophyta > Magnoliopsida > Malvales > Malvaceae > Gossypium > Gossypium arboreum. The sequence goes on along the minus strand of NC_069073.1, from coordinate 10,138,846 downwards.
TGCTGTAGAGGCCACTCTCAAATTGCAAACAAAAAATGCTATTGCTCAAAACCATGCTTTGAAAAGAATTGATTCAAAAATCTCAACCGTTGAAGCGAAGATAGATGACAATACCAAGATGGTCAGAGATCTAATCCAAATTTTACAAAAAAGATTGGATACAGTAGAAAAACAACCAGCAGCACCAGGGCAAGATTTCATCTTGCACAAAGAGAAAAAGAAATCCAAAAATTGAAAGACCAGATTAAGACTCTTCAAGAAACAGGAAAAATCCCTGAGCCTACCCAGAGAGCAGAAACAATTGAATTGTTTCCCTCTATCAGATAAAAGAATTTACTCCCAGCAGAAAGAGTACAAATAACTTTTCCAGAACCTCCAAAACGTACCAAACCAAGTACGTATGAAATTTTTCTGCAAATCAAAAAACAAGAAGCTGAGAAAAAGAAGAAAAAATACACTAAAGAAACCAAATCAGAAAGTGAAAGTGAAGCTTATCAAATGGAGAAGAAACTTGGAAAAAGACTAGTTTCAGAGGAATCTCCACCAAGATCACCTCCTCCAAAATAAGTCTCAAAATCTCTAATAATCCAAGGAGAAGATCAAAATTCTTTGACTAAATTTTTAAAGGATTATACAGAATCTATGATCCCTAAGATCTCAACTGTACAAAATCCAGAATCAAACATTGAAATTGATTCAGAAGAAAGTTCAAGATCATCAGAAGAGTCTGAATTCTCATCAGACGAACAGACAGAATCAGAAGATGAAGAATTGCAGAAAGTATTTCAAACAACTAAAGTTGAAAAGCCAAGCGATGATGAAATGCAAGATATGCCAGAATCATCTTCTGCACAACAGAGACAAATGTCAAAATCTTTCATAGGAAGAACCACTTTCACTCTAGATGATTTGCCACCAGCAAAATGGCCAGACAGAATTCAAGAATTTCATTCTTGGCTAGAAACTCGCAAGCTCACTGAAGATAGCAATTACAACATTATTATGGAGTTTGTCTCCAAATTTACGGGAATGTTGAAAGATTGGTGGAACTCCATCGATCAACATAATCAAATGCAGTTTCTAGTTCTCCAAGATCTGGCTCAACCTATCCGAATCATACATCAGCATTTTGTAGGAAACCTTGAAGATTTGCTGACATTAAAACAAAGGGAATTCTACAAAAGAAAATGTTGTTCATATATGTCAAAAAAGATTTGGAAAGGCATTTCAAAGTAATGACAAAGCTATTTTGTGCTTTAGGCTTAAATCCAAATCTCAAGCCAGTTATTCTCTCATCTCTTCCAAACCCAATTCAAGTTGCAGTTAACCAAGCTCTTTAGATGTAGAACAAAGACATTCTCCAAATTACAGTTGGAGAACTTCAATAAGAAGTCTTTGTTGCTTTAGAAGACATCTGCAACAGAAGAATGATATTCAAAGATAATCTCTACGGTGACAAAAGAATTGATAGAGCCTGTGATGATTCTTATTTGAAGTACAAATGTCTAAAAGATCATTTGTGTGACTGTCGCACAAAAAAAAAAAACATTTCAAAAAACATTCTTCTTTCCCAACTTCAAGAAGAAAGAAAAAGATCAGGCATCGATGGAGATATCTTAAGAAAAAGAAAAAGTCAACAAAATCTGATCGTTATTGCATCTATAATAAAAAAAAATATATTTTTCAAAGAATTGTCCAAAAAAAAGAAACAAGCCAAGAAGATTGCATAGATAGTGAGACAATCAGGAGTCAAAATCCAAGATGAAGATGACATTGAATCTGTTTGCTCTATTGAAGATGAGCCATCAGATAGAACGATTTGTGCTATCCCTGCTTATGACTCTTCTGATCCAGAATCAGATTATTCTGATATACAAATAATACAAGCTAAAGCTCAGTCTGTTGACAAAGCTGTTGACACAGTCCCAGTTCCTCATATACTAGTTAAAGTCTATCTAGATAAATATAGTAAATCTATTACTATAATTGCCTTCATAGACACTGGTGCAGGAGAAACCATCATGAACCCAGATGTTTTACCGTCAGAATAGTGGAAACCCCATATAAGGTATTTCGATTTAGCTGCTGATGTTCCTTTTGCTACCCACCTGATTAGCAAACCAATTACTATTCAGTTCTTCCCAGGCTATTGTGTAAAAATTACAGTTTTAGGATCAAAACTTCCTGGAAAAGATATTGTAGTAGGTTTTGACCTCTACAAAAAAGCCCAGCACCTTAGAATACTCCCTGAAGGAGTAAGATACAAAAATCTTTTCCAACCCTTTGTCAAAATTCCAAAACTTTTTGTCACCCAATCTGAGAAAATCATTCACACTATTAAGGAATTAAAAGCCTAATTATGTGCAGAATCTCATTCTAAATTTCTGAATAAATGCCCAAACCCTTTCTGGAAAAACCCAGATTTCTTCATTAATCTACCTTTCAAAAAAAATGAAGATATCAACCCAACAAAAGCCAGCCACCAGGGAATGAATCCAGATCATCTGCTGCTAGCAAAAAAAGAATGTAAAGAATTATAGCAACAAGATTTGATTGAACCCTCAGATTCTCAATGGCCGTGTGAAGCTTTCTATGTGAATAAAAGATCTGAACAGATCAGAGGAAAGTTAAGATTGGTAAGTAATTACCAACACCTTAACCATTTCTTCCAAGATGACAAATGCCCACTTCCAAACAAAGATTTGCTCTTCTCAAGTCTAGCCAAAGCAAGAGTCTTCTCTAAATTTGACCTCAATGCAGGTTTTTGGCAATTAGGAATCCATCCTAATGACAGATCAAAAACAGGATTTTGTATTCCTAATGGACATTTCCAATGGAAAGTCATGCCATTTGGATTAAAGACTGCTCCTTCCCTGTTCCAGAAAGTAATGATAAAGATTTTTCATCATTTGATGGAAAATGCTTTAATCTACATTGATGATATCTTGCTCTACAGCAAGGACGAAGATGCTCATGCACAACTCCTTGATGATTTCAAATCCCTTATTTAAAAATATGGGATAATGCTGTTAGAAAGGAAAATGCAGATCAACAAATCAGAAATCCAGTTTCTAGGAATGGACATCAAAGAAGGAAAATATTCTCCAAGACCACACATTGCCCAAGAGCTTATCAAATTCCCATCAAAAGATTTGTCTTTCAAACAAGTTCAACAATTCATATTAATTATTTTATAGATTTTATTCCTAAAGTTTCTAAGTATATTAACCCCCTGAAAAAAATGTTCAAAAAAGACCCTCCTCTATAGTCTTCTTCTCAGACAAAAGCTCTTCAAAGGTTGAAAGAAATTACTCAGAATTTGCCTCCACTTCAAATCCCCTCAGATGGAGAGAGAATCCTACAAACAGATGCTAGTGACAAATACTAGGGAACAATTTTGCTTGAAAAAAGAAATGGCAAGAAACAACTCTGCGAATACAAGAGTGGAAGATTTTTAGAAGCAGAAATTCATTACCACTCCACATTCAAAGAAATCCTTGTAGTCAAGAAAGGTATGGAAAAATTCAAATTTCACCTTTTGGGATACTATTTTCTGGTAGAAATGGATATGTCTTCATTTCCACAAATGCTCAAGTTTAAACAGAAAATAGTTCCTCATCCACAACTCTTGAGATGGGCAGAATGGTTTTCTCAGTTTAAATTTGATGTCAGACATATATCAGGAAAGCAAAATGTTCTCGCTGATTTACTTTCCAGACCCAAAGAAAACCCAGAAGTCTTTGCTTACAAAAGAGTTTTTTGGCCTAAACCAATCATGATGTACCCACCCTATTCTTCATCTACCTCTCTTACCCCTTACACTGTCACTCCCAACCTTCACCCTGAATACCCACCAGAAGTTTATACTCTTGTGCAGAAAGAAAGTTTTCATCAAAAAGCCAGAGACATGATGTTCGAGTATCAAATCCAAGTTTTCAAGAATTTTGGAGGACTTATTCTTAAACCTTGGGGTATCCATCCAGATTATCCTTTCATACACCCAATTAGGTTTGAGTTTGTTGAACAACCAAATGAATTAAAATGGTTTTTATGGTACTTTACTCATCTCTACCATATTGCCATATAGTTCAACATCCCTGATCTTCTTTATTACTTGAAAAAAGCCATCAAAGGAAATATTGAACCAGAACAACAAAATTTCTTTACTTTCTTTAGTTGGTTTCATCCTCTCCCACAATAGCTTCAGATAATTGAGCAACATTGCAATCAAACAAGAGGTAATTATGGAAGTTATATGATTATAATCTTCTATAAGCCTCAATATTTTGTCAAATGTGGAAAAGCAACTCAGCTCAATCCCTTTCCTACCTCTTGGATTCATAAGACTCTTGAAAATGAAATCTTCAAAGATGATGTTCAATATCGGGAGTTACAAAAGTTTCTCTGTCAGCTCAATAGGATTATTCCATTTGAGATATGGCCACCTCCAGATATTGATGCACCATGGGACACCTAGCCAAGGACATACACACCTTATCATAAAGAGGTCTTAAAATCTCTCTGAGAATATCATGAAGGAATTCCTAACCCCACAGAATGGTCTCAAGACTACCGTGGCAATACAGTCAAATCAGTCTTGCTAAGATGGAGTTACATGATGAAAATGAAAAAGATGAAGTGAAGAAATGACCTGCTGTAGTGAAGATTCCATGGATAGTGCTCAACTTCCCCATTCAAATGCAAACAGCTGAAAGACCACTTATCAGAAATCTTGCTTTAATAATTAAAGTAATTTTCTTTGTGTCAAATAATGTCTAATATCAGTACTATTTTTACTTTATGTACTGTTTACTTTATGCTTTAATGTCTGATATCTATCCAATGTACTGTTTACTATTTTGTTGTATTACATCTCTTTCAGCTATAAAAGGAAGATGTGTTTCTCTTTGTAAGATAACGAGTTCTCTAAATAAAATCCTAGTGTGTTTCCTTCACCTATGGCTTTCTAAATTCTCTGTGTTTTTCTAAATCATCTTCTTCCTAGAAAACTTTAGATGAGTTTACAAAGAATTACAATATAGTATGCTCTGTGCTTGCCATATGTTGGATCCTGCACATCAGAAATATTGAAATTCTGATCAAAAGGTAACAATATTTTTGTGAATAGCGTATGTCTCTTAAATTAAGGCTTTGTTGCTAAAAGGCAGTGCCTGTTGAATAACTCGTGTGGAGAAAGGGTTTAAGTTTTTGCATAGCATACCTGCAACAATTCCTTCTTTCTTGCAATCCCTGTATATCCACACCCGTATTAGTATCCCCAAAATCAAACCCTCATAGCTCTTGGAATTGGAAACGTTCTATGGTGGCCTAAATATCATCACTTCCTATTTTCTCCTCCTGACTCTTGCTTACCTTTACTATTATTTTCCACGATCGGTGTCCAACCCAACAATATCCTGAACCTGATTTGCATTTCACAATCTAGAGCTACTCCCCCAAACCATTCCCCATCGATCTTTCTCCACTCCTCCTCTGCAAACCTTTCTCCCCTTAATCCTTCAGTGGCCAAAAGATGAGCCACTCGGTTCCCCTACTTTGAATATGTAAGAATATACAGTTTTTAAATTTTTTCCTCAAGGAGTTTAGATCTAAGATATAACCGCTAATGCATGAAATATCTTTCCTGTTTGCCTACAGTTTCTTTATCACCATAAGAGAATTGTCTTTGATCACCACATCTTGAAACCCCAAATTAGTTTTTAAATATTTTTAATGATTTTTTGACGAGTCAACACCAATCAACATTGGTCAATGCCAGTTAACTTAGTCAATATGCCACATCATCAATCAACTTGCCACGTTAGTGATCAACCTATCATGTTATTGATGAAGTGATGCATTTTGATTGGCTACCTTTTTTTTAATGTCATTAGTTGTCATATACTGAAAAGGATAATGGTGCAAAGAAGTACAAAATGAGCAAAAAAAAGTTTAAGTACCAAAGTGGAAAAACTAGTATAATTTAGGGGTTAAATTGTGAATAAAACAAAAAAATCAAAAAATTAACCCTTTTTTACATTATTTAAGAAAATAGATCATTTTTGTTGATTAGGCCGTTGAAGGGCAAAAACATGCATTGTAGGACACACTTTTTTAAAAAGCATTACATACAATACATGCTTTTGTTTTACATATCTTTTTTTAACTAGATAGTTAAATGTTAATATTCTCATCCATGTATGTTTGAATCCTCTCCCAAGCTTTTTTATTATTATTTTAATTTGCTTGCAAGCTTTTATATTTTAATTCTAATTAACAAACAAGTGGTTTTCAAGTTTATTTTATTTTATGTTTTTAATTAATAACTTTTTATGTAAATAAAATAATAAATATGTAGTTATATAATTAAAAGATATATTTATTATTTATTATTATGTTAAAAATATTTTAATCTTTTAAAAATATTAAGTAATTTTATGTATTTTTCTTTATATATAATTTTTATATGTCAAATATTTATTTATTTTCATCTATATTAAAATTTATATTATAAAATCAGATAATTATTTCAAATGTCATTATTTTTAGTAAATATGATTTTTATATGTGAAATATTTATTTTTCCCATCCATATCATAGGTGTGGCAAATTTTAGCATTATATATATTGTGCATGTGTAGTTGAAATAATTATTTGAAATATTTTACATATAAAATAATAATATTTTTATAATTTAGAATTTATCATACTCACAATATAGATGAAAATTAATTATGCGAGGATAAAAGTCTAATTTTAGGCACATGAATGTGATGGGTTATGTCTAAACAAATTAAAAGCTAATTGAATGTTTTAAAAAAAGTAACATTATAATATATAAAATATATGTTTTTATTATATAATTACATATTTATTATTTTGTCTATATAAATAAAAATTATTAATTAAAATGTGAAGTAATAACATATTTATTAATTAAAAGCATTAATTAAAAATAAAAAAATTGTTGAAAGCAAGAAAAACAAAGAAACTTAAGAGAGCATGGGCTACATGAATAAAAACACTAATATTTAACCATGCAACCAAGGAAAATAGCATATTAAAGAAAATGCAGGCATTTTCGACTAATTTTGCCACCAACTAGTTAAGGTGACGGGTCTTGACGTGGCAATTAATTATGGTGAACCCAACAAAAGTGTCAAGGGCCTTGATGGTGATGAGGGACTAATTTTGAAGATGAAAATTTGGTTAGGGAGTTTGAAAGTTATAATGGGCCAAAAATCTTGGTTCAGCCTCCACAAATTTTGGTATTGAAAATGAATGGTTAGAAAAGTAAAGTAATAAAATTAAAAAGGAAAAACAAGAAGATAGCAAACGAGTAAACACTCTTTAATGGAGGTTTTGGGAATAGAGAGACTTGGCAAGTGGGCAAGTTGCTCGGAATTACAGCTTCATGCAGTGAGGAGACAATCGTTAAAAAGCTGATGTAGCTGGAAAACGGTTCCAAGGGCATCTGAACTGTAAGGTGCGAGTTCTTGATCATGGCTTTGTTCAACCTTAATGATTTATCTGAATATTTGGTTAATGTGATACAAAGTGGAAGATGATTGGTTAGGAGGCTTGAGGAGTTTTAAAAATATTTTTAATTCAGGATAACGTTTATGCATGCTTTATAAAAGCATGTTAAATACAAACTACTTTAATTTCCAATGATTCTCATATTTCATACACTATACTTCACTTTTAAATTCTCACTTCTTTATGATTCATGTCAAATGTTTTTTCATTATTTTCTTCCTCTTCATCCCCACCATTCTACATCCAGAATGTATATACATATAAAAGAATAATTAAATTTAATATATATATATACAAAATTTATTCAATACTAAATTAAAATCAAACATTATATTTTCCTTCACAAATGAAACATGAATATGAGAATATTTCTAAGTGATGTGTTACGAATCTAATTAAAAATTTGACTAAGGCAAGTACGCCTATCAATTAATAGTATAGCTACGGTGAGCAAAAATATCATTCCTTCGAGGACTACAAGTACTAGTAATTATCGTCTTTCTATTATTTAACTGAATAATTCGACTGATTGATTAAAAACTAGAATTAACTAATTTAATTAACTAACAAAACGGTAAAGAATAAATCACGAAAATAATCGAGTAACAACCAAAAAGCGAAACAATACCCAAAAAAGAATCCGCCTAGATTTCATTTATCGCTACCAATCTAAATTACTCAATTTCTTTACTTAGCACATTAATTCATAGAAATCCCTAAATTATGTTAATATCTCTTTCAAGCATAAGAGCAACTGACCCAATATTGATTAATTAAAATTTCTTTCTAATTCAAACCCCTATTATTGCATTAGTTCGCACTATGGATTACTCTATTAGATTTGACTCTAATTCGGTAGATTTATGCCATCCTATTTCTAAGATTTTATGCAACTCCACCCAACTATGCAAGACCTACTCTTAAACAAAGTCTATTTAACCACCGACTTAAATATATCGAACAATAATCAAGAAATATCAAACTAAGAATTAAGCACACATAATTGTGAATAAGAAGCTAAGTATTTATTGCTTAAAATAAAAATCAAACGACAAAATACATCATAGGGTTCATCTCCCTAGGTATTTAGAAAATTAGTTCACAATTGAAAATAAAAACATCCAAGAGACAATATAACCAAAAGAAACAAAAAAACTTATGATAACTTCCTAAGAAATCAACTGCGAATCTTCAATCTTGACGGAAATCTACTTCAAAGTTGGCTTCAATAGTGTTTTTTGAGTTGTTTTCTTAAATATTTTATGACGGCTCCATCCTATCTTCTTATTTTTGTCATATATACGTCTTAGAATGCCCGAAAAACCTAAAAATAATGATTTTCCACAATTTGATGTGTAATCCTGTGAAATCGACACGGCCTACCACATGCCCGTGTGGCTCTGTAGCTTGCTCCGACGCTCCGGTTTTCACTTGTTTTTCGCTCATTTTGCTCCCAAGTGCTCTATTGAATATTAAAACATGAATTTAAAGGATTATGAGTACAAAATTCACAATTAACATCAAATAATCACCCAAAAGCACGTTAAGAATAAAGTTAAAACATGTTACTTTTAGCACTTATCAAATATCCCCACACTTAAACATTTGCTTATCCTTAAGGAAAATTCTCAACTCACATTAAAGTTAACTTCCCTCGATTTATTATTTTCATTGACAATGTCTTATGATAATCTACAAATAATCATTTATTGTAAATTCAAACTAAAATAACACTAAAGAATACAAACAATCAAAGCAAAAATATTTAAGGCTTAAAAACATTAGGCATCTCATCTGTCTCAATAATTACCTGAAATTCAAACTCAATAAGAATTAACACCCTTGCTAAGGTTCACTCAAACACTCAAGGTGTTTAAGGTTCAAGTAATGTGCACTCAACAATCAAAAAAGGAATGATATTACCATAGGCTTGCTTGAAAATCAAATCACCACCACTATATATCGAGATGACACACCAATCAACACTCAAACATCTTTCAATCCTTACGCTTCTTCTCTTCATTTGTTAATGTCGAAGGTATCTTATCTATCCCTAGTAGGGCATCCTCCAGATCCATCTACGCAAGAACTGCTTGCATCTTAATTTGCCACAACACAAATCTGGTGTTGCGATCCAACAGCGGAATTTCATACTTCAAAAAAACCATTACCGTGATCGAGATGAACAACCCCGAAGCTCTGATACCAATTTGTGAAAAAAATAAAAATAAAATAAAGAACACACAATTTTTTACATGGAAATCCTTTCAGGAAAAAATCACGGGCAGAGGAGAAGAAAATGTATTATGTCGAATTCGAATAATTACAAGAGGAATAGACTATGTCTATTTATAGGCTTGTAAGCCAAGCCATATTCTAGTAAGACTGAAATACCTTATTCTAATCAATATCAAATAGATAGAATTTAATAATGCTTAAAAAACCTTATTCTAAAATAAAATAAAAGAATTGTAATTCTATATGGATTCTTCTTTTATTTTATTGTACCACTGTATTTTACTTAAATAAGGATTCGGGTCACTTAATTCTAACAATCTCCACCTTGACACGAATTCTTAATGAACAAGTTCTTCATCGCGAACTCTCAACAAACAAGTTCTCCACCTCTTCCACAAAACCCTTTAAGGGTTTAACTTTAACAATGAACACCAACCAAGTCTAAGCAGTGCTCAAACTTGGTTATAAGAAGTGACTTAGTCATCATATCTGCAGATTTTCATGAGTACTAATTTTGCTCATAACAATATTACAATGAGTAATAATATCAAGAATAAAATGATACCGAACATCAATGTGTTTTGTTCTCTCATAAAACATTTGATCTTTTGTAAGAAAGATGGCACTCTGACTGCCACAAAATACTATGCTGATTTGAAGGTCTTCATTGAGTTCACTAAAGAGTCCCTTCAACCAAATAGCTCCTTTACAAGCCTCAGTAATCGCCATGTACTCAACCCGTTGGTAAACAAAGCGGTATAGTTTGCAAAGTGGCTTTCCAACTAATTGCACAACCTCCGATTGTAAAGACATAACCTGTGAGAGATCTTTTTCTATCAAGGTCTCCAGCAAAATCAGTGTCAACATACCCAATTACTCCATCTCTAGTTCTTCCAAACTGTAAGCAAACATCAGTAGTACCTCGTAAATATCTTAAAATCCACTGAACTGCTTTCTAATGTTCTTTACCGAGATTCGCCATATATCTGCTAACTGCACTAACTGCATATGATAAATCTAGACGTGAACAAATCATAGCATACATGAGGGATCCCACTACACTAGAGTATGGAACACGTGACATGTACTCAATCTCATCATATGATTGTGGCAACAAAGCCGGTGAAAGTCTAAAATAGGCTGCTAAAGGAGTACTAACATGCTTAGCACTCTACATATTGAATCTGTAAAGAACTTTCTCAATGTACCCCTTCTGACTTAGGTACAATTTTCTTAATTTTCTATCTCTGAGAATCTCCATACCAAGTATCTTCTTTACTAGTCCTAAATCTTTCATCTCAAATTTTTCACTTAATTGGGTTTTGACCTTTCTTATCTCTCATTTATCTTTTGCTGCTATCAACATGTTATCAACATAAAGAAGTAGATATAGAAAAGAGCCATCACTATTTTTCTTAAAGTAAACACAACTGTCAAAACTATTTCTTTTGAAATCATGAGAAGTCATAAAGGAATCAAACCTCTTGTACCACTGTCTTAGTGACTATTTCAAACCGTAAAGGGACTTTTTCAACAAGCAAACATAGTCCTCTTTTTCTGAGACTGTAAAACCCTCTGGTTGTCGCATGTAAATATCCTCATCAAGTTCTCCATGCAAAAATGTAATTTTTACATCTAACTGTTCAAGCTCCAAATCATGCATAGCCACAATACCAAGCAAAGCTCGAATCGAACTATGCTTAACAACTGGGGAGAACACATATGTAAAGTCCACTACTGGAATTTGACTGTAACCCTTTGCAACAAGCCTTGCTTTATATCTGGATTCTTCAACTCCTGGAGTCCCTTCTTTCTTTTTAAACACCTATTTACAACGAACAACCTTTTTACCTTTAGGAAGTTTTACAAGATCTCATGTTCTATTTTTGTGGAGTGATTCCATCTCCTCTTGCATAGCAAACATCCACTTTTCTGAGTCTTCACAGCTAATCACCTCAAAATAATTAGATGGCTCTTGATTCGCATCTATATCTTCAGCCACATTTAAATCATAAATAACTAGATCAGCCTCGGCATACTTCTTTGGAGGTTTAATTTCTCTTCTAGTTCTGTTTTTGGTGATAGAGTATTACAGTGAAGAAGCAACTCTATTCTCAATTTTTATACTGGCTTGAGAAGTCGAGTCTGTATTAATCTGATGCTCCACCTGTTTTTGATTTTCTTTATTGGAAGAGTTTTTAAGAGATAAGTTAGGTAGCATAGCAGTTTTATCAAAAATAACATCTCTGCTAATCACAACTTTTCTATTTTTAGGACACCATAACTTATACCCTTTTACACCAGCTTTATAACCAAGAAAAACACATTTAATGGATCTAGGTTCCAATTTTCCATTATCAACATGAGCATACGCAGGACACCAAGATCTTTAAATCGAATAATTAGCGGGATTACGGACCATACCTCTTGTGGAGTCTTTTCTCAATAGCAGCGGATGGGGATCGGTTGATCAAAAACATGCGATGAAATTGCTTCATTAAAACGACTTTGGTAAGTTAGCATTTGAAAACATACATCGAACCTTCTCCATGATTGTTCTGTTTATTTGTTCTGCAACACCATTTTGCTTTGGAGTATGGCGAACTGTCAAGTGTCTCACGATCCCTTTTAACTTGCACAATCTATTAAACTTATCAAAACAGAACTCTAAGTCATTGTCTGTGCGGAGGTATTTTATCTGTTTTCCCATATATTTTTCAATCATAATTTTTCAAGACTTAAATGTGGAAAACAAATCACTTTTTTGTTTCAAGAAGAACGCCCAAACTTTTCTGGAAAAATCATCAATAAAGGTTAGCATATTATTAGCTCCACCTCTTGAAGGCACTCTGGATGGCCCTCACAAATCAGAATGAATATACTCCAACGTTCCCTTCGTGTTATGGATTCATCTGGTGAATCGAACTCTTTTTTGCTTCCTAAAAACACAATGCTTACAGAAATTCAGTTTGCAAATTCCTTACCCATCAAGAAGTCATTTTTTGCTTAATTCTGTCATGTCATTCTCACTCATATGCCCTAAATGCATATGTCAAAGTTTAGTAATATCATCATCTAACAAGGAAAAAGAAACGATAGCTGCATCACCAGTAACAGTAGAACCCTACAAAACATATAACTTGGCAGTTTTTTCCTGCCCTTTCATCACAACAAGGGAACCTTTGGAAATATTTAAAATCCCGCTTTCAGCTGTATATCTGTACCCTTTTGAATCAAGAGTACTCAACGAAATTTCTTTTCAATTCTGGAACATGTCCAACGTCACTAAGTGTTCTGATAACTCCATCAAACATCTTAACTTTAATTGTTCCAACACTTGCGATTTTACATGAAGCATTATTTCCAATCAAAACAATACCTTTAGACACTATTTCGTAAATTGTAAACCAATCCAAATTAGGACTCATGTGGAAGGTGCAGCCTGAATCAAGTATCCATTCTTCGCTTATTTTAGAATCATTGACAGAAGCGACTAGAAGTTCACCATCGCTGTAGACTTCTACAACATCAGTTTCACCGAAATTTTCTGGTTGTTTTCCCTTTTGATTTGCAGCCTCCCTTTTAATATTGTTTTGTAGCTTATAGCACTCAGATTTAATGTGCCCTTTCTTTTTGTAGAAGTTACAAGTTTTACCTCTGTTTGAAGACTTTGATCTACCCTTAGATTTACTACGAGGATTCTGTTCTTGTATCCTTCCACGATCATTATCAGCATTCCAATCTTGTCTCCCACAAGCAATGAGACTCTCTCCCTGAGAGTTGGGTTTAACCATAAGATACTTCATTTCATCATACGAGGTCAAAGAATTATAAATCTCATCAACTGTGAGAGACTCACGGTTATATAAAATCGTGTCTCTAAAGGTTGAATAAGACGGGGGCAACGAACAAAGTAGAATCAACCTTAGATCTTCTTTATCATACTGAACCTCCATGGCCTCCAAGTTTGAGAAAATTTCTTTAAACACTGTTAAGTGTTCGTGTACAGACGCACCTTCCTCCAAGCGATGAGTATAAAGACGCTACTTCATATGCAACTTGCTTGTTAGAGTTTTCGACATACATATTTGTTCTAGCCTCTTCCATAATGCAGCGGCGGGTCTTCTCTTTCATCACATCTTACAAAATTTCGTTGGACAAATGCAGATGTAATTGTGTTAATGCCTTTCGATCCTTATGCTTCTTCTCTTCATCTGTTAACGTCGAAGGCATCTTATCTATCCCTAGCAGGGCATCCTCTAGATCCATCTACGCAAGAACTACTTGTATTTTAATTTGCCACAACGCAAATCTGGTGTTGCGATCTAACAACGAAATTTCATACTTCAAAGACGTCATTACCATGATCGTGATGAACAACCCCGAAGCTCTGATACCAATTTATGAAAAAATAAAAATAAAATAAAAAACACACAATTTTTTACATGAAAACCCTTTCAGGAAAAAACCACGGGCAGAGGAGAAGAAAATTCATTATGTCGAATTCGAATAATTACAAGAGGAATAGACTATGTCTATTTATAGGCTTGTAAAGCCATATTCTAGTAAGACTAAAACACCTTATTCTAATTAATATCAAATAGATGTAATTTAATAAGGTTTAAAACCTTATTCTAAAATAACATAAAAGAAGTGTAATTCTATATGGATTCTTCTTTTATTTTATTTTACCACTATATTTTACTTAAATAAGGATTCGGGTCACTAAATTCTAACAAAACCCACTTATTATTAAAAACTTTTTCTTTAACACATGTATTGGTTTTGTTAAATACTTATCAAATATTGATATTCTTAATACATGTACCTAAATCATTTTAAATTAAAACAATTTTTTGTCAATCAACATTAGTTTGTTGATTTATCTTATTAAACCTTTAACAAAGAAAAGTAATAATTTAGTTTTAAGTGCTCTTTTATTAGATATTAATTAATTAATTACTTTTTACATAAAAATTATTCCCAGCTGATCTTTATTAACAATATCATTCTTTTTAATCTATTTATTTGAAATTGGATGAACTCTGTTCACTGTTTTAAAGTTATTTGAAAAACAATTTATTTGGTTATTAAATGCTTAAAATTGATAAGTTGATATCTGAACTAATTGGATATTTTATTTTGATTTATCATCCAATATTACAAGTCAAATCATATTTTATTAATATTACTAATACCATGCACCTTCCATTACTAAATCAATTTTAATTAACATTTTAATCTTCACAGCCCATAAAAACTAAAAATTTCACATCAAGTGACCCTTAAAAATATTTTTTTAATTTTTTCACTAACAATGAAATTGATAAAAATTCATGAACAAATGTTAAAGTTTATGTTTTCACTCACAGAAAGGCATCCCTTAACCTAGTCTAAATTAAATATCATACCACTTTATCAAATGCATACTTGTATTAAATATTTACTATATTTAATACTTAATTAATAGTTAAATTACCATCTAGTTCAACAACTAATCAAACTAAATGAACCGGCAAGCAAAGGCTTCACCGGCTTCTCCTCCTATCCGAATTTGTAAACATAATTCAACATTTTAAAGGTACAGGGTAGAGTTACAGCAGCCATTGGACTTGTTAATTGATGCTCCGTTGTTACAAACTGAAGAAAATTGAGAAATTTCCAGGCAGAATCTGAAATTGGGGGATGAAATTGAACCAAGTATAACAATAATTTGACCGAAAGATTGTTTAAGTTTCAAGCCAAGTCAAGGTTCCCATAATAAGATATTTGCTTGGCAATTCCCCAGCTGATGGTGCAAGGTATGTGATTTTCTTCCTGCAATCCACAAAATTGTGAATAACAACTGTAAAAGAAATTGGAGTTAAAAACTGATCATCAAAGCTCAGGATCCCAACCTCTGAATATCAATGTCAGTGATGTAAATAAAGCCCGCTACATTACTGCAAATAGAAAGCAAGCCAATTGTTAGTTGGTTGTTCAATGCGTAAACTCATAGTCATATAAGCCAGTAGTGTGCTGCACACATCACAAAATGGTACCTAAGTTTCTAGGACTTGGGGGTATGTTCAATTTTTCTCAAAGATATGGAAGGTCCTTGGAGAATCATAACCCCATGTTCATGAGCAAACATGCGTTGAACAAGGGTGTTTCAAGAGAAATGAAGAGTCAGAATAACATGGAAACAAACCAAGGTTAGATTTGCATAACAAGTTGATGGTAGTGATTGTGGTAGCAGTCAATTTGAACACTCAAAAACAGTATAAACCTTAGAAATTATTCCCAATGACTGAAGACTAGAAATTTATAAAATTGCTAAGGAGATGCTTTCTGTACTTGCGCTGTAAGAATTTGGTCATTCTCAGACATTTAAGATGGGAGCCTTGTTGACTTACATGGGATAGATCTAAAATATCACTTGTGCTTCCTGACATTCAAGAAAGAACAACAAACCTAGACAAAATTTGATCAGGCTCCTTGGCATATGAAACAGCAAGAACCATATGAAGCAAATCCCGGTCAATATTCACAGGTGTTACTCTTAGTGGGTTAGCAATAGGATCTGCACCAATTGGTAAAGCCGATCTTGGTGCCTGCGGACCACCGCCAATTCGATAGACAAGCAGATCACTGAAGTTTGCAATATTAGAATGCGGGGAAAGATCATTTGCAAGGCCGTAGAAGTACTCCTGGTAGAATTGGCAGCATGTATGTGCTTTGTCAGAAGGATGAAAATAAAATGCAAAGTTTACGAAATCAAGAGAAATGCCTTCTAAATAAAGGAGCAAGTTATAGAAAATAGAAAGAAACTAGCTTTTCAAGGCATCAATGAATTGGACTATCACGATGCAATCAAAATGAAGTATAAATTTGGTCCCCTAAACGCAAGAAGACCCTTGAAACAAAAACGATTATCCATTACCTTGTGATGTCAACAATTGTCATTTATCATTCTTCATGCTTACTATTATTTTCTCACTAGAAAAGGTATGTCACAACTCACAATAATGGATTTCTGGTGAAACAAGCACGAAAGGAAACTACAAGAAAATAATGAAAGAATCTATCCACAGATTGGAAATGTTGCATTTACCCTTATCCTGTAACCCCTAGACTTCTGACGATATTTTGCATTTCTTGATACAACACCGCCAGACTTCTGAAGCTTCACAACATCCACATTAGGCTTACTTTTTGCTACAGCCTTAAGCATGCTGAAAAGTTTTTCCTGCAAAGAGATTAGATAGATTACTTCATAAACAAATAAAACCAGGAAACAAGAAAGATCATATATTATAAATTTAGGAATGATTCCGGAAGCAATGATAGCATTTGGACTGAAGGCTACGAGTTAGAAGTCTAAAGCAAAACATAACCATAAAAGAAAAGATAACATCAAAACAATGCTTCAAGAAGTGCTCAGTTTGAACAAGTAGAAAGGATAAAGTCGTTGATTACCTGACCCAAAACCAAGACAACATTGGCCTTGAATGTATCAATTGCATGGAGAAGCAACTGCAGTAAGATATGTTACATCAAAATCATTCCGAAACACCAAAAAGAAAGGAGAGAGACAATAATACTTCTTATATCAATGCAAGAAACAGTCACTTTATCAGCATTTACATCGTCATAAGGTTTAGACTTTATTACCTCGTAGCCAGTACCTTCTATCCAACCCATAGTATTGATAACCATGCCTGCAGCTCGAGACTCAGCATTACGAGCAAATTGAGTCTCCAGCATTTGAGCCAGCTCATTCACGAGTGTCTTATATAAATCTACATTATTACTGCAGAACAGCAAGATCCATGAATATCATAACTAGTAATGAAAATTGAATCTAACAAAAAGCATTTGGCCAGATAAATTTTCTCATATGTATCAATCAGGCCATCTTTTAGCCAAAGAAAGTATACTACAACAAGAAAACATAAAAATTACTTACCTAGGAGTTGTATGGCCGTAAAAATAAACAAGAGGCATCTCAAGAGGAATTCCTTCCACAGGATCAATGGGCAGTTCAATAGGTGTAGCAGCGATACATCCAGGAACTGTTATAGACCCTTGGCCTATATCTAAATCCACAAAGGTAGGTTTCCAACCTTGTTTAGCTGCCCAACTAAGAAGCATCCTTGATAAGGTGCTCTTCCCAGAATCAGTAGGCCCCACAACAATCACTCTGGGTCCCTGGACCACCAAAAAGATCACATTGAGATAAAAACAAGGTTGCGCATGAGTGTTAATAGGAGCAGTAAATAACATAGAGTTGGCAAAGCAGAAGAGAAATAAAGGAACCAAAATAAATCCTGCAAGGGTATTATAAATGCCATAAATGGATGGTAAGTGCAATATAACAATAGTAGCTCTAAGCTAAAGCCTGAGTTGTCTTAACTTAAAACCAAATCTCATACTTGTTTAAAGCCTACATGCCTGGACCCTTCATTTTCTCTGAACACCCATGTCTTACAACTATTTTTGAAACATCATCGGACATGAGTGCTAGATATGGATCCTTCAAATATATAAAAAATTAAAAAGGAAAAAAAAAAACAAAAAACAAGCATCAAGAATATAGCTGTATCCAACACTCACTCTCAACCCTAGACTATTCATTGCAAGTACTCTGTTATAAGAAAGAAACGATAAAATACCTGGGATGCCTCAGAGTCATTTGGTGACAAAGCTTTAGCACGGTTTCTTCGTCCTTCGAGTACAGCATGTACATTCACGTAACTGACCATAGGTGTCTGCAAATCAACCATTGCAACAGCATCAGCAAAGACTATGAACAATTTCAGAACTGCCGTTCATTTTACATTACAAATAAAACATCTATATATATATACACACAAACTTAAGATTCTAACTTTTAAAGAAATAGTTACCTCATCTGCCGTATAATCAGTTTCAGTAGCACCATCCATCTCAATTGTAGCACCATACCAAGTGAAAACCTATAAATGAACAAATTCTCTTTAACACCACATGGTATAAACATATCAGCAATGCATGAAAAGAAGCAATATGTTGTAACATAATGGATAAAGCAATTGAAAACCAGAAACGCATCAAATAAAGATTACAAATCAAAGAAAGTACATCAAGTTTTACTTAAATTCCTTCTTAATGAAATTATTTGCAGAAAATCATCCTTTCAATAAAACCCCATTATAACTGACAAAATTTGACAAATTTCAAACTTCCATATAAGATTGCATACAAAAAATCTAAGAACATATAAATATTCCTTCTTTCTTTTCAAGGCAAAAGAATCTTCTAAACTTACAGCGAATTTGAGGCGAGGGGGGAAAGTGAGCCACATCTCAGGGGCCAATTCGGACCCGAAAATCTCGGCTGAGCCGTTAAGTAATCGAAGTTTAAGCGGCGTTTCATTACCCACCTCGATTCTCAGCTCGCTTTCTCTCTCTAACTTCACTTGCTTAATAGTCGACGCCGACGCGGAGCCACCAATCGCCGGCGGCGCCGTCATAGTCGTTGCACCTCCGTAGGACATGGTTTGCAGGCAGAGTTAATTATGGGATTGCCGGACCTTTTTATAATTGGGGGGTTTATATAGGGTTTTAATGACCCGAACCGTTTGAAGAGTTGGGAAGTTAAAACGCCTTTTGGGCACCTTAGTACCTATTTGTCAATTCAATCTTACTAATGCAATACAATATGAGTTCAACTGCATTAAAATATATTATTTTTCAAAATGCATATAAAATAATTTAAATTTATATAAAATGATCAACCAATTTTTTAATAAAATAAATAAATATTTAATACTTAAATTGATTAATCTTATAATAACCCTAATTTCTTACTTTCTATTTGAATTGTTTTCTAAAGAAAATTGAATGTATAGATTATCCAAAAATTTTCACCCTAAGACTTCAATTACATAGTAAAATGGGTGCTTTTAGGTCTCATTTTAAAACTTTTCGTCACCCAAAATTTACGGTACGTTTGGTTCATTGGAATGGAATAAGACTATAATGGAATAGATCTGTAATGGAATAAAGCTGTAATCAATCATTTGATTGTTTAGTTAAATAGAATAGAATAGAATTGTAATAGTATTCTTGTGTTTGGTTGAATGAAATAGATTTGTAATAGCATAAGGAAAAAAGCTAAAATAACCAAAATACCCTTAACAAAATTCTTTTAAATAGATGATTATTAGTATTAAATTTTAATAGGATTATTATTGATATAATTTAATAAAAATAGTATATAATATAATAACATTCTTAATATAAATCTTTTTATATTAAATTATATTAAAAGATTTTTTATTTTTATATAAAATAATTCTTTACCAAAAATTAAAATTAGACATAAATATTACAACTTTAAAGGTTTTTGTTTTAAAAAATGGTAATTTTACACCTCTAACTCTCTTGCCAATTTTCAGTGTAGAGACCAAGACTCTTTGCCCATGATATTTTGCTTTTTGGTTCGAATTTCAGTGATAAAGAAATGAAAAAGAAATGAAGTTCAAAACCAGAGAGGTGAATAAAATAAATAGGAGAACCTAGAAATTAAAAAAGGCTATCCAGTTGAAGGAGGAAGGTAAAGGTGAGGGTTGAAAAGGCAAAAAAAAAAAAAAAATCATATTCAACACCTATTTAATGGTGAGGGAAGGAAACGACTATACAATCTCTTCCTAAATAGGAATGGATTCAATGCACGTCATAATAAATATTACAACCAATTAAACATTAATTTGATGGTGGGTCTATCTAATTGGACTGTAATCTATTCCTCTTCCTTCCAACTAAACATGCCCCTTAAAAAACATATATCAATATTTTCATATTCAGTTACATATTTAGATGAAATGTTATATGTGAATTCAAGATTTAGCAACAGCAACAAACTATAACCAAATAAACTAATTAAAAAAATTAGGGAAGGCTAGACTTTTTGTTTATTAGGGTGAGGATAGCTATTGTGTTGAATCAGCGGAAGCACCATTTTCTGTTGGTGCATTATACATATATATTTATAAATATTTATAAATATTAAATAATAATTTTAAATATATTTTAAATATAAATTATTTATCAATTATATAAAACACTCATTAATAAACTCTACAAATAAAAATCTATCATTCAATAAAATCCAAAATTAAGAAGAAAAAAAGGAAGTTAGAAGGGTGAGTGGAGATCTTTTTCTTTCATAATCAGGTGATGAAGGTTTTATTTATTTATTATATTTTAGTTTTATATTTAAAATGTAAAAATATGTTTCGGGAAAAAATTTAAAGTTTAAAAGTCTTTTTGATTGGTCAATACATTTCAATTAAGTTTGTATAGCATGATAATAAATAGTTAAAATATTTATACTTTTATTATTATTTATCGTTGACCGATGCACCATATTTTGGTATAGGCCGAAATTTTCACTAACATGAAAATGAGTGTTGCTTGTTTTGTTTTATTGTTAGAACAATATACACATACCGATACAATTGAAATCAATACAAAACCGATAACCCAATCTAAAATATAAATTTTTCTTTTAAAATAAGGATAAATAAATGCTCATATCCAATATTTATTCCATTTTTTATGCAAGTCTTAAACTGCCTATACCCCAACCTTTAAAATTTTAAAATACTGACCTAGGATAGGATCTCCAAAAAAATTTTTAAATATGGAAACAAACTGAGCCCAATATAATGGTAAAGAAATAAAAGGCCGAAAAGCCCAGAGACCAAATTAGTAGAAAACCAGATTTTGCGAACCAAAAGTCCAAAACAAATAAACAATAAAATTGTGCAAAACCGCCAGATTGTGGAGATGCGGGGTATCGATCCCCGTACCTCTCGCATGCTAAGCTAGCGCTCTACCATCTGAGCTACATCCCCTATTTGTTGCATTTTTTAAAACTATAGAAAATAAATTTGAGTTGCGTTTGTTGTCTTGTATCACTGCGATTTCGCCTATCTCAGCTTCCTTTGCTTTTCGAAGGGAAAGATAAAAAGAACAATAAAAACTGTGTTTTTTTCTAGTGTGTGTTTGACGGTTTGAGCGACAAAAATGCTGCGGAAGCTGCTTTTTCGACAAGCCCCCAGAGCTCATCGATTCCTGTCTACTCAGTCAACGCTTCCTTTACTCAGCAAATGCTCTGTTTTCTCTTATTGTTCATCATCACGACCTGAAATCCCTCCTAGTAATTCCATCGAACACCTTGAAGATCAACCCACCAACACCATTACCATTGATCGCTCTGGACTATATAGTGCCCCTGGTAAATTTTTCAGCTTCTGTCCATCTCTATATTCTTATCATTTCACTTCATTTTTTATTAATTTTTTTTTGGTGGGAATGTTTAAGAGCATTCTCATGAACCCTCCACAGACTCTGAACTTGTTAAGCATCTCAAAGGCATTATTAAGGTTAGTAAAAAGGGTCTGTTTTGATGTAATAAATTATGGGTTTTGTTACTTTTGTTGTTAAAGTTTTATCTTCAGTTCAATGCATTGAAACCATCAACATTAGCATTCAACTGCAGTATCATTAGGACACTGGTTAGCGAAAACCCACGAACTTATACTCTTAATGTCTCCTTTTACTACTTGAAACTTGAATTGAAACTGTGTATTTTGTGCTTTGGAACATTGGGTTTTATTTGCTGCCTTGTCAGTTTCGTGGTGGGCCGATATCTGTGGCAGAATATATGGAAGAAGTCTTAACAAATCCCAAGGCTGGGTTCTATATTAACCGGGATGTCTTTGGAGCTGAAGGTGATTTCATAACATCTCCTGAAGTAAGCCAGATGTTTGGAGAGGTAACTCAGCTTCTAATGAATTTGTGAATGTGAAGGAATATTGATGGAGACAATTTAATTTTCTTTCCTATTGGCATTATTTTAGATGGTTGGTGTTTGGGCTATGTGTTTATGGGAACAAATGGGACAACCAAAGAGGGTGAACTTGGTTGAGCTTGGCCCTGGCAGAGGAACTCTAATGGCCGATCTTCTTCGTGTATGATAATCACTTGTATTTCTCACTCAAGTTTACTTCTAAATGTAAAAGATATGCAAGTTAGTGCTTTAAAGTCTTCATTTGGTTAGTTTTATGAGAACATAATATGGCATGTTTTTAAAAACGTGTTGGTTTTTTCTCCTTATAGGGTGCATCAAAATTTAAAAATTTTACGGAGTCATTGCATATACACATGGTAGAATGTAGCCCTGCATTGCAAAAACTTCAGCACCAAAGCTTGAAATGCATGGATGAAGAAAATACCAGTGAAGGTGTTGATAAAAGGTCTCTAAGCACATTGGCTGGAACACCTGTATCGTGGCATGCAACACTGGAACAGGTTCCATTTGGATGTATGGCATTAACTTTCAAGATTTTTCTTCTCTGAAAAGAAAGCAGCCAAATACCCTTTGGTTTATGAAAACAGTTCAATTATCCTATTTATATTCTATATAGTTTATGGATTGAGTTAAAAAATAACATGATCTGTTCTTACCTTGATGTTTTGAATCACTTGCTCATGTTGCAGTGCCGACCATAATTATAGCCCATGAGTTCTATGATGCACTGCCAGTTCATCAATTTCAGGTTTGTCACATGCATTCTGATAGTAGGGGCTAACCGAATATCTGTTGTTTCTGTATCCAAGTCTATTAGTAAGAGTAGGATTGCCTGTGCCAGCTGTTCTTTGCATCCTGAATATTAAATCCATGGAACTTTAAAATGTTGACATAGAAATTTTAACTTTAGAGAGCCTTTATTTGGGTTACTGTCATTATATGAAGTTTCTGTTTTAATTTGCAGCTTGATTACAGACGCACTATCATATTTATGAAAATTGTAAGAGGCATGTTACGTATCAATTGTCTACGGATAATATGAGATAATGAATAAATCCATTGTAGTTTGAAGATTATACAACATAATATACATCTAGCCTTGTAAGATGTGGACCGAGTTAATGATTTATGCTTTGAACAATGTATAGAAATTGTCATATTGTTATGTAGTCGAGAGTTGTCATCTTTAAGTTAGACATCTAAACTCTCGTAATTTTAAAGTTCCCATACTGTTAATTATATAGCTTGTCATCTGCCATTTCATTTGCATTGCTTTAATTAAGAAGTTGTTTGCAGAGGGGTTCTCGTGGCTGGTGTGAGAAAATGATAGATGTCACGGAAGATTCATCGTAAGAATTTGAGATCTACTCTCCCGACATTCAATCACCTTTCTAATTTAAGGAATTTAGTTGTTTGATACTTCCTTGTGTATGGGTTTAGGTTCCGCTTTGTTCTATCTCCACAGCCTACACCTGCAACTCTTTACATAATGAAGCGCTGCAAGTGGGCTGTGCCCAAAGAAGTTGAGAAACTTAATCAAATTGAGGTTTGCCCCAAAGCAATGGACTTAACTAGTACACTTGCGAAGAGAATAGGTGTTGATGGAGGTGGAGCACTTATTATCGATTATGGCCTGAACGGAGTAGTGTCAGATAGTCTGCAGGTATAGCGGCTCACCATTCATCAATGATTTAATGAAAAAACAGACAATTAACTGATTCTAGCTTTTTGTCACTCTAACAGTTATAAAAAATCACTTTTCTTTAGTTTCATCTGCATCATTTTCGTAACCATTAAACATGTGCAGGCAATTCGGAAGCACAAGTTTGTTAACATACTTGACAACCCTGGGAGTGCTGATCTTAGTGCATATGTCGATTTTGCATCAATCAAGCACTCTGCTGAGGAAGCTTCAGGTTTGCATTTCTGTTTTATCTTCCATACGAGTGTCTGGTTGTATTAAGCATGTTTTATTTTGAAAGGAGTTCGGGATAAAATCTGTGAAAGAAAAAATAATGACTAAATTTCATGGTTCCAACATTGTTTTTTCAGATGATGTATCTGTTCATGGCCCTATTACTCAGTCTCAGTTCCTTGGTTCACTTGGAATAAACTTCCGAGTTGAAGCTCTGCTACAAAACTGCACTGATGAACAAGCTGAAGCTCTAAGGATTGGATACTGGCGTTTAGTCGGTGACGGTGAAGCCCCCTTTTGGGAGGGACCAGAGGAACAAGTACCTATCGGGATGGGAACCCGTTACATGGCAATGGCAATTGTTAACAAGAAGCAAGGCATCCCAATACCATTTCAGTGAAGTTTTAAACAATATTGCTAAATTATCTTTTCCTGTTACAATTGAATAAAAGCAGGATTTTGTTCTGTCTAAATCTTTGTTCAAGTTCCAGCTATGATGATGGAATGCACTTATAAATTCTTTTTGTTTTTTAGTGTTCCATATACCCTTTTTTTTATGACGGTCAAAGAATAGCCCAGAACTCAAAGAAGTATAAATTTTTCACTTATGGATACCTCTATTTTGATCTTTGATATTCATATCAAGTATTCACATTCAAATCCGAACAATTACAAGCAAAAATCCTAAATATCCAAATGTAATCATATAAAAAGATGACAATTTCTCAAGGGAAGAAACAACTAGTGTCACGGACTTAGGATTCTTGCCTCACAATCCGTGCGGCCTTAGGCAGTTTTTTACTCTAAAAAACGCCTAAGTCAGCCTAATTTCCACAAAAGAAGGATTCAACAGAATTCTTCCCAAAACACAACTCACGCGAAAGCAGCTCAAAGCCAAACAAGATGAAAGAAGAATGAGACAAGAACAAGCCAAGGAAAATAAGAACACAAGAGAGAGAAATTTAAGTGAATGCTCACAAGAATTCTTATTGCTCAAAACTCAAGTACTTTACAATGAGGGAAGAGGCCTCTATTTATAGTTGAGCCTCTCCAAATCCAACTGTACAAAATCAAGTACATCAACAGTTATGATTAAAGGGTATCTACAATCAAATCTCTAAGAATATAAAATCATATCTTCTAAGATTACATATCTTATCTAAGATATGTAATCTTATAAAATCATATCTTATAAGATTACATATCATATCTAAGATCTCTAACATTATAAAATCATATCTTTTAATATCATGTTTCCATATTTGTCTAACTTGTAGATGGGCCTTCAATCTCTTCAAGCAACGGGCCAGTCCGATTGGGCCAAATGACCTCTTTCCTTCTTGATGGATCGCACAGATGTGTCCTGGTTGCGGGCTCCCATGCGCAACCCATGACATTCTCCCCCATCGAATCTAGCGACGCCCTCGTCGCGTCCTCCGCATGGTATCGATCTATCTTGTCTTGGAATTGCCACAAGGCTTCAGCAGGTTCCCAACTCATCTCACTATCCGGGAATCCCTTCTATCGGACCAAGTATTCACGCCGCGGTCGGTAGTACTTACGTCTGACCACACGATCCGCTTCAATGTACTCGACCTCTCGATCATAGGAGACTTTTACCCCCATTGGTGCTCGTTCAGACTTGCTTCGATTTAGGTCTTCTCCATCTTCATGGAATGGCTTAAGCATACTCACATGGAATAATGGATGAACTTTGAGCTTTTCAGGCAACTCAAGCTTGTAGGCCACCTTGCCTACTTTCTTCACAATTCGAAATGGCCCATCATACTGCCGAACGAGTCCTTTGTGCAACCCATCATGTCGCAAAATCAGTTGTAGTTTGGCAAGAACTGGGTCACCAACCTGAAACTGCATGTCCCTTCGATTTCGATCCGCCCACTTCTTGTTGCGGTTACTTGGCTTATGTAGACAAGCTCTAGGTAGATCGTTTTGCTCTTGCCAATCCCTCGCAAATCGAAAAGCTGCTGGATTCAGCCCCGCATAACGAGTTGCAACCACATTGGGTGTAAGCGGCTGTTGCCCCATCACTATCTCAAATGGACTATGGTTCGTTGCCCCACTTCATTGTAAGTTGTATGAAAACTGGGCCACGTCCAACAACTTTAGCCAATCCTTTTGTGTCGCACTTACATAGTGTCGAAGATACGTCTCCAACAATGCATTCACTCGTTCGGTTTGTCCATCAGTTTGGGGATGCATGCTAATGGAAAAGTTTAAGTCTGAGCCCATTAACTTGAACAACTCTGTCTAAAACCGACCCGTGAATCGCCCATCTCGATCACTGATGATAGACTGTAGTACTCCCCAATACTTCACCACATGCTTAAGGAATAAGCGAGCTGCCTCCTCAGCGGGACACTCCTTGGTTGCGGGGATGAAAGTTGCATACTTTGAAAACTTGTCCACCACAACAAAAATACTTGCAAATCCATCAGATTTAGGCAAGCCTGTGATAAAGTCCATGGACAAGCTCTCCCATGGGCGCTCCGGAATGGGCAACTGTTGTAACAAACCAGCAGGGGCTTTCAACTCAACCTTATCTTGTTGGCATATTAAACAAGTTTTCACATAGGTCTCCACATCATCACCCATGTGAGGCCAATAAAATCGATCCTCCAATAGAGCCAAGGTGCGGTGTATTCCTAGATGGCCAGCCCATTTTGAATCATGACATTCCTTCATGACTTCCCTTCATAAATTCCCATGTTGAGGCACATATAGACGTTGCCCATGAGTGTATAGCAATTCTCCCTCGAGCCAAAATCGCCTCGTCTTTCCATCTCTAGCAAGCTCCATCAGATTTTTGGCCGTGGGATCATGGGACAGTCCTTCTTGAATGCGCTCTAATAAGAGACTCTCAGGTTGGCTTATCGTTGCAAATTCTATTTTTCGGCTAAGTGCATCAGCCACAATGTTGGCACTCCCCGGCTTGTATTCCATGCTAAAATCAAACTCTGCTAGGAAAAACTGCCAACGAGCCTGCTTGGGGGACAACTTTTTCTGGGTTAAGAAATAGCTATTTGCAACATTATCAGTGAATACCACAAACCTGGAACCCAGCAAATAGTGTCTCCATGTGCGCAAACAATGCACCACTGCCGTCATCTCTTTTTCTTGGACCGTGTATCTCCGTTCTGTCTCGTTAAGCTTTCGACTCTCGAAAGCAATCGAATACCCATCTTGCATCAACACCCCTCCAATCGCATACTCTGAAGCATCAGTGCGTACCTCATACGCCTTTGAAAAATTTGGCAATGCGAGTACAGGCTCACTCGTCATCGCTTGCTTCACTTGGTTGAAGGCTTTCTCACACTGAAGGTTCCAATCCCACACTTTGCCCTTTTTCAATAGGTCCGTCAAGGGTGCAGTGATCTTGGAATATCCTTCAATGAAGCGACGGTAGTAATTTGCTGATCCCAGGAAAGACCGCAACTCCGTCACCTTGGTTGGTGACTCTCAATCGGTAATTGCTCGAATTTTACTTTCATCCATTCGAATCGTGCCACCTCCCACAATATGGCCTAGAAATGGCACTTCTCGTTGGGCAAAGGAGCATTTCTCCTTTTTGACATATAGCTCATTTTCTCGTAGAGTTTGGAACACCTCCCCCAAATGTCCCACATGCTCTTCGAGCATCTTACTATACACCACAATATCGTCAAGATAAACAACCACAAAACGATCCAAGAAAGGTTGTAATACCTTATTCATTAGGGTACAAAATGTGGCTGGAGCATTTGTCAACCTGAACGACATCACCAAGAACTCAAAGGACCCATACCTAGTTACACAGGCTGTCTTGGGCTCATCCCCTTCGGCTATTCTCACTTAGTGGTACCCCGATCGCAAATCCAACTTAGTAAACCATCTCGCGTTACCAAGTTGATCGAACAATTCTGCAATAAGAGGAATGGGATACCTGTTTTTTATAGTGATTTTGTTTAAGGCCCTGAAGTCGATGCACATTCTCAAAGATCCATCATGCTTCTTTTGAAATAACATAGGTGCACCGAACGGGGCTTTAGATGGTCTAATGAACCCGGCATCTAAAAGCTCTATCAACTGCTTCCGCAATTCCTCTAGTTCCGGTGGAGCCATCCGATATGGTACCCTTGCTGACGGTTCAGCATTGGGCAACAACTCAATCTTGTAGTTCACCTCTCTCTTAGGTGGCAATCTTTTGGGCAACTCCATGGGCATTACAGCTTAACATGACTTTAGCAACCGTTCCACTTCCTTTGGAGTTTCCTCCTCGAATTTATCATCCATATTGTCTCTCAAGGTAGCTAGGTAGGAGACTTCATTTCGACGGACTCCTTTGGCAAATTAAATTGCCGACAAGGTTTTTCCCTCCATGTTTCCTTTCCTTTTCATTCTCACCATATATCGTTGGTTTGCATCGGAGATTGTCATGTAATTCTCGGAAGGGTGAATATCTGCATTAAGCCTATCAAGTAAACTTAACCCAACTACAAAATCGTAATCATCAAGTGGGATTACCTTAATAGTCACTTTGCCCGTCCACTCGCCAAGTTTGAGTTCTACCCCTTTTGCCACACCCATTATGGGAATGCTTTCTGAATTCAACGTTTTGATTCGTCCCAAATCTTCCTTGATTCTAAGGCCAAGTTCCTTTACCATTTCTTTGGACATGAATAAATCAGACGCACTAGTATCAACAAGTGCATTCAATCTTCTGCTAGCTACGATGATGTCCATAAATATCAACCCATTGCTTGACTTCTCTTCGACACCTCCTAATATCGAATTAAGGCTTTTGGTGTCATCTTCGGCTTCCTCGCGTGCCCCCATGGCATGAAAAGCGGCTTTCTATAAACAGACACTCATTCTATGTGGGCCTTGGCAAAGAAAGCACTTCATTGGTCCTTTTCTATCCCAAGGCTTACCTTGACTAGACTTTGGGCCTTCGTCATTCTTTTCCCCTTGATCCTTGTCTCCCCCACCATTGCCTTTGGGTCTCGACTTGGGTTTGGAAGAATCATTATTATCAAACTTTCTTCCCCCAACATCATAGAAATTTTCTGCCTTGGCCATAGCTTCGGTCAATTCGATGATATCTAGGCGACGCAACTCTTGCTTGGCCCACATTTTTAAACCATCCTCGAACCAATAGAATGCTTCTTTCTCGTTCAAGTCTGAGATTTGAAGCATCAACTCGCTGAACTCCCGAACATAATCTCGAACAGTGCCTTGTTGCGTAAGCCGACGCAACTTAGCACGAGCCTCATTTTTAGCATGTTACAGATAAAACTGCTTCTTCAACTCTCTTTGGAACTCCTCCAAGTTCCAATGGTCGTTCCTCCACATTTCTCATCCGTGGACCTACGTCTCCACCACAAGAGAGTAATATCAGAAAAGTAAATTGAAGCGGTGTTTACCTTGGTGGCATCATCCTCAATGCCAATTGCTTGAAAATATTACTCCAATTCCCACAGGAAGTTGTCCACTTCTCTCGCGGACCTAGTCCCCTTGAACTTCTTGGGTTTTGGAACATCCACATGACGTTGCTTCGGTCCCGAAGCCAACATCCCACTTCCTAAGGCAGCCTTACAGATTCTGAGCTCCCCCTTAAGCTCAGCAATCTCTTCCTTCAGGGCAGTCAGCAGGGCCTCAAGAGCTTCGTCCCTCCCTGTCAGTTTGTCTGAAGTGGATCTGAGGGAGTCCAACACAAACTCCTTGCTATCTTCCCTCAGTTCCTCCATACGGGTCAAGACCACTTCGAGTGTCTCTTTCATGTCACCAACGGACTCCTCGAGATTAACCACTCAAATTTCCAAGCTCGACAGCATATCCCTCGATCGACTAGCCTTTCTAGCCCTCCCACGGGTCTCCATTGGCTCATTCTGATCAACAACTTCTTTCGACATATCTCAAAAGTGCTTTCGAACTGGCTCTGGTACCAACTGTCACGGACTTAGGATTCTTGCCTCACAATCCGTGTGGCCTTAGGCAGTTTCCTACTCCAAAAAATGCCTAAGTCAGTCTAACTTCCACAAAAGAAGGATTCAATAGAATTCTTCCCAAAACACAACTCAAGCGAAAGCAACTCAAAGCCAAACAAGATGAAAGAAGAATGAGACAAGAACAAGCCAAGGAAAATAAGAACACAAGAGAGAGAGAAATTTGAGTGAATGCTCTCAAGAATTCTTATTGCTCAAAACTCAAGTGCTTTACAATGAGGGAAGATGCCTCTATTTATAGTTGAGCCTCTCCAAATCCAACGGTACAAAATCAGGTACATAAACGGCTATGATTAAAGGGTATCTACAATCAAATCTCTAAGAATATAAAATCATATCTTCTAAGATTACATATCTTATCTAAGATATGTAATCTTATAAAATAATATCTTATAAGATTACATATCATATCTAAGATCTCTAAGATTATAAAATCATATCTTTTAAGACCATGTTTCCATATATGTCTAACTTGTAGATGGGCCTTCAATCACTTCAAGCAACGGGCCAGTCCGATTGGGCCAAATGACCTCCTTCCTTCTTGATGGATCGCACAGATGTGTCATGGTTGTCGGCTCCCATGCGCAATCCATGACACTAGTGCTACACGCTTCATACTCTTCCATTAAAGCCTTTGTTTTCACTATCCTTACAGTTGATCATTCTGCAAGCAAACTTTGTATTTCCACACTCATCTCCAAGCTTGGATCGTAATTGGTCAACTAACTGCAACGTCAATGAGCGAACAAATAAAAGAAATATTCATGTACAAAGGGTTCTATCATCGAAACAATATAAATTGATACTAACCTCAGTTTCAGAAAGTTGATCAGCATTACTATTATATCTGAATGTAAGAGTGTCTAGGCAACTGCAACATCTCAAAAAGTCAGCTATATCAATGTCTTTCAAGTTGTTTAAATCGACAACTGATGCTTCCAAATGTTCCAAATGTTGAAATATTATGTTTTGCAGTTGAGTATGGTTTGACAAGGCCTGCAGAAACCAGAGACGTCAATACTCAAACAGTGTGTTTATCAAACATTTTGCCAGACGCAGGCAACAAGGAACATAAAGATGTAAGGTGGCTTGTACCTCAATAATCTGAAAGTTCAATTGTAGACTTTTGGCATATCTTACACTGTAAATAAACTCAACTAAGCCATTACTATTGAATTCCTTGCACATATAATCTCCAATGCCCAAAGTTGATGAATAAGGTACAGCAAGATTAATGGTGGCTTTGGATAGTGACCGCAAGTTGTCAGAATAGATCCTGCATCTGCTCAAAGATGCTTCTGGGAGACAAAAACTTAGTTCCATTGTCAAACACAATGTTTGAAGTTGTTCTGCTGAGATTCTAACATCAAAGGAGCCATAAATTTCACAGTTGGAGATTTGCAGATCCTTGAGACAATGTGCATTGACATTGTGATACAAGTTATCAAAGCCACATTTACAAATTTCTAACTTCTCAAGAGAGGAACAATGGATGAAAATTATGCTATCTTCTGGTGCCGTATCATACCATCTCGTGTACCGATAATACAAGTCCCTGGGTTTTATTGCACTGCAACTTGATACTGTTAGCGCTTTGAGACATGAGTTGCTTATGTTGAGATCTTTAATTCCATCAACGTCTACCAGATTCAAAACCTTAAGGGATCTGCAAGAATGATTCATCCATTCTCCAAGTTCCAAGCCTGGAACCGATACGGACGATAGCAATAACGTCTCAAGGGAGGCGAAAACTAAAGCAAACAGTTTTGGTTTTCCCCTTTGAAATTCCAATTTCAATGCCCTCAGTGATTCAATCCCAGCAGGCAAGTGAAAGGCTCTACCAGCTGTTACAGGGACCCCAATGTCCAGTTCTTGAACCTTATGCCTTAAAGCCTTTTGAACACACAAGCTGAAAATTGATCCTTTTAACATCATATCTACTGGCACGGCAAAACCAATGTAGACGAAAACGATCAATCTGTGATTCATTGTGTTGATTTAGAAAACCCTTTAGAAATCCCTGCACTTGTTTGCAATTGGGTGTGCAATTCTTGGAATCACACCCTAACTTGAAGTACAAGTTACGACTACACATGGTTAACTGCCTAAATTTTCTAGACACATAACTTAGCCCAACAATATCATTGGAACCAATGAATGAAAGAACATGAAGAATGATGTATTCTGGAAGATTACTGAATCTATCATTGCCAGTTTTTAGAGCGATCAGGTCAGTCAGGGTTTCCATGGTCAGCAAAGCTTGTAAGTTTCAATGCCTATGTATCTGCAATCACTATTAAAATGAAATTAACAGACTGAAATTGTGACACAGATTAGAGGCTTATTTACCTTGTATTAACTTCTTGATGGACAGCACTCTGCTTAAATCTCTCGTAGCTTTTATAAGAGTTGTAAATTGTAATTAGGTTAGAGCTTTTGTTGCATGGTTTAACTATGGGAAAAAACTTGAGAGTCAAGTAAAAGAAGATTATGTGGAAAGTGGGCTTTGGTTTTTTCCATTACAATATACATAATAACTCTTTTACTATCCCAAATTACAATTTTTTTTTAAAACTTTGTAAAATAATTTCGGCTTATTTGAATTTAAATATTTATACAATAAAAATTTAAACTTTCACATCCACATACGAGTACAAATTAACTTTCTTTGGCCTACTATTCAAGTTCAATATTTATTCAATATTAGATATTAATATAAAAATAAATAAATTTAATATCCAATTTATCTAAAAATAAATTTTATTATTGAAAAATTAAAAATAACGTTTTTATATAAAAATAAAAATTTATTTATGAAAATAGGTTTATTAACTTTTTTTCATAATACAACAATGAGAATTCAAATAATTTTTGCTAATAGAGATTAGAGATTAGAGATTTGATATTTAATACTTATTAAAAGAAGGTTTAAGGGTGTAAAAGTTTTCAAATTAAAAAAAGTAATTAAGTTCTTTTTTTTCACTCAATTGGGGACTTGAACTTTTAAAATGTATCAAAAAGGCCCTCAAACTTTTTCAAAATAAGCAATTAAACCCTAATTTTTTATTTTTATTTTTTACGCTTAATTGGGTACTTAAATTGTCAAATGCATAAAAAATGTCCTTTGACCGTTAAAGTTAACTCCCCCTCATTTTTTTCAGTTAAAGTCATCTGTATCACAATCGCGGCGTGACATGTGGCCAAAAAATTATAAAAAGTAAAAATCAATAAAAGTTATAAAAATTATTAAATTTTAATAAAAATATAAAAGTATTTATATTTTATTAAAAATAAATAAAAATTATAAAATGCATCAAAAATGCCCTAAAATCATTTACTTTGACCGTTGACCTTTAAAAGTTAACGACCTCTAATTTTTTTTTAAGTTAAAGCCATCATATGTGACAACACAACGTGACATGTGGCGAAAAATAATAAAAACAAAAATCAATAAAATTATAAAAAATTATAAAATACTTCTTTTAGTATGATAATTTTTATAATCTTTTACTTAATTTTATATTTCTTTATATTTTTATAATTTGTTACGACTTTATAAAATTTTATAATTTTTTCTATATTTCTATATATTTTATAATTTTTACGATTTTATAAAATTTTATATTTTTTATGATTTTATAATTTTTAATAAAATTTTTAATATTTTTTATTTTTATATAAATATATTTTTATAAATTTTATTTTTATCATTTTGTCACATGTCACGTTGTGGTTGTGAAACGTAATGACTTTAATTAAAAAAAATTAAGGACAGTTTAAATATTTAATTGAGTGCAAAAAAGAAGAAGTAGAAGCTTAATTGCTTTTCTTGAAAATTTTAAAACTATTTTGATGCATTTTAAAAGTTAAAATATTTAATTAAGCAAAAAATAAAGATTTAATTTTTTAAAAAATTAAGATCTTATTGAAATATTATAAAGTTGAATTATATAAGTGAGTATAAAAAAAACACAGAAGCTTAATTATTTTTCTTGAAGAAATTTAAAGACATTTTATGCCCTTAAACCTAAAAGCAAATTCTTTGCGTACGTGATGCTCAAGCCAAGTCAATTCAACGGTTTTTAACTTTAATATTTTTGCAAAAATAATTTTAGTGAAGACCATGAAATTTATTTATTTTTAAATTTTTTTTACATATTTTTATTTTTATTTTTATTATGAACCCAAAAGAGTACAAAGAAAAAGTGAAAACGATAAAACCGAAGCTTCCCTACTGCCAGCCGCCTGCACAGCATATTGTCCATTGTTTTTTTCCCTTTTCGATTCTTTGATTTGAGAAAGGAAACAGGAAAAAATGGGTTCTTTCTTTTCATCCGATTCAACGCCAGAAAAGTCATCATCTTCATCTGAGCATTCAGGCATCCAAACCTTTCATTCATCACCCAGATGGCAACTTCACTTCAACTCTGTCAAAGACAGCTCACAGCTTGTACCTTTCTTTCTCAACCCTAAATCCTTTTTCTTTTGTGGGTTTTAAATG
The DNA here is from genome assembly GCF_025698485.1 of Gossypium arboreum. Taxonomy (NCBI): domain Eukaryota; kingdom Viridiplantae; phylum Streptophyta; class Magnoliopsida; order Malvales; family Malvaceae; genus Gossypium; species Gossypium arboreum. The sequence goes on along the minus strand of NC_069073.1, from coordinate 10,103,811 downwards.
GTTGTTTTGATAATTATATGAAAAACCTGAATCTTGGTTTTTCTTTTCTTTTTCAGATGGTTATAGATTTCTCAGCTTCTTGGTGTGGGCCATGTAAATTCATGGAACCTGTTTTGAATGCCATGGCTGCTAAGTTCACTGATGTTCAGTTTGTAAAACTTGATGTTGATGAACTGCCTGTATGCATTCTATCCTTTTTCTTTCTATGTATACACACACACACACACATATGTACATCTATACATGATTTATAAGTATATTGTTTAAGGGTGCATTTAATGTACAGGGGAATGATGAAAAACATGTGATGAATCTGAAAATTTCTGAAACTTATTAGAAACTTTATAGGCCCCCATATCATTCTGTGTATTGAAAAGCACATTTCAATTAGTTGAATTGGATCATAGAGTCTGTATACTTGTAATTTGGATTGAAAAGATATACATCATCTTTTAGAGGTTAAAGGAAGGGGTATGATCAACCAATCTCAACTCAAGCTTATATTCAAGATGAGATCTTTCTTAAGCTCAAATTTTGTACTCAGCCCTGATTCGAGATAAAAATCAAATTGTTCGAGCTCACTCGATTAAGCACATGTGTTAAAAATGAGCTCAATTACTATATTTCAAATTTGAATTGTCTCTCGAGCTCAACTCCAAATTGCTCCTACTTGAATTCAGCTCCACTCATAGCTTGAGTTCAAGCTTGAGAATTCGCATTTTTTCAAGTTGAATCTTAGTTGCTTGTGAGCATAGGTGTGTTGTTTAGATATATATATATTTATTCCCTTGGTTTTTGTTGGTTCTTGGTGGGAATTTAGGATGTGGCACAGGAATTTGGGGTTCAAGGAATGCCAACTTTCGTGTTGCTAAAGAAAGGGAAGGAAGTGGATAGGGTGGTTGGAGCCCAAAAGAATGATCTTGAGAAGAAAATTGAGAAACACAGGGCTCTGGTAGCTGCTGCTTGAACTTTCAGCTTGTATATTCTCCATTAATAATGTCAAATGGGATTTCCCTGAATTTGATTATGTTTAAACTCTTTGTTGTGGAACAATGATTGGTTCCTCGCTTGCATTCATTTTCTTTTCATCGCCCCACAATCCCCCTTATGTGTTGCTTTAATGTTAACATGTTTATTCTTATGTATCCTGTCTGATGTTGAGTGGATCTAAGATTGGAAACTATATTATCCTTTTCCATTCACAAGTGTTTAGAAGGTACGAATCTTCTAACATGCATTGCTTGTTTCTGTTCTATTTGTTAAAAACTTATCTTTTGAAGGATTATAACACTATATCGACTAATCTCAACTGATAATGAAAAAAGGAGGATAAAGTGCCCGACCAACCAACTCATAAACCAAACCTACCAACCATCCGACATTTTTCTTTGATCAAATAAGAAAATTGCATTAATGAGAGAAAAGTTATACAATTTCCAAAATTCTTCCAACAACTTTCTTTTTGTTGAAAGTCTGGGGGGAAAAGTATTTACTCGAGCAAAGTGCTTAAGACCTCTCTTGGCCGTTATTTTAACCAGAGGTAAAAAAATGAAAACAAAGATGCATCAATGGTAAAACAAAAAGAATGGGAAAATTGAACAAAAAACCAAAAAGAATGGGAAAAACAAGTTAAAAGGAGGGAAATGGAGAACTAACTTCTTAGTTGTTACTTTCCGTTGGTATGAGCATTCTTATGGAAAGGCCAAAGATTTACCAGACGCTCAAGCACCAGGGCGCTTCTCAAGAAGTACCCAGAAAACCCGGCCGGAGTAGATGGAGGAGGGAAGTCTTCTGCTGGCATTGCAAATGGCCTAATCATCTTTTCCATTTTCTCTAATGTGAGATAGGATGCAACATCTTGCAGCCTTTCTGGACCCATTATCGGCAGCGTATGTTCCTGGTTCAGTGAAGCAGCCTTGCCATCGTTACTCTGTCAAAGCAAAAGATCAATGCCCACACATTAATTGCATCAAGATAAACTATGAATTCAATTCAACAAACATCAAGTCTGACAACATGGTAGATATATCCTACTATGATCACAAGTAACTGAAGAAATGGATCACACTCAAACAACAATCAGTTCCAACCAAAACCCATGATGAGCATCAACCTCACAATTAATAGAATATTTAAAGAATCAATGAAGTACATTTGCATTATTGTAGTTTCATGCGACCCACACACACGCAAGAAAAAGAAAAGGTAATCGCCAAAACCTTTAATAAACAATTACTATAGTTTAGGTTTGCTTTATGATGTTTAACATTAACTTCCATTGTTGATCATTCTTCCACGAGGGTTTTTCTTTGTACATAAGACAGTATTACTATTACCTCCAATGGGGATGAATCTGCACCATGGCTAAATGTCAACTCAATGCGGAACCGTCGTGGGTCTTCTAAAGCTACCTGTTTTTCAATTCCATATTTAATGTCAAAGATTCAAGGTGAAAGCCACTGTGTACTGTCTGAGAAAATACCTATCACCAATAGAATTAAAAAAAAAGAGGCACTAACCTCTGTGTTTTCAAACATTCTTATCACAATGTGACTCATGTAGTCAAGCTCTTTCGTTTTATACAAACTCTCCAAAGCGCTCTGGCAAACTAGACCAGCTTCTCCCTGAAGAGATTCATCTAGGTTGCAGTACCGAATTACATTCATGAGGGAATGAATATGCGATTCCTGTCAGAGAGTTGATGCCAAATGATGTAACACTGTAAGTAAATAGGTAGCAAATTTGGGAAGTCATGCAAATAAAGGCTGATGAGCAGGGCAAATGGTAAAGAACAAGCAAAAATAGTTGCTGAATGATTGAAAGAGGAAAGTTAGCTAGTTCTTTTACAGTTTGCACTTACTGATGTGAAGTAAAGGCGCGTTCGCAAGTGGCGCTCAGGTGTCATGACATTTGCATACCTGATTGAGTAAGAGTAAAATTTAAGAAGATAAAATAAAACATAGAGAACAAAGCATAAAGGTTCATATACGGACTTTGGGTCCAAACGGTATTTGGTCTCTTTATTATCATCATCATCTTGATCTATTGACATTTCACTTGTGGTATTAGATCTTCTTATGTCATCAGTCTTGATGGAAATGTTTGGTGGAAAAACTGTATTAGCCTTTGCAGTTTTGGTTGAGTTTGAACAGTTGTCTTGATTACACTTTACTTCAGCAACATGAAGGGCTTCTTCACGAGTATTCCTCAGATCAATCAAAATTTTGCCCAACAAACGGCGTGCAATCTGAAGGGACAGAATAAAAATCAGGACATCTTTAATCACACATCAGTACTAACAGTACTTCATTTGCATTATTGAAGGCTGCACAAATGTGCATTGCTGTTGAAGGGGGAATCAATAGTCGTGCAAAGATATTTTATCCCTACTAAATGAAGTGCCACATCCTCATTTAGATTTTTAGTCTTTGACTTAGTTCCGGTGCTCGGTAAACATACTAAAATTTTGATATTTTGTTCAAACCTATCTAATTGAATGAGACATGCTGCAAGGAAAAGGGATCACCTTTGAACCGATTTTTAGCTTCTGCTTTGGATTAATCCCATATTCATTAGGGATGACACCATCTGCAAGAAGCTGCAACAACAATTACACAGTGGACAATTAGGCCAAAAATGATGTGGTGATTAACAAGCGGGATTCATGTTTGATAATAAGCCTATTCCATTTTTCCACACTCCCAACACAAAAAACTGATAAATTTTATTATAGAGGCAAGGAAGCCAATCTAAAAAGCAATATGATGCAATCATCAAAATAAGCAAATGAGATTACGTGGATAAAGAGGTCGCAGATCAAAAGGCAAGTATAGCTACATGAGATTAAATACAGATAAATTGCTAATATAGCAATTATGAAAGATCAACATACATCTCTAAGGTCGTAAGTATTTTGTACCTGGGCAACTTTGAAGAGTTCATCCAAATCTTCTAGATTAAGATGCGCATTATGCAGAAGATCATATCTGTCAAAAATTAGATTAACAGAAAAAATATATAAGCAATCAGAAAGAAAAGCAGAAACATTAAACTTCTAAGAGCTGAGACCTTTTTATATTATGAATGTTTGAATTTTATAATCAAGATAGAAGAACACGCTTCAGCTTTAGGGGACTTGCATAATGATTTGTTAAGAAACATTAAATTTCTTGTTACGTGGTATCATTCATATATCATAATACAGCAATAATGCAAGCTCCCAACCCTTGATCAGCCTACAACGTCATCCTTGAGGGGTCAATCCAAGGAGTGCATTTCAATTTTGATGTGCAATGTTGGATGCAATTAGAATCATCCAACAAACTCCTTGAAAAAATCATGGAACAAATTAAAAGGAATAAATCAAAGAATATATAAAAAAAGAAATTAAAATTTGAGCAAGGAAAAGAGGAGGCAACTTGCAAAGATAAATTCTTAAACCAGGAATAAAGGATATGTCCACATATGCTTTCTGAATTATAAAATTTGTTGAGCATAGGGTATTCTAACAAAATTTTATTAATAGAATGAAGCAATTACTCACTTGCAAGAGTCATAAACATCAGGAATTTGAGTTATATCAAAACGTCTGCATGAAAGTCCAATGTTAGCAAATACAATAAAGCCCTTCATATAAAATCTAAATGATAGGAAATATGATGAAACTGACAGCATATTTAGATACCTGCACCACAAGTATGATCAAGAAGAAAGGTAGATACTTACTCTTTACGTTCATTATACAAATCTCTTTCAAGTTTTTTCCACCGAGCAAACATCAAAAGGAATCCCTCACTACCACAAGGCAATCCAGCAGCAATACGATCAATGTCAATATTTGTCTTACCAAGTGCCTTTGCTTGGTCATATGGGAGAATCACATCATACGGGCTTGTCTCAGCAAGATTCTCATCTTCATGCTTGGCAAGTACTCTGACTTGTTCAGTAACCTTCTTAGTCAAAGTTACCTGCATATAACAGGTATAAAATGAAAAAAGAGGAAAAAGTAAAATAACTTATTAGGGCAGTAAAGTTTTATATTGCCCCACCTAACCTCCTCCAGTGACTTGGAAATGAGCTAGAACTGATAGGTAAAAAGATCTGAAGGTGTCAATCCACTGTTCCATATTTAATTGAAATGGTGAAAATTACCAGTTTGGGAAGGAGCTCAGAAGCATTAGAAGGCAATCCAGCTCCATCAACCATCCAAGGACACTCAGATGTTCCATTACTAGGAATTGTCCTTGCACCTGAAGTTATAATTTCATTCAGTCTAGTCTGCAAAACAAAAAGATAGTCTAAAGCTGCACTCAAAAAGATCTGAAGATTGTTAAACATGAAACAATAGTTTAACACCTTACATGACCATTCATGTTTATCCTTATACCCTGTTCTAGGGGGAAGTGCATGGTGGTAACTCATGGAACCCATGTATCAGAACAAGGTACTACAAAGTACCATATAGAATACAATGAAGTCAAAGGTGATAACTAAAGACCATACAACTAAGTAACATGTCCTTAAAATTATAAACATTATTAAGCACACACTTAAAAGTTAGAACATAACTTTTAAGTTGTTCATGAACATTGTCTCAAAGTCTCTTTTAATCAAAGTGATGCGAAGTTTCTACAATAGACACATTATGTAGAATCGAATTTGACCACAAGCTAGATGTCAATGTGCTTTCCCCATGTTTTTAAGCCCAAAGGGAGTGCACATGAAGGAGCATGTTAGCAAAGGGAAGTATACAATCCACAATTGGACTCTCAAGTCCTCACCTAGCGGCTTAAAGTTTTTAGGAGTTATATACAGATTCCTAAACTCAAAGCCGGGAAGAAACGCATAAAAATAACACACATAGCTATTAGTAGCATTAACAATCTTAGGGGTAAACTCCTCACTTTAAATTTGGCCAAACTTATAAAAGCTTGCTCATGTTCTTTATTTGTTTTTTCCCTGAATAGCCATGATCCTTTTAATGGTTGCAAGTAAAAAATGAGATATAGAATGCTCAGAAAATCTGCTTTCCAACTGTTAAATTCCAGCATCCAAAAGGAATTTCCCATGCATCTTCTTATTATTGTAACTTTCAAATCAACTAATGCCTGAGAATGTTTACAGCTAGATCATCAATATTAAAAGAAAACCTTTTATGTTAGTTCTTAATTTGACACTTAATGTTTAGAGAAAAAAAAAAAAACCAAGAGTATGATGCAAATTTGAAAAGTTTCAAACGTCCATGAGAGAACTTTAGTTGATTCTCTAGATTATAGACAACTTATTCAAGATCATAAATAGACCTGTTAAAAGCTCTCCTGTTGATCCAACCACACTTTAATCAATTTATGCAGCATAATAGTTTTTATACTCGACGGATAGATAAATCAATCCATTTACCAAGCCAAGAATTCTAGTTTACTGAATTGTCATATGATATAAAAATTGCTTGTCAAATCAAGGCAAGAGGAGATACAAACCTTCGCTTTTTCCATCTCAATGCTCGCATTCTCAAGTCCGTCTAACATAGAGGAGTCCTTGCTAACAAGGGAGACCTTGATAAGATAACCAATTCAGTCATGCAAGCTCAATGTCAAAAGGCAGAATGAACTTGTTAAGGAAACATTACAAACCAGGATTGGCGTTAGCTGCCCTTCAAGGTCAAGTAGGCCTTTAGCAAAAGCAGCTGCAGACATCTGTTAAATGATTTAATTTAAAAACCTACTGATGATGCCAAATGGCAATGGAAATAAGCATTTGGTAACTAAGCTCAGAATGAAGCACAAATAGTCAGATCAACAATTTGTGAATAATGAGAAGATGAAATTATATATACTCATTTACCACTCAAAGCATACCTACCTGCACACGGCCCTCATCAGAACTGTAAATTTTCAGATCATGACGATATGTACTATGTAGGCGAAGCAGGCCAGTACCTTCACCTGTAATTTTATAAAAATTCGTCACGAAAAGATTCATACAACTAAAATTATCACTATTTTATCTACCTGGCACATATAACACACGTTACACTCATATAGGTTGCAGAAAACCATTAACAGTCAAAGGTTAGAATTGATTGTAGTGACCTGGATACATATTATTTCGGAAATATCTACCCAGTTCTTCTGCCTGCATGGTAATGAGAGACAAAAAAAATCAAATAGAAAAGAAAAGGAAAATCAAACAAATGAAGAGAGAAATTTAGTGAAACTTTTATCCCTCTCAGCCTAATGAATTTCCTTCCTTCCAACCTTAGATGTCTTAAAAATGAATGCCCACTTTAAATTCACTATGCCCTTCTCATTTTGAACTTTCCAATGCTACCCTCACTTAAATTCAAATAATTCTTCTTAACTTTCAGGGGTGGTTTAGCATCTTAAGTGAAAAGTGACATTACAACTAAAGAATAATTTGATGAAATAGTTGAGAGCTCAATTATTACCTGCTTCCTCCCAGCATGTGTAAGCACACCCCCATACTTAAGAACCATCAGAGCTTCAACAGGCCGTTCTTCTTCACCTTCACCATTACTTTTTTGAACTTTAACCCACTTAAGGGGCTTTAATTGAACCTTTCTGTAAATACCAGAAAAATGTCCCCCCTGGAAACCAAAGAATTTATTATGTAACAAACAGCCCAAATAAACAATTAAAAGAAAAGGGAAAAAATAGTTATATACATGTGTGTTGTGTGTATAAAGAAATGTTACATTTATGATAATGAAGGAATAAAGAACCGTGAACTTCTCTATCCACAACACAGAGATCATTTGAAGAGCAAAGTAACTAGAACAATAAAATGAAAATCCTAGACTAGAGCTAATAGATTGATAAAGCAAGTAATTTCAAGATAAGTTTGATAACCTCCTCAAGTACTGCCTTAACTTGACGAAGCTTTTCAGCATGCTCAAGATCTTCAGCTTCATTATCACTTCCAACACCTGGTCTATATCACATAAATAATCAACATTGAATCATTACCAATTTTCAAAATAAGTTCTAAATGTTCCATTTCATAATGTGCTTTCTTATGAAGAAAAGTAAAGCTATGCAAATATTTCTTGAGATAGTATACAGCCCCCCTTCCCCAACCCCTAAAGAATACAAAGAAAGAAAGCCTTCAAAGTTACTATAACATAACAGAACGATAGCTGAATTTATTTCTCCTTTTTTTTGTTCCAGCTCTCAAAACCGTGTCTTCTCCCTTTTAATCTAACCAAGGAGCACTAATCACCTTCTCAATTTCTCTTTATCCAATTTAACCATAAAATCACTAGTTTGCACCCACAATATAGCCAAAATTTTCCTCATTTAAAGCAACCCAAAATTCTATCCTACTAAATTTGTTGCAAATCCTCTTCCTGTCCGGTAAAAATTAACCATTACAAACTTTTGTTTTCATTCCTTTTGATGTTGAGATGTTGGAAGGGGAATATCTGAAAGTGTTTCTGCTAGATCAAAAACGAAGTATGAAATATGAAGAGCAACCTGGGTACAAGCATCCTTGTGGCATCTAATAAATCTTGCAGTTCAACAGCACTTTTAAGTTTTGTCTGAAAAAGTGATGACAAAGAATAGGTTCTTAGACAACAGAATTACCAGCAGAATAAATATAGGGTATACAAAACTGAAATAGTCACCTCAGATCTGGGTCGTCCCCCATTGTACTTTAGCATCAAGTTTAGAAGATTTTCCTCAGTAACCTTCAATTTCACCTTCTGCTTGGGAGTTCTATCACCACTGCTCAATGAGGATAGTTAGTTTAACAATGAAAAGTTGAGTGTTCTAACAAACCAAAAAAGAAACAGCAAGGAAAGTGTAGTAACATACTGTCGAATAACAACTATAACACAACGTAGCTCCTCAGACTGCCCAAATGAACCAATGACTCCACTTCCTTGGCGTGTAAGTCTTTCAGAAGGCTGGACAGGCTCATTTACTTTCCATGGTAATGTTGGTGGTATTACTGAAGAAAGATGAGGTGCTTTTGCATCTAAAAACATCTTCCTCAACACACAAGCAGCATCATCATAATACCTGTATTGGACTGTAAGTCTAATTCATAACAAATGAAAAAAAAAGGAGACGTGACAGTAGTAAGTTAAGAAAAAGGAAAAATAAACACCAGTTCTACCAGTGAGTCTATCAATAGAAATTGATTAAATGAATACAAAAAAGAAACGAACATGCAAGCTTTAACTAAACTCCTTTTCCCCCATAATATATAAGGAGAAACAAAGCTTTGGATGGAAGCTTTTTGTTATCTTCCTAATAATTGGTAAACCAAAATCCATGGTTGACTTGTAGCAGTTATCATTAACACCTTGAATATTTTACATTGAAAGTGGAATCTAGCTCAATTTTATTGCATCTAACAACTGCAGAAGCATTTCTTTATAAAAGTCCAAATAATTGGTGAGCAAGTTATACTGCACTTAGTTTCATTGACTGAAAAATACTAGATAAGTTACATTGGAAACATAATAAAGCACGCACAGAGAATAGACAAGAAAAGAAAATAGAACACCAAGATCAAGCACTTAGACTTTGCTTGCTGGGTAGGAAGGATGGAAAAGGGGTAAGTACGGAAAATTTGCTAATCCAATGGTTAGGTTTCATAAATCATACTTTGTAGCTTAACCATTGGATTGACAACTTTTTCATATTTATCACTTTCCATCATCCGCACTGTGCAACACCTTAAAGACATCAATATATTCAGGGCCAGCATGCACACATGCGAGTTTTTTCCTTTCTCCTCTTTCTGTCTGTGATACATGATATAAGGAAAATTAAAATTAAATGACGAAGAGTGATTACTTTACACGCACAGACAGAAAATAATAACTGAGATATTGCATTCAAGACAATATGTAGCGTAATCAAACGAAAAATAATGATATGAACAACACCGTGTATAATCACAAGACAAGAAACTAATACTTGTGTGAATTTTTCACAAAACTCCATCCATTCACATCACAAGCATATGACCGCCCCTCAGAACGCAAAAGATCAAACCCACACACCTGCAAGAATTCAAACCGGTTATTAAAACGGTATGCCATATAAACCATTACAAATGGAGATATTAAGAATCAAACCTAAAACCAACTGGAAATAGGTGAAGGGACACAACTTCAATAGAAGACTACAGGAAACTTGACACTTAACAAATGTAGAATAACACCTAGTAACACTCCCCCTCATGCGTAGCTCACAAGATCTAAATGTGGACAACATACCAAAGCTCATCAACCTCACATGGGGTCAGGTAGGGAGAACAAAATAACAAAACTAGGGCCTTGATATCATGTTCAGCATATGACCTGATATCAATTGGTAATAAGTGGAGGGGCCCAACTTTGATACAAGACCACAAGAAACCTAATATTTAACAGATGTGGGATAAAACCACTTAATAGAGAAAAACAAATCTTGATTTAGGTTAAGCATTTCTGTCAACACCAGGAAAGCAGATACCTCTTAATAAACCCCGTCTTCTAAGTTTATTTAAAAAGAAAAGGTGGTTACAAGTGCCAGAAGACAATATATGTTTTTTTCCTACAATTGCATGAAAGCATTCTTCATAAATCCAACTGATAGTAACTTTAACATGCGAACAAATCTTTTAACCCCATTACTTAAAACTTAGTTGGAAAAGGAAAAACTAAAATATGATGGTAAAATATATAACAAAGAAATGAGTGCCAATAATATCTCAACAAAACTCATCGTTTCAAACCATCAGAAACCAGAAGACAAAAAGCTAAAGTTGCAAGAAAAGCAAAACAAATATTATAAGTAATTTCCGGTAGATATCATATCGCAGAAAAAACATTGCCATAAAAAGATATGGATCAAAAACCAAGGCAAATTTCACAAATAAGATGGAATAGACATACCGCTTGCCTAAATGCAATGCAAACTTCCCTAGCCATTTGCTTCTCATTAGGTGTCAGCAAAACAGGATATCTGATCTGTCATTAGATAATTGAGATATGTTCAAACATCATATATTCCAACCTCCATGTGAAAATCAAATAGCAGTGAATCGGTTATGTTAGAAAATAAGGTAGTTATTATGTAATGTGCGAAATGTTCTATGTTAGTAATAACTAAAAAACCTTCTGCATTAGTTATGTAGCCAATAAGATAGCTGATTATGTAATGTATTATACATTCTATGCATCGATAATAATTAATTAACCCTTCCATCATTTTCACTCTGCAATTAAAGGAAGTGATCTGCCACAATGCAAAACAAATAATATAAAACATTACAGGAGCAAGATAGACCCAAATTACAGCTTTTTGCATATGATCTTTTACATATGATTTTCCTGCTAAATTATTGACTTGACCATCTATTTTATTGGCCCTTCTTCACTCTGCAGCACCATAAAGGTAAGGGCAATGATTTAAGTCATTTCGCTGGATCAAAACATATCAAGCAATATGTACATCATAAGCATGTCTTAGTTATGATTAACTTCTTTTATAGATGTTAGTTATGATTAACTTCTTTTATAGATGTCTTGCATATACTTTACTTTCAATATATTTTCACCAGGTAACATGGATTTAATCTCTTTAGCATGACAGAATCCAACTGAAACAATCTCCTAATAATTTGAATCCAACAAATATTGTTCATCATCCACTTCAACTCTCAAAGATGATTAAAAAAACCACTGTTTTAACTTGAAACTACATGCTAATCTGCAGATAAAACATCCCTCCATAGCCCAAGCACTAAAAGAGTAAATGATAAGAGGTTGCTTGACAATCAAGAATTGACGAAGAAACAAGTGATTGTCAAGGAACCAAAATGACCAGAAAGTGGGATTTCTGAGTATGTGCTCAGGTGCATACATCAAAGAGAAGAAGTAAAGAACATGCTTGATTAATATATTACCAAATACTTACTTCTTTTCCATCAGGATTTCTCATAACAACACCATCAACAACAGGAGACTTCCTAGCCTCAGCATGTGCATATTCAGGACCAACAGTATAGACCTATATTCATTTGACAGGATAAGCAGACAACCTTGCCAATAAGAGAGACAGACAGAGAGAGAGAAAGCGGCAATATGACTATCACTAAAAGTTCAAAAAAAGATCCAGCCGAACCATAAAAAACAAATGTACAGTCTGCATATAGAATAGTTGATTCTTCCTAATGCAAATAACTGCCTAATCAACTGATATTCAATACCTAACTAATACTATAAAAGTTCGCAGAAACAGCAAATGCGAAGCTACCCTTATACGCTGTTCCCTCCACTCTCCTAGTCAAACAGAGTTAAATGTAAAGAGTGCACTATTGAATGCAGAAAAGTCTGCAACAATAATAAGAATCAGGTTTCATATAATAACCAATCAAAGTAAACTAAATTAACTACAAAACTTGTACGCCAAAATGTACAACCTTGACATCTGTTCCTCCAGTTGGCATAAACTCCTCATATATATAAGAACCTTCACGTCTTACTCTTCTAACTTCAGGATGGAACTCACTTGATCTGTTTCCAACCTACAAAAGAGAAACTATACCACATTATAACCATTTGCCAGTAGAATATCAAAACAATCATGAACAGCTATTTGGCATATTGGCTGCTGCATTTACAACAGTTTGCCCCTTAAATCAGGCAAAAAAGTTAAAAGCATTTCCCAGAAAAAGGCTTATAAAATCCATATCAGAGCTTCAAACATAACAAGAACGTTCTAGCCAGAAGTTCAAGATAATATTCAGACCTTCCTAAATAATTCCTTCATGCCTCCACCTGCTGAGCTAGGGTAATAAATCATTATACTATGATCATCCCCTTCAAAAAAAAAAAAAAAAATCGGTTAACATACAGGCAAAACTGGAAAAAGAGTTGCAATGAAGCCAGATTGGTGGCGCAGTTACGAATATCAAAGAACAGGAATCCTCCCAAGTGTCATGAATTAGGTTTCAAGACTCAACTTCATGAACCTATTAAACTGGTAAGATAATTTTAAAACTGAACTAGGTAAGCATATGGGTTTGTAGATGCAAATGTCTTAACAATTTTCATAAGGTGGATGGTTGTTATTCAACATACCATAAAATCAATAAGCAGATCTTATATTTTCATTCAAAATCCTTTTTTTTCAGAAAAATGGTGTATAAGAAACCAAAAAAAGAAAAAGTATGCCCCTTTAATTCTATAGATCAAGCCAGTCAATAAAAAAAATATTATGTAAGGAAACAGTTCTCTAAATACATTGCACATGCAATAACTTTATTGATCCTTGCCCCATACTATATACAAACAGAAAGAACATATTTAAATATTGTCAGACGAGAATGAAATTAATGAGCAATAGATTAAGTGTCCAGTATTTGATCTTTTTTCAAGAACAAAAAGAATAGACGCTTTAACATACTCTTCAAATTGCAAGTCAAATTTTATGGAAACAAGAAAAAGGCCACAAAGAACCACATTAAGTTCATGCTTAGGATACCAGTGAGGAGCTAACAGATGCAAGAAGATAAACAGAAGTTTAAGGACCAAACTCACCATCAACAGGCTTTTCCACAAATGGCTTCCAAAAACGATTTCCATGGACCTCAACATAATCTTCATCTTCAATAAAGTAATCCAGCTCTTGGTATGGTTCTTCTCTATTTACAAGGGCATATCTTGGAACAGAGATACCAAACATTTCAAGTCGCTTGAATCCCAAAATAATAAGGTTAGTCTTTGTCAATCAACTGCTATAATATCATACATTTCAACCATTTATATAGTCAGTTCTCAGATAAGCTAAAAGGATAATGGTTTTGCTCAAAGAATAGAAGCTTTGACCGATTATGATATAGATCTAGCCTTAATCTTCCTGTCAACCAATATTCAAACTTTACAATATTACATGGGGGACAGGAGAACCAAACTACCACTAAGAGCCTCTCACCTACATTCCAAAGGATGAAGGTTTAGGACTATGAAAAGCAACATATATGACCTAAAAAAATTGCCACAAAGTACTTAGGTGAGGTGGAGTGGTCTTGGTTTTTCTAACTGGAAAAGGGTCAAAACCACAACGTCAAGATGGATGCTTAGGATGTATACCTCGTATACCTTCCGTCGATCATGAAGAAGGTGTTGTGGCTCCAACTCATTCACAAGGAACGGTCTGAATCATAGAGCAGAAATAGTAGGAAAACATAATTAATTACTGCTTGCTTGGTATAGAAAAGAAGAAATTGTTATTATTCAAAGAACTAGAATGACCAAAACAATGTAATAAACTTGTAGATGTTCTATAGATTAAAAAATTGGAACTGTGGCAGAAATTAGCTTTCTCTGATCTTTAAGAGATTGATTCTGCTGAAAAAAAAAAACACATAGTTGAGATGGAATAATCTGATCGTGGCTCCAGTTACACGGAAGGATAGATATAAGTTAAATTGACTATAAATAGGGCTAAAGTTACTGGAGGTCTAGACTCTAATAGTGGATACCATGGCACTTAATAAAACAGCCATACTGTGGTACTTTCCCTTGCAATCATGCAAAAGCAAAACTTTAGACTTTCCCAACCTAAACTAGAGAGATATTAATTGATCATCACCTTGAACATAATTATCTTCTGAATTTCAAAAAGTAATCCACTGCTCTTGAGCATTCACTAACACTCCATTTGGATTGAGACCTAATACTTTTATATCTATGGACCTCATACCTCATCATATTGATGGATTGATGCTGATGAGTTAGACCCAAGATCCAATCAGAATTAATATAAATAATTAACTTTTAATGGAATCTAATTTTAAGACCTATGTACAAAAGAAAATATCAGAATTTTGAAGTAATCATCATGGCTCTGAATTCTTTAATTTTTTAAGGCGTTACTTGACCAACATTTAGCACATTACTTGTAGCCAGATAGGAAAGTATGACAGTCAAAAAGTTATTCTATCATTATGTTAAGTTTCCCACATTGAAGTTACAAATCGATTCCCTATTGTGAACATGCAAATAGAATACATGCATACAAAATTAAATATATATATATATATATAAGAACTTACTTCCTTAAAGCAGCATATTCTTCAGCCTTCTTTAGGGGAAATCCAGAGGAGTAGAATGCAATTAAACAATCACAGATTGGCCAGCTGAAACAAGCAAAATTACAAGAAATTACGACCTCTCAGCTAGGTAAGAAAAACAATGTGAACCTTGACCGTTTGAGTTTGATAACAAGAAGTACACTCATTACACAAATATGGACATCTCCCTCCACATCCTCCAACTTAACTCCCTCGAAAAATCATATAATCATCCAATGAAAGGAGACAGGGTAAGTTATGATCTCAAATCACACAGTTGCTCAGACTCAAACTATACCTTTCGAAGAAAAAACAAATGACAAGACAATAAATCAATAGGAAGATAACAGCTAAAAGTGAAGACTTCAAATTTTTCAACATAAATGCAACCGTCTATTTACTGCTTTCAACTGGAAATTTAATGAGCAAATCTGTGGATCCCCTCCACCCCTTTTTTCTTCTTCCTTTCTTTTGTCTTCTAAGTTTAAAATAAAAATAAATAAATGATAACGACACCAACAATACCAATTGTAACCAAATAAAAAATATCACAATGTAAATCTGAGACAATGTGATTCCACTAATTAACCAAAAATGTACCTTTCTATAGGATCTTCAAGAATAACCCTATCACCGAAATGGAGAATCTACAAGAAGAAAAAAAGAAAGACATTGCAATGCAAGAAATCCATAAGAACAAAACAACAAAACATTTTTCTTGAAGTACATATCACCGAAATGGAGAATCTACAAGAAGAAAAAAAGAAAGACATTTCAAAGCAAGAAATCCATAAGAACAAAACAACAAAACATTTTTCTTGAAGTACATGCGTCCAGCACTCATATCTTATGCATATTCGGACATGGATGTAAGAAATATGGCCGTTGAAGTACCCTTCAACTGACATGGAAAAAAATTTAACATGCATGTGTTGAACACATATCATATCCAATACTTAGACCCAAGTTTGATTAACATAGGGTGCAATATAGCACACACTAACAAACTCCAGCATATCATTCCAAACACTTAATTAGAGTTTTACCAAAAAATAAAATTTACATATTTCATCAATGTAAATGAGCAAACCATGGTTTATCCATTTATATTTCCCGTAAACTAATTCACGTTACATCAAATTCAACTCATACATAAATAAAACAATTCTAATTCAGATTAATTTAAAGTTTAAAAGTTATATCTGATCTACCTCAAATTCGCCAAAAGCCTTAATCCTGTCCAAAATCTGTCTCATTGGAGCTGAAAAAGCCTGAAAAAAGAACAGGAAATGTTTTAAAAGCTTAAAATTTAAGCATTAACACATAGCAATAAATAATAAATTATATTACTATACAAAGTCACACGTCGTCCAACTATATTATATTTTTTATGAAAAAATTATAATTTTTTCATATATTTAGTAGAAAACTCGAGCGAACAAAAGAGACAAGGACCTCGCTTCCGCATTTCACCTTCTTTTCCATGACGCAAATTCCAACAATTATCTTCTTATATCCTCTTCCATCTCCTGCTCCTACCATCTCTGAATCTTCCTTTTACTCTTTATATCTCAAAAAAGAAAAGTAATCTCAGCGAACAAAAAAGAACACTGCGACGGAAAACTCTTCCGCTGTGAATCACCGCCAGAACGCAAATCGGAAACTTCCAGGTATATATATTATCATACGTATAATATAAGATCAAGAAGAAGTAAAAAATAAAATAAAATAAAACAGTGAAAACGGGAAAAAAAAAAGAAAGAAAAAACAGAGAAAGCGATTCAGCGAAGAATAAAGAAGGCAAGGCGTTGAGTAAGTCGCGAGAAATATCGGAGAGGAAAATGAGATGGAACGCTTTCCAAGCCGAACAAAAATGAAAAACTTCTATTTTTTGAATTAAAAATATATTTATAGATTCATTTTAGTATTGAGGGAGGGGGTGTTTGGAGTGGAAAGATATTGGATTCCGGAATATTCAAGTGGATGATGATTTTGCTTTGTGACAGGGACGTGCAAAGTTTACGGGGTTTTTTTGGTAAATTTCTTACCCTTTAAATTCTAACTACATCTCCTACTTTAAAGCTTATATCAATTAAACCTATTGCTTTCACATTGATACATTATAGGTATGTATGTACGCATGTATTTTTAAATTTTTAATTATTTTACATACCACTTAACTGCGAAATGAAATGACTTAATTGGTATAAACTTCTAATTTTGACAATGTGATTAAAACATTTTAAAGTTTGAGAATCAATTTAAAATATTATTTGTAGTTTTAAAATGTTTGGTACAATTTTAAGGGCTAACCCAAAATTTGGCATGGGTCTCACTCCTAAAATGAATTTTTTATTTAAATTCTTTAAAATTTTAAAATTTTAAATTAGTAAAGATAAAATTATACTTTATTCCCCAAATGATAAAATTTTAATTTAACCATTAGAAAGTTACAATTTAATTTTGACTCTTAAATAATTTTCTAACTTTGCCCTTGTACAATTTACTATTTTTCATAAGTTTAATAGAGTGTTTAATTTTGAATTTTCTTTAATATAAAATAAATATATAATAAATTTAATATTTTTAATCATAACATAAAAATAAGTTGTTTTAGATTTATTAATTTCAACTTTCATTATGTACTAATTTCAAACTAATATAAAAATAGTATAATACAAAAAGTTTATATTTGGTAGATTCACATCTCTTTTATATATTTATTTTTAAAAATTTGTAGTAAAAGTTTAAAACCATACATAAACTTTGATCAAATGTATAATTAGTGATGACAATGGTGCAAGGTGAATTGTTGTCCACCTCGACCTCGACCCTAAGTTCTACTCTCGTCTCTCGACTCTAACTCGATCCTGACATTAAAAAAATAAACTTGCCCTAACCTCAACTCAAAATTTTATTAAAAGCCCGATTTCGACCCATCCTGATGGAAGTTTATTTTATTTTATTGTTTCAAATTAACCAATTCTTTGATTATAAAACAATTCATTCTAATATGTTGAAATCTTTTATTATGAAACAATGTCTTGAGAACGTGCTAACTATTTTTTATTTGCTTACTTGATAATATAAATTATGTATATTAGTCACTTTGCTAAATCTGATTCAATTGGAGCTATTAGTTCAGGAAGTAAGAACAATAGTGCAGTAGGCAGTAGATGAATTTATATAAGACGTTTAAAGCTATTTACTTGCCTACAATAGATGAGTTTATTCAATCAATGGCTCCATGTAAATAGCACAAGATAAACACTATTACATTGTCACATACGAATTTTGTATTTGGTTCTTTTCTACAGGTTTATGTCCCTTTCAAGCATCCAATGTCTAATTTCAACTATCATTACTTTAGTGTAATCACTAACAACCACTGCCAGAAATCAAGTACATAAATTTACAGCCCATAAAATCATTTAGGGGTTAAATCATAAATAAAAATAAAATGAGGAGTAATTTTGTAAATATCCCAGGGTAGGGCAGTCTAAACTCAATCTCGATTCGATCCGGCAACTTTAAAAAAAGGGATAATGTCACATTTGGTACCTATACTTCCATAAAATGTCCATATGATGCCTGTACTTTAAAAATGTCTAATATAGTACTTGAACTATTAATTTGTGTATTATTTGGTACTTGGTACTTTTATAAAATGTTTAATGTGGTACCCTACTTTGAAAATGTCCAATGTGGTACTTATATTTTGAAAATGTTTAATGTGGTACCCTAACTATCAATCTGTGTATTATTATAATATATAGAATTAACACCTTTAGTAAATGCTAAATCAACCAACGAAAATTTGACATATAAATTTTTCCAAATCATTAATATCACATGAATAATAATATTATGAAAATAGATAATAAAGCATAAAAATGGAATTAAATAAACTAAATTTTAAAAATAACTATATCTAAACAATATAAGTTTAACTTTAAAAATCATCATTTTTAACTCAAGATTACTTAGATTTTGTTAAGAACCCTAAATTTTCCAAAATTTATATAAGCCAAAATTTCCCCAATTTTATGTCTCTTACTTGACTTATTGAGCTTGAATAAAAGTTTGAATACCTTGATCTCAAATATCATTTCATTTTTTTTTCCATTTCACATAATATTATGTTATTCATATGGAATTGTTGATTTGAAAAAATTCATGTGCCAATTTTCATTAGTTGGCTTAGTATTTATTATGGGTGTTAACTTTAGATACCATAATAATACATAAATTGATAATTCAAGTACTACATTGAACATTCTCAAAGTATAAGTACCACATTAGACAATTTA
The DNA here is from genome assembly GCF_025698485.1 of Gossypium arboreum. Lineage (NCBI taxonomy): Eukaryota > Viridiplantae > Streptophyta > Magnoliopsida > Malvales > Malvaceae > Gossypium > Gossypium arboreum. Next base: position 10,084,408 of record NC_069073.1, on the reverse strand, counting down.
TGAAAGTACAAGGACTAAATAATACACAAATTGATAGTTCAGTACCACATTGGACATTTTATGAAAGTACAAATAGCAAATAATACACAAATTAATAGTTTAGGTATCAAATTGAACATTTTATAAAAGTACAAAACTAATCACTAACACAATTATTGATATAACACTAATTTACACTAACATGATGCATGCACAAATAATTATATTTATTCAATATAAAAATAAATTAATGTATTTTATTTTTAAAATGTATGTAATTGAATCAAAATTAGTGTTTCATGTATATATTTGAACAACTATCAAAGTTTCAAGTGTATGATTGCATCAAATCATAGTTCATGTATCAAATTGTATCTTATATGATAGTTCATGTCTAGTTTTAATATTTATCCCAATTTTTATTGTATCCTATATACACTTATCATCATCCCAACCCTACTTGTAGAATTTTTAAATTCTACTAGTAATGTACCAAATATTTTCCCATATAAAAACTGATAAAAGTATACTAATGTTTCAAATTTTATACAATACCTATTATTAAAATATCAAATTTTTACTATATTATAATAAAACTTTGATTGACGTGTAAAGCACTTAGTTTACATCGACTAAAGTTTCAAATAAAACTATTTTAATTTAAGATGAGATCTACTTATACTTGATATAAAATTTAAGTGGTTTTATATTCTTTTATAATTTTTATACGATTAATATTTTAATAATACAACTATTTCAAGATACTTGTACTTGTCATGCATGTAAATTTTTAATTGATTCAATATCTCTATCATATAGATTTAAAATATTATCTATATATATTTAATTGTTGAAAGTTTTTTATATAAAACGAATAGTTAGAAATTTTTAATTTATGTCAAACTTAGCATGCATGATCTATATAAATGGAGCATGAAATATGACTGTTAGATTGTTAAAATATTAACGGAATAAAAAGGTATAGAATGGTGTAAAACCACTCTAGTTTTACATCGGAGTTAGTGATCCCTCTCCTTTAATTTATACTATCTTATATCTTTTAGGCTGAAATGTTAAAAAAGTCCTCAATAAAAAATCAAAGAATCAATTGAGCATTTTATGAAACAAGTACATCTACCGGAGCCCTCAGTGACAAAAGAAAAATTAATTGACCCATTTTGTTAATAAAAACTGCTAGATGATATATTTTATTGTTAATCGTGCTAATGTGCCCGACGAAAACCACAAAAACTACCACGTGGCAATATATTAACGTGGTATGCCACATCATCAAAAAATAAAAAAAATAATTAAAATATAAATATAGAATGAATCTGAATAAATAATTGTCTAGATTTATTTAAATAGCACAAAACTAAAAAAATAACTTTAAAAATATATTTATCTTAAAAAAAGTGGTACACATCTGTATCTAAAATATATTCTTAATATTTTCACCAAAAAATATATTCTTATGCAGATAAAAGAAATTTAATGATTTAATATGTGACAAAATATTTGATACTTTATCCATATATCTTATCTAATCTATTATATCTAATCATATAATATAATATAACATAATAAGATACATAAACATTAAAATTGCGACAAATAGTGCATTTATGGTTTTATATTTACATCAATATCTAATTAAATAAAAATGATTTAGATAATTATCCATTTGGATTAACTTTCATATTTATTTATTTTTAAATTTTAATTTTAAATAAAAGTTTTTAAAATTAATTATCGTATTTTAATTTTTTTTATTTTACATACTACTCATTAGATTTCATCACTATTTCCAAATAATTTTAAAAATCATTATTATATATTTGTAGTATCTTAAATATTTAATTAGATAATCAGAATTTTAAAATTTAGATAATTTTAATTAAATAAAATTAATTAAATATTTTATCCATTTGATTTAAATTAAATATTTTTTTATATATTACTATTTTAAATTTATATTTTAACATAATTTTTTTAAAAACAATTATCACATTTAAAAAACGTATTTTTTCTTATCTATTCACTAGATCTTATCACCACTTTCAAATATTTTTAGATTAATTATTATATATTTATATTATCTTAAATGGAATTATGAAAAATAAATTTGAATAAGTATTTAAAACAATCTATTTAAATAATTAAGTTTAAGATTTAAAACAAACTTTTATTATCTATAATCAAATATATAATATAATTCATTTAAAAATAAAACTATATTAGATTTTTCAAATAATCAAACATATATTATCTCTTTTTTTATGTAGTTTCTATATTTTTTCTTTTTTTATTTACTATTATCTATTAAATTAGATTTTCAAAATTTTTACCAATATTATTTTGCAATATTATGTGACATATTCAAATTTTTTTATTCATTTTTCATTATCTATTAGATTAGATTAAATTATATATGTTTTAAAAAACATTAGATTAGAACTTAACATTTATTATCTTTTAGGTTTTAAAAGTTATATTAATTGAGTCTTAGCTAGACTGATATGTACACTGTTATTAATATAGGAGGAAGTAGGTTCAAGTCTTTTGAAGCATATTATTTTCCTATTTAGGATGACATGGGTTCAAATGTGCACTTGATGCAATATTTGGTATATTAGCGGTATACTTTTTTATTCGACAAGCAACCTTAAAATATTACCATATGTGTCTTTCTTTTAAATATTTATTTTTAATAATTTACTATATTCTTATAAGACACTTGTCAACTTTTAACTCTACTAGTGAAGTCTAAAAACTTTATTAGCAATGCACTAATTCAAAAAATATTAACTTAACAAATAGTAAAATTAAATGTATATATAAAATTTTCATATTAAAATATTATTAAATATTAAATTTTGAAATAAATATTATTTAAGATAATATAGATAATATTATTTAAAAATTTCCCGAAATTTGTCTTTTGCTTCTAATTGACCTTGAATGACCATGAGATTTTCTAAAATTTGCTTCTGAAATGTTTGGGTTCATAAGTTAAGAAGGGTGAAGTATTTTAAAGAAAATTAGGAGAAAATCATGATCAAATTTCTACAATTAAAGTTTCATGCAGAGGAAACTTGACTTTAAATGGGAAGTTCATTGGGGAATATAATTAAATTTAGTATTTGCTCAAATGGATAATATGACGTTCTTACGTACGTAAGTTTAATCTTTACTTATTTTTTTATTTGATATAGGTGGTTTATGTTTAGTTATTTGTTTTTTTCCCTAAATTTAATTTAGTTTAATCTTGTTGTTTGACTTAGGATTTGTTTAGACAACACAAAGTAATTGAATGAAAGTGCAATTATTAGAGTAATAATTACACTCTCTTGTAATATAAATTATCTAACTGTTTAATTACAATTTGTACTACCTAATATAACATATGAGATTATTTGTATGATAAAAAATTTAAACGAGTAACAAAAATTAAAATCAAATCATTATATATAATTATGTTAGCCCAAGAAAATAGTTGATAATACGATTATTAATAAAAAATAACAAAAAATATCATATATAATTTTGTCTAATTTTTCTAGCATTGCATATTGTTGGGCTATTCCCTCTTTAACATTTATCATATACTTCATCACTCCTTATCATAATTTGTTGGTCCTTCACTGAGTTTATTATCATTTGAGTTTGTATCTATATCATTTGAATCTTTTTTTAGAACAACAATAATCCTCTCAACCATATTTCGAAGTTTTGAATGTCTTAAATTAAAGTGTTCACAAGTCAAATCTTTTTATAAAAGCTTTTTATGAATAAGTATATTAATTTTTATAATATATAGCATGAACACATAAATAAGTTATACCCATACTTTTTGTCATATTTTTTTATAAATAAGTATATTATAACACTTTGTCATTTTATAACACGTAAATTATTTTTTATAATATGCTTTTTGGTCATAAATTTAGATTTTTTAGAATTTAAATAATATAATTTTTGTTATAACCTTATAAAATACGCATAAATTAATTTTTATAATATAATTTTTAAAATTAACAATATAATTTTAGAAATTTTTGTCCTGATCATCCCAAATCCTCATATGTTTTCATGCTTATAATATAATTTTTATGACTTAAACTTGTACAAGAATAATTTCTTAAAGTTAAATAATGCACAAGTGTTTAGAAATTGAGAAGGTAATTAATTGGATTTAGGTGCAATTACCCATGAATCACAATGGTTACCCAAACATGCTACCTTATGTAATTACAAGTAATTACACCCAAATTCAATTACTAGGTGACCTTTCAAACACTATATTAGTTTTTCACATAATATTTATTATCCATGTGGTTGATTTCAGAAAAAAAATTCACATGTTAAAATTTTATTAGTTGATTTAGCATTCAATAACAATGTTAACTCTAGGTACCAAAATAATACACAACTTGATAGTTTAGGTACCACATTGGACATTTTATGAAAGTACATGTACCAAATAATACACAAATTGACAGTTCAAGTATCATGTTGGATATTTTCAAAGTATATATACCGCATTGGACATTTAATGAAAGTACATATTCCAAATAATAAACAAATTGATAGTTTAGATAGATATTTTCAAAATATATATATCACATTAGACATTTTACAAAAGTATAAATACCAAATGTGAATTATCCTAATATAAAATATTTTATTAATTGTATAATCTTAGCTATAATCAAGTCATATTTAAGAGATTTAATCATTGATCAAAATTGGCAGACTACTAATTATGTAAATGAACTATTAATTCGGCAACTGTTTTTTTTATTAGTTAGCTATATATTTTTCTCATATTAAAAGAAAGTTCTTACAAGTAGGGGTGAAGTCAGAAATTTTTTATTGGGGGCTGGAATTAAATTGTATATTTTATGATAGTAAAAATGTAATTTCACCATTTTAATAGTTTATATCTTTATAACTTTTAGAAGATTAAATCAAATTTTTATTACTTTGGGAGGCTAAAGTGCAATTTTACTATTACTAATTTAAAATTTTATAAATTATAAAGAGCTTAAATGAATTTTTTTTCATTTTAGGGGGGGCCAGTGCTTTGCCAGCCCCTTGGATCCGCCCCTGCTTACAAGAATTAATTATCCAACTAATTGATCATAAGAAAAACTCAAAGAATCATGACAAAGGTATTGTTGAACATAATAAGAAGGGCTTTTAAGGAGCTTTAAGGCCATTTCTTCTAATAGGCATGATTTCGCCAGAACGCTCGCAACAGTATTAGCTTCTCTGTAAACATGTTGAATTCTAATGGTCCACTCCTTGGAGCAATCCTCCCTTATACGTCGCACTAGTGATGGTTGATTGCAATCTTCATCTCGTTCAATCAATAGCTCAACCACCATTTTGGTATCATAGTTAACTATAACTTTTGAAACACCCTTGTTCCAACAAACTTCTAACCCTTCAAAGATAGCCCTTAGTTCAGCATTCAGAATTGAAAGGATGAGAAGGATGAATGTGGAAGTAGATCGCAAAGTTTGTCAAAGTCGCGGATTTGACCCAATGCTCTAGACGTTCGGAAAGAAACTTGAATTTTAACACAACATGAAACGAAATTGAATCCAAGTCAGATAAAAAAATTAAAATAAATAAATAAATAAAAATAATAATAAATCAAATATAAGAATAATAAGGAAGCGAATAAAGAAGATAAATGGAAAGATAGAACCTGGCATGTAAAAGTCCTAAGAAGTTTTGGAAACACAAGGAATCTACAACCCTCTTCAAGTAGCTCTAATTTCCCCTCCAAGATAGAAATCTTGGCAAGAAAAAAATTGAAGATGATCCCCACAATCTAAAGTTATTGCTAAAACTCTTCTAAAAGAAACTCAAGAGAAATTCTTGAAAAAGAAAAACTCAGAGAGAATTTATTAACTCAAAGAGAAATAGAATAATAATGAATTGTATGAATTGTGTACAATACAAAGGCCTATATATACACTAGCTAAATATATCTAAATAAAACTCTTAGAACTCTAATTTAATCTAAACAAGAAGTAGTTTTAAACTAAAGTTTCTTGTTAACATAAAATTCTAAATAACTTAAAATACTTACTAATTATAAAAATTTGGAATAAAATAATAATAAAATAATAAGAGTTGATAAATACAATATTGGACTCATATATAATAAAAATTAAGCCTAAAACCCGAACCCAATATGATTTAAACTCGAATTAAAAGCCCGAAATTCGTAATTCCTATCATAGTCCCGTTTAGAAATTCTGCTCGCGCAGTTTTCACTAAAACGGTCATAACTTGGGCTCTTGAACTCAAAATTGAGTGATTCAAAATGTGTTTTGAAGCTAAGAGATAGATCTTCAAACACCATGAAGACATCTCAACTCAGAAATGTGACAGCCCTAATTTGACCCTAGTCGAAATGTGGTTTCGGGACCACAAAATCGAGTCATAAAATTTATTTAAAATTTTATTTGCATAACTTCTATGTGTGATAGTGCATGTGTGATGTTTTAATTTAGTCTTATGAATGGGAATTTTACTTGAAAGGACTTAGTTGAGAAACCATAAAAATGTGATGGGTAAAAGTTAAAGTGGCCAAATTGTATATGGATAGCATCATAGATGACTTGCATGTAAATTGGACCATTATGATTATAGTGGACGGTAATGATGATGAAAAATGTGGCATTTTGTGTATTTTATATTAGTGAAATAATATTAAATAGTTTTATATTAGAAAACCATGAATTAATAATAGAAAAAGGGTGATAAAAACAAAGTTTCTCATTCTTCTCCCCTTTTTGCCGAAACTAAACAAGAAATTGAAGAAAGAACACCTAAGGCATTCGGCCATCTTGTGTTGGGAATTAAGGTATGTTCCATGAGTTTGCTTTTAAAATTTTAGTGCATTTGAGATAGTTGCTAAGTCTTTTACTTAGCCCATGTGTATATTTTAAGTTTGGTGTTGTCATGTATATTCGGCCATGGAAGTTTTCTACTTCATGGATAGTGTGTTAATGTTTTGAAATAGATATGGTAGAAGGATAAGGTTTGAGCTTTTTAATTCTTGAATTGGTTGAGTTTGATAAAATTTAATATTTGTGGCTTAATTATCTAATGACAATCGGCTATGTTGAAATGCTAAATTAATGCTAAATTGTAAGTATTTAATTGAGTGTTAGCCAAAATTGAGCTTATGATAGTAATTTGAATTTGTGAAATTTATGCATTTTGTGGTCCAAGTGTGATAAGAACCATACGGTTATGGCATGTAAGCATGAAGATTAGATGATGGATAATTTTAAATGTGAGATGGTTAGAAGTTGATTTAAAGGCTTAATAAGTTAGTTTAAGGTGAAGTCATTAGCTTATGATATTCGATTTTGGCTACTATGTGTTGGATCTTGAATATTTTAATGTTTTGAATTAGTAATGGATGAAAGATAATGTTTAAGTTTGCTAAATATTGAAATTAAAAGTTAAGTATATGAATTAGGAGCATGAGTCCATCCGGCAATTTAAGATAAATTGTGAAATAATGCTTAATATTAGTAGTACTTGTTTAATTGGCAAATTGAGCTTAGAATGGATGAATTTATGAGTTTGGGACAAAGTATATATATATTCGGCTATGAATTTTCGTGTTTAATTTTGAATGTTGATGTTTCAAATTGAAAATGGATGTTAGTTGAGTTATAATACTTGCTTAATAATGAAAGGAACATGAGCTTAATGCTCAAATAGCATTCGGCTTGGGAGTAAGTTAAATTAGTTAGAAAATGAGTTCCAAGATAGTGAATTATGTGTTAAAAGAGGGAATTAGGTTGTATATACGTGATTAGATTGAATACAAGAGGCTATGTTAGCTAATTGAGGGATTCGACCATAGTATTATAGTGAACAATAATTTGAACAAGGGTTTTAATTTGTATGATAGGTTTTCGGCTATGGTTGATTGGATAATAAATTGGTGTGGATGCTTTGAATGAGATATGTACATATTTTAGTTTATGTGCTATGGAGAATTTGATTAAAATAGTTTGGAAATGTGAATTGCCGAAATTATCTTATATATGTAGCGAATAAATTGATGAGAAGTATGTTTGGATGTGCATTAAGTTTAAGGGTTAAACTTTAAATTGTTATGGCTTGGTTAATATTAGATGGAATACCGAATATGTGTGTGTGTCTATGAGGAATGAATATAAATTGGGGCTTCGATGATTGAATTATTTTATTTGCTTAGTTGGAGCTCAAAATCAAAGGGAGCCAAGTTCGGCCAAAGGAAAGGCAAAAGCTGTTGAGTAGCTGATCGGAGTTGTTCGTCCGACTAAAAAGGTAACTTCCTAAGTAATTTAAGTTACGGTTAATATTGCACATAAAATAGGTTGGATAAGAAATCATGGTATGTGTGAATTTGTGAAAATCGAATGTGAGATTTATCAACCTATCTACGACATAGTGGTAGCTATAAATAAGAAATTTCAACACTATGTGTGCAAAAACTACATGGCACTATGTGTGCAAAAACTACATGGCACTATGTGTGCGAGGAAACACGGCACTATGTGTGCGAATGAGTAAGAGCACTATGTGTGTGGACCTTTAAATCGAGCACTAAGTGTGCGATATCGATCGTAGAGAATTGTTTGTGCAAATGAAAAAGTTTAAAACTTTAAACTGGGAGTAATGAAATGTGCATGGATATTAGACACGGGACTTGATTTATATCTGTATATTAATAGATAAATGCTTGGGAAGAGAGAAAGAAGAGAAAGGTAATCGGCTCAATTAGTATATAATTGACCAAAGAAATAAATTAATGATAAATGAATTTAAATGGATTGGATATTGATTTATAGATGGAGCGGCTTGGTTTGTGCTTTATTTGTTAATTGGATCATTACATTCTTTTAAAAAAAAATTTCTTAGGACTTATTGAGTTAATAACTCACTTGGTGTGTTTATTGGTTTTGTATAGATCATGTTGTCGAGGAAAGCTTGGATTTGTTACGAAGTCATTACATCTTTTGACAACCCTTTTTGGTATTTTTGTTTAAAACTCAAATAGACATTATGGCATGTATAGAATAATATTTTGGGAGGTTGCTATTTTGATAGTATTGTATATATATATATATATATATATAAGGCCATGTGAATATGGCTAAAGTTCTATGTATGGATGTGATAATGGTTTTATTATAAATCTTGAAGTGAAATCAACTTGACATATGAATTCATATTGTGATGAGTGTGATTATGTTATGCTTGAACTAACATGTTAAGCATTCGAGATACATTATGTATGTATATTTGATCAAGAGGAAAAAAATCACCTTACATTTTTACCCTTGTGTTAGTATGTGCATACTATAGAAGTTACTCATGGAAACGTGCTATTATTGTTGTAATTACTTAAATTAATATTGGACACGGGTATTAGGGTGTGGCAAGAAATGCTAGGATCCCATCCCAAAAGTCATCACATGTAATATCCTGATTTTGGGCCTAGTCGGAATAGTGGTTTCGTGACCACAAAATCTGAGATAGAAATAATTATTTTATGATTATTTTAAGGTCTATGATATGATTGCATGATTGTGTGAAAATTTAGTGAAGAAATTTTATGCATAAAGTGCTTAAATTGAAATTAGGGACTAAATCGAATAATTTGCAAAACTTGCATTCTAGAAGTTTCTAGTATGAAATTGTTTTGAAATATTAATTAGGAGGTCTTAAATAGAAATTTTACCAATTTCTAAGTCTATGGACAAAAATTGGACATGGATGGAATTTTTGGAAAGTTTAGTAGTAAGGGCATTTTGGTCATTTAGGGGTAAAATGAATTAAAATACAAAATTAAAAGCCAATTTTGCTCATATTCAACCCCATGGCTAGGGTTTTTCAAGCTTCCAAGCTCGATTGTAAGTCCGTTCTAGCCTCGTTTTTAATGATTTTTACGTTTTTTGGAGTCCCGGTAGCTCGATTTAGCTTATGCTAGCAATAATTCAACCTAGAGTTCATATTTGGAAAAATACCCATAGGTGAAATTTGTGTATTTTGGTGTTTTATGATAGAATATGAGGTTTTAAATTATGTTAGACAACTTGTACTACTCGGTTTTAAGCGAAAACGAGCAAAAGGGCTTAATCGGTAAAAATACCTAATAGTCATAAGTACATGTTAGAGTGAGAATTTGATGTTTCCATAGAAGGGAAAAATGATCAGCATGTCATAAAACATAAGAAAATAGGCTGAAGTTTAATTTACGAGCTTTGGGGCAAAAGTGTAAATATGCAAAAGTTTAGGGGCAAAATTGTAATTTTTCAAAAATATGATTTTGGGTCAATTTGAATAATGTGAGTCCTAATTAGACTATATTTTAAATGATAGAGCAAGGAAAACTGAAATTCGAGCTAAAATGGGGAAAATACCAAGTTGTGGACGAAATGGTAAAAGTAGCCATTTTCGCATACGAGGTAAGTTCATATGTAAATGTTGGTGACATAGTTATTATTTTAAATGTTTTAATGTTATTTAAATGATATGATAATTATTATGAAATATTATCTTGTGATAATTGTTTGTTAATATGTCAAATTATGTGATATACTTGGAAAATGTGAAATACTACCGAGTATCATAATGACTTCCGTAGAAGATGGTTGAGACACATGATTGGGAAAAAGGTCCTGTTGAACCTTAGGAATGGATTAGGATACAAGTGACATATCACTGGGATATTTGGGCATCCGAACTCGTTGAGTTAAGTCCGAGTTCACTTATGGATGCGAATGTCCGAACTCGTTGAGTCCGAGTTCACTTATGGATGCGAACGCCTGAGCTCGTTGAGTTGAGTCCGAGTTCACTTATGGGCGGGTTACATGGTAGCTTGGCTACATATGTGGCACTTATGTGCAAACTTTCCATGTATCCGAATTATATTCGATGTGTTCAACGGTAAAGTTCTACTCAAATGGAGGAATACTCAAGATGAAAGGGACGTATTGGTAAGTGTTGTGAAATGGATACTTTGAACAGGTATGTACTTAACCCTCGGGTTGAAAAATCGATATAACAACAATATGGTAAGATGATAAATGAAAATGTGATATGAATGTCTTGGTGATGATTATGCAAATGATGTTTTATGTTTGCTTATATGGTTATGTTACTTGCTATTTGCATGTGAACTTATTAAGCATTTATGCTTACTCCCTCCTTTTCATTCCTTGTAGTTTTGACAAGCCAGCTCGGAAATCGGGAACGGTCGGAGGCTCGCTCACACTATCCGTATACCATCTTGGCATAATGGCTTGTATATTTTGAGTATGGCATGTATAGCATTATAATCATTTTGTATATATGGTCTTATGATATGGTTATTGAGTGGTATGGAAATGCTTGGTAATGATTAGCCATTGGGATGGCTAATCATGATCATATTTGGTGTTATGTATGTCAAATTACTAGCTAATCCATGGAAACCATGAAATAGGTAAAATTTACCATAAAATAGATTTAGATAGCAGTAGTGATGTGAATTTGAAAAATCACTAAAAATAGTATAAATGTAATTAAATAATGAATAAGTTATGGAATCAAAGCTTGATGAGTCTATTTTCATATGGAAGAAGCGAAACAGGTATATGAGCTATATTTTATGAGATGTTTAAATTTTTGTGAAACAGGGCCAGAGTGATTTCTGGATCCCCTGTTCTGACTTTGGAAATTCACCATAAATTTTACAAAGATAATTAGAAGTCATGCTTTATATGTACAGATTTATTATTGAGTCTAGTTTTATTAGAGACAAACATCATAGTCATTGAAGCTCTGTACAGGGAGATATCTGATTTGTAATACACAGAGGTCAGAGTAGTCGAACCCTGAAACAGGGGAGACTTTAACTAATAAACTGTACTAATTGGCCTGACCAAAAATTCTAGAAAAAAATTACTAGATAGATATATGAGTCTAGTTTCATGAAAAATTTACGGAATTGGATTTCGAGTTTTGGAACTCGAGATATGATTTTTAAAGCGACTATGATGTAGTTAGTCAGCTTGTCTGGAAATTTTAAAATGAATTGTATGAGCTGTTTAAGTAATGAATTAAGTCCGTTAACACCTCGTGTTCGACTCCGGCAACGGTCTCGGGTATGGGGCGTTACATCACAAGTCTGCTAATTTTCTAAGCCTGAAAATTGGCAGCTTTGGTGATTGGAATTTAATGAATTTCATCCATTCGTGCATGTATCATTCTCCTTTTCCTCAAAAAGTTCGTCCTCTAATATTTTCTTTAATCGAATCTTGATTTGATTTACTTAGCCTTTGACATTGTTGTTGGGCCTTGAGGTAGTGTGAACCCATCACATTCATGGGTTTGAAATTGTGCCTTGAGACTCGCATCATTCCCCCTTCCTCAAGAAAATTCGTCCCCGAATCTTTAATTGCATATAAAGAAAAGGGATTAGAATAAATAAAATGAATAAAATACTTACCTAAGCTTTCTTGTGCGCCAAAACTATCTCCAGGATCAATGATATGATTTTGATATCCTAAATTAGCATGGGTCAAGTATCTGTCCTTCAAAAACAAACCATCAACACTAGATAAAGGAATATTAGGCACATGAGTGTTCAAGTAAAAAATAACTTGTAACTTTCTTTTAATATGCATGGTCATCTATAAGAATTTCCAAAGATGAGTCAAGAATTTCACATAATTATAAAAATCAAGTAGTTTAATATTATTATGTAAAAATTCATATTTAGAGTTTAAGATAGAAAATTTTGTTGCAAGATCAAATGCATGAAGTTTTTTAATAAACCTGTCGAATGCAACAAAAGTAAACTTTAAATACCTAGATAAACTAATAAAATCAATTGAACTTTCAGACCATTGTTTATTGAAACTTGACCAATGAGAAAGCACGTCGTAAGAAAAAATAAAACCAGTAGCATACTTATCAAAAACATTTGAGGTATGCCTACATATTTCAATTTCTGATGTATCATTACTTTTCTTACCTTCTAGCACCTGTGGAGAATTATCAATGTTCAAATTACCTCTTTCCCACAAGTAAAATCATCTATCGATGGTAGAGTAATATAATTGAGAGTCCGTCAATGGATCCTTGAAATCCTGAAACAAAGAAACACCACTAAACAAATTTAAGTTAGATTTAGTTAAAACATAATCATTCCTCACTTTTGTATAAGTATTTTCTTACTTTTCTTTTTCTGCTTGAGAACTCTCCAATTTTACCTCATATGGATTTTCACTCACCAAATTTGGACCATTAAGTAGACTTTTATCACTAAAGGTCTATTTTCTTTCTGTCTTTTCACATAATTTTTCGTCACTTCCCATATCCCCCTCACAAGTATTATGAATATTCAATTCAGTACAATATATCTCAGTAAGATAACATGACGTTTATATTTCATCTAACTTTATAGATTCAAGGAAAAAAACTCTCATTATCATTTTTTTTTCTGGTTCACAAAGTTCGCCATCTCCTTTGATTAACAAAAGTCTCATGTTGGCACAATCAAGACTATTGTGTTCACGCCCTTTACACGTAAAACATTCAATGTCACGAGCTCTTTGTTATTTTAATAAAAAATTAGTAGAAATGAGCTTCTTGAAAGATGTAGAAGAATGTTTTGTAGGAGCTCGACTTTTCCACTCAAAAGGTTTAGTCTAGCATGTTTTGGTAGCAACTTATAAATAGCATAAGAAAGTTTTGAATTATTGAAAGTAAAATTAGAACTTGTACCTCAAAAATAGTATGATGTGCCAAATAAACGAGATTGATGTTGCTGAAATTGTTGCTCAATCTCAATTGTCTTGTGTGCCATCTCCTCAAAATCAATATATGTAACAGCCAAATTTTTCAGTGGTATCGGAAAAAAGTGATTCGAGATTACAAAATCCAATGAGTAAGTTTAGAAATTTTAATAAATAATAATTATGGGCCAAGCGCGAATTTAAAAGAATTTTTGAATTAGTGAATTTTGCGATTTTAAAAGAATTAATCAGGTAAATTGGGTTGAAAACAAGGTATCGACACCTCAAATTCATAAACCGAGACATAAATATTTTTAGAAATATTTATGGAGTATTAGTAAGTCAGTATTAAAGTTTCGTCAAGAAATTTTAAGGTTTCGGTAGTCAATTGGGTAAAAAGGACTAAATTGAATTAAGTGTAAAATTATGAAATATGATTAAATAGCTCTAGTAATAATTAAAGGAGGACTAAATACGAATTAAACACCCATTATTGGGCTGGACGGCATGTGTGTGCAGGAAAAATAAAAATCAAGTGTGAACAAGGGGCAAAATTGAAAATTTTGCAAATTAAGCATATAAAACAAGACAAAATTGAAAAATCTAGAGATATCATCATTCTTCTTCAGCAAAAACGCCATGGGAGGTCTGAAAGTTGCCTTATTTCATACTTTGACATATGTGAGTTCAATTCTTTCCCTTTTCTTTGAGATTTTTATGTTTTTGTGACTTTTACAATTAGGTCTAAGTGTTTAATTCATTAGTTTTTGATTTTATGGACAAAATTGAAAGTTACCATTGATAAGTGTTGGATGTTTATGATGAACTAAAATAGATTTGAAGCTTTTACTTTATTTTTTGATGATTTTATCAAGTAATTTCAATAGAAATTGATTTTAGAACTTAATTGTGAAAAAGTTGTGAATTAAGGTTTAGTGTTGAAATTCTGTTTTTTAAAGGTTGTGTAATAGTTTAGAATGATGGAATAAAATGTTAATTGGGAAAAATTAGCTTAAGTGATGGGCTAATTGAGCAAGGACTGAATTGTATGACCAGTGAAATTTAGAGGAAAAATGGTAATAAACATCTTGAACTAAAACAGTTTTGGACAGCAGCAGTAGGTTAACTTTGAAAAATCACCATAAATTGTAGAAATTGAATCATAGGATGAAAAAAATATTTAATTAAAGCTTATTGAGTCTAGTTTCTTATAGAAGAAACAATGTAGCAATTGAATTGTAAGTTATGAGATATAATAAATTTTGTGAGATAAGGTCAGAATGAATTTGGGTTCCCCTGTTCTGACTTTGGAAAATCACAAAAATTTGGAAAAAATAATTAGAGGCTCAAAATTATATTTTTAGAATCCTTAATGAGTCTACTTTCAAGATAAACTAACGAGAACATTATCCGAGTTCTGTACTTTGAGATAATTAATTTTAAGTGAAGAGAGGTCAGAACTGTCAGATAGTGAAACAGGGGAAACTTTAATGAATAAACTGTACTAATTGGCTAAACCAAAAATTCTGCAAATTTTATGGTGGAAATATATGTGAGTCAAGTTTCATGGAAAATTTACGGATCTTAATTTGGATCTCTATAGCTCAAATTAAAAATAATTTAGTGACTCTGACATGAATGGACAGCTTTAAATAAATTTATAAGTAAATAGTGAGATCATAGATAATGTTACTTATAAGAATGCTATATACATTTAGGATGTGAAATGGAGAGGAGGAGGAGGAAAATAAATAAATAAATATATGAATTTTCAGCTAGTAAGGGTGTTGTTGGGTTTTTCACACAGGAAGAAAAATATAACTAAGTTATCCGGATAAAATATGAAGCTCTTGTTAAAGCTAGAGCAAAAAAATAATTATTCCGGATGAAATATGATGCTCTTGTTGAAGTTAGAGCAACAAGGTAATAATTCCGGATGAAGTATGAAGTAAGTTTGAGATTCAAAGACTTAGGAGTTGTAACCAAACGAACAGAAGCAAATGGGATGAAAAATTTAGAGAAGTATTTCATCCGGGTAACATACATATTGTTGTTTGTTGCCACCCTTAATAGGTTTACTTTTAAAATGGATAATTTGTATGTTTTAAACTCAGAGACTAAATTGAATAAAACAAAAAATGTAGGGAAATTTTTTAAAAATGCCAAAAATGACCAAAATGAAGGAAATGAATTGTTTTATTATTTAAATTATAAAATTGAATGAAACTATTAATTTAGATCAAGATCGGGTGAAAACATGTTTTAGGGATTAAATTAAAAGTGTTGAAATTGTGGAAAATTTTGTTATTTTATAGAATTTATGGGTTTTATCAATATATATAAGAATAATTAAGTTCAAAACAAGGATTTAATTACAAGAACTTTATTTTTCTTTGTCTAAGGATGAAATCGTCATTAATCAAAAGTTTAGGGGTAAAATGATAATTTTTCCTAGAGATTAATTGAATGTATTAGAATATGAAATAAATAAAAATGATGATCAAATTTATTTATAAAGATCCGGGTGGCTCAAATATGAGACTTGAACGTGAAAAAGAAAAAGTTTTCGGATTAGTAAAACTATAAATACGAATAAACAATGAAGTAAGTTCGTGCAACTTGAATTGAGTTATTGAATGTTTAAATGTATGTTTTGGGCTTTAAGGGCCCAATCGAGGGACATTATGATTATTTTCAGAATATGAATAATAAATTATTCAAAATTATCTGAAAATGCTCAGTAAACTCTGGTAATACCTCGTAACCTATTCCGACAACGGATACGGGTAGAAGGTATTACAATATAGGTTTGAAGATTAAGAGCATTGGCTATCAAAACGTTCAAGCCATTTACAAATCCCACCATGGTAGTTTCTTCATCCTCTCGTATATTTTCTCTTTGCATTAGCATCCCCATCTCCTTAAAGTACTCATCAATAGATCGATTACATTGAACAAGGAGTTTTAGTCTAGTTGAGACCTCTCTATAGTAACAAGAAGGAACATAACGCTTTTGCATCACTTGCTTCAACTCGTCCTATGTTTCAATTACCCTTTCACGGTTTCTTTGACAATCAATTCCAAGTTGAATCCACCAACTCAATGCATAATCTAAAAACCCAAGGGTTGCTAATTGGACTTTTCCTCTTCTTGGCATTTATAGTAACGAAACATTAGTTCAATTTTTTATTCCCACTCACAATATGCTTCGACATCATACTTTCCTCGAAATGGTGGAATGTTGAACTTCAGTTTAGCTAAAAAATGTTGCCTATGGTCATTATTAATCAAAAACTCATCATTTGCATGAGAGTCACGTCAAGCATTATTTGCATGAAGACAAGACTGATCAACCTTATCTTCCCAATTATGATTCTGACACTCAATTTTGGTACAGAGACATTCCAAATTTTTGCTGATTGTGTCTAGAATAGTGTCACGTTTCTGATTTCAAGCATTTCAAACCTCTTGATCCCTTTTCAACTTCCTAATCATAGTATTGCGAATCATTATGAAAGCATGAAAATAACACAACACTCAAGAAAAGAAAAATTAAGTAAACCTCATTGTTATGCACTCAGAAATGAAAATCAAATTCTCAATGAGGTAACAATTAATCTTGTGAGTATTTTAAAAAGTGTCTATAACAATCAATCATAATGTATTAGAATCAAACTAACAAAGCAAACCTAATAGCACTATGAGTCAAAAATCGGCTAGACATCATAGAATTCTATTGCACGGAGGAAGAAATATGCAACATGCTGTAACCTACTAACACAAGAAACAAGAAAGTGTTAGAATGCATAAAGGAACAATAAAAAGTAAAAATAAATGAAAACTAAAGCTAAGAGTCAATGAAAATTGTTGAAACCCGAAAACTCGAAAAACTGCGAAGCAATTTGACAAACTTCGTTCGAGGTGTTCCTAATGTCCAAAAATCATGAAATTTAAACTAGAGCCTCCTCAAATAATGTAGATTTGATCTGAAAAGTTTCGGCACAAAATTCAACCCACAGAATATTCTTTATATATTTTTATTTTTTGGTACTTTTTCTATCACTTTTTTTGTGGGAAATATTTTTTAATACTCTGAAATAGTGCTAAGAAATAGTATGTAAAATTTTAGATCATTTGAAAATCATATACCCATTGAATTTTTTTCCGAAAAGTATCGAGGTGAAAAAATTGTTTTGAAGCTGTTGCTAGAAATCAATTTATAAAAATAAAAAGAACACCTAAAACGCCCAAATCTGATACCAAATGATAAAGAATGAGACGGATGAATGTGGAAGAGGATCGTCAAGTTTGTCAAAGTCGTGAATTTGACTTAGGGCTCTAGACGTTTAGAAAGAAACTTGAATTTTTACACAACCTGAAACGAAATTGAATCCAAGTAAGATAAAACAATTAAAATAAATAACTAAAATAAAAATAATAAATCAAAGATTAGAATGCGAATAAAGAAGATAGATGGAAAGATAGAACGTGGCGTGTAGAAGTCTAGAGAAGCATTGGAAACACGAAGAATCTACGACACCCTTCAAATTGCTCTAATTTCCCTTCCAAGATAGAAATCTTGGTAAGAAAAAGTTTGAAGATGATCCCCATAATATAAAAAGATTGTTAAAAACTCTTTTAAAAGAAACTCAAGAGAAATTCTAGAGAAATTCTTGAAAAAGAAAATCTTAAAGAGAATTTATTAACTCAAAGAGAAATATAATAATAATGAATTGTATGAATTGTGTACAATACAAATGCCTATATATGGTCTAGCTAAATAAATCTAAATAAAACTCTTAGAACTCTAATTTAATCTAAACAAGAAGTAGTTTTAAACTAAAGTTTCTTGTTAACATAAAATTCTAAATAACTTAAAATACTTAATAATTATAAAAATTTGGAATAAAATAATAATAAAATAATAAGAGCTGATAAATACAATATATTGGACTCATATATAATAAAATTAAGCCTAATACCCAAATCCAATATGATTTAAACTCGAATTAAAAGCCCGAAATTCGTAATTCCGGTCATAATCCCATTCAAAAATTCTGCTCACGCAATTTTCACTAAAACGGTCATAACTTGAGCTCTCAAACTCAAAATTGAGTGATTTAAAATGTGTTTCGAAGCTAAGAGATAGGTATTCAAACTCCATGAAGAAATCTCAACTTAGAAATGCCTGGATCTCAACCCAAAAGTCGTCAAAAATCTACTGATTTTTCAAGCCTGAAAATTGGCAGCTTTGGTGATTGAAATTTAATAAATTTCACCCCATCCGTGCATGTATCAGTACCTTTACCCAAACATCTTTGGAAACAAAAAATCCATTTGCCTAAGCACTCCCCCGATTGAAGCCAGTTCTTCCAGCGACTATCGACACCATCGATGTTAAGTTTCATCCAACCCCAAGGAGGCGACTCTTATTTCACCTGTGTAATAATCTTGGTCATACTAAAAGTATCATCATATATAGAACTTTGAATACTTTTTGCCATACATAGTTCATAAGTGCCTCAAAGCTACTACCATTTTGTTGGAAAATAATGAGATTCCTATTCTTCCATATGTACCAACACACTACACCAAAGATGACTTGCCATTCAGCAGTATTTGTATCAAATTTGTGATGATTACTTAAATTATCAACTAACTATGCATGTAAATCATAATTGATAAAAACATCGCCAGAAGTGCCCAAGCACAATACGAGACCAACTAGCCTTAGCTATGGGACAATCACAAAGAGTATGGACAATGGTTTCTTAACACTCAGCACAAAGACTGCAACTAGCATTATTAGTAAAGCCCCTTCATTCTCTTTCAATGTTTGTGAGTAATCTCTCACAAACGACGATCCAAAAGAAGTTTTTAATCTGAGGGAGCAATTTATTCTTCCAAACATTAGACCAACTATCTTCCTATGGATACAAAGTATTTTTTACTAAACATTTATAAGCTTCTTTAACCAAAAATTTACTATTAGAAGACTTTCAAACACTCGCCTGATTCAATATTGTCATTGGATGGAGGGAGACCTACAATATGTTGGAGAATATTCTTAGTGAAGAACAAGGATAGTAATTCCCAATTCCATTGACCACTTACATCGACCATGTTGATTAAATTATGTAACACCTTACATCCGATCCGATCGCCGGATCCAATGTGTGATGTCACATTATGTCGTCGAAGCAACTCAAGTTACTATAACACAAATACATTTAATTCAATCATTAAAATAATTCTTATACATGCATTATACATTCATTGATTTCATTTCATCAATTTACGGGGTTGTAAGGGTTAATTTCACAGTTAGGACTTCAATATAAACTTAAAAATCAAATTTCAAATTTATGTCTGGGTCTCCATGTCTCGAGAAAAGTCATAAATAACTTTGGGATTTTTAGCTTCGAAGTTAACATGTATTGAGATGTTACACGTTATGATGTGAGGCTCAAGGCCTAATTTCAAGCCCATGGATGTGGTAGGCTTCCTCTATCACAAGGCTCAATTATGAGGTTGAAAGCAAAACAGATCAAGTTAAGACTGAACATGACTATCTAAGACTTCATGATGAGGGCCTTAGAACCGCATATGAGGGAAAATGAAAATCAAGCTTCACTTTCTTGTTTTTAAGAAAATCTAGAAACTGAATTTTGGTCCAAATATGCGATTTTTGGAGATTAAAATCATGCTTTTGGTCTCAGAGATAACTTTTTTTCACAACTGTAAAAGGAAAGCTTCGGTAAGTATTTGTTTCTTTTCATTGTTATTGATTCGAGTCATTTTTCATTTTGTGCAGCTAAAGATTCGAGGATGAATCTTCTTGAGGAAGGGGGAATGATGTGAGGCTCAAGGCCAAATTTTAGGCCCATGGATGCATTGGGCTTCCTCTACCACATGTAACTTCCCCAACTTGGCCTAGACGTTAGCTCGAATTTGGGAGATTACATCGATCACCAAAATGGCCTAGTAGAGTTATCAGAATTTATAAAATAGACATTTTAAAACATTTGTTTATCTTTAGAAGAAAAATTAGCTTTTTTTTAGAAAAACTCATGAGTGGATAGAAATACTACTAATCTAATATTTTTCTTGAAAAAAAGGTGATTACCATTGAAAACTTAGTTAATTTCTATTTTATATTACTCAAAATTTATTTACAATCTAGCAGTGAAAAAGTGATACTCAATTTAGATTGAAATCATATTATATGCGTAAATAATTAAATACCATATTTCAATATCCTAAAATTAAATTAAATGTCATGCATGCTTTTTAAACCCAATTCCTAAGTCCCATGCCACATATTGAAATTAAAACATTACAGTCTCTGAATAATGAAAGTATCAAATGATAAATAGAAAGTATTTAATAAAAAAACTTAGTTGAGTCCCTCCGAGTGCCGTGTCTACGTCCTAACCTGATAGGTTATTTGTAGAGATGAAAATAAAAAAGGAGTGAGCTATGAAGCTCAGTGTGAGTTCCATCATAAGCAAAATTAGTGCAACCACATAAGTATACAGAAACACAACATGTAAAACAATTTACAATAGCAAATTCCGAATATTGATATTTCAGACCACTCAATAACTTACACATATATGTGTATATGTCATCTCAGAAAATCCAGTTTGTTTGCACATGCTTTATGAATGCTATATAGTTTCGATTTAATAGAAAAGAACCTACCCCACTGTTACACACCACAATGGGAGTTCCCCTAAACTCCAACCACCTACACACCGGGTTGTGGTTTAACCACCACTGGTTTTACAGGTAAAATCTGCCATTGGGTTGTGGATACACAACAAAAATTCGTAGATGAAACTTGCCACTGAGCTGTGGGTGCAATGCAAAATATCACAAATAAAATCTGCCACTAGGCTTGGGTGCACAGCAAAATATCATAGATAAAATATATCACTGTGCTATAGATGCACAATATATTTGTAGGTAAAAGCTGTCAATGGGTTGTGGATGTACAACATATTTACAGTTAAAGGATAAATAGTGCCACTAGGTTGTGGGTGCACATCAAATTTGCAGATAAAATGCCATTCTTCCTTTTTATATATTGTCCCACCCCATGCAATGCAATATGGCAAGCTCAAAATGGATTAATATGATACAATTTAATTATGCTTTTAACAGGACAATACAGTAACAATTAATATGCTTATAACAATTCAATACAGTAGCAAATAATATGCTTAAAATAGATCAACTCAGTAGCACAATTCATGCTTATCAAGTGTTTGATTTAACGGTAACATAAGGCATGATGTATATACAATCACAAATACAGATATAAAACAATAAACGTATGTATTATTCACAATTCATGCAAATATATTTAAACATCATATTGATATAGTCAGTCAATTCATGGATTCTAACATAATTCATATTATCAGGGACTTAATTGAATAATTTAAAACACCAAAAATAGTTCGAGAATAAATCAGAGACTAAATTTAACAAAACATAAAATTCTAGTCCAGCTTATAAAATTTGTAAAGCAGGGGACACTCAGCCGTGTGATCGAATTGTGTGGAGGGGATATAAGGTTGTGTGGCTAGGCCATGTGACAGGCTGTAGTCGTGTGGTATTTGCAAAATCAACCTACAGAGGAGATACGACCATGTATCAAGTCGTGTGAAGGGTCTTAAGCTGTGTGAGATTTGAAAAATCTAAGGTTTCAGGGGGACATGATTGTGTGATCCACACGGGTGGCCCACACACCATTGTGGCTGCCCATGTGGCCCCATTCCAAGAAATGGTTTGCCCTAATTCACTTGTAAAAGGACACATACCTGTCACCAAGTTCTCAAGCAATGTTCCTCATGTTCAAATTTGATCCGGGGTACCTAAAACGAGTCCTTCAAATGATATTTATACACGATTTAACATTGGGTATCAAGATTAATGGAAGATTTCGGCAAGAACCGTAAAGGATTGATTAATCAAACGTAGAATTAGCATTGGATAGTAATATTAAGAAAATTTGAGATTTAAACCTTGGAAACAATATGTACTTACTGATTCTTGGCAATAATAAATTTGCTATTGACGTCAATCACAAATCTGATAGAAAGAACGATTGAATGAAAAATGTTTTAAATACAGGAAAGTACAATAATCAATAGCAAGAAAGTTGAAAATATGGTGTAAAGAAAAGAGAATGAAAATAAAAAGAGAATAAATAAAAGGATGAAGGACAAATTCTATTAGGATTTGAAAATTGACAAATTGAAATTCTAATTAGGAGAAGAGGATTAAAAAAAATGGTAGAATTCTAAGTCTATTGGAATTTTGAGAAATAGTAAGACATGAATTCTAATTAGGAAAGAATTGGGTCAATACCTAAGGGGCGTCACCTACAATTTTCCCAAGATATTGTCGAAATTTGAAATTAAAATTAAAAGGAAGAAGAAAGAGGCTCAAACCTTAGTCACTTAAGGGGGCTAACACATTAACCATTGGGCTATTACCCATTCCTTATTTATTTTTTATGCTTAATCGTATTGATATGTTTTTAGGGCATTTTTGGTGAAATTATGAAATAAAAAAGAAAGAAGGGATTCAAACCTGGGTTAATTTAGAAAAGAACTAGCGTACTAACCATTGGGCTAAGCTTATTTATTGTTTAATTTGTAAACTCAAATAATATTTGTCTTTTATCCTATGTTGCTTGAAAATTTAAAAAGAAAAGAAATAGGAGAGGAGTGAATAGAATCTAAAACCTTTAAGTTATGTGCTAACTACTTAACCACTTAGTCTATATCTTTTTTCTTATTTATTTTAGTCACTTAATTATATATATTTTTTCGAGCTCAACTTACATATTCTTCATTAGTTTACACATTTACTCAATTTTTCTGTTTCTTTTTATTATTTAACTTTATATTTTTAACACATCCCTATTTTAGTTTATATACAATAATTAATACTTATAGTTAAGTCTCATTATTAATATTTTAATTCATTTTATGATTTTTCTAATTAGGTCCTAACTCAATTAAAATACACTATTTTCAAATTAAAACTTGTAATTAAGTTTCATTTTGATTATATTATTTTAACACTTTAATTAATTATTTATAACCTAATTTCGGTATCCATTTCAAACCCTTGATTGACAAATGCTCAAAAATAACCTTATAAATCGGGGCATGACCACTTTCAATTTTCACAAGCTCGATTCTTTTAACCCAATTTTTGGGGTGTGACACCACAAGGCCCAATTACGAGGTTGAAAGCAAACCAAATAAAGTCAAGACTGAACAAGACTATCCAATAATTCGTGATAAAGGCCTTACAAGCGCATACGAGGGAAAAATAAAAGTAATATTCACTTTTTTATTCTCGAGGCAAGGTCATTTATGTCTTGAGACCAACTTTTCCTAATTTTGCTTCGGTGTTTAAATGTCTTGAGACTTGGAGCAGGGCAAAATCTATTTCGCCCCAATGCTCTTTTATCTTGAGGCAAAGGTCATTTGTCTCAAGACCTAGGAAATATTGTCTTGAGACTTACAAATATGTCTTGAAATCTCAAGATTTTGAATGTAAAATTGAAATGAAATTTGTTTTGCAGTCTCGAGACATGTTTGTCTATCTCGAGATTCAAAGATGAAATGGTCAAAATCCTACACTTTTAAGTGTACAAAGTCTTAACCAAATGAACCTAAACATACTTAAAATGCACCACAAAACATATTCATCCAATTAACCTATCTAAACATGTTCAAACATTATCAAATTATGACCTTCAATACATCATTATTAAACCTACCAATTTTCACATTCAAAATCACATAATAAAGCATAATTAACTAGTAATCAAAAAATAAAATTCAACCAATATGACATTAAGGTCATTTACCAAAATTATCAAAGCTAACTTAAGCAACAAACCAACTAACCTAGATACATGCCATATGATCTCAAAACCATATATACATACAAAATAGAATTATAATGACTTCTGAGCTAAGCTGGTGATAAGCCATAAAAGTAACATATTTTTAATCCCATTCTTGATGCGTTTTTGGATGATTTATTATATGAATTAGTGAATTTAATGCTCCTAATAATTTAAATTCATGTTTCTATACTTAGGTGAGCATAGGGGAGCGAAAGGAGCGAAAAACGAGCCAAAATCGAGAAAAAAAGCTATTTTCAGGATCCACACGGCCTGGGTATTTCCACACGGGCTGGCCACACACCCATGTGCCAGTCCGTGTCGATTTCGCACCCTACGCCCCTGTTACACAGAAAAACCCAATTTTTAGGGTTTCTGAGTATTCTAAAGTCTATAAATACACACTGGAAGAGGATCTAAAGGGGACACACAGAGTAGAAAGTAGAAATTACTCGAAGAACACCAACGGATTCAACTCGGAATTAGGATCTCCTTCAAGACTGAAGATCTCCCTTCAATTTCTCTCGAAGTTTTTGGGTTTCTTTATGTTTTGTTGTTTTCCTATTTTTGATATAGTTCTCCCCAAAATTATGAACTAAATTCCCTAGATACCTAGGGAAGATGAAACCTATGACGGATTTTATTATTTAATTTTCTGAATTACATGATAATTACTTGTTCTTATTCTTAATTATGTGTTATTAATTCTTGCCTTAATATTTTTAGGATATTAATTCAAGTTTGATGTGCTTATTTAGTGGAGGAAAAGTCCATGTTTAAGAGTAGATCTAGCATAATTAAGTGGAGTTGATTGTAATCCTAGAAATAAGACAACATAAATCTGCCGGATTAGAGTCAAATCTAATAAGGGAATCCATAAATCAAGTTAATGCGATAATAGGGGTTTTAATTAGAAAGAGATTTCAATTAATCTACAGATTAAGACAAGTGAATAAATCATTTAATTCAGAGTCAGAATAATAAGTGAAGTCTAGGTGAATTCTTCTTTGGGTATTGTCTTTATCATTGGTTTATTTGATTATTTCCTTCACTCTCTATCGCGTTCATTAGTTAATTAGTTTAGTTAATTTTAGATTAAAACAAATCCCTTTAATTATAGGCTAAATAATAGAAAGTTAGTTATTACTAGTACTTTTAGTCATCGTGGGTATGATATTCCCGACTCACCGTAGCTATACTACCATTCGATAGGTACGCTTGTCTTAGTCGTGATCGTAGTCTAGTATAGTGAATCATAAAATGATCATCAAGTTTTTGGCACCGTTGTTGGGGACTAAAATATTAGGAACACTAGATTTTTATTACTTTAGCCATTTTTATTTTTATTTTATTTTTTGTTTTACTTTTAATTTACTAACTTTTCATTTATTTGCTTCTGGCAGGTTCCTTTAGTTTATAAATAGAAGAAACCTGTTAGGACCTCTAGTATTCGACAGTAAGATCGAAAGTACAGCTCATAAAAACCGTAGAGAAGCGAGGCAAAGTCAACAAAGTACAATAGAAGAGTAAGAGGATATTATTATTAATACTGAGGAGATGGCAGAAAATCATAATAATCAGTTACCTCCTGTGGTTGCTGTAAATCCTGTAAATCCAAATCTGCTCCTCTTACTATGTACGATTATGCCAAGCCCAATTTAATTGGGGCTAAATCGAGTATTGTTAGACCTGTTGTTGCTGCAAATAATTTGGAACTGAAACCTAATACTATTCAAATGATTCAACAATTTATTCAGTTTGATGGTTTGCAGGACGAAGACCCAAATACTCATTTGGCTAATTTTTTAGAATTCTACGACACTTTGAA
This sequence comes from Gossypium arboreum, assembly GCF_025698485.1. Lineage (NCBI taxonomy): Eukaryota > Viridiplantae > Streptophyta > Magnoliopsida > Malvales > Malvaceae > Gossypium > Gossypium arboreum. The sequence continues at coordinate 10,057,857 of NC_069073.1, read as the reverse complement.
GATAAATGGCGTTTCTGATGATGCAATTCGCCTACGATTATTCCCCTTCTTGTTGAGAAATAAGGCTAAGCAGTGGTTGAACTCCCTACCATGAGGTTCTATCACTACTTGGGATCAAATGATCGAGAAGTTTTTGCTGAAGTACTTTTCATCGGCTAAGACAGCCAAACTGAGGAATGGTATCTCTTCCTTTGTACAAATGGATTTAGAGACTTTATATGATGCATGAGAGAGGTATAAGGATTTATTGAGAAGGTACCCTTACCATGGTTTACCTCTATGACTACAGGTTCAAACTTTTTACAACAATTTGAACCCCTCAACTAGGAAATTAATCGATGCATCCACTGGTGGGACTTTGAATAACAAAACACTTTAAGAGGCTTACGAGTTTATAGAGGAGACACTGAATAATTATCAGTGGCAATTCATTAAGACAAAGCCAATGAAAGCAACTAGCGTTTTTAACATTGATGCGGTCACCATGTTGTCAAATCAGGTAGAACTTTTGAATTAAAAGATTGATGGTTTATATGGTTCTACATAAGTACATCTGATGATGCAATACACGTAAATAGAAGAGGGAACCATCTAGAAAATCGATCCTACAACCTAAGCATAGAAGACAAACAAGTCAACTATATGGGTAATAATTCTAGACCTCAGAATAATTCGTATAATAACACTTATAATCAAAGTTGGAGGAACTATCCCAACTTCTCTTTGGGTGGTCCAAGCTTTCAACCACCTTACCAACAAAAGAAGAAGCCGAACCTTGGGGAGATGTTGATGAAGTTTATTTCAGTGTCAGAAACTCATTTCCAAAACACTGAAACAACACTCAAAAATCAACAAGCGTCGATTCAAGGGCTTGAGAATCAAATCGGTCAATTGGAAAAAGATGATTTCAGAACGACCACAAGGTAGCTTGCCAAGTGACACTGAAACTAACCTAAGATAGCAGCTTCATGCGGTCACTGTTCAAGATGAAGAAGAGTTAACTGAATTTGAATCTGAACCGAGGCAAGAAACTGTAGTAAGCAATGGTAAGGTTGATGTAAGCCAAAATAAGCAAGATTCGGTCAGTAAGGAATATAAACCACATATTTCATATCCAAATGCGACAAGGAAAGACCACACAAACGAACAATTCGATAAATTCCTTAAACTATTGAAAAACTTACATATTAACTTACCGTTTATTGAAGCTCTTTCACAGATGCCAAATTTCGTTAAATTTTTAAAGGAGCTTTTAGCAAATAAGAAGAAGTTAGATGATTCGTCGCATGTGGAGCTAAATTCAGTGTGCTCAGCCATTTGCAGAATAAACTACCCAACAAATTGAAAGATCCAGGGAATTTTACTATTCCTTATTTAATTGGTAGTTTAAGTGTTAATAATTCTTTGGCTGATTTAGGGGCTAGTATTAATGTCATGCCCTACAAAATGTTTAAGCAACAAGGTCCTGGGAAACCCAAACAAACTAGGATGAACATTTAATTGACAGATAGAACAATTAGATTTCCTAGCGGTATTATTGAAGATGTACTCGTCAAAATTGATAAATTCATTTTCCTAATTGATTTTGTTGTTCTAGACATAGATGAGGATAGTGACGTACCATTGATTTTAGGACGACCCTTTTTAGCAACTGCTAGAACTATCATAAATGTTGGTACAGGTGAGTTAATACTTCGTATAGGTGATGACATGATTAAACTCCAAGCTTGTGATTTTGTTAGGATATCTAGTGATCGAGATGATATTATGAGCTCTGTTAATGTTAATAACCTTGTGGCTCAACATTCTTTGCAGGAAATACCTCAGAAAAACGTGACAAAGCCGCGGTCCAGTTTACATAGAACAAATCATGAAGAAAGAAGATTACAAATCGATGAACTAGATGAATGGCAGACACACGTCAAGGAGAAACCTAGAATACATGATGAACCAAAGCGACTCCATCATGAGCTTAAAGATGAGACGAACCAATTTAAGATTGACAATCAGGTATTGTTGGATAAAACGGACCCTCGAATCGCCACTTCAGAGCATAATGTAAATGGAGCAACTCCTTTTACGGTAGTGAATATTTTCCCATACGGTACAGTCGAGGTAAATCATTCTAAATTTGGCACTTTTAAGGTAAATATTACTCGGCTAAAACCTTATGTTGATAATAGAATTGACAGTGAAAAAGAGGAGTTTCAACTCCGTGAACCACCGTAACTGTGCGAATACGAGGTAAGTCGAGCTTAGACTTTAAATAAGCGCTTCTCGGGAGGCAACCCGAGTGTTAACACTACTAATTTTCTTAACATTATTTCATGATTTTTTTTTAAATTAATTAATTTTCAAAATCTAAAAAAAAAGTGTGTTTTTGACCCACATGGCCTGGCCACACGAGTGTGTGGAGCACACGGCCTAGTCACACGGGCGTGTTGGATAACACATGGGCGTGGGGAAAGCGAAGGAAAACACACACGGCCTGGCGACATGGCCATGTAACCTACACAGCCTGGACACACAGGCATGTCCATGGCCATGCGAAAACTGGGTTAATCACCCCAATTTTATTTTACTTATTTTATTTTACTAATTAATTAATTAATTTATTATCTAATACTTATACTTTTAATTTTTTATATTTTTATATTTTATTTTTATATACTTTTATTATTTTTATTTTTATTTAGCTATTTCTATTTTTTATTTTTTCTTTCGTATTTTTTAATATTATCATTACAATTACCTTTTAAGTTTATTGATATCATTGAGTTTATTATTATTATCATTATTATATCTTTCTTTTTAATTTTGTTTTAGTTCTTTTATTTTTTCTCTTCAACTTATTTTCATTATTATCTTTTGAAAGATTTATGGTTGTTTCGATCGAGTTATAACCCTTAATTTTCTTTATTATTTGTGTTTATTTTATTGTTAGTTTTCTCGGAATCATGAGTTACATTTAAATTTGACTACAATTCCGCTTTCCACTATTTTGAAGATTTCATCCAATATTCAGGGCAGTTTCAGTTTTCTCCCTCTCTTATGATATTTTGTTTATACTGTGATTATATATTTTTGTACATTAAGGACAATGTACATCTTATGTGTTGGGTGGTTATCTAGAGAATTATTAGAAAATCTCTGAATTATATCTTGTGTTTAAGTAATTTTCTCATTGTAATAACCCAAATTTTACGGTTATCGGAAAAAGTGTATTTTCGAGTCTTCGTTACTGAAAAATGGATCGGTAAATAATTATAAAAATATTTAAAAAGTTAATTGAGTGGTTAATTAGAGTTTAATTAAGTGAATTTAGCTTAATTAAGGGTAATTGATAAAAGGATTAAATTGAATAAAGTGTGAAAGTTTAATTATAAATTAAAAGAAAATAAAAGGACCAAAATGGAATTATGCCATTTAGCATAAGTGAGTGACATATAAAGTAAAAATCTAAGATTTTTACTTAGATTTCAAATTATAAAATATATATATATATTTATTAGTAATAAATGATATTAAATTAATTTATTATAATTATATTATAAGATATTTATATGATAAATAAATTAGTACAAAGACAAATGTATAGTAAATGAAATATACAAGTGTATGGATAAAAATACATACATTTGGAAAACATGTATTAGATATTAAATAGATATTTATTATTTTATAAAAGATATTTATTAATTAAATAATTATATTATAAGATTTTATATGATAAATATATTAAATAATGACAAATGTATGGTTATAAATGGATATAAATGTACTAATAATATACACATAAATAAATAAATAATACTTACTATTTAAGTATAAATACATGTGTATATATATATAAAAAGGAAAAAAAAAGAAAAAAAAAAAGAGAAGAGAATAGAAAGGAAGAAACAAAGCAAACGAAACAGAGAGCAGGGGAAGGAAAGAAAGAAAAAGAGAAAAGAAAGAAGAAAAAGGAAAATTAAAGGTGTGAAGTTTGGAAGTTTAATAGGTAAGTCAATTTAGCCATTTTTACTTAATTTTGATGTTTTAGAAGCTTTGAAACAAGATTTTGATAAAATTAAGTTGATATTTTGAAAGTTGTTAGATTTCTAGATAATGTTCATGTTGAGTAAAATGATGAAGTAATGGTTTAATTGATAGAAATTCAAGTTAGAAATGAAATAATGATTGAATTGTAAAGTAATTCATAAGTTTTATGTTGAAGGGCTAATTTTTAAAGTTATTATGGATGAGTGCTGGAATCATATGATGAATAAACATAGAATTGAAGCTTTAATTTTGATATAAGATAATTTTATTAAGTAAAATTGACGGAAATTGATTTTAGCACCTAATTGTGAAAATGTTTGGAATTAAAGTCTAGTGCTGAAATTATGATTTCCAAAAGTTGTAAAGTAGTTTAAGGTGATATAATAAAGTTTTAATTGAGAAAAATCAGCTCAATTGAGAGGCTAATTTAGTAGGGACGAAATTGTTATTTATTAAAGTTCGGGGGAAGAATGGTAATAAACAACTTGCACTAAAACAATATTAGACAGCAGCAGTAGACTAACTTTGAAAAATCACCATAAATTGTATAAATTGAATTAGAAGATGAAAAAAATATGAAATTAAATCTTATTGAATCTAGTTTCTCATAGAAGAAACGTGTAAACAATGGATTTATAAATCATGAGATATAATGAATTTTGTGAGACAAGGTTAGAATGAATTCGGGTTCCCCTATTCTGAATTTGGAAAATCATAAAAAAATAGATAAAAATAGTTAGGGGATTAAATTTATATGTTTAGAATCCTGAATGAGTCTAGTTTAAATAGAAATAAACAAGAATATCATTCGAATTCTGTACAAGGAGATAATTAATTTTTATTGAAGAAGGGAAAATTAGTGGATATTAATTTAGAGTTCTATAGCTCCAGATATAAATAATTTAGTGGCTATGATACAGATGGACAGCTTGAATATTCATAAAAATAAATAATAAAAATTATAGATGATGTTACTTACAAGTGTGTTATATACTTTAAGGATGTGGAATCGAGAGGAGGAGGAGGAAAATATATATGAATATTCAGCTAGCATGGCTAATTTGTATGTTCTAGGCTTAAGGACTAAATTGAATAAAAGTAAAACTTCAGGGGGCAATATTGTAAAAATGTCAAAAATGACCAGATTGAAGAGAATGAATTGTTTTATTATCTAAATTAATAAATTGAATGAAATTGTCAATTTAAGATCGGGTGAAAAATCTAGGAAAACGAATTTTTTTTATCAAAATGCCCCTAAATCTGGGTATTTTTGTAATTTAGTCAGGTAAGTTCGTGTAACAGAATTATGGATAATTATAAGCTTGAATTAAATATCATACTTGTGAATTGTATTTTTGTCATGCATAAGAAATTGATATGGATATATTTGATAATGCCCGATAAAATGATACATCCCGTTGAACAAAGGAAAATCGATGGATGTAAGTTTCCCGAATTGGTTGTAGTTCTGCATATGTTGCATACACACCATAGCTCGAAAGAGTGTCCCGATATTAGCCCTCTCGAGCTCCCCGTTTTATAGTTCTTGTGAGCTTCCCGTTATAGCTCTTCGGAGCGTCCCGATAGGTTATGATCCGCATGTGTTGTGGACACACTGTAGCTCTTAAGAGAGTCTCGAAATACAGCTCTTCGTGAGCTTCCCGATAGACTCTTTGTGAGCCTCCCGATAGTGCTCGCTTGAACTTCCTGATATATGGCTATCCGGAGCTTCCCGATAGGCTCTTCGTGAGTTTCACGATATGGTTCTTTGTGAACTACCTGATTTCGGCTCTATTGAGTTTCCCGTTATAGCTCGGATTAGCTTCCCGATATGGCTCTTTATGAGCTTTCCGTTAAATAGCTCGAGACGGTAAAAAGGATCTAGCCTGGAGGGGTGATCCTATCCTGATATAGCCCTCCCGAAGAATATATGTAAAATAGATTTTGCCTGGACGGGTAATCCGAATTAGGGTCTGAATTTAGCCTGGACTGGTAATTCAGATCCAAGCTCATTAGATTAATTGTTGTTGCACGGGATTTAGCCTGGACTGGTAATCCCACTGTAAGGATGAGGTTTGTGGGAGTGTGCTCTCTGAAATGAAATGTGTAAGACCATGGTTGAAAGATACCATGGCAACCTAATATGAAATGTGTAAGACCATGGTTGAAAGATACCATGGCAACGTGACATGAAATGAATAAGACCATGGTTGAAAGATACCATGGCAACATGACAGAAAACGAGTAAGACCATAGTTGAAAGATACTATGGCATCATGTCGAAGATAAATAAGATTGTGGAAGAGAGACGCCAAGATATCTGTTGAACAACTAATATTCAGGTAATATGTACCGGATGATAAATGGTTATATGAATTGGTTATACAAAATGGTTGTGTGAAATGTTTATCGGAACTGGTCATATGGAAATATACGTACAAAGTAGTTGTATGAAATAATTAAGAAGATAGATAAATGAAATAAGTATAGGTACATGGAATTTAATTTATGTTAAGTTTAATACGAACTATTACCGAAATAAATATACTTAGGATATAAGGAAATGATGGTGCATGAAATATTGATATAATGAAATGAATAATATATGCTTATGAAGAAACAAGAAGAGAATAATATATTTTGTGACATGTACATATATAATTATCTTTGATATGTTAATACAAGGAAATTATGTAAGTTGAGACTATTATTAAACTCAAGTGTGATATGTTGAGAAAATAGGTATATCAATGTTGAATTTATATGAAATATGTGCAAGAATACTAACAATGTTGTTATTTGACGTTTAGCCAAGTACCAAGCTGCTGACTGAATGGTAACATATTTAATTATAAGGAGCATTGAAATGGTAAATACTTAGATGAAAATATAATTTAAGATTTTGCGAAATTTTTTTCTATGATCCTGATTTTATTCCAGTTGATTTCTAATGTATGTTTTGGGCTTCAATAGCCCAGTAGAGAGACGTTATGATTATTTTCAAAATATGAATAATAAATGACTTAGAATTATCTGAAAATGTTTAGTAAACTCCGGTAATGCCTCGTACCCTATTTCGGCAATGGATACGGGTAGGGGGTGTTACACTCATATTACTATTAGAATGAATTTTTATTGATTTATGATTATCATTGATGTGTCTTAGATTAAATTCATAGGTAATTGTGCATTGATTGTTTAAACTTTAAGACACTAGAGAATCAAGCATGATAAGTCTATTTTCAGAATTAAAATTTTTAGTTATTTCCCTAAATTGAAGTATCACCTTGAAGTTTTAGATTTGCAAGATTAACATCAAAAACCATAATTTTTGAGAGATTTTGAGCTTTTAGAGCATACACTTTTCTTGCTTACTCTATTATTGGTTATGAGTACACTTTTCTTGCTTACTCTATTATTGGTTATGAGTGTATCAATACTGATTGATCATTCTAGAACTTGCTTCAATTATACATGTCGAAACCACACCTTTGATTTGATATACTGAGATGATAAAGGAACCTAGGTTTTAACCCACTTATCCCATAAGCCTACCTTCATAATTAACCCTTAGTGAACCCCCTCTAAGCCTAACAAACCGTTTCTTGATTTACCCATTAATATTAACCCATAACTCTTTTTGATTCATTGAGAATTGTTTCCCGTTTTACTGACTTCCTTTTTGTCGAGATTTGATTTGGTTAGTTGCTTAACTATGTTCTTTTGTTTCAGTTGTTAAATTTTCTCTTATTATCTATTGTTCTCAAAAAATAAATGAAAAAAAAAAGTGATAAAAAAACATTTATGTTGATTATTACTAATTCTATGTTTTTTAGCTTAAGTAGTTAATTTCATTTTCTGAGAAGAAGCTCGTGTTATTCTTTAATAATTTCGATTGATGTAATTATTCAATATTAGTTTATTTTTCTAGTTAGGTAATTTATCAATTCGATCTCGATTCTAACATTCTTTTTCAGCCTTTATCCGCACCTTTAACCCAAGCCCCGTTACAACCCTTTAAAGACCTTTTGATTTGTGTATCATATCATTTGGTGGAGATTTGATTTTCATGCAAGCCTATGGTAATGACTTTTCGTAATTGACTTTTGAGTGCTTAATTTTTGAACCTTAAACACTTTGAGTGATTGGAGTGAATCTTTAGTGAGGATGTAAAATCTTGTCGATTTTAAATTAAAAGTAATTACTTAGATATGGGGAGATACCTATATTTTCATGTCTTAAAAAAATGTGTGACTTGGATTGTTTGAATATTTAGGGCTCTTTTAGTTGAATTATCAATGTGTGATTATTTGTGAATTATGACAAAACCTTATTGATGAGAGTTACAAGTTGAGAAAGATTAATTTTAATTGTGAGTTGAGGATTTTGCTTAAGGACAAGCAAATGCTTAAGTGTGGGGATATTTGATAAGCCATAAAAGTAACATGTTTTTAATCCCATTCTTGATGCATTTTTGGATGATTTATTACATGAATTAGTAAATTTGATGCTCCTAATATTTTAAATTCATGTTTCTATACTTAGGTGAGCATAGGGGAGTGAAAGGAGCGAAAAAAGAGCCAAAATTGGGCAAAAAGAGTTGTTTCCAGGATCGAAACAGCCTGAGCATTTCCACACGGGCTGGCCACACGCCCATGTGATCCACACGGGCTAGCCACACGCCTATGTACCCGTTTATGTTGATTTCGCACCCTACTTCCCTGTTACGCAGAAAAACCCAATTTTTAGGGTTTCTGAGCATTCTAAAGTCTATAAATACACACTAGAAAAGGACCTAAAGGGGACACACGGAGTAGAAAGTAGAAATTACTCAAAGAAAACCAACGGATTCAACTCAGAAGTAGGATCTCCTTCAAGAGTGGAGATCTCCCTTCAGTTTCTCTCGAAGTTTTTGGGTTTCTTTATGTTTTGTTGTTTTCCTATTTTTGAGATGTTTTCCCCCAAAATTATGAACTAAATTCCCTAGATACCTGGGAAAGATGAAACCTATGACGGATCTTATTATTTAATTTTCTAAATTACATGATAAATACTTATTCTTGTTCTTAATTATGTGTTATTAATTATTGCCTTAATATTTTTGGATATTAATTCAAGTTTGATGTGCTTATTTAGTAAACAAAAGTCCCTATTTAAGAGTAGATCTAGCATAATTAAGCGGAGTTGATTGCAATCCTAGAAGTAGGACGACATAAATCTGCCGAATTAGAGTCAAATCTAATAAAGGAATCCATAGATCGAGTTAATGCGACAATAGATGTTTTAATTAGAAAGAGATTTCAATTAATCAACCTAGAGTCAGTTGTTCTTAGTCTCGAAAAAGATATTAACATAATTTAGGGATTTCTACAGATTAAGACAAGTGAATAAATCATTTAATTCAGAGTGAGAATAATAAGTGAAGTCTAGGTGGATTCTTCTATGGGTATTGTCTTTATCATCGGTTTATTCGATTATTTCCTTCACTCTCTGTCGCATTCATTAGTTAATTAGTTTAGTTAATTTTAGATTAAAACAGATCCCTTTAATTATAGGCTAATTAATAGAAAGTTAGTTATTACTAGTAGTTCTTATGGATACGATATTCCCGACTCACTGTAACTATACTACCATTCGATAGGTGCGCTTGCCTTAGTCATGATCATAGTCTAGTTTAGTGAATCATAAAATGATCATCGGCTGGAGAGTTGGATGCTTGACAAGAAAATTTCTATAGCTTTTATCTGAGACCTGGGTACAGAAACAAACAAATCCATACATTGAGTAATGATTACTAATGGTGCTAACATAATTTGAATTCAATTAAAAACATAACAAAATCAAATAGAGATAAGTAACAAGATAACTTGAGTTAACCAACCATTTCAATATTAACATAAATGATACATATATACTAATAATTCATTGATCATTTCAACTGATTCATATTAATACTTTGCTCAACTACTCGATATGGTTTTCGATACACCATTAAGGTATTTGCATCTAGTTTAACATATCAAATCATGTAACATTTCAACAATTATATCTAATTTTAGTTACACATGTATACATTAATCAATATTACATTTTTAATCCATATTAACCAAATCGAATATAATAATAGATACTCGAATCAATCCATCATCACTCTAAATATGCAATAAAGTGCTAATCAGGGTATAAATGCATCAATCCCACCAACCACACTATAATACACTCATACCCGCAAGGTATTTGAGCTGGTGATACGTTCTCAATCCCTAGGGTGTTAGAGAACTATCACGGTATGTATGCACATAGCGTTGAATCTCTCACCTATCAAAACAAGCTCTATGGCTTGACAATTATACCCGTGACTCTATCTGACCATGTTAATAAGGGAAATATCATTATTATTAATCGTATTTCATCAACAAGCATATATACATGTATTCAACCAACCAAACAATTACAAATCATTTAATCAAGTATATATGTACTTTATTTCACATTATTAGATTACCATTTTTGGACATTAACAAATCAAACATATACATATATTTATATAATGAACTCAAATTATGATAGCACAAACCATATTAGCTAATTGTTATCGACTTTGCCTTTTCCTTTACTTTTTGATGTATACGATAAATTTAGATACAAGAAATCGTTAAATATATAATTCGGGCATAGAAACATGATGATTAAACGTGAATGTGCATTATTTGATTTAGTCCTTAACAACGTTATTATTCGAGACACTTGTATCTCACAAATCACCCAATTGAATTTAAATAAGGCTTAATAAATATAGTACAGAGACATCCTACAATCATTATTTATTATTAAACCTTATAGTTTGATCCTTATCAATTAGGTCCTTAATTACACAACTTAACTATATAGTCTGAGCTTAATTCTAGCCTAATTCAATAATTTTCACTACAATTTCAACATAAATAATTGTAATCTTAACTAATATTAACATGCATGAATTTGAACATCAAGCTTTAAATTTTCCTTAAGCTACCATCAATGGAATTTAATCTAAAATCTTATTAATTCATCAAATTAACTAATGAGTGTTTAATATCTATTATATTTTAACAAAAGTTCAATAAAAATTTGATGGAAAGGCTTACCAATTTTCTTAGCTACGTACGACAATGGTGAAAGGTATGAGAAAAGAGAATACTTTTCTTAGGCAATCGATGAAGACGACGAGGGAAAGATGATGTTTTAACTCACTTTCTCTCTCCTACTATTTTATGGTATATATAATTAACTAGTTAATCAACTTAATTAATTGTTAATCAAATGGATTAATAAGCTTAGACTTTTGTTAGTGGAGAATGATGAAACTATTAATAATGAATCATGAATCCTATTTATAAATGGTTTAATTGACAATATGTCTTTAGTATAATTGTTATTTAAGGCACTTGGAAACTTAAGGAAATCAAATTCCACCTTATTTAGTTACCAATCAATTTAGTCCTTGTTCCATTTTTATAAACCGTTTTAATTCAATAACACTCACTAACTCGACCTTTTGGATTCGTACCTGACACGCAGTTATTCTATTTTAATAATTTACTAACCTAACTCAATAAATTTGGTCCAAAACTAAATTTTATGACACTGTTGAAAACCAGATTATTACAACTTAGAAACTCCACATGTATCCTATGGCCATGTACTATAATGCTTTAAAAGACCAAGATTTGGTATCCAATGATCCTCAAATAGCATGATGGTTTTTCCATTACCAATGCTCTAACCAATATTCTCTCGAAGCAAATCCAAAATGTTAGTGAACGAGGGCCAAACAAAGGAACAATTAATTTTACGGATAGAGTGGGAACATCTATCATCAATCTCGTACTCGTTACAAAGTACTTTAACCCAAGAAACATCAGTTTTTGTGATTAAATCAAATCCCAATTTCATAAGAAAAGACATATTCTATGGAACGAGTAGTCCCAATCCTAAAGCACCATGGTTGACAGGTTGGCAAACTGACCCTCAATCTTCCAAAGCTATCTTCCCATCTCCATTAACAAACCCTAAACAAAATTGCGGACGATGGATTCAATTTTGTGACAAACTCTTATTGGGATAATTGTGTATTGCATAAAATATCCCGATATAGCAAGAAGATCAAATTTTGCAAGAGTGACCCATCTTGCCATAGATAATAATTTCGCCTGAAACCCACTCAATTTTTTTGTAGAATTTGTCAACAAGAAATTGAAAGGTAATTTTAACTTTAGTAACTGACAACGGTCAAAGCTTCTTTTTTAATCAAACTAAAGAGGAAAAAAAACATTTTTTAATAATAAAATATGTTATTGGTTATGGTTTGAAGGAAAATTTGCTTGAAATGATAAAAGGAAATGATAAATTATTATTCCAACTAAAATATAAGAGACAAATTGTAATATGATAGACAAAATGATAAATTTCTCTCAATTTATGATGATGATGATGTTATTATCAAAATGTTTCTCAAAAATATACCAAAGAATTAAAAGATTTGATTCATTAGTTTTTTTTTAAGTGAAATTAATCAAAATCATTAAAATGGAAGTAAATTATTTACAAAACTCACATTATCATTTGTCAAGGTAATGTAAGATTATCTAACGAAAAATTGTTATGTAGGTGTTTTCTACCACATCAACTATGTCCCCCAGTCAATAATATAGTGCTAAATAAGAATAGATTTACATGTCATTAAAAATTTTTGCCAGCTGCTGTAAGTTTCCATTTCAACTCATTCTTCTTCTCGTTAGTGTGCTCCTTTCTCTTTCAAATCACCCCCTCCTTTCATAACTTTTTTTATTGAACAATTTTGTTAACTTTTCAAACTGATTCATTCTACTAAGAAATAAAAGAAGAAAATGAAATCTAAATTGAAAACGAAAATATGATGAATGACTACCTGCATCTTTGAAAAAGGGTTGGTTTGGATAGTAAAATTCCTTTTGTTTTGATATTTTTTAAACTTAAAAGAGTAAAATTAACAAAAAAAAAACAAAATATTGAAGAATGATAATTTTAAAACCTAAAACAACTAAATCAAAAAATTTAACATTGATGAAAGATCAAATAGATTAAACACCAACAAGAATAAAAAAAATCCAAATAAAGAATGATAGAATAATCTTTCAATCTTGTGATCCAATTATAAAGTTTGAACAAGGATTAAACTCAAGAAGTATCTAAGGAAATTGTTAAGCTCAATAATCACCGAGAAGGGAGTGAATTGGTGTTTTAAAAACTTAAAGAAAATATGATAAATAATGAAGACTCAAGAATTTATAGTAGTTCGGCCCCAATTTCTTACCTCCACTACCTTAGCTTACCACAACTAAAGATTTCTCAAATTCACTAGATTTGAACCTTTCAAGAATAATGTTTAACCTTTACAAACACTTTTTTTTTTTTTAAATAAGCAAGATAGTGCCACTTCTCTTAAGGTTTTTGGGTAAACCTTAAGGAAACCCTTAAAAAAAAAGAAATAAGAATAAAGATTAAATATAACTCTCAAAAGAAGATATTACAATGATTAAGCTCACTCAATGACAATACAACACTTGAAAGAATGAAAGAGATAGATTTCCAAGTGTGTGTATGCATTACAAAGAGAGTATCATTGAAAAGATTGAGTTTTTGTACAATTGACTTTATAAACTTGTTCCTTGTCTTCGATATGGATAATTGACTTGTATTTGTGCCTTCTAAAAACCTTGGGGACATTTGGAGACGTTGGGAGTAAATTAGAGCCATTGTAACATTAAATTTGAGCACTAATTGCAGAATGCAAACCACTTGTATCGATACAAATGACCTTATACCGATAGAAGTATTAAAAAATTTGATTGTTAGAGCCTGATGTACCGGTAGAAGAGCACTTGTATCGATAGAAATCTGAGGGTTTCAAGGGTTCAGACTTGTACTGACAATAGTATCAGAGAAGATACAGATTTACTTGTATTGGTAGAACTTCTCCTTAATATCGATAGAAAAGCCCCTAAGTATTGGTAGAAGTCTGGAGGAATGCTTGGGGCCCTCTCCAACTTACTTCTATCGATACAAGTATGCATTTGTATCGGTTGAAATGTCCCAATAAGATAAAAATGGTCTTGAATCAATATTTTCAAAGACATTTTATGTTGGAAATATCCTACTGCAAAACAAAATTGTTAGTGCTGACAGGAGACCAAACTGAGTGTTGATAAATAAAGCAATCACTATGTCATTGAATAACCATTGCCTTAGAAGCAAATCCATCCTAATCAGTGTAATCGTGTAGTGGGAGTCGCCCCCAAGGTTAACATAGTACTTCAATATTCATACACCAAAATAAAAAAGGTAGTGTATTGCTCTTCTCGAAAGGACTCGAAACTGAAAAAACAAAATAAGTTGGTTGGATATCTGATCGGAAAATAAAATGAAAGAAAACTGGTAAAACCATAGTAGGTTCAATTCCTAGGAAAGATTGGAGGGGTCACAGACGGTCCTGCTTAAAACCCAATCTCTTAGACAGAAATTCCCTCTCGTGTAATTTCACAGAACACCAGAATTTAGAGAACAAAATGAAGTTGTTTTTCTCTTCTTGTGTTCTGTAAAAAATGAGGAGAATGACCTTCTATTTATAAAGTTTTTTGAAAGAAAAAATGGTAAAATAATAGTGTCAATTTCCAAAAATAGCATAGGATTTTCCTCAACCGAAAATATTTTGAAAATATTTTTTGCAACATTCAGAAGATTTTCCACAACTAAAAATATTCTAAAAATACTTTTTTACATTATCAACATTCCCCCACTAATGTAAAAGATTGAATTTTTGTAAACATGAGAAAAGATAAAGCGTGAGAAGAGTAATAGTGAAATTACTCACTTAAGCACTAGTATCTTGTGGATTTGAACAAATACAGAATGAAATGAGTGATTCTTCTTGATCTATGGGTTTCATGATAGGTTTTAAATATTTATAATTACTCGTTCTTGAACTAACTATTATCGCGATGTAGGCAAGTGTACCTATCGAACAATAGTATAGTTTTAGCAAGACCGGATTGTCGAACCCAAAGGAACTAAAAGTACTAGTAATGACTGTCTTTTTATTATCTAGCCTAAGAATAATAGGGTTTTGTTTTAATTAACTAATTATCTAAACTAAGAACGCACAGAGAAAAGAATTGGGGAATTGCTTTTGGGAAATCGATTGACTTGAGACAATACCTAAGGAAAAATCCACCTAGACTTTACTTGTTATTTTGGCTCCAAATCGGACGATTTATTCATTCAACTTGTTCCGTAGAGATCCCAAAGTTATGTTATTATCCCTATTCAAGACTAATAACGTCTAATCCCTAGATTGAATAACTAAGACTTTTCTCTAATTAACACTCTAGGGTTGCATTAACTCGATCTATGGATTCCCTTATTAGGTTTCACCCTAATCCGGTAAAATCTTGTCACCCTATTTCTAGGCGCGCAATCAACTCCGCTTAATTATGAAAAAGGTACTCTTAGACAGGGTCTATTCCTCCTCTGAGTAAGAGCATGTCTTGAATCAGTATCCTGGGATATCAAAACAAGAATTAAGAACACATAATTAAGAACAAGATAAATATTTATCATACGATTCAGAAAATAATATCAAGATTCGTCTTAGGTTTCATTCCCTTAGGTATTTAGGGGATTTAGTTCATAACTAAATAAGAAGACATCTCAGAAGAATAACAAATACAAAACATAAAGAAAACCCAAAACTCCTGAAGGGAAATTGAGGAGAGATCTTCAGCCTTGATGATGAATTCAGCTTTTGAGATGGATCAATTGGCTTTCTTGGAGTAATTCCTTACCCCCTATTCTCCGTCTCCCTTTTTCTTCTCTTCTAGGGTGTATTTATAGGCTTTGGAATGCCTAGATGCTCTCAAAAGTGGCCTTTTCCGAATTGGACTTAACTTGGGCTCGGCAAGGTTACGCCCTTGTGACACGCCCGTGTGCGATTACTTCAGGTCGTGATCGAGCCTGTTAGAATGGCACGAGCGTGTGCTATGCCCGTGTGAGTTATGCTCTAATTCTGCCAGATTGACACGGCCGTGTGGTCTACCCGTGTGAGGAGGTCCAGGCCGTGTTGATTTCGTACTTTGGCCCATTTTTTCCGTTTTTGTCTCATTTCTCGTTCCTTTCGCTCTTTTATGCTCTCCTAAGTATAAAACATGAAATTGAAGCATTAGAAGCATCGAATTCACCAATTCTAATGAAAAATCATCCATAAAATGCGTTAAATATGGGGAAAAATATGTATAAATTACAGTTTATCAAATACCCCCACACTTAAGCATTTGCTTGTCCTCAAGCAAAATCCTCAACTCATAATCAAAATAAATTCTTCTCAACTTATAATTTATATCAATAATGTCTCAAATTAATCCATAGGTAACCATACATTGAGAATTTAACTAAAAGAACATAAAAGTTTCAATCATTCCAAGTTGAGCATTTTATTTTGAAAACATAGGTGTCTTCCTTCATCTAAGTAATTACTTTTTATTTAGAATATCACAGAGTTTTATATCCTCACTAAAGATTCCCTCAAATCACTCGAGGTGTTTTAAGGACAATAAAGGAAGCACTCAATAGTCAATAATGGAAAGTCATTGCCATAGGCTTGCACGAAAATCAAATCTCCACCACTATAATTTAAGATGATACATCAATCAAAAGGTTTTTAGAGGGTTGTAATGAGGCTTGGTTATGGGTTGTGGTCACAAGCTGAAAGAAAAGGTTAGAATCGAGATTGAATTGAAAAATTGCCTAACTAGAAAAATAGTTAATCTTCACTTGCATACAACAGAGCTTCTCTTAGAATATGAAATTACAGATATGCATACATAGTTTTTCTTTTTTTTTTTAAGAACAAGTTACATAACATAGACTTGCTATTAAGAACAAGACATAGCTAAACAATTTATTCAATTCAAATCTCGACAAAAATAGGGATTAATTTAGGGGATTTCAACAATAATGAGTTAAGGGTTAATATTAAGGTTAATACAAGGAATGGCTTGTTAGGCTCAAGGGGGTTTATTAGGGGTTAATGTGGAGGTAGGATTTTCATGGCATGAGTGGGTTAATCCTAAGTGTCTTAATCATTTTGATATATCAAATCAAATGGTGTGGTCTCGACATGCATAATCAAGCAAGTTCTAGAATAACAGTTCAATACTGATGCACTCAAAGCAATAATAAAAGTGAACATGAAAGGATGAATAGTTGCTCAAAAGGCTAAAAAATATCACAAAAATTATGGCTTTTTGATGTTTAGACTCGTGAATTCCAATTCAAAGTAATCCTAGACTTGGGGAAACAACCTATAATTTTAAATTCTTAAAAATCAACTTATCATGCTTGATTCTCTAATGTCTTAAAATTTAAATAATAAATATATAAATCCCTATGTTTTAATTAAAGATATATCAATCAAGATCATAAATCAATTAAAATTTATCCTAAATATGATATGAGAGCTTTTCAAGAGAACAAGGTAATCATTCAGGGATTTTTCTGATAATGAAATGAATACCCCCCCACATTTAAGATGTACATTGCCCTTAATGTACAAAGATAGGTATTACAAAATATATAAAATTAAGATAGGGAGAGAAGTGAAACTTCCTGTATTAAGAATGGATGATTTTCTTGGATTGACGAGATCGAGTATTGGAGATAACTCTGGATGGCAAGCTTCACTCTGAAGGTAAGCCATTTTTAAAAGGAAAACAAATGAATCTTAAAAACTTAATGAAAGAGAAATAAAATAAGATAATTATTCTAATTTTTCAAGTGGCACGGCCGGTGCACACGCCCGTGTGGTTCGTGTCCCGTCCATGTTCGTCGCGAATTGTGTTGTCGTCACACGGCCTTCTCACACGCCCGTGTGTATAGGCCATGTGGCTATATGATCGTGTCACACGACCGTGTCTGGTGTGGTTCGCTTCTTCCATGGTCATATAGGTTTTCGCACGCCCGTGTCATTCTGACAGTGTTGTCCACTGGTGCTAGACATGGGCATGTCACACGCTCGTGTTTATTTGGCAGATTTAACCACGGCCATGTCGCACGGCCATGGCATTTTATTGCAGCCCGTGTTTAGGGAAATCTTCTACTCTATTTCTACACAGCCATATCGCACGACCATGTTTCTATCCGTGTTGGTCACACGGCTTTAAGCATGGTCATGTGCCATGCCGTGTGGGCTGAAAAACTATGTAATTCAAAGATAAATTTAATTATTTAAAGTGTTAGAAATTAAAAATAAAGAAATCAAAATATGTTAGTGCTTGGGTTGCCTCTCGAGAAGCGCTTATTTATAGTCTAAGCTCAACTTACCTCTCTAGTGAATGGTCAGGGTGGTTTGAGGAGTTTGTACTCCTCATTCCTGCTATTAATCTCATCAAGATAAGGTTTTAATCGGGTGTTGTTTACTTTAAAAGTGCTGAACTTGGGATGACTCACCTCCACTGTACCGAATAGAAAAAGACTGAGTATTGTAAGAGGGATTTCCTCATCCGGTGTGGTAGTGACAATGTGGGGATCTGGGGCATCTAGTAAGACTTTATCACCAGCCCTAAGTTGATTCAGAGATGTATCGAACTCCTTCTGGCGTAATTTCGGTTTATCGCGTGTTCTTGGTTTATGTGCTCGCCGTTCGTCTAGCTCCTCCATCCGTAGCCTTTGTTCTTCATGAGTGTATCCTCTATCATTGCTAGAACATGGCTCGTGAACTTCTTTGAAACTTAATTTCTGCAAAGTAGGCTGCGTCATATTGTTAGTTTTAGTAGATTGGTGTGGACTATTACCTTCAATGTTCGATGTGATGCCAGAATTACGAGCTTGAAGGGTGATCGTTTCATCTCCCACACGAAGTGTAAGCTCACCTATGCCAACATCAATAATTGTTTTAGCGGTTGCTAAAAAAGGCCTCCCTAAAATCAAAGGGGTGTTATTATCCTCCTCTATGTCTAGAATAACGAAATCAACGGGGAATATGAACTTATCTACTTTCACGAGTACATCTTCAATATTACCCCTAGGGAATCTTATAGTTTTATCTGCCAATTGAATGCTCATCCTAGTTTGTTTAGGTTTCCCAAGACCAAGTTGCTTAAACATTTTGTAAGGCATGACGTTAATACTAGCCCCTAAATCAGCTAATGCATGACTTATATCTAAACTACCAATTAAGCAAGGAATTGTAAAAATCCTTGGATCTTTCAATTTGTGGGGTAGCTTATTCTGTAGAATAGCTGAGCAGACTGCATTTAGCTCCACATGCGACGCTTCGTCCAACTTCCGCTTATTTACTAAAAGCTCTTTTAAAAATTTCGTTACATTTGGCATTTGCGACAAAGCTTCAATAAACGGTAAGCTAATATGTAATTTTTTTAAAAGTTTGAGGAATTTACTGAATTGTTCATCTGAGCGGTCTTTTATTATCGCGTTAAGGTATGGGACACGAGGTCTATATTCTTCATCTACCGTTTTGTTATGACTTACCTCACTTTTACCTTTGCTCACCACAGTTTCTTGCATCAATTCTAGCTCAAGAGCAATGAATCCTTCCTTATCTTGAGTACTAATTGCGTTGAGGTGTTCCCTTGGGTTAGGTTCAGTATTACTTGGTAAGCTACCTTGTGGTCATTCGGAGATTAGTTTGGATAGCTGGCCTATCTAAGTCTCGAGTCCTTGGATCGATGCTTGTTGATTTTTAAGTGTTGTCTCGGTGACACTGATATGAATTTTGAGAGCATCTCCTCAAGGCTTGGTTTTTTCTCTTGTTGATAAGGTGGCTATTGAAAACCCTGAGGATTTTGTGGCTTTTGATTCCCTTAACCACCCCAGGAGAAATTTGGGTAGTTCCTCCAACCTGCATTGTAAATGTTACTGTATGGGTTATTTTGAGATCTAAAGTTATTGTTACCCATATAGTTGACTTGTTCCTCTTCGGTTGTAGGATTGAAGGATTGATATTCTGTATGCAAACCTCCTCCACTTGAGTCACACCTCATTACTGGATGTACCTGTGTAGAACCAAGTAAACCATCAATCTTTTTATTGAGAAGTTCTACCTGATTTGACAGCATAGTAACTGAGTCGACATTATAAACACCGACTATTTTCGTTGGCTTTATCTTCATAACTTGCCACTGATAGTTATTTAGTGACATATCCTTTATAAATTCATAGGCATCTTCCGATGTTTTATTGTTGATGGTTCCGTCAGCAGCTGTGTCAACCATTTGCCGAGTCGAGGGATTCAGACCATTGTGGAATGTTTGTACATGAAGCCAAAGCAGTAACCCATGGTAAGGGCACCTTCTCAGTAAGTCCTTGTATCTCTCCCATGCATCGTTAAGTGTTTCAAAAATCTATCTGCACAAAAGAAGAGATATCATTATGTAATTTAGCCATTTTAGCCAGCGGAAAGTATTTTAGTAAAAAATTTTCGATCATTTGTTCCCAAGTAAAAATTGACCCTCGTGGTAATGAGTTCAACCACTGTTTAGCTTTGTTTCTCAGTGAAAAAAAATAACTGAAGATGAATGGCATCATCAGAAACGCCATTGATTTTAAATGTATCACAAAATTCCAGGAAGTTTGCTAAGTGAGCATTGGGATCTTCATCCTGCAAACCATCAAACTGAACAAACTACTGTATCATTTGAATTGTGTTAGGTTTCAGTTCAAAAGTATTTGCAGCTACAGCCGGTCTAACTATGCTAGATTCAGCTCCTATTAAAGAAGGTTTAGCATAATCATATATAGTGCGTGGAGCAGAATTTTGATTGGCCGCAATTGCAGGAGGTAGCTGATTGCCTTGGTTTTCAGCCATCTCTTCGATTGGGGGTTGAGTATTGTCTTCTTACTTGTTCTCCGTGTATCTTAAGCTGCGCCTTATTTCTCTTTGGTTTCTACGAACTGTACGATCGATTTCTTCGTCAAAAAGTAATGGTCCTGACGGGTTTCTTCTAGTTGTAAACTATAAAAACCTGCCAAGAGAAGGAGAAAGTAAATTAATAAAATTAAATTAAATTGCAAGAAAAATAAATCGCTAAAGTAATAAAAATTGAGCGTTCCTAATATCTTAGTTCCCCGGAAACGACGCCAAAAACTTGATCGTGGGGTTTCGTGATAGGTTTTAAATATTTATAATTACTCGTTCTTGAACTAACTATTATCGCGATGTAGGCAAGTGTACCTATCAAACAGTAGTATAGTTTTAGTAAGATCGGATTGTCGAACCCAAATGAACTAAAAGTACTAGTAATGACTGTCTTTTTATTAGCTAGCCTAAGAATAATGAGGTTTTGTTTTAATTAACTAATTATCTAAACTAAGAATGCACAGAGAAAAGAATTGGGGAATTGCTTTTGGGAAATTGATTGACTTGAGACAATACCTAAGGAAAAATCCACCTAGACTTTACTTGTTATTTTGGCTTCGAATTGGACGATTTATTCATTCAACTTGTTCCGTAGAGATCCCTAAGTTATGTTATTATCCTTATTCAAAACTAATAACGTCTAATCCCTAGATTGAATAACCAAGACTTTTCTCTAATTAACACTCTAGGGTTGCATTAACTCGATCTATGGATCCCCTTATTAGGTTTCACCCTAATCCGGCAAAATCTTGTCACCCTATTTCTAGGCGCGGAATCAACTCCGCTTAATTATGAAAAAAGTACTCTTAGATAGGGTCTATTCCTCCTCTGAGTAAGAGCATGTCTTGAATCAGTATCCTGGGATATCAAAACAAGAATTAAGAACACATAATTAAGAACAAGTTATTTATCATACGATTCAGAAAATAATAACAAGATTCGTCTTAGGTTTCATTCCCCTTTGGTATTTAGGGGATTTAATTCATAACTAAATAAGAAGACATCTCAGAAGAATAACAAATACAAAACATAAAGAAAACCCAAAACTCTTAAAGGGAAATTGAGGAGAGATCTTCAACCTTGATGATGAATTCAGCTTCTGAGATGGATCAATCGGCTTTCTTGGAGTAATTCCTTACCCCCTATTCTCCGTCTCCCTTTTTCTCCTCTTCTAGGGTGTATTTATAGGCTTTGGAATGCCTAGAAGCCCTCTAAAGTGGCCTTTTCCAAATTGGACTTAACTTGGGCTCGGCAGGGACACGCCCGTGTGCGATTACTTCAGGCCGTGTTTGAGCCTGTTAGAATGGCATGGGCGTGTGCTCCCGTGTGAGTCGTGCTCCAATTCTGCCAGATTGACACGGCCGTGTGGTCTGCCCATATGAGGAGGTCCAAGTCGTGTTGATTTCGTACTTTGGCCCATTTTCTCCGTTTTTGGCCCGTTTCTCGTTCCTTTCGCTCTCTCATGCTCTCCTAAGTATAAAACATGAAATTAAAGCATTAGGAGCATCGAATTCACCAATTCTAATGGAAAATCATCCATAAAATGCGTTAAACATGGGGAAAAATATGTATAAATTATGGTTTATCACTTCTCTTTAACAAGTGAATGAATCTTGAACTTGTTAAGATAGGGGTTAACTCATGACACACAACTAATCTCAGAACCAATTGATGTTCCGTGATAGATCAAAAAGTTTTATCCAATACGCCTTGAGATGATGGTAAGTGCTTTAGAAAGGTTACCCAATGTCTTTCATAGAAGGTGGCTAATCCTTCACACTTACGTAGATGATTTCATCAAGTTTATCTCAATATAGACCACCCGAATCAAGACTATGAAATCATTAAGAGCATTTATTAAGTTCATCTTATCAAATTTAAATTCAGTGAATTCATCAAGTCCATCTTAATATGACTACCCAAACTCTAGGATACAAACTCATTAAGAGTAATAAACTAAATCTCACAAGTTGGTGAATTCATCAAGTTCGTCTCAATTGGACCACCTAAATCCTGGATTATGAATTCATTAAAAGTGAGAACTCAATCTTATGTATATACATCGTTCGCCATAAGGATAGGTAGAATGTACACTATGAGTGCTTCCATAGTTTTGTTTGATAAAATTGAACTTAGAGAACTAAGTTGGGTATCACTACCATGAATTCGTCAACCATTAGGCTTAACTACGTTGGTATCACCACCATGAATTCCTCAACCATTGGGCTTTAAGACTTATCCCCCTCAACGAATCAAGAATCGTTTTCCTACATAACCCATTGGTTAACAGATCAACTAGGTTCCTTTTAGACCTCACGTACTCCAAAACAAGTACTCCATTTTCCCATGAAGAAATCTCTGTAAGTATATTTTTAAGTCACTTGGTGTAACACCCCTAACCCATATCCGTCATCAAAACAGGGTTTCAGAGCATTACTAGAATTTGCAGATCACCTAAAAGAAATTTAAATACTTACCGATTCAATGCATCATATAAATAAATATATTACCATTCAATCAACAGTTTGGCACTTGGATAAGCATCAAACAACAACATTGTTAGTATACTAGTACATATTTCATATAAATTCAACATTTATATACTTATTTTCTCAATATGTCACACTTGAGTTTAATAATTGTCTTTACTTACATAATTTCCTTGTATCAACATATCAAAGATAATCATATATGTACATGTCATGAAACATATCATTCTCATCTTGTTTCTTCATAAGTATATATCATTCATTTCATTATATCAATATTTTATACTCTATCATTTTCATAGATTTTATGTATATTTATTCCGTAAAAGCTTATATCAAACTTAACATAAATTATATTCCATGTACTTATACTTATTTCGTTTATCTATCTTCATAATTATTTCATACAACTATTTTGTACATATATTTCCATATGACCAGTTCTTGTAAACATTTCACACAACCATTTCATATAACCATTCGTCATCTAATACATATTACCTAAATATCAATTGTTCAATAGATGTCATAACGTCTCCCATCCACGGTCTTATTTATCTTTGAGATGATGCCATAGTGTCTTTCAACTATGGTCTTACTCATTTTCTGTCATGTTTCCATGGTATCTTTCAACCATGGTCTTGTTCATTTCATGTCACGTTGCCATGGTATCTTTCAACCACGGTCTTATTCATTTCATATCATGTTGCCATGGTATCTTTCAACCGTGGTCTTATTCATTTCATATCATGTTGCCATGGTATCTTTCAACCGTGGTCTTATTCATTTCATGTCACGTTGCCATGGTATCTTTCAACCATGGTTTTATTCATTTTCTATCATGTTGCCATGGTATCTTTCAACCATGGTCTTACACATTTCATATCATAATGCCATGGTATCTTTCAACCATGGTCTCACATTTCATATCATGTTGCCATGGTATCTTTCAACCATGGTCTTACACATTTCATTTCAGAAAGCACACTCTCGACCTCATCCTTACAGCGGGATTGCCAGTCCAAGCTAAATCCCCTGCAACGACAATTACTCTATTGAGCTTGGATCTGAATTACCAATCCAAGCTAAATTCAGACCCTAATTCAGATTACCCGTCCGGGCTAAATCCATTTTACACATATTCTTCGGGAGGGCTATATCAGGATAGGATCACCCGTCCGGGCTAGATCCTTTTTACCATCAATTCCTTTTCCAATGATCCATCTAATTTCATTCCATTCAACCGGGATTTATTTTCAATTTATATCGAGTATTATCAATATTTCATCAATTATCATGAATTGAACATTCAAATCATATTTTCATCACATAACCACATATTTCAAGTATTTAAAAATACAATTTAAGTTACACAAACTTACCTCATTGCTTGTTTGTGTTTATAATTTCATTAATCCGATATCTTTTCTTTTCCACGATTAAGTCTCATATTTGAGTCGTCCGGATCTTTATAAATAAATTTGATCATCGTTTTCATTCATTTCATATTCTAATGCATTTAATTAATGCTCTAGTCAAAATTACCATTTTGCCCCTAAACTTTTAATTAATGATGATTTCATCCTTAGGGTTAGGAAAATAAAATTCTTGCAATTTAATCCTTATTTCCAGCTATTATTCTCATACATATTGATAACAGTCCATGAATTCTATAAAATATCAGAATTTTCCATAATTTCAACACATTTCAATTTAATACCTAAAACATGTTTTCCCCCGATCTTGATCTAAATTAATAATTTCATTCAATTTTTTAATTTAAATAATAAAATAATCCATTTCATGCAATTTGGTCATTTCTGATATTTTTACAAAATTGCCCATAAAGTTTTAATTTTATTCAATTTAGTCATTGAGCCTAAAATATGCAAATTAGCCATGCTAGATGAATATTCATACATATTTTTCCTCCTCCTCCTCTCCATTCCACATCCTTAATGTATATAACACACTTGTAAGTAACATTATCTATAATTTTTATTATTTACTTTTATGAATATTCAAGCTGTCCATCTACGTCATAGTCACTAAATTATTTATATCTAGAGCTATAGAACTCCAAATTAAGATCTTATAATTTTATCTGAAACTAGACTCATATATCTTCTTACCATAAAATTTTCAGAATTTTTCGTTTAGGAAATAATTACATTTTATTCTTTAAATTCACCCTTATTCTGCTGTCTGGATGTTCCGACTCTTATTTACGAAAAATTAATTATCTCATTATACAGGATTCGGATGGTGTTCTCGTTTGTTTCTATTGAAAATCGACTCATTCAGTATTTTAAACATATAAATTTAAGAGCCTAATTATTTTTATCCAATTTTTTATGATTTTCCAAAGTCAGAACAGGGAAACCCAAAATCATTCTGACGTTGTCTAACTAAATTTGTTATATCTCACAATTTACAATTTCATTGCTTACGCCATTTCTTCTATGAAAAACTAGACTCAGAAATTTAGTTTCATATTTTATTCAACTTCTAATTCAATTTCCACAATATTTTATGATTTTTCAAATTTAGACCACTGTTATTGTCCAAAACTGTTTTAGTGCAAGATATTAATTACAATGTTTATAACACCCTTTTTTTCTTTCTCTACACTATTTTTCATCACTTTCTCTTATTTTCTCTTCACTAACATATCAAGAACATAGGATCATATGTAAGGAAACTCTACATTAACATCAATCCCATGCTTTTTCAATAATATCAAACTTAAAAATATATTGAAATCATGATGTTCTTACCTTGTTCTATTGATTTCAATCTTCATCTTGATTTTCTCTCTCCTTCAGCTTCCATTTGTTGAATCCAACTTGATATTTTAACTTCCCATAGCCTCCTTAACATTTTTCTCTCTTGGTAACTATGGAAATTCTTTTGATTTTTGGGTGAAAATGGTGAATTTTTGGTAGAAGGACCAAATTGTAAAGAAAAGAAAGTTTCTTTCTTCCTTTTCTCTTCATACGTTGGGTGCATGGGAAAAAGATGATGATTCTTCATCTTTCTTTCCTTATATATACTAAATAAAATAATAATAAAATAATAAAATATCATTTAAAAAATTAAATTAAAATATTAATAAACTAAGATTTATTTATTTATTTAATCTAAAATATCTCCAACATCATCGTTGCTTTCTAGATTTCTCTCTCTTCCAATTGACCATTTTGCCCTTTATTATCTTTTAAAATTCCATCCTTGAGTCATCATTTAATTTGGTAAAATTGTAATTTAGTCCCTCATAAGCACCTATTCAATTTGGTCCTAATTCATCTATTTTCCTTAGTTTCTAGATCATTCCACTCTTAAAATATTCACACTATTGGTCCTTCAACTTTTTCATATTTACACTTTAACCCCTCAAATTTTGAGTATATAATCTTGTGCAACAAAACTTTTCTCACTTTTACAATTCAGTCTTTTCTTGAATTAATATATCATAATATACTTCTCAATTTTGACATAACTCAAAATTTCCCTTTTTGTCACTTTATTTCCTTATTTTACTATATCAAGGATAATATCTTACTGTAAAAATTTTTGGGGTATTACACCGGGCCTCTTGCCTGACGCATCAAGAGTTATAACTCTGATTCCATCATGGAACGAGCAATACACGTCTATTTAGTAGACTTCTAGAAAATAGCTGCTCTACCCAAAGTAAAGACATACCCACTTGTAAAGCTAACTTTATCAATTATCCAATTTTCATCACAACATCCCTCTAAGACTGCACGGTATCTGAAAAATTCCAACTTCCCAGTTATTGTACTTTAATTTCACTCAAGACCATTTGGAGAAAGCTCAACCTTGATAACTATCATAGTAAACTGCATACCATGATAGTCCCCCACTTACTATGTCAATGCCCTCATCAACATGCACACTTTTAGTAACCTTGTTACATCGAGTTGACATTTCAGTCTCAAGACCATTTTGAGCCTTCAAGGCCTAAGGTTATGATTCATTCAACGCTCATCGGACATAGACTCAAACTTGGTATTATCTCAATCATTGGTCTAGTATTGTCAATGCTCATTCCTTTACCAAACATTCGGATTCAATGCCACAACACATAATCATCATGTTACAACCTTGAGGAACCTTTAATGGCATGACCCTTTGTCGACTGAATATTACCATGTCTTGGATACTAAAAAAAAATCCCTCTGAATATGGCACCAACTACACTCTTGCAGCATCTTATTAGATGTATCTATCTGGACATGGTTTATGCCAACTATCCCTTGTGACGCCAACACAAAAGTTTTCAACATGGGAAATTTTGAAACATTGGCCATGCCCAACTTAGGCCCTCTTGGCCCTTCCATGGTCACCTCAAACTGCAACACATGCGACACCACCAAACCAAGTCAGCCTCAATCTCAATTTTAGACTTTAACGCTCATTCACACAAACTCATAAGTTTCCTGAACAAGGCATACCCTACTAGTTCTCTTGTTCAAGCTTTAAGAATCGATAATCTTCCAGTCTACTTTGGTTAAAAACTTAGTAATGCTTTGTTTATCTCCACAAATCTCATGTATTAGTAGCTTATCATCGATAAGGGCATCATAAGCCCTATCCCAAACACAAGGATCTAGCGATCCACTCATGGTCCTCTGGCTAACTCAAACTCAAAGGTCTTCTGACCAACTCAAGCTCAATGACCTTCGGACCCACTCAAACTCAAAGGACCTCTAACCCATCTTGACTCAATCTTGCTAGGCCTTCCAAGCCTATCTTGATTGCAATAGCCCACTGGCAAAAACAAATGGAGCTTGCAATCGCTCTAATCCTACTTAGGCACACTCTTGCATTACTCAGGTGCCTTCAAACCGATTGCCTGTAGGAGCCTTCATTGGTTCCAGCAGTGGGAAATGAAAACGATTCCCATGTTTAAATAGTAGTATAATTTGCTTATAAATTGTTGGAAATATACTACTGCAAAATAAAATCATTAGCGCTGACAGGAAACCAAACTGAGTGTAAGTAAATAAAGCAATCACCATGTCGTGGAAGAACCACTGCCTTAGAAGCAAATCCATCTTGATTGGTGTAATCGTGTAATGGACATTGCCCCCAAGTTTAACATAGTGCTTCAATATTCGTACACCCGAATAAGGAAGTGAAATACAATTTGTATTGCTCTTCTCGAAAGGAATCAAAATTGAAAAAACAAAAGCAGTTGGTTGGAAATCTGATGGGAAAATAAACTGGAAGAAAACTGACGAAACCATACTAGGTTTAATTCCCATAAAACATTAGAGGGGTCACAGACAGTCCTGCTTAAAATCCAATCTCCTAGACAAAATTTCCCTTTCGTGTAATTTTGCAAAACATTAGAATTTAGAGAATAGAGAGAATCTGTTTTTCTCTTCTTGTGTTCTGTAAAAAATGAGGAGAATGAACTCCTATTTATATAGTTTTCTGAATGGCAAAATGATAAAATAACAGTGTCAATTTCTAAAAATATCAGAAGATTTTCTTCAACCAAAAATATTCTTAATATTTTCTGCAACAGTTAGAAAATTTTCCGCAACTAAAAATATTTTGAAAATACTTTTTGCATTACCAACATTTTACCATTTTAATTATTTGATAAGTTTGTAAATACTTAAAAATAATTTTACAAAAGATTATATCAATTTGTTTCAAATTTTAACTAAATAAAACTTTAAAATTTCACTTTGTTATATTAAAACATTTGAAAAACTAAAGCTAATAAAAATCTAGTTAAATAATTGAAATTTGTTAAATGAATTGTACAAAATTGTAAAACAATAATAAATTTTCTAGATTCGAGAAAGAAGATAAAAAATCTCAACCCCTTATAGAAAACAGTGGAAAAATAAATTATGAATTGAGTAGGTGATTTAGAAGAGACAGGAGCACAGACGCGATGAAGGAGTTGTAATGGAGACTTATGGTAGATCGAGGATGGATCAGGAGGGCGCGGCGAGCGATCACCCTCCTTGAAATTTTTTAATTTAATATATAAATTATCATTAATTTTAAATTTACTGTTTAAATTGTAAAACATTCACCCCAATAAAATTGTATTTGATATAATTCTTTCCCTTAAGATTATATTTTATACTAATAAAATATTTTTAATTTTAATTATATAACTTTAATAATAATAATTAAATATTAATATATAATGGGCATTGAAAGACTAAACTTAGAGGCCGAATGTAGACATTAAAGTAAAATTTTAGCATTAATTGATTTAACCCTTATCCATACATATTATGTTAGCGACTTTTTTATATTTTGATTTGTTTGTCTTACTAGGGAATTATTTACCTCCAGTAAGGTGCTAATACTTTTGAGAGAAAAAAAAAGAGTTTGATGTCAAAATTGAGAGCATAGAGAAAAAAATACAAATTATCTTCCTTTCGACTCATTATTTAAAAGACCTCTAGATAAATATTTTTGCATAAATTATGTTATTTATTTATTTGACTTATTATTTTTTTCTTTTCCTAATATGTTATTGTTTAATATATTATTACAGCCTTTAGGTCTTTCGATTAAATTTATGGTCAAAAAAAGATTGAATCTTTTTTTATAAGAAAAGAGTGTTAGAAAACAATAATGATCGATCAGTTCCTCAACCTTCTATTATTAGTGGGGAAAAAATTAAATATTAGATCTTCTCAAACTCCTAAACGAAATATCAAGTTTTCTAAATCCCAAGCTCTTGAACGCGATATCAAGTCTTCCCAAGCTCCTGAACGTCCTCATAAGGTGCCGAGATTCAAAACAAAGGAGTTTGACATGTTTTTACTTTTTCTCTCCGAAATTAGTATATTTCCCTAAATATCCCCAAAAGTAGCCTAATCCCATAATTTTTTTTGACATTTTCAACTAATTTAGCCATAATATTCAACTCCCACTTTTTCTTCCTTAAATAAAAAAATTAATCCAAGGAATTTTTTATAATAAATGAATTTAAATAAAAATAATTAATTAATCGAGTTAACTAAATTATTAATAATAACTATTAAATATTCTATATATAAGCCCATAAAGTTTAAATCCAAATAATAGCCGTGTGTAATTATAAAAATATTAAAATTGAAAAATAAAATATAAAATATAAAATATCTAAGAATTAATAAAAGCAAAACTCAAAACTCGAGCATTATTATTATAGCAATATTTCTTTACAGCTACACATGATTAGTAGCAATCTATAACTATTGAATTATTAAAATTACGAATATCTGAGTGGGTTTTATTTGAAGGTTGGACTTATCACCTCGCTACTGTTTTTAAGAAAAGGATGGCAGCCAATGATGGAATATGGAAAAAGAAGATTAAATGTAACCCATATGCATTAAGTTGCTCTCTTTTTGTTGTTTTGCCCTTGAAGATTGAACCAAGTGCAAATGCAAGTGGCCATGTGTTAAATGTTGAAATCAATGCCTTTCATGATTATCCTATTTCGGACACATGTAAAAAGCAAATAAAGATTCGCATTTCTAACATCCACTGGTTCCATGACCTACTACTTAGCAGAAACATAGGCTTCTATAAATATATGTATTTATTTAACTCCGCTTTTAATTAATGTTTGTTCTTTAAATTGTTGGCTCTATGGAAGCTCATTTTTCTTCCTTTTCTTTTTTAATGATTATACCTCAAATTTTCGGATTTTTTACCTAAATAATATAAAAATAATTAATTACGAAAAAATATAAAAACATAATAATTACGAAAATAAGTATTTATAATAGTATTCCGACAATACTACTTAATATATTTGCGGCACTAAACTAAAATGTAATGATCTAAAAATTCCAAGATCTTATATGTAAATATTCTTTTTTAATTGGCAGCTGAAAAAATATTGAAAAGTGTCACCTATAATATATCGGCACCAAATTTTAAAAGGGTAAATTGCACCCTAAACCCCTTATTTATTATTAATTTTTATTCTCCTTAAACACTAAAAATAGATCGACCTCTTATCAATTAGTCTAAAATGTTTATCTACCAAAAGTATTTTTGTAAGTAAGCGATTCAACTCAAATAAATTTTATTTATTTTTCAAAAACTATTTTATTGTTCAAATTATGTTTGACATAACGGTATTTATAGTAATTTTCTTTTGCTCTCATTATATTTAGAAACTATAAATTTAACTAATAATTATAATTTATACATAATAAGATTTTTCTAAAGTTTTTATAATTATAATTTTATATTGTGACCGTAAATCAAATTGATAATAAAATTATAAATATTTTAAAAAAATTATTTCCAATTGGAATTGACTTACTTACAAAAATATTTTTGGTAGAAAATCTTTTTAGACTAACTGATAAGAGGCCAATCTATTTTTGGTGTTAAAGAGGATAAATAATAAATAAAGGGGGTTTAGGGTGCAATTTATCCTTTTAATTTGGTGCTGCCATACTATCATGCGTCACCCTTTGAAGTGTTTTTTCAGCACCTAATAAAACGAAAAATTTGCATATAAGGTCCCTAAAATTTTTAGATTATCACATTTTAGTCTAGTGCCGCCAATATGTCAGGTGGCATCGTCAGAACACTGTAACAAATGACTATTTTTGTAATTATTCTATTTTCTATACCTTTTTCGTAATTAATTATTTTTATATTATTTGGGTAAAAAAACCCCCAATTTTTAGATCATGGCTAAAGGATCATCATAATTTTTATGACATGCAAAAAAGTGAAAGGATTAAAGCAGGTTTACTAGAATTTGAAGGCCTTGGAGATGATTTTTTAATGGGTTTGATGTTTAAATCAATCAAACTTATTATTTTTCTATAAAAACAGAATGATACTAGAATATTAGAAATGTAACAGTCCGATTTTGACCCTAGTCAGAACAGTGGTTTCGGGACCACAAATCAGAGTCAGAATAATATTTTAATATTATTTTCCGTGCTTATGATATGTGAATTAGCATGTGTGAAAGTTTCGTATAAAAATTTGGTTATTTGTGTGTTCAATTTGATAAAAGGACCTAATCGCGTAAAATGTAAAAGTTGCCTACTGTTTGTGAAAAGTGCCTATTGACTTGGCTTATTAAATGAGAGGTCCTTATGTTGTTATTTGACCATTGAACTTATGAATGGACATTAATGGCCTTGTTATTAATGTTTTAAATGTTATAAAGCTAAGGGCAAAATGGTAAATGATGAATTAATATATGTTTAATAAAACTAAAGCATGAAATTGGCTATTATTCATGTTCCATAGCCGAAAATAGCAAAGAAACTAAAAGAAAAAGAGCACCTAGGGTTCGGCCATTTCATTCCTTGATATAGGTATGAGTTTTGTTCGGTTTTTGATAATTTCTACGTTTCTGTGATCGTTGCTTTGTGTTATTCAAAACCCATGTTTGAATTTCTGTTTCTGTTGAAGATTTTGAAATGTTCCATTGATGATTATATGAGCTTTGTAATGTTTTTATATAGATTATGAAAGATATATGTGAGATTATCATGCTTTGTTCTTAAATTTTTGATGGAATAAACTTGTTTGGGCTAATTTGTGAAAATGAGGTTTTGAAGGACTAAATTGTGAATTAAATATGTTATTTGGGCTTGTATGGAAGCTATGTACATTCATCCAAACTATAGTCTTGGTGAATTTTGCATATTTGTGATTTTGTGAAAAATGGACTAAATTGTCAAAGTGTGAACATATAAGGGCTAAAATGCAAAGTGCCCTAAATATGTGTTCATGGATTATTTTAATGAAATGAATGATTGAATGCTTGAATTTGAATTGTATTACATCAAGAACAAAGAAAATCGGACTTAGATCGAGGGAAGTCCAAAATAGTTGAATAGTCGACTCGTTTCCGTCCGAAATTCATACGAGGTAAGTCAAATTACAATTACGTGTTAAATTGACTAAATTATGCGCATACAAACTATAATCTATATTGGACGGCCTTGAGAGCCTGATGAATAAATTTCGAGTAAACTCCGATAATATGCTAATATCTAAAAAGCTCTGTATATCTCTAAAAGAAAGTTGACATTGATCTGAGATATCGTGAAGACCGTGTCTGGGACACATGCCTCGATTTGAGATTTACGTGTAAGACTATGTCTGGGACATAGGCATCATATCTGATTTCGTGTAAGACTTTGTCTAAAACAGAGGCATCGATACTGAATTACATGTAAGACCACGTCTGGGACGTCGTCATTGTACCCGTTTATAAGTATTTGTATCGTATCTGAACCATCTGATGATAAAGTACAAGATATGATAATGGATATATGAAATGTATAATCTATATAGGTACGTTTGTATCGTACTAAATTTCTGAATATGAAAGACTCTATTTCTGTGAAATAATGATTGCGAAGTATATATGAAATCATGGAAATGAAACATGACATGTATACAAGCAAATGAGCATAGTTAGTATCATGAACTATTCTGTGAAATGGCTATGAATTCTTACTGTTGATTTGTACTTTATATGTTTTAATAGTTAAACCAATTGTATTTGGCTTACTAAGCTCTTTGTAGCTTACTTTGTGTGATTTCTGTTTGTTTTACAGTTATCGTTGCTACTGAAGGCTCGGGGATAGTCGAGGATTGTCACCATACTATCGAACTCATTTTGGTACTTTAGAAAGGGTAAATATTTTTAAGTATGGCATGTATAGGCTAGAATGTCTATGTATTTAAGCTTTGATATGTATATATATATTATGCCATGAGAGTTGGCTAGTAAATGGTATGTTTGTGCTTAGTTTTGATAAATGGTTTGTGATGCCATATTGTGTATGCTTGTAATGGTTATATGGCCTTGTATGTGGTGGTCATTTTGAAATATGCCAATTTGAGGAAATGGTAATAGAAGGTGCCATAAATGAGCTATGAAATGAACATTTTGGCATGTTGTTGTAATAAGATTTTTAATGTGTTTTGGAATGGATTTGAATAGGTTATTGAATGATGATGATTAGTTATAATGATGCATGTTTTTAGCATGAAATTTGTTGGAAATTTTGGTATAAATGTTGTTTAATATTGCTTGTAGGAATAACCCAAAAAGGGGTGGCAATTTGGGTTACAGCAAGCTTGCATTGTGCCAAACGGTCAGTGAACACTGGCGTGCCTTGTGGCCGTGTATGCAAAGCAGTAACCTCTTAAGACCACACGGTTAAGACACATGGGCGTGTCATATGGCCGTGGGCCTAAGTCAGTAGCTAGTTAAGTATCACACGGCCATGGCACACGGCCGTGTCAATTGGCTGTGTGTAAAAGTCAGTATATATACTCTGTTTTATCACAGCTGGATCATGAGCGTGTCTGGTGCCTGTGTAAGGCACACGGCCTGGTCACACGGACGTGTGACCTCAACAGAATTGAAAAATTTTTATAAGTTCTGAAAATTCTGAATGTGTTCGGTTTAGTCCCGACCTTTTCTAAAAGTATGTCTTAGGTCTTGGAGACCTTCATAAGGGATGAATTGTTGATTTGCTTATGTATTAATATTATGTGATATCTGTGATTCTGTATTAATCTGTAATGTTACATGCATACGGTAATGTCCTTTAGCTATTACGGCGGCATTACTGATTCTGATTACGGAAAAGGAGTGTTCATTTTATTGGTATCAGAGCTATAGTTTAGTCGGTTCTAGGACTACCATAGTGTATGTGAGTCTAGCTATACATGCCATATATCTGAAACTGCGATAGTATGATGAATCTTGACATTTAAATGTACTTTTATATAGCAATAGATCCCGATAAAGCTGTAGCTGATAATGTTGAAAGCAATGCGCCTGCTCCCGCGTAAGGGTCAGTGCAAGCTGATTCTCGACCGACTACAAGTAGCCGTGATAGTGAGGCTAGACAAGCCTTCTACCAGATAATGAATGGTTGGTTTACCCAATACATTAGAACCAATTCGGCTGTACAACAACCTCCACCACTGGTAAATCTTTCTCAAATTCCTATTATGCCCTCAGTGAATCCAGTTCAGTTAAATAGACTGCCAGTTGATAAGATTAAAAAGTATGGGGCTGAAGAGTTCTGAGCTACAACGAATGATGATGTTGAAAGAGCCGAATTATGGTTAGAGAATACAATACGAGTGTTTGATGAAATGTCTCTGAATCTTGAGAAATGTGTAAAATGTGCCGTTTCACTTCTGAGAGATACGGCGTACCATTGGTGGAAAACTTTAATATCTGTGGTTCCGAGTGAATGGGTTACTTTGGACTTCTTCCAAGCTGAATTTTGGAATGAATACATTAGTTTGAGATTCATCGATCAGAAATATAAAGAGTTTCTCGAGCTTAAACAAGGCCGTATGTCTGTTACTGAATATGAACGTGAATTTGTGAGATTGAGTCAGTATGCTCGGAAATGTGTATCAAATGAAACAATAATGTGCAAAAGGTTTGAAAATGGACTAAACAAAGATATCCGTCTGTTAGTTGGGATTTTGGAGATTAAAGAAACAGTAGTGCTCGTTGAACGAGCTCGTAAAGCTGAAGAATTAAGTAAAGAGAAAAGAAAAGCTGATTTTGAAGCGAGAGATGTTAGAAAAAGA
Source organism: Gossypium arboreum (assembly GCF_025698485.1). Lineage (NCBI taxonomy): Eukaryota > Viridiplantae > Streptophyta > Magnoliopsida > Malvales > Malvaceae > Gossypium > Gossypium arboreum. The sequence continues at coordinate 10,021,773 of NC_069073.1, read as the reverse complement.
TCTTCGAGTAGATTATTTCAGTCTGTAACAAAGAAATTCCGAGATGATCATAGCTGTTCAAAGGTTGATGTAAGACATTTGAATCAAGATCGATCTAGATCGCATTCGAATTTCAGAGCTCCTGCTGGGAATGTCCGATCTGAAAAACCTGAATGTAAACACTGTGGTAAAAGACATCTGAGAAATTGTAGATTGAATGTCCGAGCTTGTTTCTGATGTGGATCTCTGGACCATTTTGTAAGAGATTGTTCTGAACCTATTGAGCAAGAAAATGTATAGAATTCGAGACCGAGCAACACCTCAGCTAGAGGTAAACCTTCTAGAAATACGGGAAATGCAAATGGTGGTCAAAGAGCTACTAGGGATACTGCTGTTAGATCTGAGGCTAGAGCACCTGCTAGAACCTATACTTTCCGAGCTCGTGAGGAAGCCTCGTCTCCAGACGTGATTACTGGTACTTTTACTCTTTATGGGACTTCTGTGATTGCATTGATAGAACCTGGATCAACGCATTCTTATATCTGTATGAATTTAATGCATAATAAGACTTTGCCTGTAGAGTCTACTGAATTCGTAATTAGAGTATCGAAACCTTTAGGCAAAAGTGTCTTGGTTGATAAAGTCTGTAAGAATTGCCCGTTATTGATTAAAGATATCTGTTTTCCTACTGATCTGATGCTTTTTCCTTTCGACGAATTTGATATAATTCTAGGAATGGACTGGTTAACTTTGCACGATGCTATTGTGAATTGCAAACGAAAAATCATTGATTTAATGTGTAAGAATGATGAGATAATTCGAATTGAGTCTAGTGATCTGAATGGACTACCAGCTGTGATATCTGCAATGAAAGCACGAAAATATGTTAAGAAAGCTATGAAGCCTACTTAGCTTATGTGTTAGACTCGAAAGTGAATGATAAGAAAGTTGAATCAGTGTCTGTTGTCTGTGAATTCTCTGATGTGTTTCCTGAAGAACTACTGGGTTTGCCTTCGATTCGAAAAGTCGAGTTTGGCATTGAATTAGTTTCTGGTACTACTCCAATTTCGACAGCTCTGTATAGAATGGCTTCGAACAAGTTAAAGGAATTAAAATCTCAGTTGCAAGAATTGACTGATCAAGGATTTGCTCGACCGAGCTTTTCACCATGGGGTGCTCTTGTTCTGTTTGTGAAAAAGAAAGATGGCACAATGAGAATGTGTATTGATTACCATCAGCTTAACAAAGTGACTATAAAGAACAAATATCCTCTGCCCAGAATTGATGAGTTATTCGATCAGTTGAAAGATGCTACTGTGTTTTCAAAGATAAATCTGAGATCGGGTTACTATCAGTTGTGAGTAAAGGACTCTGACATTCTGAAAACTGCTTTCAGAACGAGGTACGGCCACTATGAATTTTTAGTTATGCCTTTTGGGTTGACTAATGCACCTGCTATCTTTATGGATTTGATGAATAGAATTTTCAGACCGTACTTAGATCAATTTGTTGTGGCATTCATTGATGACATATTGATTTATTCACATAATTAGTCTGAACATACTGAACATCTGAGAATAGTATTACAGATTTTGAGAGATAAACAGTTGTATGCAAAATTCAGTAAATGTGACTTATGGTTGCGAGAAGTTGGTTTTCTGGGTCATATTGTATTAGCCTCTAGTATCCGAGTTGATCTGAGCAAAATTTTTGCTATTCTGTATTGGAAGCCTCTGAGAAATGTCTCTGAAGTCCGTAGTTTCCTGGGACTGGCTGGTTATTATAGAAGATTTGTAAAAGGTTTCTCGATGATTGTGACTTCGTTGACAAAATTGCTCCAGAAAGATATGAAGTTTGAGTGGTCTGAAAAGTGTCAGAACAGCTTTGATCAGTTGAAAACTTTATTGACTAAAGCTCTAATTTTGGTACAACCTGAATCGGGTAAAGAATTTGTGATTTATAGTGATGCTTCGTTGATTGGTCTCGGATGTGTTCTATTGCAAGAAGGAAAATTTATAGCTTATGCCTCGAGACAACTAAAGGTGCATGAAAAGAACTATCCAACTCACGACCTCGAGTTAGTTGCTATTGTGTTTGCTTTGAAAATTTGGCGTCACTATCTATTTAGTGAGAAATGTTACGTGTTTTCTGATCATAAAAGTCTGAAGTATTTAATGACACAAAAAGATTTGAATCTGCGACAGAGAAGATGGCTTTAATTACTAAAGGACTACGAGCTGGTTATTAATTATCATCCGGGAAAAGCAAATATGGTAGTAGATGCTCTGAGTCGGAAATCATTGTCTGCGTTGCGTACGATGAACGCTCATTTAACATTGTTTGATGATATCTTGATTTGTGCTGAATTGAAAGCAAAACCCTTGTTTATACAACAGATCTGCGAGGCTCAGAAGTCTGACAATGAATTAATAGCAAAACGAGCTCAGTGTGATTCTAAATTCTGAGTTAATGTTGATGATTGTTTGAGATTCAGAAATAGACTTTGTGTTCCTAGAAATCCGGAGTGAATTCAGACGATTTTGAGTGAAGCTCACAGTAGTAGATTTTCTGTACATTTGGGAAGTACGAAAATGTATAACGATTTGAAACAACTATATTGAATGCCTGGAATGAAAAGAGATATTTCTGACTTTGTTTCGAGATGTTTAATCTATCAGCAAGTTAAAGCTGAGTATTATGTGCCATCTGGTTTGTTACAACCGATTATGATTCCTAAGTGAAAGTGGGATTGAGTAACCATGGATTTTGTTTCGGGTTTGCCCCTGTCTCCGAGAAAGAAAGATAAAATTTGGGTTGTAATTGATCGTTTGACAAAATCAGCTCATTTTATTCCAATTCGATCTGATTACTCACTCAATAAATTAGCTGAGATATATATTTCTTATATCGTGAGACTGCATGGTGTACCATTGTCGATAGTGTCAGATAGAAACCCGAGATTTACATCGCGATTCTGAAAGAAATTGCAAGATGCTCTGGGTACTAAATTGTATTTTAGCACTACTTTTCATCCGCAAACAGATGGTCAATCTGAAAGGATTATTCAGATACTCAAAGATATGTTGAGATGTTGTATTCTTGAGTTTGAAGGTATGTGGGAACAATATCTACCTTTGATTGAATTTGCTTATAATAATAACTTTCAATCGAGAATTAAAATGGCACCGTACGAAGCCTTATACAGTAGAAAGTGTAGAACTCCGTTATACTGGTCTGAGCTCAGTGAGAATAAGATTTACGGTATTGATCTGATAAAAGAAACAGAACAAAGAGCGAAAGTAATTCGAGATAGTCTGAAAGCAGCCTCTGATCGTCAAAAATCTTATGCGGATTTAAAATGAAAAGATATCGAATTTAAGATCGGTGATAAAGTGTTTTTGAAAGTATCTCCATGGAAAAAACTATTTCAATTTGGTAGAAAAGACAAATTGAGTCCGAGGTTTATCGGGCCGAATGAGATTGTTGAACGTATTGGGCCGGTAGCATATAGATTGTTGTTGCCATCAGAGTTAGAAAAGATACACAATGTGTTTCATGTATCGATGCTTCGATGGTACAAATCTGATCCTTCGCCTATAATTTCCCCGTCTGATATTGAAATCCAATCTGATATGACTTACGAAGAGAAGCCGATCCGTATCTTAGCTCGTGAGGTTAAAGAATTGCCAAATAAGAAAATTTTGTTAGTAAAAGTATTGTGGCATCGACATGGCATTGAAGAGGCCACGTGGGAGCCTGAAGATTCATTAAGACAGCAATATCCAAATCTGTTTAACGAGAAGATTTTTGGGGACGAAAATCCCGAAAGGGGGAGAATTGTAACAGTTCGGTTTTGACCCTAGTCGAAATAGTGGTTTTGGGACCACAAATTTGAGTCAAAATAATATTTTAATATTATTTTCCGTGCTTATGATATGTGAATTAGGATGTGTGAAAGATTCGTATAAAAATTTGGTTATTTGTGTGTTCAATTTGATAAAAGGACCTAATCGCGTAAAACGTAAAAGTTGCCTGCTGTTTGTTAAAAGTTCCTATTTGACTTGGCTTATTAAATGAGAGGTCCTTATGTTTTTATTTGACCATTGAACTTATGAGTAGACATTAATGGCCTTGTTATTAATGTTTTAACTGTTACAAAGCTAAGGGCAAAATGGTAAATGATTAATTAATATATGTTTAATAAAACCAAAACATGAAATTGGCTATTATTCATGTTCCATAGCTGAAAATAGCAAAGAAAATAAAATAAAAAGAACACCTAGGGTTTGGCCATTTCATTCCTTGATTAAGGTATGAGTTTTGTTCGGTTTTTAATAATTTCTATGTTTCTGTGATTGTTGCTTCGTGTTCTTCAAAACCCGTATCTGAATTTCTATTTCTGTTGAAGATTTTGAAATTTTCCATTGATGATTATATGAGCTTTGTAATGTTTTTATATAGATTATGAAAGATATATGTGAGATTATCATGCTTCGTTCTTAAATTTTTGATAGAATAGACCTATTTGGGCTAATTTGTGAACATAAGGTTTTGAAGGACTAAATTGTGAATTAAATATGTTATTTGGGCTTGTATGGAAGCGATGTATATTCGGCCAAGCTATAGTCTTAGTGAATTTTTTATATTTGTGATTTTGTGAAAAATGGACTAAATTGTCAAAGTGTGAAAAAGTAAGGGCTAAAATGCAAAGTGCCCTAAATATGTGTTCATGGATTATTTTGAATGAAATGAATGATTGAATGGTTGAATTTGAATTGAATTACATCAAGAACAAAGAAAATCGGACTTAGATTGAGGGAAGTCCAAATAGTTGAATAGTCGACTTGTTTCCGTCTGAAATTCATACGAGGTAAGTCAAATAACAATTACGTGTTAAATTGACTAAATTCTGCGCATACAAACTGTAATCTGTATTGGACGGCCTTGAGAGCCTGATGAATAAATTTCGAGTAAACTCCGACAATATGCTAATATCTGAAAAGCTCTGTATGTTTCTAAAAGAACGTTGACATTGATCTGAGATATCATGAATACCGTGTTTGAGACACATGCCTCGATTTGAGATTTATGTGTAAGACCATGTCTGGGACATAGGCATCGTATCTGATTTCGTGTAAGACCCTATCTGGGACAGAGGCATCGATACTAAATTACATGTAAGACCACGTCCGGGACATCGGCATTGTGCCTGTTTATAAGTATCTGTATCATTTCTGAACCGTCTGATGATAGAGTACAAGATATGAGAATGAATATATGAAATGTATAATCTATACAGGTACGTTTGTATCGTACTAAATTTCTGAATATGAAAGACTCTGTTTCTGTGAAATAATGAATTCGAAGTATGTATGAAATCATGGAAATGAAACATGACATGTATACAAGCAAATGAGCATAGTTAGGCTCATGAACTATTTTGTGAAATGGCTAAGAATTCTTACTGTTTATTTGTACTTTATATGCTTTAATAGTTAAACCAATTGTATTTGGCTTACTAAGCTCTTTGTAGCTTACTCTGTGTGATTTCTGTCTATTTTACAGTTATCGTTGCTATTGAAGGCTCAGGGATAGTCGAGGATTGTCACCATACTATCGAAATCATTTTGGTACTTTTGAAAGTGTAAATATTTTTAAGTATGGCATGTATAGGCTAGAATGTCTATGTATTTAAGCTTTGATATGTATATATTCATTATGCCATGAGAGTTGGCTAGTAAATGGTATGTTTGTGCTTAGTTTTGGTAAATAGTTTGTGATGCCAAATTGTGTATACTTGTAATGGTTATATGGCCTTGTATGTGGTGGTCATTTTGAAATATGCCAATTGAGGAAATGGCATTAGAAGGTGCCATAAGTGAGCTATGAAATGAGCATTTTGGCATGTTGTTGTAATAAAATTTTTAATGTGTTTTGGTATGGATTTGAATAGGTTATTGAATGATGATGATTAGTTATAATGATGCATGTTTTTAGCATGAAATTTGTTGGAAATTTTGGTTTAAATGTTGTTTAATATTGCTTGTAGGAATGACCCAAAAAAGGGTGGCAAGTTGGCTTAAAGCAAGCCTGCATTGTGCCACACGGTCAGTGAACACGGGCATGCCTTGTGGTCGTGTGTGCAAAGCAATAACCTCTTAAGACCACACGGTTAAGACACATGGGTGTGTCATATGGCTGTGGGCTTAATTCAGTAGCTAGCTAAGTATCACACGGCCATGGCACACGGCCGTGTTTGGTTGCCATGTGTAAAAGTCAAGATATATACTCTGTTTTAGCACGGCTGGATCATGGGCGTGTCTGGTGCCCGTGTAAGGCACACGGCCTGGTCACACGGTCGTGTGACCTCAACAGAATTGAAAAATTTTTATAAGTTCTGAAAATTCTGAATGTGTTTGGTTTAGTCCCGACCTTTTCTAAAAGTATGTCTTAGGTCTTGGAGACCTCCATAAGGGATGAATTGTTGATTTGCTTGTGTATTAATATTATGTGATATCTGTGATTCTTATTAATCTGTAATGTTCTGTTTGTCTGGTAATGCCCCTTACCTATTCCGGCGACAGTTACGGGATATGGGTGTTACAAGAAAGCCATCAAATTTTCGATTCTACACAACATTGTTCAATAATCCATCGAATTAAGAATTGATTAATGCATTAATTTCAACATAAATATTGGATTGGATTTTTGGTGAATGATTTAGAAATATTATTAAATTGAGAATCGAAATCGATTGATTTATTTTTTTCCCCAATTTATTAAACTGTACAAAATTTGATCCAAATAAATAAAAGCCAACATAAAATAAAATCTAAAAACAAAATTATGGCCCAAATAAATAAAATCTAACCTAAAAATAACAAAAATGGTGAGGGAGACTGTTCTTTAGAATTTCGATGATGTTAGAACCATTGATTTTTAGAAACAATTAGCTCGGGAATAGAGATCCACTCCTTGCAAATTGTAAACGCTTGGACCTTTACCTCTGAATCATGTTCTAGTTAAGGGTATGGTGTTAAATTTGTAAAATAAATCTAAAACAAAATTGAATAAACTAGGATCTGTCATTTCAAATCATCAAGAATAAACCAAGAAGAAAACTAGATGCGGAAGCGTACATGAATCCGTGGATTCCTTGAAACTTTTTGGATATTAGGGATTTGATCTTCCAAATTAGCACACAAGAAATTCAGAGAATATCTGTTCTCTCTTTCCTAATGATGGGATATTAGAAAAGATATCTTGTGTATAATTTGGGGACCATAACCCTAATATTTATAACCTTAGCATATTAGTTCTAATCAAATTCTAATTAGCCCATCATTAATTAAAATTTGATTAGAAGAGTATCTACACATATTTGACCCATACTTTATTTGATAATTGAAAGCCCAATAAAATTCTAACCAAATTAGATCACTTTTAATTTGGGTTAACCTATCATGATAGTAAATAATAAAATGTAATTATCCTTATTATATATGTGATGTCCAAATTTTCCAACAATCTCCCACTTGGACCATATATATATACTAATTACTTTATAATTACATGTCATTATATAACCTTATGAGCTCAAAATTTTAATATCATATCGAAAAGGTATTTCAAACAACCTCGTCTATTAATTATGTTAACATAGAACCAATGTGACTTTCGTTACATATATCGTAACTAAATCCATCCATGATCACGTATATTAACACAACCAAATGATATAGATCAAGTATGGATGTGTAGCATGGAAATTAGATGCAATATGATCTAAACATGTCTATTTCCAACTGGTCTTCTTTAAACTTAAGTGAGGTCAATTTTAAAATAATAAACAGAGTGAATAAACTAAATACTTCATTTCTGATCAGAATATAACCAAATACATAAATGTCTGAAATATAAACTCCCACTTAACCATGATATCCTCAAACAATGTAACACCCATGTAAGCAGTGTGCTCATGAAAGACCTTGGGTGGTAAACCTTTTGTGAGTGGATCCACTATCATAGAGTTTGTCCCAATGTGCTCTATGGATATTTGACCATTTTGCATTCTTTCTTTTACAACTAGGAACTTTATGTCAATATGCTTTGAGTTAGATGAACTCTTGTTGTTATTGAAATACAACACTGCTGACTTATTGTCACAAAATAATTAGAGTGGTCTTTCTACTTTCTCTAAAATGCGTAGCCCTGTGACAAAGTTCCGCAACCATATTCCATGGTCTGATGCCTCATAGCATGCTACAAACTCTGCTGCCATAGTGGACGAAGCTACAAGTGTCTGTTTGACACTTTTCCAATAAATAGCTCCTCCAGCTAACAGGTAAATATAGCCTGATGTAGATTTCCTACTATCTTGGCATCCAGCAAAATCAGAATTAGAATACCCTACTACCTCCAAAAGATCTGATCTCTTATAAGTAAGCATGTAATCTTTTGTTCTCTGAAGATATCTCATAACCCTTTTGGCTGCTATCCAATGGTCTATACCAGGGTTACTTAAATATCTGCCTAACATCCCAACAATATACACAATGTCCGGATGCGTACATACTTGAGCATACATTAAACTCCCAACAGCTGATGCATAGGGAATCTTTTGCATTTCCTGAATTTCAAGGTTACTTTTAGGACATTGAGTAAGACTAAATTTGTCTCCTTTAGCGACAGGGGTGTCACCTGGTCTACAACTTTGCATGCCAAACCTTTTGAGTACTTTATCGGTATAGCTCTTTTGTGATAATCCAAGAATACCTCGAGATCGATCTCGATGTATCTGAATTCCTAAAATAAAATAGGCGTCCCCAAGATCTTTCATCTCAAAATGCTTGGATAAAAACCTTTTGGTTTCGTGCAATAAGCCTATATCATTAATGGCAAGTAAAATGTCATCAACATATAGAACCAGAAATATGTACTTACTCCTATTGAATTTGTGATACACACAATCATCAACAATATTCATCTCAAAACCAAATGAAACAATTATTTGATGAAACTTGCGGTACCATAGATTTATACTCATCTTTCATGGCATCAATCTGTAGAAGCCCAAATTAGCCTGGGCCTTTTACAAAAATAAGCCATTACAAAATAAAACCTAAAACATACCCAAACCCCTTACAAAACCATTAACCCAATACAACCCTACTTATCAGCCCGACATACATCAAACCTAATTACCTAAAATAAATCCCTAGCCCATTACAAATAACCCACAACCCATAACCCAAACCCAAAACAAAAAAAAAAAATACCTAACCCTAGCCACTTGCACTGACTGCAGCGCTAAACATCCCCATGCCCTCTGCCACCACCATGTCAGCCACCTGCTCCACTGCCACAGCACCTGCAAACAATTAAAATGAAAGGACAACAAAAATAATAGAAAAAAAGGACTTGTAAATGGCTATAAAGAGGCCAAATCTGAAAATTTTGGCTCTCTTCGACAGTTCAAATAGAAATAAAAAAAAAACATTCGGTTTTGAGTAAAAAGAACGATTCCAAAATATCAGAGTAAGAGAATAGCATCAAATCAAACCAAATATCAGTAATCAAAGCCCTAAGGTGAATTTTCTATTTTTATTTTCGAATCTATTCCTTCCATATTTATAAATACATAAATGAATAAAAATAATAATACTTTAAAACGAAAAAATAAAAACAAAAAAAAAATTTTTACCTTTCTAGCCACTGTATCTTGTAGTGTGGTGCGCCAAGCAAGCAGTGGTCCCATGATCGGACCAAAGGACGCCCATGGCTGGAAATCCCCTTCCCCCTCCCTTCTCTCTTCCTTCTCTCTTTTTTTTTTCTTTCTCTCCTCACCAAATGATTTTTTTGTTAATTTTAGAGCTTTTATAGCCTCCCAAAACGACGTCGTTTTGGGGGCTGCCCTTTAACCCCAAAACGACGTCGTTTTGAGCCTACTCGACCCGACCCGATCCAAACCCGCCTAGGATCTGCGTGTTTTTAATTAAAGGGGAAAATTACGCTCGCGGTCCTTCTGCATTTTTGGTGTTTTAAATCAGGTTTACATTTATTTATAAATTGGCCCTGAAATTTGTTATGATTCTCAAATTGATCCTCCATGATGCGCATCGTTTTAAAGGCTTTGGACAATTGCGTTTATGATCCCCCTTTGTTTCGAGTGTGTTCAAATAAGTCCTTCTCTTATGTTTTTATTTTAAAATCTACCCCGAGCTTTCTATTTTGTTTTCGATTTAATCCCTTTTTATCATTTTGATACTTTAATAATTAATTTTGTCATTCTCGCTTTTTATTATTTATTATTATTATGTTATTTATTGTTATTATTATATTTTTGCATATATAATATTTATATTATTACTATTATTAATATTATTATTATTATCATTATTAGTATATTTCTACCATTATTAGCATTATTTTAGTTTCAATTAATACTTACTGTGTATATATATACTTTCATATATATTTATAGTTTTTTTATCTTACTTTTATTCCTAATATATAAATATATTGTGTATACATAATTTGACACTATGTTAACTATATATTTACATTATATATATATGTTTTCAATATTGTGTTTATATATATTATTATGTATATATTTTAACACTATTAGTTATATATCTTTTATACTATTTTATGTATATTTCTAATATCATTGTATATTTCTAACATCATCATTATTTATATATATATGTATGTATTTATATAGCGTATGAATAGTTTTTTTATACATTATTATCATTTCTAATATATATTGTATATATTTTATATGTTATGTATTTTAATGTCATTTGTTACATAGGTTTCTTATACTATTCCATGAATGTATTTTACATCATTTTATGTATATATTTTCAAATACTATGTTATATATATATATATATATATATATAAAATATAAACTTTTAATACCATATTATGTATGTATTATTACTATATCTATTTTATCCCTATTATATTTATTGTTAACACTAGTACATATTTTTCATTATATGAGTATATATATACTTTTCTATATAGTATTATTTTCATACATCATTATATTTATTATTATACCTATTATTTTCACTATTATCACGTATTATTTTATTTTAATATTATTATGTATATATTTTTCATATATGTCATGTACATACGTTTCCAATATTTATTTTGTATGTATATATGTATATATTTTAACATTACTAGTTATATTTTTACTATCTTAGGTATATACTTCAAACACTATATATAGTATATTTCTAACACTATTACTATTTATATATATATTTTACGTACATACTCTTAATATCATTATTATGTGTATACATTCATTGTTTCCATTTCATGTTTAATTCTAGTATTACGTTTAATATCGCATACATCTTTATCGCTTCTAATATTATTGTCACATTTATTATTTGCTTCAATATATTTCTAGCTCTTTCTTTTATTTATTTTTATTTCATATCAGTTTGCTTTGCATTATTTCGATATTCTTGTCTTCTAATTAATTTCAATACATGAGGCAACGTATAGGTTTAACACTAAGTCGTTGATTTCATTGCTATGTTGGGTGAATCATATCGGCTCGTGTTGAAAACGGAACGCCCTTCTAACAAATCAAAATTTAAAAATTCTCGTCTTTTCAATCAGATCATGGTTAAATGTCAAATTGAATTCGTATTTTTAAAAATCAAGACAACACGTGTTTAATGAAGATACCAATTTTGGGCGTCATGAGGGTGCTAATACCTTCCTCGTGCGTAACCGATTCCCGAACCCTATTTTTCTCTGGAATTTCTCGTAGACCTAATTTGGCCTTCATTTTTGTTCAAGAATAAATTTTCTTTTCAAAAAAAAGATGATTTATTAGGTGTCCGATCACACCTAGAAAAAAGGTCGGTGGCGACTCCCTTTTTAAAATCAAACCTCGGTCTTTAAACTTTCAATCAAACACCCCAGTTAGCGACTAAGCAAAATTTTTACGTCGCTACAGTTGGCAACTCCGCTGGGGACTATTTTTGAGAGTCGAGTCGAATTAAACGTGTGTTGTCAAAATTTCTGAACTTCCTTTGTTCAAATTAATGTTTAGTCGTGATCCTAAAATTTTGTTTTCAAAAAAATTTATGAATTTACATCATGCTGTAAATATTCTTCTAACTTGTTTTATCTTGTTGATTTTTAGCTCTCAGTTTTTTAGTTTTTGTAGTTTAGTTTTTAAATAAAACATAAAGGTTTGTGAGTTTCTCCCCACACACCGTGCACTTGCATTTTGCATAACATGAGCTCTCTGCCCAGGCTCCGTCCGTTTAAGTGAAAGTAAACGCTACGCCTTCGTGAGTTAACTTGTCCCTCCGCACAGGCTAGTGAATACTTTCGGGTTACATATGACTTATGCTTTCGTGAGTTAACTTGTCCCTCTGCATAAGCATAAGTAAATGTAATCCCTCGAATTGAACTCGTGAGCCTGTGATGGGCTACGACCGAGGCTTCGTACTAGTCTTAGTAGACCATAGTGTGAACAATTCGAGTACCTGTCTAGAACCGAAACTGCATATAGTAAACCATACGAGCCACCTAATTAGATCCATGCCGAACTTCTGTCCGTTAATAGTCACCAAAATAAGTACATGGGAGAAACGTCTCTTACCTTTTATTTCTTTGACATTTACACTTTTTATTTGGATTTTTTGTAGCTCATATTTGTTGTACTAACCAAGGTATTTGTCTGTGTTCTTATTTTGCATCATGCATCATAGGCATCTTTATTAGGAAGGTGTTGATTAGAGATTGGTTGCCGAAAATGGGTTTCTGATGGAGGAGTCGATTATACAAACAACCGAGAAAAATGCTGTGGTCCGAGATTAGTCTCTAAGAACCCAGAAAGAAAAAAGGGATAGTCTAGTGGAGGGATGTATTGCCAATCTGCCCGAGCACGTAGCTGTGAATGTTCGCCAGAATAACCTTGAAGATTTGGTTCGGGTTTGGAATCAGTGGGACTCGGACACTAGGGGTATATTCACTAAGAGGTACGGAGATATAGCCCACCTGGTCACTATCAACATAGATGAGCGTTTGATTCAAGCCATGATCAGATTTTGGGATCCGGCCTACCAATGTTTTACTTTCAATCAGGATGACATGACCCCGACTATGGAAGAGTACGCTGCCTTGCGTCGTGTCGATAATGTGCAACCCTATAAGATATATGTGAAAGAACCTAAGCCGATGACTTTTAAGAAAAAATAGTGAAATTGACAGATATGACCGGTACATGGGCCAAAAAACAAATAAAGAAGAAGAATGAAGTCATCTGTATCCCGTAATTTTCTATGCGAGATTTGGTTCTAAGCCATCCCGATATGTTGAAGAGAGTGGATCTTTTTGCCTTGGCCATTTACTGATTGGTCGTCTTCCCAAAAGTTCTGGGACATATAGAGGTTGCAGTAGTGGCTTGGAAAAGTTAAAACAAGGAATCAACCCTATCCCAACAATTTTGGCCGAGACCTTCAGATCTCTAAGCAGTTGTAGGAGGAAAGGGGAAGGACGCTTTATCGGATGCGCGCAGTTACTCAATGTCTGGATTTTGAGCCATTTCTGGAAAGTAGAGCGCACACCGTACCACATGTTTTCAAAAACCTTCGCTTCGTTGGAAGCCTATCTTGAGAGAGAATGGCCAAAGGATGTCACTGAAGAGCATTGGGTTTCAGTTTTTTTAAACCTTCGAGCTGAAGATGTAAACTGGAGAGCACCGTGGATCTGCCATTCGGTTCTGTTATTCAAGGTTGGAAATCAAGATTGGGTGCCACTACTCGGGTTATGAGGAGAAATTGGATACGCTCCGTTAATGGTCCAAAGGCAATTTTTTTACGACAATTCATACCCGCCACCAGAGGATTAGTACAGTCTGAGTTTGCTTTTGCGAGTGAGGGATATATGAAGAGGGTCCGAGATACCGCAAAGTCTTGGAAGAGAATTCATCTCATGGAGTTAGCTCTATACGCTGACACTCTCACCCAAGATTATGTCATATGGAGAAAGCAACGAATGAATAGTCAGCACGTCTCGTCGATAAATTACACCGTCCAGAATCCTTTCTCAGAAGAAGTGCCATCTGAGCTAGAAATGGCAAGACAAGAATTTGAACGAGAAAAGGCCAAAATGTCTCGGGACCTTAGTGTTCTTCAAGAGGAAAACTACCAACTGAAGATCGACGTTTAGATTGAAAGATCCAGAATCGAGAAAGTGCAAAAAGAAGCTGAAGTTGTAAGAAATGACTTAAGGGACCTCCATTTGGAAAATAAAAAGTTAAGAGGCACAATAAAAAACAGTGGGCTGGGCAAGTCGTCAGAAAAATGGAAGGATGAAATTAGCAACATCAAAGGAGGGATGGAATTCTGGAAAGGGAAAGCAAAGAAAGAAGAAGAAAAGGCTGCGCGGGCTATGATGGAGCTAAAGAAGAAGAACGTCGAATATGAAGCCGTGTCTGCCGAGGTAATGACTAGTCGATCTAAATGTCAAGAACTAAAAGAGAGGATACGAGATTTAGAAGACATACTGCAAGATCGTCAACAACAGCTAGATACTCTCTTGGAGGCTTTGGGAGAAAAGAATAGTCAGTATGATAGAGACATTCGTGCTTACGAAGAGGGCCTCCAAGAAAAAGTAATACAACTTAGCTATTTGATCAATGAAGTTCGTGGGGTAGCCATGCACATGATACAATTATCGGAAGAAGCCGAAATTCTCATTTGCCAATTCCCTCAAAGTCGAAGATCAAACATATCAGAATTCTTTGCACGAGTAAAGAAATATGGAGATATAGCTAGGAAGTTTGTGTAATGGCTGAATCGAAAATGGCAAAATATTTTGTAATGGACTTTTTTGATAAATGAAATGCCTAAATAGGGGCCGTCTTGAAATCAACACTAAATTCTTGCATATTCATGTATGACTAACATTCATTTGACATTTATGCATTCATTCATTCATTCATTGCATATCCCATAATCGTTCGCTGAAGTTAAAACATACAATTTGCAGTTATAATACCACAAGACTGGAACCACGTCATTTGTATAGGACACGCCGACAAGCTAGAGTAATGGAGGCTAAATTCAATGAAAGGATTGAAAGGATGGAAAGAATCCAAAGGGAATTACAAGAGCAGTTGGCCAAGTCACAGCAAGAGACAAGAGACTTAATGGTGAGATCTCGAGAAGAATCGTTCGAACAGAAGGATCAAATGGCCAAGATGATGGAAATGATGTCGGCTCTGGTAAAAGAAAAGGGACCTATGAACCCTGACGTTGTGGAACCACAGTCAAGGGTTAACCTCGATCAAAATCTGCCCCATCTTCCAAGATTTACTCCACCGCACACCCACGCAACACAAAGAGGGTACACTCAATGGAAACCTACGGGCTTGGAGCAACGACCGGTGCCACCTGCTAATCTGGGGCAAAGAATATTCGTATCAAACCCGGGGGCTAGTCCTGCTAATCCACTCGTTCCAGATTTGGACGATCTAGCAGAAATAGCCAAGTTGAAAACCGATGATCACGAGGCTCAAGAGAAGTATAGGAGCTTAGAGGAAAGACTCAAAGCGATAGAAGGCACTGAAGTCTTCTTCGTACTAGGTGCTAAAGAACTCAGTTTGGTACCCGATCTAATTCTGCCTCCAAAGTTCAAGGTGTCTGATTTTGAAAAGTACGATGGGACAAGATGTCCAAAAGCGCATCTTGTCATGTTTTGTCGGAAAATGACCGGTTATGTGAATGATGATAAGCTACTCATACATTGTTTTCAAGATAGTCTAGTAGGGTCGGCTCTTCAGTGGTACAACCAGCTTAGTAGAGAAAAGATCCGATCCTGGAAGGACTTGGCATTACCATTTTGTGAGCAGTATAAGCATGTTTCAGATATGGTGCCTGATCGAATGACTCTACAAATGATGGAAAAGAAACCAGCAGAAACCTTTAGACAGTATGCGCAAAGGTGGAGAGATATCTCAGCCCAAGTGGAGCCTCCACTAACTAAGACTGAGGTAACGGTCCTTTTCATCAACACGTTGAAAGCGCCATTCTATGACAAGTTGGTAGGAAGTGCCACAAAGGACTTTGCGGATATTTTGATATCCGGGGAACTTACTGAAAATGCCATAAAGAGTGGAATGATGGAAGGTTCTGACAGTTCAAGAAGGACAGCACCTGTAACACCCCAAACCCGGCCCAGACGTTATGGTCGGATCCGACATGCCACATCGAAGCATTCAAAACATTTTATATTGTTGATCCAGAAAAACTTACTTAGTGTTTTAAAAGATGATTTTATTATAAGTTAAAGTGGATGGAAGTTGGCGTTTTCTTACCAATTTAGGCTCGTTGGCCTATTATCCCGTTTTTGGCCCATTAAGCCCAAAAATATCGAAATGCACAGAATCGCGCACTCTACAGTCTTATCACTTTAATTTACCATATACATCAAACTATTAATCTCATGAGCATTCACACACTTGCAAGATCTCAAAATACCGGCTTTTCAGCATTTCGGCTTTTCGACTTGTGCCGATCTAATGTAACACCCCAAACCCGACCCAGACGTTATGACTGGATCCGGCATGCCACATCGAAGTGTTCAAAACAGTTTATATTGTTGATCCAGATCATGGATATTTCTAGGAAACCGATTTGATTAAGTCATTTTTAGGAAAAGTGATTAATATTGGAAAATACTTTCATTGCGGAAGCTTTGCTTGTTGTCGTGTTATTTTGAAATCAATTGTTGTTTTTGAAAACGCGCCCCAAAGCTATCCAATTTCAACAGTTAAAATAAGTGATACCTATCTTAGTAATACATATTAAAACCATCAAAAATAATTAAGCGGCCTTATTACATTTAAAACCCAAAACTTCAAACGTAAATAAAATGATGTCCAGTTCACGTAAGAAAATCAAACTTTCGAGCGGGTGGCCACTCAATTCCCTCACGACTCAAGCCCACTATGGTTGGGGATTACTGCGTGGATGAAAATAAAAGGGTGAGTTTGGGGAAACTCGGTGTGTAAATTAATCCAACCATAGCCTATATCACTCAAACCACGAAATAAAATAAGTTGGCCTTAGCCGAGCGAATTCAGACTAAAGCCCATAGGCCCATAATGTAACGAGCAGATATTACATGTTTATGCGAAACCCAACCCATTCATCCATAACACCCCCGTACCAGCCTTACACCATGTGGGGAGACTACTCGACCCACCCAACCGCTACAAACCACAAAAATTGTAGCGAGGCTGCCAGATATTGTGACGAAGTCACCAGATACAAATATTGTGGCAGAGCCACCAGAACAGATATATGTGACAGAGCCACCAGATCAAATAATTGTGGCATAGCCACCAGGACAGATATATGTGGCAGAGCCACCAGATTAGATAATTGTGGTATAGCCACCAGGACACTTCCTCCATAGTATAACCCAAGTCCTCATACAACAGATATATAATCATGGCATACATCATACAGAATCAGATCGTCATGCTTTTCAATCAAAAGTAACCCTAGGGGTATAATGGTAATTTTACATACATAGGGGTATTCAAGTAATTTAACTATTCTTAAGGTTTTCATACATAACATAGCCATTTACGTACGATCAGAAACACTTATCGCGTTTTCTTACCAATTTGGGCCCGTTGGCCCATTATCCCGTTTTTGGCCCATTAAGCCCAAAAATATCGAAATACACAGAATCGCGCACTCTGCAGTCTTATCACTTTAATTTACCATATACATCAAACTATTAATCTCATGAGCATTCACACACTCGCAAGATCTCAAAATACCGGCTTTTCGACATTTCGGCTTTTCGGCTTGTGCCGATCTAGTCTATAAGAGGGTGTTAGTTACACACCTATTTGTGACGATATGCTGACGAGATCCACACACGAACCGCTTACAATTGGATTACTAACACGTTAATCTAACTATTCAAATACGAACTACGTATTAACCCCTTACAATATTCAGCCAACCACACCTACAGATCATAGTAAGCTTATAAGAAAACAATAAGCAACTCATTAACAAATTTTTGTCAATGTTTACCACATAATCATAATTTCACCGCAAGTTTGTCTTCCGAGCAATAGTCACTAAATTATTTATAACTGAAGCTACGAAACTCCAAATCAAGTGCCGTTAATTTTCCCTAAAAATAGACTAATATATCTTCTATCCATAAAATTTTCAGAATTTGTGGTATGGCCAATAAATACCAAATTTTTCTTAAAGTTTCCCATGTTTCACTATTTGACTAATCTGACCACTCTTCATTACGAATCAAATTTCTCATTGTACAGAATTCAAAATATGTTCTTTTTTATTCCATTTGAAACTAGACTCATTAAGCTTTAATTAAATAATTTATGTAGCTTCTAACTCATCTCCCACAATTTATGGTGATTTTCCAAAGTCACGTTACTGCTGTTGTCCCAAGCAGATTTATTACCAAATCACTCTTTCACACCTAACTTGCATGCTTGTTATTTAAACATGTATATCACCAATCAATCATCACATATCTATGATTTTACTTAAGTATAATCTCCATTTCATCATTTTAAAGCACAACATGTTAGCCGATTTTTCCCCTTAGCATCTAAGGCACATGCATGCTCATTTGTTTGGCTCAACTTCACCTATCTTCCATTTTTCATCAAAAGAACATGAAACAACAACCATTTCCTTCATTTTAATTCATGACTAAATGCTCACAACACAACTAAAAACCAAAATATGCTTCAAGAGTTAAGGTAGAATCAAGAAGAACTCATGAACATCAAGATAGAAGCAAACTACCATGAACTTACCTTCAATTTTCTTCCCCAAGTGACCGAACATTCAAGAGCTTTCTCCTCTCCTTTCTCTTCTCTAACTTTCGGCTATGATGAACAAAGATGGACAAAACTTTGTTCTTTTCACCCCTTTTTCTTTTAATAAAATTTGATATTTCATCCATTTAATTCTTTAATACAAAAGACAAGAAATGCCCATCATGGAACATTTACCTAAACCATTATCATGGAACATTTACCTAACCCATTATCATGGAATATTTACCTAATCCATTATCATGGAACATTTACCTAACCCATTATCAATTTGTACCATAAATTATGGATATCAAGTACTCATATTGTCTACAACAACATGATGGCTGGCCACTTCATGTAAAATGGGAGGTTTGTCATGCAAATCCTCCTATTTTGCACTCCTATTTATTTGACCACTTCAATTTAGCCTATAGCATTTTCAAACATTTTCACATAGGTTCTATTTCATAATTTCACCCCTTTTTCTTATGGAACAAAAATTAACTAAAATTGCGGGTTCTATCTTAGCTTGGGCCTTCTAGAGGCCCACTAACATAATTAAACCTATGCCAACATTCACAGAATTCCCGAAAATTGAGGCGTTACAACTCTACCCTCCTTAAAGAAATTTCATCCTCGAAATTTACCTGATCCAACTAGTTGAGGGTATTGTTGACGCATAGTCTCTTCGATTCCCAAGTAGCTTCTTCCTTCCATGATTACGCCTAAAGTACTTTCATTAACGGTCGATTTCCTTCTGAGAACCTTAACATCTCGAGCCAATATTTGCACAGGCTCCTCCTCAAAGGTCAAATCAGTCTGAACTTCAATTTCTGCAACTGGCAGGACATGAGCAGAGTCAGCAAGATAACGCCTTAACATGGAGACGTGAAAAACATCGTGAATCCTGTTGAACTCTGGAGGCAATTCCAACTGATAAGCCACTGGGCCTACTCGCTTCAAAACCCGATAAGGCCCAATAAACCGCGGACTTAACTTGCCCTTTTTACCGAACCTTAATATCTTCTTCCAATGCGAACCCTTTAAGAAGACCATATCACCTACTGAGTACTCAATCTCTTTACGCTTCAAATTTGCATACGACTTTTGCCTATCAGATGCTTCTTTTAACCGGTCCCTAATTATTCTGACCTTATCCTCAGTATCAGCTACCAACTCTGGCCAAAGAACTTGTCGCTCTCCTAGTTCGGTCCAACAACTAGGTGTACGACACCTTCGTCTATACTGATGCTTCATACAAAGCCATTCAATACTACCGTAATCATTATTGTATGCAAATTCTGCCAACGGCAAGTAATCCTCCCAACTACCTCGAAAGTCAATCACGCATCCCCTCAACATGTCCTCTAGAATCTGAACAACCCTTTCCGATTGACCATCAGTCTGGGGATGGAAAGCCGTACTAAAATTCAATCGCATCCCCAACGCCTCATGCAACCTTTGCCAAAACCGAGATGTAAATCTGGGATCCCGATCAGAAATAATTGAAAATGGGACACCATGAAGTTGTACAATCTCCGCCACATACAACTTGGCTAACTTTTGAAGTGAAAAGTCAGTACGAACAGGTATGAAATGGGCCGATTTGGTCAACCTATCCACAATTACCCACACCGAGTCTTTCTTTGATGGTGTCAAGGGCAGCCTACTCACAAAGTCCATGGTTACCCTCTCCTACTTCCAAAGTGGTATCTTCACTGACTGTAACAGTCCAGAGGGTAATTGATGCTCAGCTTTCACTTGCTGGCATGTCGACATTTCTCTACAAACTCACATTTCTCGTTTAAGTCCGTGCCACCAAGATAATTCTCGTAAGTCGTGATACAACTTGTTCCTCCAGGGTGCATGGCACAAAGTCCTCCATGAGCTTCCTTCAATATTGTCTGCCTCAAATCAGCGTCCTTTGGAACACAAATTCTTCCTCGGAAACACAGAACTCCTTCGCCATTTAACCCAAACTCAGAAGTTTCCCCTTCCTTAACTTGTTGAAAACGAGCGACCAAAGACTCATCGTTCAACCGCTTTTCCTTAATCTGATCCACCAGGTTGGCCTCACTTGCAACTCACCAATGACTTCTATCATCATACGACTCTCGACGAGCAAGCGTTCCTCTCGGATCGACATCTGCTTCTACGACTTAGACCATCGGCTACCACATTAGCCTTGCTTGGTGATACTCGATCGAATAGTCATAATCCTTAAGCAACTCAATCCATCTCCTTTGCCTGCGTATATAATACACCTCTCCCCGTACAAGTAATGTCTCCAAATCTTAAGTGCAAATATCACTTCCGCCAACTCCAAATCATGAGTAAGAAAGTTCCCTTTGTGAAGTTTAAGCTGTCGTGATGCATATGCAACCACCTTACCCTCCTGCATTAACACGCAGCCCAAGCCTACATATGATGCGCCACCGCACACAAGAAAATCCTTCCTGCACTCGGTGAATTAACACAGGTACTTCAGTGAGAACTTTCTTCAACTTCTCAAAAGCCTCCTGCTGGGTCTCAGTCCATACAAACGGTACCCCTTTCCTTATGAGTTTTGTCAGAGGTGCTGCCATAACAGAAAAACCTTCCACAAACCTTCTGTAGTATCCTGCCAACCTTAGGAAACTTCAAATTTTCGACACCGTCCTAGGTGGCTTCCACTCCAAAATTGCTTCAATCTTTCGAGGGTCCACCTTAATCCCTTCGGCAGAGACCACATGTCCTAAGAAGGTTACCTCCCTCAACCAAAATTCACACTTTCTAAACTTCGCAAAGAGTTCCTTCTCCCTTAACACTAGCAGCACTATACAGAGATGCTCATCATGTTTCGCTTCAGTTTCAGAATATACTAGGATATCATCAAGGAATACGACTACGAATCGATCCAAGAATGGTTGGAACACCCGATTCATCTGATCCATAAATGCTGCAGGAGTGCTCGTCAGTCCAAATGGCATAACCAAAAACTCGTAATGACCATACCGAGTCCTGAATACCGTCTTATGGATATTCGCCTCCTTGACCCTTAACTGATGATATCTAGATCGGAGGTCGATCTTAGAAAATACAGAAGCCCCTCTAAGCTGGTCAAACAGATCGTCAATCCTTGGCAGTGGATACTTATTCTTAATTGTCAGTTTGTTCAACTGGCGATAATCAATGCACATCCGGATTGTACCATCCTTCTTCTTCACGAATAGCACCGATGCTCCCCATGGAGACACGCTTGGCCTAATGAAGCCCCTATCCAACAACTCTTGAATTTGTGCCTTTAGCTCCACCAACTCCTTCGGTGCCATTCTATACGGTGCGATAGACATTGGTGCCGTTCCAGGCAATAAGTCGATTCCAAACTCCACTTCTCGGTTCGGAGGCAATCTTGGAAGCTCCTCCGAAAAAACATCTTGGAGCTCATTTACAGTCCTAACCTTATCCACTGACAATCCCTCCTCTTCTGACTGACTTACAAATGCCAAATAGGCCTCACAACCTTTCTGAATCCACTTTTCGACTCTTAAAACCGACACCACATTGGACAAATAATCCCTTCGCTTACCTATCACTATAACCTCCTCATCCTTTATGGTCCTTAACACCATTCATTTAGCAGCACAATCCAGTGTCGCCTTATACTTAACAAGCCAGTCCATTCCCAAAATGAGATCAAACTCTCCGAACGGTAACTCATCGATCTCCGTGGAAAATCCTACCTTGAGTTTCTAAGGGTACATCCCTATACGCTTTGTCTACCCTAACCGAAAGTGACCCAAAGGACTTAGTACAGATACCCCACTCACAATATCCTCGGAGCGGTCCAAGTTGTCCATAATGCTCTACGTGGCCTCCAACCAATATTCCGCCACATTCGGGCTATACCAGACACGCCTAAAAGATCTCCTCCGTTAGCCAAGCCTTTCGAAATAGATCCCGAACTCAATTGCCGTACTTGCCTTGGTAACCCTTTTCAAAACACGAAGCATTGCTCAGGATAGGCATCATCCCCACACCATGGCCATGAGACTCTACTCTATTGCTCGTGGTACCGAGCATCCACCGCCGGCATATGTCCCGAAGATGAAGATCTCGCTCGAGCACTTCCTCGGCCTCGTCCACGGCCTCTTCCACGAACGACTCTTGTACTCATATCGTATTATCTTGATTACGAATTTTTATGCATTGATTCAATATTCCAGTGTTTATTATAGATGTTTTATGGATCAGATAGTAATTCAGAGTTTGTTTTCGCAGAATCGAAGTCTAGCTACAATTTCAGTCTTTTCTATGGTTTCAGTATCATCCTATCTAGAGTATCCTAGTAGGATTTTAGTACAGACAAATAATTCAGAAAAATATTCAGAAAAGTTCAGAGTAATACTTACAAACTTGAGCCGGAGATTCGAAATGCCACCTTCTAAAGATCTAAATTTTGAAAATCGAGTTTTTCGCATTCTTTACAAAATTTTCATTTTCGAAAATCTTTGTTTTTGTAAACCCATTCCACAGCTGAGTTGTTGCAACCTAGACTCTGATACCACTAAATGTAACACCCCCAAACCCGGCCCAGACGTTATGACTCGGTATGGTCATTACGAGCTTTTGGTTATGCCATTTGGACTGGCGAACGCTCCTGCAGCATTTATGGATCTGATGAATCGGATGCTCCAACCATTCTTGGATCGATTTGTAGTCATCTTCATTGATGATATACTGGTATATTCTGAAACTGAAGCGAAACATGATGAGCATCTTCGTATAGTGCTGCGAATGTTAAGGGAGAAGGAACTCTTTGCGAAGTTCAGCAAGTGTGAATTTTGGTTGAGGGAGGAAACCTTCTTAGGACATGTGGTCTCTGTCGAACGGATTAAGGTGGACCCTCGAAAGATTGAAGCAATTTTGGAGTGGAAACCACTTAGGACAGTGTCAGAAATTCGAAGTTTCCTAGGGTTGGCAGGATACTACAGAAGGTTTGTGGAAGGTTTTTCTGTGATGGCAGCACCTCTGAAAAAACTCATAAGGAAAGGAGTACCGTTTGTATGGACTGAGAAGCAACAGGAAGCTTTTGAGAAGTTGAACAAAGTTCATCAAGCACTGTGTTGATTCACCGAGTCCGGGAAGGATTTTATCAGTGTACAAGGACGCATCACACGTGGGTTTGGGCTGCGTGTTAATGCAGGAGGGTAAGGTGGTTGCATATGCATCACGACAGCTTAAACCTCACGAAGGGAACTATCCTACTCATGATTTGGAGTTGGCGGCAATGATATTTACACTTAAGATTTGGAGACATTACTTGTACGGGGAGAGGTGTATTATATACACAGACCACAAGAGTCTTAAGTATTTGTTGACTCAGAAGGAGCTGAACCTTAGGCAAAGGAGATGGATTGAGTTGCTTAAGGATTATGACTGTTCGATCGAGTATCACCCAGGCAAGGCTAATGTGGGAGCCGATGCTTTAAGTCGTAGAACCGTATATGATCTGAGAGCAATGTTTGCTCGTTTGAGTCTGTATGATGATGGCATTTTGTTGGTTGAATTGTAAGTAAGGCCAACCTGAGTGGACCAGATTAAGGAAAAGCAATTAGAAGATGAGTCTTTGGTTGCTCGTTTTCAACAAGTTAAGGAAGGGGAAACTTCTAAGTTCGATTTAAATGGTGATGGAGTTTTGTGTTTCCGAGGAAAAATTTGTGTTCCGAAGGACTCTGATTTAAGGCAGACAATATTGAAGGAAGCTCATGGGGGACTATGTGCCACGCATCCTGAAGGGAATAAGTTGTATCACGACTTGCGAGAATTGTATTGGTGGCCTGGACTTAAACGAGAAGTAACGGAGTTTGTAGGGAAATGTCTGACATGCCGGCAAGTGAAAGCTGAGCATTAATTACCTTCTGGACTGTTGCTACCAGTGAAGATACCACTTTGGAAGTAGGAGAGGGTAACCATGGACTTTGTGTGTGGATTGCCTTTGACACCATCAAAGAAAGACTCGGTGTGGGTGATTGTGGATAGGTTAACCAAATCAGCCCATTTCATACCTGTATGTACTGACTTTTCGCTTCAAAAGCTAGCCAAGCTGTATGTGGTGGAGATTGTACGACTTCATGGAGTCCCAGTTTCGATTGTCTCTGATCGGGATCCCAGATTCACATATCGGTTTTGGCAAAAGTTGCATGAGGCGTTGGGGACGCAATTAAACTTTAGTACGGCTTTCCATCCTCAAACTGATGGTCAGTCAGAGAGGATTATTCAGATTCTGGAGGACATGTTGAGGGGATGCGTTATTAATTTTTGAGGTAGTTGGGAGGATTACTTACTGCTGGCGAATTTATGCACAATAACAGCTTACCAAAGTAGTATTCGAATGGCACCGTATGAAACACTCAGATGGACGAAGGTGTCGTACACCTAGTTGTTGGACCGAACTAGGAGAGCGACAAGTTCTTGGACCGAGTTGGTAGCCGACATCGAGGATAAGGTCAGAATAATTAGGGACCAGTTAAGAGAAGCATCTGATAGGCAAAAGTCGTATGCAGATTTGAAGCGTAAGGAGATTGAGTACTTAGTAGGTGTTATGGTTTTCCTAAAGGTTTCTCCTTGGAAGAAAATATTAAGGTTTGGTAAGAAGGGCAAGTTAAGTCCACGGTTCATTGGGCCTTATCGGGTTTTGAAGCGAGTAGGCCCAGTGGCTTATCAATTGGAATTGCCTCCAGAGTTAGACAGGATTCTCGATGTTTTTCACGTCTTCATGTTAAGGCGTTATCATTACGACCTCGCTCATGTCGTGCGATTGCGTAAATTGAAGTTCGATCGATTTGACCTTTGAGAAGAAGCCATGCAAATATTGGCTCAAGATGTTAAGGTTCTCGAAGGAAATCATCCCATTAGTGAAAGTGCTTTACGTAATCATGGAAGGAATAAGCTACTTGGGAATCGTAAGAGACTATGCGTCAACAATACCTCAACTATTTGATCGTAAATTTCGAGGTCAAATTTCTTTAAGGGGGTAGAGTTGTAATGCCCCAATTTTTGGGAATTTCGTGAATGTTGGCAAAATTTCATGCTTTGATTTTGTCATTTGTGAGTGAAATTATGAAATAGGACCTATGTGAAAATGTTTGAAAATGCTATAGGCTAATTTATAGTGGCCAAATAAATAGTAGTGCAAAATAGGAGGATTTGCATGTCAAACCTCCCATTTTACAAGAAGTGGCCGGCCATCATGTTGTTGAAGACAATATGTGCACTTGATATCCATAAATTATGGTACAAATTGATAAAAAATTGATAATGGGTTAGGTAAATGTTCCATGATGGGCATGATAAGTATTATGGGCATTTTTTTTTATTGACAGTATGGCATAGGTATGGCACAAATAATATAGGTTATTTTGTGTCATAAAATGTTGGGTAATAAAATAACAAAAGGATGAAAAGAACAAAGTTTTGTCCATCTTTGTTCATCATAGCCGAAAGTTAAAGAAAAGAAAGGAGAGGAGAAAGCTCTTGAGTATTCGGTCACTAGGAGGAGGAAAATTGAAGGTAAGTTCTTGGTACCTTGCTTCTATTTTGAGGTTCATGAGTTCTTCTTGATTCTACCTTAACTCTTGAAGCATATTTTGGTTTTTAGTTATGTTGTGAGCATTTAGTCATGAATTAAAATGAAGGAAATGGTTGTTGTTTCATGTTCTTTTGATGAAAAATGGAAGATAGGTGAAGTTGAGCCAAACGAATGAGCATGCATGTGCCTTAGATGCTAAGGGAAAAATCGGCTAACATGTTGTGCTTTAAAATGATGAAATGGACATTATACTTAAGTAAAATCATAGATATGTGATGATTGATTGGTGATATACATGTTTAAATAACATGCATGCAAGTTAGGTGTGTGAAAGAGTGATTTGGTAATAAATCTGCTTGGGATAGCAGCAGTAACGTGACTTTGGAAAATCACCATAAATTGTGGGAGATGAGTTAGAAGCTGAGTAAATTATGTAATTAAAGCTTAATGGGTCTAGTTTCAAATGAGATAAACAAGAACATATTTTAAATTCTGTACAATGAGAAATTTGATTCGTAAAAAAGAGTGGTTAGATTAGTCAAACAGTGAAACATGGGACACTTTGAGAAAAATCTGGTATTGATTGGATAAACCAAAAATTCTGAAAATTTTATGGACAGAATATATATGAGTCTATTTTCAGGGAAAATTAACGGAACTTGATTTGGAGTTTCGTGGCTCCAGTTATAAATGATTTAGTGACTGTTGCTCAGGAAGACAGCTTGCAGTGAAATTTTGATTATGTGGTAAACATTGACAAAAATTTGTTAATGAGTTGCTTATTGATTTCTTATAAGCTTACTATGATCTGTAGGTGTGGTTGGCCGAATATGGTATGGGTTTAATATGTAGTTCATGTTTGAATAGTTAGATTAACGTGTTAGTAATCCAATTGTAGGCGTTCGTGTGTGGATCTCACAAGATATCGTCATAAATGTGTGTAACTAACACCTCTTATAGACTAGATCGGCAAAAGCCGTAAAAGCCAGATTTTGAGATCTTGCGAGTGTGCTAATAATCATGAGATTAATAGTTTGATGTATATGGTACATTAAAGTGATAAGACTACAGAGTGCGCGATTCAGATTTCGATGTTTTGGGCTTAATGGGCCAAAACGGATAATGGGCCAACGGCCCAAGTTGGTAAGAAAACGCGTAAGTGTTTCGATCGCACGTAAATGGCTATGTTATATATGAAAACCTTAAGAATAGTGAAATTACTTGAACACCCCTATGTATGCAAAATTACCGTTATACCTCTAGGGTTATTTTTTTCTGAAAAGCATGATGTTCTATTTCTGTATACGTATGCCATGACATATTATTTCTGTTGCATAGGGACATGGGTTATATTATGGAGGAAGCGTCCTGGTGGCTATGCCACAAATATCTCGATCCGTGGCTCGCCACATATATCTGTTTCCGTGGCTCGCCACGATTATTCGATCCGGTGGCTCGCCACATATATCTGCTCGGTGGCTCGCCACGATTATTCAGATCTGGTGGCTCGCCACGATTATCTCAGATCCGTGACTCTGTCATATTATCTGCTTCGCAGCCATGCTACATATTTCTGTGGTATGTAGCGGTTGGGTGGGTCGAGTAGCCTCCCTACATGGTGTAAGGCTGGTACGGGGGTGCTATGGATGAATCTGGGTTGGGTTTCTGCATAAACATGTAATATTTGTTCGTTACATTATGGGCCTATGGGCTTCATTCTCGAACTGCTCGGGCTAAGGCCAACTTATTCGCTTCGTGGTTTGAGCTGATTTAGACTATGGTTGGGTTATTTTACACACTGAGTTTTCTCAAACTCACCCCTTATTTTTCATCCACGTAGGTAAACCCCAACCATAGTGGGCTTGGAGCTGTGAGGGAATTCGGAGTGGGCACACGTTCTGCAAATTCCTGTTTTCTTTTGGTGAATTGGATATCTTTTCTTTTATTTTTATGATTTGGGTTTTAAGTTGTAATAAGGCCGCTTAATTATTTTTGATGGTTTTGATATGTTTTATTAAGATAGGTATTACTTATATTAACTGTTGGAATTGGATAGCTTTAGGGCGCATCTTAAAAAACAAATAACACAACAACAAGCAAAGCTTCCGCAACGAAGATATTTTCTAAAATTAATCACTTTTTCTAAAAAGGACTTAATCAAATCGGTTTCCTAGAAATATACATGACGTTAAGATGTGGCAATAGCGGTGTGCATGTCTAGGATTGGATTTGAAGGGAGCTTGGTACTTAAGCAGTCCAATGGACTCACCTCCTCTTTTCCAGTTTCCTACCTGGTGCACAGCCTCCATCCACTTTAACCTATAATGAAATCATCTTTTAAAACACTAAGTAAGTTTTTCTGGATCAACAATATAAAATGTTTTGAATACTTCGATGTGGCATGTCGGATCCGACCATAACGTCTGGACCAGGTTTGGGGTGTTATATTTAGTGGTATCAGAGCCAGGTTGCAACAACTCGGCTGTGGAATGGGTTTACAAAAAAAAACAAAGATTTTCAAAAACAAAAAAAATTTATAAAGATTGCGAAAACCGCGATTTTTAAAATTTAGATCTTTAGAAGGTGGCATTCAATCTCCTACCAAGCCTCGTAAGTATTACTCGAACTCTTCGAATATTTTTCCGACTTATCTGTCATCATCAAATCGCTAGGATACTCTAGATAGAATGATACCGAAACCATAGGAAAATTTGATAAGAGATCAAATCGTAGCTAGACTTCAATTCGCGAAAACAAACTCGAACTCTTCATTCGATTCATAAAACATCCGTAATAAACACTAGAATATTAATTGATGCATAAAATTGTAATCAAGATAATACGATATGAGTACAAGAGGTCGTGGACGGAGCCAAAGAAGTGCTTTGGAGCAAGATCTTCGCTTGAGACATATGCTTGCGGTGGATGCACCGTACCAATCGACAACAGAGGTAGAGTCTCATGACCGCGGTGTCGGGGATGATGCCCTGTCACAGGCAATGCTTCGTGTTCTGGAAAGGGTTGCCGGGCAAGTGCATGCAATAGAGTTTGGGGATCTATTTTTGAATGACTTCGGGCTAACGGAGCGGAGATCTTTAGGGGCGTGTCTGGTATAGCCCCGAATGTGGCAGAATATTAGTTGGAGGCCACAGAACGGATTATGGACAACTTGGACTGCTCTGAGGAGATTGTGAGTGGGGTATCTGTACTAACTCCTTTAGGTCACTCGGTTAGGGTAGACAAACTGTATAGGGATGTACCCTTAGAAACTCAAGGTAGGATTTTCCATGGAGATCTGATGGAGTTACCATTCGGAGAGTTTGATCTCATTTTGGGAATGGACTGGCTTGTTAAGTATAAGGCGATCCTAGATTGTGCTGCTAAACGAATGGTGTTAAGGACCACAAAGGATGAGGAGGTTATGGTGATAGGTGAGCGAAGGGATTATTAGTCCAATGTGGTGTCGGCTTTAAGAGTTGAAAAGTGGATTCGGAAAGGTTGTGAAGCCTATTTGGCATTTGTAAGTCAGTCAGAAGAGGAGGGATTGTCAGTGGATAAGGTTAGGACTGTAAAGTAGTTCCAAGATGTTTTTCCGGAGGAACTTCTAGGATTGCCTCCGAATCGAGAAGTAGAGTTTGGGATCGTCTTATTGCCTAGAACGGCACCAGTGTCTATCACACCGTATAGAATGGCACCGAAGGAGTTGGTGGAGCTAAATGCACAAATTCAAGAGTTGTTGGATAGGGGCTTCATTAGGCCAAGCGTGTCTCCATGGGGAGCACCGGTGCTATTCGTGAAGAAGAAGGATGGTACAATGCGGATGTACATTGATTATCACCAGTTGAACAAACTGACAATTAAGAATAAGTATCCACTGCCAAGGATTGACGATCTTTTGACCAGCTTAGAGGGGCCTCTGTATTTTCTAAGATCGACTTTCGATCTGGATATCATTAGTTAAGGGTCAAGGAGGCGGATATCCATAAGACGGCATTTAGGACTCGGTATGGTCATTATGAGTTTTTGGTTATGCCATTTGGACTGACGAGCGCTCCTGCAGCATTTATGGATCTGATGAATCGGGTGTTCCAACCATTCTTGGATTGATTCGTAGTCGTCTTCATTGATGATATACCGGTATATTCTCAAACCGGCGAAACATGATGAGCATCTCCGTATAGTGTCATGCGAGTGTTAAGGAGAAGGAACTTTATGAAGTTCAAGAATTGTGAATTTTGGTTGAGGAGGTAACCTTCTTAGGACATGCGGTCTCTGTTGAGGGGATTAAGGTGGACCCTCAGAAAATTGAAGCGATTTTGGAGTGGAAGCCGCCTAGGTCAGTGTCGGAAATACGGAGTTTCCTAGGACTGGCAGGATACTACAGAAGGTTTATGAAAGGTTTTTCTGTGATGGCAGCACCCCTGACAAAACTCATAAGGAAAGGAGTACCGTTTGTATTGACTAAGAAGCAGTAGGAAGCTTTTGAGAAGTTAAAGAAAGTTCTGAAAGAAGCACCTGTGTTAATTCAGCCGAAGTCTGGGAAGGATTTTAGTGCGTACAGTGATGCATCACACGTGGGTTTGGGCTGCGTGTTAATTCAAGAGGGTAAGGTGGTTGCATATGCATTACGATAGCTTAAGCCTCATGAGGGGAACTATCCGACTCATGATTTAGAGTTGGCAGCAGTGATATTTGCACTTAAGATTTGGAGACATTACGTGTACGGAGAAAGGTGTATTATATACACTGACCATAAGAGTCTTAAGTATTTGTTGACTCAGAAGGAGCTGAACCTTAGGCAAAGGAGATAGATTGAGTTACTTAAAGATTATGACTGTTAGATCGAGTATCATTCAGGCAAGGCTAATGTGGTAGCCGATGCTCTAAGTCGCATACCAGATCTAATCTAAAAGCAATGTTTGCTCGTCTCGAGTCTCAGATGATGATGGAAGTCTTGGTGAGTTGCAAGTGAGGCCAACCTGGTGGATCGATTAAGGAAAAGCAGCTTGAACGATGAGTCTTTGGTCGCTCGTTTCCAATAAGTTAAGGAAGGGGAAACTTCTGAGTTTGGGTTAGATGGCGAAGGAGTTCTGTGTTTCCGAGGAAGAATTTATGTTCCGAAGGACTCTGATTTGAGGCAGACAATATTGAGGGAAGCTCATGGAGGACTTTTTGCCATGCATCTTGGAGGGAACAAGTTGTATCACGACTCGCGAGAATTGTACTGGTGGCCTGGACTTAAACGAGAAGTAACGGAGTTTGTAGGGAAATGTCTGACATGCTAGCAAGTGAAAGCTGAGCATCAATTACCTTCTGAACTGTTACAGCTAGTAAAGATACCACTTTGGAAGTGGGAGAGGCTAACCATGGACTTTGTGAGTGGGCTGCCCTTGACACCATCGAAGAAAGACTCGGTGTGGGTGATTGTGGATAGGTTGACCAAATCAGCCCATTTCATACCTGTTCGTACTGACTTTTCACTTCAAAAGTTAGCTAAGTTGTATGTGGCAGAGATTGTACGACTTCATGGAGCCCCAATTTCAATTATTTCTGATTGGGATCCCAGATTTACATCTCGGTTTTGGCAGAAGTTGCATGAGGCGTTGGGGACGCGATTGAACTTTAGTACGGCTTTCCATCCCCAGACTGATGGTCAATTGAAAAGGGTTATTCAGATTCTGGAGGAACTGTTGAGGGGATGCGTGATTGATTTTTGAGGTAGTTGAGAGGATTACTTGCCGTTGGCAGAATTTGCGTCTGAATGAGCTACGGTGTAGTATTCGAATGGCACCGTATGAAGCCTATATGGACGAAGGTGTCGTACACCTAGTTGTTGGACTGAACTAGGAGAGCGACAAGTTCTTGGACCAGAGTTGGTAGCTGATACTGTGGATAAGGTCAGAATAATTAGGGACCGGTTAAGAGAAGCATCTGATAGGCAAAAGTCGTATGCAGATTTGAAGCGTAAGGAGATTGAGTACTTAGTAGGTGATATGGTTTTCTTAAAGGTTTCTCATTGGAAGAAAATATTAAGGTTTGGTAAGAAGGGGAAGTTGAGTCCGCGATTCATTGGGCCTTATCGGGTTTTCAAGCGAGTAGGCCCAGTGGCTTATCAATTGGAATTGCCTCCAGAGTTAGACAAGATTCACGATGTTTTCACGCTCCATGTTAAGCGTTATCTTTCCGACCTCGCCATGTCGTGCGATTCTTGCGAAATTGAAGTTCGACCGATTTGACCTTTGAGGAGGAGCTGTGCAAATATTGGCTCAAGATGTTAGGGTTCTCGAAGGAAATCATGTCCCGTTAGTGAAAGTGCTTTGGCGTAATCATGGCAGAGAGGAAGCCACTTGGGAGCTAGAAGAGGCGATGCAACAGCAATACCCTCATCTGTTTGGATCAGGTAAATTTCAAGGACGAAATTTCTTTAAGGAGGGTAGAGTTGTAATGCCCCAATTTTCGGGAATTCTGTGAATGTTGGCAGAGGTTTAATTATGTTAGTAGGCCTCTAGAAGGCCCAAGCTAAAGATAGAACCCGGCAATTTTAGTTAATTTTTGTTCCATAAGAAAAAGCGGGTGAAATTATGAAATAGGACCTATGTGAAAATGTTTGAAAATGCTATAGGCTAATTTGTAGTGGCCAAATAAATAGGAGTGCAAAATAGAAGGAGTTGCATGTCAAACCTTCCATTTTACAAGTAGTGGCCAGCCATCATGTTGGTGGTAGACAATATGTGCACTTGATATTAATAATTTATGGTACAAATTGATAAAAATTGATAATGGGTTAGGAAAATGTTCCATGATGGGCATGATAAGCATTATAGGCATTTTTTTATTGGAATTATGGCATGAGTATGGCACAAATATTAGTATATCATTTATGTGTCACAAAATGTTGAGTGATAAGAATAACAAAAGGAAGTAAAGGAAGGTTTTTGTTCATTCTTTGTTCTTCATAGCCAAATTTGAGAGAGAGCAAATAGGGGAGGAAACCCTTGAATATTCGGTCACTAGGAGGAGGAAAAATTGAAGGTAAGTTCTTGGTACTTTGCTTCTATTTTGATGTTCATGGGTTCTTCTTGATTCTACCCTAACTCATGAAGCATATTTTGGTTTTTGGTTGTTGTTTCATGTTCTTTTGATGAAAAATAGAAGATAGGTGAAGTTGAGCCAAACAAATGAGCATGCATGTGCCTTAGATGCTAAGGGAAAATAACATGTTGTGCTTTAAAATGATGAAATGGAGATTATACTTAAGTAAAATCATAGATATGTGATGATTGATTGGTGATATACATGTTTAAATAACATGCATGCAAGTTAGGTGTGTGAAAGAGTGATTTGGTAATAAATCTGCTTGGGACAGCAGCAGTAACGTGACTTTGGAAATTCACCATAAATTTTGGGAGATGAGTTAGAAGCTGAGTAAATTATGTAATTAAAGCTTAATGAGTCTAGTTTCAAATGAAATAAACGAGAATATATTTTGAATTCTGTACAATGAGAAATTTGATTCGTAAAGAAGAGTGGTTAGATTAGTCAAACAGTGAAACATGGGAAACTTTGAGAAAAATTTGGTATTGATTGGCTAAACCAAAAATTCTGAAAATTTTATGGATATAAGATATATGAGTCTATTTTCAGGGAAAATTAACGGAACTTGATTTAGAGTTTCGTAGCTCCAGTTATAAATGATTTAGTAACTGTTGCTTAGGAAGACAGCTTGCAGTGAAATTTTGATTATGTGGTAAACATTGACAAAAATTTGTTAATGAGTTGCTTATTGATTTCTTATAAGCTTACTATGATCTGTAGGTGTGGTTGGCCGAATATGGTATGGGGTTAATATGTAGTTCGTGTTTGAATAGTTAGATTAACGTGTTAGTAATCCAATTGTAGGTAGTTCGTGTGTGTATCGCGTCAGCATATCGTCGCAAACAGGTGTGTAACTAACACCCTCTTATAGACTAGATCGGCACAAGCCAAAAAGCCGAAATGCTGAAAAGCCGGTATTTTGAGATCTTGCGAGTGTGCTAATGCTCATGAGATTAATAGTTTGATGTATATGGTAAATTAAAGTGATAAGACTACGGAGTGCGCGATTCCGTGCATTTCGATGTTTTTGGGCTTAATGGGCCAAAAACGGGATAATGGGCCAACGGGCCCAAGTTGGTAAGAAAACGCGGTAAGTGTTTCTGATCATACGTAAATGGCTATGTTATGTATGAAAACCTTAGGAATAGTGAAATTACTTGAACACCCCTATGTATGCAAAATTACCGTTATACCCCTAGGGTTATTTTTTTCTGAAAAGCATGATGTTCGCTTCAGATAATGTATGTCATGACATATTATTTCTGTTGCATGGGGACATGGGTTATATTATGGAGGAAGCGTTCTGGTGGCTATGCCACAAATATCTGTTCTGGTGGCTCTGCCACGATTATCTGATCTGGTGGCTCTGCCACATATATCTGTTCTGGTGGCTCTGCCACGATTATCTGTATCTGGTGACTCTGTCACATTATCTGTTCTGGCAGCAATGCTGCATATTTCTATGGTGTGTAGCGGTTGGGTGGGTCGAGTAGCCTCCCCACATGGTGTAAGGCTAATACGGGGGTGTTATGGATGAATCTGGGTTGGGTTTCTGCATAAACATGTAATATCTGTTCTATTCTGTTATGGGCCTATGGGCTTCATTCTGAAATCTGTTCTGGGCTAAGGCCAACTTATTCTGTTTCTGTGGTTTGAGCTGATTTAGACTATGGTTGGGTTATTTTACACACTGAGTGTTCTCAAATTCACCCCTTATTTTTCATCCACGTAGGTAAACCCCAACCATAGTGGGCTTGGAGCTGTGAGGGAAATCGGAGTGGCCACACGTTCTGCAAATTCCTATTTTCTTCCGGTGAATTGGACATCTTTTCTTTTATTTTTATGATTTGGGTTTTAAGTTGTAATAAGGCCGCTTAATTATTTTTTATGGTTTTGATATGTTTTATTAAGATAGGTATTACTTATATTAACTGTTGGAATTGGATAGCTTTAGGGCGCGTTTTTAAAAACAGTAATTGATTTCAAAATAACACAACAACAAGTAAAGCTTTCGCAATGAAGATATTTTCCAAAATTAATCACTTTTCCTAAAAAGGACTTAATCAAATCGGTTTCCTATAAATATACATGACGTTAAGGTATGGCAATGGCGGTGTGCATGTCCAGGATTGGATCTAAAGGGAGCTTGGTACTTAAGCAGTCCGATGGACTCACCTCCTCTTTTCCAGTTTCCTACCTGGTGCACAGCTTCCCTCCACTTTAACCTATAATGAAATCATCTTTTAAAACACTAAGTAAGTTTTTCTGGATCAACAATATAAAATGTTTTGAATGCTTCGATGTGGCATGTTGGATCCGACCATAACGTCTGGGCCGGGTTTGGGGTGTTACATTTAGGGGTAGTTGTAACGCCCCAATTTTTGGGAATTCTGTTAATGTTGGCATAGGTTTAATTATGTTAGTGGGCCTCTAGAAGGCCCAAGCTTAAGATAAAACCCGACAATTTTAGTTAATTTTTGTTCCATAAGAAAAAGAGGGTGAAATTATGAAATAGAACCTATGTGATAATGTTTGAAAATGCTATAGGCTAAATTGAAGTGGCCAAATAAATAGGAGTGACAAACCTCCCATTTTACATGAAGTGGCCAGCCATCATGTTGTTGTAGACAATATGAGCACTTGATATCCATAATTCATGGTACAAATTGATAATGGGTTAGGTAAATGTTCCATGATAATGG
Organism: Gossypium arboreum; assembly: GCF_025698485.1. NCBI lineage: Eukaryota > Viridiplantae > Streptophyta > Magnoliopsida > Malvales > Malvaceae > Gossypium > Gossypium arboreum. The sequence goes on along the minus strand of NC_069073.1, from coordinate 9,985,553 downwards.
ATTAGGTAAATGTTCCATGATAATGGTTTAGGTAAATGTTCCATGATGGGCATTTCATGTCTTTTGTAGTAAAGAATTAAATGGATGAAATATGAAATTTTATTAAAAGAAAAAGGGGTGAAAAGAACAAAGTTTTGTCCATCTTTGTTCATCATAGCCGAAAGTTAGAGAAGAGAAAGGAGAGGAGAAAGCTCTTGAATGTTCGGTCACTTGGGGAAGAAAATTGAAGGTAAGTTCATAGTAGTTTGCTTCTATCTTGATGTTCAAGAGTTCTTCTTGATTCTACCTTAACTCTTGAAGTATATTTTGGTTTTTAGTTGTGTTGTTAGCATTTAGTCATGAATTAAAATGAAGGAAATGGTTGTTGTTTCATGTTCTTTTGACGAAAAATGGAAGATATGTGAAGTTGAGCCAAACAAATGAGTATGCATGTGCCTTAGATGCTAAGGGGAAAAATCGGCTAACATGTTGTGCTTTAAAATGATGAAATGGAGATTATACTTAAGTAAAATCATAGATATGTGATGATTGATTGGTGATATACATGTTTAAATAACAAGCATGCAAGTTAGGTGTGAAAGAGTGATTTGGTAATAAATCTGCTTGGGACAGCAGCAGTAACGTGACTTTGGAACATCACCATAAATTGTGGGAGATGAGTTAGAAGCTGCATAAATTATGTATTTAAAGCTTAATGAGTCTAGTTTCAAATGGAATAAACGAGAACATATTTTGAATTCTATACAATGAGAAATTTGATTCGTAATGAAGAGTGGTTAGATTAGTCAAACAGTGAAACATGGGAAACTTTAAGAAAAATCTGGTATTGATTGGCCATGCCAAAAATTCTGAAAATTTTATGGATAGAAGATATATGAGTCTATTTTCAGAGAAAATTAACAGCACTTGATTTGGAGTTTCGTAGCTCCAGTTATAAATAATTTAGTGACTATTGCTTAGGAAGACAGCTTGCAGTGAAATTATGATTATGTGGTAAACATTGACAAAAATTTGTTAATGAGTTGCTTATTGTTTTCTTATAAGCTTACTATGATCTGTAGGTGTGGTTGGCTAAATATTGTAAGGGGTTAATACGTAGTTCGTATTTGAATAGTTAGATTAACGTGTTAGTAATCCAATTGTAGGCGGTTCGTGTGTGGATCTCGTCGAAGATATCGTCATAAATGGATGTGTAACTAACACCCTCTTATAGACTAGATCGGCACAAGTCGAAAAGTCAAATACCGAAAAGCCGGTATTTTGAGATCTTGCACGTGTGTGAATGCTCATGAGATTAATAGTTTGATGTATATGGTAAATTAAAGTGATAAGACTGCAGAGTACGCGATTCTGTGCATTTCGATATTTTTGGGCTTAATGGGCCAAAAACGGGATAATGGGCCAACGGGCCCAAATTGGTAAGAAAACGCGGTAAGTGTTTCTGATCGTACGTAAATGGCTATGTTATGTATGAAAACCTTAAGAATAGTTAAATTACTTGAATACCCCTATGTATGCAAAATTACTATTATACCCCTAAGGTTACTTTTAACTGAAAAGCATGACGATCTGATTCTGTATGATGTATGCCATGATTATATATCTGTTGCATGGGGACTCGGGTTATACTATGGAGGAAGCGTCCTGGTGGCTATGCCACAATTATCTGATCTGGTGGCTCTGCCACATATATCTTTCCTGGTGGTTATGCCACAATTATCTGATCTGGTGGCTCTGCCACATATATCTGTTCTGGTGGCTCTACCACAATATCTGTATCTGGTGACTTCGTCACAATATCTGGCAGCCTCGCTGCGATTTCTGTGGTGTATAACGGTTGGGTGGGTCGAGTAGTCTCCCCACATGATGTAAGGCTGGTACGGGGGTGTTATGGATGAATCTGGGTTGGGTTTCTGCATAAACATGTAATATCTGTTCTGTTCTATTATGGGTCTATGGGCTTTATTCGAATTCTGTTCTGGGCTAAGCCCAACTTATTTTATTTCTGTGGTTTGAGCTGATATAGGCTATGGTTGGGTTAATTTACACACTAAGTTTCCCCAAACTCACCCCTTTTATTTTCATCCACAGTAATCCCCAACCATAATGGGCTTGGAGTCGTGAGGGAATTTGAGTGGCCACCGCTCGAAAGTTTGATTTTCTTCCGTGAACTGGACATCCTTTTATTTACGCTTTGAAGTTTTGGGTTTTAAATGTAATAAGGCCGCTTAATTATTTTTATGGTTTTAATATGTATTACTAAGATAGGTATTACTTATTTTAACTGTTGAAATTGGATAACTTTAGGCGCGTTTTCAAAAACAACAATTGATTTCAAAATAACACGACAACAAGCAAAGCTTCCGCAATGAAAGTATTTTCCAATATTAATCACTTTTCCTAAAAAGGACTTAATCAAATCGGTTTCCTAGAAATATACATGACGTTAAGGTGTGGAAATGGCGGTATGCATGTCTAGGATTGGATCCGAAGGGAGCTTGGTACTTAAGCAGTCTGATGGACTCACCACCTCTTTTCCGGTTTCCTACTTGGTGCACAGCTTCCATTCACTTTAACCTATAATGAAATTATCTTTTAAAACACTAAGTAAGTTTTTTTTTTGGATCAACAATATAAAATGTAACACCCCAAACTCGGCCCAGACGTTATGGCTAGATCCGACATGCCACATCGAAGCGTTTAAAACATTTTATATTGTTGATCCAGAAAAACCGATTTGATTAAGTCCTTTTTAGGAAAAATGATTAATCAAATCGGTGTCCTAGAAATATCCATGACATTAAGGTGTGGCAATGGCGGTATGCATGTCTAGGATTGGATCCAAAGGGAGCTTGGTACTTAAGCAGTCCGATGGACTCACCACCTCTTTTCCGGTTTCCTACCTGGTGCACAGCTTCCATCCACTTTAACCTATAATGAAATCATCTTTTAAAACACTAAGTAAGTTTTTCTAGATCAACAATATAAAATGTTTTGAATGCTTCGATGTGGCATGTCGGATCCGACCATAACGTCTGGGCCGGGTTTGGGGTGTTACATTTAGTGGTATCAGAGCCTAGGTTGCAACAACTCGGCTGTGGAATGGGTTTACAAAAAACAAAGATTTTCAAAAATAAAAAATTTTTTGCGAAAAATGCAATTTTCAAAATTTAGATCTTTAGAAGGTGGCATTCCGAATCTCCGGCCCAAGCCTGTAAGTATTACTCTGAACTTTTTTAAATATTTTCCTAATCATCCGTCTGCATCAAACCCTATTAGGATACTCTAGATAGGATGATACTGAAACCATAGGAAAATCGATAAGAGACCTAAATCAGAATTAAACTTCGATTCTGCGAAAACAAACTCTGAACTACTGTTTGATTCATAAAACATCTGTAATAAACACTAGAATATTAATTGACAATCTATTTGACCAGCTTAGAGGGGCCTCTGTATTTTCTAAGATCGACTTCCGATCTGGATATCATCAGTTAAGGGTCAAGGAGGCGGATATCCATAAGACGGCATTCAGGACTCGGTATGGTCATTATGAGTTTTTGGTTATGCCATTTGGACTGACGAGCGCTCCTGCAGCATTTATGGATCTGATGAATCGGGTGTTCCAACCATTTTTAGATCAGTTCGTAGTCTTCTTTATTGACGATATCCTGGTATATTCTGAAAATGAAGCGAAACATGATGAGCATCTTTGTATAGTACTGCAAGTGTTAAGGAAGAAGGAACTCTTTGCGAAGCTCAGCAAGTGTGAATTTTGGTTGAGGGAGGTAACCTTCTTAGGGCATGTGGTCTCTGTTGAGGGAATTAAGGTGGACCCTCGGAAAATTGCAGCGATTTTGGAATAGAAGCCGCTTAGGTCAGTGTCGAAAATACGAAGTTTTTTAGGACTGGCAGGATACTACAGAAGGTTTGTGGAAGGTTTTTCTGTTATGGTAGCACCCCTGACAAAACTCATAAGGAAAGGCGAACCATTTGTATGGACTGAGAAGCAGCAGGGAGCTTTTGAGAAGTTGAAGAAAGTTCTGACTGAAGCACCTGCGTTAAATCAGCCGGAGTCTGGGAAGGATTTTAGTGCGTACAGTGACGCATCACACGTGGGTTTGGGCTGCGTGTTAATGCAAGAGGGTAAGGTGGTTGGATATGCATCACGATAGCTTAAGCCTCATGAGGGGAACTATCCGACTCATGATTTGGAGTTGGCAGCAGTGATATTTGCACTTAAGATTTGGAGACATTACTTGTACGGAGAAAGGTGTGTTATATACACTGACCATAAGAGTCTTAAGTATTTGTTGACTTAGAAAGAGCTGAACCTTAGGCAAAGGAGATGGATTGAGTTGCTTAAGGATTATGACTGTTCGATCGAGTATCACCCAGGCAAGGCTAATGTGGTAGCCGATGCTTTAAGTCGAGAACTGTATCTGATCTGAGAGCAATGTTTACTCGTCTGAGTCTGTATGATGATGGAGGTCTGTTAGCTGAGTTGCAAGTGAGGCCAACCTGGGTGGATCAGATTAAGAAAAAGTAGTTGAACGATGAGTCTTTGGTTGCTCGTTTCCAACAAGTTAAGGAAGGGGAAACTTCTGAGTTTGGGTTAAATGGCGAAGGAGTTCTGTGTTTTCGAGGAAGAATTTGTGTTCCGAAGGACTCTGATTTGAGGCAGACAATATTGAAGGAAGCTCATGGAGGATTTGTGCCATGCATCCTGGAGGGAACAAGTTGTATCACGACTTGCGAGAATTGTACTGGTGGTCTGGACTTAAACGAGAAGTAACAGAGTTTGTAGGGAAATGTCTGACATGCCAGCAAGTGAAAGCTGAGCATCAATTACCTTCTGGACTGTTGCAGCCAGTGAAGATACCACTTTGGAAGTGGGAGAGGGTAACCATGGACTTTGTGAGTGGACTGCCCTTGACACCATCGAAGAAAGACTCGGTGTGACTGATTGTGGATATGTTGACCAAATCAGCCCATTTCATTCCCGTTCGTACTGACTTTTCACTTCAAAAGTTAGCCAAGTTGTATGTGGCAGAGATTGTGCGACTACATGGAGTGCCAGTGTCAATTATTTTTGACCGAGACCCTAGGTTTACATCTCGATTCTGGAAGAAGTTGCATAAGGCATTGGGGACGCGATTGAATTTTAGTACGGCTTTCCATCCCCAGACTGATGGTCAATCGGATAGGGTTATTCAGATTTTGGAGGATATGTTAAGGGGTTGTATCATCGATTTTTGCGGGAGTTGGAAGGACTACTTGCCATTGGCGGAGTTTGCATACAATAACAGCTACCAAGCAAGTATTCAGATGGCTCCATATGAGGCACTTTACGGGCGGAGATGTCGTACGCCTACGTGTTGGACAGAGTTAGGTGAACGACAAGTGCTTGGACCGGAGTTGGTGACAGATACTGAAAGTAAGGTTAAGTTGATAAGAGATCGATTAAAGGAGGCATCTGATAGACAGAAGTCGTATGCAGACCTAAGGCGCAAAGAGATAGAGTTCGCGGTTGGGGATATAGTTTTCTTAAAGGTTTCACCTTGGAAGAAGATCTTGAGATTCGGCAAGAAAGGCAAATTGAGTCTGCGGTTTATAGGGCCTTATCGGGTTCTTAAGCGGGTAGGGCCAGTAGCGTATCAGTTAGAGTTACCACCAGAGTTAGACAGAATCCATGACGTCTTTCATGTGTCTATGTTAAGAATTAAATGAATGAAATTTGGGGCGTTTCATGTCTAGGCTAAATCCTAGCGTATCAATATGTGCGCTTTATATCCATAATGTTGGCCTATCATTTTACATGTCTAGGCTAAATGAATGAAATTTGTGTCTAGGCTAAATCCTAGCGTATCAATTTTTGTTCCATGATGGGCATTTCATGTCTTTTGTATTAAAGAATTAAATGAATGAAATTTGAAATTTTATTAAAAGAAAATGGGGTGAAAAGAACAAAGTTTTGTCCATCTTTGTTCATCATAGCCGAAAGTTAGAGAAGAGAAAAGAGAGGAGAAAGCTCTTGAATGTTCGGTCACTTGGGGAAGAAAATTGAAGGTAAGTTCATGGTAGTTTGCTTCTATCTTGATGTTCATGAGTTCTTCTTGATTCTACCTTAACTCTTAAAGCATATTTTGGTTTTTAGTTGTGTTGTGAGCATTTAGTCATGAATTAAAATGAAGGAAATGGTTGTTGTTTTTTTAATGTTCTTTTGATGAAAAATGGAAGATAAGTGAAGTTGAGCCAAACAAATGAGCATGCATGTGCCTTAGATGCTAAGGGGAAAAATCGGCTAACATGTTGTGCTTTAAAATGATGAAATGGAGATTATACTTAAGTAAAATCATAGATATGTGATGATTGATTGGTGATATACATGTTTAAATAACAAGCATGCAAGTTAGGTGTGAAAGAGTGATTTGGTAATAAATCTGCTTGGGACAGCAGTAGTAACGTGACTTTGGAAAATCACCATAAATTGTGGGAGATGAGTTAGAATCTGCATAAATTATGTAATTAAAGCTTAATGAGTCTAGTTTCAAATCGAATAAACGAGAACATATTTTGAATTCTGTACAATGAGAAATTTGATTTGTAATGAAGAGTGGTCAGATTAGTCAAATAGTGAAACATGGGAAACTTTAAGAAAAATCTGGTATTGATTGGCCATACCAAAATATCTGAAAATTTTATGGATAGGAGATATATGAGTCTATTTTAAGGGAAAATTAACAGCACTTGATTTGGAGTTTCGTAGCTCTAGTTATAAATAATTTAGTGACTGTTGCTTAGGAAGACAGCTTGCAGTGAAATTATGATTATGTGGTAAACACTGACAAAAATTTGTTAATGAGTTGCTTATTGATTTCTTATAAGCTTACTCTGATCTGTAGGTGTGGTTGGCCGAATATTGTAAGGGGTTAATACGTAGTTCGTATTTGAATAGTTAGATTAACGTGTTAGTAATCCAATTGTAGGTGGTTCGTGTGTGGATCTCGTCAGCATATCGTCGCAAACAGGTGTGTAACTAACACCCTCTTATAGACTAGATCGGCACAAGCTGAAAAGCCGAAATACCGAAAAGCCGGTATTTTGAGATCTTACGAGTGTGTGAATGCTCATGAGATTAATAGTTTGATGTATATGGTAAATTAAAGTGATAAGACTGCAGAGTGCGCGATTCTGTGCATTTCGATATTTTTGGGCTTAATGGCAAAAAACGGGATAATGGGCCAATGGGCTAAGTGTTTCTGATCGTACGTAAATGGCTATGTTATGTATGAAAACCTTAAGAATAGTTAAATTACTTGAATATCCCTATGGATGCAAAATTACCATTATACCCCTAGGATTACTTTTGACTGAAAAGTATGACGATCTGATTCTGTATGATGTATGCCATGATTATATATCTTTTGCATGGGGACTTGGGTTATACTATGGAGGAAGCGTCCTGGTGGCTATGCCACAATTATCTGATCTGGTGGCTCTGCCACATATATCTTTCCTGGTGGCTATGCCACAATTATCTGATCTGGTGGCTCTGCCACATATATCTGTTCTGGTGGCTCTGCCACAATATCTGTATATGGTGACTTTGTCACAATATCTGGTAGCCTCGCTCTGATTTCTGTTGTGTGTAGCGGTTGGGTGGGTCGAGTAGTCTCCCCACATGATGTAAGGCCGGTACGGGGGTGTTATGGATGAATCTGGGTTGGGTTTCTGCATAAACATGTAATATCTATTCTGTTCTATTTTGGGCCTATGGGCTTTATTCTGAATTCTGTTCTGGGCTAAGGCCAACTTATTCTATTTCTATGGTTTGAGCTGATATAGGTTATGGTTGGGTTAATTTACACACTGAGTTTCCCCAAACTCACCCCTTTTATTTTCATCCACGCAGGTAATCCCCAACCATAGTGGGCTTGAAACTGTGAGGGAATTCGGAGTTGCCACCCGTTCTGAAAGTTCGATTTTCTTCTGGTGAACTGGACATCCTTTTATTTACGTTTGAAGTTTTGGGTTTTTAAATGTAATAAGACCGCTTAATTATTTTTGATGGTTTTAATATGTATTAGTAAGATAAGTATTACTTATTTTAACTGTTGAAATTGGATAGCTTTAGGGCGCATTTTCAAAAAAAAAAAAAACAACAATTGATTTCAAAATAACATGACAACAAGCAAAGCTTCCGCAATGAAAGCATTTTCCAAAATTAATCACTTTTCCTAAAAATGACTTAATCAAATCGGTTTCCTAGAAATATCCATGACGTTAAGGTGTGGCAATGACGGTATGCATGTCTAGGATTGGATTCAAGGAGCTTGGTACTTAAGCAATCAGATGGACTCACCACCTCTTTTCCTGGTTTCCTACCCGGTGCATGACTTCCATTCACTTTAGCCTATAATGAAATTATCTTTTAAAACACTAAGTAAGTTTTTCTGGATCAACAATATAAAATGTTTTGAATGCTTCGATGTGGCATGTCGGATCTGGTTATAACGTCTAGGCAGGGTTTGGGGTGTTACATTTGGGGCGTTACAGCACCTGTAAAGAAAAGAGAGCCAGAAACCCATATGGTGGGAGCTGGAAGGCATTACACTCCAAACCCATATCTAAACCAACCCCGACCTCGAAATTATCCACCTCCGAATTTCTATTATCCTCCTCAAAACCCTTACTACCAAGCACCACCTCTTTCCTACCCCGTATATGCTGCGAACAACCAAAGACCCGTTGCCACATTCCCACAAAGTAATGTACCCGCTAAAAGCCAACCCAGAAACGAACAAAGGCCAGCAAGACCCAATCCTGAGAAACCGCAATTTACTCTTATTCCTGTGTCGTATGGGGAATTATACCCAAAACTTTTGGAGAAGCAATTGATATCCCCACATTACATGGCATCCTTGAAGCCTCCATACCCAAAATGGTACGACCCAAACGCTAAATGCGTGTACCACGCTGGGAACCAGGGACACTCTACGGAAAACTACCTTACCTTCAAAAGGAGAGTTCAAGGACTCATCGATGCGGGCATTCTGTGATTTGATGGTGCTGATGGTATGACCGGGAACCCATTCCCAAACCACACCGAAAGGAATGTGAGCGCAGTAGGAGAGGAGGACAAATGGCAAAGTAGAAGATGGGTTTCTTAAATAAGAATACCTTTGCAGAAAATCTGGGAGGTACTAGTTGAAAAGGGGTTGCTCTGTCATCTTAACAGAGTATTCGAAGGAAGAAATGCAAAAGGTCAAAGTTTTTGTGAATTACATGGTATTGAAGGGCACGACATTCAGTCCTACGAGGAGTTCAGGAGATTACTGCAAAATATGATGGATAATAAGGAGATTGGGATTTTTTATAAAGGCGAAGAGGCCGATAGAGGAGAAATATGCGCCTCTGACAATCAATCGTCAGGTTTCCCGTAGAGCGCCGACCTACCGTTAATAGTTTATTACAATGCGAAGAAGGAGCCAGTAAAACCAAAGATGATCATTGAAGTACCATCTCATTTCCCTTACAAGGACGACAAGGCGGTACCGTGGAAATACGATATCAACATCGTCACAACTGAAGGTGAAAAATCCAAAACCACAACTGGAGATGTTGGGAAGGTAGGCCATTTTACCCGCAGTGGGCGGTGTTATTCTAAAGAGATTGAGCCGATAAAGAAGAACAGTGACTGGAAGCAAAAAGGAAAGGCAGTGATGTATGAGGCCGAAGTCGAGCAGGGAACTCCACCCATGCAAAAGACTAAAAAGCCTGTGGATGAGGAAGAAGCACAGGAATTCTTGAAATTTATCAAGAACAGTGAATACAATGTAGTGGAATAATTGAATAAGCAACCAGCACGAATCTCGGTTTTATCTCTACTGTTAAATTCAGAGCCACACCGGAACACTTTGTTGAAGGTGTTAAATCAAGCTTACATAGCAAACAACATATCTGTTGAAAAGCTTGATAGGTGGGTGAACAATCTAAACACGGACAATTTCATCTCTTTTAGTGATGATGAGGTACCGCCAAACGGTAGAGGCTCAGTGAAAACAATGCATATTACGACTCGTTGCAAGGGCTACATAATACCGAATGTGCTCATCGATAATGGGTCGGCACTCAACGTCATGCCTTTGGCCATGCTTTCCAGAATTCTGATGTATCTTTCCTATTTAAGGCCCTATCATTCCACGGTAAGGGCATTCGATGGGACAAGGCGTGAAGTCATGGGAAAGATTGAGATCCCTCTGGAAGTAGGCCCTTATATATATGATGTTGAATTTCAAGTCATGGACATTACACCATCATACAATTGCCTCTTGGGAAGACCTTGGATCCATTCTACTGGAGCAGTTTCGTCCTCTCTCCATCAAAAAGTGAAGTTTATCATGGATGACTGTTTGGTCACTATCGAGGGAGAAGAAGACATTATCGCATCTATCTCTGCCGATGCACCGTACCTAGAAGTGAGCAAAGATGCAATACAATGTTCCTTTCGATCCTTTGAATTTGTCAATGCCACTTTTGTCACTGAGGGAAACAAAATTCCGGTGCCAAAACTGTCAAGGAATACCAGATTGGGCGTTAAGATGACTGTGGGAAAAGGAGCCCGAGCAAGGAAAGGTTTGAGAAGGTATCTGCAAGGAATAGTCAGGGCCCTAAAGCCAGTGCACCACAAGGACCGATACGGTTTAGGGTTCCAGCCAGACATGCGTCAAAGAAGAAAACAATGGAACAAAGATCAAGAAAGAAGGATCGCAAGAACCTTAGGCCGAGAATTAGAATGGGAGCCCATAACGTACCCTCCTTTGTCAAAAACATTTACATCTGCAGGAATGATATACCCCGGGCAAGATAATCCACGAAGCACGCTGTTATTAATTGAAAGAGGTCTTCAGAATGTCAGTATAAATGTTATTGACAAAGGAAGTGATGTAATTAAAGATGTTTCAATGATACACCCTTGTCCTCCTGGATTTGTTTTGAACAATTGGATTGTTGTGGAGCTCCTTGTAGTTTCTAAATCTTTTCCAGAGTAATGCTTAATATTAACACTATTCTTTTTGTGTGTCCCTAAGTAATAGAGGGATTCTTTTGTAAGAGCTTATGATTTGCTCTTTATCATTTAAATGAACATTAATGAAGATGTATTTTGTCATAGTCTTTACATTCTCATTAACTTCATAATTTTTCCCTCTTCTCACAGCCTGTCATTGCATATATCTCACATCATGCCTGTTGGTCCCAATACTTTGATGCTCCTCTATAGTTTCCTTTTCCATTCAACTTTCAGGTGCTCAGATATCAAAGGCATTAACAAACCCGTTACGAGTCCTAAAATCAATTTTGAGAAGGCTGTTTGTTTAGGAGAATTCGAAGTCGAAGAAAATGCTGAAGACTATGTCTCGTCTCCTGACTTGCTAAGAATGGTGGAACAAGAGGATAAACAGATTTTGCCTCATCAAGAATCTGTTGAAACAATAAATTTGGAAACTGCAGAAAGGAAGCAAGAAGTGAAGATTGGGACCTCTATTCCAGGGGGCACTAGGCATAATTTGATTGCTTTACTCCGCGAGTACAAAGATGTATTCGCATGGTCATATCAGGACATGCCGGGATTGGATGAATATGTAGTGGTCCATAAGCTCCCATTAAAGCCAGAATGAAAACCCATTCAACAGAAGCTAAGACGGATGAGACTTGAGATGTTGTTGAAAATAAAAGAGGAAGTTAAGAAGTAATTTGATGCTGGCTTCCTACAAGCCTCCAAATATCCAGAATGGGTGGCTAACATAGTCTCGGTACTAAAGAAAGATAACAAAGTACGAATGTGCATGGATTATTGTGACCTGAATTGAGCAAGTCCTAAAGATAATTTTCCCTTACCACTAATTGATATGTTGGTGGATAACACAGCAAAACATTCATTGTTTTCTTTCATAGATGGATTCTCGGGGTATAATCAGATCAAGATGGCCCTTGAGGATATGGAGAAAACTACCTTCGTGACAATGTGGGGAACATTCTGCTACAAGGTGATGCCATTTGGGTTAAAGAATGCTGGGGCAACATATCAGAGGGCTATGGTGACGTTATTCCATGACATGATGCAAAAAGAAATAGAGGTCTACGTCGACGATATGATTGCTAAATCTCGAGGGGAAGAAGAGCATGTAGTGAACCTCAAGAAGTTGTTCGGAAGGCTGAAAAAGTTTTAGCTAAAGCTTAATCCAGCCAAATGTACGTTTGGGGTTACCTCGGGAAAGTTGCTATGCTTCATTGTCAGTGAAAGAGGTATCGAGGTTGATCCAGATAAAATAAAAGCCATTCAAGAGTTACCACCTCCGTGCACTCAAAAGGAAGTCAGAGGATTTTTAGGGAGGTTAAACTACATCGCCCGATTCATCGCTCAACTTACCAACCAATGCGACCCAATATTTCGGCTTCTTCGAAAACATAACCCGGAAGAATGGAATGAGGAATGCCAGGTGGCCTTTGATAAGATAAAACAATATTTGTCTAGTCCTCCAGTTAAACCTTATTGAAGAAAAATGTCTGAAGGCAATTTGTCATGGACAGATGTACCAGAAGAGAATGATCGCGGCCCATGACAAGAAAGTATGGCCAAGAGAATTCCACGAAGGAGAACTCGTGCTGAGAAAGATTCTCCCAATACAAAAAGACCTGCGAGGAAAATGGGCACCAAATTGGGAAGGTCCATACGTCGTAAAGAAGGCATTCTCGAGTAGAGCTTTGATTCTCACTGAGATGGATGGGAAGGAGTTACCTAATCCAGTGAATTCAGATGCTGTGAAGAAATATTATTCCTAAAAAAAAAAAGAGATCAAGGTGAAAACCCGAAAAGGGCATCTTGATAATAAAAAGGATCAAGGTGAAAACCCGAAAAAGGCGTCTTGATTAACACAAAAGATTAGAATGAAAACTCGAAAGGGCATTCTAATGAAGTAAACCCGGGCTTAAAAAAACAAGGTGTTTTGAACGGTGGGTCAAATAGAGAGACTACAGTATTTGAAGCATTTTCAGCAGCTCGAAATCTTCTACGTAAGAAGTCACGCTCGAAAAGATTCTTGATTAAGAAACGTAGAAGAGTTCATGCTTTGAAATCTAAGCATTTGAATCCGCTGAACACGATCCCCTTTCTTTTTATTATACTTTTTTTTACTATCATTGGTTAACTTTCTTTGTTTGCTACATTTGAAATAAATAAATGTGAGGTATCCCTTTTGTTCCTACCTGACCATTTTCATGCATCTAATTATGTGGTTTATTTACATGATAAATAGTGAAATGACATACTCTAAACAAAAGAAATGTTAAGCATTACCCGGATAAGAAATTGATAAGTACAAGAGCCTCAAAAAAAGGACAAAGTTCAACTAGGGGCAAAAGAGTGATATCTGAGAAACACAGATTGTTCGTGAAGCTTGAGGACGGGTACAGGGCCTAAAAAGAAAGTCAAGAGTCGAAGTAATGAATGCATATCATCACAAAAATCGTGACGAAAAAGGACATACGGTAAACATGCCTAATGCGCATAGCATAATCATGTAGGCATAAAGACATTTAAGATAAACATGTGCATATCATGATAACATCATGCATGACATATACAGGTATTCCAGTAGAGCAAGAGGATGTGAAAGACACCTGAGTTCCACTAGATGACATCTTTTGTTATTTTGATGTTTTTATTTCTGTTTTCAAAAATCAATTCATGTTGCTAGAGGTGAGTAGCCTCGGGACACACTGAGGTATCTTTAACTCCTATTTTTTAAAAAATCAACTCATATTGCGAGAGGTGAGTTGGGCCTTGGCTCACGTGCTGAGCTGTTTTCAATTTCTGTTTTTCAATTTATGTTTTTCAAAAATCAATCAACTCATATTGTAAAAGGTGAGTTGAGCCTCAGGTCACGCTGAGGTATTTTTAATTCCTGTTTTTCAAAAAATCAACTCATATTGCGAGAGGTGAGTTGAGCCTCAGGTCACGCTAAGGTATTTTCAATTTCTGTTTGTCAAAAATCAACTCATATTGCGAGAGGTGAGTTGAGCCTCAGGGCACGCTGAGGTATTTTGAATTTCTGCTTTTCAAAAAAATCAACTCATATTGCGAGAGGTGAGTTGAGCCTCAAGATGCTGAGGTATTTTCAATTTCTATTTTTTTTTCAATTTATATTTTTCAAAAAAAAAATCAACTCATATTGAGAGAGGTGAGTTGAGCCTCGGGTCACATGCTGAGGTATTTTCAAAATCTGTTTTGCAAATTCTGTTTTCAAAAATCAACTCATATTGCGAGGAGTGAGTTGAGCCTTGGCTCACGTGCTGAGCTATTTTCAATTTCTATTTTTAATATCTGTATTTAAAGAGTCAATTCATATTGCGAGAAATGAGTTGAGCTCAAGATCACATGCCGAGTAAAGAATAAAGATTGAAGCTGATGGAAGACACCAGATTTGGCCTCCCTGAAGTTGCAGTGAAGCAGGTCAAAGTTGCAAGTCTTGTCTCCCTGAAGTTACAGTGGAGCTGATCGAGGATATCAGATCTTGCCTTTCTAAAGTTGCAAAAGAGAAGACTACAAACCTTATCTCACTGAAGAGGTAGAAGAGCAGATTGAAATTGTAGATCTTATCTTTCTGAAGTTACAGTGAAGTAGATCGAAGCACAAATCTCATATCCATGAAGTTACATTGGAATAGGTTGAAGCTACAAGGCATATCTCCAAATTTACAGTGGATTGAACTAAAGCTATAAGATATGGTGGATTAGAACGAGGTTACTTGGAAAAGAGGAGCTCCAAAGCAAGTTAAGACCCAACAAGACCAGGCAAATTTGGTCTTCCTTGAAAGTCTTTGCTCTATTCCCGTTGCACGACAATGAGCAAAGAGGGGCAGCTGTAGAAGCCCAAATTAGCCTAGGCCTTTTACAAAAATAAGCCATTACAAAATAAAACCTAAAACATACCCAAACCCCTTACAAAACCATTAACCCAATACAACCCTACTTATCAACCCAACATACATCAAACCCAATTACCTAAAATAAATCCCTAACCCATTACAAATAACCCACAACCCACAGCCCAAACCCAAAACAAAAAAACAAAAATACCTAACCCTAGCCACTTGCACTGACTGCAGCGCCGAACATCCCCATGCCCTCTGTCACCACCATGTCAGCCACCTGCTCCACCTGCTCCACTGCCACAGCACCTGCAAACAATTAAAATGAAAGGACAACAAAAATAATAGAAAAAAAGGACTTGTAAATGGCTATAAAGAGGCCAAATCTGAAAATTTTGGCTCTCTTCGGCAGTTCAAACAGAAATAAAAAAAAGCATTCAGTTTTGAGTAAAAAGAACGATTCCAAAATATCAGAGTAAGAGAATAGCATCAAATCAAACCAAATATCAGTAATCAAAGCCCTAAGGTGAATTTTCTAGTTTTATTTTTGTTTTATTTTCGAATCTATTCCTTCTATATTTATAAATACATAAAAAAAATAAAAAAATAATACTTTAAAACGAAAAAATAAAAAAAAAATTTACCTTTTCCTACCACGATACTTGATGTCTTACGGACCGATGATCGACCCATGGCCTAAATCCCTTCCCTTCCCTTCTCTCTTCCTTCTCTCTTTTTTTTTTCTTTCTCTCCTCACCAAATGATTTTTCTTTCTCTCCATGATCCGCGTGTTTTTAATTAAAGGGGAAAATTGCGCGCGCGGTCCTTCCGCATTTTTGGTGTTTTAAATCAGGTTTACATTTATTTATAAATTGGCCCTGAAATTTGTTATGATTCTCAAATTGATCCTCCATGATGCACATCGTTTTAAAGGCTTTGGACAATTGCGTTTATGATCCCCCTTTGTTTTGAGTGTGTTCAAATAAGTCCTTCTCTTATGTTTTTATTTTAAAATCTACCCCGAGCTTTCTATTTTGTTTTCGATTTAATCCCTTTTTATCATTTTGATACTTTAATAATTAATTTTATCATTCTGTTTTTTATTATTTATTATTATTATGTTATTTATTGTTATTATTATATTTTTGCATATATAATATTTATATTATTACTATTATTATTATTATCATTATTAGTATATTTCTACCATTATTAGCATTATTTTAGTTTCAATTAATACTTACGTATATATATATACTTTCTTATATATTTATAGTTTTTTTATGTTACTTTTATTCCTAATATATATATATTGTGTATACATAATTTGACACTATGTTAAGTATATATTTACATTATATATATATGTTTTCAATATTGTGTTTATATATATTATTATGTATATATTTTAACACTATTAGTTATATATCTTTTATACTATTTTATGTATATTTCTAATATCATTGTATATTTCTAACATCATCATTATTTATATATATATATATATATGTGTATGTATTTATATAGCGTATGAATAGTTTTTTATATATATTATTATCATTTCTAATATATATTGTATATATTTTATATGTTATGTATTTTAATGTCTTTTGTTACATAGGTTTCTTATACTATTCCATGAATGTATTTTTACATCATCTTATGTATATATTTTCAAATACTATGTTATATATATATATATAATATAAATTTTAATACCATATTATGTATGTATTATTACTATATCTATTTTATCCTATTATATTTATTGTTAACACTAGTACATACATTTTATTATATGAGTATATATATACTTTTCTATATAGTATTATTTTCATACATCATTATATTTATTATTATACCTATTATTTTCACTATTAGCACGTATTATTTTATTTTAATATTATTATGTATATATTTTTCATATATGTCATGTACATACGTTTCCAATATTTATTTTGTATGTATATATGTATATATTTTAACATTACTAGTTATATTTTTACTATCTTAGGTATATACTTCAAACACTATATATAGTATATTTCTAACACTATTACTATTTATATATATATATATATATATTTTACGTACATACTCTTAATATCATTATTATGTGTATACATTCATTGTTTTCATTTCATGTTTATTTCTAATATTACGTTTAATATCGCATACATCTTTATCGCTTCTAATATTATTGTCACATTTATTATTTGCTTCAATATATTTCTAGCTCTTTCTTTTATTTATTTTTATTTCATATCAATTTGCTTTGCATTATTTCGAAAATCTTATTCTTGTCTTCTAATTAATTTCAATACATGAGGCAACGTATCGGTTTAACACTAAGTCGTTGATTTCATCGCTATGTTGGGTGAATCATATCGGCTCGTGTTGAAAAACGGAACGCTCTTCTAATAAATCGAAATTTAAAAATTCTCGTCTTTTCAATCGGATCACTGTTAAATGTCAAATTGAATTCATATTTTTAAAAATCAAGACAACACGTGTTTAATGAAGATACCAATTTTGGGCGTCACGAGGGTGCTAATACCTTCCTCGTGCTTAACCGATTCCCGAACCCTATTTTTCTCAGGAATTTTGCGTAGACCCAATTTGGCCTTCATTTTTGTTCAAGAATAAATTTTCTTTTCAAAAAAAAGATGATTTATTAGGTGTCCGATCACACCTAGAAAAAAGGTCGGTGGCGATTCCCTTTTTAAAATCAAACCTCGGTCTTTAAACTTTCAATCAAACACCCCAGTTAGCGACCAAGCAAAATTTTTACGTTGCTACACAATCCATTTTTGAGAATTAAAACTTTTCATGGCTTGATGAAAGTTGATTGGATCATCTTCCATCATTCCATTATCATCCTCATGTTCTTGGAGAAATACAATATAATCATCTGGAATAGCATTTCTCCTTTCTCTTGTGGACCTCCTTAATGGCACTTGTTCTTGAGGTTGTTGAGTTTGCTCTTATAGAACAATTAACTCATTTTGAATGGGGAGTTAAACATTTTCTTGTAGAGGTTCTGGATTTACTTTTTGATCAATGATAGGTATAATAACCTAAACATCGTCAAAAGTGATAGTAGGAATTGAGTTAGAATCCAATTACTCCTCAAAAGCAATGTCTCTAACCTTATTTCTCCCTCCAAACTCAACATCCTCAAAAAATGTTGCAGTTCCCATCTCAAAAATATTCCTTATTATGTGATCATAAAATTTATAGCCCTTAGATCACTCAGAATAACCAATAAAGTAGTTGCTTACTATTTTGGAGTCCAATTTCTTTTCATGTGGCCTATAAGGCCTTGCCTCAGCTAGACATCCCCAAATATGAAAGTGCTTTAAACTAGGCTTTTTACCTATCCAAAGCTCATAAGGTGTTTTTGCAACTGCTTTATTGGGTACTCTGTTCAGAATATAAGCTGCTATCTTTAATGCTTCTCCCCATAGGGACTCAGGTAAGGCAGAATGAGCAATCATGCTCCTTACCATATCTTTAAGAGTTCTATTTCATCTTTCAGCTACACCATTCATACTAGGTGATCCTGGCATGGTGTATTGTGGGACAATGCCGTATTCATCTAGGAATTTCACAAATGGTCCTAGACATTGTTCACCTGAGCCATCATATCTACCGTAGTACTCACCACCATGGTCAGATCTGACGTTTTTAATCCTTTTGTTGAGTTGATTCTCAACTTCAATTTTATAAGTTTTAAACACGTCCAAAGACTGAGATTTCTCATAAATGAGATATAGGTACCCATAACGTGAGTAATCGTCTATGAATGTTATGAAATATTGTTGACTATTCTAGGATGCCGTAGGGAATGACTCACAGATATCTGTATGAATTAATTCTAAGACATCTGAAGATCTGTTTGCACCCAATCTCTTGGTTTTGGTCTGTTTTCCCTTAATGCAATCGACATAGACATCAAAGTCTGTGAAGTTAAGGGACTCTAAAATACCATCAGACACAAGGCGTTCAACTCTAACTTTTGAGATATGACCCAAGCGCCTATGCCATAATGATGTTGAATTTTTCTTATTTAATTTGCGTTTAATACCACGTGATTCCATATGCAAGGTTTCATTATAGGAAGCAACTGTTTCTAGCAAATAAAGTTTGTCATATGTATTTAAATAACCAGTTCCAATAACATTTGAATTTAAAGACAAATTAAATTGATTATTTCCGAATGAACAATAATATCCAAATTTGTCTAACGAAGAAACAGAAACGAAATTCCGTCTAAATGATGGTACAACAAAAGTATCTTTTAAATCCAAATAAAAACCAGTTCCTAACAACAACCTAAAATGCCCAATTGCTTCCACTTCTACCAATTTTCCATCGCCCACAAGATGTCTTTCACCATCACTTGGCTTTCGATAACTCAGGCAACCCTGCATAGAAACACTTGTGTGAGTAGTAGCACCAGAATCTATCCACCAAGTGTTTCTAGGTACTGAAGCTAAATTAATCTTAGAACAGACCAAATTAAGAATTATACCTTTCTTTACACACCAAGCATGATATTTGGTACAATCTTTCTTTACGTGTCCAGACTTAGTACAAAAGAAACAACTCTCTGTAGCTTGTTGTTGTTTCTTTTGAGTTGGACCCTTAGCAGCTTCATTCTAATATTTTCTTTTCTTGCCCTTGTCCTTAAGGGAATTGGCCAAATAAGCACTTTCAGACTTATCATGCTTCAACCTTTCTTCCTCTTGTACACAATGAGAAATGAACTCATTTAGGGTCCATTTCTCCTTTTGACAGTTATAACTAATTTTAAATTGGTTAAACTGTGCAGGAAGCGATACAAAAACCATAAGAACAAGCAATTCCTCAGAAAGCTCGATCTTAAGTGCCTTAAGTCTTGAAGCAGTATGAAACATCTCTATAATGTACTCCCTTACGTTTCCTTGACCCTTATACTTCATAGACATCAAAGAAGTTAAAAGTGATATCATCTCAACCTTATCATTTTTAGCAAAACGTTTCTCAATTTCATCAAGGAAACCTTTGGCCTGAGTAATCTCTTCAGATTCTGTGCCCCTAAAGGCTTCTGGAATGCTATGTTTCATGATCATTAGACTCATGCGATTTGAACGATCCCATCTCTCAAAGTCCCTCTTAATATCAGGGGTGCTTTCCGCAGTGAGAGGTGTAGGTTGTTCTTCCCTTAGTGCAAGGTCTATGTCCATACAGCCAAGCACTATAAGTAAGTGCGTTTTTCATTCCTTAAAATTAGTTCCATTAAGCATGGGTATAGAATTTATATTAATAGATATTGTGGCAGCAGAAGATGAATTAGCTGAATAGAGAACAAAAACAAGCTTAAATCAATATTCATAAGTAAACAATAAATTCAAGATAATGGCTAATCCCATCTCAAGATACCAAACCTTACATTAATATCAAGTCTTTGGATAGTAATATTAACAGTAAGCGGTACTCTTATTGTAGCAATCAAACATTGACAATAAACTATGTCAAGCAATGAATTAATCTTTGGACTAACTTATTGCTCACATAAAATACCTTATAATTGTCACACATTTATCACCACAGATGTCGTTGTAATTCTTCCAAATATTAACTTACCTTTGGGTCAATCAATAAACGCATGAATTACAAAAACATATAATCATCTTAATATTTCAAATAAACTAAACGCACAAAAAAGGTCACTTTAGGCGGCATTTTGTTTCAACTAATTTATTTAAAATATTAGACATCCTTAATTAAAAGCCAAAATTTGAATTTTTTGTTCCAAAATATTTACCTTAATTTCATCTTTCAATCAAATTAAAAGATAAACATATATATTTATATAATTTTCCAAAACCACATACATTAAACCAATCAAAGCATGCATATATTAGATATTTATATATATAAACAAAACATATATATGAATCAATTTCTATATATACATTTATATATATATATATATATATATTTAAATGTCATATAGGATTAAAATAATAATAATCATATGCCTTGCAAATACATAGGAACTGAATGCAATATTTTCAAATAAAGCTTAAAAACGTGGGTATCAACTAATATTACACAAATATTTTAAACTTTATAATTGAATCTATTAATTCAAAAATCACCCAATTTTTTAATATGAATTCAAGATAATAAAAACTTTAATATAAATCTTCAAAAAGTAACATATATATCCGAAATATAAAACCCATGAAATTTCATGAATCAATTATTCAAATGAACAACCTGAATCAATTCCCAATGATTCGATATGACGAGGCTCGGATGCCACTTGTTCGATTTGTAAAATAAATCTAAAATAAAACTGAATAAACCAGGATCTGTCATGTCAAATCATCAAGAATAAATCAAAAACAAAAACTAGATGCAGAAGCGTACCTGAATCCATGGATTCCTTGAAACTTTCTGGATCTTGGGGATTTGATCTTCCAAATTACACAAGAAATTCAAAGAATATCTGCTCTCTCTTTCCTAATGATGGGATATTAGAAAAGAAATCTTGTGTATAATTTGGGGACCATAACCCTAATATTTATAACCTTAGCATATTAGTTCTAATCAAATTCTAATTAGCCCATCATTAATTAGAATTTGATTAGAAGAGTATCTACACATATTTGACCCATACTTTATTTAATAATTAAAAGCCCAATAAAATTCTAACCAAATTAGATCACTTTTAATTTGGGCTAACCTATCATGATAGTAAATAATAACATGTAATTATCCTTATTATATATGTGATGTCCAAATTTTCCAACAATCCCCCACTTGGACCACATATATATACTAATTACTTTATAATTACATGTCATTATATAACCTTATGAGCTTAAGATTTTACTATCATATCCAAAAGGTATTCCAAAAAATCTCATGCATTAATTATGTTAACATAGAACCAAGGTGACTTTCGCTACATATATCGTAACTAAATCCATCCATGATCACGTATATTAACACGGAACAATGGGAATGAGGATAATTTGAATTCTTACTACCATTCCGATGTCTTACTAAGATTGCTACAATTCTTCCTCTACTTGAAGATGGGCCATCCAATTGCCTAGGTTGGAGATGGCATAAAAGAATATTGGTTATGTTAGACTATCAATTGTTAGCTAATCTGTTAGTTTGGTTGTTAAGCCGATTGGTTACTTAGCTTGCAGTTGTTATTAGTTACTAATGGTTGTTCAAGTGATAACAATAGTTGGTTATGCAACTTAGGTTCTATAAAGATCATTAGTCTTATATTTTCAAGTATGATCAATGCAAATTCTTGATTCTTCTTGATTCTATCTCTCAACTATTTTCTTTTCTTAGTAGCTGATAAATTGTAATTTATACATATTTTTACCCCATGTTTAATGCATTTTATGGATGATTTCCCACTAGAATTGTTGAATTCGATGCCCCTAATGCTTTAATTTCATGTTTTATACTTAGGAGACCATAGGGGAGCAAAAAGAACAAGAAATGGACCAAAAACGGAGAAAATGGGCCAAAGTACGAAATCAGCACGGGCTGGACATCCTCATACAGGAAAACCACACGGCCGTGTCAATTTGGCAGGCTCAAACACGGCCTGAAGTAATCGAACACAGGTGTGTGCCACGGTCGTGTCCCTGCCGAGCCCAAGTTAAGTCAAATTCGGAAAAGTCAACTTTTGAGGGTTTTTAGGCATTCCAAAGCCTATAAATACACCTTAGAGGAGCAAGGAAGAGGGGACGGAGAAAAAGGGTAAGGAATTTCCCTAAGGAAGCCGATTGATCCATCTCAGAAGCCGGATTCATCATCAAGACTGAAGATCTCTCCTCAATTCCCCTTCAGGAATTTTGGGTTTTCTTCATGTTTTGTATTCTTTGTTCTTCTGAGATGTTTTCCTATTTAGTTATGAACTAAACCCCTAAATACCTAAGGGGAATGAAACCTAAGACAAATCTTGTTATTATTTTCTGATATGATAAATATTTAACTTGTTCTTAATTATGTGTTCTTAATTCTTGTTTTGATATCCCAGGATACTGATTCAAGACACGCTCTTATTCGAAGGAGGAATAGACCCTGTCTAAGAGTACATTTGTCATAATTAAGCGGAGTTGATTGCGCTCCTAGAAATAGGGTGACAAGATTTTGCCGAATTAGGGTGAAACCTAATAAGGGGATCCATAGATCGAGTTAATGCAACCCTAGAGTGTTAATTAGAGAAAAGTCTCGGTTATTCAATCTAAGGATTAGACGTTATTAGTCTTGAATAGGGATAATAACATAACTTAGGGATCTCTACGGAACAAGTTAAATGAATAAATCGTCCGATTCGGAGCCAGAATAACAAGTAAAGTCTAGGTGGATTTTTCCTTAGGTATTGTCTCAAGTCAATCGATTTCCCAAAAGAAATTCCCCAATTCTTTTCTCTATGCGTTCTTAGTTTTAATAATTAGTTAATTAAAACAAACCATTTTTATTCTTAGGCTAGATAATAAAAAGATAGTTATTACTAGTACTTTTGGCTCTCTTGGGTACGATATCCTGGTCTTGCCATTACTATACTATTGTTCGATAGGTGCGCTTGCCTTTTCGTCATGATAATAGTTAGTCTAGGTTTGACCTTCAATATAAATATTTATTACTTATTACGAATCACGCGATCAAGTTTTTGGCGCCGTTGCTGGGGAACTGAAATATTAGGAGCATTAGCCATTTATTTTTCTTGCAAATTTTATTTTATTTTATTATTTATTAATTTACTTTTTCTTTCTTTTGGCAGGTTTTTATAGTTTATGACTAGAAGAAACCCGTCGGGACCATTACTTTTTGACGAAGAAATTGATCGTACAATTCGCAGAAATCAAAGAGAAATAAGGCGCAACTTAAGATACACGGAGAACAAGCAAGAAGACAATATTCAACCCCCAACCGAAGAGATGGCCAAAAACCCAGGCGATCAGTTGCCTCCTGCAATTGCAGCTAATCAAAATCCTGCTCCACGTACTATGTATGTTTATGCTAAACCTTCTTTAACAGGAACTAAGTCTAGTATAGTTAGACCTGCTATTCCTGTGAATAATTTTGAACTAAAACCTAACACTATTCAGATGATACAGCAGTTTGTTTAGTTTAATGGTTTGCAGGATGAGGATCCCAACATGCACTTGGTGAATTTTCTTGAATTTTGCGATAAATTCAAAATCAATGGCGTTTCTAATGATGCCATTCGTCTTCGATTATTTCTCTTTTCACTAAGAAACAAAGCTAAATAGTGGTTGAACTCGTTACCACGAGGGTCTATAACTACTTGGGAACAAATAACCGAGAAATTTTTACTGAAATATTTTCCGCCGGCTAAAACGGCTAAATTGCGTAATGATATCTCTTTTTTTGTACAGATGGATTTAGAAACATTTTACGATGCATGGGAGAGATACAAGGATTTACTAAGAAAGTGCCGTCACTATGGGTTACCGCTTTGGCTACAAGTTCAAACGTTCTACAATGGTCTGAATCCCTTGACTCAGCAAATGGTTGACGCAGCTACTGGTGGAACCATCAACAATAAAACACCGGAAGATGCCTATGAGTTTATAGAGGAGATGTCACTAAATAACTATCAATGGCAAGTCATGAGGACAAAGCCAACAAAAATAGTTGGCGTTTATAACGTCGATTCAGTCACCATGCCCTCTAATCAGGTAGAACTTCTCAATAAAAAGATTGACGGTTTTCTTAGTTCTTCACAGGTACATCCAGTAATACGGTGTGACTCAAGTCAAGGAGGTGTGCATACAGAATATCAATCCTTCAATCCTACAACCGAAAACGAGCAAATCAATTATATAGGTAATAGTCCTCGAACTCAAAATAATCCTTATAGTAACACTTACAATGCAGGTTGGAGGAATCATCCAAATTTTTCATGGAAAAGCCAAGGAAATCAAGGAAATCAAAGGGCACCACCTCCCAAAGGATTTCAACAACCACCCTACCAACAGGAAACGAAATCAAACCTTGAAGAGATGTTGGAAAAATTTATCTCGGTGCCAGAAACGCGATTCCAAAATACCGAGACAGCACTTAAGAACCAGCAAGCATCGATTCAAGGTCTTAAAACTCAAATAGGGCAACTTGCAAAGCTAATTTTTGAATGCCCACAAGGTACTTTACCTAGCATTACATAGACCAACCCAAGGAGCAACTTCATGCTATCGCTGTGCAGGATAATGAAAATCTAGATGAACCAGAATCACAACAAGACAATGCGATTAACAAAGGTCGAAAAGAGGTAAGTAATGATGATCCTAAATAGGTATGTACGAATTATAAACCTTGTGTACCATATCCTAATGCAATGAAGAACGACAGAACAGAAGAACAATTCGGTAAGTTCGTCAAACTCTTAAAAAAATTACATATTAACTTACCTTTTATTGAAATTCTTTCGCAGATGCCCAACTCAGCAAAATTCTTAAAGGAACTTCTGACCAATAAGCGAAAGTTAGACGCTACATTGCATGTGGAACTCAATGCAGTCTGCTCAACTATTCTAAAGAATAAGCTACCTAAAAAATTGAAAGGTCAAGGGAGTTTTACAATTCCTTGCTTAATTGGTAGTTTATCTGTGAATAATGCTTTAGCTGATTTAGGGGCAAGTATAAATGTTATGTCTTATAAAATGTTTAAACGACTAGGTCTCGGTAAACCCAAACAGACTAGGATGAGCTTTCAAATTGGCTGACAAAACAGTTACATTTCCTAAGGGTATTATTGAAGATGTTCTCGTTAAAATTGATAAATTTATTTACCCAGTAGACTTTGTCGTCTTAGACATGGATGAGGATAACGAGGTGCCTTTAATTTTAAGACGACCCTTTTTAGCAACTGCAACCATTGTTAATGTAGGCACAAGAGAGCTAACACTTCGTGCAGGTGACAACGCAGTAACACTCCAAGTACGGGATTCAGTCAAAACCTCTGAGACTCAAAATAATGCTATAAAACCTGTCGATGATAAAACTAATCTTCAATCGTCCTTGCAGGAATCTCCTTAGACCAAGACAAGGGAGACAGTGCATTATTATCATGTGGAGAACAAAGACATCCATGAGGAACGAAGGCTTCAAATAGAGGAGCTAGACGAATGGCGAGCACATAAACCAATAACACACGACAAACCAAAATTACGCCAGAATAAGTTAGATACCTCCCCAAATTTACTTAAGGTTGGAGATAAAGTCTTGCTAGATGCCGCAGACCCCCACATTGTTAATACCAACCTAAATGGAGAAACCCTTCTTACGGTACTTAGTATTTTCCCATTCGGTACGGTTGAGGTAAGTCACCCCAAGTTCGGCACTTTTAAGGTAACAATACCCGCTTAAAACCTTATTTTGTCAAGGTTAATAACGAACTCCTCGAACCACCCTGACCATCCACTAGAGTGGAAAGTCGAACTTAGACTATAAATAAGCGCTTCTCGAGATGCAACCCGAGCACTAACATATTTTTGTTTCTTGTTTCTAACACTTTAAATAATTACATTTATCTTTGAATTGCAAAGTTTTTCAGAAACACACGGCCAGGCACACAGGCGTGCCTAAGCCGTGGCAAAATAGGGTAAGAGACACGACCGTGCGATACGGCCATGTGAAAGTAGGACATGATTTCCCCAAAACACAGGATGTGATAAATCCCCACGACCGTACGACATGGCCGTGGTTGAACTTGATAGGTGAACACAGGCGTGCTAGGGGCAAGGGTCGATTCTGTTTCTTCGACACGTGCAAGAGACACACCTGTGCCGTTAAGCCGTGGACAATAACACACGAGCGTGGTACCCTAACACACGGGCATGGGAGAAGCGAACCACGCCATACACGACTGTTCAACACAATCTTGCAGCCACACAACCTATACACACGGGCCTGCGCACCGGTCGTGACATTTAAAAAGTATATATATATAGAATAATTATCTTATTTTTCTTTTATTCACTTGTTTTCCTTTTAGAAACGGCTTACCTTCAGAGTCAAGCTTGCCAAAGTTATCTCCAATACTCGATCTCGCCAATCCAAGAATATCATCCATTCTTAATACAGGAAATTTCACATCTCCCCCTATATTTTTATATATATACTTTAATATCTATCTTTGTACATTGAGGGCAATGTACATCTTAAGTGTGGGGGGGTATTTATTTCATTATCAGAAAATCCCTGAATGATTGCCTTGTTCTCTTGAAAAGCTTTCATATCATATTTAGGATAAATTTTGATTGATTTATGATTTTGATTGATATATCTCGAATTAAAACATAGGCAATTATGCATTGATTGTTTAAACTTTAAGACATTAGAGAATCAAGCATGATAAATTGATTTTTAAGAATTTAAAATCTTAGGCTGTTTCCTTAAAGTTTAGGTATTCCTTTGAATCGGAATTCTCAAGTTTTTATCATCAAAAAGCCATAAATTTTTGTGAGATTTTTAAGCCTTTTGAGCATCTATTCACTTTTTCATGCTTACTCTTATTATTGCTTTGAGTGCGTCAGTATTGAACTGTTATTCTAGAACTTGCTTGATTATGCATGTCGAGACCACACCATTTGATTTGATATGTCAAAATGATTAAGGCACTTAGGATTAACCCGCTCATGCCATGAAAAGCCTACCTCCACGATTAACCCCTAGTAAACCCCCTTGAGCCTAACAAACCATTCTTTGTATTACCCTTAATATTAACCCTTAACCCATTATTGTTGAAATTCCCTAAATTAATCCCTATTTTTGTCGAGATTTGAGTTGAATGGATTGCTTAGCTATGTTTTTTTCTATGTTGTTTAACTTGTTCTTAAAAAGAAAAGCACTATGTAGATTTATTAGTAATCCCATATTCTGAGAAGAAGTTCTGTTATACGTAAGTGAAGATTAACTCTTTTTCTAGTTAGGCAATTTTTTAATGCAATCTCGATTCTAACCCTTTCATTCAGCTTGTGACCACACCCCCTAACCAAGCCTCATTACAACCCTCTAAAGACCTTTTGATTGATGTATTATCTTAAATTACAGTGGTGGAGATTTGATTTTTATGCAAGCCTATGGTAATGACTTTTCATTATTGACTATTAAGTGCTCCATTTATTGTCCTTAAACACCTCGAGTGATTTGAGTGAATCTTTAGTAAGGATGTGAAACTCTGTGATATTCTAAATCGAAGGAAATTACTTAGATGAAGGGAGACACCTACGTTTCCAGAATAAAATGCTCGATTTGAAATGTTTGGAACTTTTATGTTCTTTTAGTTAAATTCTCAATGTATGATTATTTATGGATTAATGTGAGATATTATCAATAGAAATTATAAGTTGACAAGAATTTATTTTGATTATAAGTTGAAGATTTTGCTTGAGGACAAGCAAATGCTTAAGTGTGGGGGTATTTGATAAACTGTAATTTATACATATTTTTACCTCATGTTTAATGCATTTTATGGATGATTTCCCACTAGAATTGGTGAATTTGATGCTCCTAATGCTTTAATTTCATGTTTTATACTTAGGAGAGCATAGAGGAGCAAAATGAACGAGAAACGGGCCAAAAATGGAGAAAATGGGCCAAAGTACGAAATCAACACGGGCTGGACCTCCTTACACGGGCAAACCATACGGCCGTTTCAATTTGGCAGGCTCAAAAACGACCTGAAGTAATCGAACATGGGCGTGTGCCACGGGCGTGTCCCTGCCGAGCCCAAGTTAACTCTAATTCAAAAAAGGTCACTTTTGAGGGTTTTTAGGCATTCCAAAGCCTATAAATACATCTTAGAGGAGCAAGGAAGAGGGGACGCAGAAGAGGGGTAAGGAATTACCCTAAGGAAGCCGATTGATCCATCTCGGAAGCCGGATTCATCATCAAGACTGAAGATCTCTCCTCAATTTCCCTTCTGGAATTTTGGGTTTTCTTTATGTTTTGTATTCTTTATTCGTCCGATTCGGAGCCAGAATAACAAGTAAAGTCTAGGTGGATTTTTCCTTAGGTATTGTCTCAAGTCAATCGATTTCCCAAAAGAAATTCCCCAATTCTTTTCTCTGTGCGTTCTTAGTTTTAATAGTTAGTTAATTAAAACAAACCCTTTTTATTCTTAGGCTAGATAATAAAAATATAGTTATTACTAGTACTTTTGGTTCCCTTGGGTACGATATCCCGGTCTAGCCATTACTATACTATTGTTCGATAGGTGTACTTGCCTTTTCGTCGTGATAATAGTTAGTCTAGGTTTGATCTTCAATATAAATATTTATTACTTTTTACGAATCACGCGATCAGTAGCCAAACAAGTTACTTTAACTATATGTTAACATGGTACTAGAGCTGTTGATCATGGATTTGCCGCATTCTTCTAATCATATTGCTTTAGATACTCATGTCACTGCAGCTTGAGCTAGCCTTATTGATCTTACTAAAGGAGTTGTGGAAAATTGTTGTTCTCTACCAAGAAAATTAACATTATTTTTGGTGACTCTAATTACCTTCTATGGTGTCAATAGGTGTTGTTATCTCTTAAAACTCATAATCTTCATAAATTTATCGATGCTTCAATAGTTCCTCACCTCATCATATTATAAATGTTGTTGGAGTAACCAAAGTCATTCTAGACGTTGAGAATTTTGAGCGGCAAGACAATTCTTTTGCCTCATGGTTGCTTTTCTCTGTAAGTCAAAGTTTTCTTCCTTATCTGATTGACAATGATTCTAGTGTAAGATTTGATAAGTCTTGAGTTCTCTTTACAATAGTAAAACTATTTCTAAATTAATATACTATAGGAAGGCTTTACATTCTCAAAGGAAAGGTCTATGAAAGATTTCTTGATGAAGATTAAACTATTTTGTGAAAATTCAACTAGTTGTGGGGAGGTTATTAGTGAACATGAACATATTACTACTATATTGAATCGTCTTTCACTAGAGTATTAGTATGTTATTACTGTTATATCAACTAATCAAGTGTCTTATTGCCTTCAAGGATTCACTACCATTCTATTGAATGTTGAAACTCAACAACAAAGTTTGGTGGTTGATGTGAATGCTTTAGCTCATGTTGCTGTTCAACAATAATCAAGTTTAGTTGCTACTGAAAAGTCTCATGAGCCTACTTATCCACTTTCTAATGGTTATGATTCATCTCGCGATTGTGGTCGTGGAAGGCTCTTAAATTCCTCTCAACCACAATGCCAACTTTATGGAAAAATAGGTCACTTGGTAGATCGATGCTATTATCAATTCGATGCAACTTACAAGAGCACCAACAATACGCCACCACCTGTTTAGGCAAATGCTTACTTTGCTTTTCCTTCTCCAAATTGGTAGATAAGCTATCCATCAGCTCCACAACCACAGGGATCATTTGCTTCATCAGCTCAACTAAGATATTGTATGCCACCCTATTCACCACTAATATCATTAGCTGTACCTCAAACTCCGTATATAATGTCTCCAACACGTGCTTTTACTATTACAAATAATGTTGTTGTTCTTTCTCCATCACAACCTCAATCATTTATTGCTACCTCTAAAGTCTTTGCTGATAACACTTCGTATCCAGACTCAGGGGCTACTCATCACCTCATTAATGATGTCAATAATATAAGGCAATGTAGCATATATATTGGCCAAGGTAAGATTTTTGTGGAAAATGGTCATTCTTTACCTATATTACAAATTGGGAAATATTTTTTTTCTAGTGTAATCTCATTTTGGCATATGTATGGTGTAACACCCCTTACCCGTATTTGACGCTGGAACAGGATACAAGGTATTACCAGACTTAAACACAAGCAAATATCTAAAATCGAGACGTAAGTTTCCATCCAAATTTAAAACTTTTCACATACATTCATATCATCCTTAAAACGAGCCTATGAGGCCCAAAACATACATTGAAAGTGGTTCGGGACTAAACCTAGAACTTTAGAAAATTTTACAACACTTAGAAAATTTTTCACTAAACAAAGGTCACACGCCTGTGTGGCTTGGGACACACCCGTGTGGGCAGGCCATGTAGTCTTACATGACTGTGTCCCTAACCCATGAAACACTCTGTTTGTCACCCAAGAACAAATTGAAGTCACTCGGCCAAGGCACACACCCGTGTGGTCGATTTAATTTAAGAATTTTTTCATAAAATAGGTGCAGACTTTATACGACTAGAGTGCACGCTAGTGTTCGAGGCCGTGCAGTCTACACGGCTGAGACATAATCCAGCGTGCTCGATACTGAGCATCCTGTTTTGCAATAATTAAGGTGCAGGGGATACACGGTCGGGACACACGCCCATGGGGCAAGCCATGTGTCACACACGACGTAGACACATGCCCCTATGTGGACAAAAACAAGGCTATTTACCAGGCCATTTTGTCACCCTTTCATGCACAAACCTACACAACAACATATAACTCCAATCCAAGCATCTACATACAACCAAATCAGCTATAACCAAGACATCAACACCTTATTCACATGCTAACAATTATCATACACAAACATCACATACATATTGATTAAAAGCATGTAAATTCCTACATCCATGAAAGACATCATCATATGCATATCTACTTAAAAACAATATTAGCCAATTTCAATGGCCATTTACAATATGAATTATCAACCAACATAAGCCAACACATTTGGCCAAATCAATTATGACACATAACAAAATGACCAAGTCCCTATACATGCCATAACTCAAAATGTTAAATTCATCGGTACCCAAAATGATAAGTTGATAGTGTGAGTGGATCTCCGACAGTCTCCGATCTCCGAGCTAGCTTGGTGACACTATAAGACAAGGGAAAAGAAAGGGGAGTAAGCTATATAGTTTAGTAAGTTCTTATGCAAATAATAGGCATCATAAACACACATTTAACATACAATTTGCATGATGTAAATTAACATAAATGTTATAAATCTCATAGTCAAACTTACTCGATCACAATCTTACCGAGGGTTTATCACATATCAAGCTTATTACGTATGAGTTTTATGTACATACCTGTACCAATTTGCAACATACCATAGTCTTTCACAACTTTAATATTTCCGTTGAATTTTCTGTTGAATTTCCTATTAAACCACTTGGAATACTAAAGGATACTCGAGAATCTCGCACACACAGTACCATACCAATGCCATATCCAAGATATGGTCTTACATGGGATCTCATATCGATGCCAATTGCCCAACTAATTACACGAAGTCTCATATCGATGCCATATCCCAGATATGGTCTTACCCGTAATCTCATATCGATGCCATATCCCAGATATGGTCTTACACGTAATCTCATATCGATGCCATATCCCAGATATGGTCTTACACTTAATCTTAATAACCCTAATGTCATGACATTTGTATCCTATCTATTCCTAAGGTTCAACCGAGATTTCTCTCTTGTCAAACTTTGTCGATTACGTTCAAAGAGTAAATCACCATTCATACGATATTGAAGCAATTAAAGCATAAACATAACAATGCATTATTTACATACGAACTTACTTCGGTAAAAAAATAGTAGAAATGGAACCTAATCGTCAAACACTTTGTTTTTCCCCCGATCTAGGTCCGAACCTCGTTTCTCTTGATCTATAATAGAAAATTTAACTCATTTATTATTCAAATTATTCAATTCAGTTCAAAAATCATATTATAGAAAAATTACATTTTTGCCCCTAAACTTTGACATTTTTATATTTTGGTTCCTAGGCTTGTAAAATGATATCTATTCAATTTCTTCAAGACCCAAGCCTAGAAGAACCTCTTTATGCTTATAAAATCCCACATTTTTCATTTTATCATACTTTTACACACATTTTATAACCTTTTTACAAATAGGTCCTTTTGACATTTTCATCAAAAATCACCAAGTAAAAGTTGTTTATCATACACCAAACACTCATTTTCTACCATTAGACATCAAAATACACAAATATCCACCATGGGTAACAGACTTGGATTATTTCTTAAATTAGTGGTAGAAATAGATAGATCAAGTTACAAGGATCTCAAAAACATAAAAATCATTAAAAACGGGGCTAGAACGGATTTACAATCGAGCTTGAAAGTGGCCAAACCCTAGCTATGGCTTCCTCTTGTAAACTTAAGCTATGGTGAGAAATATGGACAAGATTTTGGCTTGATTTTTACTTTTTAATTCATTTAATTACCAAATACCAAAATGCCCTTTTCTTAAAACACTAAAATTCTCTTACCTCATGTCTATTTTTGTCCAGATTAAAGTAAAATGGTCTAATTACCATTTAAAGACCTTCAATTTAAAATTTCATAGCAATTAGACACCTCTAGCATGTAGAACTCAACTTTTGAATTTTTTATAATTTAGTCCTTTTTGCTAAATTGAGTGTTCAAACATTAAAATTTTTGAATGAAATTTTCACAAAATCATTCCATAAAATTTTAGACCATAAAAATATAATAAAAACAAGTTTTTCTACGTCAGATTCTTGGTCCTGAAAACACTATTTTGACTAGACCAAAAATCGGGCTATTACATATGGAGTATGCCTTGTATTTCGGTCAAATTTAGGCACAAACAAAGAGTGACACTGTGATAAGGAGCCATGTGATGTCGTAATGATGCGACGGAAAAAATATGGGAGAAGAATAAACGATGTCGTGGTGACACAAAAACAAATGTCACGACGTGTCATGTAATTTTTTTTAAATTTCTTCTCTTAGTTAAACTTAGAGTATTTATTTTAGTCAAACTCTAATTTGTGTAGATTATTTTAATATTATTTGACCTACGAAATTAACCTATAAATAGACCTTTTACAATCCTAGAAAGTACAACCCATAACACATTTAGGTATTAACTTTTACAAGCTTTTAGAGAATTTTGTGTTTATGTTTTGAGGTCAGGTTTCAGAGTTTAGTTTTATCTCCATATTTTGTACTCTTCATTTTTTGTTATAACGAAATTATCTTTGCCTTTGATTTTTTGTCCTCTTCGAAGGGGTTTTTTCATGTAAAATATTTATATTTGATCTTTTTAATTTATTCGTTATTTTACTTATTCATTACTTAATTGGGTTTATCCTCAACAAATTGGTATTAGAGCTAATTTGATTTTTGCATTGAAATCGTTCAGAGATGACAGCAACAAGGTTCAAAATTGAGAAGTTCAATGGCTTCACAAATTTCAATCTGTGGCAAGTTTGGATGACGACAATGCTAGTTTAAGTTAATCTGAAAAAATATCGTAACAAAAAAGAATCTCGCGGATATGGAATAGTCAGAATAGGAAGAGCTTAATGACTCTAATATATAACAGAGGTAATGTATCATCTCGCAAATGGGCCTGGAAGTTTTGGCATCACAAGTGAAGGGTTTGCCAATAGCAATGCATGCCTGAAGATATGGTAAAGGGTTCACTAGATCCATTACCAAGTTGAGTTTACCAGTTTGTGATGGCGAGCTGGTGTTCGTCAGTCTGTTTGGCGAATTGAGGCTTGCTAGTTAAGTTGAAAATATGGCTTCACTAGTCTTGTTGCGAACAAGGGTTCACTAGTTAAAGATACAGTCAGATTCGAATTAGGAAATAAAGATTTAATGTATCTAGGAAATACTTTACATGCAAGTAATAACTTTTCTAAGCCAAGTAGGGTATCCAAATATTATAAGGATTCTTAGGTCTATAAATATGACTCTTAATTTTGTGAATTCTTCACTGAATATTATGCCGTCAAAGTCTTGGTTCTAAAGTTCAATTCGTAGCTATCAGGGTAAGCCTCTGTCTTGTTGGGTGTGATTGTCCAGATTTTCATTGCATGAATTCTGTACTTCTTGTTCTGCTTAAGTAATATGTGTGTATGTTGTTTGTTGCGAACCAGCAGGACCACCTACCAACAAGAATAAAGGCAAAGCTAAACTTGTTTAAGTTTTTCCGTTTCTAGCGAGTGGTCTAGAAGTATTTGGAGTATGTTAACCGCCATATTGTTCAGTTTATACTGATATGTTTCTTTAAGAATTATGTTTCCGAAACAAGTTTCAAAGGTAAGTTTTTTGAAAACATAAGTTTTAAAGTAACAAACCTCTGTTTTCAAATACGGCTTGAAAATATGATTTTTAAAGCACATTTTTGTGCGAGCTCCTATGTGAGCTAAGGTTTTAAAGAATGTTTTCAAAAACAGTTTTACAAGTTGTGTATTAGTGAAGCTCCATATGTGAGCTTAAGTGACAAATTGTGTATCAGCGAAGCTCCCCTTATGAGCTTAGTGATAGGTTATACCCTATTCCTTTTAAACATGCTCCTCCTTCATCCCAACCATCATCAAATAGTTCTACTATGCCTATTTCTCAATCAATTTTATCCACGTTAACAGTTTCCTTCATTCCTCCTACCTCACTTGTAACAACCCGTTTTTTAGTGGTGTCAAAAATAATGATTTTGGGATCACAATTGCGACAAGTAAGTTCATAAATATTATTATTTAATATTTACGAGTTAAGTATTATGATACAGTGAATTTTGATATGATAATTTTTATTAATTGGATAATTAGTTAGTATGGTTCAACCCTAAAGTTAAGTGATTTTAGAAAATAAGGTATCGAGACCTCGTTTCCATAAACCAAGCTTGTAAATATTTAAAAATATTTACGGAGTTACTATATAAGTGAATTGAACTTTGGTCCAAAAATTTTACTGATTTGATGGTTAATTAGGGTATAAGGACTAAATCGTAAAAACTATAAAATTAATCATATTAATTTTATTATTTAAAAATGTTTAAAAGGTAAATGATTGAAGGTTTAAGTGGAAAATTGACCATTTTAAGGTTAGTGCATATTAATTGATAATTTATATGTTAAAATAAAAATTAAAATATAATAAAACAAAAGATAAAGAAGCCATCATCATCTTATTTGGCTTTTGCCATAGATTTTCACCATGGGAGGGAGTAAAGGAAGCTTCAAAATATTTCTAAGGTTT
Source organism: Gossypium arboreum (assembly GCF_025698485.1). Classification (NCBI taxonomy): domain Eukaryota; kingdom Viridiplantae; phylum Streptophyta; class Magnoliopsida; order Malvales; family Malvaceae; genus Gossypium; species Gossypium arboreum. The sequence continues at coordinate 9,949,583 of NC_069073.1, read as the reverse complement.
GGTCATTGCATGGTATGAAATCTAAGTTCGTTTTTTTATATAATTTTTATGTTTTTGAGATTGTTGTAGCTTAATCTAGCTAACCTGGGGATTAAATCGTAAAAGTGTTAAAGTTTGTTAAAGTTACCATTAATTAATTTTAGATGTTATTGATAGAAAATGTTAGATTTGAAAGCTAGGAGATGTTTAAAGACTATTTTGTTAAGTAATTTTTGTTAGTTTTGAACATAATGACTAAATTGTTAATATCTTGAAATCAGTATGTAATCTCTGAAATTTTTTATAGTAGGAGGCTATAATTGAATATATTTGAAGTTGGTTTAGAGTTTAGAGTTCAAATTTAGAAGTTATGACAAGTTTGATTTTACGGACTAAATTGAATAAAATGTAAAACTTGAAGAAATAAATGAAAGATGAAATTGAGCTTACATATATTTGTAACACGCTATTATATGATATTTGAGTGATTAAATTGAAATGAATTTATATTGTAACACCCCTTACCCGTATCCAAGGCCGAAATAAGGTACGACGCATTACCAGACTTAACCATACACATGACGAAAACCGGGCCATAAAATTTCATTTAATTCAAAACTTTTCGAACACATGCATATACTCATATTTAAAGGCATATAACGTGGCATAAATGAGCACTTACACATCTATAATCATGCAATAACATGTCATTCACTTTAAACATATTTGCTTACCATCCTGTATATAATATACATTCTTACATTAACTAGAACTAGACATGCTAAATCTTATTCTCATTTTATACCATCATAATGTAGTTACCAATTTGTCCATTAAACATCCATATTCAAGGCAACATTACTCATTTCGATTTAATTCATGATCCACTGGCCTGCATTTAACTTACCTGATGTATTACCAATCATGCATAACAAACAAAGCTAACTATATTATCACATCAAAACGTAGGACATGGCATGATTAATTAAACTTATAAACCATAATGGATAAGGACCACATCTCATGATCATATACGATAACTCAATGTAGACTGATACGTATGGTCAAAGTCATAATAATAATACATATCACAAACCAACTTCCTATACATGCCACTCACTTGATATTTCTAATATTTGAATTAATTCTCCCAAAAATGATAGTTTGATAGTGTGATTTTGCCTCCGACAATCTGCAACCCCGAGCCGACCTGCCAATACTAAATAAATGGAGAGGATGGGTAAGCTTTACGCTTAGTAAGTCCATATGAAATTAATAAGCAATTACTAACATACTTTTCAAGATAAAACACTATAATTGTACAATTACACATGTTCAGGTTAAACTGTTTTATCGAGTTACAGTTACTAAATCATTCATATCTGAAGCTAAAAAACTCCAAATTTAGTTTCGTTAATTTTTCTTGAAACTAGACTCATACACCATTCTCCCATAAAATTTCCAGAATTTTTGGTTTAGCCAATTAGTACAGTTTATTCATTAAAGTTTCCCCTGTTTTTCTGTCCAACAGTTCTGACTTCTCTTCACTAAAAATTATTTATCCCCTGAGGATTCTATTCATATAAATTATAACTCAAAATTATTTTTTAAAAATTTTTAACGATTTTTCCAAGTCAGAACAGGGGATCTCGAATTCATTCTGACACTGTCTCACAAAAATTAGAATATCACATAATATAGAACTCTTTTGCTCCCCTTGTTTCTTTTATATGAAAATAGACTCATTAATATTTAATTCCATAATTTTTTTGAAATTTAATTCAACTTACACAATTTTTGGTGAATTTTCAAAGTCACGCAACTGCTGCTGTCCAACACTATTTTACTACTGAAATTCACTCTTACATAATTTCACTTAATCCATTTTGTCTTATCCAAGTTCACTCAAACATCGAACACATGGCTCATAATTTTCATAAACATATACCTGCACTTATTCATCATATAATCATGTTCACATATATTTTTACTTAATCGATTTTCCCGTTGAACTCTTAGGAATAATAACTGATACTCAGTTGCCTGCACATATTTTCACACTTGTAGACAAGGCTATCTGGTACGCATAGTAGCCTGCACTTAGTACTACGCATGCGACCAATTATCCGGTACATGTAGTAGGCTGCACTTAGTACTACACACGTGACCAAACCATTTGATACACGTAGTAGCCTGCACTTAGTACTACACACGTGATCGAAGTTATCTGGTACACATAGTAGCCTGCACTTAATACTGCACATGCGACCTCACAATAGATCATTCGTATCGTTTCTATTCCGAAGGCTCAACCAGGAAATTCCTCACTTTCCAACATGTTACAAATTTATTCATAGTCCTTTTTCAATTTACAATTTACAACAAATAGTTATTCTATAGGCAGCCACATTTCATATGATAACAAAATATAATAAAATAAAAAGAATCGATAAATTATTTACGTACAAACTTGTCGAAATATCATCAGGTACAACCGTGTAGCAATTCATACAACCCATGTAATAGTAATTTAACATTCAATTCATGTAACAATAATTTGCCATTCAATTTCACATGACACGACAAGCATCACATTTTCCATATCATACACACTATTCATCAACTTCTCCTAAACATATTAGATCATACAATTTATGCCATAACAATAGAAAATTACAATTCAAGTATGGTACTGCATTATTATTAACACACGAACTTACCTCGTACTCGAAAATGGCCATTTTTACCATTTTGTCCACAACTTGGTATTTTGCCGATTTTAGCCCGAATTTCAATTTTTCTTGCTCTATCATTACAAATATAGCCTAATTAGGAATCACATTATTCAAATTGACCCAAAATAATTTTTTTGAAAAAATAAAATTTTGCCCCTAAACTTTGTCAAAATTACATTTTTACCCCTAGGCTCGTAAATTAAACTTTATCCTATTTTATTATGTTTTATGATACGCTGATCATTTTTCCCTTCTATACCAACATCAAATTCAAACTCTAACATGTACTTATGAACATTAGGTATTTTTACCGATTATGTCGTTTTACTCGTTTTCACGTAAAATCGCTCAGTAAAAGTTGTTTAAAACAATTTCAAGCTTCAAATTCTACCATAAAACATCAAAATAAACACATTTCACCTATGGGTATTTTTCCAAATATAAACCCTAGGTTAAATTATTGCTAGAATAAGCTTAACCAAGTTACCGGGATTTCAAAATTGTAAAGAACTTTAAAAACGGAGCTAAGGGGCACTTACAATCGAGCTTGGGAGTTTGAAAAAACCTTAACCATGGATGCTTCTGGCAGAAACGGTTGAATGAAGAAGATGATAGCTAATCTGGCTTATTTCCTTTTTTAATTCTTTTAATTATTAGTTTACCAAAATACCCCTAACTTAAAAATATTTTATTACACCCATTTCATGTCTATTTTTGTCCAGAAATTAACCAATGGCCTAATTACCATTTAAGGACCCTCCATGTAAAATTTCATAACAATTGGACACCTCTAGTATGTAGAACTCAACTTTTACACTTTTTACGATTTAGTCCTTTTGACTAAATTAAGTGCCCGAATGTCAAAATTTTCAAACGAAATTTTCACGAAATTATTCTATGAAATCGTATACCATAAAAATATAATAAAAAATAAAATTTTCATAGTCGGATTTGTGGTCCCGAAACCACTGTTCTGACTAGGCCCAAAATCAGGGTGTTACATATATTATAGATCAAGATTTGAACAAGACGGAGGAAATTCACGAAAAATATAAAAATTGTAGAATAGCCCCTGTTGTCGTGTTTGTTGTTATTTTTTCCAGGTAAGTTCATACAATATAACTAAGTCTAAACTACTGTTGTGTTATGTTTAAATGTGTAATTATGTTTTATTGATAGTTGAATTGTTACATAAATTGAGGATTGAATTTAATTGAAATGGATTGATATGAAATGGAAAGGTTGAGGTTAAATCTCGATGCACTTAGTAAAAGTCTCATATACAAGGTTACGAGTTGATGCCTGATGGTATCGAGCTTTAGTATTTGTTGTAGACTTGAAGATACATATATATTAAGCCCTGGCTTAGGTTTAACCTAGATGAGTAACCAGACACTATTGTTTACGAATAGCTTAGATGAGCAATTGACATTTGTTGTGTAGGTTTAACCTAAACTAGTAACATGGTAGTATTTTTTATGATTAGCTCGGTTGAGCAACTGATATTATTTTTACCTGTATACTAAGTTATTTTATGATGTTTCATCGAGTAGAAATAAAAGATAGAAATGTGAATATATGGAATTGGTGTTGGTAAATGAATGAACTTGATATGGATATGAGATATAAATTGAATTGTGGTGGAAATATGAACATTTGAGGTTATATGTATGGAGTTAAATTCAAAACCGTACTTATGTAGTAATGTTATATTATGCCTTGATAGGGTTAACTATTTTGCTTAGTGAATGGTATATGATAAGCAATTGAGATAAATAGATGTTTATATTGTATGAGATTACTAAGTATTTATAATACTTACCAGTGTTAATACTTTTCTTGTAGATTTTGGACATCCAGAACATGTTGATCGGATCAATGAAAAGCACAGACCTTTCATTTCCCGATTTAGTAGACTTTTGATGTCTCGAGTTTGGTTGCTTGTGGCATGTACATAGGATGGTTAAACTTTTGCAACTTAATGAATGTGTTTTGGTATAGTTGTTTTTGTGTATAAGCATACACAGTAACTTGTTAAATGATGGATGAATTGTTGAAATTTTGGTGTTAGAATGTTGATGTGCATGGTAAAGTTTGAATGATGCTATCCAAATGTGACCTAGCTTATGGTATAGAATGGTTAATTGTTTTGGTATGAATTGTGGATTTTTTTTTATGGTTATGTTAGTCCCAAATGTGGTATATTGGTTGTTTGTTTAGTTGATTATGGAAATTAAAGTTTTGGCATAAATTTATACATGTGTTGGGCAGGTCTAGTTGGTTATAGAATATATTATAGGTAAATTTGGAAAGGTTGATTTATGTTATACCTTAGGTGGTCAATAATGTTGTACACGGTCTAACACACAACCATGTGTCATGGTCGTGTGCTTTATATGATCAAGGTGTGTTTTGGTTAAACACGGTCACAGTCTTTCACAAGGCTGTGTGAATGTTTGTAAATTTTACAATTAAGTCCACACGGCCTGGCGACATGGCTGTGTGACTCAGATTTACACAACTTCAGTATGTGACACTGTTCGATGACATGGTTGTGTGATACAACACCACATGGCCCTCAACCTGGCCACACGACTGTGTGACCCCTATTTTTCATTTTATCCTTCTTTTTGTAAAAGTTTCAAAATAGTCCTGAATTGATTACATGTCGGAGCAAGAGCTTTAGTAAGCTCGATTGAGACTTGGATTTGTTTGAAATTCATATTAAACATAAGACTTAATTTGTATTGATTGATTTATTGAATATTATTGATGAAAATGCATGTGTTGTTTCTGTTTACTGTTGTAGCATCTTGTAGCTCGGGTCTGGTGACTAGATCGAGGTGTTACATCACTTGTTACAACTCTTGCCTCACCTAACCTACATAGTCCACAATCACTTATGACTGTATTTGAACCTTCTCCCTTACTCCCATCTTCCTTTATCTTGCCACCTACTACTAAATTCTCCCAAGTTCATTATTTACCTTCCCGCACTAACATTCATTCCATGAAAAGTTGGAGCAAAACATGAGCCTTTCAACCAAAAACCTATCTAGCAGCAACCTCAACCAATTTACTGAATACAGAGCCCTTGGACATACATGAAACCATGTAGGTTTATTTGTGGCAAGATGTATTTTATAATAAACTCCAAGCCCTTCTTAAGGATCAGGCATTGATTCTTACTCAGCTACCTCCTGATAGCAAACTAGTTGCTTGTAAATAGTTGTTCAAGGTCAAAAGAAAATCAGATGGATCTGTAGATAGCTATAAAGCTCGAATAATGGCCAAAGGTTTCTCTCAAATGCTAGGGTTAGATTTTTTTGAGATTTTTAGTCTTTTTGTTCAAGCAAATACAATTCAAACTACGCTAGCTTTAGCAGTAATGAAAGGATGGTCTTTGCATCAAGTAGACATAAATAATGCATTTTTAATAGGGCTTTAACTGAAAAAATATATATGAGTCAACCTCCAGGGTTTGACATTCTAGATGCATTGGAAAACCTTTGGCTTGTAAGCTTCAAAAGGCTTTATATGGTTTAAGACAAGCAATTCGAGCCTGGTTTCATACATTGAAAGTTTGAAATTAAGTTCCTACAAATGGAATAATTTGTATTACCATATATTGAGAAAGGTATGGCAAGCAAAATGTTGAAGATGTTACCAAAAAATATGAACCAAGTTTTGGTAGTATTGATAAAGGTTAAAGAATTGAGATTTTGAGTGTTCAGGTTCGAGTTTCACTATGTGCATTTGTGTATGTGTGTGTTCTCAGTTTAGATGTTATTTTGGTTGAAGTCTCATCACGTGTGAATCCGGTCCAAATTTATTCTAGTCTAGGTCCAAATATATTCTAACTATTTGTTTATTCATTTGTGGAATAATTTTATTCTACTTGTAATTATATGAATATATTTGTTGTAATTGTAATTTTGTTTATGCATCATGTTGTTTGATTTAATTTTAATTATACACATTAAACTCAACTTATACCTTAAAAAATAAAATATTAAAAAATATTAAAAAAACTCCTACAATTTTGATCCAATGCATTCATGGGCTGCTAACTCACCAGGTCACCTTCTAATATTTAGTTTTTTATTATTTAAGAACCCTAAAGCCATAATGAAGAAAAAGCATATGGTTCTCTGGTTTGTGAAGGATCATAAATTGTTAGAATTAAGTGACCCAAATCCTTATTTAAATAAAATATAGTGGTAAAATAAAATAAAAGAAGAATCCATATAGAATTACACTTCTTTTATTTTATTTTTAGAATAAGGTTTTTTTAAACCTTATTAAATACCACTCTATTTGATATTGATTAGAATAAGGTGTTTCAGTCATACTAGAATATGGCTTTACAAGCCTATAAATAGACATAGTCTATTCCTCTTGTAAAAAATTCGAATTCGACATAGTGAATTTTCTTCTCCTATACCCGTGTTTTTTCCCGAAAGGGTTTCCATGTAAAAATCTGTGTGTTCTTTATTTTATTTTTTTATTTTTATTTTATTTTATTTTTCACAAAGTGGTATCAAAGTTTCCGGGTTGTTCATTTCGATCACAGTAATGTCGTCTTTGAAGTATGAAATTCCACTATTGGATCGCAACACCAGATTTGCGTTGTGGCAGATTAAGATGCAAGCAGTTCTTGCACAGATGGATTTGGAGGATGCCCTACTAGGGATAGATAAGATGCCTTCGACATAAACAGATGAAGAGAAGAAGCGTAATGATCGAAAGGCGTTAACGCAATTACATATGCATTTGTCTAATGAAATTTTGCAGGATGTGATGAAAGAGAAGACCTTCGCTGCATTATAGAAGAGGCTAGAACAATTATGTATGTCGAAAATTCTAACAAGCAAGTTGTATATGAAACAACGTCTTTATGCTCATCGTTTGGAGGAAGGTGCGTCTGTACACGAATACTTAACAGTGTTTAAAGGAATTCTCTCAAACTTAGAGGCCATAGAGGTTCAGTATGATAAGGAAGATCTAGGGTTGATTCTACTTTGTTCGTTTCTCCCGTCTTATTCAACCTTTAGAGACACGATTTTATATAGCCGCGAGTCTCTCATAGTTGATGAGGTTTATGATTCTTTGACCTTGTATGATAAGATGAAGCCTCTTGTGGTTAAACCCGACTCTCAGGGAGAGGGTCTCATTGTTCGTGGGAGACAAGATCGGAATGCTGATGATGATCGTGGAAGAACACATGAACAGAATCCTCGCGGTAAATCTAAGGGTAGATCAAAGTCTTCAAATAGAGGTAAAACTTGCAACTTCTACAAGATACATTAAATCTGAGTGCTTTAAGCTACAGAACAAGATTAAAAGGGAGGCTGCGAATCAAAAGGGAAAACAACCAGAAAATTTCGGTGAAGCTGATGTTGTAGAAGACTATAGCGACGGTGAACTTCTAGTCGCTTCAGTCAACAATTCTAAAGTGAGCGAGGAGTGGATACTTGATTCAGGTTGCACCTTCCATATGAGTCCAATTGGGATTGGTTTACAACTTACGAAATAGTGTCTGAAGGTATTATTCTAATGGGAAATAATACTTCGTGTAAAATAACAGGTGTTGGAACAATTAAAGTTAAGATGTTTGATGAAGTTATCAGAACTCTTAGTGATGTGCGACATGTTCCAGAATTGAAGAGAAATTTAATTTTGTTTAGTACTCTTGATTCAAAAGGGTACAGATACACAGCTGAAAGTGGAGTTTTAAATATTTCCAAAGGTTCCCTTATTGTGATGAAAGGGCAAAGAAAAACTGCCAAGTTATATATTTTGCAGGGTTCTACTGTTACTGGTGATGCAGTTGTCGCTTCCTCTTCCTTGTCAGATGATGATATTACTAAACTTTGGCATATGCGCCTAGGGCATATGAGTGAGAATGGCATGGTAGAATTGAGCAAAAGAGGACGTCTTGATGGGCAAGGAATTTGTAAACTAAATTTCTGTGAGCACTGTGTTTTTGGGAAGAAAAAGATAGTTCAATTCACTAGAGGAATCCATAACATGAAGGAAACGTTGAAGTATATTCATTCTGATCTGTGGGGGCCATCCAGAGTGCCTTCGAGAGGTGGAGCTAATTATATGCTAACCTTTATTGATGATTTTTCCAGAAAAGTTTGGGCATTCTTCCTAAAGCAAAAAAGTGATGTGTTTTCCGCATTTAAGTCTTGGAAAATTATGATTGAAAAACAGACAGGAAAACAGATAAAATACCTCCGGACAGACAATGGCTTAGAGTTCTGTTCTGATGAGCTTAATAGATTGTGCAAGTTAGAAGGGATTGTGAGACACTTGACAGTTCGCCATACTCCACAGCAAAATGGCGTTGCAGAATGAATGAATAGAACGGTCATGGAGAAGGTTCGATGTATATTCTCAAATGCCAACTTACCGAAGTCATTTTGGGCAAAAGCAGCCTCCACTGCATGTTTTTTGATTAACTGATCTCCATCCGTTGCCATTGAGAAAAAGACTCCACAAGAGGTATGGTCTAGTAATCCTGCTAATTATTCCGATTTACAGATTTTTGGGTGTCCTGCGTATACTCATGTTGATAATGGAAAATTGGAACCGAGATCCATTAAATGCATTTTTCTTGGTTATAAAGCTGGTGTAAAAGGGTGTAAGTTATAGTGTCCTAAAAATAGAAAAGTTGTGATTAGCAGAGATGTTGTTTTTTTATGAAACTGCTATGCTACCTAACTTATCTCTTAAAGACTCTTCCAATAAAGAAAATCAAAGGTAGGTGAAGCATCAGATTAATACAGAGTCGACTCCTCAAGCCAGTACAAAAATTGAGAATAGAGTTGCTTCTTCACCGCAATACTCTATCGCCAAAAATAGAACTAGAAGAGAAATTAAACCTCCAAAGAAGTATGCCGAGGATGATCTAGTTGTTTATGCTTTAAATATGGCTGAAGATATAGATGCGAATAAAAAACCATCTAACTATTCTGAGGCGATTAGTTGTGAAGACTCAGAAAAGTGGATGTTTGCTATGCAAGAGGAGATGGAATCACTGCACACAAATAGAACATGGGATCTTGTAAAATTTCCTAAAGGTAAAAAGGTTGTTCATTGTAAATGGGTTTTTAAAAAGAAAGAAGGAACTCCAGGAGTTGAAGAACTCAGATATAAAGCAAGCCTTGTTGGAAAGGGTTACAGTCAAATTCCAGGAGTGGACTTCACAGATGTGTTCTCCCCAGTTGTTAAGCATAGTTCGATACGAGCTTTGCTTGGTATTGTGGCCATGCATGACTTGGAGCTTAAGCAGTTAGATGTAAAAACTGCATTTTTGCATGGAGAACTTGAGGAGGATATTTACATGCAACAATCAGAGGGTTTTACAGTCTCAGAAAAAGAGGACTACGTTTGCTTGCTGAAAAAGTCCCTTTACGGTTTGAAACAGTCACCAAGACTGTGGTACAAGAGGTTTGATTCCTTTATGACTTCTCATGATTTTAAAAGAAGTAGTTTTGACAGTTGTGTTTACTTTAAGAAAAATAGTGATGGTTCTTTTGTGTATCTACTTCTTTATGTTGATGACATGTTGATAGCAGTAAAAGATAAAGGAGAGATAAGAAAGGTCAAAGCCCAACTAAGTGAAGAATTTGAGATGAAAGATTTGGGACCAGCAAAGAAGATACTTGGTATGGAGATTCTCAGAGATAGAAAAGCAAGTAAATTGTACCTAAGTCAAAAGGGGTACATTGAGAAACTTCTTTGCAGTTTCAATATGCAGAGTGCTAAGCCTATTAGTACTTCTTTAGCAGCCCATTTCAGACTTTCATCGGCTTTGTCTCCACAATCAGATGATGAGATTGAGTACATGTCACATGTTCCATACTCTAGTGCAGTGGGATCTCTCATGTATGCTATGGTTTTGTTCACATCCAGATTTATCATATGCAGTTAGCAGATATATGGCGAATCCCAGTAAAGAAAATTGGAAAGCAGTTCAGTGGATTTTAAGATACTTAGGAGGTACTACTGATGTTTGCTTACAGTTTGGAAGAACTAGAGATGGAGTCATTGGGTATGTTGATGCTGATTTTGCTGGAGACCTTGATAGAAGAAGATCCCTCACGGGTTATGTCTCTACAATCGGAGGTTGTGCAATCAATTGGAAAGCCACTTTGCAAACTACAGTCGCTTTGTCTACCACTAAAGCTGAGTACATGGCGATTACTGAGGCTTGTAAAGAAGCTATTTGGTTGAAGGGACTCTTTAGTGAACTCAATAAAGACCTTCAAATCAGCACAATATTTTGTGACAGTCAGAGTGCCATCTTTCTTACAAAAGATCAAATGTTTCATGAGAGAACAAAACACATTGATATTCGGTATCATTTTGCTCGTGATATTATTGCTCGTGGTGATATAGTTGTGAGCAAAATTAGTACTCATGAAAATCCTGCAGATATGATAACTAAGTCACTTCCTATAACCAAGTTTGAGCATTGTTTAGACTTGGTTGGTGTTTATTGTTGAAGTTAAACCCTTAAGGGGTTTTATGGAAGCGGTGGAAAACTTGTTCGTTGAGAATAGCGATGAAGAACTTGTTCATTGAGAATTCGTGTGAAGGTGGAGATTATTAGAATTAAGTGACCCGAATCCTTATTTAAATAAAATACAATGGTAAAATAAAATAAAAGAAGAATCCATATAGAATTACACTTCTTTTATTTTATTTTTAGAATAAGGTTTTTTTAAACCTTATTAAATATCATCTATTTGATATTGATTAGAATAAGTTGTTTCAGTCATACTAGAATATGGCTTTACAAGCCTATAAATAGACATAGTCTATTCCTCTTGTAAAAAATTCGAATTCGACATAGTAAATTTTCTTCTCCTCTGCCCGTGATTTTTTCCCGAAAGATTTTTTCCCGAAAGGGTTTCCACGTAAAAATCTGTGTGTTCTTTATTTTATTTTTTTATTTTTATTTTATTTCATTTTTCACATAAATAATTATAAATTGCTAAAAACTAATACTTCTAATCTATGAGTGGGGGCAACGCCAGCAGTTGCTTGGCCTAAAAAATATAAAACTTCATGTTAAATCTCTTTAAAAATTTTGCAAGAGAAATTTATAATTTAATTTTCATCCTATGAATAGAAATTTTAATTATTTAATTTAAATCATTTTAATATAATTTTTATTAGCTTTGATCTCTAAATCATTTTAGTTTTATTTTGACTCTCAAACAAAAAATTCTCGCCATCTACCAATATTTAAATTATGATTTTTTAGAATTAAACCAGTGATTTAATTACTCAGACCGTCAATTAAACGGTTGGTTCACTTTTAATTAAATAAATTATTAAAAATTTATAAAATCCAATTCAATCATTAATTCAATTAATTACCAATTCAACTATTGTATCTCAATTGATTTTTTATCTTTTTGATGGACTCAATTTCGACAACTACTACTATAGCCACCAGAGCATGAAAGTCCACAACTTGGAAAATTCATTTTAGCTATACATGCATAAATATAAGGGTAAACCACATCTAAGGTCATTAAATTATAAAGAAATTTACGTTTTGATTATTTAGTTTTAAAAAGTTATAAAATAGCCATTGAACTATTTAAAAAAATATTTAAGTTATTAAATTATTCAAAAGTTTTTATTTAAGTTATTGGGCTGTTAACTTTGCTTTTTAAAAATTTATCCAGTGACCTCCAAGCGACAATTTAACGATTAATACGGTAAATCATTACCCATCGACAAGTAAAAGAACATATCTTAGATCGAAATTAGTTTGACAATCAGTGTTGGAGATCACATAAGAAACTTGTTTTGATTTTAGTTTGCAGATTCATGACGTTTGAAGTTATTTCATGAAAAAAATTGAACATAAAAAAGAAAGGGAATGAGAGTTTTTGATTAGTGCAAGAGGTGCAAACAAAGAAGGCCATGCAACCGTGATTTTACCAGTATACTGATTTAAATAAAAACTTTTAAATAATTTAATAATATTTTATAAATTTTTAAAATTAAAAAACCAAAACGTATAAGTAAAAGTGGGGCACCTCAAAAACTGAGATCTTTCTGAAAGTCAAAACATTATTCCAGGCAGAAATAAAGAAAGAATTAGACATTTTCATTATTTGGATAATATTTTAAAACCCTTAATTTGCTCATATTGGTGTTAAGCAAAGACTTAAAAGTCACTCTCATTATTCCTATAAATACCTTAAGAACTCATCTGCCTTGTCACATTCAAAATCCAAACATGGCTAAGGTATCTTTGTTGTTGTTTTCCTTGTTCATTATTGTTGCTTCTGCAATTATCAATGGGTCAGCAGCAGTGGAGAAGGTTGGGATATATGAGCTGAAGAAAGGTGATCTGAGTGTTAAATTCACCAACTGGGGTGCAACTATTGTTTCAGTCTTCCTCCCTGACAAATATGGTCTGTTTCTTTCTCTTCAACTTTACCCCTTGGATTTTATTTTTCTCTCCAAAACACTCCCAAACTTGAAAACCTTTGGATTGTTTCTTCATGTCTTCTTTAAGTTTCAGCTTTTTGTTCTTCACTTATATCAAACTTTCCCTCATAATTTTCAGGTAAAATGGGTGATATTGTTCTGGGATATGATTCTGTCAATGACTACAAGGTAAATCTTGTTTCTCTCTTCTTGTTTTTTGTAATATTAAAATGGAAGGAAAAGAAAAAAGGTAGATGAAGCAACATTATTAATGTAAGCAACTTTTCTTTTCAACATACATGTGAAGGTGGATAAAATCATTTCTCACTTTTGTCTCACCTATTGTCATTTTCCATTAATATTGGTATCATATATATATATATATATATATACAAGATTTTCATTGCTGTCTTTATGTGTAGATAAAATTTCTAAAGTGGGCCATGATTGATTGGTATCCCCTCTAAGAATCATAAAAAGATAAAAGGTTACAGCTGGATTTGTCATATAATCTGCTCATTAAATACAAATTTTTCTTTTCAAAGAAGCTGGCTGCATATAACATGAATTATTTAAATGGCAAGCCAGGCTTGTTCTTTTATTTTTCGCTATTTTTTATTTATATTATATTAATTATTTAATTATTAGCACTGTTATATAGACTTGAAAAGTCAAATCTTTTCTTTTGAAAATTATATTGTTTTGTTTTAAATAGGATAAAACTTTGAAAATTCAGTCTACAAAATCCCTTATTTTTTATTGTATTCGTACATCTTTAAGTACAAGAAAAATTATATAAAATTGTGATTATATGTTATTATTATTTTTTCTAATAGAAAAATGACAAATCAGTTTTTCTTTAAATGCATGTAGACATTTGAATATAATTTATTGGATAAAATTCATTTTAACTTAAAATTTTTATTTCATAGTAATGAAACATATCTTAAAGGATTTTCCTAATTTTTCAATTTGCAACTTTTTTTGACAGAATGATACTTCGTATATTGGTTCCATTGTTGGAAGGGTTGCTAACAGAATAGGAGGGGCTCAATTTACTTTGAATGGAGTCCATTATAAATTGATCCCTAATGAAGGCAAAAACATGCTTCATGGTACTCTCGTTCTTCAATGTTCATCCTTTAAATATCTCTTCTAAATTTTATGTTTTAATAACAATATTATTATTATTAGGTGGCCCTATTGGATTTAGTGATGTTGTATGGAAAGTGAACAAGTATAAGAAAGATGGCTATTCTCCATCCATTGTTTTTGCCTATGATAGTTATGATGGTGAAGAAGGTGACTGCACATTTTCTCTTTTACCAAATTCCAACCTTTTAATTTATCAGTGGTTGAAACATTCATCTGATGTTGAAGTTGTTTACATAATGGACAGGATTTCCTGGTGCACTCAGAGTAACAGTGACCTACACCCTTTACCCAGGCAACAGGCTGACCGTGAGAATGAAGGCCAAAGCTCTAAACAAGGCCACACCAGTCAACCTCGCCCAACACACCTATTGGAACCTTGGCAACCACAACAGTGGCGACATCTTATCCGAACAAGTCCAGATTTTCGCTTCCCACTACACTCCAGTGGACAGCCAACTCATTCCCACCGGCAAATTCGCCGCCGTCAAAGGAACCCCTTACGATTTCCTCAAACCTCACACGGTGGGAAGCCGAATCAACAAACTTGAAAATGGATACGATATCAACTACGTGATCGATGGTGTGGATGGCAAGCTGAAGAAAGCAGCAGTGGTGAAAGATAAGAAATCGGGGAGGGTGATGGAGTTGTTTACGAATCAAGCAGGAGTGCAGTTTTACACGGCTAATTCCTTGAAAGATGTGAAAGGGAAAGATGGATATGTTTATGAACCACATGGAGCTTTGTGTCTGGAGACTCAAGCATTTCCAGACTCGGTCAATCATCCAAATTTCCCATCTACTATTGTTTATCCTGGAAAAGAGTACAAGCATGTTATGGTGTTCAAGTTTTCGATTTCCTCCTAGACAAAAAAAGCCCTTGTCTCCTTTATTGTTCTCGTCGAATCTCCTACAACTTTATTGTAATGGGATAATAAACCTTTTTTTTTTAAAGGTTTAAAAGAAAGATTATGGGTAATAAATTGAAATGTTATGAAAATTTTTAAGATTAAAAATATTTTCTATAAAAGTTTTAGATCGTGAGTTCAAGTATATGAAACAACATTATCTTTCTATTTATAAATTGGAGAAAAATTACGAGAATTTTAAATATTATATAAAAATATAATAATATTGTAAAAAATTGATATTTTCAAATATTGAATTTAAAAAAGTAGATAAACAATTTTGACTTCAAAATTATTTAAAATTTTGCGTTGAATCTTAAACAATTATCATAAATTTAATTTACATTATTATATTATTATATTTTTAATTAAAATTTCCAACCCTCGGGAAATAATTCTAACATATATATTATCCAAAATTAATGAGGTCTAAACTGAACCTAGAATAAAAGGCAAATGGCATACACAACTTAGTAATGGACAGCAAACCATTTTTCTTTTATTCTAAAGACCTGCAATTTCTTTTTTTCTGAATTGTTCTAATTGATCACCACCATATCGGGCAACAATGGCCATAAATTACTCACTGTTAGGAAAAGAACATGTCAGCATGAACTTGCAAACTCATGCCTCGTTCATTTTCCCAATGTTTTACTTAAATCCCCAGATCAAAAACATATAAATGAAATCGAAACAGGCTGGGGATAAGCATACTCAACGCAAAGGTTGGCCAGCATTAGGTTTTGGTGACCGGTAGGGAAGGTTGTTATGATATGGGGAGATCTGCGGACCATTCTGAGTGAGAGGGCTCCTAGTAGGTTGTCCATTCCTTATTGACAATGCTGCCGGAGCTCTAGTTCCAGTTCTAGATTTTGATGTCGATGCCATGCGCTCAATTTGCATGGCTTGGAACTGGGAAGAAGTACAAGCCATGTCCTTGAGATTTGGCAGAGGCTTTAAGGTTTCAACAACTCCACTCATCAAAGGTCTGGCTTTCGGATCACGGCTAAGGCAATGGGCAGCCAATTGAATAGCTCTCTGAGCACCTTTTATCGAGAAGTGCCCTTCAAGGCGGGGATCTATAAGTCGATAAAATCTTCGTCTCTCTGCAAGATAGGGACGAGCCCATTCCACCAGGTTATGCTCCCCATTTGGTCGGTTTTTGTCCATGGATCTTCGGCCAGTCAGCATCTCAAGCAGTACCACCCCGAAGCTATATACATCACTCTTTGATGTAAGATGACCTGGAAAAATATGGTTCTAATTAGGACAAAACTTTTCCATTTCCTTTCTCCCCATTTTTACGAGGAAATCAGAACACTCATACAACCTATACTCTAGTTAATGTTTACAAGTTCTCCGAGTTAACAAATAATATCAATATTTGTCATATTTACCTGTCATAACATACTCAGGTGCCGCATAGCCATAGGTTCCCATTACACGAGTAGATACATGAGTCTTATCTCCCTCCGGACCATCTTTTGCAAGTCCAAAGTCAGAAAGTTTGGCATTGTAATCCTGAAGAAAATTCCAAAATATTTCAGAAGATAGACGATACAAGTTAAAGTAAGCAAAGTATTTTTACCACATTAGTCACACACCGCATCTAACAGTATATTCGATGTTTTGAAGTCTCGATATATTACAGGCCGTTCAGCCTCCTCATGAAGAAAAGCGAGACCCTTTGCAGCACCAAGTGCAATTTTCATTCGGGTGGACCAAGGAAGAGGCATGGACCCTGATAAAATGAATGCCATTAAACTAAATCTAAACAAACAATCATTATTTTACTAGACAGTTCGTATTGTGAACCAAAACAGTATGAAAGGTTACAATAATATGCTTTTATATTATCTCCATGTTGTCGGTGACAAACTCTTATTCCTTCCTAGTGTTCATAAATGAGATCAAACTTCTTGAACACAGAACGGTGTGTGGTTACTTTGAGGGGCGACAAACCAAAGATACAATGAAAAAAAAATTCAGTTCCAGTCCTTATTACAACTTTATATGTAGCTAGGTATCTTAATCCAGTTTATGAAGTATAATAACAATCAATTACCTAGTTAAATGCGCATCCAATACTGAAAGCAAATTCCAGTACAAAAATATAGAAATATCTTTTCAGTGCTCTATTGTTTCCTAAGGAAGCTTATAGTTAGACTATACAGTTAGCTATCAGCTTAATTTGGTAAAAGCTCTACCGATTACAGAAAGACAAGCAAGGCAAGTTAATAAATCTCTATGAATAAGGAGTTTAATTACATACTTCTGAAGAGATGATTCTCCAGGCTTCCTCGGGGCATAAACTCGTAGACAAGTAGTCTTTGATCATCCTCAATGCAATAACCGATCAATTTGACCAAATTAGGATGAAGGAGGTCACCGAGATAATTAACTTCAGCCTGCCACATGCAAAAGAGACAAAAGCATGATTCAGCCCTATGCCTTAATAAGAGATTCCAATGCGCTTTCAAGCATTAATAAATACTATAGATACAGAAACAGAGTATCTTACAAGCCATTCTCTATGGCCCTGAAGTCCGTCATGGTTAAGGGTTTTGACTGCCACAGGCAACCCTGTGCCTGGTTTCACAGGAGCATTTCCGTTCTCACTGATCCAACCTTTGAATACACAACCAAACCCACCTTCACCGAGAAGACTCTCTGGTCTAAAACTCCTTGTTGCTAACCTAAGATCGTTAAAGGAGAATTTTCTAAGCTGCGAAGCAATTTTAAGCTCCTCACTTATATTTGGAGTCGACGGAGTACTTCCAGCATTGGTAGTAGTTGAAGATGTCACAACTGGAACAACTGGCTGACCTCTGCTGGTGTCATTTGACTTATTTGCGGTGTCATTTGACTCGTTCGTTGATTTACTTTCAGCTGAGTTCCACAAAAACAGTGAGAAAAAAGATTAGAAATCTATATACACCTCCAAAACAAGGGGATGAACTCCAGAGAATGACCACGTGAACAAATTCCTGAGGTCATTGCCAATCACACCGACATTTTCTTATGCATTAAATGACAAATAATGAACTACAAGGCGACAATCTCAGTGATCATAAAGTAGACACGAATTACACCGTTGGTGGAATTACCATCCATCAAATATGCACGAATGGAAAATAATCACTGCAATAGTAATACATCAAGAGAATCAAATCAATATCATAATGGGCATAATCAGCTAGCTCACTAAAGCATAGAACTAAATCGATCAACAATATACAATTCATTGAACATCCACGTGGAAGAAAATGCATACAGTAAACATATCAAAGACATAATCAGAAGGCCAAACGACAGACAAATGACATTATGCATTAGACGACAAACGAGAAACTACAAGGTGATAACCCTAGAGAATATTAAAGTAGAACTTATAGGGCACAACAGGAAAGTGATCATCGTGTTGTACAGCAACAAAAACCAATATATATGAACACCTAAACAGACATAACATCATTGCTAAAG
Source organism: Gossypium arboreum (assembly GCF_025698485.1). Classification (NCBI taxonomy): domain Eukaryota; kingdom Viridiplantae; phylum Streptophyta; class Magnoliopsida; order Malvales; family Malvaceae; genus Gossypium; species Gossypium arboreum. Next base: position 9,930,862 of record NC_069073.1, on the reverse strand, counting down.
CATAAAACCAAATCAATAAACAGTATATTTTCATCGAACATATCAACAGTAACAAATGCATACAGTTAAGCATATCAACATAGACTTAGAAAGCCAATACGATGGAAGAAAATAAGCAATCGGATAAGACTAAGCAAAGCCAATTACCATTAAGCAGAGATTATATAATCAATCAATAGATTTCAGTTCAGCATTGGAATACCCCATTTTCAAATAATCAATCAATATCTAACAAGGAATATAATCAATGAACATGAACAAAGAAACTACAAAAAACAGTGAAAGAAAACCAAGAAGAAATTTTAATTTATACACCATATTGAGTGCTAATTATATAATCAATCAATAGATTTCAATTCATCATTAGAATGCCCCCTTTTTCAAATAATATTCAATCAACATGAACAAAGAAACTACAAAAGCAGTGAAAGAGAACCAATAAACAAATTAAATTTATATACCATATGGAGTGCTGGTTCCACTAGTGGAACCCTCCATTTTGGTTCTTGGAGACAAGCAGTTTCCCATAAACCTAAACTTAAACCAACATCCAGGCTCACCATCTTCACTATCTTTCTTCTTTTTCCCTTTGGATTTTTCAACATTCCAAGGCCCCACCTGGATATCACCTGGAACTAATCCCATTTTGCAAGTAATCTTCACACTAAATTCCCTTGTCTAAATAACACTTCATGTCACCATAAAACACCCAAAAAGATCAGTTTTTTAAAACAAAATTAATAATCAAAATTTACCAAGCAAGAGAAAGGATGGAATTCCCATGAAAACAGATACCCTTTTGTTTTAAACTGAAAAAAAACAACTTGATTCTAAGAAAACTAAACAACACAAAATGACATAAACCCAGATTAGAAAATAGGTCTAAAATTAAACGGCATTCAAAGAAAAGAACATGCAACGCAAGAAATCAACTCAAAACAGTAATACATAGCTAATATTAAGAAGAATGAGAAAATCCAAAACAAAAATAAAAACCCAAGAGAAGAAAACCCACCAAAAAACCAAAAAAAAAAAAAACCAACCCCAGACTCTTCAGTTTAGCCTTGACACCCAACACAAAACATTCAACTCAAATTTACTTGAAAGAGTAACAAACAACTCCAAAAAACACACTTAGACACAAAACAAAGAGTTCAAATTCTCCATTTTTTTTCAAAGAAGGGAAAGGAATGCAGCAGCATTTGAGAAATGAAAAAAACTTTGAAAGCTAAAAATGAAAGAGAAGAACACAAACACACACACACAAAAAAAAAAGGTGGGGAAAAGAGAAAAGAGCGGTATTTTCGCGTGAAAAGGAGTGAGAGTTTGTGTGTGTTTTTGTAATTTTTGAGAAAACTAAGTTTAAATTAACAAAAGAAAAAAAGAAAAAAAAAAAGGAACAGTTTGGTTGGATTTGAGTTATCCTGTTCCAAGGCCTACAGGCTACTAACGTTTGCTTTTTTGTTTTGTTTTGTCTTGTTGTTGTAAATACTGAATGAGAAAAATAAATATATTATTTATGACCTTTTTTGTTTGTATATATAAAGCCCAAATTAATTAAGCATACCCCAGAGAATAAAAACTCATATTAGACTGTAATTATGACTTGATTCTTTTTTTAAATTTTTTTTTATATATTTTCTTTTAACAGTAATAAAACGTTACAATTACTTTGTTGTTTGTGGATTTAGACCAAGCTACAACCACTATTTCTGTCTTTAATCAATTAAAATTAGACTCCATTTTTAATATTTTGTGTTGTTATATAAAAATCAATTAAAGAAATTATTAAAAACCAAATTTTAAAATAGATGTTGTCTGGTTTGAGTCATTTTAATTACGTTGGTTGTTTAGGTTTTTTTTTGTTACTATAATTCATTAAAATTTTAAATCTAAAATAGGACATCTTTTTATAAAAATTCAAAATAGGACATTTAACTTTCCAAGTATTAATCTTTTATCATTTCAATTAAAACCGCATTATTATTTTATGAATTTTTTATATAAAATTTATTTTTCACTTACATTATGGGAGTGTGCAAAAGATATGTTTTAATATGTACTAGATTATGTAACACCTGTATCGTGGGGAAGAAAATCTCTCAACTTAACCACTCTGTTGTAATTTCAATTATTTAATTTTAAAATAAATCATAAAATTATTTAAAAACATAAATATTGTTATACTAAGATTTATTTTAACTTTTTTAAAATTAATTTGATATTTGACCAATTTATCTGTGCAGTTTTTAAGTAATTAGATTTATGTATTTTTACGGTCTTGGTGAAAAAATTTATGTAATAAACATATGTATTAAAATTTATTTAAAATCAAATAATGTTTTCAGGGTGAAACCAAAAAAGTTTTAAGGGGCGAATTAAAATTTTAATTTTTAATAGCCCATATTTTTATAACTTTTAAAGGACTAAATTAAATTTTTATAATTTTAGGGGACAAAGTATAATTTTACCTTTACTAATATAAAATTTTAAAAATTTTAAATGGTCTAAATAATAATCTTCCATTTTAGGGGGGTCGGCCCACGGCTCCCCCTAGATTCGCCTCTAGATGTTTTAGTTGAAAAGGTGAAGATTTGATATGCATAAAATCTTATCATTGATAAATTTTTATTGATGTGTAAAATTATAAAAATACTCTAATAATAATATAATTTACATTGTAAAAGAATCATTTTTATAGTTTTTAATTAAATTGAAACTTAATTATAGATAATACTAATTTAATTGAGAATATAAATATAGATTCATAAATATATATGTGGTAATATAAACAAGGTTAAAATTGTAAATTAAATAATTTTTAAAATTTAATATTTATGATTAATTCAGTACAATATAAAATTTTTAACTTAGCAAACTACATTTCCATATTGAGAATATGATGGGGAAAATTACAATTACAATTACAATAATCTGATGGGAGATTTTGGAATTTTCCACAATTAGACTCAAAGCAGGCATATATAATATCTAATTAACGAATTTATTAAATTAATTCCAAAGTTGGTAAATGTATTCTTAACTTTGAAAGAAACCCACAAACTAACTTATCCCACATCCAAATTTTTAAAAAGAAATCTTAGATTAACACATTTAATAATTCTTTTATTATTTACATTTAATAATTCTTTGTTATACACTTGAAAAGAAATATGAGGGAAAATTTGTAATAGTTTTATTACTTATTAACTATATTTAATATTTATTTAATGTTAAAGTTAATTTTTAAATATACAAACAACTAGTATATGTTATTAATTACATTTTGTATCGTCCTTATCCATGTAGGTTTTGTGGAATGGCGTGCTGAGGGAGATGTTTAACTCGACTAGGGACATCTAACAATGAGATCCTTTTTTTTGTACTGTTTATTTGTTATGGGATTGGAATGGTTGAGTTATTTGATTGAACACTTAGTGACAATAAGGAGTGGGAGCCAAATAGGCTTTCAAGGAGGGTTTCGGTTTTATCTCATCTTTTTTTTGTCGATGATTTAATGCTTTTTAGCAAGGGGAATCTTCATCCTGCAAACTATGTAGGCAACATATTAAATAAGTTCTACTATTATATGTAACACCCCTAACCCGTATCTGTCACCGGAACAGGGTTATAGAACATTATCTGAGGTTTTCGGATCAATCAGACAGAAATTTCAAACGTTTCATTACATATTAATATTCATAATAAGACCAATCAAAATCATATATATTTTCCCTTATACGAGCCCTCAAGGCTCGAAATATGCATTAGAAACAAGTCGGGAGTAAATCGGAAACTTAGAGAATTTTTCTGAAAAAGTAGAAAAGTTTTCAAAACTATAAGGGTCACACGGTCATGTCTCAGCCTGTGTCTGTGCTCGTATAACTCTCTAACTTGGGTCACACGGCCAAGTCACACGCCCGTGTGCTAGGCCATGTGAGCATACTGACTTGCATTTTTAAGAAGATACAGAGGACGGACAGCCGTGTGTCATACACAGCTAAGACACACACCCGTGTCTTTGTCCGTGTGGATGAAAATAGACCATTTTCCAAGCCACATTTCTCATCCAATTTGACACCAATCTAGACTCAACATATTGCACATCAACAAGCCATAACAAGGCATTCAAAACAAGCTAAAATCAAGTCTTAAATATGTATTATCACCATATACAACCAATATGCCCTTAGGCACCTCAAATGAAAACTTAAAAAAATGTCAACCAAATATCCAAACTTACCTAATTAATTTACCTAAGAAAGTTACCACAGTTCACTACCATTCAAATAAGTACATACATATATCACTCATACTAACATCTCAGTATACCTTATTCTTATACCAATATATACGTTGGTTATATAAACAAAATATTATTCGTAATATTTACATAAGCCAAACTTTGACCAAGACCGTACAAAAGCCTATACATGCCATATAAACCATATTGAACGTTTCAAAAACTATCGAGATAAGTTGGATGTGTGACTTGAATGTTGATCTGATCATCAAACTTTCCGAAAATATATAATGACATTAAACAACCCAAATAAGCTTATTCAAGCTTAGTAATTTCGACGAGTTAAAAGAAAATCTTACCAAACTAATTATAATAATCAAATAATAAAAATTATCCATGAAAATTCTCTGTCATTCACAATTTCAATCGATAAATACGTCCTTATTTAAAATCAGTACAAAAATAAATAATATGTCTTTCAAATTCATTAAATAAATCACTTACTGAGATTTTTCCATTCGAAAAATAACTTACGGATAAGAGTACATCGTCAACGGAAGCTCATAAGAGCTGTTCCTCTCGAATACGCCAATAAAAGCTCAAAAGTTGGGCAGAAGCTCATAAAAGCTTAATAGAAGCTCGTAAGAGCTAATCCACCCAACTATACCAAAAATAAAGTAAAACATGAGAATTCGCAACAAATTCTGAACCCCGGTTTACTTGGGAATAATGTTGATATCTTCCCCCAATACCATCATACACCAAATCATGAATGCACTCAAATCCTGCATTCAATTCAAACCGAATATCCAACTCAATATTATAATTCAAACAAAAATTCACTTCCAACAATATACAAATGTTAAATTTTAACCATACGAACTTACCTGGACTAAATTGTAGTAATTACAGAAGTTTAAAAACTATTCCGCTATTTTTCCTTTTTCACGAGTATCTATGGGATATTGATCTAGAATATAAAATTACTCATTTATTAGCATATATTTCATTTCCAATTCATTTTACAATTAGTACCCTTTTATTTTTCAAATTTAGGCAATTACCCCAAACTTTTACATTTTTTGTAATTTAATCCCTTAATTAGTTAATCTATCAAATTAACTAATTTTCTCAATCAATAATCTATCCAAATATTCTAGGCCCTCATACAGCCCCTAATAAACCTAAAATTCATTATCAAACCCTAATATTTTGACATTTTTACAATTTAATCCTAAAATTAATATTTTAGAAAATCATCACACAACACAATCAAAGCTCAAAATCCATGTTATTCATAAAAAAAAGGCTAATATTTATCAATGGAAACTTCCAAATTTTTAATAAAATAAAAAACGAAGGTACGGTTTAGCTGGACCTAATTACAACGATTTCAAAAACATAAAAATTACAAGAAACATGTAAGAATTGAATTCACATGAAACAAAAATGAATAAACCGACTTATAGCTCCCTCTTGTGATGGTTTTGGCCAAAAATTTCAATTTGTTTGTTTTAATTTCATCAAAATTACAATTTTACCATTCAATTGTTTTATTTTATTATTTTACCTTAACATGCTATCCCACCACTTTGACTTAGGTATATTTATTACTTAAGTCCTTCCTTATTTACTAATCAAGTCATTTAATCACTTAATTATTTTAATTAGCATGTTTTGCCCAATTTTCAATTTAGTCCTTTTTAATTAATTGACAATCAAAACGTTAAAATTTTTCAACAAAACTTTAATACCACCTTAATGACACTCTGTAAACATTTATAACAATATTTACAGCTTGGTTTATAGAAACGAGGTCCCGATACCTCACTTTCTAAAACCACTTAACCTTTGGGTCTTACCACTCTAACCTAATAAATCATTATAAAACATAAATTTTCAATTCAAAAACCTTTTTAAAACCATATTTTACTCGTAAATATTAGGTAATAGTATTTACGAACTTACTCGCCGGATTTGGGGCCTTGAAACCACTGTTTTTGACACCACTGAAAAACAGATTGTTACAACTACTTTGGACATCAAGTTAATAAGAGGAAAAACCAAAATTTATTTCTATAATAACACCACAAAAGATTTAGCAACAAACATTAGCGGTAGTCTGAAGTTCTCTCAAGTGTCCAACTTGGAGAAGTATCTAGGAATGTTGTTGTTTCATAAACGGGTAATAATAGAACCTTTCAATTTGTTGTGGACAAGGTGGGCTCAAAGTTGAATGGTTGGGATGTGAAACGACTCTCAATGGTGGGTGAAATAATTTGGCAAAATCAGTACTATTAGCTATTCCTAATTGAGCATACTCGCATTCTGTTGTTGATTTGCGATGAGATCTAGAAATTAACCCAAAATTTTATCTAGGGGTTAAGCTCCATGTCAAGGAAACCTACTCTTACTAGTTGGAATAATGTTGCATGCCACTTAAGAATAGTGAACTTGGCCTTAGAAGTGTTCGAGATCAAAACAAGGTTTTCCTCCTTAAACTTGGTTTCAATGTTATCTCAAATGAGGATGTTTTCTGAATTTAGATATTAATGAGTAAATATAATGCTAGAGGTATTTGTCACGAATTTATTTAGCATAACAATTGTTTCTATATTTTAGGGTTCCTTGCCAATATATGGGGGGAGGCTATTGACGATATTCATTACTCCACTAGTAATGTTAGATTTTTCATTTTTTGGAATGACTGTTGGATTAAAGATGTTGATCATTTCAAGATGTATTACTCGAGAAATGAACCTTTGCATGAGACCACCATCATACATGACATAATTGATAGCTTTGATGAATAGTCTTGGTTATGACTTGCAATGGTATTGTCCCAATATATTTCGACTCATAGTGTAGGTGTCTTACCTCATATTGATAAGGCTAGAGATGACAAAATATATTGGAATGTGATAGTGAATGGATATTTTTCTTCTTCAACAACTTATAAACATCTGGTAAATAGTAATTGGCAAGTGACTCGAAATGGTATTGCCTTATGATATTTTAACTCAACTTGCTAATGTCTTACCCCCAATGAATATTTGATAATGCTAGATAATAGAGATGATAGGATAACTTAGAACTGGACAGTAAATGAGAGTTTTTCATTTTCAACAACTTACAAACATCTGGTAAGTAATAATTGGTCACTAATATGGAAAGGTAAATCTCCACACAGCATTAAAGTTTTCCTTTGGTTGTTATATAGAAATTATCTACTGTTAAATGGAGAAAGGAGTCAAAGAAGGATGACTAGTGAAAGCCATTGCACCCTATGAAGGGCAAATGTAGAAATGTCCCTTCATGTAATATGGAATTTTCATTTTGTTAAAGGGCTCTAGCATATGATTCTTCCAAATTCTTCTCATTGCATCTTAATTATTGGCTAAGATGAAATTTACAAAACAAAGTCTATTAACTATTTGAGGTTTGATGAAAAATTCACTTATTTCCTTGTGGTTTGAAAAATACATGTGTGTCAAAAATCTTAGTGTCACCAATAGAAGTATTTTGAAAGGTAAATAGCAAATTTCCTCAAAAATCAAGAGTTTATAAATTGTATAATGATAGTAAATTCAAATTGTGACATTGGAAAATAAAGTATGAATAGTGAAGTTTTAGTAAATGTTAAATTAAAAATTTGTGAAAGATAGACTATAAGTGCAAATTTACCATTCTAGAGAAAGGGGGAAAATTGTAAAATATTTTTACGAATGTGACATGGATATGAATTGATAGATGGAGTCAGAAAATTAAGATATGGACTAGATTGAAAAGTGGTTAAAAGTACATAGACTAAAGTGTAATATTCCCATTTTGTGGAAGAAGGACCTAAATACAATTTTCTCACTTTTAATAGATATTCGTAGACATAATCATGAGATTATAATATCTAAGTCTTGAGGTGTAAAAGAGAGGAGAGAAGAAAAAAATTACATTTAATTCAATTTGGTCCTTTTCTTGTTCAAGTATATTTCTAACCTAAATTCTTTGAAATTAAAGTGAGATATCACATCCAACTCTAATTCGACAGTGTCCTTTCATATGAAGCTAACCATGAAGGCTTGAATATGAAGATGGAAGTGGAAGAAAGCTTGGGTAAGTTTTTCCAATTATTATGTTATGTTTATTTGAATGTATAGTTTGATGTAAAATTGTAAGAATTAAGTGTTTATGATTATTTTTTTTTAACTGGTGAAAGTATTATGTTCATTTATGGTGTGAATGGTGAATGATTTTCTGAACAATTTGACGGATGATTTTAAGTGATTAATTTGATAAAAATTGAAATAAGGACTAAATTACAAATTATGCAAAATTTAAAAATCAAGGAATTAATATAGAAATTAACTTTGGATTTTTATGATAAGACTACAAGGATATGATATTTAAAGTATTGAAAATTTGTACTTAAATTAACATGTTTTAAATTAGAAGGATTAAATTAAGAAATTTTTAAAAGTTCAAATTATGTGTTGAAATGTGGAAACTAGAATTTTAATGTTTTATTTATTATGTATGGTTTTTATTTGAAAACTTGGAAATGAGACATTATGTGATAAGATTTGAGTTAATAGGGACCAAATTGTAAGGATTTTAAATTTTGAAAATTCTGGTAAAAGAGATTGATTTGTAAAATTTGGAAATTCTGGGCTGTTTTTAAAAGGAATAAATTTCGTTTTTAAGGATTAAATTGTAGAACAGTGAAAATTTTGGATTTTAGGGATTAAATTGTAAAAACTACAAAATGTAATTTGAGGACTGTTTTGTAAAAATTATAAAATTTTAAGAATAGGGACTGTTTTTCAATTCAAACATTTATTTATAAATTTGGGCATAATAATTATATAGTTGATTCCATGAAATATTTGATAAATAATTATGTATGAAATTAAAAAAATAGAAATTTAAAATTGATAAGTTTGTACGTGATTTAGAATATTTGTTTAAGTTGTACTTATGAATTTGTGATGAATTACTAATAATAAAATTAAAATTTAAGGCTATGAAATAAGCTTTTATGGCGGATATATGTATAAATTTCGATATAAAATATAAAATTCAATTTCAAAGGTCGAAATTGAGTCCAATAATAATAAATTAAGTGTTAGAATACTATGAAAAATTTTGAAATTTTCTGATGTGACATCTCTTACTTATATCTATTATCGGATTGGGTAAAGAATGATTTTTTCCATCATTTTCTTTAGCAAACACAACATCTTAGCTAATCATGATTTTCTTTGTCTTAGGATCGAATAATTGATATGCCTTTAATGTTTTGCTAATACCAAGAAAGACAAACTTCTCACCTTTATCATCAAGCTTCTTCCTTTTCTTCTCTAAGACATATGCATAGGCAATGTACTCAGAAATTCCGAAGTGATCTACTATTGGTCTCCTTCCACTCCAAGCCTCATTTGGAGTCGCAGCTTGAAGAGCGTGAGTGGGACTCCTACTCAAGATGTGGATGCTATAGATTACAGCTTTTGACCAAAACACTGATACGAACTCGTTTCGATGATGATTCGAGTCGTTTAAATTACCCAATCCTGAATTTGAGTAAGACTTGGTTCGTTTCGAGATGGATGGAAAATAATAGAAAATAGGCTTCAAACAAGGTCTAAAAGAAAGATAGTGAAGTATGGGATGGATGATTCGGCTAAGGGCAGAGAATGAACCAACAATATTGAATTGTTGACCCGAGTTTCAAAGTAGCTCTTAGATGGATTTTGGTTTTAGGAAAAATCAACAAAGAACCTTGACTCGCTATCTATGCAAGATAGGAACCAGAGGTATTAACGAACCTTGACCCACTATCAAAAGTGATAGGAACCAAAGGTATATGAACGCCACACCAAAGGTGATAAGTTCGGTTTAACAAAGAACAGATTGACGCCACAAGAATACTTGAGACCTAGCTGAACAAAAGCCCCCTAAACAAGCTAATTACAAGGTATTTATAGTGCTTAGATGAGACCTAGCTGAAAAGTCACATGAATTCAGCTTTAATGTGCGATTATGAGCTAAATAAAAACTTAATTATTAAGCAAACTCTTGGAATCTCTAATCCTAAGTAAAAACAACTATTAACATGATTTAATGTTCCAATTCAGCTGTTTTACTTGAATTTGAATGCTTGGGCAGCCGAATAGAACCAGCAACTTGGTTAATGCTCTCCTTTAATCGTTGTCTATTGTTATTCTTGAATAACTCCTTGGAGGAGAGGAATAGGCTGCCAAAATTTATTGGTGCATAATGCTCTTGTTTAAATGTTGTAACAGCCCCTTGTATGTAACCGATTCCAACTAAAAAGTTGCATTTAACACATTGTAACCGCCCCTTGTTTGTAATCGATTCCAGCTGAATATTCACCAACAAGCATTAACAAACACAATAAAACACATTAAACACATTAAACACATTAAATACTTTAAACACAAGAAACTTAATTAACTTAATTAATAAACTTAAAACACATGTAACAATAAATTATTCCAGCAATTAAATTAACTAAGATAAGTATTTATTCTAACAACTCAATTAACTAAGTTGAATATTGATTCCAGTAACTTAATTTGATAACTAAGATGAATTCAATTAAAAATAAAGTTCAGTAACTCAATTATTAACAAACTGAAATTAAAAGCCACATTTTGCACTTGGGCCCCTCGAGTTTAGGCCAATCCCGATGTCGTCGAGGTGTATCGAAACATGATGCGACCGAGATCGCATCAAACACCTTTGAAATCCTCTCTCTTGCTAGCAGGCTTCGAACCATGTTAAGAATGGTTCTATTTTCCCTCTCCAATATTCTATTTTATTGTGGTGTAATTGTGAGCTCTCTTTAGATGCCATAAATGCTACAAAAATCTTTAAACGCCTTTGAGCAATATTTATCACCACAATCAGTTTGGAGAGCCTGAATGGTTCTTCTCTTCTCATTTTCTACATGAGCCTTGAAACTTTTAATAAAAACCTCTGATTTTTCTTGTTTTCTTAGGCCATATGTAAAACATTTTCCAAGCTAACAAGCTCATTTTAACTCAAATGAGAGGAGATGATTTTTAGTCAATTGATGAATAACTTCAAATGGTTCTAACTTTTTATAGGTTTTATAATAACTAAAATTAGTAAGCTAAAAATAGCAAAACTATATATGAGAAAAATCCTCAACAATATTTGGTAATCCCTAATTTTTAGTGACTATTTATTTACCAAAGGTAAAAAAATATCTCAACAAGAATATATCTAAATAATTATAAATCATTCTAAAACAAGATCATATTGATAATCAAAATATATCCAAACCTTTTTCCAGAATAAATCTATATAAAGTTAACATACAATGGGAGATAAACCAAAATAAATACAGATTGAGAGGCTACACAAGGTTTGCACAAGTAAGGCTTGGATTTGTGATATTAAAGTTCCTAAGGTCTAAACCTTTCCATTAAACTCAAGCCTCGTTCAGGGAGGTCGACTTCACCTAGAGAAGTTTATGAAGTGTTGTCGTTAAGAGATGGTCCCCAGTGAGAGTTGTCTTTTGACTCTAATGAAAGTCTGAGTGCCTAAAGAAGCGATAGGTTGCAGAGTGGGAGTACCTCATTAGATGGTTGATCAAGTGAACCATGCAAGAGTGTTTGGTTACCCAACGAGAAAATCTCAGCATTTATTCTTGGTGGGATTTGAACTCGTGCCCTATAACATATAGGGTACTTACAGGGAACTACATTAACACATAGGTTAGGAATGATAATTATATTTTGTTTAATGTTTAATAATTCATTTATGCAAATACATGTTAATTAGTTAATTATAATATTAGCTTTGATATAATTTTGTTCACCTTTATATTTTAATCAATTTTTCATTACAACCCTTATAATAATCGTAATTAATTATCGTAATTAATTAATTTATCATAAAATAATTTAATGAATTTATTCAAGTTAATATATAATTGAAGTAAATATACATTTAAAATATTTTATTTTGATTAAAGTTAAATTTAATTTTTATGAAAGAAGCCAAATATATTAAATTTTATAACACTTCAATATATAATTAAAATGTCATTATTTTGTAATTTAAACCAATAAATAAGCTATAACTAATAAGGGTATAATTTTTTTATATTAAGTAAATTTTAAAAGTTTTATGAGTTTTACTTTAATCTTAAAGGATAACCGCGTATGATTGAAATTATAAGAAGTAAATATATTTTATACCAAATTTAAGAGTATATTTTATACCAAATTTTAGGGATAAGTGTCTTTTTATCCTTTATTTTTATGCAGTTAATTATTCGATAAATTATGCTTATTTTCCATAATTATTTCCAATATCATCACACTACATAAGCAAATTTTCTTTTTGAGATTTCATATGAATTATGGCTAAATTTTTTTGTATATAAGAGAGAGAAAGAGAGAGGTTGTTCTACTTAGGGTCCGTTTGTTTACATGTAAAAAGTTTTACGAAAATTTTTTTCTGCATTTTCCTGTGTTTGTTTCACAGAAAATAATTTGGTCAACGGAAAATGACTTGCAGATCAAGATAAAATAAGCCCTTTTTCTTATAAAATAATTTACCCTTTTGAAAAGAGTAAGCCGTTTTCCGGAAAAGAGTTCATCTATAGATAATTTTATTTTATATAAAATTAACTTAAATCAAACTTAATATTATTATATTGATAATAAATTTTATTTTTATTTTTATTTTTATTAATTATTTATATTTAGTTATATAATAAATTATTAATATAATAAATATAATTTATTATTTTATTTTATTTTAAAAATATTTAAAATATTATATTTTTTAATATTATTAAACATACATATTTAATTATTTATATTTAGTTATATAATAAATTATTAATATAATAAATATAATTTATTATTTTAATAAATTATTTAATATTTAAATTTTATTTTAATAATAAATTTTAAAAATAATAATTTTAAATAATATTATTCACACATTATTAAAAATATTCAATATTAATATTTTAATAATAAATATATATTACAATTATAAATATATTAATAATAAATATTTTGTAGTATAAAGGTTAAAATATGTCATAAATCTATGTACACTTCACAGATTTGTAATTTAGTCTTTGTGCTTTTATTTTCAAGAATTTAGTCCTTTTACTTTTCAAATTTGAAAATCAAGTCCAATTGTTGACATCGTTAATTTTTTTGGTCAATTTTGTTGATTTCACATTTTAAATAAAAATACTCACTTAGTAGCCATGTAATTAAAAAATAACATTGTAATGAATTTGAATTTAACATAATATTTTTAATATATGCAAAAACAATGTAAAATATAAAATTATAGATAAAAATAAATTCAATTAAACAATGAAAAAAAAGAAAATATCAAATGTATGTTTGTTTAATTGAAAACAACTTTTATGAAATATTTTAAGAAATCTATCAAACAACGGAAAATATTTTACGCAGATTCATCCAAACACCAGAAAATATTAACTTTTCCAGAAAAGTAAATCATTTTCTAGAAATCATTTTCAGTGAAACAAAGCGGAGCCTTAGTTGCATCATATTTTGCATTTATATATTGCTGATGGTTTTATCTTGGTTTTTCTTTTTTTGCATAACCTTTCATAAAATTTGAGTTTTCCTTGTTTGTTAAATTACTTTTTATATTATATAATAATTAATTACATATTTTAAAGAAATTATTCTAAGGAAAAAGCTAATATATATGAAAAATTGGTTCGGATGCTTAAAAACAAGTTTCTTTTATTATATAAGAAGTATGTAAATTTTACTTGGTATTGATTGTATTAGTGTGTATTGATTGATTTGGCCCGTGTTGTTTGAAATATAGTGTACTAATTGATTAAAAATATAAAATTTGAAATATAAATATACATTTTTAAAAAATTATTTTAAATTTATTAAATATTAAATTATTATATGCATATAATTTAATTTATAGAATAATTCTTTTAGGGTACATTAGAGAGTACTAATGTATCACGACGTATAGTAACGTGATAAATCCCTACATCGTTTCCCGCGTTGCGTTCTCCAAGCAATCTACACAACGATTACCTTCTCTATAGATATTTCACACATCAACAACCTACGTTTCCTGGATTAGTCTCAAGTGTCTTCAAAGTTCAAAGGATGTTTACTGAATAATATTTTATATTTGAAATTTATTCAATGATTTAATATTTATAAATGTTTTTAATATACATATATCAAATATGTTTATGGGCTTAGCCCAATGCCCACCATTAACCTTTTAAAGGAATGATAACTTTTAAATTTTGGGTATTTAGGCGACTTTATTTATTTTTATCTGTTGTCAATTTTAAATTCATTGGTAATAATTTGCAAGTGCTTAATATCTCAACTTTACATTCTTTTCTTAACTTTGATGTATAAAATTTTGTTGTTTCAGTTTAGTATTTGACGCTTTTTCTTAATTTAGTACTTATTTTTTTGTTTAATTCGATATTTAAACTTAGCATTTTTTTCTTAATTTGGTGCGTAAATTTTTTTTTAAGTTCAATTTGGTACCTAAGCTTTTTCTAGGTTTAATTTAGTGCCTAAACTTGTTAAGTGTTATACAAATTACTCCAAAGCACTAACGGCATTAAAAGAAATTTGTGCTATACTGTAAAAATATAGTCAATATTAGAGGAAATTGTGTTAAAAATTTCATTATTTTAAAATAAAATAAAATAAAGGTAGTTAACATTTAAAATAAAAGAAAGAAATATCATGTCATTTGCCACATATTGATTATGCATTGATTATTTTCACTACCTAATAAAAAATATTATTAGTATATTAGAGTAATTTGTATAATGTTTGATAAGTTTAAGTATTAAATCAAACAAAACAATATTAGATAAAAAAATTAAATTCAAGTATCAAATTGAACTTAAAAATAAAATACCAAATTAAAAAGAAATATTAAATTGAAGTACCAAATTAAAAAAAAACAAAAAAAAATGTGATAACCCATTTTACAAGAAAGTGCAGCCGACATTGCTTGCAAAATATCCACAAACAATGAGTTAGAGAAGGCAGCTTCGATGTGGAGACTTAGAGATAATAGGGAGATTTATTTCTTCATTCAAATTTTATCCTTGAAAATTGAAAACTTTGTAATTCTGGAATCCTTGAAAGTAACAAACTCTAAAAGAAAAATAAAAGTAAAATCAATAAAGTATAAGAGAATTATAACTCCTAAAAACTAATTAAATATTCAATTTTACAAATCTTATATAACCAAACCTCTAATTCAACGAATTAATAAATATTTAATCTCTTAAATAAACTTTAAAGTCATACAAAACTCTAAAATTGGGCCTAAAGAATAGCAATCAGTGATTAGAGAGACTTTAAAGGTCATCAACTTAAAAATCTTGTATTGAAGTCGTCAAGAAATTTCTAGTTGCACAGTCTTTATTAAAATAATCATAACTTGAGCTCTCAAACGTGGATTGACGTGTTTAAAAGTGTGTTTTGTAAACTAAGAGATAGATCTTTTGCAACACCCTTTACTCGAGTTAACCCGATAACTCAAGCAACAGTTGTCACATTTAGGCATTGAATCACTTAAACATTGATATTACATATTACATTTAATTTCAATCATATTAAACTCATTTAGGGCTTTTCAAAACATTTCCAGACAGCATTTACAATTTGATTTCGATCGAAGGTTATTTGGGAACCATTTTGTGGGTACAACAATGAAAATATGATGGCCTGAATAGGTATTCGTACCTATGAAGTTCAATACTAGTCTACATGGGCATTCTATGCTACTGGATTCACAATAATTAATTATGAATATTTTATTTCATGATTTCATTACTCTTTTACATTTCTTTCATTCTAACCCACTATTTAATATTATACGGATATATAAATTTGAATATCAAGATTTTCAAGAGCATTATCTTTATTCTTCCATTTCCCAACTGTAAGGCCCAATTTTAGCCCGAGCCTAAAACCAAATAATAAACATAAAATAAAATCAAAACAAACTCATTTCCAACAGCAGTCCAATGTCCAAATACAAATGACCCATCAACTAAATTAGCCCAATCCAAACCCAAACTAAACTTAGACCTAAACTAAGCCTAAAATTTTACAAACAGAAGCCCAAGACCGATGACTCGACAACAAAGCAGGCCTAAATGGCCTGAGAGTTTGGCATTCACAGAAACCCTAGGGTTTCCCTCGTTGCGCCGCAGCAGCCTTCAGCCACCTTCAGCGCCACTTACCTCTGTACATACCAGCAGACTCCTCTATACCTGCAAACAAACGCAAAAAAGGGCCAGCACGGCAAAGAGATCACACCAAAGAAGTTTCTGTTTTTTTTTTCTTTGTCTTTCGGCTATAAAGCTCGAAACAAATAAATTGTAATTTTTTGACAGGCATAATAGCAATAAAAAATCAGAGTGCAAAGTTCAAAAAAAGGTGCTTCTTTTATTTATTTTTTTGAAATAAATAGAGAAACATTAGAAATCTTACCGATTGATTTTGCTTTCCCCTCCATCAAACGCCGCCAATATTTGAAAATCCAAGAACCCATAGGGGTTCTAATGAGGTTTCAAATGGCGTGGAGGTTGTTGTGTTTTCGTTTGCTTTTTTTTTTCCTTCTATTTCTAAACCAAATCGATTTTAAATTTTTTAGGGTCTTTAAAAAAGAGAGGGGGACAAGAGGGACCAAAAGGGTTGAAAAAAACCTAATCTTGGTAGCCCTGGCCACCGTCTACAACGGAGATGTGGCGGAGGCACGGTGGTCCCATGGCTAGCCTTTGGGCTTGTAGAAAAGGGGTTGAGAGAAAAGAGAAACCCTCTAATTTTTTTTTAAAACAGGGGCAGAAATGAGTAAAAAGAATTTTTTTTTATTTTTATAAGGGTATAAAATGACGCCATTTTGGGCCCAAACCATAGATGCTAAAACGACACCATTTAGAGGCTCAACCCGAGCGACCCGACTCGTTGGAGGAAGATTCGTGTGTTTCTAAAGCCAAATGGGCTATTTTTTGCTTTAATCCCTTCGGTTTTCTTGTGCTTTTCTATCTGGTCCTATGATTGTTTTCTATATTTGAAATTTGTCCACATAATTTATTTTCGATTTCAATTCTGTCCTCCCTGATGCTGTGAGTTTTGGAGGAGAGGGAAAATTTCCCTTTTGGTCCCTCCTTGGCATTCGTGCATGCAAATCAGTCCATTTCTCTTTTATCTATTTTTTTAATTTTCCTAAATTTCGCTTTTAAATTCAATTTAGTCCTTTCTCATTATTTTCGCTATTCTATTTTATTTTAATTAGATTAATATTATTCTCATTATACTTTCTTTTGTATTTACCTATTTGTTTTATTATTATTACTAAATTAACTAGTTTTTGTAATACTATTGTTATTATATATATATATATATTTGTTTACCTAAAGTAATATATATATCTTATTTTTACCATCTATCTACTTCTATACTTTGATACAATTTTAAAACTATTTTATTTTTCTTTAGTCCTTTATTTTCATTATATCAATAATTACTTTCTACAATATCTTATGTATTTATTTATTCACTTATCCTATTTTGTTTAAAATTCTTTTTTCCTCAATTGATGCCTATTTTATTGTTGTTGTATTTATTTATTTTACTATTCATTTATTTTTCTCTAATTGTTAATCTTGGTGTTAAATTGATGTGTATTACGCGATTATTGCCATCATATGCTAGGAATCATTTTTTTTAGTACACTCATACTATTGTCATTCGTTAGCGTAATATTTTATTCGCGTACCTCTTTTAAATATTATATCAATTTTCACCCTAAATTCATAAAAAAAGATTTTTTAATAAAGGCAATATTCCGTGTTTGGAAATTTGAGAGATCGTGCCCTAATGTACTAGGTTTCGATTTTTTCTCGTTTGACCCAAATGACCGAATATTCTCTTCAAATTAAAATGCATGAGTTTTAAAAATCCAAAGACAAGCTTATTCTCGAGGGTTTAAAATGTTGTGTCCTAATGTACAGAATGTGACATTCTATTACTTCGGGACAAGAAGGTCTTTAGCATCCGCTTTGAGTTATCCAAACATTTTTTTTATAAAAAAGAAGGATCACATTTTTTTACGAATTTTCAACTTTCAACATTAAGACATTAATTAATCAATTAGGTACCAATTTTGGGCATTACGAGGGTGCTAATCCTTCCTCGTACGTAACTGACTCCCGAACCTATTTTCTCGAATTTCTTAGACCAAAATTACTGTTTTAGTAAAACAAAATATTTTATTAAAACAATCAAATTACGAGATGATCCGATCACATCTAAATAAAAAAGATTGGTAGCTACTTCCCATTTTCGTTTTCGATTTCAAAAATAAAATTTTGACCGTTTCCCCAAAAATGGTTTTGACAGCTTGGCGACTCCACTGGGGATCGAATAAGAAAGTCAAGCGTAAATTGATTAATTTATGTCTTTTCGTTGAAAATTGAAAAATTCATTTTCAAATACGATCCTTTCATTGCATTCCATTCGTCATTTTTTCGGTGATCTTGGTTGTAATATATGCTTTATTGGTTTGAGTCTTTAGATGTTTTCACATATTACATTGCATGATCGTTCGATCTACCCTTTTAAGTGGGAGTGAAAAACTAGTCATTCATGAGGTTTTCACCTTCGTATAGGATAGTGGATCGCTTCTAGGATACATCCGTACCTATGTCTTCGTGAGATTTTCATCTCTGTATAGCCATAGGGAAATGTAATCCCCTGAATCGAACTCAGTCTATATAAGCCTATAATGGGTAAGGATCGAGGAATCTGCTGGTTCAGGTACCTTGTTTTTAGAACTGAACCACATGTAGTGATCCATAAGAGCCCGCCCTAGGTAGAGCCGCACCAAACCATCAGCAATCGTCCAAATAGGTGCTCTGCTTGTTATCTCTTGCTTACTTTAATTTCGTATAATTTGAACTGACTTGTGTTGTTGTTTTGCTTATGATTGCATGACATTTTCATCATAAAAAAGGTGTCGGTTCAAGTTTGATTACTAAATAGAGAGTTTGTCATGGAAAACGGATTTCTTGATAAGGTGGAGGATAATTCGGCTGTCCGTATATGGTTGGACAAAACACAATTAGAGAAAGGAGATAGCTTGGTGGAGGGGTACACGTCAGAGTTATGGGCCTTCACCCGTATCAGTGTGACACAAAATGATCTTCGGGAATTAAAAGAGATATGAGACCATTAGGGCAATGAAATCAAGCAGCTATTTTACGACAATTATGGTGATCTGCCTTATCTACTCGACATCAAGGTGGACAAACAATTGTTTCGAGCTCTGGCTCAATTTTGGAATCCTACCTATAGTTATTTTACTTTTGAGAGTGTGGTCTTGGTACCTACAGTGGAAGAGTATACACCCCTACTTCGTTATCCAAGGGTTCAGGTTGACAAGGCCTATTCTAGAGCAGCTAATGTTCTGACTTTTGTGAAGAAATTAATAAATATCACCGGAATGAGTGAGCAGTGGGTCACGGCTCAGATTAAATAGAAAAGAGAAAGCAAATGTATTCCCTGAAAAAGTTTGAGAGATCTGATTTTGGCACACCCAGATGTAAAGAAGAAGGTTGATGTTTTTGCTTTAAACATCTACGGGCTGATTTTTTTCCCTAAAGCATTGGGGCACGTCAACGAGGTGGTTTCTAATTTGTTTGATTGACTGGATAAGAGGGTCACTTCAGTGTCCATGCTTTTATCCGAAACATTCAGATCTTTGAACGCGTGCTGAAGAGCTGGTGAGGGTCGATTCATAGGATGCGCGCAACTGTTGCTAGCGTGGTTCCATAACCATTTCTAGAAGGTGGACAAAGTTTCGTATCGGGTATTCTCTGAGAATTGTTCTTCTTTGAAAGAAATAGTTGCGACATCGAGGTGGGACGATATATCAAAAGAAAGATAGATAGCAATCCTCCAAAATTTCCAAGAAGAAGATGTCGAGTGGAGAGCCCCTTGGATGGTCCCCGATGAGATTCTGTACAGATGTGGGGATTTTGACTAGGTTCCCTTACTTGGGATTTGGGGGGCCGTCGGATACGCTTCTATGCTCGTTTTGAGGCAGTACAGATCAAGACAGTTTATACCAGTAACCCAAGGGCTAGCTCAGTGCGAGTTTTTGTATAATAGGGATAACTATAAGAAAAAGGTACGAGAAATGTACAATGGCTGGAGCCAGACTCGTCGGATGAAAAGATTGGCTGTAGGTCCGATGACGACCCTTGAATATAATGGGTGGTGAAGTAAGAGAATGAATGACAACATCTCCAGACCAAGTCAAGAAGGCGCGCGACCGATGGAAGAATATCTACAAGTGGTCCCATCCGAGCTAGAGATCATAAAGCAGTATTTTGAGAAAAGGAACTCGGATCTAGGAAAGAAGATCGAGCAGTTGGAGGAAGAAAAAATGCATCAAGATTAGACGTTGATGTTCAAAAATTAGAAACCGAGAAATTAAGAAAAACAAAGAATAATGCTGAAGAGGATTTGGATAGTTTCAAAACGGACTACAAGAAGTTGCACTTATTGATGAGAGCCATGGGATTGGGGAAGACATCAGAGCAGTGGCAACAAGAGATTCAAGAAGAAAAAACCAAAGTCGATCGGTAGGAGAGAAAATCCAAAAGACTTAGGTTCGAAAAGAGGCTTTAAAAAAGAGTTTATCAGAAACCCAAAATAAGAAAGTCGAGTTAAAGGCTAAAGTGGCAGAATTGGAAAGGTCGCTCCATCAGTATCATAGTCGAAACTCTACAATAGAGCTGAAGGCGAGTTTGAACAAGATTGAAGAGCTGGAAAGGAAGGTAGAAGAACTCGAGACGGCATTACAAAACTGCGAACTCCAGGTTAAACTTCTTGAAGCAAATGAAGAGCGATGGAAAGAGTAGCTCCACCGTTCTTAAGATCAAGTTAGGATCAGAAATTACATTATGGGTGAAGCTGTGGCCTAGATTCGAGAGGTGGCTGATCATCTACAGACTTTAGCAGTTCAAGCATATATATTAAGTGTGAAATATGAATTAGAATCAGACTGGGGCTGGGAACTAGCTTGGTTGCTTAGAAAAGTTAAAACTTTGAGCATTAAGGCGAAGCCATATATGTAATCCATTTTATGTAAAGAATTTTGTTTTATAGTAAAGTTATTCTAAATGGAATTGAATAAGAGTCGACGTTTTTTTTCTGCATTCAAGCATTTGTATTTCATCGCATCATATGTATTAATTTTCACAAAAAAACCCTAATTAGTTAAAAACTATTTCAGTTAATCTGGAAACCGAAAAAATCCACCAACTAAACATCGTTACGGTACTCGTGCTAAGGCAAAAATTATGGATCAAAGGTTGGAAATGTTAGAACAGCTCCAAAGAGAAATGCAAGAGCAGTTGCAAACATAAATGCAATAGAAATTGGCTAAAATCTAGCAAGATATGAGAGATCAAATGTTGGAATCTCAAAGAAACATGATGAACCAACTAACACAATTGCTGACTGGCAGACCAGAGAAAGGAAATAATCTCATGGTCAATACTAGGGACGACAATGAAGATCCTCTTTACCCCTCGGGTTTTACCCCGACAAATGTTCAGACACCACCTGAGGTGTACACACGAAGGCCATCTGTTACCATCAAGCCCCAACAATTTCAGGCCGGTGCTTCGATGCCAATTAACTATCAAGCAGGCTCAGGCTCTAATCTAGGGGATAACCCAACTAATCCCATTGTCCCTGATCTGGATGACATGATAGAAGCAGAAAAAGCAAGAGTGGAGCTCCTAAAACAATTGGAAGAACGATGCAAATGGTTAGAGAAAAAGTTAAAAGCGATGGAAAGTGCTACCTATCACTGTGGAATCGATGCTAAGGATTTGAGCTTGGTTCCAGACCTGGTGTTTCCCCCTAAGTTCAAAACTCCGGAGTTCGAGAAGTATAATAGGACTAGCTGTCCCGAGGCTCATATCACCATATTTTGCAGACGAATGACTGGGTATGTCAACAATGATCAGCTATTGATTCACTGCTTCCAGGACAGTCTAGTTGGGGCAGCATCCAAATGGTACAACCAATTGAACCGTACCAAGATCAGCTCATGAAAAGACCTAGCACAAGCTTTCATGAAACAGTATAGTCACGTGACAGATATGACCCTTGATAGAATTACCTTGTAGAATATGGAGAAGAGACCAAATAAGAGTTTCCGGCAATATGCCCAAAGGTGGAGGGAAGTTGCCATACAAGTCCAACCACCTCTCCTAGAAAAAGAAAACACAATGCTATTCATCAATACCTTAAAAGCTCTATTCCTCACTCATATGTTAGGGAGTACCACTAAAAGCTTATCAGATATAGTGATGACCGGAAAAATGATTGAGAACATGGTGAGAAGCGGCAAAATAGTTGTAGGGGAAAGTACCAAGAGATCAGCCTCAAGGAAAAAGGAGAACGAGGTGAACAACATGAGTATGTATAAAAATGGTCATTCCAAGTCATTTACTGTGAGCCAACCGAAGACAGTAACAGCCAACTATCAGGGCACCCCAAGACAAGAATCCAATATGACAACGAACACTGAAAGAATAAAGTTCACACCTATACCCATGACGTATAGGGAGCTATATCAGAACCTATTCGATGCACATATGGTGTCATGCTGACCAAGAGATAAACGGGATAAACGAAGGTAGGAACAAGAAGGCCAAATGTGAGGTTGTAGAAGTTAAAACCCCATTGAGACGGGTTTGGAAGGAGATGGTTAATATGGGATTAATCATACTGGATTCAGAGAAGAGATCTGAAGAGAAGTGGAATTACTGTGAGTTCCATAATGAAGTTGGGCATGAAATCCAAGAGTGCGGGAAGTTCAGGGCCCTAGTGTAGGATATGATGGATAATAAAGAAATAGAGTTTTATAAAGAAGTCAAAAGCCCCGAAGAGGGAAATATATGAGCGTCAGAAGGAGAATCGACGGCGCAGGTCCAAAAAGTCAACTACTCAATAGTCATCATTTCACGAACCAAAAAAAATGAAGCAGGAATACGAATGCCACCAAAAGTCATAATCCAAAAACCTGCAGTATTTTCCTATAAAGACAACAAGAGGGTTCCATGGAATTACGACTACAATATGACGATACCGAGAAAAGAGAACCTGGCTGGTGCTTCAAAGGAGGACTAAGATGTGGGTTCCTATACGCACAGTGGGAGGCGTTACGATTCAGCAAAAGCGAGAGCGGAACCCGTAAAAGGAAAAGCTTTGGCGATCGAACAGAAAAAGGAAAAAACAACTAGACCTGAGTCTCCTATTAATGAGCCGGTCAACGAAGAGGAGGCTAAAAAATTTCTGAAATTTTTAAAACACATCGAGCATAGTGTTGTAGAGCAGCTGCGTAAACAACCAGCTCGTATCTCGGTGCTAGCCTTACTCCTAAGCTCAAAGGTCCATCGTAACGCACTAATGAAAATCTTAAACGAAACTTGTGTCGTTAATGATATCTCTATCAACAAGCTAGACCATTTGGTTAGCAACATAAACGTTGATAACTTTATCTTCTTCAATGATTACGAAATACCACTCGGTGGCATGGGATCGACTAAGGCTCTACATATCACCTGCTGCAAGGGGTATACGCTACCAAGGGTGTAGATTGACAACGGATCAGCCCTAAACGTCCTACCATTATCCACACTGAATAGATTGCCTATGGATAACTCTCACACAAAAGCATGCCAAAATATAGTGAGGGCATTCGATGGCACAGAAAAAAGGGTAATGGGAAGAATCGAAATACTTCTTTTGATCGGCCCAAACACATACGAGGTGGACTTTCTGGTAATGGATATCAAGCCTTCATATAACTGCCTATTGGGGAGGCCTTGGATTCATTCAGTAGGGGCAGTGCCTTCATCACTACACCAAAAGTTGAAATTGGTAACGGAAGGTCGGCTGGTGATGATAAATGTTAAAGAGGGCATCATCACAGCAGTGACCAGTGACGCGCCATATCTAGAGGCAAACAATGAAGCAATTGAATATTCCTTTTGGTCTTTAGAATTTCTGAATGCGACATTCATTACTGAAGGGAACAGGATCCCAATACCTAGGATATCCAAGAATATAAGAATGGGCTTACAGCTAACTGTTGGGAAAGGGGCCTTATCGAGAAAAGGACTTAGGAGATGCCTCCAAATAAAGATTGAGGCACCGATAATGAAGGACAAACAAGACCGCTTCGACTTAAGATTTAAGCCGTATACAAGGCAAAGAAAGGAGCTAGAAAAGAAGCAAGAAAGGAGGAGAGCACGGTTAAACGTGGAGGAGATCAAATAGGAACCAATGATCTTTCCCCATATATCGAAAATTTTTTTTTCTGGAGGAATCATTCACCCTAAGCGGGGGACGTAAAGAAAGGAAGCCATAGAAGGAATGTTAGAAAATTTGGACATCAACGCCACATACGAAGAAGGAACTGGAGGAGTAAATTTGTCGGGCATATACCCTTATGAGCTGGGAGGTGTTCTGAACAATTGGACTGTGGAAGAGATTCCCGTAGTCTTTAGAACTAATATAGAGTAATGTTTAAAACACACTTATTGCTCTAGGCCTAGTAGTAATAAGAGTTCTTTTTGTGAAATAGGCTTATGTTTAAAATCGTTATTTCAATAAAATACATCTTTGCTATCATTTTTGAGCAAATATTATTTATTCTTTCTAATCATAATTACACTATACAGATAATTATTTGTAGATTCTTTTGTCCTTTAGGCATTCTCTCAAATATTCTTTTATTCTTCATTCATGATCATACCATGCAGATGATTATTCTTAGATTCTTTCGTTCTTTGGATCTTTCTTCATCTCTATAACAGGTCCCTGGATATCAATAATATGAGTGACGATGCTAATGACTCGAAGTTTCATTTTGAGTAAGATATGTGTATGGATGATTCTCAGGGTTTTGAAGATGACTTAGATTATGACCTATCTCCTGATTTGTTGAGGATAGTAGAACAAGATGAGAAACAAATCCTACCTCACAAGGAGTTAGTAGAAATCGTGAGTTTAGGAGAAGAGAAAAAAGTGAAGATTGGAGCCGGTATCACCATAGAGACAAAGTGAGACCTTATTGAATTACTCCAATAATTCAAGGATATCTATGTATGGTCATACTAGGACATGCCCAGGTTGAATACTGATATAGTGGTGCATCAACTTCCCATAAAATAAGAATGTAAGCCAGTTCAACAAAAGCTTCGAAGGATGAGGTTCGACGTCTTGTTGAAAATAAAAGAAGAAGTCAAAAAGCAGTTCGACGCTGGATTTTTAAAGGTGGTGAAATACTCAGAATGGGTAGCCAACATCGTCCTCGTCCCTAAAAAGGAAGAAAAAGTACGAATATGTGTAGATTACAGAGATTTGAATAAAGCTAACCCGAAAGATAACTTCCCACTGCCTCACATTGATACCTTGGTGGACAAAACAACGAGTTACTCACTGTTCTTCTTTATGGATGCTTTCTCAGGATACAATCAAATAAAGATGTATCCTAAAGACATGGAGAAGACCACATTTGCAATCATGTGGGGAACTACAAGGTGATGCAATTTGGATTGAAAAATGCGGTAGCAACATACCAAAGAGCCATGGTAACCTTGTTTCATGATATAATGCACAAAGAAATCAAAGTTTATGTCGATGATATGATCGCAAAATCCCGAACAGAGAAGGAGCACGTTCAGGTCCTGAGGAAATTGTTTTTAAGATTGAGAAAGTTTCAACTAAAACTCAATCCAGCAAAATGTACCTTTGGAGCCAGGTCCGAAAACCTGCTAGGATTTGTGGGCAGTGAGAAAAGGATCGAGATTGACCTACACAAAGTTAAAGCCATAAAAGAGTTGCCTCCGCCGTGTACTCAAAAGAAGTTTGAGGTTCCTAGGAAGACTAAATTACATCGCTCGGTTCATTTCACAACAAACCGAAAAATGTGACCTCATTTTTCGTTTCTTTAAGAAACACAACCCAGGTGTATAGGATGAAGAATACCAAAAGACTTTCGACAAGGTCAAATAATACTTGTCCACTGCCCCAGTACTGATGTCACCTAACCTAGATAAACCATTGATACTATATTTAGCGGTATTTAAGAATTTCATGATATGCGTACTCTGCCAGCATGATGAGTTGGGAAGGAAAGAAAGAGTTATTTACTATTTTAGTAAAAAGTTCACTGAATGTGAGACAAGGTACTCACCAATCGAGAAGTTGTGTTGTGCCTTGATCTAGACAACCCGAAGGCCAAAACAGTATATGTTGTATCACACCACTTGGCTCATCTCGAAATTGGATCCTCTGAAGTATATGATGGAGTCAACAACTTTAAATGGAAGAATGGCTTGATGAAAAATTCTATTTTCCGAATTTGACATAGTTTATGTAAACCAGAAAGTTGAAAAAGGAAGTGCAATAGCAGATTTTCTGGCCAGTAGAGCTGTAGAGGATTATGATCCTTTAAATTTTGATTTCTCAAACGAAGATCTAATGTATGTTACAGTCACTGAAGAAGGTTCTCAAGAAGGCCACCCTTGGAAACTAAATTTTGACGGAGCCTCAAATGCTGTGGGTAATGAAATCAGGAAGTCTTGGCATCTCCAAACGGAGATCATTATCCCTTTACAAGAAAACTAAATTTTGATTGCACAAATAATATGGCAGAGTACAAAGCATGTATCATAGGTATCCATGTAGCCATAGAATGAAAGATCAAAGTGTTATAGGTATATAGGGATTCTGCACTAGTAAACTATCAGCTCAAAGGCGATGTGAGACAAGAGACCCCAAATTAATCAATTATCGAAAGATAGTTTTGAAGTTAATGGAGGAGTTTGATAACATCACTTTCTACTACCTCCCGCGAGATGAAAACCTGATGGCTGACGCCTTGGCTACCTTAGCTTCTATGATCAGAGTAAACAAGCAAGAGGATGTGAAGCCTATCCAAATGAGTATTTATGAGGCTCCGGCTCATTGCTACAACATCGACAAAAAAGAGGAAAAAGATGATCACCTTTGGTATCACGATATATTGTGATACGTGAGGAATCGCGAGTACCCAGACCAAGCAACCGAGAATGATAAAAGGACGTTGAGAAAATTGACCATTGACTATTTCTTGGATGGGGAGATCCTATACAAAAGAAGAAAAGATCAAGTGCTATTAAGATGTGTGGACGCTGTAGAGGCTAAGAAAATCTTGGAAGAAGTGAATAAAGGCATTTGTGAGACACATGCTAATGGCTTTACAATGGCCAGGCAAATTATGATATTCGGTTATTATTGGTCCACCATGAAAGGGGATTGTATTAACTACGCCAAAAGATGTCATAAGTGTCAAATCTATGGAGATAAGATTTATGTGCCTTCTTCACCTCTTCATGTTATGACTTCTCCATGGCCTTTCTTAATGTGGGGCATGGATATGATTGGGCCAATATCACCAAAAACTTTTAATAGACATCGATTCATCTTTGTGATCATCGATTACTTCACCAAATGGGTAGAAGCTGTTTCATACGCCAATGTCACGAAATCGGCAATCAACAAGTTCCTGAACAAAGAGATCATATGTCGATATGGAATGCTAGAAAGGATCATATAAGACAATGCACTGAATTTGAACAATAGTACAATAGTGGAGGTCTTTAGTCAATTTAAGATCAAACACCACAACTCATCGCCATATCACCCAAAAATGAATGGTGCGGTGGAAGCAGCCAATAAGAATATCAAGAAGATTGTGGGGAAAGTGACTAAAACTTATAGTGATTGGCATGAGAAGCTACAATTTGCCCTCTATGCTTATCGAACATCTGACATAACCTCCACCGAGGCAACACCTTTCTCTTTAGTCTATAGAATGGAGGCTGTTCTGCCTATCGAAGTTGAGATTCCTTCTCTCTGAGTTTTCTTAGAGGTAAAGTTAGATGAAGTAGAGTGGATCCAATCTCAATATGATCAGTTGAATTTGATTGAAGAAAAGAGGCTAAGGGCTATCTGTCAAGGTCAGATATACCAAAAATGAATGATGCGAGCTTATGACAAAAAAGTTCACCTAAAAGAATTCCATGAGGGAGATCTGGTTTTGAAAAAGATCCTTCCAATACAAAAGGATTTCAGAGGGAAATGGATGCCAAACTGGGAAGGGCCTTATGTGGTAAAGAAAACCTTTTTTGGAGGAGCATTGATTCTAACCGAGATGAATGGTAAAAACTTGTCCAATCCTGTAAATTCGGATTCCGTCAAAAAGTATTTCACCTAAAAAGAGAGAGGCCAAGGTGAAAACCCGCAAAGGGCACTTTGAGACTTTTAAAAAAAAAAAGAGGAAAGAAAGAAAAGAAGAAAAAAATAGAGAGGCCAATGCGAAAACCCGCAAATGGTGCTTTGAGACCAAATGGGTTTTAAGTTGAAAACCCGAAAATGAATGACTCAAATTTTGAAAATGGGGCATGTAGTAGTCTTATCCTCTCAGAATTAACAAGAATGAGGAGCGTTACATCTTGGGGCATCAACAAATACTTTAGATCTCCTAAACACATATCTAGCTCGAAATGGTCTTCAAGAAGTTTGAATAGAGAAGCTCATGCGGTCATATTTAGGGCACCTGTTTTCATCTTATTCATTTTGCACTTCAACAAATTTTCTATCTTAATTAATTTACTTCGAGCTTTGCTCTTAATAAAATTCCATCTTTTCCATCGTGATAGCCTTTTTCAAGCATTTTTCATTGAAACAATGATTATTAGACTTGCAATTTTCACATGAAAGAAGTTCTGCATATTACTCTAAAAAGTTTCTAAATGGTACAAGAACCTGAAATAGGACCACTAGTTAGAACTAACCCGAATTTAAAAATTGAAAACATTGGAGGGAGGATAGTCCAAATTATGGCTATCTATTCAAATCTTCTGTCAAAGATACCAGCTGAGTAAGAAAGCACGGTAGCGTATCAGTGATAGAACGTTGATTAACGATGAGTAATGACAATCTAATCATTAAAAATGAATCATTCTAAAAAATAACATCCTGCATTCATACGAATATCATTCACACACATCTAGTTAGGAGCATTTGATGCATTCTAATCATGACATCCTAATCATTTGGCATAAATAGGCCCATCAAACAGATTTTACAAGTCCTGCTCCCCAGAGAACGGCGTAACAAACCAATGAAACCACAAATCCTATACATCTGAAGTTGCAGTAGGTCGGATTAAGTCATCATGACGAATCTTATCTCCCTGAAGTTGCAGTGAAGCAGATTGAAGCCACAAGTCTTATCTCCCTGAAGTTCCAGTGGAGCAGAT
Organism: Gossypium arboreum; assembly: GCF_025698485.1. Lineage (NCBI taxonomy): Eukaryota > Viridiplantae > Streptophyta > Magnoliopsida > Malvales > Malvaceae > Gossypium > Gossypium arboreum. Next base: position 9,901,167 of record NC_069073.1, on the reverse strand, counting down.
TAAAGATAGCGAATCTTATTTCCCTGAAGTTACAGTGGAACAGATTGAAGTTACAAATGATGGCGGATCTTATCTTCCTGAAGTTGCAGTGAAGCAAGTTGAAGTCACTAACTTTATCTTCCTGAAGTTGCAACGGAGCATAAAGATATACAAACCTTATCTCCCTGAAGTTGCAGTGGAGCAGGTTGAAGTTACTAATTCTTATCTCCTTTAAGCTCTAACGGAGCAAATCGAAACTACAAATCTCTTCTCCTTGAAACTATATTGGAGCAAATTGTAGTTACAAGTCTCACCTTCCTGAAGTTGCAGTGGAATAGACTGAAGATAGCAAATCTTATTTTCCTGAAGTTACAGTAGGACAGAGTAAAGCTACAATTCTATGGCTCTGAAGTTCCAATAAGTTAGAACGAAGCTACTTCAAGAAGAGCAGCACTAAAGAGGTTGAGACTCAGAGACCGGGTAGGATTGGTCATTCTTAAAGTCTTTACTTCATTTTCGTTATGCGACAATAAGCAAAGGGGGGAATTGTAAGGCCCAATTTTACCCCGGACCCAAAACCAAATAGTAAAAAAAATAAAATCAAAATAAACTCATTTCCAACAGTAGTCAAATGTCCAAATACAAATGACTTATCAACTAAATTAGCCCAATCCAAACCAAAACTAAACTCAGACCTAAACTAAGCCCAAAATTTTACAAACAGAAGCCCAAAATTGATGACCTGACAACAAAGCAGGCCCAAATAGCCCGAGAGTTTGGCATTCATAGAAACTCTGGGGTTTCCCTCATTGCACCGCAGTAGCCTTCAGCCACCTCCAGCGCCACGTACCTCTGTACATACCAGAAGACTCCTTTGTACCTGCAAACAAACACAAAAAAAAGGGGCAGCATATCAAGGAGATCACAACAAAGAAGTTTTTTTTTCCCTTTATCTTTTGGCTATAAAGCCCGAAACAAACAATTTGTAATTTTTCGACAGACATAATAGCAATAAAAAATCATAGTGTAAAGTTAAAAAAAAGGTGTTTTTTTTATTTTATTTTTTGAAATAAATAGAGAAACATTAAAAACCTTACCAATCGATTTTTCTTTCCCTTTTGTCAAACACCGCCAATATTCGAAAATCCAAGAACCTATAGGGTTCTAATGAGGTTTCAAATGACGTGGAGGTTGTTTTGTTTTCGTTTGCTTTTTTTTCCCTTCTATTTCTAAACCAAATCGATTTTAAAATTTTTAGGATCTTTAAAAAAGAGAGGGGGACAAGAGGGACCAAAAGGGTTTTAAAAAAGGGTTGAAAAAAACCTAATCTTGGTAGCCCTGGCCACCATTTACAACGGAGACACAGTGGAGCTGCGGTGGTCCCATGGCCGGCCTCTGGGCGTGTAGAAATGGGGTTGAGAGAAAAGAGAAACCTTCTAATTTTTTTTTTAAAAAACAGTGGCAGAAATGAGTAAAAAGAATTTTTTTATTTTTATAAGGGTATGCAAACCATAGATGTCGAAACAACGCCGTTTAGATGCTCAACCCGCGCGACCCTACCTGTTGGCGAAATATCTGCGTGTTTCTAAAGCCCAATGGGCTATTTTCTGCTTTAATCCCTTCGTTTTTCTTGTGCTTTTCAATTTGGTCCTATGATTGTTTTATATATTCAAAATTTTTCGACATAATTGATTTTCGATTTCAATTCGGTCCTTCTTGATGCTGTGCATTTTGGAGGAGAGGGAAAATTTCTTTTTTGGTCCCTCCTTGTCATTCGCACATGCAAATCAGTCCCTTTCTCTTGTATCTATTTTTTTAATTTGCCTTGAATTTTGATTTTAAATTCAATTTAGTCTTTTCTCTTTATTTTTGCTATTCTATTTTATTTTTAATTAGTTTAATATTATTCTCATTGTGTATTTACCTATTTGTTTTATTATTATTACTAAATTAACTAGTTTTTGTAATACTATTGTTATTATAATTTTATATATATATATATATATATATATATTTGTTTACCTAAATTTATATATATATATATATATATATATATATATATCTTATTTTACCATCTACCTACTTCTATACTTTGATACAATTTTAAAACTATTTTATTTTTCTTTAGTCCTTTATTTTCATTATATCACAAATTACTTTCTACAATATCTTATGTATATATTTATTTATTCACTTATTCTCTTTTGTTTAAAATTCTTTTTTTTCTCAATTGATGCCTATTGTATTTTATTTATTTATTTATTTTATCATTCACTTATTTTTCTCTAATTATTAATCTTGGTGTTAAATTAATGTGTATTACGCGATTATTGCCATCATATGCTATGAATCGCTTTTTTAGTACACTCATACTGTTCTCATTAGTTAGCATAATATTTTATTCGCGTACCTCTTTTAAATATTATATCAATTTTCACCCTAAATTCATAAAAAAAAAAAGATTCTTTAATAAAGGCAATATTCCGTGTTTGGAAATTCGAGAGATCGTGCCCTAACGTACTGGGTTTCGATTTTTTCTCGTTTGACCCAAATGATCGAATATCCTTTTCAAATTAAAATGAATGAGTTTTGAAAATCAAAAGACAAGATTATTCTCGAGGGTTTAAAATGTCGTGTCATAATGCATTGGATGTGACATTCTATTACTTCGGGACAAGAAGGTCTTTAGTATCCGCTTCGACTTATCCAAACATCTTTTTTATAAAAAAGGAGGATCGCATTTTTTTTACGAATTTTCAACTTTTAACATTAAGACATTAATTAATCAATTAGGTACCAATTTTGGGCGTTACGAGGGTGCTAATCCTTCCTCGTACGTAACCGACTCCCGAACCCATTTTCTCTAATTTCGTAGACCAAAATCGCTGCTTTAGTAAAATAAAATATTTTATTAAAAGAATCAAATTACGAGGTGATCCGATCACACTTAAACAAAAAAGATTGGTGGCGACTCCCCATTTTCGTTTTCGATTTCAAAAATAAAATGTCGACTGTTTCCCAAAAAATGGTTTCGACACCAACTTAGTACAATCTTTATTTACACTGGTATTTATTTGGCGATTTTCATATTTTAATATACTTTTGCTTCATTTACAATTTAGTCTATAAAAATCTTAACAATTCAAAATAGTGTAGTCCACTACGCAATTGTATGTTTTTAGTTCTATCTTGTTCATCGGACTTGATAATTAAGTGTTGTTTGAAAATTTCGAAACTCATCTCATCCCTAATATAAAAAGTTTGATCAAAATTTTAAATCAAGTCAATTAATATAGTTTTTTTCTTCAAATCTTCTCATTTTCTACTACAAGGTAGCTCTAATTCATCTTCACTAAAATTATTTATGTTATAGTATCGATATCATATAATGTTTCCATTTATTACTATTGAAAGTAGACTCATTACTCTTTTAGGAATATAAAGATAAGCTCCTAATTATTTTTGTATATTTTAATGTTTTTCAAAATCGAATAAGGGAACCCGAAATCAATCTGACCTTTTCTCACTTAAATTAGTTCATCTCATAATATATAATTTCATTTTTTACCTCGTTTCTTCTATATAAAATTAGACTTAACTGGCTTCAATTTCATGGTTGGTTCAATATTTAACTCAATTTCTACAATTTTTTTTTTTGTGAATTTTCTAAGTTGAACTACTATTACTTGTCCAAAATTATTTTAGTGAAAATTTTACTTAGTATCACTCATACTAACATTTAACACTTCTTTCACTTATCAACTATTAGATTAGTATACAAGATCATTTGATTGTACATAACATTATAATTTTGATTATTATTCAATTTAATCCCTTAAAGCTTACATGTAAATTTAATTACATCATCACTTCACATACTATAATTCATATCACTTTCTTTTCATAGTTTAAAATATTTCCATTACTTCTTCTTTATTCCCACTTCATGAACACATTAAAACATAATCAATCATTATACTAGAAATTACTTTCTTATGTATTTACTTCAATTAAACATAAATTTCATAAGGAAATACTTGAATTCTTACATTGTCTCTTTAATATCTTCACTTTCTTTACTTCAATCTCCAAATTTCTTGCTTCCGAGATGATAGTTAAGCTCTCTAGGGTCTCTACTACAACTTTCCTCTTGGGTGCTTAAGAAAATTTTCAAGAATTTAGGGTGAAATAGTAGAAATGGATGACAAGAGACCAAATTGTAACAAAGGCAAAGTGTCCTTTCTATTTATAATGGTGGTGGCGTTGGAACGAAGAAGCATGAAGAGAATTTTCATGTTTCTACAAAATATCTTAATTAATTAAATAATAAAATAACAATAACAAAATAAAAAACTAATGGTAAAATATTCTAACTAATCATGTTTTAACACCATTTCTCACTAATTATTATTATGATAATTCATGATAATTATCTTGTTTGAAAAATTACCATTTTGCTCTTGTAATATCTTAGTATTTATTTTTGGGTCATTTCTCACTTTTGATAAAATTATAATTTAGTCTCTCCTAATACTCCACTAATTCAATTTGATCCTTACCTACCTAATTTATTTTACACATTGATCCTTTCCACCTTTAGGGTATTTTCACTTTTGGTCCCTTAAAATTTCCATATTTATGTTTTAACCCCATAAATATTGAATATTTTAACTAAGACCACATCACTTTTCATTTTAGTTCCTACCTTAAATTAATACATCATGACCTACTTTTTTACTCAATTTCCTTTGGTATTCATTAGCTTTTTGATAAATTTTTATTTTATTTACCATCAAGAATCTATCACATATTTTCTCCGAAATTACACTATTTACAACTAAGGGGGGGTTTTGGAATGTTACATCTTCAATCTATAAGAACAACTAAACCAAAAATGCTAGAATTTCATCTAAAAATGGGTTGCAAGTTGGATAATGTTCTAGACTTGAAGTCAAATAAATTTACCCCTCCTTATTTTGTGTCAATATGGTGTTCTATAGTGATTTGACTTTGTTGGTGTTTTCAACATCTACTTTCAACATAATGTGGATTTAAACAAGAACAACAAAACCATTCTTTTCACACAATGATAACACATCTTTCATCACAACATTCTAACCATTTTCTCTCAAATTCCAAATCAACTTCTTGTACTTAAAACCAAATGCATAGCATTTATAATGTCTCGAAACTTTTGTTGCAAAGCTTGAAAATATATACAAAATGCCTATGACATTTTTCAAAAATGCAACTAAGAATGAATTTAAATGATTGAATCAACTTGAATACTGTGAAAAACGAATGTCGATAATGACAATGAATTGTAAAAAAAAGAGAGAAAAATAGAACACACAGATTTTACAATGAAATCTTTTCGGGAAAAATAACGGGGGCAGAAGAAAAGAAAAATTCACTAATTGTTGAATTCGAATAATAAAAGAGAAGAGACAATTACGTCTATTTATAAATTTAAAAACTTATTATAATCAAAGTCTAATAAAAGTAATGCAGTATATCCAACCTATTTTGAAGTGTTAATTTGATTTGCACTTTTTTCAATTTTAAGCTTGTTATTAGTTAACACGTGTGCAATTTTAACTTCTTGGGCAGCTTGTATTTCTTCATGACTTTTGCACGAAACATGGAAAATATTTATAATGAAACCCAAATTATTGAAAAACTTGTGAAAGGAATGTGCCTCTAAAGATGTAGCATCAAGAGCCAAGTTATAATGGATGAGATGTTATTAATTTTGGGCCTACTATTTAATTTTTGATTAGGTGTAAAAAAGTAAATTTAGAAAATAAAAAAAAAGTCGAAAATATGAGTTGTCGTACAAGTTTTACATTGAAGAATAAATTGATGGACAACGATTTATTTTGAGAACTTTTATTTTAGACTTATTTGTTAAAATAATATTTTTAATTTTTCATTAGGAAAATATTTTAATTTTTAGTATTTTATCTTTTATTTTATTTTTAAATAACTTCAATATTAAATTGATGAGTTTAACTGGAATTAAGGTTTATACATGTACATATATATATATATATATATATATATATATATATCCGCGTGATGGCCTGACACTGAATTAAGAAATCAATTTTCCCTTTTCACTATTTTAATTCAGTTCCTTTTACCTGCGCAATTTTGCGCCATTTCCCTTTTTAACTTTTCTTTCTTTTATTTTTATTTTCAATTTGTTGAAACTTTCGTTCGTATATGTTTCTTTTCATGAGTAGCTAATTTTTTAATCAACTTTTAGGCGGGTAGACAATCTGGGAGAAGGCCGTGAGATCTCCACCTTACCTAAATAACTTTTATTTTAGTATTTGTTATTTCTCTGGATTAAAAAATAGACACTATCATCTTATAAAGTTGTATTGACATCAAGTCACAAAGAGCTCGTTGATTCATTATTGATAGGCGTACAATTAAAAGAACCGATACATCGTTTGTCATATTCGGTATATCGAGAAACATATTGGCATGTCCAATTAAGTGGTTGGTTGGATCCGTCAAGGGAAATATCAATCAGATTTAAATGGCCTGTGCGGTGGAGATCGCTGGTTTGAGTTGGGCCCTTCTAGTTCAAAAGGCTACTGAAGAGCTTAATTATAGACGTGTGTTTCATGGTTGTTTATTTGGTAAAGGTTAGTTGTTGGGCGTTCCTGCAATTAATTTACACATGAAAGGGTTGGTGGTCAGAGATGTACTCGATCACTATAATTGACTTATCAGTTGAATGAGAAGATTTTTTATCGAGGACCAATTCGAAACCAAAGCCAAAATCGAGCTTGAAGCTAGAATATCATTATATCGTTTCTGTTTATTTTTACTATAATTATTTCAATTTTAATTATTTTTACTTTTATCATATTTAAATCATCTTTTTTTTTTTGTATAGATTATCACATATCATGAACATACCAACTGCCTAGACACACAATTTAATTAAATCGAAGAATAATTTTAAATATCTCAATTTCTGTAGAATCAAATTTTCTCCTTGTACTCCTATTTATATACTATTTAGACATAAAAATTTATTTTTGCGTACTTGACAACCATCAAATTTTGGCCCCGTCCACTAGCATAGAGATTATATATTCGTATGAATCATTATGTTTCTCACAAAGATACCAAACTTGAGCATTTGAAAGGAAAAAATAATGAATAAAACATATAAGAGGGCCAATTGCGGAAGAGGACACGTGCGTCTCGCTATCTGTGAATGTACAGCACAAACTTGTAGGCTCCATTGAGTAGGGAATCCAAGAAGTTTGTTTTTTGTTTTGCAAATTTCTGAGTTACACAGAATGCAAAAAATGGGACCTTCTACATTCTTTTTCTATGTGATGTGTCACATATTCTCCAACATGGTTACTGAGTGAATATTGGGTTGGACCTTTGCTGCATTCCTTTGGTTAAAAAAACTCAACACAGAAATGAATCAACTAGATCAAACCCTAGGTTCATGATCCACACCGAAGCTTGGGAAACCACTCAATGTCAAATAAATATATTTCACAAGAAAAATGTTTAATTTCAGAGCCAAACCAACATATTGATTTTTCTACCCAAATAATATCAAATGTATCCAATTCTGTACACCAACCAACAACCAAAACAAGAATTTGAAGTTGACAGGAAAATTCCCAAATTTTCTTCTTAACTAACTTGCTAAGCTCAACCTGGCCTGTTGGCTCAATTGAAACTTTTCTTATTGCTCACCCCATGGCCAAAAACCTTGCTGCTCATCAACTTCATTCAACAGATAACAAAATCCCTCTACTTGAACTACTTGGTCAGGTTTAGTGCAAAATCCCTCTACTTGAACTACTTGGTCAGGTTTAGTGCATGGGAGGTCTGGTCTTGTTGAGCCTTGGAGAAGTTGAACCATGCTTGTTGGCCTCGTTGATGAAGTTGAGAAAAGGCTTTTTCTGCTCCATGAACCCTCATTTACTTCATCCTTAATGCTTATTTCGTTTGAATCTTTGGTTTTCAAAGACAACAACTACATGACAATAGAACAATTAAAACCCTAGTCGGAAGCTATGATGAGATCAAGTGTTGATGAAGATGAGAAAGCGGTAGTTACCTCAGCACTAAGCTTCTTGTTTTGAGCCTGAAGTGCATCAGCGTCAGCCTTGAGTGCTTCACACTGTTTCTTCAGAACATCATAATCTTTCTCCAATAGTTTGGTCTTCCACCTGGCCCTCCTGTTTTGAAACCAGATGGCTACCTGCCTTGGTTTCAGCCCCAAAGCCTTAGCCAGTTGCAATTTCCTCTGCGGTTCCAGCTTGTTACCCGACTCAAAACTCTTCTCCAGTGCCTTCACTTGTTCCAACTTAAGCCTCTTCTTCTTCTCACCAACATGCGATCCATCATCATCAGATGATTCATCCTCCACAAGAACTTGCTCAACACCTGAGAAACACTCTGATCTTTTCATCATAAAAGGTGCACCATAAACAAAGAATATACATGTATAGACAGATGGGGAGAAAGAGAGAGAGAGAGATCATACCTAGGAAGAGTTGGGGAGGGCAAGAAGGGGAAAGAGATGATCATTACTATGATCTTCATTGGGCGGGAAGATGAAAGAATGAGGAAACGCCATGGCAATGTTAGCCTGAAATTCATTCATAAGCTACGGATATGATTTATATCATGGTTATAACGTGATGGAGCTTAGGACATACCAAAAGACAGCGATTTTTAGTTCGAGAATTGAGATATGATCATCATCAACAGTGTAAACGATGGAGAGGCGTGCGACATTATGTAAGATCATCTCTCTCCAAATTGAAAAGACGAAAGAGAAAAAAAGATGAATCTATTTTAACTCCTATTAAGCACACTTATAGAAACTTATAGAAAGAAAAATTATATTTTCTATTATTCTAATTTTCTATCACTTTAATTTTTTATTTTTCTTTTTTATTTTTCACTTTACCGACCAAAACCATAAAGTTAGTTAACTAGTCTTTGGTTTAAAATAGTTGCCTTTTAATTTAAAAGAGAAATTATTTTATAAACTTTTCCTACCATATCATCTATAATTCTTTTCCAATTATTTAATGAGATTTAAGTAATTTTTCCCATGTCATTGATACATAATTTTGGAAAAAATTTTACCTCGAATCTCAAACTTTTCTTGAAATTCGAGGTTTAAGATTTAGGGTTCGAATTTAAATTTAGGGTTCAAGATTTAAAGTTTGGGATTTGAGTTTAGGGTTCGGGGTAAAATTTTTTTGTCAAAAACATAATTTAGTTGGTTTTTGTACAATCATATTTTACTCTTTGTGCATTTTTAAAAAGTTACATTAAATCAGGAGTTTGAATATCAATATTTAAGGTAAATTATGCAAATAGTCATTTAATTTTGAGAATATTTTTATTTAAGTTAATTAAGAAAGTTTTTGATTTAGTCATCAACATTTTTTGAATTTTAAATTTTTTGTCCTCTTCCTTTAAGTAGATAACAGAAGTCTGACCTGGCTTTTATTTTATTGGCATTACAACAAAATTATCTTTCCATATTTTCAGAATTGATGTGGTTGAACCAATCAGATCATTAGTTCCTAATTTGACTAGTTTGTCGGTTCAATTGAATCAATTATTTAAAAAAAATTCTTTTTTTAAAAAAAATTAAACAATAGCGAAAACAAATCCAACTATTGGTTCGCACATCAACCGATACAACTCTTTATTCTACATAGATACCTCGACCGACCGAATTTTGAATTAACTTTATTTTTTAGAATGTTTTATTATCTTTTTTAATTAAATTGAATAAATTATTATTTTTAAAAAAATTTAAACAATAGAAAAAATCAATTCAATTGTCGGTTTGCACGTCAACAGATCCAACCTTTTATTCTGGACTAGTATCTCGACCAACCGATTTTTGAATTATTTTTATTTTGTAGAATGTATTATTATATTTTATTCTTTATAATTTTTACATATTATAAAAAAATTGAATTTTTAATTTAATAATTTTTATATTTTCTATAATTTTATTGTTCTTATTTTTTGAATATTTTTAATTTTATATCATGTTTTAATAATTTTGACTTTATATATTTATATATTATAATAATAAATTTTAATTTTTGGATTTAATAAAATTTATAGTTTATATTTTTTGAATTTTATATATTTTGGAATAATTATGTACATTGGATTTTTATATTTTATATATTCTAAAAATTTCAATTTTGAATTTCAATTTTTTATAATTCTTTTATATGTTTTGAAACTTTATATATCTTTTTATATATCATCAATTATCATGTGTAAAGATATTAGATGTATTTTCATTGGTTCAGCGTGTCACTTTTAAAATAAAAAAACTATAAAGAATTGATACAACAAGATCCAAAATGAAAAAAAAAAAAATAATACAAGCTAAATTGTGATAACTTCCATCCCTTCTTTGGATCCTGGAATGTACATTTTAATTTGGCCAAGAGCATGCTTTTTTATTAGAAATTTTGTACCCTTTGAAATAAGGATGGATCACTGTTATTCTTGGTTGTCTCACATCAATCCTCTCCACATGCCTCCTCCTTCGCATGTCAACTTGTTTTCTCTTCTATTTTCCTGTAACTAAAACTTTTCTTTTATAATTATACTTTATATCTTTTCCATGTACAAATGGGTTAAGAATTGAAAAAAATTAAGACAAAATTGACCAACTCAGATTAAAACTCACGCAAGGCATGAGTGTATGGTGGGAACTTTAAGACTTTGCTTACGAAGGAAAGAAAATTAAAAAATTGAAAAATTGAAAAATTGAAAAATTGAAAAGGTGGAAAATTAGAAGGATGAAAAATATAAATTTTCTTTTCATATGTGTGTTTGGTAGAAAAGATAAGAAAATAGAAAGAAAAACTAATTTTCTTTCTCTCTATTCTTTGTAGAGTTGAAAAGTGAAATAAAAGAAACTAAAATAAAATAATTAAAAATATATAATTTGAACTAATATACACTTCTCTTCCATTTTTTTTTTCCTCTCATTATTTCAATTTGAAATGATTGATTTTAATGCATTAGGATGGAAAGTGATCACCCAAATTTTTTTTCAAGATGGAAAATTGAAGGGGTGGAAAACTAGAAGCACAAAAAATATATTTTTTCTTTTCATATGTGTGCTTGGTAAGAGAGATGAAAAAATAGTTCATTTCATTGCTTGGTGGAGTTAAAATGGAAGGAAAGAAAATAAAACATTTGAAAAATATATACTTTTGAACTGAAATGTATACTTTTGCAAGTTTGATTGTCATAAATTTTCATGCTATGCTACCATGGTTTATGCGAGCCTTAACCCAAAAAAGAGAGCAGTGGTATGGAACCAATTGTTAAGTATAGCCCCTCCTGACAATGAACCTTAGGTCCTTAGGGGTGATTTTAATGCGATTGTCTCAACTGATGAACAAAGAGGTGGTGCTAGAAATGGGTATTTGGGCAATGCTCCTTTTAGCATTTTATTTTTCAAGGGGGTTTGTTGGACCTTGGCTATGTAGGTCCAAAATTTACATGGGGAAAAGGGAATCTTTTTCAAAGGCTTGATCGATGCATTGGTAATAAGGAGTGGATTAATATGTTGCCCAACTCTTTGGTGAAACATTTGGAACGAATTGGATCAGATCATCGTTCGCTTCTTTTGACTATCCATAACAGATTCAATAGACCTTGTAATAAATTCAGGTTTTTGGCGCCTTGGCAAAATCACTTTCTTTTTAAAGATTTTCTCCAATCAGTTGGGGATTCAGATAAAGATGCTCTTATGAATATAGACTTGTTTACTCGTGATGTGAAGAAATGGAATGTGAAGGTGTTTGGGCATATTGGTAAGCGGAAACGAGATATCTTTCGATGACTAGCGGGAATTAAATGTGCTCTAGATAAGTCTAATTCAGTTTTCCTCTTCCAACTGGAAAAAGGACTTGAAAAGAGAATTAGATATTGTTTTGAATCAAGAAAAGAGCTTTTGGATGCAACGGGCCTGCTCTCGATGGATCATGGAAAGAGATCAAAATACACAGTTTTTTTTATCTCACTACATCACATAGACATCGTATGAATAAGGTTCATGCTTTGCACTCGATTCTGGTGAGTGATGTGATGACGATTGTGTATTAAAAACCTTGGCTGTAAATTTCTACAAAGACTTGCTTACCAAAGATGATCCGGTGATGTGTTTTTATGCTATGATGGGTTGTTTTCCTCCTTTAGAGGTACAGTCGTTTCAAAAATTATCTGCTGAGGTAATCAACGATAAGATCAAGAAGGCTATGTTTGATATACATCCACAAAAATCACTGGGCATTGATGGGATCCATGCAATGTTTTATTAGAAGAATTGGGAAGTGGTTGGGAGATCTATTTGTTTATTTTTTCGTGGTGCTTACTTGGATAGGAATATCGATGATTGGGTGAACCGTATAGTCATTTTTTCATTCCAAATGTGGAAAAAATAATAGATTCAACATTTCTGACAGATAAGTCTTTGCAACGTTCTCTATGTGGTTAACCGTATGAAAGAGTTCATGAGTAGTTGGGTTCAACGTAATCAAGTTAGCTTCATTCCTGGTCATTCTATCTCGAATAATATTATTATTGCACAAGAAATTATACACACCATGTAGAAGAAAGGGGAAAAGGATTTATGGTAATGAAAATTGATTTGGAAAAGGCTTATGATAGGTTGGATTAGAACTTTATTGAAGATACCTTTTTGGATATTGGGATCTCGACTAACATTAGGAAGCTCATTATGAATTATGTGTATTCTGTTGCAATTGAGTTGGAATGGGGACCTTTCTGAGGTTTTTTGTCCTTCACATGGTATTAGGCATGGAGATCCATCGCCTTACCTATTTGTTTTATGTATGGGACGACTTGCTCGCACTATACAAAAAGAAGTTCAAGAGCAATGATGGAAGCCTTTCAAATTTAATCAATCTGGACCGGTAATTTCCCATCTTTTCTTTGTTGACAGTCTCATTCTTTTTGCAGAGGCAAATTTAGATCAAATGAAGGTGATTAATAGTGTCTTGCGAAATTTTTCTTTGCAATCATGTCATAAGGTTAGTGTTTAAAAAACTAAATTTTATTTCTCTAAAAATACTCACTTGTTTTTTAAGGGCTCTATAGCAAATAATTGGGTTTTGCTACTATTGAGAGCCTTGGTAAATATTTAGGAGTCCCTTTTCTACACGGACAAGTAACCAAGGAGACGTATAGCTATGTGATTCATAAAATAAAGTCAAAGTTAGCTGGTTGGAAAGTGCATACATTGTCTCTTGTGAGTCGTATCACTCTTGCTAAATTGGTGCTAGCTTCTATACTGGTATATGTTATGCAAAAAACTATTTTTCCAAAGAGCCTTTGTTTAGAGATGGAAAGATTGCTACGTAATTTTGTGTGGGGAAAGACTAATGACTCAAAAAGGGTTAGCTTTTTCAATTGGGAAACTTTATGTCGTGGGATTGATGAATGAGGTCTTGGATTCCATAACATGGCTCAAATGAATAACAATTTTCTTGTTAAGAACGGCTATATATTGATGGCTTGTTTGAATCAACTATGGGTACAAGTTTTTTAGTCAAAGTATAAGAATGATAGTCAAATTTCGAAGGTTTTTCATCCTAGAAATGGCACTCGGTTATGGAAGGGTTTATGCAAAGTTTGGGACAAGGTTCGAAATGGAATTATTTGGGTTCTAGGTGATGGACGATCCATGGATATTTGGAGAGACGCTTGGCTACAGGACAAGAAGCCTCTTGCGAGTTATTGTCCATAATCGAACTTGTTACTGAGTTTTTTCATTTCAGTTTAAGATATGGTGGCTAAGAATACACAATAGGCATGGGATCAATTTGCTTCTTTACTTTCGTCTCAATGCTTAATTAAGATTGCAGCTACTTATCCTCCTTGTGGCAAAGAGATCATGGATTGGCTCGGTTGGAAATGGGAAAAAAGACGTTGTTTTACTACAAAATCAACATGTAGCCATGAATCAAACAGAACTTCATTTAAGTCCACGATGGAAAGTTATATAGAAATCTCGATGCCCATAATGAGTTCAGATGTTTTTATGGTTGGTTGGTAAGGGAAAATTACTAACTAATGATGAAAGAGTTAAGAGATGCTTAACTATGGATCTGAGTTGCCATATATGTGATGCTAGTGTCAAAGATGTCGACTATATACTTAGGAAATTGTAACAGCCCGTTTTCAGTGAAATCGGTGTATGATTTTTGTAGAAGGCCCAAATTGCCCGGGCCCATTTTACAACCTTTAACCCAAAACAAAAAAAAAACCAATCTAAACAGACCTAACCCAAATAACTAAAAACCCACCTATCCACTAAATAAAACCAATTTACAAGCCCAAACAAACCATAAGCCCAACACCACAAAATTTTCAGAAAAAGAAAAAAAAACCTAACCCTAGCCCCCTAATCCAAGTGGCTATCGCCCCTAGTGCTGTCGCCTCTGACCAGCCTGCTCCACCGCCCACCTGCTCTACTGTCATGCCAACTGCTCTGCCACCACTTGCACCTGTAAGGATTTAAAGAAGAAGAGACATCAAACAATAAAATAATCATGTAAAAAATGGCTATAAATGCCATAAAAAATCCTTTGTAAGTTTTTTTAAGAGAGATTCATTGAATACAAAAAAAAGGGATTCAAGTACACTAAGAAAACAATAACAAAGAAGAGCGAAGGAAAAAGAGTCCGAAAGGTGCAAAATTTGTTTTTTTCGTTTTTTAAAATCTGTTTATATTCATTTTTTTTCTTTCTTTTTGTTTTCTTTTTTTTTTTTAAAAAAAGGAGACTATGTATATATTCTAAATATAAAAATAAAAAAAAAAAAATACCCTTTTTTGGAGTTCTAGCCACCGCACGCGGTGGCCGGCGACGGCGAAGCTCACGGTGGCAGCTGGTCGGACCTTGGCCGGATTCCTGGCCTGAGACCGGAGGGGAGGAGAGAGCTTGAGAGAGTTTTCCCTTTTTTTTAAGAGAGAAGAGAGAAAATGAAGTTTTAAAAAAAAATCTGACTTATATAGGCCATCAAAACGACATCGTTTTGGGACTGGCCTTAAACGCCCAAAACGACGTCGTTTCGCCCTAGCCTGACCCGATCCGACCCGCTCCAGTTAAAGATCCGCGTGTTTTCTAATGGAAAGGCTAATTTCACTTTTAGCCCTTCCGCTTTTTACCATTTTGTAATTAAATTTTTTGTTATTTTTAATTTCGCCCAATAATTCGTCTTTTTGTTTCATTTTAGTCCCGCGCAAAACGCTACATTTAGAGGGATGGGGATATTTTCTTTTTTCGTCCCTTCACGTTGCGCGTGTGTTACAATCTGGTCCTTTCTTACCTTTTTCATTTTGAATTCGCCCTAAAATTTCGTTTTAAGTCTGATTTAGTCCTTTTTTTTTGTTATTTTGCTGTTTTACTTTCAAATTAATTATTTTTATTCTTATTTTCATCATTTATTATTACTATTAATTATAATTAGTACTGCTTATTATTATTATTATTATTATTATTATTATTATTATTATTATTATTCATACATATATATTATTATTTATATTATTACTATCCTTTTCATTCTTATTTTTATTAATATTATTATTATAATCTTATTTTATAACTATTATCATTTTTTAAAATTATTGTTACTATTATTCTTTTACCATTTAATACATTATTATTACTATTTTTGTTATTATTATTATTACTATTGTATTATTACTATTATTATTATTATTTTTGTATTTACTTATACGTTATTATTTTTATATCAACTAATTTAATATATATATATTTTTAGCACACTTATTTTGTTTATATATCATTACTCTTATTATTATCATTTCATCATTTATTTTATTTATATCTTTGTAAATAATTTCAACTTTAGATTATTTATTATTTGTATTATTGTTATTATTACTATTTATTATTACCATTATTATTACTATTACTATTACTATTACTATTACTTTTACTTTTATTACTATCACTATATTATTATTATTTTATTTTCTATTACTATTATCATTATTATTATTACTAATATTAATATTCTTATTATTACTATTATTATTATCATTATTATTATTATTATTATTATTATTATTATTATTATTATTATTATTATTATTATCGTTCTCATTATCATCGTCATTTTATTTTGTCATGTTTTATATTTTTATGTATTTGCTTATTTCATTTTTCTTATGCATTTGTTTATATTTTTATATTACTAGCCTTACTTTTATTTCATCTTTTATAATTGCTCATATTATTGTTATTGACACTTGTCGCACCTATTATTATGTTATTATACATATTAGTACTATAATTTGCTTTTATATTTCACTATAAATCACGTCATATTTTTACTCGATACATTAAAATATTATTTTAAATAAGAAATATTTCGTATTTTGAGATTCGAGAAAATCGTGCACTAACTTACTGGGTTTCAATTTTTCTCGTTTAACCTAAATAACAGAATATTCTTTTAAAATCGCAATATGAGTTTCGAATAAAATGCTTACTCTCGGAGATTCGAGACGTTGTGCCCTAACTTACCGGGTATGACATCTTGTCACTTCGAGATAAGATTTTTTTTAAAAAAATAAAATAAATAAAGGAAATATTTAGTATTTGGAAGTTTGAGAGATCGTGCCCTAACTTACTGAGTTACGATTTTTTCTCGTTTACCCTAAATAACCGAATATCTTTTTAAAAAAGGAGGTTAAAATACATGAATTTTAAATAAAAAGGCAGGCTTATTTTCAAAAGTTCGAGATGTCATGTCCTAACTTATTGGATGTGACATTTCATCACTTTGAGACGAGAAGGTCTTTAACATTTGAGCGTTTTTTACAAAAGAGGGATCGTATTTCAAAGTCTTTCAAGTTTTTAATTTTCGACACTAAGACACTAATTAATCAACTAGGTATCAATTTTTGGGCGTATCGAGGGTGCTAATCCTTCCTCGTGCGTAACCGACTCCCGAACTCACTTTCTGATTTTCGTAGACAAAAAATTATCGTCTTAGTAAATCTTAACTTTTATTAAAACGACTAATTTGAAGTGATCGGATCATACCTCATCAAAAAGGATTGGTGGCGACTCTCGTTTTTTCGTTTTCATTTTCAAAACCAAAGCCAATTTTCATTTTTCAAAAGATGGTTTCGACAGCTTGGCAACTCCATTGGGGACCTAAATAAGAGAGTCAAGCCACAAGTTGATTAACTTTTTTCTTTTTGTCGAAAATTAAAAAATTGGTTTTGATATACGATCCTTTCATTGCATTTCATCCGTTTTGTGTTACAATCTTCATCATTTTATTCATATTTTCTTTCTTTGCTTCGAGCTTTTTTGTATATACCTGCACATTGCATTGCATAACTACATGGTTGCACCCTTTTAAGTGGGAGTGAGAAACTATTCCTTCGTGAGGTTTTCACCTCCATGTAGGATAGTGGATCACTTTCGGGATACATCTGTGCCTATGTCTTCGTGAGATTTTCATCTCCGTGCAGCCATAGGGAAATGTATTCCCCTGAACTGAACTCGATCTATATGAGCTTATAATGGGTGAGGATCGAGGAATTTGCTGGTTCAGGTACCTTTACTTTAGAACCGAGCCCCATATAGCAAGCCTTAAGAGCCCTCCCTAGGTAGAGCCACTCCGAGCCCCTAGTGGTCACCCAGATAGGTACTCTATTTTGTTTATTTCTCCTGTGCTAACATTTTTTCTCTTGTTGTGATTGCATTGCATTACATCATCATAGAAAGAAGGTGTTGATTCATATTCGATTGCTAAATAGAAGAGCTTGTCATAAGAAAATAGATTTCTTGATAAAGTGGAATATAATACGACCATCCGAATATAGTCCAAGTAAACACAACGAAAGAAGGTTGAAAGTCTGCGGAGTAATACAAAACTTTATTTTATTGCCTGAGGATTCAAGCTGACAAAGATTATTTGAGAGCCGTCACGTCTTGACTTTCTTAAAGGAGTTGACGAGTATCGTGGGGATAAGTGATCAATGAGTCATGGCCTAGATCAAGCAAAAAGGAGTTAATATGGACATCTTTTGGAGAATTCGCAAAACTCGACCATAACATCCGGATATGAAGAGGAAATAGGTGTCTTCGCTTGGAATATAAGAGAAAGGCCGTATATGTAATCTGTTTTATGTAAAGGAATTTGTTTTCAAGAAAAATTGTTCTAATGAAATTGAATTCAGAATCAACGCCTTCCTTTCTTTTACATTCATTCCATGCATTTGCATTGCATAACATCATTTGCATTAGACTTTCACTAAATGACCCTAATTAGGTAAAATTATTTCAGTTAACTTGGGAACCGACAAAAGTCAAACGACTAGGCATCTTTACGGTACACGGAGAAGGATAAAAGATATGGATCAAAGATTGGAAATACTTGAACAACTTCAAAGAGAGACGCAAGACCTGCTGCAAATGCAAATGCAAGAGCAACTGGTGAAAATCCAGCAAGATATGAGGGACCAAGTGCTAGAGTCCCAAAGGGATATGATGAATCGGTTGTCCCAATTGCGGACTAAGGGGCTAGAAAAAGGAAAAAGCTCCATAATCAATGTTGAAGAGGACAATGAGGAGCCTCTCTACCCTCCAGGTTTCACCCCGACAAATGCTCAAACAGATCCGCAAAGTGTACCTATTATCAGAACCCAGCAATATCAAACCAGTACCTCGGCACCAGTGGATTACCTGATAGGCTTACGCTCCAATCTAGGGGGCAATCCAACCAATCCTGTAGTTCCTGATTTGGATGAAATGGAAAAAAAAACAAAGAGGGAATTGCCAAAGCATCTCGAGGATTGGTTGGAAGAAAATTTTAAAGCAAGGGAGAATGTTGACTACTACTGTAGGATTGGCGCCAAGGATCTGAGTTTGGTCCCTGATCTAATACTCCCGCCAAAATTTAAGACTCCAGAGTTTGAAAAATACAATGGGGCTAGTTGTCCTGAAGCTCACATCACAATGTTCTGTCGAAGGATGACTGGATATGTTAATAACAACCAATTATTAATTCATTGCTTCCAAGACAGTCTGATCGAGTCAACAGCTAAATGGTACAATAAATTAAGTCGTGTTAAAATCAATTTATGAAAGGATTTAGCACAGGCTTTCATGAAGCAATATGGCCACGTGACTAACATGGCACCCGACAGAATTACACTACAGAATATGGAAAAGAAGCAAAGTGAGAGCTTCAGGCAGTATTTCCAAAGATGGAGAGAGGTAGCGACACAAGTCCAGCCACCTCTTTTAGAAAAAGAAACTATGATGCTTTTCGTCAACACTCTGAAAGCCCCATTCATTACCCATATGTTGGGAAGCACTACCCTAAGCTTCTCAGACATAGTAATGTCCAGCGAGATGATTGAAAATGCAATCAGGAGCGGGAAGATAGACGCAGGAGAAAGCGCCAAGAGGTTAACCCCAAAGAGAAATGAAAATAAAGTGAACAATGTGAGCAAAGGGTATTCCAAATCGGTTAACATAGGTCAGCCGAAGACTGTAACCACTAGCTATCAAGGCTCTTCAAGGCGGGAATCTAACTCGAAGTCGAATACAGAAAGGCTCCGGTTTACACCTATCCCAATGTCATATAAGGAGTTGTATTAGAATCTCTTTGATGTACATGTGGTGTCTCCGTTTTACTCAAAACCCGTGCAACCTCCGTTCCCAAAATGGTATAATGAGAATGCTTAATGCGAATACTATGCTGGAATAACGGGACACTCAATCGAAAACTGCACTATATTTAAAAAGTTGGTCGAAAGGTTAATTGAAATGGGAGTTGTGAAGTTTGACGATTCCTCAGAACCAAATTGCTCCGACAATGCAGTAAATGCGATTTGAAAGTGGGGGCAAAAGAGTTGCAATGCCTTGAACAAGTCAAAAGCCTGGAAAGAATATCGGGGAATTTGAATGATATATCCGAAGAGGGAACCGAGGAATAAAAATCTCCAAACCTTTACATACTTGGGAGTGTTTTGAATAATGTGACTGTGGAAGAGATCCCTATATTTTTAGAGCCAATCTAGAGTAATATTCAAAACACGCTTGTTGTTTTAAGCCCAGAAGTAATAAGAATCCTTTTGTGAAATAGGCTTGTGTCCAAAATCTTTATTTCAATAAAATGCATCTTTTTGAGCAAATATTCTTTTTTTTTCATTTCATACTGTACAAATATTTGTTCTTAGATTCCTTTGTTCTTTGGACTTTCTTTCAAAAATTCATTTATTCTTCATTCATGATCATATCATACAAATAATCATCCTTAGAATCATTTATTCTTTGGAATCTGCCTTCAGCAGGTCCCCAGATATCAATGACGTGAGCGACGCTGTCACTGACTCCAAGTCTCTTTTTGAGCCAGATATGTGTCTAGAGGGATCTCAAGACCTTAAAGATGATAGAGATTGTAGTCTATCTCCTGATTTGTCAAGGATGGTAGAACAAGATGAGAAATAGATCCTACCTTACAAAGGGGCAATGGACATCGCGAACTTAAGAGAAGAGAAAGAGGTAAAGATTGGAGTATATATCACCACAGAGACAAAGTGAGATGTCAAGAATACAAAGATATTTTTGCATGATCGTATCAAGATATGTCAGGGTCACTAAGGCCTGTGGATGCTAAAAAAGGGTCTATATGAGTGTCAGCAGGACAAATGCTAATGGTTTTACGTTAGCTAGGCTAATCATGAGGTTTAGGTACTGCTGATCCACCATGGAAAGGGATTGTATCAGTCAAGCCGTGAATGCCAAATGGAGGAAGACAAGACTTTTATGCTTCCTCAATTTCTTCACAAATTTTTTATATGTGGGGCATGGATATTATGGGGCTGATCTCATCAAAAGCTTCTGACCGATACTGATTCATCTTTGGGCTCACCGATTACTTCACGAAAAGGGTGAAAGTTGTTTCATATGCCAATGTTACTAAGTCGACAGTCATCAAATTCCAGAAAAAAAAAGGGTGCCAACAAAGAATGCCAGAAAGGATTATGTCTAACACAACTGCACAATGTCAAAAGTTTGCAGTCTGTTCAAAGATTAGGCGCCATATTGCAGTGCAGCAAAAAAAAAAGGAGAAAGAGAGAAAAAAACAACAAAAACAACAAACTAAGGATCATGGGGAAGATGACCGAGACTTGTAAAGATTGGCATAAGAAGTCACCTTTTACCCTCTATGTTTATCGAACGTCGGCCAAGACCTTTGTCGGGGCAGCACATTTCTTATTATGGAATGAAAGTGGTTTGTCTATTGAAATCAAGATTCTTTCTCTCCAAGTTTCGATTGAGTCGATAATTGGATGAAGCAGAATGGATCCAGTGAATTTAATTGAAGAAAAGAGGTTGAAAGTTACTCATCATGGTCAAACATACCAAAAGCGAATGATGCAAGTTTACAACAGAAAGGTTCATCCTAGAGAATTCCACGAGGGGGACCTGTCATTGAAAAAGATCCTTTCTATACAAAGGGACTTCA
Organism: Gossypium arboreum; assembly: GCF_025698485.1. Classification (NCBI taxonomy): domain Eukaryota; kingdom Viridiplantae; phylum Streptophyta; class Magnoliopsida; order Malvales; family Malvaceae; genus Gossypium; species Gossypium arboreum. Next base: position 9,879,591 of record NC_069073.1, on the reverse strand, counting down.
GAGAAAAGTGGACGCCAAACTGGAAAGGACCTTATGTAGTGAAGAAGGCCTATTCTGAAGGAGCATCGATTCTAGCCGAAATGTATGGTAAAAACTTGCCCAATCCTGTGAATTCGGATTCCATCAAGAAGTATTTCACCTAGAAAGTGAGAGGCCAAGGCGAAAACCCGCAAAGGGTGTTTTGGAGACCTTAAAAAAAAAAGAGGAAAAGAAAAGAAAGAGGGAGAGGCCAAGGCGAAAACCCGCAAAGGGCACCTTGAGACCAAAGAGGATTCGAGTTCGAAAAGGGCGGCTCAAATTTGGATTAAAATGGGGCATACAGTAGTTTTTCTATGCCTGAATTAACAATGAAAAAGTATGTTACGTCTTGGGGCATAGACAAAGTACTCCAGATCCCCTAAACACATATTGAGCTTAGAAAGGTCCTCAAGAAGTTGGTACAGAGAAGCTCAAGCTGCGATATCTGGGGCACCTAGTTTTCCATTTTACCCATTTTGAATTTGCTATCTTTGATTGCCTTATTCTTTTTAAGATACGTCCCAATAAATTTCTTTCTTAATTACATTTGCTACCCTTGATTGACTTACTTGCTTCGAGCTATGCTCCAGATTAATTTCCTTCCGGTCTATTGTTATGATCTTTTTCAAGCATTTTGCATTGAAATAACAATTAGTGGACTAATAATACTTTCATAAAAGGAGTTTCGCATAATACTTTGGAAGCTTCTAAATAATACAAGAACCTGGAACAGGACTATTGTTTAGGACTCACCAAGCCTAAGGGTTGGAAATATTGGAGAAAGATGACTATCTCTTTGAAATTTTTATTGGTTGAACAAAAAGATAAGACGTTTCATCGGTGATACAACCTCACCAAATAACGATCAATGTCAACCAAAGTGTAAAAGAGGATCATTCTTGGGAAAAGAAAAATGATACTCTGCATTCATACAGATATCAGACATATACATCTGGTCATTACACCCAGGGAATGGTGTAACAAATTAATCAATTGAAGATGATACAAATCCCATACCTCTGAGTTGTAGCAGGATGGATGGATAAAACCAAATGTTATCCCCCTAAAGTTTTCAATTGGAGGTACAAACTTTATGTCCCAAAAGGTACAGTAGAAGGGACTTTGCAATTACAGCGGGGCAAGCTTGCTGAGCAGAATGTGATTGTTACTTAGGGTTTTTCATCAAGAATACCAACTGAACAAGATGGCAGCATAATACGTTAGTGATAAGGCCCTCATGAACAACGAGCAATGATACCTTAAGCCTTCTAAAAATGATCATTCACATTTTTTGCATTTATATATCATTCAAGACGCATCTAGTTAGGAGCATTAGATTCATTTCGATCATAGCATCCTAATTATTTGACATAAGCATTACATCTAGCTAGGAGCATTTGATTCATTTCAATTATCGTATCCTAATTATTTGGCATAAGCATAGATACATGAAACCGATCCTACAGGTCATGTCCCTAGATCGGTGAATTTACTAGCCTTAACCCCCTAAGCAGTAGGGTAACAGGCTGAAAATTACAGATCTTGTCTCCTTAAGTCGTAGCGGAGCAGATCGAACACTGTGAGCCTTAACCCCCTAAGCAGTAGGGTAATAGGCTAAAAATTACAGATCTTGTCTTCCTAAGCAGTAGCGGAGCAGATAAAAGACTATGAGCCTTAACCCTCTAAGCAGTAAGGTAACAGGCTATAAATTACAGATCTTGTCTCCCTAAGCAGTAGCGGAGAAGATCAAAGACAATGAGCCTTAACCCCTAAAAAGTAAGGAAACAGGCTAAAAATTACAGATCTTATCTCCCTAAGTAGTAGTGGAGCAGATCGAAGATGATAAGCCTTAACCCCCTAAGCAGTAGGGTAACAGGCTGGAAATTACAATTCGTATCTCCTTGAAGTTTCAGCGGAGTAGATCGAAGCTACAAATCTCTTCTCCCTGAAATGGCACTAGAGCAACTCGAAGCCACAATTCGTATCTCCTTGAAGTTCCGGCGAAGTAGATCGGAGCTACAAATCTCTTCTCCTTGAAATGGCACTAGAGAGGCTCAAAGCCACAATTCGTATCTCCTTGAAGTTCCAGTGGAGTACATCAAAGCTATAAATCTCTTCTCCCTGAAATGGCACTAGAGAGGCTCGAAGCCACAATTAGTATCTCCTTGAAGTTCCAGCGGAGTAGATTGAAGCTACAAATCTCTTCTCCTTGAAATGGCACTAGAGAGGCTCGAAGCCACAATTCGTATCTCCTTGAAGTTCCAGCGAAGTAGATCGAAGCTACAAATCTCTTCTTCCTGAAATGACACCGGAGAGGCTCGAAGCCACAATTCGTATCTCCTTAAAGTTCCAGCAGAGTAAATCGAAGCTACAAATCTCTTCTTCCTGAAATGACACTGGAGAGGCTTGAAGCCACAATTCGTATCTCCTTGAATTTCCAGCAGAGTAGATCGAAGCTACAAATCTCTTCTCCCTGAAATGACATTGGAACGGTTGAAGTCGCAAACCTTATCTCCCTGAAGTTGCAGTAGGGTAGGTCAAAGTTACTAGTCTTATCTCCCTGAAGTTGTAGTGGAGCAGACTGAAGATAGCAAATCTTATTTCTTTGAAGTTGCAGTGGAACAGATTGACGCTATAAATCACAGATCTTATCTCTCTGAAATTGCAATAGAGTAGATCATAACAAACCTTATCTCCTTGAAGTTGCAGTGGAGCAGGCTGAAAACAACAGATCTTATTTCTCTAAAGTTGCGGTAGAATGGATCGAAGCAACAAGATGCATTGGGCTGAACGAGGCTACCTAAAGAAGAGAAGCACTAGAGAAGTCAAGACTCGACAAGACCGGGCAAAATTGGCCCTTCTTTATGTCTTTGCTCTATTCTTGTTACATGAAAACGAGCAAAGAGGGGTAGCTGTAGAAGGCCCAAATTGCCCGGGCCCATTTTACAACCTTTAACCCAACAAAAAAAAACCAATCTAAACAGACCTAACCCAAATAACTAAAAACCCACCTATCCACTAGATAAAACCAATTTACAAGCCCAAACAAACCATAAGCCCAACATTACAAAATTTTCAGAAAAAGAAAAAGAAAACCTAACCCTAGCCCCCTAATCCAAGTAGCTGCCGCCTCTGACCAACTTGTTGCACCGCCCACCTACTCCACTGCCATGCTAACTGCTCTGCCACCACTTGCACCTGCAAGGATTTAAAGAAGAAGAGACAGCAAACAATAAAATAATCATGTAAAAAATGGTTATAAATGCCATGAAAAATCCTTTGTAAGTTTTTTAAGAGAGATTCATTTAATACAAAAAAAAGGGATTCAAGTACACTAAGAAAACAATAACAAAGCAGAGCGAAGGAAAAAGAGTCTGAAAGGAGCAAAATTTGTTTTTTTCGTTTTTTAAAATCTGTTTATATTCTTTTTTTTTTCTTTCTTTTTTTTTCTTTTTTTTTAAAAAAAAGGAGACTATGCATATATTCTAAATATAAAACTAAAAAAATAACAAAAAAAACCCTTTTTTTGAAGTTTCGGCCACCGGCGGAGCCCACGGTGGCAGCTGGCCGGACCTTGGCCGGATTCCTGGCCTAAGATCGGAGGGGAGGAGAGAACTTGAGAGAGTTTTCCCTTTTTTTTTTAAGAGAGAAGAGAGAAAATGAAGTTTTAAAAAAAAATCTAACTTATATAGGCCACCAAAACGACGTCGTTTTGGGACTGGCCTTAAATGCCTAAAACGACGTCGTTTCGCCCTAGCCCAACCCGATCCGACCCGCTCCAGTTGAAGATCCGCGTGTTTTATAATGGAAGGGCTAATTTCAATTTTAGCCCTTCCGCTTTTTACCATTTTGTAATTAAATTTTTTGTTATTTTTAATTTCACCTAATAATTCGCTTTTTTTTTGTTTCATTTTAGTCCCGTGCAAAACGCTACATTTAGAGAGACGGGGATATTTTCTTTTTTCGTCCCTTCACGTTGTGCGTGTGTTACAATCTGGTCCTTTCTTACCTTTTTCATTTTGAATTTGCCCCAAAATTTCGTTTTAAGTTTGATTTAGTCCATTTTTTTGTTATTTTGCTGTTTTACTTTCAAATTAATTATTTTTATTCTTATTTTCTGTCATTTATTATTACTATTAATTATAATTAGTACTGCTTCTATTATTATTATTATTATTATTATTATTATTATTATTATTCATACATATATATTATTATTTATATTATTACTATCCTTTTCATTCTTATTTTTATTAATATTATTATTATTATCTTATTTTATAACTATTATCATTTTTTAAAATTATTGTTACTATTATTCTTTTACCATTTAATACATTATTATTACTATTTTTGTTATTATTATTATTACTATTGTATTATTACTATTATTATTATTATTTTTGTATTTACTTATACGTTATTATTTTTATATCAACTAATTTAATATATATATTTTAGCACACTTATTTTGTTTATATATCATTACTCTTATTATTATCATTTCATCATTTATTTTATTTATATCTTTGTAAATAATTTCAACTTTAGATTATTTATTATTTGTATTATTGTTATTATTACTATTTATTATTACCATTACTATTACTATTACTATTACTATTACTTTTACTTTTATTACTATCACTATATTATTATTATTATTATTTTCTATTACTATTATCATCATTATTATTACTAATATTAATATTCTTATTATTACTATTATTATTAACATTAGTATTATTATTATTATTATTACTATTATTATTATTACTATTATTATTAATATTATTATTATTATTATTATCGTTCTCATTATCATCGTCATTTTATTTTGTCATGTTTTATATTTTTATGTATTTGCTTATTTCATTTTTCTTATGCATTTGTTTATATTTTTATATTACTAGCCTTGCTTATATTTCATCTTTTATAATTGCTCATATTATTGTTATTGACAATCACACACCTATTATTATGTTATTATACGTATTAGTACCATAATTTACTTTTATATTTCACTATAAATCACGTCATATTTTTACTTGATACATTAAAATGTTGTTTTAAATAAGCAATATTTCATATTTTGAGATTCGAGATTCGAGAAAATTGTGCCCTAACTTACTGGGTTTCGATTTTTCTTGTTTAACCCAAATAACGGAATATTCTTTTAAAATCGCAATATGAGTTTCGAATAAAATGCTTACTCTCGCAGATTCGAGACGTTATGCCCTAACTTACCGGGTATGACATCTTGTCACTTTGAGATAAAATTTTTTTTAAAAAATAAAATAAATAAAGGCAATATTCAGTATTTGGAAGTTTGAGAGATCGTGCCCTAACTTATTGGGTTTCAATTTTTTCTCGTTTACCCTAAATAACCGAATATCCTTTTAAAAAAGGGGGTTAAAATACATGAATTTTAAGTAAAAGGCAGGCTCATTTTCAAAAGTTCGAGATGCCGTGTCCTAACTTATTGGATGTGACATTTCATCACTTTGAGACGAGAAGGTCTTTAACATTTAAGCGTTTTTTACAAAAGAGGGATCGTATTTCAAAGTCTTTCAAGTTTTCAATTTTCGACACTAAGACAATAATTAATCAACTAGGTACCAATTTTTGGGCGTATCGAGGGTGCTAATCCTTCCTCGTGCGTAACCGAATCCCGAACTCATTTTCTGATTTTCGTAGACCAAAAATTATCGTCTTAGTAAATCTTAATTTTTATTAAAATGATTAATTTGAGGTGACCGGATCACACCTCATCAAAAAGGATTGGTGGCGACTCCCGTTTTTTCGTTTTCATTTTCAAAACCAAAGTCGATTCCCGTTTTTCAAAAGATGGTTTCGACAATTTTGATTGGTTTCTAACGTGAATATTATTTGATATGAAATATTTAAAATTTCTGTTTGTTAGATCTGTAAACTCTAGTAATGCTCCGTAACCCTGTTTTGGCGATAGATACAGGTTAAGGATGTTACAGAAATGCTCGCTTGTAGTCCAAGATAGGTTAGCATAATTTTATAATTTAATGTTAAATATGACTCCTATTTTCAGTCAAATTTTAGAAATAATCTTTCAGTTAAACTCTGTTTACTTGTTTCAATCAAACACTGATTCGTTTAGATTATTTTGTTATTATTTGACCTATGAATTTAGCCTATAAGTAGGCTCTTTTACAACCTTAGAAAAATACATCCATTAGAGATTAGAACTCATAACATATTTAGAGAATTTTTTGTTTACATTTTGAGGGTTTTTTGTTTTTGGGTTTTCGGGGTTTAGTCTTAATCTCCATCTTTTTTGTACTCTTCGTTCTTTTTCCATTATAGTAAAATTATATTTGCCCATGGTTTTTTATCCTCCTTAGAGGGGTTTTTCCATGTTAAATTTGTGTATTCAATTTTTCAATTTATTTCATTATTTTCTTGTTGTTACTTAATCGGGTCGATTCCTAATAAGTGGTATCAGAGCTAGTTTAATTTTCATAGATCAGCCCGTTCAGAGATGGCAGCAACAAGATTTGAAATTGAAAAGTTCGATGGTGAGACAAATTTCAATCTATGGCAAGTTCGGATGATGGCAATTCTAGTTCAATCCGGTTTGAAAAAGGTTATTACTGGGAAAAAGCCTGAGAATCTAAATAAAACAGAATGGGAAGAGCTTGATGAAAAGGCTTTGTTTGTAATCCAATTGTGCCTCGCGAATACGGTATTGTAGGAGGTATTGATGGAGAAGACCTTATCCATCTTGTGGAAAATGTTAGAAACTCTTTATGCGACTAAGTCTCTGGCTAATCGTTTAGTGTTGAAACAACGTCTATTTACGTTTCGCATGAATGAAGATGAGCCTCTTAGAGATCACATCAGTCAATTTATTACTCTTTTAAATGATTTAAATAATGTTGAGGTTCATATTGACGATGAAGATCAGGCTATGCTATTATCGTACTCTTTACCCCCTTCATACAAGTCTTCAAGGAGACACTAATTTATGGCAGAGACAAACTCTCGTTCGAAGATGTGAAAGGTCATTTTTTGAGTAGAGACAAACTCGAAAATGAGTTTGGTTTGGATAGCAAGGCAGATAGGAAACCTTCCATTTTGGTAACATCAAAGAAACGAGACAAAAGGTGTTGCTATTGTAAAAGTTAGGTCACGTCAAAGCAAATTGTTATAAACTGCGAAATAAAAGAGCTGCTGAAAGTAACGAGGAAGATGTAGCTGGTGCTAACTTGGCCGATGAAAGTGGTGATAATTTCTTGTTAGTGTCAACTAGCGATAACTCCAATCTCACTTTTGAGTGGATCCTAGATTCAAGATGTTCTTTCCACATGTGTCCCAATAGAGAATGGTTCTCCACATACAGTTCAGTTGAAGGTGGAGTTGTGCGCATGGGAAACGATTCATCTAGTAAGGTAATTGGTATTAGTACTGTTAAAATTAAGATGCACAATGGGATGATTAGGACACTTTCAGATGTCAGGTATGTACCTGATTTACGAAAGAATCTCATCTCCTTAAGTATTTTAGACTTGAAAGGATGCAAAATCAACATCGAGTTGAGTGGCATTAAAGTATCTCGTAGAGCTCTCGTTTTGTTAAAAGGTAAAAGAACCGGCAGTCTTTATATTCTAGAAGGTTATATAGTGACAGGTGAAATCGGATGTCCCTCGTCCATTATGGAGTTGAAGTCAACTTGTTTGGAGCGGAGGCAACTTGGTCATAGGAGGGAAAAAGGTATGGCCGTTTCGTTGAAGAAAGGTTCTCTTTTGGATGCAAGTTTTGAAAAGTTAAGGCACTGTGTTCATGAAAATCAGACGCGGGTTAGTTTTGATTTGGCAGTGTACAAGTCGAAGGCTAGAAGTCTTCCAGTTTCTAAGCATAAATTTGACTCAGTTAATTCCCTGCATAGTTCAAGATAGGCTCGTGGCAGGCTTTGGCAAGGATGGCGTTGTGAAAATATGAGTCAAGGTGGAGATTTGTTAAATATGACTTCTTTTCAGTCAAATTTGAGAAATAATCTTTTAGTTAAACTCTGTTTACTTGTTTCAGTCAAATACTAATTAGTTTAGATTATTTTATTATTATTTGACCTATGAATTTAGCCTATAAATAGGTTCTTTTACAACCTTAGAAAAATAAACCCATTAGAGATTAGAACTCATAACACATTTAGAGAATTTTGTGTTTACGTTTTGAGGGTTCTTTGTTTTTGGGTTTTCGGGGTTTAGTCTTAATCTCTATCTTTTTTGTACTCTTCGTTCTTTTTCCATTATAGTAAAATTATCTTTGCTCGTGGTTTTTTATCCTCTTTGGAGGAGTTTTTCCACGTTAAATTTGTGTGTTCAATTTCTCAATTTATTTCGCTATTTTCTTGTTCGTTGCTTAATCGAGTCGATTCTTAACATTTAAAAATTGAGGATTGGCTTGCTCTTAACCTTAGCAAACCTTGGTTGTTCTCGAGTAATACGGAAGACTAGGATATTTTCTTTGCGGTCACTTGCTGGTCTTTGTCGAAGAAAAGAAATTATTGTATTTTTAAATATGATTGTGTGGATAATGAAGGATTCATTTATCGTTGCATGAGATATAAAGATGAGATTGTATATGCCAATCAATTGAATTAGGGTTAAGTTTCCACAAATAATTGGAAAAGATGGTTGTTGTAGGCCAATTTTAACCTCATATACATAAAACCTACACCCAATTTAAACCCATTTAACCCATTACATCAAAACCCAATACAAAGACCCACAAACCAAAACCCAATATCCAATACCCAAATACCAGGTCAGCCAAAGAAAAACCCAAGAACCCAAAATAAAAAAACCTAACCCTAGCCACTTGCACTGACTGCCGCAACCATCCCCTGGCGCCACCTGCTCCACCAGTCACCTCCACTGGCCATACCCTGCAAAAAGGAAGCAAACACGCAAGGCAGAAGAAAGAAATAGCAAAAAGTAATAATAAAAGCATGTAAAAAATGGCTATAAAAGCCAAGCCAAATATTGTAAACAGGTTCAGCAGTTCTAATTAGAGGTGATCATGGGCTGGGTCGGGCCGGGTTCGGGCCGGGCCAAGATAAAATTTTAGGCCCGTCTACTAGGCCGGGCCCGCCCGCCCAACCAAAATATGGGCCTAAAATTTTATCCAAGCCAGGCCCAAATAAAATTACTAAGCCCGAGCCCTACCGACCGACCCATATTAAATTTTTTCTTATTTTATTAAATAAAAAATTTAAAAATATAATAAATCAAATATATTTAAAACATAAAAACAAATATTAAAACAAATAAAAATAATACTAAAACAATTCTTAAAACAATACACAAATTGACAATATAATAAAAATAGTTATATTAAAATTTAAAATAATTTTAAAAATAAAAATATATATATTAATATATAATTGGTAGGGCGAGCTCGGGCCAAAAACTCTTATTAGAGGCGGCTCCTTTTCTAAACAGGCCTCGTTTACCCAGCCCATTTTGGGGCCTATATTTTTACCCAAACTCTCCCATTTTTCGAGCGGGCCGCCCGGCCCATGATCAGCTCTAGTTCTAATACATACACTATATTTCCAAACACAAAAACAGCGACTAGAATAATACCAAATCAGAAGCACAAGACCAAATCAGAGGATCTAAGTATCAAAAAAAAAAACTCAAGATTGAAAGCCTAAGGTGATTCATTTTTTAACCGAATCTCTTTTTTTTTGTTCCTTTTTTATTTGCAAATTTATACTTAAATATATGCATATTATTAAGCAAAAAAGAAACAAAAAAAAACACTAAAAAAATAACTTTTTTTAGATTTCCGGCCACCGCGTATGGTGGCCGGCGGTGGCGGACCAGTGGCGGCGACGGGGCCTTTCCTGGCCGGAGTTGGGGCCTAGCTCAGAGAGAATTCTCTCTTCTCTCTCTCTTTTTTTCTCTCACGCTAACAAATGAATTTTTTTCTCAAAAACATGACTTTTTATAGCCCCTAAAATGACGTCGTTTTGGGGTTAGTCATTAACATCTAAAACAACGTCGTTTTGAGCATACCTAATCCGTCCGACCCGAACCCGCCTCAGGAACCGCGTGTTTTTGCTTAATGGTCTATTTGCGCATTAGGCCCTTCCGCTTTTTTTATGTTTTGCAATCAAGTTTCTATTTATTTTAATTTGGCCCCCAAATTTGTTGTGCTCTGCAATTTGGTCCCTCGTGTTGCGCTGCGTTTTGAGAGGAAGGAATAATTTCTGTTTCGGTCCTTCCAGGTTACGCACGTGTTGCATTTTGATCCTTTTCCCTTTATTTCTTTTTAAATTTGCCCCAAAACTTTATTTTAAGTTCAATTTTAGTCCTTTTTTGTTTATTTTCGTTTCTTTATTAAATATTATTATTATTTGTAATATTATTAATATTATTACTATCATTATTATTATTAACATTAATGTATATTTTATTATATATGTATATATATATTTATATATAGTATTATTTTAATTACTTTATTTGAACATTATTATTATATTATATTTGCTTTTTGTATTTCATTATTATTGTTAGTATTATTATCATTATCATCATTATTAACATATATATACATGTGTATTTTTCATGTACATATTAGTTTTTTCTACTATTATTACAAATATATTATTTCTTTTATTATATTATTAGAACATTATTTTTTTATTATTTTCTTTATTGTGAATACTATTGTTATTTTTATTCTAATATTATATTTTAATATTTTCATTAATTGTATCATAGTTTGCATTATTTGCAAATTCCTATTGCAAATGATATTTTTATGTTTTTAATTAATTTCAATAAATAAGGCAACGTACCGATTTCAACACTAAGTCGCTAATTTCATCGCTATGTTGGGTGGATATCATTGGCTCGTGTTAAAAAAAACGAGACGTCCTTCTAAAAAAAAAACAAAAATTTCAATTCTCGTATTTCAATCGGATCGCGATTTAATATTAAATTAAACTTGTATTTTTGTGAATTAAGACAACGCGTGTTTAACAAGATACCAGTTTTGGGCGTCGCGAGGGTGCTAATAACTTCCTCGTGCGTAACCGACTCCCGAACCCTATTTTTCTCTAGATTTTCACGTAGACACAAATTCGGCCCTCATTTTTATTCAAAAAACAAATTTCTTTTTAAAAAAGGGATTTATTAGGTGTCCGATCACACCTAGAAAAAAAGATCGGTGACGACTCCTTTTCTCTTTAAAACCGAAATTCCGTTTTCAAATTTTCAAATAATCGCCTCAATTAGCGACCAAAGCGAAATTTTTGCGACTCTACAATGGTCACAACTTTCATGGTCTCTGCCACCAGTTGGAAAATCGAAAATAAATGTTGATGTTGGCCAGAACTTGGTTTATAGAATAGGTACAGCAAATGGTGTGATCTGAGATACAATTGGTTTGTGGTGTTTGGGATTTTTGAGAAACATAGGGATGTGTAATAAGTATAAGGCAAAATTCTAAGGCATCCTGAATGGTCTTGACCAGGCTTGGAAGTTTGGATGTCGAGATGTTTTGTTAGAAACAAATTGTTTGGAAGCACTACACCATATTAAGGTGAACTTGACTAGACATCAGTCGGAATCACATGTCGTTAATGCAATTCGAGATTTGTTGAGCCGTAATTAGGATACCAACTTAAAATATGTGCATTGAGAAAGCAATAGGCAGACTAATTGTTTAGTAAAGGCTACAGAAAAAATGAGCATTCGCGTTCATTGTTGGTTTCAACCCCCTAATTTTGCTCTAAATGCACTGCATGAAGATCTTTAACGGTTTATCTACTACTAGACTAATTGCCATGTGATAGTTTGTACGGCTCTTTTTTAAACAAAAAAAAAAAAATCTTTTCCAAAAATTTTGCAACTTATCTTCCCTGCATCATTCCCTCTCCTGTCTCCGTTAATATGCGTTTAGAGAGAAAAAAGAATAGCGATGGAAGATATATATATATACCCTTCATGAGTAAAAAAATTTTAATGCCCTGCAAACTCTTTGACCCAATTTCCATTCTTAATCACCATTCATGCAATCTTCACCGCCTCACTTCCAATCACCATCTGTTTTTATTCATTTATTTATTTATTATTTTTTTAGTTTTTGAAACCCAGATAAAGAAGGCCATATTTTGGCTAACTAAACCTAAATCTAAACTTGATGTGATAAAATCAAATAATTTTTATTTTTTATAAGATTTTCATTTTTTGAAGTATTTTGCTCAGTAGTCGTATCGAAGATGAAGAGTTATCAATCTAGCATTCATCGTGGTTTAAAAAACACAGCAAAAGTGAAAAAAATAAATCAATTGAGCTTGATTTTATTTTTATTTTTTTTAATCACAAAAGAAATAGATTGAAAAAAAGAGAAACTCTATGTCCATATTTTTTTTTTCCCTAGACGAAGGTAGTGTCGATGGATGGAGGGGAAATAATGGTGAAAGGTGAGACGTTTGGGGTGGGAAGTTGCAAAATTTTTGGAAAAAGTTTCTTCAAAATTGGGAATGATAAATTACATGTGGGATTAAATTATTGGATGAAATCATAGCTGATGTAGTAGAAAAAACCTAATCAGAGTCGACAATGAGTTTGAAATTTCATATTTGATGCAATAATAGGGGAGGAGGAGGGTTGGTACTTGGATTTCAAGTGTTATTTCATTCTCATACACACCAACTTTTTCAAATACCAATTTTGGAACTTAGATGTTATAAAAGAGTTGCTAAGATATCAAGTAAATCTCATCTTCATCAGTGTTTCAAAAAAAAAAATTAAGTTACTTTGATTTCATAAAATATTTTTATTTTAAATTTTAAAATAAAATATATTTGTTAAATAAAAATAAAAATAGTAATTAAATTAAATAATATATAATAAAATAAAATAAATTTATTTATTTTAAAATTATTGAATAAAAAGACATAATAATTTTTTCGATCTTCTTATTTTACGAAAAAAAGTCATTTTGGTTTTTCATTTAATTTTTCGTCTTTTAATTTTTGAACTTGAAATTTTTGTCAAATTACCCAAAATGGAGTGAAAAGTTAACATTTATTAATATTTTTAGCATGGCATATACGTGGATTGTCGTGTGAATGACACGTTAGTATTTAAATAATTTTTAAAATTTTAAAAATATTTTTATACTTTTTAATCATTTTAATGATTTGTAATTTTAAAAATATTTTATATATTTTAAATTTTTAAATTTTAAAATCAATTAAATGTTGGTGTGTCATCCACATGGCAATCCACGTGCATGTCACATCAATTAAAAAATATTAATTTTTTCATTAACTTTGGGGTGATTTGACAAAAAAAAGTTTAAAGGTTAAAAACGACAAAAAAATAAATAAGAGCTAAAATGAATTTTTTGTAAATTTGAAGGATCAAATAAGTTATTATGCCAATAAAATATACGATAAAACAATTTTATTGTTAATAATAAAATCCTATATTTATATGACTCGAACATGGACACATCTTACACCATCACATAATATTTTTCAGTGTAAGCTATACAAATAGTCATTCAACTATGAGGGTATTTCTATTTTGGTTACTCAATTATAATTTTTTTTTTATTTGGTCACTAATGTTTTTAAATTGTTTTTTTTATACCATGTCGTTAAGTCACTAATGGAAGTCTAATGCGACTATTTTTATTAGCATAATAACAACTTTAGTCTTCCAATATTTATACATTATATCAATTTAATCTTAATTCTAAAATTTATAAAATAATAAAAATACATAAATTTCAAAATGTTAGTGATCAAACCGAAAATTTTTAAAATTGGTCACCAAAATAACAACATGTAGCTCACCATTTTTTCAAATATATACAAATTGTTTTGTCATTTTTTTTAAAAATTTCATCAGCATCATAACTAGCATGTTCAAAATTAAATATCTAGATTTTGCGTGTTGATTAATAAATAAAAGGGTAAATTACACTAGTATTCACTCAACTAATAGTAAATTTTTTTATCACTCAGCTAATAAAAGTTACAAAATAATCACTTAATTATTCAAATTTGTCCTTTTCGATCACAGATGGCTAATGGTGATAACTTTTAAAATTGGCATAATAATAACTTTAGCACTCAACATTTATAAATTGTGTCAAATTAATCTTGATTTAAAAAAAATTAACCCTTAACATTTACACATTGTGTAATTTGATCCTTTTGTTTGTAGTTTTGCTTTTCTTTATGATATTAAGGGTTTATTTTAAAAGAAAAGAAAAAGAAAAGATGAAAATTATTATATTAGATTTTTGGGTGTTTACACTTTTGTTTATTTTCAATCAAATTTAGTTGATAAATTTTTTTCTATTAGCTTTTTAGGTGAAAGAGTCACAAAGAAAAGTAAAACTGCAAAAAGACTAAAATACGCAATGTATAAATGTTGAGAGTTTGAGTTTTAAAATCAAGACTTAACTGATACAATATATAAATGTTAAGGATAAAATTATTATTATGTTAATTTCAAAATTGTCATTGTTAGCTGGAGACTAAAGAAGAAAAATTAAATAATTGAATAACTATTTTGTAATTTTTATATTTAAGTGACCAAAAATAAATTTACTAATAAATATACGAGAACCAGTGTAATTTATCGTGAAACAATCAATGTTTGGTCTCTCCTTCACTCCAACCAGAGGAATTTCAATCCCATGTACCAAATCATTGCTTTTCTTCTATTACCATATTTTAATTCAAATTTCAATTAAAACAAAAATTCATAATTTTGAGACTTAAATATTTTCATTAATCAATATATTTAACAAAAACTATTAAAATAATTTAAAAATAAAATTAGTTGATTAAGTCTTAACTCAATTGGTATTAATATTTTTGTCGTTTAGGAAGAGGATATAAGTTCGATCATGTTGAAGTTTATTTATCTTCTTATTTAAAAATTGAGAAAGGATTATCAATAATTTTCAGTATTTATATTTAAAAACAAAATTGAAGAAAAAGCTCAAGAGAAATTATATTTCAAAAAGAAATACCAAATCCAAATGTGTTATTTAAAATGTTTTAAGTACAAATGAAAATATTTTTATACAATTTATGTATATTTAAAATATTATATCTGTTAATTGAGTCTTAGTACGATAGATATGAGTATTAAATGTCTTTGAAGTGCATTATTCTCTTATTTATATATACTTGATGAGGAAATTATAAATAATTTTAGATATTATATAAAAAACAGATATAATTAGAATTTATAATAAAATTGTTTAAAACAAATTATATGTTAAACCTACCAAATACATAAACAAGATATAAATCTTAAAAGTTAAATTATTATTTAATAAAAAAGACTTAGTGGGAACCCAAGAACTTAAATTAGAAGCAATTAGCCGACAGACATTCCATCCAATAAGCCAATACCTCCGTCAAATGTTTTAATTTTTAATTTTTCAATTGCTTGTTATTAAGCCTGAAAAGTGGTCAAACTGGAATGTTAAATATAAATATTTAATTGGTTGAAAGTAATACCTTTTTCTTCTTCCCCATTTGAATTCCCAACTCAAAGTATGAATACTTTAATGGAACCACACTTTGTAGCCACAACTGGGCAACACCATGTATCTATAATATATCAAATTTATGTACCCTAACTGCATCTTTTAATTCGTAAAGCATACATCAGCTTTCCATTTGAAATCCAATCAATAGCTGCTAGGGTTTATTTCACCTGATTACGAGAAATTCGTGTTTGATTTGAAGCTAAATCCAAGCTTAATTAAGTTTTATTTTAAAGTTGGATTTTGATATAAAATAAAATTTTAGTTACTCTGTAAACTCCCTAATGTTAAGTTGATATGGGGTGAGACTTCTAATGATTTTTTTCTCAACAAAATCAACCTATATGATTCTTGCAACTAAGAGAAGCTTGGAATGCCATATTGCAAAATTAATTTGGAGATTTCAATATAATGTCAACCTAGAGTGCAAATGTTCTTATCACTAGCTTGTCAAAATGAAATCATCACCAATGCTAATAGAAAAAGTAGAAAAATGAATAAAGATGGGAGTTGTAGGATACGTAGGTGGTTTAATGAAGACACTATACATATTCTCTGATCTTGATTTGCTGCAGAGGTGGTTTGGATGGTTTTCTTGGGAGGAAATGATAATCTAGATTTCTCCAATAGTAATGTGGAAGATTGGTGGAGCTTGAACCTTCAAATGCACCCAGGTAAAGTGTCCTTTTTTGTTGTTGCTTGTTGGAAGTGGCGAATTGAATTCAACTTGGCCAATGTGAGTACTCTCGTTGAATCGAAATTTTTTGCCATTTGCAAGAGCCTAAATGAATCTGGATTGATAGCTAGGAATAGTGTTAATATATGGCTAAGGAGGGAAATTTTATTAAGTTGGGAGAAACAGAAAGAAGGGAGGTTGAAGATTAATACTGATGGAAGTTGGGACTAGATAAATTCCAAAGCTGGTGCTAGCAACGTTATACATAACAACTATAATAATAGGATTGTCGGATTCCAAAAAATATGTGGCAATTGCAGTATTGGTTTGGAAGAGATGTGGGTTTGTATCAAGGTCTAGTTCTTGCTTGGAACAAAGCCTTTAGATCAACTGAGCTTGTTTTACACTTACCGCAGCTTGGACACGGGGCAAGATGAGGAATGGCTAAGTAGGCACTCATGGTTGACCCTTCACTTTGTACTCTTAGTGGTGACCATCCAATTCGTCATGACCAATTACCCATGCACTTCACACACCTGCAGGGAAGTCACCTGCTTGTATCCTCCAATGGAGGACCATTAAAGGACCACTAAGGTATAATAATCTTATACAATCTTTGCAAGGAAAATACTAGAGCAGAATCATATAGTACCTTGCATGGCAACAACTAACATATAACGGACCTATCACCTAGCCGACCACACGAATAGCAGACCATCTCTGTATTATTGGTAACATGACACTACATGACAAAGAGACCCCCTATATATACCCTAATGCACAAGATACCGAGAATCTTCTTCTTCCTCCCCAAGCATTCCACCTGATAGCTTAGCATTCTCCAGCTTCCTCCTCTCTTTTCTCCCTCAGTTCTCTTAACTCACATTTCCCTATTCGGCTCTCCACCTATCATAGATGAACTTACCTCCTTATAATCACCACTTTTTATTTTGTCTCTTTCTTCCTTATTGATTCTTTGTATCAACAGAAATTGAATAATTGGTATGATAAACAATGGAGTTCATGAGTGGCATCCTCTCTATTGTTTAGTTGGGGTTATTTAAGAGTACTTGGCAGGAGAACGAGTCTGGGGAACTGAACTTTGGCGTTCAACCCAAGTGTTCATACACTTGTTACTGGATGATTCTATGAGAATTTTCTTTCTTCGTTTTATTAATGATTGATTAGTTAGTTAGTTTAGGGCGTTTGCCCTCTTTTATTACCAAAAATATTTTAGGTGACATTATTTTTTTTTTATGTATACTTTAATTTTAAACGTTAATCTATTTACAGTACGATTAAATCATATCAAAATATTATTCTAAAACAGCAAATCAGGTTGAAAATTACGTTTTTAAACATCAATCGAGAACAAAATTATTTTCAAATAAATTTTAATGTGATTAATATAAATGTTTCCAATTCAACTCATCACAATTACACATTTGCTGGTTAAATTATTGAATTTGAATTTATACAACATGAACTGTCGAAGTTAAGTAACTTTTAATTTGCAAGATTTTTTCTTTTAATTCATTCATCTATTTAAAAATTTTAAAATTATTTTAATTCTATGTAGTATTTGTAAATTTGAAATTTAAATTTTTAATTTAATTTTATAAATTTAATTCCTCTACTTCTCAAATTTCAGAATTTAAGTCTAATTGTTAATTCTATTAAAATTATTTTATTCAATTTACTGACGTAACACTTAAAAATAAAAATAAAAAATAAAAACTCACTTCACAATCATATAGAAAAAGTAACTTGAATTTAACAAAAAAATTTAATAGGTTAACAATTGAACTTATATTTTAAAGGGTAAACTATAAAATAGTCATTTTATTGTTTCAAATTATATTTTAATTACTTATGTTTGAAATGTTACGTTTTAGTCACTTACATTATCGTTTTGTTACAAAGTGGTCACTCTACCATTAAGCTCTGCTACCTCCCTAACGATAGTCCTACATGGTAGTCCAAATGAATTTTAAATGTCAACTTAGATGTCTTACGTGACAATCCAAATTAAATTTATTTAATTAAAAACCTATTTTCATCCCCGCAACTGGACATCCAAGTTAGCATTTAAAACCCATTTGGACTGTCACGTAAGACTGCCGTTAGGGAGGTAACAGAGTTTAACGGTAGAGTGATCACTTCGTAACAAAACGAAATAAAACGTAACATTTCAAAAATAAATAATCAAAATATAATATAAGACAAACAAAAATAATTATTTTTTTAAATTTACCCTATTTTTAAATTCTAAAATAAATGGATAAAAAAATTTTAACCCAAAAAACTTACGCATCACTAAGAAAAAAAAAAGGTTAATGGAGAAAGCGGGCAGCCATTATTGAAGAAAACTTTTTTATATTAATTGTTAAATTTTCGTCACCTTTTTTTGACACGTTCCACCATGTGGACATGGTGAAGCTATTCATTCCACTGCTCACGTAAATGTAATAATTAGTTCAGCCAATCCCCATGCATGGATACACGTGTACTCCTTGCTGTCAAAATTTAATTTTGTTTTTTTATTAGTTCAAAATGAGTTTTCCATTTTTCTTTTGGCATGATTTTACTGAAAAAAATTGTAAGTAGAATATTTTTAATTAAGAATTGGGTCGTTATATTTTGACATGTAACTTATTATAGCAACAAACATCATTAACCCAATACCCCATTCATGAACAATAATTAATTAATGAATCTGTTAAAAGGCAATTAATTTTATCTTGAAATAAAATTCACCCATTTTGTAAGTTAGGAAGATAATTTATAGGAGCATTCATGGTTACCAAAAAGTTGGTGGCATGTAAATGTAATTATCGAGACCACACTTTGCCATTAAAATTTTTTAATTAATTAGAATGATGATCCCACAACATTGATATCTTTTTCAAAGCATGATTCATTTTTTTTTTAAAAGGAAAATATTTGATAAAAATTATTCAATAAAGTTTACAAAAAGATTGAAAAGAAAATTCATCATGAAAACGTATAAAATCTTCATAATCCTTTCACCAACTTAATACATATTGTTCCATTTTACACGTTATTTGTTAAATCATTAATTTTGAGAAATGTTTAGGCCAATTTGTTGTTTTTTAAGGATAAAAGGTAAGGTTTGTTAATGGTTTGTTCAAAGTCATTCTTCTAAAAATTATGTATCTAGAAGCATACTAATCTGAGCCGATTTTTTTTCTTTAAAGAAAAGTCAAGTTCCACCTCCGTCATATTCAAATAATTCATTTTATTATTTTCCAATAACGAAATATTAAAAGTATAATTTAAATACGGTATAATTAATAGGTTATTTAAAAAGATAATTCATTTTTGCTAATTGAGCTGACGGCAAAACAAAAGTGTGTCCTAAAAGTACTTGCAACAAAACGTGCTTTATCATATTGTAGTATGCCATTTGGTTGTGACATGGTGACAGGAAACATAATTAAACTTGTTATTTTGTTTTGTTAGTTCTGTTATGAGGTAAGTTTACGATTTTAATACCTATGAGCTTATTAAGCATTTATAATGTTTACTTGTATTGTGTTTTCTGTCATGTAAATATTTTGTGGAACGTAAAGATTGGATTAATTAAGAGCTCATACCATCCAACTTCTGACTCGGTAGATCTTTTATGGTTTATGGATTGATTTTGTGGCATGCATATAAGCTCATTATGTATAAAGGTCACCTTGGTTGGTAATGTTTTGATATGTGCATAATCACTTGTTCATGTTTATAAGATGACATGCTTATAAGTCTTGCTAAATGGTTGTGCTATCTTGAATGTTGTTTTGATATGTGATCAATGTGATGAAATGTATAAATGTGAATGTCAATTGATTGCTAAATGAGGTGAAATGGTAAGATAATGGAAATGGTATAAGGTGCTTAAATGAGTAAAGTTCTAACATGTTATATGGTATGCTTATAAGCCTTGAAATTTGTTTGTGTTTGTGAATGGTCAAATGAATATTTAGTCGATGAAATTAGGGAATGGGATGAGCATTTATGTATGGTTGGTGTTGAATGGAATGAATGTTTGGTATTAAATGTTTAAATGAATTGAGATGTTACATGTTGTGTTGAATGTGATTGAGGTGCCTTGAGGCTTCGAGTTAGGAAATGGTACATTTTGGTATGGTTTTGGTGCATTTTGAAGAGGTTAAAAGAATGGGCCAAGTGAATACTTTTGACATATGTAATGGTTGATTTGGCAATTTGCACGTTAAGACATTATTTTGGCATACACGGGCTTCCACACGGTCGTGTGTCACACACGGGCAAGTGATATAGCTGTGTGCTCTGTATTATCAGGGTGGTTTTGGTTGAATACGATCACAATCTTTCGCACGACCTAACAACACAATCATGTGACCCCACTTTACATGGCTTGAGCCTATCACACAGCTGTGTGACCCTATTTTACACTTTTACCTAATTTTTTTTGAAATGTTTTAATTTAGTCCCTGTATGTTTCAAAATTGACTTTAAACCTTTCGTAAGCTCGAATTAAGTTCAAATTTTGCATGCAAGACTTGATTTGTTAGCGAAATGATAATTCAATATTGTTTTGAATAAAATACTTGAATTAAATTGCATGTTTCAATTTTTTTTATTTATTGTAGCGTCCCATGGCCTGGGTCTGCTAACTGGACTGGGTGAGGGGTGTTACATATGGATTGTCATTTGAGCTATCATGTTTAAAAATTAATGTTTTAGTCAGTATTTCTATTAAAAAATAACAATTTAACTAATTTTGAAAGCTTAATGGTCAAATGTGACTTTTTTTAAAAGATTGAGAATCAAATTTAGTTAAAAATAATAATGGTCAATTTGAAAAAAAATGTAAATGTTGATAACTAAATTTGATATTATGCGAAACAATAAAAACAAAAACAAAATCAAAGAGTTTTCGTTTCAAAAGTTGCTTTCCCCACGCGCGTTGACAGGCACTCGAATGCAAAAACTATCGGACGGTCAATATCCCCTTAGATCAGTGAGTAGAATCTATGAATAACCGTAAGATTGAAAAACTGATTCACGCGTAGTACGCGATTGGTATACGTAGAAAAAGACTGATAGTCATTTAAGCATTAATTCCCGCGTTTTGTTGACCTTTATAATTATTCCATTAAATTTTATAATCGTTTCAATTATTTTCTTTTATTATTCAAAGTTTAGTCTTCTAGTCATTTTTTAGCTAAAATACTAACCCATAAATTTTACTTAAATATTAATATAATAAAAGTATTTAATTATATAAATATTGTAGATATAATAAATATATCATGTTAATTGCATTTAAATATATTTGATTATGGTTATTATATTCTATGTTTATTAAATGTGTTTTAATAAGAATATAACATTAGAAAAATTACTAGAAGATCTGTTTAGTATTATTTTAAGAAGTATTTTAGAATAAAAATACTTTGAAATAAAGATATTGTTAAACGAGATATTTTTGAGAATTTTTTAAATTCAAAATTGGCCCAAAAATATTTTCGACACAAGCAAAAATTTTAAATTCTTCCCAAAAATATTTTTTTGCCCAAAAGTACTTTTTAGAAATAATATAAACTGGTCCTAAAATTTAAATAGCTAAATAAAATGTTATCCAAAATTATTTTTAAAATTAAAAAATAATAATATTTAGTTGAGGTAGATTAATACTTAATACTCCCAATAAAAACCTAACTTTTTTAAAAGACAAACATCAAATACTTGATTAAGTGTTTTAATGTAAATTAAAAGATTATGAATCATTTCTTAATCCAAACACCAACAAATTTCTAAAACTTCACTCAAAACACTTTATTATTTTTTATTTGTCAAGTAGAATTAACACTTTTAAACAAATTATGTATATATTAATAAAATAAATTTTAAAAAATAATGATAAATTTAAAATAATATAAAAAATACTTTATACCTAAACAAGAATCGAGCAACTTCAATATATGTTTGCACAAATTATAATTTGCTTTTTGTACATAAATGTTTGGAGAAGTCTCAATATCATTCTATTAAAAATAAATAAATTAATCTTTACATATTATATCAAAAACAAATTAATTTTTCTCTTAAAACTTCATCACAAATATTTTTAATTGAAATTATGAAAAGTATAAAATATTGAATATTTTAAAAACATTTGAGTCAGTCTAAGTTGGGTAGCAAAGTTATGAAATTAAAATAAAAAAAGTTATTGCAATAATATTAATAATAAAAGAAAAGTAGAAAAATGAATAATATGTTATAAATATTTTATTAAGTAGATGTCAATTATGATCAGAATAAAATTATGATATATTTTAAATTTTAATAATAATTAAAATTAAATATCTACTTTTTTTATACTTGTTATACTTATAAATATAAATTTTAATAAAATATTATAATTATCTTTGATCAATAAAATATATTCTCTAATTTTTTTAATATTTTACTCTCTTATTTTTTTAGCAGGAGCAATTATTTTTTCATTAAAAGCTTCATCTCACCTACAATTCCGTCTCTCACTCCCATCTCTCAACAATTCAAAAAGGAATAAAATAAAAAATCATTAATCAGCTGCTGAATGTTGATTTTGAATAATCAATCTTTCTGAAAAAATTTCCCCCTTTTGTTTTTATAAACTTCAAATTCATATATATTTTCTTACTTTTTGACTTTGTTTTGCATTCCCATTGTTCTTCTTCTTCCTCTTGTTGTTTTCTTCTCAATCATTTCTGCAAAAGAACACCTTTTTTTTTTTTTGGCTCTTCTTTTCTGTTCCAAATCCCGAGATCTCTGAAACCCATTTCTTCTTTTCACTTGATTCATCCAATTCCTCATCTGGGTATCTTCAGTTTTCTTTTTCAAACTTTATTTGATTAGATGATTCTGGTAAATGATGAATAAAATCATGTCTGTTTATTGGATCTTTTCTGTAAGTGAAGCTTCCTAGGAATTCTCTGGTTTTTTATTTTTATTTTTTGGGTTTTCTCTCCTTTGTTGCATCATCAACAACATTTCTTTATTTCATCCCCAATTTTTAATGATTTAATCTCCACCAAAACCTCACAAATCCAGCTCATTTAACAAGGGATGCTCTCTTAGTCTTATTCATCAAATCACATTTCAAAATTCCCATATTTTTCTTCACTGTTTTCCCTTTTTCTTTTCCCCTGTTTTTTTTATGGGTTGCGCTAGTTCCAAGCAGAAACGATGCCGCCATTGCCGGGCTCCTTATTCGCCTGTTCCAAGAAGCTATTCGATGCATGTTCATCATCCGGCTCAGCACACAGGCGATAGTTACCATGTCGTAGCGTTAACATCCACAACATTAGGCACTCTCAAGCTAGAAGACAACCACCACAGCAATGGCGGCACCATCAACGTTGCAGCTTTTGAAAACGGCTCCAAAATCAATGGGGATTTGAAGGAAGTTGAAGAAGAGAGTAAAGGGTTGAATATGAAAGTGATTGAAGCCAAAATATGGTCGAAAATGCTTGAAGATAAGATTCCAAAAGTTGTCCCCAAGACGCCTATTCGGACTCCTCCTGGAGAGCCTGAAACAATCAATATATGGGAAATGATGGCAGGGCTTGAAGATATTAGTCCCCTTCGATCTCCAGGTCATTTCAGGAGTTTTTCTTTTGATGTTCCAAAGAGTAAGTGGCTTCAAATTCAAGACACTGATGATAATGAAGCTGATTTGGGGGTCACAGATTTCGACCCTGAAATCATTTCTAGCTTTAGGGAATCACTTAAAAAGGATAAGGTTGTTCTGTATTTTACAAGTTTAAGAGGTGTTCGAAAGACATACGAGGATTGTTGTGATGTTAGAGTGATTTTGAAAAGCTTGGGAGTTCGTATCGATGAACGAGATGTTTCGATGCATTCAGGGTTCAAAGAGGAATTGAAAGAGCTAATAGGAGAAGGGTTTAAAGGTGGATTACCAAGGGTATTTGTGGGGAAAAAATACATCGGTGGAGCTGAAGAAATAAGGCGAATGCATGAAGAAGGTGAGCTAGAGAAGGCTGTCGAAGGGTGTGAAATGGTGGGTGATGATGGTGATGGCAATGGGGGAGGTAGTGGAGCTTGTGAAGCTTGTGGGGATATCAGATTCGTGCCATGTGAGACTTGTTCAGGGAGTTGTAAAGTGTATTATGAAGATGATGAAAGGGAAGAACAAGAACAAGAAGAACAACAAGAAGAAGAAGATGATGATGATGATGATGATGATGATGATGATGATGAGAATGGAGGTGAAAAGGGTGAGTATGGATTCCAAAGATGTCCTGATTGTAATGAAAATGGACTCATTCGATGTCCAATTTGCTGCTACTGAATTATTACTTCATGAAAAAACATAAAAAATTTGGCCTTATTATTGGAGTTGGTTTTTGTTCTGATCTTTCTTTTGTGAGTTTGCTTGGTGTACAGTGAGGAATTTTCATGATGTAATTTGAGTATATCAAATGGGTGTATACTTCTTATTATTATGTTCCCTTTCTAAATGGAAACTTTGTATACTTTCCTATAAATGGAGAGATTATACTTTCTAGAGATTGCAATTATTCTATGAAACATTATTCTTGCATTCCAATACTAAAATGTGATTTTAATAGAAATGGTTGAGTGGGGGACTTGTCTTTCCAAACAAACCCTAGTGGATTGGATTATAATATAGCATCATACATGGTGTAATAATATAAAGTGGGGGTGAAGACTGCATGGAGGTGGGTCGGCGAGTGGCGGAAAGCAGAGGGACACGGATGGTCAAATCCTGTTTTCAAATCAAAATTCAAAAAGATTGGTGGTTGGGCTTCATTGTTTTCAAGGTGTTTCAGCATTCAACACCCATGGACTAAGGTCATTTCCTTCTTTGAGAGCTACACTACAGATCAAGCCATTCATTCCCACTCCCTAGTTAGGATATTTCATTTATTATTTATTTTTTATATATTTGAATTATTATTTTAATAACATAATTATAAATTTTGCTCTTAATATTTATACTTTTATTTATCCTTAAACTTTAAAAAAATTAAATAAACATTCGATCACTTGATAAATTATTCATTAACATGACATAGAAAATAAAAAATATTATGTTAACATAAAGTACACAAATCACTGTCAGACATAATTAAACATTTCTATTAAATAAAAAGTAACTTTTTTAATCTTAAAAAATACTTTATTTTTTTAAAAGATTAATAATTAAATTCATCTAAATTAAAAAAAAAAAACAGAGTTTCTCAAATTTCCTTAGAATTCCAAGAATTAAGAATCCCAGAATCAAATGATTAGTTGAGTATCCAAATTATAGCAGATATGTTCACCAACAAAATGACAAGAGTTGTAGCTGAGGCATAAATAAAGAAGAAAAAGCCATAGTCAAAATTTGACTGTCGAAGCTAAGATTTTCAAAGTTACATGCATTGGATATTGATTTGAAATTTGTATAGCCACTTATCTAAGGGATCATGTGATATGGTTATGCCATTAATAAAAGACGGTGCTGCTAAATGACATTAACCATAATACATCTGTGATAATCCAAACAATTTTTGCTTCCTTCTCCTCTTCTTATGTTTATGTCTTGTTTTCATCAATCATGACCTTGCTTTCTCATTCACTCCCCCAATTTCCCCTCTTTCAATCAATCAAGGAAAGAATATTTTAAGATTCCATATAAATAATTCAATCCTAAATGATTTTGAAAAATATAAAATATAGATCCTATCTTTTAAATGATTAGGTAAACTACAATAAATTTACGTTTTGATCACTTAACTTCAAAAAATTACAAAATGGTTAAGTTTTCAATTAAGTCACTAAACTATTAAGTTTTTCAATCAATATAGTAGATCAGTACTCATCAATGAGTAGAAGAACATACATTAGACTCAAGTCGATCTGACAGTTAGTGTCGTAGATCAAAGCAGAAAGTTGTTTGATTTTGGTTTGTAGATTCATGACGTTTAAAGTTGTTTCATGAAAAAATAAAATTAAATTGTATAAGAAAGAGAATGAGAGAATGCCATATAATATCAATTTTAATAGTCCAATAACTAGTTTACAGCTTTTTAAAGTTAAATGATCAAAATATAAATTTATTAATAGTTTAATAACTTTGGATATATTTTACTTTTTTTAGTAAGACTTTGGGGGGTGAATTTTTAAATATGACCCTATAATTGAGTTAAACTCCAAATGTATCAAACAACCTAATCGTTAGAATCAAAGCCTGATAATTATTCTATTTGTCTTGTACCACAAAATCATGAGATGAAAGAGAAAGAGAAAGAAAATATACCGAATAACTTGATTCGATTATAATAGGTAATAATTTATAGTATAGAGTGGCATCTTTTATGAAATCTACATGGTTTGTTTATGCATTGAGACATAAAGCTTTGTTAGCGATAGAAATATTGTTGGCTCCGATCTACCATTGTCCCGCTGAATCTACCTCAAAACTCAATTTATTGTTTAAAACAAATAAAAAAATTATTTATTTTAATATTTATAATTATTTTTTTACAATATTTATAATTAAATCTAAATAAATTTAAATTTAAAAACTTCATTCTGGAATAATTTCTCTATAAATATTAATTTGAGTTGAACCCAGCTGAAGAAAATGAGACAAAAATCAGACAAGGAAGAAAATGAGCAATATTGAACCAACTTCATAAATGTGAAAGCAACAAGTAATCAGTACAAAGCTATAGCTATCTTTCTATACTATAGATTTTAATTAGAAAGGAAAAGAGGAAGTGATATTGAAATGTAGAATTTTAATTCATATATAAATTTTAGATCTATTTTGTTTTCAGGTCCAGTTGGGTCCAAAAAATTTAAAATTTTATCTAAATTCAGCCCAGATTAAAAATATTAAATTTGAGTCCAATCTGCCAGTATTAATTTTTTTTAGATTGTTTGTTTTATATAAAAATAAATTTTAAAATACAGTACATTAAATAGAGTAAAAATATTAAAATAATTATTTTTAACAAATTAAAAATATATTTAAAAAGTCTTTATATTTAAGTAACACTAAGATAATTGCAATTTAACAAGTAAATGCCTCTAAAATAATAGCAAAATTAATAATACAATAAGAGTTATACAATATCCGAACAATAACAACAATATATTAACAATATAGTAGCAAAACAACTGATTTAAGCTGGGTCAGCCCGAGCAAAAAAAATCCTACTCAAAGCCCGACCCATTTAAAAATAAATGTTATCTTTTTAGTTAAAATTTATTTTTTAAACCTATATTTTTACTTAAACTCTCTTATTTTTAAAGTAAACTTTTGGATTTAAACCGATGATACAGACCATGATGAATTCTAGTGAGGAGAGTTGACTGACTCAACTGCATGTTGGCTTTGGCTTTGTTAATTTGTAGGGTGTATAAAGATCATTAGTCAGTGGCTAAAGCAGTTGACAACTTTATAGCTGGACCATCACTAATGGTCCCTTCTACAAACTGACTCACAGCATGATGACGGTTTAGTGATGGTGTGAATTCCCATTAAAAGACAAAAAGGTGTTATTGAAACTTCAAAGCTTGTAGTATTTGTTTAAGTCTAAATGACAGACCTCACTTGAGTTGTTCATGTCAGGTACATGGCTCTGTATCTGTACTCCTCTTTAGTATCATTATGTCATTTTACAGACAAGTTAATGGAAGGCCTTAGCTTTCATTGTTTCAGTAATGAACGCAGCCCTCTTTTTCAGAAAGCATCAATTTCATGCAAATAACAATAAATGGTTCGGAGCTGGGAGATATTGGGGTCACCTATGTATTAAGGAAGAAAAGGGGTTGGAGGACTTCAACAATCCAGCTTAGAAAATTAGCCCCAATAGCCTACCCTAAACATTAAACTCCAATTAAACAATGAACCACACTGCTTATTCGATTTGATGACAATGTTTCAAATTTACGGATTTTTGAGGTTTTTTTCTTGTTTATTTTGATTCTGAGTATCATTGTATATAGGGGTGAGTGTATGATTGAATTGAGTGAAAAAATTATAAGTTAATCGAGTTTACGTGTCCTGTTTTATCATCCTAACTTAATTTGAAATATTTTTTAATCGAGTTGAGTAAAATGAAATTTAAGTTGAATCGAATCGAATATAATTATTCAAGTTAATTTAAAAATTAAACTTGTCAAATAAAAATATTGTTATAATATAACTAATTCCATATTGAATCACATAAATTTGAAACCATATATATTTGAAAAAAAATCAAAGCAAAATAATAATAATAAATAAATTTTAGAAAATTTTAAATTTTAACTTTTTATATATTTTTTAGAATTTTTATATTTAAAAAATAAATTTTGATTTTTATAAATATTTTGAATTTTAAAATTATTTTTAATTTTTGAAAAATTATTTTGATTTTTTTATAATTTTGTTGAGAAAGACCAATTTGCTTATTTTAAAAGTTGACAATGACCAAAAGAATATTTGCACCATTTTGTTATTCTAATTATTCAAGTTATTAAAATTGTGAAATTTAACTCAACTCGAACTCGAAATTCAAATCGAGTTATTCGAGTTGACTTGAATAATTCAAATAACTCGATTCGATTAACTCGAAATTCAAAAAAAAATTGAATTTTTTTTAATCGAATCGAGTTTTGCTCACACTTACTCATATATGCTTTATTTAGATTTATTTTAATTTAAATTCAGAGATATTTTATTTATTAATTAATTCTTTTGTGGTATGTGCTATAACTATTTATTCTAATTATAATTATATAAACAAATTAATTGTAATTATAATCATATTTGTACATTTTACTAATCTATTATAATTGTAGTTGTAATTGTAAGACGGCTTGATTATGTGTTAGTGTCACGGGCCGGAAATCAAAGTCCGTAATAAATGCGCAAAGAGCATTTCATGGAAGTCAATTAATTAAATGGGGCTCATTTGACCCACTTGAACTGGCCTGATTCATGATACATGTGGAGAAGCTCATCTACTTGAAGCTTTGGTGGTCTAGTGAAGCACTAATGGAAAATTAGGGTCACCATGGTAAATATAAAAACTTATCTTGAAAGATGTGATATCCTAGAAGATTTTATTTTGTAATATTAAAAAATTAAGTCAATCACTTAATAATCTCAATTGTAGATAAACTTTGCTTTCATCGTCAATATAACTCAATCTGTACCATTAGTTTTTGGGAGAGTTCAACTATAAATAGAAGTCTTTTATGTCATTTGTAATCAAGAATCCTTCAAGGTAATAGAGATACTTTGAGAGCATTTACTCAAACAAAGTGGCATTTTCTGTTCTTTCGTTGCTCTTTCGTTTTGACTTGTTTTAGCTTTATTTTTGGTGTCTTGGAGAATTTCTATCGAGAATTTTCATTTTACGAGAGTCAGACTAGCTTATATGGATTTGAACTCAAAAAATTGTCTAAGACCACACTAATTATAAGATGAAAGTTCTAGCCCCATAAAACTAGTGTGAAGAATAATTGCGAGTGAAAATTCAAATTAATTTTGAAAAAGGTTGTGATTATTACCCACCAATCAAATTTTAAAAAAATTAAATCAAATTGAATGAAATGTCATTCTGTTTCGATATATTATATTTAAGTTGTTTTATTAGTTTAAATTAATTTATATTTTCATAAAATTGAATAAATATATAAAAATATGTCTCTGAGCAAATTGATCTTTTTAAAAATTGAAGTAATTTAATTTGTGCCAATTTTAAAAGAAAAATAATTAAGGACAACTAATTATAGTATTAATGTTTTATGTCAATTATACATAATTTTTATTGATATAATAACAGATTTAACCCTTGATATTTATATATTCTGTGTAAATGATACAGGGTAACTTTATGAAATCTAGACCAAATTAAAGTAGAAGCAAGTTGTAGGCTGTAGGGAAACCAAACCAAATATTATGATTTAATTTGATTTTTATTAGCCCAACCATAGATAAAAAGACAATGGATGAAACAGTTTCCGACAAGGTAAATGAGATAAGAAGTAAAGAACAAGTTCCGAAACGAAAAGCTTTTCAGACAAAATAACTTTTCTGGATTGGAATTTCTCCTGAAAGAGTGGGTAAAGAGGAGCTAAAAGTTAAAAACAGTTTGATCATAATGAAATTTCCTTCATTGCTTCTAAATTACAATTTCTACAAAATTATGGGACTCATAATCCGAAGGAATTCAAATGAAAAAGATAGATTTTTCCATAAAAATCAGATGTTAGATTATGTATCAATTATCCAACAAGATATCATTTCAGACAAAACAACTTCACTTTTGTTTTTTCTCCTACAAAAACAGCAAGTACAACGTTTACAAATGCAAATACATTAGTCAAGAAAGGTAATTATTGTTTTTTGTTTTTTGTATTTGTGGAAATTAAACTCTATAAACCCATACAAAGTGCCTTAATCAACTCCAAGATATGCTTGAATGTAGGATAAAAATCTTGTAATTTAGGTCAAAAGTAATAAAAGGGGACAACCATAGCCCCTTACAATCCTCCAAAGCATTTCATTGTAAAAGGTCAAACAATGCAAGCGTGAAGCAAAGATTATCAAACTTTCTGGCTAACATCAAACAACACAATTTATAGACTACTGAACTACCAAAATTTCCATGATATTGAAAACCAGGAAAAAGGTAAAACATTTTACAACAAAAACGTATCTTGGGTGGTGAGGTTAATAATGAGTGAAAACAATTTTCTTCCTACTTTTTATTTATGGATAGAAACAATTACTCTACAAGAATAATAGTTTTTAATCATGATGTATGATGCGGTGGTTCTTTACTTTTTTTTTTTTTTTTAAATTATGTAATTGAGGATTTGATCTCTACTTATAAGAATGGAGCATATTTCATAATCAATTGTTTACCTCTTCAAAAAATACTTACGATAAGGGAATTAATCACTATTGTCGGAAAACACTTACGACGAGAAGATTAGTCACTATTATCGATAGTAGATAAATTGATTTGAAAATAATAATAATAATAATTTTGAAAGGTGACAAATTAATATTAATTTATTAAAAGAAATTAATTAAGTCAAACATGAAATAATAATCTTACTAAAATTTTTATAAGCACACGATAAAAGTGAAAATGTTTATTTTTGACAAATGAAGTAGCATGCTATACATCCATTCAAATCATGTTTAATTGTTTAAAAAAAGATGAACAAGTTTGCTCAAGCTTTAGCACACCCTGTTCGGCTTTGGACTGGTCATGGGAAGGGATCGGATTATTAATCAATCTCGCCTCTCACACTTGTGAAATAATATTATTGTGGGTAAATTTAAAGGTTAAATTCAGTTTCTTTCTTTATTGATGTTGTATAAGTCGGATGAAAACTTAAAAGTTACGTAAATTATAGATTTAGTAGTTGTGTTGGAATCTCAAGTTGTTAGTTGTTTAAATTATCGATTAAAAATGGAAGTATTTGCTTGTAGTTGTCACTATGGTTTGGCATTGTGAAAACTGTGTAAATAAAATAATAAAGGATATCACGGTTTGTTTACACAATTCCATTTTTTTACGTAAGCAAAGTCTAGTTCAATGAATAATTTCACTATCTTTAATCCTCAAAACAAAAGCGACTCACACTCTATCACTCCCCAAGTACAAAGATCCTGTTTTTGTACCTAAAAACTAAAACACTCAACTCTAAATCTCCCCTCTAAGAATTTAGACTGTAATCATTTAAGGTTTACTATTCAATTGCACTTACACAATAAGTGTTGGAAAAATCAGTTTAGAAAACAATGTTTTTAGACCCAACGAAAGTTTAAATGATTTTTTTAAAATTGAGTTATTATGTTATTTATAGTAATAAACTTTAATCGAAATTATACATATGCTTTGTGCGAAAGCAGTCTAGATTGCTTCTTAGCTTTCAATTAATCAATCTTTTCCATTATTTTTGAACCTTGAATTACTCTGAATGTGGCCTCAAACAAATCGAATCAATGCATAGAATGAAAAATTTATTTACCTTTCAATGGGAAATTTTTTTTATAACCGGAAACTATGTGTTTTTCTTAGAAAATAAAATTTGAAATGATTTTCACTATTTTTTTATAGAATAACGACACTAAAATATGTGTATAATATGTTCATTGCATAGTTTCTATTTATAGAGATTTAGTGCAAGAGTTATGCTCAAATAAGGTCTAATTAAATAATAATATTTTAATAGAAATCACAACTTCTACTCTAAGTAGTAGTACTAGGGGCGACGACACCTTTAGGGAAATACTAAGGTTTGCCACCCTATGTAATAGTGCTTAGTTGGACCTTTCATGTATTAAGTCTAATTATATGTGTTATCTAGATTTTTATCCAACCCATTAACTATTTTCTATTTCTCAAAAGATTATTCATTTAACCAATTAATTTAATTAATTTATATTAATTAAATTAGTTTTTCAATTAAATCATTTTCTAAACCCAATTTAAATTCCATCAAAGTCATGGTAATTTTATTGTGTTAGAATCTATGAAGAAATTAATTTAATTGTCTTATTCAACAAATCTATGATGATTAATTAATTTAAGTATTTCTTCAAACTTTAATTATTTAATTACAATTAATCAAATAATAATCTGATAAGTCATCTTTTTCACTTAGCGAGAAAATACACTCACTGCGAATAGTGATACATGCGATCTATTTCTCTTACTTATTGTTTTCATTCATTCCACAACCTATTGATTCTTTGTTCCAGGTTATCTTGAGCTAACGGATGGACCGCTTTGACATATATAATTAGAGCTCAAATAATTTGTAATTAAGTTTTGGCTCTTTGCCTATTAATTACAACTTATTTAATCATAGAGTCATTCTACTATAGTACCATGATTGAACTCTCTCCTATCATATATCATTATAAAAGCTACTTTATTAAGTGCACGCCCAATGACCTTGTCAAAAGTGAGCTACTCATAGGATATCCTTAATATATTTTGGATAAAATTTGTTCTCCCAATAAGATTCTATTTTATCTCATTATTTTCATTACATCTTCTGATAAAATCAATTGCTAACACATAGCAATTAAATCATTTTTCTTATTAAAAAATGACCCATGGCCACGTTCCTTTTTCATCAATCATGTAATGCCAATGAGTGGATATCATTTATCCTCTATCAAGCTTTGAATTCCACTGTTGTAGAATGATGTTACATCATGCAAAAGTCGTATACTCAATATACCAACTTTTAGATCTAATGATTGTTGTTTGTATCAAAATAGAAATTTCAAATTCAAATAGTATAAGGAATAAGAATGATTCAATTATAGAACATAAACTAAATTTATAACTTTATACATAATACAAAACTAATAACAAAATTTAACCAAACAAATTTAACTACGCTACTGTTTAGTTTAGATTGAAATTCCAAAATTTGAAAAATATAATGACTAAAATTGACTCAATAAAAAATACATAAACTAAAATTAATCAAATTAAAATACTTGAGATAAATTGAACACAGGTTATTTCTAAAAAAAATTCAAGCGAAGAACTATATATCAATTTTTTATTTTTTATTTTATCGACTGTTTGTATGATAAATGATGTGAACGTCGACTTTGATTTAGAAGCTTATTTGGATTGGAAGGATAACGCACGTTTTATCATTTTTGGAACATTTCACTTTTAGGTCCTTCCTCTTTTCATGTTTTACATTTAGGCCCATTTTCCATATCGACTTTATATATATATAATAAGAATAATTAAATGTTATTATTTTCTATTATAAAATGTTAGTTTATATTAAAATTAAGTTTTAAGGAGGTTTGGTTGTTAAATAAAGTATAGATAAAAATACATATATACTGAGTAATTAAATTTTAATTGATAATTAATCAATTAGAAGTTAAAAGATTAATGTGAAAAATTATATATTAAGATTATATCTCAAATTATATATATATATAACTTTTCTGACATCTCATATTCAAAAAAGAATCACATTCTTTAAAAAAAGTATGTGCTAATTTTAAAATACTTAAGCCACAAGACTTGAAGTTTGAATATATCAGTAAATTTAGATAAGCTTCCTCTTCTAATCCTTATTAATGATGATCTAACATAATAAATCTTAATTTATTAAGTTTTACGTTACAGTATATATTTATGAAAAAGAAATAGCATTAAAGCAAAAAGGCGTTTGCTAGTGCAAATATTTTTTATTTACAGTCTCACGAAAGGGAAGCATAGTGTCTCAAAATATATAGTCATGTGTGTACGATGTAATGATTCATTAGAGCCTAGCTAGTAAAAACTAAAAGTATAGAAAAAGCAGAGAAAATTGAAGGAATACAGAAGGAGGTTTTTTTTTTTTTGTATTAATTAAATAAGCTTCGGATGATGGCGGCTTCGGCACTGTCGGCATCGATGGTGGCTAGGAGCTGGGACAGCCGGTCACTCAGATCATCAACTTCACGATGCAAGGTTTTTATGTAATTGCATGTCTGTTCTAAAACCTTGGCCGCTGATGATGCCTGCAGAGAATATACAGTCAAAATCCAATGGCAGCATGTTGTTATTGAAAGAGAGAGATGGAGAAGTAATATACCTTGTGAGAATGGGAATGAGGAATCTCGGGAAGAAGTTGGCGTAAGGTAGAGAGAAGTTGAGTGATCTGCTCCTCTGAAATATTGGTCCTGGACGACTCCCTCCACCTTCTGCTTGACATCTTATCACTGCCTATAACCCTAGGGGTTCAGTATGTTGTATGGAAATCAACGGCCTATTTATAATGTGAATGTCTTAATTTGTAGGCACAGAAAGAAGGGGACAATCAACCATAGTGTGTAGATTTTGTTACCAATTTAGGGTTTGATATAAAGTGGGCTTTGAATATGTGTTTGTATTCAAGCTTACATTGTGGGCCTTCACGTGCATGTCTTAATACGCCATCCCCAATTTTAAATATGTTTATTTTCAACAAAATCAATTTTTTTGTGTAATTTAAAAACACAAACACATAATTATTTTCTTTACTGAAGTTTAAATTTTGTATTAAACACCAACCCATTTTCTTTTTCTCGTTATAATTTTGGTTAAAATACGTAATAAATGTTTGTATTCTTTATAAATTTAAAACATTATATTTTTATTTTTAGAAATTTAGTTCTTTTACTTTTCAAATTTCAAATTTTAAATTTTAAGTTCAACTATTAACATCGTTAAATTTATTTTGTTAAATTCAGGTTCATTACAACGTCATTTTTTAGTTACATGGATACCAAGTGATTTTTTTTTTATTTCAAATGTCTCACCCACAATTTTTTTTTAAAATAACAGTGTTAACAACTAAACTTGAATTTTAAAATTTAAAAATAGAAAGCTTAATTTTAAATTTATAAAAGTAGAATAATTAAATTCTAAATTTATAAAGAATATAAAGACCTATGTCACATTTTAACTACTTTCACGATAGTTCTCGTGAAGGATAAGACCCATTAAGCACTACCAAGCAAAATATTTACATAGATAATAATCCACTCATCTGAAAGCAATGGTGGTGCCAATAGTCGACCATGCTTTCTCTGAAAGTTGTGGTGGTGTTATTATTTATGGTTTTAGTATCTTTTTTAGTTATCGTTAAATTTAGTTTTTTTTTGTTTTAGAGAAGATAAAAGAGGTTGGTTATTTGAGGACTAGTTTCGCGCATCACCAACATCTTTGACATTGACATCATGATCGACCAAAGCATTGTCATACCAAATGTCTTGGTAGATTAGCACATTGTTACCATTGGAATATACTTATTTTCATGAATGGAAACAAATGACACCTTCCATTTTTGGATATTGAGTATTTACTTACAGATATCATCACTATCATCAATAATATTTAAAAGACTAACTGAATTGGTACCGCTTATGAATTGGGTCTTAACTTAATTGAAAAAATTTGAAATTCATTATTAGTCTTTGTACTTTGCAAAAGTTGTGGATTTAGTCCATGTACTTTAATTTGATCACTTTTAGTCCCTTGTACTTTTTGAATTGGTCAGTTTAATCCCTATACTTTTTGAATCAATTATATCTGTTTGGTTAAATTAAATTTTTAATCATGTACTATGCATACAATTATAGATAGTCTAAATTCTCCAATTGAATCATTCTAAACCCTTATACTTTTTGAATTCTGAAATTTTAATCTTGACGCAAATAATCTACACTAGTCCATTAACTACATTTTTAGTGAGTAATATGTTAAAATAATAAGCCAACATGGCATTACACATATGATAATATATTTGTTGCATCAGATTTTGAAAATAACATATCTCAACTTAATGAATTTAACAGCTACCATTTGGTGAGGACTAAAATTTTAAAATTTAAAAAGCATAGTGACTAAAACGATAAAATTAAAGTATAAGGGTTAAACCCACAACTTTCTCTATAGGGACTAATAGTAGCATTTAACAATTAAGAAATTACGAAAATACTCAAATCTTTTATAAAATAACAAACATTGCTATAAGAATATTTTTGTCATTTCATATTTTATGTTGTCATTTTATATTCTATACAAAATTTTTTAAAAATTGCACATAGGATTTGAACCTAAAATGCCATAATCCTCAATATTTTAACTTCATTTACGCAAGCCTCATTTATTTTTTACATCAATTTTAATAATATATTTGTTATATAATTTTTTCACCCACATTGTGAGTGTACCATAATCTACTTATTATTATGTAGTAGATTGAATTGGTGTCATAAATTAATTAAATGCCTCTTGACTCAGTTGAAAAATTACTAGAAAGCTCCTTCTTTTACCAAAAAAATATATTTTGAGAATATTTTGTGTTTTTATATTTTATATAAAATTTATTAAAAAAAACTATTTAAATCAATAGATGGTCAAACTTGAACACAAGCCATCATAATTTCAAAAACTTTAATTTTACCAATCCAAGCAAATTTCATTTATTTTTTTTGTTGTTGTTATTGTTATTATTGCTGTTGTTGCTGTTGTTGTTGTTTCTATTACAACAAAAAAATGGCTTAATAGAAATGGAAGTACTAAAAGATATTCTAAATTGACAGACTCTTAAAAAACAAGACATAAACAAGATTTTCATAATTAGATTGATGGTCAAACTAATTAGGCCATCGATTCTTCGGTCCAGTTGGTCTAATCAATTCGTCCGATTTAATTCAATAAATCATAAAAAATTATGAAAGAAAATTAGGTACAATCAATCTATACTAATTCTTAAGTCAACTGATTTGATGCCTCTCTCCGAAAAAATACCTCTGACTAATTCTCAATCTAACCAACCCAATTTCAACAACCATGGGCATAAGGATTATAAGTTTAAATAACTTATAATTTAATTCCATCATATTCATATATATATATATATATATATATAAAGAATCATTAAATATATTACATGATACAATACTTAAATTATTTATAATTCTCCAATAAGATATTACGCGTTTAAACATATGTAAATTCAGATTTTTCAAATAGTTACAACAACAATAATATCAATCATGATAAAATTCCGTTGATATTGTATTTACTTTATTTATATGGATAATTGATTTGAATATTTAAATTTGATACTCATTTACATATTTAATTCTTGTTTAAATTTATAAATATATTTTTAAAAGAAATTAATAGATTTGAATATCTAGCCTATAATATTTCAAAAATTTTGGTATCAACTTTCACGTCCAATCAAAATAAATTAAATAATTTTTTAATACAATAAATTATTCCAAAATTTTCATATAAAATGATTAAATTTAAGTTTTCAGTATATTGATTTTTTATTTTAATTTTAAGACTAAATTAAATTTTGACTTTTAATGATTAAATTGATTTTCAACTTATGGGAAACTAATCTTGAAGCTAACTTTTTTAAAGGGATTAAAGTGGCTTGTTTAGATTATGTTCAGCTTTAGGTTTAATTTTATTTGAGTAAGAGGTATTTTGAGAATTAGTCTAATTTAAAATATGATTAAATTAAACTTAATTCACTATAAAATAATTTGAGTTAGGTTTTAGATTAAATTATAAATTAATCTGACTTAGAATGATTAAAATTTATTTAAGATTAAAATTAAACAATATATTATCTATTTATATTTTTCTTCTTTTTAAAATTCGTATCAATGACTTGTTTTAAAATCTTTGTGTTGTTTGTATAGTAATGTTTTTTAAATTTTTCTCTCTTCCTATTATCTATTTTATTTTATTTTAAAAAGCTTGATATTACTCTAGTGTAATTTGCTTGGAATCTCCTCTAAATTAGCTTCTAATTCATTAGCTTTCGGTTTTAAATGTTTGAATTTATATAACATATGATATATTGCCATTACATGTACCCTAATTTATTCCTTTATGTTTCCTCATGATTTATTTATGTAATGATATTGCCCCGAATTTTTATTTCATGCTCAATATTAAGCTTGATGCTCGTAATTGCATTATGTTTTTAAGTTTCAACTTTTTGCCCAACATTATTCTTTTTTTTTACCCTAAAGTAAACCAAACGAATATATTTTGAGCCGGTTTAATAATTGCATATTTGGAAACTCTTTAAAACAAAGGTAATGTTTGGCGTTTGGAAATTTGGAAAATCGTGCCCTAACGTGCTGGGCTTCTATTTTTTGTTTGCCCAAAATAGTCAAATATTCCTTTAAAATTTTATTCATGTTTTTTAAATTTTAAAATAAAGCAATGTTCTATGTTTAAAAATTCGAGAAATCGAGCCCTAACGTGCTGGGTTTCGTTTTTTCGTTGGACCAAATAATTGAATACCCTTTTCGTTACGTTTTGGAAATCATGAAGTGATCTCAGTCTTTAGAGGCTTAAAATATCGTGTCCTAACGTGCTGGATGTGGTACTTTATTTCTTTGAAACGAGTGAATCTTAAAATCCAATTCGAGTTGATCAGACATTCTTAAAGGAATCATATTTTGGCAATTTTTCTTTAAGTTTTCAACGATAGGACATTAAATAACCAATTGGTCCAAGTTTGGACGTTATGAGGGTGCTAACCCTTCCTTGTGCGTAACCGACTCCCGAACCCTTTCTCTCAATTTTCGTAGACTTAAAATTATTATTTTAATAAATCAAATGTTTTATTAAAATGGTCAATCTCAAGGTGATCCGATTACACCTCAAAAAGATCAGTGGCGACTTCATACCTCGTTTAAAAGTCGATCCCCGTTTTTCAAAATAAAAAATGGTTTCGACAGCTTGACGACTCCACTGGAGACCAATAAGAGAGTCAAGCCGTAAAATTGATTATTTTTTGTCCTTTTGTCAAAAATTTAAAATTTTGTTTTTGACATACGATCCTTTTACTACATTCATTTTGGCTCAAGTCTCATAGAATACTCTTGTATTGCATATTGCATGACCGTTGTGGTCACACCATTTAAGTAGGAGTGAGAAGCTATATCTTCGTGAGGTTTTCACCTCATCGTGGGCTAGTGGACTGCTTTCGGGATACATCTGTACCTATGTCTTCGTGAGGTTTTCACCTCCCCATGGCCATAGGGAAATATATTCCCCTGAACTGAACTCGATCCACATGAGCCTATAGTGGGTGAGGATTGAGGAATCTGCTGGTTCAGGTAATCTGTCTTTAGAACTAAACCGTATATAGCGAGCCTTAAGTGCCCACCCTAAGTAGAGCCACTCCAAACCCTAGTGGTTACCTAAGGAGGTGCTCTATTTGCTATTTATTTCTTCTGTACTAATATATTTTGTTTGTTTTGATTATGATTGCATTGCATTACATCAT
This sequence comes from Gossypium arboreum, assembly GCF_025698485.1. Classification (NCBI taxonomy): domain Eukaryota; kingdom Viridiplantae; phylum Streptophyta; class Magnoliopsida; order Malvales; family Malvaceae; genus Gossypium; species Gossypium arboreum. The sequence goes on along the minus strand of NC_069073.1, from coordinate 9,839,468 downwards.
CATAGAAAGGAGATGTTGATTCATATTTGATTGCTAAATAGAATAGTTTGTCATAAGAAAATTAATTTATTGATAAAGTGGATTATAATACGGTTGTCTGAATATGGTCCAAGTAAACACAACCGAAGAAGGCCGATAGTTCGTGGAGGAAAACAAGACTTTACTTGAAGATTCAAGCCGATAAAGATTATTCGAGAGTAGTCACGTCCCGGATTTCTTAAAGGAGCTAAAAGCATTGCGAGAATAAGTAAGTAATAAGTCACAGCCCGGATTAAGTAAAAGGAGCTAGTGGAGGCATCTATTGGAAGTATGCGCGGTTTGACTTTAACAGAAAAAGGGATTGCCTGAAATATGAGGGCAAAGCCACATATGTAATCCGTTTTATGTAAAGGAATTTGCTTTCTAGAAAAGTTGTTCTAATAGAACTGAATTCAGAATCAACGTCTTACTTTCTTTTGCATTTATTCCATGCATTTGCATTGCATTGCATCATGTGCATTAAACTTCACAAGAGAACCCTAATTAATTAGAAATCGTATTGTAGTTACCATAAACATTATTACTACACACAGAGAAAAGCCAAAGTTATGGATCAAAGGTTGGAAAAACTAGAATAAATGTAGAAGGAAATGCAGGATCGGCTGCAAGAACAGATGCAAGAGCAACTGACCAAGATTCAGCAGGATATGAAGGATCAGATGCTAGAATCGCAAAAGAACATGATGAATCAGTTAACCCAATTATTGCTTGGAGGGCCAGAAAAAGGAAAGAGCCCTATGATCAATCTCGGGGATGACAGTGAGGATCCTGTCTATCCATTGGGTTTCGCCCCAACAAATGCCCCTGCACAACCTAATGCATATCCACCTCGGGTGTCCGTCAACATTGGTTCTCAGCATCAAGATGGCGTTTCAACATTAACACACTTCCCGACAAGCTCAGGCTCCGGAGACAATCCGGCGAATCCTGGTGTCCCTGATCTGGATGACATGGCAGATGTAGAAAGGATAAAAGGAGAACTCCCAAAGTAGCTGGAAGACCGATACAATTAGTTGGAAGAGAAGTTTAAAGTGCTGGAAAACGCTGATTATCAGTGTGGAATGAATGCTAAGGAGTTAAGCTTGGTTTCGGATCTAGTGCTCCCTCCGAAGTTCAAAATGCCGGAGTTTGAAAAATACAATGGAACTAGCTACCTTGAAGCTCACAGCATGATGTTTTGGCGAAGGATGACTGGTCATGTTAATAATGATCAGTTGTTAATTCACTGTTTTCAGGACAGTTTGACTGGGGTTGCGGCCAAATATTACAATCAGCTGAATCGCACCCAAGTCAAATCATGGAGGGATTTAGCATAAGCTTTCATAAAGCATTATGGCCATGTGACGGACATAGCGCCTAATAGGATCACGTTACAGAATCTGGAGAAAAAGTCGAGTGAAAGTTTCAGGCAATATGCTCAGAGGTGGAGGGAAGTTGCTACACAGGTCCAACCGCCACTTTTGGAAAAAGAAACAACCATGCTCTTCATTAATACCTTGAAAGTCCCCTTCATTAATCACATGCTGGGCAGCGCAACTAAGAGTTTTGCTGACATAGTGATGTCCGGTGAAATGATAGAGAATACGATAAGATGCGAAAAAATAGAGGCTGGGGAAAGCACTAGAAAGTCAGCCCTAAAAAAAAAGAGAAAATGAGGTCAGTAATGTGAGCATAGGTTATGTAAAACCAATTACGGTCAATCAACCGAGAACGATGGCCACGGGCCAGCAAACTTCGCCAAGACAAGAGCCCAATACAAGGCAAAACACGGAGAAGCTCCAGTTTACTCCCATTCCAGTAACATACCGGGACCTGTACAAAAGTCTATTTGATGCATATGTTGTGGCCCCTATCTACTTAAAACCGTTGCAACCCTCATATCTCAAGTGGTACGACACGAACACTCAATGTTAATATCACGCGGGAATAGTGGGACACTCGATAGAGAACTGCCTTTCTTTTAAAAAGGCTAGTTGAAAGGCTCATCAACATGGGCATTGTGAAGTTCGACGATGCACCTAGTGTAGGAAATTCGTTACCCAATCATACTGAAAATGGGGTGAACGCGATAGCTGAAGATATGATGGAAAATTTGAGCATCAATACCATATCTGAAGAGGGGGTGATGGAAGGAAACTTATCAGGTATTCTCCCTTATGAGCTTTGAAATGTTATGAACAACTGGACTGCAGAAGTAATTCTGGTAGTTTTTAGAGCTAATACAGAGTAATGTTCAAAACACACTTATTGTTTTAAGCCTAGAAGCAACAAAAATCTTTTTTGAAATAGGATCATGTTCAAACATCTTTATTTTCAATAAAAAATGCACTTTTGTGTCTCATTCTGAGCAAATATTCTTTTATTCTTTCATTTCATTCATAATCATGCCATACAAATAATCATCCTTAGAATCATTTATTCTTTGAAAATATACCTTTATACCTAAAATAGGTCCCCAGATATTAACGACAGGAGCAACGCTGTAACTGACTCCCTTTTGGGGTGAGATATTTGTTTAAGTAGATCTCAGGACTTTGAAGATGACAGAGATTGTAGCTTATCTCCTGATTTTGTTAAGGATGGTAGAATAAGATAAAAAATAGATCTTACTTTATGAAGAGTCAATGGACATTGTAAGCAGGATGCAAAAATCAGAGCCTGAGTCACCGTAAAGACAAAGTAAATCGTCATTGAATTATTCTAAGAATTCAAAGATGTTTTCATATAACCATATCAAGATATACCTGGAGATACAAAAAATGTCTATACGGGTGTCAGAAGGACATATGTTAATGGTTTTACAGTAGCCACACTAATCATGAGGTTTGGGTACTATTGAGATAGGATTCATATACCTCATTCATTTCTTAATAGACTTTCTCTATGTGGGGCATGGATGTTATTAGGTCAATCTCGTCTAATATACATCGATTTATCTTGATAGTCATTGATGACTTCATGAAAAGGGTAAGGGTCACTTCATATGCCAATATTACAAGGTCGGTAGTCGTCAAATTTCAAAAAAAGTGTCGACAAGTAATGTCAGAAAAGATCATGTCTAATACAACTGCGTAATATCAAAACTTTGCAGTTTGTTCAAAGATCAGACGTCATATCCTAATACAGCAAAGGCAGCCAAAAAGAAAGAAACAAAAAAGGGAAAGAAAAAAACAAAAACAACAAAAAGAGATTGTGGAAGATGACCGAGACTTGTAAGGATTGGCATAAAGAAGTCATCATTTATCCTCTATGCTTATTGAATGTTAACCAGGATCTTTGCTGGGGCAACACATGGCTCATTGGTTTTTAGGATAAAAATATTTTTGAAAACAAGATTCATTTTCTCCGAGTCTTGTCAGAATTAAAATGAGATGAGGCAGAATGAATCCAATCTCGATATGTTCATTCGAATTTAAAGGATTTCCGTCACAGTCAGATGATGCGGGCTTATGACAGAGAGGTTTATCCTAGAGAATTCCACGAGGGGAACTTGATATTGTAAAAGATCCTTCCTTTATAGAAGGATTTCAAAGGAAGAAATATGCCAAATTGAGAGGGACCTTATGTAGTAAAGAAGGCCTGTTCTAGAAGAGCATTGATATTGACCGAAATGAATGGAAAGGACCTGCCCAACCCGGTAAACTCAGATTCAGTCACAGTTAATAGTTTAAAAAAAACACAAAAAAGAAAAAGAAAAGAAAAATGAGAGGCTAAGGTGAAAACTCGCAAAGGGCGCCTTGAAACCAAAGGGGTTTTGAATTGAAAACCCGAAAACAGCGGCTCAAATTTTGATCAAAGTGGGGCATACAGTAGTTTTCCTATGCCTGAATTAACAATGAAGAAATATGCTACGTCCTGGGGCATTAACAAAGTACTCCAGATCCCTTAAGCACAGATTGAGCTCAAAATGGTCCTCAAGAAGTTGGTATAGAGAAGCTCAAACTACGATATCTGAGGCACCTAGTTTTTCCATTTTACCTTTTTTTTCTTTTTTTTTTTTGCTATCTTTGATTACTTTACTCTTTTCAAGATACGTTCCAATAAATTTCTTTCTTAAGTTGCATTTGCTTACTTGCTTCGAGCTATGCTCCTAATTTCTTTCTGGTCCATTATTATGATCCTTTTCAAGCATTTTACATTAAAATAATGATTAGTGGACTAATCATACTTTCATAAAAGGAGTTTCGCATATTACTCTAGAAGCTTCTAAATAATACAGGAACTTAAAACAAGACTATTGTTTAAAACTCACCAAGCTTAAAGGGTTGGAAATATTTAAGCCCAAATTGAAATTATCTCCTTAGGTTTTCTGTCAAAGACATTGGTTGGGCAAAAAGAAAATTACATTGGTGTTACAATCCCGACAAAGAACGAGCAATGGGATTATTCTCGTGAGAAGGAAAATGGTATTTTGTATTTTTGCAGATATTAGGCATATACATCTGTTCATTACACCCAGGGAATGGTGTAACAGATCAAATTGATTGAAGATGATGCAAATCCTATACCTCTGAATTGCAGTAAGATGGATAGAAAAAATCAAATGATTATTCCCCTGAAGTTGCAGTGGGAAGTATAAACTTTATGTCCCAGAAGGTACAGTGGAAGAGACTTTGAAACTACAGCGGGGCAAGCCAGTTGAGTAAAATGGGTTGTTTCTGTAGGTTTTCATCGGAAATACTAGGCGAGCAAGAAGGCAGCATAATACGATAGTGATAAAACTCTGATGAATAACGAGTGATAACACTTTAAGCATTTAAAAAAGAATCATTTTCATGACATTTTTACATTCATATTACTCATAACACATTTGGTTAGGAGTATCTGATTCATTTCGGTCGTAGCATTCTAATCATTTGGCATAAACATAGACATGAAACTGAGTCTACAGGGCATGTTCCCCAGAAGGCAATGTAGCGACATCGGTGAAATTACAAATCTTATCTCCATGTATCGGCTATGGAGTAGATCGAAAATGGCGAGTCTTATCTCTATGTATCAGTTATGGAGTAAATTTTAGCCACAAGTCTTAACCCCCTAAGCAGTAGGGTGACAGGCTGAAAATTACAGATCTTATCTCCATGTATCGGCTATGGAGCAGATCAAAGATGGTGAGTCTTATCTCCATGTATTGGCTATGGAGCAGATTTTAGCCACCGACCTTATCTCTCTAAGGTAGCAAGAGAGCAGGTTGAAGATACGAGTCTTAACCCCCTAAGCAGTAGGGTAACAAGCAGAAAATAAAAGATATTATCTCCATGTATCGACTATGGAGCAGATCGAAAATGGCGAGTCTTATCTTTATGTATTGACTATGGAGCAGATTTTAGCCACCGGCCTTATTTCTTTGATGTAGCAAGAGAGCAGGTTGAAGATACGAGCTTTAACCCCCTAAGCAGTAGGGTAATAGGCTAAAAATTGCAGATCTTATCTCCATGTATCGGCTATGGAGCAGATCGAAAATGGCGAGTCTTATCTTTATGTATTGACTATGGAGCAGATTTTAGCCACCGGCTTTATCTCTTTGATGTAGCAAGAGAGCAGGTTGAAGATACGAGCTTTAACCCCCTAAGCAATAGGGTAATAGGCTAAAAATTACAGATCTTATCTCCATGTATCGGCTATGGAGTAGATCAAATTGCAGATCTTATCTCCATGTATCGGCTATGGAGTAGATCGAAGATGGCGAATCTTATCTCCATGTATCGGCTATGGAGCAGATTTTAGCCATCAGCCTTATCTTTCTGAGGTAGCAAGAGAGCAGGTTGAAGGTACAATTCTTATCTTCCTGAGGTAGCAAGGAAGCAGACTCAAATTGTAGATCTTATCTCCATGTATCGGCTATGGAGTAGATCGAAAATGGCGAATCTTATCTCCAGGTATCGGCTATGGAGCAGATCGAAGATGGCGAATCATATCTCCATGTATCGGCTATGGAGCAGATTTTAGCCATCAGCTTTCTCTCTCTGAGGTAGCAAGAGAGCAGGTTGAAGGTACAAGTCTTATCTTCTTGAGGTAGCAAGAAAGCAGACTGAAATTACAGATCTTATCTCTATGTATCGACTATGGAGTAGATCAAAGATGGTGAATCTTATCTCCATGTATCGGTTATGGAGCAGATCGAAAATGGCGAATCATATCTGAATGTATCGGCTCTGGAGCAGATTTTAGCCATCAGCCTTATCTCTCTGAGGTATCAAGAGAGCAGGTTGAAGGTACAAGTCTTATCTTCCTGAGGTAGCAAGGAAGCAGACTGAAATTGCAGATCTTATCTCCCTGTATCGGCTATGTAGTAGATCGAAGATGGCGAATCTTATCTCCAAGTATCGGCTATGGAGCAGATCGAAGATAGCGAGTCTTATCTCTATGTATCGGCTATGGAGCAGATTTTAGCCACCGGCCTTGTCTCCTTGAAGTTGCAGTGGAGAAGGTTGAAGTCACAAACCTTATCTTCCTGAAGTTGCTATAAATCTACTTAAAGAAAAGGAGCACCAAAGAGGTCAAAGACTCAGCAAGACCAGGCAATATTGGCCCTTTTAAAATCTTTGCTCTATTCCCGTTACACGACAATGAGCAAAGAGAGGCAGCTGTAGGGCCCAAATTTTGCCCGGCCCAAGATACAGACCCAAATCACTAAAATTAAAAAGCTCTATTACAAGCCCAACAACCCAAACTCCGGTTTCAGAAAGGGGAAACCCTAGCCAAAGTAGTTAGCGCCACAGGAGACCTCCACCTCCACGCCACGCCCGCACTTCGCGCCTTCACGTTCGCTCTATGTAGCTGCTTCACTCACGTCTCCATACCTGCGAAAGAATGGGAAGCAGTAACAGAAAGTGCAAGTTGTTTTTGTTTTTTCTTTTCGGCTATAAAAGCCGAAACAAAATCATTGTAATCGGGGGGGTTACAAATCGAATACAGAATACACGTAAAAATCGATAGCAACCATATTTGTTAAAGGTGATTTTCACTTGGTTTTCCTTCATTATTCTTTCGATTTCTCTATTTTCATCTTGTTAGACGAAATTAAGAAGGGAAAGAAAGGAACGTTTACCTGGCCTTCATGTTCGAGGTCGAAATCCTCTTCTGATTGGCGAGATCGGCCATTGTTTGCCCACTGTCGGCCACCGTGTGGTGGTGGTTTGGTGGCTGCATATTTTTGGGTTGAAACCCTAGCAAAAAGGGTTAAAAATTTTGGGTTTTCTAAAAGGGTGCTTTAATATTTAAAAAAAGAAACCAAAATAAAGGCTTCATTTATTTTATTTTATTTTTTTAAAATTTTAAAACAACGTTTTGGGGAGGGAAGAAACAGAACACATTTTGACTTGGTTAACGCGCATATTTTCTTTGAATGGTTAATTTGCGCTTTTGGTCCATCCCTTTTTTGTGCTGACTTGTAATTAAAACTTGTTTATATTTTCCTTTTTTTTTAAATTATCCCTGGAAATGTGCGTATGTTCATTTCAGTCCGCGTTGAAATAATTTGTTTTGGGGTTTGGTTTATTTTCAATTTTAGCCCCCAAACGTTTGTATGCATTTTATTCTGGTCCAAAATTTTGTTCTAATGGTTCGTTTTGTTTATAGATTACCCTTTTGATTTTGTTTTTCTTTTGAACTAAGTTTTAAATTTTTTTTAAAAGAAATAAACATGTTTTTCTTGTTGATTTCACACTGTTGTTGTTTTTTTACTTTTCATGTACATATTTATTTATTTTAAACACTTTCATGAATTATTTTACATCTATATATATATTATTTATATTAAGCTTTTTCCATTGCATATATTTTTTACTCAAATGACATGTATATATTATTCATTTTGAAATTTCATTTATGCATTATTATATTATCTATTTTGTTTTTATTTTGATGCATTTCAAACTTTCATGTAAATTATTTACTTTATGATATTTATTTTAAAAATTCATTTGTATATTATTAAATAATATATTATCTATTTATATTTTTCTTCTTTTTAAAATTCGGTATCAATGACTTGTTTTAAAATCTTTGTGTTGTTTGTATACTAATGTTTTTTAAAATTTTTCTCTCTTCTCGATTATCCATTTTATTTTATTTTAAAAAGCTTGATATTACTCTAGTGTAATTTGCTTGAAATCTCCTCTAAATTAGCTTCTAATTCATTAGCTTTCGGTTTTAAATGTTTGAATTTATATAACATATGATATATTACCATTGCATGTACTCTAATTCATTCCTTTATGTTTCCCCATGATTTATTTATGTAATGATATTGCCCCGAATTTTTATTTCATGCTCAATATTAAGCTTGATGCTCGTAATTGCGTTATGTTTTTAAGTTCCAACTTTTCACCCAACATTATTCTTTTTTTTACCCTAAAGTAAACCAAACGAATATATTTTGAGCCGGTTTAATAATTGCATATTTGGAAACTCTTTAAAACAAAGGCAATGTTTGGCGTTTGAAAATTTGGAAAATCGTGCCCTAACGTGCTGGGCTTCTATTTTTTGTTTGCCCAAAATAGTCAAATATTCCTTTAAAATTTTATTCATGTTTTTTAAATTTTAAAATAAGGCAATGTTCTATGTTTAGAAATTCGAGAAATCGAGCCCTAACGTGCTGGGTTTCGTTTTTTCGTTGGACCAAATAATTGAATACCCTTTTCATTGCGTTTTGGAAATCATGAAGTGATCTCAGTCTTTAGAGGTGTAGCGCCCCGTGCCCAAGACCGTTTCCGGAGTCGAACACGAGGTGTTAACGGACTTAATTCATTACTTAAACAGCTCATACAATTCATTTTAAATTTTTCAGACAAGCTGGCTAACTGCATCATAGTCGCTTTAAAAATCATATCTCGAGTTCCGAAACTCAAAATCCAATTCCGTAAAATTTTCATGAAACTAGACTCATATATATATCTACTAATTTTTTTCTAGAATTTTTGGTTGGGCCAATTAGTACAGTTTATTAGTTAAAGTCTCCCCTGTTTCAGGGTTCAACTACTCTGACCTTTGTGTATTACGAATCAGATATCTCCCTGTACAGAGCTTCAATGACTATTTTGTTTGTCTCTAATAAAACTAGACTCAATAAGGAATCTGTAAATATAAAGCATGACTTCTAATTATCTTTGTAAAATTTATGGTGAATTTCCAAATTCAGAACAGGGGATCCAGAAATTGCTCTGGCCCTGTTTCACAAAAATTTAAACATCTCATAAAATATAGCTCATATACCTGTTTCGCTTCTTCCATATGAAAATAGACTCATCAAGCTTCGATTCCATAACTTATTCATTATTTAATTCCATTTCTACTATTTTTAGTGATTTTTCAAATTCACATCACTACTGCTATCTGAATCTATTTTATGGTAAATTTTACCTATTTCATGGTTTCCATGGAGTAGATAGCAATTTGACATACATAACACCAAATATGATCATGATTAGCCATTCCAATGGCTAGTCATTACCAAGCATTTCCATACCACTCAATAACCATATCATAAGACCATATATACAAAATGATTATAATGCTAAACATGCCATACTCAAAATATACAAGCCATTATGCCAAGATGGTATACGGATAGTGTGAGCGAGCCTCCGACCGTTCCCGATTTTCGAGCTGGCTTGTCAAAACTACAAGGAATGAAAAGGAGGGAGTAAGCATAAATGCTTAATAAGTTCACATGCAAATAGCAAGTAACATTACCATATAAGCAAACATAAAACATCATTTGCATAATCATCACCAAGACATTCATATCACATTTTCATTTATCATCTTACCATATTGTTGTTATATCGATTTTTCAACCCGAGGGTTAAGTACATACCTGTTCAAAGTACCCATTTCACAACACTTACCAATACGTCCCTTTCATCTTGAGTATTCCTCCATTTCAGTAGAACTTTACCCGTTGAACACAATAATTCGGATACGTGGAAAGTTTGCACATAAGTGCCACATATGTAGCCAAGCTACCATGTAACCGGCCCATAAGTGAACTCGGACTCAACTCAATGAGCTTGGGCGTTCGCATCCATAAGTGAACTCGGACTCAACTCAACGAGCTCGGATGCCTAGTTACATCTCTCGAACTCAGACTCAACTCAACGAGTTCGGACGCTCGCATCCATAAGTGAACTTGGACTCAACTCAACGAGTTCGGATGCCCAAATATCCCAGTGACATGTCACTTGTATCCTAATCCATTCCTAAGGTTCAACAGGACATTTTTTCTAATAATATGTCTCAACCATCTTCTATGGAATGTCGATACCGATACTCGGTAGTATTTCACATTTTCCAAGTATATCACATAATTTGACATATTATCAAACAATTGTCACAATTATGATATTTCATAATAATTATCATATCATTTAAATAACATTAAAACATTTAAAACAATAACTATGTTACCAACATTTACATATGAACTTACCTCGTATGCGAAAATTGGCTACTTTTACCATTTCGTCCACAACTTGGAATTTTCCCCATTTTAGCCCAATTTCAGTTTTCCTTGCTCTATCATTTAAAATATAGTCTAATTAGGACTCACATTATTCAAATTGACCCAAAATCATATTTTAGAAAAATCACAATTTTGCCCCTAAACTTTTGCATATTTACACTTTTGCCTCAAAGCTCGTAAATTAAACTTCAGCCTATTTTCTTATGTTTTATGACATGCTGATCATTTTTCCCTTCTATGGAAACATCAAATTCTCACTCTAACATGTACTTATGACTATTAGGTATTTTTACCGATTAAGCCATTTTGCTCGTTTTCACTTAAAACCGAGTAGCACAAGTTGTCTAACATAATTTAAAACCTCATATTCTATCATAAAACACCAAAATACACAAATTTCACCTATGGGTATTTTTCCAAATATAAACCCTAGGTTAAATTATTGCTAGCATAAGCTAAATCGAGCTACGGGACTCCAAAACGTAAAAATCATTAAAAACGAGGCTAGAACGGACTTACAATCGAGCTTGAAAGCTTGAAAAACCCTAACCATGGTTTCTCCTTGCTATATTCGGCCATGGGGTTGAAGATGAGCAAAATTGGCTTTTAATTTTGTATTTTAATTCATTTTACCCCTAAATGACCAAAATGCCCTTACTACTAAACTTTCCAAAAATTCCATCCATGTCCAATTTTTGTCCATAGACTTAGAAATTGGTAAAATTTCTATTTAAGACCTCCTAATTAATATTTCAAAACAATTGCATACTAGAAACTTCTAGAATACAAGTTTTTCAAATTATTCGATTTAGTCCCTAATTTTAATTTAAGCACTTTATGCATAAAATTTCTTCACGAAATTTTCACACAATCATGCAATCATATCATAGACCTTAAAATAATCATAAAATAATTATTTCTATCTGGGATTTTGTGGTCACGAAACCACTATTCCGACTAGGCCCAAAATCAGGATATTACAAGAGGCTTAAAATATCGTGTCCTAACGTGCTGGATGTGGTACTTTATTTCTTTGAAACGAGTGAATCTTAAAATCCAATTCGAGTTGATCACACATTCTTAAAGGAATCATATTTTGGCAAAATTTTCTTTAAGTTTTCAACAATAGGACATTAAATAACCAATTGGTCCAAGTTTGGGCATTATAAAGGTGCTAACCCTTCCTTGTGCGTAACCGACTCCCAAACCCTTCTCTCAATTTTCGTAGACTTAAAATTATTGTTTTAATAAATCAAATGTTTTATTAAAATAGTCAATCTCAAGGTGATCCGATTACACCTCAAAAAGATCGGTGGCGACTCCATACCTCGTTTAAAAGTCGATCCCCGTTTTTCAAAATAAAAAATGGTTTCGACAGCTTGACGACTCCACTGGAGAACAATAAGAGAGTCAAACCGTAAAATTGATTATTTTCTGTCCTTTTGTCAAAAATTTAAAATTTGTTTTTGACATACGATCCTTTTACTACATTTATTTTGGCTCAAGTCCCATAGAATACTCTTGTATTGCATATTGCATGACCGTTGTGGTCACACCATTTAAGTGGGAGTGAGAAGCTATGTCTTCGTGAGGTTTTCACCTCCGCGTGGGCTAGTGGACTGCTTTCGGGATACATCTGTACCTATGTTTCGTGAGGTTTTCACCTCCCCATGGCCATAGGGAAATATATTCCCCTGAACTGAACTCGATCCACATGAGCCTATAATGGGTGAGGATCGAGGAATCTGCTGGTTTAGGTAACCTGTCTTTAGAACTAAACCGTATATAGTGAGCCTTAAGTGCCCACCCTAAGTAGAGCCACTCCAAACCCTAGTGGTTACCCAAATAGGTGCTCTATTTGCTATTTATTTCTTCTGTACTAACATATTTTGTTTGTTTTGATTATGACTGCATTACATTACATCAACATAGAAATGAGATGTTGATTCATATTTGATTGCTAAATAGAACAGTTTGTCATAAGAAAACGAATTTATTGATAAAGTGGATTATAATACGGTTGTCTGAATATGGTCGAAGTAAACACAACCGAAGAAGGCTGATAGTTCGCGGAGGAAAACAAGACTTTACCTGAAGATTCAAGTTGATAAAGATTATTTGAGAGTAGTCACGTCCTGACTTTCTTAAAGGAGCTAAAAGCATTGTGAGAATAAGTAAGTAATAAGTCGCAGTCCAGATTAAGCAAAAGGAGCTAGTGGAGGCATCTATTAGAAGTTTGCATGGTTTGACTTTAACAGAAAAAGGGATTGCCTGGAATATGAGGGCAAAGCCGTATATGTAATCCGTTTTATGTAAAGGAATTTGCTTTCTAGAAAAGTTGTTCTAATAGAATTGAGTTCAGAATCAACGTCTTACTTTCTTTTGCATTTATTCCATGCATTTGCATTGCATTGCATCATGTGCATTAAACTTCACAAGAGAACCCTAATTAATTAGAAATCATATTGTAGTTACCCTGGAACATTATTACTACACATGGAGAAAAGCCAAAGTTATGAATCAAAGGTTGGAAAAACTAGAGCAAATGCAGAAAGAAATACAGGATCGGCTACAAGAATAGATGTAAGAGCAACTGACCAAGATTCAGCAGGATATGAAGGATCAGATGCTGAAATTGCAAAAGAACATGATGAATCAGTTAACCTAGTTACTGCTTGGAGGGCCAGGAAAAGGAAAGAGCCCTATGATCAATCTCAGGGATGACAGTGAGGATCCTGTCTATCCACTGGGTTTCGCCCCAACAAATACCCCTGCACAACCCAATGCATAACCACATCGGGTGTCCGTCAACATTGGTCCTCAGCATCAAGCTGGCGTTTCAACATTAACACACTTCCCGACAAGCTCAGGCTCCGGAGACAATTCGGTGAAACCCGGTGTCCCTGATCTGGATGACATGGCAGATGTAGAACGGATAAAAAGAGAACTCCCAAAGCAGCTAGAAGATCGGTACAAATAGTTAGAAAAGAACTTCAAAGTGCTGGAAAGCGCTGATTATCAGTGTGGAATGAATGCTAAGGAGTTAAGCCTTGTTCCGGATCTAGTGCTGCCTCCGAAGTTCAAAATGCCGGAGTTTGAAAAATACAACGGAACTAGCTACCTGAAGCTTACATCATGATGTTTTGTCGAAGGATGACTGGTCATGTTAATAATGATCAGTTGTTAATTCACAGTTTTTAGGACAGTTTGATTGGGGCTGCAGCCAAATGGTACAACCAGCTGAATCGCACCCAAGTCAAATCATGGAGGGATTTAACATAGGCTTTCATGAAGCAGTATGGCCATGTGACGGACATAGCGCCTGATAGGATCACGTTATAGAATCTGGAGAAAAAGTCGAGTGAAAGTTTCAGGCAATATGCTCAGAGGTGGAGGGAAGTTGCTACACAGGTCCAACCGCCACTTCTGGAAAAAGAAACAACCATGCTCTTCATTAATACCTTGAAAGCCCCCTTTATTAATCACATGCTGGGCAGCGCAACTAGGAGTTTCGCGGACATAGTAATGTCCGGTGAAATGATAGAGAACGCGATAAGATGCGAAAATATAGAGGCTGGGGAAAACACCAGAAAGTCAGCCCCCAAAAAAAGAGAAAATGACGTCAGCAATGTGAGCATATGTTATGTAAAATCAATTACGGTCAATCAACTGAGAACGATAGCCACGGGCCAGCAAGTTTCGCCAAGACAAGAGCCCAATACAAGGCAAAACACAGAAAAGCTCCAGTTTACTCCCATTCCAGTAATGTACCGGGAGCTGTACAAAAGTCTATTTCATGCGTACGTTGTGGCCCTTGTCTACTTAAAATCGTTGCAACCCTCATATCCCAAGTGGTACGACGCGAACACTCAATGTGAATATCACGCGAGAATAGTGGGGCACTCAATAGAAAACTGCCTTTCTTTTAAAAGGCTAGTTGAAAGGCTTATCAACATGGGTGTTGTGAAGTTCGACGATGCACCTGGTGTAGGAAATTCGTTACCCAATCATACTGACAATGGGGTGAACGTGATAGATGAAGATATGATGAAAAATTTGAGCATCAACGCCATATCTGAAGAGGGGATGATGAAAGGAAACTTATCAGGTATTCACCCTTATGAGCTTTAAAGTGTTCTGAGCAACTGGACTGCGGAAGTAATTCCGGTAGTTTTTAGAGCTAATACAGAGTAATGTTCAAAACACACTTGTTGTTTTAAGCCTAGAAGCAACAAAAATATTTTTTGAAATAGGCTCATGTTCAAACATCTTTATTTTCAATAAAAAATGCACTTTCGTGTCTCATTCTGAGCAAATATTCTTTTATTCTCTCATGTCATTCATAATCATGTCATACAAATAATCATCATTAGAATCATTTATTCTTTGGAAATATGCCTTTGTACCTACAATAGGTCCCCAGATATCAACGACAGGAGCAACGCTGTAACTGACTCCCTTTTGGGGTGAGATATGTGTTTAAGTAGATCTCAAGACTTTGAAGATGACAGAGATTGTAGCTTATCTCCTGATTTTGTTCTGAATGGTAGAATAAGATAAGAAATAGATCTTACTTTATGAAGAGTCAATGGACATTGTGAGCAGGAGGCAAAGATCGGAGCCGAGTCACCGTAAAGACAAAGTAAATCGTCATTGAGTTATTCTAAGAATTCAAAGATGTTTTCGTATAATCATATCAAGATATACCTGGAGATGCAAAAAATGTCTATACGGGTGTCAGAAGGACATATGTTAATGGTTTCATGGTAGCCACACTAATCATGAGGTTTGGGTACTATTGAGACAGGATTCATGTACCTCATTCATTTTTTAACAGACTTTCTTTATGTAGGGCATGAATGTTATCAGGCCATTCTCGTCTAATATACATCGATTTATCTTGGTAGTCGTTGATGACTTCATAAAAAGGGTAAGGGTCACTTCATATGCCAATATTACAAGGTCGGTAGTCATCAAATTTCAAAAAAAAAGTGTCGACAAGTAATGTCAGAAAAGATCATGTCTAATACAACTGCGCAATATCAAAACTTTGTAGTTTGCTCAAAGTTCGGAAGTCATATCCTAATACAGCAAAGGCAGCCAAAAAGAAAGAAACAAAAAAGGGAAAGAAAAAAACAAAAACAACAAAAAGAGATTGTGGAAGGTGACCGAGACTTGTAAGGATTGGCATAAAGAAGTCACCATTTATCCTCTATGCTTATTGAATGTTAACCAGGATCTTTGCTGGGGCAACACATGGCTCATTGGTTTTTGGGATAAAAATGGTTTTGAAAACAAGATTCCTTTTCTCCGAATCTTGTCAGAATTAAAATGAGATGAGGCAGAATGAATCCAATCCCGATATGTTCAGTCAAATTTAAAGGATGTCCGTCATAGTTAGACGATGTAGGCTTATGACAAAGAGGTTTATCCTAGAGAATTCCACAAGGAGAACTTGATATTGTAAAAGATCCTTCCTATATAGAAGGATTTCAAAGGAAGAAATATGTCAAATTGAGAGGGACCTTATGTAGTAAAGAAGGCCTGTTCTGGAGGAGCATTGATATTGACCGAAATGAATGGCAAGGACCTGCCCAACCCGATGAATTCAGATTCAGTCACAGTTAATAGTTTAAAAAAAACACAAAAAATAAAAAGAAAAGAAAAATGAGAGGCCAAGGCGAAAACCCGCAAAAGGCGCCTTGAAACCAAAGGGCGCCTTGAATTCGATCCCCATTTTTCAAAATAAAAAATGGTTTCGACACATATGTTGTAGAGTATAGGGATCCCCATATTGTTTATTGCCTTGTGCGTCTAGGAGTATTGTTATTGTTGCGCTTTACGTATTGGTGTTCAGTTAATTATTAATTAAGTCACGTGTAACTCATATTGAAATATTGTTGTTGTTATAAGATACTCATGTGTTTGAACATATTTATATTATTTTAAATTATGAATTTTATTTATATTGATACGTTATGAAAATTGAAAAATTACAAATTGCTATTAAAATATTTTATGTAATTATAGGAATTGAGAAATCATTCAACCGTCATTTTCATGGACTTGAAGTGTTTAAAATATGTTTTAAAAGAATTTTAATATTTGGTAAAGCTTACCTTACTGGAAGTATTTAAAATTTGTTTTTAAATTAAGTTAAAATTTGGACATCACCATTAAACTGCGAATAACTTAACATTCGGGTTTTTACTTTTGTGCACAATAACAATATTATCAAAAAGAAATTTAATTTCGTACGCAAGTTATAAATAATTAATGAGTTCGTAATGGAGTAATATCGTCAAAAAAATCTCCAGAAATTTTTATTCCATAAAAACAATTTTCACTTAATTTAACTTTGACATATAATTAGTTCCATCAGATTATTTTGTCATTTTATCATTTTAAATCGATTAATTGTTAGGTTATTTTAAAATTATTTTATTTTTATAAACATGATTTTTATTTTTATTTTTATAAGGATGATTTTATTAAATTGTTTATTAATTATTTTTATGTTTAAATTTTATATTTTAATGTGTGTAATTGAAAATTTGATTAAGTGGATTGCTTCCACCATTAGTGTGATGTGCCGCATCTTGTCGGAGCATTGGGCTGGGTTTGGGTTTACATAACCAATTTAAATTTTGGATATTAGTTAGATAATAAATCATTTCAAATTTCAAATAAATTGACGCATATAAATATAATTAAAATATATAACTATTCTAAAATAATTTTTAAAAATATTCATACTATCTGTACTCAACTAATATGAGATGAGTAATTTTGAATAAAAGTTTATCCCGATTTTTCAAAATTGTAACTTATTTTGGATAATTAAGGAGGAGAAAAATAGTGAATTTTTATTTACAAGAAAAAAAAGAAAGAAAATATTACTTACTACGTTGAGCTGTAGAATGATTCCATTGTACATTTGATAACTGTTTTGTACATCATGATCTACAGATGAAAAACAGGATTTCTCCTTCTAATTAAAACCCTAACTAATTAAGATTTCATAATTAAACGCTACTCCATTAAATTCATCTTCAAGCTTTCCCATACTAATTAAGCTAAACACTGCAAGTCTCCCTCAATGCAAGGTTCGCTAATCCTTCTCTAAAAACTCCCTGCCGTAATTTCAAATTAATACAATTATTAACAAAAATCATTCTCGCGAGGATCTGATTATTAGAATTCAAAAAGAACGAACGTTTCTTAGCATCCAAACAGGTTGAGGAGAAAACAACGAAGAGAAAAAATAAAGTTTTTAAGAAAAAAGAAAAATAGAAAACAAACCTTGATTGATTTCGGTAGGTTCAGTGTAAGACCTTTTAACGTTGTTCTTGCCGCTGAGAGGCGAACAAGGCAAGATCGGTCTCGAAACAAGAACCACGTTGACACGTCGTCGTCGTCGTCGTCGTCTTTCATCAAAGCCTCCACCGCCAACACCTCCTCCATATACGGCGTCGTTCTTATTATTCTCGTCATCGCCGCCGAAGAAATCTTCGCCGAGATGCGACTCTTCCTCTCTTATCCTTAAAACCTGATTATGAACTTTCTCCACTTTCTTCTTCATCTGCACCACCACAGACCTCGGCGACTCTGATTCCGCCTCCTCCGTCGACGAATCACCACTCTCCACCTCCATAATCGGAACCTCCGTCTTCGCCTCCATCAAGTCGGTATCTCTTATTATTATTATTATTATTTTTTTTTTGGTTCTTCTTTCCTTTAACGTGGGATTTTTTAGGGTGGCGGGGGAATTTATAGGAGGGAAAGAAGAGATTAAAACGGTGAGTTTTTTTGTGGGGTTCTGCAATTTCCTGTGGAATGACACTTGGCAGTAGAGTGAGACAAGAGGCAACTATCACTTGGTGTACGAAAAGACATGTGATGAAAAGGACTAGTCAAAAGGGTCCTGAAACGGTGCCGTTTTATTAGGCTTGGAGTTTCATAGGGTATTGAATTCGCCACGTGGCTTACTATTGCCACGTTATAAGAGTTTCATCTCGAGATTTTTTTTCCCTTTAAGGTAAATAAATATTTTTTAAGTTTTAATGGAATGTTTTAAAATATTGAGGTGGAGGGAAATAAGTGGAGGATTAGTCTATTTCAAAAAATCGTATTTTGCATGCATGATTGAGCATTAAAGACTGAAATTATTTGATTGGAGTAAACGTGGCAAGGTATGTATGCGTGTGGGAGAAGTTCATGATTGTACATGTGGCACCAAATTACCATATACTTTTTATTATTTTTCATGTGGATATTGAGCTAATTTTATGGTTTTTGTTGAATGTTCACCATTGCTTTGCTTTCAAAGATGTTAAAAGACGTAACAAATAAAAAAATCATAAAATATTAAATTCTCAACATTTTAATTTTACCTATTGAGTTAAGGCCTTGTTGATAATAAGAAAAATGTTAAACTATTAAATTCTAAACAGCAATTAAATATAAATTGGAAGAGGAAATTTTATTAATATTAAATCATTACAAATAAATAAAATGAGTTACAAAGATCTCAATACACTGGACATAAAAGAGTAAAGAAACGATACAAATGCTTAGATTGAAAGTCAAGTTATACCAAGGAACAAATTTGACTCAAGAAAGAAATACTAACATCACAATTACGAATTATATCACAGGGCATCACAATCAGATCCAATCTCACAAACTTAGTATTTGATCCAGCACTGACAATCTTGTCATTGAAAAATCAACAAAACCTCAAATCCTTTGAATTAGGCATAGACCAAAACAAGTTGGGTTGAACCAAAAAACCAAATCACCGTGGATTCAAAAAACCAAAATGATCAAATCTCATTGACTCCTAAAATATCTCCCTAATGGGAGAAGCCAACGGCCAAACCCTACACCTAATTTAAAATTTAATAGACTAGAGGTTGAAGAGATATCCGAAATGGAGAAATGGAAAAATGGAAAGATGAAACAATGAAGCAAATGAGAAAGGAGTGATCAACAATGAGAAGAGCCGTCGGACTGCTGCCTGCCTATGGTCCCAACAATGAGAGGGGAAAAGGGAGATGGTAAAGACTTAAGGACGCAACAAAGAGAAGAAAGGAGAGAGATGCCTTTAAGCAGCAGCTGGAAAAGAACAGTTTTCGCTTTAATTTATTTTGGAAGAGACACAGGTGGAGAGGAAAGGGATTTGATGTTAGCTATGACATCTTATATTTATTATGTTAATTTTTTTTTTTTGTATTTATTAAATATATCTTCTGCCTGTTGATTATACAAAATACATATCTATTATCAATCAAAATGGTGGAGCTTGCTAGTACAGAGATCACAATAATAAACATGTTTTTTTTTTTTTAATCTTAAAACAGCACACTTAATTAACTTCAAATCCGACCAAAACAGCAATAGTAAATGCAAAACATATATCAAGATCCACTACAACAAAGTTCTGGAAACAAAACTCAAAACCATGTCTACCAATGGAGGATATTGTATGTTCCAAACAAAGGCTTTTAAAGGGTTCCTACTGGTGGTTGATAGTAGCCTAAGGTTTACTCTTCATCATCTTCATCACCATCTCCACCAGCAGCCTTCTTGGCAGCTGCTCTCTGGTTCTTTCTCTTCACTCTTCCGGGGCGGCCACCTCCAAACGGACTAGTAAGAGAGAAATCAATATGCTTTTGGGAGTCGACCCTCACCATGAAGGACGGGATGTTCACAACCTGTCTCCCGACCCTATCAATAAATACCGAACATCAGGATACAACATTCAGAAACATCTATAACATCAGGATACAACTTAATCAAACTCGAGTAAGCTTTGAACCTCAAATTCCAAGTTGACTCAAGCTTCTTAAAGCTAGAGCTCGACCTGGTTATACAACTAGGCTTAACAAATATGAAACGGCTCAACAAGAAATCATATACAGGAATATGCAAAGCACAAGGCAATAAATTGCAACAACTAGCAAATCAGCATATCAGAAATCAGTTAGGAATTTGGCAGATAACTAGTTGCAGCCTAACAAATAAATGTTTCAAGGGAAAGAATGTTTTCCAAGAGCGTCTCTAAACCAGAGCCTCATTCAAGCTGTTGAAGCAAACTCATACCGTTCAAACTAACATTTATCACTTAAGGGCACATTACAAAAGACGGCTGACAGATATATAAAATGAACATGAGGGAATAAAACAAATGAATTGTTGCAGGCAAACTACCAACTTTCACATTTAAATACAGTGACAACTGTATCTACAATGTCATTTGAGAAGCAAAATATGGGAACGCACTGTATAATAAGAAATATAGTAAGCTTCTACCTTATGTGTCGTTGCCTGATCAACACACGTGCATGGTGAATTGACTTGGCCATACCAGTCTTGAACACGAGCGTTTGCAAACGACGTTCAAGGAAGTTTTCAACAGTCAAAGCCAACACATAATCGAGCTTGTTCTGGCTCTCATCCAAAAGTCCATATCTGTTCATCCTACGAAGAAGGGCTTCACCTTCAAAAATACGACGAGGGTTCTTCTCATCAAGAGTGAGAAGGTCCCTAGCAGCATTACGGATGCGGCTCAAAGCATACTGAACCCTCCACAGCTCCCTCTTACATCGGAGCCCATACTCTCCTACAAGCCTCAACTCAGCATCCAATCGTTCCTTCTCATACGGACGTCGTGGCTTCTTAAAGGTCTTCCCATCTACAACCACACAACAATTTAATAATAGAAAAAAATAATCTCCTTTACTTAGGAAGTCAGGGACCAATAATCTAAAAAGTACTTCACAATTAGGATCCAAGAATACCATCAATTAGCCCGCATTTCTCAAGATTCAAACCCCAGATTTGAAAGTTGGTATCTTTCTAACAGCTAAATCAATTATACTATAATCTTCTCTTTATTTACCAAAATGTGTTCAAAATAAGTATATCAACATCTAACAAATAGATCAAAGCGGCTAATAATTACTAAATTTATAGCATAATCCAAGCTTTAAATCATTCCTAACATTCTAAGCTAGATTAAACAAAATAAACCCAGCTACATTATTAACCAAAAATGAGAATAAAAGTATCATAACATCTAAATACATATACCCATTTATAACAACCAAATATAATTAAAATGGAAAAAAAACAAAACTTTAATACTACAATCTTAGTTGGAACTATAGATTGAGCTAAAAATTCTGCAAAAAAAAAAAAGGTAAAGCGAGGAAAAAAGAGGAGAATGGAGTTATCTTACAGTTGCGGTAGAAACTGACGTGAACCATGGTAGCGTCGGCTTCTCGTCACAGGCGAGAAAATAAAGATAGAAGGATGGAAGAAGCCGAGGTAAGGAAGGGAAAGGAGGCGAAGCGAGATCATTATATATTATGGAAACCCTAAACCCTAATGTTTCCATCCTCTTCCATTTTGGGGATTTAGTGGGCTGCTCCATTTGAATAAAGGTGGGCCGTTGGGTCTTTTAATTTTGGGCATATTGAAATTTAATAACCATAACTAAAATATGTGATTTTTTCATCGGTAGTCGATATAGAGGAACTTTAAAACTCGTGATTAATGTCTACTTTTTAATTGGTTTACTGAACACAAAGGGTTAGTCATTGGGCTTATTCCATTGGATACTTTAGACAACAAAAAAAAAGTTTCGTATAAATATATATAGTTTTTTTTATATTTATTTTGAAGCCTCATGTTTATACTATTCGAACAATTATGATTTGAATAATGTTGATATAAGTTAAAAGAAGAAGATTATATTGTAAAGGAAGTTGATTCACCTAATTTAAGATATATATTTTAACATTATGTGTTTGAATATTGAAGATGCTAATGCTTACCTTCTAGATTTATATATTTCCTTTGTTTTCTTCTCATGCTTTAATCTAAATTTCTTGTTTAAATCCTTTTTTACATATATAAAAAATAGTAAATTTTCCATGAGATAAAAAGTCACAAACTATTATTATGAATTTTATATAAGGAAATTAAAAAATTAAATTAAAAACTTTTGAGAGACAATACATAATTTATCATATTTTTATATTTAATCTATCTATATTTATTGTCAAAACTATTTTTAAGTTTTGAAAAACGTGGATCGACTTTAAAAATGTAAATGGAGTCACCACCAATATTTTCCAAGGTGAGATTGGGCCACCTTAAAATCAATCGTTTTAATAAAACATCTGGGCCTATTAAAACAATAATTCTTTTTGGTCTGCTAAGTTTGAGAACATGGGCTCGGGAGTCGGTTACGTACGAGGAAGGATTAGCAACCTCGTAACGCTCAAAAATTGGTACCTAGTTGATTAGTTGATGTCTTGAAGTTGAAATTTGAAAAGATTTTAGAGTACGATTCTTTTATTTGAAAGAAAATCGAAATTATTCGAATAAAATGTAAAGACCTACCCATTTCGAAGGAGAGAATGTCATACCCAGTAAGTTAGGGTCCAACATTTCAGACCTTCGGGACTAAGTTGGTCTTCGATTTTTAAAATTCTTGTATGAATGTTCGAGAGAAGGATATTCGGTCCTCCGGGACTCATGAAAAATTAGAACTCAGTAAGTTAGAGCTCAATCTCTCAGAACTCCCAAATACCGAAGGTTGACTTAGAGCTCAATCTCTCAGAACTCCCAAATACCGAAGGCTGCCTTGATTTTGGAAATCACTACCCTCAATATAACGCGATGCCACACCCAGTAAGTTAGGGTGCAACATCCCGAATTTCAAGAATAGGTTTTTATTTGAACCTCATACAATTAGATTTAAGAAGGGTACTCAATTATTTAGGTTCAACGAGGAAAATTGGTACTCAATAAGTTAGGGCACAATCCTCCCGAGGATCCCAGATATCGAATATTGCCTTTATTTTGAAAACAATCGAGGATAAATCTTTGAATAAAATGAATTTGGGGCGGTTGAAACTCAACACAAAAAAAATGATGGCATGCGATATGAAAATAGCAGTATAATAATAAACTTGACAGTGTATATATTAATACCTAAAATATAGTAAATATAAGGAAAATCAACAATAATTATAACAATAGTAATAAATATAATAACATAACAAACATAGCAATAAAGATATTAACGATACGAAAATGCATAATAGAAGTGAAAATAATATGTCGAATGATGATATATATATAGTGATAATAGTAAAGTTAAAATAACAATGCTAAATTAGTGAAAGTGAAAATAATAAATAATAATAATTTAGTATAAAAATATTCGATAAAAAACTATGGTATATAAAAATAATAAAAATAATATAGTAGGTCTATTAATAATTATATTAAAAACTTTAGCGAAAAATATATACATATAAAAATTATAAATAATAAAATTAAAATAATAGTAGTAAACGGTAAAAATAAAATAAAATATAATATGTATAATAAACTATATTTAAAAATTATTAACTTTTAATAAAATATATATAAAAAAATTAAAATAAACAATGCAGAAAAATGATTATTAGTAAAAACGAAAATAATATAACAAATAATGTAATAAATAAAATGACAATTTATACGTAAAATAATTAGTTTTACTTTAAATATATATATATACATATACTAAGCATACAACAAATATATAAATAAATAAATAATATAATAATGTGAAACATAACTCAAATTGATTAAATTAAATGAAAATAAATAAAATAATAATGAAAATGGTATAATAAGTATAAAAATAATATACAAAAAATAATATAATAAATAATAGGAAAATCGCTAAAATGATAGTAAAAATAAATAAATAAAATAGTAATAATAGATTAATAATAATAATACCAAAAAAATTTAATTTTGTGATAAAAGTGTTTGAAATAAAAAAAGGGCTTAATTGGAATCAAAACGGGAGTTTTGGGGTAAAACATAAATAAAAGGGGAAGGGAGGACCACAT
This sequence comes from Gossypium arboreum, assembly GCF_025698485.1. Lineage (NCBI taxonomy): Eukaryota > Viridiplantae > Streptophyta > Magnoliopsida > Malvales > Malvaceae > Gossypium > Gossypium arboreum. The sequence goes on along the minus strand of NC_069073.1, from coordinate 9,815,045 downwards.
TAGAGCTCGCGTGAAACAAGGGGGCTTAAAAATGTAATTTACCCAAATTCCTGAACCCAGCATTTAATATGGACCAAATTAAAAGCTGCACAAAATTGCTGGGGGAAATTCAAAAACAAAAGTGAAGCAGATTTGGGCAGCAAGAAAATGCACGGGGATTTAGTGCGCAAATTGACCCTTTAAGGGCAAAACGCGTGGGCCCCTGCCATTAAAAGCTATTGAATGGCATTCTGCCATTTTTTAAAAACCCATTTTATTTCTTTATTTTTCTATTGTTTTTCAAAAAAAGAAGCAGAATGCTTCTTCTTCCTTGCTCCCTCTCCATTTTTTTCTAGGAATTCGACCTAGCTTATGCCACCCTAGAGGATCATCGGTGCCACGCACCTCCATCCCACCGCTGGTTCACGGATCAAGACCAGGTAAGCCCTCATTTCTTTCATTTTACTTAAAATCAGTCTATAAACAAAACAAAAAAAGAAGAAAAAAAATACGAATCAAAAGAAAGTTACAGGAAGAAGAATGAAAAATCACCTTTCAAACCTTAGACCAGATTTTTGATTTACTTCCGATTTTTCTCTATAATTTCTGCTAGTGTACTTATATCATGAGCCAAAAAAAAAAAAACCCCTTTTACAATGTTTAGAATGGCTTTTATAGCCTAGAAAAATAAATAAAATATTCTATTGGTTGCTATTTGTTTGCTTTCTGTTACAGGTGTTGTTGCAGATATCTCGGAAGCACGAGGCATGACAAAGAGGGACTGCTGGTAGCGCACGTCTCGGAGGTGCGGTGGATGTTGGAGGCACGTATGATGTGGGGATTGGGGTATTGAGGTGAATTTTGTTTTGGTTTTGGGCTGTTTTGGGTTATAGGATTGGGCTAGTGGTTAATGGGTTTGATTAGTAGGCTAGGCAAAGAAAATTGGTCCAACAGCTGCCCCTCTTTGCTCATTGTCGTGTAACAAGAATAGAACAAAGACTTAGAAGGGCCAATTTTGCCTGGCCCCATCATGTCTTGACTTCTTGATTGCCTCTTTTCTTCAAGTAGCCTCATTTTAACCCACTGCATCCTATTACTTCCAGATGTTTCATTGCTGCTTTGTAGATATACGATTTATTGAGACTTGATCCATTCCATTCCTGTTCAGTGGGGCGGGATCTGCTGAAATCTGATCTGCTCCGCTCCTGTTCAGCGAAGATAAGATCTACTGTAATTTGATCTGCTTCACTCCTGCTCAGTAAAGATGAGATCTGGTATGTTTAGCCTGTTTCACTCCTGCTCAGTGAAGATAAGGCTGGTGGCTGAAATCTGTTCCATTGCCGATACATGGAGATAAGACTCGCCAAAATTTGATCTGCTTCACTCCTGCTCAGTGAAGATAAGATCGGGTATGTTTAGCCTACTCCACTCCTGCTCAGTGAAGATAAGGTTGATGATTGGAATCTGCTCCATCGCTGGTACGTGGAGATAAGATTCTCCAAAATTCGATCTGCTTCACTCCTGCCCAGTGAAGATAAGATCTGGTATTTATCCTACTCCACTCCTGCCTAGTGAAGATAAGGCTAATGATATCTGTAATCCTGCTACATTGTCCACTGGGAATCCATCTGTAGAAGAGTGATATGCTTATGCTAGATGATTAGGATGCCATGATTAATATGAATCAAATGCTCCTAACTACATGTACTATGGATGTTAAATGCACAAAATGCAAAATGTCATGAGAATGATCCATTTTTAATTTTTGGGTTGTCATCGCTCGTTGCTTACTAAGGTAACATCCCTGACATATGCCTTCTTGTTCAACTCGGTAGAAGAGGACTTGGAGATGCGGTTAATTCCTTATTTCTCACACGTTTTTAGCCCTTTTAAGCTCGGTGAGTTCTAAATAATTGTCCTGTTTCAGGTTCTCGTATTGTTTAGAAACCTTTCAAAGTAATATGCAAAACCTTCTTTTGAAAGCATTATTAATTCATTAATCATTATTTCAATAAAAATACTCGAAAAAGATTATAATGATAGGTAGAACTGAAATTTATTCGAGTCAAAATTTGTGAAAGATGTATCAACAAAGGAAGCAGACATTGTTTGATATACAAAAACAAATGAAAAGGAACAGAATAGGTGCCCCAGATTTCACAGTTTAGGCTTTCATGTACGAGCTCCTCGAGGACCCTTTTAAACTTGGCACGCGCTCAAGGGATCTATAGCATTTTGTTGATGCCCCAAGATGTAGCTTATCTCCTCTTTGTCGATTCAAGTGTAGTGAGACTGCCGCTTGCCCCAGTTTGGATCGAAAATTTGAATTGCCCTTTACGAGTTTTCAATTCAAAACCCCTTTGGTCTCAAGGTGCCCTTTTACGAGTTTTCACCTTGGCCTCTCCCTTTTTTTTTTCGTGCCCTTTACTGGTTTTCACCTCAACTGCTTCAAGCAAAATATCTTTTGACAGAGTCCGAATTTATCGGGTTAGGCAAGCTCTTGCCATCTATCTCTGCTAGTATCAATGCCCTTCTAGAGAAAGCCTTCTTTACCACATAGGGTCCTTCCCAATTTGGCATCCATTTCCCCCTAAAATCCTTTTGCATAGGGAGAATTTTTTTTCAATACTAAGTCCCCCTCATGGAACACCCTGGGGCGAACTTTTTTGTTGTAGGCTCGCATCATTCTCTTCTGGTACATTTGACCATGACGAATAGCCTTCAGTCTCTTCTCTTCAATCAAGTTTAGTTGATCGTAATGAGATTGGATTCATTCTGCTTCATCTAACTTCAGTTCTGATAAAACTCGGAGGGAAGGGATTTCGACCTCAATAGGTAAAACTGCCTCCATCCCATAAACCAACGAGAAAGGTGTTGCCCCTATAGAAGTTCTAACAGATGTCCGATAAGCATAAAGGGCAAATGAGAGCTTTTCGTACCAATCTTTGTAGGTCTCCGCCATCTTCCCCATAATCTTCTTGATATTCTTATTAGCTGCCTCAACCACCCCATTTATTTTCGGGCGGTATGGTGACGAGTTGTGATGCTTAATGTTGAACCGACTGCAGACTTCTGTTATTGCGCTATTGTTCAGATTCAACGCGTTGTCAGATACAATTCTTTCTGGCATACCATAACGACATACGATCTCCTTCTTTAGGAACTTGCTAACCGCTGACTTTTTGACATTGGCGTACGAAGCAGACTCTACCCATTTGGTAAAGTAGTCAATGACCACAAAAATGAATCGATGTCTGTTGGAAGCCTTTGGTGAAATCGACCCAATGAAGTCGATGCCCCACATTGAGAATGGCCATGGGAAAGTCATAACATGGAGGGGTGAAGGAGGCACATGGATCTTGTCTGCATAAATTTGACACTTATGGCACTTCTTAGCGTAATTGATGCAATCTTCTTCCATTGTCGACCAGTAATATCCGAATCTCATGATTTGTCGAGCCATTGTGAAACTATTAGCATGTGTCCCACAGACACCATCATGGACTTCCTCTAGAATTTTTTTTGCCTCAACAGTGCCAACACATCTTAGCAACACCTGATCCTTTCTCTTCTTATATAGGACCTCACTGTCTGGGACATAGTCACTGGCTAACCTCTTCAATGTTCTTTTATCATTTTCGGTTGCTTGATCTGGGTACGCACGGCTTTTCACATATTGTAAGATATCATGATACCAAGGATGATCATCTCTCTCTTCCTCTTCATCGACATTACAGTAGTGAGCTGGAGCCTTACAAATACTCATCTGAATTGGCTTCATATCCTCCTGTTCATTTATTTTGATCATGAAAGCTAGTGTAGCCAAGGCGTCAGCCATCTGATTCTCGTCTCGCGGGAGGTAATGAAAGGTAATATCATCAAACTCTTCAATTAACTCCAGGATTAACTTTCGGTAACTGATCAATTTAGGATCTCTCGTTTCCCACTCACCTTTAAGCTGATAAATTACCAATGCAGAATCTCCATACACTTCTAATAGTTTGATTTCACGGTCTATAGCTGCTCAAATTCCCATGATACATGCCTCGTATCCTGCCATATTGTTTGTGCAGTTAAAATCTAGCTTGCAAGTGAATGGATAATGATCTCCATTTGGGGATATCAGTATTGCCCTAACTCCATTTCCAATGGCATTTGATGCTCTGTTAAAATTTAATTTCCAAGAATGATCTTCAGGCATGTCTCCTTCAGCGATTGCTACATACATTAGATCTTCATTGGGGAAATTGAAATTCAAAGGTTCATAGTCCTCCAAAGCTCTACTGGCTAGGAAGTCTGCTATTACACTCCCCTTCACAGCTTTTTGGTTTACATAGACTATGTCAAACTCGGAGAGCAGAGCAGAATTTTCCATCGGGCTATCCTTCCATTTAAAGCGGTTGATTCCATCATGTATTTGAGAGGGTCTAGCTTTGAGATTAGCCAAGTTGTATGGTACAACATGTATTGCCTCAACATTCATGTTGTCCAAACCAAAGCACAGTATAACTTCTCAATTGGCGGATACCTCATTTCACACTTAGTGAATTTTTTACTGAGGTAATATATCGCTCTTTCTTTTCTCCCAGTCTCATCGTGTTGGCCGAGCACACACCCCATCGAATTATCAAATACTGTTAAGTACAGTATAAATGGTCTACTAGGGCTTAGTGGTGTTAGCACTGGGGGACTGGACAAATATTGTTTAACCTTTTCAAAGGTTTTTTGGGATTCATCATCTCATACCCCAGGATTGTGCTTTTTAAGAAGACGGAATATGGGGTCACACTTCTCAGTCAGTTGCGAAATAAACCGTGCGATATAGTTTAGTCTCCCTAGGAAACCTTGGGCTTCTTTCTGAGTTTGTGGCGGAGGCAGCTCTTGTATAGCCTTGACTTTATCAGGGTCGACTTCTATTCCCTTCTCACTGACTACGAAATCGAGTAACTTTTCGGACCTAGCTCCGAAGGTGCATTTTGACGGATTGAGCTTTAATTGGAATTTTCTTAACCTCAGGAATAATTTCCTCAACACTCGCACATGTTCCTATTCAGTTCGGGATTTTGCAATCATGTCGTCAACGTAGACTTCAATTTCCTTATGCATCATGTCATAGAACAAGGTTACCATGGCTCTTTGGTATGTGGCTCCTGCACTTTTCAACCCGAAGGGCATCATCTTGTAGCAAAACGTTCTCCATAAAGTTATGAATATGGTTTTTTCCATGTCTTCAGGATGCATCTTGATCTGATTGTACCCGGAAAACCCATCCATGAAGGAGAACAGTGAATAGCTTGTCGTATTATCCACTAGAGTGTCTATGTGAGGCAATGGAAAGTTATCCTTTAGGCTGGCCTTGTTTAAATCTCTGTAATCTACAGACATCTGCACTTTCCCATCTTTCTTAGGGACAGGGACAATGTTGGCCACCCATTCTGAATAATTGACCACCTGTAGGAATCCAGCCTTAAACTGTTTCTTGACTTCTTCCTTTATTTTATTGCTACATCAGGTATCATCCTTCGGAGCTTCTGCTGAACTGGCTTGCACTCTTTTTTTGTAGGGACACGGTGCACTGCGATATTGGTACTTAGATCAGGCATATCCTGGTATGACCATGCAAAGACGTCCTTGAATTCTTGCAACAGTTCAATGAGGTTCTGTCTTGTTTTCTCGTTAATGCAAGTGTCAATTTTAACTTTCTTCCCCTCTTCCAGGGCCACAATCTCAGTAGTCTCTTTGTGTGGCAGGATCTGCTCCTTTTCTCGCTCCACCATCCTTAACAAATTGGGAGATAAACCACAATCCTCATCCTCTTCAAAATCTTGAAATCCCTCAAAGCACATGTCTCGCTCAAAAGGAGATTCCGGACTCGTATCAGCATTACTCATGACGTTGACATCCGGGGGCCTATTATGAGTATAAGAGAATACCTAAAGAAAATGAAATGAATAATTCCTTTGTATGGTATGATTGTGTATGAAATGAAAAAGAAGAAAGAATAATTGCTCGAACTGATATATAAAAATGCATTTTTTATTGAAAATAATAATGTTTAAACATGAGCCTATTTCACAAAAGATTCTTATTGTCCCTAGGCTAGAAGACAACAAGTGGGTTTTAAATATTACTCTGTGTTAGCTCTAAAGATTACAGGAATTTCTTCCTCAGTCTAGTTATCCAAAACACTCCCAGGCTCATACGGGCAAATGTCTGATAAATTTCTTTCCATTGCTTCCTCTTCAAACGTGGTATTGATGTTCCAAATTCCTATCACATCCTCGACCATTCCTTCTTTTATCCTCTTCTGTACAGAATGAATAAACCCTCTAGATACAAATGTTTGGGAAATGTGAGGGAAGCTCATCGGTCCCCACCTGACTTCTGTCCCACTCAATCTCGCTCTCCGCTGCTCTTGTTTCCTTTCAAACTCCTTCTTCACTTGGCTTGCATCTGGCCTGAATCCCAAACCGAAGCGATCCCACTTGCCAACCAAGACTGGCACTCTAACTTGTCCACGGAGGTGCCTCCTGAGTCCTCTGCCAGGTAATGCCCCTTTCCCAACTGTCAGCTGCAGGCTCATTTTCGTAGCCCTTGATATCTTAGGTATCGAAATTTTGCTTCCTTCAGCTATAAACGTTGTGTTTACAAACTCTAACGCTCGAAATGAACATTCAACCTCTTCGTTGTCATTCTCTACGTAGGGTGCATCACTAGTAACTGACGTAATAATGTCCTCCTCCGTATTTATTGTTATTAGCCGACCCTCAGTAACCATCTTTAGCTTCTGGTGCAGCGAGTATGGCATTGCCCCAGCTAAGTGAATCCAAGGTCTTCCTAATAGATAGTTATAGGAAGGCTTAATATCCATCGCGAGAAAATCCACCTCGTACGCGTTTGGGCCAATCTGGAGAGGTATCTCTATCCTTCCCATCACTTTCCTTTCTGTACCGTCAAACACTCCCACTATGTTCTGACATATCTTCATGTGGGAGCTGTCTATAGGTAAACGGTTTAATATAGACCAAGGCAATACGTTTAATGCGGACCCATTATCGACCAGTACTCCAGGTAGTGTATACCCCTTGCAACGTGTAGTAACGTGCAGAGCCTTAGTAGACCCCCTACCCCCTAGAGGTATCTCATCATTGCTGAAGGAGATGAAATTGTCAGCGCTTATGTTGCCGACGAGACGGTCTAATTTGTTAACCGAAATGTCATCTGCAACATAGGTTTTGTTCAACACTTTCATCAGTACGTTGCGGTAAACCTCCGAATTTAGCAGCAAAGCCAATATAGATATGCGATCCGGTTGTTGGTGTAATTGTTCCACAACACTATACTCGCTGTGTCTTGGGAACTTTAAGAACTCTTTGGCTTCATTTTCCATTACTGGCTCATTAACCAGTGGTTCTGATCTCTCGACTTCTTGCTTGAGCATGACGGGTTTCCCTTTTGCTAGTTCGGCTTCTGTGTTTGGCGTGTCAATCGAACCCTCCTTCTCTGAAACTGCTATACTACAGTTATAATTCCAAGGCACCCTACGGCTATCTTTATAAGGGGGAGCTGTTAGCTTTTGAATTATAACTTTTGGTGTAACTTTTGCTTCTACTTCACTAATTTTGGGCTTTGAAATAATTATCACTGGACAGCTGGCTCTGCAGCCTTCTTCACCTGACTCTCCTCCTAGAGAGCATATATCCTCCTCTTCGACAGACTCGAGGAACTCCAATTCCTTATTATCCATTAGACCCTGCACTAAGGCCCTAAACTCAATACAATTCTGGATCCCGTGATCTTTCTCATGATGGAACTCACAGTAGTTCCGTGTATCTTGGATTTTATCCCCCAACCCCTGCGGGACTAAACCTCTCTTCTGTATTTCCTTCCAAACTAGCTTCAATAGGATTCTCACCTCTGCGATATTCAGCTTGACTTTCCTCCCCATATTCTCAATTATCGCGTTTACCCCTTTATCAGTATGACTGGGCAACGGATTTCCCTTACCAGATGTATCATCGAATTTTACAACACCTGCTTTGATAAGCTTTTCTATGCACATTTTGAACGAGGTACAGTTTTCTATCGAGTGCCCCATAATTCCTGCGTGGTATTTGCACTGAGCATTTGCATCATACAATTTAGGGTATGGGGGTTGTAACGGTTCTAAGTGGAAAGGGGCCACTGCGTGTGCGTCGAACAACTTTTTGTACAACTCCCTATACGTCACTGGTATAGAAGTGAACTGGAACCTCTCTGTATTCTACCTTGTGTTAGGCTCTCGCCTTGGTGTGGCCTGCTGGCTAGTGACTATCGTTCTCGATTGATTAACGGTGACAGGTTTTGAATAGCCTGAGCTCACGTTGCTTACCTCGTTTTCCTTTTTCTTCGGGGCTGACCTTCTCGTGCTTTCCCCTGTTTCTATCTTCCCGCACCTTATTGTATTTTCTATTATTTCGCCAGACATCACTATGTCTACGAAACTTTTAGTTGCGCTCCCCAACATATGATTAATGAAAGGTACCTTCAAGGTATTAATAAATAGCATAGTCATTTCTTTTTCCAGTAGTGGCGGTTGGACTTGCGTAGCGACTTCCTTCCACCTCTGGGCGTATTTCCTGAAGCTTTCACCTGACCTTTTCTCCGTGTTCTGTAATGTAATCCTATCAGGTGCTATATTAGTCACATGGCCATACTATTTCATGAAGACCTATGCCAAATCCTTCCATGATTTGACCTGAGCACGGCTCAACTGATTGTACCATTTCGCTGCAGCCCCACTCAAACTGTCTTGAAAACAATGGATCAACAGTTGATCATTGTTGACATGCCCCGTCATCCTTCGACAAAACATCATAATGTGAGCCTCAGGGCAGCTAGTTCCGTTATATCTTTCAAACTCTGGCATTTTAAACTTCGGGGGAAGTACTAAGTCCGGAACCAAACTCAGTTCCTTTGTATCGATTCCACCGTAATGATCAGCATTCTCTAACTCCTTGAAATTTTCCTCCAACCATTTGCATCATCCTCAAATTGTTTTGGGATCTCAGCCTTTATCTTTTCCACCTCTGCTGCGTCATCGAAGTCAGGGACCTGAGGGTTTGCTAGATTATCTTCAGGCTTGGTGCTCGATCCTGTTGGAAAGTTTACTGGTGCCGAGGTACCAGTTTGATAAAGAGGTTGGACATTAACAGACACCCTTGGTGGTTGTGTTTGCATGTTTATTGGCATAAAACTTGTAGGACAAGCGGAATCCTCATTGTCATTTCTCGTGTCCCCCATAGGGCCTTTTCCTTTGTCAGACCCTCCATTCAGCAGCTATGTCAGCTAGCTCATCATGTTGTTCTGTGACTCCAGCATGTGATCCCTCATCTCCTGCTGGATCCTAGCCAGCTGTTCTTGCATCTAAGCGTGCAGTTGCTCCTGCATCTCCTTTTGTATTTGTTCTAATTTCTCTAACCTCTGATCCATATCCCTTGTTTTCCTTCGTGTATAGTAGCGATATTCCAGAGTAACTAGATAAATTATCACTAATTAATAGGGTTCTTTTGTGCAATTTAATGTTTATGATGCTATGCAATGCAAATACATGACACGAATGCAAAAAGGTGTCAATCTGATTCAATTTTATTTAAAATAACTTTACTAAAAGACAAAATCCTTTACATAAAAAATAGACTACATATAAGGCCTAGCCCTTATGCCCAGAGCTCTAACTTTTTTAAGAAGTTCAGCCAGCTCTTGACCTCGGTTCGATACTGACTCATATTTTACACTTAATACATCAGCTTGAACTGCCAGGATTTGTAAATGTTCCGCCACTTCTCGAATCTGAACTATAGCTTCTCCCATGAGGCGATCTCTATCTCGAACCTTATTCTGAGACCGGTGAAGTTGTTCCTCCAATTGCTTACTATTTGCTTCTAGTGATTCAATTCGGTGTTCACAATCTTGTAGCGCAACCCCAAGTTCTTTTATCTTCCCCTTCAGATTCTTGATCTCACTTAAGCTAGCTTTTAATTCCACTACAGAGTTGCGACTACGATGCTGATGCAATGTCTTTTCTAACTCTGTTATTCGAGCTCTTAACGTCTCATTTTTGCTTTGACTCTCTGATGTAGTTTTTTTCAAGGCTTCCTCTCGTGCTCGAGCATCACAGAACCTCTTCTTCCATTAATCGGCCTTAGACTTTTCTTCTTGGATTTCTTGTTGCCATTGCTTTGATGTTTTTCCTAACCCGATAGTTTTCATCGACATACGCAGCTCCTTGTAATCATTCTTCAGACTGTCCAAGTCTTCTTCAGCTTTCCTTTTCCCCTTTCTTAGTTTCTCGACGTTTAATTTCTGGACGTCAATGTCCAATTTAAGATATACATTTTCCTCTTCGAGTTGCTCTATCTTTTTCCCCAACTTTAAACTTCTCTTTTCAAAATCCTGTTTTATAATTTCTAATTCGGAGGGAACTACTCACAGATACTCCTCTATAGGTTGAGCACCCTTTAAACTCAACCTAGAGATATTGTTGTTAACTCGTCTACTCAACTATCCATCATACTCAGGGGTCGTCATCGGATCTGCAGCCAACCCTTCCATTCGACGAGTCTGATTCCAAGCATTAGAAATCTCTTTAACCATTTTCTTGTAGTCTCCCTTATACGAAAATTCGCATTGAGCAAGCCCATGGGTTATCGGTATAAACTGTCTTGCTGCATATTGCCTAAGCATGAGCAATGGAGCATATCCAATGGCTCCCCAGATCCCAAGCAAAGGGCCCCAATCAAAACTCCCATATCGAAAAAGAATTTTGTTAGGCATCCACTAAGGTGCTTTCTACTTAATGTCCTCTCCTTGGAGATTCCGCAGGAGCGCGATCCAGTTTTCTTCCGATATGTCATCTCTTCTGGGTGTAGCTGCTATCTCTTTTAATGGGGAATAATTCTCAAAGAAAGCTCAATAATAACCTTTGTCTATCTTCCAAAAATGACTGTAAAACCATACTAACAATAACTGTGCACACCTTATAAATCTGCCCTCGCCGGTCCTTCTACACGCGTTGAAGGACTTGAATGTCTCAGCTAAAATTACAGGAACTGGTGTGACTCCCTTGTCTAGTCGGTCGAATAGATCCATGACCGCCTCATCAACATATCCCAATGCCCTAGGGAAGAACATCAACCCGTAGATACTCAAGGCAAAGACGTCAACTTTCTTCTTCATATCAGGATGTGTTAGGATCAAATCTCGCAAATTCTTCCATGGGAAACACTTACACTCCCCTTTCTGCTTGATCCTTACCGTAACCCACTGTTCGCTCATTCCAGTAATATTCATTAGCTTTTTTGAAAACGCCAGAACATAAGCAGCTCTCGAATAGGCCTTATCGACTTGTACCTTCGGACAATTTAATAAAGCTGTATACTCCTCCACCGTGGGTACTAAATCCACCCTCCCAAACATGAAGTAGCTATATGCAGGGTTCCAATACTGAATAAATGCCCGGAATAAGTGTTTTTCTATTTCGATACCAAGTAAGTACGATAGATCTCCATAGTTGCAGTAGAATAATTATTTAGCCTCATCATCCCACTAATCCCATATCTCCTTCAATTCCTGATTATTATTTTGAGTCACGCTAATGCGAGTATAATCCCATAACTCAGATTTGTATCCATTGGCTGGTTGTCTCCCTTCTCTAATTGTATTATCTCTGACCATTTACGGATAGCCGCATTATTTTCTACCTTATCAAGGAATTTGTCCCCCATGACGAGCTTTCTAATTTAGAAAATTGAACACGAATTGACACCTTTCAAATGTGGAATGACATGCAAATATGGCAAAACAAAACACAGCAAGTTAGTATCATATATCAGAAACATAACTCAAAGTAAAGAAAATAGAAACAAGCATCTATTGGGGGTAATCACTAGGGTTTAGCGTAGTTCTTCCAAAGGTGGGCCCTTAGAGTTCCTCTATATGTGGTTTGGTTCTAAAGTTGAGGTACCTGAACCAGTAGATTCCTCGATCCTCACCGATTATAGGCTCATATAGACCGAATTCAGTTCAGGGGGATACATTTCCCTATGGCTGTACAGAGGTGAAAACCTCAAGAAGACATAGGTATGGATGTATCCCGAAAGCAATCCACTATCCTGCACGGAGGTGAAAACCTCACGAAGGAAATAGCTTCTCACTCCCACTTAATAGGTGTGACCACAACGGTCATGCAATGCCATGACAGAAAATATAAAAGAACTTTGAAAAAAATGCCAGAAAAACATAACACCAAACAGATGAAATGCAATAAGAGGATCATAGACTCAAAACCAAATTCAACTTTCGACAAAAGACAAAAAGTAATCAAATCGCGGCTTAACTCTCTTATTGATCCCCAATGGAGTCGCCAAGCTGTCGAAACCATTTTTAAGTTTTGAAAAATGTGGATCGACTTTAAAAATGTAAATGGAGTCGCCACTAATCTTTTCCAATGTGAGATTGGGCCACTTTAAAATCAATCGTTTTAATAAAACATCTGGGCCTATTAAAACAATAATTCTTTTTGGTCTACTAAGTTTGAGAAAATGGGCTCAGGAGTCGGCTACGTACGAGGAAGGATTAGCACCCTCGTAACGCCCAAAAATTGGTACCTATTTGATTAGTTAATGTCTTGATGTCGAAATTTGAAAAGATTTTAGAGTACGATCCTTTTATTTGAAAGAAAATCGAAATTGTTCGAATAAAATGTAAAGACCTACCCATTTCGAAGGAGAGAATGCCATACCCAGTAAGTTAGGGTCCAACATTTCAGACCTTCGGGACTAAGTTGGTCTTCGATTTTTAAAATTCATGTATGAAGGTTCGAGAGAAGGATATTGGTCCTCCGGGACTTATGAAAAATTAGAACTCGATGAAGTTAGAGCTCAATCTCTCAGAACTCCCAAATACCGAAGGTTGCCTTGATTTTGGAAATCACTACCCTCAATATAACGCGATGCCACACCCGATGAGTTAGGGTGCAACGTCTCAATTTCAAGAATAGGTTTTATTTGAACCTCATACAATTAGATTTAAGAAGGGTACTCAATTATTTAGGTTCAACGAGGAAAATTGGTACTCAGTAAGTTAGGGCACAATCCTCCCGAGGATCCCAAATATCGAATATTGCCTTTATTTTGAAAACAATCGAGGATAAATCTTTGAATAAAATGAATTTGGGCGGTTGAAACTCAACACAAAAAAATGATAACATGCGATATGAAAATAGCGGTATAATAATAAACTTGACGGTGTATATGTTAATACCTAGAATATAGTAAATATAAGGAAAATCAACAATAATTATAACAATAGTAATAAATATAATAACATAACAAACATAGCAATAAAGATATTAATGATACGAAAATGCATAATAGAAGTGAAAATAATATGTAGAATGATGATATATATATATAGTGATAATAGTAAAGTTAAAATAACAATGCTAAATTAGTGAAAGTGAAAATAATAAATAATAATAATTTAGTACAAAAATATTCGATAAAAACTATGGTATATAAAAATAATAAAAATAATATAGTAGGTCTATTAATAATTATATTAAAAACTTTAGCGAAAAATATATACATATAAAAATTATAAATAATAATATTAAAATAATAGTAGTAAGCGGTAAAAAATAAAATAAAATATAATACGTTATAATAAACTATATTTAAAAATTATTAACTTTTAATAAAATATATATAAAAAATTTAAAAATAAACAGTATGAGAAAAATGATTATTAGTAAAAGCGAAAATAATATAACAAATAATGTAATAAATATAATGACAATTTATATGTAAAATAATTAGTTTTACTTTAAATATATATATACATATACTAAGCATACAACAAATATATAAATAAATAATATAATAATGTGAAACATAACTCAAATTGATTAAATTAAATGAAAATAAATAAAAATAATAATGAAAATGATATAATAAGTATAAAAATAATATATAAAAAATAATATAATAAATAATAGGAAAATCGCTAAAATGATAGTAAAAAATAAAATAAAATAGTAATAATAGATTAATAATAATAATACCAAAAAAAATAATTTTGTGATAAAAGTGTTTGAAATAAAAAAAAAAGGGCTTAATTAGAACCAAAACGGGAGTTCTGGGGTAAAACATAAATAAGGGAGGACCACATTGGAGCGCGCGTGAAACAAGGGGTCTTAAAAATGTAATTTACCCAAATTCCTGAACCCAACATTTAATATGGACCAAATTAAAAGCTGCACAAAATTGCTGGACGAAATTCAAAAACAAAAGTGAAACAGATTTGGACAGCAAGAAAATGCACGGGGATTTAGTGCGCAAATTGACCCTTTAAGGGCAAAACACATGGCCCCTGCCATTAAAAGCTATTGAATGGCATTATGCCATTTTTTAAAAACCCATTTTATTTCTTTATTTTTCAAAAAAGAAGCAGAATACTTCTTCTCCCCTGCTCCCTCTCCATTTTTGCTAGGAATTCAACCTAACTTGCGCCACCTTGGAGGATCATTGGTGCCACGCACCTCCACCCCACCGCCGGTTCACGGATCAAGACTAGGTAAGCCCTCCTTTCTTTTTTTTTTACTTAAAATCAATCTATAAACAAAACAAAAAAAAGAAGAAAAAAATAAGAATCAAAAGAAAGTTACAGGAAGAAGAATGAAAAATCACCTTTCAAACCTTAGACCAGATTTTTGATTTACTTCCGATTTTTCTCTATAATTTCTACCAGTGTACTTATATCATGAGCCAAAAAAAAAAAAACAAACCCCCTTTACAATGTTTAGAATGGCTTTTATAGCCTAGAAAAACAAATAAAATCTTCTATTGGTTGCTATCTGTTTGTTTCCTGTTATAGGTGTTGTTGCGGATATCTCGGAAGCACGAGGTGTGACAAAAAGGGACTGCTGGTAGCGCACGTCTCGGAGGTGCGGTGGATGGTGGAGGCACGTACGATGTGGGGATTGGGGTATTGAGGTGAATTTTGTTTTAGTTTTGGGCTGTTTTGGGTTATATGATTGGGCTAGTGGTTAATGGGTTTGATTAGTGGGCTAGGCAAAGAAAATTGGTCCAACACTTATTTTCTTAAAAAGATGACTTACAAATTGAAGAAAATCTATTATAATATTTTTTAACAAATATATTTATGATGTGTTTGTTTTACAAAGAACAACTTTTAAAAAATAATTTTAGGAAAATTTGTCAAACAACTGAAAATATTTTGCACTTTATAAGCTTTTTCAGAAATCAATTTCCAGATGATGTTTTTAGTGAAACAAACGTGACATTTTATTAAGTCTTTTACTGAGTTGGTTTCATAAGTAAACCGTACACCAACTCAATTGTGAAATTACTAAATTATTCTCTCATATACAAATTAAATTATATTTTTATGAGAGTATTTTTATTTTTATATATATAATAAATTAATAAAAATTAATTATAATGAGACTTGAACACAAAACATCATGCATAATAAATATTTAACTTTACCACTATAACCAAATTTTTTTTTAATAACAGCTGACTTTCATTAATAAGCAAAGGTAGAAAAGTTAAGAGACTTGAAACGTTCCAACAACAAAAAGTAAATTTTCGAGAAAGCCAAAAGAAAATTAAAAGCAAACAACAATTCCAAAAACCAGAAAACTAAAGAAAACCTTAAACACAGACCTCTCCTCTCTTGCAGAACGAAACGTTCGAAGCCAGTTGAAATCCTCTTTGAGATTGGTTAATGGGTTTACATGCAGCATTAATTGATTTTTATATCAACTCTTGATAAATATATTTGTTATTAATTTTTCACACTTTCATTGTTGTACCATAAGGGATAAAATTAAAATTTGAAATGAGTAAACTACATCTAATATCACTAAATTATTAGTAAATTTATATTTTAGTCATTAAATTTAAAAATTATAAAATGATCATTAAACTAATTTGAAAGCTTTCATTTAAGTCATTGAACTATTAAAATAATTTACGGACCATTTTATAATTTTTAAAGTTAAATAACCAAAACATAAATATACTAATAATTCAGTGACATTTGATGCAATTTATCCTCATAAAATTTGGGTGATCCCTCCAAACCCGGTGCCTTCGCCTTGTTCAAATGGTTTTAGTGGCTTTGGAATAATCTATTTGGTTATTTTTGTAGATTGATTTTATTTGAATTATTATTTAATTAATAAAATGTTTTTATTTAAATTTAATTATTAAAATAAATATTAAATACTTTAAATAATAAAACAGACTTTTAAATGTAATCGCACCCAAAATAGAATTAAAATTAAGTATAAATATATATATATATATATATATATATATTCTATTCCTGCTTATGCCAGCCATGGACAGTTCACTTTGCATATAAATGCCCTGAAGATAGCTACAAATTAGGAGTAATATATTAAAAAATCGCAAATAGATATATTTTTGGCTATTATTGATCCCTACTTGATTTGACAATATTAACTTTTTTATATATTAACTACCCATCTGTGCTCATTCCTTTGATCAGATCACCATCATCATCTTGTAATAAAAATCGATCATGGCTGTGACCATCAAGCGAGCGGCCCTTATCGTTGCCGGTCTTGGCGTCTTATCATTCATATTGGGAGTCATAGCCGAAAACAAAAAGCCAGAAGCTGGAATCCCAATTCCTGGTAAAGGTGTGGTTATATGCAAGTATCCAAAGGATCCCTCCCTGGCCCTGGGCTACCTATCGGTTGCATTTCTGATGCTATCGACTATCGCTGGCTATTGGTCTCTGTTTTACCCTTACAAAGGGAAATCTGTTCCACACTCTGTCCTCTTTCAAAGCGCCAGTTTCTTTGTCTTCTTCAACATTGCCTTGTAACCCACTGCTCTCTCTGTCCATCATCATTATTATTATGTGATTCAATGATTTCCTTAATTATGTATGGCAGGTTTACAAGTGGGGTAGCAGCCACACTGCTGTTGTGGCCAACGATCACGGAGCACCTTCACTTGATTCGCAATGTTCATCACAATCCCACCACCACATGCCCTACTGCTAAGACTGGACTCCTTGGTGGTGGTGCCTTTGTATCCCTGGATTCAGCCCTCTTCTGGTTAGTTGCCCTTATGTTGGCTGATAATGCCCGACATGATCACTTTTATGATGTTGAAAAACACAGTAAAGCTCAGGTTCTCCCAGATGGCTGCTGATTACCATGTCAATAGGGGTGCTGTGTAATGTAGTTCATGCCTCATCAACACCCAAATATCTGTCCCCAACTATCTTTATCTTTATCTTTCTGTATATGGTTTACACTTTGTTCCTATTTCACAGTATTTCTTCAGAAAAGGAAAAATTAAATTTCACCTTCTTTTACTTCTAAATCTTAAATTCTACACTTTGATTATGATAATTATTTATTATATTTGGATCATTCAGCATTAACGCCACTTAAATTAGGAAATAATATTTGAAACACAAAGCATAACACGTGATAAATATTTTGGTAAAAAAAAACACGTTAATAATTAAAAGTTATTTGATTTTTAGAATCAAAATATCTTTTATATTCTTTTTAATTCATGAAATTTAATTTTTAATAATTATTAATTATCTCTCTTAACAATATTAACTATAAAATTCTAACATCAATTCTTTTATACCAATGTAATTTATTTTACTTAATCTACTTCACACGTTGTTTCCTTTTAACTCTCATAAAAGAAAAATGAAAAACAAAATTCAACTACTTTATTTAATTTATTTGACGTGTATGATGTGAAATTTAACCTCTTAGAATCTTTCTCGTTATTTTGATATTATATCTCTTTTGTAAATAAATTGAAATTACCATACAAAACAGGGTCAATTAGAAAGAAAATATCGGTTTTAAAATATATTTATTAAAGTTAGTTTTTTTTCTCAAATTTAGAGAAAGAGCCAGATTTTAAAGAGAGAAAAACACAAAAAACGGGGCTAACATGAACGCTTTCTACAAAATGCGTTTTTTTTTTTAGTTATACGGTTAAATGTTAACAGTTTTGCTCTTGAGTCGTTGGTTAAATTCTTCTCCAATTCACATTTATATTTTTTTCACATTTATATTTTTTTATGTTTTTAAATTTCTTTTAAATTTTTAATTAATATTTTTAACTAATAAATATGTTGTTTTCAAGTTTTTTAATTCATCTTTTAATTAATAACCTTTTATTCATATAAATAAAATAATAAATATGTAATTATATAATAAAATGTATATTATATATATCATTATGTTAAAAATATTTTAGTTAATAACTCTTTTATTTATATATATAATAAAATTAATTTTAATTTTGTAATATTAAAATTTACCATACCCACAATGTAGATGAAAAAATGATATTTGAAACATTTTACATATAAAAATAATAATGATATTTGAAATAATTATTTGATTTTATAGTATTAGAAATCACCATACCACAATGTAGGTGAAGAAAATAAATATTTAATATATAAAAATTATATATAAAGAAAAATAGATCAAACAAGTTAGTTTAAAATAAAATATATTTAACATAGTGATAAATATAAAAATTGTATAATTTCATTATATAATTGCATATTTATTATTTTATTTATATAAATAAAAGATTATAAATTAAAATATGAATTAAAAATTGAAAACAATATATTTATTAATTAAAAATAAAAAAATAAAAAATATAAATATGAATAGGAAATGAATCAAACCCAAAACTTAATAGCAAAGTCACTAATATTTAACCATCTAATAAAAAAATTTATTTTATAAAAAACGTTTTTTGACATGTCAGCTTAAAATGCTTACTATAAAGAATGTTTTTTATTTTTCTTTTCAAAATCGATTTATTTCTATGCTCCGAGTTTGATATTGTATTATATTTACAGTCCAAAAAGTCCTTCAAATGTCCAATAGATCCGTCAACCCACCTATTACTTAATTGATAAACATGCTGGTATATGTTATTTTCATAACATCATTTATTTCCAATGTCACATCACTTAACCATTTCAACCTTTGTGGCCCAATTTCAATTTTAATTTATTGCATTTTTGTGTGGTTTTGATTTTTGAGTTGTCTTCATATTTTTGCTTCCAGTCCTTGAAATACCATGTTGGAATCTAAAACTTCACCATCAAAATGGAATTAACAATTCCTTTAATATTTTAATTAAAATAAATTAATTAATCTTTATATCATGGTCTTGGATTGATATGAAAATTCTATTAATATTACATGCAAGATTTGTAAAGCAAACAATCACCGTTACCTTATCAATTCATATAAATATATATATATATATATATATATATATATATGAAACAATTGTCGTGAATGTATGTAGTTAAGGACAATCATTCAACATATTAAGAAAACATGTGGATTGTTTGTAAAGAATAATCATCAAAGGGAAAGTGTTGTAGTACATGGAGATTGCATGTCATGAATGACAAGATACATAAAAGAACTATTAGTATGTTTTATGGGGATTCATATACTCATATATTATGAAAATAAATCATCTTCCTTTATTTATGTAATTCATGTATGTATTTTCGTACATTGAATTTTGAAATGTAGTACGTCGTCTATGACCAATATTGCAATTTTGTCTATTCTTGGCTCAGTTATTTGATTTAGGCTACCACAAGTGCACAAAAAGGAGAATCTCATTGCTCTTCTGCTGCTGTTAAATGATGTAATTTTAGTAAATTATATTACATAATTAAATTACATTAAAGATTATTTTGAAAATTTGAATTATGTTAAGTTGCAAGTTTGATTTTAGTAGATTATTTTGAATAATTTTAATTTTCAAAGTTATAGAAGTGTCATTTTAGTACATGCTAAACATGGATTCTCATATTTTTATTTGGATAAAAAAATTGAGTTCGTATTTAAGTTACATTGGGCTTGAATAGAAAAAAAGGTAATAGATATTTGTATATATTTGATTCAAATTTGATTCAATTTAACCCACGAATGAGTGTACGTTCAATGGTGGAATGTGACACTAAATTTGGGGTCTCACTAAAAATTTTAAGATTTAATTAATTTTTTCAAATTAAAAATTTCAAATTTTTTATAAAACTTAATTATAATTTTTAGATTGTTGAGGGAGCCTAAGTAAAAATTTAAAAGATTTAAAGAGTTTTTCAAAATTTTGAGAATGGCAAGCCCTTCTAAAACACATGTATTTTTTAATTAATTCGAATGATTGTCCGTGGTTTTGCAGTAATCTATTGGGTTATTTATCTAATTCAGTATCAAATCAAATTTGAGAAAAAATCAATTTAAATTGAATGGTTATTTAATTAATAAAATAGTTTTTTCTTAAATTGAATTCTTCATAATTAAAAATAATATTAATATTTTAACTAATAAAACAAATTTTCCAATCAAATCATAACTAAAATAAAGTAAAATTGTTTATTTAGAGCTTATCACCACTCTTAACAATAGAAAAAAGAATAGTAGATAATATTTTGATTTAAACTTAAAAGCAATCAAAGTTATTGCAACTACTAATATTAATAAAAGATAAAGAATATAATCGGGATTATTTTTCTATTAAATAGACATTAATTGAATTTTACTAATTTAATTAGGGTTTCACTTCCTCTTCCTATAAATAGATAACACTATTAATATTATTATTCGCTTGAAAATGTAAGAAATTATTTCTAAGTATAAATTCTATTTTTCGAGAATAACAATTGTCGAAACCTTTTTTTTTTTTTTGAAAAAGAGTCGACTTTTATTTAAAAATGAAAATAGAGTCTCCACCAATATTTTTTTATTAGGTGTGATCGGATCACCTAGTAATTTGGTCGTTTTAATAAAGTGTTTCCATTTACTAAAACGTTGATTTTTTTTGTCTACGAAATTCGAAAAAACGGGTTCGGAAGTTGATTATGTGCGAGGAAGGGTTAGCACCCTCGTCACACTCAAAATTAGTATCTAATCGATTAATTAATGTCTAAATATCGAAAATTGAAATTTTGAAATGATTTGTACAATCCCATTTTTTATCAATGTTCATTTTAAAAATGCTTGAATTGGATTGAAACGAGCTTCAAAGGCCCACTCGTCCCGAGATAACAAAATGTCGCATCCCGTAAGTTAGGATGCGACGTTGGAATCCTCGAGAACAAGCTTGCCTTTAATTTTTAGGATGCGACGTTGGAATCCTCGAGAACAAGTTTGCCTTTAATTTTTTATCAAAAACTTCATGTACTTTGAAATCTAAAAGGATATTTGGCTATTTTGGTTTAAAAAGAAAATCGAAACCCCGTAAGTTAGGGTACGATTTCTCAGATTCCCAAAATGCGAAATATTGCATTATTTTGAAAATTTCTTTTTGGATGATACCGAATGCAACACTTAACGATGTGCGTTTATTTTATTTAATGTAAGATAAAACAGCCTATTATGGATATGAAAAACATGACTTTTGAAATGATTTTAATGAAACGAGAATGAATAATGATATTGAACATGGCATAATAATTTGCGAATAGAATATTACAATAATGAATCACAATGACATGACAATACAAATAAACGTATTGCAAAACACATTGTGGCAATAATCACACCACAAGTTATTTTGATATCAACATTAATAATCAACGATAATTTTAAATGAATAATATATAAAAAGGTTTAAAATAGATACTAAAAAACAATTTAAAGTAAATAGTATAAAACAATTTAAAATCATTAATATAATATGTGAAAAATAAATTTTAAAATAAATAATATATAAAAATATATGTATAAAACAATTTAATATAAATAATATATGAAATCTTAAAGTAAATAATAATAAAAGGTTTACAATAAATAATAAAAAGGATTTAAAATAGTTAACATATAAAATAGTATAACTAAATAACATATAAGAAATAAATAACATATATACTGAAATGGTTTAAAATAAAAGGGATATAAAAATTTCAAAATAAATAATATGTATGATAGTTTAGAATAAATAATATATATAAAAGTTAAAATGAATAATAGTTTAAAATATATAATATGTAAAAAATTAAATTAAATAACGATAAAATGATTTAAAATAAATAATATAAGAAAACAAACTTAAAATAAATAATAAGACAGTTTCTAAAAACTGAATAAATAAATAAATAAATTAATTAATTAAACAAACTAGGACTAGGCTGAAATTAAAGTGAAATTCGGGTACAAGTTGTAAAATAAAAAGGCTAATAAGGATCAAAATAAGACGGACTGAAACAAGCGGGGACCTAATGGAAAAATAACCCAATATTCAGACACGCGTCCGTTTCCCAGAGCTCAGTGTGCCAGGGATCAAATCGAAACATATGAGAAATATGTAGCCAAATTCATAAAAACAAATAAAGTAAATAAAGGGCCAGATTGTAACGCATCACAAAGGCCGAGGGACCAAGGGGATAAATATCCCAAAAAGGAAAAAAACGCGGGTCCCCCTGGATCGGATCGGGTCGCACTCGGACATGCCCTAAACGACATCGTTTCGACGCTGGGGTCTCTTATGCAAAACGTCACTGTTTTGCCTTGCTATTTAAACAAGTTTTTTATTTTAATTTTTTTTTTCCATTTCTTGCTCCTTTTCTACAAAAATTCAGAGAGCACCCCCCTCTCCCTATTTTTCTCTGCTAGGGTTTTATAACCCATGATTGCGTCGTCGCCAGACTGCCGTGACTCCACTATGGGCAGTGGTCGGAGTCACGTAAAAATGGGGGTTTTTAACCCCTTTTTAAAATCCTTTGAAGGCCGAATCTCCTCTCCCCAAGAAAAACGCAAGAAAAGGACCCCCGATCCCCTCTTGGTCTGATTTCGGTGTGGGGGAAGGGTTCCCGATGACTAGATCGCGGGGTAGTTTAGGTAAGTCTTTTCTTTCTTTTTATTTTTTTCGCTTTTTATACTTAAAATAAATTTGCAAAAAATAAAATAACAAAAAGAAACAAAAAGATCAAACAACAACCTTTCCAAATTTCTATTCTGCGTTTTGATTTACTGATGTGTGTAAAAAATTATAAAGGGATTTATTTCGGCTTTTATAGCCGGATACAAGATCTGTTTTTGTCTATATTTGTTTTGTTTTCTGCCATTTTTGTCCTTTTCTTCATTGTTTGTATTGCTTGCGTGTAGATTTTTTGGTCTTTGTCTTGTAGGTGTCAGAGAAGCATCAGAGGCGTGCGAGGCCGACAATGGCGTGCGGGGCGGGCCTTGCTGACATACAACGTGTAACGCCCTCTAACCCCGAACCATCGCCGGACAGAGTTTCAAGACATTACCAGACATATCAGATAACTTACGAATAATTCACAAATAAAATAATATTCATAGTATAATTTAATAACTAAGTCCTTATAATGAACTCTCGAAGTCTAAAACAGGTATTAAAAGTGAAACGGGACTCATTCAAGTACTCTGGAATTTTTTTCTTTTTTTTTTTAAATTTAGACAACATTTCTACTTATTTTTACATAAAACCCCTTGCAAATTAAATCGTATCCATTTCAAACATAACCAATTCAACCAACTCATTTCACATACTCATTTTCTATTCTAAATACCTTCTAATCAAACTCAATCAATATAATATCAATTTAAATTTATCAATGTACTAATTAAATTGAAATGGATAAACTTTTTTCCATTATAATTCTTAGACTTGTAATACTAACATTTTAACCATTTATGTTCAAAACATAATAACTTTTATACGCATCCTATGTACATGCCACATTACTAAAAGAAAATATGCATCACCAAAAGTTGCTGAAGTCGGGTCTGGCTTTGGATGTTGGTTTAGTACTTGACTTCTACAACCAGAATTCTCTTCGGATTTAATCCTCGACGATCTTTTCTTTCCCTTTTTGGGTCGATGCTTTAGGCTCGATATTAGCTATTAAAACTTCAAACCTTAAAACCCTAGTTTTTCCTTTAATTTTTCTTTGCTTTTTTCTTCCTGTAGCTTTCGAATGCTTCTCTGCTTTCTTTCCTTTTTTTCTTTTGTTTTGTTTCTATTTATTTTATGCTTTATTTCTTTTTACTTTATTTAATTTATATTATATTTAATTAATAAATATCTATTTAATAGCAATTCTATATATAACAATTGTACAGACACATGTTTTACATTTGTCCAATATCATCACCCTACATTTGTCATAATTTTATTTAATTATCACATAAAAATCTTATTTTATAATTATTTAATTAATAAATATCTCTTAATTTTAATAATAATAAATAATAGATATCTACTAATTTAAATAAAATTTACAATTGTATAAATATTATCATTACATATGTATATTTTATCACCTTACACTTGTCATAATCATACTCTATTTAACATATAAAAATCTTATGATATAATTATCTTAAATTAATTAATATTATTTTATAACTAAAATAATTTATTTACATAATTATATTCCAACAAAAAAAATCTTAGATTTTTGTTTAATCTTTGCCGCCTCACCTTTTACTTATGGCAGAATTTCCATTTCGATCCTTTATATTTTTTTTAATCTATAATTCAACTTTTACCCCTTATTCTATTTAGCCCTTTTTACTAATTACTCTAAATTGAGCTAATTTCACTTAATTAAAACCTAATTAAACACACTACTAGACTTATAATTATTCCTAATAAATATTTACGGACTCGGTTTACTAAGACGAAGGCCCGATAATGTCCTTTTTCGATGCCCACGGATTTTGGGTCGTTACACGACGCGCATAGGGTTTTTTGTCTCTGCTTACTAATGTTTGGGTTGTATTGGGCTATTAGGGTTTTGGTTATTTGGGCCTTGATAATTTGGGTTGGTTTGGTTTTAGTTTGGGTTAGAGATTTGGGTCATTGTTTTTTAATATTGGCCTTGTACTAGACATTTGGACTTTGGGTTATTATTTGTTTTTTTGGTTTTTATATTTGTAATTTGGGTCTTGGGCCCAGGCCAAAATTGGCCTATTGCAACAATTCTATCGGTTTCCATAAGAGAGAGATTAACTTTCCTACAAATTTGAAATCGTTCGAACCCACAATCGAAGTAGTTCGTGATACGAGAATAGTAGAAAAACTATTCTATTGAAAGTCAGGAACGTTAAGGATTCGTCTTGCACAAAGAACAAGTATTTTTCAGGAAAAAGTTTATTGTTATAAATATCACAAACCACTCGGTTTTCAAATTTGATTTTTTCGCTTTGCAAGAAAATTATTTTCAAACCGAATTTTTTTCAACCGTCAATAACATTAACATTATTATGAACTAAACAATTCAATACAAGATTTAGTCATAACCATTTCATTTTTATCTATTCATGTCATAGGCTTAAATTCATACATTGTCATAATTAGCAAATCTAAATGAACATATCATGTTAACATTCTACTTTAAATGATGCATACATTACCATTTCAATTCATATGTCAAATTTCATTTAGTATCTTAATTTGAAACTCAATTTATACATTTCATGCCATACTTTCTAATGACAAAATACAATCACTTTCATTGCACATTTGCAATTCAGTCTGTTGGATCTGGTGCCCTGAGTGTAGTATATTCGTTTGTAAACTTACAAAATTTTTCGAATAGATTTAATAACAAAAAAAATTCATTGATTACATTAATATACTTTGTTGATTGTCCTCATATGGTTTTTGCACGCAAAGCAAAATGGAAGCAAATGTTGCTCATTGATTGTCTAATGTTTAAACTAATACAAAGCGATATTACGTGGTCGGATTGTAATATGGAAAGACAACTTATATTAGTAGACAAACCTAAACATGTCTTTAGTTTAATTAGAAATGAGAAAACCAATTGAAAGACTAGTATGTCTTCTATCAAGTCCAATTAGGGAGATGCTTTATCTTGGGCACCGGAGCGGATGACTCCTAGAAGATAGAGACATATGTGACTGACTGGACTGACAATACATTGGATTGGATCCAAAAAAATAGATCTTGAATCCGTTTATGAATTTATTCATTTGTGACATTCATAGTGTGGCATACCTAGATCCTAAGTGGATGACAGGTTATGTATGCATGATTTGTACATTTTGATGTAAGTAAAAACCTAAGTTCGAATAGAAAAGGAACCGAAAGCTGGTGCGATGGGTGTAAAACCTCTACAGTTTGTAGCGTCATTCACATTTACAGTGGAATTCATAATCCAAAGCATGGGTAAATGATATCATCTCATTGGCATTACATGGTTGATGAAAGTAAACGTGGTTACGGGTCATTTGTCTTTGTGATGGATAACTTGATCACTATTTGATGTGATTGACATTTTAATGAAGAAAGATGTAACGATTATCATGAGATAAAATAGGATCATATTGGGAGAACGATATTATACCAAAGATATTAAGGATATCTTATGATACAATCCTCCTCAGGTGAGTCGATTCGTATGCGAGTTTGCTCGATCGTCTACGAAGAAGTATCATTCGATTTGTTCAAAGGATGTTTTAAGTGAATAATGGTGGAAGCTATGTAAAAAGGGTTCAAAGATGGGTTTATGGAAATGAAGTTTATGTAGGTTCGGTTATAGAAAAATAATAAAAGATGGAGATAAATATAGTAATTGGATAACAAACAACGGATGTGAAGTGAAGTAATGGTTCGATTATGATGAAACAAAAGGATGGAATGAAATGGAATGAAAATAATCTCAAAAACAAACATGAACCAATATTAGAAAATATTGACCCAAATGCTTATAAGTTTTCAAGGTGGTCGGATGGAGAATAGGAGAACCTCGACCAACTACTTAGCAAAGTAGGAACCTTGGTATAAGGGTGAACGCCACACTATTTGATAGTGATAAGTTCAGCATAAGAAGAAGGCAGGTTGACTCCACTAGTGACCTAGATAAGCCAACGAGTTCTTCAACGAAATATGAGAGAAAGAAATCTCACAAATTTCATATAAGTTCAATAATATTTTAAATTAAGCAAAAAAAAAATCCCTTTACAAAGGCTGATTTCATTTATTTATAGTGCTAAAATAGGCTAGCTGAATGGTCACAAACATTCAACTTAATGTGCAATTAAAAAATGAAATTTAATTTAAGTCTTTTCACATTCTTGAGCTAAATAACTCCATCCTTGAATTCACTTTAAGTCAGTTGAATGAATAACTTTAAGTGCTTGAAAAATGACTCTTGAGTTAGCCCTTGGTCAGCCGAATGGACACCATCTTCTTAATCAGCTTCTTAATGATGTTTGAATGCTTGAAATAACCTTTGAAATGGCAAAAACGGCTGGTAGTGGAAAGGTTGCTGCCAAAATTAATTTGGATGATAAAATACTCCTTAAAATGATGTATAAAACATCCCTTGTAACAACCACTTCATTTGTAACTGAAAATGACTTAAAAATTCACTTTATTTAATGTGTAACAGCCTTTGTAATGTAACGGTTACGACTTGAAAAGACTCCTGCAATAAATATATTAAAATGAGCTTATTAAACACATGTAAACACTTACTAAACATAACACACATTAATACTTAACTTAGGTAAATGAACTATGCATCAATTATTCCAGCAACTAGTTAATTAAAGAAACATCATCAAATAAACTTGACTCATGCATCAATAAATAATCCTACGAACTAGATTAATTAAGAGCAACACTTATTAAATTAAGTTCAACAAATACACTTATTAATTAAACTAAGATGCGTTGAATAAATGTCCAGCAACTTATTTATTAAATTAAGATGCTTAAATGCATGGTTTGAAATGCAAACTAAATGAACAAATGAGTACTTAATGCAAGACTTAATTTAATGATGCTGACTTATACTAACATGGGAGTTACATAATGCATGACTTTATTAAATGCAGAACACATAATGCATGTCATAATTAAAATATGTAGATCAATAATGCATGACATTAACTAAAGATGCATTTAATTAGACAAGACATAATTAAAGGCTAAAGTATTGGCCTGGATTGAGCTCAAATGAGCTGAATTTGAACTAGACGGAGCTCGTGAAGCTAGAAACTAACTGGGATCAGCTTGCCAGCAATGCAAAGCTCGACTAAGAAGACTTGACTGACAGGGTTCACTGGGCACGCTCGCATTATTCCCCCCTCTTTTAGGCGACTTGTCCTCAAGTCGGGCTGTTCATCTATTGGAAAATATTTCCTCTCGTTCAGCTTTCCTCGATCGAATGGGATGGAAGATATCACACAATCCTGGAAATGGTTTATCATTGGACAAGAAAGCACATCACCATCATAGATAAGTAACAGAAGGTTAAAACAACAAAAACCTAAAGATAAACCAAATGCTAAGCAAAAACCTGATTTTATTTTGCCAAAATGACTTACCAATTTTGACAATGACAAGTGCAAAGTATTCAAATCCAAATAGCCCTTATAGAATGTAGTCCAAAGATCATATGGCAATGATCTCAATTGGGCAAAGCAAACATGCTTCAATTTATTGAAAAATTTCATTATTCCATCAAGGCAAACATGTGGATTCAATTGGATAAAATGGTACTTAGTCATAAATATTTGCAAAAAGTTAAGCATACTAATCCACATCCAAAACTTTTTAATATGTTTATTCGAAAACAGAAATTTATGTGATTGTACACGCAAGGTGTACCATGGCCAACATCTTTCAATCATTTGATTACTAACATAATTTGTGTTAACATTATGTTCATTATCACATTCTAACACAAATAGATTATTACAAGGCCAAGGAGAAAAATCAACCACATCAAGATCCAAATAAGGTTCAAACATTAATGTATCACAAAGATTTGTAACTTTATTCGAATTAAGTAAAAATGTTCGAATATTTTCTGAAACTTTACCTTGACGGCCTTTAAGAGAAGAAATCTCATGAACAGTTTTACCTTTTTCAATCATAACAAATCTTCTCTCCTCAGAAAGGTAATGTAAAACAAACCTTTTACTTCGATCAATTTGAATGAACAATGAGGCACCACGACATCTCATGCTTTTCGAAGGGTGGAATTCAGAAAAATGAGAGGGGTTAGTATTAACGAAAACAATGGGCTTAAATGGAAAAGATAAATCATAATTGGAATTTAATTCAAGTCCCATAGCATAAGTCGACCTTACCTTGTCAAAATGAAACAAAACATTTATGTGTGGCCAAGCAAAATGATTAGAGAACAAATCAAAATTGGAAACCAAATCATTGAATTTCATTTCCTTAACAAAAGTTCGAACATCAAGCAAACATAAGTTGAATGCAAAAGATGCAAAATACTTAAATGTTCCATAAAACAAATCTACGTAACATATGCCAGGCTTGAACACACGTACTTGATCATGAATTCCAACAGGCAACATGTTAGAAGAATATATAATCAACTCAGCACATGACTAAAATTCCACTCGAGCAATCAAAGAAGTGGTAAACATACAACTTTTCAAACGTTCAAGTCCATCACATGATTCAAACCTTACTCGATCAATCAGGAGCGTAGAGTTGGCAATACTAGGTAGACTAATAAGCAAAGAACTACGCTTCAAGAACCTCAATTGGGAATACAAATCAAGACATGGAGAGTTCGCACAAAAATTTAAGGATTTAACTTGAAGATAAAAAGCAATCGGATGAAATGTTTCATGCAAAAACCTATCGCAAATCAACTGATCAGACATGTTTAAACAGAAAGGTTTAACACATGAATTCAAAGATTTTATGCGTTCAAAGACGTCAAAACTTTTAAGTGAAAAAATTTTATCACAAACATTCACAATTTGCAAAAGCTGACCAATCCAAAAGAATCAACAGAATTGCCATTATAAGACATGTCATAAGAAATGCTTTTCATGACACTTTTCAAAACAAGAGCATTAACTCCAAAAGATAGATAATGACTAGCCAAGTCAAAAGATACAAGTCTTTCAGGAATTAAATCATCAAAATCTTTATGAGCAACTTTGAAATCACACAGCCTTGATTCAATACACAAAGAATTCTTACCTTCCTTACCTTTGTTCACAGGTGTATAGTTGTCATTCACGTACTTACCTTTCTCGAATAACCGAAAATATCTCTCGATTGGAAGGTAGTGAAGCTAGAATTGATCATACAATACTTTAAGAACTTGAAAAGTTACATCACAAGAAGATCGAACAGGTGGGTTAGTGGAAACAATCCTTACTTGCTCACTTTATTTTTCACTTGATTCTTTTTTCTCGAGATCTCCCGTTTCTTTTTCCTCAATCTCTTTTTCCACTCGTTGTTCTTGTTCAACTTCTTTTTCTCTCTCAAACTCTTTTTCATTCTCCTTTTCAATTTCTTTTTCAATCTCATTTTCACTCTCTTTTTGTTCTTTTTCTTTTTCATCGGCTTTTTCAATGACTTTCTCGAGCTCTTTCAAGAATCTTTCATTTTCTCTCTTACTCGCCTCTTGCCTCTCTTTTATTTCTTTTTCTTTTTCTTCTTTTGATTTTCTCGTTTTCTTTTCACAAGAAGATACAAAGGAATCATAAAAACAATGATTTTTTCAAAAGAAGGAAAATTATTTGCATAAGAATCTTAATCAATGCTTCGTGAAAAATACTCCGAGTAGGATTTCTTTGAAAATCGGAAAGAGGTATGCCTATCTCTTCGGATGTCATCTTGGACGGGTTTAAAATCGCGGTTAGACTCTCGTCGTCTTGAATTCCTTGATGAAAAGAAATCTTGATTGAAATCTCTTGGTCTCAAAGTCGATGACAAATTGGAATCACAATGGAAATCTTTTCTCGAATGATCATTGAATGTATGTCTTCATGATATTTTTGATTCCACTTTCCGACTTGAAGAAATTTGTTCCTGTTGGTCTCTTTTCTTCACACAGTCTAATCTCTCGTGCAATGTATCGAATTTAGAATTCACCATTCTACGCATTTCTTGCACCAAATAGTGGAACTCTAATTCAGTAAATTCTTCACAAGACATATTTGATTGCTGAAAAGAAATTTATTAAGTAAAAACAAAAATTAAATTTCTCACAACAAAATCCTCACAATTTCACTCGGAAAGAAAAATTAATGGTTTGCACTTATGCTCGTGTTTACACTCGTTTGGCTTTTACCACCACTCGAATGTACTCACTCACTCGTGCCTTTTACCTCTCAAACTTTCTCTCCAAGTATCGTATTCGGACTCACCAAGGCCTTATCGTAGCTTATGGGTCGGTTTCAAATGGTTTAACAAAGGATTATGATGAGGGATTAAGGGTTGGCTGGAAGAATATGGAAATGGTTTTGAAGGGTGGCGTTGGGGTAAGGGGTGAATGGTAGAAAACGAACGTACCTGATCAGGATGACAAAAAATGTATCAATACAAAGAGAATAAAATTTAACACACTTTTTTTTATTTTTTTTTTGAATTTTTTTTACTTACGAACTAACTTCAGGTGATGCTACGAACGTTGGTACTCCTTGTTTTAATAGCTTTGATACAAATGAAACGATCCGCCTCAAGGTGAGTTGAGTCGTATGCGAGTTTGCCCGATTGCCTACGAAGAAGTATCGTTCGATTTGTTCAAAGGATGTTTTAAGTGAATAATGGCGGAAGCTATGTAAAAAGGGTTCAAAGGAGGGTTTATGGATATGAAGTTTATGTAGGTTCAGTTATAGAAAAATAATAAAAGATGGAGGTAAATATAGTAATTGGATAACAAAAAATAGATGTGAAGTGAATTAATGGTTCAATTATGATGAAACGAAAGGATGGAATAGAATGGAATGAAAATAATCTCAAAAACAAACATGAACCAATATTAGAAAATATTGACCCAAATGCTTATAAGTTTTCAAGGTGGTCGGATGGAGAATAGGAGAACTCTGACCCGCTACTTAGCAAAGTAGGAACCTTGGTATAAGGGTGAACGCCACACTATTTGATAGTGATAAGTTCAAGATAAGAAGAAGGCAGGTTGACGCCACTAGTGACCTAGATAAGCCAACGAGTTCTTCAATGAAATATGAGAGAAAGAAATCTCACAAATTTCATATAAGTTTAATAATGTTCTAAATTAAGTAAAAAAAGATCCCTTTACAAAGGCTGATTTCACCTATTTATAGTGCTAAAATAGGCTAGTTGAATGGTCACAAACATTCAACTTAATGTGCCAATTAAAAACTGAAATTTAATTCAAGTCTTTTCACATTCTTGAGCCAAATAACTCTATCCTTGAATTCACTTTAATTCAGTTGAATGAATGACTTTAAGTTCTTGAAAAATGACTCTTGAGTTAGCCCTTGGTCAGCCGAACGGACACCATCTTCTTAATCAGTTTCTTAATGATGTTTGAATGCTTGAAATAACCTTTGAAATGGAAAAAATAGCTGGTAGTGGAAAGGTTGCTGCCAAAATTAATTTGGATGATAAAATTCTCCTTAAACCTCCTTAAAATGATGTATAAAACATCCCTTGTAACAGCCACTTCATTTGTAACCAAAAATGACTTAAAAAGTCACTTTATTTAATGTGTAACAGCCCTTGTAATGTAACGGTTATGACTTGAAAAGACTCCCGCAATAAATATATTAAAATGAGCTTATTAAACACATGTAAACACTTATTAAACATAACACACATTAATACTTAACTTAGGTAAATGAACTATGCATCAATTATTCCAGCAACTAGTTAATTAAAGAAACATCATTAAGTACACTTGACTCATGCATCAATAAATAATCCTAGGAACTAGATTAATTAAGAGCAACACTTATTAAATGAAGTTCAACAAATACACTTATTAATTAAACTAAGATGAGTTAAATAAATGTCCAGCAACTCATTTATTAAACTAAGATGCTTAAATGCATGGTTTGAAATGCAAACTAAATGAACAAATGAGTACTTAATGCAAGACTTAATTTAATGATGTTGACTTATACTAACATGGGAGTTACATAATGCATGACTTTATTAAATACAGAACACATAATGCATGTCATAATTAAAATATGTAGATCAATAATTCATGACATTAACTAAAGATGCATTTAATTAAACTAGACATAATTAAAGACTAAAGTATTGAGCTGGATCGAGCTCAAATGAGCTGAATTTGAACTAGAAGGAGCTCGTGGAGCTGGAAACGAACTAGGATCAGCTTACCAGCAATGCAAGGCTCGACTAAGAAGACTTGACTGACGGGGTTCGCTGGGCGCGCTCGCATCATCTTATGAGGGTAACACACTTATGACAAGGTCATTGGATGAGTACTAATCGAGTTGCTTTTGTAATGATATGCTGTTGAGGAGAGCTCAGTCATGATACTATAGTCGAATGACTTTGTGACAAAACAAATTTATAATCAATAGGCGAAAAGCTGGAACTTAATTATATATCATTTGAGCCTCAATTACATATGTCCAATCGGTCCATTCTTTACCTTGTTGAAACAAAAAATCAATTGCATGTTGAATCAAATGAACAGAAATAAATAGAAATGGTAAAATAGAGAAATAAAAAACATCTGGAAATTATTAAGGTTTTCTCAAAAAAGAAAATGAAAATAATAAATGAATTCATTTAGAAATGAGTAAGGATTTCTCATAAATGATCGAAGATTGAGTTTATATTTTTGAGCTATTTTAAAGCCCAAAAATGAAAATGAACCACACGATCATGGTGAACAAGTTGAATGATGAAATATTAAATATATTTTCAAAAATTTTATCAGAAGTAAAATCATTACAATTTTATCGAGGGTAAAATTGGGATAAGAAATTTATTTAATATAAATATTGAAGCTTATTTTAGGAAATAAAAAATAGAATCGGGTTAGATCAAATTACAAAGTACTGAGACAAAAAATCTGGAAAGTACTTATAATTAGACCCGATGTGAGAGATGCCCAAAATCTCCTTATAGAACATGAAGGGGCAACCCTAGTAGGAATACTAGGGGTGTGCTGCCCACCCTAATCCTACTCTAAATAGAAAGCGTTTTTCTATTTGAAATAAACTTCTCTAATTTCATAAGGGCTCTGCCTTCTCTCCTTATAAATAGATGGCATCGATAGAACTATTTACACAACTTTCAGATATTGTTATTCTGCCTGAAATAAAGAGACTTTTATTCTCTAAGAATTAAATATATTTTTCGAAATAACGATTCTGTCGATTTTTATTTGAGAAGAGAAATTTTATTTTTGCCCCAAAAGAAAAGAAAACTATTTCTATTTTTTGTGTTTGATTTGAATCGTTCAAGCCCATACTCGAAGCAATTCATGGCACGAGAATAGTAAAGAATATCATTTGGTTGAAAGTCGGGAACGACAAGGATTTGTCTACCCAAACAAGATGTAAATTCCGCACTTGTGGCTTCTATGGGATTTCTTATAATTTGGATATACTATTTTGGGGTCAATCTATTAGGTTTTAATTTTTCACTGTGCAAGAAAATCATTTTCAAAATCGGATTTTTTCCAACATTTGCATCCCGGATTACCCGACAACGATGACTATTAGAACATGTACATTTTACCACTCCGGGTTTTCCGACAATGATGGCTTCTAATTATTATACATGACCCTATAACATGTTAATTATATCCAACTCTACTCGAATAGCTAATAGGATAACCAATATTTCAATTTTATATTATAAACCAATTCAATATCATAATACCATACCATTTCCATCAACAATTCATATCACATATCACATGTCATTTAGCAATACATATCATACTCATTGCATGTAATTTCCACACTCTGATTTTGGTAAGTTTGATCCCATTAAGGTTTAAGGAGGACTAGTTGGAAATGAATATGTTTAGATCACATTGTATGTAATTTCCATGACCACATTGTATGTAATTTCCATACCACACATCCATACTTGATCTATGTCATTTGGTTGTGTTAATATATGTTATCAGGGATGGATTTAGTTACGATATATGTAACAAAAATCATCTTGGTTTTATGTTAATATAATTAATAGACGGGATTATTTGGAATACCTCTTGGATATGATAGTAAGGTTTTGAGTTCATAAGGTTATATAATGACAAGTAATTATAAGGTAATCAATATATATATATATATGTGGTCCAAGTGGGAGATTGTTGGAAAAATAT
Organism: Gossypium arboreum; assembly: GCF_025698485.1. Lineage (NCBI taxonomy): Eukaryota > Viridiplantae > Streptophyta > Magnoliopsida > Malvales > Malvaceae > Gossypium > Gossypium arboreum. The sequence continues at coordinate 9,779,867 of NC_069073.1, read as the reverse complement.
GGACATCACATGTATAATAGGCATAATTACATGTTATTATTTACTATCATAAAATATTAGCTCAAATTAAAAGTGATCTAATTTGGTTAAGGTTTATTGGGCTTTAGTTATTAAATAAAGTATGAGTCAAATATGTGTAGATACCCTAGTAACTAATTTCTAATTGATGATGGACTGATTAGATATTAGGGTTAATGTGTGAAAGTTATATATTAGGGTTATGGTCCCCAAATTACACATATCGATAACTTTTCTAATATCCCATATTTGGAAAATAGAGAGTCACCTTCTCAAAATTGCTTGTGTGTTAATTTGGAAGATTAGATTCGAAGATTTCAAAAAATTGATTAATTCAGTTACGTTTCAGCATCTAATTTTATTTTTTATGATTTTACATTACAAATCTGAGATAATAAATTTTATACTAGATCTTATTTTTACGGTTTTAATAAATGTTGCTCTAACACTCTCCCTACTAGGCTTGGCGTATGGAAAAGAAGATGCCTAACCAACCCTCACTGTGAGATATGCGGAAAAGCAGAGGAAACAATTGAACATTTACTTTTGAATTGGGTTAGAGCTATTTGGTTCAAAGCCTGTCTAGGGTTGAGAATCTAAAGAGTGTATTAGTACTTTTGATGTTTGGTTCACTCAAATCATAGGTGCTTTGGGTAAACATATAAGGGGAGAAGAATTAACTATTAGAATTGTATACACTACCTACCTGGGATATGGAAGAAGAGATGTGAAAAAGTGATGCAAGATAAAAATGAGGATGTCTGGTCTACGATTAGGAAAATAAATATAGCAGTTATTGTGTGATATTTTTAGTAGGAATAATTTCTTACAATCAACTAGATCGGTGAATATTAGGGAACAAGTAGTTATATTTTTACATATAATTGGTCATAATGTAAGGTTTCGAGTGATTGGATCTAGATATTATAGATCAATTGAGACAATTCATCGTTACTTTAGGGTTGTATTGAGAGCTATTTTGAAATTGTATAAGCTAGTTATTTGATTACCTAATGAGTTAGCTCCTAGTTAAATCAGAAACAATCAAAGGTTTTATCCTTATTTTAAAGATTGTATTGGAGCATTAGATGGAACTTATATTCGTGCATCCGTTCCACTTAGCATTCAAGGAAGATTTCATAGCCGTAAGGGGGACGACACAAAATGTATTGGCGGCCATTACATTTGATTTGAAATTTTCCTATGTTCTAGCTGGTTGGAAAGGTAGTGCACATGATTCTCATATTTTAAGTGATGCACTTTCACGCCCAAGAGGATTAAGAATTCCGGAAGGTAAGAATTATAAAACATTAAATATCAAATAGTTCTAGTAAGCTCATAATTTATTAGTAATAATTATGTTTTGTCAAATTATAGGTAAATATTATCTTGCTGATGCTAGATATGGCATTCGAAATGGATATATTACCCTATATCGTGGTGTTCGATATCATTTAAAAGAGTTTAGTGCCCAGGGCCTGAAAATGCAAAGGAACTCTTTAATCTTTGTCATTCATCATTGCGAATCACTATTGAACGTGTTTTTGGGATTTTGAAGAAATTTCGTGTATTAGATGCTGAACCATTTTGGAATTTTCAAACTCAAGTAGATATAGTTTTGGCTTGTTGTATCATTCATAATCATATAATGGGAGTTGATCCTAGTGATTTACTTAATCAAGGATTATACGAGGAGCTTGAGTTTGATTTGATAATACCAACTCTTACGGAGCGAGAAGAAAGAGAAGAAGCAAGAGAATGGTCTGCTAAGAGAGACGAAATTGCACAAACTATGTAGATTGATTATATGGATAGAAATATTAAGTAGGTTTAGGGTTTAGGGTTGTTGGTTTTTATGTTATGTATGTTTTAGTATTAAAATTGGTTTTTTTTTTGTTAATGTTAGTTGGATAATAATATTGAAATTTTAGTTTGTTGGATTTTGAAATTATTATGTCTTGAATTTGTTCGATATTGATTATGTTTTAAGCTTGTTAGATATTGAATTTATTATGTTTTAAGGTTGTTCGATATTGAAATGATTGATAATGACAATTATTAATGTAGAATGGGTAATAGCAACAAAAAAGGGACCTCCAAGAAATTCAGGTGGACAAAACCGATGGAACGTCTTTTTCTTGAAATTCTAGCAGAGGAAGCTCAAAAAAGAAATAAGCCTTCTAATACTTTCAAAACAGTTTCTATTAATCGAGTTGTCGAAGCTATTTCAAAAAGATTTCAAGTCCAATGCGATGCGAAGCATGTGGAAAATCATTTGAGGACTGTAAAAAAACAGTGGCAGATTATATGCACAATTCGGGGTGAAAGTGATAGAGCGACATACGATGCAGCAGTGATGGTAATATATGTATGTATATGTTAAGTATATTTCAATTGTTTTTTACTTGCTATTCTAATTGTGTATAATATCTAATAGGCACACAAGAAGTATGAACCATTTCTGAATAAAAGCATTGATCATTATGATGAAATGGTTTTAGTTGTTGGCAAAGATATGGCAATAGGGAGTTTTGCCAAAACATTTGCTGACATAGATTTGGATGATGGTAACCAAGATTCAGTGCCTATAGACTGCGACAATGAAGAAACTGAAGAGGTAAGAACAAAAGTATCTTCATCTGGCACATCCAAACATAAAAGAAAAAATGCTCAAGAAAGTGTCATTGATGAACAAATTAAATTTGTGGGTAAACAACTTGGCAAAATTACTAATGCTTTGGAATAATTTACTGCGGATAAGACACCACATCTTTACGAAGAAGTGATGTCGATGGAGGTAGAAAGATTTGATGATGACTTCCTGTCTTCTATGTTTGATTAACTAGTGAGTCATGAATCCGAGGCCAAAGCTTTTTTAGTTAAAAGTAAGAAGCATAGAAAAACTTAGTTTCAAAAATTTTCTCAAGGTTAAAGATATTGATACTTTTAATGTGGTGTAATATTTAGTTATGCACTTGAACAATGTTGTTGTTATCATGTGGTGTACTACTAACTATGCATTTGGATAATATTATTAATTTTAGTATTAATTGTAGTTTGGAAGCTAATTTATAATTATTTAATCCTTTTTTATTTTTCTATAGCACACAATTAGAAATAATTTATTTGACTTTGGTTGTTTTCAATTTATGACGGTTAATATTCTAGTTTAATAATTGAGTATTATTATATATTTAATTTGATTTATTTATAAATAAATCATTGTAATATATGTAAAAATAATTTAAAATATAAATTTATTAATAAACAATTTAAAATATAAATTTATTAACAATTGAGTATTATTATATATTTATTTAAAACAACTTTCCAGAAAATATTTTAGAAAATCTGCCAAACATCATAAAATATTTTACACAGATTCATCCAAACATCAGAAAAGTAAATTATTTTTCAAAAATCATTTTTTAAAAAATATTTTACTGGTAAACAAACGGAGCCTAAGAGATGGATCAAACCAGTGGCTCAAAATGAACTGTAATGGTGCTTTTGACACAGGGATTGGTTCTGCATAACTGGGAGTAGTGGTTAGAAATGGCCAAGGTTCGTTGGTTGATGGAGATGGAGCTAAGGTAATTGCGGATTATCCTGAAGTTATAAAAGCTTTAGCTGTGAAATTAGGTGTTGAATTAGCTGTAAAAAGGAAGTATGGTAAAATCATTCTTGTATCTGACTCGAAGATTGTTTGCCAAGAGCACTCAGCATAACTCCAGACGTGGATGGAAGCTCAAGCCTATACTTCTTTAGGTGGACGGGCTCATTTCCCAAATTCAACAAGTTAAAATCCAAACATATTAAGCGAGAGGCAAATCGAGTAGCAGATTGGGTGGGGAGACGTGATTGATGGTTGGCTTGACAGGCCACCACCTCCCTTGGTGCATCTCCTGGACAAAGATAGGCTTCCAACTCCTAGTGATTGTTAATTTTCCTAGTTGTGGTCTAGATAGAGGTCATGGTTTGTTCTTTTGACTTGAGTTTTCACTTTTTGACTCTTGTTTACAAGAATTTCTGACTGAAACTTCTTTTGGCCAAAAAAAGAAAAAGAAAAAGAAAGACAAAGAATTATCCTAAAGCTTCTATCAAAGTTCATCCTCTTGCAAGAGGCTTAGCTACAAATTAGGGGTAATATATTGAACACTTGGTATTAGTTATTTTATTTACATATTTTAGCTATTATTGTCCCTTACTTTGACAACATAAATTTAAGGTGATGTTCTTTCTTTTATAATAACTTATTTTAAATAAATTTTCATGTATTCACGATAATTACTTAAATTTTTTGATTAATTTGGATACATGAATTAATTTAAGTCTATTTAATTTGAATAGAAGAAAAGTCTTAGTTTCTGAATTGTCATTATACACGAAATTTACTTAAAAGTATTTTTTTTTTTAATTCAGGAAGTAAGACTAATTTTAAGGTTAAAAAATTAGTATATGATACTAGAAGGTTGCTTTGTCGTCTTGTATCTGATTTTTTCCAGGAGAAAAAAAAAACAAAAAGGTTTCCATGAATTAAAATTGAGTGCATGAAAACAATTTGATCTTCAAAAAAAGGAATTGTTGATATTGCGGTCAGATTCAAATCATTAAATTGGATTGAAACAAGTTTTGTATTATCTTATTGTGTTGAAAATGAAAGGAAAATTGAATTAATTTCTCAATACATTTGACTCGAGTTTCCATTAAAACCCAGTGTTTAAGCTCAAGTTTTCAGCAAAGTCATCTTCCTCAGTAGTTGCATTCAATCTAGAAGAAACATGGATGATGTTGAAAAGGTTGAAGATGTGATGTTGCCTGGTTTTCGGTTTCATCCCACAGATGAAGAGCTTGTGGAGTTTTACCTCAAGAATAAGATTCAGCAGAAATCTTTACCCATTCAACTCATCACCCAACTTGACATTTACAAATATGAACCCTGGGATCTTCCAAGTGAGTACTTTTCTTCTTTTTTATACTATTTTACACTAATCTTGAGAATATTAATGTTTGACACCCTTACTAATACATAACAGGGTGTTTTGATTTATTTAGAGCTAGCAGCATCAGGCGAGAAAGAGTGGTATTTCTACTGCCCAAGAGACCGTAAATACAGGAACAGTGCAAGGCCTAACAGGGTAACGAGAGGCGGATTTTGGAAGGCCACTGGCACCGATAGGCCTATTTACTCTTCCGATGCCACCAAATGTCTTGGTTTAAAGAAATCCCTTGTGTTTTATCGAGGAAGAGCAGCCAAAGGGATTAAAACAGATTGGATGATGCATGAATTTCGACTACCTTCCCTCTCGGACAAAACCCTTTCTGCTAATGTAATGATATTAATCCATTCAATTGTCTCCAATGTTTGTGTTCTTTGATTATGAACTGTCTGAAATTTTTGCGTTGTTTTTCGTTACAGGATTCGTGGGCTATATGTAAGATATTTAGAAAGACCAATTGCATGGCTCAAAGAGCTCTTTCCTATACTTCCATACCATCTGATATACCCCACCATTACGGCCCTTTCAATCACTTCAATGAAGTGCAACATGCACAACAATGGACAACTTCTTCATTGCCTGTTCCCAACGGAGACCTTCACAATAACTCCATGTTTTTACAGTGCACGGTCGATACTCCTTCCGTGGTATTGAGCCCAGATGCAACAATGATCGCTGATGATGTTAGGAACAACTCCAAGAGTATAGATTTCAAGGGGAAACAACAGATTTTTAATGGCTTCTCAATCAGGTTGCCCCAAGATATGGAAGGCACGAGGAATGATGATGGGGATTGGGGCAGTATTCCATTAATGGGATTTCCATTTAGCATGTCGCCAAATGTGCTTGATTCATGGAAGCCTAATCTACCATGGGATACATCTCTATATCCAACTGAGATGTCCACTACATATTCAACCGACAAATACTATACATAAATATACTTGCTTGTTATTTTACTCTTCACTTCCTTTTCTTCTCAACATATAGAAATTTTTGAAATATACATACTTATATTATCATTATAAAAGTAGATATTATCATTATAAAAGTAGCGAATTTATTTATGATTATAGAATTAATTACTTAATTTGTTGTTTTAAGTTGTATTTTGATCATAAATTTTAAAATTTATGATATGGTCATTAATATTATCAATTTGTTACATTTTAATTACTTCATCCTTAACGCAAGCTGATATAACATGATAATATTAAGTTGAATTGCATAACTAGATACTATACTTGTTTTTTGAGTTCTTGAAAAAAAAAATTCTTAACAAAATATTTGGGAACGCAAAGCAAATAAACTTAATTTGGTCTTATAATTCATATTAAAATTATACAAAGAGTTTGGTCACACATTTTCTCTTTCATCTTCTTCCAGCAAGATTGTTACAATTACATCCACCATGACTTTGCTTCCCATTCCCGATTCATCCTTGCCACTATCATCCAAACTCACTCTCTCCTATGCTCCCTACAGTCTTGACGAGACCCACCAATAGTCTTTGCCACCTGTTCCAAGATAACCCAAATTTAAGAAACTCACTCTTCCTCACAGAGACAGATATAGAAGACTGATTAGATTGGAAGGGTTGCATGAGGTCTCTGAGAGACAATTGATCAAGGTGGAAGAGAATGTGGGTCGTCTATACCGTCCAGCTGCCAAGCAAATAAGTAGTGAAGATGAAGTAGATGATGCAAAGAAGCTGAAAATGGATTTATGGATGAAATAGAAGAAAATTGAAGGAATTTTAATTTTCCTTTTTAACCAATAACTAATCATCTAGTTCGCTTGATGTTGGTAAAATAAAAAATAAAAATTTTCTTCTTATTCATCTCCTTTGCGTCTCAATTTGTTTAAAGAACGAAATTCGTAAATAGGAAATGTAGGACTAATGCAATTTAACCTTAATTTTTTTGTCTAAAATGATGATATAACATGTCATGTGTAAATGACAATTAATGACTCAATCATCAAAATACAATAAATTAATAACATTAACGATCATACCATAATTTTTTTAAAATTCGATGATCAAAACGTAATCCAAAATGACTAAATTTGTCGTTAATCAAAACATTGTAAACATTGAAGTCCATTTGCCAATAGAAAAAGAGAACCTCTAATCTTCTGAAGTCATTGGTGGCACTTTCCAAAGCCTTGCTGATCACATATCAGAATTGAAATGATGATTCGACATCTAATTTCTTAGCTCTTTGAAGCTTGCTTTTCCTTGGACTTCTGGATCTTCAGAACCTTCTTTACAATTTTCTGCTCTTCCACCAAGAAGGCTCGAATTATCCTTCGAAAACAATCGGATTTGAATCAATGAGAACCGTCAAACACCAGAACTAGCATCCATGATCATATAACAGCAAATAAATAATGCACTACTTTCTATTTATACCTCTCTCTAACAGCACTGCAGGACAAAACACCACCATAAGCACGATTCACAGTCCGGCAGTTCCTTGGCAATCTAGACCTTTTGTATTCAGCAGGTCTCAAGTGAGGAATCTGCAATGAACCCATGTAAGTAACCCATAAGACCACCCTCAAAAACCTCACAACCTAAATCTTTAGTACGACCCTAGTTGATTGAATCTAAAGAAACAACCCCACGATGCTATTTTGGTCAACAAGGTTTTACATTTCAACTTAATATACAGATGAAGTACCGTAATAAACGGATACAAAGTGAAATGCTCTAGTGGGTTCCCTCATATACAGAAAACATCCTTATGATGAAGTATCTTATATAAGTATGCTAAAATGGGTTCCATCCCATCATATATGATTATGCAATCTGGGGATTTCAATATCAATCAAGATATGATGTTAAAGCAAACATTTACAGCGATATACTGCTATAGCTTTCATTACATCCACAAGCACGAAAAGCACACTCGACCAACAACACATTAAATTTCCAACAATCCAAAGTTCTTGCGAGTTCCGAAATGATTTGATTAATACATTTCCTTATTTTAGGATTTGAAACGTTTAAACTCTGTACATTACATTTGACAAACTATACATACCATCAGCATCACTAACTCCATTAGATCTTAAGCAATTATATAAAACCATCCCAATATTTTTTATTTTTTATTTTTTATTTTTTATTTTTTTTTATGCTTAATTCGGAACCTAAAATCCATTAGGCAAACAACAGCAGCAACATGAACATAAACAAAGAGAAAGTACTATTTTTGTGTAAGAGAAAGTACTATTTTTGTGTAAGCAAAAGTATACCTAAATATCATACTCATGAATCAAAATAACAATAAACTCAAAATTTCAACCCAAAAAAAACCTGAATTTAAATTCAAAAGGAAAAGGAAGTACTTACACCCTGAATTCTCTTGCCAGTGACAGGACACTTAGGCCCACTTGCTCTTTTCTTAGTTGTCTGATAGACCAATTTCCCACCTTTAAAAGGAAAAAACAACATAAATTTCAATTAAAAATTAGACCATAAAAATGCGGCACCAATCTCTAAACTTGCAGACTTACCAGGGGTCTTAACGACACGGTGTTGATTGGATTTGGTAGCGTAGCTATGGCGAGTACGGTAAGTGAGCCTTTGAATCATTTTTGATGGTTTTCAAACTTCGGGTTTTACCTTCTCTGCTCTGTTTTATGGTAAGACTTAAGAGAGACAAAGTGGAGACCAAAGGGTTTTGTACCAGAGAAGACAATGTATAAGTATGGATCCTTTAGGAAGGAAGCCCTAGATCGTACGATTATGTTTTAAGGTTTTTCTATCAACGGTTAAGATTATGCAGAATTGTTAGTAAATTATATAGTTGGTCACTTAATTTTAAAAACTTTTCATTTTGGACACAAAAAAATATTTGCAACAAGACATAACCGTTTTCATTTTGGTCATCCTCCATGAATTTGGGATAAAGCAATATTATTGTACATTCATTTTAGTAGTCAAGTAACTTTAATAAATTCTATTTTAGCCACTCATTTTATTTTTTTATTTTCTTTAATTTGTTAGAAACTTAGATAATTTCATGTATTGAGAAAACTAAGATTCCGGTTATTTTAGTAAATATAAGTCAAAGAAAACGTGTTTTTGATTAAAAATGTTAAAATGATTTTTAAAAATAAAAATATGTGAAAATTAGAAAACAATAAAAATGTTATGAAATAAATAACAAAGAAAGTAAGAGAACAATAAATAAGGGAGCAAAAGAGAGTATAAATTTTATTGATGAATAGAGATGATTTACGATACTTTTCCAAAATCTTTATTTGTAAACATAAGAAGTATACATGATATAAAACTCTATTGATAATGGCTATTAAAGTCCAAAAATATATCAAATTTTATTTTGATCTCGATGAACATCTACTTAATAATAAAATATTCATAACACTTCTCTTTAAATGTTCATTAGTAGATATAATGTGCCTCTTTAAAACCTTACTAAAATAAAAAATATGGAAAAAGAATTCTCAATGAAAGAAAATGAATACACATATCTATAATACGATAAAGATAAAATAAATAACCAAAATATTAAAGTGGTAATTAAAATGAATATATAATAACATTGTCTAACTCCAAATTGATAATAGTAAATAAAATGAAAATAATTATTAGCAACAGTGTTGTTTTGCAAGTTTTCTCAATGCCTAAAATGAAAACTTATAAAAGTTGGGTGAGTAAAATTGCCTTCAATAAATAATAAATATATTATTATTTGTTATCCAATTTTATTTTATTCAAATTATAATTTTTTAGTCAAAACCAATATATCAACAGCTGACAGTAGTGACTACAGTTGTTACTATTAAATTTAATCACTTTGTGGTAATTTAAACATAATAAAATACTAATATAATGTATTCAACGAATATAAAATTTGTTAAATACATATCACAAAAATATAAAATAATTAATTAATATAATATTTTGGAAAGAATAATTTTTTTTCAAATATAAACATATGTCTAAATAATTAGAAAACAAACTTGATTGCACGTAATAAAATTTAAACATGAATATAATAACATATTAACAACTCAACCTTAATTTACCATATCAAAATTTCACCGTAATTAATACAATATATTCAACACATATGAAACTATCATGTGTAATATTTATATCATATTACCATTTAATATTTTAAAATATTTAATAATTTATATTTCTTGGTCATCCTTTGAAACAATTAATTATTTTGTAATAGGCTAATTTTGGCCTGGCCAACAAAAAATAAAACTCAAATAAAACAATAATAAAATCTAAATTATTACAGTCCAATACATGGCCCAAATTAAAACCAAATCTAAATGACCCAAACAATAAAGCCCTAAAGCCCAAGTCAGCCCAAGCACAGAACTAAACAGCAAGCAAAACCCTAGTCCCCAAGGTGCAGCCGCCCATGCCCCTTTGCCCTTGACCAGCGCCGCACACTACCACGCCTCCTTCACGCGTCTGACACCACCTGCAAAACGAATATCTAAACGCAAGCAGAAAGGACAAACAAAGAAAACAAATAACAAAGAAACAAAAAATAAAAATAAAAAATCTTGTAATTTGGCTATAAAAGCCATATCAACATACTTGTATTTTCTTCTGGGTTTTTTTCCCAAAATTTTGGAATAGAAAAACAAAAGATCTAAACTTTTAAGGTGATTTTCGTATTATTTAAACTTAAGTTTATTTTATTTTTATTTTTTTTATAAATACGAAATTAAAAAGGAGAAGGGAGAGGGCTCACCAGAGTTACCTTGTGGCCGCATCATCGGAGTCCTCCTCTCCATGCCGTCGTCGATTCCAAAAAGGGGGAGAAGAGGCCTTTCTCTTTCGTTTTTTGGGGTTGAGAAGGCTTAGTCTTCAAACATTTTAAACGGGGGCTAAAGAGGTCGTTTTGCACCTCTCCGACCACCGTCCACGGAGGAGGTGCGGCTGCCAGACAGTGGCCCCAATCGACCGAAGAAAGAAAAGAGGGAGAGAGAGTTTAAAAGTTCTTTCAGATTTTTTTTTGAAGTTGAAGGCTAAAATGAATTTTTTTTAAAAATTTGGGTCTTTTATTCAACATTCAAACGGCGTCGTTTTTGGGTGGGGGTCCAGGTGCCAAAACGACACCGTTTTGGACCAACCGTGTGCGACCCGACCCGGTTAGAAAGGGATCCCTGTGTTTTTAAGGCCCAAATGGGCTATTTTCAGTTTTGGTTCCTCCTTTTTGTAGCGCCATTCGATTAAGCCCTATTTTATTTTCTTTGACTTCTAATTTTACCCTAAAACTTTAGCATCATTTCATTTTGGTCCTAGGATAAGACGTTGCGCATAGAGGGGTCTGGGGCATTTGCTATTTCGCCCTTTACATTTTCAGCTTGTTGTGATTTGGCCCTTTGTTTCATTTTGGTTATTACAAATTTATACCCTGAATTCTGGTCATTTTCAATCACGTCCTAAGCCCTTTTAATTCATTTATTTATTTTAAAATATTTTATTATATGTTATTTTAAATATTTTATATGATGTTTACATTAGATTATTTATGTACATTATTTATCTTAACTTGTTTTAATATAATGATTATTTAAAATTGTATTATTATTTGTTTTAAATTATTTTTTATATATATTATGTATTCTAAACTATTTTATATATATTATATTTTTTATTCTTTTCACATATTATCTATATAATTTATTTCAAATTGTTTTTATAAATATTATTTTTAAAAAAAAACTGTTTTGCATATTATTTCTTTAAATCTCCTTTTATTTTTAACTTTTATCTATTATTTTTAAAATTGATTTATCTATTGCTTATTTTAAATTGTTTTACATATCTTATTTTAAACTCTATTTATTTATTTCAAAATATTTTATTATTATTATTTGCTGTTTTATATTATTCATTTCACACTTTTATACATATATGTACATACTATTTATCTTAAATTTTTGTATAAACATATATTTTTATCGTTTAGCGTGTTATTGATTTCCTTTTCACATTATTTATTTCAAATTCGTTATTGCCATTTTAAAATGTTTTGTACTCATTTATTTTGTTTTAATTTATTTTATATTATTTTTAAAATTATTATTTAATTCATTAATGGTCTTTAGCTATCGAAGTTATTATCTAAATGTTGTATGATTATTGCCATTGTGTGTATTTTAATTCGTTTATTTCGTATTTTTGTATTATCGTTATTCATTCATATAATGTTGTGTTCATGTATCATTGTCCTAGGCTCATTACTATATTTTTATTTCATATCATCACTTCATGAATCAAGCCTCGTTACATTTATTCAATAAATCATTTTGTTTTAATCCAAACAAATAATGCACGTCGTTTAAATATCGTACTTGCTATTGCTCAAAAACAAAAATTTTCAAAATAAGCCAATGTTTCGCATTTTGGAACATCGAGTAATTGTGCCTTAACTTACGGGGTTTCGATTTTCTCGTCGATCCTAAATGGCCAAATATCCTTTCGAGTTTTAAAATACATGGAATTCCAATGAAAATCAAAGACAAACTTGCGCTCGGGAGTTCATGGTATCGCGTCCTAACTTACGGGATGTGATACTCCGATATCTCGAGACGAGAAAATCTTTAGCAATTATTTTGATCTAATTCAAGCATTTTTTAAAATCAACGTTAATAAAAAGGATCGTATTTTAAATCTATTCCCGATTTTCAACTTTCGACATTAGGACACCAACTAACCAATTTTGGGCGTGACGAGGGTGCTAATCTTTCCTCGCACGTAACCGACTCCCGAACCTGTTCTCTCGAGTTTCGTAGACCAAAAACACCGTTTTAGTAAACTAAAATGTTTTATTAAAACAAAGGTAATCCGACCACACCTAATAAAGATCGGTGGCGATTCCTGTTTTAATCTTCGCTTTCAAACAAAGTTGATTCCTGTTTTTCAAAAAAAAATGGTTTCAGACATATTTGATTATTCATATGTTTTATGGGTTAGTTTAGATTATATTTTAAAGTGTAGTTGTATATTGCGAGAGGAATAGATATACATGCTGTATTAATTTCAAAAATATCAACATGGGAAAAGCAAAAAGGATGGTTCAACATTAATCTTCCTATTAACAAAGTTAATCTTGCTTAATTTGGAATGGCACCATAAAAGTTGGTCTCTTGTCACATTAGACATGTTCAAAACTCTTGCCACTAATTTCAAATCCACTTGAGAGAAGAAGTGAAGCACTTGATCCGAATTCTCCTCTTCATTCTTCTTCAATTTCCTTAATATGCAGTTCCCACTCCTTACTAGTTCTCTAAGTTTCTTATCCTTCTGCAATTTCATCATCCAACATGTTACTTCTTCAAGTAACTCGAATTCATGTATCTTAATACTTGAATCAAGTAAAGACTAACCTTTTGTAAACTAGTTTGAACGGTTGCTAGAAGTTGAAGCTCATCAGGCTCTGTAGGTTCCACTTGAGCACCTTTCCTCATCTTACGGTTCACAATGTTCGCATCTTTATCAGCTCGAAGGAATCGCCAAAATATTCTTATTGCCTCCTCCATGATCTCCACTAGCACATCAGCTGTAATTGCATTATCATCTTCATCTCTTCCTTTTCTTCTACTTTTCCTTTTATCCTTCAAGCTATCCTCTACACCACAATCACAGCTTCCATTAGTAACTCATTGAAATTATGGTTGATTAACATGCAAGAAGAACAAAATATTTACCTCGGATGACGGGAACTTGAAGGAGATTTCGTAGAACACATCGGTTCTTGATGTAGTTTCGTACCCTTGGACCTTCAAAGGGTTCATTCTCTATGAACCTTTGAATCAGAACTTGGAACTGTTGAAATTCACCGGCAACTTCATTGTATCGACGCATGCAGTAAGGATCCGATTCCCATATTCCAATGGCTTTCTCGTATTGCCAATGAAGTATTTCCCAAGAAAGGCACAGTTGCCCTACGTACACCATTTCCAGATCACCGTGGAGTTCGTTGATGAACTTCGACATGGGGTCAGAATCCGATGTTTTCCGCCTTCTTGGCCAAAGGTTTTGAGGGAGGAGAGATGTAATTGGTGGAGCTGAAGATGATTTGTGGGTTGAAATTGATTGAAATGGATCCTTTGAATGAAGAACCCCTATGAAATTGTCAAGCAACATGACTTAACTTTGCATGAAACCTAAACTATAATTTAACCAAATAAAGGTATAAAACAGGCAGAATTGGCCACTTACACATTAATCATAATCCGAAAAGCCAGTTGTTGAAAAAAAAAAGTTCAAAGTGATTTTTCATGAAAAACAGCTTTCCAAGTTGTCTTTTGTTCACATTACTTTTAAAGCGCTTTGAAAAAGATTTTGTGGAGCATAGTGTTAGGTAAAGCTTTCTCATAGATGGTTGGTGTCTTGAATGAGATGTTGGAACTAGGCTAATATCCTAAGACATGAGCTGTTGGCACGACATTAATATGCAAACATGCAAGACATATGATTAACAAATCAAAATTTATGTTTAAATATAAAAACACTTCACATGAAAATGGATAAGCAGGAAGATAATTCATGATTAAGCATTGAATTTTGTAATGATAGGCAGGAAATGAAATGAAAAGATAAAGACTGACCTATTGCATACATCTTCTGGTAATTCAAGATGTCGAATTTCCTCATCCTTTCTCTATAACTCTTGTAGAATTTGTGAAGTTCACTCATTGTATCTGCATATTGGAACTTCTCATCAATTTTCCATGGCTTCAAATCATCCATTATCTTTGGGGATTCTGATTCTTCTAAGATGGTTGGCAGGCCTGTTGCTTTAACCTTCTTCAGCTCCATTTTCAGCTGTTCTAGCAGTTCTTGATGTTCCCATAAAGTTTCCAAATCAGTTGAATCCTCAGGATCTGAAGCTAATGGATTCTCTAAATTGGACTTTTCTGAATTATCTAAAACATGTATATCCTTATTCTTGCTCTGAAGCTCTTCCATTGTGTCTTCATCTTCAATGATCCTTGACGAATCAGCCTCAAAATCTTCACAACCACTCAGGTTTTCAGGGCTTGAAGTAATGGAACCCATATCAGTTTCTGGAACAGTAGTGTCCTTCTCTGAAAGAAACTCAAGATTCCCTGGAATATTTTCGCAAACAATTGGTTTACTTTGTTGGGTATCAACTTCATTCTCTGATGAATCGTCTTTCAAATTTTGTTCCATGAAATCTTGTTCTGACAAGAACCCATTGCTGGAATCAGCATATATTTCTTTCACACAAAAGCTTAAATCCTCAGGCTTCTCCATTATACAACTAAGATCATCCCCTGACTTGAACTCATACTTGTTCGTGCTTGTATAAGGAATTGAGTCTAGGCCAAGGTTATATTTCTCTTTTGCTTCAAATTTCTTGCTGAATTCTTCGAAAGTCTGAGTTTGAAACTGAAACTTGAAAAAGAATTTTGGAGATTCATCTTCTTCAATGATTTCAGTGTCTTTAACCTTCGGTTCAGTTGCCACAGGTTTGGTTTCCTTCGTTTTCTCTTCTGTGACATCCTCTGGCTCTGTTTCAATTGGAATCGAATTATTGAGCTTAGAAATCTCATCACTTTGAATCCTGACACCATGAAAAATATATATAAAAAAATAGAAGGAATTATTTAAGAAAGAAACTATTATTTCCATTAAAAAAACTAAAGTGAAATAAAAATTGATTTACCATGACAAAGCTTTGCTGAAGATAGCAAACAGAGAGGAAAACAGGGCAGAGATGGAGATCAATAAAAACCCACCAAAAGGAACCAGGTTTTGAAACAAAAACAAGTTAAAAGAACTCATATTCTTGAAATTAAAATGGGTTTTGATCATAAAATCATTCAGGGTACCCATCAATATAAACCATCAATCTCTTTCTTTTTTTTAAGTTGAAGCAAAAAAAAAAAAAAACAGAGTATCAGAAGTCCCTTGGAACTCTAATTATAACTTTGAAAACTTGGATTCGAAAATAGACACTTCACCTATTAATAAAACATAAACCCCATGAACATGATGAAATTGAAGAAGGATCAAAAGTGATTGAAATCTGACCTAATTAAGTGAGAATTAGAAAAAATAAAAAATAAAGGGAAGAAAAGAACATGTCAGCTACTACAAGGTGTTATTTTGATCTAATCTTTGGATTGCTTAAAGCCCTGGGAATTCTTAAGACCGTTATATGAGAGATTTTTGAGAGAAGATTTTGATTTTAGTTGAAAGGTCGGCTTTGTTGCCTTTGTATTTTAGTGTGCAAAATGTGTTTGTATGAAGAGCAAAAAATAATTGGGTTAAATTGAATGTTTACGCCTTTCATTATTTATTTATTCTTTTTATTTTTATTTTTATTTTTGGGTTGAATGTGAAAATTTTGGTTGGAAAGCTGAAATTAGTTAGGAGAAATATTTTGACCAAGTAATAGGAATATTTTAAGGCCAAATATTTGCTAGAATGATAAACTATTATATGAAAATATGATTCTATGTTATCGATCAGGAGAAAAAATTTGATTTGCCATGCTTCTATTGAAAAAGTATGAGGATGATATAGTATCATAATTTCATACAATCCTTCTTAAATTAAGTGTTAAATATTGTGAATTATGATAATAATTTATTAAAGAATATATGCAATAATAAATTTAAATTTTAGCACATCTTTTCTTACTATTACAATATGAAGAGAAGATGACAATATTAGTTTTTGGGTGTCAAATGGAGTAATTTAAGTATTGCTCTAAAGGGTATTGGCAAAATATAGTAGGCTTTATTCATTTAACCATTATTATAAAATGATATTTCATTGGGTTTAGAATTCCAATCTAACATTTTTTCCTTATTCTCAATTTTTAATTTCTATAACAAAATTTTTTATATTAAATACTTTTGGAATTTGTCAGGTGTAATGTAATGATAAATAATTTGTTTTTGTTGACATAAAATTTCAAAGTCCTTTTAATTTATCTTTTGAAATATTTAATAAGAGAATTACTTATATGGGTGTAAAAGTAAAATTAAGGTGGATTTATATCTTTTATAATTTTTATACAATTAACATTTTAATAATCTTGTTGTTATATTTTATAGTCCATTCATATAGATTATGCATGTTAAATTTGACATAAATTTAAAATTTCTAACTATATAATTTACTTAAAAAAACTTTCAATCGTTCAATTACAATATTTTGAATCGACATGATAGAGATATCAGTTGGTTCAAAAATTTATATGCATAACAAATACAATTATATAGATAAATTCAATTGCTGAATCGTTAAAATATTAATCATACAAAAATATACAAAATGATGATAACTATTTGCTACATTAGTTATGAAAAAATTAATTTCACAAATAGATTAAATTTTATCGTGTACCTTTAAATTGTATTTAAAAAAAAAAAAAAGATGCACGTGACTTGTATCCTAAACAATTACCCTATATATATTATATAAAGTTTGGAATTCAAATGTAGCATTAACAACACTCCTTTTATTGTGAAGATGAAATTTTCATTGAATGGAAAATTGCAAGAAAAGCAGCTAAAGTGAGAACATAGAAAGTAGACATTTGATTAGATATGTGGGCATGCTACTTATGGAATTAGATGAACCAAAACAAAGGAAAATATGAAAGAGGGAAAAGCTTTGTTGAAATTAGAGGCATTTTTAGATGGAATTAAAGTGCCACTTTCCAAGTATTTAACAATTTCTTCCTAACCAAGTTTCTCTTACCATCAACCCTAAACCTAAATCAGAATTCAGCCCAATTTGTGTAATTAACAAATTCATTTCTTCATTAAAAATCTTAATATGAAATATAAATAGAAACAAAAATAAATTGAAAGCTCGAGTTTTGCTTCGGTTTTGAACTAACTTTGATAACAAGTCTTCTCCTCCAACTAATAAGTCAATTATAATGATCGATGATGCCTTAAGCCACCAATCCTTTCATGTGTAAATTAATTGCTAGAACACCCAACAACTAATCTTTACCGAACAAGTAACCACAAAACACACATCCATGATTTAGCTCAACGGTAGTCTTGCGAACTAGAAGGACCCAACTTAAACTAATGACCTCAACCGCACAGATCATTTAAATCCGATTGTTATTTCACTTGATGGATCCAACCAACCACTTAATTAGACATACCAATATATTCTTCAGTAGACCGAATACGATAGAAGATCGTATTATTCCTTCCAATTATACGCCTAACAACATCGAATCAACAAGCTCTTTTTGACTTGGTGTCAGTATATAAAAATATTAAAAATCTAAAAACCAAAAAATCGCGTCAAGTTCAGCACTTTTTTCCCCTCTAACTTATAAATAGCGTTCATGTTAGCGCACTTGACTAAAAAATTATTTTATTAACAAAATCAGGTTTCGTTGTTAACACCATTAGAATTATTTTATTAATTTTTTGGTGTGATATTTTGAAATAATAAAAATACTGATCATTTGGTAGCCATGCAAAAAAAGAAATGACATTGTAAAGGACTCGAATATAACAAAAAGAATTTTAGCATTATTAACAATTGAACTTGTATTTTTAAATCTAAAAAATAAAAGAATTAAATTACTTAGAATAAAAGTAAAACTAAATTCTAAATATTTAAAAATATAGAGATTGAAACATAATTTAACTAAACTTCTTATAAATTTCTAGATGTATTATATTATTTTAATACTTAATTTATAAAATTATTTTAACTAAACATATTTTTCGTTTCTATTAACTCTTAAAATTATATTATTTGTTAAATTACCTTAAAATATATAGATTTGTTAACTTTGCAGATATTAGATACACGTAAATTGTCATGTATATGCACATCAACAATTAATTAAATTTTTAAAATTAAAATATTCTAAATTTTTTAAATTTTTAAAATTTAAAATTAATTAATTCTTAACATGGCTTCCATATGACAATTCAGATATATGTCATGTAATCAAAATTAACAAATATTGATTTTATCATCTATTTTATGTTATTTAAGAATTAACGTAAATTTAAAAGTTAAAAAAATTAACGTAAATAAATTGTTACGAGTAAATAAAAGGAGTTTGCAGCATCTTAAAAGAGTGTGGGTGAATGTGGAAAGGTTCAACACGCTTTCTTAAGACGAAAAATAAACGTTATATAAAAGAAAATAGAAATAAGAAGTATGAGAATCTTTATATATCCAGAACCATACACCAACCGAAGTCAACGCACGTACGAGGAAAATTAAATTGGAAGTTTCTTTTCACACCTTCAACAAATCACTCTTAAATTCATGGTTTACGTGTGTACAAACCTCTTCATTTTTTTTAAAAATAATTAAGTTTTTTTTTCATTCGATTAGACAGTTAAACTTTTAAAATATATTAAAAAATCTTCAAACTTTTAAAAAACAAATAAGCCATGGTTTTTTATACTTAGTTGAGTTTTTTTGCACTTAATTTTTAAAATGCATAGAAAAGATTCTTTAACCGTAAATTTTTGAAAAAGTTTGAGAGTTTTTTTATATATTTTGACGATTAAAGTACCTAATAGAGTATAAAAAAAGACTTAATTGTTTTTTTAAAAAATAATGTCCTTTTAATGTATTTTAAAAGTTGAAATATCTAATTGAGTGTCAAAAAAATAAAAACTTAATTATTTTTTAGAAAATTTGAGAACTTTTATACCATTTAGTCTAAACTCATTTATAACTTGACAAATATTTTTGAATTTAATAGTATAGATATTATTGTAAATCGTAGTATAATTATAAATACATATTAAAATAATTATAAAATAGAACCAAATTAATATAAAATTTAAATAAGTTAAAATCAAAACAATTTGTATTAAAACTAATCTATTGAACTGAAATCTATACTCAATGACAACAACATATAGTGAGATTAGAAATTGATATGCCCAATTACGCTCGATAGGAATAGTAATAATACCAATATTTCATTGTCATTCGAATAGTTAAAAATATTTTAAATTTAAATTAATTTAATTAATAAATTAATTAATTAATTAAAATTAATTCTAAAATATTTAAAATTTAATAATAAAAAATTAATAAAATTTTTAAACATTAATATTTAAAAGAACTTTAATAAAATAATAATCTGTTGGCGATTTTGCTGGTGGACAGGTCAGAGATAAGACCACAATTTTGACCTTTTGCTAAATTGAAATCAAGCCTATAATATATATTTAGATTATGACAGGCTGAGTGAAAATTTTAAAAATAATAAAGTTATTAATGGTAAAATTAAATTTTCATATTTATAGTGTTGTTAATTTAAATTTATTAATTTATAAAATAAATAAAATACTCTCATAATAATAAAACTTTGTAAAATATAAACTTTTGATAACTTCCAATGGACACCAACTCAATCAAAATTTTATTATGGTTTGTGTGCTTCTAAGGGAGAGATCCATTTAAGAGATGAATTTAATTTCACGGTTAAATAATTACAATATTAATCATACGAAAAAATATTAAAAAATATAAAATTATTTTAATTTTACTGAATGTTTCCCATATACAAAACTTTGATCAAAATTCAAAACTTTGTACGTAATTATTTGGGACATTGATTTTTCATTCATGGAGGAAGACCTAAAAGAGAAGGAAAGGTCTTTTGGCATTGTTTTAAGAAATTGGATTTCTTCAATTGTTGGACTAACATTTTGAAGGACTCGTTTGATTTTAAAATTTCTAAATTTTACTTTTGCATGCAACTTACGATTAAAAAAAAATGTAGAAAAACTGTAAAGTTTACCCATAAAGATTTATTCAAAGGTTTTGCAAAAAAAGTGTGCAAATAACACCTATTATTATGAAATAAATTATTATTTTAATATATATCCAAAAATCATAAGATTGTTTATTTTTTAAGTACCAACTTTAATATAATAATATTATCTAATGTTTATATAATCTTAAACAATAATCTTGAAATAATAAAATAGGGTAAATTACAACGTAAGTCACTTAGCTATAAGTAAATTTACGTTTTGGTCACTCAACTTTAAAAACTTACAAAATGATATTTAAGTAATTGGGTTGTTAAATTTGATGTTGAATGACATTCTTTGTTCTCCATACCTACACCAATTAAAAGCTCTCATTCCTTCTCTTTTCTACACCCATTTCAATCATATTTTATCTCATTGTCACTATTGAATCTTCCACGATTAAAAGATTATTGCTAAAAAATAGTACAAACAACCATTCATTTCTGACAAATGACATGTGATCATGTTCCTTTTTCATAATCCATAAAATGCCAGTGAGAGGATATCGTTTACTCTTTAACCAAGCTATGGATTCCATTATTCTAAATGAAGTCATGTCAATATATTAGCTTCCGACTTCGATACCATAAGAAATATACATGATATTAAAATAAAAAAAATTAAATTAAATTGTAAGTAAAACAAAATTTAAATACATAAGATTAACAATACTAAATGTACTATAATTATTTATTACGGTGTTGTCATCAATCATGAGTTAGTATCGAGTTGACTTATGACACTAAATTAATTAAAAACATTATTAATATATAGAACCGTTGAAGGTAATAAATTATGTATATTAAAATAAAACATATAAAAATAAAAATAAAGTTTTAATTGAATGATAAATTTAAGGTTTTATTAATTTAACTGGTAAGGATTCAAATCCCACCATATGTTTTATTAATTTCTATTAAAATAAAATATTAAAATATCATCATATAATATAACTTATTTAATTATAAAAAACATTTCTCTAATTTTCTTAACCAAGAATCCAAGTCTCTTAGATATGTAAGAGGCATATATCAACAAATAGACTATATACAAATGGATTGTTGAAAAAAGTGAGTCACCCTCGGTAGCCCAATAATTATTCGATGAGCCCAATAACAGTGGGTCAAATTTTTAACATTTTATTTTTCCAGCCATGATCCTCGTCTATTGCTAGAAATAAAAAAAAATAAAAAAAAAAGCAAATCTTTCATTTTCTAAATTATAAAGGGTGGTTATCTCTTTTATTCGCATTTTAAGGACCAAAATTTAAATATTGTTGTCATTATTTTGGGAAAACATACTTTTGATACTTATGTTTCGTTTCGGTGTTTATTTTGATATATATTTTTTCAAATCTTTTTTTAGTAAAAATAGAGAGTCAATTACAAATAAATAGAGACACCATTAGAATTAGATAGTAAGGGATGATTATCTGATCAGATTCGATCAACAACTTTAACAGGGGCTAGATGAAAAACACAAGGCTCAAGCAAAAGCTCTTTCATTAGACCTGCCAGAATGTGGGGACCATGAATTCCTTTAATAACCTAAGCGCAATCAGTCTCAACGATAGCCTCTTTCCACTTGAAATCCCATGCTAGATGAAAGCTATCATAAATAGCCTAAAGTTTAGCTTGTTCAACACTACATCTTCCAATATTTCTCCCAATCCCTTAGAGCTACCTACCATGCTCATATTTCGCTACTGCTGTTGAAGATGCAAAACCCGAAGACGGATTGTGGGCACCATCAACATTAATTTTATAAGAACCAGTAGATGGTGGACTCCACCTACAATTCTCACGTCGTTTTCTCATAGTCCACTAGGCTTGCCAAGCCTCGACTTAATATAACTCGCCCAAAACCATAAAGCCTGTATAACTTTAGCAAAATAAAAAAAAATCCCCTTAGAAAATCGTAAGATTCATTTGTTTCCAAAGCTTCCAGTAGATAATACCAAATAAAGATTGCTGCATCACATACTAGTATTCTAAGCCAAAAACATTCCTCAAGTTTGCCGAAATCCAATCTTGCAAAGAAAAAGAAAAAAATTAAGCTAAGAGGCTGGAGGGAATAATCTGTTTCCAAACCTCGCGCGCTTGATAATAGTCTCTTAAAAATTGAGTACAAGATTCCTCAGCTCTCCCACAAATCGGACAAGAAGGATCCGTCGAAGCTCCTCGTTTACAACGTTCCACATTAGTCAATAAACGTTCCTTAAGTACCAAACAAGCTTTCACTTTTCATCCGGAAGGTTAAAAGAATTCTTCAAAAGCATACTGTAAGCGGATTTGACTGTATAAACACTATTTGGAGACTATTTCAAGATAAGAGCATCTTAGCCAACCAAAGAATTTGGAGCCAGGATTTCGAAAATATAAGAAGGAGTATCACTATCCATGAAGCAATGTAAATAATCCCAATTCCAATTACTATCTGTAGAAACAACCTCACTCAAGGTGATAAAAGCATCAATAAGGGATGGGAACCCGAAAAAAATTAAGAAGAGGACCCACATCTGCTATCCAAATTATCAGTTCAAAATTTCAAAAGATTCCCGTCACTAACAGACCAAAGTAAACTTTGGTGTAGCAAAGGCCAAACCTTTGAAAGAGATTTCTAGACAAAAGTACATTTACTATGATAGATGTCGTTTGAAATTACCTCAATAATCTTGTATTTTGCTCGGAGGACTCTAACCTATAAAGCTTACTTATTAGTAAGGAGATTAAAACCCAACTTAAGCATAAAAGAATCATTTTGTTATTTAAGGCATCGTAAACCAAGGCCCTCGTTAGATAAGGGTTGGCAACAATCTCCCTAACTAACCAAAGACATCTTCTTTCTAGAATCTATCTTCCCCCAGATAAAACTTCTAGCAATTTTCTCAATTTCTGCACAAATACCATAAGGGATCTTTATAGTTTGCATAAAATAATTGGGTATCAATAACATAACAGCCTGAACTAAAGTGACCAGCCTAGCCATTGAAAGCATATTAGCATTTCAACTATCCAACTTCCGTGTAACTTTATCAACAATAAAATTAAAGGTATTCTTTGTGACTCGCTTGTGAAACAAAGGCAATCCTAGATAGGTTTCCAAATCATTTGAGTAGTGAAAACCAAGAATTCTACAAATGGCAATAGCATTGATAACATCAATATTTTTTGAGCAAAACATCGTAGTTTTCAGTCCATTAACTCTATGTCCTGAAGCCGCTCCAAAAGAATTAAGAGCATCCTTAATTCTATGCGCTTGATCAACATTATCTTTAGCAAACAAGAAGAGATCATTCGGAAAGAAAAGATGTGAAATGGGCAGCCCATCCTTCCCCAAAACAATTGGTTTCTAGTTCTTATCCTCAATATTTTTATAAATTAACTAACCTAATCTCTCCATACAAAGAGCAAAGATGTCAAGAGACAATGGGCAACCTTGCCTAATACCCCTATTAGGAACAAACTCATTAGAAAGCCTTCCATTCCACACAATCTGCATGGAGACTGACGTGATACATTCCATGGCGACATTAACCAAGGTCAAAGGAAAACCAACATCCAATAAAGTGTCCTCAATAAAGTCCCAACGGAGTCTATCATATGCTTTCTCTGAATCCACTTTGACGGTCATCCATGACTTCTTCCCTCTTTTGGTATGCATCGAGTGCACAATCTCTTGAGCAATTACAATGTTATTTATCACCCACCATCTTTCTTGGTGTTTATTTTAAACAAAGATGGCTTGCCAACTCCACTTGTTGCCTAATTTCTAATTCGGCCTAACATTGGTAGAGTTGATTTTATGTTTGCTCTTTCAACCTTGTTAGACTCTTATTTTTCTTTGTTTATTTAATCAACACATGGATGTGTTTTTCGGCGGGGAACTTTACTTCAATTTTAAGTATAATTATTTTACAATAAAAATTGAAAAAGGAAATTTTTTATTATTTATTGCATATTTGATTAATGCTAATTTTTTGTATAAAAAAGATAAATGCTAGTTTTTAATAAATTTTAAGTTGTGGTAAAATCACATTAAAAAATAACCAAGTACCCCACTGCTCATATCACTTTCTTCCCCTTTCCTGCAAGCAAATGAGCGACTCTACTCATCAGTTCTTGCCCATTACAAGTACACAAAGGTCATAAATAAATAAAATTTATTTACAAATTTTCTTAAAAATTCATTTCATATACAAAGGTCATAAATAGTTTACATAAAAATAAATATTTTGTAATTCATAATTAAAATGAAATTTCCTTAAAAATTCACTACATATTTATTTTAATTTTATTAATTTTACATATATGTTTAAAATGGTTTAAAACATATTATAGAATAAATTAAATAAACACATTTAAAATAGATGTTAATTCAAATTATAATAATATTTAAAAATATAATTAATATTATGTTTAAAAACAAAAAAATCATATTCTTTTGTTAACCAATAATTTAAGTTAAATTGTCTGTTTAATTAAAAAAATAAAAACAAAATTTTAAACAGAAATTTTAAATTGTTTAAAAATTGTTAATTAATTAATTAGTTTTGTACAAAAATTCACAAGTTATTAAGTACACCAATATATAATTAGTATTGTTTTTACACACTAACTAATATTACTAATTTAATATTTTGTTGGGAATGAAGCTCTTTTTCCAATTCTAAACATTGATTACTTAAATTAATATTAAAGTTAAAATATGTCATAATTCACCGTACTCTTCATAAATTTATAATTAAGTCTTTGTATTTTTATTTTTAAAATATTTAAATTTCTCTACTTTTCATATAAAGAGCTTGAAAGAATGAAAACATTATGATTTTTTATCAAGAAAATTTCATCGATTCAACTAATTGATAAGTTGAACAATATAAAAATTTTATACAATATTTAGAGTATATTATTTTATATTATTTGTAAAAATATACAATTATTTTTAAAAATAAAAAATATTTAATATTTTATAATTAATACATACAACTGATCTTAATGTCTATGTTCAACTTCCATTATACAAAATGGTACCTAAGACAAACAGTATTAATTTTTTTTGTCCAATGAATAATTGATATATAATGAATCTAATATTTGACATGTAACAATGATGACATTACAATATCCAAAAATTATAAAAGAATTAAAATTATATCAAATGTAAATAAAAAATATTAAACATATAAAAAGTTGAAATATATTTATAACACTTCAAAATTATAAACACATCTTTTATTATTTTTCATAATATTTTATGAAAAGTTTATTTTTATGAAATAAAATATAAAAATCAAATGTTTTTATAAACATAAATTTTTAATTTTATAAAAAATAAATCAAAATCATGAAAATATTAATTGGGTCAAAACATTTTTTAATAAATTTTATAAAAATAAAAATACATAATTTTATATAAAATTAGAAAAGTTATAATTTTTTTGCATAATTTTTAATAAGTTTTAGATTTTGTATATTTTTAAAAATTGGATGATGACATTATGATGACATTATGATGATTTGATCCTTGTCACATATCAAATATTCATTAGACTATGTAAAAAGTTAACATTGTTTATCCTGGTAGGTACTGTGGGTACCAATTTTTGCCCGGGCCCATTTACCATTAAAGCCCAAATTTTTAAACCAAAAACAAATCCCAGAGACCAAAAACAGACCCAATTTTGAAGCCCAAATACTTAATCCTAACCCACAAACCCCAAAACATTTTCAGCCAAGACCCTAGCCTCCAACTGCCTCCATGCTTCCACTACCCACGTTCTCCACCACCACGCACTCCACCTCGCATGTCCGGCCAACTAGCGTGAAGCAGGACCCACGCCCCACGTCCATTATACCTACGACTTGAGCAAAGAAATAAGAGTAAACTGTTTGTATTTTGGCTATAAAACCTTCATTTTTTCATTGTAAAAGGGGGGGACGTTTTTTGATATACAAAAAGAAACACAAAATCAGTAGAGATCAACTAAGAAGAAATTTTTTTGAAGGTGAGCTTTTGCTGTAATTTATTTCTGTTTGTTTTCCTTTTTCTTTTTTTTCGGATCCAAAACAAAGACAAAGTATAAAAGAGATAAGTCTTACCGGAGTTGTGCTCATGTCGTCGGTGGCCATCGCACATGGGACCTTTGACGGAGGTGGTGTCTGATGAAGAGGAGAAAATGAGTGCATGAGTTGAGAGAACATTTCAAAAAATTCTTAAGTTCTTTTCAAAAAAAATCAAAGGGCTGATTGTTAAAAGGAAAAGGGGTTTTAAAAAGGTGGATTTGGGTTTTCAATAGGTTTTAGTTTTTTTTTTTTCAAAAAAGGTGGCTTAATTTTAATAGCTTTTAGGGAAAAGAAAAATAGCCTGCACATGGACAGGTCGGTTCTGCGCATGCTCCCTTAAATGGGTAAATTTCGCAGCCAGTCCTTCCTACTTTGCATTACCTTTAATCTGTCTCCATTATGTCTCTTTCATTTCTCTCCAAAGGTTTGTGCACTGTTTCGAATTGGTCCGCGCATGAACAGTGTTTTTGGTGATTTGGGTCATTTTCAATTTTGATCCCCGACTATTTGTGCGCGTTTTATTTCGGCCCGCAATTTTATTTAAATGATTAGTTTTATTTATAGATTATCCTTTTAGTTTTGTTATGCTTACAGTGAAGTTTCTTTTCCCTTTTAAAATAAGAACATATTATTTAACATATAATTAACACTTTTGTATATCATCATTACCGCTTTTTATATATTATTTATATTAGGTTTATTCATTTCACATATTGTTTACTTAAATGTTATATATATCACTCTGTATATTGCTTGATTTTTTGGAATTTTATTTATGTATTATTGTATTATTATTTTTATTTATTTTATATTTTTAATACATGTCTAATTCCATGTAAATTATTTATTTTATGGAATTGATTTTAAAATTCATTAAATTTATCTGTTTTAATATATTACTTATTTATGTTTTTTAAGTTTTATATCCATTATTTGTTTAAAAGTTTTGGTGTTACCCTATAGTAGTGTTTAATGCTTTAAAAATTTCCTATTTTCCTATTGTTCATTTTATTTTAAAGCTTGATATTTTATTTGGGTATTTTGCTTGGAATCTCTTTCAAGTTGGCGATTAACTCATTAACTTATTATATTATTTTTATTATCTTTTTTACTACTATTGTACATTATTATTGTTTTGGGTTACTTTTTTAAATTATCTTTATATGATATTCATTTATTTATTTATTTATTAAGAGTTAATTATTTTAAATATAGTTTATTATACTTATTATTATTTATTATTTATCATTATTGTTAGCGTCGCATCGTTATTATTTTAATTTTACTATTATTATATTTAGTAATACTATTGATATATTGCTATTATTGTCATGTTTATTATATTATCATATTTATGACTATTGTTGTTTCCATTTTTATTATTTATTAAATTTTTTTATTAATATAGGGTTAGCATGATTCTCATATTGTCATTTTTATGTCATCCATCATTATTTATCGTTTTTTCCTCCCCAAATTTTAATCGTTTTAGTACTTTTATTCCATAATGTATTCTCAACTTGTTTTAACATAAAAACAATTTTCTATACTTAATCGTTTTAAAAAACGTGCCCTACCGTATTGGGTTCATCTTTTTTATTCGATTTAAGTATTTTATTCAACATTTTGTTCCCAAATAGTTTTTAATAAAGGCAATTTTCTATATTTAATCGTGTTAAAAAAACGTGCCCTACCGTATTGGTTTCATTTTTTATTCGATTTAAGTATTCGAATATCCTTCTTAATCGATTTATTCTTTAAATTTTCTCCTAAACAATGGCAATTTTCGATATTTGGAAGTTCAAAAAATTGTACCCTACCGTATTGGGTTTCGGTTTTTGTTCGATTCAAATATTCGAATATCCTTCTTATTGAATTTCTCCAAGTTTTGAAAAGTGGAGGCAGTGTTCTGTATTTAAAAAATTTGAAAAATCATACCCTGCCGTACTGGGTTGTGGCTTTATGTTTTATTTAAATATCCGAATACCCTTTTTTTTAAAAAAATAAAGTGTTCGAATTTTTAAATAAAAGACAAGCTCATAATCGGGGGTCAAAAACGATATGTCCTACCGTACTGGACGTGACGTTTTACCTTGAAGCGAGATGGTCCTTAACTCATGTTTAATTTACTCAAATGTTTCAAAAAGGATGATCGTACTTTAAAATATTTTCAAATCTTTAATTTTCGACATTAAGACATTTTAATCAATAAAGTGCCGATTTTGGGCGTATTGGGGGTGCTAATCCTTCCTCATACGTAACTGACTCTCGAGCCTATTTTCTCAAAATTCGTAGACCAAAATGTTTTATAAGGTGGCCCAATCACACCATAAAAAGGATTGGTGGTGACTCCGAATTTTCGTTTTCAAAAGTCTATTCCCCACTTTAAAAAAAAAATGGTTTCGACAGCTTGGCGACTCCACTAGGGACCCTTAAAGAGAGCCGAGCTGTAAATTGATTATTTTCTGTCGTCTTGTCGAAATTTGAAGTTTGTTTTTCTAAAAATCCACGATCTTCGCATTGCATTTTCTGTGTCCTTGTTGAATTTACTTTTGATATGTTTCTGCACCATATTGCATGACCGTTGGGGTCGCACCTCTTAAGTGGGAGTGAGAAACTATGCCTTTGTGAGGTTTTCACCTCCGCATGGGCTAGGGGATCACTTTCGGAATACATCCGTACCTATGTCTTCGTGAGGTTTTCACCTCCGTATGGCCATAGGGAAATGTATTCCCCTGAACTGAACTTGGTCCGTATGAGCCTATAATGGGTGAGGATCAAGAAATCTGCGGGTTCAGGTACCTTTGCTCTAGAACCAACCCACATATAGTATGCCTTAAGAGCCTGCCTTAGGTAGAACTACACCGAGACCTAGTAGTTGCCGAAGTAGGTGCTTGATTGCTTGGATTTTTATTTTATATACATGATTCTGACTTGGTTTTTTTTTTCTTAAATAGTGATTGCAAATCATTTTCTTTATAAAAGGAGGTGTCGATTTACGGTTTGGTTACTAATAGAAAGTTTTGCCATGGAGAGTGAATTCTCTGATAAAGTGGAATATAATGCGTTTACCCAGAAATGGTCAGAGAATACACAATTAGAGAAGGGTGACAGTTTAGTGAAGGGGTATACATCGGAGTTATGGGACTTTACCCGTATTAGTGTGGCACAAAATGATCTTAGGGAGATGAAAGAGATATGGAGTCATTGGGATGGTGAGATGAAGCAGTTATTCTATCGTAATTATGGTGATATGTCTTATCTTCTTGATATTAAGGTAGATAAGCATTTGTTCTGAGCTGTGGCTCAATTCTGGAATTCTGCTTACAGCTGTTTTACTTTCGGAAAGGTGGATTTAACACCTACTATAGAAGAATATACGGCTTTGCTGCGATGTCTGAAGTTTCAAACCGACAAGATTTATTCTAGAATCGTCAATGTCCCAACTTTAGTCAAGAGGTTGATGAATATTACCGGGATGAGTGAGCAGTGGGTTGTGGCTCGAGTCCAGCAGAAGGGTGATGGGAAGTGTATCCCTTGGGTAAGTTTGAGAGAGCTGATTCTGACGCATCCTGATATGAAGAGAAGAGTCGACGTTTTTGCTTTGAGTGTTTATAGGTTGGTGGTTTTCCCTAAGGCCTTAAGGCATATAGATGAAGTAGTTACCAATTTATTTGACGAACTTGGTAAAGGGATCACACCTATTCCTGCAATATTAGCTGAGACTTTCAGATCTTTGAATGCATACCGAAGAGCGGGCGAAGGCAGATTTATTGGATGTGCACAGCTTTTATTAGTTTGGTTCAATAGCCATTTCTGGAAGACAGAGAAGGTCTCTTATCAACCCTTTCTCTAAAATTTCTCTCATTTGAAGGAAATTGTGGCTTTGTCGAGAAGGGACGATATATCAAAGGAGAGATGGATGACGATACTGCAAAATCTTCAAGAGGATGATATCGAGTGGAGAGCCCCTTAGATGGTTCCCGGTGAGATTCTTTTCAGGTGTGGAGATTATGATTGGGCTCCTTTGTTAGGGATTTGGGGAGGCATTGGTTATGCCCCTTTCCTCGTATCGAGGCAATACAGGTCGACGCAATTCATACCTGCATCACAGGGGATGGCTCAGAGTGAGTTTTGTTATAAAGGAGATAATTACAAGAAAAAGGTTAGGGAGATTTGTAATGTTTGGAACCGAACCTACCGAATGAAAGGAGTTGCTGTAAACCCGATGGTGACCCCTGGGTATAACGAATGGAGAAGAAGAATGGTTAATGATAACATTCTGAGGCCAAATCTAGAAGATGCTCGACCGATAGAGGAATATCTACGAGTGGTCCCCTCTGAGTTGGAAATTATAAAGTAAGACTTTGAAAAGAAAAGTTCAGAGTTAGAAAAGAAAATAGAACAGTTGGAAGTGGAAAAGGTGTACTTGAAGCTGGATGTGGATGTTCAAAAGTCGGAGGCCGAGAATTTGAGAAAAGGAAAGAGAAAAGTTGAAGAGGACCTTGCTAGCTTGAAGGAATATTACAAGAGATATCGTGCATCAGTGAAGAACGCTGGTTTAGGTAAAACGTCTGAACAATGGAGGCAAGAGATCCAAGAAGAAAAGGCTAAAACTGATCAGTGGAAGAAGAAGTTCCATGATACTAAGGCACGAGAGGTTGGGTTAGAGAAAAGCTTGGATGATAGTCATAATGAAAAGGAGATGTTAAGGGCCTGGGTAGCTGAGTTAGAGAAGGCACTACACCAGCATCGGAGTCGAAACTCGGTGATTGAATTAAAGGCCAGCTTAAGTAGGATCGAGGATTTGAAAGGAAAAGTAGAAGAACTGGAGTCTACACCTCAGAATTGTGAACTCCGAATTGAACGACTGGAAGCAAATAACGGTCAGTTAAGCGAGCAACTTCATCGATCTCAAGATCAGGTCCGGGATAGAGATTACCTCATGGGCGAAGCTATAATCCAAATACGAGAAGTGGCTGATTACTTACAGACTCGGCGATTCGAGCAGATGTCTTTGGGTGCCAAATATGAGTTAGTGTCAGAACGAGGGCAGGAGTTAGCCTCCCTTCTTAGAAAAGTGAAGACTTTGAGCATTAGGGCTAAGCCATATATGTAATCCGTTTTATATAAGGGATTTTGTTTTTTGAAGTAAAGTTTTTTAAATGGAATTGAATCAAAATCGACGTCTTCTTAATCTCATACATCTGCATTTACATCATATCATATGCATCTCTAATTAAGAAGAATTTTTTTTGAAGTTAATTTGAAAACTTGCGAAAGTTCACCGATTAAGGACCACTATAATACGCGAAGGAAAATGAGAGCCATGGACCAAAGATTAAAGAAATTGGAACAGATGAAGAAGGAAATGCAAGAGCAACTGCATTTACAGATGCAGGAGCAGTTAGCCAAAATACAACAAGACATGAGAGATCAGATGTTAGAATCCCAGGAAAACATGATAAACCAATTTGCACAAATGTCGGTTGGAGCTTCGAATAAATGAAAGAGTCTTATGATTGGTACTGGAAAGAATGATGAGGACCCTTCTGTTCCCCCCAGGCTTTACGCCAGCGAGTAGTCAAACGCCACAACCTAGGCTATCTGTTAATATTAAACCTCCGTGTCAAACTGGTACTTCAGCCTCGATGAATTTCCCAATAGGCTCAAGCTCTAACCCCGAGGATAATTTGGCGAATCCTAAGGTTCCTGATTTCGATGAGGGAGTAGAAGTGGAAAAGACGAGAATGGAGATCTTAAAGTAGCTAGAGGATCGTTACAAGTGGCTTGAGGAGAAGTTCAAAGCGTTGGAGAATGCTGATTGTTACGGTGGGATTGATACTAAGGATCTGAGCTTGGTCCCAGACCTAGTACTTCCTCCAAAGTTTAAGATGCCGGAGTTTGAGAAATACAACGGGACCAATTTTCCTGAGGCTCACATCACAATGTTCTGTCGAAGGATGACAGGATATATCCATAATGATCAGTTATTAATCCACTGCTTCCAAGATAGCTTGACTGGGGCAGCGGCCAAATGGTATAACCAGTTGAATCGGGGCCAAATTAGTTCATGGAAAGACTTGGCACAAGCTTTTATGAAGCAATATGGCTACGTAACGGATATAGCACCTAATAGAATCACTTTACAAAGTATGGAAAAGAAGCCAAACGAAAGTTTTAGGCAATATGCCCAGAGATGGAGAGAAATCGCTACGCAGGTTCAACCGCCACTGCTTGAGAAGGAAACGACCATGTTGTTTATCAATACCCTGAAAGCACCTTTCATCAATCACTTGCTAGGAGACGCAACCAAGAGCTTTTTGGATATAGTAATATCCGGTGAGATGATAGAAAATGCAATAAGGTGCGGAAAGATAGATGCTGGGGAGAGCACCAAGAAGTCAGTCTTACGAAAGAGAGAAAATGAAGTAAACAATGTAAGTAGGAGTTATGCAAAATCGATCACTGTGAATCAACCGAAAATAGTAAACGCGAGTCAGCAAGCCTTATCAAAGCAAGAGTCTGATACAAATCGGAATACGGAGAAACTCCAGTTTACGTCTATTCCAGTGACGTATAAGGAGTTATATCAAACTTTATTTAATGCACATGTTGTATCCTCGGTTTACCTGAAACCGATGCAACCTCCGTATCCCAAGTGGTATAACGAAAATGTCCAATGCGAATACCATGCGGGAATCACAGGACATGCGATAGAAAATTGCACCGCATTTAAGAGGTTAGTGGAAAAGCTCCTTGAAATGGGCATCATAAAATTTGATGAGTCATCTGGCGGGGAAAATCCGTTACCCAATCATGCCGACAAAGGGGTAAATGCAATAATTGAGAATACCGAGAAGAGTATTTGAATGATTGTGGCTGAAGTAAGAACACCATTGAGAGAGGATTGGAAGGAAATAATGAAGAGAGGGTTAATCACGCAGAGTTCAGGAAACAGACCCCAGAAAATACGAAACTATTGTGAGTTCCATGATGAGGAGGATCATGAGATCCAAGAATGTGATGAATTTAGGGCCCTAATACAGGAACTAGTAGACAACAAAGAGCTGAAATTCTTTTAATATGTAGAAGAGAGTGATGTATGCACCTCGGAAGGAGGGTCGTTAGGAAACGACTGTGAGATTAATCGGCCAAGAGTAATTATTTCACAGCCAAAGATTAATGAAGTTGGATTGAAAATGGCACCAAGAATAATGATACAGAAACCCGTTGCTTTCCCTTATAAGGATAGCAAGAGGGTACCTTGGAGCTATAATTATAATGTGACAATCCGGGAGGGAAGAACCAGTCAACACGCAAGGGAAGCCGGGATGTAGGTTTCCATACTAAAGCCGATTTAGTAAAAGGGAAATCTTTACTGAAGCAAGGGGAGGAGCTACCTGTTAAGGAGCCAATAGCTGAGAATGAGGCAAATGAATTTTTGAAATTCCGAAAACACAGTGAATATAGTGTCGTGGAGCAGCTACACAAACAGCTAGCTCACATCTCGGTACTGACCTTGCTTTTAAGCTCGGAGATACACCGTAACACGTTAATGAAGGTATTAAATGAGACCTATGTTGCGAATGACATCACAGTAAACAAGCTAGACCGCCTTATCAATAACATAAGTGTAGATAATTTCATCTCATTCAGCGACGATGAAATACCATCGGGGGGTAGGGATCTACTAAGGCCTTACACATCACTACCTATTGTAAGGGGTATATTGTGCCGGGGGTTCTAATTGATAATGGGTCAGCACTGAATATTTTACCCTTATCTACATTGAATAGGCTACCAATAGACAACTCTCACATGAAGACGTGTCAGAACATGGTGAGAGCATTTGACGGGAATGAAAGAAAGGTGATGGGAAGGATCGAAGTTCATCTTTTAATTGGTCTGAATACATATGAGGTAGATTTCCTATTAATCAACATTAAACCCTCCTATAATTGCCTGTTAGGGAGGCCTTAGATTCATGCGGCATGGGCAGTACCGTCATCATTGCATCAAAAGTTGAAATTAATAATGGAGGGTCGATTGATAACAATAAACACGGAAGAGAATATTATTGCATCTGTTACCAGTGATGCACCATACATTGTGAAGGATGATGAGGCGTTGGAGTGTTTTTTTTCGTTCGTTGGAGTTTGTGAATGCCACTTTTATTATGGAGGGAAGTAAGATCTTGATACCCAAAGTGTCCAGTGCTACGAAAATGGGTTTACAACTGATGGTTGGAAGTGGAGTATTGCCTGGAAGAGGACTCGGAAAGTATCTACATGGACGGGTCAAGGTACTAGTCTTGACTGATAAGCGGAATTACTTTGGCTTGGGATATAAGCCGAATGCAAAACAAAAAATGAAGGAAGTAGAGAAGAGACAAGAGAGACGAAGAGCACGTTTAAGTGGGGCAAAAATTAAATGGGAGCCGATGAGCTTTCCCCACATATCTGAAACTTTTGTGTCAGGAGGAATGATTTATCTGGAGAGCGGAATGACAAGAGAAGAATATTTTGAAGACGTGTTCGATAGCTTGAGCATTAATGCTATACTTGGAGAAGAAGTGGAAGAAGGAAACTTACTGGGTATTTGCCCTTACATGCCTGGAAGTGTGCTGAACAATTGACTGCAGAAGAGATTCCTGTAATTTTTAGAGCAAATTCAAAGTAATGTTCAGAACATACTTATTGTTTCGGCCTAGAGCAATAAGAATCTTTGTGAAATAGGCTCATGTTTAAACATCGTTATTTCAATAGAGAAATGCATTTTCATCACTCTTTAAGCAAATATCTTGTTCTATTTTTCATTCATTGTCATGTTACAAATAAGCTATTCTTAGATTCATTTTTGGACATTCTTTCATATTTGCAACAGGTCCCCAGATATCAATGACACGAGTAGTACTAATATGGACCCTGAATCTCTTTTAGAGCAAGGTTTGTACTTAGAGGGATCTCAGAATTTTGAAGATGACGAGGATTATAGTTTATCTCCACACTTATTGAGGATGGTAGAGTGAGAAGAGAAACAGATTTTGCCTTACCAGGAGACAATTAGGAGCGTAACCTTGGAAGAAGGAAAGGAGGTGAAAATTGGCACTTGCATCAATGAGAAAACAAGACAGGACCTTATCGAATTATTGCGAGAGTTCAAAGATGTCTTCGCATGGACGTATCAAGATATGCCAGGTTTAAACCCCGATATTGCGATACACCGTGTCCCTACAAAGGAGAAATGTAAGCCCGTACAGCAGAAGCTCCGAAGGATGAGACCCGATGTGGCAGTGAAAATAAGGGAAGAGGTCAAGAAGCAATTTGATGCTGGCTTCTTACGAGCGGTTAATTACCCAGAATGGGTAGTTAATGTTGTCCACGTCCCTAAAAAAGATGGAAAAGTACGGATGTGTATGGATTACAGAGATCTAAACAAAGCTAGTCCAAAGGATAACTTTCCCTTCCCTCACATTGATACCCTAGTAGATAATACGGCAAGCTACTCACTATTTTTTTTATGGATGGATTCTCGGGGTATAATCAGATTAAGATGCATCTTGAAGACATGGAAAAGACTACGTTCATAACCCTGTAGGGAACGTTTTGTTACAAGGTGATGCCATTCGGTTTGAAGAACGCAGGAGCAACGTATCAAAGGGCTATGGTAACCCTCTTTCATGACATAATGTATAAAGAGATTGAGGTTTACGTTGACGACATGATCGCAAAGTCTCGAACAAAAAATGAGCACTTACAAATCTTAAAGAGGTTATTTCTGAGGTTGAGGAAATTTCAACTTAAACTCAATCCGACGAAATGTACTTTTAGAGCCAGGTCAGGAAAATTACTGGGTTTCATTGTCAGTGAAAAAGGAATTATAGTTGACCCGGAAAAAGTCAGAGCTATACAGGAACTGCCTCCACCCCGTACTCAAAAAGAAGTTCGTGGTTTCCTAGGAAGATTAAACTATATTGCCCGGTTTATTTCACAACTAACAGAGAAATATGACGCCATATTTCGTTTCTTTAAGAAACACAATCTAGGTATATGGGATGATGAGTGCCAAAAAGCTTTCGACAAAGTTAAACATTATTTGTCCAACCCTCCAGTGCTGACGCCGCCTAGTCCTGATAGGCCACTGATATTGTATTTAACAGTATTTGACAGTTCAATGGGATGTGTGCTTGGCCAACATGATGAGACCGGAAGGAAGGAAAATGCGATATATTACCTCAGTAAAAAATTCACTGAGTGTGAAATGAGATACTCGTCAATTGAAAAAATATGTTGCGCTCTGGTTTAGACCACTCGGAGATTAAGGCAGTACGTGTTGTACCATACGACGTGGTTAATTTCGAAGCTAGATCCTTTAAGGTACATGATGGAATCAACTGCGTTGAGTGGAAGGATGGCCTGATGGCAAATTCTGCTTTCTGAGTTTGACATAGTCTACGTGAACCAGAAGGTCATTAAAGAAAGTGTCATAGTAGATTTTCTGGCCAGTAGAGCCTTAAAAGATTATGAGCCTCTGAACCTTGATTTTCCCAATGAAGATTTAATGTATGTGGCAACTACCAAGGAACACACATCCGAAAATTCTTCTTGGAAACTGAATTTTGATGGAGCATCAAATGCTGTTGGTAATGGAATTGGGGCAGTTCTGATATCCCTGAATGGAGATCATTATCCATTTACTTGCAAGTTAGATTTTGACTGCACAAATAATATGGCAGAGTACGAGGCATGTATCATGGGAATTCGTGCTGCCATAGATCGTAAAATCAAGGTGCTAGAGGTATATGGAGACTCTGCATTGGTGATCTATCAGCTCAAAGGGGAATGGGAGACGAGAGATCCCAAATTGATCAGTTATCGAAAGTTAGTTTTGGAATTAATTGAGTAGTTTGATGACGTCACTTTCTTTTATCTCTCACGTGATGAGAATCAGATGACCGATGCCCTGGCTATATTAGCTTCTATGATCAGAATAAATAAACAAGATGATATGAAGCCAATTCAGATGAGTATTTGTGATGCTCCAGCTCATTGTTGCAATATAGACGAAGAAGAGGAGAGAGATAACCATCCTTGGTATCATGACATTCTGCTATATGTGAAGAATCGTGAATACCCCGATCAAGCTACTGAAAATGACAAGAGGATATTGAGAAGGCTCGCTAATGACTATATCTTAGATAGAGAGATCCTGTATAAAAAGAGGAAGGATCAGATACTGTTAAGGTGCGTTGACGCTGTGGAAGCGAAAAAAATCCTAGAAGAAGTCCATGAAGGTGTTTGTGGAACGCACGCCAATGGGTTTACAATGGCTAGGCAGATCATGAGATTTGGGTACTACTGGTCTACGATAGAGGGAGATTGCATCAGTTACGCCAAGAAGTGCCATAAGTGCCAAATTTATAGGGATAAAATCCATGTGCCTCCTTCCCCGCTTCATGTTATGATTTCCCCATGGCCTTTTTCAATATGAGGCATGGATGTCATTGGACCAATCTTGCCAAAAGCCTCTAACGGTCATCGGTTCATTTTTGTGGTCTTTGATTATTTCACCAAATGGGTAGAGGCTGCTTCATACGTCAATGTCACGAAGTTAGCAGACAGCAAGTTCTTAAAGAATGAGATTATATGTTGATATGGCATGCTAGAAAGGATCATATCAAACAACGCGTTTAATTTGAATAATAGCATGATAGCAGGGGTCTGCAGTCAGTTTAGA
The DNA here is from genome assembly GCF_025698485.1 of Gossypium arboreum. Classification (NCBI taxonomy): domain Eukaryota; kingdom Viridiplantae; phylum Streptophyta; class Magnoliopsida; order Malvales; family Malvaceae; genus Gossypium; species Gossypium arboreum. The sequence goes on along the minus strand of NC_069073.1, from coordinate 9,741,232 downwards.
ATTAAGCATCATAACTCATCGCCATATCGCCCAAAGATGAATGGTGCAGTTGAGGCGGCTAATAAAAATATAAAGAAGATTGTGGGGAAAATGGTTGAGACTTATCGGGATTGGCATGAAAAATTACCATTTGCTCTTTTTACTTATCGTACATCTGTCAGAACTTCTACTGGGGCAACGCTTTTTTCATTGGTTTATGGAATGGAGACAGTTTTGCCTATTGAAGTTGAAATCCCCTCCCTCTGAGTGTTGGCAGAATTAAAATTGGATGAAGCAGAATGGGTCTAATCCAGATACGATCAGTTGAATTTGATCGAGGAAAAGAGGCTAAAAGCCATACATCATGGACAAGTGTATCAAAAGCGAATGATGTGAGCTTACAATAAGAAGGTTCGCCCTAGAGTGTTCCATGAGGGGGACTTGGTGTTAAAAAAGATTCTTCCTATACAAAAGGATTTTAGAGGGAAATGGATGCCGAATTGGGAGGGACCGTATGTGGTAAAAAATGCCTTTTTTAGAGGAGCGTTGATATTAGCTGAGATGGATGGCGGGAACTTACCTAACCCAGTCAATGCAGATTCAGTTAAGAAGTACTTCGCTTAAAAGAAAAAAAAAAAAGAGAGAGGCCAAGATGAAAACCCGCAAAGGGCACCTTGTGACTAATGGGGTTTTGAATTGAAAACCCGAAAAGGGCAATTCAAATTTTGATCGAAGGTAAGGGTAGATGGTATTTTCGCTACACCTGAATTGACAGAGAAGAGATATGCTACATCTTGGGGCATCGACAAAGTTCCCTAGATCTCCTAGACACATGCTGAGTTCAAAATACGCCTCAAGGTATTCGTTCAGAGAAGCTCAGACTGTGATATCTAGGCCACCTAGTTTCATATCTTACCCATGTTGTATTTATTTTTGACTCTATTTTTCCTGAGTTATGGTCTCAATAAATTTTCTTCTTATGATATTTGCCATATTGGATTAACGGTTTTTGAGCTATGTTCCTAAGCAATTTTTCTGTTAGCCTATTATTTTTTTCTTTCGAGCATTTTTTGCATTGAAATGACGATTAATAGACTAATAATACCCTCACAAAGGAGGTTTTGTATATTACTGGGGAAGTTTCTAATGTTACAAGAACCGGAAACAAGACTATTGTTCAGAACTCCCCAAGCCTAAGTGCAGGAAATGTTGAAAAGAGGGGTCTAAGTTAGTACACTTCTCGAGATTTTATTTGTCAGAGGTACCTTGACGAATAACGAGCAATGTCAACCCAAGTTTGAAAAGGGGCTTATTCTCGAGAGAAAAATGATATTCAACATCTATGCAAATATCATGCATACACATTTGATCATGACACCCAAGAAATGGTGTGACAGATCAAATTAAATGGAGGAAGATTCAGATCTTATACCCTTGAATTGCGAGGGGGATGGTTGAAGAGAAATCAGATTATATTCCCCTGAGTTGCAGTGGGATAGTTTAAAGATGGTGCAAGCCAGAAGTACGGTGGACTGGACCCTGAAGTTATAGTGGGGTAAACCAGTTGAAAAACTAGGATTGTTTCTACGAGTTCTCTATCGAAAAGTATCAACTGAACGAGAAGACCCATGTCAGTGAAGCGATAGCCTTAACAGACAACGAGTAATGTCGGCCCAAACATGTAAAAAGGGGTCATTCTCATGACATTCTACATTCATACAAATGTCATTCATAATACATTTAATTAGGAGCATTTGATTTATATTGATCATGATATCCTAATCATTTGACATAAGCATACCTTAGGAAATCAATTCTACAGACAGATTCCCCAGTGGACAGTGTAGCAAAATTGAAAACTACAAATCTGATCTTCGCTGAGTGGAGCGGGGCAGATCAAATTTCGGTAGATCTTATCTTCGCTGAGCAGGAACGGAGCGGATCAAATTTTAGCAGATCTTATCCCACTGGCAGGAGTGGAACATATTAAATTTCGGCAGATCCTATCTCCCTAAGCAATATTGGAGTGGATCGAAAATTACAGATCTTATCTCTCTAAGCAATAGTGGAGCAGATCAAAGATGGTGAGTCTTAACCCCTAAGAAATAGGGTAACAGACTGAAAATATAGATCTTATTTCCCTAAGCAATAGTAGGGCGGATCGAAAATGGCAAGCTTTATCTCTCTGAGCAGTAGTGGAGCAAGCTGAAGATTACAGATCTTATCTCCCTGAGCAGCAGTGGAGCAAGATGAATATTACAGATCTTATCTCCCTAAGCAGCAGCGGAGCAGATCAAAGACGATGAGCAGGCTTTAACTCCCTAAGTAGTAGGGTAAAAGACTGGAGGATTACAATATCTTATCTCCCTAAGAAGTAGTGGAGCAGATCGAAGATAACAAACCTTATCTCTCTGAAGTTGCAGAGAGCAGGTTGAAGTTACAAGTCTTATCTCTCTGAAGCCGTAGCGGAGCATATTGAAGATAACAGATCTTATCTCCCTAAGCAGTAGTGGAGCAGATCGAAGATACCAAACCTTGTTTCTTTGAAGTTACAGAGAGCAAGTTGAGGATACAAACCTTGTGTCCCTAAGCAGTAGTGGAACAGGTTGAAGTGACCAGTTATTATCTTCTTCACATGTCAGTAGAGTATATTGAAGATACAAATCTCTTCTCTCTGAAACTTATTGGAGTAGATCGAAAATGTTAATTCCTATACCCCTGAAGATGCAGTGGGATGGAATATGGCTACTTGAGCAAGATGAACAACAAAGAGTTAGGAATCAGCAAGACCGGGCAAAATTGGCTTTTTAATGTCTTTGCTTCGTTCTCGTTACACAAACAACGAGCAAAGAGGGGCAGCTGTGGGTACCAATTTTTGCCCGGGCCCATTTACCATTAAAGCCCAAATTTTTAAACCAAAAACAAACCCCAAAGACCAAAAACAGACCCAATTTTGAAGCCCAAATACTTAACCCTAACCCACAAACCCCAAAACATTTTCAGCCAAGACCCTAGCCTCCAACTGCCTCAATGCTTCCACTACCCACGTTCTCCACCACCACGCACTCTACCTCGCATGTCCGGCCAACTAGCGTGAAGTACGACCCACGCCCTACGTCCATTATACCTGCGACTTGAGCAAAGAAATAAGAGGAAACTATTTGTATTTTGGCTATAAAGCCTTCATTTTTTCATTGTAAAAGGGGGGGCGTTTTTTGATATACAAAAAGAAATACAAAATTAGTAGAGAACAACTAAGAAGAATTTTTTTTGAAGGTGAGCTTTTGCTGTAATTTATTTCTGTTTTTTTTCCTTTTTCTTTTTTTCGGATCCAAAACAAAGACAAAGTATAAAAGAGAGAAGTCTTACCGGAGTTGTGCTCATATCATCGGTGGCCATCTCACATGGGACCTTTGACGGAGGTGGTGTCTGATGAAGAGGAGAAAATGAGTGCATGAGTTGAGAGAACATTTCAAAAAATTCTGAAGTTCTTTTCAAAAAAAAATCAAAGGGGTGATTGTTAAAAGGAAAAGGAGTTTTAAAAAGGTGGATTTGGGTTTTCAATAGGTTTTAGTTTTTTTTTTTCAAAAAAGGTGGCTTAATTTTAATAGCTTTTAGGGAAAAGAAAAATTGCCTGTACATGGACAGGCTGGTTCTGCGCATGCTCCCTTAAATGGGTAAATTTCGCAGCCAGTCCTTCCTACTTTGCATTACCTTTAATCTGTCCCCATTATGTCTCTTTCATTTCTCTCCAAAGGTTTGTGCACTGTTTCGAATTGGTCCACACATGAACAGTGTTTTTGGTGATTTGGGTCATTTTCAATTTTGATCCCCGACTATCTGTGCGCGTTTTATTTCAGCCCGCAATTTTATTTAAATGATTAGTTTTATTTATAGATTATCCTTTTAGTTTTGTTATGCTTACAATGAAGTTTCTTTTCCCTTTTAAAATAAGAACATATTATTTAACATATAATTTTGTATTGTTTTGTTGATTTCGTGGTTTTTATTTTTTCATGTGCATATTTTTTCCCAAAACACTTTTGTATATCATCATTACCCTTTTTTATATATTATTTATATTAGGTTTATTCATTTCACATATTGTTTACTTAAATGTTATATATATCACTCGCATATTGCTTGATCTTTTGGAATTTTATTTATGTATTATTGTACTATTTTTTATTTATTTGATATTTTTAATACATGTCTAATTCCATGTAAATTATTTATTTTATGGTATTGATTTTAAAATTCATTCGTATGATACTGTTTTAATATATTACTTATTTATGTTTTTTAAGTTTTATATCCATTATTTGTTTAAAAGTTTTGGTGTTACCCTATAGTAGTGTTTAATGCTTTAAAAATTTCCTATCTTCCTATTGTTCATTTTATTTTAAAGCTTGATATTTTATTTGGGTATTTTGCTTGGAATCTCTTTCAAGTTGGCGATTAACTCATTAACTTATTATATTATTTTTATTATCTTTTTTACTACTATTGTACATTATTATTATTTTGGGTTACTTTTTAAATTATCTTTATATGATATTCATTTTATTTATTTATTTATTAAGAGTTAATTATTTTAAATATAGTTTATTATACTTATTATTATTTATTATTTATCATTATTGTTAGCTTAGCATCGTTATTATTTTAATTTTACTATTATTATATTTAGTAATACTATTGATATATTGCTATTATTGTCATGTTTATTATATTATCATATTTATGACTATTGTTGTTTCCATTTTTATTATTTATTAAAACTTTTTTATTAATATAGGGTTAGCATGATTCTCATATTGTCATTTTATGTCATCCATCATTATTTATCTTTTTTCCTCCCCAAATTTTAATCTTTTTAGTTCTTTTATTCCATAATGTATTCTCAACTTGTTTTAACATAAAAATAATTTTCTATACTTAATCGTTTTAAAAAACGTGCCCTACCGTATTGAGTTCGTCTTTTTTATTCGATTTAAGTATTTTATTCAACATTTTGTTCCCAAATAGTTTTTAATAAAGGCAATTTTCTATACTTAATCGTGTTAAAAAAACGTGCCCTACCATACTAGGTTTCGTTTTTTATTCGATTTAAGTATTCGAATATCCTTCTTAATCGATTTATTCTTTAAATTTTCTCCTAAACAATGGCAATTTTCGATATTTGGAAGCTCGGAAAATTGTACCCTACCGTATTGGGTTTCGGTTTTTGTTCGATTCAAATATTCGAATATCCTTCTTATTGAATTTCTCCAAGTTTTGAAAAGTGGAGGCAGTGTTCTGTATTTAAAAAATTTCGAAAAATCATGCCCTGTCGTACTAGGTTGTGGCTTTACGTTTGATTTAAATATCCGAATACCATTTAAAAAAAAAAATAAAGTGCTCGAATTTTTAAATAAAAGACGAGCTCATAATCGGGGGTCAAAAACGATATGTCCTACCGTACTGGACGTGACGTTTTACCTTGAAGCGAGATGGTCCTTAACTCATGTTTAATTTACTCAAATGTTTCAAAAAGGATGATCGTACTTTAAAATATTTTCAAATCTTTAATTTTCGACATTAAGACATAAATTAATCAATAAAGTATCAATTTTAGGCGTATTGGGGGTGCTAATCCTTCCTCATACGTAACTGACTCCCGAGCCTATTTTCTCAAAATTCGTAGACCAAAATGTTTTATAAGGTGGCCCAATCACACCACAAAAAGGATTGGTGGCGATTCCGAATTTTCGTTTTCAAAAGTCGATTCCCCGTTTTAAAAAAAAATGATTTCGACAGGTACCATTTTGTATAATGAAAACCAAACATAGGTACCAATTTGAACGAAGAAAAACATAGGTACCAAAATGAACATGAAAGTCAAACATAAGTTCCAAAGGGTATATTTATCCCATCATTTTTCTTGTGGTAAAAGTACTACAAAATCCCTTGTACTATACCCTATATTGCATTTTAACTCCTCAATTGAAAAATGGGCAAATTAACCCTTGTACAAAAGATGAGTGAGCAAAACTGCTCATTCGCTAAAATTGCACTGTTAAATGTCTATTTTGGTGTTTATATATGAGATATAATAACAAATTTAGCCCTCAACACATTTCTTCAATTTGACTCCTACTCTTTTATTGGAAATAAATTAGAAAATTTTGAAACTAATAAAACTAAAGGGTCAAAAGGGCCTTAGTAACAAATCTAAAAAAATTTAAACCCTTTTAAAATTTAAAAATTATTTAAAATCATAAAAAATATAAGAAAGTTATAAAATTTTATTAAAAATAACAATACTAATCTATTAAAATCGAACTATTTTATTGGGCGATATTGTTACTTTTTAATATTTTTTATGTTTTTATAAATCTCATTTTATTTTTTATGATTTTTAATGATTTCTAAATTTTAAAAGGGCTTAATTGATTTTTTTAAAAATTTGTTACTAAGGTCTTTTTACCTCTAGCCTTATTAGTTTAAAAAATTCTAATTTACTTCTAATAAAAGAATAGGGTCAAATTGAAAAAATGTAAAGATTGAAGACTAAACTTATTATTATACCTTATATATAAACACTAAATTTAAATATAAAATTATTTTATTCACTAACTTAACTTACATGAACTAATTTATTTTTTAATAGTGAAATTAAAATGTAATTTAAGACATAGTATAAGATATTTTTTCATACTTTTATTTTTTCTCCCTCAGTTTGTCACATGTACCAAAAGAAAATTAGACCCGAAAAAGCTAAATAAAAGATGTCGAGACCATTTTTTGAAAGATGGGATCGACTTTGGTTTTGAAAATAAAAGAATATGTGAGTCGCCACCAATCTTTTTGTTTAGGTGTGATCGGATCACCTGAAATTTGGTCATTTTAATAAAATATTTTGATTTACTAAAATAATGATTTTGGTTTACGAAATTTGAGAAAACGGGTTCGGGAGTCGGTTACGTAGGAGGAAGGATTAGCACCCTCGTAACGCCCAAAATTGGTACCTAATTGATTAATTAATGTCTTAATGTCGGAATTTAAAAACTCGAAAAGAATTTAGAATACAATCCCTTTTTTATGTTGGTCTAAACGAAGAATTTGCTTGAGTAAATCGAAATAGATTCTAAAGACCTTCTTGTCCCGAGGTAATAAAATGCCACATCCAGTACATTAGGACACAACATTTCAGACCCTCGAGAATAAGTTGGTCTTTTGATTTTCAAAATTCACGTGTTTTAATTTTAAAAGGTTATTCGGTTATTTGGATCAAACGAGAAAAATCAAAACCTAGTACGTTAGGGCACGATCTCTCGAATTTCCAAATACAGAACATAGCCTTACTTTGAAAATTTCTTTGTTTCTTAAAAATTTTATCAAACGTAAGTTTAAAACGACATAGGCTATTTTGAAGCATAATACAAAGATAATCAATTGTATTTAAACATAGTTCATGGGGAATAATAGTGCAATAATATAAAACAGCTATACAAATCAAGAATATGTGATAAATAAATGATATAATAATACTAATATACTACAATAGCCATAGTAATAATTACAAACAAATTACAATAGTAATACATATGAATATGAATAAGTAAAGATGGAATAAATAAATAATAGTGAGGGCAATAATAATAAAGTAATGAATAAATAAATATAAGGAAAATGTTTAAAAATATTGAAGTAAAGAACTAAATTAAAATAAATAATATTTAAAGCACAATTTGTAATAAAACATATATAATAATACGACAATAATAATACAATAATAATAAACAAATAAATAAATAATGATGATAAAATAATAGTAAAGAAAATAAAGATAAAATTAATAATGATACTAACGAATATAAGTGATAATAGAAAATAATAATAATAATAATAATAATAATAATAATAATAATAATAATAAATGAATAAATATTTAAAGTTTGAAATGATATAAGAAGATATATAATGTGAGTGAGGAATAAAAAATAAAATGAGTATATTTAAAAAGTAATAGGTAAAAATATATATAATAATAATAATAATAATATAGTAATAATAATAATAATAATAATAATAATAAATAATAGTAATAATAATTACAAAAATGATAATAAAATAAGATGATAATAAGAATAATAATAATAAAGCAAAGAATAATTAAAATGATACCGAATAATGAAAATAATACCTTAATAACAATGATATGGTAATAATAATAGTAATAGAGAACAACAATACATTAATAATAATATATGTTAATAATAATAATAATAATAATAATAATAATAATAATAATAATAATATGTAAAAGGAAATAATAATATAGTAAAATAATAATAATATGTTAATAAGAGTAATAATAGTAGTAATAATAGTTAATGATAATAAAATACATAATAATAGTAAAAAATAATAGTAATAATAATATATTAAATTGATTAATTTAATTAAAATATTGAAAATAATAAAAAAAAGGACTAAATTGAACCTAAAATAAAAGTTCGGGGCCAATTTGAAATAAAAAAATAAAGAATAGGACCAATTTGGGCGCACAGATAACAAGGGAGGACCAAAATGGGCAATATCCCATCCTCCCAAAACGCACAGCACCAAGGGAGACCGAATTGAAAGTCAAAATAAAATACAGGGTAAAATTAGGAATAATGAAAAATTTAATTTCAAAACAATAAAAAAGCGGAAGGGCTAAATGCGCAATTAGCCCTTCCATTAAAAAATCGCGAATCTTCAACTGGAGCGGGTCGGGTCGTGGGGAGATAGGGGTGAAACGACGTCGTTTAGTCGTCTAAAATCCAGCCCAAAAACGGTGCCGTTTTGAACCCCATATAAAGAGCCGAAATCGAAAAAAAAAAAAAAAAAAGGCATTTTTCACTTTCATTTCTTCAAAAATTTTGAGAGCTCCCAGACCCTCTCTCGCACCCTCTGGTCCAATCACCGGACCGGTCATCGTCCACCGCGCCAGCCACCGTACACAGTGGCCGAAAATCGCCAAAAGGTAAAATTTTTTATTTTATTTTATTTGCTATATTTATCTAAATATATATACTGTTTTTTTTTTAAATATTGAAAGGTATGTACAAATGGGTTCGAAAAAGAAAGAAAAATAAAAAGAAAATAAATAAACCTTTATCTCGAAATCTTTGACTCTGTTTTCGGTGTTTCTTGCTGCGATTTTGTGTTGGTATTCAAAACCTTTTGATGGTATTTTTTACTTTTTTTTATGTTTGAGCCTTTGTTTTTTATTTCCAAGCCAAAAAAGAGTCCCCTTGAAATACATTTAGATTCAACCTTTATGGCCATTTTTACAATGGTTTTTAATCTATTCCACTGTTTGTTGCGTGTTTGCTTCATCTTTGCAGGGTAGTTGACGACGATGGAGCAGGTGGCTAATAGGGGAGTGGTGGTAGGTGGTGGCAGAGGTCAAAAGACCTAGGTGCGGTGCCGAATTTAGGGGCTAGGGTTTGTTCTCTTTTTTTATTTTTATTTGTGCTGTTAGGGTTAGTTTGGGCTTGGGTTAATATTGAGTTATCAAATTAAACCTCATAATCAAGTTTCATTTTTAAATTAATTAATATAATAATACATGATTATATTATTTTAATAATTTAATTAATTATTTATAACCTTAATTTCTGTATTCGTTTTAAACCCTCGATTTATAAACGCACAAAGATAGTCTTATAAGTCGGGGTGTGACCACTCTCAATTTTCACGAACCCGATTCTTCTAACCTAGTTTTTGAGGTGTGACATAAATACTATACTACAATTTTATTATTTTAGATTTTTAATTTCGGTATTTTTCGAAATGTGTTTTTTTAATTTTTAGATTAACTTTTTTTTTCTGTTAATTCCAAGGGCTGCATCAGGATATGGTCTTGGTCTCCCTCTTTAAATGGTAAAATTATAGTTTAATCCCTCAAAAAATGGTAAAATTATAAATTAATAAAAAAATAAAATTACATTTTACACATCAAAATTTATAAATCAAAATTTCCCTCGAAAAGTTGTCTAGGTTAACTTCTAGTTAATTTAATCAAATATGACAATTATACAACATTGGGAAAATTCTTTTGTATACACTCAAAGCATACACCAAAATTTCTAACGTTTTTGTTAGAAATTTTGATGTTGGTATAAATTAAAAATCTTAATTTAATTTCGAGTGTGCAATATAACTTTCGTACAACATTGATTTTTTTTTTTTTTGGGTACAAATCATGCATTTTCTTCACACTCTTTTAAGAAGACACACACACACAAAAGAGAGTATATATACTATATATTCAACTATACAAAAAGTTATGATATATATGCCACATCTTTTATGTTAAAACAAATAAGCTATGCCAAGTTATTTGAGGAATGGAAAAAATAAGTAAGCATTGGGACTAAAAATACAAAATTTTAAAAACATTGGAATTAAAAATATCGAATTATAGTAAAAGGATTAAATTCACAAAAAATACATGGTAGAGGGACTTTCTACAAACTTTGACCATATCAATATTTTCACCGCCAGTCTCATTCTGATCCCTCGAAAGCAAGTATGTAATGAGTAAATTTCATTAACATCTTAAATAATTAAAATATATGATAAAAATAGAAAAAAAAATGAAATTCTAAGAATTATGTGTGAATTTATAATTTTATAGAATTACAGAGTGGAGTAAACAGACAATAATGAAAATTTAATTAATATAAATAAACTCATGAGTACACAAAAGGTCAAGTTATTGCAGAAGTCCACAACATTAATTTTGCAATTAATTCAATTGCTAGACTTTTTAAAAAAATTTGAAAGTTTTTTTTAATAAGTTATAAATATATAGAAGTAAAATTATAAATAATATACATCCAACAAATTTTAATTCTAAATAAATTATATAAATTGAAAATAAAATATATTTGAACAAATCCACATGTAAGTCCGTTATTGACATTTTTGGGGCCTTAGGCAAAACAATAAAATTGAGTTTTAGGTTCTTTAAAAGTTGAATATTTTTTAAATTCTTTAAAAGTTGGTAAAAAAAATTTTGGACCCCTTAAAAATTGAAAAATAATATTTTAGACCCTTTTAGCCTTAGGCCTTAGGTGACCACAGCTCCAGATGACCCCAGGGTTGAGCCTACCCATAGTAAGACTTGAACCATCATAAATATGGTGGAAGTGGAGAACTCACACAATTACATATGAAGAGACTTGAACATAAGTTTTTAAAATTCTCCAAATCTTAACCTTACATCTAATCTAATATAAAGATTTGCAAAATTTGAAATTTAACTTATGTGACCCTAGTACTAAATTTGAATATAATTAATATAATATTAGAAAATGCTTTTATTATATTTATAATTAAATTAAAATAAAATTATTTTTAATTGTTAAATAGCAATACGAGTGAAGTCAAATGGAATTGTTAAATATATTGTTTAAGGTTTAACATGAATGAATAAATTTATCGAGCGAAACGGATAACGTTATCCTTAAATAATATAAAAGTATATATTTATGAGTATTTACTCCAAACAAATCTAAAAAGTATACATAATTGTTAATTATGTTATATTTATGAATATTCTCTTTTAAATTCTAAAATTTTGACACATGTAACCCTTTAAATTTATAAAGTTATTTTTAATATTTAGGTGGTGTTGGATGTGGATTTGAAATATTTGGTAATAGAGTTTGGGACCATAGAGATAATTAAAGAGGTTGAGATTAGTGGCAAAGCAAAGCTTTCACCCATTTAGCATTGAAAGGATGATAAATGATGGGTCCAAAGACCCCCCTAATTGAGACTAGTTTAACACACTCCACCAAGGTGTCTCTCTTAATGTGCCAGAAAACTGAAAAATGTCCATGTTTATGCATGTTCATTTATTGAACTCACTAATGAGCTGGTTCTCAATTCCTTTGATTTCACTCTTGGTCCATTCCCCTATTATTCAAACTTGAGACCAATCAAAAATGAGTAGAAAATCAGTACCAATATATTCAAATATATATATATTAACCATATTTATTGCATATAAATATTCAACATGAATATTTTTAAAAACGCATATCTTCTTTATAACAAATTTCATTAAATATCATAAATGAGAGAGAAAGCAACCTTCGGGGACAGCACCAAAAGCAATTGGACTTTCTGTTCCAGCCTCAATCCTAACATATCATAAGAAAAATGAAAAACTGGTCATCCAAGCCTTTCTTAATTATGCATCTGTACATAGTTTTTTTCTTATTTTCTGCATTTTCTATAGGTTTTTTAAAAGTGGGAAAATGAACCTTTTGTTTATGCTATTACTGTCAACCGGTGGAATTAACAAGGAGAGGCAGTGATGGATTAGATGCGGTGGTTCACCTCTGAGTAAGGTGAAGAGCCACTAGAAATAGGATGGGTCTTTTGGTGAGAGAGTTTGAGAGGAAGAAGTTTCTCATATGGAATGAAATTTGGATCTTCTTCGGTTATTGTTGTTGACTTTTATATTGAGAGACAGAGTTGCCTATGTGTTTAGAGATTAAATTATACATAATTTTCTTGCAATGATGTCCTAAGATATTACATTTTAAGATAATTGAGTAATCAATGATTTGAAAATTCATTGTGTGAGTCATTCATGCTTAGTAAAGATATGATGTGGTATGAGGTTCAATAGGTTTAAATTTGCCTATGATAAAAGGTGGAAGATTCATTAGGTGCGTGATTCACTAATTTATTTAAATTTATCGAATCGTGTAGCATTATTTATGCGATGTAAATAAACAAGTAATAAGAGCAAACAAACACAAAATCTACACAAAACGGATTGATACAAAAGTTATAAGAGGAATCGAGTTTTACCATTCCTGATTTTAGATTAAAGCAAGAAAACAGGAGGCACTTGTTAACAACAAATTGTCAAATATTAATGTTGTTGCAGGTTCAATTGACCAATGCGAAGGGCTCAAAGATCTTTCTTGTTGTAAGGACTGTCGATTATGTTAACACTTTTCTAAAACAGTTGCTGTTTTACATGGGGTCCTGTGTCCTTGTATGTGTCTGTTTTTTTCAATTGTCATGTCGTGATCTTGTATTTGACTTTGTACTCTGCTGTTGGACTACTAATGAGTTTGACAATTACGTTAGTATATTTTTGTAGGACGGTGGCATGGGTTCTTATTACGTGCATGTAGGGCCTGCATTTGTTTGACGGTGCCATTACCTTAATATTAAACACACAATACGAAAGAAAAAAGAAGGGAAAATCATATGGATATCTCAAAATTTATTAAAAATATCTTAAATACATAAACCCTTATTATTTGAATCAAGCAGTCGAACGGTACGTTCTATCTTTTATCTTAATTTTCTTCATTTATAAATATATTTTAAGAGGTATTTCTTATTTTGTTAATCTAGTTTTTTAAAGTTTCAATTACGTGAGTGGAATAATTTTGTTTTGAATTTTAATTTAATTTAATCCACTTTCAAAAGCAGCCATGATACACTTGCACATGTTAATAAAGTGATAAATTGGTAATTGTCAAGTTTTGATTGGCGAATTACCTGATGATTAATTCACCAGCCAAACATGATAAGAGCATATTTATTAAATTTGATTATTTCATTTATTGACTAAAGTTAATAAAGAAACACATGTACATCCCATGCAATACATGCATGCATGCCTCATGCACTTTTCTCACCGGACCATGCGGAAGAAACTAATTTATTTATTACCATTACCATACTTACAGTGATTTATAAACAACTAAAGATAAAATCCCATTAACAGGTGTTTATAATCAGTGTATTTGCTTTTAACAAGATTGTGATTGTATTTTATTGTTCATACTATATACTTATTCATAATCCCTCCAATTTGGGAGTTAATATTAATGTATATTTAAGTACATTTAAATTTACGTTATTTTTATTGTTGTAACAATAATAATGTTAACTGAACTAAGGCTTAATCAATTATATTCGTGTATATATATGTATTATAGAGTTAAATCACTATTTGCGCCTAAACTTGGCAACTATGTTCACATTGGAACTTGAACTTTTTTTTTTGTCCAAGTCTTAAACTTGATAATTGTTCTTGTATTGGAGCCTGATCTAGGTAATTGTTCCTACATTGGGGGCTTGAACTTTTTTTTTCAAATTAGTTCTTGAACTTGACAATTGTTCCCATATTAGAGCCTAAACTTTAGGGTTTTTAAGGAAAGATCAAAGACTAACGTGGACAATAAAAACGTTTAAGCCTAATGTGAGAACAAATTGACAAGTTTATGGCCTGACTTGTACAAAAAAAAAATTTAGGCCCCGATGTAGAAATAGTTATCAAGTTCAAGCTTCCAAAAATGATTTAATCCTATTAAGCTTTTCACAAAGTTGGTGTCATCTATCAATCGAGTGTCAACTCAATTTGGAAATTACTAAAAACCCTTTTACTTTTACAAAGTACCAAATATTTATATGAGGTTATTTTATCTTTCCATATTTTTTAATAAAATTAATAATACTATATGAGATTTGAACTTGGGTTACATTATTTAACTTTTAACTTAACTATTTCAACCAAAGGGATAAATATCAAAATTATATTTGAACTTTGATCTAATTTTACAATGTCATTTATGAACTTTGATTTTATGCAATTTTATACATGAAAAGTTAATTTGATTCAATTTTCACAAATTAATAACAAGATTATCGAATTAACAACATTTTACGTTTATATATTGCGTACACAAACAATTATATTGATCCAATATGATAAAAATGTATGTATTTGTTTCTTTAAATGTATACAGATATTTGAATCAAAATCAAAATTTCATATATACATTTGAATCACAATTTAAGTTTTATCGTATAATTGCGCCAAATCAAAATTTATGTATTAAATTGCATATTAAACCAAACCTCATGTATAAATTTAATATTTATCTCCAACGAGCCTTAAATTTAAGATAATTTTTTTATAAATATACATTTTTGTATTGTTCATGTCCATTTTATGTAGATTTTCTTATACTCGCGTCATCGATGTAACATAAATTAATATTCATAGTATTACATTTGTTATCATAATACCTTTAACTAAATATACATTTATGATAGTAATTAAATCTTGATTAGAGATTTTTTAAATACAAAATCTAAAATTACTCATAACCACTCTTTAACTCTTAAATAGAAGAATAAATGCGCTTCAACGCACCCGTACTTACACCCTCTTGTACTAATAATAATATCGATGCCAATCGAACTAATACTTAGTGGACATCTCGATTAGATATTTATCATCAATTTTTATAAACAATGTATTTGCTTTTTACAAAATTTTAAAATTTGAACTTAAATTATTCTTATAATGTAATTTACCTCCAATATTTATTGATAATTTTGACTTTTGTTCATCGTGAATATTCGTTAAATTAATTACTTTTCGTCGCTATAAAAAATTACACGTAACTAAGACTAAGTCTACAACGGCAATTTAAATCTGCAGACTTGCATATACTGTAATTTAATTAACCCCATTATTCATAACCTATTTTTCTTTATTACTACTTTTTTTTTAATACAGCAATAAAAATGGCAGAGTCTGGCCAAAAATATAAATAAAAATGGGAGAGAGAGAGAGAGAGGAGAGAAATAACTAGGTTTCCTTTGTACAGCAGAAACCACATTGAATGCAACGCGGTTTTGTGAGGCAGAAGAGGCATTGGCTTCGCCGTAGCTCAGCTGACTTCGCCATTTCATTGAATTAATGCCCCTTGCTGTCATCTTTTGACTCTTTGCATACACCCCCAGTTGCAAAAAAAGGTCTCTTTAAAGTTTAACCCCTCTCTCTCCCATTTTTTTCTTATATATGCCAATTGCAAAGTCATAAACTCTGCCTTAGACCCTTGTCTTCAATTAACCACAGAAATTCCTATAGAATATCTGTTTCTTTGGTTGAGGTTTTCAGAAGGTAACTGGTAATGGGGAGACCACCTTGCTGCGACAAAGTCGGTGTGAAGAAAGGTCCATGGACTCCTGAAGAAGATATCGTCTTGGTGTCTTATATTCAAGAACATGGTCCTGGGAATTGGAGAGCTGTTCCTACCAATACAGGTTTTTCATCTTTTTGATTAAATCATAAATGGAATGCAATCAAAATTCAAGATATTAATGAATTTTTTTTTATTTCCCAGGGTTGCTCAGATGTAGCAAGAGTTGCAGGCTTAGATGGACTAATTACTTGAGGCCCGGGATTCGAAGGGGTAACTTTACAGAACATGAAGAGAAGATGATAATCCACCTTCAAGCTCTTTTAGGCAACAGGTAATTAATTGATTCATCTTTTTTTCTCTGATTTATTTTAATCTTAGATGGAAATGAATAATGGGGAGTTTTAATATTGTTGCAGATGGGCTGCAATAGCATCTTACTTGCCTCAAAGAACAGACAATGACATTAAAAACTACTGGAACACTCATCTGAAGAAGAAGCTGAAGAAACTCCATGGAAGTGAAGGTTATTGCAGAGATGGGTTCCCATCATCAGCTGCATCAGACCAGATTTCACGAGGTCAATGGGAGAGAAAGTTGCAGACTGATATAAATATGGCTAAACAGGCTTTATCAGATGCATTGTCGCCTGAGAAATCAAGTGATTTAGCTGAGTTGAAACCTTGTCATGGGAACACTTATGCCAAACCAGAAGGGTATGCATCAAGCACAGAGAATATAGCTAAGCTGTTAAAAGGGTGGATGAGAAAGAACCCATTAAAGCCTGCTTCAACAAACTCTGGTGTCACTCAACAATCATATGACAACATGGCGGCTACTGGGGTGACCACCGATTCAGCTAATTCTAGTGAAGGGAATGATCAAAGGTGCAGCAAGCCAATATGTGAGGGTTTTGAGTCATTGTTTGTGTTTGAATCTTTTGATTCTTCAAATTCAGATGATTTCTCACAATCCATGTCAACTGAGGCAAGCCTTAGTTTGCAAGATGAAACAAAGCCAGATCTTAGTCCCCAACTTTCATTGCTTGAGAAATGGCTTTTTGATGATGCTGCAAATCAAGGGAAATATTACCAGCTTAGTGATATCACATTAGATGAAAACCCTAGTTTTTTCTAGAGGGGGGGATTTGAGAGTTCTTGTTTTAGGAGCTTTTGGGGATTCTTTCTTGGCTTATTTTTTTCAGTCACCCCCTTTAGTGGTACTACAGAAGTGTAAATTTTCACAATATTAGTGTGTTGGCAGATACCTTTGGTCGAGAATAAGTAATTTCTGCCTTCAATCCTATTTAGACAATGATTTGTCTGCTTTGTAAAATCTTGAATTTGGAATTATAAGATGATTTAAACTTACTCCCAAGTATACAGGTAAGCTAGATTTTTTCTTCTCCATATTTTTAGAAAGTTTTATAAAAATTATATCATATTATACATTAATTTTGATTGAATTTGTAATATAATATATAAATGAAATTTTTATTTTAATTTGGTTATTACAAACCATTAATAAAGTTTTAAATTAATAATTATGTTTACTTGTCTTAAAATAATTAAATTAATTTGTTTTTATAAATGTATACAATAGAACTAAAATAAAATTATATATATATAATTATACAAAATCAACATTCATGTATTATGTTACACATTAAAATAAAATTTATCTCGTATATTTATATATAAATATTTAAAAAGTAATATTATTAGTTTTTTTTTCCTGGCTTTAGCTGTACTGAGCAATTACTATAGGAACTTGTCATTAATTGTTTTCTTGGATTGTAAAGAGAAAAGAAAAAAGTTGCCAAAAAAAAAACAAATAAATGAATCAACAACTTATTAATAGCACACACTGGCTTCAATTTATTGGATGTGCTGAGGAATTAAAGTTTGACTTAATCTCTTGTGATGCTGTGTGCATTATTTCATGACCCCATGACATAAAAAAAGTCAACTACCAAATACCAATGTATTGCAATTGCTTTTTGTTTGATTGAAAGTTAATTGAAGTAAGGTTGGCCATTAATTAGGTAGGCTACAACCTTGTTTAACAAGTTATTGTGAAGTAAATTCCCAAGTTAATATCTTCAACAAACTTTTGATTCCTTTTAATAAAATATATTTTAGAAAAGTTTTTTAAATCTTATTTCATGTTTCAATAAGGGTTTGATTTGATGAAATTTTTATATTTTTAGAGTTAAGGTAAATTTTTTGGGTTTCTTTTAATTTTGAAATTGAGTAGATTGGTTTTTTCAAAATTTAGAGTAATTTAATCCTTTTCCATTTTGAAATTGAGTAACTAAGATAATTAATTATATTATTAATGTTTTTCGTCAATTATACATAATTTTAATTGGTATTATAATAAATTTAGTCTTTGATATTTACATATTTTGTCATTTTAGTTTTGATTCTAAAAATTCAATAAATTTAGTCTTAGCATTTACATATTTACATAAATGTTGCGGAGTAAATTTATTAAATTAGGAGTAAATTGACAAAATGTGTTGACTTCAACGTGGATGACAATTAATTGCCTTTAGTTGCTCACTTTCAAAATTGGCAGTGATTAAATAAGTTACTCTTTTTTTTAGAATGATCAATTTGCTCAATTTAAAAATTGAGAGAAATTCTAATAATTTAGATTTGATTAGAATTATGAGATGAGAATGTTCCAAATGTATTTTATGATAGGATTCAAATTTAAAATTTTTTTTGGTGAATAGTAAAGATGGCCAGATCATATACAACCCAAAATGTCACAAGATCCTTACTAATTCTAGAACCTTTTAAAACTTGGATTATAAGTCTGAGAAAGTTGTTCGGCCAAAACCTGTATATGAAATTGGCAGATATTGCTTGGTTTGCAAATCACCACCAGGGTCGTCTGGTCATAAATGCAAACATGTGAAAGCCTTTTGATTTTCCTTGCTTGATTTTCACAGGTTAGACTGGGAAGATGAGTTTTCAATAATAATCCTGGCCACCCAATTTTGCAACACACTGTAAAGCCATATACACAGTCATGAAAACCACCATTTTCTCCAAATGTCAACCAACACCAATGCAAAATTTTCAACTTGGTTAACTTCCTTTTTTCTACCCACAATTCCAATTTCCAATGCCACCTTTCCTTCTATCACATGCCATTTCAAACTTTGTATTACGTACTCAGAAACTTGAATATTTATCAAGTTTTTTTATGATTTTATTTTCTCTATCAATAATATTTACGATTGTGATCATATTAATATTAAATATATTGGTAATCTACATAAAATTCGAGATTGCTATGGTAAAATCACCTTTCTAATTCCACTCAATTTTAAAATAAGTAAATTGGTTTTATCAAAAAATTAAAGTAATTATTTAATTCTTATCAATTTCAAAAACTAGTAACTAAAGATAATTAATTATATGCTAATATTTTCATTCATTGTATATGATTTTAATTGATATAATAACAACTTTAGCATTCAAAATTTACACATTCTGTCAATTTGGTCTTAATCCAAACGATATTTTGGAAATATGTAAATGTTGAGGCAAAATTTATAATTTTTTAGAATTAAGGCCAAAATGATAAAATATATAAATATTGGAAGCTAAATTTATTATTATACCAATCAAAATTATATACAATTGACGAAAAATATTCACGTTGTAATTAATTATCTTTGATTATTTATTTTAAAATTGACAAAATTAAATTATTTTAATTTTTAAAAAAATTAATTTACTCAAATTTAAAATTCCAACAACAATTGAAATGTCGGTATTTAATATGTGTATAATCGGGCACAACAAGTCAAATATAACTTGTGAAAGACAAATTTCCTTATCTCAGACGCCATTTAGTGCAGTTACATGCCGAAGTGATGGGCATAATTTTAATTTTCACATTTTATATTTTGCAGATTTTTTTAAGTATTTATATTTAAAAACATTTAATATATATTTAAATATACGTATAAAATTTTAAATTTCATTATGTGTATCCTCTTCAAAAATATTTCTGTTTGGTCTCGGATGTATTTTTTTATTATTAACTCAGTTGCGCTCTATAATGTTTGATTCTTGTTATAATTTATTTAAATATGTATTATCAAGGGGCAATGCTAGAAAGGAATAAGCAAAGGCCTTGGTGATAAAAAGGGAGTAAAGGAAGCGGAAGAAGAATCGTATTTAAGTTGTTCGGCTCAAAAAAAAAAGATTTAAATCTGACCCGTAAAGAAGAAATAAACAAATTTAGAAATTAAAGAAAATACTAAATAAATAAACAAAATTTAAAAGTGGAAGATAAATAGAATAAATCGATGAATGCTATAAATATATGGATAAATGTCTAACTGAACCTTTTGAAATATAAACTCCAACAAGTTCAATTAATTACTCTAATTAGTCCTCCAAGAAATAATCCTTGGCAAATTGAAGGATGAAAAATAAATTCTCACGACTCCTTGAAGAAAATTGAGAAAAAAACTACTTCTAAAAATCACAAGAAATAAATCTTGCACAAATAAACAGACTCCTAGAGTTGAAAACTTTATTAATTAAAATAATTGTGAGTCTTTATATAAGCTAGCTAAGTACATCCAAATAAAACTCTAAAGTATACTGAAACACTAATTAATCTAAATAAGAAATAGTTTTAAACTAAACTTTCTTTTTGACTAAGAAACATAAAACTCCTAAACAACTTAAAATACTCAAACAATATCCAAATTTTGGAATAAATAAATAATAAAATAATAAAACCTAATAAATACAACATTGTGCTCATATATAATAAAAATTAACCCTCAAAATCAAACCCAATATGATTTAAACTCGAACTAAAAACCTAAAACTCATCATTTTTGTAATAATCCTATCCAGAAATTCTGTTCGTGCAGTTTTTACTTAAATGATCATAACTCAAGTTCTCGAACTCAAAATTGAGTGATTTAAAGTTCTTTTCGAAGCTAAGAGATAGATCTTCGAATTCCATGAAACATCTCAACCTAAAAATGCCTGGATCCCATTCAAAAAGTCATCACAAGTCAGTTGATTTCTCAAACTTGAAAATTGGTAGCTTCGGTGAGTGAAATTTAATAAATTTCACCTCATCCGTACATGAATCACTTAGCCTACCCTAAAATAGAAAAATTATGTTGTCGTCTCTCTAAAATATAAAAAATTATTAATTAATACATGATGAAATTATATTTTACCCCTTCAAAAATGATAAAATTGTGATTACTCCTAAAAATTATAAAATTATAAGCTTACTGTCGAAACCATTTTTTTTTTAAAAAAGGGGATCGACTTTTAAAACCAAATATGGAGTCGCCACCAATCTTTTTGTTTAGGTGTGATTGGATCACCTAATAAAACGTTTTATTACATTTAAATCAATTTTGGTCTACGCAAACTTAAAAAAAAGGGGGTTCGGGAGTTGGTTACGTGCGAGGAAGGATTAGCACCCTCGCTACGTTGAAAATTGGTACCGAATTGATTAAATACTGCCCTTATGTCTAAGATTTAAAACTATTTTTTTTTTGACATATGATTCTTTAAAAAAAAACATTTGAGTGGTTCAAGTTGGTCGTCAAAATTCTCTCGTTTCAAAGGTATTCAGCATCACATCCAGCACGATAGGTTACGATTCTTTATACCTTTGCAAACACGATTGATTTTTGATTTCCAAAAGTTCATACGTTGAAAATTACAAAAAGATGTCCAATTATTTAGTTCAACGAAAAACCGAAACCCAGCACGGCAGGGCACGATTCTTCAATCTTCCAAACATTGAACATTGCCTTGCTTAGAAATTTATAAAACATGAGTGAAATATTAAAGGAACATTCAATTATTTGGAACAAACCGGAAATCGAAAACCAGCACGATAGGGCACGATTCCCCGAATTTCTAAACATTGAACATTGCCTTGTTTTAGAATTTGGAAAACACGAGTGAAATTCTAAAGGAATATTCGAATATTTTGAACAAACGGGAAATCGAAACCCAGCACGGTAGGGCACGACTTCCTGAATTTCCAAGCATCAAACATTGCCTTCGTCTTAAGGAATTTTCAAACGAATAATTATAAAACCAGCTTGAAATGCATTAATTTAGCTTGAAATAAAATGGAATAATTAGTTTTAAAGAGTTGGGAATTATAAAGTGATATTTGTAAACCAAAAAGGAAAAATAAGAACACGGGATAATATGCATGTATGAAATACTATGATGGATGAATGAAGATAATATAATTCATTTAATCAACTAACAGAATAAACAATTAAATTCAACCAATCTAAGAAAAATATTACCAATTTCCTAAGCATGAATGAAGAATAATCAATATAATAGTAATACAAAGCGAAAATAATATACAACAATAATATTCATAGCCTAATACAACACAATCAAATGCAAAATATGCAAAAAAATGAAAATAAAAAAATATATTTATAAGACAAACTAGAGATATATATGTAATCATTAAAATACAAACTAGAGATATATATGAATTGTTGAATTTGAGAGTATTTGTAAAAAAAACAAACTAGAGATATATATGTAATCATTAAAATACATGTTATAGAATGTGTAGAAGCCCAAATTGCCCGGGCCCGATTACATCAAAACCCAACCAAACCTCTAAACCAACTAAAACCCTTAACCCATGACCCATTTACATCTACTCAAACCCATTACAAAACCCGAATATTAAACCCAATTCAAAAGCCCATTAAGCCTCCCAAAAAAAAAAACCTAACCCCAAAAAAAAACCTAACCCCCCCCAAAAAACTAAGAAACCCTAGCCACCTAGCCACTTTCCCACTTGCCCCATTTTTCCTCCCATTTTTGATATCCATTGTCTACCACCATCAACTACAAAATAGAAAAAGAAATAATAGAAAATCATGTAAAAGATAGCTATAAAAAGCCATTCAAAAATCATGTAAAGGGGAGGGATTTTTTACAAAGATTGAAAAAGGAGACAAACACAAAAATCCCTTCAAATTTTGAACACAAAAGAAACATCAATAAAAATGTTGCATCTTTTTCTTTTTTCCTCTTCTTTCGAATCTTTTTTTTCTTTCTTTTTTTTGTGTTGTTTTTTTTTCTTTCTTTATATATACATATATTGTTAAAAAATTTTTTTATCTTTTCCGCCATCGTGGGTGTGGTGGTGGTGACGACGACGCCGACGATCGACCGAGTGACCAAATTTCCCTGGGCGGATTTCTTTCCCCCTCACTTCTCTTTTCTTTCCCCATTCTTTTTTTTAGGTATTTATATATATTATGTATATATTTTTAATGCCATTAGTTATATATTTCTTATGTATATATTCTTAAATACTATTATATATACATATATATATATATTTTAAATACCATATTATGTATATATTATTATTACAAATTATTACTATTGCTAGTATTATTATAACTATTATTATATTACTGTATATTTTATGTACATATGTATATATATATATTTGTACATATCATTATTTTATATTATTGTTGTAAATTTTTATGTACGTTTCCTAATATTTTCTTTTATTGTAGATATTATTATTATTATTACATACTTTTATTATATGCATATATATATATATGTATTTTTATGTACATATTATTATTTTATATTATTATTACCAAATATATCATTTTTCCTATTTTATTATTAGTACATGATTTGTTTTTATTTTGTAAATATCATTATTATTGTTATTCTAATATTCTAGTATTTCATGTTAATATTTTTCATTAATGATATCATTTTTTTTTGCGTTCTTTATCTATTTTTAATTTCTCACTTTAGGAATATTTTTCTCATGTTTTAATTAATTTCAAAAATATGGCAATGTACCGATTTAATATTAAGCCATCGATTTCATCGCTATGTTGGGTGAAATTAAATTGGCTTGTGTTAAAAATGGGACACCCTTTCTAAAAAAATCGAAAACTAAAATTCTCATTTTCAATCGAATCACGATTAAATATTATATTGAACTCGTATTTTTGAAAATCAAGTCAACACATGTTTATGAGATACCAATTTTAGGCGTCGCGAGGTGCTAATACCTTCCTCGCGTAATCGACTCTAACCCCAATTTTTCTCTGGCCTTTCACGTAGACCTAAATTTGGCCTTCTTTTTGTTTTAAAATAATTTTATTAGGTGTCCGATCACACCTATAAAAAAGGATCGGTGGCGACTCCCTTTGCTAATAAAATCGAAAGTTGGTTTTCAAATGTTTAATAAATCGCCACAATTAGTGACCAAGCGAAACTAAAAAAAATTTTACGTCGCTACAGATGGCGACTCCACTGGGATAGGTACCTCTATTTTTTAGAGTCGAGTCGAGTTAAGCATGTGTCGTTAAAATTTGCAAAAATTCCTTGTTCAAAAACATATTTAGTTGTGATCCTTAAAATTTTAAATTTCGAAGAATCATTTGTATCGTGTTGTAAATATTTTCCTAACTTGTTTATCATCCGTTTTTCAGCTCTAAGTTTTTACGATTCTAGTTTTTAGTTTTAAATAAAGAGAAAAGGCTTGCAAGTTTCTCTTCACACACCGTGCACGTGCATTTTTGTTGCATAACATGAGCTCTATACCCGGGCTCCGTCCCTGTTAAGTGAAAGTAAACGCTACGCCTTCGTGAGTTAACTCGTTCCTCCGCACAGGCTAGTGAATACTTTCGGGTTACATATGACTTATGCTTTCGTGAGTTAACTTGTCCCTCCGCATAGGCTTAAGTAAATGTAATCCCTCGAATTGATCTCGTAAGCCTATGATGGGCCATGACCGAGGCTCTGTATTAATCTTAGTAGATGACAGTACAGACAATTCGAGTACCCATCTAGAACCAAAACCGCATATAGTAAACCATACGAGCCATCCAACTAAAATCGAGCCAAACCTCCGTCCGTTTACTAGTCACTGAAATAAGTACACGGGAAAAACACATCTTACCTTCTGTTTCTTTTACATTTACGCTTTCTATGCAAAGGAATCAAGTCCACTGGACCAAGTAGTTTAATTTATTAGATTGTCCACAGTTTTTCTCTGTTTATATGTGTTGTGCTAACCAAGTTTGTTTGTCTTTATTCTTATTTTACATCATGCATTATAGGCATCATATTAGGAAGGTGTTGACTAGAGATCGGTTGCGAAAAATGGGTTTCTGATGGCCGAGTCAATTATACGAGTGACCGAAACGTTGTGTAATAGACACTTTTGATTAAGGAAATGCCTAAATAGGGGCTATCTTGAAATCAACACCAATTTCTTGCATTTCCTTCATGAGTAACATTCATTTGACATTTATGCATTCATTCATGCATTCATTCATTCATTGCATATCCCATGCTCGTTCGCTGAGGTTAAAACGTACAATTCACAGTTGCAATACTTCAAATCTGGAACCACGCCACTCGTATAGAACGCGTCGACAAACTAGAACAATAGAGGCTGAATTCAATGAAAGGATTGAAAGAATGGAAAGAATCCAAAAGGAATTACAAGAGCAGTTGGCTAGGTCACAGCAAGAGACGAGAGACTTAATGGTGAGATCACGAGAAGAATCGCTCGAACAGAAGGATCAAATGGCCAAGATGATGGAGATGATGTCAGCTTTAGTTAAAGGAAAAGGACCCATGTAGAGCCCTGACATCGAGGAATCTCGATCAAGAGTTAATCACAATCAAGACCCGCTCTATCCCCCCGGATTCACTCCACTACGCGCTCGTGCAGCACAAAGAGGGTGCACCCAAGGAGAACCCACAAACCCAGAGCAACGGCCGGTGCCACATACTCATTTAGGGTAAGGAATATTCATATCAAATACTGGGGCTAATCCTGCCAATCCAATTATTCCAGATTTGGACGATCCAGCGGAAATAACCAGGTTGAGAACGGACGATCACGATGCTCAAGAGAAGTATAGGAGCTTAGAGGAAAGACTCAAAGCAACAGAGGGTACTGAAGCCTTCTCTGCACTAAGTGCCAAAGAGCTCAGTTTGGTGCCTGATCTAGTTTTGCCTTCGAAGTTCAAGGTGCCTGATTTCAAAAAATACGATAGCATGAGATGTCCAAAGTCTCATCTTGTCATGTTTTGCTGAAAAATGACTGGTTACATGAATGAAGACTAACTACTCATACATTGTTTTCAGGATAATCTAGTAGGATCGACTCTTCGATGGTACAACCAGCTTAGTAGGGAAAGGATCTGATCTTGGAAGGACTTGGCATCAGCATTTTGTGAGCAATACAAGCATGTATCAGATATGGTGCCAGACCGGATGACTTTGCAAATGATGGAGAAAAAGCCGTCAGAAACTTATAGACAGTATGCGCAGAGATGGAGGGATGTCTCAGCCCAAGTGGAACCCCCACTAACAAAAACGGAGATAACTGTTCTTTTCATCAACACTTTGAAAGCACCGTTTTATGACAAGCTAGTGGGAAGTGCCACGAAAGACTTTGCGGATATTGTAATATCCGGTGAGCTTATAGAGAACGCCGTCAAGAGCGGTAGAATGGAAGGTCAAGAAAGTTCAAGAAGAGCAGCCCCCATGAAGAAGAAAGAACCAGAAGCCCACATTGTGGGAATGGGAAGCCGTTATGCCCCTAACCCATATCCAAACCAACCCTGACCTCGAAATTATCCTCCTCCGAATTTCTATTATCCTCCTCAGACCCCTTACTACCAAGCACCACCTCTTTCCTACCCCGTATACGCCATGAACAACCAAATGCCCGTCACTACATTCCCACAAAATACAATACCCGCCCAAGGTCAACCCAAAAACGAGCAAAGGCCAGCAAAACCCAATTCCGAGAAACTACAATTCACCCCTATTCCTATGTCATATGGGGAACTGTACCCAAAACTTTTGGAGAAGCAATTGATATCCCCGCATTATATGGCATCCTTGAGGCCCCCATACCCGAAATGGTACGACCCAAACGCTAGTTGTGAATACCATACGAGAAACCAGGGACATTCCACGAAAAATTGCCTAGCCTTTAAGAGGAGAGTTCAAAGACTAATTGATGCGGGTATCCTACGATTCGATAGTGTCAGTAATGCAATTGGGAATTCGTTCCCTAACCATACTGAAGGGAATGTAAGCACAGTGGAGAAAGAAGATGAATGGCAAGTTAGAAGATGTGTTTCAGAAATAAGGACGCCTTTACAGAAAATCTGAGAGGCACTGGTCAAGAATGGATTGCTCTGTCGCCCCGACGATAATCTCAGAAAAGAATGTCAATTTTTTTATGATTTTCATAAATTTGTAGGGCATAACATTCAATCATATGAGGAATTTAAAAGGTTACTGCAAGACCGGATAGATAATAAGGAGATTGAGATCATTAATAAAGGAGAGGCCAATGAGAAAGAAGTATGTGCCTCCGACAATCAATCGTCAGGTTGTCCGTATAGCGTCGATCGACCATTTGTAATTTATTACGATGCAAGGAAGGAACCGGTGAAACCAAAAGTGATAATTGAAGTACCGTCTCATTTCCCTTACAAGAACAATAAATCAGTACCATAGAAATATGACGTTAATATCGTCACACCTGAAGATGAAAAACCCAAAACCATGACTGGAAGCGTCGGGGAAGTAGGTCATTTCACTCGTAGTGGAAGATGTTATTCGAAGGAGATAAAGAAGAACAGTGACTTGAAACAAAAAGGAAAAGCACTGATGCACGTGACAGAAGAGGAGCATGAAACTGTGCCTGAACAATAAGCTAAAAAGCCTGTGGACGAGGAGGAAGCACAGGAATTCTTAAAATTTATCAAGCACAGTGAGTACAACGTGGTAGAACAATTGAGTAAGCAGCCAGCGCGAATCTCGGTATTATCTCTGCTGTTGAATTCAGAACCACACCGGAACGCTCTGCTGAAAGTGTTAAATCAAGCTTATGTGGCAAACAATGTATCCGTTAAAAAACTGGATAGATGGATGAACAACTTGAATGCGGATAATTTTATTTCTTTTAGTGACGATGAAATACCGCCCAATGGTAGATGCTCAGTGAAAGCATTGCATATCACAACCCGTTGTAAAGGCTATATAATACCGAACGTACTAATCGACAATGGATCGGCACTCAATGTCATGCCTTTGGCCACACTTTCCAGGATTCCGATGATTTGTCATATCTAAGGCCCTGCCATTCTACAGTAAGGGCATTCGATGGAACAAGACGAGAAGTTATGGGAAAAATCGAGATCCCTCTAGAAGTGGGTCCCTACATATACGATGTTGAGTTTCAAGTCATGGACATTACACCATCATACAATTGTCTCTTGGGAAGACCTTGGATACATTCTGCTGGAGTAGTCCCATCATCCTTCCATCAAAAGGTGAAATTTATCATGGATGGCTGTTTGGTCACTGTCGAGGGAGAAGAAGACATTGTAGCATCTATTTCTGCCGACGCACTATATATTGAAGTGAGTAAAGATGCTATGGAATGTTCTTTCCGATCTCTTGAATTTGTTAATGCCACATTCGTCACTGAGGGAAACAGAATTCCCGCGCCAAAATTGTCAAGAAATACCAGGATGGGTGTCAAACTGACTGTAGGAAGGGGAGCTCGAGCGAGGAAAGGTTTAAGGAGATATTTGCAAGGAATAGTCAGGGCTCTAAAGCCAGTGCACCACAAGGTCCGATACGGTTTGGGTTCTATCCAGACATGCATCAAAGAAGAAAATAGTGGAAAAAATATCAGGAGAGAAGGATTGCGAGAACTTTGGGCTTAGAAGTAGAATGGGAGCCCATAACATACCCTACTTTGTCAAAAACATTTACATCTGGGGAATGATATACCCCGGACAGGATAATATACAAAGCATGCTGTTATTAATTGAAAGGGGTCTTCAGAATGTTAGTATAAATGTCATTGATAAAGGAAGTGAGGCTATTAAAAATGTTTCAACGATACGCCATTGTCCTCCTGGTTTCATGTTGAACAATTGGACTGCCGAGGACCTTCTTGTAGTTTATAAGTCTTCAGAGTAATGCTCAAACATTAACCCTTTATTGTGTCTTTAGATATAATAGAATTCTTTTGTAAGAGCTTGCATTCGCTCTTTATCATTTAAATGAATATCAATGAAGATACATTTTATCACGATCTTTCGCATTATCACTAATTTCATAATCATCTCCTCATTTCATAGCCTATCTGTACATTTTCCTCATACCATGCCATAACATTTCGTTTGTTGGTTCCAATACTTGGATGCCCCTCTATAGTTTCCTTTTCCATTCAACTTTCAGGTGCTCAGATGTCAACAGCATGAACAAACCTGTTACGAGTCCTAAAATCGATTTTGAGAAGGTTGTTTGTTTAGGAGAATTCGAAGCTGAAGAAAATGCTGAAGACTATGTCTCGTCTCCTGACTTGCTAAGAATGGTGGAACAAGAGGATAAACAGATTTTGCCTCATCAAGAATCTGTTGAAACAATAAATCTGGGAACTGAAGAAAGGAAGCAAGAAGTGAAGATTGGAACTGAAGAAAGGAAGCAAGAAGCAAGAAGAAAGGCATCGCGAGGGTGCTAATACTTTCCTCGTGCGTAACTGACTCCCGAACCCCAATTTTTCTCTGGACTTTCACGTAGACCTAAATTTGGCCTTCTTTTTGTTTTAAAATAATTTTATTAGGTGTCCGATCACACCTATAAAAAAGGATCGGTGGCGACTCCCTTTGCTAATAAAATCGAAAGTTGGTTTTCAAATGTTTAATAAATCGCCACAATTAGTGACCAAGCGAAACTAAAAAATTTTTTACGTCGCTACAGAATGAATATTTTTAAGTCGAGTAATATACGAAGTGTGAAAGAATATTGGTTTAAAATTGACAATTTATATACAATAAAGGAGAATTTAAATTATGTATAAAATATGTAGAGATAGTAAAATATATAATGAAATATAATTTTAAGAACATATTAGATTTACAAATATATATATACGTAAATAAATTTAGAATAAAAGGAAAATGCTACATGATTAAATTAATTTTGTTATATACGTATAAATATATACAAAAGTGTTTGAATGAGATGCTATATAATATATTAAAATAATACAATATAAAGAATTTCAAAACAATAATTTTATAAGCACAAAATGAATTTTAAAACAACAATCGAGCCATTAAAATAATATATGTACAGATATACATAAAAATATTTAGATGAGATATTATACAAAAATATTAAAATAACATGATAAAACAAACTTCAAAATAATTATACAGATGAAAACAAAGCGAAAAAATCAAAATAGATTAACAAATATACCTAGATTGATTTTAGAATATAAGTATTTCCAAATAGAAAGCTCAACTAAATTAATATATGTACACAAGTATATAAAAATATTAAAACAAAATGCTATATAAAACGTCAAAATAAGAATTTTAAAATGGTGGTTTAATATAAAAAAATGGAATTATTAAAGTATCTCAACGCCTATATAATATCATGAACTTTAAAATAATGAATATTTTAGATGGAAAGTTCAATTAAAATAATGTATATGTATTAATGTATAAAATATTTGGATGGTACATTATGCAAAA
This sequence comes from Gossypium arboreum, assembly GCF_025698485.1. Lineage (NCBI taxonomy): Eukaryota > Viridiplantae > Streptophyta > Magnoliopsida > Malvales > Malvaceae > Gossypium > Gossypium arboreum. Next base: position 9,710,623 of record NC_069073.1, on the reverse strand, counting down.
TATTAGAATAATATAACGTAGAGATGTTAGAACAATATATATTTTTACAAAATAAAATAAATAAAGTAATCTCGACACATAAAAGGTTTAAGCGAATTCTTTTAAAAAATAAGCATTGTATAGATAATAGACTTAATTAAAATAAATTTAAAATAAAAGGGATAATCTGTAAATAAAATAAATTATTGGGAAGACAATAGGGGCCAACGTGCGACGCGTGCGAATTCACAGGGATCAAATTTGGAAATTTTCCAGGTCCCAAAACGCTGTGTTAAGGCACGGACCCATTTGCAAACATGCGCGAACTACAGAACCAAATTTAAAAAAACAAAACAAAATAAGCGAGGCGCAATTGAATGCTCGTGCGAAAGGGGATGACCCATCGTGTAATTATCCCTTTCTACAGAAACATGCGGATCTCAGGGGTAAAGGGGACAAATCGGGTCGGGTTAATCAATACGACGCCGTTTTTGGAGTCACTGAATCAGGCTCAAAACGACGCCGTATTCAGTCGTTTAAAAGGGCCAAAATTTGGCTATTCAGCCACACTAACCCTAGTTCCCCTTTTTTTTCAACCAAACCCTAGGTTTTTTCCCTCAAAAACACCAGCCCGCCACTAGGAACAGTGACCGGCGTTCTCACGTCTCGAAGCGTTACTTTTTTGGCCTCGGATTTCCTTTAAACTCCGACTTCGGCAAGCGAAAGAGAATCGACAGCCTAATCGCAAGGTATGACTTCTTTTCCTTTTTCTCTTTTATTTTAATATGCTAAAAATACATGCAAAATCTAAAAAAGAACAGATTCAGAAAGAAAAGCAGAAGCACTCGAAATCACCTTTTAAAGTTTTGATTGCTTCTTTTTTTTGTATTCAGTATGCTTGTGTGTAAAAAATTACATTTTTTTGTTCTCTTGGCTATATAGCCGAATACATATTTCTTGGTTTCTGTTGCCTTTGCGTGTTGCGTTGTTTCTGTTCCTTTTTTGGTCTGCTTGCAGGTTGGGAGGAAGGTCAACGAGAGGGGCTTCCGTTTTGGTGCAAAGGACGGGCAGAGCCGGTCCTTGAGTGCCGAGTGTGCTACTGAAGCACGTGGGAGGCAGAGGGGAGGCACGGCACTAGGGCTCGGCTAGCTGAAACTTGGTTTGAGCATTGGGCCTATTGGGCCAATTGGGTTAGGGGTTTAGGGTCTGTTTGTAAAATTGGTAGGATTTAGGCTTGTATTTGGGCTTTCCGGGTTTGGTTTTAATTTGGGCCCTTTTGATGTGTAAATGGACTGCTAATAAATCTTTGGACCCTTTACTTATTTTATTTTTATTAGTTTGGGCTCAGGCCGGGCAAAATGGGCCTGTTACACTTACAATTGTAAAATTATATTTTAACTTTGATAAAAATTCAATTTTAGCCCATCCAAAAATTTTAACTTTGCCCATGTATATTTCTTGTAACTAATTTGCGCTAATAAACTTCCCAAAAAAAAAAACTTCAAATTAATCTATTACATTAATTTTCTTTTGTTATGCTCTCTTATAATTTTTTTAAAATAATTTATTATTAACTTAAAATAATAAAGATAACCAAAATATAAAAGTTTTAAACCATGATTAGATTCATAGATAAACCTACCAATTTGCTATTAAACACTTCAATTTATTTTTGTTCTCTAAATGCCACGTCTATTTACAGGAAAGAAGTCAAGAATGTTATTAAGAGCATGCACAAAAAGGTAATTTAAAGATTTGAAATATTCAAATATATTTATTATCATTTTTATCTTAATTTTTTAATTATTTTGAAATTTATAAGATGTACCATGATTTGAAGCCTTATTACTGATAGAAAATGATGAAGAAAGATATAGCCGAGTATGTTTAAACGTGTTTAACTTGTCAACAGGTGAAAGCAAAACATCAAGTTCGTTCAGGATTGTTACAACCTATAACAATACCTAAATGGAAATGAGAGAGAATTACCATGGATTTTGTTATTTAATTACCACTTACACCCAAAAAGAAAGATGTTGTTTGGGCAATTATTGATTCATTAACTAAGTCTACTTATTTCATACATGTTCAAATGAATTATTCGTTAGAGAAATTAGCAGAGTTGTATGTAAGTGAGATAGTAAGATTGTATGGTGTGCCAATTTCCATTATTTCAGATAGGGATCCAATATTTACTTCGCGATTTTGGAAGAAGTTACATGAAACATTAGGAACTCAACTAAATTTTAGCACTGCTTTTCATTCTCAAATAGATGGACAATCTGAACAAGTAATTCAAGTGTTGGAAGACTTGTTGAAAAGTTGTGTTATAGATTTGAAAGAAGTTGGGAAATATATTTGCCACTAGTTGAATTCACTTACAACAATAGTTATCAGTCTAGTATTAAAATGGGATCGTATAAAGCATTATATAGGAGGAAATGCAGAACTCCAGTGTGTTGGATTGAATTGAATGAAAGCAAACCATTGAGGACAAGAAAAGGTGAATTTCATAAGAGACTGTTTGAAGGCAACTTCCGACAAACAGAAGTCTTATGCATATCTTAAAAGAAAAGATATTGAGTATAGTGTAGGAAAGAAAGTGTTTTTAAAAGTATCATCGTGGAAAAGGTTCTCTGATTTGGAAAGAGAGGAAAGTTAAGTCTAAGATTTATTGGACCATATGAGATTCTTGAGCGTGTTAGACCAGTAGCTTATTGGTTAACATTGCAACCAGAGTTAACAAGAATCCACTAAATGGTAAAATGGAAAAGTCATGTGTGACTATGAAATTATGAAACTTGATTGTGCTTGTGATGAATATTGCTTTGATAATAATGTTAAAGCCCTTATAGACAAGTTTTTAACTTGTGGGATATAAATGACACGCCATTAGAAATTCCATAACGTGCTTGTGGGTTTAGCACTTTGGTGCTCGTGTTTTAACACTTTTGGCGTTCATGATAATCCAACACTTATGTGTTCATGTATTTCATAATTACATTTCGTATATATCCTTCTTGTTCATTCGAGTCTACAATGGGCAAAGTGGGTGGTTAATGAATGATAAATGAATGATGAAAGTATGGTAAGTGAAATGGGTTAATTAACTTTTTTCTTTTCTTTTTTTTTTGTTGTGTACTTTACCTTTAATTTAATTATTGTAATTATGATAAATATGTTTATTTATTAAATTAGTTAATTAAATCAAATGGTAAGATTTGAAGCTTTCACAAGTTTAATGCGTTTGTTGCTTTAAAATGTACAAGTAAAGTTTAGTAGAAATCTCTTGCTGAAGTGGTCGTTCTCTTCCAAATTTCAGCACCAAGGCATAATTGAAAGATTATGGAACTTAGAGTTTGGTAATAGAGTGGCTTGTACATAGATTTAGAACCATATGAATTTTTATTGTAAAGTAGCTAAGTGGTTCCAAAACTATGTCATGCATGTTTAATATCATTTTGTACCTTGAGAAAATCTTTCTTAGATGGATATACTCATGCATTATATGAGTTTTTTGAATGGTAATCTAACATATTTAGGTAATAGAATGGCTTGTACATAGATTTAGAATCATATGGATTTTTGTTGTAAAGTAGCTAAGTGGTTCCGAAACTATATCATGCATATTTAATATCATTTTGTACCTTGAGATGATCTTTCTTAGATGGATATACTCGTGCATTATATGAAGTTTTTGAATGATAATCTAACATATTTTGAGTCCTAAAAATGTTTAAAAGAGTTATGGAATGATTGATGATAGTTTAGTCTTGGTTTTAAATGTTTCAAACATGTTTTAGGTAATTTGTGTTGGATTTGGTGCCGTAAGTGTAAAATATTCGTTTGTATACTTCTATTTTTTCGAACAAATTGGTTTAATAAAATTATTCATAAATTATATTAATACCCTTTTGATATTGCCCTCAATGGTTTTTGCACATAAAGCAAAACTAAAGCAAATATTGACTCGTTGGTTATCTATCATTTAACTAATACTAAGCGATATTGTTGGAGAATGATTCAAAATTAGTTTTTCTAAATTTAGATTTGGTTGGGTTGTGCTCAGTTTATTTTTTCCTTATTTTTCTGTTTTTGTTGAGATATGATTCAGTGCCAAATTTTTTTCCCATTGAGATTTGTTGTTGTGTAAAGCCTACATAAGAGGCCGATCTTTAGTTGAATAAGATGTATCAGTTTTTCCCAAATATACTATAGCTTATTTGTGTCCATAACATGTTTGATAAGATTACTCTTAGAAACCTTTTTACTATCTCTTATTTTTAAAGGCTATTTTGAGTTTCTTTCTCTTTGTGCAGTTGTCCTCTCCAACAAATATTACGTGGTTAGATAGTAATATAGATAGGTAACTTGTATTACTAGATGAACCTAAACATGTCATTATTCTAAAAAAATGAGCAAACCAACTTAAAGACTAAGTATGGAAATGACTTGAGAATTAATTTAAGTTTTTGAATTATTATTTAATCAAATAAATGAAGTTCGAAAATAAAATTAAATTAACCGGTCATTGTGAATACATTGAATATGGAAATTAAACATATTTTCTTATAGATTCTTTTACGATAAAGTTTCCATGACTTTAACAAAATTAGAATTAAATCGAGAAAATTATTTAATTGAAAAATTAATTAATTTATATTAATTTAATAAATAATATTTATTTTGGAAACTGAAAAAAAAAACATGTATTGAGTTAAATTAAATAATAAAATGTTGGGTTAAAAGTCTTAGAAACACATATAATTGGACCCAATACAGGAGAGGCCTAAAAATCCCTCATAATACATGAACGGTGGCAACCCTAGTATATTTAGCTAGAGTTTGTTGCTCTTCTCTCCTAGTCGAACTAGGGGACTAGTTTTTTTATTTATTTATTATCAAGTAAGTATTATTTATGCTCTTCCTATCTCTTCCTATAAATAGATAGGACTAGTAGAGCTAAAATACATAAGTTATTCACAACTTTGAAATATTGTTATTCTGCTTAAAAATAGTGAGAATTTATTTTTTAAGTATAAATTTTATTTTTTTAGGATTAACAATTCTTTTGGTTTCAATTAAGAGAAAGATTTACTTTCCTACTAAAAGTAAAAAATTGTTTTTGGTTTTATGTTTGATTCATGATTATTCGACCCCACACTTGAAACGATTCATAGTATGAGAATAGCGAAGAGGATCGTTCGATTGAAAGCTGAGAAGGTTAAGGATTTGTCTTGCACAAAGCAATGTACTTTCTAGAAAAAGTTTATTGTTATAAATATCACAAACAAACTCAATTTTCTAAATTTTAATTTTTCCCTATAACAGAAAATCGTTTTCAAACTAAATTTTTTTTCCAACAATCTACCCTCAATATTGCGACATTGGAGCCTTCTTTCCTCAATATTGTGACATCCATTTTCTAATGTCACAAAATTGACATTGTTTATCTTATTTTGACCCGAATAAGCTTCAAATGGACCCCATTTATAATCAAACTTTAGTAGAAACTTATAAATGACTTAATTAGCTTCAAATGAGTTTATTTATGATAAAACAAAATTTTTTAATTGATGTTCGAGCTAAGTGGTCTTAGTGTCCAAATGTGACATCCCTTGCTCAGGATATATTGGTTCATTTCAGGTGAAGGGTATTTGTCGAGATAGATATTTTTTGTGTTAAAAAGGTATTTTGATTTTTTGTTTAAAAAATTATGTTAGCATTTTAACTAGGGGAGAAGCCAAAAATTTGGTTTAGGTGGGCCAGAGATGAATTATAAATTTTTGGGGTCAAAGTATAATTTTACTATTATATTAAGTTGTAATTTCATAAACTTCAAAGGGACTAAATGACATATTTATCATTTTGGGGGAAGGCAACTTCTTGCTCGCTCTTTATGTACGCCCCCCTAATTTCAACCGAAACAGTTAAAGATAATAATTATTTGAACTAACTAATATATTATAAAAATAAAGAACTAAATTATATTAATTAAAATATAACTTCCAAAAGTAATCATGGTTGAAGGACCAGAATTGAAAATTTACTGTTGTCTTTCTAGAAGAAGTAAACGTGTCATGAAGTTAAGGTTATGGACAATACTTTCATACAATTTAGATATATAGATTTATAGATTTTGCGGAACAAGAAATCATGGGTTATCAAGGCTAAAGATTTTGTAAAGATTGGGTTTGCTAATGACAGAGTATAATGTCCCATCAAATCAATCACCCCTATATTTAATGTTGCTCACATATACGTGTTTAGTCTTCCCAATTTCCCACCCATTAGCTAAATTGATTATCTCTTTATTTATTTATTTATTTTTGGTTTTTAATATATTTATTAAAATAAATTCAATAATTAATTATTCGCGTATTATAAGGTAATACTCATCAATTACTCTATAAAAATCCAACCCTCAAATCAATTAAAATAATTAAGGGATTTTCTTTAATTCTTATTGTGTGATTCTCCTTTTCTTAAAAACATAGTAAATAAGTTTACTATTCACCATTATTAACAACTTAAATTTCTTTTTAATAAATTATTAATATCTTTGCAACTGAAAGTCCTCTCCATTATTTCTATTTAATAACTAAATTTTGCAACTCATATTCCCTACACCTATAAATAGTAGTTCTTACTATGTATTTTGGGACTTTTGGAATTGGTCGAATAAAAAACTTGTTATATTTTGTATTGGTAAATTTTGATAACAAAATCCTTGAACTTTAATTTTTGCTAATGTTTTGGATGAATGTAAATTTATTTATGATATCAAAACTGTTTATAGCAACATTTCCTAGAGGCTGGTTTGGATTAGATCAAGGAAATTAGCTTCTTAATTTTGTTGAGATTGGATTGAATCGAGTAAACTTGAAAGCATATATTGAAGATTTAAGACTTACCTTGAGTTAATTGAATATATTCGATATACTAATTATATTCGTGATTTTATGAGAAAATTGCTTATAATAGATATACTATGTTAGCAAGTTTGATTCCTTATAAATTGAGTAGATTTGTACAAGTAAGAGATTGATTGGAGATCAATTATTCATTTAGATTATAGGTGCAAAAATGAGGAGCCTATTCTCATGAGTGTTAAAAATTGTAATCATTTGTTGTACGGGTTACTAATATAGTGGATTATATTTCTAGGCAAGCCTTTGTAAGTGTAGGGAAATCAAACTATATAAATATATTGAGTGTTAATGATTTTTTTTTTCTTTTTTCGGTTCATCATCAGTGTTTGAAGCTGCTATCACTACCCCGTAAACACTGCTTCTGATACAACTTGTATTTGCCTACCAGTATCATTTCAGAATTTTCAATTGGTACCCAAATTTGCCTCTTGACACATCTACTAATTTCCTAGTGTTGATATTTGAAGTCTGGGCAAAAAAGTTTTTAAAATATGGACTCCAAAATCAAATTGTAGTCTCAGACATTAACCAAAATTTAGAAGAAAAAAAAATGCATTTACAATCAAGCCCCCAACATTGGGTCCTAGTGGGCTTCAAAAATAGGTATAAGAACAATTTACAGAAGGCCTTAAACTGGAGCTAAAATGAGCCAAATCATGGGCTCTAAAATTGGACCAATATTAGGTTGAGCACACAATTCAAAGTAGACACCAAATTGGAATCCCCTTTGAATTTAATGGACTAGAAATAATTGAGCTGAAGGGGGTGTAAAGACAATTGGATTTTCAAAAATAAATTTCCAAATTTAAAAGGGCTCGAAAGGACACCTTTTCATGCATGGGTTAAGGACCAAATCCAAAAAGTTAGGCTCACTTGGGACCCAGAATTAGGTCTTCCAATTATTTCACCCAAATAAAAAATGTGTTGGCCTAATTCAACTTCCCTTCTTATTTTACCATTACAATTTGATTTAGTAATTCTGGTCCCCAACGTTTACAACCAAACCTTTACATTTTAATTTTAAAACTAAATTAAGATTAATCCAGAAAACCCCACGAGACCCTATTTCATGAATTCAAATTTCAATCAATCTTAAATAGAATAGTCCAGTACATACAACTTACTTTTTCTTTTTTTTGCGCATTTTCTATACTTAATTACCTTCTACTCCTTTTTATTTAAAAAAAACAAGACTTTTATCAGATAATTTCTTGATTCGATCTATAAAAGTTTCTATAGATATAATTTTTTGTGTTAATGAAAATATGTATGAGCATGCAAATGATATTTGTAAACTCAACTGACAATCTATGAGATGATTTTCCTGAATTAATAATATATCAAAGCTTGCTATTTTGTGGTCCAAATTGGAAAAGGGTTCTTAATTATTCGCAGTGTTTGAGATGCTTTTTTGCATAGAAAGACAAGCAATGCAATAGGATAAAAATATAGTTTCAAAGAGGGTAAGAGTCTTTTTTTTGTCAATTTGCATCAAGCAACACAAATTTTCTATTCCTATATTAAGTTTTCCACTTTAATCTCTATTATTGGGTTATCTTCATCAAAATCTCTTTGTCTTTGGTGAATCCCTAATGTCTTTTTAGGATATCATAATTTAAAAGAATATATAATTCACTTTATTCATTTCATATTGTATTTTAGTATTTTTTCATTTTAAAATATTCTTATTTTAGTTTTAAGATTTATAGCCATCATTAATAGACCTACAGAATACGGATAATTAATTATTAGGTTTACTCTAGTAGATACTTTAAGAATTAAAATAATGTAGACTAAAATTGACCCACCATACAGGGTACCAAAATCTGATTAACAATACTTTATTTAAAATTGCAAATGAGATTATGAAATAAAATTGGAAGCCTAAGATGCTTTGTTGAAGACCTAAAAAGCCAAAATGAAACTATAGGCTTTATTAATTACTGTGGACATCTTTAGTTGGGTTGGGTTGGTGAGTGGCAGAGAGGGTCTCATCTTTTCAACATTTTAAAACATAATCATATACTTAAAGTCTTTATCAATCCTCAAATCCATCCTTAATAAGTAAGTGCCTTTCTCCCCTTTTTATATTTTCTACTTTAATTGTGTTTTGTTAATTTCATAATTCAATATCCATACTCTTAACCTAAATAAAATACCCTAATTAGTATAAATTATTGTAGGACCAATGCATCTCTATTTCAGTAATTGGCAAACATTTTCCCCACACCTAATATGCAATTTTATTCTCAATTTTTTTTATATTACCAATATTTGGGATATATCAAAAAAGTCTCATCAACATTTTATTACAAAAAAAGAAGAAAATTTTGATTTATATGTCCTTTCCTCTTATAATTATTTTTAAATAATAATGGAACAGAAGAAAAACAAATAAAATATTGGTCATACCCACCTGGTGGATGGTGGTAATCAAAATTGGCAAAATTTGGCATGTTATTGCAACATCGCATACTCTCCCATCGCTGTCCATACCGACATGACCTAACTATATGTCCATTGATTGGCAGATTTGCTATATTTCAATGACCAAACCAAGTAATATTGGAATATAATTTTAAATTGATGGTTTTTTAAAAAAGGATTTAATTTCCTTTCTTTTGGGTCTCAATACTTATTACTTGAATTGGGCCCAATAAAAACACAAAAATAAAGCTATTAAACTTTTGTGTTCCCAAATATTCTCAGTAATAACACATAAGAGGGCCCATACATATGAGTAAATATGGATACTTATGCTTTGCTTTTTAATCCCATCTTTGCCAATCAAACAAGATCAAAGAGTGAAAACATCAAATATATCATCAAAAGAATTATTTTTAAAAATAAAGCGAAAATATTGAAAACTATATTGTCTTGATTTTAAATTTTATTATATATATATATATATATATATATATATATATATGAAAGATATGAAAAGACAAACACACTCTAAAAATAATATAATATAGTATTATAATATTAGCTTGATTTTTATTTAGGGTAAAGTGGGTGAGTTAGGTTTTTGAAATTTTTGAATTCTCTTGTAATAATTTAATTTAGTTTGATTTAATTTTATTTTATGATTTTTGGATATTATCTCGTAAGATTTTAATGTCGTATTAAAAAATAATTTTTCAATTAAATAAAAAGCCTATAACTCTTACATATTAATTTTTGAAAATAAATTTTAGATAATATTTGAAGTTATTTAACTATTTTAAATTAATTGTGGAAAAAAAGCATCCAAATATTATGGGTAGAGATAAGTTATTGAGTTTTAACCACAGCTTTTTAACCCAACTAGATGTGATCTGATGTATAAAGTAATTAAGGGTGGGTTTTCAATTTGATGAGATTAGATATAGGTAAAAGACAGGTGAAAATTTTATAAAAAGAAGTAAAGGAGGTGTGTTTTAATTGATTTTATCTATAAGAAGAAAATTATATATAGATTGAGCAACCTCTTTGTCTCACCATTTTCCTAGTAGAAACCGAACAAGATAGAAAAAATATCTTGATGCAGCAGCTTCATCTAAATTAAACAAACAATAAGTAATTCATTTGGATAAATAACATTAAACCACGTGGAAATGTTAGCATCAAATCCATGTCTTCTTCACAAATAATTTGTGTAAAGAAAGAGGCATTGGCCATTACCAATTCCATCACGTGATGGTAAAAACAAATTTACCCAAACAAACGAGTAATGGGGGAAAGAGAAAGAGCACATGAAATCTTACTATTCAAGTCTTAAATTCGCACGCACATGTTGAATTAGAATCATGAATGAAAAAGGTTAATGTATTTTCATACATACATCATGCAGGGCAATGGAGGTAAGATAACGTATATGCTGAAAACCTGTTACATGCAGTGTTTTCCCCTACAGAATGACCCCGGTTTAGAGGTGAAGGAAGAGACAATTGTTGCTGGCATCGTATCAAAGCACTGAGACAATGACTTTTAACATCAGTTTAGGGGCCACACAGTGTAAATTAGGCTTTTATCTATATTATAAATTTTAAAGGCTAGTGTTTAGCTGTTTCATTCCATTTTAAACCAATCATTGTTTTGAATTAAAGAAAAAGGTTTTATCATCATTTTAGGGTTTTCCAAATTAGCTTAATGGTAATATAGTTTTTATTCTATAATTAATCATAATAAACAACTATAATGAGTTGTTAAGGAAGTTGGACAATCTTATCACAACGACCATTCTAGGGTTCACTAGTGAGAAAAAGAAATAAAGAAAAGCAATATAATAATGATAATGATAATAAATGGTGTTTTGGGGTCTTTATTTTATAATCAAAATTTAAAAACAATAATAGAGTAAAGGGATGTTATAAGCTAAGTTTATTAGTGATATATATACAAATTAAATATTATGTTCTAATAAGGAAGGTGTTCATGCTATAAATATATACACTAGGGTTAGGGTTTTGCCATAACATTAGCAGACTATAGCTCTGCCTCTTTTTGTTTATATGTTAGTACTCGTAATTTTCTCTTCATCTTTTTTTATTATTTAATTCCAGTTTCTTGGTCCCTTGGTAATTGATCACATTTGATAATTGTGGTTTCAGTTCTTCTCAGGGGATATAGCGACGCCAAAACGATGAAGCGAGTAGTACTGAAAAGGGTGGAGCCACCAAGGCCCGTTACGACTGTGAGATATGTGGAGTGCCAAAAGAATCATGCGGCGGCTGCCGGAGGCCATATTGTCGATGGGTGCAGGGAGTTCATCCCCAGTGGAGCTGAAGGAACCGATGCAGCCTTTACTTGTGCTGCTTGTGGCTGCCATAGGAATTTCCATAGAAGGGTTGAAAGTTAACCTTGTTGGCCACTGTTCTTCGGCTCCATCTTCTAATGGAGCATAAAAATAATATATTTATATTTCAAACCTCTTTCGTTACCTATAATTTGTGTTATATATGTTTCTTGAAGGAAGGTTTTTTTTTTTTTTTTTTGATCTTAGCTTCTTTATCTATCTCATAAAGAGGTCAAAATTTAAAGAATTTGTGCTATGTTCTTGATGAAGGGGGGATTTTTCTTCTGAGTTGGTACATTAGAATTTGATTGATGGGTGACCTATTGATGGGTGACCTAGCTTTGGGGAATTCATGATATATTGAACTATATATGAAATCTTGATAATATGGTTTCTGGTATAACAGATGAAGTAGCCTAAACTCTAGGTGCAAATCTTGATACTTATAGTGTTACTAAAGCTTACTTGATAGCTCTGAAGAACAATCAGCTAATTAAGTATAAGCTGATGATTTTCGCTAACTAGACTGGGAGAATATATTTCTATCAACTTTAGAGCATCTTCTTTTCTTTTTTAATTTTTAGTTTGTCTCTGCTTATGAAATTTGCTATAATTACGAGGTTACATGCTGCGTAATTTGGTTTGATGCATATGGTAATCTTAAAGAAAGGGGAATATTGTTGTTCCACTTAAGATTTGATTGATATTATTATTGTTAGTGCTAAATATCATATAATTTAATCTGTTTGAGGTAGTCTAAAAAATGTATTAAAAATAAATAAAGGTATTAAAATAGGTAAAATGTAGGTAAAATGTAGATTGTACCATCTCTTCTTTATATCAACATCGTACTATCTCTTTAACATGAGTTATGAATGAAACTATTGCTTAATTTGTTTGTTTATGAGCAGTCAATTTCCTTTCAAACTTGTGCATTTGCAAGTATTTTCACTTAATTGGACTATGAAAATAATTGAGTTCAATTTTATTTCGAAAAGAACGAGTGGAACATTAGGGTTAAAGTAAGTTTTCGATATTTTTCAATCCTAATCAGACATCATGTAGATGATAATTATTGATGGTGAGTGGCAGTAAAAATATTTTAATTTCGCCAAACCATGAGCAACATTATCTTGTGGTTGTGAGGGCAAAAATCCATGGAATAATTCCTAAATGTGGAAGTCTAATCTGTATGGTAATTAAGAATACTTTGTATTTAAATTCAAAGGCCCACATATCTAATCACTAGTGGAATATTTCTTAATATGGTCTAATGTGCTGGTTGTTAGTGATGGGAAATTTTCTTAGTGATATGTACTTCAAAGGCAATTATAAAAAAGCTTAAACCATTCATTTGTGTTTTCTTGTAAATATACCACCACAACATGAGAAAAAATAAAAAAGGTCTCAAATGATGCTTTGGAAGGATTAGGAATGTCCCACTTTGAGTTACTCAAAGTTCAAATTTTATTATTTGTATTTATATATTTGTGTATTATGTTGTATTTTTTTTATTAATGAGATCAAAAGCCATGAGAGAAAAAAGCTCTCAACATTATTCATCTAAAAGCTATAGCAAGAGCCCATAGAAAACTACACACACCTCAAACAAAAACAGTTGAGAACAACAATGCTAATCACCACAGATATCATCAAAACGTAATACAGAGTACAATAACAATGAAGAAGAATTACTCTCCCCTCCATGCCTCACGACAATAAACCAAAACTCCATTCAACATTCAACACCAGACAAAAATAGAGAGAAAATCTCTAGTTCATCACCATAGCAAACAAAGAGTCTTGCCCAAAATCAAGATCCCATCGCTTCATAATTCAAACTATCATATCCAATCATCAGAAGCACCCATCCTAAAAAAAGGCGTTCACGAATAATATCCATCATGCAAACAACATATCGGATCTCTTGGTTCTATCGTTTGCTAATAAAAACCATTTAAGTTGTAGTTTCTTTTTTGTATTGTATTCATTGAGTCTATAGCTATACGAATTATTGCAAATTTTACTCGTATGCTTCACCTGGTCAACTTTTGAATATGATAAAGATGTCAGTGCTTCATGAAAGGGTTAAGAAGGATAATTTTCGTTTTATTAATGAGAAGGTAAGGCGTAAGCTTAGTGGTTGGAATGCTAATCTATTGTCCTTTGCGGCTAGAGCAACCTTAGCAAATGCAGTTCTGTAAGCTATGCCATGCAGACAAATCTTTGCATGGTATTGAAAAGCTGATTTGAGATTTCATATGGGACGGTAGTGGAACAAGGAAGCGAGTTTCTTTGGTATAATGGGAGTCACTTTGCCAACCGAAAAGGAATGGAGGCTTGGGATTGCGAAAGACTACAAGTCAAAATAGATCTTTCCTTGTTAAACTTGGGCTCAACTATTGATAAATCCCAACACTTTTTAGGGTACAACTGCTTTGCAATAACTATCCATGGTAGAGAAAGAATGGTATCAAACTGTGATTTTATGTCTCATTATTTCTTTTGTATGAAACTGTGATTCCAGGTCATCTTTATCTCTTTTCAATAGGAACATGATAAATTAGCTTTTTACTCTTTATTTTTTGCATTTTTAGTTGGATTTAAATTTTTTTAGGAAAAAAATCCTGATTTGTCGTATTCTTATTGAAAAGGAATAGAGATAACATAGAATCACAGTTTCATACATTCTTTTCTCATAGGATGTTTATGAATCTTTGGAGATAAGTGGTTGTATTAATAGTATTTTAGGTCTGCTAAAGGTATCTGAAAAGATATGGAGTCGTGATATTTATGAGCTTTTCTAGAGAAGTTCACCACATGGATTTTAGGAAATATGAAGTCGTCGCCAATTTTTTTATTAGGTGTGATTGCTGACCTAAAAACATCTTTTTAATAAAAATTTAAAATTAAATTAATTTTGCTAAAAAGATAATTTTTTATCTATGAAACAAAAATTGGGTTCCGTAGTACCATTGCACATGAGGAATGTACCATTCAATTATGTATTATCCTTAATTTTGAAATGATGAATTTAAATTTGATATCTAAAAAAATTATTGTATATAAAATCATTTTATTGTGAATGAATTGATGTATTTTATAAATCTCGTTTCATTCATGAAAAAGCATAACCCAAAATGTGACTAATACAAATCAATACACACATATGAACTACAAAGAGAAAAACATGTCAGTAAATAGAGGTGCCCATGGGTCGGGCCCAACCAAAATTTTAGGTCCGTTTGTTAGGCTTGGGCTTGACCTGCCCGTATTAATTTTTTTATATTATTTTTTATATAATTTTTTAAAAAAATATAATACATCAAAAATACTAAAAATATTATAATAAATGTTTCCCAACAAATTGAAAATAAATTAAAAAATATGTATACTTAAATAACACTAACATAAGTGCAACTTAACAAGCAAATGCCTCTAAAATAGTAATAAAATTAACAATAAAATAAAATAAGAGTTATAATATTCAAACAATAACTACAAAATAGTATCAACATAATAGTGAAATAGTAATAAAATAGTGAAAAAGAACAAGAAAATAACAACAAAATAATAAAAAAAAGAGCAAGAGAAAATAGTAAAAAGAAAACAACAATTTTTTTTTTTTGCACATTTGGGTCGAGTCAGGCTTGAGCCAAAAAGCCTTACCCTAGGCCCGACCCATTTTCTAAATGAGTCTTTTTTTGTCTAAACTTATTTTTCGAGTCTATATTGTTATCCAAATCCTCTCACTTTTCAGGCAAAACTTTGGACCGAACTGAATGACCTGACTCATTAACAAGTCTACCTGAACACAATAGAACAAAATGAAAATTTATATTACAAGCATATTAAGACGTGACATGAAATTCCAAAGCATTTATACAAGTATATTATACACAACATAAATTCATAACATGAAAATAATTATACATATATTTTTATAAATTATATAAGTCCATAGCAACTCAGGGACTCTAGAAAATCATTTAGAAAAAAAATTATATAATTGTTTAAAATTAATTAATCTACAACATCCGAGGACTAAAAAATATTTTAAAAAATAAATAAAATTTAAATTTTTAAAAAGAATTATTTAATGATTTGTATGATAATGAATCCCTAATAAAGAGACAAACAAAGTAAATGGCACAAATGATTGCGTACTTACAAGTTACCATGAAAGGAAAACAATGGCTTTACACATACACTTAGATAAAAGAAACAATTTCAAGACACATATAAAATCTATGACTATACACATATTGCATATATCATAACAAATAATTATGCGCACATAACCTTACATACACTGCTGCGCATACATTTACAGAGACATATATATACACCATGCTTATAACATGCATGAATTACCCCAAATATTTACATGGAACCATGTGCCATAATGCGCTATAAATTCTTTATCATGGATTGGGAAAAAAATTGTCTTAAATCTATTTACATGAATGATTTGATATCTATTTACCAATTGAAGATATATACATGAAACACCCACTAGCCTTATACCTTCATTCCAAGAAAAAAGACAATACCTTCGTTCCAAGAAAAAAACTTAAAGCCACGTTTACATTATAAAAAACACGTATTTTCATTTTAAACCCAAAAGAATAATGACGTAAAATTTATTGTGTTACTCAAGTTTTCATACCAATAAGGGAATCATTCATGAGCTTTAAACATGACAAATCAAAGAACAATATTAAACACATTGAGTTCAAAAGGCTAATGTGAAGAAAATTTATCCCCGCTAATCTCAAACAAAATCAAGATGAGTAAAGTTACGTGATTTAAAGTATGCAATACCTCAATTTGTTTATTTCTGATTAGATTAAAGAATGTTTAAGTTCTCATAGTAACAGTTTTTAGAATAACTTGATTCTCAAGACATGTCCACAATAATCATATCCATACACATATTTTCATATATATATATATATATATATATATATTCACTCATATGTATTATAATATAATTTTCCAGCTTTGTATGCACATGGTTTAAATGATGCCAAACAATTTTGGGTTCAAACATATTAAATCCTGCCCATTGCTACACGCTATAATGGAAGTTCATCAAAACTCCCTTCTCCAATACACTGAGATGTGGATATACCACTACAGTTTTTCAGATAATAACTGCCATTTGGCTGTGGACACACAATAAATTCCTGCAGTTGGAATCTACTTTCATCTATGGGTTCAGAACAATAAGTCCTGTTGATGAAACCTGCTTTTGGTAGTAAATTCTACAGTATAAATTTGTAGTATCTGCTTTTGGCTGTGGATACACAGTAGTGCCTATAGTTGGAATTTGCCTTTGTTTGTGGGTGCACAACAAAATTAATGCAGATAAACTGTCAGGCTTCCTCTAATCATATCGTCCCAACCCATGCAATGCAACATATTTAATTCAATCACATATGTTGGCATTTAATGTACTAACACTTGGAAAGTCAGTACCAAAATCAAGCTTTTCATGTATTCAAATTGATAATAATATAGGGCATGTCGTTCATACAATCGCAAGTATATAGATACAAAAGTAACATGTACTACTCATAATTCATGCAAATATATATATACTGCATTAATTCGATCAATCATGGATTTTAGCATACTGCATATAATCAGGGACCTAGTTGCATAATTTAATTTACTAAAAATGGTTCAAAATATATTCAGGGACTAAACTGGTCAAAATGTAAAATTCTGAGTCAAAACTGTAAATTTTGAGTTACAAGGGACACACGGTTGTGTGACCGGACTATGTGGGAAGCCTTGGACCTTGTAGAGGTGGCACACGGTCGTGTGGCTAAGCTGTGTGAGAGACTGTGGCCATCTGACATTTGAAAATTCAATCTATAGGGAAGACACAGTCGTGTAGCACCCCAAACCCGGCCCAGAAGTTATGGCCGGATCCGGCATGCCACATCAAAAATGTTAAAAAAAAATTTCCATTTTAAGTCTAGAAAATCGTACTTAATGTTCAAAAGATTAATTCATTAAGGGTTAAAGTGAATGGAAGCTGTGCACCAGGTAGGAAACCAGAAAAGAGGTGGTGAGTCCACCGGACCGCTAATACCAAACTCCTTCGGATCCAATCCTAGACATGCATACGCCATTGCCACACCTTAATGTCATGGATATTTCTAGAAACCGATTTGATTAAGTCATTTTAGGAAAAGTGATTAATTTTGGAAAATACTTTCATTGCGGAAGCTTTGCTTGTTGTCGTGTTATTTTGAAATCAACTGTTGTTTTTGAAAACGCCCTAAAGCTATCCAATTTCAACAGTTAAAATAAGTATTACCTATCTTAGTAATACATATTAAAAACCATCAAAAATAAATAAGCGGCCTTATTACATTTAAAAGCCTAAAACCTCAAACGTAATTAAAAGGATATCCAGTTCACGGAAGAAAATCAAACTTTCAGAATGGGTGGCCACTCCGAATTCCCTCACAACTCCAAGCCCACTATGGTTGGGGATTTCTGCGTGGATGAAAATAAAAGGGTGAGTTTGGGGAAACTCGGTGTGTAAGGAAAACCCATTCAAAGCCCAAGTCACTCAAGCCTATTGGGCCTAAGCCTGCTCAGTAATCAGTGGTACTGGGCGAGCCCTTTTCAGACATAATAAACCGGGCCTTAGCCCTTATTCAGATAATGATGGCCCATAGGCCCATTTCAAAATACATGCAACATCAAGAAACATATGCAAGCCCATTTGGGAGACTACGCAACCCACCAACCACTACACTCCACCCGTACTAGCCATACACTCCATGTGGGAATAGCTCAACCCACCCAAATTTAACACTCCACGATTGCGCCTTGCTTTGCTGCTCGATTATCAATAAATTGAGGCAAAGCCTCCAAGACGTGGACAAGCCACTTTCAAGACTTCCTCCGTCAATATCCCAGTCCATGCATCGATAATAACAACATGGCATGCAATAAATAACAACAATCAAACATGCATTTAGGTCAATTTAACCCTAGAGGTATTTCGGTAATTTATCTCCTAAGGGTAAAACTGTAAATTTTTCACTTTTAAAGGTATTTCAGTAATTTATCTATTTTAGGGTTTTTCATGCATATTCCTACTTTTCATGTACTAACAGAATCATGTACCGAAGGTTCTTACCGAATTGGGCCCGTTGGCCCATCATTCCAATTTTGGCCCATTAAGCCCAAAAACATCGAGGGCACAGAAATCATGCACTTTGCAGTCCAAATTTTGCAGCTTACCAAAAACATTAATCGATTTACCTCACGAGCATTCGCACACTCGAAAATCTACAAAATACCGGTTTTTTTGGCATTTCGGCTTTTCGACTTTTGCCGATCCAGACTAAGAAAGAGGGTGTTAGTTACACACCTGTTTGCGACGATATGCTGACGAGATCCACACACAAACCGCCTACAATTGGATTACTAACACGTTAATCTAACTATTCAAATACAAACTACGTATTAACCCCTTACGATATTCGGCCAAACACACCTACAGATCATAGTAAGCTTATAAGAAATCAATAAGCAACTCATTAATAAATTTTTGTCAATGTTTACTACATAATCATAATTTCACTGCAAGCTGTCTTCCTGAGCAACAGTTACTAAATCATTTATAACTGGAGCTACGAAACTCCAAATCAAGTTCCGCTAATTTTCCTTGAAAATAGACTCATATATCTTCTATCCATAAAATTTTCAGAATTTTTGGTTAAGCCAATCAATACCAGATTTTTCTCAAAGTTTCCCATGTTTCACTGTTTGACTAATCTGACCACTCTTCATTACGAATCAAATTTCTCATTGTACAGAATTCAAAATATGTTCTTGTTTATTCCATTTGAAACTAGACTCATTAAGCTTTAATTACATAATTTATGCAGCTTCTAACTCATCTCCCACAATTTATGGTGATTTTTCAAAGTCACGTTACTGCTGCTGTCCCAAGCAGATTTATTATCAAATCACTCTTTCACACCTAACTTGCATGCTTGTTATTTAAACATGTATATCACCAATCAATCATCAATATCTATGATTTTACTTAAGTATAATCTCCATTTCATCATTTTAAAGAACAACATGTTAGCTGATTTTTCCCTTTAACATCTAAGGCACATGCATGCTCATTTGTTTGGCTCAACTTCACCTATCTTCCATTTTTATTAAAAGAACATGAAACAACAACCATTTCCTTCATTTTAATTCATGACTAAATGCTCACAACACAACTAAAAATCAAAATATACTTCAAGAGTTAAGGTAGAATCAAGAAGAACTCATGAACCTCAAAATAGAAGCAAGGTACCAAGAACTTACCTTCAATTTTCCTCCTCCTAATGACCAAATACTCAAGAGCTTTCTCCTCTCCTTTCTCTTCTCTAACTTTCAGCTATGATGAACAAAGATGGACAAAACTTTGTTCTTTTCACCCCTTTTTCTTTTAATAAAACTTCATATTTCATCCATTTAATTCTTTAATACAAAAGACATGAAATTCTTATCATGAAACATTTACCTAACCCATTATCATGAAACATTTACCTAACCCATTATCATGGAACATTTACCTAACCTATTATCATGGAACATTTACCTAACCTATTATCAATTTGTATCAATTTGTACCATAAATTATGGATATCAAGTGTACATTTTGTCTACAACAACATGATGGCTAGCCACTTCATGTAAAATGGGAGGTTTGTCATGCAAATCCTCCTATTTTGCACTCCTATTTATTTGGCCACGTCAATTTAGCCTATAGCATTTTCAGACATTTTCACATCCTATTTTATAATTTCACCCCCTTTTTCTTATGGAACAAAAATTAACTAAAATTGTTGGGTTCTATCTTAAGTTTGGCCTTTCTAGAGGCCCACTAACATAATTAAACCTATGCCAACATTCACAGAATTCCCGAAAATTGGGGCGTTACAAGTCGTGTGAGGTGTCCTAGGCTGTGTGAAAGTCGGACACACTAGGGTTTCAAGGGTGGCATGGCCATGTATGGGGTCGTGTAGTCCACATGGGTGGCGCACGCACCCGTGTGGTTGGATGTGTGGTCTGGGCTAGGCTCACTTTTGCCTCAATTTTCTCATAAAAGAACACACACCTGACTTCTGGGGTCTCGAGCAACGATTCTCACGTCTAAATTTGATCCAAAATACCTACAACAAGCCTTTCAGACGACATTTACGCGAGAATTAGATATTGTTTTCAAGATTCTCGAGAAACTCATAAAAGATTCGTAATTGAGTTGAAAGATTAGCAAGAACGGTGAAACCTCAGAATTTATGGGTTCTACAAATTGATAACAAGAATTCTTATTGATCTTTTGACGAGAATTCAAAGATTAAAGATGATGTTTCAACAATCGGTTGATGAACGAGTTAGATCGTGAATTAATTTTGACTTAGATTTTCAAGAAATCAATTTTCCAGCAGAGACTTCAAAATTTTTATGAAAGAAAAAATGAGAAACAAAAGGGATGAAGAATTTAAAGAGAGAAAAGAAAAAACAAGAGGTCAATTTAGGGTTGAAAAGGATTTTAAATCAATGTATAATTAGAAAAAGTATTTAAATAACTAGGGTTTTAAAATTAGAGGGGTTGATTGGACAAGTAACCTTTCTTACTGTCCAAAAAATTGAACTCAAGGATAAGGGGGAAATGAAAAGCCTTGCCACTTAAGCTACTTTAGCTTATTTCTACGACATTTAATATATATACTATATTAAGTTTGTTCCTTAGTTGGAGAAAAAAGAGAAGAAAAATGAGAAAAGTGAGGTTTAAACCTCAATCCTTTTGATAGTATATTAAGCTCTTAACTATCAAGACTAAAACTCATTTTTAATGATTTTATTGATTCTAACCCTATTTATTTTTGGGTGTCACAATAAATATAATACTAAATATAGTTATGTTATTTGATAAAAGTAAATACTGATTTTTAAAATATTATTTATTTTAATTTTAATCTTATCAATATAATATTTTAAATTATTTTGAATATTTTTGGTTAAAAGATAAATATAATAACTTAAATATCTCATTTTTCTTAAAATGATAATTTATTTCATTTATTAATAAAATAAAATCAACTTAATATTTTCTAAGTTAAATAATAAGTAGCTAAATACTTATTTATCTCATTCAATATTTTTTGTTGGAAATTTTATATTAAATAAAAAATTAAAATAATTATCAAACACATTTAAAATATTAAATAATTTATTAAACACACCTAAATTAAAAAATAATAATTCAATAAATAAAATTTTAGAATGAACGCATTTATTCTCACTACAAATTCATTGGAAAATTAAAACAAAACTATAATGAAAACTTCTTTTTCTTTCTTTTGAAGATAACTATAATGAAAAGTATCAAAATTGAAATATATAAATTATGGATGTGACCCAAAATTGGCCCCAAAATACAATTGGTTATTTATGTTCCATGGGCTGCTTTGTTCTTTTGGGTCCGAAGAATTCTAGATGCAATAAACCCATATCATCTATATCTATATCTATATGAGTTGGTATTATAAATTAATAGGGAATCAATTTAGTTTGGAAAAAATTAATATTTTAAAACACATAACCTTTAAATAAAATAATTAAAAATTATACATCTAAGAACCACTCACGGCAGGGTAAAGTTCAAACAATAAACACGATTATCGCAATTTGAACTCAAGTTATAATTGAGACAATAAACATCCTTAATCGTCATACCATTACATGGATTTGTTAGTTTATGTAAGGAGTATTTTAACAAAACTTGTAATTAACAAATTAAAAGGTTAAGAGGTAAAGTTTGGGTTGGAGCAAATGTGTTGGTGTGTCTTACCATATCCTAATCATGTTTAAAATATTTATATTTGTATACATGCTGTGTTTTGAGTCAAATTTGCCAACAACAATTAAAATAGGCCACCAAAGGGAACCAAAAAGGGCCACTTTTATTTCATGTTTGTTATATTTCATATTTTGGGTCTGGAAAACTGGCTGTTTGAAAGTCCAAAACTAAGACCAGATATGTGTATTGGTTCGTAGCAAGAGGCTTGATGCTTGCATAAGCAAAGTATTTTCAGTATGCTAATAATTTCTTATAATGATGTTACCAAGGGACATGACAAAACGCCAAAATCAAATATAAAATGCTTATTTCATTTGGATAAATTAACGAGGACAAATGTAGGAAACAACTTTTTCTAATAAGAGATAGGGTCATATAAATCTACTTTATAATTCACATGTGAATTTACATAAATGATATTCAATTTTACTTTACATAATAAATTATATAATACATAAAAATAATATAATATAATCTTTAAAAAAAGAGCTAACTTAGTCTAAAATTAAATTTTGAATGTTTTGAATTGAGTTCAATTTATACTTTAATTGAAGTTAATTTTTATTTAAATTTATTTTCTGAATCTAATATTTTATCTAAAACGTGACTCAACCCTAAAAAAAAACCTAAATTTAGAGCATAGAAGGTAGATATGAAGCTTACATTGTCGGCAATATGGACATGATTAATTATAAGCTAGCAAGTAAACCAAGGTAGGGTAGATTCTGTCGTGGACCTAATTGGGAGCTAATTAACAAGGCTACTTTCTAAGAAGAAATTTTCAACTAAGGAATGCTATTAAATACCTTAATTATTTTGAGATTGACTCCAAATTTTCAACCCTTGTTTGAATATTATACCAAACTTTGGTATTCATTTCAAAATCTAAAAACTTACTAATTTCATCACAGTTATTATATGATAACTATGAAATTTACTTAAATTTTTTATGTAAATATAGATATATTAACTTTTTTTATAGTTTAAAATTGGAAAAGCAATTTCTAAAGTCATGGAATTTTGAAATAGCAAATTTTAGTTGACCAAATCTGATATGATCTAATTCAATTCTTAAATCATTCTAGGTTCAATGTACATAAAAGATATTATAAATATAATCACAATTACAAACACTAATACATCTGAATCAATCATTACAATACGCAATCAAACCGATAATCAAAATATATCTAAACAAAATTTACACGTAGTCAAATTTAAATATAAAATAATATATAAAAATCAAATCTAAAATTTGAAATATCCCAAAACATCAAATTTAATTTAGTTGTTATTTATAATGTAGAAAGGGTTAAAAAGTTAGAAAATTTTAAAATGGAGTAGTTGCTGCTCAAACATCAATCTCCAAGGATAATGCTATTCTTAGATTCTTCATAATCTTATATTCTAAAACAAAATCATTATCGTCAAGTCTTCTTGAGTGGAAATAGTTACCCAAGGAGATAAAATTCAAAATTTAGGGTTTTCTTGTATTAATTACATAAATAAATAAAAATTATTACATAGATTTATTATTTTCATTTGTTGATAGAAAATATGGAAATTAAGTGTAGTTGTTATTTTAGTACTATTTTTTTTTGTATTATTATTAGTATATTAACAGCTGTGAAATATACAATTGGGCCATACATGCTTTGATAGTAAAAATATTTTTAAGAAAAGAAAAATAAATCTAAATTTGTACAGCTTTTTGCATGTGCCGCTATCATGCGTAAATACCACGCAAAGTTTTATCCTTTTATTCCAATTTATATTTTATAATTAAATAAAATAATTACTTTTTTAATTTAAATTTTATTCAATAAATTTAAATTCTCCACATAATCTATAATACAAAGTTTTAAAATTATATTTTTATTCAATATTTTTATATATAAAAAACAAGGGTTAGTAATAATAATAATAATAATAACCCACAAAGTGATGGGCAATGAACCATATCTAGTTATGGGCAAAGGTGATGTGAACAATAACTTTACCCACCAAATTTCAAAACTTCAAACTTCTAATCACCAATATTATTATACATTTGCAATGTCATATTCAATCAATAGTATGCAGTTATGTGGGGACATAAATACAATTGCCCCATCAAGCAAAAAATAAATTACTTAATTTAATTTTTTTTTAAACAAAAAAAATCCCCCTCAAGTTAACTCCTTCACTAAGCAATTTCTTAATTATTACTAGTTTTGGTGAATTTCAAACAGCCTTTTCCCAACATAAAGTAAGGTATGGTTGATGTAATGTCATTAATCTAAACTATATTATATTATTGATGTAATGTCAGTTTATTACACCTAACATTTTTTCATCATCTGTTTAACCTCTTAATTAGTTTATTAATATATCATTCTTTGTTTGAAAATTATACTTAAAGCTACCACCAAACTTCTTAATATACTCTAAACATATTAATTAATGATTAAGAAACATCCTATTAGTCTATTACTGAATTATAAACTTTCCCCATTCAAACATCTTATAAACTAAAATCTTGCTATGGGTAAATTATATATAATTAAGTACTGAATTATGGATAAGTTTTTGTTTTATTCATTTTACTATTTAAAATTTTCATTAAAGTTACTAGACTGTTAAAATTAATGCTACATGACTTTATCTGTTCGTATTATCTGTATCAATTGAATATGCTCTTTCCCATTCTCTTCTAATGTTTAGTTTTTTTTTTTTATGAAACAACTTTTTTATCTGATTTTCGACATAAACTGTTAGATAGACTTGGATTTAAGTTATATTCTTCTACTTGACAATGGGTACTAATCCATGATACTGACCATTGAATCGTCACTTGGAGCTCATTGGTAGAACTTTTCACAAATTGACCCTTAAACTTAACAACTTCTTTCAAATTGGCCCCTAAATATTTTTTAGATCATATTAATCCCTAAAGTTAGGCATCTGTAACACAGATTGACCCCTTAATTCTCCACGTGTGACCCTCCTATTTGTCTACATCAGCAAATTATTCAAAAATAAGCTGTGTTAGTGTCAGGGGGATGGAAAAAAAGTTTGAGGGCGAATTGAGGGTCAATGTAGATATTAAGAAAGAAAAGAAAAGAGGCATAAGAAACAGTGGAAGCAATAAATAAAAATAAATGAAAAGTGAGTATTGGAAAGAGAAGAAAAGCACAAAATTCAAGTAAAACAAGAGAATCTCCCTGGTCTTAAGGGTGGACTTTTTTTTTTTAGGGGAAACGAAACCGACTCATCTTGACACGAAAACAAAACCCATTTCACTAGTTTTAATTTTATAATTTGATGTGGTAAGTGTAATTATAGTATCAATAATGGGATCCCTTAAAAGGAAAGAGAAATTAAAAATTGCAAAAAGCAAAGATATGATAGATTGTCCATAAATCCCATTATTTTAACCCTAAATCCAAAGCTTATCTCATCCTTGAGAGAATTAAAAAGCATTCCTTTTTTGTACTTTAAGAAGAATAAATTATAGCTTTTTTTAATATAAAATATTAGTCTTATCAGTTTATCTCAACCATTATTATACTGCACAAACAAACATACAAAGTGTGCTAATTATTCTGCAAAAGGAAATTGAAGTCCCATTTTCCTTTTTGGGTTATTTTCTCCTAACATCTTATTGTATACAACTATTGTAACAAAGATGGCAACCTTAATTGTATACATGAAAGTATTAGTATAAAGTTAATGGGGGTAGTTTAATATTAATTATCTGATACAAGTTTTACAACACTTTTTGCTTCTTTTTGTGAGACAGAAGATAATGATAATGGAAGCTATTCTCCCTTCTTTTAACTTGGATTAAGGAAAATGTTAATAGATTCAAAGGGGGGTTTTAAGATGTTTTTTTCACTGTTTGGAAACACAGAAAACATGGAAGTTTATGATCCCAAAGAAGAACTAAGATTCTAAATCAAATTCCCTTTTGGATTGCAAAGCAGCTCTTAATTCCCAGGTTATATATTAGCAGCAACGTGATGATCCTTAATTAAACTAATTAGGAACAAAATTTAAACTAATAAACAAAGTCCCTTACTCTATATCTAAACAGATTATTATCTCCCCCACCCCCCATGAGGTATTAAAAAAAAAAAAAAAGAACAATGAAGCTGATCATCATCATCAACTACAGCAGCATCAAGAGGAAGAAGAAGAGCAGCCATTAGTTCCAACATGAGCAACACTATCAGTTTCGAAGTGATGGTTCAGATTCTGACCGTTGTTGTTGTCGTTGTTGCTGTTGTTATGTTCTTCATGGTTGAATCGAACACTTCCATTTCCATCTCTAGTCGAGGACCCTCCATTGGCTTGATCTTTCTTCCCAAAAGTATTCTTATTGTTATGCATCCAAACTTTTAAAACCCCTCTATCAACCCCAACTTCATGGCAGAATTCTTGAATATCTTCTTCATCTCTTTTCTGGATTTTCCACCCAATTTTCTCAGCAAACTCCAGCATCTTATCCTTCTGGTACTGAGTGAACTTAGTTCTGAATCTTTTCTTTGAGTTGGAACCAAGATTAGCAGTGTTTGGTGTCAGCCCACCAGCTGGTAAATGGGAGTTTGTAAGACCTCCTGAAAGAGCTAAAAGCATGTGGGGAGCTGATGGGTAGTAAGATGATGAGATCGGTGGTGGGGAAGCTGAGTTAGGACTACGATTTGGTTGACTTGCCGTTGCTGGTGGTGGCGGATGGTGGCGGTGGTGAGGCTGGTATTCTATTGTTGGGGTAGCTGTTGTGGGTGGTGGGTCATCCGGTTCACGGCGGTGGAAGTTGCGGTGGCACCCACAAGCAGCACATTTGAGGGAAGTTGGGTCAGTTGGGGTGGCTGTTGGCGACGGCATGAATTCACCGCAACCGTCTAAAGCATGGCCGCCTAAGCTGGCTGCATGGTTCTTCAGACATTCTTTGTAGGTTATGACGATGGGTGGCGCTTGGTGGTGGTGGTGGTGGTGGTGAGGCTTGTGACGCTTGAGAACACCGTTGGTGAAAGATACAGGCTTGGTGGGTTGGATCCGAGTTGGTGTTTCACTCACAGGCTCAGGCTCGGGCTCAGCCTCTGGCGATTTTGGTGCGGTGCTTGCAAGAGCTATATCCATGGCTTTAACATCTAGAGTTAAAACCAAACAAAAAAGAAAAAGGGTAAAAATTAAAGAAAAAGGCTAAAAATGAATTTTAAAAGGGTTTTGAAGATGGGTTTTATGAGAAATATTTGATAATATGCAAGAAATTACGAAGCTTGGTAATGAAAAAGGAAAAGGGATAGAGAAATGGGGAAAAAAATGGGTTCTTTTTTCTTGGGTTGTTAAATGGGGGAGATGAAGGAAAAGAAGGGGTGGGAGAGGACTAGGAGAAAGAGGGGAGTGATGATTGTTGATAATTGAAAAATCTATGTTTTTGTGGTTCTCCTTCTTAACCCTTTTTCTAACCCTAGTTATAATCCATGGTTAAGTTGTTAACGCTCTTGGGGGTTACATATGCCTGTGTAATCCTGGTAAATATTTAGCATTCCATGTATTTTTAACCTCTTTCTCCATTTTACTCTTAACATTTATATGTTTTAGTGTATGAGTTAATTCAATCGATAGTATTAAACCATTTCGACGATTTATTTTTAGTAAAGAGAAGAAATTTTTTTATTTATTTTAAATTTTAAAGAGTTATTACTCGTAATTTAAATTTGAACTAATTATTACATTAATAACCAAACGTATAAGAGAATTAGAAAAACATGTTCAATTAGTAATATTATTATTACGACAACTAGCATGATGTATATTCTAGTGCTATCAAGCACATTTTCTTTTCATATTTAAAATAAAAAATATTAATTAAAGATAAAATAATAAGTGAAATTACAATTTTTATTTAAAAATTATTTAATAATGAGGTTCGCAAATTGGATAAAATCACAAGTTTTAATCACTTAAAATTGGATAAACAGAAGCGAAAGAAATGAGTAAAACATTTTTAAAATTAAAATGAGTTATACATTCTTGTTGTTTTATTTTCTAAAAAGTTATTTAATTAAATTTCAATTCAATAATCAACCATGCTTTTATGTTTTATACCACTAAATGAAAATTTATTTTTATTAACAAATATATGTTTAAAATTTATGCTAAAGGTTTCTTTTTAATAAATAATTTTTTAAATTAAAAATATGACTAAAGGATTAAATAATTAATTAATTTATTGTCGTATCATTGATTCATTTCCAAAGCTTAAATTTGGACATAGACAGGCATGTCTGATTATTTCTCTCTCTATATATAAGGGATACGGTTAAATTTTGATGAGAGATAGAAATAATAATAAATTTATTTTTATTAATTTTTTGAAAAAGAGTTAATTTATCTCTTTAATTCAGATTAAAATATTAATTTTAATCATATTGATCTCTGACAACTTGTATGAAAGTCAATGTACATGTATTTTATGCTAACACGGTGCTATATATATTATATGTGGCGTCAATAAATAATTTAAATTTTATAAAAATTTTAATAAATTATTATAAAGACATGTAGACTGTCATGTTCAAAAATTTAATATTTTAAAAAACTCTTTTTGAAAAATTAATGATTAAATTTGACTATTTTTAAAAATTTGGGAGTCAAATGTAACTTAAAAATATAAGAGTCAAATTAACAAAAGAGATAAATATTAAACTACTAAAATTGACATTATATCCTTAAATTTAACATCAATTAACAATTTTAGAAAAATTATTTTAGCATTTATATGAATAAATTAGATTCAATATAATTAAAAGCAAACATGTATGTTTACAAAAAGTAATTAAACTAAAATATAAAACCAACATCACAACATTTTGAATTGATGTCACGAGTTAATCGACATTGATTCAATTATAAAATTATGTGAATATCCTTCCATTATTTAAGAGTATTTTATTTTTTAATTAAAAAATTAATAAAAATATGCATATGGTGGGATTTGAATTGCATTAAAAATTTAATCTATCATTCAACTAAAATTTTATTTTTATATTTATAAACACTTTATTACCTTCATCAATAATTTATATCTATACTATTATTTAAGTCATCAATTGAGTTGATGTTATGAGTTATCTAGACACTAACTCGGTTAAGAAAATTATGAAAACATCATTTCATATTTAAAATAAATTATATTATTCGAGAGTACTTTAATATTTTTATTTTAATAGAAAATAATAAAAATAAAAATATGCATATTGTGTGATTTAAACCCATGTTAGTTAAATGGATAAAAACTTAAATTTATCACTAAATCAAATTGTTATTTTAATGTATTTATATGCATTTTATCTTACTATACATAATTTATCTCTATTAATTGTATATATTAATAATGTTTTTAATTTGATATATTTTGTATTTAAATTTTATTTTAGTCGAAAATGTAAAAATAAAAGGATGATATAAGATGAAGCGTGTGAGAACTGAGTTGACACGGTAAGAAGAGTTGGTAAGAATGAATGAAAGCATTGGAAAGAGAGAGAAGAAATGACCTGCAATTTCTGATTTCTCAGACATTGACTGTATCCCCTCTTAAATTTGTCAAGTGACCTCCTCAGTGGACCACCCTCTTTTTTTTTTTCTTTTTTCTTTTTTTTTTAAATTCCTTCTTACTTTAAGTAATAATATTTTGAAATTATTTCATTTATTTATCCACTTTTTAAAATTTTATGTATAACGTCGAGACTGAATTTATCAAAATTTAAGTGGGTTTTTAAATTTTCAAAAACATTTACCTTTTTCTCTAAAATTACCTAAAATAAAGATTAAAATTATAAAATAATAAATTTTCATAAAATCAAAATTTACAATTGTCAAATAAAATAACCGTACTCGATGCTTAATTTTAATAATATATTAAACAGTATTATAATATCAATTCAAATCTTACATAATCCATTACTAAATTTTGGATATCTAATTTTTCAGTTTATCAAATATTCTCAATTAAAAATAATAAAAAATATTTATAAGTTTTAATTTAAACTTTTTCTGTTTTAAAAATAATTTTCATTATAAGTGTGTTAATTAATTATTTTGACAAAAACGTCTGTGTATATAATAATATATTGCAATTCTTTAATAAAAATTGAAGCTTTGGTTAACAAATAAGTTTAAATCTCTGTACACTTCAAACTATTCCAAGAGTTTAGTTCATATGTTTGTATAATTTGGAAATTAAATTATAATTATAACATCGTTAATAATTTTTATTAAATTTGTATACAAGATAATTTAATATTTATTATTTTTAGAGTTATATGATCTGAATCTATTTACTTGTTAAAAGAAATAAAATAAAGAGGCAAACACAATAAGAATCATACCGTACAAGTTGAATCCGTGTAGAACTATATTTCTTCCATTAAACATTGATTATAATAAGGTTATTTAACTCTTAAAACTGTGTGTAGTTAAAAACCTCTTGTATTATTTTTTTCAATATTAGCGAATTTCTTCTATTCTACCCTTAATTTTTCCCGAAAAAGTAAAATCTACATATTTTTATTTTTCTTTCTTATTACTTTACGATTATTTCTACTGCCATTATCGACATATAATATAACAATATCTAAATTTAAAAATCAAAATTTCAGTAATAACACATATTCAATGAATGGTTGAAGTAGCTAAGAGGACTGGTAAGTGCCATGGCCTTTGAAAATTTTGAAAATCTTCCATACATTTAAGAATTTTATTAAAAATAATATTTATTGTTTCAGCATCCTATTCAAGACAGGGACTATTCTTGTGTTTGTCCCCCTATATATTTTTAAAATTTATTTAAATGTAATACTTTTTATAACGGGGTAAATTTGTATTTGGTCCCCTAAATGTTGATTTTGATCTCTTAAAACCTTTTAATTATTATTAGCTTCATTTTATTCATTCATCTTTTCAATCAATCAAATACATATTTTAATTAATTATTAAATTAATATAATTTTTCTTTTTCCAATATTAATATATATTAACATTTACTTTTTCCCAAACATATATATTTCTTATGTTGAGACTTTAATCCTTTTTAACTTTTTTACGTATGCAAGATGAATGGGAATATTTGAAAATTAAAAAGAAATTTTATTCTACAAATTTCATATAGGTTTGTAATAATAATATTATATATAATATTTAAAGATGTTTGCGGGTTAGAAATTAATTCTCGGATTGGAGAAACTTTTTTGTTTGTTTGTTTTTTCAATGTCTAATCAAACTTGTTTAATTTTTAAGATTTTTATTTTAAAAATATGTTTAAAATTTAAATAATAAAAAATTTAAATTTAAAAATGAGTAAATTCCAAATTTTAAAGGCTTATTTCATAATAATTTTTATTTTAATATTTATGCTTATTTATATTTATTGTTTCGCCCTTGCACATGTTCAAATTTAACATAAGCCTTAAACATTACTTTAATTTTTAATTGTGCGTTTAGACATCACAAAGTAATTGGATGGAAGTATATTTATTAAGGTAGTAATTACACTCCACCGTGATTACGAGAAATTCTAATTCCTTAGACATGTTTGACTAATAAAATATAATTACATTGTAATTCCTTATGTGTAACACCTTTTTACCTGACCTGATTGTCAGGTCCTAGTTACAAGGTGCCACATTCGTTGTCGGAACAACTAAGATCAAACATAGCCAATTCATATTGTCAAATGTTCAATTTTCAACTCAATTAAGCATACAATACAATACACAACAGCTTTTGGGTCTTATACGAGCTTATGGAAGCTCTAAAGTTAACTCGAGACCAAAAATGACCAATTTGTAACAATTTTAAAACATCGGGTTGACGTCGTGACAAAACATACTGTCTAGCCTTTAACTTCAATTCATGTACTTTAATGCTTTACTCAACAAAATGCAAATGCTATATCACCTATAAGCTTAATATCTGTAGAAATACATTCAATTTATATACATTCATACATATTTTACCAAGGCCATTAATATTTCATCATATCATACCATTTCAAACTAAACTTAAATATTTTTACAAGTCATAATCAACAAACCAAATTCATACATCAACTTTTTGAAAAAAAAATGCATGTAACATGGTTATACTAAAAAATACTCAACCTAGGTACAAGCCAAACTTAGAACAAAATAGAATTTGTACGAACTTTGCCTAGTCGGAGATCGATTATTGGATGCTGGGTCAACTGCTCGAACTATTGAAATCTACTTTACCTACACACAGAGAAAAATAAATCATATGTTGAGTAAATACGTCCAATAATAAATCTATGATTCAAGAAAATATAATAAGATTATGCAAAATGCACATATTCAATTCCTAACTGGATCTCATACCATTTTATGTCAAACACTTTCAATTTCATATAATCATGCTTATATCAATCTTACATGCCAATTCATTTACCTATTCATGTCAAAACTATCATTTCTACTTAACTTGTACACATATTCATTTTTGCAACTCAATTGATCACATGAGTATCTAAAGATACCATTCAATTCACATATATAAATTCTTCATTTCGAACTCATTTATAAATATATTTCTATTCAATCCCATGTTACCATTTCAATCGTTTCCCAGTCCATAAGCTCATTCGTACTCAACCTGCCCCTAGAGCTTGTTTTCCATTCATTTTGCATAGTACAATTCAAATTCATTTATCATTTCACATAAAATTTAAACAATTCATTCATTTGTAACTTTATTAACCAACCCGGACTCAGATCGGATATGCAGATTTGTCACTTTACATTTCAATATGGCACCGCAGTACATTGTCAGATAAACCGAAGGAAAGATACTGGCACAAATAGTGCATCATCGGGCAAGCTAAAGCAATTATATGGCACACAAGGTGCATCATCGGATGAACCAAAGCAATTATATTGGTACATAAGTGCATCATCAGATATACTGAAGTAAATATATTGGCACGTAAGTGTATCATTGGACATATCGAAGTAAATATACTGACACATAAGTGCATCATCGGACATATAAAAGTAAATATAATGGCACGTAAGTGCATCATCGGACATACTGAAGTAAATATACTGGCACGTAAATGTATCATTGGACATACCTAAGTAAATATACTAGCAAGTAAGTGCATAATCAGACATACCGAAGTAAATATACTGACATGTAAGTACATCATCGGATATACCGAAGTAAATATACTGGCACGTAAGTACATCATTGGACATACCAAAGTAAATATACTAGCACGCAAGTGCATCATCGAATATATCGAAGAAAATATACTAGTAAGTAAGTGCACAATCAGATATACCAAAGTAAATATACTACATGTAAGTGCATCATCGGATATACTGAAGTAAATATACTGGCATGTAAGTGCGTCATTAGACATACCGAAAATATACTAGTATATAAATGCATTATCGAATATTCCGAAGTAAATATACTAGAAAATAAGTGCATAATTAGACATACCAAAGTAAATATACTAGCAAATCCTATTTTAGCAACCGAACTCAATTTGAATTTTTTTTCAAATCGAGTCAAAAATTTCGAGTCAAATCAAGTCAAGTTAATGAATCCTACTATTTATACTTAATATTGCGTTTAGATGGACCGGTTATTTAACTAGTAGACGAAGTATAATATTATTTAACTACATGAACAATATAATAATTTTGCCTTTTAACTTAATGGGTAAACATTTATTCAAACGACATAGTTTTACCTTTTAACTTAATTATTTTGAATTTTAACTTTTAAAAAAGTAAATGTAGCGACGTACAATTTTTGCTTTGGGTCGCTGGTTGAGGCGATTATTTGAAAACTTGAAAACTGACTTTCTGTTTTATTAAAAAAGAGAGTCGCCACCGATCCTTTTTCCTAGGTGTGATCGGACTAAATCCTCTTCTTTTGAAAGAAAGTTCATTTTTTAAACAAAAGAAGGCCGAATTTAGGTCTACGTCATGAATCCAAAGAAAAATAGGGTTCGGGAGTCGGTTACGCACGAGGAAGGTATTAGCACCCTCGCGAAGCCCAAAATTGGTATCTTTATTAAACACGTATTGTCATGATTTTCAAAAACACAAATTCAATTTGACATCTAGTAGCGATTCGATCAAAAATGAATTTTTTTTATTTTTCGGCTTTCTTTTAAAAGGGTGTTCCGTTTTTAACACGAGTCGATGAATTTCACCCAACATAGCGATGAAATCGATGACTTGATGTTACATCGGTACATTGCCTTATTTATTGAAATTAAAAACATGAATAAAAATCTTTAAAGTAGTGAACAGTAAGATGATACAAAATGGGCAGGAAATGAAAAGTAAGAGAGTTAGAAATACATCGAAACAAATAATAAATATGACAATAATATTAGAAAACAATAATAATGTATGCAATTATTTAAACATGATAACAATAGCATTAAACACGAAATAGAGATGAACATATATATAAACATATAATAATAATAAGTGAAATGACGTAACATAATATTAAAAATACTAATAGTACTATATATATATATGTTAAAATATACGTAATAAAAGAAATGGAAAATGTATACATAATAATAATATTAAAGCATATACATAATAGACGATATATATTATATATAAAATGAATATATACAATACATCATAAATAATAAAAAACATAAGAAAGAAAGAAAAAAATATATATTAATAATAAATATCTACATAAGATGATCAAAATACGTACATAGAATAGTATAAAAATATATACATGAAAATATTAAAAATATTTACATAATATATATATATATAAAATATATACGATATATACCTATATTAGAAATAATAATAGTATATAAAAAACTATTCACATGCTACATAAGTATGTATATATATATATATATATATATATATATAAAATAATGGTGTTAAAATATACAATATAGTATTAGAAATATACGTACAATAGTATAAAAGATATATAACTAACAATATTAAAGTATATACGTAATAATATATAAAATATGATATTGAAAACATATACACATAATAATATGAAAAAGAATATATATATATATATATATATATATATAGTATTAGAATGTTTACATAATATATACATAATATAAATACTAATAATGTTAAAAACAAATTATTAATAATATCACATAAATATATTATAATATTAAAATATGTACTTAATATATATACATTAGAAATAATAATAGTAGCTATAGTAATAATATATTGATAATAAATAATAGAAGGAATAAAAGTAACAGTAATAATGAGAATGATAATCATGAGAATAATACAAATAATATTTAAAATAAAATAAAATAGCAAAGATAATATGAAAATAAACTTAAATCTGAAAAAAAAAGGACTAAAATTGAAACAAAAACGAAGTTTTGGGGTGATTTTAAAAGAAATAAAGAAAAAGGATCAAAATGCAACACGCGCGTAATCCAGGAGGACCAAAACAACAATTACTCCTTCCCATCAAAACACAGCTTATCAGCGGGGACTAAATTGAAAACTGCAAAAAATTATGAGGCCAAATTGAAAATCCATAAAAACTTAATTGCAACGTATCAGAAAAGCGGAAGGATTGCGCGCGTAATTAACCCCCAGGAGCAAAAACACACGGATCCTCTAGCGGGTCGGGTCGGCTCGGGTCGGACGGGATGAAACAGCGTAGTTTTTGGGTCTAGGCTTAGGCACTAAAAATGTGTCGTTTTAGTAGGCTATAAATGCCTAAAAATTTCAAAAAAAAAAGTCATTTTCACTAGCTTTTTTTTTAAAAACAGGAGAGAAAGCTCTCCTCTTCTCTCTTGAGAGCCCTAGATCCCGGCCAGGAGGGCCATCAGACACCACCACTGCCGCCACGCCATGCATGTGGCGAAATTCAAGGTATATCTTTTTTTTTATATTTTTTTGTATTTTTTTGTATGTATTTTATCTATATATATATGTAAAAAAAAACCTTATATATATATATGTGTGTGTATAGGCTAGAATAAAGTGGAACAAGGAATAAATGTGGGTATTTGCTACCTTGATCGGATTTGCCTGCTATTTCACTTGTGTCTGGACT
Organism: Gossypium arboreum; assembly: GCF_025698485.1. Classification (NCBI taxonomy): domain Eukaryota; kingdom Viridiplantae; phylum Streptophyta; class Magnoliopsida; order Malvales; family Malvaceae; genus Gossypium; species Gossypium arboreum. The sequence continues at coordinate 9,673,932 of NC_069073.1, read as the reverse complement.
GATTTTTAGTGTTTTGAATCTATTGCTATTTTTTTTAAAAAATGACCCTCTGTTACAAAGTTTTAATCGGCTTTTATAGCCTTCTACAAATACTTTTTTCTTCTATTTTTGTTTGCTGTCCTTTCCTTTTAATTCTTGCAGATGCAACTTGGGGACGGTGGCAACAGTGACGTGACAGAGGCGGTGGTGGCAGAGGCTGAGTCGACAGTAGCTAGGTTTAGGAAGATTAGGGTTTTCTGATTTTAGGCTAGGGTGATTTTGGGTTTCGGGCTTTAGGATAATTGGGCTGGTTTAAGTAATGGGTTATGGGTTTAAGTGTAATTGGGTTGGTAATTTGGGTTGATGTAATGGGTTCAAATGGGTAATTGGGTTTAGTTGTAATGTATTTGGGTTTAAGTGGGTTGAAAGTTTGGGCTTCGGGTTTGGGGATGTGGGCCAAAATTGGCCTGTAACAGCTGCCCCTCTTTACTCATTGTCGTGTAACGGGAAAAGAGCAAAGACACAAAGAAAGGCCAATTTTGGCCGGTCTTGCCAAGTGTTGACTTCTTTGATGCTCTTCTTGTTCAGGTAGTCTCCTTCCAGTCCACCGCATCTTGTAGCTTTGGTTTAATCCACTGTATCTTCTGACATATGCCTTATAGTTTCAATCTACTCCAATGTAACTTCGAGGATATGAAATTTGTGGCTTCGATCTGCTTCACTGAAACTTCAAAAGGATAAGATATACAACTTCAATCTGCTCTTCTATTGCTTCAGTGAAATAAGGTTTGTGGTCTCTTCTGCCACTTCAGAAAGGTAAGATTTGATATCCTCGATCAGCCCTACTGTAACTTCATGGAGACAAAATCTAATGTCTTCAATTAGCTCCAATCTTTATTCTTTACTCGGCATGTAATCCTGAGCTCAACTCATTTCTCACAATATGAGCTAACCTTTTAAAAAACAGACATCAAAAACAGAAATTAAAAATAACTCAGCGCATGAGCCAAGGCTCAACTCACCTATCGCGATATGAATTGATTTTTGAAAACAGAATTTGAAAATACCTCGGCATGTGACCCGAGACTCAACTCACCTCTTGCAATATGAGTTGATTTTTGAAAAATATAAAAACAGAATTTGGAAAACAGAAACGAAGACTGCTTGAACATGTCCCGAGGTTCAACTTACCTCTCGCAATATGAGTTGATTTTTTTGCAAACAGAAGTTGAAAATACCTCAGCATGCGAGCCGATGCTCAACTCACCTCTCGCAATATGAGTTGATTTTTTTTTTGAAGAACAGAAATTAAAATCATCTCAGCATGTCTTGAGGCTCAACTCACCTCTCGCAATATGAGTTGATTTTGACAAACAGAAATTGAAAAACAGAAACTAAAAATACCTCAGCGTGTGACCTGAGGTTCAACTCACCTCTTGCAATATGAGTTGATTTTTGAAACATAAATTGAAAAACAGAAATTGAAAATACCTCAGCGTGTGGCCTGAGGCTCAACTCACCTCTCACAATATGAGTTGATTTTTGAAACATAAGTTGAAAAATAGAAATTGAAAATACCTCAGCGTGTGACCTGAGGCTTAACTCACCTCTCGCAATATGAGTTGATTTTTGAAACATAAATTAAAAAATAGAAATTTGAAAAATACCTCAGCGTGTGACCTGAAGCTCAACTCACCTCTCGCAATATGAGTTGATTTTTAAAAACAGAAATAAAAATATCAGAATACCAAAACGAATCATCTGGTGGAACTCAAGTGTCTTTTCCTTGATCCAATATAACTATCATTCAAAATTTCTTGCTCTGTTGGAGTACCTGTATATGTCATGCATGATGTTATCATGATATGTACATGTTGGTCTTAAATGCCTTTATGCCTACATGATTATGCTATGCACCTTGGGCTTGTTTATCATATGTCCCTTTTCATCATGATTTTTGATGATCTGCGTTCATTGCTTTGACTCTTGACTTTCTCTTTAGGCCCTGTACCCGTCCTCAAGCTTCACGAGTAATCTACGTTTCTCAGATATCACTCTTTTGTCCCTGGTTGAACTTTGTCCTTGCTTTGAGGCTCTTGTACTTATCAAATTCTTATCCGGGCAATGGTTAACATTTTTTTTGTTTAGAGTATGTCATTTCACTATTTATCATGTAAATAAACCACATAATGAGATGCATGAAAATGGTCAGGTAGGGACAAAAGGGGTACCTCAAATTTATTTATTTCAAATGTAGCAAACAAAGAAAGTTAACCAATGATCGTAAAAAATGTCATAAAGAGAAAAGGGATCGCATTCAACAGATACAAATGCTCTAGATATTCAACGCATGAACTCTTCCACGTTCCTCAATCAAGAATCTTTTCGAGCATGGCTTCTTGCATAGAAGATTTCGAGCTTTCAGAAATGCTTCAAATACTGTAGTCTCTCTGTTTGACCCACCGTTCAAAACGCCTTACTTTTTTAAGCCAGTGCTTGCTTTATTAGAACGCCCTTTCGAGTTTTCATCCTAATCTTTTGTGTTAATCAAGACGCCTTTTTCGGGTTTTCACCTTAATCCCTTTTTTTTTAGGCATAATATTTCTTCACAGCATCTGAATTCACTGGATTAGGTAACTCCTTCCCATCCATCTCAATGAGAATCAAAGCTCCATACGGGAATGTTTTCTTTATGATGTATAGTCCTTCCCAATTTGGTGCCCATTTTCCTCGCAGGTCTTTTTGTATTGGGAGAATCTTTCTCAGCACGAGTTCACCTTTATGGAATTCTCTTGGCCATACTTTCTTGTCATGGGCCGCGATCATTCTCTTCAAGTACATCTGTCCGTGACAAATTGCCTTTAGACGTTTTTCTTCGATGAGGTTTAACTGGTCATATCGAGCTCGAACGCTTTCTGTTTCCTCTAATTTCGACTCCATTAAGACTCGTAGAGAAGGGATCTCAACTTCGATAGGTAGCACAGCTTCCATTCCATAGACCAGAGAGAAAGGAGTTGCTCCCGTGGATGTCCGTACAGATGTGCGATATACATACAAAGCAAATGGTAGTTTCTCGTGCCAGTCTTTATATGCCTCGGTCATTTTCCCAATATTCTTCTTAATATTCTTGTTGGTCGCTTCGACAGCTTTGTTCATTTTCGGGCGATAGGGTGATGAGTTATGATGCTTTATTTGAAATTGCTCACACACTTCTTTCATTATCTTGTTGTTCAGATTCAAGGCGTTATCTGAAATGATTCTTTCAGGCAAACCATATCGACAAATGATTTCCTTTTTCAAAAACCTGCAAACTACAATCTTCGTCACATTGGCAAATGAAGCGGCTTCTATCCATTTCGTGAAGTAATCAATAACCACAAAAAATAATCCGTGTCTATTAGAAGCTTTTGGGGAAATTGTCCCTATAACATCCATGCCACACATAGAAAAAGGCCACGGAGAAGTCATGACATGAAGGGGTGAAGGGGCTACATGAATTTTATCGCTGTAAATTTGACATTTGTGGCATTTTCTTGCAAAACTAATGCAGTCACTTTCCATCGTCAACCAGTAGTAACCGAGTCTCATAATCTTCCTGGCCATAGTGAAACTATTGGCATGTGTCCCACAGATTCCTTCATGGACATCTTCAAGTATCTTTCTGGCTTCAATATTATCTACGCATCTCAAGAGTACTTGATCTTTTCCTCTTTTGTACAGAATGCCCCCATCGAGAACAAATCCTACTGCCATTCTTCTAATTGTTCTTTTATCGTTCTCGTTTGCTTGTTCGGGATACTTTTGATTCTTGACTCTTTTTCAATGCTGAAATAATGTGCAGGGACTTCATATATGCTCATTTGAAGAGGCATTATTTCTGTTTCTCTGTTCGCTTTGAACATTGAAGCCAAAGTGGCCAGGGCATCAGCCAATTGGTTTTCTTCTCGTGAGAAGTAATGAAAAGTTATTTCTTTGAATTCTTTTATCAATTCAGCCACTAGATCACTGTATTTAACCAATTTCAGATCCTTCACTTCTCAATCTCCACGGATTTGGTAAATCACCAACGCTGAGTCTCCATATACCTCTAAAGTTTTGACGTTTCGTTCAATAGCTGCACGAAGTCGCATGATACAGGCCTCATATTCTGCTATATTATTGGTACAGAAGAAGTTTAATCTGGCAGTGAATGGATAATGGTTCCCCTCTAGTGATACTAAGACTGCTCCAATCCCATGCCCCAATGCGTTCGATGCACCATTAAAGCTCATCTTCCATAACTTCTCTTTGGATGACTCACATTCTTTTTCCGTAATGAACATCAAGTCTTCATCCGGAAAATCAAATCTTAATGGCTCGTATTCATCCATTGTTCGAGTTGCTAAGAAGTCAGCTATTGCACTTCCTTTTATCGACTTTTGGCTCACATAGACAATATCGTATTCTGATAGCAGGATCTGCCATCGTGCCATTCTTCCTGAGAGTACAAGTGATTCCATCATGTACTTTATTGGATCCAGCTTTAAAATTAACCATGTCGTATGATACAACATATATTGCCTGAGTCTTCGAGCTACCCAAACCAGAGCGCAACAGTATTTTTCAATGGATGAATACTTTGCCTCATATTCATTGAACTTTTTGCTGAGGTAGTAGATTGCTTTTTCTTTCTTTCCTGACTCGTCGTGTTTCCTCAGTACGCAACCCATTGAATTTTCGAACACAATCAAATACAATATCAATGGTCTTCCCGGAGTTGGCGATACTAACACTGGAGGACTAGACAAATATTGTTTTATCTTATCAAAGGCCATCTGGCATTCCTCATTCCATTCTCCCGGGTTATGTTTTCGAAAAAGTTGAAAGATTGGGTCACATTGGTTAGTAAGTTGAGCGATGAATCGGGCGATATAGTTTAACCTCCCTAAAAATCCTCTGACCTCTTTTTGCGTACGCAGAGATGGTTGTTTTTGTATGGCTTTTATCTTATCTGGATCAACTTCAATGCCTCTCTCGCTGACGATGAAGCCTAGCAATTTTCCCGAGGTAGCCCCAAACGTACATTTGGCCGGATTGAGCTTCAGCTGGAACTTTCTTAGTCTTTCGAACAACTTCTTAAGGTTCACTACATGCTCTTCTTCCCCTTGGGATTTAGCAATCATATCGTTGACGTAGACTTCTATTTCTTTATGCATCATGTCATGGAATAACGTCACCATAGCCTTCTGTTATGTTGCCCCAGCATTCTTTAACCCAAATGGCATCACCTTGTAGCAGAACGTTCCCCACATTGTAATGAAGATAGTTTTCTCCATATCTTCCGGAGCCATCTTTATTTGATTAGAACCTGAGAATCCATCCATGAACGAAAACAATGAATGCTTGGTTGTGTTATCCACCAGTGTATCGATGTGTGGCAAAGGAAAATTTTCTTTAGGACTTGCTCGATTCAGGTCACGATAATCCACACACATTTGTGCTTTGCCATCTTTTTTTGGTACCGGGACTATGTTAGCCACCCACTCTGGATATTTGGAGGTGTGTAGGAAGCCAGCATCAAATTACTTCTTGACTTCCTCTTTTATTTTCAACAACATCTCAGGTTTCATCCGTCTTAGCTTTTGTTGAATGGGTTTGCATTTTGGCTTTAATGGGAGCTTATGGACCACTACATCTGCATCCAATCCTGGCATGTCCTGATATGACCATGTAAATACATCTTTGTACTCGCGGAGCAAAGTAATCAAATCATGTTTGGTGTCGTCTGAAATAGAGGTCTCAATCTTCACTTCTTGCCTCTTTTATTCATTTCCCAAGTTTACTATCTCAACAGATTCTTGATGAGGTAAAATCTGTTTATCTTTTCGTTCCACCATTCTTAGCAGGTCAGGAGACGAGACATAGTCTTCAGCATTTTCTTCAGCTTCGAATTCTCCTGAACAAACAGCTTTCTCAAAATCGATTTCAGGACTCGTAACGGGTTTGTTCATACCATTGATATCTGAGCACCTGAAAGTTGAATGGAAAAGGAAACTATAGAGGAGCATCAAAGTATTGGGACTAAGAAGCATGGCATGATGTGAGATATATGCAATGACAGGCTGTGAGAAGAGGGAAAAAAATTTAATGGGAATGAAAAGGCCATGACAAAATACATCTCCATTAATGTTCATTTAAATGATAAAGAGCAAATCATAAGCTCTTACAAAAGAATCCCTACTATTACTTAGGGGCACACAAAAAGAAGAGTGTTAACATTGAGCATTATTTTGGAGAAGACTTAGAAACTACAAGGAGATCCACAGCAGTCCAATTATTCAAAACGAATCCAAGAGGACAAGGGCGTATCATTAAAACATCTTTAATTGCATCACTTCCTTTGTCAATGACATTTATACTGACATTCTCAAGACCCCTTTCAATTAATAACAGCGTGCTTCATAGATTATCTTGTCCGGGGTATATCATTCCTGCAGATGTAAATGTTTTTGACAAATGAGGGTACGTTATGGGCCCCCATTCTATTTCTCGGCCTAAAGTTCTTGCGATCCTTCTTTCTTGATCTTTCTTCTATTTTTTTCTTCTTTGACGCATGTCCGGCTGGAACTTCAAACCGTATCAGGCCTTGTGGTGCACTGGCTTTAGAGCCCTGACTATTCCTTGCAGATACCTTCCCAAACCTTTCCTTGCTCGGGCTCTTTTCCCACAGTCAGCTCAACTCTCATCTTGGTATTCCTTGACAGCTTAGGCATGAGAATTCTATTTCCTTCAACAACAAAAGTGGCATTGACAAATTCTAAGGATCGGAAGGAACATTCTATTGCATCTTTGCTCACTTCCAGGTACAGTGCATCGGCAGAGATAGATGCGACAATGTCTTCTTCTCCCTCGACAGTGACCAAACAGCCATCCATAATAAACTTCACTTTTTGATGGAGAGAGGACGGAACTGCTCCAGCAGAATGGATCTAAGGTCTTTCCAAGAGGCAATTGTATGATGGTGTAATATCCATGACTTGAAATTCAACATCGTATATATAAGGGCCCACTTCTAGAGGGATCTCAATCTTTCTCATGACTTCTCGTCTTATCCCATCAAATGCCCTTACTGTGGAATGACAGGGCATTAAATAGGACAGATCCATCGGGATTCTGGAAAGTATGGCCAAAGGCATGACTTTGAGTGTCAACCCATTATCAATGAGCACGTTCAGTATTATGTAGCCCTTGCAGCGAGTAATAATATGCAGTGCTTTCACTAAGCCTCTACCGTTTGGCGGTATCTCATCGTCACTAAAAGAGATAAAATTGTCAACGTTCAGATTATTCACCCACCTATCAAGCTTCTCAACAAATATGTTGTTTGCTACGTAAGCTTGATTTAACACCTTCAGTAAAGCGTTCCGGTGTGGCACTGAGTTTAATAGTAGAGATAAAATCGAGATTCGTGCTGGTTACTTTTTCAATTGTTCCACTATATTACACTCACTATGCTTGATAAATTTTAAGAATTCCTGTGCTTCCTCCTCATCCACAGGCTTTTTAACTTCTTATTCAGGCACAGTTTCATGCTCATCTTCGGTCACGTGCATCGGTGTTTTCCTTTTCTGTTTTAAGTCACTATTTTTCTTTGCCGGCTCGACTTCTTTAGAATAACACCTCTCACTGCGGGTGAAATGACCTACTTTTCCAACACTTCCGGTTGCGGTTTCAGACTTTTCACCTTCAGGTGTGACGATGTTAACATCGTATTTCCACGATATCGCCTTGTCGTCCTTGGAAGGGAAAGGAGATGGTACTTCGATTATCACTTTTGGTTCCACCGGCTCCTTCTTCACGTCATAATAAATTATTAACAGCCAGTCAACGCTATACAGGAAACCTGACGATTGATTGTCAGAGGCGCATATTTCTCCACTATCGGCCTCTTCGCATTTATAAAAAATCCCAATCTCCTTATTATCCATCATATTTTGCAGTAATCTCCTGAACTCTTCGCAGGACTGAATGTCGTGCCCTTCAATACCATGGAATTCGCAAAAACTTTGACCTTTTGCATTTCTTCCTTCGAATACTCTGTTAAGATGACAGAGCAACCCCTTTTTAGCTAGTACCTCCTAGATTTTCTGCATAGGTGTTATTATTTCAGAAATTCATATTCTACTTTACTGTTTGTCCTCCTCTCCCACTGCGCTCACATTCTCTTCGGTGTGGTTTGGAAATGCGTTCCCGGCTATACCGCCAATACTATCAAATCGCAGAATGCCCGCATCGATGAGTCTTTGAACTCTCCTTTTGAAGGCAATGCAGTTTTCCATAGAGTGCCCCTGGTTCCCGGCATGGTATGCACAACTAGCATTTAGATCGTACCATTTCGGGTATAGAGACTTAAGGGGTGCCATGTAATGGGGAGATATTAATTGCTTCTCCAAGAGTTTTGGGTACAGTTCCCCATACGACACAGGAATAGGAGTAAATTGTGGTTTCTCAAGGTTGGATCTTGCTAGCCTTTGTTCGTTTTTAGACTGGCCTTAGGAGGGTATAGTATTTTGTGGGAACGCAGTGACTGGTCTTTAGTCGTTCGTGGCATATAAAGGGTAGGATGGGTAAGGAGGTGGTGTTTGATAGTAAGGGTTTTGAGGAGGGAAATATACATTTGGAGATGGGTGATATTGAGGTCGGGGTTGATTTGGGTATGAATTGGGAGTATAACGACTTCCGGTTCCCACCATGTGGGCTTCTGGCTCTTTCTTCCTTATGGGTACTGCCCTTTTTGAACTTTCTGAACCTTCCATCCTCTCACTTTTGATGGCATTCTCAATAAGTTCTCCGGATATTACGATATTCGAAAAATCCTTCGTAGCACTTCCCACTAGCTTGTCATAGAATGGTGCTCTTAGAGTATTGATGAAAAAGACTGTTATCTCAGTCTTAGTCAGTGGTGGTTCCACTTGAGCCGAGATATTTCTCCACCTTTGAGCATATTGCCTAAAGGTCTCTGCTGGTTTCTTTTTCATCATTTGTAGAGTCATTCGATCAGGCACCATATCCGATACATGCTTGTACTACTCACAGAATGCTGACGCCAAGTCCTTCCAGGATCGGATCTTTTCCCTACTAAGCTGGTTGTACCATCGAAGAACAGATCTTGCTAGACTATCCTGAAAACAATGTATGAGTAGCTTATCTTCGTTCACATAACCGGTCATTTTCCAGCAAAACATGATAAGACTTGCTTTTGGACATCTTGTCCCATCGTACTTTTCAAAATCAGGCACCTTGAACTTTAGAGGCAGAATTAGATCGGGTACCAAACTGAGTTCTTTAGCACCTATTGCAGAGAAGACTTCAGTGCCTTCTATCACTTTGAGTCTTTCCTCTAAGCTCCTATACTTATCTTGAACCTCGTGATCATCGGTTTTCAACTTGGTTATTTCTGTTGGATCGTCCAAATCTAGAACGAGTAGATCAGCAAGACTAGCTCCCATGTTTGATACGAATATTCTTTGCCCTAGATTAGCAGGTGGCGCAGGTCGTTGCTCCAGGCCTGTAGGTTCCCATTGAACGTACTCTCTTTATGTTGCGTGGGCGTGCGGTGGACTAAATCTTGGAGGATGGGGCGAATCCTGGAGGATGGGGCGAATCCTGATCGAGGTTAACCCTTGACTGTGGTTCCATAACGTCAGGGTTCATAGGTCTCTTTCCTTTTACCAGAGCCGACATCATTTCCATCATTTTGGCCATTTGATCCTTCTGTTCGAACGATTCTTCTCGAGATCTCACCATTAAGTCTCTTGTCTCTTGCTGCGACTTGGCCAATTGCTCTTGTAATTCCCTTTGGATTCTTTCCATCCTTTCAATCCTTTCATTGAGTTCAGCCTCCATTACTCTAGCTTGTCGGCGTGTCCTATACAAATGATGTGGTTCCAGTCTTGTGGTATTACAACTGCGAATTGTATGTTTTAACCTCAGCAAACGATTATGGGATATGCAATGAATAAATGAATGCATAAATGTCAAATGAATGTTAGTCATGAATGAATATGCAAGAATTTAGTGTTGATTTCAAGACGGCCCCTATTTAGGCATTTCATTTATCAAAAGAGTCCGTTATAAAATATTTTGCCATTTTCGATTCAGCCATTGCACAAACTTCCTAGCTATATCGCTATATTTCTTTACTCGTGCTAAGAATTCTGATATGTTTGATCTTCGACTTGGAGGGAATTGGCAAATGAGAATTTCAGCTTCTTTCGATAGTTGTACCACGTGCGTGGCTACCCCACGAATTTCATTGATCAAATAACTAAGTTGCATTTCTTTTTCTAAAAGGCCCTCTTCGTAAGCACGAATGTTTCTATCATACTGACTATTCTTTTCTTCCAAAGCCTCTAAGAAAATATCTAGCTGTTGTTGACGATATTGCAGTATGTCTTCTAAATCCCGTATCCTCTCTTTTAGTTCTTAACGTTTAGATCGACTAGTCATTACCTCGGCAGACACGGCTTCATATTCGGCGTTTTTCTTCCTTAACTCCATCATAGCCTGCGCAGCCTTTTCTTCTTCTTTCTTTGCTTTCCCTTTCCAGAATTCCATCCCGCCTTTGATGTTGCTTAATTCTTCTTTCCATTCCGCTGATGACTTGCCCAACCCACTGTTTTTTATTGTGCCTCTTAACTTTTTATTTTCCAGATGGAGACCCTTAAGTCATTTCTTACGACTTCAGCTTCTTTTTGTACTTTCTCGGTTCTGGATCTTTCAATTTGAACGTCGATCTTCAGCTGGTAGTTTTCCTCTTGAATAGCACTAAGGTCTCGAAACATCTTGGCCTTTTCTCGTTCAAATTCTTGTATTGCCATTTTTAGCTCAGACGGCATTTCCTTTGAGAAAGGATTTTGGACGGTGTAGTTTGTCGACGAGATTTGCTGACTGTTCACCCGTTGCTTCTTTCACATGTCATAATCTTGGGTGATAGTATCAGCATATAGAGCCAATTCCATCAGATGAATTTTCTTCCAAGACTTTGTAGTGTCTCGGACCCTTTTCATATAACCTTCACCCGTGAAAGTAAACTCAGACTGTGCTAATCCTCCGGTGACGAGTATGAATTATCGTGAAGAAAATTTCCTTTGGACCATTAACGGAGCATAACCAACTCCTCCCCATAATCCCAGCAGTGGCACCCAATCTTGGTTTCCCACCTTGTATAACAGAACCGAAGAGCGGATCCACGGTGCTCTACAGGTTACATCTTCAACTCGAAGGTTCTAAAAAACTGAAACCCAATGTTCTTCGGTGACATCCTTTGACCATTCTCTCCCAAGATAGGCTTCCAACGGGGTTAAGGTTTTTGAAAACATGTGGTACGGTGTGCGCTCTACTTTCCAGAAATGGCTCAAAATCCAAACATTAAGCAATTGCGCACATCCGATAAAGCGTCCTTCCCCTTTCTTCCTACAACTACTTAGGGATCTAAAGGTCTCGACCAAAATAGTTGGGATAGAGTTGATTCCTTGTTTTAACTTTTCAAAGAAGTCCATTACTGCAACCTCTATATGTCCCAGAACTTTTGGGAAGACGACCAATCCGTAAATAGCCAAAGCGAACAGATTCACTCTCTTCAAAATATCAGGATGATTTAGGACTAAATCCCGCAGGGAAAACCACAGAATAAAACTGATTTCATTCTTTTTCTTTATTTGTTTCTCAGCCCATGTGTCAGTCAAGCCAGTCAACTTTACCAGCTTTTTCTTGAAAGTCATCGGCTTGGGCTCCTTTACATAAATCTTGTAGAATTGCACATTATCAATATGAAGTAAAGCAGCGTACTCTTCCATGGTTGGGATCATATCTTCTTGATTGAAAATGAAACACTGGTAAGCCGGATCCCAGAATCTAATCATGGCCTGAATCAATCTTTCATCTATGTTGACGGTGATCAGGCTGGCTATATCCTCGTACCTTTCAGTGAAGATGCTTCTAGTGTCTAAATCCCACTGTCTTCAAATCCGAGTCAAGTCATCAAGGTTATTCTGACGAACGTTCACAGTTACGTGCTCGGGCAGATTGGCAATACATCCCTCCACCAGACTATCCCCTTTTTCTTTCTGAGTTTTTAGAGACCAGTCTCGAACCACGGCATTCTTCTTGGTTGTTTGTATAATTGACTCTTCCAATAGAAACCCATTTTTTGGAAACCGATCTCTAGTCAACACCTTGCTAATATGATGCCTATAATGCATGATGAAAAATAAAAATAAAGACAAACATCCTTGGTTAGTAATCACAACAAATATAAATTGCGGAAAATCCAAATAAAAAGTGTAAATGTCAAAAAAATAAAAGGTAAGAGGCGTTTCTCCCGTGTACTTATTTTGGTGACTATTAACGAACAAAGGTTCGGTATGGCTCTAATTAGTTGGCTCATACGGTTCACTATATGCGGTTTCGGTTCTAGACAGGTACTCAAATTATTCACGTTATCGTCTACTAAGACTAGTACGAAGCCTCAGTCGTAGCCCATCACAGGCTCATGAGTTCAATTCGAGGGATTACATTTACTTATGCCTATGCGGAGAGACAAGTTAACTCACGAAAGCATAAGTCATATGTGATCCAGAAGTATTCACTAGCCTGTGCGAAAGGACGAGTTAACTCACGAAGGCATAGCGTTTACTTCCACTTAAACAGACGGAGCCCGGGTAGAGAGCTCATGTTATGGAAAAATGCAAGTGCATGGTGTGTGGGGAGAAACTCACAAATCTTAGCGTTTTATTTAAAAACTAAACCATAACTAAAACCATAAAAATTTAAAGCTGAAAAACGACCAGATAAAACAAGTTAGAAGAATATATACAACACAATGCAAATGCATGATTTTTTAAAAAACACAATTTTGGGATCACGACTAAATATTAATTTGAACAAGGAATCTTGAAAATTTTGACAACACGTATTTAATTCGACTCAGACTCTCAAAAATGAGTCCCCAGTAGAGTCGCCAACTGTAGCGACGTACAATTTTTGCTTTGGGTCGCTGGTTGAGGCGATTATTTGAAAACTTCGAAACTGACTTTTGGTTTTATTAAAAAAGGGAGTCGCCACCGATCCTTTTTCCTAGGTGTGATCGGACACCTAATAAATCCTCTTCTTTTGAAAGAAAGTTCATTTTTTAAATAAAAGAAGGCCGAATTTAGGTCTACGTCCTGAATCCAAAGAAAATAGGGTTCGGGAGTCGGTTACGCACGAGGAAGGTATTAGCACCCTCGCGACGCCCAAAATTGGTATCTTTATTAAACACGTATTGTCATGATTTTCAAAAACACAAATTCAATTTGACATCTAGTCGCGATTTGATCAAAAATGAGAATTTTTTTTAGTTTTCGGTGTTCTTTTAAAAGGGTGTTCTGTTTTTAACACGAGTCGACGAATTTCACCAAACATAGCGATGAAATTAATGACTTGATGTTACATCGGTACATTGCCTTATTTATTGAAATTAAAAACATGAATAAAAATCTTTAAAGTAGTGAACAACAAGATGATACAAAATGGGCAGGAAACGAAAAGTAAGAGAGTTAGAAATACATCGAAACAAATAATAAATATGACAATAATATTAGAAAACAATAATAATGTATGCAATTATTTAAACATGATATCAATAGCATTAAACACGAAATAGAGACGAACATATATATAAACATATAATAATATTAAGTGAAATGACGTAACATAATATTAAAAATACTAATAGTACTATATTTATATATGTTAAAATATACGTAATAATAGAAATGGAAAATGTATACATAATAATAATATTAAAGCATATACATAATAGACGTATATATATTATATATAAAATGAATATATACAATACATCGAAATAATAAAAAACATAAGAAAGAAAGAAAAAAATACATATATATATTAATAATAAATATGTACATAAGATGATCAAAATACGTTACATAGAATAGTATAAAAATATATACATGAAAACATTAAAAATATATACATAATATTTATATATATAGTATATATGATATATACCTATATTAGAAATAATAATAGTATATAAAAAACTATTCACATGCTACATAAGTATGTATATATATATATAAAAATAATGGTGTTAGAAATATACAATATAGTATTAGAAATATACGTACAATAGTATAAAAGATATATAACTAACAATATTAAAGTATATACGTAATAATATATAAAAATATGATATTGAAAACATATACACATAATAATATGAAAAAAAAATATATATATATATATATATAATATAGTATTAGAATGTTTACATAATATATACATAATATAAATACTAATAATGTTAAAACAAATTATTAATAATATCACATAAATATATTATAATATTAAAAATATATACGTAATATATATACATTAGAAATAATAATAGTAGCTATAGTAATAATATATTGATAATAAATAATAGAAGAATAAAAGTAACAAGAATAATGAGAATGATAATCATGAGAATAATACAAATAATATTTAAAATAAAATAAAATAGCAAAGATAATATGAAAATAAACTTAAATCTGAAAAAAAAGGACTAAAATTGAAACAAAAACGAAGTTTTGGGGCGATTTTAAAAGAAATAAAGAAAAAGGATCAAAATGCAACACGCGCGTAATCCAGGAGGACCAAAACAACAATTACTCCTTCCCATCAAAACACAGCTTATCAGCGGGGACTAAATTGAAAACCGTGAAAAATTATGGGGCCAAATTGAAAATCCATAAAAACTTAATTACGAAGTATCAGAAAAGCGGAAGGACCGCGCGCGCAATTAACCCCTAGGAGAAAAAACACGCGGATCCTCTAACGGGTCAGGTCGGCTCGGGTCGGACGGGATGAAAAGGCATCGCTTTTAGGTCTGGGCTTAGGCATTAAAATGGTGCCGTTTTAGTAGGCTATAAATGCCTAAAAATTTCAAAAAAAAAGTCATTTTCACCAGCTTTTTTTAAAAAACATGAGAGAAAGCTCTCCTTTTCTCTCTGTGGAGCCCTAGATCCCGGTCAAGAGGGCCACGCACACCACCACCGTCACCGACTCCGGCCACCACGCGGTATATCTTTTTTTTTATATTTTTTTTGTATGTATTTTATCTATATATATATGTAAAAAAAAAACCTTATATATATATATATATATGTGTATAGGCTAGAATAAAGTGGAACAAGGAATAAAGGTGGGTATTTGCTACCTTGATCGGATTTGCCTGCTGTTTCACTTATGTCTGGACTGATTTTTAGTGTTTTGAATCTATTGTTTTTTTTTTAAAAAAGTGACCCTCTGTTACAAAGTTTTAATCGGCTTTTATGGCCTTCTACAAATACTTTTTTCTTCTATTTTTTGTTTGCTGTCCTTTCCTTTTAATTCTTGCAGATGCAACTTGGGGACGGTGGCAACAGTGACGTGACAGAGGCGGTGGTGGCAGAGGCTGAGTCGGCAGCAGCTAGGTTTAGGAAGATTAGGGTTTTTTTATTTTGGGCTAGGTGATTTTGGGTTTCGGGCTTTAGAATAGTTGGGCTGGTTTAAGTAATGGGTTATGGGTTTAAGTGTAATTGGGTTGGTAATTTGGGTTGATGTAATGGGTTTAAATGGGTAATTGGGTTTAGTTGTAATGTATTTGGGTTTAAGTGGGTTGAAAGTTTGGGCTTCGGGTTTGGGGATGTGGGCCAAAATTGGCCTGTAACAGTAAACATTTATTAAAACGATGTAGTTTTGTCTTTTCTTATTCGGATTTTTGGATAACTCGAATTGTGTAACCCATATTCGAGTTAAACCGAAAAACTTAATTTTTTACTCGAGTTGATCCGAATAACTTGATTAACTCAAATAATTCGAACTATTTAATTCAAAATTTAAATTTTTTATAGTGTTTTTTTTAATCAAATCAGATTTACTCACCCTTTCCTTGCTCTTAGTTTCGATGTTTAATCCATTTGGAAAACATGATTCTTCTCTCCGTCCACTAGTTAATATATACAGTTAGATTAAGTTTATAACTAGTTAATTAATCAGGTTTTAGTTTTAATTAACTTTAATTTATTTAATTAATCTACCATTATCATTACCATCCACTCACCCACTTTGTTTAATTACTATTTTAGACCTTTGGCATTTTATATTTGTTGATTTATTCTCTCACTAGCATTAAACATGTGCTCATTGTTATTATTGATTGATCCTTGACTAAGTATAAACAATTAATAACAAACACAATATAATTTAGTATAAATAATTTATAATAAATATTATGTAATATATAATTAGTTATCTAGTAAGTTAAAATGTATAAGAAATTATCTCTCATCAATAAATTTTTAAAAATATTTAACCAAGATAATAAAATTAAAATACTATTATGACTACATAAAATTAACTCTTTTAACTTAATTATGTATGAACATGTTTTGAAAGTCATAGGGTAATTGAATTTGAGTGTAATTATTTGTAATTATCCGTGTAATTACTCCAATTCCTACTATCCGTTAAGAATTGAAAATTATAATTAAGGTACTCTAATTACATTCAATTCAATGGGACTAATAAATTATAGTGGTTGCCCAAACATGCTACACGTGTAATTACTAATAAATTTAATTATTAGACGACTTTTCAAAATGTATCCTAAATTTCTAAAATTGAAAGTAGAAAGACAAATTTTAAAGTCTAAAAAGAATAGGGAGTGAGAGCAGAATTAAACCTACCAAATAATTTATAGGATACTATTCTGATGTGCCCTAAAATTAAAGGCATCTGTGTCGGGTTGCCAGAATTTTACGGACCTTTGGAACGGGGTTTGTTTGAAACCTTCCCTCAATTCTTCTGTTAAGACAGTTCAGTAGTACACGACATCCATATTACACCCTCCACGTTTTGAAACCGTACCTTAATTTAAGGGTCGTTCATTTTAATTTTCAAGACGAAAAGACCCTCCTAAATCTAAAACATCAACAAACCACCCCATATTATTTTGAGCTTATTAGTGCTTCATGATAAATGCAAACCATAATAGTAAAATCATTAATACAAAAGAAATCCTTGACTGATGACACGTGTTTACTAATACCTCACCAAATATATATTTTCATGGTGCGATGTGGAACAGTTAAATAATAAGTACTCTTTCTGGCAGGTCAAAATTTTTATTAATTTACCGTTAAATTGAACAACAGTGTGAAAGCAAAGAGAAAGAAGGGTTTTTTACCCTAATTATATAAAAAATAAAATAAAATCAAATACTAAAATAGGTTGTTTTAAAGATTAAGTATCAAAATGGTACATTTGACTTGGTGGGCACCACCCTCAATTTTTGACCTAAAATAGTAAAATATAATAATAATAATAATCTAAAAGATTTAAGGACTTGTTATATAATTTTTTCATTTTTGAATACCCATTGAAAGAAAGGGAAATGGTGACTCCTGGCAGTGTGGCGGTACCAAATTTTAAATTTCGATAATTTTCTTGTAAGCTCTCTTTATTTATTATTTTCTTTTTATTCCCCTTTAACTTACTATATTGTGTTTAAACAAACCATTAACCTATTTTTGTAGTTAAATAAGCCCTTTACTTATGGTTTTTACTCATAAAAACCCTTTATTTTAATATTAAAGTAATTATATATATTTTGAATTTCAAGCTCTTATCTTAATTTTTTGTTGATGTAATAAAAATTATACACTTTAACATCAACATAAAATCTAAAAAGTGATCAAAAATTTCAAAAGAGTAGTTAAGAATATCATGTATACAAGCACTCTCAAAAATATAAAATTTTATTTTATTATTCAATAAATTATTCTCATCAAATTCACATCAACATAAGATGTGAATTAGTTTATATTTTTAAATAGCTTTACTTTAGGTAAAATATATTTACTTTAATATTAAAATATCGACTTTTATGAGTAAAAACCATAAGTAAAGGGTTTATTTAACTACAAAAATAGGTTAATGATTTGTTTAAACACAATATAATGAGTTGAAGGGGAATAAAAAGAAAATAATAAATAAGGAGGGCTTACAAGGAAATTATCCAAATTTAAACTTTGGTTCCGCCACACTGCCAATATGCACCCTTTCCCTTCCTTTTCAGCAGCTATTCAAAAATGAAAAATTGCATAACAGGTCCCTATATCTTTTAAATCTTTATTATTCTTTTTTTACTGTTTTGGGTCAGAAATTGAGGGCGGTGCCGTCTATGCACCACCCCCACCAAGTCAAATGTACAATTTTAGTACTTAATCTTTGAAACAACCTATTTTAGTATTTTATTTTATTTTTATATTATTAAGGTAAAAACCGAAAGAAGAATTATTAATGATTTTTTATTGTATTTTAAAAGAAATTAAAAATATTATTAAGTGTGTTAATCATAAATTTTAAGTATATATGAAAAGATATTAAAAGAATATTGCATTAAAAGGACATTTAGATAAAGGAATATTTAATTAAATGAAATTTGTATTAATTTTGGTTTAATAATGTTCTGATATAATAATATCTAAGAATAAAATTTAATTTATTTATAAATCATTCTGTGTAAATATTAAAAGAAAAATTATTAAACAATTTTAAAATACTCAAAAATAATTTAATAAAATGATTTGATAGGTTAAAATAATCCAAAATAATTCCATCTCCTTGAAGTAAGTAGATATAGTCAATTCTAGAAGAGTAGAGGATCAATTCTCCCATTGTCTAAATAATAGTTTAGACAAAGAGATGGATGTCTCCTTGATGGCTATTTTTGTAGTAAAAGATTGACTCCTATTAAATTTCTAAACATTCAAATTTTCATGGAATAATGGAAATATTTTGTATCAACGATAATACACTATTAGAAATTCATTTTATTTGTATAAATTCATTATGTATATATATTTTTGTTTGGATAAAAAATTAGTAAATGAAAGTAAAGTAAAGAGATATTAATAATCTTTGTTTGATTAAATTATGGAAAATAACTGAAATAATTTATCATAATGAATTTTTCCAATTATGTCCTTTTGTAAAATAACTCAAATAAAAAAATCAATAGGATAAAAATGTAATTTCACATCTTAAAAATTAATAGGAGGAATGATATGGGATGGTACTGGCAATTGGGTGATGGGTTATAACAGATTCTTAGAGAATTGTTCGATTTTTGACGCAGAACTCTGGGGCATTCTGGACGGCTTAAAACTCATCCAACGTAGAGGTCATAGCAGTGTGATTATTCTTTCAGATAGCTTGGAGGTAGTCAAAGCTATTCATGACAATGTTTCGAAGAGCTCAACCTCTACTCTGATAAGGAGAATACACCGAATTTTGTCCCAAGAAAGTCAATGGATTTTAAGATATATTCCCAGGGAGGAGAATCAATTCGTATCTTGCTAAATTGGCTTTTGAAAGAGAGGAGGATTTACAACTGGTTGAGTCTCTCCCAGATGAAGTGTTAGATTTCCTTAAGTCAGATAAAGAGAGGATTGTTGTACCTCTCGAATATCCCATGTAATTTAACTTTGTTATGTTCTTTTTCACAAAAAAAAAAAGTAACCTCATTTTTCTTTCTCTACCTTTTCCCGCCAAATTGGGGTAATTAAAAACTAACTCAAGGGAAAGAGAAATTCATCTCCTTTTACTTTCTATTATATCCTTCCACCAAGTGAACATGTTTTAGCACTAGAAGCACCGTTGACCTCCGCATCGACTTCCTCTAAAGTAATGTCCTAACAGACCTCCTGACCTTCGTATCTCTAAGTATAACCATCCGTTTTTGCCCAATGGAGTCATGCACCTAGACTTGAGTGTGAATATTGTCCTAATGTGAACACGCTTCCAAGGCAACAAGGAGTATATTTAGGCTTAACTACCTCGTATTGATAAAGTCCTATGATACGTGCCTATGATTATCCATTACGCATTCAACTGGCCTAAATGTATATCCTGACATGTCATATCTGTGAAGAAATGGACCTCTCCTATAAATACATTGAGAAAAGATAAATAATGGATCAAACCTTTAACACCCTAAGGTTGTTCTGAACACTCATCTTCTTGATCAATATGTCCCATTGTCCTTGTTCCAGCTCTCGGCCTCTTTAGGTAAACTAACCTCCATAGCATCAGCTTAGTCTTCTTCTTGCTCCTTATCTACCTCCCTTGTTGTATATTGTGTCAACAATTGGTGTGGTGAGCGTGGAAAACAATGTCTTAGAATCAGAATGATGCTACCCACAACCCTATTACCTAAAAAAATGAAACCAACCTGCCAACTCCTCCACTCTGATGAATGGCAACGATGGTGCCTGTAACAACCCAATTTTGGGCTTAGTCGGAACAGTGGTTTCGAAACCACTAATTTGAGGTCAAAGAAATTATTTTTAATATTATTTTATGTGTTATAGCATGATTCTATTAGTGCATGAAAAATTTGGTAAGGTAATTTTAGCGATTTCATGCTCATTTGCGAAAAAGGACTAAATCGCATAAAGTGCGAAAGTTTTGTTCTTCTAGCTAAAGGTGTCAAATATCTATGAAACATTAAATTAGAGGTCTTTATTGAGTAAATAGACCACAAATTTGTTATTGGCTAAACATAAAGACAAAGAAATTGTAAGGTCAAAGTTAAGTGAAGTTTGGTGACTAAATTGACTAGATTTATAATATAATAAAAAGAAAAAGATATCACCATTAATATTTCTCCTCTCCACCAAAAACATCAGCAAAAATAAGGGTTTTGGAGCTTCAAAATTTCAGCTATTCTTTACCCATACAAATAAGTGATTTTGATGGCTTTTCTTGATAATTTTTCTGTTTTTGAAACCCTTGTAGCTTAATCTAGCTAATGAGGGGACTATTTTGCAAAATGATTGAGAGTCTAGGGTTTTTCCATGAGATTTCTCATGTTTTTGCTGAAATTTTGTAGAAGAAAATGAGTCATGGGTGTTAAATAAAACAACTTTTGTGAAGTAGTTTTCATAAAAACTCTAATTAAGGACCATTTTGCATAAGTTGTAAATTATGTGGTAAATGTGTGAAATAGTTGAAAATTCGAGATGATATAGGCTTAAATTAGTTTCGGCTAGGCTTAGTTAATATGGAAATTCTATGAAAATCGATTTACGAGCTTAGGCGTAAAATCGTAATTTTGTGAAAGTCTAGGGCAAAATGGTCATTTTGCCAAAATATGAATTATGAAATGCATTGATTAATATGATGATTAAATTAGTGAATTTTTATCATTTTAGATCAAAAAATACAAAATCCAGACCTAGACCTGGGAAATGCCAAGCTAGTAGACTAAATCCATCTCGTTGTCTACTTTTTGTATACTGAGGTAAGTTGTACGTAAGTAAGATAACTTTATCGTTATTACATGTTGAATGATTGAATTTTGTATAATAATATCGAATATGCTTATGAATAATGCATGATGAAATTTAATGTGGAGAATTCCCAATTGAACCTAGGAATAGATTGGATATCCATACCATTGTATTTGGGTGATATGTGTGCTAGTGTAAGACCATGTTTGGAACATGGCATCGGTATTGAGACGAGAGCCAGTGTAAGACCATGTTTGAAACATGGCATTGGCATCGACATATGAGCCAATATAAGACCATGTTTAGAACATGACATCAACGTCGTTATATGTGTCAGTATAAGACCATGTCTGGGACATGGCATCCACACTGATGTATGAGAGCCAGTGTAAGACCATGTCTGGGTCATGGAATTAGCAGTTTACCCTCCTGTGTGAGGCTTATCGGATATCTTTTAGTATTCCAATTGGGTTCATGAGTTATTTTAAAGCTTATGATAAAGATGTGGAATGAGATAATCATGTTGTGAGTGGTACAGGTTCTTATTCAAAACTCATGAGACATGAGTCTAGTTATGTTGCTTTAATGGTAAGAAAAACATGAGTAAGTTCTACCTATGAAAATGAATGTAGGACGATTCTGTAATCTTTGATTTATACTTGTGATACATAAGCATGTAGTGATATCTACCTTTGTTCACTCATGAATGTTGTGTTGATTTATAATATGCTATGTGTTTAAATATGCATAATTGATGTTGTTACTTATTTACTTGCAACTTACTAAGCTTTAGGCTTACTCCCTCTCCTTTCCATTTTCTTATAGATCCGCCAAGTTAGCATCAGGAATCAAGAGACGTCAGAGGCATTGATTACACTATCACCTGAAACTTTTAGTATAGCTAGTTTAAATATTTTGAGTATGGCATGTATAGGGACTTGACCCTTTGTTTAGTGTCATGTTAGTTTAGCCACAAGTGTTGGCTTGTAAGGACGTGAAATTCATTTTGTATATGCCATTTATGTTGGCTAATACTGATTATTATTAAATGCATTTCATGAAAATTTTCATGGTTGTAGCTGTTTTGGTTATGTTTGGGGTTGTGTAGGTTGGTGCATGTAAGGGTGGCAAAAAGGCTTGATAGATAGCCTTGTTTTTGTCCACATCGGCAAACACACGGGCATGTGTCTAGACCGTGTATGACACACGTCTGCCCTATGAGCGTGTAGTCAGGTCGTGTGTCCCCTACACCTAAATATGGCAAAATAGAATGCCCAGTAGAAACCACATGGGTGGAGACACGGCCATGTGTCGCAACCGTATGGAGGACATTGCTTGTACACAGGCGTGCACCATGGTCTTGTGCCCCTAAAGGGTTGCTGACATCAGAAACAGAATGTCAAGGTTTTTGCACACGAGCTGAGACACGGGTATGTCATGGCCATATAGAAGACACAGGTCACGGACACGGGCGTGTGCTAAGCCGTGTGAAAACCCCTGTAGGTTCGAGTCAAAAAATAAATTCGCATGAGCTAGGGACACAAGCGTGTCCCGATATGTTCAGGCCGTGTGAACCATACAGGCTTTCAACATAACCGTGCTGTGAAGGCACACAGGCGTGTCGCCATTCTACATGGGCGTGTGTCCTTGTTTGCTTGAAATTTTATAAAGTTTCCTGAAGTGCAAAGATTAGTCCCATATTAAATTCAAAGTGTGTTTGGAGTATCGTAGGCTCATAGTAGGGACATTAAGGTGTATTATGAAAAGTTTTAATTTGGAACGAGATTTCATAACTTGAAAATGTATGTTTGTATGCGTTTGAGATCGGTAGTGCCTCGTACCCTGTCCCATCATCGGATACAGGTAAAGGGTGTTACATTCCAATAACGACCTGCCCTCATTACAAATCGAAATGTCAGCTTGCCCAACCATATCTACCAAAGAAGCTCTTACCCAACTCTTAAACATCCTTACTACACTCTTGGCTAACCTAGCTACTGAAACCTTTATTTCAATTCCTAACTCCCCATCATTTCTTGCTACTCCATTAGACCCTAAAATGACTTTTTGAGGCAAAACCTCTCCTTTCGAGCCCCACAAACTTAAGCCACTACCATAGCTATTTCCCTAGACCAAATTTCCTAGCAACAATAATTACTAAGTTCTCAACACCATGTTATTGAGATGAAGGAAAAAATGAGTCATATGGAAGAACAACTCTTGGCTCAACAATGCCAATTCCAAGAACAACAATAGCGCCAATGCCTCCTAGATCAACAAAATGCCCATAATGAATAGTTGATTGCAGAGTTGTGTACAACTAAGAACACTGTAAAGAGTGGAAATTTATCTATTCCGCTGGAATTAGAAGGTACTACACAATCAATTATCCGTAGAGATAAAAAAAAGATCACAATGATAATGGGGTACTACAAGACATTTAAAATATCAACTTTCTGGAATGGGAGTCTCAAAATAAGGTTATTTCTATTAAAGAGTAGATTGCAACACTTAAATTGAAACTTTTGTAAGAGGCTAAAGGTTCTAAGTTTGATGAACTTTCTTAGAACTGTGCTAATGAACCCTTAGCCCTTTCCGTGTTGACACATAATCTGTCGATTCTTTTAAGTTTCCTAAGTTGACTTACACCCTAAAGATCACCTAACTCACTTCAACAATTATATCAACATTCTTAGAGACTTAGATGCTGTGAAATGCAAAGGTTACTCATGAGCAATTTTTTTTCCAATAAAACCCCACAGCATTCACCAACTTACCTTATGTCTACTCGAAAAAAAGAGAACGAACCCCTTCATGATTTCATGAAGAGGTTTAATGCTGCAACTATGATCA
This sequence comes from Gossypium arboreum, assembly GCF_025698485.1. Classification (NCBI taxonomy): domain Eukaryota; kingdom Viridiplantae; phylum Streptophyta; class Magnoliopsida; order Malvales; family Malvaceae; genus Gossypium; species Gossypium arboreum. The sequence continues at coordinate 9,649,735 of NC_069073.1, read as the reverse complement.
CCAAGGATGTTTCTGATGCTTGAATTTTGGTTTAAGAAGAGGCTCCATGTGCGAAGACCCAAGAGGGATTTCCATTTACAATCCTGAAACCCTACATAATCCAAGGGGAAAGTTAGAGGTTTCTGACGTAAACCCTGAAGGTATTTGGCTACAGCATCCTTCGAGTCATACAGTCAAGAATGTTTACATCTCTTCTAGTGCCTAATATCCCCTAATCCTTCTATTAAATCCAGAGGTGTATACCTCATAACCCACTTTTTGCGAAGACAATAACAAAACATGTAACACCCATACCTAACCTGATTATCAGGTCTGAGCTATGAGATTTCACATTAGTTACCAGAGCGACTATGATAAATAATGATTCAAATTAATAATTTATGCGTGCTAATAATTATAATATTCATTCATAATAAGACAAACTATTGGATTGATATCGTGATTTCAGAGGTTTCTCGTCGCGATGCAACTCACTTACTAGGTCTCATCGCAACATTAAGAATACGTCATCCCAACATAACTCTCTGGTTGATTTCATTGCAACGTTGAGAGTACGTCGTCACGACGTAACTGACTATTTTCTATAAAACCAAATGGTACAAACTTTAGGGTGCTTGAAACAAAGCTTAAACACCTAAATTTCAACCATTTCAATGACATACCAATTCCATACATGCCAAAGTGCACTAAAATCTTGATTCAAGTTAACATTAATCAACAAACTTTTAAAAAAACCAATTGTGATGCAAAAACTGATTCAAACCCTAAGTACATGCCATATACTAAGCAAAAGAGGATTATATAAACATCGTTGATTCGGAGATCACTTCCTAGATGTTGGAATCACTTCTCATAACCTTGAGATTCACCTATTCTTGCACACAAAATAAACAAACCATACGCTGAGTGATAAAGCTCAGTGGTACTTCCTTGATTCAAGTCAATTAAGCAATTACAACATCATACACATATATACATATAACATCTTTTATGAACATCTGTTAATCAACCAAAACATTTATTGTTTATGTATCAAAACAGGACTATACATCATTTCAATTAACTAAATCATAATCTTCACCATTAAAATCAAGTAGCATATCATGCTATATCATCAAATTAGCATTAAGATATTCAATTCCATTGCAAATTCAATCATTTTATACCCTAACAATCCAATTCCAAATCGAATCCATTGATTTTCATGTTTTCATATCGACCCTTCGAGCTTGTATAACCGGTTCATATGATCTTTCACATGCTATCAAAATTAATATATCGCAATTCATCTTTGTATCACCCAAATCATATTATCAATCCAATTCACATGCCATTTTTCTAATTTATGTTTTACATCCTTATTAACCTGACTCGAACTCGAATGGATACATGAATTCCAATTGGCACTTATCAGAACGTATGAAGTAATTAAATTGTGCCTAATGCTTATTGGTATAACCAAAGTAAAAGTTGTGCCCAACAATCACCGAAACGTCTGAAGAAAAATGCGCTCATTGATCAGTTGTAATTATGTGTTGTAGATCAAACTAATTTCTGCACTTTAGGAGCTTGAAAGCAAGTATTTCTATTTGGTTTTAGTTTTGTTTTCGTAAGTTTTCATTAAGTTAATAAAATATGCAAATTGAATTTTTATTGAGCTTAGAGGTTGAATGAAACCTAAGGGTAAGTTAATGACATTTGTAAATGTGGAGGAGACCATTAGGTGGTGAAATAAATAGACACTGGTTGCTATGTCGCAACATTGAATGATCAATGTTGTAACATTAGGAGTAGAATAGAAAAAATACGAAATTGCCTTCGATGTCGTGGCACATCCTAATGGTGTTACGACATGCCTCTAAAGATATCCCAAAAGGAGGATACTAACTCCTATGTCGCGACATAGGTCCTAGTATGTTGCGACGTCAACTTTAGATAAGAATTAAAAACAAGCTAGGGGACATTTTGGTCTGCACAATGAAACTTAAAACTCGAGAATGTCAGCTAACCTAGGGTTAACGATGACAACCACCTGAAATCTATAAATAGGCTCTATTGTCACATGTATAGACACCAATTACTTAGTTTAGAAATTCACTTTTAAATTTTAGTTTAGTTTTCTTTCTTATTAGGTTTTAGGTTTATTTACAGTTTGTTCTTGTTTTATCTCAAGAGATCAGATTTGTAGAGATAATCGAACTCTCTAGATTCGTTTTTATCTCTAACATAAATCAGAAGTTTTCTTAAGCTCTACACTTCAATTCATTTATAATGTTTTCTTTTTACATCAATTCCATATTATTTATGAAAATCGTGAGGAATTAATCCTTGTATAGGGGATTAGTGAGTGAAGTTATGATTTGTTAATTGTTTTATAGGGTTACTCAACGGATCAACTGTTTTGGAAAAGAAGGGTTTAAACCTTAGGCTTGAAAACCCTAGGAAGTCATCAAGGCGAGAATTAACCCAAAATTGGTATGGCGTATCTATGAACACCTTAACCCCAAATCGATTTGGACTGTGAGATCGAAAAATAAATAGTTTTAGTTGACGCGTTATTTAAGTGGAAGGTCGAAAGATCCTGTTGGAGTTGCGACTAGTTGACTAACGAGGAACTCAAAGTGATAGCGAACTAATCACCCATAATCAAATATGATATATTCTATATTTTTATCTCTTGAACTTTTATTTCCTTATGTTATTTTATTTTATTATCTTAAAAAACCCCTTTTATTTTACTATCATACTATAACAAAATCAAAATACTTATTAGATCTTTCAATATTTAGGTTAAAATTGACTGAACACTAGCCTCCTTAAAGTACGATCCTGGGAGTACTCAACTGCTTCGTTGTAACTATATTACAACTGGACTTGTATGCTTGCGGATTCTGCCTTATTGATATATCTTTCATTGTAGTATGTACACTCTAGACGTTAGTGTGTCCTGAAGTGGTGAAGTGGTTGGCCTCCGTTACTGGGGAGGTAATGTCACTAGTTTTTTTTTAATTTTTACACTCAGTAGGAATAATTAGGAAATATTTAGGTCATAGATACGATTTATTTTTCCATAAATAAAACTACTAACAATATGTAAGTCTTAAGGACATTATTTGTTATAGACTGTCTACGATCTTGTATTTTCGGTCCTGTCATTCATAACTTACATTTTGAACTAAATCCTTTTTTACTATCATGGATTTCTAAAAATGTTAGATTTACCAATTGAAAAACTAAGGACTCGATAGTTTTTTTATGGAGATTTAATCACATATGTAGTACTATTACTTATGCAAGTGTTTTACCAAATGTCATCAAATTGTTATTAATTCCATTTGCATTGGATGGGAAGGAAAAATATGTGGTTAGAAGTGCTTCCCCTAGACACAATTACTACTTGGACCTAGTTTGTGCAGATATTTCTTTGCTGAGAAGTACCCATGACCAAGGTACTAAATACTTATCCACAATTATATTATTTTAAACAAAATATTATTGAAACATTGGGACAGACATGGGAAAGGTTAAAACAATTCTCATATTCATATTAGGCGGGGGAACACATTTCACAGTTCAGATAAAACATTTCTATTATTGGTTGGACAGTCAGAATAGATGGAAATTCGACATCATGACTGGTGGAGGTATTTGGACAAAAACTCAGAAGGAAGTTATGGGAATATTGGAGAAATTTAGCATTAATGAATCTACCTAGGAGGAATGCTATGAAATGCAGGTTGAGGGATTGAAATATATAAAAAAATAAAACCAAGAGTAAGAATGTAACTAGTTGGAATAAATTATAACAGAATCAAATGGTTACGAAACATAAGAAAGGGACGATACTGAGCAAGAGAATGCTCACATGGTATCTCAACTTGATTGGTGGAGGATAATAAGGGTTAGCCAGATCAAATTATCCCGAGTTCAACAAAATTGGTGCTATCTATTATTAGACCTCCTGAATTAAAATTGAAGTTGTTACCCTACATTTGAAATATGGCTATTTGGAAGAACAAAATACTCTGCCTGTGATTATTGCTATGGCTTAAAAGCAACCCAAGAAGAAACTCTACTAAGTTTTATGAATATGTATAAAAATGCGATAGGATGGAAAATTGCTTATATTAAAGGAATTAATCATGTGTTTTGTCAGTATAAGATTAGATTAGAAGAGGAGGAAAAACCTGTAGTTGATGCTTAGTGTAAACTTAATCCAACTATGAAGGAAGTGGTAAATAAGGAAGTGGTAAACCCTAAACCCTAAACCCTAAATTTTTTATAGTGAATGGATTAGCCCTACTCAATGTGTTCCAAAGAATAGAGGGCTAAGTGTTTCCGAGAATAATAAAAATGAGTTAATACTGACGAGAATGGTTATTGGTTGGAGAGTAAGTATTGACTAGCGAAAATTAAATGATGCAACAAAAAAAGACCATTTCTTTTTGCCCTTTACTGATCAAATGCTCGACTGTTTAACAAGTAAAGATTACTATTGCTTCCTTTATGGATACTTAAGGTATCATCAAATCCCAATTCATCTCAATGACTAAGAGAAAACCACTTTCACACGTCCTTTTCCTACTTAAGCTTTTAAAAGAATGACTTTTGACCTATGCAATACTCCAACAACTTTTATGAGATACATGACCGCTATGTTTGTTGATATGGTAGAAAAAGGGATTGGATGTATTAGTGGATGACCTTTTGGCCTATGGAGGCTCTTTTCAAAAATGTCTAAGTAACCTTGAGAAAGTTTTAAAAAGATGCAAAGAGGCTAACCTAGTGCTTAACTGGGAAAAATGTAATTTCATGGTAAAAAAATGATTGATGTTGGGGCATTAGATATTAGGAAAAGGAATGGAAGTGGATAAAGAGAAAATTGAGGTTATAAAAAATATTCCCAATCCAAAAAATGTTAAATATGTTCAAAACTTTTTAGGCCATGCAGGATTTTACCGGAGGTTTATAAAAGACTTTGCTCACATTTCTAAGCCTCTGAATCAACTCCTTCAGAAAGAGACACCTTTCATATTTGACCAAAGTTAAGTTAAAGCTTTTGAGGTAATAAAATAAAAACTTATATATGCTCCAATAATCATCACCCCTAACTTGTTAAAACTTTTTATTATTATGTGCAATGCTAGTAATTATGCAGTAGGTGCAGTATTAGGACAAAATCAGAATAACATATTTGGGACTATTCACTATGCTAGCAGAACAATAAATTTGACACAATGTAACTACACTACAACTAAAAAGGAGTTGCTGGCAGTAGCGTTCGTTTGTGAAAAATTTCGACCCTACTTGATGGCAAACAAAGTATATGTGTATACTGACCATTCTGTATTAAAACACGTTATGAAGAAAAAAGATACATTATTATCAAATGCTTTCTATTTTATCTATTATGGTCAATTTTGTTTGAGTTAGCTGATTTAAGATTACATCTTCGAACAACTCATTGATTTAATATTGTAGTTGATATCATGAAGGTTAGCTTATTTAAGATCACAACCTAAGTTCTTTTGATTTAAGATCATGAACAATTTTATTTGAGTTAGCTGATTTAATATTGCAACTCCGAAGAACTCGCTAATTTAATATCATAGCTGATATTATTAAGGTTAGCTAATTTAACATCGTAACCTAAGTTCATTTGATTTAGGATCATGAACAATTTTATTTGAGTTAGCTGATTTAATATCGCAACTCTGAACATCTCGTTGATTTAAGATCACAGCTAAGATTATTAAGGTTAGCTGATTTAAGATTGCAACCTAAGTTCATTTTTAAGATCATGAATAATTTTATTTGAGTTAGCTGATTTAAGATTGCAACTCCGAACAACTCGCTGATTTAATATCACAGCTAATATTATTAAGGTTAGATGATTTAAGATCGTAACCTATGTTCATTTGATTTAAGATAATTAACAATTTTCTTTGAGTTAGCTGATTTAATATCGCAACTCCGAGCAGCTTGCTGATTTAAGATCGCAGCTGATATTATTAAAGTTAGCTTCTTTAATATCGCAACCTAAGTTCATTTGATTTAAGATCATGAAAAATTTTATTTGAGTTAGTTGATTTAAGATTGCATCTTCGAATTGCTCGCTGATTTAATATCACAACTGATATTATTAAGGTTAGCTGATTTAAGATCGCAACCTAAATTCATTCGATTTAAGATCATGACCAGTTTTATTTGAGTTAGCTAATTTAATATCGCAACTCCGAGTAGCTCGCTGATTTAATATCGCAATTGATATTATTAAGGTTCACTGATTCAAGATCACAACCTATGTTCACTTGATCTAAGATCATGAACAATTCCACTTGTATTAGTTGATTTTGAAATCTTTATTCTTTAGCTCATTTATGCTAACAACTTGATTATGCATTTTTATTAAATAAATTTGCAGTTAAACACAATACTGTTTCAACACAAAACAAACATAGATTTTTATTTTATATTTAAAAGAAACAAGTACAATAAAAATAAGGAAATTAAGAATTAGTGCTGGTATCTTGGGGATTGGCAAGCACTTCATTTTTTTCTTTGTTTTCTCTTTCATTTCCATTACCTTCACATCCAACTGTGGGAGCCATACTAGTCTCTACAGGATCTTTAGTGAAGTATAGCCTGCTGGAATTCTTCCATTTCTCTACAAATTCTTATCAAGCTGCTGCAGAAGGGAAGTGAACATTGAAATCCAACTGAGCACCAGTGAGATTACTAAAATCATCAAAATTTAACCTGTGAGCATCGAAGGGACCTCCAACTACTTGAGCATGCAATAAGAAGTTAAACTTTATAAAGTTAAACTTTATATCAAGTAAGTAGTCTTGGAAGCTTTGCCTAGTTTCCCTTTTGTACTTCTCCAAAGCTTCTTCATGGCTCTTCACCAAATTAGCCATCGTAGCTTTGTGTTGTTCATCCATACTTTTTATAGTTACTTCCAAAACACTTTTATTGGCTTGCTCACCTACAAACTCTCTATGTAACTGTTCAACTTCTTTTTCAGTAAAGGTGAGTTGCTCTTGTAGTCTCTTATTCTACTCCAACAATTTCTTGTTCTCTTCATCCAAGTTCATATATAATTCACGAGACCTTTTTAGTGTCCCCATGCTAAACTGATAAACAATTCCAGTCTCTTTCTTTTTCATTTATGCTTCACCAATACCCTCAGCGAGCCCCACATTGCCCATGTTAGCTTCAGCTAAGACCACTTGGAGAGAACGTAAAAGCTCTTGCAAGGAAGGTTTCCTTGTAGTGTTGGACGATCCAGATGGAGAGATATGCTTCTTTGCCTCTTCAAATATACAATTTTTCCCTTACTTGCTCACCTCACTAAGACTATAAGGAAACCTCTACATGTTGATATGCTCATGCTATAGAAAAAATGTTCTTGTCTCACTACTAGAAGAAGTGAATTTCATAGAGCCACGAAGAGAACCATAAAAAAAAATTACTCCAAAAGTATCATTAACTGCTGGTCTTAGTGGTGGTTAAGGATCAACAAGAGAGTTGGAAGGAGATGGAATTGTGGTTGTAACTGTAGTAATAGGGGTTACGTTGTTAGATATTCTAACATGATTTTTCCTTTTCTTTCGATGAAGCTCCCTTAATTAACTACCATCATATTCACTACTTAGTATGATGTTGATAGTTTCTGTAGTAGTCTTTTGCTTCTTTCTACTTCTCGCACTCCCTTCCCCAGCAACAATACCAAAGGGTCTGCCTTGCACATTCTGTATAAAAAATCGCACATCCATATATACATCGATCTCTTTTGATAACCTGGTAGATTCTTCTAAATTTTCTTCAACACCGCACATTGTGCCTCCATTAACAACAAGTGTAATATCAGCACCAACATTTAGTATAAGGGGTTCGCACCGCTTTCTACATTCCCTGAAGATTTTGAAGACCATAGATAAGGCTTTAATTTAAAAAAGCTATAAAAATAATTTCTAGGTTTCTCTTTTCTCCCCAAAAGTATAAGCCTCAATTCATCAGTAGCTCCATGCGGCTAGGCAAACTATGCGAGTAGTAATCCAACGGTGTCTACACCAACATTAGCATTAACTAGCCTCTATCCATTAAGAATTAGATTTAAGAGGCAGTTCTGAAACATGTTCTTGACAATTAGCACTTCCTCCAAATCTAGTACGCAACCTTTACAAATCTATAATATTGTCCCCAACCTACTTTTTTCATAATCTCTCACTTCCTTAAATGCATACCTTTACTATGTATCGACCACTCAGTTGGAAAGTCAAAGCCACTATTAATCTTACACTTAACCTGTATGTACTTGTAGCAGTTTAAGTGAAGGTTCAAAGACCAATTTGTAATGATTGACTCCACATCTTCTCGAGAAGAGAAATAAAATAAACCGAATAACCCCCTCATTCCATGCTTTCAGTTGGTACAAATTTTGGAAAACGATGACCAATGACACTTCCTTTCGCCGACTACATTCAATGAAGTATGTCATTGCAAATCTACCATGAAAAACCAGATAATTTCGTTGAAAGTATCTTGTATAAAGAAGGGGTGCAGTGGTAAATAGAAACCTGCCTTTATCACGTACAGTGGAAGTATAAAACTACCATCGCTAGTATCGCTAAGCTAATTTAATCATTTGGGAATTGTGAAGTCGTAAATGAAGTTCGGTATTTGAATTCCATGAGTAGCCGAAATACGATTCATTTCTTCCACCTTCGTAGTGCAAACATAGGCCTTAGTCTCCACCAGAGTATTCACTTGACAGCATTGCAAAGGGATGTTCTGAACAATATGACCACTTTCTCTAATCCTAGCCATGGTGTTCTAATAAAACCAGGAAAAAATCGAAAGAATGATGGAAATTTTAGGGAAATTACCTCTAAAAATATTCTTCTCAACAATGGCTTCTTCTCTAAAATCTCGAATTTGAACAATGTAATTTTTAGGGCTTAGGTAACTTCTTTTTAAAGGTGTTTTTTTTTGCACTTTAACGATTCGTATATCCGAGAATAAGGGCACAGTCAACTGCATAGAGTTGTACCCTTTCTTAACACATGGTGAAGTGTACTTTGCAAGTTCAAGTATAAAGCATGTTCAAAAAGCTTCTCCTTATGTTACATTTTGTCTAATAGAACCATGTTCTAAGAAGAGTCATTTTATAACTCTTATTTGAAGTAGGTGGGGGAAAAATCATTATGATGGTCACTATTACGAACCTGTAACTCGATTGGGTCCGGGTTGGGTTCTACACAATTCGCACTTCAAGTTCGCATGGCACTATGATTTCGTGCCTAAGGCATTCATACCTTTTATGAGATCGTACGATGTGGGTTCGCACACCATCACATAGGCGAACCTACATCGTATAAACACGTGTTAAACCTAAAGTAGGGTACGTGTTGACATGCATGGAACCTACCTACGATATCACATCTATAAACAGTAATCATATCATACAAATACACAACTCTACCCATCTAAAAGACAAGCAGAAACACTCAACAGAGACATTTAGTGGTCAAATTCTTTAAGGAAAATTGCATAATTCTTTAAAGGATTCTTCAGAACAATGACTTTTTTGTTAACTAGAGATTAAGACCACTAGTGGAAGATATATAGAGAGTCAACAATGTTGAGATTGTTGAAAGAAGCGTGGGAATGATGTTAACGACAATGGGAAAAGTGAATAATCAGGTGAAAATTATTTATAATACGAAAATTAGTTTTCAATTACCATATTCTAACCAAGTGTAATTTGATATGAAAAAAAAATTCTGGCCAGCTTTGACAGTTCACTAACTGCCTTTTTAGTAGCGAAAGGGATATGTTGCAATTTGATTTCCTAGTTTTGTGCCAGCAACTTCTAAATATCCAAAACTATGATATTTATTCTTTTATTACTTGTAAAATATTTTCTACAGCCCTAGGAGAATTTCCTGCTCGACACATCAGCCCTATCCATCTCTAGAATCAAGTTGACTACAACTAACTATCACTCTCTACAATTAGCTTCTTGATACTATGTTTCCATGCCAGTCACATCGCATCGTAAGTTGCCCAAAGTTCGAAATTTAAGACTGAACATGCTCAAATATTCTTGTTGAACCCTATCAACCAATCCCCTTTCGAGTCTCGTATTCAAGACTGAACACACTCAAATATTCTTATTGAAATTAGAAAGATAAGTAAAAATTCTTGTAAAAAATAAGACCATCAAAATAAGTGAAAAATTTTCCTTCTCTTTGTTAAAAATAAGTCACGAGAGTGACTAAATATTATCAATTGAATTAGTTTATTGCTAACTCAACTACTAAAACATATATAAAAAATAATATTCTTATCAAATGTAGCCTAAAAGTCTTAAATCTAAATGTATTTAAACTTGTAATATTATAAATGTATTAAAAGGTTATGAATGATTTAAAATTTATTTATAAAATAATTTAAGGGTTTTAAGGCTCCTTTAAATGCACGGAAGCATCAATGCCGTTAGATCAGTAAGCAAAAAAAAGAAAAGAATTACGACTGAAAAGCAGGTTAAAAGAAGGGCTGTTTGGATGATTTCAAGTTGACTTTTCAACCAACTAGCTATACATTTTTCAATTGGTGTTTGGGGCCCTACTGGCTCAGTGCACAAACTGGACCTCCAATAGATGATAAAATTCTCATTTATTATAATATAAATATTATAAATATAAATATAAATATAAATATAAATATATTTTATTATTAATTTTAAATATAGTATTTAATAAATTATTATATACAATATTTTAATTTATAATTATTAATGATCATTTTCGATTTTAATTATATTATTACTACTACATTTGAATTCAAACACATATCTCTTTATTGATTTTAATAGTAATTCTAAACTCTAAACCTTAAACATTAAAACCCAATCTCACTAATATAGTAATTAATCTCACAATCATCATTATTTTTAATGACACTTGGGTCAATCTCACCACTTTAGGCAAAAACCCATGCCCAAGTTCCATAATTTTGGGCTTGCTATCTCGATCATGATTTTCTTACCCCTAGAGGGAAAGGTCCTTCCCTCTTGGACTGGTTGTGGGCGAAGAGGGATTCGAACCCTGGACACCGTGGTTCATAGCAAAGTGCTCTAATCCTCTGAACTATAAACTCCACTTTGCCTCTGCAGGATCTATTTTAAAAAGTACCTTAAAAAAAGAAGAAATCTTTTTTCTCTATTGTCATTTCAAGTTAAGAAGATGTGAAAGTGTCTCTCTCTATAACAACAATGTTCCGAGATGTGAAGTGAAAAAAAAAATTCATAATTGAGATTTGGAATAATACTACTTTTTCATTTTTCATTCTCATTACTTTTTCATATGTGGAAAAGGAGAATTTAGATTTGAAATAACTTCCAATGTGGTACGATTTGGTTTCTTTTTTGCCCAAACGTACCTCAACAATCCGCTTGGATTGCAAGCTTCTGTGGAAAGCACTGAAGTAGGTTTTTTGACTAGAGCTTTTCACTCCTGTGGAAACTTACAAAATCAGTGGGTAATTCTTTTACCATTTATGCCCATGTATTATTAATTGTCCATTTTTTTTATTTGTCTTGTGTCATATATGTTTTAAATATTTTTATTTATCCAATATTTGTATCTTACTATCAAATCTCAACATATATCTTTTAATTTTTAATATAAGAGTTTTAAAATTATTTATTAAATTTATTAATTATTTTATTTAAAGATTTGTAATTTTTGTTTAATATAATAAATATTTAAATAAATGTACAAAATAATGTACCTTTGTTTTAATAGTGATAACATTTTAATTATTTATTAAATTTTCAAATATGTTATAAGTTTCACTACATACAAATATTATTCTAAGGTACCAATGGTCATTTTCTCTTTTCATTATAATGCACCTCATCGCTATTATTACGATTGAATCTAAACATATTTTTCACTATTGATTTTAACTTTACTGTTATTGTAACTAATGTCACCACCCATCCAAACTAAGGTTTCGTTTTTCATTATTTTTCAAAAGTGCTTTTGGAGACATAAGCAGTGCTAAAAATTAATCATTTGAAAAGTGTTTTTGAAAAATAATTTTATTCAGCTTTTGCAAAAAGTACTTTTGAAATCAAATGATTTTTTAACCTTTTGTTATAACCCAATATATTTTATGTAATATTTATATTAGGTATATAATTATTTTTCTATTGAAATATATTTCAAATATATAAAATTATATTTAAATTTGTATTGGTTATATTTTAATATTTAAAATATAGATTATATATTCAAATTAAATTTTACAAATAATTAATATTAATTGCTTACAAATGGTTAAAATTTATATTTCATATATAAAAATTATTAATAATCAGTTACACTGTAACACACTTGCTCGACTCGATCTTTGGATCCATGTATGGTATGTTACAACATAAAACCATTTGGGTTTAACAAAAATACTTGCAAAATTTTGAAAGTATCGATGTCTTGGCATAAAGCTCATTATGAAAAAGAAAAAACAATCAAGTTAGTAGTACACCAAGTAAAAACATCTTTAGAAAAACATTTGGCGAAAACCTTATATAAGTTGATAGATTTTATAAATAACAAGATGAATTATTTACCATATAATAGTTTCAAGTGCATCATTAGCAATTAAAACAACATTGAAAATCATTTGACGTATATGTCAAAAGTTAATCTCATAAACCACGATCTCTTAGATTAAAATACTTACTTCAAGAGTTCACAAAAATTCTTAAATAACAATTTCATGACAAAAGGTGCAAATCATTATACGGGCTGATTATAGAGTAGATCTACACACCACCCCAAAAGGTCATAAGGATACCCAACCTTTCAGAGAGATTCAACACAATAATCATAATACGCCCAATGGCTTTCATTGATTATGAATAGACTTGATACACCAACTTAACATGACGCATGGGCAGTTACTATCTGCCAACTTAACCATAACTTTTACATAACCCATCCTTATGCCAACCTCGTACCCAAAATTCAGAGTCAGAGTCATATTAATCAGTCAAATTCATATACACATACAACCTTAATTCCTCATATCATTTCGGTTTAGACGAGTATGTTTTCTCATGATTTTCCAGTCCAATTTGCATTATAGTTGTCCTACCGGAGGCATCACAAACATATCCTTCTTCATCATCACATCTCACATCGGCGGGAAGGTTTGGCACCTCGATGTTGGCTCTTCACCACTGGGGGCTGTAGTATGTTCCAAGGGTTGGGTTGTTCGCCCATTAAAGCAGTATGTGAGCTAGGTTCAAAACGTCGTGAGAGAGTTTGGTCCATATCCGATGTGGGCGTTAGAGCATTGAGAGGACCTTTCCCTAGTACGAGAGGACCGGGAAGGACGCACCTCTGGTGTACCAGTTATCGTGCCCACGATAAACGCTGGGTAGCCAAGTGCGAAACGGATAACTGTTGAAAGCATCTAAGTAGTAAGCCTACCCCAAGATGAGTGCTCTCCTATTCTGACTTCACTAGAGCCTCCGGTAGCACAGCCGAGACGACAAGGGGTTTTCTGTCCCTACGGGGATCGAGTGATAGAAGGTTTAAGAATTCAAGAGAAGGTCACGGCGAGACGAGCCGTTTATCATTACGATAGGTGTCAAGTAGAAGTACAATGATATATGCAGCTGAGGCATCCTAATAGATCGGTAGACATGAACCTTGTTCCTACATGACCTGATCAATTCGATCAGGCACTCACCATCTATTTTCATTGTTCAACTCTTTGACAACACGAAAAATCCATTGTTCAACTCTTTGATATATCACATATTTGTGGTACTGGCTCACGCAGTAAGGAGGGTGTTTTACATCAAAACATAAATAGACCATAACTACACTGATTATGCTGTCAAACACCACACTTACATTATTGAGAGGAAACTCTTACCTTACATAATTCATACAACAATGAAATTTTCAACACATGGAAGTAAGAAGGAACTCAATAGAAAGTCTAATATAGTAATTTACTCAGCAGGTCCTTTACCCTTGTTGTTGGGACCTTTGTTAGCTTTTTAAGCTAAAAGAGAGACAAATACATCTATTAGATCATCAAACTATTGAAATTTGACATGCATGCATAAATCAGTAGTATGCCACCCAGAATCAGGAAGTTTCCGTCCTCAAGAACAATTTTAAAACTTATGCATGCATTACTGTAAACACGTAAATTCCTTCGATGATAACCTAAGGGGTTATCAAAAATTACCAGTAATCTGGTGTTAACAACGGTGTTACCCAAATGATGAAAACTCTTCGCTAAAGATGCTAACAGAGAATTTCTAAAACTTCAATGAAAATGTAAGGAAGAAAAAGAAGTAGAAACAAAACGTACAACATGTAACACCCTAGTTTTGGCGAATCGAAAGTTTTAGGCGTATAGTAGTAAATAGTCTATCTAGCGTGGTGTTATCTACCCAAATGATCATTTTGGCACATATGTGTGGGCATATAGTAACCACCACTTGAGTTAGTAAGAATTTGATTTCATTTTACTATATTAAGGAGATGTTCATGTCAAGGGATAAAAGAGAAATATGGGATGAGTATTCGCCAAAGGCATAGTATGCCTGGTTTGTACGAAATATTATACTAGTTAAACTTTAAGGAATCTGGTTAGAAACCAACTGTATAGTTTTGCCTGATAAGTTTGATGAAGAGAACTTATTTATATTTTTTGAGAAACTGTAGGCCAATAAGAAGACAAGTTTTGATACATATGACATTTGTTAAATTCCCCTAGGCAAGATGAGTCATATTTATATGTAACACCCCAAATTTTTAGATATTTGAATGTGTACGTTTGTCAAGTAATTTGATTTAGTGTGATGGTTTAGTGCTTTGGATGTGTGCTTTAGGTCCCAAGTTCGATTCCCTTGTTTTGAGTTTTTCTATTAAATTTTGGCTTTATGTTGAGCTTAAGCCTTAGGGATTAAATTAATTTCTTTGTAAAGTTGTGGCAACGATGAGCCTAGTAGAATATTTTTATTTCGGCTTTTTTTGGGTGTTAAAGTTTTATTAAAATTCTATTAAGTCTTTTATAAATCTATTTTAACTTAATTCGATCTTATTCCTGACTTTTCTCCCCTATTCTTGTCATATTTCCACCTCCTTTTTTGGCACGTTCTCTGTTATTTCTTTTTATATTTTTTTGCCCTCTTTTACTTTCTTGTTCTTCTTTCTTTTCTCAGTTTTGGGTGTGTCTATTACCTCTCCTCTGTTATCATTTTTGTTCCTTATTACTATGTTTGTTTTCTTCTTTTCAATCTTTTCGGGGTTAGTTGTGAAGTGGGGTTATAATTCCTTCGTAAATGTAAGTATCATCAAGTTAATTTTCTACCATTAGAATTCTTATTTGTTCTTTGTTTAAGGTTGAGATTGTATAAATTTGTATTGTTCAAAATTGTGACGATTGTTCTTGTGCTTTGTTTAGGCGAGGGATATGCGAATCAAACTCCTTTAGTAGAGTAATATTCGTTTTAGGCATCCTTTCGCATGAGTAAACTTTTGAATTATATTTTAGGGCATGAAATTATAGGTTAATAATATAATTTTTAGTGTGTTTTCATTGACTAATTGGTGAGATTTAGTGAACGAATGTAGGTTTTGTAAATTTCTGAGAGCGTGGTTAATTGTTGACATCATTAAGTGTGTGATAATTACGCTAAAACTTGTTTGAAACTCAATTACATCGTGAAACTGTGCTTTTTTCGAAATTGCCCAGTGTCACCTATCGTGTGTGCAGGTTGTGTGGTAGGCCGTGTGCCAGGTCTTGTGGTACACACGACCGTGTATGATTTTGCAGGTCATGTGGGACACACAGTCGTATGAGGTTTTTGCAGACCGTGTGGTAAGCCATGTGGGCTACACAGGTTGGCTTTTTGGGTCATATGAGCCAATTAGGCGAATTTTTGGGATAAAATTAGGTACGAATAATGGACTCAAAATTTGGGTTTATAGGCATCGTAAGGGGAGGGAAAAACGTAAGTTTTAACACATTAAAGCATATGGATAAGCTTAGGAAGTATGTTAAATAGGACATGTTTAACTATACCATGAGTTATGTTATGATATGAATGTGAATATGCAGGTATGTATGGCATTTCATATATGATATATGCATGTATTATTTATGTCTATATATGCATGTGTCTGGGAGGTGGGTTATGATATGATGGAGGAAGTGTTATATGACAATTTATACTACATATATGTAGTTAGACCATAATTCTATGCATGGCAGCTCAGCTGCAAATATCTAAAGGGCACACCGCCACATATTGGTGTGATTGGATGGATGGACTCTTGTAGTCCTATATGGTGTGATTGGCTGTATGGAGATGGTGTGTAGCAGACGGAGGTAGGACATGATATAAATATAATAAGATATGCTATGTATTTGATATGATATGATTCGTTAAAATATGATAAGTTATGCTACAGTACGATTCGATATGATATGATTTGTTTAGGTATGATAAAATATGATCTGTATAACAATTTGATATGATAAGAAATATTTCAATATATGCTATAGGACGATTAGATACACGTGTTCGCTTGTATTGTAATTATGGGCCAAATCACACATTAGGCTTAAAGCGCACTTTTTGCTTGCTTCATTTCAGGTAATCCTCCGACCTAGGAATGGACAACGACTTTGGAGCTCATGTTTCATGTTTGGTTTTTGCATTGTGGACTCTTTATTTCTTTATTATGGACATTCTGGACTATATTGGGTTTTTCATTTACTTTTGGACATTTTAAATTTTGGTTTAGCTCATTAAGACTATTTTGAATTATATTGAGCAAAAGCTTTTATCATTTAAGGACGTTTAAATTAAAACAACTAAAAATGAACTGCAATTTTATAAACAATATGATACAAGGTTTTTCATTGCAAGATTAATGGAAGTTTTCTAAAATATTTTTAGCTTGCAAATGTTTTAAAAGTAATTGGTTTTTATTTTAGTAACACAATTAAACGGTGATTTCAAAAAGTCATTATGTTTTTCAAAAGAGTTATTTGGTTGAATTTTCCTTCCACTGAAGTTGGTTTCTATCAAGTGAAACATTTGTTTCTTTTTTCGTAAGTGTTTTAACCTCCATAGTCTGACCATAACGTCTAGGCCAGGTATGAGGTGTTACATTATATGTGAAAGTATTTTCTAAAATGTGTTCTTCTTCTTATTCCATAAGTGAAAATTACTGAAACCTTCCTTAAGTCTAGATGTATCTTTTTATCAATACTTTAGAAACTAAGGTTATGTTATGATCAATAGCTATTCCATTTATAGTTAAGTATTACTATTTTACATGTTAAATTTTGAAAAAGTAAGTTTGTAAGAGGGATGTAAGTATAAGGCTTTGCATGGGAGTTGTCAGTGCTTGAATTGATGAAAAATTGTATACGAATGAGCCTTAATGATGTCTTTATGTTCTGAATGCAGTTTTTGCTATTAGATTGAGATGGATTTCTGGATCTGGAGTTTTGAACTACCGTTAGTGGGAATCAAGTGAGTTCTATGTTGACTCTTGTATGTATACAGTTCATATCGAGATATACCTAGTGGAAATCGATTGAACTGTGAATTTGAAACTATGAGAAGTATATTATGTATTTGGGTAGTGAATTTGATAATTTCAAGTATGTAATGATTGGTTTATGAATACTAAAATGTTAAAGTATGAATGTATATATATGTATGGAATGAATGTTATGAGATGTATGCTTTGTTAGGTGTATGTTAGTGAATTAAAGATGTTGGATTTTGAGTTTGTTAGTGCATGAAGAGTTTGTATCTAGTCACCAATGTGATATTTGATGAAGTTTGTCAGGAAAAAAAATAAGAACTCTTCTATGAAACTTTGAAGGAAAGTCCATGGCCATGGCACCTTTTGAAAAAGAACTAAAGAATGGTGATTACCCAATGGGGTTCTCTGCATGTCTAAGGATAATGAAGGGCAAACCTTACGTAATATGAATTTAGGCAAATCCATATCGTAAACACGACAATGAAGAATATTCTTTATGGTGATTTTTTAAAGAGTTTGGGAAGATTTGCAGGAACGATTTGATAAGGTTAACGGATTGTATTATTTTCCTTCATTAAGGTTTTTTCTCATAGTTAAGATACTTCTTCAATTTTAGTTTATTTTACAAAACTGAGGCATATTGGGAGGCATTTGTACCTGACTTATACATGGTCAGACATTACTTTTTTTGTTCAGCATTTAAGCCAATTTATGTAACGAAAAAAAAAGTCCCATTATGAAGCTACCATCAAATTTGTTTAGTATCTCAAAAAGCTTACTTTGATTCAGGTTAGGTTGTATGTCCAATGACAAAAAGATTAGTAACAAGGTTTTGTGTAGATGTAACATCTCAAAAATCGGGTTAAAAGAAATTGAGTTTTAAAACTAAGAGTGGTCATCCCTCAATTTTGAGTTTAGATTTTGGAAATTTTTATAAGTAAATTGATCCAGTTTAGTGGTTAAATGTTCTAGGTATGTGTGTGAGGTTCTGGATTTGAATCATGTTTCTGCAAATTTTAAAATTTTGCTTAAATTCTTACCTTGGAACCTGTGGTTTATAAGTTAATTGTGTGCAATTTATATAAAAAAATGAGTCTACTTGTTCAGTGGTTAAGCATTGGAACACCCTTGGTCTCATGTTCAAGTCTCAGTAAAAGCTGTGGAGATGTTTTTACTGAACTGCTCTGTGGGGTAGTTTATTTTAGTTAATTAAGCTTCCCCAAAACAAAAACTCTTTTTTTCCTTCACTTTGTTTTCATTTTTTTCTAGCGTTACTATTTCCTTCATTTTTCATTGTTTCGGTTTCACCGTTTCAAGTTCCTTTATTTTTTTGCTATGTTATGTTACATTTATTTTGTACGAGGCCTGAATTTTCCTTTCTAGTTCAATTCATTGGCTGGTAAGTTCGATTTCAAGTTTTGGCGTCGAAAGTTTTTTGACGTAACTTCGATTTTGGAATGCTAGTTTTTAGGGATTTGATTATGAGTTAACCATTTTTTGGACAATTATTTATCATTTAGGGACAAAAACTTATCATTGTTGATTTTGCTTCGAATTTATATCAAGTGGGTACCGAAAAACCCCTTCTTCTTCGAGTTTTAGTTGTCGAAAAGTAGGACTATCGAAGCTACACAGTTGTGTACAAGACCGTGTGGTAGGCTGTGTGGCACCATGTGCCAAGTGGTGTGGCAAGCCGTGTAACTTACTATTCACAAAAATTGGAAGGAAAGGGGCATGTGTGAAGATATGTGGGACACATAGGTAAGCACACGGGCGTGGGCCAGACCGTGTGAAGTCACATAGGCTAGTTCTCTAGGTCATGTGAAACCGTATAGGTGTGTGAAGCATTATTTGGAATTTTCTCCTCTGGCCACAAGCGTTGTTCGAAATGAATGTAGGCCTACTGTAGGGTCCGTATGATCTGAATTAGACTTTATAACTTGATATCTGATAATCTGACGATGAACAACTTGTGATTTGTATATATGTTTGCTATGTTCGAACCTAAGTGAGTAAGATCTGTAAGAACGTAATGTGCTACTGTCTAATGTGTGCGAATTATCTAGGTATGATCTGTATTTTGTTAAGTTTGTTGGCACACTTCTGCATTACTATGTTGATGGAGAATAAACAATATTCAAATATGTTAGACTGATTGTCATTGATTCTGATTTATAACCGTGCATGTGATTTCATGACAAATCTGATATGATTTATTAAGGTTTGATAAGTCTGTTTTACAAAACATACACTCCCATGTTTACTGATTTCGTTATTGAAAGATAGCATGACTTATATGCTCGTTACTCTGATTCTGCATATGCATGCCATGACATAATACATGAGACTTGGGTTGATGTGAAAGGAGGAAGTTTCTGGCAGTTCAATGATCTGCATTATTTGGTGGTTTATCCACAATTCTGTTCTAGCAGCTTGGCTGTACTACAGTGGCTTGACCACATGTATTCGGTCTGGCAGTTTTAACTACAATTTTTTTTGTGGCACCGGCCACAGTTATTTATTTATGTGATTTGGGTGGACAAGTTCTAGGGGAACTCTATTTTGGTGTGTAGCGGAGTTTGGGTAGGATATTTTTTGATAAATCTGGATTCTGACCTATTTGAAAAATACAACATCTACATAACACACATCTTTTGTTTTGTTCTCCTCTCCTATGTTCTGTCTGGTTCTGTTTTGCTTGATTTGTTATGTTCTGCTTCATTCTATTTTGTTCGTTTTTGTTGTACTACCGTTGTGGAAATCTTCGGGATACTCTAGATCTGTTCCGTACTGGTTATTTAACTGTTATTAAATCTGTGTTATTTTGATTTATATAATAAGATCTGTTTAATTGTATTTGAGTTTGGTTATACGCGATGCTCGGTAGCTCACCCTTTGTCTTACCTTAATCTGTTCATATAGACATCTGACTTAGGACCGGATAGCGTACGGGAGCTCGGATTGTTCTGTATAGATATAACTAGGATTTGATCTTTTGAGTTGTAATTTTTTTTTTTTTGGATTTGCCTTGTTTTTCTTTTGATAATATCGTCAGTATCTGTCAATTTCTAACACGAAACTACAAAACCACCTAAATAGACAAAAATGAATTTTTGGTTTTCAAAGTTAAAATTCTAAAAAGAAATCAATTTTGAATACGTTGGTGTAACTCATCCAAATTCGGCTTAAACTTCTAGGCTGGGTTTGGGGTGTTATAGTCAGGCTAGGAGTTTCTATGATTTCTTGGAAGTCAAAGAAGCACAGTATAATGTTGAGATCTTCCGTAGAAGCTAAATATAGAAGCATGGCTTCCATGGTGGTTGAGCTAGTATGGCTTACTAGCATTTTGAGGAACCTGGTGTTTTAAACAATGAACCTATTGTGTTGTTTTGTGATAGTCATGTGGCTATACATATTGCAGCTAACCCTGTGTATCATGAAAGAACAAAACATATAGAAATTGACTACCATTTCATTAGAGAAAAATACAATAGGGCTTGTGCACACTAGGCATGTTTCTAAAAAAAAAAAAAGCAACAAACATATTTACAAAAGGCCTTGGTGTGCAGCAATATGAATTTTTGGTGTCTAGGTTGGGTGAGAAAGACATTTTTCACCCTCCAACTTGAGGGGAGAGTGTAAAAAGCAGTTATATAGTTAGCTTTGCAACTAGTTAGTTGTTAGTTCTTGTTGTTATGAGTTAGTTGTAAAGAACAAATTAGTTAGCAGTAGTTGGTTAGTTTTTCAACTAAACCAACACTTTATAAAGACTGCTTGTAATCTTATTGAGTTGAATGAGATTAACCATTCCTCAAAGCTAGTTCTTGATCATTTCTATCTACTAGCAGCTAATATTAATGCTCATTTTAAAAAATATTGATATTAAGAATTTCGTATATATATAAATTAAAAGCTTATTTGGATACAACTAAAAGAATAAAGGACTTATTTGGGTGCCATTTAAAGGTTAAGGGCTAAAGAATAAATGACTTATTTGAGTGCCATTTAAAGGTTAAGGGCTTATTCGAACACCAATTAAAGTTTAAAGACTTACTTGAGTGATGAAAATATTAGGGCTTATCTAAATAAAATAACAAAGTTTACAGGCTTATTTCATAAATTAGCCAAAAGAAAAATAGTTATGGGATATTTTGTTCTAAGAGAAGGAAAGAATTTTTTTTCTAATCAATCTCATACCATACTCAATTACTACAGTTTTATTTGGAAAACAATTCTTTACCCATATACGATTATGATCCTGTACATCTTCAGCAGAATAAAAAATAATAATTTAAAAAACGAATCTAGTATAATAAGATTAAGAAAGCACTACTTGTCCCTAATCATTAATTGATCTTTAAAACAAAAAACAAAAATTAGATAAAATAGATACACGACAATTTCTTCACTGTTTAAATATGAAATAATAATTCATAGGTTGTTTCTGTTTGATAGGATATCATATGATGTGATATTGAGAAACAAAAAGCCCAACTCTTATTTGATTTTCATTGGATCACAGCTAATTGATGGAATTCCATTGTTCTATGTTGTTGTATTTCAAAAATATTCCTGTTGAAACAGAAGAGATGTCATAATCTTGAACTTGAATTTAGGGAGAGAGTCCATTTTCTGAGGGTCCCTACATATATAGGCTTTTACCTATAGACTTTTTAGGGTTTTCTATATTTTCCTAAATCTATATTTTTATATTTACTCAATATATATGTCTTTGGAGATGAAATGTTAAGATTTCTTCCACCATATAAAAGAAAGTTATTATCAAATTTATTTTTGATCCAAGTTTTACTTCTTGCAACAGTGCATGCAAGAAGGTGCAGAAACAAAGACAGAACACCATACTCACCTAAAGACAAGGCCTAGGTTAAGGTAAATTGTTAGGGACAAAAGTCACATGTCTGGGTTTTGACAATAAGTTAATGGTCTTTGATTCCTTTTCAATTGTTAATTTCTTGTTGGGTATGATTTGATTGTTGGGGGAAAAAGTCTAACCATAGTCTATACTGGTGTCAAATATAAAATCTGGGTTTTTTACCTAATTGGGTTAAAAAAAATTTAAAATACCAAAATAGGGTGTCAGATACATTATTTACGGAAATGGGTTGTTTTTTTGAGTCGAGCCTACCTGACAGGCGCGACCTATTTTTTTAATAATATAATTTATTTATTTTTTTAAATATTATTATTTTATTATATTTTAATAATTTTAAATTTTAAAATTCATCGGGTCAAAACCGGGTCGAGCCAGACCCGGAGGCGCGACCAGTCGCTCCTGCTGCAGAGGCGCGACCAGTCACTCCTGCTGCAAAGGCGCGACTCCTCTGCAACCCGCCACGTGTCCCTGTCCCCCAAATTTAAACTATCTGACACCCTATTTTGGTATTTTAAATTTTTTTTAACCCAATTAGGTAAAAAACCCATAAAATCTTCATCTACACGACTGCCTCCTCCTCATGCACAACCTCAATTCTCTCTTCTTTTTTTATTCATTTTCCTATTCTGCCTAATTCTAGTCTTTCTTTGGCTTTAAGACTAAGTGTCAATTGGGGAACTGAGACCTTCGTTAAATAGTCAAGAAAAGATTTTAAGAATTTTGAGATTTTAATTTTGTGTTTTAATATGTGTGTATTTTTAAAAAAAAATTAGTTTAAATTTTATCACGTGTAATTCTTACTCATATAGTTTAAATTTTATCATGTGTAATTCTTACTCATATATAGTGATTATCAATTATAATTAATTTTCATCATAATTATTGTAATTATTGGGATGTTTTGAATGTAATTGTACTAATAAGTTTATAGGTTAATATAATTATATACATGAAATATACGTTTTAAATATTTTTAAGCAATTAATAAATTATTTATAAATTTAATAATAATGTAATATTTTAAAATTATAAAATAATAATAAATTATTTTAAATAATTTAATATAATGATAAATTTATTTAAAATTAATATAATGATACATAAAATATAAAATAATCTATAATTTTAAATACATTTTACATAGTTATTATATATTAGGATATTTTAATAATTATACTTTAAAACGCAAAAGCTAAAGTACCTAAATCTTAACTTTTATATTTGGGTGGAAAAATACTTTTTGACTACAACCAAACAGGGCCTAAGTTGATTCATCTCAAAATTTTTAGTAGGTAGAAACTATATTGATTCATCTCAACATTTTTACTAGGTAGAAACTATCATTTCCCAACAACTTCTTTTGTACAGGAAACAATAATAATAGAATTATTATAATGGTTAAAATTTATTATAAGTTAATATACTCTTTGTAAATTTGGATAAATCATTTTAAGCTAAATCATAGATTCAAATTATTTTTATGTTTCAAATTTTAATATAACTACTTATATTATGTAATATAAATTTCAAACAATTGAATATTAATTTCAGATAGAGTAATTGAAATATTAATATTAGGAATTATATATGTTGCAATGACAATATATAATTTTATGCACCATCGGTGAATTGAATAATAACATTTAATTAAAAAATTAAAATTAAAATCATTTAACTTTATGTTTAATGATGTGGTGCCGAATCCATCAAATATAGAATTCTAGGCCTAATCAGAATATAAATTAGTAATTTATAGTTAGTTATAACTAGGGCATGTTGCAAGGAGTTTTCATGCTCACGACTTGTGTCAACTTGTACAAAACAAAAAGAGAATTAAATATGAATATAAATAAATGACATAAATTAAATAAAAATGCAATGGAAATAAAAAATCTAAATTAGATATGAATAAACCAATAAAACGGAAGCTTTAGCTTTAGGTGCTATTTTGACTCCCACTTTGAACTGATCCTGGACAATGGATTCTCTCCTCTAATCGATAAGTCAATTATAATGATCAAGGAACAACCTTAGACCACCTGCCCTTTCGAATGTAAATTAATTACAAGAACCATGCAACAATTAACTATTATTAAGTGAATAACCTTGAAAGCAGCTTCCACGATTTAATTCCTCAATAACCTTGCGAACTAGAAAGACCTTGCTCAAGTCAACAAGGTCAACTGCACAGGTCGTTTAAACTTGATCGTTAATTCCTTTGACGAATCCAACCACTCACTCAATTGATCACATTAAATTGTTCTTCGGTGAAACAAATACGATAATTATGAAACATATCGAATCACTAATAGTATACTGTTCAACATTGAACCAAGGGAATCCTTTCTCGATTTGATGCTAAAATGACAATGTAAGATGGTCAAGTCTATCTCCTAAATCAGAAAATTAACTAATACCGAAGTAGAGAGTGTGAGTATGATTTCAAGCCTCATAATTCTAACTTGAATTAATACCAACCTAAAGCCAGAATCGAGATTTAGTTATTTATGATAAAAATCAATCAAGGAAATAAAATAGAATTAATAATAATTAGAAAAAAAGAGATAATTATAAGGAGTCCATGCATCAAATATTAACCCCTATTATAATACCATAACGATAATTGAATAAAAACTACTTTTAAAAAATGAACACCTAATCAAAATACCATAACTAGAATTAAGTATTTAAAATTATATAAATTTAATATATACTATCATCCAATGTAAGATTTTTTTTATAGAAAATGATTTAATTCTTATTATAATTTCAACACAAATATAATTTATTATTTAATAATAAACATAAATATCTTAAAAGTTAAATAAAAACAATTTTAAAGTTTCAAAAATAAATAAAAGAATAAAGTAAGAAAAAACAAATATACAAATCACAGATATAATCATTAACATAATGAGTTGATTAGACGAGTGACAAACTAATGTCATTTCTTTTCCATTTTAATCATTAGATTAAGCTTTTCTTTTGATTAAATCACTGATGTGAAGTAATTCGCATGTCGTACGCTTTTATCACCAAAATCGAATTTCTTTCTTTCTTTTCATGAAAATAAGAATTTTTGTCCAATATATTTTATTTAATACATTAAAAGAAGGTAACTTATATTTCCATTTAAAACAAAGTCTTACTCTTTGAAGAGTTACACATTATTAAATTTAATTAGTGTGAAATATATTATTAAGTTTAATGTTTAAAATAAATTTTTTCTCATTATATTTATTGATATAATTAATTGAAGTTAACTTTAAAAAAATTATCTCTGCTAACATCAATTTAACATTACCCATGAACAAATTTATATATATATATATATATATATATATATATGATATTTCCCATTAGTATTGTTACATGTTAATTTCTTTTAAAACCTAAACTAGTAAAGCCAGCGGATTTATATGAAATTTGGAATATTGAAGTTGGAATTTCTTTAGATCTTAGCCACTACAAAAATGTCTAAAGAATATAGATGCTTACAGATTTTGTCCTTTTTTTATGCCCTATTCAAAATTCCTTTGGTAGATAAACACTAGGCAATTCACTTCGGGTAAGTTAGCAATATATGCTGATTTTGAAAGATATTCAAGGTTTTGAGTAGATTTTTTTATATTTAAGGAAATATACCGATTTTGGAGAGAGAAATGACGCGTTTTCTTCTGAAACATCAACTCCGGTTAAATGTTAGTGGTTTTGTCTTTGAGTCTTGTGTTTAATTCCTCTCCTACTCACATCTTTATTTTTTATTTCATGTTATTTCAAACTTTCTTTTAATTAATATTTTTAATACATTAGCTCTTTTGGTTATATGATTAAATAATAGTGATTTCATCTTTAAGTTCTAGGTTTGATTCCTCTTCTAACCATATTTTTATTTTTTATTTCATGTTGTTTCAATTTTTATTTTAATTAATGTTTTTAATTAATAAATATATTATTTTCAAGTTTTTTAAATTTTAATAATTATATAATAAAAATATATTATATAACAACTCCTTTATTTAATAAATAAATTAATAATTATATAATAAATATATAATAAAATATATTTTTATATCTATCGTTATGTTAAATATATTTTATTTTTAAAAACATCAACTAATTTTTTTGATATATTTTTATTTATATATAATATTTATATGTCAAATATTTAATTTCTCCACCTATATTGTGGGTACAGTGATTTCTAATATTATAAAATCAAATATGATTTTTTCATCTACACTGTGGGTATAATATTTCAAATATTTCTATATGTGAAATATTTCAATTAATTATTTCAAATATCATTATGTTTAGATGTGAAATATTTCAATTACACATGCAAAAATATATAATACTAAAATTTTCTACACTCATGATATAGATTAAAAATAAATATTACGCATATAAAAGATATATTTACTGAAAATAATTATATTTATAATTATTATTTGATTTTATAAATAAAAGAGTTTTCAATTAAAAGTTATTGAAACAACATGAAATAAAAATAGAAATGCGAGTAAGAGAAGAATCAAACCCATGTCGAAAAATTCACCTATTTATCTAATTTACCCATCTACTTCTTTATATTTTTAAATCCATCCAAATGAAAAAAGATTTTAATTAATTCTTTATGGTGGAAATTAAATAAAAATATCTACTTGATTATTAAAATTAAACGAAGAGAATGAAAGTTTGGTGCTTTTCATTCTCATTGAAGGAAAATAGTTATATCTGCCAACAAACTTATGGATAACAAAAATAAATTCAACCTAATCTAACTCACACATTAAGTAATATCCTATTTCTCTTGTTTTGGGTTATTTTGGCAAATGGAAAGTCCTTTTTATTCAATAGTTTTAATTAATTAGATGTGGGTTGGCCTTGGCTATTATAATTTCCCTCTATTCTAACTTGTTCAACAATCAAGTCATTAAACTAGTCTCCATTTTTTAATCCAAATTTTGAGCTTTTTATTCCATCAATCTGTCAAATATCATTTAATTATAAAAATATAATTTTAATTTTTAAAATATAGCATGAATAATGTTTTTAAATAATAAAATGAAATCTTTAAATAAATAAAATTTTAAATTAAAAAAAAATTGTAACTGCCAACAAAATTTCACTCCATGGCATGAATTGATTCAATCACGTAAACAATAAATATCAATAAATAAGTGAGCTCCCATGATTAATTGCAACTATGTATTTTCTTTAAAACCTTTACCATTACAATCAAAGAATAGATGTAGTAACGTATGAATATTTTTAACTAGAATTAAGTTAATTTGAAATACAATTAGATTGAAAATTGTAATATATTCAAATTTAAATTAGAATAAATTTAGATAAAATCTACGTACATGATAATATTTAAATTTAAAATAAATTTAAAAGGAATCTACCAATCGTATTAACGACAAGAAAAAATTCACATTTAAAAAAAAATTTATAATGTCCACTTTTATTCATAATTTCTCAAACCCTTAAATCTAAAAAGAAAATGTACCTAAGCACACTCAAATCAACATCCTTCATATTATTACAATAACAACCGTATCGATTATACTAAAACTTAATAGACTTTTCATGATAATAGTGAATCATTAATAGTAAAAAGTTACCAATATCTATTTAAGAATAGCTTTTAGCCAATACCTTGGATAGATCTATTTAAGAATTTTGATTATCATTAAAAATTTTATCGCATTGCGTATGCATGTGAAAATTACAGATTTAGAATATAAATGTGTGTTTAAAAATAATATACAATAAATAATAAAATGTATGGTTTAAAACTAATTAATCATAATAATATATGAAATATATACGATATTAAAATTTAAAAAAATATTAAATTGTGAGTAAAATGAAATTTAGACACATAAATACATCGATAAACAATACTAAATGCACTACAAGTACTTATTATGGTTTTATCAACATTTGTGAGTTAGTATCAAGCTAACTCGTAACACCAACTCAATTAACAATATTACTAATATATATAACTAATAGAGATAATAACTTGTGCACATTAAAATAAAATATACAAAAATAAAACTTGAATTGGATGGTAAATTTAAAATATTATTAATCTAACTGGTGTGAATTTAAATCTCACCATATATAAAGCTAAAATACCTTCAAATAGCATATTTTATAATTTTTCAATATTTACATCAACAATCTAGTCATTATTTACGGTAAAGAATAGAAAAAAAAACATTTGATCTTTTAGAAGACATAAACCAATGATGTCGAATTATTTTTCTTAAATAGTCCAAAACTTTGGGTTACCAGATTTGTAAGCCGATATTTGATGGCACTGGCTAAGGTAAATATTTATAAATAGATTCAATAAAAATATATTAAATAACAAAAAAAAATCCTAAAATAGTAATGAAATAAATATAAGCAAACAAACCTTTAATCTATATAGATTAGACTTGAGGGATAAAGATATTTATTTATTACAAGTTTTTGTCCATCTAAATTGAAATAAAAGGAGAGATGGTGAAGGCAACCAGCAGCATATCTTTAGAGCAATAATTGTATGTTTTGTTCTTAAAGATTGGTATGACCCTACAAAGGCTGTAATTGGAGATTCAAATAGGCCAAATGGCTATTGATTTGACCATTTTAGTGGAGATGAGTGCTTTAATCTCATTCAACAGCCTGGTTTAGTGGCCCTTTGAGAGTGAAAGAGAGCCTCCTAAAAGGGCATATCACCTTCTCTCTCATACATCATCATCATCAATATTTTTTATTTGCATTTATTTAATTAAATCATTTAATTGTAAATTTACAAATTTTAAATATCAAATACAATAAGAACACGATACGTTTAATAGACAGGAGAATGATATAATAACAGGGGCATAACTTAATTAAATACAATTAGTAAAATGTATCTTATAAAAGATGTTACTTGATGGCTTCAACCATCCTCGTGCATATTTTTCCCACTCTTTAATCTATCCAAGACTGATTCTTCTTTTAATAATACACTTTTTCATTAAATAAATAAATTTATCATATTTGTGTTTACGATGTTTTGACATTTTTAATAATTATATATGTCCTTTATGTTTACATGGTTGACACGAAAGAAAATTTAAAGCGCATCACACACGTATATATTGCCAAGTCTAACCATAAACATGTTCTTTTTTAATGTATATATGTTGAGAGAAATATCATAAACGTTTTTCCTTGAAAGAAAAAAAATACTCATCAAGGTGTTATTTAGCCTAACTAATAAAGTTTAAAGTTTATAAATATTTTATGAAGAAAATAAAAATAAATAAAATTTTTAGAAAATTGAGACTTCGAATAATGAATAGTTTTACATTTAAAATAAATTTTGGGTTAATGTACTCCATAAACAGTAATTTTACTTGCAAGAAGTAATCCATATATGGTAAATGATTACAATTATTCCATAGAAAGTAGTAGTTCAAATTGGAAAATCCACTGGTACTACAATATGTAGGCGATAAAACTGAAATTTCAAAAGAAAAGATTGTCCATACATAGTATTGAGATTAAAGATTGAAGGCAGTTCACATGGTGGTTGAGCGGAGAGTCGTAAGATGGTGGATTTTAGTTCAGAAAGTACTCTAAAAGGAATTTAATAGAATGATCTTGGTTAAAAGGGTTTTTTTTTTTCATTTGATTTTGGAAACAATTTATATACTCCTAGAATTGGTGTCTGTCGTTGGAAGCTTAGGAGCTAGGTCAAAATGGTCTCCTACATGTGTGCTCAGATGTGATGGATTAGCTAATTGTTGCCCTTTGAGGATTTCCTAGTTTGCATGGTTCGATTCTATACATGGTTAAGTGTTTAGTAGGGAACCAATAGTTGACTCTCTATGAGGTTTTTCCAAAGAGGTCTTGACGAGGTATTTTGAGGTATTCATTAGTGGTCAACAAGATTGACTAGACGAGGTAAAAATGCATAATCTATGGTGGTGTTCTAAAGTGACCTTACTTGAGACCAAATGTAATTTACAAGGAATAATTTTGGCAAGGTTGTTTTTATAGAATTTGAATTGTTAGGTTTGGCATGTGAAAAGTAAGAGTAATAACCATTGAAGTAGTGGAAGTGCAAATCTAGGAAATATGACTCATGGAGTACTTGAATCTTGGAAACAACATTACTTTTCATTTATTAAGTTGCGATGTGTTACATTATAATTGGTATGCAACTGACCAAAAAATCATGAGTGACATGTGTTAGTGGAAGATTGGAAAAAGACTAAAACGTGTTGGAGAAGTTTGTTAAGATCTAAATAAGAGTTGAAGATTTTTGAAATGTTTCGTCTTCAACAAAGGAAAAATCATTGTTTATTATTCTTAAGTAGGGTTGCTTTCAATTTTTTTGCTTTGCCAAAGATGTCTGAAACTTCAATGCTATTTAGTGGGGTTGCCTATTATATCCATTATCACAAAAAATAGAAACCACGCCTAAAACCATAAATTTTGTAACTGTCATGTTGTTTGGAGCTCAATTAATAGATCGTTTTATTGGTGTTTTGCCCCCTATCTTCTCAAGGGCCTTTTTTGAGTAGACCTCACTTTTTGGGTTCCCAAAGGGTTGTCTAACTAAAGATTGTGTTAATGGTTGTAGAAGTTTCTAATGGCTATATTAAGTTTCGCAAGTAAACAAGTCTTTGAAGAATCCAAATTTAACCATCCCATGGAGGTATTGGGATTTATTTTTGCGTATAACCATGAAAAATCCTTGATGCTATCCACTTTAGACAAAATATTGAATTTGAAGTTAAAAAGACTTAATGAGTTAGATAAGTTGGTGCCAAAATTCAATATTTACAAAAGGGTGTCATTGCTTATTAGAATGAAAGTAAAGTTAATGGAAGAGTTGGAGTCGATCCTTCATCATGAGTAGTTGTTGTGGAAACAAAAAATTAGGTGTGATAATCTTGAGGATTATAACACTAGATACTTCTATAGTCATACGATCAATAGGAGAAAATTTAACCGTACTAATGCCTGGCGAATTCATGATTGGGAGTGGATCTACGACTCTAAAACTATTCAATATGAGGTAGTGAGATTTTTTTAAGTAGTTGTATAGGGAGGTGCCAAATCCAATAAGGGGTTGTAATCCTAATCTTGGGAAAGGCGGTGTCGGATGAGGAAATTAAGAAAGCTTTATTTGATTTGGCTCCTTTGAAGGCTCCGGAAAGTAATGGGTTTTATGCTTTCTTCTTCAGAATCAGTTGGGTGTTGTTGGTAATGATATTTGTAAGTGGGTTAAACGGATTTTTGACGGCTGCACCATTGACCCGGATCTGAATAATACACTTATTGTTCTAATTCCTAAGGTATGTAATCTTGAGCACATATATTAAATTAGGGCAATAAGTCTTTGTTTGGTGCTGTACAAGCTGATTATGAAAATCATAGCTAATTGTTTCAAGATAGTTTTCCCTAAAATTATCATGCAATAGCATACTGGCTTCATTGCAGGAAGGAGTATTTTTTATGATATTCTTAAAGCACAGAAGGTTATCCACTCAATGAAAGGCAGCTATAATAAAAAGTAGTGGATTGTAGTTAAAATCGATTTGGAAAAGGCATGTGATCGGGTTCGTTAGGACTTTATTGATGTTTCTCTTCGGGCTGCTGACATTCTGGATTTTCTTAAGAAGCTGATCATGTTGTCTATCTCGATTTCCACTATGCAGATTTTGTGGAACAGGGTTCCAACAGAAAAATTCAAGCTTGCTAGAGGAATCCGTTAGGGTGTCCTTTGTCACCGTATTTATTTCTTTTATGTATGGAATGGATGGGGCATGGCATTCAGACAACTATTTCTATTGATAAGTGGAAACCTATCCGGTTATCTTATTTGAACCAAAATCTCTCACGTTTATTCTTTGCTATTGATTTAGTTATCTTTAGTAATGCGAACATGCAACATGCTCAACTACTCAAGGAAATTCTAGATAAATTCTGTGGTTTTTTAGGTCATTGTCTCAATGTTAGGAAATCTAATATTTTCTTTTCAAAAGGAGTCGGTGATGGGTCAAAGAGCTTGATTAGCAGTTTTCTCAAATTTTAAAAGGTGCAAAATCTCGGTATGTATTTGGGTGTGCCTCTCTTCCACGAAATAGTTACTAATAGTACATTGAGGTTTGCAGTGAATAAGGTTAGCAGTAAGTTAGTTAACTGGGAGGCCAAGAAACTCTCTTTTGCAGGCAGAGTTACCTTAGCACAATCTGTTCTCTTATCTATTCCTAATTACTTTATGCAGACCATGTTGATCCTTAAAGGGATATGTGACGAGATTGAACGGTTAACTCTGCAGTTTATATGGGGGCTACGAATGGTAAAATGAAGTTGTCCCTAGTCAATTGGGATTCTATTTGTCAACCTTGTTTTATTGAAGGTCTTGGATTTCATCAATTGAAAGATCAAAACACTTCTTTTTCTATGAGGTTGGGATATAATATAGTGTCCAATGAAAACACACTATGGGTACGAGTTTTGTGATTGAAGTATAAGATGTTGGAAAGGTTGCCAGTATGTATTTCATAAAGCAGATGCTCCTTTTTTTGGAATGCTCTATCAAAGGTTTGGACTTTATTGCACAAAATTTAGTTTGGTCCATTGGAAATGGTAACTCTATTCATTGTTGAGAAAATCCTTGGATTTTGAATACAGGGCTATTGATCAAGCTTATATCCTTTAATGAAAACTTGAAGTCTAATTGTCAGTTTAATGAAATGGTAACAAGAAAAGGTGCATGAAATCTTGAGTCATTATGTGTTTGGTTGTCGGAAAACTTGGTAAAGAGAATTGTAAGCATTCCTCTTCCGCGTTCCCTAGAGGGACCTG
This sequence comes from Gossypium arboreum, assembly GCF_025698485.1. Taxonomy (NCBI): domain Eukaryota; kingdom Viridiplantae; phylum Streptophyta; class Magnoliopsida; order Malvales; family Malvaceae; genus Gossypium; species Gossypium arboreum. Next base: position 9,616,363 of record NC_069073.1, on the reverse strand, counting down.
ATAGAATTTTTTGGTGCCGTAATTCAACAGGGGTTTTGTCTGTCAAAAGTGCTATTGGACACTACGTGAGAATTCTTGGCATCCTAAAGATGAGTCGTGGAAACTTGCTTGGAAGTTTCAAGGACCCCAACGAGTTCGTTTATTCATTTGGATTGTCATATAATTACGACTACTTACCACTGTGGAACGAGTTAGGTGAGGTATTGGCCAAGACTCTTCATGTTCTTTATGTGGTCATGATTCAGAAGATGCTCTCCATGTTCTGAGAGATTGTTCGGCAGTAAAGGAAATTTGGTTACATATAGTGCCTAATAGTCAACAAAACAAGTTCTTTTTTGTGATCTTCTAGAGTGGTTGAAATCAACTTGTCTTTGCAATTGGATTTGTCTTTCGAGGGTGTTAGTTGGCCCTCTTTTTTTTTTTTGTTTAATCATGTGGCGTATTTGGAAAAATAGAAACTTTTTTATTTTTCAAGGTTTATCTTAGAGTGTTTATGAGACAGTTAAAGTTTCTTATAGCTGGGCAAGACTGTATATTAATACCCATAAGAAAAACCCGTTTAGAATGCAAGAGTTGTACACTGATCATCTATCTATTAGGTAATTGGTTTTACTGAAATACCAATGGAGCAGCAAATGGCGAGAAATGATTTGCGTCTGCATGAGGAGTGCTACGAAATCAAGATGGGAATTGAATCCTAGGCTACAATCATTACTCGAGGGAGTGTTCAGCGTTTGATGTTGAACTTTGAGGCATTTTGGATGGGCTACTTATTTTACATAGACAAGGATATAATAAAGTGTTGATTGATATAGATAGCTTAGAGGTGATTAAAGCCATTGAAGACAGGCAATCAGATGTTACTAATTCATCTTTGGTTAGAAGAATCAAACAGATGTTGAAATTTTGAAGACAATGGATTTTTAGGTATACTCCCTGAAAAGATAACTAAGTCATTGATGGGCTTGCTAAATTGACCTTTGATAGTAAGAAGGTGTGTATATTTTCATTGATCCTAACGAGTTATTAATAATTTTATGTTTGGATAAAATAAGTGATTTATTTAATTCTAGTAATTTAATATAATTGTGAAAAATAAAATAGAATAAAATAAATAAAAATAAAGAACACATAAATTTTATGTGGAAACCCTTTCGGGAAAAAAACCACGGGCAGAGGAGAAGAAAATTCACTATGTCGAAAAATTTTTTTACTCAAATACAAGAGGAATAGACTATGTCTATTTATAGGCTTGCAAAGCCATATTCTAGTAGGATTGAAACACCTTATCCTAATCAATATAAAATAGATGGAGTTTAATAAGGTTTAAAACCTTATTCTAAAATAAAATAAAAGAAGTCTAGTTCTATATGGATTTTACTTTTATTTTATTTTCCATCGTATTTTATTTAAATAAGAATTTGGGTCACTTAATTCTAACAATCTCCACCTTGACACAAATTCTCAATGAACAAGTTCTTCATCGCGAACTTTCAATAAACAAGTTCTTCACCTCTTCCAAAAACCCCTTAAGGGTTTAACTTCAACAATGAACACCAACCAAGTCTAAGCAATGCTCAAACTTGGTTATAGGAAGTGACTTAGTCATCATATCTGCAGGATTTTCATGAGTGCTAATTTTGCTCACAACAATATCACCACGAGCAATAATATCACGAACAAAATGATACCGAATATCAATGTGTTTTGTTCTCTCATGAAACATTTGATCTTTTGTAAGAAAGATGGCACTCATTGTCACAAAATCTTGTGCTGATTTGAAGGTCTTCATTGAGTTCACTAAATAGTCCCTTCAACCAAATAGCTTCTTTACAAGCCTCGAGAATCGCCATGTACTCACCTTCATTGGTAGACAAAGCGATGTAGTTTGCAAAGTGGCTTTCCAACTAATTGCACAACCTCCGATTGTAAAGACGTAACTCGTGAGAGATCTTCTTCTATCAAGGTCTCCAAAGAAAATCAGCATCAACATACCCTATAACTCCATCTTTAGTTCTTCCAAACGTAAGCAAACATTAGTAGTGCCTCGTAAGTATCTTAAAATCCATCGAATCGCTTTCCGGTGTTCTTTACCGAGATTCGCCATGTATCCGCTAAGCTGACCGATTGCATATGATAAATCGGGCGTGAACAAACCATAGCATACATAAGAGATCCTCTCGCACTAGAGTATGGAACATGTGACATGTACTCAATCTCATTATCGATTGAGGAGATAAGGCCGATGAAAGTCCGAAATGGGTCGCTAAAGGAGTACTAACGAGCTTAGCACTCTGCATATTGAACTCAAAAGAACTTTCTCAATGTACCCTTCCGACTTAGGTACAATTTACTTGCTTTTCTATCTCGAGAATCTCCATACCAAGTATCTTCTTTGCTGGTCCTAAATCTTTCATCTCAAATTCTTCACTTAGTTGGGCTTTAACCTTTCTTATCTCTCTTTATCTTTTCTTTGCTATCAACATGTCATCAACATAAAGAAGTAGATACACAAAAGAACCATCATTTTTTTCTTAAAGTAGACACAACTGTCAAAACTACTTCTTTTGAAATCATGAGAAGTCATAAAGGAATCAAACCTCTTGTACCCTTGTCTTGGTGATTGTTTCAAACCGTAAAGGGACTTTTTCAAAGAAGCAAACATAGTCCTCTTTTTCGAGACTATAAAACCCTCTGGTTGTTGCATGTAAATATCTTCCTCAAGTTCTCCATGCAAAAATGCGTTTTACATCTAACTGCTCAAGCTCCAAATCATGCATGGCCACAATACCAAGCAAAGCTCGAATCGAACTATGCTTAACAACCGGAGAGAACACATCATGAAGTCCACTCGGAATTTGATCAGTAACCCTTTGCAACAAGCCTTGCTTTATATCCGGTTCTTCAACTCCTGAGTCCCTTCTTTCTTTTAAACACCCATTTACAACGAATGCCTTTTTACCTTTAGGAAGTTTTACAAGATCCCATGTTCTGCTTTTTGTGGAGTGATTCCATCTCCTCTTGCATAGCAAACATCCACTTTTCGAGTCTTCACAGCTAATCGCCTCGAATAATTAAATGGCTCTTGATTCGCATCTATATCTTCACCACATTTAAAGCATAAGCAACTAGATCAACCTCGGCATACTTCTTTGGAGGTTTAATTTCTCTTCTTGTCCTGTTTTTGGCGATAGAGTATTGCGGTGAAGAAGCAACTCTATTCTCAATTTTGTCTTGGCTTGAGGAGTTGATTCAGTATTAATCGATGCTCCACCGCTTTTGGTTTTCTTTATTGGAAGAGTCTTTAAGAGATAAGTTAGGTAGCATAGCGTTTCATCAAAAACAACATCTCTGTTAATCACAACTTTTCTATTTTCGGACACCATAACTTATAGCCTTTTACACCACTTTATAACCAAGAAAACGCATTTAATGGATCTCGGTTCCAATTTTCCATTATCAACATGAGCATACGCAGACACCCAAAAATCTTTAAATCGAAATAATTAGCGGGATTACCGACCATACCTCTTGTGGAGTCTTTTCTCAATGGCAACGGATGGAGATCGGTTGATCAAAAACATGCGATGAGGTCGCTTCGCCCAAAATGACTTGGTAAGTTGGCATTTGACAACATACATCGAACCTTCTCCATGATCGTTCTGTTCATTCGCTCGCAACGCCGCTTTTTTGTGGAGTATGACGAATCGTCAAGTGTCTCATGATCCTTCGACTTGCACAATCTATTAAACTCATCGAATGTAACTCTAAGCCATTGTCTGCATGCGGAGGTATTTTATCTGCTTTTCCGTCTCGTTTTTCAATCATAATTTTCCAAGACTTAAATGTGGAAAACACATCGCTTTTCGCTTGGAAGAACGCCCAAACTTTTCTCGAAAAATCATCAATAAAGGTTAGCATATAATTAGCTCCACCTCTCAAGGCACTCTAGACGGCCCCACAGATCGAATGGATATACTCCAACGTTTCCTTCGTGTTATGGATTCTTCTAGTGAATCGAACTCTCTTTGCTTCCCAAAACACGGTGCTCACGAAATTCGGTTTGCAAATTCCTTGCCCATTAAGAAGTCCTCTTTGCTTAATTACGCCATGCCATTCTCACTCATATGCCCTAGGCGCATATGCCAAAGTTTAGTAATATCATCATCGACAAGGAAGAGGAAGCGGCAATTGCATCACCAATAATATAGAACCACAGAAACATATAACTTGGCAATCTTTCTTTGCCCTTTCATCACAACAAGGGACCCTTTGAAATCTTTAAAACCCCACTTTCAGTTGTGTATCTGCACTTTTGAATCAAGAGTACTCAACGAAATTAAATTTCTTTTCAATTCGGAACATGCCGCACGTCACTAAGTGTTCGACAACTCCATCAAACATCTTAACTTTAATTGTTCCAACACTGCGATTTTACATGAAGCATTATTTCCCATCAAAACAACACCTTCAGAATCTTGTTTCATAAGTTGTAAACCAATCCCGATTGGGACTCATGTGGAAGGTGCAACTGAATCAAGTATCCACTCGCGCACTTTAGAATCATTGATGAAGCAACTAGAAGTTCACCATCGCTGTAGTCTTCTACAACATCGCCTTCACCGAATTTTCCGGCTGTTTTCCTTTTGATTCGCACCTCCCTTTTAATCTTATTTTGTAGCTTATAGCACTCGATTTAATGTGCCCTTTCTTCTTGCGAAGTTGCAAGTTTTACCTCTGCTTGAAGATTTCGATCTACCCTTAGATTTACCACGAGGATTCCGTTCTCGTGTTCTACCACGATCATCATCAACATTCCGGTCTTGTCTCCCACGAACAATGAGACCCTCTCCACGAGAGTTGGGTTTAACCACAAGATGCTTCATCTTATCATACGAGGTTAAAGAATCATAAACCTCATCAACTGTGAGAGACTCATGGCTATATAAAATCGTGTCTCTAAAGGTTGAATAAGACGGGGCAACGAACAAAGTAGAATCAACCCTAGATCTTCCTTATCATCTTGAACCTCCATGGCCTCCAAGTTTGAGAGAATTTCTTTAAACACCGTTAAGTGTTCGTGTACGACGCACCATCCTCCAAACGATGAGCATAAAGACGCCGCTTCATATGCAACTTGCTTGTTAGAGTTTTCGACATACATATTTGTTCTAGCCTCTTCCATAATGCGTTGGCGTTTTCTCTTTCATCACATCCCGCAAAATTTCGTTGGACAAATGCAGATGTAATTGTGTTAATGCCTTCGATCCTTACGCTTCTTTTCTTCATCTGTTAATGTCGAAGGCATCTTATCTATCCTAGCAGGCATCCTCTAGATCCATCTGCAAGAACGCTTGCATCTTAATTTGCCACAACGCAAATCGGTGTTGCGATCCAACAATGAATTTCATACTTCAAAGACGCCATTACGTTGATCGAGATGAATAACCCGGAAGCTCTGATACCAATTTGTGAAAAATAAAATAGAATAAAATAAATAAAAATAAAGAACACATAAATTTTACGTGGAAACCCTTTCGGGAAAAAAACCACGGGCAGAGGAGAAGAAAATTCACTATGTCGAAAAATTTTTTACTCAAATACAAGAGGAATAGACTATGTCTATTTATAGGCTTGCAAAGCCATATTCTAGTAGGATTGAAACACCTTATCCTAATCAATATAAAATAGATGGAGTTTAATAAGGTTTAAAAACCTTATTCTAAAATAAAATAAAAGAAGTCTAGTTCTATATGGATTTTACTTTTATTTTATTTTCCATCGTATTTTATTTAAATAAGAATTTGGGTCACTTAATTCTAACAATAATGACTTTGATTTTATTTTTTTAAAAAGCACAATTATATTAAATATGGAAATTATAACTTTTAAAATTTTACAATATATTAATAAAAGAAAATGTCAAATATCTAACTATGCTAGAATTGAGTTTTACCATATTTGTGTGAATGTATTACTTTAGTATATGGTAAGAGTAGAACAAAAACAATTAATTCACATAATATGACAAGCCGCAAAACAGGACATATTTTAATTAATGGCAGTTGGTTTGATTAGAAATTTTATGGTTTGAAAAATTTTCCAACCTTATTACAATATAATAAAATGTCAAAAATTAAAAATTAAAATATATATATATGAAAACATCTTAAATAGTCAATTGAGTCTTAATTTAATTAATATGAGTGTTTTTGTTAATATAGAAGGACGTGGATTCGAGTGCATTGAAGTGTATTATCTTCCTATTTATGAGTTGAGGAGGCGCTATAAATAGTTCTAGGTATTATCTCAAAAAAAACAAATATGATTAAAACTAATGAGATTGTTCAAAAAAAATCTTAAATACAATAGTTTAATCATAAATTTTTAATTGATTCAATTAGTTGAATTCACAAATGAACTGTTTGAACCAAGATTTTGAATTTTTTTTTTAAATTTTAATCATACCTATAAACCAATAATCTAACCCATTCTATTAATGATTCAATTTAAAAAAAAACATGAAACACGTATGTACTTATTCCTTATTCTAGCTAAAAGCACAAAGCGAGGATTTTCCAAAAAAGAGAAGAAAAAAAAAAACAAAAGCACAAAGACAGGAGGTGGTAGGGTTAAGAGTTCCTTGATTAGAGGGTTTGGCCTTCAATTATATATTTGAGATTGATGCTGACATGACTGAATACAAAGAGTTCAATCCCCTCCACACATTTCATGGGTCAATTTTGGAGATTGTCTTTTCAATTAGACCTAAATTTAAGAATTAGATATCTATTTATTCCATTTAAATTAGACCAATTTCAATCACCATTCAAACAATTAAATAATTTGGCCTAAATTTCTTTTGGATTTAATAAGTTAGGTTGGGTTATCTAATTTATGACCATTTTTATTGTAGTATAATAATTACGAAAATCAAATAAAAATAAGATATGAATATGTAAAAATTTAAATAACTTTAGACTATCATTAGTGAAAAGGTTTTAGTTAACACTAGTTTCGTGGGGAATAAATTTAGCATCAAATCGTAAAAGGATGAAGGTATTTGTAATTACACCAAAAGTTATGAATATAATTTCATGCTAATACGATGTAAATATATGAATGAATAAATCCAAGGTAGGGTATCCAATAATTCAAGGCTGGGCCAATTGTAAACTTTTAGTGGTTCTTGGGCCCATAGAGATCTCAGAATTTAGCACTTGAAAAGGAGTTTTCGGAATAAAATTGTGCACTTTGCAACTTCTGAAGGAACAGGGTATTTTGATGTTTATATATAAAAAAAAAGCTTAATGGCATGACCCTCAAATTCAAAAGTATTCCAAAAAAGAAAATAAAAATTAACTAACCCTTGCACTCAATTAAATTGTTTTTCTTGACAAAATCAATTAAGTTTTTTTATAGAGATTTAACAGTTTAATAATTAAATTTTAATTGTTTTAGTGACGCGTTATTAACGATCATCATGATACTAATATGAAATGAAAATTTAATATATAAAAATATTTAAAAATTCAAATCAAGAATGAATCTTGATAAATAAATTTTATGTTCATTTGAATCTAAACATGTAAATTCATTCTAGATGTAGTCTTTAAATTATAAATTTTTAAATATATATAATACTAAAATATGGTAAGACATTATAATTTTTCCTAAAATAAAAAGAAAAATGGTGCTTTTTGTGTGCTTGATAAATTTTGTGCTAAAAAAGAAACAAATGGTAGAATCGCAAATTAGAATTGACTAGATTTCACAAAAGTTAAAAACAATGGACATATGGTTAAAATTTTATATTTTACCATCTGTGCTAAATAAAATAAATTTGTTACATATTTTCTATTTTATACACATGTTTAACTATAACAATAAGAGTGTTTTTCGATATTGCAACTTTATATCTTGCATTGAAGTTAACAACTAACAAAAAAATAACTCTGAAAGCATATAAAAATTAAATACCACAATTAACAAATTAGATAGAAAAAAACAGGGAATAAGAATTTTAAATGCTTATAAGAAAATGGGAGATATCTATTGTGAGAAAGAACCATTATTTTGTGTTTATATATATATATATATATATATATATATATATATTTTTATAACTTTTAAATACTTTTTAGGATTTATTTTTATTGTAGTTTTTAAAATCACGTCTATAATCAGTTTGAAATAAATATCTAAATTCAAATTAAGTTGGACATCCATTTATTGAGACTCATTTTGAACTTGATTTCTTTTTATAAATAATTTGAATTTTTTTTAATTGATGTAGATCACCACATTAGTATTACAAGGTTGACTCAATCACTATTAATGGCCACATCAAAAATATCGTAAGAATTTATTGATTAATTGTTAAATCTAACGATCAAATAGCATAATTAATGAATTTTACTAGTTAGAGGATCTTAATTGATTTTTTGAAAATAATACGAAGACTTTTTATACCATTAAACCTTTAAAAAATATTGGCTAGAAAAACAAAAGCTCTACTTTAACTTATTTTATAGTTTCAATTATTGGCAAGATTGATTCCATTCAAACAAAAAAAATGTTTTTTTAAATAATTTGAAATATTAGATAAAAGATCGAAGGATGTGGCTTTAACCAAATTAATTCTAATCAAGATTCAGATATGTTCTTGTTATAACTTATCAATTCAATTGCGCTTCTTAACGGTTGGTTCAACTGATAGTTATTAGCACTTCACTGCTTATAATGGTTGAAGAATGGGATAGAAACACCTCTTACTTCCATAATTTTACTTTCTACAAAAAGAAATTAATATGATAGATTGTCTAGAAGATAATAATGTAATTATAATGGAGAAGCTAGTTGTGATAAAAGTGATTGCTTGTGAGTATTTTTCGAAGTTGTTTGCTTCGTAAGGAGTGGGATACCCGACCAGACTTTTATTGTGGGTAAGGAGATGTATTTTGGATGGCATAAACCATTTTTAGACTCAAAGGTCACTAAGGAGGAAGTTGTTGTCATAATAAAAGGAATGCATCCTACCAAAGCCTTTGACGGTGATAGTACATATGTTATATTTTTTCGATAGTGTAGGCATATTATAGGCAATGATGTATCAAATGATTGTCTTTCTATTTTAAACTATGGCTTCCTAGTGGATGATATCAATCATACGAAGATACTTAATTTCCAAACAATTAAATCATTGTAATATTATTCATTTTTGGTCGATAAGCTTATGTATTATATTAATGAAACACATTCTTGGATGACTTATGATCGATAATATTACTATGGCCTACGAGTTAATGCACTCTTTTAAGTGAAAGAGAATTGAGAGAGAGGATTTATTTGCTCTAAAGCTAGATATGAGCAAACCAGACAATAGGGTTGAATGGCATTTCATTGAGGCAATGATGGGTCGACTCGATTTTCTAAATAATTTGGTGAATCTAATCATGAGGTGTGCTTTTACAAAGAAATTGAATATATTTTCAGTCAATATTAATGGGAAAAATCTAATGATAGGCAAGATATTCATTGGTGTTATTGGGCTACATTATGTAATTTGAAGGAACTTGAAGGTATGTAATTTGAAGGAACTTGGAGGTATGGGTTGCAGGGATTTTTCTAAATTTAGTATTGTCTTTTTAGGTAAATAAGGTTGGCACTTGTTAACTTGTCTACATTTGTTAGTTGCACATGTTTTAAAAGTCAAATATTATGCACATAAAAATTTTAAAATAGCTGAATTGGAAGCATAACCTTTTCTAATTTCGTGTAGTATATGAAGTGATTTGAAGCTTGTTTGAGAAAGGATATCAATGGATGGTGGGAATTGGTAAAAACATTTCTATAAGGGATGATTGATGGATTCCAACAGAAAGGCTATGCAAGGTTTAGTTAACCCAAAATTATGAGTTAACCCGGGACAGAAAAAGGCGAGAGATCAAACCAATGCAAAAATACTGTGAATGAAATCTCATGGCATATGCTCTAAGTGTTGCGGAGAGCATCAATTCAACCTGTAACACCCCTAACCCGTATCCATCACCGAAATAGGGTTACGAGGCATTATCGTATAATACACCTCATTCACATACTTTTATGCATTCATAATCAAAATCCATTCAAAACATTCACATTGTCCCTTATAAGGCTCTACGAGACCTTAAAACATGCTTAGAATTTATTTGGGATAAAACCGATAACATATGTAAACTTTAAGAAACTTATAAAATTTTCCAACATTTAAGGGACATACTCCTGTGTGAACAAGTCGTGTGCCTCACACGGCCACCAGACACGTCCGTGTCACAAGCCGTGTGAAAATAGGGCATATATTCTGACTTGCACTACATGGCTGGAGACATGCCAGTGTGCTATAGCAGTGGGAAAATTAGAGAGGTTATTGACTTGGCTACACGCCCATGTGCCAACCCGTGTGCCACACACGACCAATAGACATGCCCGTGTGCCTAGGCCGTGCTAAATCTATAGGGTATATTGGCTATAATTCGAAGGGTTACCCCAGGGGGACACACGGCCGTATAGCATGACCGTGTGTCACACACGGCTGAGAAACACGCCCGTGTGGACAAAAATAGGCTATTTGTAAAACCAATTTGCCACCTCATTTTTTCATGCACATAAAGCAGCCAAAAGTGACCATTTCCAACATAAATCATACCAAAATTAGCATGAATCGTTTATCATCTTTAACATTTTTCATATGTCTCAAATTCCAACTAAACAACCAATCATATCATTCAACTTATAATCAATTCAAAGCTTCTCAATGCATCATCTCAAACTCATACCAATACATATCATTAGCCAAATTCACATTTTATACCAACCATACCAAATCATAAGGCCATATTATAACCATCAACCAAAATCATTAATAAGCCATTTTAAATGACCATAAACATTTCTAACAACCATATTAAAAAGACCATAGCCTATACATGCTATAAAACCAAGCCACAAGGTGTAAAATACAGAAAATCAATAGTCGGATAGTGTGATGCGATCTCTGTTGACTCCCAACCCGGGCGAACGTCCAAGACACTATAAAACATAGAAAAATAACACAAAGTAAGCTTCACAGCTTAGTAAGTTCGTATGTGAGCCTAAAATGATCACAACATTCATATAACAATTCGAAATAGATAAATCATTAACATTTAACGCATCAATTCATGAGTTAACACATCAAATTATTCATGTCTTCATTCACAAGTTCTCAACTTCATATAACTCGATACTTGAGGAGTTTTCCGTACATACCTGTACTGATAGCTTTCTATGTATCACTCATACTTTTATCAAACCTCTCTGGTTTATAAGTGCTTATGATACGAATTCATTGTTTTTTCGATGCCATAGTCCAACTATGGTCTTACACATACATTGCCAAAGCCATGCCGTGGTCTTTCTTTCACGTGCCACAACCGGGTTATGGTCTTATTAGCCAATTTCCATATGTATATTTAGTTAAAATAACTATTATTCATATCTCACATAACATTCAATATATATACTTCATTATAGTCAAATAAACACATTTTGACATGAAACATACTTATACACAATTCTTTCTTTTTTAATATACATAAGACAATATGAACTCACCAATTTACTTTCATTCGATTCTCACATAGGTTTTATACATACCTATATTACTTATTTCGACCGTACTTTAATTCTCGTCTTGACTATGCCTGTTGAATCATTTGATATTTTGCACATTAAGTGCCATTCTCAATATCTCGCACACTAAGTGCCATTCTAAATATTTCGCACACTAAGGGCCAAATTTGATGTCCTGCACACTAAGTGTTGTACACAGCCGAAGCTATCTAAAATCACACACTAAGTGCGAAATTTAGCCGAAACTATACCGAACCGTACACTAAATGCCACATTTAGCCGATATGTCATCAAACATAACAATAGTCACATATATACAATTTATATAATATCAAAGCATTAAAAGCATAAATATAACAATGCTTATTGCATACCAACTAACCTCGATCGTTAAAACGACGGAATGGATTGACTAGTCCGATACTTTGTTTTCTCTCGTTCTAGATTCGAATCTCATTTTTCTCAATCTCTATAATAACAAAATTTACTTATTTAATCATTAATTCATTCAATTTAACAAAATTTACATATTTTGGCAAAATTATACTTTTGCCCTTTTTATTTCACATTTTTACAATTTAGTCATTATCACATAAAATCACAATTTCATGCAATTTCATCCTACCCATGCTTAGCCGAATTCTTCTTATTGCCTTAGCAGCCCACATTTTCCAAATAATCACTTTTAACCACATAATTTCATAATTTCACAAATTAGTCCATAATTTACATTTTTACCCAAAATCACTTTGTAAAATATGTAAAGCTATCATCTAATTCATCAACAATCATCAAAAAAGCATAAATATTCATCAATGGAATCTCATAAAATCTTTAATAGTTTCTCAAATTAGTCCCCGGGCTAGCTAGACAAGTTGCAACGATCTCAAAAACGTAGAAATTATTAAAAACAGAGCTAAAACCGTACCTATTTGAGCAAAAACACCATGGCCAAATATCAAGCTCATCTATGGTTGTTATAAACCCTATATTCAGTTGTAAATGGATGAAAGATGATGATATTTGGCTTTTTTTTATTAATATTAACCTTTATTAACTATTTACTTAATTAATCCTTAAAAACATTAGTAATTACATGAATTTCCACTCCACAATCATCCACTATCTCATAAATGAGTTATTTTCCACATAAGGACCTCTATATTTAAGTTATATAGCTATTTGACACCTTTAGCTTATAGAACGTAACTTTTACGCTTTACGCAATTTAGTCTTTTTTACCAAATTAACCACTCAAATGGTAAAATTTCTTTACGAATTTCACACGAACATTCTATCATACTGTAAAATTTATTAAATTATTCATATTCGGTTTGAGCTTCTGATTCTAACAAGTGGCTCGTCTTCATGGAAGAAGAGATGGAGTCTCTTCAAAAGAATGAGACATGGTAGCTTGTTAAATCACCCATTAGGATGAAAATAGTTGGTTGCAAGTGGGTGTTCAAAAAGATAGAAGGTTCAGATCAAAGTGACATGAGATATAAAGTGAGATTGGTCACAAAGGGCTACAACCAAGTGGAGGGAGCTGATTTTTATGATGCTTTTTTTCCAGTTGTGAAGCACACGTCCATTCGGGCACTAGTAGCTCTTGTTGCATCAAACAATCTAGAGTTGGAGCAGTTAGATGTGAAAACTGCATTCATTTATGGGGATTTGGATAAGGACATTTACATGCAGTAACCTAAAGGCTTCAGGATTAAAAGTAATGAAGACCATGTTTATCTGCTTCAGAAATCATTATAAAGACTAAAGCAGTCTCCTCGGCAGTGGTACAAAACATGTGATTCATTCATGTTAGGTATTGGTTTCATTCGAAGTAAGTATGACAATTGTGTTTATCTATAATGTTTAGTTAATGGATCATTTATTTATTTTTTACTTTATGTTGATGATATGTTGATTGCAGTTCAGAATCCATCTGAAATTGAACAACTTAAAACCATGCTTAACTCTAAGTTTGAGATGAAGGATCTTGGTGCAACCAAATAAACTTTAGAGATGGAAATTTTGAGAGATCGACACTCCGGAAAGCTATTTCTGTCATAACAGAAATACATTGAAAGGATTCTCAAGCGGTTTGGAATGCAAGATTCTAAACCAGTTAGTACTCCTTTAGCTACACACGTTAGACTTTTGGCTTCAAATTCACTACAAATCAACGATGAAGAAAGGTACATGTCCTTGCTTCCCTATTCTAGTGCAGTAAAAAACCTAATGTATGCATGGTTTGTACTACTCTCGATATTTCGCATGCTGTTAGTGTAGTAAGTAGATATATGGCCAAACTCGGAAAATTGCACTGACAAGTTATTAAGTGGATTCTAAGATATTTAAGATGGACTTCTAGTACTTGTTTGGAATTCAGAAGATGTTCAGAAGGGCTAGTCGGCTATGTAGATTTAGATTATGTCAAAGACCTAAAGAAAAGAAGATATTTCATAAGTTATCTGTTCATTTTCGAAAATTGCACTACTAGTTGGAAAGCCACTTTTCAAGCCATTATGGCTTTATCTACTGTCGAAACCATTTTTTTTGAAAAACAGGAATCGACTTAGATTTTGAAAATGAAAACGAATAGAGGAGTCACCACCAATCTTTTTGATGAGGTGTGATCGCGTCACCTCGTAAAAGTGGTTGTTTTTAATAAATGATTTGATTTATTTGAACAACAATTTTGGTCCGCGAAATTTAGAAAAACGGGTTCGGGAGTTGGTTACGTACGAGGAAGGATTAGCACCCTCGTAACGCCTAAAAATTGGTACCTAGTGATTCATTAGTGTCTTAGTGTCGAAAATTGAAAACTTGGATAGCTTTGGAATACGATCCCTCTTTTTGTAAAAACATTCGAACGTTAGAGACCTTCTCGTCTCGAAGCAATAGAATGTCATATCCAGTGAGTCAGGACACGACATCTCGAACTTTTGAGAATGAGCTTGCCTTCTACTTAAAAACCTGTGTATTTTAACTTCTTTTCAAAAGGATATTCAGTTAGTTAGGGTGAACGAGGAAAATCGAAACCCAGTAAGTTAGGGCACGTTTCCTCGAATTTTCGAACACCGAATATTGCCTTTATTTGCAAAAAATCTTATTTCGAGGTAACAAAATGTCATACCCGGTAAGTTAGGGCACCACACCTCGTATCTCTGAGAATAAGCATTTTTTTCAAAACTCGTATTGTGATTTAAAAGCATATTCCGTTATTTAGGTAAAATGAGAAAAATCGAAACCCAGTAAGTTAGGGCATGATTTTCTCGAAATTCCAAATACGGAGTATCGTTTTTTATGAAAAAATTATTTTCATCAGGACAAGGTTAATACAACATAAGTTTGTAATAATAAAATAAAGAATGCATAAACGAATACAAATCTCGGTATTAATGAGCGTAACGGAATGAACATAAACGCAAACGTGAACGATAACGATAAAAGTAAAAATAAAATAAAACGGATAAGTTTAAAATAGGAGAGAGACAATGAATAAGTTAAAAATATAAAAACTAGTTGTGAATGAATAAGGATCATGTGAAATGATAAAAAGGATAGTAGTAAATAATAATGATATGAAAAATATAATAATAGTGAAATAACGATATTAATACCTAAATATAAATATAGATGTAATACGTAGAATATAATAACGAAAGCATAAATAGATAAGAAATATAAGTAGTAAGAAAATCTATATAGGTGAAAATATAATAGTAATAATAATACGATAGTAATAATGATAATAATAACAATAATATGTTAAATAAAAAGTTATAGTGACGATAATAATAATAATAATAATAATAATAATAATAATAATAATAATAATAATAATAATAGTAACAATAGCAATAAAAATATTATATTGACAAATAAATAAAAGGAATAAAAATAATAGTAATAAAAATATTAACAATAGTAATAATAATAACGATAATATAAATACTAATATATACATAAAGAGTAATAATAATAATAACAATACATTAATATATATTAATATCAATAATGTTAGTAAGTAAAAAAGGAATAATAATAGTATAGTAAAAATAATAATAAAATGTTAATGAGGATAATAGTAATAGTAATAATAACAATAATAAGAATAATAATGATAATATAACATATAGTAATATAATTAAGAAAATATAATAGTAATGAAAATAATGCTAATGGTAAATATAATAATAATGATAATAATAATGTCTTAGATTAATTAATTTAATTAAGATATCGAAAATAATAAAAAAAGGGCTAAATTATGAAAAAAAGAAGAAGGTTTAGGTATAGATTTTAAAATAAAAATAGAGGAATGCGGACTGAATGGCTAAAATGAATCGCGTGTAGAGATATGGGGACCAAATAGGAAATTAATCCCTACCCATAAACGGCACTATTCAGGCGTTTGGCCGTTCGAATGGTCTGGGGACCAAATTGCAACAAAAACAACAGGAGTGGCCAAATTTAAAAATATTAAAAAAGCGAAATAGGACCATATTGAAGCCAGCCTCAAAAGCGGAAGGACTGAGGGCGCAAATAGACTCTTAGTCAAAAAAACACGCGGATCCTGGGCACAGGCGGGTCGGGTTTGCGGGTTAGCCCCAAAACGGCGTCATTTTGGGGCTCTTCAGGGCACCTTGAAACGGCGTCGTTTTATAAGGCTATAAAAGCCAAATTTTTGATAAAAAAAATCACTCTTGCCATCATTTTAAAAAAAAACTCAGCAGCTCTCTCACTCCCTCTCTCTCGCCCTCTGGTCGGAGTCAAAATTTGGCGAGCGAGCCGCCGTCAGCCACCTCGCGGTGGCCAGAGTTTCGAGAAAGGGTATATTTTTTTATATTTTTTATATTTGTATGTGACTATATATATATGTTATTTTTTTTTAAAAAATAAATAAAGAAATATGTGTATGTGTATTCGGAAGAAGAAGAAAAGAAAACTAAGCAAAAAAGATTGAGACCTTTGCACGATGAATCTCTTTGGTTAGTTTGCTGTGTTCTTTGTTTGAATCTGCTTCTTTTTTTTGTATTCAAAAAAAAGAAAAAAAAATATCCCCCCTTTTACACTGTATGTTTGGGTTTATATAGTCGAAAAAAAAATGTATTACATTTTGATTTTCTTTCTATTCCTTTTGTTCGACTGCTTAGCCTGTTGTCTCTGCTTTTTTACCCTTTTTTTTGCAAGTTCAAAAGGTTAAACATTGGCAGTAGCAAGTGGTGAGGTGACAATGGCGGTGGCAACAGGCTAGGGACGGTGCAGTGCCAGGCTATGGGGGCTAGGGTTTGTTGTTGGGCTAATTTGGTAATAGGCTTAGGGTTGTAATGGCTGAGGACTTTTGGTCTGTTTTAGTTTAGTAATTGGGCTAGTTTGGGTTTGTGTTTTACGGGCCCAGGCAAAATGGGCTTCTACATCTACTTCTGAAGCTGAGTACATGGCAATCACAGAAGCTGTGAAAGAAGCCATTTGGTTGAGAGGTCTATTCAGAGAGCTGGTTGATTAAAAAAAAAACTGTCATACATTGCTATAGTCAAAATGTCAGATATCTCACTAAAGATTAGATGCATCACAAAAGAACAAAGTATATAGATATTTGGTACCATTTCATTCGAGAGGTGAAATTGCTTAAGGAGATTTTATGAATCATAAAATCGGCACATAAAACAATCCAGCAGACATGACGATAAAGAGTCTTCCAATTTCCAAGTTCGACCATTGTTTAGACTTGGTAAGCATTCGATTGAGATCGAGTTAGGTCTCTGGTGGGACTCGACAAAGAAGGCATTTTGAAAATACAAGTCAAGGTGGAGATTTGTGGAGTGTGTCTCACATTTCGGACGAAACATGGTTGACATTGGGACGAGAAAGAGCTGACGTCTCGATGACTCAACATCAACATCACAATGAGAAGATTCATCATGTCCTGATGATGCGATGAAGGACATCTCGACGAGGTAGCATGCCACATCATGACAATGCGATGTATTCCCTACTCAACCAGGTTTCTTCTTCTTGTTAAGATATGTTATCTTTTCTCAGTCTAACTCTGATTATTCAGGGATTTTTAGTCATATTTTTACACAAAATTCAACCTATAAATAGGCTTTTTAGCAACCTTAGATAGTTCACAATAACAACAATAAAATTAAGAGAGATTTTGTGGGAATTTCGGGGAATCTTTTTATTTCGAGTTCAAGGTTTATTTGTTTCTCCATCTTAACTCCCTTTTCGATTTTTTTCCATTTAAGTGAAGTTTTCTTTGCCTATGGTTTTTTATCCTCTTCTGAGGGGTTTTTTCACGTAAATATTTGTGTCTAATTTTCTTGGTTTTCGATCATGTTCTTTACATAATTTAGGTTCAACCCAACACTACTGATGAGGCGTGGAGCATAATATATTTTGAGCGTACTGGTGATGCACTGAGTGCTAGTTATATTGGTTTGATGGTAGGATGATCCATATATCCGCCTTGAGTCTGTGTCTGGTTAATAGAGATTATAAAATATGCAAATTGATAAATGATAATAAATATTGATTGATGATTTTGAATTTGTATATGAACATTACAACATTGATAATAACATGTGAAAGACCATGCGATATAGTTACTACGAGCCTTAAGGACTGATACGGTTATAAAATGAATCAATAGATTTGAGTATGAAACAAGAAAGTGGAATGGTTCATTTGATATACCTTAATTTAGTGAGAAAGTGTGTAGCGACGTAAAAATTGGTTTCGGGGTCGCTAATTGTGGCGATCTAGTGAAAAAGTTTGGAAACTGAAGTTCAATTTTGAAATAAAAGGGGAGTCGCCACCGATCCTTTTTATAGGTGTGATCGGACACCTTATAAATTTATTTTTGAAATGAAAAGAAAGCTGAATTAAAATCCAGAGAAAAAATAGGGTTCGGGAGTCAGTTACGCGCGAGGAAGGTATTAGCACCCTCGCGACGCCCAAAATTGGTATCTCATAAACACGTGTTGTCTTGATTTTCAAAAATACGAGTCCAATGTAAAATTTAGTCGTGATCCGATTGAAAAGACGAGAAATTTTAGTTTATTCTCCTTTTTTTTTTGAGGAGGGTATATCGCTTTAACACGAGTCAATTGACGTTCACCCAACATAGCGATGAACTCGATGACTTAATGTTAAATCGGTACATTGCCTTGATTATTGAAATTAATTAGCAAAACAATAATATGATTTTCGAAATACCATGAAACCAAGTTGATATGAAATAAGAATCAATAAGTGGAAGAAATATAAACATATTTGAAACAAATAACAAATATTACAATAATGTTGAAGGAAAACACTAATAATGCATGCAAGATCGAATGTCATTATCATATCAAATACGATAAATAATGAATATATATACATAAAACATTAAGAACATGTACGTCAAAACACATCTATATATGAGCGTTGATACCGTTAGAAATATATTATATATATTATTAGAGCTATACATGAAGTGGCAAAAATGTACATCTATTAATGTTAAAGTATATACATAGTATCAAAACACGACATAATATGTATATGACGTGGCATTTAATGAATTATATATATAGAAGAATATATATACAAATAATATGGTATTAAAGGTATATACATAGTATATAGAAGAAAATATGTATGTGGAAATGTATAAGAAATGTTATATATAACTAGTAATATTAAAATATACACATAACATATATAGAACATATACAATACATACATACCTTAGAAATGATAATAATAATAATAAAACTATTTTATACACTACACAAATACATACACACACATATATATATATAATAGTATTAGAAATATATAATATAATCTTAGAAATATATATATAATAGTATAAAAGAAAAATATAACTAATAATATTAAAATATATATAATAATATATGTGAAATATAATATTAAAACTTATATACATAACGTATGTGCAAAATACACATAATATTAAAACATTTACATAGTATATACATATTAGAAACAAATAACAACTACTAATAATAATATTAGAAATATAATGAAGTATATAAAATAGACAAATATAATATAATAGTAATGTTAAAATAAAGTAATTAAGATAGTACTATATATAAATGTATGGATATATACATGTAAAATATACATATATTAATATTAATAATGATGTTAGAACTAGAAATAATAATCATTAGTAATAATAATACCTTAAAAATAATTAGTATATTAATAAAAATAAAAATAAAAATATTAATAATATGTAAAAAAAATGAAAATAAACGAAGAAAAGGACTAAATCGGACTAAGAACAAAATTTCGGGGCGATTTTAAAAAGAAATAGTGAAATAAAGGACCAAAATGAACATGCGTGAAAGCAATGGGGACTAAGGGCGCAATATTCTCCATTACCAAAACAAAGCGCAGCACAGAGGGACTAAATTGTAGGGCGAGAAAATCTTTAGGGCCAAATTAAAAATAGCAAAAAAAGACCTGATTGTGAAATAGCAAAAATGCGGAAGGGCCGATCGCGCAATTAGCCATTCCGTTTCAAAAACACGCGGACCCTGGCCGGACACCCGACCTGAAGCCCTAAACGGTGTCGTTTAGTTTAAACAGAGGGGGGGTCCAAAACGGTGCGTTTTGGACCCCTATATAAGTCAATTTTTTTTTTTAAAAGTTCATTTGAAACGGGGAAAGAAAAAAGAAAGAAAAGAAGAGGGAGAGAAGAGGAAGAGAAGGGGAAGGAAGGATTCGATCACGGGCGGTCACTTGGACGGCCATCGGGGCTCATGCGCGCCAATGCCGCCACCGCGAAAAGGTATGGAATTTTTTATTTTTTATTTTAGTTCTTTTTTCCTAAAGTATATGCATGCGATGGATTTAAAGATTAAAAAGCAAAAATCACCTTGAACCCTGTTTTGGTATTCTGTTTTTTTAGATTTTGTCGATTCGGGGTTTTCCCTTCGCTGCGATATCACTGTGACTGTATCTATAATTTTAGTGTTTTTGTTCTTAGAGTAATGGAAATGTGAAAACTTGCTTCTATATATCAGGATCCGGGGTCCTTTTACAAAAATTCAATCGGCTTATATAGCCATTCTTTTTACAAGTTGTTCTCTATACTTTTAGCTTTCTGTCTCGTCCGTTCAATGTGTTGCAAGGACTTTAGGCGGTGCTGAGATATTGTGGGGGTTCGGTCGGCCTTGGCAGAGGCAAGTGGCGGGTTAGGGTGGCTGAAAGTCAAAAGCTGAAGACCCTAGGTGGGGCGCACCTAGGCATTGGTTGCTGACTTGAGAGGGATGGGCTAGGGTTTGATGATAGGTGGCATTTGGGTCTGTTTGTTGGGCTAGAATTTGGGCTGTTAGTTGGGTGGGTAGGTTTAGTTTTTTTGTTTGAAGATGGGTGAAATGGGTAATTGGGTTGTAAGTGGGTCTTAGGGGATTAGTGGGTTTAATTGCACTTGGGCCGGGTAATTTGGGCTTCTACAATTGCCCTCTTTGCTCATTATCGTTAACGGGATAGAAGCGAGACTTTCAAGGAAGACCAAACTTGCCGGTCTTGCCAGTCTTGATTTGCTTTGGAACTCTTCTTGTTGAGGTAGTCTCTTTCCAGTCCATCGTATCTTGTAGCTTAGGTTCAATCCACTGCATATTCTAATATGCGCCTTATAACTTCAATCTACTCTTCTATCGCTTTAGTGAGACGAGGTTTGTGATCTTCTCTTATGTAACTTTAGAAAGGCAAAATCTGCTATCCTCGATCAGCTCTACTGCACCTTCAGGGAGTCAAGACTTGCAACTTTGACTTGCTCTACTGCAAGTTCAGGGAGCCCAAATCTGGTGTCTTCAATCTTTATTCCTTACTCAGCATGTGGTCTTGAGCTCAACTCATTTCTCGCAATATGGATTGACTCATAAACTCTCATAATATGAGTTGATTTTACGAAAAACATAAACTGAAAATGAAATTGAAAATACCTCGGCGTGTCTTGAGGCTCAACTCATCTCTCGCAATATGAGTTGATTTTGACAAACGAAATTGAAATTACCTCATCGTGTCACGAGGCTCAACTCACCTCTCGCAATATGAGTTGATTTTTGAAAACATAAATTAAAACGAAAATTGAGAATACCTCGGCATGCAGTCGAGGCTCCACTTACCTCTCAATATGAGTTGATTACGGAACATAAATTGAAATTACCTCAACGTGTCTTGAGGCTTAACTCACCTCTCGCAATATGAGTTGATTTTCTTGAGAAGCATGAATTGAAAAGCAGAAATTAAAGATACCTCATTGTGCCCTAAGGCTCAACTCACCTCTCGCAATATGAGTTGAAATTAAAACACAAAAATTGAAAATACCTCAGCGTGCCCTGAGGCTCAACTCACCTCTAGCAATATGAGTTGATTTTGAAAAACAAAAATTAAAAGGCTTAACTCACCTCTCGCAATATGAGTCAATTTAAAACATAAACTAAAAATACCTCAACGTGCCCCGAGGCTCAACTCACTTCTCGCAATATGAGTTGAAATTAAAACACAAAAATTGAAAATACCTCAGCGTGCCCCGAGGCTCAACTCACCTCTCGCAATATGAGTTGAAATTAAAACACAAAAATTAAAAGGCTTAACTCACCTCTCGCAATATGAGTCAATTTAAAACATAAACTAAAAATACCTCAGCGTACCCCGAGGCTTAACTCACTTCTCGCAATATGAGTTGATTTTAAAAACAAAAATTAAAAATACCTCAACGTGTCTTGAGGCTTAACTCATCTCTCGCAATATGAGTTGATTTTCCTTGAAAAGCATGAATTAAAAACATCAAAATACAAAAACCTGTCCTTTGGTAGAACTCAGGTGTCTTTTCCTTTGATTCAGTGCGATTCTCATTCAAGATTTCTTGCTCGGCTGGAGTACCTGTATATGCCATGTATGATGTTATCATGATATGCACATGTTTGTCTTAAATGCTTTTATGCCTACATGATTATGCAGTGCTCCTTAAGCACGTTTGTCGTATGCCCATTTAGCCACGATTGTTGAGGATCTGTGTTCATTACTTTGATTCTTGACTTTCTTTTCAGGCCTTATACCTGTCTTCAAGCTTCACGAGTAATCGACGTTTCTCAAATATCACTCTTCTGCCCCCGATTGAACTTTGTTCTTACTTTGAGACTCTTGTGCTTATCAAATTTTCATCCAGGTAATGCTTAACATTTCTTTTGTTTAGAGTATGTCATTTCACCATTTATCATGTAAATAAACACATAACGAGATGCATGAAAAAGGTCAGATAGGGACAAAAATGATATTTCATATTCATCTATTTCAAATGTGGCAAATAAAGCAAGTTAACCAATGAGAGTAAAAAATGTCAAAAAGAAAGAAAGGATCGTATTCAACGGATACAAATGCTCTAGATGTTCAACACATGAACTCTTCCTCGTTCCTCAATCAAAAATCTTTTCGAGCGGCTTCTTGCGTGAGCGATTTGAGCTTTGAGAAATGCTTTAAATCTCGTAGCCTCACCGCTTGACCTATCGTTCGATTGCCAGTTTGTTTCATTAGGGCGCCTCTCGGGTTTTCATCCTAATCTTTTGTACTAATCAAGACGCCTTTTTGGGTTTCGCCTTGATCCCTTTTTTTTTTTTTAAGATGCCCTTTTCGGGTTTTCATCTTAAGCATAATATTTCTTCACAGCATCTGAATTCACTGGATTGGACAACTCTTTCCTATCCATCTCGGTAAGGATCAAAGCTCCTCCTGAGAATGCCTTCTTTACGACATATAGTCCTTCCCAATTTGGTGCCCATTTTCCTCGCAGGTCTTTTTGTATTGGGAGAATTTTCCTCAGCACAAGTTCTCCTTCATGAAATTCTCTTGGCCGTACCTTCTTGTCATGGGCTGTGATTATTCTTTTCTGGTACATTTGTCCATGACAAATTGCCCTGAGACGCTTTTCTTCGATGAGGTTCAGCTGATCATATCGAGCTTGTACCCATTCTGCTTCTTCTAACTTTGATTCCGTTAAGACTCGCAGAGAAGGGATCTCAACCTCAATAGGTAGCACAACTTCCATTCCATAGACTAGAGAGAAAGGAGTTGCTCCCGTAGATGTTCGCACAGATGTGCGATATGCAAACAGAGCAAATGGAAGCTTCTCGTGCTAATCTTTATATGTCTCAGTCATTTTCCCAATGATCCTCTTAATATTTTTATGGGCTACTTCAACAGCCCCGTTCATCTTTGGGCGATAAGGCGAGGAGTTATGATACTTTATTTGGAACTGCTCGCACACTTCTTTCATCATCTTATTGTTCAGATTCGTGGCATTATCTGAAACGATTCTTTCAGGCAAACCATACCGGCAAATGATTTCTTTTTTCAAAAACCTGTAAACTGTAGTCCTTGTCACATTGGCAAACGAAGCGGCTTCTATCCATTTTGTGAAGTAATCAATGACCACAAAAATGAATCGATTTCCATTTGATGCTTTTGGAGAAATTGACCCTATAACATCCATGCCCCAAATAGAAAAAGGCCACGGAGAAGTCATGGCATGAAGGGACGAAGGGGCTACATGAATTTTATCGCCATAGATTTGACATTTGTGGCATTTTCTGGCAAAATTGATGCAGTCACTTTCCATTGTCAGCCAATAATAACCGAGTCTCATGATCTTTCTGGCTATATTGAAACCATTGGCATGTGTTCCGCAGATTCCCTCATGGACCTCTTCAAGTATTTTTCTAGCTTCAACATCATTCACACATCTCAAGAGCATCTGATCTTTTCCTCTTTTGTACAGGATATCCCCATCAAGAACAAATCCCGCTGCCATTCTTCTAATTGTTCTTTTGTCATTCTCATTCGCTTGTTCGGGGTAGCTTTGATTCTTGATATATTCTAAGATATCATGGAACCATGGACGTCCGTCTACCTCCTTCTCAATGCTACAACAGTGTGCAGGGACCTCATATATGCTTATTTTGAGGGGCATTATTTCTGCTTCTTTACTTGCTTTGAACATTGAAGCCAAAGTAGCCAGGGCATCAGCCAATTGGTTTTCTTCTCATGGGAAATAATGGAAAGTTATTTCCTTGAATTCCTTGATCAATTCAGCCACTAAATCACTGTACTTAATCAATTTTGGGTCCCTCACTTCCCAATCTCCACGAATTTGATAAACCACTAGGGCTGAGTCCCCATACACCTCTAAGATTTCAATGTTTCGTTCAATACCTGCGCGAAGTCCCATGATACAAGCCTCATATTCTGCTATATTATTGGTACAGAAGAAGTTCAGTCTTGCAGTAAACGGATAATGATTCCCTTCTGGTGATATCAAGATTGCTCCGATTCCATGCCCCAAAGCATTCGACGCACCATCAAAACACATCTTCCATGACTTTTCTTTTGATAACTCAAATTCCATTTCTGTGATGCACATTAAGTCTTCGTCTGGGAAATCAAATCTTAACGGCTCATATTCTTCTGTCGTTCGAATTGCTAAAAAGTCGGCTATTGCGCTCCCTTTTATCGACTTTTGACTTACATAGGCAATGTCATATTCTGAAAGGAGAATCTGCTATCGTGCCATTCTTTCTGATAATACCGGCGATTCCATCATGTATTTTATCGGGTCCAGTTTTGAAATCAACCATGTCGTATGGTACAACATGTATTGTCTGAGTCTCCGAGCTACCCAAACCAGAGCGCAACAAAATTTTTCAATGGACGAATACTTTGCCTCATATTCAGTGAAATTTTTGCTGAGGTAGTAGATCGCCTTTTCTTTCTTTCCTGACTCATCGTGTTGCCCCAGTACGCAACCCATTGAATTTTCGAACACAGTCAAATACAAAATCAATGGTCTTCCCGGAGTTGGCGGTACTAGCACTGGAGGACTTGACAAATATTGCCTTATTTTATCAAAGGCCACCTGGCATTCCTCATTCCATTCTCTAGGGTTATGTTTTCGAAGAAGTCGAAAGATTGGTTCGCATTGGTTGGTAAGTTGAGCGATAAATCGGGCGATGTAGTTTAATCTCCCTAAAAATCCTCTAACTTCCATTTGCGTGCGTGGGGGCGGTAACTCTTGAATGGCCTTTATTTTATCTGGATCAACCTCGATACCTCTTTCACTGACAATGAAGCCTAGCAACTTTCCTGAGGTAGCCCCAAACGTACATTTGGTTGGATTGAGTTTTAACTGGAACTTTCTCAGCCTGTCGAACAACTTCTTCAAGTTCACTATATGCTCTTCTTCCCCTCGGGATTTAGCGATCATATCGTCGATGGAGACCTCTATTTCTTTATGCATCATGTCATGGAATAACGTCACCATAGCCCTCTGATATGTTGCCCCAGCATTCTTCAACCCGAATGGCATCACCTTGTAGCAGAACGTTCCCCACATTGTTATGAAGGTAGTTTTCTCCATATCCTCAAGGGCCATCTTGATCTGATTATACCCCGAGAATCCATCCATGAAAGAAAACAATGAATGTTTTGCTGTGTTGTCCACCAACGTATCAATATGTGGCAAGGGAAAATTATCTTTTGGGTTTGCTCGGTTCAGGTCACGGTAATCCATGCACATTCGTACTTTGCCATCTTTCTTTGGTACTGGGACTATGTTAGCCACCCATTCTGGATATTTGGAGGCCTGTAGGAAGCCAGCATCAAATTGCTTCTTGACTTCCTCTTTTATTTTCAACAGCATTTCGGGTCTCATTCGTCTTAATTTTTGCTGGATGGGCTTGCATTCTAGTTTTAATGGGAGCTTATGGACCACTAAATCTTCATCTAGCCCCGGCATGTCCTGGTATGACCATGCGAAAACATCTTTGTATTCGTGGAGTAAAGTGATCAAATTATGCCTGGTACTCTCTGAAATAGAAGTCCCGATCTTCACTTCTTGTTTCTTCTCTTCAGTGCCCAAATTTATTGTTTCCACAGATTCTTCGTGAGGAAAAATCTGTTTATCCTCTTGTTCCACCATTCTTAACAATTCAGGAGACGAGACGTAATCTTCAGCATTTTCTTCGGCTTCAAATTCTCCTAAGCAAACAGCCTTCTCAAAATCAATTTCAAGATTCGTGATGGGCTTATTCATGTCGTCGATATCTGAGCACCTGAAAGTTGAATGGAAAAGGAAGCTATAGAGGGACATTTAATTATTGGAAACAACAAACAAAATGTTATGTCATGGCAATGAGGAAAATGTAAGGATAGGCTATGAACTAAGAAAATGATTATGAAATTAGTGATAATGCGAAAAATCGTAACAAAATACATCTTCATTAATATTCATTTAAATGATAAAGAGCGAATGCAAGCTCTTACAAAAGAATTCTATTATATCTAAAGACACAATAGAAGGTTAATGTTTAGCATTACTCTGAAGACTTATAAACTACAAGAAGCTCCTCGGTAGTCCAATTGTTCAACATGAAACCAGGAGGGCAAGGGCGTATCCTCGAGACATCTTTACTTGCACCAGCCCCTTTGTCAATAACATTTATCTTGACATTCGAAACCCCTTTCAATTAACTTGACATGTTTCGTGGATCATCTTGTCCGGGTATATCATTCCCGCAGATATAAATGTTTTTGACAAAGGAGGGTATTCTATGGGCTCCCATTCTGGTTCTCGACCCAAAGTTCTTGCGATCCTTCTTTCCTGATCTTTCTTCCACTGTTTTCTTCTTTGACGCATGTCTGGCTAGAACCCCAAACCGTATCGGGCTTTGTGGTGCACTGGCTTTAAAGCCCTGACTATTCCTTGCAGATATCTCCCTAAACCTCTTCTCGCTCGAGCTCCCTTTCCTACGGTCAATCTGACACCCATTCTAGTATTTCTCGACAGTTTTGGCACCGGAATTCTGTTTCCCTCAACAACAAAAGTGGCATTGACAAATTCAAGGGATCGGAAGGAACATTCTAATGCGTCTTTGTTCACTTCCAAATGCGGTGCATCGGCGAGACGAGATGCGACAATGTCTTCTTCTCCTCGACGGTGACCAAACAACCGTCCATGATAAATTTCACCTTTTGATGGAGGGATAATGGGACTACTCCAGAGAATGGATCCGTGGTCTTCCCAAAAGCGCTTATAAGAGGTGTAATGTTCATGACTTGGAACTCGACATCATAAATGTAAGAGCCCACTTCCAAAGGGATTTCGATCTTTCCCATGACTTCGCGCCTCGTCCCGTCGAATGCCCTTACCGTGGAATGACAGGGCCTTAAGTAGGACAAATCCATCGGTATTCTGGAAAGCGTGGCCAATGGCATAACATTTAACGCTGACCCATTATCGATGAGCACGTTCGGTATTATGTAGCCCTTGCAGCGAGTCGTGATATGCAGCGCTTTCACCGAGCCTCTACCATTTCGCGGTATCTCATCATCACTAAAAGAGATGAAATTGTCCGCATTCAGATTGTTTACCCACCTATCAAGCTTCTTAACGGATATGTTGTTAGCTACGTAAGCTTGATTTAACACTTTCAGCAAAGCGTTCCGATGTGGCTCTGAATTTAAGAGTAGAGATAAAACTAAGATTCTTGCTGGCTGCTTGCTTAATTGTTCCACCACACTATACTCATTATGCTTGATAAATTTCAAGAATTCCTGAGCGTCTTCCTCGTTCACAGGCTTTTTAGTTTCTTGCACGGGTGGAATTTCTTGCTCGACTTCGACTTCGTACATCACTGCTTTCTCTTTTTGCTTCGAGTCACTACTTTTCTTTACCGGTTCAATTTCTTTAGAATAGCACCGTTCACTTCGGGTAAAATGACCTACCTCTCCCACATCTTCAATTATGGCTTTGGAATTTCCAACTTCCGGTGTGAAAATATTAACATCGTATCTCCACGGTATTGTTTTATTGTTCTTATAAGGGAAAAGAGATGGTACTTCGATTATCATTTTTGGCTTCACCGGCTCTTTCTTCGCGTCATAACAAACTATTAACGGTCGGTCGACGCTATATAGGAAACCTGATGATTGATTGTCAGAAGCGCATATTTCTCCTCTATCGGCCTCCTCACGTTTATAAAAGATTCCAATCTCCTTGTTATCCATCATACTTTGCAGTAATCCTCTGAAATCGTCACAGGACTGAATGTCGTGCCCTTCAACACCATGGAACTCACAAAAATTGTGACCTTTTGCATCTTTTCCTTCGAATATTCCGTCAAGACGATAGAGTAACTCTTTTTCAACTAGTACCTCCCAGATTTTCTGCAGAGGTGTTCTTATTTCAGAAACCCATCTTCTACTTTACCGTTCATTTTCCTCTCCTACTGCGCTCACATTCCCTTCGGTGTGGTTTGGGAATGGATTCCCGGTCGTACTGCCAGTACCATCAAATCGCAAAATGCCCGCATCGATGAGCCCTTGAACTCTCCTTTTGAAAGCAAGATAGTTCTCAATAGAATGCCCCTGGTTCCCCGCATGGTATGCACAACTAGCATTTGGATCGTACCATTTCGGGTATGGAGGTTTTAGGGGGGCCGTGTAATGGGGAGATATCAATTGTTTCTCCAAGAGTTTTAGGTACAATTCCCCATATGACACAGGGATAGAAGTAAATTGTGGCCTTTCGGGGTTGGGCCTTGTTGGTCTTGGTTCATTTCTGGGTTGGCTTTGAGCGGGTATCGTGTTTTGTGGGAATGAGGTGATGGGTCTTTGGTTGTTCGTGGCGTAAACGGGATAGGAAGGAGGTGGTGCTTGGTAGTAAGGGTTTTGAGGGGGATAATAGAAATTTAGAGGTGGATAATTTCGAGGTCAGGGTTGGTTCGGATATGGATTAGAGGCATAACGGCTTCCCATTCCCACTATGTGGGCTTCTGGTTCTTTCTTCTTCATAGGTGCTGCCCTTTTTGAACCTTCTGAGCCTTCTATTCTACCACTCTTGACGGTATTCTGTATGAGCTCACCAGATATTACAATATCCGCAAACTCTTTCATGGCACTTCCCACTAATTTGTCATAAAACGGCGCCTTTAAGGTGTTGATAAAGAGAACGGTTATCTCCGTTTTTGTTAGTGGGGGTTCCATTTGGGCCGAGACGTCTCTCCATCTCTGCGTTTTCTCCATCATTTGCAAGGTCATCCGGTCTGGCACCATATCTGACACATGCTTGTCTTTGCTTCATGAGAATCTTGACGCCAAGTCCTTCCAGATCGAATCTTTTCTCTCTTGAGTTGGTTGTACCACCAAGAGTGACCTGTTAGACTATCTTGAAAGCAATGTATGAGTAGTTTATCCTCGTTCACATAACCGGTCATTTTCGACAAAACATAATGAGATGTGCTTTTGGGCACCTTGTCCCATCATACTTCTCAAAATCGAGCACTTTGAACTTGGAGGCAAAATTAGATCGGTACCAAATCGAGTTCCTTGGCACCTAGTGCGGAGAAGACTTGATGCCTTCTATTGCTTTGAGTCTTTCCTCTAGATTCCTATATTTTGCGTCATGGTTATCCAATTTTAACTTGGCTACCTCTGTTTGGGTCATCCAGATCTGGAACTAGTGGATCGGCCAGGACTAGCCCACAGGTTCGACGCGAATATTCCTTGCCCCAAATTAGTGGGTGGAGCGGTGGCATAGGTCGATGTTCCAAGCACATGGGTTCCCTTGAGTATACCCTCTTTGTGTTGTATATGCGGGTGGTGGAGTGAATCCCGAGGGATAGAGTGGATCCTGATCGTGGTGAATTCTTGACTGAGGTTCCATAGCATTGGGTTTCTGCATGGGTCCTTTTTCTTTGACCAAAGTTGTCATCATCTCCATCATTTTGGCTATCTGATCTCTTTGCTCGAGTGATTCCTCTCGAGATCTCACCATTAGATTTCTCGTCTCTTGTTGCCATTTGGCCAGTTGCTCTTGTAATTCATTTTGAATCCTTTCCATCCTTTCGATCCTTTCGTTGAATTCGGCCTCCATTACTCTAGCTTGCCTTCGCATTTTATACGGATGACGTGATTCCAGTCTTGTGGTATTACAACTGCGAATTGTATATTTTATCTTTCAGCGACCGAATATGGGATATGCAATGTATGAATGAATACATGAATGAGTGCATGAATGTCAAAATGTTAGTTATGAATAAATATGCAAGAATTTGGTGTTGATTTCAAGATAGCCCCATATTTAGGCATTTCATTTATCAAAAGAGTCTATTATAAAAAGTTTCCATTTTTCCAACAATTACACGAATTTTCTAGCCACATTGCCTTGTTTCTTCACTTGCTCTAAGAACTCTGAAATACTCGATCTTTGGTTCGGAGGGAATTGGCAACTGAGAACTTCGACTTCATCTGATAATTGAACAACTTGCATAGCCGCCCTGCGAATTTCATTGATCAAGAAGTCGAGTTGCATTTCTTTTTCTTGGAGAGTTCCTTTATACGCGTAAATGTCCCTATCGTACTGATCATTCTTTTCTTCTAGAGCCTTCAGGAGATTATCTAACTGTTGTTGATGAGATTCCAGCATATTTTCTAGATCTCGTGCTTTTCCTTTTAATTCTTGATATTCATACTGACTATTCGCAAATTCTGCAGTCATCATTTCATACTCAGCGTTCTTCCTTTTTAACTCTATCGCAGCGCATGCAGCTTTTTCCTCTTCTTTCTTTACTTTTCCCTTCCAAAATTCCATTCCTCCTTTGATATTGCTAATTTCTTCCTTCCATTCTGCTGACGACTTACCCAACCCACTATTCTTTATAGTGTTTCTTAATTTCTTGTTTTCCAAATGAAGGTCCCTTAAGTCGTTTCTCACGATCTCGGCTTCTCTTTGTACTTTTTCGATTCTGGACCTTTCAACTTTGAACTTCAATCTTGATTGATAGTTTTCTTCTTGAAGGGCACTAAGGTCTGAGATATATTGGCCTTTTCTCGTTCGAATTCTTGTCTTGCCATCTCTAGCTCAGACGGCGTTTCCTCCGAGAAAGGATTCTGGATAGTGTAGTTTATTGACGAGATTTGCTGACTTTTTACCCGTTGCTTCCTCCATATGTCGTAATCTTGGGTAAAGGTATCAGCATACAAGGCTAATTCCATGAAATGAATTTCCTTCCAAGACTTTGCGGTGTCTCGGACTCTCTTCATATATCCTTCACCCTCGGCGAACTCGAATCGTGCCAATCCTCCGATTCTTGGTAGGAATTGTCGCGAAGAAAATTGCCTTTGGACCAATAGCGGAGCATATCCAACTCCTCCCCATAACCCGAGTAAAGGTACCCAATCTTGGCTTCCACATTTGTATAGTAGAGCTGATGGACGGATCCAGGGTGCTCTCCATGTTATATCCTCGGCGCGAAGATTCTGAAAGACTGATACCTAATGTTGCTCGGTGACTTCCTTCGGCCATTCTTTCTTGAGGTAAGCTTCTAGCGGGGCAAATGTTTTGAAAACATATGGAGCGGAGTCGCTCTACTTTCCAAAATGACTCAAAATCCAAACATTGAGCAACTGAGCACATCCACTAAATCGTCCTTTTCCAACCCTTCGACAAGTACTCAGGGACCTGAAGGTCTCGGCTAGGATAGTCGGGACAAGGATGACTCCTTGTTTTAACCTTTCGAAGAAATCAACTACTGCAACTTCGAGATGTCCGAGAACTTTTGGGAAAATGGCCAAAGCGAATAGATTTACCCTTTTCAGTATGTCGGGATGGTTCAGAACCAAATCTCGTAGGGAAGACCATGGAATGCAAATGGTTTCATTCTTCTTCTTTATCTATTTTTCAGCCCATGCATCAGTCATGTCTGTCAGTCTCACTAACTTTTTCTTGAAGGTCATCGGCTTAGGCTCCTTCACATATATTTTGCCGAATTGTACATTGTCGATGTGGAGTAAAGCAGCATACTCTTCTATGGTTGGAGTCATGTCTTCTTGATTGAAGGTGAAACACTGATAAGCTGGGTCCCAGAATCGAACCATGGCTTGAATCAACTGTTCGTCTACACGGATGGTGATCAGGTGAGCTATATCTCCATACCTCTCAGTGAAAACGTCCCTAGTGTCTGAATCCCACTGATTCCAAATTCGAACCAAATCCTCAAGGTTATTTTGGCGAACATTTACAGTTATATGTTCGAGCAAATTGGCAACACACCCTTCCACTAGACTATCCCCTTTTTCTCTACGAGTTTTAGAGACCGATCCGAACCACGGCATTCTTCTTGGTTATTTGTGTAATTGACTCCTCCATCAGAAACCCGTTTTTTGGCAACCAACCTTTAATCAACACCTTCCTAATATAATGCCTATGATGCATGATGAAAATAAAAATAAAAACAAACAAACTTGGTTAGTAAACACAAC
Source organism: Gossypium arboreum (assembly GCF_025698485.1). Lineage (NCBI taxonomy): Eukaryota > Viridiplantae > Streptophyta > Magnoliopsida > Malvales > Malvaceae > Gossypium > Gossypium arboreum. The sequence continues at coordinate 9,583,366 of NC_069073.1, read as the reverse complement.
AAATATAATTTGAAAAACAAATTAAACTACCCAATCCAATTCTTTTGCATAAACAGTGTAAATGAAAGGCAAAAGGCATTTTCCCCGTGTACTTATTTTGGTGACTATAAGCGAACAGAAGTTCGGCATGGCTCTAATTGGATAGCTCGTATGGTTCATTACATGCAGTTTCGGTTCTAGACAGGTACTCGAATTGCTCGTACTATCATCTGCTAAGATCAGCACGAAGCCTCAGTCATAACCCATCACAGGCTCACGAGTTCAATTCGAGGGATTACATTTACTTATACCTATGTGGAGGGACAAGTTAACTCACGAAAGCATAAGTCATATGTAACCCGAAAGTATTCACTAGCCTATACGGAGGGACGAGTTAACTCACGAAGGCGTAGCGTTTACTTTCACTTAAACGGACGGAGCCCGGGTAGAGAACTCATGTTATGCGAAAATGCAAGTGCACGATGTGTGGGGAAAAACTCATAAACCTTTACATTTTACTTAAAGAAACTAAACCAAAATTAAAACAATAAAAATTGAAAACTGAAAAACAACCAAATAACAAGTTAGAAGAAATATTTACAACACGATACAAATGCATGAATTTTGAAAACGAGATTTTTGGATCACGACCAAATATTTACTTTGAACAAAGAAATTTGAAAATTTTGACAAAGCGTGTTTAATTCGACTCGACTCATAAGTTTTGTCCCCGATTGAGTCGCCAAATTATGCGACGTAAAAATTGGTTTCGGGTCGCTAATTGTGCCGATCTAGTGAAAAAGTTTGGAAACTGAAGTTCGATTTTGAAATAAAAAGGGAGTCGCCACCGATCCTTTTTATAGGTGTGATCGGACACCTTATAAATTTATTTTTGAAATGAAAAGAAAGCTGAATTAAAATCCAGAGAAAAAATAAGGTTCGGGAGTCAGTTACGTGCGAGGAAGGTATTAGCACCCTCGCGACGCCCGAAATTGGTATCTCATAAACACGTGTTGTCTTGATTTTCAAAAATACGAGCCAATGTAAAATTTAGTCGTGATCCGATTGAAAAGACGAGAAATTTTAGTTTATTCCCCTTTTTTTTTGAGGAGGGTATATCGCTTTAACACGAGTTAATTGACGTTCACTCAACATAGCGATGAACTCGATGACTTAATGTTAAATCGGTACATTGCCTTGATTATTGAAATTAATTAGCAAAACAATAATATGATTTTTGAAATACCATGAAACCAAGTTGATATGAAATAAGAATCAATAAGTGGAAGAAATATAAACATATTTGAAACAAATAACAAATATTACAATAATGTTGAAGGAAAACACAAATAATGCATGCAAGATCGAATGTAATTATCATATCAAATACGATAAATAATGAATATATATACATAAAACATTAAGAACATATACGTCAAAACACATCTATATATGAGCGGTGATACCGTTAGAAATATATTATATATATTATTCGAGCTATACATGAAGTGGCAAAAATGTACATCTATTAATGTTAAAGTATATACATAGTATCAAAACACGACATAATATGTATATGACGTGGCATTTAATAGAATTATATATATAGAAGAATATATATACAAATAATATGGTATTAAAGGTATATACATAGTATATAGAAGAAAATATGTATGTGGAAATGTATAAGAAATGTTATATATAACTAGTAATATTAAAAATATACACATAACATATATAGAACATATACAATACATACATACCTTAGAAATGATAATAATAATAATAAAACTATTTTATACACTACACAAATACATACACACACATATATATATATATTTATATAATAGTATTAGAAATATATAATATAATATTAGAAATATATATATAATAGTATAAAAGAAAAATATAACTAATAATATTAAAATATATATAATAATATATGTGAAATATAATATTAAAACTTATATACATAACGTATGTGCAAAATACACATAATATTAAAACATTTACATAGTATATACATATTAGAAACAAATAACAACTACTAATAATAATATTAGAAATATAATGAAGTATATAAAATAGACAAATATAATATAATAGTAATGTTAAAATAAAGTAATTAAGATAGTACTATATATAAATGTATGGATATATACATGTAAAATATACATATATTAATATTAATAATGATGTTAGAACTAGAAATAATAATCATTAGTAATAATAATACCTTAAAAATAATTAGTATATTAATAAAAATAAAATAATAATATTAATAATATGTAAAAAACTGAAAATAAACGAAGAAAAGGACTAAATCGGACTAAGAACAAAATTTCGGGGCGATTTTAAAAAGAAATAGTGAAATAAAGGACCAAAATGAACATGCGTGAAAGCAATGGGGACTAAGGGCGCAATATTCTCCATTACCAAAACACAGCGCAGCACGGAAGGACTAAATTGTAGGGCGAGAAAATCTTTAGGGCCAAATTAAAAATAGCAAAAAAAGACCTGATTGTGAAATAGCAAAAATGCGGAAGGGCCGATCGCGCAATTAGCCTTTCCGTTTCAAAAACACGCGGACCCTGGCCGGACGGGTCGGGTCGACCCGACCCGAAGCCCTAAACGGCGTCGTTTAGTTTAAATAGAGGGGGGTCCAAAACGGTGCGTTTTGGACCCCTATATAAGTCAAATTTTTTTTTTAAAAGTTCATTTGAAACGGGGAAAGAAAAAAAAAGAAAAGAAGAGGGAGAGAAGAGGAAGAGATGAGGGGAAAGAAGGGATTCCGGTCATGGGCCGGTCACCGGACGGCCACCGGGGGCTCGCCGGCGCTGGCGCGTGCGGTGGCCGGAAAGGTATGAAATTTTTTATTTTTTTATTTAGTTCTTTTTTCCTAAAGTATATATGCATGCGATGGATTTAAAGATTAAAAAGCAAAAATCACCTTGAACCCTGTTTTGGTATTCTGTTTTTTTGGATTTTGTCGATTTGGGGTTTTCCCTTCGCTGCGATATCACTGTGACTGTATCTATAATTTTAGTGTTTTTGTTCTTAGAGTAATGGAAATGTGAAAACTTGCTTCTATATATCAGGATCCGGGGTCCTTTTACAAAAATTCAATCGGCTTATATAGCCATTCTTTTTACAAGTTGTTCTCTATACTTTTAGCTTTCTGTCTCATCCGTTCAATGTGTTGCAGGGACTTTAGGCGGTGCTGAGATATTGTGGGGGTTCGGTCGGCCTTGGCAGAGGCAAGTGGCGGGTTAGGGTGGCTGAAAGTCAAAAGCTGAAGACCCTAGGTAGGGCGCACCTAGGGTTTGGTTGCTGACTTGAGAGGGATGGGCTAGGGTTTGATGATAGGTGGCATTTGGGTCTGTTTGTTGGGCTAGAATTTGGGCTGTTAGTTGGGTGGGTAGGTTTAGTTTTTTTGTTTGAAGATGGGTTAAATGGGTAATTGGGTTGTAAGTGGGTCTTAGGGGGATTAGTGGGTTTAATTGCACTTGGGCCCGGGTAATTTGGGCTTCTACAAAGTGGAATGGTTCATTTGAATTTAATATTAAATGTATTTGGTTACTTGTTTATAATTCATTTAAAAAAAATCATGTTAGCACTATTGAGCCCTATTGCTAAACATACGGTTTTGTTTGTTTTGTGTGCAGGTTTCAAATGAGAACTTTAGTAGACTCAAGGTCAAGCATTTGATTTCTCCAAACTTAGCTCAGAAGACATACATGTACCTAGGTTAGTTGGTATGCTCTTAAGTCAATATTTGGTACTTTTGCCTTTAAATTGTATCACTTGATTTGTGATTATCTATGTTTGTTTATGTAAGTTTAAATTTGTTAGTTAGTAGATTAAATCTTAATGCTTTGAATACTATGATTTAATGACATTTAATTCTATTTACATGTGTTAAAATTGATGATTTTACGTTGGTGTAATATTTGGGTATGTTTTAGATACAATTAGGTGATGTTTGAATGTTTGAAAGTGTGCATTTTAAGCTATTTGACCATTAGGTCTCGAGATAGCAAAATCATTTCTCAAGACCATTAGAGCAAAAACTTACCATATTATGCATTCAATTGCTTAATGTCTCAAGACATGTTAATTTGGTCTTGAGATAAACTCATCTAGGTCTTGAGACTAATGACCTATGTCTTGAAACAAGGGTACATTGAAGCTAAATATCTTTTGTCTTGTTCCAGGTTTGAAGACATGAAAACATTGAAGCTAAAATAGGAAAACAGTGGAGATCTATCTCAATACTTGAGGACTTTTGTTTCGAGACATGAGCTCCATTGTCTCGAGACATGTAAACTTCGAAACAAATTTTCAAAAAATTATGATGAGGCAAGTTTCGAGACATAGAGTTCATGACTCAAGATATTGTTAAAATTTGACAAAAAGAGTTTGAATTTGATTCCTATGGTTATATTTAACCTCGTTTATATTTGAATGCTTAAATTGTGATTGAAATGTGTTTATGTAGTTTAATTATACAAAATGTAACACCCCTAACCCCGTCCCGTTACCGGAACAGGATTGCAGGGTATTACCAGACATCTCAGTACATTTGCACTTAAAACAAGAATAAATGAAATTATATACATCTAAACATAGATTTAATGGGCCCACAGTACTTATTATACACAATTAGAATAAAACAGGACTCGATCGGAAGCTTAGTAAATTTTTTGTACAATTTCAAATTTTCCTCTTTGAAAACAGTACCACAAGCCCGTGTGGCTAAATTAACATGGCCGTGTGGCTTGGGACACGCCCGCGTCCTCAGCCCGTGTACAACACTGACTTTTTAACATGGTCACAACACACGTCCGTGTGGCCTAGCCGTGTACTAAACTGACTTTAAGACACGGCCGTGGCAACCATGGCACACGCTCGTGAACTAACTTGGTTGTAACCATTTAGGTGCAGGGGACACGCGGCTCAACAACATGCCCATGTGTAAGCCGTGTGTCTCACACGGTTTGGTCACACTCTTGTGTACCAGGCCGTATGGACTCAATAATGAGCCTTTCACACTATACTATCCAACCCTGCAAATTTCAATCCACAACCAATACAAATACCAATACTAAACTAATCCAAACGCATTTTATATACTATCCAATACTTAACTTTAAACACTTATCATGTATCATTATCAATTATCAATTTACTTATTTCATTATTACAATCACAATCCAATATAACACACTTAAGACATCCTAGGTACATGCCTTTATCAACAATTAACATGCTTTACCTTATTGAGTTAGGGATCAGCCTGGGATGCTGATTCAATGATCTGACTTTAACTTAACCTGCGCACGGAAACAAACTGTACGCTGAGTATGAACTCAGTGGTATTTCTATAATCCGAACATTTAAAACATAACATACACTTATTGTCCTATAATAATCATAAATGTTCATTTATTCATTTCATAAGTAATTTCTTTACAACTCATTCAACCTTCGTCATCTAATAACTTGATTAGCTTTTTCATTTAATTCTTAACAATAATATTCTCCATTCATATGTCTTACTCATGTTTCTATTCACTATTCAATATCAGTAAACATATTTCAGTATCAATTAATTTATCAGTTTCTTTCAGTAACATTTAGTCATTTGATAATAATTAGTTATCCAGTAACGATTATTCGTTCAGTAGCAATCCTTTACTTAGTAGCAATAAATTATTCGATGACAGTCAGTATTTTTCAATATCAATCATTTAATAATTATTATTGATGTCGATCAATCATTTATTCAAGAATATCAAATATTCGGTGCATCAATTTTTCAGTACCTTTATTTGTTCCTATTAACATGACTCGGACCTGGACAGATACATGGATCCAACCCACACACTGGGGATAGTATACAGTGTTTCATCGGCCGAAGCCGGAATACACCGTAGGGTGGCAATAACGATAGCGATAATGATCCACGATCAGTCTGAGAGAACCTCTTGAACAAATCCGAACGATCCGATGAGTCGACACATATAGTGTCTCATCGACACACAGTCGGAATATCCCTGAACACTTCCAATCCTATAGCATGCGAATTATATTCGACTAGCCCGACACTGTTAATAGGGTATTCAGTAAACTTTCAAATTTTCAATTTCATTCGTAATTTAATTTCAATTCAATTTTATACATTTTTCCCTATCAATCTACATGCAATTCAGTTGCAATACAATATACATTTTGATTCATTTCAATAATCATAAAACACAATAATGCTTACCTTAATTACTTACCATAACATTCAATCAAAATATAATAATTAACAATTAAATTTTACTTTTTAATGCATCACCCTATACATTAAATAATAAATTCAACAATTAAATATTAAGTTCGGATTTTAGAAACACAAACCGTGATTTCTGAGCTAACCCTCGTTGAGCTCGTCTTTTCCTTTCTTAACCGAGGATTTTCCGGCACCCCATTAGCTACGAAATTAATACAATTTATAATCATTAATACAGTACAATTTTCACATTGAATGTTTCAATTTTTAATCAACTTTTGTCTAAATTCCAATTTAGTCCCAAACCAAGACTAACTTTTATTTTTCACCTTTAATTCAATATTTTCATTCAATTTTCACTTAAACTAATTTTAGCTCTCTAATTTCAGCATAAAACCGTAAATTCGAAATTCTTTCAATTTAGTCCCTACTATTCAAAACTTATGAATTACTTTATAATTCAATCCTTTAATCAATTCTAACTTGAATTTCTATCAATTTAATCCTTAATTCATCTTTTTGTTCAACATGAACAATGTCTAATAATTAACTATATTTCAAAATATCAACTTAACTTCATCAAATCCTTGTTCTAAGGCTTCTAAAACATCAAAATTAAATAAAAAGAACTTGATTAACTTACCTATTAAACTTCCAAGCTTCAAACCTTTAATTTTTCCTTTCTTCTTTCTTTCTTCTTTCCTTCCCCCATTTTCGTTTAAACATTCTGTTTCTTTCATTCTCTTTTCTTTTCTTTATTTCTTTTGTTTAATTTACTTTTATGTTTTAATTATATTATAATATAATATTATTCTTAAATAATAAGTAAATATACATGTATATTACAAATGTATATATATCATTGGTACACATATAAATTATTATTACCACACACTTGTCTTTATTTAATTATTTACTTTAATTAATTAATTATAAAATAATAACATTTACTTAAATAATAAGTAAATACATATATATGTATTACAAATATATTTACAATATTTATTACACATGTATTTTATTTTTATCACACAGTTGGCACTCCTTTTTGGCTTATTTGCCTATTTAGTTCCTTCACTTTTCTTTATTCTATAATTAAACTTTCTCACTTCATTCAATTTAATCCTTTTTCCTAATCATTCTTAATTAAATTAAATTCACTTAATTAAACTCTAATTAACCACTCATTTTACTTCGTAAATATTTTTAATAAATATTGACGAATTCATTTTTCAGAAACAGAGACCCGAAAATACACTTTTCCGTCTGGTAACAGTAAAATTCGGGTCATTACACAAAATGACATGTATGTTTAGTACGAGTTGCTCTGACAATGAATGTGTCATCTTATACTCTGATTTGACGACCGAGTTGGGTGTAGGGTGTTACAATATGCACAGTTATTTTTCATCGCAACTTGTGAGGACAACAAAGATACCTACAAAATAGATTTGCAGACTGAAAAGAGAGAATACATATGAAGAGAATGAGAAAAAGAAAGAAAAAAAAAAGACTGATTGGAAGGAGAAAAAGACGAGTGGCAATTAATTTGGAGGTTGACACCACCATTGGACAATACGAAACAAAAGAAGTAAACCGCTTGAAGAAAAAAAATTAATTATATTTAAATGTATTATATCATGTTTCTTAAATATATGCTAAATTTAACCTCAAGTATACAAACCTAAATTCCAAAAACAAAATACAATTGGAGCCATATAATTAATACATAGATGCATACCTACATAAATACGTGTATATATATATATATATATATATATATATATAAGCTTTAATAATGGCAATCTGAAAAATTCACCTAATAGTTCTCTACATTTTTATAGTTCATAAATAATTCGTGGGGAACAAATTAAACTGTGAGGGTTTTGAGAGGAGGATTGCTATTATTATCTGCAACTGTCCCTACTTGCTCTTTGCCCATTGTCCACTAACTAGTGCAGGGTTTTCAAAAAAGAAAAGAAAAAATATTACTAAATTTTCCTTTTTAATATATTTATATAATTCTAAAAAAAGATATGATGAATATATCTTTATTTATTTATTAGTCTCTTTAAATACCAATTAATTGATTTTTTTTAATCCATTGAAATGAGACTTAACACCTATCCATGGCCATGCGTTTGGGATTTTTTCCCTCTCAATGGAAAGTTTTTATTTCATACATATTTTTTTTAATTTCTTTTAATCTTTTAATACAATTTTAAGAAACATAATTTTTTTAAACTTATATGTTATAATTAAATATAAGCTTAAAATTTTATTATTAAATAGTAATTTCAATTAGACTAATGGAATTAAAAAAAATTTATCAAAATCTATAAATCAAGCTTGTTGGATTAGACAAGTAATTTGGTCCATGCATGGTACTAGTTTAAGGTCATAGAAAATGAAATGTTATTAGCAACAACTAGCTAAATTGTAGCAATGATTTATGTAAGGGTGGTTTGCTTGCAAGAACCCGTCAATCTAATTTTCTGTTGAGGCTTAACCAAACTAAATAATTGATTGTTGCAGGCAATGAACCCATGCGGTGGTTGTTATTTTGAAAAATTATTTGATATCTTATTATTGGAATTTTTAGACTCTATAAGCAAGTTGAAGCTTTTTAAGTGTATTATAAGATGTAGTAAAAAATAAAAAATTAAATATAAATAAATGTGACACTTATCATATTTTTAACTTAGTCGTGAAGTTTTAAAAACTTTTTTTTTTAATTTTTAAAAGTTAAAAGAGAAAAAATAAAGAAGAAAATTAACAATCAAAGCATAGTATGCAACAAAATCATCCATTCTCACATTAACAAGTGTTGGTACAATATTAAGCTATATTGTATTTTTAATAAAAGAATTTAAGTTTAAATTTTAAAATAATAATTTTCGACAGCTGTCCTTAAATTGCTTTGATGGTGGGGTGTTCATGGGTGGTAATAAAAGAGGAGAAAATATTGTATTTTTATATTTATATTTTAACATATCATTATATCATTCGACATAAAATTAAATAAAAAGTCTAAAAGCACCGTTTCTTTATGCTTTCACCTAAATTTAACAATTGACCAATATATTTTTAAAAAAATCTAGTTATTGATGTAGTGGTAAATGAAGTATATGACTTAAATTTTTATCTCAATCAAATTTTGGGTTAATCCTTTCCATTTAATCAAAACGAAAAAAGCTTTAGACTTGACCATCCCATGTAAAATATTTTGTAACAAAACAATTATATTTGACCATTACAAATATATTACGTTGGCGATATGAAATTTTATAATTGGATCTAATATTTTGTATTTTTTTTTACAAAATATATTTTATTATAACCTATAACTTGTAAAACTTACCTTAAGCTTTAACCCTAGAAGTGACATGCCATACATCCAATGGAAGATTAGTTCTTTAAGCTTTTTTAGTAAATGTGTGAAACTCCAAATATAAAAGTGTGAAAAAAGAATGAGCTTTCTTTTTGTGTATAAAATTAGCCCTTCTTAAAATTATATGGTGTCCAAAGCCTGTAACTAAAAGTAAAAACTTCAATTTAGCCCAATATAAAATTGTGAAGATCCACTTGAGTTGTCTAGCATGGGCTGATGTTCATTTCGGCAAAGTTGAACATTTATAACTACCTTCCCATTCATAGTAAAAATATTCAGAGTTAAAATAGAATATTTTAAAATAGTGAAATTTAAGTCAAAGTAAATCTAAAAATAATTCATACATTATTTATATAGATTAAGAGATAAACGTCATATATAAAAATTCTAAATTCTCAACTATTACCGATATTGAACATTGATAAACTTAAACAAATTTTACTCAATAACCTTAATTTTTTTATTTACAAGCCATTTTCTTTTTTTTTGTTTTGTCCAGAGACGATGCCAGCTTCCGGGCTGGCTATTGCCTGCCTTTTTCTCCCTCCCACCAGCCCTCTCTTTCTTTCTTCTTCTCATTCACTCAATGTGTCTTCTCTTTTTTTTTTCAATTTCCAGATCTATTTTGTAGGTATCTTTATTGTTTTCACAAACTATGATAGATAGATAATGATGTTTGTCATCGCTAAAACTCCACTGGCCACCTCCAGTTTCCCTTAGAAAGTGGGTGACTCTTTGTCTACTTCTTAAATTGTTTTAATTTTAAGAGTATTTCAAAATAATAAATGATTTCACGAGTTGGTTTGGACCCATGTTGTCTTAAGTTTTATATTTTTTTTTGTTTGTTTTCTATTGTTTAATAAGCCTTCACTTTTAGAAGTTTTTGTTTACTTTTGTAGCATGTTTTTTAGTCTTGATTATGCATGTAATATTACTTTTGCAAGTGATTTTAGGAATGGTTTTATCATCGTCCTCTCCAATTTGGTGGATGCTTGATTCTTTTTCTAATTTTTGTTTGCCACTATGGACCATTCGAGACTAATTTCCTTATTGTATTAAGTGCTTGTAATCATTTTAAATATGTCATGCTTAAGTTGTAATAGAGTCAATTGTCAATGTGCCATAATGTTCTATTAGTGTTGAGTGTTGAGATATTAATAGTTGGAGTCTTTGATGCCTGCAATTGGAACTTGCAACTCAGACATCAAAGACTCCAACCATGCTATTTTAGCAGTGGCATGTTCAAGACTCCTATACTCAGTTTCTGCTGTGAATCACGACACAACTTGTTGCTTTCTTGATGCCTAAAAAACTGGATTGGCTCCTAGAAACACACAAAACCTCATAGCAATCCTTCTATCATCTGCATCAGTACCCTAGTTTGCATCAAAATAACCAACGAAGGACAATTGAGAACCCAACGAAGGATAACTGAGAACCAACGGTGAAGGAGATTCTATAATCTAAAGTAGCTTGAAGATACCGTAGAATACATTTTACAGTCTTAAAATATTGATATAAGGGTCTGTGCATAAACTGACAAACCTTATTGACAGTAAAATCAATATCAGGCCTTGTGATAACTATATATTGAAGAGCTCTTACAATACTTCTATACATAGATTCATGCTCCATGGGGTTGCCAACATGTGCAGACAGACAACAAGACATGACCATAGGGGTGGAAGTATCTTTTGCCTGATACATATGAGCCTTTCTCAATAAATCATCTATGTATTTCCTCTGAGAAAGAATCAAACTAGTAGAAGTATAAAATGCCCCTATACCTAAGAAGTAACTTAATTTGCCAAGATCTATAACAGAAAATGCAGAATCCAAGTCTCGAATAAACCCATCAATACCAGTCTGGCTACTACCAGTGATAATTTTGTCATTGACATAGACAATAACATAGAGGACCATATCCCTTGTTCGCTTGATGAAAAGAAAGGCATTAAACTTTGAAAAAATAAAACCTATATCAAGCAAATACTCCCCGAGTTAATGAAATGAAGCCTTGGGAGCCTGCTTGATACGATAAAGGTCTTTTTCAACCTGTACACTAACGGTACATCGCCTCTTTGTTGCTCAAAACCAAGAGGTTGATGCATATATATCTCTTCTAAAAGATCTCCATTAAAAAAAAAGCATTATTAAATATCCATTTGTCTCAACTACCAGTCAAAACTTACAACCAAGAAAAGTACTACGCGAATTGTTTGTGGCATAACCGCAGGGCTGACAGTTTCATGAAAATCTACACCAGCCTCTTGTGAATAACCTTTAACCACTAGCTGACCTTTTTGTCGGGCTATAATACCATCAGTATGTCGTTTGAGCTTGAATACCCATTTATATCCTACAGCTCGTCTATTAGCAGGTAAATGAACTAGTTCCCAAGTGTTGTTTTTCATAAGTGCCTCATACTCATCCTAAGTCGTCTTAGTCCATTTAGAACTGGAAAATGCTTCTTCAAAGGTTATGATCTCACACTCATTAAGGTCCACTAAAAAATTTTTGGCTTTAGAAATATCATTCTTAGAATGAACGGTCACAAGATGAATATTAGCGATCGACTGATAGACTGTCGCGCGAACAAGTGACTGGTAGATTGCTTGGCAAACAGGTGACTGATAGATTGCCTAACAAATAAGTGATTGGCGGGCTATCTTACTAACAAGTGATTGGCGGACTATCTTACAGACGGTGGATGGAAAGGTATCTCGGTAGGCAGTGTTGGCAAATTGCTTGGAAAAGCAGTGGTAGCGGTATCAGCAAACATGTGACTGATGAGTTGCCTGGCAAATAGGTAACTGGCAGACTATCTCACGAATAGATGGATGGTGGACTGTCTTGCAAATAGATGACTGGTGAACTACTGAAGGCTGCAAAAACACAGGACTCTTGGAATGAGAGTGAGACTACGAGCCAGAAAGGTCAATTGCTTCATTTCTGCTAATGGAGATAAAAAAATAAAGATTCATCAAATATAACATGTCGTGTAACAAACAATCTGCCAATCGAGTCGAGACACTTATAACCATTTGATATTGTGCTAAGCCTAACAAAAGTATGAGGTTGTCATCATTATTGAAGCTTATGATTGTTGTAAGACCACAAGTATGGATAACAACAACAACCAAACACTTTAAGACTAAGATAATTCAGCTTCGTCTTGTACAAAACCTCATGATGCGATCTCCCTTCTAAAACGGAAGTAGGAAAATGTTGACTAGAAACACAACATGAAGAAACACATGCGCCCACAAGTGCATAGAAAGGTTAGCCTGTGCCATCAGCGCTAACCTGGTTCTTACTATGTCGATTTTTTCTCTCAACCATGCTATTTTGCTCCGATGTGTAGGGACAAGTCAACCGATGTTGTACACCAATCGTGGATAGTTCTTTAGTAAAATAATGAAATTTCCCTCCTCAATCACTCTGAAACACGTTAATCTTGCTGTTGAATTAAACTTCAACAAAATTTTTGAAATTGGAGAAATTGATTAAGACCTTCTGACTTGTGTTTAATAAAGTAAATACATGTATATCGATTATGTACATCAACAAAAGAAACATAGTACAAACAGTCTTCTGAGGAAATATGATCAAGTTTTCATAAATATGAAACAACCTATTCAAACGCAGAAGAAGACAATGTTATGAAAGTGGGAAAGGAAAAATTGTGTGATATCTGTAGTTTACACATTGAACACACCTTGTGAATATCAGACTTAGAAGGCTTTAAATTACAACTAGACAACACTGTTTGAACTACTTTATTACATTAGTGGCAAATTCTTTTGTGCCACAGATCAAATGAAGATTCAAAAAACTCAGAGGCTAAACAAGAACTGCGAAACAGATGACTGGCGAGCTGCCTGGCAGACAGATGACTGGTAGACTGCCTGGCGGACATGTGACTAGCGAATTGCTTCATCCTAAATTGGTGAGACATCAAACTGATAAAAGCCTTCATGCACACTCTCCACTAGCATGACATTCCATGTCTGTTTATTATTTACAAAACATTAAAGAGGGTGAAACTCAAAATAAACATGATTATCCTTGGCAAACTGAGTAACAAACTACATATTCTTGTACACTTTAGGGACATGTAGAACGTTCTTGAGTTGCAACGCTCTAGAACTAGAATAAATAAAAGAAGAACCAATATGAGCACAAGCACACTAACACTATTGCCCACAACAAGCTTACTAGTACATGTATAATCAACATCAGTATATATATTGGACAAATCATTAGTGACATGATTCGTAGCTCCTGAGTTTGGATACCACTGTTGACCCGAGTTGTAGGGTGAGATCGAAACAAAATGGCACATTGGTGAAATGGATGATGGGGCCTTAACATGCATGGAAAACCTACATTGGCTGCGATCAGAAACACATTATTGATGGTGAGACTTGTTTGACTACTTCTATTGATCATTAAACTGATAGAAATTAATAGACATATGTTGGTCGTGATTAACATGGAAAACACTTGAAAATGATTCATCAAACCTACAATAGCATTTTTGAACTACATGTCCAATCTTGTCACACAACTAACACTAAGTTTAATTTTAAGAAAAATGGTCCCTGCGGCCTTTAAATTGTTGATCTTAACCACGATAGAATCCTCCTTTAAATTGTTTGTGACTCTGACTGGGACCTCTACTACCTGCTTTGTTTTCATTATTTTTCTGAGACTAAACAACATTGGCCTCTAAAGGAATACTCGTTACAAACTCCAACTGTTGTGTCTCACAATCTAACAACATCTCAGTAAGCATATCCAGATAAACATTTATAGTTGAGGCTACCACGCGAACTGACTTATACTCCACTGGTAATCTTACCAAAATAATACTGATTTGTTCAGGATTAAATACCAAACTACCGGCTACTGTGAGAACATCATACATTCCTTATCTTAGTCAAATATTTTTTAATAGACAACTGTTTTTTTTTTTGAAAATAAAGACTATGTCTTAGACTAGAAATCTTCATGCTTGACTTTTGGTGGCCAATGTAACCCCCAGGATTCTGTCTAAGCTTCTAGGCTAGGTTTTAGGGTGTTGCATTTTGTGGTATCAAAGCCAGGTTTGCAAAAACTTAGCCTGTATTTTTACGTAATCGTGTGCGCGCGTGTTTGTTAAAAAAATAAAAAAAATTATACCACAGTGTTTTGAAAATTTTTTTGAGAAAATAAAATGTCTAAGACTCCGATGCTAGTCCGTGCGAAACTCTAAACTTGTCAAATTAATTCTGTAAGATTAAAGCTGTAATGATTAGACAATTATCTTTGTGTTCGATTTTGGTATTGTAGATTCTTGAGGTTAGTTCAAAGTTCGATATGGATTCTAGTGATAAGCAAGATCGTGAGGGTCAGTCTGGTGAGACTCTTGAGGAGTCATCGGCTTCTTTGAGATGGGTGTTTATTCAGGAGTCAGAAGTCAATACAGTTCTGCCAGCTTCGAGTAGTAATGACCTGAAGGTTGGCATTGAGGCGTTGACTCGGGTTGTGAGAGAAGGGTTAGAGAAAGGCTTCGAGGTTAATTTAGAGAGAACTAGAGAAAAAGGAAAGTGTGTGGATTGTGGGAAGAAAATAGATCATAGTCCTTCGAAATTGGAGCCTCAATCTACGAAACGTGTCAGGTCTCAGTGGAATGTCAGTAAGAGTAATATTGAAAGTTCCAATAGTGGCCCCAGTGTATCAGTTTGTGGGCATTGTAAGAAGCATCATCCAGACGATTGTTGGAAAAAATATGGAGCTTGTCTCAGATGCGGGTCCACGGGGCATCGGATTAGGGACTGTCCTCGGTGACATTGAGTCAGGTATGGTTGTGTGATATAGTTGACTTTGTGTGCTATTTTTTGCTAATGATTTGACTTTTTGAATATGGCATTGTGTTTGTGTGCGTAATAGAAAAGGAATTGATCTGGTTCAGTGGTTAAGTGTTTTGGGTATGTATGCAAAATTTTAAGGTTTTTTATGATATGGTAGTGTTTCGAGGTCAGAGTGCACAACGGGAGCGTAGTGGTGAGTTTTGTGTTTAGACGATTGTTCTGTTAGTTGGAAATTTAGGGGACAAAATTTCTTTAAAGAGGGGTGAGTTGTAACATCTCGAAATTTAGGGTTAGAAGTTTTGAGGTTTGTGGTTTGGGTCAGTGAGTGGGTTGAATGTTTGGGTTCAGTTTTGCATTTTAATGTCAGAATGAGCCTGTTGATCTGGTGGTTAGTTGTGTGTTAGAGTATCTCTGGGTTTTGTGTTCGAATCCCTGTGAGTGTTTTTGATATTTATTTGTTTTTATGTTATTTTATTTTAAAAGGGGAAGTTAATTTTAAAATAGAAAATAAGTTTCACGTTCTTCATTTTTTTTTCCTTTTTCTTCCACATCGTTTCTCTTTTTTGTTTTTTTCAATTTCAATTTCGTTTGTTCTTACTTATTCTATTTTACGCAATTTTTATTTATCGTTCCGTTAAATGAGATTCCTCTTTTATGTTTCGTGTTATCGAATGTGAGTCAGAATAGTCTTGTGGAGGCGGAGCAGTTAATCTTTGTTGTTTGCAATAGTAATTTAAGGTGTGTTTCTGAAACTATTGATTTTAAGTGTTGAGTTATTGATGGATTGCATGCTATTGTGCATATTTCAGAACATTTCTGGATTTCCAAATGATTGGGATAGTTTCGGTATCCAAAACATAAATTTTAGGTTGTTTCGGTGTAGTTTCGTGACAACATGTGTGGCCACATAGGCATGTGCCCCCACATGGGTGGCTCACACAGCCGTACGAAATTTGGAATTAGGGTTTTTAGGCAAATTTTGGTACTACACGGCTTGGCCACACGGGCATGTGTACCCATACGGGCATGTGAGATCTCGACACGACCGTGTCTCCTCTACTCTTTATTTTTGGCATTTTTGGACAGTGAGTTATACGGGCTGCTCAAACGGGCGTGTGGACCTCCACAAGTCCGGGGCACACGGCCATGTGGCCCTATTTTGCAGAATTTTTGTTTGGAGTCATAAACTATCTGTTTTATGTTTCTGTATAATCTGACCCTCGTTCAAGCCTTGATAAGTGTATTTGGGACTCAATTTAGGTTGGTTCGTGTATATATAAGAGTTTATGAGCTTTAATTTTATTGCTTGTTTATGTGATGAATAAATATGAGTTTATTATTATTGTCGTAACTGAATATTAGAATACTAGTGTGATCAAATCTGAATCTGTTCAACTGAAAATGTTAATGTCCATTTCTGTATGTTGTTTGCGTTATGTGTGCATTGTTGCATATCATGAAAATTTTGGGATCTGGTTATGAAGAAAAAGAAGATAGTCTTAGCAGTTTTAACTGTGATACTTTTGTATAGCAGTTTACCGCACTATCCTAGACATATATCAGCTCAACTGTATACAGTTACTCAAGTGGCATAGTTCCACGTTGTGGTGTGTTGGGTGGATGAACCTATTATGGTTTTATGTGGTGTACATGGTGGACGAGCCTACCATAGCTCTTATGTGTTGTGCTGGATGGATGCAGTGGTGTTTGGTTAGTGGGGTGGGATTTTGACTTGTGCATCTATTTGCATTTGAATATACGTTTGTTTGTCAGAACATTTTGTCTGTTTGTGTGAACTTTTGGTTATGACAATATAGTTAATGTCATATAATATGTTCTGATTATTACTTATGATTGCAACATCATTTTTGTGGTTTGATACTGTATTTGACTTATCAACTGAGACTTTCGTAAGTGATATTATTATACATATGCTTGTTTGAAGTATTTGTTGTGACACTCCGTCTTTTGCCATTTGTTTATGTTTCGGACTCACATTAAGCTCGCGTAGCTTATCTTCGTAGTGTCTTTCCTTTCAGATACTTTCTGTGTTTTGGTGCTAGACTCGGCATACCAGAGGTCTGAGAATGATATGGTTTGATTTGGTTTAAGTAGAATCTCATAAGTTTTATATAGGTAATTTTAAGTCGGTTTGTAAAACGATTATATAAATTGTGGTACAAGTTTTTATACTGGACTTTTGTAAGTTGTTATTTAGACTAAACTTTAGAAATTGTGGATTTTCTTTCCGAATCTTTGATGTCGGTTTAATATTGTTTCAAACATAATGAACAAAAAGGTTTTCTTGGTTTGAATTAAAGTTTTTGTTTCCGCAACTTTTGGTGGCCAATGTAACCTCTAGTATTCAGTCTAAACTTTTAGGCAGGGTTTTAGGGCATTACATGGAGCATGTTTACTCACTGTGCAAGAATTGTACACAGGATCCAAGTGACGAGAAGATACTTGTGTAGCACCATTACCATCATTAGCAGATTTTCGATGACTACCACCATCTCATGAGATTACTTCTTGAGCCATCATACACCAACGGAACTTCAACAACTTTCCACAACACTCAACCCTCAGCAAGAAACCATAACTCTTGATATCATGTTGAAATATTAAGAGATAGAGAAAGTACACATGAACCTTAAAGAATCAAGGAAGAGAGAACATCAAAGAGAAAGAAAGAATAATTTCTTCACTAAGTCCAACATAAATACAAAGAACCCACAACTATAGTATTTATACTAAGCTTTAACAAGAAAAGAATAACAACCTAAATCAACTACCTCAATAACTTACTAACAACAATAACAACCTAAATCAACTACCTCAATAACTTACTAACACCCTAACTGTTGTTGTTGCAGTTAAGCAGAATGAATTAATAAAATTTTAAATTCTGCTTAACTACTAATGCAACTCATTCCTTAACATTGTGGCTGAAACCTTAGTTGTATTTATGAAGCTTGTCCTTCATTATCTACGATGTGTATTTTTTCCTCTATATGATTCTATTTATAGAATGAATTAATAAACATTTCATTTAAAAAACTTTTACCAATATCGTTATAATCTCAATATCTAAAAGGATTTCAACTTGAAAAAGATTAAATACATAATTGAAGTGAATTGAATTTCAACATTTTAAAATCAATTTTTTTCTCAATTTGACAATATTATAATATATCTATAAAGGTGTGTTAATTCTTCTTATGATCAAATTATTTATAGTTATTTTAAAACTATCATTTGGTTAATATCCTATTTTTCTTAGAAAATGTGTTTGACTTTTTTATATAAAGCTTAATAAAAATACTTCTATTTTATTTTGTCAAATAGTGTCCCTTATCGACAACTACTTAACCAACTCAACCCTTTACTCTTCAATGCAATGAACCGTCCTTATAAAAAGGTAACTAAACTATTTATTAGGGTTCTTTTTTCTTATTTTTCTTATTGCTTTATACCAACTCTAGTTGGTTTAATTCACCTCTAAATTCAAGTACCTTCAACCCCAAGAATTTATTTCCTCAATTTATGATTATTTTCATATAATAATTAAATTTAATATTCTCTTAATAGAATACTTAATTTGTGTTTAAGGTATGAAAATTTTGATGAAAAACTTCCTAGAAAAATGAGAGAAAATATCTGATACCATTCTGTAATCATTAGTGCATATAACTTATTATATTTAAATTTTTTTCAATAATATAATAATTCAAAAGTTGCCTTACAACATGTCTGAGCAAAGTTTAATAACTAAAAGCGTTTTCTAACATTTTTTTAAATATACAAATTATTAACTAGTAAAAGCTTGAACATAAGTTTCATGGGAAACGACAATGATGAATAACTAGAATAATGTTTGAAATAAGCAATGATACTAATTTTTATTTATAAGGTTTGAATCGTGTGAATTAGGTGCTAGACAAAAACTTAACCAGTGTTTGAAGTAAAATTTAATGCAAAGTTTAAACTTGTTAAATTTCACATTTTAAAATGATTGTGAAATTAAATGACTGCCATGTGCAATTTGACTCCAAAGTAAAATCATGAAGGAAAGAAACAATTGCACCCCACAATACGATAAAGTTATTTGCTTTTTGAGTTCCATAATAATGAAGGTAACCCTATAATTTCGGTAGATATTCCTTGATATAAGGCAAATCTTCTTTATTCCCACTCATCTTCATCTAAATTCAAAATAGATTGGGAATAAAATCTTTTTATATATCACATCAAACTAGACATAATATCTATATATTTGTAATTATATCCAGAAACAACCCCATAATGCTAGAAGCACTAAATTATGTGAAATTGATTCAATAATTTCATTAAGTGTATTTTTGTAAACTATGGTGAATTGATATGCAGATAGATTTTTTACCCACCAGTCAGAATAGATAAAATAATAGCATAGCATTTTTGACCCTCTAGAGTTTGAATCTCAGTATTACATTTCTCTCCCTAATTATAATGTAAGTTTTGATTATATTAAGGAGGATCAAAAGGGATATTTTAGATTTGGGAATTAAGAACAAATTTATCAAAAGGGATAAATTAATATTGGTAGAAACCACTAATTAGTTTGAGATTCATTACCTTCTAACCTTCAAGGAATAGTTCTCACTTAAATCATGGAAAATGATGTAAAAAAAAAATTGTTAATCCATGTCTAGTGATGTCAATGAAATGATTGAGAAATATTAAATAAGGACCTATTTTTCTCCGAATCAAGTAAAAGTAATGTATTGGGTGAAACTAATTCTGAAACTAGTATAAATTTTTTTTTTAAAATTTTGCCAAGACATTGGTTAGGAAAAAAACTAACCCAAAAGATATATATAAAAGTAAAATTGTTAATTAGGTTAAAAGTTGTTTTCTGAAGACTCCTACTCAAATTTTATTTTGAAAAAAATTAAGTATTGAATTTAAGTTATAAATTAGTTACTTAAAATTAAATAGAGTATAATTAATTTTGATAAATGATAATATAATTTTAAATAAAATAAAAATAAAATAAAAACTAAAGTTTTTACCTTGATCTCTCATATTAGATACACTTGGAAGTTTTTTTTACCTTGATGTCTTATATATTTGTTCCTAATATGTATGAGCTAAGTGAAAAAAAAGTACCCTTCCCAAAAAGTCCCAACCTTGTTGACATGAAATTCTCTATAAATGCTCCACACTCAAAACCTACCTATCTTCACCTCATACCCTCTTCCTTCGTTACATCACATTTCCCTTTCACTTCCTTCCTTGCTTTGTAGCAATTAAGCCAATGGCAAAACTTGTGGCTGCTTTCTTCTTGGCTCTCATTGCCATCTCCATGCTTCAAGTTATGGTGTGTATCCAATCCTTTTTCTCATTACATTCAACTATTAAAATCAAAATTCCATTGCAATTTCCAGAAATTGAAAAAGTTTTCCTTTGATTTAATTCTCTTCATTTATAGGTCTTGGCATCGCATGGACATGGAGGTCATCATTATGATCAAGTAATGCTAAATCCCTTTATTAATATTTTCTTAAGCCTTTTGTGAAGAAGTTAATTCTCACATTCTCTTGATCTGCAGAAACATTACGGCCCTGGAAGCCTCAAGAGTTACCGTAAGCAAATTTCAACTCATCTCACATTTTTCTTTTGCTTTTCTCTTAAAGATCTCATCTGAAACATTGGAAAACAGTAACATGGTATAAAAGAAAAAAAAGAAGAAAACCCAGTAGTAAAAAGTTTCATAAATATTACTCTTTCTTGAATGGATGAGCAGAATGTCCATCACAGTGCTCGAGGAGATGCAGCAAAACCCAATACCATAAACCATGCATGTTCTTCTGTCAGAAATGTTGCAACAAATGCCTGTGTGTGCCCCCTGGTTATTATGGGAACAAAGCTGTTTGCCCTTGCTACAACAATTGGAAGACCAAAGAAGGAGGACCCAAGTGCCCTTAAAAATTCTTATTTCATAAATTATGCCTAATGCTTATTGCTAACAAACATATGTTTGTTGTTCTAATCATATGGTTATTATTACCGTCTGTTTTTTTTTTTTTGTAAATGTGATGGGTTTTGTATCAATTTGTCACTCCATTGAGGAACCATACCCTCTAAATGAGAGTGGCTAAACAAAATTTTATTAATGAAGGGGTTATTTACTTGCTTATCTAAGATTTTCTTTTTTGTTTTTGAAGATTGGGACATTGGGTTACATGTGAATTTTAGTGAAAAATTAAATCAATAAATTTTTTTTATCCAGAATTGAGAGGAAGGGATTATTCAAATTTAAATCCGTGATACGATGTTAACATATAAATAATTTGTCATTTTATCGATCATATTATATCTTGTACAAACATTTTAAAAAGAATGGATTCAAATTTGGTGGTGGCTAATTGTTGTTGCAGAATTTCAAAGCTGAATCAATTTGTTTCTCTGGATCTGTCTTTTTGCCCTAAATTAGAGGGGAGATCTACTCATAGGATTTGGATATGGAACATGTTTGTCTCTTGGAGAGCCGAATTGTTGTAATAATTAAGGATATACCCTAAATTGTCAAATACACTATTTTGTCTTTTTCATAATTGTAATATACCCAAAAAAAAAACATTATTGCATTATTAATTATAACTTTAAACGAATTAATGTACTTCGGAAACACCAACAACATTAAATTAATTAGTTTTTGGAAAATCCAAGAAGTGCAAGTGGTACTTATCCATCCTTTGATTAAATTTGGGCTCAAGTTGTACAGTGTTGGGCCGTTACCATGAAGATGGGGGTATAAAATATTTTTATTTTAGACAAATAAAAAAAATTAATATCTTCAATAATTTATTTTTTAAACATATTTGATAATTAATAATAAATTATTTGTTAAAATTTTCAATGAAAAATGTTGAAAATGATAAGTTGGTACGAGTTATGTATCACTTAATGAATAATATGTTAAGTTAATTTATTTTATTTATTTATTTTAAAGATTATATTATCTTTTAATTATTTTGATGACTATCTTATCAATTATATGATTATTTAAATTAATTATTTTGTTTAAAATATTGAACTCGAATTTCACATTGTTCTCTATTTAAGATTTATAATATTTATTTTATTCCAAATTTTAATATGTATAAAATATTATTTAAGATTTGAACTTTGTTTAAAATAATATTAAATGTTTAAAACTTAAGGATAGAAATGTAAAATAAAATTTTTCATAATTTAAATTTTGAATTTATTAAATAGTTTAATTATGTTTAGTACTTAATTTTAACTAACATACCAAATAAATTTTATAATTCAAAATTAATACTTAAATTTTAATAACTTAATTTTCAATTTATCAAACAATACCTTATTTTTTTTAGTAATGTTTATCTTAGTTAATTTCATAATATTGAGTAAAACTGTTTAATATTTGTAGACATATTCACTTAAGTGACAAAATTAAGCTTTAAGAAATTTGATGTAAGATATATGTATATTTTATATTTAAATTTATTTTAAATTAGGGATGATATATATTTTTTAACTTAATTCTGTTTTGTACTTATTTAATTCATTTATAGGTTGAAATATATTTCATTTTTAGTTTAATTGTACTTTATATTTATTCAATTTTAGTTATAATTATTTAAATATATATTATTTATAATTTTACTTATATTTGTAACCTTCTTAAAAATATTTATAAAGCAACAATATATTCTTCATTAAAAGTTTTAAAATAATTACAAATATAAAAATTTTAAATTCAAACTGAGGTTGGCTTTTCAATAAAACAATCAATTTTATTTAAAAATAAATTTAAACATAATTTCCTAATCAAGCTTTTCAGAATTGGTATATGTGAAGTCATTAGTTTGTTAGTTCAATCGATCTGATCAGTCCAGATAATTTGATTAAATAAATTATTAAAAAGTTAATGAAAATTAAAAAAAAAAAACTCAGTTCAACTTATTTTTTAGACTAAATAAATCGATTTGTATCGATTTTTGAGTCAATCAATCCAAAAACTTTTCTTTAGACTGATAACTCGATTGATTTTAATCTTATCGGTCCAATTCAAATAAAATTGGATTCAATTGTAAATTTAAGTTGAGGAGTTACTCATGCTTCGCAACAGATGTTAAATAGAAAATTCAAATATGGCTACATAGAAAGCCATTAAATTATCTCTGGCTACAACAAAAGGGGTTAAATCATGTTATACTTATAATTTATAAAAGTTGTGAGTTTAATTTCTATATTTTGATTATTTTTAGTTATTATATATTTTAAATTTTAAAATTCAATCATCATCAAACAATAACTATAAAATTAGTTAAGTTAAATTTTGTTATTTCTAAAATTTCATCGTCAAACATATTACCATTTGTATAATATCATGTTAGCATATTATTTTTACATATTACTTACTAAAAATATAGTTAAAGGATTGATGAATGCCATTTATGTCAAGACTAAAATTTCAAAATTTAAAAAGTATAGGAACTTAGAATGATCAAATTGAAAATATGGCTATATCTACAACTGTATGCATAGTACATGACTAGTAATTGAAATTAATTTAATAAATTTAACTGCTACTATTTAGGTTAGGACTAAAATTTTAAAATTCAAAAATATAAAAACTAAAATTAATAAATTACTAAAACACATTTAAATCTATAACAGTTTTAAAATATAAAAATTAATAATAGAATTTAACCTATCACTATTATGAAAATTAGAATTATTAACAGTAGAATTAAACTGAAGCAATTTTATATTTAATCAATCAATTTGGATGGATAAAATTATGATAAACCAAAGGCTTAATGTTAGATTTGGCATTTGAAGTTTGACAAACTTTCTATATTTGAATTTTCGAAAAAATTGTTGAGTATTTTAACTTTAACGTGGTTTATCAATGTTACACCTATGAGTAACAGTTTTAATTTTTTGACATGTCATGACACGTGGTCCAGTTAAAATGTGACACATGGCCTTTCTATTTAATTTCCCCCTTTTGTAATTCAACCAGGGACCAGAAAGAAATGTACCTTTACGTTTTTTAATTAGAAAAAGGAAAAAGTTAATTAATATTTTTTAACTTTAAAAAATAAAAATAAAAACAATCCAGAAAATTAAAAAAGCCATTATCTCCTCAGTTCTTCCGGCCAAAATTAAGGATCCGTTTGTTTGCATATAAAATAACTTTAAGAAAATAATTTCTGAAAAATGACTTATTTTTTTGAAAAAGTTAATACTTTTGATGTTTAGATGAGTATGTGTAAAATATTTTTCATTGCTTGGTAGATTTCATGAAAATTTTTCATAAAATTGTTTTAAAATGAAACAAACATACATTTAATAATTTATATCTATTAAAATTATATTTTACATTTTTTATATATTGCAATGATTTTATTTATAAATAAATACAAATATATAATAGTACCCAATTATTAAGTTAAAATATTAACAGTCATAAATTGAAAACAATTAAAGTGAATAGATGATTCATGATTGTGTTATAAAAAAGATTGAATAAAAATAAATTAGCGTCCAAAATACAATTAGTACTACAAATTAATAATATTATCCAAGTGCATTAATTAGTAATACACCACATGATGACTACGATATTGTCCAACTGCATAATTAGTACTAAATATAATAATATTGTCTAAGTGCATATTTAGTACTACACCACATTAATACATTGATATCTTTAACCTTGGGAAAATTTTTGAAGCCAAATTTTTCTATGCTTCGTACTTTTAGCCAAGAAAGCTTTGGCCTCAGATTCACAACCCACAAGATAATCAAACACACAAAAAAGGAAGTCATCATCAAATCCTTCCACCTCTATCGATATCACTTCTCCATGAAGATATGGTGTCTTATCCTCAATAAATTGTTCCAATGCAATAGCAATCTTACTAAGTTGTTCACCCACAAATTTGATTTCTTCATTAACGAAACTTTCTTGAGTATTTTTCCTTTTATGTTTAGATGTGCCAGATGAATATGCTTTTGTTCTTACCTCCTAATATCTTTATTGTCGCAATTTACAGGCACTGAATCTTGATTATCATCATCCAAGTCTATGTCAGCAAATATTCTGGCAAAACTCTTTGTTGCCATATTTTTGCCAACAACCAGAGCCATTTTATCATAATGATCAATGCTTTTGTTCAAAAATGGTTCATACTTCTTGTGTGCTTGTAACACTCCTAACCCTTATTCGTTGCCGAAACAGGGTTACGAAGCATTACCAAACATTTCATATCATTTAACATACATATCATAAACTAATCATAAATAACTCATATTGTCCCTTGTATGAGCCCTCGAGGCCCAAAATACACATTAGATGTAACACCTTTAACCCGTATCCGTCACCGGAATAGGGTCACGAGGCATTACCAGAGTTTACAGAACATTTTTAGATAAATCGAGTCAAACACTATTCATTTCCCGATATTAGTCATAATATTCCTTAAATGGACCCTCGAGGCCCAAAAATGCATTAGAATCGATTCGGGACTAATCGGTATCTTGAGGAAATTTTTCGCAAACTTCCAAAATTTTTTCCTTACTTATAGGAGTCACACACCTATATGAACAAACTAAGGCTGTTTTCCAAGCCCTATTTCTCACCCATTTCATCCAAAACCTGTGCAAAACTTTCCCAATACCAACCAACCAATTCAAGCATTATTTACAAGCCAATTTTAAACATTTAACATGATATGTATGCTTTAAATCTTAATTCATATATTACATTTCTAGAACATACATGTTTAAATCTAATTACCCCAAAATGTACCAAGCATACATGTATAACCATAATTTACTTTATAAACATACCAAAATCAAGTCATTACTAGCCATTCCAATGGCTAGATTACATTCATCCAATTCATCATTAACATTGGTACTAGTAGCCTATACATGTCATTATACCAAAATAAAAACATTTTTGCATACCAAAATGAATAGGTTGATAGTGTGATGATGCTCCGACTTATCTCCAACCTTTTCGAGCTTCCGAGCACTATAAAACATAGAAAATAAAACCTAGTAAGCATTTAATTCTCAATAAGTTCATGTAATTAAAAACTAACTTACCAAGTGTTTCTATTAAATTTAATCAAACATGCATGCATTCAAGTAAATAACCATTATCCTATCATATACAACTTCATCATCAAAGTTAGTCAAGCAATTACACATAATATCATCACATAAATGAGCTCATCATATCATAATTTATACTTGCTTATAATTCCATACCACATGTACATTTTCAAGAGAAATTCATTCAAACCCATTAACCATTTTCTAAGTTTTTCCCGTTGAAATTATCGGAATATCGATGGATACTCTCGTATAGTACACTTAAAGTGTACGAAACTCTCGAGCCACCTTTTCAAGTCATTTGGGTAAATCATATACTTCGATGCTCACACAGAGCTACGGTAGTCCACAACTTATATAGAATTACTACCAATACATCGATGCTCATACAGAGCTATGGTAGCCCACAACTTATGCAGAATTGCTACCAAACACTATATCTATACCTTGATGCTCACAAAGAGCTACGGTAGTTCACAACATATGCAACTACCAATTACTATGCTTGTACCTCATAATGCTTGAGAGACTTATTAGGATTACTCGTCCGAGCTAAATCCTGTCTGCGACATATGCAGAATCACCTTTACAATAATCCATCAAATTTTCTATATTCAACAGGTACTTATTTCTTTTCTCAAGTCATGTCAAACATACGATCACATTTTATATATTTTAAATATTCAATTAACATTCATATCACATAATCATACAATCCGACACTTCAAGAATCAATATTAAGTTACACGAACTTACTTCGATACTTGTTTATATACAAAAGTCTACTAATCAGGGACTTTTTCCTTTCCTCGATCTAGCTTCATATTTAAGTTTTTCGGATCTAAATGAATAAGTTAATCATCAATTTAATACATTTCATATTCATTTGGACTCAATTTACACTCTAGGTAAAATTACTATTTTGCCCCTAATTTTTTTGTTAATTCCAATTTCGTCCCTAGGCTTGAAAAATAAAATTCATGCAATCTAATCCTTGTTTCAAGCCTAGCTAAAATTTCCATATATCATTTACAGCACTTATGTTTCACAAAATTTAGAATTTTTCTTTGAATTTCATAAGTTTACAATTTAGTCCCTATTGCAGAAAACTTTTAACTCATTCTTCAATTTAATCCTTTACCCAATTCTAACTTGAAATTCTATCAATTCAACCCCTAATTCATCAATTAATTAAACATAAACCATGTCCAAAAATCTACTAACTTTCAAAATTTCAACATATACTAAGTATTATTTTGTTCGGGATCATAAAACTCAAAATTACAAGAAAATGAGTTAAATTGAATTTAAACCCTTAAACCCTAATTTCTCCTTTTCTTTTCTTTGTTTCTTTTCATTTGTTTTACATCTATATATAATAATATAATATATATAATGTAATAATATAATAATATAATAATATAATAATATAATAACATAATAATATAAATTAATATATTACTTATTTATTAAGTTAATATAATATAATATATATATATTTTTAATTAAAATATCTTTGATATTTTTATTGTAAATCGCCTCAACATTTAAAAATGGCATAATTGCCTATTTGGTCCTTTTAACTTTCTTTAATTTATAATTAAACTTTTACCCTTTATGCAATTTAGCCTTTTTCATAATTACTCCTAATTAAGTCAAATTCACCTAATCAAAACCTAATTAACTACACAAATAGTTTCGTAAATATTTATTAAAAATATTTATGAATTCGATTTACCGGAACGGAGTCCTGAAAATTCACTTTTATTATTATTATTTGGTCATTTTTAATCAATTAACTACAAAACCAATAAAATTTTCTTATCAAAATTTTCATGCCACCTTTCTATCATAATATAGACCATGTCATAATATTAAAATAAAATTTTCTTTTTAGCTCAGATTTTTGGTCACTAAACTACTGTTCTAATTTCACTGAAATTGGGTTGTTACATTTGAAACAAATCGGGACTAAACCGTAAAATTAGAGAGTTTTGCACAAAACTTCAAAATTTTTCCTAGGTGCAAGGGACAAACGCCTGTGTGGTCAGGTCGTGTGGCTTACACAGTTAAGAGACATACCCGTCTCTTAGGCCATGTGGGCATTCGAAATAAGGGCACACCGTCATGTCTCAGCCGTGTACAAATTAGGGTGCTTACTGACTTAGGTCACACGGCCAAGCCACACGCCCGTGTGCTAGGCCATGTGAGCATACCGACTTGTGAAATTAAGGTGCAGGAGACACACGACCAGACCATACGCCCGTGTCTTTGCCTATGTAGATGAAAATAGGCCATTTCATGGCCATTTTTCTCACCCTTTTAGGTAGCACTCTAAGCACAACATTTTCACACATCAATTAGCCCTCAACCAAGCATTTAAAACAAGGAAAAATCATGTTTTCAACAAAACATATCATCACATATACACAAATACCCAACTTACTTATTTAGTCCATTTAACTAAACTGCTAAAGTTCCCTACCAATTAAATAGATAAAAACATACATTATTTAAGCCAACATCACAAATTTACTTCATATCCAAAATAATATATATGTATATATATTTAAGATGATTATATAAACAAAACATCATCCCTAACCTTTATATAAGCCAAAATTTGGTCAAAACCATACCATCCCTATACATGCCATATAAATCATTTTAAACGTACAAAAACTACAGGAATAAGTTAGATAGTGTGACTTGATGTGTTGATCCGATCTTCCGACCTCACGAAAGTCTACAAGGACATTAAACAACACAAGTAATTTTAATAAAGCTTGTAACGCCCCAATTTTCGGGAATTCTGTGAATATTGACAAAATTTCATGCTTTGATTTTGTCATTTGTGAGTGAAATTATGAAATAGGACCTATGTGAAAATGTTTGAAAATGCTATAGGCTAAATTGAAGTGGCCAAATAAATAGGAGTGCAAAATAGGAGGATTTGCATGATAAACCTCCCATTTTACATGAAGTGGCCAGCCATCATGTTGTTGTAGACAAAATGTACACTTGATATCCATAATTTATGTACAAATTGATACAAATTGATAATGGGTTAGGTAAATGTTTCATGACAATGGATTAGGTAAATATTCCATGATAATGGGTTAGGTAAATGTTTCATGATAATGGGTTAGGTAAATGTTTCATGATAAGAATTTCATGTCTTTTGTATTAAAGAATTAAATAGATGAAATATGAAGTTTTATTAAAAGAAAAAGGGGTGAAAAGAACAAAGTTTTGTCCATCTTTGTTCATCATAGCTGAAAGTTAGAGAAGAGAAAGGAGAGGAGAAAGCTCTTGAGTATTCGGTCATTAGGAGGAGGAAAATTGAAGGTAAGTTCTTGGTACCTTGCTTTTATTTTGAGGTTCATGAGTTCTTCTTGATTCTACCTTAACTCTTGAAGTATATTTTGATTTTTGGTTGTGTTATGAGCATTTGGTCATGAATTAAAATGAAGGAAATGGTTGTTGTTTCATGTTCTTTTGATGAAAAATGAAAGATATGTGAAGTTGAGCCAAACAAATGAGCATGCATGTGCCTTAGATGCTAAAGGGAAAAATCGGCTAACATGTTGTGCTTTAAAATGATGAAATAGAGATTATGCTTAAGTAAAAATCATAGATATGTGATGATTGATTGGTGATATACATGTTTAAATAACATGCATGCAAGATAGGTGTATGAAAGAGTGATTTGGTAATAAATCTGCTTGGGACAGCAGCAGTAACATGAATTTGGAAAATCACCATATATTGTGGGAGATGAATTAGAAGCTGAATAAATTATTTAATTAAAGCTTATTGAGTCTAGTTTCTAATGAAATAAACAAGTACATATTTTGAATTCTGTACAATGAGAAATTTGATTCGTAATGAAGAGTGGTCAGATTAGTCAAACAGTGATACATGGGAAAGTTTGAGAAAAATATGGTATTGATTGGCTAAACAAAAAATTTTGAAAATTTTATGCATAGAAGATATATGAGTCTATTTTCAGGGAAAATTAACGGAACTTGATTTGGAGTTTCGTAGCTCCAGTTATAAATAATTTAGTGACTATTGCTCAGGAAGACAGCTTGCAGTGAAATTATGATTATGTGGTAAACATTGACAAAAATTTGTTAATGAGTTGCTTATTGATTTCTTATAAGCTTACTATGATCTGTAGGTGTGGTTGGCCGAATATGGTATGGGGTTAATATGTAGTTCATGTTTGAATAGTTAGATTAACGTATTAGTAATCCAATTGTAGGCAGTTCGTGTGTGTGGATCTCGTCGATATCGTCATAGCAAACAGTGTGTAACTGACACCTCTCATAGACTAGATTGGCAAAAGTCAAAAGCGAAATACTAGAAAGTTGGTATTTTGGGAATTTATGAGTGTCTTGAATGCTCGTAAGATAGTTGGGTTTGTATATTTGGTAATCTAAAGTAATAAACTGTAGTACGCGTGATTTCGTACATTTTGATAATTTGGGCTTAATGGGCCAAAGATCGGGTTTATGGGCCAACGGGCCCAATTCGGTAAGTATGCACGGTAAGTGTTCTGATAGTACGTAAATAGTTAGGATATGCATGAAAACCCTAAAAGTAGCTAAATTACTATAATACCCCTATGTATGGAAAATTACTGTTATACCCCTAGGTGCAAAATTACCGTTATACCCCTAGGGTTAATTTTGACTGAAAAGCATGACGATCTGATTCTGTATGATGTATGCCATGATTATATATCTGTTGCATGGGGACATGGGTTATATTATGGAGGAAGCGTTACGGTGGCTATGCCACAAATATCGATCTGGGGCTCGCCACAAATATTCGATCTGGTGGCTCGCCACATATATCTGCTTCAGTGGCTCGCCACGATTATCAGATCTGGTGACTCTGTCACATTATTCTGCTCAGCAGCCATGCTGCAAATTCGTGGTGTGTAGCGATTGGGTGGGTCGAGTTGTCTCCCCACGGTGTAAGGTTGGTACGGGGTGTATCTGATTGGATATGGTTGGGTTTCGCATAAACATGTAATATCTGTTACGTTACATTATGGGCCTATGGGCTTTATTCGAATTTTGTTCGGGCTAAGGCCAACTTATTCTATGTCTGTGGTTTGAGCTGATATAGGCTATGGTTGGGTTAATTTACACACTGAGTTTCCCCAAACTCACCCCTTTTATTTTCATCCACGCAGGAAATCCCCAACCATAGTAGGCTTGGAGCTGTGAGGGAATTCGGAGTGGCCACCCGTTCTGAAAGTTTGGTTTTCTTCTGGTGAACTGGACATCGTATTATTTACGTTGAGGTTTGGGTTTTTAAATGTAATAAGGCCGCTTAATTATTTTTGATGGTTTTAATATGTATTACTAAGATAGGTAATACTTATTTTAACTGTTGAAGTTGGATAGCTTTAGGGTGCGTTTTAAAAAATAACAGTTGATTTCAAAATAACACGACAACAAGCAAAGCTTCCGTAATGAAAGTATTTTCCAAAATTAATCACTTTTCCTAAAAATGACTTAATCAAATCGGTTTCCTAGAAATATCCATGACGTTAAGGGTGGCAATGGTGGTATGCATGTCTAGGATTGGATCCGAAGGGAGCTTGGTACTTAAGCAGTCCGATGGACTCACCACCTCTTTTCCGGTTTTCTACCTGGTGCATAGCTTCCATTCACTTTAACGCTTAATAAATTAATCTTTTGAACATCAAGTACGATTTTTTGGACTTAGAATGGAAATTTTTTTTTAACGTTTTTGATGTGGCATGTCGGATCCGGCCATAACTTCTGGGCCGGGTTTGGCGTGCTACAAAGCTTAGTAAGTTCGATGGGTTAAACATAAATCTTACCAAACCTATTATAACTCATCAATTAAATAAATTCATTCAATGTAAACTTCCTATCAATCACAATTTCAATCGATGAATACACTTATTTCAAATCAATATCAATAACAAATAATATGTCTTTCAAATTTCAATTACATATTCACTTACCAAATCTTCCCAAATCGGAGAACGGCTTACGGATAAGAGTACATCATTTTCAGAAGCCCGAAGGCTGAACAGAAGCTCATGAGAGCTAAACAAAAACTAATAAGGGTTGAACGGAAGCTCATAAGAGCTGAATGGAAACAGATAAGGGTTAGACAGAAGCTCAATAGAGCTGAACGAAAACTCATATGAGTTAAACAAAAGCTCGTGAGAGCTAAGCGGAAAGTAAACACGAAAGTTCGCAACAAATGCTAAACCTCGATTTACTTGGGTTTGCCACATTTTCCTCCAATGCCGTCAATTCGCCAAATGTCGAATGTACTCAAATCTCGCGTTCCATTTGTTTTGAATATTCAATTCAATTTATAATTTTAAAAGTATTTCATTTTCAACCATAGAATAAATACATAATAGCATCCATCAAATCAATATAAATATTTAAATTTAGCTGTACGAACTTACTTAGATTGAATTGTAATATTTGTAGAAGTTTAGGGACTATTCCACTAATTTTCCTTTTTCACGAGTATCTACGGGATCTTAATATAGAAAATAAAATTACTCATTCATTAGCATAAATTTTAGTTCCAATTCGCTTACAATTAATACCCCTCAGTTTTTCAAATTTACATAATTACCCCAACTTTTGTAACTTTTGCAATTTAGTTCCTTAACTAATTAGTCTATCAAATTAACTATTTTTTTTTCATTTGATAATTTATCAATATTCCAGGCTATCTTACAGCCCTTAATAAATAGAAATTTAATACCAAACCCTAATTCTTAATCTTTTCACAATTTGATCTAAAAATCAATATTTAACATAATCACTTCATAAAATCATCAGACAACAAAATTAAAACACTAAATACATGTTTATTCATCTAATACATCCTATATTCTTCAATGGTAATTTTCAAAATTTTCAATAAAATAAAAAAACTAAGGTAATAGTTAGTTGGGCCTAATTGTAAGAGTCTCAAAAACAAAAAAAATTACAAAAAAGGGCAAGAATTAAACTCACTTGAAGTAAAAATATAAAAACCAGCTTTAAGAGTTCTTCAATGGTGTTTTTGGAAAGAAAATTGATGAAGAAAACGTCTAGAAGCTTTTAGGTTTTTCAATTTGATATTTTAATTTCATTTATTTCCAATTTTGCCCTTTAATCACATCATTTTATCAATTTTTTTGTGCTTATGCCGCCTCAGCCATTTCATTTAGGCTCAATTTCTCTTTAAGTCCTCCCTTATTTACCATTTAAGCAATTTAAACACTATTTCTTTTAATTAGCAAGTTTTGCACCCTTTCAATTTAGTCATTTTTAATTAATTAACTATCAAAACGTTAAAATTTTCTAACGAAACTTTAATACTACCTTAATGACACTCCGTAAATATGTATAAAAATATTTACGGCTTAGTTTATAGAGGTTTCGATACCTCAATTTCTAAACCAATTGACCTAATAAATCCTTATAAAATACAAATTACTAATTCAAAAATCTTTCTAAAACCACATTTGACTCGTAAATACTAAATAATAAAATTTACAAGCTTACTCGTCGAATTTGGTGGCCTCGAACCACTGTTTCCAACATCATTGAAAATAAGGCTGTTACAGAGCTTATTGGATATTATGCACAATTAAAATGACAAGTAAAAAGCAACTAAAATATATTTAACATATATATATTATCGTCATTGTTGCATCATATGTCGCTCTATCACATGTAACCATTTTCATGATATCATCCCATCCAAAACCACTTTTAGTCCAAATTGTACGTATAATTTGTCATGCCTGTTTTACAGACCTCAAATGATTTTCCACATGCTTAGCATCACATTGAACTTGGAATCTTTTAGAAATAGCTACAACAACTCGATTAATAGAAACTACTTTGAAAGACTTAGAAGGCTTATTTCTTTTTTGGGCCTCATCTGCAAGAATGTTGAGAAAAAAAAATGTTTCATTGATTTTGTCCGCCTGAATTGCTTTATTGTCCCTTCTTTGTTTCACTTACCCATTCTACATTAATAATTCACATTGTCAATAATTCCAATATCCAACATGCTTAAAATGTAATAATTTCAATATCCAACCAACATTAAAAAAATAACAATTTTAATACTAAAACATACATAACATAGAAAGATTAACCTTAAGCCTTAAACCTACCTAATGTTTCTAGTCGTATAATCAGTCCACAAAGATTGTGCAATTTCATCTCTCTTAGTAGACAATTTTTTTCTTCTTCTCTTTTTTCTCGCTTTATAAGAGTTAGTATTATCAAATCAGACTCAGACTCCTCATATAATCCTTGATTAATTAAATCATTAGGATCAACTCCCATTATATGATTATGAATGATACAACAAGCCATATCTACTTGGGTTTGGAAATTCCAAAATGGTTTAGCATCTAGCACACAAAATTGATTCTTAAAAATCCCAAAAACACGCTCAACAATGATTTGCAATGATTAATGGTAAAGATTAAAGATTTCCTTTGCATTTTCTGACTCCTGATTACTGAACTCTTTAAAATGATATCGGACACTAGGATATGGAGTAATATATCCATTTTGGATGCCATATCTAGCATCAGTGAGATAATATTTACATACAATTTTACAAAACATAATTATTATTAATAAATTATTAGCTTAATTAAACTATTTTGTATAATTAATGTTAATTTTTACCTTTCAGAATTCTAAATCCTATTAGGCGTACAAGTGCATCAATTAAAACACGAGAATCATATGCACTACCTTCCTAACCGCTAGAATGTAGGAAAATTTTAAATCAAATGTAATGGCAGCCGATACATTTTGTGTCATCCGCCTTTTACGGCTACAAAATCTTCCTTGAATGCTAAGTGGAATGGATGCACGAAAATGAGTTCCATTTAATGCTCCAATAAAATCTTTAAAATAAATAGAAAACCTTTGATTGTTTCTGGTTTCACTAGAGTTGAGTCATCAGTTAATCTAATGACTAGTTTATACAATTTCAAAATAGCTCTCAAAACAACCCTAAAATATCGATGAATTGTCTCAATTGATTTATAATATTTTGATCCAATCGCTTAAAACCTTACATTATGACCAATTATATTTGAAAATATAACCACTTTCTCCTTAATATTTGACCAATTTAATTGATTGTAATAATTTTTTCCTAATAAGAATGTCACACAAATTTAAAAAAAAAAACAATTGGTCTAATCCTTATCACATTAATACAATGCTAGTCACCTCTATATAAAATACTAGTAATCAAGTTTTCTCTCTCATAATCTCGATTCAGATAAGGGTGACAAGCAATTTGCTTCCTAGTTTTTAATTTTTTAATCCAAAGATCCCCAAAAGCTAAAACTAAAGCTATGATCCCAACAATTGCATTATGATCTTGATTACGGTATATCTACACAAAATAATACCATACAAATATTTGATCATTACAAAATATAATTTCAAGTTGTGTTTGAGCTCAAGAACTAATGAAGCCAACATCAACAATAAACAATACTTCTTTATAAACTAGTATAAGGGTAAATGTAATTTTTGGTACATTCAATATGGTCCATTTCAAAAGCCTCATTTGTAGAGTCAACAAATTTTGCTTGTAAACATGGTCCATGCTTCATTAATTAATAAAATTGTATCTTACATGTTTCTTGAATGGATTTACGACTTTATGAAATGAAATCAACAAGATAACAATTTAACTTGTTCTTGAACCTCTATTACTTATACATAGAGAAACTTATGTAAGTAATCATGTAACTAGTTAGAATGCTTAATTCATAATCAAATTATTTGTGTATTTAAGTACCCTTTCTCAAAAGAGAGAGAAAACAAAAAGATTCCATTGATTACAAAATTATATCTATCTTTCAAATCCTAGATTTGTCTTTCTATATATCAATATTTGGATCTCATATTCAAAAGGTGACAAAGGTATCATTAAGTGCATATATTTGAAAAAATTATAATGAAGCTTGAAATATTCAATTATGGTTTATGAAAATATAAAATTTTCCACTCATTTTTCATTTACAATGTAGTTCCTAAACACAAAAAAAGCTAAATAATTACATTAAAAATTAGAACATATCACCAATTAACAAGAATATTACAAGAAGAATGAGAATTCTTTCCAAAAAAGAAAAACTCTACCAAGGAAAAAAAGATTCGCAACAATTTCATGAAGTCACAATTTATTTCTTCAAGGTTTGCAGATTACCACAAAATAAGAAAGTAGAGCTCTAGGATTGAGCAGATAAAGTTCTTTAAAATAACCTACTTTAACAATAAAAGTTGTTAACTCTAAAATCCAATCCATTAAATACACCCAAAGTTAAAGAACTTCAGACTGCAAGACTGACACCAATCAAAAAGCTTTTATCCTTCAATCCTTTTTTAACAATTCAAAGTCACCCACCAAGACCCAAAATTTTCCAAATTAAAGTATCTCGCTAGTAAACATCAATATCGCGACATCAAAAAATAGATAAAGATCTAATAAAAAAACCCAGATGTAATTCAAAGCAATTGACAATCTGAGAAACAAATGAAATAGAGAAACTTTAATTAATAGAGAAGGAAACTATTGCTTGTATTGGAAATTTTTTGGAATAAACATGTAGGCATAAATGTGTTCAGAAAGTAGATTTTGGATTCAAGAAAGGAAAAACAAATAAAAGGAAATGTGGTTTATTTTTTCATTCTTACCTTCAATAGAGGAAGACGAACACCGGTGATTGGTGCTGAGAAGAGCTGTTGGCTGACATTAGGCATTAGGTCGGTGGTGAAACACGACGTCGAGGGAACAACTATTATTCAAGTCAGTGAAGAGAAGACTCTGTGGAGAGGAGAAGGGAAAATGTCTTACAAGATGATTATTTAAAAATGACTTTGTTTTACCATTGTTTTGAAGAATATTTTCCTCTGAAAATTTGTTTACCATAAAAAAACACCGTAAAACAATGAAAATCTTTTAAGAAAAATATTTTACTGGCAAGCAAACTGTAACAGACCCTAAACTCTATCTAGACATTACAACTGGATCTTAAAGGTCATATTAACTTCTCAAAACCAGCTTGTTTGTTTTTCAAATCATTGTTTATCCATTATTTTCCAGAAACTTGTTACTATTTATTTATTAGAAAACCCTACTATAGTCTAACACACTTTTTTTTCAAGACTTTCCTCTTATCTTTCAAAATAGAAGAATTGGATCATTAAATTTGTTATCTTTCTGTAATCTTAATTTGCAGTCTGATTCGCAGCGAAAAAAATGCGTAACTTAGTTAGTTTTGAAAATCAAATGTATTTTAAATATGCAAAAATCAGACAGATTTCAAAAAAACATTTAAGTAAAAATCTGCTAGAAAACCCAAACAAAAATTAGAATCTGAAACACAACTCAAAAGTCCAATAATCCGGAAAGTTTATTTAATAATTAATTCATATAATCTTATGCAAGTAAAACCAATCTGAGCTCCCACGTCGACTGATCCTATGATTGCTGATTACCTGAAAAGTCAGAAAAATTGGGTGAGCTTACAAAGCTCAGTGTGTAACTCAACGCAATCAAAACAATAGAAAAAACAATATTACATAGAAGTCAGAAATCGTATAAAATGCACAGCATACCATGCTACGCAGTATAATACAAATAGTCAAATCAAATACGGATGTAGATGTAGATGTAGATGCAGATACCAACACAGATACAGATGCAGATACAAATACAAATTTAGATCCTACCCCCACTTGTTACAAACCATCTCTATCTATCCCTACACACCAATTAGGTAATAAATACCCATCCAACCTACACACCTATAAGTGAGTGTATGTTACTTTTCAGAATAGCACATTCAAGCTACCAAAAATAATGCAGTAATCTACTAGAATCATATAAATGTGGTCAAGCCATCAGTATTGCAATCAAGTTACCATAATAGATATGTGGTTAACCCACCAATTAATTTATCCTGGGTTACCCGACAACGATGGTGTAATGCCCTAAATTTTATAATTCTGCTTTTGTAAGTTTTTGACATGAAATGTGTATCTGCGTTAGTGGTTAAGTGTTCTGGGTGTGTGTGTTAGGTCCCAAGTTCAAGCCTTAGTTTGGGGAAATTTTGTTATTTTTGGTACTAAGCCCTATCTCTGCTCAATGGGCTTATATTTAAGTATCTATAAAACCATATTAGAATGAGCCTGCTCATTCAGGTGGTAAGGGAGTCTGCGTGTTGTGTGAAGGTCCTATGTTTGAATCCCTGTACGAGCGTGTATCATAATTTTTTCTCGTCTAATTGAAAGAGTTCTGATTGTATTGAAAGGTTGAGAGTGGGTGGTTAGGATGTGAAGTAGTGGGGAGTTATCAGAATATCTCAAAACAAATTTTGTTTTTCTTTCGCCAAGTCTTCCGATGTTAGTTTTGTTTCCACTGCTATTATTCTTTTTTATTTTTCTTTTTTCTTCCCTTTTTCTTTTCCTCTCTTCGTTGCTGGTTTTCTTTCTTTTGGATCAATATTCCGTGCTTCGTTATTCCCACATTTTTGGTGCATTATCGGTAGGTTGGTGACTGCATTTCCTGCATTGGTTAATGAATATTGGTTTAATAGAGTTCGTTTTATGTTTAGGAGAGGTCTAAGGGCTGGAGGCTTTCAATCGGTGCCTAGATTTCTCGTAAGCATTATTGTTCGCTCTAAGGTAAGAGTGTTTGGTAAATTAAAGGCTTGTCTTTTACGAGATAGTCTGGTTTAATGTAGTTTTAAAAGATTAATTTAGGCTTTAATTGGTAGATTTTAGGTTTTGGTGATCTTAGGAGTGCTCTTACATCGAAAACGTACTAGGTGTGTACCCATTTCCAAACTTATATAGAATCGTACAGATTATTCCTTTCCTTTTCTTTTATATTCTGACGAATAAAATTAAGCAAACGATAAAATTGATCTAAACCTTCTTGGATATTCTCAAGCAAGCTTAATTGGAAGTCGAGCATGGATGGTGTAGCGACGTAAAAAAAATTTTTAGTTTCGCTTGGTCGCTAATTGTGGCGATTTATTAAACACTTGAAAACCAACTTTCGATTTTATTAACAAAGGGAGTCGCCACCGATCCTTTTTTATAGGTGTGATCGGACACCTAATAAAATTATTTTAAAACAAAAATAAGGCCAAATTTAGGTCTACGTGAAAGTCCGAGAAAAATTGGGGTTCGGAGTCGATTCTGCGCGAGGAAGGTATTAGCACCTCGCGACGCCCAAAATTGGTATCTCATAAACATGTGTTGACTTGATTTTCAAAAATACGAGTTCAATATAATATTTAATCGTGATCCGATTGAAAATGAGAATTTTAGTTTTCGATTTTTTAGAAAGGGTGTCCTTTTTTAACACAAGTTTAATTTTCACCCAACATAGCGATGAAATCGATGGCTTAATATTAAATCGGTACATTGCCTTATTTTTGAAATTAATTAAAACATGAGAAAAAATATTCCTAAAGTGAGAAATTAAAAATAGATAAAGGACATAAAAAAATGATATCATTAATGAAAAAATATTAACATGGAATACTAGAATATTAGAATAACAATAATAATGATATTTACAAAATAAAAACAAATCATGTACTAATAATAAAATAGGAAAAATGATATATTTGGTAATAATAATATAAAATAATAATATGTACATAAAAATACATATATATATATGCATATAATAAAAGTATGTAATAATAATAATAATAATAATAATAATAATATCTACAATAAAAGAAAATATTAGGAAACGTACATAAAAAATATATACATAAAAATTTACAACAATAATATAAAATAATGATATGTACAAATATATATATATATACATATGTACATAAAATATACACTAATATAATAATAGTTATAATAATACTAGCAATAGTAATAATTTATAATAATAATATATACACAATATGGTATTTAAAAATATATATATGTATATATAATAGTATTTAAGAATATATACATAAGAAATATATAACTAATGGCATTAAAAATATATACATAATATATATAAAATACCTAAAAAAGGTGGAAAGAAGAGAGAGGGAGGGAAAGGAAATCCGCCAAAGGGGGCCGGTCACGGTCGATCGTCGGTCATGCCGTCGTCGCAAAACACCATGCCACCACCTACTGGTAGGAAAAGTTAAATTTTTAACAATATATGTATATATAAAGAAAGAAAAAACAATACAAAAAAAAAGAAAAAAATTGAAGAAGAGGAAAAAGAAAAGATGCAACCTTTTATTGATGTTTCTTTTGTGTTCAAAATTTGAAGGATTTTATGTTTTTTTCAATCTTTGTAAAATCCCCCCTCCTCTTTTTTTTTCAATCTTTTCAAAATCCCTCCCCTTTTTCCTTTTTTACATGATTTTTGAATGGCTTTTTATAGCCATCTTTTACATGATTTTCTATTTTTTTTTCTATTTTGTAGGTGGTGGTGGTAGACAATGGGAGGAAAAATGGGGCAAGTGGGAAAGTGGTTAGGTGGCTAGGTTTTTTATCTTTTTTGTTAGGTTTTTTTTTCTTCTTTTTTTTTTTGGGGGTTAGGTTT
Source organism: Gossypium arboreum (assembly GCF_025698485.1). Taxonomy (NCBI): domain Eukaryota; kingdom Viridiplantae; phylum Streptophyta; class Magnoliopsida; order Malvales; family Malvaceae; genus Gossypium; species Gossypium arboreum. Next base: position 9,542,094 of record NC_069073.1, on the reverse strand, counting down.
TTTGGGGTAAGTTTTTCTTTTCTTTTTTTTCTTTGTTTTTTTTTTTAGGTTAGGTTTTTTTGGGGGCTTAATGGGCTTTTGAATTGGGTTTGGGTAGATGTAAATGGGTCATGGGTTAAGGGTTTTAGTGGGTTTAGAGGTTTGGTTGGGTTTTCATATAATTGGGCCCGCAATTTGGGCTTCTATATTGCCCTCTTTGCTCATTGTCGTTACAACGATAATAGAGCAAAGACTTTCAAGAAGACCAAACTTGCCGGTCTTGCTAGGTCTTGACTTGATTTGGAACTCTTCTTGTTTAGTTAGTCTCTTTTCAGTCCACCGCATCTTGTAGCTTTGGTTCAATCCATCGCAAATTCGGAGATATGCCTTGTAGCTTCAATCTGCTTCCAATGTAACTTCAAGGATATGAGATTTGTGGCTTCGATCCGCTTCATTTGTAACTCGGAAAGATAAGATCTACAATTTCAATATGCTCTTCTATCGCTTCAGTGAGATAAGGTTTTGGTCTTCTCTTCTGCGACTCGGAAAGGCAAGATCGATGCCTCGATCAACTCCACTGCAACTTTAAGGAGGCGAATCGGCGTCTTCAATCAGCTTCAATCTTTATTCTCTACTCGGCATGTGATCCCGAGCTCAACTCATTTTTGCAATATGAATTGACTCTCTAAAAGCAGACATTAAAAATGAAATTGAAAATAGCTCAATAGCGTGAGCCAAGGCTCAACTCACCTCTCATAATATGAGTTGATTTTTGAAACTTAACTTGAAAAGCGATTTTGAAAATACCTCGATATGTGATTGGAGGTTCAACTCACCTCTCGCAATATGAGTTGATTTTTGAAAAAGAAATTAAAAGACTCAACTCAACTCTCGCAGAATTAAAAAGCTCAACTCACCTCTCGCAATATGAGTTGAATTTTTTGAAAAAAAAGAAATTGAAAATAGCTCAAAGACGTGAAATTGAAAGACGAAATTGAAAACGGAAATTGAAAATACCTCGGCGTGTGACACGAGGCTCAACTCGCCTCTCATACTGAGTTGAAATTAAAACATAAAATTGAAAATACCTCAACAGTGCCCGAGGCTCAACTCACCTCTAGCAATATGAGTTGATTTTTTGACAACAAATTGAAATTACCTCAACAGTGTCACGAGGCTCAACTCACCTCTCGCAATATGAGTTGATTTTGAAAAAGTAGAAATTAAAAGGTTCAACCTACCTCTCGCAATATGAGTTGATTCTTGAACAACGTAAATTGAAAACAGAAATTGAAAATACCTCAGCGTGACCTGAGGCTCAACTCACCTCTCGCAATATGAGTTGAAATTAAAACACAAAAATTGAAAATACCTCAGCGTGCCCCGAGGCTCAACTCACCTCTAGCAATATGAGTTGAAATTAAAACACAAAATTGAAAATACCTCAACAGGTGCCCGAGGCTCAACTCACCTCTAGCAATATGAGTTGATTTTGAAAAACAAAAATTAAAAGGCTTAACTCACCTCTCGCAATATGAGTCAATTTAAAACATAAACTAAAAATACCTCAACAGTGCCCCGAGGCTCAACTCACTTCTCATAATATGAGTTGATTTTGAAAACAAAAATTAAAAATACCTCAACGTGTCTTGAGGCTCAACTCATCTCTCGCAATATGAGTTGATTAAAACACAAAATTGAAAATACCTCAAGCGTGCCCGAGGCTCAACTCACCTCTAGCAATATGAGTTGATTTTGAAAAACAAAATTAAAAGGCTTAACTCACCTCTCATAATATGAGTCAATTTAAAACTAAAAATACCTCAGCGTGTCCCGAGGCTCAACTCACTTCTCGCAATATGAGTTGATTTTGAAAACAACAATTAAAAATACCTCAACGTGTCTTGAGGCTCAACTCATCTCTCGCAATATGAGTTGATTTTCCTTGAAAAGCATGAATTAAAAACATCAAAATACCAAAACCTATCCTTTGGTAGAATTCGGGTGTCTTTTCCTTTGATTCAGTTCGACTCTCATTCAAGATTTCTTGCTCTGTTGGAGTACCTGTATATGCCATGTATGATGTTATCATGATATGCACATGTTTGTCTTAAATGCTTTTATGCCTACATGATTATGCAGTGCTCCTTAAGCATGTTTGTCGTATGTCCATTTAGCCACGATTGTTGAGGATCTGTGTTCATTGCTTTGATTCTCGACTTTCTTTTCAGGCCTTATACTTGTCTTCAAGCTTCACGAGTAATCGACGTTTCTCAGATATCACTCTTTTGCCCCCGATTGAACTTTGTTCTTACTTTGAGACTCTTGTGCTTATCAAATTTTCATCCAGGTAATGCTTAACATTTCTTTTGCTTAGAGTATGTCATTTCACCATTTATCATGTAAATAAACACATAATGAGATGCATGAAAAAGGTCAGATAGGGACAAAAATGATATTTCATATTCATCTATTTCAAATGTGGCAAACAAAGCAAGTTAACCAATGAGAGTAAAAAAATGTCAAAAAGAAAGAAAGGATCGTATTCAACGGATACAAATGCTCTAGATATTCAACACATGAACTCTTCCTCGTTCCTCAATCAAAAATCTTTTCGAACGCGGCTTCTTGCGTAGAAGATTTCGAGCTTTCAGAAATGCTTCAAATACTGTAGTCTCACTTGTTTGACCCATTGTTAAAATGCCACGCTCTTTAAGCGAGTTTACCTCATTAGGACGCCTCTCGGTTTTCATCCTAATCTTTTGTGCTAATCAAGACACCCTTTGGGTTTTCGCCTTGATCCCTTTTTTTTTTTGATGCCCTTTTCGGTTTTCATCTCAAGCATAATATTTCTTCACAAAGATCCGAGTTCACTGGATTCAGTAGCTCCTTGCCATCCATCTTGGTAAGGATCAAAGGTCCTCCCGAAAATGCCTTCTTTCTGACGTATGGTCCTTCCCAATTTGGTGCCCATTTTCCTCGCAGTCCTTTTGTATTGGGAGAATCTTTCTCGAGACGAGTTCTCCTTCGTGGAATTCTCTTGGCCATACTTTCTTGTCATGGGCGCGATCATTCTCTTCCGTACATCTGCCGTGACAAATTGCTCTTAGACGCGTTTTCTTGATGAGGTTCAACTAATCATATCGAGCTCGAACCCATTCTGCTTCTTCTTACTTTAATTCCATTAAGACTCGCAGGGAGGGGATCTCAACCTCAATAGGTAGCACAGCTTCCATTCCGTAAGCCAGAGAGCAAGGAGTTGCTCCCGTAGATGTTCGCACAGATGTGCGATATGCAAACAAAGCAAATGGAAGCTTCTCGTGCCAATCTTTATATGTCTCAGTTATTTTCCCAATGATCCTCTTAATATTTTTATTGGTTGCTTCAACAGCCCCGTTCATCTTTGGGCGATAGGGCGAGGAGTTATGATGCTTTATTTGGAACTGCTCACACACTTCTTTCATCATCTTATTGTTCAGATTCGTGGCACTATCTGAAATGATTCTTTCAAGCAAACCATACCGGTAAATGATTTCCTTTTTCAAAAACACAAACTGCAGTCCTCGTCACATTGGCAAGCGGCGGCATCTATCCATTTTGTGAAGTAATCAATAACCACAAAACGAATCGATGTCTATTTGATGCTTTTGGAGAAATTGACCTATGACATCCATGCCCCACATAGAAAAAGGTCACGGAGAAGTCATGACATGAAGGGGTGAAGGGCTACATGAATTTTATCGCCATAGATTTGACATTTGTGGCATTTTCCGCAAAATTGATTCATCATTTTCCATTGTCACCAATAATAACCGAAGTCTCATGATCTTTCTGGCCATATTGAAACCATTGGCATGCGTTTTGCAAATTCCCTCATGGACCTCTTCAAGTATTTTTCTGGCTTCAACATCATCCACACATCTCAAAAGCATCTGATCCTTTCCTCTTTTATACAGGATATCCCCATCAAGAACAAATCCCTCTGCCATTCTTCTAATTGTTCTTTTATCGTTCTCATTCGCTTGTTCGGGATACCTTTGATTCTTGATATATTCTAAGATATCATAGAACCAAGGCCGTCCGTCTACTTCTTTCTCAATGCTACAACAGTGTGCAGGGACCTCGTATATGCTCATTTTGAGGGGCATTATTTCTGCTTCTTTACTTGCTTTGAACATTGAAGCCAAAGTGGCGTGGCATCGACCAATTGATTCTCTTCTCGTGGGAAGTAATGAAAAGTTATTTCTTTGAATTCCTTGATCAATCTAGCCACTAAATCTCAGTACTTAATCAATTTTAAGTCCTCACTTCTCATTCTCCATGGATTTGGTAAATCACTAAATGAATCCCGTACACCTCCAAGATCTTGATGTTTCGTTCGATAGTCGCACGAAGCCCGATGGTACGAGCCTCATATTCGAGATATTATTGGTACGAAAGAAGTTCGGTCTTGCGATAAGCGGATAATGATTCCCGTCTGGTGATATTAAGTCCTCACTTCTCATTCTCCACGGATTTGGTAAATCACTAGAAATTTGAGTCCCCGTACACCTCCAAGATCTTGATGTTTCGTTCGATAGTCGCATGAAGCCCGATGATCTGAGCCTCATATTCGAGATATTATTGGTACGAAGAAGTTCGATCTTGCGAGAACGGATAATGATTCCTGTCTGGTGATACCAGGATTGCTCCAATTCCATGCCCTAAAGCATTTGACGCACCATCAAAGCACATCTTCCATGACTTCTCTTTTGATGACTCGGATTCTATTTCTGTGATGCACATTAAATCTTCATCTGGAAAATCGAATCTTAAAGGCTCATATTCCTCTGTCGTTTGAGTTGCTAAGAAGTCAGCTATTGCACTCCTTTTTGTCGACTTTTAGCTCATATAGACGACGTCATATTCTGATAGTAAGATCTGCCATCGTGCCATTCTTCCTGAGAGTGCGGGTGATTCCATCATGTATCTTATTGGGTCCAGCTTTGAAATTAGCCATGTCGTGTGATACAACATATATTGTCTGAGTCTCCGAGCTACCCAAACCAGAGCACAACAATATTTCTCAATGGACGAATATTTTGCCTCATATTCAGTGAACTTTTTACTGAGGTAGTAGATCGCATTTTCTTTCTTTCCTGACTCGTTGTGTTGCCCCAGTACGCAACCCATTGAATTCTCGAACACAGTCAAATACAATATCAATGGTCTTCCCGGCATTGGCGGTACTAGCACTGGAGGATTAGACAAATACTGTTTTATCTTGTCAAAAGCCACTTGGCACTCATTGTTCCATTCTCCAGGATTATGTTTTCGAAGGAGTCGAAAGATTGGGTCGCATTGGTTGGTAAGTTGAGCGATAAATCGGGCGATGTAGTTTAATCTCCCTAAAAATCCTCTGACTTCCTTTTGCGTGCGCGGGGGTGGTAACTCTTGAATGGCTTTTATTTTATCTGGATCAACTTCAATGCCTCTCTCGCTGACAATGAAGCCAAGCAATTTTCCTGAGGTAGCCCCAAACGTACATTTAGACGAATTGAGCTTTAGCTGGAACTTTCTCAGTCTGTCGAACAACTTCTTCAGGTTCGCTACATGCTCTTCTTCCCCTCGGAACTTAGCAATCATATCATCGACGTAGACCTCTATTTCTTTATACCTCGTGTCATGGAATAACGTCACCATAGCCCTCTGATATGTTGCCCCAGCATTCTTTAACCCAAATGGCATCACCTTGTAGCAGAATGTTCCCCACATTGTTACAAAGGTAGTTTTTTCCATATCCTCAGGGGCCATCTTGATCTGATTATACCCCGAGAATCCGTCCATGAAAGAAAACAATGAATGTTTTACTGTGTTATCCACCAACGTATCAATGTCTGGTAAGGGAAAATTATCTTTAGGACTTGCTCGATTCAGGTCACGATAATCCACGCACATTCGGACTTTTCCGTCTTTCTTTGGCACCGGGACTATGTTAGCCACCCATTCTGGATATTTGGAGGCTTGTAGGAATCCAGCATCAAATTGCTTCTTGACTTCCTCTTTTATCTTCAACAACATCTTAGGCCTCATCCGTCTTATCTTTTGTTGAATGGGCTTGCATTCTGGCTTTAATGGGAGCTTATGGACCGCTACATCTTCATCCAATCCTGGCATGTCCTGATATGACCATGCGAATACATCTTTGTACTCACGAGCAAAGCTATCAAATTATGCCCGGTGCCCCCGAAATAGAAGTCCCAATCTTCACTTGTTGCTTCCTTTATTCGGTTCCAGATTTATTGTTTCAACAGATTCTTGATGAGGCAAAATCTGTTTATCCTCTTGTTTCACCATTCTTAGCAAGTCGGGGACAAAACATAGTCTTCACATTTTCTTCGACTTCAAATTCTCCTAAACAAACAAATTCTCAAAATCGATTTCAGGACTCGTAACGGGTTTGTTCATGTTGTTGATATCCGAGCACCTGAAAGTTGAATGGAAAAGGAAACTATAGAGGGGCATCCAAGTATTGAAACCAACAAACGAAATGTTATGGCATGGTATGAGGCAAATGTATAGATAGGCTATGAAATGAGGAGATGATTATGAAATTAGTGATAATGCGAAAGATCGTGATAAAATGCATCTTCATTGATATTCATTTAAATGATAAAGAGTGAATGCAAGCTCTTACAAAAGAATTCTATTATATCTAAGGACACAATAGAATGTTAATGTTTGAGCATTACTCTGAAGACTTATAAACTACAAGAAGGTCCTCGGCAGTCTAATTGTTCAACATAAAACCCGGAGGACAATGGCGTATCATTGAAACATCTTTAATAGCCTCACTTCCTTTGTCAATAACATTTATACTGACATTCTGAAGACCCCTTTCAATTAATAACAGCGTGCTTTGTATATTATCCTATCCGGGGTATATCATTCCCACAGATGTAAATGTTTTTGACAAAGGAGGGTATGTTATGGGCTCCCATTCTACTTCTCGGCCCAAAGTTCTCGCAATCCTTCTCTCCTAATCTTTTTCCCACTGTTTTCTTCTTTGACGCATGTCCAGCTAGAACCCCAAACCGTATCGGGCCTTGTGGTGCACTGGATTTAGAGCCCTGACTATTCCTTGCAAATATCTCCCTAAACCTTTTCTTGCTCGAGCTCCCCTTCCTACAGTCAGTTTGACACCCATCCTGGTATTTCTTGACAATTTTGGCGCGGGAATTCTGTTTCCCTCAGCGACGAATGTGGCATTGACAAATTCAAGAGATCGGAAGGAACATTCCATAGCGTCTTTACTCACTTCAATATATGGTGCGTCGGCAGAAATAGATGCTACAATGTCTTCTTCTCCCTCGACAGTGACCAAACAGCCATCCATGATAAATTTCACCTTTTGATGGAGTGATGATGGGACCGTTCCAGCAGAATGAATCTAAGGTCTTCCCAAGAGACAATTGTATGATGTTGTAATGTCCATGACTAGAAACTCAACATCGTATATGTAAGGACCCACTTCTAAAGGGATCTCAATTTTTCCCATAACTTCGTCTTGTTCCATCGAATGCCCTCATCAGAATGGCAAGGCCTTAGATAGGACAAATCCATCTAATCTGGGAAAGTGTGGCTAAAGGCATGACATTGAGTGCCGATCCATTGTCGATGAGCACATTCGGTATTATATAGCCCTTACAACGGGTTGTGATATGCAATGCTTTCACTGAGCCTCTACCATTGGGCGGTATTTCATCATCATTAAAAGAAATGAAATTATCCGCATTCAAGTTGTTCACCCATCTATCCAGTTTTTCAACGGATACATTGTTTGCCACATAAGCTTGATTTAACACTTTCAGCAGAGCGTTCCGGTGTGGTTCGAATTTAACAAGAGAGATAGAAACTGAGATTCGCGCTGGCTGCTTGCTCAATTGTTCCACCACACTATACTCGCTGTGCTTAATAAATTTCAAGAATTCTTGAGCTTCTTCCTCATTCACAAGCTTTTTAGTTTCTTGCACGGGTGGAATTTCTTGCTCGACTTCGACTTCGTGCATCACTGCTTTCCCTTTTTGCTTCAAGTCGCTACTTTTCTTTATCGGTTCAACTTCTTTAGAATAGCACCGTCCACTGCGGGTGAAATGACCTACTTCCCCAATGTCTTCAGCTGTGGCTTCAAGCTTTTCACCTTCAGGTGTAACGATGTTGACATCGTACTTCCACGGTACTGTTTTATTGTCCTTATAAGGGAAAGGAGATGATACTTCAATTATCATTTTTGGTTTCACCGGCTCCTTCTTCGCGTCATAATAGATTATTAACTATTGATTGGGCTATATGGGAAACCTGATGATTGATTGTGAGAGGCACATATTTCTCCACTATCAGCCTCTTTGGCTTCACAAAAAATCCCAATCTCCTTATTGTCCATCATACTTTGCAGTACACTTCGGAATTCCTCACAGGACTGAATGTTATGCTCCCCAATACTATGGAGCTCGTAAAAACTGTGACCTTTTGCATCTTTTCCTTTGGATACTCCGTTAAAATAACAGAGCAACCCCTTCTCACTTAGTACCTCCCAGATTCTCTGCAGAGGTGTTCTTACTTCAGAAACCCATCTTCTACTTTCCATTCGTCCACTACTCACATCCCTTTCAGTATGGTTAGGGAATGGGTTCCCAGTTGCATTACTGACACTATCAAATCATAGGATACCTGCAGCAATGAGTCTTTGAACTCTTCTCTTAAAAGCTAGGCAGTTTTCCGTGGAATGTCTCTGGTTTCCCGTATGGTATGCACAACTAACGAATTGTATGTTTTAACCTCAGCGAACGAGTATGGAATATGCAATGAATGAATGAATGCATGAATGTCAAATGACTGTTAGTCATGAAAGAAATGCAAGAAATTGGTGTTAATTTCAAGATAGCCCCTATTTAGGCATTTCCTTAATCAAAGGAGTCTATTACACAACGTTTCGGTCACTCGTATAATTGACTCCTCCATTAGAAACCCATTTTTGGTAACCAATCTCTAATCAACACCTTCCTAACAAGATGCCTTCGATGCATGATGAAAAATAGAAATACAGACAAACGACCTTGGTTAGCGCAACACATATAAACAGAGAAAAACTGTGGAAAATCTAACAAATTAAGCTACTTGGTCTAGTGGACTCGATTCCCTTGCTTAGAAAGCACAAATGTAAAAGAAATAGAAGGTAAGATGTGCTTTTCCCATGTACTTATTTCGGTGACTATTAAACGAACGGAGGTTCGGCATGGCTCTAGTTAGGTGGCTCGTATGGTTCATTATATGCGGTTTTGGTTCTAGATAGGTACTCGAATTGCCCGTACTATCATCTGCTAAGATTAGCACGGAGCCTCGATCATAGTCTATCACAGGCTCATGAGTTCAATTCGAGAGATTACATTTACTTATGCCTATGCTGAGGGACAAGTTAACTCACGAAAGCATAAGTCATATGTAACCCGAAAGTATTCACTAGCCTGTGCGGAGGGACGAGTTAACTCACGAAGGCGTAGCGTTTACTTTCACTTAAACTGACGGAGCCTGGGTAGAGAGCTCATGTTATGCAACAAAAATGCACGTGCACGGTGTGTGGGGAGAAAGTTGCAAACCTTTACGTTTTATTTAAAAAACTAAACCAAACTAAAATCACAAAAATTTAAAGCTGAAAAACAACAGGATAAAACAAGTTAGAACATATACAACACGATGCAAATGCATGATTTTTTTTGAAAACAAAAAATTTGAAGATCACGACTAAATGTTAATTTGAACAAGGAACTTTGAAAATTTTGACAACGCGAGTTTAATTCGACTCGACTCTCAAAAAGGGTCCCCAGTGGAGTCGCCAGCTGTAGCGACGTAAAAAAAATTTTTAGTTTCGCTTGGTCGCTAATTGTGGCGATTTATTAAACACTTGAAAACCAACTTTCGATTTTATTAACAAAGGGAGTCGCCACCGATCCTTTTTTATAGGTGTGATCGGACACCTAATAAAATTATTTTAAAACAAAAATAAGGCCAAATTTAGGTCTACGTGAAAGTCCAGAGAAAAATTGGGGTTCGGGAGTCAGTTACGCGCGAGGAAGGTATTAGCACCCTCGCGACGCCCAAAATTGGTATCTCATAAACATGTGTTGACTTGATTTTCAAAAATACGAGTTCAATATAATATTTAATCGTGATCCGATTGAAAAATGAGAATTTTTAGTTTTCGATTTTTTTAGAAAGGGTGTCCCGTTTTTTTAACACAAGCCGACGAATTTCACCCAACATAGCGATGAAATCGATGGCTTAATATTAAATCGGTACATTGCCTTATTTTTGAAATTAATTAAAACATGAGAAAAAATATTCCTAAAATGAGAAATTAAAAATAGATAAAGGACTTAAAAAAATGATATCATTAATGAAAAATATTAACATGGAATACTAGAATATTAGAATAACAATAATAATGATATTTACAAAATAAAAACAAATCATGTACTAATAATAAAATAGGAAAAATGATATATTTGGTAATAATAATATAAAATAATAATATGTACATAAAAATACATATATATATATGCATATAATAAAAGTATGTAATAATAATAATAATAATAATAATATCTACAATAAAAGAAAATATTAGGAAACGTACATAAAAATATATACATAAAAATTTACAACAATAATATAAAATAATGATATGTACAAATATATATATATATATACATATGTACATAAAATATACACTAATATAATAATAGTTATAATAATACTAGCAATAGTAATAATTTATAATAATAATATATACACAATATGGTATTTAAAAATATATATATGTATATATAATAGTATTTAAGAATATATACATAAGAAATATATAACTAATGGCATTAAAAATATATACATAATATATATAAAATACCTAAAAAAGGTGGAAAGAAGAGAGAAGGGAGGGGAAAGGAAATCCGGCCAAGGGGGCCGGTCACGGTCGATCGTCGGTCGTCATCCGTCATCAAGCACCATGACCACCGCCCACGATGGCGGAAAAGTTAAATTTTTAACAATATATGTATATATAAAGAAAGAAAAAAACAATACAAAAAAAGAAAAAAAATTGAAAGAAGAGGAAAAAGAAAAAGATGCAACCTTTTATTGATGTTTCTTTTGTGTTCAAAATTTGAAGGATTTTATGTTTTTTTCAATCTTTGTAAAATCCCCCTCCTTTTTTTTCAATCTTTTCAAAATCCTCCCTTTTCCTTTTTACATGATTTTTGAATGGCTTTTATAGCCATCTTTTACATGATTTTCTATTTTTTTTCTATTTTGTAGGTGGTGGTGGTAGACACTTGGGAGGAAAAATGGGGCAAGTGGGAAAGTGGTTAGGTGGCTAGGTTTTTTATCTTTTTTGTTAGGTTTTTCTTTTTCTTCTTTTTTTTTTTGGGGGGTTAGGTTTTTTGGGGTAAGTTTTTCTTTTTTTTTTTTTTTTCTTTGTTTTTTTTTGGGGTTAGGTTTTTTTTGGGGGGGCTTAATGGGCTTTTGAATTGGGTTTGGGTAGATGTAAATGGGTCATGGGTTAAGGGTTTTAGTGGGTTTAGAGGTTTGGTTGAGTTTTCATATAATTGGGCCCGGGCAATTTGGGCTTCTACAGATGGACCGAAAAGAGAAAGGGAGCATGGAACCAAATCAATTTGGGTAAATTTTAGGGTAAGTTTCGTATGGTAATCATTTTAGTCATTAAGGGTGTAGAGCTTGTTTGAAGAAATCATGAAACAATGTAGTTTCGAGAGGGCGAGAATGTTGTAGGTAAGATAGATAAGTTAATCGTGGGGGCCGGTTAGGAAGTTAAGGGTTTAGGGACTAGGTTACAACGGGCGGGGTCTTCGAGTGAGACGAGCTTATGGGCTAGGTCATTGAGAGATCCAAATTGGTTCGCTAAAGCGACGATAGACAATGAGAGTTTGTAATTGTGGGGTGAGATTATGCGAAGCAAGTTTTATTTTGGTTTCAATTTTTGCCTTTTCTTTTTCCATAAGCATAAAAAAAATTTTAACAAATGGAAAACATACAAAAACTATGCTAAAAGAGATGGAGAAGGGAGAAAAATAGAAGGAGAAGCAGAAGAGAATGGAAAAAAAAAAGAGAACGTTAAAAGAATATAAAAGAAAAAAAATTAAATTACTCAAAAAAAAATATGGGAACTAATTGTATAATTTAACCTAATTTTTTAAAAATGATGATTTAACGTACCATGTCACTGTTACACTGTTAATGACAATTAACGGCTTGGTGACTAAAATGTTACAACACGTTAATGTAAGTGACTAAAACGTAACATTTCAAACATAAATGAGTAAAATGAAATCAGAGATAAACAAAAATGACTACTTTAATAGTTTACCCGAGATTTTATTTTCTAAGGAAGCAACCAATATTTTTTGTATTAAATAAAATAAAGCTAGGAAGTGAATGCCTAATCGATTACTCAACAATTAGGGTCTCGTATTTTTTTATTTGAAGTTGGCTCCATTCTTTTTGTTTATCTTAGATGTGATGCGGATTTGTTATTAAATATTAAAAAATCTAATTTAATTAAGATGAAATAATTGAATTACGTAAATTAGATCATAACACATCTATGAGGTGAAAATTTTATATATTAAATTTATTTTTATAAAATAATAAAAATTATTTTAGTTGAAATGGTAATTGTAAAAGTTATTAAAAATTAAAATGCTTGAGGTTAAGATCTCATAACGAGTAAATACTTTTTTAGAAAAATAAAATTGCCCTTAAAATAATATGTATTGTTTATTAAAAATAATGTAAACTATATTATTAGCCATTAATTATAGGTATGTTTTCGTTTTGGTCACTTAATTAAAAAAAATTACAATTTGATCACTAAGCTATTCGAAAATTTTTATTTAAGTCACTGAACTATTCAAAAAAAATTATTTTAGTCACTAGATGGTTAATTTTTTTTTTCTTAGAAGTTTTCCCAGTGAACTCCAAATGACAATTCGATGATCAGTATTGTGGATTAATACTTATCGACGAGTAGAAGCACATAGGTTCAATGTTGGAGATCAGAGAAAAAAGTTATTTGAATTTTGGTTCGTAGATTTGTGACGTCTAAAGATATTTCATAAAAAAAAAAACTATAGAAAAGAAGGAGAAAGAGAGCTTTTGATTGGTGCATATAGTGCAAATAATAAAAGTCATATAGCATCGATTTTAACAGTTTGATGACCAAATTGTAACTTTTCTTAATTAAACAATCAAAACAAAAACTTACCAATAATTTAATGACTAATGATGTAATTTATCTTTTAAAAATAATAAGATTTTAGTAAAACATTGAATCAGATAATATAACACAATCTTTAAATGCTATATATTAATTAAACGTTGACAATATATATATATATATATATATCCCCCCACACACAACACATGTATAACATCCCTAACAAATTATGAGCTAAACAGGTATAAGACGAGTTGCGTATACTAATAAAAGTCCTTTTCAGATTCTATATATATTTTCGTTGGCTCTTTTGAAAACTTGGTGAGTTGAGTCGATCAGTCGTAGTGCCGGGACTTAGAAACCATGTTCTTCCATATATAATTAATTTTTCTTCTTTTTCTTTTCCCTCCATATCTTTTTAATTAATATTTTTCAACTCTTGCAATGGCGAGTGATCACCAAAACGGTGGATCTGATCTTAATGCACCCGTCCTTGATGACCAAAGCCGAACCCAATCACTGGATTTAGGAGATCACACTGTTGGTAATACCAAAAAGGCCGCCTCTTTTTTCAACACTTGTTTTAATGGACTCAGTGCTTTATCAGGTACGGTCTTCCTTAACCAATTATCCTTCTTCTTTTTTTGGCATTTTCACATTTGTTGAGATATTGTGGTATGGGTGGATTCTCATTCTCAATTTGTTTTATCTGGCAAACCTTCTTATTGAATTCCAATGTACTATCAATTTTCAAAACTGTTTGCTGTTTGCTATCTAAATTTGTATTTTTGTTAATTAAATTATCTCAATAAACTAATGCATATATTTAAGTTTGGATGTGTTTTGATTGATTAATACACAAATTCAAATACGTACGTAACTCTGTGTGTATATATATATATATATATTTGGTTTACGACTGCTATCTATTTTACACTTTCTTACCTTTTCAAAAGCTTTTATATTTGAACCTTTCCCTAATCAATCATGGCGACCATGAATGAAGAGAAATCATCCTTCACTCTTCCTCTCATTGAAGATGATGAAAATAAACAAGCTTTGGTAACCAAACTAGAGGAAATTGAACCAAATTCATCCCATTAATGTTCAACAACTAACTCTTTCTTCAAAACCCGTTTCAATGGGCTTAATGCTCTTTCAGGTTCTAGTTTTAAGTTCTTTGTTCTTAAAATTTTCATCTTAAATAGATCCTTTTCCCAGTTTCTATTTTAAGTTGTCAAGAACAGTTTGAGTTCCTTTGACAATTCTCTGATATGATTTTTTTTTTTAAACTAATTTTCTAGGAGTCGGGATATTATCAACCCCATATGCACTAGCATCAGGAGGATGGTTAAGCTTGATTCTTCTTTTCGCCATTGCCACTGCTGCATTCTTCTCTGGCTTATTAATCCAAAGATGCATGGATTCGGATTCGAATATCCGAACTTATCCCGACATCGGCGAGCTTGCATTCGGGAAGAAAGGAAGATTGACAGTCTCCATTTTCATGTACATCGAGCTTTACTTAGTTGCTACAGGATTCTTGATTTTAGAAGGAGATAATCTTCAAAATTTGTTCCCAAATATGGAATTTGAAGTTGGTCAAGGACTAACAATTGCTGGGAAACAAGGGTTTATCATAATAGTAAGCCTCATAATATTGCCCACAGTTTGGTTAGATAACTTGAGCCTTCTTTCATATGTGTCAACCAGTGGGGTATTAGCTTCTGGAATCACACTTGGTTCCATTATATGGACTGGTGCGTTTGAAGGGATTGGGTTTCAACAAAAGGGAACATTGGTCAATTGGGATGGAATGTTGACTGCTATCAGCTTATATGCTTTCTGCTATTGTGCACATCCAGTTTTCCCTACACTCTACACTTCTATGAAGAAAAAACATCAGTTCTCCAATGTAAGTATTTCTTCTAGATAGCAATTTCAATTGGATGCTATTTTCGATCGAAAAACATGTAATCGGATAAATTTTTTTTCAGGTACTGATTGTATGCTTTATCTTTTGTACCATCACGTATGCATCAATGGCAATCTTCGGGTACCTAATGTTCGGACCACAAATTCAGTCACAGGTAACATTGAATCTTCCAGCAAGCAAGATGAGTTCAAAAGTGGCCATCTACACGACCCTGGTGAACCCCATAGCCAAATACGCATTGATGGTTACTCCAATCGTTAATGCCATTAAAACCCGGTTTTCATGCCGTTGCAACCCGCGATTCCTCAGCATCCTCATCGGCACCAACTTGTTGATCAGCACCGTTCTTGTGGCACTGGCGATTCCGTTCTTTGGTTCACTGATGTCCCTGGTGGGAGCACTTTTAAGTATCACTGCTTCTGTAATACTTCCATGCTTATGCTACTTGAAGATTTCAGGTATTTATCGAAGATTCAATGGCCAATTGGTTTGTATGTGCTTTATAATTATAGTGGGAGTTTGTCTGGTAATTTTTGGCACTTACAGATCTGTTTTAGATATCATAGGCAATTTCTAAATGCTAATGACTTAAAGTTTAGTTTGATTAGTTTATGCATTTACTTTTATGAATTTGCAGTTAGAAGGTCTAAATTTTAAATATTGACATATGCAACTCATTCTCGTTTTCTCAAACAGCAGCCTCCTAACCAAAAAAATAATGATAACAATAAATAAATGTCAATTCATTGCATATGCTTATGTTATAATATTTTGTTTGAGGTAATTTTGGAGGGTTATTCATAGTTTCGTTACATGTATATTTCTTTCATTTTTTTTTGGGCCATATCTTTTACGGGGTCGAACTTTTAATATCACAATATGTGTCGATTTCTTTTAAAAATAATAAGATTTTAGTAAAACATTGAATTAGATAATATAATATGATCTTCAAATGCTATATATTAATTAAACATTCACGACATATATATCCCCCACACACACAACACATGTATAACATCATAATATTAGCTTCTGCAGCCTGTGACATCTTTTGTGTGACGGTGACGGGCTTTAAATTGCAGCCTATGACATTATTGTTTTTTTTTTTCATGGTATTATATATTTATAGAAATTAAAATATTAACAAGTACTAAACAATGTCACTAAGTGAAATTTTTTTTTACAAATTATTTTAACGAATGATTATTAGTGGAATGGTTAGAGATTTCTTTATTTGAGTTTGTTGGTTTGTATTTAATTCCTTAATAATATTTTTCATTTATTTTATTTGAAATATTATATAAAAATATTAAAAGACAAAATATCTTTATAATAATATCAATTACCTTTTAAAGTAAGAGTATTTTGATATGATTTTAAAACAAAATTAGTGTAGAATAACTAGTGTTTTGGGTGTTTGCCAAAGCGTTTATGGTGCTTGTCAATATTTCTTTTCTTTTGCTGCGTTGTGTTTTTTCTTTTGTTTGCTTCCTACTTTCTGTTTGTTTTCGTTTTCTATTTGGTTGGTTTGTTCTATTTGGGCTTGGAATGCTTGGTTGAGTGTTGGGTTGGGTCCATTAATTCTGATGTTGCTTTTGTTTTTTTAGACTTCTTAATGAAAGCCCGACTTTTTCTCAATATATATACTATAGACAGCTAATATGTAATTATAATCAATACTTATTTGGAACAGTGAATAATTTTTTTTGAATAATTTAATTTTTTCTTTTTATTTCTTTATTTTACTTTTCTTCTTCCCCTTTATTTTTCTATTTTCTCATATTTTTCATTGCAGAAACATAATTTTTGCCCAGCAATAACCAAGGCTTTGTTTCTTTTAAATTGAATTTCACTCAAAACCGAATATCAACATTGCTAATCAAATCTTGATTTGAATATAACCTAATTTTGAAACTAAAATTGGACCTAACTAATCGATATAAAAAATCATATCCTTAAGCAAATTTAAACATAAATTGAATTCTTAATATTCAAAATAATTTATTTCCGTTTCCAAACTTTTATAGAATCGTACAGATTATTCCTTTCCTTTTCTTTTATATTCTGACGAATAAAATTAAGTAAACAATAAAATTGATCTAAACCTTCTTGGATATTCTCAAGCAAGCTTAATTGGAAGTCGAGCATGGATGGATCGAAGAGAGAAAGGGAGCATGGAACCAAACTGATTTGGGTAAATTTGAGGGTAAGTTTTGTATGGTGGTCATTTTAGTCATTGAGGGTGTAGAGCTTGTTTGAAGAAATCATGAAACAATGTAGTTTCGAGAGGGCGAGAATGTTGTAGGTAAGATAGATAAGTTAATCGTGGAGGCTGGTTAGGAAGTTAAGGGTTTAGGAACTAGGTCACAACGGGCGAGGTCTTCGAGTGAGACGAGCTTATGGACTAGGTCATTGAGAGATCCAAATTGATTCGTTAAAGCGACGATGAACAATGAGAGTTTGTAATTGTGGGGTGAGGTTATGCGAAGCAAGTTTTATTTTTGTTTCAGTTTTTGCCTTTTCTTTTTTCATAAGCATAAAAAATTTTAACAAATGGAAAACATAGAAAAACTACGCTAAAAGAGATGGAGAAGAGAGAAAAACAGAAGGAGAAGCAGAAGAGAATGGAAAAAAAAAAGAAAGTTAAAAGAATATAAAAGAAAAAAATTAAATTACTCAAAACAAAATATATATATATGGGGACCAATTGTATAATTTAACCTAATTTTTTAAAAATGATGATTTAACGTACCGCATCACTGTTACAATGTTAATGACAATTAACGGCTTGGTGACTAAAATGTTACAACACGTTAACGTAAGTGACTAAAACGTAACATTTCAAACATAAATGAGTAAAATGTAATCTGAGATAAACAAAAATGACTACTTTAATAGTTTACCCGAAATTTTATTTTCTAAGGAAGCAACCAATATTTTATGTATTAAATAAAATAAAGCTAGAAAGTGAATGCCTAATCGATTACTCAACAATTAGGGTCTCGTATTTTTTTATTTGAAGTTGGATCCATTCTTTTTGGTTATCTTATATATGATGCGGATTTATTATTAAATATTAATAAAACTAATTTAATTAAGATGAAATAATTGAATTACGAAATTAGATCATAGCACATCTATGAGGTGAAAATTTTATATATTAAATTTATTTTTATAAAATAATAAAATTATTTTAGTTGAAATGGTAATTGTAAAAGTTATTAAAATTAAAATGCTTGAGGTTACGATCTCATAACGAGTAAATACTTTTATTTAGAAAAATAAAATTACCCTTAAAATAATATGTATTGTTTATTAAAAATAATGTAAACTATATTATTAGTCATTAATTATAGGTATGTTTTGTTTTGGTCACTTAATTAAAAAAATTACAATTTGATCACTAAGCTATTCGAAAATTTTTATTTAAGTCACTGAACTATTCAAAAAAAATTATTTTAGCCACTAGATGGTTAATTTTTTTTTCTTAGAAGTTTTCTCAGTGAACTCTAAATGACAATTCGATGATCAATATGGCAGATTAATACTTATCGACGAGTAGAAGAACATAGGTTCAATGTTGGAGATCAAAGAAAAAAGTTATTTGAATTTTGGTTCGTAGATTTGTGACGTCCAAAGATATTTCATAAAAAAAATAAACTATAGAAAATAAGGAAAAAGAGAGCTTTTGATTGGTGCATATAGTGCAAACAACAAAAGTCAAATAACATCGATTTTAATAGTTTAATGACCAAATTGTAACTTTTCTTAATTAAACAATCAAAACAAAAACTTACCCATAATTTAATGACTAATGATGTAATTTATCTTTTAAAAATAATAAGCTTTTGGTAAAACACTGAATCGAGTAATATAACACGACCTTCAAATGCTATATATTAATTAAATGTTCACGACATATATATATATATACCCCCACACACAACACATGTATAACATCCCTAAACAAATTATGGGCTAAACAAGTGTAAGACGAGTTGAGTTTACTAATAAAAGTCCTTTTCAGATTCTATATATATTTTTGTTGGCTCTTTTGAAAACTTGTTGGGTTGGATCGATCAGTCGTAGTGCCGGGACTTGGAAACCATGTTCTTCCATATATGATTAATTTTTCTTCTTTTTCTCTTCCTTTTATATCTTTTTAATTAAAATTTTACAACTCTTGCAATGGCGACTTATCACCAAAATGGTGGATCTGATCTTAATGCACCCGTGCTTGATGATCAAAGCCGAACCCAATCATTGGATTTAGGATATCACACTGTTGCTAATACCAAAAAAGCTGCCTCTTTTTTCAACACTTGTTTTAATGGACTCAATGCTTTATCAGGTACGGTCCTCCTCAACCAATTATCCTTCTTCTTTTTTTGGCTTTTTCACATACAGATGGTAGGCATGAAGTTATTTAAAAGCAATGCTATAGAAAGTCGTGGAATTGTTTTCACTGTTAGGGAAAGCTGGCTAATTGCTTAATTTGGTTCAAGAAAAAAACATGGGAAATTATGAAAGACCCAAGATTTATGTATTGCTGAAGATAAAAGGAATTTAATATAAAAATATTTCGGTACCCAGAATTTGTTGAGCAGGAATCAAACAAGTGGTGTCATTATCTAAATGTAGGGAAACGTGTGAACCATATCTTCCTTTATAATTGCTAAGTATGACTTCTATTTCAGTCAAATTTTAAAAATAATCTTCTAGTTAAATTTTGTTTATTTGTTTCAATCAAACACTGATTAGTTTAGATTATTTTATTATTATTTGACCTATGAATTTAACTTATAAATAGGCTCTTTTACAACCTTAAAAAATCACACCTATTAGAAATTAAAACTCATAACACATTAGAGAATTTTGTGTTTACGTTTTGAGGGTTATTTGTTTTCGGGTTTTCGGGGTTTAGCTTTTATCTCCATCTTTTATACTTTTCGTTCTTTTGCAATTATAGTAAAATTATCTTTGCCCGTGATTTTTTATCCTCTTTGGAAGGGTTTTTCCATGTTAAATTTGTGTGTTTAATTTTCAATTTTTTCTGTTTTTTTTTTACTTGTTGTTTAATCAAGTCGATCCCAACAAGTGGTATTAGAGCTAGTTCAATTTTAATAGATCAGCCCATTCAGATATTGCAGCAACAAGGTTTAAAATTGAAAAGTTCGATGGTGAGACAAATTTTAATCTGTGGCAAGTTCGGATGATGACAATTCTAGTTCAAACCGGTTTGAAAAAGGTTGTTACCGGGAAAAAGCTTGAGAATCTAAATCAAACAAAATGGGAAGAGCTTGATGAAAATGCCTTATTTGCAATCTAGTTATGCCTTGCGAATATGGTATTGCAGGAGGTATTGATGGAGAAAATCTCATCCGCCTTGTGGAAAAGGTTAGAAACTCTTTATGCGACTAAGTCTCTAACTAACCATTTAGTGTTGAAACAACGTCTATTTACATTTCGCATGAACGAAGGTGAGCTTCTTAGAGATCACATCAGTCAATTCATTACTCTTTTAAATGATAAAGAATGTTGAGGTTCATATTGTTGATGAATATCATGCTATGATACTATTGTGCTCTTTATCCTATTCATACAAGTCTTTTAGAGAAACTCTGATTTATGGCAGACACAAACTCTTGTTTGAAGATTTGAAGGGTCATTTGTTGGGTGGAGACAAACTCGACAATGAGTTTGGTTTGGATAACAAGGTAGGTAAGCAAATTTTCGTTTTGATAGCATCAAAGAAACAAGAAAAAATGTGTCGCTATTATAAAAAGTTAGGTCACGTCAACGCAGATTGTTATAAACTACGAAATAAAAGAGCTGTTAAGAGTAATGAGGAAGATGTAACTTGTGCTAATTTGGCCAATGAAAGTGGTGATGATTTCTTCTTAGTATCAACAAGTGATAACTCCAAGCTCACGTCCGAGTGGATCCTAGATTCGGGATGTTCTTTCCACATGTGTCCTAATAGAGAATGGTTCTCCACATACAGTTCGGATGAAGGTAGAGTTTGTACGCATAGGAAACGGTTCATTTAGTAAGGTAATTGGTATTGGTATTGTTAAAATTAAGATACATGATAGAACGATTAGAACACTCTCAGATGTCAGGTATGTACTTGATTTACGAAAGAATCTCATCTCATTGAGTATTTTAGACTTAAAAGGATGTAGAATCAACATTGAGTCGAGCGACATTAAAGTATCTCATGGAACTCTCGTTTTGTTAAAAGGTAAAAAAACTGGCAGTTTTTATATTTTAGAAGGTTCTACAGTGACTGGTGAAATCAGACGTCCCTCGTCTGTTACAAAGTCGAAGTCAACTCGTTTGGAGTAGAGACAACTTGGTCATAGGAGAGAACAAGGTATGACCATTTCGTTGAAGAGAGGTTATCTTTTGGATGCAGGTTTTGAAAAGTTAGGGCACTGTGTTCGTGAAAATCAAACCCGGGTTACTTTTGATTTGGAAGTGTACAAGTCGAAGGCTAGAAGTCTTCCAGTTTCTAAGCACAGATTCGACTTAGTTAATTCCCTATATAGTTCAAGATAGGCTCGTGACTGGATTTGGCATATAGTTCAAGATAGGCTCGTGACTGGATTTGGCAAAGATGGCGTTGTGGAAATATGAGTCAAGGTGGAGATTTGTTAAGTATGACTCCTATTTCAGTCAAATTTGAGAAATAATATTCTAGTTAAACTATGTTTATTTGTTTCAATCAAACACTGATTAGTTTAGATTATTTTATTATTATTTGACCTATGAATTTAACTTATAAATACGCTCTTTTACAGCATTATAAAATCACACTCATTAGAGATTAGAACTCATAACACATTTAGAGAATTTTGTGTTTACGTTTTGAGGATTCTTTGTTTTCAGGTTTTCAGGGTTTAGTTTTTATCTCTATCTTTTGTACTCTTCGTTCTTTTACCATTATAGTAAAATTATTTTTACCCATGGTTTTCTATCCTCTTTTGAGGGGTTTTTCCATGTTAAATTTGTGTGTTCAATTTCTTAATTTATTCTGCTATTTTTTTATTTGTTGCTTAATCAGGTAGATCCCAACAATCATAAAGAAAGTAAAAGAAACCTAGGTTTTGTGTCAATCATTGTACACTGATTTCCAATTTTCCATCTAAACATCTTTATCCTTGCTCCTTTTGGCTTTCGCTTCTTTAATCCAAATAACATCCCATACCTTTACGTAGAGGTGTTCATGGGCCGGGCCAGGCCGGGTTCGGGTCGGGCTCAACTAAAAAATCATGCCCATTTATTGGGCTCGGGTCGGGCCGGGCCTAAAAAATGGGCCTAAAATTTTGCCCAAGCCCAACCCGGATAAAAATACTAAAACTCAGACCCGCCCATTACCATATTAATTTTTTATATTATTTTTAAATATATATAACACATCAAAATAGTAAAAATATCAAAATAAATATTTCCCAACAAATTGAAAATAAATTTTGAAAAATATGTAGACGTAAATAACACTAAGATAAATGCAACTTAACAAGCAAATGCTTCTAAAATAATAAAAAATTAACAAATGCCTTTAAAATAATAAGAAAATTAACTATAAAATAAATTTTATACAATATCCAAACAATAACAACAAATAATAGTAACATAATAGTAAAATGGTAGCAAAATATGAAAAAAAACAAGAAAATAACATTCAAAAATAAAAAAATATGCAGATTTTTTTTGTCCTTTAGTGAATTCAGTAGGGCAGGGGCCCTGAACTAAAATACCTTACCCAAGGTCCGGCTCATTTTTTAAATGGGCCTTATTTTTTTGTTTAAGCCCATTTTCGGGCCTATATTTTTACCCAAACCCTCTCACATTTCAGGCGGGCCTTCGAGCCGAGCCAGGTAGCCCGGCCCATGCACACCTCTTCCTTTACATATGTGGATTTGCATTTTATATAATATCTCAAAACGCTGCTTTTCAAAAAGAATTACCTTACTTATAATTTATATTAGTTATTATAATCACTTTTTCTTATATGAAACCTTTGATTTTGGGAATCGAGTTAGTACGGATTTTCAAATAAAGTAAACTTTTTCAAATTCTTTTCTCAATGACTTAGTATTAAAAAATGTTACCCAATGACTAACCACTGAATTGTCCATTACTTATATACTTTCGACAAAAGTATTATAAAGATTCTTATATTATGAGTCAAATTATATTTTGACACTATTTACTCAAAAAATGAGAGAATAGTCCTTATACATTAGTTAAAAAGTATTTTAATCATTTCTGTTAAAAATTTCATCTATTTATACTGTTAAAACTAACGTGATTGGCGAAACAACCAAATAGTTACACGTGACATGCTATTTATACCTCATACTGACGTATAGAATCAATTTTTAACAATAGAAATTGATGAGATTTTTAACAAAAGGACCCGTTTTCTCTTTGATCTTATGTACATGAATTAATTTACCTATATTTTGAGTATAGGGGCAAAATACAGTCTTACTCATAGTACAAAAGCTTCTATGATACTTTTATCTATACTTTTCACAGCCATGTATGCACGTTTCATTTATTTTTTGATAATTATATATATTTCAGTTATTAGTTATTATAAATTCTTTGATGGAATTTGGTCTATTACTAATTTAGTCAGAAAAATAATATAAAAATTAAAATAAAAAATAGATATTTATAAAGATAATTAAGTTTTTGGTTAATTTTAAATTTAAACCTAAAATTCACTTTAAAAAGAAGTTACTCGTGACCCTTTACTAATAGTCGTTAAAAATTCTGCTTTCAAAAAATCATAAAAATTTGTATAAAAAATAATCATAAAAATTAATATCTTTCATATAGTTGAATTTTTCACACACCCCAGCAATTCTAATGATAATTAAATAATTCTTAAGTTCTAATACGATGGTAATAATAGTTTGATTACATTGATATAATCTATTAATCAGTTTTTAAATTAGTTGTGAAATTACCAAAAGCTTATTCCTTATATAAAGTAATAAATATTATTTTGAGACTATTTATATCTTTTTATATTTTGATAAATTAAAAAAATATGTACATAATAAGAATTATGATATTTAAACCTAAGTATCTTGATGTTCACCTTTCAATTTTATCATTTCAACCTAAATTATATTTAATTTTTATATCAATTTTTTATAAATTTTTTCACCCATTGTAGAATAAGCTATGATCTAATTAAGTTACTAAAATTTAGTTTTACCTGTTTAGGTGATGTGTATTATGAACTGTGGTGGCTTTTGGTGTTTACCTCTTATATGAATTTTTTATTTTAATAAAAAGTAATAATCTAAATAAAATCATACCATATAATATATCTGACAAAATCATTAATTTATTTGAATTTGCAAGGACTAAAGAATAATTTATTCTTTTCCTAGTTATCCTTTGTTCGGTTCAATTCTCAATTCATACAACAATTCAGTTCAATTTATCAATTTCAAACATTTCATATTATTCAATTATACGCATGAAATAGTTCAATTTCATTATTCAAATGCCCCTAAAGTTTTCCATTTTGTTAAATTTAATCCCTAAAATCGAAATTGCCATAACTTTCAAATTTGAGCTTCAGTTTTGAAACCGATCTCAATTACATCCTTCTATAACCCTCAATCATCTAAAATTACAAAAAATTCACATCAATTTTGAAATTTATACTCTTTAGCCCCTATGTTAAAAAACTAGCAATTAAAATTTACAAACTAGTCATTTTTCACTTTTAAGGTTAAAATCTAACAATTTAGTACCAATTTCTTCAAGAATTCATCAATAGAAAATTTTAGAAATTTTAGCAATTTTGCAAATTGGTACATGAGTTGGCTAAATCAAGCTCCCACAACATCAAAAACATAAAAAATATATATACAAAAAAATGACTAAATTGAACTCACCAATTGAGGGACTAAATCTTGGAACCCTAAGACCGATTCTTTTCTCCTTAACAATGGAGGTTTCCATGCATGAAGAGGAAAGGAGAAATTTTATCTCTTTCCTTCCATGTTTTCATAGTTATTTTATTACTTATTTAATATACTTATATTAATATAATTATAATTTTAACATTATTTTAACAAATTTCCAACCAAACCGTCCATTATAATTCTAAAGCTTATTTATCATTTTAGACCTTGGTTTAATAGCTTTATACGTCGTTAAGCCTTTAGCCAATTTAAAATTTATAGTGATAGACTTTTACAATTTAATCCTTGCACCATAATTAACTATCAATTCGACAAAATTAAATGACCAAACTTTAATATGCTTTTATGCTAACCTCATAGATATTAAAATTTACGAACTCGAACAATGAAAATGGGATTCCAAAACTTTTATTTTCGAGACCATTGAAAAACGGGTTATTATATATACATCCATAATAACATAGGTAATTATCATACTCTTAATCATATCCATTAAATTCTAATTACGCCTTTTTTTCTAACATAGTATGCTATGCACATATATTACGACTTTCAAAGAGTTTTGCAAATAGACTAGACATATATTAAAAATCATTATGCCTTCATACAGTTTCCCATATATTGAAAATCTTCATTTTGGTTTGTGTTTTAGATCAAAAGGAATTCCTACATCATGTTGGATACATAAATAATAACACCAAAATCAAATTACCATGTATTAATAGGAACTTCAATTAAGTTTGATTCGAAATATATATATGCATAAAAGTTACATTTCTTTTTGAATCAAGAGTTGTGTTTTTGGTAATTTGTAACACCTTATACCCGACCCAATCGTCGGGTTTGAGTTACAGGATGCCACATTCATTGCTGGAGCAACTACGATCATTTACATTCAATTTATATGATTAGATGATTAAATTCAACTGAAACATGCAGTAAACACTATATAGAATCATTATTAGGTCTTATACGAGCTTACGAAAGCTCAAATACTAACCTGAGGTTGAATAAAGACCAAATTGTAAGAACTTCAAAACTTTAGGTTGACATCGACTTGAGGGGATTCCTCGTTACGAAGTGACATTGTAACCTCCCAAACCTGACGTAGATGTTATGACCAGATCGAGAAGGCTACATTAACCACCGAAATGGCTAAGCTAACTTACGATCCTTTTGAAGACCTTAAATTGACTCATTTTAGAGAAAAATCGTGGTTGTACTTTGAGTTAGTTTAAAAACATTCGTTTATTAGGTCATCTGTACTTAAGATTCATTTTATTGTTGACAGTAGTGTTTTAGAAAAATCGTTTATTTGTCGCTTTGCTTTGTAAAAACTCGATGTTAACTAATGCAGCAGAAAAACTATTATTCATGTCATTTTGGAAATCTAGTTTCCTTATCGATTTGTTTTTCAAAAACAGTTTCTTTACAATTTAGTGGAAATTGGAAAAAAAAATTCACATTTTACTTAAGCCAGATATCATGCATTTCTCGATTATTATGCTTAAGCAATCCATGCATGCAAAAATCCTCAAATGAAAAGTTACCAAGTCACAGGTCAAAAATAATTTAAAATTAAAAACCAAAACCAATAGAGACTTATTAATAGTACTTATTTTAAAATAGTCTAATGTCCGAGGTGATGCTTCGTATGTCGGGTCTGGTCTTTGTTTCGAGGTTCACTCGAAAAGTTAAACATTATGGGGGGAGTGAGCTTATGAAGGCTCAATGTAAGTTGAATATTTGTTTAAACAGACATAATATCAAATACAATGAGACATAGAAACATTAACTCAGTGACCAAAATGAACAAAGCAACTCGTCAATCAATGCCACCAATACAAATTCATAGTAAAACATAGCAATTAACAGATTGTTGTATAAGCATGGAATGATGCAAATGATGCAATGCAAAGGTTCCTACTTATCCATCTGCCACATACCACGAGTTCTCTAGAACCTGTCTACCAAACTCCAAAACAGTAAAAGACGAAGCTCGATGTAGATAAACTACTAGTACAGTAATACATATAAAACTACAGGTAAAAATGCAAACAAGCTGCTAGTAAAAATACGATAAATCGCCCAATCTACTTAAATCTTCGGTGCAGTGCACTGACAACAATATTGCGGACTTTAAATGCTGCCAGATCTCCATGAAACTCCTCCGTCAACCACAAATACCCACCCTATGCAGATGCAAAATGACATGCAATCATTGAGCAATTAATGCTACCAAAATCAATCTCGGTACAATGGCATGCTTAACATGCATATAAATAATTAGTGTCAGTGTATGCCTTGCATATTTTTCATTTAACAATAACATTAGCACATACTTTCAGTACATATTCAATTTCAAATTTTCATATAGTCAATCAACCTATTTAACAATCTCATTGGTATGTGACATACAATATAATCAAGTCATACGAGTATACTATTGAACAATGTCATAGCATGTCGAACATTACGCATGCAACCATTAACCAATATTCACGATATATTATCATTTCAAAACATGTCACAAGCAGCATTCAATAATCCATAACCATGGCATTCAAACAGACAATCATAAATAGCAATTTCGCATTCATAAAATCCCGATAAGGAGCCTAAACACTCAATCAATATTTTAGGATACGTACCTTCTTAACACCTTTTATTTCTCTTATTAGGCTATTCAACCATGCCTGTCCATCAAGAATTCTTTTATCAAATTATATTCTAAATGATCAAGTTGCAACCAATTATGTAAAGTTAGGACCCACACCTTATTACGCAATTCGCAGCACTAAGTCATAAAACTTTACGCTTACGCACTAATGCCTTAAATGAGTACTGATCCAAAAACAACACTTAAAACATTAATAATACATTTAGGAACAGCCTTGAAACACCCCTAAGGGTTCGGCCAAAGTAGTGACGCATCAAAAAATTTTCAAACTTGAAATGATAAGTGAACTTACACTGTTTTGACCCTAAATGAGAGTGTAGATAAGATTTGACTTCATTGTTGAACCGAGGCATTAAAATCAATACCTAAGACCAAAATATTATTAAAAATCAGAAGGTAAAAATCAATCTAAGGCCCTAGAACAATCGGCCAAAAACAACAAATTTTAAACAGAATAATCTGCATTTCATTTTCTGTTTCTTAAATCTGAATCAACAACCTAAAAGAGATCAACTGCACACTCAATTGAAAAAATTTGAGGACGTTCTAAACAATGAATAAATGATGGGAATAAGGTATCAAATAGTTCAGCAAAAGAAGGAAAAATGGCAGTGCCAAAAGTGGTGATCAAAAGGCGACACACCACCATAAGTGACAAAAAAAGAGAGCTGATTAGGGCGGCAAAAAAAAGGAATTTTTGGAAACAAAAAGAATGCTTTTGGAGGCTAGAAATAGGAATAAATTGGTTATAAAAACAACAACAAATGGGCAACAAATGGAGAGGAGAAAATAATAAAAAGAAACAAAACAACACCAAACAAGGAGAAGGACGGGGTGACACAAGGACGAGGAAGAAGAAAAATATGAGAGAAAGAAGAGAGGGAGTGGGATGGCTAGGGAAGAAGAGAAAAGAAGAAAGAGAATTACAAACCAAAAATTTGAACTACTTGTCGTTGATTCCCGTCTTTCCTTTCTCTCTTGATGTTCTCGTTTCGTGTTTAGATACGAATAATAATTTGGCAATGTATAATATCAATTTCCAGCTCAAATCATAATAAATAACAAAGTCACGCATATTTTACATTTTATTTAATTTAGTCCCTAAAACCAAAACAAGAATAACTTTCAATCTAGACCTTCGGATTAAAATTCGATTTCACATTTATTCATTAGAGATCTCCTAATTTTTATTCATACAAAATTTCATTATAGTTTGCATTTTATTAAATTTGGTCATTAATGTACAAAACTATCAATTAAGTTTTACAATTTAGTCCTTTTTTTGTTAAACTAAGCTTAATTCCTAGCAATTTAGCACTTAAATCTTTTAGAAATTAATAATGACAACTTTTAAAAATTTTAAAAGTTTTGCAAATTGGTACATGGGCTAGCTAAATCAACTCTCACAATTTCAAAAATATAAAAATACAAGAAAATGACTTGAATTACTAACCTTATTATTTAACCTAATATTAGAATGAAAAATTGAAGTTTTATTTGTTCTACTATGGAGGATGGTTTTAGTGTAGAAGATGAAGAGAATTTCTCTTTCTTTCCACCAAATTTTTTATACTTTAATTAAGTTTTAATTAATTATATTTTATTTTTAACTAATATATATCTTAATTAATTCACTAACATCATTACCATCCACTATCTATACAAAATATATGGTTTAATTTTCATTTTAGACCTTTTATTAACTGTTATTTAAGTCTTCAAATCTTTTTCTAATTAAAAATCTATAGTGATTGAATTTTTACAATTTAGTCCTTAAACCTTAATTAATCACTAATTCAACTCAATTATTTATTCAAAATTCAATTCATCAATACAATAGCTCCATAAATATCTTTATATCTCTATTTAATATTTACAGACTCAGTTTACAAAAATGGGGTCCTGAAATTGGATTTTGCAACACCACTGAAAATCGAGTCGTTACATAATCTTTCTAATAGAGTCCTACTTTATCATAGAAGTGACACTTTTCTACTATTCAGTCATTTTTCTCATCATTAAATAAATTGACAAGTGTATTTATCTTTTAAACTTGTTGGTTTTTACCTTAAGTTCCATGCCAGCTCTTAGACCCACAAGGTTGATGAAATGACTTTTTTTATTCTTTAATCCTACTTCCTCCTAAGCAAGCTAACCAGCCAATTCATTATCATTCCACTTATCTTTAATACTATTGTAGATAATTTGAAATGACCCATAATTTGAAGGCGATGAATTCAAAATGAACTGCACTAAAAAATAATCATTCGCAAGGTCTTTAATTGTACTACAATATTTGTCATTTCAATGATATGTTTTTGCATTTCACTCAAACGATCAAACTTCATAATTAGACATACTAATTTTAGTTCAAATCACAAAACTCAAACCGATCAAGCCAACTCAAACTCGACCCGATTCGATTTGGCCATGGAAAGTCAAAAACCCAAACATAAATTAACCTGACCTTGAAATTGATCCGAACTCGAAATGACCTAAACAAATAACTCAAAGTGACCCGAACTTAAATAACGTATATTTTTAAAGAATAATAATAGGGTAACACCCCACACCCGGCCTAGATGTTATGCTCGAATCTTGAAAAATTAAGCAAATTCATTTTAAAACTCCAAATTTTAAACTAGAAATATATGTGTTTTGAAAATATTAACTTTGGCAAATCTCTTATAGTTTTTCAGAAAAATATGTGTTGAACTTATTTATTTAACAGAAAAAACACTTATTTGGTTTTTTAGTTTTGCAGGGAAAATTTCAAAGTTGTTAATTTGTAAACCGTGATTTCAAAATGAGAAAATGTATAATTTGCAAATTATTGAAAACAAAATCTAGCAAAAAATTTAAAAATGAAAAATGAAGTCCAAAACATTTATACAGTCTAAAAAGTCCAGAATTAAGTTTAAAATTATAAACCATCTTTTTATTCAGCCAAAATCCAATTTGAGCTCTCGCACACCGCTCAATCCTAAGTTTACTGATTACTTGAGGAGATAAATTATTGGATGAGTTAACAAAGCTCAGTGTGTAACTCAATAAATTATTGGATGAGCTAACAAAGCTCAGTGTGTAACTCAACCTAAACACTAAACATAAAATGGATAATCATACAAATATTAGTAACCGAACAGACATAAATGGCAAGGCATATCATCTGATGCATCATAGCAACAAATCAGATACAAATGGCGTGACATTTTATGCAATGCAACACTTTATACATATCAGAAAAATATCCTACCCCTATCCACTACACATCATCTCTGTCCCAGCCAACACACCAAATAAGGTAATTAATACCCATCCAACCCTATACAACAATTAGTGATTGTATGTCACTGTACAGAAATATGCAGTCAAATTGCCAGATTTAGTGTGGAAAACTGCCAGAATTAGAAATATGCATTGTTTAGCTACTAGATACAGAAATATGTAGAACGTGTCTACCAAAACTTTCTACGTCACATATCATAACTCACCGCAATGCACACGCAACAACAACTTACCCAGATATGCAGATGCACACAGATCAAACATGCTTACATATCCAAAACATGTTAATTATATACTCATAATTTCAGGTCAGATACAAAATTTATACAACCAGCATGATTTCAAAACTTACACATACAATAACAGAACCACAAATTTCATTTATCAGAATCATGCACATCACTTAATAGACCCTAAAAATTAGCTGACCTCGAAACGCTTTTCAAAACATGACCCTAACCTAATTTACTCAAAATAGGCCCACATGCTTGTGTGGCCTACGGCCTACTTGGTGATATGGATGAAAGCAAAAATAGGATCATAAGGTTGTCCAAGTTGCGAATTTGACTTAGGGCTTTGAATGTTCGGAAAGAAACTTAGATTTTCACACAATCTGAAACGAAAATGAATCCAAGTCAGATAAAAAAAAAGAAAGCAATTACAATAAATAGCTAAGATGAATAAAATAGAACAAGAAAATCAAAGATTAGAACGTTAAAGAAGAATAAAGAAGGTAGATGAAAAAGATGAAACGTAGGGTGTAGAGGTCCTAAGGAGACTTGGAAACAAGAAGAATCCACAACCCCCTTTAAGTGGATCTAATTTCCCCTCCAAGAAAGAAAACTTGACAAAAAAGTTTGAAGATGATCTCCATAATCTGAAAACATTGTTAAAACTCCTCCAAAAGAAAAATCTAGAAAAATTCTTAAATAGAAAACTCAAAGAAAATTTTATAAACACAAAATAAATAATCAATGAATTGATTTTTGTGTACAATGCAAAGACTTTTATATAGGTTAGCTAAATAAATTTAAATAAAACTCTTAAGTATATCATAATTCTAATTAACCAAAACAAGATGTAGTTTTAAATTAAATTTTATTGATATAAAACTCTTAAATAATTTAAAATACTTAATAATTATAAAAAATTAGAATAATAAAATAATAAAATAATAAGAACTGATAAATACAATATTGGGCTCATATATAATAAAAATTAGGCCTAAAACCTGAACCCAATATGATTTAAACTCGAATTAAAAACTAAATATAGAGCAAAACCCTCCACGCCTCCTCAAAACCCTAAGAAACCCTTACATACTAGAATCACCACACCAACTTGCTTCCCAAACAGACAACAAGAAAACCAAACAGACTTGCTACAAGACATACTTTTCATAGAAGTTGATGTAATCAAATTTATAATAATTTATATAATTAAGTAGTATTTTATAATTACATAAAAGAATTACGAATATTATAATATTTTATATAATTATATTAAATATTATGAAATTTGCAATAATTTATATAATTAAATAAAGTTTTGTATGGTTGAAGATGATGAAAAGCTTATTTTAGAAAACTCATCCTATAACTTCTCTCTAGTTTATTAATGGAATACAAGTATGCCAAATCGTATAATATTTGTTGACTCGGTAGGCAATTTTTTTCTCAAATTAAGGTTTGATGAACTCAAATTATATACTTAACAATCAATACTATTTAAAAATAATAATTATAATATATATAAAAGTATAATTATTTTAAATTAAAGTTAATAAAATAAAAATATTTTACAAGCGGATATGAAAAATTAGATTTTTTATCTCAAATTAGGGTTGATCAACCCAAATTAGAGTATGAATTGTATGAAATTATGATTTTATGTCATCTCTATTCTTTTTAAATAAGAAAATGACAAATAAGATTTTTCTCCTAATTTTTAACTTTTTAGGAGGAAAATTTAATTTATCATTCTCCTATTAAAAAGAAATAGAGTTGACGTTGAATTATAATTTCGTATAATCATTTCTCCATGATATTATCTTACATCACTTGTATTTTTTAATGATATCATCTTAGATCATTTGTATTTTTTAATTCACTGACAGATATAGAATAATAATCTAAAAATCAATTATTTAATTGAGAACTAAATTACTGAATTGACTCATAAAATTAGAGGAAAATATTTATAAATTGAAGACAGCTGCTTGACTTGATCCTATCCTTGAACAAATGTTATTGTACTCCATCCAAAATTATTTGGTCCACCTACGAGATACGAATGGCATATATATATACACACATTTTTTTAAATATTTAAGTTCAATTAAATTTTAATAGCTTACCGCTTGGTATTCGAGTTTGATGTTTTTGTAATGTAATATTTATATATATATTTTTATCTAATGTGATATTTATATTTAATAAAAGTTATATATTTTGGGCATTCTTTAAAAAATAATTACTGGAATGGATCGAAAACAATAAAACGCGTTGATGTGAACGTGATTTTTAGAGAAAAACGTAGAAATGCATGCTGACGGGGATGCGCTTTTGCTAACACGGACACGATTTTGCCCATGCTCGGTCTAAATTTTCAAAAAATATTTTTTAAATATTATAAAAATAAACCAATTTGTTTGAGAATTTATGAGAATAAGCCTTTATAAAGACTCAAAGTGGCGGCGCCATTTTTTTTTTATTTTTTGGTGCCACCAATTAATATAAAAATAAAACTTACAAAACAGATCTTTATATAGACCTAAAGTCTCATTTCCCTTATTTTCTTAAGCAACGTGAGATGTGAGATATGTGTATATATAGATTTATGAATAGGTTTGCAACTTGTTCTTAGATAATGTGAGATTTCTTCTTATTTTAACTAACAACATAAGATTAAAGGCTACATTTTATTTTATAATTTTTACAAAACAATTTCTATTTTTTTATATTTTGTTAACATTTTCTCATGTTATAAAATTATCTTTTGATATCTTTAATCTTGTTGCATTTTAGAATTGTTAGCATATACAAAAGGACCATTAAAAAAGAACAAATTGCACATATGAAACTTGTACATGCAGTAATCTTCTATTCAATTTTAAATGTTTGAAGTTAATATCCATGCAATTCTAATTTTTAAAATACTTTTCCATTATTTCAATTTAGAAGTTATACATTTAATTTTTTATTATTTATTTTATTTTATGTTATGAATGTTTGATTAAAAATAAATGGTGAGTATTTGGTACTCAAATAGTATTTTTTTTGTAATTTTAAAAATTGATATCTCTTTTTTAAATATTTATTTCTTTTAATATTTACTATACTCATTAATTTTAATCCTAATTTAAATTTAATTTTCATCACCTAATAAATGCTGATAAATTTATTTTAGATGTACTCGACTAGATAGATAATCTATTTAAACATAGTGTAACACCCTAAACTCGGCCCAGGAGTTTAGACTAAATCATAGATGTCACATTGATCACCAAAGTGATCGTAGGTAAATTTTTACAAAACAACTGATACGTCAAATCGTGATATTTAATCATTTAATAACCTGTCAGAAAAATTACAGTTAATATCGTATATATATATAAGAGAAATAAAACTTAAAATAAAACGAATAAAACTTAAATCAGAATTTGTACCACAGTTATATAAAACTTTACATTTCGAAACTGAATGACAAATAGATCTGAAAATATAACTTATACTGAACTTTCACCAAGACTATTTAGTCCTCCATACACCCAGTCCAACATTAAAATTCTGAGAAGATACCTAAAAAGGAAACACTAAGAGGGGGTGAGCTACGCGAGCTCAGTGTGAGTTCGAATCAAGAAAAAGAACAAAATTACAGTATTCACATCAGAAGCGCAACAAAATTTCAACCACACACAGAGTCAGAGAGTATGCTTGGAACTAACGTCCCGACCAAACGTAACAACCAAAGCACACCAAATTCACATAGAAAACTCTACACGAGTGATGAGCAGACAACTAATCTTACAGACAGAACTCATAGAAAGATGCAAATGAAATGTAGTCAGATGATAAAACCCACCCATCCAGCCAACACACCTCCCTGTCCCCCGATCACACCCCAAAAGAGCTGTTAAAGCTTACCCAACCAATCACACCAATTAGGACCTCGAAAGGCCTATCCAACCCTATACACCACATATGTAGACTAAGCCATTCAGATAATAATACGCATGTAGTCAGTGGCGTATGTCTGTATGAAGGTAATGCGGTAATCCATTGACATCTTATTGTAGTTATATTGTCGATCGATAACAAAGACGCAAGAAAAGCTGATGCACATGTAGTACAGTGCAGTAAATCGCCGTACGAAAATGATGCAGTAAAACTGTCAGATCAGATCAAAATCAGACTCCTTTATCTTCACAAACCCACCCAAAATCCTTTATTTTATACAAGTATATGCATGCACACAGATTCAAAGAACAGAGACACTTAGACAGACAGTTAGACAAAACAAATATGCAACACACCCCATAGACTAGATTCAGAATCTTACATCACACACACAATCATCACAGATATTGAGTCTTAAGCACCCTCACTAGACTTAGCTAAGGGTCAGAGCACACACAAATACATTTTCGGATCAGAAATGCACTTGGAACCAATATAAATGCCTAAGGACCACATGCCTGTGTGCTCTGGCTGTGTGGAAATGCCTAGGCTGTGTGAGAGATCAAAAGCCCATGTAAAAAGGAGGCACACTCTCTTGTGGCAGAGGCACACGCCCGTGTGAAGAGAGGTACACGGCTGTGTGACTAAAGCACACACCGGTGTGGACCAGCGACATGGCCGTGGAAACAGACTGTGTAACTCTCTGTCCATTTGCACTAAATTTGAGTACAGGGCTGACACGGCCGTGTGAGGGTTTTACAGGCCTATAGGCCCACCAGACATGGTCGTGTGTCCACAACACACGCCTGTGTGGAATCCCTAAATCCCCAAATCAGCCACACAACTGTGTGGCCAGGTCGTGTGGCACCAAATCACTTAAACCCTAATTCTCAAACATGTACAACCGTGTGCCTAGGGGACACAACCGTGTGAAAATAGACAAAATCCCCAAATCGGCCACACAGCCTTATGGCTCCAAAACCTTTCCAGAAGCCCAAATTCCTAATTCGATACAACCGTGTGAACAGGCACACGCCTGTGTGGCCGCCCTAGGCAGTCATGAAACTACTTCAAAGTAGGCCAAAAACCTCATTTTCGCAGTCAAAACAGTCCCCAACCTTTACAACATTGAAAGTACATCGGAATACGTAATATTCCCTATATTTCTTCAACAATTAATCCCCCAAATCAATAAGTTAAAGCGCACTCAAGAAATATCGAAACCACAATTTGTAATGCAAAATAGTTAAGTTTCGAATCTCACACCTGTTCGCAATCGGAGATGGCCAAACACTGACTCGACGAAACTGAAGCGAAGCTCTTCAAAAACTCCTACACTGCTACTTTTCAAAAAGAAGAAAGAAAAAGCAAAAAAAGGAAAACCCCCAAAAATGAAAACAAAAAAAACACGTCCAAAGAAAGAAAAAAAGTAAAAAAAAGAGAGTAAAATCAATAAAATTAAATAAACAAATAAAATAAAAAATATGCTAGTTAAAATGTACATCCAAAGACTCGAACCTAAAACCCAAAGGTTCACAAACACTCTCTCAACCACCAAACTCGCAGGCGCATTCTAATATTTAAATGCGTCACTAAACTCAATAGCACCACCAATTCACTAACCCTAACCACAAAATCCAAAACTTCTAGCCCCAAAATTCAGGGTGTTACACATAGTATATAATTATATTAAATAAGTTTTTATAGAAATATATAATATACATAAAATATAATAATTATTTTTCATATTTTTATATTTAGATTAAATTACACTAGTAGTCACTTAACTATGTTTTTTGGCTATCAATTATAAAAACTTACAAAATGATCACTCGATTATTAGTAATTTTTAAATATTTTACTATACTTATTTTATATTTTATAATTTTTTACTTATAGAGTTTAAAAATTTTATTTATAATGTAACAAATATTAACTTTTGTAAAAAAAATTAAGCTCTATAAGTAAAAAAAAATATAAAATATAGTGTAGCCTTTAATCTTATGTTGTTAGTTAAAAGAGGAAGAAATCCCACATTGTCTAGGAACAAGCTACAAATCTATTCATGAGTCTATATATAACACATCTCACATCCCACATTATTTAAGAAAATAAGGGAAATGAGACTTTATGTCTATATAAAGATCTGTTTTGTAAATTTTATTTTCATATTAATTGGTGGCATCAGAAAATAAAATAAAAATGGTGTTGCCATTTTGGGTCTTTATAAGGGCTTATTCTCATAAATTTGGACACGTTTTTGTTGACACATCAGTATGTTTTAGTGTTTTCGGTCCATTCCATCAATTATTTTTTGGAGTGACACAGTTTCGTAAATAATTTAGGAAATAGGCCTTTTCTTGAACAATATCCTATATTTTAATATCCAACAAAAAATCACAATGTATTTAACAAATTAAATAAAATCACAGTTAAAATTAAATTTATTCTATTAATAAAATCATGAAAATTCAAACATAATAATATTATTAATTAATTTTATTGAATTCTACCTAAACATTGAATTAAACCCTAAAATATTAATAACATGACATTTGATATCAAAATGTATATTTCTTTTCCAATATGACATTATACTAAGCAAAAAAAAAAAACAAGTGTCTCATAAAAATGTTAAATTCAATTAAAATAAAATATTATTATCCTAATTAAATATCATTATTAGATGAATATTTCAATCATTTAACTATTAAGATTAATAAGTAAAAGAATAATTAAAATACAAATTTAGATACCTAACAGAAACTTTTTATTAGAATTAAGTGACCGAATCCTTATTTAAATAAAATACGTTGGTAAAATAAAATAAAAGAAGAATTCATATAGAATTACACTTCTTTTATTTTATTTTATTTTAGAATAAGGTTTTTAAACCTTATTAAATTTCATATATTTGATGTTTATTAGAATAAGGTGTTACAGTCTTACTAGAATATGACTTTACAAGCCTATAAATAGATATAGTCTATTCCTCTTATAATTAATTTGAATTCGACATAGTAAATTTTTTTCTCCTCTACCCGTGGTTTTTCCCCGAAAGGTTTCCACGTAAAAATCTGTGTGTTCTTTATTTTATTTTTATTTTATTTTTTTCACAAATTGATACCAGAGCTTCTGGGTTATTCATCTTGATCACGGTAATGGCATCTTTGAAGTATGAAATTCCGCTGTTGGATCGCAACACCAGATTTGCGATGTGGCAGATTAAGATGCAAGCAGTTCTTGCGCAAATGGATCTGGAGGATGCCCTGCTAGGGATAGATAAGATGCCTTCGACATTAACAGATGAAGAGAAGAAACGTAAGGATCGAAAGGCGTTGACATAATTACATCTGCATTTGTCCAACAAAATTCTGCATGATGTAATGAAAGAGAAGACTGCTGCTGCATTATGGAAGAGGCTAGAACAAATATGTATGTCGAAAACTCTAACAAGCAAGTTGCATATGAAACAGCGTCTTTATGCTCATCGTTTGGAGGAAGGTGCGTCTGTAGACGAACACTTAACAGTGTTTAAAGAAATTCTCTCAAACTTGGAAGCTCCATTCAGTATGATAAGGAAGATCTAGGGTTGATTCTACTTTGTTCATTGCCCTTGTCTTATTCAACCTTTAGAGACACGATTTTATATAGCCGCGAGTCACTCACAGTTGCTGAGGTTTATGATTCTTTAACCTCGTATTATAAGATAAAGTATCTTGTGGTTACACCCGACTCTCAAGGAGAGGGTCTCATTGTTCGTGGGAGACAAGATCGGAATGCTGATGATAATCGTGGTAGGACACAGGAATGGAATCCTCGTGGTAAATCTAATATTAGATCAATGTCTTCAAACAGAGGTAAAACTTGTAACTTCTGCAAGAAGAAAGGGCACATTAAATCTGAGTGCTATAAGCTACAGAACAAGATTAAAAGGGAGACTGCAAATCAAAAGGGAAAACAACTAGAAAATTTTGGTGAAGCTGATGTTATAGAAGACTACAGCGATGGTGAACTTCTAGTCGCTTCTATTAATGATTCTAAAGTAAGCGAGGAGTGGATACTTGATTCAGGCTGTACCTTCCACATGAGTCCTAATCGGGATTGGTTTACAACTTACGAAACAGTGTCTGAAGGTGTTGTTTTGATGGGAAATAATGCTTCATGTAAAATTGCAGGTGTTGGAACAATTAAAGTTAAGATGTTTGATGGAGTTACCAGAACACTAGTGATGTACAACATGTTCCAAAATTGAAAATAAATTTAATTTCATTGAGTAATCTTGACTCAAAAGGGTACAGATACACAGCAGAAAGTGGGGTTTTAAAGATTTCCAAAGGTTCCCTTGTTGTGATGAAAGGACAGTATGTTTTGCAAGCTTCTACTGTTACTGGTGATGCAGCTATCGTTTCTTCTTCCTTGTCAGATGATGATATTACTAAACTTTAGCATATGCGCCTAGGGCATATGAGTGAGAATGGCATGGCAGAATTGAGCGAAAGAGGACTTCTTGATAGGAAAGGAATTTGCAAATTGAATTTCTGTGAGCATTGTGTTTTTGGGAAGCAAAAAAGAGTTCGATTCACCAGAGGAATCCATAACACGAAGGGAATGTTGAAGTATATTCATTCTGATCTGTAGGGGCCATCCAGAGTGCCTTCGAGAGGTGGAGCTAATTATATGCTAACCTTTATTGATGATTTTTCCAAAAAAGTTTGGGCGTTCTTCTTGAAGCAGAAAAGTGATATGTTTTCCACATTTAAGTTTTGGAAAATTATGATTGAAAAAGTAGACTGGAAAACAAATAAAATACCTCCGTACAAACAATGGCTTAGAGTTCTGTTCTAATGAGTTTAATAGATTGTGCAAGTCAGAAGGGATCGTGAGACACTTAATAGTTTACCATACTCCACAGCAAAATGGCGTTGTAGAACGGATGAACAGAACGATAATGGAGAAGGTTCGATGTATGTTGTCAAATGCCAACTTATCAAAGTCATTTTGGGCCGAAGCAGCCTCTATTGCATGTTTTTTAATCAACCGACCCCCATCCATTGCCATTGAGAAAAAGACTCCATAAGAGGTATGGTTTGGTAATCCTGCTAATTATTCTGATTTAAAGATCTTTGGGTGTTTTGAGTGTGCTCATGTTGATAATGGAAAATTGGAACCGAGATCCATTAAATGTGTTTTCTTGGTTATAAAGCTAGTGTAATAGGGTATAAGTTATAGTGTCCTGAAAATAGAAAAGTTGTGATTAGCAGAGATGTTGTTTTTGATGAAACTGCTATGCTACCTAACTTATCTCTTAAAGACTCTTCCAATAAATAAAATCAAAAGCAAGTGGATCATCAGATTAATACAGAGTCGACTCCTCAAGCTAGTACAAAAATTGAGAATAGAGTTGCTTCTTTACCGCAATACTCTATCGCCAAAAATAGAACTAGGAGAGAAATTAAACCTCCAAAGAAGTATGCCGAGGCTGATCTAGTTGCTTATGCTTTAAATGTGGCTGAAGATATAGATGCGAATCAAGAACCATCTAATTATTCTGAGGCGATTAGTTGTGAAGACTCAGAAAAGTGGATGTTTGCTATGCAAGAGGAGATGGAATCACTCCACAAAAACAGAACATGAGATCTTGTAAAACTTCCTAAAGGTAAAAAGACTGTTTGCTATAAATGGGTGTTTAAAAAGAAAGAAAGGACTCCAAGAGTTGAAGAACCCAGATATAAAGCAAGGCTTGTTGCAAAGGGTTACAATCAAATTCCAAGAGTGGACTTCACAGATGTGTTCTCCCCAGTTGTTAAGCATAGTTTGATTCGAGCTTTGCTTGGTATTGTGGCCATGCATGACTTGGAGCTTGAGTAGTTAGATGAAAAAACTGCATTTTTGCATGGAGAACTTAAGGAGGATATTTATATGCAACAACCAGAGGGTTTTACAGTCTCAGAAAAATAAGACTATATTTGCTTGCTGAAAAAGTCCTTTAAGGTTTGAAACAGTCACCAAGACAGTGGTACAAGAGGTTTGATTCATTTATGACTTCTCATAATTTCAAAAGAAGCAGTTTTGACAGTTGTGTTTACTTTAAGAAAAACAGTGATGGTTCTTTTGTGTATCTACTTCTTTATGTTGATGACATGTTGATAGCAACAAAAGATAAATGAGAGATAAGAAAGGTCAAAACCCAACTAAGTGAAGAATTTGAGATGAAAGATTTAGGACCAGCAAAGAAGATACTTGGTATGCAGATTCTCAGAGATAGAAAAGCAAGTAAATTGTACTTAAGTTAGAAGTGGTACACTGAGAAAGTTCTTCTTGAGTTCAATATGCAGAGTGCTAAGCTCATTAGTACTCCTTTAGCACCCATTTCCGACTTTCATCGGCTTTGTCTCCACAATCAGATGATGAGATTGAGTACATGTCACATGTTCCATACTCTAGTGCAGTGGGATCTCTCATGTATGCTATGGTTTGTTCACGTCCAGATTTATCATATGCAGTTAGTGCAGTTAGCAGGTATATGGTAAATCCCGGTAAAGAATATTGGAAAGCAGTTTAGTGGATTTTAAGATATTTACGAGGAACTACTGATGTTTTCTTATAGTTTAGAAGAACTAGAGATGGAGTAATTGAGTATGTTGATCCTGATTTTTCTGGAGACCTTGATAGAAGAAGATCTTTCACAAGTAATGTCTTTACAATCGGAGGTTGTGCAATTAGTTGGAAAGCCACTTTGCAAACTACAGTCGCTTTATCTACCACTAAAGCTGAGTAAATGGCGATTGCTGAGGCTTGTAAAGAAGCTATTTGGTTGAAGGGACTCTTTAGTGAATTCAATGATGACCTTCAAATCAGCACAGTATTTTGTGACAGTCAGAGTGCCATCTTTCTTACAAAAGATCAAATGTTTCATGAGAGAACAAAACACATTGATGTTCGGTATCATTTTGTTCGTGATATTATTGCTCGTGGTGATATTGTTGTGAGCATAATTAGTACTCATGAAAATCCTGTAGATATGATGACTAAGTCACTTACTATAACCAAGTTTGAGCATTGCTTAGACTTGATTGGTGTTCATTGTTGAAGTTAAACCCTTAAGGGGTTTTATGGAAGAGGTGGAGAAATTGTTCGTTGAGAGTTCACGATGAAGAACTTGTTTATTGAGAATTCGTGTCAAGGTGGAGATTGTTAGAATTAAGTGACCCGAATCCTTATTTAAATAAAATACAGTACTAAAATAAAATAAAAAAAGAATCCGTATAGAATTACACTTCTTTTATTTTATTTTAGAATAATATTTTTTAAACCTTATTAAATTCTATATATTTGATATTTATTAGAATAAGGTGTTTCAGTCTTACTAGAATATGATTTTAGAAGCCTATAAATACATATAGTCTATTCCTGTTGTAATCAATTCGAATTCGACATAGTAAATTTTCTTCTCTTCTACCCGTAATTTTTTTCTCGAAAAGATTTTCATGTAAAAATCTGTATGTTGTTTATTTTCTTTTCTTTTCACACTTTTCTTTTAACTTGAAAGTAGTACATTGGAATTCAATCAGAAGGTTTTCCATATAAAACAAATTGAGAATGGGAATCCACCCATACCACAATATGTCCGACAAAAGAGTCACTTGCAGAGCACAATGTTCGAAGTTTTTGTTTTCTGTGATTTTGTAGCTGTAATACTTTATTCCTATTTGAATATTTACAAAATCTTTTATTTAATTTTATGAATAATTTTTTGAGAAACAGACAAGTATTTGCAGAAAACAAAACTTCGGTGCTTTGACAGTTCTATGTTATGATTTCTTTTTTTCTTTTAACTAATTTTTTAGGAGTTGGGATATTATCAACCCCATATGCACTAGCATCAGGAGGATGGTTAAGCTTGATTCTTCTTTTCGCCATTGCCACTGCTGCATTCTTCTCTGGCTTATTAATCCAAAGATGCATGGATTCAGATTCGAATATCCGAACTTATCCCGACATCGGCAAGCTTGCATTCGGGAAGAAAGGAAGATTGATAGTCTCCATTTTCATGTACATCGAGCTTTACTTAGTTGCTACAGGATTCTTGATTTTAGAAGGAGATAATCTTCAAAAGTTGTTCCCAAACATGAAGTTGGTGAAGGACTAACAATTGGTGGGAAACGAGACTTTATCATACTAGTAAGCCTCATAATATTGCCTACAGTTTGGTTAGATAACTTGAGCCTTCTTTCATATGTGTCAGCCAGTGGGATATTAGCTTCTGGAATCATACTTGGTTCCATTATATGGACTGGTGCGTTTGAAGGGATTGGGTTTCAACAAAAGGGAACATTGGTCAATTGGGATGGAATGTTGACTGCTATCAGCTTATATGCTTTCTGCTATTGTGCACATCCAGTTTTCCCTACACTCTACACTTCTATGAAGAAAAAACATCAGTTCTCCAATGTCAGTATTTCTTCTAGATAGTAATTTCAATTGGATGTTATTTTTTATCGAAAAACATGTAATGGGGTAATCTTTTTTTCAGGTGCTGGTTGTATGCTTTATCTTGTGTACCATCACGTATGCATTAACGGTAACCTTCTGGTACTTAATGTTCGGACCACAAACTCAATCACTGACAACATTGAATCTTCCAGCAAGTAAGATCAAAAGTCGCCATCTACACGACCCTGGTGAACCCCATAACCAAATACGCATTGATGGTTACTCCAATCGTTAATGCCATTAAAACCCGATTTCCATGCTATTACAACCCGGGATTCCTCAGCATCTTCATCGGCACCAACTTGTTGATCAGCGCCGTTCTTGTGGCACTGGCGATTCCGTTCTTTGGTTCACTGATGTCCCTGGTGGGAGCAGTTTTAAGTATCACTGCTTCTGTAATACTTCCATGCTTATGCTACTTGAAGATTTCAGGTATTTATCGAAGATTCAATGGCCAATTGGTGGGTATATGCCTTATAATTATAGTGGGTGTTTGGCTGGTTATTTTTGGCACTTACGCATCTGTTCTAGATATCACAGGCAATTTATAAATGTCAATGACTTAAACCCGAACTTTAGTTTGATTAATTTATGCATTTACTTCTATGAATTTGCATTTAGAAGGTTTAAATTTTAAATATTGACATCAACTCATTCTCATTTTCTCAAATCTGCAGCCTCCTAACCAAAAAATAATGATAATAATAAATAAATGTCAATCCATCGGCACTTGCACAGCTGTTCTAGATATCATAGGCAATTTTATAAATGCCAATGAATTAAACCTCGGGGCGCGTTTTTTCCCTTACGTTTTTCAACCTTAACCCTAACATGTGCATTTCAGAATTTGGGAATATCGGAGTGTACATGCTAAAACCAATATTTTTACCCAAAAACGCTTCTAACAAGTGTTTTCTAAAAAATTATTCAAATTTTTC
This sequence comes from Gossypium arboreum, assembly GCF_025698485.1. Taxonomy (NCBI): domain Eukaryota; kingdom Viridiplantae; phylum Streptophyta; class Magnoliopsida; order Malvales; family Malvaceae; genus Gossypium; species Gossypium arboreum. The sequence continues at coordinate 9,497,373 of NC_069073.1, read as the reverse complement.
AAAAAAATCTTCTAATTAGAAGCGTTTTCTAGACTTGTCTTATTCAATTTTTTTCAACATTTTGAAGGTCTTATTTCCTATAAAATGAATACATTCTGTAGAGGTTCCATTCTGAAATTTCGAGTAAGTTGTTTTAACAAGGAGATTTGTATGGGAAGAAAATTGTTTTTGTTAAAAATTTGAATTTCGAAAATCAACTTAACAAAGGTAATTCGTTTAAGTACGAGTCGTTGTTCTAATTTGGGTAATGCATACTAATTTTTTTATATTATTTTTGACTAAATTACCAATAAATACATAAATTTTTTCAAGCTTACCAAATTAGACCATTTTTGGGAAGAATTACATGAATAGACCGATTTTACGAAAATGCTTCCAGTTGGAAGTGTTTTTAGGTGAAATTTAGAAAAATGCTCTTCCAGTTGCAGCGTTTTTTTTGCTAAATCAGCACTAAAAGTGGCAGCACCAATATTTTTTTATTTTATTTTTTAGTGCTACCTATTAATGTGAAAATAAAACTTATAAAATAGGTCTTTATATAGACCACAAGTCTCATTTCCATTGTTTTTAAAAATTAAGTGTAGCCTTTATTGGTAATTTTGCTTAAGAAAACAAGGAAAACGAGACTCCGGGTCTATATAAAGAATTGTTTTGTAAGTTTTATTTACTCATTAATAGGTGTCACCAAAGAATAAAAAAATATTAGTGTTGCCACTTTTAGTAATGATGTGGCAGAAAGCGCTTCCAACTAGAAGAGCTTTTCTGCAAATCACCTAAAAACGCTTACAGTTGGATGCATTTTTTCTGAATTTCACCTTAAAATGCTTTCAAATTGGAAGGATTTTCATAAAAGCGGTTTTTTCCCTTAATTCTTCCAAAAAATGGCCTCATCTAGTAAATTTGAAAAAAAAATTCGGCATTTATTGCTAATTTAGTCTCTTTTTTTTGTTTTTGGTTTTAAACATGTGAAATAAGCTATTTGGTTGAAGATAAGTAGAAAAATTAGAGCATTTATTTATTACGATTTTCAAATTTGTGACATCGAGATTGGACCTGTTTTTGTATCAACCCAATCTTTAGATTTGACTTTCAATCGAGACATAAAATTGCACAAGCTTTGGTAAAAAATTAGGAAGAAAGTGGGAAGTTCAAGACGGAGGAAAATTTCGAGCTTGAAATATAGATATCTAATGTCACTAGACCCCACTAGATATGATATATTTGAGCTTAAAGGGGACATCAAGGTAGAGGCTATGCTAGATTCACATTGCTCTAGTGGGAATGTTTTACTAAAGTTATATGCTAACTTTTTCGATGTCGAGGAAGTTGGTCTGAGTTCGACAAAGGTTCTGCCAAATCTGTATCCAGAACATAAGAAGAAAGTCCAACAACACGATTTTGAAGCCCGAAAATGAAAATAAACCATTCGGTCATAGTGAACATATTGAGTTATGACATACTGAACGGATTTTCTCAAGATTTTACCAGGGGTAAAATTGTCAAAATTTTATCAGGGGTAAAATTATCAAAATTCTACTGAAGTAAAATTGGGATGAGAAAATTATTTAATATGTAAATATTAAAGTTTATTTTAGAAATAGAAAAGCTGAATCGGGTTGGATCATATTATAGAGTACTGGGCCAAAAAGGCCCAGGAAGTACTCATAATTGGACTCGATGTGAAAGAGGCCCAAACCTCTCATGTAACATGAAGAGAGAATTTTCATTTTCACCCCAAAAGGAAAAAAATTTCTAGTTCTATGTTTTAATTTAATTGGTTCGAGCCCACACTTGAAGCAATTCGTGGTACAAGAATAGCAGAGAAGATCGTTTGGTTGAAAGCCGAAAAACATTAAGGATCCACTTATCCAAAAACACAAGTACGAATCCGGCTAAGGTTTATTGCTATAAATATCACAAACCAGGTCCGTTTTCAAAATTTTATTTTTCTTTTGGGAAAGAAAACCGTTTTCAGACCGGGGTATTTTCCAACAGAAAGCCGGTGCACTGGGTGTAAGGCTTCTACAGTATGTAGCGTCATTCAAAACTGTGGAATTCATTGACCGAAACATGGGTAAATGATACCCTCTTATTGGCATTACATTGTTCATGAAAACTAAACGTGGTCACGGGTCGTCCGTTTTTGTGATAGATGACTTGATCACCATTCCATAGTGATTGACTTTTCATGAAAGAAGATATAATGGTTACCATGATATAAGATAGGATCATATTGGGAGAACGAATATTATCCCAAAAAGATCAAGGATATCCTATGAGGGTAACACACTATTAAAACGTCATTAGACGAGTACTAAGTAGTTGCTTCTGTAATGGCATGTCATTTGGGAGAGCTTAGTCACGATACTATAGAATGACTTTATGACTAAATGAGTTTATAATTAATAGATAAAAAGTTAAAACTTAATTATAAATCATTTGAGCCCTAATTGATATGTCCAATTGGTCTCTCCGCTAGCTCGTTGAAACTAGAAATGATTTACGTTTTTAAATCGAAATGAATAGAATGAATAGAAATAGAGACATGGAAAACATTCAAAAATGATTATAGTTTTCTCCGAAATGGAGAAATTTGATCATTTGGAAACGAATGTGGTTTTCTCAAAATTGAAATGGAAATGAAAATTAAAATGAGAAATGATTCATTTGCAAATGTACATGGATTACTAAAAAATGATCGAAAGAATGAGTTTATGTTTTTGAGTAGTTTTAAAGCCCAAAAAAGAAAATAAATCATTCAGCCATAGTGAACAAGTTGAGTTGTGAAATATCGAATATATTTTATTGTAAATTTTACCAAGGGTAAAATCATCATAATTTTACCGGGAGTAAAATTGGGATGAAAAAATTATTTAATTTGAAAATTAATGTTTATTTTGAAAAATAAAAAAAAAATATGTATTAGGTTGAATTAAATTATAAAGTGTTGGATTAAATCTCCAGAAAATTCATATAAGTGACCTAATACAATGAGAGGCTCGAATCCCCATCATAATACATATGAGGGAAGCACACCCTATTAGCTCCTCTCCCTCTCCTAATTGGACTAGGAAATTATTTTTCTATTTGAAATAAACCTCTACAATTCAATAGGGGTTCTACCTTCTCTTCATATAAATAGATGACACTGATAGAGCTATTTACACAACTAAAAGATAACCAATAGAGTTATTTACACAACTTGAAGATATTGTTATTTTGCCGAAAAATAAAGAGAATGTATTCTCAACTATTATATATGTTTTTCTAGAATAACAATTCTACCAATTTCTATTTTGAAGAGTGATTTTTTTTCTCTCCAAAAGTAAAGAAATTTTTTTCTAGTTTTGAGTTTTGATTCGATTGGTTCGAGCCCACTTTCAAAGTAGTTTATGGTATGCAATAGTGAAGAAGATCATTTGGTTGAAAGTCGAAAAACGTCAATGATCCACTTATCTAAAAACACAGGTATGATTTTCGTTCAAGGTTTATTGCTATAAATATCACAAACTGGTGCAAAAAAAAAATTCAAATCATAAAATTTTCCAACAATACCCACATGATTCACGTAGTTGTTTCAGTTATTCAAATAACATGTTTCTTCAAAATTATAATAATGGAGAAATATTAGAATAATGATATTATCAAATAAATTTTACCTTATTACGAGTGGGAATTGATAAAGGGTGTCTACTTTGGGCCGTAAAAATGGTAGTCGGTTCCATGCCTACTATTAAAGGAGGAGCATGGAACCGTCAATTTTAATTTTTTTTGTTTCGTCGCCTTACACATCTCTGAATAAAATGTCTCCAACACTGCTGATCCCTAACTAAGTCACCCTACTTCTTTCAAGTCGACTAGTTTCAGCAGCCACCGTAAATGTATCAAATTTCGAGATTTATTTGGCACTAGAAGACGCTTAATTATCTTCAGGATGAATGTTCACGCGAATTGTTCTTTTTCTACGACACTCGCGGAGTTATCGATATGATTGAAGTTATTTTCTAACCATTTCATCTCTATTCGGCTGCCCATAAACTTGTTCGGTACCTTGCCTAATAGTTGCTCACAAGTTGCATTCCAATCGTCAACGACCACTTCCCTCGTAAAGACTGGCTCATCCACCGATAAACCAAGTTGTAAAGCAACGTCCTCGAGTGTAATTGTACACTCATCGCATGAAAGATGGAATATGTATGCTTTCGGTCTCTATATTTCTACCAAAATGCTAATAAGTGAGGGATCCAATTTAGTTCCCTTGAGCATATGAGACACCTGCAAGAATCTCTACTTTTACAAGTGTTGTTGAATAACAATCAGTGCACTCACACTTAATTTGTGTATGTACGTCTCCAAAATACGATATTCAGCCTAATTATATAAACATAATAAAATTATAAAATTAATAATATTAACAACATAATAATTAACTTAATTAAAATAAAAAATTTAATAATATTTTATTTCCATTTGCAATTGGATGCCAGAGATGTGTTTGCCATCCAAATGAATAAGGGGAATTGCCATTTTTAAGATCAGAAAAATCAAATAAAATCGAATAAAATAGGATTGAAAGAAATTGAGAGAAAAACCTAAATTGAAATATTTGAGAGAATTGAGAGAATATGCTTGAGAGAAAGGGTTTGAATGCAAAAGAATGAAATTGAAAGAGGTTTATATAGGAAAAAAAAATATTGTTGTTGGGAGATTTTACCATTGGATTTTTAGGCTATTGAAGGAGTAGATGTTGGCTGAAAATACATTCTACAGGGCACATTTTAACTTTCTTTTTCCAAAAATGACTTATTTCCTTAAATTTCAAAAAAAGGTACATATATCAAATTTAAGACATATTCTAATAGTTTTACCTTATAACCTTTAAATTTAAAAAAAATTCATAAAGCTAAAATTTAAATGTAACACCCAACAAAAACTTAAGGCTTTCTTTTTCCTTTTCTTGAAAACAAAATTTGACTTTCATACTCAATCAAATATGAAAAATTAACTGAAGAATATTACAATTGATAAATAGAATATATATATTTAAAAATTAGATTTAATCTATATCTATATCTATATATGAACATTAATCAAATACAAATATATATTTGTCTAGCAATCAAATACAAATATTTTTTTATAAAAACCAAATAGAAATATTAATTGCAAAGGAAAAAAATCCATTTCATATATTTTATACAATTAATACTTTAACGATTAAATCATTAAATTTATCAATATAATTGTTGTTACATCCTGAAAATCATGTTAGAAGAAATTGAGTTAATGAAACTTAGTGTGGTCACATTCGGATTTGTTTTGAGTTAAGATTGTGAAATCATGTTAAGTGTGTTAATCTAGTTCAATGGATAGGTGTTGTGCTTGTGTATTTGAGGTTTTGGGTTCGAATCTTTTCCCTTGAATTTTTGCTATTTTTGACTAAACCCTTATCTTTGAACATCTGATTTATAAATTATTTTCACTCAATTGATAACAACGATGAATCTAGTGACTCAATATTTTATTTTATTTTAATTTTATTATAAATGCCTACTTTCACTCACTAATAAATAATAATAAACTGTCCATTTTCCCTACTTCATTCACGTTTGTTTTGCTCTTATTTTGTTTCTTCTTTTCTTTTGTCCGTTCTTTTCTCTTGGGTGTTCTTTTGTTCTTTTCCTTTTAGTTGGTTCTTGCTTGATGCCGTTAAATCATTGTGGGATTTAGTTGGACTCACTGTTTCCTATCATAAACCATTAATAAGCATAAGTTTTGTCGATTGTTCTTCTGTTATGATTACCTTTAGTTTGTTTGTTGTGCAAGATTGGGTTTTGTATTAGCTTTCGTTCCACATCGTGTTAAGTGTTCTCATGGTTTTCTAATTAGGTGAAGGGGCGTGAATCTAAATCCTCCAGCGGATTAATCATCGTTTTGGTCACTGTTTCTGTGGAGTTTCGTAATGCGATATTCGTGTGGGTTATCAGAAATAACATCAAATGTGTAAAATTGACCAAAAAACTTAGTAGGAACTTGATTAATTTGCCAAATCGTAAGATGCCTGCATCGATGAGGCCTTGAACTCTCCTTTTAAATGCCAGACAATTTTCTGTAGAATGCCCCTAGTTTCCGGCGTGGTATACACAACTAGCGTTAGGATCGTACCATTTCGGGTACGGGGGTTTCAGGGGTGCCATATAATGGGGAAATATCAATTGTTTCTCCAAAATTTTTGGGTACAATTCCCCATACGACACAGGGATAAGAGTAAATTACGGTCTCTTGGGATTGGGCATTGTTGGCCTTGGTTCGTTTCTGGGTTGGCTTTGAGCGGGTACAGTGTTTTGTGGGAATGTGGCGATGGGTCTTTGGTTGTTCGTGGCGTATACGGGGTAGGAAGGAGGTGGTGTTTGGTAGTAAGGGGTTTGAGGAGGATAATGGAAATTCGGATGTGGATAATTTTGAGGTCAGGGTTGGTTTGGATACGGATTAGGGGTATAACGGCTTCCCATTCCCAGCATATAGGCTTCTGGTTCTTTCTTCTTCATGGGCGCTACACTTATTGAACTTTCTTGACCTTCCATTCTGCCGTTCTTGACGGCATTCTCTATAAGCTCACCAGTATTACAATATCCGCAAAATCCTTCGTGGCACTTCCCACTAGTTTGTCATAGAATGGCGCTTTCAACGTGTTAATGAAAAGGACCGTTATCTTAGTCTTAGTCAGTGGAGGCTCTACTTGGGCCGAGATATCTCTCCAATTTTGAGCATATTGCCTAAAGGTTTCTGCTGGTTTCTTTTCCATCATTTGTAGAGTCATTCGATCAGGCATCATATCCGATACATGCCTGTACTGCTCACAGAATGCTGACGCCAAGTCCTTCTAGGATCGGATCTTTTCCCTACTAAGCTGGTTGTACCATCGAAGAGCCGATCCTACTAGACTATCTTGAAAACAATATATGAGTATCTTATCTTCGTTCGTATAACCGGTCATTTTTTGGCAAAACATGACAAGATGCGCTTTTAGACATCTTGTCCCATCATACTTTTCAAAATCATGCACCTTGAACTTCGGAGGCAGAATTAGATCGGGTACCAAACTGAGTTCTTTAGCACCTAGTGCAGAGAAGACTTCAGTGCCTTCTATTGCCTTAAGACTTCTCTTGAGCCTCGTGATCATCCGTTTTCAACCTGGCTATTTCTGCTCGATCATCCAAATCTGGAGCAATTGGATTGGCAAGATTAGCTCCAAGATTTAATATAAATATTCCTTTCCCTAAATGAGCAGGTGGCACCGGCCGTTGCTCCAGGTCTGTGGGTTCTCCTTGGGTGTACCCTCTTTGTATTGCGTGGGCGTGCGGCAGAGTGAATCCTGGGGGATAGAGCGGATCTTGAGTGTGATTAAGTCTTAACCGAGTTTCCTTGACGTCAAGGCTCTGCATGGGTCCGTTTCCCTTAACTAAAGCTGACATCATTTCCATCATCTTGGCCATTTGATCCTTCTGTTCGAGTGATTCTTCTCGAGATCTCACCATTAAGTCTCTTGTCTCTTGCTGCGACTTGGCCAACTGCTCTTGTAATTCCCTTTGGATTCTTTTCATCTTTTCAATCATTTCATTGAATTCAGCCTCCATTACTCTAGCTTGTCGGCGTGTCCTATACAAATGATGTGGTTCCAATCTTGTAGTATTACAACTGCGAATTGTATGTTTTAACCTCAGCGAACGATTATAGGATATGCAATGAATGAATAAATGAATGCATAAATGTTAAATGAATGTTAGTCATGAATGCATATGCAAGAATTTGGTGTTGATTTCAAGATAGCCCCTATTTAGGCATTTCATTTATCAAAAGAGTCTATTACAAAACATTTTGTCATTTTCGATTCAGCCATTACACAAACTTCCTAGTTATATCGCCATATTTCTTTACTCGTGCTAAGAATTCTGTATGTTTGATCTTCGACTTGGAAGGAATTGGCACATGAGAATTTCAGCTTCTTCCGATAGTTGTACCACTTACATGGCTACCCTACGAATTTCATTGATCAAATAGCTAAGTTGTATTTCTTTTTCTTGAAGGCCCTCTTCGTAAGCACGAATGTCTCTATCATATTGACTATTCTTTTCTTCCAAAGCCTCCAAGAGAGTACCTAGCTGTTGTTGACGATCTTGCAGCATGTCTTCTAAATCCTGTATCCTCTCTTTTAGTTCTTGACGTTTAGATCGACTAGTAATTACCTCAGCAGACACAGCTTCATATTCGGCGTTCTTCTTCCTTAGCTCTATCATAGCCTACGCAGCCTTTTCTTCTTCTTTTTTCGCTTTTCTTTTCCAAAATTCCATTCCTCCTCTGATATTGTTTAGTTCTTCCTTCCATTCTGCCGATGACTTGCCCAACCCACTATTCTTGATAGTGACTCTTAATTTCTTATTTTCCAGATGAAGGTCCCTTAAGTCATTTCTTACGCCTTCAACTTCTTTTTGCACTTTCTCAGTTTTGGATCTTTCAATTTGAACATCAATCTTCAGCTGGTAATTTTCCTCTTGAAGAGCACTAAGGTCCCGTAACATCTTGGCTTTTTCTTGTTCAAATTCCAGTCTTGCCATTTCTAGCTCGGATGGCATTTCTTCCGAGAAAGGATTCTGAAAGGTATAATTCGTTGACAAGACTTGCTGACTATTCACTCGTTGTTTTCTCCATACGTCATAATCCTGGGTGAAAGTATCAGCATATAGAGCCAATTCCATCAGATGAATTTTCTTCTAAGACTTCACCGTATCTCGGACCCTTTTCATATAACCTTCGCCTGCGAAAGCAAATTCGAACTGTGCTAATCCTCCAGTGGCAGGTATGAATTGTCGCGAAGAAAACTGCCTGTGGGCCAATAACGGAGCATAACCTACTCCCCTCATAATCCGAGTAATGACACCCAATCTTGGTTTCCAACCTTGTATAACAGAACCGAAGGGCGGATCCACGGTGCTCTCCATGTTACATCTTCAGCTCAAAGGTTCCAAAAAACTGAAACCCAATACTCTTCAGTGACATCCTTTGGCCATTCTTTTTCAAGATAGGCTTCTAACGGGGCGAAGGTTTTTGAAAACATGTGGTACGGTGTGCGCTCTACTTTCCAGAAATGGCTCAAAATCCAAACATTAAGCAATTGTGCACATCCGATAAAGCGTCCTTCCCTCTTCTCCTACAACTGCTTAGGGATCTGAAGGTCTTAGCCAAAATAGTTGGGATAGGGTTGATTCATTGTTTTAACTTTTCAAAGAAGTCCATTGCTGCAACCTCTATATGTCCCAGAACTTTTGGAAAGACGACCAATCCGTAAATGGCCAAAGCGAACAGATTCACTCTCTTCAAAATATCGGGATGATTTAGGACTAAATCCCGCAGGGAAAACCACGAAATACAGCTGATTTCATTCTTTTTCTTTATTTGTTTCTCAGCCCACGTGTCAGTCAAGCCAGTCAACTTTACCAGCTTTTTCTTGAAAGTCATCAGCTTGGGCTCCTTCACATAAATCTTGTAGAATTACACATTATCAATAAGAAGTAAAGTAGCGTACTCTTCCACGGTTGGGGTCATATCTTCTTGATTGAAAATGAAACACTGGTAAACCGGATCCCAGAATCTGATCATGGCCTGAATCAATCTTTCATCTATGTTGACGGAGATCAGGCTAGCTATATCCCCGTACCTCTCAGTGAAGATACCCCTAGTGTTCGAGTCCCACTGATTCCAAACCTGAACCAAATCTTCAAGGTTATTCTGGCGAACATTCACAGTTACGTGCTCGGGCAGATCGGTAATACATCCCTCCACTAGACTATCCCCTTTTTCTTTCTGATTTTTTAGAGACCAGTCCAGAACCACGGCATTCTTCTCGGTTGTTTGTATAATTAACTTTTCTATTAGAAACCCGTTTTTTGGCAACCGATCTCTCGTCAACACCTTCCTAATATGATGCCTATAATGCATGATGAAATATAAAAATAAAGACAAACAACCTTGGTTAGTAATCACAACAAATATAAATTACGGAAAATCTAAATAAAAAGTGTAAATGTCAAAGAAATAAAAGGTAAGAGGCGTTTCTCCCATGTACTTATTTTGGTGACTATTAATGGACAGAGGTTCGGCATGGCTCTGATTAGGTGGCTCATACAGTTCACTATATGCAGTTTCGGTTCTAGACAGGTACTCGAATTGTTCGCACTATCGTCTACTAAGACTAGTACGAAGCCTCGGTTGTAGCCCATCACAGGCTCACGAGTTCAATTCGAGGGATTACATTTACTTATGCCTATGCGGAGGGACAAGTTAACTCAGGAAAACATAAGTTATATGTAACCCGGAAGTATTCACTAGCCTGTGCGGAGGGACGAGTTAACTCACGAAGGCATAAGGTTTACTTCCACTTAAGCGGACAGAGCCCGAGTAGAGAGCTCATGTGATGCAAAAATGCAAGTGCACGGTGTGTGGGGAGAAACTCACAAACCTTTACGTTTTATTTAAAAACTAAACCAAAACTAAAACCATAAAAATTTAAAGCTGAAAAACAACCAGATAAAACAAGTTAGAAGAATATATACAACACGATGCAAATGCATGATTTTTCAAAAACACAATTTTGGGATCACGACTAAATATTAATTTGAATAAGGAATTTTGAAAATTTTGACAACACGCGTTTAATTCGACTCGACTCTCAAAAATGCGATCCCCAGCAGAGTCGCCAGCTGTAGCGACGTAAAAGTTTTTTTTTGTTTTCGGTCTCTAATTGGGGATATTTATTGAAAATTTGAAAACCGACTTTTGATTTTATTAAAAAAATGAGTCGCCACAGATCTTTTTTTCTAGGAGTGATCGGACACCTAATAAATTTATTTTTTAAACAAAAAAGAAAGCCGAGTTTAGGTCTACATTAAAAGCCAGAGAAAAATAGGGTCCGGGAGTCAGTTACGCACGAGGAAGGTATTAGCACCCTCGTGTCGCCCAAAATTGGTATCTCATTAAACATGTGTTGTCTTAATTTTCAAAAATACGAATTCAATTTGACATTTAATCGTGATCCGATTGAAAAACGAGAATTTTTAGTTTTTGATTTTTTTAGAAGGATGTCCCGTTTTTAACGCGAGCCGACGAATTTCACCCAACATAGGATGAAATCGATGACTTAATGTTAAATCGGTTCATTGCCTTATTTATTGAAATTAGTAAAAAACATGAATAAAAAAGTCTTTAAAGTAGTGAATAACAAAATGATATAAAATGGTAGGAAACAAAAATAAAAGAGTTAGAAATACATCAAAGCACATAATAAATACGACAATAATATTAAAAACAATAACAATGCATGCGATATATTAAACGCAATAATAGTATCAAACACGAAATAAAAACAATGAATATATATACATAATAATGATATTAAGAGTATGTACGTAATATATATATATATATATATATATATATATATATATAAAATAAATATTGAAAAATGTATGTACATAACATATATAAAAATATATACATAATAATATTAAAATAAAATAATAAGTGATAATAGTGAAAATAATAAGTATAATAATAAATATAATGATGTATGAAAATAATACTATATATAAAAGTGTATATACTCATATAATAAAATGTATGTACTAGTATTAACAATAAATATAATAGAGATAAAATAGATATAATAATAATATATACATAATATGGTATTAAAATTTATATTATATATATATATATATATATATATATATATATATATATAACATAGTATTTAGGAATACGTACATAAGATGATATAAAAATACATACATGGAATAGTAAGAAATATATGTAACTAATAACATTAGAAATATATACATAATATATATATATAATATTAAAAGATACATATACGTAATATATAAAAATGTATACATAATATCTATTAAAAGAATATGCACATGTATCAAAAATAATAATAATATTAAAAGAATAATTATTAATAATGTTACGTAATATTATATATATATATGCATGTTAGAAATATTAATTGTATCTAGAACGAATACTAATAATAGTGGAAACTAATACATATAATATAATATAAAATAAAGATAAAGAAATAATAGTAATACTAACAATAATAAAAATATTGATACTTTAATGACAATGATATAAGCTAATGAAAATAATAATAAAGGATAGGAAATAATAATATGATAAAAATATGTTAATAAAATAATTGTAGCGGAAATAATAATGTTAGTAATAATAAAAAGATTAATAATAGTAATAGAAAATATAAAGATAATAATAACATAGAAAATAAAAAGGTAATAAATATACAGTAATAGTAATAGTAATAAAATATAAAATTAATAATAACAGTAGTCATAAATATTAATGATAAATAATAATAATAATAGTAAAATTAACTAATTTATCAGTAAAATAGCTAAATAATGAAAAAAGATTAAATTGAATTTGAAACAGAAAATCTAGGGCAAATTTGAAAATTAACAAACAAGAAAAGGACTAAATTGAATGCACAAGCAAAGGGGAGGAACCAAATCGGATAATAAACCCCTTTTCTAAAACGTGTAGCACCAAGCAGGACTTAATTCGAATCCAAACGCAAGTTCAGGGCATATTTAAGACTTTTAAAAAAAACTTAATTACAAAGTACAGAAAAAACGGAAGGACCAACAGGGTAAATAACCCATTTGATAAAAAACACGCGGATCTTGAGGCGAGTTTGGGTCAGACGGATCGGGTATAAAGGTTAAAAGGTGAAACGACGTCGTTTTGGCCATCGGGGTTAAGGTTCGAAACGGCGTCGTTTTGGCCCATTATAAAAGTAAAAAAATTAACCTTTTTTTTTTTTGCTACTGCTTCTAAAAAAAAAAGAGAAAAAGCTCTCCTCTTTCTCTGGCCAGGGCGATTTCAGGCCATGCTCCGGCCAAACTTCCGGCAACGTGCCGCCGCTGTCCTCCGTCGCCAGCCATCGTACACAGTGGTCGAAAATTTAAAAAGAGGTAATTTTTCTTCTTTTTTTTAAATATATTTCCCTTTTTATTTAAATATTTATTATGAAAATATTTTTTAAAAATAAAGAAAACAGATTCTAGAATAGAAAAATAAAATATGTAAAAGAAATGTAATCACCTTAGATGTTCGATTCTTTTTTTGGGTGTTGTTCGATTCACTGTTTTTGTGTTGAAAATGTAACGTATGTATTAAAACTTGCCGAACCGACCAAGAAGGAGAAAAAAGAAATTAGATTTGGCCTTTTATAGCCTTTACAAACTATTTTTTCTATTATTTTTTGTCACTTCTTTTCTTTTCTTGACCTTGGGCGGTGCTGTAGAGCTGGTGGTGCAGAGGGCAGTTGGCCGACAGTGAGGGGGTGGCTGCGGCCCCAACAAGCTAGGGGGATAGAGTTAGATTTAGGGTTTTGGTGTTTAGGCTATTAGGAATTGGGTTTGGGCTAGGTAGTTAGGTTTTTGTTTTTTTGTTTTGGGTTTGGGTTGTATTGGGCTTGCTGTTGGGTTTTAGGTGTTTAATGTGTTGAGTTTTGGGGTTTAATGTAAATGGGTTTTGGGATTTAATGTAAATGGGTTTTGGGGTTGGGCTTGGTTGTTGGGTTTGGGTAATTTGTAAACGTGTCCAAAATTGGCCTACAACACAGGAGAGCAAAACTATTCTAGGACATCTTACGCGAATACATATCTTGTTCGGTTCAATGTGTAAAATTTGATAAATTAACAGTATTTTTTTAGCAAAAACACAACGGAGAGAGACAGAAGGTTAGTTGTCAACTTACTGGGGGTCTGCAACTCAAATGAGCCAGAACGCTACCTAGGTTTGTCGAATATGGTGGGTTGGAGAAAAAAGGAATCGTTTCAAAATCTAAAGGACCGACTCAAAAAATGTATTGATAACTGGAGTAATAGGATTTTATTTTAGGGCAGAAAAAAAGTATTTATAAAGGCCATTCTTCAGGCTATACCAATTTACACGATAGCTTGTTTTTTATTATTTAAAGTTCTATGTGATAAACTCGAAAGTATCGTTGCGAAGTTCTGGTGGCAGAAGGGACATGGAGAAGAGGGAATTCATTGATGCACTTGGAAAAATCTTTGTTTTTTAAAAGAAAATAGTGGATTAGGTTTTTGAAATTTTGGCCAATTCAATATCGCGTTATTAGCCAAGCAAGGCTGGTGTCTTATTAATTATCTAAATTCTTTATTGGCCAGAGTTTTGAAAGCAAAATACTATCCGCGTTCAAATTTTCTAAATGTAGAGCTGGAGAATTTACCTTCACTCACTTGGAAGAGTATCTGGGCAGCAAAAGGACTTCTCCAAAAAGGGTTGTGCTGGAGAGTGGGTAGAGGGGATAAAACTTCAATCTGAGACGATAGTTGGTTTCAAGGGATCAACAAAGTTGAAGGGCACAATAGACCAAACAATGAGGAGTTAAAGTTAGTTTCGGATCTCATTGATATTCCAAACAAAAAATGGAGGACGGACTTGATTAACAATATCTTTCAAGCGGAAACTGCATAAAAAATTATACAGATCCCTCTTGTAGAAACTGATCACGAGGATATTCAAGTTTGGAAATGAGAGCCGTCCGGAGAATTTTCAGTATGTAGTTCCTATAAACTATTACAAGAGGCTAATTCGGATCCTTGTAATTATTTAATACAAATCGAAATTAAAGAATTTTACAGGAAACTATGGGGCTTACAACTACCTTAAAAAATTACAGTAACTATTTGGCAAATTTCCTGGGATTTCATTCCTAATCTAGCTAATCTTAGATACAGAAGAGTCATTGCAAATGACAGATGCCTCCGCTGCTGTTCCTGGGTAGAAGACAGTCCTTACATCTTTCGTCAATGCCCTATAACAACAGAAGTTTGGCAGTTTTTACATCTATCTTGGGTCATAAACAATATGAATCAAAATCTATGGGAGTCGCTCACTTGGGTTTTCAAGGGAGGAACTGATGAACATTGTTGTCTTTTCTATTATGCCTTATGGCTAATCTGGTTTTCTAGAAACCAGTTCATACATGAGAGGAAAGATACGACAGGAAGAGACCTTGCTCAAAGAATACAGAGGCATATGGCAACATATTGAAGAGTGAGAGCAATGCAGATCCCTTTAAACATGATCAAAAATCACAAAAATTAGGAGGTCATACCAAGAATGACGATTCAGTTCGACGCGGTGTTCGACAATAGCAGCTTCAAATCAGCGACAGGTCTGGTGGTTTGGGGTCTGATGGGCGAACTCCTGGTCTTAAAGTCGACCCTCCACAACAATGTCTCTTCTCCATTTGCAGCAGAAGCATATGCATGTTTGGAAGGCATAAAGTTAAGGATCTAAATGAGTACACAATTGGTTAAAATTATGGGGGATTCTAGGACAATAATTAAAAAATGTCAAATGTCTTCAACAAATAAATCAGTGATCGAAGCGATTATCAGAGATATTCAGAATAAGAAGTCTTGCTTTCAAGAGATTATCTTTCAGTATATTCATAGATCAGGGAACTCGCAAGCTCATAGAATTGCAGAGAACACTCTAGATAGAGGAGAGATCTCTTACCTGATGGGAGAAAAGTTGAATTGCCATTCTTTCGGCTCGGAGGGAAGATGGGCAAGAAGTCTAGATTGAAGGAGAAGTTGAGGGAATCTGATTTCAAAACTAGATAGCAAGTAAATTTTTTTCATTGCAAATAGCTATTGTCAGAACGGATGGGTTTATTAAAATGAAAAATCGAGAAAGGTAATAGAGTCCAGCCGATTGAGTTGACTGGGGTAAATATTTAGGTTCTTGTTTTTTCAGATTCATTTATTGCTTACCGTTTCCTTTAAGTTATGTTTTTAATCCTTGTTAGGAGGTTTTCACTATTAAACAATATAGTGAGGCCAAATCTGTGCTTAGGATTGGTGTCATAGGCCTACGCCCATTGGTCTTTGTTGGGCCTCATTTGTTTTTTCTTTTTTCTTGTTTTCTAATAATATACCCAGTTAATTTATTTCAAAAAAATGATAGGGAATGAATTGAAAATGTTTAAATTTAAATAAATTTAAGGAAATTTTTGAAGGACATATTGGGTAATTTAAATAAGAATTTTATATAGTTTTTAAGTTTATTTTTTTTAAAAAATAAAAAAAATGAGAATGATTTATTTTGTTATTCTTTATCTTTTAAGGGTTATTTAAATAATGATTTATTTTTGTTATTCTTTATCTTTTAAGGGTTATTTAAATTTAAATTTAATTTTAAAAGACGATAAATCTAACATGCAAATAGACCAAAAATTTAATTAGGAGCCACCACACTCTCATGCCTCACTCTTTTTTCAGCCAATCTAAAAAGGGTAATTACTTCATCAGGTTCCTGATAGTTTTGCCCCTGCATGATTCAGTCCAGTGATGCCAATTAGTTAGACGAAACCAAAAAAATTATTTTTGGGGGGGATTTTTAGGGTGGTGCCGCTTGGGAAAATGACAGCACCCAACTCTACTGTAGAAATCAGACCATTCCCATAATTAATCTTGAAATTAGGTCATTTTCATCATTTTTAAAAATTATAGGGTCATATTCCTAAAAAAGGCATATATTTAATTTTGAAGGCATCAAGGGGTTGTCTCCTTAAAAGATGTACTTTACATCCATAAAATGAAAATATAATCGTTTTCTATATTTAATTTTGAAGGCATCAAGGAGTCGTCTCTTTAAAAGACATCAAGGGGCCGTCTCCTTAAAAGATCATTAAGTATAAACCTATCACAGCTACTTTATATCCATAAAATGTAAATATAATTGTTTTCTATATTTATTTAGCTTAAATCTATATTTATTTTATTTGAAAATTTTATATTCACTTTTTATTGTTTAAGAATGGAGTTATTCATACATATTTAAAACTTCACCCAATATTTGAGAGATTTCAATAAATATATTAAGGCCAAGATAAGTTTAAGACAAAAAGTTTTATTCTATTCAAAATTTCATACTGTATTATATTTTAGAGGAAAATTTATTAATGGTCATTTTATTTATGTTTTATTTTTATTCATAACCTTTAAAATGCAGATATTCATTTAATATTTATGGGATTAGGTCACTTTTTTGAATAATGTTGAGCTGGACATGTTTTAAACGCATGTTGCAGAAAAAGGCTTCCAGTTGGATGCACTTTCCTGTTCTATCAGCAAAACACTTTCAGCTAAACATATTTTTCCATTCTCTCTCCTGAACCACTTTAGGGTTTTTCTTTTAAGGTTTTTAGGTTTTTAAGAATATTTGTTTTAGAGTTTTTTAAAAGGCATATTTTTAAAGCTTATGGGACAAAGGTTTAGGGTTTAGGTCATTTTAATGATGTTCATGTTTAAGGGTTAAAACCCTCAAGTTTTTGAATTTACCAATTCAATTCCAATTCTTAACAGCAATAAATTTTTTTTGTTAAATTTACTAGAGTGATATTTTAATTTTTTCTCTTAGATATCCATGTGGTGATCATGTAACAAAAAAAACATTCCAATGGACGTAAATTTATTAGATAATTTTGGAGCTAATGTGGATTTTTTCAAAAATATATATATATTCCAACACATCATGCAAAAGTATTTTTTGTTAGAATAATATTTTGTTTAAAAATTCACATAAAATTTTTTATCAAAGTAATCAACAATATTAACTTTTGAAGTAAATATTATAATAAAAATAAAAATATGACCAAATAAATCAAACCATGTATGAATATGATAACTTTACTTTTATGTACACATTCTCTAATTAAAATCTTATTCGATTGTATTGTATAATTAATTGATTAATCAATTAAATTTTTAATTGTGTTCGTATTTAAGGTAGGCATTGTGGAAGGAAAGTTGACGATGCGAACGAGTAAATATGCAAAAGCTACTTGTGTGGCTTGAAAATATTACTCGAAAATCCTAAGATATCTGAAGGATTCACGAATGAGGAAAACTTTTTCAGGCAGGTTAATAATAAGAGATTGAAAAATCTGTAACAAAGAGTACTTAAAAAAAATAAATTTAAAACGCATCCAATTCGACCTAACAAACATGAAGGAAACGGAAAATAAATATATTATTCAGACACAAGATTTGAGAATTTATTTTTAAAGGAAGCAACCGATATTTTATATATTAAATAAAATAAAGCCAGGAAGTGAATGCCTAATCGATTAGTCCACAGTTAGGGTCTGGTATTTTTTTTTATTTGAAGTTGGTTACATTTCTTCTTCTTCTTTTATCATCTAATATGTGATGTGGATTTATTATTAAATATTAAAAATCTAATTTAGATAACATTAAATAATTCAAATTACAGAAATTAGGTCATAGCACATTTATGAGGTGAAAATTTTATATATCAAATTTTTTTATAAAATAATAAAAATATTTTAGTTGAAATGGTAAATTTAAAAGTTATTAAAAACTAAAATGTTTAGGTTAAAATCTCATTATGAGTATTTTTTTTAGATTTTATATGGAAAATAAAATTACTCTTAATTTATTGCTTATTAAAAATAAGGTAAATTACATTATTAGTCGTTAAGTATCGGTAAGTATTTGTTTTGGCCACTTAACTAAAAGCGTTTACAATTTGGTCATTAAATTATTCAAAAATTTTCATTCAAGTCATTGAATTATTCAAAAAAATTTTATTTTAATCATTGGATTGTTAAGGTTTTTTTTTTTTTTTTTTAAGTTATGCCAGTGAGCTCTAAGTGATAATTTGATGATAGGTATGATAGATCAGTACTCAGTGATGAGTAGAAGAACATAAAGTCAGTGTTGGAGATTGGGGCAAAAGTTGTTTGAATTTTGGTTCGTAAATTCGTGATATCCAAAAATGTTTCATGGAAAAAATGAACTGTAGAAGAGAAATGGAAAGAGAGCTTTTGATTTGTGCATATAGTGCGAATAGTAAAAATCATATGGCATCGATCTTAACAGTTCAGTGATCAAATTTTAACTTTTTTTAAATAGATTATCAAAACGAAAACTTATCCATAATTTAATGACTAATGATAAATTTACCCTTAAAAATAACAAGCTTTTCGTAAATTCCCCCGGATCGATTACTGTATAACACGATCTTTAAGTGCTATAATTAATGTAAATGTTCACAACATATGTGATGGGGATTTATTATAAAATATTAAAAATCTAATTTAGTTAAGATAAAATAATTGAATTACGAAATTAGATCGTAGACATTTATGAGGTGAAAATTTCATATATTAAATTTATTTTTATAAAATAATAAAAATAATTTTAATTGAAATGATAAGTTTAAAATTTATTAAAATTAAAATGCTTGATGTTAAAATCTCATAATGAGTAAATATATTTTTAAATTTTATATGAAAAAAAATTATATCCTTAAAATAATATTTATTACTTATTAAATATAAGGTAAATTATACCATTAGTCATTAATTATGGGTGAGTTTTCATTTTAGTCACTTTACTAAAAAGTTTACAATTTGGTTACTAAGCTATTCGAAAATTTTCATTTAAGTCACTGAATTATTCAAAAAAATTTATTTTGTCACTAGATTGTTAAGGTTTTTTTTTTTTAAAAGTTTTACCATGAGCTCTAAGTGATAATTCGATTATCAGTATGGTGGATCAGTACCTATCGATGAGTAGAAGAACATACGTTCAATGTTAGATATCAGAGAAAAAAGTTGTTTGAATTTTGATTTATAGATTTGTGACGTTCGAAAATGTTTCATGGAAAAAATGAACTATAAAAGAGAAGGAGAAAGTGAGCTTTTGATTTGTGCATATAGTGCGAACAATAAAAGTCATAAAACATCAATCTTAACAGTTTAGTGACCAAATTGTAATTTTTTTTAGTCAAACAATTAAAACGAAAACTTACCCATAATTTAGTGATTAATAATGTAATTTATCCTTAAAATAATAAGCTTTCGTAAAATCCCCAATGAATCGGATAGTATAACACGATCTTCAAGTGCTATATGTTAATTAAACTTCACAACATATATGTATGACATCCCTAAACAAATTATGAGCTAAACAAGTGTAAGACGAGCTGTATTTACTAATAAAAGTCCTGTTCAGATTCTATGTTTTCGTGGCTCCTTTGAAAACTTGTTTAGTTTACTCGATCAGTCGCAGTGCCGGAACTTGGAAACCATCTTCTTCCATATATAATTACATTTTCTTCTTCTTTTCCCTTCATATCTTTTTAATTAAAATTTTACAACTCTTGCAATGGCGACTGATCACCAAAATGGTGGATCTGATCTTAATGCACCCTTCCTTGATGATCAAAGCCAAACCCAATCACTGGATTTAGGAGA
The DNA here is from genome assembly GCF_025698485.1 of Gossypium arboreum. NCBI lineage: Eukaryota > Viridiplantae > Streptophyta > Magnoliopsida > Malvales > Malvaceae > Gossypium > Gossypium arboreum. The sequence continues at coordinate 9,476,975 of NC_069073.1, read as the reverse complement.
TCACATTGTTGCTCAAACCAAAGAGGTCACCTCTTCTTTCAACACATGTTTTAATGGACTCAATGCTTTATCAGGTACGTTTTTCCTCACCCAATTTTCCTTAAATCTTTTTTGGCATTTTCACATACACAGCGTAGGCATGAAGTTGTTTAAAAGCAAAGCCAGAGAAAGTGATAGAATTGTTTTCACTGTTAGGGAAAGCTAGCTAATTGCTTAATTTGGTTCAAGAAAAAAAACATGGGAAATTATAGAAAACCCAAGATTTTTGTATTGATGAAGATAAAAGAAATTAATAGAAGAATATTTTGGTACGCAGAATTTGTTGAGCAGCAATCAAACAAGTGATGTCATTATCTAAATGTAGAGAAACGTATGAACCATATCTTCCTTTATAATAGAGGAAGTAGAAGAAACCTAGGATCTGTGTCAATCATTGTACACTGATTTCCAATTTCCCATTCCTGTATCATGATAGATCTTGATTTAGAGCCTTGTTCCTTTTGGCTTTCTCTTCTTTAATCCAAATAACATCCCATATCTTTACGTATTTGGATTTGCATTCTATATCATATCTCAAAAGGCTGCTTTTCAAAAAGAATTACCTTATAATTTTATATTTGTTAACTTTTTTTTTTTGTAATATATTAGTTTATTATAATCACTTTTTTTATATGAAACCTTTGATTTTGGGAATTGAGTTAGTACGGATTTTCAAATAAAGTACACCTTTTCAAATTCCATTCTCAATAAAGCATTTAATTAACTTTTTAAATTTTAAAATAAAAAACTAAAAAAATATTTTAAAATAAAACTATAAAAAATATTTTTAAATATTTTAAAATTTTAAAATTAATTAAATGTTAATATGTCATCAACGTGATAATACACATGTATGATTCATTATCAAAGTTAACATATGTCAACTTTTCTATCTATTTAAGAGTAATTTAATAAAAAAATATAAATTTAAGAAATAAAATAGAGAAAAAAAGTAAATAAAAAGTTAAAATAATTTTGTTAAAACTAAAGGACTAAAAAGGTGATTATAATTTTTAAGTAGTATTGGCATTCATTAACCAAATCCATAATGATTTATATTATATTAAAAAATTAATGTTTAGACATATTAAGAAAATGTTAAAATATAAAATATATTAAATTTTCTTTAAAGTTAAAGATAAACTTTGGTATTAAATTAGTGGGAGATAAGAGTGACAAGCGTTAGCCAAGTGAGAAATTCATGATTGATAATATTCTTTACAATTGTCAATATCTTTCACAAACCTCCAATTGACGTTAAGTATTGTTTTGTCTTTTATCAAAATGAAAATAATTTTTGTTTTCCAAAATGCGATTGGAGACAATTTGAAGATATTGTTTTATCTGAAGTAGCATTTGACCTTCTTTTCTATTGATAAGGAATGTAGGTATATTCCTTCCTTGCTTATTAATTAGTATATTATGTATAATAATTCGTTTACTTGACTCGAGTTATAATGTATTATAATTATTAAACATTACGTTGGTTTAAATAATCAACAAATAAATTAAACAACATCAACACAAGTGTGATTGATTTACTATCAAAATCGGACATTAGTTCACTATACGAGACCTTTAAATTAACTCAATAATAATTTAGGACTAAATTGAATTTTTTTTACAAAAAATCAGGTAAAAAGTGTAAATAGGAGTCACACGGCCATTTGCCATACACGGTTGTATGGCACAACCATGTAGTCTATTTGATTTTGGTGCAGGTTTGTATTGAAAAAAAATTCGGTTTGAAAATAGTTTTCTTGCACAGTGATTTTTTTTTAAATTCACTCGATTTGTGATATTTATAACGATAAACATTAGATAGAAATCGTACTTGTGTTTTTGGATAGGTGGATCTTTGATATTTTCTAGCTTTCAACCAAATTATCTTCTCCACTTTCCTCATACCACAAACTGCTCCGAGTGTGATCTCAAACCAATTAAATCAAAACATGGAACTAGAAATAAAATTTCTTTTGGGGTGAAAACGAAAAATTCTCTCTTCTATAATAGAAACCAATAAAAAAAATTATTCTGAAAAATATATTTATATGTTGAGAATAAATTCTCTTTATTTTTCGGTAGAATAACAATATCTCAAAAGTTGTGTCAATAGCTCTACCAGTGCATCTATCTATAAGAAGAGAAGGTAGAACCCTTGTAAAGTTGTACATGTTTATTTTTAATAGAAAAATAACATCTTACTTAGAGTAGGAGAGGGGTGAACGAGTCACCCTTATATTTCTACTAGGGTTGTTACTCCTTTCATGTTATATGAGAGGTTTTGGGTCTCTCTCACATCGAGTCCAATTATGAATACTTTTTAGGCCTTTTTGACTCAATACTCTGTAATGTGATCCAACCCGATTCAATTTTTCTATTTACCAAAATAAATTTTAATATTTACATATTAAATAATTTTCTCATCCCAATTTTACTACAGTAAAATTTTGACAATTTTACCTCCCGATAAAATTTTCAAGATTTTATCCTTAAATTTTGAGCAAATTTATTCAATATCACAACTCAACATGTTCACTATGGTCGAATGATTTATTTGCATTTTCGAGCTTCAAAACAATCCAAGAACATAAATTCATTCTTCCATCATTTTTTAAGTAATCTTGGGGTTGCAAATTTCCATTTTTAGAAACCTACATTCATTTCAAAATTATTTCTTTTTTCTATTTCAAAGAAAACCATAATCATTCCTGAATGTTTCTCATTTCTATTTTTCTATTCATTCCATTCATTTTTATTCAAACACGCAATTCATTTCTAGTTGCAACGATTTAGCGGAGGGACCGATTGGACATATGAAGTTGAGGCTCAAATGATTTATAATTAAGTTCTAACTTTTCGCCTATTAATTATAAACTCATTTAGTTATAAAGTCATTTCACTACAGTATCCTGGTTGAGCTCTCCCCAACGACATACCGTTATGAAAACAACTATTCAATGCTTGTCCAATGACCTTGATCTCTTTAAGATAATATCTATTCTCCCAAAATTATCCTATTTTATCTCATGGCAACAATTACATCTTCCTTCATGAAAAATCAATCACTATCAAATAGTGATCAAGTCATCTATCACAAAGACAGACGACTCATGATCATGTTTACTTTTCATCACCCATGCAATGCCAATGAGAGGATATCATTTACCCATATTTTTTGCTATGAATTTTACTGTTGTGAATAACGCTACATACTACAGAAGTCGTACACCCAACGCACCAACTTTCGATTCCATACCTATTTGAACTCATGCTTTTACTTACATCAAATTGTACGAGTCAAACATACATAGTCTGTCATCTACTTAAGATTTAGGTCTGTCACACTATGAAAGTAACATGTGAATAAATCCATAAATAGATTTAAGATCTATTCTATTTGTGTAACGACCTAAATTTCACAGGCATCGGAAAAGTGAGTTTAGGGCTTCCGTCTTAGGAAAATGAGTTCGTAAATATTTATAAAAAAATTGTTTACGAAGTTAGTTGTGAGTTGAATTAGATTTTAATCAGGTGAATTTATTTTTAATTAGAAGTAATTAGTAGAAGGATTAAATTGAATAGAGCATAAAAGCTTAATCATTGAATAGAGAAAGGATAAAGGATTAAATTAGTAATTAAACTAAATTAGTGACATGTGTAAGTTAGAAAATAAATACATTTGTATTTAAATTATTAGTACAAATGTATATAATATATAAATTTACTTATAAATTAAGTAAAAGATATTTACTTATTATTATTATTATTATTATTATTATTATTATTATTATTATTATATTTTATCTATTAATTGAGATAATGACAAATGTATGGTGGTGAATTATTAAATGTGTACATGTGTGTATGAATACACATGTAGTATTTTTATTTGTATTAATTAGATATTTTATAATTAATTATTAATTAGTAAATGAAAAAATAAAACAAAAACAAAAAGAAAAAAAAAAGGTGCAGAGAAGTCACGAAAATTAGGGGAAAGAAAGAAGAAAAGAAAAGAAAAAGAAAGGAAAAATTAGGGTTTGGAAGCTTGGAAGTTAAATTAGTAAGTCAATTAAGTCCCTTTCTTAGTGATTTTGATGTTTTTGAAGTTCTAAAGTTGAATACTTTTGAAATTTGTGTGAAAATACTGAAAGATGATATACTTTTAAGTAGGGTTTATGTTGAACTAATGATGAAATTGGGGGTTTAATTGACAGAAATTCAAAATTTTGGAAAAATGATAAAAACTTGATGGTTATATTAAAGTTTTGATGGAAATTGAATAAAGAAATAATATGAATTATAAAAAGGAAGAAGATGAAAATAGTTAGGACAAATTTGGGAGTCAGGTTAAAGTTGCATGGAAAGCTATTATTTTCTATAAAATATGTGTATTATTAATTAATTATAATTATGCTAATTTTGGTAGCAAACAAAGAAACCAAGACGTTGAATGCGAAATGAAAGGAAAAAGTGATCGAGGAGTAGCTCGAGAAAATATCGGTTTGTATTACCTTAATTCAAGTTATTTGTTATTAAATGTTTAATTTCAATATATGTGCATGAAAAATGAAATTGAGGTAAGTAGTGATATTTGAATTGAATGAGAATTGAATTTGATTGATAAATGTATATATGTGTGAAATTGAATTGTATAAGGATTTGTGGTAAATTTGAAATTGTGATTGAATTATTATTGCGATTGATTTGATTTCAAATGACTATGATCAACTGAAAGTGAAAGTGATATGAATATGTGATTTTGATACCCTATTAACTAGTCGGGCTAGGGTGGGTATAGTTGGCATGCCATAGGATAAGAAGAGTTCAGGGATTCTTCGACCTCGAGTCGATGAGACACTTGGTGTGTCACATTTGCTTCGGATAGATTCGATGAGGCGTTGGTCGCCACTTTGCTTCGGCTTAGCTGATGAGACGTTGGTCGTCACTTATTTACTTCGAGCTATCCGATGATGCGTTGGCCGCCACTATGGTATGTTTGGTTGGACCCATGTATCCTCTAAAGTCCGAGTTATGTTAATAGGGGAAATATATGTGAAAAAAAAATCAAATGAAATCGATAAATTGAATTATTGAATGAAATGAGAAAATGATATTGTAAGATGAAATGAGAAATGCAATTTGTGCTATGAGATTGAAGGCATCAAACCAAGGTTCATGAATTATTCATATTTGAAATGTGAATTGGATATTTATATGTGATTGAGAGATGAACCAAAGGTTCATGAATAGTTGGTAATCTTATTGATGAGATATTGATTCAAATAATGAAAATGATACAATGGAAATATGAAAACTTGGTACGAATTATATGTATGATTTGTTAATTATCTATGCATGTTTATGATATTTTATATTTGCTAAAATTTGAGTTATGGTAATGCCACTGAGTATTTCTAGTACTCAGCGCACAGTTTGTTTCTGTGCGCAGGCTAGGTAAAGTTGAAGTTCAGTTCAGCATCCGAGTCAATCCCGACCTCAGCTTAATTTCTGGTGATGAATCTATCTTTTGGAAATACGGCATATATTAGGTTTTGTTTTAGTCACTTAAATATATTTTATGTTTTGGATGTAAGGTAATTTGTAATTTTTAAGAAGTATTTGAAATGAATAAATGAATGTTATTTGATCAAGATTTATAAGTCAATGTTTTGGGCATGAATTAGGTGTGTTTAATATGTGAAAATAGCTTAAAAATGGTGAAAAATCAGGTTTTCATACGGCCAAGTCACATGGGCGTATGCCCAAGCAGTGTGGCAAAGTTAGAATTGCCTACAGGTTAGTCCCACGGCCTTGTGAGGAAGTCAGATCTGCCCACGGGCTGGCCCCACGGCCATGGGAGCCCCACGGGCAAGCCACATGGGCATGTCCCAAGCCACACGAGCGTGTGCCCCTATTCTTAAGAAAAAGTTTCCAAAGTTTTCGGTCTAGTGCCAAATCACTTCTTAAACTTATTTTGGGCCTCGTAGGTCCATATTAGGGACTTAAAGATGGAATTTGAGAAATTTTAAATTGTAATACAGACTTATGACTCGATTTTGTTCCTTTATTAGTGTTTAATTTTGGTAATGCCTCGTAACCCTGTTTCGGTGACGGGTTGGGGTTAAAGGGTGTTACATTTTATTGGTATCAAAGTTATCAGGTTTAGCCAATTCTCAGACTAAATCGAGCTCGTAAGTGAGTCTAGAAGTACATGCCACAGTCAAGTCAAAACTGAGTCGGGATTTTTGTATGCTGACCTATTTGTTTGTTTTTGTTTCATATATTGAAGATGTCTAATGAAAGAATAAATGATACCGATGAAGAAATGTTCACTGGGGATGAAAATTCGTGTGATTTAGACGAAACAGAGTCAGTTACTCCCATTGTAAATCCAGTTAGAAACCAACCTCCTAATATAGAAAAAGATGAAAAAGGTAGAAGTGAATCTGAATTAGTAAAAATATTAGCTGATGCCCTTCAGCGGGTAGTGAAGTCTGTACTTACTGCTATGACTTTATCTATTCCTAAACGGGCCCCTATTAAGGAACTAAGAAAATAAGGTGCCACAAAATTCTCGGGTCTGAAAGGAGTTGATCTGTCCATAGCTGAAACTTGGATGGAGTCGACCAAGAGAGTATTACAACAACTAGAATGCACCTCCTGGGAAAGTCTGTTATGTGTTGTATCATTACTGCAAGGGGAGGCTTATTTATGGTGGGAATCAGTGGTTCGACATTTACCAGAGAATCAGATAACTTGGGATCTATTTCAGAAAGAGTTTCAAAAGAAATACATTGGGTAAATGGAAATCGAAGACAAGAAGCAAGAGTTTCTAATCCTGCGACAGAGTAATATGTCAGTTATAGATTACGAGAGGGAATTTTTGAGACTTAGCAGATATGCCTCCGAGTTTATTTCGACAGAATCTGACAACTGTAAAAGATTCTTACGTGGGTTAAGAGAGGAAATAAAACTACAATTAGTATCTCAGCGAATCACTGAATTTGTTGATTTAATTGAGCGGGCCAACATTGTTGAGCAAGTCTTAGGACTTGACAAAAAATCCAAAACTTCTAAATTGGTTGGGAAACGTATGGGAACTGTAAGTTTGAATCCTTTACCTAAAAGATCCAGGGATTCCTGAAGTGGATGGAGATCCAGTTTTAGATCAGATAAAAGAGAAAAGAGTCAGGGGAAACAAACTATAGTATCTATCGGTAGTGTAAGAGGTCCGTCCCGAGATGTTAATATTCTAGATTGTGAACATTGCGAGAAAAACCACAGAGGTGAATGCTGGAGATTGATCAGAGGGTGTTTTAAATGTGGAACTACAGATCATTATATTAAAGATTGCCCGAAAAAATGATAGTGCTACACTTGTGACATCACAGAGATCGGTCTCTACTGCTAGAGGCAGAGGATCGGGTAGAGGTGGATCAGTATCTAGAGTAGGAGGTACGAGAATAGAGAATGACATAGTGACCAGCAGTCTGAAGCTAGGGTGCTGACTAGAGCATATGTGGTCATAAACCACGAAGAAAGAGATGCTCATGATATGGTAACAGGTATATTTCTATTATATTCTGAGCCTGTTCATGCTTTAATTGATCCTGGATCTTCGCATTCCTATATTAATTCAAAATTAGTTGAGTCGAGAAAATTAACATCCGAAGTGTCTAGAGTGTCTATTGAGGTGTCGAGTCCGATAGTGAAAACAATGTTATTAAACCAGGTCTGTCCAAGATGCTCGTTGATTATACAGAATAAAACTTTTCCGGTTGACTTGTTGACTATGCCATTTGAGGATTTTGAAATAATACTGGGAATAGATTGGTTATTTGAACATGGAGTGGTTTTGGACTGCTATAAAAAGAGATTCAGCATTCAGACAGAAAGTGAAGGTCGAGTTGAAGTAAATGGTATTCGTACTAGTGGGCCAGCACAAATTATTTCAGCAATAAAGGCTAGTAAATTACTTCAACATGGTTGTTCAGCATATTTGACATATGTTATTAATTCTGATTCAGTTGAAAGCCAGTGCGGTAAAATTCGGGCAGTTTGTGAGTTTCCTGGTGTATTTCCTGAAGAATTACCGGGTTTACCGCCAGATAGGGAAGTAGAGTTTGCTATTGAGTTTTTCCAGGCACAGCACCAATCTTTATACCTCCATATGAGATGTCACCTACAGAGTTAAAAGAGCTAAAGATACAGTTGCAAGACTTATTAGACTGTTGTTTTATTTGATCGAGCATATCATTGTGAGGAGTTCCGATATTATTTGTTAAGAAGAAAGATGGCTCGATGCGACTTTGTATTGACTACAGACAGTTGAATAAAGTAACAATCAAGAATAAGTATCCACTACCTCGCATTGTTGATTTGTTTGATCAGTTAAAAGGAGCTTTTGTATTTTCGAAGATTGACTTAAGATCAGGCTACTACCAGTTGAGAGTAAAAGAAAGCGATGTTCCAAAGACAGTTTTTCATACAAGGTATGGTCACTATGAGTTCTTAGTAATGCCATTCGGGTTGACAAATGCTCCAGCTGCTTTTATGGATCTCATGAATCATATCTTTCAACCGTATTTAGAACAGTTTGTAGTAATTTTTATTGATGATATACTAATTTATTCGAAGTCAGATTCAGAGCATGATCAGCATCTCAGGATTGTACTATAGATATTACAGGAAAACAATTGTATGGAAAACTCAGCAAATGTGAATTTTGGTTGTCAGAGGTTGTATTCCTGGGTCATGTAGTATCTTCAAATGGAATCTGAGTTGATCCAAAGAAGATTGAAGCGATTGTACAATGGAAACCACCAAGAAACATGTCAGAGGTACATAGTTTTCTTGGTTTAGCTGGGTATCATAGAAGATTTGTAAATGGATTTTCAAAGATAGCTTTGCCGATGACCAAGCTGCTACAAAAGAATATACCATTTGTGTGGGATGATCAATGCCAAGAAAGTTTTGAAAAGTTGAAGCAAATGTTAACAGAGGCACCAATTCTAACATTACTAGAGTCGGGGAAAGATTTTGTAGTGTATAGTGATGGTTCTTTGAGTGGTCTGGGTTGTATACTGAACTGATGCAGGTTGGAAAGGTAATAGCCTATGCATCTCGTCAATTGAAACCACATAAGTGTAACTATCCAACTCATGATTTGGAACTAGCAGCTGTGATTTTTGCTCTGAAGATTTGGAGACATTATTTGTACGGTGAGAAATGTTACATCTATATCGATCATAAAAGTTTGAAATATCTCCTCTCCCCAAAAAATTGAATTTGTGACAGATACGGTGGATCGAGCTTTTAAAAGATTATGATTGTATCATAGACTATCATCCAAGAAAAACTAATGTAGTGGCTGACACTTTGAGTAGAAAAGCCACAATTGATTTGAGAGCAATGTTTGCACGACTCAGTATCTGTGATGATAGGAGTTTGATAGCTGAATTGAGAGTTAAACCAATGATGTTCAACCAGATTAAATCAGCTCAATTGAAAGATGCCAAATTGTTGAAGAAAAGAGAGATGATACAGACTGGTAGGTAGAAAATTTCAGTATTTATGCACATGGATGCTTAAGGTATCGAGATCGAGTTTGTGTTCTTGCTAAATCTGAATTGAAAGAGTTAATACTCTGAGAGGCACAAAGATGTATTGTGATCTACGAGATTCGTATTGGTAGCCCGGAATAAAAAGAGATATAGTTGAATATGTTGGTAAATGTCTTACATGTCAGCCTGTAAATGCGGAATATCTGGTTCCTATTGGGTTACTTCAGCCGATAAGTATTCCTGAATGGAAATTGGATCGTATCACAATGGATTTTGTTATGGGATTGCCACTGTCAGCGAGCAAAAAGAATGCTATTTGGGTAATAGTTGATCGACTTACTAAGTCAGCGCATTTTGTAGCAGTGAGAACTGATTGGTCACTTCAGAAATTGGCTGAGGTATATATTTGGGAAATAGTTAGATTGCATGGTATTCCAATATCTATAATCTCAGATCGAGATCCTTGATTTACATCAAGATTTTGAAGACAGTTACATGAGTCACTAGGCACACAACCTAATTTCAGTACAGCATTTCATCCGCAGAATGACGGAAAATCTGAACGGGTAATTCAAATCTTAGAAGATATGCTTCGGGCTTGCATCATTGATTTTGAATCAGGCTGGGAACGTTATTTACCTTTAGCTAAATTTGTGTATAATAATAGTTTCCAATCAAGTATTCAGATGGCTCCGTATGAAGCATTGTATGGACGAAGATGTAGATCACCTATGTGTTGGACCGAACTGAATGAAAGAAAAGTGATTGGACCGGAATTGATTCAAGAAAAGAAGAGACAGTCAAGAAAGTACAAGAGAGATTAAAAGCTGCATTTGATAGACAAAAGTCCTACATTGATTTGAAACGACGGGACATTGAGTATTCAGTTGGGGATAAAGTATTTCTTAAAGTTTCTCCATGGAAGAAAGTGTTGAGATTTGGTCAGAAAGGTAACTTGAGCCCTCGTTACATTGGGTTGTATGAAATTGTAGAAAGGATCGAACCAGTTGCTTATCGATTAGCTTTACCTCTAGAATTACAGAAGATACACGATGTTTTTCATGTTTCAATGCTACACAGATATAGATCAGATCCTTCTCATGTCATTTCCATTGAAGACATTGAGATTCGACTGGATTTGTCTTATGAAGAAGAACCAGTTGAGATTCTAGCACGAGGGATAAAAGAATTAAAAAATAACAAGGTTCTTCTAGTGAAATTGTCATGGAAAAGTCATAAGGTGGAAGAAGCGACTTGGGATCCAGAAGAAACTACGAAAGCTCAGTACCCCCATTTATTCTCAGGTAAATTTCGAGGACGAAATCTAATAAGGGGGAGAAATGTAACGACCTAAATTCCATAGGCACCGGAAAAGTGAGTTTAGGGCTTCCGTCTTAGGAAAATGAGTTCGTAAATATTTATAAAAAAATTATTTACGAAGTTAGTTGTGAGTTCAATTTGATTTTAATTAGGTGAATATATTTTTAATTAGAAGTAATTAGTAGAAAGGATTAAATTGAATAGAGCATAAAAGCTTAATCATAGAATAGAGAAAGGATAAAGGATTAAATTAGTAATTAAACTAAATTAGTGACATGTGTAAGTTAGAAAATAAATAAATGTGTATTTAAATTATTAGTACAAATGTATATAATATATAAATTTACTTATAAATTAAGTAAAAGATATTTACTTATTATTATTATTATTATTATTATTATATTTTATCTATTAATTGAGATAATGACAAATGTATGGTGATGAATTATTACATGTGTACATGTGTGTATGAATACACATGTAGTGTTTTTATTTGTATTAATTAGATATTTTATAATTAATTATTAATTAGTAAATGAAAAAAATAAAAAAAAAGAAAAAAGAAGGTGTAGAGAAGTCACGAAAATTAGGGAAAGAAAGAAGAAAAGAAAAGAAAAAAAAAGGAGAAATTAGGGTTTGGAAGCTTGGAAGTTAAATTGGTAAGTCAATTAAGTCCCCTTCTTAGTGATTTTGGTGTTTTTGAAGTTCTAAAGTTGAATACTTTCGAAATTTGTATGAAAATACTGAAAGATGATAGACTTTTAAGTAGGGTTTATGTTGAACTAATGATGAAATTGAGGGTTTAATTGATAGAAATTTAAAATTTTGGAAAACTGATAAAAATTTGATGGTTATATTAAAGTTTTGATGGAAATTGAATAAAGAAATAATATGAATTATAAAAAGGAAGAAGATGAAAATAGTTAGGACAAATTTGGGATTCAAGTTAAAGTTGCATGGAAAGTTATTATTTTCTATAAAATATGTGTGTTATTAATTAATTATAATTATGCTAATTTTTGTAGCAAACAAATAAATCGAGATGTTGAATGCGAAAGGAAAGGAAAAAGTGATCGAGGAGTAGCTCAAGAAAATATCTATTTGTATTACCTTAATTCAAGTTATTTATTATTAAATGTTTAATTTCAATATATGTGCATGAAAAATGAAATTGAGGTAAGTAGTGATATTTGAATTGAATGAGAATTGAATTTGATTGATGAATGTATATATGTGTGAAATTGAATTGTATAATGATTTGTGGTGAATTTGAAATTGTGATTGAATTGTTATTACGATTGATTTGATTTCAAATGACTATGATCAACTGAAAGTGAAAATGATATGAATATCTGATTCCAATACCCTATTAACTAGTCGGGCTAAGGTGGATATAGTTGGCATGCCATAGGATAAGAAGAGTTCAGGGATTCTTCGACCTCGAGTCGATGAGACACTTGGTGTGTCACATTTGTTTCGGATAGATTCGATGAGGCGTTGGTCACCACTTCGCTTCGGCTTAGCCGATGAGACGTTGGCCGTCACTTATTTACTTTGAACTATTCGATGAGGCGTTGGCCGCCACTATGGTGTGTTTGGTTGGGCCCATGTATCCTTCAAAGTCCAAGTTATGTTAATAGGGGAAATATATGTGAAGAGAAAAATCAAATGAAATTGATAAATTGAATTATTGAATGAAATGAAAAAAATGATATTGTTAGATGAAATGAGAAATGCAATTTGTGCTATGAGATTGAAGGCATCAAACCAAGGTTCATGAATTATTCATATTTGAAATGTGAATTGAATATTTATATGTGATTGAGAGATGAACCAAAGGTTCATGAATAGTTGGTAATCTTATTGATGAGATATTGATTCAAATAATGAAAATGATACAATGGAGATATGAAAACTTGGTACGAATTATATGTATGATTTGTTAATTATCTATGCATGTTTATGATATTTTATATTTGCTAAAATTTGAATTATGGTAATGCCACTGAGTATTTCCAATACTCACCCATGGTTTGTTTCTGTGCGCAGGCTAGGTAAAGTTGAACTTCGGTTTAGCATCCGAGTCAATCCCGACCTCAGCTTAATTTCTAGTGATGAATCTATCTTTTGGAAATGTGGCATGTATTAGGTTTTATTTTGGTCACTTAAATATATTTTATGTTTTGGATGTAAGGTAATTTGTAATTTTTAAGAAGTATTTGAAATGAATAAATGAATGTTATTTGATCAAGATTTATAAGTCAATGTTTTGAGCATGAATTAGGTGTGTTTAATATGTGAAAATAGCTTAAAAATGGTGAAAAATCAAGTTTTCACACGGCCAAGTCACATGGGCGTTTGCCCAGGCCGTGTGGCAAAGTCAGAATTGCCCACATGTTAGTCCCACGGCTATGTGAGCAAGTCAGATCTGCCCACGAGCTGGCCCCACGACCATGGGAGCCCCACGGGCATGTCCTAAGCCACACGGCCGTGTGCCCCTATTCTCAAGAAAAAGTTTCCAAAGTTTTCGGTCTAGTCCCAAATCACTTCTTTAACTTATTTTGTGCCTCGTAGGTCCATATTAGGGACTTAAAGATGGAATTTGAGAAATTTTAAATTGAAATACAGATATATGACTCGATTTTGTTCGTTTATTAATGATTAATTTCGGTAAGGCCTCGTAACCCTATTTCAGTGACGGGTTGGGGTTAAGGGGTGTTACAATTTGGGTCCTGTCCAATATACTATCAGCACAGTTAGCCACATCTATGTCTTTATCTTCTGGGAGTCATCCGCCCTGATGCCCAAGACAAATATCTCCCTAATTGGACTTAAAGACAACATATTAGTCTTTCAACTGGTTTGCTCATTTCCGATTAGACTAAGGACATGTTTAAGTTCGTTCATTAATACAAGTTGTCTTTTTGTACTACGTTTCGACCACATAATACCGCTTAGTATTAGTTAAACATTTAACAACCAATAAGAAACATTTACTTCTATTTTGCTTTGTGTGCAAAAACCATGTGAGGAATCAATGAATTTATTTTATTAATCAATCTGTTCAAAAAATTACAAGTGTATATTGACAAAAATACTACACTTAAGGCATCAAATCTAACAGTCTCCTACTTTCCCTAGTGAAGTAGATGAGTCCTTCATATGTTTCCCAAAGAGCTCTCTAGCTATAAGAGTATTAACTAAATAGATCCCTAGGGTTTGTCCTCATATGCGACCTTTGACTACGTCTACCATTTCGTCGAACACTATTATTTCCCTTATGTATTTTGTCTTTATGTGGTTAATTCAGATTTAACTATATCCACACTATTATAGTGTCATAGCTTTTCCATACCTCATAATTTGGCCTTCCATAGTGAAGTTAGCAGTGTAACCCTGCTTGACACTTATTCACATTATAGACCTTCCGTTTAGAATTAAAACATAACCTAATGTCGATTTCCTCAAATCTTGACACATTTGGAAGTCAAAATTAGTATACCCAATAGGAGTGAGATCTCCTCTAGAATGCACAAGCATATAATCTCTCGTTCTTCGTAAATACTTGAGTATATACTTAACTGCTTGCTAGTGTCTTGGTCCTAGATTCACCTATTATCCACTTACCAATTCCACTATAAAACAAAAATTTAAGCGTGTGTATAACATAACATACATGAGACTTCCTACTACCAAGCCATAAGGAACCTTTCTCATGTTCTCTCTTTCTACGTGCTTTTTTAGGATATTCCTCTAAAGAAAGATGAAATCTCGATATAAAGGGTTTATTTCCCTTCTTTGAATCGGTCATTACATAATGCTCCAATATATTGTCTATGTATGAAGCATGAGATAGTGCTATTACTTTGTTCTTTCGACCCTTTAGGATTTGAATACCTAGAACAAAATTAACGTTTCCCAAGTCATTCATGCTAAATTGTTAGGTTAACCATAGTTTAACCATGACAATGCCCTTACATCATTTTCAATTAGTAGAATGTCATCGATATATAAAACGAGAAAGACCACATTTCCATCCTCTAAAATTTTGTAAACACAAGGTTTAACTACGTTTTAATCAAATCAAAAAGTCTTGATCACTTGATCAAATCTTTGATTCCATGAGCGGGATGTTTACTTAAGTCTATATATGGATCTAAGCAGTTTGTAAACTTTATGCTCGCTTCCTTGAGCTATATATCTGGTGGGTTCTATCATGTAGATGCTTTATTCAAGATATTGTTCAAAAATATTGTCTTGACATCCATTTTCTAAATCTCGTAATTGAGAACCGTTGCAATGTATAGTAATATGCAAATTGACTTGAGCATGACAACTAGAGAGAAGGTTTTTTCGTAATCGATGCCTTATTTCTGAGTATAACCTTTTGCGACAAGTCTAGCCTTATAAGTCTCCACTTTTCAATCAGCATTTTTTTTCATCTTATAGATTTATTTACCCCCTATGAGTGTTATCCTTTCCAGTAAGTTTACAAGTTCCCACACTGAGTTAGAATACATAGAGTCCATATCAACTTTAATAGTTATTTGCCAGAATTTGGAATCAACACTTTGTATTGCTTCGTCATATATGAGTGGGTCTTCATCTTCTTGTTTGGCAGACTTAGTGTTAAAAACACTTCCTCAAGATTGGAAGAACTTAAGCCTACAGGAATCCCTTCTACCACGATGAAGCACCTTATGTTGTTGGTCATTTACAGGTATACTATTAGAAGTTGGTTCTAAAATCTTTTTCATAGGGTTTCATATATTTCTTGAAAGATCATTGAGTACCTCTTTACTTTGAGATTTGAATTCATTCACATAATTTTCTTCAAAGAAAGTAGCATGAGTTGACACTATAACAGTTTGCTCTTTCAGGTTATAAAATAAACTACCATTTGTTCCCTTTAGATATCCTACAAAAAAGCACAATTGTGTCCATAAGTTCAACTCCCTCACATCTTTATCTAATATGTGGGTTGGACATCCCCAAATCCTTAAATGTTCTAAACTTGGCTTCTTGTGTAATACTCCGACCAGTGTAGTCCTAGTTGATGGTTTGTGTGGGTGTATAGTTAGCTAAGTTTAAGCTAAGGAAAGACTAATTTGTGCTAACCTCTAGTGTTGTATTTTTAATTTTTGGTACGACATGAGTGGTGGACTATCTAATTAATCTGGTAGGTTTGTGATGAGTTTGGTTGAAGGGTTCGTCTTTTGGGAAAAGTGTTAGATTTTTGGTTTTATAGTTTGACGTGGTCATAGTGGGCACCCACCAATAGTGTCTTTTCTTGGTAAGACGTGTGATAGACCCTTCTGTTAGTATACACCAGTAGTGGATTATAAGATTGTTGACTCGATTGCTTCTTATTTGAAAATGTGTGTTTATTGTTCCATTTTAGTTTAGTCATTGCTAATATTCAATTAGAAATTAACTAAATTTTAATGATTATTTTATTGTGTGATATACTTAGAACGATTATGTTGGCAACAATAGAGTATGAGCTAGCTTTGCATATTAGCCATGTGTAAGTGGTGTGAGAGTTGTGTAAGCTATAAATATCTGTGAAACTCTGGTATCCTGCTTAAGGAAGAGTTATTCATTGGAAAGCAATTAGCAAGTGGTCAAGATTAGTAAGAAAAGGTTGTGCATGTAGTAATATAGATAGTATAACAAACCTCGTAGGGATTATCAGTGAGTATCTAGTTTGTTTTACTCTTCTTTGAGTTTCCTTCTATCTTGTGTATACCACTAATTGTTGATGTTATAACTTAGTGTTCAAGTGAACCCATCAGCACAAAACTATGTGAACTTATTGCATAATAATCTTCTATGTGTGCATGTTTGTGGCATGAAATGGATACAACTTCTTTAGGGTATAAACTCGATATCCAGATATGAAGAGCCATTGGTAGAGCATGTTAGTTGCAAACCAAAATGGCACATATGCTAGGCCACTAGTAGGACATGCTAGTTGTTAACCAGGTGGGAGAATATGATAAGCCACTGGTAGGGCATGTTAGTTGCTAATCAGATTGGCGTATATGTTGGGCTATTGGTACGACATGCTAGTTGTTAACTAGGTTGGCGACCATTAGTAGGGTATGTTAGTTACTAACTAGTTAGTGTGAGTGCTAAGATTGGTTGGGCATGTTAGTTACTAACTAACCTAGTAATATGGGTGCTGCCTATGATAGGAAATGTTAACTGTTAACCATGGCAAAGAGCCCTGAACTCATGGGAATATGCATGTGTTTAAAATGATAAGAAATGTGATATTTGTTCTAACATGTGATTGGAGGATCCGAGGTTTAACCCAAGAAAGGATTTGAAAAAAGTAAGTTAATATGGCTCTGTATGTGATATATGTTATGTGTTGAAAAGAGTAAGTTAATTTGACTCTGTATGTGTTATATGTTACGTATAATTACCGACAGAAAGGAAAAGTTGAATGTTAAGTGGTAAGTTTTGTTTCATGTTTATTGTGTTAAAAACGTAGTGTATTGTTTTAGTATTAGTATTTGGCGTATAGAATCCATCCTAATGTAGGTATGTATTATTTAGCCTGATGAGATGTATGAAATGCAAAGGTATGTGTTAGAAAAGATTGTGTTTGGTTGGGAAGTGTCAACTCTGTTAAGGCTAAAGTTCTCTTTGGTGTAAGGATGAAAGTATCTACTCAATGTTAAAGAAGAAGGTATGCACTCGATGTTAAAGTCTTCTTGAAAATGTTTTCCGCCATGGTTAAGTATTCACCAATGATATGAAAGTATCCACCCAAATGTCTCGCCCTGTATAGTTAGTTTATTACTCTATGTGCATGAGTTTACAGTTATAATTTTAATCTTGTTTTTGTATTTCATCAAAGGGTTGAGTCCTTTATTTTATGGAGCTTACTAAGTTTTTATGAACTTACCTCTCTTTTCTTTTCCCTCTTCCAGGAGGTACTCCATCGTAGGTTATTGAAAGGACTAAATTAGAAAAAATGACTTTTGCAATGAGCTTTACCTGTGTTTGTTTTGTAACATGCATATGTTCTATGGGGGTAGTGTGTTACTCTGATTTGAATTTGAATCTATAATAAAGTACCTTTTATTTAAATACAATTTTATTTGAATGATACCCTTAAAGGATTTGATAAATTTTATGAATTATGTTTTGTGAAGTGTTTTTTGCTTGTATATGCCAAACTATTTTATATGTTATGATCACTGCCAGTAATACTGTATTTTCAAAGGAAAATATTTTCAATTGAAAGTTTAAAACTCAATTGCATATACATCATGGAGTATACCAGGTTGGATACTTGTGTTTTTGAAATTTTTCAAAGTTAACATGTCATTATAATTATTGTATCTTGAAACTATGTAGAAGTTTGCTTTCCGTGTAATGCCTCGTCATGCCGCAATTTGTAAGGAGCTTTTGATGTTGCCTTAGTTGGAACATTATTCAGAATATAACAAGTCGTTTGTACTGCAAATCCCGAAAAGAGGTTGACAGCTTCGAAAAACTTAATATCGAACATACCATGTCTAACAACATTCAATTCCTTCTCTCTTCCACACCAATCTATTATGGAGTGCTCGACATGGTTAACTAGGATAGAATATCATTATCTATGAGGTACCCTAAGAACTCACCAGATAAATATTCCCTACCTCGATCAGACCGAAGTGCCTTTAAGGGTAAACCTAGTTGTTTCTACACTTCCCGATGAAACTCTTTAAATTTGCCAAATATTTCACTCTTGCGGTGCATCAACCATCTAGAATAGTAATCAATAAAGGTTACATAATACTCATAACCACCTTTTGTACTAACGCTCCTAAGGCCACATACGTCAGTATGCACAAGTTCTAGGGGTTTTTCAGCCCTCGTTCCTTTTGCATTAAAATATTGCTTAGTTATTTTACCATTCATGCAAGATTCATATTGTGGAAGATGAACTTATTTAAGCAAACTTAAGATGTTTTCTTTCACAAGTCTAGTGATTCTTTCTCGATTAATATGACCAATTCTTAAATGCCAAAGGTGGAGTGAGAAGTTTTAAGTATTTTATTCAATATCTCAGTCTCAAGAAGTGTGTACATATTTGGTTTTATAAAATAGAGATTATTTGACATCCATCCATTACAGATAAGATTTCAATTTCTAAATATTGTAATTCCATTATTAAAAGTCACGGTCAAGCCGTCTTTATATAAACATGCAATAGAAATTAAGTTTCTTTTGAAACTTGGTCTATAGAAAAGGTTTTTTAAAATAATCTTCATAAACTTATCAAAATAAAGATGTACATCTCCCACAACTTCAGTTGCCACACTTATCTTGTTTTTGGCCCGTAATGATAAGCTTTTATCTCTAATATCTTTCGTCTCCTTGATCCCTTATAGAGAAAAACAAACATGATTAGTGGCTCCCAAATCAATAACCTTGTGGTCTATTGAATATTCTACTAAACAAGATTCTATCATCAATAGTTCCATACCTTTTCCTTTGGTAACTAGGTATTCCCTCCACTCTTTACAGTTTGCTTTGAAGTTCCCTTTTTTACTGTAGAAGAAGCATTTAGACTTAGATAAGTTTTTAGGCTTTCTGGTTCTCTTCTTTTCCAATTGTTGTGGCCCAGAGATCTTAGCCATACCTTTCTTAGTGTGTTTTCCCTTCCCTTTTGAGGAAGAAGTGAAGATTATATTCGCTTTTGCTCTTCAAATCGGTTCACCACCATTCAACATCAACTTATAGAACTGTAACTCCTTCATGAGTTGTGTAAGCGTCAGGTTTTTGTTGCCAAGGTTATATGCGACCCGAAAACTAGAAAAATCTTTTGACAAGCTTTTGAACATCATCTAAATTTGAGTTGTTTAGTCTAGATTGGCCTTATTGTCCATAGCCTCAGCAAAGTATCCCATAAGAGTGATCACATGGTCTTTGACCAGGGTACCAGGATTTTGTTGGGCATTCATCAAGGTAGTTATGGCAGACTGTCAAGCCAAGGTAGCTTGTCCTCTAAACATGTTTTCTAGCTTCTCTGGAATCACTTTAGCAGTCTTACAGCTCTCTAATTGCTTATATAAATTACTTGGTCATGCTTGCCAGCAAATAGCAAATAGCTATCTCATCAGACTCTTCTCAGTGTTTTCTAGCCTTAGCTTGAGTGGTCAGTGGACACTTATTATCAAGAACTATTTTAAGTTTCTCACAGCTCAGGGCAATTATCAAGTTCTTTTTCCATTCCTTACAGTTATTTCCATTCAGTTTGTTTTAGTGAGTATGTTCAATAAGAGAGTTGGTGCCATTTTTGAAATGAAAAAAAAACATTCATATACTAATATCTTCATATTAAGAAAATGTTTGAAAATGTTTTGGAATATTACGGTACGCATTGCATATTACATTAAACCTTGAAAACATTTGTAAGCCGTTGCAATGATAATTCCCACACGTATTGAATCAAACCATCATGGGGTGATCACGATCAACTAGTAAGAATATGGATTTCCATCCAATTAGTAAATGAACCTAATTCCTTTAGGCATTCACACATACTAAGCATTGTGTAACAATTGACCATCATTCTAACTTAAGTAGAGCTTCGTGAGGAGTTACTTAACTTGACGATTTTGAGTGAATAACCATCAACTCAACTCCTATCGCATCATGCACCACAAATGAGCTATCATGGGATAATCTTACTGAGTAACATACTTTGACTAGTTGTCCTCTTTTGAAGATAGAATTTATTGACTTATCGCATGATAATGGTTACCACAATGGCCAGTCTAATTATCATTTGATCAAAAGAAAATTCTTCTTAATTTTAAGAAATCTCCTTAGTGAAATCCACATAATAGTCCTACTATGGGGTAGTGCACTTGCCATGTCCTTACAAGAGACCATTGATGGAAGCCGTAGGTCTTATTTAGGGACCTTTTCCCATTCAATATTTTACAAACATACAAGGTTTTTAGTTTCTAGTTTCAATCAAGTATGACCAATATATGCATGAAAAGTATATGTGACATTCTTTCCTAAACTATATGACATGCTTATCTAATGTACGCATGTCATGCTTTGGCAATTTTATAATATTTACATTCATTCATTCATTCATAAAAATCAACATTTTGATTTTCCATAATTTTTCTTTTAGGGAAAAAACTAAAGAACTGAATGTGATCCATGCACCAAGTAGAATCCCAAGAAAAAGAGGTGAGTCATATTTGACCACCTAAAAACCAAGCCTTTCCCAGTCAAACCCAACTCTTGACATGCACCTTCTCATTGCCACACTTTTCATAGTTATCGAATAACCTAAAGAAGTAAATGTAACAATAAAACACATGTATTTTCTCATTACGATACTTCTTATCTTTAATAGATCATCTGTAGATTATCCCATGCATATATATCACAACTATGTCATAAATAATTAGAAAATAGATATATAAAGAGATGATTAATAAAATAAAATTGTCACTCAAGGTTTCCATGGTTCTATTTCTATAAAATAAATGAAAAATAAAAATTGTATAGTTTTTCATCACAAGACATCCCTTGTGTCTTCGACCGCCATTGCTCCATCTTCTCCTCGTCATGGACTCCTTTTTGGAAAAATGGCATTTATGTCTTATGTCCATTTTCAGCTCACAAGAATTCTAAAAATTAAAAATAATCCTACGTGGAGATGATAGTCCATGATCTATTTCTTAAGAACCACAACCTTAATAAATAATAATTATATAACAAAAATATATAATATTGCATTGATTCACATATATTCCCCTAAACATGCAAATAATTACAAGAATGCCACATCTTATCAAATATTAATCAAACAAGATGAAGAGAGAGATTCGATCTCAATTTACACCATAAACATAGCATAACCTGCCTTTGATACCAATTGTTGAAAAAAAATCCAGTTTGGAAACAGTTTTCTTACACAGCAAAAAATATTTTTTTTGAAAACTGACCTTGTTTGTGATATTTATGGCAATAAACCTTAACCAAAATAGTGTTTTTAGATAAGCGGATCCTTGAGTTTTTCGTCTTTCAACCAAACGATCTTCTCCTCTATTCTTGTACCATGAACTACTTCGAGTTTGTGCTCAAACCAATTAAATCAAAACACAAAACTAGAAAAAGTTATCCTTTTGGGATGAAAACAAAACATTCTCTCTTCTATAATAGAAACTGGTAAAATTATTATTCTAAAAAATATATTTATAAGTTGAGAATAAATTCTCTTTATTTTTCGACAGAATAACAATATCTCAAAAGTTGTGTTAATAGCTCTGTCGATGACATCTATTTATAGGAAGAGAAGGTAGAGCTCTTGTAGAGTTGTAGATGTTTATTTTAAATAGAAAAGAAATATCCTACTTAGAGTAGGAAAGGAGTGAATGACTCACCCTTGTATTTCTACTAGGGTTGTCGCCCCCTTTATGTTATATGAAGGGTTTTGTGCCCATCTCACATAGGGTCTAATTACATGTACTTCTTAAGCCTTTTTGACCCAATACTCTGTAATGTGATCAAACCCGATTCAATTTTTCAATTTTTCAAAATAAATTTTAATATTTACATATTAAATAATTTTCTCATCTCAATTTTACTCCGGTAAAATTTTGTTGATTTTACCCCCGATAAAATTTTGAGAAAATTCGTTCAATATGTCACAACTCAACATGTTCACTATGACTGAATGATTTATTTTCATTTTCGGGTTTCAAAATAGTCTAAAAAAACATAAAATCATTCTTCCATCATCTTTTTAAGTAATCTTATATAGGATTGCAAATTTTCATTTTTATTTTTAGAAACCTACATTCATTTCCAAATTATTCCATTTCTTCATTTCGGAGAAAACCATAATCATTCCTGAATGTTTCTCATTCTTCTTTTTCTATTCATTCCGTTCATTTTTATTCAAACACAATTCATTTCTAGTTGATATTGTGCAAACCAAATTCTTAATATTGTATAAACAATGATTTTAGGATCTTCAAAATAATATAATTTTCACAGATCTTAGAATAATCTGATGTGAAATTGGAGTTAGCCATTAGTTTGATGAAGAGGAACATCCACTAAATTGATTTCTCCCTTTTGACCTTTTCTCTTAATTGCATAAAACCCTAAATGATGGATATTATTATAACTTTTATGTATGTTGTGTTTGTGTGTAACCCTAATAGGTAGAGAGAAGACCAATTTATAATGATCAACTTTTAATTTGGTACGTCCATCAAATAATTGAATGAACAAGTAAAGTTTAATTTCTATTAAAGTAAAACTACTATTCTCTTTAAATTAGGCCTCATTATTTTGAACTTTGTCTAGAATATTAGTATAAAAAAATCTTACTTTCTTCCACTTGGCTTAATGCGATAAAACATGATCCATCAATAGAACCAAGACCCATTCTGTGTTCATATTCTTTAAATGTCTTTGCTTGTAAGACTTTAGTTAATAAATATGCAATCATGAGACTAACCCAAATGTGCTTTATAGACACTCTTGTTTCTAAACTTTCTCCTTAACGATAAAATATTTTAATTTTATATGTTTTGTACCTTTAGAATATTTTTCGATATTGGAGAAAAAATTATTGCTACAAAACTGTCACAGTAAATTTTCAGTAGCTTGGCAATGGTGTCGACCATCCTATGTCGAGAGATAAAATCCCACAACCATAATGTATGAATAGTAGCCTCAATACATTCCACAAACTTCGCTTCCATCGTAGATGATGTAATGATAGACTGTTTAGCAGTTTTTCATGATATGACTATTTCAACAAGTAAAAATGAAAAACCAAAAGTGAATTTTCCACTACCAAGACATCCAACAAAATCTAAATCCAAATATTCAATCACATTTAACCAATATAATTATAAGGAATTAATTATATTATTTTTCCCAATTTAAATCATTCTTTGGACGCTGCATGCAACTAAATTTGTCTATTCTTTTGTATAAGAACAATTCTTGCTGAAAAATTATGCATATTATATCTCTTTAGAACCCTTTCGATATAGTTTTTCCAAGACAATCCTAACAATTCTTGTGACCTATCATGGATATTTAAATTTCTATATAAAAAAGGGATACCTCTCCCATATCTTTTATTGCAAAGTTATTCGATAGAAAAACCTTCATCTCGCACAATTTACTAAAATCATTCACAGTAAGCAAAATATAGTCAACATATAGAACTCAGAAAGTAAACTTTCTCCAACTAATTTTTTAATATATACATCGATCAATGATATTTTCTTAAAAACCAAAACTATACCCCCCTCACCTGACCCGATCTCCGGATCCGAGCTATAGGATACCCACATTCGTTGCCGGAGTAACAATAGTCAATTGACAGTAGATCATATTCACATGTATATATAATTCAATACTAAATATGTTCATTTATGGAAAAATAATAAAAAAAATAACTCTTAATGAGCTTACGAAAGCCCTTTTATTGACTCGAGCACAAAATAAAACCAAATTGCAAAGTTATCAAAATAGTTGGATTGATGTCGTGACTTCAACTAGTGCTCATCATGAAATGGCCATTACAATATGTCTCATGACAATGTCATGCCTTAGCTCATTGCGACCTTACTCACTGTAATGGCAAAGTTGCGACGTCCAAAATTTGAGGTCGCGACGTGACCCTTGTTTTTTTGTAAAAATGAAACATTTGGTACCTATCTTATACTTTCCTATCAAACCATATAACATGTACATCAACAATCATTTTCAATTGATTTCAAACATACTTAAATCATACCAAATATATTCAAACACTCAATTTCAAATTCTTAACAAGACATTCACTACATATCCACCATTTAAACCAAAGCATTTTAAGTCATTAAGGCATGCCAAACCAAGTCATTCTCTTACTAACCTTACCTATATCAAACCATCTTGAAATGATGCTTTTATAGTTTCAATACGAGCACTTATGAATACATACACATAGCTATGAATTATATGTCTTATATATAATTATCAACTATCCAGTTTAGGCTACATATCACAAACATAATTCAAGTTATAATGCTCAAATACATTCCATTTTATTCATTTATCAATAAGTTATCGTTTCTACCACATTCAATGTTATTTCATAAGTCACACTCACTTAACCATAGATCATTACATCATTAAACAATAAATGCATATATGTTCATTTCTATATGTGAACCAAAACACAAAATCATCACAAGTTACCAAATTCATCAAGACATCTTGTACATTAAGGTGTACACCAAAAACACTTATATACATGCTGCAATTCCTTGACTCAAAATGATCAAAAAGGCAGCAATTCAGTGATAAAACAGTTTGAACTTCGATGTTGATTCGGCTTGACGTGATCCGCAAGGTAACAATCTACAATAAAAAGGAAAAAAAAATAGCAAAGTAAGCATATACGATGCTTAGTAAGTTCATAGGCATTAAACAAAACTTACCTCATCATTTCATCTAAATACAAGAAAAAACTACCATAACTTGACATAACTTGGCTATACATGGCAATTACAACAACAATCAAGTGAGTAATAACTTATAACCACAGTCATATGATGATTCAATCATGTAACAAGAAATTTCATGTCAATTTGGATAACCAATCTTGATAATTCATCCAATTCAAAAATAGTATG
This sequence comes from Gossypium arboreum, assembly GCF_025698485.1. Taxonomy (NCBI): domain Eukaryota; kingdom Viridiplantae; phylum Streptophyta; class Magnoliopsida; order Malvales; family Malvaceae; genus Gossypium; species Gossypium arboreum. Next base: position 9,451,369 of record NC_069073.1, on the reverse strand, counting down.
TTCACACACATGATTCAAAACATTTTATTTAATTCATTCCATAATCTTCCTTTTTATACAATTATCACTTAGCCCTGTGAACTCTTGTAAACGGACTCGGATACTTCGATAATTGCACCACACTAGATTTCGCATCTGGGCTGAAACTACACCACACTAAGGCACCAAAGTACAAATCCCTTAGGCATCATATGCATATTCACATGCTAGTACATCCCTCCACCATACCAAGGTCTCTATAAAGACATATAATACTTGATTATCTACAACAAATGTTAGATCTCGGTTTAACCTGTGATAATCTCCATACAAACAAATATCCTGTACAAGCGCGTTCAAAATCCTATTGACATGCCAATCGTATCCTAACATTTACTAAGATCACCCAAGCATATTTAACACATATAACCATTTCCTTACAATTTAGTCCATAGCTCACCATTTGTATCAGTTCACAACCAAACACATCTATTCACAACCAAATACACAAAAATCTATAAAAATAAATACTATATGAACTTACTTAGTTAAAACAACAAGCAATTTGAATATTCTAGTGTTATTCAACAATTTTGGCTTTTCCCCAATTATCCCTGGTTTGATTCAATTCTTGATCTAAACAATTATTTTAGACAATTTATCAGTACCAAACATTTTTATACCATTCTATGATATGCATAAACCTATAAAATTACATTTTTTTGAAACCCCTAAAGTTTTTTATTTTATTAAATTTAATCCCTAAAACCGAAATAGTCATAATTTTCAATTTTGAACTTCTATTTCAAAGTCGATCTTAATCACATCCTTTTAGGACCCTCTACTATCTATTATTGTAGAAATTTCACATCAATTATAAAATTTATAGACTTTATTCTTTTTGTACAACTAACAATTCAACTTTACAATATAGTCATTTTCACATCTAAACTTAAAATCTATCAATTTAACACCAATTACTTCAAGAAATCAACAATAAAAACTTTCAAAAACTTTTAATAGTTTTACAAATTGGTATATAAGCTAGCTAAATCAAGATCTCATAACCTCAAAAACATAACAATTACAAGAAAAGGACTTAAATTACCATATAAATTGAGGACTGGAAGTATTTGAAGCTCAAAACCCTTTTCTTTTCTATGTTTTGGAGGAGAAGAAGATGAGTTGAAAAAAAAAAGACTTTTTCTCTTTTTAACTTTAACTTATTTACCTATAATTAAACTTAATTAATCATAATTAATTAATTAAACTTAAATTAGCTAAATTTTAAGCTTAATTAACTAAATTTAATGGATTTTAACCTTGTCCACCATCGTTTGAAGAAATAAAATGGTTTATTTACCATTTTGATCCTATAGTTATTTAAAAATATATAGTGATTGAACTTTTACAATATAGTTCATGTACCCTAATTACACAATTAATAGACCAAATTAAAGGACCATACTTTAATAAAATATTACATCAACTCCGTAAATATTTTAATTTAATATTTACGAACCTATTTTACGGAAATAAGATTCTAAAATCGCCTTTTTCAACACCTTTTTTGACACCACTAAGAATCGAGGTGTTACAAAAATACTTTATGGTATCTTTAAACTTGATGTAATATTGTTGTGAAGCTTATTTAAGCCTATATGTTGACTTCTTAAGCTCACACACCATATGGCATTTTCCCTTCAACTAAAAAAGCTTCAGGTTGATTCATATAAACTTTTTCCTCAATATTTCCATTTAAAAATGTTTTTTTTTCACCTCTAGTTGGTGTAATTCAAAATCATAATGAGCCACCAATGCCATAATAATTACTAAAGACTCTTTCTTAGAGACTGATGAGAAAGTCTCTTTATAATCAATATCATCCTTCTGAGTCTAACATTTGACAACAAGTCTAGTTTTATATTATGATCTTATCGTTTAAGTCACATTTGATTTTAAAAGCTTATTTACATCCAACTTGTTTTGAACCTTTTGGCAATTCAACAATGTCTTACAATATTTTTTTGTTCCATAGGTTTCATCTCATCTTTAATGGCATTTAGCCATTTATCAAACTCGTCACTAATTATGCCTTGTGAAAATGAAACAGGATCTTTATTTATTACAATATCAAAGTCTGACTCTTGCAAATAAACCACATAATCATCAAGAATGACTGATTTTCTCTCTCTTTCTCTTTAAGATCTTCTTAATGATATTATTTGTAGTTCAACCTTTGTGAATTAGTTTTTTCTTAGGGTTTTTCATCATTTAAATGCTTTGCAACATTATTAGGGTATTCAATAATTGCTGGAACAATGGTTAAAAGAACATTTATATGTGTAGAAAATTCTACTATGATTTATTTTATATTCTCAACTTATTTTGAAGCACTCTCTTTGGCTTCACCATTCTCAAGGAATATAAAATTACCAGCTTCTACAATTCTTGGATATGATTTTGAACATAACATATATATCATTTAGATTCCTTTAGATAACCAATAAAATATTAATTTATCATATAAGAATATAATTTTCTTTTATGTGGATTATATATTCTTATTTTCACTTGACAACCCTAAACATGTAGGTGCCTTAGCCTAGGTCTTCTTCCATTCCACAACTTAAGAGGAGTTTTTTTTTTTTTTGGAATTGCCTTACTAGGAATCCTATTTAATAGGTATGTTGTGGTTTTGAGTCATGCATCCATAATGAAATAGGTAATTAAAACTTAACCATGTCCAATAAAGTTTCCTTATGCCTTTCTACTATAACATTTTGTTGAGAATAGCATATTGTGCACATATGCCACGACTTTTGAAGAATGTTGTAAATGGACCTCGACATTGTATTGATTCAATAAATCTTTCATAACACTCACCACCTTACCAAATCTTACTATTTTCACTTTTTTATCTAATTGTCTTTCAACCTCATTAATGTATATCTTAAAGGCATTTATGGATTAAGATTTTTCATCAAGCAAATCGTATAACAATATCGTGAAAAACCACCTTTATATGTTTGGTTTGCTTTCCCTTAATCCAATCTATACATACACCTAGATCAATAAAATCTAGATTCAATATTGTAACACCCCAAAATTTTTAATTTTTGTTTTTGTGAATGTGTGACACAATTGAGTATTTGCTTCAATGGTTATGTGTTTTTAGTGTGTGTGAAAGGTCCCAAGCTCAAGCCATGCCTTGGCAAAATTTTGAATTTTTCTGAGTAAAACCTTAACTTTGTCCAATAGGCTTTTATTTAAATGTCTGTAAGTATACAACAGAATAGGCCTGCTGGTCTAGTGGTTAAGTGAAGTGTTAGGATGTTGGAGGTTATGGGTTTGAATCCCTGCATGAGCGTGGGTGACGTTTTTGCTCTAAGTTTTGGCTAGGAGTTGTGTCGTGGTGGGAATTTGAATAGTGGAGCTTGTGTGGGTTAGTAGGGAGAGATTTGGGGAGATGATAGAGGGATTATCAAAAAAATCTTTTTATTTTTCCTCTCCCCAACAAAAAAACAAGTTTCAGTTTTCTCTCCTTCTTCAAATCCTCTGCCGTCCCCCTATTCTCTTTTTCTTCTTTTTCTGGATTCGTTTCTTCCTTTCTTGTTTTGCAACGTAGTTGGTGCTCACACGGGTTTGGCAAGTCTCAGTATGTGTAGTAAGTACAGTTATTTTGATTTTGAATTAGTGATTCATAGGATTAGTTTGTTATGGAGAAGCTTAAATGCCTGGAGTGATTCGGTCGGCGTTGACGTGGTGTGGGAACGTTGTTACTCGATTTAAAGTAAGGTTTTTGAAGGTATTGGGTTTAACGTCTCGATTTAGTTTTGTTTAAGTTTCATTTTAACACTGGTTTTGAGCATTGAAATATCAATTTTTAGGTTCTAGAGTGCTCAGTGATCATTTTAGCATCAATCGAAACCAAGTCTGTACTCAATTGCACAGAAAATTAGGTTTCAGCGAAAACTGAATACCTCACTATCGACGCCACATGGGCATGTGGTCGCCCATGTGGTAGGCTGTTTCATGGACAGGGGCGTGTGTTCGACGAGACAAGGCCGTGTGCGACACACGGGCTAGACTGAATTGGGCCGTGTGGGCCACAAGGGCGTGTGGGTCCACACGGACATGTGAGATTTTATCACACGGCCAAGGAAAATTTGGGTCATGTGGGCCACACAGACGTGTGGACCCACAAGGGCAGGCCACATGGGCGTATAAGCCCATTTTCACTGAATTGATTGCTAAGGTTGCACAGATCACCCAAACTAACTGTGAACCTACTGTAAGGTCAGTAAGCATCATTTAGACCCCTAATTTTGTGAACCGACTGTTTGATTTATGTATATTGAGTATGATGATAATATGCCTGTATACTGAACTGGTTATATGTACTGATGTCATGAGTTAGCATGCCATGATTTGTTTGTTGCATTGCATGGGGTTGGGTTGATTATATTCGGAAAAAGTGTACTAAAAGGCACTTAAGCCTAATATACTGGCAGCTCAGCTACAAATTACTGATTTCTGCCGCATTCGGTACTACTTGGAGTGTAGGGATGGGTGGGTTGATTTAATCCCCACATGGAGTATAAGGTTGGAAGGAGATGGTGTGCAGAATCTGGTTGGGTAGGACTTGCTACTAAATACTACATGACTGCTACTGATACTGTGATGGGCTAAGGCCCTAATGCATACTGGTACTGAGATGGGTTAAGGCCCAAACTGTTAATTGATACTGAAAAGGGCTTAGTCCCAAGATTGTTTTAACTGTGCACTTTGTTTTGCTATTATTTGTTTTCTGTGGGATTACACAATAAATTTATGTAAACTCACCTTTTTGTTTAAATGTACATAGGTAATCCCCAGATCTAGACGGATTGGTGAGGCAGAGAACTCGACGCTGACCATGATTTTGGATTGTTATGTATTTAAATATGAGTCTTGGTTTTATTTCTATTTTATTTTTATTGGTTAAACTTTTGGGTTGTAAATTGGAATTTTGGATTTTTGCTTGGTTTTGGGATTTCTATTTTTCTTTACTTTATGGGTTTTAAACTGCTAGTCATAGGAAACCTCGGTTGTCAAAAGAAACAAATGTTTTATCAAGAAATACATGATTATTTAAACTGTTTTAAAAGCTTCCGTAACGAATAATGTTTTGAAACCACCGACTAAATAAGTAACACGATTTAGAAGCTAACAAGAGATAAAGAAAAGTATTCAAACGGATAATGGTTTTATCGAGATGGCACGGTTTTTAAGCACCCTATCATGCGACATCGTTAAATTCAGCCATAACGTCTAGGCCGAGTTTGGGATGTTACAGATAGAATCTTATTCTTTTCTAATCTTTCTAGTAATTATTGGATACAGACCTAAATGTTTATGACATGGGTAAGCTGAATTTTCATTTAGCTTACTACCTTAATTCCAACATTGTTATATTCAACAAGGATTCTTTAAAAACATTATCAACTTTCTATTTATATATACTATTAATAAGGTTTCTAGAATCTAAAACAATATTATTCTTAAATAAACTAAAACAATAATGTCCCTAGAAACTAAAGGTACATCAATTTTGAAAAAGATAATATTAAACAAATAAACATCAATTTTGAAAAAGATATAAGGTCTCTAGAAACTAAAGGTACATAAAGAGTCTCAAATAAGCCAAAGTGATAACTAGTATCCAAGACCAAACGATAACTCCTTGTCGAAACCATTTTTTAAAGGGATGTTTGAAAAATGGGGATCGACTTTTGAAAAACGAAAATAGGAGTCGCCACCAACCTTTTTAAGTGTGATTGGATCACCTTATAAAACGTTTTGGTCTACGAAAATAAGAAAACAGGTTCGGGAGTCGGTTACGTACAAGGAAGGATTAGCACCCTCGCAACACCCAAAATTGGTACCAAATTGAATAGTTTTCTGTCTTAATGTCAAAAATTTCAAAGGATTTAAAAATAGGATCCCTTTTTTAAAACCGGAATTATTTAAGTTGAAAAATCGATATTCCTTAGCTCCGAAAGAATACAAACATCACATCCAGCATGATAGGACACAATATTCTTAAACTCTCGTAACTAAAATCATCTTATGATTTACAAAATCTATTTAGAAGGATACTTTAGGCATTTAGACAAACGGGAAATCACAACCCAGCATGTTAGGGCATTATTTCCCGAATTCCTAAATACAAAAAACATTGCCTCATTTTAGAAAAACTTTTGGATAAAATATGACAATTAAATGAAATATATATTTTTTAAAATAATGATTTGAGTAAAATTTTAAAAAATAATTTACTAAGAGTAATAAAAAATTAATAAAAATGAAAGAGTTTGATATGATACTAAAATTATTTAAAAAATTAAAATATATAAAAAATCAGGAAACATGGATTAAATCAAAATAAAAGGGTTGAAAACGAAGATGAACAAAGAATAAAATAAGAACAAACCGTAGAAAATAAGAACGTAAGTGGGAGAGAAATTTGAGTGAAAGCTCTCAAAAAATTTTTATTGTTTCCCAAAACTCCAGTGTGTTTACAATGAAGGGAGAGGCCTCTATTTATAGTTGAACCTCCTTAAATCCAACGGTACAGATCAATTACATCAACGGTTGAGATTAAAAGGTATTTACAAATTAAATCTCTAAGATTACAAAATCATATCTTCTAAGATTGCATATCATATCTAAGATTGCAATCATATCTAAGATTGTATCATATCTAAGATTGCATGTCATATCTAAGATTGCATATCATTGAAGATTATATTTCCATATGAGTCAAGCTTGTAGATGGACCCTAAATCTTTTCAAGTAATGGGCCATTCCGATCGGGCCAAATTATATTTGTAATTCGACCGAACTTGACTTCGTTTTTTTGGGTTTATTATTTTGTTTTGGACTTATTTCGGGCCGGGCAAAATTGAATGTCTATATTGCCCTCTTTGCTCATTCATTGTAAACAGAATAGAGCAAAGACTATAAAGGACCAATTTTGCCCGGCTCATTGAGTCTTGAGTTCTTGATCCTTGATCTTCTTTAAATGGCCTCTTGACGGCTTCAATCTGCTTCACTGCAACTCAGGAAGGCGATATCTGCTATCTTTGATCTGCTCTCCGTCTAATATAGAGACGCCAAATCTGTTATCTTCGATCTGCTCCCCGTCTAATACAGAGACGCCAAATCTGTTTCTTCAATCTACTCCCCGTCTAATACAGAGATACCAAATCTGTTATCTCCGATTTACTCCCCGTCTAATACAGAGATGCCAAATCTGTCATCTTAGATCTGCCTCGATGTAAACAAATAAAGGTCAGATCTGCTATATCTTTGATCTGCTCCCCGTCTAATACAGAGATGCCAAATCATCTTGGATCTGCTTCAATGAAGGTCCAATCTGTTATGTCTTTGATCTGCTCCCCGTCTAATACAGAGATGCCAAATTATCTTGGATCTGCTTCAATGAAGGTTAGATCTGCTGTGTCTTCGATCTGCTCCCCGTCTAATACAGATATGCCAAATCATCTTGGATCTGCTTCAATAAAGATCAGATCTGCTATGTCTTCGATCTGCTCCCCGTCTAATACAGAGATGCCAAATCATCTTGGATCTGCTTTAATGAAGGTCAGATCTACTGTGTCTTTGATCTGCTCCCTGTCTAATACAGAGATGCCAAATCATCTTGGTCTGCATCAATGAAGGTCAGATCTGCTGTGTCTTCGATCTGCTCCCCGTCTAATACAGAGATGCCAAATCATCTTGGATCTGCTTCAATAAAGGTTAGATCTGCTATGTCTTCGATCTGTTCTCCGTCGAATATGGAGATGCCAAATCTGTTTCTTCGATTTGTTCTCTGACAGTACAGAGATGCCAAATCATCTTAGATCTGTTTCAGCGTAAACATGTGAAAGCCAAATCTGCTATATCTTCAATCTGCTCCTTTTCAATGCAAGGATGCCAAATCATCTTGGATCTACTTCGATGTGAAGACATCCGAAGGTTAGATCTGTTATGTCTTCGATCTGCTCTCCGTCGAATATGGAGATGCCAAATATGTTTCTTCGATTTATTCTCTGACAATACAGAGATGCCAAATCATCTTCGATCTACTCCCTGACAATACAGAGATGCCAAATTTGCTATCTTTGATCTGCTCCTTGTAAACGCAAGGATGCCAAATCATCTTAGATCTACTTCGATGTGAAAATGTCCGAAGGTTAGATCTGTTATGTCTTCGATCTGCTCTCCGTCGAATATGGAGATGCCAAATCTGTTTCTTCGATTTGTTCTCTGATAATACAGAGAAGTTAAATCATCTTGGATCTGCTTCAGCGTAAACACCTGAAGGTTAAATCTGCTATGTTTTAGCCTTTTACCCTACTGCTTAGGGGGTTAAGGCGCATCAATCTTCATTGTCCCTTGAAGGACATAACCTGTATAATGTGTATGAGTTCATGCCTAATGATTAGGACGCTGTGATCGAAGTGAGTCAAATGCTCCTAATTAAACCTGTTATAATGCAAAATGTTTATGAATATGACCCCTATTCCAGACGTCACCACTCATTCTTTCGTCGAAGTTTATCTTTATTTCTCTCGAAGTATCATTCCTACTCAGCCTGTGGGTTTGTACCATTTTTCAAATGCTATGATCCACTAAAAATGTCTGTAAGATGATCCTCTCTTAGGATCGAATTGTTTGATTTGTCCAATCATCATTTTTGACTAAAGAAAGAATTTTCTCGACTTCTTTTAAACCTCACTTACGTGAATTCTTTGAACAATTGTTCTGTTTTAGTTTCTTGTATTATCTAGAAATTTCCATAGTAATGAGCAAAACTTTATTTGTGAAAATTATTTAGTTCATCTATCATTATTTTAATACAACATACTTTAAGAATAATAGAAGATGAATTTAATCTTGAGAATAATTAGATTTGAATAAATTTGTCAAAAATACAAAGGAAATTAATCTAAAAGCCTATCTTTGAGAAGAAAAAGAATCTAAAGATAGCAAACAGGACAAAAGTTAGATGCCCTAGATATCGCCGCTTGAGCGTTTATATGCCAGCTCCATGAAGACTTTCTTGAATTCAACATGTGTTTAAAAGATCCAAAGTACTTTGTTGATGCCCCTTGATGCAACGCTTCACTCTTTGTTGAATCGATATAGCAAGATTATTGTGTGCTCTTCAAAATTTGAGTCGCCCTTTCGGTTTTCAACTCAAAACCCTTTGGTCACAAGGCGCCTTTGCGGGTTTTCACCTTGGCCTCTATTTTTTTCAAAACTCATATGCCCTTTTGGGTTTTCACCCTGAATTCTTCTCTCCTTTAGACAAAGTACTTTTTGACTGAGTCTGAATTCACTGGATTGGACAAAATCTTCCCATCCATTTCCATTAAGATCAATGCACCCCCAGAGAAAGCCTTCTTTACGACATACGGCCCTTCCCAATTTGGCATCCATTTTCCTCTAAAGTCCTTCTGAATAGGGAGGATCTTTTTCAGCACAAGATCCCCATCGTGGAATTCTCTTGGTTGCACTTTCTTGTCGTAAGCTCGCATCATTCGCTTCTGATACATCTGACCATGATGAATGGCCTTTAGCCTCTTTTACTCAATCAAGTTCAACTGATCATATCGCGATTGTATCCATTCAGCTTCATTCAACTTTATCTCTAACAAGACTCGAAGAGACGATATTTCCACTTCAATGGGTAACACTGCTTCCATCCCATAAACCAACGAGAAATGAGTTGCCCCGGTAGAGGTTCTGACAGACTTTCGGTAAGCTAAAAGTACAAATGGTAACTTCTCATGCCAGTCTCTGTAGGTTTCAGTCATTTTCCCCACTATCTTCTTGATGTTTTTGTTAGCAGCTTCCACTGCCCCATTCATCTTTGGGCGATACGGTGAAGAGTTATGATGCTTAATCCTGAACTGACTATAAACTTCTGCTATCGTTTTGTTATTCAAGTTCAGTGCATTATCTGATATGATCCTTTCAGGCATCCCATACCGAAAAATAATCTCTTTCTTCAAGAAACGACTTACAGCCGACTTAGTAACATTCGCATAAGAAGCAGCCTCTACCCACTTCGTGAAGTAATCAATGACCACAAAAATAAAGCGATGCCTATTTGAAGCTTTTGGTGATATTGGCCCAATGACATCCATGCCCCACATAGAAAAAGGCCATGGAGAAGTCATGACGTGTAGAGGTAAAGGTGGTACATGAATCGTGTCTCCATAAATCTGACATTTATGGTATTTTTTGGCGTAGTTGATACAATCCCCTTCCAAAGTAGACCAATAATATCCAAACCTCATGATTTGTCTAGCCATCGTGAAACCATTAGCGTGCGTTCAACAAACACCCTCATGAACTTCTTCCAAGATTAACTTAGCTTCCACAGAGTCAACACATCTCAATAGTACTTGGTCCTTTCTTCTTTTGTACAAGATGTCCCCATCCAAAATGTAGTCGCAGGCTAATCTCCTTAAAGTTCGCTTATCATTTTCAGTTGTCTGTTCTGGGTATTTACGATCTCTTACATATCGCAATATATCCTGATACCAAGGGTTATCATCCTTTTCTTCTTCCTCAATGTTACAACAGTGAGCTGGAGTCTCGAAGATACTCATCTGAATGAGTCTCATCTCCTCCTCTTTATTCACTTTAATCATTGAAGCCAAGGTTGCTAGAGCATCTGCCATCTGGTTTTCGTCTCGTGGGATATACTTGAAAGTGATGTCATCAAACTCCTCAAGTAACCCCAAAACTACATTTCGATAATTGATCAATTTAGGATCCCTTGTCTCCCATTCACCTTTAAGCTGGTAAATTACCAACGCAGAGTCTCCATAAACTTCCAAGGTTCTTATTCTTCGCTCTATAGCCACTCGGAGTCCCATGATGCACGCTTCATACTCGGCCATATTGTTTGTGCAATCAAAATCCAACTTGCACGTGAATGGATAATAATCACCATTTGGGGATACCAAGACTGCCCCAATTCCATTTCCCACTGCATTGGATGCCCCATCAAAGCTCAACTTCTAAGGATAATCCTCTGTAGCTACTACACACATCAACTCCTCATTTGGAAAATCAAAATTCAATAGCTCATAGTCTTCTAGAGCTCTACTAGCCAGAAATTCCGCTATCGCAATTCTCTTTTATAGCCTTCTGGCTCACATAAACTATGTCAAACTCTGAAAGCAGAATTTGCCACCTCGTCATTCTTCCATTCAAAGCTGTTGACTCCATCATATACTTCAGAGGATCAAGTTTTGAAATAAGCCAAGTAGTATGATACAACATATATTGCCTCAACCTTCGAGTCGTCCAGATTAAAGCACAGTACAATTTCTCAATTGGCAAATATCTCATCTCACACTCTGTGAATTTCTTGCTGGGGTGGTATATCGCTTTCTCCTTTCTTCCCGACTCGTCATGTTGGCCAAGCACATATCCCATAGAATTGCTAAACACTGATAAGTACAGAATTAATGGTCTACCTGGATTAGGTGGAGATAACACATGAGCATTTAACAAGTATTGCTTAACCTTATCGAAAGTCTGGCATTCCTCATCCCAAGTACCTTGGTTGTGTTTTCGAAGGAGGCAAAATATAGGCTCACATTTCTTAGTTAATTGTGAAATAAACCGAGCAATATAATTCAACCTTCCAAGAAAACCCCGAACTTCTTTCTGAGTACGTGGTGAAGGTAAATCTTGTATGGCCCTAACTTTGTCTGAATCAACTTCTTTTCCTTTTTCACTGACCACAAAACCTAGTAACTTCCCCGACCTGAATCCGAAAGTGCATTTTGCCGGATTAAGTTTTAACTGAAACTTCCGTAATCTCAGGAACAGCTTCCTCAAAACTTCAATATGTTCCTCCTCCATTCGAGATTTGGAAATCATATCATCAACATACACCTTAATTTCTTTGGGCATCATATCATGAAATAAGTTCACCATGGCCGGTTGGTATGTTGCCCCAGCATTCTTCACTCCAAACAGCATTACTTTGTAACAAAAGGTGCCCCACAATGTTATGAAAGTGGTTTTACCCATGTCTTCCGGATGCATCTTGATCTGGTTGTACCCCGAGAAACCATCTATGAAGGAGAACAATGAATATCCCGCTGTGTTGTCTACCAAAGTGTCTATGTGAGGCAGAGGGAAATTATCTTTTGGGCTAACTTTGTTCATATTCCTATAATCAACACACATTCGTACCTTCCCATCCTTCTTAGGAACTAGTACAATGTTAGCTACCCATTCAGCATACTTCACCTCTTGTAAGAATCCTGCATCGAACTGTTTCTTGACTTCATCCTTTATTTTTAATACGATATATGGTCTCATTCTTCGTAACTTCTGTTGGACTGGCTTACAATCCTGTCTTATTGGAAGACGATGCACCACAATATCAGTAATTAACCCTGGCATATCTTGATAGGACCATGCGAAGATATCCTTGAACTTACGTAACAACTTAATCAGTCTTTGCCTTATATCATCAGCAATATGCATGCCAATTTTCACCTCTTTCCCTTCCTCTAGGGCTACATTCTCTACTGCCTCTTTCTCATGTGGCATGATTTCTTTCTCCTCCTGTTTCACCATCCTTAAAAGATCTAGAGACACATCACAATCCTGGACATCTTCAAAATCCTGTGATTCCTCTAAACACATGTCTTGCTCACGAGAGAAATCAGGATTTGTAATATCAATGCTCATGTCATTGATATCTAGGGATCTATGAAGTATAAAGAATATACAAAGAATGAATGAATTTAAGAATGATTATTTATGTGCTATGAATGAAAGAATAAGAATTGCCAAAATTTAACGGAATATTGTTTGATAAAAATGAAACAATACTCGTTCAAATTGATAAAAGTTATGCTTTATTAAAAAATAATAGATGATTGTAAGCCCATTTCACAAATGAAATCCTATTACTCCTAGACTCTAGAGTAGCAAGAATGTTTCAAGAATTACTCTGAAAATTTCCTAAAGACTACAGGAAGTTCCTTCACAGTCCAATTGTTCAGAGAGCTTCCCGGTTCGTAAGGGCGAATGCCCTCAAGGTTTCCTTGTTCCAACCCTTTGTCGTGTATTGCTCTCATTCTCCCTATTAATTTTAACTAATTAGGGTCTTTCTATAAACTTGAATGCATATGATATAATGAGATGCTATGAAATGCAAATGCATGAATGCAAAAAGATGTTGATCCTGATTCAATTTCATTTTAGAAAACGTTATTTAAGGAAGAAAAATCTTTTCATAAAATGGATTACAAATACACTTTCGCCTGTAGACCTAGAGTCTTAACCCTATCTAATAACAATGTTAACTCTCGTCCTCGGCCTGACGATGACTCATACATTATACTCAGCGTTCTATCTTGTACTGCCAAATCCTACAAGTGTTCAGCAACCTCTCGAATCTGAACTAAGGCTTCTCCTATGAGATAATCCCTATTTCCAACTTGATCCTGAATATGGTGAAGTTCTCCCTTCCACTGTTCTTCTCTTGCCTCGAGCTGCTCAATCCGTAGCTCACAGTCCTGTAGTGCTATTTCCAACCTTCCGATATCGTGTTTCATTTCCTTGATCTTATTCAAGCTTGCCTTTAACTCGATTGCAAGGTTACGACTTCAGTGATGATAAAGAGACCGTCCAAGTTCAGCCACCTTAGTTTTTAATCCTTGATTTTCCTTCTCTAGGGCCTGATTTCGCGACTGCATCTCTTGGAACTTCTTCTCCCAATACTCGGCTTTGGCTCTTTCTTCCTGAATCTCTTGCTGCCACTGCTCTGGAGATCTCCCTAATCTGACCCTTTTCAACGTTACCTAGGCATTTTTGTAGTGCGTCTTTAAATCATCTCAATCTTTCTTGATCTTTTTCCTTTTTCACCTTCTCAACTTCCATCTTTTGAATATCAAAGTCGAGACTTAAGCACATTTTTTCCTCTTCGAGCTTCTCAATCCTCTTTTCAATCTTCGAATTCTTTCTCTCGAACTCTTGCTTCATAACCTCCAACTCTGATGGAATCACTCGTAAACTCTCCTCTAATAATCGAGCCACTCCCAAAATTGGCCTAGGGACATTTTCGTTGACTCTCCTACTAAACCACCCTTTATACTCAAGGATTGACGTCGAGCCTTCGGTCAAGATCTTCATACAGAAAGGCTTCTTCCAAGCCTCAAAAATCTCTCGCATCTTCTTCTTATAGTGATCTCCTTTATAAGAGAAATCACTTTGACCTAGACCCTGTGTAATCGGTATGAACTACCTCGCTCTATATTGCCTTAGAACAAGCAATGGTGCATATCCAACAACTCCCCAAATTCCTGGCAAAGGGACCCAATCAAAACTACCACAGCGGTAAAGGATTTCACTAGGAACCAACCAAGGAGCCTTCCACATAACATCTTCCTCTTGAAGATTCTGAAGAATATCTATCCACCTCTCCTCTGAAATGTCATCTCTCCTCGGCATGTCTACTGTTTCTTTTAAGGGATAATAACCCTCAAAGAATACTCGGCAAGGAACCTTATCAAGCTTCCAAAAATGACTGTGGAACCAAACCAACAGCAACTGTGCATATCCAATGAATCTACCTTACTGGCTCTCCGACATGCACTCAAAGATCTAAATGTCTCAGCTAGGATTGCTGGTACCGATGTATTCTGCTTACCAACGCGATCAAACAAATCCGCAACTGCCTCATCTATGTGCCCCAACGCCTTTGGGAAAATCACCATGCCGTAAATACTCAAAGCTAGGACGTCGACCCTTTTCTTTACGTCTGGATGTGTCGATATCAAATCCCTCAAAATGGCCCATGGAACGCACTTACTATCACCCTTTTGTCAGATATCGAGCTACTGACCCTTTGCTCACTCATCCCAGTAATCATCACCAACCTCTTTGCAAAAGTTGGAAAACTACCAGGCCTAACATAAGCCTTGTGACCCTAAATCCTCAGGCAACGCAGTAAAGTCGTATACTCCTCCAAAGTAGGTGCAAGATCAACATCACCAAATGTAAAGCAACTATAAGCGAGGATTCGAAGCGTACCATAGCTCAAACAAGTGCCTATCTACTTTGACGTCTAGCAAATAGGGAAGGTCTCCATAATTCTGATAGAAAAGCTACTTAGCCTCGTCATCCCATTGGGCCGAAATGTATCTCAGCTCCTGAAACTCATTCTGCATCGAATTAATACGAGTGAAGTCCCATAACTCTGACGTATATCCCTCGGTGACACTATCTCCTTTCTCTAACTGGGTTTTCTCTGACCAGGTACAAACAGAAGCATTGTCGTCCACTCTATCAAGGTATTCATTCCTCATTACAAAACTTTCTAATCTAGAAATCGAGCCGTGAATCGACATCTTTAAATGCCAAATGACATGCAATGACAGCAAAATAAAAATAGGTCAGTATCATAAAAAAATGATAAACAAGTACTTAAATTGGTAGCTTACTAAAGGCTATCATTATCTTTCCTAAACTCTTTAAAGTTCACTATATGAGTTTTAACTCTAAAGCCAGGGTACCTGAACCAGTAGATTCCTTGGTCTTCACCCATTATAGGCTCATATAGACCAAGTTCAGTTCAGGGGGGCACATTTCCCTATGGCCATACGGAGATGAAAATCTCAGGAAGACATAGGTACAGTATCCCTGAAGCAATCCACTAGCTCATATGAAGGTGAAAACCTTACGAAAGCGTAGCTTCTCACTCCCATTTAAGGTTGTGACCTCAACGGTCATGCAAATGCAATGTACAGCAATAAGGTAACAAACATATGCAGCAAACACATGTAAAAAGGATCCAATTTTAAATTTTCCAAACTTCTGACATTAAGACAGAAAATACTCAATTTCTTGGCTTCACTCTCTTAAGTCCCCAGTGGAATCACCAAGCTGTCGAAACCATTTTTTAAAGGGATGTTTGAAAAATGGGGATTGACTTTTGAAAAACGAAAACAGGAGTCGCCACCAACCTTTTTAGGTGTGATTGGATCACTTTATAAAACGTTTTGGTCTACTAAAATTAAAAAAACAGGTTCGGGAGTCGGTTACGTACGAGGAAGGATTAGCAACCTTGCAATGCCCAAAATTGGTTCCAAATTGAATAGTTTTCTGTCTTAATGTCAAAAATTTTAAAGGATTTAAAAATAGGATCCCTTTTTTAAAACCGGAATTATTTAAGTTGAAAAATCGAGATTCCTTAGCTCCGAAAGAATACAAACATCATATCCACATGATAGGACACGATATTCTTAAACTCTCAGAATCGAAATCATCTCGTGATTTACAAAATCTATTTAGAAGGATACTTTAGGCATTTAGACAAATGGGAAATCGCAACCCAAAGATGTTAGGGCACTATTTCCTAATTCCTAAATACGAAAAACATTGCCTCATTTTAGAAAAACTTTTGGATAAAATATGACAATTAAATGAAATATGTTTTTTAAAATAATGATTTGAGTAAAATTTTAAAAATAATTTACTAAGAGTAATAAAAATTATTAAAAAATGAAAGAGTTTGATATGATACTAAAATTATTTAAAAAAATTAAAAATATAAAAAAATCGGGAAACATGGATTAAATCAAAATAAAAAGGTTGAAAAACGAAGATGAAAAAAAATAAAATAAGAACAAACCGTAGAAAATAAGAACGTAAGTGGGAGAGAAATTTGAGTGAAAGCTCTCAAAAATTTTTTATTGTTTCCCAAAACTCCAGTGTGTTTACAATGAAGGGAGAGACCTCTATTTATAGTTGAACCTCCTCAAATCCAACGGTACAGACCAATTACATCAACGGTTGAGATTAAAAGGTATCTACAAATTAAATCTCTAAGATTACAAAATCATATCTTCTAAGATTGCATATCATATCTAAGATTATATCATATCTAAGATTGCATATCATATCTAAGATTGCATATCATTGAAGATTATATTTCCATATGAGTCAAGCTTGTAGATGGACCTTAAATCTTTTCAAGTAATGGGCCATTCCGATCGGGCCAAATTATATTTGTAATTCTGGACTAAACTTGGACTTCGTTTTTTTTTTGGGTTTATTATTTTTGTTTTTGGACTTATTTCTGGGCCCGGGCAAAATTGAGTGTCTACACTCCTTATTCCTTCAATCGAGGCCTTTTTACAATTCTCCACATATAGAAAATATTTAGTTCAGTTTGTGATTTAGATCAAAAGAAAACATTCCATCAGATTGGATACATTAATAGTAGCACCAGAATAAAACCACCAAGTATTACTAGGAACTTTAGTTAAGTTTGATTTGAATCATACAGAAGCATAAAATCTACCTTTCTTTTCTCGCTAAGCTTGGCATTTTTTACAGTGTTTGTGATAACATCATAATTTCTTACAGAAGTGAAACTTATTTGCCATTCGTTGATTAGCATGTTTCAACTCTTTAACCCACAAGGTTGATGGAATTACTTCCTTGACTTTTTAATCTTGCTTTCTTCTAGACGAGCTTAATAGTTAATTCATTGACATCTTACTTATATTTAATAATATTCTAGTTAATTTGAAATGACTCACAATTCATAGGTAGAGGGTTCAATATAAATTACACTAAAGAGGAGTCATCCACTGTCATCCCCAAGGTCTTTAGCCTTGCTACAATATTAGGCATCTCAATATGTTTTTCTATTCCTCTCAACCCATCATACATCATGGTCGCGAGTTGTGTCATTAAAGTACAAGTGACTTATCCATATAATGGAAAAGTTCTTCCTGAAACAAAAGATATTCTTTCACACTTTCATTTTCTGGAATTGTGGTTTTAATGTTGTTAGCTATAGTCATTTGCCAAAAAAAAAAACACCTAAGGCTTAATCTGTTTGATTGTTCCTATTGCTTATGGTACAACATCTCTTCTTCAAATCATAAGTCAATAATAGCAGTAGGTTTATCTTTTAATAGTGTCAAGTTAAAAAAAAAACACCTAAATGGAGCTTGACTTATTTATCCCATTCAAAGAAGTTTAACCCATTAAGCAAAGTAAGAGATAAAAGTTGTAAATGAAAAGAAAGAGCTGCAAAATAATACATAAATGCTCAAAATGCAATTACTTTAATAGACAAATAAATAATTTTCATTAATATACACGTTGTCTTTGGACATTCAAATATATATCAATAAGAACATTAATTTATCACCATAGTTTTCACTATTCACAAAATAAATAATTCACCTTTGGGCATATTTTGAAGTTCTTATAAGTAGTGAAAGTCTATTCATTCATTTTGTTCATTATAAGCATTTCATTATTTACATGGACATTGACAAATATATATAATTTAATTGACATCTACGAAAATGATTGTGCCTTAGTATGTGTGCACTAAGGCAGAAGAATTTGTAAACAGATATAAAATTGCGGTACACTACAAGTGTAACAGACCTAGTTGTAATATTTATAAAGATATACAATATAATATCTTTCAGAGTACTCCAATGATCGAACCTAAAAGAGGTATGTGATAAATTTGAATTTAAAAGAGAAAGGCATGCAAAATGCAAAGTCTAAATAACTAATCAATAATTATTTTACTAAAATTAATAAAATAAAAATTGAGTATTAACTAACTCTAAGGACCTAATTGTAAAGATATCAAAAGTTTTAATCACATTAATTGAGAAAAGGAAATTGGAATTGGTTAATTTCTGTGTTCGCAATTTACTTTTGGATTAATGAATTCAACAAATAATCACCTAATTGGGTCAATCAATATCTTTCAGCCTATAATTTTACAAATTCATAATTTAATCTCACTTATCTTTTGACCTAACATAACTAAAAAGGACAATTGAGTTTCCTACTCGATTACACCTCCTCTCGGACTCCTTTATCCAAATTTTTACCTAGAGTTGTCAATTCTAGATTTTATTTTCTAGTCAATTTAGTCAAATTATTCAATATAATTCCTAAACCTCCAATTCATTGCTCACACTTCAATTAACCAATTTGTTGATAACTTTAGTGCCTATCCCTGCTAGTCCAACAAGATCCACTCAATTTCCAATTCATTTAAACAAGAAAATAAATAAAATTTAAGGGTTTAAGAATTCTCAATTTTCGATAATTGAATTCCTCACTTTGTTGATCATGGTGAAGAATACACAAGTTCCTTAATTGATAATTAGTGTAGACTTTTGACGAAACGAAAGGGAAATTAATAATAATCTAAATTTTTATTGAAAAATGAAGACAATAAATAAAGAAAATAAGATAATAAAATTGTAGAAAAAGATGTTTAATCCAAAACCTAAGAAACTAAACAAATAGAAAAGTCCCCTAAACATTGTTTTAAAGTAGTATTTATAGTACTTTTAAAGTTAACCTAAATTAGACCAATATGCCATTGATTCACATAATCATCAGAGCCTGTTTTGACCAAAAAACTCTTTCAAAGTTTATCTCGTCAAGCTTTAATGTTACGACACCAAAGATCTTGTGTTGCGAATTTCCACACAACTCTCTCCCAATTCTATATGGAAGTTAGAGTGTAACGACTTCAACTATCGGTGTCGCAACTTTTCTCCAAAATGGTTGAGATTTTTCAATCTTGGTGATTGTCTTCAATGTTGCAACTTTATCAGCATGTTGCCATGACTTCCAACCCTCGATGTCTAAACTTTGGCCACAATACACTTGCAATGTTACTGTTGCTCAAAGTTCATTCCCAGGTGGGTGATCAGCTTCAATGTCTCGACTTCACAGATTTGGTGTCGCGACATCCATGGCAGCCTCAAGGTTCCTTTCTATTTTCACCGAAGTCACCTTCTACACAAGCTACAAATAATCATTGCTAAAAATACAAGATTTTGCCTAATTTGTCACTAGCCACACTTCAAATATATAATTTAATTTATTAACTGAAAATTTAACAAATCTTTAAAAAATTAAAAAGTTAACTACAAGCTTTTTAAGTGTAAAAAGAACTCAATTTACCATATCAAATTATGAAAATCATAAAACTTTATAATTTGGCCACTTTGGTGACTAATAAATTACATACATCACATAGAAGTCAAATAAAAATATATAGTAAACGTTAAGGGATAAAAACTTTTAATACTCATTCATATAAAACACATAGAATACTCATAATATGATATATCTCCAAATTTATATATCAAAATATAACTCATTAATTATTATTTTATTTTAATTATCATTTTAAAATATAATAAATAATAAAGTCAATAAAAACAGTAAAGTGATTTCTTTAACTAATGCCACCATGATGATAATATTTCAATGTTACTTAATAAATTTAATCCACTAATTATTTGAAAATATTATAAGAAATCATTACAACATTATTTTTATAAGTACGATAATGCAAAACTAAATGCTATTATTTTTTATGGATTGTCAATCATACAAGACACATAGCACTAATATTCATTTTAATAACATTCATTCAAGAACCACATTGCATTGATATGTTTTATTCCTTGAAATTTAAGCAAAAATAAAAATATGAATTTACTTTAATGTGTGCTACTAAGTTACCCATGAAATTTATTTTATATAAAAATTTCATGAAAAATCTTTATGATATTGATATTGTGCAAACCAAATTATTAATATTGCATAAACAAATATTTTAGTATTTTAGAATAATATGATTTCCACAAGTCTTTAAATTATTTGATGCAAAATTGGAGTTGACAAGTGATTTGACGAAGAAGAACACTGATTTAATTTGCAAAATTAGATGTAATTTTTTATTAGTTTTATATGTGTAAACATAATAGATATAGGAAGGATTAATTTATATATGATGAACTTTTAATTTGATATGTCCATTAAGCACCGGATGAATGGATATGATTTAATTTGCTATTAAAGTAAATAACTTAATTATCTTAAATTGGGTCACTTGATTTTAGACTTAAATATGGGATAAAATGGTACACTATCTCATATGACACATACATTTAGCACACATAAAAATATAATATTCATCATTATTATCATATTATAGCAAATTAAAATGTGTGTTATGATAATTGTATATAGTTTAAGTCTTATGTTTTCTTATGATACATGTTTAAATAACATACATATCACAATATAGTCACAATAATATCTTACACATTATCATAATAAATATGAAATACATTAATTTTACACCAAAACTTAGTAATTGAGCTCGAGTGTTACATTATCATAAAATTTTCATCCACTAATACAACCAAACCCCATTCTATGTACATGTTCATTAATTGTCTTTGGTTGTAAGTTTTTAGTTAACTGATACGTTATCTTAAGATCAGTTCTAATATGCTCTATAAATACTCTTTACTTTTGAACATCTTCCGTAACAATAAAAATATTTTAATTCCATATGTTTTGCACATTCAAAATATTTGTCATTCTTAGAGTAAAATATAGCTATAGAATTATCACAATAAATTTTTAGTAGCTTGATAATAGTGTTAACTACCCTAAGTCCTAAAATAAAGATTTGCAACCACAATACATGAATAATGGCCTTAAAACATGTCACGAACTTTTTTCCATCTTAGATGTTGCAATGATAGACAATTTAGCACTTTTCCATAACATGAATTCTTCAATATATAGAAATAAAAAGCCAAAAGTGAACTTTCTACTCTTAAAACATTTGATAAAATCTTAACTTGAATATCTATTTACTTTCAATAGATTGGACCTCATTTATATGAGCATGTAATTTTTTGTTCAAACTGCCCACAACAAAAGTATAAGGAATTGATTCCATTATTTTTCGTTCCTTATCATTATTTGGATATTGCATAAGACTAAATTTGTCTATTTTTATATAAGAGCAATTCTTGTTGAGTAATTATACATGTTAAATTTCTTTATAACTCTTTCGTATTAGGTTTTCTGAGACAATCTTATTAAACCTTGTAATACATCACTAAATATTTCAATTCCTATAACATAGGTTGTTGTGAAAAAAAATAAAATAAAATAAAATAAAGAAAAAATAAAATAACACACAAATTTTACGTGGAAACCCTTTCGGGAAAAAAACCACGGGCAGAGGAGAAGAAAATTCACTATGTCGAAAATTTGAATCAATGCAAGAAGAATAGACTATGTCTATTTATAGGCTTGTAAAGCCATATTCTAGTAGGATTGAAACACCTTATCCTAATCAATATAAAATAGATGGAGTTTAATAAGGTTTAAAAAACCTTATTCTAAAATAAAATAAAAGAAGTCTAGTTCTATATGGATTTTACTTTTATTTTATTTTTCATCGTATTTTATTTAAATAAGAATTTGGGTCACTTAATTCTAACAATCTCCACCTTGACACAAATTCTCAATGAACAAGTTCTTCATCTCGAACTTTTAATAAACAAGTTCTCCACCTCTTCCATAAAACCCCTTAAGGGTTTAACTTCAACAATGAACACCAACCAAGTCTAAGCAATGCTCAAACTTGGTTATAGGAAGTGACTTAGTCATCATAACTGCAGGATTTTCATGAGTACTAATTTTGCTCACAACAATATCACCACGAGCAATAATATCACGAACAAAATGATACCGAACATCAATGTGTTTTGTTCTCTCATGAAACATTTGATCTTTTGTAAGAAAGATGGCACTGATTGTCACAAAATATCGTGCTGATTTGAAGGTCTTCATTAAGTTCATTAAAGAGTCCTTCAACCAAATGACTTCTTTACAAACCTCAAGAATCGCCATGTACTTAGCTTCATGGTAGACAAAGCGATCGTAGTTTGCAAAGTGGCTTTCAACCGATTGCACAACCTCCGATTGTAAAGACATAACCTGTGAGAGATCTTCTTCTATCAAGGTCTCCAAGAAAATCAGCATCAACATACCCAATGACTCCATCTCTAGTTCTTCCAAAGCGTAAGCAAACATCGGTAGTACCTCGTAAGTATCTTAAAATCCATCGAATCGCTTTCCGGTGTTCTTTACCGAGATTCGCCACGTATCGCTAAGCGACCGATCGCATATGATAAATCTGGATGTGAACAAACCATAGCATACATGAGAGATCCTACTGCACTAGAGTATGGAACATGTGACATGTACTCAATCTCATCATCTGATTGTGGAGACAAAGCTGATGAAAGTCTGAAATGAGCTGCTAAAGGAGTACTAACAGGCTTAGCACTCTGCATATTGAACCTACAAAGAACTTTCTCAATGTACCCCTTCTGACTTAGGTACAATTTACTTGCTTTTCTATCTCTAAGAATCTCCATACCAAGTATTTTCTTTGCTGGTCCTAAATCTTTCATCTCAAATTCTTCACTTAGTTGGGCTTTGACCTTTCTTATCTCTACTTTATCTTTTGTTGCTATCAACATGTCATCAACATAAAGAAGTAGATACACAAAAGAACCATCACTGTTTTTTAAAGTAGACACAATCACAAAACTACTTCTTTTGAAATCATGAGAAGTCATAAAGGAATCAAACCTCTTGTACCACTGTCTTGGTGACTGTTTCAAATCAGAAGGGAATTTTTCAGCAAGCAAACATAGTCCTCTTTTTCCGAGACTCAGAAACCCTCCGTTGTTGCATGTAAATATCCTCCTCAAGTTCTCTATGCAGAAATACAGTTTTTACATCTAACTGCTCAAGCTCCAAATCATGCATGGCCACAATACCAAGCAAAGCTCGAATTGAACTAAGCTTAACAACTGGGGAGAAACACATCTGTGAAGTCCACTCTTGGAATTTGACTGTAACCCTTTGCAACAAGCCTTGGTTTATATCTGGGTTCTTCAACTCCTGGAGTCCCTTCTTTCTTTTTAAACACCCATTTACAACGAACAACCTTTTTACCTTTAGGAAGTTTTACAAGATCCCATGTTCTGTTTTTGTGGAGTGATTCCATCTCCTCTTGCATAGCAAACATCCACTTTTCTCGATTCTTCACAGCCTAATCGCCTCGAATAATTAAATGGCTCTTGATTCGCATCTATATCTTCACCACATTTAAAGCATAAGCAACTAGATCACCTCGGCATACTTCTTTGGAGGTTTAATTTCTCTTATTGTTCTATTTTTGGCGATAGAGTATTGCGGTGAAGAAGCAACTCTATTCTCAATTTTTGTCTTGGCTTGAGGAGTTGATTACGTATTAATCGATGCTCCACCGCTTTTGGTTTTCTTTATTGGAAGAGTCTTTAAGAGATAAGTTAGGTAGCATAGCGGTTTCATCAAAAACAACATCTCTGCTAATCACAACTTTTCTATTTTCAGGACACCATAACTTATAGCCTTTTACACCAGCTTTATAACCAAGAAAAACGCATTTAATGGATCTCGGTTCCAATTTTTCATTATCAACATGAGCATACGCAGGACACCCAAAAATCTTTAAATCAGAATAATTAGCAGGATTACTAGACCATACCTCTTGTGGAGTCTTTTTTCTCAATGGCAACGGATAGAGATCGGTTGATCAAAAAACATGTAGTAGAGGCTGCTTCTGGCCAAAATGACTTCGGTAAGTTGGCATTTGACAACATACATCGAACCTTCTCCATGATTGTTCTGTTCATTCGTTCTGCAACGCCGTTTTGCTGTGGAGTATGACGAACTGTCAAGTGTCTCATGATCCCTTCTGACTTGCACAATCTATTAAACTCATCAGAACAGAACTCTAAGCCATTGTCTGTACGGAGATATTTAATCTGTTTTCCCATCTGTTTTTCAATCATAATTTTCCAAGACTTAAATGCGGAAAACACATCGCTTTTACGCTTGGGAAGAACGCCCAAACTTTTCTCGGAAAAATCATCAATAAAGGTTAGCATATAATTAGCTCCACCTCTCAAGGCACTCTGGATGGCCCCACGGATCGAATGAATATACTCCAACGTTTCCTTTGTGTTATGGATTCCTCTAGTGAATCGAACTCTCTTTGCTTCCCAAAACACAAGGTGCTCACGAAATTCGGTTTGCAAATTCCTTGCCCATCAAGAAGTCCTCTTTGCTCAATTCACCATGCCATTCTCACTCATATGCCCTAGGCGCATATGCCAAAGTTTAGTAATATCATCATCGACAAGGAAGAGGAAGCGGCAATTGCATCACCAAGAATGATGAGAACCCCAAAAACATATAACTTGGCAATTTTTCTCTGCCCTTTCATCACAACAAGGGACCCTTTGAAAATCTTTAAAACCCCACTTTCAGCTGTGTATCTGTACCCTTTTGAATCAAGAGTACTTAACGAAATTAAATTTCTTTTCAATTCTAGAACATGTCGTACATCGCTAAGTGTTCTGACAACTCCATCAAACATCTTAACTTTAATTGTTCCAATACCTGTGATTTTACACGAAGCATTATTTCCCATCAAAACAACACCTTCAGACACTGTTTCGTAAGTTGTAAACCAATCCTGATTGGGACTCATGTGGAAGGTGCAACCTGAATCAAGTATCCACTCCTCACTTACTTTAGAATCATTGACAGAAGTGACTAGAAGTTCACCATCGTTGTAGTCTTCTACAACATCAGCTTCACCGGAATTTTCTGGTTGTTTTCCCTTTTGATTCGCAGCCTCTCTTTTAATCTTATTTTGTAGCTTATAACACTCAGATTTAATGTGCCCTTTCTTCTTGTAGAAGTTACAAGTTTTACTTCTATTTGAAGACTTCGATCTACCCTTAGATTTACCACGAGGATTCTGTTCCTGTATCCTACCACGATCATTATCAGCATTCCGATCTTGTCTCCCACGAATAATGAGACCCTCTCCCTGAGAGTCGGGTTTAACCACAAGATGTTTCATCTTATCATACGAGATTAAAGAATCATAAACCTCATCAACTGTGAGAGACTCGCGGCTATATAAAATCTTGTCTCTAAAGGTTTAATAAGACGGGGGCAACGAACAAAGTAGAATCACCCTAAATCTTCCTTATCATACTGAACCTCCATGGCCTCCAAGTTTAAGAGAATTTCTTTAAACACTGTTAAGTGTTCGTGTACAGACGCACCTTCCTCCAAACGATGAGCATAAAGACGCTGCTTCATATGCAACTTGCTTGTTAGAGTTTTCGACATACATATTTGTTCTAGCCTCTTCCATAATGCAGCGGCGGTCTTCTCTTCATTACATCTTGCAAAATTTCGTTGGATAAATGCAGATGTAATTGTGTTAACGCCTTTCGATCCTTACGCTTCTTCTCTTCATCTGTTAATATCGAAGGCATATCATCTATCCCTAGTAGGGCATCCTCCAGATCCATTAGCTCAAGAACTGCTTGCATCTTAATCTGCCACAATGCAAATCTGGTGTTGCGATCCAACAGCGGAATTTCATACTTCAAAGATGCCATTACTGTGATTGAGATGAACAATCCGGAAGCTCTGATACCAATTTGTGAAAAAAATAAAATAAAATAAAATAAAATAAAAATAAAATAACACACAAATTTTACGTGGAAACCCTTTCAGGGAAAAAACTACGGGCAGAGGAGAAGAAAATTCACTATGTCGAAAATTTGAATCAATACAAGAGGAATAGACTATGTCTATTTATAGGCTTTGTAAAGCCATATTCTAGTAGGATTGAAACACCTTATCCTAATCAATATAAATTAGATGGAGTTTAATAAGGTTTAAAAACCTTATTCTAAAATAAAATAAAAAAGTCTAGTTTTATATGGATTTTACTTTTATTTTATTTTCCATCGTATTTTATTTAAATAAGAATTTAGGTCACTTAATTCTAACAGTTGTCTCTCTCAAATCTTTCATTTCAAAATTATTCGAGAGAAAAACTAGTCTCCTGCAATAAATCTAAATCATTTGTCGTAAGCAAAATATCTTTAACATTTAAAATAAGAAATTAAACTTGCTCCAACTAATCTTTTGGCATATACATCAATCAACATTGTTTTTTCAAAATAAAAGAAAAACTTGATTGTATCACTAAACTTAATGTACCATTGTCTTGAAGCTTGTTTAAGTTCATACATTGACTTTCAATGTAACGCCCCAATTTTCAGGAATTCTGTGAATGTTGGCATAGGTTTAATTATGTTAGTGGGCCTCTAGAAGGCCCAAGCTTAAGATAGAACCCGGCAATTTTAGTTAATTTTTGTTCTATAAGAAAAAGGGGGTGAAATTATGAAATAGAACCTATATGAAAATGTTTGAAAATGCTATAGGCTAAATTGAAGTGGCCAAATAAATAGGAGTGCAAAATAGGAGGATTTTGCATGACAAACCTCTCATTTTACATGAAGTGGCCAGCCATCATGTTGTTGTAGACAATATGAGCACTTGATATCCATAATTCATGGTACAAATTGATAATGGGTTAGGTAAATGTTCCATGATAATGGGTTAGGTAAATGTTCCATGATGGGCATTTCATGTCTTTTGTATTAAAGAATTAAATGGATGAAATATGAAATTTTATTAAAAAAAAAGGGGTGAAAAGAACAAAGTTTTGTCCATCTTTGTTCATCATAGCCTAAAGTTAGAGAAGAGAAAGGAGAGGAGAAAGCTCTTGAATGTTCAGTCACTTGGGGAAGAAAATTGAAGGTAAGTTTTTGGTACCTTACTTCTATTTTGAGGTTCATGAGTTCTTCTTGATTCTACCTTAACTCTTGAAGCATATTTTGGTTTTTAGTTGTGTTGTGAGCATTTAGTCATGAATTAAAATGAAGGAAATGGTTGTTGTTTCATGTTCTTTTGATGAAAAATGGAAGATAGGTGAAGTTGAGCCAAACAAATGAGCATGCATGTGCCTTAGATGCTAAGGGGAAAAATCGGCTAACATGTTGTGCTTTAAAATGATGAAATGGAGATTATACTTAAGTAAAATCATAGATATGTGATGATTGAATGGTGATATACATGTTTAAATAACAAGCATGCAAGTTAGGTGTGAAAGAGTGATTTGGTAATAAATCTGCTTGGGACAGCAGCAGTAACGTGACTTTGGAAAATCACCATAAATTGTGGGAGATGAGTTAGAAGCAGAATAAACTATGTAATTAAAGCTTAATGAGTCTAGTTTCAAATGGAATAAACGAGAACATATTTTGAATTCTGCACAATGAGAAATTTGATTTGTAATGAAGAGTGGTCAGATTAGTCAAATAGTGAAACACGGGAAACTTTGAGAAAAATCTGGTATTTATTGGCTAAACCAAAAATTCTGAAAATTTTATGGATAGAATATATATGAGTCTATTTTCAAGGAAAATTAACGGAACTTGATTTGGAGTTTCGTAGCTCCAGTTATAAATGATTTAGTGACTGTTGCTCAGGAAGACAGCTTGCAGTGAAATTATGATTATGTGGTAAACATTGACAAAAATTTGTTAATGAGTTGCTTATTGTTTTCTTATAAGCTTACTATAATCTGTAGGTGTGGTTGGCCGAATATTGTAAGGGGTTAATACGTAGTTTGTATTTGAATAGTTAGATTAACTTGTTAGTAATCCAATTGTAGGCGGTTCGTGTGTGGATTTCGTGAGCATATCGTCGCAAACAGGTGTGTAACTAACACCCTCTTTCTTAGTCTGGATCGGCAAAAGTCGAAAAGCCGAAATGCCAAAAATCGGTATTTTGTAGATCTGCGAGTGTGCGAATGCTCGTGAGGTAAATAGATTAATGTTTTTAGTAAGCTGCAAAATTTGGACTACAAAGTGCATGATTTCTGTACCCTCGATATTTTTGGGCTTAATGGGCCAAAATTGGAATGATGGGCCAACGGGCCCAATTCAGTAAGAACCCTCGGTACGTGATTATGTTAGTACGTGAAAAGTAGGAATATGCATGAAAAACCCTAAAATAGATAAATTACTGAAATACCTTTAAAAGTAAAAAATTTACAGTTTTACCCCTAGTAGATAAATTTTCGAAATACCCTTAGGGTTAAATTGACCTAAATGCATGTTTGACTGCTGTTATTTACTTCATGCCATGTTGTTATTATCTGATGCATGGGACTGGATATTGACGGAGGAAGTACTGAAAGTGGCTTGTCAACGTACTGGAGGCTTTGCCTCAATTTATCGTTAATCGAGCACAAAGGTCAGCTGTGGAGTGTTAAATTTGGTGGGTTGAGCTATTCCCACATGGAGTGTATGGCTGGTACGGTGGAGTGTAGTGGTTGGTGGGTTGAGTAGTCTCCCCAAATGGGCTTGCATATGTTTACTGATGTTGCATGTATCTTGAAATAGGCCTATGAGCCATACTGTTATCTGAATAAGGGGCTAAGGCCCAATTTATTGTAATCTGAAAAGGGCTCTGGCCCACTACCACTGTTACCTGAATGGGCTTAGGCCCAATGGGCTTGAGCTGAATTGGGCTTTGAATGGGTTTTCCTTACACACTGAGCTTCCACAAACTCACCCCTTTTATTTTCATCCACGCAGGAAATCCCCAACCATGGTGGGCTTGGAGCTGTGAGGGAATTCGGAGTGGCCACCCGTTCTGAAAGTTTGATTTTCTTCTAGTGAATTAGACATCCTTTTATTTACGTTTGAAGTTTTGGGTTTTTAAATGTAATAAGGCCGCTTAATTAGTTTTGATGGTTTTAATATGTATTACTAAGATAGGTATTACTTATTTTAACTGTTGAAATTGGATAGCTTTAGTAGCGTTTTCAATAACAACAATTGATTTCAAAATAACACGACAACAAGCAAAGCTTCCGAATGAAAGTATTTTCCAAAATTAATCACTTTTCCTAAAATGACTTAATCAAATCGGTTTCCTAGAAATATCCACGATGTTAAGGTGTGGCAATGGCGGTATGCATGTCTAGGATTGGATCCGAAGGAGCTTAGTATCAAGCAATCAGATGGACTCACCACCTCTTTTCCGATTTCCTACCGGTGCATGACTTCCATTCACTTTAACCTATAATGAAATTATCTTTTAAAACACTAATTAAGTTTTTCTGGATCAACAATATAAAATGTTTTGAACGCTTCGATGTGGCATGTCAGATCCGGTCATAACGTCTGGGCCAGGTTTGGGGTACTACATTCAATTTATAATCGTACAACATTTTCCTTCAATTGAAAAACTTTTAGGTTAGTACATATAAACTTCTTCCTTAAGATCTTCATTTAAAAAGGTTGTTTCACACTCATTTAGTGTAAGTCCAAATTACAATGAGCCACCATCGTCATAATGATTCTTAATGAGTCCTTTTTAGAGAATAATGAGAAAGTTTGCTTAAAATCAATATCTATGTCTAGTTTTATATCATTCGATACTATCATTTCAGTCATGTTTAAATTTAAAATTGATTTGCATCCAAAATGTTTTGAACATTTTGGCAATTCAACGATATTAGACTTTGATTTGTTTGATAGATTTATCTGATCTTTCACGGAATTGAACAAGTTATCAAACTCATCACTATTTATAGCTTGTGAAAACAAAATTGGATGTTTATTGATTCTAATATTAAAATTTGACTCTTGTAAATAAACCATCTAATCATAAAAATGATTAATTTTCTTAATCACATTATTTATTGTTTACTTTCATCATACATTTGTGAGTTAATTTCTTTTAAGGATGTTTCGTCATTTAAATGATGTGTAGTAATTAATATATTCATTAACTGTTGGAAAAATATTCGTGATAATTGTGGACAAAGTAAAATTTATAGGTGTAGAAAATTCTACTCTAATTTATTATATATCCACAACTTGTTTTGAAGCACATCCACTAACCTTACCATTTTCAAAGAATTTAGCATTACTAGTTTCTATGATTCTCAAACTATGGTTTGGAACATAAAACCTATATCATTTAGATTTCTCTAGATGATCAATAAAGCATCCATTTATTGTATGAGAATACAATTTTATTTCATGTGGATTATATATTATCACTACTGCTTGGAAACCTAAACATGTAAGAGTCTTGGTTAGGTTTCCTTCCAATCCACAACTCAAAAGGAGTTTTAAGAACTATCTTTCTTAAAATCTTATTTAGTAAGTATATAGCGGTTTGGGTGCATACATCCATAATAACATAGATAACGAGCATTTGCTCATCATACTCTTAATCATATCCATTAAAGTCCAATTATGCTTTTTCCGTACCATTTTGTTGAGGTGTGCCTATCATAGTATGTTATGCACATATGCCACAACTTTCAAAGAGGTTTGCAACTAGACTTGGACATATATTGAAAATCCTTATGCGTTTATTTGGAGCCTTCATACAGTGTCCCATATGTAGAAAATCCTCAGTTTGGTTTGTAGTTTAAATCAAAAGAAATTCTCACATCATGTTGGATACATGAGTAGTAACACCAAAATCAGATTACCATATATTAATAGGAACTTCAATTAAGTTTGATTCGAAATATATATAAGCATAAAAGTTATATTTCTTTTTGAATCAAGATTTTCATTTTTGGTAATCTTTCTAATAGTGTCCTACTTTATTATAGAAGTGACACTTTTCTACCATTCGATCATTTTTCTTATCATTAGATACAATGGCAGGCATGTTGTAACACCTCTTGTCCGACCCGACTGCTAGGTCTGAGCTATGGAATGCTACATTAAATGTCAAAGAAACTACAGTCAAATATATTGTAAATAATCTTTCACACATACAATCCAATGTCAAACACATATAATTCATGTTAAACAATCAAGTCTGAGTGTAACATCCCGAAATAGGGCCTAGTCGGAATAGTAGTTTTGGGACCACTAATCCAACATCAAAATATTTATTTTATGATTATTATAAGGTTTATAATATGATAATATGCATGTGTTAAAGTTTCATGAAGAAATTCCTTGAGTAAGGTGTCCAATTGGAAATTTAGGGACTAACTTGAATAAATTACAAAACTTGGATTCTAGAAGTAATTTGTATAAAATTGATTTAGATTATAAATTACAAGGTCTTGGAGATAAATTTTCCCAATTTCTAAGTTTTTAGACAAAAATGGGCTTGCATGGATGAAATTTTAAAGAAAGGGCTTAAGGGCATTTTGGTCATTTGGCATTTTAATGAAATAAAATGGGAAAATGAAGGAAAAAATCAGCCATTTCTTCTCCATGGCTGCCGAAAATTGAAGAGCCTCCATAGCTAGGGTTTTCAACATTTTCAAGCTCAATAGTAAGTGCTCCCAAGCCCTGTTTTTAATGCTCTTCGTATTTTTGAAATCTTGGTAGCTTGCTCTCTCAATTTCTACCCATATTTCATGTTAGGGTTCATGTTTAAAAATTTACCCATGCATGAGTTGCTTGTATTTTGATGGCTTATGGAGGAAAATGAAAGTTGGAAGTGTGTTAAACATCTTTTCCTAGGTGATTTTCGTGAAAAACCCTTAAAGGGAACCTTGTTGCAAAAGTTGTAAATTATGTGGTAGAAATGAAGAAATAATGGTAAATGTGGGCTACCATAAGACAGAAAAGTGGTCGGCTAGGCTTGGGTAAGGTAGAAATAACATGCATTTCACTATATGAGCTTAGGGACTAAATCATAAAAAATGTAAAAGGTTAGGGGCAAAACGGTCATTTGTACAGGGGGATGGAATTTAGACTTGAAATGTATAATGTGAGTTTTTAATAACCTATTTTATTGTTATAGACCTCGAGGAACAAATTCCGGAGGTCGACCGAGGAAAATGAAAGGTTTCGGAATAACCGAAACACGACATCGAAATGAATACTAGGTAAGTTTGGATAACTCAAAGTAAACTCGTAATGTGCCTATTATATAGTTTATGAATGCATGATGAATGCATTTATTGATGACATGAAATTACATGAAATGCATGCTTGATAATGATTTATTGAAAAGTGTCTCGGTTGAGGTTAAAAAGGGAACTCGATGGATAAACCATATTTTGTTTGTATAATGAGATCCTGCATGTGTTGCAGAAAGGATTTACCCCGGACGGGTAATCCATTTATCTCAATTATGAAAAGGATCTAGCCTGGACGGGTGTTCTTTTGGATGATTAAGCCTCCCGAAGAATACATGTGCATTATGGATTTAGCCCAGACAAGTAATCCGATAAGGGCCTGAATTTAGCCTGGACTGGCAATCCCGACATCACCTTATGAGTTTATAAAATGGGGGATTTAGCCTGGACTAGTAATCCCGGCATAAGATGTAAGGCTTGCGAGAGTGCATACTTGAAATGATCATCCTTATGAATTGACAGTTAATGGATATTCCATCGAAATTTCCTAGAAACTCATCAAGATTAAATATGAAACATATGTACTAAATGAGATGTTAAATGATAAGTTCATCTAAGATAAATTATATGATGCTTTATTATGTGACTAACTCATTGATTGAGTGAATGTGATAGGGAACCATTTCATACTTGTTGGTTTCATTATTTATTATGGATGTATGCAAATTTCTTGGTAAGTTTACTTTCTGGTTATTCGAGCTTACTAAGCATGTAAATGCTTACCCCTATCTTTTCCCTGCTTTTTAGAGTTCAAGGACTCGTAAGGATTGGAAGATGGTTGGAGAGTCAGCACACTATCAAATAGACCAGCTTTGGTATAAAGACGTTTTTATTTTGTTCAATGGCATGTATATGACTTTTGAGTATTTCGATTATATTTCATTTATTTTGCCAAATGAAGGCATGTAAAGATATACCCATCTTTTTGTATATAGCCATGGAAATTGGCTTATTTTGAAGTAGGCTATGGCCTACAAATCCATGCATGTTTATATTTCATATAATGGTTTGTTTTGAATTGGCAATGAATCACAAGAATGAGCCAATCTTACATATGTTAATGAGACAAGGAATCTCTATAAATACAAGATGGAAAATAACCTAGCATGTATGAAACCAATGATATGAGGTTTCCATGCAATAAGTCTTTGCAAAGATCATTTATAAAAGTATACTCATGTTTTATTTTGCATTTGATAATCAATTAGTATAAATGATAAAAAGGGGTGACCAAAGACTTGGAAAATAGCCTATAAGGGTCCACAAAGTTGGACACACAAACGTGTATCTAGGCTGTGTGCGACACACGAGCCACTCCCATGGATGTGTGGTATGGCCGTGCGTCCCATGTACCTAAAATTTTAGGTCAGTGTTGAACATGGGCTAGACACACAAGCGTGTGTCTTGGCCGTGTGAATCTAACAGGATGCTCAAGTTTTGGACACGGGGTGACCACACGAGCGTGTTTTATGGCTGTGTTTTAAAGTCAGTATTGCACATGGGTAGAGGGCACGGGCGTGCCTCAAGCCACATGGGCGTGGGAGACCACATGGCGTGTGACTTTCCAAAAGAAAAGAAACTTTCTAGTGTGCCCAAAGTTTATCTAATGATTTCGGTTTTGTCCCACACTACCTCTAAGTATAACTTAGGTCTCGAAGACTTGTATATGAGACAAGACGTACATGTTGTAAAGTTTTAAATTAGGGCGGAAGTCGGTGACCCGATTTAGTATGTTTGTAAATGTTAAACCCCGGTAATGCCTCGAACCATATCTTGGTATTGGGTACGGGATAGGGGTGTTACACTGAGTCTTAATCGAGCTTATGGAAGCTCTTTTATCAACCCGAGCATAAAAATGACCAAAATACAAAGTTTTAGAAATTCATCACCGATGTCATGATGTCGCAAAATAGTTTGTCACATCGTGTCCTCAAGCCACTCAATGTCACTAAGTGACTAGCTGTTGGTCAATGTTGCGACAAGGTAAGTTGGTCGTTGAGACGTGAGCTCTCTTTTTGGTAAAAATGAATTATTTCGATACCTGTTTCAATTTCTCCAAACAATCACTCAAAAACATGCATCAAGCATTAACCTTATTTGATTCAAAACATGTCAAAATCATACCAAAAAAGCTCAATACTCATATCCACCTTTACATCAAAACATTCATTACTTTAACATCAACAAATCTTGAGCATTTCAATATCATTAAGGCATATCTACTAAATCGTTCAACTACCAATCTTACTTATGCCAAACCATCTTGGAACATGCCATTTCCTTTCATTATAAACATTTATGAGCACATGTACATATCTATGTCAAATAAACATTAAGTTTAACCATCAACTATCAAAATTAAACTACATTACACAAGCATACTTCATCTTACTTATGTTCGAGTACATCTCCATCTCATTCACCTATCAAACAAGCTACCATTTCTACCTTATTTCATACCATTCCATATGTCGTTCATGTAGTTATAGAACATCACATATTTAGCATAAGAGCACATATATGTCCAATGCCATATGCAATCCAAAACATAAATTCAACATAATATATAATGGTTAAAAACAAAATTTCCACAAGTTGCAAACATACACAAACCAAGATGTCACTTCTACACTTGCCACAATCCTAGATTCAAAATAACCAAAATTCTACTAGTTCGGTGATAGGATAGTGTGAGCTTCGAGATAATCCAGCTTGATGTGTTTCACAAGGTAACGATCTACAAGGAAAAAGGAAAATTACTAAGTAAACATATAAAATGCTAAGGAAGTTCATATGAAATTTACATTACTTACCTTAATCAATTCATCAAGCTAAGTTAATATTCACATTGGCATTTAATATGAACTTCCTTGACATCCATTAATGCAACTACTACATATCATCATATACAACCAAATAGGTTAGTCGATTTCTATATCAAGAACATTAAGAAAAAAGTTCATATAATGCATCTCAAATTAAATGCATATGCTATCTATTTCCAACAAGTTCAAGTTTCCACTTCCATTAGATTAATATTTTGCCCAAGTAAACTATAGTAAAATGGACTCGGATACATAGGAATATTTTATTCACACAATCTGACATTTTAACAGAATTGCTCACACAAGCTAACATCGTATCGAGGTTACCCGTCTAGGCTAAACCAAATATACGTATAACCCGAGAATTTGCAAAAATGCTAGATCTCATATCAACATGTAAATCCCTGATCAATTACATGTATAACCCTAATGGCATGTCATACATATCCTAATCTTTTACTATGTTCACAGAAGAATCATTGTTGTATACATATCATTAACAAACCTTATACCAATTTACATATTTCATTACAAGTCATGTAATTATTCAAGATTCATATTGGTACTTCATACATTTTTGGAATAGCCAATATTTTTATGATTTTCAATTCAATCCATTGTGAGCCAAATATGCCAAATTCACTAAATCACTTCAATATAAACACATAAATAAAATAAAACACTATTCAGCATAATATAAAATAAAATAGTAAGTTCTATATGATCTTACCTATTCAAAACAAAAAAAATTGAATCTTCAAGGACTAAAAGATAATTTTGGCTTTTCCCCAATTATCTCTGGTTTGATCTAATTCTTGATCTATACAATTATTTCATTCAATTCATCAATATCAAACATTTATACACTATGCCATGACATGTATGAACCCATATAGTTTCATTTTTCAATACCTCTAAATTTTTACATTTTATTCAATTTAGTCCCTAAAACTAAAATAACCATAACTTTAAATTTTAAGCCTCGATTTAAAACTGACCTCAATTACATTCAATATAGACCCTATAATATAAATCATTACTATAATTTTACATTTTATTCACTTTAGTCCTTATAAACAAAACTAACAATTAAAGTTTACAATCTAGTCCTTTTTCATATTTAAGCTTTAAATCTATCAATTTAACACCAATTTCTTCAAGAAGCCAACAATTGTACCTTTTAAAAACTTTAATAGTTTTGCAAATTTGTACATGGGTCAACTAAATCAAGTTCCCATGAACTCAAAAATATAAAAATTACAAGAAAAAGACCTAGAATTACTTACCAAAAAGTGACAGAATGCTTGAAGCCCTAACTTGGTTATTCTCTTTTCTTTTCTCTTTAGGTTCAAATGTGGAAGAATGGAGAATATGAACATCTTCTCTTTCATTCCTCTAACCTAAGTATTTATAATAGGATTAAACTTAAATAACTTCGTTTATAAGTTTAATTAATTCATTAATCACCTTTAATGTAATAATCTATCATCATCCACTATCACACACTCCAAATGGTTGAATTGTCATTTTCGACATTTGGCTAAATGCAATTTATGTCCTTAAATCTTTGGCCAATTAAAAACCTATAGCGATTGAACTTTTACAATTTAGTCTCTATACCTAAATTAATAATCAATTTACAAAAATTACCAGACCAAACTTTATAAAAATTTTATACTAGCTCTGAAAATATTTATATTATGGAAATGGGGCTCCAAGATCGCGTTTTCTGGCACCATTCAAAATCGGGTTGTTACATATTTTTTTCTTTATTAAACTTGTTGGTTTTCACCTTAAGTTCTCTGTCAGCTCCTAGACCTACAAGGTCGATAGAATGACTTTCTTAATTCTTTAGTCTTGCTTCCTCTTAAACGAGTTTACTAGTCAATTCATTAACTTTCCACTTATCTTTAATAGTGTTGAAGATAGTTTCAAATGATCCATAATTTGAAGACAGTGAGTTCAAAGTGAACTGCACTAAAAATTAGTCATTCGCCATCATTCTCAAGGTCTTAAGCCGTGCTACAATATTAGTTATCTTGATGATATGTTCTTGCATTTCACTCGAACCATCAAACCTCATAATTAGACTTATTAATTTTTGTTCAAACACCAAAACTTGAATCAGTCAACCCAAAATCAAACTCGACCCAAATAGTTTTGGCTATGAAAAGTCAACAACCCAAAAATAATAAATTAACCAGACCTTGAAACTGATCCAAAATTAAAAAGATAAAAAAAAAAAAAAGGCAGAGTGACTCAAACTTAAATTAAGTATATTTTTTTAAAAAAAATAGTAATAGTACTTATAACCTAAATTATTAATTTATTTTAATTTTTAGCTTGCTAATTATAATTATCGTTATCTATTATCATGAAATCTACAATCTCAAGTAATATATGTCAAAATCACAAAGAACTTAAAACTTTTAAAACTTAATTGATTCTATTTCTGTTTCTTTAATCTTAAAAGATTTTTTATTTTTAGTTTGTATATATTTTAAATCTAAAAATCTAATTGATCTTTATTTATCCAAGAAATTTTAAATTAAATTATCTTATGAACAATAAAATATTAAAATTTTGGATTAAATAATTTTACAATAAAAAATGAAAATTTTAGATTAAAAATAACTATGAATTATTTATAATGAAAATTTAAAAAAAAAAAATAACTATTTTGTCAATTCAAAAAGTTTTTATTTTTATGGTTTTATATTATAGGCTAATTAATTTAAATTTATAATAATTTATCTTATTTTATTTCAAAAATATTTTTATAATTATTAATTTTATAATAAATTTAAATCAATTAAATGACTTATTTAACTTTGATTTTATTTTATTTTAAAATTAAAAATTGAACTTAATTGATTTTAATAGTCAAACCAAACATACAAATAACTTAAACCTGAAATGGTTCGTCTTAACATAATCCATATATTAAATTAAACTCGAATGACTAAACATGAAATGATTGTAATCTGAAATGACCAAAACTTGAAATTACTAACCCAATGAACTTAAACCTCAAACTCGAAATGATCCAAACTTGAAACTAATTGTAACACCTCTTGCCCGACCCGATCGTCAGATTCGAGCTACGAGATGTCACATTTGTTGCTTGAGCAACTTCAACTAAACAAACTACATATTCCATAAACACAACAATTTATTCTAAATATACGATTATTAAATCATTATATCATATCAAATTCAAAACTGGGGTTTATAAGAGCTTACAAAAGCTCTATTGTTAACTCGGGACGGTTAGAGGACTAAAATGTAATCTTTTTTAAAAGTTTTCAAGTTGATGTCCCGACATCAGTTGTTCAATTTCCTGACTACCAAGTTAATAACCAAGCTTCACTATTCGAAGACCAAATTGCACAGCTTTCCAAACTATACCAGATGGACGTCACAACCTTGGGGTTCAATGTCGCGACTTCGAAGGTTGATGTTGCAACCTTGAAGATAGTAAGCAAACTTTTCAACCCAAGGAAAAAATTATAAAGCTTTTAAAACATTATAGAGCCGATGTCATGTCATCAACAGGGGACATCAAGATAAGATAGCCTGGTGCTGCGACATACAGGGTGTGAAGTCACGACATTCTCAACAAAACACTATGTTCCAAATTCCATAGATTTCCAAGCTAACATAAGACATACAAGGTTGGCTATAAGGCCCCAACATGACCATTCCCACACATATGATAATTCAGTATACAAACTCAATTCAACCTAAACCATTTTCATGCTAGACCAAAATCATTTCCATATATTCACATTCAAAACACCATCATTTCATACCAATTTATACCAATTACAGGTTATGACATTTATATCTAAGTAATTTGAGTATCAAAAACTCACATAACCTTGACATAAACCAAGCCTAACATTCAAACATACCATTCCCAAACCATTCATCCACTTGGCTAACTAAACTACGTCACTTTGAAACTTTTAACATGTTAAATCATACAAATTAAGATGATCACACATGCTAGAATTAGACATGACCAACATCATGCATTAAATAAGTTACAAGGAAACCTTATTACACAAGATCAACCATAATTACAATAGCCATGTAATTAACCATTCAAAAATCACCATTTGCACACTAAGGTGCCCCTATATACATGCCACAATATTTAGACTCAAAATAAATATAACTTTACCATCTTGTTAATAGTGTGTGCTTCATGCTGATCCAGCTCGGCAAGTTTCGCAATGTGAAGATCTACAAATAGGGAAAACAACTAGAGTAAGCATATAAATGCTTAGTAAGTTTAAATGAAAAATACAATGCTTACCTTATTCCTACATAAGCATAATTGCTACCTTAATTTAGCATAATGTTGGCTAGGACATGGCACTTTAAGATATCAACAAGGTAAACATATATATCCATGATCATTAGACATTATCAGCAACTTAAAACATACCAATTCATGTTACTCTCACATAACCTATCACTATGTCATATTCAATCAACCATCCATAAGATTGTACCAAATACACATAATTCATTTCAATGACATATTTTATCATTAATCAATAAGGATATACCAATTATATATAATTTCTTTCAAAAACAGTTCAAATTGGTTATCAAATCCATTTTATCATATTTTCAATTCCATTTTCAATTATAATGTTTCGCTCGATGGAACTCTAGTAAAACAGACTCGGATACCAAGTTACTCGTCTGAGCTAGAAATTATACCAAGCTGCTCATCCAAGTTGAAATTATACCAGATTACTTGTCCGAGCTAAACCTATATCATATAATACCCCGAGGATCAACAACAGATGTTGGATCTCATTAAAATATGTAATAATCTTTATACAAGCACACATATAACCCTATTGGTATGTTAATTATATCCTAACCTTTTACTAAGTTCACACGAGCATCAATTTCATATATTTCATTATCACCCCTATAATTATTCACATTTATATATCACACCCTATAAATAGTCACATTTTCATTTCCATATCATGTAATCATTTGTATTTTCAAGTATGTACCATGTATTATTCATAGTCATTCATCACATAATATTTCAATTCAATCAATTACTAGCCATATATGTCAAATTCACTAGTATTTCAACTATACTCAAACATATATATATTGAATTAAACACAAGCATACATTTAACACAAAGTGAGATAGTAAGTTCCATATGAACTTAACTATTCAAAACACCAAAACGAGAGGATTCTACACGGACTAATTCGAAAATTTGACTTTTCCCCTATTAGTTCCACTTTGATCCAAATATTAATCTATACAATTATTTTACATAACAAATCAATATAAAATATTTTCATATTATGTCATGATATGCATGATCCTATATAAATCCATTTTTCAATTCCTCATATTTTATATTTTTATCAATTTAGTCCTTTAATTTGTTATAAGCACAACTTTCAATTCTTAGCTTGGATTAAAATACAATTTCATATAATCTCTTTAGGGGCCTTATAATTTCTATTCCTAATATAATTTCATGATAATTTGTAACTTATTCAATTTGGTCACTAATGTAGCAAAGTTGACAAACAATCTAAATTAACTTTACAATTTTAATCTAAGTTTAAATTCCATCAATTTCAAGCTTAATTAATCACTTAATCAACAATGGAAACTTTGTATAGGAATAAAAAATTTCACAAATTGATACATGGGCTAGCTAAATCAAGCTCTCGTCACCTCAAATCTATAGAAATTACAGGAAAAGGACCAGAATTACTCACCTAATCAAGTGGTTGAATGGTAGAAAACCCTTTGAAGTTTTTCATTAGTTTCTCTTATGGTGGACAAACAAGTGGAGAAAGATGATGCATTTTTCTCCATTAACTTATGGTTTTATACCATGATTAATCACTAATTAACATAGTTTAATTAAGTTAATCATGCAGTAATTAGTTTAATTATCTTTTAATCATCTACATAGTAAAAAATGTCATCACTCTCCACTTATTCCTATTGAAAAATGGTTTAATTACCATCTTAGACCTTTGGTTAATTGCTAGATAGGTCCCCCAAGCCTTTTTTCAATTAAAACTCTATAGCGATTGGACTTTTACAATTTAGTCCCTAAGCCTTAATTAACTATTAATTCAACAAAATTATTCTAAAAATCTTTAATATATTTTTATATTAACTCCATAAATATTATTATTTTATATTTACTAACTCAATTTAAAGAAATAGAGTTATGAAATTGCATTTTTTGATACCACTAAAAATCAGGTTATTACACTAACCAAAACTCAAAGTTACCTGAACTTGAAACAGACTAACCCAAAATAACTTGAAAATTTTAAAATTTTAATTGACTTGGTCCAAATTTTCTGTACCTAAAACCAACCAAACTCGGTCCAAATTTTCTGTACCTAAAACCAACCAAACTCGCCCTATCTACGAGTCTAATTCACTATATGAGTTGTTATTAAAATTTCAAAAAGTGACTTGTTCTCAAATCAAAAAATACTCTTTGAAACTTCAACATTGTGCATAAATAAAAGAAAGAAAAGGAAAAACAACTTATCATAGTAGAACTTGCAAAAGTTATATATTCTTCAACCATGCTTCAATATCGCATAAAAAAGTTCAAGATCCTAAGATTATATAAGTCAAAACCTAATATTGCATAAACAATAATTTTAAAGTCTTTAGAATAATATTATTTTCACAAATATATAAAATTATCTAAAGAAGAATTAAAGTCAACTATTATATATAACAAATAACATCGCAATAAATTTATTTCTCCTTCTTAAAATTTATCTTTTGTCACACAAAACCCATAATGATTGAGGTTATAAAATTTTTATTAGTTTTTATGTGTAACCCTAATAGGTAAAGAAAGATCAGATGATGTATCATCAACTTTTAATTTGATGCATTGATTAAGTAATCGAATGATTAAACAATATTTAATTTTCTATTAGAGTGAGTAGAAGAACTTGATTTCAGACCTAGGGCTAAAATCTTACTATAACTCGTCAAGTCCGAGTTACAGGATGCCACATCCATTGTCCGAGCAACTATCTTCAAATATACAACAATTATAACGTTCAAAAAAACATTTGAGTCATAAACACATTCATATTAAGATACATAATCAATTTCGGTCTCAATCGAGCTTATAAAAGCTTTTTTCTGTTGACCTGAGAGTAAAATAGGACTAAGATGAAAAGTTACCAAATGTGATAGGACGATATAGCAATATCCATGTCTTCTTATCATGATACCAAAGACAATATCCAAACTTCAAAATATATCAGGTGGGTATCGTGATATCTAAAGCTTGGTATTGCGATTTTGAAGGCAGTAGCGAAACTTCCCAACTTGAGGACCAAATTGTAAAATTATCAAAACATACAAAAAATGGGTATCACGATATCTAGGGTGTGGTGTAGCGATATCAAAAATAGTTTACTAATTCCCCTGTTTTTGCCAAAAAAAAACACAACTTTCATACCAAATCACAATAAACTTTTTAAATTTTAAGTTTGGCGCATAATTACTTACCATACCTGCATAAGAACAATTCAAACACATACCAAACATTGCATATAACCATTTCCCAATCAATTAATTCTATAAGCCTCACTTGACACATTTCATACCAATTCAACCTATTGAATCACAATTCATTTTCTTATGAATTTAACCATTCCATATCATCATTTTTCTATACCAATTGGTGCTAAAAAATGCAATTATAAGTACCATTCCCGCAACACAACATATTGTCAAACTTACATATACCAATTGGCATTAACCTTTATAAGATCAAGCATAAACCAAATTTCAAACCGAAATATAACAACACCTATGTATATGTCACATAACCAAGTCTAAAAATGATCAAAAAAATTCTGAGTCTATGGAAGGATAGTGTGTGATGCATTTGCTGACTTGCAAAACATGTCGATTGGATCATCCCAAAACTCACACTATCCTACCATAAACTTGGGAAAGTCAACAAATACATCAAATAGGCTAGTTCTTATACATATCATGAACTTATACCACAATCATATAGATATATAACATTCCATCTTATAACATGCATACATTCATTTCAACCATTTTGTTCCCATTTAATACATTTTCATTTTTGTTTTCACCTAGAGAACTATAGCAAATTGAACTTGGATACATGGGACTGATTTGCTCACACAAGCTGACAGAAGCTTAATTTGATGTCGCTAACACAACCTACTCACCTAAGCTCCAAACTAGGATTGCTCACAGAAGTTTAGTTTGATGTTGCTAACACAAGCTTCAAAGAATCTACAACACATGTTGCATCTCAAGCCATTGAATTAATGTAATGCCCCAATTTTTGGGAATTCTGTGAATGTTGGCATAGGTTTAATTATGTTAGTAGGCCTCTAGAAGGCCCAAGCTTAAGATAGAACCCGGGAATTTTAGTTAATTTTTGTTCCATAAGAAAAAGGGGTTGAAATTATGAAATAGAACCTATGTGAAAATGTTTGAAAATGCTATAGGCTAAATTGAAGTGGCCAAATAAATAGGAGTGCAAAATAGGAGGATTTGCATGACAAACCTCACATTTTACATGAAGTGGCCAGCCATCATGTTGTTGTAGACAATATGAGCACTTGATATCCATAATTCATGGTACAAATTGATAATGGGTTAGGTAAATGTTCCATGATAATGGATTAGGTAAATATTCCATGATAATGGGTTAGGTAAATGTTCCATGATAATGGTTTAGGTAAATGTTCCATGATGGGCATTTCATGTCTTTTGTATTAAAGAATTAAATGGATGAAATATGAAATTTTATTACAAAAAAGGGTGAAAAGAACAAAGTTTTGTCCATCTTTTTTCATCATAGCCTAAAGTTAGAGAAGAGAAAGGAGAGGAGAAAGCTTTTGAATGTTCGGTCACTTGGGGAAGAAAATTGAAGGTAAGTTCATGGTAGTTTGCTTCTATCTTGATGTTCATGAGTTCTTCTTGATTTTACCTTAACTCTTGAAGAATATTTTGGTTTTTTGTTGTGTTGTGAGCATTTGGTCATGAATTAAAATGAAGGAAATTGTTGTTGTTTCATGTTCTTTTGATGAAAAATGGAAGATATGTGAAGTTGAACCAAACAAATGAGTATGCATGTGCTTAGATGCTAAGGGGAAAAATCGGCTAATATGTTGTGCTTTAAAATGATGAAATGGAGATTATACTTAAGTAAAATCATAGATATGTGATGATTGATTGGTGATATACATGTTTAAAAAAAAAAACATGCATGCAAGTTATGTGTGAAAGAGTGATTTGGTAATAAATCTGCTTGGGA
Organism: Gossypium arboreum; assembly: GCF_025698485.1. Lineage (NCBI taxonomy): Eukaryota > Viridiplantae > Streptophyta > Magnoliopsida > Malvales > Malvaceae > Gossypium > Gossypium arboreum. Next base: position 9,406,395 of record NC_069073.1, on the reverse strand, counting down.
CAAAAGCAGTAACGTGAATTTGGAAAATCACCATAAATTGTAGGAGATGAGTTAGAAGCTGAATAAATTATATAATTAAATCTTAATGAGTCTATTTTCAAGTGAAATAAACGAGAACATATTTTGAATTCTGTACAATGAGAAATTTGATTCGTAATTAAGAGTGGTCAGATTAGTCAAATAGTGAAACATGGGAAACTTTAAGAAAAATCTGGTATTGATTGGCTAAACCAAAAATTCTGAAAATTTTATGGATAGAAGATATATTAGTCTATTTTCAGTTAAAATTAACGGCACCTGATTTGGAGTTTCGTAGCTCCAGTTATAAATGATTTAGTGACTGTTGTTCAGGAAGACAGCTTGCAGTGAGATTATGATTATGTGGTAAACATTGACAAAAATTTGTTAATGAGTTGCTTATTGATTTCTTATAAGCTTACTATGATATGTAGGTGTGGTTGGCCGAATATTGTAAGGGGTTAATACGTAGTTCGTATTTGAATAGTTAGATTAATGTGTTAGTAATCCAATTGTAGGCAGTTCGTGTGTGGATCTCTTGACATATCGTCATAAATGTATGTAACTAACACCCTCTTTCTTAGTCTGGATCGGCAAAAGTCGAAAAGCCGAAATGCCGAAAACCGGTATTTTGTAGATTTGCGAGTGTGTGAATGCTCGTGAGGTAAATCGATTAATGTTTTTGGTAAGCTGCAAAATTTGGACCAAAATGCATGATTTCGTGCCTCGATATTTTTGGGCTTAATGGGCCAAAATTGGAATGATGGGCCAATAACGCCCAATTCAAGAAGAACCCTCGATGCGTGATTCGTTAGTACGTGAAAAGTAGGAATATGCATGAAAAACCCTAAAATAGATAAATTATGAAATACCTTTAAAAGTGGAAAATTTACGTTTACCCCTATTAGATAAATTATTGAAATACCCCTAGGTTAAATTGACCTAAATGCATGTTTGATCGTTGTTATTTACTTCATGCCATGTTGTTATTATCGATGCATGGGATTGGGATATTGACGGAGGAAGTACTGAAAGTGGCTTGTCCACGTCTTGGAGGCTTTGCCTCAATTTATCGATAACTGAGCGAAGAAGGTGCAATCTGTGGAGTGTTGGGTGGGTGGGTTGAGCTATTCCCCACATGGAGTGTAGGGTGGTATGGGTGGAGTGTAGTGGTTGGTGGGTTGAGTAGTCTCCCAAATGGGCTTGCATATGTTATTGATGTTGCATGTATTTTGAAATGGACCTATGGGCCATCTTTATTATCTGAATAAGGGCTAAGGCCCGGTTTATTATAATCTGAAAAGGGCTCGTCCAAGACCATTGTTACTGAATGGGCTTAGGCCCAATAGGCTTGAGTGACTTGGGCTTTGAATAGGTTTTCCTTACACCGAGTTTCCCCAAACTCACCCTTTTATTTTCATCCACGCAGAAATCCCCAACCATAGTGGGCTTGGGCTGTGAGGGAATTGGATGGCCACCGCTCAAAGTTTGGTTTTCTTCCGTGAACTGGACATCCTATTATTTACGTTGAAGTTTGGGTTTTAAATGTAATAAGGTCGCTTAATTATTTTTGATGGTTTTAATATGTATTACTAAGATAAGTATTACTTATTTTAACTGTTGAAATTGGATAGCTTTAGGGCGCGTTTTCAAAAAAAAAAACAATTGATTTCAAAATAACACGACAACGCAAAGCTTCCGCAATGAAAGTATTTTCCAAAATTAATCACTTTTCCTAAAAATGACTTAATCAAATCAGTTTCCTAGAAATATACATGACGTTAAGGTGTGGCAATAGCGGTGTGCATGTCTAGGATTGGATTCGAAGGGAGCTTGGTACTTAAGTAGTCCGATAGACTCACCTCCTCTTTTCCAGTTTCTTACCTGGTGCACAGCTTCCATTCACTTTAACCTATAACGAAATTATCTTTTAAAACACTAAGTAGGTTTTTCTAGATCAACAATATAAAATGTTTTGAACGCTTCGATGTGGCATGTTGGATCCGGCCATAACGTCTGGGCCGGGTTTGGGGTGATACAATTAATCCCTAATCAAACACCCATTATCGTTTGTATCCTAATGGCATGCCATTTGTACTAATCCATAATTTTACTTTTTCCACGATTATCCTTCCAATTGATTCAATTCTTGATCTATAAGATAATATATCTCAATTTATCAATTCCAAATACATTATTTCATCGTATTATAAGCATAAGTCAATTCAATTTCACTTTTCAAATGCTCCATAAAGTTTTTCATTTTATTCAATTTAGCCCTTAAAACCGAAATTGTCATAACTTTCAAATTTCAGCTTCAATTTTGAAATCGATCTCAATTTTATCCTTCTATAACCCTCTATTATGAAAAAAATACAGAAATATTATACCAATTTTGAAATTCATGCATTTTAGTTTCCATATTCAAAAACTATCAATTAAACTATACAAATTAGTCATTTTTCACTTCTAAGCTTAAAATCTAAAAAGTTAGTACCAATTTCATCAAGAATTCATCAATGGAAACTGTTAAAATCTTTCATAATTTTACAAATTGGTACATGAACTAACTAAATCAAACTCCTAAGACCTCAAAAATATAAAAAAAATGCAAGAAAGTAAATTGACTTACCAAGCATAGACCGAAAGATTGAAGCTTAAAACAATGGCTTCCTTAGATTTTTTATTTTTTTTTTTTTTAGGTGGAAGAAGAAAGAAGAATCAAGAAATGTTTCTTTCTTTTAACTCTTATTTGTTTTATTATTATTTCATACTTAAAATACCTTTTAATTATAATTTAATATAACTTATAAAAAACCCACACCTAACCGTCCACTATAGTTCTAAAATGGTATATTTTTCATTTTAGACATTGATTTAATTGTTATATAAGTCCTTAAGTCTTTGACCAATCTTAAATCTATAATTGAGAACTTTTACAATTTAGCCTTTTACCATAATTAACTAGCAATTCGATAAATTTAAAGGACCAAATTTTAATATATTTTTATACTAACCTCTTAAATATTAAATAATAATATTTATGAACTCAAACATTGAAAATGGAGTTCTGAAACCGTCATTCTCAACACCACTAAAAATAGACTATTACATTTACCTTTTAAATATTTATAGATAATAATTGGTAGACAGCAAATACATATAATAAAAATAAACAAAAATATTGATCCTTGCCTAATTTTTTTAAAGAAAAAGCCTAAAAAGGCCCAACTATATTAAATTAAAAGGTATCATCCAACACCAACCAGTGGATGAAATCCTAATAGCTCAAATTGAACTCAAAAGCAACATTCTCATCCATCAACCAATGTGCCAAACAATGAGAGACACAATTGGCGGATCTGTGAGTAAAAAATTAAAAACTAACAATATAAAAAAAATCACAAACACCTAAAGCCTTTCTAACAATACGACCATAAAGAGATAAATCTAGAGTTCAACTATTAAACTTATTAACAATAAATGCACAATCAAACTCGAAAATAACTCTAGAAAACCCTTTCTAAAGGGCCTTTTACGAAGCACAAGCCAAAGCGAGAGCCTTAGCTGAAGGAGTGTCCAAAGCCTAAATGATTGAGCAAGCAAAATCGACTAGCACCATTTCCCTCATGGTCAAGAACAATGGCACCGCAAGCAACAAATCTTGTCACTATATTCCATTCGTGTCAACATTAACTTTGACCGCATCTTCACAAGGTGGAGTCCATCAAGCCATAATTAGATGTCAAGAGAACAATGGCGCACAAAGGAGATTATGCATCGAAAGTCATGATGGATAGATTGGGCTTTCAAAAACACATCTTGCGAGGAAGAATTCCGCCCCTGAATCATGAACAAATTCCTTGCTTCCCACAATTGCAAGAAAAGCACAACTAAACTAGTAAAAGCTTCTTTGTCTTTTGCATAACTGCCCAAAGCCAACCGATCACATTATAGAAAGACATACAAAGCAAATCATTATGAATACTACAAAAAAGTTAAAATCTCCCTCGAAATTAGGCAATCCTTAAAAGCATACATAACATCCTCCTTAAAGGCCTTACATCTAGGACAATTTGGATTCGGCCCTTGAGAGTACAAAGCACATCGCTCAATTGTAGGTAGGATGTCATGGCCAAACCTTTACCCAGAAAGTCAGAATTTTGGAAGGGTTTACGCCTTCCATTTTAGAAAGAAGGTGGTACAAAAAAGAAATTTTTGATGCAAGAAAGAAAATTAAGAGAAGAAAGAAATAGACTTGAAGCGATATATATAGGCACATTGTGGTTTTTTTTTTAATCAAAGAATATGTCACTTGGTACATAACTTGTGTCACAAGTTACATTTTTCCACAACATTATAACTTTCCAAAAAAAACTATGTTTATTCATTACGAGTCTTTTCTGAAAATTATATTTATTCAAATAAGTCTATTTAGATGCAAATAATATTTTTGAAAATAAAAATAAAAATTATTATATAAAAAATTATTTACACCACCAACTTCAAGCCCAAGTGTCTCATGCCCATTTTTTGACCTTACACATGTGTAGGTATAGCCAATGGCTAAGCCTACTTATCCAATCGACTAGGCACCCAACTCAATTACCCAAGTTATAAAGAATTTTTTATTTATATTCTTTAAATTTTATATATGTTAGCAATGTAATTACTAACATTGCAAACTACTAACATTCCTGAGTTCCTTCCAAAAGACCCTATGAGGATCTATACCCAAATCTTGAAGAAGTAACTAATTATACCCCGATCTCGTGGTATAGACATTGTTGGGTGCATGTCCCCACACCAACTTATCATCTTCATGTGCCTCACCAATAGGCAAATGGATAATCCTAGAGGCTACCTCATTATTGCAAAAGGATTGAATTGAAGTTGCATTCCATCTTCGTGCCTCTAAAAATAACTGAGACATGCATCATGGGGAAAAGAATTACATTGACCTATATCCAGGCCATTAATAAACCTTCCCCCCATCTATCCATCCAAATATGGGCTTACTACCATTTCCTATCCTCCAATAAAATCCTGGACTAAGCATATTCAAAGCTTTCATAAAACCCTTCGAAATGAAAGAGGGTTTATCAACATTAGGATGCAAAAATGTTGCCAGGAGGGAAGTATTTAGTCGAAAGAACCTTAAAACAAAGCATATCCTATAGTGCAAAAGTCACCATAATTATCGTCCAATGCGAGCAATATTAAATAATTGAATATCCCAAAAGTCGAGACTTCTTGTACCTTTGCTTCCAATCTAACATCGCATATCCCTTACCCGCCCCCGCTTTTGCCCACTAATATTTTCTAATTGCCTTAATCATATCATCTATGATGCTTTTTGACAATAAAAAAGTGTTCAGAGTATGTGCTGGTATTGCTTGTAAGACCGGCTTAATAAAGATCTCCTTACCCATATGAAACATAATTAGGTTAAAGTCCCAATCTTAAATCTAACAGCCAAATTAGACTAGGAAGCCCGCACTTAATTTCTAAAATTAGGCATAAAAGTTGAGATTATACTTCATAGCGCACACGATAACTCAACATGGAAAAAAACGATTTGAACAAAAAAAAATTTTGAAATATGATATAAAATAAAATAAAAAGTAATACAAATTAATATAAATATTATAAAATTTGTAGACTTGGTCGAACCCAATAATTTATGACAATTATATCAATCTTCCCCCTCATGGTCGTCTTTTCTATTACGTCAATCTCACATTGCTCTTCCATATTTCTTTAAAATGTCCATTGTCCCAAGTCCTCAAATAATTTCAGCACTAAGGAAAGGTGATGGGTAAAGATAAATAACTCTTGTTCCAACATAAGTAGAAACTAATAGTAGATCTACCAAGTTGTAATATTTTGTATAATTAAATAATATTGTTATGTATTTTGTGTTAGATTTATAATAATTTATATAATTGAGTAATATTTTATAATTACATAAAAGAATTAAGAGTATTGTAATATTTTATATAATTATAATAAACCTATTTATATAATTAAATAATGTTTTGTATGGCTTTGACGATAATGAAAATCTTATTTTAGAAAACTCATACTATAACTCCTAATTTGTTAATGGAAAACAAGTAAGCCAAATCGTATGATATTTGTTGACTAGGTAGACATAGCTTTCTTTTCCCTCAGATTAGGGTTGATCTACCCAAATTAAATATTTAACAATCAATACTATTTTTAAAAATAATTATAATATATATTAAATATATTTATTTTATACTACCACTAATAAAATAAAAATATTTTACAGGCGGATAATTTTTTTAATTTCACTGGAAGTTATAGAATAATTATCTAAAATCAATATAATTTTATTTAGTTGAGAAATAAATTACTAAATTGACTCATAAAATTAGAGGAAAATATTCATAAATTGTAGACAGCTGCTTGACTTGTTCCTATCCGTGAACATATGTAATTGTATTCCATCCAAAATTATTAGGACCACCTACGAGATAAGGATGGCTTATATATTTACATTTTTTAATATTTAAGTTAAATGAAATTTTAATGGTTTAATACGTTATTTGATACTTGAGTTTGATATTTTTGTCATGTGGTATTTATATATATATTTTGTCTAATGTGATACCTATATTTAGCAAAAGCTATATATGTTGGTATCCAACAAAAAAAAAATCACAATCATGAAGTTGTATTTAATAAATTAAACAAATTGTTGAGTGTTTTGTATGTCTTCCCCTCAAAGAGGTTGATTTTTCTATTTATATGATACGGTTCCTAAGTGTGATATCCTAGGTAGGCTCTTATGCATGCCAACACATATCCTATTCTAAAATTAACACATGTTCTCTAGATGTGAGTTCGCTTACATAATGATGCGAACATCCCACAACCTATATGGAGATGCAAACCCTCCATGTGCGGACTACGTAAGCGAACTATATAGCCTATCACTGTAGCAGTAAAGAGGGTCAGGTCGATCTTAGTCAAGCAATCAGATAGCAGATCGATAATAACGAACACTATAACAAAAATCATAATTAAAATTAATTTTGTTATATTAACAAAATCATGAAAATTCAAATATCATAATATTAGTAATTAACTTTCACACTAAAATTAATAATGTTACAGTCGATATCAAAATGTATATTTCTATTCCAATATGATGCCATATATATATATATATAAGGACAAGTGTCACATAAAAAAAGTTGTTAAACTCAAGTAAACTAAAATATTATTATCCTAATTAAATATTATTATTTGATAAATATTTCAATCAAGATTAAGAAGTAAAAGAAAAATTAAAATACAAATTTAGATACCTAACAGGAAACTTTTCTTTTATATTGAAAGTAGTACATTGGAATTCAATGAGAAGGTTTTCCAGCTAAAACAATTTGAGACTGGGAATCCACCCATACCACAATATGTCTGACAAAAGAGTTGCCTGCAGAGCACAATGTTCAAAGTTTTTGTTTTCTGTGATTTTATTTAATTTTATGAATAATTTTTTTATTGTTGTTCTGGAAATTACTCATTTGTCGAGATATTGTGGTATGGGTGCATTCTCATTCTCAATTTGTTTTATCTGGCAAACCTTCTCATTGAATTCCAATGTACTATCAATTTTCAAAACTGTTTGTTGTTTGCTATCTAAATTTGTATTTTTGTTAATTAAATTATCTCAATAAACTAATGCATATATTTAAGTTTGGATGTGTTTTGATTGATCAATACATAAATTGAAATACGTAACTGCGTGTATATATATATATATATTTGGTTCATGACTGCTATCTATTTTACACTTTCTTACCTTTTCAAAAGCTTTTATCTTTGAACCTTTCCCTAATCAATCATGGCGACCATGGATGAAGAGGAATCATCCTTCACTCTTCCTCTCATTGAAGATGATGAAAATAAACAAGCTTTAGTAACCAAACTAGAGGAAATTGAACCAAATTCATCCCATTCATGTTCAACAACTAACTCTTTCTTCAAAACCTGTTTCAATGGGCTTAATGCTCTTTCAGGTTCTATTTTTAAGTTCTTTGTTCTTAAAATTTTCATCTTAAATAGATCCTTTTCCCAGTTTCTATTTTAAGTTGTCAAGAACAGTTTGAGTTCCTTTGACAATTCTCTGATATGATTTTTTTTTTAAACTAATTTTCTAGGAGTCGGGATATTATCAACCCCATATGCACTAGCATCAGGAGGATGGTTAAGCTTGATTCTTCTTTTCGCCATTGCCACTGCTGCATTCTTCTCTGGCTTATTAATCCAAAGATGCATGGATTCGGATTCGAATATCCGAACTTATCCCGACATCGGCGAGCTTGCATTCGGGAAGAAAGGAAGATTGATAGTCTCCATTTTCATGTACATCGAGCTTTACTTAGTTGCTACAGGATTCTTGATTTTAGAAGGAGATAATCTTCAAAATTTGTTCCCAAATATGGAATTTGAAGTTGGTCAAGGACTAACAATTGGTGGGAAACAAGGGTTTATCATAATAGTAAGCCTCATAATATTGCCCACAGTTTGGTTAGATAACTTGAGCCTTCTTTCATATGTGTCAGCCAGTGGGGTATTAGCTTCTGGAATCATACTTGGTTCCATTATATGGACTGGTGCGTTTGAAGGGATTGGGTTTCAACAAAAGGGAACATTGGTCAATTGGGATGGAATGTTAACTGCTATCAGCTTATATGCTTTCTGCTATTGTGCACATCCAGTTTTCCCTACACTCTACACTTCTATGAAGAAAAAACATCAGTTCTCCAATGTAAGTATTTCTTCTAGATAGCAATTTCAATTGGATGCTATTTTCGATCGAAAAACATGTAATCGGATAATTTTTTTTTCAGGTACTGATTGTATGCTTTATCTTGTGTACCATCACGTATGCATCAATGGCAATCTTCGGGTATTTAATGTTCGGACCACAAATTCAATCACAGGTAACATTGAATCTTCCAGCAAGCAAGATCAGTTCAAAAGTGGCCATCTACACGACCCTAGTGAACCCCATAGCCAAATACGCATTGATGGTTACTCCAATCGTTAATGCCATTAAAACCCGGTTTTCATGCCGTTACAACCCGCGATTCCTCAGCATCCTCATCGGCACCAACTTGTTGATCAGCACCGTTCTTGTGGCACTGGCGATTCCGTTCTTTGGTTCACTGATGTCCCTGGTGGGAGCACTTTTAAGTATCACTGCTTCTGTAATACTTCCATGCTTATGCTACTTGAAGATTTCAGGTATTTATCGAAGATTGAATGGCCAATTGGTTGGTATATGCCTTATAATTATAGTGGGAGTTTGTCTGGTAATTTTTGGCACTTACATATCTGTTTTAGATATCATAGGCAATTTCTAAATGCCAATGACTTAAACCCGAAGTTTAGTTTGATTAGTTTATGCATTTACTTTTATGAATTTGCAGTTAGAAGGTTTAAATTTTAAATATTGACATATGCAACTCATTCTCCTTTTCTCAAATTGCAGCCTCCTAACCAAAAAAATAATGATAATAATAAATAAATGTCAATTCATTGCATATGCTTATGTTGTTATAATACTTTGTTTGAGGTAATTTTGGAGGGTTCTTCATAGTTTCGTTACGTGTATATTTCTTTCATTTTTTTTTGGGGGGGGGGCGGGCCATATCTTTTATGGGGTTAGACTTTCAATATCACAATCTGAGACTTTCAATATCACAATCTGTGCAGTTTTAGGTAATTTCTTCAACTCAAATATGTATAAGTCAACCTAACTATCACAAAGTGAGGATTTTCGTAGAATTCCTCAAAGACACCAATTTATATAGTGGAAGCAACTCAAGTCAAAGGAATGCTCAAAAGAAAAAAATAACCACAGAAAAACAAAGCACGAGAGGTGTTTGAGTAAATGCTCTCAATATATTATTTCTTTCAAAGAATACACAAAACAATGGATACAATGGGTGATTTAAAATTGAAGGGGGCTCTCTATTTATAGTTGAGCTCCCCTAAAATCGACGGTATAGATTGAGTTACATCAACGAACAAGATCGAAGCATATCTACAATAAAGGGATTTACATAATCTCAGGTTACAAAATCAAATCTTATCAGAGTACATATCTTCCAAGATTACTCTCCCTATTTACCAAGATAGCCTAATTTCTCATATTTGCCTCACAAGCCACCAAGGCTTTAATTAGATAGGCTTCGTCGCTTGTTCTTCAAATCGGGTCAGCTCTCGTGGGTTAAATGAGCTCTCTATCTAATATGTATACCTCCATGGGACATCTTTCGTGCAATGATCACGGGCTTTGAACTGTGGTCCATGACATTCTCCCCTACCCATTCTCGCAACGCCCTCGTTGCTCCCTTCGAATTGCACTGACTTGATTCACCTCAAAACTTTTGCCTCAATTTCCATCGTCTCTTAACTCAAACTGTTGTACTCATTTTCAATACATCTCGTTCGCAAGAGTCCACCACTCTTACTTGCCCACATTTCGACTTGCCTCGATTCGAAACCTCTTAATCCATACAAACAGGCTTTGGCACCACCACATTGAACACCGAGTTAACCTTGAGTATTCCCGCTAACTCAGGTTTGTAAGCCCCTTGACTTACTTTCTTCTAAACTCTAAAAGGGATCTTGTGTCTTTGCAAAGCCAACAAGTTAGAATAAAAACACTACCAAAATGTTTAGGATGTACCTCGCTCATAGCATTTATTTGTCGCAACTCTCCAAGTTACATCGTTACTTTTCCCTCAAAGTCTGATGCATAACCTACATCTCTCATTGGTGGTAGCTCTACTGATGACTCTCATTGGCGGTAGCTCTACTGATGACTCTACAAGCCTCATATTGGTTTCATGCCCCACTAGCATTTCTATAAGGGCTTCCTTAGCAGTCTAATCTACCGAGTTAATGTTCCTCCTATACGAAACATCCTCGGCTAGCTAGATTGCCGACAACACCTTGGTCCCAACTTTCATATCTCGATTCATCGGCACAACAATTCGTGATAATGGACTATCAACGATATGAGTTTGATCGGCCAAGGAAAAAGAACTGCCTCAATCTTGTCAAGGAAGTTTAAGCCAAGCATAAAATTGTAATCATCTAACTAAATTACATCAAAATCTTCCTTGCCCTTTCATTCGTTGATTTGTAGCTCCACTCATCATGCTACTCCCACAGTTGGGGCCTCTTCATAATTTACTGACTTGATCTTTTTATTCGATTTTCTAACCAAGAGACTAAGTTTTCTAGCAACTTTTTTTTATATGAATAAGTTCGATGCCCCCGTGTCAACAAGAGTAGTCCTTCTCTGGCCTGCGATGTTGATGTCCACAAACATCAACCCTACCTCCCTACTATTCCTCTTCGTAGGAGTGAGTATTATTGAATTAAGCTTCAATGTCTTCCTCTCATCAAGCTCCACTTCCTCCCTTTTACTAGTCGTAGATAGATTAGCTCGCTCTTGACAGTCCCACAACCTATGCGACCCACAACATAAGAAGCAATTCACTAGCTTCTTCTCACTCTTCTTGACCCTGTTGGCTTCGACTCTACTCACGATCGAAACAAGCTTCATGGTGGCTTCTTCCAGCTCATCATTCCCTTTGGCAGCCGAAAACATAGATCATTTCAGACAATTCCTTACCATATATGGTCCTTGACAAATGAAGCATTTTATCTTGCTCCCCTTCTCCTTCAAGTTGTTAGGTCTCCACTTCCCATTTTGTGGTTTTCTATTACCTTTGTTATCATTGTCATCATTGTTATGTCCCTCTTCATTTTCCTTATGGTCTCCTCCATCATTGCCCTTCCAATTGGGATTGGAAGACTCAAACTTGTCTTTTCTCGAAATAAGCTCAGTCAAAGACTCCTCTACAATTATGGATTTTGACAATTCTTGGGCCCCTAGACGTTTCAATTACTACTTAACCCACAATTCCAACCCATCCATAAAATAGAAGAAGGCCTCATCCTCACTTAGATTGGTGATTTGAAGCATTAACTCGCTAAAATCTTTCACATACTCTCGGATTGTGTGTCATTGTGAGAACTGACCCAACTTAGACTAAACCTCCTTCTCGACATATTGAAGGTAAAATTGTTCGTTGAAAACATTTTGGAACTCCTCTCAAGTTCCAATCGCAACCTGGCCACGCTTTTCACCTGTAGACCTACACCTCCACTATAAAAGAACAAAATCAGTAAAATATCGAGCAACAATATTTACCTTAGCATCAACATCCTTGATGCCCACGGCACGAAAGTATTGTTCCATATCTCACAAGAAGTTGTCCACTACATTTTCGGACCTTGTCCCCTTGAACTTCTTCGATTTGGGGACATCCATCTCATGGTTGAGTGTTGCACCTATCATTCCTTTGCCCACAGAAGCTCGGTACAAAGCAAGCTCTCCCACGAGCTCCTCAATTTTTGTACCTAAATCCCTCATCATGACTATTGTTTCCTACTTCAAAGTCATTGTCATGGCCTCGAGAACATCGTCTCTCTCTGTCAACTTACCCACAGTGGAATTGAGCATCTCTCTCATCTCCACTATATTGGAACCAAGGGACTCCAACACCACTTTCTTGAGTTGCTCTTCCTTTGAGTCCAACTCCGTAATGCATCTCTCAACTTCCTCGAGTGTCTCCTTCTTATCCCCTATGGACTCCTCAAGAGTGACCACTAGTTCCTCCAAATCCAATAGCATGCCCCTCGAACGATTTACTTTTTTGGCCCTCTTATAGGTCTCCATTGGCTCATTGTAATCAACAACTTCTTTCAGCATCTCAAACGATGCCTTCGCAACATTAGCTCGAATACCAACTATCATAAGGCTAGACTTTCAATCTCACAATCTGTGCGGCTTTAGTCAATTCCTTCGACTCAAATATGCCTAAGTCAGCCTAACTCCCACAAAGCGAGTATTCTCGCAAAATTCCTCCAATACACCAATTTATATAGCAAAAGCAACTCAAGCCAAAAGAGTGCTCAAAAGAATAGAATAATCACAGAAAAACAAAACACGAGAGGTGTTTGACTAAATGCTCTCAATATATTATGTCTCTCAAAAAATACACAAAACAATAGATACAATGGGTTATTTACAATTAAGGGGAGGCTATTCATCTATAGTTAAGCTCCCCTAAAACCTACGGTATAGATCGAGTTACATCGACGGACAAGATCGAAGCATATCTATAATAAAGGGATTTACATAATCTCCTAGATTACAAAATCAAATCTTATTAGATTACATATCTTCTAAGATTACTTTCCCTATTTACCAAGGTAGTCCAATTTTTCATATTTGCCTCACTAGGCCATCAAGGCTTTAAGTAGATAGGCTTCGTCGCTTGTTCTTTAAATTGGACCAACTTTCGTGAGTCAAATGAGCGCCATTTAATATGTAGGCCTCCATGGGACATTTTTTATGTGACGGTGACGGGCTTTAAATTGCTGCCCGTGACATTGTTGTTTTTTTTTTTCATGGTATTATATATTTATAGAAATTAAAACATTAACAAGTACTAAACGACGTCACTGAATGAAAATAATTTTACAAATTATTTTAACGAATGATTTTAGTGGAATGGTTAGAGGTTTCTTTATTTGAGTTTGTTGGTTTGTGTTTAATTCCCAAATAATGTTTTTCATTTATTTTATTTGAAATATTATATAAAAACATTAAAAGACAAAATATCTTTATAATAATATCAATTACCTTTTAAAGTAAGAGTATTTTGATATGATTTTAAAATTAAATTAGTGTAGAGTTAACTCGTGTTTTGGGTGTTTGCCAAAGCGTTTATGGTGCTTGTCAATATTTCTTTTCTTTTGCTGCGTTGTGTTTTTTCTTTTGTTTGCTTCCTACTTTCTGTTTGTTTTCATTTTCTATTTGGTTTGGTTTGTTCTATTTGGGCTTGGAATGCTTGGTTGAGTGTTGGGTTGGGTCCATTCTGATGTTGCTTTTGTTTTTTAGACTTCTTAATGAAAGCCCGACTTTTTCTCAATATATATAGCATAGACAACTAATATATAATTATAATCAATACTTATTTGGAATAGTGAATAAAAATTTTGTTGGATTTAAACCTTGCATCCCTCTTTTCCTCCCTGGTATTCTAACAAATAAATAAATAAATATTATAAGTTTTGATATATATATATATATATATATATATATATAAAAGATTATTTATTCAATGCTAATAGAATAAAAAAATTCACAAAAGTTCCAATCTCACAATATATTAAAAGAATAAAAATTATTCTTAAATATTAAGATGAAAAAAAAATTAAATTTTAGTCGAGTCAATAACCTCGAGTAAGGCTCAAATTTCTTACAACTTGAGTTACACTTAATTCAACTACATGTATATGTTCGACACAAGTAAAATCCTCCTTTTTTTTTTTTTTTAGAGAAAATGTAACTTAAAGCAAAAAACTCAAAAAATTAAATTCTCAAAGCAAGAATATAATCAGCATTAACTAAATTTCTAACTTATTGCAGGCTTCTTCAAACCAATCAATTTTTTAATAGGTGTTTTCATATATTTGAAATATTATATTATTAAATTCATGTTCGAATATAATTTTTAATAGGTGCTTTCACATATTTGGAATATTGTATGTTTGAATATATATCGGGAGTGATATAATCACATTTTAAGGATTTTAAGAAGAAAAAAAAAGGAATTACTGAACCTACCTACTTCCAGACGCATATAAAAGCAAGAAAAAATTGGGGCAATGAAATACAGTACAAAATTGCAATTTGTACAATGAATATTTTCTATCTTCTTGAGCGAAAAAAGCTAACATACCAAGTAATTCAACTACGAAAGGCTAATCATTTGCATGTGTAAGATCAAAGTATGTAGCAATGGATATATATCATTGCAATGAAATTGAGAATCATACCCTGAAAAAAACCGATAAATTGAACCATTCAACTCGAGACAGCTCTCACCAGCCATCTTTTTCAACCCTCCATCTCTCATAAACCTTCGGACATTTGCTGCTCGATCCCACATTCCGGATTCTGCATACATGTTAGCCACCATTACCAGATTCCCACTCCTCCTTGGCTCCAACTCCAGCAACCTTTTTCTCACCTCATCACCAACTTCATCACTGCCATTAACATTATGAACGCTGCATGCACTTAGCAATGTCCTCCATAAAACCGGGTCTGGCTCGATAGGCATGTTGTTTATGAAAGTGTAAGCATCTTTCAAATGACCAGCACGACCCAATATGTCAACCATGGCACCGTAATGAACCATCATAGGTTTGATCCCGTGAACATACTTCATTTCGTGAAAATACCGGAACCCGTCATCGACCAACCCGGCATGGCTACAAGCACAAAGGACTCCAAGGAAAGTGACATAATTCGGTCTTATACAAGAACTTTTCTTCATCTCCTTAAAAAGTTGAAGGGCTTCCTTAGCGTAACCATGTTGAGCAAATCCCAATATCATTGCACTCCAAGTCCACACATTTTTCTCCTTCATTCTCTCGAAAACTCGGCTAGCATATAGAACATCTCCACTCTTTGCATACATATCAACAAGTGCAGTCCCCAACTGAAAATTCAAAACCAAACCTCTTTGAATAACTTGCATATGAAACAACCTCCCAAAGCTTAAGAACCCTAGCTCTGCACATGTTGAAAGCATGATCACCATCGTGGTTTCATCGGTATCAAAGCCACAATCCCTCATCTTAACAAAATACCCAAGCGCATCCTCAATGCAGAAATTCTCAACACAAGTGGTTATCACCACATTCCACGAAACCACGGTTCTTTCACACATTTCATCGAACACTTTCTTTGCATCCATTATTTTCTTACAGCATCCATAGAAGTGCACCAAATTGTTATCAACATAAACATCATCATCTAAACCATGCTTTACAATCTCCCCATGAACCTGTCTCCCTTCCTCTAGCGCTTCAGCCTCCGTGCACGCTTTTAAAACAAACGGGTACGTAAGCTTATTGCGTTTAAGTCCTCGTTTGCGCATTTCTTTAAGTACCCAGATTGCGTTTTGGGGAGATTTGCTGGAAGAGTAGCCTCTGATGAGCATATTCCATGTAGACGGAGTTGAATTGAGTGAGTTCATGAGAAGAGAATGCGCGTAGCTGAGGTTTTTGAATGGAGATAATGAAGAGAATCTAACGAGTTCAGTGAGAAGGAAAGAATCTTGGTGGAGATTAGAGATGACAATATGCGCGTGGATTTGAGAAACATGTTTGATCGAAGAACAGAGCGTTAAGAAAACCAGACACTGATGCTTCTTCGAAATGAAATTCCTATTAGACATTATGGACGGCAATGCTATTACTGTTCTGAGAATGAAATAATATATATTTTATAGAATAACGTGTAAATTTATTTACATGTATATAGCGACTCAAGCGTTGATCATCTCACGAACAGGAGTTCTATCTACTTTTATTACAGGTTCATCAACAAATTCTGACAGGATTGCTCTGAACTCATATCCTGTAAGAGTTTCTTTCTCTAACAAAACTTCTACTAGCTTGTCAATGGCTTCACGGTTATTCCTTATATGGTTCTTTGCAATCTCGTATGCAGTTTCCGTTATTTTCTTAACCGATGAATCAATGTCTTCAGCGAGTTTCTCAGACATGGAATTCCTCGCAAGCATCCT
Source organism: Gossypium arboreum (assembly GCF_025698485.1). NCBI lineage: Eukaryota > Viridiplantae > Streptophyta > Magnoliopsida > Malvales > Malvaceae > Gossypium > Gossypium arboreum. Next base: position 9,389,656 of record NC_069073.1, on the reverse strand, counting down.
TAACACAACGTCGCTGCTTTGTACTGCAGGATCAGTTAACGCCCATGGTCCAATTTCCGACATCCCAAACTTTGTCACCATCTGGTGGAAAGTGAAACAAAAAACTTGTTAGCCACATTTGCGGTTCGACCCGAATCGACTCTAGAATAAGCAAGGATCCAAACCTGTCTGGCTATTTGAGTTACTTGTTGCAGGTCCCCTGCTGCACCAGTAGTAATCTCTGGCTCACCAAAGATTACCTCTTCGGCCGCTCGACCGCCGAGCCCTCCAACAACTCTAGCAAAGAGTTGTTGTTTTGAAATGAGATCTGAATCTTCAATTGGTATGAACCATGTTAGACCCCGAGCTTGCCCTCTAGGGATCAAAGTCACTTTTTGAACTGGATCATGGCCTGGTGTCAATGTCCTGTAAGTACAAAATGCTTATCAGAACTGCTATCAATCTCGAATTCCAGAGAGTATTGGAATATGTTTGCAACATTTTACTTACGCGCATACAGCATGGCCAACTTCATGGTACGCCACGAGAATCTTGTTCTTTCCATCTGTCATCTTTGTTCCTTCCATTCCGGCAACGATTCGATCGATCGAATCGTCAATCTCTTTCATCGTGATCTTGTCTTTGCCTCTTCTACCAGCAAGAATAGCAGCTTCATTCATGAGATTTGCCAAATCAGCACCACTGAATCCCGGTGTTCTCATGGCGATTACACTGAGTGAAACATCCTTATCTAGTCTCTTGTTGTCACTGTGTACCTTCAATATTTCTTCCCTTCCTCTTATATCTGGTAATCCAACAGTTACCTGCACAAATTTTGGTAGAAATTGTATAACTCTCCATCGAGAATAAATAGGGATTAGACTCTGCACAATCCGAAAATGCTTACCTGTCTATCAAATCTTCCAGGCCTAAGCAAAGCAGAATCCAGAATTTCAGGCCTATTAGTGGCAGCAATGACAATGACTCCAGTATTACCAGTAAAACCATCCATTTCAGTCAACAGCTGATTCAAAGTTTGCTCCCTTTCATCATTCCCTCCACCAATCCCAGTTCCTCTCTGTCTTCCAACAGCATCAATCTCATCGATGAACACCAAACATGGGGAATTAGCCTTTGCCTTGTTAAACAGGTCCCTAACTCTGGAAGCTCCAACGCCAACAAACATCTCGATGAACTCTGAACCAGAAAGGGAAAAGAAAGGAACCCCTGCTTCCCCTGCAATGGCCTTGGCCAGCAATGTCTTACCAGTCCCTGGAGGTCCAATTAGAAGCACTCCTTTGGGAATTGTGGCACCAATTGCTGCAAATTTTTCTGGGGTTTTTAAGAACTCCACTACCTCTTGAAAATCTTGCTTGGCTTCATCAATACCAGCTACATCGTTAAATGTGACTCCTGTATTGGGTTCCATCTGAAATTTGGCTTTGCTCCTGCGTTGTACAAAGCAACAAGTACATACTCATGTTATCAGGTTGAAGTAACTAAAACAATGTTATTATAGTAAATATTTAAGGATGTAAGTTACCTTCCAAGTCCGAAAGGCAAGTTGGGACCTTCTCCAGGATTATTAACAGATGAGCTCCTTAGCAACAAAGTGCCAAGCAATACCAAGGGAAAAGCCAAATTCCCCAACAAATCGAATAAAGCAGCCGACCAGTTCATCTCCATAGGATGAGCGGCGAAGTCCACGTTTTTCTCCTTCATTTTCCTCAACAGTTCTTGGGGCAATCCCGGCAACTGAACTTTTACCCTCTGAATTTTCTCCAATGCAGGATTATATATCTCAGCAATGGCCACAGTCCCATTCTCAAACAAGTCCACCTTTTTCACCCCACCTTCATCCAAGTACTGCAGAAACCTTGAATACGATAGTCTACTTGATGAGGTTTCCATTGGGGTCTCTGGTTCAGCTTTTACCGGCTCACCAACTAAGACACCTCTTCCAATAAGACCCGAAGCCATTGAACTCAACAACAGGTTTCTTTTGCTTAATTTGATGTCAGAGGAGGCTTTAGAAGATGGGTTGTCTTTGTTAGTTGGTTTGGGGAGACGAGAGAAATCATGAACTTTGCAGCCGGGAAGGTGGGAGACAGAAAGAGAGACTGTCACTGCCATGGTCCTTTAGCTTTAGCTGTTAAATATTTAGACAAACTAAGATATGTTTGAAGCTGTTTTTGGAACAATTTGTGCAGTGACTGACTTAATGGGTTATGTTTTGAAGGTTGCAGTGAGTTGGATCGTAGTTTATGATTTGAAGGGAATGGGTTGGGGTTTCCAAATATAAATAGTGGGACGAAAGGAGGATGGTTCTAGCGAATTAATTTGGCTTTGTTTGCATTGATTTGGATGGGATATTTGTTTCTAAAATTTTCCATTTCTTGAACTCTCTGGAAATTCTAAGTTTGAATGGTTTTACAATGAAAAGGAAATAAGTTAATTTTAAATTATCTTTGGTATTCATAATATATGAATTTTCGTTTACATATTTATTTTATGTTTTCATCAATTATCTTCAATGCTACTTTTACTCTACATTAATCATTATATTTATAATTGTGAAACTCTCGACAAAAATTCTATTTAAACTTTATTTCTCAAATTTTAAATCTAAATCATATTATAACTTCTTACCATCCAACTTTTTCTAAAATTAAATGTAAATAATTGATGAGTAAAATATTTTGAGTTAAATTAATCATGGATTTAATGTTTATAATAATTCATTTAGATGATAATTAGTTTTTTTTTTTATATATGTAATTGAAGAATGGGATAAGATTGCTTGAAAACAAGCCTTGACGCTAGTACCAACGTTTTTGTCATTGAACCAAAAATTGTTGACATTCAATCACAATTGTTGATAAAATTATATAGGGTAACCAAAATAAATATTTAAACACATATATTATCTCCTACCAAACACAAGATAATATCTTTTATTTTTTAAAAATATAATTAAATTCCTAATTTTTTTTACAATCAATTAGATATTTAAATTGTCAAAATGTATCAAAAACTCATATTTAAAAAGAAAATTAAACATTTACTTTTTTTTATTCTCAATTAGGTACTTAAACTTCAAAATATATAAAAATCCTCAAATTATTTTAAAAAATAAAATTAACTCCTATTTTTTTAACTATATTGAAGTGTTTTTACACCTCAAAATCTTTGACTAACTCTTTTGGTCTCAACCATACATTAATTATCATTTCCTGTTTCTAACCATACATTTGGCAATTAAAACAATACATATTCATGTATTTAGTGAGTCGAATCATACAATCTAAAAAGATGCCACGTTATATTTTCTCTGTGGTACAAAAATTTTCTCAAGCATACATATTAATATTACCGCTAAATTTTAAAAAAATAAAATTATAAAGCTAAACTTTAAATTTAACACCCTAAAAAGTTATAGCTTTCTTTTCTTTTTCTAAGAAAAGTTGCTCTAGATTATTGAAAATGGATTTTTATACTCAATCAAATATGAAAATTTAATTGAAGAATAATACAATTTATAAATAAAACATTTATATTTAAAATTATATTTTTATCTATATGTGAACGTTAATCAATACAAATATAGCCAGCAATCAAATGCAAATATTTTTTATAAACAATTAAATACAGATATTAATTGAGAAATGTTCATATTGTTATATAATTAATATTTTAATAATTCAATTATTAACTTTATCAATATAATTGTACTTATTATGCACGTAATTTTTAAATAAATCTTGTATTTTTATCATTTCGATTTAAAATATTGTATATATTAATATTTATTGAATAGTTGAAACTTTTTCTTTTTAACATAAAACAATTAGTTAGAATTTTTTAAATTTATGACATATATGACCTACGTGAATGGAATATAAAACATGACAGTTGGATCGTTAAAATATTAATTATGCAAAAATATACAAAAGAATGTACAGCTAGCTTAGTTTTTTACGCTAGTGTAAATGGATTCATCCTCAATTATAAATATTATATTTATATTTATCTATTCTATTATTTAAGCATATAATTACATTAGTGTCCCCAGTGAACCAAGACTAATTTAATTATGAAATTATTAAAAAATTTACAAAGCAAATTATATTATTTTAAGAGTATTTTATTTTTTTATATTTTGTATAAAATCAATACAAAATTAACATATGACAATATTTGAACTTAAGACATAGTAGTTTATAAACATTTTAACTTTACCATTTTGACCAAAAATTCATTGAACTATCGTATAAAATTTTTATAAATATATTTTTACATAATATTTACACTCATATTGTAGGTATGATATAATATAGTCTAGTTATGTTTAAATCTTTATGTTAGTTGATGTCACAAGTCAAACAAATATCAACTCAATTTATTATTTATTCTTATAGCTATACTTACTATATTTAAGCTTGCGATTAAATTAATGTTACAAGTCATTCAAATATCAACTCAATTGCGAAATGATTAAAATATTATTCTTTATATAAAGTAAGTTATATTATTATAAGGTGATTTTTTTATTTTTTATATTTTTATATAATAAAAAATTCCAAACATGGTGAGATTGAAATTTGGAATACAATTTTTTTTTACCATTTTAACCAAAGTTTTATTTGACTTTTATATAAACTTCTAATAAATATATTTATTTCATTTTTTTTTCCACTCACATTATGTGTGTGTCATAATTTAATTGTTACTTAAGCTTGAATGGGTGTCGAATCCATCAAAAAAATAATTCTACGCCAAAACCGTAAATGCATAGCGGTATAGGGAGTAGAGTTGATCCCACAGAGACTAGATATCTAAATTTATTGTTTGATTTAACTATGTTGCTTGCTTAGGCAATTGACGTGCCCCGGTATGATGAAGTTATAGCTTTAAGCTCGATTTTTACTCTGGTTTCAAACTTATCCTTGACAATAAGTATTTTCCTTCAACCGGTAAGCCAACAATCACAACATGTGTGTACTATAATTTAGTAAAAATTTAAAGATGCATTTGATTGGTCAAATCTTACATTACGACCCGTAATATTACATTCTAAAATAAATAATGTTCAACATTCCGACTATCTCATAATCTTACATTCCCAAATAGTATCAATATGCCATAATATATGGTATAATTTCATTACGGCCATTTCCTTGAATTATTTTAGATTATATGCCTAATCTTAAATTTTGATAAATTTACTTTCGATTTTATTATTTTAATTAGTTTTACCTTTTTTCTCAAATAAAATTTAACTAAAATAAAAATATTTTTTTTCAACAATGAAATAGTAAATGTTATACTTTAAAATTATAATAATTAGATTTACTCTAGTAATTTATGTATTAGTATATTAATTATGATTATAATTATAATTATAGTTGGTGCAATTATTTTTATAAATTATTATAATTTATAAATTTATTTAAACATTGTATATTTACTTATTAATATATAAATTGTAAAAAATATAAAAATTTTAATAGTTTGTCATCCCCAAAGCTAACATATGAATTTATCTAATTCATAGACTTGTAGTAAAGCATGTATCCATTTTCTTTTCCCCTATGAATTTTACCTCCATAGGAAGCTTCTACCTATAGCAAAACTCTTCTTTCCCAATCAAACTGCAAAATACGAGCAACACGATAACAGCCCCGCAAAGCCCTTTGACATGCAACCTTCAACTTCACAAGGAGACTTGGAAGAACCCACCAGACTACATTATTTAACAATTTCCATGCTTTCACCACATGAATCCTGGGGAAGATTATCTGCCCTGTCATCGGATCTGCACAAAATCAACCTTCTCTTGGACTTTGATGTGCAATTCGAGTTCGAAGAGCTTGAGAATAATGGTTCCGAGGACTCCATTTTATTATTGTTACATTCACGCAACTTCCTCTTCAATTCGGGAACTAGTTGTATATCATTATCATAATATTAATTATCTATTCTAGTCCATAAAACTAGCAACTTATCTAAAGCAACAGCTAATATTTTGACGTACCGGGCAAAGAGTCATCATAGGCATATGACTGGAACCTTGAATCACCATAGCTACAGAAAAGATTTGTATCTTTATTCGACCCCGAAATTCTGCAAGACATCATGTGCATAAAAAAGAACATTATTCTACTTAAAGCATTCAGGAATTTCGGGATCATACAGGTCTTATTCAGTAAAATACAAACTGAAAACAAAATAAGTAGAACAATGGCTGGCAAAAGATTAAAAAGATTACAATAAGAATCTTAAATGGTCACCTAAAATAGACGGAGGGAGAACGAAACAGCTATTAGAACTTTTATGACCATATAGAGCGCTGGGGATTTAAAAGCAAACCTGTACATATGCTCATCTGCAAAATAACCAAACAACTAAGATCCACGAGGCATAAATACATGACAGGAAGCCCATAAGACATATTTCAAGAAACTTAATACCTTCAGGATCATACCCTTCTAGGGTTTCATGCACAAACCGAGTAAAAGCTAAAACTTGTTGCCATGTATCCTCGGAAATATTGTGCCGCTGATTTTTCTGAAAGGAAATGAAAAAAAGTACTTTGCCTTAATCGAAAGATTACAGTAATTCATTACCAAGTATACTTCCAACTTGAACTAATAGTGCAGTAACAGAACACATGTCTTGCCCAAGGGATGACTATCATCCATATTTCTGTACTTGACATGCAGAGGGTTGAAACCATGTACAGGGATTTTCAAAGGCTTGATTAAGGCAATGAAAGTCAAAATTTAAGAACGCTTCTTAAATAATAACAATTGAAACTAAAGCAGCAGACAAGTTACTCCCTAGACAATACAATGAAGTGCTACCGAAAAAAAGACATACATGGTTTATGTCATTTGATTTGAGTACACGATAACAACCAAGATCGCAATTCTAATGAAATTTAATGCAAAAGGTAAAGTCAGCTTAGACATCGAAACAATAACCAAGAGTTTCACTAAATGCTTCCAACCAGCTTAGTATCAGCCATACTCATACCTCAACGAAGTCACACCATTGGTTAAGCAGACGGAACCTGCCGGCTAAGACTAATCTCCAAGCAGCAACTGCCCTGCTTACAGCTACCAATCAGGCATAAAAAAGAGAGAGAGAAAGAGATTCAAATCCAAGACCAAAGAAATTCATTGTAGTTTAGCTTCTATATCCTTAATATTTATTCCGAATATAAATCAATAAAATTATTTGCATTTAACTAAGTAGTACATGATAACTTACTAATATTCTTTTGACCATTTTCTCGACATACGAATAAAACAAAATCATAGAAGCGCGAGAATTCAGAAAAGTCTACCTACAAGCAACATCAGAAAGTCAAATTTCAGTATGGATAAAACGAAATCAGAGCATATAATCAATGTAACAACAAAAAAATAAAAATGCACATCAGATTCATAATAGAGGCTTAAAGTCAACTTAAATAAGTCCTTTAAAGAACTTCAATAAATAGGAATATCACCATGAAGTGGAGCTGTAACTTGAGCTTGAGAAGTTCATCAAAGGTTGCATTCCTGTCAAAGGAAACAAAATAAAATGTTGAAATAAATGAAAGAATAATTAGTGTGCAATTGAATTAAACAAGACTAGATACTGAAAATACACTTATGCCTTGGGTCAATAATATCTTTTTCACTAAAAAATTAGATTAAAGTTTTCACTAGTTTAGACATTAACGTATATAGGAGGCTGACTGCAACCCAAGATCAAGTTGCAGTCTTCAAAATTCAACCTTAAGTCAAGATGGGATTGAAAGATTCCAATGGTTGAAGCTAAATTAAATACATTTTCAACAAGAACAACATTAAGTTCACAAGAAACCCCTAAAATATCAAATCGTTTCTTTCATGCATACACATGCCTTGCGCGCATCCTTGACTCCATCTTTAAGAGATGGTTCAATGCTTCCCTAGTGAACTTAGCTCTTTGTGATTCCTCGTCCTCACGGTAGCCTTCTCCACCACAAACATGTCCATATCCTGTTCTCAGTTCTGTAAGACAGTTCAAAAGTTAATAAATTACAGCAGCAGCCCTTTCGAACAGAGTAACATTCCAATCTCAGCTCAATTTTCTGAACTGTTGAAAAATTCTGAAATGAATGCAAACCATAAAAGAAAATATCAAAACTTCAAACATTTTAACCAAACCAAATTGCATTGCCTATATTTTGGGGCCTACTTTTCTATTGACTTTTTAGGATACCAAATTGCACCCAAAAAAATCCATTATTAAATCAAAAAACATAAAACATTTTCAACTCTCCTCCTCCACAATTATTACCCAACAACACTAGACTGGAAACCCCTTGATATAAAAAGAAAAATAATGCCTTTACTTTCACTTACATCTTAATTTTTTTTTTATCTTCGTTTTAGAGTGTGATTTGAAACAGCTTATTATATTTTATAAGTTAGCTGATAAGTTATAAAGTTTTAAAATATTTTTTTCTAAATCTTTTTAAATTTTTGAATTAAGACTAAATTGATAGATTTTATAAATATTGAGAGTCAAATTTACTAAATTTTTTTAAAATTAGAACTAAAATTTGTAAATATTAACGGCTAAATTTGTTGAACTTTTATATTTATGATCAAATTAACAGAATGTATAAGCATTAAACAGCTAATTTTGTTATTAGACTAATAAAAAACTCACAAAGTAACTAAAATATATTATTTGAAAAGTTTAGTAATTAAATAAATAATAATAATGATTGGACAATCAAAATAGAATAAAAAGCATAATTAGATGACTTTTTTATAGTTTACTTATAAAAATAATTTTAACATAAATTTAACATTATCGTCATTATTTAACGGATAAAATATAAAAATAGGATTAATTTTCCCATCTAAAACTTTATCCAGGTTTAAACAAATATATTCAAATTTTCATATTGTATTAAATGTTAGTGGAAACCTTTAAAAGTTATATTATTCATTATCTTTATTTTTTTATCAATCATCCATTTTCCTAATCAACATAAAAGACAAAATATCCATTTAACCACGTGCCATAATTCACATTTAATTTTTAATTTTTTTGGAAAAAATTACCATATTCATATATATTTAAAATTACTTGATCAATTTCTTCAAAATTTAATTGAGATTGACTCCTAATTTTTTTCAAAACCATTATTTTCAATTAATTTTCTTTAAATTGTTTTAAAGATGCTTATTTGTTTTTATTTTTCAACATAAAGATGAATTTTGTTCAAAAATATGATATATTTATAAAGTATTTATACTAATGACAACGCAAAATTAATAAAGGTAATGGATGAAAATGTTATAAGAAATCAAAGGTAATTTAATGCGTTCATGGATCAAAATGCAGCATTGATAAAAAAAAATTATAAATCATTATTGAATTTCACCCTCTATTTTATATTATATTTTTTTTATTGATGATATTTGAGTGTCTTAATCTAGTCGAAGCTAATAATGTTAAAAATGTACATTTGAGTGTTTTTGTTTAGGCAAGGTTTTTGGCAAAAGCAAGATCAAACCTTCCTCACCTACGCTTGCTTTAAAAGGTACCTAGAGCATGACTTAGACACTCTCCTCAACACCAATAGCCTTACTAGCTTTGTCAGCTTTGTGAAGCTTTTTAGAAGGAAAGTGGTGCTCGAGTTCTATGCCAATTTGTTGAGGAGCGTCACTGATGACCAGAGTGGATTCTACTAAAAAGTGTTTGTTCGAGGGAGATGGTACAATTTCAATCCTACTCTGATCAGGAAAGTGCTCAACTGCTACTGCCAGAACATGGTGGAGTTGGAGGAACCATTGGACATAACGGCCTCCATCATTACCAACATTGTCCATCTCACTTGGCTTGAGAAGATTCGAGCCTCATCCCTGACCATTGTCTATGCTGCATTGTTTGTCATTACTACAAGGAATTAGTTGCCCAATAGCCAAAGAGATGCAGTAAGTAAGAAAGTTGCAGTGTTGATTAGAAAGGTTGTTAAGATGGTGGAGTTTGACCTAAGCCAGTTGGTCTTTGATGAAGTGGTCAGGCACGCAAAGAAAGTACATGCAAGTTATATTCTCCCCTTTCCTTCTCTTATATTTCAATTTTTTATTTCTCAAAATCCCAGATTTGTAAGAGCCACTAAACAACATGAGCGGTTTTTCCTTACTTCAAATTCTCTCCATAGTGGCTTGAGGGAAAACACATCTCAACTGATCCAACAAACCAGCATGATGAGGCATCTAAAGTGGCAGTTGAAATGCCTACTTTCGCAGGCACTTTGAGGAATCCTGTTGGATTTAACAGGATAATGATTGATCACCTGTCCTCTTCCATTGAATCTCATAATCGAGTCATTATCAAGTTACGCACGGAAATTCTAGTTATCTAACATATTAGAGTGAGATAGCTTTGCGCAGTGATCTATTAACTCACCCTAAGGAGTAGAGTTTGGCACATAGTTTAAACAAAAAAGGGAGTAGAGTTAGAGAGGATTGGAAGTTGATACTGCTGCTAATATTGTCATTGATTTTTATCTATTTTTTTATTATCCCCATTTCAAATTTCTTTTTCTCCTGGTTGTAAAACAAACTTATGAATATTATCAGCGGATTGATATGACTTACATTGCTACACTTTACATTGCTATGCTTTCGGAGTTTTTTTCTGAACCAAACAAATAAGAATTCTTGCTTCTTTATTTTAGGGGACTTAAGTGTAGAGAGTAGAGTAGATAATTTTAATTTGTTTATGATGATGATGTTGTTGAAACATACCCTTCTACAGGACTAGTATTGAGTAGCACAATGATCTTCCATATTAGTCAATATTGAATTCTGATTTTAGGGGCGTTTTGATTCCCTAAAAAAATAAAATCAAACATGATTACGAAGAATGACATCTATGTTGATCATTACTAGTCCTCAAAGGAAAAAAGAAAGTCCCCACCCTTGCATAAGGGAGTAGAGTTGCTTGAATTGTAACTTGATGACCAAGGGTCACTATCCTTCTCTCTTTATTTTCAAAAAAGATATTAACTCAAAGGAGATACAGTCCCACCACAAATCTACTTTACCAAGAGAGTTAAGAATTTATTTGAGCTGAGCTTTTTGTTTAAAGGGATAATATATAATTTGACCCTAAACTTGTTCATTTATACCCCTAATTGATCCTTAAATTTATTTGACACATGAGAGGCTGCCATGTGGTAACATAGGATTGATTAGCAATGTTACATCAACAAACAATATTAATGCGGGGGAACAAACCTGCTGACGGAATTCAAGTTTAAGGATCAACTACGTACAAATGAACAAATTTAAGGGCCAAATTATAAATTATCCCGATTAAAAAATTTTATTTATATTTGCCATGTAGTGTTTTGAGTGGCTGTCACATAGCACCATTGAATTGGCTAATAATGTCACATCAATACAAACTAACTGTGTTTGTGTGAAGGTATCTACTTGATTGACGAAATACAAGTTCAGGAACCTACTAGGTCCAAAAATAAATTTAAATACCAAGTACAAACAGACAAATTCAAGGGCCAAATTATATATTATCCCTTGTTTAAACAAAAATTGTGGTGAAATGTCATGGATAAAGACATACAATTAAGGTTTACAATCTTTTTCTCTAAAAAGGAATCCTATGATTTGTATATTACAACAAAAATGGCCAATTCATGCAAGTGGTAGTGCTTATCCCTTCCTAATCACATCTTCAAAAATATGCTCTATCTTTCAATCCACTCCTTTCTTTCTTTTGCTACTTACACATATTTAACTTCGCATTCAAAGAATACTAGTAAATTACTCCAACACACCGGTATGTTCAAATTATCTTTAAAGATTTTAATGTAGATCATATCCCCATGCCATGTCCGTGTATTTGTCGGACATAAATGCTTTGTGAAAGATATTAGAGTTGGAGCAACATAACATAGACACAAATAAGAGATTGAACCAATGTTAAACTGACATGCAAAGCAAAATCGGTTTATCCTTAAGTGCTAACAGCTTAAATTCATGAGAACTAGGTAGTGTAATAATTGTGATGAATTATAAAAGGGGAAGAAACTAGATTACCTTTGCGCTATATCTGCATGCTGTTCATCTTACCTTTTCTTCCTTTAACTGAATATGCTTGAAACAAGGAAAAAGGCATTTTTAGTACTAACTGGTAACGCTTCAGTGACAGAAAAAAAAACAGAAAACATAAGTAAATATAACAATCGACTTTGTTAATATTGAATATGATAAGATAAACTACTATCAAATGTACACAACAATAGAACATAGAAGATTCAGCAGAGAATACTAGAAACGCTATCATGCGAGACATATAACCTTCTCGAAATCATCTGGTTCAGGAACTGTATGAGCAATAATTCTCACCACACCAAGTTGATGTAATCTGCAGTACACTACTATGAAGCTGAAAATGTAGGAAATATTACTTGTAAAACAGATTAAAGATTCAAAAGACCTTGTAGTTAAGACCTAAAGTATGCCCGAGTGAGAGAGCTAATCCCGGACCTTGCTCTTGTTCCACAAACCTTTGTGAGATGACCCATGGATCAAACTCAGAGTAAGGACTTAGATAATGCTCATTGCCTGCCTAAGGGTCAAAACATCAAATCAGAGTAAGAGGTGGAAGTAACACCTATATGGCTTGCAGGAGCAGAAGTCCCATCCATCGAGGATAAGATCTGAGGAAGCTTGACTTAGAACTCCTTATCGGACTCCTTGTACAAGCCGCATCACGATCATATAGTTCTCATAACACACCATGAATCAAACAGCTCAACAAAAGCATGAATATCTAATGCTTAAAAGGTCTCAAATTTCTATGATTTATAGCTACACAAAAATAAATTGCAAAACTAAGAACACAAACACATAAGCTTTAAAACATAAATTTCCATAAACTATCGATGAAATAAATGAAAGGGTTATTATATTCTCCGCTAATAGCCCGACTGTATATAATCCTTACAACTTATTGCTATGAGAAGCTTATTTAAAGACAACATAACTTGAGAAGGCCTACAAACTCCTCTCAGCATTATGAGCTAGTTTCTGTATTTGCTTTAAAATTCATCTATCTAATTGTATCCTTAAACCCTATTTCTTGATCTTTCTTTGCTTCTTCAGTCCCGGAACCTCCAATCTGCCAATGGAACATCCACATTTAGCTCGAAACACAAGCACTGCTCTTCCATTAACCGGTGCCAGCCTCTTTAACTCGGCTTCCAATTCCTTGTGACGATTGTGCAGCAATTGGAGAAGTCCTTTGGAAACGCCATCTTTAACCGTAGGGCTCAAGTTCTTAACACACTCCTCGGTTTCCAACTGAATATCGAATTCGGTGGCCTTATTGAGCCCTTTACAGTGAGGGTTCCCACATTTCCTAGTTGTACAAAGAAGCAAAATCCAAGCAGCTATTGCAGAACAAGAAAAACCAAGTCCTATGGATCCATATATCATTGGAGATATCATCATTTCATCTCTAACCAAATCATAGGCGGCTTCGATGAATTCAATCACTTTCAAAGATATGCATTTTATAGTTGGAAACAATAAGATTCCAAAAGCGGCGATCACAGCAATTAAGATTACAACATCAACGGCAGCAGATCTTGATCTTTCACAAGAGGGGATTTTTAAACAACTTGGTGGATTGAATACCTTTTGTTTCTTACAAAAATTGCCCTTTGATGACGCTGATTTGGGGTTCATCATGAGATCACTTGAATTCCCAGAATTTGCCATTGGAGAAGCCTGGTCAGCCGAGTTGCAGACGGAGATTGATCTATGGAAATATACCATTTCAAATCAAACCCTGAAATTTAACTTCAAAGAGAACCCAATAAATCAATTTTTTCCTTCAGCCCTAAACTCCAAATCCAGAACAAACCCTCCTAATAAAAACTAAAAAAACAAAGGGAAATAACTGAATTATTTCCACCTCAACAAGATCAGGTGCTTCAATTCGTATCCAAATAATTAAATCCTTTTAAAAAAGAACACCAAAAAGTTGGGAAATTTTCAATCCTAAATTTAGATTTGAGATTGAATTATTAAAGAGCAAGAGAAGAAGTGGAACTGAATTAAATTAAGAGAGGCCGGCTACGGGAAGAGAGAGAAAGGGGACAAAGGAAGTCTCTTTATCACAAAAATTTCCTCAGCGAATATACAATGCTATAGTTGTTTTACACGTTTAAAGAAAAAAAATTAAAAATGGAAACTTTTTCTGGGCTTGTGATTATTAGCCTGGGCTTCAACTTTGCTTCTTCTCCTTCTTCTTATTCTTCTTTTTAATTTGAAAAAGTTGTTTTCAATCATGTGTTGATTATGGCCGAAAAAAGAAAATAATGTGTTGATGATTTTGTGGGTCATTATTTGGGCTTTGTTCCATCTCTTTTTCTTTATTTATTTTATTAAATATTGTTTTTATAACTATATTTTAATAGAAATATATTTTTATTAAAATTTAAAATGAAAACTTTTTCTTGGCTTTTTATTATTTTTATTAAAATACAATTTTAGTATTTCATAAATATTTTATTTTATAATATATTATTTAAAATAAATATGATTTTGAGTTATTTTTATAGTGATCTAATTTTATCTTGTTAAAAGAAAATATTGTTATTTGGTTTTGGCACTTATTATTGTGTTGTTTAGTCTTTCTTTCATATTTTGTCGTGGTTTTTTTTTTTATAAATTCTATGTATGATATCTTTACAAAGAAATATCGTTATCAATGTAAAAAAGTTTTGGTGGATGTGATCGGTTCAAGTTATAGCTTTTAAGTATAATTTCTAACGTCTATGATTATGTATGATAAAGTTGAGATCATGTTTGAATTCATGCTTCATATGATTTTATTATTTTTTATCTTTTATTGTAGTGTATGTGTGTTTTTCTTTTTCATTTGCCTTATTTTGATTATACCTTTTAAGACTTGGATGGGATTTTTAAATATCTGAACGAAAGGTTGAAAAAAAAAACTTAAACTCAGTTAAGATGTATGTAAATATACCACCATGAGATTTTCTTAATTAATATTTTTAATCGAGTCCTTGAAATAAAAAGTTGAATCAATCACAAGCTATGCACAACAGAAATTGTCAAATATAGTATCTTACTCAACACCTTCTTCTACATTTAAAAATAAATCCACAACGTCTCTGAAAAGATCTTACATAATTTTTTTTTCTTCTTTTTTGATAGGGTATTATTCAAGATTTTTTTTAAAAAATTTACTTTTACAATCACCACGACATTGACCCTTAATTGTCTCTAGAAAAACATAGCCCAGAAAACAGAATTAACCATGGAAAACGTAAGGATAAAAAATAAAGTATCATTTGCACTCTGAATTTGACAATTTTTTTATTTCAGTTTTTGAAGTAAATAGTTGAGCCAATCACAAATTATATGCACGACATAGAATCCAAATTTAAAGGATCGAATTAAGAAATTTGTCATTTTTAAAAAATCATGTAGAGAAAATAAGGATCAAATTCAAGGAATAAATAAAACAGCCGCCTATGAACATCCAAGAAACTTCATTGTCCTAAGTAAAAAAAGTCAAATTCAGAAATTGCAGTTAAACAAGACAAAAGGCAGCAGGTTCTAAGAAACAAAGCAGCGAAATGGAAAGCACATAAAGACAAAACAAAGGTAGGCCAACCAAGCGAAGGTCCAAGTTGACCAACTATTTCTAGCTTCTCCCATTATGCAGGATATTGGAAATTTCCTCTCTTTTACCACCCCCATTGGTTTACACTTTCATGCTTGAATATCTGAAAAGAAAAAAGACCCATTCTTTTCTTAATTTATTTCATGGTGGACAATGGTCATGGGTCTGAACCGTACACGCAATTCCCCTTTTCAAATCAAAACCGCCTCTGAAAACTTAGCAGGGTTTTCCATGCCTTTAAAATACCCCACCCAAGACCTCACAATTCAATCAATTTCTTTTCTTTTCTTTTCTCTTCAATATCATTCTTTCAACATAGAAAAATAAACCCATATTCTTTTACCAATTACACAGCCAATCTACTTGTTTCAATGGAAACATCATCTGCAAACTCAAACTCCAATATGATACTGTTGTTCCATGGTTTTTCATGTTATAACACCGTTAAAAGTTATGTCTCAAGATATTGGTCGTTTTCCCCACAATCCCAGACTTCAGATTGGGACCTGAAGAACCAGAAATCTGGGTTTCCAAGCAAGGAAGTTTTATCTGGTGGTGAGAGGTTATGCAGAAAAGAAGTGGAGATTTTGATGGGGAACCTGGGGATTTTTTGCAGCCAAGAAAGTGAAGAACAGTTGAATGAATCATACGGTTGTGAGGAGATTTCAAGGTTGTTTGAACAAGAGCCAAGCTTGGAAGAAGTGAAGCAAGCTTTTGATGTTTTTGATGTGAATAAAGATGGGTTTATTGATGCAGAGGAATTGCAGAGAGTTCTATGTGTTTTGGGGTTGAAACAAGGTTTAAAGCTGGAAAACTGCAACAACATGATCAAAACCTTTGATGAAGATGGTGATGGCAGAATAGATTTTCAGGAATTTGTAAAATTCATGGAGAACAGCTTTTGCTGAATCAGTTTCTTTGTTCTTTTTTTTTTTTTTTTTAATCATTAAATATTACATATTATTTTATATATAGTTGATTTTGCTTTCCTTTTTTGGGTGTAAATGTGATTAGAAACTGAGAAACTAATAAACCTGAAAACTGGGAAGAAGTTTAGCTGATACTTTCTAATAAAAAAAATAGCTTGCAGTTACAGACATCAACAATTTTTCAATCAAATCAATGGAAATTATTTATTCAATTAATGCTTCTAGAATCCTAACTTGTGAAAAGTATGATGAAACGATATATGAACATTAGAGGAAGCTGTAGACAAGCTAAAAATCTCTTCTTGAACCAAACCAACTGTTTAGGAGGGCAATAGTATATCTACGACCAAAGGATTCAGGGTTGAGTTCAAGCCTGTGGTAGGTTAATGATAAAGTCTCAAGAACATCTGCCTTTTGCAACAGATGCTTGTTAAATTCAGTCTCAATTTTATAGCCAAAGAAGTGATGTACCATAATTTTCTTCACATTATCCAGAATTCCAACTGTTGGTTGCCCATCTCCATTATTTTCAACAAAGAGATGCTCCAAAGCAAAAGGTGGTCTATGCTCACCAGTTTCTCCCCGGAAGGAAGATTTGAACTGCAAATCCATCAACATGTATGAGAATTAGTGTTGTAGATCAGGGATTTCAATTGTGATGTAAGAGATTTACTGAGGTGATGGAGACAGGGGAAACTGTAAAATAATATTTGTAATGATCGGGTTGTAGGACATCTGCCCCATGTCATCCTATACCTGACTTACACTTGCATCAACAATATTCTCTTTTAATACCGTTTAAATTTGGGAAACACAGAACTCACGTCTATTTCAATGCTTCACACTTCAATCAAATTAAAACATAAATAGAGAGCAACATTGTAACGAGGAGCCATGTGACATCACGACCATGCGACGAACCAAAAAGCCAGTAACTGCAATGAGATTACACTATTTTTGCCAACGGACCAAACCAAGCAAATACCTTCAAATTTTTCAATATTTTCCACCCATTATTGTTCACCTCGTGTTCTCTAGCAAGAAACTTTCACATACCAAGAACAAAAGAAGGGCATGAGACTTCAATTAAACAATCAAAATTAATTTAAAGCGAAGTATCAATTATTTAGTGAGAAATAAAAACATTTCAGAAAATCAAGAATTCACACCAAGTTTGTTTACATGGGCAAAATTTCTTAACCATGTTCTAATGACAAAGTCTTGCACACTGTGGCTTCAGCAATGTTAAACAATGAAAAGACAGAGATGTTCATTAAATCTCCATCGACTTTAAAACTGGAGGCATCAATTTCTAGATTGAAACCATGGTTATTCATGCATCTAACTACAAGGTTAATACTCATATGCTTGAATATACAAGTAGGATCTATGAATGTTGGTGACCAATAGATTTGAAACCTTAAATAACAGCTAAAATTATAAGTCCAAACTTCTATATAGAGCACGAAGAGAGTAATTAGAAACTTGTGTATAATCTACTGCTACCATTTCTTTCTGCTGCGTAAGAATTCCTCCTCAACCACCACCAAACAAGGTCATTATGTTTCTTTTAATTAGTAATATTGTTCTCCTTGTTTTGGTCTTGTTAGCATGAGTTTTTTCTTCAATTTTTCTTTTATTTTAAAATAATCTCTCAGTTTTGTATATGTTTCTTCTTCTTGTTTGACTTCATTAATTAATTTGGTTTGCCTTTCAATATTCTGTTGTGTAGCACTTATTTCTATTTTGACATATGATACTCTTAATTTGAAGCACTTATTTTTAATATGGGTAAATTACTATTTTACTCCTTACTTTTCAATTTTTAAGTTATTTCATGCATTTTGTTTAAATTTATTTTCTTTTTATAATTTTTATATGTTAAATATAAAGTTGATTTCAAATAAATTATCCTTGTATTTCAAAATTTTACTTCATGAAATTAACTTTTATGTTATAATATTAAAATTACTAAATATTAAGTTATTAAGCTTAAAATATAGTTCTAAAAATTACACATATTAATAACATTTATCAAATTAAATTTATATTTTTCAAAAATAATAAGA
Source organism: Gossypium arboreum (assembly GCF_025698485.1). Taxonomy (NCBI): domain Eukaryota; kingdom Viridiplantae; phylum Streptophyta; class Magnoliopsida; order Malvales; family Malvaceae; genus Gossypium; species Gossypium arboreum. The sequence continues at coordinate 9,370,941 of NC_069073.1, read as the reverse complement.
ATTAATTACATTTATTGAATAAAGTAAAGCAAAGATAAATATAAAATTATAGCTAAAATCGAATATTAATAATTTTAACTGTTGAGTATGCTTCATATTTCAATCAAATTTGAGAGATAATCTTCCAGTTAAACTCTGTTTATTTGTTTCAGTCGAACTCTGATTAATTTATATTATTTTGTTATTATTTGGCCTATAAATAGGCTCCTTTATAACCTTAAGAAATACATCCATTAAAGATTAGAACTCATAACCCACTTTTGGAGAATTTTGTGTTTACGTGGGTTCTTTATTTTTGGGTTTCGGGGTTTAGTTTTTATCTCCATTTTTATACTCTTTGTTATTTTGCCATTATAGTAAAATTTTCTTTGCCCGTAGTTTTTTATCCTCTTTGGAGGATTTTTTCATGTTAAATTTGTGTGTTCAATTTCTCAAGTTCTTCCACTATTTTTTACTTGTTCATTCCTTAATCGGGTCGATCCCCAACAAGTAGTATCAAGAGCTAGTTCAATTTTCATAGATCAGCCAGTTCAGATAGGGCAGTAACAAGGTTTGACATTGAGAAGTTCGATAGTGTCACAAATTTCAATCTGTGACAAGTTCGGGTGATGGCAATTCTAGCTTAGACCAGCCTGAAAAATGTCGTTATCGAGAAAAAGTCTGAGAATTTAAATCAAAAAAAATAAGAAGAGCTTGATAAAAAGGTCCTATCTGCAATCCAGTTATGCCTCGCGAATTGGGTATTGCAAAAGGTATTAATGGAAAAAACCTTATCCGCCTTATGGAAAAGGTTAGAAACTCTTTATGCCACTAAGTCTCTAACTAACCGTTTAGTATTAAAACAACATTTATTTACGTTTTGCATGAACGAATGTGAGCTTCTTAGATATCACATTAGTCAATTTATTACTCTCTTGATTGATTTAAAAAATGTTGAGGTTAAGATTGACGATAAAGATCAGGCTATACTATTATTGTGCGTTTTACCCTCTTCGTACAAGTTTTTCAGGGAGACCCTGATTTATGGAAAAGACAAACTCTCGTTCAAGGATGTGAAGGGTCATTTGTTGAGTAAGACAAACTCAACAATGAGTTTGGTTCGGATAGTAAGGCAAATAGGCAAGCTTCCATTTTGATAGTATCAAAGAAGCGAGACAAAAGGTGCTGCTATTGTAAGAAGTTAGGTCACATCAAAGCAGATTGTTATAAACTGCAAAATAAAAGGCTTGTTAAGAGTAATGAGGAAGATATAGCTGATACCAATTTGGCCGATGAAAGTGGTGATGATTTCTTGTTAGTGTCAACGAGTGATAGCTTCGAGCTTACGTCTGAGTGGATCCTAGATTCGGGATATTCTTTCCACATGTGTTCCAACAGAGAATGGTTCTCCATATACAGTTTAGTTGAAGGTCGAGTTGTGCGCATGGAAAACAATTCATCCAGTAAGGTAATCGGTATTGGTACTGTTAAAATTAGGATGTATGATGGACAATTAGGACACTCTCAGATGTCAGTATGTACCTGATTTATGAAAGAATCTCATCTCCTTGAGTATTTTAAACTCGAAAGGTTGCAGAATCAACATCGAGTCAAGCGACATTAAGGTGTCTCGTAGGGCTCTCATTTTGTTAAAAGGTAAAAGGACCAGCAGTTTTTATATTCTGGAAGGTTTTATAGTGACCGATGAAACTAGACGTCCCTCATTTGTTATGGAGTCGAAGTCAACTCATTTGAAGCAGAAACAACTTGGTCATAAAAGGGAAAAATGTATGAATGTATGACCATTTCGTTGAAAAGAGGTTCTCTTTTGGATGTAGGTTTTGAAGTTTAGGGCAGTGCTCTCATGAAAATCAGACCCGAGTTAGTTTTGATTTAGCAATGTACAAGTTGAAGGCTAGAAGTCTTCCAACTTCTAAGCACAGATTCAACGAAGTTAATTCCCTACATATTCAAGATAGTCCCATGGCGAGCTTTAGCAAAGATGGCATTATGGAAATACAAGTCAAGGTGGAGATTTATTAAGTATGCCTCATATTTCAGTCAAATTTAAAAGATAATCCTTATTTGTTTCGGTCAAACTCGGATTAGTCTAGATTATTTTATTATTATTTGACCTACGAATTTAGCCTATAAATTATCTTTTTTACAACCTTATAAAATACACCCATTAAAGATTTGAACTCATAACACTTTTGGAGAATTTTGTGTTTACGTTTTGAGGGTTTTTTGTTTTCGAGTTTCAGGGTTCAGTTTTATCTTCATTTTGTACTTTTCATTCTTTTGCCATTATAATAAAATTATCTTCACTCGTGATTTTTTTATCCTCTTTAGAGGGGTTTTCTCACGTTAAATTTGTTTGTTCAATTTCTCAATTTCTTCCTCTATTTTTTACTTGTCCATTGCTTAATCGGATTGATCCCAACATTAATATTAAAATAAATTAATTTAAGAATATATATAAAATAAATAACCTACAAAATTTATTAATATTATTATTTAAATTATAATAAATTCATATTAAAATTCAAACCATCATGAATTTTTATATTGTTTTAAGATTAAAGAAAATTAGTTGAATTTTTTTAAAAAATTGTGATTACATTACTTTTTCAATTTACTAATGGTTTTTAGGAAATTCATTAATAATTTTAAACAAAATTTAATGTTATAAAAATATTTTAAAGTTGATATATTCAAAATCGAATATGAATACAAACTAATAATAGTATTATATAAGGTAAATTACATGGATAGTATTATAAAAATTCTCATTTTAGGTAAGCCAAAATAAAAGTTTACAATTTAAGCCAAAATAAAAGTTTACAATTTAAGCATTCGCGTTATATAGTTCGTTCATCTTAGTCACTCCCTTTAAAAACTCTAACAAAAATTTGATATGGCATTTTTTTTACACGTGGACCAATCATTAGAAGTCACATGGCACAATGTGTTGCATACCACTTTAAAGGACTAAAATATAATTTGCCCAATACTAATTATTAACCAAAATAAAAGAAAAAACAATAATTAAATAATTCAAAAAACCCAAAAGTCATCTTCATCTTTGATTTTTATTCAAACCAATAAGGACCCCCTTATTATATAGTCCCATTTCCTGTTTGACCCGGCTCAGCTCATGAGCACCTCTACTTAGATCAAGATATTTTTTTAACCTTAGAAATCAGAGTTTTAGTGGAATTGAAAGGACAAGATGTGGAAATGGGATGTCGAGCTCTTTTAGTTATAAAAATAAACTCAACTGAGCTAATTCTTCATTAAAAGTCTCATCTTTTTTTGTACCTATAGACCAACCAAGAACCCTAGATCAGTACAATGAATCAAACCCACCCTAACATCAACTTAGACAATCCCAGAAATGATCTAGACCATGACCTAGATCCAATTTTAGCTCTGATTCCAATAATTGTTAGTCTAACATCAACGACTATAAACTGAACTCCTTTTATCAGATATAGAGAATGTTTGAAGAACCACACTACTAGCATGGGCAACCATGTCGTCGATGGTTGTGGAGAATTCATGCTAAGCGACGAAGACGACACCCAAGAAGCCTTTTGATTCTGCTTCTAGTCCTTGTACTTCTTTAGACTTTTGAATTTCAATTATATAAAAAAAATCATAAAGTGAAAAGAATAGATTTGGCATTAATAACTTAAATTTAATTTAAGTTAATCATAAGTTATTTATAGTTAGGTCCCTAAATTATTACTGATTTAATCCTTGAATTCGAGTTTTGGTATATTTGATTTACTCTATCATGATTGAATTTAATTAATTTTGTTGCTCTTATATGTTGAGTTTGGACTTAATTTATTTTTAGACATATGATATTCAATGTGTTGTATAATTTAACCTTTAGTTAATGAAAATTATTATTATTCCTCGGAAATGGATTGCTGTTAAAAACATCATAAATGACAGACCTGGACAAGTATTTCACTCAAATGATTGAGGATGTCCATTGTTTCTATACTACTTTCTCCTCAACTGGATGAGGATCTTCTATTTGGATGATTCTTTTGTTATGCATGGTGGTTCCATGTTTATGTATATATTTTCAATAATTTTATATTCTCATTATCAAACCATCTAAACAAATGTTTAGGGTTAGTGGGAGATGTTGATTTAACTAAAATTTTCAAAAATTTTAATTATTAATTTCAGGATCAAAACATCCACAAACCAATGATATTAGCACCCCTCAAACATTGAAAAAAAGGAAATCAACCCCACACAGTCATCCGAAAATGTAGGCACTCTGTTTATAACCCTCCCCCCACAAGCTAACATATGAATTTATCTAATTCATAGACTTGTAGTAAAGCATGTATCCATTTTCTTTTCCCCTACATAGGGAGCTTCTACCTATAGCAAAACTCTTCTTTCACAATCAAACTGCAAAATACGAGCAACAAGATAACAGCCCTGCTAAACCCTTTGACATGCAACCTTCAACTGCACACGGAGACTTGGAAGAACCCACCGGACTACTTTGTTTAACAATTTCCATGCTCTCATCGCATGAATTCTGGGGAAGATTATCTTCCCTCTCATCAGATCTGCACAAAATAAACCTTCTCTTGGAATTTGATGTGCAATTCGGGTTCGGAGAGCTCGAGAATAATGGTTCCAAGGACTCCATTTTATCATTGTTACATTCACGCAACTTCCTCTTCAACCCCGGAACTAGTTTTAGTCCTGCCATTTGATATTGTTATCATAACATTAATTGTCTATTCTAGTCCATAAAACTAGCAACTTATCTAAAGCCAGAGATAATATTTTGACGTACCAGGCAAAGAGTCATCGTATGCACACAACTGGGACCCTGAATCACCATAGCTACAGAAACCATTTGTATCTTTATTCGACCCTGAAATTCTGCAATTGGAAGAGGGAAGTCTTAAGACATCTAGACATTGTGTGCATAAAAAGTAACACTATTCAACTTGAAGCATTCAGAAAACACGGGATCATGCTTGAACCAACAAATAACACAAAGGTATGATTACAAGTCAATACAAAAACAAATATGATCAAGTGATCATACTGCTCTTATTCAGTAATATACAAACTGAAAACAAAATAAGTAGAACATTGAATGGCAATAGATGAAAAAGATTACAATAAGAATCTTAAATTGTAACCTAAAATAGACCGAGTGATAATGAAACAGCTATTAGAACTTTTATGATCATATAAAGTGCTGAGGATATAAAAGCAAACCTGTACATATGCTCAACAAAGTCATCAATTAAAACGGGCCAAGCACCTGCAAAATAACCAAACAAGTAAGATCTACGAGGCATAAATACCTGAGAGGGAGCCCATAAGACATATTTCGAGAAAATTTATACCTTCAGGATCATACCCTTCTAGGGTTTCATGCACACACCGACTAAAAGCTAAAACTTGCTGCCATGTATCCTCAGAAATATTGTGCCGCTGATTTTTCTGAAGTGAAATGAAAAACAGTACTTTACCTTAATCGAAAGCTTACAGTAATTCATTAGCACAAATACTTTCAACTTGAACTAATAGTGCAGTAACAGAACACATGTCCGACCCAAAGGATGACTACCATCCATATTGCCATACATAACATGCAAAAGGTTGAAACCATGTACAAGGATTTTCAAAGGCTTGATTAAGTGAAAGTCAAATTTTAAGAACGCTTCTTAAATAATAACAATTGAAACTAAAGCAGCAGAGAAGTTACTCCCTATACAATACAATGAAGTCTACGAAAAAATTACATGGTTTATTTCATTTAATTTGAGTACACAATAACAACCAATATGACAATTCTAGTGAAATTTACTGCAAAAGGTAAACTCAACTCAGACATCGAAACAATAACCAATAGTTTCACAAGATGCTTCCAAGACAAACAAAAAGGGTTAGCAGCTTAGTATCAGCCATACTCATACCTCAACAAAGTCACACCATTGGTTAAGCAAACGGAACCTGCCTGCTAAGACTAATCTCCAAGCAGCAACTGCCCTGCTTACAGCTATCAATCATGCAAAAAAAAATATAGTCAAATCCAAGACCAAAGAAATTGATTGTAATTTAGCTTATATATCCTCACTATTTACTCCAAAGATAAATCAATAAAATTATTTGCATTTAACTAAGTAGTACACAGTAACTTACTAATATTCTTTTGACCATTTTCTCGGCATACGAAGAAAACAAAATCATAGAAGCACGAGAATACAGAAAAGTCTACCTACAAGAAACATCAGAAAGCCAAATTTCAGTATGGATAACACTTGAAATTAGAGCATATAGTCAATGTAACAACTGAATACTACAAATATACATCATAATAGAGGCTTAAAGTATACTTAAATAAGTCCTCTAAAGAACTTCAAGGAATAGGAATATCACCATCAAGTCGAGCTGTAACATGAGTTTGAGAAGTTCATCAAAGATTGCATTCCTGTCAAAGGAAACATAATAAAATGTTGAAAAAAATAACCAATAACCAAGACTGGATATTGAAAATACACTTATGCCTTGCGCTATAAAATCTTTTTCACTAAAAGATTAGATTAAAGTTTTCACTAGTTTAGGCATTAACATGAATGTATATGAGGCTGACTGCAACCCAAGATCAAGTTGCAGTCTTCAAAATTCAACCTTAAGTCAAGATGGGATTGAAAGATTCCAATGCTTGAAGCTAAATTAAATACATCTTCAACAAGAACTGCCAAGAACAACACTAAGTTCACATGAAATCCCTAAAATATCAAATCAATTCTTTCATGCCAAATGTCTCAAGACTCATCAACTGATTCTCGGGTCATCCTAATGGCAAGCCAAACTCAGTAAACTTCTAAATACAGATTATATATATATATATATATATATATAAACATATATACATACACACATACAATCATGCATAGATACATACATATGCCTCTCGCGCATCCTTGACTCCACCATCTTTAAGAGTTGGTTCAATGCGTCCCTAGTGAACTTAGCTCTTTGTGATTCCTCGCCTTGTCGGTAGCCTTCTCCATCACAAACATGCTCATATCCTGTTCTAAGTTCTGCAAGACAGTTCAAAAGTTAAAAATTACTGCATCAGCCCTTTCGAACAGAGCAACATTCCAATCTCAGCACAATTTTCTGAACAGTTGAAAATTCTGAAAATGAATGCAAATCATAAAAGAAAATACCAAAACTTTAAACATTTTAACCAATTCTTTAAACAAACCAAATTGCATTATATATATATATATATAAACATGCATTATATTGATGAAAATTTTGCATTACTTATATTTTGGCCTACTTTTCTATTGACCTTTTTAGGGTACCAAATTACACAATTTTTTTCCATAATTAAATCAAAATTTGAATTTTTCTATTAAAAAGAAAAAGCATTTTTAACTCTCTTCCCGCACAATTATTACCCAACAACACTAAACTGAAACCCCCCTGATCTAATTTCCAATCTTTTTACCCGAAAGTTCACCACTTTTCTTTTGTACACCAACCCAAAATATTTCAAATTTATAATTAAAGAACAGCAAAGAATAAAGAAGTAAAATCTCAAGAACAAAAAAGAAAAGTGAAAAATAAAAAAAAATACCACAGAATCGCCGATAAATCTCGAAGATATCAAACCGATTCGGACCCAAGGAGTCCATCGGATTCTTAACTGTATCCAGAGCTCCGGCAAGTTAGGTTTCCTTTAATATATTTTGGTTGAGCTTGAAAGAAATGAAAAAAAAAAAATCGGAACTTTCTCTTTACCGGTATGGTTTTAAAGATAAAGTACTCTCTCTTCTATGCGTTTTACAGAAATCAAAATATTGTCAAGCCTTTCTTTTCCATTTGGATTTTGATTTTAGAGAAAGAATACTAAGGAAAACAAAAGTTTTGGTTTTACTATGAGATTGAACCGGATCTTACTTCCGGTTCAGGTAAACCAGGGTATTGGAGTACTATGTGACGCAGCGAATATGCTGTATCTTACTCTCTTTGATTTCATCCGTTTAGATTTCTTTCATCATATGTAATGTCCAAAAAAAAAAGAAAAAGAAAAACAATTCTTTTTTAAATAAAATAAATAACTAATAACCTTATTTATTCGGTAGCAACTATAATAATAACTTTTATAACGAAATAATGATAATTTTTTGGACTTGAAATAATGATAATTAAAATATTATTTGCTCTTGGGTTAAAATGATAGGTAAATTAGCAATATAGGTCGATTTTAGAAGATAATGAGAGAAATAGGTCGATTTTTTTCGATATTTAAGAAAACAAGCTGATTTTGAAGGTTGGCTTGTCAGAAAACATATTTTGCAAAATGTGTTTTCTTTAATAACTTAAAATATCATCTCTTTTAAACCCCGTGTGTTGGTTTGATGGTCAAGGTGTTCACCGCCCCATGTGTGGCTTGGGTTTGAGTGACACTAGTCATGTTGTTATTAAGGTTTTGCTCTTCTCTTGTAATTCACAAAAAAAACAATATTAGCTCCTTTAGTTAGGTGGTTAAATATTAGTTGTTTTGTCCTTGATTTTCGCGGTTCAATTCCTCTCTTACTCACATTTGTATTTTTTATTTCATGTTGTTTTAATATTTTGTTTAATTTTAATTAATAAATATACTATTTTCAAGTTTTTAATTCATATTTTTAATTAATAACTCTTTTATTTATATAAATAAATTACTAAATATGTAATTATATAAATTATATATTTTTGTTATAAAATAAAAGACAGAGAATAAATAACAAATAGAATAGGAGAGCAAAGAGAGAATGTATTTTATTGATCAATCGAAATATTTACAATGCTTCACCAAAGTCTCTATTTATAGGTATAATAAATATAAATAAAGTAGATATCTACTTCTAATCACCATTAGAGTTTAATGTACATCAAAACTTATCTTGATCTTGATGTACATCCACTTAAGATATTTATAACACTCCCCTTGGATGTCCATTGGTAGATAATGTGTCTCATTAAAACCTAAGATAAAAATACCGTGTGGAAAAAAATTCCTGATGAAAGGAAAAGAGTATGCATATCTATAATACACATAATATGTTGCCTCGTTAAAAATCTTACCAGGAAAGCCTAATGGATCAAAACCTCACTTAAGGGAAAAAGAGTACAGCGTGTATTTACTCCCCTCATTAAAACATCACATATTTGCTTATATTCTACGTATTCAATCTTGAATACTAGTTTTTCAAATGACTATTTGAATGTATTTGCTAAGCATTTATATCACCATTCTTTTGAAAGTCATGAGTGAGTGAAAATTTGGGAGAAATATATTTTAATCTCTTAAGGAGTTTCACCAATAATCATAGCAAACGTTAATCATGATTCTTCTATAAAAACACAAATAAGTATTTTGGATCATTTTATAATCCTCCTTCAACTTTTATTCACTATGTCAAATCACCACATATATTCTAATTATTTCAATTCATATAAATGAATAATTTCCCGATAATTTCAATATGCTTCTAGCATTCTAAATCCTTTAAGGATTTTAATATTATAACAACCCGTTTTTAGTCAAATCAGAACAGTAGTTTCGGGACCACAATTCCAATGTCAAAATAATTATTTTATTATTATTTTAATGTCTACAGCATGATAGTATGATTGTGTGAAATTTTTGTTAAGAAATTTTATCGTTTGAGTGCTTAATTTGATAAAAAAGACTAAATCGCGTAAAGTGTAAAACATGAGTTCTAATAGCTAAAGGTGTCTAATAGTTATAGAACCTTAAATTGAAGGTCCTTATGTGATAATTAGACCATTAGTATGTTAGTGGACATTTATCAGAATGTTATTGTTGAAAAACAAGGTGTTGGATTAATTGATCAATTTCGTCGTTTTTTCATCCGAGGTAAGTTCGTATGTAATAAGCATTATTATATTTGTGTTTTAAATGCTTTGATATTGTACAAATTGTGAATACAACCTTGCAGACATACTCAATGATGATTCGGCAAATATGAAATCCCAGTTGAACCTTAGGAATAGATTAGGATACAAATGACATGTCATTAGGGATTATGTGATTTGGGTGCTGGTCCGTACGTCCTACCGGTGGTTGTGTTATCCAACATGTGTTGCGAATACTCATCAACTTGTGTGAGCAGCACCATGTAGCTTTGTCATGACCGTCAGCTTGTGTAAGCAGACCCGTTGATAGCTCGAGAGTAAGCATTATATGTGATACAAGATTGAGAAGCTTCGACTATGTATGTGGCACTTAGGGTGCGAGTTTCCCGTGTATCTGATAGTATTCTAGATGGTTCAACAGGTATATCAAAGATACGGATGAGTATAAGGTTGATACGAGCTTGTATAGGTATGTACTTGAACTATATGATCACCTAATCAAAGAAGTTGATGGAAATTGTGCTTAATCTTTGGATTGAATACATATGTTAAGTTATGCTTTCAACTTGAATTACATTATATGATGTTTATGTTATTGTATTGTTGGTTGGTAAGTTTTATTTATTTTGCATACGAGCTTACTAAGCTATATAGCTTACACTGTTTACTTTTCCGTGTTTTATAGTGATAACAAAGCTAGCTCGGATTCAAAAATCATCGGAGACTTCATTACACTATCCAACTATCACTTTGGTACTTTTGAATTTATGTTTTTGGATATATGGCATGTATAGGATTATGGTCATTTTGATATATAGTTTGGTAATGAATTTGGTCATTTGAAATAGCTTGTAAATGTTAAGTATTTGGTTTTGTACATAGCTATGTGAGTTGGCTTATTTTGGTTCATTTAGTTGTGTGTGTGTGTATATATATATGTAAATGGAATTTGTCTTGTGTTGATAATTGCTATGCTAATGCTTATGGTGAATGGTTGATTTTTGAGAAGTTATATGTTTGTGAGTTAGGCATAATGATGCATGTTTGAAAGTGTCCATTTAGTTGAAATCTGAATGTGAATTTGGTATAAATGGAATGGTCTATTTTTGTTATTTATGTGTATTGTGGATGATGGTATAGAACTAGTATGAATTAGGCTTGATTTAGTTGGTTTGATTCCCTATTTATGCCATGTTTTGGTGTCATTTGGTTTGGTGTAGGTGTATACAAATTTGGGTGGTAAGATGGCTTGGTAAAGAGCCTATTTTTGTCCACACAGGCAGAGACACGAGCGTGTGTCTCAGCCGTGTGTGACACATGGTCAAGTTACACGGCTGTGTGTCCCTTAGTGTTGAATTAAAAATCAAGCTAGTATGTTCTACACGGTCTAGCACACGGGCGTGTGACTTGGCCGTGTGGCATAAGTCAGGGTTTGGCACTTCTTAGCACACGGCCTGGCACACGGGCATGTGTGGCCATTTTGAAGGGTACACTGGCCGATCACACGGCCATGTGGTTGGCCGTGTGACCCAAGTCAGAGAATTTCATGGGGTCGAACACGGGCTGGGACACGGCCATGTAATCCCATTTCAAATGTCTACACGTCTTGTGACACGGACGTGTCTTTGGCCATGTGAGACACACGGCTGGGCCACACAGGTGTGTATTCCCTATAGTTTGGAAAAATTTTCTAGGTTTTGTAAAATTTCCTCAGTTATCGGTTTAAGTCCTGAACCACCCCGAATGCATGTTTTAAGCCCTGTAGGCTCATATTAGGGACAATGTGAATAATGATTGAATGATGATTGTTTGAAATTAGAAAATATATGTGAAATGTATGTTATTTGCGTTATAAGTCCGGTAATGCTCTGTAACCCTATTCTGGCATTGAATACGGGCGATGGGTGTTACAAATATAAATTTTACTATATAGTGATTATTGAAAAGGTTGCAACAACAACCATTAGATGTAAGTTAAATTTTTATGAACTGCCAGTTTAATAATATATCTATATGTTATTACATCTACCACAAAAGAATATTATATCTTTTCATAACCAATGCCAGGGCTTAGTGGAAAACTTTATATTTTTATTGCTTTTGCAAAACTACTTTATTTGTACCCTCACTGGCTTTATACTTTTAGGTATTTGGACTACTGGTCCAAAAACTTCACGAATTTAACTGTACTTGAGTTGCATTTTTCTATTTTGAACAATCTATTCAATATCTACATTTCTAAATAGACTTATTCAAGATTCTTCTTTCATTTCATTATTTCAACAATAATATTGCATGCAAAACCACTGTTGACCAATTTTATTATCGGTTTGACATTTTCTTGAATTTACATAACTTATTGAGATATCTTATTTTATTTATTTTAATCTTTAATTTTAGGTACCTGAATCTCTTCTGGAGTTTTACTTATTACTTCTGTCTTGTGTCTCTTCCGGAGTACTCGCCTCCACTATATAACTATTTAGAAGAATTTTCATCTTTGGAACCAATCGATTTACCATTTATTAAAACTGATTGTCCTACTGAGACTTTGATTCAAAATATTAGATGGTACATAACACTTGGTTATTCTCATTAAGTTTGTGAATATATTTGACAGTTAACTTGTAATGAAGTGAGTTATCCTTTTTAAACTTCTAGTTTAAATTACTCTCTATAAGGATCCAAATAATGATAACTCATTACAAGCAATGATTTCATTCAGCTATTATTTCTCTCCCCCTAAAATCGGGAAAACTATCAAATCAAAATAGTAATAAAAAATCATGTCATAATTGAATCTTCAATATATTCAAAACATCTAATAATATAAGAAGAGTTGTAATTAATATATATTCTCAACTTTCTTTGAGGATTCACTCATCTTTGTGCATTGTGGTGGAGCAATTGGAATATATACGCACATACAAAAATTCAAATATGAGAAATATTTAGCTCTTAACTAAAAGTCAATTGTAATGGAAAGTATTGATAACTTATTGGCTTGATGCGTATAACACGTAAATCAACGGAATCTCATGTTGAAATAGGAAGTTTAGTTCTCATAAGTAATGGTTTAAATATTAATCAGAGGCGTTCAATCAATAATTTCTCTAAATCATTATGCGCATAAATATAAACTTATACAAAAGATTTTCAAACTCAATCAGTAAAAGACTGAGATATAAACTCATCAATATTAGCAAGATGAATTGTCTTAATTGCATGATCTAAAATTAATTATTTAAACAAACAATCTTGCAAACGACAAGTTGCTAGTTGATAACACATACGTGATTATTTTGTAGATGCCTCTACCAAAATCATATAATATCAAAATCATCCACATGGTGAATGAATGAGCTTTAGCTAGTGAATTTCTAATAAGCAATTTTCATTGAGAACAAGAAATAAATGAGAATTGTTTAAATTAAAGAATCTTCTGTTTTTCTAATGAATATTCATATGAATTCTCAATTAATTTTCACATCATATATGATCCAGGATGGTTTAACTGGTCATATCAAGTAGTAAATGCATTTGCGTCCTTAAACTTCTGGTTTACTTTAACATGTATTTCAATTGTACTAATAATGTCAATATAAATTGTGGCAAATTAATAATTTTATTGTCATTCCTTTTACTTTGTATTTACATATAAGTACTATTGTGACATTTACTATTAGAAATGTCTAAATCAATGTGAAGTCTATAATGTCACTAAGTCAACAAATAAATATTGTGACACCCCTAATGTGATCCTAGTCGGAAAGTGGTTTCGGGACCACAAAACCGAGTCATAAAAATAATTAACCGTCATACTTGATGCTTATTATATGTATATATGCATGTGTGAAAATTTCATGTTTGAATTTTGTTAATTGAAAGTGAATTTTATTAAATAGGACTTATGTGTGACACTTTTGAAATGTGATAGGTTAATCTATAAGGATCTATTAATGCATGTTAGGAAATGCTTGTACTTGCATGTCAAATTACCCAAAATGTTAAGTAGTGGCCGGCCATGCTATGGGTTAAAATGTATTATAAACATTTTATGTTAGTGTTTTATGTTAGAAATAATAAAATAAAGAACATGGGTAATAAAATAATAGTGGTTAGTAGGGGAGAAACAAAAAAAAATTAGCTAGGTTGCTCCTCCATTGCCGTGACTTGAGGGAGGAAGAAGAAAGTTTGGTTGCTTTAATTTTTGGCTTAGAAGATGGCTAGAAGGAGGAGAAACTATGATTTTAGCTAGTTAGGTAGCTGAAATTTCAAGTAACTCGGTAATCCATCGAAGAAGAAGAAGAGGGCTGCAACAAAAAGAAAAATGGAGACAGTTTGCATGTTGAAGGAAACTAAGGATTCAGCTTGTTTAAGAGTTGTATCCTAAGTTGGTAAGTTTTCTAAGCTCCCCTCTATCTTTAACTTTGTTGTAAAGAAAAATGATGATGGATTGTGGTTGGAAGGCATGAATGCGGGTTGTAGAAAAGAAAAGCTCTTTGATTAGTTGTAAAAATTACTACTGTCCAATTTTGTGCCTTCGTTATGCTGTCCAAAATTTGAACAAATTAATGATTCTATTTTCATGCCGATTAGGGGTTGATAAATTGAGTCTAATAGCTAAAATATTATGTTATTCTTACTAAGTTTCAGTTGTTAGTAGTGACGTAACAATGTGACAATTAAATGTATAAATGACTGCTGGAAACTGTAGCTTGAAAACAAACTGTTCCAGCATGTAAATGCTGATTTGAATGTGCTGTAATATGTGGAGGAATTGGTCTGCTGCATGTTTGAAATAAAAGAAAACAATGGTTGTTAAATATTAGTTTTTGTTGCTAATCGAATGGGTTTAATTCATTGTTCAAGGGGCTATAAATTGGTGTTAATTAAGCTATTCGGATGGTCTAATAAAACAGCCTGAATGTTAAATAATGCTTGCTGTCTAGATTGAAATTATGCTAGAAGGTTGAACAATTGTTGTTCAAATGGAGTTTTGGAGTGTTTAATGGACTCCATGTTGCTAAAATTTACATGAATAGAAATTTCTAAGCTTAAATTGTAAGAATTTGAGTTGTGTGGTTTAAATTGTCAAAGATGCATTTGGCAATTGATTATAATTTGTTAAAGGGTGTAAAGTATTGATAGTTCTAAATGGTACATAGTTAAATGAAGATGGAAGCTTGATAAACTTTTATTTAGAATGGAAGTAGGAGAAATGTGTATTCGGCCATGTTGTGATGAGTTGAATTTGAATGGTTGATGTCTTAGTTTATAAATGGTCATTAGATGAGTTTTAAACTTGTTAAAGTTTGATAATTTGGGGGTGTTAAGTTGGGGAAAACGTGTAATAAAAATGTGTTGATAATGTTTGTTTGTTAATTGATGTTTGCACCTTAAATAGTTGAAATAAAGCTTGCCGATTATGAATAAATGTTTAAATTGTAATGGTCATATATAGGTATATATATATATATGCCTTATGTATGTACCATGTACACATAAGGACATTCGGCAATACGATTAAATTCATGTATAAGGAAGCATGATAAATTAAGTGACTATTTACTTGTGAATGTGAATTAGATATAAATTAAATAAGCATGAAATCGGATCATGGCATGTTTTATTAAATATGATACATATTGAAATCTATTGTTTTAGATGTAGATTAAATGATATGTGATTGCCAAATGTGATTGTTAAGTGAATAATATTAGTTAAGTACTTAAGCAAATCTATTGTTTTACTTAAGCTTAAGAGCAAAGAGGATCAAAGTCGGATAGGGGAAAAGAGAAAGTAAACGAATAGCCGTGGATATCTAGTCGTCGACCACTTCCGAGGTAAGTTTTAAGTGATTAAACGTTAAGCAAATTCAATCATAATAGGACATAATGAGTTGATTTAATAAGATATGATGTGGCCATGATATGTCTTAAACTCAAATGGTAAGTTCATAAGTGTTTGGACTTGGAAATTTAAGAGCAAATTGTAATAATTTGGTTAGGACAGCAGCAGTAACGTGATTTTAGAAAATCACTATAAATTTTTGGTGTGGAATTATAGGCTGAATAAAATATGTAATCAAAGCTTAATTAGTCTAGTTTCTTATAAAAGAGACCGTGTAAGCAAAGAAATTTCCTATAAAGAGATATTTAAAGTTGTGTGAGACAGTGTCAGAATGACTCCGAAATCCCCTATTCTGTTTTTAGAAAATCACTATAATTTGTACAAAAATGGCTACAAGATAAAATTTATATGTTTAGACTCCTTAATGAGTCTAGTTTCAAATGAAATCAAATAGAACATATTTTGAATTCTGTAAAATGAGAAATTTGATTCATAGTGAAGACTGGTCAGATTAGTCAAACAGTGAAACAGGGGAAACTTTAAGAAAAATCTGGTATTGATTGGCCAAACCTAAAATTCTTAAAATTTTATGGATGGAATATATATGAGTCTATATTCAGGGAAAATTAATGGAAATTGATTTTGAGTTTTGTAGCTCCAGTTATAAATAATTTAGTGACTATTGCTCAGGAAAACAGCTTGTAGTGAATATGTGATTTTGTTGTAAACATTGATGAAACTATTTGAGTTGCTTATAAGCTATTGCTGAAATTGATGTACAAGACAAATATATATATGTGTGGTAAAGCCGAATGGCTAGTGTGAAATATGTATGAGATATATATATGTGGTGAAGCCGAATGGCTAATGTGAAATATATATGAGATATGTATCTGTGGTAAAGCCGAATGGCTAGTGTGAAATATGTATGAGATATGTATATGTGGTAAAGCCGAATGGCTAGTGGTACATATTTGGTAAAGCCGAATGGCTAGTGTGAAATATGTATGAGATATGTATATTTGGTAAAGCCGAATGGCTAATGTGAAATATGTAGGAAATATGTATGAGATATGTATATGTGGTAAAGCCGAATGGCTAGTGTGAAATATGTATGAGATATGTATATTTGGTAAAGCCGAATGGCTAATGTGAAATATGTAGGAGATGTGTGTATATTGTGGCCGAATGACCAAATGTGAAAGGTGTGTATTATTAGATATTTGATGAGGCAAATGAATTACAAATATGACAATGATGTGAATGTTGTAACATGTGATTAAATGTACATGAAACTTGAAATATATTCGGGTAAGACCCGATGACTACGTGTGGAGATTATGTCCGAGTAAGACCCGATGACTACGTGTGGAGATTTTGTCCGGGTAAGACCCGATAACTACGTGTGGGGACTATTCAAGCTAAAGGTTTCATTGAAGATTCGAGTAAAGCATAAGATTATACGACTTCACAAAGAACAATTGGTAATAAATACGTTCAATGCGTTAAGTTGGTCAGGTATGTATTTTGAGATTATATTTAAGCTTGATTTGGACTAAATCACAAGGTCGTTATGTGATGTACATGTGAGTAAAGCAATAAGACTGTTCTATGATTATTGTGCATTTGGTCAATGTGGAAAGTTAGGTGAAAATATGTAATGTACCTATGTTTATAAGAGATCACTATCAAGTGAGAATTTATCGCCTATTATATATGATGAGATGTGCATATTCGGTAAAGGGATGGTACGCTCAAGGAAGAGTGAAATAAAAATACGAACAACTATGTTATAATTTGATTGTTATCTGTTGACACTGCTTAAAACTTACTAAGCATTGTAATGCTTACTCCGTTTACTTTGTTTCCTCTGTTTTATAGATCTCATTTGGAAGCTACAGGCTCGGGGATCGTCAGTAACTAGTCACACTATCACTATCCACTGTTTGGTACTGCTATGTTTTGGATTATCTTATGGCATGTATAGAATAGACTAGTAGTGGGAGGATATTTTGGTTAATGTATATAAGCTATGTGAATATGACATCTTATGAATGTTTACTTTTATAAGTTTTTTTTTTAAATTTTATCCCTGGTTGTGTCTAGCAATTATCCAATTGAATGATCTTTACTTCAAGAAAATGAAAAAAAATTTTACTGTTCTGATATGAGTTTCAAGTCCGGTAATGCCCCTTTACCTATTCCGGCGACGGATACGGGATAGGGGTGTTACAAATATAATTTCCAAACAATTATATGCAATATTCGATTCAACGAATATGCCAAAATCTTTAAATCAAATCAATAACTTAATCCTCTCCTTTTTTTCATCTTTTCAAAATAGATATTTATAGCAATAGTGATTCATATGAAATATAATATTTTCCTCATTTATAATCTCAATATGATATCCATTATAATGAATATCTTTTAAAACTAATGCATTAACCATCACAAATTTTGTGCTTTTTAGATATTGATATATTAGCTCTTTTGAAGCTTTTAACTAATTTTATACTACCAAATATTGAAATAATATTAGTTTTTATTTTCTTTTATGTTTGCGTTCATTTCGGGAAATGCAATAGATTTACCATGATAAATTTATAATCATCCCAATAGGTTCTTTATTTTATAATTACCATCGCAAAAATGCGTGAATTTCAAATCAAAATCTATCTATTCATATTGTCATGATTAGTTTCAATTATAATAAACATGGTATAATAAATAAATCATAGTAAAATATACCTGAAGATCTGAGTGATTAAAGGCTCTAATGATTATAGTGCACAAGCCTCATTTGAAGACTGAAATTGCAATAGCTCTAGAAGGCAATCGACAGCAACTTGAGTAGCAAATTTGGAGTGACCGTATTATAAAATAAAAGAGAATTGCGTTCATAATGTGTTATAAAATAAAAGACAAAGAATAAAGAAAAAAGAAAAAAGAAAATGGGAGAGCAAATAGAGCATATTTTATTTATCAATCAAAATATTTACAATACTTTTCAAAAGTCTCTATTTATAGGTATAAGAAGTATAAATGAAGTAAAGATCTACTTCTAATCACTATTAGAATTTAAAGTACATAAAAATTATCTTGATTTTGATGGACATCTACTTAATAAGATATTCATAATATTTTTTATATTTATCATTGTGTTAGATTTATTTTATTTTTAACAAATTTGTTTGATATATTTTTCTTTATATATAATTTTTTATATATTAAATATTTATTTTCTCCACTTATATTGTAGATACGGTAGTTTATAATATTATAAAATCAAATAATTATTTCAAGTATCATTATTATTTTTATATGTAAAATATTTCAAATATCATTGTTTTTTATCTATATTAATTAAAAATTAGAAAAAAGTTTAAAACAACATAAAATAAAAATTATAAATGTATTTAAGAGAGGAATCAAACCCAAGATTTAAGGATAAAACCTCTAACACTTGATCATCTAATCGAAGGAAATAATGTGTAAAGCTATTAAAGAAAAAATATTTTGTATAACGCATTTTTAGACACATCAAAAGAAAACGCTTCTTAAAGGACGTATTTTCTGTTTCTCTCTCTAAAATCGACCTATTCCTTGATATATCGAAAAAATAAATCTAAATCCTTAATTATTTTTTAAAAACAACATTTTCTTCAAATTTACCCTTAAAATGATTGTTTCTAAATTCTTAGATTTATTATTTATTCTAATTCACCTAACACCTTTTTTTTTCAATTTTACCTTTAAATAAAAATATAAAAAAGAATTATACAACTCTATTTTCATATTTAATTTCCTGTAAAAAAATGTTTGGATGTTGTGTTTAGTGTGTATAAAAATCTTTGAATGTTCATCTACTTTCATTTCATATATTGAATATGTCGATTATTTGAAAATTTGTCGAATTTTGTGAATAATGAAATTATCAAAACGTTTGGCATTCGTAAAAACTTATCTATGAAGTTAAAATTATGCTATTATTTTTATGTTTAAATTGAAAATTTAATCTTTATATTTAATTTGAATATTTTTAATCTTGTAATTTATAAATTTTAAAATTTTAATCTTAAACAAATAATAGTCGTAAAATTCATTTAGTTAAAGTTTTTTTTAAAATCATTGTGATAAATATATTACCATATATATATAATGTCATGACAACTTATTGTTTTCATATATTATTCATAAAAAATTAATTATGAATTTAAAGTGCATTAAGAGTAAAATTTCAAGTTTCAAAAATATAAAGGCTAACAAATTATCTAATTGGAAAATATGGATTAAATCTACAACTTTAAATATAGTACAAGATTAATAGCAAAATTCAATAAATTTAATCGCTACCATTTGGTTAAGATTAAAATTTCAAAATATGAAAAGTACAAAACTAAAATTCACCATTTCAAAAATATTTAATCAAATTAAAGTATAGGGACTATCCACAAACTTATACAAAGTACAAGGGCACATAAAAAATTAAACCATTAATCTAACATATATTGAATATGTATATTGAACCTTGTTTTTCATGGTATGGAAAAATGGCTCTTGTTTGATTGTATGCTTGCTCTTTTATCACTGTTTGCCTTCTAATATTTATCATACGGTAAATTCAGAAAATATTTTTAAGGGTCGAAATTAAATTATATCTTTTAAAATAGTAAAAATATAATTTTATTATTTTAATATTTATATTTTATAATTTTAAATAATTAAATCAAATTTTTATTATTTGTAAAAGAATTAAAATATAATTTTATATTTATAAATTTAAATTTTATAAATTTTAAAATTTTTAAATAAAAAATTTTTAATTTAAGGAGGTCGAACTGCCAACCGCTTAATTATGCGGCTAATCTACCATGTACGGTACAAGAAAATGGCCTCCTAGAATCTGATAAGCATCATAAATTTATTAAAAAATAAATTTACAATACAAAAACTGAATGGACTTTGAATATCAGAAAATAGAGTAAATATGATAGTAGAGTTTTGTAATTTCGTTTTAAATATGCTAGAAGTTTTTGTAATTGTGTGAAATTTTAAATTTAGTTATATATTTTAATTTTGAGACATTTAATTTTTATATTTTTATTTAAAAATTTTGATTCCTCCATCAATTTTATTTTTAGAATTGTTGATGTGATTGTTATAAAAAGATGAAAATAACTTTTTAATTTTTATAATTTTTTGTCAATTGAATCCTTATTTTTAAAAGTATATAAACAATTATAAAAATATTTTAAAATTAATTTTTTGTATTTTCAATAAAAATATAAAAATTTTGAAAAATAAAAATCTTAAAAATTTAAAATAAAATTAATTAAATAGTCCATTTTAAATAATTTACAAATGGAAAATATAAAATTTCAAATTTTTTTTAAAAAAGTCTTATTTACTCCAAGTATGGTAATAAACTTTTTTTTAATTTTAAAGAATAATATGACAAAATTAATGCTTAGAAATATTCATTTGGGTCCAATGTTGAGAATAATATAGTTTTCATTATTCTCATTATAAATTTTTTATTATAGTTGATATTGAATAGTTTTATATAAATTTTAAGAACTAAGATGTGCTCCAACAAAATTGATTTTTTTAAATAAAAGAAATAATATTGGGTTTTAATAATATAAAATAATTGATTATGAACTAATAATTATTCTGAATTATATTAATTTCTTATTTATTTTATATAATCTAACTCACCTAAAATTTGAAAGCAACAAGGGTCATCTCTTTAAAACTTGTGATAATTGTAAACCTACCACAACTACTTTACATTCATAAAATGTAAATATAATTGTTTTCTATATTTTTTATCTTAAATCTATATTTGTTTTACATTGTTTAAGAGTCCAGATATTAATGCATATCTAAAACTTCATTTGTATTGGAGAGGTTTGAACAAATATATAATGTTCGAAAATATGTTTCGACAAAAAAATAAGTCTATTTAAAATATAAGTTGAATTTGGACTCTAACATTTACGACCTCAATTCAGTCCAATCTGTTTTCAAGTTTTGTGATATTTTATTTTACATTATGTGATTTATATCTATTAAAAAGTAAATATGTAATAATATTTAATATTATAACATAAGCAAATTCATTTTCTTCAAGAAGAAGATGATTGGTGAGGGGATCAATAGGGCGACCAAGAAGGTGTGGCGAAAAAGGGATGATACGGTTGACACAAGTGATTCGATGAGTGCATCTGATGGGGGTCACGAGTCTCGTTTAAGGATGTGCCCTTAGAAGAAGATAATATTAGGAAAAAGGTTCATGAAGATGATGATATGGAGCTACATGATAGCGATGTAATAATGACAATTAATAATGGTATCCTGTTTATTTGCTTATTAAAAAGAGTGCTTTCCTTGATTGAGAAAACTATGAGCTTTACGGTGATTATCAAATTGATGAGAAGGAGGGTAGGGCTTAATTCTCTATTGAGTAAGGTATACGCACTCTGAAAATAAAAATCAACAATTCAACTTATGGACTTGGAAAATGACTATTATTAAGTTGGAAGATGAATAAAGTTCGTGCTAAACAAAATGGATGGGATGCTAGGAGGCTCTCTATGGTGAGAAGAATCACTCTTGCTAAATCGGTGCTTTTAGCTATTCCCAATTACTTCATGAACTCAGTGTTGATTCCCTTATTTGTTTGCAGTGAAATTGAGAAGTTGACTCAGGCATTCATTTGAGGCTCAACTATTGACTCTCATAAACTGACCCTTGTTAGTTGAGATCATTGTTGTAGACCGCTTGCTAATGATGGTTTGGGTCTTCACAATTTGAGTAAGCTTAAACTTTTTTTTTGTTCAAACTCTGTTTTAAACTTTTATATGATGTTGGAGTATTTTGGGTTCAAGTTATGAGAAGCAAATACAATGTTGTTCATATGTTTGGTGTTTTCTGTCGAGAGTTTGGAATGAGGTGATTCAAAAAGTTCATTAGTTGGTTAGTAATGGTCAATTATTTTACAACGAAATAATTCTGAATCTCTTACAATTTTTTTTACAAAATTATTTTAAACTAATGGAAAGATTATTTTAAGGGTTCCATTTTCTACAATCACCCAATCTTACCAACTACAACAAAGAAAATTCATGTCTGCAATGCATTTTGAAGGATTTGACATGATTAATAATTTTTTTTCTTTCTTTTGGGTACAATGAATCAATTCATACGACCATTATACACTTACCACGATACTCAGTCATGCAATTAACATGAATATGGAAACAAATATTTTAATCTCGAATCATAAAAGTATAAACCGAATCTTCACGTAACTCGTTGACGATTCTCGTTTTTTTTTCTCTCTTGAAGGCCCAGCATCATCTTTAGTTACGAAAAATAGTTGAATAAATAAACAATATCAAATTTCATCCAGTTCACATTCAAATACAAAGCCAACCATATTTTGCATGCTATTCAATTTAGTCCCTATACTCGAGATAAACATATTTTTCGATATATAGATTCAGATTAAAATTTAATTTCACATTCTTTCATTAGGGACTCTGTACTTCCTATTCATGAATAATATCATGAAAGGTTTTCAATTTATTCAATTTGGTCCCTAATGTAACAAAGTTAATTAACAAGATTAATTGGTTTTACAATTTAGTCTTTATCATGATCTAATGTTAATATCTATTAAATTTAAGCCTAATTCGTCAAATTCTCAACAATGATGACTTATTAAAAATTCATCAATTGAACAATTTGATATATGGGCTAGTTAAATCAAGTTCCCATGATTATAAATCTATAAAAATTATAAGAAAAATAGATTACTTATGGAATTTGATGGTCGAATGTTGAAACAAATGGAGGATTTTTCTTTTTTTCTTTCTAGGGTGGAATGGCTAAGCTAAATGAAGAAGATGTTTCATCTCCACTAACTTTAATATATATGCTAATTAATCTTAATTAATCATAATTAATTTTTTAATTAAATTGTTTCTAAGTGCAAATCATCATCACACTACTCGTCTATTTATAATCAGTTTATTAATCATTTTAATCCTTTGAATAATTGTTACTTAAGTCTTCAAGTCTTTTCTTAATTAAAACTCAATAGTGATTGGACTTTTAAAATTTAGTCCTTAAGTTTTAATTAATCATTTTCTCGATTAAATTACTTAACGAAACTTCAATATAATTTTATGTTAACTCCGTATATATTCTTATTCTATATTTACGAACTCGATTTACAAAAATAAAATTCCGAAACCATATTTTTCCAGACCAATAAAAACTAATTCATTACAAATTTAGTCAACCCAAAAACTCCTCGTAATATTAGTTTATGCTACTATTGTACTTAAAACTTACCAAGTCAGCCATTGGATCATCAAACTCTTGTAGGTCAAATCTGGTCTTCATGTCTTCCTTGTAAGTACCCCATTCCAACTTATCAGACCCTCATTCATATTGAGTGTGATATAGGTGCCATTGTAAAGCTTTTCCCTCTAGACCTTCTATTCATCTACCACCGATGCTACGACGAATTATTGTTCTAACATCATGATCCATCCTTTAAAGTCGCCACTATTAAACTTTGGGCATTCCCACTTAAAGGTTCGTTGAAGCCCTAACTCAATATATTGTGGTTGCCTGAAAATTGGTTGCTAAGCCACCGTGGCTCCTTTCCTTTTGCAGAGCTAGCAGAACCAAATAACACTACAAATTTGTCTGGGGTATCTTTCTCTGTTATAAAATCGAAAAAAGAATTAAGATCTAACCAGAGTTCATTGAACCGCTCATCCCTCTTCTTATCTAATGCTTGAAGTTTTGCTTAAGTTTTCAACAGATCTTGCTACTGTTGCGAAACTTGATTCTGTCTGGTGGTAATGTTGTCTGTCAGCATGATGCCAGAGTTAAGGCTTTGATACCACTGATGAGGGGTGAAGTTTCATTAAGAAAAGAAAATAATAGAGAAGAAAGATTCTATAGACAAGGAATACAAAATTTAAAAGAACATTGAGAAGAGAAAAAATAGGGAAAACTGCCTACTCAAAAGCATGACTAATATAATTGTTAGAATTAAGTGACCTGAATCCTTATTTAAATAAAATACAGTGGTAAAATAAAATAAAAGAAGAATCCATATAGAATTACACTTCTTTTATTTTATTTTAGAATAAGGTTTTTTAAACCTTATTAAATTCCATCTATTTGATATTGATTAGAATAAGGTGTTCAGTATTACTAGAATATGGCTTTACAGGCCTATAAATAGACATAGTCTATTCCTCTTGTAATGATTCGAATTCGACATAGTGAATTTTCTTCTCATCTGCTAGTGGTTTTTTCCCGAAAGATTTTTCACATAAAATTTTTCTGTTCTTTATTTTATTTTATTTTCAAAAATTGGTATCCGAGCTTCCGGGTTGTTCATCTTGATCACGGTAATGACGTCTTTAAAATATGAATTTCTGTTGTTGAATCGCAACACCAGATTTGCGTTGTGGCAGATTAAGATGTAAACAGTTCTTGCGCAGATGGATTTGGAGGATGCCGTGCCAGGGATAGATAAGATGCCTTCGACATTAACAGATGAAGTGAAGAAGCGTAAGGATCGAAAGGCGTTAACAGAATTACATCTGCATTTGTCCAACAAAATTTTGTAAATGTGATGAAAGAAAAGACCGCCGCTGCATTATGGAAGAGGATAGAACAAATATGTATGTCGAAAACTCTAACAAGCAAGTTGCATATGAAGCAGCGTCTTTATGCTCATCGTTTGGAGGAAGGTACATCTGTACACGAACACTTAACAATGTTTAAAGAAATTCTCTTAGACTTGGAGGCCATGGAGGTTCAATATGATAAGTGAGATTTAGGGTTGATTCTACTTTGTTCATTGCCCCCGTCTTACTCAACCTTTAGAGACACGATTTTATATAGCCGTGAGTCTCTCATAGTTGATGAAGTTTATGATTCTTTGACCTCGTATGATAAGATTAAGCATCTTGTGGTTAAACCCAACTCTCATAGAGAGGGTCTCATTGTTCGTGAGAGACAAGATTGGAATGCTGATGATAATCGTGGAAGGACACAGGAACGAAATCCTCACTGTAAATCTAAGGGTAGATCAAAGTCTTCAAACAGAGGTAAAACTTGCAACTTCTACAAGAAGAAAGGGCACATTAAATCTGAGTGCTATAAGCTACAAAATAAGATTAAAAGGGAGGCTGCGAATCAAAAGGAAAAATAACCAGAAAATTCTGATGAAGCTGATGTTGTAGAAGACTACAGCGATGGTAAACTTCTAGTCGCTTCTATCAATGATTCTAAAGTAAGCGATGAGTAGATACTTGATTCAGGCTGCACCTTCCACATGAGTCCCAATCGGGATTGGTTTACAACTTAAAAAATAGTGTCTGAAGGTGTTATTTTGATGGAAAATAATGCTTCGTGTAAAATCGCAAGTGTTGGAACACTTAAAGTTAAGATGTTTGATGGAGTTGTCAGAACACTTAGTGACGTATGACATGTTCCAGAATTAAAAATAAATTTAATTTCGTTGAGTACTATTGATTCAAAAGGGTATAGATACACAGCTGAAAATGAGGTTTTAAAGATTTCCAAAGGTTCCCTTGTTGTGATGAAAGGGCAGAGAAATATTGCCAAGTTATATGTTTTGCAGGGTTCTACTGTTACTGGTGATATAGCTGTCGCTTCCTCTTCATTGTCAGGTAATGATATTACTAAACTTTGGCATATACGCCTAGGGCATATGAGTGAGAATGGCATGGCAGAATTGAGCAAAAGAGGACTTTTTGATGGGCAAGGAATTTGCAAACTGAATTTTTGTGAGCACTGTGTTTTTGGGAAGCAAAAGAGAGTTCGACTCACTAGAGGAATCCATAACACGAAGGGAACGTTGGAGTATATTCATTCTGATCTGTGGGGCCCATCTAGAGTGCCTTCGAGAGGTGGAGCTAATTATATGTTAACCTTTATTGATGATTTTTCTAAAAAAGTTTGGGCGTTCTTCCTGAGACAGAAAAGCGAAGTGTTTTTTGCATTTAAGTCTTGGAAAATTATGATTGAAAAATAAATGGGAAAACAAATAAAATACCTCTGCACAGATAATGGCTTAGAGTTCTGTTCTGATGAGTTTAATAGATTGTGCAAATCAGAAGGGATCGTGAGACACTTGACAATTCGCTATACTCCATAGCAAAATGGAGTTGCAGAACGAATGAACAGAATAATCATGGAGAAGGTTTGATGTATGTTGTCAAATGCCAACTTACCGAAGTCGTTTTGGGCAGAAGCAGCCTCTACTACATGTTTTTTGATCAACCGATTTTCATCCATTGCCATTGAAAAAAAGACTCCACAAGAGGTATGGTCTGGTAATCCTGCTAATTATTCTGATTTAAAGATCTCTGGGTGTCCTGCGTATGCTCATGTTGATAATGGAAAATTGGAACCGAGATCCATTAAATATGTTTTTCTTGATTATAAAGTTGGTGTAAAAGGGTATAAGTTATGTTGTCCTGAAAATAGAAAAGTTGTGATTAGCAGAGATGTTTTTGATGAAACTGCTATGCTACCTAACTTATTTCTTAAAGACTCTTCCAATAAATAAAATCAAAAGCAGGTGGAGCATCAAATTAATACAGAGTCGACTCCTCAAGCCAGTACAAAAATTGAGAATAGAATTGCTTCTTTACCGTAATACTCTATCGCCAAAAACAGAACTAGAAGAGAAATTAAACCTCCAAAGAAGTATGCTGAGGCTGATCTAGTTGCTTATGCTTTAAATGTGGCTGAAGATATAAATGCGAATCAAGAGCATCTAATTATTCTGAGGTGGTTAGTTGTGAAGACTCAGAAAAATGGATGTTTGCTATGTAAGAGGAGATTGAATCACTCCACAAAAACAAAACATGGGATCTTATGAAACTTCTTAAAGGTAAGAAGACTGTTCGTTGTAAATGGATGTTTAAAAATAAAGGACTCTAAGAGTTGAAGAACCCAGATATAAGGCAAGGCTTGTTGCAAAGGGTTACAGTCAAATTCCAAGAGTGGACTTTACAGATGTGTTCTCCCTAGTTGTTAAGCATAGTTCGATTCAAGCTTTGCTTGGTATTGTGGCCATGCATGATTTAGAGCTTGAACAGTTAGATGTAAAAACTGTATTTTTGTATGAAGAACTTGAGGAGGATATTTACATGCAACAACCAGGGGGTTTTGCAGTCTCAGAAAAAGAGGACTATGTTTGCTTGCTGAAAAAGCCCCTTTATGGTTTGAAACAGTCACCAAGATAGTGGTACAAAAGGTTTGATTCCTTTATGACTTCTCATGATTTCAAAAGAATTAGTTTTGACAGTTGTGTTTACTTTAAGAAAAACAGCTATGGTTCTTTTGTATATCTATTTCTTTATGTTGATGACATGTTGATAGCAGCAAAAGATAAATGAAAGATAAGAAAGGTCAAAGCCCAACTAAGTGAAGAATTTGAGATGAAAGATTTAGGACCAGCAAAGAAGATACTTGGTATGGAGATTCTCAGAGATAGAAAAACAAGTAAATTGTACCTAAGTCAAAAGGAGTACATTGAGAAAGTTCTTTGTAGGTTCAGTATGCAGAGTGCTAAGCCTGTTAGTACTCCTTTAGCAGCCCATTTCAGACTTTCATCGGCTTTGTCTCCACAATCAGATAATGAGATTGAGTACATGTCACATGTTCCATACTCTAGTGTAGTGGGATCTCTCATGTTTGCTATGGTTTGTTCACGTCCAGATTTATCATATGCAGTCAGCGCAGTTAGCAGATATATGGCGAATCTCGATAAAGAACACTAGAAAGCAGTTCAGTGGATTTTAAGATACTTACAAGGTACTACTAATGTTTGCTTACAGTTTGGAATAACTGAAAATGGAGTCATTGGGTATGTTGATGCTGATTTTGCTGGAGACCTTGATAGAAGAAGATCTCTCACAGGTTATGTTTTTACAATCGAAGGTTGTGCAATCAGTTGGAAAGCTACTTTACAAACTACAGTCGCTTTGTCTACCACTGAAGCTGAGTACATAGCGATTACTGAGGCTTATAAAGAAGCTATTTGGTTGAAGGGACTCTTTAGTGAACTCAATGAAGACCTTGAAATCAACACAGTATTTTGTGACAGTCAGAGTGCCCTATTACTTACAAAATATCAAATGTTTCATGAGAGAACAAACACATTGATGTTCGGTTTCATTTTGTTCGTGATATTATTACTCGTGATGATATTGTTGTGAGCAAAATTAGTACTCATAAAAATCCTGCAGATATGATGACTAAGTCACTTCCTATAACCAAGTTTGAGCATTACTAAAACTTGGTTGGTATTCATTGTTGAAGTTAAACCCTTAAGGGGTTTAATGGAAAAGGTGGAGAACTTGTTTGTTGAGAGTTCGCGATGAAGAACTTGTTCATTGAGAATTCGTGTCAAGGTGGAGATTGTTAGAATTAAGTGACCCGAATCCTTATTTAAATAAAATACAGTGGTAAAATAAAATAAAAGAAGAATCCATATAGTATTACACTTCTTTTATTTTATTTTAGAATAAGGTTTTTTAAACCTTATTAAACTCCATCTATTTGATATTGATTAGAATAAGGTGTTTTAGTCTTACTAGAATATGGCTTTACAAGCCTATAAATAGACATAGTCTATTCCTCTTGTAATGATTCAAATTCGACATACTGAATTTTCTTTTCCTCTGCCCGTGATTTTTTCCCGAAAGGGTTTTCACGTAAAATTTGTGTGTTCTTTATTTTATTTTATTTTCACAATAATATATATATCCAGGTAATTACATCAATCAAAAAAACAAACAAAATAACAGAAGTAATACAATATTCTAATAGAATAACAATGGCGGCTATAACCGACCAAATAACAGCAGAAAGAAAAGATAAATTCTCAGAACAATCTCATTATAGATTCGAATCATATTTAATTTTTTTGACACAAAACTTAAAATTACACATAGCCCCTCCCCAACTTATAAATAGTAAAATAATGAACTTCAATGCCTCGAACTCACATGTCAATCAAGTTAAGGCTTCGTAAAATATTAGAATTAAAGATTTGTAATTAATAAAAATATGACATGTAAAAATAAAAAAATTAAAATCCATTTAATTAAAATTAAGCACTTTAAAATTTTAAAAAAGTAATTAAGTGCTTTAATGGCAAAATTATAAATTAGAAGTTTATTTGAATACAAAGAAGCAAAAGGGCTTGTTTGAACATAATGTAATAGTTTGAGGACTTCCGAATATTAGCCTAAATCTTAATAACATAACTCTAGCCCTAAACTGCTTCAACTTTGGGGGAACGCCTCCACCGTATCCTATATATAATCCTTGGTTTTTTTTTTTTTTTTTGGTTATTCATAATTAAAAATTTCTTCTTTCTGTAATATTGTTTTCTTTAATCTTTGAATTTGAATTTGTTTATTTAATAAACCGGGGCGGGCGTGTCCTCGCTTTGAAGGCTGCCATGGAAGCAATTGCGAGGAAAAAAGTGGAAGAAGGGTACGATTGTTCGATTTGTTTGGAAAAGTTTAAAGAGGAAGAAGAAGGAAGTGAGATGCCATGCAAGCATGTGTTTCATTTCGATTGTGTTGAAAAGTGGCTGCGCATCAATCGGTCCTGCCCGGTTTGTCGGTTTGTGATGCCGGGTGAGGAGGGTGAAAGCAGCGGCAGCGGTGAGGGCAGTAGTAATTTGGGAATATTGGGATCGGGAAATCAGGAGATTGTACAGTCGGTTGTAAGAGTATCTAGCCTGGCTAATTTGATAGCATTAGCAATGACGGCTTCAGGTCTGAGGTCGGAACAATGATGATGGTGAGGAGTGTTTAGCTGAAGCAATACTTTCAGAGATTTTGTGAACCCAAACTAATCAAAATTCTTGCCTTTTTTATTTAGGAGACTTAAGTGTAGAGAGTAGAGTAGATAATTATTATGATGATGCTGAAGCATACCCTTCTACAGGACTAGTATTGAGTACCACAATGATCTTCCATACTGGTAGTAGTCAATATTGATTTCAGATTTTAGGGTGTTTTGATTTATTGAATATAAGATTTTTTTTTTAGGTTGAAAAATAAATTTAAAATTTTGATAGTTTTTATTATTGTTTTATAAAGTATTTTGAAAATTTTAATGAAATTATTATTGTTGTTAAAAAATGTTTTTGAAAAATAAAACATCAATTCTAGATATATGTTTTAAAGTAGAAAATATAATAAAATACCTTTGCTAAAAATCAAAAGTTCAAATTATTTACTTAGATTAGAATTTAAGTTTAAAATCAAGGTTTTGAACACAAAGTATTAATAGGGTTTATAAGGATGTAAAATTATTTAGCATGGTAAATGGTAACTATATAGTTTGATTGGAAGTTATGATTTTAGTGTAATTTTAAAACAAATTTATATACAATGATTATAATAGTTCATATGGCCAATCATAATTTATAAATTATATTTATTATATCTACTCTTTAATGTTTAAGATTTGTTAATCACCCCATTGATTTAATGGTAAACTTATGTGAATTTCAAGCTCATTAGCATGAGGTCCAATTTTGATCCTAATATTTGTAAAATCTTTTTTATTGTAAAGTAATTATTCACTTGTATAAAAATGTTTAAATTTTTTAATTAGATTTCAATTTTATTTAAGAAAAAAAGATAAAATTGATTAAAAATAATAAAAAAACAGAGTAAATTTATCCAAAATTCAAATTTTGCTCAAAATATTAAATTACTTAAAAATTAGTAATATTAGGAAGGGTATAAAGAAGACATTGGTCTTTACAAGCTATTCAAGCAAGTAATTGTCGAACCAAGCTTGAGATATTGATCGAGCTAAATCCAATATCTTGACTCAAACGACTTGCAATTCTATCGAGCTTTTCATAATAATGGTGTTAATGTAAAATTTTATGCATAGATATTGTCTATATTAATATATATATTTATTTAACGGTTGATCATTATTTACATAAAACAAATAGTTAGAAATTTTTATTTTATGTCAAAATTAATATGCATAATTCACTTGAATAAAGCATAAAATATGACACTTAGATTGCTAAAATATTAATTGTATAAGACTATACAAAAAGTTTAAAATTATTTTTATATTATTAAATTACATTATAGTCCTTGATATATATTATTAACCCTAAACTTAATTATTGAGTCAAACTAAAGCTCGAGTTTGAACTTGGCTATAAAAATTGATAAACGAACTTATTCGAGCTCAAACTCAAGTGGTGAAATCTCATGGATAATGACATATAATTAAGGTTTACAATCTTTTTATCTAAAGAAGAATCCTGTGATTTGTATATATCAACAATAATGGCCGATTCATGCAAGTAGTAGTGCTTATCCCTTCCCAACCACATCTTCAAAAATATGCTCTATCCTTTCTTTCTTTTACACTGGTATGTTCAAATCATCTTTAAAGATTGTAATGTAAATCATATCCCCATGCCGTGTCCCTACATAAATGTTTTATGAAAGATATAAGAGTTGGAGCAACATAACATAGACACAGATAAGAGGTTGAACCAATGTTAAACCGACATGCAAAGCAAAATCGGTTTATCCTTTACTGCTAACAGCTTAAAATCATAAGAAGGGAAGGAACTAAATTACCTTTGCGATATATCTGCATGCTGTTCATCTCGCCTTTTCTTCCTTTAACGGAATATGCTTGAACCAAGGGAAAATATACTTTTAGTACAAACTGGTAATGCTTCAGCGACAGAAAACATAAGCAAATATAACAATCGGCTTTGTTAATATCGAATATGATAAGATATACTACTATCAAATGTACACAACAATAGAATGTAGAGATTCAGCAGAGAATACTTGCAAGACATATAACCTTCTCGAAATCATCTGGTTCAGGAACTGTATGAGCAATAATTCTCACTACACCAAGTTGATGTAATCAGCAGTACACTACTATGAAGCTGAAAATGTAGGAAATATTACTTGTAAAACAGACCAAAGATTCAAAAGACCTTGTAGCTAAGCCCTAAAGTATGCCCGAGTGAGAGAGTTAATCCAGGACCTTGCTCTTGTTCCACGAACCTGTCTTTGCGAAATTGACCAATAGATCAAACTCAGAGTAAGGACTTAGATAATGCTCATTGCCTGCCCAAGGGTTAAAAATCAAATCAGAGTAAGAGGTGGGAGTAACACCTATATGGCTTGCAGGAGCAGAAGTCCCCATCCATCGAGGATAAGATCTGAGGAAGCTTAGAACTCCTTATCGGACTCCTTGTACAAGCCGCAACACGATCAAATAGTTCTCGTAACACAACAAGAATCAAACAGCTCAACAAAAGCATGATTATCTAATGCCTATTCAAATTTCAATGATTTATAGCTACACAAAAATAAATTGCAAAGCTAAGAACACAAACATATAAGCTTTAAAACATAAATTTCCCTAAAATAGCTATAAAATAAAGGGTTTTCATTTTCTCCACTAATAACCCGACTGTATATAATCCTTACAACTTATTGCTCTGAGAAGCTTATTTAAAGACAACATAACTTGCGAAGGCCCTCAAACTCCTCTCAGCATTATGAGCTAGTTTCTGTATTTGATTTAAAATTCATCTATCTAATCGTATCCTTAAACCCTATTTCTTGATCTTTCTTTGCTTCTTCAGTCCCGGAACCTCCAATCTGCCAATGGAACATCCACATTTAGCTCGAAACACAAGCACTGCTCTTCCATTAACCGGTGCCAGCTTCTTTAACTCGGCTTCCAATTCCTTATGATGATTGTGCAGCAATTGGAGAAGTCCTTTGGAAACACCATCTTTAACTGTAGGGCTCAAGTTCTTAACACACTCCTCGGTTTCCAACTGAATATCGAATTCGGTGGCCTTATTAAGCCCTTTACAGTGAGGGTTCCCACATTTTCTAGTTGTACAAAGAAGCAAAATCCAAGCAGCTATTGCAGAACAAGAAAAACCAAGTCCTATGGAACCATATATCATTGGAGATATCATCATTTCATCTCTAACCAAATCATATGCAGCTTCAATGAATTCAATCACTTTCAAAGATACGCATTTTATAGTTGGAAACAACAAGATTCCAAAAGCAGCAATCACAGCAATTAAGATTACAACATCAACGGCAGCAGATCTTGATCTTTCACAAGAGGGGATTTTTAAACAACTTGGTGGATTGAATACCTTTTGTTTCTTACAAAAATTGCCCTTTGATGACGCTGATTTGGGGTTCATCATGAGATCACTTG
This sequence comes from Gossypium arboreum, assembly GCF_025698485.1. NCBI lineage: Eukaryota > Viridiplantae > Streptophyta > Magnoliopsida > Malvales > Malvaceae > Gossypium > Gossypium arboreum. The sequence continues at coordinate 9,336,834 of NC_069073.1, read as the reverse complement.
AATTCCCAGAATTTGCCATTGGAGAAATCAGGTCAACCGAATTGCAGACGGAGATTGATCTATGGAAATATACCATTTCAAATCAAACCCTGAAATTTAACTCCAAAGAGAACCCAATAAATCAATTTTTCCTTCAACCCTAAACTCCAAATCCAGACCAAACCCACCTCATAAAAGCTCAAAAAACAAAGGGAAATAACTTTATTATTTCCACCTCAACAAGATCAGGTGCTTCAATTAGCATCCAAATGATTATATCCCTTTAAAAGAAAAAAAAACACCAAAAAGTTGGGAAATTTTCAATCCTATATTTAGATTTGAGATTGAATTATTGAAGAGCAAAAGAAGAAGTGGAACTGAATTAGATTAAGACAGGCCGGCTACGGGAAGAGAGAGAAAGGGAACAAAGGAAGTCTCTCTTTATCATAAAAATTTCTTCAGCTAATATACAAAAACTATAGTTGTTTTACACGTTTAAAGAAAAAAATTAAAAATGGAAACTTTTTTTTTGGGCTTTTGATTATTAGAATGGGCTTCAACTTTGCTTCTTTCTTCTTTTTTTTCTTCTTTTTTTAATTTTAAAAAGTTATGTTTTCAACAATGTCTTCATGATTTTTGTGGGTCATTCTTTAAGCTTTCTTCCATCTCTTTTCCTTTATTTTTATTTTATTTTTAATATTTTATTTTATAAAACATTTCTCACCAATGGAATCTAGCTAAAATACAAAAAAGCCTATTTTTTAAAAATTACAGGATTAAGTTGGTTTTTTAAAATTTATGAAATTAGGCCAAAAATGGAAAAATAAATTAAGGTTATTTTATTATTTTAGGGTTAGAATTTAGATTTTTGTTAAGGGTTTAAGATTACGATTTTATAAGATTAAGGGTTTTAGGGTTTATAAAATAATGGATTCAACTTTTTAAATTTTTATATATTCTTTAGAAACTTTTTATAACTTATTGAGTTATGAAATTAATATTGTTTTCAAAATTTGAAATTATTTAGAGCCCAATTTGGTATAATTTTCATAAATGACAAGTAGCAAAAGGGTATTTACAACAATCGTATTTACACCAATCATATATTTGAATTATTCAAATTGTAAAATTTAATTTGATTTGAAATCAAAACTCAAATTACATTAACTCTTTGTTTGTATTTTTTTCTAAATGGAACTAAGTTTTGATCACCGTAGTTAACGACAAGTTGAGGTCGATCAAAATTTTTCAAAAAATATTATCTCGAGAATCTCGAAATATCTAATGGGTGAGTGGGAAGTTTGTAGGAGTTGAATTTGGTAGTGGAAAAACACTCAACATAAGGTGAGTTTTCAGTGCAATGTCAGAAAAGTGAAAGCGCGTCCAACTAGATGCATTTTTGTGCCATGCCAGCTAAAAATGTGTTTATCTGGTTGCGATTTCAATGCATTTTTCTGACATTGTATTGAAAATGCATCTAGTTGGGCGCGTTTTCAGTGACATTTTTTTACATGTCACAAAAAATGCACCCTACGTGAAGCATTTTTCTTCTACCAAATTCAACATGTGCAAACTTTCTACTCACCTGTGAAATATCTCGGGAATATTTTTTAAATCAATTGTCACTCACCCCCTACTCTATAAAAGGATGACTTTCAGCATTGGGTGTTATAAGACAATTTCGAGCAAACTAAATCGCACGAAGAATCGAAAGAATAGGAAGTTCACAAGGTGTTTCATAAGACAGAATTTGGAGCAAACACCTAATTGCATCAACAAAGGTTTGATTTTTATTGTTCATATATAATTACAATTTTATTTTTCTGCATAATGTTTTTGTTTCCAACATGTGAAAGAGGTTATTTCGTTGAAATGAGCGGACGAATTAATGTTGTTGTTTATTACGATAGTGAAGTCTATGACACCGACAATGGAATCATTTTCACATCAGAGAACACAACACGATTGGCTTTTAACCTGAACATACAATTGCTAAAGTTGCGCACAAGAATTAGGCAAAAAATTGTTGGATCCACCCAATAAGAGTATCGCCATTGAAATATCGATTTTGTGTTTCGGTCAACCCCATCAAATATGATGCATTCGATATCAGAGACGCAAAGGGGATGAGGCGATAGTGCGTACATATATTACTAGTGGAACACCAATACTCAAGTTACATGCGGAGTTTGCAAACACAGATAAAGGTGGTCGGAAGTCGACATATGTTCCAATTCAAGAGGCTGGAATGGAAGAGCAAGTTGAGAGTCTAACGACACAGTTGTGCAGTGGGTTCATTGATTTGTTAGAAAGTTCCCATTATGATATCCCAGAATCATCAATGGAAATACACTCATTGGTTTTAGCCTTAGATTTCAACCGTGATAGATAGAATATCCAACAGTAGGGTTTTGGTGGTAACCCAAAATACTGGACCCCAACAGGACAACCAAGTAGTAGTTTTGATTTGAACTTCGGTTAGGCGATGTTCAACACTAGGAACACTTATAGGGGTATGGAATCAAGTTCCAGTAGTAGGCACTCAGTAGGTGATTTTGTTTGTTTCAACAACTATACAAGAAGGGATGATGTACTTCCTTCAAACTACACTAACAAGGGGATATCCAACTATGGACATGTTGATAAGTTTGAGAATAAAGAGGGCACTAAATTAAATGTCGATACAATCTATGATTCCGGGTCAAATGGTTCAGAATTGCATTATTTTCTAAACTAGAGTCAATTTTAACTAAACCAGAATATGGAAGTTTAAACGGTGAAGGTCCGGGTGAAAATGTTTAAGAAGATCTATGGTTCAAAGCAGATTCACTTCCGTCCCATATGCATAATGTGGACCTCTCGGCAGAAGTTGGGTAGGAGTTTGTAGAACTCCCACATAGATGATCAGGCCATGCGAGTTCTGTGTTGGATTCGGGTGATTTAGAAGTGGGAAAAGAGTTTTCCTCTAAATATGGTTTTATCATAGCGGTAAAGCGATACAACATAAAGAAATAAGTAAACTTCCATGTTGTTAAATCACAATTGGAAAATTTTGAGGTGAAATGTGTAATGCTCGTTTTGCATGCGTGTGTTGTTGCGGGTACTACGTCAAGACTGTATTATATTTAAGGTATTGAATTCCTAATTTTAATGTACACGTGTTGTAGGTATTTCACAAGATCATTAGAAATTGGATTCGGAAATAATCGCGAACATAATACTACCTTTGGTGAAAGCGAGTCCTAGGGTTGTTGTGTCGATTTTAATTGTAAATATTCGTAGCTAGTACGATTAAAAGTCCTCATACTCCAAGGCATGGATCGTAAAGAAGAAGGCATTGAAGAAGATGCATAGTGGATGAAACGTATCGTACAATGATTTGTGGCAGTGGTGTTAGGTACTAGAGCAGTACATTTCGAATTGCGTAACTAATCTAGAAACAATGTCTACGTATTACAACGACCAGTTGGTCCATGGATGCAGAGTGTTTCATCTTTTCTGTTGGACTTTCAAGAAATGTAGACAAACATTCCGGTACTATAAGCCATTAGTATAAATCGACAACACTTTTATGTATGAGAGATATACGCATTGATGTTGTTGGCCGTAGAACTGGTGGTAATAAAAAAATCCTACCAATTGCAAAAACGCCAACGAAAAATGCTGACGATTAGGATTTCTTCCTGTCTAAGTTGATGAGGTATGTTGTCCCCTAACACGATATATGCATCATCTCTGACAAGGGGCCTAAAATACTGGCCGCAATTGAACAATAAGGAAGCTTTTAAGACTGCACACACCATAGGTATTGTTTAAGACATGTTGTAGCGAACTACTAGAGACATCATGAGTCTGAAGCTTAACACTCACAAGTAATTAACATATATATATATATATATGTGTGTATTTTCCATTATTTCAATTGTCTGATATTTAACCGGTCAATAGATGTTAGGATAAATGGATAAACTATTCACTTTTCTCGACAGGGTACGAGCTCGTCAAAAACTGTTTCCATGAAATGTTGGAAAACTTACGGGCCATTAACAGTGTCTATACAAGCTACGTCTCTAGCATACCCTTCGATCAATAGACACAATCATATGAAGGGGGTCTACGATATGGGCACATAACGACAAACCTGGCAGAATGCATCAATTCCTTATTGAAGGGAACGCGTCATATGCCGATAACTTTGGTTGTGAATGAAACATATTTCTGTTTGGCAGAAATATTTCCAAAGAAATTAGGGAGGTTATAACATTAGCGAACTGTGTGCATTCAATGTGTCACTCGTACGAAGACCTATCATTTCGAGTTATGAAGCTCGACAGACCTGATCAAGGTATTGTCGGGGGAGCGTATCGTGTACACTTGAGACCACAGACTTGCGACTATGGGAGATTTGACCGAAATGTGCTTGCCATCTAAACGAATTAGGGATTTTTTCATTACTAATTTCAATAAACACAAAATAAATTGTAATACAAAATTAATTTAAAAAAACCTTAATACAAATTTAATAAAAAGAGAGAATTGCAAGGGGAATAAAAATTGGTGTGAGAATTAGGAGGAAATAGAGAGAAATCTAAAAGAGATTTGAAAGAATATTGATAATGTGAGAGAGAGTTGAATTGAAAAATAATGAAATTAGGGGTTTAAATAGGAAAATAAAAAAGAGACATTGGGGTGGAGGAGTAGTCATTATGAAAACATTTCCAACTAGAAGTGTTTTCCTCCTAATTCACTAAAATACATCCAACTGGACGTGCTTTGTTTTTGCCTAATTTGGTAAATTTAAAAAAAAACAACCAATCCAATAATTTTTCAAAAAAATCGACATATTTCTATATTTTACTTATAGACAATATGCTAAATATTCTTCATTAATTCCTTTCGTTTAGATCGGGTTTTGAACTTATACTAGCATTAATCTCCCTACTTTGTTAGGGTTTTTATTTATAATTTATATATTTTCATTAATTAAATAATAAATTATATAAATTATATTATACTAAATAAAATAAAAAATAAATGATTACTTTTATTTTTTGCATTAAGAATCTATATTATTTATATGAATATTTAAAATATACTTAAATCTTATTATTTAAAATAAATAAAATATTTCTCACCTAAGTAGCAGCATTCGTTTTTCATTTTAGCTTTTTTCTGATATGATTGGACATGGATTATGAGTAAATTTATGATTTAATATGTATACTAAACCTTAAATATAATATTTTGAAAATAAAATAAAATAGTCAAATTTTAATATTTTCTTCAAGCAACGATGGTAGGATACTAAACTATATATCCAATAGTCAGATACATAATTTAAGAATAATAATAATTCTACAGGTTTTCATACACATTGAGTACGAATCTTAAACTAATATACAAGTCACTATGTGGACTCAACTTCACTCGATTCTGAATCTTAAACCTGTAGGGTAATAATGTATGCTATATGGTTTTTGTGGGCATCAAGGAATAGATTGATCCATGATAGAGACGCACAAACGCCATAGGAGATAATTGCTAAAGTAGGAGCTTACATTGGTGAACTCAATGCTCTAAGGGCCAGGTCGTCTGCAAATATAATTGAATCAGAGGTCAGATGGAGTCCTCCGGGTGGCGATTTCATTAAGATTAATTATGATGCAGCATTTCAAAAGCACTCTCTGAGATCATGCACAAGGATTATTATTAGAAATCAAGTGGGAGATACTTTGGTATCCTCAATAGTACGGAACAAATACATACCTACTGAGTTTGCTGTGGAGGCTCTAGCATGCCTTCAAGCAGTTCGGTTGGGGCTAGATCTGGAGAGGGTGAAGCTAGAACAAATTTTTAGGAGCGGATAAAATTTTAATTTTTTATAGTTTATATCTTTATAATTTATAAAAAATTAAATTGATTTTTTATAATTTTAGGGCCAAAATATAATTTTACTTTTACTAATTTAAAATTTTTAAAAAATTTTAAGGGCCTAAATAACAATTTTATATTTTAGGGGGAGCCGGGTCTCTACCAGCCCCTAGCTTCGCCTCTGAATCTAGAGCTCCAAGAGGTTATTATCCAACGAGATGCTCTTACGATGGTTAAAAGACTTCTGGATAAAAATAAAGATGGATCAATTATTAGTACATACATTGAAAAGTCAAAATTTCAAGAACTGCATGTTTAAGCATACTTCAAGAAAGGGGAATGAAACAGCACATTGCTTGGCGACAGAATGTTTTAAAAGGGGAGGGACTCTTATCTTGTTGGAGGAGTGTCGGATTTTGCAAAAACACAAGTGAATAATTTTAGATTTTGTATAAATTTAAAATTTAAAATTTAAAAATTTTAATAAAATTTATTTTAAAAAGTTGTCTACGTATTCAACATTCACTCCATTTATAAAAATTATTTTATGAACTCTTTCTACCACATTATTTATAGTCCCGTCTAATTAAAAGAGGGCATATCATTTTTTTTTCACATCATATATTCATTAGGAGTAAATTTCTAAATAAAAAATGACGTGTCTTTTTTAATTGAACGGAATTATAAATAATATAATTAAAAGGGTCTATAAAATAATTTCTTCTAGGATTCATTACAATACAAGGCTTGAACTAAGAATAAACCCGTGGCTTTTTTTTCTTCTCATGGCGAAGGAATATGAAAACTTAGCTATTGTATCCAATGACCCGTCATTAGCTAATAACTCAAATGTCAATCAGCTTAAGCTTATATGAATGCCTTCGCATAAACAAAACCATGAAATCTTTTGTATGCTTTCTTTCTCCTGTTATATTTGTATAACATCTTTAGGGTTTTTCTTTTATGTTTTCCTCTCATTTTTAATTAAGGGTGGATATTAAATTGAATTAAATTGAATGAACAAATTTTGAATTAATTGAGTTGATGATTCTTATTTTATCATTTTAATTCGATTCGATTTTTTTTTAAATTGAGTCAAGTGAAATGAAATTCAAGTTGAGCCAAATCAAATAAAATTGTTCGAGTTAAATTAAAAATTAAATATGTCAAATTAAAATCTTGTTATAGTATAACTAATTTTACGTTAGAGCAAATAAATTTGAAACCATATATATTTGAAAAAATTCAAAGCAAAATAAGAAAAAAAACTAAGATACTTTAGTATGATAAACTTTAATCATTAATTAATTTATTTAGGTTCTCAAAATTATTATTTTAGTAGGTTTTAAAATTTTAACTTTCTTTATATATTCTTTAGAATTCTTTAAAAATTATATATTTTTAAAAATTTAATTTTAAAATTATTTTAAATTTTTTGTAATTTTTTAGAGATCAAATTGTTCGTTTTCAAAATTGATAGGGACCAAATAGGTATTTATACCAATCCCTATGCCTATCCTCCCCCGTATTGGTCTAGGCATAAGGATTGCAAGAAAGAAGAGTTTGAAGCAAGTATGCTATGCCAAACACAGACCTCTCCTCTTGGGTCATTCAAATAGGCACTACCTTTTAGCTTTAAACCCTTAATTCAAGAGACATATGCTATCCTCAGCAATATTGCTATCACTGATCAGAATTTCAATATTTCTGTTGTGCAGGCTCCACTATATGGCAAGCACAGAGCATACTTTATTGTAATTCATTGTTAACTCATCTAAAATTTTTTGAGAAGAAGAAGACTTAGAGAAACAGAGAAATTTAGGAAGCCATGGATACTAAAAACACACTGATATTTTATTGATAGGAAACTCGATGCCCCTTACAAACTGATATCATCTCCTTTTATAGCTGAAGGAGAGATAATAAAACAAAATTGTAAACAGTTCTAAAGCACACAGTACTATAGACATTATTACATAAAGCAAACAGTACTATAAAGTAGCTGATCATGAGTGACTTCTTTTAGCTATTAGCATTTGATTGGGGATATTGAGCACTGTCCATGAAATCTTCACTATTTGCTGGCATATCCAAATCTTCATCCATATCCTTATTATCGTCTTGTTCTTGGTGCATCTTTAAGAGACTGATTTGACTACAATACCACGGGTATTCTTGAGACCACTCTGAAGAATTTGGGATGCTCTCATAATAATCCTAAATGGCTTTTATCCTTTGTGATAAGGTTTGGATCTTATTGGCCATGTGTCCCAAGGAGCATCAATGTCTAGAGGAGGCCATATCTCAAATGGGATAACCCTATTGAGCTGGCAAAGGAACTTCTGTATGATCCTGTAGTGTAGGTCAGATTTTCTAATATCTTCATCAAGAACTTTGTGAATCCATGCAGTAGGAAAAGATCCTAACTGAGTTGATTTTCCCTGTTGAACCAGAGATTGTGGTTTGTGGAAGATAATGATCATATAATTCCCCTTATTTTCTTGATAATACTGAACAATCATGTTCATCAACTATGTTAGAGGATGGAACCTACATAAAAAAGTAAAAAAGTTTTTATGTTGTGGTTCAATATTTCCTCTAATAACTTTCATCAGAAAATAACGGAGATCAGGGATGAGGAATTGAATGGCTATATGATGGAGATGAGTGAGGTACCACAAGAACCATTTTACTTCATTAGGTTGTTCCACAAATTCAAATTTGATAGGATGAATGAAGGGATAATCAGGATGCACACCCCATGGTCTTAGGATAAGTCCGCTAAAATTTTTAAAGACTTGAATTTGATATTCAAACATCATGTCTTTGGTTTTGGGATGAAAGTTTCCTTGTTCAATCAAAGTCATGACTTCAGGTGGAAATTTTGGATTAAGGTTTGGGGCAATAGGGTAAGAAGTAAGAAATGGAGAAGATGAAGAGGATGGTCTATACATCATGATGGGTCTGGGCTAGAAAATTCTTCTGTAGGCGAGGACTTTTGGTTTGGGCCTAGAAAGAAAATTAGCAAGGACATTTTACTTTCCTTTTATATGTCTGGTATTAAACTTAAATTGGGAAAACCATTCAACCCATCGGAGAAGTTGAGGGTGTGGGACTATTTTCTGCTTGAACTTGAGCATTTTTGGAAAAGATGACATTTCCATTTCAATAAGAAAATGATATCCCACAAGTTGAAATTTAAATTTTTCAATACCTTTTTTTACTGTAATGATTTCTTTGAAAGTGGAATGGTAATAGCTTTCTGCATTTGAAAATCTTCCACTTTTGTATCCGTAAAGATGTCTTTTACCATTTCTTTCTTCAAGTAGGATTGCTCCCTAATATTTGTTACTGGCATCTGTTTACAAAATCCTTTGTCCATCAGAAGGAATTTAGAGTGGAGGAAAATTCTGGTCAACTCTTTCAGTCTTTGAACTGCTCTTGTTTGAGAGGAAGACCATAAGGGAGATTCTTTCTTGAGTATTTTTGTTAGGGGGTTAATATATTTAGAAACTTTAAGAATAAAATCTCTAAGATAATTAACAATTCCTAAAAATTGTTGTACCTGTTTAAAGGACAAGTTTTTAAATGGAAACTTGAGAAGTTCTTGAGCAATATGAGGACCTGGAGAAAATCTTCCATCTTTTAGTTCTATTCCCAGAAATTCAATTTCTGGTTTGTTTATCTGCATCTTCTTTTTTTGAAAGCATTATCCCATATTTGAAAATAAGGGATTTGAAATCTTCAAGGAGCTGAGCATGAAATTCTTCATCTTGACTATAAAGCAAGATATCATCAATATAGATCAAAGCATTTTCCATCAAAGGATGAAAAATCTTTATCATTGCTTTCTAAAAAAGTGAAGGAGTTGTTTTTAATCCAAACGGCATTACTTTCCACTGGAAATGTCTGTTAGGAATACAGAATCCTATTTTTTGTCTGTCATCAGGATGTATTCCTAATTGCCAAAATCCCGCTTTGAGATTAAACTTGGAGAAAACTCTTTCTTTAACTAAACTTGAAAAAAGTGAGTTCTTGTTTGGCAGAGGAAACTTGTCATCTTGGAGGAAATGATTAAGAGGTTGATAATTTATTACTAATCTTAACTTTCTTCTTATTTGCTCAGATATTTTATTGACATAAAAAGCTTCACACGCCCATTGGGAATCTGATGGTTCAATTAGATCTTGTTGTTGTAATTCTTTGCATTCTTGTTCTGCCAGCAATAAGTGATCTGGATTCATTCCCTGATGATTGGCCTTTGTTGGATTAATATCTTCATTTTTCTGGAAGGGAAGGTGAATGAAGAATTTTGGGTTTTTCTATAAAGGATTTGGGCTTTTTTCAGGAATTTTGAATGAGAATCTGCACATGATTGAGTTTTTAATTCTTGAATAATCTGAAGGATTTTTTCTGATTGAATGGAAAAGAGTTTTGGTGTTTTCACAAAAGGTTGGAAAAGATTTTTGAATCTTACTCCATCTGGGAGTATTCCTAAATGTTGGGATTTTATGTAGAGGACAAAACCTACTACAATATCTTTTCCTGGAAGTTTTGAACTAAGTACTGTAGTTTTAACACAACAACCTAGGAAGAACTGAATAGTAATAGGCTTACTAATCAGATGGGTAGCAAAGGGATGATCAGCAGCAGAATTAAAGTACCTTACATGAGGTTTCCACCATTCTGAAGGTAAAACATCTGGATTCATGATGGCTTCAGCTGCTCCAGTATCTATAAAGGCAATTATAGTAATGGGTTTATTATATTTGTCCAAATAGATCTTGATAGGTACTTGAAGAACTGAATTATATCAACAGATATGTTTTAGACTTTGGCTTGTATCATCTGTATATCTGAATAATCTGACTCTGGCTCTGAAGATTCACTAAGACAAGCAAGAATAGCACAAATTGTCTTATCTGATAGTTCATCTTCAATGGAGCAAACAGATTCTATGTCATCTTCTTCTCGTAATTTAATTCCTGATTGTCTAACTGTCTGTACGAGGCCTGTTTGATTTTTGTACAATTTTTTGAGAAATGCCCTTTTTGATTACAGATGAAACAACGATCAGATTTTGTTGTTATTCTTTTCTTTTTGAGATATCTCCATTGAGGCTTCTTTCTTCTTCTCCATCTTGAAGTATTTTTTGAAAATGAATATTTTTTGAAATGTTTCTTTTTCTTTGTGCGACAGTCACATAGCTGATCTTTTGCACATTTATATTTCAGATGAGAATCATCACAAGCTTTATCAATCTTTTTGTCACCATGGAGATAATCCTTGAATATTCTTCTTCTGTTGCAAATATCTTCTTAGGCAATAAAGACCTTTTGTTGAAGTTCTCCAACTGTTATCTGGAGAATGTCTTTATTTTGTCTTTGAAGACCTTGGTTGACTGCAACTTGAAGTGGATCTGGGAAGGATGAAAGGATGTCTGGCTTAATATTTGGATTTAAGCCTAAAGCACAAAATAATTTAGTTCTTATTTTAAAGTGCTTTGCTAAATCCCTTTTGCTCTATGAACAACATTTTCTTTTGTAGAATTCCCTTCTCTTCAATGTTAACTAATCTTCAAGGTTTCCTACAAAATGGTGGTATATAATCTTGATTGGTTGGGCCAGATATTGGAGAACTAGAAACTGCATTTGATCATGTTAAGTAATAGCATTCCACCAATCTCTTAACATCTAGTAAATCTGGAAACAAATTCCATGAGGATGTTGTAATTGTTATCTTCAGTTAATTTGCGAGTTTCTAACCAGGAATGGAACTCCTGGATTCGTTCAGGCCATTTTTCTGCTGTTAAATCATCAAGAGTGAAAGTGGTTCTTCCAATGGAAGTTTTTGGCGTCTGTCTCTATGGTGCAGAAGATGATTCTGGCATTTCTTACATTTCTTCATCACTTGGCTCTTCCACTTTAGTTGTTTGGAAGGCTTTCAGAAGATTTTCATCCTTTGTTTCTGTTTGTTCTTCTGATGAATATTTGCATTCTTCTTGCGTACTTAAATTTTCCCATGAATCAGTTTCATTATCTGATTTTTGTGATTGATTGTAGATTCTGTGTAATCTTTTAAAAAAGTTGTTAAAGGATTTTGGTGTTCTTCTTGAATCATTAGAGACTTTGAAGCTTGTTTTGAAGGCGGTGATTTTGGTAGAGATTCTTCTAAAATTGGCCTCTTTCCAAGCTTATTTTATGTCTGATAAGCTTCACTTTCACTGGGTATTTTAGCCTTTTTAGTGACTTTTTTCTTTTTCTTTTCAGCTTCTTGCTTTTTAATTTCCAGAAAAATTTCATACGTACTTAGCATAATACGTTTTGGAAATTCTGGGAAGGTAATTTTCACTCCTTCTGTTGGAAGAGAACTTTTCTGTCTGATAGAAGGAAACAGCTCAATTGTTTCTGCTCTTTAAGTTGGCTCAAGAATCTTTCCTGTTTCTTGAAGAGTTTCAATTTGATCTTTTAATTTTTGAATTTCACTTTCTCTGTGTGCAAGATGAGAGAAGAAATCTTGTCCTGGTGTTGCTGGTTCTCTTACTACTGCATCTAGCCTTTTTTGCAAAAGATTAATAAGATCTCTGATCATTTTGGTATTGTCATCTACCTTTGCTTCAATAGCTGAAATATTTTTATCAATTCTTTTTAAGGCATGATTCTAGGCAATAGCATTTTTTGTTTACCAATTGAGAGTGGCTTCTGCAGCACTAATCATAAGTGTAATTTTTCTCTGAATACTCTTCAAGAGGGGGAAATTCTTTATCATATGACAAAGTGCGCTGCATCATGCATGCAGCAGAAACTAGTTCTTGAGAAGCAAGAAAGTCTGGGTTTTTCTTAACCCATTTGTTTATTTTCTTGTAACAGGATTGGGGAAAAAGTTTTTGTTTTGAAGGTTTTGGATTTTGTGGAGGAGGTGAAAGAGATGGTTTTGAAGGAGGTGAAGAAGGTTTATAAGGTTTTGGAAGAACCTGTTTATCTGGTAAAGATCTATGAGATGAATAATCAACAAGGTAAACAAATTTACCATTATCCTCTCCAAGCGGACCAATGTCTGGATCTTCTTTCATCCATCTTCTATAAAGCTCAGATTGAGTGGATTTTTTGTTTTTCTTTTTCTTTCCTAGCTTGGATGCAGTATTATCCAAGTGATCAATCTAAGCACTCATTCTATCATCAGCATAGAAATCACTTGAACAATGAAGATCCCAAGGGCAATGTCCTGTTTTTTCATCTTTGAACATGTACAAAGGTCTTCCTTCAGTAGAAAAGCTTTGTATCAGACTTCTTTCTGGACCTGGTTCACATAGTTTTAGAAGAATCTCTACCAAAATCACTGCCACCAAAACAAGTTTCAAAGTCTCTGATGATTCAAGAAGAATACCAAACTCCTTTAACAACTTTTTTAAAGGATTACAGAGAATCTACAATCCTAAGAATTTCAGCATTGCAGAATCAATCACAAAAATCAGATACTGAAACTAATTCATGGGAAAATTCAAGTACGCCAGAAGAATCTGAATCTTCATTAGAAGAACAAATAGAAATAGAGGATGAAAATCTTCTGAAAGCCTTCCAAACAACTAAAGTAGAATAGCCAAGTGATGAAGAAATGCAAGAAATGCTAGAATCATCTTCTGCACCACAGAGACAGACGCCAAAAACTTCTATTAGAAGAACCACTTTCACTCTTGATGATTTACCAGCGGAAAAATGGGCAGAAAGAATCCAGAAGTTCCATTCCTAGTTAGAAACTCGCAAATTAACGGAAGATAGCAATTACAACATCCTCATGGAATTTGTTTCCAGATTTACTGGGATGTTAAGAGATTGGTGGAAAGCTATTACTCAACATGATCAAATGTAGTTTCTAGTTCTCCAAGATCTAGCCCAACCAATCAAGATTATACACCACCATTTTGTAGGAAACCCTGAAGATTTGTTAACATTAAAGAGAAGGGAATTCTACAAAAGAAAATGTTGTTCATACAGCAAAAAGGATTTAGCAAAGCACTTTAAAATAATGACTAAATTATTTTGTGCTTTAGGCTTAAATCTAAATCTTAAGCCAGTCATCCTTTCATCCCTCCCAGATCCACTCCAAGTTGCAGTCAACCAAGGTCTTCAAAGACAAAATAAAGACATTCTTCAGATAACAGTTGGAGAACTTCAACAAGAGGTCTTTATTACCTTAGAAGATATCGGCAACAAAAGAAGGATACTCAATGATTATCTCCATGGTGACAAAAAGATTAATAAAGCTTGTGATGATTCTCATCTGAAATATAAATGTGCAAAAGATCAGCTATGTGACTGTCGCACCAAGAAAAATAAACATTTCAAAAAACATTCTTTTTCAAAAAATACTTCAAGATGGAGAAGAAGAAAGAAGCCTCAATGGAGATATCTCAAGAAGAAAAGAAGAACAAAAAAATCTGATAGTTGTTACATCTGTAATAAAAAATGACATTTCTCAAAAAATTGTCCAAAAAACAAACAGGCCTCGCACAGACAGTTAGACAATCAGAAATTAAATTATGAGAAGAAGATGACATAGAATCTGTCTGCTCCATTGAATATGAACTATTAGATAAGACAATTTGTGCTATTCTTGCTTGTCTTAGTGAATCTTCAGAGCCAAAGTCAAATTATTCAGATATATAGATGATGCAAGCCAAAGTCCAGAACATTGCTGTTAATATAATTCCAGTTCCTCAGGTACCTGTCAAGATTCATTTGGACGAATATAGTAAACCCATTACTATAATTGCCTTTATAGATACTGGAGCAGCTGAAACCATCATGAATCCAGATGTTTTACCTTCAGAATGGTGGAAACCTCATGTAAGGTACTTTAATTCTACTGCAGATCATGCCTTTGCTACCCATCTGATTAGTAAGCCTTTTACTATTCAGTTCTTCCCAGGCTGTTGTGTTAAAACTACAGTACTTGGTTCAAAACCCCCAGGAAAAGATATTGTAATAGGTTTTGACCTCTACATAAAAGCCCAACATTTAAGAACATTTCCAGATAGAGTAAGATTCAAAAATCTTTTCCAACCCTTTGTGAAAACACCAAAACTCTTTTCCATTCAATCAAAAAAAATCCTTCAGATTGACAAGAATTAAAAACTCAATCATGTGCAGATTCCCATTCAGAATTCCTGAAAAAATGCCTAAATCCTTTATAGAAAAACCCAGAATTCTTCATTCACCTTCCCTTCAAGAAAAATGAAGATATTAATCCAACAAAGGCCAGTCATCAGGGAATGAATCCAGATCACTTATTGTTGGCAGAATAAGAATGCAAAGAATTACGACAACAAGATCTAATTGAACCATCAGATTCCCAATGCGCATGTGAAGTTTTTTATGTCAATAAAAGATCTAAGCAAATCAAAGGAAAATTAAGATTGGTAATAAATTATCAACCTCTTAATCATTTCCTCCAAGATGACAAGTTTCCTCTGCCAAACAAGAACTCATTTTTTTCAAGTTTGGCTAAAGCAAGAGTTTTCTCCAAGTTTAATCTCAAAGCGGGATTTTGGCAATTAGGAATACATCCTGATGACAGACAAAAAATAGGATTCTGTATTCCTAACAGACATTTCCAGTGGAAAGTAATGCCGTTTGGATTAAAAACAGCTCATTCGCTTTTTCAGAAAGCAATGATAAAGATTTTTCATCCTTTGATGGAAAATACTTTGATCTATATTGATGATATCTTACTTTATAGTCAAGGTGAAAAATCTCATGCTCATCTCCTTAAAGATTTCAAATCCCTTATTTTCAAATATGGGATAATGCTTTCAGAAAAGAAAATGCAGATAAACAAACCAGAAATTGAATTTCTGAGAATGAAGCTAAAAGATGGAATATTTTCTCCAAGTCCTCATATTGCTCAAGAACTTCTCAAGTTTCCATCTGAAAACCTATCTTTTAAACAGGTACAATAATTTTTAGGGATTGTTAATTATCTTAGAGATTTTATTCCTAAAGTTTCTAAGTATATTAACCCCCTAACAAAAATGCTCAAGAAAGAACCTCCCTTATGGTCTTCCTCTCAAACAAGAGTAGTTCAAAGACTGAAAGAGTTGACCCAGAATTTGCCTCCACTCCAAATTCTTTCTGATGAAAAAGGATTTTGCAAACAGATGCCAATGACAAATATTGAGGAGTAATCTTACGTGAAGAAAGAAATGGTAAAAGACATCTTTGTGGATACAAAAGCGGAAGATTTTCAGATGCAGAAATCTATTACCATTCCACTTTCAAAGAAATCCTTGCAGTAAAAAAAGGTATTGAAAAACTTAAATTTCATCTTGCGGGATATCATTTTCTTATTGAAATGGACATATCATCTTTTCCACAAATGCTCAAGTTCAAGCAAAAAATAGTCCCTCACCTTCAACTTCTCCGACGGGCTGAATGGTTTTCCTAATTTAAGTTTAATACCAGGCATATAAAAGGAAAGCAAAATGTCCTTGCTGATTTTCTTTCTAGGCCCAAACCAGAAGTCCTCACCTACAGAAGAATTTTCAGCACAGACCCTTCATGATGTTAGACCATCCTCTTCATCTTATCCATTTCCTACTTCTTACCCTGTTGCCCCAAACCTCAATCCAGAATTTCTACCTGAAGTCATGACTTTTATTGAACAAGGAAACTTTCATCCCAAAACCAAAGACATGATGTTTGAATATCAAATTCAAGTTTTTAAAAATTTGAGAAGACTTATCCTAAGACCATGGGGTGTGTATCCTGATTATCCCTTCATTCATCCTATCAAATTTGAATTTGTGGAACAACCTAATGAAGTAAAATGATTCTTGAGGTACCTCACTCATATCCATCACATAGCCATTCAATTCCCCATCCCTGATCTTCGTTATTTTCTGATGAATGCCATTAGAGGAAATATTGAACCACAACATAAAAAGTTTTTTTACTTTTTTATGTTGGTTCCATCCTCTAACACAGTGGATGACCATGATTTATCAGTATTATCTAGAAAATAAGGGGAATTATATGATCATTATCTTCCACAAATCACAATCTTTGGTTCAACAGGGAAAATCAACTTAGTTAGGATCTTTTCCTACTGCATGGATTCACAAAGTTCTTGATGAAGATATTAGAAAATTTGACCTACACTACAGGATCATATAGAAGTTCCTTTGCCAGCTCAATAGGGTTATCCCATTTGAGATATGGCCTCCTCTAGACATTGATGCTCCTTGGGACACATGGCCAATAAGATACAAACCTTATCATAAAGGAATCTTAAAAGCCATTCAGGATTATTATGAAAGCATCCCAAATCCTTCAGAGTGGTCTTAAGAATACTCGTGGTATTGTAGTCAAATCAGTCTCTTAAAGATGCACCAAGAACAAGACGATAATGAGGATATGGATGAAGATTTGGATATGACAGTAAATAGTGAATATTCCATAGACAGTGCTCAATATCCCCACTCAAATGCTAACAGCTGAAAGAAGCCACTCATGATCAGCTACTTTATAATACTGTTTGCTTTATGTAATAATGTCTGTAGTACTGTGTGCTTTAGAACTGTTTACTATTTTGTTTTATTATCTCTCCTTCAGCTATAAAAGGAGATGATATCAGTTTGTAAGGGGCATTAAGTTTCCTATCAATAAAATATAAGTGTGTTTTTAGTATCAATGGCTTTCTAAATTTCTCTGTTTCTCTAAGTCTTCTTCTTCTTAGAAAACTTTAGATGAGTTAACAATGAATTACAATAAAGTATGCTCTGTGCTTACCATATAATGGACCTGCACAACAGAAATATTGAAATTCTGATCAATGATAGCAATATTGCTGAGGATAGCATATGTCTCTTGAATTATGGGTTTGAAGCTAAAAGGCAGTGCCTATTTGAATGACCCAAGAGGAGAGGTCTGTGTTTGGCATAGCATACTTGCTTCAAATTCTTCTTTCTTGCAACCCCTGTGCCTATCCTCCCCAGTATTGGTCAATAAAAATTAAGCAGGGGCTATTGGTAAATGCTCTCCCCTTGATTTTTTTACTGTTTTGTTTGCATTTTTTTTTTTGCATTAATTGTTGTCTGTATACAGTTTTTTGCTATTTAAATGATTTTTTTATATTAAAAACATGTACAACTTGCAATTTTTAATTGTATGGTAACTTTTAAATTATTCATGATTTTTTTAACGTTTAAATGGTTTAATTGCAATAATTAAATGGTTTAAAACACTTTTTTGAACGTTTAAAAGATTTTCATTAATTAAAAGTTTCCATGCAATAAACCATTTAAACGTTAAAAATACAATGTTTAATGGTGTAAAAAATCTTTAAATTTTGTCAAAAAAATAATTAAATCTTTATTTTTTTGCACTCAATTGGGTACTTGAATTTTCAAAATGCATAAAAAAGACTCTCAAACTTTTTCAAAAAAAGCAATTAAGCCCCTACTTTGTTTTTGCACTCAATTGGGTACTTAACTTTCAAAATGCATAAAAAAAAACCCTTAAACTTTTTCAAAAAAAACAATTAAGCCCTTTTTTTTTTGCACTCAATTGGGTATTTGAACTGTGAAATACATCAAAAAGGCCATTTGACCATTAACTTTAATAGTTGGCAATTAAATTTAACTACCTTTAAATTTTTTAGTTAAAACCACCTCATGTTACAACCACAGCGTGACATGTGAAAAAAATTATAAAAAATAAATATCAATAAAATTTATAAAAAATATTAACTTTTAATAAAAATATAAAATATTATAAAATTATAAAATTATAAAAATCATAAAAATTGTAAACCTTTGTAAAAATTATAAAAAATTTATTAAATGCATCAAAATCTCATTTAACCATTAACTTTAATCGTTGATAGTTAAAATAAGCGACCCCAATTTTTTAGTTAAATTCATTATGTGTTGCAAAATAGCGTGACATGTGGTGAAAAATGATCAAAATAAAAATCAATAAAAGTTATAGAAAATTTATAAAATATTTCTTTTAGTACGATAATTTTTATAATTTTTACAAATTTTATATTTCTTTACATTTTTATAATTTTCTTATGACTTTATAAAATTTTATAATTTTTCTATATTTCTATATATTTATAATTCTTTACGATTTTTATAACATTTTATAATTTTAAATATTTTTAAATATTTTTATTAAAATTTAATAATATTTATAACTTTTATTTATTTTTATTTTTATCATTTTTTGTCACATCGCACATTGTGGTTGTGACACATGGTGATTTTAATTGAAAAAATTAAGGGCGATTTCAATACCCAATTGAGTGAAAAAAAAGTAGGGGTTTCATGGGCATCAAAATCACTAAATATAAATTCCTACGACAAAATAACAGTAATAGCAGTATAGAATAGTAGGTCGAATCCACAGAGATTGACTATCTAATTTTGCCTTTTTCCGTGACCAGAATCGCTGTCACGGTCATAGTCGTGCCCACAACCTATGCGTAACAATGCTAAAAAATAAAAATAGGGGGTTTAAATTGATAAAGATAATAAAATAAGGAGATATGAAGTGTAATAAAATGAAATAAAATCATATTTGAAATTGTAAATAAAATAAATTTAAGCAAATAAAATAAATTGGTAAATAAAATATATTTTAGCTTAGCCCTAACCTCCGTGTACTCCAATTTTGAATCGACCATTGAAATAGATTTTTCCTTCCAAGCGATAAATACTTTGTCGAAGCGATAACCAGGCTAAAACTAAAAAGGGTTTTATTAATCATGGAAATAATTGGCAGAATGAAGTGTTTAATTGGTTGTAGCCACTAGGTATTTATACACACTTCTGGTGCTCAAATTTAGCTAGATTTTTTATAAATATTATCACTAAATAAATCAAAATTTTAAAAATCAAATTTAAACTAGAGACTAAATTCAAACTAATTACAGAATTTTAACAATAAAAAAAAACATCTTTCAATTTTTATCCAACCACTTTTTTTTTTTAAATCTTCAACCCTTCAATCTTTCAATCAAGTCTTCCTCTTTACTTTTTGTTTCAAGCTAGCCCTTGTCGAAACCATTTTTAAATTTTGAAAAACGGGGATCGACTTTAAAAATATGAATGGAGTCGCCACCAATCCTTTTTGAGGTGTGATTGGACGACCCTAGAATTGATCGTTTTAATAAAACATTTGGGCTTATTAAAACAATGATTTTTGGTCTGCTAAATTTGAGAAAACGGGCTCGGGAGTCGGTTACATACGAGGAAGGGTTAGCACCCTCGCAACGCCCAAAAATTGGTACCTTATTTGATTAGTTAATGTCTTGATGTCGAAACTTAAAAAGATTTTAGAGTACGATCTTCTTACTTAAAAAAAAACATAAATTGAATAAAATGTAAAGACCCACTCATTTCGAAGAAGAAATATGCCATACCCAGTAAGTTAGGGTCTAACACTTCAGACCTTCGGAACTAAGTTAGTATTTGATTTTTTTTAAAATTCATATATGAAGGTTCAAGAGAAGGGTATTTGGTCATTCGGGACTCATGAAAAATTAGTACTCAATAAGTTAGAGCTCAATCTTTCAAAACTCCCAAGTGCCAGGTATTGCCTTGATTTTAGAAATCCCTATCCTCAAAACCGCAATGCCACACCCAGTAAGTTAGGGTGCAACATCCTAAATTCCAAGAATAGTTTTTTATTCGAACTTCATACAAGTAGATTTAAGAAGGGTACTCGGTTATTTAGGTTTAACGAGGAAAATTGGAACCCAGTAAGTTAGGGCACAATCTTCCCCAGGATCCTAAATATCGAACATTGCCTTTATTTTGAAAATAGTCGAGGATAAATCTTTAAATAAAATGAATTTGGGCAGTTGAAACTTAACAAAAAAAAAGATAACATGCAATATGAAAATAGCAATATAATAACCCTAATAACATATATTAATACCTAAAATATAGCAAGCATAACGAAAATTAAGAACAGTAGTAATAACAGAAGTGATGAATACAATAACATGATAAATACAGCAATGATTAAAAAATGCACAATGGAAAGGAAGATAATAAACCAATGATGATGTTAGATATAGTGATGCAAGTAAAAAATAATAATAATAATTATAGTAAATTAGTGGTAGTGTAAAATAATAAATAATAATAGTTTAGTATAAAAATAGTGACCGATAAGAACAATGGTATATATAAAATAAATAAATAAAAATATCATAATAGGTCTATTGATAATTATATTTGAAAAAAACTTTAGTGAAAAACAAATATAAAAAGTTATAAATAATAATAATAATAAAGTAGTAGTAGTAAATAGTAAAATAAATAAAGTATAACAAGCAAAATATAGTAAGTATAACAATCTATATTTAAAATTATTAACCTTTAATAATATATATATATATATAAATATTTAAGATAAAGAGTACAAAAATGATTTTTTTAAAAATTAATATAATAGATAATATAATAAATATAATAAAATTTATACATAAAATAATTAGTTTTACTTTTAAAATATACATATATAATAAGCATATAACAAATATGTAAATAAGTAAATAATATAATAATGTGAAACGACTCAAATTGATTAAGTTAAATAAAAATGATATAAAACAAAATTTTTAAAAAATAATAATAATAATATAATAAGTATAATAGGTAATAGTATAAAAACAGTATAATAAATAGTGGGATAGAAAAACTAAAACACCAGTAGGATATAATAGAATAAAAATAATAAATATTACAAACAAAAAAAATTAATTTTATGTTAAAAGTATTTAAATAATCAAAATGGGGCTTAACTGAAATTAAAATGGGAGTTTTTGGGCCAAAATCGGAATTAAAAAAGGTTAGGGGGACCACGTTGGACGCGCATGTGAACTAGGGGGACCAAAAACGGAAAATTCTCTTTTGCCCAATGTACAGCATTTAATACAGGACTAAAACGAAGAGGCACGCAAATATTTGGGGCCAATTTTTAAAAAACAAAAAAGTAGCGTAAAAGGACCCAATCTAGTGGCCACACGCAAACGAGGGACTCGGTGCGCCATAAGCCCAAAAAAATTAAATGGTCCACTCTCTTTGTAATTAAAACCAAAAAAGTTGGCTATCTGCCATTAACACTAAAATTAAAGAAACCCCTCCATTTCTTTAATCCCATTCTGCCGAATTCAAAAAAGAAAACCAAGGGGTTCGGCCCCCTTTCTCCTTCTGAAAGGGCGCAGCGCCCATCATCGCAGCGCTTTCCCTCCCCTGTGCGCTCATTGGCGACCGTCGGAAACTAGGTAAGGCCCTCCTAAAATCTTTTTATTTTTTTAAACTCTGTTTTTCAAAAATACAAGATAGATCCACAAAAAGCTCTAAAGATTAAAAAACTAAAAGAAAAGATTGTAACCACCTTATTCTATTTGAATGTATGAAAGCTTTTACTCAAAACTTGTTGTTTTCGTATATTTCTCTCTGATTTTTGTAGTAAAAAAAACCAATCGCTTTACATTGTTTAGAATGGCTTTTATAGCCTAGAAAAACAAATAAAATCTTCTATTGGTTGCTATCTGTTTGTTTCCTGTTACAGGTGTTGTTGCAGATATCTCGGAAGCACGAGGAGTGACAAAGAGGGACTGCTAGTAGCGCATGTCTCGGAAGTGCGGTGGATGGTGGAGTAGGACGTTGGTGAGAGGCGTGCGGCGCGAGGGCTCAAGCAACAGCTTTAGGTTTTTGTTTGTTTGGGCCTTGTTTGGGTTTATTTTTGGGCCTGTATTTTAGATGTAAATGGGTCTTGGGTTTTGGAGCTTTGGGCCCGGGCATAAATTTGGTCCTACAGCTGCCCCTCTTTGCTCATTGTGGTGTAACGAGAATAGAGAAAAGATTTTAGAAGGGCCAAATTTGACTGGGTTGGCTGAGTCTTGTCTTCTTTGCCGTAACCCACCGTACCTTATTGCTTCAAAACGCTTCCTTGCTTCTTCACGGAGATGTGATCTCGTAATTTGATCTCGCTTTACTCCCGCCAAGAAAGATAAGATCTCGGTATGTTTAGCCCGCTCCACTCCGCTTAGTGAAGATAAAATTTGGTGGTCAAATCGCTCCATTGCCGATACATGGAGATAAGATTCACCAAAATTTGATCTGCTCCGCTCCTGCTCTGCGAAGATAAGATCTAGTATATAGCCTGCTCCACTTCTGCTCAGTGAAGATAAGGCTGGTAGCTGAAATCTGCTCCATTGCCGATACATAGAGATAAGACTTGCCAAAATTTGATCCGCTTCACTACATTCGGTGAAGATAAGATCAGTATTTAGCTTCTTCACTCTCGCCAGTGAAGATAAGGTCAGGTGGTCAAATCGCTCCATTGCCGATACATGGAGATAAGACTTGCCAAAATTTGATCTGCTTCACTTCTGCTCAGTGAAGATAAGATCTGGTATTTAGCCTGCTCCACTCCTACTCAGTGAAGATAAGGCTGATGATATCTGTAATCCTGCTACATTGTCCATTGGGGAATCCATCTGTAGAAGAGTGATATGCTTATGCTAGATAATTAGGATGCCATGATTAATATGAATCAAATGCTCCTAACTACATGTATTATGGATGTTAAATGCACAAAATGAAAAATGTCATGAGAATGATCCATTTTAATTTTTGGGCTATCATTGCTCGTTGTTTACTAAGGTAACATCCCTGACATATGCCTTCTTGTTCAGCTTGGTAGAAGAGGACTTGGAGATGCGGTTAATTCCTTTTTTTCTCACACATTTTAAGCTCGGTGACTTCTAAATAATTGTCCTGTTTCAGGTTCTCGTACTATTTAGAAACCTTTCAGAGTAATATGCAAAACCTTCTTCTGAGAGCATTATTAGTTTATTAATCATTATTCAATAAAAATACTCGAAAAAGATTATAATGATAGGTAGAACTGAAATTTATTCGAGTCAAAATTTACGAAAGATGTATCAAAAAAGAAAGCAAACATTGTTTGAGATACAAAAACGGATGAAAAGGAATAGAATTGATGCCCCAGATTTCGCAGTTTGAGCTTCCCTGTACGAACTCCTCGGGGACCCTTTTAAACTTGGCACGCGCTCAAGGGATCTATAGCATTTTGTTGATGCCCCAAGATGTAGCTTTTCTCTTCTTTGTCGATTCAAGTGTAGTGAGACTGCCGCTTGCCCCAATTTGGATCGAAATTTTGAATTACCCTTTGCGGGTTTTCAATTTAAAACCCCTTTGGTCTCAAGGTGCCCTTTTACGGGTTTTCACCTTGGCCTCTCCTTTTTTTTTTGGCGCCCTTTACGGGTTTTCACCTCAACTACTTCAAGCAAAATATCTTTTGACAGAATCTGAATTTATCGGGTTAGGCAAGCTCTTGCCATCCATCTCTGCTAGTATCAATGCCCCTCCAGAGAAAGGCTTTTTTACCACATAGGGTCCTTCCCAATTTGGCATCCATTTCCCCCTGAAATCTTTTTGCACAAGGAGAATCTTTTTCAATACTAAGTCCCTCTCATGGAACACCCTGGGGCGAACTTTTTTGTTGTAGGCTCGCATCATTCTCCTCTGGTACATTTAACCATGACGAATAGCCTTCAGCCTCTTCTTTTCAATCAAGTTTAGTTGATTGTAACGAGATTGGATCCATTTTGCTTCATTTAACTTCAGCTCTGATAAAACTCGGAGGGAAGGGATTTCGACCTCAATAGGTAAAACTGCCTCCATCCCATAAACCAATGAGAAAGGTGTTGCCCCTGTAGAAGTTCTGACAGATGTCCGATAAGCATAAAGGGCAAATGGGAGCTTTTCATGCCAATCTTTGTAGGTCTCCGCCATCTTCCCCACAATCTTTTTGATATTCTTATTAGCTGCCTCAACCGCCCCATTCATTTTCGGGCGGTATGATGACGAGTTTTGATGTTTAATATTGAACCGATTGCAGACTTCTGCTATTACGCTATTGTTCAGATTCAACGCGTTGTTAGATACGATTCTTTCTGGCATACCATAACGACATATGATCTCCTTCTTCAAGAACTTGCTGACCGTCGACTTTGTGACATTGGAGTACGAAGCAGCCTCTACCCATTTGGTAAAGTAGTCAATGACCACAAAAATGAATCGTTGTCCGTTGGAAGCCTTTGGTGAAATCGGCCCAATGACGTCCATGCCTCACATTGAGAATGGTCATGGGGAAGTCATAACGTGGAGGGGTGAAGGAGGCACATGAATCTTGTCTCCATAAATTTGACACTTTCGGCACTTCTTAGCGTAATTGATGCAATCTCCTTCCATTGTGGACCAGTAATATTCGAATCTCATGATTTGTCGAGCCATTGTGAAACCATTGGCATGTGTCCCACAGACACTATCATGGATTTCCTCTAGAATTTTCTTTGCCTCAACAACGTCAACACATCTTAGCAACACCTGATCCTTTCTCCTCTTATATAGGACCTCACCGTCTAGGACATAGTCACTGGCTAACCTCCTTAATGTTCTTTTATCATCTTCGGTTGCTTGATCTGAGTACGCACGGCTCTTCACATATTGTAAGATATCATGATACCAAAGATGATCATCTTTCTCTTCCTCTTCATCGACATTACAGCAGTGAGCTGGAGCCTTACAAATACTCATTTGAATTGGATTCATATCCTCCTGTTCACTTACTTTGATCATGGAAACTAGTGTAGCCAAGGCGTCAGCCATCTGATTCTCGTCTTGCGGGAGGTAATGAAAGGTAATATCATCAAACTCTTCAATTAACTCCAGGATTAGCTTTCGATAACTGATCAATTTAGGATCTCTCGTTTCCCACTCGCCTTTAAGCTGATAAATTACCAATGCAGAATCTCCATACACTTCTAATACTTTGATTTCGCGGTCTATAGCTGTCCAAATTCCCATGATACATGCCTCGTATTCTGCCATGTTGTTTGTGCAGTCAAAATCCAGCTTGCAAGTGAATAGATAATGATCTCCATTTGGGGATATCAGTACTGCCCCAACTCCATTTCCAACGGCATTTAATACTCCGTCAAAATTTAATTTCCAAGAATGATAGCGATTGCTACATACATTAGATCTTCATTGGGGAAACTGAAATTCAAAGATTCATAGTCCTCCAAAGCTCTACTGGCTAGGAAGTTTGCTATTGCACTCCCTTTCACAGCTTTTTGGTTTACATAGACTATGTCAAATTCGGAGAGCAGAATCTGCCATCGGGCCATCCTTCCATTTAAAGCGGTTGACTCCATCATGTATTTGAGAGGGTCTAGCTTTGAGATTAGCCAAGTTGTATGGTACAACATGTATTGCCTCAACCTTCGTGTTGTCCAAACCAAAGCACAGCATAGCTTCTCAATTGGCAGATACCGAATTTCACACTCAGTGAATTTTTTACTGAGGTAATATATCGCTCTTTCTTTTCTCCCAGTCTCATCGTGTTGGCCGAGCATACACCCCATCAAATTATCAAATACTGTTAAGTACAGTATCAATGGTCTATCAAGGCTTGGTGGTGTTAGCACTGGGGGACTAGACAAATATTGTTTAATCTTTTCAAAGGTTTTTTGGCACTCATCATCCCATACCCCAGGATTGTGCTTTTTAAGAAGACGGAATATGGGGTCACACTTCTCAGTCAGTTGCGAAATAAACTGTGCAATATAGTTTAGTCTCCCTAGGAAACCTCGGACTTCTTTCTGAGTTCGTGGCGGAGGCAGCCCCTGTATAGCCTTGACTTTATCAGGGTCGACTTCTATTCCCTTCTCACTGACTACGAAGCTGAGTAACTTTTCGGACCTAGCTCTGAAGGTACATTTTGACGGATTGAGCTTTAATTGGAATTTTCTCAACCTCGGGAATAATTTCCTTAACACTCGCACATGCTCCTCTTCAGTTCGGGATTTTACAATCATGTCGTCAACGTAGACCTCAATTTCTTTGTGCATCATGTTATGGAATAAGGTTACCATGACTCTTTGGTATGTGGCTTCTGCATTTTTCAACTCGAAGGGTATCACCTTGTAGCAAAACATTCCCCATAAAGTTATGAATGTGGTTTTTTCCATGTCCTCAAGATGCATCTTGATCTGATTGTACCCGGAGAACCCATCAATGAAGGAGAATAGTGAATAGCCTGCCGTATTATCCACTAGAGTGTCTATGTGAGGCAATGGAAAGTTATCCTTTGGGCTGGCCTTATTTAAATCTCTGTAATTTACACACATCCATACTTTCCCATCTTTCTTAGGGACAAGGACAATGTTGGCCACCCATTCTGAATAATTGACCACCTGTAGGAATCCAGCATTAAACTGTTTCTTGAATTCTTCCTTTATTTTCATTGCTACATCGGGTCTCATCCTTCGGAGCTTCTGCTGAACTGGCTTGCACTCCTTTTTTGTAAGGACACAGTGCACTACGATGTCGGTACTTAGACCAGGCATATCTTGGGATGACCATGCAAAGACGTCCTTAAATTCTTGCAACAGCTCAATGAGGTTCTGTCTTGTTTTCTCGTTAACTCAAGTGCCAATTTTAACTTCCTTCCCCTCTTCCAGTGCCACAATCTCAGTAGTCTCTTTGTGTGGCAGGATCTATTTCTCTTCTCGCTCCACCATCCTTAACGAATCGGGAGATAAACCACAATCCTCGTCCTCTTCAAAATCCTGAAATCCCTCAAAGTACATGTCTCACTCAAAAGGAGATTCCAGGCTCGCATTAGCATTACTCATGACGTTGACATCCGGGGGCCTATTATGAGTATAAGAGAATACCCAAAGAAAATGAAATGAATAATTCCTTTGTATGGTATGATTGTGTATAAAATGAAAAAGAATAAAGAATAATTGCTCGAACCGATATATGAAAATGCATTTTTTTATTGAAAATAATAATGTTTGAACATGAGCCTATTTCGCAAAAGATTCTTATTGTCCCTAGGCTAGAAGACAACAAGTGGGTTTTGAATATTACTCTATGTTAGCTCTAAAGATTACAGGAATTTCTTCCTCAGTCCAGTTATCCAAAACACTCCCAAGCTCATATGGGCAAATGCCCGATAAATTCCTTTCCATTGCTTCCTCTTCAAACGTGGTGTTGATGTTCCAAATTCTCATCACATCCTCGACCATTCCTTCTTTTATCCTCTCCTGTGCAGAATGAATAAACCCTTCAGATACAAATGTTTGGGAAATATGGGGGAAGCTCATCGGTTCCCACCTGACTTCTGTCCCACTCAATCTCGCTCTCCGCTGTTCTTGTTTCCTTTCAAACTCCTTCTTCACTTGGCTTGCATCTGGCCTGAATCCCAAACTGAAGTGATCTCACTTGCCAACCAAGACTGACACTCTAACTTGTCTACGGAGGTGCCTCCCGAGTCCTCTGCCAGGTAACGCCCCTTTCCTAACTCTCAACTGTAGGCTCATTTTCATAGCCCCTGATATCTTAACTATCGGAATCCTACTTCCTTCAGCTATAAACGTTGCGTTTACAAACTCTAACGATTGAAATGAACATTCAATCGCTTCGTTGTCATTCTCTACGTAGGGTGCATCACTGGTAACTGACGCAATAATGTCCTCCTCTGCATTTATTGTTATTAGCCGACCCTCAATAACCATCTTTAGCTTCTGGTGCAACGAGGATGGCACTACCCTAGCTGAGTGAATCCAAGGTCTTTCTAATAGACAGTTATAGGAAGGCTTAATATCCATCACGAGGAAATCTACCTCGTACGCGTTTGGGCCAATCTGAAGAGGTACCTCTATCCTTCCCATTACTTTCCTTTCTGTTCCATCAAATGCTCTTACTATGTTCTAACACGTCTTCATATGAGAACTATCTATAGGTAAACGGTTTAATGTAGCCCAAGGCAACACATTCAATACGGACCCATTATCAACTAGTACTCCGGGTAGCGTATACCCCTTGCAACGTGTAGTGATATGCAGAGCCTTAGTAGACCCCCTACCCCCTGGCGGTATCTCATCATCGCTGAAGGAGATGAAATTGTCAGTACTTATGTTGCCGACAAGACGATCCAATTTGTTAATCGAAATGTCATCCGCAATATAGGTTTCGTTCAACACTTTCATCAATGCGTTGCGGTGGACCTCTGAATTTAACAGCAGAGCTAATACCGATATGCGATCCGGTTGTTGGTGTAGTTGTTCCACAACACTATACTCCATGTGTCTTAGGAACTTCAAGAACTCCTTGGCTTCATTTTCCATTACTGGCTCATTAACCAGTGGTTCTGATCTCTCTACTTCTTGCTTGAGCATGACGGATTTCCCTTTTGCAGGTTCGGCTTCTGTGTTTGGCGTGTTAATTGAACCCTCCTTCTCTACAACTACTATACTTCAATTATAATTCCAAGGCACCCTATGGCTATCTTTATAAGGGGAAACTGTTGGCCTTTGGATTATAACTCTTGGTGTAACTCTTGCTTCTACTTCACTAATTCTGAGCTTCGAAATAATTATCAATGGACGGCTGGCTCTATAGCCTTCTTCACCTGACTCTCCTCCTAGAGAGCATACATCCTCCTCTTCGACAGACTCGAGAAACTTCAATTCCTTATTATCCATTAGACCCTACACTAGGGCCCTGAACTCAATACAATTCTGGATCTCGTGATCTTTCTCATGATGGAACTCACAGTAGTTCTGTGTATCTTGGATTTTATCCCCTAACCCCTGCAGAACTAAACCTCTCTTCTGCATTTCCTTCTAAATTAGCTTCAATGGGGTTCTCACCTCTGCGATATTCAGCTTGACTTTCCTCCCCATATTCTCAATTATCGCGTTTACCCCTTTATCAGTATGACTGGGCAATGGATTTCTCGTACCAGATGTATCATCAAATTTTACAACACCTGCTTTGATAAGCCTTTCTACGTACCTTTTGAACGAGGTACAATTTTCTATCGAGTGCCCCGTAATCCCTGCGTGGTATTCGCACTGAGCATTTGTATCATACCATTTAGGGTATGGGGGTTGTAACGGTTCTAAGTGGAAAGAGGCAACTACGTGTGCGTCGAATAACGTTCTGTATAGCTCCCTCTACGTCACTGGTATAGAAGTGAACTGGAACCTCTCTGTATTCTGCCTTGTGTTAGGCTCTCGCCTTTGGTGTGGCCTGCTGGCCTATGACTATCATTCTCGATTGATTAACGGTGACAGGTTTTGAATAGCCTGAGCTTACGTTGCTTACCTCATTTTTCTTTTTCTTAGGGGCTGACCTTCTCGTGCTTTCCCCCGTTTCTATCTTCCCGCACCTTATTGCATTTTCTATCATTTCGCCAGACATCACTATATTTGCGAAACTCTTAGTTGCGCTCCCCAACATATGATTAATGAAAGGTGCCTTCAAGGTATTAATAAACATCATAGTCGTTTCTTTTTCCAGCAGTGGTGGTTAGACTTGCGTAGCGACTTCCCTCCACTTCTGGACGTATTTCCTGAAGCTTTCACCTGACCTTTTCTCCATGTTCTGTAATGTAATCCTGTCAGGTGCTATATCAGTTACATGGCCATACTGTTTCATGAAGGCCTGCGCCAAATCCTTCCATGATTTGACCTGAGCACGGCTCAACTAATTGTACCATTTGGCTGCGGCCCCGGTCAAACTATCCTCAAAACAGTGAATCAGCAAATGGTCATTGTTGACATATCCCGTCATTCTCCGGCAGAACATCATAATGTGAGCCTCAGGGCAACTGGTTTCATTATATCTTTCAAATTCTGGCATCTTGAACTTGGGCGGAAGTACTAAGTCCGGGACCAAACTGAGTTCCTTTGCGTCAACTCCGCAATAATGATCAGCACTTTCTAGCTCCTTGAACTTCTCCTCTATCCATTTGCACCGATCCTCAAGCTGCTTTGGGAGCTCCTCCCTTACTTTTTCCCGTTCAACCTCATCGAAGTCAGGGATCATGGGATTTGCCATATTGTCTCCAGGGCTAGAGCACGAGCCCGTTGGAAAGTTTACCGGTGCCGAAGTGCTAGCTTGATGCAGAGGTTTAACATTAAACGGACACCCTTGGTGGATGTGTTTGAATGTTTACTAGGGCGAAGCTTGTAGGACAAGCAGAGTCATCGTTGTCATTCCCAGTATCACCCATAGGGTTTTTTCCTTTGTCAGACCCTCCCTTCAGCAGCTGTGTCAGCTAGCTCATTATGTTGTTCTGTGACTCCAGCATGTTTTTCTAGAACTCCAGCATTTGATCCCTCATCTTCTGCTGGATTCTAGCCAGCTGTTCTTGCATCTGAGCTTGCAGTTGCTCCTGCATCTCCTTTTGCATTTGTTCTAATTTCTCCAACCTCTGATCCATATCCCTTGTTTTCCACCATGTATAGTAGCGATGTTCCAGGGTAACTAGATAAATTATCACTAATTAATAGGGTTCTTTTGTGCAACTTAATGTTTATGATGCTATGCAATGCAAATGCATGACATGAATACAAAAAGGTGTTAATCTGATTCAATTTTATTTAGAATAACTTTACTAAAAGACAAAATCCTTTACATAAAAAATAGACTACATATACGGCCTAGCCCTTATGCCTAGAGCTCTAACTTTTTTAAGAAGTTCAGCCAGCTCTTGGCCTCGGTTCGATACTGACTCATATTTTACACTTAATACATCAGCTTGGACGGCCAGGATTTGTAAATGTTCCGCCACTTCTCGAATCTGAACTATAGCTTCTCCCATGAGGTGATCTCTATCTCGAACCTTATTCTGAGACCGGTGAAGTTGCTCCTCCAGTTGCTCACTATTTGCTTCCAGTGATTCAATTCGGTGTTCACAATCCTGTAGCACAGCCTCAAGTTCTTCTATCTTCCCCTTCAGATTCTCGATCTCACTTAAGCTAGCCTTTAATTCCATTACAAAGTTGTGACTATGATGCTAATGCAATGTCTTTTCTAACTCTATTATTCGAGCTCTTAACGTCTCATTTTCTCTTTGGCTCTCTGATGTAGTTCTTTTCAGGGCTTCCTCTCGTGCTCGAGCATCACAGAACCTCCTCTTCCATTGATCGGCCTTAGACTTTTCTTCTTGGATTTCTTGTTGCCATTGCTTCGATGTTTTTCCCAACCCGATAGTTCTCATCGACATATGCAGCTCCTTGTAATCATTCTTCAGACTGTCCAAGTCTTCTTCAGCTTTCCTTTTCCCCTTTCTTAGTTTCTCGGCGTCTAATTTCTGGACGTCAATGCCCAATTTTAGATATACCTTCTCCTCTTCGAGTTGCTCTATCTTTTTCCCCAACTCTAAACTTCTCTTCTCAAAATCCTATTTTATAATTTCCAATTCGGAGGGAACCACTCGCAGATACTCCTCTATCAGTTGAGCACCCTCTGAACTTGACCTAGGGATATTGTCGTTAACTCGTCTACTCAACCATCCATCATACTTAGGGGTCGTCATCGGATCTGCAGTCAACCCTTTCACTCAACGAGTCTGATTCCAAGCATTAGAAATCTCTTTAACCCTTTTCTTGTAGTCTCCCTTATACGAAAATTCGCATTGAGCAAGCCCATGGGTTACCGGTATGAACTGTCTTGCTGCATATTGCCTAAGCACGAGTAAGGGAGCATATCTAATGGCTCCCCAGATCCCAAGCAAAGGGACCCAATCGAAACTCCCACATCGAAAAAGAATTTTATTAGGCTTCCACCAAGGTACTTTCCACTCAATGTCCTCTCCCTGGAGATTCTGTAGGAGCGCGATCCAGTTTTCTTCCGATATGTCATCTCTTCTGGGTGTAGCTCTTATCTCCTTTAATGAAGAATAATTCCCAAAGAAAGTTCGATAATGACGTTTGTCTATCTTCCAAAAGTAACTGTGAAACCATACTAACAATAACTGTGCACACCCTATAAATCTGCCCTCGCCGGTCCTTCTACACACGTTCAAGGACCTGAATGTCTCAGTTAAAATTGCAGGAACTGGTGTGACTCCCTTGTCAAGTCGGTCGAATAGATCCGTGACCGCCTCATCAACATATCGTAATGCCCTAGGGAGGAGCATCAACCCGTAGATACTCAAGGCAAAGACGTCAACTTTCTTCTTCATATCAGGATGTGTTAGGATCAAATCTCGTAAATTCTTTCATGGGATGCACTTACACTCCCCTTTCTACTTGATCCTTGCCGTAACCCATTGTTCGCTCATTCCAGTAATATTCATTAGCTTTTTCGAAAACGCTGAAACATAAGCAACTCTCGAATAGGCCTTATCGACTTGTACCTTCGAACAATTTAATAAAGCTGTATACTCCTCCACCGTGGGTACTAAATCCACCCTCCCAAACGTGAAGCAACTATATGCAGGGTTCCAATACTGAGCAAGGGTCCGGAACAAGTGTTCGTCTATTTCGATATTAAGTAGGTACGGTAGATATCCATAGTTACAGTAGAATAATTTTTTAACCTCATCATCCCACTGATCCCATATCTCCTTCAATTCCTGATGATTATTTTGAGTCACGCTAATGCGAGTATAATCCCATAACTCAGATTTTTATCCCTTCGCTAGGTTGTCTCCCTTCTCTAATTGTGTTATCTCTGACCATTTACGGACAGCCGCATTATTTTCTACCTTATCAAGGAATTTGTCCCCCAGGACAAGTTTTCTAATTCAGAAAATTAAACACGAATTGACACATTTCAAATGTGGAATGACATGCAAATATGGTAAAACAAAACATAGCAAGTTAGTATCATATATCAGAAACATAACTCAAAGTAAAGAAAATAGAAACAAGCACCTATTATGGGTAATCACTAGGGTTTAGCATAGTTCTTCCCAAGGTGGGCCCTTAGGGTTCCTCAATATGTGGTTTGGTTCTAGAGTTGAGGTACCTGAACTAGCAGATTCCTCGATCCTCACCCATTATAGGCTCATATAGACCGAGTTCAGTTTAGGGGGATACATTTCCCTATGGCTGCAAGGAGGTGAAAACCTCACGAAGACATAGGTACGGATGTATCCCGAAAGCGATCCACTATGCTGCACGGAGGTGGAAACCTCACGAAGGAAATTGCTTCTCACTCCCACTTAAGAGGTGTGACCATAACGGTCATGCAATGCCATGACAGAAGATATAAAAGAACTTTGAAAAAAATGCCGAAAAAATATAACACCAAACAGATGAAATGCAATAAGAGGATCGTAAACTCCAAACCAAATTCAACTTTCGAAAAAAGACAAAAAGTAATCAAATCGCGACTTAACTCTCTTATAGGTCCCTAATGGAGTCGCCAAGCTGTCGAAACCTTTTTTAAATTTTGAAAAACAGGGATCGACTTTAAAAATATGAATGGAGTCGCCACCAATCCTTTTTGAGGTGTGATTGGGTGACCCTAGAATTGATCGTTTTAATAAAACATTTGGGCTTATTAAAACAATGATTTTTGGTCTGCTAAATTTGAGAAAATGGGCTCGGGAGTTGGTTACATACGAGGAAGGGTTAGCACCCTCGCAACGCCCAAAAATTGGTACC
This sequence comes from Gossypium arboreum, assembly GCF_025698485.1. Taxonomy (NCBI): domain Eukaryota; kingdom Viridiplantae; phylum Streptophyta; class Magnoliopsida; order Malvales; family Malvaceae; genus Gossypium; species Gossypium arboreum. The sequence goes on along the minus strand of NC_069073.1, from coordinate 9,302,463 downwards.
TTATTTGATTAGTTAATGTCTTGATGTGAAAACTTAAAAAGATTTTAGAGTACGATCTTCTTACTTAAAAAAAAACATAAATTGGATAAAATGTAAAGACCCACTCATTTCGAAGGAGAAATATGCCATACCTAGTAAGTTAGGGTTTAACACTTCAGACCTTCAGAACTAAGTTAGTCTTTGATTTTTTTAAAATTCATGTATGAAGGTTCAAAAGAAAGGTATTTGGTCATTCAGAACTTATGAAAAATTAGAACTCAATAAGTTAGAGCTCAATCTTTCAAAACTCCCAAGTGCCAGGTATTGCCTTGATTTTAGAAATCCCTATCCTCAAAACCGCAATTCCACACCCAGTAAGTTAGGGTGCAACATCCTAAATTCCAAGAATAGTTTTTTATTCGAACTTCATACAATTAGATTTAAGAAGGGTACTCAGTTATTTAGGTTTAACGAGGAAAATTGGAACCTAGTAAGTTAGGGTACAATCTTCCCCAGGATCCTAAATATCGAACATTGCCTTTATTTTGAAAATAGTCGAGGATAAATCTTTAAATAAAATGAATTTGGGCGGTTGAAACTTAACAAAAAAAATGATAACATGCAATATGAAAATAACAATATAATAACCCTAATAACATATATTAATACCTAAAATATAGCAAGCATAAAGAAAATTAAGAACAGTAGTAATAACAGAAGTGATGAATATAATAACATGATACATACAACAATGATCAAAAAAATGCACAATGGAAAGGAAGATAATAAGCCAATGATGATGTTTGATAAACATGTCAAATTGCATATTTTTTGTGCCTAATTTGGTTTATTGATAAACTGAATCTTGCTAATTAAGTGTTTTTATGATTTAATTCTTGTCAGAGATGCAATTGATCAAAAGCAAGCTGAAAAGGGGCCAAATTAGAAGAAAATTATTAGAATGGGCCAAAGCGAAAAGATGGAGCAAGCCAAGGACTAGTCAAAAATTTGACTTTGTAAAAAGCCAAAAATAGGAAATTCTATTTTAAGTTTATTTTAATTTTATTTATTTTTAATTATTATTATTTTAGATTTTATATTAATTTTCTTAAACTATTTTTAGTAAACCCTATCTATATAAATAGGGGGTTTTAGTTCTTAGGAAATCATCCATTAATCAATTGTCTTTACATTCCTATTTCATTTTGGAATTCCATTATCCACTTTGTTTTCTGTTTCTTAATTCAATTGAACATTAGATTATTTTGTCTTCTTTTTACAAAATTTGTCTAATTCTTTTTGCAATTTTTCCTATCCATTTCCACTACCTTTTTCATATAATTTCTATCATTTCCATAACCTTCAAGCATGATTAAATTCATGCCACACTAAACCCTTTCAACTTTTAAGTTTGTTAACCCCACAAAATACCCGTGAGTTACTGAACCCGAGCTGTTTAACTCTCAACTTTCGATATTTATTATTTCTCCGGATTAATAGTATGACTTTGTCAACTCACAAAGTTAAGTCAATACTAAGTTAAAAAAGACGTCGTTTGAGTTAGTGTGGCTAGACGTACATTTGGAATTCCAAAAGGATCGATTGTCTAATTGGTCTTCCGTGAACACATTGGCGTGCCAAGTGGGGATTGTTGTTTGGTTCCGTCAAGGGAAGTAGTAACCGGATTTAAATGTCTTAATGTTTGAGGGCATTGGTTCGAGCTAGGCTCTTCTAGAACGCAAAGCTGTTGGAGTTCTAAATCACGAACGTTTCGTAGGTTGTTCGATCGGTAAGGGTTAGTTATAGGACGTTCCATAACTAATTTACACAAGGAAGAGTTGCTGTCCGAGGTGTCCTTGGTAGCTATAACTAGCTTATCGAAAAAGAGGAGTTCACCTAATTTCGAGGAACGGGTCGAAGACGGGAAGACCCGTGCTTAAGGCTGAGCTAAGTTTTATTGATTTTCCTTTAAATTATTTCGTTATTTATTTTTATTTCATCTTTTTATTTTTATTTCATCTTTTATTTTTTACTTTTTACGTTTTCTTGTGTTTATTTCAGGTTTCATATTTTATTTCCCCCTTAAATGTCGCGGGCACGACAACTGCCCAGACACTAATCTGGTCAAGAAACAAACAATTTTAAGTAATTCCAGTCTCTGTGGGATCGACCCTACTCCCTATACTGATTTAATTTGCAAACTAAGTGTAGGTTTATATTGGTGGAATCGACAGCCATCAGTTTTGGCGCCGTTGCCGGGGATTGGCAACACTTACAATTGTTTAAATCGCCTTTATGACCAGATCTTCATTAGGAGATCTCGAATACGACCCAGAGATCGAGAAATCAGCGCGAGCACGACGAAAAGAGACAGAAGATCTTAAACGTGCAAGTAAAACAGGAGTTGAGCTAGGACAAGGAATCCTAGAATCCGACGTTGAAAAGTTGAGCCAAGCAATTCGTGCAGAAGCAATTCGACGTGGGAAACAAGTCCAAGAGGTTGAACCTGAGACCGAACCACTCTTTGAAACAAAAAACAACCTCGGTGAACTAGAAAGAATAGCAAACCGAACCATTCGTCAACTAGCCGCTGCTCCCAACGAGCAAACACCATTATGCATTAACTATCCAACCGGAGGAACTCCTTTCGAATTGAAGTCGGGTTTGATTCACCTTTTGCCCACTTTTCGAGGCTTGAAGAACGAAAATCCACACACTCACTTAAGAGAATTCCACATGGTCTGCTCAAGCATGAAACCCCAGGGAATACCCGAAGATGAGATCAAACTTCGGGCCTTTCCTTTTTCTTTAGTGGATACAGCAAAAGAATGGTTATTTTACTTACCTCCCGGTTCTATCACAACGTGGGATGACTTATCTCGTGTATTTCTTGATGTGTTCTTCCCAACACACGTCCGCGGTAGAGCTTAGGAGGGAAATAGTGGGAATTCGCCAATTGGAGAGTGAATCGTTCTACGACTACTGGGAGCGGTACAAAAAACTGTGTGCGAGCTATCCTCAACATGGATTGACCGAACAATCACTTCTTCAATATTTCTACGAGGGTTTGCTCCCTATGGAAATGAAGATGATCGATGCTGCTAGTGAAAGAGCGCTTGTCAATATGACCCCTCAAAGGGCAAGAGAGCTAATATCCACCATGGCGGCAAATTCTCAACAATATCGGCCAAATTCAGAACCGACAAGACGGGTTAATGGGGTAAACGTTTCAACTTTAGAAGATAAATTGGATAAGCTTACGAATGTTGTTCAATCTTTTCTTATAGAAAAGAAGAGTTTGACCTCATTATGTGGAATTTGTACTACGTCTGAATACCCGACGGATTTGTGCTCAATCCTTAACGATCATTCAACGGCACATGTAGATGCTGTCGGAGGTTTTCCGGGACCTCCGCAAAGACGTTATGATCCTTTCTCCAACACCTACAATCCCGGGTGGAAGGATCATCCCAACCTTAATTATGGAGCTAATCCCCGATATAATCCACCATACCAACCGAGACCTCTGCAACCACCACAACAACAACACAAGCTGAGCACATCTCTAGAAGCTGTTGTGGAAAGACTTGCCGCCGATGTTGCAAAATATCAACAGAGGACAGACGCATCAATACAAGAGTTAATTAATCAAGTTAGTAAACTCTCGATGGCAGTTAATCACTTGGAGTCTCAAGGTAAATTACCTTCCCAGACAGAGCCGAACCCTCGGCAGAGTGCCAGTGCAATCACTCTTCGTAGCGGAAAGGTTCTGGAAACAGTACCAACTAAAAGTCATGGGCAAGAAAAGGAACAGAAAAAGCAGATCTCCGATCCAACAACCAGGCCAGAGTCAGAAATTCAAAGACCAGTTGTAATGCCACCTCCTTTTCCAAGGAGGCTTGCAAGGGATAAGAAAGAGGAGGAGGAAAAAGAAATCCTTGAGACATTCAGGAAGGTGGAGGTAAATATTCCTTTACTCGACGCTATCAAACAGATCCCCCGTTATGCAAAATTCCTCAAGGAATTGTGTACTAAAAAAAGGAGGTTAATAGGTAACGAAAGAGTAAATGTAGGAGAAAATGTCTCCGCAGTACTACAAAAGAAAGTTCCGCCCAAATACAAAGACCAAGGTATGTTTGCTATTTCTTGTGAGATAGGTAATGTAAGCATTAAGAAAGCCATGTTTGATTTAGGGGCTTCTATTAATGTTATGCCTTATTCTATTTATAAGTTGATTAACGCAGATCCTTTAAAAGAGACAGGAATAATAATCCAGTTGGCAGACAAGTCAGTCGTCTATCCCGAAGGGCTGCTTGAAGACGTCCTTGTTAAAGTTAACGAATTAGTTTTCCCTGCAGATTTCTACATTATTAGTATGGAAAATGATAATTCAACTAATTCGTCTGACATTTTGCTTGGAAGGCCGTTTCTAAGTATCGCAACCGCAAAAATAGATGTTCGAAGTGGGACGCTGACCATGGAGTTTGATGGCGAAATTGTGAAATTCAATGTCTACAAGGCTATGGGTCATCCTAACTCACTATTGAATATTTCTAGCATTGATATTTTAGATTGTTTAACTCAATCTTATTCTGAATATCATGACTTTGATGAGTTGGAAACTGTCCTTTTCAGAAACATTAACATGGAAGTTTTACATCATCTCGAGAAATTCGCAGTCATTAAAGGTCCGTTGCAAGAAATCGTTAATCACTTGGATATGCAACCTTCGTTGACAAACCGAGGTAACCAATTTAAACTATTACCTTCCCAAACTAAAATGTTACCCTCGGTTTTACAGCCACCGATCTTGGAGCTTAAAGCATTACCGGACTATCTTAAGTACGTCTTTTTGGGAGAGAAAGACACCTTACCGGTAATAGTGTCAAACAAGTTAACCAAAGACGAGGAGGAAAGTCTAGTTCGAGTTTTGAGAGATTATAAGGAAGCTATTGGTTGGACGATAGCCGAGATAAAAGGGCTAAGTCCATCCACCTGTATGCACAAAATTTCCATTGAAGACAACACGAAACCAAAGAGGGATGCTCAACGACGCCTTAATCCACCCATGATGGAGGTAGTAAAGAAGGAGATCCAAAAACTGTTAGATGTTGGAATCATATATCCGATTTTTTACAGTAATTGGGTTAGCCAGTTCATGTCGTGCCCAAGAAAACTAGCGTGGCAGTGGTGAAAAACCAGTTAGGTGAGCTGGTCCCTACACGAGTACAAAATGGATGGAGGGTTTGCATCGATTACAGGAAGTTGAATACAGCTACCCGAAAAGACCATTTTCCACTCCCCTTCATCGATCAAATGCTCGAGCGATTAGCCGGTAAGTCCCATTATTGTTGTCTCCATGGGTACTCAGGATTTTTCCAGATTCCAGTGGCTCCGGAGGATCAAGACAAAACGACTTTCACATGTCCCTTCGGAACATTTGAGTATAGACGGATGCTGTTTGGACTCTGCAATGCTCCGGCCACTTTCCAAAGATGCATGGTGAGCATATTCTCTGATTACGTCAAGAAAATCATCGAAGTCTTTATGGATGACTTCACGGTATACGGTAACTCTTTTAACGAATGTCTCAATAATCTTGCTAAGATATTACAAATATGCCTAGAATTTAATCTTGTTTTAAATTATAAGAAATACCATTTCATGGTTGACAAAGGATTAATTTTGGGTCATATAGTTTCCTCGAAAGGAATCGAGGTCGATAAGGTAAAAACGGATATTATTAACTCATTACCTTACCCCTCATCAGTTAGGGAAATTCGTTCGATTCTTGGCCATGCAGGATTCTATAGACGATTCATGAAAGATTTTTCAAAAATCCCGCGACCACTTTGTAGTCTGTTACAAAAGGATAAAGAATTTGAATTTGACTAGACTTGTAAGGACGCGTTTGTTGTGCTGAAGCAGAAATTGGTTTCCGTTCCCATTGTGTAGCCACCAAATTGGAACTTCCCATTCGAAATCATGTGTAATGCAAGTGACCAAAGTGTGGGAGCTGTTCTTGGCCAAAGAATAGGGAAAGAACCTCATGTCATCTATTATGCTTCAAAGATTTTGGATGCTGCCCAAAGCAATTACACAACGACCGAGAAAGAATTATTAGTTGTTGTGTTTACTTTGGATAAATTCAGATCTTACCTATTGAGAACTAAGGTAATTATCTTTTCTGATCATGCAACTTTGAAATATTTAATAGGGAAAAAGGAGGCAAAACCCCGACTGATCAGGTGGATTCTACTCCTACAAGAGTTCGATTTTGAAATTTGGGATAAAAAGGGATGCGAAAACCTAGTGGCTGACCATCTGAGTCGATTACCGATTCCAGTAGACGACACACCATTGAAGGACAACTTCCCAGATGAAAACCTGTTTTCAGCAAATGCAGTGCACCCTTGGTATGCAGACATAGTAAACTATCTCGTCACAGGTACTATCCCTTCAGATTTGCCAAGGTCTAAAAAAGATAAGATAAGAAAAGATGCACGATATTACATTTGGGACGACCCTTACCTTTGGAAGCATTGCTCGGATCAGGTAATACAACGTTGTGTAGCAAAAATAGAGGTACAGTCTATCTTAACTTTTTGTCATTCTTATGCATGCGGAGGGCACTTTGGACCTAAATGCACCACACACAAAATTCTCAAATGTGGATTATTTTGGCCAAACATATTTCGTGATGCCTTTTATTTCTGTAAAACTTGTGAAAAATGCCAAAGAGTTGGCAACCTTAGTCGTCGAAATGAGATGCCACTTACTCCTATTCATATTTGTGAAATTTTTGATGTGTGGGGCATCGACTTTATGGGTCATTTCGTTTCTTCTTTCGGTAATTTTTATATACTTTTAGCTGTTGATTATTTCTCTAAGTGGATAGAGGCAAAGGCCACTCGAAATGATAATGCTAAGACCATAGTTGATTTTCTTAAAAATTCTATTTTTTCCAGGTATGGCACTCCACGAGCATTAATCAGTGACAGAGGAACACATTTTTGCAATAAGCTCGTAAGTGCACTTATGAAGAAATATGGAGTGACTCAACGAATTGCCGTAGCTTACCATCCACAAACAAATGGGCAAGCTGAAGTGTCAAATCGAGAGATCAAGTCTATTTTGGAAAAGACGGTTAAACCTAACAGGAAGGATTGAAGTTTAAGACTGAATGACGCACTTTGGGCCTATAGAACAGCTTACAAGGGACCAATAGGCATGTCACCTTACCGACTCATTTTCGGTAAACCGTGCCACCTCCCTACGAAAGTTAGAGCATAAGGCTTTTTGGGCAGTTAAGCAATGCAATATGGAAATGGAGTCTGCGGGAAAATCTCAGAAATTAGACATCCAGGAACTCGAGGAAATAAAAAACGATGCATATGAAAATGCTCGAGTTTATAAAGAAAAGACGAATGCATTTCATAACAAGTTCATCACTAGGAAGCAGTTTTCAATAGGACAAAAAGTGCTCCTATACGACTCTACTTTAAAAATCTTCGCTGGTAAGCTTCGATCCAAATGGATAGGACCGTTTATTATTACTAATTTATTTGCGAATGGTGCAGTGGAAATTCAAAGTGAAGAGACACGAAAGCGCTTTAAAGTGAATGGTCAACGACTAAAACCCTTTTTCGAGAATTTTCAAATACACACAGTTGAGGAGATTGTTCTCGATGAGCCAAAAGTTTAAATAACAGGTCGTCGAGCTAACGACGTTAAACAAAAGTGCTTTTTGGGAGGCAACCCAAATTTATTTTCATTTATTTTTAGTTTAAGTAAATTAGGATGTAAATAAATAAATTCTTATTAGTCAAATTGATGTTTTCAGGAATACAGTGGAAGTGATTAATTTCAAAAAGACGAGTAATGAAGGTGGCGTGGGCACGACTTGCTAATGTGGTGATATTCCTAAAAAAAAAAAAAACCATCATCCACTAAAATTCTTACCCAAACCCATTTACCACATACCCAAACACCAAACCCAATTTCCATTTCCTTCAAACCCAAATAAACCACCCCAACTACCCACCCAACAGCCCAATATCCATCAACCCAAACCCAATTAAATCATCAACCCAATACCTATATAAACCCAATACCTATGATTGGCCCAATAGCCAACACCATACCCAATTACCCCACCCAATCTAAAATAACCCAATTAAAAAAAATAACAAAAATAAAAATTTAAACACCCAAAATCCCTAATTTTCCAAATTCTTCTCATCTTCTTCATCTTCACTCAAACAAAACCCAACCTCAATCACCCTAGCCACCTCGACCACCGCCATCACTCCTTTCGCCAGCCAATCGTCACCATCGTCACACCTCTCTACACCCCACCTCGTGCCGCGCCACCGTCGACCTCGTTCCGCGCCACCGTCGACCACACGTCCACGCCACCTCCACTTTCTTTTCTTTTCTTTTCCTCTCCAATTTACCTATGTCGTCTGACGCCTTTTCCACCGCCGAACCATAGCCGAACAAGTCCCCAATGACCACGTCGCACTATCGTCGCCGACCAGAACCCCCACCGCCGTGCGCCGCCGCACATTGCCCCCTAACCCCCATTTTTATTCTTCTTGTTATTATTTTTCTTTTTCTTCTCTTTGAAACACCCAACCCATCACCCATCATCAAAACCGACACCCCCACCATCACCATCTAAAAAATCAGCCAAAAATGCACCACCCGTCCTCACCGCCATCGTTGCCGCCATCCTCACTACCGTGCGCCACCGTAACTCGTCACCGCCATAACCTTCTGAAACGTCAATTTTGGACGCTACGACTGAGACCATGGTTCGCACTCGCAACCAAACGGCTGATAACATACCGGCTTCACTCAACCGAAATCGACACCGATTTTTCGCGCCTCCTATCGTTGAGTTAGCCGACGACGACACTTCTCCACCTCCTCCGAGATGAACGGTCGCTCAACCAAGAGCCCGCCGATGACAAAGTCTAACCCCGACCGACACAAGCACTTCGGGCAGTCTAGAGGAAGTCGAAACTTCTAACGTCCATGTCGAGCCTACACCCACCGTTGTTGAACAAGTCTCTCAACGCCCAACCCAAAGTCATCGACAGTCGACACGTGAGCCATCGACGCCCCTGCACAACAGTACTGAAGCTGCTGAACGAAATCTCCCACCCGACTCGCCTAACGAGCACGTTTGACCACCCCGAGCAAATCAACGCAACAGACGTAGTCGAGCAAATGTTATTCTTACCGATAGTCGTTTGCAAGGATTTCTAGAGTTTTCGACATCGGAACAGCAAACACGATACAACGCCATTCGACAACGCTCGCTTCCGGTCTGTAAGCAAATGATTTCCCTACTCTTGAACTTCTAGATATTCATGATGCAGTGCTCCATTATTTTGATGCTATTGGTTGGACTCTATTTGCTAATATTACTTGTGATGCATATTATGAATTAGTATATGAGTTTTATACCACATTTAGCTTCAATATAAATGTATTACAAACTGTTGAAACACAAAATATAGTGTGCTTTCGTTTGCTTGGAAAAGACTTTCAGATGTCTGTTTCAGAATTTAACATTGCCATGGGTTTCATCAACGCTAATGACATTCAATCCGATGCCTATCATTCTGCTCTTTTAGATGTTCTCAATGACTTCGATGCTCAGCATGTTTATCGGGTTTTAACTAATTCTGACCAATTTTATAATCTAAAGACTACAAAAGATTTATGGGTGCACGAGCCTGCTTTAAAATACATACACCAATTTTTAGCATTTTGTTTTTCAGGTAGAAATGACGCATCAGCTGCTTTGACTAAGACTGAACTGTTCTTTTTCTGGTGCATGCATTTGGGTACTAAAGTTAATTTAGGATATTGGTTTGTACGAAATTTTCATGCCGTTTTGAGTTACAACCATCCACTTATACTTGGATCATTCATTTCAAATTTAGCCTCTCGACTTTTTGAGTCTGAAATTGATTTCGCAACCTTCACATGTGCATATCGTATGGACCACCTAGATAAACATTGTTTGGATTCTATGGGATTGCTTGCCAGTACCCCTACTTCGTGTTATTTTGTTCCTCTAGGTACACGAGCTGCTCGGGAAAATAGAGTTTTTCACAAACATCCGCACACTAATACGAGAGAGCAAGAGGAACACCCTTTGACTGTGGAGGCCCGTTTAAGTCGAATCGAAGCTAGACTTGAAACAATGGAAACACAAATCGCCACCATCCTCAATATCCTGCAAAGTCCCGACGCTCAACACCAATGATTTCATTAAAATACACGGGGAGTGTTCTGAACTTTTTCATTTTTAATTTATTTTGAGCTGCTGACTTTATTTTACATGCTTGAGGACAAGCATAGTTTAAGTGGGGGGGTTGGATTGATATGTTAATTTTTGCTGCATGTCTTTCTCTTTTGCATGTGTTCAATCTTATGATGAATTCTTTCGACAATTTATTCAACATTTGAGCCTTAAAACCTCATACTTAGTCGATTTAAGCAATTGGGCAAATTTCGAATTAAATGTTTAAGTATATAGATTGGTCGACATTTAGGTTTTAAAATTGGTATATGTAGCTAGAATTTTTTTGCATGAATTGATTGATTGAATAAAATATGTTTGCTTGTGCATAAATAAATTAATAAAGGTTTAGGATATGAATAAAGTTTCGAAAACGTGACCGAATTAAGTAACCGAGGCAGGGTGCTTGGGTTGTCATCTTGTCTCGCGTAAAAAGGTTCGAGTGACAAGTCGATAACTTACAAACATTCCGCTAGCTGAACACCCCATAAAATTAAAAAAAAAAAAGAAAAAAAAGAAAAAATAATACATAATAAATAAAGACTGTTTGAACTGAGTAACCGGGATAGGGTGCTTGGGTTGTCATCCTAGTTCGCGTAAAAAGGTTTGATCTTGTCTATTAATTTTCTGATGCATAGTTAATTAATAATGCCATGCAAATTATGGGATTCAATCTCAATTTAGCGAAATTGTTTAGTTGACATATTTCAATTTTATGACACTTGTTGATTAAAATGTATATTTTGAACATTTATTTCTTTTTGCCTATGTTGTTTGCATTGATTAAGGATATGGAAAAGGGGCTCGATTTTTAATAAATTGTGGAATTGATTCTAATGTTTGAAAGAACAACATGCTTGAGGGCAAGCATGAGCTAAGTAGGGGGGATTTGATAAACATGTCAAATTGCATTTTTTGTGCCTAATTTGGTTTATTGATGAACCTGAATCTCGCTAATTAAGTGTTTTTATGATTTAATTCTTGTCGGGATGCAATTGATCAAAAGCAAGTGAAAAGGGCCAAATTCAAGAAAATTATTAGAATGGGCCAAAGCGAAAAGATGGAGCAAGCCAAGGACTAGTCATAAATTTGACTTTGTAAAACCCAAAAATAGGAAATTCTATTTTAAGTTTATTTTAATTTTATTTATTTTTAATTATTATTATTTTAGATTTTATATTAATTTTCTTAAGCTATTTTTAGTAAACCCTATCTATATAAATAGGGGGTTTTAGTTATTAGAAAATCATCCATTAATCAATTGTCTTTACATTCCTATTTCATTTTGGAATTCCATTATCCACTTTGTTTTCTTTTTCTTAATTCAATTGAGCATTAGATTATTTTGTCTTCTTTTTACAAAATTTGTCTAATTCTCTTTGCAATTTTTCCTATCCATTTCCACTACCTTTTTCATATAATTTCTATCATTTCCATAACCTTCAAGCATGATTAAATTCATGCCACACTAAACCCCTTTCAGCTTTAAGCCGGTGTTAACCCCGTCAAAATACCCGTGAGTTACTGAACCCGAAATGTTTAACTCCCAACTTTCGATATTTATTATTTCTCCGGATTAAGAGTATGACTTTGTCAACTCACAAAATCAAGTCAATACTAAGTCAAAAAGACGCTGCTTGAGTTAGTGTGGCTAGACGTCATGCTTGGAATTCCAAAAGGATCGATTGTCTAATTGGTCTTCCGTGAACACATTGGCGTGCCAAGTGGGGATTGCTGTTTGTTCCGTCAAGGGAAGTAGTAACCGGATTTAAATGTCTCAATGTTTGAGGGCATTGGTTCGAGCTAGGCTCTTCTAGAACGCAAAGTCGCGGAGTTCTAAATCACGAACGCTTCAGTAGGTTGTTCGATCGGTAAGGGTTAGTTATTGGACGCTCCATAACTAATTTACACAAGGAAGAGTTGGTGTCCGAGGCGCCCTTGGTAGCTATAACTAGCTTATCGAAAAAGAGGAGTTCACCTAATTTCGAGGAACGGTCAAGACAGGAAAACTCGTGCTTAAGGTTTGAGCTAAGTTTTATTGATTTTCCTTTAAATTATTTTGTTATTTATTTTATTTCATCTTTTATTTTTATTTCATCTTTTACTTTTTACTTTTTACGTTTTCTTGTATTTATTTCGTGTTTCATATTTTATTTCCCCCCTAAACGTCGCGGGCACGACAACTTTCCAGACACTAATCTGGTCAAGAAACAAACAATTTTAAGTAATTCCAATCTCTGTGGGATCGACCCTACTCCCTATACTGCTTTAATTTGCAAACTAGGTGTAGGTTTATATTGGTGGAATCGACAGCCATCAATGTTAGATATAGTGATGCAAGTAAAAAAAAGATAATAATTATAGTAAATTAGTAGTAGTGTAAAATAATAAATAATAATAGTTTAATATAAAAATAGTGACCGATAAGAACAATGGTATATATAAAATAAATAAATAAAAATATCATAATAAAAAAGTAGTAGTAGTAAATAGTAAAAATAAATAAAGTATAACAAGCAAAATATAGTAAGAATAACAATCTATATTTAAAATTATTAACCTTTAATAATATATATACATATATATATATATATATATATAAATATTTAAGATAAAGAGTACAAAAATGATTTTTTTAAAAAATTAATATAATGATAATATAATAAATATAATAAAATTTATACATAAAATAATTAGTTTTACTTTTAAAATATACATATATAATAAGCATATAACAAATATGTAAATAAGTAAATAATATAATAATGTGAAACAACTCAAATTGATTAAGTTAAATAAAATGATATAAAACAAAATTTTAAAATAATAATAATAATAATAATATAATAAGTATAATAGGTAATAGTATAAAACAATATAATAAATAGTGGGATAGAAAAACTAAAAACCAGTAGGATATAATGGAATAAAAATAATAAATATTACAAACAAAAAACAATTAATTTTATGTTAAAAGTATTTAAATAATCAAAATGGGGCTTAATTGAAATTAAAATGGGAGTTTTTAGGCCAAAATCGGAATTAAAAAAGGTTAGGGGGACCACGTTGGACGCGCATGTGAACTAGGGGGACTAAAAATGGAAAATTTTCTTTTGCCCAATGTACAGCATTTAATACAGGACTAAAATGAAGAGGTGCGCAAATATTTGGGGCCAATTTTTAAAAAACAAAAAAGTAGCATAAAAGGACTCAATCTAGTGGCCACACGCAAACGAGGGACTAGGTGCGCCATAAGCCCCAAAAAACTTAAATGGTCCACTGTCTTTGTAATTAAAACCAAAAAAGTTGACTGTCTGCCACTAACACTAAAATTAAAGAAACCCCCCATTTCTTTAATCCCATTCTGCCGAATTCAAAAAAGAAAACCAAGGGGTTCGGCCCCCTTTCTCCTTCTGCTAGGGCGCAGCGCCCATTATCGCAGCGTTTCCCTTCCCCTGCGCGCTCATCGGCGACCGTCGGAAACCAGGTAAGGCCCTCCTAAAATCTTTTTATTTTTTAAACTCTGTTTTTCAAAAATATAAGATAAATCCACAAAAAGCTCTAAAGATTAAAAAACTAAAAGAAAAGATTGTAACCACCTTATTCTATTCGAATGTATGAAAGCTTTTACTCAAAACTTGCTGTTTTTGTATATTTCTCTCTGATTTTTGTAGTAAAAAAAAAAACGATCGCTTTACATTGTTTAGAATGGCTTTTATAGCCTAGAAAAGCAAATAAAATCTTCTATTGGTTGCTATCTGTTTGTTTCCTGTTACAGGTGTTGTTGCGGATATCTCGGAAGCACGAGGCGTGACAAAGAGGGACTGCTGGTAGCGCACGTCTCGGAGGTGCGGTGGATGGTGGAGTGGGACGTTGGTGAGAGGCGTGCGACGCGAGAGCTAAAGCAACAGCTTTAGGTTTCTGTTTGTTTGGGCCTTGTTTAGGTTTATTTTTGGGCCTGTGTTTTAGATGTAAATGGGTCTTGGGTTTGGGAGCTTTGGGCCCGGGCATAAATTTGATCCTACAGCCTTTTTTTTTGTAAGAGTTTGAATTCAGCATACCAACTTCATTCTTGATAAGAAAATCTCAAATTTAATAATATTTTATTTGATAATTAGCCAAAAATAAATATATTAAAAATACGAATTTATCTTGCTATTAGGGCTTAATTTTTTTTTTTTTTGAAAAAGTTTAAGGATTTTTTGATACATTTTAAAAGTTTAAATACCTATTTGAGTGCAAAAAAAAAAGCAGGGACTTACTTTTTCAAAAAAATTGAAAGTATTTTTATATATTTTAAAAGTTCAAGTATATAAGTAAGTGAAAAAAAAAATTAATTATTTTTTAAAAAAATTTAAAAGTTTTAAAATTTCCTACAGAGCCAAAACAACAATTAGTCTCATTAGTCTCAGAATAGTTTCCATGCAATGTAATTAATTCAAACTTTTTAAACTTTTCAATTGCCTTTTCAACGGCTTAATTAATGGAATTAATGGCTTTCACGCAATTTAATTTCGTGCATTTATCTTGTTTTTTCTCGTCTTCCTTTCCTTTTATTTTTCCTTAGTTTCTTCTCTTCTTTTCATCGGTATCGATAATTAGATTACTTCGAATTTTTTTTCAAAAACCACATCGATCTTGGTAAAGAGAATGCCGACAACAAAAAAAGAAAAATAATATTTTTCTTTAAAAATTTAAATTGATGCCGATAATGTAAACGCCGACACTTATTAAAATATATTTTTCTTTTTTTTAATCCCGAAATACACGTATCTTTTAAATGTATTTAAAAAAAAATACATATTAATATAGACATTAAAAAAACAATTTTTATCTACCAGACAAGGCAATGATTACGGGATGAAGAAGGATAGTGCAGATGGTAAGATGGTCAACACCAGCATGTATTGCAAAAAATAAATCATTTTCATAAGAAATTTTACATTTGAATATTTTTATAAATAATTAATTTATTTGGATGAATTAGGAATAGAAAAGCCTAAGCGAACCAAGACAAGGTACAAGTTGACCAAACATTTCTAGCTACTCCCATAATGCAGGATATTCGAAATTTCCTCTCTTTTACCACCTCTATTGATTTACACTTTCATGCTTGTAATTATATTATACAGGCTTTAATGTATCTGAAAAGAAAAAGACCCATTCTTTTCTTATTTTATTTCATGGTGGCGGTCAATCTTCATGGGTTGAACCATACAGGCAATTTCCCTTTTCAAATCAAACCGCCTCTGAAAACTTAGCAGGGTTTTCCATGCCTTTTAAATACCCCGCCCAAGACCTCACAATTCAATCAATTTCTTTTCTTTTCTTTTCTTTTCTCTTCAATATCATTCTTTCAACATAGAAAAATAAACCCATATTCTTTAGCCAATTACATAGCCAATCTACTTGCTTCAATGGAAACATCATCTGCAAACTCAAACTACAATATGTTACTATTGTTCCATGGTTTTTCGTGCTATTACACCGTTAAAAGCTATGTCTCAAGATATTGGTCATTTTCTCCACAATCCCAGACTTCAGGTTGGGACCTGAAGAACCAGAAATCTGGGTTTTCAAGCAAGGAAGTTTTATCTGGTGGTGAGAGATTATGCAGAAAAGAAGTGGAGATTTTGATGGGGAACCTGGGGATTTTTTGCAGCCAAGAAAGTGAAGAACAGTTGAATGAATCATACGGTTGTGAGGAGATTTCAAGATTGTTTGAAAAAGAGCCAAGCTTGGAAGAAGTGAAGTAAGCTTTTAATGTTTTTGATGTAAATAAAGATGGGTTTATTGATGCAGAGGAATTGCAGAGAGTTCTGTGTGTTTTGGGGTTGAAACAAGGTTTAAAGCTGGAAAACTGCAACAACATGATCAATAACTTTGATGACGATGGTGATGGCAGAATAGATTTTCAGGAATTTGTAAAATTCATGGAGGACAGTTTTTGCTGAATCAGTTTCTTTGTTCTTTTTTTTTTAATCATTAAATATTATATATTGTTTTATATATAGTTGATTTTGCTTTCTTTTTTTGGGGGTAAATGTGATTAGAAACCGAGAAACTAATAAACCTGAAAACTGGGAAGAAGTAGTTGATACTTTCTAATAAAAAAAATAGCTTGCAATTGCAGACATCAACAATTTACAATCAAATCAATGAAAATTATTTATTCAATGGATGCTTCTAGAATCCTAACTTGTGGTAAGTATGATGAAACGATATATGAACATTAGAGGAAGCTGTAGACAAGCTAAAAATCTCTTCTTGAACCAACTCTTTAGGAGGGCAACTAGTATATCCACGACTAAAGGATTCAGGGTTGAATTCAAGCCTACGGTAAGTTAATGATAAAGTCTCAAGAACAACTGCCTTCTGCATTAGATGCTTGATAAATTCAATCTCACTTTTATAGCCAAAGAAGTGATGTATGATAATTTTCTTCACATTATCCAGAAATCCAACTGTTGGTTGCCCATCTCCCCTGTTCTCAACAAACGGACGCTCCAAAGCAAAAGGTGGTCTATGCTCACCAGCCTCTTCCCAAAAGGAAAATCTGAACTGCAAATCCATCAACATGTATGAGAATTAGTGTTGTAGATCAAGGATTTCAATTGTGATGTAAGAATGTTATTGAGGTGATGGTGGGAGACAGGTGAAACTGTAAAATAACATTGTAATGACTGGGTTTTAGGACATCTCCCCCATGTCATCCTCCACATACATCAACAGTATTCTCTTTTAATACCGTTTAAATTTAGGAAACACAGAACTCACATCTATTACAATCTTCTCTAGGGAAGGGCAATGAACCAAGAAGTCAATTAGTGCAATGAGATCACACTCTTTTTCCAATGGACCAAACCAAGCAAATACCTTTAGATTTTCGAATATTTTCCATCCATTGTTGTTCACCTCATATTCTCTAGCAAGAAACTTTCACATACCAAGAACAAAAGAAGGGCATGAGAATTTCGTTAAACAATCAATATTTCAATAAAAAAACAGAACAATAATGAAGGAATACTAAGAAATAAATCTACCTGGGAAAACCAAGAATTCACACCAAATTTCTTTACATGGGCAAGATTTCTTAACCATGTGCTAGTGTCAAAGTTTTGCACATACGGATAATATCTGGATCGAAAAACTGTGGCTTCAGCAATGGAAGACAATAAACTGACTGAGATCTTCACTGAATTTCCATAGACTTTAAAACTTGACAAACTTGACGAATCAATTTCTAAATTTGAAACCAGGGTTATGCATGCATCTAACTACAAGGTATTCATTGTGTTCTCAGGTTTGGTTTCTGCTTTAGGTGTTTTAAGAATAGTAGAGGAAACCTTTAGATTGTTGAATTTGAGGAATAATGGTGTCGATATAGCATTGAAGGACATGTAGTGCAAGTGAATAAATATGTGGTTCACTATTGTTCGTCCCACAGTCATGCTTTTCTAGAACTTTGTTTGCAGTCATGAGCATTGGTCAGCTCAACTTATATTAGGAAAGAATTTGCTCAGCTTTGGTGTTTGGGTAAACCTTTCATGTATATATATATTCTAGCACACTATTCTTTGACTTTATTATAAGGGGATATAATCTTGTTGATTTCTTTAAAGATTTCAGAAAAGTTAATTTCTTTTAGTTGTTTTAAGGTTGAAATTTTAGTGTTCTCTGCAGTTTAGATCTGAAATTTATTTTAAAAAGTTTGGATTTCAAGTTCTTTTTCATTTAGAAATTTTGAAAATAAACAATTTATTAAATTGGGTTCGTTGCTTTCTTTTATAAAAGTTATATAAAATTGACAAATGATTATTATAATATATACCTTGTTTATTTTGTCCTTAATCCTTTTTCCAGAAGCGGTAAAATAATTGGACTTTGAGTTGCTTGTGGAATTGCAGTGAATTTCATCGAATGATATAGGCTCTGCTAGTATCATCTTAGGGTATTATAATTTGTGGTTATATTTGGTTTATTTCTTGCAGCATATGAAGTGTTGAATAAACGTAGTTGCTGACCCTGGTTTGTATAGCTGAAGCAAATAAATGATACCATGTTCTGGACTGTTTCTAGTTGCAAAATATTTATTTCTTTTCTATCTATCTTTTGAGCCACAACATGAGTAGAAAAATACGTCGGTCTCTGATTTTTCTTTTTGAAGCTCACTTCGCATTATTATACCTTTTTCAGATCGATTTGATCTCTAATGTTTGCTTCCTCAAATTTTGAAATCATGTTGTAGTTAGGTGTCCTTGAACATCACAACTCACGGAACTTTCTGGAGATAGCTTTGCTCGGTTGCTTCTGTGCAATACATAACCATGGGTTTGAGTTGCTTTTTTCATTCTTAGCAATTGTGCAACACACCCCTTGTCCTCCTATTGGGTTCAGCATCTTGAGAGATGGTCTAAACAAATCTGTTCTCTTGTCAGTATATGTATCCCCAAACACATCCTTCTGCTATGATAATCAGAGATTGATAGCATCATTCTTTAGCGGAATTAGGTAGAAATTTTTATCAATATATTGATCATGTGGAACCTACATCGCTTTGCTGATTATTCTTCTTACAGTTTTCATGGTGACACCCAACAATATATTGTTTAGATACATCTTCCTTCTTCTTGTTTGGATTATTGGAAGACAACTTTGTGAGAGAACAAAAAGGCACTTATGGTTTCATGTATAGACACTTTTAGTCAACAGCTCGTCGATTTGAGGTTGCAGTTGATGATTGAAGGTTAGCTAAGTTAAGCTCACAACTTCCAGTTATTTGAGTTAGCTGAGTTAAGCTTGCAACTCCGCAACAGCTCGCGGACTTATGCTCCCAGCTGATGATTAAAGGTTAGATGAGTTAAGCTCACATCTCCGAAACAGCTCACAGACCTACGCTCCCAACTGATGATTAAAGGTTATCTAAGTAAAGCTCAGAACCTTCAGTTATTTGAGTTAACTGAGTTAAGCTCGCAACTCCAAAATAGCTCGTGGACTTACGCTCCTAGCTGATGATTAAAGGTTAGCTGAGTTAAGCTCGCAAACTCCAGTTATTTGAGTTAGCTAAGTTAAGCTCGCAACTCCAAAATAGCTCGTGGACCTACGCTTCCAGCTGATGATTAAAGGTTAGCTGAGTTAAGCTCGCAACCTCCAGTTATTTGAGTTACCTAAGTTAAGCTCGCAACTTCGAAATAGCTCGTGAACCTACGCTCTCAGCTAATAATTAAAGGTTAGCTGAGTTAAGCTCAGAACCTCTAGTTATTTGAGTTAACTGAGTTAAGCTCGCAACTTCGAAATAGCTCATGGACCTATGCTCCCAAGTAATGATTAAAGGTTAGCTGAGTTAAGCTCGTAACCTCCAATTATTGAGTTAGCTAATTTAATATTGTAACTCCACACAGCTCGTTGATTTAAGGTTACAGCTGATATTGAACAATTCCCTTTGAGTCCGTCGATTTACAAAATTTGTTCTTATGGGAAATACAATCACAATATTCTGCATTTGAATTCTTGACTCCTATTCCACACTATCGGACAACAAAATTTGTTCAATAAAATTTCAAGTTAAAACTTATATAGTAAGCCTCAAATTAAACACATTATAAGTGTAAGTTTGTCTCAGAAGTCACTTTATAATTCATCTTCGACAAGATGGGGGACAAATTGTTATATAGCTATAATAAAATATATTATATAATAGTCTGACTTGAAGTTTGACCCAATAGGAAAACCCACTTTTATACAATTTTAAATACCCTCTTTGGGAGGGAGGAGACGAGATCTCCATTTTTTGGATCTTCTTCTTCTCTGTTTCTTCACCCAACCCTTCTCCACTTCTATTGAAACATGGTATCAACATAGATCATGGATTTAAATCGTGATTCTAGACATTTATTATAATAATGATGTATGAATGTTGCAATGAATATCGGTGATGGAAAGAGATGAAACCTTGAATAAGTGATAGGCGTCGAAACCACCAAAATTAATTCCTACAAAATAACTCTAAATAGTAATAAAGAGTGGTAGTAGGGTCGAGTCCACAGGGATTGAATGTTATAATCAACTTCCGTGTTTAACTTGTGATCAAAATTTTTGTCGTGTCAAAAGTTGTGGTAAAAGTGGTGCCCACGACTCTAAACGGACCTACTAAAAAATAAACAAATAAATCAGGGGAATTTTAAAATGTTTAGAAACTAAATAATTGAAACAACATAAATAAATAGTTAAATAAATTATAAATTAAATTGAAATTAAATTTGAATTTTATAATCAAACATTTATAAGCCTTAGCCCTAGACTCGATGGATTCTGAATTTTTGAATCGATCCTTAAAAATTAATTTACTCCTCCAAACAATAAGCTAGTTATAGCAGTTAAGAACGTCCTAACCACCAATTCTTTCTCTCGTAATTGGTCCCGATACGACCTACAATCTAACCCTTATCGATTATCTAACCGAGATACATGTGTTCCCAATTTAAGATTCCGGCAGCCTTGCGTTCTGAAGAACCCAACTTGAATTAACGGCCTCAACTGCTTGGGTCGTTTAAACCCGACCACTTCTTCCTTGATTTGTTCTCGGAGATTCGAATACAGCACGGCCGACTCGTTTCTCCAACTATCAGCAAACACGACTCCAACCCAACATGCACTTTTTGAGAGAAGGAAGGACTTGAAAGGCAATTAAACGAATTTTGAAAGAACAAAGAAATGGAAATGGAAACAACGTAATGCTCACGCCCAAATTAGAAGAAAAAGAATAATTTCTCTTAAATTCCAAATGAAAATCAATTATGTAAAATTAAAATGTGTCTTTTCTAAGTACATTAAAGCCTTATTTATATACATAGAATTTACTAATTTTGGCTTTAACCATTCAACGTATAATTAAAATTAAATAAAAAAATATTTTTTTTCTATTTTTGGCTTTTACAAAGTCAGAAGAATCTGATGAGCCATTGGCTTCTTCTACATTTTTTATTCGGCCTCATTTTATTGATTGTGTTTCAATTTGGTCCTTTTCTGCTCGTTTTTTACTCTTAGCGTCTCAATTGTATCCCTGACAAGATTAAAATATAAAAGTACTAATTTAGCAGGGATCAATTCAGAAAAAAACCGAATTAAACACAAAATATTATGCAAATTAACATGTTATCTATAAGACATCTCCCTTGGGTCAGCTTATGTATCGGGATTAAATCGTAACCTCTGCAAATATTTACATCAAAGGTATTCTCTTCTTTGGGCATTCTCTATTGATTTGGATACTAATCAATGGATGCCCAAAGAGAATAATACGTTTAATATAAGCATATGAATATATGGTGATACGAGTGAGATGTCCCAAAATTTGTTCATTACACCGGAGCCGCTATCTAAATATTATCATGAAAGATTAAAATGAAAAATCGGCTTTTTTACTAAAATAAATTTAAAAAAAAATATTTATCAAAATAGGTTGCCTGCCCGATTATATACGAAAATGGGGTTTTTTTTTATTCTCGCCTATCTAACAGATGCGAATGATTATTTTATATTAATTTTTTTTTAAATAAAATATTATTTTTTTTATTTTCGGAACAGTAATTGCGCCTACCTGAGAGGCGCGACTAATCAAGCCTTTCTTTGAGGCGCAAATGGTGGGGCCCACATTTTTCATGAGTCATTAAAATGCATACTTTACTTGGATGAAGTATTTATTAGCAGATTCACTAATATGATTATATATATATACAAGCATGTATCATTATAAAAATAAAATTTAAATACTTATACCTAATAAAACATGTATCTCATTACAATAATAGTTATTTTCCAAATAACATATTATTTTATAATTTTATTTCTTATTTAATATTTTAATTTAATTTTAATAATGCATACTTTATCCGAATAAAGTATGTATTATATTCACTAATATGATTATATATATATATATATATTTACGCATGCATCACATTACAAAAACAAAATTTTAAATACTTATACCCAATAAAATATATATTAAAACAACTTTATAATATTACCAACTTTCATCGACTATATAATCCACAAGTTTGCCTTATATATTACCAAATGCTAATACATGCTTCATCCGGATAAAGTATGCATTTTAATAACACATGAAAGATGTGGACATTAATATTTAAGGCAAACTTGTGGATTATATAGTCGATGAAAGTTGATAACATTATAAAGTTATTTTTAATACTGGTTTTATTAGGTATAAGTATTTAAAATTTTGTTTTTGTAATGTGATACATGCGTAAATATATATATATATATATATATATATATATATATATATATATATAATCATATTAGTGAATTTGCTAATACATACTTCATCCGTAAAGTATGCATTATTAAAATTAAATTAAAATATTAAATAGGAAATAAAATTATAAAACAATATGTTATTTGGAAAATAACTATTATTGTAATGAGATACATGTTTTATTAGGTATAAATATTTAAATTTTGTTTTTGTAATGTGATACATGCGTGTATATATATATATAATCATATTAGTGAATCTAATACATACTTCATCCGTAAAGTATGCATTGTTAAAATTAAATTAAAATATTAAATAAGAAATAAAATTATAAAACAATATGTTATTTGGAAAATAACTATTATTGTAATGAGATACATGTTTTATTAGGTATAAGTATTTAAATTTTTTTGTAATGTGATACATGCATAAATATATATATATATATATATATATATATATATATATATAATCATATTAGTAATTGCTAATACATACTTCATCTAGATAAAGTATGTATTTTAATAACACATGAAAAATGTGGGCCCCATCATTTGTGCCTCGAGAAAAGTTTCGATTAGTCGCTACCAAAGAAAGGCTCGACATCGTTCAAAATAAAAAATATTTTATTTAAAAAAATTAATATAAAAGGAGCGAATGAAAAAAATACCCTATTTTCGTATATAATCGGGCTGACAACCTATTTTAATAAATAATTTTTTTTAAAATTTATTTTAGTAAAAAAGCCAGAAAAATCAAATATAGGAAACAAAGAGTAATCACTTACATCCATTTCAATCTTCTCCATATAAGGGCCATGACTCAAGATCACAATCTTTTGCCAATGGACCAAACCAAGAAAAGACCTTTAAGATTTTCGAAAATGATCCATCCATTACCGTTCACCTTGTGTTCTCTAGCAAGAAACTTTCCATACCAAGAACAAGAAAAGGCATAAAACTTCTATTAAACAATCAAATTCAACAATGAAAAGATAATTAATGAATATTTTATTAAGAAGTAATTATACCTGACAAAACCAAGAATTTACACCAAGTTTCTTTACATGGGAAAGATTTCCAAAACATGTTGTAAAGTCCTGCTCATATTGTCTATTTCTTCATTGAAGAACTGTCGCTTCAACAATGGAAGGCAAAGAACTGAGAGAGATCATCATTAAATCTCCACAGAATTTAAAAGTAAACAAATTGGCACATCAATTTCTACATTCAAAGCAAGCTCATCTATCCATCTAAGTGTTTAAGCCTCATGCTTTGCCACCAAGAAGTCTTAAACTTAAGTAACCTATGGCACCAATCAAGTGTCAAGCTTTCAAGAAGAGGACAGTTAGATAACAAGCCATTTAGAGTTTCATCATCGATCACACAATCAAAGAGCAAAGGGTTTTCAGTGAAGCAAACGGTAGAACACTTGGTGGATCTGGATTGAAAAAAAAAAAAAACCTTCAACGAAACATGTTCCAACCATCGAATATTATCATGGGAATACAACATGTTAGGCAAAAGGCAATGTTCTTCAGGCAGTAAATGAGCTATAACTGAAAGAATCTGAACCTGTTTTGAAATGGCAAACTCAATGCAGTGCTGAACATCAAGGTCATGGTCCCAAAAGGTTCCAACGGAGAACTCAAGGCTGAATTCAAGGCTTGGTGTTGGGTCAAAGTGTTTGTGTATGAAAATGGATTGGGATTCAGTGATCCCTTGATAAGGTGTGATTGGAAAGTCAATGACAGGGGTGAACTTCCATAGGATGAGTAGGCAAAAAAAGAGAGGATGTGATGGAGAATTACATCTGGTAATGCACTGATCCAATCTTGTTCTTCACACATACTCATCAATACACACACAATAAAAGCTTTGACTATGGAAGTTCACTGGAAGATCTCAGCTGCTACTACTACTATAATATTTTATACTTAAAAACGAGATCGGTGTTCCTTATCCAAAATAATAATGACACTGATAAAAAGGCTTTCGTGTAGCGTATTTTTTTTAAAGCTTTTTTAAATTAAAAAAAGTTTTTATAATTATTATTAAATTTAATTTTGAGAACAAAGTTGATTTATGTCCGGTTTTAATTTCCTAATATTAAATTATTGAACTCGTGTTAAATAAGTGTGAGCTTTAATCATTATTTTATACAAGTCAAAACAATAATATAAATATTTAGGTAAACTAACTAGTTAGTCATCTAATTTGTGGGGTGCTTTTATTTTGATCGTCCAAAATAAAATCTTTACAATTTTATCACCCAACTTTTAAAACTTTTTCATTTTAGTTGCTCAAACATTAAATCTCTAACAGCGGTTAATTTGTACACGTCACATTATGTTTACACTTTTATTTTGGTCACCCAATTTTTAGGTCACTTTCATTTTGTTCACCCAAAAAAATATTTTTTTAAGTATTAATAGGGGTAAAAAAATTAAGAATTAAAGTAAAAAAAAAAAAGAGGTAGCAACTAAAATAATGCATTCAAAATTTGTCAAATTTTACCCCCTTACTGACAGTTCTAAATTTCAAAACATCAAAATCAATTAAAAATTATTAAAAATTTTATCCCTTCATAGCGTCTATAGATTTGATACTATAATATTGAAATTAATTAATTTAATATTATTTTAAAATTTATTTTATGTTTCTAAATTAAAATAACTAAATAACTTATTTTTATAATTGTCTATGAAACACAAATTTCTTTTGATTATATGATCTTGAATCTTCTATGCTAAGCTATAAGTAAAGAAAATCCTTGCAATTAATTTAATTAATTAATTTCATCTTCCATGACAAATAAAAACTTATAGTTACAAATTGGAAGATTTGAGATTATATCATCACAAGATTTATGTTTCAGAGACAATTATTAAATTTGAATTATTTGAGTTAATTTTATTAAGGATAATTTGGAAACATAAAATAAAATTTTAAAATTTAGAAGGAGATTAGATAAATTAATTTCAATATTATAGTTACTGATTGGTTCGCATTATCAAGGGATAAAACACTTTCAACAATTTATTTAATTTATTTTGATATTTTGAAATTTCAATATTTAAAAAAAATAGAATTTTCAGCAATGGGATAAACAAGTGTAATTTGAAAAATTTTGTGTATTATTTTAGTTTCTACCGCTTTTTCACTTTAATCCTTAATTTTTTTTCTATCCCAATAAATTCTTAAGAAAGAAAAAAAGATACTTTCTAGGTGACCAAAATGAAAGCAACCTAAAAGTATGGTGACTAAAAATGAAAGTGTAAACATGATATAACGTGTACAGTTAACCGTCGTTAGAGATTTAACACCTGGGTGACAAAAATGAAAACTCTCTAAAAGTGAGGAGATGAAATTGTAAAGATTTCATTTTGGGTGATCAAAATGAAAGCTTTAAAAATTGAATGACCAACTAAATAGTTTACCCTAAATATTTAAAATAATCTACACAACAACATAAACATTAAATATAATGAATATTAGAAAATTTTAATAAAAATAAATTAATAAAATTTTGAACAACTTCTATATATTTTAAAAAGTAAAAATTCTATAATTTAAAGGATTAAAATATTTTAAATAATGTTTGTAAATTCATAAAAAGAGATGTTCATATAACTATTATAATCCCGATTTTTTATAAAAATAACTCAAAAATAATTAATTACTTAAATAAACTATTTTTTGATAAAATACAAAAATAACTTAAAATCTACAATAAAAGTTGGTGGAGCGAAAGTGTTTGACACCACCAACATGCCACGTCAGCAATCTACATTAAAAAATTATTTTTTTGGTGGAGCCATGTAAAATGGCACTACTTGTATAAATATTAAGAAAATATTATAATTTTTTAAAGTATGAAGGGTTTAAGCAATTTTACCTTTTTTTTTTAGCCAAATAAATTGGCCCCACCAGATTCCAAGACACTAGCCTGTTTTGCCTATTTTCCTATTGAAACAGCCTAAATTTTTTATTTTTTTTCATTCCTTACTTTTTTTTATTCTTTGTCCTTTTTCATTTTTTTTCTTTTAAGTTTTTTATTTGTCCTTTATTTATTAATTTTATTTGTTTATTATTGGTTTTATAAAATTTAAAATGTATATTTTAAATATTTTATAATATTATTTTTAAAATTTTAAATATACTTTTATAAAATTATTTTTTAAATTTAAATATATTATTTTTAATATTATAAAATATTTAAAATATATTATTTTTAAAGATATAACATTTCAAATTTATTACTTGTTTTATAATATTTTTAATGCATATTTTAAAATTTTAAATATATTTTTAATTTTAAATATAATTTTTAAATTATTTTTAAGAATTGTGATTTTTAAAATTATTTTTAAAAATATTCAAATGATTTTTAAAATTCTATTTAAAATTTAAAAAATAATATTTTATTTAAAAAGTGAAAATTGAATTGATTGAAAAAATAAAAAATGATTTATTTGTTAAAAAGATTAAAATATATATTAGAAAATTTATATATATTAAAATATATATTATAACTGTCACATCACATTAGTGATATTAACAATGTGACTAGTCATTACCCTAATTGTTAGTTTAAAAAATAAAAGAATAAGAACATCCTATTTAAGAAGGTGGGGTTTAGTCCCTTCAAATATTTTGTAGAAGGAAGGAAGAAAAGAGAAAAAAAAAGAGTAAGTTATTAATAGTTTTTATTTTGTATTTTTATATTTTATAGTTATTATAATATAATAGTTAATTATATTTAATTTATGTATTTTTTAAATTATGCAAATATTAAAATATCTTCTAGAGTAAATACGGATTACACTTCATTAAGGATCAATGAAACAAGAAAATTAATTATAAATTAAATAAAAAATCATTTTGATTCCATGAAACTAATCTCTATTTGGTTGCTATTATCCCTTTTAAATTCCTTTTTGCATGAAATTGATCTCTACGTCCTAGTTATAATTTTTTATGACATTTTCATAAATTTATATAATAATTTGTTTTAATATGACAACATTTCTACTTAACTTTGCATTGTTATTGTGCTTGGTTCCATTGGTGGAGTACAAAAAGATACATTTGTCAAGTGATTTTTTTTATAAAGGTTCTCGTATGTAAAATAAATTTTGAGTTTGAATATGTCCGGTTTATATTATATGTAAAACTCTATGTATTATTATAGATATTGATTCAATAAAAATAAGTCTTTTTATTTTTATATTTTCCCATACCACCTATGTTTTTTACGATATTATTGCTTTTTTTTATGTACTTTTGTAGTTATATGGTTGCCCTTTATTTTAATGCGTAATTATGATTAGGACATAATAATCACATTTGATCTCTAGGTGTTATTATTAATATTTTATTACTATTTAATTTAACTTAAATAAAAATACTTAGAATGACTACGTTGGTATAGTATAAATGTGATGTTTTTGTTTTCTCAACCTTTCAATTTTACTTTTCAATATATAATTTTATGTTAAAATTATATAGATAATTGATTTGTCATATTTTTATAAAAATTTTATCATACAAGATGGGTATCAGGTTTTGAGGTCATGGTTTTATTTTCCCAAGTATGATTTGAACGAGCAGATCATGCCATACTTACAGTTGGCGGGATTTGGGACGTTGCATTGATCCGGAGGTTTGACCTGAGGGTGAACTTATTATCCACCTTGGTTGAGTAATGGTGTACAAAGACCTACACCTTCATTATGTCGTACGGAGAGTAGACTATCACATTAGAATGCGTTGCTATACAACTTGGGTTACGAGTTGACGGTGCTATGGTCACGAGCCAAAGTAAAGTGTTGGAACCTTCAGTACTATGCCACAGATTGCTTGGATGATCCTCTAGTGATGGGAAATAGAATTTCACATGCTTGACATTGGCATAGTTGAAAGCAAATTTTAAGGAGTTATCAAGCACTGCCACTGAGCACGAGGTGATGTGTGCTGCTTGAGCCTATATTATGCAGCTGATTGGGGGTACTTATGCCGATCAACACGTCTAATAAGGTCTACTTAAAGTACTTGCCTCTATTGGAGGATCTCTCGTGTCGATAGTTATAGTTAAAGATCGGTAGTGTTGGCCATATTGTACCATAAGCTTTGCCGAACAACAAAACATGGGGTTAGAAACGTGGCTGGTTGTTTGGGTCTGCTACAGTCATTGGCTCTATACAGGATGTCGTTTCTAGCAGCTGTTAGCTATTAACCATATTTGTGGCCACTTATAAATAGGTAAAAACAAAATTATACTTAATATTTAACAACTCATAAGTGTGGATAATATTTTCCTAAGTTTAGTTGCTAGCGTGTTTATTTCAATTTCAGATGGGCCAAGTCTCCGAGATTGGTGCGAGCCAAACATTAATCATTTATTGCCAAATGATAGAGGCATCCGCTAGAGAGAAATTAATATATATTAATATGGTTTAAGTAATTTTGATTTAACTTATCCACTTGTAGTATGTGATGTGACTTGACTCATTATGTTATATTGTGCAGTTCTTGTGGATGTCGTATTCTACACTGAACATTGCAACCCTTATTCCTCAATGGGTTTACACTGAAGCCCATGTGTGGTGCATTAACACGCCGGTGCTCAACTTCTCAACCATTGAGTGGTACAATGCCGATCGTGTTATGCGACAATTTAAGTGTAGACAATTTGTGCTGGTCGAGGCACAACAATTTGTGCTGGTCGAGGCACAACAATTTGCTGATGTCCATGGTAAGACCATGAGGGGGAAACATACAACAGATTGGAGCGTGGAACATCAATGTTATGTAGCACTATGGAATGCCCGGTATGACAAGCGGCCTAAGATGCACTCTTACATGTTTGACTTCAATCTCTCGACTGAATACATATAGTGGTACATGACTCGATGGGTGCGTTTATTTATATGGTGGGCAACTTATGATAGTACCGGATTACGGCTATAAACTTGGAAGTCAACTTATGGCGGAGCTAGAGAATCAACGTATGGCGGAGCCTGAATCAGAGGAGCAACCTTTGAACACATCTAACCAATAGATTGACGCTTTTTGTGATGAGTCGTAGAGCAGTTCATATCACCCGGACATGGCCGGTTCGAGTTCATATCACCCAGAGCAGCCACTGATATCATTTGATATGTTTGGTAAGAACATGTACTCCACCCTGCCTCAGATTATGTTCGATCTAGCTGTCGGTCCTCCTGATGTGTACAGAACACCCCAACGTCCACCCCGTCAACGAAGGCCCATAAATCGCTATACTCCGAACGATGATACCACTCCCGATTCTTTCCAATTTTCAGTTATGTAAATTTCAAGTGTTATGTAATTTTGTTGTATTGGTTTATAATTCCACAACTTATGTATTAATCTTTTTTTGTATAATTTATAATATCTTTTAAAGTATTAAAAGTTGCAACTATTAATTTTAAATAAAAGCTTAACACTAAACAATACAAAATTTATTTCCAAAATACCACAAAATGCAAAAATCGGGTACAACATTTAATTTCTTTCAGATCGTGAAGATTGACCAGTATAGACGTTTCCATGAAGACACTTGCTCCAATCGTGGCCAACTGTTCTATATATAGTGCAACGCTTTTGATCGACATGTTTTCTTATATCCATGTCATTTTGAATCCTTATTGTTGTCTGTCGACCTTTAACTCTCCTACGTAGTGACCGATCTAACAATATCTTGAACACAGGCGGTTGCATTTCCCATGTCGATGCATCCCTTAATATGAGGAATTCGTTACCCCAAATACTCAACATACATTCAAGTGTGTACACATTGTCGATATATTATTCGACATTCAAACTGTAGGTAGCACACACTGCAACCACATACGCACACGAGTACCGTAGTGTTTGGAACATCCTGCACTCACATTGCCTGTTTCGGAGTTATGGTGAGATCCTTGACCGACGATCGATGTACTCTGTCACTCGAAAAGTTTCCAAGTTCCGAGAATATAATTATGTATTCATCGACTTGGCCTTTTAAACGTTCTCTGTCATGGCATCCCTGATTTTTTCGACGTGCACGTGTCCTGCTTCTAACTATTTTGCTTGTTTCAACCCCATTTTTTACATTAAGGTTGCTAACCTGTAAAACGTGGCTGTAAAAACTACTGAAATTGGCAAGTGACGCATATGTCTTAAGACGGAGTTAACGGCCTTAATGAGGTTGGTTGTTTATGACCATATTAGTACCCCTCGTTAAATTGTTTAAGAGAAGGTTTGGACCCCGCCATATCAATCTCTAACCTCGCCAACTTATGTCTGAATCGGTTTGCTTCCAGCTCGTATCTTATGTTTTTTTTTATAAAACACATTACCACCCCAATTAGGAAATGGACTCGAAATATTTACAAATACGAATTTAAATACGATATTTTTACGCATGTTCATAATTCGTTTGCACCAATCTTTATCCTTGTACTCATTGTGGAAATTGACAGCGATGTGACGAATACAGTAGACGGACCTCCACGGAACCTTGGATTGTTGAATCATAGCAACAAGGCCTTTCGATCTGTCAGAGATAATGCAAATGTTATCTTGCCTGAAAACATGCCTCCGTAAGTTCCGAATGAAATATGCCCACGATTCGGGGTTCTTTGACTCCACGATGACGAAAGTGATTAGTAGTACATTTTTGTTACCATCTTGTACAACAGCAATTAGAAGTATTTGCATGTATTTTCTATAAAGCCACGGTCCATCAGCTTGCATTAGTGGTTTGTAGTGGGGGAAGTCCCTAACACATGGATTTGAAAGTCCAGAATAGTCTACGGAAAACTCTTTTCCCTAGTTCCAATTGTCCATTTGGGCCTCTATAAGGCACGTGTACAAGTCTATGATAGTTCCTAGGACGTACTCCACCATCGCTGAAATCCAACCTTGAAGTTCATTGTATGACGCAACCCAATCGCCATACAATTGTTGTATGGCCATTTGTTTCGCCCACTATGCTTTCCTGTACGACACTCTGTATTGGAATCAGGCTTGCATTTGCTTAATCAATGTCGACACAGGAATGATTGGGCTATCTTTCACTAGTGGCATGATGCAATTGCAAATACTTTTGGCATCCAATTCTGGTGGTCTTGAGACATACGTGTGACAACGCATGTATGACGCCTTTCTAATTTTTGTATTTTCCACTGTTAAGTCCTCTGTATAAATGCAGTCCAAACCCGCCAACCACACCCATCGTTGGCTCTCCAACATTTCCCAACATATAATGTCGACGTAGACTTGGCAACCTTGTAATCAATCGACAACTTCATACTGTACTATTTGATGGCAAACACACAATCTGCCTTGTTTTCGAACTGTTGTCCAACGAACAATCCTCTAATTGCAAATTTATCTTCAATCTATTAGTAGGTACTATATCGACATACTTAGGGAACTTGAATACATGCGCTGCATCTAGATCTACATTCAACATATTGCCCCTAGGTTCATTTCGTAAAATAATGCCACGACTCGGGTTACTGAATGAATGGTTGTGAACATCTTCAACCTCTTCCGAACTTTCATTATCAATATCGTTTGGAACCTCATCAACATCGGGGTCACTAAAATCTTGAATGTCCTGGTCAGAATCTTCACCATTATTGGTCATTTCTCCGAAATCTGCCTCTGTGCTTATTATCACCAGATGTATTTGTAAACGGGGACCAGAGGTAGGGTTGTTTTATGAACTCCCACCATAATTTGGATTTTCAGGTATCTGTGATGCCCTTCCGCATTCTAACTGGTCTGTTCATCCAACATTAAGATCAAAGTCAAATTCGCGATGTTGACTTATTGGACTAACATTCTTAACAGGCTCTAAGTCTGCTAACTCAACAAATAATTCAACTAGTTAATAGTTCTCACTCCCAATCGACCATCATATTTCCATCATAGTGCCAAGTCACCATAATCTAACTGTTGCATCTCACAAAATTGGAACGAATCTGTAGAGATTGGAAACTTGTAAAATAATCTAGACATCGCCCTTCTACAACGAAAAACTATTTTTGCACTGATCTTCCTTTTCATTTCTACCAGCTTCATATTTTTTTGAATCGCAGTCCTACTCTTTGCTGACCTTGAAATACACAACCAACGTCACTTTCTACAATTTAACCATAAAAAAGAACATGCACCAAAAACACCTTATTATTCATCTTCAACAGAATTTTTGAACTCTCTTACTAAACACAACAATTTCACCATTCTATATATACTAGAGAACCAAGACGTGCAACCATAAAGAATGGCTCCACCAAAATAAAATATTAAATATTAAATTTTCATAATAATAAAACATATTTTTAAAAATTACACTTGTAATAAAATGGTGAAGTCATTCTAAAAAATATTATTTTTAAAATTTTAAATAGAATTTAAAAAACATTTGAATATCTTTAGAAATAATTTAAAAATCATAATTTTTAAAATTATATTTAAAATTAAAATATATATATTTAAAATTTTAAAATATACATTTAAAATTTTATAAAACAAATAATAAATTTGAAAGGTCATATCTTTAAAAATAATATATTTTAAATATTTTATAATATTAAAATAATATTTAAAATTTAAAAAATATTTAAATTTAAAATAATAATAATTTTAAAAATATATTTAAAATTTTAAAAATAATATTATAAAACATTTCAAATATACATTTCAAATTTTATAAAATTAATAATAAACAAATAAATAAAACAAACAAACAAAATAAATAAAGCACAAATAAATAAAACTTAAAAAGTAAATAAATAAAAACTTAAAAAACAAAAAAATGAAAATGACAAAGAATAAAAAAAGTAACAAATGAAAAAAATTAAGTTAATAGGCATAACAAGGTAGTGTCTTAGAATCTAGTGGAGCCAATTTATGTTGTTTCACCAGAAAATGTAAAATTATTTAAACCCCATACTTTCAAAAATTACAATATTTCTTTAGTATTTATATAAGTGGCATAATCTTTTATATTGCAATAAAAAATAAAGAGCATGTATAATTTTTTTATATCGCAAGTAAAATTGAATTATCCTTTCGCTTTTCTATTATTCTCTTTTATCCTTTTATAATTTTATTTATCTTTTAATTTAAGAATAATGATATTCACCGTAACTTTGTTGAACACAAAATGATAGAAATATGTGGCTTGTAAATAGTACTATAACACATATTATACTAAAAGATAAAAAAATAAAAAAATTTGATAATAAACAATTAAAAAACTTCATCGATAATTTATGATTTGATGCAGAAAATTGTATTGAATAACTATGGCTGAGAGTACAAAAAATAGGTAGAGAGAAAAAATAATAATTAGAATTAAATTGAAGAATTAAACTTATTGATTTTTAAAATTAAGTCTAAATTAATAAAATCTATAAATATTAAAAACTAAAATTATTATTAAACAAATAAAAAAGCCACGTCAAACTTTCGACTTGAACTTAACGATACAGTGACTAAAACTCTAAAAGCGAAAAACCGTCTAACAGGAGTACGAAACCCTAGTATCAATCAAAAAAATAAAGGTGACGAAAAGCGTGACAAAATATTTCTGTTCTTTTTTATTTTTTCTTGTCTAAACACTCATCGTCTTCTCTGAGAATCGATTTCATTGTCAGGTAAAATCCCCATATTTTGCCTATTATTATTTCCCCTTTATTTACATTTTTGCCTGTTGATTTCTCTGTTCTTTTTTTTCTTTCTTTATAATTTTATTTTAATTCGAGTCTCTTTTTATGAGATCTATGTTTTTTCTGCTGTTATTTATAATCTCTTTGCATGCAATCTATTGTTTGGGGGGTGATTTTGGGTTCAAGTTATTGGATTTGAAAATGTTGTTGTTTTCTTTTTTCCTGGTCAATTTTAGAAGACCATTTATATGTATGCTGTTCAAATTTTCGGGTTTGATTTGATTTTTTTTCCTGTGATAGAATCTTTGAGATATTGTTTTCTTTTTCCTCATTATATGTTACATTAAGGATAGTTGATTAGAAGCGGGATTTTAGTTTGTTATAGAATATAAATTTGTAGGTCGAAGTTGTAATTAGTAACATTGTGAATTTGTGTAGTTGAAATGCTAAGTTATAGGAGGTGTTGAGTATTTATTTAATCGTATTGTTCAAAATAGTTTTACTATTTGCTTTCACTTTCTTGAATTTTCTGAAAAAATTAATGTCTTATGGTTGAATTATAGTATTTAAGTTAGCATTATATTCTGAATTTCATGGAAATAATTGGCAAAAACAAAGGGTGCAATTCATTTGTTTTATATGTATTGCTATTTAGAAAATAAAAAGAGGGGGTTGGGGGGTTAAACATATACTTAGTTAATAATTTGTTTATGTTTTGAAAATGAAGATGGCATTGCGAGGAGTTTGGCAACTTAAAAAGCTGATTGTAAGCTATTGTGATTGGGGAGGTAGTAGTAGGGGCATCAGGTATGATTTTAATCCTTCTTTTTTTTCCACTTGTTAACTTTTATATAAACCTCTTGAGTATTATCTTCTAAACTTTATGGCTTATATTATTTTTGGTATATTTGCTTGACACCTCTGGGGTAAAGTACTTTTTCGAAATCTCAATGTTTGTTGCATCTCTCTTTTCAATTCCAACATTGCAATGTGTTTTTCTCATCTTTGTTTGCCTAATAAAGCAGGTACCTTTTTGTTAAATGTTTTCTTGATCTGTTGGCCAAGAGTTTGTGCTAAGATTTGCATTTCAACTTTAGGTATTATTCTTGTTTATGCTGTGGAGACTTGTATCTATATATAAACTAAACTATTGAACCACTTCTGAGTAATTTGCAAATAATGAATGAATCAGCTTCTCAAGCTAGTATTAAGTTGTGTCACTTTCATCTGCGCACAATGTGGTTTGATAGTTGAAATTATGGATGATCTGAATCTAGCTGTAGGTGATTAAATAAATGATCACCAAAGTAGTGGGATAACATAGATTAAGCAGGATATCTTGGATGATGTAGGAGTTCATCTTGAGATAGGCTGCTTTCTTTAATATTTGTACAAGTATATTTGAATGCTTAGCACTTTGGGTTACATTACGGTACTCAAGTCATCTCTGCATGTGTATGCGCTGATAATTACTGTGACCCGGTGAAAGAGTAGTGAAAAATTGAACTTTGTCATTACTCATCCACCTAAGTATTTGGGGACCAAAATAGAAACAGAGAAGCACATTTCCCTCCCTTTTCTTTTGTCATGTGACTGAGGCTATTCTGGAGGGGGAATTGACGTGAGAATTCTTGAAAAAAAATTTGCTGTGGGGATGGTAAAATCTAACGGACTGTTTTTGCTAGTCATTATCACACGAATAGGTTTTCTAATGACTTAATGATACAATATTGGGATGCCTTTCAAGTAAGGTAAATGAAAAGGCCATACTTTGTTAACATTTGGTTTTTGACTCATACACCATGGTAGTCTCAAGTTCAACTCTGTTATAATTAATAATAACAAGAAGCATGTACAAATACCAATTCTCTCCTGTAAATGGATTCTGAATTCTTCAAACTCATGGTAATTTTGACATGGTTATGCCAGGGCATTTATGGAGTCTGAGTTACCAACTTTTAAAGAGAAAAACCCTCAGCTGGAGGTGGTTACTGAACTCATTCGTGGGCAGCATCCACATTTGAAAGGCTTTTACAGTAAGTTACTCTTTCTTGGATGAGTTTCAGACATGATGCATACAAGTATGCGTTGTTTTTAACCATGTCTCAAAACATGTATCTTGCCAAATTCTCAGAGAACAAAAACGAGCGGGTGGTATGCGTGAAGAATATGACTCCTGAAGATATCCTTCTTTATGGAACCAGGCTAAGAAACGCATTGGGAAGAAAGGTGGTGAAATTGAAGACAAGGCATGTAACTAAACACCCTAGTGTGCAAGGTACATGGACAACTGATGTGAAATTTTGAGACACAATAGTACCAAGTTCTTCACAATTTTGTCTGCATGTTTCTTTATTGTTCTGTGTAGTCATGATGGCAACTTTGCTGAAACATTCACTCTTTGGAGGTGAATGAAACTGTTGTGTAATGAACAAAGGCTAATGATGTCGTAATAGATGATTGGACCCAAATATTTAATAATTTTAGAGCATCTGTACGTCTTCAAAACATCATAGCATTCAACCTTCTCAGGTTTTGAACTTCTAATAATTTGTCTAATGAAACAATATATGAACAAGAGAGGAAACTCTAGGCAAGCTAAAAATTTCCTCTTCAACTAACTCTTTAGGGCTATTATTACATCTATCACTAAATTCAGGATCAAATTCAAGCCTATGATAGGTTAAAGATAACGTCTCAAGAACAACTGCCTGTTGCAACAGATGCTTAATAAATTCAATCTCACTTTTATAAACAAAGAAATGATGTACCCTAATTTCCTTCACATTATGCAGAAACTCTGTTGTTAGTTGTCCATCTTTTTTCAACTCAACAAAAGGAGGCTCCAAGGCAAAAGTTGGTCTACTCCCACCAGCTTCTTCCCAATACGAAGATCTAAACTGCAAATCCATCAAGAATCATAGTGCAAATAGAATGATGAGAAATTAGGAAACTGAGTAATTTCTCACATCTATTTCAATCCTCTCCAAAGAGGGGCAATAACCCAAAAAGGCAATTAGCGCTATGAACTCACACTCTTTTGCCAATGGACCAAACCAAGAAAAGACCTTAAGATTTTTGAAAATCTTCCATCCATTTTTGTTTACCTAATGTTCTCTAGCAAG
This sequence comes from Gossypium arboreum, assembly GCF_025698485.1. Classification (NCBI taxonomy): domain Eukaryota; kingdom Viridiplantae; phylum Streptophyta; class Magnoliopsida; order Malvales; family Malvaceae; genus Gossypium; species Gossypium arboreum. The sequence goes on along the minus strand of NC_069073.1, from coordinate 9,265,069 downwards.
AAACTTTCCGTACCAAGAACAAAAAATGGATATGAGACTTCAATTAAACAATCAAAATCCATTTAAAACAAAGCAACAAATATTTACAGAGAAATAAATATACCTGAGAAAACCAAGAGTTCACACTGAGTTCCTTTACATGGACAAGATTTCTTAACCATGTTCTAATGGAAAATTCTTGCCCATATGGTCTATAACTCCATTGAAAAACGGTAGCTTCAACAATCGAAGGCAAAGAAGTGAAAGAAATCTTCATTAAATCTCCACAGAATTTAAAAGTTGACAAACTTGACACATCAATTTCTAGATTCAAATAATGGTCAACTATGCATCTATGTACTAGGTGCTTAAGCCTCATACTTTGACACCAAGAAACTTTAAAGTTACGTAATCTATGGCACCGGTCAATTGTGAAGCCTTCAAGAACAGGGAACTTAGAAACCAATGCCTTTAAAGTTTCATCGTCAATCGCACAATCAAAGAAGCAAAGGGTTTTGAGTGAAGCAAAAGGTAGATCACATGGTAGGTTTGGATTGAAAAGAAAACACTTCCAAGGAAACTTGTTCTAATGATCGGACATTATCATGGGAATAAAACCTGTTAGGCAAAACATAATGTTGTTCAAGCACTGCTGTGCATAAATGAGCTGAAACTGAAAGAATCTGAACCTGTCTTGAAATGGCAAACTCAATGCAGTGTTGAACATCAAGGTCATGCCGCAAGGGTCCAGTGGAAAACTGGAGGCTGAACTTAAGGAGTTTCGGAGCTTGGTGTTGGGCCCAAGTGTTGTGTATGAAAGTACATTCAGATGGAGTGGTGTGTTTGTAAGGACTATACATTGGAATGTGAATGACGGGGGTAAACGATCCATCTCTCGGATAAAATGCTGGTTTGAACTGAATGTTTGGTTGGCAACAAAGACAATTTTGTGGAGAATTGCATCTGGCAATGCACTCATCCAATCTAGTTCTTCTTCACACACGCTCATCAATACACAAAATGAGCTTTGACTTATGAAGTTTGCTGGAATTTTGAGATCTCAGGTGCCGCTATAATATGTTATACTTTAAATGGGAATTGGTGTTCGACTATTTTATAAATACTCTCAACGCATTACCACCACTTACTTTACCTACTCACTGTATATCAAAGTGTACCGTCCCATAATATATTTCCCTTTTCTTTCCTAAAATTCCCCATGTGAAGAGTTCATGAGAATTTATCTCTGGATTTTCAGACACAAATACTTGATGAAAAAGTGTCTGGATGATTGAAATTGCAAGCACCTTCATCATTTCTAAATCACAACTTCAATTTTAGCATGAAAGCATCTCTTGTACATTAATTTACCATTTCATTTTCAACGTTACCTCTTTTTTACATCAATGGCGGAGATGGTTTCCAAAACAAAACAAAAAAAACAACACACTTCCAATCCAATAAAAAAAATTTAATTTCAGTCATAACTTAAAGAGATTCAATTGGCGTATCCTTATATGAGGAATATAAGATAGACAAGGGATCATTTAATTTCATTATAGAATAGACACAGGTCATCGACTGTAATAAGGAGGCCGACCCAGCACCGCTGCACCTCCTTGTCTAACATTAGCCCATGGCGGCTGCTGCTGCTGCTGCATGGGCATGGAAGATGCACCAGGTTGTGAAAGGGGTGATGAACCTGCAGGTCTTGCCGCATTAACGTATGTAGGGGCTGTCAACGATTGATATGTTTGACCAGGAACTGATCCATATGGCGGCCTAGCCTGAAAATTTGGATCCCAAGCAGGAACTTGTCCAGCAGGAGGTTGACCCTGTATTGCAGCTGAAGCCGAATAGTCAGTACCATGGTGCACCGGAACACCCTGAGGATTCTGCCAAGCATTTGGAGCAGCAGGCAATCCCGGAACTTGTGTTGCAAGCAAACTCGGGTCTGAGATTGTGTAATCTCTACTTTTATCACTGTATGCCTGCGGCAAAAGATGAACTCATCAGAATCATGTGACAACATTGCTATGACTCTTCATTTTTCTTTAAGTACCCATGTCACATTTTTGGATACGAATGTAGCGATCCTCCAGTGACCCTTTAAATATAGGGAAAAACTTATTAAAAAATTGAGCAGGTAACTGACGGTTATATCCAAATTCAAATAACATAGTCAAGAAGCATACAATTTAAGGCCAAGATCCCCTTTTTTTCCCAATCAAGAACAGATTCCCTTTATCTTCTAATGAAGTCCTAAGTTATTTTTCCTACATTTACTCAAAAAGCACATATTTATACCTTTACATTGAGATCAGTATGACGAGAGTATGATAGATGAAGCTTACAATAGCCACCATCATATATGCAGTGTCCCTCTAAGGATTCTTTGGCAACTGCTGCGGTTGTAACATCTGGATATAATACATTCAACATCAGTAAAATCGATCAAAATACTCTCTAACGTAAAAACATGAATTACAAAAACAAGTAATTTGCAGGTCATTACATGTCTAATGGTCCCCAAGGCACATCCCATAGACTTGGACGCTCTCAAAGTTCAAATCTTTGAGATAAGGTGTGGAAAAAAGTATCCCACAATCATCAGAAAGAGAACAAATTTCAAATAAAACCGAACAAAGTGAAGCCAAGAGAATGGTATTATAGTTATTATATAATATACACATCAATGCACTTTGCATGAAACTTTAAAAGAGAAGACATTAGATCTGATTTGCTTTTGCTTTTGCTTTTGCAAAGGTGCCGAAGATGCATTTTAACAAATTCTCTTCACAAAGAGTGGTGAGGCACATAAACTGTCCGGTCTTTCATTAGTGCCTAGGTGCCTGCCTTAATAATGAAATAAAATTTTTAAAAAAAATACCATATGTAGGAAAGGTTCGTGAAGTAGGGAAAGAATGACCAAAAAAGAGAACAAACTCAATTCTCCAAGTCCTCTTTGCATGGAAGGATAATTGGGTATCAAATCATTAGGTATGTATGGATTACCGAAGACGGAAATAAACAAATTCAGAATTCATGTAATGAAAGCATACCGGGATATTGAATAAGTGCCTGTGTTCCACCATTCTTCTCAAATATGGCAATCTTTTGGACTGTGCCAAATGCTGAGAACACCTACAATATGTAAGCAGTAGAATAAAAATATGAGAAAATTTTCAAGCAAGAACCCAGTACAGGCATGCCAATGGAGCAGCAACACAACATCCTACCTTGTGAAGAACATCAACTGTCACAGCATACTGCATATTTTCAATTGAAGCAAGTAGCACATTACTCTGAGGCTCTTGCTTTTTTCCATCAGGACCAACTACAGGCTGGAGATTACCACATATTAATGAACACCCAACGTTATAAAACAGGTCAAATGTTTGTAACTGAAAAATCTACCTGCAAAAGTCCTTCCATTGCAGTAGGATTCACAGGAAGGTAAGGATTGGTATAGTCCCTGCATAAAATGTGCAAACAAAATCAGATCACATTAAGTAAAAATGCATCACCTGATGCCAAATAGAAATTTGCATCTAGTAAGGATAAATGATTTATGGTAACGAAGTACTGCAAATGTAATAGAGATGATCAGATGACATGAAAAATTATGGGTTCAAGTCAAGAACCATCTTGTTTGACAGGAATAGTAGATCAATCACTATAACTGCATCCAGTTGGTTCCAACCATATAGCGAATAGCAACTCAAAGCTTTCAAATACATGCCAATTGAAGACTCTTAGCAAAATTACAACTCATTCTCTGAATGCTACAGCCTTGAATTCGACCAATGCTTCCAGAAACAATTCCTAATGTTCAAAGAGAAGCAACATAGATAATATTTTTATGGAATACAACAAATGAATGTTATTAATAAAAATTACATTAACATACACAAGTCTCTATCCCCCACAAGTAAGTAAAGCTTCTGCAAATTTGCATGCTGACCCACTTTCATTATATAAGAAAAATGAACATCATAGCAGAGACTATTGTTATGACTTTAAAATACTTGAAAAAACTCAGGTTCCACAACGCTGAATTGTTCAGCTAATAGAATAAATAATTGCAAGCACACAACAGTTGAATACAAGGTTCGCAATGGGAAACACTAAACAAGTTTAAAAGCAATATTCAAACATAATATCAGATTAATTTTACTAGCATGTTACATGATATGCTCCAATGATCAGTCAATTACAAAATTTATTTGTATGAAAGAAGGAGCAAAAGCTCCCCCACTCATGATGCCCCCAAAGTCGTAATTCCACAATCAACATATAAACAACTGCAACTATAATGTGATTTGAAAATGCAGGGAACTGTGGTCAAAAGATTAAGAAAATTACTAAGCGGCCATGACAACACATCTGTGTGCTGACTACCAGGCTTCACTAACACCCTAGATGACAAAAAGCATACACATTGATTAGAAACATATCAGATGCCAAAATAAATATTTCGCAGGATCATTACTTCAGATTTCGGAAATGAACATGACCAAACATTGATGAACTTTAAATAGAAAATATCATGATATTTTGGATGCACTTTTACCTGCTCCGATGAGACTGAAACTTGATATTCAGATCAGTGTGTGCTGAATATGAGATTCTCAGGTAACAAGAAGAAACATGATCTGGAAGCAAGTACCTAAATTCAAAATATCATGATAAAACATTACAACACAACCACATTTTATGAAATACCTGAACTACATATCGTACAATAAATATGAAGAGAATTAAGTGATGCTAGATGAGAAAAATGAGTATATGCGTTAAAGTAGGAGGATGCAAGGCTATAGTACTTACCTGGGAATACTTCTCCCATCCAATGCATTCCTCGCCGAAGATGCAGTTTCAGCATCAGTGAATTGGATTAATGCCTGCCAAATTTACCATAAAATGAGTATGATATTGGAAGATATGCAATCTCCAAAGATCCAGATGCATATTTTTGACATCTCACCTGGAATCCGGCAGCCTTTTCAAAAGTAGCAATCTTGTGCACAAAACCAAATGCAGAAAATACCTGAAACCAAATTCAATTAGATACAATCACAGATCATAAATTCAAAAATATAAATTAAAAGAATACTAGCAAACATCACAAGCAATAGTATAATGGGAGAAATCACTGTTAGCATATGCAAATGGATGAGAAATAAGTTCAGAATGACACCTGAGGATACATGCCTCAAGATATACCCTAGAAAGGAGCATGACGTACATGACAATATCTCCAACTTATCTCCAAGAAAGGAATTTAACTTAGGGGCATAACCATCTATGATACAACTGATTTCAATTAAAATGATGCTATTATGTAAAAGAACAAGAAAAAAATGACAGTTTAATTCATTGTATATTATGATAGTTAAAACTGATACTTTCACTGTATACTACCTTTAACTTCAGACGTATATTAGCTAAAAAGACCATCAATCAATCTGTTGACTGAAGGACACTTCATGAACTTTCTATTTTAATAGTTCACAATCGCAACAAGTATTCTCATTCAAAACAAAGCTTCACAAGATTTAGACGGACTAAAAACAGGTCAATTTATAACTATAAACAAGATATCTTCATTTACTCATAACAATAGGCTCCTTGGAGCAAGATTCATCCAAAACTCCAATTCCTTATGCAAATACCAGAAGCCCCTAAGCATAAAAAGGCTTTAACACCTTAAACTACCTATTCTTTTAGCAGAACAACAGAAAATCTGTAACAACTGGTCGCATTTATTTGAAGAAATGCATGTGCCAGAAATAATCACTTACCAAGTGAATGGTCTCAATGGTCACGTCATTAGGTTCCACACCCTCAATGGTAACCAGCAACACATTTCCAGGGGTATCTCCAGCACTTTTGTTGTTGACAATTTCATGTCTGTTTGAATATTGAATATACACAGTTTTTCCACGAATCTGTGCTGGTTCTGATGATGAAGCATAGTATGAAACCATTGAAATAGCCTGATTTAAGTCTGCCTGCAAATAAAAGTAACACCTTTTCTTAACATCAAACCATTACTGATCACCCTTTAAAAAGATTATCTAGACTTCACTAATTGAAATTAACCCATAAAATATTTACACTAAAAAATAAAACCATCATCGATCAAAAATTCCAATTGCCAACTAACCCACCAAATTTATATTTGTGATTTGATAGAAAAGAAAATAAAAATAAAATTTTATCTTGCGCATTAGTAATTAACCTTAACCTAACACAGTGGAACAAAACCATCATCCCCAAAACACACAAAAATGAATAAAAATAAAAATTCTGCCATCGACCCATCAAATCTACATTGCAAAGAACAAAATCAGCCGAAAATTAAATTATTATTGCCATGCTAAACAAAACAAACTGTCACCCAAAAAAGACTAAAATTTCCAATTTACAATTCAAATTTACACAAGAAAGTATCAGTAGATAATTGACCTCAACCTAACACAAGGCAGTATATGAATTACAAAAAAAGAAAAAAAAAAACTATTGATGGATTTAGAAGCTTACGAATTCAACAAAAGCTTGGTTTCGGTTGGCGCCAACATTGCATTTAGTATTAACGATCTTCCCAAAGGGTTTACAAAGTTCGACGAGTTCCTCTTCCGCACACTCCCATGGGAGGTTACGGAGATGGAGGACCTTCGATGGCGTCTGGGTATAATGGAACTGGGGTTGGCTTGATGTTGACATCTAGGGCTCTCGCAAGGAGGAAGTATTTGTTTAGATAGAAAAATACGGGAATTTTCTAGGGAAAATTTTATCTTTGAGGAGATGATTTATTCCTGCAATCAGTTCTGGTGGGGTTCTTTTTATATTGTTGACGTAATGCTGATGGAATTTTGGTGAGACTTGACAAATACTATAGCATTGCATTTACTGATTTGTCCATGTCTTAAGAAAAACTTTCAAAGTAACATGTTATATTTACTAATTTGTCCTTCATTTAAAAAACCTCACGTTGAAAATTGTTCGGTTGAATTCGAATTATGCAACCAGCACAAATCAAAATTGAGAAAATTAGATATAAATATTTATGTCCTCCGAAAAGAATAAAAATTATGGGGCAAAGAAATTTCACTAAAAAAGCAAAAAATCAAAAAAATGAAAGTACAAAATAGAGAAACAAATAAACATTGAACTTTAAATGCAAAGATTTACCGAAATTCTCACAAACCTTATGTTAAAAGGGCCTATTTATAAGTTCAATTTCATGTACAAAAAGTATCTCTATAATAATCAGAGTTAGATTGGAAAAATATAATAGAGTTTAATTAAGAGAAAGAACCTGGTTAAGTGAGGAACACATCGCCATGTCATGAAGTTGCTATTGGCTCGTCAAGATGTCCAAAGATGTCCATCGTTGCGCATCAAGACGTGGTGTTACTTCTCCTCAGGATGTCGTAGTTGCGTCATTGTGACAACAGCTCTTCCTCATTACGATGTCAACTCTGTTTTGTCTAAAATACCAGGCACACTCTACAAAGATAAAATAAAATGTTTAATTCATCATTTGTCACTGGAATTTAACAAAAACTTTAGGGTAAACTATCTTAAAGTCATCCAACTAATGGTAATATTTTTTTTTTATCTCCCAACTATGAAAAGTTAAAAATAGTATCATAATTATTTGATTTTTTTTTATCACCATAGATGATGGAAAGATGGTGTGAGCTTTTAAAATCGGTATAATAGTAACATTAACCCGCAACATTTGTACATTGTGTCAATTTGATCTTAATTCTAAAAAAATTAACCATCAACGCTCACACATTGTGTAATTTGGTCTTTTTTTTCTTCTAATTATGTTTTTCATCGTGGTGCTTTCACTTAAAAAGTTAAAAATATTATCAATTAAATTTGATTGGAAATATACAAAAATAGAAACATCCAAAAATCCAAGATAATAATTTTCATCTTTTTCATTCTTTTAAAATTAACCCCTCAATGTCACAAATAAAAGTGAAACTACAAAAGAAAATATACCAAATTACATAATGTGAAAATGTTAAAGGTTAATTTTTGAAATTAATACTAAATTGACATAATGTATAATGTTTAGTGCAAAGGTTAATTTTTGGAATTAATACTAAATTGACATAATGTATAATGTTTAATGCTAAAGTTGTTATTATGCCAATTTTAAAAGCTGACAAGTTTATTTTTATTAGTAATTTAACAGCTAGTGACCAAAAAGAAAAAATTGAATAATTGAGTGATTATTTTGTACTTTTCATAGTTAAGTAACTAAAAAAGAATTTACTAATAGTTGGGTAACTACTAGTGTAGTTTACCCAATTTTCAAATGTAATACATGTGGGTTTTTTTTCCAATATGTTACTTTTATTTTGCAAAAGTTATACATTTTTGGTATACAAAGTTATGGTATTAACTTTTAGAATTTAATTCGGATATTAATTACTAATATTATTAGGTTTGACTTTTCATAAATTTATTAATAGACTAAATTTAGTATTAATTGTGAATTTATTTAATTTATTAAATAAAGTGTGATCTAGTGATTTTTTTAGTCTAGTTAATTTCTTGAAAGTTAATTGTTGATATTATTAACAAATTATGAATTTTGGTTAAATTAACTCTAAAACTCGAGTTAAACTTTAAAAGTTAACATTGTTTCTTTTAAGTATTAAAATAATTTTTGTCATATATATATATATGTATCACATTGAACAAAAATAAATATAAATATCATAAAAAATAACAAACCCATATATTAAGCCAAAAAAATCACATGAGCTCACTCAAGAAATTGATAAAATAAATTGGATTTTTATGTTTGGTTTTAAATTTAATTATTTACCTTAAGCTATGCATAAGAAAATTAACAGAAATTGTTTTCAACATAATATATATATATATATATATATATATAATGAAATCATCCGATTCTCAAGTAAATGAAGTTAGAATTAAAATTAAATTACCATAATAAATTATATAAAACATGCTATAAGTTAAGACAATCTACAAAAGTAATAGGAAAAATAATTGAAATATATGAATATAGCATAAATACAAGAATGTATCGAATTCCACAAAAAATGTATTATTAACTGAAACATAAAAGTTTAAAAATTTTCATTATTGTTCAAGGGGATCTGCTCCTCCGAAAGAAATATTTAATGTGTTGTTCTCGGCGATGTCAACATGATCCCTCAATAATGGAAGGTATTATCCATTGAGGGAAGGTTTTGTCCCCTTTCATGGAGAGTTGTTTACAATTCATGGAGGGGGCGCCTGGACTATATGACCCTGTATAGGCTTTTATTGTAAGGGAGGATTGGCTCCTTCAAGAAAAGTTTTTAAAGTGTCATCCTCAGGGACACCAACCTGATCCCTCAATAATGGAATGTATTGTTCTTTAAAAGAGGGTTCAGGGTAGATTTTGTCCCCCTGGGCGAAGAGCCGTTTACGGCTCACAAAGGGAACACCTCGATAGTAAATGAACATATGGTCACCCACCAAGATACGACGTAAGTGTCTCAACCTTAGTGAGATTCAAACATCTAACATTTGGTATATAAGTCACATGTTGGGGTATATGGTACCACTTGAGCTACGCAGCTCAAGTGGTATCATATACCCCAATATGTTTAATTTTTAAGGGGGATCAGCTCTTCTGGAAGAAATTTTCGAAATGTCATTTTTTAGGACACCGACCTGATTCCTCAAAATGAAAAGGTTTACATCTATAATACCATGAATACAAATAATAATAATAAAACACGAACATATGCAAAAAAAAAAATTCAGCATCATAGATACACAAAAATGGAAACATAAGCATGAATAAATTATGGGTCTATTTAGCCACTCAAGTTTACCAGTGTTTTTATTTTGGTCATCTATTTAAAAAATATGTTATTTTAGTCACTTTAGTTAGATAAGTTGTCAATTTTAGTCACTCTACCGTTAAATGCTTTTGGTTACTAGACGAAATGCTAACACGGAAGCCTTTTGATTGACATACTAACAAATTTATCCCCTAACACTTTGCATATTCTATCAAATTGGTCCTAATTCTAAAAAATTTAACAAATTTAACTCTCAATGTTTACACATTTTGTCAATTTAATCCCCATTCTAAAAAGTTGTAAATTTAAGAACTTGAATATATATACTATTTATTATAAAAGACAAAATATAAAATATTAAAAATATATAATTACATTATAACTTTTTTTTTGAAAATCAACTGGACTTTCATAAATGGATAAATAAACAAAATAGACAATGGGTTTTAGTCTGGGCTTACAACCAAAAGCAAGAAACCAAATTAAAAAAACAGTAAAAAAAAGGCCTGATTGTTCTTAACCTAAATAATTCAAAATTTAAAAATTAAAATAGAATAACTTAAGAAAAACCGATCGTCAGTCCAGTCAATCAAAACAGCTGGATATCACTAGCCTCTGTCTTTTCAAATCCATTATCCAGCTTTAATGATAACAGTTTCCAACGTGATCTTTTAATATCTGCTATCAATATCTTTTAACATCTTCTTGAATCATCTTCATCTGTCTCTTTTAATCTCCAGCTTTCCCTTTTCTGAGTAGTGACCCTTAGATGCAGTCCCAACGGTTACCCTTCTTCTTCCCTTAGCATATCTTTTCAAGCATCAGGCAGTCTTGAAACTCCTTCCTCTTGTTCTTCTTGCCTCCGTCGTTCTCTCGCCTGATGGAAACTCTGTGGATGCAGCCCCAACAGTTAATGTCCTTCTCCTCTTCTTATCGCTTCTTTAGCAACAAAATGGGTGTTCTCATTTTCTGTTTTAGGAATAAAATAAAAACCGATATTCTGAAAGAAAACTTTTTTGCTGTTGATATCTCTGATTATCGCTCCTATAATCGATTTGTCTTGATTTATGGACTGACATTTCTTGATTACTGTTCTTGAGTCTCATTTTATATCCAAACAATGTAATCTCATTTCAATCCCTAACTGAATCGCCTGTAACCCTGCATGTGCCTCCGCTGCAAATGATGACGAAATGTTGGAGTGAATAACCGATTTAGAGGCCACGATATCCCCCTCCGTACCGCATACAACCAAGCCCGAAGCAGATCTCGAAGTTCTCTTATCGAAAGCCGCATCAAAATAAATTGTAGTTCTCATGCTCCTTTCAATTTGGTTATGCCCTCTGTCAATGCTGGTAAGAAGTATTTTTTCCTCCGCTCCATTCAACTCTGCTATAAAAATGATGATTTGTTTAGAAATATCCCTGCCTATTGTATTCTTTCTCTCATAAATGAATTTATTTCTATGGTTCTAGATTGACCATAACCCACAGCAAAAAAGACGACACTAGGCTTTGTTCCCTTGCCTGAAAATCCAGATAAGCCACTCCCACAAGCTTTGAATACTGTTGTTTGATACCCATGCAAGATTTAAACTTGACCATATTTCAGTTGTTGTGGCACAGTACTTGAAAACATGGATGCAATCTTCATCAGAAATGTGACATCGGAGACATAGAGTTTCCTCTGCGACCTTCTTACTCTTTAGATTAGATAGAGTAGGAATATAATTCCAAGAAATTCGCCAAATTGTAATTTTGATTTTTGGAGGGATTTGTAAATTCCATAATTTTTTGTAGAAATTTCTATTCTCAGTTTGTATAAAATTATTACTAGGACCCGAAGTAGTCTCTTGTAATAGTTTATAGGCACTTCTGACTGAATACTCCCCTGTCGGTTCTCCTCGCCATACTTGGAAGTCCTCATATGTTGTCGCTGCCAAAGGAATCTGCAGAATTTTTTTTGCAATATCCTCATTAAAGGTACTAAGAATTAAATCTGCATTCCACTCTCGATTATTAGCATCAATCAAATTTGATACTAACTTAATGTTCTCATTGGCAGCATCATTCTGCATTCTATCAGTTTCAGCTCCCGATATCCGTAAGTCATCCCAAACAGAGATGCGAGCACCTGTTCCTACTCTCCAGCATAACCCTTTCTCTAAAATCCCTTTAGCTGCCCAGACACTCTTCCAGGTAAACGAAGGTAAATTCCCCAAATGAGCATTGATGAAGTCCGAATTTGGATAATATTTTCCTTTTAAAACACGACTTAACAAAGAAGTAGGGAAATTGATAAGACGCCAACCTTGTTTTGCTAATAACGCTAAATTGATTTTTTCGAGACTACGAAAGCCTAAACCACCATCTTCTTTCAAATAGCATAAATATTTTCACGTACACCAGTGAATACCTTTTTTGTCTCGACTTTTCTGCCACCAATATTTTGCCATAATGCCTTATATAATTCAGCACATAAAGACTTAGGAATTAGGAAACATGCCATCCTATAAATAGGAATAGCTTGAAGAATAGCCTTTATAAACACTTCTTTCCCCCCTTAAGACAGGTATCTTACACTCCAGCTGTCAATTCGCTGCTTCATTCTGTCCTTTAAAGTCTGAAAAGATAGTTTCTTCTCTCTACCCACCATATTAGGCAACCGAAGGTACATTTCCAGGTTATTTGAACTACGTACTCCAAGAACTCTAGAAATGACTGCTTTACCCCTTTCCTGTGTATTGGTGCTAAAAAATACTATAGATTTGTCATAGTTGACACACTGTCCGGAACAATTCCCATATTCAATCAGAATATGTTTAAGTGAGCTCGCTCCTCTTTCTGTGGCTTCCCCAAATAAAATACTATCATCTGCAAATAACAAGTGAGAAACCTGTGGACCACTTCTGCTTACTTTAACCCCTCTGATTATGTTCCATTGCGTAGCGAGTCTCATAAGACTGGAAAGACCTTTCCCACAAATTAAAAATAGGAACGGACTCAAAGGGTCCCCCTGTCTTAATCCCCTTGAGGGTTGAAAAATCTCTCCAGCATGACCATTGAAAACCACCGAGTATGAGACTGTGGAAACACATTTCATTAGAGACTCAATCCATCTTAAATCAAAACCCATGAGCTTCATAATTACTACGATAAACTGCCATTCAACTCTATCATAAGCTTTACCCATATCTAATTTAACTGCCATGAATCCCTTCTTCCCCGTCTTCTTTTGTTTTAAAGTATGTAGGATTTCATAAGCTAAGAACACATTATCAGAAATTAACCTTCCTGGTACTAAAACGCTTTGTGCTGGGTCAAAACATTTTTCAATAACCACCCGAAGACAGTTCATAATGACCTTAGCTATCAACTTATAAATAACATTGCATAGGCTTATGGGGCGAAAATAAGTAACAATTGAAGGGTTTTGAATTTTTGGGATCAGAACTATATTAGTCGTATTAATTAAACTAATATCCATACCTCTATTTAGATGTTGTAGGCAAAATGACGACACCTCCTCCCCTATAATTGACCAGCACTTCTGATAAAATAAAGCTGGGAAACCATCTTCTCTTGGCACCTTTGTTGGCCCCAATTCTAACAAAGCCACTTGAATTTCCTCATTTGTGTATCTTGCTGTTAATCGAGCATTATCCTCTTCAACAATGCAGCGATCTATTCCTGTTAATATATGTTCAAAATTTCCCCTCCTTCCAGCTGAAAATAGATTCTGAAAATAGCTATTCTTTCCATTTCATTGATCTCTGATGTTTCTCTACCATCTTTAAATTGTAGTTTTTGAATAAGGTTCTTTCTTCGTCGTTGAGTCGCTTGTTTATGAAAAAATACAATATTTTTATCTCCAAATTTTACCCAATTAACTCGAGCCCTCTGCTCCTAATATCGTTCGTCCTTGTCAATCTCAAAATTAAGTTGAATCTTCGTATGAATAAGTTCTGCCAGATTTTCATCATCCCTATTAGATTTCATCAACTCGACCAATCTAGAAGTTAGCCTTTCCTAATTTATCTTTCTCCTATGCCTAATTTGATTCGCCCATCTTTCCGAGCCTTGTCTTACTTTTTCCAATTTTAGTAACAAGTCTCCATTCGAATTATCCCATATGTATCTTACCTCATCGATAAAAGATTCCTCCATCCACCAAGCTTCGAATTTGAAACTCCTTTTAGGCCTCTCATTATCTGCAGTTTCCATCGTGATAAGAAGTGGACAATGATCTGAAAAAGAATATGTTAGATGTTGAATCATTGCCTCTGGAAATATAGACAGCCAATTCTTATTAGCAACTCCTCTATCTAGCATTTCTTGAATATTTGTTTCCGTCAAGTTACCACTTCCCCACGTAAACCAAATCCCTGTATAGCCCACATCCAGTAGGTGACAATCTGCTAGCACTGAACGAAATGCATCCATGGCCTCTTCTCTCTAGGTAAGCCCTTCTCTCTTTTCATGACCATACATTATTTCATCAAAGTCTCCACAAACTAACCATGGAGGCTCCTCTGCATTACTCAAATTACTCAACAGATCCCAAGATTCGTTTCTATCTTGAGTGTAAGGAGAGCCATAGAACCCAGTAAATCACCACCTATGCCCTTTATCAATATCTTCAATGACTGCATCAATGTTCCTTTTTGAGAAACTTTGGAAAATAATTGTAACATCAACATGCCATGCCAGACAATCCTCCTCTCGAACCATTAGAATCAATGTCAATACCATTTTGAAAACAACACCTTTTACGTATTCTTTCCATCTGCCTCTTAAATATCTTTGTCTCCATTAGAATCAAAGTCATCGTACCGTCTGTGGATTCCCCAAGCTACGGACATTCAATCTTAGGATTTTCATTGCCCCTTGTCGGCTTTCCTTTTGGCAGCCGTTGATCTTAAAAAGTTGTTCACCAGTTTGCTGTCTTTCATCATCAGATTATCAGTACTAACGATATAATCATCAGTTTCTCCTCTTTGCCTCTTGTTCCCGTCTTCACCTATAAGAATTCCTTCTTCAGCATCGTGGTCCATTGAGAATTGTTGTTCTTCTATTGGTTTCTTTCCATCCCTTTTAGAGGATGTGATTCCTTCCAAGGAAATTCCCAAAACGGGATCAATCTGCGCCTTTTTTCTAGAACTTTTTAGCGCACTCCATGTTCTCCCTGCAGATGGCCTATTTCCATCTAAATATCCATCCCTTATTCGCCCTTCTTCTTCGCGTAACCAGATGCTACTTTGTACCCGTGCTTTCCTAGATTGCGCTCTTAAAGAAAGATCCCATCCCATTTCAGTAATCTCCACTCCTAACGCCATTTTTTCCCCACAAAAAGAATCGCTATGTCCGAATAGAAACAGAAAAGCGTTAGTCTTTCATATTTGAATCTGACCTATGATTTATTCCCATAGAACATAATCTGCTTCTTCCTTTTTAAAGGGGACCTTACATCCAATTGGATTCTAACTCTTAAAAAATTTTTATATCCCTTTCCCATGTTGGCACCATCATACTCCAAGAACAAGCCTATGAACTCTCCAAGTTGCTTTGCCAAAGCCTCAGAATAGTATCCTGCAGGAATATCATGGATCTGAACTCAAAATGGTAAAAAAATTAAAGGAACTAATAATGGATCTTCCCCCGCTGTAACGAATGTAATAATAAATGGTTATTAAATGTCCAAGGAGAGCCCTTAACAACCCTTTCCATATCCAAACTATGAAAGAACTGAAACAAAAATCTTTTTTCCCCAAGATCCAGAATTCTAACACCTCTGTCCTGATGCCACAGATTTGCCATAGTACTTTTAATAGCAGCAAAGTAACAGCCTACTAAACGGTAATCGCCTTCTTCTCTCGCTGGACTTGGAAAAGTTGGAATTTGTATAATCTCATCCTCCTCTTCATTTATGGATAATCCAGCAAATTCGGTCTCTGTAAACACTGATTCAAATTCACACGATGAGAAATTATAATTGAAAAAACTTTAGTTTTCAATGAACAAGTCGCCGCCAGAAAAAACAAAAAAACTTAACTTTGTCAGAGAGACAGAAATGTGCTAGGGTAGCAGACTTTTCTCCAGCCTATTACATTATAACTTTTAAGTCGTCTTTGGCCAGTAAAATTTTAGGCCTGTAAGATTGCGGCACGCATTAAAATTATGTAAATATATTTTAATTTGAAAACCTTTTAATATATTTGTATTTTTATGTCTTTTGATAATAAATAATATATATTTTCAAGTTTTTAAAGTTATATTTTTGAATTTTTAAAATTTGGAGTAAATTGATAAAATGTATAAATATTGAGGGTTAAATTTATTAAAAAATTAAAATTAGGACCAAACTGATAGAATATGCAAAGTATTAAGGTTAAATTTGTTATTATACCAATTAAAAGACAGCACGTCAACATGTTGTTTGGTGACCAAAGGCATTTAACGGTGAAGCAATTAAAATTGATAACTTATTTAATAGGAGTGACTAAAATTGACAACTTATCTAAAGAGAATGACTAAAATAACAAATTTTTAAAATAAGTGATCAAAATAAGAACACGGATAAACTTAGATGACTAAATAGGTACTTTACCCAAATTTTATTAACGCTTAAAACTGACATAAATTTATAAATATTTGAAAGATAAAATAACATAAATACATAAACATGAATTTATTTTGATCCCAAAAATAAACCTCTTAAAATATCTAATTTCTCATTACTATAATTGGCCATCTTACAATCTTTATATTTCAAGGACATATCTGATTTGCTAAAAAAATAACCAACTTCAATGTTGAATTCATTGGGATATAATCAAAGTTAGGTCGGATCCATTTGAAATTATAAAAAATCTACCGTATAAAAAAGACATTCAAAAAAAAGGAAGTTATATATAGAAAAAACTGTCCTTGGCAGTTACTATCCAGACAGGGAAGGTAGCTTCCTTTCATTTGCAAATATAGAATTTTTTTTAAAAAAAAAAAAGAAGCCATGCGAATTTACAAAAGAAAATGGCATTTAAATAACAATGAAATTTCTGGAAGCAGTTTGTGTTTTATCTTTTGTTTTGTTCAGCGCTGCTGTCAGTCAGTAGATTAGTTATCATCTACTTTTTTTTCCTTTTCCTAACTTTTTCTTTCTTTTGTCTTTTTTTTTTTTAAGTCTACAGATCTATTTTGTGGGTATTTTTGTTATTTTCACAAGTTGTGATGAATAGAAGACGATGCTTATCGTTTGCTAAAATTTCACCAGTCACCAGATATTTTTCTTAGAAAGTGGGTAGCTCTTCGTCAGTTTCTTAATATGTGTTTTGAGAATATTTTAGAATAATAAATAATTTCACGAGTCAATTTGGACTTATATATCTTAAGTCCTATATGTTTTTTTTGTTTGTTTTTCTATTGTTTAATAAATTTTCAGTTTTAGAAGTTTTTGTCTGCTCTTGTAGTACGGTTTTTAGTCTTTCTTATACATGTAATCTTAGTTTTACAAGTGATTTTATGGATAATTTTGTTGCCGTCCTCTATATCATAAAAAATCACATTTGGGCATTCCAACAAAAATGCATTTAGCCATTTTGTTTAATAATAGCGTAAGGCCATTAATAAAAGAAGATGATGGAATTCTTTTAGCATTTAAAATAAGTATGCTATTGGCAGAAATGGTTGGTTTTAAAAATTATTTAGGAAATTAGATTTTTTCTTAGATTTAAAGAAATAGATTAATTTAGAGAGAGAAATAAAAAATGCGTCCAGCAAGATGTGTTTTCGTCCAATGATAACTTTTTACAACAGTCAAAATAACCAACGACTAATTTCTAATAGTTTTTTTTTTCAAACAATTAGTTTATTTGCTATATATATCAAACTTATTTTCTTTCTTTTGCCTTAAAATCCTATTCTCTTAATCTTATTCATCCATTCTCTCAGCTATTTTATTCTCAATTTTTCATTCAATCCCTCTCAAATTCTTGTTGTCTTAATTTTATATTTCAAAATTTCTTTGATTTTATTTGATTTTATAATTTTAAAATACCAATGCCTCTTATTCGTTTGGATGAAAAACACATTTCTAGTATCCAATTGCAAATGGTAAAAAATATATTAATTTTTTTAATTTTAATTAATAACTATTAAGTTGTTGACATTATTAATTTTATTAATTTTTTATGTTTATATAATGAGACCGAAGATCGGATTATCGAGACATATATGCAATTTAAGTATGCACCGCACATTGGCTCTCTTGAAGGACCAATACTGTTAGCCTCATATGGGTGACAATGTTGAGACCTATGTGAAGGCTTGTCTTGTGTGCCAACAAGACAAGGTAGAGTTGAAAACGTCGACTGATGTATTGCAACTTTTGCCCATTCTGGAATGTTCATAGGAGAGTGTGTCATGGATTTTATTATTGGTTTGCCTAAATCTGATGGGTTTGCGAGCTTTGTTGTTGTGGTTGACAAATTTTCCAAGTATGGAACCTTTGTAATGGCGTAAATTCAATGTTATCGGAACAGTGGTTTCGTAACCACAAATCCGATTTAAAGAGAAATTTATTTCAATATTTTTGCTTGAAAATTCATATGATAGGAAAATCATATGAAAATATTGATAGGAAAATTTTATCAATTTAGTGATTAGTTAGAAAAAGAAATTATTGAAGAAATTGGGTAAAATAAGGTATCGGGACCTCTATCTCGTAAAACCAAGTCAAAAATAATTTTATAAATATTTATGAAATGTTATTAATGTGGTATTAAAATTTCGTTAGGAAATTTTAATGTTTGGGCAGTCAATTAAATAAAAAGGACTGAATTGTAATAGGTGTAAAAGTTGATAGAGTGATTAAATAGCTTATTAGTCTAATGAGAAAGGATATAAAAGGCAATTAGACCCAAAAGTTATTTGGGCTGGACGGCAAGGGTATGAAATCAGCAGAAAAATTGATAAATTAAGGGTAAAATTAGAATATTGCAAAATTAACTAAATAAAACTAGGACTAAATAGGAAATATCTAGATTTCTCTTCATTTCTCTTCAATTCCAGCAGCTAAAAACGCCATAGGAGGGTTCTCTAAGCTGGTATTTCATAATTTTTGCACCAAGTGAGTTAATCCTTGCCTTTTTCTTGTAATTTTTGTGTTTCTAAGACTTTTACAACTAGATCCTACTATTAAATTCATTAGTTTTTGATTTCATGGATGAAATTTAAAGTAACCATGGTTGAGTGCTGTAAGTTTATGATGAAATAGAATGAAATTAAAGCTTTAATTTGTTTATGAGATGATTTTATTAGGCAATTTCAATGGAAATTGATTTTTGGGACCTAATTGTGAAAATGTTTGGAATTAAAGTCTATTGCTGAAATTCTGATTCCTAAAGGTTGTAAACTAGTTGAAGGTGATAGAATAAAATGTTAATTCAGAAAAATCAGCTCAATTGAGAGGCTAATTGAGTAGGGACGAAATTATCATTTATTAAAAGCTTAGGGGAAAAATGGTAATAAACAGCTTGCACTAAAACAGTTTGGACAGCAGCAGTAGACTAACTTTGAAAAATCACCAAAAATTTTAGGAATCGAATTAGAATATGAACAAAATATGGAATTAAAGCTTATTGAGTCTAGTTTCTCATAGAAGAAATATTGTAAGCAATGGATTTGTAAATTTTGAGATATAATAAATTTTGTGAGACAAGGTCAGAATGAATTCGGGTTCCCCTGTTCTGACTTTTAAAAATTATAAAAAATTGAATAAAAATAATTAGGGACTTAAATTTATATGTCTAGAATTCTGAATGAGTCTATTTTTAATAGAAACAAACAAGAACATCATTTGAATTCTGTATAAAGAGATAATCTATTTTTAGTGAAGAAGGGTCAGAACTGTTAGACAACAGAACAGGGGTGACTTTGAAGAATAAACTGTACTGATTGGCTAAACAAAAAATTCTGAAAATTTTATGGTAAAAATATATATGAGTCTAGTTTCAGGGAAAATTAACAGATCTTAATTTGGAGTTCCGTAGCTCAAGTTATAAATAATTTAGTGACTATGACTCAAGTAGACAGCTTTGAATGAACTATAAATAATAGTTGAATTATAGAGAATGTTGCATATGAACATGAAATGTATTAAATTGATAATTAAATTTATTTATTTAGATCCAGAAGATTCAAATACGAAGCTAGATCGAGGAAAGGAAAAAGTTCGGGATTAATAGATTTTTACTGTTTACAAACAAGTATCAAGATAAGTTCGTGTAACTTGAATTATATTCTTAAATGCTTGAGATTGTATGTTATTGATGTGAATATGATTTGAGTGTTCATTATATGGAAATTTATGAAAATTGATATATTTGATAAAATGGGAAGAAATCCGGTTGAATGAAAGGAAAATTCGATGGATCTCTAAAAGGAATTGACGGTAAAAGGATCTAGCTTGACGGGTGATCCTATCTGATATAGCCCTCCAAAGAATATGTGTAAAATGGATTTAGCCGGATGGGTAATCCGAATTAGGGTCTCAATTTAGCTTTGACTGGTAATTCAGATCCAAGCTCATTAGAGTAATTGTCGTTGCGGATTTAGCCTGGACCGGTAATCCCGACAATACTCTATGAGTTTATATTGCGAGGATTTAGCTCGACCGGTAATCCCGCCGCAAGGTTGAGGTTCATGGAGTGTGCTCTCTGAAATGGAAATGTGCGCACATGAATATGAATTGACGGACGGAATTGTACACTAAAAGTGTACCTCTGAAAATCCATCGAAATTCGATAAATTCAACGGGATAAATATGAAAAATATTAAGGAATGAAAATCATGGTATTGATGAGTACATCAATCATGGTATATATATATATATTATTGATACATGGAAATTATTGTACTAACTTGAATGTTGAGTTTGTGCATGTTAGGGTAATAAAGCATTGAATGGATATATGAATGTTTATTATATTGTATTGAAAATATTAGGTAAGTATAATTCTTGTTACATGAGCTTACTAAGCACAAAGTGCTTACCCGCTTCCTTTTTCCCTGTTTTGTAGTGTTAAGAGCTCGGAGGTCGATTTGGTCGAGACACATCACATCGTCAACCTCGTGATTTCGGTATATAAAGAAACTTTATTTTGGAAATCAATGGCATGTATAAGCTAACAAAGTAAATGTTAACGTGAAATGAATGTAAAGTTAGCCATTAGTATGGTTAACAAACCTGGTTATAGATATGTGATGACGTTATCTTATATAAATGCATGAATCTATCATGAAAATATGTTGAATTGAAAAAAAAAAATTTAATTCGTAAACTCCGGTAATGCCTCGTACCCTATTCCGGCAATGAATACGGGTAGGGGTATTACAACCTTCATTCCAAAAACTGATGAGTGCCCTATTGAGGAGGCAACTCGTTTGTTCATTTGACATGTGGTGAAATATTAGGGAGTACCACAATATATTGTTAGTAATCAAGATGGATGGTTTACGGGCCAGTTCTGGACAGAGTTGTTCAAGTTGATAGGTCAAACTTGAACTTTTCTACTAGCATGCATCCATAATTTGATGAGAAAACTGAAAGAGTAAATGATTTATTGGAGACTTATCTTTGGCACTATATAAATGCCACACAGATGGACTAGCCAAAATTGTTGGATGTGACCCAATTTTCTTATAACTTGCAGCGAAGTGGGGCCACGAATCAGAGTCCATTTGAGATATTGACGGGGCAACAACCACTTACACGCAATGTTGTTGCTCCCTGTTATACAAGACTAAATCCAACAACTTATTTATAACGACCTAATTTTCAGTGGTGTTAGAAACGGTGATTTGAGATCACTAAATCCGATAAGTAAGATTGAACAATATAGTAATTTAATATTTATGAGTCAAGTAAGAATTTAGAAGAAATTGTAAATTGGTGAATTTGGTGAACTAAAAGAATTTATTAGGTTAAACGGGTAAAAAATGAGGTATCGAGACCTCAAACTTGAAAACCAAGCCATAAATATTTTAGAAATATTCATGGAGTATCATTTAGTTAGTAATAAATTTTGGTTGGGAAATTTTACCGTTTGGGTAGTCAATTAAATAAAAAGGACTAAATTGTAACAAATGAAAATTTTGATATAAGGATTAAATAGCTCAATTGCTAAAAGAAAGAGGATTTAAAGGGAAATTAAGCCTAAAAGTGAATAGGTTGGACGGCACAAGAAAATCAGTAGAAAAATAAGGGAAATAAGGGCAAAATTGGAGATTTTACAGTTTTAACATATAAAATAAGGACAAAATTGAAAAATCTAGAGGTCTCTTCATATTTTCTCAGCCAAAATGCCATATGAGGTATAGAAAAAGCTGTTTTTTCATATTTTTATATCCTGTGAGTTTAATTCTTGCTTCGTCTTGATAATATTTATATTTTTATGACTTTTACAATTAGGTCCACTTATAGAATTCATTAGTTTTTGATTTGGTGGGTGAAATTGGAAGTTACCCTGACTAATTAAGGGAATTTTATGATGAATTATTATGAAATTTAAGTTCTAATTTCATATTAAGGTGGTTTTATTAAGTGATTTTGATAGAAAATGGTATTTAGGACCTAATTGTGAAAAAGTTGTGAAGTAGAGGTTGTTATTGAAATTCAGAATATCAAAGGTTGTGAAATATTTTATAATGATAAAATAAAGTGTTAATTAAGAAAAATTAGTTCAATTGATGGGTGCATTAAGTAGGGACTAAATTGTAAAAATTGTAAATTTTGGGGTAAAAGTGTAATTTCAAAAGTTGCAGAGCATAAATTATGAAGTGAAATAGAAATGAAATAAATGATAATGAGTGAAAATATTTTACATTATAGATCAAGAATCCAAAAAAGAACGAGGAAAAGAAAAGTTACGGAATAGTCCCTAAATTTCAATATCTTCTACAAATCAACCAGGTAAGTTCATATGGTTGAATTTACATGTTTATTTGTGAATGATTGAATGATATAATGTGTTATTAAATATGAATTTGCTATGGGATTGTGAAAATTTTTATAAAATGAAAGAATAAATGTGGAAATTCAAATTAGGAAAAAAACGCAAGATTGAGTATATTCGTATCGTGACATGTGATGAATTGACGAGTAAGACCATGGTTGATCCATGGAAAAGTGTGAAACGTAGGTATGGTATTAACCATACTGAGTTGTGAAACGTAGGTGTGATATCATCCATACTAAGTTGTGAAATGTAGGTATGGTATTTCAAGGAGGAAAACCGTACTGAGTTGTGAATCGTGGCATTGAGCAACGACGTACTCAATTTCATAAGACGTTTCCTAATTTGATAATAAGTAATATATGAGGTGCAAACTAAAATGAAAAGGGATCGAGTAGTTGCTAATGTTGAGCTCAACTATGTGAAGTATTATAATAGTGGTTCTGAATGGCAAGGAACTTTAGTAAATGTTTTGTTATTTTTTGGAAATATTATGTTTGGTAAGCATTACTTTTAAACCTATGAACTTACTAAACTTCAATAAGCTTACTTGTGTATGTTCGATATTTTTATGTAGATTGAATTAAAGGGAAGTTGGTAGATCGGATCATCACAACAAAGCTCACTGTCCAAATCAATTCCAGTAGCTTATGTTTTATGCTTAAAGATTTATATGGCATGTATAGAGTTTAAATGAAATGAGGTAAAGATGTTATATACTAGTTAACAATATTTTGTACTAAAACAGTTTTTGGTTAGTAGCAATAGTTCGATTTTGAAAATTCACCATAAATTATGAAAATCGAATTAGAGGTTGAATAAGATATGAAATTAAATCGTATTGAATCTAGTTTCACATAGAATAAACGGTGTAAGCAAAAGACTTTCATATTAGGAGATATTTGAATTTTTGTGAGACAAGGTCAGAGTGAATTCGAGCTCCTCTGTTCTGACTTTGGAAAATCATTAAAAATTGTACAGAAACAACTATGGGTTATAATTTATATACTTAAAATTCTTAATGAGTCTAGTTTCAAAATAAATAAACGGGAACATCACTCGAATTCTGTACTATGAGATAATTAATTTTTAGTAAATAAAGGTCGAAACTGTCAAACAACAGAACAGGGGTAACTTTGAAGAATAAACTGTACTTTTTGGCTAATCCATAAATTCTAAAAAATTTATGGTAGAAAGATATATGAGTCTAGTTTCAAATTCTTTTTACGGATCTTAATTTATAATTCTGTAGCTTAAGATATAAATAATTTAATGAATATGACTCGACGAACAACTTTGATGTGAATATAAGTAAATAATGGAATTTATGTGTAATTATTCTGTAAACTTCGGTAACATCTTGTAGCCCTGTTCCGGCGATGGATGTGGGTTAAGGGTGTTACATTTTTTATTTGCTAAAGATTGACAAGAGCATAATAGCTTAGCTAAAGCTTGCCTACACAAGGTAAGTAAGCGCAACAAGAAGTAGGTTGATCAGAATTGCAGAGATATACAGTTTTAGGTTGGTGACTTAGTCCTTGCTAAATTGCACTTAATTTTTCACTACACCGGTTTGCACAAGGGTAGGCAAGATGGTCTACAAACTAGATTTACCAACAAAACTCAAGGTTCATCTGGTTTTCCATGCCAGTATGTTTAAGCATTTCCACGAGGATCAAGAGAATCCAAATTGAGACAATTTCGAACGAGCACCAATTGGGGTAAAGATCTCATATGATAGGATGTTGAGTGCATCATGGCAGATCGAGTAATCCGGTAGAAGTACTACAGGCCAAAGCATGAGTACTTTGTTCGTTGGAAGGGACTTCCCAATAGTGAGGTTAATTGGGAACTTGCTAAGGTCCTGGAAAAAATCTGGTTCGAACATGATTTTCATACATAACAGAAAATAAAAATTTTGAAAACCAAACCGATTTGTGATATTTATAGCAATAAACCCTTTACCGAAATCTTACCTGTGTTTTTAGCTAGGCGGATCCTTATCGTTCTTAGCTTTCAACTAAACGACCTTTTTTGCTATTCTTGTACCATGAACTGCTTTCAATGTAGGCTCGAACGATTTGAATCAAACACAGAATTAGAAATAGTTTTCTTTTCTTTTAGCGTGAAAACGAAAACCTCTTCTTAATAGAAAGCAACATAATTGTTATTCCAGAAAATATATTTAATACTTGAGAACAAATTCTCACTATTTTTGGGTAGAGTAACAATATCTTAAAGTTGTGTAAATAACCCTATAGTGCCATCTATTTATAGGGTGAAGAAGTAGAACCCTTATTGAATTGTAGAAATATTAAAATATATTTAATACTTGAAAAATATAAAATCATTTCCAGGTCAATTTCATTTTTCATTTTCATTTTTGAGAAAACTATAATTATTTCCAAATGTTTCTCATTTCTTCATTTTTACCTTTTCTATTAATTTGATTCAACATTAAATTCATTTCTAGTTTTAATGAGCTAGCAAAAGAACTGATTGGACATATGTGATTAGGGTTCAAATGATTTATAATTAAGTTATGGATTTTAGCCTATTAATTATAAACTCATGTAGTCATGAAGTTATTCCACTACAGTATCGTGACTGAGCTCTCCCTAATGGCATATCATTATGAAAGCAACTCGATCATTGCTCGTCCAATGACCTTGTCATAAGTGCGTTGCCCTCATAGGATATCCTTAATCTTTTTGGGATAATATCCATTCTCTCAATATGGTCATATTTTATCTCATGGTAATCATTACATCTTCTTTTATGAAAAATCAATTACTAGTAATCAAGTCATTCTTCGCAAAGACGAATGACCCGTGGCTACGTTTACTTTTCATAAACCTTGTAATGCCAATGAGAGCATATCATTTACCCATGTCTCGAGCTATTAATTCCACTATTGTGAATGACGCTACATACTGCAGAAGCCGTATACCAAACGCACCAATTTTCGGTTCTTTATCTATTTGAATTGAGGCTTTTACTTACATCAAAGTATACGAGTCACACATACATAGTCTGACATTCACTCAGGATTTAGGTATGCCTTACTATGAATGTCACAAATGAATAAATCCATAAACAGATTCGATATCTATTCTTTTTGGGTTCAGTTCGATGTACTATCAATCTAGTAGTCACATCTGTGTCTCTATATTTTGGGAGTCATCTGCTCTGATGCCTAAGATAAGACATTTCCCCAATTGGACTTGATAGACGACATATTAATCTTTC
Organism: Gossypium arboreum; assembly: GCF_025698485.1. Lineage (NCBI taxonomy): Eukaryota > Viridiplantae > Streptophyta > Magnoliopsida > Malvales > Malvaceae > Gossypium > Gossypium arboreum. The sequence goes on along the minus strand of NC_069073.1, from coordinate 9,238,981 downwards.
AATTGATTTGCTCATTTTCGATTAGACTAAAGACATGTTTAGGTTCATCTACTAATATAAGTTGTCTTTCCGTATTACGATTTGACCACTTAATACCGCTTAGTTTAATACTAGGCAACCAATAAGCTAATATTTGCTTCTATTTTACTTTACATGCAAAAACCATGCGAGGATAATATATAAAGTATTAATTTAATTTGTGAATACTTTTATTAACTAATCTATTTGAAAAAATTACAATTGTACTTAGATGAAAATATTACATTTAGGGCACCAGATCTAACATGAGGCTCTATGGCAATTCCAAGAGAAGATAGACTAGTTTCATTCCGAGGACGTGACGAGGGTGTCACGAGAATAGGTGAAAGAGAATGTCACGGGCCGCACAAAGGAGCCCGCAATTGATGCGCGTATTTCAGACCCTTCATGTTCCCTTGGTGTCATTTACACCTACAGGACTAACCCATTACTTTAAAGAGACTCAAGGCCCATCTTTTTGAATTATGGTTAAAATGTAAACACTCTAGTAAATTATATTATACCAGGATAATTATTATAAATCTTAAAGGATAAACATGCATAAAATTTAAATCCCTTAAGATTTTCTTATTTTAGATGGGAACTAATCTCAACCATTAGTGTAATTTGATTTTTACAATTGGATTTGGGGGAACTCAACTATAAATAGAGCCCTCCCCCTTGGTGTGCGCTATTTTTCTGTGGCTTTTCTGTTTGTTCGTGGTTTCTTTCTCTTTTGCTTCCCTTTTGCTTCGGTGCCTTTTAGAATTTCTGCGAGAATTCATATTTTTCGAAAGTAATGCTGATTTAGATGGATTTAAACCCAAGAAATCGACTAAGGCAGCGTAATTTGCCAGACTAAAGTTTTAGTCCTGTGAAATAGGCAATGACTCGACATGAATGATGAATAATGAAATGTACATAAAATGGGATTGTAGTATTTGCTGAGAAAACTAAAATCATGATACTAAGACAAAGCCCTAAGATAAATCAAATGTTGAAGAATCCATAAGAAAGCAAAACAATGACAGGAACTGCGTTGAATATTGCAAATATATCATCAGAGTCTTATTTTTCTCCCTATACTATAATTTATATGAAGATCTATTTAAATAATTTTTCTTAAAACATTTTGATGAATACTAAGTTAATATAATAACCAAACAATCTTTATGCTAATACTTATTCTTTAAAAATAAATCAAATGTGAAAGAAGTATATATGGCTAGCAACAATACACAACATATGAATAGTACTACTTATAGGTTTGGATGGGTGATGTAGTGCGATGCGGTGCGTTTAGCTTATTTTTTGTTTTATGCGACAGTGTTGCTACAGTATGTAATCTCACTGCCACCGCTATTTTTACACTAACACCCTTATTCTATTTATAGAAAAAGAATGTTAAAAATTGAAAGATGGTATAGCTAGCTGTTTGGATTGAATATACCTTTTGATTCCAACACATTCATTTTAATAATTTCTTTAATTTTACATTAAAACATTTGCAATTTAACAATAAAAGTACTATGGTACCTTATAATAGAAGTTAAATTGCATGTTGTCCTTTTTAATAAAAAATAGGTAAATTAGTCTCAGTATGTTAGATTAAAGAGTAAGCTAGTCCTTTTTGTTAAAAATTTCATCTATTTCTACTGTTAAAAACTGATGCAGTTGATAGAATAATTAGATAGTTACACGTGATGTGTTCATGCGTATCTAATATTAACATATATAGACTAATTTTTAACAACAGAAATAGATGAAGTTTTTAACAGAATGACCAATTTACTCTTTGATCTAATGTCTAAGGACTAATTTACCCATTTTTTTAGTAGAAAATATAAAATACAATCTAACTCTAATATAAGGCTGTATAATACTTTTACATAATTTAAATCATTTATTTTAAAAATAAAAATAAAAATAAAAATGTTGAATGCATGGTTAAAGTAAAATTCTTAAATGTTTTCTTTTAAGGTATGGTTAAATTTAAATTAGTTTTTGCAAATTAAAATTTTAATATTAGTTATATAAAATTTTGTTTTTCACCTTATCACATAAAGTTGACAATTAATGTTACTGTTGAGATTAGGTTGCATTTATTGTTCTATTCGATGACTTATGGTGTTTTTGATGTCGGAAATTAAATTCTTTTGAAATTTTCAGCTTGGAGAATCACTATTTAATTTAAAGTGTTAAAAATTTTTACCCATAAATTATGATTTTTCTGGTATAAGAAATTAAAAACTTTTAAGTTTTTCTACGTTGAATAAGAGAGTAGAGGAATAGGTAGAAAGAAAAAACCAATAATTAAGATAAAACTGACAAATTTTGTAGATGTTGAGAGTTAAACTTAGTGTTTTAGAATTAAAACTAAATTAATAAAATGTATAAATATTAAAGAGCTAAATGTATAAATATTAAAGGGCTAAACTTATTATTTGATAAATAAAATGACTAGGTCAAACTAATGTTATCAATTTAATGACATGATGACTAAAAATTTTAATTTTAAAAGCTTTAGTGACTAAATCAAAATCTTTTATAATTAGATGATTAAAATAAAACATTCTCATAATTAAATGACTATTCATGTAATTTATCTAAGAAATAACAAGTCACATTATCCAACCATTTTAGACTTAACACAACATAGTGACTAAAAATTGAACTTAAATAATTTAATGATTAAATTAAAATTTACATAATTGACTGAACAAATAAAAACACGGTAAAGATTTAGTGACTAATTCAGTTGTTTTCCCCAAAAAGAACATATTTTCAATAGCACACGACAGGATTAACCGTGCATCACACGATGTGGAAACTGGCTTCTTTTTAATTATTTAAACGCATATAGAAAACAGAATAAAAGCAAGAATGGGTCAACCAAAACCCTAGAATCAATCAAAAATAGAGGAGACGCTAGGCGTAACAAATATTTTCTTTTTTTCGTTTCTAAACACTCATCGTCTTCTCTGAGAATCGATTTTATTTGTCAGGTAAAACCCCCATCTTTAGCCTATTATTATTTCCCCTTTATTTACATTATTGCCTGTTGATTTTTCTGTTCTTTTTAATTTTTTTTTTACTTCGAGTCTTTTTTTATTATCAGATCTGTGTTTTTTCTGCTGTTATTATTAATCTCTTTGCATGCAATCTTTTATTTTTTTTTGGGGGGGTGATTTTGGGTTCATGTTATTGTGTTTGAAGAGATAAAGTGTTTTCTTTTTTCCTGGTCAATTTTAGAAGAACATTTATATGCGTGGTGTTGAAATTTTTGGGTTTGATTTGATATTCTTTTTTATGTTATAGAATCTATGAGATATTGCTTTTTTCCTCATTATATGTCATATTAAGAATGGGTTATTAGAAGCAGGAGTTTAGTTTGTTATAGAATATAAATTTGTAGGTCGAAGTTGGAATTAGTAGGTCACATTTGAATTTGTGTAGTTGAAATGCTAAGTTGTAGGGGGTGTTAAGGATTTATTTAATTGCACTGTTTTCAATATAGTTTTACTATTTGCTTTCACTTGAATTTTCTGAAAAAAATCCTATTTGACTAAAAATGGTCAAATGGTTGAATTCTAGTATTTATTCAAACATAATTTTTTTTGTGAAAATAAACTTTTGATAGACTTTGAAACAGGTAATTGTTCTGCTGATAATATGGCTGGTCAGAGAAATAGTTATGGGAAGCGGGCTCGTTCTCAGTCTGACTATCCCGATAATGGAGCAAATAAAAGGAGAAATGCTGGTGATGACAGGGAGCAATTTGTTGTTGATCCGGAAGATACTGTTTATCGGTATTTATGCCCTGCAAGAAAGATAGGAAGCATTATTGGAAGGGGAGGGGAGATTGTGAAGCAATTAAGAGTAGACACTAAATCAAAGATTAGAATTGGTGAGACAGTTCCTGGTTCTGAGGAGCGAGTGGTTACTATCTACAGCTCACGGGATGAGACAAATGCTGTTGAAGATGGTGACAGTTTTGTTTCTCCTGCTCAAGATGCTTTATTCCGGGTGCATGACAAAGTTGTTGCAGAAGATTTGCATGGTGATGAAGAATCAGAAGGCCACCCAATCACTGCTCGGCTTCTTGTATCTTCTGATCAGATTGGATGCATCATAGGAAAGGGTGGGCAGATTGTTCAGAACATACGCAGTGAAACTGGTGCTCAGATCCGCATTCTTAAGGATGATTTACCTTCTTGTGCCTTGCCCACGGATGAGCTTGTACAGGTAATTTTACTTTTTGATAGTTGAGGTTGCCTTTTTAGATAATTCTGATTCATTATGCAATCCCCCCTTCCCTCTAAAACAAAGCTCGGGCCATAGTCGTACATTGATATTGAGGGCATTTACAAGGAGTGTTTACTGTGGCAGGGCTGCAGGGGCCTGTAAACATTTCCGGTAATGGAGTTGACAAATTCAACACTTTAAACTTCAGCCTTTAGTACTGAAGTCTTTTGTTTCTATTCTTTGGGATGTCTAGATAATTCTAATATGTTCTAAGATTTTGTTTCTTTTCAATTTTTTTGTAGTTAATTTCTGTTTTAGTTTGTTTGGTTATACTGTTTATGATGTTCTCTTACAGTTGGATATTTATATATGTATTTTTGGCTTTAGATATCTGGGGAAGCTGCAGTTGTGAAGAAGGCTCTGCATCAAATTGCATCTCGCCTTCATGAGAATCCTTCACGATCTCAGCACTTGCTTGCTTCTGCCATGTCCAATGCATATACTGCTGGTGGTGCTCCGATTGTACCATTAGCTTCATTGGTGGGTCCTTACGGAGGATACAAAGGTGACGCTGGAGAATGGCCACGCTCATTGTACTCTGCTCCAAGAGATGAGAGATCATCAAAAGAATTTTCCCTTCGTATAGTTTGTCCAAATGCTAATATTGGAGGTGTAATTGGTAAAGGTGGTGCAATAATCAACCAGATCAGGCAGGAATCTGGTGCAGCCATTAAAGTTGATAGCTCAAGCAGCGATGGAGATGATTGCTTAATAACAATATCAACCAAGGAGGTCAGCTTTTAACTTTGATTATATTTCTTTAGAAATCCTCTTATGTTATGCCTTGTGCTAGGCTTGTGACAGTGTTCCAAAATTTGTGATGTATTAGTTTTTTGAGGATACATTTTCACCTACTATTGAAGCTGCTGCAAGGTTGCAACCAAGATGCAGTGAGAAGGTTGAAAGAGACTCCGGAATTATATCATTCACAACCCGTTTACTTGTGCCAACCTCACGTATTGGCTGCCTTATTGGTAAAGGAGGATCTATTGTAACTGAGATGAGGCGGATGACAAAAGCTAACATTCGTATCTTGTCTAAGGAAAACCTTCCTAAGATTGCATCTGAAGATGATGAGATGGTCCAGGTGAAGTACTTCTATAGTTTAGACAGTATTATCTTAATCATTACTTTGTATTTGTTGGTTCATAGTTGTTTTAGTTAATACTTGCATAAAGTGAACATCTCTGTTTTTTTATTATCAGATTGCTGGGGACCTTGACGTTGCGAAGGATGCCCTTGTACAAATAACAACACGGCTAAGAGCAAATTTTTTTGATAGGGAAGGTGTTGTTTCTCCATTAGTGCCAGTTTTACCATATCTCCCTATGCCAACTGAGGGAACAGATAGTTTGAGTTATGAAAGTAGAGAGAGCAAGAGGCATGGACGGGGGCATACCTATTCTGGTGGTTATGGCAGCAGTGATTTAGCTCCTAGTGAAAGCTATGGAACTTATGGTGCCCCCCAGGTATTTCTTTTGAGGACTTAACTGTTTCATGAGCCTTGTTCACGTCATCCTTTTATTAGTTCTCTTGTGACTGCCCTATTGCTCCTCTTACTGCACTGCTTATGAGTAATAATGATTCTTTATATATTTCTAGATTGGTGTTAGTAACAGTGCTTATGGAGCTTATGGAGGTTATTCATCAGGACGCAGTGGTCCCTCTGGGTGAGAAATTTTCCTTCCTTAAAAGGAACGTCTTTGTTGTTGCCTATATTACTATTCATGACTATCATCTACTACAGGAGAAATGCTTTGAGATGAGTGAGCATTGCACTATTATAAACATCATATTTAAATATGTGAACTACATGACTTAAAAGGTTTCTTCAAGGGTAACAATGCCACTTTATCCTTCCCCAAGCATGTCTACGACACACTTAGTTTTGATTAGATATGATTACTTTATTAGGATTCTGCAACAATCCTCACCAACTTTTCTTACCAGGTTATCCAGCCATAACTCTGTTTCCCGGCGCAAAAACTATGGTTACTAAATTCTTTTTGATTGGTACGTGCTGACAGACTATAGTTTTATTTTTGGTTCTGTTATGTGTATTATTATAACTGGCAATTCTCTGATTGGACCGGTACATACTAGTGTATGACAGTTGGATAACATAGCCTCTCCGATCTCCATATTTAGGGTTCTGATGCACTTGTTTTCCCTTTGTTGCCTATCCATTCCCATTAAAACAGCTGAGATTTACGAAGCCTGAAGCCCGCCTAGTGCCTACTTTGATGAAGCCTGCCTAAACCGGAAGACCAGATGAACCAGGGCCCACCTTGATGCTACTACCTAGAAGGACCAAATATATGTGGAGATATTACTATTCTCTTTGAAATTTGCCATGTCCATGCCACCAAAATACCAAGCTCTATAATATGTGCTCCCAAGAACCTTGCTAGCCGGAAATGGCTGTTGCTGCCTTACAGTTCCTTTTTTGTTTGATGTCGTTTCTGCTTAGTAGTTTTGCATTTGTTTAGTCGTTCAAAACCTTGTTGCTTCTTCCATCTTCTGACTGTTGTACCAAGTGCCTGGTTTATAATTTGTCTTCTGCTTTCTCTTAATTGTTCAGTAGTCTGAATTTATGGTTGGATCTTATCCTGAACTTAACCAGTTTACCCTGAAAAGTATTGCAGAAGACAACCTGGTTTGCAGGCATTTTTATTATATGTTATTAACATCTAAAGCAGCTCAGTAGTCCTTGAGCCGATTAATGTTTATTAATCAAGTTGTCATTTGCTTTCCTACTTAAAATTCTTGAGGGAATACCTCGGAAAACATATCTAAAAAGAACTTCAAAATGAAATACCGAACTTTCCCTTAATCATGTAACAACTTTATTGTATAATAATGTATAGCTAGTTTTGGCACGCACTATCTTAATGATGCTGGGAATTGATGCATCGAGTCGTCTACCGTTACAGTGTTGACTCTATATTGGTTTTCAGTGGTATATGTATATAGCAATGTTTCTAGGAAAATTGCTAGTTCAGGGAGTTGCAGAGCTGGATGCAGAATGATCATAAGCATGAGAAAGGGCTATGTCTTGTTTGTCTTCTGCAATCCGTAGATTTTTGGATTTTGGCATGCGCAATGATCTCAAGAGGAAGGTAAGAGCTTAAAGTTTTTGCTTCTTGTTTGTAACTCGAGAAAACGGAGCTTGTGTCTATGTTACCTGGACTCTGGGTGAGTGTTGGATATTTGTTTGTTTCCAACTTGGGTAGACCCATTTTTTAAAAAAGGCTTTCTATAAATTGAAGGGTCAGACTCTACCATGTCCAAATAAATGTAGGAGATGGATATTTTAGTGAAAATGAAGAGTCCGGGTAACATAAAGTTAATAAAGGTTTTTTGGTTAAGTGATATGGCTTTTATCTCCCAATATTATTGTTTATTACATTTTTTCCGCTGCTTAGAGTGTTTATATTCTTATGAGAACAGGCCTGGTGGCAGGTTCTGGGCGCATGCCTGCTAAGCTGGAGAGTTGATGAACTTGAGACATAAAACATTTTATTTTTAGTTGTGGGGAAGAGAGATTTGAACCTGCGAGAAATACATGCATTTATGGTTGGTAGTGTGTATTGTGTTTAAATCTAACATTTATGTAACAGTTTGGTGGAGCTGTTCAATAATCTGAACTTGTACCCTATTCTTATTCAATCTAGTTAGTGTTGGTTTCGATGGTCAACCGCAGAATGTTGTAATGGTGAGATTGGTTTCGATGGTCAACTGAAGAATGTTGTGAACGTTTTAAAGATATAAATGGTCGATATATATATATTTATTAATTTTAACGTTTATCTATAAAAATATCAATAAAAAAGTATCTTAATTTAATTAAAATTTAAATTATTTTACTATTAATTGATTGAAAAAATAAGTGCGTCTTGTTTGGAGTAAAAATCATTTATACTCTTTGCTGTGCTCGCTAAACTAATGAGTATTCTATTCACTATTACTTATTTTTGAGTAAAAACTATGATATTGGGTAAGATGATGATCGTAAGTATATAATCTGATTTGATTGTCTTTAACATGAGATTATAAGGCCAAAGATTCAAATTTCGTCCTGTTAAAAATATTAAGAGTATAAACTAAACAGGTTTTTCTTTTTTATTTTATCCCTAAAATCTACCCAGTCAATTAATAAACGGTTTCATATAATGTATTGAATGGATTAGTCACCGAATTCTTGATTGTACCGTTTAGTGCAATTCGATTCTACCCCTACAAAAAACTTCACCCACTTATCCAAAAACAAACCTTATTTTGATCACTAAGACAACAGTTTTATTTGGAAAAAATATACACAAAGTGCAATTTATTTTTAGGCTTAAAATAATAACATATCACATCATATTGACCATAAGTGGAGTTAGCTAAAGTGGTATCATATACTCCAACTATTGATCTATATGGCATAGGTTATGGGTTTGAATCCTACCAAGGTTGAGATGTTCACATTGCCTTTTGGTAGGTGGCCATACATCCAAGTGTGGTTGAGACGCGTCCCAATCATGAGTTGTACATGGCTTTTCGTGAAGAGAGGGCAAAATCTCCTCGAGGGATCATACCAGATTATATACTGAGACGTGTAGTAATTGTATGTGTGCATAGAAAATGAAGTGCTTGAAGTCTCTCGCAATCACAGGTCCCCTTTGTTTCAGGTATACACGATAGGATCCCCCAACAATTCCTTGTTCGGTCTATGTTACTCTGTAACATGAAATATTTCATTTGGATGCAAGTGACACACTACCATCATAGTGTCCACCCTTGTTGCAATTTCCACCATATCTTTCCTCGTACCAAATGTGTTAACCCTTTATCTGTCTAAACATATTTTTCTACTTGCTTTAGAAACAAGTTTGACAAGTGGAAATATGTTTCTTTCACCATCGATGTTATCGGCAAATGACACGTCCCCTTATTCAATAAGAAATTTATGCATTCCTCTAGGTTCATTATTATATGCCCGTATCATAGACCTCCATCATATGATTGAGTCCATTGTTCCTTAAGTATCTCATCGAGGTAATCAATACCTTTTGTGTTTATTGCTTGCAAATTCTTCAACATTTCATGGAATCGATGTTGGACGAGCTCGTATCTTGTCAAAGAAAATAAAGAATATCCATAAATGCAAACAATGTATATGCTAAAAAATGAATGTTTACTACATACCCATGTTAATAACATATCATCGTTCCTCATCTTTGTGGAATTGACCCATGTAATTTGCCATGATATGATGTATACAATCCCTATGGTGTGTACGATTCCATAGGCTTTCATGTTGACCAATTGTAACCTGTATTTCGGGTGCCTTATCAAAAATGATGCATATATCGAGTTTGTTAGAAAAAACCCGATTTGAAAACAGTTTTCTTGCACAGCGAAAAATGAAAATTTTGAAAACTGATTCGATTTATGATATTTATAACAATAAACCTTAACTGAATATGCACTTGTATTTTTTGATAAGCGGATCCTTAATATTTTTTGGCTTTCAACCAAACGATCTTTTCCACTATTCTCGTACTATGAACAACTTCGAATGTGGGCTCGAACCAATTTAACCAAAACACAGAATTAGAAAAAGTTTTCTTTTTAGGGTGAAAATGAAAATTCTCTCTTCTTTAAAACAAACCAGCAAAATTGTTATTCTTGAAAAATATATTTAAAAGTTGAGAATAAATTCTCACTATTTTTCAGCAGAATAATGATATCTCAAAAGTTGTGTAAATAGCTTTACCAGTACCATCTATTTATTGGAAGAGAAGGTAGAACCCTTGTAGAGTTGTAGATGATTATTTTAAATAGAAAAACAACATCTTACTTAGAGTAGGATAAGAATGAACGATGTACCCTTGTAATTTTACTAGGGTTACCGCCCCTTTCATTTTATATGAGGGGTTTTGGGCCTCTCTCACATCGGGTCCAATTACGAGTACTTCCTAGGCCTTTTTAATCCAATACTCTGTAATACGATCCAACCTAATTTAGTTTTCTATTTCCCAAAATAAACTTTAATATTTACTTATTAAATAATTTTCTCATCCCAATTTTACTCCACTAAAATTTTTGACAATTTTATCCCGGTAAAATTTTGATGATTTTACCCTCGGTAAAATTTCGAGAAAATTTGTTCAATATGTCACAACTCAACATGTTCAATATGACCAAATGATTTATTTTCATTTTCGGGTTTTAAAATAGTCCAAAAACATAAACTAATTCTTCCATAATTTTTTAAGTAATCCTATAGGACTACAAGTTTTCGTTTCAATTTTCATTTTCATTTCCATTTTTGGAAACCTACATTTATTTTCAAATGATTCCATTTCTCCATTTTGGAGAAAACCATAATTATTCCTGAATGTTTCCAATTTCTCTTTTTCTATTCATTCCATTCATTTCTATTTAAACATGCAATTCATTTCTGGTTTCAACGAGCTAGTGAAGGGACCGATTGGACATATGTAGTTAAGGCTCAAATGATTTATAATTAAGTTCCTGATTTTTACCTATTAATTATAAATCAGGAACTTAATTATAAATCAAATAGAGGAGGGACCAATTGGACATATCAAATAATGATCAAGTCATCCATAATTAAGTTTTCGAGTCTGTCACAAAGACGGACAACCCGTGACTATGTTTACTTTTCATCAACCATGTAATGCCAATGAGAGGATATCGTTTACCCATGTTTTGAGCTATAAATTCCACTATTGTGAATGTTGTTACACACTACAAAAGTCGTACACCCAACGCACCAACATTTGGTTCTTTATCTATTTGAACTTAAGCTTTTAGTTATATCAAAGTGTATGAGTCACGCATACATAGTCCGCCAATCACTGAGGATTTAGGTATGCTACACTATGAACGTCACAAATGAATAAATCCATAAACGAATTCAAGATCTATTCTGCTTGGGTACTGTTCGATGTACTGTAAGTCCAGTCAGTTACATCTATGTCTCTATCTTCTGAGAGTCATTCGCTTTGTTGCCCAAGACAAAATATCTCCCCAATTGGACTTGATAGATGACATATCAGTTTTTTAATCGGTTTATTCATTTCTGATTAGACTAAGGACATGTTTAGGTTCGTCTACTAATACAAGCTATTTTTTCGTACTACAATCTGACCACGTAATACCGTTTAGTATCAGTTAAACATTAGACAACCAATGAGCAACATTTGCTTCCATTTTGCTTTACGTGCAAAAACTATGTGAGGAAAATATGCAAAGTATTAATGTAATTCATGAATAATTTTATTAACCAGCCTGTTTGAAAAATTTACAAGTGTACTTAGACGAAAATACTACACTTAGGGAACCAGATCCAACAGGGTTGTGGCATGACATGCCTTCTTAAGTTAGTCAAGAAGAAGTTCAAGACATCTGCAATTTCTTGTTAAACAATTGCAAAAGCTATAAGCATGATTTTTTTATTATTGTCCTGTGCAATGACCAATAAAAAGTAATGCTTATATCTCCTATACTTGAATGTACCATCAATTTGGACGAATGGTTTACAATACCGAAACGCTTCAATACATGGCTTAAATGTCCAAAAAAGACGATGAATTTTTTTTTTCCTTGGACCATTCGATTTCTATGATATGTAGGTTCCGTTGACAAATCGATGATGGTACCTAGGACGTATTGATTCAATACCTTACCGTTGCCACATATTATTATATGTTTTATCCCACTCGTTATGTATTTTTTCCATTGCCTTCTATTTTGCAATCAATGCATTATAGTTATAGTATGACACATTGTAATTGTACTAACTATGAATATTAACAATCAAAATCATTACGAGGATCCTAAGATTTGATTTCACCATAGGTAAGACAATGTCAGAATTCAATTTCGGATGATCCTGTGATATACTTGCAACAACACAAGTATATGAAGTGTCATATTTCTTTATTGTCCAAAATCCCATCTTCTTTCTTGCTAATGTCATGATTTTCTAGGGACATCTACTACCACGCATTGCACATTTTGCCTCATACTTTTTCGCTTGTGATTTTGTAACATGGAAATAAGCCTCATGCTTTATGCTCTACCGTTTCACTACAATAATATCTTTGGAGGAAAACTTCATTCCAACTTGTAAATTGCTGAAATTTGTAGAAGAACTTGTATGGCCTAATCTTCTATGAGGAAGTTCTAGAAATTCTAACTTATTTTGAACATCAATATTGACATGAAGCATATAAGGTGGAGGTTCATACGCCATAAAATCTGGTTGGGTTCCTCCAATATTTTTCGGACCTTTACTATCAGAACCACTTCCATTTTGTTCAGTAAGAATGACCATTGGTTTAGAAAATAATGCAATTTCGACCATTGGGCCTAACTCTCATATTAAATCATCACTGGTTTCAACTTCATCTTTGTTTTCAACCCTAGTTTCAATTTCGCATACCAGATTGGATGTCCCTTCGTGAGTGCAGGTTGTAGGGAGAACATAATCTGTTCTTGTCAACCCTACATTAAAACCAATATTACTTATGGATTTCCCACTCGTCTAATTTGATGGCATATTTGTAATGCCCCAATTTTTCTTAAAATTAGATTGTTAAAGTATGTTAAGTAATTTGAATTGGTTTGATGGTTAAGTGCTTTGGATGTTTGCTTTAGGTTTTGAGTTCGATTCCCTTGTTTTGGATTTTCCTTATTAATTTTGGATTATGTCTAACTTGAGTTTTAGGGCTTACGTTTTGATTTTGCGAGTTTGTTAACAAGAATGAGCCTATTGGTTTAGTGGTAAGGCTTCAAATTACCTTAAGTTTTGTGTTCAAATTCTGCTGTGTACAAATGTGAAATATTTTTGTTATTTGCTATTTGTTGGAGGTGAAATTCAATTTGAATTTTATAATATCTGGTGGGTTAGGATGTGGCTAATTTATTTTTATTATATTTTTAGAATTATTAAAAAAAAATCCCTAATTTTTCTCCCAACTCCAACTGTCAAACTCACCTCCATTTCTTTCACGTTTCTTTTCCTTCTATTGTTTTTCTCTACTATTTTATTTTCTTTCTTTTCTTTGAGTTTTCTTTCTTTTTTCTTTTGTTGTTAATTTTTCTTACTGCCGTCCACTTTCTTTTAGTGATCGTACGTGGTATTTTCTTTTGGATCATGGTTTGAATGTAGTGTAAGTTTTGTCGAATTATTTTTATGATTTTCTTTTTTAATCCATTCTTTGAGCAAGGTGGGGTTGTGTTAGTGTTATTCTCATTCTGTATTGTGATAAGTGTTCGTGTGGTTTTTGATTAGGTGAAAGGTGTGAGAATCAAAATCCTCCAGTAGAGGAAATGTTGATTTGGATGCTGTTTCTGTGAAGTAAGTACTTGAATGTCATTTTGGGACTATTTTTTTTAGGAAAAAAGAGGGTTTTTAAGTGAAATTTTGGGTTAATTTATGTTTGTAATAGATGTGTTTTTGGTACTGTATGTAGAATTCGGAGTGTGCTATTGTGTGATTTATTAGAACTATCATTAGGTGTGTGAAACTAACCTAAAACCTTGATTGAAACTAGGAAAAACCTGAAAATAGGGGCTATTTTCGAAACTTCCTAGTATCTCACGGTCGTGTAGCAGGTCGTGTAATAGACTGTGTACGCCACATGACTATGTGGTTGGCTATGTGCCAGACAATATGGAGCACATGGGCATGTATGATTACACAGCCTGAATAGGTAGGCCGTGTGGGTCACACGGGCTGGCTTGTTGGACCGTGTGGGCCTTTTTTGGCCAATTTGAAGGCCCAATAGGGGCTGATTAAGGGACTCTAAAATTGGATCTGTGGGCATTCTGTAGGCTTATAAAATCGTAAAATTCGGCATGTTATACATGAGTATGCTTAGAAAGCATGTTGAGTAAGCTTAATTTTGAATAAGTTATGTGATATGATATTATCTGTGAAAGTATGTTTAGGTATGCATGCCATGTAATTCATGTGATTTATATGTATGTTAATAAGATTATGCATCTACATTGGGGTGGGTTTTGATTTGATGAAGAAAATGTATTTTGGCAGTATTACTGCAATTCTAGTGATTAAACCGTAATTTTTGTCTGGCAGCTCAGTTGCACTTTTATGAGTGACATACTGCCACATACCAGTGTGATCGGATGGATGGACTCTTGTAGTCCTTATTGGTGTGATTGGATGGACAGAGATGGTGTGTAGTAGATGGGGGTAGGATATGCTCTGATATGATATAGATGTTTCTGAAAATATGAAAATTCTGTTATGATGTTCGTGTATGTAAACATTATAACATTCTGCATGTAAGCCAAGTCACACACTAGGCTTCTTCCTAACTCGTTTGTTTTGATTCATTTCAGATGATCATCAGACTAAGGATTCGGTCGTGATTCCAAAGCTTGGTTTAGACTTTTTGGTTCAAGCATGTTTTGGGATTTAATTATGGACTTTCAGATTGTTAACTTTGTTTTGGGACATTAATTTTGGCTTTCGTAATTGTTTTGTTCTTTTGTGCAAATTTATTACTTATAATTGGTATATTTAAACATGACTACATAACTAACGAAATACTAAGATTTTATAAATTAGGAATACTAAAATGTTTTTTCTTGCAAGGTTTTGGAAATTGGATACAATGTTTTACGAAGCAAGTGGTTAAGCAATTGGGTCTATTTTAATAAAATAAATAAAAAAGCAGTTTTTGTCAAAGGACACATGCAATTTTCTTAATACTTATGTTTTCAAAAAATAATCAATAAAGTTTTTATGTAATGATGTAACCTTTAAAATCCGACCGTAATGTCTAGGCCGAGTTTGGGGTGTTATAACACCCGCGTTTCCTACATAGGGCATCAACATTTTGAAGTCGAAATCAAAAGCACTCACAAAATATCGTGCCGAGGTTTTTGCGATCGGGTTACAAACTAACCCTGATTGTAAACCAAAGTTGAAATCAATGAATGCATTCCCATTAATGATTCCAACATTCCCTAATACGAGCTTCCCAACAACACAGTGAAACTACCACACAACTGTGTGGTTGTACTTTCTGCTTCCTATTCCTTAAACAATTTAACTAGAACTATTGTCAAACTCAGACCACCTTCTTCTGCATCAACAAACTAGACATATAACTCTAGTATAACATCTAGTTGAGTAATGTGTATCAAGCATTAACTCAATATCCGTGATGCCTTTGAGCTCAAATGTATCATATCTAATAAGGTTCATTGATGTTAGACATCTGTATTTCAAACTCAAAATTCTCCTCTGACTTGAAGCCGAGAATTTCCTTTCAATTCTTAATAGAAGCTTGTTCAATTTGATGCTTCGATTGAAAGTCAATTCTATAGATTGGCTAATACAAAAATGACTCTAATTTCGATGTCACAAATTTGACCATCATAATAAATAACAACTCTAATTTGTCTACTCATCTTCACCAACCAAACCTGTTTGACATGCTTAATATTCATTTAAAACGAAAACATTATACAAAAAAAAAGAAGAAAAACTCATTAACCAAATTCAAACAACAACACCATGTTTACTTGCTTGAACTAATTTATTTTGTTGGGTCAATTTTTCAACTTTAGATTTTTAACATCAACAATCTTCTCCTCAACATGCAAATATTCTGCTTGAAATTTAACTGTGAAAACCTTTCCATATCAATCTTCATTTTATAGGAAACTCTACCACCGAATATGAAACATTTTTCAAAATGTTGGAAAAGATCGAACATGAATCACAAATTTTCCAATATTTATATTCTTATGGTAAAATTTGCCACAAAAAAATGAAGTGAACTATAAATTTTATCCCAGGCTTCTTATATTTTTGACCACAACATGACTTACGAACGCAGAGTAGAGAATCAACACAAAATATCTAAAATTAAAGTGGCTTGACTAAAAGTGTGACAAGTCAGTTGTAAGATTTGTATGTTACAATGGAACATAGAGTATTATAAGGATTGAACCAAAGAGAGATCGGGTGATGAGGTTACTAATAGTGATAATGCATGCAACAAAAAAGTCTAGCTAACTAATCACTAAGCATTATATTACGAAAAATCATCGTCAAAGATTAATTACACTAAACTACACCTAGGAGATTAAATTAAATAACATAGAAAAGTGTCCAAATATCAATTCAATGAGATGAAGTGGTTGGTTGATATCCATGTTTCTAGTTAGTTCTTAGATTAGGGATCTATATTTATCAAACTCCTAATTGGTCCAATTTTTCCATTCGACCACCATTTTACCCAATTAGATAGTTTAGTTTGATTTATCTTTTGACTTCATTAAACTAAATTGAGACAATCAAATTGGTCTGCAATAGGCTTTCCTCTCGCTGTCACCTATCTAAATGTTCATATAAAAGTATCGATTCTTGTTTTTTAAGTTTATTCAATTTAGTATAATTTTTATGATTTAGTCCCTGACCCAAAAACTAACCATGCAACATTACAGTCAACAAACCACTATAAGATTTAGTGCATATTCATCATCAACATACAAATATCAGCCAAGTTCATGCTTAAATGACTTATAAAAGAAAAGAAAAAATGCAAAGTTGAGGAGTTCTTAGGGACTCTTGGAGGAGTCTTTGTTGAAGATGATAACATCAATAAAAGTAAGGAAAGCAAACCAAAGTTGAGATTTCTACACTTTTGAAAGTTCACAAATAGAAAATCTATTTAACACTTTAAGGAGAAATCAAAATAACAAGATAAAGTTTTGTGTCTAATTTTAAGAAGGTTAAAACTACAGTAAAACTGACCAACTAACAACTACTAACTAACTAAGCTAAGAACGAAAAAAACTGAAAACCTAAAAATGGTGAAAGGAATAAAAGAGAGAGCTAAAAATATCACAAATGAGGCTCTTTTATGTTTGGCATCAAGTATGCCTTTAATAAAACCTATTTTACAACCCTAAAATTTGACCAAAATACACTTGGAGTGCATGAGTTAACTTGAGTTGGTGTTTGACACAAAATTTCCCTTGCAGTTTTTTTCATCCCGTCATACTTCTGTGTCGCAACATTCAAGCTTTGGTATCATGACATCCTCGATAGTAGGCACAATATTGGCTTGGAGGTTCTTAATGTCGTAACACAAGCTAGCTTAGCTTGCGCTTCGTCACTTCAACAATCAACTTGGAGTTGCGAGCGTTAAGGCTTGGAGTTGAGACATTGGGGCTTAATGTCATGACATAACACACCTAATGTCATGACATCATTGGCAGACTGCTTTAGGTTGGTTTTTTATTGATGTTTTACTCCCTTGAGGTGATAGAGGGTCGATGTCACGACCCACATGCATCAGTGTCATGACACCTAAAGGAGTTGATGTTGTCCTCAAGGTTTGGATATAGTTATTTCCTTACATATGCTCAAGTAAGCCATTAGACTCATAATGGCATAGTTTTTCCAATTTGGGTCTCGAAAGGATTAAGAGGTAAGAAAAACTACCATTAACATTAGAAACCAAAAATAGTTAACAAAAAGAATTAAAAAAACTCGTAAATTTCTTGAGAACAAGCTCATCAAGTGTTTCAGAGAGCCTAATTTTATATATCAGATTACGACAAATCAAACTCTTCCACACTTAAGTCTTTGCTGGTCCTTAGGCAAACACCTAAGATACTAGCAAATGCAACTAGACAACTCTTGAACAATTTTGAGACATGACAATGAATTAGTGAAACAAATTCTTCTACTATACAACTTAAGAATGATGAATCCTGAATTTAAAAATTTGAAAAAAAAATCAACCTAGTTCACAAAGTTACAAAATAAATAAACATAGAGGAAATCATAGAAAAACATTATACTTCATATTATTCCATCAAAATAAGCTATGCATATATGATGTATATTCACAAGAAGGAATGAACGTCTTCTCAAAAGCCTCTTCGAAGTAGTCAAAATGGGGGCGTCGAGGCATATTTTTCTCCTTTCTCTCCCCCTTGCTGAAATGCTGGGTAGAGATTCATCAGCTACTGCAGGACATCCTACCCTTGTTGCTTTGTGAATCTGCCAATATAGGGTTGTAGAGTGGCGACCCATTGGTTGAGGAACATCAGCTTGGCGGTCTCATCATGGGGTTCACCTTTTGGGATATTCTCGTTAGATTTAATGACCTAAATGTAGTATTTTCGTCTATAAACATGTGTATATTTTCAAACATGTTGGTGTAATATAAATTACATTAATAACATCTGTATATTGTCTTCAATTTTTTTTGCATGCAATACATCAGATATATAACTTGTGACATTACATTAATACCATCTGTATATCTATCCTAACAGATAGAAACATAGATGTGACTGATTGGATTGGCAATACATCAGACATGACCCGAGTAGAATAGACCTTGAATCTGTTTATGAATTTATTCATTTGTGACATTCATAGTGTGTCATACCTTAATCCTTGGTCGATGGTGGACTATGTATGTGTGACTCATAGAATTTGATGCAAGTAAAAGGCTAAATTCAAATAGATAAGGAACTGAAAGCTGGTGCATTAGATATATAACTTTTGCAGTATGTAGCATCATTCACAATAGTGAAATTCATAGCCCAAGAAATAGGTAAATGATGTCCTTTCATTGACATTACATGATAAATGAAAAGTAAACGTGGTCATGAGTCATTCTTCTTTGTGATAAATTACTTAATTATGATTTTGATATTCATTGACTTTTTATGAAGGAAAATGTAATTGTTACCATAAGATAAAATAGGATCATATTAGGAGAGTGGATTTATCTCTAACAGATTAAGAATATCTTATAAGGGTAACACATTTATGACGAGGTCATTGGACGAGCATTGATAGAGTAGCTTTTGTAATGTCAGGTAATTGAGAAGAGCTCAGTCACGATACTATAGTGGAATGACATCGTGACTAAATGAGTTTATAATTAATAGATGAAAAATTGGAACTTAATTATGAATCATTTGAGCCTTAATTATATATATATGTCCAATCTTTGCTAGTTTGTTGAAACAAAAAATGAATTGTATGTAGAATCAAATGAACAAAAATGGAATAGAAATGATAAGTTAGAGAAATGGGTTACATTCAGAAATGAATGTGGTTTCTCATAAGTATGGAAATGACCTAAGAATTAATTTAAGTTTTTGAATTATTATTTAATTAAATAATTGAAGTTCGAAAATAGAATTAAATTAATTGGACATTGTGAATCTGTTGAATATGAAAATTAAATATATGTTCTCATAGTCTCTTTTACGCTAAAGTTGCCATGACTTTAACTGAATTAGAATTGAGTTGAGAAAATTATTTACTTGGAAAATTAATTAATTAATTAATTTAACAAATAATATTTATTTTGGAAAATAGAAAAACTTATACTTGGTTGGATGAAATTATAAAGTGCTAGGTTAAAAGTTCAAGAAGCACATATTATTGGACCCAATACAGGAGAGACCCCAAATCCCTCATAATATGTATGAAGGGCAGTAACCCTAATATATTTAATTAGGGTTTGCCAACCCTTTCTCCTAGTTGAATTAGGGGACTATTGTTTTTATCAGATAAGTATTATTTATATTCTACTAATTCAACCAGGATTATTTTATCTCTTCCTATGAATAAGATGGTACTGATAGAGTTAAAAGTACAAGAAGTTATACACAACTTTGAGATATTTTTGTTCTACCTAAAAATAGTGAGAATTTATTTTCTAAGTATAAATTCTATTTTCTGGAAATAACAATTCTACCAGTTTCTATAAAGAGAGATTTACTTTCCTATTGAAAGTAAGAAAATCATTTATGATTCTGTGTTTGATTCGTGATTGTTTGAGCCCATGCTCGAAGCAATTCGTGGTACGAAAATAGCAGAGAAGGTCATTTAGTTGAAAGCTGAGAACGTCAAAGATTCGTCTCGTACAAAGCATATATACTTTTTGGGAAAAAAATATTACTATAAATATAAAAAATCAGCTTGGTTTTTAAAATTTTAAATTTCTGCTAAGAAAGAATCGTTTTTAAATCAAATTTTTTCCAACACTTAATGCCTTCAAATTTCTTCTTTAGTAGAGAATGTGGCATTTCCATTTTCTACTTTTGGCATTGGTTCCACTCTTGGATTTTCTATTGTTCAGTTGGCTCCATGCTCACTTGAATTTACGACATAGATCTGTGACTAGGTGTAGAAAATATATACCAATCTTACCTCCCTCAACACAGTAACGCATATAATTGGAAATTAAATTCCTTAAGCAAATTTGCTTTTTCTGCAAAATGGAAAAAAGCAAAACAACTCGAAAAATATTGATAGTGTTAGTGTTCAAAGAGGGGCATATTTGAGTACAAATTACTTGCATCCACATTTTAGCAATGAGGAACGTGATGGCTTGATTAGAAGACAAAGGAAAAATCAAAATATGGTGCCTGTTTCCACTCTCCCTTATTTTCCATTAAAGAGCTCATTATGGTGTCCATATCAACATTAGTATAATGCTTTAAATCCATGGTTGAAATATCATCGTCCTTAAAATACAAAACACCATAATAGCTACAAATTACCTGAGGAGAGATGCCGACCTTCTCCGTGTATTTCAAATTAGAGTAAAACTCTAATATGACAAAAATTACAACATGTGCTGTCAAAATAAGGCAAAAGTTGTACCATCTATGGTACTAGACTAAATCCCAAATATCATCACATAATGAGGAGGATGGGTCAAATTCACGTTTAAGGATGGCCGTTCACCTTTGAAGTTCCAAGAAAAATTTCTCGCCCTCCTTAATTTTAATTTTTCCTGAAACATATTCCAGAGATGGAAGGGGTTCTGGTTAGGATTTAGTTTGTTTGGTTCATCTTGGGGGCATATTGCTAATTTCCTTACAAATTCAAGCAGACAAGATTTCTAAAAAAAAAATTCTAACTAACTAGCCTTCAAAATATAAATACCAATTCAATGAAAAATGTTCAAATATCTAAATATACATGCAAATGGAATATCAATACCAATGAGTAATAAGCATTTAAGCAAATTATAAACAAAGTGCAAAAGTAGCCCAAAGTAAACATGCAACCATAGATTTTGCAAAAAATATATGAAGAAATTTGAAAATGAAGAGTTTGAAACCCTTAACCTTAATCATTTGTTGATGGTAAAGCCAAGTCTCGGTTACCAAATTGTTGCATAGTCTTTCCCAAATGAAGAGAAAATCTGAAATTCTGAGAGAAAAGAAAAGTATTGTGCAGATTTTTGAAGATGGAGATGAGATTTAAGCCCTAAGTTGAGAGAAAAGGGAGAGAGAAAAGTGATTTTGGGTGTTTTGAAGGCTGAAAACTAAATGAATGAGAGGAATGGGGACTAAAATGACTGCTAAATAGGCTAAAAAGGCATCGTGTTGTGCCTTTAAAATGGGTATTTCATGATACCTGACAGTGGTGTCGCAATACTTGTATTTATAAACCTAGTTTTAATTAATTATCTTCCTAGTAAAGCATGAAAAAAATCACATAAATCAACTCATCACACATGTATCTCCTTGGTAACGGCTTCAACAACTCGATCGCGTTACGATGTACGAACGTCGAGCATAGAATTAGCACAAAATATTAGAAATTAAAGCGACTTGACTGCAAGTGTGACAAGTCAATTGTAATATTTGTGTGTTACAACAGAACATGGAGCATTCCGAGGATTGAACCCAAGAGAGATCGGGTGATGAGGTTACTAATAATGATAACACATGCAATGAAGATGTCTAGTTAGCTAATCACTAAGCATTATACTATGACAAATTATCATCAAAGATTAATTACACTAAACTACACCTAGGAGGACTAAATTGAATAACAAAAAAACTTCCCAAATATCAATTCAATGAGATAAAGTGGTTGATCGATATCTATGTTTCTAGTTAATTCTTGGGTTAAAGATCTAAATTGCTCAAACTCCTAATTGGTCCAAGTTTACCTTTCGGTCCCCATTTTACTCAATTAGATGGTTTAGTCTGGTTTATCTCTCGACCTCAGTAAACTAAATCGGGACAATCAAATTGGTTTATAATAGGCTTTCCTTTCAGTCTCACCTATCTAAATGTTCACCTAGAAGCATCGATTTTTGGTTTTGAAGTCTATTAGAATTAGTCTAATTTTTATGATTTAGTCCCTGACCCAAAAACTAACCAGGCACCATCTTAATCAACAAACCACTATTAGATTTAGTGCATATTCATCACCAAAATACAAATATCAGCCAAGCTCATTCTTAAATGACTTATCAAATAAAACATAAAAAAGGCAAAATTGAGGAGTTCTTAGGGACTCTTGGAGGAGTCTTTGTTGAAGATGATAGCATCAATAAAAGTAAGGAAAGTAAGCCAAAATTGAGATTTTTACACTTTTGAAAGTTCACAAATAGAAAATCTATTAAACACTTTAAGGAGAAATCAAAATAACAAGATAAAATTTTGTGTCTAATTTTAAGAAGGTTAAAGCTACAATAAAAATGAAAAACTAATAGCTACTAACTAACTAAGCTAAGAACGAAAAAAATTGAAAGCCTAAAATCGTGAAAGGAATAAAAGAGAGAACTAAAAAGATGATAAATGAGGCTCTTTTATGTTTGGCATCAAGTATGCCTTTAATACAACCAAGTTTACAACACTAAAATTTGACCAAAATTCCCTTGGAGTGCATGAGTTGACTTGAGTTGGCGTTGGACACAAAATTGCCATTGCAGTATTTTTGTAACGACCCGAATTTTATGGTTATCGAAAAAGTGTATTTTCAGGTCTACGTTTCTGAAAAATAGATTCGAAAATATTTATTAGAAATATTTATGAAGTTAATTATGAGGTTAATTAGATTGTGGATAGATGAATTAAGGGTGATTAGGAAAAAAGATTAAATTGAATAAGGGGTAAATGTTGAATTATAGATTAATAGAAAGTAACAGGTTCCAAAATGGGAAATATGCCATTTAGCATAAGTTGAGGCCGCATATGAAGTAAAAATCTAAGATGTTTATTAGATTTTTATATGTTTAAGGTTTTAAATCAATTTATAAATTATATTAATTATAATTATATTATGAAATAAGTTAAATAAAGACAAATGTATGGTAGTAATTTAATTCAAGTGTATTAATAGAAATATATACATTTGTGATATTTTGTTTAATTAGTAAAAGATATTTACTAGATAAAATAATTAAATTGTGAGAATTTTGTGTAAAGAACAAATTAGATAGTAACACTTGTAATAATGTGAATATATACATTTGTATTATATTTTTTATTTACTTGAAAATTAAGTAAAAGATAATTACTAATTAAATAATTATATTAGGAGATTTTTATTAGTAAATAAATTGAAAAGTAGGACAATTGCATGGTATTGATATTGTACAAATGTACAAAAATATATGCATACAATTGTAGTATTTATACTTATAGTTAAAATAAATTATAATTTATATTAACTATATTATGAGATTTTATAGGATGAATAAATAAAAATATGACATAGTAAATGTGTAAAACATATATAAATACATTTGTAACAAAATAAAATATTTTCTTATAATTTAAGTAAAAGATATTTATAAATTAAATATTATTATTATATTATATTACTAATATATATATGAAATAAAGTAAAATAAAAATGAAACAAAACAAAGAAAGAAAGAAACAGAATAGGTTGAAACGAACAGGGGAGAAAAGAAGAAAAGAAAAGAAAAGATAGAAATGGGGATTTTAAAGCTTGAAACTTAAGTAGGTAAGTCAATTAAGTCATTTTCTTTTAATTTTGATGTTTTAAAAGTTTTAAAATAGAGTTTTGTAGAAATTAAGTTGAGATTTTAGAAGTTCTTAGGTTTTGAGTATACTTCATGTTGAACAAATGGTTGAATTAGGGGTTTAATTGATAAATTTTTAGTTAGAATTGATTAAAGGATTAAATTGTAAAAGAAGTTATTAATTTTACATAGTATGGACTAAATTGCAAGAATTTTGAAATTAGGGTTTTATGGTAAAATTTAAATAGTTATGTCTAAGTTTGGTTGAAAATTGAGTAGAAACAAAATATGAATTGAGATAGAAAAGTAAGTGAATTTAGTTAAGATTAAAATTGAAATTAAAGTAGAAATTGAATAAAAATTGAAATATTTAATGTGAAATTGAATGGTAGTATATTGATAATTTTTAATTGTTTTAATTTTCATAGTTAACGTTGTGCCGGAAAACCTGGGCTAAGAAAGAAAAAGACAAAGTCAATGAGGGTTAGCTCGGAAATTACAGTTTGTATTTCTATAATCTGAACTTAATATTTAATTGTTGAAATTATTATTTAATATGTATGGTAAGTGCATTGAGATGACTATTTGGAATTGGAGTGAACCTTGGTTGAAATTGAATAGTGAATTTAATTATTAATTGTTATATTTTGATTAAATGTTATGATAAATAATTAAGGTGCGAATTAGTTGGATTGTGTTTTACAATTGGAATAGATTGATTTGGTATGTGATAAATTTGTTGAATTTATATGGATATATGTGATTGATATGGAAATTGAATATTGAATGTATGTTATATTGAAAATTAAATTGATTGGAAATGTGATGAAATAAATATGCATATGTGATTATTGTGGAATTTGAATGTATATTGAATTGTATTGAATTATTAATTTATGTGATTAAATTAAAATGTGTATTGATTGAAAACTGAAAATTTATTAAAACCCTATTAATAGTATTTGGCTAAGTCGGATATAGTTGGCATGCCATAGGATTGGAAGTGTTCAGGGATACTTCGACCTTGAGTCGATGAGGCACTATAAGTGTTGTACTGTTACTTCGACTTCAAGTCGATGAGGCACCTTGTGTGTCGTACTTTTACTGTTACTTTGGTTTAATCTGATGAGGTACTGAGTACCGTACTATTACTGTTTACTTCGGCATAGCCGATGAGGCATTGAGTGCCGTACTAGTGTGTTGGTTTGATCCGTGTATCCGTCTCTGAGTCATGTTAATAGGGGTAAATAAAAGTATTGAATGACTAATTTCTCTAAAGGTTGACTGTTACTAAATAATAAAGATTAATTGATCACTACTAAAAAATATTGACTGTTACTGAATGATATTGATAAATTGATTGATATTGAAAAAAAATATTTATTGATATTGAGCTTGGAATAAAACAGATTACTAATTGAGAAGTGAATAGCTGAATATTATTTATTGATATTGAACAGTGAACTGAAGTATGAGTGAGACATTTGAATTAAGTATCTTTGAACTAGATATGAATGGAAAATATTATTATTCAAATAATTTGTGAATTTATTTTGAAAACTAATCGGGTTAGTAGATGAGAAAAAAATTGAGTGAGTTATAAAAGATTTAATTTTTGTAATGAATATATATATAATTGTGATTGGCATATGATTTAAGTGTATGATATATTGTTAAGTGTTCGGATTATAGAAATACCACTGAGTGCATACTCAGCGTACGTGTAGCACCCCAAACCCGGCCCAGAAGTTATGGCCAGATCCGGCATGCCACATCAAAAACGTAAAAAAAAAAATTTCCATTCTAAGTCCAGAAAATCGTACTTGATGTTCAAAAGATTAATTCATTAAGGGTTAAAGTGAATGGAAGTTGTGCACCAGGTAGGAAACCGGAAAAGAGGAGGTGAGTCTATCAGACTACTTAAGTACCAAGCTCCCTTCGGATCCAATCCTAGACATGCACACCGCCATTGCCACACCTTAACGTCATGTATATTTCTAGGAAACCGATTTGATTAAGTCATTTTTAGGAAAAGTGATTAATTTTATAAAATACTTTCATTATGGAAGCTTTGCTTGTTGTCGTGTTATTTTGAAATCAATTGTTGTTTTTTTGAAAACGCCCTAAAGCTATCCAATTTCAACAGTTAAAATAAGTAATACCTATCTTAGTAATACATATTAAAACCATCAAAATAATTAAGCCCTTATTACATTTAAAACCCAAAACTTCAAATGTAAATAAAAGGATGTCCAGTTCACCGTAAGAAAATCAAACTTTCGAGCGGGTGGCCACTCAATTCCCTCACACTCAAGCCCACTATGGTTGGGGATTTCTGCGTGGATGAAAATAAAAGGGTGAGTTTGGGAAACTCGAGTGTGTAAATTAACCCAACCATAGCCTATATCAGCTTAAACCACGAAATAGAATAAGTTGGCCTTAGCCTGCAATGCAATTGAATAAAGCCCATAGGCCCATAGCGTAACGAACATATATTACATGTTTATGCGAAACCCAACCATATCCAATCAGTATACACCTCCGTACCAACCTTACACCGTGTGGGAGACAACTCGACCCACCCAACCGCTACACACTACAGAATTTGCAGCATGGCTACAGAATGATAATGTGACAGAGTCACCAGATCTGAGATAATCGTGGCGAGCCACCGTATCAGATATATGTGGCGAGCCACCAGATCGAATATTTGTGGCGAGCCACTAGATCGATATTTGTGGCATAGCCATCGAACGCTTCCTCCATAATATAACCCATGTCCCCATGCAATGATATATAATCATGGCATACATCATACGTAATCGATCGTCATGCTTTTCACCAAAATTAACCCTAGGGGTATAACGGTAATTTTGAACCTAGGGGTATAACAGTAATTTTCCATACATAGGGGTATTATAGTAATTTAGCTACTTTTAGGGTTTTCATGCATATCCTAACTATTTACGTACTATCAGAACACTTACCGCGCATACTTACCGAATTGGGCTCGTTGGCCCATGAACCCGATCTTTGGCCCATTAAGCCCAACTTATCAAAATCTACGAAATCGCGCGTACTGCAGTTTATTACTTTAGATTACCAAATATACAAACCAAACTATTTTACGAGCATTCGCACACTCGCAAATTCCCAAAATACCGACTTTTCGGCATTTTGGCTTTTCGACTTTTGCCAATCTAGTCTATGAGAGGTGTCGATTACACACTGCTTGCACGATATCTTGATTTAGATCCACACACGAACCGCCTACAATTGGATTACTAACACGTTAATCTAACTATTCAAATACAAACTACGATTAACCCCTTACAATATTCGCCAACCACACTTACAGATCATAGTAAGCTTATAAGAAATCAATAAGCAACTCATTAACAAATTTTTGTCAATGTTTACCACATAATCATAATTTCACTGCAAGCTGTCTTCCTGAGCAACAGTCACTAAATCATTTATAACTGGAGCTACGAAACTCCAAATCAAGTTCCGTTAATTTTCCCTAAAAATAGACTCATATATCTTCTATCCATAAAATTTTCAGAATTTTTGGTTTAGCCAATCAATACCAG
Source organism: Gossypium arboreum (assembly GCF_025698485.1). Lineage (NCBI taxonomy): Eukaryota > Viridiplantae > Streptophyta > Magnoliopsida > Malvales > Malvaceae > Gossypium > Gossypium arboreum. Next base: position 9,211,233 of record NC_069073.1, on the reverse strand, counting down.
AATTTTCTCAAAGTTTCCCATGTTTCACTGTTTGACTAATCTGACCACCCTTCATTACGAATCAAATTCTCATTGTACAGAATTCAAAATATGTTCTTGTTTATTTCATTAGAAACTAGACTCAATAAGATTTAATTACATAATTTATTCAGCTTCTAATTCTTCTCCCACAAGTTATGGTGATTTTCCAAAGTCACGTTACTGCTCCCAAGCAAATTTATTACCAAATCACTCTTTCACACATACCTTGCATGCATGTTATTTAAACATGTATATCACCAATCAATCATCACATATCTATGATTTTACTTAAGTATAATCTCCATTTCATCATTTTAAAGCACAACATGTTAGCTGATTTTTCCCTTTAACATCTAAGGCACATGCATGCTCATTTGTTTGGCTCAACTTCACCTATCTTCCATTTTTCATCAAAAGAACATGAAACAACAACCATTTCCTTCATTTTAATTCATGACCAAATGCTCACAACACAACTAAAAATCAAAATATACTTCAAGAGTTAAGGTAGAATCAAGAAGAACTCATGAACCTCAAAATAGAAACAAGGTACCAAGAACTTACCTTCAATTTTCCTCCTCCTAATGACCGAATACTCAAGAGCTTTCTCCTCTCTTTTCTCTTCTCTAACTTTCAGCTATGATAAACAAAGATGGACAAAACTTTGTTCTTTTCACCCCTTTTTCTTTTAATAAAACTTCATATTTCATCCATTTAATTATTTAATACAAAAGACATGAAATTCTTATCATGAAACATTTACCTAACCCATTATCATGAAACATTTACCTAACCCATTATCATGGAACATTTACCTAACCTATTATCATGGAACATTTACCTAACCTATTATCATGTAACATTTACCGAACCTATTATCAATTTGTATCAATTTGTACCATAAATTATGGATATCAAGTGTACATTTTGTCTACAATAATATGATGGCTAGCCACTTCATGTAAAATAGGAGGTTTGTGATGCAAATCCTCCTATTTTGCACTCCTATTTATTTGGCCACGTCAATTTAGCCTATAGCATTTTCAAACATTTTCACATAGGTCCTATTTCATAATTTCACTCACAAATGACAAAATCAAAGCATGAAAATTTTCCAACATTCACAGAATTCCCAAAAATTGGGGCGTTACAACTCTACCCTCCTTAAAGAAATTTCGTCCTCGAAATTTACCTAATCCAAACAGATGAGGGTATTGCTGTTGCATCGTCTCTTCTGGCTCCCAAACTCAGAAGTTTCCCCTTCCTTAACTTGTTGAAAACGAGCGACCAAAGACTCATCGTTCAACTGTTTTTCCTTAATCTGATCCACCCAGGTTGGCCTCACTTGCAACTCAGCCAACAGACTTCCATCATCATATAGACTCAGACGAGAAAACATTGCTCTCAGATCAGATACAGCTCTACAACTTAGAGTATCGGCTACCACATTAGCCTTGCTTGGGTGATACTCGATCGAACAGTCATAATCCTTAAGCAACTCAATCCATCTCCTTTGCCTAAGGTTCAGCTCCTTCTGAGTCAACAAATACTTAAGACTCTTATGGTCAGTGTATATAATACACCTTTCTCCGTACAAGTAATGTCTCCAAATCTTAAGTGCAAATATCACGGCTGCCAACTCTAAATCATGAGTCAAATAGTTTCCCTCATGAGGCTTAAGCTATCGTGATGCATATGCAACCACCTTACCCTCTTGCATTAACACGCAGCCCAAACCCACGTGTGATGCGCCACCGTACACAAGAAAATCATTCCCAGACTCACCGAATCAACACAGTGCTTTAGTCGAACTTTCTTCAACTTCTCAAAAGCTTCCTGCTGCTTCTCGCCTATACAAACGGTACTCCTTTTCTTATGAATTTTGTCAGAGGTGCTGGCATCACAGAAAAACCTTCTACAAACCTTCTGTAGTATCCTGCCAGTCCTAGGAAACTCCGTATTTCCGACACTGACCTAGGCGGCTTCCATTCTAAAATCGCTTCAATTTTTCGAGGGTCCACTTTAATCCCCTCAGCAGAGACCACATGTCCTAAGAAAGTTACCTCCCTCAACCAAAATTCACACTTGCTGAACTTCACAAAGAGTTCCTTCTCCCATAATACTTACAGCACTATACGGAGATGCTCATCATGTTTTGTTTTAGTTTTAGAATATACCAGGATATCGTCAATAGAGACGACTACGAACTGATCCAAAAATGGTTGGAACACACGATTCATCAGATCCATAAACGCTGCAGGAGCGTTCGTTAGTCCAAATGGCATAACCAGAAACTCGTAATGACCATACCGAGTCCTGAATGTCGTCTTATGGATATCTGACTCCTTAACCCTTAACTGATGATAACCAGATTGAAGGTCAATCTTAGAAAATATAGAAGCTCCTCTAAGCTAGTCAAATAGATCGTCAATCCTTGGCAGTGGATACTTATTCTTAATTATCAGTTTGTTCAACTGGCGATAATCAATGCACATCCGCATTGTACCATCCTTCTTCTTCACGAATAGCACCGGTGCTCCCCATGGAGACATGCTGGGCCTAATAAAGCCCCTATCCAACAACTCTTGGATTTGAGCATTTAACTCTACTAACTCTTTCGGTGCCATCCTATACGGTGCGATAGACATAGACGCCATTCCAGGCAACAAGTCTATTCCAAACTCAACTTCTCGATTCGGAGGCAATCCTGGAAGCTCCTCCGGAAAAATATCTTGGAACTCCTTTACGGTCCTAACCTTATCCACTGTCAGTCCCTTCTCTTTCGACTGACTTACAAATACCAATTAGGCCTCACAACCTTTCCGAATCCACTTTTCGGCTCTTAATTCCGACACCACATTGGACAAATAATCCCTTCTCCCACTTATCACCATAACCTCCTCATCCTTTGTAGTTCTTAACACCATTCGCTTAGCAAAGACAATCCAGAGTCGCCTTTATGCTTAACAAGCCAATCCATTCCTGAATGAGGTCAAACTCTCCGAACGGTAACTCCATCGATCTCCGGAAAAACCTTGCCTTGAGTTTCTAAGGGTACATTCCTATACGTTTGTCTACCCTAACCGAGTGACCCAAGGGACTTAGTACAGAAACCCCACTCACAATCTCCTCAGAGCAGTCCAAGTTGTCCATAATCCGTTCTGTGGCCTCCAATCAATATTCTGCTACATTCGAGGCGATACCAGACACACCCTTAAAGATCTCCGCTCCGTTGGCCCGAAGTCGTTCAGAAATAGATCCCCGAACTCCATTGCCCGTACTTGCCCCGGCAACCCTTTCTAGAACACGAAGCATTGCTTGTGACAGGGCATCATCCTCGGCACCGCGGTCATGAGACTCTACCTCTGTTGCCGGTGGTACCGGTGCATCCACCGCCGGCATATGTCTCGAAGACGAAGATTTCGCTCGAGCCTTCCTCGGCTTCGTCCACAGCCTCTTGTACTCATATCGTATTATCTTGATTACAAATTTTTATGCATCAATTAATATTCCAAAGGTTTATTACGGATGTTTTATGAATCGATAAGTAGTTCGAGTTTGTTTTCGCATAATCAAGTCTAGCTACTGATTTGCTCTCTTATTAGATTTTCCTATGGTTTCAGATCATCCTATCTAGGGTTTCAAAGATGCATGATAAGACAGAAAAATATTCAAAAGAGTTCAGAGTATACTTACAGGCTTAGGCCGGAGATTCGGGATGCCATCTTCTAAAGATCTAAATTTTGAAAATCAAGTTTTTCACATTCTTTATAAAATTTTTGCTTTCAAAAATCTTTGTTTTTGTAAACCCATTCCACAGTCGAGTTTTTGTAACCTAGGCTCTGATACCACTAAATGTAGCACCCCAAACTCGGCCCAGAAGTTATGGCCAGATCCGGCATGCCACATCAAAAACGTAAAAAAAAAAAATTCCATTCTAAGTCCAGAAAATCGTACTTGATGTTCAAAAGATTAATTCATTAAGGGTTAAAGTGAATGGAAGTTGTGCACCGTAGGAAACCTAAAAGAGGAGGTGAGTCTATCGACTACTTAAGTACCAAGCTCCTTCGGATCCAATCCTGACATGCACACCGCCATTGCCACACCTTAACGTCATGTATATTTCTAGGAAACCGATTTGATTAAGTCATTTTTAGGAAAGGTGATTAATTTTATAAACTACTTGCTTTGCGGAAGCTTTGCTTGTTGTCGTGTTATTTTGAAATCAATTGTTTTTTTTTTTTGAAAACGCGCCCTAAAGCTATCCAATTTCAACAGTTAAAATAAGTAATACCTATCTTAGTAATACATATTAAAACCATCAAAAATAATTAAGCGGCCTTATTACATTTAAAACCTAAAACTTCAAACGTAAATAAAAGGATGTCCGATTTACGGAAGAAAATCAAACTTTCGAATGGGTGGCCACTCAATTCCCTCACGACTCCAAGCCCACTATGGTTGGGGATTTCTGCGTGGATGAAAATAAAAGGGGTGAGTTTGGGAAACTCGATGTGTAAATTAACGCAACCATAGCCTATATCAGCTTAAACCACGAAATAGAATAAGTTGGCCTTAGCCCGAGCAATTCGAATAAAGCCCATAGGCCCATAGCAAAAGCGATGATATTACATGTTTATGCGAAACCCAACCATATCCAATCGTATACACCCCGTACCAACCTTACACCGTGTGGGGAGACAACTCGACCCACCCAACCGCTACACACACGTAATTTGCAGCATGGCTGCGAATGAATAATGTGACAGAGTCACCAGATATGATAATCGTGGCGAGCCACTGAATCAGATATATGTGGCGAGCCACCAGATCGAGATATTTGTGGCAGAGCCACCAGATCAGATATTTGTGGCATAGCCACCAGAACGCTTCTTCCATAATATAACCCATGTCCCCATGCGACAGATATATAATCATGGCATACATCATACAAAATCAAATCGTCATGTTTTTCAGTCAAAATTAACCCTAGGGGTATAACGGTAATTTTGCACCTAGGGGTATAACAGTAATTTTCCATACATAGGGGTATTATAGTAATTTAGCTACTTTTAGGGTTTTCATGCATATCCTAACTATTTACGTACTATCAAAACACTTATCACAAGATACTTACGAATTGGGCCCGTTGGCCCATGAACCCGATCTTTGGCCCATTAAGCCCAAATTATCAAAATGTACGAAATCGCGCGTACTGCAGTTTATTACTTTAGATTACCAAATATACAAACCCAACTATTTTACGAGCATTCGCACACTCGCAAATTCCCAAAATACCGACTTTTTGGCATTTTGGCTTTTCGACTTTTGCCAATCTAGTCTATGAGAGGGTGTCAGTTACACACCTGTTTGCGACGATATGCTGACAAGATCCACACACGAACCGCCTACAATTGGATTACTAACACGTTAATCTAACTATTCAAATACAAACTACGTATTAACCCCTTACAATATTCGGCCAACCACACCTACAGATCATAGTAAGCTTATAAGAAATCAATAAGCAACTCATTAACAAATTTTTGTCAATGTTTACCACATAATCATAATTTCACTGCAAGCTGTCTTCCTGAGCAACAGTCACTAAATCATTTATAATTGGAGCTACGAAACTCCAAATCAAGTTCCGTTAATTGTCCCTAAAAATAGACTCATATATCTTCTATCCATAAAATTTTCAGAATTTTTGGTTTAGCCAATCAATACCAGAATTTTCTCAAAGTTTCCCATGTTTCACTGTTTGACTAATCTGACCACCCTTCATTACGAATCAAATTCTCATTGTACAGAATTCAAAATATGTTCTTGTTTATTTCATTAGAAACTAGACTCAATAAGATTTAATTACATAATTTATTCAGCTTCTAATTCTTCTCCCACAATTTATGGTGATTTTCCAAAGTCACGTTACTGCTGCTGTCCCAAGCAGATTTATTACCAAATCACTCTTTCACACATACCTTGCATGCATGTTATTTAAACATGTATATCACCAATCAATCATCACATATCTATGATTTTACTTAAGTATAATCTCCATTTCATCATTTTAAAGCACAACATGTTAGCTGATTTTTCCCTTTAACATCTAAGGCACATGCATGCTCATTAGTTTGGCCCAACTTCACCTATCTTCCATTTTTCATCAAAAGAACATGAAACAACAACCATTTCCTTCATTTTAATTCATGACCAAATGCTCACAACACAACTAAAAATCAAAATATACTTCAAGAGTTAAGGTAGAATCAAGAAGAACTCATGAACCTCAAAATAGAAACAAGGTACCAAGAACTTACCTTCAATTTTCCTCCTCCTAATGACCGAATACTCAAGAGCTTTCTCCTCTCCTTTCTCTTCTCTAACTTTCAGCTATGATAAACAAAGATGGACAAAACTTTGTTCTTTTCACCCCTTTTTCTTTTAATAAAACTTCATATTTCATCCATTTAATTATTTAATACAAAAGACATGAAATTCTTATCATGAAACATTTACCTAACCCATTATCATGAAACATTTACCTAACCCATTATCATGGAACATTTACCTAACCTATTATCATGGAACATTTACCTAACCTATTGTCATGGAACATTTACCTAACCTATTATCAATTTGTATCAATTTGTACCATAAATTATGGATATCAAGTGTACATTTTGTCTACAATAACATGATGGCTAGCCACTTCATGTAAAATGGGAGGTTTGTGATGCAAATCCTCCTATTTTGCACTCCTATTTATTTGGCCACGTCAATTTAGCCTATAGCATTTTCAAACATTTTCACATAGGTCCTATTTCATAATTTCACTCACAAATGACAAAATCAAAGCATGAAAATTTTCCAACATTCACAGAATTCCCGAAAATTGGGGCGTTACAGTACGGTTTGTTTTTGTGTGCAGGTTGGATACGAAAGTGATTAATGACTAAGCATCCAAGTCAGTCCCGAACTCAAAATGGTAAAGTGCTTTCCTTTTTGGTAAATGGCATGTACCTTGGATGTTAATAGTGGTCATTTTGGAATATTATTGTAAATATTGTTACAAATGTTTATGGTTGATTATATAACATTGTAAAGGTTTAGAAATTGAATTGCTTCTGGTTTATGATTTGCAAGGTTGGTAAACTTGAATTGTAAGACTTATTTTGGGTCCACACGGCCTGGCACACGGATGTGTGTCTTGGCCGTGTGAAACTAATTTGTTCATAAGTAATAAGTCAGAGAGTTACACGGGTAAAGGACACGAGCGTGTCCCCTAGACCACACGGGCGTGTGGGTACTATTCGATAGGAAAATTTTGAAATTTTGAGAAAAATTCGTAGTGATTTTAAATTAGTCCCGAATTGATTTTACTGTTCATATTGGACTTCGAGGGCCCATTAAAGGAACGATATGTTAAATTTAGGATAAGTGTAAACAATTATTTTAATTAATGTCCGTAATTGAACTGTATTGACTGGTAATGCCCTGTAATCCTGTTCCAGGGAAGGGTTAGAAGGTGTTATAATTTTTGTTACACCCCTCACCCGTATTCAAAGCTGGAATAAGGTTATGGAACATCACCGGATTTAAAACACTTTTAAACATACATTTCATATAAAAATATCAATTCAAATACAACAAAATCATAACCAATCACAGTGTCCTTTAAATGAGCCTAAGAGGCCTTAGACATATATTGAGAATGGTTGGGGACTAAACCGGATACTCAGGAAATTTTTCAACACTTAGTAAAATTTTTCTCAAAACAGGGGACACATGTCAGTATGGCCAGGTCGTGTGTCTTACACGATCATCAGACACGCCTGTGTCACAGGCCGTGTGGACATTCGAAATAGGAGCACATGGCTGTGTCCCAGCCCGTGTCCTACCCCGTGTCCAAACAAGTAAGGTTACTGACTTGGGTCACACGGCTAACCACATGCCCGTGTGTCTAGCCCGTGTGCCATTCAAAGAGGCCACACAGGCTCGTGTGCCAGGTTGTGCCAAAACTATAGGGTATACTGACTTATGCAACACGGCCAAGTCACACGCCTGTGTGCTAGACCGTGCGTGTGACTTGGCCATGTGCAAATTAATGGGTATTTTGACTTGTGCCACATGGTCGATCACATGCCCGTGTGTGAGACCGTCTGGAGCATACTGACTTCATTTCAATTTCAATATCAGGGGACACACGCATGTAACATGACCTTGTGTCACACACGGCTGAGACACATGCCCGTGTCTCTGCCCGTGTAGACAAAAATAGGCTATTTACCAAGCCAATTTGCCACTCATAATTTCATGTACCTAAACAACCCCAAATGGCATCACAATATAGCATAATTGAACATATATTTTAGCCACAACCAAGAAAAATTTCATACCATTTCTAACAGTAATAACCAACATGCTTATAACTTATGTTTTTCTTAATCAAACATACCTAAACACATATATCAATCAACTAGCTAAACATTTACCAAACACATATCATTTTATACCAATTCACAAGCATAATACCAATTCCACAAACCTCATATTATAAATCATTTACATATTCATCCATGGACTCAAAATACTTTTACATGAATTCACAACAAAAGCCATATATTTATATATACCAACATTTGGTTCAAACATACCAAAACAAGCCAAGTCACGTGGCTATTATTTACAAACCAAACATAACCAACATGAATAAAATCCTATACATGCCACATGACCAAATCATTAGCTCAAAAGTACCAAAGTGATAGTTGGATAGTGTGACGTAGTCTCCGACGATCCCTGATTCCGAGCTAGCTTTGAAATCACTATAAGACATGGGAAATAAACAAAGTAAGCTTTATAGCTTAGTAAGCTCGTATGAAATATACTCAACAAATCATAATACACAAATCCTCAATTTGTACTATATAACATATAATTCATGATAACAACAAACCTTTCATATGCTTAATCATATGCTTATATGCAAATTCATAGTTTCTTCTATTTGAATCTCATACTTTATATGTACATATCTGTACAATTTCGTAACAAACTCATACCTTTTTGGAATACTGTTGAATACTCGATATCTCGCACACTAAGTACCGTACATAGCTGAAGCTATCTCAAATCACACACTAAGTGCTATATATAGCCGAAGCTATCTCAATCTCGCACCCTAAGTGCCATATATAGCCGAAGCTATGTTGAATAGTCGAAGCTTTGTCGAATCACACACTGAGTGCCACATATAGTTGATTTGTCGTCAAACATAACTTTAATTTCGTATACAAAATTTATGCAATATCAAAACATTTAAAGCATAATTATAGCAATGCCTGTTACATACGAACTTACCTCAGATATTAAAACGACGAATCGAGTTGATTAGTCGATAACTTTCGTTTTTCCCCTATCCTAATCCGAATTCTATTTTTATTGATCTAAATATATTCAAAATTAACTCATTTAATCAAATATTTATTCAATTCAGTCCAAAATATACATTAGGACTATTTTACACATTTGCCCCTAAACTTTCACATTTTTACAATTTAGTCCTTATTTCATAAAATCACAAATTAATGAAATTCACAATAAACCCATGCTATTCGAATTACCATAATGCCCCTAGAAGCCCATAAATTTCATTTATTTCTCATTTTAACCACAAACTTTACACAATTTTCAATTTAATCCTTATTTTGCATTTTCACTAAAAATCACTTTACAAAACTTGTATATCTATCAACAAGCATTCATAATCTATCAAGAAACTGCAAAATACACATGTATTCAACAATGGCATCATTCAAAATCTTTAACAGTTTTACAAATTAGTCGCTGGGCTAGCTAGTACTAGTTGCAATGATCACAAAAACATAGAAATCATTAAAAACCGAGTAAAAAATCACTTACATGCTCAATATACCATGGAAAAAATTTCAAAAGAAGAAAATGGTGTTTTTCCTTCCTTAGTTTTGGCTAGATGAAGATGAAAGCACCAAAATTTGTATTTTTTGTTTATTTTATCTTTAATTAACAATTACCAAAATTAACCTATAAAAACCTTACAAATTTCAAATTTACCAAGACACTATCATCCACTAACATATTTTTGGGATATTTACTACATAAGGACCTTCACTTTAAAGTTCCATAGCTATTTGACACCTTTATCTATTAGAACATTAATTTTACACTTTACGCGATTTAGTCCTTTTTATCAAATTAAAAACTCAAACGATTAAATTTTTAAATGAAACTTTCACACATACATACTATCATACTATAAAAACTTATAATAATATTAAAATATTTTACAATCTCGTATTTGTAGTCTCAAAACCACTATTTTAATTTGAATAAAAACGGACTGTTACAATTTTTCACCCCGTCAGACTTCTTTGTCATGACAGCCAAGCTTTGGTGTTGTGGCATCCTCGACATTAGGCTCAATCTTGGCTTGGGGGGTTCTCGATGTTGCGACACAGACTAGCTGGTGTCACGATATCCTCGACAGTGGCATTGGGCTCCTGCAGTTCAACCATTAGCTTGGAGTCACGCCCTCGAAGGCTTGGAGTCTAGACATTGGGGCTTAGTGTCACGACACCTAAAGCAGTTGATGTTTTTCTCAAGGTTTGGCCATAGTCATTTCCCTACACATACTAAAAAAAGCCATTAGACTCCCAATGACATAATTTTTCCAATTTGGTGCTTAAATGGATCAAAAGGTAAGAAACTACAATTGACACTAGAAACTAAAAAATCAACAAAAAAACATTGAAAAGACTCGTAAATTACTTGAGAACAAACTCATCAAGCGTTTGAGAGAGCCTAATTTGACATATTAGATTATGACATCAGTTTTCAAAAAATTATTAAACTTTTTTCGATTTTTCAAAATTCAATCCAATAGTTATTTTTCTTTTATTTTTCTTTTAAGTTTAATCAGATGACTATAGTTAGTGTTTTTGTTGGAGCCCCCCTCTCTTGCCACGCTAGTAGAAAACGCCTCTTGCAGAGAGCATTTTTGCCACTTATACCAAAATTGACCTATTTCCTTAAATTAAAAAAAAAAACCTATTTCCTTAATTATTTTTGAAGATATACTTAATTTTTCTATTTTTTTAACTCATAAAAACAAACAAATAAAATCAAATACCTAAAGCTTTCGTCTACTCTCATGGTCTCTAAGTCTCAATGATAAAATTTACAACCAAATTTCAATTGATTATCTTTTTCTAAGACTAAAGGTTCGGATTTAACCTATTTTTTTTATAAACTTTTAAAACCTTAAACTCTAAATTGTAGTCAACCTTAAACTCTAATCTAACACTTCCCCTGAAATTATAAATTCTAAAATTCTAAATCCTAAACTCATCATATCATAATTCAACAAAAAAAAAACCCATAAACCTTACTGTTATTTTTTAATTAATCACCGATAACTAATGTTAAAATATTATTAAATAGAGTTAATTTAGTGTTAGAAAATGAATAACATTAATTAATAATTATCTTAGGGAATATAATTTGAACTCAAAACAAAACCAACAACAGTTAAGAAAGAAAGAAAGAAAAAGGATGTCACCTTTTTGCAGATGATAGTATTTTTTAAAAACGAGGAAGAGAAAGAAGTGGATTGGTTCAAATGATTCAGAAAAGCTCCCAACTCAACTCTTAGATTCAAGTTCAACTGCCCCAAAATGAATCCTGTTTTGTTGGTTGGTTTTCTGTCTGTACTAATGGGTTCCTTAGCTCCTAACCAATGGCGTGCGGAGATTCTCTACAATGATTTAGTTTTTTATTCACCATTTTTGGTATAATTATATACTCTTTGGTTTGGTTGATAATTTCAATTAAACTAAACATAAGACGTTAGAGCTACTACGACAGCTGCTGCTTTCTTTCAGCTTTAGTAATGAAGCAGTTACCAAAACATTATATGCAACATAAATGATTAAATTATGCTATTAGTCCCTATACTTTTGCAAAGTTTGTGAATTTAGTTCCTATATTGTAATTTGATCAAGTTTAGTCCCTTTACTTTTCAAAACTTGAAATTTTAGTCCTCACCCAAATAGTAGCGACTATACTTTTCAAATTTGAAAATATTTAACTTTTGACGCAAATGATAATCATTAGTCAATTAATTGGATTTCTAGTGAGCAATATGTGGAAATAACAAGATGACATGACATTCCAAAAATGAAAATATATTTACTGTATCAAATTTTGGAAATAGCATAACTTAATGAATTAAATAGTTTTAGTTTGGTGATGACTGGAATTTTATAAATTCAAAAAGGATAAGGATTAAAAATGACCATGATTGTTTAAACTGGACCGGACCGGTTAGTTGGACCGATTTGGAAGGGAACTGGTCGAGGTGCCAGTCTAGAGAGGGGTTTTGAATCAGTTGACCTAAGAACTGGTATGGACCGATTGAATTGAGCAGTTGAACTGATTGAACCAGACAAAATGGTCAGACTAATGAACTGGTGGCCTAATCAGCTCAACCACCAATTTGATTATGAAAACCTTGAAAATGACCAAATTGAAGTATAAGGACTAAATCCAAACCTTTCATAAATTATAAAAAAACTAATTGTAGAATTTAACCCAACATAAATTGTTTTATGATTATTTCTCTACACTTATAACTAATTGTTTTAAACTATTTTATATGCTATTTTTTGCTGTCCATAATAGTCTATTCATCCTTTTAAATTTGTCACTTTCTAACTTGGGTTGGAAATTTTCAACTTTACCTTTTTATTCTTTAAAATATGGGCAAATTTGATAAAAATGCCTATTTTAAAAAATATTTAGGGTTTTAGATAATTTTTTCCATATTTGGGACGTGTTTTTTTGTTTCTTTCTCCATTTCTTTTTGTGTTTGATGTTGGAAATTTGAGGAGAAAAAAATATTTGTATTTGAGGTAGACATTATGATGGTTTTAAGGTATATCTGAATTCACAGTGATGTGATTGTGCTTGGAGACCCACACATTTCATCTGTTGTGTCGAGATGGAACTATCACCTTAAAAGCCCATCACATTGCAACCCAGGCTCCCAGTTCACATTGGTTATATGGTCATGAGTTGAAGTATAACTAGTGCTCCTAGTTGGCGGTGGTTATGCTATCACAGGTTGGAGTATAACTCGGGAGCCTAGTTGACGGTGGTTATGTGATAACGGGTTCAAGTTTCATGATATCAGAAGAGGATGCTTTATAAACCCCATCTATAAGTTTGAGAACATAATTATGGGCAAAAACAAAGGGGCTTTGCAATATAGTCAATTTATTTTTTCTCTCCATCTTCACTAAAAAAGTATCCTTAACCTAATTGTCTGAAACTTGTGACAAAGTTGAGGGCAAGAAGACTTTCAAGGGGGAGTGACTGTGGCAATGGAGAGAAAGCTAAAACTTGAGTCGGGGCGACATTGATTGTAGTTATTAATGAGTTCTTTAATCACAACAACCACTGCCGCCTTGAAAGGATTTTCAGCTTTTCTCCAGAGCCACAATCACTCCTCCCCCTGAAAGTCCTTTTGCCCCCAAATCTGTTATAGGTTTTGAAAAATGAGGTTAAAGATACTGATTTGGTGGAGATGGACAAAAAGAAGAAGTTGATTATATTGGAAAGCCCATTAGTTTTTCCCTGTGATTATGGTATCAAACTTATGCATGAAGTTAATGAAACATCCTCTTTTGGTCTCATTAAACTTGAACCTATGACCATATAACCACCATCAACTGGGGTCTCCAGTTATACTTTAACTCGTGACCGTATAATCACCATTAACAGGGAGCCCTAATTATACTTCAACCCATGACTAAATAACCACCGTGGGCTGGAAGCTGAAGTTGCAATGCAATGGACTTCTAAGGTAATGGTTCGATCTCTATACAAAAGATGAAATGTGGGGGTCTCTGAGCGCCACCACATCACCGTGAACTTAAACACACCTTAAAACTATCACACTGTCCCCTTCAAACACAAACACAAATAAAATTTTGGTATAAAATTTCAACAGTCAATAAAAAAATTAATTTAGAAAAGAATTTTTTATTTTGTAAGGGACAGTGACTAAGAGAATTGATGGAAATGAGGAACAAACCCTCTTTTATATAGGCAACCCCTCGTGAAAAAATAAAAAAAAAACAATGTGGGAGCCTATGACCATGATTCTTAGGATAGAATGTCTAAAATTATCCTGGGATTCTTAGGATGTTTGAAAATTATCTCGGAATTCTTAGGTTCTGAATTTTTTCACGGGTTAGGGTTAGGGTTGAAAATAGAAGGAAAGACAAATGCGTTTTCAGTTGAGGTGACAGAAGGGACTCTAAAAGCGTTCCCCATAGGACATATTTTTAGCTGAGGTGGCTGCCATGCAGGCTAAAAGCAACATCCATTTTACCACCTCAGCTGAAAACGCGTCCTACAGAGATTTAGAACTGTAACCCTAATCCTAAACCAGAGACTCTCGAACTAGAGAATCCCGAATAAAATTCAGACATCATATTCTAATCTTTTTTTTAAATGCTTTTAACAAGACATAATTTTAAAAATTATCAGACTTTTCAAGAAAACACTTTTCGTTAAAAGTGTTTTTCAAACTTGTCATGTCCAACCTTTTCCAACATTTTAAAGTTATGTTTGATATCCGGGGGGGTAATATTTGCTATAAAATGAGCCACCATTCTGTTGGAGAACTTTTATACTGAAATTTTGAGCAGATTATTTTCATAAAGAGATTTGCATAAGAAGAAGATTATTTATGTTAAAGACCTGGATTTCAAAAATTGATCCAACAAAGTAAATTAGTTCAAGTAAGTTTCGTTGTTATTGTTTTTAGATAATTCATACTTTTTTCTACATAATATTTTCATTTTCAACTTGTGAAACAAGTTATTTGGTTGAAGATGAGTAGACGAATTAGAGCCATTATTTATTATGACGATCAAATTTGTGACACCGAAATTGGGATCATTTTTATATTAGCCCAGTCTACAGAATTGGCTTTCAAATAGAGCGTAAAATTCCATAACTTCAGTAATAAAATTAAGAGAAAAATGGCAAGTTCAAGTCGGAGAAGAATTTCAAGCTTGAAATATAAACATCTAATGTCACTGAACCTCATTAGATATGATATATTTGAGCTTAGAGGCAACATAGAGGTCAAGATGATGTTCGATTCACATTGTTCTAGTGAATCAGCTATACTAGAGTTATATGCCCACTTTTTTGACGTTGATAAAGGTGCTTTGAGTTCGACAACAAGTCCAGCTAATACCTAAAATAGAGCAAGAAGTAGAAAGTCCAACCAAACGATTGTTCGATAGGTTCATAGCATTGTTGCAAAGCTCCTGTCATGAAATACCATAATAATCAATGGGAAGACATTCATCAATTTCAACCATCAATTTTAACTTTGGCGCATAGTTCATCCAGTAGTTGAGGTTAGTTGGTAACCCAAACTTTGACACCCCGAAACAACATTCTGAGTGCTTTTGATTTCAACTTAAAAACGTCGATGTTCCATACTAGAAACACTTATATAAATATGCCATGAAGTTACACCAATGGGAAATCCACAAGTGATTTTAGTTTTAATGTAGGGTTTACAAGAACGAATGACGTACTCCTTACAACCTGCACAGGTGAAATGACTTCCAACCCTAGGCATGTAACTGGGGTTGATAATGAATAAGGAGCTGAGAACGAGGAGGTATCTAAAACCGATAATGAACCAATCTGGGAGGCTAGAATGGATGGTTCAAAAATTGCATTATTTTCTAAACTAGAGCCGATTCCTACTGAACTAAAAGAGAGTGGTTTTAACGGTGAATGTTTAGACAATACTAAAGGAACCTATCCAGATTTCACTCCATATACACCTCCACCCCATATGCATAATGTCGACCTCCAGGCTAAAGGTGGGTTAGAATTTCTAGAACTTTCTTATAGAAGACCGAGTTATGCAAATTCTTCATTAAATGTCGGTGATTTACAAGTTAGAATTCAGTTTTCCTCAAAAGATGCTTTTATTGCTTTAGTGAAACGATATAACATAAAGCATGAGATCAACTTCCATGTTACAAAATCCCAATTAGAAAATTTTGGGGCCAAGTATGTATTGCATAGCAACAGATATCCATGGAAAATCATGACATATATAAGAAAGAAGACAAAGTTATAGGCAATTAAAAATATAACCCTCAACATACTTGTGTTATCGTAGGTACGCATATGATCATCCGAGATTGGATTCTGACCTGATCTTTAACATTATCTTACTCAATTTGAAATAGTTGTGTTGTTATAGGTATGTCATAGAATCATCCCAAATTGCATATCTAACATGATATGTAACATTATCTTACCTAAGGTGAAAGTGAGTCCTAGGATTCCCTTGCTGGTTTTGATTGTTAATATCTGTAGTTAGTACGATTACACCGTGTCGTACAACAAGGCATGAGTCGCAAAATAGAAGGTTATGGAAAATATGCATAACAGGCAGGGTAAATCATACTGATTTGTGGCAATGGTGTTAAGTATAGAATCATTATGTCCCAAGTACCGTAACCGATCTACAAATGGAGCATACACATTTCCACGATCGATTTGTCCAAGAGAAAAGAGTTTCCCATATTTTTTTTATATTTAAGCTATGCATCGTAACGTTTCGATATTATAAGCTATTATTACAAATTGGTGACACATTCATGTATGGGAGGCATGAGTATTGATTATCGTTGGCTATTGCATAGAATGGAAATTGAAAAATCCTGCCGATAGCTTTTGTAATAACATGAGGAGAATTTATTGATAATTCAGATTTCTTCTTGATTAAATTGAGAAGGCATGTTGTGCTTCAACTCGATATATGTGCCATTTCCAATAGGGGACCCAAAATACAGGTCGTAATTGAACGGTGTGAAAGCCTCTGAGACTATGCACACCATAAGTATTATGTTCGACATATAGGGTCTAACTACATGGGTTGTTATCATAAGGATGCTGAGCGGTAACATGTTATTAACATGGGTATGTATTTGCCATTATTTTCTATATCATTCTTTAACACATACAATATTTGCATTTATAGATATACTCTTTATTTTCTTCGACAGGGTATAAGCTCGTCCAACATCGTTTCCAAAAAATGTTGGAGAACTTGTGACCTATAAATAATTACGGGATTACATACCTCGATGAGATACCTAAGGATTTGTGGACTCAATCATATGATGAAGGTCTGCAATATGGGCACATGACAACGAGCTTAGTGGAATGCATAAATTTCGTATTGAAGGGGACGCATCATTTGTTGATAACCTCGGCGGTCAAAGAAATATTTTTCCTCTTAGCAGCTTTATTTCCAAAGTGAGCGGAAAACTATGTTGGACAAATAAATGACAGTCATGTTTGGTATGAAAATGTGATGAAAGAAATTAGAGAAAATACAAAAAGAGCGAATTCTATGTCTACAGTATGTCACTCGCATCCAAATCAAATATTTCGAGGTTACGGAGTTCTATAGACCCAATGATGGTATTATTGGGGGATTGTACCATGATACCTTGGATGAAGGACTTGCGACTGTGGGAGATTTTAAACACTTCATTTTTCATGTGCACATGTAATTTCTACATGTGACTCAACATGTCTAGATTGCATGAGCTATGTTGACAAAGTGTACAAACTAAAACACATATATAAAGTATACAAATCTAAATTCCCGTCGATCCCAATTGAAAGTATGTGGCTGTCTGTATTGAGCACTCCATTCAAATTGGTAATGAATATCAGGTTGTGTCACAAGCCAAAAGGTTGATCGAATCCTACTTGGATACGTGACATTATGGATATTCAGGAGAGGATAGACCAATCGAGGTTATGCAGTTATTGTAGGAATCCAAGGCGTACTAAGTCAATATATCCACACACTTAGGGAAAACATTAAGGACAAGACCTGATTAACACATTTATTCATATTTTTTATAGACATATGAAAAATAAAGAAAGAAACAAACAATTTGTTCATTTTTTCATTGCTTCTCATTGTTTGGGAAATTGTAAATATGGATATATTATTGATGTGAAATACAATAGAATATAATATAAATAGTTTTTTCGTTTTTCGTAGATTATAAATAAATAAGTATATACTATTGATATGAAAAATAC
Organism: Gossypium arboreum; assembly: GCF_025698485.1. Classification (NCBI taxonomy): domain Eukaryota; kingdom Viridiplantae; phylum Streptophyta; class Magnoliopsida; order Malvales; family Malvaceae; genus Gossypium; species Gossypium arboreum. Next base: position 9,193,002 of record NC_069073.1, on the reverse strand, counting down.
AACAGCCCAATTTTTTAATTTTTTCTAAAATTGTAAATAAGTATATTATTGATGCAAAATAAAATAGATTAACTTTTTTATATAATTGGAATAAGTACATTATGGATGGAAAAAAATGTAATACAATACAAATGACTAGTTAACAAAGTAAATGATGATTTACATGACAAAAATTTTGAAAAATTCATCGGCATCGTTGGGCCGAATGTGTACCATAATCCAGTAGGTGTTGGTCGTGAAGAGGATTTCTTCATAGTTGGGGTTTCGGCTCCTCATCTTCTTCATCTTCATCTTGTTTAACTGTCCTTGAGTGTCATGTCGTCCTAGGTTGCAATTGTATATCCTCGATTGTACTAATATGTGGCTGTGAAGATGAGCCACCTCGGTAGAATAACGATGTTGAGGGTGTTTGAGACATTATTGACTGATAAATATATGGTATCACATAACCCGAGTGTGAATAAAATGTTCGAATTGTTGGAGATAGTAGATATGTCAGTGTTGTTGTCAACATTGGCACTCTATATGGTGCTAGGGATTAAGGTGATGCAAAAAATACACTTGTAAAAGGTGTTAATACATGGTACGATGGTGCACATTGTGGTGCTTGTGTAAAAAATAGGGTTAGTGAAAGCTCCAAAATAATATCAACCATACTGACTGGGAGGTCGTGCACCCTTTGGTGCCTCATGTGGGGTTGGAGTTGATGATGACTCTATCGAGGCATGTACTCCCAACCTAGGATTCATGTCGGTTCGTCTTGGCCTCCTGCAATAACTTTGTCTAGTCTTTTCCTCCTCTGGCAATATATATGACTTACAGTGATGTCTACACTATGTCATGTACTCATACGAATGAAATCATACCTATGCTCCCAAATGTAGATATATTTGGCGTGGAATTTCTCCCAGTCTTTGTCGGTTCTCCCCCGCAAGTCGACCTTATGCAGTTCTTCGATGTCCTAGGGTGACGACAGATTATTTTGCCTAAATCTAAACTAGCACATCACTCGACCGAATTTGTGCATCTCGATCATCGTGAAAACTATCAATGGCACCTTGACGCGTCAGATATTGTGATTGGTAAAAAATTCGGCTGAAATGCATTCTTGAATTCTCGGATCAATGTATGACAAATTTATAAATTTTATTAAGTACCTAATATTAAATTTCAAATCCCCACGTAAATATTTTATAATTTAAAATTTCAAAAACTAACACCAGCTTCCAATCATTGATCTAACAGTAGCTGAATATCTTCGAACTCGTTCGCTATACCTGTATGACTCTCCTCATTTTTCCACCTATTCAAATAATATGTTATTTCAAAAATATAATAACGGAAAAAATATTATGATAACTATATTATCAAATGAATTTTACCTTTTTACGAGTGGGAAAGAATGATGGGCGTTTACTTGGGGATGTAAAAATGGTAGTCGGTACCATGCCTATGACTGAAGGAGTATACAACCATTAATTTTAATTTTTTGTGGTTGCATCGCTTGACACATCTCTCGGTATAATATCGCCAACAAAGTTGATCCACAACTGAGTTTTCCCGTTTCTTTCAAGTAGACAAATTGTAGTAGCCACCTTTAATGTACCAGATTTCGAGATTTATCGGCATCAGAAGACCCTTACTTAACCTCAATATGAATGCTCAGGCATATTGTTCTTTTTCAACGGCATTCACAAAATTTTCGATATAATTGAAATTTTCATTCAACCATTTCATCTCTATTCGGCTACCAAAAGTCTTGTTCGACACCTTTTGTAATAGTTGCTCGCAAATCGTGCTCTAATCGCCAACGCCCACTGCCGCCATAACGACTGGCCCATCTATCGGTAAATCAAGTTGTAAAGCTACGTCCTCGAGTGTAATTGTACATTCATCGTATGGAAGATGGAATGTGTATGTCTCAGGTTTCTATGTTTCCACCAAAGCGCTGATAAGTGCAACATCCAATTTAGTCCCCCCGAGCATACGAGACACGTGCAAGAATCCCGCCTCTTGCAAGTGTTGTTTAATAACACGCGGTGCCCTCGCAGTTAAATTGTGTATGTACGTATCTAAAATTTAATCAGTGGCCTAATTATATAAACATAGAAAATTAAAAATTAAAAAATTTAATATTTTCTTATAGTTTGCAATTGGGTGCCGAAAATTTAATAAGCGAAATTGCTATTATAAAAATTAATTAAAAATAAAGAAATTACAAAATGTAAAATTAAAAGAACAATTCTTTGAGAGAAATTGAATGAAAAATTCAAAATTAAAAAGTTGAGAGAATTGAGAGAATAGATGAATTGAGAGAATTGAGAGAATTAGGAGAATGAGATTTGAATGCAAAAGGAAGAAAATGGCTTGGTTTATATAGCAAATAAACAAGCTGTTGGAAATAATATTGCTGTTGGATTTTTTTACCGTTGGGGAAAAGTTATTGTTGCCTAAAAATGCATTCTGGAAGACGCATTTTCAGTAGAGGTGGCTGAAAGTGCGTCCGGTAAGGTGTTTTTTTTGCCATCTCAATTGAAAACGCGTCCTTCTATTTCTTTCCAAAATCGGCTTATTTCTCTAAATATAGAAAAAATCGACCTAAAACTTTAATTATTTTCTAAAAATAGCATATATTGCTAACTTACCCTTAAAATTTTCTATGGATAAATTTTTTAAAATATATTACAAGAAATTTTAAATATTTTTTATAATATTTAATTAATTAAAATATTTAAAAGGATCGATATCAAGGTTTAAAAGTTTGGCTGATATATATATATATATATATATATATATTCAAATAAACCATTTTTTTTGGTGAATCAAATAAACCATCTTTTAATATATAGCTAATGTGAGATTTGTGAGTTTTCCTTAAAAACATGACCGAGTTTTCCTTAAAGCCATGACATTCTCTCTCAGTCAACAAGATTTACCTTTCTCATACATATAGTTAGTGCCTTTAAAATTCACTCAGATTTTAAATATTAGTTTTCACATCAATCTAAAAGATGTTACTTAATTTCATCATAAAAATATCATAAAAGTTTTTGTATTAGGAGTTATATTGTATTTTATTTTTTATTTAAAAATAAATGAATTAGTCCATAAATATTAGATCAATGAGTAAATTGGTCATTTTGTTACAAATTTAATTTATTTCTACCATTAAAATTGATCTCGTATGCTACCATGAAATACATATAGCATGCCAAATGTTTTTGTCTATAGTTATTTTGTTATTCACACCGGTCTTTAATAGTATAAATGGATGAAATTTTATTAAAATGACCAATTTACTCTTTAATTTAATATATAAAGATTAATTTACCCATTTTTAAATAAAGAGATAAAACGAAAGTTGACTCTTAATATAAAGAACTCCATGATTCTATTCCACACATTGAATTTAGATAACTTCTCTTAATTTAAGGAGAATGACACTACTAGTACCACATTTAAAAGACATGCATCTATAAATACCCTAGCTTTATATCTCCCTAAGTTTATCAACTTCAATACTTACAAACTCAAAAAACACTTCCAAATTCCAAAGTTGATATACCTCCCCCTCCCCCCACAGCCCCCAACAACAAAAAAAAAAAAAAAAAAGAAATGGCGAAGGGTAATGGTGTTGAGCGAAAGAGTCATGCAGTGCAAAAAGGTGTATCAGTAATGGACTTGATTTTCAGGATACTGGCACTTATAGGAACCTTGGGGAGTGCATTTGCAATGGCCACAACTAACCAAAGGCTGCCCTTCTTTAATAGTTTTACTCAGTTCAAAGCCAGATACAGAGACATACCAGCATTCATGTGTGTGGCTTTTCTCTTTCAATCAAGCATCAATAACATGTTTTGTTTATGTGTCCGAAATTTATAACATTTATGGTGTCTCATATGTCAGTTTCTTTGTGGCTGCAAATGGAATTGTAAGCGCCTATCTTCTGCTTTCTCTCCCTTTCTCATTCTTCCACATCCTAAGGAGCAGTGCTCAAAGGACTAGGCTCATCTTGATGTTCTTCGACATGGTAATATTCTGAACTTTTAGAGATACATATTAATTTACTTTCTGAATAACCGAGCATTACTATTGGAGTTCAGATTAAATAATATCATCCGTTGGATATCTTAAGATTTCTAATGGGAAGAAGGTGATTGTGTGATGTAGGCAATGTTGGTTATTTTGACAGCTGGAGCCTCAGCGGCGGCAGCGATTGTGTACTTAGCACATATAGGGAATCCCAATTGGAATTGGTTCTCATTCTGCAGACAATTCCACTCCTTTTGCGAGCGTTCTTCGGGTTCTTTAATTGGATCCTTTGTAGCAGTCATCTTTATGACACTGGTGATTATATTAGCAGGTGTTGCCCTTGCTCGACGTGCTTAGATCCTTTGATTATGGGTGTGATTTCGAATATTTATTTGCCTTGTTTTCCAATGTGTTGTATGTATGTGTTTGCAAGAATGTTTGTATGAATATGAGCAGTGTGACTCATCTTTTATGTGGAACTTTTCGTTTCCTGGGTTTCGTTTATAATGATTAAAAAGCTTATGGAATCTCCTGAATTTGAGGATCACGATTCTTTTATTTGGTACAAGGGAAACCTCAAGTGATTAAGGTTTCCACCCAAAAAAATATTTAAGGTTGATTCAAATTTCATGCGCCTAGCTGAATTTTTTATTTTAATATATTCATTTATTAAATTAGTATGTAAATCAGATTGATGGAAACTAATCAATCGGTTGAGCTCAACATAAACTTTGAGTCTCTAATTTTAACTCAAATTTAAAATTCTTATAAGTTGAGCTTGACTTGATGGACTCGTATTCTGTCATTGGATTTTATGAATAAATCACGGTATAAGTTGTATCAATATGCATTGGGTCATGCACATAAATCTATAACGGAACACTGATACTTGTGTTCATTTTCATTATTTTTGAGCTATGCACATATTATCCGAAAGCTCAAGGTTTAATTCTTCTTTATTTAGACTATAGTGAATTTAGCATTTTTAGTTAAGGTGGCTATTTATTTATTTGTATTACATTTTATAACTAAAGTTATAAATTTGTCATATGTCTTATTTTAAATTGTTTTTAATATACTCTATATACATTTGTCATCAACTCAATTTTATTTGTAAAAATTTTAAATTCTAATGATAATGTATTAAATATTTTCTCTTTTAATTATAAATTAAATTGAATTACGAATCATATTTTTAATTAAATTTTTCGAAATTTAAAATAGCAACCAATAACTATAAAAAAAATACAGTTATTTGTTTGAAAACGATTCTTTTAATTTAATTAAAAATCGTTTTGATACATTATTAAAAGGTTATTATCATTGATTTACACAATTTGTGAATGAAAAGAAAAACGTCTTAATCTTATCTATATATATATGTTATACTATGGTAAGGTTTGGAAGCAAATATGAACTATATCTTATATGGAGTAGTTAAAATTGTGATAAGTGGTTCTTCCAAAAGAATTTGTGACAAGTGGATCACCTCTTTAATCACACGGTATTATTTTATTGTAAATAGAATACATGGGCCCTATTACTATTTATATATTTATATCGTAACATTAAATTTAAAATATTTTTAGTTTAAAAAGAAAAAGTTGTGTCTATTAAATATATTCTAAAAGTTAAACATCATGTGATGACTTGATGGTTAAGAATGTTCACTTTTCTAAATATAATTTAAGTTTGAGTCGCATAAATCACGTTTATTGTTCGGACTTTACCTTATTATTATAATTCACCAAAATATATATTCTAAAATTATTAAATTTTAAATAAAATTAAATTAATTTTAAAATCATGCCAATCAATATGAGATCATTAAAGTAGAAATTGTTCTTTGTATGCTAAATATTAGAATTAAAAGTTATTGTTATGCCATATAATTCTTTTTTTAGCATTGATTTTATTATAAATTTTATCATATATTTTTTTATACAATGTTTAGAATTATTCATAGTCATTCTCCAACCCTTAAATAAGAGTATAATATATTTCAACGTATATTCGTCTATATTAACAACAATGTCAATGCCAATTAAATTAAAACTCAATCGACAATCATATAATTGTTCTTTTAATAATAGTTAAGCTATATAATTGTTATAATATATATATATATACTTTTCAAAACATTCCATATTTTCAACGAAAAATTATACCTTTCATTTTTGGAGTCAAAATTTTTTTTTGGTATAGAGTCAAAACATTCCATATAGTTTCCATTTCATTTTTTGACTCTATGTACGATATAGAGTTATACATTCTAAAATTTTTTGGAGGCCCGACCCTGAGGTCATCTAGAGATGCAACCGCTCAAGGTCCAAAGCTAAAATGGGTTTAAAATATTATTTTTCAGTTTTTAAGGGGTTTAAATTTTTTTTAACTTTTAAAAATAAAAAAAAAAATTACCAACTTTTAAGGGGCACAAAAAATTTCTTTTTAGCTTTTAAGGGCCCAAAATTTTTTTTACCAACTTTGAAGGACCTAAAAAAGATTTTTTCCAACTTTTAAGAACCTAAAATCCCATTTTATTGTTTTGCCTAGGGCCTCCAAAATGTCAAGAACGGGCATGTATTTTTTACTTATAAATTTTCAACTAATAAGTTGCGTCAAAACTTATAAATTGTTACTTAAAAAAACATATAAATGGTTTCAACGTTAAGTTAGTATAAAAATTTCAAAACATGCTATGTATATTGCTTTTTTGGGGGTTTTTTAAGAGAAACTATCTTTATAACCGGAACAAGAAAGCAAATATAAATCAAAATCAAATGTTTAAGACCCAAATCAATAGACTTATCTGGTACATCTAGCCCTAATTGTTTAAAACCTGAGTTGTGGAAGACAAAAACGTATTCGAAACAGTAACATGAGAGGTGCAATTTGGAATACTATCTCAGATACAAGAATTCGCATAGCATAAGGCTACTGGAGCTAACAAATGAGCTGCGCTATTAACGATCCTACTTTCCAATTGAAGGACAAAACTTAAAAAATGAGATTTTAAGACTACACAATCTGCAATAATCAGTCCAATCTCAGTATAAGATGTAGAGACACCGTTGAGCCCAAAAATGACATTGAGGCAATCAAATTCAATGGTCACATTGTCAACTTGCAAGAAACTAAGCTATCTGTTAAAAACTGAACGTCGATAATGAAAATGTAGAAAGATCGCAAAGAAAAAGAAAAAAAATATAACACACAAATTTTACATGAAAACCCTTTCGGGAAAAAACCACAGGTAAAGGAAAAGAAAATTCACTAATGTCGAATTCGAATTATACAAGAGGAGTTTCAACTATATCTATTTATAGGTTGAAAAAACCTAATTCTAATTAGTGTCAAATATATTATGCTAATAAATGCTAAATATATTATACTAATAAATACTAAATCTTCTAGAAAGAAAATATATTTTGTTTAAAGCAATCTCTTAGAATTTAGATCACACAACTTTAATAATCTCTACATTGACACGAATTCTCAACGAACAAGTTCTCCACCACGAACTCTCAATGAACAAGTTCTCCACCACGAACTCTCAACAAACAAGTTCTCCACCTCTTTCACGAAACTCTTTTAAGGTATTCTTTAATAATGAACACCAACCAAGTCCAAGCAATGCTCGAACTTGGTTTTAAGAAGTGATTTAGTCATTATATCTGCAGGATTATCATGAATACTAACTTTGCTCTCAACAATATCACCACAAATAATAATATCATGCATAAAATGATACCGAACGTCAATGTGCTTTGTTCTTTCATGAAACATTTGATCCTTCATAAGGAAGATGATACTCTGACTATCAAAAAATACTGTACTGATCTAAAGGTCTTTACTGAGTTCACGAAAGAGTCTCTTTAACCAAATAGCTTCTTTACAAGCTTCAGTAATTTCCATGTACTGAACTTCAGTAGTAGACAAAGCAACTGTAGTTTGCAAAGTGACTTTCCAACTGATTGCGCAATGTCCAATAGTAAAGACATACCCGATGAGAGATATTCTTTTATCAAGGTCTCCAACAAAATCAGAAGCAACATACCCAATGACTCCATCTCTAGTTTTTCCAAAATGTAAGCAAACATTAGCAGTACCTCGTAAGTATTTGAAAATCCACTAAATGGCTTTTCAGTGTTCTTTATCTGGATTCACCATGTATATACTAACTGCACTAACTGCATATGATAAATTTGGACGTAAGCAAACCATAGCATACATGAGAGATCCCACTGCAGTAGAATATGAAACACGTGCCATGTAGTGAATCTCATCATCTGATTGCAAAGACAAAGCCGATGAAAGTCTAAAGTGGGCTACTAATGGAGTGCTAACAGGCTTGGCATTTTTCATATTGAACCTACGAAAAACTTTCTCAATGTACCATTTCTGACTTAGGTACAAATTACATGTTTTTTTATATTTGAGAATCTCCATCTCAAGTATCTTCTTTGCTGCCCCCAAAATTTTCATCTCAAATTTTTAAAAGCTGGGTTTTGACCTTTCTTATCTTTCCATCTTTGTCTGCTATTAACATGTCATCAACATATAGGAGTAGATACACAAAATAACCGTCATTATTTTTCTTAAAATAAACACAACTGTCAAAGCTGCTTCTTTTGAAATCATGAGTAGTCATAAAAGAATCAAACCTCTTATACCACTACATTGATGATTAATTCAAGCCATAAATGGACTTTTCCAATAAGCAAACATAGTCCTTATTTTTTGAGACTATAAAACCCTCTGGTTGTTGCATGTAAATATCGTTTTCAAGTTCTCCATGTAAGAATATTATTTTTACATCTAATTGCTCAAGCTCCAAATCATACATGACCGCAATACTAGACTTGCTTTATATATGGGTTTTTCAATTCCTGGGGTCCCTTTTTTTCTTATTGAACACTCAATTACAACGAACAACCTTTTTACCCTTAAGAAGCTTCATCAGATCCCATGTTCTATTCTTACAGAGCGATTTCATCTTTTCTTGCATGGAAAAAATCCACTTTCCTGAATCTTCACAGTTAACTATCTCAGAATAAGTAGATGACTCTTGATTTGCATCTGTATCTTCAGCCACGTTTAAAGCATAAGCAATTAGATCAGTCTCGGCATACCTCTTTGAAGGTTTAATTTCTTTTCTAGGTCTATTCTTGGCAATAGAATATTATGGTGAAGAAGCAACTCTACTCTGAGTTTTTGTACTAATATGAAGAGTAGACTTTGTTGTAGATTTTGGATCAATCAGTAGCTCTACCTGCTTCACATGTGTGCTTGGACTTTGTTGGTGTTTATTGGAAAAGACTTTAAGAGATAAGTTAGGCAGCATAACAATTTCATAAAAAATAACTCTTTGCTAGTAACTTTTCCATTTTCAGGATACCATAACTTTTATCCTTTAACACTAGCGTTATAACCAAGAAAAACACATTTAATGGATCTACATTCCAATTTCTCATTATCAACATGAGCATGCGCAGGACACCCAAAAATATTCAAATCAGAATAATCAACAAGATTAGTAGACCATACCTTTTGTGGAGTCTTTTTCTCAATGGCAATGGACAAAGACCAGTTAATCAAAAAATATATATTGAACCTTTTCTATAATTGTTCTATTCATCCGTTTTGTAACACTGTTTTGCTGTGCAGTACGAAAAATTGTCAAGTGTCTCAATGATCCCTTCTGATTTGCATAAATCATTAAACTCATCAGAACAGAATTCCAAGACGTTATCTGTGCAGAGGTGTTTTGTCTATTTTTCTGTCTGTTTCTCAATCATAGTTTTCCAAACGTTAAACGCGAAAAACAGATCATTTTTCTTCTTCAAGAAGAATGCCTAAATCTTTCTGGAAAAATCATCAATGATTGTCAGCATATAATTAACGCCACCCCTCGAAGGCACTCTAGATGATCCACAAAGATAAGAATGAATATAATCCTATGTTCCCTTCGTATTATGGATTCATCTGGTGAATTGAACTCTCTTTTTCTTCCCAAAAATACAGTGCTCACCGAACTTTAGTTTGTTAATGCCTTGTCCATCAAGAAGTCTTATTTTGCTCAATTTCTCTATGTCGTTCTCACTCATATACCCTAGACGCATATGCCAAAGTCTAGTAACATCACCATCTGACAAGGAAGAGGAAGTGGCAGCTGCATCACTAGTAATAGTTGAACTTTGTAAAACATATAACTTTGCGGTCTTTTTCTACCCTTTCATCGCAACGAGGGAACCCTTGCTAATCTTCAAAACCCCACTTTCAGTTGTGTACTTGTACCCCTTTGAATCAAGAGTACTCAATGAAATCAAATTCCTCTTCAATTTCGGTACATGTCGTACGCCACTAAGTGTTCTGGTGACTCCATTGAGCATATGTATGTTTAAACATTGAAAGATAACATGTGAAAGATCATATGATTTGGATAATCTGAGCCCCTAAAGGTCGATATGGTTATAAAAAAAATCAATAGATTCGATTATGAAATGAGAAAAATGAATATATTATTATGAAATGTCAAATGATACATATGATTGAGATGATATGATACAAGTATATTAAATGAATATGTGTAAATGATATGCTTATAGATACATATAATTGAAAAGGTATAATAGTTGAATTCCAAAGTAACAACATGTGGTATGGTAATCAAACATGAAAGCATGATAAATAAGGCATGAGACAAGATGTGTTGACATTTTATGATCTACATTTGAATTACATATAAATGTATATGCTTAAATTGATTATAGTTGTTTAGTTTGTTTCAAATCATTTTAGCACCATGGAGCCCAATTACTCAACGTATAGTTTGTTTATTTTTGTACATAGGTAATATTAAATCATGAGGACGTGAGAAGTGTGATAGCATCCAAGACTTAATTCTCGACTCAATAAAGTTTGTATAGCTTTTTATATGTTTTGTAAACAAGTTGACATGTACTTAGCATCATAGATTAGTCTTTGAGCTTATTTTGATATTATGGTGCTTAATATGTTAATGTCTTGTAATATGAACATGATCATATATGTTTGGTGTTCATATATGTGTTGCACTAGGGATTGGGATGCATGCATAATCTACTAGTTTACACTATGCTTAAGACATTGCTTGTTTGCTAAGAAAGTGAATTTGACACTTGTTGTTAGTAAGGTTTTGATCATACTTGTGAATAGGTGATTTAGGGTGTTAAACATTCTCAACATGGTGTCTAGAACTTGATAAATATGTCTTGTAATGTTTGGATATGATATGGTATTTGGGTCAAACTAGGCATGTTTTTTAATTCATTTTTGGGTTTTGGCAAACTTCTACCCATACAAGTGGTCAGGTATATTAGTACAAGTAAGTCAGAAGCAAAAAATGAATAGTTGCAAGGACTTCTACCAATACAAGTATTTAAAACAGGGCCTTCCCATTTTTTAACTTATTTTAAAGCCTCGGAGACTCGAATTTGGTCTCGATCATCCCCAAACACCTAGAACTTGTTTGAAAATATTTTAAAAGCGATTTAATTAACTTGAAACTAATTTGGATCAATAAGAATGATTGTAAATTATGGTAGTAATAGAACATTGCATTGATGTTGAATAGGAACTAATATTAGTTGTTTTTAATTGATATTCTTAAACTTGTTTTTAAGTAGTTTTAAGATATTTGGTCACTTTAACTTGTTATATTTGAAATGAATAACGTAAATAATATGATAAACGTGTGAAGCTTGAGTTTTTATTAAAAGAAGAGCTAGTTCAAGTTGCTTCGGCAACGAATGTGATGTTTCGTATTAGGGCCTAACAATCAGGTTGGGTGTGGGGTGCTACAGTTGTAGTCAATTTGAAATAGCCCATAATTTGGAGGTAGTAAGTTCAATATGAATTGCACTAGAAAAGAGTCATCCACCATCATCCTTAAGGCCTTTAACATTGTTGTAATATTAGTCGGCTTGATGACATGTTCTTGTATTTCCTTCGACCCATCATACTTTATGGTTGTGCGTTGTGCCATTAAAGTACCAGCAGTGACTTATTTGTAGAATGAAAATGTTCTTCTAGAAACATAAGAAAATTCTTTCTTGCTTTTAGTTTGTGAAATTGTGGTCTTAATGTTGATGGTAATAGTCATTTGCTAAAACACGAGTTCAATCTATTTGATCATTCCCATTATTTATGGTATAACATCTCTTCCTCATTGTTTGAGGCAGTAATAGTAGCATGTTTATCTTTTAATAGTGTCAAGTCAAGATCCTGAACACCTAAATGAGACTTAATTTGTTCACTCCATTCAGAGAAGTTTAACATATTAAATAATGTAACAGTTGATCATTCCATTCAGAGAAGTATAACACATTAAATAATGTAACAGTTGAAGCTTGTGAATGAAGACAAATAGTTGCAAAATAATATATAAAAGCAAAACAATTCTGAAATGCTTAAATATAATTACTTTATGAATTCAAACAAACAATCCAAGTATATTCTAATTCTCCTTTGGGTAGATACTAGAATATACTATCATAAATGAATGTTAATAACCTTAATGGACAATTAAATAATTTTCATCAAATATACACATTTTCTTTGTACATTGAAATATATATATAATAAAAACATTAATTGACACCATAATTTTCAGTATTCATAGAATAAATAATTTATCTTTGGATAAATTTGGAAGCTCTAATGAATAGTGAAAGTCAACTATCCAATTTTTTCATCATTAGCATTTAGTTTATTCATTACATGGATATTGACAATTTTAATTTACATTCACTTTTAATTTGTTTTCATATTTATTTAAATTAAATTAAATCAATCAAATTTATGAATTTATGGAATAAATATAACATCACATTTATTTATTTAAATTATAAACTTTTATCTATTTCATATTGCAATAATACTTTTGGATTTTTATGGATATATAAATTTATATTTTATTTTTAAAATCACTTTAATATTATATATTCAAATGAAAGAAACAATTTATGTTATTGCATATGATTTTATAAAATTTTAAGCAAAACATTTTAATTTTAAAAAATATCTTAATATATTTTAATTAATCCACATGATCAGTTCAGGCGTTATGGGTAAAAACCTAATATATATGTGGGTGGGTGTGCCTGTACGCACATGTTTTCTTCCACAATACATGCTTTGTATATGCATGATTATATTTAAAAATACATGTAAGATAAATTTAGAATAATTTTAGTGTGAATTAAAATTAAAATTAAAATTAAAATTACTAATTGAAAATAATTATTTAATATTCAATGCAAATATTTCTTAATAATGTAGTTTATTGTGAAGCTATCTTTTATTTAATAAGAATAATTTCATTAATTATCATTACGTTATTGAAAAAGTGTTTATTGAATGATAATATAATTTTTTCAGGATTTTAGTCAATACTTTTTAATATATATTAAAAGTTTGTAAAATAACTTTTCCAATAATCACATTATGAAAAATTACATTATATTAAAATCATAACATATAAAAGCAACAAGTATCCCTTAGTTAATTTTTAAAATTGATTATTTTAATCAATTAAGTTAAATTATTTTATATTCAATTCAAATATCAATAGGCTCAAGTTAATTTTATTTTAACCATTAAATTTCAATGAACTAATCTTACTTCATTTGTTTTTTGTTTTTTACTTCAAATTAGTCGAATCTTGTATGCTCTTAGAATTCTTCTATTTAGGAGTGAATAAAACTTGAATCGACTCAAAAAAAATTAAAAAAAATTAAATTTTGAATTATTCAATTTTTTAAGTCAATTCAAATAAATGAATCAATCTTTTAAATTTGAATCAAGTTTAATTATTACAACTCGAATATCCGTAGAATCAATTAAACAAAACCATGTGATTTTGGAGTAAAGGCATAATTTCAAAATTTTAAGCCCAGCCACATCTTCCGACGTCATTTTATCCTCTCTTAAATTGAAAAAAAAAGAAAAGAAAAGAAGGTAAGGCTGTTTTAAATTTTACTTCCTTTCTACAAGAAACCCCATCCTGTCTTTGCGTCATTCCTCCTTGATATGTTTTTCTGATTGTGATGGGTATTATTGTATATACCGGATTACTTGTACATGTTTTTTTAATCAGTGGAATGATGATCTATTTGATAGCCTAAAATATCATATTCCACTATACACTTCTAAAAATTTTATTTAATTTAATTTTGATTTTGTTTCTTGTATCAATTATTTGATTATGTTTTATTTATGTAGAAAATTTTTATTGATTAATTATATATATTTAATCTAATATTTTTATTAATTATATTTTTAAATTTAACTCGAATAAATATATTTAATTCGACTTGACTCAAATTTCATATAACTTAACTCAATTCAAATTAAATTTTGTTAAAATATAATTTATTAACTTGACTAACTTAAATTTCTTTTACTCAAATTCGACTTGAATCGATTGGATGATTACCCTATTTCTATTAATTTCTTGTATGCGTTTAGTACCAAACCAGGCCTACCCAGTTTCAATGTTGGGCTTTAAATAGGGATTGAAGTATAACTATTAGGCTTGCCAAATATTTTAGTCCAATTCTTCATTAATTTCGAAATTAGAGCCTGTTCCAAATAGTTTATTTATTTTAAAAATTTTAAGTTTTTTTTAAATTTTCATGTACACTTTTATTCTGTTATAAATATTAAAATTATACATGGATTTTGATTTTGTATAATTTTATACATGAAATTTTGATTTGATCAAATTCTTGTAAATTATTAACACAATTATTTATATAATATCATTTTATATTTATATATTGCATATATAAATAATTATATTATCAATATAAAAATAAATTGATGTATTTATTTCTTTAAATGTGATTAAATCAAAATTAAAGTTTCAAGTATACATTTGAACTATAATTAGAATTTCATGTGTATAATTGCACCAAATTAAAGTTCACGTATACAATTACGCATTAAATCAAAGTTCTTATATACTTTTGAAATTTATCCCATTTTATTTTTTATATAATATATATAGGTTTTTCTATATTTTAGAACTTTTAATTGAAAACATGAAAAAATATATATTTAAATTTTTATGTATTTTTAAATTGTAATAGTGAAATTGATAAAATTGTAAAGTCAAAATCTAAAAAAAAAAACTAATTTTTTCTTTTATAAATGCCACATTACCAACACTAATGGCAAAAACATATAGGAACTCAATGTCTTCGAAATTAATATGAGAATTAATAAGAACTTTTAATATATTTAAACCTTTGAATATTCTATAATAAAAGAAGTATATGTTAATGTTTATTAAATATATATATTGTAAGGCCCAATTTTTGTCCGGCCTTATACTAAAAATCACTAAAACTCGAGGCCCAATTAAATAAACACTAAAACTCGAGGCCCAATACACCCAAAATTATCTCAGCATCACTAGAAGCTTCTGGAACGTGCCAGAATAGGCCAGAGAGTTAGGGCTCCCACGAGTGGCTCCTCGCATGGCCTCCTTCGCACGTCTCCCCGCTCCTCTGTACAACCGAGCCTGCAAAAGAACACACCAGAATTCATAGCAGAATTCATAGCAGATGACAGTAGGAAAATAGGATTTTTTTTATTTTTATTTTTATTTATTTTGTAAATCTGGCTATAAAAGCCATTGATGTACCTGCAAAATTTTTACGCACACTGTACGCATACACACATACAATACACGCATACATCAATTTCCTTCTGGATTACTACAACCGGTGAAAATTCCATTGTGGAAGTGGGAGAGAGTCACTATGGGCTTTGTGAGTGGGCTACCTTTGACACCCACTAAGAAAGATTCTGTGTGGGTAGTGGTGGATAGGTTAACAAAATCTACCCATTTCATACCAGTTCGTACTGATTACTCCCTGCAAAAGTTGGCTAGGTTGTATGTGGCAGAGATAGTGCGACTACATGGAGTGCCAGTGTCGATTATTTCCGACCGAGACCTTAGGTTTACATCTCGGTTCTGGAAGAAGTTGCAGGAGGCATGGGGTACACGTTTGGATTTCAGTACTGCCTTTCACCCATAGACAGATGGACAGTCGGAGAGGGTTATTCAGATTTTGGAGGATATGATAAGGGGTTGTATCACCGATTTTCGTGGGAGTTGGGAGGACTACTTGCCATTGGCGGAGTTTGCATACAATAACAGCTACCAAGCAAGTATTCAGATGGCTCCATATGAGGCACTTTATGGGCGGAGATATCGTACGCCTACGTGTTGGACAGAGTTGGGTGAACGACAAGTGCTTGGACCGGAGTTGGTGGCAGATACTGAAAGTAAGGTTAAGTTGATAAGAGATCGATTGAAGGAGGCATCTGATAGATAGAAGTCGTATGCGGATCTAAAGCGCAAAGAGATAGAGTTCGCAGTTGGGGATATGGTTTTCTTAAAGGTTTCACCTTGGAAGAAGATCTTGAGATTCGGCAAGAAAGGCAAATTGAGTCCGCGGTTTATAGGGCCTTATCGAGTTCTTAAGCGGGTAGGGCCAGTAGCGTATCAGTTAGAATTACCACCAGAGTTAGACAGAATCCATGACGTCTTTCATGTGTCTATGTTAAGACAATATCGATCGGATCTCTCACATGTTGTGCCAGTGGAGGAGATTGAAGTAAGGACTAATTTGACCTTTGAGGAAGAACCCATACAAATTTTAGATCGAGAGGTTAAAGTTCTAAGAAGGAAGTTGGTTCCGTTGGTAAAAGTACTGTGGCGTAATCATGGAAGGGAAGAAGCTACTTGGGAATTAGAAGAGACTATGCGTCAACAATACCCTCAACTATTTGGATCAGGTAAATTTCGAGGCCGAAATTTCTTTAAGGAGGGTAGAGTTGTAACGCCCCAATTTTCGCGAATTCTATGAATGTTGGCATAGATTTAATTATGTTAGTGGGCCTCTAGAAGGCCCAAGCTTAAGATAGAACCCGATAATTTTAGTTAATTTTTGTTCCATAAGAAAAAGGGAGTGAAATTATGAAATAGGACCTATGTGAAAATGTTTGAAAATGCTATAGGCTAATTTGTAGTGGCCAAATAAATAGTAGTGCAAAATAGGAGGATTTTCATGTCAAATTCCCCACTTTTAATGTAGTGGCCGGCCAAGGTGATGGATAGTTGATAATGTATGCGTTTTAGCATTTTAATAGTTAATGGATGATGGGCATTAGCATTTTAATAGTTAATGGATGATGGGCATGGTAAGCATTATGGGCATATTTTTATTGGAATTATGGCATGAGTATGGCACAAATATTAGTATATCATTTATGTGTCATAAAATGTTGAGTGATAAGAATAACAAAAGGAAGTAAAGGAAGGTTTTTGTTCATTCTTTGTTCTTCATAGCTGAATTTGAGAGAGAGCAAATAGGGGAGCAAACCCTTGAATATTCGGTCACTAGGAGGGGGAAAAATTGAAGGTAAGTTCTTGGTACTTTACTTCTATCTTGATGTTCATGAGTTCTTCTTGATTTTACTCTAACTCATGAAGCATATTTTGGTTTTTGGTTGTTGTTTCATGTTCTTTTGATGAAAAATGGAAGATAGGTGAAGTTGAGCCAAACAAATGAGCATGCATGTGCCTTAGATGCTAAGGGGAAAAATCGGCTAACATGTTGTGCTTTAAAATGATGAAATGGAGATTATACTTAAGTAAAATCATAGATATGTGATGATTTATTGGTGATATACATGTTTAAATAACAAGCATGCAAGTTAGATGTGAAAGAGTGATTTGGTAATAAATCTGCTTGGGACAGCAGCAGTAATGTGAATTTGGAAAATCACCATAAATTGTGGGAGATGAATTAGAAGCTGAATAAATTATGTAATTAAAGCTTAATGAGTCTAGTTTCAAAAGAAATAAACGAGAACATATTTTGAATTCTGTACAATGAGAAATTTGATTTGTAATGAAGAGTGGTCAGATTAGTCAAACAGTGAAACATGGGAAACTTTAAGAAAAATATGGTATTGATTGGCCATACCAAAAATTCTAAAAATTTTATGGATAGAAGATATATGAGTCTATTTTCAGGGAAAATTAACGGCACTTGATTTGGAGTTTCGTAGCTCCAGTTATAAATGATTTAGTGACTATTGCTCAGGAAGACAGCTTGCAGAGAAATTATGATTATGTGGTAAACATTGACAAAAATTTGTTAATGAGTTGCTTATTGATTTCTTATAAGCTTACTATGACCTGTAGGTGTGGTTGGCCGAATATTGTAAGGGGTTAATACGTAGTTTGTATTTGAATAGTTAGATTAATGTGTTAGTAATCCAATTGTAGGCGGTTCGTGTGTGGATCTCGTCAAGATATCGTCGCAAAAAAAGTGTGTAACTAACACCCTCTTTCTTAGTCTAGATCGGCAAAAGTCGAAAAGCCGAAATGCCGAAAACTGGTATTTTGTAGATTTGCAAGTGTGCGAATGCTCGTGAGGTAAATCGATTAATGTTTTTGGTAAGCTGCAATTTTGGACTGCAAAGTGCATGATTTCTGTGCCCTCAATATTTTTGGGCTTAATGGGCCAAAATTGGAATGATGGGCCAATGGGCCCAATTCAGTAAGAACCCTTGGTAGTGATTCTGTTAGTACGTGAAAGGTAGGAATATGCATGAAAAACCCTAAAATAGATAAATTACTGAAATACCTTTAAAAGTGGAAAATTTACAGTTTTACCCCTAGGAGATAAATTACCAAATACCCCTAGGTTAAATTGACCTAAATGCATGTTTGATGTTGTTATTTATTGCATGCCATGTTGTTATTATCGATACATGGGACGGGATATTGACGGAGGAAGTCTTGAAAGTGGCTTGTCCACGTCTTGGAGGCTTTGCCTCAATTCTTTGATAACTGAGCAAAGCAAGTCGCAAGCTGTGGAGTGTTGGGTTGGGTGGGTTGAGCTATTCCCCACATGGAGTATATGGCTGGTACGGGTGGAGTGTAGTGGTTGGTGGGTTGAGTAGTCTCCCCAAATGGGCTTGCATATGTTTACTGATGTTGCATGTATTTTGAAATGGGCCTATGGGCCATACTGTTATCTGAATAAGGGGCTAAGGCCCAGTTTATTGTAATCTGAAAAGGGCTCTGGCTAGTACCACTGTTACCTGAATAGGCTTAGGCCCAATGGGCTTGAGCTGACTTGGGCTTTGAATGGGTTTTCCTTACACACTGAATTTCCCCAAACTCACCCCTTCTTTAACCTTGCAGGTGAGCCTTGATGTGGGTGACTTGGAGCCGGAGGGGATTCAGAGTGGCCACGGTGAATACTTTTGGGTTTGAAAAAAAGAGACTGATTTTCTTAAGTTATTTTTAATTACTATTTAATTTTTGGGTTGTAATAAGGATATTTTAACCTTATTTTCTTATTTGATTTTTCTGGGATTATATTATTAAAAACAACTTTAAATTGATGGATACTGATTCAAATGGGCTAGACTTAGGGAGTGATTTCAAAACGATACTTGTTTTTTTTTTTAAATAACACGACGTCATGAATATTCGATTTACCAAAGAAATTTCAACTTGTTATAACCAAGTGTGGCAATGGATGTGGACATGTTTAGGATTGGATCCAATCGGAGAGCTTGGTACTTAAGCAGCCTTCATGGCTCACCTCCTCTGTTATGGATACCTACCTGGTGCCCAGCTTCTATTCACTTGGTTAGTTTAACAAAAGTCGGCTTTTTAAAACACTAAAAAGAGAACACGGGTTTTTGACTTCAAAGTGGCACGTCGAATTCGGCCTTAACGTCTGGGCCGGGTTTGGGGTGCTACAGGAAATTCATTTTTGTGTTTATAAAATTATTATTTTGAAACGCTTCTTTATATTATATTATCTTAGTATTTTATTTAGTATCTCTTCTAAATGTTTTAAGTATAATAGTATGTATATAATTTATAAGATAATCTAATTTTATATGTATTATTAATTTCATATTTTGTTTATATAAATAATTTTTCTATATCATATGTGCATGTCTCAAAAAATCTATTATGTGAACTATACCTCATCGCGTATTTTCTTTCTTTTGCATGTAATATATTATTTAAGTTATTATATATATTGTCAATCTTTGAATGAATTTGTGTTTAAAATATTTTGCATATTAATCAATTCAAATATTTTATTCTACAATATTTATTTCAAACAATTATATATCCCTAGCTTTCATACCAACTTGTCAACTTATGTTGTGTGTTAATTAATTCATCATTATTTTGAAAATGTCCTATACTATATTAGCTTCTAATTCCATTTTATTTTGTACATATTCGTGGATCGTTTTATATTATGCCCTGTTAACTATTGTTGTATATTATTTTGTATTGATTGTTCACCACCCATGATTAAGAATTTGGTTACATTTTACTTAGAATAATTGTATATAATTGTTGGATTTATTAATTGTGACTTGTTGTGTCGAAACCATTTTTAGATTTAAAGAAAAACGGGGATCGACTTTAAAAAATGAAA
The DNA here is from genome assembly GCF_025698485.1 of Gossypium arboreum. Taxonomy (NCBI): domain Eukaryota; kingdom Viridiplantae; phylum Streptophyta; class Magnoliopsida; order Malvales; family Malvaceae; genus Gossypium; species Gossypium arboreum. The sequence continues at coordinate 9,172,432 of NC_069073.1, read as the reverse complement.
AATGTGGAGTCGCCACCAATATTTTATTTAGGTGTGATTGGATCACCTAAAAATTTGGTTATTTTAATAAAATATTTCTTTTTACTAAAACAATGATTTTGGCCTACATAAATATGAGAAAACGGGTTCGGGAGTCGGTTACGTATGAGGAAGGATTAGCACCCTCACTACGCCCAAAATTGGTACCAAATTGATTAAATACCGTCATTATGTCTGAGATTTAAAAGAGTTTTTGAAATGTGGTTCTTTTTATTTGAATAGCCCGAGTTGGTCGTCAAAATTCCCTTGTTTCAGAGGAATGCAACATCACATCCAGCACGATAGGACACGATCCTTTATATCCTCGAGAACATGATAAATTCTGACTTCCAAAAGTTTATATGTCGAAAATCGCAAAAGGATGCCCAATTATCTAGTCCAATGAAAAAATCGAAACCCAGCACAATAGAGCACGATTCCTCGAATTTCTAAACATCGAACATTGCCTTATTTTAGAATTTAGGGAACATGAGTGAAATTTTAAAGGGATATTCGATTATTTTGAACAAATAGGAAATCGCAACCCAGCACGATAGGGCACGATTCCTCGAATTGCCAAACATCGAACATTACCTTCGTTTTAAAGAAATTTTAAAGACATGAGTGAAATTCCAAAGGAATATTCGATTATTTTGAACAAACGGGAAATCGTAACCCAGCACGATAGGGCACGACTCCCGAATTGCCAAACATCGAGCATTGCCTTCGTTTTAAAGAATTTTTAAATGAATAATTATAAAAAGAGCTTAAAACGCGTTAATTTTACTTGAAATAAAACAAAAATAATCTTGAAGATTTGGACCTTATAAAACCACATTTCGTAAACCAAGTGGAAAACAATGATATGGGATAATACACACGCATAAGATACAATATTTGATGAGTGAGGATAATGTGTCTTATTTAATCAACTAACGAAATAAACAATTAAGTATAATTAACCTAAAAAATATAACCCGATTACAATCATGCATGGGAAATAATTGATATAATAATACAATAATGAAAATAATAATATAACAATACAACACAACAAAGCAATACATACAATAATATGCCACAATAATATACATAGCATGATATAAAACAATCAATGTAAGATATAAAAAAAAAAACCAATTAGAAGCCAATGTGGTATAAAATGATTTTAAAATAATGACAAATAAATGAACACATAATTTACACAATATATAAATAGATGAACTTAAAACTATTTGGAAAAACAAACTGAAAATATATATACATAATTACTAAAACATATGTTATAGGACTAATATTTTAAATCGAATGATATGCAAAGTATTGAAGAATATTGGTTTAAAATTGACAATTTACACGTAAGTAAGAAAATTTTGAATTATGTGTAAAGTATACAAAAATAAATAAATAAATAAATAGTAATAAAAATGCATAATAAAATATAATCTTTAAAACATAATGGATTTACAAACCATATATATATATATATATATATATGTATATAAATAAACTTAGAAATACTTGTTTGTAAAGATATCATAGAAATGTATACAAGATTAAATTATTTTTATTATATACGTACAAATACATATATAATGAAACATTTGAATGAAATACTATCTAAAACATAAAAATAATATAATATAAAGAAACATTCCAAAATAATAATTTTATAAATACAAAGATAAAGTTCCTAAAATAGTTTCATATATACATAAAGAAAAATACTTGATGAATCATAAAGCAAGAAATATTTTAAATAGAAAAATCTATTAAAGTAATAGATGTATTAACATATATATATATATATATATATATAAAATATTTAAACAAGATGTTATATAAAGTATTAAAATAACTTAATGCGAAATGAATTTTAAAATGATGATTTTATAAAACAAACTAAAGTTATTAAGATGGTTCAACTCATGTACAAAAATATTGTGAATCTTCAAAATAATAAGTATTATAAATTGAACACTCAATGAGAATAATATGTATACTAATATGTATAAAATATTTTTTAAAAAATATTATAAAATGTAAAAATAATAAGATAAAAGAAGCCTCAAAATAATTGAACAAATGAAAACAAATAAAATCATTAAAATAAATTAACATATACAAAAATATTAAAAGTATTTTAAATTAGCAGATTATACAAATAAAAGACCAAATTAAGATTAAACCTAAAATAAAAGGGACAATTTACAAATAAAATAGTTTAAAAAAAAAGGTGCAAAGCATATAAATGTACAGGGACTAGAACTGGAAATAATCCAGGTCCCAAAACGCTACACCTTGGAGCGAACTAAAATGAAATAGTGTACAAATTTCTGGGGAAAAATTAAAATAAAACACATGGATGCCAATGGGGGTCTGCTGAAATGTGGTGCAAAAAGTGAGGGATTAATCGTGGAAATTTCCCATTTGACATACAAATGCACAAATTGGGTTTTGGCATAGATCAACACGTGGTCCCCACCCTTAAACACCATCGTTTCAATTTATTTCAAAATGGCAGGAAATTGAATGGCAATTGGCCATTTCTTCAAGCCACAATTAAGGAAAAAACCCTAATACCCCATACTTTTCCCTCATTTGGCCGATTCTCTCCCCCCTCAAAACACTAAGCTACACATTCAAGCCTGGGGAATGATTTTTCAACCTTGAAATCTCTTCTTGGCTTCGATTCAAACAAAGCAAAAAGGAGATTTATGGCATATTTGCCAGGTAGGAACTTCTTTCTTTTCTTTTTATTTGCTTTCAAACATAAAAACAATAAACCCAAAAGAATGAAGAACAAAGAAAGAAAGAAAAAAAGCATACAGAGATTTAAATCGAAAATCACCTTCTCCAAAAAAATTGCTTTTAAATTCTTTATTCAATATGAGTATGTAGTATCTCTAAAAAAAACCCGAGGCGATACAATAGCCTTGTATGGCTTTATATAGCCGAAATAAAAAATAAAAATATAACATTTTTGCTATTTTGTGTTGCTACCGTTCCTTCATTTGTTTGCAGGTACCAGGTATCGTGGCAAGGCAAATACCGGCATGTACTGCGTGGGGCGTCTGAGAGTTCGTGGAGATCGGGTCATTATGCGCAAGCGTAAGTCGCTAGGGTTCTTGGCTATACTTCTGTTTTGGGCCATGGGATATTTGTTAGTTTGGGTTGTAATTTGAATTGGACATTTTAATTTAGTGTTTTTTTTTTGTTTTGTCTGCTTTGGGCTTATTGGGTTTAATTTGGGTTATGTTTTTATTTTAGTTTTGGGCCCTGGCAGATTTGGCCCATTACAGCTGCCCTCTTTGCTCATTTTCGTGTAACAAGAATAGAGCAAAGACTATAAAAGGGCCAAATTTGTCGGGACCTGCCGAGTCTCAACTTCTCTTGGTGTTTTTTTTCTTCAAGTAGCCCCACTGCATTTCCATAGGTGTAAGAACTGTTGCTTTGATCTACTCCACTGCGACTACTTGTAGCTTTGACCTATTCCACTGCAACTTGAGGTTTGTGGCTTTAATCTATTCTTCTACTATTAGCTTGATCTGTTCTATTGCAGCTTCAATGAGATAAGATCTGTAATTTAGTCTGTTACCCTATTGCTTAGGGGGTTAAGGTTCAACTTCTTTGATCTGTTCCACTACAACTTCAGGGAGACGGGATCTGCAATCTTCAGCCTACTCTACTACAACTTTAGGGAGATAGGATGGTGGCTTAAATCTGCTTCACTGCAACTTCAGGAAGACTAGATTCGCCGTCTTCGATCTCCTCCACTGTAACTTTAGGGAAACAAGATCTACAATCTTCAGCCTACTCCACTACAACTTTAGGGAGTTAGGATGGTGGCTTAAATCTGTTTCATTGCAACTTTAGGAAGATTAGATTCGCTGTCTTCGATCTGCTCCACTGCAACTTCAGGGAAACAAGATCTACAATTTTCAGCCTACTCCACTACAACTTTAAGAGCTAGGATGGTGGCTTAAATCTGCTTCACTACAATTTCAGGAAGACTAGATTCGCCGTCTTCGATCTGCTCCACTGCAACTTCAGGGAAACAAGATCTACAATCTTCAGCCTACTCCACTACAACTTTAGGAGCTAGGATGGTGGCTTAAATTTGTTTCACTGCAACTTCAAGAAGACTAGATTTGCCGTCTTCGATCTGTTCCACAGCAACTTCAGGGAAACAGGATCTACAATCTTCAGCCTACTCCACTACAACTTTAGGGAGCTAGGATGGTGGCTTAAATCTGTTTCACTACAACTTCAGGAAGACTAGATTCACCGTATTCGATCTACTCCACTGCAACTTCAAGGAAACAAGATCTACAGAATCGGTTTCATAGGCTTATGCTTATGCCAAATAATTAGGATACTATGATCGACATGAATCAAATGTTCCTAACTAGATGTGATGCTTATGTTGAATAATTAGGATGCTATGATCGAAATGAATCAAATGCTCCTAACTAGATGTGTTATGAATGATATATGAATGTAGAAATAAAAATGATCTATTTTTTTTTAAAAAGGCTTAAGGTATCATTGCTCGTTCATCAGGACATTATCACTGACGTATTATGCGGCATCTTGTTCAGCTGGTATTCTTGACAGAAAACCCAAGGAAACAATCTCAATCTGCTCGGCAAGCTTGCCCCACTGAAACTTTATGGAGTTTTTGCTTATCCAACCCACTGCAACTCAGGGTGTAGGATTTGTTTCATCTTCAATCAATTTGATTTGTTACACCATTCCTCGGGTGTAATGACCCTGTGTGCATGTCTGATATTTACGTGAGTGCAGAATATCATTTTTCTTTTCCTAAGAATGATCCCCTCTTACACTTGGGTTGTCATTGTTTGTCATTTTTCGAGGTTGTATCACCGACAAAATATCTTACCTTTTCGTTAATCGATACATTTAATAGAAAATCCGAAGAGATAGCCATACAATTTAGACTCCTCTTTCTCAAACATTTCCATCCCTTAGGTTTGGTGAGTTCTAAACAACAGTCCTGTTTCAGGTTCTTGTACTATTTAGAAGCCTCTAGAGTAATATGCCGAACTTCTTTTATAAAAGTATTATTGGACCATTAATCGTTATTTCAATGCAAAATGCTCGAAAACGATTAAAACAATGGATAAGAAGGAAATTGAGTAATAGCATAACTCGAAACAAATAAGTTAATCAAAGATTGCAAATGTAATAAGAAGGCAATTAACTCAACATGAATAAGTTGATCAAAGATAGCAATGCACTAAGAAGGAAGTTTATTGGGAGCATGTTTTGAAACGAATATAGTAATCAAAGATGGTAAATTCAGTGTGGGTAAGATAAAAACAAGGTGCCCCAAATATCGCAGCCCGAGCTTCTCTGTACAAACTTCTTGAGGTCCATTTTGAGCTCAATATGTATTTAGGGGATCTAGAGTACTTTGTCGATGCCCCAAGACATAGCATACTTCTTCATTGTTAATTCAGGCGTAGCAAGACTACTGTATGCCCCACTTTGATTCAAATTTGAGCCGCTTTTTTCGGGTTTTCAACCCAAATCCCTTTTGGTCTCAAGGCGCCTTTTGCAAGTTTTCGCCTTGGCCTCTCCTTTTCTTCTTTTTTTTAAGGTCTCAAAGTATTTTTTGCGGGTTTCCGCCTTGGCCTTTCACTTTTCTTTGAAGTCCTTTTGTACAAAAATGATCTTTTTCCACGCCAGGTCCCCCTCGTGGAATTCTCTAGGATGAACCTTTCTGACGTAAGCTTGCATCATTCATTTCTGGTACATTGCACCATGATAGATGGCTTTCAACCTCTTTTCTTCAAATTCAATTGATCATATCGGGATTGGACTACTCTGCCTGATCCAACTTCAGCTTTGACAAGACTTGGCCAAAAGAAATCTCATTTTCAAAACCGTTTCTATCCCATTAAGCAAACGAGCAATGTATTGCCCCGGCGAAGGTTTTGGCCGACATTCGATAAGTATAGAGGGTAAATGGTAACTTCTTTAATCCAATCTTTACAAGCCTCGATTACCTTCTATGATTTTTTGCTGCGTTATGATATGGCGTCTGATTTTTGAATAGAATGCCAACTTTTGACATTGAATATTTCTGACGTTCTTTATCGGTCCCTAATCTCTTTCTCATTTTTTTTTAGTTCAATGACTATCGACTTAGTAACATTGGCATATGAAATGACTTTTACTCTTTCCGTGAAGTAATTGATGACTTCAAAGATGAACCGGTATCGGCTAGAAGCTTTTGACGAGATCAGCCCCATAATATCCATGCTCCACATATAGAAAATCGGTGAAGAAATTGAGGAGGCATAAAAGTCTTATCTTCTTTCGTGTGGCATTCCAGCTTGACTGAGACAATCCCCTTCCATGGTGGATCAGTAGCACTCGACCTCATGATTAGCTTGGCTAACATAAAACCATTAGCACGTGTCCTCCTGACATTCATATGGACCTTTTTTAACATCCACAGACGTTAGTAGCCCAGGCATATCTCGATGCAAAAATCTTTGCATTCTTGACATCTTGCTTTGTCTTGGTGGTGTTATACACTCCAATCTTTACCTCTTTCTCTCATTTCAGGTTCGCGATGTCCATTGCCCCTTTGTAAGGTAGGATCTATTTCTCATCTTGTTCTACCATCCTTGACAAATTAGGAGGTAAGCAACAATCTCTATCATCTTTAAGGTCCTAAGATCCTCTAGACACATATCTTGCTCAAAAAGAGACTCGAAGTTAGTGACAGCATCGCTCCCGTCATTGATATTTAGAGACCTGCTGTAGGTACAAAGACAGTTTTCAAAGAATAAATGATTCCATGGATGAGTATTTGTACGATATGATAATGAATGAAAAATATTCGAAAGAATGTCCAAAAAATAAAAAAATCTAAGAATAATTGTTTGCACGGTATGAAATGGAAGGAATAAAAGAATATTTACTCAAGATAATAACAAAAATACATTTCATTTGAATAAAGATTTTGGATATAAGCTTATTTCACAAAAGGATTCTTGTTGCTTCTAGGCTTAAAACAACAAGTGTGTTTTGAATATTACTCTAGATTAGCTCTAACAATACAAGGATCTCTTTCATAGTCCCATTGTTTAAAACACCCCAAGTACATAAGGGCAGAAGCTTGGAAAAGTTTATTCCCTGGTTCTCACTTCTGATACGTCGTTAATGTTTGGATTCCTCAATACTAGGTCTTATACTAGACTTCTGAGCTCGATGTACCATTGGATCTCATGCCCCTATCCATCATGGAACTCATAATGTCCACCTTTTTAACAGAAAGGTTGGATAACAGATTTCTTGCTCCAGAGGGATCATCGAATTTCACGATACCCAATTTGATAAATCTTTCGATTAGCTTCTTAAAAGCGGTACAGTTCTCAATGAAATGCCCTGTGATTCCCGAATGTATTCACATTGGCCACTTGTATCGTACCATTTAGGATATGGAGGCTGTATAGGTTCTATGTAAAAAGGGGAAACAACATGTGCATCGAACAGAACGTAGTACAACTCTCTGTACGTGATTGGGATGGGGGTGTATTGAGGTTTTTCTGAGTTTGATCTTCGATTGGGTTCTTGCCTTGAGGAGGCTTGATGGCTGGTAGTTATTGACCTTGGCCGGCTTACTATAATCGGCTCTGAATGACCCTTGTTATACCTACTCGTACTATTTGCTTTCTTTTTCTTCTTCTTCGGGGCGTTTAAAGTCCACTCTCCCCTTTCCTTCATTTCTGCAAGAACAACTGGCTTGGCTCGATCATCTTCTGGGTTAAAACCTGAACCCATCGGGAAGCTTAATAGTGCCGATGTATCCATCTGATATTGGTGCCCGATAACAACGGGTACCCCTTGTATGTCTGGTTGGGTCGGGACGCTTATTGGGGTAAAACCTGGGGAATAGATGGTCTCTTCAATATCATCCTCACTATTGACCACTGGGCCACTCCTTTTTTTAAATTCTCTTACCAGTAACTGGGTTAACTGGCCCATCATATTTCTTTGGAGTTCTAGCATTTCTCGCATATCTTGTTGAATTTTGATCAATTGCTCTTGCATCTGTATTTGCATTTGCTCCATTCTCTCCAACCTTTGGTCCATATCCTTTGTCAGTTCTGAAATAATTTTACCTAATTAAGGTCCTTTTGGGAAAATCTAATGCAAATAATGCAATGCAATGCAAATGTATGGGATGAATGCAAAGGAAAGAAAGATGTTGATTTTGAATTCAATTCCCTTAGAACAACTTTTCTAGAAAACAAATTCTTTTACATAAAACGGATTACGTATACGGTCTTGCTTTCATATTCCAGGCAATGAAAATGATCCCTTCGTGAAAGTCAAATCTCGCAAGCTTCCAATAAATACCTCTACTAGCTCCTTTAACTCGATCTAGGCCACGACTTACTATCCTTGCAATATTGATTAGCTTCTTTAAGAAAGTCAGGACGCGACGGCTTTTGAATAATCTTTATTAGCTTGAATCTTTAGGTAAAGTCTTGTTTTCTCTACGAACTGTTAGCCTTCTTCTGTCATGTTTGGACCATATTCGGACAACCGTGTTGTAATCCGCTTTATCAAGAAATTCGTTTTCTTATGACAAACTGTTCTATTTAGTAATCGAATATGAATCAACACCTCATTTCTATGAAGATGCAATGCAATACAGTCATCAACAAAACAAAAACAAAATACGTTAGTACAAGAGAAATAAATGAAAAATAAAGCACCTATTTGGGTGATCACTAGAGGTTCGGAGTGGCTCTACCTAGGGTAAGCTTCTAGGTCTCTCTTTATGTGGCTTGGTTCTAGAGTAAGGGTACCCGAACCAGCAGATTCCTTGATCCTCACCCATTATAGGCTTATACAGATTGAGTTCAGTTTAGGGGAATACATTTCCTTATGACCATGCGGAGATGAAAATCTCACGAAAACATAGGTATGGATGTATCCCGGAAGTAATCCACTAGCCCATGCGGAGGTGAAAACCTCACGGAAGCATAGTTTCTCACTCTCACTTAGAGGGTGTGACCATACTGGTCATGCAATGCAATGCAAGCGTACACTACAAAACTTGAACAACAATCATGCAAATGAATGCAACAAAGAATCAAATCAAAATTTCAATTTTAGACAAAAGGACAGAAATTAATCAATTTTATGGCTTGACTATCTTATTCAGTCCCCAGTGGAGTCGCCAGTCTGTCGAAACCATTTTTAGATTTGAAGAAAAACGGGGATCAACTTTAAAAAATGAAAAATGTGGAGTCGCCACCAATCTTTTATTTAGGTGTGATTTGATCACCAAAAAAATTGGTTAAAATAGTTCTTTTTACTAAAACAACGATTTTGACCTACGTAAATATGAGAAAACAGGTTCGGGAGTCGGTTACGTATGAGGAAGGATTAGCACCCTCATTACGCCCAAAATTGGTACCAAATTGATTAAATACTGTCCTTATGTCTAAGATTTAAAAGAGTTTTTGAAATGTGGTTCTTTTTATTTGAATAGCCCAAAGTCCCTTGTTTCAGAGGAATGCAACATCACATCCAGCACGATAGGACACGATCCTTTATATCCTCGAGAACATGATAAATTCTGACTTCCAAAAGTTTATATGTCGAAAATCGCAAAAGGATGTCCAATTATCTAGTCCAATGAAAAAATCGAAACCCAGCACAATAGAGCACGATTCCTCGAATTTCTAAACATCGAACATTACCTTATTTTAGAATTTAGGGAACATGAGTGAAATTTTAAAGGGATATTCGATTATTTTGAACAAATAGGAAATCGCAACCCAGCACGATAGGGCACGATTCCTCGAATTGCCAGACATCGAACATTACCTTCGTTTTAAAGAAATTTTAAAGACATGAGTGAAATTCCAAAGGACTATTCGATTATTTTGAACAAACGGGAAATCGCAACACAGCACGATAGGGCACGATTCCCGAATTGCCAAACATCGAGCATTGCCTTCGTTTTAAAGAATTTTTAAATGAATAATTATAAAAAGAGCTTAAAACGCGTTAATTTTACTTGAAATAAAACAAAATAATCTTGAAGATTTGGACCTTATAAAACCACATTTCAGTAAACCAAGTGGAAAACAATGATATGGGATAATACACACGCATAAGATACAATATTTGATGAGTGAGGATAATGTGTCTTATTTAATCAACTAACGAAATAAACAATTAAGTATAATTAACCTAAAAATATAACCCGATTACAATCATGCATGGGAAATAATTGATATAATAATACAATAACGAAAATAATAATATAACAATACAACACAACAAAGCAATACATACAATAATATGCCACAATAATATACATAGCATGATATAAAACAATCAATGTAAGATATATAAAAAAAAAAAGCAATTAGAAGCCAATGTGGTATAAAACGATTTTAAAATAATGACAAATAAATGAACACATAATTTACACAATATATAAATAGATGAACTTAAAACTATTTGGAAAAACAAACTGAAAATATATATACATAATTACTAAAACATATGTTATAGGACTAATATTTTAAATCGAATGATATGCAAAGTATTGAAGAATATTGGTTTAAAATTGACAATTTACATGTAAGTAAGAAAATTTTGAATTATGTGTAAAGTATACAAAAATAAATAAATAAATAAATAGTAATAAAATGCATAATAAAATATAATCTTTAAAACATAATGGATTTACAAACCATATATATATATATATATATATGTATGTAAATAAACTTAGAAATACTTGTTTGTAAAGATATCATAGAAATGTACACAAGATTAAATTATTTTTATTATATACGTACAAATATATATATAATGAAACATTTGAATGAAATACTATCTAAAACATAAAAATAATATAATATAAAGAAACATTCCAAAATAATAATTTTATAAATACAAAGATAAAGTTTCTAAAATAGTTTCATATATACATAAAGAAAAATACTTGATGAATCATAAAGCAAGAAATATTTTAAATAGAAAAATCTATTAAAGTAATAGATGTATTAACATATATATATATATATATATATATAAATATTTAAACAAGAGGTTATATAAAAGTATTAAAATAGCTTAATGCGAAATGAATTTTAAAATGATAATTTTATAAAACAAACTAAAGTTATTAAGATGGTTCAACTCATGTACAAAAATATTGTGAATCTTCAAAATAATAAGCATTATAAATTGAACACTCAATGAGAATAATATGTATACTAATATGTATAAAATATTTTTTAAAAAATATTGTGCAAAATGTAAAAATAATAAGATAAAAGAAGCCTCAAAATAATTGAACAAATGAAAACAAATAAAATCATTAAAATAAATTAACATATACAAAAATATTAAAAGTATTTTAAATTAGCAGATTATACAAATAAAAGACCAAATTAAGATTAAACCTAAAATAAAAAGGACAATTTACAAATAAAATAGTTTAAAAAAAAAGTGCAAAGCATATAAATGTACAGGGACTAGAACTGGAAATAATCCAGGTCCCAAAACGCTGCACCTTGGAGCGAGCTAAAATGAAATAGTGTACAAATTTTTGGGAAAAATTAAAATAAAACACATGGATGCCAATGGGGGTCTGCTGAAATGTGGTGCAAAAAGTGAGGGATTAATCGTGGAAATTTCCTATTTGACATACAAATGCACAAATTGGGTCTTGGCATGGATCAACACGTGGTTCCTACCCTTAAACACCACCGTTTCAATTTATTTCAAAATGGCAGGAAATTGAATGGCAATTGGCCATTTCTTCAAGCCACAATTAAGGAAAAAACCCTAATACCCCATACTTTCCCCTCATTTGGCCGATTCTCTCCCCCCCTCCCAAACACTAAGCTACACATTCAAGCTTGGGGAATGATTTTTCAGCCTTCAAATCTCTTCTTGGCTTCGATTCAAACAAAGCAAAAAGGAGATTTATGGCGTATTTGCCAGGTAAGAACTTCTTTCTTTTCTTTTTATTTGCTTTCAAACATAAAAACGATAAACCCAAAAGAATGAAGAACAAAGAAAGAAAAAAAAGCATACAGAGATTTAAATCAAAAATCACCTTCTCCAAAAAAATTGCTTTTGAATTCTCTATTCAATATGAGTATGTAGTATCTCTAAAAAAAACCTGAGGCAATACAATAGCCTTGTATGGCTTTATATAGCCGAAATAAAAAATAAAAATACATCATTTTTGCTTTTTTGTGCTGCTGTCATTCCTTCATTTTTTTGCAGGTACCAGGTATTGTGGCAAGGCAGCTGGCATGTACGGGCGTGGGGCGTATGGAGTTCGTGGAGATCGGGGCTATTGCGGCGCAAGCAGAAGCTGCTAGGGTTCCCGGCTATGCTTCTGTTTTGGGCCATGGGGTATTTGTTAGTTTGGGCTGTAATTTGAATTGGACATTTTAATTTAGTGTTTTTTTTGTCTGATTTGGGCTTATTGGGTTTAATTTGGGTTATGTTTTTATTTTGGTTTTGGGCCCGGTCAAATTTGGCCCATTACATGTTGCATCATATTATTTCATGTTCATTTATCCTTTCCTATGCGAATGCTTCGATACAATGCATTAAATTTTTCATCTATTTTAAAACAAATAAACGTGTTTTGAGCAAATTTCCAATTTTCTTTATTATTCAAAAATTCTGAAATAATGCAATATCCAATATTTAGGAATTCGGAAAATCGTGCTCAATCGTGCTGGGTATGATTTTTTCGGTGAACTAAATATTTAGATAACCTTTTATAATTTTAGTGTACGAGTTTTCAAAAGTCAAAAATCAATCGTATTTTTTTAAAGGTATAAAGGATCGTATCCAATCGTGCTGGGTATGATACTGCATATCTTTGAAACGAGAGAATTTTGACCGCTAATTTGAACTATTCAAACATTTTAAAAAAGATCATACTTTGAAAAATCTTTTCTTTAAAAACCTTTTGGTATAAGGATAGCATCAAATCAATTTGGTACCAATTTTTGGGCATAATGAGGGTGCTAACCCTTCCTTATGTGTAACCGACTCCCGAACCCATTTTTTTTATTTTACGTGAACCAAATTTATTTTTAATTGAATAAAACGTTTTAGTAGGTGGCTCAATCACACCTAAATCAAGAGATTGGTGGCGACTCCGCATTTTTGTTTTTTTAAAAGCCGATCCCCATTATTTTCAAAATAAAAAAGGGTTTCGACATATATATATATATGTGTAACAGTTTTTGAAAATAGAAACAAATTAGAAAATAAAAAGTGCCACCTATATAATCTTCCTCAATATGTATGGATCACTTTCAAGATTTTAATTTAAAGATGATAAAAAATGAATGATGTTGAATATGAAGACGATACTGGGTCTTGAATCACTTAATTACATAGCTAAATATTACTGCATTAAATTAAATTTTAATTTGACAACGAATGTAGCAAATATATGAAATTAATTATTGTTGTTTTTTGTGTGTGTTTGAACAATCTAGTTTTCCCACCACAAATATAACAGGATAAGCCCGGCGCCGCCGCCGTTGGCGATGGACTCCCCAAAGCTAAGAGCACGAGAGATTAACTTTTATTGAGTATATATATTTTTTAATACACCCAATTAAGTTTAAAATCATGTGATTTAATTTTTTTGGTAACAAGAGAAATAGTATTAATTACAAACTATAAGTAGAATCCCGATTGGAAAACCAAACACATTTATAAAATCGAATCTGGTAGTCAATCGAAGGAGGAGTCACATGAAAGATTTGTTCATCGAAGGGGGCTTTCATCAATTTAGCCAAAATAGCAACAGCAAGATTCACCTCTCTAGGTACTTGTTTTATGAGCACTCGCCACTCATGCCTACATAATCCTTGGATCCGCAAAATCAAGTCCCTATTGGAATGTTCTTTATGATCTCAATGGATACCTTTGAAAGATATGCACAATCTGTTTCAATAATAATATTCATCCATTTAGCCTCCCAACCAGGGGCGAAGCCAGAAAAATATTTTAGGGGGGGCTGGATGAAATTTTAATTTTTTATAGTTTATATTTTTATAATTTATAAAGGATTAAATTTAATTTTTATAATTTTAGGGAGGGCCAAAGTGCAATTTTACCTTTACTAATTCAAAATTTTTAAAAAATTTCAAGGGCCTAAAATAAAATTTTCCATTTTAGGGGGGGTCGGGACCCATGCCAGCCCCCTGGCTACGCCCCTGCTCCCAAGCTAAATGAAGACCATCATAAATGGCCCAAAGTTTAGCTTGAAGTACACTGCAACTTCCAATATTTCTTCCTAATCCCCATATCCATTCGCCTTTAAGACAATGAGAGCTTTACTTTTAATAGAAGTTAAATTTTATTCGTTTATTTGGTTACTTGATCAATGCATTAGATTAAAAATTTGTAACGCCCTAAAATTTTAAGAATTTAATTGTGAGATTTTGCAGTAATTAATTTTTGTATCTGTGGTTCTGTGTTCTGCGACTGAGTTTAAGGTTTAGAGTTCGAGTCGTATCATTAAAAGTTTTGTTGTTTTTGAAATCAACCCATAAGCACGCGTTACCCACTTAAGTTCGATTCAGTGTGAAATTGTGACAAGAATGAGCCTGTTGGTTCACTGGTTAAGCATCTGTCTATATTCTATTTGGTTTTGAGTTTGAATCCCATCATATACATTAGGAAAATATTTTTATCAAATGCTAGAAATCTATTTGGAAGTTAGGAAATTAATTAACGATAGTTTCTTCTTCTTCATTCTTTATTATTATTATTTTTGTTCTTCTTTTTGTCATTTTTATTTTGTTTCCTTCTTTTCATTTTGATTATTTTGTTAACCAGAAGTGGTAAGGGAATATGGGATTAATGGAAGTTCTGATGTTAGTCACTGGTCAGAAGGCTGTCGGTAAGTAGCTGTCAATGCGAGCATCTCTACGATTTTTCCTTCGCTTTGTAAATTGTTTGGAACTGAGTATTTTTGTGAGTTTCAGGAATCTCTTTTTAATAATTGTGTATTCACCTAACAGGCACGGCTATTAACAACAAGGAATAGCAACAAGACAATCTCTGTGATTGTTGGTAAATTTTTGGTAAGTTTGGGATGTTTGAAGGTTTCGTGTCGAAACTTTAGATTTAGGTATTAAGTCAGTAATCGGGAAGTTCTATTGATTAATTTGCTAAATTGTGTTACTGAGTGATTGTTTTAGGCTTCAAGGATCTTTAGAGTTGTTGTCTTTTTGAAATCTTTCCAAGTGCATCTCGAAAACCTTAGTTTTGTAAGTTTCAGTTGCCCAAAATTGTGGCTGTCGATGCCACATAGGCGTGTGGCAGGTTGTGTGATCGACCGTATAACTCATTGTTTGTTGATTTGGGCCACACGGGCAGGCACATAGGCGTGTGTCTAGGCCGTGTGTGGCCATGTTAGTGCAGGGTTCACACGGGCAACGGACACGGGCATGTACCTGAGTCGTGTAACTCACTGTTTGTGGAAAGAGACCATACGGCTAGGGATATGAGCGTGTGCTCAGGCTGTGTAACTCACTATTTGGGGTATAAAAGCCACATGGATAGGGACACTGGTGTGTACCCAGGCCATGTGAGGCACACAGGCAAGGACAAGGGCGTGTGTCCAGGCCGTGTGACTCACTGTTTATGCTTTTGGAACCACAGGAGCAAGAAACACGGGCATGTGACCAGGCAATGTGGTGTGTGATTAGAGCCCAAAATCTGTTTTCGAGGGCAAAAATGTTACCTAACACTGATACTGGCTTCTTTAATGTGTGAATGATGGAAATTGATGATATTAGAACTGTTTAATAATCTGAGATTGATCTATGAATAACTTAGTTATAAGTAGATTATAATGCTTATTCTGTTATTGAGCTATCTTATTGATTGTGAAATGAATTGAAATGAAAGAATCCATGATATTGGTATTTGTGTTTTGCATTGGCATAGGTTGGGATATTGGGAAGGAGGAAGAAATCTGTTCTGAAATCGTGGCTACGCCACCAAGAGTATACATCTAATTTTGGCGCTTGCCGCATACTGAATTAGCAGCTAAGCTACGTTTCTATAAAAGAGTCAACGAACACTTTGAGGTGTATAGGGTTTGTAACACCCCTAACCCGTATCCGTCACCGGTACAAGGTTACAGAGCATTACCGGAGTTTACAGAATAATTTCATTTAATTCATGTCATTTGTTGTTCATAACTGGAACTAATCATATTGTCCCTTGACTGGACCCTCGAAGCCCAATTTAAACATTAGAATCAAGTCAGGACTAAATCGAGAACTCAGAGAATTTTTTTGGGAAATTTAAAATTTTTTTCTCATAAATAGGGGTCACACGCCCATGTGAGTAAGCTGTGTGGCTCACACGGCAAGTGACATGCCCATATCTCAGGCCATGTGGGCATTCGATGTGAGGCACACGGTTGTGTCCCTGCCCGTCTCCTTACCCATGTAACTCTCTGACTTGTGCCACACGGCCAGCCACACGCCCGTGTACTAAGTCATGTGATCAATTTAATTTTCCAAAATTAGGTGCAAGTTTTACACGGCTAAGACACACGCCCGTGTTTAAGGTTGTGTATCACACACTACTGAGACACACGCCCGTGTGCCCAACTTTGAGCATTCTGTTTCTAAATTTTAAGGTGCAGGGGACATACGGCCAAACCACATGTTCATGTGCCATGCTGTGTGTCATACGGTCAAGACACACATTTGTGTGCCTACCCGTATGGACAAAATAAAGTCATTTACTAGCCTTATTTCTCACCCAAACTTTACCATTAACCTAACAAAACACTTACACACATATATCAACCAATTTCAAGCATTAAACCAAGCAAACATTATTAGCATGTATGATATAACATCACCTAATTTCATATAGCCAAACTTACCTTTTTGTTAAGGTATATAGTTTACCTTAATTTAATCTAACCATACCATACATATATATTTTAACATGATATAACTTTATAGTAATATACCAAATCAAACATCACTAGCCATACCAATGGCTAGATTACAACCATCCATTTACAAGCCATCATTTGGCCAAGTTAACCTATACATGCCATTATACCAAAATAAGTTTACTTTTTATACCAAAACGAGTTAGTGGATAGTGTGATGATGCTCCGACTGATCTCCAACCTTTACAACCTTTCGAGCACTATAAAATAGAGAAAATGAAACCTAGTAAGCATTTAATTCTTAATAAGCTTGTATAACAATAATTAAACTTACCAATTATATTCATTCAAATAAGCATACAATAACATGATTCCCAACAACTTGGGAAATTTACCTAATCACATACACTCAAACAAGTATGTTAGTCACATAATTCATATGTATAGTAAATAGCATGGATGAGCTCATCATGTTACAAATTTTTAGGGATTTCAGGAACATTCGAGATATAATTTATTTAATCTCATAGATTCCCATTTCGAGAATTTATCCGTTGAATCATTGAAATTTTGATGGATACTCAAGTAGTACACACAAGGTGTACAAAATTGTAAACCGTCAACTCATAATCAGGGGTACCCATTAGGGCACTTAATCAGGAAGCACACTCTCGAGCCACATATTAGAATTCTCAGTTAAGCCATGTAACATGACACTTATCCGGGCTAAACAGGAAACTCATAAAAGTTTTATTCAGGGAGCTCATAGAGCTTAACAGATAATTTCGAAGAGTTAATATCAGAGAGCACCGGATAAGGTAACAAGGGTTTTCAAGTGAGCCATGTAAGGAAGCCCATAAGAGCTTATATCAGGATGCTCACAAAGAGCTGCGTTTGTATCGGCAATAAATGTTGGATCACAACCGATCGAATCATCTAACAGGACTCTCACACAGAGCTATGGTAGTGCGCAACACATGCAAGATCACTACCGACCAGGACGCTCGCAAAAATTATATAACAGGATGCTCGAGAGGGCTATAACAGGATTGCTCGTCCAAGCTATATTTTGTCTGCAACATATGCAGGACGACATGTAATATGGGAAATCACATATATCCATCAAATTTCATTATTCAAACGGAGCTTATTACTTATCAAGCAATTTCAGGCATGTGATTATTTTTATACATTAATCATTTATACAATTCTCACAAATACAACATTCAACTCAAACATATAAATATACATAAATTAAGTTACACGAACTTACCTCGATACTTGTTCGTATTTAAAGTCTACTAATCCGAAACTTTTTCATTTTCTCAATCTAGCTTCGAATTTGAGTTGTCCGGATCCATATAAATGCATTTAATCATCAATTTATCACATTTCATATTCAATTGGATTCAATTTACATCCTAAGAGAAATTGCCATTTTGCCCTTATACTTTTCATAAATGACAATTTCGTCTCTAAGCTCGGAAAATAAAAACTATGCAATTTAATACTTATTCCAAGCCTAACCAAAATTTTCATATAACATTTACAGCACATGTATTTCACAAAATTCAGAAATTTTCCTTAATTTTTACATCTTTACAATTTAGTCCCTAAATTATTATTTCATCAAAATTCACTTTGTAAAAGTTGTTTATCTATCAACAACCTTTCATTTTCTACCATAAATTTCACAATTTCAGCATATTCATACGTGGAAAAACTTTTTTACTTTGATAAATTTGCAAATTAGTCCCCAAAATAGATTAGATTAGACTATCCCGATATCAAAAATATAAAAATTACTAAAAACGGGACAAGAAAACATACCTAATTAAGCTTGATTATTTTCTTTCTCCCTCCTAGGGTTTCCATGGAATTTTTGGGGATGAAGTTGATATAAAATGATAATGTTTCTATTTAATTATTTATCATCCATTAATTTTTCCACTTTCCAATTTAGTCTTTACCTTTTCTAATTTTCCATGGATGATCCATCAAAAATATCTACTAACTTTGCTTTAATGGTCTAATTACCATATAAGGACCTCAAGTTTTGAATTCCATAGCTATTTGATACTTATAGCTACTAGAACTCAACTTTTGCATTTTATGCAATTTTATCATTTCTATAATTAAACACATAATCGGTAAAATTTTCCTATCAGAATTTTCATATATCAATCCTATTATAATACGAACCATGCAATAATATTAAAATAAATTTTCTTTCTGACTCGGATTTGTGGTCCCGAAACCACTGTTTCGATTTCACTGAAAATGGGCTGTTACAGGGTTGGTTGGGCATTAAATGTCCTTAATGGTGTGTTGGGATGGCCGAAGATGGTGTGTAGCGGGCAGGAATAAGAGTATTGCATCTGAATCTGATCGGTATCGTATATGAACTGAAATTGCATATATGTACAGATGTAATTGGTCTGCTCTGAGTCTAAACTGAATTTACTCCTGTAATGAATTGAATCTCTAAATTTGGGACTATGCTATAACGATTGTTAATTGAATATTTTATTTTATGCACTGAGTTCACAACTCATTCTGTTATTAATTGGATTTCAGGTAGTTTGCAGACTTGGACGAGTCGATGCCGTGGGAGCTCGGTCGAACTATTAACTTTCTATAAATTATATCAGTAGGAGCCTTGTTAAACTATAGTAGGATGACCGTAGCAAATTATATAGTTAACTAATATTTGGGTTAAACTTTATGTAAACCACAGTTTGGTATTATGGTGTCTTGTGTGATACTTGATTTTTGCATGTGACTCTTTAAGCTCAGGCTGGATGTCTGGGCCGGATCTAGGGTGTTACAAAATTGATCATTATAAATTGATTATCTCTTTATCTATTAGGGTACATACAAAAATACATATAAAAATTATAGCCTATATTGTTTAAGGTTATTGTGATTAAAGAAAAATATTAAGAGAGAGAAATCAATTTATTGTGGTGTTTTTCTTCATCGAACCCAACGACTAACTCTAATTTCGCATTAAGTATTTTTGAAACTTCTAAAAATCATATTATTCTATAAATCCTAAAATTATTGTTTATTCAATATTAAATTTTAGTCTACATTTAAAAAGATTTTATATATAGTATCATGGGCATACGTTAGAGAATATATGATTTTCTTATAATCTTATTAGATAATTGGTTTTCTATTAGTACGTTATGATTGAAGGTTATTTATTTTTGACATTATTATAGCATGTTATTGATGAAGTTTGATGGTTTGTGTTTTAAATAAATAAAATGAAATTAAAAAAAACAATTTCTTTAGTCCTTGCCACTAATGTGGGGGCATTATTTTATTTTATTTTTTATGATGATGATTATCATTATTATCATTATTTAATTCATTGGTAACCATTAATTATAGTATTTATATTATATATTTATTTTGAAGTTTGACATTTATGGGATGTGTATAAATAGTTACTGGCATAATTAGAAAATTTTATACATTTTTTAAAATTATGTTGGAGTAAATTATCAATGTTTATATAATTAATTAATTAAATTTTTATGATGAAAAATGATTGTTAACTCTCACTATCCATTTGAACTTCATAATTTACCAAAGGGTAAATTATTTATTCTATGAATAGTGAAAATTATGGTGATAAATTAATATTTTGTTAGATATATATATTTAAATGTTCAAAGACAGCTTATATATTGGATGAGAATTATTTATTTGTCTCATAAGGTTATAGGCATTTTATTTATGATGGTATATTTTATTATTTACTCAAAGAAGAACTAGGATATACTTGGATTGTTTATCTCAATTCATAAAGTAAAATTGTTTTAAGAATTTATGTATTGTTTTGATTTTATGTATTATTTTGCAATTATTTCTCTTTATTCGCAAGCTTCATTAGTTACATTATTCAATGGCTTAAACTTCTTTAAATGGAGTGAACAAGTCAAGTTCAATTTAGATGTTTTGGATCTTGACTTGACACTATTAGAATATAAATCTGTTGCTATTATTGGCTCAAACAGTAAGGAAGAGATGTTATACCATAAACAGTGGAAATGATCAAACTGATTGAACCTTATATTTTTGTGAATCACTATTGCCAACAACATTAAGACCACGATTCCACAAACTAAAAGTGTGAAAGAATATTCTATGCTTGTGGAAGAACATTTATGTTATATGAATAAATCACTTGTTGGTACCTTGATAGCACAACTTACAACAATGAAGTATGATGGATTGAGAGGAATATAAGAATATATCATTGAGATGACTAATATTGTAACAAGGCTAAAGACCTCGGGGATGATAGTGGATGACTCCTTTTTAGTGTAGTTCATATTGAACTCACTACATTTGAATCATGGGCTATTTAAAATTAACTATAACACTATTAAAGATAATTGAGATGTTAACAAATTGGCAAGTAAGCTCGTTTAGGAGGAAGCAATATTAAAGAGTCAAGAAAGTGATTCCATCAACCTTATGGATTAAGGTGCTGGCAAATGACTTAAAGCAAAAACTAACAAGTTTAAGAAGAAAAACTTGTTTGTCAATGTCCCCAATGGCTAGAAAAAGAAATGAATGACATGTAAGTGTCACTTCTATAAAAAAAAGTAGGACACGATAAAAAAGATTGTCAAAAACACAAAGCTTGGTTGAAAAAGAAATGTAACGCCCCAAAAATGTTATATTTTGGTTTTGTGAATTGTGACACAATTGGGTATTTGCTTCAGTCGTTAAGTGTTTTGGGTGTGGGTGGGAGGTCCCAAGTTCAAGCCTTACTTCGGCAAATTTTGGTATTTTTATGAATAAAGCCTCAACCTTGTTTAGTAGGCTTTTAATTAATTGGTTGTAAATATAAATCAGAATGGGCCTACTGGTCTGGTGGTTAAGTTGTGTGTTGGTTTGCTAGAGGTCTTCTGTTCAGTTCTCTGTGATGGCAAGGAGTAGTATTTTTGCTCCAATTTTTGGCTAGAGTTGTATTGAAAAGGGATTCTGAGTAGTGGACAGTTAGTGGGATAATAGTGAGAGATTTGAGGAAATAATGGAGGAAGTTATCAGAATATTACCTATTCTAAGTTTTTTTCAAATTTTCGGTTCCCTCTCTTTTTTATCGAAATTCTAACGGCAACTCTCCTCTTTCCCTTTCCTTGTTTGCTTTTGATCTAAATTGATACTTTTCCATTACTGTTTGTTTATTTTGCCCTTCGGGAATTTGTTTCTTGCTTTTTGTCCCTAGTTGGTAAGCAATCGTTGTGTTATGTAATTTGATTTTCAAGTTTATAATTAGAAGTTTATGTAACATGTTTTGACAGCAGAGAATTGAGTGTAAAAGGCTGCCCTAGTGCCGTTTAATAGTTAAATCATTCGAGGCTTCGAGGTAAGCGCTATGTGGACATTTTGGGTTGTTGTGGGTATGGTGTTTTCGGATTAACTTTGGTATTAACACTAATTAGGGTGTTGAGTTGATCAATATTTAGGTTCTGGAGTGTTCGGAGCTCATTTTAGCATCAAACCGTAACAGGCGTGTACTCGAAAATACAGAAAATAAAGTTTCGGCGAAAGCCAAAAACCATTATGTTGACCACACGCTTGTGTGGTAGGCCGTGTGATGGAACACGAGTGTGTGATCTACAAGCAAGGCTGTGCGCACAGAACACGGCCGTGTGATGGCCAGGTAGGCTATGTGCAACACACAGGCTAGACCGATTTAGGCCGTGTGGGCCAAATGGGCATGTGGGCCCACATGGGCGTGTGAAATTCTGGGCCAGGCCGTGTGATCCACACAACCAAAGCCAATTTGAGCTGTATGGGAGACACGAGTGTATGCGCCCACATGGGCGTGTGAGACCACACGTGCAGGCCACATGGGTATGTGAGCCCATTTTTCTGAGAAGTTCTGTAAAGTTGCACAGGTCGCCCAAGTCGACTGTAGACCTACCGTAGGGTCAGTAAGTATTATTTAGACCCCTATTTATGTTATCTGATTGTATGGTGTCTGACTGAATTTGAATACCGAACTAATTGTATGATTTGATAAAATTGCATAAATGCATGACATTCTATTGCATGTTGCATTACATTGGGGTGGATTGATGATTCGTGGAGGAAATGTTTGAAAGGCTCTTAAGCCTATTATCTAGCAGCTCAGATACAAATTTTTGTTTATGTACCGTGTTTCGGTACAGCATTATCTGGCAGCTCAGCTGTAAATTTCTATTTATGTGCCGCGTTTCGATACAGCATGATATGTAGGGATGGGTGGGTTGATTTAATCCCCACATGGTGTGTAAGGTTGGATGGAGATGGTGTGTAGAGGCTGGTGGGTATGATTCTGATATTCTGTTCTGCATATTATATCTGAGATGGGCCAAGACCCTAATATCTAACTAAACTTGGGTCTGATTGGGCCAAGGCCCAAACTTATATTTGAGATAGTCCGATATGTATTTTCATATATGTTTTCTGTGGAGATTACAAACCGAGTTTGCGAAAACTTACCCTTTCTGTTTAATCTATATAGGTAACCCCCAGACTTGACGGTTTGGTGCAGCGGAAGACTCGACGGTGGCGACACATATTGAGACTATTTGAAACTCAGTTTCAATATTTATTTCTTAATTACTTTCTGGGTTGTCTTGATGTAACTTAGGACTTTATAGACTATTGGACTTTATTTGGCTTTTTAAACTGTTTATGGGATTTTAGTCTAAACTCAGTTTTTCATCAAAATGACGGTTTCTTAAATACGAACGGTTTTCCAGAGACGAACTTTATCAAATCTTTCGCTAAAAAGACATGATTTTTGACATAACAAAGGACATACCTTTTACTTTGATTTAAAACAAAGATTAATTAACTGTAATGGTTTTAACTCGATAATTTCATTTTTGAAATCCATTCCATGTGACATTATCAGATTCAGCCATAACGTCTAGGCTAGGCTTAGGGTGTTACATTTAGTGGTATCAGAGTCAGGTTCAAAACTCAACTGTGAATTTTGGGTTCCAAAATTGATTTTTAAAGAAATTATTTCCAAATGTTTTTAAATATTCTGGTTAAGTGTGTGGTTGACAGAGTCTCCGACGTCAATCCTGCAAGTTTTCTGAAATTTGTACTGTTTATTTTGTAATACTGTAGATAGTATATTCTGAAACTGCCATAGGTAGTAAACCGTACTGAAAACACTCTAGTTAGTGTATATTGAAAACTGTAGTGAGACTGCGACTTATGAAAACAAACTTTGAACTTCTGATACTGTTATGCATAAAATATCTGTTCGTAAACACTAAAACTGTAACTGATCCATAAAATTTGTAATACAGATAAATTTGATTAGACAATGAGCGCATGAGGTATCTACGGACGTGGTATTAGAGGTTGGGGTAAAGGCCATAGAGGGGCTCGAGATGAGTCCTATTCCATGGATAATATACCAAATTTGGACACGAGTGAAACGCCAGTATCACCTCTCGTGATCGCATGGCTTGGGATGACGCATTGTCCCAGGCTGTACTCAGGATTTTGGAGAGGGTCGCTGGGCCCAATGCTGGATCTGGGGGCCGAGGGTCTATTACGAACGACTCCAGTCCAATGGGGCTGAGTCCTTTAGGGGTGTCATTGGAGTCGCCTCTAACATCACCGAGTACTAGATGGAGGCTACTGAAAGAATCATGGATGACTTGGATTTTACCCCCGAGTAGAAACTGAAGGCCGCTGTTTTCTTGCTTCGCAATTAAGTATACTAGTGGTAGCTGGCAGTTAAGGAGGGCGCTCAGCCCAAATGGTTAACTTGGGAGTATTTTAAGACAGCATTTCAGAGTAAGTATGTTGGAGCAAGTTATATTGATGATAAGAGACGTAAGTTTCTGAATCAGATGTAGGGAGATCGATCAGTGGCCGAGTATGAGGCTAAATTTTTACGACTGAGCCGCTATGCATGAGGTATGGTGACGACTGCGTATGAGCGATGTGTTCACTTTGAGGATGGCTTCAGAGATAACTTGAGAGTTCTGATAGCTCTACAGAGGGAGCGTGATTTCTCTGTACTAATGGAAAATGTGAAGATCACAGAGGAGGTTAAGCGTGCTGAACGCCAAAACCGCGATAGAGAGAGAGGTAAGAAAAAAAGGGATTCGGAGCCCTCGATTTAGGTGATGAGGCCTATGAAAAAGGCCACACCCGATATGCCAGTTAGGGTTGAGGCCCTTGTTGCACCTACTGGGATATTACCTTGTAGGCATTGTGGTAGACGCCATTTAGGCGAATGTTGGAGGATGACTGGGGCATGTTTGAGATGTGGGTCTACTGAACACCGTATTTTAGAGTGTTTGTTGAGGGCCGATTAGATGCAAGCTTCGGGTTCTAGTACTGCACAGTAGCCGAAGGTAGTTCAGCAGCCACCTAGGGGTTGTGGTCAGGCTAAAAGTGGTAACAGCATTGGTCGTGGATAAAGGGCACCGGGCATAGTTGCTAGACATACAAAGGCGAAGTAGCCTGCTCTTGTCTATGCTGCTGGTCACTGAGAGGACCGAGATACTCTAGATGTCATTATGGGTACATTTTTAATTTATAATGTACCTTATCTTGCATTGATAGACATAGGCTCTACACACTCCTACATTGCTAGGACTGTATCTGAAACTTTGGGGACTCAGATGAGAGTATTGATAGTGAGGTAACTGTATTGAGTTTATTGGGACAAACTGTCCGAGTTAGTAGGCTGTATAGAGACGTCCTGTTAAAGGTCTAAGGGATAACATTTCTGGCTGATCTTGATTTTAGGGATGGATTGGTTGGTCTAGCACCGAGTGAGTCTAGATTGTACGTCTAAGAGGGTTGTTTTAATAACCAAGGGAGATGACGAGGTAGCTGTGATTGGGGAACTTTGAGATTTTTTGAGTAATGTGATTTCTGCGTTGATGGCGGAAAAGTTGGTTCGAAAAGGTTGTGAGGTATATTTGTCTTACGTAAGTGTTTCCATTTCTGAGGACTACTGTAAATGATATCAGAACGGTAAGGGATTTTTCAGACTTCTTTCTTGATGAACTACCGAGTTTACCTCCGAATTGAGAGGTAAAATCTAGGATTGAACTTATTCCAGGTACAGCTCCGGTGTCTATCGCCCCCTACTAAATTTCACCAAAACAGCTTATCGAGCTTAAGGCTCAAATTCAGGAATTACTGAATCGTGGGTTCGTCCGCCCTAGTGTGTCTCCATGGGGGTACCAGTGCTGTTTGTGAAAAAGAAAGATGGATCCATGCGTATGTGTATCGACTACCGGTAACTGTATAAGCTGCCATCAAGAATAAGTACCCCTTACCGGGGATATATGATCTGTTTGACTAGTTTCAAAGAGCTTTGATTTTCTCTAAGATTGATCTTTGATCAGGGTATCATCAGTTGAGGGTTAAAGAGGCTGATGTGTATAAGACGGCATTTAGGACTTGTTATGGTCACTACGAGTTCTTAGTGATGCCCTTTGGATTGATGAATGAACAATCGACATTTATAGACTTGATAAACCGAGTGTTCTAGCCCTATCTAGATCAGTTTGTGGTGGTGTTCATCGATGATATCTTAGTGTACTCTAAGTATGAAGACGAGCACGATGAGCATCTGAGAGTGGTACTACAGATTCTTCGTGAGAAATAGTTGTATGCAAAATTCAGCAAGTATGAGTTTTGGCTCCGGAAAGTAACATTTTTGGGACATGTGGTTTCTGTTGAGGGGATATGAGTTAATCCTCGTAAGATTGAAGCGGTATTGATTGGAAACAGTAGAAGAATGTGTCTGAGATCCACAGTTTTCTAGGACTGGTGGGTTACTATCGGTGCTTTGTAGAAGGGTTTTCCGTTATCATAGCTCCGTTAACTAAGCTTCTACGTAAGGGAGTTCCTTTTGCGTGGATTGATTCGCTGCAAGAGAGCTTTGAGAAGCTCAAGATTGTACTGACTGAGGCCCTTGTTCTGATACAGACGGAGTCTAAAAAGGAGTTCACTATTTATAGTGATGTGTCTTACGTCGGTTTAGGTTGTGTGTTGATGCAGGAGGGAAAAGTGGTTGCATATACGTCTCGTCAGCTTAAGATTCATGAGGAAAATTACCCAACGTATGACTTGAAGTTAGCCCCCGTGGTTTTTGTACTAAAAATTTGGAGGCACTACCTGTACAGTGAGAAGTGTATCATCTACACTGATCACAAGAGCCTCAAGTACCTCCTTACTTAGAAGGAGCTAAATTTTAGGCAGTGTAGATGGATTGAGCTGCTTAAAGATTATGACTACACCATTGAGTACCATCTCGGCAAGGCCAATGTGGTGGTCGATGCACTGAGCCATAAAGCTATGACCAATTTGAGGGTAATGTTTGCTTGCCTCAGTTTATTTGATGATGGTAGTCTGCTAGCCAAGCTTCAGGTTAAGCAGACATGGATTGATCAAATTCGAGGTAAATTTTTAGGAATAAGTCTCTTGAGTTACGGTTTTGTCAGGTTGAGAATGGTGACACTACCGATTTTGGTGTAAACAGTGATGGGGTACTATGTTTCCGCAGTTAGATTTGTGTACCGAATGATGAGGATTTGAGACAGTCGATTCTGACGGAGGCATATAATAGCCCCTATGCTATGCATCCTGGCAGAAACAAGATACACCGAGATCTCGGTGAGTTGTACTGGTGGCCAGGGCTGAAACGGGAAGTTACCGATTTTGTAACTAGATGCTTGACATGCCAGTAGGTTAAGACTGAACACTAGTCGCCTTCAGGTTTGCTTCAGCTGATTAAGATTCCCCTTTGGAAGTAGGAATGAGTGACTATGGATTGTGTTAGTGGGTTACCCTTCACACCCACTAAGAAAGATTTAGTATAGGTCATTGTGGATCGATTGACCAAGTCCGCTCATTTCATACTGGTTCGTACTGGCTACTTGTTGCAGAAGCTAGCTAAATTGTATGTGCCTGAGATAGTGAGACTGCATGGGGCGCCGATTTCGATTATATCTGATAGGGATCCTCACTTCACGTTTCGGTTCTGGAAAAACCTACATGAGGCTCTGGGTTCAAGGTTGGACTTCAGTACTACTTTCTATCCCCAGATAGATGGTCAATCTGAGAGGGTGATTCAAATATTGAAGGATATGTTGATGAGCTGTGTGATTGACTTCCGAGGCAATTGGGACGAGTATTTTTCATTGGCAGAGTTCGCTTACAATAATAGTTATCAGTCTAGTTTACAGATGGCACCTTACAAGGTAGTTTATAGTCATAAGTGTCGTACTACTTTATGCTGGACTGAGTTGGGCGAGCGACGTGTTCTGGGTCTTGAGTTGGTCTCCGAGACAGAGGATAAAGTTAGGTTGATTCGAGATTGACTGAAAGCGACATCGAACAGGTAAAAATATTATGTAGATTTAAAGAGGCGTGAAATCAAGTATTCTATGTGGGACTTCGTGTTTATGAAGATCTCGCCATGAGAAAAGATTCTGAAGTTCGGTCGTAAGGGCAAGCTGAGCCCTAGATTTATTGGGCTGAAGTGAGTGGGACCAATTGCTTATCAGTTGGAGCTACCTCCAGAGTTAGACCGTATCCACGATGTGTTCTATGTCTTGATGTTGAGGTGCTACCGCTCTGATCCCACGCATATTGTTCCAGTTAAAGAGATTGAGGTTCGACCAGATCTGACCTTTGAGGAGGAGCTGATTCAGATTCTGGATCGCGATGTTAAGGTTCTGATGAGGAAATCTATTAATTTAGTGAAGGTGTTGTGGCGGAATCATAGCACTGCGAAGGCCACGTGGGAGCTTGAGGATGCAAGTGCCAGCAGTATCCTCATCTGTTCTGATCAGGTAAATTTCAAGGCCAAAATTTTCTTTTAGGGGGTATAGTTTTAACTCCCCAAAAATATTATATTTTAGTTTTGTGAATTGTGACACAATTGGGTTTTTGCTTTAGTGGTTAAGTGTTCTAGGTGTGCGTGGGAGGTCTCAGGTTCAATCCTTACTTGGGCAAATTTTGATATTTTTATGAATAAAGCCTCAACCTTGTTTAGTAGGCTTTTAATTAATTGGTTGTAAATATACATCAAAATAGGCCTACTAGTCTGATGGTTAAGTGGTATGTTGGTTTGCTGGAGGTCTTGTGTTCAATTCTCTATGAACTCAAGGAGTAGTATTCTTGCTCCAATTTTCAACTAGAGTTGTATTGAAAGAGGCTTCTGAGTAGTGGATAGTTAGTGGGATAGTGGTGAGAGATTTGAGGAGATAATGGAGGAAGTTATCAGAATATTGCTTATTTTGAGTTTTTTTTTTCAAATTTTCTGTTCATTCTCCTTTTTCCCTAAATTTTGATGGCAACTCTCCTCTTTCTCTCTCCTTATTTTCTTTTGATCTAAATCGATACTTTTCCCTTATTGTTCATTCATTTTTCTCTTCGGAAATTTGTTTATTGCTTTCTGTCCCTAGTTGGTAAGCAATTGTTGTGTTTTGTAATTTGATTTTTAAGTTTCTAATTGGAAGTTTATGTAACATGTTTTGATAGCAGAGAATTGAGTGTAAAAGCCTGCCCTAGTGCCGTTTAATAGTTAAATCGTTCGAGGCTTCGAGGTAAGCACTATGTGGACATTTTAGGTTGTTGTAGGTACGGTGTTTTCGTATTAACTTTGGTATTAAGACTAGTTAGGGGTTGAATTGATCAATATTTAGGTTCTGAAGTGTTCGAGGTTCGTTTCAGCATCAAACTGTAACAGGTGTATACTCGAAAGTGCAGAAAATATGGTTTCGATGAAAGTCGAAAACCATTTTTCGATGCCACACGGGTGTGTGGTCGCTTGTGTGTAGGCCGTGTGATGGAACACGGGAGTGTGATCGACGAGCCAGGCCGTAAGCGCAGAACACGGCCATGTGATGGCCAGGTAGGCCATGTGCGACACACGGGCTAGACCGATTTAGGTCGTGTAGGCTACACGGGCGTGTGGAATTCTGGGCCAGACAGTCTGATCCATACGGCCAAGGACGATTTGAGTCGTATGGGCCACACAGGCGTGTGCGCCCATACGGGCAAGCCACATGAGCGTGTGAGCCTATTTTTTTTAGAAGTTCTGTAAGGTTGCACAGGTCACCCAAGTCGTCTGTGGACCTATTATAGGGTCGGTAAGTATTATTTAGACCCCTATTTATGTGATCTGATTGTATGATGTCTTACTGACTGATTGTATGATTTGATAAAATTGCATAACCGCATGACATTCTATTGCATGTTGCATTACATTGGGGTGGATTGATGATTAGTGGAAGAAGTGTCTGAAAGGCTCTTAAGCCTGGTATCTGGCATCTCATCTGCAAATTTTTGTTTATGTGTCGCGTTTCGGTACAGCATGGTGTGTAGGGATAGGTCGGTTGATTTAATCCCCACATGGTATGTAGGGTTGGACAAAGATGGTGTTTAGAGGCTGGTGGGTAGGATTCTGATATTCTGTTCTGCATATTGTATCTGAGATGGGCCAAGGCCCTAATATTTAACTAAACCTGGGTCTGATTGGGCCAAGGCCCAAACTTATATTTGAGACTGTGGGGATTACATACTGAGTTTGTGAAATCTCACCCTTTCTGTTTAATCTATACAGGTAATCCCCAGACTTGACAGTCCGGTGCAGCGGAGGACTCGATGGTGGCCACACATATTTAGATTGTTTTAAACTCAGTTTCGGTATTTATTTCTTAATTATTTTCTGGGTTGTCTTGGTGTAATTTGGGACTTTATGGACTATTGGATTTTTAAACTGTTTATGGGATTTTAGTCTAAACTTGGTTTTTAATCAAAATGAAAGTTCTCTTAAATACGAACGGTTTTCCAAAGACGAACTTTATCAAAGCTTTCGTTAAAAAGACACGATTTTTGACATAACAAAGGACATGCCTTTTACTCCGAATTAAGACAAAGATTAATTAATTGGAACGGTTTTAACCCAACAATTTCATTTTTGAAATCCATTTCATGTGACATTATCAGATTCGGCCATAACGTCTAGGCTGAGTTTAGGGTGTTACAAGAAAGGTACATTTTATGTTTTTGTATGTTTCGAATCAAACTTCGTGAAAGTTCCTAATAATACTTGGTGGTTTGATTTCGATGTTGCTACTCATATGTCCAACATGATACAAAGATTCCTTTTCGATCTAAAATGCAAGCCTAATTGAAGATTTCCTAAATAGCGAACTATATGAAGGCCCTGATTGAAGGCATAGTGACTTATCATTTGGTCTTGGATGTTGGTTATCACTTAGACCTATTTCAGATTCTTTATGTACCTTTAATTTCTAAAAACCTTATATCTATTCCAAAACTTGGTGTTTTGGGGTTCAAAGTTAATTTTTGACATGGTTCTTTCATTTTATTTAAGAATAATAATATTTTAGGTTTTAGAAATATTATTGATGGTTTATATAAACAGAAATTTGATAATGTTTTTGTGGAATCCTTGTTGATCATAGGAATGTTAGAATTAAGTGTAGTATGGTAAATGGAAGTTCTGCTTACTTGCAGCATAAATGTTTAGCTCATGTATCCAAAGAAAGATTAGTAAAGAATGAGATTCTAGTTAATCTTGATTTTACTAATCTTGGTGTATGTATGGATTGCATTAAAGGAAAGCAAACCAAACATACTAACAAAGATGCCACAAGAAGTATATAGCTTCTTAAGATAATACACACTGATATTTGTAGACCTTTTAATGTTCCATGTTTTATTGGAGAAAAGTATTGTAACAACCCGAAAGTTAGAAGTGTAAAAATTGCAGTTTCAAGTCCTCATTTCCATAAAACGAGTCCGTAAATATTAAATAGGGATATTTACAGAGTTAGTTTATATATGAATGGAAATTTGACTAAGTAATTTAGCGAAAATTGTGGTTGATTAAGGCTTAGGAGCTAAATTGTAAAATTTTCATCGTTATAGATTTAAATTTTTAATTGAAATAAGGCTTGGGGACTTAAATAGCAATTATCCAAAGGAATAAAATGGTTAATAAATCAATTCTATATAGTAGATAGTGGATGATGGTGATGTTGGCCATTAAAGTTAGATTAATTATAATTAAAATAATTAAAAATATTAATTAAAGAATAATCATGATTAATTAAACTAAACATCACTTAATCTAATTACAAATTGAAAAGTTAGTGGATGATGAAAAAATGTCATCTTCTCCCTTAAAACATATCGTCCATTAAAGAAGACAAAGAGAAGAATCGCCATTGATAGTTAGCTTTCGACCATTAATTGTAAGTAAGTCCCTAAGTCATTTTATTTTGATTTTTATGGATTTTTTTATCATGGGAGCTTAATTTAGCTAGCTCGCGTATCAATTTGAAAAAATGTTGAAGTTTTTGAGAGTTTCTATAGTTGAGAAATGGATGAATTTGGTGTGAATTTGATAGAAATTAAGCTTAGATTAATAAAAGGACAGAATTGTAAGACTTAATTTTTAGTTTCGTACATTAGGGACCAAATTGATTAAAATGCACAATTGATTTCATTAGGAATATAAAATAGGAGGTCCCTAATGAGTAAATGTGAAATCAAATTTCATTTTGAAGCCTTATATCAAAGTTATGGACTAAATTGAATAAATTGAAAAATGTGTATGACTTTGAAATTGAATGTGATTTGATATGGAAGTTGATATTGTATTATTATTGAATTATTATTCGTAGCTAAAGATGATGTAGGAATGTTAAGATGGAAAAGAAAGGCAAGAGCCGATGTTGAGTGATGGGAGCTTTAGGTTCAAGTATTTCTTAAAGCCCAAGGACTCGAAGTTAGCATCCTAACCACCGTTTCTGACTCAACAAAGTTTGAAAAGTAACCTTTCGGTTGTAAATGACATGCACATTGGGTTTAAGTCAGTTTGTATCGAAATTGGTCAAATTTAGAACTTAGTTACTTAATGTCACTTTGAAGTATCAATTTGGTATGTTATTCCTCATATGCTACTGAAATATTGTTGTTCTGGTTGTGAATGTGATGCTATATATTATTACAAGTCTTTTAAACTTGTTTCAAACTGATTCTTTTCGAAAATAGTGAGTCATATTACTATTTGAATTCATTACAATTTGGTCCTATTTTGACCTTAGGTTAGCAAAAAACCTTTTGTAAGCTTGTATAAGACTCGTAAATGATTACATATCATTTTATATACTTGTTTTACTTGTAATTAAATGTTTAATGTTGTGAATTGGATTGTGATTTGATGTAGTTGCTCTGAAAATGAATGTGACACCTTATAGTTTGAATCTGATGATCAAACTGGGTATGGGTTGTTACATTTAGTGGTATCAAAGTTGTAGATTTAGCTGATTTTCGGGCTAAATTGAGCTTAAAATTGATTCTAAAGGTGCATGACAAGTTGAGTTGAGTTTGAATCGATATTTGGATGTTGATTATGAAGTTTATCTTTTTTATAACTGAAGATGTCAAAGGAACTGAGAAGCATTGTTTATAATGATATAAATAGCAGCGATCACATTATTGAGAGTGAGAATAGGATTGGAATCAAAACATCTGGTGTTAATCTAGTTGATGCTTGACAAAATAGAGCTAATAGACCTCGACAAGAAGGTTAAGATTATGAGAATTTTCTCACACGATAGTGGAAATCCTTTGTAGAATAGCAGGAGTTACTCACAAGCTTGGACAATAGCTACAGCTCGACGAGCCCCAATAAAGGAATTGCGAAAAAATGGAACAACTCAATTTAGAGGGTTAAAGTGGTCGATCCCTTTTTAGTGGAAATCTGGCTAGAATCAACTGAAAGGGTTTTACAATAGTTAGAATGTTCACCGCCAGAGTGTGTCACTTTTTCGATATCTTTCTTAAAAGAAGAAGCTTATCTATGGTGGCTAACTATCATACGTCATGTGCTGGAAAATCAAGTCACTTAGACATTTTTCTTGTCTGAGTTTGAAAAGAAGTATATCAGTGAACTGTATTTAGAAGATAGAAAGCAATGATTTATTATGTTGAAGCAAGGGAATATGCTAGTAGTTGACTACGAACGAGAGTTCTTGCGACTCAAAAAATATGCTCCCGAGTTAGTGCCTATAGAAGAGAAGAGTTGTAATTACTTTCTTCAGGGATTATGAGATGAACTCTGAGTTCAGTTAGTCTCGCATAAGCTTAAAGAATTTGCTGATCTAGTTGAACGAGTGAAATTGGTTCAATAGGCCTTGTGCTTAGATAAGAAAGACGAGTTTCTCCAAACATTTGAAAATAGAGTCAAGGCAACCAGTTCACAGCCCCTACCAAAATTCTTAAAATACCTTTAAAACTCTTAGACCCTATTTTGGGGTGTCACAAACCATGTGCAAAGCATGGTTGTATGGTAGCCCGTGTGCAACATATATGACTTCTTTTAAGCATTTTGCATACCATTCATACCAAATGACTTATAATGTCATTTAACACCATTCAAACCTACTCCAAAATATGCACATTTCAAGACCAAAACATCAATTTACCTAATCATTCAAACAAGCAACCAATATGCCTTTATTGGCACCAACAATTCATTAATCTCAAACCAAATGTAAATCATATTATAACCATTGCATATCACTACTATTACATATGGACATCTAATCCAAACTTTCCAATTTCAAAACTTTCATAGCTACACTTTCCCATAAACTAACACCATTTAACAATTTCACAAACATAAGCATAAATATATACAAGGCTGTTATACCATAACACGCTTTAACTAGCACAAATTCATTCAACCTATGTACATGCCACAAGTAACCAACTTCAAAACATCAAAAGTCTACCAAATTGACAGATGGTAGGTGTGTGTTTATCGTTGATCCGATCGACACATTTCGAACATCCAAAATCTACATAAAAGTAGTAACACGGTAAATATTATAAAATACTTACTAAGCTCATACAATATAAACATTTAACTTACCTTAACCACTTACAAAATACATGATTCAATGTAAACCAATCTCACCTATCATGGTATCCAAAACAACATCAAATACATAAGGCTTTAAGCTAAATCCACACATATATATAGCTTTAGATGGTAAATTTTCAAACTCAACCCAATATCTATATCATGAATTCATTTTCTAATTTATCACCTTACTCACATGCATCACTCAATTTGCATCATATGCTCTTATCATAAACATCCATTACGTAATTCAAATATACCTATCAAAATTCTAATTAAAGTTACTAATTAAACATGAATGAACATACAAATAAAACTCAACAACAAATTAAACATATTTATACTGTATGAACTTAACTGATAAAACAGTAACGCTTTGGATACCAGGGGCTATTCAATAGTTTTTCATTTTCTCTTAAGTCAACAACTTGATCTATATAATAGTTAAGATTTAAAATATCAATAACAATCTCATAATAACAATAAAATTCATGCTTATAATCTTTAAATTTAATTTTATATAATTTCCTTGAACTTTTACATTTTATTCAATTTAGTCTCTAATACTAAAACAAGTATAACTTTCACAATTGAGCTTTATTTTCATTCCAATTTCAATTATGTCCTTCTATAGCCTTAAAAAATACAAATTTACAGAAATTTAAATTCACTTTTGACATATTTACAATTTAGTCCCTAAATGCAAAAATTAACAAAATTTACTTTATCAAATAATCCTTAAATATTTCATAGCTTCCAAATTTACCATAAACATTAAAAAACCTCAAATAACATCAATTGAAACTTTTTTTAATCTTTAAAAGTTTTGAAAACAGAAAAATGGGTTAGCTGGACCTAGTTGCAATGATCTCAAAAACATAAAAATCATGAAAAAAAGGACCTTAAAAGTACATACAAGCATCGTTGAAAGCTTAGCCAAAGCTCTCTAATCTTAACAATGGTAAGATGATACTGTTTTTTTGTTTTTATTAACTTTAACTTTTATTATTTTATTATAACGTAATTTAACATAATATAATTAAGAAAAAAACGAGAGCACTAACCTTACAAACATTTAAAAGATGTTAAATTGCTACATTAGTCCTAAATTAATTATTAAGTAATCCATTTAACAATTATAAATCAATAGCGAAAAATTTTTACGATTTTTTTACGATTTAGTCCTTTTTCCTTAATTGACTATCAAATTATTAAAATTTTCGGACCAAAATTAAATACACCTCTATAAAAACTCTGTAAATATTTAATAAAAATATTTGAGGGCTTGATTTATGAAAATGAGGTCCCGATATCTTATTTTCCAAAACCACTTGACTTTAGGATCAAACCACTTGTACTTAACTAATTATCTAATTAAATGAAATTATCAAATCAAAATTCGCTATATCATAATACTTGGCTCATAAATACTAAAAAATAGTATTTATGGACTCATTCGTTGTGGTCCCAAAACCACTGTTTCCAACACCATTGAAAAATGGGTTGTTACAATTTCATATGGTACGGAGCAATAGATACGAAAGTTTACCCGGGGAAACCTCAATTGCATTTTCAACCTTAATATCAGAAGGCCATCTTAGCAATTCTTCTGAAAACACTTTCGGGAACTCACATACTGTTTGGATCTTACTCATTTGGCTTTCATCCGAGTTCAAGTTAATAATAAGCTAGATATGCTTCATCACCTTGATTCAAAATCTTATTTTCTCAAACTAATGAAATGATACGAGTAGAATCACTTGATCTTATGCCTTTCACTTCAATAATTTCACTTTCAAACTTTGGACATAGACCTTTTTGTGGTAGTCCATAATCACACTGCTCGGTCAATCAGTTTGTTCCCAAAATTACATCAAAGTCATCAAACAGCACGATAACAAATCAATTGGAATGTTTTATTTTGGAATTCTCATGGGCATCGCACACTTGATCAACGAGCATAGTTTGTTTCAAAGGACTTGGAGCAGATATTTTTATACTTAACAACTCCAATTTTAATTTCCCTGTTACAACATTGGCAACATCATCCTCTTCCCTAATTTGGACTACATAGGCTCGTGCAAAAGCTTTAGCTTTTGCTTGATGGATCGTAGAACCAGCTTCCCTTAACTGATTACACCTCGACCCCTAATTATAGGAGAAACCTCTAAGTAGCGGGAGGAGTATCATTAACATTTTTCAGGACTCTCAGGGAAAATATTCCAGAGACCTACATGAAAAACAAGCTTTTGTCAATTTCCAACATTCACTCATGTGCTTTTTTACGAAATGTTCACAATTTGGAATGTCTGAATCTTTTGTGAGACATATAGTACTACCCACTTGCACTGATGATTGCTTGACATCTGACATTCATAGGATTTAATCTCCAAGATCTTTGAGATTCTCTAGCTTACTTTGGCAAATGATGAAATTAGAAGTCCCGACTCTTTTTCCAAGGACTTTAGAAGGCTCGATTTTCTTGTGTAAGCCTATGGCTTGCTAAACCATATTTGTTCGTTCAATTAGATCAATAGAATCTTTAATCTTTTGTGAAACTAACTAAACTCGAAGCACATCTCGCAGCTCCCTTCCTCGGTCGACACTAACTAAAAGGCATACTTGCTGAACTACAAGAATTCTCACTCCAAGTCAATAACTAACATATACTCTGTTTCAACATCATGAATTGAATGCTTACTTTTTGTATTCAAGATGCAATTTGCCAATTATCTCTTTTGAAACTCAAACTAGAAGAATTTCTAAGGAACTTGATCAATTGACACATGACAGGTGTTTGTCAACCACCACTGATATTGTAATATCGCTAAACTGGGTTTAGTAGTTTCGGGTATATTTTTCGGGTTCTGAGAGTGAAACTAGGAATTTATAGGGTTTCTAGTTATTTTTAATTTAATTTAAGGGGTTAATTCCATCTAAATTGATTAAACAATAATCCGAGAAAATATAAAAATATTTTCAACAAGTTAATTTAAAGATTTTAAATAATTATTAGTGAAAATAATCAATTTGGGTTGCAAAAAATTTTAAAATAATTTTTATTGGGGGTAATTTGAGTAAAATTTAAATATTAATTAAATAGGATATGATTGTAAAACAAGGGAAATTTTAGAGTATTTATATGGCAAATAAACATTAAAATTCAGAATTTTGGAGGGAAAGGATTATGGTAAAGTAAGGGAAATGTGGGAGTGGCCATTAGGCAAATTTTCCAATTTTTAAATTTCTGGTGATGGTTTCAGTTTTAAAACTAATGTATCTTGCCCACTTTTCACACATTTTACATTAGATTAGAGAGCTTTAAAATTAATTTTCTTTGCATGATTTTAAAGATATATCATTAGAGAATAGATCCAACGAGTTTCCTTCTCAAAATACTCTCTCAATTCACTCGAAATTATTCTCAAAAGTAGCCAAAAATATTCTGAAACTTCTCAAGTTTCTTGAATCAAGATTTTCAATCAACGAATTTAGAGCAGATCAAAAGTAATCTTCAATCCTAAACTTGTTTTTATGATGATTAGAAACATTTTTACATGATTTGAGAGTCAATTAAAGGATTTTTATCAATGTTATCTTTTTCCAAGAACACATGGCTCTTTAATGGTGAAATCTTAAATTTTGAGAGGAAATCCACAAATCAATGGATGTTTCAACTCAAAATGGATCTATTAAAAGGTTTTTGATCTTATTTATCAAGATTAAACATGATTCGTGAGATAATTTAAAGAAAACTGAATTTCATCATCTTCATGAATCGATTTTCCAGAATTTTGTGAAATTGATTTAAAAATGAAATTGATGCTTATTATAAGTGTATTTGGTCTAGTAGTGACGATTGAAAGTGTTTAGGAGCGTTGGAGAGATCGGTTTTGTGAGGAATTAAGTTTTAGACTTGATGTTACAAATCCGGTGAGGTATGTTTGTGAGAGGATTTCGATTAGTATAATCAATTAAAAATTGTGTTTATTATAGCATTGGAAATGTGATAATGTCTACTTTATCTCTGTTGAAGCTCTAAATCTTGAAGAGGACCGAGCTAACTAGAATTGAAGCTTGGATTTGCTTAGTTGATCACTTATTTGTGGTAGAATAAATTGTGTAGTGAGTGTTTCTAAGGGTGATTTGGTAAATTGACCCTTGTCAAAACCTATTTGGAAATTGACTTTTTACTTTAAAATCAAAAATGGAGTCACCACCAATCTTTTTTATTTAGGTGTGATTGGATCACCTTTGTCTACAAAATCTAGGAAATGTGTTCGGGAGTCAGTTACTTATGAGGAAGGGTTAGCACTCTCATAACGCCCAAAATTGGTATCTAATTGATTACTTAATGTCTTGAGAAGAGAATTTAAAATGCAATTCCTTTTTACATGATGTTATTTAATTAAAATATCGCTAATTGAATTAAAACTCATTTAAAAGACCTTCTTATCTCGAGGTAATCAAAATTAAAAGGTCATGCCCCGTAAGTTAGGGCACGGCATCTCGAATCCTCGAAAATATTGCTCATTATTTAATTATTACTTAAATCTCATATGTCTTTTAATTTTGAATAGGATGTTCGATTACTTTGGTTTAAGGAGAAAGTCATACTCCGTAAGTGAGGAGCGTTACTCCTCGAATTCCAAAAATAACAAACATTGCCCGATTTTAATTATTATTTTTTTATGTGCTTGCGCCGAAAAAATGGAGTAGCAATATTTATAATATTGTATGATGACGGAAAAATTATGATATTAACAAAATAACAACATAAATAATGAAATAAAATGACAATACTATAGTGAATACAATAACAAAAAATAATAATAATAACAATAAGAAAAATATTTAATTAATGGTACTATATGATAATAATGATAATAATAATGAAATGATATAAAATGTATAATAATAATATAATTACATAAAATATTGATATTTGAGCAAATTTTAACAAAATAATATTAATTAGCATCGATAATTACTTAATAGTATTATTAGTATCAATAATTAAAACTAAAGGACTAAAATAAAATAATCAGAAATTGAGGGCAAAACATAAAAAAAAGAAAGTACAGGGACTCAATTAAACGAACAGGAGACTAAATTGAAACTACAATAAAATTAAATTATAAATAAATAAGAACAAAATAAAATGGTAAAATTAAAATAAAATAAAAATACAGGGACCAAAAGGGAAAATAACCCCAACCTCAGTACACGTGTCACTCTCCAGAAGGTCAACAACCTGGGGACCATAATGAAAACAAATCAAAATTAAATTGCATAATTTTAAAAAGAAGAAAAACAAAATAAGGACCACATTGAAAAGCACCTAAAGGCGGAATGACTTGGCAAAAAATTTGACCCCTCCTTCAAAGAAACACCCGGATCCTATGAGGGGTCCGGTCGGATTTTGAGTCGGTCATTAAATGATCTCGTTTTGGGCGTCTGGAAGTCAAACCTAAAACGGTGTCGTATTAGACCCTTATATAAGTTAAAAAAACCTTTAAAAAATCATTTCTCTTCTCTATTTAAAAAAAAAAATTCCCCTTTCTTTTTTTCTCTCAACTCCCTCTCCATCCGGCCAAGGGTCATGGCATATCCGCCGCAACCATCGATTATCGACGCTAGTGACCGCCACCTCTGGTGGCCAAAAAATTCCCCAAAAATCCCCTTTTTGCCTCCCATTTCACGCGTGGATTCCAGATTTAAATCCCCAAAAATCCGAGTAAACTCGACAAAACGAACAAGAAACCTTTCGGTTTCTCTTCTTTTGATGAAGCTTTGGACGGATCCCAAAGGATTCGAAGACCCTTTTAACGCCAGAGGAGGCCACCTACAACGGTGGCAAAGCAAGGTAAAACAAAAGTTTAAACCTTTTGTTGTTGTTTTTTTATGTTTTCTTCAAAAATAAAAATATAAAACAAACTACCCCTTTTTTTAAGCTTTGTTTTTTCTTTTATTTCATTCTTCTTCTTTTTTTCGAAAGTTACAAAGGATTCGGGCTTTATAGCCGAATATTACAAATATTTTTCTTTTTCTTTTTGTCTTTTTCTTCCTCTGCTTCTACTTCTAATTTTTGCTTCTGTTTCTCTGTTGTTTTACAGGTGGTGGTGGTAGAGGGGATGTCAGACAGCACGTCTTCCGACGTGGAGAGGCTGCAGCGTGAGAGGGGGTTAGGGTTTTTGAAAATGTGTAGGTTTGGCTATTGGTTTATTGGGTTTAGCAGGTTTGGGTTAGGATAGTTTAGGTTTGGTCTTGTAATTTGGGCCAATCTGGTTTTTTTTTTTTTTTTTGTAAATGGACTTTGATATTAATATTATTTTTTGGTTTTTGTCTTGTTTGGGCCAGACAAATTTAGGCCACTACAACCCTCATTTATGTTTAATTAGTAGCTTAATTGATGATTTCAATTGATTAATTATGGTTGAATGGCTGATTTTTGCAAGATTAATGTTATATGTACAAGAGTTCAATTTTTATTGAATAATGGTAAGTAAGCATTTAGGTGATTTTGTGCAATTCAATTAGGCTAATTATATTGATGATTAGAGCATGGTTACTAGAGTTTTTGATCATGATATATTGGTGTTACAATTGGTAATCGAACATTGGAAAATGGCAAATGAAATGCTTAATTTAATTTTATGTTAAATGACTATGTTACATGTTACACATAAGCATTTTGTCACATTAAATTGAGCACAATAATGACTGATTTATATGCTATGTTTGACTGAATATATTTGCAACATGTATGGTGAATCCATTGGATATAGTTGGTATATCATAGGATTTGTTAGTACTCATATTTATTTGTGACATTGTGAGCATATGACTTTAGGTGGACTGATTTGTTTAGAGTAGATAAGGGAGAGTTGAGCATGAGTCCCCACTCATTGGGTTATTTGAGGCGCTATAAGGGAGCATGTGCTTCTGGCCGCTTAACTCAATGGACTATATTTGATATTTGTGGGAGTTCGAAGATCTATTTATCCTATGTATGATCACCTGGTTAAGCCATGAGAAGTGTACACCAATATATTTATGTGTGATTATTGTTATATCATTCGATGTTTGTAAACCATGAATAATTGGTTCTTGATATTGATAAAGCATATAGAAATTAAATTGACATGTTTCATTATTATGGCTGATAATTGGTGATTGATTGGATGTGATTTAAGCATGATTTGGATGTTGATTTAGTGTTTTTATTAACATTCACTAAGCTTTTTAAAGCTCACACCCTCACAATTTGTGAAGATAACCGTCGAGTTTGAGGAGTTGAGGAGCCGAGCAAGAAAGTTCCAAGAGATTTAAGCTTGGTAAAGACTTTATTACATGTTTTAGAGACTGTAATCGGGCATTGTAGAACTCCTGGGAATTAGTTTAATTTTGGTTGTAATTGGATTTTGGACATTGGACATTTTATTTAAGATGGTTTTATAATAATTTTGAGGCATGTTTGAGTTTAATTATTGAATGATTTACGGTATAATGTTGCTTGATAACACATGGATTTATAATATGGTGTGTGAGGCATGAAATTTGTACTAACGATTGTTTAAATGAAGCTTCTATGGAGTGGTTTACTAACGACTAAGGTACGCCACTTGTTTGATTTATTCAGTGTTTGTTATGCATGCAATTGATTGTCTAATTCTATATAATTTTGGCTTGATTGATGTTAATTAACTCAATTGAAAGTGTATGTATATGTATGTTAATTAATCGTAGTTAAATCAAGTTTAATTGGCCATTAAAATATGCAAAATCGAGTTTTAAAACGAGTTTTTCGTAAAAATAGGTGTAGTGGTTTTCACGGGCGTGTGGAGACTGGAGCTATCGCACAAGGCCATTTAGAATTTTCACATGAGCATGTGCGATCAGTCTAAAAGTTTTTCACGATGCGAACACGGTCGTTTAATGACACATGGTTTGGGGAACACGGTTATGTAGGTCTTGGGGTTTGAATTTTTGTCTCTTTAAATTGGTATTCTAATTTTTTTTTAAATTACGATTTAGTCTCTAATAATAAAACTTGAATTAGACATAGTAAATGAACTCAAGTTAAGTTAAAATTTTTAGGCTTGCATAATTGGACTAAAAGAAAGTTGGTAAACACTTGGAACTAAAATTGGGTTAGTTTTACCATAAGTGGTAAAATGGTGAAAATGCCCTTAGGTTAAATTACCTAGGAAAAGTTTAAAATTGGCTGATAATTTTCTTCCAGATTAATAAATAACTAATAATTAGATAAGATTAAGGTGTTATAATGTCAGGGTGTGTCTTGGATGGTCGTTAGCTGGAGAGCCACTTAGGTGGCTAATGTAATGCTTCAAATTCGAGTCGGTCCTTCCCGGTCGGGTTTGTGGTGTCATAATACCTCTTCTTTAAGAATAGATATCGCACACATTACACCCTTGTGCAGCAAACCTTCTAATGATTGCAAGACTCATTTTGTCGATAGGTACACAAATGCGATTATGGAATCAGAGACATTTATTCACATTGATGTCGTAATTCTTACTGTCTCTTCACTAAA
This sequence comes from Gossypium arboreum, assembly GCF_025698485.1. Lineage (NCBI taxonomy): Eukaryota > Viridiplantae > Streptophyta > Magnoliopsida > Malvales > Malvaceae > Gossypium > Gossypium arboreum. The sequence continues at coordinate 9,128,908 of NC_069073.1, read as the reverse complement.
CAACCCTAATCCCCTCTGTCAGCTTAGTATCTATGAATTTCACCTATTTTTATCTAATCAATCAACAGAAGCTTTATTTGTAGTTCAACTAAAAAGATGCCATCATCACCAATATTCAACTAAGAAAATATTGCTTCAACTTAAGTGTTGACTCTCGACTCATTACATCTGTCACTACATTCATTTTCTCAGGATCCTAATCAATTATACAATCATAATCTTTCAACAATACAATATAGAAACATTATCTTAGATTTAACTTGTAACAGCCTAATTTTCAGTGGTGTCGGAACAGTGATTCGAGATCACTAAATCCGAAAAATGAGTAGGAAATATTATTAATTTAGTGAGTATAAGTTAAATGTGAAGTTAGGAAAAATTTTGAAATAGTGAATAGTGTACTAAAATAAATACTAAAATAATTAGAATAAAAAACGAGGTATCTAGACCTCGAATTTTAATCGAGCCATAAATATTTTTATAAATATTTATGGAGTGTTAATAAGTTAGTATTAAAGTTTCACAAGAAATTTTAAAGTTCGATAGTTAATTGAACAAAAGGACTGAATTGTATCAAATGCAAAATTGTGGGAAATGATTAAATAGCTTAAATGATAAAAGAAAGAGGGTTCAAAAGGAAAATAGACCCAAGGTCTATTTGGGCTGGACGGCAAGAGCATGAAATCAGCAAGAAAATAAGGAGAATTAAGGGTAAAATTGGAAAATTACAAAATTTACTTAATAAAGCTAGGACTAAAGTGGAATTATCTAGATTTCTCTTTATTTTTCTGCATTCTCATCAGAAAAAACGCCATGGAAGAGTTCCCTTAAGCTGGTTTTTCATATTTTTATTTCAAGTAAGTTCAATTCTTGATTATTTCTTGAAATTTTTGTGTTTTTATGACTTTTACAACTAGGTCCATTTGTTGAATTCATTAGTTTTTTATTCTATGAAAGAAATTGAAAGTTGATATGAATATGTGCTGGAAGTATATGATGATTTGGCATGGAATTGGAGCTTCAAATTGTTTATATGCTGATTTTTTGAAAGAATTGAATAGAAAGTGAATGTTTGGGACCTAATTGTAAAAGAGTTTGAATTTAGAGTTTTATGTGGAAATTTTGAATTTAAATAGTTATGAAATAACTTATAATGTCTAGGAAAAGTATTAATTGAGAAAATTATCTTAATTGAGGGTTTAATTGAGCAAGGACTGAATTGTATGAATTGTGAAATTTGGGGCAAAATGGAAATCAACATTTTGCACTAAAACTGTTTTGGACAGCAGCAGTAGTCTAACTTTGAAAAATCACCAAAAATTGTAGAAATGGAATTAGAGAATGAATAAAATATGAAATTAAAGCTTATTGAGTCTAGTTTCTTATAGAAGAAATTATGTAAGTAATGGAATTGTAAATAATGAGATATGATGAATTTTGTGAGACAAGGTCAGAATGATTTCGGGTTCCCCTGTTCTGACTTTGTAAAATCATAACAAAATTGGATAAAAATAATTATGGGCTTAAATTTATATGTTAAGAATCTTGAATGAGTCTATTTTCAACAGAAACAAACGGAAACATCATTCAAATCCTGTACAAGGAGATAAATAATTTTTAGTGAAGAAGGGTCGGAACTGTCAGACAGCAGAACAGGAGGAACTTCAATGAATAAACTGTATTAATTGGCCCAACCAAAAATTATGAAATTTTTATGGTAAGAAGATATGTGAGTCTAGTTTTATGGAAAATTATCGGACCTCAATTTTGAGTTCCGTAGCTTCAGATATAAATAATTTAGTGACTATGACACATGTGGATAGCTTGAATATTCACATAAGTAATTAGTGAAAATTATGGATAAGGTTACTCACAAGTGTGTTATTTATACTAAGGATGTGAATGGAGAGGAGGAGGAGGAAAAATATACATATATCTATGAATGACTCGTGTATAAATTGATCACATGCCCGATTATAATCGATAAGTGTTGAATTAGAAATAATATAATGACTTATTTGGAATATTTATTATGAAATTATGATTATCGTTATAATACAAAAATCGAACTTCTGAGTTTATATGGCTAAATTTTAGTGATCATTTGTTAATTTTATGAATTTCATGATGTGTTATTTCATATGTATTGATGATAAAATCGTGAATAATGTAAAAGTATGAAAATTGAACAAATAATCAAATTGAGCATTCCAGTTCAGTGACAAGATGAATTGAAGGAAAAGACAATGGTTGGACCATGGCAACAAGTGATAAGTGATAGCTTCGGGTACACTTATCTGATCAAGGACAAATGAAAGTGATAAGTAATAGCTTCGGCTACACTTACCTGATCAAGGACAAGTGAAAGTGATAAGTGATAGCTTCAGCTACACTTATCTGATCAAGGACAAATGAAAGTGATAAGTAATAGCTTCGGCTACACTTACCTGATCAAGGACAAGTGAAAGTGATAAGTGATAGCTTCGGCTACACTTATCTGATCAATGACAAATAACAAGTGAAAAGTGGTAGCTCCGGCTACCTGATCAGTGAAAAGTGGTAGCTCCGGCTACCTGATCAGTGAAAAGTGGTAGCTCCGGCTACCTGATCAGTGAAAAATGGTAGCTCTGGCTACCTGATCAGTGAATAGTGGTAGCTTCGGCTACAAGTGACAAGTGATTTCCGTATAAGACCATATCTGGGATATGGCATCAGTGAGATATGTGATTCGTGTAAGACCATAGCTGGGCTATGGCATCAATATGTGATATGTGATTACGTGTAAGACCATAGCTGGGCTATGGCATCGATATATGAATATGTGTAAGACCATAGCTGGGCTATGGCATCATTATCTGAAGATGTGTAAGACCATAGTTGAACTATGGCATCGAGAAAATGAAGTACTCAATTCCGTAAGATGTTCACTAATTTGAAGAAGTTTGGTAAGTATTACATGGAATTATGTGACATAAGGAAATACGAGTTGATGAGACATGAGCATAAAACTTGGTTGATGAATGAGTTCATTTGTGATTATATATTTCTACACCTTGAGTGTATTACCCGTATGAATTGGTATTCCAAATGAGTTAATGAGAAAACTTCTAGTATGAAATAATCTGAGTTCGAAATGAAATATCATGAAAACGTACTTGAAATGCATTGGTATGTCTTGTATATGCTATTTGAATTCATAAATGTGGAAAGTAAATGTATGTGGAAATATGAGAATGGAATTTATTGATGAATACGTACATCCAAATTTATATGATAGATTTTAGTGAATATTGAAATTGGGCTTAATAAGTGATTTGGCAATTTAAATCGTGATTGGTAGGAAGAGTTAATGAATTTCATATTTATGAACTGTTACACGTATTTGTCTGAAATACGAGGAAGTGATGGTAATTGATACATAGAACTATGAAACTATGATATATATATAAAAACATGGAATATGTTTGATAAATGTGCTCATTCATAATTATGGAATTACGTACCTCATGTGTGCTATTTGCATAAAGATGATATTTCAAATACTTTGGTGAATAAAGCTTAAATATGAAATAGTATGAAATCGAAACAAATTATTATGAAAATGTATTTAAATTATCTGTAAGTGTTTCGTGCTTCTCGATAATGCCTCGTACTTTATTCCGGCGACGGATACGGATAGGGGGTGTTACATAACTCCTTTTGGGATAAGAGATATTTGAGACTTTTATGATTCATATAAATATGACATTTTTCAATTATGTGCTCAACCAACCTTAGGTTAGTTATAAAAGAGCTTTCTTAAGCTCGTATAAAACCCAGAAGTGATTTTACATCTTATTAAAATGTGTTTTATACTTGAAAGCATGTTGAGATGATTAAATGCTTTGAAATTTGTTATAGTTTCTCCGACAACAAATGTAGCATCCTGTAGCTAGGACTTGACGATCAGGTCGAGAAAGGAGTGTTACACCAATACTGACCTAATCGTCGAATCCAAGATCTAAGATGCCACATTCGCTGTCGAAGCAACTACAATTTCACTTCAATATCCAAGACAAATCATACAAACAATTAAGTTTTAAAACTCTTAAAAAAAATTTTTTATTCAAATTCGGGTTATAAGTAGGCTTACGAAAGTTCTCATGATACTCTGGTAATAAATTAGGGACTAAAATATAAAAAATAGCTAAAATAGAACTTTTGTTGCAACATCAAATTATGGATGTTGTGACACTGAGGGTAGTAGCATAATGTCATGACTTCAAACTGGGTGAGTCGCGACTATGAAGACAATAACATAGTGTCACGACTTTAGTAAGGAATGTGCAACTTGGAAGAGAAATGGCTCAATGTCGTGACAAGAATCTAGACATGTACATAAAAATTTAGATTGTGTTTGTATTTGTAAATTTGAAATGAAACTTTGAATCCTTTTTTATATTCTTAAATAAGCTTCAATTTGTGTTTAATTTAATTTGTTTATGAGATGCATTTGAGCCTAAATGATTTTTAGTTTTGTTTTATAATGTCTTGACTTGTTGAAATGATATGAAAGTGTTTGGATATGTTTCTAAGTGTTTTGGGGCTAAATTTTATTCTTAGGAGTCCAGGTTCTAATACCCATACTATTTAAGTATCGAAACATTGCGAGGCAATAGTTAAAAAGCTTATTATTATTATGAGGATCTTTTTATGTATTAACCTTACTATATTATTTTTGTAAGTTGTGAGTTTCAATCGTGTAATGTTCCTTCAATTTACTCATTAAATAGTCGAAGAATTTATGAGTTAACATATATTTTGTTGAACTACTTTTTAAATAATGATAAAAGTAAGATAGAAAATATTTTTTCCAAAAATGGAAGAAAGAGTTGCAATGTGGAATATTAAAATGTGTAATGGATATTTCATTTAATAGGGGTAATTAAGGCAGTGTTGGACCATGCAAACTCAAAGCTGGCAATGATGAAAGAGAGAATTTAAGGTGGGTGTCCCCATTGTCCTTTCCCAGCCAATCCAAATCTTGGATCCCAAATTTACACCTTTAAACCCTTTCCTCGCCACACACCATTCATTTAAGTCTTCAATTTTTGCTTTTCTTAAATGGGACCCCTCTCTCTCTCTCTCTCTCTCCCTCTCTCTCTGTCTGTCTTTATATACACCAAATCACCATTTTTATATTGCTTTTATCTCATAATTATTTTTAAAATATTTTATTTTATTCAACTTATGAATACCGCTTAATGATTATTTAATTATTAAATTACTAAAGATTTCTTTTCTACTTCAATACAATCCTTTTACTAAATACAAGGAAAAACAATTATTTGGCACTTCAATAATATTATTTTATATAATTTTTGACAGTTAAAATCTCATTCATTATATTTTCAATGCACTCATAGCAATCTTTCACGCCTATAAGAATTTGTGAATTTGCGAGTCTCTTGATATCGGAGGTGATAATTGGGGTTGACAGAGGTTTATACTCTTTTAAAATCAATAAATTTATGAAAATTTAAGTTAATATAAGTATTTTATTTTTCATAAAAATATTTAAATTAATTCTTTTCAAAAAAAATTAACTTCATCCCTACTTGATATGTTAATTAAATTTATATTAAATAACAATGAATACAAAATGATTATTTGTGAATCTTTTACTTACAAATATTGATTAAATTTGTATTATTATTACATAATAATATATACATAGGCAATAAGGGAAGCTAAAACCATGTTTATATGATATTGTATCAATCATATTTTTATAATTTTCTATTTATTTTTCTCACATAACTCCCAAAATTATAAAATCTACACCCAAAAAATCCAAACCACTAAGGATTGCACTTACAAATGCCTTGAACCCACCTCAATAAATCTTCCTCACATCTCATGCACCAAATGATAAAAACTATCCCTTTAAACTTTAACCATCTAATAACAAATTTAGCAGTTAAGTATTGAAAATGGAATTTTTAGCTTGGGTCACTATCATTACTATAAATTTATTACCATATATAAAGTGTCAAAGCTTTCCCAAAGGTAAATTTTGGAACATGGGTATTGAATATATATATATATATATGTAGAACAACACTTTGTATAGCACCCAAGCATTTTTGCTTAATTGAAACTACTTGCATTTTATATTTGAAGGCTTGAGTTATAATTTAATTATAAAATTACCATTCCTTTTTATCTTTCTATTTTTAGAGGTTTTCTAGTAATATAGCAACTTATTTGAGTACTTTACTTGTGTAAAATGTAAAAATAGCAGACATTAACCCCCCAAAAGTTTACCTAATGTTTATCTTTGTAATGGAGGCATGCAATGTTTTATTTTATTTATTAAAAATCATGTTACCCAAAGTACATAATTATGTTCCATTATGCAAAGCAATAATTTAGACATATTATTTAAAGCAATAAATTGATCAACCCTCACACACACACACACACACACACACACACAAAAAGCCATAATTATTTCTTCAATAATTTTGGCTAATATTTTCGTACACTTTTAGACTTTATGAGTCATTTTCGGGGTTATCTCTTTGATGATCTGTTTCTAATTCACTAGCTAGGTCATATAAGTAAATGCTAATTAAGCCAACGGGGAAATAATAAATAAAAGAAAAAAATTAATTAAAGCTCAAATAAGTAGATGTCTCTTATACCATTAATTATTTCTATTGCAATTTTAATTTTTGATTTTTAGATTGGGACCAATTCAATACATTGGCAGGAACATATATTAAATGAGAAAATGCCCCATGAGACTGGGTGGAATAAACCATTTTTTTTTGTTAAACACAAATTCAATCACAAATATTTATTTTATTGGATATATAACTAATTTAATTGGTCTCAACGTGTGAAGTGGATTATTGGTGCATATAAGGATGAAAAAGTTCAACCGCTTAATGGATTTTGAATTAATTTACTTTGAATACAACATGTTTTTCTTTTGAAAAGTGCATGCAAGATAAGACGAGATAGATTTTTTTCTTTTGGATAGTGAGTATAAAATGGTTATGATAATTGCTTGTCCCACTCTAATCCACTCCACCATATAAAATTACTATTTTATCTTTGTATGGATAAACTATTAAACGGGTAAATATGTAATAACATAAAATTTAAAAAAATCTATATATTTTATATTTAAATATTTACTTGACTTTAAAAATTTTAAAAATATAAATATAAGTAGCAAACTTTAAATTGAAGTGAAGCGGGGTGAGACAATGATGGATGTATTCAACATCTATGGATGTGGTTTTCAAAATTATATGTCCATAATAGAGCAGGACAGGTGATAGAGTAGACTGTGCCAATTGTAGAACAGTGATGGATTTAACAATATTTGTCCCTAAACTACTCCATTACCATCCCTAAATACAATTATTTTTTAATAAAATTAAGATATCTTCTATGTTGTTTTATGGTCCATAAAGATTAAATCTTTTTAAATTTTATGACTGACCAATCTAATAATATCATCTCCAAATTACTTAAAATTATATCCATCAGTTGTTGGTACTAATACTATTATTATCAATAACAGTAGAAGCAAAACATGCAAGGTGGTGAGCAGGGCAGTTGCCAATGCGCGTGGCATGTTCAAAACGACTGATCGAGTGTTGCAATTACTAAAAATCCAACAAAATTAAATTAAATATATGAATATTTAAATATTTTGATTTTTTTATAAAAAAGATATTGTTAAATAAATATTTTATATATAAAAAAGTAATATATCTGCATGAGTTGTAAAATGTAGTGTAGAACCACAACTTTAGATTTTCACATAAATAAGAGCAACTTTTTGACATTGAGCAGCCACAAAATTATTGGAACATTTAATTAACTGCAAAATTATTGTGCTATAAAACAAAGTTGTTACATTGAAAACCCTATTTGTTAGATTGATCATATATAGCCATTGAAAAGGATTTATTTTGAGTCAAAGGGAGAATTAATAAGAGGGAAAAATGGGGTTTGGAGCAGTTCTTCATTAACTGCTATACAGTCAACAAAATAATTTTATTTCAGTTGCAGACAAAACCCAAAAGTTTTGTTAAAGGATAAACAATATATAAAATATATCTTATTTTATTTTTGTGGAGAGAGATAGTGTCCAGCATTTTATTCTATTTATTTAAAATGATTTTTATTAATATTGCAAAAATGTATTATAAAATTTGCATGTGAATTAAAGTTATATTATTAAAAACAAATTAATAGGTATAGAATTACTTTATAATACGAAAGCAAAATTTGTAATAGAAATATTAAGAGTAATTAACCAAAATATTTATCTAATTGACAGATTTTCCTTAAAATAGTGAGATTTAAACCCACAAATTTTATCACACAAAATTATATAATTTAGGCTTACAGGTGTAAAAAAATTTCAATTTTTTTTTAAAAGAAGCAATTAAGCTCTTTTTTTTTTACTCAATTGGATACTTGAACTTTTAAAATACATCAAAAAAGTCCTCAAATTTTTTCAAAAAAAATATAGCAATTAAGCCCCCCTTTTTTTTGCACTGAACTAGGTACTTGAATTGACAAAATGCATCAAAAAGGCTATTTGACTGTTAACTTTAACAGTTGACCTTTAAAACTAACCGCACCTAATTTTTTTAGTTAAAGTCACCATGTGCCAAAATCACGGTGTGACATGTGGTAAAAAATAATACAAAATACAAATCAGTAAAAGTTTATAACAATTATTAAATTTTAATAAAAATATAAAAATATTAATTTTATTATTTAGAAAAAGATTATAAAAGTCAAAAAATTATAAAAATTGTAAAATTTTATAAAATATATAGAAATATAGAAATATATATATATAATTTTAGAAAGTCGTAAGAAAATGATAAAAAACGAAAAGAAATATAAATTAGTAAAAGAATTATAAAAATTATCACACCAAAAGAAGCACTTTATAATTTTTCTATAAATTTTATTGATTTTATTTTTATCATTTTCACCAACGGTTAAAGTTAATGGTTAAAAGGCCTTTTGATGCATTTTATAATTTTTATGATTTTTATAAAATTTTACAATTTTTATAAATTTTAATTTTTTTATATTTTTCTTTCTAATTTTGGTACATTTTAAATATTTTTATATTTTTATTAAAGTTTAATTAGGGCCAATTAAATTTAATAGTCAAAAAATCTTTTTAATGCATTTTGGCAATTGAATGCAAAAAAAAAGTTTAATTGTTTTTTTTGAAAAATTTTGAGAGTCTTTTGATATATTTTGACAATTTAAGTACCTATTTGAATGCAAAAAAAAAAAATAGGGCTTAATTGCTTTTTTTAAAAAAATTTGAGGTCTTTTGATACATTTTGAAAGTTCAAGTACCCAATTGAATGCAAAAAAAGGGACTTAATTGTTTTCTTTTTAAAGTTTGAGAACTTTCTACAACCTTAAACCTAAAATTTATATAAGAAAAGTCAATTTTTTATCAAAACTAAAGGAATTAAAAATATGGGGGGATCAAACATAATTTATTCTACTTTAAATACTTATTGTGATGGTTAAAATGAAAATTGGAATAATTTAGGAAGACCCTTGGATTCGCCCTTCGCCCTTAGTTGGTTCATTAAATTATCTTTAAAAAGTGACTTATGGTAAATTTGTATTTTTGAACTCAACGTCTACAATCTCCTATAACAAATATATATGAAAAGAAAAATTGTTCATAAAATGATATGCATGTTTCGCATGAATTTTTATTTTTATTTTGTGTTTATTTAATAAAAATAACTTGAATAAAAATATTTACATGTTAAAGAAATACAAACGATTTATTAAAATTACTTTTCTTTTTGAAAAGCTTAAGAAATTTTTTAAAAAATCTCTATAATGCTTAATACGAGTTTTAGATATAAACTTGAATTGAGATAAATATTATCCAACTAATTTTTAACCCGTCCGAGTTGGTCATGTGTATTTATTTATTAAATTTTGTACAAAATTTACGATGTTTGATAATTAGAGAACTATGATTAAGAGTTTATAATAATAATAATAAGAAGAAGAACAATTAGTGAAAATTTACAAAATTTCAGCTTTTGAAGTGAACATCTTTTGTAAAATTACTTGAAAATTTGTATTATAATTTATATAAATTAAGGCCAAACAAATAATATTTGTATTTATGTTATTAATTACAAATATTAGTATATTATTTTGTATTTTTCCGAAATTTCAATTAAAATTATATATAAATATTTTAAAATAAAATTTAAATCAATTTAACAAAATGTTAATAATTTTTATGCTAATTTTAATTTTATGAAAAAATACTATTATATTGCATCTATAAAATAAAAAGACTAATGCATTACTTTTGAAAAGCATAAAGATATATATGGTAATTTTAAAAACATCAAAATAACGTTTAAATTTGATTTTAATCAAAATAATAAATGCTCGTTTTTTAAAATGAAATGGAATTAGTTATCATACTTGTCTAAAATAAATAAATTAAATATCAACGTAATCATTATTTGATTTAACCACATATTAAGTATAGCAAATATATAGTTGAGCAAAATAAAATGTCAAATATATAATGGCGGATATATAAGTTCACGTAAATAGACAAAGAAAAGAAGAAAACACCAATCATAGACCAAAATCTTTGTTAAAAGTAACCCTAGCTACTATTGGATTGCTATTAACTAAATTAGACCGTGTAGGATTTCTCTCTTGGAGACCTATGCGAATCAATGGTTAAAATATCTGAAATTTTCTCTTTTTTTCTCGGTATGAACGTTTTCCTTTTAATATTTCTTGTAACACCCTCTCGGAGACCCATGCGAATCAATGGTCAAAATATATGAAATCTTCTCTTTTTTCTCTCGATATGAACGTACCCCTTTTAATATTTCTTGTAACACCCCAAAATATATACATTTAGATGAAATAAATAACCAAAAGATGATTTTGATTTGATGGTTAAGTAGTTAGTGTACTCCTTAAAAGTTTTAGGTTCTATCCACACCTCCCTCATTTTTTTTTTTATAATTTTAGCAAACTAGGATGAAAATCACTCTAAAACAAATATTTAATGGAGTAAAAACTTATCAAGTATGGGTAGTAGCCCAATGGTTAAGCACACTCCTTCTCCTTTGTACCTTAGGTTTAAGCCATACTATTCTTTCTCCTCATTCCCTTTTTATTTTCAACAAGATGGATTAATTACCTAAACAACCCCTAAAGTTTGAAAATCCTCGGTTAATCTTTTTTCCTAATTGCAAAAGAATTATAGTTTCCTTTTCCAAATTAAACTAAAATTTGCCCTTTTTCCCCTATTTCTTCTTCCTTTTCTTTTTCATCTTTTTCTTTGCAAATATTTTTCTCTCCAATTGTTGAAATTGCTTTCATTTCCCGAATCAAAACCAATCTTAAGTGTGAACCATTTTCCACCGATAGCTAATCTTGCCATTGATAACACTCGTTTCTCTTATCCAAGTTCAATAAGTTCAATTGTTTCTAATAGTAGAACTTGTAATTTTTGAAATAGCATTGATCCACGTTAATCTTGTAACTTGATTATCCAATCATTCTCGATCCTTGCTGGATGTTTCGATAACATCGTCAAATATTGAAATCAAACGTTAACTCCTATATAATTGTTGTTTGAAGAACCCGATTGAGGTACCCCGGATCAAATTTGAACATGAGGAACGTCACTCGAGATCCCAATGACAGATGTGTGTTCTTTTACAAGTGAATCAAGATAAAATCGTGCATATGATAGGGCCACACGATCTGCCACACGGGTATGCGGACCACATAGCCCTTCACATGATCATGTCTCCCTTGAAACCCTAGGCTAGTTCATGAACCACATGGCCAAGACCTCTTCACATGGTCATGTCTCCCCTATAGCTTAATTTTGCAATTTTCCCACGGTTACAGTCTGTCACACAGCCTAGCCACACGATCTTGTAACCCTTCCATATAATCCAAGGCTTCCCACATGTTCCGGTCACATGGCCATGTGTCCCCTGTTTCTTAGATTTTATAGTTTTTGCCTAACAATTCTATACTTTGTTCAATTTAGTCCTTGAATGGCCCCTGAACTATTTTTAGAGTTTTGTTTCTCTTGATTGAACCGTGTTAATATGAAAGTTGAAATTCATGATTTGAATGTCTGAATTATTAGTATATATTCTTGATTTGTGAACAATTTATGCCTAATACACATGTATTATGTTTTGTATGATCAACATGCCTTATGTTATTGTTAAATTGTATATATGATAAAGCATGTTTTTGATTGGTAATTCGATTTATGATAAGCATAATAATTGTTACCGTATCGATCTGTTATATGTATAACACATTGCATTACATGGGGTGAGACGATGTGAACAGAGGAAGATTGGCAGTTTATCTATAAAATTTTATGGTGTATCCGCAGCCAAAGGAAAATTATATTTATGGGTTATTTACTGTGAAATCCACAGCCAGAGGCAGATTCCATCTACGGAGATTTTTGTGTGTCCACAACCTTTGGCAATTTTATCTGCGAACTAGTAGTGGTTAAAACCGCAACCCGGTGTGTTGGTGGATAGAGTTCAGGGAAACTCCCATTGTGGTGTGTAGTAGTAGGGTAAGATCTATTCTATTAAAAACTGAAGTTGCATGGCATCCATAAAACATGTACATACAAAACTAGAATTTATGATGATATATATTTTTATATGTATATTGTTGAGTGATATGAGGTAATGATATTCTAAAACTATCATTGTGAATTAATTCTATATGACATGCTTACCATATGTTTAATCGTTTGCACTGATTTTCTTGTGATTGAACTCATACTGAGCTTCATAGCTCACTCCCTTTTTATTTCCAATCTCTACAGATGACCCACTAGGTTAGGACTTGAATATGGCATCCGAAGGGACTCGACTCAGTTTTGTTTTATTAAATTACTTTAGATTTATTATTTGATATTTTGTCATTTAGAGACTATTATTTTATTTTTGATTTGTGGCATGAGACTTAGGATTTGGGTTTAAATCGCATGAATGACATTTAATTTTATGTTGAAGTTTGGTTTTTAATTATTTATGCATAAAATCTGCTTTTTATTAAATTAAAATTGAGTTGAATATCATTTTTTCATTGCTAGATTGTAACTGAAATTGTAATAACAAATAGATGGAAAATTAACTAAGTTTTGTTTTAAAAACAAAGGGGACGCTGTTACATAGGAAAGTCAATCTAAATCGATTTTTGATAACTCATAAACTTTTTTGAAAATAGACTAAGTTTTCTATTAAAATTAATCAAATGTTTTATTACAACTATTTTATAAGCGACAACAACTCTACTAGGCCATTTTGGTGGTCAGTGTAATCTTTTGAATTCGGGTATAACATCTAGGCTGGATTGAGGATGTTGCATTTGGTGGTATCAGAGTCAGGTTTTTTAAACTTGGACTATGGAAATTTGAATGAGTTTGCATGCATGCAGTAAATGGGTATTTTGGGAAAAACCATGCCACAAGTTTTGTAAAATTAGTTTTCTGCAGGAAATTAAAACGAGACTTTGATGTCGATCCTACTTCAGTTACTGTTAAAACTTTAGATAAAATGTAAACTTAAGATTGTGAACATTTAGGAGGATAACTAATGCTTGAACTTTTGTTTGAAAACTATAGATATACTTTAGATTTAAAACTCTTAAAAGATTACTATGAATACCCAAAGTAGACATGGTAAAGGTAGGCCACGTAAGGCTGTACCTGTAGAGCCGATGACTATTCAAGGTGAGAACTCAATTTTTGAAGAGTAGTATGTTAAGAAATCCACCACCAATGGTGGTAGAGGCTACGAGGACGGAATGATACCGTGACACAAGCAATGCTGAGAGTGTTTCAAAGAGTTGTTGGAGCCCAAACTAGATCAGGGAGTCGTGGGTCTGTTGTAGAAAGGCTTCGATCGAATGGGGCTGAGACATTCAAAGGTGTTGCTGGAACAACTCCCACGGTGGCTGAGTATTGGATGGAGTCAACAAAAATGATCTTGGAAGACTTAGACTGTACTCCAGAGCAAAAATTGAAATGGATTGTGTTCTTGCTTAGAAATAAGGCCTATCGTTGGTAGCAGTCTGTGATAAGGGGTATACAGGCTGAGTGAATAACCTAGGAGTATTTCCAAGTGGCCTTCTAGAATAAGTATGTGGGCACTAGGTATGTAGAGGCTCGCAAGCTTGAGTTATTAAGCTAAAGTAAGGAGAAAAGATCGTGACATGATATGAGGCTGAATTTCTAAGACTTAGCTGATATGCTCAGGGTATAGTCACCATGGAATAGGATAACTGTGTGAGGTTCGAGAATGGGTTACGTTTTGACCTCAAAATTCAGGTTACTCCTCTCACCAAGAATAGGTGTTTGAGACTTTAGTGGAGCAAGCCAAGATTGTAGAATAGACTAAGTAAGTGGAACATGAGAAATGAGAGAAGAATAATGTCTCATTTAAGAGAGATTTCGTTTCCGTTGGTTCAAACCACTGTCTTGTAAAACGAACCAGAGAGGGTAGATTGCAGTAAAGTAGTAATTGACTGTAGGGATGGGGTCAACACCTGTAAATGTTGTCGAAAGCGTCACTCAAACGAGTATTGGAAGAAATAGGGGGCTTGCTTTTAAATGTGGATTGATGGAGCATATGGCGAGGGAATACTCTTGACGAATTGATCAAACGCAAGCTCTAGCCTAAAATTAAAGAGCGATCCAATTACCTCTGAGGGGCCATAGGTAGAATCAGGCTTCAAATACTGTAGTGACCGGCGCAAATCTAACCGAGGCTAAACAACCTACCCTAGTTTACGTCTATAATAGCCTGGTTTAGACCCTACTCAAAATAGTGGTTTTGAGACCACAAATTCGAGTTAGAAAAATATTTAAATATTATTTTCTGTGTTTACAGTATGTGGTTAAGCATGTGTGAAAGTTTCGTATGAAATTTTAATCGTTTGTGTGCTCAATTTGATAAAAGGAACTAATTGCATAAAATGTAAAAGTTGCTTGCCAAATGTTAAGTGTACTTATTTGTTATGTCTTTGTAAATGAGAGGTCCTTATATTGAGAATAGACCATTTTAATAATGGATGGACATAAATACCTATAGTTAATGGAATTTTATATGTTATTAGTTAAGGGTAAAATTGGTATTTGGTAATTAAAGTTATATTTAATAAAACAAAGTGAAAATTTAGGCCATTAACATCAATGTTGGTCGAATATATCAAAGAAAAAGAAAGAAAAATACAAGCTTAGGGTTTCGAAATTTTGATTAGTGATTAAGGTATGGATTTTGTTCGGTTTTTGATAATTTATACGTTTTTGTGATTGTTGCTTACTGTTCTATCAAGCCCATGTCTCAATTTTTTTTTTTGATGATTTTGAGTTATGCCATTGAAGAAATTGTAAGCTTTGTGAAGTTAGTTGATGGAAAATGAAAGATATGTGTTGGGTTAATATATATTGTCTTTGAATTTTAGATGGATTTGAGTAATTTGGGTTAAATTGTAAAAAATGAGATTTTGAGGAACTAAAATGTTAAATAAATAAAATATGTGGGCTTATATGAACACTATGAATATTCGGCCAAGTATGTGAAAGAGGAAATTTTGTATATTTTGTGATTTTGTAAATTAGGGACTAAAGTGTTAAAATGTGAAAATGTGAGAGCCAATTTGTAAAATTCCCTAATTATGTGTTTATGGATTGATTTGAATGAATGTGAGATTAAATGAGTCAAATTTGAATGTGTTTAGATCAAGAACTAAAGAAAACAGAATTAGACCAAGGAAAGTCGAAAGTGGTCGAGCAGTCGATTTCGTTCGTTTGAATCCGTACGAGGTAAGTCGATATACAAATAAATGTGTTAAATTGAATTATTATTGCTTATATGATATTTTAATTGTGGTAAATGGATATGATAGCTGAATATATGAAATCCGAGAAATTTTCGATAATGTGACGATGTCCGAAAAGTCCCGTATGAACCATAAGAATAGCTAAGATACATATGTCATGACATAGGATTTCTGATATGTGATTTCGTGTAAGACCACGTCTGGGACATTGGCATCAATTTGAGATTTAAGTGTAAGACCATGTCAGGAACATCGGCATCGTATTTAATTTCGTGTAAGACCCTGTCTGGAAAAGTGGCATCGATACTTGATTACATGTAAGACCACGTTTGGGACGTTGGCATTGTACGAGCTTTCTAAGTTATCCGCTTATCCTATTTGATTCCGTATGGTTCAATGGGCATTCCGAGAAACGAGTAACTATGTGGTTGTGTATCAACTCAGATACGTTTGAAATGTATGTCATGGTTAAGAATAAAAGGTAAGTATTTAAACATATGTGGACATATGGAATATGTATGAGTTCTATGAGATTTATAGATATGTGGTTATGTTTTGCCATGATCTATATGATTGAATTGAATTTAAATTATGTTATGTGATAAGTTTATTTGTATATGGCTTATTAAGCTTTTGAAAGCTTACTTTGTATGTGTTTTCAACTGTTTTATAGACATCGAAGCTATCGGGAGCTTAGGGATTATCGAGGATCATCACCATACTATCGACCTCTATTTTGGTACCTTTTAAAAATGTAAATTTGAAATATGGCATGTATAGGCTAGAAGTATTTCAGATATGTTTTAAGTTGTGAAGTGTAAATTTAGCCATGTGATATGGCTTGGTTTTGGTTGTGTTTATATATGACTTTTGAGTATAAACCATGTGATGAAATATTGCTAATATGATGTGTTCATATATGGCCAAGAGAATTGGTCAAGCTGGTAAGTTTTTAGTGAGTGTCTATTTTGAGATTTGGTAAGATTATGGCATTAGATTGAATGAGTAAATTAAGGTTATGAATTTTATGTTTAGGTATTACTTTGGCTTATGTTTTGGTATAGATTAATAGCATGAAATTGGTTGATTATAATATGGCATGATTGGTGTATGAATTGGTTGGGAATTGGTTGAAAATTTGGTATAAAATGAATTGGTTTTTGATGCTTGTAGGGAGGACCCTTAATGGTGGCATGTTGGCCTTGTAAATAGTCTATTTTTGCCCACACCGGTTGAGACGCAGGCGTGTGTCTCAGCCGTGTTGCTCGAGAGCCATTTCGAAATGAGCCTGGGCAGACCACACTATCGCACACATGGGCATGTGCCAAGCAGTGTGGCCAAGTCAATTTCGAGCACGAGCTAGACACACGGGCGTGTGACTGGCCGTGTGGACAAGTCAGTATGTATGCCATGTTTTGCCACAGCCTAGACACATGGGCGTGCCTAATGTCGTGTGAGGTACATGGCCTGCTCATACGGGTGTGTGACCTTTATAACTTAGAAAAATTGTTAAGTCTTGAGAAAATTTGTATGTGCTCGATTTAGTCCCGACCCTTTTCTAAAGCATGTTTTAGGTGTCATTGACTTATGTTAGGGACTCTGTTATAATGTGTGACTATGATGCTTTGATGATTATGAAATGAATGCTAAATGATCTGATATGTCCGGTAATGCCTCTTAACTCTAGTCCAGCGACGGATACGGGTTAGAGGTGTTATATTTGATTGATATCAGAGCTACAGTTTAGTCGATTCTAGGTTTAACGTAGCATTTGTGAGTCTAGCTATACATGGCATATATATGAACTGTGATAGTATGATGATTCTTGACAATGAAAATGTGTTTTTATATAGTAAATGGATTCCGAACAAGCAGTAGCTGACGATGTAGAAACTAATGCACCTTCTTTCGCTCAAGAGACAGCGCCATCCGAATCTAGACCTGTTACTAGTAGTCACGAAGGAGAGGCTAAGCAAGCATTTTATCAAATGATGAATGATTGGTTTACACAATATATAAGAACCAATTCGGCCGTGCCACAACCTTCACCCCCATCTAATCCTCCGCAAGCCCTTGTCATGCCACAAGTTAATCCGATTCAGTTGAATAAGCCTTTTGTCGATAAAATTATAAAATATGGGGCTGAAGAATTTCGTGCTACTACTAATGATGATGCTAAGAGAGCTAAATTCTGGTTAGAGAATCGATGAATGCCTTAAGTGTGTCATTTTGCTTCTGAGAGATACGGCATATTATTGGTGAAAGACATTGATATCTGTAGTTCCAAGAGAATGAGTCACCTGGGATTTCTTCCAATTTGAATTTAGGAAAAAATACATCAGTCAGAGATTTATCGATCAGAAACAAAAAAGAGTTTCTTGAATTGAAACAAGGCCGTATGTTTTTTACAGAATACGAGCGAGAATTTGTAAGGTTGAGCTAGTATGCAATAGTGTGTCTCAACTAAAGCAATTATGTGTAAGAGATTCGAGGATGGCTTGAATGAAGACATCAAATTGTTAGTTGGGATTCTGGAGATAAAAGAGTTTGTTGTGCTTGTTGAATGAGCATGTAAAGCTGAAGAACTCAGGAAAGGGAAAAGAAAAGCCGATTCAGAAGCTAGTGATGTGAGAAAGAGATTCGCAAATAAATCATTTCAATCTGCGTCAAAGAAATTCTGAGATGATTTTAGCCGTTCAAAGGCTAATGTGGGACATTCGAGTAGAGATCGTGCTAGATCGCATTCAAGTTTCAGAGCTCTAGCTACTTCTATTGCAAGTGTTGGAAATGTACGATCCGATGGACCCGAGTGTAGACATTGTGGTAAAAGATATCTGGGAAGTTGTAGATTGAAAGATCGAGCTTATTTTAAATGTGAATCTTTAGATCATTTTATCTGAAATTATCCCAAGTCTGTTGAACAATAAATTGTGCAAAATCTGAGGCCAAATGGAAATACAGCTCGTGGTAGACCTCCCAAAAATAGGGGAAATGTGAGTGGTAGTCAAAGAGGGACTAAAGATACCGCTGTTAGATCGGAGGCTCACGCACCTGCCAGAGCTTATGCTATTCGTGGACATAAGGAAGCTTCGTCTCCCGATGTTATAACAGGTACTTTTACATTTTATGATACTTCTGTGATTGCATTGATAGATCAATGATCGACGCATTCTTATATATGCGTGAACTTAGTGAGCAGTAAGACTTTGCTTGTAGAGTCAACTGATTTTGCAATTTGAATATCGAACCCCTTAAGTAAAAGTGTATTGGTTGATAAAGTCTACAAGAATTATCTATTAATGTTTCGAGACATTTGTTTTCCGGCTAATCTGATGTTATTACCCTTTGATGAGTTTGATATAATTTTGGGTATGGATTGGTTAACTTTGCTTGAAGCTATTGTGAACTGCAAATAGAAAACTATTGATTTGAAATGCAAGAATGATGAAATAGTCCGAATTGAATCTAGTGACTTAAATGGGTTGCTGACTGTGATATCTTCGATGAAAGCTCTAAGTTTTGTGAGAAAGGGTTGTGAAGCCTACTTTGCCTATGTGATTGATTCAAAAGTAACATAAAAGAAAGTTGAACTAGTGTATGTTGTCTATGAATTCCCTGATGTGTTTCCTGAAGAACTTTCGGGATTACCTCTGATTCAAGAAGTTGAGTTTGGTATTGAATTAGTACCGATGACTATTCCGATTTCGATAGCTCTATATAGAATAGCTCCGATCAAGTTAAAAGAATTAAAGTCTTAGTTGCAAGAGTTGACCGATAGAGGATTTGTACGATCGAGTTTCTCACCTTGGGGCACTCCCGTTTTGTTTGTGAAAAAGAAAGACATCATGATGAGAATGTGCATTGATTATCATCAGTTGAACAAAGTAACTATCAAGAATAAATATCCTCTACCCAGAATTGACGATTTGTTTGATCAATTGAAAGGAGCTACCGTGTTTTGAAAGATAGATCGGGTTATTATCAGTTGAGAATAAAAGATTCAAACATTCCAAAAACTACTTTAGAATGAGGTATGGACACTATGAGTTCTTAGTTATGCCTTTCAGATTAACTAATGCACCTGCTAGCTTTATGGATTTGATGAACCATATATTTAGACCGTACTTAGATAGATTTGTTGTTGTGTTCATTGATGACATTTTGATTTATTCGCGTGATGAAACCGAACATGCCGAGCATTTGAGAACAGTGTTACAGACCGTACGAGATAAACAATTACATGTGAAGTTTAGTAAATGTGAGTTCTGGTTACGCGAAGTTAGTTTTCTAGGCCATATTATGTCAGCATCAGGTATCCGAGTTGATCTGAGCAAGATTTCAGCTATTCTGGATTGGAAGCCTCCGAGAAATGTTTCTGAAGTCCACAATTTTTTGGGACTTGCTAGTTATTATAGATGATTTGTGAAAGCCTTTTTGATGATTGTGACTCCGTTAACAAAATTACTTCAGAAAGGTGTGAAATTTGAATGGTTTGAAAAGTGTCAGAAAAGTTTTGATCAGTTGAAAGCCCTATTAACTGAAGCTCTAGTGTTAGTACAACCATAATCGGGTAAAGAATTTGTGATCTACAGTGATGCTTCGTTGAACGGTCTGGGTTGTATTTTGGTACAGGAAGGCAAAGTCACAGCTTATGCCTCGAGACAGTTAAATCCACACGAAAAAAACTTTCCGATACACGATTTGGAATTGACGGCTATTGTGTTTGCTTTGAAAATTTGGCGCTAGTATCTGTTTGATAAGAAATGTCATGTTTATTCTGATAATAAAAGTTTGAAATATCTGATGACTCAGAAAGATTTGAACCTGCGATAGAGAAGATGGCTAGAATTGCTAAAAATTATGAGCTTATTATCATTTGGGAAAAGCAAATGTTGTTACTGATGCTTTGAGTCAGAAATCATTGCTTGTTTTGTGAGCAATGAATACTTATTTAGTTCTGTCTGATGGTGGTTCGATTTTAGCATAATTGAAAGCGAGACCGTTGTTTTTACAACAGATTATTGATGCTCAGAAAGTTGATAATGAGATAATAACAAAACAAGCTTAGTGTGATTTAGATTCTGATTCTGAATTTCGAGTTGATAATGACAATTATTTAAGATTCCGAGATAGAATTTGTATTCCGAGAAATTTAGAGTTGATTCAGATATTTTAAACGAAGCTCATAGTAGTCGGTTATTTGAACATCTGGGTAATACAAAAATGTATTACGATCTGAAATAGCTTTATGGGTGGCCTGGTATGAAGCGTGACATCTCTGAATTTGTTTCGAAATCTTAATTTGTCAGCAAGTTAAAGCTGAACATCAGGTTTCGCCTAGGTTACTTTAGTCAATTATGATTCCCGAGTGGAAATGGGACAGAATCACGATGGATTTTGTATCGGGTTTGCCTTTGTCACCGAGTAAAAAAGATGCAATCTGGGTTGTTGTTGATAGATTGACTAAATCGGCTTATTTTATTCCGGTTCACATAGATTATTCACTTGATAAGCTTGCTGAGTTGTACATTTTTCAGATTGTGAGATTGCACGGGATGCCATTGTCTATTGTGTCATATAGAGACCTGAGATTCACATCGTGATTTTGGAAGAAACTAAAAGAGGCTTTAGGTACGAAATTACATTTCAGTACTACTTTTCACCCGTAGACAGATGGTCAATCTGAGCAGATTATTTAGATACTCGAGGATATGTTAAGATGTTGCATTCTTGAGTTTGAAGGTACGTGGGAACAGTATTTACCATTGATTGAATTTACTTACAATAATAGTTTTTAATCGAGCATTAAAATGACACCGTACGAAGCCTTATATGGTAGAAAATGTCGTACACCTTCGTATTGGACTGAGTTAAGTGAGAATAAGACACACGGGGTTTACTTAATAAAAGAAACTAAATAGAAGGTAAAAGTGATTCGTGAAAGTTTGAAAGCAGCTTCCGATCGTCAAAAGTCATATGCAGATTTGAAACGAAAAGATAATGAATTTGAGATTGGCGACAAAGTATTTTTTAAAAGTGTTTCCGTGGAAGAAAGTACTCCGATTTGGCAGAAAAGGCAAATTGAGTCCAAGGTTTATCGAGTGGTATGAGATTATTGAGCGTATCGAGCCGGTTGCTTATCGATTGTTGTTGCCACCTGAGCTAGAAAAGGTTCATAATGTGTTTCACGTATCGATGCTTCGACGATATAGATCCGATCCCTTGCATGTGATTTCTTTGTCTGAAATCAAGATTAAGTTTGATATGACTTATGAATAAAAACCGATCCGTATCATGGCACGCGAGGATAAAGAATTGTGAAATAAGAAAATTCCGTTAGTTAAAGTATTGTGGCATTGACATGGTGTTGAAGAGGCTACGTGGAAGCCCGAATATGTTATGAGACAGTAATATCCGAACCTGTTCAACGGTAAAATTTTCAGGGATGAAAATCCCTAAAAGATGAGAGTTTTAACAGTCCGGTTTAGACCGTACTATGAATAGTAGTTTTGGGACCATAAATCTGAGTAAAAAAATATTTAAATATTATTTCTGTGTTTACAGTATGCGGTTAAGCATGTGTAAAAGTTTCGTATGAAAATTTAATCATTTGTGTGCTCAATTTGATAAAAGGACCTAATCGCATAAAATATAAAAGTTTCTTGCCATATGTTAAGTGTACTTATTTGTTATGTCTTTGTAAATGAGAGGTCCTTATGTTGACAATAGACCATTTGAATAATGGATGGATATAAATGCCTATAGTTAATGGAATTTTATATGTTATTAGTTAAGGGCAAAATTGGTATTTGGTAATTAAAGTTATATTTAATAAAACAAAGTGAAAATTTAGGCCATTAACATCCATGTTGGCCAAATATATCAAAGAAAAAGAAAGAAAAATACAAGCTTAGGGTTACAACATTTTGATTGGTGATTAAGGTATGGATTTTGTTTGGTTTTTGATAATTTCTATGTTTTTATGATTGTTGCTTAGTGTTCTATCAAGCCCATGTCTTAATTTCTGATTTTGTTGATGATTTTGAGTTATGCCATTGAAGAAATTGTAAGCTTTGTGAAGTTAGTTGATGGAAAATGAAAGATATATGTTGGGTTAATATATTTTGTCTTTGAATTTTTGATGAATTTGAGTAATTTAGGTTAAATTGTAAAAATGAGATTTTGAGGGACTAAAATGTTAAATAAATTAAATATGTAGGCTTATATGAACACTATGAATATTCGACCAAGTATGTGAAAAAGGAAATTTTGTATATTTTGTGATTTTGTGAATTAGGGACTAAAGTGTTAAAATGTGAAAATGTGAGGGCTAATTTATAAAATGCCCTAAATATGTGTTTATGGATTGATTTGAATGAATGTGAGATTGAATAAGTCAAATTTGAATGTGTTTAGATCAAGAGCTAAAGAAGACAAAATTAGACCTGGGAAAGTCGAAGTGGTCGAGTAGTCGGTTCCGTTCGTTTGAATCCGTACGAGGTAAGTCGATATACAAATAAATGTGTTAAATTGAATTATTATTGCTTATATGATATTTTAATTGTGGTAAATGGATATGAGAGCTGCATATATGAAATCTGAGAAATTTCCGATAATGTGACGACGTCCGAAAAGTCTCGTATGAACCATAGGAATAGTTATGATACATATGTCATGACATAGGATTTTTGATATGTGATTTCGTGTAAGACCACATTTGGGACGTTGGCATCGATTTGAGATTTACGTGTAAGACCCTGTTTAGGACAGTGGCATCGATACTTGATTACATGTAAAACCACGTCTGGGGTGTTGGCATTGAACAAGCTTTTCGAGTTATTCGCGTACCCTATTTGATTCCGTACGGTTCAACGGGCATTCCGAGAAACGAGTAACTATGTGGTTGTGTGTCAACTCAGGTACGTTTGAAATGTATATCATGGTTAAGAATAAAATGTAAGCATTTGAACATATGTGGACATATGAAATATGTATGAGTTCTATGAGATTTATAGATATGTGGTTATGCTTTGCCATGATCTATATGATTGAATTTAATTTAAATTATGTTATGTGATAAGTTTATTTGTATATGGCTTACTAAGCTTTTGAAAGCTTACTTTGTGTGTGTTTTCAACTGTTTTATAGACATCGAAGCTATCGAGAGCTCGGGGATCGTCGAGGATCATCACCATACTATTGACCTCTATTTTGGTACCTTTTGAAAATGTAAATTTGAAATATGGCATGTATAGGCTAGAAGTATTTGAGATATGTTTTAAGTAGTGAAGTGTAAATTTAGCCATGTGATATGACTTGGTTTTGGTTGCGTTTATATATGACTTTTGAGTATAAACTATGTGATGAAATGTTGCTAATATGATGTGTTCATATATGGCCAAGAGAATTGGTCAAGTTGGTAAGTTTTTAGTGTGTGCCTATTTTGAGATTTGGTAAGATTATGGCATGAGATTGAATGAGTAAATTAAGGTTATGAATTTTATGTTTAGGTATGAGTTTGGCTTATGTTTTGGTATGGATTAATAGCATGAAATTGGTTGATTATAATATGGCATGATTGGTGTATGAATTGGTTGAAAATTTGGTATAAAATGAATTGGTTTTGATGCTTGTAGGGAAGACCCTTAACAGGTGGCATGTTGGCCTTGTAAATGGTCTATTGTTGCCCATATGGGTTGAGACATGGGCGTGTGTCTCAACCGTGTTGCTCGAGGGCCATTTCGAAATGAGACTAGATAGACCACACAGTCGCACACATGGGCATGTGCCAAGCCGTACGGCCAAGTCAATTTTGAGCACGGGCTAGACACATGGGCGTGTGACTGGCCGTGTGGACAAGTCAGTATGTATGTCCTATTTTGCAATGGCCTAGACACACGGGCTTGTCTAATGCCGTGTGAGGCACACGGGCTACTCACACGAGCGTGTGACCTTAATAACTTAGAAATATTGTTATATTTTGAGAAATTTTGTATGTGCTCGGTTTAGTCCCGACCCTTTTCTAAAGCATGTTTTATGTCTCGTTGACTTATGTGAGGGACTCTGTTATAATGTGTAACTATGATTGTTTGATGATTATGAAATGAACGCTAAATGATCCGATATGTCTGGTAATACCTCTTAACTCTAGCCCAGCGACGAATACGGGTTAGGGGTGTTACAACGTCATTAGGGGACCTGAGGAATGGGATGCATCCGATGTCATCGCAAGTATATTTACTGTTATTGTGTCCCATACTTTGCCTTAATTGATATTGGATCCACCCACTCTTATATTTCTTGTAAAAGTTTTGATAATTTGGTTATTGAGGTAGAGGAAACCACTACTGATGTAACTGTATAAGGCCCTTAAGACAATCAGTTATTGTGAATAAAATTTATAGGAGGTGTCCATTGGATGTTCAAAGGAAATACTCCATTTGCCATCTTTATATGCATTTATACCTTGTCATATTAAATATATATATGGTTATTAAAAATTTTACATTTAATTTGTAAATATTAAAATATTCAAATAATATTTTAAAATATTTAATAAAATTATTTAATATTAGAACTATAATTTCACAAGTAACTTTTAATATTAATAATTTTTAACTTTTAAATACTGTTTTTAATATTTTAGTAAAATATAATTTATAGTTTTTGATAGCAAGATAGATCCGTATTTTAATATATTAATTTTGGCTAATTATCAAATAAAATGCTATTAAATTTAGATTTTTCTTATCGGGAATAAAGTTGGTATGCTGAATTCAAACTCTTACAAAAAAAGAGCTAAATTGGAACAAAAAGCAAAGAGGATGGCTTGATTGAAAGATTGAAGATTCAATGATGACTGGATAAAGATTGAAAGGTTGAAGATTTTTTTAAAAGTGGCTGGATAAAGATTGAAAGAGTTTTTTTATACTGTAACAACTCTATAATTAGTTTAAATTTGATTTTTAAATTTAGAATTATTTAGTGATAATATTTAGAAATATTTAATGATAATATTTAGGAAAAACCTAACTAAATTTTAGCACTAAAAGTGTGTATAAATACCTAGTGGCTACAACCAATTGAACACAGTTTTATCTTTGGCATTTAATAAATTATCTATTTTCCCCCTTCAAACGTTACTTTTCATTGTGCTATTTCATTCTTTTTTTTTTCTTTTACTTTTAACTTTTTGGTTTAATTACTTTCTAAAGCCTTGGCCCTTTCTACTTTCTATAATTCCATTTAAGCCATTTATTTGCAAGCATAATTCTTTCCATGATTAACTAAATCATTTTTAGTTTTAGCCTGAAAATTACTCCAACAAAAATATCGTGAGATACGAACCCGTTTAGAAAAAAAATCTCAATTCAGTATTCCCTATCTTTCCGATATATGGGATAGTACAAATTCGTCCCTTAAAGTTGATTCAATTTCAACTCAAAAAGCACGCGTTGCGTTTGAATCATTTGGCGTACATTTAGGAAGTTAAGTCAGCGATGCTGTATTCAAAATCCCACGAACAAATTGGCGTGTTCAATTGGAAAAAAAAAGTTGGATTTCGTCAAGGGAGATAGTGATCGGATTTAAATGACCCACACAGTTAAGGCCGTTAATTCAAGTTGGGCTTTTCAGATTGAAAGATTGTCAAAATCTTAACTTACAGGTATGTGCCACGTGGTTGGAAATTTGACAAGCGCTGATTTGCAGGTGATACCAGGATCGACTATGAAAGGAAGAGTTGGCAGTTTGAGGGATCCTTGATTGCTATAACCAGCGTATCGCTTGGAAAGGAAATTTTGTTTCAAGGATCGATTCAAGATTGGAGTATACCGAGGCTAAGGCTAAGCTTAAAAAATATTTTATTTATTCATTTATTTTATTTTCTTAAATTTATTTATTTTTTGCAATTTTGAATCTATTTTATTTTATTTTTTCTATTTTCTTCTTTTATTATCTTAACCAATTTAAACCCCCTAGTTTTATTTTTATTTTTATTTTTAGCATTTCGACACATAGGTCGTGGGCACGACTATGACCGCGACATCGATTCTGGTCACGGAAAAAAGGCAAAATTAGATAGCCAGTCTCTCTGTATTCAACTCTACTGTTCTATACTGCTAATTACTGTTATTTTGTTGTAAGAATTTATATTTGGCGGCTTTGACGCCCATTAAATTTTGGCGCCATTGTCGGGGATTGGTAAAAATTTCTAAATTTTTATTTGTTTTCTTTATGAGCAGGTCAGAATTGGGGACTCTAGCATTTGAACCAAAGATAGAAAAGTTGGCTCGGACATTTCAAATCGAAGCTATTTGGCACAGTAAACAACCACAACCCGATTTTGAAAAAGGATCTTACACTGAAGATATCTACTTATCCAAAGATTCAGATGAAATGGCAGATCAAACTATACGTCAACTTGTAGCTGCACCAGATGAACAACAATCACTATGTATAACTTATCTGGAGGGTGAAATCGAGTTAAAGTCAGGATTAATACATTTATTGCCTACTTTCCACGGTTTGAAAAATTGAAAAACCCTCATACTCATCTAAAAGGGTTCCACATGGTTTGTTTAAACATGAAACCAAAAGGAAGTAACTGAGGATCAAATAAAACTACGAGCTTTTCCTTTTTCGTTAACTGACTTTGCTAGAGAATGGTTGTTTTATTTACCTCCGGGGTCTGTTAATACTTGGACTGATATGTCTCGATTATTTCTTGACAGGTTTTTTCTAGCACCTTGAGTAGCCAAATTAAGGAGTATAGTCGAAATACAACAAAAACGAAGAAGAATCACTTTATGAATATTAGGAGCAATACAAGAAGTTGTGCGCAAGTTGTGCGCAAGTTGCCCACAACATGGCCTGTCTGAACAATCGCTTTTACAATATTTCTACGAAGAGTTACTCCCAATGGAAATGAAGATGATTGATGCTGCTAGTCAAGGGGCGCTTATAAACATGACTCCTCAAAGAGCTAAGGAATTAATTTCGACTATGGTTGCAAACTCTCAACAATATCGACCACCTATGAAACCTACGAGAAGGGTTCATGAGCTAAGTACTCCTTCCATAGTAAATAAGATTGATGAACTTACTAATGTGGTTAAAAGTATGATTGCAGGAAAATCTAACCCAACTCGGTTATGTGGGATTTACGCTCAGCCTGATCATCCAACGGACTCGTGCCTAATTTTACTTAAGGACACAACTACACAAGTAAATGCCGTTGGGAACTTCTAAGGCCACCTCAAAGGCATTATGATCCATATTCAAGTACGTACAATGCAGGATGGAGAGATCACCCAAACTTGAGCTATGGGTCGATCCCTCAATACAATCAACCATATTAACCAAGACCACCCCCGCTTTAACAATATCAACCTCCAAAGTCATCTCTTGAAGCCGTAGTAGAGAGGTTAGCCGTTAGCACCGAAAAGTTCCAACAAAAGACTGAAGCACAGTTCCAAGAACTAGATCAACAAATAAATAAGCTAGCACTTACGGTTAGTCGTTTGGAGAACCAAGGAAAATTGCCATCTCACACTGAGCCAAGCCCATATCAAAATGCAAGTACTGTGACTATAAAAGATGGAACAGAGTCAGTGTCCATCACGATTCATGATCACGAAGTTGAACAAGAAGCCGAACTAGCAGCTCCTTCTGAACTGGCACCTCATAAACCATTTGTTGTACCTCCCCCATACCTTGGAAAGCTCACCCAAGTTAAAAAGGAACGAAAGGAAAAACAAATCCTTGAGATATTTCGAAAGGTAAAAATTAATATTCCTTTACTTGATGCAATTAATCAGGTTCCACGCTATTCAAAATTTTTTAAAGAGCTATGTACAAGAAAAAAGAAGCTCCAAGGAAACGAATAGGTGAATGTAGGAGAAAATGTTTCTGCAGTGCTACAAAGGAAAATCCCGCCTAAGTGTAAGGACCAATGTATGTTTTCTATATCTTGCAAAATAGGTAATATTGGCATAAAGAAAGTCATGTGTGATTTGGGAGCATCTATTAATGTAATGCCTTTATCTATTTTTAAATTGCTAAACACAGGTCCTCTGAAAGAAACAGAGGTGATTATTCAATTGGCAGATAGGCCACGTGTTTATCTAGAAGTGGTGTTAGAAGACGTCTTTGTAAAGGTAAATGAACTAATTTTTCTTGCAGACTTTTACATTATCAATATGGAGAAAGATTACTCAAAAAATTCTTTTGATATTTTACTCAGAAGACCATTCCTAAGTACCGCACATGCAAAGATTGATGTTCGAAGTGGAACCCTCACGATGGAATTCAATGGTGAGGTGGTAAAATTTAATGTTTATGAGGCGATGGGCCAACCTAGTACAATGTCAAATATTTCTAATGTTGATATTATTAAACCACTAACAAAATTTCATTTTGAGTATGATAAAGCGGATGAGTTACAAACTGTGCTTTGTAGGAATTTAGACTTAAATACAATGGACAAACTGGAGGAATTAATGACATTTAAAGAGCCAATTCGTGAAACTGTCGTTTTCATGGAGGCACCACAGTTTCCAAGAAGTCAAGGTAAATATTTTGAACTTTCTCCTTCTAAAACTAAACTCTTGTCTCCTATTTTGCAGGCTTCGAAACTGGAACTCAAACCGTTATCGGAACATTTAAGGATTCCAATAGAGGAAAAGGCAAACTCGAACAGAGAAGCTCAAAAATGCCTTAATCCACCAATAATAGAGGAATTCCAAGTGCACATAATGGAAGAATTAATTCTTGAGAAACCAAACGAATAGCACTCAGGTCATCGAGCTAACGATGTTAAACAAAAGCGCTTTATGAGAGGCAACACACATTTATTTTTATTTATTTAATTTAATTTGACTTCTAATTTAGTTTGAGAATTAAATAAAGTATCATTTTAATCCGTTTGATTGTGTTAATTTCCAGGAACATGGACGAAGGCAATCATTTTTTTAAGAGGTCGGAATTAATTCATGGCATGAGCATGCCTTGTCAAATTTTAGTGCTGCCATTTGTTGAAACATATACCCAGGACCAAACCGCCCAAAACCAACTTGAACTGCCCAAACTAACTTCCTTCAAATTAACATGGGGAGTACACTTGACCCTTTTATTCATTATTGTTTTAAAATTGCATATTGAGGACAATGTAGGCTAAGTAGGGGATTCGTACGATCATGCCATACTTTCTTCTTTGCATGTGTTTTGCTAAGAATAATTTCTTAATTCGTTTCAGAAATAAAACTCTAATTATTAGGTTTAGTTTACTTAAATAAGTGGTGAATCATGAATAACTATTGCTTGCTTGATCAATTAATATTTTGTAGAACTGAAAATGTTATGTCTTAGTCGATATTTCATGAAAATTGTTGATTTTGTTGAACTTGTCTAATGAAAGTA
This sequence comes from Gossypium arboreum, assembly GCF_025698485.1. Classification (NCBI taxonomy): domain Eukaryota; kingdom Viridiplantae; phylum Streptophyta; class Magnoliopsida; order Malvales; family Malvaceae; genus Gossypium; species Gossypium arboreum. The sequence goes on along the minus strand of NC_069073.1, from coordinate 9,098,557 downwards.
CTCGTTTAGATAAATAAATAAATTTGCTAATAAATTGGTTAAGAGTGAATATTTGGAAATGTGACCAAGTTGAATAACCGGGGTGAAGTACTTAGTTGTCATCTCATTTCACGTTAAAAGGTTTGGTGACTAGTCGAAGCTTGTAACACTCCACTAATTGAGTTGCCTTGAGAAATAAATCGATTAGAGACATGTGAAACTAAGTAACAGGGATGAGATGCTTGGGTTGTCATCTCATTTCGCGTTAAAAGGTTTGATTATGTCTCGAATTCATTAAAAATAAATAAATAAATAAAGAGAACGTGTCAGGTTGAGTAATCGGGGTGAGATGCTTAGGTTGTCATATCACTTCGCGTCAAAAGACTTGACTACGTTTGAAAAAAATAAAAAAATAAAACAAAAAAATAAAAATAAAAAATGTATATAGATATAAATAAAAGCATATATTGGGTATGGCCATTTTGTATGTTTGATTGAGCTTAAATTTAGTGAAATAATTAACTTTGACATACTGTTTGAGATTTTATAAAATGCTTATTGATTGAGTTTAGCAATTGTTTATTTTTTATTCACCTAATTGTTTGATGTATGCTTGATTAGGAGAGGGGATTTTGATTTTGAAAGGGATTGGCAAATTATTTTTAATGGATATCATGCTTGAGGACAAGCATTGGCTAAGTAGGGGAAATTTGATAGCAAGATAAATTAATATTTTTAATATATTTATTTTTTGTTAATTATCAAATAAAATGCTATTAAATTTGAATTTTTCTTATCAGGAATAAAGTTGGTGTGCTAAATTCAAACTCTTAAAAGAAAATGGCTAAATTAGAACAAAAAGCAAAGAGGATGGCTTGATTGAAAGATTGAAGTTTCAATGATGACTGGATAAAGATTAAAAGGTTAAAGATTTTTTTAAAAGTAGCTGGATAAAGATTGAAGGATTATTTTATATTGTTACAACTCTGTAATTAGTTTAAATTCTAGTTTAAATTTAATTTTAAAATTTAGAATTATTTAATGATAATATTTAGTAATAATATTTAGAATTATTTAGTAATAATATTTAAGAAAAATTTAACTAAATTTTAATACTAAAAATATATATAAATACCTGATGCCTACAACCAATTCAACACACTTTTACCTTTTACATTTAATAAATTTTCTATTTTTCACCCTTCGGGCGTTACTTTTCAATGCGTTGTTTCATTCTTTTTTTTTTCTTTTACTTTTTAACTTTTTGGTTTAATTCCCTTCTAAGGCCTTGCCCCTTTCTACTTTCCAAAATTTCATTTAAACCATTTATGTTTGCAAGCATAATTCTTTCCATGATTAACTAAATCATTTTTAGTTTTAGCTCGGAAATTACTCTAACAAAAAAATTGTGAGATACAAACCCGCTAAATAAAAAAAACTCTCAATTTGATAGTCACTATCTCTCCGGTATAAGGGATAGTACAGATTCATCCCTCAAAGTTGATTCAATTTCAACTCGAAAAGCGCACGTTGGGTTGGAATTGTTTGGAGTACAGTTAAGAAGTTGAGTTGGTGGTGCTGTATTCAAAATCCCGCGAACAAATTGACGTGTTCAATTGGAAAAATCTAGTTGGATTCTGTCAAGGGAGATAGTGATCAGATTTAAATGACCCACATAGTTAAGGCTGTTAATTCGAGTTGGGCTTTTCAAATCTCAAAGCTGTCAAAATCTTAAATTACGGGTACATGCCACATGGTTAGAAATTTGAAAATGATCGATTTGCAGGTGATACCGAGATCAACTAAGAAAGGAAGAGTTTGCGGTTTGAGGGATCCTCGATTGCCATAACTAGCTTATCGCTTGGAATGGAAATTTTGTTTCAAGGATCAATTCAAGATTGGAGTACACCGAGGCTAAGGCTAAGCTTAAAAAATTATTTTATTTATTCATTTCTTTTATTTTCTTAAATTTATTTATTTTTTACATTTTTGAATCTGTTTTATTTTATTTTTTTCATATTTTCTTCTTTTATTATCTTAACCAATTTAAACCCCTCATTTTTATTTTTATTTTCAGCATTTCTACACATAAGTCGTGGGCACGACTGTGACCGCGACATCGATCCTGGTCACAGAAAAAGGCGAAATTAAATAGTCAGTCTCTGTGGATTCAACCCTACTGCTCTATACTGCTAATTACTGTTATTTTGTCGTAGGAATTTATATTTGGTGGTTTTGACGTCCATCAAGTAATATTTTAACAATAAATATATAGATTATAATAAATATTTTACAATATAAAATTTGAGTGATTGCTTAAATCCTTCTTGCTCCAATATGTCACTATCCAATCTCGTACATGTAATTTTAAATTTAAGTTTTAAAAGACATCGATTATTATTAAGTGTATATAAAATAATATAATTATTATAACATAAATTTCTATTATCAAAAGAAAAATACTTGATAATATTTAAAAAATTTATCAAACACTACACAAAATTATCCAAACACTAAAATAATAACTTTTTCAAAAAATTTAATCTTTTCAAAATTCATTTTCAAAAACCCAACCAAAATCTCTTTACATCTAACTCTTTATGAATTTTTCAGTTGTTGGATCTAAATAGGATAGTCCTTCTACAGTCCCTCTAAAAACATAAATTAAAAAACATTTTTATTTATTACATAACTCAATGAAAACTTTGACTCATTTATTTGGGGTGACAATATATTATCTTAAACTATACACATTTTCTATATCGGTACCTCAAACGTTTTATTTTGATATTTAAATAATTCTTTTATTATTAAACTTAGTTAAAAAGTTAATTGTATTAAAAATACAAGTAATACATTTAACCAATGAAAACATGCCACATGTTTGCCTTTCTCCATGTCACTGTTGATGTGTCCATTGACTGCTAAAGTGGCCATTTGATCAACTATTGACTAGCATTGACCAAGTTTTTATCGACCATTGTTTTTTTTAATTTTTTCCTAATATTTTTAATTTAAATCATCTTTAGAAATTAAATATATATTTTATTTTCTTTCATTTTAAATATATATTTGTTAAAAATATATTTTTTGTAATTTCTAAAATTTAACTATTTAAAAAAAATTAATACATATTTTTTAAATTTTAGAAAATTTCCTTTTATTTTTAAAATCATGTAAATTTTATTTAATGTTTTATATATGATAAAAGATTGATTTTTTGAATTTAATAAAATTATAATTAATATATCATAAAAATTTAAAATTTTGAATTTTATATATTTTCAATGTATGTCACGTCATTAATTATCATATGTAAAAGAACATCGTGTAGTGTGTTGTTATTGGTTGAGTGTAAACTTTTTTTCTCAACGTTAAATTTTTAATTAAAATTAATAATGAAAAATCATTTAAATATGAGAATAAAAATAAGTTAAATAGAAAAATGAGAAAAAGTGAAATTATGAACAAAGGGGGAATCAAGTTTTGGTTTGTTGAAAGGGTAATGGGCAGTCAGCTGAAATTTTGAGAAAGCATGGGTTTACTCTAAATTTTGGTATAGCAATGAGGTTGGTCCAATATAAAGACCTTATAGTCTCCAAAACAGTTAAAATCTATACTTTCTTTACCAAGTAGGGTTCTAAAGCTTCAAAACTTGAGGTCTAAGTTAAAAGTTTCATAACAGTCAATATTCTTTTATGCATTTATATTTACAATGCAAATTTATTAAATGATAAGGAGTGTAGAATCCTAGTTACCACTATGTGGCCCAGAAAATTATTATTATTATTTTAAAAACATTAGTATTCATTAATAATAATAATTATATTTGAAAATATATATACTATTAAAATAGTAAAATTGTATTTTTATTATCGTAAAATATACAATTTAATTTCGCCCCTAAATGTTTTTCAATAATTATTTTTTTGAACAATCTCATTATATGTTTTGATCATATTTGCTCTTAGGGGCGTAGCCAGGGGTTGACAAAGGCCCCAACTCCCCCTAAAATGAAAAAAATTTCCATTTAAATCCTTCAATTTTTTTTAAATTTTAAATTAATAAAAGTAAAAATGCACTTTGACCACCTTAAAAATGATAAAAAATTGATTTAATCCTTTAAAAATTATAAGTATATAGGCTAGTCAAATTAAAATTTAATTTCGACCCCCTAAAAAAAATTTCTGCCTTCGCCCTTGTCTGCTTTTTTTGACACAATGGTTAAAACTACTTATAACTCCTCCCCAACCCATAAATAGAAAGATAATGTTTTGAGGAAGATAATGCACTTCAACGCATTTAAACTCATGTCCTCTTGCATTGACAACATTACTCATGTCAATCAAATTAAGACTCAATCAGCTAAATACAACATCTATTACACATAGTTTTAATGTTCAAACTTTTTCATGTTTTTTAGAATGATTTTTGGTTTTTATGCCATATAAAATCATGCATAGAACAAGATTTTCTCCTTCTTGTGTCTAACATTGTATGTTTTTACCATAAATTATATTTCATTTTATTTAACAAAACTTCTCCTAAAATAAATCTAAAAGCACTTGAAACTACAATATTCTTTATTCTATTTCTAATTAATTATTTTTGGCCAATATTTTTAATTAATTAAAACTCACCTTCACAAGCTAATTAATACAGCTTTTAGAGGGAAAAAAAAGGGAATCTTTATTCTAGTTCTATTTAATTAAAATTCAACTTTATAAGCTAATTAATACAGCTTTAAAAAGAGTTCAAAACTTATAATAAGAAAAGTCACCATCATCATGAGTAGTATATAGTGAAATAATATGAGAAACTTTAAATTTGGGATCTGGCCCCATATCATTTACTAACTCTTTTGCTTTGTTAATTGTAAGGACCAAAAAATCCTTTCATAATTTGTTTGGGGGTTTGAGGTTTTTTTGGGGGGAATGCTACACATGATGAAAAGTAAGATAAAAATTAAAATCACAACATGATATAACCGAAAAAAAAAAAATACAACATGAATATATAAATTATCAACTATTTTACCATACATGGGACATATTTTGGATACCCCATGGGTTAAGTAAAGGTATATAATGAAGTAGTAATGCTATAGATAAAGGAGGGTTGTAAAAACTTTTAATAAATAGACATCTAGTGCTGATAAAGTTTTAGGTTAATGCTAAAGAAGAGAATATAGTGAAGATGTAATTTCAAAAAAATATTTGGTAAAAGTGTAGATTTTGAGTTTTGAGTATTTAAGTTTGAAATTTATTAGGCGTAAATATATTAATTAATTTTCGAGCCCATAATGTATTATTTAATATTTTAAATATTAGTATTTTGATATATGCAAATATTCTATTTCCAGACTATACAACCTCCATTGTAACAAAAAACGGTCGGTTTTAATTTCATCTATCATGTGACTTTAGCATATACTCTGATGAAAAATTAATTTCTCTCTATCCCATTAATTTCGCTGACCTTTCTTCTCTGCCCCCCATCTCTTCATTTACAAACACAGACTTCCTTCCCTTTCTCACTGTCACTCCCTTCTCTTCATTACTTTTAATTCTTTCATCAAACATTATCTCTTTGTTTTCAAAGTGTTATATAAAGAGTGAACTCAACTGCCTTGTTCCTTTGCTGCTTCAGTTTTTCACTATACACCACTATACCCAATATGGGGAGATCACCTTGCTGTGACAAAGTAGGGTTGAAGAAAGGACCTTGGACACCTGAAGAAGACCAGAAACTCTTGGCTTACATTGAAGAACATGGTCGTGGAAGCTGGCGTTCCTTGCCCGCCAAAGCCGGTGACTAAGCCCTAACCCTAATTCCTTCTTGCTTTACTTATAGTACAAGTTATTCTTCAGTTCTCAGCTCATTCTTTTACTTGTTTTGGGTCTCATTGTTTTTTTTAAGGTCTTCAAAGATGTGGGAAAAGTTGCAGGCTCAGATGGACTAATTATCTAAGGCCTGATATTAAGAGAGGAAAATTTAGTTTGCAAGAAGAGCAAACTATCATCCAACTTCATGCCCTTTTAGGGAACAGGTAATAGTAGTTCATTCTTTATTTAAAAAAGAAAAAAAAAAGCTTTTTTTTTTCTCATGATTTTTTAGTATCTTTCTGATCTTGGGTTTTCAATTTCTCAACACTAAGATTTTAATTTCCAAATTTTGTTATGAAATCTAAGCTCAAACTTCTTGAACTCAAATGACAATTTTTTTTGGGGGATTTAGTGGAAACATATAAATACTCTCAAATCTGAACGGCTAGTCTACTCTATTTATCACCTATATAATCTTTTCTTCTTTGTTTTAGTTTCGATCCTACAGATATTAAATTAAAATTGTGCAGTGTCTTCTATTTTTGCAATAAGTTACTGTCTCTTCTGACATCTGATTTTAATGGAATGCTAACTTTAAATGCAAAAATGGGTCTTCAATTCTTCATTAAAATGCAATAGCAAATCAGTTTTTTAACATTTTTTGTCTATTTTATATATATATATATATTTTTGTCTTTAGATGAGTAATAGATTGAGAAAATTCTAGTGTTTTGTGTAAAGGTTACTGTCTCTATTATGTTTTTGCTTGTCCTTTTTTTGTCTTCAGGTGGTCTGCGATTGCCACTCACTTGCCAAAAAGAACAGATAATGAGATAAAAAATTACTGGAACACTCATCTTAAGAAAAGGTTAGCTAAAATGGGGATCGATCCCATCACTCACAAACCCAAAAACGATGCTTTACTCTCCACTACTGATGGTCAATCCAAGAATGCAGCCAACCTTAGCCATATGGCTCAATGGGAGAGTGCTAGACTCGAAGCTGAAGCTCGACTGGTTCGAGAATCAAAGATCCGTTCACATTCAGTTCAACATCATCACCACTTCAATCCCCCTGCTTTTACCCTTGAGTCTCCTACATCCACTCTTTCTGTCTCAGAAAATGCACCACCAATCATTACAGGGCTCGGTGTGAGTCCGATGCCGATGATCGAGTTCGTCGGCACCACCTCGGGTTCCTCCGAGACGGCGGGGATCGTTAAAGAAGAAGGTGAACAAGAGTGGAAAGAGCTTGGAAGTTCAAGCAATTTGGCTGATTACAAAGAGGGTATGGGGAATTCTTTGTCATCATTCACATCTAGTCTTCAGGATATGACAATTTCTATTGAAGGAGGATGGACTCCAGAGTCTTTGAGGCCAAACAACATTAATGTTAATAATGTTGGGAATATAATGGAGGAAGGTTTCACTAATCTTCTTCTTAATGATTCCGTCGACCGGAGTTTATCGGATAGCGGCAAAGAATCTGACGAAAACAGCGGAGGCAGCGGGGATGGCAGTGATTACTATGAAGATAACAAGAACTATTGGAACAGTATTCTTAATTTGGTGAATTCTTCCCCATCAGATTCACCAATGTTCTAAACAATTTAATTATATATATCGTAATTGTTCCAAAAGCTGTGAAATACCATCAGGTTATATAAATCGGTGTTTTCCACTGTTTCCTCTACAAAGGGAAAAGCTTTGACATGTTCTACGTAGTTGATAGAATTTTAACATGTTTTGAGTGACATTCAATGACAATTTTCTCTTTGTATTGTTATGTTCATATATATATATATATATTTGAAAAACCTTTGTAGTAATGAAATTTTATCATCTAGATCTGTAGCTCATAATCAATAAATGGTCATCATCATTTTACAGAGGAGGTGTATGAAATTGGAAATTAAATTTACCCTCAAAGTTCATTTCATTTGTGTTAGACCATTTATAAATAGACAAAGAACAATTAATAAAGATATTATTTTTATGTATTTATGATAGACTTTAATGCTGGTAGTTTCAGGTCACATTCTGCAAATAACAAGCATGAAAATTTCTAGGTTTAAAAAAAAAAAATCCTGTAAGTCAATTTGGTATAATTTACAAATTCCAGCAGAAATGAAATGAAATCAAAAGTAAAAATTGAAATGATCAATGTGGTTTGATATTTCCTTGCAAAATAGAACCCAAAGTCTACTTGATCAGCAGAAGATTGCTACCGTTCTATGCGTACTGTAGATATAGGATATTGAGTGATTGAGACCTGTTTTATCAGTTTAAAAAATAAAACATATGAGAAGATAGATTTGTGTATTATTTGTAAAATACAGTATATTAATTTTATTTTAATATTATTACACTTAATAATAAAAATTTTAAAAATAATGATTAAACTTAAAATTAAAACTTACTATAATTAAATAATTAATGAACATTTCGAGCGAATACTAATATACATTGCAACTCTAGCCTATTCATCATAAGTGTTTATCTCATAACTCAGTCATTGGTTTAAGTAGCAGAAAGTGTACGTGAAAGTGATTTATTTTGTGCTTAGAGTGTTTGAGTTATATTTATATATATTAAATTTTCAACTGGATAGTTTTTTTTTCCTAAATTGATTTTTGATTAATGTGGGGTCTTAATAAAATTAATGCCGCAATATATATTGAAATTTAGAAGTTTGAGATAAACTTTTTGAAGTGATTGTTTATGTGTCTATGAAAGTGGTCACTCGGATTAGCACTATGATAGAATAATTTTTTTTTATATTTGAAGTCGACAAATTTTGAAATAAAATCTTTGGGCTATAATAAATATTGATATTATGTAATTATTGAAACCTATCTATGAAAATTAATCCATTTAGAGAAACACATCTTAAGTACCAGATCATATCGGATCATGCAAATTTAATCTATTAGATCAAGGAAGTTGAATTAAGACACACTTTGAAGACTTATCTCCAACAATTCACTTTACATTGTCTTTTGTATTATATTGTATTTAAGCTATTTTAGTTGTCATTTAATATTAGATTTATAATTGATATCTACTATATTAGTAAGTCTTGAAACTCTTATATATTGAGAGACTTGTATAGATTTTGTAACTGAGATTTGACAACACTTATCCATTCATAGTGGAACGTATTCTGAGAGTGCATTTGAGAGAGTAAACAAGTGTTAGTTACTACTTAAATTTTTAGGGGAAGAACTTAGAGGTGAGCGAAATAAGTTTTTAAATACAAAAATAAGATTGCAATAATGGGTGTGATAGAACTTGAACCCATTGTTGTATTGAAATTAAAGATAATAAATTTCCTCAAAGAACTTGAAACAAACATAAAATCAAAAGTCCATAATATCCTTTTAGATTAACTCTTGCACAACTTGAGGAGATTCAAAAAATACTTGTAGACTAATAAAATTTATATCAACTTGCTTGGCCATGAAATCTGCAACTGTATTATAATCTCTAAGAATATGATGGATATAGACTTTCCAATTACTCTTTAATTACTTCTAATTAAGAACTTGTCTTATTATTGTATTTTATCTTTTCATATACCACGTCCCAAATGATCTAACATCAATTTTGGCAAATTAAGATAACTTGAAAACCCTAATCTTTAGTCATCAGATTTTCCTAATAAATACTAATCTTTCGTACGAAATCAGATAACAATGTTTGATAATCCTATCTTTCAATTGTCTGAAACTACTGGACTTTCTAAAAATCCTAATCAACACTTCTATTTTCTGTTTTTCTTGTTAGGAATTTATTATTAATTGAAATGTAATGCTTCAAATTTAGGGATTATTGTCAAAGCTTTCCATCATATGACAAGTCATTGCTAAAGTAATAGTTCTACACTGCACAAGATTTGATATGCAGCAATATATATATATGAATTAATTAAACAACATCCATCAACATCCCAGACAATTAAAAAATATCATGCATTAAGCATAATTTAATTGAGAAATTATTTAGTAACTTTTTCATCATATCATTTATGATTTTTTTCAATTATTTAATAATATTTTAAGAAATTTTTATATTATTAGCACATAATTTTGATAATTTTTACTCGAGCTGAACCCCAAACCCTAAATTTAGAATCCAAATTAAGGTTTAAATTTTGGGGTTCAAAGTTTAGGTAAAAAATTACTATATTTATGTGTCAATGACATAAGAAAAAATGCTAAAATGTCATTAAATAATTGGAAAATGACAATGGATGATATGGTGGGAAACATTCATAAATTAATTTTTCCTATAATTAATTATTCGTTATACCACAATTTTTTAGAGTTAATTGCACCAATCCTAAACCATGACTCTCATTACAAAATTGATATTTAAACTTTAAAACATTCTAATTATATCCTCAAACCATTGTTGTTATATAAATAAAGTTCTTATGCTATTAAAATCATTAACTTAATTGTTAAATAAGACACCATATCGACATAATTTAAAATAAAATTTTTAAAAAATAAATATTGTAAAACTGAATGTCGTAAAAATTTAGTTTTGAGGTTTTCAAAACTTTTACGTAAAATATCATTCGCCTCTCTTTTTTTCAATTTTACTATGTTTTTAGTTTTTAATTTTAAAAGTTATGAGGTAACATTTTACTTCTCTTTAAAATTTTCATTTTAAATTATGTCACAAAAGATTTTACATGTTATTTAATGTTTAAATTAACTATTTCAATAATGGAAGAACCCGATTGATATAACATTAATATTTTGAGAATGTAATTAGAACTTTTTGGAGTTTGGGGATGTTATTTAGAATGAAAGTTATAATTTAGGGATGTATCTAGTGCAATTAACTCTTTTTTCTATTTGAAAGATTGACAGTAAAACAAAATATTTGGGCTATGCTTACATCGTTGGATGATTTAAGCTCATCAATTCACTTGAAGAAACATATCTTGAGGATAGGATTGATCGTACCAAATCCCTTGGATCAATGATGTTTGATCAAGACATAACTTGAAAACTTATCTTCCAAGAGTCCACCTTACTTTGGTCATCATTGTATGATATTTAGCTATTTTAGTTGTAGGTCGAAAGGGGTCATGATTAATCTTTAGTATGTTAGCAAGTCTTGAAATTTTCTATATATTTGAGAGGCTTGTATAGGTTTATGTACTAAATATTGAGAACACTTATCAGTTGTTTGATGAACGTTATTTATAAGGGTGCATTTGAGAAAGTAAAATCTTTTGTTGTTGCATTTGAAAGGTCTAGTCTTTGAAGTACAAAAACTGAGGATAATTTACTAGGGCGTGTTAGAACTAGGATCACTTATTGTATTAAGTTCAAACATAGTGGATTCATCTCAATAAACTAGGTTTTACGGATGTAGGAAAATCATACCACATGAACAATTTTGTTGTCCCCTATATTTCTAGTGTTTAGTGCAGTTTGATCAGAAGTGCCCATTTTCACTGTCCCTTTTGCTCATACATTGTTTCTTGCACTTAAAGACTATTCAGGTCAACAATCTTCTGTTTCCACATAGGGTAAGACCCTGATTTTCCTTGAGTTTCAATATAGAAACCATTAGAAAATCTTGCAATGTTTCTGAGCAACTCTGATGTTCTCCTATTTTGATTTCTTTCCATTAGAAAGATGATTGAAGGCTCATGAAATTGATGAAGTTTTGTAACGCCCCAATTTTCGGGAATCCTGTGAATGTTGGAATAGGTTTAATGTAACGCCCCAATTTTCGGGAATTCTTTGAATGTTGGCATATGTTTAATTATGTTAGTGGGCCTCTAGAAAGCCCAAACTTAAGATAGAACCCGCTAATTTTAGTTAATTTTTGTTCCATAAGAAAAAGGGAGTGAAATTATTAAATAGGACCTATGTGAAAATGTTTGAAAATGCTATAGGCTAATTTGTAGTGGCCAAATAAATAGGAGTGCAAAATAGGAGGATTTGCATGACAAACCTCCCATTTTACATGAAGTGGCCAACCATCATGTTGTTGTAGACAAAATGTACACTTGATATCCATAATTTATGGTACAAATTAATACAAATTGATAATAGGTTAGGTAAATGTTCCATGATAATGGATTAGGTAAATATTCCATGATAATGGGTTAGGTAAATGTTTCATGATAATGGTTTAGGTAAATGTTTCATGATAAGAAATTCATGTCTTTTGTATTAAAGAATTAAATGGATGAAATATGAAGTTTTATTAAAAGAAAAAGGGGTGAAAAGAACAAAGTTTTGTCCATCTTTGTTCATCATAGCTAAAAGTTAGAGAAGAGAAAGGAGAGGAGAAAGCTCTTGAGTGTTCGGTCACTTGGGGAAGAAAATTGAAGGTAAGTTCATGGTAGTTTGCTTCTATCTTGATGTTCATGAGTTCTTCTTGATTCTATCTTAACTCTTGAAGTATATTTTGATTTTTAGTTGTGTTGTGAGCATTTGTTCATGAATTAAAATGAAGGAAATGGTTGTTGTTTCATGTTCTTTTGATGAAAATGGAAGATATGTGAAGTTGAGCCAAACAAATGAGCATGCATGTGCCTTAGATGTTAAAGGGAAAAATCAGCTAACATGTTGTGCTTTAAAATGATGAAATGGAGATTATACTTAAGTAAAATCATAGATATGTGATGATTGATTAGTGATATACATGTTTAAATAACAAGCATGCAAGTTAGGTGTGAAAGAGTGATTTGGTAATAAATCTGCTTGGGACAGCAGCAGTAACGTGACTTTGGAAAATCACCATAAATTGTGGGAGATGAATTAGAAGCTGAATAAATTGTGTAATTAAAGCTTAATGAGTCTAGTTTCAAATGGAATAAACGACAACATATTTTGAATTCTGTACAATGAGAAATTTGATTCGTAATGAAGAGTGGTCAGATTAGTCAAACAGTGAAACATGGGAAACTTTGAGAAAAATCTGGTATTGATCGGCTAAACCAAAAATTCTGAAAATTTAATGGATAAAAGATATATGAGTCTATTTTCAAGGAAAATTAACGGCACTTGATTTGGAGTTTCGTAACTCCAGCTATAAATAATTTAGTGACTGTTGCTCAGGAAGACAGCTTGCAGTGAAATTATGATTATGTGGTAAACATTGACAAAAATTTGTTAATGAGTTGCTTATTGATTTCTTATAAGCTTACTATGATCTGTAGGTGTGGTTGGCCGAATATTGTAAGGGATTAATACGTAGTTCGTATTTGAATAGTTAGATTAACGTGTTAGTAATCCAATTGTAGGCGGTTCGTGTGTGGATCTCGTCAGCATATCGTCGCAAACAGGTGTGTAACTAACACCCTCTTTCTTAGTCTAGATCGGCAAAAGCGAAAAGCGAAATGCCGAAAACGGTATTTTGTAGATTTGCGAAAAAGAATGCTCGTGAGGTAAATCGATTAATGTTTTTGGTAAGCTGCAAAATTTGGACTGCAAAGTGCATGATTTCTGTGCCCTCAATATTTTTGGGCTTAATGGGCCAAAATTGGAATGATGGGCCAACGGACCCAATTTGGTAAGAACCCTCGGTACGTGATTCTGTTAGTACGTGAAAAGTAGGAATATGCATGAAAAACCATAAAATAGATAAATTACTGAAATACCTTTAAAAGTGGAAAATTTACAGTTTTACCCCTAGTAGATGAATTACTGAAATACCCCTAGGGTTAAATTGACCTAAATGCATGTTTGACTGTTGTTATTTACTGCATGCCATGTTATTATCTGATGCATGGGACTGGGATATTGACGGAGGAAGTACTGAAAGTGGCTTGTCCACGTCTCGGAGGCTTTGCCTCAATTTATTGTTAATCGAGCAAAAAAGTCGCAAATCGTGGAGTGTTAAATGGGTGGGTTGAGCTATTCCCACATGGAGTGTATGGCTGGTACGGTGGAGTGTAGTGGTTGGTGGGTTGAGTAGTCTCCCAAATGGGCTTGCATATGTTTACTTGATGTTGCATGTATTTTGAAATGGGCCTATGGGCCATATCTGTTATCTGAATAAGGGCTAAGGCCCGGTTTATTGTAATCTGAAAAGGGCTCGCCCAGACCACTGTTACCCAAATGGGCTTGCATATGTTATTGATGTTGCATGTATTTTGAAATGGGCCTATGGGCCATCATCATTATCTGAATAAGGGGCTAAGGCCCGCTTATTGTAATCTGAAAGGGCTCTAGCCCAGACCACTATTACCCGAATAGGCTTAGGCCCAATAGGCTTGAGCCGACTTGGGCTTTGAAGGGTTTTCCTTACACCGAGTTTTCCCAAACTCACCCTTTTATTTTCATCCACGCAGAAATCCCCAACCATAGTGGGCTTGGAGTTGTGAGGGAATTCGAGTGGCCACCCGCTCAAAGTTTGATTTTCTTCCGTGAATGGACATCCTTTTATTTACATTTGAAGTTTTGGGCTTTTAAATGTAATAAGGCCGCTTAATTATTTTTGATGGTTTTAATATGTATTACTAAGATAGGTAATACTTATATTTAACTGTTGAAACTGGATAGCTTTAGGCGCGTTTTCAAAAACAACAGTTGATTTCAAAATAACACGACAACAAGCAAAGCTTCCGAATGAAAGTATTTTTCCAAAATTAATCACTTTTCCTAAAATGACTTAATCAAATCGGTTTTCCTAGAAATATCCATGACATTAAGGTGTGGCAATGGCGGTATGCATGTCTAGGATTGGATCCGAAGGAGCTTGGTACTTAAGCAATCCGATGGACTCACCACCTCTTTTCCGGTTTCCTACCGGTGCATAGCTTCCATTCACTTTAACCCTTAATGAATTAATCTTTGAACATCAAGTACGATTTTCGGACTTAGAAAGGAAATTTTTTTACGCTTTTGATATGGCATGCGGATCCGCCATAACTTCGAGCGGGTTTGGGGTGCTACATTTAGTGGTATCGAGCCTAGGTTGCAACAACTCTACTGTGGAATGGGTTTACAAAAACAAAGATTTTCAAAGCGAAAATTTTATAAAGAATGCGAAAACTCGATTTTCAAAATTTAGATCTTTAGAAGGTGGCATTCAATCTCCTACCAAGTCTGTAAGTATTACTCGAACTTTTCTCAATATTTTCTGAATTATCTCGTCTGCATCTTTGAAACCCTACTAGGACACTTTAGATAGGATGATACCGAAAGCATAGGAAAATCGATAAGAGATCAAATCGTAGCTAGACTTCGATTCTCGCGAAAACAAACTCGAACTCTCGTCGATTCATAAAACATCTGTAATAAACACTGGAATATTAATTGATGCATAAAAATTTGTAATCAAGATAATACGATATGAGTACAAGAGGCCGTGGACGGAGCCGAGGAAGTGCTCGAGCGAGATCTTCATCTTCGAGACATATGCCGGCGGTGGATGCATCGATACTACTGGCAACAGAGGTAGAGTCTCATGACCGCGATGCCAAGGATAATGCCCTATCACAGGTAATGCTTCGTGTTCTGAAAAGGGTTTCCGAAGCAAGTTCGGGCAACGAAATTCAGGGATCTATTTCTGAATGACTTCGGGACTAACGGAACGGAGATCTTTAAGGGCATGTCTGGTATAGCCCCGAATGTGGCGGAATATTGGTTGGAGGCCACAGAACGGATTATGGACGACTTGGACTACTCTGAGGAGATTGTGAGTAGGGTATCTGTACTAAGTCCCTTTGGATAACTCGGTTAGGGTAAACAAACTGTATAAGGATGTACCCTTAGAAACTCAAGGTAGGATTTTTCCTGGAGATCTGATGGAGTTACCATTCGGAGAGTTTGACCTCATTCTGGGAATGGATTGGCTTGTTAAGCATAAGGCGACTCTGGATTATGCTGCTAAACGAATGGTGTTAAGAACTACAAAGGATGATGAGGTTATGGTGATAGATGAGAGAAGGGATTATTTGTCCAATGTAGTATCGGCATTAAGAGCCGAAAAGTGGATTCGGAAAGGTTGTGAGGCCTAATTGGTATTTGTAAGTTAGTCGGAAGAGGAGGGACTGACAGTAGATAAGGTTAGGACCGTAAAGGAGTTCTAAGATGTTTTTCTGGAGGAGCTTCCAGGATTGCCTCCGAATCGAGAAGTTGAGTTTGGAATAGACTTGTTGCTTGGAATGGCGCCTGTGTCCATTGCACCGTATAAGATGGCACCGAAAGAGTTAGTGGAGTTAAAGGCTCAAATTCAAGAGTTGTTGGACAGGGACTTCATTAAGCCAAGCGTGTCTCCATGGGGAGCACCGGTGCTATTCGTGAAAAAGAAGGATGGTACGATGCGGATGTGCATTGATTATCGCCAGTTGAACAAACTGACGATTAAGAATAAGTATCCACTGCTAAGGATTGACGATATATTCGACCAGCTTAGAGGAGCTTCAGATTTTCAAGATCGACCTTCGATCCGGATATCATCGCTAAGGGTAAAGGAGGCAAATATCCAAAAGACGACATTCGTGACTCGGTATGGTCATTACGAGTTTCTAGTTATGCCATTTGACTAACGAACGCCTCTGCGGCGTTTATGGATCTAATGAATCGTGTGTTCCAATCATTTTGGATCGGTTTGTAGTCGCCTTTATTGACGATATCCCGGTATATTCTCAAACCGAAACGAAACATGATGAGCATCTCCGTGATAGTGTCTTGTAAGTATTAAGGAGAAGGAACTTTTGCGAAGTTCAGCAAGTGTGAATTTTGGTTGAGGGAGGTAACCTTCTTAGGACATGTGGTCTCTGCCGAGGGGATTAAGGTGGACCCTAAAATTGAAGCGATTTTGGAGTGGAAGCCGCCTAGGTCAGTGTCAGAAATACGGAGTTTTCTAGGACTGGCATGATACTACAGAAGGTTTGTGGAAGGTTTTTCTGTGATGGCAGCACCTCTGACAAAACACATAAGGAAAGGAGTACCGTTTGTATGGACTAAGAAACAGCAGGAAGCTTTTGAGAAGTTGAAGAAAGTTCTGACTGAAGCACTTGTGTTAATTCAAATGAGTCCTGAAATGATTTTACTGTGTACAGGTGACACATCCCCGTGGGTTTGGACTGCGTGTTAATGCAAGAGGGTAAGGTGGTTGCATATGCATCACGATAGCTTAAGCCTCATGAGGGAAACTATTTGACTCATGATTTAGAGTTGGCAGCAGTGATATTTGCACTTAAGATTTGGAGACATTACTTGTACGGAGAAAGGTGTATTATATACACTGACCATAAGAGTCTTAAGTATTTGTTGACTCAGAAGGAGCTGAACCTTAGGCAAAGGAGATGGATTGAGTTGCTTAAGGATTATGACTGCTCGATCGAGTATCACCCAAGCAAGGCTAATGTGGTAGCCGATGCTCTAAGTCGAGAGTCAGATCTCGATCTCGAGAGCAATGTTTGCTCGTCTGAGTCAGTATGATGATGGAAGTCTGTTAACTGAGTTGCAAGTGAGGCCAACCTGGTTGGATCAGATTAAGGAAAAACAGTTGAACGATGAGTCTTTGGTCGCTCACTTTCAACAAGTTAAGGAAGAGGAAACTTCTGAGTTTGGGAGCCAGAAGAGAGGATGCAACAACAATACCCTCATCTGTTTGGATTAGGTAAATTTCGAGGACAAAATTTCTTTAAGGAGGGTAGAGTTGTAACGCCCCAATTTTCGGGAATTCTGTGAATGTTGGCATAGGTTTAATTATGTTAGTGGGCCTCTAGAAAGCCCAAACTTAAGATAGAACTCGCTAATTTTAGTTAATTTTTGTTCCATAAGAAAAAGGGAGTGAAATTATTAAATAGGACCTATGTGAAAATGTTTGAAAATGCTATAGGCTAATTTGTAGTGGCCAAATAAATAGGAGTGCAAAATAGGAGGATTTGCATGACAAACCTCCCATTTTACATGAAGTGGCCAACCATCATGTTGTTGTAGACAAAATGTACACTTGATATCCATAATTTATGGTACAAATTAATACAAATTGATAATAGGTTAGGTAAATGTTCCATGATAATGGATTAGGTAAATATTCCATGATAATGGGTTAGGTAAATGTTTCATGATAATGGTTTAGGTAAATGTTTCATGATAAGAAATTCATGTCTTTTGTATTAAAGAATTAAATGGATGAAATATGAAGTTTTATTAAAAGAAAAAGGGGTGAAAAGAACAAAGTTTTGTCCATCTTTGTTCATCATAGCTGAAAGTTAGAGAAGAGAAAGGAGAGGAGAAAGCTCTTGAGTGTTCGGTCACTTGGGGAAGAAAATTGAAGGTAAGTTCATGGTAGTTTGCTTCTATCTTGATGTTCATGAGTTCTTCTTGATTCTATCTTAACTCTTGAAGTATATTTTGATTTTTAGTTGTGTTGTGAGCATTTGTTCATGAATTAAAATGAAGGAAATGGTTGTTGTTTCATGTTCTTTTGATGAAAATGGAAGATATGTGAAGTTGAGCCAAACAAATGAGCATGCATGTGCCTTAGATGTTAAAGGAAAAATCAGCTAACATGTTGTGCTTTAAAATGATGAAATGGAGATTATACTTAAGTAAAATCATAGATATGTGATGATTGATTAGTGATATACATGTTTAAATAACAAGCATGCAAGTTAGGTGTGAAAGAGTGATTTGGTAATAAATCTGCTTGGGACAGCAGCAGTAACGTGACTTTGGAAAATCACCATAAATTGTGGGAGATGAATTAGAAGCTGAATAAATTGTGTAATTAAAGCTTAATGAGTCTAGTTTCAAATGGAATAAACGACAACATATTTTGAATTCTGTACAATGAGAAATTTGATTCGTAATGAAGAGTGGTCAGATTAGTCAAACAGTGAAACATGGGAAACTTTGAGAAAAATCTGGTATTGATCGGCTAAACCAAAAATTCTGAAAATTTAATGGATAAAAGATATATGAGTCTATTTTCAAGGAAAATTAACGGCACTTGATTTGGAGTTTCGTAACTCCAGCTATAAATAATTTAGTGACTGTTGCTCAGGAAGACAGCTTGCAGTGAAATTATGATTATGTGGTAAACATTGACAAAAATTTGTTAATGAGTTGCTTATTGATTTCTTATAAGCTTACTATGATCTGTAGGTGTGGTTGGCGAATATTGTAAGGGATTAATATGTAGTTCGATTTTAATAGTTAGATTAACGTGTTAGTAATCCAATTGTAGGCGGTTCGTGTGGATCTCACAAGATATCGTCAGCAAATGTGTGTAACTAACACCCTCTTTCTTAGTCTAGATCGGCAAAAGCCGAAAAGTCAAATGCCAAAACGGTATTTTGTAGATTTGCGAAAAGCGAATGCTCGTGAGGTAAATCGATTAATGTTTTTGGTAAGCTGCAAAATTTGGACCAAAGTGCATGATTTCGTGCCCTCAATATTTTTGGGCTTAATGGGCCAAAATTGGAATGATGGGCCAACGGACCCAATTTGGTAAGAACCCTCGACGTGATTCGTTAGTACGTGAAAAGTAGGAATATGCATGAAAAACCCTAAAATAGATAAATTACTGAAATACCTTTAAAAGTGGAAAATTTACGCTTTACCCTAGTAGATGAATTACCAAATACCCTAGGTTAAATTGACCTAAATGCATGTTTGATTGTTGTTATTTACTGCATGCCATGTTATTATCTCGATGCATGGACCGGGATATTGACGGAGGAAGTACTGAAAGTGGCTTGTCCACGATCGGAGGCTTTGCCTCAATTTATCGATAATCGAGCAAAGAAGGTCAAGAATCGTGGAGTGTTAATGGGTGGGTTGAGCTATTCCCCACATGGAGTGTATGGCTGGTAATGTGGAGTGTAGTGGTTGGTGGGTTGAGTAGTCTCCCAAATGGGCTTGCATATGTTTACCGATGTTGCATGTATTTTGAAATGGGCCTAGGGCCATCTGTTATCTGAATAAGGGGCTAAGGCCCAGTTTATTGTAATCTGAAAAGGGCTCTGGCCCAGTACCACTGTTACCCAAATGGGCTTGCATATGTTATTGATGTTGCATGTATTTTGAAATGGGCCTATGGGCCATACTGTTATCTGAATAAGGGGCTAAGGCCCATTTATTGTAATCTGAAAAGGGCTCTGGCCCAGTACCACTATTACCTGAATAGGCTTAGGCCCAATAGGCTTGAGTGACTTTGGCTTTGAAGGGTTTTCCTTACACACCGAGTTTCCCCAAACTCACCCTTTTATTTTCATCCACGCAGAAATCCCCAACCATAGTGGGCTTGGAGTTGTGAGGGAATTGAGTGGCCACCCGCTCGAAAGTTTGATTTTCTTCGTGAACTGGACATCCTTTTATTTACATTTGAAGTTTTGGGCTTTTAAATGTAATAAGGCCGCTTAACTATTTTTGATGGTTTTAATATGTATTACTAAGATAGGTAATACTTATATTTAACTGTTGAAACTGGATAGCTTTAGGCGTTTTCAAAAACAACAGCTTGATTTCAAAATAACACGACAACAAGCAAAGCTTCCGCAATGAAAGTATTTTTCCAAAATTAATCACTTTTCCTAAAAATGACTTAATCAAATCGGTTTTCCTAGAAATATCCATGACATTAAGGTGTGGCAATGGCGGTATGCATGTCTAGGATTGGATCCGAAGGGAGCTTGGTACTTAAGTAGTTCGATGGACTCACCACCTCTTTTCCGGTTTCCTACCTGGTGCATAGCTTCCATTCACTTTAACCCTTAATGAATTAATCTTTTGAACATCAAGTACGATTTTCTGGACTTAGAAAGGAAATTTTTTTTTACGTTTTTGATGTGGCATGCCGGATCCGGCCATAACTTCTGAGCCGGGTTTGGGGTGCTACATTTAATTATGTTAGTGGGCCTCTAGAAAGCCCAAGCTTAAGATAGAACTCGGCAATTTTAGTTAATTTTTGTTCCATAAGAAAAAGGGGGTGAAATTATGAAATAGGACCTATGTGAAAATGTTTGAAAATGCTATAGGCTAAATTGAAGTGGCCAAATAAATAGGAGTGCAAAATAGGAGGATTTGCATGACAAACCTCCCATTTTACATGAAGTGGCCAACCATCATGTTGTTGTAGACAAAATGTACACTTGATATCCATAATTTATGGTACAAATTAATACAAATTGATAATAGGTTAGGTAAATGTTCCATGATAATGGGTTAGGTAAATGTTTCATGATAATGGATTAGGTAAATATTCCATGATAATGGGTTAGGTAAATGTTTCATGATAATGGTTTAGGTAAATGTTTCATGATAAGAAATTCATGTCTTTTGTATTAAAGAATTAAATGGATGAAATATGAAGTTTTATTAAAAGAAAAAGGGGTGAAAAGAACAAAGTTTTGTCCATCTTTGTTCATCCTAGCCTAAAGTTAGAGAAGAGAAAGGAGAGGAGAAAGCTCTTAAATGTTCGGTCACTTGGGGAAGAAAATTGAAGGTAAGTTCATGGTAGTTTGCTTCTATCTTGATGTTCATGAGTTCTTCTTGATTCTATCTTAACTCTTGAAGCATATTTTGATTTTTAGTTGTGTTGTGAGCATTTAGTCATGAATTAAAATGAAGGAAATGGTTGTTGTTTGATGTTCTTTTGATGAAAAATGGAAGATAGGTGAAGTTGAGCCAAACAAATGAGCATGCATGTGCCTTAGATGCTAAAGGAAAAATCGGCTAACATGTTGTGCTTTAAAATGATGAAATAGAGATTATGCTTAAGTAAAAATCATAGATATGTGATGATTGATTGGTGATATACATGTTTAAATAACATGCATGCAAGATAGGTGTATGAAAGAGTGATTTGGTAATAAATCTGCTTGGGACAGCAGCAGTAACGTGACTTTGGAAAATCACCATAAATTGTGGGAGATGAATTAGAAGCTGAATAAATTATGTAATTAAATATTATTGAGTCTAGTTTCTAATGAAATAAACAAGAACATATTTCGAATTCTGTACAATGAGAAATTTGATTTGTAATGAAGGGTGGTCAGATTAGTCAAACAGTGAAACATGGGAAACTTTGAGAAATTTCTGGTATTGATTGGCTAAACCAAAAATTCTGAAAATTTTATGGATAGAAGATATATGAGTCTATTTTCAGGGAAAATTAACGGCACTTGATTTGGAGTTTCGTAGCTCTAGTTATAAATGATTTAGTGACTGTTGCTCAGAAAGACAGCTTGCAGTGAAATTATGATTATGTGGTAAACATTGACAAAAATTTGTTAATGAGTTGCTTATTGATTTCTTATAAGCTTACTATGATCTGTAGGTGTGGTTGACCGAATATTGTAAGGGGTTAATACGTAGTTTGTATTTGAATAGTTAGATTAACGTGTTAGTAATCCAATTGTAGGCGGTTCATGTGTGGATCTCGT
The DNA here is from genome assembly GCF_025698485.1 of Gossypium arboreum. Taxonomy (NCBI): domain Eukaryota; kingdom Viridiplantae; phylum Streptophyta; class Magnoliopsida; order Malvales; family Malvaceae; genus Gossypium; species Gossypium arboreum. Next base: position 9,076,373 of record NC_069073.1, on the reverse strand, counting down.
CAGCATATCGTCGCAAACAGGTGTGTAACTAACACCCTCTTTCTTAGTCTGGATCGGCAAAAGTCGAAAAGCCGAAATGCCGAAAACCGGTATTTTGTAGATTTGCGAGTGTAATGCTCGTAAGGTAAATCGATTAATGTTTTTGGTAAGCTGCAAAATTTGGACTGCAAAGTGCATGATTTCGTGCCTCGATATTTTTGGGCTTAATGGGCCAAAATTGGAATGATGGGCCAACGGGCCCAATTCAGTAAGAAACCTCGGTACGTGTTCTGTTAGTACGTGAAAGGTAGGAATATGCATGAAAAACCCTAAAATAGATAAATTATTGAAATACCTTTAAAAGTGGAAAATTTATAGCTTTACCCCTAGTAGATAAATTACTGAAATACCCCTAGGGTTAAATTGACCTAAATGCATGTTTGACTGTTGTTATTTGCTGCATGCCATGTTGTTATTCTGATGCATGGGATTGGGATATTGAAGGAGGAAGTACTGAAAGTGGCTTGTCTACATACTGGAGGCTTTGCCTCAATTTATCGTTAATCGAGCAAAGAAAGGTCAAGAATCGTGGAGTGTTAAATTGGGTGGGTTGAGCTATTCCCACATGGAGTGTATGGTGGTACGGTGGAGTGTAGTGGTTGGTGGGTTGAGTAGTCTCCCCAAATGGGCTTGCATATGTTATTGATGTTGCATGTATTTTGAAATGGGCCTATGGGCCATACATTATCTGAATAAGGGCTAAGGCCCGGTTTATTGTAATCAAAAGGGCTTTGGCCCAGCACCATCATACTGAATGGGCTTAGGCCCAATGGGCTTGAGTGACTTGGACTTTGAATGGGTTTTCCTTACACATCGAGTTTCCCCAAACTCACCCTTTTATTTTCATCCACGCAGAAATCCCCAACCATAGTGGGCTTGGAGCGTGAGGGAATTGGAGTGGCCACCCGCTCGAAAGTTTGATTTTCTTCCGTGAACTAGACATCCTTTTATTTACGTTAGAAGTTTTGGGCTTTTAAATGTTATAAGGCCGCTTAATTATTTTTGATGGTTTTAATATGTATTACTAAGATAGGTAATACTTATATTTAACTGTTGAAACTGGATAGCTTTAGGCGCGTTTCGAAAACAACAGTTGATTTCAAAATAACACGACAACAAGCAAAGCTTCCGCAATGAAAGTATTTTTCCAAAATTAATCACTTTTCCTAAAATGACTTAATCAAATCGGTTTTCCTAGAAATATCCATGACATTAAGGTGTGGCAATGGCGGTATGCATGTCTAGGATTGGATCCAAAGGAGCTTGGTACTTAAGCGGTCCGATGGACTCACCACCTCTTTTCCTGTTTCCTACCGGTGCATAGCTTCCATTCACTTTAACCCTTAATGAATTAATCTTTTGAACATCAAGTACGATTTTCTGGACTTAGAATGGAAATTTTTTTTTTTTACGTTTTTGATGTGGCATGCCGGATCCGGTCATAACTTCTGGGCCAGGTTTGGGGTGCTACAAGTTTTTTTAGAGCTTGGACCATTGGTGGTTATCTTAGGCCATGACAATTCCAAGATAAAAAGGACTCATAAAATCTAAGAAAAACGAAACCCATAATCAATAAGGCAGATGTTACGGAAAATAGCTCAATCGCTGGAATCATTGAATTTACAAACCCTAGAGGACTTCTGTGGTAGACCATCTTTGGACCAACACGAAGAAACCTTGAAATCGTTGTCAAACGAAAGAAAATCTCTTACTATTTGCACATGAGTTCTACATGTAAAGCTTTAGGATTTGGAGCGACATATGGGATGAGTAAAGTTGTATGAAATCTTTTTTAAGCTTAGAATGAAAATTGGGAAGCTATAAATACATAAATCAATCAAATTAAATTTGGGTTTTTATCTGATTTTAAGACTACATATAATAATAGATAAAAAAGTTTGCATGCTTCTCAAGGAAAATGTAACAATATTGCATCTATATAAACAACACAATAAATTAAAATACAAAACAAAATATAAAATATGGTTACTTATTAAATTTTTTTAAAGAAATATAGTGGCAAAATAAGGGGATTTGTGTAGGGCTTAAGGCTGAGGGTCAAAGGCCCCCATGGTATCGACCATGATGTACAAGTAGAACCCATATAGAACTACACTTTTTCTATTTGACATTTATTAGAATAAGGTTTTTCAACCTTTAAATAGATGTAGTCAAAGCTCCTCTTATATCATTCGTTTTTCAACATTGTTGTAGGCCAATTTTGGCCCAAATACAACCAAATACCCACCCCAATTTCATCAGCCCAACATCATCAAACCCAATCTAAACCAACACCCACCTAAACTAACCCACTAACCCTAGCCCACCATCACCAAACATTTTCCAGCAAAGAAAAAAAAACAGCACACCCTCAACCTTGGCCAACACTCTCCCATGCTGCCTCGCCACCAAGACCACTCCCACTCTCCTATGTTGTCTGCCACCAAGCACCATCACACACCCCACCGTCCATGCCCATGCCCCGCAAACAAGCAAAAATGAAGCAAGAATAGAAAATAATAATAAAGTATGTAAAAATTAGGCTATATAAAGCCATCCAAACAACAAACGTAAAAGGGGGAAGGATGTACAAAAAAAATTTGTATCAAAAACAAAAGAAAAAGAAAAGCTTAGAAGGTGAACTTCAATTTTTTCCTCTGTTATCTCAATCTTTCTATTTATCTTTGCTTTGTTTTATTTTTATTTCATTAACTTACTTTAAAACAAAAAGAATCAAGGAAGAAAAGAGTCTTACTGGATCTACCCGTGGCGCTCCCTCTCCATTCTAAGCACGGTGAACTCGCCATGATGATGGGTGTTAAAACCTTAGTGAAGAAAAGAGAAAGAGATAAAAAAGGGGGTTTGAGAGCGCTTTTCGGAAAAAATATATAAAGGTTAAAATGGTTTTAAATAAAAATTGAAAAGTCAAAAGGAAACGGCGCCACTAACATTTGTATGTTTCGCTTTTAGGATATTTGTTCCCTAGTCCCTCAACCTCTCCGGGCTTGCTGCAATTTAGTGCTTTAGTTACCTTTTTCCTATGATTTTGCAATTTGGCCACCTAATTCTCTGAGGTTTTCAATTTAGCCCGCACCAAGTATCTGCGTCTTAATGATTGGGGATATTTCTGCTTTCGGTCCTCCCATGTTGCGCATATTGCAATCTGCCCTCTCCTCCTTATTTTCTTTTCAAATCACCTCCATAACTTTGTTTTTAGTTTAATTTTAGTCCTGTTGCTTTTTTTGTTTTTTATCTAAATATCCTTGTTATTTTCATATTATTGATATTATTATTATTATTATTATTATTATTATTATTATTATTATTATTATTATTATTATTATTATTATTATGTGCTTTTGTTATATGCGTATATATATATGTATTTGTATTAGGTTTTTTATTTATTTTAATATTTTAATGCTATACTTGCCTTTATATTTCAACATTATTATTATTATTATTATCACCAATGTTTATATATGTTTTACATATATATGTATATATATATTTACGTATAGGCTTATTTTTTTACTTTACTTCAATATCTTTATTGTTTTTGTTTTGTGTTTCAATATTGTTATTATATTTATTATTATTATCATTATAATAGTGTATATTTCTATTTAAGTACATAGATTTATATATATAGTATTTTTGTTCATTACATTGTTGTTTTTTTTGTATTTTAATACCATTACTATTATAATCATTAACCGTAGTATATGTTTTGTTATATACGTATATATTTTATATATTATGTATATTATTATTTTTATTATACATATTACGTATATATTAAATATCGTACTATTCATGTATTATATCATATATGCACATATCTTTAATATATATATATATATATATAAGTATATCTTTATGTAATATTAATATTATTATTAATATTAATATGTTTTTAACATCATAATTATATGTGTATATATTATGTAAAATGTTTTAATATTATATTATATATATGCTTTATATATATTATGAATATGTATTTTCAATATTATTAGTTAAATTTTTGTATATATTACCCTATGTACATATTTTAATAATACAAGTTACATATACCTATTTACTATCTTATGTATATACTTCAAACACTATATATAGTATATTTCTAACACTATTATCTGTTTATATATACATATATATATATATATATATATATTTTACATATATACTCTTAATTATCTTTATATGTATATTCATCGTGTTCTCATTGTGTTCTCGTATTTCATACTATTGTTACATTTAATATCGCGTGCATTGTCATTGTTTAATATTATTGTCGTATGTATTATGTGCCTTGATGTATTTCCAACTATTATTTTCGCTTCCGCCTATTTTTATATATTACCCTTTGTTCACTATTTTAAAATATTTATTCGTGTTTTATTTAATTCAATAAGTAAGGCAACGCATCGATTTTAAACACTATGCCATCGATTTCATCGCTATGTTGGGTGAATATCAATCGACTTGTGTTAAAACGGTATATCCTTCTCAATAGAAAACGAAACTTGAAATTTCTCGTGTTTTGATCGGATCACGATTCAATGTTACTTTGGACTAGCAATTTTAAAAATTAAGACAACATTTGTTTATAAGATACCAATTTTGGGCGTCGCGTGGGTGCTAATACCTTCCTCGCAGAATCGACTCCGAACTCAAATTTTTCTCTAGACTTTAACGTAGACCTAAACTCGGCCTTCTTTCGTTTTAAAAATAAATTTATTAGGTGTCCGATCACACCTATAAAAAGGATCGATGGCGACTCCTTTATAAATAAAATCGAAAGTTGGTTTTCAAATGTTTAATGAATCATCACAATTAGCGACCAACCAAAAGCTAAGCCAAAGCGAAACAAATTTTTACGTCACTACACCGGGCGACTCCAATCGGGATATAGCCTTGCGAGTCGAGTCGAATTAAACATGTTTTGTCAAAATTTTCAAACTTCCTTGTTCAAAATAAATATTTGGTCGTGATCCAAAATCTCGCTTTCAAAAATTCATGCATTTGTATCGTGTTGTAAATATTTCTTCTAACTTGTTGTTTGTTTGTTTTTCGCTTTTATGGTTTTAATTCGGTTTAGTTTCTTCAAATAAAATGTAAAGGTTTGTGATTTTCTCCCCACACACCGCACTTGCATTTTCGCATAACATGAGTTCTCTACCCGGCCCGTCCGCTTAAGTGAAAATAAACGCTACGCCTTCGTGAGTTAACTCGTCCTCCGACAAAGCTAGTGAATACTTTCGGTTACATATGACTTATGCTTTCGTGAGTTAACTTGTCCCTCCGCATAGGCATAAGTAAATGTAATCCTCGAATTGAACTCGTAAGCCTATGATGGGCAATGACTGAGGCTCTATACTAATCTTAGTAGATGACAGTATGGACAATTCGAGTACCTATCTAGAGCCAAAACCGCATATAGTGAACTGTACGAGCCACCTAACTAGAGCCATGCCTAACCTTTGTCCGTTTACTAGTCACCGAAATAAGTACACGGGAAAAACACATCCTACCTTCTGTTTCTTTTACATTTACGCTTTCTATGCAAGGGAATCGAGTCCATTGGACCAAGGAGCTTAATTTGTTAGATTTTCCATAGTTTTTCTCTGTTCATATGTGTTATGCTAACCAAGGTTGTTTGTCCGTATTTCTATTTTTCATCATGCATCAAAGGCATCTTGTTAGGAAGGTGTTGATTAGAGATTGGTTGCCAAAACGGGTTTCGATGGAGGAGTCAATTATACGAATGACCAAATATTGTGTAATAGACTCTTTTGATTAAGGAAATGCCTAAATAGGGGCTATCTTGAAATTAACACCAAATTTTGCATATTCATGATCGACATTCATCTCGCCATTTATTCATTCATTCATTCATTGCATGTACATGTCCCTTAATCATCCATCGAGGTGAAACCGTATGATCTACAGCCAGACGCTACGAGTCGGAATCACGCCATTCAGTATAAGACGCGGCTAAGAGCTAGAACTATGGAGACCAAATTCAATGAGAGAATTGAAAGAATGGAAAAGGCCCAAAGAGAATTGCAAGAATAGTTGGCTAAATCACAGCAAGAAATGAGAGATCTGATGGTAAGGTCTCGAGAGGAATCACTCAAGCAAAAGGATCAAATGGCCAAAATGATGGAGATAATGTCAGCTTTTGTTAAAGGGAATGGACTTATACAGAGTCCTGACGTTATAGAACCTCAGTCAAGAGTTAATCATAATCAGGATCCGTTTTATCCCCCAAGATTCACCCCGCCTCACGCTCATGTAACGCAAAGAGGATGTCCTCAAAAGGAGCCTCAGAGGCTTGGAGCAACGACTGCACCACCTACTCATTTAGGGCAAGGTATATCCAGATCAAACCCCGGAGGTAATCCCGCTGATCCCAATATTCCAGATTGGGATGACCCAGTAGAGATAGCCAAGTTGAAATTAGACGATCATGATGTTTGGGGCAAGTATAGGAGTTTTGAAGAAAGGCTCAAGGCAATCGAAGGCACTGAAGTCTTCTCTGCATTAAGTGCCAAGGAGCTCAGTCTAGTGCCTGATCTGGTTCTACCTCCAAAGTTTAAAGCACCAGATTTTGAAAAATACGACGGAACGAGATGTCCAAGAATGCATCTTGTCATGTTTTACCGAAAAATGACGAGTCACGTGAATAAAGATAAGTTGCTAATACACTGTTTCCAAGACAGCTTGGTCGGATCGGCTCTTCGATGGTATAATCAACTTAGTAGAGAAAGGATCCGATCATAGAAAGACTTAGCATCAGCATTTTGTGAACAGTACAAGCATGTGTCTGACATGGTGCCTGATCGGTTGACTCTGCAGATGATGGAAAAGAAGCCGACGAAACTTTTAAGCGATGCGCAGAGATGAAAGGACATCTCGGCACAAGTAGAACCCCTTTAACCAAAACTGAAATAGTGGTTCTCTTCATCAACACTTTGAGAGCACCATTCTATGACAAGTTGGTAGGAAGTGCTACTGACAGACTTTGCGTAACATTGTGATATCCGGGAACTTATAGAGAATGCCATCAAAATGGAAGGATGGAATGCCCCGAGAGCTCAAAAGGGCAGCACCCATGAAGAAAAAAGAGCCAGAAACCCATGTGGTGGGAATAGGAAGCCACTATGCTTCTAATTCGTACCCAACTCAACCATGACCTCGATATCACCCACCTCCAATTTCACATACTTGGGAGTGTTTTGAACAATGGGACAATGGAAGAGATCCGTACTTTTAAAGCTAATCTAGAGTAATATTCAAAACATACTTATTGCCTTAAGACCTAGAGGTGATAAGATTTCTTTTGAGAAATAGGTTTCGGTCCAAGATTTTTATTTCAATGAAATGCATCTTTTTGAGTAAATTTTCTTCTATTTATAGATTCTTTTATTATTTGGACTTTCATTCTTTTATTTTACATTCATGATCATCCTATACAAATAATCATCCTTAGAATCATTTATTCTCTAGAATTTTCCTTCATACCCACAGTAGGTCCCCAGATATCAATGTCACGAGCGATGTGTCACTAACTCCCTTTGGAGCAAGATGTGTGTCTAGAGGAATCTCAGGACTTCGAAGATGACAGAGACTGTGTCCATCTTCTGATTCGTGAAGGATAACAGAATAAGATGAAAAACAGACCCTAACTTACAAAGGGTCAGCTGACATTGTGAGCTTGAGAAAGTGATGAAGATCGAAACCTAGCTCACCGCAAAAATAAGGCAAGACTATTGAGTTATTTTAAGAATTCAAGGATGTTTTGCACGATCATATTAAGACGCACTTAGGAACATCCGGAAAGAGGTCTATAAGGGTGTCTAGAGAACACATGACAATGGTTCGCAATAGCCAAGCTAATCAATGAGGATCGGATGTTGTTGGTCCACCATGGAAGGGAATAGCATCGCTTATGACGCCAAGACTCACGTGCTTCTTTCATCTCTTCACAAACTTTTCAATACATAGGGCATAGATGTTCTGGGGATGATCTCGTCAAAAGCTTCCAGTCGACATCATCGTCGTGACCGTCAATTGCTTCACTAAGAAGATGAATGTAGCTTCATATGCCAATATTATAAAGTCGACAGTCATGAAAAAAAAGAAAAAAAACAAAAAAAAACAAAAAGAAAAAAAGAGACAAGAAAAAAACAAAAAAAAAAGAAATCAAATGCGAGAAAGAATCATGTTTTAATGCGTAACTGTACAATGTCATATCACAATGCAATAAAGGCTGCCAAAAGAAAAATACAAAAATCAAGAAAAGTTATAGAAGGTGACCGAGACTTGTAAATATTGGCATAAGAAGCTACCTTTTACTCTTTGTGCTTATTAAAGTTGACCAGGACCTTCACTGGGGCATTAGAGGTGGTTCTGTCCATGAAAATTAAGATTCTTTTTCTCCAAGCTTTGATTGAATCAAGAATTGGATGAAGTAAAATGTCTTCATTAAACTTGACTGCAGAAAAGGGTTTGAAGGTCAAACGCGTATGATGCTGAGTTATGACGGAAATGGTTCACCCAAAGGAATTTCATAGTAGGAACTTGATATTGCAGAAGATCCTTTCTATACGAAAGGATTTCAAAGGGAAATGGATGCTTAAGAACTTTATGAGGTAAAGGAGGCTTTCCCGAAGAACACCGATCCAATCCTAAATTCGGATTCACCCAAAATACTTAAAAGGAGTGGCCAAGGTGAAAACCCGCAAAGGCGCCTTGTGACCTTCATTCATTCAAAAGCAAAAAAGAAAAAAGAAAAGAAAATGGAGAGGTCAAGGTGAAAACCGCAAAGGGCACCTTGAGACCAAAGGGTTTTGAGTTGAAAACCCGAAAAGGCACTCAAATCTTGTTCAAAGGTGGGGCATATGGTAGTCTTGCTATACTTGAATTGACAAAGGAAGAAGTATGTTACGTCTTGGGGCATTGAAAAGTACTCAATCCCCTAAACACATGTTGAACTCAAAATTGTCTCAAAAGGAGTTTGTACAGAGAAGCTCAGGCGGCGATATTTGGGGCACTTAGCTTTATTTTACCTATTTCTAAATTTATCTTTGATTATCTTATTCTTTTCAAAATAAGCTTCCAATAAACTTGCATTTACTCTCATTGTTCAACTTGTTTGTTTCGAGCTATGCTCTTAACCGATTTTTCTTCTTGTCCATCAGTTCGATCCTTTTCAAGCATTTTGCATTGAAATAATGATTAATGGACTAATCATACTTTTACAAAAGGAATTTTGCATATTACTCGAAAGCTTCTAAATAGTACAAGAACTCGAAACCAGTCGGTTGTTCAAGAGCTTACCAAGTGTAAGGGTTGGAAATATTTGAGCTCAAATTGAGTTTATCTCCTCAGATTTTCTGTCAAAAATATCAGTCAATGGAACAAATTATAGATCATACACCCTTGAGTTACAGTAGGATACAGATCCTATAGCCAGGAATTGCAGTGGAATGGTTTAAGGATAGTGCCAACCTTGTATCCCAAAATTACAGTGGAATGGACCCTGAAATTACGGTGGGGCTGAGCAAAACGCGATTATTTCTTCAAATTTTGGGTCAAAATACCAACCGAGCATTAGGGCAGCGTACTACGTCAGTAATAGAGCCCTGATGGGCAATGAGTGATGACGCTTTAAAAAAAAAAAAAGAAGAAGATCGAGATGAAAACCTGAAAAGGGCATCTTGATAAACAAAAATTAGGATGAAAACCCGAAAGGACGTCCTAATGAAGCAGGTTTGGGCCCAAGGAGTAAAAAGATTCAAGAAGTGAGTCAAGCAGCAAGACTACAGTATTTGAAGGATTTTCAGCAGCTCGTAAATTTATACGCAAGATGACATACTCAAAAAGATTCTTGATTAAGAAATGTGGAAGAATTCATGCGTTGAAGATCTAAAGTATTTTGAAATGACATGCTCCAAACAAAAGAAATGTTGAGCATTACCCGGATGAGAATTTGATAAGTAAAAGAGCCTCAACGTAAGGACAAAGCTCAACCAGGGGTAAGAGAGCGATAACTGAGAAACGTAGATTACTCGTGAAGCTAGAGGACGGGTACAGGGCCTGAAGAGAAAGTCAAGAGTCAAAGCAATGAACACAGATCATTAAAAATCATGACGGAAAGGGACATACGACAAACATGCCTAAGGCGTATAGCATAATCATGTAGGCATAAAGGCATTTAAGACAAACATGTGCATATCATGATAACATCATGCATGTGTACTCTAGTAGAATAAGAAGATGTGATGATAGTTGTATTAAATTAAAGGAAAAGACACCGAGTTCCACCGGATAACATGTTTTGGTATTCGATGCTTTTATTTCGCTTTCAAAATTCAACTCATATTATGGAGGTGAGTTGAGCCTCGGGCACGCTTGAGGTATTTTCAATTTCGCTCTTCAAAAAATCAACTCATATTATGAAGGTGAGTTGAGCCTCGGACACGCCGAGGTAATTTTAATTTCTGTTTTCAAAATCAACTCATATTGCGAGAGGTGAGTTGAGCCTCGTGACATGCCGAGGTAATTTCAATTCTGCTTTCTTCAATTTTGTCAAAATCAACTCATATTATGAGAGGTGAGTTGAGCCTCGCCTCACATGCCGAGGTCTTTTCAATTTCTGCTTTTCAATTTCGTCTTTCAAAAAATCAACTCATATTGCGAGAGGTGAGTTGAGCCTCGTGACACGCCGAGGAAATTTCAATTTATGTTTGTCACAAAAAATCAACTCATATTGCAGAGATGAGTTGAGCCTCGTGGCACGCCGAGGTATTTTCAATTTCGCTTGTCAAGAATCAACTCATATTGCGAGAGGTGGGTTGAACCTTTTAATTTCTACTTTTCAAAATCAGCTCATATTATGAGAGGTGAGTTGAGCCTCGGCACGCCGAGGTATTTTCAATTTTGTGTTTTAATTTCAACTCATATTGCGAGAGGTGAGTTGAACCTCGTGTCACACGCCGAGGTATTTTCAATTAAGCCTTTCAATTTCGTCTTTCAAAAATCAACTCATATTGCGAGAAATGAGTTGAGCCTCGGGCACGCCGAGGTATTTTCAATTGTCTGTTTGTCAAAAATCAACTCATATTGCGAGAGGTGAGTTGAGCCTCGTGGCACGTTGAGGTATTTTCAATTTCGCTTTAATTTCCATGTTTCAAAAATCAACTCATATTGCGAGAGGTGAGTTGAACCTCGTGTCACGATGAGGTATTTTAATTTCCGTTTTCAAAAATCAACTCATATTGCGAGAGGTGAGTTGAGCCTCGTGACATGCCGAGGTAATTTCAATTCTGCTTTCTCCAATTTATGTTTTTCAAAAATTAGCTCATATTGCGAGAAGTGAGTTGAGCCTCGTGGCACGCCGAGGTATTTTCGATTCGCTTTCCAATTTCGCTCTTCAAAAAATCAACTCAGATTATGAGAGGTGAGTTGAGCCTCGTGGCACACCGAGGTATTTTCAACTTTGCTTTCCAATTTCTGCCTTTCAAAAAAAAAAAAAAACTCATATCGCGAAAGGTGAGTTGAGCCTCAGGACACGTTGAGGTATTGTCAACTTTCGTTTCTTGATTTATGTTTTTCCAAAAATTAATTCATATTGCTAGAGGTGAATTGAGCCTCAGGACACGCTGAGGTATTGTCAACTTTCGTTTCTTAATTTATGTTTTTCCAAAAATTAATTCATATTGCTAGAGGTGAATTGAGCCTTAGGATCACACGCCGAGGTATTTTCAATTAATGTTTTTTCAATTTATACTTTTCAAGAATCAACTCATATTACGAGAGGTGAGTTGAGCCTCGAGTCACATGCTGAGTTTTTAAAAGTCGATTCATATTATGAGAAATGAGTTGAGCTCGGGATCACACACCGAGTAAAGAATAAAGATTGGAGCCGATTGAAGGCACCAGATTTTGTCTCCCGGTTGCAGTGGAGCTGGTCGAGGACATCGATCATACCTTTCAAGTGGCGTAAGAGAAGACCAAAACCTTATCTCACGGAAGCAATAGAAGAGAGGATTGAAGTCGTAGATCTTATCCTTCCGGGTTACAAGAAGCGGATGGAAGCCACAAATCTCATATCCTTGAAACTACATTGAAGTAGATTGAAGCTACAAGGCCCATATCGAAGATGCAATGAATCAACCAAAGCTACAAGATGCGACGGACTAGTAAGAGACGCCTGAAAAGAAGAGCGCCAAAGAAGTCAACAATTGGCAAGACCGGGCAAAATTGGTTTTCATTATGTCTTTGCTCTATTCCCATTACACGATAATGAGCAAAGAGGGCATTGTTGTAGGCCAATTTTGGCCCAAATACAACCAAATACCCACCCCAATTTCATCACCCAACATCATCAAACCCAATCTAAACCAACAACCCACCTAAACTAACCCACTAACCCTAGCCCACCATCACCAAACATTTTCCAAAGAAAGAAAAAAAAAACAGACACCCTCAACCTTGGCCAACACTCTCCCATGCTGTCTCGCCACCAAAGACCACTCCCACTCTCCTATGTTGTCCGCCACCAAGACCATCACACACCCCACCGCCCATGCCCATGCCCCGCAAACAAGCAAAATAGAAGCAAGAATAGAAAATAATAATAAAGTATGTAAAAATTAGGCTATATAAAGCCATCCAAACAACAAACGTAAAAGGGGGGGGAAGGATGTACAAAAAAAAATTTTGTATCAAAAACAAAAGAAAAAGAAAAGCTTAGAAGGTGAACTTCAATTTTTTCCTTTGTTATCTCAATCTTTCTATTTATCTTTGCTTTGTTTTATTTTTATTTCATTAACTTACTTTAAAACAAAAAGAATCAAGGAAGAAAAGAGTCTTACCGGATCTACCCGTGGTCGCTCCCCTCTCCGCTTCGCACGGTGAACTGCCGATGATGGGTGTTGAAACCTTAGTCAAGAAATGAGGAAGAGATAAAAAAGGAGGGTTTGAGAGCGCTTTTCGTAAAAAATATATAAAGGTTAAAATGGTTTTAAATAAAAATTGAAAAGTCAAAAGGAAACGGCGCCACTAACATTTGTATGTTTCGCTTTTAGGATATTTGTTCCCTAGTCCCTCAACCTCTCCAGTCTTGTGCAATTTAGTGCTTTAGTTACCTTTTTCCTATGATTTTGCAATTTGGCCACCTAATTCTCGAGGTTTTCAATTTAGCCCCGCACCAAGTAATCTGCGTCTTAATGATTGGGGATATTTCATTTCGGTCCTCCCATGTTGCGCATATTGCAATCCGCCCTCTCCTCCTTATTTTCTTTTCAAATCGCCCCATAACTTTGTTTTTAGTTTAATTTTAGTCCTGTTTCGTTTTTTTTGTTTTTTATCTAAATATCCTTGTTATTTTCATATTATTGATATTATTATTATTATTATTATTATTATTATTATTATTATTATTATTATTATTTATTAGTATTATTATTATTATTATTATTATTATTATTATTATTATGTGCTTTTGTTATATGCGTATATATATGTATTTGTATTAGGTTTTTTATTTATTTTAATATTTTTAATGCTATACTTGCCTTTATATTTCAACATTATTATTATTATTATTATCACCAATGTTTATATATGTTTTACGTATATATGTATATATATATTTACGTATAGGCTTATTTTTTTACTTTACTTCAATATCTTTATTGTTTTTGTTTTTGTGTTTCAATATTGTTATTATATTTATTATTATTATCATTATAATAGTGTATATTTCTATTTAAGTACATAGATTTATATATATAGTATTTTTGTTATGTTACATTGTTGTTTTTTTTGTATTTTAATACCATTACTATTATAATCATTAACCGTAGTATATGTTTTGTTATATACGTATATATTTTATATATTATGTATATTATTATTTTTATTATACATATTACGTATATATTAAATATCGTACTATTCATGTATTATATCATATATGCACATATCTTTAATATATATATATATATAAGTATATCTTTATGTAATATTATTATTATTATTAATATTAATATGTTTTTAACATCATAATTATATGTGTATATATTATGTAAAATGTTTTAATATTATATTATATATATGCTTTATATATATTATGAATATGTATTTTCAATATTATTAGTTAAATTTTGTATATATTACCCTATGTACATATTTTAATAATACAAGTTACATATACCTATTTACTATCTTATGTATATACTTCAAACACTATATATAGTATATTTCTAACACTATTACTGTTTATATATACATATATATATATATATATTTTACATATATACTCTTAATTATCTTTATATGTATATTCATCGTGTTCTCATTGTGTTCTCGTATTTCATACTATTGTTACATTTAATATCGCTTACATTGTCATTGTTTAATATTATTGTCGTATGTATTATGTGCCTTGATGTATTTCCAACTATTATTTTTCGCTTTCCGCCTATTTTTATATATTACCCTTTGTTCACTATTTTAAAATATTTATTCGTGTTTTTATTTAATTCAATAAGTAAGGCAACGTACCGATTTTAAACACTATGCCATCGATTTCATCGCTATGTTGGGTGAATATCAATCGACTTGTGTTAAAACGGTATATCCTTCTCAATAGAAAACGAAACTTGAAATTTCTCGTGTTTTGATCGGATCACGATTCAATGTTACTTTGGACTAGCAATTTTAAAAATTAAGACAACACTTGTTTATAAGATACCAATTTTGGGCGTCGCGTGGGTGCTAATACCTTCCTCGCGCGTAACTAACTCCCGAACTCAAATTTTTCTCTGTACTTTAACGTAGACCTAAACTCGGCCTTCTTTCGTTTTAAAAATAAATTTATTAGGTGTCCGATCACACCTATAAAAAGGATCGGTGGCGACTCCCTTTATAAATAAAATCGAAAGTTGGTTTTCAAATGTTTAATGAATCATCACAATTAGCGACCAACCGAAAGCTAAGCCAAAGCGAAACAAATTTTTTACGTCGCTACAAACATTAATGAATTTCTTCTCCTCTGCTCGTCATTTTTTCCCGAAAGAATTTTCACGTAAAATTTATGTGATCTTATTTTTCTTATTTTTGCGATCATTCTATTGCTATTATCGACATCTATTATAACATGTTGTCATGGTTTGAACCTTGTTTATCATACCACAACATGTCTATCTCTGATGAAAACTCAACCCATTATATATTTATTAATGAGAAAAAAAAAGGAATTAACCGTTACTTTCTCATTAAATGGAAGGATGATGAAGCCAGGCTGTTGTGAAAGTATTGAAGGGAATAATGGTGAAACTGTGGCCACACATTCAATTGTTCAAGTCATCAATAATTCAATATTTATTATGTTCGTGGTCGAATTTCACAATTTGTGATATTTATTATTATTATTTTAAGACTAGATTTTATGCTTCCCTTACGTTGGGATTTAAATAATTAATTAAAAATATATTATTTTAATTATATTAAATAAGTTCTATTTAAATATCTTATATATTTTTATATTTTAAGTAGATAATATAGATTAAAATTGAATAATTAATTAAATAATTAAATAATTATAATAAATTATGTAAAATATAAGATAAATTAAAATAGATAAAAATACAATATGGTAGTATTAAAACATGGCATGAAGATCAATGTGTGAACCAATCTATTTAAATAACATAATTTAAAATTAATGTTCTTTAGTAATAAAATAATTTTCTCTATATTTCTCTATTAATGCAAACTCTTTAAAGGGAGCTATTTGGCGTTCAGAACTTGTCCATAGAAAATCCAAACACCGAAATTTTGAATAAGAGAAGAAAAGGAAGTCATTCTAAGAACGATACTAATGCCAACCATGATATAAGACAAACAATGATTTGTTTGGGTTCTCTAATGTAGTATAATGAACGAAGAAGAAGGAAGCAAAGATTCAAATAGAATAATTGAATATTTCAATCTCGAGGATGCTATTGGTGATGAGTCTCCTAATGATGAAGATATTCAACATTTGGTTCCAAAAAATAGTAACAAAGAAAATTCCATTGTTGCTGAGAATGAGATGCAATACGAATGTAATTTGAAGTTAGAATCAAGCCAATTAGTCGAATGTATTTTTCAACCATCGATGCATTGTTTGATTTTTATTAAGAGCATACTAAAGTTGAAAGGGTTTAGTGTGGTAAAGAGATCAATGTGCAAAAGGGTGGCGATATGTTCTATTAACTTGTGATAAAGGTGGAAAATCTTGTGGCAACAAGAGTAACAACAAAAGTAGTTTTCTTGCAAGGGTCAATGTTGTATTAGATGGTGATGGGTGGTGGCGTGTAACTAAGCTACTCACAAATGATAGTCATGAACTCTCTCCGTTTACACATAGGCATGTTTCGCTTGATTCAAGAGAACCCTTGAAGTAAATCATATGGTGCATTAGAATTGCCAAGAACGTTAAATTGATCGAAGATGAAATTCAAGGTTTAGCTGAGGATTGTAGAAATTTTATTTATATTATTAGGAGGTTAATTATGGAAGAGAGGGATGCTGAGTCATTACACAAGTTTTTTACAAAATGCAAATGAAAGATAGGAGTTTTTATCATCATGTGAACACTGATGGTGATGGAATATTGAAAAAAAAATTATTTGGATCTATTCACAAAGTAAAGCAACTTACGAGGAATTTTATGTTGTTATTAAATTTAGCATAACTTATCTTGTGAACAAGTATAAGATGCCATTTGTGACAGTTAAACACCATGGTTAGTCTATCCTCCTTAGGTGTGCTTTGATTTCATGTAAGATACTGTAATAACCTGATTTTTAATGGTATTAGAAATGATGATTTTGGAACATTATTTTCAGTAAATGAGTTCATAAATATTAATATTTAATATTTATGAGACTAATATATAAATACATTAAAGTTTATCCTAATAATTTTGCCAAATTGATAGTTAATTAAGGTATAAGAACTAAATTATAAAAATTATCACTATAGATTTTAAATGATCAAAGGACAAAATGAGCAATTAGACCATTTTTAAATGGTCAAATGGTAGTGGATGGTATTAAGAATCCACTAACCTTGTTAATCATAATTAATTTTTAATTAAATAAATTTAATTAATTAAATGTTGATTAATTAAGTCAATATAGGTAAAAAAGTTAAGCAAATGGATGTTATCATCCTTATTTCATTTTGTAACACCCCAAACTCGACTTAGAGATTATAACTGAGTATTGAGGAATGACTCAGCGAAATTGTCTGATGCTCGCTTGTATAATGGCGGAGGTAAGGTTGTTATAGGTAATGGATTTTCTCTACCTATTACACATGTTGGTGGTTCATCTCTCTTGGCTGATGATTCCAGTCCATTATTGCTTCGGGATCTGTTATATGTTCCTGATATTAAAAAAAATCTATTGTCAGTTTCTAAATTTGCTAAAGATAATGGCGTATATTTTGAATTTTATCCTAACTACTGCTATGTCAAGGACTTTAAGACTCATCAGACATTGCTATGCGGAAGTGAGTTGAATGGGCTATATCGATTTGATACTGTTAAGTCAAATTTTGCTTTTAATACTGAAAGCACAGCATTGCCAGAGTCTTTTCAACAGCAGGGCTCAGATGTTCAGTTCGACAGGTGGCATCGGCGATTGGGTCATCCATCATGGGATGTTGTTCGTAGTATTTTGACCTCTTGTAATATTAGAATTTCGACACGTAAAAACTATATGTTGTGTAATGCTTGTGAGCTAGGAAAGGGACACAAGTTGCCCTTTAGGTCTTCTGATTGCGTGTACACTGCCCCTTTAGAACTGGTGGTTGCAGACGTATGGGGGCCAGCTCCTTGCTTTTCTTCTGGCTATCAATATTACTTGTCCTTTGTTGACTCATTTTCTCGACACACATGGATCCATTTTCTTAAAAAGAAATCTGATGCTTTTTCTGCATTTCTTTCGTTCAAGAAATATGTCGAGTTGCAGTTAGGTGTTAAACTTAAACAGCTTCAAACTGATGGCGGGGGTGAGTTTCGGTCATTTGATGTATATCTGAAACAATGTGGAATTGGTCATCGTGTATCATGCCTGCATACCTCAGAGCAAAATGGTCTCGTTGAACGTCGCCATCGACAGATCGTTGAAACAGGACTAGTGCTGTTAGCTCAAGCTTCCTTGCCCATTTCCTACTGGGCTGATGCATTTGCTACAGCTGTGTATATCATGAATAGACTTCCAACTAAAAGCCTATCTGGTGTATCTCCGTGTGAGCAGCTTTTTAGTCACAAACCGGATTATCAACAGCTTAGAGTCTTCGGGTGTCTTTGCTATTCTCTTCTTCGACCATATAATCGTCATAAGCTTCAATACAGGTCTGCTCCTTGTACCTTCTTGGGTTATGCCACAAATCACAGGGGATATAAATGTGTTGATCGATATGGACGTGTTTATATTTCTCGTCATGTTCGTTTTGATGAAGCTACTTATCCATTTGCTCAACTGTCAAAGTCTGTAGTTTCCGTCCCTGACAGCAGATCTGGGCAGTTCATGAGAGATGTTACCTCCTTGCCTATATTCATGACTTCTCCGGCAAATATATCAGAATCATCTCCTGTTGATTCCACTCCCGCTAGTAATTCTAGTCTTGTGGATACTAGTCTGACGGATCCTACTTCAAGCAATTCAGAAGATCGTTTAGCTCCGATTGTTGAGCAACAGGGCTTTTCTTTAATAAATAGACATCCCATGATGACTAGGAGTAAGATGGGGATTTATAAACCGAAGACATATATGGCAGTGGTGAGTGATGTGGAACCCTTAACTATTCATGAGGCAATGGCAATTCCATCATGGAAACAGGCTGTTAATGATGAGCTTCAGGCCTTAATTCGGAATCGCACATGGGATTTAGTTTCAGTGCCGGTGAATCAATCTTTAGTCGGTTGCAAATGGTTGTTTAAAATCAAGAGAAATTCTGATGGTAGTGTAGCACGTAATAAGGTTCGCTTGGTTGCTCAAGGATTTTCTCAAGCAGTAGGACTGGATTATCACGAGACTTTTAGCCCAGTTGTCAAAATCAATACTGTATGTTTGATACTTGCATTAGCTGTATCACGAAAATGGAAGCTTCGACAGGTTGATGTGAACAACGCATTTTTGAATGGAGATTTAGTTGAGGATATTTACATGAAGCAGCCTCTTGGGTTTGAAGTTGTTGATGAGCATGGTCAATCTTTGGCCTGTCGATTAAATAAGGCTATATATGGTCTTAAACAAGCTCCAAGGGCTTGGTTTGAAAAGTCGAGAACTTTTGGTGCATCAATTGCATTTCGCCTTCGAGGCGGATGCTTCTTTATTTTACAAACATACGATGATCTTTGGAAGTGTTTACTTTCTTGTCTATCTTGATGATATCATTGTTACAGGTGGAGATTGTGATGAAATCGATGCAGTTATTTCTTGTCTTGATCGTCAATTTTCTCTTAAAGACTTAGGGGAGCTCAGTTTCTTTCTTGGTCTCGAAGTGGTCAGACATCAAGACCGTATGCATGTTTCTCAGAAAAAGTATGCTCGTGAGTTACTGGAACGTGCTAACATGCTGAATGCTAAGTCTGTGGATACTCCTATGATAAGTTCACCAACTCTTACATCTTTGACTGGAGTGCCGTTGTCTGATGGTACTCTATATCGACAGGTTGTAGGCAGCTTGCAATACTTATGTTTAACTCGTCCTGATTTATCTTTTGCGGTTAATAAAGTGAGTCAATATATGCATCAACCTCATGATGTTCATTGGGCAGCTGTGAAACGTATCTTGAGATATGTTAAGGGTGCAATTGATTATGGGTTGTTATTTCAAGCCTCTGGTTTGAGCTTAACTGGCTTTAGTGATGTTGATTGGGCAAGCTCACTTGAAGATCGTAAGTCTACTTCCGGATTTTGTATATACTTAGGGGATAATCTTGTAGGATGGATGTCAAAAAAACAGAATGTTGTCTCCCGGTCTACTACGGAAGCTGAATATCGAAGTTTAGCTAATGCAACATCTGAAATGGTGTG
Source organism: Gossypium arboreum (assembly GCF_025698485.1). Taxonomy (NCBI): domain Eukaryota; kingdom Viridiplantae; phylum Streptophyta; class Magnoliopsida; order Malvales; family Malvaceae; genus Gossypium; species Gossypium arboreum. The sequence continues at coordinate 9,056,223 of NC_069073.1, read as the reverse complement.
GTTTCAATCTCTGTTGACTGAGATAGGCTTTATGCCTAGTGGTATTCCGATCATTTGGTGTGATAATACTAGTGCCGTTTCTTTAGCGGCTAATCCTGTGCTGCATGCTAAAGTGAAACATGTGGAGTTGGATATTCACTTTGTTCGTGAGAAGGTTTTGAGTAATCAGCTCTGTGTGAATTTTGTTCCTGGATGTGATCAGGTGGCAAATGTGTTGACTAAACCATTGACGGTTGGAGATTTTTCTCGCTGTCGCGATCGTTTGAATGTGGTTTCTGCGAGTTGTTTATTTTCACATACTGGAGAGGGAATGTTAGTGTAACTATATTAGTTAGTTAGTATTTTGTTATAGTCAGTTAGTATTTTGTTATAGTCAGTTGGTAATCTGTTATAAAGCATACTGTTATATAAGGCATTACGACTACTGTATTCGACATCTTGATTGAAATACATGAAGGATTATATGAGTTTCTAAGACCTAAAACACACATCCAGAGCACTTAACCACTGAACCAGATCAATTCACTTGACAACATTTTTCACAATCTTAACTCAAAAGCCAGACGTAACCACTATTGGTTTCACTAACTCAATTTCCTCTAACCTGGTTTTTGGGATGTGACACATTCTGCTTCACCGAATGAACACAAAACCTAACAGGGAGAAAACCATTTTTGAATAGCAAGCTTCGACCCTTAATTGGTAAGCCATTTTAAGTCTTTTTTTTTTAATTTTTATGTTTTTAAGCTCGTGGGAGCTTGATTTAGCTAGCCCATGTACCAATTTGTAAAACTATTAAAGTTTTTGAAAGCTTTCATTATTGGTTTCTTGAAGAAATTTGTGTTAAATTGTTTGATTTTAAGTTTAGATGTGAAAAAGGACTAGATTGTAATGTTTAATTGTTAGTTTTTGAACAAAAGGACTAAAGTGTAAAAATTATGAAATTGATGTGAAGTTACTGTAATAATAGATAATATAGAGGCATAGAAAGATGTAATTGAGATCAGTTTCAAAACTAATGCTCAAAAGTGAAAGATATTGTTATTTCGATTTTAGAAATTAAATTGAATAAAATTAAAAACTTTAGGGAAATTTAAAAAATGAAATCAAAATGGTTCATGTATTTTAGGGGGTGATATTAAAATGTTTGGTATTGATAAATTAAATTGAATAATTGTATAGATCAAGAATTGAACCAAATCAAAGATAATCGGGGAAAAGCCAAAATTATCGATTAATCCTTGCAAATTTAACTTGTTCGCTGATTTGACCAGGTAAGTTCATATGGTATGATTGTATTTAAATTGTTATCCTACCCCCATCTGTTGCACACCAACTTCGTCCAACCAATCAGACTAATAGGACTACATGAGTGACACACAAAAATAATTCTCTTTTGCTCATGCATAGATTCAAACAAAAGACCAAATGGTAAGCTGAAGCCTTACCACTAAACCAACAGGCTCATTCTTGTCACAGTTGAGCGCAAATATTATTTATGCCAGATGATTTAAATATAAGGTTAGGACAAAAGTAACAAAAAATTCAAAGAGAGAGATTTGAACACAAGACCTAAAACACATATCCAAAGCACTTAACCACTGAATCAGATCAATTCACTTGACAACATTTTTCACAATCTCAACTCAAAAGCCAGACGTAACCACTATTGTTTCACTAACTCAATTTCCTCTAACCTAGTTTTAGGGATGTGAGACATTCTCCTTCACCGAATGAACACAAAACCTAAAAGGAAGAAAACCATTTTTGAATAGCAAGCTTCGATCTTTAATTCGTAAGCCATTTTAAGTCATTTTCTTGTAATTTTTATGTTTTTAAGCTCCTGGGAGCTTGATTTAGCTAGCCCATGTACCAATTTGTAAAACTACTAAAGTTTTTGAAAGCTTTCATTGTTGGTTTCTTGAAGAAGTTTGTGTTAAATTGTTTGATTTTAAGTTTAGATGTGAAAAAGGACTAGATTGTAATGTTTAATTGTTAGTTTTTGAACATAAGGACTAAAGTGTATAAATTGTGAAATTGATGTGAAATTACTGTAATAATAGATAATATAGAGACATAGAAAGATGTAATTGAGATCAATTTTGAAACTAACGCTCAAAAGTAAACGATATTGTTATTTCGATTTTAGGAATTAAATTGAATAAAATTAAAAACTTTAGGGACATTCAAAAAATGAAATCTGAATGGTTCATGTATTTTAGAGGATGATATTAAAATGTTTAGTATTGATAAATTAAATTGAATAATTGTATAGATCAAGAATTGAACCAAATCAAAGATAATCGGGGAAAAGCCAAAATTATTGATTAGTCCTTGCAAATTTAACTTGTTTGCTGATTTGACCAGGTAAGTTCATATGATATGATTGTATTTAAATTGTCATGTATTTGAATTATAAATATGTGTAAGTTTAGTTATAAATTGAATTATTTGCGAATTGGTACAAAATGTGAGATATTAACTAAATTGTAAAGAAAGGCAATATGAGTTGAAAATTTTCAGGTGAACTTAGTAAAGATTTTGTGCACACTGATACAGATTGATTATCGATGATTACTGAGATCCAATATTTATTGTAGTCTTGGAGATACATGTGATACAGGTTTGGCATGGACCGATCACTTGATGTCGTTTTAAATGTTTGGCGAACTGGTAACGTGACACAAATATATATTTTCAGCTCGAACAAGTAATTAGTGTATCAAAGATACTTGTGACACAAGTTTAGCATGGACTAGTAACTTGATGTTAATTTAAAGGTTTAGTCCAAACGAGTAACCTGACATGTATATATATATATTCAGCTCAGATTAGCAACTGGTGTATCAGGGTACCTATGTATGATATGAATTTGATATTCAAATGGATACATGTTGAATTGATCATGAATATGATATAAAAAAGTTGATTTTTTTAGTTAATTGGATTGATATATGTTTGAACTACCATTTTATGTGATTATATATTAAACTCACCTTATTGATTTGCGTTGCCATGTTTATGCAAACTTGTCAAGCTAAATAGTTTGTTGTATTACATTGTAAAATGATGTAAGTTTTTGTTTAATGCCTATGAACTTACTAAGTATTTAATATGCTTACCCCTTTTATTTTCCTTTTTCCTTGTAGATCATTTTATGGAATGCATCAAGCTGAATCAACATTCGAAGCTCACACTATCCCATCACTGAATCGGTAGATATTTTATCATTTTGGACCTTGGGTTTGTAGCATGTATATAGGTGTTTTTGGTGCAAGATTGAATTTATAAAGTCTTGATGATGTTTGAAAGTCATTTTGATATATTGAAAAACATGATTTGGAAACTATTGAAGCATAGTTGATATAGTATATTTTGATTAAATATTTGAGTTATGTATGGTATTGAAATGGCATAATTGGAATAAAATAATTGAAATACTAGCCTAGTTAATAATTGATTGAGTTGAAAGTTAGTTTGAACACTTATAATTTGAAGTATGCTTGAATTGTAACTTAAATTAGATAGTTGATAGTTATGCATTATGACTTATAAGTCATTGGATTGTATGTGAGTTTGTAAATAGCTTAAATGAGACTGATATGGTAAGTTTCAAGTTAGTTTTTTTATAGGTAAAGTCTAATGAATTTCATGACATATTTGCTAGGTGAAATGACATTGAATTGTTAGGATTGAATGATATGTAATGTGATGTTGGACTTGTTAAAAACTTGAGTATTGATGATTGAACTATTTAGCATGCTTTTGGTGTTGTTTTGAGTTTTAGAAAATTTGTATCGCATGTTTTTATTGATAAATTTGGTTAAATAGTATGAGATAGGTACCAAATGATATAAAATTTACCAAACAGTACGTCACGTCGCAACATTAAGCGATGGTCGTCGCAACGAGCTCTAGACTCCAGACCATGGCACAATGAAGAACCTCGTCACCATGATGAGGAGGCCATTGGTCAAATCAGTATGTTACGTCGCGATGAGTAACCCCCTCACGTTGTGACGTCAAACTTAAATTTTGAAACTTTTACAAGTTGGTCCTTGTTCGATCTTGGGTTAACTTTAGAGCATTCGTACACTCGTGTGAGACACAGGAAATGTTGTATAACATATCTATTGTTTGTAATGCTTTTGATTGCTTGTATATTGTTTTGGATTGAATGTTAAATTATTGTAATTGTTGCGGCAACGAATGTGGCATCATATAGCTTGGACTTGGTGATTTGGATCAGGTGAGTGGTGTTACAGATATTAGACGCTTAGGTGGTTGTTTACAACATGGTTATCTACTATGGGGGACATTCACCCTCATTGCATTTTGAGACACCAAAGCAAAAGCATAAGGTTAGCAATCAATAAGGAGATCCCTAATGTAACCTATAAATTCTACATAGATACATCTACTGTAACACCCCGAACCCGAGACCGTCGCCGGAGTCGAACGCGAGGTGTTAACAGACTTCAACCCACTTATTGACAATTTTCAGACAAGCTGCCAATCTGAGTACTAGTCGCTCCAAAATTCATAACTTGAGTTTTACAACTCGAAAATCAGTTCCGTAAATTTTTCCTGAAACTAGACTCATATGTCCATCTACATATTTTTTTCTAGAATTTTTGGTCGAGCCAATTAGTACAGTTTATTAGTTAAAGTCTCGCCTGTTGTAGGGATCGACTACACTGACCTTTGTGCGTTACGAATTGGATATCTCCTGTACAGGGCTTCAATACTAATGCCGTTTGTTTCTGTAGAAACTAGACTCAGAGAGGAATCTACACATATATGGAATGACTCCTAATTATCTCTGGTTAATTTACAATGATTTTCCAAAGTTGGAACAGGGGATCCAGAAACCGTTCTGGCCCTATTCCACAAGAACTTTAAAATCTGTTAACTTATAACTCATATGACCATTTCGTTTCTTCCATATGAAAGTAGATTCATCAAGGTACACTTACATAATTTATTTGCTATTTAATACCATTCCTACTATTTTTAGTGATTTTTCACATCCACGTCACTGCTGCTGTCAGCATCTGCCTTTAGTAGGCTTTACCTATTTCATACTTTCCATGATTCAATTGGCCCTTTTTACATACATAGCACAAAGTGTGATCATGATTAACCATTCCAATGGCTAATCGTTTCAAAATAATTCCATACCTCATAAGGGTCAACATACAAACGATTATAGTTCTATGCTAAAACGATATAAGCCATTTTAGCATGGCTATCTAAGTTTACACAAACCGGAAGGTACATGACCTTCAACAAAGGATGGTCCTATACATGCCATTTCAAAGTTCAACCAAAATTTGTACCAAAATGGGGCTTCGATAGTGTGGATGACTTCGACTTCTTTGATCCCGAATCCGATAGCTAACGAGCGAAACCTATAAAACAGAGAGCCAAAACAACGGGGTAAGCATTTTAATGCTTAGTAAGTCTCAAGCAATGAAATCAGCTTTGACTAAGGTATTTTATTCACATGGCTAATTAAACCACTTTACTAATTCACATTCCCATACTCATACTTATTTCACATCACCGACCTTATGTTCATACACAAAAGAACAACTTAGCCCAAGGCGGTAGCTCGTTTATCAACTTAGCGCATACTTACTTGTAAGAATTCAATTAGTACAAGCACATACAAACATACCTCATTGCTGGAATTTTCACAAGTGTATAAGCTGAAATTTTCACAGCAAGATTGCTCACTTCTGAATCACATACTTTCGATTTAACGGATATAGCGACTCATACGATTGCCTTGGTCATAACCGGTTTGGTGACTTGCACAAAGGCCTTGGTCTTAGCCGGATATATCAACTTCATACGAATGCCTTGGTCTTAGCCGGATATATCAACTCGCATACGAATGCCTTGGTCTTAGCCCGGATATATCAACTCGCATACGAATGCCTTGGTCTTAGCCGGATATATTTCCAATGTTCACTTACATATATCAATATTCAAGACACGTCCATAGTTCATTTTCAGTTACTAAAGCTCTAACACAAAATATCTATCAACCTTTACTATTTAGGCTCAATGGCCACACAAACAAGGAGCATAATTTTGATATAATTCAAGTAGGGTCATCACTCGAAGACTTACCTTGAATGTTGTCGAGCGATTTAACGGCTATTCAACTACTTTTCCTTCCCTTTATCGGATTTAGCTCCCTTTGCTCTTGAGCTAATTCACACAAATTTAACTTATTAAAATCTCATCATGATAGCTTATGGCGAATGTGACAAGGAGTGTAAATGGTCATATGGCCATCCTTTAGCTCAAATACACAATGGTCATGCACATTTTACATCACAACAAGCAATTCAATACATTCAAACATCAACGTGAAGTTCAAAGTACTTGGCCCTTATATACATACATCCACATATTTAAGCTCAAGAATTTTAACATAACATCAAGTGCTCAAATTACTCATGTGGCCGATTACACATGGTCATAAATACACAAAATCAAAAATAATTTCAAGGTTTTTCACACTATACATGTACTAGGCGAATGTACATGCAAATTTCACAACATTCTTCAACAAATTTCTTCTTTAAACAAACATATTTATCACTTTCTTCATAATCAAAATATCATGTGCAAACATATATACACATATAGGTGCATGGCGAATCTCAAGGTGTTCATAACCCTCTAAAACACAAATTTTTACCAATCAAGTAACAAGCATAAATCATGCTCATGAATGCATCATGGCCGAATACATCACAATCATACCCCATTGAACTTTGGTCATGGTTAAACAAAGAACTCAATGTCTTACTCAAGATTGCTACAAAGAAATTTCAAGAGTAGTCAATCCATCATTGCATGCATCATTAGCAAGCTTCACATTTAGCATGCAATGGCTTTAACACAATATCAACCTTGGCCAAAGTTCAATGGGGTATGATTGTGATGTATTCGGCCATGATGCATTCATGAGCATGATTTATGCTTGTTACTTGATTGGTAAAAATTTGTGTTTTAGAGGGTTATGAACACCTTGAGATTCGGCCATGCACCTATATGTGTATATATGTTTGCACATGATATTTTGATTATGAAGAAAGTGATAAATATGTTTGTTTAAAGAAGAAATTTGTTGAAGAATGTTAGAAATTTGCATGTACATTCGCCTAGTACATGTATAGTGTGAAAACCTTGAAATTATTTTTGATTTTGTGTATTTATGACCATGTGTAATCGGCCACATGAGTAATTTGAGCACTTGATGTTATGTTAAAATTCTTGAGCTTAAATATGTGGATGTATGTATATAAGGGCCAAGTACTTTGAACTTCACGTTGATGTTTGAATGTATTGAATTGCTTGTTGTGATGTAAAATGTGCATGACCATTGTGTATTTGAGCTAAAGGATGGCCATATGACCATTTACACTCCTTGTCACATTCGCCATAAGCTATCATGATGAGATTTTAATAAGTTAAATTTGTGTGAATTAGCTCAAGAGCAAAGGGAGCTAAACCGATAAAGGGAAGGAAAAAGTAGTTGAATAGCCATCGAATCGCTTCGACAACATTCAAGGTAAGTCTTCGAGTGATGACCCTACTTGAATTATATCAAAATTATGCTCCTTGTTTGTGTGGCCATTGAGCCGAAATAGTAAAGGTTGATAGATATTTTGTGTTAGAGCTTTAGTAACGAAAATGAACTATGGACGGTTCTTGAATATTGATATATGTGTAAGTGAACATTGGAAATATATCCGGCTAAGACCAAGGCATTCGTAATGAAGTTGATATATCCTGCTAAGACCAAGGCATTCGTATGAAGTTGATATATCCGGCTAAGACCAAGGCATTCGTGCGAAGTTGATATATCCGCTAAGACCAAGGCCTTTGTGCAAGTCACCAACCGGTTATGACCAAGGCAATCGTATGAAGTCGCTATATCCGTTAAATCCAAAGTATGTGATTCAGAAGTGAGCAATCTTGCTGTGAAAATTTCAGCTTATACACTTGTGAAAATTCCAGCAATGAGGTATGTTTGTATGTGCTTGTACTAATTGAATTCTTACAAGTAAGTATGCGCTAAGTTGATAAACGAGCTACCGCCTTGGGCTAAGTTGTTCTTTGTGTATGAACATAAGGGTCGGTGATGTGAAATAAGTATGAGTATGGGAATGTGAATTAGTAAAGTGGTTTAATTAGCCATGTGAATAAAATACCTTAGTCAAAGCTGATTTCATTGCTTGAGACTTACTAAGCATTAAAATGCTTACCCCGTTGTTTTGGCTCTCTGCTTTATAGGTTTCGCTCGTTACCTATCGGATTCGGGATCAAAGAAGTCAAGTCATCCACACTATCGAAGCCCCATTTTGGTACAAATTTTGGTTGAACTTTGAAATGGCATGTATAGGACCATCCTTTGTTGAAGGTCATGTACCTTCCGGTTTGTGTAAACTTAGATAGCCATGCGAAAATGGCTTATATACGCTTTTAGCATAGAACTATAATCGCTTGTATGTTGACCCTTATGAGGTATGGAATTATTTTGAAACGATTAGCCATTGAATGGTTAATCATGATCACACTTTGTGCTATGTATGTAAAAAGGGCCAATTGAATCATGGAAAGTATGAAATAGGTAAAGCCTACTAAAGGCAGATGCTGACAGCAGCAGTGACGTGGATGTGAAAAATCACTAAAATAGTAGGAATGGTATTAAATAGCAAATAAATTATGTAAGTGTACCTTGATGAATCTACTTTCATATGGAAGAAACGAAATGGTCATATGAGTTATAAGTTAACAGATTTTAAAGTTCTTGTGAATAGGGCCAGAACGGTTTCTGGATCCCCTGTTCCAACTTTGGAAAATCATTGTAAATTAACCAGAGATAATTAGGAGTCATTCCATATATGTGTAGATTCCTCTCTGAGTCTAGTTTCTACAGAAACAAACGGCATTAGTATTGAAGCCCTGTACAGGAGATATCCAATTCGTAACGCACAAAGGTCAGTGTAGTCGATCCCTACAACAGGCGAGACTTTAACTAATAAACTGTACTAATTGGCTCGACCAAAAATTCTAGAAAAAATATGTAGATGGACATATGAGTCTAGTTTCAGGAAAAATTTACGGAACTGATTTTCGAGTTGTAAAACTCAAGTTATGAATTTTGGAGCGACTAGTACTCAGATTGGCAGCTTGTCTGAAAATTGTCAATAAGTGGGTTGAAGTTCGTTAACACCTCGCGCTCGACTCGGCGACGGTCTCGGGTTCGGGTGTTACAATTTTATTGGTATCAGAGCTACGGTTTAGTCGATTCTAGGACTACCGTAATGCGTTTGGGTCTAGCTATACATGCCATTTTATGTGATTATATGATAGTGTGGTGATTTCGACGCTTGAACTTGTGTTTATTTATAGTAATGGATCCCGATCCCAACCGAGCGATAGCTGATGATGTGGAGAGTGTGGCGCCTGCCCTCGAAGACAAGGACAGCGCCGCGGACTCTCAACCTGTTGCTAGTAATCCGAATGACGAGGCTAGACAAGCCTTTTATAAGCGTGATGAATGATTGGTTCAACCAATACATTCGAACTAATACTATTGTTCCACAACCTCCATTCCCAACAAACACACCCCGCACCTACAATGCCTCCCAGAATTGACCAAATAAGGTCGAATAAGCCCCAGTTGATAGAATCCGAAAACATGGGGCTACTGAATTTAAAGCTACGGATAGTGATGATGCCGAGCAAGTCAATTTTGGTTGGACAACACGATCCGCACTCGATGAGCTATCTTGTACACCCGATGAATGCCTAAAGTGTACCATCTCCTTGCTACGTGATTACGCCTACTATTGGTGGAGTACTCGACTTCACAGCCCCGCGAACAAGTAACTTGGGAGTTCTTTCAAACCGAATTTCGAAAAAGTATATCACCGAGATTTATGGACCAAAAACGAAAGGAATTTCTCGAACTTAAACAAGGTTCCATGTCGGTTATCGACTATGAACGAAAATTCGTGAGGCTTAGCCAGACGCGAGAATGCATTTCTTCGAAGTGTGATGTGTAAACGCTCAAGATGGACCGAATGATGAGATAAAGTCGTATGTTGGCATTTTGGAAATCAGAGTTTGTGACTCTCGTCGAGCGAGCGATGCAAAGCCGAGGAGCTTAGTATGGAAAAAGGAAAGCGGAAGCGGAGCAAGGAGTTTCAGAAGAGGTATTCGGGAAGCCCTTCCAACAAATCATCAAAGAAACTTAGAGATGGCTTAGGCCGATCTAGAGACACTTCGGCTTTTCTAGACGAGATCGCGATCGACCCCGTGACATACCACGAATCACTTCGATCGCCAGAGTGGGAATGATCGACGAGAGAGGACGGAGTGCCGATTGTGGCAAATGGCATTTTGAAGTCTGTAGATTCCGTGACCGCCTCTGTTATAAGTGTGGATCAGTTGACCACTTCATTAAAGATTGCCCGAGGTTGTCTCGAATGTAATGTAGATCGGAGTGGGAAACCGGTACTACCACCGCCGAGGTAGACCATCCGGAAATACGGGCAAGGCTAGTGGTGGTCGAGAGGATCTAGAGATGTTTGCGACCAGATCCGAGGCTCGCGCTCCAGCTAGGACTTATGCTATACGTGCACGCGAGGATGCCTCCTCGCCAGATGTTATTACGGGTACTTTCACTCTCTTTGATACTAATGTGATTGCTTTGATTGACCCTGGTTCTACTCATTCTTATATATGCGAAACCTTAGCATCCAGTGAAGACTTTGCCTATTGAGTCTACTGAGTTCGTAATTCGGTGTCAAATCCTTTGGGTCGTTATGTGCTGGTCGACAAAGTGTGTAAGAAATGCCCCCTAGTAATTCGAGGTACCTGTTTTCCGGCGGACTTGATGCTTTTGCCGTTCGATGAATTTGATGTTATTCTTGGGTTGGATTGGTTGACCGTGCATGATGCGGTTGTGAATTGCAAAAGCAAGACTATTGATTTGAGATGCGCAAACAACGAGATGATCCGAGTTGAGTCTACGAACTTGAAGGGGTTGCCAGCTGTAATATCATCAATGTTGGCCCAGAAATATGTAAGAAAAGGGTGTGAAGCATACCTTGCGTATGTACTTGATGATAAGGAGTTAGGAATAGAACCCAAATCAGTGCGGTGGTTTGTGAATACCGGACGTTTTTCCCAAGAATTGCCGGGTTTGCCACCGTTCGGAGATAGAGTTTGGCATTGAGCTTGTACCGGACCACACCGATTTCGATAGCTCCATATCGTATGGCACCAACGAATTAAAGGAGTTGAAAGCTCGGTTGCAAGAGTTGATGGATAGAGGTTTTGCTCGCCTGAGTTTTTCACCTTGGGGTGCACCAAAGTGTTGTTTGTGAAAAGAAGGACGGAACCATGAGGTTGTGCATCGACTATCGCCGACTTAATAAAGTGACAATAAAGAACAAGTATCCGTTACCACGTATCGATGATTTGTTCGATCAACTGAAGGGAGCCTCAGTGTTCTCAAAAATAGATTTGAGATCGGGCTATTATCAGTTGCGAATCCGAGATTCGGACATACCCAAAACCGCCTTCAGAACGAGATATGGTCACTACGAGTTCTTAGTGATGCCGTTTGGGCTCACTAATGCCCCTGCGGTATTTATGGATTTGATGAATCGGATCTTCAGATCATATTTGGATCGGTTCGTAGTTGTGTTCATCGACGACATCTTGGTCTATTCAAGAGATGAGACCGAACATGCGGAGCACCTGAGATTAGTGTTGCAAATTTTACGGGATAAGCAGTTATATGCTAAGTTTAGCAAGTGTGAGTTCTGGTTAAGAGAGGTTAGCTTCTTGGGTCACGTGGTATCTGCATCGGGTATTCGAGTCGACCCAAGCAAAATTTCAGCCATACTTAATCGAAACCTCCAAGAAATATTACGAGGTTCGAGCTTTTTGGGACTTGCTTACATTACTACCGACGGTTTGTAAAAGGATTCTCGATGATAGCCACACCCATGACGAAACCGCTTGTAAAGATGTCAAGTTTGAATGGACGGAAAAGTGTCGAAAAGTTTTGACCAATTGAAAACTCATTTGACTAAGCTCCAAGATTAGTACAGCCGAATCGGCAAAGAGTTTGTCATCTATAGTGACGCCTCCCTACTTGGGTTAGGTTGCGTATTGATGCAAGAAGGTCGAGTTGTGGCCTATCGTCGAGACAATTAAAGCCACATGAGAAAATTATCCGACCCATGATCTCGAATTGGTCGCCATCGTATTCGCTTTTAAAGATATGGCGACATTACTTATTTGGTGAGAAGTGCCATGTGTATTCGGATCACAAAAGTCTCAAATATTTGATGACTCAAAGAGACTTAAATCTGCGACAAAGACGTTGGCTCGAGCTGTTAAAGGATTATGAGCTGGTCATTGACTATCACCCGGAAAGGCTAATGTGGTTGCGGATGCCTTAAGCCGAAATCACCGCTTGTTTTACGAAGCGATGAATGTACACTTGTCTATCCTACCCGACAATGTGTTAGTAGCGAATTAAAGGCCAAACCATTGTTGACTCATCAAATTCGTGAAGCTCGAAAAATTGATGAGGAGTTGCGTGCAAAACGGGCCGAGTGTGTTCGAACAAGGAATCGGAGTTTCAAATTGATGATGACGATTGTTTGAGGTTCGAAGTCGCTTGTGTGTTCCAAAGAATTCGGAACTTATTTCGATAATTCTGAACGAAGCTCATTGTAGCCGAATGGCAATCCACCCGGGGAGTACGAAGATGTACAATGAGTTGAAACGTCGGTTTTGGTGGCATGGTATGAAACGAGACATCTCCGATTTTGTTGCAAGATGTTTAATATGTCAACAAGTGAAAGCGGAGCATCAAGTGCCTTCAGGGTTACTTCAGCCGATCACAATACCCGAGTGGAAATGGGATCGAGTCACAATGGACTTTGTGTCCGGACTGCCGTTGTCAGCAAGTAAGAAGGATGCAATTTGGGTTATTATTGATAGACTGACTAAGTCGGCTCACTTTATCCCCGTATGCGTATGGATTTTTCATTGGATAAACTAGCTGAATTGTGCGCTTCTCGATTGTGAGATTACACGGTACCGATTACATTGTGTCGGATAGAGATCCGAGGTTCACCTCGCGATTTTGGAAGAAATTACAAGAAGCATTGGGCACCAAGTTGCATTTCAAAGACCGCCTTTCACCCCCAAACCGATGGTCAATCCGAGCGATAATTGAGATACTTGAGGATATGTTAAGATGTTGCATCCTCGAGTTCGATGGTTCATGGAAGCGGTACCTACCTTTGATTGAATTCGCACAACAATAGTTTTCAATCAAGTATTAAGATGGCGCTTACGAGGCTTTGTAACGGGCGTAAATGCCGTACACCATTGTTTTGGACCGAGCTCGGTGAGAACAAAATTTTGGAGTGGATTTGATTAAAGATGTTTGAATGTAAAGTAAAAGTAATTCGTGAAAATCAAGATAGCCTCCGATCGCCGTAAATCGTATGCGATTTGAAACGAAAGGACATTGAGTATCGTGGAGATAAAGTGTTTCTTAAAGTTTCGCCGTGAAAAAGATACTCGATTCGGCCGTAAGGGCAAGTTGAGCCCGAGGTTCATCGGGCCATATGAGATATCCGAGCGAGTCGGTCCAGTCGCATATCGTCTGATTTTGCCCCCTGAACTCGAAAAGATTCACGATGTCTTTCATGTTTCGATGCTTCGACGCTATAGATCTGATCCATCGCACGTGATTAGTCCATCAGAGGTTGAAATTCAAGCCAATATGAGTTATGAGGAAGAACCGATTCGTATCTCCGCACGTGAAGTGAAAGAGTTGCGAAACAAGCGGGTTCCGCTAGTGAAAGTGTTATGGCTCAAACACGGGATAGAAGAAGCTACTTGGGAAACCGAGAACTCTATGAAAGAGCGATACCCAACCCTATTTACCGGTAAGATTTTCGGGGACGAAAATTTCTTAAGTAGGGAGAGTTGTGACAGCCCAAAATTGACCCTAGTCGGAATGTGGTTTCGGTACCATTGAAAACCGAGGCATAAAAATAATTTAAAATTTATTTTGATGCCTATAATATGTGTGTGCTCGTGTGAAATTTTGAATTCTTTGATTTAGTTAATTTGATTGTGAATTGAAAGAAAAGGACTCATGTGAAAGGATTTAAAAATATGTAGCTAATTTCAAGAGGTTAATAAAGGAATGAAGCAAAATGGTATCTGTGACACCCTAATGTGACCCTAGTGGAGAGTGGTTTCGGGACCACGAAACCGAGTCACAAGAATAATTAAGTGTTATATTCGTGCTTATTGTATGTGGAATTGGTATGCGTAAATATTTCGTGTCTCGATTTTTATTAATTAGGTGCTAATTTATAAGAAAGGACCCATGTGCTAAGACTTGAAAATGTGATAGGTGTATTTTAAGTGGCCTAATAATGCATAAAGTGAAATAAATGGAGTTGCATGTCAATTATCCCATTCCCTAAGGTGAATGGCCGGCCATGACAAATTATGGGCAAGGGAAAACATGTTCCCAACATGTTTTACTAATGGATGATGTTAGAAATGATAAAATAAGAGTATGAAAAAAAAAAGAAAAAAAAAATGTTCATTCTTCTCCATAGGCTTGGCCAAATGTACTAAGGAAAGAAAAGAAAATTTGTTCATCCTTTCTCATCTTCTTGGCGAAATTACTAAGGGAAAAGGGGGAGGATTTTTGCTTCATGCTTGGCTTGGAAGAGATCTAGAAGGAGATTTGGCTAAGTTTGCATCAAGATTAAGGTATGTATGAGGTTGTGTTGGGAGTTTCATGCATGTTTTGGTTGCTAACTTGATGTGCATGTTAGCCATGGCTCAAATCTTTGGTATGCCATGGAAATGGTATTTGGCCAAAGTTGTTATAGTGATAAAGCCATTGCATGCTAAGTGTGAAGCTTGATGATGATGCATGCAATGATGGATTTTCTACTCATGAGTAAGATTTTGAGTTTTCTCTTTGTTTTATCATGATTAAAGTTGAAAAGGAGCATGATTGTCATACTTGGCCATGATGCATTCTTGAGCATGATTCATGCTTCTTGCATGTTAGTTAAAAGTTTGTGTTTTGGATGGCTATGGACACCTTGAAAATTCGCCATGCTCATATATGCATATATATGATTGCACATTATGTTTGGTTGTGAACTAAGTGATGAATATATTGATTTAAAGAAGAAAATGTGGAAGAATGCTTGTGAAATTGCAAGCACAATTCGGCCTAGCACACATATAAGTGCTTGATGCTATATTATAAGTTTTAATACAATGTGCAAGCATTAATTAGTAGATTGCATGCTGTTTTTGTGAGGTATTAAGTGCAAATTTTGACCTCAACATGTACATGAATATTCGGCCTTGGGTAGCCCATTGAAGGCCTTAGCATTTCCTTGATGTTCAAACAAATTGTATTGAATTGCTTGATGTAGTATAAAATGTGCATGACCATTGTGTATTCAAGCTAAAGAGCGGCCATATGACCATCTAAAATCCTTGTCATATTCGGCCATAAGCAAGCACAATGAGGTTTTAATAAATTGAATTTGTTTGAATTAGCTCAAGAGCCGAGAGGGCCACAATTGGACAAGGGGAAGGAAAAGGTGATCGAATAGCCGAAAAAGCCGTTCGACAACATCCGAGGTAAGTCCTCAAGAAGTGACCTTACTTGAATTATGTGAGATGAAATATGGATGTGTATGATTATTGATTAGGTGTGTATGAGTATTTGAATTCCACCCGGCTAAGTCCCAAGGCGAATATGCTAATGATATTAATTGTGTTTGAGCCTTAGTAACGAAAATGAAATATGTATGTCCAATGATTATTGATGTATGTGTGCATGAGAAATTGAATGATATCCGGCTAAGCCCAAGACAATTATGCTGAAATTATATCCGGTTAAGACCGAAGGCAATTGTGCTAGTGGTTATATCCGGCTAAGACCAAGGCATTCGTATGAAGTTATTCTATCCGGCTAAGACCAAGGCATTTGTGCACTTGATTATATCCGGTTATATTCAAGAATCTTGGGCTGGAGGTGAGTGTTGGTTGCTGAAATGAATTTAATTAGTACACTCGGACAGCCCAAAGGATAAGGTACGTTATATGTGCATTGGAAAGTCGACGTGTTTGAGCAACATTCGCTCAATCGACTAATGAATTTCAGTTATTGAATTGATTGATGCTTTGCGAACTTATATAATGATGAAGTATGAAGTAAGAATGTGAATTAATGAAATGATGCATTTGGCTATGTGAATGTATTGCTGTAAATTATTTGAATTCTTTGATTTAGTTAATTTGATTGTGAATTGAAAGAAAAAGGACTCATGTGAAAGGATTTAAAAATATGTAGCTAATTTCAAGAGGTTAATAAAGGAATGAAGCAAAATGGTATCTGTGACACCCCTAATGTGACCCTAGTCGGAGAGTGGTTTCGGGACCACGAAACCGAGTCACAAGAATAATTAAGTGTTATATTCCGTGCTTATTGTATGTGGAATTGGTATGCGTAAATATTTCGTGTCTCGATTTTTATTAATTAGGTGCTAATTTATAAGAAAGGACCCATGTGCTAAGACTTGAAAATGTGATAGGTGTATTTTTAAGTGGCCTAATAATGCATAAAGTGAAATAAATGGAGTTGCATGTCAATTATCCCATTCCCTAAGGTGAATGGCGGCCATGACAAATTATGGGCAAGGAAAACATGTTCCCAACATGTTTTACTAATGGATGATGTTAGAAATGATAAAATAAGAGTATGAAAAAAAAGAAAAAAAAATGTTCATTCTTCTCCATAGGCTTGGCCAAATGTACTAAGGAAAGAAAAGAAAATTTGTTCATCCTTTCTCATCTTCTTGGCGAAATTACTAAGGAAAAGGGGAGGATTTTTGCTTCATGCTTGGCTTGGAAGAGATCTAGAAGGAGATTTGGCTAAGTTTGCATCAAGATTAAGGTATGTATGAGGTTGTGTTGGGAGTTTCATGCATGTTTTGGTTGCTAACTTGATGTGCATGTTAGCCATGGCTCAAATCTTTGGTATGCCATGGAAATGGTATTTGGCCAAAGTTGTTATAGTGATAAAGCCATTGCATGCTAAGTGTGAAGCTTGATGATGATGCATGCAATGATGGATTTTCTACTCATGAGTAAGATTTTGAGTTTTCTCTTTGTTTTATCATGATTAAAGTTGAAAAGGAGCATGATTGTCATACTTGGCCATGATGCATTCTTGAGCATGATTCATGCTTCTTGCATGTTAGTTAAAAGTTTGTGTTTTGGATGGCTATGGACACCTTGAAAATTCGCCATGCTCATATATGCATATATATGATTGCACATTATGTTTGGTTGTGAACTAAGTGATGAATATATTGATTTAAAGAAGAAAATGTGGAAGAATGCTTGTGAAATTGCAAGCACAATTCGCCTAGCACACATATAAGTGCTTGATGCTATATTATAAGTTTTGGGCCACAATGTGCAAGCATTAATTAGTAGATTGCATGCTGTTTTTGTGAGGTATTAAGTGCAAATTTTGACCTCAACATGTACATGAATATTCGCCTTGGGTAGCCCATTGAAGGCCTTAGCATTTCCTTGATGTTCAAACAAATTGTATTGAATTGCTTGATGTAGTATAAAATGTGCATGACCATTGTGTATTCAAGCTAAAGAGCGCCATATGACCATCTAAAATCCTTGTCATATTCGCCATAAGCAAGCACAATGAGGTTTTAATAAATTGAATTTGTTTGAATTAGCTCAAGAGCCGAGAGGGCCACAATTGGACAAGGGAAGGAAAAGGTGATCGAATAGCCGAAAAAGCCGTTCGACAACATCCGAGGTAAGTCCTCAAGAAGTGACCTTACTTGAATTATGTGAGATGAAATATGGATGTGTATGATTATTGATTAGGTGTGTATGAGTATTTGAATTCCACCGGGCTAAGTCCCAAGGCTAATATGCTAATGATATTAATTGTGTTTGAGCCTTAGTAACGAAAATGAAATATGTATGTCCAATGATTATTGATGTATGTGTGCATGAGAAATTGAATGATATCCGGCTAAGCCCAAGACAATTATGCTGAAATTATATCCGGTTAAGACCAAGGCAATTGTGCTAGTGGTTATATCCGGGCTAAGACCAAGGCATTCGTATGAAGTTATTCTATCCGGGCTAAGACCAAGGCATTTGTGCACTTGATTATATCCGGTTATATTCAAGAATCTTGGGCTGGAGGTGAGTGTTGGTTGCTGAAATGAATTTAATTAGTACACTCGGACAGCCCAAAGGATAAGGTACGTTATATGTGCATTGGAAAGTCGACGTGTTTGAGCAACATTCGCTCAATCGACTAATGAATTTCAGTTATTGAATTGATTGATGCTTTGCGAACTTATATAATGATGAAGTATGAAGTAAGAATGTGAATTAATGAAATGATGCATTTGGCTATGTGAATGTATTGCTGTAAATTATAGTTCATTATATTCCTTGAGACTTACTAAGCATAAAAATGCTTACCCGTTGCTTTGGCTCTTAGTTTTCTAGATTTCGCCGAGGCAATCGGATTTGGGATCGTTGAAGTCGAAGTCATCCACACTATCAAGCCTCCATTTTGGTATAAATTTTGTTTGAACTTGAGATGGCATGTATAGGACTACCCTTGTTTGTTAAATATGTTGTAATGTAAGTATGTACGGCCGTGCGAAAATGGCTCGAAAAGGGAAGTATGAACTTAGACTAATTGTGGGTTGTATGTATATATTTTGTGTCATGATGTGGCTATGGCTTGGAAATGAGAATGTTGGTCATATGATCAGCCATTGGCACGGTTAAAATGATCATATATGAACCTATGTATAGTAAGGCTAGTTGAATCATGGAGACCACCAAATAGGTGAGTCCTATCTTAAAACAGATGCTGCCAGCTGCAGTGGCGTGAATGTGAAAAATCACCAAAATTCATAGGAATGGAATTAGATAGTGAATAAGCTATGTAAATGAACCTTGATGAGTCTATTTTCATATGGAAGAAACGAAACGGTCATAGGAGTTACAGGTTAAGAGATATTAAAGCTATCGTGAGACAGGGCCAGAATGGTTTCTGGGTTCCCTGTCGCAACTTTAAAAATTCACTATAAATTATCCAAAAAGAATTAGGAGATATATCTTATATGTACAGATTCCATTTTGAGTCTAGTTTCATTAGAAACAAACGACACCAGAATTAAAGCCCTGTACAGAGAGATATTCAAGTTATACCGCGCGAAGGTCGGAGCAGTCGATCCCTGTAACAGGGGTAACTTTAACTAATAAACTGTACCAATTGGCCCGACCAAAATCCTAGAAATAAATCCATGGATGGATATATGAGTCTAAATTCAGGAAAATTTACGAAACCAGTTTCCGAGTTTTGAAACTCGAGATATGATTTTAAGGCGACAGTGACGCAGTTTTCCAGCCTGACTGGAAATGTCAAATTGGTGGGCAAAAACATGTGAACTTGGTTTGTTAACCCTCGGTCCGACAATCGCGATGGTCTCGGGTTTTGGGGTGTTACAATTTTATTGGTATCAGAGCCACGGTTTAGTCGATTCTAGGACTACCGTGATGTGTTTGGGGTCTAGCTATACATGCCATTAAATGATGAATCGATAGTGTGATGAATTCGACAATTTGACTTCATGTTTGTTTATAGCAATGGATCCCATCCCAACCGAAGCGATAGCGATGATGTGGAGAGTGTGGCGCTGCTCCCGCGCAAGGGACAGCGCCGGCGGACTCTCAACCTATGGCCAGTAATCCTAATGATGAGGCTAGGCAAGCCTTTTATAGTGTGATGAACGAATGGTTTAATCAATACATTCGAACCAACACGGCTGTTCCACCACCTCCATTCCCGACGGATGCAACCCCAACCTCGATACCTCCGTGATCGACCCAATAAGGTCAGGTAAGCCCCAATCGATAGGATTCGAAAACATGGGGCCACTGAATTTAAGGCTACGGATGATGATGATGCCGAGCGAGCTGAATTATGGTTAGATAACACTATCCGGGTGCTTGATGAGCTATCCTGTACACCCGATGAGTGCTTAAAGTGTACCATCTCCTTGCTACGCGAGTCCGCCTACTATTGGTGGAGTACTCGACTTACGTGGTGCCTAGAGAGCAAGTGACTTGGGAATTCTTTCTAACCGAGTTCAAAAAGTATATCGGTCGAGATTCATCGACCAAAAGCGGAGGAGTTCCTTGATCTTAAGCAAGGTTCTATGTCCGTTATCGACTACGAACGAAAGTTTGTGAGGCTTAGCCGACGCTGCGAGAATGCATTTCGTCCGGGCTATTATGTAAAAACGCCGAGGATGGGCTGAATGATGATATAAGGATGTTTGTTGGCATTCTCGAGATACAGAGTTCAGTAGTACTTGTTGAGCGAGCTTGTAAAGTCAAGAGCTTAGAAAGGAGAAACAAAAGCTGATGTGGGATTGGAGAATTCGAAAGAGGTCCTCGGAAAGTCTCTTCAACAAGCATCGAAGAGATTTCGAGATGATGCGAGCCGGTCTAGAGCGTTTGGGCTTTTCTAGACGAGGACGCGATCGACCCCTGTGACCACACGAGTCACCTCGATCGCGGTGGCGGAAATGATCGCCGAGAGAGGCGGAGTGTCCACATTGTGGCAAATGGCATTCGGGAGCTGTTGGTTTCGTGATCGCTCCTGCTATAAGTGTGGATCGGCCGACCACTTTATGAAGGATTGCCCGAGGATGCACGAATGAATGCAAGTCGAGTGCAAACCCGGGTGCTACCATCGCCGAGGTAGACCACCTAGAAATATGGGCAATGTCGTTGGCGGTCGAGAGGATCTAGAGATGCTACCATCGATCTCGAGGCTCGTGCTCTGCTAGGACTTATGCCATACGCACGCACGCCGGATGATGCTTCTCCGGATGTTATTACCCAGACTTTCACTCTTTTCAATACAAATGTAATTGCTTTGATTGACCTGGTTCTACTCATTCATATATATGTGAAACCTTAGCATCCAAGAAGACTTTGCCCATTGAGTCTCTGAGTTTGTAATTCGTGTCAAACCCTTGGGTCATTACGTGCTTGTTAACAAAGTGTGCAAGAAAAGTCCCTAGTGTTCCGAGGTTCTTGTTTTCCGCGGACTTGATGCTTTTGCCGCTCGATGAGTTCGATGTTATTCTTGGTTTGGATTGGTTGACCATGCACGATGCGGTTGTAAATTGCAAGAGCAAGACTATCGATTTGAGGTGCGCGAATAATGAAATAATTCGGGTTGAGTCCACGGACTTAAAAGGGTTGCCACCGTAATATCGCCGATGTTGGCCCGTAAATATGTAAGAAAAGGGTGCGGCGTACCTTGCGTCGTGCTCGATGACAAGGAATCGAGAAGAAACCGAATCTGCGCCGTGGTTTGTGAATACCCGGATGTTTTCCCAAGAATTGCCGGGTTTACCACTGCTCGAGAAATAGAATTTGGCATCGAATTGGTACTGGTACCACCCCAATTTCGATAGCTCGTATCGTATGGCACCAACGGAATTGAAGGAGTTGAAAACTCGGTTGCAAGAATTGGTGGATAGAGGTTTTGCTTTCGCCTCGAGTTTTTCGCCTTAGGGTGCGCCTGGTGTTGTTCGTGAAGAAGAAGGATGGAACCATGCGATTATGCATCGACTATCGTCGCCTTAACAAAGCGACGATAAAGAACAAATATCCGTTGCCACGTATTGATGACTTGTTCGATCAATCTGAAGGGAGCCTCGGTGTTCTCGAAAATAGATTTGAGATCGGGCTACTATCAATTGCGAATCCGAGATTGACGTGCCCAAGACGCCTTGAGCGAGATATGGTCACTATGAGTTCCTAGTGATGCCGTTTGGGCTCACTAATGCCCTGCGGTATTTATGGACTTAATGAATCGGATCTTTAGACCATATTTGGATCGATTCGTAGTCGTGTTCATTGATGACATCTTGGTCTATTCAAGAAATGAGACCGAACATCTTGAACACTGCGGTTAGTCTTTGCAAATTTTACGGGACAAGCAATTATATGCTAAGTTGAGCAAGTGTGAGTTACGTTAAGAGAGGTTAGCTTCTTGGGTCATGTGGTATCTGCGATCGGTATTCGAGTCGAATTCAATAAAATTTCAGCCATACTTAATTGGAAACCTCAGAAATATTACTGAGGTTCGAGCTTTTTGGGCTTGCTTAGGTTATTACCGACGATTTGTAAAGGCTTCTCAACGATAGCCACGCCGATGACGGTTACTCCAAAAGGATGTTAAGTTGAATGGACGGAGAAATGCCAAAAAGCTTCGATCAACTGAAAACTTATTTGATCGAAGCCCCAATTCTAGTGCAACCCGAGTCCCAAGGAGTTTGTCATCTATAGCGACGCCTCTACTTGGGTTAGGTTGCGTATTAATGCAAGAAGGTCGAGTTGTGGCCTATCGTCGAGGCAATTAAAGCCACATGAGAAAAACTATCCGACTCATGATCTCGAATTGGCCGCCATCGATTCGCCTTAAAGATTTGGCGACATTACTTATTTGGTGAAAGGTGCCATGTATACTCGGATCACAAAAGTCTCAGTATTTGATGACCCAACGAGACTTAAATCTGCGACAAAGACGTTGGCTCGAGCTGTTAAAGGATTATGAGCTGATCATTGACTATCACCCGGGAAAGGCGAATGTAGTTGCGGATGCCTTAAGTCGTAAATCGTTATTCACTTTACGACGATGAATGTGCACTTGTCTATCCGATCCGACGGTGTGTTAGTGGTGAAATGAAAGCCAAACCATTATTGACACACCAAATTCGAGAAGCTCGTAAAGTCGATGACGAGTTGGTTGCAAACGGGCTGCGTGTGTTCAACAAGGACTCGGAGTTTCAAATCGACGATGACGATTGTTTGAGGTTCAAAAGTCGTCTGTGTGTCCCAAAGAATTGAACTCATTTCGATAATTCAATGAAGCCCATTGTAGCCGAATGGCAATCCACCCGGGAGTACGAAGATGTACAATGATTTGAAACGTCGATTTTGGTGGCATGGTATGAAGCGAGACATCTCCGACTTTGTTTCAAGATGTTTAATATGTCAACAAGTGAAAGCGAACATCGGTGCCTTGTGGATTACTTGACCAATCACGATACCCGAGTGGAAATGGGATCGGGTCACAATGGACTTTGTATCCGGACCGCCATTGTCGACAAGTAAGAAGGACGGTTTGGGTCGTGGTAGATCGATTGACTAAGTCGGCCCACTTTGTCCCCGTCGCACGGATTTTTCAATGGACAAATTAAGCGGAATTGTACGTTTCTCAGATTGTGAAATTACACGGGTGCCTATTTCTATCGTGTCGGATAGAGATCCGAGATTTACCTCGCGGTTTTGGAAAAAGTTGCAAGAAGCTTTGGGTACCAAGTTGCATTTCAAGACCGCCTTCCACCCCAAACCGATGGTCAATCCGAGCGGTAATTCAGATACTTGAGGATATGTTAAGATGTTGCGTCCTCGAGTTTAGTGGTTCATGGGAGCGGTATTTGCCGTTGATTGAATTCGCTTACAACAACGACTTTCAATCGAGTATTAAGATGGCACCTACGAGGCTTTGTATGCGAGCGTAAATGCCGTACACCATTGTTTTGACCGAGCTTGGTGAAAGCAAGATTTTCGGTGGATTTGATTAGGGATGCGAATGAAAGTGAAAGTAATCCGTGAAAGTTTGAAGATAGCCTTCGATCGTCGGTCGTGCGCGGATATGAAGCGTAAGGATATCGAGTATCGTGGGTGATAAAGTGTTCCTCAAGGTATCGCTTGGAAAAAATACTCGTGTTCTACCGTAAGGGCAAGTTGAGCCCGAGGTTCATTGGGCCATATGAGATATCGAGCGAATCGGTCCAAAGGCATATCGTTTGATTTTGCCCCTGAACTCAAAAGGTTCACGATGTCTTCCACGTTTCGATGCTTCGACGTTATAGATCCGATCCATCGCACGTGATTAGTCCATCGAAATTGAAATTCAAGCTAATATGAGTTATGAGGAAGAACCAATTCGTATCCTATCACGAAGTGAAAGAGTTGCGAAACAAGCGGGTTCCGCTAGTGAAAGTGTTATGGCTCAAGCACGGGATAGAAGAAGCTACTTGGGAGACCGAGAACTCAATGAGAGAGCGATATCCGAACCTATTTACCGGTAAGCTTTTCGGGGACGAAAATCTCTTGAGTGGGGGAGAGTTGTGACACCCCTAATGTGACCCTAGTCGGAGAGTGGTTTCGGGACCACGAAACCGAGTCACAAGAATAATTAAGTGTTATATTCCGTGCTTATTGTATGTGGAATTGGTATGCGTAAATATTTCGTGTCTCGATTTTTATTAATTAGGTGCTAATTTATAAGAAAGGACCCATGTGCTAAGACTTGAAAATGTGATAGGTGTATTTTAAGTGGCCTAATAATGCATAAAGTGAAATAAATGGAGTTGCATGTCAATTATCCCATTCCCTAAGGTGAATGGCCGGCCATGACAAATTATGGGCAAGGAAAACATGTTCCCAACATGTTTTACTAATGGATGATGTTAGAAATGATAAAATAAGAGTATGAAAAAAAAGAAAAAAAAATGTTCATTCTTCTCCATAGGCTTGGCGAATGTACTAAGGAAAGAAAAGAAAAATTTGTTCATCCTTTCTCATCTTCTTGGCGAAATTACTAAGGGAAAAGGGGGAGGATTTTTGCTTCATGCTTGGCTTGGAAGAGATCTAGAAGGAGATTTGGCTAAGTTTGCATCAAGATTAAGCTCAAGAGCCGAGAGGGCCACAATTGGACAAGGGAAGGAAAAGGTGATCGAATAGCCGAAAAGCCGTTCGACAACATCCGAGGTAAGTCCTCAAGAAGTGACCTTACTTGAATTATGTGAGATGAAATATGGATGTGTATGATTATTGATTAGGTGTGTATGAGTATTTGAATTCCACCGGGCTAAGTCCCGGCGAATATGCTAATGATATTAATTGTGTTTGAGCCTTAGTAACGAAAATGAAATATGTATGTCCAATGATTATTGATGTATGTGTGCATGAGAAATTGAATGATATCCGGCTAAGCCGAAGACAATTATGCTGGAAATTATATCCGGTTAAGACCGAAGGCAATTGTGCTAGTGGTTATATCCGGGCTAAGACCAAGGCATTCGTGCGAGTTATTCTATCCGGCTAAGACCAAGGCATTTGTGCACTTGATTATATCCGGTTATATTCCGAAGAATCTTGGGCTGGAGGTGAGTGTTGGTTGCTGAAATGAATTTAATTAGTACACTCGGACAGCCCAAAGGATAAGGTACGTTATATGTGCATTGGAAAGTCGGCGTGTTTGAGCAACATTCGCTCAATCGACTAATGAATTTCAGTTATTGAATTGATTGATGCTTTGCGAACTTATATAATGATGAAGTATGAAGTAAGAATGTGAATTAATGAAATGATGCATTTGGCTATGTGAATGTATTGCTGTAAATTATAGTTCATTATATTCCTTGAGACTTACTAAGCATAAAAATGCTTACCCGTTGCTTTGGCTCTTAGTTTTCTAGATTTCGCCGAGGCAATCGGATTTGGGATCGTTGAAGTCAAGTCATCCACACTATCAAGCCTCCATTTTGGTATAAATTTTGTTTGAACTTGAGATGGCATGTATAGGACTACCCTTGTTTGTTAAATATGTTGTAATGTAAGTATGTGCGGCCGTGCGAAAATGGCTCGAAAAGGAAGTATGAACTTAGACTAATTGTGGGTTGTATGTATATATTTTGTGTCATGATGTGGCTATGGCTTGAAATGAGAATGTTGGTCATATGATCAGCCATTGGCACGTTAAAATGATCATATATGAACCTATGTATAGTAAGGCTAGTTGAATCATGGAGACCACCAAATAGGTGAGTCCTATCTTAAAACAGATGCTGCCAGCTGCAG
This sequence comes from Gossypium arboreum, assembly GCF_025698485.1. Classification (NCBI taxonomy): domain Eukaryota; kingdom Viridiplantae; phylum Streptophyta; class Magnoliopsida; order Malvales; family Malvaceae; genus Gossypium; species Gossypium arboreum. The sequence goes on along the minus strand of NC_069073.1, from coordinate 9,030,096 downwards.
TGGCGTGAATGTGAAAAATCACCAAAATTCATAGGAATGGAATTAGATAGTGAATAAGCTATGTAAATGAACCTTGATGAGTCTATTTTCATATGGAAGAAACGAAACGGTCATAGGAGTTACAGGTTAAGAGATATTAAAGCTATCGTGAGACAGGGCCAGAATGGTTTCTGGGTTCCCTGTCGCAACTTTAAAATTCACTATAAATTATCCAAAAGAATTAGGAGATATATCTTATATGTACAGATTCCATTTTGAGTCTAGTTTCATTAGAAACAAACGACACCAGAATTAAAGCCCTGTACAGAGAGATATTCAAGTTATACCGCGCGAAGGTCGGAGCAGTCGATCCCTGTAACAGGGGTAACTTTAACTAATAAACTGTACCAATTGGCCCGACCAAAATCCTAGAAATAAATCCATGGATGGATATATGAGTCTAAATTCAGGAAAATTTACGAAACCAGTTTCCGAGTTTTGAAACTCGAGATATGATTTTTAAGGCGACAGTGACGCAGTTTTCCAGCCTGACTGGAAATGTCAAATTGGTGGGCAAAAACATGTGAACTTGGTTTGTTAACCCTCGGGTCCGACACCGGCGATGGTCTCGGGTTTTGGGGTGTTACAATTTTATTGTGGTATCAGAGCAAGATTAACCTCTTGAAATTAGCTACATATTTTTAAATCCTTTCACATGAGTCCTTTTTCTTTCAATTCACAATCAAATTAACTAAATCAAAGAATTCAAAATTCACACACGAGCACACACATATTATAGGCATCAAAATAAATTTTAAATTATTTTTATGCCTCGGTTTTGTGGTACCGAAACCACATTCCGACTAGGGTCAATTTTGGGCTGTCACATCTACACTAAGCTTACTATAAAATTGAGGGGTGTTCCTAATTATAATACAATAAATAAAGAATTCAAGGTCATTGTCCAAGAAAACTTAACTATAGTTGAATTCAAGCGTAGTTGGGCTTAGTTTATTAATAATCATGGCTTGAATGAGGATGAATGGCTTTTGAAATTGTATAATGAAAGGGGAAATTGGATTCTCATTTATCTCAGACACTTTTTTTAGGCTGAAATGAACTCAACTCAAATAAGCAAGGGCATGCATGCTTATTTTGATAGAAGCACTCTCAAGATCTTTATGTAGCAGTACAAGTTGGATCTAAGAGAAAAGTATGAGCCTGAGTTGAAATCAAAGTTGAAGTAAAAAAATACATTAAATCTAAGTGTATACATTTAAACCACAATCAAAATTTAATGTATATAATTGCATCAAGTCAAAGTTTAGGTACCAAATTGTACATTGGACCAAAATTTAAGTATAATTTTTATATGGCTTTAATAGTAAAAGGCCCCTAAATTATACCCAAATTTCCAAATTAGTCCTTAATGTTTTGTCATAAGTAACCCTAAAATTTTATTTTGTCACCTATTTTGGCCCAACATGTAATATCATTAAAAACCTAATGGCATAATTCAAACATATCATTATTGAGGCCGCTTTTATATTATTAAAATGGTAATAAAATAAAATAAAATTTTAATAAAATAATTTATAAAAAAAATTAGTAAAAATTATTTACTTCCGAAAAAATCACTATCAAATAAAAAAAAACTCCAATTTTCACGCAAAAAGAAAAACCCATGGCTTCCTTTTATCTTCTGCAATTTCATTTCCAAATACTATACTCCTTTAAAAGATTTGGCTATGGGTGAGAACAGCTGAATCTCAATCACATGAACAATTTATTCATCGTCTTTCACTTCGTTCAAACTATTCATCTTCCATTTCTAAACTCATTTCTCTCACAACACTCAATCTTATTAATCTATTTTAGAATCCTCTATTCAAAATCTTAGGTTCTCCACTAAGGCTACCCCAAACCTTAATTCATTGTTATTCCCTTGCATGCATCCTATATATCCAACCTATATTTACTGTTTGAAAAAGCATGGTGTCGAAACCATTTTTTCGAGTTAGGAAAAACGGGGATCGACTTTAAAAACCGAGTGTGGAGTCGCCACCAATCTTTTGTTTAGGTGTGATTGGATCACCTAATAAAACATTTTAAAACAATTTTGGATTTAAAAATGGGTTCGAGAGCCGGTTACGTATGAGGAAGGATTAGCACCCTCACTATGCCCAAAAATTGGTACCAGATTGATTAAACATTGTCCTCATATCTAAAATTTTTGAAAAGATTTTTTGAAGTTTAATACCTTTTAAAACATTTGAGTAGTTTGAATTAGTTATCAAAATTCTCTCATTTCAAAGGTATACCGTATCATATCCATCACGATTGAACACGATCCTTTATACCTTAAAAATACGATTGACTTTTGACCTTCAAAAAGCTCATATGCCAAAATTATAAAAGGATATCCAAATATTTAATTCGACGAAAAATCATACCCAGCACGGTAGGGCACAATTTCCCGAATTCCCCAAATATTGAATATTGCCTTATTTTGGAATCTTTAAATGATAAGGAAAATTAGAAATTAGCTCAAAATGCTTTTATTTTTCTTGAATAACAACGAGACAACTAATATCAACCAAAATATTGAAATTTGAATCACAATGCAACAATATAGAAAAAAATCAAAGTTACAAACATGGATTACTATACTAAATATTATACAAGTAAAAAGAACAAATTAACATAATTTAAATAATAGTGCAAAAGGCTAATAATCAATATAAAACAATAATACATGAAATAATATGAAAACTAAAGCGATACATAGAACACAAAACAATTTGGAAACAATTTGAAAACTATTAAATATATGAAAACTTACAAAATGAATCAACACATGATTGGGTTTGAAATGATGCACATATATAAAATAAAACTAAGAATATGTAAATGAATATGAAAATAAAGATTGTGAAAGAAGACATTTTGAGCTAATAACATGCAAGAATATTTTAAAAACGAAACCTATATATTTAAAGGTGTTAATGTACATACAATAATAAAAATCAATAAAACAATATATAATGAAAATATAATATAATAACAGAGAATAAACAATATACATGAAAGAAGAACACATCAATATACAATGAAACTACATAGACATGAAAGAATCTTAAATAATAAAGAAATAATAATATATGTATTTTAAAGAATAAGTTATGTACATAATAAATTTGAAAGGAAATACAAGTAGAAATTATATAAAATATCATGGAATTAAAATATAAATTACAAGATTAAATTAACTTTATCTTAAGCTATATCGTAATATATTTTAACAACATAATTATCTGAGACAAATAGATTTTTTAAAAAAAAATTATATATTTAAAATAATATGATCAAATATATGCACCAAGTATGTGAATAATAATTGTTTAAATGATACATAAAATATGTGGATTTTCCTTCAAATAATCAAAAAACATATATAACAAAATATAGGGATAGGTTTAAAAGAAATCACATGTATAAAATAATATAAAATTAATAATATACATGGCATTCTATCATGAATCATATATATATAATAATATACAAAAACATTAAGAAAATATTATACAAAATGTTAAAGTGACATGATATAAAAACTTTACAATAGTGATTTTAAAAACAAAATAAAATTATCAAAGTAGCTAAAAAACAAATAAATAAGAATTAAAAATGAATGCTAAGTAGATTTTTAAAATAATAATGAATTATACAAAATAAAGAAACTCAATTAAAATAGAGTTAAAATGAAAGGATAATTAATAAATTAAACTATTGAAATAAAAAAAAAACTAAAGCGCAATGCGTGCGAATGTACAGGGATCGAAAAATTAAAAAATGCAAAAGAAGTCGAACGGGACTCGATTTGAATAATAGCGCGAAAGGGAGGGACGAATTGCGAAATTATCCCTCAAAGACCAAATCTCATAACTTAAAACTAAAAAACCTAGACTAACACTCAGCCATTTGAAAAAGAATCAAAGAAAAAGAAAAACTAAAGCCTCGTTCCTTCCCCATTCAGCTGAACAAAAAAACTCTTTCCTCATCCACCATTTAACCACCATTTTCACCATTAAAATCGGTGAATGATGAGAAGATCCTCTTTATCTCCATTAAAGCCAAGATTCAAAGTATATTTTCACCTGAAAATCCTCGTCTAAAACTCCGATTTTGACGGAGGAGACAAGGATCCCGACGGTACACCCACGAAGGTAATCCTCTCTTCTTTCTCTTTTTTTTTATGCCGAAAAATGTAGGTGGGAACAAAGAAAAAAAATCGAAATGCCGAAAATAGATCAAAAATCACCTTCTAATCTTTGATTGTATTTAGTATGCGTAAAATATTTATCTAAAAAAAAGTAGATTTCCCCCTATTTACAATATACAATTGGCTTTATATAGCCAAAATCAAATATAAAATTTATAAATTTCCCATTTTCCCCCTTCATTTGTTTGTTTGTTATTCATTATATTATCATCATTTCTTTGTTGTGATTTCCATTTGTTGCGGTATGGAGCCACCGGTGAAGGCACACGGGATCGGCCGGAGGCAGCAATGATCTTTGGAAGTCTTTGAAACTGTTTCGGCATAAGGGAACCTTAGGGTTTCTGCTGAAAATTTGGTTTAGTTTTGGGCCATTGGGTGTTGGGCTATTTGGGTTAATTAGGTTAATTTGAGTTTAGTGTTTGGGTCGGATGCTGGGTTTATTTTGGTTTGGGCTTTGTTATAACAAAAGGGACTTGGATTATTAATATTTGGTTTTATTTATTTATTTATTTTGTTTTTTTGGTTTTTGTTATGGGCCCGGGCGAAATGGGCCTATTACACATGGGTTGCAAATAAGAACCAAAAGTGGCGGCCATGATTTTGAGGGTGTTTTTTTTAATGTTTCTAAAGTTTCATTTGTTCTCATTGACTAGGGGTGTTCAAATTTCAGTTTAAACCGAATTAACCAATCGAACTGATCTAATTCGGTCAGAGGTCAGTTAATAATTTTTTGAAAGTTCTGTTATCGATTAATTCAGTTCAAAATCAAGTAATTAACCGAATTAACTGAACTTAATAATTGATATTATATATTAATGTTTTAGGCTTAGCCCACTGCCCACCCAAGCCTCAACCATTGGCCTACCCCAGCACTCCTAAGTCCTACCCAGTATAAACCTAATCCGATATAATTTATAAACCTAATCCAACCCTAAAAACTAAAAATAATTCAATAAAAAAACTTAAACATCCTAATTCCTAAAAAAAAAACACGACAACCACCACCCATCAGTAACCCTAAATTTAAAATCCTTTAAAATCCTTAACCCGCTAACTTTAAATCCCTAATCAGTAATCTCATATCCCCAAATTAAAAATCCTCTGAAATCTCCCAAAATCCCTACTGCTGACAACCACCAATCACCACCGTAACCAAACGTAGTGACGTCCTAACCATCACCTTCGAGTTCACCTTCACTCACCATCATTTGGTCATTATCACCTTCGAGGGACACCCTAACTGGACAACTCGAAACACTCACCACCGTCCGGCGTTCACCATCACCAAGTCACCAAATCCCCTTTACTTTTCTCTATTGATTATGTTATTTCCGTTGTATTGTCTTCATGTTTCAGTTTTGTATTGTGTAATCCTATTTGTCCATGAATCAATAAGATGTTTTTAAAATTGTCGATGAACCCAGGTAAAAGATGTAACGCCCCCTTTACCCGAGACCGTTGCCGGAGTCGAGCACGAGGCATTACTAAACTTATTTGAGCACTTAAACAAATTCAAACAATTTATATCACACTTTCCAGACAAGCTGTCCAACTGTGTCATAGTGGCTAAATAATTCATATCTCGAGTTATAAAACTCGAAATCCAAATCCGTAAATTTTCTCTGAATTTATACTCATATATCTACTTACCAATTTTTTTCTAGAATTTTTGGTCAAGCCAATTAGTACAGTTTATTATTTAAAATCTCCCCTGTTTCAGGGTTTGACTACTCTGACCTTTGTGTATTACGAATCAGATATCTCTCTGTACAGAGCTTCAATGACTATGCCGTTTGTCTCTAATAAAACTAGACTCAATAAGGAATCTGTACGTATAAAGTATGACTTCTAATTATCTTTGTAAAATTTATGGTGAATTTCCAAATTCAGAATAGGGGATCCAGAAATTGCTCTGGCCCTGTTTCACAAAAATTTAAACATCTCATAAAATATAGCTCATATACCTGTTTTGCTTCTTCCATATGAAAATAGACTCATCGAGATTCGATTCCATAATTTATTCATTATTTAATTCCATTTCTAATATTTTAGTGATTTTTCAAAGTCAAACTACTGCTACTTACGAAAACTATTTTAGTACAAATATTGTTAACTAGTTTATAACATCTTTACTTCAATTCATTCAAACTCTATACATGCCATATAAATCTTCAAACATAAAACAAAAGCTACCGAATTGATCTGGATAGTGTGCTTTGTTGTGTTGATCCGATCTACCCACTTCACTTCAAGTCAATCTACATAAAATATTAAACACACACAAGTAAGCTTATTGAAGCTTAGTAAGTTCATAGGTTAAAAGTAATGCTTACCAAACATAATATTTCCAAACAATACCAAAACATTTACTAAAGTTTCTGCGATTCACAACCATTGTTATAATAATTCACATAGTTGAGCTCAACAAGAACAACTACTCAATCTCTTTCATTTGGATCACTTCTATTTTATTTCTTATAATCAAATTAGGAAACGGCTTACGAAATTGAGTACGTCGTTGCTCAATGCCACGATTCACAACTCAATGGTTTTCCTCATTGAAATACTATACCTACATTTTTTAACTCGGTATGGGAAATGCCATACCTACATTTCTTAACTCAAGATGGATTTGATAATACCATACCTACATTTCACACATTTCGGATGGATAATAGCATACCTACATTTCACAACTCAGTATGGATAATACCATACCTACATTTCACAACTCAGTATGGATGATACCATACCTACATTTCACACTTTGCCACGGAACAACCATGGTCTTATCCGTCAATTCATCACACGTCACGATACGAACGTACTCAATCCTGCGTTTTTCCTAATTTGCATTTCCACATTTATTCTTTCATTAACAAAATCTACACAATCCCACAACAAATTCGTATATAATAACACATTATATACTTCAATCATTCACAAATAAACATCTAATTTCAACCATATGAACTTACCCGGCTAATTTGTAGAAGATATTGAAATTTAGGGACTATTCCGCAACTTTTTCTTTTCCTCGTTCTTCTTTGGATTCTTGATTTATAATATAAAATATTTCTACTCATTAGCATTTATTTGATTTCTATTTCACTTCACAATTTATGCTGTTCAAATTTTGAAATTTCACTTTTACCCCAAAATTTACATTTTCACAATTTAGTCCCTACTCAATTCACCCATCAATTGAACTAATTTTTCTCAATTAACACTTTATTTTATCATTATAAACTATTTCAAAATCTTTTATATTCTGAATTTCAACAGCAACCTTCAATTCACAATTTTTTCACAATTAGGTCCTAAATATCATTTCCTATCAAAATCACTTAATAAAACCACCTTAATATGAAATTAGAACTTAAATTTCATAATAATTCATCATAAAATTCCCTTATCCATCCAGGGTAACTTCCAATTTCACCCATAAAATCAAAAACTAATGAATTCTACAAGTGGACCTAATTGTAAAAGTCATAAAAACATAAAATTATCAAGAAAAAGCAAGAATTAGACTCACATGATGTAAAAATATGAAAAACCAGCTTTCTCCAGACCTTCTATGGCGTTTTGGCTGAGAAATTATGAAGAAAATGTCTAGATTTTTCAATTACATCATTATTTAACTATTAACTTTTATCTATTTCCAATTTTGCCCCTTGTTCACATTGTTTTCTTGCTTATTTCATACCCAAACCGTCCAGCCATTAACCTTTGGGTCTAATTGCTCTTTAAATCCATCTTTTTAAATACTTAAGCTATTTACTCACAATTTAACAAATTTTGTGCTATTTTCAATTTAATCCTTTTCAATTAATTAGCCATCCAAGCGTTAAAATTTTCTAACTAAACTTTAATACTAACTCAATGACACTCCATAAATATTTATAAAATATTTATAGCTCGATTTTCAACTTTGAGGTCTCGATACCTCATTTTTGACTGTTTGACCTAATAAATTCTTTTAATTCACTAATTTTACCATTTCACAAATTCTTCTAAATTCTTACTTGACTCATAAATATTAAATTACTATCTTGTTCAATCTTATTTGTCGAATTTAGTGATCTCAAATCACCATTTCCGACACCACTGAAAATTAGGCCGTTACAACTCTCCCCCTTTAAAAATTTCGTCCTCGAAATTTGTTACACTAAAATAGATTTGGATCTTTGTGATCTTATTGACTCCTCTGTTTCCCGGTTGCCTCCTCCATACCATGTCGATGCCATAATACTTTAACCAATGGTACTCTTTTGTTCCGCAATTCCTTAACTTCACGAGCCAAAATCTTCACCGGTTCTTCCGAATAAGTCATATCTGGTTGAAGCTTAATTTCGAAGATGGGAATTACGTGTGAAGGATCGACCTATACTTGCCTTAGCATAGACACATGAAACACATTATGAATTTTCTCAAGTTAGGAGGTAAAGCCAAACGATAAGCCACAGGACCAACCCTTTCCACAATTTCATATGGCCCTATGAATCTCGGACTTAATTTTCCTTTTTACCAAATCGTAACACCCTTTTCCATGGTGAAACTTTTAAAATACTCGATCACCCAACGCATATTCTATGTCTCTTCGTTTTAAATCCGCATATGACTTCGACGATCCAAGCGCTTTTAGACTATCTCGAATAATCCGGACTTTCTCTTGGTTTCTCGAATCAAATCAACCCCAACTATTTTGATTCACTCAATTCGGACCAACACAATGGAGTCTTGCATTTTCTACCATAAAGAGCCTCAAATGGTGTCATTTTATACTAGACTGATAGCTATTGTTGTAAGCAAACTCACCAACAGTAAATACCTTTCCCAACTGTCACCAAACTCGGTATACAACATCTTAACATATCTTCTAAAATTTGAATCACTCGCTCGATTGTCCATCTGTTTGAGGATGAAATCTTTGTACTAAAATTCAATCTGTGCCTAAGGCTTCTTGCAATTTATTCCAAAATCTTGAAGTAAACCTCGGATCCCGATTCTAAATGATAGATATTGGAACTCCATGTAGTCTCACAATCTCGACACATACAATTACGCTAACTTATTAAGTGAAAATCTATTCGATTTGGAATAAAGTGTGTGACTTTGTCAATCTATCAACAATCACCCATATCGAATCTTTCTTTCTCGAGTCACAGCAATCGACACAAAATCCATTGAAATATGCTCCCACTTCCATTCAGAATCATAATGGGTTGTAATAAACCCGTTGGCACTTGATGCTCTGCTTTAACTTGCTGGCAAATCAAACATTTTGCAATAAATTCTGAAATTTCTCTTTTCATACCAGGCCACCAATATGTCTTTTTCAGATCACCATACATTTTTGTACTACCCGGATGAATAGAATACATACTATTATGTGCTTCAGAAAGAATATCATTCTTTAAATCAAAATTATTGGGAACACAAATCCTATTATGATAGCGCAATATACCTTCATCATCAATACTGAACTCTGAATCTAAATTATCCCGAACCATTTGTCGTTTCAGCACCAATTTTGGATCTTCATTCTGCAGCTTCTGAATTTGTTGAAGAAACATTGGTTTTACCTTCAATTCTACTAATACAACACCTTCTTCATTAAGAGCCAAATGAGCATTCATTGCAGAAGTGCAAACAAGGATGACTTTTGACTCGATGCATCAAGAACTACATTAGCTTTCCCTGGATGATAGTCAATAACCAAATCATAGTCTTTCAGCAACTCTAACCACCGTCTCTGTCTTAAGTTCAGTTCCTTCTGAGTCATTAAGTATTTCAAACTTTTGTGATCCGTATACATATAACACTTCTCACCATATAAATAGTGTCTCCAAATTTTAAAGGCAAAAACAATTGCACTAACTCAAGATCATGTGTAGGGTAATTCTTTTCATGTGGTTTTAATTGCCGTGAAGCATAAGCCACTACCTTTCCCGACTGCATTAACACACAACCCAAACCACTTCAAGATGCATCACTGTACACAACATATGGTATACCTGATTCTGGTTGAGTTAAGACCGAGCTTCATTAACATTTTCTTTAACTGATCAAAACTCTACTGACATTCATCAGACCACATAAACTCAACATTCTTCTGTAATAAGCGAGTCATTGGTGAAGCAATCATGGAAAAATTCTTTACAAAACGGCGATAGTATCCTGCTAATCCCGAAAACTTCGCACTTCGCTTACATTCTTGGTGTTTTCCAATTCACCACTTGCCAAACTTTACTTGGATCCACACGAATTCCTTCACCTGATATAATATGACCCGAAATCCAACCTCATGAAGCCAAAACTCACATTTACTAAATTTACATATAACTGTTTTTCTCTCAAAGTCGTAGTACAATTCTCAAGTCTTGTGCATGTTCGGATTCTGTCTTTGAATAGACCAATATGTCATCAATAAATACCACCACAAATCTATCCAAATAAGATGAAAAATTCGATTCATTAAATCCATAAATGCAGCGAGGGCATTCGTTAAACCAAAAGGCATTACCAAAAATTCGTAGTGACCATACCGAGTTCGAAAAGCGCTTTTGGCACATCACACTCTTTAACCTTCAAATTGATAATACCCAGATCTAAGGTCTATTTTGAGAACAACTGCAGACCTTTCAGTTGATCAAACAAATCATCGATACGAGGTAATGGATATTTATTTTTAATTGTTACCTTATTCAACTGTCTGTAATCAATACACAATCGCAATGAACCATCTTTCTTTTTCACAAATAAGACAGTCTTTGTAATATCCTGATTTTGGGCCTAGTCGGAATAGTGGTTTCGTGACCACAAAATCCGAGATAGAAATAATTATTTTATGATTATTTTAAGGTCTATGATATGATTGCATGATTGTGTGAAAATTTCGTGAAGAAATTTTATGCATAAAGTGCCTAATTTGAAATTTGGGACTAAATTGAATAAATTGCAAAACTTGTGTTCTAGAAGTATTTTGCATAAAATTGAATTAGATTATTAATTAGAGGTCCTTAAAGAGTAATTTTACCAATTTCTAAGTCTATGGACAAAAATTGGACATGGATGGAATTTTTGGAAAGTTTAGTAGTAAGGGCATTTTGGTCATTTAGGGTAAAATGAATTAAAATACAAAATTAAAGCCAATTTTGCTCATCTTCAACCCCATGGCCGAATATAGCAAGGAGAAACCATGGCTAGGGTTTTTCAAGCTTCCAAGCTCGATTGTAAGTCCGTTCTAGCCTCGTTTTTAATGATTTTTACGTTTTGGAGTCCCTAGCTCGATTTAGCTTATGCTAGCAATAATTTAACCTAGGGTTTATATTTGGAAAAATACCCATAGGTGAAATTTGTGTATTTTGGTGTTTTATGATAGAATGTGAGGTTTTAAATTATGTTAGACAACTTGTGCTACTCGGTTTTAAGTGAAAACGAGCAAAAGGGCTTAATCGGTAAAAATACCTAATAGTCATAAGTACATGTTAGAGTGAGAATTTGATGTTTCCATAGAAGGGAAAAATGATCAGCATGTCATAAAACATAAGAAAATAGGCTGAATTTTAATTTACGAGCTTTGGGGCAAAAGTGTAAATATGCAAAAGTTTAGGGGCAAAAGTGTAATTTTTCCAAAATATGATTTTTGGTCAATTTGAATAATGTGAGTCCTAATTAGACTATATTTCAAATGATAGAGCAAGGAAAACTGAAATTCGGGCTAAAATGGGGAAAATACCAAGTGGTGGACGAAATGGTAAAAATAGCCATTTTCGCATACGAGGTAAGTTCATATGTAAATGTTGGTAACATAGTTATTATTTTAAATGTTTTAATGTTTTTAAATGATATGATAATTATTATGAAATATTATACTTGTGATAATTGTTTGATAATATGTCAAATTATGTGATATACTTGGAAAATGTGAAATACTACCGAGTATCAGTATCGGCATTCCGTAGAAGATGGTTGAGACACATGATTGGGAAAAAGGTCCGTTGAACCTTAGGAATGGATTAGGATACAAGTGACATGTCATTTGGGATATTTGGGCATCCGAACTCGTTGAGTTGAGTCCGAGTTCACTTATGGATGCGAGCGTCCGAACTCGTTGAGTTGAGTCCGAGTTCGTGAGATGTAACTAGGCATCCGAACTCGTTAGTTCACTTATGGATGCGAACGCCCGAGCTCGTTGAGTTGAGTCCGAGTTCACTTATGGGCGGGTTACATGGTAGCTTGGCTACATATGTGGCACTTATGTGCAAACTTTCCATGTATCCGAATTATATTCCGATGTGTTCAACGGGTAAAGTTCTACTCAAATGGAGGAATACTCAAGATGAAAGGGACGTATTGGTAAGTGTTGTGAAATGGATACTTTGAACAGGTATGTACTTAACCCTCGGGTTGAAAACTCGATATAACAACAATATGGTAAGATGATAAATGAAAAGGTGATATGAATGTCTTGGTGATGATTATGCAAATGATGTTTTATGTTTGCTTATATGGTTATGTTACTTGCTATTTGCATGTGAGCTTACTAAGCATTTATGCTTACTCCTCCTTTTCATTCCTTGTAGTGTTGACAAGCCAGCTCGGAAATCGGAAGCGGTCGGAGGCATGCTCACACTATCCAGTATACCATCTTGGCATAATGGCTTGTATATTTTGAGTATGGCATGTATAGCATTATAATCATTTTATATGTATGGTCTTATGATATGGTTATTGAGTGGTATGGAAATAGAAATGCTTGGTAATGATTAGCCATTGGAATGGCTAATCATGATCATATTTGGTATTATGTATGTCAAATTGCTAGCTAATCCATGGAAACCATGAAATAGGTAAAATTTACCATAAAATAGATTCAGACAACAGCAGTGACGTGAGTTTGAAAAATCACTAAAAATAGTAGAAATGGAATTAAATAATTAATAAGTTATGGAATCGAAGCTTGATGAGTCTATTTTCATATGGAATAAGCGAAACAGGTATATGAGCTATATTTTATGAGATGTTTAAATTTTTGTGAAACAGGGCCAGAGCGATTTCTGGATCCCCTGTTCTGACTTTGGAAATTCACCATAAATTTTAAAAAGATAATTAGAAGTCACGCTTTATATGTACAGATTCCTTATTGAGTCTAGTTTTATTAGAGACAAACGGCATAGTCATTGAATCTCTGTACAGGGAGATATCTGATTCGTAATACACAGAGGTCAGAGTAGTTGAACCCTGAAACAGGGGAGACTTTAACTAATAAACTGTACTAATTGGCCTAACCAAAAATTCTAGAAAAAAATTAGTAGATATATATATGAGTCTAGTTTCAGAAAAAATTTACGGAATTGGATTTTGAGTTTCGTAACTCGAGATATGATTTTTAAAGCGACTGTGATGCAGTTAGCCAGCTTGTCTGGAAATTTTAAAATGAATTGTATGAGCTGTTTAATTAATGAATTAAGTCTGTTAACACCTCGTGTTCAACTCCGGAAACGGTATCGGGTATGGGGTGTTACAGGTGCGCCCCAAGGTGATGTACTCGGTCTGATGAACCCTTTATCCAATAACTCTTGCAACTGTGTCTTCAACTCTTTTAACTCAGCTGGTGCCATTCTATACGGTGTTATTGATATTGGAGCTGTACCCGGAATTACATCAATTGTGAATTCAACCTCACGATCTGGGGGTAAACCAAGTAATTCCTCAGGAAACACATCAGTAAACTCATTAACAACTGACAATTGTTCCATCTTCAATTCAGAACCCCGAGTATCAAGAATATAAGCTAGAAATGCTTTATTACCTTTCCGAATCAATTTTCGAGCTGTAAAGGCTGAAATAATTCTGACATCATTCTTTTATCCCCAAACTCAGTGAAACTTTTTCCCGTCATCGACATTTTAAATCAATCCGTTTTCTCTACAATTCACTATGGCATCGTGTTCAATCAACCAATCCATTCCAAGAATAACATCAAATTCTCGGAAAGGTAACAACATTAAATCGTGAGAGAATTCACACCTTGTATTTTCAAAGTGGACAATTCGACATATTAAATTAACCAACACACTTTGCCCTAGTGGATTAGTGACTTGCAATTCAAGGTCGTGGACTCAATATCATTTTCTTTTCGACACTAATGCAAAGGCAAATATATGAATGTGTAGATCCGGGATCAATTAAAGCATACAGAATCATCAAAAGATAGAAATTACCACTATCACATCCGGAGCGAAGCTTCTTCCCTTGCCGGATAGCGTATGTACGTCTTGGTACTCTTGTCTCGATCGAGTTGCAGATCTCTCGTTCCCGAATGAACAGTCCAAAGAAGACTACTTTGACCCGAACGCTTACCTTTCCGAGGAGTATTTGCTTGCTTCTCCCTTGTTCTCTATCTTCTTTAATAATTGAGGACGATCCGTATAAAATGATCGGTTCCACCACATTTATAGCAAGCTCGGCTCTTCCCCAACACTCACCAATATGAAATCTACCACAATTTTTACATCTAAGTCTCGGAATATTTTGCACACTACTAACACTAGTGCTGGTTTCTTAGTTACTCCGACATCTTGTTGAGTCGTTTTACTTTTATTCGATCGTTCGGATTGTAACAGTCGACTGAATCATTTCTGAACTTTTGGCGAAAAAGTCGAAGTTGGTCTAGAGAAACTTCTTTTGTATACCTCTTTACCTCTTCTTTCTCTTTGCATCTTTCTCGTTATACACTTCTTCCATCTTTTGAGCTCGATCGACGTAATCACAAATTCCGAATCTCTGTACCTCCAATCATCATTCGATTTCATCATTAAGCCCTTCTTCAAATCTAATGCACATTTCTTCCTCTGTCGATTTACAACATCCCGAGCATATCTCTTGAGATACACAAATTCTCTTTCATATTCGCCACTGTTTTATTCCTTTGTCGAAGATCAAGAAATTCTCTCTTCTTCTTATCTAAATATCTCTTTCCCACATACTTCTTCTTAAATTCGTTTTGGAAGAATTCCTGTAAGTTTATCTGCAGTACCACCGCCTCAATGGTTTCCCACCAATTATACGCTTCTTCTTTCAATAGCGGCGCGCACATCCCAAATAGTCCTCCTGAGAACACATCATCTGCTTAAAAACTCTCTCCAAACTCTTTAACCAATACTCTTTAACCGGATCATCGTCCGATCTCCTCGAAATTCTTCACTCCAAACTTTCCGAGTTTTTCAATTGGTGTTCTTTGCTAGATTCATCTATTAAAGGAGGAGCAACCGGGTTGTAACTAGTGGTACAAGAGGGGAGGAGGAGGTTGTTATGCCCGACTTCTTCCTTGTATTGTTTCATGATACCACCGATTCATTAATCCGTAAATCATATTTTTAAGTTCTTCCTCTCTCATCAAAGAAATCGGGACATTACCACTTGTTCCTCGCCGTAAGTCTCAGATTCTACTATTAACTTCCTCTTCCCGACTAGCACCATCGGGTCTATCGACATCTTTACAATCTATAACAAAATTAGTAATTAGATCGGATCATTCACATCACACTATCACAGATTTATATGGCATGTATTTTTAAACACTTTACACATCAAATTTGTTTGAGAATCGACTAAACCAGGCTCGATACCAATAAATGTAACGCCCCCTTTACCCGAGACCGTCATGGAGTCGAGCACGAGGCATTACTAAACTTATTTGAGCACTTAAACAAATTCAAACAATTTATATCACACTTTCCAGACAAGCTGTCCAACTGTGTCATAGTTGCTAAATAATTCATATCTCGAGTTATAAAACTCGAAATCCAAATCCGTAAATTTTCTCTGAATTTATACTCATATATCTACTTACCAATTTTTTCTAGAATTTTGGTCAAGCCAATTAGTACAGTTTATTATTTAAAATCTCCCTGTTTCAGGGTTTGACTACTCTGACCTTTGTGTATTACAAATCAGATATCTCTCTGTACAGAGCTTCAATGACTATGCTGTTTGTCTTTAATAAAACTAGACTCAATAAGGAATCTGTACGTATAAAGTATGACTTCTAATTATCTTTGTAAAATTTATGGTGAATTTCCAAATTCAGAATAGGGGATCCAGAAATTGCTCTGGCCCTGTTTCACAAAAATTTAAACATCTCATAAAATATAGCTCATATACCTGTTTTGCTTCTTCCATATGAAAATAGACTCATCGAGATTCGATTCCATAATTTATTCATTATTTAATTCCATTTCTAATATTTTTAGTGATTTTTCAAAGTCAAACTACTGCTACTTACCGAAAACTATTTTAGTACAAATATTGTTAACTAGTTTATAACATCTTTACTTCAATTCATTCAAACTCTATACATGCCATATAAATCTTCAAACATAAAACAAAAGCTACCGGAATTGATCTGGATAGTGTGCTTTGTTGTGTTGATCCGATCTACCCACTTCACTTCAAGTCAATCTACATAAAAATATTAAACACACACAAGTAAGCTTATTGAAGCTTAGTAAGTTCATAGGTTAAAAGTAATGCTTACCAAACATAATATTTCCAAACAATACCAAAACATTTACTAAAGTTTCCTGCGATTCACAACCATTGTTATAATAATTCACATAGTTGAGCTCAACAAGAATAACTACTCAATCTCTTTCATTTGGATCACTTCTCTTTATTTCTTATAATCAAATTAGGAAACGGCTTACGAAATTGAGTACGTCGTTGCTCAATGCCACGATTCACAACTCAGTATGGTTTTCCTCATTGAAATAATATACCTACATTTTTTAACTCGGTATGGGAAATGCCATACCTACATTTCTTAACTCAAGATGGATTTGATAATACCATACCTACATTTCACATTTCAAGATGGATAATACCATACCTACATTTCACAACTCAAGATGGATAATACCATACCTACATTTCACAACTCAGTATGGATGATACCATACCTACATTTCACACTTTGCCATGGAACAACCATGGTCTTATCCGTCAATTCATCACACGTCACGATACGAACGTACTCAATCCTGCGTTTTTCTTAATTTGCATTTCCACATTTATTCTTTCATTAACAAAATCTACACAATCCCACAACAAATTCAGTATATAATAACACATTATATACTTCAATCATTCACAAATAAACATCTAATTTCAACCATATGAACTTACCCGCTAATTTGTAGAAGATATTGAAATTTAGGGACTATTCCGCAACTTTTTCTTTTCCTCGTTCTTCTTTGGATTCTTGATCTATAATATAAAATATTTCTACTCATTAGCATTTATTTGATTTCTATTTCACTTCACAATTTATGCTGTTCAAATTTCAAAATTTCACTTTTACCCCAAAATTTACAGCTTTCACAATTTAGTCCCTACTCAATTCACCCATCAATTGAACTAATTTTTCTCAATTAACACTTTATTTTATCATTATAAACTATTTCATAATCTTTTATATTCTGAATTTCAACAGCAACCTTCAATTCACAACTTTTTCACAATTAGGTCCTAAATATCATTTCCTATCAAAATCACTTAATAAAACCACCTTAATATGAAATTAGAACTTAAATTTCATAATAATTCATCATAAAATTCCTTATCCATCCAGGTTAACTTCCAATTTCACCCAAAAATCAAAAACTAATGAATTCTACAAGTGGACCTAATTGTAAAAGTCATAAAACATAAAATTATCAAGAAAAAGCAAGAATTAGACTCACATGATGTAAAAATATGAAAACCAGCTTTCTCCAGACCTTCTATGGCGTTTTGGCTGAGAAATTATGAAGAAAATGTCTAGATTTTTCAATTACATCATTATTTAACTATTAACTTTTATCTATTTCCAATTTTGCCCTTGTTCACATTGTTTTCTTGCTTATTTCATACCCAAACCGTCCAGCCATTAACCTTTGGGTCTAATTGCTCTTTAAATCCATCTTTTAAATACTTAAGCTATTTACTCACAATTTAACAAATTTTATGCTATTTTCAATTTAATCCTTTTCAATTAATTAGCCATCCAAACGTTAAAATTTTCTAACTAAACTTTAATACTAACTCAATGACACTCCATAAATATTTATAAAAATATTTATAGCTCGATTTTCAACTTTGAGGTCTCGATACCTCATTTTTGACCCGTTTGACCTAATAAATTCTTTTAATTCACTAATTTCACCATTTCACAAATTCTTCTAAATTCTTACTTGACTCATAAATATTAAATTACTATCTTGTTCAATCTTATTTGTCGAATTTAGTGATCTCAAATCACCATTTCCGACACCACTGAAAATTAGGCCGTTACAAAAGACATCAACACATATAGACTCCACTCATGTCTTTTAAATTATTTGTAGGTTGTGAAGTTTAAGAAATTGTTAATGTCTCTGACTTTTCTCCATAATAAGAAAAAGAGCTTTGACTTGAGGACATGTCTTTTAAATTTATAGATAACTCATTTAATTTTTCAGGGCTATATAACAAAAGAAAAGTGGATTTTTTTAATTTATTTCACTTTTTCTTTACAAGATTCTAAATTGGAACCAAACATGTTGAAAAAATCTGGTGATCCTCCTTTGCTTCTAACATCTATTTTGAGTGGTTAAACTTTTGGCCAATTCTTAAAAACTACACTAAACTAATTAAGGCACATAAGTGATCTTTATTTTTTTATTATAAAATAGTAAATAGGTTTAATACTTAATGCATATATGGGGGCAAATCAATATGATGTTAAGGTATGTAACACTTGGTCAAATGCATGCTCAAGCTTAAGCTTTAAATCCACTTCCTACCATATTTGGTGTTTATCTTTAATCCAAGCGTTACTATATTTTAGAAACCAAAATAAATTTGTTTAAATATAATAATATATAGTGGTTAAGAAAAGTTAAATTTTTTGACAACCTTTTTGAATTTAAACTCAGTAGTTAAATGTGCCTTTTGATCAAAGTTGTTTATGTACCCTGGTTTTTTAAGCAAAAGACCTTTAAATATTAATGTTTCCTAACAAATTAACAACATGAAGGTTGAAGTCTATTCTATACCCTCTCAAAATAGAAGAAAAGAAAAAACCCAAGTCTAGCCTAAGAATCTTAAGTCTAGCATCTCATTTACATTTTAGTATACTTCTTATTCCACCTTGTTGCTCAAGCATTATCAGTCTTTTTGGTTGCACTATTGACAAAAGTGAATGATTTGTCAGATGGTTTCTAAAAACATATTTACGAAATTTTACGTCTCATTGTATTTTTTATATGTGACATGCTTCATTCACATATAGTTATGTTCTAGCTTGGTCATCCCATTATTTATTAACAATTATCACAACTGTATCATAATTTTTATTCTTGCAAAATTTTCATCGAACCAACATTTATTGAGGATAGTGTTACACCTCCTACTTTTATAGATTTTGGAAATTCGATAGGTGAAGCTTCAAGCCAAACAAGTGAGACTGTTGGGAAAAGAAAAATCATTCCTCAAAGGTTAGAAGTTTGGTCTCACTTCACTAAGATTATTAATAGTGATGGTGCAAGTAAGGCTAAATGTAATTATTGTGAAAAGGAATTTTATTGTGATGGAAAAAATGATAAGAGATCATTGAAATATCATATCAGTTCATGTAAGAAAAATCCTAGTAATATTATTGACACTAGCCAAGGACAACTAGTTTTACCTAGTAAGGGAGTTGAAGGGGGGGAAGGGAGGGCATCTTTCAACTTGAAAATTTGATCAAGAAGCAAGTAGGAAAGAGTTAGCACAAATGATTATGAATGATGAATTACCTTTCAAGTTCGTTGAAAGTGAATGTTTTAGGAAATTTATGTTCATGGCATATCCTAGGTTTCATATTCCTTCACAAACTACTATGACTAGAGATGTTTATCAATTGTATTTAAATGAAAGGGTCAAGATAAAACAATTTTTCTTGGAGTGCATTAGAACTTTTCATGAGCTTTCGTGAGTTGAAGAGTATCCTTACTATCTTATTGTTGTTAACGTACAATCTATTCCTTTGTTTATATTATTTGCTTTTTTAAAATATATATATTTCTTTTATATGTTCATTTTTTGCACATATTTATAGGTATAATGCAAATAGAGATCCTTTGGAGAGAAAATGGATACAAATGGAGAATATTAAAGACTTACGTTTTAATTATCTATTAATTTTATGGCTTATGTAGCTTAAAATTTCGGTTAATTCGGTTAATTTTGTTGATATGTTTTATACTTGTTTTAACCAAAAAAATAAAAATATATATAAATTTTTGTAACACCCCGAATTTGGGCCTAGAAGTATTGGGCCTTGAGTGGGGGTCCGTAAGGAGGTTGTATATAGGTATTTAATTGTGCAATGAAATGAAACAATTAAATGTTTGCTATTAGTGGTTAATGGCTTTGAGAAGTGTTGGAGAAATCTTGGGTTCAAACTTGGGCTTTAGCAAAAATTTTGGTATTAAGTGAAAAAAACCTGGATGCTTGGATGAGGGTTTTTAAATTATTGTGTTAAATAAATGACACAAGGAAGCTTGTAGTCTAGTGGTTGTGGTGTCATTAAGGTTGTATGGGAGCCTGGGTTCAAGCCTTGGCTCTTGCAATTTATTTTGTTTTTTTTTAAAGGGAACCTGGACTTTGGCCTTTAGACCTTATAATTAATTGGGGATAAAATATGACACAAAAGCCTTGTGGCTTAGTGGCAAGTAGCATGTGGAGCATTTAAGGGAGGCATAGGTTCGAATCCCATGGCAAGCAAGGAGCATTTATTTTGCTAACAGGGCGGCAAGAGTTGGTGTTGAATTTAAACTCTAATGTTGGAGGATCCCACATCGGAAGCTAACATAAGAGTGGATACAAAGTCGGCTTTAAATAGAGGAACCATGAGGAGAGTAAAGGCACCTTTCTTGGTGATCCCTTTCATTGTATGGCGTGCTCGTTTGGGTTGGGCGTCGGCTAAGAGTGCTCGAGTGTGGATTAACTCCGCCTCCTATCGTGTGTATTTCTTACTACTCTAGTCAGTAGGATGGCTACATCGGTCATGATGGGTCGAAAGGGTCATGTGGGCCTAATGGGCCTACAAGCCCAATTGGATAAGTTGTTTGATTGTGTAGTAAATTTGGGCTAGGCTAGGTGAATCTAATATTTGTGGCTAGATTTGGGCTAAAAGGGCCACACGAGCGTGGGACCATTTGGTAGAGAATGGGCTTTAGAGCCATTAGTATTGTTATCCATGTTTAAAATACTTTGGTTTACAAAATTACCAAAATACCTCGCTTTGTAAAATTACTAAAATACCCTTGGTTTATAAAATTACCAAAATACCCCTAGTTTGTAAAATTACCAAAATACCCCTAGTTTGTAAAATTATCAAAATACCCCTAGTTTGTAAAATTACCAAAATACCCCTAATTTGTGAAATTATTGAAATACCTCGACCAGTAAAATTATTGAAATACCTCGACTTGTAAAATTACCAAAGTACCCTCGATTTATAGAATTACTGCTTTTACCTCGATTTGTAAAATTACCATTTTACCCTCGATTTATAGAATTACCGCTTTTACCCTTAGTTTACGTAATTACTATTTTACCTCGATTTATAGAATTACCGCTTTTACCCCAATTTACATAATTACCGCTTTTACCCCAATTTACATAATTATCGTTTTACCCTCGATTTACTGAATTACCGCTTTCACCCTCGATTTACGTAATTACCATTTTACCTCGATTTATAGAATTCTTGTTTTACCCTTGATTTACAAAATTACTGTTTTACCTCGATTTACAAAATTACTAAAATACCCTTGGTTTGTGAAATTACCGCAATACCCTTAATTTGTAAAACTACCAAAATACCCTCGTATGGTAAAATGACGAATATGCCCTTATGTTCCGTATGACTGATGTGCTTAGGATTTACATATATTGATATTGGAATAGTTAAGTTTGAGTGATGGTGGTGGTTATCGTAGGTGATTGATTATGGAAACGTTTCAACTTCAACCCGTAATGTGTGTACTAACCTCGTAATAGCTTAGATTAATATTTGGCTTTGAAAAGTCAAAGCTTCATATTTTAGTGATTTGGGAATTAATATTTAGATCTATTTTCTACGCACGCTTAAGTTGGATTCACAACGGATATGGGGTAGGAAGGTATTTGGAACGTTCTTCAACGAGTAGATCTCTTGGTAAGTATTCGAACCTTCTTTCCATTTGTATCTTGTGGTTTAAGAAAAGTTGAAAACCCCTCTGTCGACTAAGGCTAAAAGGGTTTTTGGTGTTATTTGGTTTGTTGGTGCTAGTGAGGATTAAAGGCTACCGATCGAGGAGTGTGTGAAAAGCTTGGATCATCGGAGTGACTAAATCTAGTCATCAACTTCGCAAAGGTATGAACCCAAGGGCCATTGTGGATGGTGGCGAATGTGTAAGTGATGATAATAGGTAGTTTTCGATTTGGTTTAATATTAACATGGTCTAATCTATAAGTGGTTGATTATAGGAGAAATCGCATAGGAGATCTCGTCAAGGAATATCGCAAATCAGGTGTGTAACGAACCCTTTTTCATAGCTTAAAGCGATAAAATGTTTAAAAGCGAAATGCCAAATTCGGCATTTCGAGGACTTGTGAGCAAGCTTAACGCTCACTAGTTAGTTAGAATCGATGAGATGATGATCGGGAACAATGGAAACAGTAAGGACGTGTTTTTGGCGTTCACGGTAAGTTGGGCCTCGAGGGGTTAAAATAGGGCCCAATAGGCTTTCTGCCCATTTGGGTAAATTGGTAGAAAACGGAAATATGTTAAATTGCATGTTAAGACTATTATCTTCATTATGGATATAGGCTAAATGGGCCTAGATGACAAAATCAATTGAGTAGGGCTCATCAAGGGTTTTTTGGCCCAATAACTCGTTTTAAGCTAAAAGTGGGCCGAATCACCGTATGCACCCATGAATTGTTTGTAAATCATAATGAACATGGAAACCCTAATTTTGGTAAAATTACAATATTACCCTTATAATATGAAAATGACCGTTTTGCCCCTAGGTAAAAATAACCATTATACCCTAGGGTTTATATATGAACTTAATGCATGGGATTTTGATAAACATGATATGTATGATATGCACATGACATGTATGATATGCACATGATATGTATGATATGCACACGAGATGTTCATAAATGCATTGGGTTGGGTTTTTATATGAATGGAGGAAGTGAAAAGGGCTTATGCCCCGCTTATTAAAGGGCTTATGCCCCGCTTATCAAAAGGGCTTATGCCCCAGTTATCAAAAGGGCTTACGCCTGATTATTAAAGGGCTTATGCCCCATTTATAAAAAGGGCTTTTGCCCTGTTATTAAAAAGAGGCTAGGCCTCGGTTATATGATAAAGCAAATAAGCCGCCAAAGGAGAGTTA
Organism: Gossypium arboreum; assembly: GCF_025698485.1. Taxonomy (NCBI): domain Eukaryota; kingdom Viridiplantae; phylum Streptophyta; class Magnoliopsida; order Malvales; family Malvaceae; genus Gossypium; species Gossypium arboreum. The sequence continues at coordinate 9,006,372 of NC_069073.1, read as the reverse complement.
TGGCGGGGTGGGTCGAGTTAATCCCACATGGTGTGTTGGTTGGTACGGTGGAGAGTAGCGGATGGTGGGTTGAGTAGTCTCCCGATGGGTTTGCATTCTTTCATTGACATTATATGTGATATTGAAATGGGCCTATGGGCCATACTGCCACTGTAAAGGCTTCGCCCAAGAATATGAAATTTGAAAAGGCTTGACCCGGTGTTATGAAATATGAAATATGAAAAGGGCTATGGCCCAAGACATGTTTGAGATTGGATTTGGGCTTAGACCCAACAGTCATTATTGTTTTGGGCTCGAAAGGGCTTGTTGCACACTGAGTTTCCAAACTCACCCCTTTCCTTAACCTTGCAGGTGAGCCTTGATGTGGGGACTTGGTAGGAGGGATTTAGAGTGGCCACGGTGATCATCTTTGGGCTTTTAAATAAGCGTTGGTTTTCATTAAATTTCCTTTATTATTTATTTTTGGTTTGTAATAAGGTCATTTTAACTTTTCTTTTATTTCTTTTCGGGATTACTTTAATTTTAATAACTTTAAACCTGGTTGATAATTATTCAAATGGGCTAGACTTAGGACGTGTTTTCAAAATGATACTTGTTTTCAAAATATCTCAACACCACGATTAATCGATTTATCAAAGACGTCCACTTGAACAAATTTAAACTCGATATGACAAAGTATGGCTATGGTTGTGGGCATGTCTAGGATTGGATCCAATTAAAGAGCTTGGTACTTAAGCAGCCTTCATGGCTCACCTCCTCTATCTCGGATACCTACCTGGTGCCCAGCTTCCATACACTTTGTTAACTCAACAAAATATATGGTTTTAAAACACTAAAAACGGAACGTGGGTTTTCAACTCCAATGTGGCACGTCAGATTCGGCCATAACGTCTGGGCCGGGTTTGGGGTGTTACAATTTTGGTTAATTCAATTAATCAATCAAATTAATCAAAATATTTTGGTTCGATTAACGGTTAAAAGATTAAAAAGTTCGGTTAATTCAGTTTGAATATAAACCGAACCGACTGTTTGAACACCCCTATTTTTATTTATGTAGTGTTTCAAGACTTAAAATTTTGGTTAATTTAGTTAATTTTATTGATATGCTTTATACTTATTTTAACAAAAATAAAAATAAAAATATATAAATGTTGGTTAACCAATTGAATTAACCAAAATATTTTAATTCAATTAACGGTTAAAAAATTTAATTAATTCAATTAATGTTCATTTGATTTGATTAATAATCGAACCAACCATTTTAACACTATTATCATTGACTTGGTTAGCGTTGGATCAATCGATGTTGAGGTTGAAAACCGCATTGTATGGGTTCAATTAGGGCAACAGTAGGTGAACAATATTACAGGCTTAGTGAGAAAAGTGATAGAACACTAGCTTTTCCGCCGGCTACTAGCCATACCCATCGGTATTGGTGGCCATATCAACGTTATTCCTAATATTATAACGTCATATATCAACTAAAATACTAATAATACATCAAATATAAATTATAACATTAACTAAAATTTTCATTAAGAAACATTAATTAACCTTTTTTCTGTTTAATTTATCTCTTAAATTACTATTCCTGAACATTTATTTCGGTATATAATGCGGTCCACATGGGTCATAAATTATCTTGACTGCGCCCAACTGTGCTTATTTAATGATCATCTTTCTTTTACTTTTTTGGTGGTTTTTTTATGTGACGTTGCACGTAACAATGTCCATAGATAAATGTAATAAATTTATTTTTACATTTGTGTTGGTTCAACTTATCCTACATCTGAAAAATATATATATATATATGTAGCGAGGTAAAAATTTTAGCTTAGTTTGGTCGCTAATTGTGGCGATTTATTGAAAAAAAGTTTGAAATTTGACGTTTGATTTTGAAATAAACAGGAGTCGCCACCGATCCTTTTTCCTAGGTGTGATCGGACACCTATTAGATCTCTTATTAAAACAAATAAAAGGCTAAGTTTAGGTCTACGATAAAATCCAGAGAAAATTTAGGGTTCGGAGTCGATTCACATTTAGGAAGGTATTAGCACCCTCATGACGCCCAAAATTGGTATCTTATTAAACACATGTTGTCTTGATTTTCAAAAATACGAATTCAATTTGACATTTAAGTGTGATCCGATTGAAGGAAATGAGAAGTTGCAAGTTTTTTGTTTTTAGAAGGATGTCCTGCTTTTAACACGAGCGATTAATTTCACCCACCATAGCGATGAAATCGATGACTTAATGTTAAAATCGGTACATTGCCTTATTCTTAAAATTAAAATGTAAAAAGTTTTTAAAATGATAGTAAAAAAATCCAAGAATATTATTGTCAAAAAATGCGAATAATGATGTGAATAATAAAATATATAAAATATAAAATATTAAAATATCAAAATATTAGAATAATAATAATTAATATTGACAAATAAAAATAAAATAGAAATAAAAAATGTACATAATATATATATATTAGAAATAATAATGATGTTTAAAATCAATACTATTAATAATACTACATCAATATGTACATATATAAAAAATAAATACGTGATAATATTAAAAATATGTACATAATATTGTGTTAAAAATACATACATAATATAGTTAAGATATATACATAAGATAACATGTAAAAAATATATATATATATAAATAATATAATATTAAAGATATATACATAAAATAGTATAATATATATATATATATATATACGTAATATAAATTTAAAATATACCTAATATATTAAAAGAATATATATAATATAATATTAAGAAATATAATAATAACAAAAAGAAGAGAGAGGGAGAGGGTGGATGATTTTCACCACAAGGTCGGCCATCGTCCTCGTCACGGATCACATGGCCATGCATACCAAGACACGGCAATGGACCTCAAAAAACTTTTTCGGTAAAATGGGTAAGCTTCCTCCTTTTATTTTTTTTACTTTCGTATAAAAGAAACAAAATAAGATTGAAAGGAAAACAATAAGTAAACAAAGAACTTAAAATGAGAATAGACAAAGAAACCTCTTTTGCTTTGATCTTTGATTAATCTTCAAAAAAAACTAGCTTCTCCAAAAACTAGCCTTCACAATAACTCTTCTCCTTGATTACTTTAAAAAGAAACCTCTCCAAAAATCCTTTACAATAACTTTCTCTCCCAAAAACTCTCCAAAAAAAAAAATCCCCCCATATACAAAATATGAGAAGGCTATATATAGCCATTTACAAAATATTTTTTTATTGTTTATGTCTTCATTTGTAGGTACAAGTGGTGGTGGAGCAAGTGTGGTTAGTGGAGTAGGTAATGGAGCAAGTGTGGCTAGTGGATTTGGTGGTGGAAAAGGCTAAGATTTAGTTGAGAAAAGTTTAAGTTGTGGGCTAGGGTTTTTTTATTTTGATTTGGGCTTAGGGTTTGGGCCATTGGGGTTTTGATGTAAATTGGGCTTTGGGTAGTTAATATTTTGGGTTTTGGGTTTAATTTTGGTGGGTTAGGTAAGGCTAAATTGGGTTTTGATGTAAATGGGCTAAAATTGGCCTACAACAGCTGCCCCTCTTTGCTTATTATCGTGTAACGAGAATAGAGAAAAGATACAAAGAAAGGCCAATTTTGCCCAGTCTTGCTAAGTATGGACTTCTTTGGTGCTCTTCTCATCCAGGTAGTCTCTTTCCATCCATCGTATCTTGTAGCTTTGGTTCAATCCATCGCAAATTCGAGATATGCCTTGTAGCTTCAATCTGCTCCAATGTAACTTCAAGGATATGAGATTTGTGGCTTCAATTCGCTTCATCGTAACCCGGAAAGATAAGATCTACAACTTCAATCCGTTCTTCTATCGCTTTAGTGGGATAAGGTTTGTGGTGTTTTCTTCTCCGACTTCGAAAGGTAAGATCTAATATCTTCAATCACTCCAACGAAAATTTTGAAGAAACAAAAATCGTGTCTTCAATCACTCCAATCTTTATTCTTTACTCGGCATGTGATCCCGAGCTCAACTCATTTTTCGCAATATGAATTGACTCTCTAAAAGCAGTACATTAAAAACAGAATTGAAAATAGCTCAAAGACGTGAGCCAAGGCTCAACTCACCTCTCGCAATATGAGTTGATTTTTGAAACTTAACTTGAAAAGCGATTTTGAAAATACCTCGATATGTGATCGAAAGTTCAACTCACCTCTCGCAATATGAGTTGATTTTTGAAAAATGAAATTAAAAGACTCAACCGAACTCTCAGAATTAAAAAGCTCAACTCACCTCTCATAATATGAGTTGAATTTTTTGAAAAAATAGAAATTGAAAATAGCTCAAGACGTGAGCCAAGGCTCAACTCACTTCTAAATATGAGTTGATTTTGAAAAATGAATCAAAAAACAGATTTTGAAAATACCTCGACATGTGACTCGAGGCTCAACTCACATCTCGCAATGTGAGTTGATTTTTTGAAAAATATAAATTGAAAAATACCTCGCAGGTGATCTCAAGCTCAACTCACCTCTCGCAATATGAGTTGATTTTTTGAAAGATGAATTGAAAATAGCTCAGTAGCGTGAGCCAAGGCTCAACTCACCTCTCGCAATATGAGTTGATCTTTTTTTTGAAAGGCGTAAATTGAAAACGGAAATTGAAAATACCTCGGCGTGTGACTCGAGGCTCAACTCGCCTCACAATCGAGTTGATTTTTTGACAACAGAATTGAAATTACCTCAACAGTGTCTCGAGGCTCAACTCACCTCTCGCAATATGAGTTGATTTTTTGAAAAAGCAAATTGAAAATACCTCAAGATGTCTTGAGGCTCAACTCATTTCTCACAATATGAGTTGATTTTTTTGAAAAATGAAATTGAAAATACCTCAAGATGTCTTGAGGCTCAACTAATTTCTCGCAATATGAGTTGAATTTTGAAAATGAAATTGAAATTACCTCAGCGTGTCTTGAGGCTCAACTCATTTTGAATGAAATTGAAATTACCTCAACGTGTCTTGAGGCTCAACTCATTTCTCGCAATATGAGTTGAATTTTGAAAACAGAAATTGAAATTACCTCAATGTATCTTGAGGCTCAACTCATTTCTCGCAATATGAGTTGAATTTTTTTATTTTTGAAAGAAAGAAATTGAAAATACCTCAGCATGTGAACCGAGGCTCAACTCACCTCTCGCAATATGAGCTGATTTTGAAAAAGTAGAAATTAAAAGGTTCAACCCACCTCTCGCAATATGAGTTGATTCTTGAACAACATAAATTGAAAAATGAAATTGAAAATACCTCAAGTGACTGAGGCTCAACTCACCTCTCGCAATATAAGCTGATTTTGAAAAAGTAGAAATTAAAAGGTTCAACCCACTTCTCAATATGAGTTGATTCATGAACAACGTAAATTGAAAATGAAATTGAAAATACCTTAGCGTGACTCGAGGCTCAACTCACCTCTCGCAATATGAGCTGATTTTGAAAAAGTAGAAATTAAAAGGTTCAACCTACCTCTCGCAATATGAGTTGATTCTTGAACAACGTAAATTGAAAACAAAATTGAAAATACCTCAACAGGACTCGAGGCTCAACTCACCTCTCGCAATATGAGCTGATTTTGAAAAGTAAAATTAAAAGGTTCAACCCACCTTTCGCAATATGAGTTGATTCTTGAACAACGTAAATTGAAAACAAAATTGAAAATACCTCAACAGGACTCGAGGCTCAACTCACCTCTCGCAATATGAGTTGAAATTAAAACACAAAAATTGAAAATACCTCAGCGTGCCCCGAGACTCAACTCACCTCTCGCAATATGAGTTGATTTTGAAAACAAAATTAAAAGGCTTAACTCACCTCTCGCAATATGAGTCAATAAACTAAAATACCTCAACAGTGCCCGAGGCTCAACTCACTTCTCGCAATATGAGTTGATTTTGAAAACAAAAATTAAAAATACCTCAACGTCTCTTGAGGCTCAACTCATCTCTCGCAATATGAGTTGATTTCCCTTGAAACGCATGAATTAAAAACATCAAAATACCAAAACCTGTCCTTTGGTAGAACTCGGGTGTCTTTTCCTTTGATTCATTGTGACTCTCATTCAAGATTTCTTGCTCTGCTGGAGTACCTGTATATGCCATGTATGATGTTATCATGATATGCACATGTTTGTCTTAAATGCTTTTATGCCTACATGATTATGCAGTGCTCCTTAAGCATGTTTGTCGGATGTCCATTTAGCCACGATTGTTGAGGATCCGTGTTCATTGCTTTGATTCTCGACTTTCTCTTCGTGCCTTATACCGCCTTCAAGCTTCACGAGTAATCGACGCTTTCTCGATATCACTCTTACGCCTCGATTGAACTTTGTTCTTACTTTGAGACTCTTGTGCTTATCAAATTTTCATCCGTAATGCTTAACATTTCTTTTGTTTAGAGTATGTCATTTCATCATTTATCATGTAAATAAACACATAATGAGATGCATGAAAAGGTCGATAGGGAAAAAATGATATTTCATATTCATCTATTTCAAATGTGGCAAACAAAGCAAGTTAACCAATGAGAGTAAAAAATGTCAAAAGAAAGAAAGGATCGTATTCAACGGATACAAATGCTCTAGATATTCAACACATGAACTCTTCCTCGTTCCTCAATCAAAATCTTTTCGAGCGCTTCTTGCGTAGAAGATTTCGAGCTTTAAATGCTTCAAATCTCAGAGCCTTACCGCTTAACCTATCGCTCGACCGCCAGGTTTGTTTCATTAGGACGCCCTCTCGGGTTTTCATCCTAATCCTTTTGTACTAATCAAGACGCCCTTTTCGAGTTTTCGCCTTAATCCTTTTTTTTATTTTAAGATGCCCTTTTCGGGTTTTCATCTTAAACATAATATTTCTTCACAGCATCTGAGTTCACTGGATTCGACAACTCTTTCCCATCCATCTCGGTAAGGATCAAAGCTCCTCCTGAGAATGCCTTCTTTACGACATATGGTCCTTCCCAATTTGGTGCCCATTTTCCTCGCAGGTCTTTTTGTATTGGAAGAATTTTCCTCAGCACAAGTTCTCCTTCATGGAATTCTCTTGGCTGTACCTTCTTGTCATGGGCTGTGATCATTCTTTTCTGGTACATTTGTCCATGACAAATTGCCCTGAGACGCTTTTCTTCAATGAGGTTCAGTTGATCATATCGAGCTTGTACCCATTCTCGCTTCTTCTAACTTTGATTCCATTAAGACTCGCAGAGAGGGATCTCAACCTCAATAGGTAGCACGCTTCCATTCCATAAACCGAGAGAAAGGAGTTGCTCTCAGAGATGTTCGCATGATGTGCGATATGCATACAAAGCAAATGGTAGTTTCTCGTGCCAATCTTTATATGTCTCAGTCATTTTCCCAATGATCTTCTTAATATTTTTGTTGGCTGCTTCCAAAGCCCCGTTCATCTTTGGGCGATAGGGCGAGGAGTTATAATGCTTTATTTGGAACTGCTCGCACACTTCTTCCATCATCTTATTGTTCAGATTCATGGCATTATCTGAAATGATTCTTTCAGGCAAACCATATCGGCAAATGATTTCCTTTTTCAAAAACTTACACACTACAGTCTTCGTCACATTGGCAAACGAAGCGGCTTCAATCCATTTTGTGAGGTAATCGATAACCACAAAAATGAATCGATGTCCATTTGAAGCTTTTGGAGAAATTGGCCCTATGACATCCATGCCCCACATAGAAAAAGGCCACGGAGAAGTCATGACATGAAGGGGTGAAGGGGCTACATGAATTTTATCGCATAGATTTGACATTTGTGGCATTTCTTGGCAAAATTGATGCAGTCATTTTCCATTGTCAGCCAATAATAACCGAGTCTCATGATCTTTCTGGCCATATTAAAACCATTGGCATGCATTCCGCAAATTCCCTCATGGACCTTTTCAAGTATTTTTCTGGCTTCAACATCATCCACACATCTCAAAAGCATCTGATCCTTTCCTCTTTTATACAGGATATCCCCATCAAGAACAAATCCCGCTGCCATTCTTCTAATTGTTCTTTTATCGTTCTCATTCGCTTGTTCGAGATACCTTTGATTCTTGATATATTCTAAGATATCATGGAACCAAGGCCGTCCGCCTACTTCTTTCTCAATGCTACAACAAAGGTGCGGGGACCTCAGATATGCTCATTTTGAGGGCATTATTTCGCTTCTACTTGCTTTGAACATTGAAGCCAAAGTGGCTGTGGCATCACCATTGGTTCTCTTCTCGTGGGAAGTAATGAAAAGTTATTTCTTTGAATTCCTTGATCAATCCAACCACTAAATCATTGACTTAATCAATTTTGAGTCCCTCACTTCCCACTCTCCACGGATTTGGTAAATCACTAGGTATTTGAGTCCCCGTACACCTCCAAGATCTTGATGTTTTGTTCGATAGTTGCACGAAGCCCCATAATACAGGCCTCATATTCTGCGATATTATTGGTACAGAAGAAGTTCAGTCTTGCGGTGAACGGATAATGATTCCCATCTGGTGATACCAGGATTGCTCCAATTCCATGCCCTAAAGCATTTGACGCACCATCAAAGCACATCTTCCATGACTTCTCTTTTGATGACTCGGATTCTATTTCTGTGATGCACATTAAGTCTTCATCTGGGAAATCGAATCTTAAAGGCTCATATTCCTCTGTCGTTCGAGTTGCTAAGGAGTCAGCTATTGCGCTCCCTTTTATCGACTTCTGACTTACATAGGCAATGTCATATTCCGAAAGGAGGATCTGCCATCGTGCCATTCTTCTTGATAGTGCCGGTGATTCCATCATGTATTTTATTGGGTCCAGTTTTGAAATTAGCCATGTCGTGTGATACAACATATATTGTTTGAGTCTCCGAGCTACCCAAACCAGAGCGCAACAATATTTCTCAAAGGACGAATATTTTGCCTCATATTCAGAGAACTTTTTACTGAGGTAGTAGATCGCTTTTCTTTCTTTCTCGACTCGTCGTGTTGCCCCAAAGACGCAACCCATTGAACTTTCGAACACAACAAATACAATATCAATGGTCTTTCGGTTGGCGATTAGCACTAGAAGACTGGACAAATATTGTTTTATCTTATCAAAGGCCACCTGGCATTCCTCGTTCCATTCTCCCGGGTTATATTTTCGAAGAAGCCAAAAGATTGGGTCGCATTGGTTGGTAAGTTGAGCGATAAATCGGGTGATTTAGTTTAATCTCCTAAAATCCTCTAACTTCCTTTTGCGCGCGAGGTGGTAATTCTTGGATGGCTTTTATTTTATCCGGATCAACTTCGATACCTCTTTCATCGACAATGAAGCCTAGCAACTTTCCCGAGGTAGCCCCAAATGTACATTTGGTGGATTAAGCTTTAGTGAAACTTTCTCGACCTTTCGAACAACTTCTTGAGGTTCACTACATGCTCTTCTTCCCTCGAGATTTAGCAATCATGTCGCCGACGTAGACCTCTATTTCTTTATGCATCATGTCATGGAATAACGTTACCATAGCCCTACGATATGTTGCCCCAAAGATTCTTTAACCCGAATGGCATCACCTTGTAGCGAACGTTCCCTACATTGTTATGAAGGTAGTTTTCTCCATATCCTCAGGGGCCATCTTGATCTGATTATACCCTGAGAATTCATCCATGAAAGAAAACAATGAATGTTTTGCTGTGTTGTCCACCAACGTATCAATATGTGGTAAGGGAAAATTATCTTTTGGGCTTGCTCGGTTCAGATCACGGTAATCCACGCACATTCGTACTTTGCCATCTTTCTTTGGTACTGGGACTATGTTAGCCACCCATTCTGGATATTTGGAGGCTTATAGGAAGCCAGCATCAAATTGCTTCTTGACTTCCTCTTTTATTTTCAACAAGATTTCGGTCTCATCCGTCTTAATTTTTGGCCGGATGGGCTTGCATTCTGGCTTTAATGGGAGCTTATGGACCACTAAATCTTCATCTAGCCCTGGCATGTCCTGGTATGACCATGCAAAAACATCTTTGTATTCGTGGAGTAAAGTGATCAAATTATGCCTAGTACTCTCTGAAATAGAAGTCCCAATCTTCACTTCTTGTTTCCTCTCTTCAGTGCCTAAATTTATTGTTTCCACAAATTCTTCGTGAGGCAAAATCTGTTTATCCTCTTGTTCTACCATTCTTAACAATTCAGGAGACGAGACGTAATCTTCAGCATTTTCTTCGGCTTCAAATTCTCCTAAGCAAACAGCCTTCTCAAAATCAATTTCAAGATTCGTGACGGGCTTATTCATGTCGTCAATATCTGAGCACCTGAAAGTTGAATGGAAAAGGAAGCTATAGAGGGGCATCTAAGTATTGGAATCAACAAAGAAATGTCATGTCATGGCAATGAGGCAAATGTGAGTATAGGCTATGAAATGAGAAAATGATTATGAAATTAGCGATAATGCGAAAAAAAAATCGTGACAAAATGCATCTTTATTGATATTCATTTAAATGATAAAGAGCGAATGCAAACTCTTACAAAAGAATTCTATTATATCTAACATAACAAAATGTTAACGTTTGAGCATTACTCTGAAGACTTATAAACTACAAGAAGATCCTCGGCAGTCCAATTGTTCAACATGAAACCTGGGGGACAAGGGCGTATCTTTGAGACGTCTTTACTCGCGTCAGCTCCTTTATCAATGACATTTATACTGATATTCTGAAAATCCTTTTCAATTAACCATAGCGTGTTTCGTGGACCATCTTGTTCAGGGTACATCATTCCCGCAGATGTAAATGTTTTTGACAAAGGAGGGTACTCTATTGGTTCCCATTCTGGTTCTCGGCCCAAAGTTCTTGCAATCCTTCCTTTCTGATCTTTTTTCCACTGTCTTCTTCTTTGACGCATGTCAGGATAAAACCCCAAACCGTATCGGGCCTTGTGGTGCACTGGCTTTAAAGCCCTAACTATTCCTTGCAGATGTCTCCCCAAACCTCTTCTCGCATGAGCTCCCCTTCCTACGGTCAACTTGACACCCATTCGGTATTTCTCGGCGCTTTGGCATCGAAATTGCTTCCTCCTCGGCGACAAAAGTGGCATTGATTTAATTCAAGGGATCGAAAGGAACATTCCACTACATCCTTACTTACTTCCAGGTATGGCGCATCAGCAGAGATAGATGTGACAATGTCTTCTTCGCCCTCGACTGTGACCAAACAGCCATCCATGATAAATTTCACCTTTTGATGGAAGGATGATGGGACTGCTCCAGCAGAATGGATCCAAGGTCTTCCCAAAAGGCAGTTATAAGAGGGTGTAATGTCTATGACTTGGAACTCGACATCATAAATGTAAGAGCCCACTTCCAAAGGGATTTCGATCTTTCCCATGACTTCGCGCCTCGTTCCGTCGAATGCCCTTACCGTGGAATGATAGGGCCTTAAGTAGGACAAATCCATCGGTATTCTGAAAAGCGTGGCCAATGGCATAACATTTAACGCTGACCCATTATCGATGAGTACGTTTGGTATTATGTAGCCCTTGTAGCGAGTCGTGATATGTAGCGCTTTCACCGAGCCTCTACCATTTGGCGGTATCTCATCATCACTAAAAGAGATGAAATTGTCCGCATTCAGATTGTTTACCCACCTATCAGGCTTCTCAACGGATATGTTGTTAGCTACGTAAGCTTGATTTAACACTTTCAAAGAAAGCGTTTCGATGTGGCTCAATTTAATAGTAGAGATAAACCGAGATTCTTGTTGGTCGCTTGCTTAATTGTTCCACCACACTATACTCACTCGTGCTTGATAAATTTCAAGAATTCTGAGCTTCTTCCTCGCTCACGTGCTTTTTAGTTTCTTGCATGTGGAATTTCTTGCTCGACTTCGACTTCGTGCATCACCGCTTTCCCTTTTGCTTCGAGTCACTACTTTTCTTTACCGGTTCAATTTCTTTAGAATAGCACCGCCCACTTCGGGTAAAATGACCTACCTCTCCCACATCTTCGCTATGGCTTTGGAATTTCCAACTTCCGGTGTGAAAATATTAACATCGATTCCACAAGATCGCTTTTATTGTTCTTATAAGGGAAAGGAGATGGTACTTCGATTATCATTTTTGGCTTCACCGGCTCTTTCTTCGCGTCATAATAAATTATTAACGGTCGGTCGGTGCTATATGGGAAACCTGATGATTGATTGTCAGAAGCGTATATTTCTCCTTTATCGGCCTCCTCGCTTTTATAAAAGATCCCAATCTCCTTGTTATCCATCATACTTTGCAGTAATCCTCTGAACTCATCGCAGGACTGAATGTCGTGCCCTTCAACGCCATGGAACTCCCAAAAACTGTGACCTTTTGCATCTTTTCCTTCGAATACTCCATCAAGATGATAGAGCAACTCTTTTTCAACTAGTACCTCCCAGATTTTCTGCAGAGGTGTTCTTATTTCAGAAACCCATCTTTTACTTTGCCATTCGTTTTCCTCTCCTACTGTGCTCACATCCCCTTCGGTGTGGTTTGGGAATGGATTCCCGGTTGTACCGCCAGTACCATCAAATCGCAAAATGCCCGCATCAATGAGTCCTTGAACTCTTCTTTTGAAGGCAAGACAGTTCTCAGTAGAATGCCCCGATTCCCAAAGATGGTATGCACAACTAGCGTTTGGATCGTACCATTTTGGGTATGGAGGTTTAAGGGGTGCCATGTAATGGGGGGATATTAACTGTTTCTCCAAAAGTTTTGGGTACAATTCCCCATACGACACAGGGATGGGAGTAAACTGCGGTCTCTCGAGATTAGGCCTTGCTGGTCTTGGTTCATTTCTGGGTTGGCTTTGAGCGGGTATAGTGTTTTGTGGGAATGAGGTGATGGGTCTTTGGTTGTTCGTGGCATAAACGGGATAGAAAGGAGGTGGTTCTTGGTAGTAAGGGTTTTGAGGAGGATAATAGAAATTTGGAGGTGGATAATTTCGAGGTCGGGGTTGGTTCGGATATGAATAGTGGCATAACGGCTTCCCATTCCCACCATGTGGGCTTCTGGTTCTTTCTTCTTCATAGGTGCTGCCCTTTTTAAACCTTCTGAGCCTTCCATTCTACCGCTCTTGACGGCATTCTCTATGAGCTCACCAGATATTACAATATCTGCAAACTCTTTCGTGGCACTTCCTACTAATTTGTCATAAAATGACGCCTTTAAGGTGTTGATAAAGAGAACGGTTATCTTCGTTTTTGTTAGTGGGGGTTCCACTTGGGCCGAGACGTCTTTCCATCTCTACGCATACTATCTGAAGGTCTCTGATGGCTTTTTCTCCATCATTTGCAAGGTCATCCGGTCTGGCACCATGTCTGATACATGCTTGTACTGCTCGCAAAATGCAGACCCCAAGTCCTTCCAGGATCGAATATTTTCTCTACTAAGTTGGTTGTACCACCGAAGAGTTGACCCTGTTAGACTATCTTGAAAGCAATGTATGAGTAGTTTATCCTCGTTCACATAACCGGTCATTTTTCGATAGAACATAATGAGATGTGCTTTTGGGCACCTTGTCCCATCATACTTCTCAAAATCAGGCACTTTGAACTTCGGAGGCAAAATTAGATCAGGTACCAAACTGAGTTCCTTGGCACCTAGTGCGGAGAAGACTTCAGTGCCTTCTATTGCTTTGAGTCTTTCCTCTAGACTCCTATATTTTGCGTCATGGTTATCCAATTTCAACTTGGCTACCTCTGCTGGGTTATCCAGATCTGGAACTAGTGGATCAGCAGGGTTAGCCCCTGGGTTCGACGCGAATATTCCTTGCCCTAAATTAGTGGGTAGAACAGGTGGCATAGGTCGATGTTCCAAGCCTGTGGGTTCCCCTTGAGTATACCCTCTTTGTGTTGTATACGCGGGCGGTGGAGTGAATCCCGGGGGATAGAGTGGATCCTGATCGTGGTGAATTCTTGACCGAAGTTCCATAACATCGGGGTTCTACATGGGTCCTTTTCCTTTGACCAAATTTGTCATCATCTCCATCATTTTAGCCATCTGATCTCTTTGCTCGAGTGATTCCTCTCGAGATCTCACCATTAGGTCTCTCGTCTCTTGTTGCGATTTGGCCAGTTGCTCTTGTAATTCCTTTTGAGCCCTTTCCATCTTTTCAATTCTCTTATTGAATTCAGCTTCCATTACTCTAGCTTGTCGGCGCGTTTTATACGGATGACGTGGTTCCAGTCTTGTGGTATTACAACTGCGAATCATATATTTTATCTTCAGCGACCGAGTATAGGATATGCAATGTATGAATGAATGCATGAATGAATGCATAAATGTCAAAATGTTAGCTATGCAAGGAATGCAAAAATTTGGTGTTAATTTCAAGATAGCCCCTATTTAGGCATTTCCTTAATCAAAGGAGTCTATTACACAACATTTTGGTCACTCGTATAATTGACTCCTCCATTAGAAACCCGTTTTTGGCAACCAATCTCTAATCAACACCTTCCTAACAAGATGCCTTCGATGCATGATGAAAAATAGAAATACAGACAAAAGACCTTGGTTAGCGCAACACATATAAACAGAGAAAAACTGTGGAAAATCTAACAAATTAAGCTACTTGGTCTAGTGGACTCGATTCCCTTGCTTAGAAAGCACAAACGTAAAAGAAATAGAAGGTAAGATGTGCTTTTCCCGTGTACTTATTTCAGTGACTACTAAACGAGCGGAGGTTCGGCATGGCTCTAGTTGGGTGGCTCGTATGGTTCACTATATGCGGTTTTGGTTCTAGACAGGTACTCGAATTGCTCGTACTATCATCTGTTAAGATTAGCACGAAGCCTCGGTCATAACCCATCACAGGCTCACGAGTTCAATACGAGGGATTACATTTACTTATGCCTATGCGGAGGGACAAGTTAACTCACGAAAGCATAAGTCATATGTAACCCGAAAGTATTCACTAGCCTATGCGGAGGGACGAGTTAACTCACGAAGGCATAGCATTTACTTTCACTTAAACGGACAGAGCCCGGGTAGAGAGCTTATGTTATGCAAAATGCAAGTGCACGGTGTGTGGGAGAAACTTGCAATCCTTCCATTTATTTTAAAACTACAAAACTAAAACGAAAGATAAAACAAATTAGGAGATACGTATGTATGATTTTTTCGAAAACAAAACTTAAGGATCATGATTAAATATTAATTTGAACAAGAAACTTTGAAAATTTTGACAACGCAAGTTTAATTCGACTCGACTCTCAAAAAGCGTCCCCAGTGGAGTCGCCAGCTGTAGCGAGGTAAAAATTTTAGCTTAGCTTGGTCGCTAATTGTGGCGATTTATTGAAAAAAAGTTTGAAATTTGACGTTTGATTTTTGAAATAAACAGGGAGTCGCCACCGATCCTTTTTCCTAGGTGTGATCGGACACCTATTAGATCTCTTATTAAAACAAATAAAAGGCTAAGTTTAGGTCTACGTTAAAATCCAGAGAAAATTTAGGGTTCGAGAGTCGGTTACGCGAGGAAGGTATTAGCACCTCGCGACGCCCAAAATTGGTATCTTATTAAACACATGTTGTCTTGATTTTCAAAATACGAATTCAATTTGACATTTAAGTGTGATCCGATTGAAGGAAATGAGAAGTTGCAAGTTTTTTGTTTTTAGAAGGATGTCCCGCTTTTAACACGAGCCGATTAATTTCACCCAACATAGCGATGAAATCGATGACTTAATGTTAAAATCGGTACATTGCCTTATTCTTAAAATTAAAATGTAAAAAGTTTTTAAAATGATAGTAAAAAAATCCAAGAATATTATTGTCAAAAAATGCTAATAATGATGTGAATAATAAAATATATAAAATATAAAATATTAAAATATCAAAATATTAGAATAATAATAATTAATATTGACAAATAAAAATAAAATAGAAATAAAAAAATGTACATAATATATATATATTAGAAATAATAATGATGTTTAAAATCAATACTATTAATAATACTACATCAATATGTACATATATAAAAAATAAATACGTGATAATATTAAAAATATGTACATAATATTGTGTTAAAAATACATACATAATATAGTTAAGATATATACATAAGATAACATGTAAAATATATATATATATATATATATAAATAATATAATATTAAAGATATATACATAAAATAGTATAATATATATATATACATAATATAGAATTTAAAATATACCTAATATATTAAAAATATATATAATATAATATTAAGAAATATAATAATAACAAAAAAGGAGAGAGAGGGAGAGGGTGGATGATTTTCACCACAAGGTCGGCCATCGTCCGGTCACGGGATCATGGCCACGCCATTGAGACACAGCAATGGACCTCAAAAAACTTTTTCGGTAAAATGGGTAAGCTTCCTCCTTTTATTTTTTTTACTTTCAGATAAAAGAAACAAAATAAGATTGAAAGGAAAACAATAAGTAAACAAAGAACTTAAAATGAGAATAGACAAAGAAACCTCTTTTGCTTTGATCTTTGATTAATCTTCAAAAAAAACTAGCTTCTCCAAAAACTAGCCTTCACAATAACTCTTCTCCTTGATTACTTTAAAAAGAAAATGTTGAGAAAAGGAGTGGCTAGTGGAGTTGGTGGTGGAAAATGTGTGGCTAGTAGAGTTGGTGGTGGAAAAGGAGTGGCTAGTGAAGTTGGTGGTGGAAAAGGCTAAGATTTAGTTGAGAAAAGTTTAAGTTGTGGGTTAGGGTTTTTTTATTTTGATTTGGGCTTAGGGTTTGGGCTATTGGGGTTTTGATGCAAATTGGGCTTTGGGTAGTTAATATTTTGGGTTTTGGGTTTAATTTTGGTGGGTTAGGTAAGGCTAAATTGGGTTTTGATGTAAATGGACTAAAATTGGCCTACAACAATATATATTGTTTATTTTATTATACATATTTGTAATTATTTTCTAATAATATTAATTTTAAAGTTTAACATATTTTCCTTAAAAAATATAATATACATTATTACTGTATCTAACACTTTATTAATAAATTCAAAAAAAATTATCATATTATTATATCTCAAAAGATTTATTTCCGAAACCCAAGTGAATTGTTGACCAAAAATTCCAACTAGATTAACTCAAATTATCAAATGCTTTGCGCAAGTGGAGTATAAATAAGTAGCAATTTAGCACCAACAATTCGTTAGATTTAATTTACTGTAATTTTTTCCCAGAAAAATAATTGTTACATTTAATTTATTTTATTTTATTTTTTAGTGAAATCTTAAATTTCAATTTTAGAACAAAATAAAAACTAAGTGTTATTTATACCCAACGTTTCAAAATTAAGAGTGAAATTATAAATAAATTTATAATTTTAAAAGATTTTAATTGAATTTTGAAATTATTAATATCTTTCATTAACTTCTTTTTTGTTATGTATTTGGATGGCGACACACGTCACCATTTAGTTGCAACACTTGTTTTTATTTTTATTTTTATTTTTCGTTTTCCCTTTTTATTATTCCTTTATTTTTATTTTACATAAATAAATATGGATAAAATAAAAATATTTTATGTGGCAATTAAAATTATTTTTAGATTTATAATTGAGTATAATATTAATTAATTTTATTAATTTATAAAATACTTTTATTCTTAATTTTCCATAATTTTAATTAGTTGTACTAATTTAAAATATGTTTTCCAATTTTCATTTTCTTTTATTAATATGAGGTTTGAAAGATAAAACCTAATCCATCATCGTAAAATATCACATAATAGAATTTTTCCGTGTCTTAAATTAATTTATTAAGCTCCTTCATTAACATTGATCACATTGGCTATTAAATTTTATTCACATAACAATTGATAGAATATGATGATAACACGTGGTATGTCACATAGAATTAATGTTGAAGAGGAACATTCCACATTAATAAATTATAAAATATAAAAATTATTAAATTATATAAATATATTATTAAAAGTTATGAAAATTTTATAAAATTATTAAAATATAAAAAATTTAAAATTATAAAATTATAAATTATAAATTATAAAAATATAAAAAATTATAAAAAATAGGTAAAAGTTATAATAAAAAAGTACTGGATGATTATAGAACAATTATGAAAATGTTAGAATTTTAAAAATATGAAAATTTATAAAATAATAAAACTATATAAATATTATACTATTATATTATAAAATTAAAAAAGATTACTAATTTTTGTTTTCCCTCGTACATTACTATACACCTTACCTAATCCATCTCTATAATTATACCTCCCATTACGCCTACTCAACTAAAACCATTAGCCATCACTCTCACTAAGCCATTAAGAGCTAAATGCATCATCATTCAAACCCCTAACTTAACACCTCACACAAGTTGATCACCACACTTTAATTTTTCCATTTTCCTATTACTTAAGCCATCCTCACCCTTAACATATTCATCACTAGCAACCTTTTCCAAACCAAAATCACCAAGCGAGACCATCTCATGTCCTCATCTTTTAGTGGTGAGGAGATGAAGCTTGGTTTAATGGCTTTGAGAAGACAATTAGAGGTAGCGAGTTCTATTGCTATATCGGCAGAGGCTGGGCACCAGGCTTGGCGGTTGTTATGATGATTATAGCTTGGAACTATTGTAGGTTTAAGAACTGGTAGACAGTTCTTAACCTAAGGAGGCTTGTTGGCCATTAAAACTAATCATCTAAAGTGACAATCCAACATGTATGGATTTTTATGGTTGACTGTGTTGACATGAATGGTGGATTGATCATGTTATGGAACGATGCGATGGCTTTGAACTTGCGGTCTTACTCTAGCCATCATAATATGTATGTATTTAGTTATGGGCAGGCTCGCTTACGCATTATAGGTTTTTATGGTCATAATGATAGAAGACTTAAGGATGCGTTGTGGGAATTGCTTAAATCTTTGAAGAGAACATCGACACTGCCATAGTTGTTTTTGGTTACTTTAATGAAGTATTAGCATATTGGGAGAAGTAAGGGGCATCAAAAAGCTAGAGTTGCTTTAGATTATTTTAACAAGGCTCTAAATGTGGCAGGGCTAGTTGACATTAGTCAGATGTGGGATGATTTATATAAACCAATAATCGTGGTAGTATTAATCTTGTGAAAGAATAGTTTGACATATTTGTGGCTTCCATATAATGACCATTTTTATTTGAATTTATAGGTTTAGGTATTGCCATAGGTCGCCTCGGATCATCATCTAATCTTCTTGAATGTCGATGCGTTACATAGGACTGATACTCTGATAACAAGATGGATCACAAAGGTAGTTTAAGGTTTGAGGCTTGTTGGGCGAATGAAAAAGGCTATAGAAAGGTGTTGTGGGTTTCTACAGAGATGGGAATAGGTTGGTTCTTGAGACGTTAGGGTTAGCGGGCAATGAGCTAGAGAAGCCATTATTGGATTTAGTGTTTTAAGTGTAGTATTTTCGACTATATACACTTATATTTTTTTTGAACCAATTGGTTTAATAAAATTATCCATAAATTACATTAATATTCTTTTTATATTGTCTTCAATAGTTTTTGCAGGCAAAGCAAAATGGAATCAAATATTAGCTCATTAGTTACCTAATGTTTAACAAATACTAAGCGGTATTATGTTGTTGGATCGTAATACAGAAAGACAACTTATATTAGTAGATGAAGTTAAACATATCCTTTGTCTAATTGAAAATAAGAAAACCAATTGAAAGACTAAGATGCTTTGTGTTGGGCATTAGAGCTAATGACTCCCAGAAGATAGAGACATAGATGTGACTGACAGAACTGAAAGTACATTAGATAGGACCAAAGTAGAATAGATCTTGAATTCGTTTATGAATTTATTCACTTGTGATGTTCATAGTGTGACATACCTTAATCATCCACTATGTATGTATGATTCGTATACTTTGATGTAAGAAAAAGTTTAAGTTCAAATGGATAAGGAACTAAAAGCCGGTGTATTGAGTATACGACTTCTACAATATGTAGCATCATTCACAATAGCGAAATTCATAGCCCAAGAAATGGGTAAATGATATTCTCTTATTGACATTACATGACTTAATTTCTATTTGATAGTAATTGATTTTTCATAAAGGAAGATTTAATAGTTACCATGAGATAAAATAGGATCATATCGGGATAGCGAATTTATCCCAAAGAGATTAAGGATATCCTATTAGGGTAACACACTTATGATAAGGTCATTAGACGAGCACTGATCGAGTAGCTTTAGTAATGGTATGCAATTAAAAAGAACTCAACCGTGATCGATACTATAGTGGAATGGTTTTGTAACACCCCAGATCCAGCCTGGACGTTAAGGCCGAATCCGGCGATATCACATGAGAGTGTTTTTGAAAACACATTGATCTTAAAACCATCCCAATTATAAATCTTACTTTGTTTGGGAAAACTTGTTTTAATCAATTTGATTTAAAAAATTTCTTTTGCGCGGAAGCTTTTGAAAATCCAATAAATTTTCGGGAACTGTGTCGTGTATGAAAACATTAGCTTTGAGGAAAATCGAGTTTAGTCTAAAATCCCATAAATAGTTTAAAAAAATTCAAATAAAGTCCATAAAGTTCCAAATTACATCGAACAACCCATAACATAATTTAAAAGAAAAGAATACCGGAACAAAATTTAAAACAGTCTAAATATGCGTGGCCAACGTCGAGTCCTCTGCTGCACCGAAACGTCAAGTCTGGGGATTACCTATACAGATTAAACAAAAGAGGATGAGTTTTCGCAAACTCAATATGTAATCCTCTCAGAAAATATACACAATAGCAGGAATCATGCATACACCCAAATATCAGATAACTCGGGCCTAAGCCATTTACAGAACCGGTGTGAACCTTAGTCCACTCGTATACAGAATCAGATACGAATGGGCCTTAACCTATCTCAGATATATCATGCATAACAGAGCAGAATAATAAAGTCCTACCCAACAACCTCTACACACCAACTCCGTCCAACCTTACACACCACGTGGGGATAAAATCGACCCACCCATCCCTACACACCATACTGTACCAAAATGTGACACATAATCAAATAATTGCAGTTGAGCTGCCAGATATCAGGCTTAAGAGCCTTTCAGAATACTTCCTTCATATACAATAACCCAACCCCGATGCAATGCAGCATACAATATATGACGTGCAAATATGCAGTTAACAGATCATACATACAAATCGGTCTATATGCTAAGAGTAACATGCTAGTGCACATATATCACATAGCCAGATCACGTAATCAGGGGTCAAGTAACTCTTACCGACCCTACTGTAGGTTTCAGTCGGCTTGGGCGACCCGAGCAACCTTTTAGAATACCTCAAAAAATTGGGCTCACAAACCTATGTGGCCTCCCCGTATGGGCTCACACGCCCCAAATTGACCTTGACCGTGTGGGTCACAAAGCCTGGCCCAGAATTCCACACGCCCATGTGGCCCACGAGGCCCAATTGGTTGAGCTCGTGTCTCGCACATAGCCTCATTGACCATCACACGTCCGTGTCACGCACGCACAGTATAGTTCGTCGATCACACACCCGTGTGCTGCCACACGGCCTACCATACGAGCAACCACATTTTTCGGCTTTCGTCAATTCTTATTTCCTGTGTTTCCGGGTACACACCTGTGCCGATATTGATGCCTAAACACTTTCGAGCACTCCAAAACCTAAAATCGAGAAGCTAAAGCCCAATTTCAGTCACTGAAATCGTCTTTCAATAAAAAACATAACAATACTGACCATTGATAATCTATCAAAACCTTATCTTCGATTTTGCACCCTTAAAACGATAATGGCTGATCCCCAACCCCTAAACCACCACATAAAAACCAACTAAAACCCCTCTTAATCAATATTTAGAGAAAGAAACAATTTAAGGCTAAATGACAGCCAAAACTTACCGAACGCGTGAACTATGCTGTGCAACCAATACAAGTTGAAAACAAAATTGAAAATAGGAAAGACAGAGAAAGGAAAATTTCGGAAAAAGGGATGGGAAAATCAAGGGGAGAAATTTGGCAGAGTTAGGGGAAAACAAAACATCAAAAGATGAGTTTAACCCCCAATCCACTACCTCCAAAATATCCTCTCAACAACTGCCCACTATCAGAATTTCACCTCCCCTCAAAGTCTTCTATACGCCTAGTACATCCAGAAGCAAAAAGATATTACACTAATCGATTCCACTGAGATTCGAACACAGGACCTCCATCACCTCTCCACACATCTTAACCACTAGACTAGCAGGCCCATTCTGATGTGTTTTTGCAACCAATAAATACAAGCCTGTCAACTAAGGATAGGGCTTTAGTCATAACAAAAATATAAAAATTTGTCCAAGCTAAGGCTTGAACTTAAGACCTCTCACACACACACAAAGCATTTAACCACTGAAACAGATACACACTTGTGTGTCATATTTAATCAAAACATAATTTAAAACTTAGGGCGTTACAATTCTACCCCTTAAAAGAAAATTTTGGCCTCGAAATTTACCTGATCAGAACATATGAGGATACTGCTGGCGCATTACATCCTCAGGCTCCCACGTAGCCTCCTCAGTGCTGCAGTTTCGCCACAGCACCTTTACTAAAGGAATAGATTTCTTCCTCATAACTTTAACGTCGTGATCCAGAATCTGAACTGGCTCCTCCTCGAAGGTCAGATCTGGTTGAACCTCAATCTTCTCTATAGGAACAATATGCGTGGAATCAGAGTGGTAGCACCTTAACATCGAGACATGAAACAGGCGGTCTAACTTTGAAAGTAGCTCTAACTGATAAGTGACTCGTCCCACTCGTTTCAGAATACGGTACCATCCAAAAAACCTGGGGCTTAGCTTACCCTTGCAACTAAACCTCAGAACCTTTTTCCATGGTGAAACTTTGAGAAAAACTAAGTCCCCCACAGAATGCTCGATCTCTCGATGTTTAAGATCAGTATAAGATTTTTTCCTACCAGAAGCCTCTTTCAGTCAATCTAGAATCAAACAAACTTTCTCCTCTGTCTCAGAAACTATCTCTGAACCCAAAATGCATCGCTCACCAAACTCAGTCCAGCACAAATGAGTGCGGTGCTTACGACCATACAGTGCATCGTAAGGTGCCATCTGTATACTAGATTGGTAGCTGTTATTGTAAACGAACTTCGCTAATGGGAAGCACTCCTCTCAACTGTCTCGGAAGTCAATAATATAGCCCCTCAACATGCCCTTCAGTATCTGAATTACCCTCTCCAACTGACTATCTGTCTAAGGATGGAAAGCAGTATTGAAGTCTAATCTTGAACCCAAAACCTCATGAAGTTTCTTCCAGAATCGATACGTGAAATGAGGATCCCTATCAGAGATAATCGAGACAAGTACCCCCATGTAACCTCACTATTTTAGAAATATAAAGCTTGACCAACTTTTGCAGAGAAAAGTCTATCCTGACCGGGATGAAGTGAGCGGACTTGGTCAATCGATCCACGATGACCCAAACAAAATCCTTCTTAGTGGGTGTTAGAGGTAACTCATCAACGAAGTCCATCGTTACTCGCTCCCATTTTCATATCGGTATCTTAACCAGCTGTAGCAAACCCGAAGGTAACTGATACTCAGTCTTAACCTGCTGACAAGTCAAACAGCAAGCAACGAAATCAGTGACCTTACGCTTCAACCCTGGCCACCAATATAACTCTCGGAGATCTCGGTACATTTTATTGCCACCGAGATGCATATCATAAAGACTACTATGCGCTTCCCTCAGAATCGATTGTCTCAAATCTTTATCATTCGGTACACAAATCTGACTGCGGAAACATAGTATCCCATCACTGTTCAACCCAAAATCTGTAGTGTTACCACTCTCAATCTGTCCGAACTGAAGACCCAAAGATTCATCCTCCAACTGTTTACCCTTAATCTGATTTATCCAAGTCAGTTTAACTTGCAGCTTGGTCAATAAACTACCATCATCAAATAAACTGAGGCGAACAAACATCGCCTACAATCAGTCACAGCATACGGCTTAGTGCATCGGCCACCACATTGGCCTTACCAGAGTGGTATTCAATCGTACAGTCGTAATCTTTAAACAGTTCAACCCATTTACGCTACTTAAGGTTTAACTCCTTCTAAGTGAGGAAATACTTGAGGCTCTAGTGATCAGTGTAAATGATACACCTTTCACCATACAAGTAATGCCTCTAGATTTTCAGGGCGAATACCACTGTAGCCAACTCCAAGTCATGCATCGGATAGTTCGTCTCATGAGTCTTGAGCCGTCGAGACGCATAAGTAACTACCTTCTCATCTTGCATCAAAATACAACCCAGACCCACATGCAACGCATCACTGTATATCACGAAGTCTTTATGGAACTCAAGCTAAATCAGCACAGGAGCCTGAGTTAAAACCGTCTTAAGCTTATTCAAGCTCTCCTGTTGTGCATCAATCCAAACAAAATGAACTCCCTTACGCAATAACTTAGTCATCAGGGCTGCGATCAAAGAGAACCCTTCTACGAAACGTCGATAATATCCTGCCAGCCCCAGAAAGCAACGAATCTTAGATACATTCTTTGGCCGTTTCCAACCCAATGCAGCCTCAATCTTACGAGGATTAACTTGTATCCCTTTAGCAGAAACCACATGTCCCATAAATGTTATTTCCTGAAGCCAGAACTCACACTTGCTGAACTTCGCATACAGCTGTTTCTTATGAAGAATCTATAGAACCACTCTAAATGCTCATCGTACTCATTTTTTGTCTTAGAATATACCAAGAAGTCATTGATGAACACTATCACAAACTAAGTAAAGATGAAATACTGGGTTCATTAAATCTATAAATGTTTCCAGTGTATTAGTCAAACCAAAGGGCATAACTAGGAACTCGTAATGCCCATATCGAGTCCTAAATGTCATCTTATGCACATCGGCCTCCATAAATCCCAACTGATGGTAGCTCGATCGCATATCAATCTTAGAAAACACAGAAGCCCTTCTAAACTTGTTCTTAATCGTTAGCTTGTTTAGCTGTCGATAGTCGATGCACATCCTCATCATCCTATCTTTCTTCTTTACAAATAGAACAGGTGCTCCCCACGGAGACACACTGGGACGAATGAACCCACGATCCAACAACTTCTGAATTCTAGCCTTAAGTTTCGTCAGCTCTTTCGGTGCCATTCGGTAAAGAGCGATAGACACCGGAGCTGTACCAGGAAAGACATCCGAAAAATCTCTTACAGTTCTGATATCCTTAACAGAAAAGTGCCCAGAATTCGAAACACTCACATAAGCCAGATAAGGCTCACATTCTTTCAGGACCAACTTTTCCGCCATCAGTGTAGAAATCACATTAGTCAGGTAATTACGACGTTTCCCAATCATAATTACCTCGTTGCCCTCCTCGATTCTCAACACAACCCTCACAATCCAAACTTACTTCGGTGCTTTACCAACCAATCCATCCCCAATATCAAATCGAATTCTCCAAATGGAAGCTCCATTAAATTTGCTAGAAACACTATCCTTTGGATCTCTAACGGAACGTCTCTATACAATTTGCTGACTCGGATAGATTGCCCCAAATAACTCACAACAGTCACCTCACAATCAGAACTCACAACCAGAATCCCCAAAGTTTCAAACACAGTATTAGCTACATATGAATGTGTAGAGCCTATGTCTATCAGTGAAAGATAAGGTACATTCTGAATTAAAAACGTACCTGTAATGACGTCTAGAGCATCTCAATCCTCACGGCGACGTGCAGCATAAGCCAATGCAGGTTATCTCGCCTCAGTCGGTCCAACACCTTTTCCCGGTACTCTCTGACCTCGACGCATACCATTACCACCCCTGGCCTCACCTCGGCCCTTAGGTGCTTGCTGAACTACTCTCGGTGGCTGCGGTACCAGTACCCGTAGCCTGTATCTGATTGGTCTTAAATAGACAATCTCGAACACGGTGTTCAGTCGACCCACACCTCAAGCATGCCCTAGTAGTCCTCCAACACTCACCCAGATAGCGTCTACTACAGTGTCCACAGAGCGCCACCGCAGAAGGTGTAGTAAGAGGCCCCACTCTCACTGGCCTATTAGATCTGCCTTTTTTCTTAGGCCTTGTAGCAGACCCAATTTGCCTGACCTGCTATAAACAAAAGATAATAATAAACCAAAATAATAAAAGTTCAGTTTTTACAAAGTCCAAATAATATGCCCAAATTTAAAAAATAAAAATACACGGCCCAATGGCCCAATCCTAAACAGGCCCAAACGACCCAAACTTTGGTTTCAGAAACTGAAACCCTAGCCAGCGCCGCAGCCTTCTAGTCTCCTCCACGTCACCAGGAATGGCTTCCTCCATACGGCCATTTCTGCAACAGAACACGCGAGAAGAAACGAAGCAGCAATAACAGAATTAAGTAGAAAAATAACAAAAAAAAAGAAAATAGTTTTTGTAATTTTATTTTTATTTTTATCGGCTATAAAAAGCCAGTGATTATACTGTAAAAGGGGGATACACGCATATTGTAAAAAATATCAGGCAATTTAAAATCAGTTCTTAAAAGGTGGTTTGAGATTTATTTTTCGGTTTTTCCATTTGTTTTTTTCTTCTTTGTTCTTGCACATAGATCTTTCGCGTAAATATATAAAAAAGGGAGGGACTTATCTTGATAATGGCCTTTGAATCCTTGTTAGCTTCGTTGAAGTCGAAGTTTAAATGAGGATTAGGAGGATGCGACTCCAAATAGAGTCGAATTCCATGTCATCTGCCGATTATGGTAATGAAATAATGGTGGGGGGGCTGATTCGACTGAGTGAAATAGAACTTAGGGTTTCTTTGTGTTTCTGATTTTTTTACAGTGTTTAAGTGTTCATTTTAGGTTTTTTTTTTGTTTTTATAAAGTACGTGAAATGACACCGTTTGGGGTCTGTTTCGGTGGCTCCAAAACGGTGTCATATAGGCCTTACCCGTGCGACCCGATCTGATACCCTAGAGGATCCGCGTGTTTTGTTAAAAGGGGTTATTTGCGCAGTTAGTCCCCTTTTTTATGTTGCTGTTCGATTAGGCCTATGTTTATTACCTTTTATTTTTTAAAATTTTTCCTAGAAATTTTATGTCAGTTTTGTTTTAATCCTCGCCTAAACACAACGTTTTGGGATTTGGGACATTTACAATTTTAATCCTCGAATATTTGGGCGCATTTTATTTCGATCCTCAATCCTGTTTTAATAATTTATTTTGTTTATGAATTATCCTTTTGATTTTGCTTTTATTTCAATTAAGTTTTAGTTATTCATTTAAAAAATACTATTTTAACATATTATTTTGAATTATTTTATTTCACACTGTTTTTTATTTTCATTTGTATATTTTTATATTTTATTATATAACATATTTATTTTTAAATTTTCTTTTATAAATATTATTTGTTTTAATATACATATATATATTGTTTTGTGTATTATTCATTTTAATTTTCTTCTCACATGACATTTACTCTAAAATTAATTTATATATATTATTATTTTACATATTATTAACTTTTGATTTTTTTATGGCTTATTTCGCACTCGTAGATTCATTACTTACTTTAAATCTCTTGGTACATATAATTGATTCTTAAATTGTTTTTATATTGTTAATTTCAAATTCCATTTTTTTCATCACTTGTTTTAGCATTGTTCATTATCATTTGGAAATTTAGTACATATTTTTCTATTTTTGGCTTTATATTTTTAAATCGTCATACTTTTATTCATTAATTTTAAACTAAATGTTAGTTCTTTAAATAGGGTAGTTGCTATATTGTTGCTATTGAGTATTTTGATTCAGTATATTCTTATTTTTATCATTGTCATTCATTTGTATAAGGTTAAACCTACATGATGTTATTTCATGCTCAATACTATGTTTGTTTCTTATTATCGCATCGTGATTCAAATTTTAAGGGCTTTAGACTAATTTTAATTGTTCTATTTTCATCCCAAATAAACCAAATAAATGCGTTTTGAGCCGGTTTTATGATTGTTTATTCGAAAATTTTCTCAAAACAAAGGCAATGTTTCAAGTTTGGAAATTCGAGAAATCATGCCCTAACGTACTGGGTTTCAATTTTTTGTTTAACCAAATAATCAAATATCCCTTTAAAGTTTCGTCCATCTTTTCTTAACTTCAAAACAAGGCAATGTTCTATGTTTGGAAATCCGAGAAATTGTGCCCTAACATGTTGGGTTTCAGTTTTTCGTTGGACCAAATAACCAAATATCCTTTTGTAATTTTCAAATGTATGAATTTTTGAAAATCACGAATTGATCTTAGTTTCGAGGGTTTAAAAGGTCATGTCCTAACGTACTGGATGTGATACTTTATTCTTTCGGAACAAGAGATTCTTAACATCCAATTTGAGATATTTAGATGTTTTAAAAGAAACCGCGTGTTAAAATCTTTTCAAATATTCGATATTAGGACATAAATTAATTAATTAGGTACCAATTTTAGGCGTTGCGAGGGTGTTGATCTTTCCTCGTACGTAACAAACTCCCGAACCCGTTTTCTTGATTTTTGTAGGCCAAAATTAGTATTTTAGTAAATCAAAATGTTTTATTAGGTGATCCAATCACACCTAAACAAAAAGGATTGATGGCGACTCCATACATCGTTTTAAAGTCGATTCTGATTTTTCAAAATAAAAAAATGGTTTCGACAGTTTGGCGACTCCACTGGGGACACAATAAGAGAGTCAAGCCTTAAAATTGATTATTTTCTATCCTTTTGTCGAAAATTGAAAATTTGATTTGAAAAATAATGCTTCTTTTGTTGCATTTGTTTGTGATCTCCATGATTGTTGTTGTTTGAATCTCGTAGAATACTCTTGCATTGCATTGCATGACCGTTGTGGTCACACCTTTTAAGTGAGAGTGAGAAACTACGCCTTCCTGAGGTTTTCATCTCCACATGGGCTAGTGGATTATTTCCGGGATATATCCGTACTTATGTCTTCGTGAGATTTTCATCTCTGCATGGCCATAGGGAAATGTATTCCCCTGAACTGAACTTGATCCATATGAGCCTATAATGGGTGAGGATCGAGGAATCTACTGGTTCAGGTACCCTTTCTTTAGAACCGAACTGTATATAGTGAACCTTGAGAGTTCACCTTAGGTAGAACCGTGCCCAAATTTAGTGGTCACCCGAATAGGTGCTTTATTTGTTATTTATTTACTTTGTACTAACGTATTTTATTTTTGTTTTGTTTATGAATGTATTGCATTACATCATCATAGAAAGAATGTGTTGATTCATATTTGATTGCTAAATAGAATAGTTTGTCATGAAAAATGGATTTCTTGATAAAGTGGATTATAATGCGATTGTCTGAATATGGTCCAAGTAAACACAACGAAAGAAGGCTGATAGTTCGCGGAGGAAAACAATACTTTGTTTTATTTCTTGAGGATTCAAGCCGATAAAGATTATTCGAGAGCCGTTACGTCCCGACTTTCTTAAAGGAGCTAACAAGCAGCGCGAGTATAAGTGAGTAATAAGTCGCGACCCAGATCACGTAAAAAGAAGCTAATGGAGGCATCTATTGGAAGTTTGCGGGATTTGATTGTTACAAAGGAAAGGGACCGGTGTCTTCACCTGAAATATGAGGGCAGGGCCGCATATGTAATCCGTTTGATGTAAAGGAATTTGTTTTCTAGAAAAGTTGTTCTAATATAATTAAATTCAGAATCAACGCCTTTCTTTATTTTGCATTCATCCCATGCATTTGCATTGCATTGCATCATTTTTATTAATCTTTCACAAAAGAACCCTAATTAGGTAAAACTATTTCAGTTAACTTGGGAACCAATAAAATTCAAACGACTAAGCATCTTTACGGTACACGAAAAAACACCAAAGATATGGATCAAAGGTTGGAAAGACTCGAACAACTTCAGAGAGAGATGCAAGACAAGCTACAGTTGCAAATGCAAGAGCAGCTAGCTAAGGTCCAACAAGACATGATGGATGAAATGTTGAAGTCTCAAAGAAAAATGATGACTCAGTTGACTCAACTATTGGCTGGGGAAATGGATAAAGGAAAAAGTCCTAAGGTCAATGCTAGAGAAGACAATAAGGAGCCTTTCTACCCTCTGGGTTTCACCCTAAAAAAAGCTCAGACATGTTCGCAAGGTGTACCTATTATCAGAACCCAGCAATATCAGGCTAGTACCTCGACACCAGCGGATTATCCGATAGGTTCAGACTCTAATCCGAGGGCAATCCAACCAACCTTGTAGTTCCTGATCTTGATGAAATGGAAAAAGCAAAGATGGGACTGCCAAAACAACTCAAGGATTGGTATTGGTGGTTGGAGGAAAAATTTAAGGCAATGGAAAATTTTGACTACTATTTCCGCAAAAATTTAAGACCCCAGAGTTTGGAAAGTACAATGGGACTAGTTGTCATGAAGCTCACATCACAATGTTCTGTTAAAGAATGACAGGATATGTTAATAACGACCAACTATTAATCCACTACTTCCAAGAAAGTCTGATCGAGTCAGCAGCGAAATGGTACAATCAATTGAATCGTGCTAAAATCAGTTCATGGAAGGATTTAGCACAAGCTTTTATGAAGCAATATAGCCTCTAACAGACATGAAACCCGACAGAATTACCTTGCAGAATATGGAAAAGAAGCCGAATGAGAGCTTCAGTCAATATGCCCAAAGATGGAGAGAGGTAGCAACACAAGTACAGCCGCCTCTTCTGGACAAGGAGACCACAATACTTTTCATTAATACTCTGAAAGCCCTGTTCATTAACCATATGTTGGGAAGCGCTACTCTGAGTTTTTCAGATATAGTAATGTCTAGTGAAATGATTGAAAATACGATAAGAAGTGAGAGGATAGATGTGGTAGAAAGCATTAAAAGGTCAACCCCTGAACATCGTGAGCATGCCTTCTAAATTGGTCAACATAGGTCAGCCAAGGGCTGCAACCACTAGCTATCAAAACTCTTCAAGGCAAGAATTCAACTTGAGGCTAAATACAGAAAGGCTCCGGTTTACACCCATCCCGATATCATATAAGGAGTTGTATTAGAATCTTTTTGATGTGCATGTAGTGTCTCCATTCTACTCAAAACCAGTGCAACTTCCATTCCCAAAATTGTATAAAAAGAATGCTCAATGCGAGTACCACTCGGGAATAATGGGACACTCAATCGAAAATTGCACTACATTTAAAAAGTTGGTCGAAAGGTTCATTGAAATGAGAATTGTGAAGTTTGGCGATTCCTCAGAATCTAATTGCCCTGACAATACAGTGAATGTGATATTTGAAAGTGGGGGAAAAAGAGTTGCGATGCCTTGAACAAGTCAAAAGCCTGGAAGGAATATCGGGGAATCTGAGTGACATATTTGAAGAGGGAGCCAGGGAATAAAAGTTTCCAAACTCTTGTATAATTTGGAGTGTTTTAAACAATGGGACTGTGGAAGAGATCCCTATATTTTTAGAGATCTAGAGTAATTTTCAAAACACGCTTATTGCTTTAAGCCTAGAGGCAATAAGAATTCTTTTGTGAAATAGGCTTGTGTCCAAAATTTTTATTTCAATAAAATGTATCTTTTTGAGCAAATATTCTTTTATTCTTTCCATTTCATAGTATACATTCTTTTGTTTTTTGAACTTTTTTTTCAAATATGCTCTTATTCTTCATTCATGATCATACCATACAAATAATCATCCTTAGAATCATTTATTCTTTAGAAATAAGCCTGTGTACCTACAGTAGGTCCCTAGATATCAACGACATGAGCAACGCTGTTATTGGCTCCCTTTTGGGGTGAGATATGTGTTTAGGGAGATCTCAGGACTTTGAAGATGACAGAGATTGTAACTTATCTCTTGATTTGTTAAGGAAGGTAGAACAAGATGAAAAATAGATCCTACTCTACAAAGGATCAATGGACATTGTGAGCAAGAGGCGAAGATCAGAGCCTAAGTCACCGCAAAGACAAAGCGAATCATCATTGAGTTATTCCAAGAATTCAAAAATGTTTTTGCATAATCATACTTGGGATATTAAGACTTGTGGACACTGAAAAATGTTTATACGGTGTCAGGAGGACACATGTTAATAGTTTCACGATAGCCACGCTAATCATGAGGATTTGGTACTGTTGATCCACCATGGAAGGGGATTGTATCAGTTATGTTGTATTTAGGGAGACAAGATTCATGTGCTTCATTCATTTCTTCACAAACCTTTTATGTGGGGCATGGATGTTATCAGGCCATTATCGTCTAATATACATCGATTCACCTTGGTAGTCGTCGATTACTTAAAGAAGAAGGTGAAGGTCGCTCCATATGCCAATGTTACAAAGTCGATAGTCATCAAATTTGTAAAAAAAAAAACAAGTGCTGACAAGGAATGTCAAAAAGGATCATACAACTGCACAATGTCAAAAGCTTGCAGACTATTCAAAGATCAGACATCATATCACAATGCAGCAAAGGCAGCCAAAAAAAAGTACAAAAAAGAAAAAAGAAAAAAAGAAAAAAAATAAAGACAATAAAACAAAGGTCATAATGAAATGCGACAGAGACTTGTAAAGATTGGCATAAAGAAGTTACCATTTACCCTCTATGTTTATCGAATGTCGGCCAGGAACTTCGCCAGGGCAACACATGGGTTTATGGGATAGAAATGGTTTTTGAAAATGAGATTCATTTTCTCTGAGTCTTGTTAGAGTTGAAGTTGGATGAGGCAGAATGAATCTAATCTTGATATGATTAGTTGAATTTGAAGGATGTCAGTCGCAGTTAGATGATCCAGGCTTATGTTAGAGAGGTTTATCCTAGAGAATTTCACGAGGGGAACTTGATATTGAAGAAGATCCTTCCTATACAAAAGGATTTCAAAAGAAGAAATAAGCCATACTGGTAGGGACTTTATGTAGTAAAGAAGGCCTGTTCTGGAGGAGCATTGATATTGATCGAAAGGATTTCCTCAATCCGGGGAATTCAAAATTCAGTCAAGAAAGTGTTTTACCTAAAAGGGGAGAGACCACGGTGTAAACTCGCAAAGGGTGCCTTTAGACCTTAAAAAATAATAAATAAAAATAAAAATCAAATCAAAAATAAAAAAAAAAGAGAAAAAGAGAAAAAAATCAAAAAATCAAAAAATCAAAAAGAGTAGAAAAAAAATGAGAGGCCAAGGCGAAAACCCGCAAAGGGCGCCTTGAGACCAAAGGGGATTTGAGTTGAAAACCTAAAAAGGGCAGCTCAAATCTGGATCAAAGTGGAGCACACAATAGTCTTGCTATGCCTAAATTAACAATGAAGATGTATGTTACGTTTTGGGGCATCGACAAAGTACTCCGGATCCCCTAAACACATACTGAGCTTAAAATGGTCTTCAAGAAGTTTGTACAGAGAAGCTTAGGCTGTGATATCTGGGGCACCTAGTTTTCCATTTTACCCATTTTTGGATTTTCTACCTTTGATTACCTTATTCTTTTCAAGATATGTCCCAATAAATTTTCTTCTTAGTTGCATTTGCTTACTTGCTTCGAGCTATTCTCCTAATTTCCTTTTGGTCCATTGTTATGATCTTTTTCAAGCATTTTACATTGAAATAACGATTAGTGGACTAATAATACTTTTATAAGAGGAGTTTCACATATTACTTTGGAAGCTTCTAAATAATACAAGAACCTGAAACGGGACTATTGTTTAGAACACACCAAGCACAAGTGTTGGAAATATTAAGCCCAAATTGAGATTATCTCCTTTGATTTTTTTTCAAAGATATCGGTTGAACAAAAAGAAATTACATCGATGTTATAATCCCATTCGAAGAACGACCAATAAGATTATTTTCAAGAAAAGGAAAAATGGTATTCTATATTCATGCAGATATCCAGCATACACATCTGGTCATAATACCCGAGGAATGGTGTAACAGATCAAATTGATTGAAGATGATACAAATCTTATACCTCTGAGTTACAGCAGGATGGATGGAAAAAACTAAATGTTACTCTCCTAAGGTGGCGGTGAGAGGTACAAACTTTATGTCCCAGAACAGTGGAAGGGACTCTAAAATTACAGCGGGGCAAGCTTGCTGAATAGAATGTGATTGTTTCTTTGAGTTTTCTAATAAAGAATACCAGCCGAACAAGATGGCAGCATAATACATCAGTGATAATGCCCTGATGGACAACGAGCGATGATACCTTAAGCTTTTTTTTTTTAAAAAAAAAGAAGAAGGATCATTTTCATTTCTGCATTCATATATCATTCATAACATATCTAGTTAAGAGCATTTGATTCATTTTGATCATAGCATCCGAATTTGACATAAGCATAATCGATTCTACAGACCATGTCCCTAGAGGACAGTGTAGCAACATCAATGAATTCATAGATTTTATCCCCATGAGGTAGCAAGGGAGCAGGCCGAAGATTGTAGTCTTATCTTCTTGAGGTAGCAAGGAAGCATACTGAAAATCATAGATCTTATCTCCCTAAACAGTAGTGAAGTAGATCGAAGATGGCGAATCTTATCTTCTCGAGGTAGCAAGGGAGCAGATTTTAGCCATCAGCCTTATCTCTCTAAGGTAGCAAGAGAGCAGGTTGAAGTTTATAGTCTTATCTTCCTGAGGAAGCAAGAAAGCAGACTAAAGATTGTAGATCTTATTTCCCTAAGCAGTAGTGGAACTGATCGAAGATGACGAATCTTATCTTCCCGATGTAGTAGGGGAGCAAATTTTAGCCACCAGCCTTATCTCTCTGATGTGGTAAGAGAGTAAGTTAAAGTTTAAAGTCTTATCTTCCTTAGGTAGCAAGGAAGCAGACTAAAGATTGTAGATCTTATTCCTTAAGCAGTAGTGGAGCAGATCGAAGATGGTGAATCTTATTTTCCCGAGGTAGTAGGCGAGCAGATTTTAGCCACCAGTCTTATCTCTCTAAGGTAACAAGAGAGCAGGTTGAAGTTTGTAGTCTTATCTTTCTAAGGTAGCAAGGAAGCACACTGAAGATTGTAGATTTTATCTCCCTAAGCAGTAGTGGAGCAGATCGAAGATGGCGAATCTTATCTTCTAGAGGTAGCAGGGGAACAAATTTTAGCTACTAGTCTTATCTCCCTGAAGTTGCAGTGGAGGAGGTTGAAGTCACAAACCTTATCTTCCTGAAGTTGCTGTAAGACTACTTGAAGAAGAGGAGCACCAAAGAAGTCGAGAATCGACAAGACCAGGCAAAATTCTCCCTTTTATAGTCTTTGCTCTATTCTCGTTACACGACAATGAGCAAAGAGGGGCAGCTGTAGCAGGCCCAATTTGCCCAGCCCGATATAAACAAAAAAATAATCACAAATCAAAATAATAAAAGTCCAGTTTTTATAATGTCCAAATAATAGGCCCAAATTAAAAAAATAAAAAAATACACAACCCAATGGCCCAATCCTAAATAGGTCCAAACGACCCAAACTTTGGTTTCAGAAACTGAAACCCTAGCCAGTGCCGCAACCTTCTAGTCTCCTCCACGTCACCACGAGCGGCTTCCTCCGTACGGCCATTTCTGCAATAGAACACAGGAGAAGAAAGGAAGCAGCAATAACAGAATCCAGTAGAAAAATAACAAAAAAAAAGAAAATAGTTTTGTAATTTTATTTTTACTTTTATCGGCTATAAAAATCTAGTGATTATACTGTAAAAGAGGGATACACGCATATTGTAAAAAATATCAGGCAATCCAAAATCAATTCTTAAAAGATGATTTGAGATTTATTTTTCAGGTTTTCGATTTGTTTTTTCTTCTTCTTTGTTCCTGCACATAGATCTTTTGCATAAATATATAAAAGGGGGAGGGA
The DNA here is from genome assembly GCF_025698485.1 of Gossypium arboreum. NCBI lineage: Eukaryota > Viridiplantae > Streptophyta > Magnoliopsida > Malvales > Malvaceae > Gossypium > Gossypium arboreum. The sequence goes on along the minus strand of NC_069073.1, from coordinate 8,970,491 downwards.
CTTATCTTGATAATGGCCTTCAAATCCTTGTTTGCTTCGTTGAAGTCGAAGTTTAGATGAGGATTAGGAGGATACGACTCCAAATAAAGTCAAATTCAATGTTATCTGCCGATTATGGTGATGAAACGATGGTAGGGGGCTGATTCGACTGAGTGAAATAAGAACTTAGAGTTTCTTTGTGTTTCTATTTTTTTTTGAGTGTTTAAGTGTTCATTTTAGGTTCCTTTTTTTATAAAGTGCGTGAAACGGCACGGTTTAGGGCCTGTTTCAATGGCTCCAAAACGGTGCCGTATAGGCCTTACCCGTGCAACCCGATCTGATACCCTAGAGGATCCACGTGTTTTGTTAAAATGGGTTATTTCTGCAGTTAGTCCCCTTTTTTTCGTTGCTGTTTGATTAGGCCTATGTTTATTCGCTTTTATTTTTTTAAATTTTTCCCAGAAATTTTATGTCAGTTTTGTTTTAATCCTCACCTAAACGCAGCGTTTTGGGATTTGGGACATTTTTAGTTTTAATCCTCGAATATTTGGGCGCATTTTATTTCGATCCTCGATCCAGTTTTAATAATTTGTTTTGTTTATGAATTATCCTTTTGATTTTGCTTTTATTTCAATTAAGTTTTTAGTTATTCATTTTTTAAAAAAACATACTATTTTAACATATTATTTTGAATTATTTTATTTCACACTGTTTTTTTATTTTCATTTGTATATTTTTATATTTTATTATATAGCATACTTATTTTTAAATTTTTTTATAAATATTCTTTGTTTTAATATTACACTATTATTTTTGTATATATATTAATTACTTGTATTATATATATTACCTATTTTAGATTGATATACATATATATATATATATATATATATATATATATTGTTTTGTGCATTATTCATTTTACTTCTCACATGACATTTATTCTAAAATTAATTTATATATTATTATTTTACATATTATTAACTTTTGATTTTTTATGGCTTATTTCAGACTCTTACATTCATTACTTACTTTAAATCTCTTGGTACATATAATTTATTCTTAAATTGTTTTTATATCGTTAATTTCAAATTCCATTTCTTTTTCATCACTTGTTTTAGCATTGTTCATTATCATTTGGAAATTTAGTACATTTTTTTTCTATTTTTAGCTTTATATTTTTTAAATCGTCATACTTTTATTCAATAATTTTAAAGTAAATGTTAGTTCTTTAAATAGGGTAGTTGTTATATTGTTGCTATTGAGTATTTAGATTCATATATTCTTATTTTTATCATTGTCATTCATTTTTATAAGGTTAAACCTATATGATGTTATTTCATGCTCAATACTATGTTTGCTTCTTATTATCACATCGTGATTCAAATTTTAAGGGATTTAGGCTAATTTTAATTGTTCCATTTTCATCCCAAACAAACTAAAAAAATGCGTTTTGAACCAGTTTTATGATCGTTTATTCGAAAATTTCTCAAAACAAAGGCAATGTTTGAAGTTTAGAAATTCGAGAAATCATGCCCTAACGTACTGGGTTTCGATTTTTCGTTTAACCAAATAATCAAATATCCCTTTAAAGTTTTGTCCATCTTTTCTTAACTTCAAAACAAGGCAATGTTCCATGTTTTGAAATCTGACAAATCGGTCGAGTTGAGTGCCCTTTAACCGTCAACCACCACTGGTACGCCTTATCACGAAGCAGAGATACAACCCCATTAAGCTTTTGGTTAGCTGTAAAATCCAAGTCCTCCATAATTCTCTCTGTGGCCTCCATACAATACTCAGCCACATTAGGGGCGACTCCAGCGACACCCCTGAATAACTCAACCCTATTTGACTGGAGCCGTTCTGTAACCGACCCTCGGCCTCCGGAACCAGTATTGGGCCCAGCGACATTCTCCAAAATCTGTAGCATGGCTTGGGACAATGTGTCCTCCCTAGCCGCACGATCATGAGACCCAGACCCAAACTTTGTCGCAGGTGATACCGGCGTCTCACTAGTATCCAAATTCAAAATAGTATCAGATTTGAAGGACTCAGCTCGAGCCCCTCTATGGCCCTCTACCACAGCCTCTAATACCCCGTCCACGAGTACCACGTGTGCTCATCGTAAATTTCAGAATTTATCTGTGTTAACAGTTTTATGCATTAGTTACAATTCCAATATTTATTAACAGATATTTTATGCAATACAGTATCAAAATATTCAGAGTTGGGTATCGCGGGTAGTAGTCTCACTACAGTTTTCAGTCTACACTGCCTAGATTGTTTTTAGTGTAATATACTACCTAAAGTAGTTGTATACACCAATCTTGGCCCGGGCCCAACAAGCCCAAAACAAAAACTAAACCTACCCACCCAATTACATCAACCCAATAAACTAAACTAAACAATCCCAAACCCAAACCCATTAGTCAAACTAAGGTTTTAGAAAAGCTGAAACCCTAGCCTATCTTCTGCCACCAGCCACACCTGCTCTCTGACGCCTCTGACGTTGCCTCAACACCGCCCCACCGTCCTCCATATTGCACCATCACCTGCAAGCAGTAACAAGAAAAGACAGTAAGGGAAAATAATAGTAGTGTAAATGGCTATATAAGCCGAACAAAAAGCCATGTAACAGGGGATTATTATTTTTTCCTTTGAAAGCAATAGAAGTAACCGATTTCTCCAAAAAACGTAAAGATCACAGCAAGATTTTAAGAAAAAGAGAAAATAAAGCAAACACTATAGGGTATTGCTTCTTTCATTAGCATTTTTGTTTATTTTGAAAATACCCATACACTAAACTGTTATACACACATATATATATATATTTTTTCAATTTTTTTTAAAAAAATGGACAGTATATATATTTATATATAAACATATAAAAAATAGAGCCGGCGACGGCGACGGTGGCGGTGTACGGTGGCCCTCCTGGCCGGGATCAGGGTTGCCTGAGAGAAAGGAGAATTCTCCTTTTTTTTTAAACAATAATGAAATGAGTCATTATAAAAATTTTGTGGGTTTTATAAGCTGACCGAAACGGCAGCATTTTGGGTTCCCTCCCCAGATGCAAAATGACGTCGTTTTGGGGAGAGAACCCGTGACTCGACCCGCCTCGGAGGATAATCCGCGTGTTTTTTTAAACGGAAGGGCTATTTGCGCATTTAGCCCTTCCGCTTTTTCATGTATTTACAATCAAGCTATTTTACTTTTAATTCGACCCTAGAATTTTTCGCGCTTTTTAATTTGGTCCTCGGCCAAGCGCTACATTTTAGGATGGGGAATATTGCGCTTTCAGTACTTCCAGGTTGCGCGTATGTTGCAATTTGGTCCTTTTCTCTTTATTTCTTTTTAAATTCGCCCCAAACTTCGTTTTCGATTTTCGTCCTTTTTCACTTTTCCTTTTTTTTCTTTTTATTTATTTTATTATTATTTATACTATTATATTTTATTATTTATTATTATTATATCCATTCTTCATTGTATCTTACTATTATTAATACTAGTATTGATTTTTCACTCAATATTTATATGTGTATATACGTATTTATGTAGTGTATTAATAGTTTTTTTCATATTATTATCATTTCAAATATATATATATATATATATATATATATATATAAATCGTATATGTTTTTATATATTTTATGTATATATTCTTAATATTATTAGTTATATATCTTTTATACTATTTCATGTATATATTTTTATATTATCCTTATTATTATTATTAATATTAATATATGTTTTATTATATATATATATATCTTTAATATATATCTGTATATATTTATGTAATATTATTAATAGTTGTTTTTAACATTATTATTATTTCTAATATGTATATACTATGTAAATATTTAAATACTATATTATGTATACATTTTTATATATATTACGTATATATATCTTTTTAATATTGTATTTTATATATGTCATGTATATATTTCTAATACTATATTACATTTTTTACATATTATCTTATGTATATATTTTTAAAAACTATATTATGTATGTATTTTTAGCACTATATTACGTACATACTTTTAATATCATTATTATGTATATATTTTTAATATATATATATATATATATATATATATTTATGTAGTATTATTAATAGTTGTTTTTAATATTATTATTATTCTAATATGTATATATTATATATATATTTTCAATACTATGTATATACTTTTTAATACTATTATTATGTTTATATTTTAATATATATATGTATGTATATAGGTAACATTATTAGTGTTTTTAACATCATGTTTCGTCACTTTACTACTTATTATTATATGTATATATATATTCATTGTTTTTATTTCGTGTTTAATACTATTATTATGTTTAACATCGCATGCATTATGATTGTTTTAATATTATTGTCATATTTATTATTTGCTTCGATGAATTTCTAACTCTTTTATTTTTGTTTCTCACCCATTCTATATCAATTTGCTTTTCTTATTATATTATTAGCATGTCATTATTTTTATTATTATTTTCTTTTTATTGTATATATTGTTTTTATTTTTATCCTAATGTTCTTCTATTATATATTAATATTTTTCATTCATTATATCATTGTTTGCACTGCTTATTTATTTATGAATTTTTATTTTAAAAAATATTTTTACTCATGTTTTTTAATTTCAATAAATAAGGTAACGTACTAATTTAACATTAAGTCGTGGATTTCATCGCTATGTTGGGTGAATATCAACGGCTCGTGTCAAAAACGGAACGCCCTTCTTAAAAGAAACTGAAATTTTAAAAATTCTCGTGTTTTGATCGGATCACGATTAAAATTTAAATTGAACTCGTATTTTTGAAAATTAAGACAACACATGTTTAACGATATACCAATATTGGGCGTCGCGAGGGTGCTAATACTTTCCTCTTGCGTAACCGACTTCCGAACCCTATTTTTTTCTCTGGCTTTTGACGTAGACCTAAACTCGACCTTCTTTTTGTTTAAAAAAATAAATTTTCTTTTAAAAAAGAGGATTTATTAGGTGTCCGATCATACCTAGGAAAAAGGATCGGTGGCGACTCCCTTTTTAATAAAATCGAAAGTCAGTTTTCAAATTTCCAACAAATCACCTCAATTAGCGACCGAAAGCAAAAATTTTACGTCGCTACAGTAGTTTCAGTATATTCTAATTTTAAACAGAGTTTTAGAGAACTTACAGGATCGGCGCTGGAGACTCGGTGTACCACATACTTATTTCAAAAATATTTCAAATTATTTACAAATAATTTCTTTAAAACCAATCTTTAAAACCCAAATCCACAGCCGAGTTTTGTAACTTGGCTCTGATACCACTAAATATAACACCCCAGACTCGGCCTAGACGTTACAGCCGAATCTGACGATATCACATGAGAGTGTTTTTGAAAACTCATTGATCGTAAAACCATCCCAATTATAAATCTTAATTAGTTTGGAAAAGACGTATTTTAATTGATTTGATTTAAAATATTTATTTTGCGCGGAAGCTTTTGAAATTCCAATAAATTTTTGGGAACCATATCGTGTACGAAAATATTAGCTTTTAGGAAAATCCCATAAATAGTTTTAAAAAAATTCAAATAAAACCCATAAAGTCCCAAATTACATTAAACAACCCTGAACATAATTTAAAAGAAAAGAATACTGGAACTGAATTTAAAATAGTATAAATATGCGTGGCCAACGTCGAGTCCTCCGCTGCACCGAACCGTTAATTCTGGGGATTACCTACACATATTAAACAGAAGAGGGTGAGTTTTCACAAACTCAGTGTGTAATCCTCTCAGAAAATATATACAATAGCAGGAATCATGCATACACCCAAATATCAGATAACTCGGGCTTGAGCCCTTTACAGAATCGGTGTGAACCCTAGTTCACTAGGCTATAAAATCAAATACGAACGGGCCTTAGCCCCATCTCAAATATATCATGCATAACAGAGCAGAATAATAAAACCCGACCCACCAGCCTCTACACACCAACTTTTTGTTTAAAAAAATAAATTTTCTTTTAAAAAAGAGGATTTATTAGGTGTCCGATCACACCTAGGAAAAAGGATCGGTGGCGACTCCTTTTTTAATAAAATCGAAAGTCGATTTTCAAATTTCCAATCAATCTCCTCAATTAGCGACCGAAAGCAAAAATTTTACGTCGCTACAGCTGGCGACTCCACTGGGGACTTATTTTTTAGAGTCGAGTCGAATTAAACGCGTGTTGTCAAAATTTTCAAATTTCCTTGTTCAAATTAATATTTAGTCGTGATCCTCATATTTTGTTTTCAAAAAATCATGCATTTGTATCATGTTGTAAATATTCTTCTAACTTGTTTTCTCCTTGTGCTTTTCAGCTCTAAGTCTTTATAGTTTTAGCTTCTTTTAGTTTTAAATAAAAACGAAAAGGTTTGTGAGTTTCTCCCCACACACTGAGCACTTGCATTTTTTGCATAACATGAGCTCTCTACCCGGGCTCCGTCCGCTTAAGTTTAAGTAAACGTTATGTCTTCGTGAGTTAACTCGTCCCTCCGCACAGGCTAGTAAATACTTTCGAGTTACATACGACTTATGCTTTCGTGAGTTAACTTGTCTCTCCGCATAGGCATAAGTAAATGTAATCCCTCAAATTGAACTCGTGAGCCTGTGATGGGCTACGATCGAGGCTTCGTACTAGTCTTAGTAGACGATAGTACGAACAATTCGAGTACCTGTCTAGAACCATACGACCAACCTAACTAGAGCCATGCTGAACCTCCGTCCGTCAATAGTCACCAAAATAAGTACACGGGAGAAATGCCTCTTGCCTTTCATTTCTTTTACATTTACACTGTTTATACAAAAGAATTGAACCGGGTAGCTTAATTTGTTAAAGTTTCCATAGTTTTTCCCAATTTATATTTGTTGTGATTACTAACAAAGGTTGTTTATTTTCGTTTTCATGTTTCATCATGCATCATAGGCATCTTGATTTGGAAGGTGTTGATTAGAGATTGGTTGTCAAAAATGGGTTTCTGATGGAAGAGTCAATTATACAAGTAACCGAGAAAAATACCGTGGTTTGAGACTGGTCTTTGAAGACTCAGATAGCGAAAGAGGATAGTTTAATAGAAGGATGTATCTCTAATCTTCTCGAGCAAGTAGCTACAAATGTTCGTCAGAATAACCTTGAAGAGTTGAATCAATTTGGAAACAGTGGGACTCAGATACTAGGGGGATTTTCACTAAAAAGTACAGGGATATAGCTCACTTGATCGCCATCAATGTAGACGAACAGTTTATTCAAGCCATGGTTCGATTCTGGGACCCAGCGTACCGATGTTTCACTTTCAATCATGAAGATATGGCTTCGACCATAGAAGAATATGCTGCTTTGCTTCGTGTTGACAATGTACAATTCAACAAGATATATGTGAAAGAGCCTAGGCCAATGACCTTCAAGAAAAAGCTAGTGAGGTTACCGGAATGACCGATATATGGGCAGAAAAATAGATAAAGAAAAAGAATGAAGCCAGTTGTGTTCCGTGGTTTTCTCTGCGAGACTTAGTTCAAAACCATCCAGATATTGCGAAGAGAATCGATCTGTTTGCTTTGGCCATTTACGGATTGATTGTCTTTCTAAAGGTTTTGGGGCATGTAGAAGTCGCGGTAGTGGATTTCTTCGAAAGGTTGGGGCAAGGGATCAACCCCGTCCCAACTATCTAGGCCGAGACTTTTATATCTCTGAGTAGTTGTAGGAGAAAAAGGGAAGGACGTTTTTATCGGATGCGCGCAGTTGCTTAATATCTGGATTCTAAGCCATTTCTGGAAAGTAGAGCGCACACCTTTCCACATGTTCTCAAAAACATTCGCCCCATTAAAGGCTTACTTTGAGAAAGATTGGTCGAAATATTTCACCGATCAGCACTGGGTTTCGGTTTTTCAAAATCTTCGTGCTGAAGAGATAACCTGAAGAGCACCATGGATTCGTCATTCAGTTCTGATATATAAATGCGGAAGCCAAGACTGGGTGCCTCTACTCAGATTATGGGGAGGGGTTGGATATGCTCCATTAATGGTTCAAAGGCAGTTTACTTCACGACAATTCATACCCGCCACCGGAGGGTTGGCACAGTCAGAGTTTGCCTTTATAGGTGAAGGTTACATGAAAAGAGTCCGGGATACCGCAAAGGCTTGGAAAGAAGTTCACCTAATGGAGTTAACTCTCTATACTGATACTATCACTCAAGACTATGACATATAGAGAAAACAACGAGTGAATAGTCAACAAGTCTCATCGACGAATTACACTTTCCAGAATCCTTTCTCAGAAGAAATGTCATCCGAGTTGGAAGTAGCAAGACACGAATTTGAATGTGAAAAGGCTAAGTTGTTATGGGATATCAGTTCTCTTAAAGAGGAAAACAACTAGCTAAAGATCGATGTTCAGATTAAAAAGTCCTAAACCTTGAAAATCCAAAGAGAAGCTAAGATCGTGAGAAATAACTTAAGGGACCTTCATTTAGAAAATAAGAAATTAAGAAGCACTATAAAAAATAGTGGTTTAGGCAAGTCGTCAACAGAATGGAAGGAAGAAATTAGCAATATCAAAGGTGAGACGATATTCTGGAAAAGAAAAGCAAAGAAAGAAGAGGAAAAAGTTGCGCGTGCTATGATAGAGTTAAGGAAGAAGAATGCTGAGTATGAAACTGTATCTATAAAATTTGTGACTAGTCAGTCTAAACATCAAGAACTAAGAGGGAGAGTACGAGATTTAGAAAATACACTGCAAGCTCAACAACAATAGTTGGATAATCTACTAAAAGCCCTGGAAGAAAAGAATAGTCAGTACGACCGAGACACTCATACTTACGAAAGAGCTCTCCAAAAAAAGAAAATGCAACTCGGCTTTTTGATCAATGAAATTCGAAAGGCGGCTATGCAAGTTGTGCAATTATCAGATGAAGCTGAAGCTCTCAGTTGCCAATTTCCTCCGAGCCAAAGATCAAGCATGTCAGAGTTCTTAGAATAAGTGAAGAAACAAGGCGATGTGGCTAGGAAATTTGTGTAACGGTTGAATCAAAAAATGGCAAAACGTTTTGTAATAGACTCTTTTGATAAATGAAATGCCTAAGTATGGGGCTATCTTAAAATCAACACCAAATTTTTGCATATTTATCCATGACTAACATTCATTCGTCATTTATTCAATATTCATTTGACATTCATTCATTCATTCATTCATTGCATGTATATATCACCATAATAATTCACTGAGGCTAAAACCGTATAATCCGCAGTTGCGACACTACAAGTCTGGAATCACGCTATTCTTATAGGACGCGCCAAAAAGCTAGAATTATGGAAGCCGAGTTCAATGAAAGAATTAAAAGGATGGAAAGGGCCCAAAGAGAATTGCAAGAGCTGTTGACCAAGTCACAACAGTAAGCAAGAGATTTGATGTTAAGATCTCGAGAGGAATCGCTCGAGCAAAGAGATCAGATGGCCAAAATGATTGAGATGATGACAGCTTTGGTCAAAGGAAAGGGACCTATACAGAGCCTTGACACTATGGAGCCTCAGCCAAGAACTAATCATGATCAGGATCCGCTCTATCCCCCAGGATTCATTCCACCTCACGCACATGTAATGAAAAGAGAACGTCCTCAAGGAGAACCTACAAGCTTGGAGCAACAACCCGTACCCCCTACTCATCTAGGGCAAGGTATATTTGTATCGAACCTTGGAGCTAATCCTGCCGATCCCAATGTTCCAGATTTGGATGATAAGGTAGAAATAGCCAGGTTGAAAATGGATGATCATGATGTTCAGGACAAGTATAGGAGTTTGGAAGAAAGACTCAAAGCGATAGAAGGTACTGAAGCCTTCTCTGTATTGAGTGCCAAAGAGCTCAGTTTGGTGCCCGATCTGGTTCTGCCTCTGAAATTCAAAGTACCAGATTTCGACAAATACGATGACACGAGATGTCTAAAGGCGCATCTTGTCATATTTTACCGAAAGATGACTGGTTTCGTGAATGAAGATAAATTGTTAATACACTGTTTCCAGGTCAGCTTGGTCGGATCGGCCCTTCGATAGTATAATCAACTTAGTAGAGAAAGGATCCGATCATGGAAAGACTTGGCATCAGTATTTTGCGAACAATACAAGCATGTATCTGACATGGTGCCTGATCGACTAACTCTGCAAATGATGGAAAAGAAGCCAACAGAGATTTTTAGGCAATACGCGTAAAGGTGGAGGGATATCTCGGCTCAACTAGAACCACCACTGACTAAAACTGAAATAATGGTCCTCTTCATCAACACTTTGAAAGCATCGGTTTATGATAAGTTGGTAGGAAGCGCTATGAAAGACTTCACAGATATTGTAATATCCGGGAACTTATAGAAAATGCCATCAAAAGTGGAAGGATGGAAGGTTCCGAGAGCTCGAAAATGGCAGCACTTGTAAAGAAAAAATAGATAGAAGCTCATATAGTGGGAACTAAGAGCCACCACACTTCTAATCCTTACCCAGTCCAGCCATGACCTTGATATCGCCCACCTCCAAACTTTTATTATCCACCCCAAGGCCCTTACTATCAAGCACCTCCTCCTTACCCCGTCTACGCCACAGATAACTAAAGACCATTTGCCATGTTCCCACCAAATGCCATGCCTACTCAAAGCCAACCCAAAAATGAACAAAGTCCGACAAGATCTAATCCTGAAAAACCCCAGTTCACCTCAATTCCCGTGTCATACGGGGAGCTATACCCAAAACTATTAGAAAAACAATTAATATCCCCACATTATATGGCACCCCTGAAGCCTCTATACCCAAAATAATACGATCCTAATGCTAGGTGCATGTAACACGCTAGAAACCAGGGGCATTCTACAGAAAATTATTTGGCCTTTAAAAGTAGGGTTCAAGGTCTTATCGATACAGGCATTCTACGATTTGATGGTGCGGGCAATACGACTGGAAATCCGTTCCCTAACCACACTGAAGGAAATGGTTGAAAATGGGCTATTCTGTCATCCTAACAGAATTTTCGAAGAAGGACATACAAAAATTCAATATTTTTGTGATTTTCATGGGATCGAGGGGCATGACATCCAGTCTTGTGAAGGATTCAGAAAACTACTTCAAGACATGATGGACAACAAGGAAGTCGAGATATTTAACAAAATAAAAGAGGTCGATGAAGGAGAAGTATGCACTTCTGATTATCAATCATCATGTTTCCCTTATAGTGCTGATCGACCATTGGTGATTTATTACAATGCAAAAAAGGAGCAAGTGAAACCAAAGATGATAATTGAAGTACCATCTCCTTCCCCTTACAAAGACAACAAGGCAGTACCATGGAAATATGATGTCAACATTATCATACCTGAAAGTGAAAAATCCAAAATCACGACCGGAAATGTTGGCGAAGTAGGACACTTCACCCGCAGTGGGAGGTGTTATTCTAAAGCGGTCGAACCAATGAAGAAGACTAATAACTTGAAGCAGAAAAGAAAGGCACCGATGCATGAGGCCGAGGTAGAACTTGAGACTCCGTCTGAATAAGAAGTTAAAAGGCCTGTGAATGAAGATGAAGTATATGAATTCTTGAAGTTCATCAAACATAGTGAATATAACATCGTGGAACAGTTAAGCAAACAACCGGCACGAATCTCGGTATTATCCCTACTGTTGAATTCAGAACCACATCGGAATGCTTTGCTGAAAGTACTAAATCAAGCTTACGTGGCAAGCAATATATCTGTCGAAAATCTTGATAGGTGGGTGAATAACCTGAACGCGGATAATTTTATTTCTTTCAGTGATGATAAAATACTGCTAAATGGTAGGGGCTCCGTAAAAGCATTACATATCACAACCTGTTGCAAGGGTTATATAATACCGAATGTGCTCATTGATAACGGGTCAGCACTCAATGTCATGCCTTTGGCTACGCTTTCTAGAATTCCAATTGATTTATCTTATCTGAGGCCTTGTCACTCTACAGTAAGAGCATTCGATAGGACAAGATGAGAAGTCATGGGAAAAATTGAAATTAATCTAGAAGTGGGCCCCTATATATATGATATCGAGTTTCAGGTCATGGACATCACACATTCGTATAATTGCCTTTTAGGAAGGCCTTGGACCCATTCTGCTGGGGTAGTTCCTTCATCTCTCCATCAAAAAGTGAAGTTTATTATGGATGGTCTTTTGGTTACTGTCGTGGGTGAGGAAGACATTATCGCATCTATCTCTACTGATACACCATACCTCGAAGTAAGCAAGGATGCAGTAGAATGTTCCTTTCGTTCCTTTGAATTCATCAATGCTACGTTCATTGTTGAAGGAAATAAAATCCCCATACCTAAGCTATCAAGGAATACCAAGATTGGAATTAAGCTGACTGTGGGAAAGGGAGCCCGAGCGAGGAACGGTTTTGGAAGATATCAGCAAGAGATAGTTAGAGCTCTAAAACCAGTGCCCCATAAGGCTCGATATGGTTTAGGATTCCAGCCGAATATACGACAGAGAAGAAAACAGTTGCAGAAAGATCGAGAAAGGTGGATTGCAAGAGCCTTAGGCCAAGAATTAGAATGGGAGCCCATAACGTACCCTCCTTTGTCAAAAACATTTACATCTGTAGGAATGATATACCCCGGGCAAGATAATCCACGAAGCACACTGTTATTAATTGAAAGGGGTTTTCAGAATGTCAGTATAAATGTCATTGACAAAGGAAGTGATGCAATTAAAGATGTTTCAATGATACGCCCTGCCCTCCCGGATTTGTTTTGAACAATTGGATTGCTGTGGATCTCCTTGTAGTTTCTAAGTCTTCTCCAGAGTAATGCTCAATGTTAACACTCTTCTTTTTTGTGTCCCTAAGTAATAGTAGGGATTCTTTTGTAAGTGCTTATGATTTGCTCTTTATCTTTTAAATGAACATTAATGGAGATGCATTTTGTTATAGTCTTTTCATTGTCATTAACTTCATACTTTTTCCCTCTTCTCACAGCCTGTCATTGCATATATCTCACATCATGACATTATGCTTATTGGTCCCAATACTTTGATGCTCCTCTATAGTTTTCTTTTCCATTCAACTTTCAGCTGCTTAGATATCAACGATATGAACAAACCCGTTACAAATCTTGAAATCGATTTCGAAAAGGCTATTTGTTTAGGAGAGTTCGAAGCTGAGGAAAATGTTGAAGATTATGTCTCGTCTCCTAACTTACTAAGAATGGTAGAACAAGAAGATAAACAGATTCTACCTCATCAAGAATCTGTTGAGATAGTAAACTTGGGAAATAAAGAAAAGAGGCAAGAAGTGAAGATTGGGACCTCCATTTCAGATAACACCAAACATGATTTGATCACTTTGCTTCATGAGTACAAAGAGGTATTTGCATGGTCATAGCAGGACATGCCAGGATTGGATAAGGATGTAGTGGTCCATAGACTCCCACTGAAACCAGAATGCAAACCCTTTCAACAGAAGCTAAGACGAATGAGACCTGAAATGCTATTAAAGATAAAAGAAGAAGTCAAGAAACAATTCGATGCTGGCTTTCTACAAGTCTCCAAGTACCCACAATGGGTAGCTAACATAGTCCCAGTACCGAAGAAAGACGGCAAGGTACAAATGTGTATGGATTATCGTGATCTGAATCGAACAAGTCCTAAAGATAATTTTCCTTTGCCACACATTGATACATTGGTGGATAACACAGCCAAACATTTATTGTTTTCGTTCATGGATGGATTTTCGGGTTATAATCATATAAAGATGGCTCCTGAGGATATGGAGAAAACTACTTTCGTAACGATGTGGGGAACATTCTGTTATAAGGTGATGCCGTTTGGATTAAAGAACGCTGGGGAAACATATCAAAGGGCTATGGTGATGTTGTTTCATGACATGATGCACAAAGAAATAGAAATCTACGTCGATGATATGATCGCCAAATCCAAAGGGGAAAGACTCATGTTGAGAACCTTAGGAAGCTGTTCGAGAGACTGAGAAAATTCCAGCTGAAGCTTAATCCAGCCAAGTGTACGTTTGGGGCAACCTCAAGAAAATTACTAGGCTTTATCGTCAGCGAGAGAGGCATTGAAGTTGATCCAGATAAGATAAAAGCCATACAAGAACTACCACCTCCGCGCACGCAAAAAGAAGTCAGAGGATTTTTAGGGAGGTTGAACTACATCGCTCGGTTCATTGCTCAACTTACCAACGAGTGTGACCCAATTTTTTGACTCCTTCGAAAACATAATCCAGGAGAATGGAACAAAGAGTGCCAAGTTGCTTTGACAAGATAAAACAGTATTTGTCTAGTCCCCCAGTGCTAGTACCTCCAACTCCAGGAAGATTGTTAATATTGTATCTGACTGTGTTCAAAAATTCAATGGGTTGCGTACTAGGGCAACACGATGAGTCAGGGAAAAGAGAAAAGGCGATTTACTATCTCAGCAAAAAGTTCACAAAGTATGAGGCAAAGTACTCGTCAATTGAAAAATTCTATTGCGCTTTGATTTGGGTAGTTCGGAGGCTCAGGCAATATATGCTGTATCATACGACATGGTTAATTTCAAAGCTGGACCCAATAAAGTACATGATGGAATCACCTGCACTCTCAGGAAGAATGGCATGATGGCAGATCCTACTATCAGAATACGACATTGTCTATGTGAGCCGAAAGTCGATAAAAGGGAGTGTAATATTTGATTTCTTAGCAACTCCAACAACGGAAGAATACGAGCAATTGAGATTTGATTTCCCAGATGAAGACTTAATGTGCATTACGGGAAAAGAATGTGAGTCATCCAAAGAGAAGTCATGGAAGATGAGCTTTGATGGTGCATCGAATACGTTGAGGCATGGGATTGGAGCAGTCTTAGTATCACCAGAAAGGAACCATTATCCGTTCACTACTAGGCTGAATTTCTACTATACCAACAACATAGCGGAATATGAGGCCTGTATTATGGGACTTCGTGCAGCTATTGAACAAAATATCGAAATCTTAGAGGTGTACGGGGACTCAACGTTGGTGATATACCAAATCCGTAGGGATTGAGAAGTAAGAGATTCGAAATTAGTTAAACACAATGATTTAGTGTTAGTACTGATTAAAGAATTCAAAGAAATAACTTTTAATTACTTCCCACGAGAAGAAAACCAATTGGTCGATGCCCTAGCCACTTTGGCTTCAATGTTCAAAGCAAACAGAGAAACAGAAATAATGCCTCTGTAAATGAGCATATATGAAGTCCCTGTACATTGCTTCAGCATTGAAAAAGAGCCAGATAAACGGCCATGGTTCCATGATATCTTAGAATATGTCAAGAACCAAAAGTATCGCGAACAAGCAAATAAGAATGATAAAAGAATAGCAGTAGGATTTGTTCTTGATGGGGACATCCTATACAAAAGAGAAAAAGATCAAGTGCTCTTAAGATGCGTGGACGTTGTTGAAGCCAGAAAACTACTAGAAGATATCCATGAGGGAATTTGTGGGACACATGCCAATGGTTTCACTATGGCCAGGAAGATTATGAGACTCGATTATTATTGGCTGGCAATGGAAAGTGACTACATTAGTTATGCAGGAAAATGTCACAAATGTCAAATTTATGGCGATAAGATTCTTGTAGCCCCTTCGCCCCTTCATGTCATGACTTCTCCGTGGCCTTTTTCTATGTAGGGTATGGATGTTATAGGGCCAATTTCCCCAAAAGCTTCTAATGGACACCGATTTATTTTTGTAATGATAGATTACTTTACGAAATGGATAGAAGCCGCTTCATTTGCTAATGTGACAAAGACTGCAATTTGCAGGTTCTTAAAAAAGGAAATCATTTGTCGATATGGTTTGCCTGAAAGAATTATTTCAGATAACGCCTTGAATTTTAACAACAAGATGATGAAGGAAGTGTGTGAGCAATTTCAAATAAAATAACATAACTCATCACCTTATCGCCCAAAAATAAACGGAGCAGTTGAAGCGGCCAACTAGAATATTAAGAAGATTATTGGGAAAATGACCGAGACATATAAAGACTGGCACGAGAAGCTACCGTTTGCTTTGTATGCATATCGTACATCTATTCGAACATCTACTGGAGCAACTCCTTTCTCTCTGGTCTATGGAATGGAAGCTGTGTTACCCATCAAAGTTGAGATCCCTTCTCTACGAGTCTTAATGGAGTAGAAATTAGAGGAAGCAGAATGGGTTCGAGCTCGATATGACCAGTTAAACCTCATCGAAGAAAAACATTTAAAGGCAATTTGTCACAGACAGATGTACTAGAAGAGAATGATCGCGACCTATGACAAGAAAGTATGGCTAAGAGAATTCCATGAAGGAGAACTCGTGCTGAGAAAGATTCTCCCAATACAAAAAGACCTGCGAGGAAAATGGGCACCAAATTGGGAAGGACCATACGTCGTAAAGAAGGTATTCTTGGGTGGAGCTTTGATTCTCACTGAGATGGATGGGAAGGAGTTACCTAATCCAGTGAATTTAGATGCTGTGAAGAAATATTATACCTAAAAAAAAGATCAAGGTGAAAACCCGAAAAGGGCGTTCTAATGAAGCAAACACTGGGCTTAAAAAGCAAGGCGTTTTGAACGGTGGGTCAAACGACGAGACTACAATACTTGAAGCATTTCTGAAAACTCGAGATTTTCTATGCAAGAAGCCATGCTTGAAAAGATTCTTGATTAAGAAACGTGGAAGAGTTCATGCCTTGAAAATCTAAGCATTTGTATCCGCTGAATACGATCCCCTTTCTTTTTATTTTATTACACTCTTTACTATTCTTGGTTAACTTTCTTTGTTTGTCACCTTTGAAATAAATAAATGGAGGAATCCCTTTCGTACCTACTTAACCATATTCATGCATCTCATTGTGTGGTTTATTTACATGATAAATAGTAAAATGACATACTCTAAACAAAAGAAATGTTAAGCATTACCCGGATAAGAATTTGATAAGTACAAGAGCCTCAAAGCAAGGACAAAGTTCAACCAGTGGCAAAAGAGTGATATCTGAGAAACGCAGATTATTCGTGAAACTTGAGGACGGGTACAGGGCCTAAAGAGAAAGTCAAGAGCCGAAGTAATGAATGCAGATCATCACAAAAATCGTGACGAAAAAGGACATACGACAAACATGCCTAAGGTGCATAGCATAATCATGTAGGCATAAAGGTATTTAAGACAAACATGTGCATATCATGATAACATCATGCATGACATATACAGGTACTCCAGTAGAGCAAGAGGATGTGATGATAGCTGTACTGAATCAAAAGAAAAGACACCTGAGTTCCATCATATGACATGTTTTGGTATTCTGATGTTTTTATTTCTATTTTCAAAAAAATCAACTCATATTGCGAGAGGTGAGTTGAGCCTCAAGACACTTGAGGTATTTTCAATTTCTGTCTTTCAAAAAAATCAACTCATATTGCGAGAGGTGAGTTGAGCCTCAGGACACGCTGAGGTAATGTTAATTTTTGTTCTTCAGTTTGTGTTTCAAAAAATCAATTCATATTGGGAGAGATGAGTTGAGTCTCAGGTCACACACTGAGGTATTTTCAATTTATGTTTCAAAAATCAACTCATATTGCGAGAGGTGAGTTGAGCCTCGGGTCATACGCTGAGGTATTTTTAATTTCTGTTTTTCAAAAAAATTAACTCATATTGCGAGAGGTGAGTTGAGTCTTAGGTTACACACTTAGGTATTTTCAATTTTTACCTTTTCAAAAGTTAACTCATAATCCGAGAGATGAGTTGAACTTCAATTCACATGCCGAGTAAAGAATAAAGAGTGGAGCTGATCAAAGACATCAGATTCTATCTCCCTAAAATTGCAGCGGAGCTAATTGAAGATACAGATTTTGCCTCCCTGAAGTTGCAGTGGAGCAGGTGTAATATCCTGATTTTGGGCCTAGTCGGAATAGTGGTTTCGTGACCACAAAATCTGAGATAGAAATAATTATTTTATGATTATTTTAAGGTCTATGATATGATTGCATGATTGTGTGAAAATTTCGTGAAGAAATTTTATGCATAAAGTGCTTAATTTGAAATTTGGGACTAAATTGAATAAATTGCAAAACTTGTGTTCTAGAAGTATTTTGCATAAAATTGAATTAGATTATTAATTAGAGGTCCTTAAAGAGTAATTTTACCAATTTCTAAGTCTATGGACAAAAAATTGGACATGGATGGAATTTTGGAAAGTTTAGTAGTAAGGGCATTTTGGTCATTTAGGGTAAAATGAATTAAAATACAAAATTAAAGCCAATTTTGCTCATCTTCAACCCCATGGCCGAATATAGCAAGGAGAAACCATGGCTAGGGTTTTCAAGCTTCCAAGCTCGATTGTAAGTCCGTTCTAGCCTCGTTTTTAATGATTTTTAAAGCGACTGTGATGCAGTTAGCCAGCTTGTCTGGAAATTTTAAAATGAATTGTATGAGCTGTTTAATTAATGAATTAAGTCCGTTAACACATCGTGTTCGACTCCGGCAACGGTCTCGGGTACGGGGTGTTACAGCAGGTGCAAGCAGTAACAAGAAAAGACAATAAAGGAAAATAATAGCAGTGTAAATGGCTATATAAGCCGAACAAAAAGCCATGTAACAGGGGATTATTTTTTTTTCCTTTGAAAGCAATAGAAGTAACCGATTTCTCCAAAAAACGCAAAGATCACAGCAAGATTTTTTAAAAAAAAAAAAGAAAAAACAAAGCAAACACTATAGGGTATTGCTTCTTTCATTAGCATTTTTGTTTATTTTGAAAATACCCGTACACTAAACTGTTATACACACATACATATATTTTTTTCCATTTTTTTAAAAAAAGGACAGTATATATATTTATATATAAACATATAAAAAATAGAATAAAAAACTCACTTTTCGGGATTTCACGGTCGCCGGCGACGGTGACGGTGGCGGTGTACGGTGGCCCTCCTGGCCGGGATCTGGGGTTGCCCAGAGAGAAAGGGAGAATTCTCCCTCTTTTTTTTTTTTTTTTTTTCTGAAACAACAATGAAATAAGCTGTTATAAAAAATTTTGTGGGTTTTATAAGCTGACCAAAGCAGCGCGTTATGCGTTCCTCCCGGATGCAAACGACGTCGTTTTGGGAGGGAACCGTGACCCGACCACTTTGAGGATGATCCGCGTGTTTTTTTAAACGGAAGGGCTACTTGCGCATTTAGCCCTTCTGCTTTTTCATGTATTTACAATCAAGCTATTTTACCTTTAATTCGGCCCTGGAATTTTTCGCACTTTTTAATTTGGTCCTCGGCCAAGCGCTGCATTTTAGGATGGGGAATATTGCGCTTTCAGTACTTCCAAGTTACGCGCATGTTGCAATTTGGTCCTTTTCTCTTTATTTCTTTTTAAATTCGCCCCAAACTTCGTTTTTGATTTTCGTCCTTTTTCACTTTTCCTTTTTTTTCTTTTTATTTATTTTACTATTATTTATACTATTATATTTTATTATTTATTATTATATCCATTCTTCATTGTATCTTACTATTATTAATACTAGTATTGATTTTTACTCAATATTTATATGTGTATATACATGTGCGTATTTATGTAGTGTATTAATAGTTTTTTTCATATTATTATCATTTCTAATATATATATATATATATATATATCGTATATGTTTTATATATATTATGTATATATTTTAATATTATTAGTTATATATCTTTTATACTATTTCATGTATATATTTTATATTATCCTTATTATTATTATTAATATTAATATATGTTTTATTATATGTATATATCTTTAATATATATCTGTATATATTTATGTAATATTATTAATAGTTGTTTTTAACATTATTATTATTTCTAATATGTATATACTATGTAAATATTTCAATACTATATTATGTATACATTTTTTATATATATTACGTATATATATCTTTTTAATATTGTATTTTATATATGTCATGTATATATTTCTAATACTATATTACATTTTTTACATATTATCTTATGTATATATTTTTAAAAACTATATTATGTATTTATTTTTAACACTATATTACGTACATATTTTTAATATCATTATTATGTATATATTTTAATATATATATATGTGTATATTTATGTAGTATTATTAATAGTTGTTTTAATATTATTATTATTTCTAATATGTATATATTATATATATATATTCAATATTATGTATATACTTTTTAATACTATTATTATGTTTATATTTTAATATATATGCGTATGTATATAGGTAACATTATTAGTGTTTTTAATATCATGTTTCCGTCACTTTACTAATTATTATTATATGTATATATATATATTCATTGTTTTTATTTTGTGTTTAATACTATTATTAAATTTAACATCGCATGCATTGTTATTGTTTTTAATATTATTGTCATATTTATTATTTGCTTGATGAATTTCTAACTCTTTTATTTTTGTTTCTCACCCATTCTCAGTATCAGTTTGCTTTTCTTATTATATTATTAGCATGTCATTATTTTTATTATTATTTTGTTTTTATTGTAAATATTGTTTTTATTTTTATCCTAATGCTCTTATATTATATGTTAATATTTTTCATTCATTATATCATTGTTTGCACTGTTTATTTATTTATGAATTTTTATTTTAAAAATATTTTTACTCATGTTTTTTAATTTCAATAAATAAGGTAACGTACTGATTTAATATTAAGTCGTGTATTTCATCGCTATGATGGGTGAATATCAACGGCTCGTGTTAAAAACGGAATACCCTTTTAAAAGAAACCAAAATTTTAAAAATTCTAGTGTTTTGATCGGATCACGATTAAAATTTAAATTGAACTCGTATTTTTGAAAATTAAGACAACACATGTTTAACGAGATACCAATTTTGGGCGTCGCGAGGGTGCTAATACCTTCCTCGTGCGTAACCGACTCTCGAACCCTATTTTTTTCTCTGGCTTTTGACGTAGACCTAAACTCGACCTTCTTTTTGTTTAAAAAAATAAATTTTCTTTTAAAAAAGAGGAATTATTAGGTGTCCGATCACACCTAGGAAAAAAGATCGGTGGCGACTCCCTTTTTAATAAAATCGAAAGTCAGTTTTCAAATTTCCAATAAATCGCCTCAATTAACGACCGAAAGCAAAAATTTTATGTCGCTACAGTAGTTTCAGTATATTCTAATTTTAAACAGAGTTTCAGAGAACTTACAGGATCGGCGCTGGAGACTTGGCGTACCACATACTTATTTCAAAAATATTTCAAATTATTTACAAATAATTTCTTTAAAACCAATCTTTAAAACCCAAATCCACAGCCGAGTTTTGTAACCTGGCTCTGATACCACTAAATGTAACACCCCAGACTCGGCCTAGACTTTACGGCCGAATCCGGCGATATCACATGAGAGCGTTTTTGAAAACTCATTGATCTTAAAACCATCCCAATTATAAATCTTACTTAGTTTGGAAAAACGTATTTTAATTGATTTGATTTAATATATTTATTTTGCGTGGAAGCTTTTGAAATTCTAATAAATTTTTGGGAACCATATCGTGTACGAAAACATTAGCTTTTAGGAAAATCTCATAAATAGTTTTAAAAAATTTCAAATAAAGTCCATAAAGTCCCAAATGACATTAAACAACCCTGAACATAATTTAAAAGAAAAGAATACCGAACTAAATTTAAAATAGTATAAATATGCATGGCCAACGTCGAGTCCTCCGCTGCACCGAACCGTTAATTCTGGGGATTACCTACACATATTAAACAGAAGAGGGTGAGTTTTCATATACTCAGTGTGTAATCCTCTCAGAAAATATATACAATAGCAGGAATCATGCATACACCCAAATATCAGATAACTCGGGCTTGAGCCCTTTGCAGAACCGGTGTGAACCTTAGTTCACTCAGCTATAAAATCAAATACGAACAGGCCTTAGCCCTATCTTAAATATATCATGCATAACAGAGCAGAATAATAAAGCCCTACCCACCAGCCTCTACACACCAACTCTGTCCAACCCTACACACCACGTGGGGATAAAATCGACCCACCTATCCCTACACACCATCTTGTACTGAAATGCGGCACATAATCAGATAATTGCAGCTCAGCTGCTAGATATCAAGCTTAGGAGCCTTTCAGAATACTTCCTCTATATACAATAACCCAACCCCGATGCAATGCAGCATACAATACATGACGTGCAAATATGCAGTTAACAGATCATACATACAAATCGGTCTACATGCTAAGAGTAACATGCTAGTGCACATATATCACAAAGCCAGATCACGTAATCAGGGGTCGAGTAACTCTTACCGACCCTACCGTAGGTCCTCGTCAACTTAGGCAACCCGAGTAACCTTTCAGAGTATCTCAGAAAATTGAGCTCACACGCCCATGTGGCCTGCTCGTGTGGGCCCACACACCAGTGTAGCCCACACGGCCCAAATTAACCTTGGCCGTATGGGTCACATAGCCTGGCCCAGAATTCCACGCGCCCGTGTGGTTCACCCGTGTTAGCCCACACCCTCGTGTGGCCCACATGGGCCAATTGGTTGAGCCCGTGTCTCACACACGTCAGTGTCACGCGTGCACAACCTAGTTCGTCGATCACACGCCCGTGTGCTGCGACACGGCCTACCACACGGGCGACCACACGCCCGTGTAGCGTCGATAATTTCATTTTTTGGCTTTTATCGATTCTTATTTTCTGTGTTTTCGAGTACACACCTGTGTCGATATTGATGCCTAAACACTCTCAAACACTCCAGAACCTAAAATCAACAATCCAAAGCCCAATTTCAATCACTTAAATCGTCTTTCAGTTAAAAACATAACAATACTGACCATTGATACTCTATCAAAACCTCACATTTGATCTAGAAGAAGAACTTCGCACCCTTAAAACTGTAATGGCTGACCACCACCTAAAAACTAATCGAAACCCCTCTTAATCAATATTCAGAGAAAGAAACAATTTAAGGCTAAACGCCAACCAAAACTTACCGAATGCGTGAACTACGTTGTGTAACCAATACGAGTTGAAAACGAAATTGAAAATAGGAAAGAAAGAGAAAGGAAAATTTCGACAAAAGTGAGGGGAAAATCAAGGGTAAAAACTCGACAGAGTTGGGGGAAAACAAAACGTCAAAAGATGGGTTTAACCCCCAATCCACTACCCCCACAATATCCTCTCAACAACTACCCACTATCAGAATTTCACCTCCCGTCAAACTCTTCCACACGCCTAATACATCCAGAAGCAAAAAGATATTACACTCATCGATCCCACTGAGATTCAAACACAAGACCTCTATCACCCCTCCACACATCTTAACCACCAGACCAGCAGACCCATTCTGATGTGTTTTAGCAACCAATAAATATAAGCCTGTCGACTAAGGATAGGGCTTTAGTTATAAATAAAAAATAAAAAAAAATTTCCCAAGCTAAGGCTTGAACTTGAGACCTCACACACACACCCAGAACACTTAACCACTGAAGCAGATACACACTTGTATGTCATATTTAATCAAAACATAATTTAAAACTTGGGACGTTATAGACTTCATGACTAAATGAGTTTATAATTAATAGGTGAAAAGTCGAAACTTAATTATAAATCATTTCAACCCTAATTGCATATGTACAATCGATCCCTCTGTTAACTCGTTGAAACTAGAAATAAATTACATGTAAAATCAAATGAACATAAATAGATAGAAATGATAAAGCTAGAGAAATGAGTTACATTCAAAATGAATATGGTTTTCACTAAATATGATAATGACTTAAGAATTAATTTAAGTTTTCAATTATTATTTAATCAAATAATTGAAATTCAAAATGAAATTAAATTAATTGATCATTGTGAATTCATTGGATATGGAAATTAAATATATTTTATCATATATTCATTTATAGTAAAGTTGTCATGACTTTAACGAAATTAGAATTGGGTTGAGAAAGTTATTTAATTAAAAATTTATTTATTTAAATTAATTTAATAAATAATATTTATTTTATGAAATAGAAAAAAGTATATTGGGTTAGATTAAATTATAAAATATTAGGTTAAAGGTCCAGGAAGCATATATAATTGGACTCGATATAGGAGAGGTCCAAAACCCCTCATAATATGTATGAGGGGCGACAACCCTAATATATTTAACTAGGGTTAGCCACCCCTCTCTCCTAATAGAACTAGGGGACTAGTTTTTTATTAGATAAGTATTATTTGTATTCTACTAATTCAACCAGGATCCTCCAATCTCTCTTTATAAATAGATGGAATTGGTACGGTAGAAAACATACAACTTTGGGATATTGTTATTCTGCCCGAAAATAGTTAGAATTTATTTCTAAGTATAAATTATATTTTCTGGGAATAAACAATTCTACCGGTTTCTATTGAAAGAGAGAAATACTTTCCTACTAAAAGTAAGAAAATTATTTTTGGTTTTATGTTTGATTTGAGATTGTTCGAGCCCACGCTCGAAGTGATTTGTGGTACAATAATAGTGGAGAAAGTCGTGCGATTTAAAGCCAAGAACATTTAGGATCCGTCTTCACAAAGCACAGGTATTTTTTTTGGAAAATTTTACTGTTATAAATATCATAAACCAGCCTCAATTTTCAAATTTTAATTTCCTATTGTGACAAAAAAATGTTTTTAAACCGGATTTTTCCAAAAATGGCAGCATAAGCACTATAATGCACCTAAAAATAGAATTTCCAAGCTCACTTTGCAACTTAGTCGATTGAAAATTACACCTATACCCTATGCTTAATTGTAAGCAAACCCGACCATTTGTGGCACTTGACTTCATAAAGGGGCTTGAAGGGACGTGATGGGTGCCAAATCCACCAAAAGTAATATTATTACGCCTAAACAGTAAATAAATAGCAGTATAGGGAGGAAGATTGATTCCACAAAGACTGAGATATCTAAAATTATTTTTCGATTTCACCAAGTTGCGCGTCTAGCTAGCTGTTGTGCCAATGTGTGATAGTATGTACAAAAATAAAAATGCAAATTTAAATATGATAAAAGTAAAAATAAAAAAAGATAATTGAAATCGAAATAACCATGAAGATAGGTAGAAAAAAAATTAAATTAAATAAATCAATATATTTAAATTCTAGGTTCAGGCTCAATTTTGCTCCGGTTTCAAACCAATCTTTCATAACAAATATTCTCATTCAACCAATAAGTCAGTTACAGTGATTAAGGACGCTTCAAACCACCAACCCTTTTGTTTGTAAATTAATTGCAAGAACGCCGAACAACTAATCCTTACTGAACAAACAACCATGAAACACGTGTCCACGATTTAACTCTCCATTAGCCTTGCCAACTAGAAGGGCTCTACTCAAACCAACGACCTTGATTGCACAAGTTGTTTAAATCTGATTGTTGTTTCCCTTGATGAAATCTAACCAACTACTTAATTAGACACATTAATGAGTTCTTCGGTAGACCGAATACGACAAACGATAAACTCGATACTTCCAACTGTACGTCTATCAATACCGAATCAATGAACTCTTTTTGACTTGGCGCTAATACAATATTGTAAGATGACAGTGTCTATCTCTTAAAGTGGATAAACAACAAATATCATAATGTTTTTAAGTGTAGGCTCGGATCTCACGACTCACTATCGGATTATTTATAAGTTTAAAGCTAGATGAAAATTTTAATTACTCATGAAAATAAATATATTTAATGGATGCTTTAACAAAGTTTAATTTAAGAAAGAAAAAAAAAAGCAAAGCGCAATTGCCCGAAAAGAAACAGAATTGGGGAATTGAAAATTTCAATTGATTTAAAATTCTAAAAATATCAAAAGAATCATCTAAAAATATCAAAAGATAAAATATTAAAAATTAAAACTTGTCCTAAAAATAAAATATTAGAAAATTAAAATATTATCATAATGAAAAATTAAATTATTATTTTTACTAATAAATCATTAAAACAAAAATTTTCAAAATAGATCATTATTCATCAACTTTGTTCTTTTACCTAAAATTTTTATGACAATCCACTTTTTCAACTCTTCTTGACTTTCATTGGTTTGCTTTTATAACTAATAAAAAATCAAATAATAAGCCCAAAATTAATAGCATCTCATTCAAAAATATATCAAAACAAAGCACAATAAACATGTAAATTGGGCGTATTATCAAATTCCCCTCCACTTAGCCAATGCTTGCCCTTAAGCATCTCATGCATTTATCAATCCAAGCATACCATAGTCATCCAAGTTAGTTCAATTATCAAAATCCTCAATTCAATCAAACAAATAGTCATTAGTAAAATTTCGACCCTACAACCGTCTTCCTCAAGCTAACATTTCGATTCACAATTTAATTAAGCACGCAATTATCAAATATTTGCATAATTAGACTTCACAATATCAATTCATACTAAATTGTCAAGAGACCAAAATTAAACAAAAATTTGCAACCATAAACAACCACTTGTCCCATTTCCTGTGTTTTTTTCCTAATTAAAAAGCTTATCTAGAGTGTCATTAAATCTTTTTACGCGAAGAAGGATGACAAACCAAGCACCCCATCCCGGTTACTTAATCTATCACATATCTAGACAACTACTAGCTCTACTCATAACTATTAAGATTAGTGGAGTAAGTGAATAACTTAGAACATCATTTGATCTTTTGACACAAAAATAGATGACAACCAAGCACCTAACCTCAGTTATTCAATCAGTCACCACTCTAAGTCTTCACTCTTAATCTAAACAATTAAAAGATTATTTATTAAACTTTTTTCTCTTTTTCTATTTTTTTGAACACAAGATAAAACAAAAGTTCATTTAAGACAAAAAAAAAATTCATGCAACTAAGGGTATCAACCAATTTAACACAAAATTAACATAATAGAGCATTCAATTTCTCACAAACACTTATCTCAAATAATTAAGTGAATCTACTTGTTTTCTTATCAAAATCAAATTATAAAATCAACATTTTCCTGATGTCTAGATTCTTCAAAGAATTGACAATGAAATTTTTGAATTTTTCTAAATGAAAGTTGTATGTAAAGGCAAAAATACAATTAATACTCAAGGACAAAGCAAACAACAACACAATTTATCGATGCAATTAGAAAATATAAATTAACAATTCAATTCAAACTCCCCTATCTTAATCCATACATTTTCCTTAATGTATCACAATAAAATTAAATAAATGAACTAAGTATGAAGAGGAAATTTCCCTATGGCTATGGAATGTGATGGGGCGATGGTGCAAGGAACGATAAGAGTCCAATCCTATTGAAGAAAATAAATTAGAAATAACTAGAATAAATAAAAATAAAATTGGGTTGCCTCCCAAAAAACACCTTTGTTTAATGTCATTGGCTTAACGTTTTTCATTGTTCAACTTAAGCCGAATATCTAATTCGAATTTCTTCCACATCTTGAGGTGGAAGCTTTCGGTGGTCTCCAGATAATAAGTGGTTAAGGAGACCGAGACAATCAAACAACAGTTTCAGTTCCCATGTCAGAGCTTGCAGATTAAGTCATAATAAGTGGGCAGTAATTTTGCGTTATCACCATCATACTCTAGAAGTTTCAGTACCTACGTCTTGTACACTAGATCTAAAAAGTTTTCTTCAACCATAAGATGTTCTTCAAGTTTACTCAATTTTGCCTCTTTGGCGTTCCTACAGGGCATTAGAATCGATTCAGTTTCATCCTGTAAGTCCAAAAATTCCTATATCACAGAATCAATCGTATTCTCACTGCATACCTCAGACACTTCAGTACAATGTTCTAACAAATAATAAATATTGAATTCAACAACCTTACCATTGAGCTCC
The DNA here is from genome assembly GCF_025698485.1 of Gossypium arboreum. Taxonomy (NCBI): domain Eukaryota; kingdom Viridiplantae; phylum Streptophyta; class Magnoliopsida; order Malvales; family Malvaceae; genus Gossypium; species Gossypium arboreum. Next base: position 8,942,596 of record NC_069073.1, on the reverse strand, counting down.
ATAGCAAGTGTGCCATTAAAGATGTCTATTTCGGTTCTTACAATGCAAAGGAATGGTCACCCTAATAGAATGTCAGAAGTGCCCAAAGAGATATCATCCTCCCTATATACAACATAGAAACCTACAAGAAATATTATGTCATTAAGCTTAACCAAAACATTTTCCAACACTCTGTTTGGGTAAACTGTAGTGTTGTCCACAAATTGGAGGCTAACCTCTATATCTTTCAAAGGATTGACACTAGTGATTCGTAAACAGATAACAACGTTATATTAATAAATGAACCTAAATCAAATATAACTCTATTAATCCTACATTTCCTATTTTACATGTAACACCCTGGTATCTTATTGACCTAAAATTTAGGGAGAGTTAGGATTAAATTGAAAGGATTAGTGAATTGTTGGACTTCACTGGGTAATTCAAAGACTTAAATGGCCGAATTGCAATTAGTTGGATCTCAATTCTAGTTGGTTAGGATGGAACCAACTTGTTCCAAAGTAGAAGACAAAATGGTTAAGGATTAATGGTAGAGAAGGATGGTGAGAGCCGTGCTAAAGGTGTATATATATATATATGAGTGTGTGGAGACCGAATTTCTCTATTCTGTTTACACTTTTTTTTATCCATAACATCATCTTCTTCAGTCACTTTGAAGAAGAAGAAGAGGAGAATGTAGTTTAAGGAAGCTCTGCATGTCGCGGAAGACGAAAGAATTGAAGTTTGATAGTAGAGAAATTTAGAAACTGGTAAGCTTTCTTACCTCTTTGTACTTGTAGTTTGAAGAAAGGGGAAGTAGTAACTTTTAAAAGCTCCTACATAATTCTAGATTCTGAGTTTTAAAAGGGTTGGACACCTTTATTTAACCAGTAAAAGGTTGTCATGCTTAGTTGTTAGGATAAATAAGGCTTTAACGTTTGAGCAAGCTAAGTTGATAAGGATAAGGGAATTCAGGTGAGTCTCTATACCATGCCTTCTAGATTATAGATGTTGTCGTGTGACTTGCATGTATCACGTTGATGATGTACCGATGTTGCTTAAGATATGGTGTGTATATGCTTAGAGAAAGAGTTGGTTGTGTGTTATGTACAGAAATAAAAACAGACTTACAATTGAGTATCAAAGTAACTGAAAGTTTCAAGCCCTAAAACGACTTTTCTTCATGCTTCATTAGGCCAAAGAAGATGATAATAAGATAAATTTTTGTTTTGTTTTATTTAATTAACCTTATTTTGGACAAATTACTAAATTAACCTTAATAATTAAACATTTATATCATCTATTTCATGTCCATTAATGACCACTTACTTTGATAATGGTCCATTTATCACTTAAGGACCTCCACATTTAATATTCATAGTCATTTAGTGCATTAACAAATAGAATTTAACTTTTACGCTTTACGCGATTTAGTCCTTTTTACCGAATTAAGCATTCAAACGATAAAAATCCTTAACGAAATTTTCACACAACTATACTATCATGCCGTAAGTATTAAAATAATAATAAAATAATTATTTTGACTTTGGATATGTAATCTCAAAATCACTGTTCCGATTTGACTAAAAAGGGGTGTTATAATAATAATTTCCAAAATGTTTCCTATTTCTCCATTTCACCATTTCTATTCATTTTTGTTCATTTTATGCAACATGCAATTCATTTCTGGTTTCAACGAGCTAGAGGAGGAACCGATTGGACATATGCGATTGAAGCTCAAATGATTTATAATTAAGTTCTAGCTTTTCACCTATTAATTATAAACTCATTTAGTCACGAAATCACTCCACTATAGTTTCGTGACTGAGCTCTTCCCGATGGCATACCATTACGAAAGCAACTCAATCAGTGCTCATCCAATGACCTTTTCATAAATGTGTTACCCTCATAGGATATCCTTAATCTCTTTGGGATAATATCCATTCTCCTAATATGATCCTATTTTATTTCATGGTAACCATTACATCTTCCTTTATGAAAAGTCAATTACTATCAAATAGTAATCATTTACCCATGTTTACTTTTCATCAACCATGTAATACCAATGAAAGGATATCATTTACCCATGTCTCGGGCTATGAATTTCACTGTTCTGAATAACGCTACGTATTGCAGAAGGTGTACACCCAACGCACCAGCTTTCGGTTCCTTATCTATTCAAACTCTGGTTTTTACTTACATCAAAGTGTATAAGTCACGCATACACAGCCTGCCATCCACTCAGGATTTAGGTATGCCACACTATGAATGTCACAAGTGAATAAATCCATAAATAGATTCAGGATTTATTCTTCTTGGGTCTAGTCCGATGTACTGTTAATCTAGTCTGTCACATCTATGTCTCTATCTTCTGGAAGTCATCTGCTTTGATGCCCAAGACAAAACATCTCCCCAATTAGACTTGATAGACAACATATTAGTCTTTCTATTTGTTTTCTCATTTTCGATTAGACTATGGATATGTTTAGGTTTGTCTACTAATAGAAGTTATCTTTACATATTATGATCCGACCACGTAATACCACTTAGTATTAGTTTAAACATTACACAACCAATTAGCAACATTTGCTTTCGTTTTGCTTTGCGTGCAAAAACCATACAAGGACAATCATACAAAGTATATTAATGTAATCAATGTAATCAATCTGTTCAAAAAAATTGCAAGTTTACAAACAAATATACTACACTCAAGGTACCAGATCTAACATTCTTCAATAGACCAAATACGGCAGACGATCGACTCGGTACTTTCAACTATCTACCTATCAACGTCGAATCAACGAGCTTTTTTTTTACTTGGTGCCTATGCAACTTTTTGAGATAACAATATCTATCTCCTAAATCGGAGGAACAACAAATACCAAAATGAATATTTTTAATTACAAATTTGAATCTCATGACTCTCTACTAAATTGTTTATCAACCTAAAGCTAGATGGGAAATTTAATTACTCGTGAAAATAAATATATTTAATGGAGGTTTTAACAAAGGTTAATTTAAAAAAGAAGGGGCAATGCGCAATATTGCGCATATATATAAACTAGATTTTTCGTCTCGTGCGAATTAAAATATATTATATTTATTTTTGAAATTTTATTATAAAATTTGTAAATTTAGAAATAGGTTAAAATATTACTTTTAAAAGGTTAATATATGCTAAAAGTTAATGTGGTATTCCTAAATTTAAAAATAATCCTTTTACTTTAAGCAACTTTAATTGTTAATCTCACTAAAAATTTTCCGCTAAACAAAAGTTTACTACAATATTATTTTCTATTACATAACTATTAAATTAGTTTTTTCTTTAATGGAGATATCATTTTCAATTGTTTAAAATAAAAAGTATTTCATCAAAATTAATTATTATTATTATTGAAATAATTATTTTTATATTTTATATAGTTTATTTTATAACTCTGGAAAAACTAAATCATTATTTTCAGTAAAATTTAGTTATTTTTTTCTTGAAACCCTAATATATCATATTGAAGAAAAATATTATATATGCAAATTTGATAATATAAAAATAGGAAAATTCTTAACATTTTTAAAATTTAAAGCTGTAATTAAAATATTTGAAATTGAAAATTAATAAAAAAACATTTTAAAAGTAAATGTCTATATTAAATTTTGTACATGTATAATAGCACAACTTTTTTCATTAAGGACAACACAAAATTTTTAAAAAAAATAATTAATCTATATGTGTTTATTTATATGAATGGCAAAACCATTTTAAGTGCAATCTCAGAACAAACAGTTAAAAACAGTAAAAGGCGATATGAATTTTAAAAATAATTAAGATATGATTTGCAACTTTTAAAAGATTAATTAAATAAAATAAATTTAAATTGAGAATAATTTATTCTTTAACAATTTAAATTTTTAATTATAAAATGTGGTGATATTAACAAAATCAAATAATGAAATTTATCTAATTTAATATTTTTGGAAAATATACATTTTTCTATAATTTTACATTAATTACGAAATCAAGCAACAATGATGACACTTGATAATGAGACGAATATATTTTTTTCAAAAGTTTTAACAATGATATCTCAAAATCAAGCATGGGATAATTTTAAATTTTTACCTAAAGGTATATATTAACGTTAATTTTACCTAAACGTATATATTTACATTAATCTTAAAATTTTCAAAAGTCCTCTTGCTTCCCTTTCAATGATTCTTGATTTTATATCTTCTCTCTCCATTATTCCAAGGATGGTTCGAGCCTTCTGAATATGAAGTCAATAAACCTTGTGGCTTTCACCTCTCAATCTCTGTATCAAACCTTGAGATCGACTTAAAAATGCGAACACAATCTTCCTCGACCCTGAAAACTAATATATGCTTTCACCAAAACCTTTAACTCCAAATGAACATAATACCTTAAATGAATTTCCTTGAATTTTTTGGTGCGATTATTTTACGTATTGTTGTAGTTGTGATTTTAGTATAGATATGACTCTCGAGTTTAGATATTTACAGGGTTTATCCATGTGGGAGGATGAATAGGAGTGATTCTAGATGTGTACGCAGTGATGAATATTGGCAGAGGTGGCTGATAATGGGGTATGTTAGCATCTGGTATGATTTGTGAGCGGTGGTGAATAACGGAGTCAACAATGATGGGTTAAGGCTCGTGATGAGATAATCGATAAAGCTGAGTAAACTATGGTTTAGTGCTTTTTTTTTTTTTTTTTTGTCTGTCATCCTCTGTTAGAACTTAGAAGTGGTTCTTAGATAGAAATCTATAAATATCAAAATTCAAATACTAGAAAATTAAAATATTGACTAATGAAAAATTAAAAGTATTATTTTTACAAATAAAAGTTTCTAAAATAGATCTTTATCCATTAACTTTTTCTTTGATTCAAAACTTTAACGACTGGCGGCTTCGTCAACTCTTTTTACTTTTCCGAGTTTATTTTTGTGCCTAATTAAAATTAAATAATAAATTTACAATTAATGACATCTTATTAAAAATGTATCAAAACTAAGCACAATATACATGTAAATTGAATGTATTATCAGGACGATTGACATAGACATGTGGAAGCCCATGTTATCATATGTGAGCTAAAATTTTATTATTGAATCGATTAATATCTTGTAATTTCTAAAATTTAATACTTTAGTTAGGACTTGTCTTTATTAAGTTATGTAAAGCTTAATTTGCACCATGAGGGAGATGAATTGGTGATTAAAAATTTTGTAAGAAATATGACAAATAAAAATTGACACAATTATTTATAGTGGTTTGACGTCAATTATTTATATTTACTATATTAACAACTAAGAATTTTTCAAATCCACTAATATGAAACATTTTAAAGAAAAAGTTGAACATTTACAACACTATCTTTTGAGTAGGCAAGATAGAGCCACTTCCCCATGAGATTTCTTACCTAAAAACCTTAAGTAAACCCTCACAAATGGTGATAATACAAGAATGATTGAGTGGTTAGCTCTTGAAAGTCAATATACAATAAATTTGCTCTTACATATACAAACAACACTTAAAAGAATGAATCAGATTGTAACTCACAAATGTTTACAAGTAAAAATCAGAAAAAACATGGTAAAGGACTAGATTTTTACTCTTTGATCTTTGAAGGCTTGTTTCATGTCTTCATTTTGGACCCCTTGAACCATATTTATACCCTCTAACAAATTTGGAGATATTCAAAGTCGCCAGACACAAATTGGAATCATTGCAATATTGAATTTGTGCATTAATTACAATTTGCAAATAAATACAAGTGTTTTGATATTGATATAAGTGCTTGAAAATTATAATCGTTAGAGGCCATGGTATCAAAATAAGTTGACTTTATCGATACAAGTCCCAAGGAAAAAATCAACGGATCTCATTACTAGACTTGTGGCGATACAACTCCTCTAGTGTATCGATACAAGTCCCAAGAAAAACTTGAGGCGCTCACTATTTGACTTGTTGCAAAAAAGGTCTAGACTAATATCAATACAACTCAAGTTGTACCGATACTCTGTGATGTTGTTGCAGTACTTCTCCCCTAAGATCACAAGGTAGCTCATAGTCTAACTTTTGCTGATACAATTGAGCCAGGATACTAATACAAGTTCCCAGACTTGGCCAAATCAAATGAGCCAGGATAGTAATAGTTAGCTTAGGTTATGTATGTTTGATACGTAGAAAAAGGTGATTTCATAAGTCGTCTAAACCTCCATTGATATCTGCTCCTTTGGTTCAGAGTAGCGTGAAAACATTGATAAAATGTTTTTAATGACGTTTATGGCTAATTAATAAAACACCCTCACCCATCTTTATATTTAAAATTTCCATATTTTAGTTTTCTTATTTATTTTAGTTGATGCCCAAAATGAAAAATATTCTTATTTTGTATGAGTGACTCAATTCCATTTCGTGAGATGATTTCGGACTTCCCAATTTCATTTCTTACGCTGTAAATATTGTTGGAGCAGTGCCTGATCAGAGACAACCTTTATTCATAACTGTCAAAGACGACAACATAAATTAATTCATTAAAAACAAACAAAACAAAGAACAAATTTACAGGTAACATTGAATGTGGATTTCCCATACCCTAAGTCTCCCGACACTTACTTTCTGTACTTTTTTTTTTTTTTAATAACAGAGCATTTAACTCATTGTTCTTATGACGAAAATGCCTATCTCACTCTGAGCTCACCCATCTAATTTATACTTTATATTAATCTCCCAAACCTAGCTACAGTACCACACACACTTTGCAGCCTAATTTAGCTGGATCTTGACTTTCAGGGAAAAATAACAAGAAAATGCACCAAACCATATTGTTTCCAAATATTATTTACCCTTTTTTTTTTTTTCTTTCTCATGATTCTCCACCATATTATAATGTAAATTTATGAAATTGATTAGGGTTTTGACGAGATATGAAATTTGAAAATCCAGTGATAAGATGTGTCGACAAAACAAACACATCGGAAAACAATCACCCTTAAAATAAATAAATAAATAGATAGCAGACGTAGGTTTACTTGTATTTGGATGGATGGGTGGTGGTAGCCGTTTCCAAGTGCTATAATTATCATTTTCTTTAGGGTTCAATGCCAAAAACATGTCATTCTACGGTGAGAGGTAGCATTGGCAAAATAATTCCACCTTATGATGTTTCAATCTCTGATTTTATAGAAACTGTTGTTTTTTCCTTTAATATTTATCAAAAATTCCTTCAACATTTTAATAAAGCCAAAAAAATTATAATAGAGGGATTGGAATTAAACTGAAAAATTTTAGAGAGGTCTAAACAGAAATTTTCGTATTTATTAACTAAAATTTATTAAATTTAAGTGTTTAAAGGAACAAATATTTCAAACCAAAGAGGTTAATGGTCCTTGCCAACCCCTCTTAATTCCACCCGAATTATTAATGATGTGATGGATTATGATGCATTAATAAGACTTATGTTTCAATCAATCAATAATAATTTCATTAAGGATTAATGTCATAAATTTTGTACTTAACTAATAGTAATTTTTCGGAGATCTCAAAATCGTATAAAAGAAAACAACTTGTGAGGAATGCCAGTGGTATTATTGTTTCAAAATTTCCATAATATATGTGTATTTGTAATGAGAAAATTAAAATAAAAAAATATCACCGACGTTTTTTCATTTTATATTATTATTTAAATTATTGAATTGGTATTACAAGTCATTTGAATAATAATTTAATTAAAAATAATTAAAAAATCAACCAATTTGAACCTAAACTATTATAATTTTAACTTTTAATTTTACCATTTCAGCCAAATCTTCATTTATTTTTGTACAAATTTTTAATATAATATATTTCTTAATTATTTTTCATCCAAATTGTGAGTATATCATAATGTATTCTAAATAACACTTGTTAGAAAAAAAATATATCATTCTGCTATTTTAGTTAGAAAATCTTTAAAATTTTTGTGCCAAAACATGAGATTTATATTAAATAAATTATAATATAGTTATATATGAAATATTCTATTTATATTGTTTTTTAAATGTTTGATTGAGTCAATATTACTTATTAATCGAGTTTTAATTTAGTTGTAAAATTATCAAAATTTATTTTTACGAAGCAATAAATATTTCTATCATGTTTTGATTTTTATATTTTGTTAAAATCTAAAAAATATATCCAAATAATGATATGTAAACTTGAAACATCGTAATATTTATTATTTTAATTTTATTATTTTAATTAAAATATCCTTTATTTTATATTAATTTTTATAAATATGTTTATTACATGAGCTATTTTACCCACGTGGTAAACAAGAATTAATGTATTTCTTTGATAGGAGAGCTTCTAAAATGTAAACATAAAATCATAATCAATCAATAACAGGATTTAGGAATGATAAAAGAATAGGATTTAGTATTCTCTAAATTTAATTTGATATAATTAGTATTGAGCTTTCGACAATTTTCATCCTCAAACTCAAACTTAAAATATTTATTTTATTGATAGTTTTAATATATTTATATATATATATGAAATAATCAACTAATATAATTTTTAAATAATATTTTTAAAATAAATTTATAGAGACAAAAATGTCGAGAATGTTAACATTCAAAATCGTAAATCTGCAGATATAATTTTTATATGATTATATAGATAAAATAAAATAAACTTTTAGTTTGAAACGTCTCTTTCAAAGAAAAAAAATTGACAAAAGACAATTGTACCACACGTTTCACGAAATGAAATGGCCAACACGCGTGATAAGACTCTGGAATGACATATTTTTATGTATTAATTACATATTTATTTTGAGTATGATCTTACTAATTTGAGTTGTTTATGGTTTTTATCTTGTATGGACTAAATTGAAGGCAAAAGAAAATTTGAGTGCAAAAAGCATGAATTCAAAGATAAAATGGGCCAGCATGTGAAGTAAGAAAGAAGTGGTGGCGAAAATGCAAAGCATGAAAGACTTGGAGGCAAAAGTGCAAAAAAGAGATTTTATAAACACAAGACTATTTAAATTTTAATTATATTAGGATAATTGTTAAGATTATTATTTAGATTTAATTTTAGCTTTTATTTCTATTTATCTTTATTTATCTTTTAGAATTTAGATAGGAATAGACTAGGTTTTCTAAGTACTAAAAATAGGGGATGGAGTGACACAAATTTGACTCATATTTTTCTGTAAACACTCCCACTTCCAAAAAGCTTAACATTTGTTCCTTTCTTTATTCAATAAAATTCCATTTTTATTAAGTTTATTTCTATTTTCCCAAAAAGCATGAGGCACTAAATTCATCTAGCCAAAGGTTGTCGAAATTCCCCAAGAAGGGTTAATAAGGCTTAGAATCCGCACTTAGCCTTCTCAACGAGTATTAATCGTTTCTCCTCACTACAAGAATGACGCTTCCGTCCATCTCCCTTCAAAAGTGATCTTTTCATCTTGTGAAAAGACGACCGCTTTGTATGTTTTGGAAAGGTTGCACAGTCAGTTCGTTGACTTACTGCGTCAGTTGTTGTCGAGCCCAAGAGACAAAATGGCATGGCATTCGCCATTGAGAAGTGATGATCTAGTGTAAGATGGTCCCACAAAAGCGACGGTTGGCTAGAGTTAGGTTCTTATAAATCGTAAGTTTAAAATCTAAGTCGAGTTGATGGTCATAGGCGTCCTCTTCCACTATAACTGGCTTATTCTATTCGAGAAGGATCGCCTAAAAGCATAGGATTGAACCCAAGGAGGATCGAGACAACCGAAGGCTGGAATCTCTCTATAAAAAACTCTTTTTCCTTAACTCTGTTCATCATTACAATTTTAAGTTTAATTTTTGTAATTTCAATTTAATCAAACCTTTAATTCTGTTATTTATTTTTTTTCCCAGGTACGCAGGTTTTCTTGGGCATAACTCTGTCCAAGATATCGAGGAACAGAAACTTGTGGAAATCTAGTCCTTGAGGATTTGACCCTACTCCCGTATACTATTCTTGCCATTATTTTATAAGGATAGGATATTTTTGGTGCTCTCAACGATGCATCAAATACGCGAAATGAACTAAAGATAAGATAAGAAAACCAAAAACTAGCTGCTAGGAAAGTAGGTGTAAAATGAAATGCCTTTGTTTGCTTTAGCCCCTTTCCCTTCTATTTTGTCTCCTTCAAATTACCCGATCATGGAGACTCATTACACCCTCTCTTCAGATGTGCCCTAATTAGGCGGAGTCGTCCACCATCGATCCTCCTCTACTGTAGTCACAGCAAACATGGGCACATTATTTGACAAATAAGTTTCTTTCCATCTCCTTATCCCCTTTGTCACCAATGTTTAGGCTACTTTATTTGCTTTTCTCAACGTAGACCGGAAACTAAAACTTTCAAAACCCCCTTGAGAATTTTTTAGTTTCTAATGTGTGCCCCTATTTTAGATCTATCATCACCATCTACCTACAACTTTTTGATACTTGTTAATGTGTCCCCCTCAATCTCCACCTCTCCATGGCCCATAGACAGTCCCAACTGCATTGCCTGGCAGTACATAAGGGCTTTCACCACAAATACCAATGGTATGTATCACTTATCAGTATTTTTTAGCCCAATACCCTTTCGGTGGCATATCTAACCACCAAACCTATGCAGGACTTCTTGAAATGGTTTTGAAAGGTGGCATCAAATTTGATCTTCACTATAGAGCTCTTCGGCGACCTCCATCTGTCCAACTCTAGCCTCCAAGGCAATATGTTTTGGGTAAGTGCCTCCATCTCATGTATGTAACTGTATATTCGACTTACAACATCCTCTACCCTCTGTGTTTCCTTATCATGAACCATTATGCTTTTAGCTAACCATATTGCCCATACTACACATCTTATTATTCCACACTGGAATAGATAATTGTTTGTAAAGATGTATGTCATCACTATCTATAATTAGTTTCTAACATATATTGTGGCCATAGGTGTAGCAACTGCCATGTCCCTTACGAAGCTAAGCAGTCCCAAAAGACATGTTTTGTAGTTTCAAATCCCTCACCATATCTAGGGCACCTAGTTGAACCCATCATCTTTCTGTACTGTAAATTAGAAAAAATAGAGATACAATTATAAAAAGCTTTTTAGCTTATAATCTTCATTTTTGCTAGTAGATTAAGACGCCATAGATTTTTGTAAAATGTTATATAAGTGGAGTGATTATGGTAAAACATAGCTGTTATAACTTATTGTAGCAGTAACTTGTACCCACTGTGGATAGTGTAATCTCTTGAGGCTTCCCCTTGCCATACTATTTCATCATCATGTGGATCTTGTGCTAGAGGGATGCATAAAATTCTTTCTGCACCAATAGCATCAAAAGTAGAATTAATCAGTTCCTCCTTCCATAAACTTGTATTAAGGTCTATTAATTCTGCCACCAATCATAGATTTGCATCACTAACAAGACTCTAAATTCCAAAATTTGTAAACCGTAGTTTAGGCAACATCTTTGATTAAAACTTGGTTCCTTGTTCCTACTCTCTAGCCCATCCCTTCATTCAATAGACCTTTAGCAGCCCAAATACTTTTCCAAGTATAGGATGGATGAGTACCTAACCTTGATTCTAAAAAACTCAAATTCGGGTACTATTTAACTTTCAAAGTACGCGTTAATAATGAATTCGAATTATTGATAAGTCTTTATCCTTATTTAGCCAATAATACTACATTGAATTTTGATAAGCATCAAAAACCCAAACCCCCTTCTCCTTAAGCGCATACAATCGGGACCATTCACACTAATGAATTCCCTGCATCCCATAGTTTTTTTTCCACCAAAACTTATTGATTATTCGTTCCATCTCCATGCAGAATGTGTTTGGCAGCAAGAAACATGATATTGAATACGTTGGCATAGCTTGTAGGATGGACTTAATGAATACTTCTCTACCCCCTTAAGAGAGATGTCTACTACTCCAATTTTGTATTCGACTCCTAATTCAGTCTTTTAGCAACTGAAATGACAACCTCTTTCTCCTCCCCTACCATATTTGGCAACCCAATGTACTTCTTTAGATCATCTGAAGAGCGAACATTTAAAATATTTGTAATATTTATTTTGTCCTATATTGTAACATTCTTACTAAAATAAACCAATGACTTATAAAAATTAATACTCTAACTCAAACAGTTGCCATATTCATCCAGAATATTCTGCACAGTATGCACCCCTCTTTTTGTAGCTTCACTAAACAAGATACAGTCATCAATGAGATATTGAGGGTCCTCACCTACTTACCTTTACACCATTCAATACTTCCCCACATTTCTCCAGCCTCATCAACGAAGACAAACCTTCACTACATAACAAAAATAGATAATGACTGAACGGATAACCCTACCTTAAACCTCTGGTGGGCTTAAAGACCTCTCCCGCCCATCCATCAATCACTACTAAGTAAGAAACTGTGTTAATATAGTTCATGATAGAGTCTACCCATTTTGTAGCAAACCTTTGTTTCAGCATTATACCCCTTAAGAAAGGCTACTCCGCCCTATCATATGCTTTCCTCATATCTAACTTGAGTGCTATAAAGCCTTTCTACCTTGTCCTTTGATGCTTGAAAGTGTTCAAGATTTCATAGGCAAATAGGACATTGTTTGTAATTAGTCGACCCGATACAAATACACTATGTGCTTCATTTACACATACGTTTAAAACTTTCTTCAATCAATTAGCCATCATTTTCAATATAACTTTGTATAGCACCATATACATACTTATGGGTCGATAACTCAACAAAGATTTTGGGTGGGCTATCTTTGGTATGAGAATAATACGGGTTAGATTAAGGGCTTCCAGTGACATACCTCAATCTAAAATGTCAAGGCAAAACATACCAACATCTTGGCCAATAATGTGCCAAAATTTTTTACAGAATATCGCTTGCAGGACATCAGCCCCCCAAAGCTTTAAGGCCTGTTCTTTTGTGCTTAAAAAAAGCACTTCTTACTCCAAAAGCACTTTTGGAAGAAAAGTCATGCAAAACAAGTTGCTTTTGGCTGAAATTTTTGACTTTTCAAAAGTGCTTTTGAAAAGCACTTCTGAAAAGGAGAAGCTAAATTTTTTAGCTTTTCCTCTCCCAAAAGCACTTTTAGTGCTTAATTACTTTTTCATCCCTCTAATAACATAGTACTTTCCTTTTTTTCTTAGTGCTTAATTACAAATGTGTTAAAATCATTAGTTAAAAATAAAAAATATTTTTAAAATACTAATTACAAATATTTAAGGGTTATATTTAAATATTTAAAATGTAGTTTATATATTCTAATTAAATTTTATAAGTAATTAATATTTATTACTTAAAAAATTTAAAATTTATATTTCATATATTAAAATATTAACAACAAATTATAATAATTTTTTATATTCTTACTAAAATATAATAATATTAACTAATTTAAATTTTATTTAAATGCATATTTGTTACTTGATAATAATATGTCTAAAATGGACATTTTATTTCTCAAAAGCACTTTTTGACAGCAATACTAAATACTCAGATTTTAAACCAAACTTTTTAAAAGCACTTCTCAAAAGCACTTTTCCATAGCACTTTTCCACAGCACTTTTTAGAAGCACTTTTCAAAAGCATTGCCAAACTAGCCCTTAGTTGGTCCCATTTCTTTCAATGCTGACCCAATTTCTACCATTTTATATTCTGCAATTAATTGTTGGTTGATCATTGAAATAATTTCTCGCTATGGATCACATCTCTTGATTATCCGAGATAACTTCATTAGCATTATTTTGTAGCTCTCGAATATGGTTCGTACACCTCATTTGAAACACAAATCTATGAAAATAGGTTGTATTTCGATCTCCTAATTTTAACCAATTCCCTCTTGCCCCCTACTCCCAATAGAGTTTCTCTTTTTTAATTTCCATGCTAAGGTGCAATTTAACATCCAATATTTCTGCAATGGTCTCCTCATTACGGTCCATCTTATCTAAGGAATCCAGGCGTTATAAAAGATTCCTTGATAATTCAGTTTTTTGTTTCCTCAATTGCTTCATCCAAATCAGTAACCCCTCACATAACTCTACAAGTCTAGTAAGTATGTTCCCCAAAGTTAGTTTCCAAAGCTACCTAACTTCTGGTTCACATGACTCCTCTATTGTCCACCAAGCTTCAAATCAAAATCGACTCATCTCCCTTTTCTGGTTGTCTTGAGTTGTGTTGATAAGTAGGGAGCAGTGATCAGAAAAAGAGTGAGGTAGGTGACTCAACGAGTACCTTAGAAAAATGTTACACTATACACCATTCGCTACTCCTCGATCTAGCCTTTCTCTAATATTTGTTTCCAACCTATTACCTCTTTCCTATGTAAACCATATTCCTAAATAGCCCATATCTTCTAATTGACATTCCGTTAATATTATCTAAAACTCTTTTATTCATCTTTCATCCTTCGGCAAACCTTATATGTTCTCACAAGCATATAACATTTCATTGAAGTCGCCACACACCATCCATGATAAGCTTTGGTTGCTCCCTAGCATTTGTAATAAATTCCAAGTCTCTATTCTATTTCGAGTATCCGAAGCCCCATAAAACCTAGTCATCCTCCACATTGGACTATCTACCTCCTCTTGGATCTCAACATTAATATGGTTGCTAGAAAAACTTCTCAACATGACACAACTTTTCCCATTCCATCCAAGGTTGAGACCCCCTTAGTACCATCTATTAGAACATCTATGTTGTTTTCTTACTTTTTCCCTTTGAATTGCATGCAATTTTGTCTCCATGAATAAGACAATTTGGGGATTATAACACTTTAGCATATGCTGAACCTTTCGCACAACCCCTGGATTTCCCAATCCACGGACATTCCAATATAATATTTTCATTGTGGCTGGTCAGCTTGCCTCCTAAAAGTCACTTATATCCTTCGAAACGAGTTTGATCGCACTAATTTAGACTCTTCAGTCCATCCGTGAATTCAGAAGAATTAGAAACGAGTATTTTAGATCTTTGTCTTTTTTCCTTTCGTAGTTTTTCAAATGACTCTCTTCCAAATCATGCTCCATATCATCTTTCCTAGTTCCACTAGACAATTCTATCATCTTTTTTCCCAAATCATACATATTCCCTTCCAGATTAAACCCTAAAATAAGGTTGATCCATTCTCGTGATTCCTGCCTTAAATCCCCCACCTATTCTTCATTATTTTTGTGTTTCTTGAATTGACTCCCATGAAATCTACATTAGTTTCCTCCTAGAGCCAAACACTCGTTGCGGTAGTGGCTCTTTTCAATAGCGCTCTAAATGATAAATCCTACCGCAACTCTAACTCCTGCCCATTTTGAGTAAACTGAATAGGGAAAAAGTTATCCCCATAGCCCAAGCATCCATACAAAAAACAGAATTTAAACTTAGTATGGACAAAATTCAAGTGAGAGATTAGAATCTTATTCCTTCTTTTCAATGATATTCTGACATCCAATTAAAAGCATATCTGAAGAAAATTCTTAAAGCCTCGATTTAATTACTTTGCAATATACTTTGAAAATGAACTTGAAGTCACCAAATTGCTTTGCTACACTGTTTAAGAAAAAGCTTGGAGGGAGATCATGTACTTAGACCCAGAAAGGTGCCATAACCAATGGAACTTCCACCATATCGTTATCTCCCTGTATCCAATGAAGGACCAAAAGGTGATTATTAAAAGTCCACAAGGCCCCTTAATAACTTGATCAATATCGACTTCATGATAGAATTTAAAAAAAAATGCTTCCCCCCTCAAATTCGAGATTAGAACACCTCCTAGAGGATGCCAGAGGTTGGACATCGTATTTTGCATGGCTGGAAAATGAGCTACACTCTCCGTAAGAAAACACCCAACCAAGCAGAACTCATAAATCGATGGCTGAGATTCAGGTCCACTATGGAACTGTCAAGCTTCCTCCTCCACATTTTCAATACTCAACATCGCTAACTCCTTTTCCATGCTAACTCCTTTTCCACCAATCCGACAATAGAGCAAAACGAAGCAGAGATTCAATAGAAAAATTGTGATAAAAAATGTGGATTAGGAGCAAGATCTAGAAATCAACAAAGAAACGTCACAAACCGTGCCACTATAGGCATACCAAAGAAACAGAGAAATGTGCCATTATAGGCAGACAAATTTTTAGCATTGTTATAAAAAATTGATTAATAAATAAACTTTTAGTTTTAAAAAAATTTGTATTTGATATAGTAAATTTTAATTAAAAATATAAATAATAAAATATACTATTTACCTATAAGTGTTTAGTGTACACTATATTTTCAAAAAGAATATAATTTCTAACCTTAAAAATAATATTATTAAATAGAGTAATTATAAATCTCGAATATAAACAATAAAATAAACCTGGAATACAAAAACGTACTGTTTGAACTTGTGGAAGTATGGGCTTGAAGCTCTTGGGTGTTCTCATATTAGCCGAATTGAGTCATAACAGGGCTCAATCAACCTAGCCCATGAGGGCAAAAATAAAATCCCAAATTATGAAAACAAATCCTGCGTACGCCTGGTTTCTATTTTTAAGTATATTTTCATATTTGGTATCTATATTTTTATAAAATGTTCAATATGATATAAGTACTTTTAAAATTTTAATATGGTACTTAAACTATCAATTTATTATTATTTGGTATCTTCACTTTTATAAAATGCCTAATGTGTTATTTATACTTTGAAAATATTTAACGTGGTAAATGAACTATCAATTTGTGTATTACTATAATATTTGAAGTTAACACCTTTGGCAAATGTTAAACCAACCAATGAACATTTGGCATGTGAAATTTTTTCCAAATTATCAATTCCACATGAATAATATAACGTTATGTGAAAAGCTAAATAAAACAAAAACTAAATAAATGAATTTTGTGCTTTTTTAATGTTAAATTTATGCTCTTTAAGTTTAGTTATTTGTTTTTAATTTTTTATTTAACTTTTCATGTAATTTTATCCATGTAAAATTGATGGGTTGGAAAAAGAAAATTTCCACGTGTCAAATTTTTAATTGGTTGATTTAACATTCACTAATAGCATTAACTCCGTGTATTATAATAATATACAAATTGATAGCTCAAGTATCACGTCGATATTTTCAAAGTACAAGTACTACATTGAATATTTTATGAAAATACAGATACCAAATAATATACAAATTGATAATTTAGGTACCATATTAAACATTTTCACAAAGAAAAGTACCACATTAAACATTTATAATAGTATAGGTATCAAATTTAATATTATCCTTTTTAATAAAATATTAATTTATTAGTTCTAAATTAAATTCATTAAATGATAATTATTTATTCAATTTTTAAGTAGTAATATTAACATATTTTATTTTATTGATTATGAAATTAAATTATGATAATTATTAACATATTGAGTGCATATTAATCTAAGTTAATGTGTGGGTTAAATATGAATACTAAATAAAACCGTGAGTAAATACATAATTAATTTTTGTATGCATTATTTAATAACAAAGAAAAATTTAATTTACACGTATGTAAATGTAAATTTGAATATTTAAGATTGACATGAACATTGTTACTAATGCGAAAGATGTGAGTTCGAGTGTGCTAAAGTAGATTATCTTCTTATTTAAGAGTTGAAGAGACTATAGATAATTTTAGACATTATATCAAAGAGAACATATATTACCCGAATATACAATAAAATTATTTTAAAAAATTCCTAAAACTCAATCCCACCACATAACCATAGTATGGTATACTCATATAAGTTTTAAAAGTACTTAATGGGAGAGCGGATGATAGTAATAAGGTCAGAGCCTTAGTCTTTAGGATGCCAACTAGATGCTTAATTACTACTCCCTTTAGTTGTTGGCAAAAATATTTAATTAGTTATTTTTACCTATTTTCTTAAAATCTTATTGATAATTTAAAAAATTAAAATATATTGTTAGTCCTTATACTTTGACAAAATTTGAGATTAAGCCATTATATTTAAAAAGATCAAAATAATAATAATAAATCTTCCTATTTTTCTTAATTAAAATCTCAGTTCAATTATTAACATTGTTAATATTTTATATTGAAATTTGTCAACTTGACATGTTCATTAAACTATCAATATGACATGACTATTAGTTGATGAAAAATAGCATATTTAGTTGACAAATTTTAATGAAAACTACGAACAACAATAATGATTGTACTAAAATTTTAAATTGAAAAAAAGAAGAATGTACAAATATAATTTTCAAATTGTGTAAAAGTATAAGACTAACAACATAGGATTTTTTTTCCTTTGCAGAAAAGGGATTAGATACCAACATATTATGTGCTTGTAATATAATTCAGGGTGGGTTTGAATGGGCAATCGGGTGCGGTGAGCTAAGATTCAATCGACAATTAAATAAATTTAATAAGGTAGAAAAGGAAAAAATGAATATAATGATTTTTATAATTTTAACTTTGTTATAAGATTGTGTAAAAATGGGATGGTAAAAGTTACCTTACATCTTAAAAATATTTTTACTTTCCTTTCCTAATTTTCCTCAAATTTAGAATAAATAAAATTGAACACTGATAAAAATAGGAGATACTTAACTTTTTTAACTTTTTTTTTTATTGCAATACTTCAATCCTAGGATAAAAGTTAGGTAACTTTTCAAAAATGGCAAAAATTTTCATTTATTCATCCATTTAAAATCTAGAGATTATGTGCATGCATATGGAGATCAATGATTTGTTTTTTATGGACTTATTTTTCACTTTTTGAAATTTGAAATAATAGCTATAAGCATACTTTTTGGACCAACTTTTTAATGTCATATATTTGCTACAATGCCTTCTAAATTTTCTTTGCTAAATAGTAAATTTGATTATAATAATATAAATTACCTAAAGGTGATTGAGTAAATAAGTTCTACAATGTTTATGATTGTTGTCTTATTTCTTCACATTTTTTTCATGCTTGGATTTTTCTTCATAAGTCATAGATTCAATATTTTTTCATAAGCCTCTTGTCCACCAAAATAAATGCAACATTCAAAAGAGTCGAGTAGAAAACGTGTTTCACTTTCATCTTTTATAAAAAGTAGAAAGGATAGTCCAGATTCTAACGAGAGTAGTTCTAATCAAGCCATCAACAACATTTTCCATAAGGAATTCGTGTTTAAAATTGTTAGAGAATGCTGCACAATAATTTATCCGAATAGGAGAATAGAATCAATGTGTTGTTTTCAAGCTATCACAACTCTGATAGTTAAAATAGGGTGAAAAAGATTGAGGCATAGCCTAAATAACTCTTCATAACAACCTAATTTTCAGTTGTACTGGAAAAGGCAGTTCCCGAATCCCATTTTCGTAAACTAAGTCCGTAAATATTAAATATGAATATTTACGGGATTAATATAAAAGTGTATTGATGTTTGGTTCATCAATTTTGTCAATTAAATAATCAATTTAGGTACAAAGACTAAATTGTAAAAGTCTAATCACTATAGGTTTTTAATTGGTTAAAGGCTTAGGGACTTAAATTACAATTTGTCAAAGGTACAAAATGGCAAATAAATCATTTTCTTAAATAAGATGGTGGATGATGAAGTTGTTCTCCACTAATATGATTAATGATAATTAAAATAAATTAATTAAGGTAATTAAAGTATTCAGTATTTAATTTTATTGTTCGTTTGCAAACATTAAGATCACTTAACAATTACAAGATTATGCCATTCCGATCACATCCAATTCAATCCAGTGAGCAACTTCTTACATTTCTTTTATTTAGTTTATTTGTGTTTTTTTACATGTTTAAATTAAATTTAAGAGTTATGGCATCTAAATCCATGAGAGTCTAAGTCTCTAGGAAGATTAACGAGAGGATGTGGGAGTAGTTATTGAGTAAATTGTGATTTATCCTGGTGGGGAAAGTGAGGTCGGAAGATAAGCGAGTACTTGTCGATTAGTTAATTAGTAGAGGTTGTAGGTAATACTAGTTAATTAATAGTTAATTCCATTTAAACCCAAATTCTAATGTTAACTACAACCACTGAAACGAGTTAATCTTCTGTCGGTTAATTTGATTTGGTTGTTTGTTTATTTTCCATTCTTTCACTTAGTTTATTAGTTTGTGATCTTTATCTATATTACTGATTGTCGTAATATAGATTTTAACCATTACTATTTAGACTTATTATTGTAGAGATAGATTTAGGATTTAATTCGTCCTCCCTTGGGTACGATCCTCGGAATACTTCCCTGTGTTCCGTTGTAACATTTACTATATTACAATTTGGCTCATATACTTGCGGACACTACTATTTAATTTTTACATCTTTTGCTGTAATATTTTCTATCTAAACGTTCACATGTTTGGCGGTGATCAAATGCCAAGCTTTCTCACCAATAGATTTGATATAAGCTTTCAGATGCCAAGCTTGATTTTTCCAGAAAAATTAAATCAGTGAAATTGGGTAAAATTGATGGTTTAGATATGTAATTAGATGATATTTAGGATGTATGAAGTTCAAATCTAAGCTTAGAAGTGAGAATTGAGTGGTTTAACACCTTTTTCGATAAAACTAGTTAAATTTTTGGTATAGAAGTTAATAGGCTTTGATCTAGAATTTTGGAATGATTTAATAGTGTTTGTTGCTGTTAGTAATGCCTTTGTAATGTGTTTGGTGTTTATAAAAAGTGTCAATTCATTTGGAAGCCTCTACAACCATGGAAAAAGGCAAATAGAAACTTACTTGAGCATGGTAGTTGAAGCAATGGTTGCAAAGGTGAGTGGTTTGATATACTACATTTAAACTCTGGTACAAAAGCTAAGGTAACATATGCAAATTCCTTGCTTAATTAGTATGCGAATCTTGATTTCTCCTACTGCAAACCATTGCAATTTTATTGAGTGTAGGGTATGCATGTTGTGCGATTTTAATGAGCTAAATGCATGAAATTAAAATGTGCATGTAGTTATAAGAATAAAATAGGTAGGCCGTAGCTGTAAACCATGTAGTTGACGTGATAAGTGTGTATGAATTGTGTGTCTAATTATTGCGTTTGTGTGTGAACTAAATATTAAAGGTGAGTTGAAGTACTAAAAGGTATGTGTATATATATAATAGATACGTATAAGAGTTTTGTTATTTATATGTTTTGTTATTTATATATAATATATATGGGTTTTGGTTTTTCATATATAACATATGTGTGTGTGTGGGTTTTATTATAGGTTTTGTATTATCTAATATATATAAATGTATATGAGACTTTTAAGGTATGCTAAAATTTGACGAGACAAAAGCCACTAAATAGTTATATATATATATATATGTAATATATATTCGTATATGGTTTTGTAATGCTTGCAAATGGATATAAAATAAATAAAAAAACATAATGTGGACTTCTACAATATGTAAATTTTATTGATAATGCACATTTAAGCATGCACGAACCTGTAAGTGAATTATAAGTTTTACGATATTGGGAGCTTTGATTAGTGTAAAATTATATTATCGTGAAATGCTAAGTGCAAGATCAATTGTGAACCATGTTAACTTGGTGAATTATATTATTATGGCGAACTGTGTTAATTTGGTGATCTGTATTAATCTGGTGAACTGTATTAATTTGCCAAATTGTGTATTGTGAGATTTTGAGTTGTATTGTCTGTAATCTAAGCTATTGCCTGCCTTATGCTAAATAAAATATACGAACAATGATTTAAGTGAGCTATGTTATGAATGATATATGAATTATGTTATGTGTGTAATATATGTTGCATAAAAGTGATATTCTTTGCAAACCATGCTCCATTACGAATTGTGAATTGCGAACTGTGTTATAATGTGCGAGCTTTGTTTAATTGTGAGCCTTATTATACTGAATATTGTGAATGTGTTAAAGAGATATTTTGGTATCTTATGAAACCATTGGATATAGTTGGCATGCCATGGGATTGTGAGTACTCATTTTTTTTTTATTACGATAGGCATTGTGACCTGGAGATGCGTTGGAGAGATAAAGGAATATCGAGTATAACTCCATTCACCATAGATAGCGTGGTGTGTTTGGAGACTGTGAGCATATGTGCTACACTTACATAGAGATAGCGTACGACTTTATAAGTCATATGGTGTGTTTTGGAGATTCGTTTGTCCAATGTATGGTAATAGAGTCCACTTATAGGTGGTGATAGAGTCCCCTATAAGTTTCATAATCACAAAAATGTCAATTTATTATTATTTGAGATATATAAGTTATGATGGAGCATGAACTGTTATTTTGCATGAATTGTTATTCGGTATGAACTGATATTTCATATGAACTATTATTTTTCATGAGTTGTAATTTGGTAAGAACTGTTATTTCATATAAACTGATGTTTGGTGCGAATTGATAATTTATGTGATCTGCCGATTTTATGAAAATTACCTATTATATGTGCATTGCTTATTTTATGAGAAATGTTGTGTCGTGTGAGTTACTATTTTGTGTAGACTGCAATAATATGTGAACTGTTATTGTTTGTCACCTTTTAACCTAATTGATGTGTTTATTTGTAGTATGTTTCAGCACTCACTAAGCTTTCATAAACTCACCCACTCTTTTATAATATTACAATGACTTAGTTTGTGAAGAGGTGTAAGAGTAAGTCATCCAAGTGATCCAAATCGAGGCTATACTTGGGTATGTCATTGTGTTCCCAAACCTAGTGAGAAAGGCAATGTGGGATCAAATTATGGGATTTAGTATTAGACTTACTTATAATTACTGGGTTATAATCGGACACTATAGACTATTTAATTGTTTAGTTTAAAACTTTTATCATTGCGTTAGATAGATGATTGGATGATGGATTATGATTGTTTGATAATTGGTTTGAATAACTGTTCGACTAACTTGTAAGTGCAGGTTGAAGACTCGCTAGTCATCGAAGTAAGCCTTAGATGTTTTATGTGTGAATTGGATACAAACATGTGCTTGGTATGCATAAGATGTAACACAGAATTTGGTCAAGTCATGTAAACTGTTAAATGTCTGCTAACTAATTAATTAATAAGTTATGAGGTTGAGCGAGATGTTTTAATAAAATTTCCAAAATAAGACTTATACATTTAATCCTACAATAAGATTATTAAACTTTGTGAAATAGAGTTTTTCCCAACATATTACTATATATTACGTTTTAAATCTAATTATATGTTTTTAAACCAAATGGTTTTTCAAGTCCCTACAAATATAGCCTTTTTAAAAAAATACCCTACTACATGCATGTATGTTTAACTAAAGTTTTCAAGGTAATTGTCTATTAAATATTAAATTGTGAATTAGTCTTTTATTGATTGTTGATCAGAGTAGCGCAACGGAAGTATGATATTATGTTTTTATTAAATATTTCATGATTAATTGTGTGGTGTGATTGGTTAGTTGGTGTGTTTTGTGGTGGTTTAACTAGAGAGTCACTTTGGTGGCTAATGTGATGTTCGAAATTCGGGTCGGACCATTTCGACTAGGTTTGGGGTGCCATAAAAACCTTAATTTATATATATTCAGAGGAGTTATAAATGTTAACTACGACTTAATCATCACAGTTCAAAATAAATTATGTTGAAATCCTTAAACTTTCCTTCATTTTTCTTAAACTTAAAGGTACGAAAGAGTTGGAAAGTTTACCAGATTGCTAAATTCTCAAATATTTATACTAATACCCTAGATTCTTCCATTCATGCAAACTGCTTCTAAATTTCCTTTCTTATAGAATGAACCAGAGAAGAATATGAAAGAAAGAAAATGAATACCTGGATGAAAGAATACTTTCATATATAATCTTTCCACTACCGTTTTCCTAAATTCTAAGTCGGTCAGTACCATTAATACCCTTAATCATAATGTTTTCCACTAAAAGAATACTCTTAGTTCTAATGTAATGAGACTAAACTTGAATTCTAATTATTTACCAATCAATTTGCAAGATTCTCATAATCACACTAAAACCCACTTAAATAAAAAAAATTTTTAATTAAATACTCAAATTTTTAATTATACCAAACTTTTAACATTTTTGGGTGTGACAAAAAACTAACCATGCAATATTTCAATCAACCAACCACCATAAGATGTAGTGCATATTAATCATCAACATACAAACATCAACCAAGTTCATGCTTAAATAACTCATTAAAGAAAACATAAAAAGGCAAAGTTGAGAAGTTCTTAAGGACTCTTGGAGGAGTCTTTGTTGAAGATGATAGCAACACTATAAGTGATGAAAGCACAACCAAAGTTGAGTTTTTTACACTTTTGAAAGTTCACAAAGAAAAAATATATTAAATATTTAAAGAGGAATCAAAATAACAAGATAAAGTTTTGTATCTAATAGAAAGAAAGTGAAAGCTACAGTAACATGAAAAACTAAAAACTACTAACTCATTAAGCTAAGAAAGGAAAAACTAAAAACTTAAAAATTGTGAAAGGAGTAAAAGAGAGAGCTAAAAAGATAATAAAGATGGCTCTTTTTTTGTTTGGCATTAAGTATGCTTTTAATACAACCAAGTTTACAACCCTAAAATTTGATAAAAGGCCCTTGGAGTGTATGAGTTGACTTGAGTTAGTGTTCGACACAAAATTTCCCTTTTAGTATTTTTCACCTCATCGGGCTTCAGTTTTGTGACACATAAACTTTGGTGTTGCGAAATCCTCGACAATAGACACAATCTTGGCTTGGGGTTCTCCACGTCGTGACACAAACTAGCTGGTGTGGTGACATCCTAGGCAGTGGCCCTAGGCTCCTTCACTTTAACCATCAGTTAGGTGTCGCAACCTCAAAAGCTTGGAGTTGAGACATTAAGGCTCAATGTCTCGACATAGCACACCTAGTGTCGCAAAATTCCTAGCAGACTGCTTCAGATTGGTGTCTCGTTGAAGTTTTGCTCCCTTGAGGTGATGGACGATCGATATTGTGACATACATGCATCAATGTTGTGACACCCAAAGCAGTTGATGTTTTCCTCAATGTTTGGCCATAGCCATTTTCCTCCACACACTCAAACAAACCATTAGACTCCAAATGGCATAGTTTTGCCAATTTAGGTTTTAAAAGGATCAAAATGTAAGAAAAACTACCATTAAAACTAGAATTTAAAATAAAAGCATCGAAAAGACTCGTAAATTTCTTGAGAATAAACACGTCAAGTGTTTGAGAGAACTTAATTTGACATATCAAATTACGCCAGATCGTGCATCACTCAATCTTTGATCTTTTCTCACACATATCTATTTTTGGTTGAATCTTGGCTGAGTTGTAACTTTTCTTCTAACATTTAGCCTTAGATCTTTTAACATCTTATAAAAATGTGGTCTGATATGATTAACCATGCTACAATAATGCAAATAATCATTCTTGTCTTATGTTCCTACATTCCATATAATGGCCTCTCATTTTTTCTCCAAACAGATTCTTGATTCTGGCTTCGCGATGTGCCATGGGAAGTGGGCACTGCCGCTGGCACTTCATTTTCCATCTTTGATCTTTTAACATTTTATAGCATCTAGGTCTAATATGACTAGGGACTCCACAATAATGACAAATAAATTAATGGTTAAAGATTACCTTCTTAGAGGATTCACCTTTATCAGCGTTATTTATGGCTTTGACAAAAACTATTAGACTTTCCATCATAACTGTAATACCCCTACCCGTATTCATTGCCGGAATAGGGTACGAGGCATTACCGGAGTTTACGAATTAATTTTTTTTTTATATTCAATATAGCCCTTTTATAAATATCTAACCTTCCTCGTAATATTAAATCGAGACCAATCCACATCAACCAAATCAATTCAACATATTTTTATGATAGATACATGCATTTATATAAAATAACGTCATCACATATCTACAACCGTGTTTGTTAACCATACTAATGGGTAACTTTACATTCATTTCACGTTAACATTTACTTTGTTAGCTTATACATGCCATTGATTTCCAAAATAAAGTTTCTTTATATACCGAAATCCCGAGGTTGATAAAGTGATGTGTCTCCCACCAAATCCGACCTCCGAGCTCTTAACACTACAAAACAGGAAAAAGGAACGGGTAAGCACTTTGTGCTTAGTAAGCTCATGTAACAAGAATTATACTTACCTAATATTTTCAATACAATATAATAAACATTCATATATCCATTCAATGCATTATTACCCTAACATGCACAAACTCAACATTCAAGTTAGTACAATAATTTCCATGTATCAATAATATATATATACCATGATTGATGTACTCATCAATACCATGATTTTCATTCCTTATTATTTTCATATTTATCCCGTTGAATTTATCGAATTTCAATGGATTTTCAGAGGTACACTTTTAGTGTACAATTCGGTCCGTCAATTCATATTCATGTGCGACATTTCCATTTCAGAGCACACTCATGAACCTCAACCTTGCAATGGATTACCATCCGAGCTAAATCCTCGCAATGACAATTACTCTAATGAGCTTGGATCCGAATTACAGTCCAAAGCTAAATTGAGACCCTAATTCGGATTACCCGTCCGGCTAAATCCATTTTACACATATTCTTCGAGGGCTATATCAGATAGGATCACCCGTCCTGCTAGATCCTTTTACCGTCAATTCCTTTTCGAAATCCATCGAATTTTCCTTTCATTCAAACGGGATTTCTTCCCATTTTATCAAATATATCAATGTTTCATAAATTTTCATACAATGAACATTCAAATCATATTCATATCAAAAACATACAATCTCAAGTAATTTAAGAATATAATTCAAGTTACACGAACTTACCTTGATACTTGATTGTAAACAAGAAAATCTATTAATCCCGAACTTTTTCCTTTCCTCGATCTAGCTTCAGATTTGAATCTTCTGGATCTAAATAAATAAATTTAATTATCAATTTAATACATTTCATGTTCATATGCAACATTCTCTATAATTCAACTATTATTTATAGTTCATTCAAAGCTGTCTACTTGAGTCATAGTCACTAAATTATTTATAACTTGAGCTACGGAACTCGAAATTAAGATCCGTTAATTTTCCTGAAACTAGACTCATATATATTTTTACCATAAAATTTTCAGAATTTTGATTTAGCCAATCAGTACAGTTTATTCTTCAAAGTCACCCTTGTTCTGTTGTCTAACAGTTCTGACCCTTCTTCACTAAAAATAAATTATCTCTTTATACAGAATTCAAATGATGTTCTTGTTTGTTTCTATTAAAATAGACTCATTCAGAATTCTATACATATAAATTTAAGTCCCTAATTATTTTTATTCAATTTTTATAATTTCTCAAAGTCAGAACAGGGAACCTGAATTCATTCTGACCTTATCTCACAAAATTCATTATATCTCAAAATTTACAAATCCATTGCTTACAATATTTCTTCTATGAGAAACTAGACTCAATAAGCTTTAATTACATATTTTGTTCATCTTCTAATTCGATTCCTACAATTTTTGTGCTTTTCAAAGTTAGTCTACTGCTGCTGTCCAAACTGTTTTAGTGCAAGCTGTTTATTACCATTTTTCCCCTAAGCTTTTAATAAATGATAATTTCGTCCCTACTCAATTAGCCTCTCAATTGAGCTGATTTTTCTCAATTAACATTTTATTCTATCACCTTAAACTAGTTTACAACCTTTAGGAATCAGAATTTCAGCAATAGACTTTAATTCCAAACATTTTCACAATTAGGTCCCAAAAATCAATTTCCATTGAAATTGCCTAATAAAATCATCTCATAAACAAATTAAAGCTTTAATTTCATTCTATTTCATCATAAACTTACAGAACTCAACCATGGTGACTTTAAATTTCATCCATGAAATCAAAACTAATGAATTTAATAGTAGGATCTAGTTGTAAAAGTCTTAGAAACACAAAATTACAAGAAAAAGGCAAGGATTAACTCACTTGGTGCAAAAATTATGAAATACCAGCTTAGAAAACCCTCCTATGGCGTTTTTAGCTGCTGGAATTGAAGAGAAATGAAGAGAAATCTAGATATTTCCTATTTAGTCCTAGTTTTATTTAGTTAATTTTGCAATATTCCAATTTTACCCTTAATTTATCAATTTTTCTGCTGATTGCATACCCTTGCCGGCCAGCCCAAATAACTTTTGGGTCTAATTACATTTTAAATCCTTTCTCATTAGACTAATAAGCTATTTAATCACTCTAGCAACTTTTACACCTATTACAATTCAGTCCTTTTCATTTAATTGACTACCCAAACATTAAAATTTCCTAACGAAATTTTAATACCACATTAATAACATTTCATAAATATTTATAAAATTATTTTTTGACTCGGTTTTACGAGATAGAGGTCCCGATACCTTATTTTACCCAATTTCTTCAATAATTTTTTTTTCGAACTAATCACTAAATCGATAAAATTTTCCTATCAATATTTTCATACGATTTTCCTATCATATAAATTTTCAAGCAAAAATATTAAAATAAATTTTTCTTTAAATCGGATCTATGGTTACAAAACCATTGTTCCAATAACCTTGAATTTAGGCCATTACAATAACTTTTCCTTTTTTCTCAACATATTCAATGCCACCTTTTTCTAGATCCCTTTTTCCAACAGTAAGAAGTTCATCAAGTTTACTACTACTAGAATTGAATTTTTCTGTCATGGATTGAGTAGCTGCAAGATCTTTTTCTGTATTCTCCAAACTAGCAATCTTCTCAACAAGTAGAGAATCTTTCAATTCTATTTTCATAAACAACTTATGTTTTTCTTCCTTAAGGTTAAAGTTCTCATCTATCAGCTTTTCATTCACATGGCATACTTCATTCTATTTTCTAGCATAGTCTGATAAGTTTGTAAGAACTTTGTATTTGACTCGCCATTTGATTTCTTGTTTGTGTCTGAGTCAGTCACACTAGGAGAAATAACCTTTGTTGTGAAGGTTGTATAATTACTCAAGCGCTTTTCATATAAGTTTAAGCTGCTTGAGGAATCCTCATAACTCCAAGTTACATTGAGAGATTTCTTTTTAAAATTTGCACATTCAGCTTGTACATGACCATACCCTTCACACTCGTAACATTGAATGCCTTCTTTGTTCTAGGATTTTCATCAAGGGCCACTCCTTCAACATCACTTTCCTGTTTGTACAGCTTCTTGAATGTAATGTTGAAGTTTTCAGTAAGCAACTCTATTTGTTGAATATTTTATTTTTATTTGGTTGGACAATTTTAATTTTTAGGATTCATTTTTTTTAAGTAGATTGTAGTTGTAATTTTTTATGTAGGATCCCCATAACTTTCACCGGCAATACAATTTTGAAGCTTCATACAAAAGGAGCAGACCACCCACCAATATCCGATGACTTTTCGAGCTCGGGTAATCTCTTTCCTTTATTTATTTTTTGCACATTAGGGATAATATGTCGAATAAAGTGTGGGGTGACATAGAAAAATGTTAATTTTTTATTAGTTTTTGTTTCGTTTCTAGTTTATTTTAGTAGTTAATTTTTTTTCTTTTGTGCTTGTTTATGTGTTTGAGCTTGTAAAAAGACAAGTGATTGGTTAGGAGCATGTATATAGGTTGATTGCTTAAATTATAAATTTAGCCTGAAAATAAATAGTTTAGGTTGTTTATATTTAGACTAATTAGTTCAAGTTGTTAAACTGTGAATAGGAAAAAGAAATTAAATATACCAAGTGATAAAGGTACATACGTATAGGCATTTATGCTTGTTGAATTATAGGATGTTTGAATTAAAATACTCAACAAATAAATTCAATGTTATTGAAACGGTGCAGTATAATAAGCATAACTTTTACAAACATGTGTTTAAATTAAAATGATTTGTGGGAACAAAAGCATTGTGAAGGTTAAAAGCATTACGAGTGTGATAAAAGCATAGAACAGGATAAAGTTCATAGTTTAATAAAATTATGAGTAATTGAGAAAAGTCTCACTCATTTTGGCACAAAAACTCATAAGTGCTTATGCTTATAACTATTGCATTAGAGTTCAAAGCATGAATGAAAATAAGTTGAGTAGGAAAAATTTAAATTGACCGAATTCTTCACTCATAAATGTCATATTTGTATATACATTTTGATACAATCATATGTTTAATTTTCTTTAACTTGTTTGCTTTGTAATATCTTGAACTAATTGGTTTGAATGTAAATAATTGTAAGTTGTTTAATTTTCTAGCTAGAATTACACATTTAGGCAATTCTCTCTATTATTAATGCTTCGATCCAATTTCATGCACCAAGTCGACTCAAGTACATCTTTTTTTTCTTGTATGTTTATTTTTCGCTTTCTATTTCCTTTTTGTTTGCTTAAGGACAAGCAAAAACTTAAGTGTGGGGGTATTTGACCTGCCACCAAATGTGGTGGTAGTTTTAGTACATTTCGGCATTTAGGAGGCTTATTTTCTAATTGTTTTATAATTAATTATCACATTTTCAAATTTCATAGTTTAGGTTTTATTATTTGCAAAATAAGCATTTTTTACGCAATACTTGATGTTAGTTGACCTATTAGGCCAATTTGGGCCTTAGGTAGTTTTAATTTGTTTAATTGAGTGTGCATGATGTGTATTTAGTAGCCCAAGAGCTTCATGGACAACACCTGAGTGGAGCATGAGTTCCCGAGATACAACACGAGAAACCAGAACTCTCAGGTTGGGAAATCGATGTCGTGTCACGACATAGGCATGGTGTGTCGCAACATAAGGCTAAACATGGGACACAAGCACTATAAAGGCTAAAATCGTCCGCGCAATCAATTATTTCTAGGATTAGGGATTCGAATTGCCTAGCTAAGGTTTTCAAACATCAGTATAAATAGTAAGGCTATTCCCAACATATGGGTAAGCCTTTAGGAGCCGTAGTTAGTAGATTTTAGTTTTAAGTTTATTCTCCTATCCATTTCAAAATGCTCTTGTTCTTTTCAACTAGATTTGATTTGAACCTAAGTCTTTTCAATTAAAGTATTCAGTATTTTATTTTATTGTCTTTTCGCAAACATTAAGATCACTTAGCAATTACGAGATTACGCCATTTCGATCACATCTTATTTAATCCATTTAGCAACTTCTTACATTTCTCTTTTCAATTAAAGTATTCAGTATTTTATTTGACCAAACGTTCGTATCTTTGACTATGGTCAGATGTCAAGCTTTTGCACCAATAGATTTTATATAAGATTTCATATGAGCCTTCTAGTAAAGAGAGTGGCCAAACTCCAATAATGAGGGTTAAGAGATAAATGATCATTGCATAGCTTATGATTAGCAACACCAATAATCTCCACTAGTTATGTTAAGCGGGAGGCTCTAATACTAAATGAAGTTTTAAAACTATTGCTAGCAAACTAAACAAAGTTCTTGGAAGGAGTGGCAGGGAATTGGGCACTTCTTTGGCACCAAATTTGGAAACAGAAAATAAAAATGAACACACATAAATTGTTTACGCAATTCGATTCCCTATATCCGCAGAGTTTATCTTAGTGAGAAATATCCACTTTCTTTAACAATTACAACAAATGAATTTAATCTATCACACACCCTATGATAAATTTTCTCACCCTTGCACCTTTAAGATTTATACTCTCACCGATGAATTCACCCATGTGAATTCAACATGTAAAACCACAACACAAAATGTTTTTTTTTATCAATATACACTCATAGAAAATTTCCTCACTTGAACAGATTTAGTGCTCCTAATTCTAGTTATAACAACCTATACAAGTCTCTCAATTTATAAAGAATATTTCGAGACTTGCTACCATAAAAAAATCTACGACAATCCCATTAAAACAGTAATACAATAACATATTTACAATATAATAATAACGTGAACTCTTGGCAGCTAATCTCATAGAGTTTCAATCTAATCCTAATGTCCACAATCAAGGGATCAACTTGGGTGTGACTTGCTTCCAATCCAATCTTCAATACGAGTTTCTCAAGCAATATAATCTTCATAAATAGGCTAACTATTTTCTAAATTAATAGCTCAACCCATTTATCTTGTTCAATAAATTGTCAATACTCAAATACAAAATCTATCATTTTACAACTCCAATATTGAGGAAGTGGATAGTTGCTTCACATTTTTTAACAACAACAATTCCAATCACTTATTATACATCTTAGTGATTTACATAAATTAAAAAAAAATACTTTTCTTTTTACCCAATCACTGTTTATAGTATGGATTGAGCCAGATTCAATGGAAATGAACTAAACATACATTTAGTAAATGTTTTTTATTTCTTTTATGATTTTTTTTTTAAAAAAAAAGACGTTTTTGTAGTTAAAATACTCCAACATACAGTTTACATTGAATCTACCAGACCAATTATTTCAACAAATAGAATAAAATAATCGAAAGCTTAATAATCCTGATTACCTATCAAAATTTTGAAACAGTTTTTTTTCTAACTTTTTAAAACATTTTGAAGGCTCATTCAACCAGGAAAAATAATAGTGTACTATCGTCTCTACCCCATCAAATCTTTGTCTTGTTTCTTTTCCCTGTAAATATTACTGTTTAAATGATTCTCTTACAACGTGGCTATTTTGTCTACTCCTTGTGCCATCGCACTGTTTAGAGATTGTGCATGTCATTATCTTAGAAAACCGAAGTAATAATTTAAATTTGGTAGATGTATTTGGTTTTATATCGCATTTTACTTTTTTTATTAAAAAATAAATAAATTAGTTTATGTATATTATAATAAAAAATAAATTGTTTATTCTACTAAAATTTTGATTTATATCTACTATTAAAATTGATCTTTTATATCTCAACATAATGTATACATAGCACACCACATATTATTGTTTTGTTATTCTGTTAATCATATCGTTTTAATAGTAGAATTAGATGAATTTTTAATTAAAATTAATTTATTTTTAATTTAATATATAAAAATTTAATATGAAGGCCTTAATGGTAGTTTCACCTAGTTAAAGAATTAATATTCTTACTATAATTGGAAATTTGACTTTCACGTAAAGATAAAATAAAATTTGCATATTCCACTTACAAGATTCACTATTTACAGTAATGATTCTTTTACTTGATAAAGAGGCGTTATTTTAATTTAAAACGTTGAAATTACTTTCCTCGGAGAAAAGCATGTTTAATAGAACAGGTTCAAAGTATTAGCACCAAATATTAAAAGTTGGACTCCAAATCATATAAATTAGGGTATTGCAAAATTACTATAAGTACTTGACACATCATCTATTATAATATTAATATAATTATGGACTCATGTGTAATGGAAAAAGTTCCAAGTATAGAAGTCAGAGTTCACTTCATATATATCATATAAATTAGGAAATAATATTACATGGCATTGTAGACTTAGGACAAGCCAACACTTTCATGGTTTTACATATCTTCTACATTAAATTTAAAATGAGTACAAATATTAAAATAAAATTTGAGTTAAGTGGTAAATTTAAAGCTTTATTAATACAATTAGTATGGGTTTGAATCTCATCATATGTATATTTTATTGGTATTTTAAAAGTGAAAAGACTTAAATACTCTTGAATAATATTACTTATTTTAATTATAGAATTGAATTTCAGTAATTTCTAACCAAGTAGGTGCCCACTTAATTGTGTACACCACTCGTTAACGGTTTTATTAATAGTATAGATATACAATTTGTGGAGATAATAAATTGTGCAAATTAGAAAAAATAAAAAAAATATCAAATTAAAGCTTTGATTGAGTGATAAATTTATGGTTTTATAAATTTAATTGACGTAGGTTCAGATATCACCATATACATATTTTTCTTTGTTTTTATTAAAATGAAAAAAACTAAAACATCCTAAAATACTCATTTTAGTTACGGAATGATATTCTTGTAATTTCTTACTCGAGTTAGTACCCGATAACTCGTGACACCAACTCTGACCGAATTCCATACTGAAGCACTAATTCACTAATATTGAAAGCACCTTTGTTAAACATTTGGCATGTATCTAAATGACACATTTTTCCACACCAACAATTGGTTGAATCAAGACTCTGATACCATGCTTGTAATATCTCTTTTGAAACAATCCATCTGTGTCTCCTAACTAATTCAAGACAACAACTAACAAGACAACCAAATCAACTAAGTAGAAACCCACATCTTAATCAATATATAAAATTCTATTTAAGTTAGGAATAAATATAAATATTTTCTTAATATTTTGAAAAAAATTTTCTATTTTAAATTTTTAAAAGCAGTTTCAATTATAAATGGATTTTTTAAAATTTTTATTAAAGTAAAAAACAATTTGTTACAATAATTTTAATGTTATTGTTTGAATTAATTTAATTATTTGAATATATTCTTTTTCAATTATTATTTTTGAATATATTATATTTTCAATTATTATTTTCTAATTTTATTTATATTATTTGTAAATTCTTTAAATTTATTAAAAATAATAAATATATTTTAATAATTAAATACAATAAATTTGTGCATCTCGCATGAATGAAACTAGTTCATATATATCTATATAACTATATATATATAAGGTACTAGTGTCAAGCATCAAGCCCAATGTAATCTACAAAAGAAATAAAAAGTTAAATTTTACATTTAGTTTTTCTAATATGCTCAAATTTAATGTTTAATTTATATATTTTAATTTTAATATAATTTAGTCCCTATATTGTTATAATATTATTAAGTTGTGTAAATAGTTAACACCGTTAACTTTTCGATTAAAATGTTACATTATTATATATAATTTAAATGCCCTAAGTGTCTTAGAGACGGATAATGGTTTTTGTTTCTTTTATGCTTGCCTTGCTTCCTTTTTTGTTTTTTTAATATTATAAGACAGTGATCAAACTTCAATTTAGTCCTTACACTATGCTGAAACTTAGAATTTAATCTATATACCTTATTAGACATAATTTGATATTTATAATTTTATAATGTCATTAATTAGTCTAAATATTTAATATTGTTAACTATTTCAATCAAAATGATTATGTCAATTTTTCTTAGGAACATGATTCCAACGAAAAAATTTATTTTATCACAACAAATTCGAACAAATGTTTTTGAGGAAAAAACTATATAAAACATTTTTAATTTTAATTTTATTTTTACATACCTATCAAGTGACTTTTTTTTAATTTTAAAATGTCACATGAATGAATTTAATTGAAAATTTTTAATAATAATAACAATTAAACCTAAATTGTTAAATCTAAAAATAGAAGGTCAAAAATTTTAAAATAAAAATAGAAATAAATTATATTTTAGACTTTAAATTTATATTCCATAATTCAACACAAATAAAATAATTAGTGTGAAAATAATACTAATATACAATAAAAGTAATAGTCCCAACTTAGTAATTAAAACCAAGAAAGTGACTTATGATCTTGTTGGCACCAACTTTTATGAAATATATGGATTGCACATTGTACCACCAATTTGTCCACTAACATTTCTTAAATCTCAATATTCCTTCTCGCAATTTGAGGGGATTTTTTTTCTTTTGAGTATAATGCAATTCAATTTTATTTTAATGAAATAATTCATTAACACTACATTTAGTTCGCTGTAATAAAATAGAATAGTAATAAAATAAAGTTGTAATATAATAGAACTATAATGAAATAGAATCAGAATCAGAATTCAACTGTTAGGTTGAATGAAATAGAATAAACTGTAATAGTATTTTTATATTTGGTTGGATGAAATGATATTGTACTAGCATAAGGAAAAAATTGAAATAACTTTAACAAAATTTTTGTTAGGTAGATGATTATTATTATTGTTATTAAATTTTAAGATGATTATTATTAAAATATTTTAATAATAAATAATAAATAATTTAATCATATTTTAGTATAGTTATTATTAAATCTAATTTAATAAAAATAATATATAATTTAATCATATTTTTAATATAATTATTTTTATATTAAATTATATTAAACTATTTTTTAGTTTTATACAAAATTATATTAAAATATTTCAATTTTTTGTATTTTCTAAGTCCAAGTTTTAAAGGACTAATTTGAAAATTAAATTTTTTTGTTATTCAATGTTGCATGGAATAGTTATTCTTTTGGTGATACCAAAAAATAGTTATCACTGAAAGATAAGTAATAAGAAAGTAATGATCATTTTATTGAATGAATATTACGTTTAACCAAATAAAAGAATAATTTACCGTTCAATGAATAAGGGGGAATGCTATTCCATTCCTTCCAACCAAACATGGTGTAATAGTATTCAATACAACTAATTCTTTCTTGAATTTCAAAGGGTAATTTAATCCTTGGACCAATTTACAAATTAACATATTACAAAAAAAAAAAAAACTTCATAATGTATATTGAATATTCAAGAGATTTTAATAAAGTTGATACTTAATTGGCGATACTTGATATTAATTCAATTAATTATTTAATATATAAAAATCTTAAATATGATTAGAAGTGAGTAAAATTCACTTAAATTGAAAAATTGAAAAATTTTGAGTTTCGAGTTAATAAAATCGAGTTATTCTATTTTTTCGAGTCAACTTGAATAAGTAATTTGGTTAAATATTACAATTTGAATAACTCAAATAATAGATAGGTGTAAATACTCCTTTGGTCCCTATCAATTTTAAAATGAGCAAATTGATCTCTCTCAACAAAAATTACAAAAAATAAAAATAAAAATATATAAAAGATTTAAAAAATTAAAGAATATATAAAAACGGTAAATTTTTTAAAAATTATAAAATAATAATTGTGGGTTCTTAATAAGTTAATTAAAGATCGAAACTTATCATACTAAAGTGACTGACGTTGTTTTGAACAATTTTCAAATATATATGATTTCAAATTTATGTGTTCTAAAATAAAATTGATTATACTATAACACGATTTTAATTTGACATGTTAATTTTTATTTAACTCAAATAATTTTACTCTATTTAAATAAAAAATTGTGAGTGTATAAAAACAAATTCATATGAATAATTTAATTGAAGTTGCATGTACATATCTCAAACACCCAAATATTCCAGGATTAAAATTAGGGGATATACTCTAGGGGAAAATGAAAAAGATTACTCACCCCACCATATAAACAAATATTTAACCAGTCACTATCTGCCACGTAAGCAAAAACAAGGATGAACCTAACCCTAGTTAAAAACTGACTCCGAAGATTAAAAACAAAATTTCCACAAAACGACAACGGAATTCGCGTATTTAAGTAGTTGGAAGCCGTTGAAGGGGAAAGAAAGAAGGGAGAGCCTTTTCGCATTTCGGAGAAGTCGCAGAAAAGAAATAAAAGAGAGAGTAAGAGAGCTGAAACGGTGTCGTCAAACAAATGGCTGTCTCCTCGTGTTCCTTTCTTCCTAGGGTTTTCAATGCTTATTCTTCATTCGAGTGCCGTTCCGATCCCGACTTCTCCGGTACGCCGACCGGGGAGAAGCCTCGCATCGGTTCTAACGGACGAGTAACGGCATCGTTGTTTTGTACCGGCGGTGGGGGTTTGTCGTCTTTGATCTTTCGTTTCCCCCCGAACTTCGTCCGCCAGCTCAGCGTCAAGGCTCGCCGCAACTGTAGCAACATCGGTGTCGCGCAAGTTGTCGCGGCTTCGTGGTCGAACGGTCCCACTTCCCTTTACCCCTCCTCGGCGGCGGCTGCTGCTTCTCAGGCAGCCGCACCCTCCGTTCCCGTCTCTGATGACGTGGCGGTTGTAGAAGGTTGTATTGACAACGATAGTGTACAGATTGGGGATTCATATGATTCCAAGACATCGTTTTTGAGCTCCGATGGGAGCATCACTGTTCATGCTGGTAAATGGATTAATCATTTCCTCTCTCTTTAAATTTTGTTAAAACATTTCTTTTTGTTTTATTTTTAAATGTTTTGATTTTGAACGGAAAAGAAAAGATATCTATATTTGTGGTTTTGTCGATCTAATATTTACTATAATTGGCAAATATAATACTCAGTTTCTTTCTTATTTTTATTTGGATTTATCATTAATTCATTCTTAATTATTTACAGTTTACTTTAATGATATCATATTATTGGTAATATCTCTAAATATTTTCAAATTTTATGTCACCTTATTACATATATATATTCAATATTTTTCTTTTCTATCTCTAATATTGTTGGTTCTTTTTATTATTTTTAAGAGTTTCACTATTACCTTCACAAGTTCGATTAAAACAAATATATTATGTTATTTGTTTATTATGACTATTATTTATCTCACCAAATTCATATCCGAACAATGCAATTACAAAATGTGAATATTTTGAATTGATGCAATTCAAATTACTCATCCAGACGCTTTTCTAATGGGTTTACGTTTTATTTATGCAGGTGAAAGATTAGGTCGCGGTATAGTTACTGATGCAATTACTACTCCAGTGGTTAATACTTCTGCATATTTCTTTAAGAAAACTCAGGAGCTTATTGACTTCAAGGTATATTAATAGCATCGATTAATCTGTTTTTGCTGTAGATGATGTTTATGTTGATCTATTAGGGTTCTTGTCAAGGTTTCGATTTCAAGAAATGTTTTGGTCTTTTATATGTTAAGTTGCCATTGTCAGGGTTTGGTGCTATATGTTTGCAGTTGTCAAGAAATGATGGTTGTCCCAAAAGTTTTGCTTTGCATTAACATTTAGTCTGATATTATTGCAGGAAAAACGCCATACAAGTTTTGAATATGGGCGGTATGGAAATCCAACCACTGTGGTTGCAGAGGAGAAGATAAGGTTTGGCTGCCTCCATTGTATTTTTCATTACTTTTTGTTAAATGGCATTTGCTTGTCTCTTCTATCCATGTCATTGAAACATTCGTAAGGTGATCTTTCTTTGTTTCAGTGCACTTGAGGGGGCTGAGTCGACCCTGATTATGGCATCTGGAATGTGTGCTAGCACAGTCATGCTGATGGCATTGGTTCCTGCTGGCGGACATATTGTGACAACAACAGATTGCTACAGAAAAACTAGGATATTCATTGAGACCATCCTACCTAAAATGGGAATCTTGGTATGGCTTCAAATTTGTTCACGTTAACTTTCAGTGAATAGTATTTGAGAATTATGGTAACCAAAATGCCTAGAGTTTTTGTGCCAGTCTTGTTTTATTGGGGGCAATTATGTTGAGATATCTTCTTACCAAAATGTTGATGAACCTAGATGAATGTGGTTTTTAACTTAAAAGCTTATACCAGCCCCGTTTCTTTGTTGGAATTTTTTTTTATTATATGTAAGTGAAACTTGATCAGCAACCTAATGAAGTTTGCATCAATTTTAATGCTAGACTTTTCTTGAATTTTATATTTATACAAAGTAGTATGTTGAAGTTTGGTTCATTTCTAATTGCAAACTTGCTATCATCCAACATTCAGGCTACTGTTATTGACCCTGCAGATGTGGATGGACTGGAGTCTGCACTCAACAAGAACAAAGTTAGTAGCATAGGAACTGGTTATCTTTTTATGTTTAGCCTGGACAAAACAATACATTTTGAGTTGAGAGTGAATTATGATTTTCATGCAGGTTTCTCTTTTCTTTACCGAGTCTCCAACAAATCCGTTCCTTAGATGTGTTGACATAGAAAAAGTTTCAAAGTTGTGTCACAGCAAAGGAACACTTGTCTGCATTGATGGTACCTTTGCTACACCTCTTAATCAAAAGGCCCTCGTTCTTGGTGCTGATCTTGTTTTGCACTCTGCAACAAAATTTATTGGTGGACACAATGATGTAAACACTTTCTCTTGTTAATTTAGGCGGTTTGAATTACTTCTTCATTCATGTTTCAATAATCATTAATTCAAGCAATAAACATGTGTAATTCTCGATGTCACAGGTCCTTGCTGGTTGTATAAGTGGTTCTGAGAAGTTGGTTACAGAAATTCGTACTTTGCATCATATTTTGGGTGGTACTCTCAACCCAGTGAGTTGTCCTGACACAACATATTCTTGATGTCTTGTGTTTATGTCACCATATTTCAGTTGCAACTAGATTAACATTGTAATTGCACTGAGTTAAGAGGGCTAGATTGCTGAGGTGGTTGGTTGGATTTCTAGTCAGGAAGAATATGTTGTCATTTCTATAATGATGCTTTAGTGACTTTCAACTTATTCTTTGAAGATTTGTCTCTGAAAAATTCCCCATTATAAGTTGTATGGTTTATAGTAATCTGTTTGTTTCTATTGTTTAAACAGAATGCTGCGTATCTAATCATCAGAGGCATGAAGACACTGCATCTTCGTGTACAGCAACAAAATTCAACAGCATTAAGGATGGCCGAAGTTTTAGAGGCACATCCTAGGGTATGAAATGCAATGACATTTAATAATTCCATTCTTGTTTATCCGTAAAATCCATTTAACGCCACTCAATTTAATAACATTTGATTTATCATATCCTATTCTAACTTGAATTTATTTTCCTGATCCTTGGCTTATTAAATTTCTATGGCAGGTGAAACGCGTCTATTATCCAGGCTTGCCTAGTCATCCTGAACATGAAATTGCCAAGCGGCAAATGACTGGCTTTGGTGGTGTGGTCAGTTTTGAGGTTGGTTTCTTCAACTGCTTTTTAGCATTTTAATTGGGAATTGATCTCTAACCTCTGTTGCTTTCATTTGATGTTTTATTCATGTTAAAAACTTCTCTAACTTTTCATGCCGTCAAAATCATTCAGGTGGATGGAGATCTCATGACCACCATCAAGTTTGTTGATGCATTGAAGATACCATACATTGCTCCATCATTTGGTGGCTGTGAAAGCATTGTTGATCAGCCAGCTATAATGTCCTACTGGTATGACAATATATCCATTTATATCTTGCTTTTGTTCATCGCATACGCAACTACATTTATAGTTGTAAAGAAAAGAAAACATTTGATAGAGACATGGGTATCCCAACATTTGATAGAGACATGGATGGGAACCTTTGTGGAGTTATGTTACAATGTTACGTGATAAATATGTGGTTGTTTGTGCAAAAATATGAAACAGGGATCTTAGCCAAGCTGAGAGGAGCAAGTACGGGATTTTGGATAACTTGATTCGATTCAGCTTCGGGGTTGAAGATTTCGAAGATTTGAAGGCCGATATACTGCAGGCCCTGGAGACCATAGCTTAAATAGCGTTTTGATGTGTTTAGTATTTTTCCTAGTCTAAATGGAGCATGTTGATCTCCAAAAGTACTCTCTGTTGTGTTTGATTTTGGTAGATCCACATTGGTTGAATGAAGTCATGATTTTGGTACCCATGAATAATTTGGAACTTTGGGGGTGCTTGTTTTTAGAAAATTCATCTACCGAAAATGTTTTCTGTATTTTCTTAATCTTATTTTATCTTATTTTATGAGGATAACTTATCAAGTGGAAAGTGATTTATTGGTTAAAATAAATAAGTCCATTTTATTGGAAAACGATTTCACCTCAAGTAATATTTTAGAAAATAATTATTTAGGTATAATTTAATTTTCATATGAAAATTAATTTGAATAAAGCCATTATTATATTAAGGAATTTATTTGGTACATTGTTAATGGAGTTTTAGATTTTATAAATAGAGTTAAGGTTCACAAGTATCTTATCACTGTACAGTAAAATATTAAAAATAAATATTCAAGAAAAAAGATGCCTGAATATTTCAAAGTTGTTTGTAGAATATAAAAAGTACTCTATTAATATACTTGATATTCACCCTTTTAAAAATATTTATAATTTTAAAGTATTAATTTCACATATAATAATTTTCAATATTATTAAACATATATATTAATATTTAAGCATGTAATAAATTATTAATATAATTTATTGTTTTCATAAAATTAGTTAATATTATAATTTTATTTTAATAATAAAATTTACCATTAATAATATTTTTAAATTTATTGAAAATTTTATATTAATATTTTAATACTAACTATATTTTATAATTTATAAATATTTAGTACTAATTGTTTTATAATATATAGTTTTGTTCAACAGTTGTTTTATAATATATTAATTTATTAATAATATAAATGAGTATTATATCAGTGTATGCTCTAATATATTATAAAATATGTAACTTTAAATTAAGTTTTAATTAGATATTGG
The DNA here is from genome assembly GCF_025698485.1 of Gossypium arboreum. Lineage (NCBI taxonomy): Eukaryota > Viridiplantae > Streptophyta > Magnoliopsida > Malvales > Malvaceae > Gossypium > Gossypium arboreum. The sequence goes on along the minus strand of NC_069073.1, from coordinate 8,900,416 downwards.
TTATTATTAGGCACAATAATAAATTTAATTCTCAACATTTACATTTTTTATCAATTTTATTCTTATTCATTTTAAGTTAAATTTGGTCATTAACTTTTCAAAAATAGTCAAATCGCATTTTTATCAAAAATGTTGTCTAAAACATTAATTTTTAATGGTGTTTGTGTGGCAATCCACATGTACTTCATACTAACACGACAATAATTTTCGTATATGCCACATCATTTAAAAATTATAAAATATTCAAAAAATATATAAAAGTTCATAAATTTTAAAAATATATGCTAACTCGGTTTCCGGTGGTACCGAAAAAGGTAGTTTTGGGGCCCCATTTTCGTAAATCGAGCCCGCAAATACTTAATAGAGATGTTTACAAAGTTATAATATTGTTAAATTGAAAATTTGTTAAGCCATTTAGTCAAAAGTGTGAGTAATTAGGATCCAAGGACTAAATTGTAAAATTCAATTACTATAGATTTTTAACTAAAGGTTCAAAATAGCAATTATATTATGTTAGATTATAAGTTAGTGGACGTTATGATTAATTAGCCACTAACTTAAGTTAATTAAAATTAATTTAGTTAAAACATAATTAATTAAACTAATGTATAATTTAATCTTAATATATATAGAACAATTCGATGGGAAGAAAGAGAATATCATCTTCCCCAATCCAATTCTTAGCACGAAATTACAAAACACATAGACAAGTGTTTTGAGCTTTTTGGCTTTAATTTCAAGTAAGTTCCTAGCCATTTTTCTTTGATTTTTACGGAAATTGAATCATGAGAACTTGATCTAGCTAACCCATATACTAATTTGAAAAACTATTAAAGTTTTAGAAAGTTTCCATGGTATGGAATTGAATGATTTTGGTGTTAAATTATTAGAAATTAAGCTTAGTATAAGAAAATGACTAAATTGTAAAGCTTAATTGTTAGTTTCATATATTAGGGACCAAATTGAATAAAATGCAAAACTATCATGAATTATTGGTAGGAGCAGAAAATAGAGGGTCCCTAATGAGTTTTGGTGAAATAAGATTTTAATCCAAGGTTTTAAATTGAAAGTTATGCTTGTCCGATTTTAGGGACGAAATTGAATAATTTGTAAAATTTGGTATTTGATTATGTTTTGATTGAGATTTGATAATGTGATGTGTTTTATGATTATTTGTATCTAACAACAACACTGAATCGTCGAGAGGGAGAGGAAAAACGAAAGTGATCGACGAGTAGCCAAAAATTATAGTTTGTACATTTATAATTTAAAGTTATATAAATTCCTTATATTTTCATATTACATGCATACGGAAGTACTGAGGTAAGTATATAGTAATGGTATAAGTTATTGGATCGATCTTGAATGTGAATTCTCAAAATAGAGGACTAAATTGAATAAAATAGAAAATAGTATGAATAGTTTAAAATATGAATTATGCTATAGAATTGAGTGAGAATATGTATTGATTGATATGAAATACATATGTTATGTTAATGAATTGAATTATTATTGTTTATATGATTGGAAATTTTTATATGTATACTAAATTGTAAATGAAATTGAAATTTGATACCCTATTAACTAGTCAGGTTGAGTCAGATATAGGGTTGAGAAGTCAACTTGAGGTAAGTGGAAATCTTGTTTGTGGTGCTCGTTTTAGTTAAATTACTTAGAATTTTATCCATGTACTAATATGTATTGAATAGGTACAACTAAAAGCAACTCAAGATGATTCAGCAATCAATCAATCTTGCACACAACAATCAGCAATTGAGGTAGATGGCTGTGGCCTTTTGTATTTTGTTTGATGGTTTAGCAACTAACATTCAATTTTTTTAATATTGGAATGTCAAAATGAAGAACTAAGGCATCAATCATCTCAATTTGCATCCCAAACTCCCATGCATCAGTAATCGGTGTAATTTCATCACAACAAGGGGAACTTCTACAAGGGCACCAACATCTAAGGAACCAACAACAATATGCATATGCAAGTAGATCGAGAACTGTTACAACATCTACAACACCAACAAAAAAGGAAAGAACTAGGGCCAATATGACTCACTCCTAGCCTCCCAAACAACAACTAATTAAGCATGTTGCACTTGGACCAAGAGGGAGAACAATCATGCAAGGCCTGAAAATGTATAGAAGTGACAAAATTGGTTTGTAAATCTTTAATGTAAGTAACTTGAAGTTAATCATGCTTATTATGTTGTGTTTAGTTGGTTTATTCATTTTTTATCCTGGAAGAGAAGGCCAGATACTAGTTTCAAGGCTTCACACCAAGCTACAAGTAGCAAAGAAAGTAATGAAAGCTTCAACAACTTTTGCCCCTCTTACCCCAACTAGTGCCTCGCACCAAACACCAACCATTGTGCATCCTCCAACAACCACCTCAAACCAACTAGCAACCATTAAGCCTCCTACAACAAATGTGCCTCCTACATCAACAACCTCAAACCAAGCAACAACCACTAAGGCAAATCCAATGTCATCTCGTAGAGGTGATTTATTGAGTGGAATCACAAAGCTAACTCCAAGAAAAACAATCCCAAAGCAACCGCCAAAACTAACCATTTGGAGATTGTAATTATATTCACATATTTTGTGGGTTTATAAACTTTTGGGTTGAATTGTTATATTTTTGTGCATGGAAACTATTCTTGGGAGTTGTTTTAGTCTCAATTTAGGAAGCTTCTTTGAATTTTTTTTTATTAATTGTTTAATATGCTTTTTAGAAAACATGTGAAAATATGGGAACTTGTTCGCCATTATGTTTTGTGAACTGTTTTGGTCTTAATTTAAAGGGTTGCACAAGATTTCTTTGTGTTTGCAGTAGCTTCTTACATTCTATGTAATATGGAGCAAGTCAAGGAATATGTTTCTTATTGTTTCTTTTCATGCATTACTTGTATTAACATTTGTAGAAACTAAGTAATGCAAAATAAAATTTTATAACCATTTTTACTTTTTCTTGACATTCATGTACTATTAAATTTCTGTTCATTTAATTTCTAGAACTTTGTAAGCAATTAGGACATCCCAACTCAATTCATAACCATGGTTACCAATTATGCAAAGATTCCAACTAATTCTATTACAATTCATAAAATCTGACAACCATATAAAACATCCAAATTAAAATAATTAGAATTTATAACATTGATTACCAATTAGAATTACAACATTCAATCTAATATCAATACTAATAATGACAGTCAATAAGACAAAGAACATCCAAACTAGTTCTATGATAACTCATAACAACATATATTGACATTGATCTTACAAACTAAATGACAAATAAAAAGAAAATAATTCATGACACAAAGAAAGCAACTTTATAAAACAATGCTTCTTTATTACTCTTTGCCACCATTAGCTTTTAAGTCTTTAACGTGTTTTTTTTATTGTCAACCTTCTTCAACAAATTTTGGAGTTCATTCAATTTCAAAATCTTCTTCAACTCAGTGTTCTAAATACGAGTTTCTTGATTTTCACTCAATTCATCAACTACAACATTCTCATGCCTTTCATCCTTTTCTAGCCCTTGAAAAAAAAAGCACAACCTTTCCGCTACATAAAATAAAAATCAAACACGAAAAAACTCTAATAGAACTCCATCAACCCAAATAACATTTCTATTCGCATTCATGTCTAAATAATTGATTTCAAAGGAATTAACAATCTAAATGTTTTTGAAATTTGCAATAAAATTATAATTAAAAAATTCAACTCATTTAAAAACCCAATGGTATTGTCAAATTAAAATCAAAATAAACACTAAATACCTCTTTTTAGTTTGAACAACCATAATTTCTCCCCCTTTACTCCAAGGCATATTGGAAGTACAAATTGGTGCCCTCAAATGGCAGTAATAATAAACATTGCTTGAGCTTCTAAAAATTGACATTGTTCAAATCTTGTGAAATATTGTAGATTTTGATACATAAGAGATGAGTAGAGGAAATATGAAACAAAACTTGAAGAAAAAAGGTAATTATGTGTAGTTTAGATTGGATTATTTATTTTACCCTATTTTTAATTTATAAAATAAATATTTTATTTTATTTTTCATTTTTCAAGTATAATTAATGAAAAATACATTTTAATGACATGTAAAATTTTTGTTGGTTGCAAGGGTTTTAAATAAAGATAACGATGAGATTCATATTTGTTACGAAAATATAGTTTAAGTATTTGATTTGACCAAAAAAGTTTAGGTATCTAAATCAAATAAAGGATATAGTTTGAGGGCCAACTATTAAATTAAGCCATAAAAAATAATATTTTAGCAAGTATTTTCATTTAAAAATAGCAATTGATTCTATTTAAAAGGTTGATGTCAAATTTGATTTTTATTTATTTATTTTAGTTTGAGGGTCAAATTTAACTAAAAAAATAAGGGTCAAATTAACAAAAGATATAAATTAATGTTAAGGATTAAATCCATCATTATACCTTATCATTAAATCTATATAAGATATTATTTATTATAAAATATTATCTTACTATAAACCAAAATCCAATTGTAAGAAAAATGTTTCTATAATATTTTATAACAAATATATTTATATTGTATTTGTATCACTAAAATCAATTTAAAAACAATTTTATGAAAATTTGTCAAACAATACAAAATATTTTACATAAAATTATTTAAACATTAAAATTATTAACTTTTTAAAAAATCAATTTAATTTTCAAAAATAATTTTTTTGGAAAAGTGTTTTTGTAAAACAAACCCATCCATCTATAATGCATTTTCTCAAATGGCTATTTGATGTTTATTTTCAATTTTATTGTGTTAAGAACTAACCATAATAAAAATTAAAGTGTATGCTACACAAAGATTATATTGGTTCTACGTATCAACCAATTTTCTTTTCATAAATTTATAATCAGTCCTTGTACTTTACAATTTTGTAAATAAATTCAAAATAGTAAGATTTTTTTATTATCTAAACTTACAATTTTTTTTCTAAAATTAAAAACTTCAAAATTATTTTTGATTAAATTTTGTTACATACTCTGGTATAAGTTCTCCTTTGGAGAAATTGCTTGTTACATGCTGTTGTCCCCATTGTGATCGTAGCAAAAAGGCAAGGGAACTGATTTGAATGCCCTGTATTTGCCCACATTGTTCAAATGCTCATTCTCCAACCTATCCAATTTCATATCATATATTTACCAAAAATAACCATGATAGTATCTAGTAAAAAGAGAAAGAGTTTAAAAAATACCTGAAGAAATTCCAAATTCCACGACGAATGATCTCCAAGGAAGCAACGACAGCAGTCAAGGCGGTCCCGTGAAGAAAAAGTACAGTTTGAATACCTAAAACTTGTTGCATCCAAACCAGTCTCAACACACAGTTCAACGCCTGCAATTTTACACCCTTTAGTTCCTTAACCTAATCTGATGTTCATTCAAGAGATGGTATTAAAATTGAAAATCCAACATCAAACAACCATGAACATATAGGTAGAAAGAGAAATTAGTGGGATGATTTCTTACCATGGCTAAAAAATAAACAACTTTGTGTGCTAAAACAAGCTTATCCCTAAGCCAAGGATTGCTTGATTTTCTTCTAAGAAGACCCCAATCGATGACAATGTCCCAATATGTATTAAAAATGGTTGCCATCCCAGAAGTTGCAGCCGCCAATACCAGCCATGCTGTTGTCTTCTGCTTTTGGAACTGATAAATTGTCCTAAGGGCAACCGCTGCTATGGTTGATAAGTATTTCAGGCCATTCACACCATGTGCTGCATCTTTTTCTTCCAATAAACGTCTAAGGCACTACAAGATATGCACAACAAAGCTTTTAAACAAATGAATATGGTAATTTTACAATAGTACCATCCCATACTCGTGTTTCAATACATAAGATTTTATAAAAATACATACCGATCTTATAAGGTGTAAGTTGAATTGAAATTTTATGGATTCAAGTTATTTTACCAACCTTAAATATGATCTTTTAAAACGATACAAAATATATGAAAATTATTAAAAAATTAAAAATACCCGTATGTAATATATACCCATAATCCATACAGATATTTTACATGCAATTTGAACTATGTGTCACCAATTACCTGAATGAAACGGAGCCAGTAAGGAACAATGGCTACAACAATGTAAAAAACTCTATAAACTTCACTGTCCTCACACTTGTTCGATCTCTCTCTAAAGTTTCCCCAAACATAGTAGCAAAGGTAGAACTCCAAACTTCTAAATGCTTGAACCTGCGCTTATATATGTATGTATAATGTGAATAGATATTGACAAGAAAACAAATTTAAGCAGGTTTCAGTAGTTACAGTAAAGTTATCGAACCTGGCTTGTAAGTTGATCTGCCAAGAAGAAATCAGGGAGGGTGACCTACATGGTCATAACATAAAGATAATTTATATGTAAATTGGTCTCCGAACTATGCACTTTTTAACAATTTGATACCTAAATGGAAAGGGAAAAAAGGATCACAATTGAAAGTTGGAGGTACCTTGTAAAGAGGTGCACAAACACAGCGAAATGCACATCTGATAAGAAAGAATCGGCTTGAACGATATATGATATTGAAAGGACAGAATGCTATTGAAACCACAAGCTGAAATTCACAATAAGAAGAACCAGGTCATTTTTCAGTGAGAAAAAAGGAAAATATAGTAAATAAGTTATGTAAAAGACATACAATGAGGAGGAAGAGTGGGATTAATTCGGTTAAAGTTCGGAATGTTTGAGTGCGAGGGTCAATCTCTATATCCAAATGTGAGATGACAGCAGCTAATGTAAGCAAAGAAAGACCAGAAGTGAGGAGGAGGAGTTGTCGATATCCCAACTCGGTGCCTTGCTTGAAACCAAATATAAATGGACAGTTAATTCGATAACGCTTCCAAAAGTATGTGTTTCCAGCGTACATGAGCATGTGCAGTGCTACGTAACCAAACAGGCTGCAAAGAATAGTGATGAAGCACAATCATCATTTTCATCACTCAAGTATTAATTACTCGTATTAGATGGCATGTAAGCTGGCTCAAATTGACGGGTTCTACATTCGAGTAACTGTACCTGTAAAGTGGAAAGATGTTGACCATATACTGATCACGTTCTACACTATTAAGAAGAGCTCTTGCATGTAAATTCACAATGATTGCCACTATTAGTGCAATGGAGCAACCTGAGAACAAGCCTGCATGTCAACACAAATTTGTTATGGAGACAGAAAAATCCCAATATAGTTTAACTCGGTTGCTTGTCCTTTAAAAAAAGAAATAGGATTCAAATCCCAACATTTAAAACTTATTTTTCCCATCTCATTTAGTGCCAAAAGAAAAAGTGTTTACCATATAAAAATGTAATTCTATGTCTTTCCCTTTTAGCTTGAGATCTTAGCTTTTTCATTCCTTTTCTGCGATTTCCATTAGCAAAGTGTTTTGCATATGTATCCTCCACCCTTTCCATAAGTGTAGTAACCTGTCAAACATAAAACAAAAAAGAGCTAAGTTGGGTGGCAAAGGGGATGTAGTCGTACTTGAAAAGTCATATCCTTGTGCTACTTAGCTATTTCTAACCTCATCAGAGCTGCCAAAGTAAGACTTGTCCACCATCTGTAAGTAAGCTTTTGATGCATTTCGAGATGTGATCTGCATGCTACCAGTTCGAATCAACCAACAATATTCTGATTTCATTTTATTTTTAACCCGTAAAAAAGGTGACTTTCACTAACCTTGTCATATTTCTTCATGATCTTGGAAAATGCCAATTGATTCAGAAAGCTGATAAATCAAACAAATACAGATATGATTGTATATCAAATGCCCCACCAAAAAAATAAACAGATTTTAATTTACTTATTAAAAACAGAAAAAAAAAAAAAAAGAAACAGAGGAAGCCATTGAAATTACCAGTAGCTTTTCAAAAGTCTAAGCTTTCTGTAGAATTCAACAATAGCCCTTGTGATTTTCTCCTCAGCTGTCCTCAGTTCTTTCCTGCTGAATGATAAGTTTGATTTTGAACTTTTGATGACAGCTTTGAGTGTTGATAATGGAGTTCCAACCTCAACATTGATCTTTACATGATCCAAAACCTCTAATGGAGCTGCCTTAAAACCCTCTTTCTTATTACCTTCCCCTCCATTGATTCCATCATTATCTTCCTTCTTTTTCTCTTCTTGGATAACATTCATCATTGACCATGCTACACACAACCAGAGTGCAACAACTTAAGAAAACTTGGAATCGGACTGCTTAAACAAAACCCAGATTTTTTTCCTGGTTTTCGGTTCACTTACCTTGATTTCCACCGTTAGTGGGATGATCAATTGATGATGAATTGGAAGAAAATCCATTAGGAACAAGGTTTACAACATCATTTTCTCCAATAACTGGATTATCAACCTTAATCCTAAGAGCAATCAAGGCATTCATTTGTTTACTCAACTCATCAGCTTCCACAATAACTTCTGCAACGTTCTTCTTGTAAAACTTGATAACCTTATTGAATTCATCATCAAGTCTCCTAAAGAAAACAAGTTCATGTTCAGCTCCTTCTTCATTTGACCTGAGAAACATGGTCTGGTAATCCCCTTCTCCGTCTCTTCCTTGCACTGCACTTACCAATATCACTTCATCTTCATTGTTATTCAATGTTGACTCTGGTCGAAACCGGCTTGTTAGTCCACTGAAAGCTCTGTAAAGTGATGCATTTCTCTTCAATTTTCCTTTTATTGTTGCTGCCATTGGAGACGGTACGTTGTTCAATTGCTTGAACCTTAAGATATCTTTCAGTATTGATTTCAGATTGCTGTAATCCACGTATGCTTCCTGCCATTCCTGCACCATTTGTGCTTCAAATTCTTTTCCAAACTTCATCTTCTTCCACCATAAATTAGAGAACCCCAAAGATTAAAACAAAGAAAATTGAGAATTGCAATGTGTTTATTCTTTTTCAATGATTTTGATGAGTTTTGAAGTTAAATACATAGAAACTTCAATTTGCAAACTATGTCCTACACTCTTTCTTACTTGCATCCTTTATTAATGTGATGTCTTGCTGACCATTTCTCCTCCATAACCTCTATCAGTTAAAAGGTTATTAATGAAGTAAAAGAGAATAGCAAAAAAAAAAAAAAAAAAAGTCAAAAAAACATAAAATAAAAACAATTATATTGCTCAAAATAAAAAAAAATATGGGGACGATTGTATAAATTAACCTAAAATTTTGTTTAAAATAATTATTTAATGCACCACGTCAGTTTACTGTTACACCGTTAACGACAATTAATGATTCAGTGACTAAAATGTTACAATGCGATAACTCAAGTGAATAAAACATAATATTACAAACATAAGTGACTAAAATATAACCTGATATAAATAAACGTAACTATTTTAATAGTTTACTCTTTAATAACACTCTTTTATAATTATTTCATGGTGTCCAAACACGCTTTCTTAATTAAATTAACATAATTAATTTTTAAAAATTATATTTATTATTTTGAATATTTTAATTAATTAAACTTTACAAGATATATATTTTAGGAATTACTTCAAATTCTTAAAATACTTTTTTCCCAAACTTTATTACTAATAAATAAAAAACCAAAGTTAAAAAACTTTAACCAATAAAAATGAAATTATAAAAAGAAAAAGAGTTATAGGACAGTGTTGGTAATGGAGGATAAATGTTTGGCCAAACTCTCTCGATAAAAGTCAATTTACATGGCAACAAAAGTAAGAGACTTTTTGCTCAAAAAAAAGTAAACGACTTGTAAAAAAAAAATCAAAGTTTTATTTTTGGAACTGAAATTATTCCTTCAAATTTTAATATTTCAATATCATATGAAGAGAAAACAACTACAAACGCGTTTAAGAAAATTCCAAATTAATATTTCTTAGCATTTCACATATATTATTTTATTTTATTTTTCAATATTTTATTTCAAAATATTGGTATCCTGTGCCGAGAAAACAAAAATCAGAATATTGGGATTTATTAAAAAATCAGTTAATAACAAAAAAATACTCAAAATTATATATAAACTTTAATTTAATATGTAATTTAATATATGAACTTTGATTTGTTGTTATTATATATACGAAAAATTAATTTTAATTTAATTATACATATTTTAAAAAATAAATATATATATATAATTATTAATTATAAAATAATACTATATTGATAATTGTCAACGTTGATTAATAGAAGTGAATTTAGATGGCAACAAAAATAAACGAAATTTTCTAATGTCAAAATATTATTTAATAATAATCAAACAAAATAATGAGTAGCAAAACAGCTCAAACCGCGTTTGACAAAATTACAAATTTCGTTTTATTTGGTACTTAGACATGGTTTGTTTCATTTTCATTTTGATTTTTTTCATTATTTGTTAATTTTTCATTATTTTCAAATTAAAGCATTAATTTAAATCCTGTTATAAAATCAATATCAACATTATTAAATTTTCAACTTCTACTTTTTCATTTTATTTGAGGTCAAATTTATTGTAACATAATATAGCATTAATCAAATGAAGTTGATTGAGTCTTAATTAAGTTAATATCGGTATTGTCGTCAATATAGTAAGATATGAGTTTGAGCACGTTGAAGCACGTTGAAGCATGTTTATCTCCTATTTAAGAGTTAAAAAGGATTATAAATAATTTTAAACATTATATAAAAAAAACAAAGTAGCATATAATATATATATATATATATATATAAATTTTAAGAAGAAAAATTAGATAAAAAATCCAACAATATTGTTTTAAAAAATTACAGACCAATAAACTTTTTTTTGTTAATTTATTTAATCATAAAACATTTTTAATAAAATTTTAACAAGTATTTATGTAATTTAGGTTATAAAACAAGCTGGTAAATTGTACCAATAGCCACTAGCTCACCAAAAGATCTGATGAATTATAATTTTTCTTTTTTTATACATTATTAGAAGTAATCGTAGGGTTAAGTAAAAAAAAGGGTCAAATTGAAAATTAACTTAAGCGAGGTATTTGAACAGTTAATGGAATGTAAGTTCAAAATTGTGATTATTCCAAATCGAACTGAATATTATTTTTAATTTAATATATAATTAATTTAATTTTATGATATAAAAATAAATACTTTATATTTAAGATAGCGAAAATAATTTAAAAGTCCTAGAAAATTTTATTTTTTAAAAATATTTATGAAAAAATTTTAAAATTTCTTTAAAATAATATTTAAAAATCATAAAAATTCATTCTATCATAATAAATTTAAAATTAATATAAAACAACTTAAAATCGAGTTGAATTATAATGGAGAATTTAAAAAATCTAAAAAAAATTGATGGAGCTGATATGACCCCTACTTATGTTATGGCTGACGAAAATGAAATATTGAGGCGGAGAGCTGATTGCATTTGTGGAAGATATTGAAAGGAGCCGCCCTTTGCATTGAAATCATTTCCTCGAATTTTCTTATTACACATTTTCAAACGTTGAGGTTTCCATAATCCACATCAATGTTTTCAATCTTATTTTGAATTTTTATATTTTATTTTAATTTAATTAATCTAAATTTTAATTATTAATTTCATAAAAAAATATAAGTAATAATGATTTATTCTTTTTAACTTTATAAAACCTTACATTTAATTTTTCACAATCTTTTAGTATTTAAATTTATATTATTTATCAAATCACTCTAGAATGGATGAAAAATTTAATGTTATTAGTTTTATTGGTATGGTCCACATGTATGTCACATTAACAATTAATAATTTCTATACTTTTTAAAATAAATTTAATAATTATAACTTTTAATTTCTAAAACTTTTTAAACTTTATTAATTGTTGATATGACATACACGTAAATACCATGCAAATATTATATCTACAAAGTTAGCAAACATTACATTAATTTTGTCATCCATTTTAGGATAGTTTGATAAACAATATGAATTTAAAGACTAAAAGAAATGAAAATTAAATAAAATAATTAAAATAACTCTTTTTTAAAAGAATTTTAAAAGCTAAATAAATCGATAAAAAAATGCGAACGTGAATGGAATTAAAAAAATGAAATCCTATAAAAAATATGAGCCTTCAAATTAATACATTAAGAATTATATGAAATGAGTTAGGATATAATCTTTTCAATCACATTCTAATATTCTAGTCATTTTGGTAAAGTTTCTGTTGTCCTTCCATTTATATACAAGGCGTCAACAGTTATTATTATTATTATTATTATTATTATTATTATTATTGTTGTTGTTGTTGTTATTGTGGTATTTTTTGGGCATGAAAATAAAATATTGATCTGACTTTTACCTATTAGTATAATAATAAATTTAGTTATCTAATATATTTAAATTCTATTAATTTTGTCTTAATTCTAAAAAAATTAATAAATTTAACACTTAACTTTACATAGTCTCGCCAATTTAGCCTTTATTATTAAAAACTAAAATATTTAAATGTTTATTTTTTATAAAATATATAAATTTTATAATAATACATATAAAATTATATACATATTTATAAATAAATGAAGATTTATTTTCCCATTTTCTAACACAACATTTATTTATTGAAATAACAATTTTATAAATAAAACAAATTAAGGAAAAAAATGAAGAAAACTTAAGTGATTTAAAATTTTCCTTTTCTCAACATTAATGACCACTATGTTCAGGTTGGATCAATAGAGCCCGAGGTTAAAAAGGGTAAGAATCAAGGCTTTAGATTGTTTCTTAGAACAAGTTTGCTCCATTTGAGGTTGTGCTTGAGGGCGAATATGATTGGAGACATATAGGTAAGGATGAGGTCTTGGAGACCTAGTAGGCAAAAGGCTATACCAGTAGCTCTACAACTAATTCCTAGTTCTATGGCGCGACAACGGAGGATGTGAAAATCAAAAAGTTCAGAGTAAGGGTCATTGGTGTTGGTGAATGGGTGACGGCGAAGCCCAATGCTCAACAAATTTGGTGAGGACTAAGGAGCAAGACCAGATGTATAATAAAAAAAAATATTTATAAAATAAAACTAAAATAAGGAAATGTTTGAATTTGGTAAGGACTAAAGAACAAGACCAGATTAGAGTTTATTACTATAAACATCACAAAAGGACTAGTTTTGAAAATTTTTAAAACTTTCACTATAATTATAAAATTTGTTTTAGTAACCAAATTTTTTCAACACCTCGAAAAAAAAGTTATCCCTCAAATCTAGTACCCTTTAAGCTATGTAAATACTATTAGTGTCAAGGCAAAATGCATCATAGCTTAAGATAACCAGCCTCACCACCTCCATCCTTGAGTTTAAATGAGCATAGAGCTAATCCAAAGATGCCACAAAATGGTTACTCACTCCTTTATTAGGCTAATGTTACCCTAATTGTTGATATAGCTGAACCAAGCAACATTAAGTTTAATTGTTGATTTTCGGTCCAGTTGGTCCAATCGACTAATTTAATCTAGTTCAAACAACAATGTTCTAAATAGAGGGCAAAACTCTTCCAATGTTATTTTCTCTAATCATAAGATTTGAACTTAAGAATTACTTAAGATGTATTAACATCAAACTGCTCAACTCAACAAACATAGGTAGTTTGTATATGATTTGTTCTCATCATGAGTTTAATTTAGGTTAAAATATGCTCTAGGTCCTTGTAGCTTTTGCACATTTAGAAATTAGTCAATCTACATATATTTTAAGGAATTTAATTTCTCTACTTTTTAAGGAATTTAATTTCTCTACTTTTTAAAAAATTTAGTTCGTTGCATTTCAAGTTTCAAGACTCCAACTAAATTTTTAACACCATTAAATTTATTTATATTAAATTCGGCGGTATGACATTTTGAAATATATATACAAAAAAAACCTCCACTTGGTACTCATGTAATAAAAAAATGATGTCTTATGAATCTGAATTTAAACAGAAAAATTTTAATAATTCTAACAATTTGACTTGCATTTTTAAATTTGAAAAGTTGATAAACTAAATTTCTTAACATAAAAGTAAGAAATTAAATTTCAAATGTACAAAGAGTATAGTGAATTTGAACATATTTTAACAGTCACTCAACTTTCATAAATTTTCATTTTGGGCTCCAAAAATAAAAATTTTGCAATTTAGGCACCGTCATTACATACTTTTGTCATTTTAGTCACTACATTTACATACTTTTATCATTTTAGTCATTCATCATTAATTTGCCATTACATACATTCATTTTAGTCACCCAACTTTAGTAAGTTTTCATTTTGGTCACTCATTTTTTTTTAAAATTAATTTTATTTAAAAGTTTGAATTTTTATAGGGAATTAAGTTATTCAATTGCTGAGATGAATTTCACCTTTTTTACTTGTAACTCAATTTCATGTAAAAACTTAAGTTTTTCTTGCAAAAACCCAAGTAATTCATGTAAAACCCCAATTTTTCCTTTTACTAAAAACTAAAATTAATTATAAAAATAAAAAACTAAAATAAATTAAAAGATAGAATTTTTTTCCTTGTAAAAATCTTAAGTTTTTCATTCTAAATCTAAGTTTTTCCATTATAAGTAATTTCCTATAAAACCCTAAATTTTTCTCTTTTTTGAAAAAACTAAAATTATTTCTAAAAAGGAAAATAATAAAGGAAATGGAAAAGATAATTTGATTTTTTTTGTTAAAACTCAAGTTTTTTTCCTATAAAATCCAACTAATTCCCTATAATACCTTTTCCATTCCCTTTTACTAAGAAAAACTGAAATTAATTCTAAAAGGAAAAATGAATGAAACTAATGGTTTTTCTAACCTAAAATTTCCCTTGCAAATTTTTGGGTTTTTCCCTTTATTGAAAAAAATATTTTTTAAAAAAGAAAATAAATAAAGGAAATTAAAAAGATAAAAAAGAGTGACCAAAATGAAAACTTACTAAAGTTGAGCGATTAAAATGAGTGTATATAATGACAAATTAGCGGCGAGTGACTAAAATGACAAAAGTACATAACAATAGTAAGTAAAATGATAAAAGTGTGTAACAACATTGCCTAAATTACAAACTTTTTATTTTTATACCCAAAATGAAAAATTATAAAAGCCGGGTAATCAACTGTGTAATAAAAAATATTGGTATTTAATTGGATTTTTAACTAATCTTTCTTTGCTACTTTTCTGGATTCTTTGTACTCGACTTTTAAGAAGAAATTAGAATGGTCCATTCACGCTTTGCTTTAGGTTGATTATTTATTTGTGTCAAATTATAGAGTAAGAATTTAAAAATTAAAATATACTCTAAAAAGAATTTCAGAACAAGATTAGTGGCCGAACTGATCACACCACTAATTCATATGGTTTGATTAAATAAATTATTAAAAAATCATAAAAAATATTCTAAAAAAATAAAAAGTCAATTCAATTGGGTTTTTAACCTAGTTCACCTAGACCGTACTGATTCATGGGTAAACTGGTTTGATGCTTTTCTCCGGAAGAATACCCCGGTTAGTCCAATTTGATTCAAACACCATGAATTTTTTGTGAATAATCTCATTATAGGTTCTAGTCATATTTGCTCTTTTTGACACAATGCCTAGAACTACCTATAGTGTAACACCCCAAAATTTCTATTTTTTTTATTTTTGTGAGATCTTGATACAATTGTGTATCTGCTTCAGTAGTTAAGTGTTCTGGGTATGGGTAAAAGGTCCTAAGCCCAAACGTATTTTTTGAATTAAGCCCTATCTCTGTTTTGTGGGCTTATATTTAATTATTTGTAAAACTATATCAGAATAGTCCTGCTGGTTTTGTGGTTAGATGGAGTGCGGGTTTGCTAGGGATTTTGTATTCGAATCCTTACGCGAGAGTAAGAGTTTATTTTTGCTCTGTTATCGGTGAGAGTTCTGGTTGAGCAGAAATTTTGTGTTGGTTGAGATGTAGTGGGTTTCATGGGAGAAATTTGAAGGATTAGGGGATATCCTAATTTTTATTTTTATTATTTTTCTCAAATTTTCTCTCTCTTGTGAATTTCTACTCAGATTTTTTTACGTTTCTTCTCTAATTTTTCCTCTTCTAAGTTTTGCCTTGGTCTAATCACAGTGGTTGGGGTGATATAGTCTTTGTTCGGTCCGTTTTAGGTAAGTCCTAATGATGTTTTGAACTTTTGGAAATTGATTTCGGGGTTTTTGGGTAACGTGGTGGTTTCTTGTTTAGGTGCTATTCAAGGGGGTTCAGGACGTGACTTTTAGCGAGTAGTTTTGTCGAGCGATCGTTTCCCTTTTGGTAAGAAATCGAACCTTTGTTTAAGGTAGTTCTCGAGTTTGTCGTTTGGGATTTTGGGTTAGAATGATCTCGATAAGTGAAATTAATCGAGCTTTTGGTATTGTTCGTAGGCTCAGGAGTCTCGGGAGTTCTTCACTACAGAAACGACACCAGGTTGTACTCGAAACGCAAAAAAATGAGGTGCAGCAAAAGCCGAAAAGCTTCACTGTCGATGCCACTCGACCGTGTGGTAGGCCATGTGCGATGACACAACCGTGTGATCGAAGAAGGCCAGGTCGTGTGATGGCTAGGGTGTGGCCGTGTGGGCCATACGGGCTAAGCCGAATTGGGCGTATGATAACTAGGCCAGATCGTGTGATCTACATGGGCTATGCCAATCTGGGTGTGTGGGCCACACGGGCAACCCACAAAGGCGTGTGGACCCATTATACGAAAATTTTTCGTACGGTTGCATTGGTCGTCCTAATCGATTGTGGGCCTACCGTGGGGTCGGTAAAGGCTACTAAACCCTAAAACTATGTGTTTTGTTAGACTGATGTATTGTTATAAGTATGACTATGTTTGTTTATCTGTTATCTGTTTATGAAAGCATGTTAAGCATGATTTATTTGTTAATTTTGTATGCATGTTTGATTATTATGATTGGGGTAGAATGATATATATATTGGAGGAAGTGTTCTGAAAGGTAGATTATGTCTAATATCTGGCAGCACAGTTGCATTATATCTCATATGTGCCGCATCGGTGCAACATGGTGTGTAGGGCTGGGTGGGTGTTTTAAACCCCACATGATATGTATGGATTGCTGGAGATAGTGTGTAAAGGATGAGGGTAGGATTCGGTTATCTGATTTGCACATCTATAATCAGATCAGATTCTGAAAGAGGCTCGAGCCCAAATCTTTTCAGATGTCGACATGGGCTTAGGCCCGAATCAGATTCAGATCTCGGACTGATGTGTAGCAATCGAGCTTTGAGAAACTCAAATTTATTTTGACTCAGGCTTCTGTTCTGATACAGCCTGAATTTGGAAGTGAGTTTGTAGTATACAGTGATGCGTTGCATATTGGATTGGGTTGTGTTCTAATACAGAATGGTAAGGTTGTGGCTTATACATCCCGTCAGCTTATGACGCATGACCTTGAGCTAGCTATTGTAGTCTTTGCACTAAAAATTTGGAGGCATTATCTATATAGTGATAGATGTACTATCTACACCGATCATAAAATCCTCAAGTACCTTATCACTCAGAAGGAGCTGAATCTTAGACAGCGTCGATGGATTGAGTTGCTTAAGGACTACGATTGCATGATAGAGTATCATCCGGGTAAGGCCAATGCGATGGCCGATGCCATAAGCCGAAGAGCGATGTCTGATTTGAGGGTGATGTTTTCTCGTCTTAGTTTGTTTGATGATGGGAGTTTGTTGTCCGAGTTGAAGGTCAAGCCGACTTGGATTAAACAGATTCGAGATAAATAGTTAGTAGATGAAACTCTGGGTATGCGGTTCCGACAGATTGAGAGTGGTACTACTTCTAATTTTGGGATAAATAGTGATGGTGTGTTATGTTTTCGAGGGTAGATCTGTGTGCCGAATGATTTAGATCTAAGATAGTCGATTCTGAAGGAGGCCCATAGTAGTCCTTATGTTATGAGTCCTGGCAGTAATAAGATGTATTGCGACCTCCGAGAATTGTATTGGTGGCCGGCGTTGAAATGTGAAATTACCGACTTCGTTGTCGATGTTTGACGTGTCAGCAGGTTAAGGCTGAGCATCAGTTACCTTCAGGTTTGCTGCAGCCAATTAAGATTCCCTTATGGAAATGGGAGCGAGTAACGATGAACTTCGTTAGTGGGTTGCCTTTAACACCCACTAAGAAGGATTTTGTTTGGGTTATCGTGGATCGATTGACCAAGTCTGCTCACTTTATTCCGATTTGGATGGACTTTTCTCTTCAAAAGTTGGCAAAGTTGTATATCTCCGAGATAGTTAAACTGCATGGGGTTCCAGTGTCGATTATTTCTAATAGAGATCCTAGTTTTACATATTGGTTCTGGAAGAAGTTACATGAAGCTCTGGGGTCGATATTAGACTTCAATACTGCGTTCCATCCTCAGACAGATGGTCAATCTGAGAGGGTGATTCAGATATTGAAGGATATGCTTCAGAGTTGTGTGATTGATTTCTGAGGTAGTTGGGAGGATTATTTATCACTGGCTGAGTTCGCCAGTAATAACAGTTTCCAAGCTAGTATTCAAATGGCACCTTACGAGGCTCTGTATGGTCGTAAGTGTCGTACTCCTTTGTGCTGGAATGAGTTAGGTGAACATCAAGTTTTGGGCCCTGAATTGGTTTCCGAGACTGAGGATAAGGTTAGACTGATTTAGGATTGTCTAAAAGTGGCTTCTGATAGACAAAAGTCTTATGCAGATTTGAAGATGAGTGAGATTTAGTATTTTGTGTGGGACTTTGTATTTCTTAAGGTTTCTCCATAGAAGAAGATATTGAGGTTTGGTCGTAAGGGCAAGCTAAGCCTTAATTTATTGGGTCGTATTAGATTCTAAAGCGTATAGGACTGGTTGTTTATCAGTTGGAGCTACCTCCCGAGTTAGACCGAATTCATGATGTATTTTACGTTACGATGTTGAGGCGGTACTGATCTGAATCACCCTCCGAAATCAATCACACAGCTCTGAAACATACACTCCAGTATTTGAATCACTTTCTCAGACTGACCATCTGTCCAGTGAAATACATCAAGACTGATTTAACCTTTGAGGAGGAGCCGGTTCAGATTCTGGAGCGAGACATTAAAGTTCTGAGGAGGAAGTCTATTCCTTTAATAAAGGTTTTTTGGCGGAATCATAGCACTAAAGAAGCCATGTGGGAATCCGAAGACTCGATGTAATAGCAGTATCCTTATTTGTTCTGATCAGGTAAATTTCGAGGTGGAAAATTTCTTTTAGGGGGTAGAGTTGTAATGCCCTAAATTTTTATTTTTTATTTCTGTGAGATCTTGTCACAACTGTGTATCTGCTTCGGTGGTTAAGTGTTCTGGGTGTGGGTGAGAGTTCCTAAGTTCAAACCCTAGCTTTAACAAATTTTGTATATTCTTGGAATTAAGCCCTATCCCTGCTTTGTGGGATTATATTTAATTATTTGTAAAACCATATCAGAATGGGCCTGCTGGTATGGTGGTCAGGTAGAGTGTGGGTTTGCTAGGGGTTCTGTGTTCAAATCCCTGCGTAAGCGTGGGAGTTTATTTTTGCTCTGTTATTGGTGAGAGTTCTGGTTGAACCGAAATTCTGTGTTGGTTGAGATGTAGTAGGTTTAGTGGGAGAAATTTGAGGGATTAGGGGATATCCTATTTTTTATTTTTATTATTTTTCTTAAATTTTCTCTCTCATGTCGAATTTCTACTTAGATTTTTTTACGTTTCTTCTCTAATTTTTCCTCTTCTAAGTTTTGCCTTGGACTTTGATCTTTTTGTACTCCTGTTCGTCTCCTTGTTTTCTAATCACAGTGGTTGGGGTGCTGTAGTCTTTGTTCAATCTATTATAGGTAAGTCCTGATGATGTTTTAAACTCTTGAAAATTGATTTCGGGGTTTTTGGGTAACGTGGTGGTTTTTTGTTTAGGTGTTGTTCAAGGGGGTTCAAGACGTGACTTTTAGCGAGTAGTTTTGTTGAGCGCTTGTTTCCCTTTTGGTAAGAAATCGAACCTTTATTTGAGGTAGTTCTCGAGTTTTTCGTTTGGGATTTTAGGTTGGAATGATCTCAATAAGTGAAATTGATCAGGCTTTTGGTATTGTTCGTAGGTTCAAGAGTCTCGGAAGTTCTTCACTGCAAAAACAACACTAGGTGTGTACCCGAAATGCAAAAAAATAAGGTGCAGCGAAAGCAGAAAACCCCACTGTTGACGCCACACAGCTGTGTCGTAAGCTCGGTGATAGGCCGTGTTACGATGACACGATCGTGTGATTGAAGAAGGCCAGGCTGTGTGATCCACACGATTTATGCCAATCTGGACGTATAAGCCCATTGTACGAAAATTTTTCGTAGGGTCGCACAGGTCATCATAATCAACTATGGGCCTACCGTGGGGGTCGATAAAGGCTACTAAACCCTAAAACTATGTGTTCTGTTAGACTGAAGTACTGTTATGAGCATGACTATGTTTGTTTATCTGTTATCTGCTTATGAAAGCATGTTAAGCATGATTTATTTGTTAATTCTGTATGCATGTTTGGTTACTGTGATTGGGGTGGGATAATATATATATATATATATATATATATTGGAGGAAGTGTTTTGAAAGGTAGATTATGCCTAATATCTGGCAGCACAGCTGCATTATTTTGATATGTGCCGCATCGGTATAGCGTGATGTGTAGGGCTGGGTGGGTGTTCTAAACCCCATATAGTATGTAGGAATGGTCGGAGATGGTGTGTAGATGATGAGGGTAGGATTCTGTTATCAAATTTTCATATCTATAATTGTATCTGTAACTGAAATGGGCTCAGGCCCAAATATGTATCTTTATCTGACATGGGCTCAGGCTCGATTGTGAATCTGTCTGATTTGTGATATTCTGTATGTGTACATGATTATCTCTGCTGGGTTACACACTGAGTTTAAGTAAACTCACCCATTTTCTGTTTGTCTATATAGGTAACCCACAGTCTTAGGTGGATCGGTACAGCGGAGGACTCGACGATGACCACTTATTTTACTGCTTCATCTTGTTTTTGGGTTATTAAGTTTTGGTATTGAAATTGTATTTTCTAGGACTCTGGACTCTTTTAAAATTTTGACGTTGATTTTGGGTTTTTGGTTTTTACTTATTTATAACTGTGATGGTTTTCTAAAATCTTACAAGCTTTTGCGACAAACATGTTTTATCTCTAATTGAATTAATGAAAGAAAGCATGAAATTAATAACAACTCTAAAGGTTAATGAACTGGAAAGGTTTTAACTTAACGATAATGGTTTATCAACCCATTTCATGTGACAATTTTGGATTCAGCCATAACGTCTAGGTCGGATTTGGGGTGTTACATTTAGCCCCTCGCCAACCTATAAATAGGAGGATAATGTACTTTAATGCACTCAAACCCACGTCCTCTTGCATTGACAACAATGCCTATACCAATCGAGCTAAGACTCAATCTATTTAAACAACCATGACTCTTAAGTCTCTACACATCATACATTTGGAATTTAGTCCTCATACTTTTATTTTTAAGACTTTAACCCCTCTATTTTTTGGATTTAAAAATATGATGTCAATTTATATATAACCATATTGTAATGACCCAAGATTTACGGGCATCGAAAAATTGTATTTTCGGGTCCCCATTTTCGTAAAACGGATTCGTAAATATTTATTAAAAATATTTACGAAGTTAGCTGTATAGTTGATTAAGTTTTGGTTAGGAGAATTAGCTGAAATTAGGAGTAATTAGAAAAAAGGACTAAATTGCAATAAGAGTGAAAGTTTAATTATAGATTAAAGAAAAACTAAAGGGATTAAAGAGGCATTTAAATCATTTTCTATAGTTGAGGCGATTTAATGTAGAAAATATCAAATATTTTTGTAATTAAAATATATATTTACTTAATAAATAAGAATATTATATTATATTATATTATATTATAACTAAACTAAATTAAAAAAACAAAAGAATGAAAAGAAACAGAATTGCAAGGGACGAAACAGAGAAGAGAGAAAGAAAGAAAAGAAAAAGGGAAAAAATAAGGTTTTAAAGGTTCCAAGTTAATTTGGTAAGTCAATTTAGCCCCCATTTTTTTTTATGATTTTTGAGTTTTTGGAATCCTAGAACAAAATACTACTTAATTTATGTTAAAATTTTAGAAGTTATTGTATTTTTAGACATAATTCATGTTGAACAAATTGACAAATTAGGGGTTAAATTGATAGAATTTTAAGTTAGAATTGGTTAAAGGATTAAATTGTAAAATAAGTTAGAAGTTTTGTGTAATAGGGACTAAGTTAAGAGAATTTTAAAATTAGGGTTTTATGGAGAAAATTAGAGAGTTAAGTTTAGTTATAAGTAGAAATTGAGTGAAAATAAAGAGTGAATGGAGATGAAAATGGAGAAAATTTTAGTTAGAGATTAAATTGGAATTTAGACAAAAGTTAAATAGAAAATCAAAGTATTTGAGGTGAATTGGTGTTGTTTTGATAATTTTAAATTTTTTTAATTTTCGTAGCTAACGTCGTGCCGGAAACATCGGTTAAAAAGGGGAAAAAGAAAGTTGACGAGGAATAACACGAGGATATACAGTTTGTATAACTATAATTCAAATATATTTATTATTAATTGTTATATTTTAATTAAAATACATGGTAAGTAAAATGAGGTGAGTATTGATATTGAATTGAATAAAATTGAATTGAATTATGAATATATGTGAGTATTTGAAATGTATATTGATTGGAAAGTGGAAAGTGATTTGAATTGAAAGTATGAGAAATTGTGATTGAAGTGAAATTGATATAAATATTGAGTGAAATTGAAATGTGTTTTGAATTCCCTATTAACTAGTCAGGCTGAGTCGGATATAGTTGGTATGCCATAGGATTGGAAGTGTTCAGGGATATTTCGACCTCGAGTCGATGAGACACTGGGTGTCTACTGTTGCTTCGGATAGATTCAATAAAGTACTGGGTACCAACTTACTTCGGCTTGGCCGATGAAACACTGGGTGTCAACTATTGCTTCGAACTATCTGATAAGGCACTGGGTGCCATACTGGTGTGTTTTGGTTGGATCCGTGTATCCGCTAAAGTCTGAGTCGTGTTAATAGGGGTAAATAAATAAATTGGTAATAGAAAAGATATTGAGTGATTTTGAAGAATGGTTTATGAAATGGTTATTGATGAAATGCATGAAATAGATATTGATATAGTAAGGAGTTAAGTAAATTAAAATGAAGAAAAGCTATTTAAGATAAATATTATTAAGAAAATTTAAAGTTTAAATGCATGAATGATTCATTGAAAGTAAATGGTGGTAAGATTAAATGTGCATATTTATTGTTTTTATATTAAATATTTGAATTATAGTAATACCACTGAGTGTATACTCAGCGGACGGTTTGGTTTCTTGCGTAGATTAGGTACAGTAATTTTGAAGAGTTGTATTTGAGATTGTGAGCATTCATCTCCAAGTATCAAGAATGTATGTTTTTAAATTTTGAATAGAATGGCTTGTACTTAGGAAGATCAAGTATATTCCAAGTAGCAGTAGGGACTAAAATATAAATTATTTAATTTTATGATTTGTTTTATGTTCAAAAATATTTAATGGTTAGCCAAAATCACTTTGATACCAAATGTAATATTTCAATATCATGTTCCTTGGGTCGAACATGGTCTAGGGGTGTTACACATATAACATTTTAATTGAAAAGTTAACGATATTAACTATTTAAACTAATTAATAACATTATAAAAATATTGAGATCAAATTATATTAAAAATTAAAGTATAAGGTTTAAATATCAAATTTAAGCATATTAGAATGATCAAAACTAAAAATTAACCATTTAAAAAAAGGAACATGATGAGTGTATGCCACATGTGAGCATTAGGAAGGTAAAGGACCTTCTTTTATATATAGATATATAGATTAATTAATTGTTGATGCATAGTACAATAAGGGATAAGATAAAAAGGAGGATGTGGTGATATTAAGAAAGTCGATTCACCTAAACAGGTAGAGAGCTGGAGAAAGACAAGAGGATAGGGAGAAGGCTGTGAGAGCTAAGGAGGTTAGGTTGCAAAGAGTAAGCACTCAAGAATTGCTTAAAGGAAGAAGGATCCCTTTCTCATCATCTGGGAGATATTTATAGGAGAGGTCCTCTTGTTTACTAGTGTGATGTGGTAGGTTGTTACAAAGCAAGTGGCTAGGTCCTGAGGTGAGCGGATGGCTTACGACAGATAGTTGAGCTGGGAGGTCAATCAACTGAAGACAGCTTGACAGATGGAGGGTAAAGGTCTACTCTCAAACGTCCAATTGGCACTTCATTTTTAACTAATGATATACGCATGTGAAAGAATTTTTAATTTATATAATTCTAATTAACCAATGATATATAAGGAATTTAAATTAAAAATTAATACAAGCAATTCCTTTTTATCATTAAATTATGATTTATTATAATCATAAAATAACAATTCTGAATGCTTAAAAAATGTCGCAAACAAGACTTTAAAAAGAAAAAAAAAAGGTGATTGGAGTCGCCTTTGAAGAAATCGATTTTGAGTCAACAGCGAAGTTTCAAAATAAGGTAAAAATGTCTACTTGGGCTGTTTTTCTTATATAGAAATAGTAATATGATGGTTACTTCCAAGATTTGAGAATGTCACCCAACGAGTGGAAGCCGAAATAATGGAACAGTTCAATCTGTACAATTCTTTTGGAGAATGAAAATGATGCATTTTCTCCTGTCTCATGCAACATGCACAATAGTACAAAATGATGCACCAAGTCCAGTAAAGTGTTCATCTTTGGGTTGGTTATACTTGCTTTTTGAACCCATAATTTAGACTCAAATTTGTTCAAACTCTTCTACATTTCCAAACACAATCACACATATTATTCATTCTTCGTTTTTCTTTATTTAAACATAGATTATTTAACTTAATTTTTAAATTGTGTACCAAATTAAAAATGTTAAATTCAATTGATTAGTTCGATCTAGATATGTCCTTCTTGAATAGTTATTTTAGTATCTATTTAAATAATTAAAACCCTAAAATGGATAAAACTTTGTTGAATTTGGTATCTTAAGTGTAGTATATTCATTTTGTATATTTGTATTTTTCGAACAAATTAGTTTAATAACATTCATTAATTACATTAATATCATTTGTATATTTTCCTCAATGTTTTTGCACGCAAAGAAAATGTAAACAAATATTAGCTCACTAGTTATCTAATGTTTAATAAATAATAAGCAATGTTATGTGGTCCGATTGTAATACGAAAAGACAACTTGTATTAGTAGATTAACCTAACATGTCCTTAGTCTAATCGGAAATGAGCAAATTGATTGAAAGACTAATATAACATCTATCAAGTTCGATTAGGGAGATGTTTTGTCTTGAGCATTAGAGCATATGACTCTCAGAAGATAGAGATATAGATGTGACTGACTGGACTGGCAGTATATCAGATAGGATCCAAGTAGAATAGATCCTAGATCCGTTTATGGATTTATTCACTTGTGACATTCATAGTGTGGCATACATTAATTTGAGTGGATGATAAACTATGTATGCGTGACTCGTATACTTTGATGTAAGTAAAAGTCTAAGTTCAAATCTATAAGGAACCGAAAGCTGGCGTGTTGGGTGTATAACCTCTACAATATGTAGCATCATTCATAATAATGGAACTCATAACCCAACTAATAGGTAAATGATATCCTCTTATCGGTATTATATGATAGATGAAAAATAAACATGGTCACGGATTGTTTGTCTTTATGATCAATGACTTAATTACTATTTGATAGTAATTGGCTTTTTATGAAGAAAGATGTAATAGTTACTATGAGATAAAATATGATCATTTTGAATGAAAAAATTTATTTCAAAGAGATTAAGGATATCTTATAAGGGTAACACATTGATGATAAGGTCATTAGACGAGCACTAATTAAGCAGCTCTTGTAATTATGTGTAATTAGGGAGAGCGCTTAATGACTAAATAAGTTTATAATTAATAGGAAAAAAACTAGAATTTAATAATTTCTATCGATTTCTATTGAGAGAATTACTTTCCTACTGAAAGTAATAAAGAGTTTTTGATTCTGTGTTTGGTTGTTATTGTTTGAGCCCACACTTGACGCAATTCAGGGTATAAGAAAAGCGGAGAAGGTCATTCAGTTGAAAGTCGGGAACGTTTCGAATCCATCTCACACAAAACATCTATACTTTTTGGTAGAATATTTATTACTATAAATATCATAAATTTATTTGGTTTTGAAATTTTTGAACTTCTGTTGTAACAGTAAACCATTTTCATAGCTAGATTTTTCCACTAAATTTAGGGTGCTTTGATAAACAATACAAGTTTAAAGACAAAAAAAAGTAAAAATTAAATTAATGGTTAAAATATTTTTTTATAAAATTGAAGAGGAAATAAATTATTAAGGCTTTAAAATTTTATGATAGATTTGTTAGTCACAAAGTAACCAAATTTTAAGGTAATTTCAACTTACATAATGAGTTTTAATTACCCATTAAATTTATGCATCCATGACAATTTATTTATTATTTTATGGTGAAATAGAGTTAATCATTATAGGATATTACTAATAACCAAATGTTGATTAAAAGTAGAGGTGTTCATGGGTTGGGTTAGATTTGGATCAAGTCTATGCATGATACTAGCACACTTTATGCATGATACTAGCATACTTTATGCTTGTCCAAGTTCAATTTGTGTAACAGCTAATTTTTCAGTGGTATCAGAAACAGTGATTTCGGGGCTATCAAATCCGATGAGTAAGTTCGTAAATATATTATTTAATATTTACAAGTCAAATATTTTTTTAAAAAAGTTTTTGATTTGATAAATTATGATTTATAAGTGATTTATTAAATTCAGGTGGTATGACCCTAAGGTCAAATGTTTTAAAAAATGAGATAACGGGACCTCGTTTTTCTAAACTGAGTCGTGAATATTTTTATAAATATTTAAATAGTGACATTAAGGTTGTATTAAAGTTTCGTCAAAAATTTTAACGTTTCGATGTTTAATTAATTAAAAAGAACTAAATTATAAAAGATGTAAAATTTAATCACTATTTGATTTGAGTGATTAAATGGTTAATTGAATAAAGAAAAATGGACTTAAATGGTAAGTAGACCATTCAGGGGTTGGTGGACATTAGTGGGCTTTTAAATTGTTACATTTTGATTATATTTATAAAGGTAAAATAGTAAATTATTAAATACGTATAATATAACAAAAATATGATAAAAATTCATTATCATCTTCCTCATTTTGAAAGCCACCACCAAACCCTAAAGGAGAAGAGAACATTCGGCCAACTTTGGTTTGGTGATTTGGTAACCAAACTTTGCCCGTTTTTAATAATTTTTTTGTTTTTGAGATTGTTGCAACTAGGTCTAATCAGCTCGTATCTTCGATTTTGAAACTGTTAAAGATTTTGAATGTTGTCATTGATGAATCTAGTGATTTTTTATGTTAAATGATGAATTTGAAATATTATTTGTTATTTAAAAGTATTTTGTTAAGTGATTTTGATGAATTTATTGAGTAGAGACTAAATTGCTAAAAGTAAAAAAATTTTAGGAGCAATTTTGTAAAAATGTCAAAAATGACTAAATTACATAAATACATTGTTTTATTGTCTAAATTAATAAATTGAATGAAGTTATGAATTTAGATCAAGATCAAGTGGAAAAAAATCGAAGAGAATGGAAAATTACCAAATAGCCTCTATACTTTGACATTTCTACGATTTGGCAGAAAAAGCTCGTATGTTTAAAATTTTAATATTTATTTAAATTGATGAATGGTATAACATGATGTATATATGTATATATATTCCATTGTTGGAAATGAATCATTATCTGAGTTATAATATTGAATTTTGATATTCATTTTGAATTGAATGCGGGATAAAGTACATTCGTGTTTTGGTATATTACGGGGGTTTGGAATGATGAAGGTATTGGAGGGAGATATCGGCATATTACTCAAGTAAATCGAGGTTCAGCATTTTTTGCGAACTTTAACGTTATACTTTTTGTTTGGCGTGATTCGGGTGAATCAACTCTTTTGAGCTTCTGTTAAGCTCTTATAAGCTTCTGTTGGTGTGTTCGGGTGGACCAGCTCTATGAGCTTCTTTTGACGATGTAATCTTATCCGTAAGTTGTTCTTCGAATGGAAAATCTCCGTAAGGTAATTTGTTTAATAAATTTGAAAGATCTGTTATTTATTGAATATTGATCTGAACATAAATAAATTCAACAGTTGAGATTGTGGATGATGCTCAGATTTATGCTAAGTTAGAGTTACATTATATCATGTTTAATATTAATGATATACAATGAAATAGTAAATGACAAAAATGAGAATATGCTTATGTTCATGAAAAGCCGGTATGATTTAAAAGGTGTATTTTCTTATAAAATGGTTTATCATGTGATTGACTACGAATGAGTTGTATACATAAATGCACTAACTTGTGTATTGATGACGGTGATTAGGCTTATGTCAAGCTTGAGATTATGATTGATGTTTATGCTTATATCTGGTATTATACAAATGAAATAGGTAAGAAAAGGTAATGAAATGGTAAGTTCATTATTGAAATGTGATATGACGAAAAAGGGATTCATGAATTATATGATGTTGATAGACTTACTCATTTATGAGTTGATGGTTATGTAATGGATAAATATTGAGGTATTAGTATAGGTTTATATTTAATCTATAAAGTTCATTATTGAAATGGGATATTATGTTTAAAGTTTATACGAGCTTACTAAGCATTCATTGCTTACGTAGTTGTTTTCCCTTACTTTACAAATTATCGGAAACTTGATCGGGTTGGAAGCTTGCCGGAGATCTATCACACTATCCAGCTATAATATCGGTAGATTTTGACGTTTTGGGTCATGGTTATAATGATATATATAGGTGGACTTATGTTTAAGGTTTAGTTAATGTTTATGACTTATAATGTTGTTTTGAAGTGTGGAATTAATGGTACTTTCATACCTTGATGGTTGGTATGTATGTGGTACTTTGATGTTAAATGGTTGATGCTTATTTTGTCAAGTTGATACAAGGTTTTATGACCAAACTTGGTATGTGATGATGAGGCTACATTGTGGTCATTTGAAGTAAGTTTTGGTATGGAAATAGGTTAGATATAAATACCAAATGAATGATCAATTATGCATATGTTTTGGGTGAATTTGATGAATTGTGTTTGCAGTGCCTAAATGGCATATTGGTTGTACGGATTTATGGAATATTGAAAGTGGTCTTATTATGCATGTTTTGGCATGTTTTGGTGTTTTGTTCATAAATGCTTTTGGCTTGTAGGTTCAAGGTTGATTTGGGTAAAAAGAATGGCTTGAAATTGGCCTATTTCTTATCCACACGGCCTAAGACACAGGCGAGTGTCTCAGCCGTGTGTCCCCTGTAGATTTTTAAGGTTGCATTTCGAGTGTTACACGGCCTGGCACACGAGCGTGTGGCTTGGCAGTGTGGCACATGTCAGTGAGTAACACGGGCACGGACACGAGCTGGGACACAGCCGTGTGTCCCTATTCCAATTGCTACATGGCCCGAGACACGGGCTTGTGTCTTAGCCGTGTGATCCCTGCAATCCAAATTTTTCTAACTTTTTCTTAAACTTTCCAAATGTTTTTTATTTAGTCCCTAATTGTCTCTATTGTATTTTTAGGGCCTCGAGGGCTCGATTAAGGGACACTATGAATGTATTTAAATGAAATCATATTATATTTGGATTGATGTATGAATTAAATGGTTTACTGCTCTGTTTGCTAGGTAATGCTCTATAACCCCGTTCCGGTGATGGATACGGGTTAGGGGTATTACAGTTTGACCTGAAATATAAGTATTTTTTTCTCAAACCCGCTCATATTTTTAAATGGCTAACCCAAGCCCATTTTAGGCTCACTCATATTGTTTTGTTTTTTTTTTAATTTAAAAATATTTTTATATAATTTTTATCTAATATTTAATAATTTTTTATATTTTTATTTATTAATTTTTCATTTAATCATCTTAATCATTTTTAATGTTTACACTATAATAATATTATAGATTTAATTTTTATATATTATAAATTACATAATATATAAAAATAACATAATATAAAACATTATAAACCTTAAAAAAATGACCAGGCCGAAATTCCTTACAATCCAAACCACAAAGCCAAAGTGATAGCTTTGTTTATATGGGAGATGAAAATAAAGTTTCAATTAAAGACATTGACACTTACCATGTAATTTTAGATATTGAACATCATTTAAATTTATTTCAAACTCTTTTGTGTATTAAAACTTAATTGAAACTTAATTTATGTATAAGACTAGATAAAGTTAGTAATACTTTTCCTTTGAAAAATTAGTAAAAAACTCAAAAAAAAAAAAACCTTAGTAAAAGATTTTATAGTATTTTTAGAAAATGGAAAGATGTTATGAAAGATGATATAAAACCAATGACTAAAAATAAAGTTTTGGATCTAGTTGATTTGTTTAAAATTGTAAAAGAAGATTATTGTAAATGAGTTTTTAAGATAAAGTGTGATTTAAAAATCAATATCGAACGATTTAAAATTAGACTTATCATCAAAAGTTTTAATTAAAAAGAGACTTTCACACCAATTTTTGAGAGAGATTCTTTAAAAACTATTATGGTCTTGGTCACTCGAGTTGTACCCAATAGATATAAAACTATCTTTCTTAATGGGAATTTAAATACATGGCGTATAAATTAAAGAAGTCAATATATAAACTTAAATAAATTTGACGTTAATGGTATCATAAGCATCTTAAGTTTAATAATATCATAACTTCCTTTGATTTTAAGAAACGCACCGTCTATCAGTATGCATACATACATGAAGGTCAGTAAGAGTAAGTTTATTTTTTCTTATTCTATATGTTGACGATATGTTGCTAGCCATTAATGATTTTGGTTTATGATTGTAGCATGCTTTGAGGCTACTATTAATGGGTTATGATTGTAGAATTACATTTCAGGGCTTGGAATTGTCGACAATATTGTTAGGCAGATCCATTAACAAAAGGATTGCCAATCAAGACATGTAGTAAGCATGTTGAAAAGATGGATATTATAGAACGTCATTATTGATTAATATTAAGGTGTGATAAATATTATCTTTGATACTCTGAGCTCAATAATAATTTTTTATTTTTTATTTTTGTTTTCCAAATAAGTATACATAATTGAATTAAAATAATGTAAAGCCATGGCTCTTATTAATTTTCTAACTATGATTTAATATTATAATTGATATGATTAAGGATTTAATAATAACGATATTGTGCACAGTATTATCTTTATTATTAAATTATGAAAGTAATAACTTTTGGGTTAAGTGGGAGGATGCAAGAATTTACATGATATTTATTAGATATTATTGTATATTTTTAACAATTAATAATGATTTAATAATTTATTTAAATCTAAATCCAATTGATTAGTTGAACATGTATTTATATATATATATATATATATATTTCTAATGGAATACAAATTACTGTAATATATATTGAATGATTAAAGAAAAAATGGAATGGAATAAAGTGGGTAGCTAGAGATTCTGAAAATAAAATGTAGTCACAATCCTGGTAAAATTACTCATAATGTTGTAATATATATGGTCCCCTAGCATTCACTCCATCGATTCCCCATTTCTCCATCTCTATAAATGCTTCAACTTAAACACTCTCTTCATTACCAAGCTTTTCTGATTAAATGATACAATATCATATAATACATTTGTATAACACCAGCAATAAACAAGGCTTTGAGATACAAGCTTTCTGATGAATTACTTGCATATTATGTATTTAGAAAGACTGAGTTTGTATTTCAAAGCCTTGGTTTTGTTGCTGCTGTTGTTTTGGAGTTGTGCATGAACCCATTGAAGTAAGTGAAAATTACTTTCAAACAATTGATTTGTACATATTATTGTGTTTAGAGTATAGATTATGTACAAATTCTAATGTTTGATTGGAAAAGTCTTAATAGAAAAAAATCTAAAATGTCGTGGTGGGCTTTTAAAATTATACAAAAGTACTAACTTTGTATCAGTTAAGAACTTACATCCTATGATTCAGCCCCTAAAATAGATCTCATCCGAAGTTTGGGAAATTTCATATTAGAACTCAAAAAGGAAAAAAAAAAACAGGAATTATTGATTTTTGTTAATCTAAGACAAGAATGTGTGGATTAAATCTGGGTTTAATTGTGATAATGATAGGATTAGTGGTGGAAACAGAGACAGGGGAATCGATGAGATTTGAGCTGGATTCTGGGAAAACCAAATGCATTGCAGAAGACATAAAGGCAAATGCAATGACGGTTGGGAAATACAGCATTGTGAATCCAAGTGAAGGTCAACCTTTTCCTGATTCTCATAAACTGGTAGTCAGGGTATGTTGTAAACAATTTTGATGATTTTTGTGTTAAATATTTCTGTGTTTGGGAAATTAAATAAATGATGAAATAGGTGAGTTCACCTAAGGGGAACAATTATCACCTAGGAGATCAAGTGGATTCAGGTACATTTGCATTTACAGCAGCAGAGAGTGGGGATTACACCACTTGTTTTTGGGCAAATAAGCACAAGCCTCCTGTCAAGATGACCATTGAGTTCGATTGGAAAAGTGGTGTTGCTGCTAAGGATTGGTCCAAGGTTGCTACGAAAGGCCAGGTTGAGGTGTGTCTTCCCCTCTCCCCCCAACTATTATTATTCGTCATTTTCTGCATTTCTAAAGATTATTCTAAGATTATTTATTTGTGAATGAATGTCAAATACGAGTATTTTTTTTTTATACGAATATGTCTTAGACACCGCTAATGGCTTAATATTTGGTTTCATTTGATGCTAGACAATGGAAATTGAGTTGAAGAAACTGTATGACACAGTATCAGCCATTCATGAAGAGATGTTCTATCTTCGTGAGAGGTATGAAACAGCCATTGCTGTTATAATAGCTGTGAATTCATGACTCCCCTAGTTGAGGACGAAGATAGTTCAGGGAAAATGCAGGGTCCGGAAAACATCATAGGCTTGGATTCCATGTTTTCTTATTCAACTTGCATGTTTTACAGGGACGAAGAAATGCAGGAGCTAAACAAAGAAACAAATTCAAAAATGGCTACTCTTAGTTTCTTTTCGCTGCTTCTTTGCTTGTCTGTGGCTGGCTTGCAGATATGGCATCTAAAGTCATTTTTTGAGAGGAAGAAGCTCCTCTAGTTTTCCGGTGAGGTGCGATCCCCAGAAATTAAATGAAAATAGACTTATTTATCAATTTAAAGTGGAAATTTTGTAGTTTTTATTCTATTCCCTAAAGCTCGGTTTTGGATTAGAAGGGAGCAATCCTACCTTCATTTTTCTTTTATATATAAATTTTAATTTGATGTAATTATACCATGAAACTTTAATTATAGTTCAAATGTATATTTGAAATTTTAATTTTAATTTAATCATAAACAAAAATAAATACATCAATTTATTTTTATATTAGATAAATATCATTATTGATGTATGCATTATATAAACATTTTATGTCAATAATTGTAATAATAATTTACATGAAGTGAATCAAATCAAAATTTCATATATAAAATTACACAAAATCAAAATTCATGTATATAATTACACATTAAATCATAATTCATGTATAGTTTTAAAATTTATCCTTTTCAAACAAGCGGTCGGACATTTCTCGGTTGCACCCTCATTGTTCTTTTCAGAAATTAAATGTAATAAGACAATTTAATTAAGATGGAATTTTTTGTTGTTTGCATAAACCCATTAACAAATTATGCTACTTTTTCTTTGTAAGCTGATGTGCAAGAGTGGACAAAACTACCATAAAAGTCATCAAATAGAATTGAAACGATGAATAATACAGTGTCTTTGGGTTTATGAAGCACACATTTCAAATTGGCACTGAAAATGGGAAACAAAATACAAAAAAAAAACTTCTCCAAAGAAAACCCAAAAACCAAGAGTTGAAGATAAAAACAAATAGGGATTATTTAGCAAGTTTGAAGTACAAAATAACGATGATAGCAATGATGAGGAGTGATATAATGATACCTACGATCCACTTGTTCCGGCTCATCCTCCTCGACATATTTGTCAAAATTCTCTTGCTCTTGCCGATGTTGTCATCCACTCCATGAAGCTGTAACCAAATAAGAAACCCAACTTCAGATGTTTACGATCAACCATTACATCTTGACGAGAGAAAATCCATGGTTTAACTATCGAATAATCTCCTTACGACATTGCATGCTCATGCAATGGAAAGGTTCACAATCAACAACAAGAGTTGACAGGGAAAATTTATGGTCAAATAACCGTAATCAAGTAATAAATTGGTGTTAAAAATATCTAGACAGTCCATGTACTATGGTAAACCAATGTTTCATGTACAATAGATATTGGTTCAAACAAGTAAAACATTGATCACAATATTAATGAAAAACTGTCTAAATGTGGACATCATTGAAATCTGACAAAATAATATGTTTTACCTACAAGTCTGTATTATCAAATTTCATAAATTCACATCAACATTGAGGCTGCTTTTCATTAAGAATGTTATCAATTTTACTTGTTCGCACCAATATCAACATACAACTATTAAATTACTGAATACTACAGTAAAACAAATTGCACCTCTGGACTACATTAAAATTTACAAAGCCTCCTAGATACTTTAACCAACGAAAAGTTTTATAAGTCTAAGTATCAAATAAGCCTTCAACATAAAAACTCAAGCAATAGTAACTCAAAATGGGGAGAAAGAAAATAATAATGCTTGCTTTCTACAAGGTAGCATGCTGATGCCTTTTTGGGATGAAACTAACATCATAATCAAACAGTTCCTAAATAGAGATGGAAAGAAACAAGAAATCCAATATGATAAAACTAAAGCTAAAAAGAGCATACTATTTGTGTAGAGTATTATAGAACATAAGCCGTAAAGAGATACCGTGTTATTGGCATGTAAGAGAGACTGTCGTTGAGAATGCAAATCTTGAAGTATTGAAACACCAAGCTCTTCAGTTTCCAGCATGGTTCTTCTGCTGTCCTTAATTCTGTCACTGCTTTGATTCAACCGCTCCGTAGTTGTCATCAATCTTGATCTTTGATCAGCTGATGCCTATTGCATATTCATTTATAACTAATCAAAAGTTAAATGTAAAGAACAGAACAATTATAGAACAACAGCACATTAAAAATTTAGGCATAAGAACCAAAATATACCGTGAGGGCATCAGCCATTCCAGACTCCAACAACTCATCTCGAGCAGCTGGATTTAAATTGCCAGATGCAATTCTTTTAACTTCACTTTTGAGATTGTTAAGATCTGACTTATATTCCCGTAATTTAGCAAGAAGTACAGCCTTAACATTTGGCTGCAAACTTCTTGCCTCAAGGTCCATTTTCCGAATCTGAGAAACAAAATGAGCAACATCAAGTTCAATACTCAAATAAAGGAAAGAACAAATGAGAATCTGAAACATGCAATGAACCAGGTACCAGAGCTTCTGCATCTTCTAGTCCAGCTTTTATTTCAGAAAGTTTTTGTTTCTTCTTCTCTGCAAATCAGGAAATCAATTAAGAATTGGAACAAGAACAATTGGCTAAATAGAAACGCTGATGCTCAAAGAAATCTGAAACATTTCTCACCGAACACCTCTGATGAATTACACATGAACCTCTACAAAACTCCTTACACATGTAGAAGCAAAGGTAACCTTACAACAGATTTTTTCTTAAAATAAGGTAACTTAAATTTTTTATTCCACCAGGGACATACATTGATCTTTCTTATTCCTTAAATGGTATACTATAAGCCATATCAGCCCAATGTCATTATTACCAGGCCAGAAGTTGATATCCGTCGCCGGAATAGAGTATGAGGCATTACCGAGGAGTACAAAACACTTACAGATAATTTAAACATATTTTCATAACAACTTGTCTCGATTTCAAACTATTTCATATTTAAGCTTTACTCACCAAAGTATTTGAAATATCATCTTTATGCAAATTGCACACATGAGGTACAAAATTCCATAATTAAAAATGAACAAATTTATCAAAACATATTCCACATTCATATATCAATGTCTCACGTTTCCATATATCAATAACCGTCATTTTTATTGTTTTTCAGATAATTATGTAACCATTGATAAGCATGCAATTCATTGTTTCTTCCTGTTAATCACAATTTCAAATGACAAATTCGTGTGAATGAGCTCAACCTCATTAGGTGTTTAAATTCTATCACTTTGATTCAGATACTCATAATTTACTAATATATCCTGTCAAATACAATCTCTGAATGACAAAATCACATAATTGAGCTCAACAATAATAATGACAACATTTTTTACATTTTTTTTTCCACACGTTACATTTACGACTTACCAACTTATCCATTCAAGGAACGGCTTACGGATTTGAGTACATCGTGATCTGAAGCCCGAAGTCTAGCTGAAGCACATAAGTGCTAAACGGAAGCCCGAAGGCTAACTGAAGCACATAAGTGCTAAACGGAAACCCGAAGGTTAACTGAAACACATAAGTGCTAAACAGAAGCCCAAAAGCTAACTGAAACTCATCAGAGCTGAACTGAAACCCCAAAAAGATTGACTGAAACTCATAAGAGCTAAACGGAAGTTCATAAGAGCTAAACGGAAAGTAAACACGAGAATTCGCAACAAATGCTGGATCTCGATTTACTTGGATAATTTACAGTCAATTCATCTTTTTCACTGAAAGATCGTACTCATTTCCTGCGTTCCGTTCCTCCGAAATTCTCAGTTCAATTTCATAACTTTTATACATAATTTACTTATTTTCAACAATTAACATACATAAATATTAATCACCATTCATAAAATAATATTGAAATTTAATAATATTAACAAATGGTCACTAAATTTAATTATATAAACTCACAAGTTCGATTTTTCTATTATAACGATAATCATAATTTCATAATAAATATTCCAAATAAAACATTATATTGTTTCTAACTCAACACTTATCGATTATAATCGGGCATGTGATTAATTTATACACGAGTCATTCATATATTTTTCCTCCTCCTCCTCTCCATCCACATCCTTGGTATAAATAACACACTTGTAAGTAACCTTATCCATAATTTTCACTAATTACTTATGTGAATATTCAAGCTATCCACCCGTGTCATAGTCACTAAATTATTTATATCTGAAGCTATGAAATTCCAAATTAAGATCTGCTAATTTTCCCTAAAACTAGATTCACATATCTTTTTACCATAAAATTTTCATAATTTTTGGTTGGGCCAATTAATACAGATTATTCATTGAAGTCTTCCCTGTTCTGCTGTCTGACAATTCCAACCTTTCTTCACTAAAATTTAATTATCTCCTCGTACAGGATTCGAATGATGTTCCCATTTGTTTCTCTTGAAAATAGACTCATTTAGGATTCTAAAAATATAAATTTAAGCCCCTAATTATTTTTATCCAATTTTTGATGATTTTACAAAGTCAGAACAGGAGAACCTGAAATCATTCTGACCTTGTCTCACAAAATTTATCATATCTCATGATTTACAATTCCATTACTTACATCATTTCTTCTATAAGAAACTAGACTCAATAAGCTTTAATTTCATATTTTATTTATCCTCTAATTCCATTTATACAATTTTTGGTGATTTTTCAAAATTAGACTACTGCTGCTGTCCAAAACAGTTTTAGTGCAAAATGTTGATTTCCATTTTGCCCCAAATTCCACAATTCATAGAATTCAGTCATTACTCAATTAACCCCTCAATTAAGATAATTTTCTCAATTAATACTTTTCCTAAACATTATAAATTATTTCATAACTATTGAAATTCAGAATTTCCACATAAAACTCTAACTTCAAACTCTTTTACAATTAGGTCTCAAACATTCACTTTCTATTCAATTCTTTCAATAAAATGAACATATAAACAATTTAAAGCTCTAATTCCATGCCAAATCATCATATACTTCCAGAACATATGCATAGGAACTTTCAATTTCTTTCATAGAATCAAAAATTAATGAATTCAACAAGTGGAACTAGTTGTAAAAGTCACAAAAACACAAAAATTTCAAGAAATAATTAAGAATTGAACTTACTTGAAGTAAAAATATAAAAAACCAGCTTAATAGAACTCTTCCATGGCGTTTTTCTGATGAGAATGCAGAAAAATAAAGAGAAATCTAGATAATTCCGCTTTAGTCCTAGCTTTATTAAGTAAATTTTGCAATTTTCCAATTTTTCCCTTAATTC
This sequence comes from Gossypium arboreum, assembly GCF_025698485.1. Lineage (NCBI taxonomy): Eukaryota > Viridiplantae > Streptophyta > Magnoliopsida > Malvales > Malvaceae > Gossypium > Gossypium arboreum. The sequence continues at coordinate 8,861,999 of NC_069073.1, read as the reverse complement.
TCCTTATTTTCTTGCTGATTTCATGTCCTTGCCGTCCAGCCCAAATAGACCTTGAGTCTATTTTCCTTTTAAACCCTCTTTCTTTTATCAATTAAGCTATTTAATCATTCCTCACAATTTTACATTTGATACAATTTAGTTCTTTTTGTTCAATTAACTATCAAAACTTTAAAATTCTTAACGAAACTTTAATACTGACATATTAATCACTCCATAAATATTTATAAAAATATTTATGGCTCGATTTAAAATTCCCGAGGTCTCGATACCTCGTTTTCGATTCTAATTATTTTAATATTTATTTTTAGTACACTATTCACTATTTCAAAACTTTTCCTAACTTTACATTTAACTTATACTCACTAAATTAATAATATTTCCTACTCATTTATCGGATTTAGTGATCTCGAATCACTGTTCCGACACCACTAAAAATTAAACTGTTACATCTTCAACTCAACTATGTTGCTCCAAGTCTTAATTTTTCTTGAAGTACCCATGTTGGACAGATATCCAAACAAATGTATGGGTGTATGACCATCCAAAGGCACTCCAAATAAATTGGAAAACTTTAGAGAAGTAAAACATACCTATGTCGAATACACACTTATATCCAACACTCACATTTAAGTCCAAGTAACATAGATAACTTTTTCCTTTGACTTCCCTTTTTTACTTTGTTTATTCTTTTTTATATCCAAATGTCTTAATCTCTGTCTAGCAAACTCTTTTCCATCGCTTCCAAGTTGTAGGTATTCAAATACATGCAATTAAGAACAAACTAAGAGCCTTCTTAAAGCTTCACCATCGCACACTAAAATATGACAAGGTTATACAAGTTGCTTTGGAAAATTCCAATTCATGGCTGTTTAATATGCAGTTAAATAACTAAACTAATCCCAATCACAACATGCATTCCACTTTATACTTCAGAATCACGTTCTAAATTTCACTTTATAGCCTAAATTCAGGGCATTTCAAATGCTTCAATAGATGTATTTAGGTCAAAGTCCTAAAATTAAATGGCAAATGTTCGAGTTTTCCCCAAATGTACATCAATGCCTTAGAAAAATCCACAAAGTATAAATAAATAAACAAATACATACTTTAAGAAGAAAATAACATCCTGAAAATCATGAATATTAATTAAATTATATTAAATTTGAATTTAAAAACAAAACGAGAGATAAAGTAAATCCGATCTTGATTTATTCTCCTTAATATCTCCCAATTAAGCATTCTTTTTGTTTCAAAAATTAAATTCAATCCTAAACTGTAATCAGCATAGTTGCAACAAAGTTAACACAAAACTACCTGAGATAAATTAGAAACAGAACCACTGATTATGCCATTACGTAACAGCAATCAGGAGCAAAAAATTGAAGAAATAAAGAAAATCGTTTATATGCATAAAGATTTGAATTAGAACCTCCATTCAGAGCACCAGAAGCCGTACACTTCTTGGAAAGATTCGCGGATAGCTCGCAATACTGCCGTTCATATCCTTCGAAAACCTCACTCATCTTTTAATTACCTTTTTCTAAAATACTCTTCTTTAAAATAAACTGAAAAATATGGAAATTCAATTGAAAATCAGCACAAAATTTTATTAAAAAAAAAGTTGAAAACATTAGAGAGTGAGAGACCGAGGGAGAACCTGAGATCGCGGGGATCGTGGCTCGGTGGCTTTCGACAATTTCCCTTACCTTTTAAGTAAAAGGAGACGAAACGACATCTCTTTTGGTTTATTATTGTTTATCGTTTTTCTCGTGTGAGGAAGTGGTGAGGGGGCGATGATAAACACACCTTAGTAATTTGATTGCTTTTGGGAGTCTCGAGGTCCGTGATTGACACGTATACAAGCTATAAACTTTGATTGTATTGTTTGAGCTTCTCTAAAAAAACTAAAAAATTTGGGAATGTTTATGAAATACAAATTTAAAAATACTGAATTCTATTTCTTATTAATTTTATTATAAAAAGTAAGTATTTTATATTTAAAATTGTGAAAATAATTTAAATTTCTTGAAAGTTTAATTTTTTTAAAATATTTATGAAAAATTGAACTTTTGTTAAATAATATTTAAAATTCATAAAACAAAGCTTATTTTGTCAAAATAAATTTAAAATTCAATACAAAAATTAACATGAAAAAAATCAAAATTGAACTAAATTATAATGGACAATTCAAAACCCAACCAAATCGATATCACCCTAGCAATGTTATACTTTTCTGTAAAACTCTAAGTATGATTAGTCTTTGCGTTATTTGTTCCGTATCAGCAGGGGCGAAGCCACCCCAACCCCCTTAAAATGTAAAATTATTTTTTAGACCTTTAGATTTTTTAAAAATTTTAAATTAGTAAAGGTAAAATTGTACTTTGCCCCCCCTAAAATTATAAAATTTTGATTTAATACTTTATAAATTATAAAGATATAAACTATCAAAAATTAAAATTTCATCCGACTCCCCCCAAAAAAATTTTCTGGCTTTGCCCCTACGTATCAGCGACTATATATTAGTCAATAAAATTTCCCCATTAAATTTATCTAAGGTATGCATTCTTAAGTACTATTATAGAAAAGATGAACTCTTTCATGCTATTAACAAAAAAAGAAAAAGAAAGGAATGATGGCTATTAAGCTTATGATATGTGGATTGGGGATTTCTTAAGCATTTCTTTTTTAAGGTGGGGATTTTATGAATAGAGGGTTCAAAGAATTGTGGAATATATTCCTAATGTAAATTTTCTATATGGTTGTGAATGGAATGAGAGGAAAGGAATTTTGATCATAGGTTAAGGTAAGGTGATCCACTTTCGCCTTATCTCTTTCATTTTGTTGTTAATACTCCCTCGACCCTCTTTTAGGAAACAATTGATAATAATCAATTCAACGATTTCAAAATCAAACCTTGATGAATTATTTTGATACATCTCCTTTTTTGCGGACGATTGTCTCATTTTTAGAGTTGCAAACAAAAGTAATTGTGTAGAAGTTATTGACAGTCTACTACGATTCAAAAATGCTTCAAGGCAAGTAGTTAATTTCAACTAGTCTTCCATATTTTTTTTTACCAATATGCTAACATAGGTGAAATGCTCTTTGAGAAGTGAATGATATACAAAATGATTCTAAATACCTCGAACTTCAACTTATATGGGGGAGAGCAATAAAGGAGCCTTAGATTTCATCCATGAGAAAATCCATGTCATAACTCAAGCGTGAAAAGGAAAGTTCTTATCTTATGCAGATCGAGAAACTTTACTCAAAGAAGTTGCTTTAGTTATTCTAATCATTTCATGCAATATTTTAATTACCAAATATATTTTCCCTGTAACAGCCCGTTTTTAGTCAAATCAGAACAGTGGCACAAATCCAAAGTTGAGATATTTATTTTATTATTATCTTAATATTTACAGCATGATAAAATAATTGTGTGAAAATTTCGTTAAGATATTTTATCCTTTGGATGGTTAATTTGATAAAAAGGACTAAATCGCGTAAATTGTAAAATGGAGTTCCATTAGCTAAAGGTATCTAATAGCTATGGAATCTTAATTTAGAGGTCCATATGTTGTAATTAGACCATTTGAAACATGAGTGGACAAAGATGGACATTATTTAGGTGGTTTTAATGGTTTATAATTAAGGTTAATTTTGTAATTTACTAAAATAAGTTAAATTAAATAAAACAAAAACAAAATTTGGTTCATTCATCTTCTTCATTACCGAAATTAGAGAGTAAGAAAAGCTAAAAGCTAGGTTTTCTATTTGGTCAAGCTTTCTAGCTCAATTGTAAGTTCGTTTTTGTTCCGTTTTTAATGATTTCTATGTTTTTTATATCGTTGCAACTAGGTCTAGCTAGCCCAGGGACTATTTTGCAAAATTGTTAAAGATTTTAGATGTTACCTGTTGTAATACCCCTACCCGTATTCATTGCCGGAATAAGGTACGAGGCATTACCAGAGTTTACGAATTAATTTTTTTTTTTATATTCAATATAGCCCCTTTTATCAAATATATCAATGTTTCATAAATTTTCATATAATGAACATTCAAATCATATTCATATCAAAAACATGCATTTCAAGCATTTAAGAATATAATTCAAGTTACACGAACTTACCTTGATACTTGTTTGTAAACAGTAAAAATCTACTAATCCCGAACTTTTTCCTTTCCTCGATCTAGCTTCGTATTTGAATCTTCTGGATTTGGTGCAAAACTTATGAAATACCAGCTTAGAGAACCCTCCTATGGCGTTTTTAGCTGCTGGAATTGAAGAGAAATGAAGAGAAATCTAGATATTTCCTATTTAGTCCTAGTTTTATTTAGTTAATTTTGCAATATTCCAATTTTACCCTTAATTTATCAATTTTTCTCACGATTTCATACCCTTGTCGTCCAGCCCAAATAACTTTTGGGTCTAATTGCCTTTTAAATCCTTTCTCATTAGACTCTTAAGCTATTTAATCACTCTAGCAACTTTTACACCTATTACAATTTAGTCCTTTTCATTTAATTGACTACCCAAACATTAAAATTTCCTAACGAAATTTTAATACCACATTAATAACATCTCATAAATATTTATAAAATTATTTTCGACTCGGTTTTACGAGATAGAGGTCCCGATACCTTATTTTACCCAATTTCTTCAATAATTTCTTTTTCTAACTAATCACTAAATCAATAAAATTTTCCTATCATATCAATTTTCAAGCAAAAATATTGAAATAAATTTCTCTTTAAATCGGATGTATGGTTACGAAACCATTGTTCCAATAACCTTGAATTTAGGCCATTACACCTGTAACACCCCCTACCCGTATCCATTACCGGAATAGGTACGAGGCATTACCAGAGTTTACTGAACATTTTCAGATAATTCTGAGTCATTTATTATTTAGATTTTAAAAATAATCATAACGTTTCTCTATTGGGCCCTCGAAGCCCCAAACATACACTAGAAATCAACTGGAATTAAATCAGGATTATAAAAAAAATTTGCAAAATCTTAAATTTTATATTCATCTAAGTACTTACCATTTCAATACTTCTTATAATTAAACATGTTACCATTCAATCAATAGCTTGGTACTTGTCTAAGCGTCAAACAACATCATTGTTAGTATACTTGCACATATTTCATATAAATTCAACATTGATATATTTATTTTCTCGACATGTCACACTTGAGTTCAATAATTGTCTTTACTTACATAATTTCCTTGTATCAACATATCAAAGACAATCATATATGTACATGTCATGAAACATATCATTCTCTTACCCTTTTTTTTTTCATAAGTATATCTATCAATCATTTCATTATATCAATATTTCATGCTCCATCATTTCCATATATTTTATGTATATTTATTCCGGTAAAGTTTATATCAAACTTAACATAAATTATATTCCATGTACTTATTCTTATTTCGCTTATCTATCTTTATAATTATTTCATACAACTATTTTGTACATATATTTCCATATGACCAGTTCTTGTAAGCATTTCACACAACCATTTCATATAACCATTCGTCATCCGTTATATTACACGAATATCAATTGTTCAATAGATGTCATAGCATCTCCCATCCACGGTCTTATTTATCTTTGACATGATGCCATAGTGTCTTTCAACTATGGTCTTACTCATTTTCTGTCATGTTGCCATGGTATCTTTCAACCATGTTCTTATTCATTTTCCAGTCATGTTGCCATGGTATCTCTTTCAACCATGGTCTTATTCATTTTCTATCATGTTGCCATGGTATCTTTCAACCATGGTCCTACACATTTCATATCATGTTGCCATGGTATCTTTCAACCATGGTCTTACACATTTCATATCAGGTTGCCATGGTATCTTTTAACTATGGTCTTACACATTTCATATCAGAGAGCACACTCCCGCGAACCACATCCTTACAGTGGGATTACCAGTCCAGGCTAAATCCCATGTAATATAAACTCATAGAGTATTATCGGGATTACTAGTCCAGCTAAATCCAAGCGACAATTACTCTAATAAGCTTGGATCCGAATTACCACCAAGCTAAATTGAACCTAGTTCGGATTACCCGTCCGGCTAAATCCATTTTCCACATATTCTTCGGAGGGCTATATCAGGATAGGATCACCCGTCCGGCTAGATCCTTTTACCGTCAATTCCTTTTCGAGATCCATCGAATTTTCCTTTCATTCAACCGGATTTCTTCCCTTTTTTATCAAATATATCAATGTTTTATCAATTTTCATATAATAAACATTCAAATCATATTCATATCAAAACATACATTTCAAGCATTTAAGAATATAATTCAAGTTACACGAACTTACCTAGCGAAATTGCAGAAATATCAAGATTCAGGGGTATTTTGGTAATTTACCATTTTCCCCATTTTCACTTGATCTTAAATTGAAAATTTCATTCAATTTATTAATTTGGATAATAAAACAATTCATTCCCTTCAATTTGGTCGTTTTTGACATTTTTACAAAATTACCCCTAAAGTTTTATTTTATTCAATTTAGTCCTTAAGCCTAAAACATGCAAATTAGCCATGCTAGCTGGATATTCATATATATTTTCCTCCTCCTCCTCTCCATTCCACATCCTTAATGTATATAACACACTTGTAAGTAACATCATCTGTAATTTTTATTATTTACTTTTATGAATATTCAAGCTGTCCATCTGTGTCATAGTTACTAAATCATTTATATCTGGAGCTATAGAACTCAAAATTAAGATACGAAAATTTTATATGAAACTAGACTCATATATATTTTTACCATAAAATTTTCAGAATTTTTAGTTTAGCCAATAAGTACAGTTTATTCTTTAAAGTTACCTATTATCTGCTGTCTGACAGTTCTGACCCTTCTTCACTAAAAATTAATTATCTCCTTGTACAGAATCGAATGATATTCCCATTTATTTTTCTTGAAAATAAACTCATTCAGGATTCTAAACATATAAATTTAAGCCCATAACTATTTCTATCCAATTTTTTATGATTTTCCAAAGTCAGAACAGGGGAACCCGAATTTATTCTGACTTTGTCTCAAAAAATTCATTATATCTCATGATTTACAAATCCATTGCTTACACCGTTTCTTCTATGAGAAACTAGACTCAATAATCCTTAATTTCATATTTTTTTCATCTTCTAATTCGATTTCTACTATTTATGGTGCTTTTTCAAATATACTCTACTGCTGCTGTCCAATATTGTTTTAGTGCAAGTTGTTTATTACCATTTTTTTCCCTTAAGCTTTAATAAATAACAATTTCGTCCCTACTCAATTAGCCTCTCAATTGAGCTGATTTTTCTCAATTAACACTTTATTATATCACTTTAAACTACTTTACAACTTTTGGAAATCATAATTTCAGCACTAGTCTTTAATTTCAAATATTTTCACAATTAGGTCCTAAAATCAATTTCCATTAATTTTACTTGATAAAATTATCATATATCAAAATTAAAGCTTCAATTCTATGTTTATTCATCATATGCTTCCAGCACTCATCCATAATAACTTTAAAAATTAGCCCTTCAACATAAAACTTATGAATTACTTTACAATTCAATCCTTATTTTATTTCTAACTTGAATTTATATCAATTAAACCCTTATTTCATCATTTTACTCAACATGAACATTATTTAGAAATCTATTAACTTTCAAAATATCGACTTAATTTTATCAAAATCTTGTTCCAAAGCTTCTAAAACATCAAAATTAAGTAAAAATGGCTAAATTGACTTACCTATTAAACTTCCAAGCATCACACCTTCAATTTTCCCCTTTTCTTCTTTCTTTTCTTTTTTTCTCTCTTTCCTTCCCCTGCTCTCTGTTTCGTTTGCTTTGTTTTCTTCCTTTCTATCTTTTTTTTTTCTTTCTTTTTCATATATATATATATATACACACATATGTATTTATACTTAAATAATAAGTATTATTTATTTATTCATGTGTATATTATTAGTACATTTGTATTCATTTATAACCATACATTTGTCATTATTTAATATATTTATCAAATAAAATCTTATAATATAATTATTTAATTAATAAATATCTTTTATAATATAATAAATATCTATTTAATATCTAATACATGTTTTACAAATGTGTGTCTTTTTATCCATACACTTGTATATTTTATTTACTATACATTTGTCTTTGTACTAATTTATTTATCATATAAATATCTTATAATATAATTATAATAAATTAATTTAATATCATTTATTACTAATAAATATTTATATTTTATAATTTGAAATCTAAGTAAAAATCTTAGATTTTTACTTTATATGCTGCCTCACTTATGCTAAATGGCATAATTTCCATTTTGGTCCTTTTATTTTCTTTTAATCTATAATTAAACTTTCACACTTTATTCAATTTAATCCTTTTATCAATTATCCTTAATTAAGCTAAATTCATTTAATTAAACTCTAAATAACCACTCAATTAACTTTTTTTTAAAAATTATAATTATTTACGGATCCATTTTTCAGTAACGGAGACTCGAAAATACACTTTTTCCGATAACCGTAAAATTTGAGTTATTACATTACCATTGATGAATACATGAGTATTTTGATGTTTAATGATAGATTATGAATATTTGATGATAGTTATATAAGTTTTAAGTGATTTTTAGTGAAAATGCAAATTAGGGATTTAATTAAGAAATATGAAAAGTTTGTGGTTAAAATGTGAAATAAATAAAAAATATGGGCTGCTAGGGACCTAATTGAAATTCGGCTAGCATGGGGTTGTGGTTGAATTGCATTAATTTGTGTTTTTATAAAATAAGGACTAAATTGTAAAAAATGTGAAACATTAGAGGTAATTGTGTAAAAATGTCTTAAAGTGAATTTTGGACTAAATTGAATAATTGTATGAGAAATGTATGTTTAAATGAGTTATATAGGTCCGGTAGTGCTCCGTAACCCTATTTCGGCGTTGAATAGGGTGAGGGGTGTTACATTTCCAGTCACTCAACAACACCCTCAATAAATTTTGATGCAACAAGTCAAACTCTAAAGAAAGAGGATATTAATGGATGAGTGGCATAAGCTAAAACAATGGATGAATGGGGTTTAGAGAATTTGTAAATTATAATATTGGTTTATAATATTGCTCTTTTAGCCAAACAAGCTTTGTTGTTGCTATCTTTCCTATATGCTTTATGGGCATGTATCAAGAAAGGAATTTACTATCCTTTCATCATGCTTAAAGGCTTTAATCTTGTAGCGACGTAAAAATTTCGCTTTCGGTCGCTAATTGAGGCGATTATTTGAAAATTTCGGTTTAAAAAAAGAGAGTCGCCACCGATCTTTTTTCTAGGTGTGATCGGACACCTAATAAGTCATCTTTTTTAGAAAAGAAAGTTTATTCTTGAACAAAAACGAAGGCCAAACTTGGGTCTCTGCGAAAATACTTGAGAAAAATAGGGTTCGGAGTCGATTCATACGAGAAAGGTATTAGCACCCTCATGACGCCCAAAATTGGTATCTTTATTAAACACGTGTTGTCTTGATTTTCAAAAATACGAATTCAATTTGCCATTTAACCGTGATCCAATTGAAAAACGAGAATTTTTTAAAACACGAAAATTTTGAAAACACGAAAATTTTTGGGATCCGAATTTTTTTTTAAAACATGAAAAATTTTGGAAACGCGAAAAGTTTACAGCATTAGAATTTTGACAAATTACATATCCTCATCTACATTTTAAAAATAAAGTTTGATCACTTACCAATAATCACAAAAATAAATATCCTATTTCAAAACACGAGAATTTTTAAATTTTTCGATTTTTTTTAAAAAGGACGTCCCATTTTTAATACTAGCCGATGATATTCACCCAACATAGCGGTGAAATCAATGGCTTAATATTAAATCGGCACGTTGCCTTATTTATAAATAAAAAGAAGAAGAAAAAAATGAATAAACTATTTTTTTAAAATAAAAATTCATAAATAAATAAACGGTGCAAACATGTTATAATGAAGTGATTAATAAAAAACATTATAACATAATATTAAGATATTAGAGTAATAACAAATAATATTTACAATAAAAGAAAAAAAGTAAAAATGTATTAATACCAAAATAAAATAATATATGTATAATAACAATATGTACAGAAAGATGTATGTATACCAAATAATACATAATAATACTAAAATAAAATAATAAGTAACAATAGTGAAAATAATAAGCATAATAATAAATATAATGATATATAAAATAATACTATATATAAAAGTATATATATACGTATAATAAAATATATACTAATATTAATAATAAATATAATAGGTAAAAATAAGTATAATAATATATTAGATAGTAAAAATAATAATAATAACAATAATAATAATAATATGTGAAGGTTGAAAAAATAATAATATAATAATAACCAAAGTTTTAAAATCATAAAGGGATATAAATAAATGGTAAAACAAAGTAAAATAAATGTATGTAAAAAAAGGAATAGATAAATAAATATAAAAGAAATATAATAGTAATAGTAATAATAATGCAAAGCTAATTAATTTAATAATATGATAATAATAATAGTAAAGGAAAAGGAAAATAATGAAAGGAAATACGGGAAATATATAAAAGGAAATAAATAATAGATGGATAGACAAATAAATAAATATTAGCAGTGAAAATGATAAAATAACAAATATTTAAATGAAGATAATAAGAACAACAAATATTTAGAAAGTAAGCATTAAAGTCCTTAATATATATGTGAGGGATATAATGTAACAAACAGATGAATAAACAAAAAAAAAAGAGACTGAAATGAAATACGTGCAAAAGTGGAGGACCGAATTGGGAATATTCCCATACCATCAAAACGGTGCCACTCCAACCAGTACTAAAATGTAATTAAAATAATATTTTGGGCGGAATTTAAAAGTAACAATGAGCTGATTTGAAAGGACCAGAAAGGAGGAGAGACCATTTACACAATTTGTCCCAAAAGCAGAAACATGCTTGGCCTAGTATTTGTGACGCCATTTTATCTTTGTTATTTTTTTTATTTTTTATTCTTTACTTCATTTTTGTTTAAGCAAACAAAGAACACCCCACCTCCTTTCCCCTTTTTCGGTTAAGGTTTCTAAACCCATTTTTGCCGCCGTCATTGTGGCTTTTTGAAGCCGCCGGGGCTTCCACCGTCGACAGTGGTCAGGACCACCAAGATCCAGGTAAATTTTTCTTTTTTCTTTTTATTTAAAAACGATTTATAATGAAAAACTATGAGATTGAATCGAAAGAAAACAAAAAAAAAAAAAAATAAACTAAAGGAATAAGAGAAATAGAGATTAAAATCCACCTTTTTTCTTCTGTTGTTTTGCTTTTTGATTTTTGATACATTTGTCTAATGGTCTTTTTCTTTTTTTCAAAACAGAACAACAGCCAAAAGAAATCAAAATTAAAAAAATCCTCCCCCCCTTTTTTACAATATTTTGCTTGGCTTTTTATAGCCATTTTACAAGTTTTTTTATTACTACTTTTGCAATTTTTTTTTGTCTTGCTTGTTTGCTTTACTTTTTGCAAGGTATGGAAGTGACTGGTGGAGTTGCCAGAGGCAAGTGGCACCGAAAGTTGAGGCTAGGGTTAGGTTTTCCCTCTTTTTTTTTTCTAATTTGGGCTATATTATTGGGCTAGGAATTTTTATAGTTTTTTTAATTTTGGGTTTGGGTAGTTGGGTTAATTTAGATGGATGTGGGCTGATTGAGGTTTGAGTAAATTAGGTGGTTTTTTTTTTGTTGTAAATGGGTTTAATTTGTGGTAGGCCAAAATTGGCCTGCAACAAATCTAATGGGTTTTCATGGGCACAGAAAAGCTTACTTGAAGGTTTTTCTGTTTTGAAAAAAAACCTTAGGTGGAACATTGAAAGTGACAATGATTTCACAATATAGTAAGATCGATGGATTCCTAAATTGCCTTCTTCTCATGTCACTTCTTTTCTATCTTCTAATGCATCAGGTCCATAGCCAATAAAAGACCTTATTGATTGTGAAAGGCGAGCATGGAAGTCCAATCTAATTTGTGAGCTTTTTAATCATAAGGAATGCAAAACCATTGAAAGAATTTATATCGAATATTTTGAAACTAAAGGTAACCTTATTTGGCATTTCTCGAAAAATGGTTGTTCCTTTGTCCGATTTGGATACTAATATCTTTCTTCTTCTTATGTGGATCCTTCACGATCGAGCAACTCTAACTCTTTGTCCGAGGCTTCTTCGAATAGATGGAAATGACTTTAGAAACTCTAAACAACCCTTAAAGTTAAGCACAATATGTCATAATGCTATTGCTACTAAAAAAAACTTGTGCAAAAGGTTTAGGGATGTGGATCCTTTTTATCCAATGTGTGATGAAGAAATCAAGACTATTTAAGGTGTGTTGGTTTTTTGCCTCCTTTGCATGTGCAACATCAGGTGCTTCAGGTTTCAATTACCGTCCACGATGTGAGAGGTTCTCTAATCTCAAAGAATGGTGGGACAGTATCAATGCCTTCTTCCCTCCTTCAAATCCTTTTGCTCAAAAAGTCTTGGGGCATACCTATGTTGGCATTTATGGAAGGCTTGTAACCGGTTCATCATTGAAAGAACTAATTCAAACCTAGTAGAAGTGTGGCATAATGCCTTATTTGACTTCACTAAGTTGAATGATCTTAGGATTACTTCCACTACCCCTTGTAAAAAGAATCAATTGAGTGCTTGGGTGCAGTGACGGAGCTAAAGGATTGGAAGGGGCCCCGGCCTCCCCTAAAATAAAAAATTTTCTATTTAGGCCCTTTATAATTATAAAATTTTAAATTAATAATGGTAAAATTTTACTTTGGCCTTCCAAAAATAATAAAAAATTGATTTAATCCTTAAAAAAATTAAAAAGATATAGATTATTAAAATGATAAAATTACATATTTACTATTGTAAAAATATATAACTTAATTTCAGTACTCCAAAAAAAATTTTCTGACTCCACCACTGCTTGGGTGGTATCTTCGCCTTTTATTTGTGAAGGGAAATTGTGATGTATCTTTTGATCCAAATACATGCAAGTTTAGTGTTGGAGTGATGTTTAGGGATGATACTAAAATTATTTTGGACAAATATGTTGATCTTATCATTCGTCATCCATTGACGTTGCGGAAGCATTGGCTATTTGATCGGAGTGCCTAAAAGCTCGCAAGAAAGTATAGACTCACCTTGTTTTTGGATATGTTCGTGTACCTATCATCTTTAGACTTAACTTGCATTCCTCTTTTTAAGTTATGGTGTATTTTTTGCCATTGTTCAACATACTTTATCTATTTGTTTTTGTTTTACTTCGACTTCTTTCTCATATAGGCAGGAAAGGTAGCAAAGTTGTTGACTGGGTTGCTCCTTATTTTAGAAATGAAAGCAATTTTTTTTTTATTTTTTTTAAATATAAAAGGCATCCATTAATATCAATATAAAATTAAAATGGATTTACATATTTTTATTATATTTTTTATAATTAATATTTTAATGATTTAATATTAATATTTCATGTTTTATTCATATTAAGTTTGGAGTAAAGTAAAAAATTTACCATTTATTTACGTAAAAAATTTAACCATTAAATATATTAATATAGACGGCAAAATTAATTATAAATGTCACTTTTAAAAGAAATAGGAAAATAAATATTTTTAACGTTATTTAGGAAATAGATCATTTTGAGGCTGAAAGGACAAAAACACGCTAAGTAAGACGCATTTTTAAAAAAGCATTTAATACTTTCACTTATTAACCCGTGTTGAAATCCCTTTTTCTTTCTTTATTTAAACATCTTATTTCATCCTTTTGCTTTTTAAATTAAATGTTTTAAGTTTTTATTTTATTTTTAATTGTTGTTTTTAATTAATATATTCTCTATTTATTTAGATAAAATAATAAATATGTAAATTATATAATGGAAATATTATATATATATGATTATGTTAAATATATTTTATTTTTAAAAGCATCAAGTAATTATATATATCTACTAAAAATAATGATATATGAAATAATTAATTGATTTTATATATGGATGGCAAATTTTAGTATTATATATTTTTATATGTGTATCTGAAATAATTAATTGAAATATTTCACATATAAACATAATGATATTTGAAATATTTCACATATAAAAATAATGATATTTTAAATATTTTAAATATTTTAAATATAAAAATAATGATATTTGAAATAATTATTTGATTTTATAATATTAGAATTTACAATACCAACAATATACATGAAAAAAAACTAAATATTTGACATATAAAAATTATATATAAAGAAAAATTTATCAAAAAATTAGTTGATTTAAAAAAACTAAAATATATTTAACATAATTATATATATCAAAAAATATTTTCATTATATAATTACTTATTAATTATTTTGGTTATATAAATAAACAATTTATTAATTAAAACAAGAATTAAAAATAAAATAAAAACTTAAAACATTTAATTAAAAAGCAAAAAATTGAAACAATAGAAGGGATATTTGAATCTAAGTTAAGCCAAGAAAGATACAAGTATTTAACCATTTAGCCAATAATACTAAATTTTAAGGGAAAGCTTTAAAAAAAGTATATACAATGTGTGCGTAAAAACATGCTTGAAATAGACTTTAGTTCTCATACTCTACAATACAAATAACTCAGCATCAAGTTGCCAAAATTTTAGATGTACTAAGAAATTGTAATTTCATGAGTAAAAAGTATACAGATAAGGAGATTTTATGTGCCAATACAAAAATAGGCTTATATCCTACGGTGGAATAAATGCATTCTACAAAATCTTTCTAACACTGAAATTTCAGAGTGTGGAAAAATGAAGGCTTTTTTTTTCTGACCAAGATTAGATTCAAGAACCACATTATGAAATTTCAATTTCGATGTATACTTCCTTTTTTGCAGCTTCGGCTCTGGATTCCTGACTTTTTTGCAATAGGGAAACATGTATAGTATGCAGGGTATGAATGCCATTTACATCATCTTAACAAATATTATACTCTAGGATTTTTCCAGTTAGAACCATGTTCTTCATGTTGTTGTCTCATTTGATGGAATGAGCATTGTCTCATTGGTTGCGGGAATTCCAGATATCTTTTTGTGTTTTGCTTGCATCTGCTCCAATTCTGGTTCCAAGAACACTTCAGATTGCAAAGATGGGAGTATCTTCTTCACATTTAGCCATGTCAATTGCCAAAAACTATCTCTGCCAACATCATCACTAGGTATGAGAATACCAGTTGTTTTCATCACCAGTAGGGTATTCTTGAGAAGCTCCGGGATTGATTCATGAATTTTTTCACTATGCTTTCCTCGGAACTTAAACTTCATATATCTCTCCATACGATCGAGAACTTCGAGCCATAGTTTGCAGAAGGATGCTTGCTGTGACAATTCCTCAAGTGATTGTAAGAAAGCTTTCAACATTAGTTTTGTGGCTAAAACAAGTGTACCTTCCATTTTCTTGTATTTTTTAGGGGAGCTCTCCAGTGCAATTTCTAGCAAATCATCCATTAATGTAAAAACGACAAGATTAAAACACTGGAACCAAATAGTGTTCGGAATGTAAATTCCACCAACACCTGCAAAAGACCGTTGTAACATTAAAATAGCATGGTTTCGCACCTCCTCCCTCTGGTCTAAACATACAACCTTCAGTGCCTGCAATAACCTCAGCCACATCTCTCCAAGGTCCTTACTCACTTTCATAGCAGCCTCTTCGTTGGCAGTATTCTTGGCTTCGTAAGACCATCTAACGAGACAAACAACAGAACTTGCCATCATTTCTAAGGAAGAAATAGACCTATCAATCTCTCCAACCCGAGACTCAGCAAACTCCCTTGCTGCATCCACACAAAGAACATAATTAGAAGGCAAAAGATGTGCCCCATCGAACATGATGAACGCTAGAGCCTCAAACCCAAACTCTGATGCTTCTGGATGTTGAGCAGTGATATATAGCAAGGAGATGATTGTGTGCCAACCAGAATGGGATCTGATGTGAGACGCATTAGCTTTTACAAGTCGCATAACTTCTTGAGTAATAGGTTCACAATATGCATCAGCAACTCGAGCATCAAGTCTCAAAATTAGTTGCATCGACTTTAAAAGCTCATCAGTTAAATTTTCCTTGTAAGGAAGCAAACGTTGGCATATCTTAAGGAGCCCAAACACAGCTTTCTCCACTAGAGCACAAGGCATTGCCTTCTGTTGAACAATATCTGATAGAAACTTGTAAACATTTTTCCAGATAATCAAAATCCTATCCCGATTATTTAGAGTAATAGAAATCAGCAACTCCAGGCAGAACACGGCACTATCTTCATCTTCTATAATGTCACTTCCCTTGCTGAATTGAACTGTAGCCAAGATGATAGCCTCAACAAGCTGCAATAAAGACTCTGCTTGGAGGAACTTGCTATCCATGAATATATTATCGATGTGGCATTTTAGCACTATCTCTCGAAGGAACTGTTGAGCAGCAAGCTGTTCATGAGTTGGATGCAACAGTGGTTCCTCCACTTCAAAGGATAAGAGTTGGCTGAACCTACCAAACAAGCTGAAGGACCTCCGGGGGATGGCTGCAGGAGTTGTCCGTGATATTAATAAGGAACTCGTATCAGGCTTACTCCATACATAATCAGATGAGGAATCTGTTTCATCAGCTGCATCATTAGCTAGACTGGGAGGCAGAAGTCTGAGCTTGTGCAAGCTCAAAACACAATCGAATATGCTTCTCCAACTGCTATGGATACAATCACCATATTTATTTGCTATGGTGAAAACAGTTGTGGTTGCCATCCTTGCTCTAGGACCATCTCCGAAGGAAATAATGGCATCTTCGAAAGACAATGGAGTCAAAAGGGTTGTGAATTTACAAAGAGATACAACCAAATCATCCAATATATCGCCAAAGCGATAGTGCGTTGAAATTTTGGCAATGGCCAAGAATCCATCAATGCATGTTTGTAAAACATTTTCCTGTTCTGCTTGATCGAAAACCACTGATATAGCGGCAATAGTGGGGCCAGACAAGATAGCAAACATATCGTGGTAGAGGGGCACTCGAGAATCACATAAAATAAAAGGAGCACTTTCTTTGGATCTATATATCACATTAATCCAGCGGCTTAATGTCATTGTTGGGAAACCAGCACCTTGGTCAGGGATCATCTGAATCTCATTCTCACAGATAGAGTGGTAAAGCTCGGACAAGTACTCGCGAGGAAGATCTTTCCCCCCATTGATGAGTCGATTGTTACGAATAAAATCTTCTTCAGTCATCTTTTTCTTGACTTGGGCATTGTGTTGATCAGTGTTAAGCATTATAAGTGAATATGACAACAGAAGGGTAGCATCTCTATCACAAAATAAATGTGATGATTGCTCATAATATCTTTCAGCAAATGCCTCAATCACTCTCTGTATCTTTTGTGACTCTCCAGGTAAGCGGAAAGTTCCCAAGAAAACACGTAATGCTGAATCTAAAGTCATGTCATGGAAATCAAAGGTCCTAGAAAATTCATGAAGCACGTGAACACAAAATTCACCATGATTACCAAGAAAATCTCCAATAAGATTCTTATCTAACCCATTTGTGTACCTAAAGAAAGACGCTACACTTTCCGGATCAAGCTTATCTGGTAGTAAATGGATTCCCTGGAGAAACTCTAGACCTTTCTTGGGATCTCGATTAAAATGGTCAGCTCCAATTGTCAACTTTCTCTTGATGCGTTTCATTTTACGAACAAAAGGAATCCAAGAACTAGGATCATTGTAATTCAGACATTTCAAAGTCCAAAAAGCTTCATATCCCTCATAATTTGTTGAATCCTCCTCCGAAATAGACAATTCATTACAGGTTCTCTTAGCCATACCTTTTATCATAGATACCAGACCATTCAAAGCAAGGATATGCATTGCAGATAGCGGCTCATTCACAGGAAATGCACTCTTGGACAACATGTAAGCAATGTCTTCAAAAACATTACTGCATGTTATATCACAATCAAAATTAGCATACATCTCGGCCACAAACATATGTTGACTGCAAAGGTCAACCAAAGCTTCCATAGCAACTTCTTGCTGTTGGTATGAAAACCCATGCTTGCTTTGCACAAGCTTCAAAAGCACACATGAAATGAAAGCTTCAAGCTGCACTTTTAGCTCTGTACGCAAATGATAATATAGATTGAGAACGATGCTACATACGGTCGAAAGAATAAGTGGGCTCATGGATAAGCCAAATTGCATCAAATTATAAAATAGTTCATCTTGAATTACAGCCAATAACTTGGGATGTTTGCTGAATAATGACACACCCAATTCTATAGCAGAATTAATTAAGCCTAATGCAAAGAGTGGAACATCTTCATCATGCGCTATCATATTCGATTTAGGGCCAATACCAATATTTTCAGTGACCTTTAACAAAGAACACAAAAATTGAAATATCTCCACCATGCATGGGATCCCAAAAGGCGCCATCATCAATATCTCACCATTTTGAGCATCCTCCTTATTCTCACTTTCATCAATACCCACATTTCCACTTTTTAATTGTGTACTTCCATTCATGTGATTCTCATTCTGCGTACCCACCTGTAAAAGAATTTTCATAAATTACAAAATGAATCATTGTATGCCAAGCCATATGCCACAAAAATTTCAAATTACCACTCCTGAAGCAACTAATGAGCTTTCGTTGACCATTTCATGTTCTGTACTACAAATCTTAGGAAGATGAGAGAAAATACATCTAACTAACTCATGAATTGTATGCCGAGCTATCCGCTGCAATAATTCACCTTTGGAGCTTGCTTGATGAACAATACGAAAACATGTGTTTGCTATCATGCATACATGCTTATTACTTAACCTAGTTGCAGCCTTACTTTTCATGCAAGCTAGAAGAACTTGAAGTATCTTCATCAGCACCACTTCTTCAGATGCTGGATCAGTTACCTCGAATCGGCAACTTGTCACGGCATCGATAATCATATGCATAGCAACTCTCACATTTACAATATCCAAATCTAGAACATCAATAGTTAAGATTTTGTAAATGGAAGACAAGGCAACGCCAGTTATTGGTGCACTGGTTTCATCGGATTGAATTACATCCAAAAATGGTTGGAGGTACACAACTGGATCAACATTTTGCCACTGATGTTGCCATGAAAATATTTTTCTCCGCAATTCTTTCAAGGAGTGGATGAGAGAATGCTCTAGATGATCATCATCTGCAACATAGTAGATTCCCCATCGAACATTTCTCCTCATGACAGCCAAAACAGCCACAATTTCGGAATTAATCATACATGTAAAAGCACCTCTAGAGGGCTTGATAATTTCTTCAATAAATCCATTATTTCTAGATTGTGTAGTCACATCCCCCATATTCAAACAAGCTTCTGAGTATAATGAAATTTATATTTCACCAATGAGGCCGGCTACGATGCAAACAAGACATCCAACCCTGGTGGAATCATAACATCTGCTGCAATTAACAAAAGGATGTCAACATAAATGAATTTCATGTTTGAAAAGTTCACCTTTCTTATGCAATAAAGCAACTAATTTCAGTGCATGCAAAGTTTCCAGATTCTTAATAATCAAATAATCCAATAAGAAGAAGCATAAACGTAATGTATAAAATTAAGCATTTTGGTAATCATTAATTACCGGCAATATACAATATCATAAATATAGTACCATTATAAAAATCATTATTAATTAAAAACTTAAATCATGTTAAAACAATCATAGTGTGTTGTACCTGGAATCAAAGTAACAATAAAAAGAAAGAAAAAAAAATAGAAAAGAAGAAAATTTAGAAAACTAGATAATTTTCCAGCCTTAAAGCTTCCATTAATGGAAAATTAACAAAGACCCAATGAAGGAAACAATGTGTAGACCTAAAAGACATTAGGAAATCCCATGGTTTGTGCATCCTGGAGTCACCTACAGCTGGGAGCTAGAAACTTTTCATATATGATATTTTTTATGGCCGATTTGTAATGCCTCATAGGAGCCAGAACCAGGGATGGTCACGTCTTTTCTTAAAAAAAAAAAGACATTAGAAAATCAAAATTTCAGAAAAGGAATCAAAATTGAAATCCCAGAGACCAAATCTAACCCAAATAATTAAAAATATAATAGCCTCAAACTAAAACTTCAAAGAAGACATGAATGAAAATCTCAATTTCTTGAAGGCTAAATCATGGCCTATCAAATTTGGGTCGATTTAGATGGAAAAAGAATTGTTAGTTTAACCCCTTCCCCAAAAAAATCAAAGTGGAAAAAATGGATCGAGTGAGGAAATGTGATACCTTGTCGAGGATTCCAATGTTGGAAATTCAGGAATAATGAAAAGAGTGAAAACTAAAGAAATTTTGGACCTCTTTTTCAAGTTTACACATGAGAACGTAAGGGGTTGGAATGGAAAATTGCAAATTTTTTTGTGAAGTAGCAATTTGACCTTTTTTCTTCTGAAAGGTAAATTTTGATCTGATTTTGTTCGCGGTTTCGAAGAAAAGAAAAGTTCTTCTTTGGCCCAATATAAAATTGACTGTTTTTAGAACTTCTCGTGAAATATATATTATTTTTACATTTTCTATGTCATTGAAATTGTAGCTATTTAACTGTTTTTTATATTTACTATCAATCAATCAATCTATACTATTATTGAATATTGAGGTGAACTAATAATGATCTTATCATTTGGTTTGCTATGATTCATATTATTGCTAAGATAGTGGACTAAATTAAATAAAATTGAAAATATTATGATTTATTAAGAACATAACGTGTAATATGAGAATGGATTGAATGTGTTATATAGTATAAGTAAATTGTGTGTTGATGATAAATTGGAATGAAATTGTGATACCAAATGTGAAATTTTATATATGAATTGACTTAAATTGAAATGAAATAATTGTCATGCAATAGAATAGTGTACACGGTAAGGAATTAATTAGGTATGACATGTGAATAAGAATGACTACAATTATGACAATGCATATATGTATAAATGTTGTTTGTGTGAACTTAGTAAAAGGCTAGAATAGATTAACATGTCAATAAGGTCATATGTGCGCTTGATCGGAGATTATTACAGATTATAACAAGATCTAGAATTCGTTGCAGATTCTCAAGTAATATAATGAGATCCAACCCTTGTCATGGATTCTCACATAATATATGACATAGGTTTAGCACAAATGAGTAACTTGATGTAATTTTAGCTCGAACGAGCAACTTATTTCACTTGTGTATCCGAGTTTGTTTTACTAAGGTTCTATCGGGCAAAACATTATAAATGAAATTGGAAACTTAGAAATGTAATGAAATAGATTGATAATAGAATATGGTAATGAAATGAATTATATGAAATTGTTAAGAGTTTGTGAATTGATAAATGTATATGGAACTATATGTTTGCTTTTATGTAACTCGTGATATATGTGATTCGTGTTAAAGAGAGTAAACAAAAGAAACTATGAAAATGGTTAGAAATGAACCCTAAAGGTTGAAATGAGTAGGAATAGATCGATAGACTCTAAAAAGGGATTAAATGGCAAGTTAAAAGGTAAATGATGTGGATAAATCATGAGATTTAGATGACTTAATGTCAATGACATGTGTGTATGGATGTTGAATTCATGTTTGAATACGAAAGCTAAATGATTAAACGATGTTGATTGAACATGGAATTAGAAAAGTTATAAGGTATATATAATTGTATCATAAATGGTATGGAATGCTTAAATGATATAGACTTTGGCATTTGACAACTAGAATAAATTGGTCAATTCTATTGCAATGATGAATGGATTGATTTGCTAATTACCATATGTATACTCTTATATGTAATTGATAATGGAATTGCTTGGCATGATAGAATATAAATTGAATAAGCAATGTATTTATACTTTGTGATCAATTGTAATGTTTAAGATATATTATCTTGAATCATGAAACTGAGCTTTATCACTCAGCATACGATTTGTTTATTTCGTGTATAAGTACAGGTGTATCTCAAGGTTACAAGAAGTAATTCCAGCATTTAGGCAATGACAATTGACTCAACAATGTTTGTATAGTCTCATTTTGGTTAAATATAGGATATGTACCTAGGTTGAATCAATCAATTTTTGTGTATTGATGTCTACGAAACTAACTAAAAATCTGATTAAGGCAATTGCACCTATCAATTAATAGTATAGCTATGGTGAGCAAAGATATTGTTCCACGAAGACTAAAAGTACTAGCAATTACTGTCTTTCTATTATTTAACTGAATAAATCAAGTGATTGATGAAAAACTAAAATTAACTAAATTAATTGACTAATGAACATTGTCGAAACCATTTTAAATTTGAAAAATGGGAATCAAATTAAAACGAAAATGCAGTCGCCACCGATCTTTTCCGAGGTGTGATCGGATTACCTTGAGATTGATCATTTTAATAAAACATTTTGGTTTATTAAAACTGTTAAATATGACTTCTATTTTCAGTCAAATTTGAGAAATAATCTTTCAGTTAAACTCTGTTTACTTGTTTCAATCAAACACTGATTAGTTTAGATTATTTTATTATTATTTGACCTATGAATTTAGCCTATAAATAGGCTCTTTTACAACCTTAGAATAAAATACCCATTAGAGATTAGAACTCATAACACATTTAGAGAATTTTGTGTTTTTATTTTGTGGGTTCTTTGTTTTCGGGTTTTCGGGGTTTAATTTTTATCTCCATCTTTTGTACTCTTCGTTCTTTTGCCATTATAGTAAAATTATCTTTGCCCGTAGTTTTTTATCCTCTTTGAAGGGGTTTTTCCACGTTAAATTTGTGTGTTTAATTTCTCAATTTATTCCGCTATTTTCTTGTTCGTTGCTTAATCGGGTCGAGATCCTAACAAGTGGTATCAAAGCTAGTTCAATTTTCATAGATCAGCCCGTTCAGAGATGGCAGCAACAAGGTTTGAAATTGAGAAGTTCGATGGTGAGACAAATTTCAATCTGTGGCAAGTTCGAATTATGGCAATTCTAGTTCAATCAAGCTTGAAAAAGGTTGTTACCGGGAAAAAGCCTGAGAATCTAAATAAAACGGAATTGGAAGAGCTTGATGAAAAGGCTTTGTCTGCAATCCAGTTGTGCCTCGCGAATACGGTATTACAGGAGATATTGATGGAGAAGACCTCATCCGCCTTGTGGAAAAGGTTAGAAACTCTTTATGCGACTAAGTCTCTAGCTAATCGTTTAGTGTTGAAACAACGTCTATTTACATTTCGCATGAACAAAGGTGAGCTTCTTAGAGATCACATCAGTCAATTTATTACTCTTTTAAATGATTTAAAGAATGTTGAGGTTCATATTGACGATGAAGATCAGGCTATGCTATTATTGTGCTCTTTACCCCCTTTATACAAGTCTTTCAGTGAGACCCTGATTTATGGCAGAGACAAACTCTCTTTCGAAGATGTGAAGGGTCATTTGTTGAGTAGAAACAAACTCGACAATGAGCTTCATTTGGATAGCAAGACAAATAGGCAAGCTTCCGTTTTGGTAGCATCAAAGAAATGAGATAAAAGGTGTCGCTATTGTAAAAAGTTAGGTCACGTTAAAGCAGATTGTTATAAACTGCGAAATAAAAAAGCTGCTGAGAGTAACGAAGAAGATGTAGCTGGTGCTAATTTGGCCGAAGAAAATGGTAATGATTTCTTGTTAGTGTCAACAATCGGTAACACCAAGCTCACGTCCGAGTGGATCCTAGATTCAGGATGTTCTTTCCACATGTGTCCCAATAAAGAATGGTTCTCTACATACAGTTCAATTGAAGGTGGAGTTGTGCACATGGGAAATGATTCATCTAGTAAGGTAATTGGTATTGGTACTGTTAAAATTAAGATGCACGATGGAACGATTAGGACACTCTCAGATGTTAGGTATGTACCTGATTTACGAAAGAATCTCATCTCCTTAAGTATTTTAGACTTGAAAGGATACAAAATCAACATCGACTCGAGCGGCATTAAAGTATCTCGTGGAGCTCTCGTTTTGTTAAAAGGTAAAAGAACCGGCAGTCTTTATATTCTGGAAGGTTATACAGTGACCGGTGAAATCGGACGTCCCTCGTCCGTTACGGAGTTGAAGTCAACTTGTTTGGAGTGGAGGCAACTTGGTCATAGGAGGGAAAAATGTATGACTATTTCGTTGAAGAGAGGTTCTCTTTTAGATGCAGGATTTGAAAAGTTAGGGCACTGTGTTCGTGAAAATCAGACCCGGGTTAGTTTTGATTTGGTAGTGTACAAGTCGAAGGCTAGAAGTCTTCCAGTTTCTAAGCACAAATTTGACTCAGTTAATTCTCTGCATAGTTCAAGATAGGATTGTGGCGGGCTTTGGCAAGATGGCATTGTGAAAATATGAGTCAAGGTGGAGATTTGTTAAATATGACTCTTATTTTCAGTCAAATTTGAGAAATAATCTTTCAGTTAAACTCTGTTTACTTGTTTTAATCAAACACTGATTAGTTTAGATTATTTTATTATCATTTGACCTATGAATTTAGCCTATAAATAGGCTCTTTTACAATCTTAGAATAAAACACCCATTAGAGATTAGAACTCATAACACATTTAGAGAATTTTGTGTTTATGTTTTGTGGGTTCTTTGTTTTCGGGTTTTCGGGGTTTAATTTTTATCTCCATCTTTTGTACTCTTCGTTCTTTTGCCATTATAGTAAAATTATCTTTGCCCGTGGTTTTTTATCCTCTTTGGAGGGGTTTTTCTACGTTAAATTTGTGTGTTCAATTTCTCAATTTATTCCGTTATTTTATTGTTCGTTGCTTAATCTGGTCGAGATCCTAACAAAAACAATGGTTTTGGGTCTACGAAATTCGAGAAAAAGGGTTCGGGAGTCGATTACACACGAGGAAGGGTTAGCACCCTCGTAGCACCCAAAATTGGTACCTAATTAATTAACTAATGTCTTAATGTCAAAAAATTGAAAAGATTTTAGAATATGACCCTTTTATTTAAAAAGAACACTAGAATGAATTAAATTGAATGCTAAGACTCTCCTATTTCAAAGAAATAAAATGTCACACCCAGTAAGTTAGGATATAACATTTCAAACCCTTGAAATTAAGCTTGTCTTTTAATTTTCAAAACTCATGTATTTAAGCTTAAGAAGGATATTCGGTTATTTGGGGCAAATGAAAAATCGGAACCCAGTAAGTTAGGGCTCGATCTCTCAAAATTTCAAATACAGAATATAGCCTTTTATTTTTTAGAAATTCTCACCTCGAGAAAACAAAGTGTCATGTCCAATAAGTTAGGACACGACATCTCAAATTTCTGAGAATAAGCTTTTATTTAAAACCCATTTGTTTTGATTTAAGAAAGGGTACTCGGTTACTTGGACTCAACGAGGAAAATCAGAACCCAGTAAGTTAGGGCTCAATCTTCTCGAATATGCCAAATGTCAAGTATTGCCTTATTTTGAGAAAAACCTTTGAATAAAACGGTTCCAAAACTTAAGCAATATTAAAACACGACCTTTTAAGCAAAAAAAAATGCAATGAAAGGATAATATACAACGCAACGTAATAATTCATGAACAGAATGTTATAATAATGAATCACAAATAACAAATAAAAGGTATTAAAGAGGTTCAAACTGGATAAAGGGGAAAAATAATGTACATGAAAGTTCAAAACAAACAATGTAAAAAGAAAATCTGTAATGATCAAATAAATAAAAAATAGAAGTATATAAAAGAATTTAATAAATAAGTAAATTTTATAATAATAAAATAATAAAACAAATATATATATATATATATATATATAAGTATATAAAGGAATTTAATAAATAAGTAAAGCCACGACAGATAGGTAATGCATATAAAATAATTCAAATAAGATATGTCGAAAGATTTCTTTTGTTTTTTAAAAATAAAAAAATAGAAAACAAAAAAGTAAAATAATTTAAACCTACTTACAATAATCAAGAATATAAAAATAAGAAACGGTAGTAATTATAATGTATATGATAATAGTAAAATATTAATAAGAATAACACTAAGAATAAGTAATAATAATTAAATAAGGGATACAACAATAATATGCATAATAAAACAATAATAGTAAATAAAAATAATAATAAAACAAAGTGATAGCGAAAATAAAAGAATAATTAATTAAAATAGCACAATAACCAAGACTAAATTGGAACCAAAAATGAAAAAAACAGGGATAAAATCTCAAAGAAATATGCGCATGTGGAAAATGAAGTTTAGATGAAATTCTGTGGCTAATTTTAAAATAATAAAAGAATAGGGCCAATCTAGGGACTCCATTGGAACGAGTGCCATAGAAGAGGGACTCACTGGGCAAATATACCCTATTCCCCAAACGACGCCGTCTCAATACTCATCTTTAAAAGACCCGAGGATCAAATTAAAACTAAAGCAAAATTTTGGGGCCACATTAGAAATAAGGAAAATTTAAATTGTAAATCTCTAAAAAAGGGGAAGGACCAAAGTGGCAAATTGCCCATTAACGAAAACACGCAATCCTCCCCTGGTCGGGTCACACGCGTGGGTTGTGTGCCTAAACGGCGCCGTTTTGATGCTTATTGCCTTAAGCCAAAACGACGTCGTTTTGGTATACTATATAACCCATATTTTGTACCAAAAAAATATTTGAGCCCTCTTTTTGAAAAATAAACTTCCAACTCTTTCTTCACTCTCTCTTCTTTTTCTCTATCTCAGGCCAAGGCTCCAACAATGGACCACCGCACGCGCCACCGGCGCTATTGCACACGGCGGCGATGAAGGTAAAAATTTCCTTTTTTTAAAAAAAATATATGCAAACAAAAAAAAATAAAACAATAGTAGTAAAAATAGGAAAAAAAAAGAAATACTATAAAAGAAACCTTGTATTTTGATTTCTACTGATATCTATTGCTTTTGTGTATTCTCTGTTTTTGTATCCAATGTATATCCAAAAAAAAGTCCCTTTATAATTGATTTTTGAAGGCTTTTATAGCCTTTTTACAACCGTTTTTTCCATTGCAGGTGGCGTGGTGGTCGTGGGCTTTGACGTGGAGGTGCACGTGGTGCAGCATTGGAGGTCCTAGTGGCATGGGACGCGGAGGCCATTGGTGGAGTGGCGGCTATTGCAAATACTAAGGGCTAGGGTTTCTTAGGTTGGCTGAAAATGTTAAGGTTTTGGGCCCTTTTGGGCTAAGTTTTATTTGGGTTTGGATTTAATTGTGTTTGGGCTTCTATTTTTGTATCTTGGGTTGTTTAAAATTTTATTTCTGTTTATTTGTTTATGGGTTTTGGGCTCGGGCTAAAATTGGGCCCTACAAACATAACAAAGAATAAATCACAAAAATAAATGATTAACAACCAAGAAGTGAAATAATACTTAGAAAGAATTCCCTTAGATTTCATCTTTCATTATCAATCTAAATTATGCAATTTTTTTACTTAGTAACTTGATTTGTTGAAATCTCTTTAATTATGCTAAGATCCCTTTCGAGAGTAAGAGCAACTGACTTTAGGTTAATTAATTGAAATTTCTTTCTAATTAAAACCCTTATTATTGTAATGGCCCAAATTCAAGGTTATCGGAATAGTAGTTTCGTAACCACAAATCCGATTTAAAGAGAAATTTATTTCAATATTTTTGCATGAAAATTGATATGATAGGAAAATCGTATGAAAATATTAATAGAAAAATTTTACCGATTTAGTGGTTAGTTAGAAAAAGAAATTATTGAAGAAATTGAGTAAAATAAGGTATCGGGACCTCTTTCTCGTAAAACCGAGTTGAAAATAATTTTATAAATATTTATGAAATGTTAGTAATGTGGTATTAAAATTTCGTTAGGAAATTTTAATGTTTGGATAGTTAATTAAATGAAAAGAACTAAATTGTAAAAGGTGTAAAAGTGGATGGCGTGATTAAATAGCTTAAGTGTCTAATGAGAGAGGATTTAAAAGGAAATTAGACCCAAAATTTATTTGGGCTGGA
Organism: Gossypium arboreum; assembly: GCF_025698485.1. Taxonomy (NCBI): domain Eukaryota; kingdom Viridiplantae; phylum Streptophyta; class Magnoliopsida; order Malvales; family Malvaceae; genus Gossypium; species Gossypium arboreum. Next base: position 8,833,849 of record NC_069073.1, on the reverse strand, counting down.
CAGCAAGGGCATGAAATCAGCAGGAAAATTGATAAATTAAGGGCAAAATTGAAATATTGCAAAATTAACTAAATAAAACTAGGACTAAATAGGAAATATCTAGATTTCTCTTCATTTCTCTTCAATTCCAGCAACTAAAAACGCCATAAGAGGGTTCTATAAGCTGGTATTACATGATTTTTGCACCAAGTGAGTTAATCCTTGCCTTTTTCTTGTAATTTTTGTGTTTCTAAGACTTTTACAACTAGGTCCTACTATTAAATTCATTAGTTTTTGATTTCATGGATGAAATTGAAAGTCACCATGGTTGAGTGCTGTAAGTTTATGATGAAATATAATGAAATTAAAGCTTTAATTTGTTTATGAGGTGATTTTATTAGGTAATTTCAATAGAAATTGATTTTTAGGACCTAATTGTGAAAATGTTTGGAATTAAAGTCTATTCCTGAAATTTTGATTCCTAAAGGTTGTAAACTAGTTTAAGGTGATAGAATAAAGTGTTAATCAAGAAAAATCAGCTCAATTGCGAGGCTAATTGAGTAGGGACGAAATTGTTATTTATTAAAAGCTTAGGGGAAAAATGGTAATAAACAGCTTGCACTAAAACAATATTGGACAGCAGTAGTAGACTAACTTTGAAAAATCACCATAAATTGTAGGAAAAGAATTAGAAGATGAACAAAATATGAAATTAAAGCTTATTGAGTCTAGTTTCTCATAGAATAAACAGTGTAAGCAATCGATCTGTAAATCATGAGATATAATGAATTTTGTGAGACAAGATCAGAATGAATTCGAGTTCCCCTATTCTGACTTTGAAAAATCATAAAAAATTTAATAAAAATAATTATGGGCTTAAATTTATATTCCTAGAATTATGAATAAGTCTATTTTAAATAGAAATAAATGGGAACATCATCTGAATTTTGTATGAAGAGATAATTAATTTTTAGTGAAGAAGGGTCAGAACTATCAGACAGCAGAACAGGGGTGACTTTAAAGAATAAAATGTACTTATTGGCTAAACCAAAAATTACGAAAATTTTATGATAAGAAGATACATGAGTCTAGTTTCAGGGAAAATTAACAGATCTTAATTTTGAGTTCCGTAGCTTGAGTTATAAATAATTTAGTGACTATGACTCAAATAGACAGCTTTGAATAAACTATAAATAATAATAATGAAATTATAGAAATTGTTGCATATGAACATGAAATGTATTAAACTGATAATTAAATTTATTTATTTATTTAGATCTAGAATATTCAAATACGAAGCTAAATCGAGGAAAGGAAAAATTTCAGGATTAGTAAATTTTTTTACACGAACAAGTATCAAGGTAAGTTCGTGTAACTTGAATTATATTCTTAAATGCTTGAAATGTATGTTATTGATGTGAATGTGATTTGAATATTCATTGTATGAAAATTGATGAAACATTGATATATTTGATAAAAAGGGGGAAGAAATCCCGGTTGAATGAAAGGAAATTTCGATGAATCTCTGAAAAGGAATTGACGGTAAAAAGGATCTAGCCCGGACGGGTGATCCTATCCTGATATAGCCCTCCCGAAGAATATGTGGAAAATGGATTTAGCCCGGACGGGTAATCCGAATTAGGTCTGAATTTAGCTTTGGATTGGTAATTCAGATCCAAGCTCATTAGAGTAATTGTCGTTGCAGGAGATTTAGCCTGGACTGGTAATCCCGACAATACTCTATGAGTTTATATTACAAGGGATTTAGCCTGGATTGGTAATCCCGCTATAAGGATGAGGTTCGTGGGAGTGTGCTCTCTGAAATGGAAATGTGCGCACATGAATATGAATTTACGGACCCAGAAATGTACACTAAAAGTGTACCTCTGAAAATCCATCGAAAATTCCAAGAAATTCAACGGGATAAATATGAAAAAAAAATATAAGGAAATGGAAATCATGAATTGATGAGCTCATCAATCATAGTATATATTATTGGCACATGAAAATTATTGTACTAACTTGAATGTTGAGTTTGTGCATGTTAGGGTAATAATGCATTGAATGGATATAGGAATGTTTATTGTATTGTATTGAAAATATTAGTTAAGTGTAATTCTTGTTACATGAGCTTACTAAGCACAAAGTGCTTACCCTGTTTCATTTTCCCCTGTTTTGTAGTGTTAAGAGCTCGGAGGTCAGATTTGGTCGGAGACACATCACACTATCAACCTCAGGATTTCGGTATATAAAGAAACTTTATTTTGGAAATCAATGGCATGTATAAGCTAATAAAGTAAATGTTAACGTGAAATGAATGTAAAGTTAGCCATTAGTATGGTTAACAAACCTGGTTTTGGGTATGTGATGATGTTATCTTATAAATATGCATGAATTTATCTTGAAAATATGTTGAATTGGTTTGGTTGATGTGGATTGGTCTCGATTTAATATTGTAGGGAAGGTTAGATATTTATAAATGGGCTATATTGAATATAAAAAAAAATCGAAAACTCCGGTAATACCTCGTACCCTATTCCGGCAATGAATACGGGTAGGGGCTATTACAATTATCGCATTAAATCAATTTATGGATTCCCCTATTAGATTTGACTCTAATCTAGTAGATTTATATAGTGCTATTTCTAGGATTGCATGCAACTCCACTCAATTACGCAAGAACAATGTCTATTCCTCCTCTGATGTAAGCATATCAAACGTTGATCAATAATCTAGAAATATTAGACCAAGAATTAATGATACATAATTGAGAAAAAGATCTAAGTATTTATTGAATAAAATAAAATCAAAAGACAAAATTCATCATAGGGTTCATTTCCCCTAGGTATTTAGAAAATTAGTTCACGCTTGAAAATAAAAACATCCAAAATGCAGTATAACCAAAAAAAAGAAAGAAACTCATGATAATCTCCTAAGAAATCAACTAGGAATCTTCAATCTTGATGGACATTTGCTTCAGAATCGGCTTCAATGGTGTTTTTCGAGCTGTTTTCTTGAATATTCTATGACGACTCATTCCTATTTTCTAATTTTTGTCATATATCCGTATTAGAATGCTCGAAAAACCTAAAAATTGTGTTTTCCCGCAATTCAGAGTGCCAATTCATGAAATCGACGCGGCCAACCACATGGCCGTTGTAACACCCCTAACCTATATCCGACGCCGGAATAGGGTTACGGAGCATTATCAGACTTAAAACTCAAACAATCATACTTTTTATATACATTTTTCATTCCAAACAAAAGCCATTCAAATTCATTCATATGGTCCCTAATACGATCCCTCGAGGCCTAAATAGACATTAAAAGTAGTTCAGGACTAAACCGAGTACTCAAGGAATTTTTAAGAAAGCATTGAAATTTTCAATGTGTAGGGGACACACGCCCATATGGCCAGGCTGTGTGTCTCACACGGCCAAGAGACAAGCCCTTGTCTCAGGCCGTGTGGGCATTCGAAATGGGATCACACGGCCGTGTCCCATCCCGTGTCCGACCCCTTATAACTCACTTTTGGGTTACACGGTCAACCACACTCCTGTGTACCAGGCCATGTACCCTTTGAAATGGCCTTACACACCCATGTGCCAAGCCGTGTGAAAACTAGAAGGTATACTAACTTGTGCCACACGGCCAAGCCACATGCCTGTGTGCTAGGCCGTGTGAAGCTACTGACTTGATTTCTATAGAAGTATCAGGAGACACACGACTGTGTCATTTGGTTGTGTGTCACACACGGCTGAGACACACGCCCGTGTGGACAAAAATAGGCTATTTTCCATGCCAAATTTCTCACCAAAATTGGTACCAACCTAAGCTCAACTCTGTACATACAACCATGGCATAAATAGACATTCAAAACCAAACAATATAAAGTTTTTAACATTTTAAAATATCACACACCATTATGTTACTCATGTGCACATCAATTGACCACTTATAACCTATCAAAATATGCTTTCAAAATCTGCCTAGATGGACATCACCTATATGAGGCATTGTGCCTAAAACTTAGCATGCATACTACATCTTAATTTCAACCATTTGGTACCCAAAATACCAATCACAAACAAAGCATTCACATAGCGACTTTACACCACATATCATAAGGCCATTTACATGACAAAACATATACCACATTCAAGCCAAACCAAATGACTAAATAAATAACAAAACATATAGGCTACATGAGCTAAAACACCTATACATGCCATTTAACCAAAATATAAAATCCTAAGTACTAAAATAAGTGTTTGATAGTGTGAGGCAGTCTCTAACAACTCCCAATCGAGCGAGCTTCCAAATCACTATAAAACATGGAAAATAAAACGGAGTAAGCAATTAAGTTTAGTAAGTTCGTAAAACATAGAATTAAACTTACCATATAACCTTAAATTTAGGTAAGTAACTCAAAGCATAACTCATTTCAATTTGGCCAAAGCCTATCACATAACAATTCATCAAGCTAGCCATGTATACATATAAAATTCGAGAATCATGTATGAATTTAAAAATTATTAAAATTTCATGTACAAGTAACATTTATACTATATATCCGTATATCATTTATATAAACCATCTCCATGTAAATACTTGTAATAGTTCGTATCGAACTTGTATAATCTCGTAATAACCCTATGCCCATTGAACCACTTAGAATATCGTTAGATACACGGGTGGTACACACAAGGTGTACTGAACTGTAATCTGTCAATTCCAGTACATGTATGCTCCTATGAGCGATAATCGGTAAGCTTCTCCGAGCTAAATATCAATAAGTTCATACGAGTTAAATATCGATCTGAATATCGGTAAGCTTATACGAGCTAAATATCAGTAAGCTCATACGAGATGTGGTGAGTCCGCAACACATGCAAGATCTCAACAAAAATGGTAAACCTAATGACATGTCATTTGTATCCTACGAATTCTTAAGGTTCAAACGGGACTCGGTATTCTTCATACTACCTTGGTTATGCGTTCGATAATTATACATCGTGATTACACAATCCAAATACATATATTTCAATTAAATTATATAAATACACAATGTAATTACACGAACTTACCTTGAACTCGTATGACGGACAATGATCGTTTAATCGATAACTTTATCTTTCCCTCGATCTAATTTCGTACGTCACTTTTCTTGATCCTTATAATCAAATTGAACTCATTTAATCATTGTCCTATTCAATTCAATCCAAATTTCAAGTTATGGCAAAATTACCACTTCGCCCCTACATATTTGGCTTCTTTACAAATTAGTCCCTAGGGTCGTAAAATGAAATTTATGCAATTTCATCCCTATTTAAGCCTAGCCAAGTTTCATATATGCATATATTAGCTCAGAAAATTAACAATTTCACACATTTAACACAATTTTCCCATTTCTCAATTTAGCCCATATTTGACAATTTTATCAAAACTCACTTAACAAAAAGTGTTTATCTCACAACAATGATTCATTTTCTTTCATTAAATTTCAAAATTCTAACATATTCATCAATGGTAAAACCCTAAACCTTCAACCATTTTGTAAATTAGTCCCCGAGTTAGCTAGGTTAAGTTACAACGATCCCGGAAACATAAAAACTATTAAAAACGAAACAAAAATCACTCACCATGCAAGGGAGAGCTAAGCCAAATTTCAAAGCTTTAAAAACCCCAATGTTTGCTGAAATTTTTAGTATGCTGAAGAAGAAAGATGATGACTATTTTATTATATTAAATTTTTAACCTTTAATTACCTAATTACATATTCACATTTACCTAACTTTAAAATTTTCAAAAATACCATGCCATGCACATCCACTAACTCATTTAGTGATCTAAATACCATATAAGGGCCTCCAATTTAAATTTGTATAGCTATTTAACACTTTTAGCTAATAGAACACAACTTTCGCACTTTACGCGATTAGTCCTTTTTCACAAATTAAGCATACAAACGAAATTTTTATACTATCATATTATCATGCTGTAGATATTAAAATAAAATTTTTTTTACTTCAAATTTGTGTTCCCGAAACCACTGTTCTGATTCCACTGAAAATAGGTTGTTACAGCCGTGTGGCAGCCCGTGTGGCTCACACGATCATGTGGACAAGCTGTGTGGAAGGGATTAGCTTGTGTGGCTCCTGTAGCTTACTCTCATTTTTCTTTTTTCACTCTTTTTGCTCCCAAATACTCTATTAAGCATAAAAACATGAATTCAAAGGATTTGGAGAAATTCACAATTAACATCAAATAATTACCCAAAAACAAATTAAGAATGAGGTTAAAACATGTTACTTTTAGCACTTATCACATGTAACGACCCGAATTTTACGGTTATCGAAAAAGTGTATTTTCGGGTCTCTGTTTCTAAAAAATAGATTCTTAAATATTTATTGGAAATATTTACGAAGTTAATTGAGTGGTTAATTAGAGTTTAGTTAGGTGAATTAGCTTAAATTAAGGTTAATTAGGTATAAGGATTAAATTGAATAAAGTATGAAAGTTTAATTATAGATTAAAGAAAAGTTAAAAGGATCAAATAGGAATTATGCCTTTTCTAAAGTTGAGGCGACATATGCCTGATAAAAATCTTAGATTTTTATGTTTTAAATATATATAAATATATTATTTAATTATAAAGTATATTATTATTGTAAATTATATTAATTATATTATATTATTATATTATAAATAAACTAAAAATTAACAAATGTATGGTGCATATGATGACATGTGGAAAAATGAAATACATATATTAGTAATTATTACTTATTTACTTATTATTTAAGTAAATAATATTATATTATATTATTATTTTTGTTATTACATTAAACTAATTAAATAAAGGAAATAAAAAGAAATAAAATATAGAAAAAGAGACAAATAGAAACAGAATAGGCAAACGAAACAGAGAAGGAAAGAAGGAAAGAAAGAAAAGGGAAAATTAGGGTTATGAGGTTCCAAGCTCAATTGGTAAGTCAATTTAAGTCTTTTTCTTGTAATTTTTGAGTTTTTAGAAATCTAGAACAAAATATTTCATGGTTTATGTTGAAATTTTGGAAGCTATTAGATTTCTAGACATTGATTATGTTGAATAATTGAAAGAATTAGGGGATTGTTTTGATAGAATTGGAGGTTAGATTCTTAATTTTGTGAAGTCTAGGGACTGTTTTGGTGGATTGTTCCCTTGTGGTGGAAATTTGAGTTGAATTACTAAGTTTAGTGAGTAATTAAAATATTTTGTACCATGAGTTTTGTTAATATTAGCTTTCAAGAAATTTAATGCTATAAATTAAATTAGCATGGTGTTAAGTTATAAAATTCAAAAATTTAGGGATTGTTAATAAATTATATGTATAATTGGTTAATTATAGAAATGGTAAATTCAAGGATTAAAATTGTGAATTAATTGAAAGTATGAGTTACTTTGAACCTTGTGGAATAATTGGTTGATATGATGGATTAAATTGTATAAGATGTAAATGTTTTGGGGCAAATGTGTAAAAGTATAAAAAGTAGCTAAAGGTATTGAAATTGATAATTTTTAATTATTTTAATTTCCGTAGCTAATGTTGTTCCGGAAAAACCTTGCCTAAGAAAGGAAAAGGTAAAGTCAACTAGGGTTAGCTCGAAAATTACGGTTTGTATTTCTATAATCCGAATTTAATTATTAATTATTATATTTTAATTTAAATGTTTACGGTAAAATTAAGGTAAGTGTAGTATATTTGATATTGAATTGAGTGTTTGTGAAATTATGATTTATGTAATATTTGAGCATTGGTATTGAATTTAAATTGAATTGGTATTTAATCCAATTTTAATTATTAATTGTTATATTTTGGTTTATATGTTATAGTAATTAATATTGAATTGAATTTATATGGATATATGTGATTATTGTGAAAATTGAATATTGGATGTATGTTATATTTGAAAAATATATTGATTGAGAATGTGATGAAATTAATATGAATATGTGATTATTATGAAATTTAAATATTTGTTATTGAAAAGTAAAGTGAATTGTATTGAATTAAGAATATATGTGATTAATTGAAATGTGTATTGGTTGAAAAATTGAAAGTGAATTAAAAACCCTATTAACAGTACTCGAGATAAGTCGGATATAGTTGGCATGCCATAGGGTTGGAAGTGTTCAAGGATACTTTGACCTTGAGTTGATGAGGCACTATATGTGTCGTACTATTACTTTGACTTCAAGTTGATGAGGCACCATGTGTGTCATATTGCTACTGTTACTTCGGTTTAATCCAATGAGGTACTGAGTACCGTACTGTTATTGTTTACTTCGACAAAGCCGATGAGGCACTAAGTGCCGTACTGGTGTGTTGGTTGGGTTCGTGTATCCGTCAATGTCCGAGTCATGTTAATAGGGGTAAATAAAAGTACTGAATGACTGATTGTTACTGAATAATTGATTGTTACTAAATAACTGATTGCTACTGAATAATTGATTATTACTGAATGATATTGAAAAATATCAATTGATATTGAAAAATATCAATTGATATTGAGCTTGGATTAAAATGGATTATTGATTGAAATGTGAATTGTTGAATATTATTTATTGATATTGAACAATGAACTGAAACATGATCGAAACACAGGAATTATGTAACTCTAAATGGGATATAAGTGAATAATATTATTGTTCAAGTGAATTGTGAACATATTGTGGAAAATTGTACGAGTTAGTAGATGAAAGAATTGATTGAGTTGTAAAGGATTTATCTATGAATTGAACAATTATATAATTGTGATTGTTATATGATTTTTAAGCGAATGTTATATTTTCATATTATTAAGTGTTCAAATTATAGAAATACCACTGAGTTCATACTCAGCGTACGGTTTGTTTCCGTGCGCAGGATAAGTTAAAGTCAGATCGTTGAATCAACATCCCAGGCCGATCCCGAACTCTAAGTGGAGAAGTATATTAATTATTGGTAATGGCATGTACCTAGGATATCATATTCATATGAGTGTCATTTTGATTTATGAATGTAAAGGTGAAATAAGTAAATTTTAGATTTGGCAATGGTATATGGTAGGAATTGGCTTAATTAGTATGAATATGAACTATTTGAAAATGTGTGTGAAATACTTAAAATGATTCATCATATAGGCACATAAAATATCTAATTTGACATGTTTTAAGTAGGTTTGAATGATATTTAAAGTAATTGAATGAATGGTTATTGGAATATTTGCTATATTAAGTTGCAGGGCTGGTAAATTTGTTGTTTAAGGCTCATTTTGAGTCCACACGGCCTAGCACACGGGCGTGTGGACTAGCCGTGTGAAAATTGTACCTTAATACTTTTAAGTCAGAGAGTTACATAGGCTCTCAACATGGCCGTGTGACCTAGCGACATGGTTGTGTGATCTAGTGACATGGCCGTGTGAGTCACATGGGCAATCCACACGAGTGTGTGGATACTGTTCATAAGGAAAATTTTGAAATTTTGAGAAATTTTCGTAGTGATTTTAAATTAATCCCGAATTGATTTTACTGCTTATATTGGGCTTCGAGGGCCCATTAAAGGGACGATATGTTAAATTTAAGATAAGTGTAAACAATTATTTAAATTAATGACCGTAAATGAACTGTATTTACTAGTAATGCCCTGTAATCCTGTTTCGGAGACAGATAAGGGTTAGGGGGTGTTACATCACATATTACATTATCATGTCCATATTTGAACTTAGATTTGTGAATTAGAAATGGTCAAATAGTTGGATTGTGTAAATGAATTTGACTCTTAAATGGCTTATATGAAATGATGAATTACTTGTGATCATATATGAATGCATATATCTATTTGTTAAATGTTTAGATGATGCCATAAGTGTTTAATATGGAATGTAAGTGTAACAATCCATTTTTAGTGAAATCGGAATAGTGATTTGGGGACCACAAATCTGACAAGTAAAACTTAATAGTATTATTTTAACGTCTATGGAATGTTAGTAAGGTTGTATAAAAATTTTGTTAAGAAATTTTGACGTTTGCATGCTTAATTATGTGAAAAGGATTAAATTGTAAAAAGCACAAAAGTGGAGTTCTAATAGCTAAAGGTGTTAAATAACTATGAAACTTTAAAATGAAAGGAATTAGATGGTAATTAGACCATTCATGAGGCTAGTGGATGTATATGACTATGTATTAATGAAATTTTAGAGTTAAATAAAGGATAAATTTGTAAATTAATAAATTAACTTAAAATAAAAATAATGTAAAAAAAGGTATCATCTTTCTAAAGAATTTTATTCACCAAAAATAAATAAGAAAACCTCCTTTTAACACCTTGAGGATTCAGCTAGCAATGTTCTTGCATTTGATCATATTTTAGGCTAGTTTTTAATGATTTTTATGTTTTCGAAATCGTCGTAGCTTAATCTAGCTAGCCCGGGGGTCAATTTGCAAAATTTTTAAAGAGTTAGGATTTTTTCATGAATTTTCTTGCATGATTTTTGGTGTTTGATAGAAGATTATGAGTTATTATTATTAAATAAACAAGTGTTGCAAAGGGATTTTTGATGAAATTGTCATTTAAGGACTTATTTGTAAAAATAATAATTTTTTTGTTAATTCATGAAACGGTGATTTGTATAAGTTGGTAGATGTCCCTAGTGAATTAAGCTAACATGATTTGAGGATGAAATTGCTTAAGTTTCAATTTACGAGCTTAAGAACTAAATTGTAAAGAAGTTAAAATGTTATGGGCAAAATTTTAATTTTGAAAAAATATGAATTATGGATTGAATTGAGTAATGGAATTATTAAATGAATTAAATCTATCTATTTAGATCAAGACAGACTTCGTACGGATTTAGATCAGGGAAAAGCAAAAGCCTCGGATTGATTGACTACGTTTTTACGCATTGTTTGTCAAGGTAAGTTCGTATGATTAAATAACGTTTTAATGTTATATTGATCTATATATTCATGTGTTATTTTCCATGAAATTAAATGGTGGAAATCCAACAATGTTACGATGATTAACAAGCCCCGTTTGAACGTCTTACCAACGTCTTACCAATGTTTATGGTAAAAATTAAGGAAATCCAACAATTAGGGTTTTCATGTTTCGAGTGCTGGTCTTGAATGTCTTACCAATGGCTGAGGTCCTGCATTTGTTGTGGATACTCTACAACTTGTGTGAGTAGCATCGTGTAGCTTACATTCCGACCTACAACTTGTGTGAGCAGACCCATTTCACAGCTCGTATGAGCAACGATGTAAAGGAAAAGGAAATGAAATGTTATATGTTTAGCACACTTTATGTGAGCTTTCCCACATATCCAATGTTATTCTAAATGGTCCAATGGGCATGAAAAGGAAAGGAATGATAAGTGTATAAATGAATTCTGTCATGAATCTATGAAAAGGATTGAAAAGGAAATGTTCAATGAAAGCATATCTATGTTCATGAAAATGATGATCTCAAATGATGTTGTTCATGTATTATGACTTACCTTATGTTAATTCAAGTGAATTATGAGTTGATGAACTAACATGTGTTGTTGATGATGCTTAGGCTTGTACCAAGCTTATGGTTGGATTGTATCATGTTTAATTTTAATGTTTTGCATTGAAATGGCAAGTTATGTTCATGTTTTACGAACTTACTAAGCATTATATGCCTACGTAGTTTTCTTTCCTATGTTTTATAGATAATCGAAAGCTCGTCGGAGATTTATCACACTATCCAGCGATTATATCGGTAGTTCTTGATGTTTTGGCCAAGGTTATAATGGCATGTATAGATGGACTTAGGTTTAATGTTTGGTTGAATGCTTAGGTGTTGATTTTGGTATGTACATATGTTGGTTGTTTGGTACCATTTTGGTAATGGTTGAATTGTGTCATTTAAGTGCTTATGATACATGAGAGAAATGGTTCAAATGGTAAGTCTATGTTGATATGGTATAGGTCAAGTTATGGTATATTTTAAGATGGTAGAAATGTGATCAAATATATGCATGTTTGATAAGTCTATATGTTTGCTTTTGAGGTGCCTTACATGGCATATTGGTTGAATGTTTATAGACTATTGAATTGGTCATGTTATGTTGATTTTTATCATGTTATAATGCCTTGATCATAAGCACTAAAATGCTTGTAGGTACATATATGGGTTGGTGATGGAAATGGCTTGATTTTGGCCAATTTCATGTCCACACGGCCTAAGACACCAGCATGTGTCTCAGCCGTGTGTGATACACAGTCATGTGTCCCCTGTAGGTTTCAAGGTTTATAAGTCAGACAGTTACACGGCCTGACACATGGGCGTGTGAAGCCATTTTGAGTGTTACACGGCCTACCACACGGGCGTGTGGCTTGGTTGTGTAACCCAACTTCGAAAGTTACACGGGATGGGACACGGTTGTGTGTCCCTATTTCAATTGCTACACGGCCTGAGACACGAGCAAGTATCTCAACCGTGTGACCCTTGCAGTCCAAATATTCTAACTTTTTCAAGAAATTTCTAATTGATTCCAATTTAGTACCGAATTGTTTCTATTGCATTTCTAGGACCTCGAGGGCTCGGTTAAGGGACATTATGCATGTGATGAATGATTTATGCTATAATTATGTTGATGTATGAGATATAGGTTTTAAAGTTACGTTTTTACAGTAATGCTCCATAACCTTAATCCGACAACAGATACGGGTTAGGGATGTTAAAGTAAGGTTATGTAATATAAATGTATATGTAAATGAGGAGATATGTTAGAATTAAACATATGGGAATTGTATTTTGGCTGAATCAGTAGCTTTAATTAATGAAAATTGTTTTTAGGTGATATAAGTTGATGCCATTTTGGACATTTTGCAAAACAGATAGTCACGATAAGATGTTAGGCCCTTGTCGTCACGACGAGACCTAGTTAGTGAGTCGTGTCACGATGAGGAACCCTCGAAGTTGCGATGTTGACCCAATATTTTACAATCTTTGTAATTTGGTCTTAATTCGACCTCGGATTAGCAAAAAAACTTTCGTAAGTTTGTATAAGACCCGAAAATAATTATACATTGTATCTTACGCTTGTATTACTCATATTTAATTGTTTAATGGTTGAAATTGAATACAATTGACCGTAGTTGCTCTGATAACAAATGTAATATCTTGTAGCTCAAACTTGGCGATCAGGTTGAGTATGGGGTATTGCACCTAAACCACAATATCTATGTCCAATGTCCAATTCAAAGTGTATATCAAAAGAGAGGATAGGTAAAATGGTTGAATATTAAACTCAAATTTTCAGCTCACGGTCTCAAAAATAGAGGTTCATCAAGGAAGGTACAATAATACTCAAATAAATTTTCCAAGGATAATATACCATTCAAAGGTAAGTTATTTGGCTCTAGCTATGCAAACAATGCCTTATGTCATCCCTAGACATTTCAACAATTATGAATTCAAAACATGTTTCTATTATAATTCCATGAATGACATAAATTTCCAAACATGTATTTCAACATTCATCCACATATTTGTTTATCACATGGCATGAAATTTAACATAAAACGATCACGTCTACCATATTATATAGTGTAGTAAAATGAACTAACTAATCTAAACTCTAAAAGAAAAAAAGTTCTACTATCATCATACAAAATTTACATGTTTAAAAGAAATCAAAAACATCATCATACTAATAATGTCACAATTACCAAGCTCACTCACCATGCAACAAACAAAAACAAATAAAGAAAGTTTTTTAAAAAAAATTAATATCCGAGATGGAAATTGATGAAAAATTAATAAAGAATGCGATAAGAAAGACTAAATAACAAATTGTAAAAAAATTGAGGACTAAAGTGTAAATATAAAAAATGAGAAATGTGATCTATTAATTATTATTTGCCATAATAACAAGTTGGATTATCTATTGGTGTGCCGAAAATCACTTTTAGGACCAAATTAAAAAGATTAAAAAATATAATGACTAAATCGTATAATTTCTATTTTCGTCGTGAGGAGGATAGAAGTGTTATCCAATGAGTATTATTAGAAACTAAATGTGACTTATGAGATTTATATTCGTGCCTATAATTTTACCATATAAAAGAATTTCAGTCATTTTTCAATATAATTATTAATATATTTAATATATGGTATAAGTTTTGGGACTTTTGCATCATGGACATTAAAACTGGGTTACTATCTTAAAAACAATCAACTTACAACTTTTTCTTGTTTCAATCCATCAATCCTTTCTTATGGGAATTTTTTCTTTCTTCTTTTTTTTTTTCATGTTTTTATTTTTTTTTTATTTTCTTACCTTGAATTTTTATCAAAATCTCTAAGAAACTTATCTTCATAACTTAATTTCACCTCAATCTTTCCAATTTTAGATGCCCCCATTTACCACCTCTATTAATATATTTGCTGGTGTCGTGTGAGGTTTGATTGAAGTTGAAGTTTGGGGAGCATGTGCATCTTAATGCTACTCAACTTGGGGCTCTCAAATGGCATTTTATATTGTTTATTTTTACCCTTAAAATTCAAAGCATCATTAATTACATCTTTTGCAATTTAACCTTTCACGTGCTTTACATGTTTGGACCTTCAAACATATAGTTGAATTTTGAAGCAATCAAAATATGCCCATTTTTTATATGAAAATTATTTAAATTCGTAAAACACGTATTGGGTGCCATTCCTTCATAGCAAATATCCAAATAATTCATATGAAAATAAATATATATTTTTTAAAAGAGAGCAAAATCTTAGATTATTTTTCAACTTATTAAGTATTTTTTCATTGTGTCTCATTAAAGGGAATAATCGAATATCTATATTATAACTACTATTCATGAAATTGATGTTCTTAGTAGATTCTATATATGCTGAACACGTGTATTATTCTGAGTTATCTGTTGGACTTCGCGGTTCCCACATGCTAACTCCTTCATACCGTGAGGCTTGCACACATCCATTTGGTGGGTCCTAGTCGGGTCGCGGGTAGACAATCCAAATATTATCTGATTTTCAGGTTGGTAATCATTAGTGTATAACACTATCTAATTTTTATTTAGTTTTTTGTTTTGTTTTTTAAAGAGTTAAATTCAATTCTATATTTTTTAATTGGTAAATATTAATTGTTTTTATTTTTATCTTCATTTTTTTCCTTTTCTCCGTTTTATGAATAAAAATTTATTTATGAATTATAGATATTTATTTACATTACTCAATTGAGAATTTATTTTATTTTTCGTTTCATTTATTTTTACTTTTATAAATTAAGTTAGTGCAAATAAATTTGTATTAACTAATATAAAATATTACTTATTTTTATTCATATTTACGCATGAAATGATAAAAAAAGGATTAGAAATATATTTAAGACAATTAAATAATATATGTTTATCATTATGAGCCAATTTTTCTTTAGTTAAAGAAGAATTTTTGCCAAGAAAATAAAGAAGGAAAAATGTTACTAAAATAGAAAATATAAATTAGTTCAATAATTTATTTTATTAAAATATTAATTTACATTGTAATCTAAATCATTATTTATTTATTTTTCATTTATTTATATAGAATAAAAATAGAAAATTACAAAAATTAATAAAATTAAATATTTTTATAACTAATTAAATTTTTAAAATTTGTTTTTAATTATAACATAAATTTTATTTTTAATTATTTATCTATGATAAATAAGAAAATAGAAAAAAAAAAGGACAATGGTTACACCAGATGGAGAGAGAGGATAGTTTGAGAATTTAAAAAAAAAAAAATATGTACTTCGAAGTGAATGGATAAAATTAAGAATGTGAATAGGGACATACGGTGAAATTAACCCGATAGAAACCGGCACTTCATAGATATATATGTTCATCTTTAAAAAAGTAGAGTAAAGTTGAGACTTGAGAGGTGACCTTATGATTGTTTATCGAATACGAAAGTTCCCTTCTTTGGCTTTGTCTTTGTCTTTCTTTACTTGGTCTCCAAGAGCAACCCAAGCTTTGTGTTCTTGCTCCATTTATTTATCCTTTCAGTGCATTCTGCAAAGTCTTTGACCAGGTGTTCTTTCTCACTCTCTTTGTGAAGGTGATTTTTTTTGAATTTTTTTTTCTGAGTTTTATTTTATCACTGAATCTAATTAAAGATATTAATTGAAACATAAATTTCTTTTCTGGGTTTCAGTTGTTTTGTTTTAACCCAATGCCAATTATTAGCATTTTTTATAGTTTAAGCTTGATATGAGTTTTTGAATTGTCTGACAAGTGAGAACTGTGTAGAATCGTGGAGGGTTAATCTGTTTAAGAGTTTGTTCATAAGGTGCTGTCTTTTTAAAGTTCTGATAACAAAATTCTGTGTGCTATGTTTCCTCAGCTGATGAGTTTATATGTTCTAAGTTCATTCCCGTGTTGGGTTTTTTGATTTTTGACACAATCTTTCGAATTTTGAATCAGGAAATTCAGTTTGGGCAGTTAATGACTGCAATTGAGTTGTTGTATTTGGTGATTTTATAGGGGGTGATATATCAGAGCTGCCTTTTTAGAGATGATACTTTCAGCCCTTTTAACTTCTGTTGGGATCAATCTTGGTCTTTGCTTTTTGTTTTTTGCTCTATACTCGATATTGAGGAACCAGCCAGGTAATATCCCCGTATATTCGCCTCGGTTGTTTAGTGAAAGAAAAGCTCAGGAAGAGGATGAGTTCAACTTGGAAAGATTGCTACCATCACCTGGTTGGTTGAAAAGGGCATGGCAACCGTCTGAGGATGAATTATTGTCAATTACAGGCTTGGATGCTGTCGTGTTTATGCGCATTTTTATCTTCTGGTAATTATTAAATGTTTCTTTAGTTTCAAAAATAGGAATAGAACCTGCAGTTCATTTCTATGGGTTGTAACATATAGTGATCCATTTCTGTTGGGAGATTTGTAGCTTTGATGCTATAGATTCTAGCCATTTATCAAGGCAATCTTTAGTGCAAGATTGACCAAATTATGGTATGCAACTATGTTGCTCTGACACTTTATTTTCTTGAACACCCACATACCCATGTCCCTAAACCAACACACTTGAGTCCGAGTAACATAGGCTTGCAAGGCCGATATTACAAATACGTCAGCTTTGGCTAAGCAAAAAGGCTGCAATATAAGTTGTGATCTTGCTGGAGTCCATTTAGTATAAACTCATAATGGTGGTGAGATTACAAAATTCCTTTTGATAGCAAGACTTCTGTATGAGTTCAGCTACTCATTTAAACTTGTTTTAATGGACTATAGTCTTAACTTTGTTCTGCTTGGTTTGGTTATAATCGAGCCATTTGAAGTTTGTTTTGGTGAGTGTTCTGCTAGACTGATATCTCTACTTGTAGGATCATTTCGACTCTCTGCTTCATGTTCAAAATTATAGTGTCTATTTTTGCCAAGCAAAGGAAACCTTTTTTTTTCGTTGATTTTTTCAACAGGATGAACTTGATATTTTTGTGGCATATAAAAGTGCATTATTGTACTACTACGTTTCTTCTGGATCCATCTTTCTGCATGTCATCTTCAATTAATTTCTAGTGATCTTTTTTTTTCAAATGCAGTGTTAGAGTGTTTGCCTTTGCCTGTGTCGTTGGAATTTTTGTTCTTCTGCCAGTTAATTTTTCAGGCGACCAATTAACCATTGATTTCTCTAATTTGCCAAACAAAACGCTGGAGTCATTCAGTATTTCAAATGTGAATGATGGTTCAAACAGGTAATTATTATGTAGTTAGTTAACATAAGTTCAGTTTCTGATCTTAAAACTCCTGAATAACTATTGTTATGTCAAAGAAGAAAAAACCATTGCAGCTGAGACTTGACCAAATGCTTCCCTGGTGATTTCTCCTTTTTTTGTTGTCAGATTTTACGAGTATGAAAAACTTGTTTATAAAAAATTTATTTAAATTCTTAATGTCAAGGGAAAGCTGACTACAAGTTTTTTCCATTCTCAAGGTTATGGATTCACTTTTGTGCTGTCTATGTTTTCACCGTGTTCGTATGCTGTCTTCTGTATTATGTAAGTGATATTTTATGTATGCTATTCTGCCTATGCCAACAAAATTGTTGATTTGTATAAATATCAGCTAAAGCTTTAATTTTGGTGATACGGTCATTTTTGCAGGAGTACAACTATATTTCGTTGAAAAGAATTGACCATTTCTATTCTTCTAAACCTCGGTCAGATCAGTTTACGATATTAGTTAGCGGTATTCCTGCCTCTGCTGGAAGCAGCTTCAGTCAAGCTGTTGACAACTTTTTCACGGAGTATCATCCTTCAACTTATCTTTCACATACAGTGGTTCGCCGAACAAGCAAGATTCAAAGTCTTGTGGTAATCGACATTGTTAATATTTTATTGATTCAGGCTTTTATTTCTTGGAAAACTAAACTGAAATTGGACTACGACTTTTCAAGGCTAATGGATCTATGTACTATAGGGAGTTTAGGATGAAAAGAATGTTACCATAGATATAAGATGAAACTATGACTTTCAACTCCGAATTTATTCTTTTTCTCCCTTTTGGGTTCCGCTATTCTTTATCTGGGTTTTAACAGTTCCATGTTGTTGCATGTAGAATGATGCAGAGAAGCTATATAGAACACTTGGTCGTTTAAAATCGACAAACTCTCGGCAAAGGCATAAGCGTGAAGGATTTTTGGGACTATTTGGTCAAAAAGTTGATCTTGTAGATCACTATGAGAGGAAGTTGGAAGATATAGAAGATAATGTGAGACTCGAGCAATTATCATTGGGAGGAGAGGTTTGTGAGTTCTCTTGTGTCTATATATTCATCTCTTGGTCAAACAAACACCAAAACTGATGCCTACTGAGTTCAAATTATGAAACGAATTATAATTTCTCCATTTTTGCTGTTATGAATGTAGAAAGTTGTGATCTGTGTCCATATCTTGATTACGGAAGATAATACTTGATGCACCTGAACTTCTTTATGCCTTTCAAAACTTGCTAGGAAATACCCGCTGCTTTCGTGTCATTTAAGTCGAGATTTGGTGCTGCAATAGCTTTGCACATCCGACAAGGGATTAATCCTACGGAATGGGTTACTGAACGAGCTCCCGAGCCTAAAGATATTTACTGGCCTTTCTTTTCTGCATCGTTTGTGAAAAGATGGATGTTTAAGATTGTGGTTGTTGTTGCATATATTGCTGTTACAATTTTATTTCTTATTCCAGTTGTAGTCGTGCAAGGTCTCACTCATCTCGAGCAGCTGGAGACCTGGCTCCCCTTTCTAAAAGGAGTACTAAACTTGTAAGTGCATATTTTTTCTCTGTTGCATATGAAATGTAAAATCGGTTCAATGCTTTTGAAATAAAAAAGCAGGCCATTTCTTTTTCATGTTCTCTTGGTAAATTAGAAAAAGCTTTTGAATATGGATTTTTCATTTCACAATATACTAACAAATAGTGATTCTTAAATTGCAGGACTTTCGTCAGTAATTTGATTACGGGATATCTACCAAGTCTCATTCTTCAATTGTTCCTATCGATTGTACCGCCAATTATGATACTCTTTTCTTCCATGCAAGGATCTATTTCCCACAGTCAGATAGAGAAAAATGCGTGTACCATGCTATTATGGTTCACCGTGTGGAACATTTTCTTTGCTAACGTACTATCAGGTTCTGCTCTCTCTATGGTCAATATCTTCCTTGAGCCAAAGAAAATCCCCGGACTACTAGGCGAAGTTGTTCCTGCACAGGTGAAAACATGGATAAGCCATGGAGTTTTCTTATATATATTTAATTCATTTTTCCTTTAAATTCTTTTATGGTTCTATCCATAAACATGTTAGTATTTATTGTCACTAGTCCTGGTTGAGAAACAAATGCCTAAACCTTGCATCCATGACTGGTCTACCTACTGTATGTCATCCTTTTAATTGTTAGAATATTTTCGCATAAAAGTGTTGGATTGAGATTTACATTATTAACATCTAGCTAAGAACGATATATATGAACATTAACATTATTTTCATTAATGATTAAGTCATTTTCTTCATATCTGATCATTGATATGATGAAGGTTCTTTATGTTTCATGTAGGCATCATTCTTCATTGCCTATGTTGTGACATCTGGATGGACCAGTACAACTTCCGAACTTCTACGTCTGTTTCCTCTTCTTTACAGTTTCGTGCAAAGACTATTTATGGGGAAAGATGATGACGAAGATGATTTTGAAATTCCTTCAATCCCTTACCACAGTGAAATTCCCAGGATTCTCTTCTTCAAACTTCTTGGTGTTACTTATTTCTTCCTTGCCCCACTAATTTTGCCATTTCTCTTGGTTTATTGTTGCCTGGGATACATTATCTATCGCAACCAGGTCAGTGAAATGCCCCCTTTCACAGCTTGCTTCTTTGTTTCTCTTTCTCATCATTTTTCTTGAAATATCTGTGTCCAACACCCTTGATTAACACACCAATGTTTAGTTCTGACCGACATTTTATCTCTAATTTTTTGACAATTTCTTCTTCTTTTTTCAAGTTCTTGAATGTATATGCACCCAAATTCGAAACTGGTGGAAAGTTTTGGCCAATTGTGCACAATTCAACGATTTTTTCGTTAGTGCTAATGCATGTTATTGCGATCGGAATATTTGGGCTTAAGAAGCTTCCTCTAGCAGCCAGTTTAACTATCCCTCTTCCAATTCTCACGCTTGTATTCAATGCATACTGCCGGAAGAGGTTCCTGCCCATATTCAAAGCTTACCCAACTGAGGTACGATCACGAACTACATATCCATTGGTTATTTATATTCCCTAGTGTTTGAGTATTAGATACTCAGCTAAGCTGTTAATAGCTTGTTAATACTCTTAACACCTAGGACTTACAAGTGCTTGTTTTCCATGTTCGACTTGGTTCTTCATTTTGTTTTCGGTTGTCTTTGCCTGAATTTTATTTATTGTTTTACAGTGTTTGATAAAGAAAGACAGAAAAGACCAGGATGATCCAACCATGACAGAATTTCTCGAAAAATTAGCAACTGCATATCAGGATCCAGCTATGAAGGCAGCCCGATATTCCAGAAATGACGATGGGCGCAGCTCTCCCCTTCTTCAAGGTGTTGAAGTTTGAATTGGGTAAAGTTTTTTCCTGATTCGTGTATACCAACTGGTTAATAGTTTGTAATGCTAATGAAACGAAGTTCTCATTGTTGTTGTCCATGTTGTAAGATAGCTGCTCCCCCTTCGTTGAATTAAATCATGAGAATTCTCATTTCATTTCACGTTAGTAGGAGCATGAGATATTTTTTAATACTGACCTTCAAATATTTCCTGAATTACTTGTTTTTTTTTCATTCATTAAATAAACATTTTAGGTTTCAGTCTTGAACGATAAGTCTAACTTCAGTGCGGATTGCCACTGCAAACAAAAAGAGTTCTTTTATCTAATGTATTAGGACTAATTTTTCTTTTTTGAGTAGAGGGGGCAATTCTTTTCACCTTGAATATTACCTTCCACGTCATCGTTTAAAGATAATTTTTTTTATAGAAGGATCAATTTGTACTTTTTTCTAATGTATATGAGCTAATTTGTATATTTTTCTAGTAAAGAGAGTAAATGCAATCTAATTCCTAGTATAAGAGCTTTTATAGTACTTTTACCCTTTTCCATGGAAATTTATATTAAAATTTTAAAAAGGCATAATGATAATTTATCCCTTAATATTTACATCTTTTATTAATTTGGCCTTTATTCTTCTTCTTTTTTCAAATTAAGTTTGACCCTCAACCTTCTAAAAAAGTGTTAAATTTGACCATCTAACCTTTCAAGTAATTTTTTTAGTATTGATTAAAATGTTAAATTTTTTAAACATCGCATATCACATGACAATCCACATTTACTTAATTTTTT
Organism: Gossypium arboreum; assembly: GCF_025698485.1. NCBI lineage: Eukaryota > Viridiplantae > Streptophyta > Magnoliopsida > Malvales > Malvaceae > Gossypium > Gossypium arboreum. Next base: position 8,811,950 of record NC_069073.1, on the reverse strand, counting down.
TTGAATATTTTTATAATTTTAAATTATTTGTTGACGTGATATACAAGACAAATAGTGTCATATTAGCATGAAGTATACGTAGATTGTCACTCAGGCTATCACACTAACATTGCTACAAAATTAATGTTTTAACCAACATTTTTTTATAGGAAAGCAATTTGACTATTCTTGAAAAATTAATTACTAAATTTAACCCAAAAAAAAAAGAATAAAGATCAAATTGATAAAAATATAATCTGTGAAAGTTAAATTTATTATTATATCATTAAAATTGATAGAGTTGAAGATGTTTTCAAAATAAAAGTAGTATTTGAAGATGTTTTCAAAATAAAAGTAGTAATACTGATATTTCAATTTTAAATCTAGAACTATCATCTTCTATATGCAATGAGCTTCTTGTGATTTCTAGTAATTCTTCTACTTTTTCCTGAACATAATTTGCGAAAAACCACTCCAAATCAAAGTTACCAGATGAAACAAGATATATGAACTTCCACTGATACCCACATGATCCCTTTAAATGAATAGCTGAAGCACCACCCACACAACCATTCAAGCCATCCCTTAACCTCCTATAGTTCCATCTTCCACCTCTAATCATCTAATCATGCCAAAAATCACATATACCATGTTTTGTTTCTGCTTAATTTTGTAACCTATCACGTGTAATTATATGTGTGGGTTTCATCACTATATTCTCATGTCTTGTATGAGTTTAGTCTAGTATGAAGTAATAAAATTTATCTAGATTTTTCTAGTTTTTAAATAGCTTGTATTGTAATAATTTGATTATCTTTATTTGGATATCTTTATATCTAATTGTGTAGTAATAATTGATTCTACTAATTCAAAATCTGAATTTGTATTTATTTAATTTTACTATTAATGTAATTTTTAACGTAGAAGTTATTCTTTAATTATACTTAAATGAAGCCATGAAAGCGAAATTAACGTTCGATAGATCTTTCGTAACATAAATTATCATTTTGTATGTAAATAATAGGTGCAAAAGTCAAAGATTTGCATGCTACAAATCAAATTACTTGCCTGCCACATGCCAAGCATATCTGCGTTTTACATTGTAATTGTAATGGGAAAGTCCCACCGCAACCAACAATATTTGATTTTGTCAAAAAAAAAAAAAAAAACAAAAGCTGGAATTGAGGTATTTTTTAATATCAAAATATTCTTACTAATATTAACTAATTAAAAAGCATATAAAAAATTAGAATATTTCATGTATCATATATATGATGCCTAAAATTATCTCTAACTGATAAATAGGAAGATAATGCGCTTCAGCGCACTACATCTCATACTCTCCTGCCTCGGCAACAATACCCATACCTATCGAACTAAAAATCAATCAGCCAACTTAACTAATGTTTTACTTTCCACTATTATATCTATAAATGACATTTTAACCTTCAACCGTAATTTTTTACATCACTCTTTTACCACACTTATCAATCATAACAATAATAAACAACTAACAGTTAGTCTCATTTTGTTATTTCGATTATTTACTATGATTTTCTGTCATGATTATTGGGGTTTTTTTTTTCTTGATACTTTGATAGAGATTTTCCCAGTGGTTTTATTTTATAATCTCAATATAAACCCAGCAATACAGATTAATCGTGCATTTTGCCAAACACCTCTTAATAGTTTATACCCTAAATAGTCTGCATTTCTTTCTACGTGGAATAGACTTCAAAATATATCTACCTAAAATACAATCCACACACTCTCTCTCATTAATTTATTAAGGAGACAAGATATTAATTAGTAATGGCAAGTTGAGGCTGCAAAATCGTGTTTGGTTAAAAGGAAAAAGAAAATGAATCACAAAAAGCTGGCCTCCATTCCTTCAAGTCAATGCCCATATTTTATAACTTGACTGCAACTGCCTCCATCAATGTTTTTATTATTTTAAATAATATATTATTTTTAGGTTAAATGCTCAAATTGAGCCCAATGTTTTAAGGCTGCTCATATAAGGTCAAACTTTTCAAATTGGTCAAATACGAGTCAAATATTTTAGAAAATGTTCAAATAATGACTTCTTAAATATTATATATCAACTTTTAAATTATATTTTTATTCTTTTTTTTTCTTTTCAAGCAATAACTAAGTCAGTTGTAATGTGTTTTATTTTAAACACATTAGCATTCGCTTAATTTTTACTATAAATTGGGCTGATGTGCTTGAAAAGCTCTTATTTTAGCATTTTTGTATAGGGATGAGCAAGAAGAATCGAAAACCAACCTGAACCGAAGTGTTTAAACTATTTATGAAATGCAAGTTTAAAAACCATACTTACCTATAACCAAACAAAATTTTATTTTTAATTAATATATAATTAATTTTAATTTTTTATAAAAAATAAATATTTTGTATCTAAAGTGGTGAAAATAATTTAAAAGTTTTTAAAATTTTATTTTTAAAAAATATTTATGAAAAGACTTTGAAAATTTGTCAAATATGCAAAAGCCTTAAAACAAAACTCATTTTGTCAAGATAAGTCTAGGAATCCAAAACCAAATATTAACATGGAAAAATCAAGAAATGAAGCGAGCGAACCGAATTATGATGGATGGTTCAAAAATCCAACCGAATCAAATCAATATAACCATTTTGAAATGTTTGGCTCTTATGCGAGCAACCTTTAAAAGATTGGACCCTATCAATTTAGTTAGAGAAAGATATAAAGATTAAATTTTTTAAAATAATTAAAAAAATATTATAGTAGTAGTATTTATTTATACTATTATTTTAAGCGCTAACCGGGTTGGGTGTCTATCAATTGGATCCAACTAAATTAAGAAATTATGAAACTCATTTTTTAAATAAAATATCAAACATTACCATGACAACTTTTAAACCTAGAAAAATATAAAATCTAGAAAAATATATGTAATGGGATTTGAACCTAGAACATAATAATATTTAATATTTTTATTTTACCATTTCAACCAAAGTCTAATTTATTCATTACATTAAAATTTTTGTAAATATATTTGTTACATAATTTCTTTCACCCGCATTATAGGTGTGCCATAATTTAATATCTTTTAATATTATTATATAATATTTTTTTCCAAATAAAGATGAAACTACCTGCAAAATTAATCTCTCTATTACGGGGATTGGATCAAATTAGTCCCTCAACTATTAAATGGATAAATTTAATCTTGTATTACTAAGAAAATCAAATAAGACCAAATTGAAATAAAGTCAACATTTATTGTTTAAAAATAACATGAATTTTTTTCATTTATAATTCAACTCCAAACAAAATATTTCATTGAATCATAAAAGCTTTCAAAATATAACTATGTTGAATAGTAAATGATATTTTTTAAGCAATAAATACTAATTTCAATGAAATTTAAAAAATAATAAATACTAATTTCAATGAAATTTAAAAAAAATATTCTTTTCAATAATAAAATAATTAAATTGATCTATTTAATAATAAACAACTTAGTTCCATCCCTCACTATAATAAATTACAGTTAAAAAGCAATCCCATTTAATATGTATATTCACAAATTTTTCCTTTCAACGTTTTTTTTATACAAAGCTTAAAACTGATCATAACTCCCTTAACAGTTAAAATAAGAAAATAATACGCTTCAACACACTCGAACTCACATCCTCTTATACTGGGAATAATATCAATGCCAACCTGAACTAAAACTTAATCGACTATATTTAATTGTGTAAAATAATATCCTATTACACTAATTATTATAATTTAGTAATTTTTTGTTCTTTTTCCAAATTACATAATATTTTATATAATAGCATTTTGTGTGATTATAGGAAACATTATTTTATTACATTAATTATTATAATTTGAGGATAATAACTGTGTTATTGCACAAGATATTATCCGATTCTTGTAATGTTTTGTGCAACACAAATTGTAATATACATTATCCAATTACAAAATTTCTTACAACTTAACATAATGTTTTACGTAATTACACAAAACTCACACAATTGTGTGTGATTATACTAAATATTATCTTATTACACTAATTATTTTGGATATTATAATGTTTTGCGTAACACAAATTACGTAATAGATTACTTAATTACAAAATTTCTTACAACTTGCACAAACTCATAAAAGTCTTGTGTGGTTATAGGAAATATTACTTTATTATATTAATTATTAAAATTTGAGCATAATATTTTATGTTATTACAAAAATATATTTTATTACAGTAATTGAATATTTGGTTTGTTGTGTCAAAATGTTGTAATATAGGTTATTTAAGATTCCGTGTAAAATTTGAAATTTCAGACAAAATTATATTTTATCTTCGTACTACTTTGTGTATTGTATTAATTGTTAAGGAATTGTTATTAATTTTCTTTAAAAATTTATTTGTAAAATTTCGTGTGATTAAACGAAACATTATTATACTAATTATTATAATAAGGGTAATGTTTTATGTCAAATCTAAAGTAATATAGTCTTAATAATGTAATATGATCTCAATTTGAAATAACGTCACTGAAAGTTGACATCAAATTTATCTAATAGTAGAAGTAGGCACGTATCTTTATTCTCTTTTCTTTTCTTTTTTATATCTAATAGAAGAAAAGTAGCCCCACACTAGAACCCTTAAAATTCATAAAATAATAATCATTTAACTGAAATAAATTTAAAAATCTAAAATTAAAAATTAAATTAAATTGAATTGAATTATAATTAACATTTATAAAATTTTAAAAATTTAATCGAATCGTGAATGAATATAACAGTAGCGTTTGGGATTCGGAGCGGCATGAGATGAACCTATGACGATTGGAGGCATGGAATAAAAGGGACATATGGAGAGAGGAGAGATGTAATTAAAGTGAATAGGACACGTTATTCATTCAAAAGTGGTTGATATTAGGTCGACCTTCTGTCTCAAATTGCGGGCCTTGGAGGGCTACAAGTACAAGTCAATTCCCTTCACTTTTATTGGCCGCCATGCTTATGCCTCCATTTCAACCTTTTTATATTTTTGTATATAATATAAAAAGCAATATTACATTAAAATTGATCATATGTATAAATTTATATAAATCTATCTTAAAATATAATCATAACGAATTGATAATCATATTCTTATCAGTGTAAAAAAAAAGTATAAATATCTCAAATATATTTATCTTTCTATTTAAGGATCGATTAAAATTATTTTAAACACTATATATATAAAAATAAAGATAAAAAACAGTTTTATATATCTATTTACTAAGTAATTTTTAAATGTCGTAACATTTTATAAGATAATGAAAATTTGATTATATATTGAAGTGTTATAAAATTAGAGGTTTGTTTACTGTTATATTTTAAAATTATTTTTCAAGCTAAAAGCAATAATAATCCGATAGTTATTCAAGCCAATAGGGCTTTCTCAAGTTAAATCAAAAGTTGAAATTTTTGTTTTGACTTTTCGAAAACCCGTTTGGATGTCAAATTATAAATTTTACCTCCATTTATATTAACTATAAATTATAAATATGATTTTTATGTTTAAATTAAATTTCACAAACAATATGTATTAATTACTTTAAAATATTTAAAATTTATATTTCATTTTGACAATAAGTTATCATAAATTATTTTATTATTTTTATACTATAATCTAAATTGAATATTTGTTAATCTCAAAATAATAATACATCGTGGTAATCAAATAATGAAGACATAAGAAAAATACAAATATTTCACATTTAAGTGCATTATAATATTTACTATAATTTAAGTTTATATATTTTATATATTATAATATTAATTACTTAATAATTTATTTTTATTTTTATTTTTATTATAATCTATACTATTGTGGAAAGGGTTAATTGAGTTGGTGTCAAAGTGTAAATAATTAAATTTGAACTCAAAATACTATAAAGTTTAACATTTTACTTGTATCATTTCAACTAAAGCTTCATTTATTCATTAGATTAATTTTTATAAATATATTTATTACATTAAATTTTTTCACCCACATCGTGGATGCGCTTATAATCTAGTTTAAGGTTATATGTCTCCTATATCGTAATATTAATGAATTTAAATATATACTTTTAACTTAACAACGTCAAATCTAAAATAAATATTTTATCTTTTCAAAAATACCTTTTGACAACAATATTAAACTCCAAATTTTTCAAAATATCTTTTAACCTTAATAATAATCGACACTAAATATATCTATTTGACTTAAATTAAAAAAATAAATATTTTCAAATTATGTTTAATCTAGTTATATATTAATCTTGAGATGAATTTAATAATTTATTTTTATATAAAATTAATTAATTATCATTATTTAAAATATTTTAATGAAAAATAATTAAAAAGAAAAGAAAAATATATCAAAATTAATATTATAATAAAATTAAAATTAAAATATTTAACATGTATTTACATAAAATAACTAAAAAGTAAAAGAGAAGACAATAAACATATAGTTATACAACATTTTTTTTAAAATAAGCTTATGGCTAATGTAACAAGTTAATGATAAGGTTAAGGTTTAGGAATTTTAAAATCTTCGATTCAAATCTCATTCTGTATAAATCATGTGTGGGTTCTCAACTTATTTTTATTTTAATTCATGTCTCACCACATGTGAATCATGTATAAATTTATTTTGGCATAGGCACAAGTGAAGCTATAATTTTTTTTCTAAGGGGACAATGATTATGATATGTATTTTTATGATGAGTTAAAATGCAATTTCAACATTGTATTGACTTATATTTTTAGAGTTTTTAGAAGGATTAAATCAAAATTTTATTATTTTCAGCTAAATTATAATTTTATCATGTATTAACTTATAAATTTTTATATTGTAGGGTTTAAAACAAAATTTTCCAACCTCCCTTTTGCCCTGAGCAAAGGTTTGATTATTAGTCTAGCCATGCTTTATAATGATTAATTTTAGTTATAATCATTTGAATGTATTCTTTGAAATTGCATTGCAATTATACGTGTAACTTTTATAATGATTAATTTTAGTTATAGTTATTTGATTGTATTATTTGAAATTGCAATTGTGGCTATACGAGTAACTTAAGAAAAACATATATATCTATGTTTAATATATGAATAATTTAATTTAATAATAATTAAAATATTTTTAAAACTAATTAGATCTTTATTATTTTTAATTAAAATTATTGAATATAAATATCGTTATACCCCTTTGTATACGAACACATGGCAAGTCAGAATGATACCTAAGCAACAAGCTAGCTAACAACGAACCGGGAAATCACTCCTAAGTCCTACCTTCTGACATAGAAAGCCATTAAGAACCCAAACCTTTAGGCTTCAATCGGGAATGTGATGTTGTAGGTCACCAAACACCATGTAGGTTCAACCAATCTATCTTGTTGCTTGAGTCAAAGCCTACAATAAAGGTCTAGAAGGAGCAACCTTAGGCACACTCCCAGAAGAGGATTGAGACTACCCGATTGAAGTAATTGGACGCCGGGAGGCATGATCAAAATCTATAAGTTCATGGATAATTATTCCCCTGAACGTCGTTATAGCTCTTCTCCCAAATGAATCTTATCTTGGTTGATTTCTTCCAAAATCCCTAATACTCATTTTAGGCCTTTTTGAGCCTATTCAAGAGGTGTTACCTATACAATATCACCAATAAAAGGGATTAGCTTTAAAAAAAAAGCATACAATAACGATAGAAACAACTATCAGAAAGACTATAACCAAACATGTCATCATTGGAAGTAAGGGGCTCCAAAGTATCCAAATGTCGTTCATCATGAAGCTAGGGAATGCTTTGACTAGTACCCGATGGTACATTTTAGTTGTGATTGGGTAGGTGGCAATATTTGGTAATATAGCATATGTGCTCTAAAGTCACCCCTGAAGGCACTTGGTTATCCCAGACTTGACGTGAAAGGGAAAAGTATATAACGCCAAGGGCACATTCTCATTGTTTCAAAAGCCATCCACCATAAGTGTACCTGCAAACCCCTTTCTCCTCAAGACAATAGTTGAAGACACTTCTTAAAGTGATCTTAAAAGGAACCACCAATATTCCTTTTTGATTCATCATTTTATGATTGTGGGAACCTCCAAGACATCTTACAAGCGTTGAAAATACTAGCATTTCCCAATAGAAGGGTTCGTCCATTCCATGGAAAAACCAATTCTCCCATTAAATTTCAATTTTATGGGGATGTAATTGTTATAATCAACATTTATCGTACCTCGTTGCCATAAAACATGTTCTCCATCTAGGGTGAAATCATCCGAGGGTAGAATGCAAATAACCTATGAAGCTTCTCCTAATCCATCTCTCGTAGGAAATACATATACTGAAACATTTGATTGGAAGATTATATGCCTCTATTGCGAGACATAATAAAAAAAAACCCAAGCAATATTTGCCCTAGTGCTACGTTGAAATCATAAAGAACATCCCGGGTAAACTCACTTCAAGAAGAAACAATAATAGGTAGAACCCAAGCCTATTGTCAATAAAGTCAAGGCCAAATACCTCGCTAAAATGGTGTAACCCTTCCGGAATACTGAATTCATACTTATGATGTTTTGTAAGTAACTCGCGACATATTAACAAATTCTTCATATCTCGATGTGGTTATGGAGCACGAGTAGTTAAGGCTAACAACAAGATCATCACTCCCCCTTTTGAACTTAATCGTAGTAATCTTTTGATCTTTCAACGTCTCCCTTGTCGAAGCATTTCCAAAACGACATCCACCTCGACTGTGAGTCTTACCAAACTATCCATTTCCTCTTTCCATTTTTGCCCAAAAGACACCAAAAAACAACTTTGATAATAACAAAAAAGAAGAGCTACAAGACGAATTGAAATAAAGACACTCTTAGAGAGCAGAAATCAACTAAAACCAAAATATGCCAAAACACACAGTCAAAAGCAAATATTTTACTAACTTACTCGTTTTCTATTCTTAGCATAAATAACTATACGTTAAACGGTAATTGGATATGATATCTGTCGAGCGAGTTGTTACACAATTGATCTATACCTATCAAGTCAGAATGAATACATGATTTGTCCCATTATAGATGTTAAAGTTGTGATCCAAATTCTTATTAAAAATAAAATACAAGTGGCAAGTGGCCCGAAGGTTGTAGCCCACCGTGGATCCCCAATAAGCAAGATACTGGATTGGGGTCACAAGGTAAGGTACAGGCTGCATAAGAAGAATCTATATAGAAGTTTACTTCTTCTGTTTGATATTGATTTGAATAAGGTGTTTCAACTTTACTGCATTACTTTTATTAGATGTTGATTAGAATAAGGTTTTCTAAAGTTATGAATAGAAGCAGTCTATACTCCTTGTACTTATTCAAATTCAACATAGTAAGTTATCTTCTCCTTTGCCGATGACTTTTTCCCAAAAGGGTTTCTACGTAAAATTTGTGTTCTATTTTTTTTCTTTTTTTTGTTCTTTTCGATACATTGCCATTATCGACATTCTATTTTTGACAATAGACATTCTCATCCCATTGAAGACATTAACCCATCATGTTCCATAATGATGGTTAAAATGCAAGTCTAACACGTTAACATCATCCTACACAAGACCCTCGCCTATAAATATCTTCAAGAACAATGAAGAAGGAATTGATTCCAATGAGATACCAATCTTATATGTCAACTTACCTCTAGCTTCCAGACTTAGCACTCTCATCTTCTCCGCTCTGTATAACCTTCGACTCTCTACTTCGACTGAGTGAATCAGCCTCTATGATAATCACTACCTTCTTCTCCATACTTTCTCCTTATTGTATCACTCTATCAACAGAGATGAAAGATAACAAATAAATAAAATAATAATTAATTAAGGGTAAAGTTATAATTGTATTTAAATTTCATTTAATAAATAATAATGGATTTTTCATCAAAGAGGTGCGGAGAAGTGAATTTTTTATTATCAAACCTGGTAAGCTTCGAATAATTTTCACTATAAAATATAAAATAAAATAATAATAATAATATCTTAAATTGTGATTCAAGAATCTGCCTAAAACAATACCATCTCCCAATTGCCTTTTGACATGGCAGCATGACCTTATGTCTTCATTCAATGTCTCTACTGTATAGTGGGAATAAGGTTTCTTTTTATAGGATTAATATTATTTTTCTTTTTTTTCAAAAAAAAGTTAAAATTTGTTGGAGTTTATTTGTATTTTATAATTTTGGCAATATTTTAAAATCTGGAAAATTTTCGTATTTATCTCATCCACAAAAGGGCCCATGTATTATTATTATTATGAAAGTTAAGTTAAAAGGTTTAATTTTTATTTCAGTCACCTAAAATTTATTATTTAATTTTTTAAACATAATTTGATCTCAACATCGTTAGTTATTATCGTTAAAATAAAATTTTATTTAGAAATAACCTTAAGCATTGTGCTAATATACAAATTTATTATTAGCATGATTGACTAATTTAACAATAGTGTCTCTAACAGTTATCAATTTGGATCTTCTAGTAATATTAAAAAAAAAAGAAATGGACTAAATTATACTAAATTAAAATGGAGGGATAAAAGCTGAAATTTCTGTGTAGTAAGGGGATTAAAATATAATTAGATGGAAATAAAAATGATTAATTATGTTAACAAAAAGTCAAATTCCATACTTCATTACTCGAAGATAAACACGAAACTATGAGAAGAACCAACCAATTTTGCTGAAAAGCAACGAAATCGAAGAATCAGAGCAACAAAGAAACCGAAAAGCAAACAAAAACAAAAAGACAATTTCTCTCTCTCAATATATAAACTGAAAAACAGGGGAAAGAAGAGGTGAAAAAAATGGCAGAGAAAAGGACAAGATCAAAGCTTTCAGCTCCAACACGTCCATCCATAACTTTACCACCAAAACCAGCCATGGATGGCTTATTTTCAAGTGGTTTAGGGCTAAGTCCAGGGCCTATGACACTGGTTTCATCTTTTTTCTCCGACCTTGACTCAACAGAGAATAGGTCTTTTTCTCAGCTTCTAGCTTCAGCAATGACTTCACCTGGAGCTCGATTACCCCACGCTTCAATGGATGGTTCACTTATGGAGGTGGGTTTTAAAGATGGAGGTGAAAAAAGCCCTGGGTTTAAGCACAACCGACCTTTGAATTTTGACTCTCCTTTATTCACTGCGCCTACTGGGCTAACCCCTTCTGGTTTGCTTAATTCTCCAAGCTTCTTTTGTCTTTCTCCTCAGGTAATTTGAGTTGAAATTACAATTTTTTTTTTAAATTATGGCTCTGCTTTCTTAAAGTATAAATAATTTGGTTGATTATAGTCTGTTGGATTTCAATGTAGTTTGTCCAGTTTTTATGATTGCTTATTTATTAGCTTTTTGCCTCTAAATGAAGAAATCATTTTGTTTTTGTTCCCTTTTAGGGATGAGTACCCTTTAACTCATTAATTTGGGATTTTTTTTATCAACACAGTGATCAATTGAGTATCATTTTGCTGTGTCTGAGAATAGATGTGTAACTTATGTATGTATTTTCTTCTTTTAGGATGAACTCTCATATGCACCAACAATTAACTTTTGGTTTAGACTGAATGTAATTTTGAATAGTGGAGAATTGTGTGATTATTGGTTCAAATGTTTCTGGGGATGTTAGTTTTGAATCTTAGATTGATACACTGAAACTTGTTGCTGGTGACACGAGTACCAGGATTTGGTTGTATACACTTACTTCTGTTCCATGATTTGTGCAGAGTCCTTTTGGAATATCCCATCGGCAAGCATTGGCACAGGTTACAGCTCAAGCTGCCCTAGCACAATCTCAAGTTCATCCACAAACCGAATATCAAGCGTTGACGGTATCAGCTCCGTCAGAGTCATTGATCCGTCATCCATCCTTCACTCCTGAAGAAACTTCACAGTTGATGCCTCCTTTGGCCTCAGAACCTCAAAGTTCTGCAATAGAATACTCGGAAGCTTCCCAATCTGATAGGAAAAACCAGCTTCCTATTGCTGTGGATAAACCTGCTGAAGATGGCTACAACTGGCGTAAGTATGGACAGAAGCCTATTAAAGGCTGTGAGTATCCACGAAGCTACTACAAGTGTACCTATCTTAATTGCCCTGTGAAAAAGAAGGTGGAACGATCTGCTGATGGCCAAATAACCGAAATTATATACAAAGGCGCTCACAATCATGAAAAGCCTCAGCAAAATAAACAAGCAAAGGGTGGTAGTGATGGAAATGCAAATTCACAGGCAAATCCTGAATTTGGTTCTCAGGTTGCAGCTTTAAATTCGAACAAGTTAAGTGAAACCATGTCGTCTCATTCGATACTGGGGAAAAATTTTGAATCTACTCAAGCTGCAGAATTACCTGGATCAAGTGACAGTGAGGAAGGATGTGATGAAGAGAGTCGAGAAGAAAGAGATGATGATGAACCAAATTTGAAAAGAAGGTAAATTTCAAATCTAACTTCAAATGATCATACAAGTTCTTATTTCTTCAATATTAAATGTAATTTTGAGGGTGTTGTGCTTTTGACTGTAGGAATACTGCGCCGGAAGCTGCAGTAGTGTTGTCACACAAGACGGTCACAGAACCAAAAATTATCGTGCAAACAAGAAGTGAAGTTGACCTTTTGGATGATGGCTATAGATGGCGCAAATATGGACAGAAAGTGGTGAAAGGGAACCCTCATCCAAGGTACAATGGTCTATATATATGTTTATATATGGTTCTAATAATGGTGTTCTAGCAATTGTGCAAAGTTTTGAGTGATTTACAGTGGCAAATAGACTGCTTGATGTATATACGATAATCATCAAGAGCACTCTATGATCTAAATTTCTTGGAGCATTTCAGTACTAGGCTTACACCACTAGGGCTCTAATAATTGTGACTTGTCTTTCTCGTGTCGTATCTAAAACTTAATCTATGTTGCCCCAGCTTGGAGTACCCTGTATCCAACACCCTTGTCCAAAACGTATTTGGGTGGGGATAAAGATAAACCCTCCAAATACTGAGAAACTTGAAAAGGTTAAAGCATACTAATGTTTAGTGCATACTTGTATGGAACACGCATATCTGAATCTGAGTAACATAGGACTTGGTCACTGGATAAAAACCTTAAGTACGCATAAAAAACCTCTCTCGATTCTCTGCTATCGATAAATATTGGTTCGATTTGCTTGGTTTGTGCATATAGGTTTCAACTTTAATTCTTTATCTGCTCATATTGCTAGACCACAGTTTTGCATTCCGAACACGAATGACAAGCAAATCTCAAACAACCTCATGTCTCAGAAATGACTGTCATATTTGTATTCATCTCCCTGTTTTGCCATTTAAATTCTCTCATTTTTATTGATTTGATAAAAATGTAGATTAGTCCGTTTATTATTTCTCACTTATACTGCGACTTTTGGGATCATCTCTGACGCATCAAGCAATACCTACAGGAGCTATTACAAATGCACGAGTGCTGGATGCAATGTTAGAAAGCATGTGGAAAGAGCATCAACTGACCCAAAAGCAGTCATAACAACATACGAGGGGAAGCATAACCACGACGTTCCAGCAGCTAGAAACAGCAGCCACAACATGGTGAACAACAGTTTGTCGCAGACAAAACCGCACAAGGTTGTGGCTGAGAACCAGAACCATTCTTTACTTAAAGCGATGGATTTTGGAAACAATGGTCAGGGACCAGCAGTTTTAAGGCTAAAGGAGGAGCAGATAAGAGTGTAATCACCCACCTCTTAAAGCAGCGAGGGTCTGGCCATTCATTGGTATGAAAATGCACAAGGTTGGAATAAATAACGCAGGTGAAATTGAAGGATAAATCCTGGTGAAGCATAATATAATTACCCAGTTTTGAATGTTGGAATTTATAAGTAATGTTGTAAAGCATGTTAGGGCTTGTTTGCTGCTGCTGCCACTAATTTATACTCTGTAAGATTCAGTTAAAATGACAATAAGCAATTACTGATTATGTTTATGTCCAGTTTTTCTTTTTTTATGAATAATCTTCAAAAAGCCCATATTTCCATATTGAAATCTTGTTATCAACCACGATCGGAGAGAAACAGAACATACCAGTTTAACCCTTTAACATATAAACCCTAAAACATTAATATTTTTAATTAGAAATGAAATTTTGAAAAAAGAACAAAAATTTATTCAGTTAGCTACTAATTCCTTGAGAACAAGAGAAAACGAATTTTTTTCCCAACACAAGCAAAACCCAAATCTTTTTGGGGGAAAAAGATTAATGAATAGATGAAGGGGAAAACAGAGAAGAAATGTAGGGCAATACCCCTCGCTTTGACTGCTAGAACTAAAGCAGCAAAGCGGCCATGGAATCCCTTACCAACCCAGAAGAGAGATGGTGTTAATATGCGCCAATCGCACTAGTGTGCGCCACGATTTGTAAAGGACCTCTCCCGTGGAATACCACGCCACCCCTTCTTTTACGGGGGTAAGCGCTCGGCCTTTGGCGCTGCATTTTTTTTTTCTCATTCTTTCTCTTTTATAGTCACCTCTCGTCCTTCAAACCCTAACTTTACTTTACTCTTTTCCCTTTTTGCCATCACTTTTTTCCCGATTAACATTTATATCCTTTTAGGTTTAGCAAATATATATATATATATATATATATATACACGCTTGAATTGTTATGCGGACGGTTATATTTCAAGATTCAATGTTTTGGTCAAAATTTTCATTAAAAAATTAATTCAACTTTTTCGAAAAATTAATAGTTAAAATTAAATTTTAAAAAAATTAAAGATTAAATTTAATTTTAAAAATAAATAAATATTAAATTAATAAAAATATAAATATTAAAGGCTAAATTTATCATTATGTCAACTTAAATATAAAAATTCCAAACAAGTTAAAAGTTCCTAATTCCTAATAGTCCCAAACAACTTAATTACTTAACCCTCATTATATAATGTCAATTATATATATCATAATCCACACAGTTAATTACATGGGTTTAAGTTTCATATCAAATATACATTATAATATCATAATTGTATATAAGGTTATATATTATTATAATATATCATAAAGTTAATTACACGTTTAGGATTTAAGTTTACATATCATTAATATAAAATTGCACATTATAATAAAATAATAGTATATAAGGATTACATATCATTAATAACCTCTTGAGTTATTTAACGTGTATTGTATATATATATTATAACATACCGAAAATTAATTACACATTTAAGATTTAAGTTACATATCATTAATAAAAGAATACACATTATAATATCATAATTGTATAATAAATATTATACATTTATTATTTACTTATATATAACAGGTCATATATTATGTGTAGTTAAACATGTACGTATACTGTTTTTAATAATATAATACGTACTAAATATAATTTTTCTCACGTTATAAAATAAATTCATATTATAATATTATTTTAATTATATATACTAATTAAAAGTAATTTAACAAAGTTAATCAAATAACATTAATGACCGCATTGCACTTTTTTAAAGTATGTTGATTAACGTAATTTAAACCATACATAAGTAATTAAATTTGTAGTTTGCCTAAATATTATTATGATCGATTAAAAAAGAATTAATTTCGATAAATATTTAGATTCAATGATTTAAAAGGAGGAAATAAATTGCACAAAATTATAAACTATCTTACTAGTTACAACAATGGAGCTTCAATTTTTCTTACATATGTTTCATTTATATCAAATCAAAACTCAAACTTAAAAGCAGATCGAATATTTGCAGAAAGATGGATTCTACATTCAACAGGGGCCAGTGCAGTAAGGACTCACAGTTTAACCTCGGAAAAATAGGTTGATGAAACAGCCAACCCCTCGGCATCATATGTTCGAACGAGTCGCTGTCTCTTACCAGGTGTGTCGAGCCAACAGAACTCCAAGTGGAATGACTTGGATTCAGCTACACTCTTTGCAATATCAGAAGGGTATCCCATGTACATACCACCTGGTAATAATGTCAACTGGTATGCTCCTTCAAATTCAACTGAGTTATTCGAGATCATACCCGTCCAGTGCACATTAGTCCTTACTCCACGTCTGCTGTCCATGGAGGTAACATCCTGATCATGTATTTAGAAACAACAGACACAATGAGAAAAGACCAAGAGTCTGATAACAAAAAATCGACGAAAATAAGCATCAAGACGGACAAAAGCTGTAGACAATACAGTAATTGCATGGGAACAAAAACAACCCTTTCTGTCATCATATGTGCGGTCAAGGAGCTTATATAAATCAATTTCCACTGCAGGATTCCATGACTCTTGGCTTTTCAGGAGAATGAATGAGTGTGCTTGGTTTAAACTAATGTTACTCGGACTTTTGGACACTTAAGAAAAAAGAAAAGTCAACAGATGCATACCTGGATGAGCTTTTTCTTGTCATCCATTTCAAGATAAGCAACTGTATCAGCTTCGGTCATTGTCGATCCGTAAACACCACTGCGTTTTGTTACAGAATGACCTTCCCACTTGCCTAGAAATGGTAAAATCCGGTCCTCTCCATCCTACAATCAATAAAAAACAATGTTTATATACACAAATCTTATAACAGGAAGTGTGACTTACCGTCAACTAAAACAAAGTGGAGGAAGATTGATTACTATTATATTGCCAAGTGATGGATGAACGAGTGGGCCATCACCTCTATCCTCAAGGAAGATAAGAAGCATATCCACAAAGCCTTTGGGGTCCATGATATGGAAGGCCCTTGCTCGTCGATCCTTTGCTTGTGAATATAGGCAATTTTCACAAACGATGGAAGGCTGGCGAGAAGGAAGCTTAACATTTCTGTCAAGTAAAACAAATAGTTACTTCTTTTAACCTGATGCCGTGTGCATATGGGGATCAGGAGAAATCAGAGGAAACTGTGTTGAAGTGAGCCATTGCCCTCAAAAGATAATAATAAAACAAGTTGGCTAGCAACCCTACCAGACAAGCATGAAGCTTCAGTGGAAATTGATTTACAAAATCCATTCTCAAAGGTAAGTCGAAATTCAGAAAATTTATTCAAAACGGGGAGCTATGATAGTCGATACCATACATCATGCGTTATATATTACTGCTGGTTTTCAGCATAGCAGCACCTCAGAATTCATTCATCATAACAGAAAAACTTGCGCAAAACAAACAAGCGGTTTCGAATTTATGCAGCAAATTCATTACCAATGCTCTAACTTAATGAGAAGGAACTGCTATTCCGATTCTTTCACTATTCGAAATCATTCAACTCATAAAACAAATGCCCTTCCAAAATCAAGAAGCACTTACTTTGGTGATTCCTCTCCGGTGTCATCTTCCCCCAATACCCCTTGCCGTAACACAGTCTCTAACATGCCGGCCGTTTGGTACCTCAATGAAAAAGCCCTCTCATTGGGGAAAAAGCCAATCTGCAGACTAAACATAATGGATATTCTAATAGAAGAAAACAAACTTTAAAAGCTTGGATATGATAATAACAATATAAAGAAGGGCGAAACTCGGCTGATTTTGAATAGGTGAATGATTGGAAAAAGCTCACCTGTTGATATTTGTCAACAGTGAACATATTTGTTTCTTTTATTTTGTATTCTGCCCATTCAGCTTCCTCATCATGTCCAGAAATTGAAGTACTTGATTGAGGCTGTTCAATGTACAACCTAGAAAATACAATTTTGTCAAGCAACTTGGAAAGGAGAAATATTTGGAGTAACAGTGCCTAATTGCTTTTTTCCCAAGTTAAGTGAAAACAAAAATAAATAAAAGAGTAAAAGCAACAACCAAACAGAACTAACAAATTCAAAGAGTTAAGTCATCAATAATCATATGAACTTCCATAAGATAAAAGAATCATATTTCACCCACATAGAACTTTCAAAAAAGAAAAATAAGAAACTTAAAATTGCTAAAATTGAAAAGCCTACGTTTGAATGAGGCTGATGAGTTCATCTTCCCCATAACAACTAGCGGAAAGCCGAGTACTTATTTTTTGCAATAGATTTCCATTTCCATCAAATTGCTGCAAAATTCGAAGAACTTGTTTTTGAATTATTTAAGAAACGATGATAACTAATATTGAGCGAGAAATGAATAAATTACATGGAAAGAACCGGTCCATTTGCCGGAATTAAGGTCGAAAAACTGGCGGAGATTATCGATGCTCATGTAATGTTGTTCTTGGACAGGGGCGGAGTTGGCGGCTCGGAGTCTGGGGGTCCGAAAGGAAGGAAATGGGTTGGAATGGGGAAGCTTTGGAAGGAAAGGGAAGGGTTTGGGTGAAGGGGAAGGAAAGACAATGCAAGAGTAACAAATTGAAGCCATTGAAAGGGAGAAAGTGTTGTTTGGACGGAGTGGAGAGAGCTTGGTTGATTTCTTTTAATAACTTATCCGCTAGGATTGATTCTTTTTTGCTTTAAATTTAGTGTACTTTCATCCTTAATTTTTTGAGTTCAATTCTTTGGAGATTAAAAAAATAGAGTATCATATTCATGATATCGCAATAATTTTTTTAATTTTTTTAAAATCTTATATAAATTTTTAAAAATTCAAAAATATGTTAAAATTTTTTTAAAATAAAAAAATCAAAATTATACGAGCATTTAAAAATTAAAAATATCTCGTAATACTTTTTCAATGTTTCTAGCAGCATGTTTATTTGACTTAGATCTCTATTTAATATCTAAAGTAACCTTCTTTCATCCATCATTAGGGATGGCAACAAGGTATGGTGGGGTGGGTTTTTGCCCGACCCTGGCCTGAAACTTAATTAATCAGCCTCAACTCTGACTTTTAAGAAAAAATTCCATCCCAACCCGAATCTAAAATTTAATAGAAAACCCAATTATGTCCCACCTCGTCCTAAATTTAATTTAATTATTTTATTTTGAAGCAAATAAGATTAATATTTTTTGAGTTTAGACTTAAAACTTAATATATTTATTTTTTTCTATTTATATATTTATTTACTAAAAGTAAAAATTTAATATATGTATACATATTAGGGGTATTTTTGTAAATATTTCAAGATGAGGCGGGGCAAATTTATCTCGATCCCTATCCAATTTGACTATTTTTCTAATTTCACCCGACCCGACTCTCCTTGCACCCGAAGTTCTAAAAGAAAATCCGATCCTAATGGATTGGGTCGGGTCAGAATTTGTTGGATTCAGGCTTTTTTTGTTATCCTTACCCATCATTATGCACATGCTCTCTTTGCCAAACTCTCGACAATTTAGGGATAATTCTGGCATATTCAAATATTTACGACATTTGATTTGAAATTGTGATCATAAATGTTAAGGATTCAAAAAATATATAGATTAAAATATTTCAAGGCAACATATGTAAATGTTAATATTTAGATATTCACTTCACTTTTTAAAAATTTTGGCCTATGGATCAAAAAAGCCCTTGATAAAAAAATCAATTAAACCCTTAAAAAATGCATCCCATTGTGTCCTTGATGGCCGAAAAAGTAAATTAAGATTTAAATCACGATTTAACTCTTGAAATTTACTCATTTTCTCACATTGACACCTATTTTTTTTATTCTAATTTAGTACCTAATGTATGATTCTGTTATAATTTTTAGTCCATTTTACTAACAAATTTTTTAAAAAAATTGGTGCCAATCAAATCATGGTACATGTCTTTCTTTTATAAAAATATATAAACTTTTTACTAAATATACATAAAGATTAAATATATATATATATAATTCTAAAATCTAAAAAATTATAAAAATAACAAAATATGTTTAACAAGGATGACACGCTATGTGGAAGGATGTTGATGTGGTATGTCACTGTAATAAATTTTTTAAATGATTTTAATTTTTTTTAAAAATTATATTTGGAGACTAAAATGAACTTGATTATAAAGTTTAGAGCCGGCAAACGAGTAAATTTGGGCGGACTCAAATTGGGTTTACTTCAAACATGGATTTTTTAGGCTTGGGCCCTTGAATTGGATTTTTTTGGGGTAAGATTTTTTCGAATTTAGGCTCCAATCGAGCTAGGCGGACTCTGATGGATTCAGATAATTTTAAATTTTATAAGTTAAAAATATTTTAATTTTGAATGTAATAGTTCATTTTACTTTTATAAAATAACAATGCAATTCAAATTTTCCTTATAAAAAGCATAACTTATATATATTTAATAAATTTATTTTATATAAAATAATTAAATTGCTTATTTTATGTAGAATTTATTATTTTATGATATTATATGAATTAACTAAAATACATTTTATTGTTCATTATTATATTATATTGACAATTGAATAACTTTTTATTTTTTATTAAATTTATAAATTTAATACTCATATTCTAAAATATTTATTTCAAAACCCAAATATATTATGCCAAACCCAACCCAAATAGTATACTCATTATATAATACTATATCATATACCATAATAATAGAGTAGTACATAATATAGTAATTATTATCATATATTATTGTTTATTATACTAGTTGAATTATACTCTTAAGTTCATGTACTTTTCATACATTTGAAAGTTAACCTCCTATATTATATAATGCAATATCATATCATGTAGTATATAATATATTAATACATATATATGCATCAATAATTAAACATTATAATATCATGTAATATTATATCTTTTATTATAATCTACAATATAATAATATTTATATATAATAGAAAGACATTATATATTACTTCTTATATATTATTGTTTATTATTATATCGATTGAAATTTACTTTAAGTCTCTATGCTTTTCGTACATTTTAAAAGTTAGCCTCATGCTCAGAGATGAAGCTAGGGGGCTGGCAGGGGCTCGACCCACTAAAATGTAAAATTTCTATTTAGGCTCTTAATTTTTTTAAAAATTTTAATTTAATCATTTGCAAATTATAAAAATATAGACTATAAAAAATTAAAATTTCATCGGCCCTCTAAAAAATTGTTCTGATTTCGCCCTTGCTCCGGCTATATTTTATAATACTATATCATATCATGTATTAATAGTTTATATATATGCATAAATGATAAAACATTATAATATTATGTCATACTATATCTTTTATTATAATCTATGTTATAATAACAGTTATATATAATAGTAGTGTATTATATATTACTTATTATCATACTAGTTAAAATATGCTCTAAGCCCGTATATGTTTCATACATTTAAAAGTTAGCCCTCCTACATTTAATAGTTTATATATATGCATTGATGATTAAATGTTATAATATCATGTAAATTTAAGTCATCGATTTCGGTTTTGATAATAATTATATAATATTTTATTATAATATCATTAAAGTTTATTTTTATACATATATAATTATAGTATTAAGAATATTTTATATATTTTTAATCTTTTTAAAATTTATATATTTTAAAATTTAACATAAAATTATTATTAAATATTTTTCTTTTTAATAAAATTTTAATATAAATATACATTTTCTTATTTAAAGAATACATTTTGGCGAAAAAGAAGATTATATTCCATTTCCATCATCAATATTGATATAATCCAACATTTTACTACTGCTTAATTTCAATCAACCGTCTGATCTAAAACTGAAGGACCAAATAATAGTATGCCACAGCAAAGGAAATCATATAGTGGAAAATCTTAAGGCGAACAGCATCGGATGTTAGCGAGCCATTTTTGACCGGAGCCGGCTCCGGAGCAGGTGGAAGCATTTCAACGTTAACAGCAACTTTCATCCCATGGTAGCAGTAGCCACCGCTGCTGAGGAAGTAATAGGGTCTCAACTGTGTCAGCTCAACCACATCACGGCCACCGCGAGTGATGTTCTTTATGAAACCTTGATCATTGCAGTTGTCGTAACTTGTCTCGTTCACTTCCAGAACATTGAAGTAGCGCTTGTCGAAGTTGAAGACTTGAATAACAAGAAGCAAGATTTGAGTAAAATGGGTTTAAATGATTGGAGCCTTCAAAATATTTTGATGTTAAATAAGAAAGACGAAAATAGTTATCTGTCCATACATATATACCACTTTTAGATAGAAGATAAAAGATAAGATGCTTTCATATTGTGGAATGATTTGCTTTCATATTTCTCCAAAGTTAACCAAAAACCATCTATATATATCACCCTAAACCACACCATTTTTTGCAAATAAATCAACCCAACCAGTATCTCACTTACATTAAATTCTTCCTTTCTTTGAATTAATAATGTTCATTTATTGTGCACCATTTTATGTTATGATCTACAGCTAGCAATGCATCTAAAATGGAGCTATGGTTACAATAATAATCAAACAAAAAACTATATTTTTATCACATGACATATCGATTTTACAGTTCATGTTTAAAGTCTGTAGATATCTTCTCTTTTTAGTAATATAACGTGCCTTACCATCAAATATGCCTTTATTTTAATATATTTAAATAATTTGTGAATATAATGAAAATTTCATTTGAAATAAAAATATCATAGAAGTCCTTGTATTAAGAGTTAGATTGAATTTTGTTCTCTTTGCTAAAAGAACGAGTAAATTAGTCTCTATCCTGTTAAACCAAAAAGCATATTAGTTCTTTCAGTTAAAAATATTCATCCATTTTTTATGTTAAAAAGTGGCATATGACTTGACAAAATAACCGATTGGTTATACATGGCATGCCATGTAGGGGCGAAGTCAAAAAAATTTGGGAGAGGCCGAAATTAAATTGAATATTTTTACCATTACCATTACAAATTTTACCATTCTTGGGGGTCAGTGCAATTTTATCATTACAAATTTAAAATTTTAATAGGCCTAAATGAAAAATTTCCATTTGAGGGACTGGTGTCATGTGCACTTCATGTTGAGGGTACATGGACCAATTTTTACCCAAGTACATGGACACAAAATGCAATCTACTGTATTTATGATACTTTTACCCAAATTATTTTGGTATAATAAAAACAAAACATTTACTTAAAAGAAAATGCTTCAAAGATCATTTTAGCATTTTTCAGTAAAAAAAAAAAAAGACATGATCAAGTAAAACAAATTAAAAACAATGATGATAAACTGATATATCTCTTTTATAGTTGATTTAATAGAGGGAAAACACTTTGGTTCCTGGAAGAAGTTTTAAGTTTGATCAGCGATTTTTAAAACGGAAATAAACCAAATATTCAGCAACTTAAAGCAAAGAAGGAAAGGAGATAACTTACGAAGCCAATCGCCGACATAAAATCGCTCATGGTCGGACCATTCTGAATAATTAACGTTAGGGTTCCAACCTAGCTTGCCTCCAACACGATGTAATGCCGCCATGGAAGATTCCATCGAAACCATCATCAAAATCGCCATTAACATCAACTCAAACTTAACAAAGAATTTCTTTTCAACTCCCATGTTTCCCTTCGCAATGACAAATGCTGCTAAAAGAGTCGTAATGGTAACTACAATATATAGCTGCCGCTGTTGTTGTTGAAGTCAAATGATGAGTTGGAAAAATAATTAATTAAGATTATTTTGTAACGTATTAAATTGACAGTGCTAGAGTTACATGGTTCATGTTCTATTTGATGCTTATTCACCCTCCACGTGTAATTTCACTGGGAGCGTTGTTTGACATGGCAGATACTTATTGGCTGTTATGGTTAATGTTTGTACACTGAGTGATGGGGATTTTGAAGAGCGGTTACACGTACAAAATGATTGATGGGCAGTTTTATTTTGCTTCCTAAAAAAGATTTCGTCAAAGAGATGCTAATTTTTATCCATTATACATATTATTATATAATGGATAAAATATGCTTTAAATATTTTATTTTTATTATATTTAGGATTTAATTTTTCTACTTTTAAGATTTAAAAAATGTTGTCTACCTTGTTGCACGAGTTTAGCGTTCTGCGGTTATTTAGTTAGAGTTTGTCAACAACAATAAAGTTAGATTTCAATTTTGGGCGCGAGTTATGGTTAATCTTAATGTGGTGGGGGTAGGTTTAGCTAATTTTCATATTATGGATAAGGAGGAGGACCTTTTGGTGGTGGAAGGAGATGAAATATCTGTTGATCCAGAATATGAATTATGTCTGGTAGGGCAAGTTCTTACAGAGAGTGTTGTGAATTTCCCATCTTTAAAAAATACGATGGTGGATTTGTGACATCCGCTACGAGGAGTATCTATTATGGAGATTGAAGATAAGCGTATTTTGTTTCGATTCTATAGTGAAATTGATTTGAAACGGGTTATGGATGGAATGCCATGGTTCTTTAACCGACATCTGATTGTATTTCATAGATTAATAAGGGGGAGAATCCATCAACAGTTTCGTTATGGGCTATAGTTTTCTGGGCGCAGATTCACAATTTACCGTCTGGATTTATAATGGAAGGGATGACACGACAATTAGGGGATTTTATTGGATGTTTTATAAAGTATGATGCGTTAATGGTCACGAGAGGGATAAGTAAATATATGTGGATTCGAGTTATAATAGATACCCATATCCCAATTAAAAGGAAGAAACAAATTAGTATTGGGCAAAATCAATTTGTATATCCATTGTTTCAATATGAAAAATTATCGTTATTTTGTTTTCAATGTGTCCGTTTGGGTCATAGAGAGAGTTTTTGTCCAGTGCGATTAACATTAAGGATCAGAAAGTGGAATTTGGATGGGATCTATCTCTGAGGGCTACACTAAGAAGGGGAGGGCAGTTGACGAGTAAATGGTTGCGGGAGGAATCCGAGAATGAAAAGTGGGAAAATATAGATATAGACGGGGAGAATACGGCAAGAAGATTTGGTGTTGATGTAACCAATCAAAGAGAACATAAATGAGGTACAGGGTTTGTGGGGAGGTTTATGCGATATATTAAGAAACCAACGGAATTGAGGATAGAGGGTAATATGGGAAAATTTGAGGGAATGAGAGATGAAGCTGATTTGGAAGATACGCTTGTTGAATTTGTAGATGGAAAAAAAAAAGACAAAGATTTAATCTAGAAAAGGGGTGGTTCTGATAATGGTTGGGGATTAATGGAGGGAAGATTAGATAATGCAATATCGGTGGCCACTGTTAAGCAGGCCGACCGGGCATAATGAAAATATTCAGTTGGAATGTTCGTGGCTTGGGGTAGCCACGAGCAGTTAATCGTCTCAAAAAAAATTGAGACACATTCAGCCCCAAATTTTGTTTCTTATAGAAACAAAGGTTGCTAGAAAACATATGGAGAAAATAAGGAGAAAGTGTGGATTTGAACATGAAATTGATGTTGACACGGAAGAAAAAATAGGGGGATTTTCATTAGGATGGAGAGATGAAATGAATTTAAGTTTAAAAAGTTTTTCAAAATTGCATATTGATGTGGAGGTAGATGAAAAAAAACGAAAAGATTGTATGGAAATTTATGGGTTTCTATGGAGTGCTTGTGGAGAATAATCGAAAGGAGTCATGGAATTTATTATGGCATCTGAAGTGTGGAAATAACAAGCCATGGATAGTTTTGGGAGATTTCAATGAAATTTAGTTTTCTTTTGAAAAACAAGGAGGAAGAATAAGGGACGAAAGATAGATGGGTGTGTTTAGAGAGGTACTTGAAGATTGTGAACTAAATGACTTGGGATTTTCTGGGCAGTGGTACACTTTGGAAAGAGGTAGATTGGTTGGAAATAATATTAAGAAAAGATTAGACAGAGGGGTTGCTAACCAAGAATGGTAGGATCTTTTCACAAGGTACTTGGTGAATCACTTGCAACATGGTTTTTCGGATTATTTTCAGTGTTAGTTGATACGAATAGAGATGAGAGATTGCAGTTTAATGATCGACACAGGCAATTTCATTTTAATACCGACTGGATGCTAAACAAAGATTTGGAGGAGCAAGTTTAACAAGGGTAGTTATAGAATGAGATGGATACTTTGGCGAAACTAAACAAGCTAGGGGTACGATTGAGCAAATAGGCAAAGAAAGAGAAAGGGTTACGAGATCACTAAACAAAAGAATTGAATTCGAGAATGTTTGAGTTGAGTTCTGAAGAAATCAATGATGAGGTTTTAGCAGAGATTACAGAGGTTAAATTGGAGATGAATCTCGAAGCTGATAAGGAAGAACTTTTTTGGAAACAAAGGGCGCGAGTCAATTGGCTTCAAATGGAGGATAAAAATATGACATTTTTCCATAGGTGGGCTTCTCATTATCGGAAAAAAAACATGATTAAGGGGTTAGAGAATGTTTCTAGAAGATGGGTTACTTAGGCTAATGAAATCTCTAAAATAGCCACAGAATATTTCAAAGATATGTTTTCTTCAAAAGAAGTTAGAAACAGCGACAGCTTAATTTCAACTATTTTACCATGTATTACGGAAGAGCTTAATGAAAATTTGATGAAGGAATTTCAAGCAGAAGAGGCTGTAGAAGTAATAAAATCTATAGCCCCTCTTAAAGCATCGGGTAAAGATAGCTTTCCTACAATATTTTTTTAAAAGGATTGGCATATAATAGGGGAGGAAGTCACTAGGTACTGTCTGAATGTTCTTAATGGTCGATGAGACATTGAGGAGGTGAATTATACAAGCATAGTTCTTATTCCTAAGGTGATTTCACCAAAGAACATGAGTCAGTTTCGACCCATTAGCCTTTGCAATGTGATTTATAAAATAATTTCAAAAGTGATTGTCAACAGATTTCCCCAAGTTTTGTATCATTGTATTGATGACAGTCAATGAGCATTTGTACTAGGAAGGCAAATTACAGATAACATTTTTGTGGCTTACAAAATTTTACACTCGTTTAA
Organism: Gossypium arboreum; assembly: GCF_025698485.1. Lineage (NCBI taxonomy): Eukaryota > Viridiplantae > Streptophyta > Magnoliopsida > Malvales > Malvaceae > Gossypium > Gossypium arboreum. The sequence continues at coordinate 8,785,149 of NC_069073.1, read as the reverse complement.
GAAAAGAAGAGGAATCCGAACAAGGGTTTTACTTTAAAACTTGATATGAGCAAAGCATATGACAGGATCAAATGGTGTTTTATGAAAAGACTGATGTAAAAAATGGGATCCTGCGAGGAGTAGACTTCTCTTGTAATGAGATGAATAACCAGTGTTTACAGTGGTGACCAATGGAAAAAATGGGGAGGAATTTCAACCTACAAGAGACTTAAGGCAAGGAGATCCCCTAAGCCTGTACTTATTTCTTATTTGTACCGAAGGTTTCTCACATTTAATTGGCATGGCCAAGAGAGATGGGAGGCTTTTAGGGGCAAGGGTGGGAAGAACTCATATTTCAGTAACTCATTTATTTTTTACTGATGATAGTGTTTTGTTTGGAGAGGCGTCGACTGAGGGTGCTAATATTATGAAAAGCATAATTAATGGGTATGAAGCAATATCGGGACAAATGGTTAATTTTGACAAATATCTGATCTATTTTGATGGTAATGTTAATCAAGAGATACATGAACAGGTGGGAATATATTGGGAGTACGAATTTCTAATAATCTAGAGAAATATCTGGGACTACCCACAATGGTTGGCCGAAGGAAAAATCATGCCTTTATTGGGATTAAATAACGATTCAACAAACTGATATACAGTTGAAGTGTATGCTACTTATCAGCCAGGGGTAAAGAGGTATTTCTTAAATCCGTTTTACAAGCTATTCCAATTTATATGATGTAATGTTTTAAGTTACCAACTTCTTTTTGCCATGAACTTGAGAATATTATGTGTGAATTCTGGTGGCGTAATCCCAAAACTAGCAAAGGCATACATCGGTGTAAGTGGAGTGACTTGTGTATCCCCAAAATGAAGAAAGGGCTAGGTTTTAAGAATTTATCAATGCTTAATATGACCCTGTTGGCGAAATAGGGATGGAAAATTATTACGCAACTTATTTGCACAAGTAATGAAAGCAAAATATTTCCCTAAAGGGAAGTTTATGACTGCAAGAATAGGATCTTACCCTTCGTATACCTGGCGAAGCATATGTGGAGCTAGACGTCTTCTTGAAGAGGGGATTGGCTGGAGAATCGGGGATGGTAAGAATGTCAATATATGGAATGATACATGGTTACTGGGAACTGGAAACAGAAGAGTACAATGTTAGCATATAGATATTCAGTATTTTGTGGTGGCAGATCTAATTGAAAGGGGTTTTGTTACCTAGAAGCAGTAGGATATTCATTCTTTATTCGGTGAGGAGCAAATGCAGAAAATACTCTCAATACCGTTGGCAAGCAGTGAGACACAAGATGTGTTAATTTGGAGGGGCGATAGTATAGGGATTTATACAGTGAAAAATGGTTACTGATGGATGAATACAATAGAGGAACTCAGCATACAACATAATATTCTCCCTAAGTTTTTTACAAAAGTATGGGACCTTAAGGTACCAAGTAAGATTCGAATACATTTGTAAAAAGTCACTAATGAATTTGTGTCAGTCCTGTATAGTTTGAAACTCTGCAAATTGGAGATTAATACGATTTTCCCATTATTCCAAGAAGAAGGGGAGATGGTGAACCATATCTTTCTAGATTGCAACTTCACTCGACAAGTACTCCGTGAGTTGGGAATTATTAATTCAACAACCAATAGAGAAACAAATTGGAAAAAAATGGTTAGCAGTTGAATATGAAAATCACACTAATGAATAATGCAAAATCTGAACTGGTTTTTTATGGGCTATTTAGTACAACCGGAACAGAATTTATCATGAGGGAAGAAGGGACTGAGTGCGTGAAATTGTGGGTTTTATCATCACATATTGTGCAGAAATAAAGTATATGGGTGAGGTATTGAAGATCAGTAATGAGAAGAACAATAATGTGTGGCAACCAGTTAGGGGAGATGTTATAAAAATTAATTTTGATGCGTCTTTTAATCAAAACAATCATACATCAATATTAAGAATCATTGCACGAAATAAAGAATGTTTGGTGATGGCATCGTGTACTTACCCATGGGAGAATATTGCGGATCCAATAACGGCCAAGGCGAGGGCGTGCTTATAGGCTGTTTCTATGGTAGAAGAAATAGGTTTTCAATTTATATGTGTTGAGGGAGATGCGCTGACTGCTATTAGGAAAGTAAACCTTACAATAGAAGATAAATTATGTATTGGAAGTTTAATCTAAGAAATAAAGAGGAAATCGCACAAATTTAGAAGTTTACAGTTCAAACACGTACCAAAGGAAGTTAATAAAGTGGAGCATCAATTGGCGTTAGAAGGACGGAAGTATGATGGCTCGTGATACTGGATGGAAGAGGCGCCCGCGTGGTGGAAGAACTGGTAAACCGCTACAAAAATCGCACTAAATATAGAAGATAAATAATATTGACGAGTCCGGACCTGATAATGATGGATCGTTTCGATAAACTTGCGGAAAATAACAGAGACTGGGGATTGAAAAGCCAGATAATGTGAGTTGCATGAATGAAGTGTCTTTACAGTGGCTGATGCAAAATGGGTTTTTGGGTACAACGTTAAGAAAATGGGATTCCAGACCTAGGTTTTCATTTATATTTAGCTTTAAGTCTTTTTGTTTGCTTTTACAAGTTTTAAGTTATTGTGTTCTTTAATTTTTTCTACTTTTTATTTCTCCAATGCACCATTTTGGGTGCCAATTAAAGTAGGCCGTTGTAGTTTGAATTTATTATTGCGTCTGTATCTAGGTCAAGAATCCCATCAAATAAAAGCATCAGTTAATTCTTTCAAAAAAAAAGATTTAAAAAATGCTAGTCCATTTGAAAAAAATAAAAGTCCAATTTTAACACTGTTGAAATTCTTTTATCAAATTTAATCATATTACAATGTCATTTTTAGTTATATGGTTATCAAGTGAGTACTTTTTTATTTCAAAAATATCACACGAAAAAATTTAACAGTGTTAACAATTGGATTGAAATTTTGAAATTTGAAAAGTAGAGATTAAATTTCTAAAAATAAAAATACATGAACTAAATTCTAAATCTATAAAGAGTACAAGGACTTACAATATATATTTTTGATAATTGGGAGAGGGAATGAAATTGCTTGATATCAAACTCAAACTCAAACTCTCATACTTATAATATAAAACTATTGCCACTATATTAAGAGATTGTTGGCTACTTATAATATATTTTAACCTATTATAATCTAGTTTTATCATGTGATGTATCATCTAATTGCATATGTTAATTAAAATATATTAATTTATTTAAAACTTTAAAATAAAAATATTATTTACTTTTATTTATAAATTTAGGAAAAATAATAGAATTAAATACAAAAATAATGAAAAAAAACTATATCATATATATAATATAACAATGTATGATATGAGCTATTCGATCCACTTCAAGGCCCATGATAGGGATGGACTTAGTTTCCTTTAAGGCCCAATCACGAGATTTAAATCCAAGCAATTGACGTCAAAACCCAATTTTTTCGTTCAAAACTTTATCACGAAGAAATTTCGTGAAGAAGAGTTGAAGTTTCAAAGTGTTGGACTTTGGAGTTCAATACGGAGCGAGGATGAATTAGATGAGTCCAAGTTTGTTTGTGGACTTAAAGTCTCAATCCATGATGAAAAACCAATGTGGAAGATGTTAACAAGCTTAGGCATTACATTTCAAGAAGCCCAGTCAAACCTATACACTTAGCCCATGTCATAATCAGTTGACTTGCGATGTATTTTTAGAAGCAATCCAAGCATTTTTGGGTCAGTGTTCTCTATGTCAATAGAAGATCTGTCTCTTAGCTTCACAATACACTTTGAATCACTTGATTTTGAGTTTGAGATCTCAAATTATGACTGTTTTAGTGAAAATCATGCGGACAGAATTTTTGGACGGGATTATTACTGGAAATCACAAGTTTCAAGCTTTAATTTGAGTTTAAATCATACTGGTTTCAATTTTTAGGCTTTTTTTTATTATATATGAGCTCGATCTTCCATTTATTTGGTTTTATATTATTATTTATTTATTTTAAATTTTAGAATATGTTTAAGTATTTTAAGGTGTTGAGAAGTTTTATATTTCTTAGTCAACAAGAAAGTTTAGTTCCACTAAAACTACTCTTGTTTAGATTAAATATAGTTTCATTATACTTGAAAGTTTTATTTGAATGTAATTAGTTAGCCTATACAAAGATGTCTTCATTATTCATTAAAGAGATTCACTCATTAATAAAATTTTCAACTCTTGGAGTTAATTTCTTTCATGCAAGATTGCTTTCTTCTAATTTTTAGAAGCGATTTTTTTCTTCTCAATTCCTTCAAAGAGTCGTGGGATTCCATTCTTCATTCTTCAATTTTCTAAGGATTATTTCTTGGAAGGTTTATTAGAGTCATTAATTAAATTTATTGGGGTTTATATCTCAAAGGGTTCAATCGAGCAACTATCTGTTATCCATATCCATTAGTTTATTTGATTCATCTTCCACCTTTTAATTTCTATTTTCTTTATTTATTGTTCTTTTTGTTCTTCTTTTAGTTGTTTTCGCTTTTTTTTTTCTTTATTTTTCTAAATCTGTTTGGTTTCTTCTTTTCAGGTTAGATCTGAATTTTTTTTTAGCCGAACAACTTAAATACGATCTTGGTTTACTTCTCCCTATCATTTGGTATCAAATTTGGGCATTTTTGCTAATTTCTTGTGTTTGCTAATAAGGGTGTTTTTTGTCATTTCTCATATGTGCTAATAGTCAATTTCTTGCTGCAATTTTTTTTGTTGTCTCCAAAACTATTTTACATAGAATTTTTTTTGAAAAATTTGATTGTTTGAGTTGGTAAACAACCTCATTTTAATCAGGAATTTTGATCACTACTTTTAGGCACTATTTTATAATAAAAAATATATTCACAGAAAAAGTTGAAAATATAAAAAACATTCAAAAAAGTGAAAAAGAAGTTGAAAAATATTCTATGGGAGGAATTTTGTGCCAAAAATTTTCAAATCAATTTTTTATCATTTGAGAAAGCTCTAGATAAAATTTCATGATTTTAGCACATCAGAAACACATTGAACGAAAAATTCAAGTTTTTTCCATTGTTTCTGGTTTCTATTAGGTAATTTTATTTCTTTAATTCTAGCCTTATGTTCTCTTTTGTTTTTTGTTTTTCTTATTTTAGTATGTATTCTAATACATTTTCGTTTCTTGTGTTAATAAGTACGAAAAGAGTTGCCTCTCTTTTCTCCACACAACTTACTTCCTTTGAAATTGAGTTTTTTTTTTTTGACTTTTTAGAGCCTTAGGTCAGCTTTGTTAAAGAATGATCCCACATCTTTTTTGAATATTATCGAGTTTAATTACTCTTTAAAAGTTACAAGTGAGAAAATCCTAACTTCTTTTCTTTGCCTCTTAGAGTTTATTTTATTGTGAGTGCTAACAGTGAGGTATAATTTTCTTTGATAAACTTTTCTTATTTGAGTTTTTTTTTTTTTAATTTTCAGCCTCTAATAATGGCATGCACATGTAGTCAAGAAGAGAAACATGATACATCCTTGGTTACCATAGATAAACTTACAACAATGTTCGAAGAACTTTAAAAAATTTTGGGAAATAAGGTTGGCACATTGCAAGCTTGTGTCCTTCAAAACGAGGCAGTTCAACAAACTTTCAGCCAAACTTTGACTCAATTGGATGTTAACGATGATGATGATGAGTAGCCTCTTCCCCCTAATGATAAAACCAATGATTGTAATGATGGTTATGAGCTTCAACAGTCTTCTGGATGTATTAAATGTCGCTTGCATACTTGTGATGCAACTTTAGTACTAATGTCGGTGGCCAATTTTTTGTGGCTAAACCAAAATTTAGTGTTCCACCATTTAAAGGCAAGCATGATCCTAATGCCTATTGTGATTGGGAGAATAAAATTGAACTAATGTTTGAATATTGCAAATGTTCCGAGGAAGAGAGAGTTCAATTAGTTACCTCGGAATTCTCGACTATGCTTTGAGTTGGTGGACTCAATTATTACAGTGCAAACAAATGAACCATGGAAGGTCGATCGACTTGTGGGATGGTTTGAAGCAAATCATGCGAAAATGGTTTATTCCACCTCATTACTATAGGGGCAACAAACGAAAGCTTTAAAATATGATTCAAGGTAATAAATCTATGACAAAATATTTTCATGAGATAGTGATGTTGATGCTGATGCTAGTGCAACGAGTTAATAAGAATGAGGAGGAGGAAGATAGTATAACTCAATTTGTAGCTGGGTTGAATGAGAACATCATTGATGTTTTATATCTTCAAACTTATATTGATTTGGGAGAAACGGTTCAAGAAGCTTGTACGATTGAGGAACAATTGAAACGAAAGTCTAAGAACCATTCATGAGGTCATGCATCTAATTGGAATACTTTCTCCTATAAATAGATGACACTGGTAGAGCTATTTACACAACTTTGAGAAATTTTTATTCTACCGAAAATAGAGAGAATTTATTCTCAGCTATTACTTATATTTTTTCAGAATAACAATTTTACTAGTTTCTATTAAAGAAGAGAGAATTTTCGTTTTCACCCTAAAAGGATAGAAAACTTTTTCTAGTTCTGTGTTTCAATTCAATTGGGTCAAGCCCACGCTCAAAGCAGTTCGTACTATGAGAATAGAGGAGAAGATCGTTTAGTTGAAAGCCGAAAAACATCAAAGGTCTGTTTATTTGAAAACATAAGTACGATTTTAGTCTAAGGTTTATTACTATATATATCACAAACCGGGTCAATTTTCAAAATTTTAATTTTTCGTTGTGTAAAAAAATCTTTTTTAAATCGAGATTTTTCCAACATCTTCAAGGTAGAGATCTCCTTCTTCAAGGACTTTGATTGGCAACTTGACAATGGTAAAGACATTCATATTTCAAATGGAAACATCTTTTACAAAAGCTTTGCATCTATTGATGCTTTAGTTCACTCTTTATGTTTAAGATATTTAATTCCTAAAGCTAGAAATGTTTGGTCCTTCAATCATTTGCAAGGTCTACTTTCATCCTCTTATTTGGACACTCTCCTCAAGAAAGGAATGCGTTTTATAAAGATGTCAAACTAATATGGACCCATGATTTGGTGGGGAATTACACCACAGAATCTGGATATTCTGATTTAGCTTCATTAACTATCTTGCTACCATCGAATGACATGCCTCAACCTAAAAGCTTCTAGATAAGTCTTTGGATGCTTAAACTCCCTAATAAAATCATCCTTTTCATTTGAAAGATTATTCATAATGATCTTCCACTCAACTAGGAATTACAAAAGAGAATACATATTGAAGACTCCTTTTGGTGAAATGCTCTTTTGCTAGAGCGATATGGTTTGGTAGTGCACTTGGATTTTGAGTTGATAATTTTAGAGACTTAAATGTTATTTGTTCCATTGATTCATTCATACACAATCTAAATAATTCTGTAACAATTCGATTTTCAATGGTGTTGAAAAATGTAGTTTCAAAATCTCATTTCCATAAATCGAGTTCGTAAGGACGAAACATAAAAATTAATAGAGTTATTAAGAAGATATATTAAATCTTAATTAAGTAATTTTATCGAGAAAATAATTAATTAAAACTCAGGGACTAAAATATAAAAGTCCATTGCTATTGAGTTATAATTAAGAAAATGCTTGAGGACTTAGATAAAAATTATCTAAAGAACCAAAATGGTTATTAAACCATTGTTCTTTAAAAGTTAGTGGACTTTGATGGTGATGACCATTTAATTTATGTAATTGAGATTAAAGAATATAATTCACAGACTAATTAAAGTAATAACCATGATTAGCTAAATTAATCAAAGCTTAATCCTTATATAGATAGCTCAATTAAGTGGAAAGAAAGATGAAAACCAATTCATTTTCTTCCAGCGTCAACCAAAAAGAAAAGAAAAGAAAAGAAAAGAGAAAATACCTCCATTGTTGAAAGCACCATTCGATTTTTATAGATTAATGATCATGTGAGCTTGATTTAGTTAGACCATGTACTAATTTGTTCAACTGTTCAATTTTTAGCAAATTGCCATTATAGAGAAATTGATGAACTATGTTTGAATTTGATAGTTAAATTTAGATCATGATAAGGACTAAATTATAAAATTAATTAAGCTTGTGAGATAATTTTAAAATATTAGGAGCTAAATTGAATAAATTAAAAATTTATTATAAAATTATATTATAAAGAGGGAATATAAGATGTGAAATCAGATTTTGATACTAGGGTAGATATTGAAAAATATCTCTATCCCGAATACGCTTGTTTTCATTGCCAAAAAAAATGCCACCGGAGATGAAAGAAAGCCCAAAAAGACTTTCAATTAATAAAAACAAAGGAAAAAACCTTGACCAGAAAAACTGATGAATAGCTTAGCTTATCGATTCCCCTTCCAAAGTTTAAACCTTATCAATTTTCAATTCAAGCTAATACTTGAAACCCCACCAGTTTCATGCAAAATTCCTACCATTTTACCATCTCTATACCCTTCCAAAACCCCATGTCCATACCTCTTAAATCCCCATCATGGTCCTCTACAAGAAGACTCTTTGAGCAAAAACTCCAAGACCTCCACAAATGCAATAATTTAAGCCATGTTAAACAGCTCCAAGCCCAAATAATCAAACAAAATCTTCATCACGACCTTTACATAGCTCCCAAGTTAATCTCAGCTTTCTCTCTTTGCCGCCAATTGACCTTAGCTCTTAACGTTTTTAGCCAAATTCAACTCCCCAATGTTCATTTGTATAACACTTTGATAAGAGCCTGTGTGCAAAACTCGCAGCCAAGCCAGGCTTTTTCTTTCTACTTTGAAATGCAAGGGAATGGCGTTTTGGCTGATAATTTCACTTACCCTTTTCTTTTAAAGGCTTGTGATAGTTTGGAATTGGTGAAAATGATACATACCCTGATTGAAAAGAATGGTTTTTTGAGTGATATTTTTGTACCTAATGCTCTTATTGATAGTTATTCAAAGTTTGGAGAATTGGGTATTAAAGCAGCTTTGAAGTTGTTTACAATAATGGAAGATAGAGATATTGTTACATGGAATTCTATGATAGCGGGGCTGCTGAAAGTTAGGCAGTTAAGGGAAGCTCGGAAGTTGTTTGATGAAATGCCTGAGAGAGATATAGTTAGCTGGAATACAATCTTGGATGGCTTTGTTAAAGCAGGAGAAATGGAAGAAGCTTTTGAATTGTTTCAAAAGATGCCTCAGAGGAATGTTGTGTCTTGGTCAACGATGGTTATGGGTTATAGCAAGGCTGGGGATATGGACATGGCTAGAGTTTTGTTTGATAAAATGCCGCTCAAGACATTGGTTCCTTGGACTATTATTATATCCGGCTATGCAGAAAAGGGGTTAGCCAAAGAGGCTGCTAGCTTGTATGATCAAATGGAGCGAGATGGATTGAGGTTGGACGATGGATCCGTTATTAGTATCTTGGCTGCCTGTGCAGAGTCTGGTTTATTAGCGGTGGGTGTAAAAGTGCATGATTCAATAAAGAGGCTTAAGTTTAAATGTAGCGTTGCAGTGTGTAATGCATTAGTTGATATGTATGCAAAGTGTGGTAGTCTGGACAAGGCTTGGAGCGTCTTTAATAGAATGACAAAAAGAGATGTAGTTTCTTGGAATGCTATGCTGCACGGATTTGCTATGCACGGGCATGCAAGTGAAGCACTTCAGATTTTCTCTGGAATGAAGATGGAAGGGTTTCAGCCAGATAGAGTTACTTTCGTAGGCGTCTTGTGTGCTTGTACCCATGCAGGCTTGATTGATGAGGGAGTAGAATACTTCTACGCAATGGAAAAAGATTATGAGATTGTTCCTCAAATCGAGCATTACGGTTGTATGGTTGACCTTTTAGGCCGTGGAGGACGTTTGAAGGAAGCTTTTAGGCTTGTACATACCATGCCTTTTGAGCCAAATGCCATTATATGGGGCACTCTTTTGGGAGCATGCCGATTGCATGATGCTGTGGAACTTGCAGAGAAGGTGCTTGATCTCCTTCTTGAGTTGGATCCTTCTGATCCGGGAAATTATTCCATGTTAGCAAATATTTTTGCTGCATCAGGGGATTGGGACAGTGCTGCAAGCGTAAGGCTCCGGATGAGGAGCATAGGGATTCAGAAACCGTCAGGAGCAAGTTCTATTGAAATAGACAATGAAGTCCATGAGTTCACTGTGTTCGATAGATCACACCCTAAATTCGACAGAATATATCAAATGCTTGACAGGTTGGGTCAGGACCTTAAGCAAGTTGTACGTCCCAAAGATACATCCTTACCGGTAGAAGTCGATAGGTAGTGATTTAAATAGATGCCCTGCTACAAGATTGTTTAATTACAATTCACAAGCAGCAGAACAATCAAATTGGTTGAAGCCCTTCTGTAAAAGCATGTATTCTGCAGCATGGGGGCATGGTTATATTTGTAAACATAATGTATTCCATATTTGTTCAAATTAGATGATTAAACATTTGAATTGATAATTCAAGATCTTCTTTGACTTGTCATGGTTGGATGATTGATAATTCCATATCCATTTTTCTGGTGAAAGGAGGGAACATTCATGCATTGCCATGTCATACATAAAGGAAAATCAACTTTATCTGCACTATTTTTTCTAAATTCAAGTATCTAATGCTTGTAGCATTGATCTCACTATAATTAAAATGCTGGCACTTATTGTGATTATGCTGCTGTTTGATGAATGCGTGGAGTGCATGGTCAACTAAGTTGATGTTGATTATGTTGGGTCTAACTTTCGGTTTGAGATTTGAAAATGATAAAATAAGGTGATAAAATATGGTTTTAGTCTTTGTACTTTGACAAATTTCAAGATTTAATCCATATACTTTAAAAAATTAAAATTTAAGTTCTCCAACCTTTTTTATTTGAAAATCTCAATTCAATCATTAAAATCGCAAGTGTTTTTTTGTCAAAATTTATCAATTTAACATATTGATTAAGTTGCCCTCATGCATTGTAGTATATGATTGATACAAAAATAAATATGTTTAAGTTGACAAATTTTAATAGAAACTACCAACAACAAATATGAATAGACTAAGATTTTTAAATTGAAAAAGCAAGAGCGTCGAATTTTAAACTTTTAAAGTACACGACTTAATCTCAAATTTCATACAAGTATGGGGACTAACACAAAACGTAGGTCTACTAAATGAAGCCTTAAAGTTTTTATATATACAATTTTACAATTAAGAAAAACAAATTGTCCCTTTTTTTAGTCTATTATTATAAATAGTGAGGTATTATTGGTTTTTCTAAACACAATTAAAGTTTAACCTTTTGATAGATATGGCAAAATTCGAATCCATGGATTTTATTTGAAACAGATTTTTTGATTTGAAAAATGGATGCAGGACATGGAGCGGTTATGAAAATTGCTTACCTCACCCCGACTTGTTCCACTATATGAAATTATATTTTATCCTTGTATATATAAATTATTAAAAGGGTAAAAATATGATAACATAATATAGAAAATCCATATATTTTATGTTTAAATATTTTATTGAAGAATTATGTTTAATTATTTAAATTGAAGTGTGACATAATGAGGCAGGGATGGATGTGTCCAACATCCATGGAGGTGGTAATGGTTTTCAAAAGTATATATCCATAGTGGAATGAGGTGGGTGGTCATATAGATATAACCAACTGTGAAGCGGTAATGGATTTGGTAATATTTGCCTCTGTTTTTTCCATTGCCATCCCTAATCTTGAAAGTAAATGTATCAAAACCATGTGCATCAAGTGACAGAGAAATTTTGTCTCAAGGATAAAGGATTTAATCCTTGACAACAAAGTTAAGTTATCAATTCTTCAAATCTATGCTATTATTATTATTATTATTATTATTATTATTATTATTATTATTATTATTATTATTATTATTATTATTTTGGCTTTAACAAAAATTAAAAATATATATTATTAATAAATTTTCCTAACAAGAAACAAAGCTACTAAATTAAATCCACTCTGTTTTATATATATACATTCAAACACAATCTGTTGATACAAGGATTGTCTCTCGTTTTTCCCTTAAACACTACCTTCCTAAAAACGGGGTGGATTGTTGAAGGTTGGCATGGATTCCTCTATATTGTTGATGCCTCTGTTATTAGGAATCACTCGGGGGACACTAGCGATCTAATTCGTTAAAACTAATGCTCTAATTACTCATTAGCCTATAGTTTATTAATATAATAAGTGTTGAATGAATTTGAGAGTGGCTGCCAAGAAGAAAGTCTATCCATCCTTTGAGAAGAAGATAAACAGATCCCCTTTGGCCTTTCATTTATCTTATTATTATCTCCATCAGAAGACAAAAACAGGCAGGCAACATCATCAAAAAGCGTCTACTCGGATACTCTCTTTATAGCAAATGACTGGCTAAGAACTTGACACATCTGAAAAAGGGATTAGAAATAGTTCAATAATCCATCACCCACAAATTGATGGTCCAAGTTTTGGTGACCAAATGTTCCCTACTTCTGCCATGTGTGAAGTCATATCCACTGACCCATCCTCACCCCCCAACTTGGATTGATTGGGATGGGAATGAACTCAGCTTGTGGTTCAAATTTAGTCCCGTTCCAACTATAAATTGCTTTCTATTTGCTCTCTTATCCCCTAGGATCAAACTAAGCAAAGAACGTAGAGAATAAAAAAAAAATGGAAGCTTGCTTTCTCTCATCAAATTCCTTCACTAAAAGTCTTGAGATTGTGCCCTCAATCAAGGCTAGATCACTTACTTTTACTAAGAAAAACCCCAACCTTTTTCACTCTAGGAAAGTTTCTTTCCCATCTTCCATCACATGTAAGTACTTGAATTTCTATATATGAATCGTACTTGTATATTTACATATCATTATCGTATACACCTTGTCTTAACAATCTTTCATATATTCGTGTATTATTCTCTTTGTCGAGAGATTTTATGTATAGATCGAATGTTCATAATCATAATGTGCCAATGATAGGCTGCCATTTGGATTCATCTTCACCGTCGGATGATGACAAGAAGCCAACACTTGATTCTGATTGGCGTTCATTTAGAGCAAGGCTAGTAGCATTAGAGAAAGTATCAAAGCCTGAGAACTCTTCATCTTCCACCAATCCTGATACAGTAGTGGATCACCCTCCATCAGTTGCAATAAACGACAAATGGGTCCACACCATCCATGAGCCCGAAAAGGGTTGTCTACTCATCGCGACTGAGAAGCTCGATGGGGTACATATTTTCGAACGGACGGTAATCCTACTTTTATCAACAGGACCAATTGGCCCATCCGGGATCATCCTCAACCGACCATCCCTCATGTCGATCAAAGAAATGAGATCACCGACCCTAGACATCGCAGGGACATTTTCGGACAGGCAGTTGTTTTTCGGTGGGCCATTGGAAGAAGGGTTATTTTTGGTGACTCCCAGAATGGATGAAAAGAGCGGGGTTTTCGAAGAAGTAATGGAAGGGTTATACTATGGGACAAAAGAGAGTGCGGGGTGTGCAGCTGAGATGGCGAAGAGGAATGTGATAGGGGCAGGGGATTTGAGGTTCTTTGATGGGTATTGTGGGTGGGAAAAAGGGCAATTGAATGAAGAAATTAGGGCTGGTTATTGGACAATTGCAGCTTGTAGTCCAAATGTAATTGGTCTTGGCAGTGTAGCAAGTGTTGTACTTTGGGATGAAATTATTGAGCTTCTGGGCCCAAAAAAGGTTTGGTAAAAGGGAGAAAATGTATTGGTCTATGTTAGAAGAATCAAAACGATCATATTCATGTAAATTTTATATATACAGCTTCTTGCATTGAAGAAACAAAAGCTTAAGAAAACACACAACAAATTCTTCCAATCACAACTTAAAAAAAGAAACATCTTTCGATGTTATCAAATTGTTCGATTGTTGTATGTATTTTATTTCGTCAAGAAGAAATTGATTCATAATCAAGCCTTTTGTGCAAAAGGCTTACCAGTTTTAAGCAGGGGCAGGGCTAGGCAGAGCAGTCTTTGAAACGACATCAAATGAAATTCCATTCTCTTGCAATCGTTCTTGGAGATCCGGACCAAAGACGATGCCAGGGGTATAAACTCCGCCCTTTGGCAGGTTTTCTCGTTGGCTCAAAACTATGAGAGCACATTGAATTAGACTTATCGGAGTTGTCACATAGCCAATCTCAGGTCCCATTACTCTCGTTATGATTTCCATGTCAGGTTTCGAGTTTCTTTCTGAAGCCAGGTTGCAGTCACTGAATCCGTATCCAACAAACCACATCTTAAATGATGCACTTCTCACCTCGTCCTCAGAGGGACCGGTCTTCCGGAACCACCCAAAGCTGAAAAATGAGGGAAATTTCAATAGAAGCCACCTCCCAAATGAAAATCTACACAACAGTCCAATGAAAACCCCAACTCCGAGGATTCGGTAGATGCCTAATAGGGATTTAGATGCTATTTTCACTACAAAATGAGCTGGCTTCACTGATGACCAGTAGGCCTCCCTCTTTCCAATATGTTCAGGACTCTCATTGATCCCAGGGAGACCATGGGGGTTCTCCATCAGAGTAACGAGAGTCCTTCGAACAACTACAGCATCCGCTGAGGGTAACTTTAAAGCCCTGAGACCAATCTTCTCCTGGTATTCGATAGTTGGTCCCTTGGGAAGACGGGGACCAGGAATCTGCAACCGTAAAAGTAAGCGATTGTTATAAGACATTGCGAGAATCATCATCTAGCAATTCTTAATTTTCAGTATTGAATATGCGAGATTTAACTGGTAAATCACATGATTAGAAATATAAAGAATCAGTTTGTTTAAATATAACATTTTATGATTCTTAATGAAAGAAACTATTCCAAAGCTACAGCTATCATCATGGTTTGCAAGAGAGGTTTGAACAAGTCTGGATGCCCAAGCATCATATCAGCCTCGGGTACAAGGATTCCACGACCTATACTAGCAACAGATAAGAACAAAACAATGTATATTTTCTCACACCCGATGTGAGGTGAATAATATTGCAAAGTAGGCAAATAATACTGCAGCCACCAAGCCCGAGGTTTACTATCACCATCTTTAAGCCCTGCAGCCACATAGTCTTACTTATATTGCCACCATCATGACTACCATATAGGGTAATTTGTTAGCTTGGCTTCATTTTCACCATCACTCACAAGCCCATGCTTTAGTCATCAGTAGCACACTGCTATTATAGTCGATATATGTACAACTACAAATGCTAGTAGCATCTCCTCTTGATCTAACCATAAAGCAAATCAGGTATTACTGAGAATCATAATGAAGTTGCTTGCACACTAGATATGGGTGCAAATGGAACATTTTTCGGATTCACATTACAACTTTGTGATGACCCGCAGAGACAGATATATCCAGGATTATGTATAATCAAGAAAACATATATACCCTAAATCTAGTTGCTTGAAGCGATTACTGAGATTAAAAGTTAATTGTCCTTCTCAATTTTCAAACTAACAGCCAAATAGAGCATTATATCGACGAAATACACAGCAACAAAAAATGAAATTGCTTGAAGTAAGATGAGGTCAGAAACTAAATCAAGCAAGGGCACCATAGAATTCTTAAATATCTAGAAAATCCAAATAGCATTCCTAATCCTGCAACAAACTAATGTCCCAGGCAAACCATGAAACACTAGGATATCAACAACAAACAGAAATGTAGAGTGATCACTTACCACAGGCCTAGGTTTCTTGGGTCTGGAACGCCTCAACTGTTGCAACTTATCCATGTTCGCCACACCCAAAACTGCTGATTCATATGTTGCAAAGTTCCCAACAATTCTTTTATCAGACTCCAAACTTACATATGCAGTAACATGGTTTGGCACAGCAGGAGCCACCCACTGCCTCATATTGAACATAACCCCCATTTCAGCAGGAATCGAATCGAATCCGCATGCAGAAACAATCAATGAACCTGTCTCCATAGCCTTTTCATGGTATTTGGCCTCCATTTTTTCCATAAACTCAGGCTCTCCAGTTATATCCAAATAATCACACCTAACATAATGAACAAATAACAGCGTAAATAAATTGAATTACGTAGATATTCGTTGCTAGTTCAAAGTAAGAAATTGTGAGATTAATTGTAGGATAACTTAATGAAGTGATGAAAAACTTTAGCTGATAGTGAAGAGAATGCAAGCTAAATAAAACTCATTATTTTAGAAATAAATCCTATAACAAAAGGCAAAAAATAAAATAAAATTAACATCTTCAGGCCTAATTGACATAAAAGAACAAGGCAAACACATTCCAATACATAACCTAGATTATGTATAACTTTCAACTTTCAAGAACTTGTCCAAAAGGTACCTAAAATAAGTTCTTTACCATCAAGATTAATTAATTTCCACCACGCTCTTAAAATTATCAAGAATAAATCCCCATAAACAAACTAAATTTCATAGCATTATTGCATATTAGCGCTCAAGAATCCTTAAAGAAACCCCGATTCCTACCATTTAACAACAAATCCAAAAATCCGCGTACAGGAACAAGAATATGAAAAACATTCAAAAAGGGAAAAAGGGTACCCAGAAGAGGCACAAGCAGCAACAACAGGTTCACCATGGATCCTATAAGGTCCGACACAATTAAGCAAAAGCTTCGTCTGGTTACAAAGACTGGAAAGCGAAGGTGGGTCAGTAGTATCGGCAGTGATAACACTAACATCATTGGGAGGAGAACTAGGATGGGCTGCCCATTGAAGAGTTTTAACAAGCTTTTCACGGCTACGGCCAGCAAGTGCTAAAGTTTTAAGAGGAGAAGATGGGGTGTTGAGAAACTTCAGAGCCTCTTTTACTACATATTTGCCAGTAAAACCTGAGGCTCCTAAGATGATTATGTCGTAGAGAGGATGGGGTTTTGGGGGTTGGGCTGTTTGCATGGTTTTAAGGGTTTTTTTTCTGGTTTTCCCGGAAAATGAGGATGGAAGAGAAAAGGAGAGAAAATTTGACTGCAGAGGTTTTTTGACCTTTAAGTGGGTCGAGAGCTTTAGCGGTGCTTTGCTTCATTTCTTCCGCGTGTGTTACTTAATATATAGAATTGAAAATCGAGTTAATTGCACGGTTTATAGAATTTGAGGTCAAAAATTACAATATTTGTTTTTATTTAATATATAATTAATTTTAATTTTTTATGATATAAAAATAAATATTTTATATTTAAAATAATGAAAATAATTTAAATTTTTGAAAAACATTTATAAAAACACTTTAAAATTTTGTTGAATAATATTTAAAAGTCATAACATAAAGTTTATTTTATTAAAATAAGTCTAAAATTAATATAAAAATCAATAATTAAACTGAATTAAATTATGATTAATATTTTAAAAAATTTTAAAAATTTAACCGAACCAAACCAATATCACCTTCATCACGAGTAAACTAGAGTGGATTACATTTAAATTTTTTCACCTTTTTACAAAATACTTATTCAAGTAATTAGTTGGCCTTTGTGTACAATTTCGTTAAACTACTTTCATAATGCTCATTTTATAAACAATTTTATTAAATGCTAGATTACAAAATGGCTTAATCATGATTTGATGTATGAATTATACCCTCTTTTTATTTCTCATGATAGTACCTAATTTTTGGGACATAATTAGGTAATTGAAATATCCATGTGATTTTAGTTTAATTATAAACTCTTGGAAATAATTTTTTCACGTAAATAATTGTATCGATAATAATGATTAATGCGAGATTTAATTCAAATCTAATATAGCACCTATGAGTACATAAGAAATGTATTGGATGGATTCTTTTTAATGAATTGATCTGATGAATTTAAAGGGATCATATAAGAAATGATACTCTGAATCATAGAACTATAATGAAATATACGATAAATCAACATTTATCGAATTTGAAAGAGTCCTAGAACATTTCGAGATCCTGATGCATATAGATACAAATGGTCTAATGGGAGCAAGAATTTCTAGGAGCATTTGAAACATTTTGTTTCTGAGCAGAAGAGTCGTTTTTAAGTAGTATTCGATCGGTTACGTATTAATCAATATTTGATTGATTGGTCTGAGGTTATCGACAAAAAAAAAATGTCCAAGTCACTTCGTTCCTTTTTTTTCTTTTTGAATTTCGAGAATATCCCGATTCATAGGTTTGAAATCCACATCTATGAATTGAAAGATCCGAAAGCTCGAAATAAATGGTTCTAAGCCTTAAATTTTGTATTTATCTTACATTATTAGAATAAAACAAACAACACACAATCTTTCCTTTCTTTTTTTCTTTTCACCTAATTGAAGTCTTAAGGTGAAAAGGCTTGGATAATTTTTACATTTTTTGGAATAGGAAGTAATAAATTGAGTTGTTAAGATTAATTAATTAAGTTGGGTATTAGGTATTTATAGATTAGGGTTATTAAGATTAATTATTTTGGGTTATTAAGAAATTGGAATGGGAAGTAATAGATTAGAGTTATTATGATTAATTAATTAGTTTGGGTATTAGGTATTAATAGCTTAGGTTAATTAATTTGGGTATTAGGTATTAATAGATTAGGGTTATTAAGATTAATTAATTTGGGTTATTAAGAAATTAAAAAAACTGGATAACCATTTTATTCTAATAAAAAATTGAGATTTTTTATGGGTTGATTCAGTACTCACTTTCTATTCAACTATGGAAAAATTTTAATTTTTTAAAATAAAATTGTCGATCAATTTTTTAATCAAGAAAACCAAATATTTAATACACAAATTGATTTAATCTTAATAACCCTAATATCTTGCTTCCGTTCCAATTTTTTCCCAAAAAAGAGAAATTCAATCTAAAAGTAAAGATTACCCAAAAATTTCAGTCTATACTTTAATTATACGGCGAAAAGAAAAGAAGAGAAATGTTAGGTATTGTTGGTTTTATTTTAATGAGTTAAGATAAATACAAAATCTAATGTTTAGAACCATTTATTTTGATTTAATGACTAATATCATTTTAGTTCTCATTATTCTCGTTATATTATAATTTTAAAAATAAAAATAATTTCTAATGCTATTTATTAGTATAATTAGTGTAAAATGATATTTTTCTATTTGAAATAATTAATATAATTAAAATATATTAATTTATCACAATTCAAATAATATAAAATAAAAATTTTAAATAATAATTAAAACATGTTTAACATATTTAATATGTAATATATTTTAAGTAATTAATACAAAGTAACATTATTCAAAATAATAATTAATTAACTTAAATTAGTTAAGTGATAATTAATAAATTTAATAATATGATAAAAATAAAAGACATTCTTCTCGATTCAAAAGTCTTATACATACTGTACTTTTATATAGATTATAGATACTGCACTATTAATAGTTATATTATATTAAAATCTTAGACTAAATTAAAGTCATGAGTTAAAGCTCAATACCAAAACAATTAAAGAAAATAAATAAAGCAAAATTTAAAAAATTTACTTTAATTTGTTAAGGAAAAACTTTAAAAACATTTTTAAAAATCTTTTTCTCATCCTCCCATGCAGATTATTTATATTTTCCTTTTAAATTTTTATTAATAATCATTAATCAAATATTTTTTCTTAATTTATTATATATTTATATACTTTTCTTTAGTTGATAATAATTAATTAAGTAATTTTCTTTTACATTATTTTTATTTTTCACTAATTTTTGTTTTTATATTTTTTTCAGTGCAAACTTTTAGTTCGCTAATTGTTCCAACTTTAATGTAGTAAATATTGTTGGAACAAATAACTTTGTTTACAGTTGTTCAAGATTAGGCAAAATAAAGTAAACATCAAAGCAAGAATTTATTTAACACAATATTTATTAACGTAATTTAAATTTATTAGTTTTACTTTACGAAATCTCGTTTAAAAATAATTTTATTCTACAATTCATTCTATATAATTATTGACTAAAGTTTAAACTACTTACACTAATAAATATTTACAACCTCAATATTACTCGAAATATCTCACAATAGAATCAATAAAAACTCTTAAAGAAATACCTAAAAAAATCGCACGAAATAGTAAACTAAAGCCCAAAAAGTTGATCGAAGACACTACAAATGCTCTATCTAAGTGATGCTACAAGTAATTTTATTTTCATGTTAGTTATATCAATATATTTTTGAATTTTCGATCTATACCCGTTATTATATTTAAAACTAATTCATTTCCGTAAATAATTTCGAAAATGTGAATTTATTGATACGAAACCATTCGTTAATAAGGGACAATCGCTTCTCAGTTATTCTACATGTAATCATGATTCTTTTTTTACTGAAAATTCCTTCACTTCTCCAGAAAACCAACCCAATCCCCTCTTTTAATTCTCAATATTTATTCCTTTATCATTCAACTAGCCATAAAGTAGAAAAATTTGCTTCTCTATTGGAGAATTGTAAAGATTTTGTTACTTTGAGCAAGCTCCATGCTTGTATTTTCACTAATGGGATTTGTCAAAGTACATTTATAAGCTCAAAGCTTCTAACTTGCTATCAAAAGTTTGGATCCTCACTTGAATCAAGATGGGTATTTGATGGAGTTATCAAGAGCAATATCTTTCCTCGGAATTCAGTTCTCGTTGGATGTTTTAGAAGTGGTCAATATGGTGAAGTTCTTAGGCTGTATTTGAAATTGAAGCAAAAAAAGATTGGTTTAGATTGTTCAGCTATTACTTTTACTTTGAAGAGTTGTGCTGAATTGGGTAGTTTTGGATTTGGAAAAGGAGTTCATCTTGATGTTTTAAAGTTTGGGTTAAGTAAAGATGGATTTGTGGGTTCTTCACTTATAGGTTTGTATTCAAAGAATGGAGATATGGTTGGTGCTTCCAAAGTGTTCGATGAAATAACTGAAAGAGATGTTGTTGTATACACTTCGATGATAACTGGCTACGCACTAGTTGGCGGTCATATTACTTACAAGGCGTTTGAATTTACTTGTCTCATGCAGAAGGAGGGGATCGATCCTAACAGGGTGACAATGGTGAGTTTGCTGCAGGCAGCAGCCGAGTTGGAAGCACTGGAAGAAGGCAGGTCGATCCATGGATATGCTATTAGAAGAGGGATTGGTTGTTCAGATGAAGTATTTGAGACAAGTCTCATGGATATGTATGTTAAATGCAAGGTCCCAACAATGGCGGCATGCATTTTTGGTAGAATGAAGATGAAGACCACTGTTTCTTGGAATGCTATGATAACTGGGTATCTTAATATGGGGCAGCCATTGGAAGCATTGGGACATTTTTGTAAGATGGTACATGAAAATGTTTTCCCAGATTTGATTGGCTTAGCCAATGGGATTTTGTTATGTGCTGATTTGAAGTATTTGCAAGAAGGAAAGACTATTCACGGTCGCATTATTCGGATAGATTACGAGCTTGATCTCATAGCTACCACTGCTTTGGTTGATATGTATTCCAAGTGCAATGATTTTACCCGGGCTAGGAAATTATTCGATGTAGTGGAGAAAAGAGATGTGATTTTATACAATGTCATGATGGCAGGTTATCTCCAAAATGGATTTGCTACCGAAACCGTGGACCTTTTTATTGAAATGGTTGGTTCCGGTCTTAAACCAAACCTAGGTTCTATCCTGAATGTACTTTCAGCATTGTCAGAGATGAAGAACGTAAGAGGAGGAAGGAGTCTTCATGGTTACATTTTGAAACATGAATTTCGTATGAATACCGAAGTTGCCAATCAAATTGTCTACATGTATGCTAGATGCGGTTGTATCTATGATGCAAGGCAAGTATTCAATGGGATACGATATAAGGACTTGATTTCATGGACGTCAATGATGATGGGTTATATCTACCATGCCAACCCCGAAGAAGCCATCCTATTGTTCCGAATGATGAAAAGAGAAAAACTCAACCATGATTCCGTCACTCTGATAAGTTTACTCCAGGCATTCTTGAAGCTTGGACATCTAAGTCTAGCAAAGGAAGTTCACTGTCATTCATATCGAACTCGACTAGATCACGAAACACTAGTAATAAACTCCCTGATAACTACTTATGCCAAGTTGGGAAATCTAAATATGGCAAGAAATTTATTTGAGCACACCAATAGAGGGTGTGTGACATCATGGAACACAATGATTGCAGCATATGGGATGCATGGAAACTGCAAAGAAGTTCTCCGGCTATTTGACCGAATGCGAAGCGAGATGATCAAACCTGATGACATGACCTTCTCATCGATACTTACTGCTTGCAGTCACTCTGGCATGGTGGAAGAGGGTCTGCGAGTATTTAACTGCATGAGAGAAGACTACCGCATAATACCCTGTGAAGCACATTACGGATGCATAATAGATTTATTAAGCCGAGCAGGACGTTTCGAAGAAGCATACGAATTGCTTAAATTACTTCCAGCTAGACAAAGTGCATCAGCAATGGCTGCCATGTTGGCTGCTTGCAGAATCCATGGAAACACTGAACTGGGGGAGGTTATTGGGCACTGGCTTTTAGGTTTAGAACCAGAAAGCCCAAGTGTATATAATTTAGTGTCAAATTTATATGCAGAAAGTGGAAAATGGGATGAAGCAGCCAGAACAAGGAACATGGCAAAGATGAGGGGTTTGAAGAAGGCTGCTGGATATAGTCAGATAGAACTAAATCCGAGAGCTTCGACGATGTAAATATCCCTGGGACTGGATTCCCGTTGTTGTTTGATTCATTCTTAAGACATTAGGTTTAGCAGGGATAGATAGAGATGATTTTGACAATGTTTCTAACCATTCCAGGGTATGAAAAAGAAAGGGATGAGTGTACAAATGAGAGTGATAATCAGAATTTTGTTGTCTGCAACACACATTTATATTGCCATCACCAACGTATTTTCATGCGCATTATATTCATTAAGGCTAATGTGGTGCGACATGTAGGGGAATTTCCCCTTGAGAGTCGCCGACCATGGGATCAAATAATCTTAGTTGGACTTGAATCCTTCTAAATTAATCAATTAATGTACTCCAAGTAAGAATACAGCCCTCGTATATGTTCCTGTAAAAATATGTTGTTATAGTCGAAATTAAAGTTGGAAAACTCTGTGAAAATTTTATTTATTTTATTTTATTTTTATCTGATTAAAATATGAAAATTTTATTTGATTAATTTTCTTGTACTAAAATAAATTTTATTTTATTTTTAGTTTTAGTTTTGATTCTAAATTTGTGAGAATTATAATTGCAATCATATAGTATTTATAATTTAAATCTAGAGGTTGGATTTCAGTTTGGATACATACATATAAGGATTTTAACTTCCACCCTCTGGGAAGTATTCGTTTTCATCTTATGTTCGATTCTTTAGGTTAAAGTCCACTCTCTAAGCATTCGAGGTTTCAAAAATAGTGGAGAAGATTATTTTGTAGAAAGCTTGAATACTTTGGACTTTAGTTTGAGTTGATTGAAAATTTTGAGCATCTTCTAGATCCCCTTTGTGAATTAAACAATTTTTGAGCCTCGAAATATATGATTTCATCATATTTATTACTTTAAATATTATGACAGTAATCCATTTTTAAAAAAAATTAAAATTCCGCCATGCTAACTTTGACATAGTTTTTAAACAAAATTTAATACTTTTAAAATTCTTTAATTATTATTTTAAAATTTTTAACTTTCTTGCAATGTAATTTGGCAAAAGAAAGACTTGACCTAGTTTCACTATAATAGAAATTGTTTCAATTAGGACTAGGAAGGCATGCCAATAATTGGCATGGTTGGCTCTTACGTGTGCACAATTATTTTTCTTTTAATAAAATTACTTATAGATAATTTTTTTATGGCTCAACTTTAGTTAGATTTTTTTATTATTACTCAATTATGAAATAAAATGTTAAGTTTTAATCACTAATATTATCATCCGTTAACAACATTGATGGAAAGGTGACGTGGCAAGTTAAATTTGCCACACAACCACTGGCTATCCGCCTTGTGACAGTCCTATTTTAATCCTAGTCAAAAAGTGGTTTCGGGACCACAAAACCGAGTCGCGAAAATAATTGAATGTTATATTTTATGTTTATTATATGTGAAATTTCATGTGTGAAAATATCGTGTTTTGATTTCGGTCATTTGGATGTGGAATTAGTTAAAAAGGACTTGTTTGAGAAACCTTGAAAATGTGATAGGCAAATGTGCAGTGGCCAAATATTATATGGTTTAGTATTATGGGGGACTTGCATGTCAAATGGACCATTTTGAATGTAAATGACCGGTCAACACATGCATGCAATCATGTGTTTTCATATCTTTATTTTAGTTGGTGGAAATTATATGTTAAATAAAGAAATAAGCATTATATTATAATGGTTTTATATTGTGAAATAATGAATTTATAATAGAAAATGGTGATAAAAACAAAGTTCCACCCATCTTTTCTTCCATTTTTGCCGAAACCATAAAGAAAAGAAAAGAAAATGAAGCTAAGGCATTCGACTATGGTGAATGTATAGATTAAGGTATGATTTCATGTGATTCTTTTGGATTTTTGTGGAATTGAGTTGATTTTGAAGCTCTTAGCATGACCCATGTGCTAATTTTTGAATTTGTGATGCATGAAGCATTCGGTTATATTTTCTATATGTTAAATTGTTGATGTTTTGAAGTTATGTGATTAGAAATGGTTATAGGTGAGTATGAACTAAGTAAAAATTTCTATGAATGGTTAATATGGACAAAAATCTTAATCGGCTATTATGGAGAAAGGTGAAATTATGCTTAATTTTGGAAATTAATAATTTAATTGTTAGTAAGTATTTTTTTTTATGGATGCCGAATGTGGACTTGAATTGGGAGGTTAATAATTTGTTGTTTATTGAGTTATATATATATATATATATATATATATATATATATATATACATTTGGTCATGGAGGATTTGAGATGAATTTAATTATTGTTTTAGTTGAAAAATAAGATAGACATGGACAAACTCAATTAGGTAAATTTTAAGCTCTTGGATTGAATTGGGAGGATTGAAATACTCTAGGGAGTATTCAGTTAAGGTATGAGAGGTAGAATGTTGAGGTAAGTTGGTTTGTGTCATTGCCGAATGCACTTGATATTAAGACATGGTTTAGTTAAATGCATTTGACATGAAAGGAATTGAGTTGCCGTGTATGTGATAGTGGGAAGATAAATTGAATTTGCTTGACTATAATTAAATGAATGTCCAATTTAGGTTTGGTATGATGTTAATATGAAAATGTTATGACAAGCTGGTCGAATTTAAGAACTATGTGCAGTCAGTCATGTTATGTGTTTAATTCATCAATGATGAAAGTGCCGTATGATATATGTGTTTGAAATTAATAGAATTTGGGTTATGATGAACTGATAAGATGATTGAATTAGTTTATTTGTTTAATTAAGCTCAAGATCAAATAGAGCCAAGTTCGGATAAGGGGAAAGCGAAGGTTGTTGAGTAGTCGATCAGAGCTGTTTGTTCGATAATAAGGTAAGTTCTAAGCAATTAAGACTTAGATTACTATGTATGCCTAGAGTACACATAACTCATGAAATGTAAATTCTATATGTGGAGAAATGTCGAATAGATAATGTATTATTGAGCCGATGGCATTGAATTGATGTGCTATTTTTTTATTTTTTATTTATTTTTGTTGTACTATGTGTACGTATATGCATGAATGAAAAGGGCACTATGTGTGCGAATGGGGTAGCACTATGTGTGCGTATGGAAAAGCTAGCACTATGTGTGCGAATGAATATATGCACTATGTGTGCGAATTTATTAACCGAGAACTATGTGTACGAGATCGGTTGTGGGGCACTATGTGTGCGAAATGATTAAGGGAATATGATCGTGGTAGGGTGTGAAATAGAACACTGATTACCATCATAGGTAATTAAGCTTTTACGAGAACAAAGATAAAAAAATGAAATGTGTATGGAATTTATATGTATGTGTCTATTTCTAAAGGTTATTGTATAATGTCTTGGAAGAAGAAATAAGAGTATGTGGTTATACGGTATCATGAATGAATAAGGTAGACAAATTAGACTTAAATGGAGTTCTGTTGTGATTTATTTATTAAATTTCTTATGACTTACTGAGTATTATCTCATTGGAATTGTTTGTTCATCTTTATTTAGATTCTGGATCCGTTGTGAGCTCGGGACTATCACTGAAGTCATCACACTTATCGTCATCATTTTGGTATCTTTAAAGAAGCTTTAAGTTTAAAAATGTGGCATGTATAGGATAGACAAAGATGAGTTTTGTATTTTGAATGATGTAATTATCATGTTGATGAGCCATGCAAAAATGGCACATGATCTAGTTTTGTGATCTTAGAATGTTAAAATCTTGTTAACTAACATGCGTATTTATGATATGGATGATATGTTATATTTATATAAGCAAAGTACATTTGTATGTTTAGTAAATCATATTAGAAATTGAAAGTGCTTCCTTAAGGTTAGTATAATGGTTTGAATGTTGGTTTTTAAGTTTAAATGTGAAATGATTTTATACTTGGTAAGCTCGGTTAATTAAGTTCTATAATAATAAGACTTACAAATGTTTTATTAGTTGAAGTACTTATTGTGAATGAATGAATCTTATGCTCAATTGGATTTGGCTAAGGGTAAGGTTTATACCAAATGAATAGTAAAATTTATATTTGCATGATTCTATTTTATGAGATCTTGACTTTATATATTTATATATATGCGCATACTCTAATATATGGCTTATTGGATTTTGGTTGTTAGATATGAATATTCGATTATAGTAGGACTGAATTAATTAAATTTATAATTCCAATTTCTGATTTATATGTATGTGAAATGTTCTAAAGTTGAGTTGTTTTCGTAATGCCTCGTGACCCTACTCTGGCGACGGTTACGGGCATAGGGGTGTTACACGCCTCTTGAGAGTTGCCTTCACCTTCTTACTCTAACGTTGAATCAGTGATAGGAAACCACCAAAATGCTCTTCTTGTCCTCCTCTACCATTTTACTAGTTTAAATTCTCTTGAAAATGGCTAGGAATTGCCAAACTAACCTTGAACCTATCTGGCTATCAAAATGTTCTTGTTTCAAACAATGTTATTCTCCTAATCAACGACTACCATTCCACCGTTGGGTTCACTGTGAAACTTCCGAAAGGGTGCCAAACTTGTGGTAGCCGTTAAACTTTGCTTTCTTCTTTTTTTTTTCTTTCTATTTTATTATTGTTTTTTGTTTTGGCTTTTAGGTCGAGTATTGGGCTTTTTGGGATATGGTAAATGAGGAAAGGAATTGATGACAGATGGTTATTGGAGATTTTACAATAATTTATTAGGGGTTATTATAAGGTTGAGGCTTGATGAGATATGGCTTTAGGTTGGGGAATTGTGTAGGTGTTGTGGTGGTTGCGAGGGTTATTAAGATGAGGCTTGTGAG
Organism: Gossypium arboreum; assembly: GCF_025698485.1. Taxonomy (NCBI): domain Eukaryota; kingdom Viridiplantae; phylum Streptophyta; class Magnoliopsida; order Malvales; family Malvaceae; genus Gossypium; species Gossypium arboreum. The sequence goes on along the minus strand of NC_069073.1, from coordinate 8,757,631 downwards.
ATAGTGAGTGGCGTTAGTAGAGAAGATGGGTGAATGAGAAATTGTATGGTAGTCGTAGATAACAATGAGGGCGGTGGTGAATGAGATGGTTGTTGGTTTGTAACGACTCGATAGTTAGGGATGTCAAAAAGTACATTTTCGGGACTCTGTTTCCGTAAATCGAACTCGTAAATATTTTTAATAAATATTTACAAAGCTAGTTGTGTAGTTAATTCGGTTTTGGTTAAGTGAATTTACTTGAATTAAAAGTAATTAGTTATAAGAACTAAATTGTGTATAGGGTGAAAGTTAAATTATAGATTAAAGAATAATTAAAGGAACTAAAGAAGCAATTATACCTAATTCTATTAAATGGACGGTATTAGTGACTTATATGTGTAAATTTATTTTATATATTATAATAGTTAAAGTTAAAATATATTATAATATTAAGAAACTTAATAATTAAGTAAATGTATATATATTATATAATAATTAATTAATGTATAATAAAACAAATAAAACAAATAAATAAAGAATGATAAAGCCATTAAAATTAGAAAGAAAAGAAAGAAACAAAAGAAAGAAGAAAAGAAAGTCACGCACGACTTTAGGGAATTCTAAAGTTCAAAGTTCAATTGGTTAGTCAATTTAATCTATTTTCTTGTAATTTTATGTTTTTGGAATCTTAGTATCTAGGGTAACCTGGCCCATGTTGAAAGTTTAGCAATTATTAAGTTTTAAGTGTTGTCAATATTGAATAATTTTAGTTTTAGGGATTAAATTGATAGATTTTATGTTAGAAATAGAAAAGGATTAAATTGTATAACAAATTGTAAAATTTGAGTATTAGGGACTAAATTGTGAAAAATTTAAAATTTAGGGGTTTAAGTGAAAATAGGAGTTAAATTTAGTTTAGAGTGAAATTAGTATAAAATATAAGATTAAATATGAAGAATAAAAATTAGTCTCGGTTTAGGGACTAAATTGAAATTGAGGCAAATATTAAGTAAAAATTGAAATATTCAATAATCAATATGAAATTGAAAATTTATTGTATTGATGAATTTTAATTGTTTTAATTCTGTAGCTAAAGTTGTACTAGAATCCTCGACTAAAAAGAGGAAAGATAAAATCGACGTCGAATAGCTCGAAATTCACAGTTTGTATTTTTATAATTCGAACCTAGTTACTAATTATTATATTTTGATTTAATGCATATGGTAAGTGGTTGAAGTGAATATTTGGCATTTTGATATTAAATTGAATTAAAGTTTATCGAAATGGATTGAATTGGTATATATATATTATGAATGTATTGATTATTTGAATTGAAATGAATATTCATGTGTATATGTGATTATATGAAAAATTTATATTGGATATTGGTTGTTTTTGAAATATGAAATTAAACCCTATTAACTGTATCGCGCTGAGTCGGATATAGATGGCATGCCATAGGATAGGAAAAGTTCAGGGATTTCTTCGACTTCGAGTCGATGAGGCATTGGGTGCCAATTTACTTCGGTCTAACCGATGAGACACTGGGTGTCAAATTTATATAGCATTGGACGCAGTTATTACTTCGGATTTATCTGATGAGGCACTGGGTTCCAAATTGGTGTGTTGGTTGGATCTGCGTATCCGTTCGAGTCCGAGTCGTGTTAATAGGGGTAATTAAATAAAACAATACTATGATTGATATTGGATGATGTTGTACATGAATTGAAATTGGGATAGTGATTTAAAACATGAAAATGAGATACATCAGTTATGTACTCATGAAGTGGATATGTAATGGTTAATGGTATTATTTAAATGATATGTGGATCAAATTGGAAAAAGCTATTATATAGCAAGTGATGAGAACTGAGTATAGTATGAAATGATGTATTCATGAGTGGAATATTGAATGGCTAATGTCATTGTACAAATAAATATGATTTGATATGTGAATAGCTATTTATATAGCAATTGTGTGAATTGGGACATTGTTTAACGAATGAAATATGATAGCATATGATAGTCATGATACTAGACATTAATATGTGATTAAAATTCAATTGTGCATATTATATTACCTCGTTTTTAAATATTCGGATTATAGAAATATCACTGAGTTTTACTTAGCGTATGGTTTTATTTTTCCGTGCGCAGATTAGGTACTTCACTTTTTATCGCCGATTCAGCATCTAACAACGACCCCGAACTCAAATGTGGTGATGTTTATCTTTTGTGTCGGCATGTAGCTAGGACATCTAAATGATAGTTATTTTGTGGATGGATTATAAATGTAATGTTGGTTTGGTATATACATATAAACAAGTGTTTGTGTTTGAAGCCATATTATGGCATGGTAAATTGAACAAAATCAGATATGTGCATGTGAATTTAAGTTAATATTTTAGGTAGCTTTGAGTTAGGCCAAATTGATGAACTTTGACATGTTTATAATTTTAATTTGGTTGATGTTTTGATGATATAAATGTCTTACTAATGAGGGTACATTGGTTAGGCACCTAGGATGATTATTTTAGCATGTTTTGAATGTTTTGATCGTGTTTTGGACAGATTAAACGAATGGTTTTTGAGTTGTTTAATGTCCAAGCATGTAAGAATTGAAAAATTTGTTGGTAAAGGCACATTTTAGGTCCACACGGCCAGACACAAGGGCACGTGACTTGGCCGTGTGAGACACACGGATAGCATACCAACGTGCGAGGCCATTTCAAAGGGTACATGGCCTGGCACATGGGCTTGTGGCTTGGCCATGTGACCTAAGTCAGAGAGTTACATAGGCACAGACACGGGTTGGGACACAACTGTGTGTCCCTACTTTGAATGCCCACATAGCTAGACATACGAACGTGTGACTTGGCCGTGTAAGTTACACGGCCTGTCCACACGGCCGTGTGAACCCTGCAGTAAAAATTTATCTAACTTTTTTCTAAAATTTTTAAATGTTCCTGATTTAGTCTCAAATCGTTTCTAAATTGTTTTCAAACTTTCAAAGGCTTAATAAGGGACTCTATGCATGATAATGATGAATCATTTTATGATTTTTGAAATGTTTGAAATGAATGATTAGATTACGATTACTTGGTAATGCTCTGAAATCCTATTCCAGCGACAGATACGGGTTAGGAGCGTTACATGGTTGATGGAGGAAGATTGCAAAAAATGGGTTAGATTATTTTGCTTAGGAATGATTGGGTGAAAAATCAAACCAAATGAAGGTCGACTAATGAGGAGCGGTGACAAGAGATAACATTGGCAAGGAGCGGTGGTGAGAGATGGCACACGGCTTGGTTAAAGAAAAAGAAGAATAAGATGTTGGGGACATCGAGTAATATCACACATGAATGTAGCTTAATCATCGAACACCAAAATAATTTGAGAATATCGAAAGCAAATACTATTGAATATTAAAATGCGACTAGAGGACACATCGAATTTACAAGGTTTACCACATTGCCTATACCTTTGACACCAATATCAGATAATAACTGCACTAATACCAAAAGAAAATTATAAACTAATGAAACCCTTAATTCAAAAGATTTCCCAAAGTATACTAATTGTATACAATAAAGTGGTAGATTAAAATTGGGATACTTAAGTGAACGTTTCAAACCTTCTTTTATAGCAAGGTTGAGGTGGCAAACTTTTGTCCCATGTTTATGTAGGATAAAAACAAGCCATCATTAACAAATCTCCACTTTTGGTGAGTTTGTCAATCCCACTCAACTTCCAGTATCTTCCACTCCTCAACTTCGTGAAGTCACCTTCAATTATACCTCAAAATGTGCTTTCAAGCACCGTACACTCAAAGGTATTTAAACTTGCAGGATGTTATCAAGTTTAAACAATGATTGAACTTTATTGCTTTTACCACATTGGTCATCATATCTACAGGATTTTTAGCTATTACAATCTTTTGAAGTAGAATTTTTCCTTATTCAAAGATTTTTCGCACAAAGTGATACTTCACGCAGATGTGTTTGTTTCTTGAATGGTAAACTTGGTTTTTCGCTAAATGAATAGTGCTTTGACTGTCATAATAAAGGCTAATGTGACATTAAACAACACCCAAGTCTTTCATCAACCCAAACAACCTCTTTAACAAATTTTGAAACTGTCATATACTCTGCCTCTATCATTAATAAAGCTACTATGGACTGTAATGTAGACTTCTAACTTATTGGGCTTTAGCAATAGTAAATAGATACCTAATAGTAGATCGATATTTATCCAAATCACTAGCATAATCAAAACCGACGTATTCGATTAAACACTGACCAAACATTTTAACTTGCTCAAAGATTAAACCAACATCTACGGTTTTCAGAAGATAATGCAGAATCTATTTCATAGCTTGCCAACGCCTTTACCAAGATTATACATTTACCTGTTCACAACTCCAACTGCTTGTGAAATGTCTAGCCGAATACACACCATTTACATTACGCTGCCAACTACATTAGTGGCTGCGCCTTGGTGTCTGTATGTATCAGGGCTAATAATCAATACAAAAAAATTATAATATGGGAGTATACTGTAAGTGTGATAGGTCGAATTGTAATATTTTTAGTTTTACAATGGAACACTCAAATATTTCAAGGATCAAACCCAAAAAAGTTTAGGGACAAAGTGATTCCTAAGCGTCAAGCATGCAAGTAGGTAGTCTAGCTGACTACTTGCTAAGTAACATATTACGGAAATGCATAGTCAAGGGTAAATTAGACTAATCACCTACCTAACACTAATGATAGCCAAATAGTAAAATAAACAAAATTACACAATTAACAAATCAAGAAACACAAGTGATCAGTTGACTTCCATGTTGTTGATTAGTTTTCAGATTAGGGATCTAAAAGGCCTAAACTTCTAACTAGCTCAATTTTATCTCTTGGTCACCATTTTACCAAATTAGACAATTTACTCTGGTTTATCTTTCGACCTCACCAAATTAACTCGGGATAAACAAATTAATGCTCAATAGGATCACCTCTTGGTCTCACCTATTTATAAAAATATGGTTTAAAAAATAAGGTATTTCCATTTTTGATATATTTTCAATCAAATTCAGCTGATTTTTTTTTGACTTTTTCGGTGAAAGGGTCACAATAATACTTAATAGAATCTTCTCTTGATCTCACCTATCTATAAAAATAGGGTTTAAAAATAAGGTGTTTCCATTTTTGATACATTTTTATCAAATTTAGCTAAAAATTTATTTTTTTGGCTTTTTAGGTGAAAGGGTCACAAAGAAATGCAAAACTCCAAAAAAGACCAAATTACACGTTGTGTAAATGTTGAAGGTTAAATTGTTTAGAATCAAGACTAAATTGACACAATATAGAAATTTTGAGGGTTAAAAATGCTATTATGTCAAATTTAGCTACCACATCACCTTTCCATTAGCCATTTTGCGGCTGGTGAACAAAAAGACAAAATCGAATAGTTGAATGACCATTTTGTAACTTTTAATAATTGGGTGACAAAAAAAGCTTACTAATAGTTGGGTGACTACTAGTATTTTTTTTACCTTTTTGTGGTTTGGATTGTCAAACAATGATCTAAAAAAAAGTAGAAGAATGATGCTTAAAGTCCACAGTTTCGTTTTGAATGAAGTAGACCACTAGAGATAACATTAGTGTAAAAGGTGGTTAGGGTTATGAAAAGAAGAAGAGAGAATGAAAAGGAGAAGAAGAATAAGATAAGTAAAGAAATAAAAGATAAAAGGAAAAGAAAAGGGAAAGTTAAAGCTAATAAAAGAAAAAAAAATTCACTCAAAAGAAAAAAAAAGTATAGGGATTAACAAATTGACCTAAAATTGATAATGAGAATAACAACATTTGATGTTACATCAACTTGCTATTGCAAAATTAATGAGAGTTGATAGTTGAGTGACCATAACGTAATAAATCGATATCATTAATGATTTTAATAGTACTTTCTTAAAGTTTAGTGACAAAATATAAATATACTAAAATATAAATGATGAATTTTGTAGTTTGCCCCAACAATAATATTGAAACCCAAGGTTGTTTAAAAGCATTAAAGAACGTTGCAATCAGAATGATAAATTCTGATCTCTCGTGTTTTTCTTAAAGCTAACTACGTTGCAAATCACATAGCTAATATGCCTAATAATATAGCCAACATATGAAAGTTTTTAAAAATTTGCCGGGGGACATGATCGGAAAGTCCGTGTGACTTAATTTTTAAACCTTATACCCAATACCATCTAAACCTTATCTAATCCCAAACTCGAATCCTAATAACTATGGACACCCTGCAACGAAACCCCTCAACTCAGCAACTAAACTAAATACCCAATACCACCCTCATAATCATCTTCACTGAGAACTGCTCCCACGATGCCAATGTTATCCCTTCGAGCTTCAATGGCATGCTCTCATTGCACCTTTTAACATGGTTAGAGGACAAAGGAAAGAGAGAGTTGTCTGGGTGATATAATAGTTGACGCCATTCAATGTATATGTAAAACTTAGACAAATTCTTTAATTCTTCTACCAATGGTTCCTCCCCTGTATTAGAACAAACAAATCTCATGTACTTATCAACCCTTGCCTTCCTAATATGCTTATCAATCTAAGAAAATGGGTGCATTGAACCCAGTCTCTCTCAGAATTTATTTATTTATTACTTAAATACATAAAATTATAAATTAATTCACAAAATAATATTTAATTATTATACTGTTTACAAGTTTTAAAAACATAAAATTAATTATATACATATACAAAAAATACAACTATTTTTGAATATTTATTTAATTTATAGTAATACATAATTTATCATATTTATCACAATTCTTGACAACCCTTCAATTTTGAAGCATTTATGTTGATTTAATTTTTATGTATTTTAATTATTTTTCATATTATTTTTATGTCATGTATTAATTTATTACATTTTTTTATAATCATAGGATTGTCTTTACATAAAAAATCAAATTTAATATAATCAAAATGGTGTAGTTTGTTTGATTAGCATCACCTTAATCACTAAGGATTGATTAAGTGTTTTCATTGTCATTATTTATAATTCAAAAGAGTATCACATTAATATTAGTTAAAAGAATCTAAGAGATAGTAGAAGTGCATGGAATAAAGCTTTCCTTTTCAAAGATAATGATGTGTTTGTTTACCATTTCATGAATATATATATAGAAAATGATGTGCTGACAAACACAAACATACAACTCAAATGCCACAAAACAACACCATGCCTCTACATCTCAATTCCCCATCTCCTTTTCCTTCTCCACCGCTCTCTTATCCATATCTTCTTTTCTTTGGCACCAACTTTTCTGGATGAAAAAAAGCCTCACTATTTTGGTTGATGCTGTTGGAGCCGATTTTGAGGTATCTTATCCACACTTTTTCATTAATATTCATGTATGCTTGGAAGGGTGTTGTTCGAATCATTGCTAGAACAGACACAAAGTTTCTTCGTTATGCTGTGATGGGAAAATTTGCTATCATCCACTTGGTAAGAAAGGGTAGTTTTTGAAAATTAAAGATCATGCCAAGGGTGCTTTAGTGAATTTGCAAGAAAAGTAGGATATATATTCTGTGTTTGGAAAATTGAGGAAATATGATGATGATGATGATGATGATACGGTAAACGTGTCACCATTTAGAAGCTTCTAAATCATAGAATAGGACAAAAGATATGCAAATGATTTGGAGGGAGCAAATCAAGTGGCTTAGTTTTATTGGTTTGCAAGGCTGCGCAGCATTAGAAGTGACCGAATTTGATAAGATCAGAATTTCCCTTTTTATCTTTTCAATAAATTAATCCTTTAGGGTCTTATCTTAGCTTTTACTCACCAATTGAAACTTAGGAATTTGCAAAATCTAAACCCTTCATGTTTAGTTAATATATATATATGTTCCATGTTTCTAAAATATTTGTAAACTCACGTATTATGATAGGATACCACTTTATCATCAATTCATCATAGACAATTTATAAGAGGGATTCACCGTTGATGCATATAAAACTTTGATTGGAGGCGACAAACAAGCGGATTAATTCGAATAGAATTATACAAGGTTCATAGGTCGGTTTTTGATGATTATGTTCATATGCAGGGTTCAGCTTCTCTAGTTATTGGCTGCAAGACAGGAGGAGAATAAGAGGCGATTATGGAGGTCATCGGTGATCTACCGAGGGAATTGTTCCTCGAAATTCTCTTACGGTTGCCGGCCGAATCTTTGATGCGATGCAAGTATGTTTGCAAATATTGGCATTCCATCATTACCAATCCTAAATTCATCCAACTTCACCTCAACTACAACTATAATAACAATGTATGCGTCCTTCTCAAGCGCTGCCTCGTCACATGTTTAGGACAGAAAGAGAACTTGTTGTCATTGGTCTGCGGGAATGGGTTTTCTTTTGTAAATTTAGATGTCGATCTGTCCTTGTATAGGAAGGAGCCATGTTTACAGCTTTTAGGTCATTGTGATGGCATTATTTGCTTATCAAACTACAGAGATTACATACTTCTTTGTAACCCTGCAACTAGGGAGTCCATGTTGCTCCCTGAGTCCCGTCTCCCTTGTTATCACTCGATCCGAAGCTTGATATCTCAAACCACCGGGTTGGGGTTCGGTTATGATGCTAAGAGCCATTGCTTCAAGGTTGTTAGGATTGTTTCGTATTGGGAGGAGCTAAGAGGGAGTAACTTACCCCATTTTTCCAGGGTTGAAGTATACTCCACGGGAACGGATTCTTGGAAAGAAATCAACGTTACCGTCCCTGCACATGTCCGATATTCCCCGTGTTTCGAGACGTACTTTAATGGAGCATTCCATTGGTATGCCATGGATGATAACGGAAATGAAGTCATCCTTTCATTCAACATGGGAAACGAGGAGTTCCAAGTAATACCAATGCCGAGTTTCATCTCCAAGCATGATCATTCAATTTGCAGTAGTCTTTTAGTGTGGAACGATTGCATTGCTCTGGTAATCTACCCAGAAAGAGGGATCGAAAAATCGTTCGAGATATTTGTGATGAAGGAATATGGAGTGAAGGAATCTTGGACAAACGTATTAACGATCGGACCCCTTACAAGAGTGGAGAGACCTTTGGTATTTCGGAAAAATGATGAGATTCTCATGGAGGGATCCCATGGACAAATGATGTCTTATAACCTTAGGAACAAAGAAGTCAAGGATCTTCAGATTTATGGGATTCCAAAGTCATTTTCAACTCTTGCATACGTTAATAGCCTTGTTTCAGTCGAAGGAGGAAATCAAATGCTTGATCAAAGAGATAATACAGGTATATTTTCTTTTTGTTTTTCTGAACACTCTTCTTGTACTCATAAACATATACGCAAATTTCTGCTAATGTTCATATTATCTTGAAATCTAAACGAAAAGTTGGAGCAATATAGCCCGAAATACTTGCATTAATTTTGTTGAAAGTACATTAAGTTCTGTCCATTGTCTTCCTAATCCTCGTTTTTTGTCTTAGATTTTGGTTGGTGAAGGTTTGGAGGACCAAACAAAGATGGTGTTGCAGGATATGGATCCATGGATAAGAGAAAGGAAACAATGTCATCAATGTACAGAAATGATCATAAATGTACAGTGCAATGGCATGCTAAATTTTGGGTTTATAAGAATCTTTGTTCTTTTTTCTTTTAAAGGTGAATCAGATGAATGGTAATGGTAATCTATTTCCGGCAGAAGAATTTAGTTATGAAATCAATGTGTATAGGATCAGAAAACAAAATACAGGAACGAAGGATAGCAAGCACAGGGAATTTAATTACAAGTTTCTGTACTAGGATGTAAGGAGGCCAGATCTGTCGAATTCTTTTGGTAGGGCAATTAACCAGTATTAATCTCCTTATCTCTTTCCAACAATGAGAATGACAAATCAGGAAGATAAATCTAATTTGATATTCTCACATTAGAAAAGGATAATGATAGCGTGTAATCATAGTTTTATACACGAATTTGGAAGTATTCCTTTCCTGCCATCAGAAGGCAAACACGAGTTAATAACTCCCCACCTCTCCTAAGTTGTTGCCCATGCTCCACAATGAACTGCTGCATATGTAAGTAACTCCACCCACACTTTGTTTATCATCTCCCATTTCTTTGAGTTTCAATGGATTGCAATTGCTCTGCAACCTCCATCAATGTTCCTGGCAAGAATGCCAAATGCAACGGTTGCAACCATGTCGGCTGACACGTAAGTCGACCAAAGAAAGAATCTGATCGATATACTCCTAGAACGTTTTCGGACTGAACGAGTATTAAAGAGGCGAGCAATACTCGAATCTCCTCTCTATTCTAAAGTTCAATTATTTATTCTTAAAAGGTTTACATTATTTTAGAACGAACAAATTCTTCAATTTACAAATGAATGAAACTTTCATACTATTTGAAATATCTTACAATAAAAATCAACTGTCTTGTTTGAAAAATAAATTAAACTTTTTAATATAATATTTATAATAATTTATAATAAGTGCAATGATGCAAATTTTAAATAATGAAATTAAAATTAAAATTAGAAAAATTATAGGAAATATGAAATAAGTTAAGATATAATAAAAAACGTAAAATAATTAAAACATATGATCATGTTGTCATGAGAAATTATATCTACACGACATAGATATCAAACATATTAAAATCTACATAAAAATGAATTATTAACATGTAAAAATTTATTTAGATTTATAGTATTTTGAAGATACAAAATAGAAAACAATATGAACATGTGTTCTTTTTATAGATTGAATCATTGCCACAAATTATGAAAAATATGAGATAAAATGATACATAATATAAACATAATTTTTTCCTTGAATTAATACATAAATCAAGACCGAAATAAATATATACAACAACGACGCGTTGGAATATAAACTAGAATAATATAAATCTAGAATTCAAACATGGGGCTAAATTAATCATATATACCTTAAAAAAAAATTTATTGTCCAAATAGGCCCCTTTTTTTTAAATATAGAGAAATAAACCAATTTTGGAGAGAGTGTGGGAAAGCCGTCCAACTAGACGTGCTTTCTATATAGATGGGCACTTTCCTTTTAAATCGCATTTTTTACTTTTTTTTTAATTTAAATATTAGAAGTTTACTCTTTGAGTCTTAGGTTCAATTTTTCTCCTACTCACATTTGTATTTTTTATTTCACATAGTTTTAAGTTTTTTTTTAACATATCAATTCATTTGGTTAATAATGATTTTATCCTTGAGTCTTAGGTTCAATTCCTCCTCTTCGAACATATTTGTAATTTTATTTCATATTTTTCAAGTTATTATTATTAATTAATTAATATATTATATTTAATCTATTTATTTTAATTAATATCTCTTTTATTCATAAAACTAAATAATAAATTATTTATTAATTAAAATAAATAAATAAAACTTCAAACAACATGAAAAAATTACCAATGTGTTTAGAAGAGGAAGAATTGAACACGGAACTCAAAGATAAAATCATTATTATTTAACCAAGGAAGGCGATATGTTAAAAATATTAATTAAAAATAATACAAAGTAATAAAAAATACAAATGTGAGTGGAAGAGGAATTGAACCCATAATTTAATGACAAAGCAACTAACATTTAACCGTCTAACCAAAGATATTAATTATATTAAAAAAAATAAAAAAATAAAATTTAAAGAAAAAACACATCCAACTCTCACTTTCTTCAAAACCGACCTATTTAACCAATATTTTCCTTTTCACATGGCTAATTTAGCCCAAACGTGATTTTAGCGAGGTGTGCCGTGGCGAGAATATAACAAAACCAAAAAGGCAATGGTGCAATTGAGGCCTCTTTTTATTAGTTAAGAACAATGTTCCAACAACTTCCATTTTCCTTTTTACAAAAGCATCCCTAATAATAGGGCTTCTTTTGAATTTTAATGCACGACAATATTTTTTTTTATCAAGGATTGATTAGGTATTTATAAACTAAAAAAACAAAGGTTTCAGGCCAGCTAAGACAAGCCCAAAATATCAAACCGGGTTTCCACAGTCTAAAGTGGAGACCATCAAAACATAAAGAAATAATAAAAGAAACAGAAAAATAATGAATCGTCAGAAAATAAATACACCTTGAAAAAAAGGAAACTTAATCTACCCTTATTCAATCTTCCAACGGCTGGAAACCATTAATCCTTCTCGTCGTTTCATTTCATCTGTCCCATCTGTTCCATCCGTCTGACGATAACACTGCCCAAGAGTATCTTTCTTTGCTATCTGCTTTAAGACCAAATCCTCTCTCTGTCTTCTTAGTCTGGATTCCTTGCCCATTGCTCTGCTGTACCAACATTGTGACGAATCGTCTCTTCATTCTCCAAGTATGCCCTCTCGCTTCTCTTTAATGCTTCCTTCGCGATATTATGGGCTCTCGTATTCTTCATTTTCTGGATATGCTTGAACTCGATCTTCTGGAAATATGATTTTTTACTTTGGATGTCTCTGATAATCGCTCAATAACTGAATAATCGGTTGCTGTTGACTGACATTTCTTGATTACAGTTAGTGAGTCACCTAATATTTGTATTTCTTTTAAACTCATTTCGATTCCTAACTTAACTGCTTCCAACCCTTGATATGCTTTTGCTGCGAACAGAGATGCAATATTGTTATGAAGAATCGATTTCGAGGCCAAATACTTGTTCATCGTGCCCCAGACCACTAGCCCTGATGTCGATCTGAAATCTCTGTTATCGAATGCAGCATCAAACTGGATTTTCATAATTGGTAAGTCCTCCATAATTCTTTGATTATGCACCATGTTTGATAAAATCTTCTTTGCTCTAATCCCTTCATATTCTGCCATGTGGTTCTGGACTTTTTGTGCAAGGTCTTTGCCTGTTGAACGTACCCTTTCATACAAAAGCTGGTTTCTTGAATGCCAAAGTAACCGTAAGGCATAACAAAAGTATCTACACTGTTCGTTTGTTCCTTGTTTGAAAATTTCGGTAAGCTATTCCCAAAAATTTTGATGCGTGATATTTGTGATCCAAGATAGATTTAATAACTGCCAGACTTCAGTGTTTATAGGACATTGCCTGAAGATGTGATGACAATCTTCTTCCCCATAACCACAACAAGGACAACTAGAATTTGTCACTAATCTTCTATATCTGAGATTGCCCAAAATAGGAATGTAATTCTAGGAGATGCGCCAGATTATGATTGTAATCTTAGATGGTAGCTGTAGGTTCCATAGCTTTCCAAAAAATTCCTTAATTTTGGTTTGTAATAGATAATTATTAGGATCTAGATTAGCATTTTGTACTAGTTTGTAGGCACTACGAACTAAATATTCACCAGTCGGTTTGCCCCTCCAGACTTGAAAGTCCTCGAGATCTGATTCCGATAATGGGATTTGTAAAATTATGCGAGCAACATCCGGGTGAAAGGTATTTCTAATCAGCTCTGCCCTTCATTTCCTATTCACATTATCAATAAGATCCGATACTAACTCTAACTGCATATTGTCTGAACTGTTGTGCCTTTCTAATGATTCAATCCCCTGGACCCAGCAATCATTCCAAATAGATATTTTATTTCCTATTCCAATTCGCCAGCATAAACCTTTTTGAAGGAGACCCTTTGCTGCCCAAATGCTCTTCCAGGTAAGTGAAGATAAAGTTCCTAACTGAGCCTCTAGGAAATTCGATTTCTGTTATTATTTTACTTTTAAGACCCTGGCTAGTAATGAATTAAGATAATTAATTAGACGCCATCCTTGTTTAGCAAGCAACGCAATATTAAATTGACTCAAATTTTGAAAACCTAAGCCACCATTTTCTTTTAAAAAATACAGATTTTTCCAAGTGCACCAATAAATTCCCATTTTCCCATGTCCTTCTACCACCAATATTTGGCTATAATATTTTCGAGACCATTACATAGAGAATGAGTTAATAAAAAACAGGCCATCGTATAAGTTGGAACAGTTTGAAGAATTACTTTTATAAAGACTTCTTTCCCACTTTGCAATAGAAACCTGATACTCCAATTATCGATACGTTTTTTAAGGCGATCTTTCAAATTCTGAAAAGCTTCATTTCTTCTCTTTCCCACCATATTCGGCAGACCCAAATAGCGTTCTGGCTCGCTTGAGCTATGAACTCTCAATACATTGACTACCAGTTGCTTATCTTCCTTTAATGTGTTTTTACTGAAAAATATCGTTAATTTATCAAAGTTCATATACTGACCCGAGCAAAGTCTGTATTCTTGTAAGATATTTTTGAATAAATGTGCCCCCTTCTTGTTGCTTCCCCAAATAGGATACAGTCATCTGCAATAGTAAGTGTGAGATTAGCGGACCAATCCTACTAACCTTCACTCCTTTCAAAAGCCTTTCCCTTGCTGCTAGTTGCATTAGACTCGATAAGCCCTCACCACATAAAAGAAATAGAAATGGGCTTAATGGGTCACCCTAACGAAGTCCTCTAGTCGATTGAAATTTCTCTCCTAAATGTCCATTCATGACCACTAAATAAGAAACAATGGTAATACATTGCATAATAGTCTCTACACATATAGTTGCAAAACCTATTCGTATCATTATCTGATTTACTAAGTCCCATTCTACTCTATCATAAGCTTTACTCATATCAAGTTTCACTGCCATGAACCCTTTTTTCCCCATCCTCTTTTGCTTCACGTATTCAGAATTTCATAAGCTAACAACACATCATCAGATATTAATCTTCCTGGTACAAAAGCAATCTGTGCAATATCAATACATTTACCAATCACTTCTCGAAATCGATTCACAATAGCCTTTGCCAAGATTTTATACAAAACATTACAAAGATTAATCGGAGGAAAATGCCTCATATCAGAAGGGCTAGAATTCTTTGGGATTAGCACAATATTTGTAGAGTTAATTGAACTAACCTCCATATCACCATTTAAAAGTTGTAGACAGTAACCAGTGACTTCATCTCTAATAATGTGCTAGTATTTCTAATAAAACAGTCCTGGAAGTCCATCCTCTCCTGGAGCCTTCGTAGATCTCATCTCGAACAACGCCGCTTTGATTTCTTCCTTCGTATATTTCGCAGTTAGTTGTTTATTGTCCTCATCATGTATGCACTGGCTAATGCCTGATAACAAATGTTTATTAGGGCCTCTTGGTCCTATCGAGAATAACTTCTGGAAATATGAATGAACGACTCCCTTCATTTTTTGTGTAATGACTCGAATTTTACCGATACTGAAAAAATGTAATTTTGGATATCTATTTATGAAAATGGATTTGTAAATATTTATTAAAAATATTTACAAGTAAAATGAGTGGTTAATTAGAGTTTAATTAAATAAATTTAACTTAATTAAGAGTGATTAGGAAAAAGGATTAAGTTGAATGAAGTGTAAAAATTTAATTACAGAATTAAAGAAGATAAGGGGGACTAAATAGGCAATTAAGCCTATTCTAAAGAATGAGGCGGCAAAACATAAAAATCTTTGATTTTTATGTTGTTTAAATTATAAATATATTATTAATGTTATTATTTTATTATATTACAAATTAAATTAATTATATTATTATATTTTGAAATAAATTAAGAAAAGACAAATGTATGGTGTATATGGATATGGTGACATGTGTAATATTAATATACATACAATTATAAAATACATGTATATTTACTTATCAAATAAGTATATTATTAAATTATATATTAGTATTAAGTAAAAAATATTTATATAATAAATAGATTAAAGAAAGACAAATGTAAGGATATAAATGGATACAAATGTTAAATAAATATTGGTTAGTATGAAATCGAGACAAGTTGTTATGAAAATATATTTAAATTATCTGTAAGTGTTTTGTACTCCTCGGTTCTGCAATTGTAATGACCCGAATTTTACCGATACTGAAAAAGTGTAATTTTGGAAAAATGGTAAATTACCAATATGCCCTTAAATCTTGGTATTTCTGCAATTTAGTCAGGTAAGTTCGTATATCCTGAATGAGTATGTAAATATGACAATTTAAGTATTGTATCGTATTTTATATGATATTTTGAATTGAATATATGAAAAGGATGTTACATGAAACATGAAAATGAATACTAAATAATATAAATTACTTAATAATTATTCTGAAAATCTTGGTAATGCCTCGTATCCTATCCCGGTCTCAGGTACGGGTATGGGGTATTACATTTAATGGTATCAGAGCTATGGTTTAGTCGGTTCTCGGACCAAACGTAGTATATGTGAAGTCTAAAAACACATGTCATTAAAATATGTGATAGTGTGATATCTCTCGACTCTAATGAAATTTGTTTTACTTATAGAAAGAGATGTTTTTCAACCAAGCTAATTCTGATAATGTTAAAAGCGATACTCAAGTATAAGAGTAGAAAGTTGATTATGATGAATCGGTACAAAAAAAAAAGCATGAATAAATGTTTTATAATACATGTCGATGATGAATATTATGTTATATGTATTATTAAAAACAAATTATATTACTACATGAAATATTATCTTGATGACTAAATTACAAAATATATAAATGTAATATATAAAGTGCATGATAAGGATTATTAGAGAATTATGAATGAATAGTGAATTTTGAAATATATTACATGTATTGAAGATACAAAAGATATAAGTATATGAATTATTGGTACAAGGATTAAATTGTAAAGCATGTAAAAATATTATGTGAAAGGTGTAAAAGTGATATGCATGTATGAAATAATTTGCCCAAGTAGACAAGATTAGAACTACTAGGATGTTAAGGGACCTCAGCATACTCTCTGAATATTAGCACTCCAGTGCTCTCTGAATATTAGCACTCTAGTGCTCTCTGATATTTAGCACATCAGTGCTCTCTGATTAGCACATTTGTGCTCTCTGATATTTAGCACGTCAGTGCTCTCTGATTAGCACATCAGTGCTCTCTGTATAACACTTCAGTGCTCTCTGTTCATTAGTGCATAATAATGCACCTTTGTATAAGTCCTGTATATCCGAAGTGTTCTATCTAGTCTACTGGGCCTCTGTTAAATAAAAAGTAAACAATTTTCGTTACAAGATAAAGGATTATCCCTGAGTAAAAATGTTAGTTATGATGAAGCAGAACTCGTAAAAGTATGGATAAATGTTTTATAATACTTGAGAATAATAAATGTTATATGAGTAAATACATGAAAATTAAATTATGAGGCTTTACGATTTATACCCCTTTACTAATACAGTTATATGCAATGAAATTCATGAGATTTATATTGATTAAATTCAGAAGCAAAAAGTGAAAAGCTCAATGGTTGAACAATTGATAATGCAGTCGGAACTGAGAATGAGTTAATAAGTAAATATGGGTTCTGAATAGAGATATCAGATTTTTCTTAAACTAGTTGAGATATACAGTATCACTGTTGAAGAAAGAAGTTATTTATGGGAAAATCGATTTATTTAAATATGGTATTTATAGAATAGTTAACTGAAAATTTCTTCCGAATTAGTTTTTTTTAGTGAAGTAAATGATGTGAAACTATTAATGACTATAGTAGTCAATAGATTGGTGAATAAATTGCAAAAATATTTGAATATAGCCGTTATAACTAGGTATATTATAGTAAATTTTTGGGATCTGATATGGGTATAGTGTACAGATGATTTCTGACTAAACATTTTGGATTGAATATGATGGTTATTTGCAATTTAGAAATAAAAGCTGAACAGAAGGATTCAGAACTTATACAAGAGAATTTGCATGAAATTATAATAGTACTATGTCTATGCATTCTGGAAGAATAAGATAGACAGTGATTTGAGAACTGAGAAAAGAAAAGCAATACTTTGAATTTGCATATAAATGTTTATATCGGGTACAGATGTCTTCAGAACTGTTACAGCCAGTGATGATACCATAATGGAAATGGGATAGAATCTCTATGGTTTTGGACTGGAATTATCTCTGTTCGTGAAAAAGAAAGATGATATTTGAACAATCGTCGAAGATAAGGCAAAGTCTGTATAATTTATTTCGATATGAATGAAATTCTTACTTAATAATTATCTGAAATATGGGTTTCTGAGATCGTCAGATTCATGGTATAGTAATTTTTATTATTTCTGATTGAAATAAATGGTTTATATTATGATTCTAGAACAAGTACAAGAAGTTCGGGATATATAATAATAGTTTACAGTATTGTATGAAATTCTGTATGATTGTAAATGTAGAATTTCATAGTATTTGATTTAATATTGTGAGAAAATGAATATGCAAAGTTGTTTGATTTATGAAACCGAAGAAAAGTAAAAGTGATCGGATTAGATTGAAATAGACTAAAAGCAGTTTTAATAGATGGAAATTATGTATATCGAGTATTTTGCCAGTGATGAGGTATTTCTTAAGTTGCATGTTGGAAGAAAATTTTGAGATCTAATTGGAAAAGAGAGGTTGAGTTCTCATTCTATTTGGGTATCTAAAATTATAGAAAGAATTCAGATAGTAATGAATTGATTGGTTTCACTTCCGAAGCTACAGAAAATTTGTGATGCTCAGAAAATATAGGTCAAATCTCTTATATGTTAGTTTGACAAAGGATATTGAAATTTAAATTGATTCATTGTATAAAGAAAAAGAACCGATCGAGATACTAGCTTGAGAAGTGAAGTCATAGTATTAAGGAAGTAACATGGGAACCGAAAGAAACAGTGAGATGAGGTTACTGAATCCCCACCTCTTTTAGGCAAATTTCGATGACGAAATTTATTAAAGGGGGGAAGAATTGTAATGACCCGAATTTTACCGATACTGAAAAAGTGTAATTTTGGATCTCTGTTTATGAAAAATGGATTCGTAAATATTTATTAAAAATATTTACGAAGTAAAATGAGTGGTTAATTAGAGTTTAATTAAGTGAATTTAACTTAATTAAGAGTGATTAGGAAAAAAGATTAAGTTGAATGAAGTGTAAAAGTTTAATTACAGAATTAAAGAAGATAAGGGGACTAAATAGGAATTAAGCCTATTCTAAAGAATGAGGCGGCAAAACATAAAAATCTTTGATTTTTATGTTGTTTAAATTATAAATATATTATTAATGTTATTATTTTATTATATTATAAATTAAATTAATTATATTATTATATTTTGAAATAAATTAAGAAAAGACAAATGTATGATGTATATGGATATGGTGACATGTGTAATATTAATATACATATAATTGTAAAATACATGTATATTTACTTATCATATAAGTATATTATTAAATTATATATTAGTATTAAGTAAAAAATATTTATATAATAAATAGATTAAAGAAAGACAAATGTAAGGATATAAATGGATACAAATGTTAAATAAATATTGGTTATTTAGTAGATTTTTATTGTTATTATATTATATATATAAAACAAATGGAATAAAAAAAAAAAGATAGAAAAGAACAGAATGAAACGAAACAAAGAGCAGGGGAGAAAAAAGAAAGAAAGAAAAGAAAGAAAGGGGAAAAGGGAAAATTGAAGGTTTGAAGCTTTAAGCTTTAATAGGTAAGTTAATCAAGTCCTTTTTACTTAATTTTGATGTTTTAGAAGTTTCAGAACAAAGTTTTGATGAAATTAAGCTGATATTTTGAAAGTTATTAGATTTCTAGATATTATCCATGTTAAATAAAATGATGAATTAAGGGCTAAACTGATAGAAATTCAAGTTAGAAATGATATAAGGATTGAATTGTAAAGTGATTCATAAGTTTTATGCTTTAAGGACTAAATTGAAAGAATTTCAAAATTATGGTTTTATGATAAAAAAAATAGATAATTATGTCTAAGTTTGGTTAAAGATTGAGTAGAAGTAAATTATGAATTAAGATAGAAAAGCAAGTGAATTTAGTTAGGATTAAATTGAAATTAAAAGTAGAAAATCAACATTTTGCACTAAGACTATTTTAGACAGCAGCAGTAGTCTAAGTTTGAAAAATCACCAAAACTTGTAGAAATTGAATTAGAGGATAAATAAAATACAGAATTAAAGCTTATTGAGTCTAGTTTCTTATAGAAGAAACGGTATAAACAATTGAATTGTAAATTATGAGATATAATGAATTTTGTGAGACAAGGTTAGAATGAATTCAGGTTCCCCTGTTCTGACTTTTGAAAATCACCAAAAAATGGATAAAAATAATTAGAGGCTTAGAGTTATATGTTTAGAATCCCTAATGAGTCTGTTTTCAGGAGAAATCAACGGTAATATTATCCGAGTTTTTTACTATGAGATAATTAATTTTTAGTGAAGAAGGGTTGAAACTGTCAGACAGTAGAACAGGGGTAACTTTAAAGAATAAACTGTACTTATTGGCTAAACAAAAAATTCTAAAAATTTTATGGTAAGAAGATATATGAGACTAGTTTTAGGAAAAATTAGTATATCTTAATTTGGAGTTTTATAGCTCTAGATATAAATAATTTAGTGACTATGATACAGATGGATAGCTTGAATATCCATAAAAGTAAATAATAAAAATTATAGATAATGTTACTTTCAAGTGTGTTATATACATTAAGGATGTGGAATGGAGAGGAGGAGGAGGAAAATATATATGAATATTCAGTTAGCATGGCTAATTTGCATGTTTCAAGCTCATGGACTAAATTGAATAAAAGTAAAATTTTAAGGGGCAATTTTGTAAAAATATCAAAAATGACTAAATTGAAGGGAATGAATTGTTTTATTATCTAAATTAATGAATTGAATGAAATTATCAATTTAAGATTGGGTGAAATTTGGAAAAATGGTAAATTACCAATATGCCTCTAAATTTTGGTATTTCTGCAATTTAGTCAGGTAGGTTCGTATAACTTGAATGAGTATGTAAATATGACAATTTAAGTATTGTATCGTATTTTATATGATATTTTGAATTGAATATATGAAAAGGATGTTACATGAAACATGAAAATGAATACTAAATAATATAAATTACTTAATAATTATTCTGAAAATCTCGGTAATGCCTCGTATCCTATCCCGGTCTCAGGTAAGGGTATGGGGTATTACATTTTGTAATGCCTCTGTTTCCCTGCCATCTTCATTTAGTAACTTACGAACGAGATTTTTTCTTCTTACGTTGTGTTGCATGACTGTGAAAAAAGGCTATTTTTTATCTCCAAATTTCAGCCAGTTCAGTCGAGCCCTCTGTTTCCAGTAGCGTTCATCCTTTTCAATCTCGAAGTTTAAATGTATTTTTATGTCGATCAACTCAGCCAAAT
Source organism: Gossypium arboreum (assembly GCF_025698485.1). Lineage (NCBI taxonomy): Eukaryota > Viridiplantae > Streptophyta > Magnoliopsida > Malvales > Malvaceae > Gossypium > Gossypium arboreum. Next base: position 8,736,347 of record NC_069073.1, on the reverse strand, counting down.
TATTATCATCTCTATCGACTTCATATAGTTTTGATAACTTAGCCGTAAGAACCTGCTTCCTTTTCTTTCGATTCCTATGGATTTGTCAAGCCCATTTTTCCAAACCCTCTTCAAGTTTTCTAACTTTTGCATCAAGTCCCCTAAAGACATCTCCCAAATTCTATTAACTTCATTAAGGAAAGATTCCTCCAACGACCACTAGGCTTCAAATTTAAAAGTTCTATTCTTCAAGCGTCCCCTTTCGATACTTGTATTGATTAAGAGAGGACAATTGTCTGAAAAAGAATGTACTAAATGTTACACTTTCACCTCCGAAAACATGGATACCCATCTAGCATTAGCCACTCCTCTGTCCGGTCTTTCATGTATATTCGTCTCCGAAAGATTGCCCCTTTCCCATATGAACCATCTGCCAGAATATCTTACATTAATAAGTTGGCATTCCTCCAGAGTTCTGCGAAATAAATCCATTCTTCTTTCATCCCTAGGAAACCCTCTTTTCTTTTCAGACCCATACATTATTTCATTAAAGTCCCCACAAACAAACCAATGGGTGTCGTCAGCAGTACTTAGACTTTTCAAAACATCCCATGATTCATTCCTATCTTGTGCATAAAGGGACCCATAGAAACCTGTAAATCTCCATTTTACTCTTGTTTCATTATCCTCAATTTCCACTTCAATATGCCTTTTTGAAAAAGATCGGAGTATGACTGAAACATCCAGTCTCTATGCCAAACATAAGCCTCCTCTACTACCTTCTGAATCAACCTCAACATCATGCACAAAACCACATTTTCGGCGCACCCATTTCATCTGTCTACTACCAAGCTTTGTCTCCATAAAGAAGATGATATAGGGATTATACGTCTTTAGCAGATACCAAAGTTATCGAATCGTCCGTGGCCTCCCCAAACCACAAACATTCCAGCTCAAAATTTTCATTGTGACCGGTCGACTTGCCTCTTGGCAGCCGTCGGTGATGAATGATTAACTTCCACCAATATTCTATTTCTTGCCATTAAGCTATCAATTTCTTCTCTCGCTGAAAAATCTTCCATTGCCCCTCTAGCTCTCTTCTTCCCCTCTTCTCCAAATAAGACGCCATCCTCCAGGTCATGTTCCATAGTTGTTTTTGTCAAATCTGACGGTAGATTTTCCTTTTGTCGATCAAGATATGATGATCCCCCTTCCAGATTAAAACCCAATATTGGATCGATAGCCTTTCCACTTCTTCCATTATTAACTTCGTCCCATATTCTGTTCCTTGAAGCCCAATTGTTCCTCCTATCCTATTCATGTTTGTCATCATCTTCCTCCCCAAGCCAGATATTGTTCATCGATAAGGCTTTACGTGATTAAGCATGCAAAGATAGATCCCAACCAAATTCAGCAATTTCCACCCTAAGCAACATCTTAGCTTCACAAAACGAATCACTATGTCCCAAACGACCACAATAGAAATAGAACAAAGATAGTCGTTCATACATAAAATGAACATCTTCCATAAACAAAATCTGTTTTTTCCTTTTCAATGGTTATCTGATGTCAGTCTGGGCCCTTATATGCATGTAGTTACAATTTTCCTTCCCTAGGTTTACGCCATCATTTTCCAAAATGTTCCCCAAAAAATTACCCAATTATGCTGCTATTTTCCCATAAAATAAACCAACAGGGACATCATGAATTTGTACCCAAAAAGGGGTGAAGGTTAATGGCACTTTTAACAGATCCTCCCCCCACTGTAATCTATAAAGAACCAATAAATGATTGTTGAAAATTCAAGGTGATCCCTTAAAAACCCGTTCCATGTCCATGACATGAAAAAATTGAAATAAATACCCTTTTTCTCCCAAATCTCAGATCTGAACTCCACAGACCGGATGCCATAGATTCGCCATCGTGCTCTTCATAGCTGGGAAGTGGATTATACTTGCCGTTAGGAAACAACCTATTAATTGGAACTCACCCCTTTCTTTTCCGAAGACTGGATCTACTTGAATCTGCAAAATTTCATCCTCTTCTTCGTTGAGTGTCAAATTTGCTAATTTGTTTTCCATTGATGCAAGTACCAACCACGAAACTTGGGAATCCTTCTTTCAAGCGTAGAATAAAGCTAATTTTCGGAACACTAGTTGCAAAAAGATGAAAAGAGTAAGAGAACAAAAGACAAGAAAACAAGAATACCTAAATACTCATGCCAGCGACGGCAGACCTTGGCTTACTAAGGAAGTAGGCTCCATAATTTCCCCTTTTTTGAAACTTTAACTCAAATAAAACATAATATACTTAAATATTATGCACAACATTATTTTAAATCTTAACAAATATTAGATAAAAAGAAAAACAATGATAGTATCGAAATTTATATAAATATAAAATATTTAAATAAGATTATGTTGAAAAATATAGAAATGATAGTTGAGTACAAAAGGAGTTCCCACTTCTTGATCACTGGAGTTGTTTAAGACATTTTCTATATTTATGATGTTGGTAGTTTATTAAAAGATATTTATGGGTTGTGTTGAGTATAGTTTATTAATGAATATCATATCACTTTGGGAAACATATTTTGTAGATAGGATCAAATTAGATCATTCTATTTAATCCTTTTGGATAATGAATATTATTTGAACCCAGGTCACACATGAAACATTGAACACCCTAACCAGACTACCACACGGGATTGAGATATCGTTGTAATAATATTGTATTATATGTAGGGCGGTTATACAGTAAGGAAGATGTGATATGTGTAAATATTTATGTATAACAATTAATATAAAATTACATCATGATATATTCATGTTCCAATGTATATATATATATAACGCACAAATATCGTTGGCAAATATTTTAGGGCAAAAATTAAAGAGAGTAAAAGATGAAAACAGTTCACTAAAATTTCAAACTCATTGACTTGGATCATATTGTTCAAAAATAAATCAATAATGCCAATTAAACAATAAAATTCCAAATCCCATGTCTAATTTTTATGAGTTCCTAAAACAGTCTGCACATTTTGCTTCAACGATTCAATGGTTTCCAGGATTGTGTTTTTGGAAGTCCCACCATTTCCAGTAGCTTTCTTAGCTTCATTCCCTACACTTTTAGCCTTACTCTTCAGCTTCTCATCTGTCATCAACTCACTGATCTTTCTCTGAATCTCATCTTGTTTAACCAATCTCTGACCTCCCCATCCCCACGTTGCATCCCATATTCCCAGCCCAGCTTTCTCCAAAACCTCTGCATTTGTTCTTTGGTCCCCATGTTGAGGCCATGCCAGCACTGGAACCCCATTCCCAGCAGCTTCCATCACTGAGTTCCACCCACAATGGCTTACAAATCCTCCAATGGCTGCATTTCCCAGAATATCTTGCTGGTTCACCCATTCTTTGATTACCATACCTCTGTTCTTTGTGCTTTCGAGAAATGAACTGCTTAATATCTCTCCCAAATCTTCTTTTTCATCTTTGTCAACTTTTTTCGTCTTGAGAACCCAAAGGAATCGATACCCACTTCTCTCTAGTCCATCACTTAATTCCTTTATTTGATCTTTCGACATGGCCGTTCTGCTTCCGAAGCTTAAGAAAACGACTGATTCAGCTGGTTGGTCGTTCAGCCATGGAAGATATCGAGTTTGGTCGTTCATGTTGAGACCATAAGTTTCCAATGGTCCTATAGGGAGAATCGATGGGAGATTGCTTAAGGCTCTCTTGTTGCTGATTGCTGAAAGAGTTTCAGGCTCAAAGGATTCAAAGGTGTTCATTAGGATTCCATTGCAGAAAGGGAGAGCTTTAGCGTTTGAAACAAGGGTTGCTGTAAATCCATGATCGGCATTGAAGAATGGAGGTGGAATGCTTGATATCGGAAACGGGGTCAGCCCCGGGATCTCGATCTCGGCGGCACCATCGACGAGCTTAGCAGCATCCGATGTTGTCAGGATCGGTAGATACGCCATGAGTGAAAGAAACTTGAGAGAAGTGGTGGAAACAACATAGTTTCGTACCCCGAGATCAACCGCAACTTTGTTGGTACCATTGGCGACCACAAGGTCTGCAAAAATGGCGGAAATCGGTGGAGTTAAAGAAGCTAACAATGGATGTATCTGATGTGCAGAGCGGCTAGTGGCTTCGAATTGGATGAAAAAAGGGTCATCCGAAATGGAATCCGAATGCTGCATTGGAGGGACATGGAATTCAATATGATTGATTTCTGGATGTTTGGAGAGAAAGGAAGAAATGTGTGTACATTCAGCGACTGAAACAGTAGGTTTTGTGGTGATCAAAGTTAGCTTACAGTTGTGGGATAATAGCAGCGAGGCGAGGCGGAGAAAAGGGGTCAGATGACCCATTCCGGCACTCGGAAAGAGGGCAATGTGCGGCTGAGATGTGACAGAACCTGGGGAAATCGACATTTTTGTGTGAGATGAATGTTTGACTTTCAAATTTAGATGGAAAGAACAAGTGGAATTTATACATACAATATAAGCATATGGATGGATGACTTATTTATTTTTTAATTTTATGTTCACACAATATTTAAAATTATTTATAGTCTATTACACTTCAGAATACTCGAATTTATATTTTCTTACATTTACAACAATGTTCATGCCAATCGAATTAAGACTCAATCAACAAGTATTTACAAATTTAAAATGATTAAAAATAAGCTCAAATCTCTGTACTTTTTGTATACATTTTTATTTTCAGAATTCAAATATTGTACTTTTCAAATTTTAAAATTTATATACAATTGTTAATGCCATAAAAAAATTTTATTAAATTAAAGTTTATTACAACAGTTTGGCATACCTATAGTTTTGTTTTACAACAATTTGAGATTGTTTTAGACATTTTGTCGAAGTGGATGAACTTTGATACATGATTGACTTGCGTTCGAGGAAAGATCAACGTTGGGCTATTATTCATAAGTAATAGATCCATCATAGCCCATTGTCTTTAGCATGTCATTGGGAGTACATTGATCGTGGATAATAATTTTTCATCATTAGTGATGAAATATCACAACCCTACATCTAAAAAACATAAGGTTGTGAAGTATTTGTACTAATATAAATGGAGGTGGTTTCTCCTACCTTTAAATCATCTCAAAATTTGTTATTTCCTTCGTAAGAAAAATTTTTCTTTTTTTCTATTTGTAGTGCCCGAGGGCATAGGTATAATTTGTCAAACCTCGATAAATTACATTAGAGGGAGATTTTATCTAAGATGTTGGGTTTTAAGCAAGATCGTTTATGACTTTTTCAATTGAACCTAATGTGATTTTTTAATACAGTAACTTACTCTCTTTTATCCTATTTGCACAACAATTAGTGCATTATTACAATTGATATAAGAGTAACGAATTTTATTCAAGAAAGACAACATCTTCAAGTTTTTAAAACGCACGTATAATTGAGTTGTCGATGAAGACAATGAAAAGTGCATGCCGAACTTGAGAAACCTGCCCAATAGAGATATCAACGAGTGCATACTGAACTTGCTGAACTTGCCTACCCCAACTCCTCCTCCTATAAGGATGTCTATGCTAGATTTGTTAAGTATTGAGCCTTACTTTACACAAACAATGGTGAGTATAACTAGCTTGCCCGCACCTTGATACAAGTCTTTCTAGTGTGTGCCCGATTCAATTTCAACCAAACAATGATGTAACTCTAGCATCGAAGACATCATCGAGTTATGAGTATTGCTCGATTGTAATATTACCACTTTGCTTTTGTTCAAATACCATCATCATTAAAGGTCACTCAAATGTACTAAATATCTTCTCGTAGACCTCAAAAATCTATACTTCATGTAGAATATTCTCTTCATATTTTTAGCTCGAATTTTCTTATGAATCCTCCTTTTTATTTCCCACAACATGACACTATTTTTAAAGGTTATGTTAATAGAATATTCAAATTGAAATACAATACTTAAGTCATTATAGTTAATCTGTTAACTAAATTTATAAATTAGTTAGTCATATTATCAATTAAGATTATATGACCATAATTTATTATAATGACAATAAAAATAAATAAATATTTAACATATTCAAGAGAAAATGAAAAAGCTAATAACATAACATTGGCAAAAAAAAAGAAGGAAAAAAGCTCATATGATAAATTAAGTTGGAGTAAGGAGTGATTGAAATAATCTTTTGTGAAGTTTATGGTTTGAATGTGTAAATGATGGTGGGTTTTTAGGATTTGAGAGAAGTTGGACAAATAAAATTAGAAGTCAGACTTGACATGTCGAGGTCAAGTTAACTAATATCAAATCTATATAAGTTGGGAGTATTAGATCCTTATCATAATCTCTAAAAATGATAATGACCTTGATGCCAGTGGATATCAAGGTTGGGGCTTGGTTATCTTATCATATCTCATGACGATTCTCTTACATGAAAGTAGAATCTTGAGAACTATAGTTATCAAGTTTTCTTCAAATATTATCCACATAAACCTCAACACACATGGATATCAAGGACATTTAATATTAAAATACACATGCATTTTAAAAATAAACTTCAAACATATATATTTAACAAAAAAAATAAACAATAAAACAATAAATAAATAATTCTCCTTCTAATAATATATATTTTTTTATGGTTGTTTGAACTAGATTGAACCGTTTAATTGAATCATTTGGATCATAAATCGATCGGGATACTGGATCAAAAAACTATTAAACCAATTGATTTAAGAATCGGCATAAATCGGTTGAATTAGACAGTTAAATTAAAAATTATTTTATTTTTTTATTTTTAATAATTTATCTTTAAATTCTACGCCCAGGATTTAATTAGGAAGCCCTCCAATGAGCTTCCACTTCTACCTAACAAGTTCCTAAAATTGAGTTAGTTGAACTTGCCCCGATTTCTTTAATTTCAAATCCCTCGAGATTTCCAATCTTTTGTCGGATTACAGATGCAAATATTAATTGATTAATAGCTAGGTTAAGTTTCATGCTGCATCTAGACATAATATCTGTAAACTTGTGTAAGTAGGTTACATTATATTATAAAGATAACATGAATTCAAATTTTAAAAACGATTTTACTAGAAAAGATAATCATGAATTGTTAACATGAATTATAAATCGAATTTGAAGAATATTAAAATAGATAAATATAGACAAATTTAATATTAATACCGCGCAAAAGGGTATAAAATATGTTGAGTGCAGCAATCTGCACATGTTAAGAAATTAAGGTTAGATTAAATAAATACAAATTCTCTTAAATTACGCCAACTTAGAGTCTTGGAATTGGATCAATTTACTGTATTAAACCAGATTTGCCGTTTACTCCATCCTTTTGTATTTTCCTGGACAAAAAATTAAAAGTTGAATGAGAAGTAAACGGATGACGTAAAAGGTAAATTTTAATAATAATGCAAACGTCAATTGTTAAATTTATTAATTGATTTTTTTGTAAGTAATATATAGGAAAAAAGTAATCTAACATAGTAATATACATGCGATGATATGTTTGACGCATCAATTTTTGAAAATAACAGAAATTAATTTAATGAATTTAATAATTACTATTTGTTCAATTCTAAAATTTTAATTTCTAAAACTATAAGGGCTGAAAATGATCAAATCAAAATACAGGTGCTAAATCCATAATTTATACAAAGTATAAGGCCTAATAACAGAGTTTGACCTATTTTCTTTATGGGAGTTGTTGGGCCTAGGGTAAAGTCCATTTTGATTTAGGCTTAGACGAGAAAAATAAGTTTGGAAAAAGTAGTAATGCCCCTGGCAATATTTTTAGAATGGTGTTGCAGTTATTGGGTTCAAACGTACAATTAAAATATATATATATATATAAATAAAAAATATGGCTCAACTAGTTAATAGCGAGTTTAATTGGCTTAATATGCGTCAAACGATCTTTAATCCGACCGGTTGACAAATCTAATTTAAATATTATTGACTTTTAGGTTATAATTAATAGATTAAGAGCACTACAACAAAAATGACCTTAAGCAACGTTCGAAAATTGTTGCTTAAACAACAAATTTCATTGCATTAGAGCTTATGCAACAGTTTTGTGATCGTTGTGTATGTGGTCGTTGCCTAAACTTAAAAGCAACGCTTATTTCATTTTAAACAACGATTTATTTTAATGTCGCTATTGATATTTTGGATAAAGATATTTATTGTTAAGCGTAACATTCATTTGAAAACAAAATGCAACACTTTTTACAGTTACTGCAACACTATGTGTTGCCTAAAATCAAAAGCAACGCTTTTACTTTTTAGATAATGATTGATTCTAATGTTGCTATTGATGTTTTATGCAACGTTTATTCGAAAGAAAATGCAACAGTTTTTTTTACAATTATAACAATGATATGCGAACGTTGCCTAAAGGCTATTTACCTCCATAAAATCACATAAATGATGCACTTCATTTAAATATTGCCCCTTTTAAAAATAATTAAAATCATTATGCAAGTCAAGATGAAAAGAAATGAAATATTACAATCGCAATTCATTTTTAAAATTCTAATCTAAATAAAATAATACTTGAAAAGGGTTATGCGCAGTTGAAGATGATGGAGCATGTCCACCCGATATTCCATCTGGGGAACTACCGGTATCACTAGCAGATCCAGCACTCAACAAAAAATATCAAGCATACCTGATGGGATAACCAAGGCAGGATTGGATTGTTGCAAAGCCGCTAATGTTGATTGTAGTCCATGTGTTATCTCTGACTTGTGTTGGTTTAGTATTTTTTTTGCAAGTCTTCTTCCGCTTTTCTTATCTTTGTGTTCACTTGCTCTTGTTGAACTTTGTGAGCACTCTTGGTAGCAAGTTTTTTCAATCCTTTTTTAGTGACACCTCTGTCATATAATCGAACCCGTCCCCCACGTTCATTTCATTAAATTCCTTATTAGCTAAGTTATTTTCTCCTTTTGTATTTGTATTTCCTTAAGCTTAACCTTAATAACAAGCTTGATCTTAAGAAAGAAAATGAAAAATCTTGTCGAAATTAAATAGACGGTGAAACAATTTCTTAAAAAAAATCTTGCAAGAAGATCCAAGACTAAAAAGGAATCGAATAAATACAACTTTTGTTGTGATAAGTCTATATTACACCTCGATCTTCGATCTAACAGTCATGGTAATCTAATTGTAAAGGATTTGGTGATTATTGATATTAACCATAGAAAGGAAGCGACATAAGCTTCCTTTGAATCCCACTTACCCTTCGGTGTGGTGAGTTTTATAGGAGGTTTTCTCTCCAACCTCATCACATCTCTGGCGAGAATGCCTTTGGCATGCTGCTATAAACAGAGGAAACTCACCTCTTTAGAGTTGAAATTTTCACAGAGGTCTTACGGGTACGCTTTATAATTTGGGGCATCAGTGAAGAGAGTAATTTCCTTTTTACCCCCTCAACTTTTATTTTAAATTTGTTAAATTTATTATATTATTTTTAATATAAATTTACTTTAATTATTATTTAAAATAATATATTTCATTAATCAATAATAATATAATTTTAATTATTTTTATGCAAATCTAATTTTAATAATTTATAATTATTATTTAATATATATAACACTTTGTCATTTGTAATTTTTATTACAATTATACACATTTTATTCTAATGTCATTTTTACTCTCTTTTTCACTTTTTTTTACAGCCACTATTAAATTAAATCGAAACATATATTTCTCATTGCTACAATAATCAATTTCACCACCAATGTTATTTTTAATTTTACCCAAATTAATATTTTACGTTATCATTTAATAGATAAAATTTAATGTAGTGGCTAATTTTCAATTTCGAAGTATATAAAAGATAATTTACCTTTTTCTCCCATAAATGGATTGAAATGCAATCCACCATACAGGAGCTTCCCTGTTACTTTTGGGATCTTCATTATCCAGTTTATTCCATATTTCGTGTAAAAACATAACATTAGTGGAGTACTATGTCCTATGATTTCCACGTTGGAAGAACCAAGAGTTTTATTTGATCAAAGTACAAAATTTACTAAGCAACGGCTGCTTTCTTTTTCTTTTTTATTCTTGATGATCATGTAATTTGATTGACATGAACATTGAAGCATATTGTAGCAACTGGTGGTCTCTGCTGCTTCCCTGCTCTGTCCTGGAAATAATCAGATTCTGACCTTTAACCCTCGTTCGGTAACGCCGCCAGGCGAGTTGTATGTTCACAGCGGCCCATGTTTGCCAATTTGATGAATAATATCTTGCTGTTCTCTTAAGCCTCTCGCTAGCGAATTTGTACTTGAAATGATATGTGATGTATCGGAGATGGTCCGAATCAAGACCAAACGCTTCAACCGATTCGACGCTAACGAATGTAGCAGATGAGGCCGGAAGACGGTCGATAAATGATTGGCGAAGACACCATGAGAGCAGCTCATCACCTATAAAGCCTCCTGCTTCGATTATACTCGTCGCAACCATGCCTTTGCTGAAGCTTTGAGTACGTTTAATGCGTCCATGAACTATAAACACCATTCTTTGCACCGGATCTCCTTCTCTAAATATCTGTTTCATGAGGAAATCAACATGTTTAACAAACCTTGCATCGTTGGGGCACGAGTGTCAGATTCGAGTGCGTGTCCGACATTGGTATGTCGAAGGATCATATCTCTATACTCACATATGATTGAAAATAAAGAGTCCAAGTAAAAAAGAATTTCGCAAACTTATACCTTTTCATCTTTAGAGTAGACAAGAGGTTTAACTCGGTCACAAATGTTATCCAAAATAAGATCATCCAAGTTGTGGAACAAAGGAACCTGACAGAAAGAAGTTGCAATTCAATTGAATTCGGGGACTCGTAAGATATAAACATATGCTCATTCTGCTCCAAATTTTCTTTGTATATTTGATGGATTCAATTAAGGGTCATGTATTTCTTCTTTTGTTAAAGTTGAGGGTCAATATCTCTAGTGTTCTGTACCTTTTTGATGAGGTCAAGGCAAAGATAACGCTTAATGTCCCGCCGAAGGCCTTCAGGCAAATCTTTGATCAATTCCATTTCATCTTCTCCTCCCAAAGTGGCCCATTTCTGGTGTTCAAAACGGCGAACTCTTTGTCTCAAACATGACGGTAACTGCCGACGCTTCATCCACCATTCCATGTCTCGACATCTCAGCTGCATTTGTCTCTTCTTCGCCATGACAGCATGCAAGAAAACCTTGATCATAAAAATAACCCATTGTCACTTAAGTTATGTTCCCATAGAAAATAGGGTAAATGAGAGAGATTTGAGTCACCTACCTGGATGTTCCCTATGAGTAAAGTGAAGAGCAGCAATCCAGCTAGCACTAAGCATATACTGAATATCACTTCTAACCAGTTACTCGTTGGCTCTAGAATATTTCCGAAGGTGCTGCGAATTGAAACATTGTGTGTGAGAAAATACCAATGAATGGTTATTAATCTTGTGAGTGGAACTTCCAAGATTGAGACTTAAAGCCAAAGATGGAATGGTTATTCAGGCTTTTAGGACACCCTGCCCCAAGATTTTTCTCCAATTGAAATGTGATGTTTAAGCACACTGATATAGAACTAGAAGTTACAATTTTGTGACTGACTTTGAACCTATCTGATACAAATTTGAAACTTCTGTTACTTGGACCCAGATATAAGTATCAGATGTGGGTATATGTCTCGCACGATGAAACCTAGGTTTACCTGAGAGTCATTAAGCCCCAAAATATGGGATAAAGGATCTTAACAGCAACAGAATTGCTAGAAACAACAGGAAGAGCCCACTCATAAATCCCATAATTGAATGGTCCTTCAACGTCTAAGCACAAAGGTTTTCCATTAACTTTTGTTGAGCCACCGCCACAAGACAAAGACAGTTTTCCGCACTGCTCGTTTCTCGCACATTGTTGCCTGAGACACGAGGTTATGCGCTGCATAGTGAGCACATACCAACACCCTCCCGCAACCTGCATTGTGCCAAAAATCAAACCAAACCTTTGTAAAAGTTTTGTGGGGAAGAGATGGTAGCATATTGGATATCAATATTCTTTTTAATATTTTAATATGAATCTATATGATTTCTTGAAATTTTAATTCTATTTATTATTTGTAATAAATTTGAATAATATAATCTAAATCCAAATATTAGAATGTTTTATAAAGAATAGTGAAGCGAATTTAGAAAATAGATGCTTAAAAATTAATATTAACGTAATTTAAATATTATCAAAATCCATAATAATCAATCTTCCATCAGCTAACAAAAAGAAAATCAAGTTTATAGGGAAGACTTTACATGAGAAGCTATGAAGTAGGCAATGAGATTAAGGCCAAAACCCCACCAAATGGTGCCAAAGACATAACCAGTGACCTTCTTCATCCTTCTCATCAAGCAAATGGTGTGGTGAACTTTTGGGAGGAATTGGAACAAGAAACTCAAGAACAGTATATTCATTATATGCCTGATGTGCTCTTCCCTCATTAGTTTTGGTAAAACTAACCAGAACACTGCCTGCAAAACAACACAAGAATTAGGATGTTACGGTCCCATCGTGATGTTACAGTTGTTAATGTGCCATCACCTAAGATTAAACATACCTGAGGAACTGGGAGAATCACGAAGGCATCAAACCAGAAACCTTTAACCGAACGAACATAATGAGAAGCAATGACACGAGAGTCCCACACCAGTTTCCCGCAACCGACGACGAGGGACTCCCTCGACACGTACGCCAACCTGAACTGAAGCCATATATGGAACAAATGCACAGCGTCGACACAAGTCCGAAGGACGGTAACAGTCACGGCAAGCCCACTATCCATGTACAAACAAGGCCATCCACCTCTGCCTATAGATACAGCATAAAAGAAGAGAGGATCAATGGCTAAGGCCATTGCACGAGCCAGCAGGATTGAACGGTTCCATTTCTGTACCCGCTTGCTCCTCGGGTCAAGCACTCCTCGTCGTCCGCCGAACGGACCGGAAGGCTGCCGAGTGGCTGCTAGAGTCGAGTTCTTCTCCAGGCAAGCTCGGGCGTGAATGGGAACGAGGGAAGAGCCGGCGTAGGCTTCCCATTCCGGAGGGTGTGCTTGGTCGCAGCTGGTGGAGTGGAAAACTGGGAGTCCCACTTGAGTGCAAGCGTAGCATTCAATGGGGTTGGGAATCAGGTTGTCTTCGTTGATGTCGCCGCTGCCATTATCAGAGCTCTCGGCCGGAGATATTTGAAGGTGACTACGTGCAGTCCACCAGCTGGAGAAATTGGAGAGAGAAGGCATGGTGGGTTGGTGGAACCATGGGAGAGAAAGGAAAGAAAAGGAAGTATGATAAAAGAAAACAAGGAGAGAGGGAAAGGAATAGGAGAGGAAGGCAAGGAAGATGGAGTTATTTGGAGGGACAGGGTACCATTAGAGGATAAATTATACCAACTTAATTATTATGAGTGAATTTTGTTTTAATCATTTAACTTAAAATTACTATTTCATCACTAATGCCTCCAATTTTTTGTTACCAAACTGTTAAATAGTGTTTTTCTTTAAAAAGAAATGAGTATTATTTTAATCGGTATAATAATAATTTTAATCATCAAATTTTATATTTTTATCAATTTAAACCTAATTCTATATAAAAATTATAAAAAAGCTCAAAATTATTTTAAAACAAAAAATCTATATAAAAAGTTCTAAAAATAAGTATCGTGAACATGTTGTTATTGATTAACTAATACGCATGAAAAATATCATTCAATAGAATCTAATAATAAATTAAAAATAGAAAAAAAGATTATTAGATGCTTTCTCAAAATTAAATTAGTAATATTTTTAAGTCGAGTTTCATGCCCTTGAAGAACATCTAGAACTAATAGTATAGAGAATTGTGAAATCGACTCGATACCATATTTTTAGCCAAAAACAAAAACAAAAAAAATCATATTCGATTCAAGATTTTAAATCAATTAAATTATCTTTTAAATTGTAAAATTATATAATAAATTTGTTCTTTTCTTATAACAAATAGTTACACGTTAAAAAATAGAATATGTAAAAAACAAAGAACCAATAAATTTTGCTTGATGTTTTATATTTTCTATATTTTTAAATAATGGAAATTGGATATTTCTATACAGATAATTTAGAGAGAGAATCTAGAGGGCTTAAAAAATTCCTCATTTTCTCACTTTATCTATATTTGAAATTTTTATCTATTTTACCTTTTATACTTCTAAATTTTTAAAAATTATCATTTTATATATAATTAAGGTCAAATTGAAAGAAAGTATAAAAACTGAAGATTAAAATTATTATTATACCAACTAAGTGTTACTTAATAGGGTAATCAAAAAATAATTTTGAAAATATTAGTGACCAAATTGTAACTTTTTTAATTAAGTGACCAAAACAAAAATTTACTTATAATTTAGTAACTAATAATGTAACATAAAAATAATACTATATGCATACTACATACCTATATAAACTCTCAAAAGTTCGACTTTTGGCGGCAAATCTTGGTAAAAAATTTGGGGTCTAATTAAATTTTTAATAAAATTAGGAGACTTAATGAGAATGTTTTAAAAAATTTTATAGGCATAATTAAAACTTTAAAAAAATAAAAAATCAAATGAGAATTAACAAAAATTTTAAACGCACTAATTAATTTAAAAAAATTAAGAGACTTAATGATAATTTTTAAGATTTTGGACTTTAGTGATTATAATCCGATGTGATTAGATAGTTATTTGTTTACTTGAATTTTTCTTGGTCTTTATGTATCTCACGATTATCTTAATTAAATTTATATACATACCACTTTAATTTTATTATGGATCTAATTTTATTTAAAATTATGATACTCTAATCTAAAATATCCCCAAATAATATATAATTTTATATGGTTTTATTTTGTTACAAGATTAAATAAAATATATATTATAAAATTAAAAATATATTATTAAAATGTATAAAAATAGTTAAAATCTTATTAATATTAAAAAATTAATATAGGAGTAGTTTTGGACAGGGTAGTGTGGTTTGATCAAAACCCAAACTGGTGGGGTCATTTTTATGTATAGGTTGTATGCTATTCAAATCTGTAATTTATAGCTTTTCCTTAATAGGAAGAGAAGAATAACATGTTACATACTAATTGATCCAGGCCAAGCTATATTACAACCATCATCATTTAAGACCTTCAACACTGCATAAGGAGAACCCTAGAAAATTGGAAGTCCAAATGGGAGCCCTATTGCAAACTTTGCCATTTCATCATCAGCAACATTGTTCCTTCTCTGTAAACATGTTCAACTTTTACTTCCCAATTTCCTCCTTAACATCCTCCACAAAGATCTCACTATTGTATTTGGAAGCTCTTTTTTGTCAGTTCTGTGCAAATAATCAACAACTAGTTGATTCCCCAATTCGAGCACAATCCTTCAAGCACCTAACTTCCATGCTTGATCAAGACCATCAATAACCTCCCATGCTTCAGCTTCTGATGCATTGCAGGTGTCCATCTTTTTGGAAATCGAGGTATCCATTTGCCACTGTGGTATCTTATAACCTCTCCCCCAAATGCATTGTAGACCTACAATGGATACTCAAGCTTTTATCCACCCGTGCACCTGCCTAGATATCTCCCTCACGTAGGCGCCCCACGCCATGCACCCATGAAAGGAGCTTCACCAAGACGTTACCAAGCACAGTTATCATATAAGACTAAATTTTATTGATGTTTCTAACCTCACGCTCATTAAAAAGTGCCCATCTTTGGAGCATACTTTAGTTTGGATCTATTAAGAAGATAATCATGGATAAGGGGCACTTCAAGCCATCCATCTATAAATACCCCTTATTTTAAAGAAGAGCGAGACAAGCTAGCAAACATAGCACCCTTACTCGTAGAGTGTGACTCGAACTCCTTGAGACCACCATGTTTAGCAATTCTCTGTACCATCAAATATGAATGGCCCTCATTCTTGTGGTTTTTTACACCTACCGTGTAAATTGTACTATTGTATCGGGTAACTTAATATGAAGAGTAATTTGTTTGCTTCTTGTTTAAACTGATGTTCAATCTTATATCTAAATATGAGTTTGAATAAGACAGTGAACAAAAATAATAAACAATGAAGGTAAAAGAGAGATATAATCACATGACATTTGTTAAAATAGTTCGAAAATAATTCTATTTTACGGAGTTTCACTTAGTGATACGATTTATTCAACAATTAGTCTAAAAATCTATTGGCTAAAGCCCAATCTATTCTTACACAAGAAGTAATTGAACCCCAACTTGTTACAACCACTCATCCAAATACTTTTTAATTGTCTAATAATCCAGGCTGATAATGACGTACCAATATTCATCAGTTTAACCCACAAGATAAAATCTTAAAAAATAAGGATAAGCCAAATTTGATCACCATGATCTGCCACACGAGGTAAAACACGTTCTGAGAATCATTTGTTTATTATGAATATAAACATAGAAGTCAAAATAAAAAATGTCAACATCCAATTTCATTTGAACTTAAACCATCTAGAAGCCATATATTAAATATGAGAGTTAATAGCCATATTTTATATGCTTTTTTAACTCAATCTTAAAAGGTTATTTTCCAAAGGAAATCAAATATGCATGGTTGTTGGATTTTTGGATCATTCGCATCGCAAACAAACAAAGGATTTGTAGGGTAGTTTAAGCTGGAGGAACCTTCCACACTAAAACACAAAAATTATCCTAACTTTTTCTTTCTCATCTTCATCCAATCTTGTTCTTTAAGCTTTCCTTCTATTGTCTCAATTAGAAATCATGAATAATGTCTTTTCCAACTTCAACTTAAGTGAAAACCAAAATTTGGGGTCCTATAAAATTAAAATAATTTTATATATTTTGTATATAATTGTATTTATAAAAAATTGATATATTAATATTTATTAAATAGTTAAATTTTACGTTATAAAATTCTAAATTACCTCAAATTTAATATTAATGATCCATTCAAATGGAATATAAAATATAATACTCGGTTCATTAAAATATTAATCGTATAAAACTAAATTAGCTGGTAAGAGGTTATCTATAAAAAGCAGCACTTTTTCTTTTCATTTGTCTCTTCAAGTTTCATCCACCCACAACTTCCATGGTGAGGGCATGATGAACTGCAACTTACATCTTCCTCATTTTTAAAGAGGTATTTTATGTTTTTTTTTTATCCTTATGTTTAAATGATAAATGATAACATGAATATATAAGTATACCTTAGTATATAGATATAATAAGTTATTGCGGTCTTAAATTGTACAATTAGTGGTTAAATTTTTTTGTCGATATCCGTCGACACGAGTTCGAATCAGATTACTCCCATCCTTTACCTCTATTATTATATCTAACTAATAAGATATTAGGATAATGTCACATCTCGATACTTGTGCTTTTATAAAATATTCTATTGTGATACTTAAATTATTAATTTGTGTATTATTATAGTATCTAGAGTTATGGATAATATATTATTATGTGAAAACTAAACAAAGCAATATATATATAATATATATATATATATACTAAATTAAATTTTAAAAAGAAAATAACTAAACCTAAACTACGTATAGTTAATAGAAAATAAGTAAATACTAAAGTTACATCAGCTAGAACATCATATTCTCTGTTAAAGTAACTACTAAAGTTATCTTCTTCAAAGAGCCTCCCATTTGAAATCAAGTTTCCACCGCATGAAACCTTAATTGCAAAAATTTGGCTGGATTTTCTTCAAATTTTCTTTCAAAAACTTCACTTTCTTAGCTTAAGATAAACCCAAACATTTCAGAAGCTAAGTTTGAAGAATCTCATGGTAGTCAAAATCAAGTTATTCAACATCTTATTCACCCCTAGAACTAGCCACTAATAAAGGCTATTGTATGGATTGCCTCCGTCAAAATGGAAACCAAATAGAGCAGACCTCCTCAAACTCCAAGGGAATCTAGCTCACTTCAGCGACGGAGACGGGTTATGAGTCTTACAAGGTGTGTGGGCCACACGGATTTGTGAGCCCATTTTGAGTAAATTTAGTTAAGGTCATGTTTCGAAATGCGTTCCAAAGTCAGTAGTTTTGTAGATTCTAATATGTGATGTGTATGTGGTGCGTTAATTGGAAAAATTGTTGTTATGATGTGTTTGCCTTTCTTAAAGCATGCTAGTCATATAAACTGTAGATCTGATTTGTAATTTCTGTGTATCGTTAGCATGTTTCCTTTCTCTTAAGCATATAAGAGCATGTTTATTCTGATTACATTTAAATATGTATTATGTTTCTTCATGTGCATTGGGGTGGGATATGATTATGGCAAATTTCTACATAATATCTAGTAGCTTGACTACATATTTCTGTATAACAACATATGGTCACTATTTGGTGTGGGGAGTTGGATGAGTTTTAATTACCCTATTTGGTGTGTTGGGTGGGATGGAAAAATAGTGTGTAACGGATGGGGATAGGATCTTTTCTGTTTGACAATATGCATCGTTGCCATACCATGTGCATCTGCTCTATTATGTGAATATGTGCATTAATTATTTTACTATCTATTATGTTTTTGGGTCAAGTCACACATTAGGCTTCTAGCTCATCCAATTATTTAATCATTTCAGGTAATCCGTAGACTTAGAATTAGATAGCGTTTGAGAACTTGAATTGATCACACACACATAAGATGTTTTTATTTATTTTTATTTAAACTTTATGGACTTTATTTGGGACTATTTATCCGTTTTTGGTTATTATTAACGTTTTGGGTTTTTGATGGTTTTTAACATTTTTATTAAAACTAAAAACTATACATTAGATGATTTTTCTTAAACTAAATTTGGACGATCGATTTCAAATTAAATTAGTCAACGATTTTTTCGCTGCAAATGAGAATTGAGAAATCGGGTTTTAGATTAAGAAATAAGTAAAGTTTTTAAAAATATTTTTTTAATAAACTTGAAATTGGTTCTAACATTTTGATAGACTAGACAAGTTTTTACAAAAAAATTTATATGAGAATAAGATTGATTTAGAAAACAACTGGTCGATGTTTTAGGGAGTTACTGTAACTTTTTAAGTTCCGATTATAACGTCTAGACTAGATTTACGAAACGAACAAAAATAGAAGGATGAAGATTTGGATTTGGTGAAGGAGGTTCACATGTATCATGTTGGGTTTTGTTTTTCAGTTGCTTCCTTTTTTTTTCAATTATTTCTTTCTCTCTCTCTTTTCATGTTACGTCAACACCATATACAAATTGGGTCTTTTTCTTTTATATATATATGACCCCCTAACTTTTTCTTTTTTTAAATCTTCTTCTTTACTTCAAATCACCAACAGTCTCTGTTTCAACCAGCCAAAAGCAAAAGTTATATTCATAATTTCTATAAAAGTTTAAATTTATTCTGAAAATAACAATGAATTATTTAAATGTGGTTGAAAATTCTCAAAATGGGCTAATATAGAATTATTTACATGTAGAGACAACTCTAACCTTAAAATCAGATTTTTTTTTTCTAAAAATAGGATTTAACAAAGTCAAAAAATCTGCCTAAAAATAATCTTGTAATTTTCAATTCAGCTCTGTGTCTTGCTTTTTTTTTTCCAATTTTTTTGATTTTATTTGTTTTTGAATTTTGACACTCTAATTGCATCATTGATAAAATTTAAATAAGTCTAATTAAAAATTATTAAAAAATTAGCTACATTAAATACATAAAATTAACTTGCTATCAACTGTGCGACAAAGGTAATGAGCAAATAAGACCAAAAAAAAGAAAAGCACACAAACTACTAATAATTGTAATAAACCATTCATAAATTAGTTGTATATGATTGAAAAAAATGGTAAATTCCACATCTCATCACTCAAATATTTTGTGAGATTTGATTTCATCATCTAACTTCAATTTAAACACCAAAGTTCAGAAAATTGAAATTTTTTATTTACCTATTAGTGATTGGACGACATGACAATGTAAGAATATCTATCAAATGTTACATGGAATTTTCATAATGATTAACTTGTCACGTGGCAATATTACATATAATTTTTTTTTATTTTTTATTGGAATTTTATATTTACATCATACAATCTTGAATATGTTTTTGGTAAATTATAATAATAGGACAAAGTCCGAATAACAAACGTAATTAGTGTGACTAAAACTTAAATCACACCTGGACCAATGAACTCCCTTGACTATCAGGTCATCACATGGGATTTCGCAATCTTAAATATTTTATAATTTACATCAACCACCTCAACTGTCTATAGACACGTCGTCATTCAACATATCGAAAACATTTTTAATTTTGAAAAGCAGGGATCGACTTTAAAAACGAAATATGGAGTCGCCACAAATCCTTTTTGTTTTAGGTATGATCAGATCATCTGTAAAATATTTTATTTTATTAAAACATAGATTTTGGCCTACAAAATTCAAGAAAACGGGTTCGAAAATCGGTTACATACAAGGAAGGATTAGCACCCTCGTAATGCCCAAAATTGGTACCTAATTGATTAATCAATGTCCTAATGTTGAAAATTCAAGAAGATTTTGAAATATAATTCCTTTTAAAAATATTTGAATAACTTGAATTGGATGTTAAGATTCCCTTGTCCCAAAGGAATAAAATATCATATCCAGCAGGTTAGGATACAACATTTCAAACCCTCGATACCAAGATCATCTTATGATTTCCAAAACTCATCCATTGAAATTTAAAAGGATATTCGGTTATTTGGTTAAACGATAAATTGAAACCCAGCACGTTAGGGCACGATTTCTCGGATTTCCAAACACGAAATATTGTCTTTTTTTGAGAAGTTTTCAAATAAGCGATTATAAAACCGGCTCAAAATTATTTGGTTTGTTTGAAATAAAAATGAAATGACCAATTTTGGACCAATAAGTTGGAAATTTCAATTACAATGCGATACTCAGAAATGAAAGGCAAAGTTACAAACATGGAACAATATACATGGATAAAATACTATACAAATGAATGACAATAGTATGAAAATAAAAAAGAGCAAATTAAGATACACACAATAGCAATAAACTCACATAATACATTATGCAAATACTAACGTTAACATTCAAAGACTTATGAATCAAAGAATCGATTTTAAAAGAAATATAAAGCTAATTAACACAAATAAAATGCAACAAGTTTTAAAACAATGATAAATGAGTTTGAAATTAATAATGTGAAAAATAAGACATTTGAAATTATAATACATACAATAATTTAAAATTAATTTTTATGTATAATTTTAAAATAAATAATAAACGTGAAATTTTGAAATAGATCAAAAAGATAAAATAAGTAAAATAAATAATATACTGAAGTAGTAATGTATAAATGAATTTTAAAACAAATATCAAAAAAAACTTAAAGTAAGTAATATACAAAATAATATACATTAATTTAAATAAATAATATACAGAAATTAAAAAATAGTTTAATATAAATAATATATATATAAATAATAATGTATAAGAGCATTTAAATGAATATTATATAAATTTTAAAACAAAGAAATATAAAAGAGAATTTTAAAATAAATAGCTATATAATAAAATAAAAATATATACAAATGCAAGTATAAAATAACAAACTAAGACAATGTAGAATTGATAACATAATTCAAAATTATACGTTAAAACAGTTTTAAAAAAACTAAATAATAAATAAATTAAAAGAAATAAAGAATTACATAAACTAAAATAAATGAACTCAATTGAGATAAATACAAATTAAAAGGGATAATTAATAAATAAAATAAACCATTGAAACAGAATTAAGGACTAAAACACAATGCGCGCAAATCAAAGAGGACTAAAAATGCAAATGTCCCAAATCCCAAAACATGGCATTTAGGCGCGGACTAAGTTGAAATGGTGCTCAAATTCCAGGGAAAAATTAAAAAACAAAGAAAATATAAATAGGGCCTAATCAAATGTCAACGCGAAAGGGAGGGACTAATCGCGCAAATATCCATTCACCGCAGAAACACGCGGATCCTAAGGGTATCGGGTCGGGTTAAATCAAGTCGTCTTATATGGCACCGTTTTAAGGTCACTGAAACAGGCCCTAAACGACGCCGTTTTCACATTCCTTTAAAAGCAGAAATTTCTTAAAAAAAAATCAGTTTGCCATTGTTTTTTTTTAAAAAAAAACAAAGGGTTCCTCCTTTTTCCTCTCAATCTGTCCCCACTTTGGCTGACTTGAGGGTTTCATCGGCGCCGGATGCGCCTCCACCTCCGCCGTGGCCCATGGCCCCCCCTTGGTGCCGTTTCTGCGCCAGAGAGAGACTCTGACGACAAAACCACGGTCATATTCAGGTAAACTCTTCTCTTTTTCGTATGGTGATGAAAAAATGAAAGTTTAAAAGTAAAATCAATAGCCAAATATTGAAACAGAAAAAAAAATCACCTCTTTCGATTTCTTTGCTGTTTTTGATTGCTATGTACGCGTATACATTCGTAAAAAAAATACAAGCATATTGTATGGCTTTATATAGCAGAATAAAATAAAAATCAAATTACAAAAACTATTTTCCTCCTTTTTTTTTGTTATTTCCCTGTTGTTGCTGTGTATTTGCTGTGGCTTGTTGGTTTGTTGCAGGTACAGCTAAACAGATGTGCGTGGAGAAACCGTTTGTGGGTAGCGACGCAAGGGTTTCCAGAAGCTTCACCCTGCTTGGGCCCTGTGAGCCTACCCTAAAGTCGAGCTGTTAGGGCTGGAGACCATTGCTGCTGCGCGAGGGAGCTTCAGAAACCCTTAGGGTTTCTAAAAGAAATTTAGTCATTTGGCCTTTTGGGTCAATTTCGATTTAGGCTATTGGGCTAAAGGTCCATTTTAGATTTGGGTTATTATTTTTTCTGCATTTGGGCCATTGTTTTGGGACCTTTGGATTCGGGCTTGTAAAAAAATTAGGCCAATCGGGCTTTATATTTATTTGGATTTTGTAATTGATGGACTTGCTGAACTGTTACAAATTTAGACGTTATTTACTGTTTTTTATTTATACTATTTATTATTATTTTTTTGAATAATTATGGGCCTGGGCAAAATGGGTCTATTACACAACATACATCCTCAAAACTCAAAATTAGCCAAAAATTATAATCCATGTTTCAAATTTTAAATTTTGAATTTCTAAAACTTAATGGTAAAACTTTTCGTGCCAAAAAACTAGCTAACTCCAACAATGGAGGTTACTTTATAACCACCCGTGGGGTAGGAGTATTCAAACTGTTAACCAAACGAAATTAGTATTAACCGAATTTTTTAATTTTTTAAGGTTAATTGAACTGAATTTTTTTTTAAAAAAAGTAACCAAACTGAAATATTTTGATTAATTCATTCGGTTAACCAAATTAACCAAAATTTATATTTTATAATGTTCATTTGACCGAATTATCTAAATTAACTAAATTAAAACTACATATAATTTATATTATTAATTATTAAATTCGTTATCTACTTAATTTGAACTGAACTTCCAAAAAATTATTAACTGATTTTTAACTAAATTAAATTAATTAATCAACTAATTAACTGAATTAAATCAATTTTATCGATTAATTTAGTTTTAATCAAAATTTAAAAACAACTAGATGGGGGCACTTGTTATACCATCTCAGCCAATACTTCCACATGTCAGTTATGAGTGTTACGCCACTTAGCGTACCTCTACCATAGAGTACATCTATTGGAAGTGTTCGGATCTTTCAAAGATTGATTACCAATACACCCGTCATCGATCTACAAGGTCATATCGCTACTCTTATGGAGAGACCGGATGTAACCCTACCACTAACATAACGCTTACACATGGCATCTCTAATGTTTCATAATTTGAATAATGGGGAACACACAATCTATGCTCTCTCTTTTCTCAACATCCAGATCTTCCCCCGCCACTTTACCATGGCAACTCTCTATGTTCAATGGGTGAACCATGTTTCACCTCCACCAATCCTTGGTTCTTACTGATTCCAGTATGTAAAATTATGAGGAGAAATGTCTAACCGAGCAAAATTAGTTTTAACTGGATTAGTCGAATTAAATTTGTTTTAAAAAATTTAATTGAATCAAAATTTATATGTTTTAAGAAGTATAAAACATTTCAAAAAATAAATTAATAATATTTATTTGATCGAATTAACTGAATTAAAAATATGTATAATTTATATTATTAATAATTAAATTAAATTAATTATTCAATTTCAAATTGAATTAAATCGATTCAACCGATTAATTCGATTTTATCCAAAATTTTAACACCTTAAAATCATTAAAACTCAAAACTGTCGAAACTTGAATATCACAAAAGCTCTCAAACCCCACCACTTGCTAACGCGTCCACCATGGGTTTCACACCAATATGCATCCAAATCCAAAAGAAAAGTAAGCCAGCTGGTCAGAATATCTTTATAAAAAGGAAAATGTATGAACCACTTTATATATATAAATGATTTGATCATCACCAAACACTCTAATCACCACTTTCCATCTCATCTGTTTCTTCAACTCACTACTACCCACAACATCAATGGTGAGGGCATGAACAACTTCAACATACATCTTTCTCCAGGTATTTTAGGGTTTCTTTTTGTTATTTAATAACATGAAATGTATCATTTTGTATTTTATTTTTAATAAAGGAAGAAGGATGAGTTGTCCATATTCAAATTTTGGACTAAATTAAAGTACATGGATACAATAAAAACTCCATGTCATACATCATCTGGTTTATATATTATATAATTAGTATCAAATAAAATTAAATATACCATAGTGTAAATATTGAAAGAATATTTTTTACATTTAAGATTTATGGTAGTAAAATATATAATTAATTAATATTAAATAAAAACATTTATAATTTTAAAATAAAACAATTCGATAGATCTAAATGGGTTTGAGTTAATTATTTATAAATATTGCTAAACTTAAGTAAAATTTGAGGTTCATATTTTAGGTCAAACTCTTGAAAAATTATGTATAGTATTGACACCATGTATAGGCTCGACTCAACGCATAAACATATCTAGATTTAAAGCAAATCTCAACATTTGTTTGCTAAGATGGAATTGAAAGCTAAATCAATGAAAATAAAAGTAAGTTAATTCCTCATTTGTGAATACTTAAGTATTTGACTAATTATTTCTTTAACAATTTTTTTCTATTCTATAAATTAAAAAATAGAATGAATTGAGTTAATTTACTTCATTTATTATTATAACTATTATTTATTTTCTATTAATTTTATCTATATTCCATTAATATAATATTTAAAAAACTATAATATCAATAATATTTAAGAGAAAAGAATTTAGAAAGTTTATTTACAACTAAAAAAAGCTATAAAAAATATAATGATTTATTGGCCTTCCAATTTTATAAAAAATCATTTTACCTTTTCATTTGATTTTTCGTTTTTTTTTTAGCTCTTAACTTGATTTGTTTATCAAATCACCCTAAAATAACTAAAAAGTTAAAGTTTGTTAATTTTGTTGATGTGGCATCTATGTGACAATCCACGATATGTCACATTAGTCATTAATTTTTTTAAAAAAATTAAAATATATATTTAATTATTAAAATAATTTTACTATTTTAAATTTTTAAATTTTTAAAATTTTAAAAATTAATTAATTGATGACACATAACAATCTATAATGTATATGTATACCACATTAACAAAGTGTTTGTTAACTTTTTCATTACTTCTGGAGTAATAGATAAAGAGATGAAACATAGCATGATGTTAAAAGAGGGACACGAGTGGGGGAGAGAATGGGTATCACTATGAAGATTCAACCCTCCAATAACATGAAAAGATTTATAATTAAATGGGGATACTGGTCCAAAATCCAAGTAAGTTGGCGGAAATTTAGTTCATAAATTGACGTCCTAATATCAGTAGTCTTTGGCAATTTGCAGGTTCAAGAATTTTGAAAAAGAGGTATGGCATTGTCAGAAACACTTTTTCAAGTTTGGGATGAGTGGGAGATCCGAGCACTCCTCTTACTCAGCTTGTCATTACAAGCAATACTCACCACACTAGGTTCGGTACGAAAACATTCAAAAAGTACATTGATCAGGTTGTTTGTTTGGTCGGCATACATGTCAGCAGACACGGTGGCAAGTGTTGCATTAGGCATTCTTGCCAGGAGCATCGGTGGAGCTGAGCCTGGAAACAATGACAAGAAGAAGAATTCAAGCAACTCGATCCAGTTATTGTGGACGCCATTCCTTATCCTGCACCTTGGGGGCCCCGACACCATTACCGCTTACTCTTTAGAAGATAACGAATTGTGGCCAAGGCATTTTCTAGGGATTGTAGTTCAGATTGGACTTGCAATGTATGTGGCTTTGAAATCTTGGCGTCACAGTCAACTTAAATATATTGCCGTTCCAGTAATCCTTACTGGGGTTGTCAAGTATGTGGAGAAGGGTTTCGTGCTGATGATTTCGGGTACCAAAGCCCTTAGAAATTTCTTGCTATCAGATCCTGAGCCTGGACGTGACTATCCGGAAGATGTGAGAAAGAAAAAATCCGATCCCAACTTCGTACCATCGCCCTTGCGACCATGTGTGTCGTCTCAAGGATATTCTGGATATCCAGATGATTCTCTCTCTCAAGCTTTTTACTTATACAATAGGCTCTCGTATTTATATTTAGATCTTATCCTCAGTTATTCTGAGCGCCAAGATTGTCACTCTATGATCTGCAACAAGTCATCAGAAGAAGCCTTTGAATTGGTGGAAGGTGAGCTTGGCTTTTTGTACGATGAACTATATACAAAAGTAGCAGCACTCCACCTTCGATACCGCGGCTACTTGCGCCGATGTTTCACCCTTTTTTCATGTTTTTTTTCATTGGTTTCATTCATGATTTTCATTGATCACACAAGCCCACCAGCTGACATTTCAATAACGTACTTGCTACTAATCGGAGCAATCACTCTCGAGGTTTACGGGTTCGTGTTCCTTATTCTATCTGACTGGACAAAGGTATGGCTGCTGGGTTATTTCAAGTTAAAGAAAGTAAGAAGTGGTAAGAGATGGTCGAGAAAGATATCAAAATACAACTTGATCAAGTTTTGCCTCAGACAACAGGACGACAGCATGTGGATCAAATTTCTAGGCAAAATTCGCATCAAGGAAATGGTGACCAAACATCTAAATGTAGAGCATGAAGATGTGGATGTTGAAGTGAAAAGCTTCATCTTCCAACAGCTAAAAGAGAGAAGTGAGGATGTCAATAGTTTGCTTGATATCAAGCTATGCAAGAAACTATTGAGTTACAGAGGTGATAATGTGCTTGAAAAACTGGAATGCCTGGATCTTCTTAAATGGAGCACAATTGATGTAGAATTTGACCATAGCCTTCTTCTTTGGCACATTGCTACCCAAATTTGCTACTATGAAGATGTCAAGCGGCTTAAAGGATCCAATTCTCTGGAAAACCTTAACAAATGCTCCAAACTCAGCAAAGAGTTATCAGATTATATGATGTATCTTCTTGTCATGTATCCAAATATGCTACCTAATGGGATTGGTGAGATTAGATACATAGATACATGTGCTGAAGCCACTAGATTTTTCCAAAAAATGAGAAAGACCATTGGAACTAAGATTGATGAAGCTTGCCATGAGTTGTATGAAGTTGACACGGATTTATTGGAAGAACTTAAAGGAGATACATCCAAATCTGTTCTCTTCTATGGAAGCCGACTTGCAAAGCAATTGCAAACTTTGGGATCACGGGGGGATTGGGGATTTGAGAAAAAGTGGGATATGATAAACAGAGTATGGGTGGAAATGTTGGCGTATGCTGCAGTTCATTGTGGGTGGAAAGAGCATGGGCAACAGTTGAGGAGAGGAGGGGAGTTATTAACTCATGTTTGCGTTCTAATGGCACATTTAGGTTTAAGTGAACAGTACCAAATCCAGAAAGAAAACTCTGAAACCCATAAAGATAAACTGATAGAGTGTCCACCTGCATGTGATCCTTTCTTGAAGCTTTTACGTGCTTTAGGTTTCACTCCCCGAAGGACAATAAATGAATCAAATTAGAATGATTAAGTCTTTAGTTCATGTTCTTTTGAGTATGTTTGTGTTGGATACGTGTTAATTGAGCTTTCTTTAAATTAGAGTGTGTAGGAATTTGATGACATGATGTTTAAGAGTATTTATGGTTTTAGGTGTGATTTTGGTTTAAATTTCGTTAGTCGTGTTAATTATTTAGGTTTTACCTTTTTATTATAATTTAAAAAAAAATGAGTGTGTACTAAGTTTGTTTGCTTATATTAAATGATTTGTTATATTAATTTTTTAATTATGTGTGATCAATGAATTAGTTGTATGTATTAATTAAATTATCCTTATATGATGGTCTGATGGTCAATGGTGTTCACTGTTTCAGGTGTGGTTTGAGTTTGAATTCCGCTAGTCGCATTGGTTGTTCGGGCTTTGCCCTGTAATTGTAATTTACCAAAAAAATTTTAAGTGTGTACTAAATTTGTTTGTTTAAATTAAATGATTTGTTATATTAATTTTTTAATTATGTGTGATCTGCGGATTAGTGTATGTATTAATTAATTTTTTTAAATTAATATTTTACAAATAATATGATTAAAAAAATTAAAACACAATAATATATATTTTAAACAAATATATGTAACAATTATCCTAATTTAATTAATTAATCTACTATCACTAGATCTGTTCATAGGTCGGGCTACTCGTCCAAACCCAAAGGCCTGCCCAAAATTTGGGAGGGTTGGGGAAAAATATTAGGCCCGAAAAAGGGGAATGGGCAAAAAAATTAGGTATGTTTAAAATATGGATGGGGCTCGGGCTTGAATATTCAATACCCGAGCCTCGCCCATTTTACGCTTATAATACTTTATATGATGTTATTTTTATATATTATGTAATTTAGAACACATTAAAAAAATAAACCTATACTGAATATATAATACTACTCTAATGTAAACATTAAAATAATGTTAAGATAACTATATAAAATTTTCAATAAATAAAAATGTATAAATTTATTAAATATTAAAATAATATAATATAAATATTTGTTTAAAAAATTTTAAAGATAATATGGGCAGGCCAAAAATGAACTTGGGTTAGTCTTTTACAAATATGAGCGGGTTTGGGCAAAATTTTAGATCAGATTTCAAGCCGGGACAGGCTTGGGCAAGCATAAAGTATGTTAATATCATACTTAGACTTGGCCCGGCTCATGAGCACCTCTAATTATCACCATTAATTTTTTTAGGGTAAACTACCTAGTTGGGTCATCTAACTTTTAGGGCACTCTCATTTTGGTCACAAAAGAATTCTTTTCTCAAAATATTGATTGGAGTAAAAAAATAAAGGATTAATGTGAAAAGTAGTAGAAACTAAAATAATGCATTAAAAATTATCAAATTGTACTTGTTTATCATATTGTCAAAATTTTAATTTCTTTTTTTTAATATTGAAATTTTAAATTTCAAATCATAAAAATAATTAAATAAATTATTGAATTTTTTATCCTTGGATAATGTTAACTAATTTGCTACTGTAATTTGAAATTAATTAAATTAAACTCTTTCTAAATTTTAAAATTTTATTTTATATTTTCATATTATTCTTAATGAAATCAATTCAATAACTTAGATTTAAATTTAATAATTCTCCGTGAAACTTAAATTTCCTTTGATTATATAATCCCGAATCTTCTATAATAAGCTAAAACAAAAAAAATCATTGCAATCAATTAAATGAATTGCTTTTTCTTTGTTTGGGTAAAGAAACGATGAAAAATTATGGGTTTTGTTTGATATGAAAGATAAAATTAATTAATTTAATTAATGTAAAGATTTTTCTTTACTTTCAGCTTAGTATGAAAGACTTTAGATCATATAATCAAAAGAAATTGAGTTTCATGTACACTTATTAAAGATGATTTAGTTGAGTTGATTTTAGTTTGAAAACATAAAATAAAATTTAAAATGAGACTAAATTAATTAATTTAATTAATTTCAATATTATAGTAACACAAATTAGTTGATACTATCAAGGGATAAAAATTTTCAATAACTTATTTAATTGATTTTGATGTTTTAAAGTTTAAAATTTTCAATATTGAAAAAAATTAGAACTTCTGCCAATAGGGTAAACAAGTACAATTTCACCATTTTTAAAACATTATTTTTAAAACATTTAATTGTTTTACAGACAGATAAGTCAAAATCAAGGGGACAACAGCATGGTTGTCATGTTTCAAGAGGATGAATTAGCCCCATGCCATTTGGAGATAGTTAATGATTCACAAAGATTAGGGATAGGCTGATTTTAGATGATTTATAGATGTTTACGTAGGAAACATATATTTTAACATAAAAAATTTAATGTATTAGTCGATTGAGTTTTAGTTTGATTGGTATTGGTATTGTTATCAATGCAGGAGAACATGGGTTCAAATGTGTTAAAATGCATTATTCTCCTATTTAAAGGTTGGGGTATTAGAACTATAAATAATATCTAATATAAAATTAGAACTGTAAACTAGGATCTGTCATGCTAAATCATCAAGAACAAAACTAGATGCAAAAGCGTACCTAAATTCATCTATTTCTCAAAATTTACGAATTTTAGGGTTTTGATCTTCCAAATTAGCACATAAGTAAGTAATCTAGAGAATGTGCATGGCTCTCTCTTTTCTAAATATGAGATATTAGAAAAGTTACATTGTGTGTAATTTAGGGACCATAACCTTAATATATATAACTTTGACACTTTAGCCCTAATTTCTAATCAGCCCATCGTCAATTAAAAATTAGTTACTAGAGTATCTACACATATTTGACTCGTACTTTATTTAATAATTAAAACCCAATAAACAATAACCAAATTAGATCACTTTTAATTTGGGCTAACCTATTGTCGAAACCATTTTTTATTTTGGAAAACGGGGATCGACTTTTAAATGATGTATGGAGTCGCCACCAATTCTTTTTGTTTGGGTGTGATCAGGTCACCCTATGGTCAATCATTTTAATAAAGCATTTTGGTTTATTAAAATAACGTTTTTGGTCTACGAAAAAACTAGAAGACGGATTCGGGAGTCGGCTACGCGCGAGGAAGGATTAGCACCCTCGCAACACCCAAAATTGGTACCGCATTGATCAATTATTGACCTAATGTTGAAAATTTAAAAAAGATTTTGAAATTCAATTCCTTTAAAAACATTTAGATAACTTGAATTGAATGTCGAGATTCTCTCGTTCAAAAGGAATAAAATATCATGTCCAGCACGATTGGACACAATATTTCAAATCCTCAATACAAGATCATTTTATAACTTCCAAAACTCATGTATTTGAAATTTCAAAAGAATATTTGGTTATTTGGCCAAACGGTAAATCGCAACCCAACACGATTGGGCACGATTTATCGAATTTTCAAATACAAAATATTCCCTCATTTTAATTTAAGACAACATGGATGAAATGTCGAAAGGATATTCCGTATCTTAGTCGAATGAAAAATCGAAACCCAGCACGATTGGGCACGATCTCTCAAACTTCCAAACACGGAATATTGCCTCGTTTTAATTTAAGAAAGTGTGGATGAAATTTCAAAAAAAAGATATTCCATATTTTAGTTGAATGAAAAAACGAAACCCAGCACGATTGGGCATGATCTCTCAAACTCCCCAAATACGAAATATTGCCTCATTTTAATTTAAAAAAAAAAACATGGACGAAATTTTCAAAGGATATTCCGTATTTTAGCTCAACGAAAAATCGAAACTCAGCACGATTGGGCACGATTTCTCAGACCTTCAAACACGAAATAATCCTTTAAGTTGAAAGGGTTCGAATTAACGATGGTAAAAACCGAGTCAAAATATACTTGTTTGGGTTTGTTTGGAGAAGAAATGAAACCACTAATGTTGGCTACATAGATTGGAGTTTAAATCTCAATGATAGTAGGAGATAAAAACATAATCACAAACATGCATAATATTACATGGCAAAAGTTCTAGACAAATAAATCATAATCATATGACAAGAAGGTATATGCAATGGCTACATACCTTATGCAAAGACTAATATTAGCACACAAAAGCCAATGAATTACAAGGCAATTTTAGAAAAGTACCAAGTAAATCAACACAAATGAAATGTAGCAAGTTTTAAAATAAAGAAGAATTACTAATGTGAGAAATAAAAAATGTGAAATCATCGATATACAAACAACAAATTTCGTGTAAGAAAAAAACGAGTAATATATGAAGGAGTTTTGAAAAAAAAGTACTAAAACAAAATACATAATATACAAATATAAATCCTCTAGGTAAATAATATGCATATAAATAAATAATTCACATGAAACGAAAAAAATATATATTAATATGTAAAATAATAATATATAAACTAATTTTAGAATAAATGTCACGTGAGAAGTAAGTTAAAATGAATTATACAAAATAATATATATATGTATATCAATCTAAAACAGATAATATATATACAATACAAGTAATTTAATAAAAATAATAGCGTAATATTAAAACAAAGAATATTTATTACAGAAAATTTTAAAAAGTGTGTTATAAGATAAAATATAAAAAACAAAGAATATTTATTACAGAAAATTTTAAAAAGTGTGTTATAAGATAAAATATAAAAATATTCAAATGAAAATAAAAAAACAGTGTGAAATAAAATAATTCAAAATAATATGTTAAAATAGTATTTTTTAAATGAATAACCAAAAAAACTTTATTGAAATAAAAGTAAAATTAAAAGGATAATTCATAAACAAAGCAAATTATTAGAACAGGATCGAGGACCAAAAAAATGCGCCCAAATATTCGGGGATTTAAAATGGAAAATATCCCAAAACCCCAAAATACTGTGATTAGGCGTGGATTAAAACAAAATTGATATAAAGTTCCTGGGCAAAATTTAAAGAAAATAAAAGAGAAAACATTGGCCTAATCGAACAACAACGCAGAGAAAGGGGACTAACTGCGCAAATAACCCCTTAAAGGGGAGAATGCGCAAATCCAACCTGGATCAACGTGCAGACTGCTTAAAAAAAGAACTTATATTATAAGTTCAAAAAAATAATAATGTATAAATATGATGAATAAATAGTTCGTCATTTGGTAAGTAGATTGCTAATCATATAATAAACATATATTATTTTATTTAGTTAAACTTCTAAACAAGTGAAACATAAATGTTATTCTATAGAATATCAATTTTGCCCTTAATGAAAGATTAGTTGTTAAAATATTGACTTCTTTTAATAGTTGAAAATTAATTTTTCTAAAATAACTATTTTCACTATTTACCAAAAAAAGTAAATAATTTTTTTTGAAAAATGCGATTGGATTTTATTGAAAACTAAACAAATAAACAAAATTAAAAACTCCTTTACAACTATGAGATTAAGGCCCGAATAAAGAAAACAAATATAAGAAGAAACAACCCAAAAAAACATAAAAGGCCCAAGAGAAACAAAAAACATAAAGAATAAACGAAATAAAAAATTGGGAACCTAACCCAGTCACTATCAAAACAGCTAGTAGCCACTAACTTTTTGTCTTTTCAAATCTCTATACCAGCTTACCAACCGATAGCAAGTTCCAAGAAAATCTTTCATTGCTGCTACCCTTATCTTTTCATATCTTCTTTGGAGATTTCTCAATCCGGTTGCCTTGGCCTTCTCCCTTCTCGGTCGTGTTAGAGATGAACGAGATTTGCTCTCTCTAGGTACTTTTCTTCTTGCTTCCTTAATGCTTCTCTTACCAGATTATAAGCAAAGCCATTTCCAGATCTTTGAACAAACTGGAAGTTGATTTCTTGAAAAAAAGGTTTTTTGCTGTAAATGTCTTTGATAATCGCCCTTAGTACGGATTTGTCTGTCGTTGCTGATTTACATTTCTTTATGACCGATTTTGAATCTCCTACAATGTCTACTATTTGAAACCCTAAAAAAATTCCTAACTTCACTTCTTGTAAACTTGCATATGCCTCAGCCATGAACGGAGACGATATTTCGAGATGAAAGGTCGTCTTCAAAACTAAGAGTTCACCTGTCATCCCCCACATCACCATTCCCTAAGCCGATCTAGAAGATTCACCATCAAAGGCTATATCAAAATAGATAGCTACTCTCTCGCTTCTCTCTCCCTGTCTCTGTCCACGACCAACAACTAAGGTAAGTGCCTTTTCTTCCAACCCGTCAATCTCTGCTATATAGCTTTGGATTTAGTTTGACAACTCCCTTCCTGTTGTTATTTTTCACTCATGGACGAACTGGTTAATTGAGTTCCAGATTATCCAAACGGTACAACATAATAGACGACATTGTTTGCTGCTACTGATAGTGAAGACCCAGGTCAGCCATTCCCACATATCTTGAATATTAGTATTAATAACCCATGAAAAATTAAGAAGTTGCCATGTCTCTGTAATTGTAGGGCATTGTAGAAAAACATGGATACCATCTTCTTCCGCATTATGACAGCGAGGACAGAAGCTGTTTGCAACCACTCTCTTGAGTCTGAGATTCGATAGAGTAGGAATAAAATTCCATAAGATTCGCCATATAGTAATAGTAATTTTTTATGGGAGATGTAAATTCCATAGCTTTTTATAGAAATTTTTTGTTTCAGCCTGTAATAAATAAGAACTAGGATCCATACTAGCCTCTTGTAATAGTTTATAGGCACTTCGGACTAAAAATTCGCCGGAATGTTCTTCTGGCTAGACTTTAAAGTCATCATGTGCTTCTTTTGCCAAAGGAATTTGCAGAATTTTTTGTACTATGTCCGCTCAAAAGGTAGTAGCTATAAGATCCCTCTTCCATTTTCTTGTTGAAACATCAATTAAGTCTGAAACTAACTCTGCTTCGGTGTTGTTGGGATCGACATTAGTTCCACCGATATCAACTCCCGGTACCCACCGATCGCTCCAGATAGAAATTTAGTCTCTCCTACCAACACGCCAGCATAAGCCATCTTTCAGTAACCCTTTTGCTGCCCAAATGCTCTTCCAGGTAAGTGAAGGTAAATTTTCTAATTGTGTATTAAGAAAGTCTGAATTTGGGAAGTATTTGGCTTTTAAAACCTGAGCTAATAAAGAATTTGGAAAATTAATAAGGCACCTACCTTGCTTGGCTAATAAAGCAATATTAAACCGACTAAGATCACGAAATCCCAAACCACCCATGTCTTTTGCTGTAAAGGTCCTTCCAAGTACACCAATGAATGCCCCTCTTGCCTCGATCCTTTTACCACCAAAACTTCGCAATAATACCCTCAAGTTTAGCACACAAAGATTTTGATAGTAAAAAACAAGTCATTGTATATGTCGGTATAACCTGAAGAATTGTTTTAATAAAAACTTCTTTCCCACCTTGAGAGAGATGACGGATACTTCAATTCTCAATTTGCTTCTTTAGTTTATCTTTCAAATTTTGAAACGATTCTTTCTTCTTTCTACCCACTATATTAGGTAGACCAAGGTAACGTTCTGGATCATTTGCGCTTCAGACTCCTAGTATGCGAGTAACCGATTGTTTGTCTTCCTCTTGTGCGTTAGTGCTAAAGAAAACAGTCGACTTATCAAAATTGACGTACTGCCTCGAACAGGCTTCATACTTACGTAAAATTTTCTTCAAAAGATAGGCCTCCCTCTCTGTAGCTTATCCAAACAAAATGCAGTCATCTGCAAATAAAAGATCTGATACTCATGGCCCCATTCTACTAGCTTTAATCCCTTTTAAATGACCTTCTTGAAGTGCAAGTCTCATAAGACAAGATAAGCCTTCTCCACAGATCAGAAACAAAAATAGACTTAAAGGATCTCCTTGCCATAAAACCCTTTTTGGCTGAAAATTTCCCAACTTGACCATTAAAAACCACCGAGTAAGAGACAGTAGAGACGCACTTCATAATGGAATTAATCCACGTAGAATTAAAACTCATTTTCGTCATCATCTCCTGTACAAAATTTCATTCTACTCTATCATATGCTTTACTCATATCAAGTTTAACCGCCATCTGTCCCTTTTTCCCAATTTTTTTCTATTTTACGTACGCCAGCAAATCATTTTCTGAAATTAATCGTCCTGGCACAAAAGCACTTTGTGCATCATCAATACATTTTTCCAAGACTTCTCGAAATCTATTAGCGATAGTCTTTGCTATTATTTAATAAATAACATTGCATAAGCTAATGGGACGAAAGTGAGTAAGATTAGTCGGGTTGGCTTTTTTAGGAATAAGAACAATGAGAGTCGTATTTATTGGACTAAACTCCATATCTCCGTTAAGAAATTGAAGATAGAAAAGTGCAACCTCTTCCCCAATGATGTACCAGTATTTCTGAAAAAATAAGGCCGGAAATCCATCTTCACCTGGTGCTTTTGTAGGCCCCATTCCAAAGA
Source organism: Gossypium arboreum (assembly GCF_025698485.1). Taxonomy (NCBI): domain Eukaryota; kingdom Viridiplantae; phylum Streptophyta; class Magnoliopsida; order Malvales; family Malvaceae; genus Gossypium; species Gossypium arboreum. The sequence continues at coordinate 8,699,820 of NC_069073.1, read as the reverse complement.
GCGCCTCTCAAATTTCTTCCTTTGTATATTGAGCCGTGAGCCTGTGATTATCCTTATCGGAAATACAACGCCCAATTTCCGATAAAAGATGTTCATAATGTCTCTTTCCCCAGCCTCAAATAAATCTTGGAAATAGGACCTAGCAATTGCTGCCATTTCTTGGATATCATCTGTTTCTCTGCCATCTATGTTCTACAGCTTCTGAATACAATTTTTTCTTCGCCTTTGTGTTGCTTGACTTTGAAAAAAGGTTGTATTCCTATCCCCAAATATCAGCCAATTAATTTTAGCTCTTTGCTCCCAGTGCCTTTCATTATTCTCAATCTCAAAATTCAACTGCAACTTTGCGTCAATCAGCTCTACTAAATTATTATCACTTCTTTCAGCTTTCATCAACCCAGATAGCTTTGAGGATAAAACTTCTTTGTTCCATTTTCTGGACTGGCATATGTTCAAAGCCCATCTCTCCAAGCCTATTTTTAGACAATCCAGCTTCTGCAATAAATCTCTTAATGCCCTGTCCCAAAGGGATTTAACTTTAGTTTCAAATGACTCCTCCAAGACCCACCACGCCTCAAATTTAAAAGTTTTACAGTTCTTCCTATCGTCTTATTTTTTTGTGGTAATTAGAATAGAACAATGATTAGAAACTGAATACACCAAATGTTGAATAGACGCTTCTGGGAACATAGACATCTAGTTCTCATTAGCCACTCCTCTGTCTAAACACTCTTGAATATTTGTTTCTGGTAAATTACCTTTCTCGAATGTGAACCAATTGCCAGAATAGCCCAAATCCATCAGATGGCAATCTTCTAGGACATTTCGAAATGCTTCCATTCATCTTTCATCTCTAGGCACTCCTCCCTTCTTTTCAAAGCTGTACATGATTTCATTAAAATCCTCACAAACAATCCAAGGAAGATCCTCGTTATTGCATACATTTTTTAATAAATTTCATGATTCAACCCAATCTTATACATATAAGGAACCATAAAAACCTATAAATCTTCATTTATTTCCATCATCAGAATCTTCAATAAGTACATCAATATAACTTTTTGAAAAATTTACCATTGGCAAAACCACATTTTCTTCGCACTCGTTCCATCTGAATCTTGTTTATCTTTGTCTCCATAAAGAATACCACTTAGGGATTATATTTCTTCATTGTATGCCAAAGTCTTTGAATTGTTCGCGGATTCCCCAAACCACAATCGTTCCAACTTAAAATCTTCATTATGACCGGTCGGCTTGCCTTTTGGTAGCCGCTGATGATAAAAGTGTATTGTCCAACATTCTTCTACTCCTTGCTGTTGCAGTGTCGCTATCCTCTCTAAATATTGAATCTTCATTTTCCCCCTTAAGTCTTTTTTTTATGTCCTTTCCAATTGTCACCCTTTTTTCCAAATCATGCTCCATTGCAGGATGGGCCTGGTTAGCCAATATATTTTCCCTCTATTGAGAGGAAGAGGGCAAATTACCTTCTAAATTAATCTCCAAAACAAGATCAATGGTTGCTCCAATTTCCAGCTTTCGCCTTATTCCCCATGGCTTGTATTCTGACTTGCGTTCTCTATTAAGACTTCACCTGAATCTTCTTCTCCATATTTGCGTAACCAAATGTTTTTCATTGCCAAAGCTTTATTGAATTGCGCTCGTAAAGACAAATCCCAGCCCATTACTGACACTTCCACCCCTAACGCCATCTTTGCCTCATAAAAAGAATCATTGTGACCTAACCGACCACAATAAAAACAGAAAAAAGTCATCTTGTCATATTTAAATTTGACGTATGAACAGTTCCTAGCAAACATAATATGTTTTTTCCTCTTTAACGTATGATAGACATCCAATTGAACCCGAATTCTTATGAAATTCCTATTCCCTCTCTCCAGATTTGAGCTATCGTATTCCAAAAACTTACCCAAAAAATTACCTAATTGTTGTGCCAAACTTTCAGAGAAAAACCCCATTGGAATATCATAGATCTGTACCCAAAAAGGAGAAAAAATTAAAGGGATTTTTAATGGATCTTCTCTCCACTGCAACGCTTGTAAAATCAACAAGTGATTGTTAAATGTCCATGGAGAACCCTTCAAAACTCTGTCCATATCCATAGTGTGAAAAAATTGAAATAGAAATCGTCTTTCTCCTAAATCTCGAATCTGAACTCCTCAGACTAGATGCCAAAGGTTCTTCATAGTACTTTTCATTACCGGGAAGTGAATATCACTTCCTGTTAAAAAATAGCTCACCAGCCGAAAAAAATTATCATCCTTTTCTAGATTCGGCTCAACTTATGCCTGTATAACGACTTCTTCTTCATCAAGTGTTAACTCAGTAAATTTTTTTTTCCATGATTGCAGGCCAATGAGAAAGCCCCGTAGTACGTATTATCCTAGAAAGTGAAGAGATATTTGGTAGATTGCCGCCGTATAACAGCCTAATTTTCAGTGGTGTCGGGAATAGAGATTTGAGATCACTAAATTTGACGAGTGAGTCAAAAATTTAATAAATTAATACCTATGAGTCAAATGTGAATATAGAAGTATTTTTGAATTAGTGAATTTAGTGATTTAAAAGAATTAATTAGGTAAATTGGGTCGAGAATGAGGTATCGAGGCCTCGAATTCATAAACCAAGCCATAAATATTTTTAGAAATATTTATGGAGTGTTAGTGAGGTAGTATTAAAATTTCGTCAGAAAATTTTGACTTTTGGGCGGTTAATTAAATAAAAAGGACTAAAATTGAAAAAGGTGTAAAAGTTGTTAAAAGGATTAAATAGCTTAATTGTCAAATGAGGAATGATCTAAAGTTCAAATAAGCCCAAAGGAGATATTTTGGGCGGCAATAGCTGAGAAAAATCAGGAAAAGGGTGAAAGAAGGGCAAAATTGAAAAATTGTCAAAATTAGCTAAATAAAAATGGGACCAAATTGAAATATCTAGAATTCTCTTCATTTTTCTTCATTCTCATCAGCCAAAACACCATAGGAGGGGTTATTTAAGCTGGTATTCCATAATTTTTGCACCAAGTGAGTTAATCCTTGTCTTTTTCTTATAATTTTTGTGTTTTTAAGACTTTTACAACTAGGTCCTACTATTAAATTCATTAGTTTTTGATTTCATGGATGAAATTGAAAGTCATCATGGTTGAGCGTTGTAAGTTCATGATGAAGTAGCATGAAATTTAAGCTTTAATTTGTTTATGAGATGATTTTATTAGGTAATTTCAATAGAAATTGATTTTTAGGACCTAATTGTGAAAATGTTTGGAATTAAAGTCTAGTGCTAAAATTATAATTCCCAAAGGTTATAAAGCAGTTTAAAGTGATAGAATAAAGTGTTAATTGAGAAAAATCAGCTCAATTGAGAGGCTAATTGAGTAGGGACGAAATTATTATTTATTAAAAGCTTAGGGAAAAATAGTAATAAACATCTTGCACTAAAACAGTTTTAGACAGTAGTAATATGCTAACTTTGAAAAATCACCATAAATTGTATAAATTGAATTAGAAGATGAACAAAATATGGAATTAAAGCTTATTGAGTCTAGTTTCTCATAGAAGAAACGGTGTATGCAATGGATTGTAAATCATGAGATATAATAAATTTTGTGAGATAAGGTCAGAATGATTTTGGGTTCCCCTATTCTAACTTTGGAAAATCATAAAAATTTTGAGAAAAATAGTTATGGGCTTAAATTTATATTTTTAGAATCCTGAATAAGTCTATTTTCAAGATAAACAAACAAAAACATTATTTGAAACCTGTACAAGGAGATAATTAATTTTTAGTGAAGAAGGGTAGGAACTGTCAGACAGCAAAATAGGGGTAACTTTAAAGAATAAAATGTACTTATTGGTTAAACCAAAAATCATGAAAATTTTATGGTAAGAAGATACGAGAGTCTAGTTTCAGCAAAAATTATTGGATCTTAATTTGGAGTTCTTTAGCTAAAGATAAAAATAATTTAATAACTATGACATGGATGGATAGCATGAATATTCACATAAGTAAATAGTGAAAATTATGGATAATGTTTGTAACAGCCCGATTTAGGGCCTAGTCGAAACAGCGGTCTCAGGACCACAAATATTAAGCTATAAAAGTATTATTTTATTATTTTTATGAGGTTATAGTATGATTTTATTAGTGCATGAAAAATTTGGTGAGCTAATTTTAATGTTTTCTAGCCCAATTTCGAAAAAGGACTAAATTGCATAAAAGGCAAAAGTTTCATTTTAGTACCCAAATGAGTTAAATAGCTAAAGAACTTAAATTGAGGGCTTTTAAAGGGCAATTACATCATTTTTATTAGTTTTGGCCTACCGTGTGATGGGTTTTAAGCAAATAGTCAAAGGGTTAGGTGGATGATGTCATGATTTAGTGATAAAATAATGCCTAAAAGCCTAGCTATCATTTCTTTCTTCTCCATCTCTCTTCTCCACCGAAAATATCAGCAAAAATGGAGTTTTGAAGGCTGAAAATTTTCAACAACTAAAAGCCCTTACAAGTATGTGATTCCCACACCCTTCGTTGATGATTTTTGTATTTTTGAGACCCTTGAAGCATGAGTTTTCAAATGAGGGTGATATCTTGCAAAATGGTCAAGAGTTTAGAGTGTTTCCATGAAAGGATTTGTGATGTTTATTGAGTTTTTATGGAGGAATATGAGTCCTAGTTGTGTTATAAACAACTTTTCTAAAAGGTGTTAACATGAAAACACCTAAAGGTACTATTTTGCATAAGTTGTAAAATAGTTGATAAGTATGTGAAATAGTGATAATTTGAAGTTGCTATAATAGTAAAAATAGTTCGATTAGGCCTAAGATACAATGAAATTCGATGAAAATCAATTTTTGGGCATAGGGGTAAAATGGTCATTTTGCCAAAGTCTAGGGGCAAAATGGTCATTTTACCAAAGATGTAAATTTATGATTTATTAATCCTAATTAGTGACTAAATGAGTGCATATTGTCATTATAGATCAAGAATTACCAAATCCGAACCTAGATCGAGGGAAGGTCAAGCAAACCGACTAAACCGAATAGTCGAGTACTTTTTGTGAACCGAGGTAAGTTGTATGTAAATGATACAACTACACTGTTAATACTTGTATTCATATCACCATTGAATTGATATTGTATGAGTTTTCAAGTTATGAATTGAGAATGTCAAGTAATATTTGAGATAATAGAAATATCCTGTTGAAACATTAGGATACGAACTAGATATTCGTACCAAGACATTTGGGCGATTTGTACGCCAGTGTAAGACATGTCTGGGACATGCATCGGCCACATTATGATAGCCAGTGTAAGACCATGTCTGGGACATGGCATCGGCATCCAGACGAGGACTAGTGTAAGACATGTCTGGGACATGCATCAACCATACTATGATAGTCAGTGTAAGACAATGTCTGGGACATGGCATCGGTACAGAGATGAGTGCCAGTGTAAGACATGTTTGGGACATGCATCGGCCTCGACAGAGATAGCCAGTGTAAGACGTATCTGGGACACGCATCGACTAAGAGATGTGCTAGTGTAAGACATGTCTGGGACATGCATTAGCACGCGTATATGAGAGCCAGTGTAAGACCATGTCTGGGACATGGCATCGTCAATATATCCCATGTTGAAGGCTCATAGAATATCCAGTAGTATTCCAAACGTTTGAATGATGAGAGTTATAGATCAATTTTGATAAAGAAAGAATAATCATGTTGTGAGTGGTACAGGTACCTATATGGTAAACATGAGTAACAAGCTTAATTTAGAGAATGTGACTTGAGTAGATGATAATGAGTAAGTTAAATTATGTTTACCTTTGAGCTATAAGTATGATGATTAATGGTGAGATTGTTGTTGTATATTTACTTATATGTAACTTACTAAGCTTTAAGCTTACCCTCTTTCATTTCCCTCTTCTTTCAGTGTTATCAAGCTAACTTAAAGATCCCTTAAAGTCAAAGATATCGATCACACTATCGGCCGCAATACCTGGTATAGTTGGATTTATATTTTTTATGGTGGCATGTATAGGGCTAGACTAGATGTTGTATTAAGAGAATGGTTCATGTATTTTGGCTTAAGTCAAAGGCCCTTCATTTTGTAATCAAGCCTGGAATAATGGCTATTATTCATTTTGATGAATGCATATAATGTTCTTTCTATGGATGAATTAGTGCCCATTATGATGAGATTTATATGTTGAAATGATCTTGTATAGGTTATGCAAAATGGGTGACAAAAAGGCTTGGGAAAAAGCCTAGTTTGTCCACACGGGTAAGACACACGGGCTTATGTCTAGGCCGTGTGTAACACACTGCTCACACCCATGGGCGTGTGTTATAGCCGTGCGTCCCCTGCACTTAATTTTTAAAGTCATTTTAGCACACGGGTAGGCCACACGGGTGTGGACTCAGGCCGTGTCATAAAGTCAGTATGCATGTCTATAGCACACGGACAAGAGACACCGCCGTGTGTATCGGCTGTGTGAAGGACACGGTTATAAGGCACGGGTGTGTTCGAGGGCCGTATGGTTTTGGCAGAATGCTTATGATTTCAGACACGGGTTCAGGACACGGGCGTGTCCCTGGCACACGGTCGTGTGTTCTATACCCACACGGGCGTGTGGATCTATACCCACACGGGCGTGTGGAGTCTTGATGCATAAAAATTTTCTAAGTTTTCATGAGGTCTCGGTTAGGTTGCAAACAACCCTGGATTTATGATTGGGCCTCGTAAGCCCATATACGAGATAGTTGCTTGTGAAAGGAGAAGTTTTTAAATTGTTTGAAATTTCACGGCCCAATTTTATACAATTGGTTGAGTTTAAGTCAGGTAGCACCACGAACCCTATCCTAGCGTCGAATACGGGTGAGGGGTGTTATAATGTTACTTACAAGTGTGTGTTATTTATACTAAGGATGTGGATGGAGAGGAGGAGGAGGAAAATATACATATATATATGAATGACTTGTGTATAAATTGATCACATACCCGATTATAATCGATAAATGTTGAATTAGAAATGATATAATGTTTTATTTGGAATATTTATTATGAAATTATGATTATCGTTATAATACAAAAACCAAACTTGTGAGTTTATATAACTAAATTTTAGTGACCATTTGTTAATTTTATGAATTTCATAATGTGTTATTTCATATGTATTGATGATAAAATCGTGAATAATGTAAAAGCATGAAAATTAAATAAATGATCAAATTGAGCACTTCAGTTTAGTGACAAGATGAATTGACGGAAAATACCGTGGTTGGTCCATGGCAAAATGTGAAATGTTGGTATGGTATTAACCATATTGAGTTGTGAAACGTAGGTATGGTATCATCCATACCGAGTTGTGAAACGTAGGTATGGTATCATCCATACCGAGTTTTGAAATGTAAGTATGGTATCATCCATACCGAGTTGTGAAACATAAGTATGGTATAAACCATACTGAAATGTGAAATGTAGGTATGGTATCATCCATACTGAGTTGTGAAACGTAGCTATGGTATAAACCATACTGAGTTGTGAAACGTAGGTATGGTATTATCCATACTGAGTTAAGAAACATAGGTATGGCATTTCCCATACCGAGTTGTGAAATGTAAGTATGGTATTTCAATGAGGAAAACTATATTGAGTTGTGAATCGTGGCACTGAGCAACATCGACGTACTCAATTTCGTAAGACATTTCTTAATTTGATAGTAAGTAATTTGATCAGTGAGAAGTGGTAGTTCCGGCTACCTGATCAGTGAATAGTTGTAGCTTCGGCTACAAGTGACAAGTGATTTTCGTGTAAGACCATAGCCGGGCTATGGCATTTCAGTGAAAAAACCATAGTTATGTTATAGCATCAGTGATTATCAGTGAAATTCAGTGCATACAGGTGCAGACCAATGAATGTAAGACGTTCTCCAATTTGACAAAGTTTTGGTAATTATTATTTGAATTTATATGACAGATTTTAGTGAACATTGAAATTGAGCTCAATTATGTGATTTCATTATTCAGAGATTGTGTTTGACAGGTTATGTTAGTAAATTATGAGTATGTGAATCAAAGTGACTGAATTTAAACAGTTAATGAGGTTGAGCTCATTCACATGAATTTGACATTTTAAATTGTGATTGACAGGAAGAAATAGTGAATTGCATGCTTATGAATGGTTACACATATTTATCTAAAAAACAAGAAAAATGACGATTATTGATATATGGAAACATGAGACATGAGACATTGATATATGAATATGGAATATGTTTGATAAATGTGTTGATTCATAATTATGGAATTATGCACCTCATGTGTGCTATTTGCATAAAGATGATATTTCAAATACTTTGATGAGTAAAGCTTAAATATGAAATAGTATGAAATCGAGACAAGTTGTTATGAAAATATATTTAAATTATCTGTAAGTGTTTCGTACTCCTCGATAATGCCTCGTACTCTATTCCGGCGACGGATACGAGTAGGGGGTGTTACACGCCGCCCAAGTTGACTATGAGCAAAAGAGACAAAAAGACTATTCTGAAGAAAGAAAAGAGGTTTGATAGACTGTCGCCGCCAAACTTGACTATTAACAAAAGAAACTAAGAAACCTAAGAACATACCAGAGAGGCAGACTATTTCGTGCTAGGGTAGCGGACTCTTTTTTATCAAATAACATTTCAATCTTAAATAATAATTTTTTAATAGGAAAAGTAAATAAATTGATTAAATATGTTTTGGGTTGAGAATGATGTAGTTCAAGTGGCGGTATGGATTCAAGTTTTTTCAAGCATTCGATAAAGAGTTTGTACTTCGTGAATTGATAAACTTTTTAAGTATTTGAGATCTCAATAAAATTAAAAGATAAAAGTCTAATTGAAAACAATATATACGTATTATGTTTAAAGTGTAACTTTAGACTCGATTTTTAACAACTAAAAATATAAAAATATCTCAGTTTATATAACATGAATTACTAATATAACGTATGGATACACCATAAATTTGGTTCTTATTTATATATCTATTTTCAATTTGTCTATCAATTTATCTCTTGATTGCTCTAGAATTGTTTATATCAAACGTAGTTTTCAAATATCAAAATATGGGTCAACTAATACTGAAATTTAATACCAATCTAAAAGTGGCCTAGGTTCAAGTGGCACTAGTCACGTTAGTCGTTCAGGTTTTTATCTTGTTATTATAATTCACTTTTATTTTTGTTCAATAATTTTCATATGAATACAATATTATGCATATATAAATTTATTTTCATTTGATATTAGCTTAAATAATATACGCTCTAAATATTGATAGATTGAAATCTGCATGGATATATTTAAACATACATTAAAAATATAAAACTAAAATTAATTATAATTCAATCAAGAATTAAGTTAAATAAATTATAGGAATACAAAGTATAAATAAAAGTGCCACAAATATATAGTAAATTTTAAACTTAAAATATATTTTTTAAAAATTTACTTTTAGTGTTGCAATATTAAAATTATTTTACATTATATATAGAAGTAGTTTTATAATTTTAGTTTTAGTCTCTAGAATATGCTCGAAATTTATGTATCTATATGTTGACACTTGACGCACACATATCATGTTTCTTCCCTTTTATTCACTTTACAGGAATGATTAATTTCAATTTTATCTTTCTAAAATGTTTAAATTTAAGATTTAACCTTTATACTTTATTTTCTAATGGTTATTATATTTTTATAATATTATTAATTAATTTAAATAGTTAATATTATTAATTTTTCATTTAAATAATTTTTATTGTTAATATTTTTATTTTTATAATGGTTATATATATATATTGAAAGTAATTTTTAAATATAAAAATAGAAAAATTAAATTTCATATATTTGTTTGAATTGAATTGATCAATTAGACTAAGCATCGATCCTGGACATCAAATTAGTTAATCTAGGAACTCGTAGAAATCAATTCAACCATGCTTAAAAACACATTAAATTGGGTTTTATTTTTAAATATATTTTATATTTTTTAATAATTTCTTTAATCCAATCGTATACACCAATAACTTAATTAATTTCGCCATCAATCCTATTTTAAAAACTTTAATTAAAAATATATTTTAATCTTTAAATATTAAATTTGTTCCCATGACCACCATGCTTGATTCTTGATCCTTTTTTTTTTTCAATTTCAGCAGACAAATCAAAAAATCCCAGAGTCGGGGGAAATACAGTTAAAAGCGTATAGAAAAGAGACAAGGAGAGCTCTTCGTCTTCTTCTTCCCAAAATTCTGTAAGATGCTTTTAATTGTAAAGATCATACCCTTTAATTGGTTAAGTTTTGTTTCAGTTCATTGCTGGTTTGTTTCCGAATTGTTGACCTTTTCTTTTCGTTTCAATTTTTGTTTCTTTCTGGGGTTTATGTTAGTGCTTTCTTTTCTGGTTACTTTCATTTTCTTCCTTATATCTACTAGTGATTCAACTTCTAGGTGATTTTGGCTATTTTATATATAAATTGTCAATAGCAGTTTTAGAATGAAATTTTCTAATTTAAGATGCTTTGTTATTCTTAAGGATAGGGTGTCTATTTATAACATTCATATGCAATGAAATTGTTTGATAACTTATTTTAGCTTGTCTTGGCTTGGAATATGTTGAAATTGAAATCAAATCGTCTGTCAAGAGAAATTTTCATAAACCTAGTATCAATAGCTTGAAAGTTGAAAAGAGGTAAGTTTGCATCAATCAGAGGGTTTTTAGGACATTCTATTTATGTCAAGTAATCTTCTTCTATGTTACTCTGTGTGAGTGTTTTGATATAAGCATATATCCGACATGGTTTTAGTGTGTAATATATACATGAGAAAATCTTATTACTCTTCTCCCTTTTGACTTTTAGTGTGTAATATACACGTGTATTAATGGTAGGGTTAATTCAAAATGGACTGCTAGGTTGGTAAACAAACATTAGCTGCATACCATTAACATGGAAATACTTCCTGAAGTATGTCTGCCTCAAGTGCCTAGGTTGTCTTTTGGTAACTGCGCTGTTTTATATGACATGTTGTAATTATTTAGGTTCTGTGTCTGCTACAAGAATGATGTTGTCTATGTAATCATCTGTGTTCATCCTATCAGCATGTGGAGTTTTGCATCTAACCGCATTGCCAGAACTGTTGGGTGTAAAAACGATTCTCTAAAGCGAACTCACACTACATTAGAGTGTTCAGACAATGAAAGCTCTTCTGTCATTAGCAGGGATGAGGGTTTAGAGTGCCCGATATGTTGTGAGTCCTTCAACATCGTAGAAAATGTGCCCTATGTTTTATGGTGTGGTCATACCCTGTGCAAAAACTGCGTCCTGGGACTTCAATGGGCTTCTGTGAAATTTCCTACTCTACCAGTTCAACTTCCGCTTTTCATCTCCTGCCCATGGTGCAATCTCTTGTCTTTTCGTCTTGTTTATAGGGGAAATCTCACGTTCCCTAGGAAGAACTATTTTCTACTTTGGATGGTTGAGAGTATGAATTGTACTAGGCGGAAGTCTCGTTATCCTTTGTGTGAAGATCATCAGCCAGACTGGTCATCAAACAACAATTTAGCATCAGGAAATCAAGTGACTCGGGGTAACCATGAAAGGGGACAAAGTCCACATCATTCCGAGTCATCAGAATCAAGCCACAGTCCTGCTCGTTTTTTCGATGACTTCGATTTCGAAAGAATACATTCTTTCCTTTGGAAATCTCTTACGTTCTTCATACATCTGTCAGCCAAGTTCCCATTAGTGATCATATTTCTCTTGATCACCCTGTATGCAATTCCAGCCAGTGCAGCCATCTTGGCTCTCTATGTACTTGTTACTGTTCTGTTTGCTCTCCCTTCGTTTCTCATTTTATACTTCGCCTATCCTAGTTTAGACTGGCTAGTGAACGAGATCATCACATGACATGGTATTAGTTTCATGTTCAGCAATCATTGTGAATAAAAGTTTGCACCTATACCGCAACACATCTTTACCCGAAGACCATTAAATCTCCAATTCAATGACTTTCCAAGGTCCGAGTTTATAGCATTTCTTCTTCAAAGCTCCTCAACATCTTTTCCTATTTAGTTATATATATATCAATCACCTTGTGAATGATTGCTATTATTCTTATTTTCGGGATGAGCACGGATTTTCTCATCCAACGGCAATCAAATTCCCAGACACAGCATAAAGTGCTCTATTGATAACAGCGTTCTTGGTTAGTATACAGTTGAAATGGTTATGTAGGTGCACATGTAGTTGTACTTAGTTAAAGACTGTTGTTACTGGATCTATATGTTATAGGTGTATGATATTTTCTGCTTATGCTTGTTTTTTCTCCTTTTTGGCTTGGATGAAAGCAATCAATAATTTGCATAATGTGTCATGATCAAAAAATTTGCAGCTAGGTTACTCGGTCAGTTTGAGTATTGGAAGATTCTTAAAAAGTCATAATTCTACATTCCAGAATAAGATTACGGCATTTGGATTTCAACATTCCGGCTATCCCGTAATCTCACATTACAGCCATCCCTAATCTCATTACGCCCTCTTTCTTAGGTAATCTGAGATTATGGGCGTAATCTGAATTTTAAGACAATTACCCTTTTTTTTTATTATATTTATCAATATAATCCTTTACAGTCAAAAGTTGTTCCTTGTCAGCAACCATCTGCTGCTTCTCAATCTCCAAGTCCTCTTGAGATTTGAGGGTCTTCTCCCTTTCCTCCTCGTTTTTCACTTTTAATACAAGTTACTTTTCTTTCTCTTTTAGTTTCTCCAATTCATTAACTAATGCCTGCTCTCGTTTAGAAACCTTTTAATGCATGTCTTCCTTGTTCTGCATCTAACCATTTTTTTTTTTCTTTTCATTTCCAGATTAAGTTCTCCAAGAAAATTATATATAACTCTCAAGAACAATACATGTAAAAGACCAAATGGAAAAAAAATTATATATGAACATAAAAGGAGAGCATTAGTAGGTCAATTTGGTTTGATTTATTCACCTTTGAAAATTGATTTATTCAGTTAGTTAGGTCAATTATTGGTTTTAACTGAATTTACCAATCTTTAGTCTTATTTTTAAATACATTTATAAAACATAAATAAAATAGATTTATAAATGAATTTAAAATTATATGTGATATAAGTGAATTTGTAAAAACAAAATTTTTATAACAAGGATAATATAGTAAAATTTATTTTCAGGTAATTTTATATTTTGTCAACCGAACTCTTGAATTTTACATTTTAACTGGATAAGCCAATCACATTTTACCTGTAATTTTACATTTTTGTAATCCTATTACAAAATGTAATTTAATATAATCTAATATCCGGCACCCCAAATGACCCGTGAGAGTTATTGTTGTCGATGATGTCTCTTTCACTTTTTTCTGTATTCTTCCTTCTATTTTTGAAGATCATAAACATTAGACCAATTTGTAGATAGTTACAATTTTATGGTTGAAAGAAAAATTATATGTACTAGATAACAATCTATTCAAGTTTTCGGGTGAAATTCTTAAAATAAGCCTTTCATTTGTTTCAACCATACTAAATATTATCTTACAAGGATTTTTTTTTTTTTTTTTTACAAGGAGGAGGATAAAAACTATAACTAGGCTAAGTACGGTCATGCTATTTCAGAAAAATTATCGTGTAGTAGTTGAAGAACTTCATCCGACAGTTGAAGAATCACAATAAAATACAAAAGAAGTATGAGGTTGATAAATGTTCTTAATTGATATTTTAATATCGCGATTTGTTAACTTCAGTTGTGGAATCAAATAATAATTATTTGTGTAATTAAACAACATTATCTAATTACATAAATTTTTTGTGGATATTAAATAATAATTATTTGTGTAAGAATTATTTATTTCATTTCTCTCTTTTCTTTCGCTCTGCGTACCTTTTTTCTTTTCAATTTGCAAATTCTTTATCATTTTAATTTTGATTTTCTTTCTTTTCTCTCACTTTACACGTATGTTCTCTTAAATTTATAAATTTCTTTGTGGGTTGTGATAAACAAACGTTGATTTTTGCCATTATTGAATTTTTACTAGTCACCAGTAAAAATACGCTCAAACTCACATCCTTGTAATTGGTGGAGAAATCAATTGAGTTAAGGCTTTATCAATTATCCAAGTAAAACTTTAAATACAAGTAAATTAATTCAGTGTTTTTTTTAATATTATTTAATTGAAAACAAATCAAATAATGTTGGGCTTGGACTTTGAATTCAAAGTCAAATCTATTTTCTCAAATATCAAATGGGCTTTGGTTAATGGGCTGATAACATTAAAACATGTTTTAAGGTTGTAAAACCTAAACAGAAGTTGGAAAACAAAATTATATTTGAATTAGGGCAAACTACACTAAGGTCACTAAACTATTAATAAGTTTATGTTTTGGTTACTTAACTTCAGAAGGTTATAAAACAATCACTTAATTATTTGAAAGTTTTCATTTAAGTCACTAGACTATTAAAATCGTTGTTGTATAATATTCTTCATTTGCACCGCTTGCACCAATTGAAAGCTTTTTTTTTTTTCGTTCTCTTTTATATTTCAATTTTTTTCATGAAACAAATTTGAATGTCACAAGTCTGCAAACCAAAATTCAAACAATTTTTTTCTTCGATCTACGACATTGAGTACCAAATCAACTTGTTAAATCGTACCTATTGTTAAATCGTCACTTGGAGCTTACTAGCTGAACTTTTCAAAAAAAAAAATAGCCCAATTACTTAAATAAAACTTTCGAATAGTTTAGGACTTAAATGAAAATTTTTGAATAATTTAATGACCATTTTATAATTTTTAAGTTAAGTGACCGAAACGTAAACTTATTAATATTTTAATGGGTAAACTACACTAGTAGTCAATCAACTATTAATAAATTTCAGTGCGTTTAGTTTACTTTTTGTTTTACGTTACAATATTGCTATAATATTTAATCTCAGTGTCACTACTATTTTTACACTAACTACAAGCAAACGCACTGTTCATCTAAACTCAATCTTAAAATGAGCAAAAAGGGATGGCTTACCGGTGAAACTATTTAGGAAAGTTCCACCCTTAGAATCAGTCAAAATGGATGCGTTAGGAGTGAAACAATTTAGGAAAGTTCCTGATGATCCGTCCAAATGGTTAGCTTTCATCTCAGTTTCTGTTGCTTTTTTTTTTTTAACCATTAATTGGCATATTTCCTAACCATTTTTATTCTGTATCATTATATTCCTTTATTTTATTAAATATGCATTTATTAAAAATAACAAATTAACTTACCCAATGTAAAATTAAATTATTTTTGCACACAATTTCAATAGTTGGGTTTGTCAATACAATTATACTTGTCATTTATGTAAAATTTTGAATGTATTCAGATCTTTATTATCTCAATCTAAACTATCGATATTAATATATATTTAACGATTAGACATTTTAATTAACTTCAAACTTTATATTCATGATCTACGTAAATAAAACATGAAATATGACACATAAATTATTTAAATATTAAGTTATAATGATTTATTTGACTCTCTAACTTTACAAAAGGAAATTTTAGCCTTCTGTTTAATTTTTCATATTTTTTAGTCATTAAACTTGCTTTTTTTTTTGTTAAATCACCTCAAAACGGATAAAAAATTCACATTTTTTTTTAACTTTGTTGACATGGCATACACGTGGATGACACATATCATCCCACGTCAGCAACATTAACTTTTTCATCTGTTTTGGGGTGATTTGATAAAAAAAATACAAATTCAATAACTAAAAGAAACGAAAAATTAAATAAAAACTAAAATGATATATTTTAGTGAAGCAGAAAGATTATATCAAATATTAAAAAAATAATATGTATATATATATATATATAATACTTTATTTTAGGATTGTTTAAAATAAATAACTCTCTTTGATTAACTACTTATTGCAATTAACTTCTTTAAAGAAAATAGATCCACCCAATCAATGTAATGGATGATAAAAAGTTTAAGAAACAAGTTTAATCTCGTGTGAAGGTCTAATGGTTAAGGGTGTTCACTGCTTCAGGTGTAATCTAAGTTCAAGCCGCATTTGTTATTCAAGTTTTGTCCTGTTATTGTAATTCATAAGAAAAAAAAAAGATTAAGCAAGTTAGAAATATAAAGTGTCTTAATTCAATTGACATAAATATTGTCAACAAAGAAGGATATAAGTCTGAGTGCGCTAAAATACATTGTCCTCCTATTTATAAATTGAAGAGAGGTTATGAGTAATTTTAGACATTATGTTAAAAATAATAAATATGAATACAACTAGGATTAAAAAAAAAAAGTGGTAAGTTCTTATGTGAGAATTATGAGTTTCTTTTTTGAGAACACCAAGAGCTGACCATCCCCACCCACCAATGTTTGCATGTGCAACAAATTGGATCCATATCTGCACATGCTCCCCTTCTTTTTACTTAACATTGAAGCAAATAAGTTAATTAAAAGGGTTTTTTCCCCAATATTATAAAAAAAAAAATTATACATTAAAATGGGTTGTTAGCCAGATTAATTACGAAAATGGTATATTTTTTGGGTTCGTGCCTACAGCAGGCACAATCTATTATTTATTATTAAATTTTTTTGTTTTAAAAATTATTATTATATTATTTTAATATTTATATTAATATATGGATAAAAATAAGGGTTTTATACGGAAAAAATACTCAAGCAATTGAGCATCGGTAGCCACGATTAGTCGTGCCTATGACAGTGAGCACAACACTGCACATTCCCTTTTCTTTCTTAGCATTTTAAAAAATTGGTCTTATATCACTTTTGGTCTCTCTACTAGGCCTAAAATTAAAATTCAATCTTTATACTTGAATTTCTACAATAATATTTGGTCCTATTTTTATAATTTTTTCCAAATAATTAATATTATTAATTACTCATTAAAGTTTTTAACGTGTTTTTTAAACAAAATATTAGTTTAACAAAACAATGATATGTTAAGTGTAATAAGTTTTAAATAGTAAAATTTCTAACAAAAATGTATTCCAACTTAACATATCATTGTTTTGTTAAACTAATATTTTGTTTAAAAAACACGCCAAAATTTTATCGAGTAATTAACAAAAATTTTAATACAATTTTGTTAGAAATTTTATTATTTAAAACTTATTCCAACTTAACATATCATTGTTTTGTTAAACTAATCAAAATTTTATAGAGTAATTAACAAAATTTTAATACAATATTGTTAGAAATTTTATTATTTAAAACTTATTCTAACTTAACATATCATTGTTTTGTTAAACTAATTTTTGTTTAAAAAACACGTCAAAAATTTTATCGAGTAATTAACAATATTAATTATTTGGAAAAAATTATAAAAATAGAACCAAATATTATTGTAAAAATTCAAGTATAAAGATTGAATTTTAATTTTAGGCCTAGTAGAGGGACCAAAAGTTATATAAAACCAATTTTTTGTAAAATTCAAAGAAAGAAAAGGGAAATGTGCAGGGTGTTGTGCCTACCTGTCAGACACGACTAGTCGTGTCTACCTGACAAGCTCGACCCGTTTCGGGTATTTTTTATCTGTGTAAAACCCGTATTTTTATCTATATATTAATATAAATATTAAAAATAATATAATAATAATTTTTTAAAACAAAAAAAAAATTAATAATAAAATAATGGGTTGTGCCTGTCAGGTAGGTACGACCCCAAAAAATATACCATTTTCGTAATTAATCTAGCTGACAACTCATTTTGATATATAAATTTTTTTTTATAATATTAGAGTAAAAAAACCCTAATTAAAAGCTGCTAAAATAACCCTACATGTTTGGATTTTACTAAGGGCCCTTCTTTCAAGGACCATGAAGACAACAAATAACAATTAGACCTACCAATTAGAAGATAAATGAAGTAATAAAAAATTTTCTCAACAAAATATTTTAATTTTACTGGTAAATTTCAAATATTGTCACATGCTTGAAATTTCTTTTTGAGAATTGTTTTTAAAATTATTTTTAAAAAAGTTATTATTTAATGTAAACTTAAACTAATTTTTTATTAAATTATTTTTTTCAAAAATTATATAATAATTCAAAAGGTAAACTATAAAAATAGTCACTTTTGTTTGCCTCATATTACATTTTAGTCACTTAGGTTTGAAATGTTACGTTTTAGTCACTTACGTTATCGTTTTGCTACGAAGTGGTTACTTTACCATTAGACTTCGTTACCTTCCTAACAGCAATCCTATGTGACAGTCCAAATGGGTTTTAAATACCAATTTGAATGTCCTACATGGCAGTCCAAATTAAATTTATTTAATTAAAAATCTATTTTAATCCTAGTAACTAGATATCTAAGTTGGCATTTAAAACTCATTTAGATTACCATATAAGATTATCTTTAAGGAGGTAACAGAGTTTAATGGTAGAATGACCGCTTCATAACAAAACGATAACACAAGTGACTAAAACGTAATATTTTAAATATAAATGACTAAAATATAATTTAAGATTAACAAAAATGACTATTTTTTATCTAGTTAAACAGAATAAAGAACAGCCTACATACTAAACACATTCTTATATTTTAGACTTGTTTATAATATAGAAATGGGTTGGCTTGGACATACAAAAACTTGTCTTGTGAAACAATATATGACCAAGAAAGTCAAGAAGCAGCAAGATTTTGAAGCCCAAGGAAGTGAAGTAATTAATTTCCAAAAACATCAAGGACCCAATTTTGTGGTTGGGTGGTCAACTTCCTCAACTAAAGCTACCAAATTTACATAAATAAAATAAGTTGGTGTTCTTTTTTTTTCTTTTTTTTTGTGGTCATCAACTCTTTATTCATATTATTTCATATTGAATAATGATGGCATGAACAAAGAAAGATGTTAAGATCAGAATCATAGTGCATTGGTGGGGATTTGAAGGAGAATCCAAGGTGAATTTTTCTCATCTATATATTATCATAAAATATTATGAATTTGTAATTTTACATTATTTTATTTATTTCCAATTGAAAATAATAAATCCGATTTTTCTCTTGATTTTTGATCTTTACCTCTTGAAAAAAATTTAAATCTAATTAAAAATATTAAAAATTAGGAGGAAAAATTTAATTTTTTCATTCTTCTATTGAAAAGAGATATAAATGAGGTAAAATTATAGTTTCATTTAATTCATTCTCATAAAATATAGAAATTGTGTCCTTCCTGAATTTTAATTTTGACAATTATGATTTTTAATATAAATAATTTGTACTATAATTATATGTTCCTTAAGAAACTCTCTAAAATATATATAAAAATTAGATCAACACAACATCAAGACCACATTTTTAGTAAATAGAGTCGGTTTGACTTTTTTAATAAAAAATATTTTATTTATTTAATAGATATTAATATTAGGGTTAGTATTTTGGTATACTAACGGTATATTTTTATTTCACAAGTAATTTTTAAAAATTATCGTGTGTTTTATTTCTTTAAAATATACATTTTTAATATTTTACTATACTTTTATAAGACATTGGTTAACCTCTTGACTAGAGGTAAAGTCAAGATTTCATTTTAGGGGTTGGGCTCTTACCAGCTTTCCTTTGACTCTATTTTTGCTCTTCACTCTACTTGTGAAGTCTAAAAACTCTACACTGTATCAAATATTTTTCCATTAATATTAACATAAAATTAAATTAAATTTTATTAATTTTAAAAGGAATAAATCTCAAAATTATACATGAACTTTAATTTAATGTATAATTATATACACGAACTTTAATTTGGTGCAATTATACACGTGAAACTTTAATTGTGGTTCAAATGTATCGTAAAACTTTAATTTTGATTTAATCATGCACATTCAAAGAAATAAATACATCAATTTATTTTTATATTGGATAAATATAATTATTTATGTATGTAATATATAAACATAAAATGATGTTATATCAATAATTGTATTAATAATTTACAAGAATATGTGATGAAATCAAAATTTCATATATAAAACTACACAAAATTAAAATTTATATATATAATTATATATTAAATTATAATTTATGTATAATTTTGAGATTTTTCATTTTAAAAGTAAGTATAATTTATGATGTCCACATAAAATTCTAATAAAACTTTTATATTACTATTTACCTTTTGTCAAAAATACCTTTTTATTTTTTATTTTTTTCTGTTTTAAAGCTGCAGTTCCATATATTGATGCAATCATACCATGCAACTTTCACCTTTTCATTTTCTTTATTTTAAAAGGTTTTAACATATACTTGATTCATATGCATATTATTATTAGTATAAAAAATATGAGTTTGAATATATTAAAATATATTATTATTTTTAATTATAAGTTAATAAAATTACAAATAATTTTAGATATTACATTAAAAGAAATATAATCAAAATCTGTAACGAAATACATGCGTATATATTATATAAAAGAAGGTAAGCTTTGTGTTGGGAAAGGCAATAGCCCATCCTTCAAGTTTGTGAGATGCCAAATCTCTATTTTATTATTATTTTCCATTTGATTTGGTGGCCAAGCCTTAACCAATGCCAATGCTTAAACAGATAAAACAGCATTTATTTATGTAAAGCTATAAACTAATTAATTCAAGTTTGAAGTTAACAATTTTATTTAAGTTATATAATATTTTTTTTATTGCTAAAAAATAGTATTTTTTTTTATGCTTATCCATATATCTTCTCTTAGATTGAATTACAATAATTAGGGGTCGAATTGTAATGAATTTGCAGGATTGGTTTGTAGGCTAAGTTTGTCTACGAGTTTGCTTTTCTGCACAAGTTAAGCTTGCGTAATATTCTATAAACACGTGTTTAATCTAGAATAGAATATGTGTTTATATACATGAAGCCTAATTAGCTAATATGTGATGTCATTAAACAGTATTAATATCATATAGATATTCTCTAATACTAGAGGAAATAGAGAAAACACTCAACAAAATTATAATTTGAAATATTTTAATATATTTATATCGTGTTTATATTATTTGTGTTATTCCATATTTTATATATTATACTTTCAACGTGTAATGTAAAATATATATTATAATTTAAAATTTTAACAAGAATGCCTCTCATCAATTGATTAAAATATGGGGAAATAACGAAAACAAAATGAAAAATGTGTTTGTAATCTATCTTGTCAATTGATGGTTTCAAATGTTCTGGAACAATCCATTTTATTATGAAACTGTGAGACTGATTTGTTATCTTAGTTTATAAGAAACCAGTCCATTTAATTCATCTTTGAATTTGAAGGTTTTATTTGATATTAAATAAAAATAAATAAATTTTTAAACTTGTTCTAGAAAAGAATTTTTGGATAACAGCCTCGAATTCAAAATAATTTTACAATATTAAAATCACAAATTTTATAAATACCAATAAAAAAATCATGGAATAAAAAGATTATTTAACTATAAAATAATTTATTTAAATAAAATGTGGAATTCAAGAGTTTTTAATATATTAAAAAAGGGTAAACTATAAAAGTAGTCAATTTTGTTTATCTCAGATTATATTTTAGTCACTTATGTTTGAAATGTGAAGTTTTAGTTTTGTTACGAAATGGTTACTCTACCATTAAGCTCTATTACCTCCCTAACAATGGTCCTATGTAACAGTCCAAATGGGTTTTAAATTCCAATTTAAATGCTCTACATTGCAATCACAAATTAAATTTATTTAATTAAAAACTTATTTTCATCTCAGTAACTAAACATCTAAGTTGGTATTTAAAACCCATTTGGATTGCCAATAAAGAGGTAACGGTAGAGTGACCACTTCATAACAAAACAGTAACGTAAGTAACTAAAATGTAACGTTTTAAACATGAGTGATTAAAATGTAATCCGAAACAAATAAAAGTGGCTAGAAATTATTTATGAAATAAAATTTGAAATCTAAACTATCAAATCCAACTAATTAAAATGAAACAAAGATGATGGTAATTCATATTTAAATCCGACCAAAAAATAAAATAGTTCGAACCTTGGATCCCATAAAATAATAATAATAATCATAATAAATAGAGGTCAAAATCAAAGGATGCCCCTAAGCCACTTAATTCTGGTCGGTTCCATAGAAAATAGATGGAAATTGGGATCTCTAGCTATTAATCAAGTCATCTCCCCCCTAACCCACCCAACATAACATTAAAAAAAAATGGCTGATATGATCCTTCATATTTGTCTTTATTTATTAATAAATCACTGTTGAAAATCCCCCAAAGTGGCTCTTTTGAATAAGTCCCCCAAAGGAAATTGAAATTGTACAATAATATATTCTCAAATAAAATTTTTATTATAATTTAAAATAAATGACTAATTTATTATTTTTGTAAAATTATTTATTTAATTGAAGATTAAATTTTCTTACTTAGGACAACCCCCACACAACTAACATGTTAGGGGGTCGCCCCTCTATCTATGCCACCAATTCCCAATATTCTTCTAGTTTGACATTTCAACCCTAATTTTTTATTTTTTATTATTTAAAACAACCTGCCCAAATAAATATTTTTTGTTAGAAATTATGACTAATTCAAGAAATTTCCTTTTTGGGACTTATCTAACATTAATTATTAATGTACGTCCCCTTTTCATAAATACCGAGAACGAAAGAAAAGGAAACACTACTAAAAATGGAAAAGGTGTAATTTGTTTTCTGTCCTTATACTTTTAAACTTTTAAAATTTAGTCCTTTTGTTTTTATTTGAGTAATTTAATCATTTTACTTATCTGATTTTAGAAAAAGTATAATCTAGTCGATAGCATTGTTAATTGACTTGTGTTAAACATGTAGCTTTAAAACTTAATACCTTGAATATACAACATAATTAAATTTAACAGAAATCATTAAAAATGTTGCGAATAGAAAAATTAAATTTCTAAAATAAAAGTTGGTACGCAAAATGTATAAAAAAAAACACTTTAATGGTTATTAATTTTTCACATCATATAAGTGAAAAATACATTTAATTTTTATTAAAGAAAATATCAGCCTTTATCTATGATAGAATATGTTTAAAGATTTATCTAATAAGAAAGCGACTTTTTTAAGAAATGGATATTTCCTTTTTGAAAAAACGTGGTCGTGTTGCTTTAAAACATTTATATCACAAATGTCATTTTTTTTAATGTTAGATTTTTAAAAACAAATAAATAAATGGTATTATTTGGTTCACGATGTTATAAATAAATATAAGGATGTATAATGGAGAAAGAAAATGATTAATGGCACATGAAAAGTTAGCTTTGTAAGAAGAGTAATCAAAATTAATTATCGGGTTGGTATGATAGTTAGGGTATTTATCGTTTCAAGTGTAGTTTGAGTTCAAGTTGCATTAGTCGTGTTATTATTAAGGCTTTGTCTTTCATTTGTAATTCGTAAAAGAAAAAGGTTTAATGATAAATTTAGCCACTAAAATTTACATGTTTTGTAAAAATGGCCCCTAATTGTATTTTTGAGCCTTTTTTTATCATCAACCTTTATTCTTTTTTTTCAATCTGCTTTTTTAACAGATTTAATGAATAAATTCTAAGTCGCAATTTTTATTTTCCTTCCAAAGGTTTCAATATGCAATTTTTATTTTCCTTCCAAAGGTTTCAATATTTTATATGTTTGTTTATTGGGAAGTTTTTCTACTAAATTAATTTTTTAGATAATTACGTTTATTCTCTTTAAATTATGAGTTTTTTAATTTAATATATTATTTATTTATTTTATTATTTTTCACATGTAATTATCTTTTTAGCTTATCTAAATAATAAATTACATCTCATTAAAATATTCTACATATGAAATTCTAAATCATCCCCGTTAACTTTTGTATACTTTTATTAAATCATTAGAAAAAAACATATTGAAATAAAATGAGCAAAGGCATGGCCAAAAAAGACTTAAAAATACAATTATAGGGTTATTTTGACAAAACATGAAAACGTTAGTGTTGGATTGAACCATGTGTGTCGACCTGATGGCTAGGGTGTTTATTACTTTAGGTGTAACCTGGGGTTGAGTCACGTTGCTGTTAGAGCTTTACCTTTTATTTGTAATTAAATAATAATAATTATCTTTTTCCTACTATATTATTTGTATGTACAATAAGTCAAATAATATGATATTATTATGAAAATAATTGGGGATGATAATGAAATTACGAGTTTTTTTCTTTTTATGTTTCATCTATTGGAAATAATGAGATTGAGGTGAATTTACTTTTTAGGTTTAAATATCATTTATGTTTCCAATTAATATCTAAGCTGGCAAATTGATAGCCATTCATCATGTATTGGTAGTCAAGTTAATTACAACAATTAATCTTAGCATAAATTACTTTGAAAATTTGATCTTCTAAACAAAAAATAAACTTATTTCAAAGATAAATTATTTATTATTTATTTTAAATTTGAATATTTGTATGTATAGATAAAATATGAAACTCAAAAATAAATCGAAAAAAAACTTGCTTTTAAAAATAAGTATGGGTTAAGATAATATTTTATATGATTAAATTAATTGTGAATATTTGATGTATAATTAGCATAAAAGTTTCATGCACCAATAATAAATAACAATATGAAATTTCATTATTGGTGAAATAAAATTAGATATAAATACCAAAATTATACATGAACTTCGATCTAATATGTAATGTCATACATGAACTTTGATTTGTGCAATTTTATGTATTAAATTTTGACTTGATTCAATTTTCATAAATCACTAACGACATTCTCAAATTAGCACTATTTCATGTTGATATATTATATATAAAAACAATTATATTAATCCGATATGGAAATGAATGTATGTATTTCTTTCTTTAAATGTATACAATCAAATCAAAATCAAAGTTTCATATATATATATATAAACTACAATTCAAATTTTAAGTGCATAATTACACCAAATTAAAATTTATATATAAAATTGAATATTAAAATGAAGTTCAAGTATAAATTTAATATTTATCTCTAGAAAATAGTAAAACACTTATAAATAAATACTAATAACTTTTAAATATATATATAAACTCTAAAACAAAATCCCTATGTAAAACTCAACTCCTAAACAAAAAAAACCCAAAAATAATATAATAACTTAATTATACTTAAATAAAATTATTAACATTTAATTGTAAGTCCTAAACTATTTATTATTTTATCCAATGATAATATATCAATAATGATACATAAAACTCATGTAATGACCGTGCATTAACTGAATTGAACTAGCATTAAGTGAACATTTTAAACTCTTAACCATTAACCAAATTGAAATTTTCTTAAAACAAATTAACCAAACCGAACTATTTCGGTTAATTCAAAAATTTTGTATTTTTTGTTAAAACAAGTATAAAGAATATCAAAAAATAAATTGATAATGTTCATTTAACCGAATTAATCAAATTAAAATTAACCGAATTAACTAAAATTAGTGAAATGAACCAAAATTAACTGAATTGGTAATATATAATATTGGTTTTTTGAAAGTTTAGTTAATTCGGTTAATTATTCAATTTCGAACTGAATTAATCAATAACTAAACTTTCAAACAACTATTAACCAATTTCTGACCGAATTAATTCGTTTAATTGATCGATTAACTGAATTAATTCGATTTAATCGATTAATTTAATTTTGACCAAAATTTTAAAATTTCTAATTTTAATTATGCCTGCGCCTAAACAATAATAATGACGCTTCGATCCAAACCCAACTATCAATTAGCAGATTCATCAAAATATTAATTTTTATTATTACTATTATTATCAAATGGGAATGACTCAAGAAAATGTTTTAGGAAATTTTTAAAATTTGAAAATTTTCAATTTCATTTTAGAAAGTGAGAACTAATTCTGTTTTGAGCATCTTTTCTAAGAAACCATATAATCTAAATTTACTTTAAATAGAATATTGCCTATTTAAGAAAAAAACAATTTATAAAATTATCCATAATTTTTAAAAAATCATTATGAAAACAAATTAAAAAAAACTTAATATTATGTGTTTGATGAAAAAAATGTTACTTTGTGAGGGTTTTTTTACATTATTATTTTTGTTTTATTTACTAATTATTTATATATTTTATAATTATTTTATTTTATTTTATTTTGTAAGTTTTGGTCAAACTCTCTAACTGCAGGTGATACCAAATTTTAGATATAAATTATAACGTAAATAGTAAAAACCATAATTTTTAGTATCTAAGGAAATATAAAATTTAATATTATGAATTTAAATAATAAAATCTGGATTAAATTTAAATGAGATTTAATGTTGGTAAATAAAAATAAAATAAAAATAAAATGGAAATAATAAATGAAATACGAAATGAGATATAGATACTATATCTGCCACGCTTTATAAGTGGGTCATTCTCTTTTTTCCGTTTCCTCTTTCCATAGAAATCTGCAACAAAACCAAACGCGCAAAGCAAAGCCAAACATACTGAAAAAGGACACAAATATATATATATACACACAGTTGCTTGCACGATCTTCAACCCAAAACGACCTTTTTCTGAGCTTCCATACTAAACACTTTAACCCCTTCTTCTATTTCGTATTTCTTTAGTTGCCTTAGTTTTCTGGTTAAGCAGAGACTTATTTAATACTTGGACGTAATATAAAAGAAAGGTACTTCTTCTCCTTGCTTTTTGTTATCCATTTTCTTTCTTTTTTCGGTATTTCCTTACATTTAAAAGGTTTCTTTTTTTTTTCTTGGGGGGGGGGGGTTGAGAGAAAATGTTATGTGGGTTTTGGTTTTTGGGTGGTTTGGAAATGTGATACTGGAGATGGATTTGGAGTGAAAATCGAGTTTTTCTCCTGCTTTGCTTTGGAAGTTTCTTGTTTTATTTGTTTTGAATTATATGGATTTTCCTTTTCTTGTTCACTTTTTTTTTTTCTGGTAAAAGTTGCTTTATTATCGAACTCTTGAATTGTTTCATAAAAAAAAATTGTTTTAGTTGCGATTTTAATGAGATTTATTGATGGAAGCTTAGTTTTTATGTTTCTTTTTGGTATGAATTTGAGGTGAGACATAGTCTTCATTGATGGATTATTGATCAGTTTCTAAGGTTGGTAGATTAGAGAATGATTCAACCCTTTCTTTTATTGCTTTGCCTAAATTGCTTGTTGATGTAATCCCCCAAAGAAATTGTTAACCTAATGAGTTTGCTTTTGTATTCGTTCATATAGTTATTAACTGTTTGATTGAACAGTAAACCTTGTGGTACTGTATACTTGATGCTTTGTTTTTTTTTTCAGAAATTTTCCATTCTGATTGTACATTAAACAAAAAGAAATTTAAGAAACACTACTTGGCTGTTTATTGTATTGATCGAAAAATGCTTTAATTGTTACGGTTGAATCAAACTGGATATGCCAAATGATTCTTTATTTTTTTTTTATGACATTTCTAGAACAAGAATGTATGATGAAATCAAACTCAATTGTTTATATATGAAATGGTTGTATTTATCTCTTCCTTTTTTTTGTCCTTGTTCTTGTATTCTTTCTAGTTCATGCCGATTTTTGTCTCTCGAAGTTTACTTCGAGATTAATTCGATCATAGGAACTAGCTCCTAGTGGCCTTTAATCTTTTATGTCTTGTTCTCCGGGTAGACAGATTTTGGTAATCGCTTGAGCCTAATGATATTCAGTATAACAGCAGAATAGAGCTAGATTGGTTCTTTTATATGCTTCATTCATCTAGCAGTCCTTTTAATGTATTTAATCTAGTTGAAAACCGACTAATATAGTTTTGTTTGGTTTTCAGGATTATCTGTTTTCTCAACTTTGATTCTCTTCTACATATCTGATGGCTGAGGAGAGTATTGGTTCACCGGTGACACTAGATATTTCTGGGTCAGATGGGGGCAATTCGAGAAGAAACTCCTTGGCAGTGGCAGATTCGGTGAGCAGCAGAGAAAAAACTCTTCCTCGTTATCTGAGAGCTTCTACTGGCTCCTGTCATGATTTCTGCAAATATGGAAAGAAGCATGAATCTGAAGAGATCGCTAGACATCCTTTCCGGAAGAGGATTGTGGAAAAGCTGTGTGATGAGCCAAATTTATTTCGGAGCTTAGACTTAGTGCAGAGGAAGCAGACATCCACAAGTGAATCCAAATCTTTTCCCAATTTCCGATCTCATACCCCTGATATGCCTGACACTATCAAGCTTCAGTTGCCCACTTGCTCTCCTGATGGAAATAATTCTAGGATACATGGTGTTCAGTTGAAGAAAGAAAAGACATCAGCTGCAAAGCTTAAGTCCAAACATCCACCCAATTCTCGTAGTCGCCACAAAAGCTCTGATGTTGTCACGCCTGAAGTGTCAACAAACTCTTCCAACAGCCAAATTCCTAGGAATGATGAAGTACTGTTGGAGGAAAAAAAGACATCAATTGCAAAGCTCAGATCTTCACCCAATTTGAAATCCCACTCATCCGATGCCTCGAAAGTCATGCAGAAGGGTGGATCAACATCCTCTAAGAAAGTAGGAGTCTCTTCGAAAGAAGTCTCATCGAAACCTAATGACAAAAACTTTTCTAAAGCACTTAGTACTTCTTCGAAGCCGAAATCTCAGGTAGAAAAGCTTCCTTTGGCTTCTGTCCCTTCAGGAGCTTCAAGTGTTAAGAGAAACAGTGGAAGTAGTGATACAAAGATGAGGAAGAGGACTGTGACCTCCAAAGTAGCTGTAAAGAAAGCATTGGCATCGCCAAGAGCCTCATTGTCTCCAAGAGCTTCTCTTGCTAGAGCTACAAGTCTAACTGCAAGGAAGAACCTAAACTTAAAAGTTGTGCCTCTACAGAAGAATCAGAACAAAGTTGAAAAGGCTGAATCAGAGCAACCTCCCGATGAACAAAAGGTACGCAATAACGACGCACTTGAAGAGAAAACCCTGTATGTGATCAAGATGGAGACAGAAAATATGTTGTTGGAATCTGATAAAAATGAAAATTGTGCTGCTGAATTGCCTCCACCTGTTGCTTCATCTCCCAAGTCATCCTCCCTTACAATGTCTCCACCTTTGTCATCACATGGTGGGAGAGATGAAGACGAGTCTGAGTATACAGAGGATGACTCGGACTCTGAATATTATGAAGATGATGAAGATGAAACTGTAAATACTGAAGAAGTAGAACATTTGGAACGAGAAAATGGCGGAAGGTCCAGAAAGGGTAGGATGGTATTCTCCGAAGAAAAGGATAGCCGGCCTGTGAAATTATCTTTTAGGAGAGGAAAGGTTGTTGACATTCAGACCGAGAATAATGGTCCAAGGAGGCTCAAGTTCAGGCGAGGAAGATTACTTGGGGTCAACCAAAATATTAAGGCTGAGCGGAGAACCTTTAGGACAAGAGAAGTTGATGGCGACATGAATGACAATGAACCTTGTGGGGAAAAAGTTGTTTTGAGACACCAGGATTTGCAGGGAAAGAAAGATGAAAAGGGTTTGTTTAACAATGTCATTGAAGAAACTGCTAGTAAACTCGTTGAAACCCGGAAAAGTAAGGTTAAGGCCTTGGTTGGTGCATTTGAAACTGTCATCTCCCTCCAAGACGGCAAACCTTCATCAAACACCGTCACTTGAGTTGCGAAGAACATCTCTAATAACTGTAGGCTTACAGGGAAGAGGGGGTAGGAGAATAAACCTAAGCTTTTGAGAGGTTACTCCTAGTTTACACAGCTATTGAAGTTTGAAAGTAGATTTTTACTGTTTTGACTTCAAAACTCCTGGGTCTTGATTCGAACGCGAGATTCCGTGTGTACTGATTTTGACATACTTCACATACAGTCTTGCCAAGGGTGTGCTCTACGAATGATTTTCTATCATGTGAATAAAGCAATATATACTCATGACTTCCATTTACTGTTAGGAGATAATGTGGATGCCTGATAACTCAGATTTACGTAGTTGTGTCTTTGTTTTTCGTGGTTCATTTTGTGCTATTTTTTCTATTCTAGAAATGTCATGACTGATTCTGTTTTTGGTTGGTTTATCATAAGTGTGTGCATTGTTGTATATTCTATTCCAAAGTATCCTTGAAACATGTAAGGTATATATTCATAAGTGTGTGCATTGTTGTATATTCTATTCCAAAGTATCCTTGAAACATGTAAGGTATATATTTATATTCTATACTTGTACTTGAATCCTACCAACATATTTTCATTCTCTTTGAAAGCCATACAATTTCGTTGAGGACACTTTTTTATTCTATCTTTTATTTGATGAATCGAAAATAATGACCTCATCATCAATTATTAGAGATAATATATTAATCATCTTTGAGGTTTCAGGTTTGAGTCTCGCATTATGTAAAATATACAGCTTGTTAGTTATTCAGTTTAATTATTGAGTTAATTATTTAATTTAGTGTTTGGAAGAATTGAATATTTTGGAATTGTTATAACTTCAAAAAAAAAAAAATTGAATATTAACTCAATAATTGTAGCTGGCTGCTATTATTATTATTGTTGTAAAAATTTGGCCACACCTTAGGTAATACCTCAATCTTGACCAAATCGTTAGGTCCGAGATATGAGATGACACATTCGTTGCCGTAGTAATTATAATTTTGTTTCAATATTCATTGAGATAAATAATACAACAATTAAGTTATAAAACTTTTGAAAACATTGTTTATTCAAATCCAGGTTATAAGTATGCTTACAAAAGCTCTCATGATATTCCGGAACAAGTGAAGGACTAAATTGTAAAAATAATCAAAACAGGAGGTGCGGCTGCAACATGAAAATATGGATGTCGTGATACCAAATGTAGTAACAAGATGTCACGACTTCATTTGAAGTGAGTCGCAACCAGGAAGATAGGATGTTGATGTCGCAACTTCAATAAGGGTGTTAGAGTTGTGTGACTCAAATTCATGTTAAAGAAATCAAATACAATGACAAAATAGGAGGATCTGTGGGGGCAAAGGCCGAGGGCCGAAGTACACTTCTTTTATTTAAAATTGATTGTACAAATAAAATCCGTATAGAACTTCTCTCCTTCTATTTGACATTGATTAGAATAGGTTTTCAACCTATAAATAGAAGTAGTCGAAACTCCTCTTGCATCATTTGAAATTTCTTCTCTTTTGCCTGTATTTTTTTCCCGAAAGGTTTTCCACGTAAAATCTGTGTGTTCTTATTTTTCCTTTCTTATTACTTTGCGATCGTTTTATATTGCCATTATCGGCGTTCAGTATTTACAAAGGGAAAGTCGCGACCTTGAAGACAGATAGCTCAATGTCACAACACTAAAAAAATGCAAGTTGCGGCACTAAAGTCAATTAATTTCTAATGCCGTAACTTTACCAAGGAATGTTGCAACCAGGAGATCAGAAACTTATTGTCACAACTTCGGGAGGGGAAAGTCGCGACTTTTGGAATAATTTACTCAAAAAGGCCTTGTTTCAAACAAGATTAGTAGACACCAATCTCATTTGATCCAAAAATGACCCTAAGCATCACCTTAATCATTCACATACTTGTTAAGTAAAAACTAATCATGCAATTAATTAGTTACCACATATCATATAAGCCTAACCCATAAGTTTAAACATATTAGAGGGTCATAACTATAATTTAATATAAAATAATTTATATTTAACACGAAAAATTCATAATTGTTTAAAAATGATTTTTAATCAATTTCTTCATTAGTAAAAGAAATAATTTCAATAATATAATTATTTTAATAAATATATATTAAAATTTTAATAAACCATCATATAAATAATTATAATATAAATAAATTTTTTTAACTATTTTAGAAGAGTTGTTTTAGCATTCAAAATTTTTGGATAGACTTGAAAGTTTAAAAAAAGTTAAAAGGTCAAATTTCATAGTTAGACCAACCGTTTGATTCATTGGACTTTATGCAATGGTCCCAAGTTCAAAGTGAGAAATTTGGACCATCCACTTCATTGAATTCATTAAGAACTGAAAAATTAATATCCATATAATGAATTATTAGTATGTAAAATTTTATACAAATTTATAATATTTTAAACAGATGAAAAATATCGTGAATACAAAAAAAATTCCCAATGACTTAAGCATTTTCTCCCTACTTATATCTCAATGACCAAATTTGTAACATCTCTTACCTAACCTGATCATTGGGTCTGAGATACAGTGTAACTTCCCCAACCCGTATCTCTCGTTGGAACAGGATTATGGAGCATTACTGGAGTTTATAAATCAAACAGATAGAAAATTCAAACATTTCATATCATCAAAACAAGTCATCAAAGCATCATTTTAATCTAAATTATAAATATATCAATTCCAAATCAATTTTGCCTAGTTCATGAGCACTTCAACAGAGAATTAAATCCACATGCACCTATCTAGATTTAGTTCAATTTACCATGCCATAATATGGCTTAAAAAACAAACACATATTTATATGTATAAAACAAACCAAAATTAAACTTATAACCTCATTAACAATCAAACCAGAAAATAACTATTATTTAGACACCCTAGGTACATGCCAACACAAAAGATAAACATCACCACATTTGAGTTCGGGATTGTTGTTGGATGATGAATCGATGATCAAAAGTTAAGTACCTAACCTTCGTACGGAAAACAAAACCATACGCTGAGTATAAACTTAGTGGTATTTCTATAATTCGAATATTTAAAGATAAGAAATTTCAAATATGCTATTGACATATAAACACATATTAATATTTAATTATTTCAACAACCATATCATATTTCATTTGTTTCACAAATATCTCAATTCTCATACTTGCTATATAAATAGCTTTTCACAATTTATTTCACATTTCATTATACATTTGCATTAGTCATTCCATATTCATTTCATGAGTATATAACTCATATATTCCATATATTTGCAAACATATTTCACATTCTATTTTCAATTCACTATTTCACTTCCATTTATCATACAATGCCATTTCAATATAAATTATAAATCTTTATTATTCATTTACCCCTATTAACATGGCTCGGACTCGAACAGATACACGGATCCAACTAAAACACACCAGTTTGGCACTCAGTGCCTTATCGGATAATTTGAAGTAATAATTTGACACTCAGTGTCTCATCGGCTAAACCAAAATAAATTGACACCTAGTGCCTCATCGAATATATTCGAAGTAATAAATTGACACCCAGTGTCTCATCGACTCGAAGTCGAAGAAATCCCTGAACTCTTCCAATCCTATGGCATGCCATCTATATCCGACTCAGCCCAATACAGTTAATAGGGTTTAATTTCACTTTACAAATACAACCAATATTCATTTCAATTCAAATAATCAATATATTCAATATATATACCATTTTAATCAATATAAATTCAATAAATTCATCACATATTAAATCAATCCATTTCAATTGCAAAACACAATAATTCTCACCTCAACACTTACCATGTACATTAAATTAAATTAAAACAATTAACAACTAAATTCAGATTATAGAAATACAAACTAGAAATTCGGATTATAACAATTAACAACTAAATTCGGATTAAATAATATTATAATATTATAATATACATTTTAACTTTAAGTTTTATAAATATCTATCTTATGCCGCCTTATTTAAGAACAATGGCATAATTGATCCTTTAGTCCCTTTAATTTTTCTTTAATCTATAATTGAACTTTTACCCTATATGCAATTAAGTCCTTATACCTAATTACTCTTAATTAATGCAAATTCACTTAACCAGAACTTAATTAACTACACAACTTTACGAGTCTGATTTACGGGAACGGAGTCCCAGGACTGCACTTTTTTTAATTTGGTCATTTTTAATTAATTAACTATCGAAACGTTAAAATTTCTTAACGAAACTTTAATAACACCTTAATGACACTCCGTAAATATTTATAAAAATATTTACAACTCAGTTTATAAAAACAAGGTCCCAAAATCACTATTTTTGACACCATTGAAAAACAGGCTGTTATATACAAGATGTTACATTTGCCGCCGGAGCAAATACCATCAAATACATCGCAAATAAATCATTCAAACAATCAATCATATCATAAACATATTAATATTATGATTCACAATTAAATCTGAGACTTAATCGAGCTTACGAAAGCTCTTTTGTTGACCCAAGCATGAAATAGGACCAAATTAAAAAAATTTAAAAATTCAGAATCGATGTCATAACGTCACCTCTTCCATGTTGTGATGTTGCCAAATAGTCTATCACGTTGTGACTTCATGCCATTTGACGTCGCGATGTGATTCACTGTCGGTCGACATTGCGACAAGGAAGGTTACTCGTCGGGACAAGGACTCTATTTTTGGTAAAAATGAACCATTTGGTACTTTTTTCAGTACTTCCAAACTATTTCATCAAATTGTGCACAAATGGCTAACTTCACCTGCACAAAAACACTCCATACATACCATTCAAGTACAAATAACCACATTTAACTTCATATTAACTTACATCACCTAATTAAGCATTAGATATAACATTTCCTTACCTTAGCATACGTAGCAAACAATTGTCTAAATACCAACTTGTAAATGCCAATTCACATCTATTTATGCCACTTCATTTGCTACTACATAACACAAACCATTTACCATAACAAACCATTTCAATTAGATATTCACATTTTCAAAATCATGCATTAGATAAGTTTTCAAACTATGTTTAGCATTCATGGTTAACATATACAAAACACCTATGCACATGCCATGAAATTGGACTTTAAAACGATTGAAAAACTACTGAATCAATAAAAAGATAGTGTGAGCTTTTCAATAATTCGATAGACACGTTTCGCAAATTGACAATCTACAAGGAAAAAGGGAGACAACAGAGTAAGCAGATTGAATGCTTAGTAAGTCATTATGAAATTTACTTAACTTACTTTAACATTACAACAAATTAAACATTTAAATACATTGTCATTCTATATGGCATCCCTTGACATACTCAACATATCATATACATATCAACAAATACAACCAATAGGTTAGTTCACTTATACATCAAGAACTTATAACACAAAACATATATATATACAACAATTCCATTTAATATCATATACCATCCCATTCATATCCAATTTGAAAGCATATGTAATTCAATTCATGTTTAAATCATTTCAACAATTTTATTTCCATTAGGTTACCATTTTCACTCAAGAGAACCTTAGTAAATCAACTTGGATACATAGGACTATATTGCTCATACAAGCTGATAGCGATCAAGGTTGCTTACACAAGCTGACATTTATGAATTTGCTCACATAAGCTGACATCATATCGAGGTTACCAATCCAGGCTAAACCAATGATACATATAAACAAGAATTCACAACAAATGTTAGATCTCATATAACTATGTAAATCCCTGATCGTTTCCATATTTGACCCTAATGACATGCCATATCTTAATCCTTTACTAAGTTCACACAGGCATTATTAATGTAACCATAACATTTCAATCCACGTAACAATATATACATGTCATACCAATCTTATAAACATTCAATTTCCATTTGGTACCTATTCATAAAGATCATATTTTTCATACTTCGCAATTTAGTCTAGTTGATGCCAAAATCACTAAATTCACATTTATATAAACTAATAAGCAAAAAAATAATAATAACAATTCAATTGTAACTTGAGACAAAACAATAAGTTTCATATGAACTTACCTGGCAAAACATCAAATGAACAAGCCCTTAAGGACAAATAAACAATTTTGCCTTTTTTTTATTATCTTCGATTTGGTTCAATTCTCGATCTATACAATAATTCAGTTTAATTTATCAATTCCAAATATTTTATAACATCCTATTATATGCATGAATCAATCCAATTTCATTTTTCAAATGCCCTTAAAGATTAATATTTTATTCGATTTAGCCCCTAAAATCGAAATTGTTATAATTTTCAATTTTGAGCTTCGGTTTCAAAATTGATCTTAATTTACATCCTTTTAGGACCTTCTACTATCAATAATTACAGAAATTTCACATCAGATATTCAATTTATACACTTTAGTCCTTTTTTACAAAACTAGCAATTTACACTTTACAATCTAGTCCTTTTTCACATTTAAGCTTTAAATTCTATCAATTTAACACTAATTTCTTTAAGAAATTGTCAATGATAACTTTCAAAAACTTTAACAGTTTTACAAATCAATACATGAGCTAGCTAAATCAAACTCCTACAACCTAAAAAACATAAATTTACAAGAAAAAGACTTGAAAATTTACCAATTTGATGGACCAAATGTTTAAAGCTCAAAACCCTTTTTTTTTTCTTTTAAGCTCACGAACAGTGGAAAAGATGAACTTATGACAATTCTCCACCATTTTATCTTTTATACCATAATTAATACCTTAACCATTTAATTAAATTAACTTAATCTTTCATTAACAATTATAAGTGGATTCTATCATCATATTCTACGATCTATTAATAAGAATTGGTTTAATTACCAATTTGGTCCTTTAACTAATTAAAAATCTATAATGATAAGACTTTTACATTTAAGTCCCTATACCTTAATTAACTAGTGATTTGACAAAATTGTTGGACCAAACTTTAATAAACTTGTATACTATCCTCGTAAATTATTTAATATTTACGGGTTCGAATTTGAAAATGGAGTTACAAAATCACAGTTCCGACACTACTGAAAATTGGGTTGTTACAAAATTAATCATAATATTTTTTTTACTTAATTATTGAAAGAAAATATGCAGCTCTAACCATTTTTATGAGGAAAGCTAAAGATGAGGAAGAAATAAAACTGAAAAAGAAAGAAATTGAATTATGATTCATTAACTGATCAACTTCGTTTTAACTATATACAATTATAACTATATATACTTATCTACTAATAGAACATACAAGGTTGTTATCTAAAATCCGATTTGTGTTTGTTATATGAGTGTAGACAAGGAAAACAAAAGTAGCCAAAAACCTTAAATAACAAGTAATTAGGTTTCTTGTTTTGAAGTTTCTTATATGGAAACAAACCTTGATGTACTATAGAAGGGATCAAACAAAAAATGGAATAGAAGAGAAGTTTAAGCATAGGGAGTTAACCCAAGATTCATTATGTTTCTATGTTTAAGCTCAACTATCCCATTTTGTTGGAATGTATATGGACAAGATACATGATGTCTTGCCACAACTTACAAGTACATGAAACAAACCTTTCTATTCATCGCCCCAATCATTGTGTACTTCAAAAGTCTTGCATCCCAATCATTGTCCTTTAAGCCAATGTAGCATTGAACTTAGCCTTTAAGTGGAGGAGGATTTCGAATGTAGGGGACTATCATTATGCATGTTATAGTTGTTAGGATAAAGCTAAGGATAACCAAGTGACAATTGATTATAAACATATGTCTTGGTATAGTGTCTTGGTTTTGGGACATATATTCTAAGTTCTTTATTAAAATTCTCTAATTAATAGTTATATCATTACTTTTAAGAATGAAACTTCTTTTATTTGTACAAGGACATATTATTTTACATGTAACAACACTTGTACACATCATGCCACTAAGTTATAATAAATACTCTCTATTACGATTAACTTTTGGTTAGAAGTCAAATATTTACCAATTTAGAATTTTTAGA
Organism: Gossypium arboreum; assembly: GCF_025698485.1. Lineage (NCBI taxonomy): Eukaryota > Viridiplantae > Streptophyta > Magnoliopsida > Malvales > Malvaceae > Gossypium > Gossypium arboreum. Next base: position 8,662,095 of record NC_069073.1, on the reverse strand, counting down.
TATGTTGTAAATGTTCAAATTGTTCTACCACAACAAAATAGGTATTCAAAAAAAAGTATGAAATATATATAGGTCTCATTCTACTCGTATTATTAAATATTTTGAAATAATTAGAGATTCAGTTCTAATATAATTATTATTTTGATTAGATTGTTTTCCTAACATTAAAGGAGAAAGGATAAACAGATGAATGGGTAAATTACTTAAAATGAACTATTATTAACAAGATCATTTTACAAAGTAATGTGAATTACAAGTGTAAAAGATAGTTCATTTTATTGCAAAACAACTGTTAGAAGTATTTACTGGTCTAATGAGGGTAATCAAGTCTCACGTACTTGCTAAAAAAACTTTGAATTTGAATTGATGTCCTAATAAAAAAAAACCTATTAGGGAGAATAAAAGTACATGCCTAAAGCATGGTAGATAAATTTGTTCCAAATATAAAAATTCTCATAAAAGTTAAGTGGTAAAATAATCAATATGTTCATGGAAAAGAGTGCTATTGAAGAGACTCAAGACATAACTAATTATAAAACTCTAAAAGAGATTCATGTACATGAAAATAAAAATAAAAATGAAAAGATCTTAATAAGTTACGTCATTACAAGAAAAAAAGGAAATTTGAAATGAAAAAGTTGTTGACAACATTTTTGCGTACAATGTTACTGTTGAAATAATAAAAGAAATTGAGGATGTTGAATATAAATTTATTGAGGAATATAGACATCAAAATGATTGAACAAAATGGAAAGACATAATTTAATGTGAAGTTTTTGAACTAATAGTCAAACACATAATATGTAAATCCAATGGGGTACATATTGTTAGTTTTATAAAATAAAATAAGAAAACTGAAGTTTTAATATATAAAGTACAACTATAAAATCAGGATTTTTGCAAAGTATTGACATTGATTATGAAAATATATAATATTATTTTGTAGCGGATGCAATCATATTTAGATATCTTATTAATCTAGCAACTCATGAAAAACAAAATAAACATGCGTCTAATGGTTGTTTTTACAACCTTTGATATGAATTACTATATAACGAAATTTATATTAAAATCTTGAAGGATTTACAATGCTAGAACATATAGAAATATCGGAAAATGTTCAAAACAATTGTGTAAAAGTTTATACATATTGAACCAATTGGGCATATTGATATAATAGATTGAATGAATGATTGTTGAAATAATATTATAAAATGATTCAACGTGTCCATATGCTTTTATAGAAAGATCAAGATCAGGGTTTATTGTAATTATATTTGTTTAGCTAAATATTGTTGAAACTTTTAAAGAGATTACATGATAGTAAACCATTCTAAGAAAGGACTTTGAAAAAACAAAATATCGTCTCGCCTTGCAAATTAGACATGTTTGAATTTTTTATCAATAAATTAACATATACCAAAAGGATTTTAAAATGATCCAATATGTGTTATATTTGTAAAATAAATCTGAAATAAAACTTAATAAACCATGATCTATCATGTCAAATCATCAAGAATAAATCAAGAACAAAACTAGATGCGAAAGCGTACCTCAATCCATGAATTCCTTGAAGTTTTACCGAATCTTGGGGATTTGATCTTTCAAATTAGCACACAAGAAATTCAGAGAATATCTGCTCTCTTTCCTAATGATGGGATATTAGAAAAGATATATTGTGTATAATTTGGGGACCATAACCCTAATATTTATAATCTTGGCATATTAGTTCTAATCAAATACTAATTAGCCCATCATTAATCAGAATTTGATTAGAGTTCAATTACTGGAGTATCTACACATATTTGACCTATACTTTATTTAATAATTAAAGTCCAATAAAATTTTAACCAAATTAGATCACTTTTAATTTGGGCTAACCTATCATGATAGCAAATAATAACATGTAATTACCCTTATTATATATGTGATGCCCATATTTTCCAACAATTTCCCACTTGGACCACATATATATACTAATTACTCTATAATTACATGTCATTATATAACCTTATGAGCTCAAAATTTTAATATCATATCCAAAAGGTATTCCGAACAATCTCGTCTATTAATTATGTTAAAATAGAACCAATGTGACTTTCATTACATATATCGTAACAAAATCCATCCATGATCTATATCGTAACTAAATCCATCCATGATCATGTATATTAACACAACCAAATGACATAGATCAAGTATGGATGTGTAGCATGGAAATTAAATGCAATATGATGGTCCTTTTTAAACTTAAGTGATGTCAGTACCAAAATAATAAACATGATGAATAAACTAAATACTTTATTTCTGATAAGAAAATAACCAAATACATAAATGACTGAAAACAAACATAAAACAAATAAAATATAAACTCCCACTAAATCATGATATCCTCAAACAATGTAACACCCATATGAGCAGTGTGCTCATGAAAGACCTTGGGTGGTAAACCTTTTGTGAGCGGATCTTGTAACAGCCAAATTTTTCAGTGGTGTCGGAAACAGTGATTCGAGATCACTAAATCCGACGAGTAAGTTTAGAAATTTTAAAAAATAATAATTATAGGCCAAGCGCGAACTTAAAAGAATTATTTTTAATTAGTGAATTTTACGATTTTAAAAGAATTAATCAGGTAAATTTGGTTGAAAACGAGGTATCGAGATCTCAGATTTATAAACCGAGACATAAATATTTTTATAAATATTTATAGAGTGTTATTAAGTTAGTATTAAAGTTTCGTTAGAAAATTTTAACGTTTGGTTAGTCAATTAATTAAAAAGGACTAAATTGAAAATAGTGCGAAATTTATTAAATTGTGATTAAATAGTTTAAGTGATTAAAAAGGAGGGATTTAAAAGGAAGTTGGACCCAAATTGTATGGGCTGGACGGTTGGGCAAGAAAATCAGCAAAAAAGACAAGGAGAAACAAGGGCAAAATGGGAAATTTTGTAAATTAAACATATAAAATAAGACAAATTTGAAAAATCTAGAGATATCATCATTTTTCTTCAGAAAAAAAGCCATGGGAGGTCTGAAAGCTGCTGGTTTTTCATACTTTGACATATGTGAGTTCAATTCTTGCCCTTTTCTTTGAGATTTTTATGTTTTTGTGACTTTTACAATTAGGTCCAAGTGTTTAATTCATTAGTTTTTGATTTTATGAACAAAATTAAAATCTATCATTGATAAGTGTTAGCTGTTTATGATGAAATAAAATGAATTTGAAGCTTTGATTTTGTTGTTTGATGATTTTATCAAGTAATTTCAATAGAAATTGATTTTAGGACCTAATTGTGAAAAAGTTGTGAATTAAGGTTTAGTGTTAAAATTATGATTTTCAAAGGTTGTGTAATAGTTTAGAATGATGGAATAAAATGTTAATTGAGAAAAATTAGCTTAATAGATGGGCTAATTGAGCAAGGACTGAATTGTATGACCTGTGAAATTTAGAGGAAAAATGGTAATAAACATCTTGAACTAAAACAATATTAGACAGCAGCAGTAGAATAAATTTGAAAAATCACCATAAATTGTAGAAATCGAATTAGAAGATGAATAAAATATTAAATTAAAGCTTATTGAGTCTAGTTTTTCATAGAAGAAACGGTGTAAGCAATAGATTTGTAAATTATGAGATATAATGAATTTTGTGAGACAAGGTTAGAATAAATTCGGGTTCTCCTGTTTTGACTTTGGAAAATCACTAAAAATTGGAGAAAATTAATTAGAGTCTAAAATTTATATGCTTAGAATTCTTAATGAGTCTATTTGCAATAGAAATCAATGGGAACATTATCCGAGTTTTGTACTGTGATATACTTAATTTTTAGTGAAGAGAGGTCAGAAGTGTGGATAGTGAAATAGGGAAACTTAAATGAATAAAATATACTAATTGGATAAACAAAAAATTTTGAGAATTTTATGGTGAAATGATATGTGAGTCTAGTTTCAGGGAAAATTTACGGATCTTAATTTTGAGCTCTGTAGCTCGAATTATACATAATTGAGTGACTATGACTCGTGTGAACAGCTTGATGTGAGCATTAATAAGTAAATTGTGAAATCGTACTTACAAGAATGTTATATACATTAAGGATGTGGAATGGAGAGGAGGAGGAGGAAAATATATATGAATATTCAGTTAGCATGGCTAATTTGCATGTTTTAAGCTCATGGACTAAATTGAATAAAAGTAAAACTTTAGGGGTAATTTTGTAAAATGTCAAAAATGACTAAATTGAAGGGAATAAATTGTTTTATTATCTAAATTAATAAATTGAATGAAATTATCAATTTAAGATTGGGTGAAATTTGGGAAAATGGTAAATTACCAATATGCCCCTAAATCTTGGTATTTCTGCAATTTAGTCAGGTAGGTTCGGATACCCTGAATGAGCATGTAAATATAACAATTTAAGTATTGTATCGTATTTTATATGATATTTTGAATTGAATATATGAAAAGGATGTTACATGAAACATGAAACATGGATACTAAATAATATAAATTAATTGAAATTATTCTGAAAATTTCGATAATGCCTCGTATCCTATCCCGGTCTCAGGTTAGGGTATGGGGTATTACAGATCTACTATCATGGAGTTTGTCTCAATGTGCTCTATGGATATTTGGCCATTTTGCACTCTTTCTTTTACAACTAGGAACTTTCTGTCAATATGCTTTGACTTAGATGAACTCTTGTTGTTATTAGAATACAGCACTGTTGACTTATTATCACAAAATAATTTGAGTGGTCTTTCTACATTCTCCAAAATGCATAACCCCGTGACAAAGTTCCAAAACCATATTCCATGTTTTGATGCCTCATAGCATGATACAAACTCTGCTGCCATAGTGGATAAAGCTACAAGTGTCTGTTTGACACTTTTCCTAGATATAGCTCCTCCAACTAACAGGTAAATATAGCCTGATGTAGATTTCTTACTATCTTGGCATCCAGAAAAATCAGAATCAAAATACCCTATGACCTCCAAAAGATCTGATCTCTTATAAGTAAGCATGTAATCTTTTGTTCTCTGAAGATATCTCATAACCCTTTTGGCTGCTATCCAATGGTCTATACCAGGGTTGCTTAAATATCTGCCTAACATCCCAACAATGTACGCAATGTCTAGACGCGTACAAACTTGAGCATACATTAAACTCCCAACAGCTAATGCATAGAGAATCTTTTGCATTTCTTAAATTTCAAGGTTACTTTTAGGGCATTGAGTAAGACTAAATTTGTCTCCTTTAGCGACAGAGGTGTCACCTAGTCTATAATTCTGCATGCCAAACCTTTTGAGTACTTTATCGATATAGCTCTTTTATGATAATCCAAGAATACCTCGAGATCGATCTCGATGTATCTGAATTCTTAAAACAAAAGAGACGTCCCCAAGATCTTTTATCTCAAAATGCTTAGATAAAAATCTCTTGGTTTCGTGCAATAAGCCTATATCATTAGCGGCAAGCAAAATTTCATCAACATATAGAACCAAAAATATGTACTTACTCCCATTGAATTTGTGATACATATAATCATAAACAATATTCATCTCAAAACCGAATGAAACAATTATTTGATGAAACTTGTGGTGCCATTGACGGGAAGCTTGTTTGAGTCCATAGATGGATTTTGTCAATTTGCAAACCATATTCTTTGAGTCTTCCGACTCAAAATTTTTTTGTTGCACAATATAAATTTTTCTTCAATATCGCCATTAAGAAACGCAGTCTTAACATCAATCTAATGTAACTCAAGATCAAAATGAGCAACAAGCGCCATGATTATCCTGAAGGAGTCTTTCAATGAAGCTGGAGAGAAAGTCTTTGTAAAATCAATACCTTCTTTTTTAGTATATCCTTTAGCTACAAAGCTCACCTTATACCTCTCTACATTACCATTTGCATCCCTCTTGGTTTTAAATATCCATTTACAACCAATTGGTTTTTCACCTTCAGGTAATGGGACAAGTTCCCAAACTTTATTGTCTTGCATAGATTTATACTCATCTTTCATGGCATCAATCGACTTTTGAGAATTAGAACTTTTCATGGCTTGATGAAAGTTGATTGGATCATCTTCCATCATTCTATTATCATCCCCATGTTCTTGGAGAAATACAATATAATCATTAGAATAGCATTTCTCCTTTCTCTTGTGGACCTCCTTAATGGCACTTGTTCTTGAGGTTGTTAAGTTTGTTCTTCTGGAACAATTACCTCATTTTGAATGGGGAGTTGTTCAACATTGTCTTGTAGAGGTTCTGGATTCACTTCTTGATCAATGATAGGTATAAGAACCTGAACATCGTCAAAAGTGATAGTAGAAATTGAGTTAGAATCCAATTCCTCCTCAAAAGCAATGTCTCTAACCTTATTTCTCCCCCCAAGCTCAATATCCTCAAAAAATGTTGTAGTTCTCGTCTAAAAAATATTCCTTATTATGGGATCATAAAATTTATAGCCCATAGATCACTCATAATAACCAATAAAATAGCTGCTTACTATTTTGGAGTCCAATTTCTTTTCATATGGCCTATAAGGCCTTGCCTCAGCTGGACATCCCCAAATGTGAAAGTGCTTTAGACTAGGTTTTTGACCTGTCCAAAGCTCATAAGGTGTTTTTGCAACTGCTTTATTGGGTACTCTATTCAGAATGTAAGATGTTGTCTTTAATGCTTCTCCCTAGAGGGACTCAGGTAAGGTAGAATAAGCAATCATGCACCTTACCATATCCTTAAGAGTTCTGTTTCATCTTTCAGCTACACCATGTAATGACCCAAAATTCACAGGCATCAGAAAAGTACAATATCGGGCCTCTGTTTTAGTGAAATGGGTTCGTAAATAATTATTAGAAATATTTATGAGTCTAGTGGTGTGTTTAATTAGATTTTGATTAAGTGAATTTGGCTTAATTAAGAAAAATCAGGAAAAATGACTAAATTGAATAAGGTGTGAAAGTCTAATTGTAGATTAAAAGAAAATATGAATAGAAATTGAGCCTATTCCATTAAATGAGGCGGCAAACACATGAAAAATCTTAGATTTTTGTAATTAAATATTATTTAATTATAATGTATATGATTATTATATTATAATATTGTAATTTATATAAATTATAAATAAGATATTATATTATGAAATAAATCAAATAGTGATAAATGTAGGTGATAAAATAGTACATATTTAATAATAATATTTATACATTTGTAATATGTTTATTTAATTACTTTTTATTTAAGTAAATAGATTTTATTATATTATAATATAATTTAAAATAAATAAGTAAATAAATAAACAAATTTATGTCAAATGTATGATGATGATAATATACATGTGTAAAATACATATTAATACACTTGTAATTTATTTATATATTTTCTTAAATAGTAAGTAAAAGATATTTATTAATTAAATAATTATTATATATTATATTATTATCATATAAAGTAAAGAAATAAAAACAAAACAAAAAAAGAAAGAAAGGAGAAAGAAGCATAGAACATTTCGAAACAGAGCAAGGGAAAGGAGAAAAATAAAAATAAAAGGAAAAATTAGGGTTTGAAGGTTTAAACCTTTAATTGGTAAGTCAATTAAGTCCTTTTTACTTAATTTTGATATTTTATAAGATTTAGAATAAAGTTTTTTTGAAATCAAGTTGAAGTTTTGGAAATTCTTAGGTTTTTGAACATAGTTCATGTTGAATAAAATAATGAATTAGGGGCTTAATTGAATGAATTTCAAGTTAGAATTGTTGTAGGGATTAAATTGAAAGAATTTTTAAATTAGGGTTTTAGTATGAACATTAGATAGTTAAGTAGAATATGGAAGGAAATTGAATGGAAATAAAGTATGAATTGAGTTAGAAAAATAAATGAGTTAATTAGGATTAAATTGAATTAGGTATAAATTAGATAGAAATTCAATTATTATTATTATTATTATTATTATTATTATTATTATTATTAATTAGTGTTGTAATTAATAGTGTAAATTATTATTATTTTCATAGTTAGCAAAGAAACCAAGGCATCGGCATCGAAAGGAAAGGAGAAAGTTATCGATGAGTAATTACGAAATCCGGGTTTGTATTACTATAATTCAAATATATTTATTATTAATTGTTATATTTTAATTAAAATGCATGGTAGATAAATTTAGGAAAGTAGTTGAAATAATGATATTGTTTTGAATGAAATTGGTTTAAAAGTGTTTAGGGCTATTGAAATTGAATAGGAACAAATTGGAAATTAAAAGTGATTTGAATTGAATCAAATTGAATTGAATGAAGAAAATATGTGAGTGTTTGAAATGTATATTGATGGAAAAGTAATTAGTGATTTGAATTTGATTGGAAAATGAGTTAAAAATATGAATTAAATAAAAGTGAATTAATTTATGAATATGTGTGAATATGTGAATTGTGTATTGATTGAAAAGTGGTTTGAATTGAATTGAAATATGATTATATGATATTATTTGAAATATATATTGGTATTGAATTGTTTATTGATCGAAAGTTGAAAAGTGAATTTGAATTGAATGAGAATTGAATTGAATGGTGAATGTGTATGTATAATTGAACTGTATATTGGTTTGAATGTGAAATTATAATTGAAAAGTGATTTTGAATTGAAAATGAAAGTGAATTGAGAATTAAAATACCCTATTAACTAGTCGGGCTAAGTCGGATATAGTTGGCATGCCATAGGATTGGAAGTGTTCAGGGATACTTCGAACTTGAGTCGATGAAGCACTATAAGTGTCGTACTGTTACTTCGACTTTGAGTCGATGAGGCACTATTTGTGTCGTAGTGCTATTGTTACATCGATTTAATCCAATGAGGTACTGAGTACCGTACTATTACTGTTTACTTCGGCAAAGCCAATGAGGCACTAAGTGCTGTACTGGTGTGTTTGGTTGGAAATCCGTGTATCCGCCAAGGTCCGGGTTTCTTAATAGGGTGAATAACTAAAATGAGAAAATTAAATAAATCTGATTGATCGTACTATTAAAAATATGAGAAAGAAATTATGAGTTGAATTGTGAATTGAATTGAATTGTGAGATTAGAAGCACGAACTTAAGGTTCATAAATTTGCTAAAATATTGAATTATTGATATTGAAATCAGTTGAATAAATGAAATGAGAAAATCAAATGAATTGATCGATTGAACTATTGAAAGTATGAAAAAGTGAAATTATGAATTGAAATGTGAATTGAAATTGAGATATCCTATGAATTGGAAATAAGAAGTGAAAATAGAATGAATTAGAAATAATGAAATAGTGTATGAGTTAGTTGAATATAATCCTATGAATTATAGTTGAATATAATCCTCTGAATTAATTATAATTATTTTTATTGAAAAATGTTGGTTTAAATAATTATTGAAAGACTAATGTTGTAAGGTTTTAGATATGGAATAGAATAAGTTATTGAGTTAGGATATAGAAATGAAATATATGAAATAATGATTTTATGAAATGGTTATTGATGAAATGCATGAAATAGATATTGGTATAATAAGAAGATATATAAATTAAAATAAAGAAAAACTATTTAAGATATATATTATTAGAATAAATTTAAAGTTTAAATGCATGAATGATTTATTGAAGGTAAAATAGTGGTAAGATTTAATGTGTATATATATTGTTTTTACCTTAAGTATTTGAATTATAATAATACCATTGGGTGTATACTCAGCGTATGGTTTGTTTCCGTGCACAGAATAGGTATAGAAAATTTGAAGAGTTGTATTTGAGATTACGAGTCTTCATCTCATTACATCTTCAAGCAACAAGAGGGTACGTTTTAGAATTTTGAATAGAATGGCATGTACTTAGGAAAAATTAAGTATGTCCCAAGTAGTTTATATTTAAATCCATTATTTGTCCGTTTTTATGTTCAAATATAATAGTAATTAGCCAAGGATTACTTTGGCACCAAATTGTAATATTCTTATATCAGGTTCCTTGAGTCGAACATGATATAGGGGTGTTACACACCATTCATACTAGGTGATCTTGGCATGGTGTACTGTAGGACAATACCGCATTCCTCTAGGAATTTTGCAAATGGTCCTGGACATTGTTCACCTGAGCCATCATATCTACCGTAGTACTCACCACCACGATCAGATCTGACGTTTTTAATCCTTTTGTTGAGTTGATTCTCAACTTTAGCTTTATAAGCTTTGAACATGTCCAAAGGTTGAGATTTCTCATGAATGAGATATAGGTACCCATAACGTGAGTAATCGTCTATGAATGTTATGAAATATTGTTGACCATTCCAGGATGCCGTAGGGAATGACCCACAAATATCTGTATGAAATAATTCTAAGACGTCTGAAGATCTGTTGGCACCTAATCTCTTGGTTTTGGTCTGTTTTCCCTTAATGCAATCGACACAGACATCAAAGTCTGTGAAGTCAAGGGACTCTAAAATACCATTAGACATGTAACATCCCGAAATAGGGCCTAAACGGAACAGTGGTTGCGAAACCACAAATCCGAGGTAGAATGTAACGGCCTAATTTTCAGTAGTGTACTTTATATGTTTAGAATCCTTATTGAATCTAGTTTTAATGGAAACAAGCGGTATAGTCATATGAATTTTGTACAGAGAGAAAAGTGGTTCGTAGTAAGTAGAGGCCGGTGTAGTCGAATTCAAACAGGATAACTTTAACTAATAAACTGTACTAATTGGCTAAGTAAAAATTCTAGAAAAAATTAATAGATAGATATATGAGTCTAGTTTCAGGAAAAATTTACGGATCTTAATTTCGAGTTTTGAAACTCAAGAAATGAATTTTTAAGCAACCATGACGCAGAAAATAGTTTATTCCGAAAATTAAAATAAGTGATTTAGAGTTGTTTAAAAGGTAAGATAAGTTTAGTAACACCTCAAGCTTGACTCCGGTGACGGTTTCGGGCGTGGGGGCGTTACAAGACACAAGTTGTTCTACTCTAAGTTTTGAGATATGACCTAAGTGTCTATGCCATAATGATGCTGAATTTTGACGTGATTCCACATTCAATGTTTCATTATAGGATGCAACTGTTCTAGCAAATAAAGGTTGTCATAAGTATTTAAATAACCAGTTCCAATAACATTTGAATTTAAAGACAAATTAAATTGATTGTTTCCGAATGAACAATAATATCCAAATTTGTCCAACGAAGAAACAGAAACTAAATTCCGTCTAAAGGATGGTACAATAAAAATCTCTTTTAAATCCAAATAAAAACCAATTCCTAATAACAACTTAAAATTCCCAATCACTTCCACTTTTACCGATTTTCCATCACCTACAAAGATGTGTCTTTCACCATCACTTGGCTTTCGGTAACTCAGGCAATCTTGCATAGAAACACTTATGTGAGTAGTAGCACCAGAATCTATCCACTAAATGTTTCTAGGTACTGAAGCTAAATTAATCTCAGAACAGACGAAATTAAGAACTTTACCTTTCTTTGCATGCCAAGCATGATATTTGGTACAATCTTTCTTTACGTGTCTAGACTTGTTACAAAATAAACAACTCTTTATAGCTTGTTGTTGTTTCTTTTGAGCTGGACCCTTAACAACTTCATTCTGATATTTTTTTTTCTTGCCCTTATCTTTAGGGGCATTAGCTAAATGAGCACTTTCAGACTTATCATGCTTTAACCTTTCTTCCTCTTGCACACAATGAGAAATGAACTTATTTAGGGTCCATTTCTCATTTTGACAATTATAACTAATTTTAATATTAAACCGTGCAGGAAGCGATACCAAAACCATAAGAACAAGTAATTCTTTAGAAAGCTCGATCTTAAGTGCCTTAAGTCTTGAAGCAATATGGAACATCTCCATAATATACTCCCTTACGCTTCCTTAACCTTTATATTTCATAGACATCAAAGAAATCAGAAATGATGTCATCTCAACCTTATCGTTTTTAGCAAAACGTTTCTCAATTTCATCAAAGAAACCCTTGGCCTGAGTAATCTCTTCAGATTCTGTACCCCTAAAGGCTTCTGGAATGCTGTGTTTCATGATCATTAGACTCATGCGATTTAAACGATTCCACCTCCCAAAATCCCTCTTAACATCAGGGGTGCTTTTTGCAGTGAGAGGTGCAAGTTGTTCTTTCCTTAGTGCAAAGTCTATGTCCATATAACCAAGCACTATAAGTAAGTGCCTTTTCCATTCCTTAAAATTAGTCCCATTAAGCATGGGTATAAAATTTATATTAACAGATATCGTGGCAGTAGAAGATGAATTAGTTGAATATAGAACAAAACAAGCTTAAATCAATATTCATAAGTAAACAATAAATTCAAGATAATGGCTAATCCCATCTCAAGATACCAAACACAACATTAATATCAAGTCTTTGGACAGTAATATTAAAGTAAGCGATACTCTTGTTGTAGCAATCAAACATTGACAATAAATTATGTCAAACAATGAATTAATATTTGGACTAACTTATTGCTCACATAAAATACCTTAGAATTGTCACACATTTATCACCACAGATGTCGCTGAAATTCTGCCAACTATTAACTTACCTTTGGCTCAATTAATAAACGTATGAATTACAAAAACATATAATCATCTTAATATTTCAAATAAACTAATCTACACAAAAGAGGTCATTTTGTTTCAACTAATTTATTTAAAATATTAGACATCCTTAATTAAAAGTCAAAATCAATTTATTTGTTTCAAAATATTTACCTTAATTTCATCTTTCAATCAAATTAAAAGATAATTATATATATTTATATAAAATTCCAAAACAACATGCATTTATTATATATGTATATAGTCAATATATATATGAATTAAGTTATGCCTATTTAGTGTTAACTTTTGTTTTAATCCATCAAAAAATAAATAAATAAAAGAAAAGAAAACCTTAATTTTTTTTATAAATTCAAAAAAAACACTTTAATATAAGCCTTCAAAGATCAATATATATTCAAATATAAAACCATAAAAGTTTATGAATCAATCGTTTAAAGAAGAAATTTTAATCAATTCCTAATGATTTAACATGATGAGGCTCAGATGCCACTTGTTAGATTTGTAAAATAAATCTGAAATAAAACTTAATAAACTAGGATCTATCATGTCAAATCATCAAGAATAAATCAAGAACAAAACTAGATGCGGAAGCGTACCTGAATCCATGAAGTCCTTGAAGTTTTACCGAATCTTGGGGATTTGATCTTCCAAATTAGCACACAAGAAATTCAGAGAATATATGCTCTCTCTTTCCTAATGATGAATGATAGGATATTAGAAAAGATATCTTGTGTATAATTTAGGGACCTTAACCTTAATATTTATAACCTTGGCATATTAGTTCTAATCAAATTCTAATTAACCCATCATTAATCAGAATTTGATTAGAATTCAATTACTAGAGTATCTACACATATTTAACCCATACTTTATTTAATAATTAAAACCCAATAAAATTTTAACCAAATTAGATTACTTTTAATTTGGGCTAACCTATCATGATAGTAAATAATAACATATAATTTCCCTTATTATATATGTGATGTCCATATTTTCCAACAATATGGATAAAGCTCATCCATTGCCTACTCTAATGGTTGTAGGATTACTAGAAGTTCTTAGTTTAGAAGGACCATATCTTAGTTGATCTAGAAGTACTATATCTTAGTGCCATAGAAGCATTATTGTATCTTGGTCATATGACCTAATATAACACTTTATGAATTGTATATCTTCAAATAACATAAATCCAACAACAATGCTAGAAGATAATACTATACGCATACCTTAGCTAAAAGAACATAGATTATTAAAGGAAATCGAATGAATTGTATTTCTCTCCAACTTTCTACATGCACAATCTTAAGAAGAATGTAATTAAATATTTAGCAAACCCATTAAAGTGACAAATTGAAAGGTTGTTTTGTGATATTGTTATGAGTACGAGTAAGTACACATTCTACTCTTTTTTTACCCGATATTGTTTTTCATTAGACATTCTTGATAAGATTTCTAATAAAACAGTATTGTTAAGCCCAATTTATACCCAAGCCCACACACATACAAAACTAAATAAAAACACTACCCAAACAGCCCAACACCCAACAAAAAACAAACCCAAACTACAAAGCCTAAATGGCCCAAAGCATAAACAAATTTCAGCAAACAAAAACCCAAGGAGTCTGCTTGTTTGCAAATCAAGCGATCCCAGTGTACCGCACATCGCATGAATCTCGCATCGTCGTCCACTCCACCTCCACGTAGGAGACGTACACGCCCATGAACCTGCAAACAAGTAAAATTAGTTGTAAAAAAGGGCTATAAAACCCCCGAAACGAATGTAAAAAGTGATCTTTTTTTCCGAATATAATAGAGAATATACAAAGTCAAGAGTAAATCGAGAATCGGGACTGAGGTACGAAAGTTTATATACAAATCTCATGCAAGAATCAGTAGAAAACCACCAAGGAATATTTTCGAAGGTGATTTTATTTTGTTTCTTTGTTCATTTTTTTCTTCTTCCCATTCGGATCCACAATACAAGTTAAAAAATAGGAGAGAATGAGAGAGACTTACTGCGCATCGTGTTTGCGCCGTCGAGAGGGCCTTGCTTCGTTGGACGCCGGTGACTTTTGGGTGGTTGAAGGCCTGGGCATAGGCCTTTCGGCGAAGAGCAGAGGGGGGGAGTGTGGAGATTTCAAACTTATAGTTTTTAGAAAAATCGAAGTTTGAATGTTTTAAGCAAAAAAAATGAATTGAAATGGGTTTTTAACTTTGTATAATAAAACAAAACAGCATGCCAGTACATGTTTTGATTGGGTCCACACGCATTTTACCCTTAAATAGGTAATTTTCGTGGCCAGTCCTTCCTATTTGAGCCATTCTTGATTTGACCCTATTTGGTTTCTTTCATTTTTGCCCTGAATTTTTCGCACCTCTCCAATTTAGTCTGCGCATGAGTGTTGCTTTTGGGGTTGGGAATATTTTCTTTTTTAGCCCTTATACCTTTGCGCGCATTGTGCTTTAGTCCTTTTCAATTTCAATGTTTTTGTTTGTTGATTGTCTCTCTTAATTAGCTTCTATTTCAATTAAGTTTTTTTCTTCCTCAGTTTAATTTATATAGTTCATTATTTCTTTAAATTCATTTGGCATTCATTTTTTTATTTTTATTTTTTTATATACATACGTTTTAAATTACTTTGATGAATTACGTTGTTGTTTTTGTTTTTTAAATTATAAGTTTCTTTTTAAATTTCTCTTATATAATATTATTTTAAAATTTTGTATGATTTTACATTTAAATAGCTCTTATGTGTTATTATACATATATAATTTATGATAAAATTAGTTTTGTGCCAAATAGATTATTGCTTTCATATTATTTTATGTAAATACTTTCTTTTATATTTATTATATATATATATGTATTTTTTAAGTATTTTTCCTAATTATACGCATCTGACTTTTTTTTTTGAAGATCCTGTTTTAAAATTATACTGCTCATTTCGACTAGTTTCTTATTATTAATATGTATAGTATTAGGAATCCTTTTTCCTATTATCTTCATTTCATATATTTTTATAATTGTTTTTATTTCTTTTGTTTGTACCATTATTAACATGTTACCATTTTATTATTTTTCATTAAACTTTTTTTTTGCTACTATGTTTTATGCATTGTTTAGTTTATTATGGCATTGTTATTTGCATGTGACATACCATTATTTTCGTTTTTAAATTTTAATTGCCCAAATTCACTTATTCACAGATTTATGCTCAATTGTTTTTAAAATAATGGCAATGTTCGGTATTTAAAGAATTCAAAGGATTGTGCTCTAACATACTGGGTTTCGCTTTCTTTATTTGTTTTGAATATCAGAATATCCCTTTACCGGTTCGCTCTCAAAATTTTTCAAAATAAAGGCAATGTTCGAAATTTAAAGAATTCAAAGGATCGTGCCCTAACGTACTGGGTTTCGTTTTCTTTATTTGTTCTGAATATTCGAATATCCTCTCAAAGCTAGAACGCACGTTTTAAAGGCAAGATCACATTTGAGGGTTAAAATATTGTGTCCAAACGTACTGGATGTAATGTTTTACCTCATGGTGAGATGGTCTTTAATACACATTTGACTTACCTGAATGTTTTAAAAGCCAATAAAAGGAGGATCGCATTTTGAGCTCTGTCCAAATCTTTAATTTTCGACATTTAAGACACTAATTAATCGATTAAGTACCAATTTTGGGCGTGTCGAGGGTGCTAATCCTTCCTCGTACGTAACTGACTCCCGAACCCATTTTCTTAAAATTCGTGGACCAAAATGTTTTATAAGGTGGCCCAATTACACCTCAAAAAAGGATTGGTGGCAACTCCCAACTTTCGTTTTCAAAAGTCAATTCCCGTTTTCAAAAAATGGTTTCGACAGCTTGGTGACTTCGCTAGGGACCAATAAGAGAGTCGAGCTGTAAATTGATTATTTTCTGTCTTATTGTCGAAATTTAGAAATTCGATTTTTCTAAAAATACACGATCCTCGCTTTGCATTTTTTGTGTCCTTGTTTAGTTTTTTTTTTGTTGAATTTCTTTATATTCTCTCGCATCATATCACATGACCATTGTGGTCACACCTTTTAAGTGGGAGTGAGAAACTATGCTTTCGTGAGGTTTTCACCCCCGCATGGGCTAGGGGATCGCTTCCGAAATACATCCGTACTTATATCTTCGTGAGGTTTTCACCTCCGCACGGGCATAAGGAAATGTATTCCCCTGAACTGAACTTGATCCATATGAACCTATAATGGGCGAGGGTCGAGGAATCTGCTGGTTCAGGTACCTTTACTCTAGAACTAAACCATATATAGTAAGCTGTAGGAACTCGCCTTAGGTAGAATTACACCTAGCCTTAGTGGTTGCCCGAATAGGCGTTTGATAATTTCTTGATTGCTTTGATTTCTATTCTTATGCATGATTCTGACTTGTGTTTTTCCTTCTTTCTTTAATAGTGATTGCATAACATTTTCATCATAAAAGAAGGTGTCGATATACGGTTCAGTTACTAATAGAAAGTTTTTCCATGAAGAACGAATTCCTTGATAAAGTGAAAGACAACGCGTTTGTCCAAAGATGGTCGGAGAATGCATAGTTAGAGAAAGGTGACAGTTTGACAAAGGGGTACACGTCGGAGTTATGAGACTTTACCCGTATTAGTGTGGTTTAGAATGATCTTTAGGAGTTGAAAGAATTATGGAGTCACTGGATGAGGAGATGAAGCAGCTACTCTACTGTAATTATGGTGATATTCCTTATCTTCTCGATGTTAAAGTAGATAGATATTTCTTCCGCGCCATGGCTCAATTTTGGAATTTCGCCTACAGTTGTTTTACTTTCGTAAAGGTGGATCTAGCACCTACTGTTGAGGAATATATAGCCTTGCTTTGTTGTTTGAGGTTTCAAGTTGATAAGATTTATTCTAGAGCTATGAATACCCCAACCTTTGTAAAAACGTTGATGAACATCACTCGGATAAGTGAGCAGTGGGTTGCAGCTCGAGTCCAGCAGAAAGGCAATGAAAAGTGCATCCCTTGGGAAAATTTAAGAGATCTGATCCTGACACACCCTGATATGAAGAAAAGAGTTGATGTCTTCACCTTGAGCATTTATGGTTTGGTTATTTTCCCTAAGGCTTTAAGGTATGTAGATGAAGCAGTCGCCGATCTATTTGATCGATTTGGTAAATGAGTCACTCCTGTTCCTACAATCTTAGCTGAGACTTTCAGATCTTTAAGTGCATGTCTGAGGGCAAGTGAAGGCAGATTTATTGGGTGTGCACAACTCTTGTTAGTATGGTTTCATAGCCACTTTTGGAGGGTAGAAAAGGCCTCTTACCGACCTTTTCTCAGAGATTACTCACCTTTGAAGGAAACAGTGACCATATCAAGAAGAGATGACATAACAGAGGAAAAATGGATGGCGATACTTCAAAATCTCCAAGAGGAGGATATCGAATGGAAAGCTCCTTGGATGGTTTCCGATGAAATTCTCTACCGATGTGGGAGTTATAATTAGGTTCTTTTGTTGGGGATTTGGGGAGCCGTTGGATACCTCCTCTACTTGTATTGAGGCAATATTGATCAAAACAATTTATACCAATGATGTATGGGCTAGCTCAGAGTGGGTTCTCGTATGGGGAGAAGGACTCCAAGAAAAAGAGCCGCGAGATTTATAATGTCTGGAAGCAAACCTGCCTGATAAAGGGAGTTGCTGTGAATCCAATGGTGACTCCTGAATATAACGAATGGTGGAGTAGAAAGGTTAACGACAATATCCCGAGGCCAAATTTAGAAGAAGCTCGACTGATAGAGGAATATCTGCGAGTGGTCCCCTCCGAATTGGAAATTATAAAGCAAGACTTCGAAAAGAAAACCTCAGAGTTAGAAAGGAAAATAGAGTAGTTGGAGGAGGAAAAAGTGTACTTAAAGCTGGATGTTGATGTTCAAAAATCCGAGGTTGAGAACTTGAAGAAGAGAAAGAGAGAGGTTGAGGAGGACCTGGACAGTCTGAAGACTGATTACAAGCAGCTGTATAAGTCAATGAGAAATGCTGGCTTGGGTAAAACGTCTGAATAGTGGAGGCAAAAAATCCAATAGGAAAAGGCTAGGGCTGATTGGTGGGAGAAAAAGTTCCATGATGCTCAAGCTTGAAAAGTCACTTGTAAAAAGAGTTTGGATGATAGCCAGAATGAAAAACAGATGTTAAGAGCTCGGGTGGCAGAGTTAGAAATGGTACAGCAACATCGGAGTCATAACTCAGTGATTGAATTAAGGGCTAACCTAAGTAAGATCGAGAATTTGAAGGGGAAAGTAGAAGAACTTGAGACTACACTTCAAAACTGTGAGAATCAAATTGAATTATTGGAAGCAAATAATGAACAACTAGGGGAGCAACTACACCGATCTCAGAATCAGGTCCGAGATAGGGATTGCCTCATGGGCGAAGCTATAGCTCAGATACGAGAGGTGGTTGATCATTTACAGACTTTGGCGGTCCAAGCAGATGTGCTAGGAGTCAAATATGAGTTAGAGTCAGATCGGGGGCAAGAGTTAGCCTGCCTTCTTAGGAAAGTAAAAGTTTTGGGTGTTAGGGTAAGACCGTATATGTAACTCATTTTATGTAAAAGATTTTATTTTTCAGTGAAGTTTTCTAAATAGAATTGAATGTGAATCAATGTCTTCTTTTTGCATTCATGTCATACATTTGCATTGCATAGCATTATAAACATTAAGTTGCACAAAAAAACCCTATTAATTAGCGATAATTTATCTAGTTACACTGGAACATCGCTACTATACGCGAAGAAAAACAAATGATATGGATCAAAGGTTAGAGAAGTTAGAACAAATGCAAAAGGAGATGCAAGAGCAATTGCAAGCTCAGATGCAAGAACAGCTGGATAGGATCCAGCAGGAGATGAGGGATCAAATGTTGGAGTCCCAGAAAAATATGCTGGAATCACAGAACAACATGATAAGCCAGCTGACACAGCTGCTTAAGGGAGGGTCTGACAAAGGAAAAGGCCCTATGGTTGATACTGAGAATGTCAACGATGACTCTGTTTGTCCTACAAGCTTTGCCCCAGTAAACATTCAAGCACAACCACCAAGGGTGTCTGTTAATGTTAAACCTCTGTATCAAACAGGCACTTCGGCACCGGTAAACTTCCCAACGGGCTCGTATTCTAACCCTGGAGACAATATGGCAAATCCCACGATCCCTGATTTCGAGGAGGTTGAAGGGGAAAAAGTAAAGGCAGAGCTCCTAAAGCAGTTCGAGGATCGGTGCAAATGGATAGAGGAGAAGTTCAATGAGCTAGAAAGTGCTGATCATTATTGCGGAGTTGATGCAAAGGAACTCAGTTTGGTCCCGGACTTAGTACTTCCTCCGAAGTTCAAGATGCCAGAATTTGAAAGATATAATGGAACCAGCTGCCCTGAGGCTCACATTACAATGTTCTACTGAAGAATGACGGGATATGTCAACAATGACCAATTGTTGATTCACTGTTTTTAGGATAGTTTGACTGGGGCCGCAGCCAAATGGTACAATCAGTTGAGCCGTGCTCAGGTCAAACCATGGAAGGATTTGGTGTAGGCCTTCATGAAACAGTATGGCCATGTGACCGATATAGCGCCTGACAGGATTACATTACAGAACATGGAGAAAAGGTCAGGTGAAAGCTTTAGGAAATACGCCCAGAAGTGGAGGGAAGTCACTACGCAAGTCCAACTACCACTGCTGAAAAAAGAAATGACTATGCTGTTTATTAATACCTTGAAAGTGCCTTTCATTAATCATATGTTGGAGAACGCAACTAAGAGTTTCGCAAACATAGTGATGTCTGGCGAAATGATAGAAAATGCAATAAGGTGCGGGAAGATAGAAATGGGGGAAAGCACGGAAAGGTCAGCCCCGAAGAAAAAGGAAAACGAGGTAAACAATGTGAGTTCAGGCTATTCAAAACCTGTCACCGTTAATCAATCAAGAACGGTAGTCACAGGCTAACAAGCTTCACCAAGGCAAGAGCCCAGCACCAGGAGAGATACGGAGAGGATACAGTTTACCTTTATCCCAGTGACATATAAGGAGCTGTACAAAAGCCTATTCGATGCGCATGTTGTAGCATCATCCTATCTAAAACTGTTGCAGTCCCCATACCCCAAGTGGTATAACGCAAATACTCAGTGTGAATACCATGCGAGGGTTGTGGGGCATTCAATAGAAAGCTGCATCTCGTTTAAGAAGTTAGTCGAGAAGCTCATCAACATGGGTGTTGTGAAGTTCGATGACACACCTGTGGTAGGTAACCCATTACCCAGCCATACTGATGGTGGGGTAAATACAATAATCGAGAATGTGGGGAGGAGAGTTAAGCTGAACGCGGATGAAGTAAAGACTTCGTTCAGAGAAGTTTGGAAGAAAATGCTGGAAATGGGGTTGATCACGCAGAGTTCAAAGAGCAACTCCCGAGAAGTGGGGGACTATTGCGAATTCCACGGCGAGAAGGGTCATGAAATCCAGAGTTACAAGAAATTCAGAGCCTTAGTCCAGGGCTTAATGGACAATAAAGAGTTAGAGTTCTTTGAGCTTACCGGAGAAGAGGACGTATGTGCTGCTGAAGAGAAGTCGATAGCGAAGGTTTGTGAGGCTAGTCACCCAGTGGTCATCATTTCACAGGCAAAAATTAGTGAAGCTGAAGCAAGGGTGGCACCAAGAATCGTTATCCAAAAGCCCAAGGCTTTCCATTTTAGGGATAGCAAAAGGGTGCCTTGGAATTATAGCGGTAGTGTGATAGTTTTGGAAAAGAAGAGTTCGGACGGTACACTAAGCACAGAAGCCGAACCTGTAAAGAAGAAGTCCTTTGTGATCAGACAAGGAGAAAAGATGTCAGAACCACTGGTTAATGAACCAGTAATGGAGAACGAAGTCCAAGAATTCTTGAAGTTCCTGAAACACAGCGAGTATAGTGCTGTGGAACAATTACACAAGCAGCCGGCTCGTATATCAATATTGACTTTGCTTTTGAGCTCGGAGACGCACCGTGATACACTGATGAAGGTGTTAAACGAAACTTATGTCGCTGACGACATTTCAATAAACAAACTAGACCGTCTTATCAGCAACATAAGCGCCGACAACTTTATTTCCTTTAGTGACGATGAAATACCACTGGGGGGAATGAGATCTACCAAAGCTTTGCACATTACTACTCGCTGCAATGGGTATATGTTACCGGGGATGTTGATTGATAATGGTTCAGTACTGAACGTCCTACCTCTGTCCACATTAAACCGATTGCCTATGGATAGCTCTCATATGAAGACATGCAAAAATATAGTGAGAGCATTTGACGGCACTGAAAGGAAGGTAATGGGAAGGATAGAGATACCTCTTCTGATCGAGCCAAATACTTACGAGGTGGATTTCCTAGTAATGGACATCAAACCTTCCTATAATTGTTTACTGGGGAGGCCATGGATTTATTCGGCAGGGGCAGTACCATCATTGTTGCATCAGAAATTAAAGTTGGTGACAGAAGGCCAGCTAATAACAATAAACGCTGAAGAGGACATTATCACATCCGTTGCTAGCGATGCACCGTACATTGACAGTGATAACGAAGGGGTTGAATGTTCACTTCGATCATTAGAGTTCGTGAATGCAACCTTTATTACTGAAGGAGGTAGGATCCCGGTGCCCAGACTTTCTGAAGCTACGAAGATGAGTTTACAACTGACAGTAGGAAGAGGAGCATTACTCGGAAGGGGATTTGGGAAATATCTCAATGGATGAGTGCAAGTGCCAATTTTAGCAAGCAAGTGGGACCGTTTTGGCTTGGGGTATAGGCCAGACGCACAATAGAGAAAGAAAGAGCTGGAGAGGAAGCAGGAACAGAGAAAAGTAAGATTAAACGGGGCAGAGGTCAAATGGGAGCCAATGACCTTTCCCCATATATCCAATACATTCGTGGCAGGAGGAGTTGTCCATCCTGAATTGAAATTCACAGATAAATGAACGGTTGAGGGAATGATGAAGATTCTGAGCATCAATGCCGTATTAGAAGAAGGATCGAGAGAACAAACTTAGTGGGCATTCGCCCCTATGAGCCTGGAAGTGTTCTGAACAACTGGACTGTAGAGGAACTTCTTGTAGTTTTCAAAACACGCTTATTGTTTTTTAGCCTAGGAACAATAAGAAATCTTCTGTGAAATAGGCCCATGTTTAAATCATTTATGCTTTCAATAGAGATGCATTTTTCATACCTCATCAAGCAATTGTTTTTTTCCTTTCTTCTTTTCTTCATTCCATTCATACCACACAAATAAAATTCTTAGATATTCTTTCATACCTATAATAAGTACCCAGATATTGATGTCATGAGCAACACTGCTATGAATTCAGAATTCTCTTTTGAGCAAGACATGCGCCTACGGGGATCACAGGTTTTTGAAGATGACAAAGATAGTGGTTTATCTTTGGATTTGCTAAGGATGGTAAAACGGGAAAAAAAGTAGATTTTGCCTCAAGAAGAGACAATTGAGATTGTGACCTTGGAAACGGAGAATGAGGTGAAAATTGGCACTCGTATAAAGGAGGAAACCAAGCAGAATCTCATTAAGCTATTGCAAGAATTCAGAGATATTTTTGCATGGTCATATCAAGACATGCCAGGGTTAAGCACTGATATTGCGGTGCATCACATCCCCATAAAAGAGGAGTGTAAGCCAGTTCAACAGAAGCTCCGAAGGATGAGACCCAATGTGGCAGTAAAGATAAGTGAAGAGGTCAAGAAATAATTTGATGCTGGGTTCTTACAAGCGGTTAACTACTCAGAATGGGTAGCCAACGTTGTCCCTATCCCTAAGAATGGAAAGGTACAAATGTGCGTAGATTATAAAGATCTAAACAAGGCTAGCCCAAAGAACAATTTTTCGTTGCCTCACATTGACACCCTAGTGGACAATACGGCAGGGTATTCACTGTTTTCTTTTATGGATGGGTTTTCTGGATACAATCAGATCAATATGCACCCTGAAGACATGGAAAAAACCAAGTTCACAACCCTATGGGGAACGTTCTGTTATAAGGTGATATCCTTCGGGTTAAAGAATGTGGGAGCGACATACCAAAGAGCCATGGTAACCTTATTCCATGACATGATGCACAAAGTGGGAGCACATTCAAGTTTTGAGGAAATTGTTCTCGAGATTGAAGAAATTTCAGCTAAAGCTTAATCCAACCAAATGCACTTTCGGAGCCAGGTCAGGAAAACTACTTGGTTTCATGGTTAGTGAAAAGGGAATTGAGGTTGACCCAGATAAAGTCAAGGCTATACAAGAGCTGCCTCCGCCCCACACTTAGAGAGAAGTTCGAGGTTTCCTGGGAAGGTTAAACTACATCGCCCGGTTTATTTCACAGCTGATAGAAAAATGTGATCCCGTATTTTGTCTTCTCAAGAAACATAATCTGGACGTGTGGGACGACGAATGTCAAATGGCTTTTGACAAAATCAAACAGTACCTGGCTAATATTCTGATGCTAGTACCACCCAGTCCTAATAAGCCTTTGATTCTGTATTTGACCGTGTTTGACAATTCAATGGGATGTGTGTTGGGCCAACATGATGATACAGGAAAGAAGGAAAATGCAATATATTACCTCAGCAAGAAATTTACTGAGTGTGAAATGAGATACCCGCCAATTGAGAGATTGTGTTACGCCTTGGTCTGAACGACTCGGAGGTTGAGGTAGTACATGTTGTACCACACGACTTGGTTAATCTCGAAACTAGACCCTCTCAAGTATATGATGGAGTCAACCGCCTTGAATGGAAGAATGGCCCGATGGAAAATTCTGCTTTTCGAATTCGACATAATCTATGTGAACCAGAAGGCTGTGAAGGGGAGCGCAATAGCAGATTTTCTAGCCAGCAGAGCTCTAGAAAACTATGAGCCCTTGAACTTTGATTTCCCCAATGAGGATCTAATGTATGTGGCGATTGTTGAAGAGGACACGCCCGAAAATCATTCTTGGAAATTGAATTTCGATGGGGCATCAAATGCCGTTGGTAACGGAGTTGGGGTAGTCTTGATATCCCCAAATGGAGATCATTATCTATTCACTTGTAAGCTGGATTTTAACTGCACAAACAATATGATAGAGTACGAAGCATGTATCATGAGAATTCGAGCAGCCATAGACCATAAAATCAAGGTGCTAGAGGTATATGGAGACTCTGTATTGGTGATCTATCAACTTAAAGGGGCATGGGAGAAGCGAGATCCCAAGCTGATCAGTTATCGAAAGTTAGTTCTGGAGTTAATTGAGCAGTTTGATGATATCAACTTCTTTTATCTCCCACGTGATAAAAATCAGATGGCCGATGCCTTGGCTACATTAGCTTCTATGATCAGAATAAATGAAAAAGAAGATATAAAGACAATCCAGATGAGTATTTGTGAGTTTCAGGTTCATTACTGCAATATAGATGAAGAAGAGGAGAGAGATGATCATCCTTGGTATCATGACATTTTAAAATATGTAAAGAACCATGAATACCCAGAGCAAGCAACTGAAAATGACAAGAGAACGTTGAAAAGGCTCACCAATGACTATGTCTTAAATGGGGAGATATTGTATAAAAGGAGGAAGGTTCAGGTGTTGTTAAGATGCGTTGATGCTGTAGAAGCGAAGAAAATCCTGGAAGAAGTCCATGAGTGTGTCTGTGGGACGCATGCCAATGGTTTTACAATGGCCTGAAAAATCATGAGATTCGGGTATTACTGGTCTATAATGGAGGGAGATTGCATCCGTTACGTCAAGAAGTGCCATAAGTGCCAAATTTATGGAGACAAGATCCATGTACCTCCTTCACCTTTCCATATTATGACTTCCCCATGGCCTTTTTTAATGTGGGGCATGGATGTCATTGGGCCAATTTCGCCAAAGGCCTCTAATGGTCATCGATTTATTTTTGTGGTTATTGATTATTTTACCAAATGGGTTGAAGCCGCTTCATACACTAATGTCATAAAGTCGACGGTTAGCAAGTTCTTAAAGAAGGAGATCATCTATCGCTATGGTATGCCAGAAAGAATCGTATCTGACAATGCGTTGAATTTGAACAATAGCGCGATAGTGGAAGTCAGTAGCCAGTTCAACATTAAGCACCATAACTCGTCACCATACCACCCGAAAATGAATGGCACGGCTGAGGCAGCTAATAAAAATATCAAGAAATTTGTGGGGAAAATGACTGAAACCTATAGGGATTGGCATGAAAAGTTATCGTTTGCCCTTTTTTCCTATTGAACTTCTGTTAGAACTTTTACGGGGGCAACGCCTTTCTCATTGGTTTATGGGATGAAGACAGTTTTACCCATTGAAGTCGAAATCCCTTCTTTTCGGGTTTTATCAGAGCTGAAATTAGACGAAACAGAATGGATCCAATCCCGTTATGATCAACTAAACTTGATTGAAGAAAAGAGGCTGAAGGCTATTCGTCATGGTCAAATGTACCAAAAGAGAATTGTGTGAGCTTATAACAAAAAAGTTCGCCCTAGGGTATTCTATGGGGGGGACTTAGTATTGAAAAAGATTCTCCCTATGCAAAAGGATTTCAGAGGGAAATGGATGCCAAACTGGGAAGGACCTTATGTAGTGAAAAAGGCCTTTTCTGGAGGAGCATTAATATTAGCTGAAATGGATGGCAAGAGTCAGCCTAACCCAGTGAATGCGGACTTAGTCAAGAAGTACTTCACCTGAGGAAGAAATGGGCCAAGGTGAAAACCCGCAAAGGGCGCCTTGAGTTAAAAAAAAAAAGAGTAAAAAAAAATCGGAGAGGCCAAGGCAAAAACCCACAAAGGGCGCTTTGAGACCAAAGGGGCTTTGAATTGAAAACCCGTAAAAGGGCAAATCAAATGTTTGATGAGAAATAGAGCATGCGTTAGCCATTCTGTACCTGAATTAACAATAATGAGATATGCTACATCTTAAGGGCATCGACAAAATACTACAGACCTCTCAGACACATGTTGAACTTAGAGTGGTCTTCAGGAAGTTCGTACAGAGAAGCTCAGGCCGAGATATCTGGGACACCAGTTTCACTTTTTCATTCTTTGTATTTTAACGATATTTGCTTTCTTTGCTCAATCCATTCTTTTCGGATTTTGTTCATAATAAACTTCAGTCTTATCCATGTCTATAATCTTTTTCAAGCATTTCATATTGAAATAATGATTAATGAACTAATAACGCTTTCACAAAAGAAGTTTTGCATATTACTCTGAAAGGTCTCTAAATAATACAAGAACCTGAAACAAGACAATTATTTAGAATTCACCAGGCTTAAAGGGCTAGAAACGTAGGAGAGATAAGGGTCCGACCATCTCTCCAGGTTCTCTGCTATTGTTGAACGAGAAAACATACGTTAGGGATATTACCTTAGCAAACAGCAAGCAATGACAAATCAAGCGTTAAAATGGATCATTGACATCTTGTATCTAAACATTCATAATACATTTAGTTAGGAGCATTTGATTCATTCTGATCATGGCATCCTAATCATTTGATATAAGCATAGGCCCCAGGAAATCACTTTTACAGGTGGATTCCCCAGTGGACAACGTAGCAAGATTGACTAAAATTTCAGCAGACTTTAACTCTCTAAGCAATAGGGTAACAAGCTGAAAATTATAGATCTTATCTCCCTAAGCAATAGTGGCACAGACTGAAAACAGCAGGCTTTAACTCCCTAAACAAAAGGGTAACAAGCTAAAGATTGCAAGCTTTAACTCCCTAAGCAATAGGGTAACAAGCTGAAAATTACAGATCTTATCTCCCTAAGCAATAGTGGAGCAGATCAAAGATACATGCCTTAACCCCCTAAGCAGTAGGGTAACAGGCTAAAATTTACAGATCTGGGCTCGCCGAGCAGTGGTGGAGCAGGTCGAAGACTCGCTTTAACCCCCTAAGCAGTAGGGTAACAGGTTAAAGTTTACAGATTTGGGCTCGCCGAGCAGTGGTGGAGCAGGTCGAAGACTTGCCTTAACCCCCTAAGCAGTAGGGTAACAGGCTAAAATTTACAGATCCTGGCTCTCCGAGTAGTGATGGAGCAGGTCGAAGACTCGCCTTAACCCCCTAAGCAGTACGGTAACAGGCTAAAATTACAGATCTTATCTTCGTTGAGTAAGAGCAGAACAGATAAAGTTCCAACAAATCGTATCTTCATGAAGCAGCTATGAGACATTTGGAAGCAATAGGATGCAGTGGGTTGCGATAAGGTTACACCAATAAGCCAAGATCTGACAGAACCGGGCAAAATTAGCCTTTGTAATATTTGCTTCGTTCCCATTACATGACAACGAGCAAAGAGGGGCAGCTGTTAAGCCCAATTTATGCCCAGGCCCACACACATACAAAACTAAATAAAAACACTACCCAAACAGCCCAACACCCAACAAAAAACAAACCCAAACTACAAGGCCCAAATGGCCCAAAGCATAAACAAATTTCAGCAAACAAAAACCCAAGGAGCTGCTGTTTACAACCGAAGCAGTCCCCAGGTACCGCACATCGCGTGAATCTCTGCACCGTGCATCACTCCACCTCCATGTAGGAGACGTACACGCCCATGAACCTGCAAACAAGTGAAATTAGTTGTAAAAAAGGGCTATAAAAGCCCCCGAAACGAATGTAAAAGGTGATCTTTTTTTTTCGAATATAATAGAGAATATACAAAGTCAAGAGTAAATCGAGAATCGGGACTGAGGTACGAAAGTTTATATACAAATCTCAAACAAGAATCAGTAGAAAACCACCAAGGAATATTTTCAAAGGTGATTTTATTTTGTTTCTTTTTTCATTTTTTCTTCTTCCCATTCGGATCCACAATACAAGTTAAAAAATAGGAAAGAATGAGAGAGACTTACCGCGCATCGTGTTTGCGCTGTCGAGAGGGCCTTGCTTCGCTGGACGCCGATGACTTTTGAGTGGTTGAAGGCCTGGGCATAAGCCTTTCGGCGAAGAGCAGAGGGGGGAGTGTGGAGATTTCAAACTTTTAGTTTTTAGAAAAGTCAAAGTTTGAATGTTTTAAGCAAAAAAAATGAATTGAAATGGGTTTTTAACTTTGTATAATAAAACAAAACTGCATGCCAGTACATGTTTTGACTGGGTCCACACGCATTTTACCCTTAAATGGGTAATTTGCGTGGCCAGTCCTTTATATTTGAGCCATTCTTGATTTGACCCTATTTGGTTTCTTTCATTTTTGCCCTGAAGTTTTCGCACCTCTCCAATTTAGTTTGCGCATGAGTGTTGCTTTTGGGGTTGGGAATATTTTCTTTTTTAGCCCTTATACCTTTGCGTGCATTGTGCTTTAGTCCTTTTCAATTTCAATGTTTTTGTTTGTTGATTGTCTCTCTTAATTATCTTCTATTTCAATTAAGTTTTTTTCTTCCTCATTTTAATTTATATAATTCATTATTTCTTTAAATTCATTTGGCATTCATTTTTTATTTTTTATTTTTTATATACATACATTTTAAATTACTTTGATGAATTACGTTGTTGTTTTTTTGTTTTTAAATTATAAGTTTCTTTTTAAAATTCTCTTATATAATATTATTTTAAAATTTTGTATGATTTTACATTTAAATAGCTCATTATTTCTTTAAATTCATTTGGCATTCATTTTTTATTTTTTTTTTTTTTATATACATACATTTTAAATTACTTTGATGAATTACGTTGTTGTTTTTGTTTTTTAAATTATAAGTTGTTTTTTTAAATTACTCTCAAAATTTTTCAAAATAAAGGCAATGTTCGGTACTTAAAGAATTCAAAAGATCGTGCCCTAACGTACTGGGTTTCGCTTTCTTTGTTTTTTTTAAATATTCGAATATCCTCTCAAAGCTAAAACGCACGTTTTAAAGGTAAGATCACATTTGAGGGTCAAAATGTTGTGTCCAAACGTACTAGATGTAATGTTTTACCTCAAGGTGAGATGGTCTTTAATACACATTTGACTTACCTGAATGTTTTAAAAGCCAATAAAAGGAGGATCACATTTTGAGCTCTGTCCAAATCTTTAATTTTCGACATTTAAGACACTAATTAATCGATTAAGTACCAATTTTGGGCGTGTCGAGGGTGCTAATCCTTCCTCGTACGTAACCGACTCCCGAACCCATTTTCTTAAAATTCGCGGACCAAAATGTTTTATAAGGTGGCCCAATTACACCTCAAAAAAGGATTGGTGGCGACTCCCAACTTTCGTTTTAAAAAGTCGATTCCCGTTTTCAAAAAATGGTTTCGACAAGTATATTATGCGTATTAAAAATATGTATACTTCTTTTACTTCACTAAGATTTTTCTATAAAGTATTTTTATCTTAATAAAATTTTAAAAAGACATTATCTATCAATGAACATCCAATGAAGAGTGATAAATATATTTATTATTATTGAATATTCATTAGGATAAAAGTTTCGATGTAATTTTTATTACTAGGACTTTGATGTCCATTAGGAAAATAATTTTATATTATTTCTACTTTTTATGTTTATCAATATAAATTTTGGAGAAAAATTATAAGCATCGAGTTGGTGAGTAAATAATACATATTTTTCTTTTATTCATTAATCTCTTATTCTTTATTACTTTTTCTTTTCTTTTCTTTTTGTTTTCTTTAATTTTAATATATTATTTGGTACATTAGTTTAACTTTTTTAATATAATACCTGTATTTGTTTTCAATATGGTAGATGCATTTGATAAAAGTTATATATTTTAGTACCCATATGTAATGGTGTTAACATTTTAGTGTTTAATTGAGTTTTAGATTTAATTTGATAGAAGTTAATTGCTAATATTATCGAGTTTGAACTTTTATGATTTTCTTAATAGAATAAGTTTAGTGTTAATTATGAATCTATTTAACTTTGTGTTTAATTTGCTTGCGATAATTGCTTAATTATAAATATTTACCAAATTAACCTTAAAACTCGAATTAAATACTAAAAATTTAACCTTCAATACTAAATTGTATAATTTTTGTAACATATAAGTATCATATTGATAAAAATTTACAAATATCATAAACTCAAGTAGGAAATAATGTATTAAACCTTTTCTTTATTTTATAACAATGTTAAATTTTATTTATTTACAGATATTTAAGAAAAGCATCTTTAAGAAAAAAAAAATGAAGAAGAAATTCACAACATTTGCAAGAAAAAGCCAAAGACATGACGTCATATATGTTATTATCATTCAATCAACTTGTAAAAAAAAAATTGCTTTTGAAAAAATTGAGAAAAAGAAAGGCAAAGATCAACAAAAGAACCCTTCAAATTTCGTGCAATGAAAAAAAAGGGAAACAGCCAATTGGGAGATGCCACCTAAGTAAAACAAATCAATAAACTTCCAAAAATTCGATATTTATACGTGGCAGAACATGACTGGTTAAGAATCTTTCTGTGGACAGAATACTTCTTTGTCATTTTACGTTTTTAGGTCCAACACAAAAATATTAAAACAAGTTAACAGTATAAAATTATGGGCTAAATTTTCAAAACCCTGAAAGTCTCAACCCTTAAACCACCTCCAATGAATTGACGCCACGTAGTGATAAGCAGTCGACCTAAAACTATATAGATTTTCTAGGTTACACGTGGATTAATATAATTGGTCATTGATGTGCGAAAGAAAGCCAAGTTGTACGATTAATTTCTCTTAAAATATTTAATATTGTATTTTTCTTTCTTGTGTATGAAAACCCAAAGCTTCTTTCTTTCCTTCTTCAGTCTTCTCTCATCACCGTTTCTCTGCAATTTGATTTCTTTTGGAGAAATTTTTCAGTGACAAAAAAAGAAGAAGATTTTTTTTAGTTTACCGAAGTACTCTTCTACTGACGTTGAAACCCAGATTTAATTCCTCGTGTAAACTTTTTTTTATAAGGGAATTTTTTGACATTTTTTTTGCAGGTTTGGATATTGTTACCACATGCAGGGAAACCCTAAATTACTTTTTGTTCATTTTTCTTTTTTTTTTTTTGCAGTGTATTTCTCTCTATTTTTAAAGGTCTAAAGACTATGTAAAGAAAGATTCTTTCAAGGTGAAGGTGGGAGTTTTGGCTTTGATCTCATAATTTTTTGTTGCCTTTTTTTTTTTTTTTGCTTAAGTTTTGTTTAATTTGTAACGGGCTTAGTTCTTGAGGGGTTTTTGTTTCTTAATTTACAATGTGGGTTTTGGAGAATTTAGTGAAGACTTGAAAAGGGGTTTTGTTTGGGTTAAGCATTTGAGTTGAATTGGTAAAATGGTTTTGTATTTTAAGTGTGTTTTACCTTTGGATCTGAGCTTTGATAAATTAATGGCATGCATTGGTAGAATAAATTAAGTTCTTTATATTATCTTGTTCATCTAAGAATCTAATTAAGTTTCGTTGAGAAGAAAATTAAGTGACTTTGCTATAAAGTAAACAACTGCTTTGGCTAATATGGAAATATGTATAAAAGTTGTGATTGATTGTGAAGTATGAGGAATTTTGAAGTTAAAATCGAAATTCTAGTTTAATAAAAGTATGATTCTCCATTGCTATCCATTCTCCAAAAATTCATTCCCCTTCTTAGATGGTACATTGTATTTCTGTGTTTCGGGTTTCCCCACCCTTTGATGGGACCTCAAACTAGCTTATTGATTTAGCTTTCTTCTATTGGAGCATCCAACCTGTTTAGAGTCACATTTGACATGCAATTAAGATAAGATATTGTTTTTAATTCATTGTTGAAATCTAGCATTGAGAACTCTCATCGATGCTGTTATGGTATCTTTGTAGAAAAAATGAAAAATCTTGGAGTTCAAATGTAATTTAATCCATCATATTGCAGATTATGGATCGAACTCAGACATCCTAATTTTTCTTTTCGGGCATGGGAAACTATAATCTTGATCTAAAATTAGAATCGAAAGCCATCTGTAGATCCACCCCCCTGAGTTTCCTGGGAACTGCTGCCTAAGCAGCTCAGCTAGAATTGGTCTTAAGGCATGAATTTACAATGAAACCTTAGTCTTCTTTGCTTAATTTTGTTCCGAGAAAATAATTTTGGACTTTATGGTTTTAGTTTTTAAGTCTTTAATTTTTGCTCTTTCATTATGCTGTTAGTCTCCATCTCCGATTTACTGCTTATGCCAAGCTATCTGGTTCATATACTGGATATTCAACTCCAAGATACTAAATCGTGGTGTGTAATTGTGATTTTTGTTGGCTTGCTTAACCAGGAAATAGGATCATTGTTTCTTTCGCTGGCTGGGGACAATGATCCTAACAAAGCAGTATCGTTGTATACACTCGTCTAGTTGTCAATGCACAAAGGGTCATCTAAGTGAAGATGTGATTTTCTTAGTGTTTCAACAACTCAACTGGAATCCGAAGTTGATTGCGACTCTTTCATGCGTATGCAAATGGTTTGATGATCTTGCCAAGAGAGTACTATGGAAAGAATTCTGCAAAACAAGGGCCCCAAAGATGATGCTTGATCTGCAGTCTAGTGGAAGTCACAGTGTTGATGGGAACTGGAGAGCCCTTGGAAAACTACTTATCTATTGTTCAGGTTGTAGCGGTGGTCGCTTGTTCAATAGTGTTCAGATCCCTGGTCATTTTGTTTACAGGACCAGGTTCTCTAGGACCTCAGGGAAGAGCTTCCTTTTACCGCAATGCCGGACTGATATTTTATATGTGTCTGACCCTTGTGAACATCTGGACCAAGGGGATGAGGGTGATGTGGGATTTTTCCGAGGAGTTTTCAAGTCATTCTTGGTGTCCAAGGTTCGGAAGATGTTGATTGACAGGGCAGCCAAGCTTCATCCAACAGCAGTGTGCCCTTATTGTAAGGCAAAGTTGTGGGACATGCTGCAAGCTAAGATGATACCACAAAGTGCAAGCTGTAGGTTGGGTGCTTATGAGGATTGTATAGAGTATTACGTGTGCCTAAATGGTCATATGCTTGGCATCTGCACCCTTTTGCCATTGTCTGATTCTGAAGAGGGATCTGAATCAGAGTGATAATTTGAATGCAAACCAGGTAATTCATGTAGTTAGAATTCATATTTTATCAGAAAGGAAGGGGGTTATAACTTCTGAGAAAATTGGAAATGATTATTTATGGTTAGTTCAAGCGCAAAATACCCGTTCTTGGTTGCCTGGTAGACATTTCCCATGATTTTTAGAGTACATCATCCTTACTGCTACCTACATCGTTTATTTCTTGAATATGAGAAAGATAGTTGACAGTCTATTCATATTGTAAGGGAAGAACCATAAGACCCTTCTTTTTCTCCATCGAATTCCCTGGCGCAAATGTACTTTCTTAGTGAGCTTAATTCAATTTTTGCTAAAATTACATAAACTACCCTTTCCGATATATAACCAGGAATGTGTATGATGTGGACGTGGTTAATAATCTTTTCTTGGGAGTTTGTGCGAGTTCTTAACTGACAAAACATGCCTATATCTAAGTATATCATGTTCTTTGCAGTTTGTTTGTCATCTCATGTGTGGATTGATCTCCTGGTGGATCAGATATAGATGGTGTGGAGACAAGATGGACAGTACTAACCTTGGTTCTCTGAACCTGAAATCAACCATCATAACTCGGCCTCCTCTCTCTGGTGTTTGGTTGCTTTGTCTAAAGCCCTCACCAAGTGTTTTCTAGAAGGGTTAGAAGCTATTGCTAACCATTTGCTTTTTTCAATTATACATTGTTCTAATGATGGTCAGTGTGAAACGTGTAATATTCCGTACTTTGTACATTTATGTATGGCTCATATAGGTTTGAATAGATGATTGGCTTCTCCAATAGTTCATGAAGTTGTTGTTTAGATCATTCATTCACTCTGTTTACTTGCTTTTCTTTAAGAAAAATCATCCTGGTTTTGAAAGCCTGTTTTCCATTGACCTCTGAAATAGGTATCTCCGAATCTGATTTTTGACGAGGTCCTTGTTTCTATCTATTACATTCATTCGCCATCTTTTATGATACCTTCAAAAAGGGTACCTCTGGATCCTAATTTTATAAGATTTCATCGTTCCTGTTACATAGATTCACTGCTTGTGCTTTTCCTTTTTGCCAAAATGCTAGTTGCAAAGGGGTGATAACACAGAATTGAAGTACTTAAATTCGAGCTGACGTCAAATTTACTCATTGACTGGGATTCTCGTATAAATATTATGTTCAAGTAATCTTCCATATGTTATGATTGGGATAAATCAGTATATCGGGATCAAAATACTTGATATGTTTGTACACGCTACTTATAAGGATAGTCATTTGGGAGAGCAACCAAGTTGCCAATTGTGAGCATTGAGAGGAGGATTATTTTCAAGCTTTGATGGTCACATGAACTGACCAGTTAAGCTTCTGTTCAAATATAAAGTGATTGAAGTTAGTTTTATTTTATTTTTCTAAGTTACTTACCTCGAAAACTTGCTAGATATGGCTTGACCTCCTTTCAGTTTCATATGTTATACTATCTATACAATAATTAAAAGAACAATATTAGAATACAAATATAGGTGAGGTTAAAGCCATGTCAATATAAATATGACAATTTGCAAATGAAGTTAGTAATTTGTAAATATAAATGGTGTTAACCTAAACCTCACCTAGCCTGGTTCATATGCACTCTGACTGAAGTAGTCTAAGCTGTTGCCCATGCTTTCATAATTTCTTTTGAAATACCTTATAATACATACACCAAATGTAGGATATAGTGCTAAAAATCAATTTGATCCCATTCTGGCATGTTCTCTGCCTGTTAAAGAGTCTTGAAATATTAGAGTATCATGAATTAAATTCATTATCCATGTGCATGCCCATCAATTATCCATACTGTCATCATATGCCATGGCATGGCAATCTGGCAGCAGGGCTCACTGTCCATCACACTTTAGATTTGGCAGTTACTATCCATTCCAACCTTTGAAATTTTACTTCATGTCACAGAAAGAATACTTATAGGAGTTCTTGCATTTGTCATCTTGGAACTGAGACATTGGGGAGCCAGAGTGGAGTTAGGTAAGCAAAGAAAATATTGAGAGCCACGAGCGGTATTTTTGACGCATTGAATCGTCGGTAAAACTTAAAAAAAGATGTCATATACAATATGCAAGAGATTCTAAAGTGAGCTGAGGTATTTCCTTCGCTCAAAATTGTGTAAAACCTATATTAATTCGGTAAAAACTTTAAAGAGCAACTCTCAGACAGTCTTTGATAAAGCTTCTTGACTACCTATTGCTTGAGTATCCAAATCACCATTGAGTCTCTTGAAGACTAGCTTTTGCTGGGGGATCGGGCCATTCGGAACTGCCATTTGCTCGGTGTCTACCAAGATGGTATCCTCATCTTTGAACTCCCCTCTCAAGATGCCCTTGGCAAGTTCATTTTCAACATTCTGTTGAATCACTCTTTTTACTGGTCTAGCACCATAGTTTGGATCGTAACCAAGATTACCAAAAAGCTGAACAGCAGCATCCGTGATCTGAAGTTTTATTTTCTTATCTGAAAGCCTCTTTTGCACACGTTCCAGCTGTAAAACAAACACAGAAAAGGCAATGGAGTGACAAACCAGAAGAGAAACAACGTGAGCTTGGCAACATGATAGGGATTTGTATTTCTCTTGCAACCACAGCAGAGATCCTATGGTATTCAGGCTCCAGTATTTTTCCAACATACGTATATTTAAAATTTCAAGGTTTTCATATATTTGGAGAGTCCTTAGAGGATCATATCCTTATACCTATGTCCAAATATATGTCA
The DNA here is from genome assembly GCF_025698485.1 of Gossypium arboreum. Taxonomy (NCBI): domain Eukaryota; kingdom Viridiplantae; phylum Streptophyta; class Magnoliopsida; order Malvales; family Malvaceae; genus Gossypium; species Gossypium arboreum. The sequence goes on along the minus strand of NC_069073.1, from coordinate 8,625,698 downwards.
AAAATGGGTTTAATGATCTACCGAGTGAGATCTACCTAAGACCATAAATTTTGATCATTTAAAAGAATATAATAAAAAATAAAGAGTACGTTTTGTAACTTGCTGAATCAAAATCTATAGAAGAAATCAAACCAAGCAATATCAGATTCATGGATGGCCAACCAAACTACCGACTCATTCTTAAAAGGACCATTTGCAGCATCATAGGATAACTGTAGACTAGAGTTTTTTAGTTAACCATTTACTATTGTTTTAGTAGTATATCTTTAGAGATTATTTTTATAGTTAAAAAATGTCATTAATATCCTTATCACATCCTATGATGGATATGACATGGTTGAGGATTCGGAATCTTTCATTCCATTATAATAGAATCTGCATCAAGTAAATGTACATGCAAGCAATTATGCCAAAAGACAGTCATCAGAGCAACTTACCTGTAATCTCACAATACTGCTTATTTCTTCGCGGTCCAAAGGCTGGAACACTATATATTCATCAACACGATTCATGAACTCAGGTCGAAAAACTGCTCTTGCAGCCTCCATCACCCTCTGCTTGATAGTTCCATAAGCTATATTTTTAGGTGTGTCCTCATCTGAGTTAAGAATGTATTGTGAACCCACATTTGAAGTCATAATGATAACAGTGTTGGTAAAGCTCACAGTCCGACACTGGGAATCAGTGACTCTCCCATCATCCAATATTTGAAGGAAAACATTAAACACATCACCATGGGCTTTCTCTATCTCATCAAAAAGAATTACAGCATATGGCCTCCGGCGAACAATCTCTGTCAGCTGTCCTCCTTCTTCATACCCCACGTAACCGGGTGGAGCACCTATAAGTCTTGAAACTGCATGTTTTTCCATATACTCACTCATATCAATTCGGACAAGGGCTTCTTCAGTATTAAACAAGTAGGACGCAAGGGCCTTTGCAAGTTCGGTTTTCCCTACACCAGTTGGGCCCATAAACATGAAACTGGCAATTGGACGACGGGGGTCAGAGAGACCAGCTCGAGATCGTTGAATAGCCTCAGCTACAGATCTAACTGCAGGATCTTGACCCACAACACGTTTATGCAATACTTCCTCCAAATGTAATAATTTTTCCTTCTCAGATTGTTGAAGCTTGGAAACTGGTATGCCAGTCCATTTACTAACGACTTCAGCAATATCATTCCCTGTAACTTCTTCTCTCAGCATGGATTTTCCGGATTTCATGTATTCATCTAATTCGTTTTCAGCATCAGCAAGTTGACGCTGCAAAGAGTTCAAGCTCCCGTATTTCAGCTCAGCAGCACGATTGAGATCATACTCCCGCTCAGCCTGCTGGATCTCTACATTTACCCTGTCAATCTGTATAATTAAAACAGTTAGCAAATTACGTCCTTTTTTCTTCAATTGATATAAAATAAAGGTCACCCCTGTCCGGCTTCTAAATTACCGTTAGTAGGGGGAAAATCAGGAACAATCAAAGATGCAGTCTTCACTTGCAGATGAAAAATGACAAAATGTGATGGCAGAAAATAAAGTTTCTAGAGTAATTTTTAGATAATACTAGCATACTTCTTCCTTGATTGACTGAATGCGTGTCATGACAGTCTTCTCATGCTCCCATTGCTCAGTCAACTCAGCCTGTCTCTTCTTTAAGAGGGATAACTCAGACTCAAGGCGGCTTAGTCTATCTCTCGAAGCTTTGTCAGTATCATTTGTGAGAGAGAGTCTCTCCATCTCCAGCTTCAATACAGAACGATTAATCTCATCAAGGGCAGTGGGTTTTGAAGTGATTTCCATTTTCAATTTAGCAGCTGCTTCATCAACTAGGTCAATAGCTGCAATTAGAAACCACATAGTAGTCAGCACACATTTAAGATGATTAAGAAACCGGGGCATCTAATTGTCTTAAACCTAACTACCATCCTACACTGGGGAAATAGACAACATAAAAAGACAGTTAAATTGGTTAGTAGCCAGTTGCAAATAATTTGAGTATTGCATGACAACCCATTAATTAATAGAATTTTGTAGTAGCAGGTTGCATCTTGCATGATGGATCACCAATTCCAGTTGTTACCTTTGTCAGGTAAAAATCGACCACTGATATAACGGTCAGACAAGATTGCAGCTTCCACAAGTGCACTGTCAGAAACACGGACTCCATGATGCAGCTCATATCTCTCACGAAGTCCCCGGAGTATAGAAACTGTATCTTCTACTGATGGCTGACCAACATAAACTTGCTGAAAACGACGCTCCAGAGCAGGATCTTTTTCAATGTATTTACGATATTCATCCAGTGTTGTTGCTCCGATGCATCGCAGTTCTCCCCGACCAAGCATAGGCTTCAGAAGATTGCCTGCATCCATTGCACCATTTGTGGCACCTGAAACAGTGATCATTGCAACAGAAAACAAATAAGGTGTTATCAGTCTGTTAACCTTAGAATTTTATTGGGAAAGAAACACTTATTCAATTTAGAATTTTATCAGGAAGGAAACAGATATAATTCCATGCAGAACAATTATCTCCAATCTGGTAGAAAGGCTAAATTTTCACAAGCTGATGTAACCCCATAAACACCGACAAAACAGACGGAAAGGCTCTTATAGTTCAGCCTGCTTCACAGATATCAGACAATCAACCTATATAAACTACAAACATAACAAAACATTACCTGCCCCCACAACCGTGTGAATCTCATCAATGAAGAGGATAATTTGGCCATCTGATTCAGTTACTTCCTTCAGCACTGCCTTTAGTCTGTCCTCAAATTCTCCCCGATATTTAGCCCCAGCTATGAGTGCACCCATGTCAAGGGATATAAGCTGTACAGAAGGAGAAATCGGATTCAATCAGCATCCACAATTTGATCATTGGCCAGGATATTGTAGCAACATGTCACTCTAGCACACACCACCATCACACACATCCGAAAAAAGAAAAGCAACATTTGGTTTTTCATGGGAAAAAATGCTAATTAACTTCAAGGATGGCACACACCTTACGATCTGTCAAAGCTTGAGGAACATCCCCTGCCACAATTCTCTGGGCAAGCCTATTAAAAGACACGGTGTGTTCACTTAGATAACATAGTCATTGAGCTAACATTACTTGCGAGGATGCTAGATACAGCAAACTACATGCCAACCTAAAACAGAAACACATATAACAACAAGCAAAACATAATAAAACTGAGGCCTAAGTTCATAACAAGGGTACCAAAAGTTCATAATGTTGAAAGTTAGCAATATACAGTGGAACTATTCTGATAACCCAGGAATTTAAAACAAAGAATATTTTTGAAACATTAATTATCCAGTTTACTTGCAGGACTATTTAAATGACCATGCATGAAGCAAAACCTGCGAGCTTAATGCTTACCCTTCAGAGATTGCAGTTTTTCCGACACCTGGTTCACCGATCAGCACAGGATTGTTCTTGGTTCTCCTAGAGAGGATCTGGATGCACCTGCGTATTTCATCATCTCTTCCTATCACTGGATCAAGCTTTCCTTCTCTCGCCATTGCTGTTAAATCTTTCCCATACTTCTCCAATGCTTCATATTTTCCTTCAGGATCTATGGTCAAACTCACATGGTCAAACAAAAAGTGAAGCAAAGAGAAAATACATCATTCAAGGAAAACCCCCCACAAAAACTACAACAAAATATACTGAAGCCTTGCGAAGCAAGATTATGACAAGGAGCATAAGTTAAGCTATAATCCACAGAAAATGATGCCTGGAAAATAGCAGACTTGAAAGAACCAAATATTTTTAGCAAAGCAAAAAGCCAACCACACACAAGTAAATATTACAACAATTGGTCCACTAGTTTATGAATCAAACAACTGTTTCAACTTTGTAATCAGAAACCTTAATGAACATCAGACCAGTTTATGCCCTCTTACATCAAACCTGTCTTTATCCACTCCACCAAATTGAACAAGTGGTTAACAGAAGTAAACAGCAGTAACTTCAGATAAAGAAAAGACAACAGTACAAGTACTAACAAAAAAAAAGGTAATATATGGCCTCAATCAAGGAAGGAGAAAATGCTGCATTCTCTACAACTCACATAAACCTTTATATTTTGCATGTGCCAATTTCCTTGAACCAAGTAAATCCCAGAAAGTAACATCAAAGAAAATTCCATTACCTTGGTCAATAACTGACTGACGTCCCCTAATGGATTCCACTGCAGATTTCAAAGATTGATCAGATATCTGGAAATCAGTGAACAACTGCTTCCCAAAACGTTGATCTTGTGTAAATCCAAGAACCAAATGCTCAACAGAAACAAACGAATCCCCATAATCCTTCTTGTACTGCCTAGCACGTTGGATTAGAGCTTCCAAATCGCGTCCTAACATTGAACCAGCTGACTCACCCAAAACCTAGTACGATTTAACAGCATAGAAGAGCTATAATCAGGATGCAAGACTTTGTAATCCAAAGAGGGAACACAGTTAACATAATTTCAAAATATATTTTCACATAAAAAGAATCAAAATTTGCACTTGCATATATTCTCAAGAAGCTAAAAGTTTTCACCAATCAGCTTCAGTAAAATAATACTGTGATGAGCCATAGCGGCAAACAATGCATCCAAGTTTAATTGCATGTTAAAGGACTGAAGGCATTGTACAGAACATGGAAAAGTACCAGAATGTAGTAGGGGTTACCTTCGGCTGCCGTTGGATGAACTTGTCAGTAGCTTCAAGAAGGCGAGTATTGTCAACTCCGACTTTAGCAAATATCCTACGAGCAAGACCATTCTTCTGCTCCAAGAGAGCCTTCATCAAGTGTTCTGTTTCCACAATTTGATGCTTGTTCTCTCTAGCCACATCTGGAGAAGAAACAATAGCTTGCCAGGCCATTTCTGTGAACTCTTGTTGAGTAATCTGTCATAACATCCCTACCCCAACTCAATAAAAAATCTCAAAAGAAAATGACATTTAAAAAAAAAAAAAAACCAACCTACTTCACATCATACAAGATCAAAAGTTTCAATGCTCTATAAGTATAAAAATACTTGATAAGATCATTGCCGAAATAAGGGAGCAAAAGAGAAAATTTCAAATTCATAAATCAGCAGAATTTGCTTAATCCAACACAATATTAGCACTGAACCAATAAAAATCACTAAAGAGACAACTCTTAATCAATATATATCCAATCTCCAAAACATCAACAAAAATAAATACATTAAAAAAGAATTTACAGAACTTTCTTTCTTTTACTCAAAATTGGGTTGGCAAATAAATTGATGAAAGTACCATCTAACGAAACACCTTCAGTCGATGCAACGAAAACCATCAAAATACTTAACAAAACTCACCCTTCCCGCTGAAGCTTCACAACGAACAACAAAAGGTCTTGAAGAAGTCCTGGAAAACTTGTCGAGAACCCCATTTTTCCTTAAGTGAAGCGGTTTAAAGGATTTTAAGGAGTTGGGTTTTGAAGAGAAGCTCAAAGAAATGCATGGGTGTAACGAAAAGAGATTGTTTTTATTAGGAAAGGAACATGTAGCGCATAAACTGACGCCACTAAGCGACGCCACAGAAGAAGAAGCAGCAGCCATTGTCGGTCCAAGGTTTCAGAAAGGGAAGTGTGATCACAATGAAATACCAAAAAACCGAAGATGAGTTTGCGTGAGAATAAGGGAAAAAATGAAAAGAAAAGAAAAGGGTGAATAGGTCTCTTCCTTTTCCTGTTGTTGTCTCGCGGCTTTTTTCTCGGAGTCTCTCGTTTATCTTTTACGTTTTTTTTTTTAAAAAAAAGTAACGTAGTGTGTTATTGTTTTAGTGACGATCAGTGAGGAAAAAAGGAGTCCGTCGGGGATTTGATTTGCTCAGAGGTTTAGGCGGAGAGAGTTCGTGAAGTGTCGCGAAAACATCGGAATTCCTTTATGTTCATACACGTGGATTCTGATGGAAAATTCTATAATTTCTATTTTTATTTTGTCTTCTTCTTTTCAAAATTTAAGGGTAAATTACAAAATAAACGCTTTTGTTTCTATTAGATTATATTTAAATATTTATGTTTGAAATATTACGTTTTAATCACTTATGTCATCATTTTATCATGAAGTGATCACTCTACCTTTAAACTCTATTATCTCCCTAACAATAGTCCTACGTGGCAATCCAAATAAGTTTTAAATACCAACTTAAATGTCTCGTTGTTGGGATGAAAATAAGTTTTAATTAAATAAATTTAATTTGGACTACCACGTAAGATCGCTGTTAGGGAGGTAACGAAACTTAACGGTAAAGTAATCACTTCGTAAATATAATATAAGGTTAACAAATTCAAAATTTGAATTAGGAAACATATGGTTGACAAGCCCAATAAGGCGGTCCATGATCCAAGAAATGAAAAGTATACTAAAAGTTTTACTCTTATGCATGAATGGGAAAATGGTAGTCAAATAAAATATTCCAATTCAACTCTTTTTTATCAATTGTTGCGTAAAGACGTAAGATTGGAAACCCCTACTGTTGCTTTGATTTCTGTCCTTTTAAGTGATGAAGTATGGGTTAAGTTAATAATCGATTTGATAAATCAGGGGCATGACTTGTTTTAGAGTTTATTGGTTAGTATAAATAAGAAAGGGTGAATAAGGTAGGGATGGGAAGGCCATAGGGTACGTTAAATACTGTTTTGAATGTTCTTAGTAAGTATTAGTGGGTGTCTGGATGTTGTTGTTTCTGCCACAAAACTGACTAAAAGAAAGGGGAAAAGGCTTGAAATGTTGCTCACCAACACTGGTAATAAACGTACCTTGATAGTGTAAGGTTAGGTAGAGAGCTAAAAAATCTGAAATAATTGGCCTACATCGAGAGCCATTCAATACTCAAACTAAAATCTAAAGGGATGTTATGACATAGCGTTATGTGTCATTGAACGTTTGAGATTCGTTATCACCTTGCAAAAGAAAAGAAAAGAAAAAAGGACCCGAGAGATGAAGCAGTTAAGCAAATGTTCATGGTGGCTTGGTGCTTGGCATAGGTTGGCACTTGGAGGGCCTGCGTGAAAGAATCCAATACATGAAGCTGGTTATTTTTATGCATCCATTTATACCTTGTCCTGTAATATAAAAGACAACCATGAATAGTGTTTGATTTGGTGGAATACAATAATATTATGGTTGAAAAAGCCCAATTCAAAAGGTTAGATCTATGGAATAAGCTAATAAGGAATTTGTGTGATTTATTCTTTGGGGGTGGGGGGGGAGTGGTTGGGTTAGTTTGAATGGAGAATGATGGTCATGAACGACAAAGACGAGTTTTATGTACTTGGTCTCAAAATTGGTTTCTAAGGTAGATTTGAGGTCTTGTATCCGAGAAGCAAAAGTTCCTACAACACTTCGAATATTTTGTTGAGGTGAGGGCATGGTGGTTATGGCGGAAGGGGAATGAAAGTACCAATGAGACTAATGAAGAAAGACAATATTTCTTATATTTTTACGCAACCATGTCACTTATTTATAATTCTAGTAGTTCACGCCCATAATTCTCAATTATTTTATACTCAGTACTTGATATGTTTCCATTGTCTCTAATCAATGCAATATAATTCCATGATTTCTGGCCAACTTTTAACTTTTCATCCAATAACAAAATCTCTAGTCAACTTTTTTTGGGGGCGGGGGTAAGGCAAGTGGTACAAAGCAAACCAAAGTCATTAAACAACCGCCTATATAGAAATAAAGCAACCAAGTGAAAGTATCACGGGCCGCAGATCGAAACTTGTGACGAATGCACAAAAAATATCTCATGAAGGTCAACTAATTAAATAAGACTTATTTAACTCACTTGAACTGATCCGATTCATGGAACACATAGAGAAATCCATTTATTTGAAGCCTTGGTGACCTAGTAAAACAATTCAGTAAAACTAGAGTTACCATGGCGAATATTGTAAATCCTAAGGGATAAGATTGTAAATAGTTTAAATCCCTTAGGACTCTCATCTTGTAGATAGGTTTTAATCTTAACTGTTCGATGTAATTTAAATTGTACTATTGGATCTAGGGGAGCTCAACTGTAAATAGAGGTCTTCACCCCTTATTTGTATTATTTCATTCATAGTTATTGAATATATTTGAGAGTATTTACTCAAACACCTTGTTTGCATGCTTTCTTGTGGCTTTTCTATTTGATTCGATCTCTTTTGTCTTTTGAGGTTGTTTTTACTTTATTTCGGTGCCTTAGAAAATTTCCTTTGAAGAATTCTCACTTTGAAGAATTCTCAATTTCCTAAGTTCTAGCCTCGTGACAGTTGGTATCAAAGTCAATGTTTAGTAAGGCACCAGTTAAGATGAAAAAAAGAGTAGACAAGTAGATTGAGCCTAGGGAGACTAGTGGAGGGGATAGGAAAGCTAGCAAATTGAAAGATATGTTGTTGGCTTTGGAAAGTCGAGTGGTCAATCTCGAGGAACCCATGAGTTTTGTGAAGGAAACACTCGAGGTAGTTGAGAGACGCACCTATAAGTTGGAATCGATGAAAGAACATCTCAAGGAATATGTGGTGGAGAATCTCGATTTCAATGTGGAAGTAATGCAATGGGTGCTCAATTCCATTGTGGATTAGTTAATAGAGAAAAATGATGCTTTCGAAGCTGTGGTGTTGGCCTTAAAGGAACAGATTGAGGAGCTCAAGGTGGAGCTCATTAGCTGCAAAGCTACTTTGGGTAATGGAGTGTTAGCCGCGACACCTAAACCTAAGGTAGATGTCCCTAAGCTGAAAGAGTTTACGAGGATAAAGTCTGCAAGATATGTGGACAACTTATTGTGAGTAATGGAGCAATACTTTCGTGTCAGAGGCATCATGGATAATGCCACTAAGGTAAATATTGTTGCTATGTATTTTTCTGATATCGTTCTTTTTTGGTGGAGTCGTAGGTCTACATATGAGAAACAAGGTGGAGCCGCAATTGGGACTTAGGAGGAGTTCCAGAGGGAACTTAATAGGGCAATTTTACTTAGAGTATGGTGAGGATGAGGCTCGGGCTAAGTTGTGCTGGCTTATGCAACAAGGCACAATTAGGGAGTATGTGTAGGATTTCAGTAAATTGATACTCCAGATTTCTGATTTGGGTGAGAATGAGCATTTTTCTCCTTTACAGATGGGCTGAAGCCTTAGGCGAAGTAAGAGTTGCAATGTTAAGGGGTTAAAGAACTTACCAAAGTCATGATAATAGTGGAGTCCTGATTGAGCTTGTTATGAGAAATACAAGTTTGAGTCTTCCAAGCATAAGGAGAAGGGCAATGGTGGGGGAGATGAAGAAGGACAGGTCAATAACAATAATGGTGGTAATGAGAAACCACATTATGGGAGGTTGAAGCCCAACAACAAACCAAAAGAACTAGTGCAGTGCTTCTTATGTTGTGGTTCGCATAAGATGCGAGATGTAACACCCTTTTACCTGACCCGATTGTCGGGTCCAAACAACAGGATATCACATCTGTTGCCTGAGCAACTACCGTCAAATGCACTGTAATTAAATCATTAATACATTCAATGATGTCATAAATACATGCACACTGTGATATACAATTAAACTCGAGCCTTAATCGAGTTTACGAAAGCTCATTTGTTGACTCGAGTATGAAATAGGACCAAATTATAAAAATTTAAAAAATCTAGAATAGGTATCAATACCCTAGCTAGGTACTGATGCTAAATTAAGCTTTGATGTTTGGGAAAATTGAATAAAAATAAATAGTATTGATACCTCACACAAAGTATCAATACTTTGTTTTGGTATCGATACAATTTTAAGGTTTGATGTTTAAAAAAAAAATTTAAAATCACTGAAGTATAGGTACTTATCCCTTGGTATCGATACCTCATAAATTAATGTTCAAAATCTGCACTTAGTACCTATTTCATGCCAAACCATCATCAAACTATGCCAAAACATTTTGCCATTCCAAAACAACCAATTCAATAAGTTACAAATTAATATCAAATATACCATTTTAATCCATCTACTCAATTATTCATTCAATCTATCCAAATTCATACTATTTGACAACTACTAATCATCTACCTATTTTAAGCCCCATTCAACATGCCAAAACATATTACCATCATTTACCAAAGGTATACCATACCGCCAATGCTAACTTTGCCTATGCATACATATATAAGCTACCTAACTAGTTCATTTCATCCTATTACATAAAACATGTTATAATCACAACTATCCATTTGCAAAAGCATCTTGTAATTCTTCCATACTATATAGTAACTCACTTACCAAAACTTTAAATTCATAAGATTGTGTTGGAACGTCGGTACACCCCGTAGCGCAGCTAAAAAAATTATTTCGGCAATCATCAATTATGGATCCATGCACGAGGAACGAATCAGGTTGAAATTATACATTTTTGTTTTTCTGATCCCTCTGTGTGATGTCGAACTCAAGTTGCAACAATAATGTCTTAGCCTTTACGTAATCCACCTAGTCAGGAACGAACAACAAAACTCTTTTGAACTTTTTTCAGAGAGAATTTTCAAAACGGTTGCTAGACCTTATTTTATTTTTCTTGTAACGTCCCCTAACCCTATACCGTCACCGGAACAGGGTTACGAGACATTACCAGTCAGTACAGTCCAATTTCGATCATTAATTAAAATAAATATTCACACACATCCTATTTTTAAGATGTCGTCTCTTTAATGGGCCCTCGCGGTCCAATATGAACAGTAAATTCAATTCGGGACTAATTTAGAATCACTACGAATTTTTAGTAGATTTCAAAATTCATACTACATACCGTTGCCAACCATAATTTACTCAATTCATCAATACTTTTACAACTTAAATGACTCTTATTAAACATCCTGGGTACATGCCATTATCAATACTCAACATACTTTACCTTAATGAATTCGGGATCATCTTGGGATGCTGATTCAACGTACTATCTTTACTTAACCTGCGCACGGAAACAAACCGTACGCTGAGTATGGTATACTCAGTGGTATTTCTATAATCCGATCAATTAATAATATAACAAATACTTAAGATCATAATAACAATTACAATTATGCAATTATTTATTCATAGATAAATTTCAACTACTTACCATATAAATTTTATACAAATCATATAATAAACACAATAACATAATTGTTCAATTCTTAACTAAATCCATTATTATTTACTCCATTCTTTCACTTACTACTCGGTATAGCTTTCCTTAATTTACTCACAATTCAATATCATTAAACTATATTCAACTATACACTTATTTACCCCTATTAACAAACCCGGACTTTGACGGATACACGGATTCCAACCCAAACACACCAGTACGGCACATTGTGCCTAAAATGGTACATAGTACCTGATCAATGTACGACACATAAAGTGCCTAAAACGACACACGAGGTGCCTGATACGACACACGAGGTGCCTGAAATACGACACATAAAGTGCCTGATCAGTAAAGCCGGCAAATCCCGTACACTTCCAGATCCTATGGCATGCCAATTATATCCGACTCAGCCCGACTAGTTAATAGGGTATTTCATTCACTTTCTCAATTTAATAATTCTTTCATCAATATACCATTCTGATAATCACATATATTCACCCATTTTCACAATTCATACAATTTCATTCAATGCAACAATATATTTTTCAATATAACATTCATTCAATATTCAAATTTCTACATAAATCATATATATTATATAATTCAATCAATATAAATTCAATAAATTCATCGCATACCAAAATCAATCCATTCCAATTGTAAAACATCATAATTCTAACACTAACAATTGCCATATGTATATAAATATAACAAATAATAACTAAGTTCGGATTATAGAAATACAAACCGTAATTTTCGAGCTAACTCCCGTTGACTTTGTCTTGTCCTTTCTTAGCCGAGATTTCCGTACCAAAATTAACTACGAAATTAATACAATTCATAATCATTAATACATTACTAATTCATATCTTGAGTTACAGAATTCTAAATTAAGATCTGCTAATTTTTCCTGAAACTAGACTCACAAATCTTCTTACAATAAAATTTTCAGAATTTTTGGTTTAGCCATTAAGTACAGTTTATTCTTTAAATTTACCCCTATTCTGCTGTCTGACAGTTTCGTCCCTTCTTCACTAAAAATTAATTATCTCACAGTACAGAACTCGGATAATATTCCCGTTGATTTCTCCTGAAAATAGACTCATTAGGGATTCTAAACATATAACTTTAACCCTTTAATTATTTTTCTCCAATTTTTGGTGATTTTCCAAAGTCAGAACAGGGGAACCCGAATTTATTCTGACCTTGTCTCACAAAATTCATTATATCTCATAATTTACAATTCAATTGCTTATATTGTTTCTTCTATAAGAAACTAGACTCAATAAGCTTTAATTCCATATTTTATTCATCTCTAATTCAATTTCTACAATTTTTTTATGATTTTTCAAACTTAGACTACTGCTGCTGTCCAAAATAGTCTTAGTACAAAATGTTGATTTACTTTAATTTCAATTTAATCCTAACTAAATTCACTTACTTTTCTATCTTAATTCATACTTTATTTCTATTCAAATTTTGTCCAAACTCATACTTAACTATTAAATTTCCAGCATATTTTCATAATTTCGAATTTATTTCCATTTAATCCCTAAAACTCAAAACTTATAGCTTAGTTTACGATTCAATCCTTTATTCAATTCCAATCAAAATTTCTATCAAATAAACCCCAATTCCATCATTTTATTCAACATGAACCAAACTTAGAAATCTAATGACTTTCAAAGTTTCTACTTAAAACAAGTACTATTTATCTCTAGGATTCCAAAAACTCAAAATCATAAGAAAAGGGCTAAATTGACTTACCAAATTAACTGGAACCTTTAAAACCTTATTTTCCCTTTTTCTTTTCTTTCTTTCTTTCTCCCCTATTTCTTCTCTGTTTCGTTTCCTGCTATTCTGTTTCTTTCCTTTATTTCCTTTTATTTACTTTACTTTTAATAATAATAATTTAATATATATTTTAACACATAAAAATCTCAGATTTTTATGTTTATGTCACTTCACTTAGGACAAATGGCATAATTTCCATTTTGGTCCTCTTCATTTTCTTTTAATCTACAATTTAACTTTCATCCTTTATTCAATTTAGTCCTTTTCTTAATTACTCTTAATTAAATTAAATTCACTTAATTAAACTCTAATTAACCACTCATTTTACTTAAAATATTTTTAATAAATATTTACTGAATCCGCTTTTCAGAAATGGAGACCCGAAAATACACTTTTTCGGTAACGGTAAAATTCGGGTCGTTACATTTCTGGTAACTAACACACTATTAGGATTCTATTCCTTTTTTATTAATCACCCATAATAAAAACAGAATAATTGTTTTATTTTTATTTTTAGAGAAAACTATGGAAGATACTAAAATGTTATATTCTTTCTAAAAGAATATTAACTTCTATAAATATTTTATCTTTAACCAAAATTATTATAACTATTTATCTCTATTTGTGAACAGCAAGTTTGTACATATAATGTGTTCAATATTTAACTATTAAATTAAATTAATTAATTAATTAATTTAATTCATGTGACAACTAAACATAATACCAATTGTGTTTGGATTTTGTTCGCTTTTACCATAGGGTGTGACCCCGTAGGCTATTGTAATGTTAGTAGTAATACTAGAACATTTCTAACGTTACAAGTAATAAGTGGCATCTAGAAATGCATCATTACTACCTAAGTTATAAGAAGTCGTGATTCGACATAACCTTTCTGTGATAAATTTTTTTCATGTATTATATCATTTTGTCCTTTATATCTAGATTTGACTCACTTCATGAAATAGTCACACTTGTATAATCCAATTTCATATTTCTTAATATTCTGAGTAAACTAAAGTAAACAAATAAGTGTGATATCTCATAGATATCATATCAATTTATTTGAGCACGGCCATGCATTTCTAGTCTCACTCCATCAAGTGGCCTAAGATATTGCTCCATTATGTAGAAGGGACAAATCCTATCTTGATTAATCATATTCCACTACATAGATTATGAAATACCCAACATCAATCTTTATAGTACAACCTGTTGCAGTAGATGTTTGACTGTATCAAAATATTCGACTCATGATGTTGGGACAATGATGATCTTAAGTCTGAGAATCGTATACATAGTTATCACTATGAGTAATGTTGTAACTATTACATAATAGTCCAAGAAACATACTCACAACAAGTCAGTCCAATATGTTGTTCTCTAACACAAACTCATGTATAGATTTTGACATCTCTATGTTAATGACAACACTTTGTCATCAATCAACTACACATTACTACAATGCATTATTATTGTCTAAGCCCACAATAATACTTGACTAAGGACCTTTTAAGAATAATCATATTATTCTTAAGACTTTATGATTAATTAGTTTATTTACACACACAGAAAAAGAAACTAAAATAATAATGGTAATGCATTATATTAACAAACAAGATAAAACGAGTATGTGATTACAATCATGTCATGATTAGTCTTTGGGTATACTCTAACAGATTGAATCCAACACCAAGCATTTAATTCATCCTCAACCTTATCAAATACCAAAACATGTCTCAAATTCATATTCCAAAAGTATAACTTTGTATACCTTATATGAATACCATCCGTTACCAAAAACTTACTATTATCAATATAACCTAACCAACTATTGTACTTCATTCTACATTCATCTACACATATTTATATGTATATATATACACATATCCAATTAACCATCCAATCTCAATCATTCAATCCATTTAGCATATTCACCTAGTTTACTAAATTCAACCACTTTTATGACATTTCATACCATATCAAATTACATTTAAACCTATTCACAAGCAACTTTCATTTGATCAAATGCATATATCAACATTTTAACATAACAAAGCATATAAACATAATTAGTACCAAAAGGATTCAACCTAGGTACATGCCCTTTTTAACACGAAATAAAAATTGATACAAACTTTGATAAGTCCAGGATCATTGATTGGATACTGAGTTGAAATTGGATGATCACGAACATAACCTAACCAGCATACAGAAAACAAAACTGTACGCTAAGTGATAGGCTCAAAGGTATTAATATAATTTAAATATATAATACCAACATTAACAAATCTATCTTATGTAAACATGTATAACTATATACGCATATCTACTATATAACTTGGAGTTACCAAGCTTTATATCTTCAATATGAACATGTTAAGTGTGCAAAACTAACAACAATTCATCCCACTTCAATACAATTTACATGGATATTTCATTATACATATAATGACAACATTTTAAACATATTAATATCAAAACATTCCCTTATCATTCCTATTTCTGATTTACCAGTTCTAATGTCACCCAATTCATTCATTTTTTGAGTCTTCTGACTCATTTGAGTCCATTTTGGCCTCTAGGGCTTGGTTTCATTTAATTCGCATACTTTATCGTATGATTACAACAATTTAAATGCATTTAATTACAAAACACATTGATATAATTATGTTAACTTGACTCAAAATTTCAAGATGGATACTCTTATTAGCCAATCTTCATCTCAACTGGTATCATAATGTATCATCAACTAACCCAAAATATAGACATGTACATTTAATAGAGTAACTTGTAACACCCCCTACCCGTATCCGTCACTGGAATAGAGTACGAGGCATTGCCAAGGAGTACGACACACTTACGGATAATTTAAATATATTTTCATAACAACTTGTCTCGATTTCATACTATTTCATATTTAATCTTTATTCACCAAAGTATTTGAAATATCATCTTTATACAAATAGTACACTTGAGGTACATAATTCCATAATTATGAATGATCACATTTATCGAACATATTCCACATTCATATATCAATGTCTCATGTCTCCATATATCAATAACCGTCATTGTTCTTGTTTTTCAGATAACTATATGTAACCGTTCATAAATATGCAATTCACTGTTTCTTCCTGTCAATCACAATTTCAAATGACAAATTCATGTGTATGAGCTCAACCTCATTAAGTGTTTAAATTCTGTCACTTTGATTCACATACTCATAATATACTAACATATTTTGTCAATCACAATCTCTGAATGACGAAATCATATAATTGAGCTCAATAATAATAATGAAAACATTACTTACATTTCTTTTTCCACACGTTACATTTACAACTTACCAGCTTGTCCATTTAAGGAACGGCTTACAGATTTGAGTACATCGTGATCTGAAACCCGAAGTCTAGCTGAAGCACATAAGTGCTAAACAGAAGCCCGAAGGCTAACTGAAGCACACAAGTGCTAAACGGAAGCCCGAAGGCTAACTGAAGCTCATCAGAGCTGAATTGAAACCCCAAAAGGGTTAACTGAAACTCTTATGAGTTAACAGAAGCTCGTAAGAGCTAAACGGAAAGCAAACACGAGAATTCGCAACAAATGCTGAATCTCGGTTTACTTGGGTAATTTGTCGTCAATTCATCTTTTTCATTGAAAGATCGTACTCATTTCCTGCGTTCCATTCTTTCGAAATACTCAGTTCAATTTCATAACTTTTGTACACAATTTACTTATTTCAACAATTAACATACATAAATATTCCAAATAAAATATTATATCATTTCTAATTCAACATTCATCGATTATAATCGGGCATGTGATCAATTTATACACAAGTCATTCATATATATATATATATATTTATATTTTTCCTCCTCCTCCTCTCCATTCACATCCTTAGTATAAATAACACACTTGTAAGTAACATTATCCATAATTTTCACTAATTACTTATGTGAATATTCAAGCTATCCACCCGTGTCATAGTCACTAAATTATTTATATTTGAAGCTATGGAACTCAAAATTAAGGTCCACTAATTTTTCCTGAAACTAGACTCACATATCTTCTCACCATAAAAATTTCATAATTTTTGGTTGGGCCAATTAATACAGATTATTCATTGAAGTCTCCCCTGTTCTGCTGTCTGACAGTTCCAACCCTTCTTCACTAAAAATTAATTATCTCCTCGTACAGGATTCGAATAATATTTCTGTTTGTTTTTCTTGAAAATAGACTCATTCAGGATTCTAAACATATAAATTTAAGCCCCTAATTATTTTTATCCAATTTTTTATGATTTTACAAAGTCAAAACAGGGGAACCCGAAATCATTCTGACCTTGTCTCACAAAATTTATCATATCTCATGATTTACAATTCCATTGCTTACATCATTTCTTCTATAAGAAACTAGACTCAATAAGCTTTAATTTAATATTTTATTCATCCTATAATTCCATTTCTAAAATTTTTGGTGATTTTTCAAAGTTAGACTACTGCTACTGTCCAAAACAGTTTTAGTGCAAAATATTGATTTCCATTTTGCCCCAAATTTCACAATTCATACAATTCAATCCTTACTCAATTAACCCCTCAATTAAGATAATTTTCTCAATTAATACTTTTACTAGACATTATAATTTATTTCATAACTATTGAAATTCAGAATTTTCACATAAAACTCTAACTTCAAACTTTTTTACAATTAGGTCCCAAACATTCACTTTCTATTCAATTCTTTCAATAAAATCAGCATATAAACAATTTAAAGCTCTAATTCCATGCCAAATCATCATATACTTCTAGCACGTATTCATAGAAACTTTCAATTTCTTTCATAGAATCAAAAACTAATGAATTCAACAAGTGGACCTAGTTGTAAAAGACACAAAAACACAAAACTTTCAAGAAATAATCAAGAATTGAACTTACTTGAAGTAAAAATATGAAAAACCAGCTCAAGGAAACTCTTCCATGGTGTTTTTTCTGATGAGAATGTAGAAAAATAAAGAGAAATCTAGATATTCCAATTTGGTCCCATTTTTATTTAGTTAATTTTGGCAATTTTCCAATTTTGCCCTTAATTCACCAATTTCCTGATTTTTCTCAGCTATTGCCGCCCAAAATATCCCCTATGGGATTATTTTCACTTTAGGTCCTTCCTCATTTGACAATTGAGCTATTTAATCCTTTTAGCAACTTTTACACCTTTTTCAATTTAGTTCTTTTTATTTAATTAACCACCCAAACGTCAAAATTTTCTGACGAAATTTTAATACTACTTCACTAACACTCCATAAATATTTCTAAAAATATTTATGACTCGGTTTATGAAGTCGAGGTCTCGATTCCTCATTCTCGACCCAATTTACTTAATTAATTCTTTTAAATCACCAAATTCACTAATTCAAAAATACTTCTGTATTTACATTTGACTTATAGGTATTAATTTATTAAATTTTCGACTCAATCGTCGGATTTAGTGATCTCAAATCAATATTCCCGACACCATTGAAAATTAGGCTGTTACAGTTAAATTTGCAATATCATCACATAGTTCAATTCACATCCCATCATTTTCAATTCAACATCAATTCATCATGTAACATAACATATTTTAGCTCAATTTCATACCAATTTATTTTATCAGTTAAATCTTGTAATTTTCTATTTTATTCAATTTAATCCCTATCTCAATATTCAATTCCAACCATAGTATTTTACTCAATAACTATTAATATCTTACCTCAATATTTTATTAAAACTCACGTCACTTGTCATTGTCTCTTGCCTTTCCAATCCCTTTCGGTGATCCTGCATTGTCTTTACCTAAGAATAATAATCCAGTGATAATTATATCAAATTCTATCCAAATCGCATTCAATTACAAAGTCATACATATTTTATAAATTATTCAATTTAGTCCCTAAAATCGATATAGCTATATCTTTCAAATTTGAGCTTCAATTTTAAAACTAATATCAGTTACATCCTTCTATAGACCTCTATTATCTATAATTATAGAAATATGACATCAATTTTGAAATTTATTCATTTTATTCCCTATGTTCAAAAAATTAACAATTTAACTTTATAATCAAGTCCTTTTTCACTTCTAAGCTTAAAATCTAACAATTTAGTACTAATTTCTTCAAGCATTTATCAATGAAAACTTTTAGAAACTTTAACAATTTTTCAAAATAATACACGGGCTAGCTAAATCAAGCTCTTGAGACTTCAAAAACATAAAAGGTACAAAAAAAAAAAACTTAAAATCATACCAAAATGAGGGATCAATGAACAAGGATGATGACAATTTTTTTTCTTTTAATTTTCCTTTATACCATTAATTAAACTAATTAATCATTCTTTACTTAATTAAACATTAATTAACAACTTAATGATAATTAACAAAGTTGGTGATGCAAGATGTCATCTATCACCGTTTGGCACAATGGGAAGGGTCTGATTACTCAATTAGTCCTTCAATTAATTAAAATTATATAACGATTAAATTTTACCATTTTTACAATTTAGTCTTTATATGTTAATTAACTATCAATTCATAATAATTACTAGACCAAAATTTAATTAACTTTAATACTAATCTCGTAAATATTAAATAATAATATTTACTGATTCAACATCGAAATGAGATTTTAATGCTATATCATATTATATAATATATTAATAGTTTATATATATGCATTAATGATTAAACATTATAGTATCTTGTAAGACTACATCTTTTACTATAATCTATATTATAATAATAGTTATATATGTATTAATATTTTTAATAATAATTTATATTATATTATTATTTTATGTATTAGTAATATACCAATTTAGTATATCGGTTTAAGGTCATATTAAGTAATCGGTTTACGTAATAATTATGTAATATATTATTATATTATCATTAAAGTTAAATTTTATAGATTTTAATATTTTTTAATTATATATATTTATTATACATATATAATTATTGTATTAAAATATTTTATATTAAATTAATATTTTTAAAAATTTATTTCACTTTATAATTTATCATAAAAATAATATTAATTATTTTTCCTATTAATAAAATTTTAATATAAATATGCAACGCTTATAAATACATTTTCAAAAATAAAGAATTATCATTTATTTATAATTTGTTTTAAGTAATGTCATAAAATCATATTAATTATTAGTGTCTATTATAATTGTTCAGTTATAAACTCGAGTTTTTTCGAGACTTGGTCGAATTTATCTCAAGCTTGGGCCTTCTTAAGCTCAAATTCTGTTGGACTCTGGCTTTCTCTGGCTTGAGCTTTTCCAGGCTCAAATCTGTTATGAACTCGAACTTTTTCAGATAATTGCGAGCTTTAAATGAGGCCATCATTTTGCATCAGCATTTGGTTTGTAGTTGGATTGTGTGGCATAGTGAGGACTGTGTTTACCATCAACATTTCTCTAATAGGTAACAAGCTTCGCTGGTATGGTAGTAGGATTAGAGTGCCCTTTGGTTTTCCTACATACTTGTCTTCCATGGACCAAGCTTTTCCCCAGATTAGCAACATTATTTTTGTCAGAGAAATCCGAGTCAATTAAATATCATAAATTCAATAAATTAAGTTTATTTTAAACTTTTTTTTTTTTTGCATTTTACAAGTAAACAACCGATAGGTACGATTTCGAATATTCAAATTCTGCACAGGTGATATTACAACAATCTTACAGAAAATTTTGCAGATCATTAACTCGTGAAAATGATTAATATTTAGGTGATGTTGCCAAAGACAAATACACCATGAACCTTTCTTCAAGATGGCCAGAATGAACAAAGGAACAATCCAAAGCTATGTTGCTTCAACTTCTCGTTTTTTATTTATATATCCATGTTCGACACTCATCTAAAGATGCTCTAAATATCTATATCTAACACTCACACTCAAATTTCATTAGCTAAGATTCCAAGTTCTAATTGTACCTCTCAGCATTTATACTTGGTAAAATTATGAACAGCAACATGAATTAGAGTACAGGGACAAATTAATCGATAAGAATGATATTATACAAAGGAGACGAATTCAGAAACTTGAACCACGGAAAATGAGTTTGGTAAGACATATTCGGACGTAAAATCTGAGGTTTAATTGCTTGATAGCAGAGTCTAATTAATGTGAAATGAACAAAGTGAACAAAATAGATGGACAATCATCGACTACATGAATTCGGCAGAGAAAAGCAGAAAAATAACACATTCTATATATTAAATGTGCATGCTACAAACCGGATTCTTCGATCAAAAAGTCTTCAACTTCATTTTGTAAATCAGTTCCGTCACTCTTTCATCTACAGAAAATTTTGTGAAAGCATAACTTAGTTTAAAGCTAAGGATTAGTAGATTAGGAGTGAAAGAAACAATCAATTAACTAAAAGTTGAAAACTACCTGAAAATAATGTTGTCCCCTCTTCAAGCTGTGGATTATAATATGACACAAACACATTTGTTCTGCTTTGGTTCGATTACTGCTTTCTTTTCTGCACATAACCGAAAGATACAAATGTTACTTTATGGAATTGCACAGACTGCAGTTTTCAGACCAAGGAGTATTATCATTGATCTTTATGAAAAACTTCATATTATAGTTTCCAGAGTTGCACCGATAAAAATTGTACCTTTTTCCACAGGAGGAGGTTGAACAACAACGTGCATAGTTGTTACCCCACCGGGAATATCACAAAGAGGGCTCTGACACTCTCCCAAAGTTTTGTTGTTCTCCAATATTTTTCCAGCACTGATTAACTTGACATCTTTCACTGTCCTCGGACCATTTTCCTTCTCTGCCCGAAGTTAAAAATAGTATAATTCATCAGAATAAATGTCAATAAGTCTGAAATGAAATGAAATATGAAAGAGGTCTCATCATGAACAGGAATCACAAAAGAACATCAAGAGAAATCCAATGCCATTCAATCAGAGACAAAAGTTGAGACTTCCCCTCAACCACAGTCCAAAACTAATACAACCGTTTCTTTTCTTCTGTTCTTTCCTGCGTTCACTAAAAGTAAGCCATTTTCCTTTTATGTGAAATGTACAGTGAAGTAAGAGCTAGATGGCAGAACCTTGTTCAAACAACGTTTTAGTTTAACTGAGTATCTGTAATTTATAATTAAAATGCAGACCAAATACATAAAAAAACACAAAGCACCTAAAAGAAAGAATCAAGAGAGTGGGACAGAGGGATGAAGATGAAAGCAGGTCAAACTGATAACAACAATATACTAGCATAAATATTAAAAAATCATCTAGATCATCTCAGTTTGGAATTCAATTATAAACTGTTCAACACAAGTGCCTCATTCACCAGAGTTTGGTAGGCACCATCCAACAGTGTCATGGACGCTTTATAGGCCGCACATATAAGAGGAAAAAGGCATTAGTTTAAGTCTTTAAAGTAAAATTATTTACTTTTTCTTTTACGTTAGTTTTACTTTAGGTTCAGTTTATTTTAGGCTATTTTAAACTAGGGTTAAGTTGTTCTATTTCCTTCGAGAAACATATTTTTATTTGTGTAACTAGCCCCTGTTTAAGGACCTATTGGAGAATAAAAACATAAGCAAAATTTCTATCTATTTTTCAAGAGATCTAGGTCTCTCTCTAAACAAGTCCTAAAGGTTTACATAAGCAAAATTTCTACTTATTTTTCAAGAGATCTAGGTCTCTCTCTAAACAAGTCCTAAAGGTTTCAGTTTCCCTTCAACAAGCTGATTGTTAGCCACCATAGGTCGTTCTAGGAATAGTGATAAAAGAAAGGCAATTGCTCCCAACGTGCCCGTTAATCGCCCAGTGACTTGATCTTATTCCTGTGTTCTCAACAAACAGACACATTTCGAAACGGAAAAAGAAGGCCATATGATGCAATGAAGTAAACCAAAACTTTTATGGTAAGTTGGTTTAATTTATTATTCTCGCTTACTTCAGATGAATACAAATATCAGTTATCCATAAAGCAAAAGATAAGAAACAGCAGTATCTATCACACTCTTCAATCGATACAAATTTAACACCTATTCATCTTATACCAAGGAGAAAGCATGAACCTGATTTTATGGTAATCAAGCATTTCTAATCCATTTACTGATAAAAGTATTCCAATTACTCTGCTATGGAGGACTGAAATTTTGGTCTTAATAATGATTCTATTTTCTTGCATAGTTTCACATATCTGAAAAGCAAACGAGCAAGGTAGCAATATGAATAAACCACGGAAACATCGAAAAGTAATGTCATGAACATGATCCCATGATTCCCATCCTTCAATTCAAACCAAATGGAACAATAAAACACTAGTAAAAAAACAATCATATGGTAAAATAAAGCTGAAAGATAGACTGCGTAAATACATTAGCGTTCCATCAAACACCTATGGAACTAACCTTTAGGCCATTGAGCAACAACACTTTCCTTCAAAGTTGCAACACTAGTAGCAGCAGGGAAAGTTTTGGGACCGATATCGGATCCATCTGTCAATCGAAACTTGATCTCCAACTGATCTTGCACACTAGCCATCTTCCAAAATCTAATCCCTACCCAATATGGACTTATCCCCAAATCTATACAAAAAAATCTCAGTCTAAATGACTTGCAAATATGCCAAGATTCCTCTGAAGTGGTTGGTTTCCGATATTTACAACAATTAAACACTTACCAAGAACTCTCAACCGGAAATTTCTGCAGAACTGAAATTAAAAAAGGAAAAAGAAGAAAAAAGAAAAAGAAAATTTGAATTACATATGCAGGCGATCTATTTAAGGAAAAAAGAGCATAAAAAGTTAAAAGTTCAAGGAGTATATAGATTTGAATGATAGTTTCCAAGTAACCCAAATTGGGTAAATCCAAAAAGTAGAAACATCGAATAAGCAAGATCCATGAATATGAACTATATATAAAAGAAAAGGAAGAGAAAATCCCCAAATTATAGTCTTTAAGATTGCAAAATCAGCTAAAAGATCCAATAATGGGTCACACCCAAACCAAATAAAAAAAGAAGAAGAAGAAAAGAAAGTGAAAAACCCTTGATGGGTTATCTTACTTGAGTCCAAAACTGATCTGGGTTGGCTGAAAAAGCCAAGCTTTGAAGAAGAAGATAGATATTAATGGGGCGGCTTTGATATGATTATATATTATTATAATTTATCAAATATCAAATCAACAGAGAGAGGAAGAAGAAGAAATCAAAAGAGAAATAAATCTGAACAGAGAAGGCTGTTTTGGAGTTTTCAAAGTCTTCTAAATCTATGGTCAATGCTCCCATTCTTCCAATCTCCTAAGCTATGGAAATTTACACTTTTTTTTTTCTTTTTGTCTTTAAAAAATTAAAAAGAAAAAAGAGTAAGTAAAATATGACCTTTTTCTCTAATTTTATTACACCAATTTTTTTAACTTGAGACAAAATTAAGGTCCCTTGTTCATATAAAACAACTGATTTATCTTCCATGTGTCTTTTTGTTATTTGTTTCATTTATTTATCGGTATAGGTGAGATATCAAATTTTAATGTAAATTCTCCAGTCCTCAATTTTAAAATTGAAGAATTTGGTATTTAAATAAATAGAGTAATTCAATTCGAATAAATAAGGATAATTAATCACGATACTATCTATACATAATTTTGATTAGTATAATAATAAACTTAATTTTTAAAGTTTACATATTTTATCAATTTAATTTTAATTTAAAATTACATCCCGTAACATTTATATAAATATGTAAATATTGATGCTAAATTTATTAAATATTTTAGAATTAAAGTGAAAATGATAAACTATATAAATATTGAAAGTTTAAATTTATTATTATACTAATTAAAATCACATATAATTGACAGAAATCATGAACCCTGAGATTTCAAAATTACTCTGAGGACTAATTCACTAAAATTAGAAATTGAAAGGGCTTTTTACCAAATTTTTCCTAATTTTCAGGGAAAATAAAGACACAAGGAATCTTTCACACAAGATTCTAATTTGGTTTTCTTGTAATCAAATTCCAAAAATACCAAACCTTTCCAAGAACAGGAAGTTCTTACTTCTTTGATTCACAAGAGATATTATTACAAAAGGAAAGATGTAACGATGGATTTATTTGACAAATAAATTAAACAAATGAGTAGAGAATCCACAGCCATCTCCATACAGAAGAGAAATGGAAAAAAGAATATTTCTGCAAATTTTTTAAATGTTTCTCGTCAAGTGTACATAACAAATACTGAGATATATTATAATATACCCTAAGAACAGGTCCCCAATTCATGGGAGCTGTAACAAAGCAATCTCCATAATCTATGTTCTAAATTTCAACAAGAATATTTCAAATTCAAGTAAAGAAAAAAATATATGGGGAACTAACAAAAATGAAACCAACAGAATTTTTTTTTCTTTTTTTTTTTATATAAAGAAAATGGAAGGAAAAATGAAAGGAACAGTCTGGGTTTGATGTGGGAGCCTTTCCAAATGAACTGCTCAAGCCATTCATTGTCTTCCTACACCGGCGACATCAATGGGGAACACATCTGAGTCTCATGTATTTTCGCACCTTATTCCGAACACAAGCAATATAAGCCAAGAACCCCCTTGCAGGAAGAGCAATACGTGTATCCTTTTCCCACACGAAAAAAAAATAAACATTGATTGATTGCTATGTTACAAACTGAAAAAGAAAGAATTTTCATGGTCGTGCTAGAAATGCAGGTCCTTTCCGGCTAAGCGTTTTTTGAGTGATGACAGTAAATCCAATCCTCAAAATTGTTGCCCTCTTTGGCCCAATTTTTCACCCCCCCCCCCCCTTACCTTTCTGAAATAGATCTTGATATAATTTTCAGGCTGCAATAAAACACTCAGACTTGGTAGTGTCTCTTCTGAGTCTATTATATCTTCCCTTCTAACTCCTCTAACCCCGTTAACTACAATTCCAAAATGTGGCAGTTCCTAACAAAATCATTGGAGTAGTTTACATACTTGGTCCAAAACGGCCGAAGATGCTCGAAGCCAATCTGCAGCCATGGTTTCGATTGGCCATTGTAATGAATAACTGCAGCTCTTTTCGCTTTCTCAATATTGGTCTTAGTCTGGTAGCCCAAGCCAAGCATATGCCATGATGGGTCAATCGGATGAATGTGGCCCTTAAATGCAATTAAAGCAGGTGGCAGAGTTCCAAGCTTCCACATTGTTAGGTTCCACTTCAGGTTCTGCCACAAAGAAACCAATAATCAAAGTAAATGAGTGAAATAAACTCTTTTTTGCCAACCAAAATAATAATAATAAAAATAATTCCGAGCAAAATGGCATTTCTTGTACAGAAATACTGCCCTTGCACAAAGTATAGAAAAAATGGAGCCCATCCCAATATAAGATCAATAAACCTAAAGGAAGGATGACAGTGATGATATTCAATTTCGAACAAAGGTACAGTAAAATTAAGCAAACAGTCAGGAACATGAGTAGCCAATAAGTTACCTCTTTCAGCCAATAATGATATGTTTCTCTTATATTCGTCTTTCTCCAAGTGCGGAGATCAAATATATTCATCCCATAAGCCCATGCACATTCATCAGGATCCAAATGCTTAGCTATAAGGGGATGGGAAAAATTGAAGTAGTTTCTGAAATGTTTGGACATCACCCACTCATCCTCACCTTTACAAGTTTCAACAGCTCCATTAACCTTTCCCCACAAGTCAATCTCCCAAAGAGGAGATAAATCACGCTGAATTACAACGTCGTCGTCTAGAAAGACCACTTTGTCAAGGTTTGGAAAAAGCTGATCAAAAACCCACAATCAGAAAGCATATTTTGGGAGGAAAGACAGTGTGTGTAAAAGAAGAAATTACCTCTGGTAAATATATCCGAAGATGGTTGAGTAAAGATATGTACTTTGGACTTCTAGCCTGCAATTTCGAAGCGAATGTTCGAGGAGTAGTATTGGAGAGATTTGCCCCTGCAAGATGATTGCCATGATAATAATTTCGAATGCCATGATGGTTCTCTACAGCTTCAAGCACAGGAACATTCTCTCTTGTTAACCAATCAAACTGGTGAACCCCTTTCACTTCAACTATTGCAGGGGATACAGGGTTTAGTGCAAACCAGGCGTGCATACCAGCATATGTCTTCTTATCTGTGATGATATGGAAGACAATTTTTTCAGGTCTCAGAGATGACTGAACAGCAGAATTGACAACGACCGATGCAGCCAATATGTTGTCCGTTGACAGGATGAAGTGGTGGTAAGAGTTGTTGGAAAGCACAGGGAGGAGCTCAGGAGAAGGCAGTTGTCTGCGTGCATGAGCATTGGAAGAATATTCATCAGTTAAACGCAGAGAAAGACAGTATAAGCCTTTCGGAATGGAACTTGCAGCAAAGTGTTTGTTCATCAGCTCGGAAAATTTAGATTCCCTAATTTCTCTTTCGAGTTTCTCCATCTGCACAGAAGCGACAAATTAAATAGGAAGTTCACCAAACCTTACAAAATTTGAGAAAACTAGAATTCATAACAACCGTATATAGATATTTGTATTTCTGATCACTTCCTTACATTTATCAAGATGCAAATATACCCAAAAAAGTAAAGAAGAAATTTCATTAAAAAAGAAATAAAATTAGAGTAGGAGCTACAACAGATAAAAAAGAAAATATAAGCCAGTAGCAGGTACAAAAAAGACATCTTGGCACAAAGATGATCAACTTATTCTAGGCACAATGCAGCCTGATATATTGTTTGAAAAACATGAAATCTTATACAGCCCCAGCCTTTAGTTTTCCTAAGGCCACCAGCATGAGGCCTTAATGTCACTAGCACTAAAACTTATCCATATCCAACAGGATGATGATTTTAGTGCAGTTGAAGCCTCGCAAACAGATCATGCATGCATAATGTCAACCAGACTGCACTTCATATATCCATCGAAGGCCAGGAATAGGTTAGTACCTAGTATCAGTTAAGCAAAAGATAAGCATTCTACAGACGTGAAATGATTAATGTCCCTAGCTTTCACCAATTTTGCTCAAATAAGCCAGACTCTTTAGGTTTCTTCTTCCCTATAATTATTAACATCACCACAAATAATCGTATAAAGATGCTGTGGACATTCACAAACTTCAAGAATTTTACTTTTGTTCCTTCTCAGTTGCAACTTATAGAACTTGTCGTGCTCATGAATTATATAAATAATATTGACCAAAGTAGAAATTCAAAGATCGTGCTTGAAACAACTACATTCTTTTGGCTTCAATAATTGATTTGTTCTCTTCCCAAAAAACTTGGGTTTAAGGCTTCGATAAAAAGACAAAATGGAGAGAAAAAGGAGACAAGGGGAAGAGAATGAGGGAGGGTAAGATAATAGATCTAAACAGATCATCTTATAGACATTAAGAAATTAACAACTTGGAAATTTGACACTCCTAATAGCATTTCCGTCTCTGAATTTTGATTGCATCCAAGTTATGTACCAAAAAAAGATGTTATCTCCAAGTCCATTATAACAGCAAAAGTTGGAAAACACGAGCATGCTTTTCATAGACAAACTGAAGAGCTTGTTTGTAATGCTTTAGATGTCCAAAAACTAAAACTTGATAACCATATGATTATGTGTCATCTAGAAGCTGAAGCCTGTAATCTTCTTTAGTTCATTTTTTGGAGTGTCATTGGTGATTTGTTCTCGAAGCCCAAAATACCCAAAATGCAAAATACCATCTGAGTTATGCCCAGCTCCATAATATACAGCCAAAGGTCAATGAAACCGCACAAGTAAAACAAGCATTTAACCTAGGAACTTCTAGGTCTAAATCTAATATAGTAGTGAGAAGAAAATGTTTCAAAACCTATTCAAAAATCAACCCAAGGGGTCTAATACATTAATTCATGTAATGAAATGAATTAAATATCAACCTTCAACCATGTTAACAAAAAAAAAAAAAAAAAAGCAATAAAGTAAATTAAAAAGTAATGTAACATGATTGTACCATTGCTCTTAACATGAGAGCGAAGGTCTTTGCATCATATTGATTATTCTTCATTTCAGAAACAAGTTGATTAAATGAATCTGGAAGCTTTATACCATCTGGGATTTCCTCGGCGTTTACTTGATTGAGGATCTTATAAAAGTCCTTAACTAGTCTCTGCTGCACCATCATCATAAAAGACCAACTCAATTTAAAAATCATAAATAAATTGTTGACCACAAAAAAAATCGGAAAATTGGTTCCAGTATGGAGAGAATGGATATTTACCCCTGAATCATCAACTCTACCAAGAAGCCTCGGTCCTAACCGCCTACCTAAACAATCTGGGAATGGTAGAAAAAATAATAAAAGTCATGGACCTGATGACAGCATTATGAAACTATAAAAGGATTTACCAATCTAGTTGCCTAACTTGGAATGCAACATGAAGAACAGACCTAGTTTATAATTTAATGTAGTCAAATTTATCGATACAAACGTTGAAATGTACCAGAAGAATAAATGAACATGATCAAGAACTACGATTACACGCAATAAATCTCGAGCATCAATTAAGAATTTGGGTTTACTGGTTCCATTCAATTCCCATGGCATTTCCATCAGGAAAGTAAGTGCTCAAAACCATTAGATTACATACATAAATAAACTTTTGAAAACAGAAAGATCTGGATCCAAGTTAAGCAATTCCACATCGGAAAGTGGAATTTTTTTTATGTAAACAGAGACCGAGGAGCAACAAAAAATTTATCTAGCTAGTTCAATTAATTTGACAACCTAAGCATTTATTGCTTAAAAACTGAACTGCAGTAACGAGATTCAGATTCAACCAGCAAAATTGGGTCAAAGAAACAAATTGACAAATCCATTTTTTGTTATCCTTGGATCTTATACAACTGCAAATAACTTTTTCAATTCCAGCAAGATGAACACAATTTAACCAATAAGCCCTATTAACCAATGAGCTCAGTCCTGAAACCAAATCAGATCAACAGGAATCTAAAAAAATGGAGCATCATCGCATCAACCAAATGAAATAAAATCAAAAGTACCTCCCACAGCAAATCAAATGCATGACCAAATCAGAATCAGGAGAAACTAAGATTCCAGGAAAAAAAAAAAGGGAAGTATATAAAGGAAACGAACATCATATGAAGATAATAAAAGAACCGAATATTATCCAATTAGCTCCATCAACACCCAAATCAGATTATGATAAATCCAAATATTATCCAACGGCTCATAATATCAATCAAAATCAAATGCATAACCAAATAAACATGAACAGAGTACGAATCAGGATAACTAAGATTTCAAGAAAAGACTAACATATAAACAAAACTAATATAAAATGTCAATAACTATAGAAAACCTACTTCATATCAGCTGCCACCCGCATATAGAAAATAACCTCACATCAAATCCAATAAAGATCTATCAGAAAACAATAAAAAGAGAACAAAAAAATCATAAAAAATTAAAAAGTGCATACCAAATGAGGAACACTTGTTGACACCTTCAAGGGTAACAATAGCAGTAAGAATGAAGACGAAAGGCAATAAGAAAGCGAGGATTAGAATGGTATGGAAAAGGGTCCTATATGAAATGTGTCTAGCTGCCACCTTGATCTTCATCAAGTCAATAAACCCATTGTTGCTTGATATCGTTAAACTTCTCATGCTAGGCGAGACGTGAAGCTGCATCCTTGTCTATGCAGCCCCACCACACCTAAACAACTCCACCGTCCCCCAAAACACGCCACCCTTGTTCTTGTTATCAAATCCCGCTCCTCCACAATATCTCTCGCTGCTCGGATCTGCACCCAATCCCAATCCCACCACCATCAGATCCAACGCCTTCCTCTTCTTTCCCTGATTCAATCTTTAATTTCTTGATCTGGGTTTCCTTCTTTTCTTTTTTTTTTCAGTTGGTCCTTTTTACAAAGACCTTCACTGCATTGAATTTTTTAACACCCACAAAAATTTCGGGTTTTTTTCCTCTTGATTTCCCCCCTTTTCTTGATTTTTTTTAAATCAAAGAATTAAACTTGGGGTTGTTTGAGATCTGGGTAATGGTTATTGAAGCTCTCACATAGATCAAGAAAAAAAATAGAAGAAAAAAAAAAGAGGTAAACAAAGTGAACCTGGGTCCTTTTTGTTTTAAATTGTGTTGAAAAAAATGGGTTTTTTTTTTCTCTTTCTTTTTCTGTTCTAATCAAGCTCTCTCATTGGTGCCGGTGGATCAGCTCATGTAATTTACTTTCTTCTTTTATAAAATATATTAATTTAATTATAATTTTTAAAGAAATGAGAATAATTAACAAAAAGAAAAACAATAAAAATGATAACTTTGATTTTGATGAGTCAATAACGTGTGGGCTTAGAGAGAGACAAAGGTGGGAGATTTTGACCTGAGAGAGAGAGAGAGAGAGAGAGAGAGAGAGAGAGAGAGAGAGAGAGAGAGGAAGCAAACCAATGCTAATCAAAGGGATGATCTTTAAACCTATATTTAGATGTTTTTCCTAAGTTTACGGGCAAGCATTTACTTTATTTGTGGATGTTATTTTCTTAATTTCACTTCAACAAAAATTAAGTTTTTTTATCTCATAATAATTATAAAAATAGTATTTTCTTTTCTTAATATTTATATTTTTAAACTTTAAGTAGGGAGATTTATATTAAGTTTAGTCTAGATTTAATTATAATATGTTATTTAAATTTAATTATAATATATATAAAAAATAAATTTATAGTCAATATTTAAAAGAATTTATAGTCTCTTATTAACTCAAAATAAACATTCAAATTCATATTTTCTTGGATTAATAATAATATTTATACCAATCGAATTAAGAATGAATCGATTTTTTCATTATCATCGTATCTCAAAAATCAAACTATAAAATATGTTAGGCGAAAATATCAATATGAAAAGTGAAAAACTACCAAAAACTAAGTTGTTGGATATTTTTAACTTTTGTGAATATGACTTAAATGATTGCGGAAGTGAAAAGTTTGTAATAAGTTACAGAATTTTACCAATTTTGATGAAAGAAAATTATTATATTAATGTCTCTTTTATATCCTTTTTTATTATTGAACAATGCCATACCTTCTTTTCTTTTCTTTTTTATTAATTCATAAGAGGTTTATTTTCCCTCATTTTCTTTAAACTAGGTTTTTTTAAATCAAAATCTAGCTCAAATTTAAATTAAACATTTAAAAAATTGATATATATAAATATTAATATAAAATTATATATTTTTAAAATAGTTAAGTGAATTTTTGATACATAACCTAATCTTTATGCCATTGCTTAAAGTAAGAAATATGTCTTCATCATGGTGTAAGTTTGGTATAAAAACATCGTAATAATCTTGGTCATAATATTTGTTCGGATTGGTCCATTATTTGTCATGAACTAAATTATGATTTATGATAAATAATGACAGATTTTGGTCATTAAATGTTCAACGTAATAAAATAATAATAATAATAATAATAATAATAATAATAATAATAATAATTGAGAAAAATAATTAGATGAATAAGGAAAGTGATATTTATGACGAATTATCTCATTTTATAGTATAAAAATGTGACACATTTTGTGGAAGTTTTAAACATTACAAGCGAGAGTCAGATTGACAAATGTCTTTTAAAAATATAATAAAATATTAAAAGTAAATATTTAAAAAATATAGAC
The DNA here is from genome assembly GCF_025698485.1 of Gossypium arboreum. Lineage (NCBI taxonomy): Eukaryota > Viridiplantae > Streptophyta > Magnoliopsida > Malvales > Malvaceae > Gossypium > Gossypium arboreum. The sequence continues at coordinate 8,593,072 of NC_069073.1, read as the reverse complement.
ATATGTCAAAATTTTAAATCTGCTTATAGAATAATAAATATATAAATGTTTTAAATTTTATAAAAGTAAAATATGTTCATGAGCTAAGTTATCCATCCAAGCTTGAAGGTCTGTTTGAACTTTGGGAATGTTTAGACAAAAATATTAGGTTTGAAAATTGGATTTGGGCAAAAATAATAGATTTGTTTAAAATATAAATCAAACTCAAGCTTGAACAATTAAGGCCCCAAACAGCTCAATCTTACCTGCTTTTAAGTTGTCTATTTATATATATATATATATATATATATATATATATATATATATATAGGTAAGTTATAATACATAAAAATCAAATCTATAGTAATATATAATACTACTATAATGTAAACATTAAAAATATTAAGATAATTAAATATAAAATTTTAATAAATAAAAATATATAAAATCATTAAATATTAAATTAAAATAATATAACTATATATTTTAAAAATAATATAGGTGGATCTAAAATAAGTTTAAGTTAACTATTTATAAATATAGATGAATTTAGACAAAACTTTAAACTCATATTTCAGATCGAACCGAACTTGAATAATCATAAAATATATTAATTTGATACCGAAACTCAAGTCACGTAACCTTCTGTCCATTATTGACCAAAAACAAGTTTTGGTCCATATAATGCAAAGCCCCCAACATTGCTTTAGGTTTGAATTTGACAAGAAAATAAAGCTAAAAAGTCGTAAACTGGGTTTAAGATCACTTTAAGGCATTTGAATTATCAAACTCTTAATCGAAAAGAAAGGTCTAAAACAGAGTAAATAATTGATAAAATAGTGACTATATAGACATTTAAATATACGAAAAGAAAGTAGAGATGGTGGGGCATGTGGAGACACATAAACATTGTAGGGTCAATTCCTCCCATAAAAATAAAATAAAATTATCTATATTTTTTAAAATACTATATAATTAGAAAATTAATCAAAAAATTGAAAATGATTTATTAAAATTTTTTAAAATGAATTATTTTATAAAACCGTAAAAATATATAAATCTCTATCCGTTACTATGGTATTTTTCCTATGGCTTTGTGCTCATTATGGTTGAACCATAAGTGCAATAGTGTTGGAACATTGGTATGCCCTGTGACACAGCAGAAAGAAAAAAAATTTCGGCAATTACAATCTATGGAGCCATGTATGAGGAATGAACCCGATTGAAAAAAATTGAAAAATATACCTTAAAACAATTTGAAAAAAAAGCAAAATTAGTATGGATTTGAAACCGCCATCAATACGAAAAAACCTCAGTTGCAACAAAAATTCTTAACTTCTATGTGATCCATCTGATAGAAGAATGATCATAACACTTTCCAAACTTTTCAGAGAGAAAACACGAAAACTTTCTACTAATTAAAGTGATATTTCATGTAAACCAATAATTGGGATGACATCTTCCTTTTATTCAAAATCTCATATTGAATAAAATCTTTCCGCAGAGAAATTTAAAGGATCTTCCATAAAAATGTGATATCTAATTACTCAAAACATATCTTTGACCAAATTATTTAATAATTTTGATAAAATTATTCTTACTTAAAATTTATAAAAAATCTAATACATATATTATTTTAACTGTATCATTTATGTGTGTACATCAAGTGTGTACATATATTGTAGGGCCCAATTTTAGCCCGGGTCCCAATAAACAATAGTCTAGTTTTTTGTAAGTCCAAATACAACAAAACCCAAACCAAAAAACCCTAAACTCTAGCCCAAAATTACAAGCCCAAAGACTTTTTCAGCAAAAAAGAGGAAAACCCTAGGCAAGTCGCCGCTCGTGCCTGCACGTCGCGCGCCCCTCCGTGTTGTGCGCGGTACGTCAGTGCCCACGTCCACCACGCCACCTACAATAGTCGAAAGAACAGGTGTAAAAAGGCTATAAAAGCCTCATGAGAATCCATTGTAAAGGGAGGGTTTTTTTTAGGGATTACGAATATACAAACAGAGACAAAATCAAAAAATACAGAGAAGTTTTTAAAAGGTGATCTTTTCCCACATTTGGCTTTTGATTGCTGTTTGTTTTATTTTATTTCTTACTTGTACTTAACAAAAAAAAGCGAAGGGCAGGGGGTCATTTACCTTAAGCCGAAGGGTTTGATATTGTGGGTCAGAAGAGGACGTCACCGCCGATGAACCGTGACGAAGCCTGTTTTCCTTCTTTGTTTCTTTAAAAAAATACAAGGCCCTAAAATACATGAAGGTTTTTGGTTCGTTTTCTTGAAGACTTTCAATTTTTTTTTTCAAAATGGGCACTAGATCCGAGTTCTAAGTTTAAAAAAGGGGAAAAATGAGGGTTTTGGAACTCCAACCACCGTGCATGGGGGTCGCCGGCGACAGACCAGCGATGGTCGGTGACTGACCTTTGGGTTGGTTAGAGAGGAAAAGAGAGAAGGTCATTCTTCTTTGAAACAAACAAAGAAATAAGGAAAAAAATTGTAAGTCTTATAATGGGGTAAAACGGTGCGTTTAGTGCCCCCCCTGAATGCTGCTTATAAATGGGGTAAGTCTTATAATGGGGTTATTTACGCGGTTAGTCCCTTCCCTTTGGATTGCTACTTGATTGGGCCCATACGCATGCCTTTTTCTGTTTTAAATTTTGGCCTAGGAATTTTGTGTCAGTTTTGTTTTGACCCACGATAAAATGCTGCGTTTTGGAGCCCGGAATAATTTCGTTTTTAATCCCCATGGGTTTGGCCGCATTGTATTTTATTATTATTTTAAATTATTATCCACTTTTTATTCGGTACTTTAAATTATTTTATATTACTCATATTCTTTTTATTTTCTTTTGGTTATGTCTATATAACTTACTTATTTTAAAATTCCTTTTATGTACATTCTTTATTTAAAGCTTTATATCATGTCATGGCTCTTTTAAACATTTTTATACATTGTTATATATGTATATATAATTTATATTTAGTTGTTTTTATTTTACGTATATTATTTTTGGTATGTTGATATATATATTGTTTTGTATATTACTACTTTAAATTTCTTCTTACATAATACTTATCTTAAAATTCACTTATATATTATTATTTTACATATTATTTATTCTTTTTATTTACGATTCATTTCAAACTTGTACGCCTACCTATTTCAATTTCTTTTTATATATACATATAATTTATTATTTTTGTATATTGTTGATTTGATTTCCTTTTTATTTTTCATATTATTTATTTTAAATTTATTTACCATTATTTAAAAATTGTTACATTTTATTTATGTTAATTTGTTTCATATTTCTTTTAAAATTGTCACTACAGGAAAATAGGGCTTTAGCTGCGTTTTCAGTGGCATTTGGACAAAAAACGCTGCAAATATTATACATTAGTGGCGTTTGAAATAAAACGCAGCAAAAAACTAAGCAATAGCGGCGTTTTTGGTCAAAACGCCACAAAAAACTGAACAATAGCAACGCTTTTGGAAAAACGCCACTATAGATCGAGGTTTTAGCGGTGTTTCTAGGAAAACGCGCTATTGCTTAGTTTTTAGCGGCGCTTTTAGAAAAACGCCACTATAGATAGAGGTTTTAGCGGCATTTTTCAAAAAACGCCGCTATTGCTTAATTTTTAGCGGCGTTTTTAGAAAAACGCCTATAGATAGAGGTTTTAGCGGCGCTTTTAGAAAAACGCGCTATAGATCGGGGTTTTAGCAGCACTTTTGAAAAAACGCCGCAAAAAACATTTCATCTGTCTATTTATAATTTAACTGGTTTATATATATTAAAATATAATTTATTTTTAATTGAATATTTAAATTCTTCAGAAAAATAATGACACGTAAAAAAATTTTAAAAGTAAAAACATAGAAAAATATTTGTTAAAAATATTTTAATTGAATACTATTTTAAGGTTTATGGATTATGGGTTTAGGGATTACGGTTTAAGTGTTGGGGTTTAAAGTTTAGGGGTTAAGGGTTTATGTTTTAGGATTTAAGGCTTGTGGTTTATAGGATTAAGGATTAGGAGTTTAGGGTTTAGATTAATTAATTAATTAATTATGATTATGGTCACATAAAATTACAATAATTATTAAAATGGTTATACAATATATTAAATATTTTCTTATATAATCGTAAAAGAGATAGTATTTAATTTAAAATATTGAATTAATTATCATTATAGTTTAGGGTTTATCGTTTAAGATATATTGTTTAGGGTTTAAAGTTTAGGAGTTAATTAGTATTTGAAGGTTTATGATGAATTATGAGTTTAGTGATTATGGTTTAAGGTTTAGGGTTAGAGTTTAAGATGCAGAGGTTTGAGGTTAAGGGTTTAGTGTTTATGGGATAAAGGTTAGAGGTCTAGGATTTAGATTAATTAGTATTTTTAATTTATATATTAAACGATTTCTTATATAATTGTAAAAGAGATAATATTAATTTGAATATATTAAAATTATGATTATAGTTTAAATTATTTAAGAGATAATATATAAACTTTATATATATTAAATGGTTTAAGATTTAATCTAAAAATATTTTGATATATTAAAATAATTCAAATCAAATTAATTCCTTTACACTTAATTTATTTAAGTGAAATTTAAACTTAAAATTTAGTTCTTATATTTTAATTTGATTAGTTTTAGTCCTGTATTTTTCAAATCGATCAATTTTATTTTTGTTTTCAAAATTTAAAATTTTAGTCATGATCACTCAAATGATAGCAATTATATATGTTTGGTTAAATTATGCTATTAGTCTTGGTATTGTGTGTAAAGCTGTAGGTTGAGTTCATGTTATCTAATTAGATCATTCTTGGTCCTTATACTTTTTGAATTTTGAAATTTTAATTTTGACACAAATGACAACCGTTAAATCCATAACTGGCTTTTTGTAAGTAATATGTTTGTTACATTAGATTTTAGAAATAGCAAAACTTAATGAATTTAATAGCTACCATTTAATTAATACTACAATTTCAAAATTCGAAAATTACTGACTGAATTACTAAAAATAACAAAATTAAAATAAAATGACTAAATCCACAACTTACGTATAATTTAATTACTGATAGAAAAAAATTCATTTCACTTTTAAAAAAGGCACCTTTTTATCCGCAAATTTCACCAAAATTTCCCCACTAAAACCCTTAATTTTTTCCCCTAAAATCAGTATCCTCAAAACTCCCCCAATCTCATCCCTCCGTTGCCTTTTTCAATAAAGAAACTCTCCAACAGCAGCGTCTCCAAGCTCTTATCGAAGGTGTCCACGATTACTCTGGCTCCACTGTACTTGGATGGGGTGATTGGTATTACACGGGTGAAGAAGATAAAGGGAAAAGGAAGTTGAAAACTTTGTCTGCAGTTGCAGAGTAATTCCTTGTGGAAAGAAGGAATTTATTGCAGAATTTCATCCAGTATTCTATGCACAGTAAGTTAGGTTTTATGTGTTTGTTGTTTTTATTAATTAGCACTAGCAATTAGTGGATTTTTTGTTCCTATTCGCATTCCCACTCCCACTCCCACATACTCATTTCGATGAAAGATTGACGAAGCCCACCCGCAAATTTTTGAATTTTACATCACAATAGAACTGTGGCAGAACATCGAACCAGGTTCCTTATATTTCACTACAAGTTCTTGTTAAAGCTGCTTTGAAATGTTTACAGGTTTTGTTCATTTATTCTTGAGTTGTAGCATGATGGACATATAAGAAAGAATATATATTATACTTTTATCTTCTCCAAGGATTCCAAAGATATGAAATTTATGTCAATCTTCAAAATGATTATATTCATTATATAAGGAAAAAAAAAGTAATTAACACTCAGAATTACAGAATTACAAGCTTTACCACTCAGCAAAGCACTAATATTGACTCTTGGCTGTCTATTTATCTGTCTTAGTTTCCCCATTTTTTCTATTTTCATTTGCTCTCTTTCCTTCTAAATTCCGAATCATTCTTTAATTCCATAAAGGTGAAGAAAAAGATTACCCCTTCCTTAAGGAAATAAAATCAAAGAAAAAAAACCCACCTTTTTCCTGTACAAAACAGTTAATGTCCATAGTCAAATAATAGTAATTTGTTTTGTTATTTTCTATAAAAGAGTAATGGAAAATATTTCTGGGTTTTGTCTTTTATAGGTATATATGTGTGTTTCTTTCTTTTGATGGTGCAGGATCTTCAAAATCTGAGAGAAGAAATTCAATCCAAAAAAAGAAAAAAAAACCCCAAAAGATGAGGATTAATGGGAGTTGAGAGTTGATTTTTTATTAATTTTTTCAAGGTAAATTCTTTGTTTTTGTTCTTTATTTTTCTCTGTGATTATTTTATTTCTTCTAAGTGTTTGTTTAAATGCCTGAGTGTAGACTTTAGCTCTATTATTAAAAAAAAGTTTATTTTGATTTGTTGGGTTTAATTTAATCCAAAGTTTCTCTTCTAATGTTCTGTAAATTTACTTTCATTGGATTTATTTCCATTATAACTTGTGAATTTGTCAATGCCTGCATATATATATATATATATATATACAGTTTGATAATTAAGTCAATAAATGTTTGCTTTTTATTTTAGTTTTTGTTAATACTTATGAATATTGATGCATATGATCTCTATGTGACCAGTTCTCATATGTGACCAGTTCTCATACTTTTTTATTGTCATTAATCAATGTTTTTTTATGAGGGCTTTTGTGTTTTTTTATTTATTAAATTTTTATGTTTCAATTATGAACTTTGAGTTTAAAGGAGCAAATTTTTGTTGTTAAGTGATATTGTTATATAGTAAAAAAAAGATGAATTCACAAAATCAAGTGGAGTCAACTCTCAAGGAAATACTTGAAGTGGTCAAGCCGTTGCATGAAGACTGGGTTACTCGGTTTAAGATCATCAATGAACTGCGTGAAGTCGTTCAATCTATCGAAAATTTAAGAGGTAAAATTTGATGTTACATTATTTTGATTGTTCCATGGGAAATGCTAATAGTGAAAATAGTTTTCCATTTTTTGCCTATCATATCTTATCTAAATTGATATTTTTCACTCCTTTTTATACAGAAAATTTGTCATAGAGTTATGTAGAGGTGTATGCCATTTCTTGTGAATTTAATTGAATTCCGGGTTCTTTCTTCCTTCTTTCTTGTTTTTGCTTGTGAATTTCATTTTGACTGCTGGTAATATTATGTTTCAATGCCTAGAATTGGTTAAAAGCCGTCAGTATTGCTACTCCTTGTTGTTAGAATATTGGTACAATATAGTATGGTGGCGTTTTCTCTGGGAAATTTCATTGATGAAATTGATGCTTTAGCAACTAGGTATGATAGTCTTGTTGCTACTCCTATCCCTTCTTTTTTTAATGCAAGAACTTGTTGAAACCACACCATTTGTTGACATCTGAAGGCGAATGAGGTATAAGCTTTGCAGATATAGTTTGCAACTAAGCATTAATATTTTGCATTTGATTTAAATCAAGTTATTAGAAATGGAAATACAGTTGCCTTGGTTATCTTTTATGGTATTTTATAACACTGAGAATGGGCTACACTCGGTACCTTTTAATAGGCCAATTATCATTGCAATTATGAGTAGGAAGATAACTATAGATGAATTTAGTGGAGAGGAGGAAAACATAACTGTCTTCATTGCAAATTTTGAAAATTTTAATAAAATATTTATTATTTTAATTTTAATATTATAATTTAGTTATATTAATAAAATATTACTTGTATTTTATAGGTTATCATGTTTGAGCAACATTGCAATATTGATGACCTTGAATACCAAATACTACTTTTGATGATGAACCAGCTCTACAACTTACCTAAATAAATTCATCTATGGTCCATCAATTCACTATTAAAATATTTGGGACCTAATACCATTAGCACATTCATGCAACTTTCTTGAGATGAGAAACTTGTCTTCTATGATGATTGCCAATAGTGCTTTTTCCATAATCTATAGCATGAAACTATTTTGATGATGCACTTAATGAAAAAATTGAAGTTTTGGGCATGATTGGAGTTATTAGATGATTACTTTAAGAGAGCTTTCCCGTTTTACTAGCATTACTTAATTAGAATCTATTTCGACTTCATAGTTTATGGAGTCTTTAGCCATAGCAAACTTAGATTAGAGAATTAAATCTTAGCTGCTTTTAAGGTTCTAAGACAAATGTTTCACTAAAAATTGAAGACATCCAGCTAACTACACTTGCTACATATATGAACTAGTATAGTAAAAAGCTGCAGTGATAGTGTGGGAATATTTGCAGGTGAGAAGCTGCCCATTGTGATATTGAGAGCTGAGCTTGACCATTTGGCTTCCCCAGCAGTTTTAAAACAGTTTGATGACATCTTAAGTGCAAGGTAAGAAGCCCCTATGCCTTGTATCATACTGTCTGCTTGTTATCTAGAATAAATTAGATTTCTTTGATTTGTATTGTTAATATAGATATTACCTCATTGTTATTTTTTGGTCCAGTCATGTGGAAGTTTTTTAATGTTACTTGTTCATTCAAGTTTCTCAAAATATTTGGTATGGTTTTCTCATTCTGTATTGGTCCTTCTATAGTCCTTTTTAGTTGGTTTAAAAATATATTTGGTTTGATTACAGATTTAAAGCTAGCTTTATCACTCTTATCAATCACTTACCAACTCCTTGATCACCATGTTTGCCAAAGGTAAAGTCATTGATTATATACATAAATTCTGATTACATGATTAATTACATGATCAATGACTTTTGTCGAAACAAATTCTGATTCTTGCTTTATGCTGGCATTATTAAAAATTTATCTTTCCATATCATAATTCAAAGAGATAAGATAATGTGCTTTGACATATGTGGCTTTGAGGGTCGTATAAGTGATTTCCTTACTGGCCTAACTTTGGCTTACAGGTGTATATTTGGCTTTCTATTCTAGTGTTTTGGATTCTCTGGCGGTTGAATTGAAAGCATCAAAGGACTTCTCTAAGTTATATGCAGGCATTGCAATACTTTGGCTTTATCTAATCTTGAACCAGCCCTTTGTTGTATATTGTTTCTTCTTCTTTTCTGATCTTTATCCTTTGATTAATGAGAGGTGATGATGATTTGGCATTCTTTTCTCACCGGGATGAATATTGTTTTAGAAATAGTAATACTTTGTGAGTGTGTCTGTGTGTGTTTTTTTATGTATTAAATTACATATTGAATCAATGTTTATGTATTAAATTTAAATTTATAAATTTTTATATTTAGTTTTAAAGTTTAAATTTTCATAGAAAATTTAATTTGATAATGAATTTTAATAGAAAATTTTTATATTTATATCATAGATATTATTCTTCTCAATATTTTGATAATAAATTTTAATTTTTTTATATTTTCATGACCTTTATAATATTTATAATATATATTTTTAAATTTTATGACCTTTAGCGCGTTTTAGGGAAAAGCGCTGTTAAAGGCCATGACCTTTAGCGGCGTTTGTGGGGAAAGCGCCGCTAAATGTCATGTTCTTTAGCGGCTTTTTTAAAAATAAACGCTACAAACTTTAGCGGCGTTATCTATAGCGGCATTTTTTGCGGCGCTTGTAAAAGCGCTATTAAAAGTCAGTTTTGCTGTAGTCTGTTTTTCATTAGTCTTTGAATATTAATATTAGTATTTGCATAAGACAACATGTTACATGGTTATTGCTATTATGTGTATTGTAATTCTTAGTTTGTGTTTATTGATTATTTGTGATTCAGTAGTGAAATATTTTGTTTATGAATTAGTACTTTGCGTTGTATATTATCTTTTCATCGCATTTTATTCGCTTAAAAGTTCGTGTTTTAATATCGCTTAAGTTTTGAAACCGTTTTATTCAAAAGTTTTTCTCAAAATAAGGCAATTCTCGTATTTGGGAGCTTCGAGAAAATTGTGCCCTAACTTACTGGGTTTCGATTTTCCTCGTCGAATCTAAGTAATTGAGTACCCTTTCTTAAATCAAAACAAATAAGTTTCAAATAAAAGCTTATTCTCGGGAATTTAAGATGTTGTGCCCTAACTTATTGGATATGACACTTTGTTTTCTCGAGGTAAGGATTTCTAAAAAAATAAAGGCAATATTTTATATTTCAAAATTTGGGAGGTTTTCATCTGACCCAAATAACCGAATATCCTTTTTAAACTTAAATGCATGAGTTTTAAAAATTAAAAGACAAACTTATTTTCGAGGGTTTGAAATGTTGTATCCTAACTCACTGGGTGTGACATTTTATTTCTTCGAGATAGAAGGGTCTTAGCATTCCATTTAATTTATTCAAGCGTTTTTTTGAAATTGAAGGATCGCATTCTAAAATCTTTTCGAATTCTCGACGTTAAGACATTAATTAATCAATTAGGTACCAATTTTGGGCGTTACGAGGGTGCTAACCCTTCCTCGTGCGTAACCGACTCCCGAACCTTTATTCTCGAATTTCGTATATCAAAATTATTGTTTTAATAAACTAAAATGTTTTATTAAAATGATCAATCTCAAGGTGATCCGAACACACCTCGAAAAAGATCGGTGGCGACTCCATTTTATTTTGTTTTTAAGTCAACTCACGTTTTTCAAATATAAAAAATAGTTTCGACATATATCATGTTTAATATTTAATTGTCAAATTAAATTAATCATAAAAATATTTCTATAATTAACTCAACCTGTGTGAAGAGTTAAATATTACCCCAACTTTCTTTGGATTCTAGCCACTTCTACCATATGGTGTGACCCTATAGGATCCTATAACGTTGAAAATAACATTAAAACAATTCCAATCCTACAAGCAGTGAATGACATCTAATAATGCATTATTGCTACCCAAGTTACAAGAAATCATGGTTTGACATAACTTTCTGTGATACTATTATGCAACATATCCCTTTGCCTTTGATATTAAAATTGAATACAAGTCATGGAACAATCACACTTGTATAGTCGAATTTCTTATTTATTGATTCCGAAGTAGACTAAGATAAATAAATGAGTATGATCATATCAATCCTTTTGAGGATGGTCATGCATGTAACAATCCTATAGTTAGGAGTGTCGAAAAGTGCATTCTCAAGACTCCATTCCAGTAAATCGGACTTGTAAATATCTATTATATTTACGAAGTTGGTTGCGTAGTTAGTTAGATTTCGATTAAGTGAATTTGTATGAATTAAAAATTATTGAATTATAAGGACTAAATTACATATAGGGTAAAAGTTAGAGTAAAAAATATTGAGGGACTAAAGTAGCAAATAAACATTTGCTCTATTTAGTGGACGGCATTAATGAAATATATATAACATATATGTAAACTTATTATATATATTATAATAGTTAAAAGTTAAAATTATATAATATGTATGTTATAATAAAAGAAAAAGAAATAATAAAAGATAGTGGAAAGGAACGAGAACATGCAAAACAAATTAGAAAATAAAAGAAAGAAGAGAAGAGTGGGAAGGTAAACCTAAGGGTTTCAAACTTTTCAACTTTAATTGGTTAGTCAATTTAGTCTCTTTTTCTTGTAATTTTTATATTTTTGGAATCTCGGTACTTAGGGCTAGCCGACCTGTGTTGTAATTTTTAGTATTGTTTAAAATTTTGGATGTTAATATTGTTGAATATTTAAAATATTAGGGATTAAATTGATAGATTTCAATGTATAAAGTGAAAAAGGACTAAATAGTTAATTCTTGATTTTAAGTATAGGGACTAAATTGTGAAAAATTCAAAATTTAAGGGTATAATTGAAAATAGGAAGCTAAATTTAGTCTGAAATGAAATGAGTATGAAAATATAGAATCTAATGTGAAAATTAAAAATTAGTCTCAGTTTAAGGACTAAATTGAAATTTAAGCAAACATTAAGTAAAAATTAAAATATTCAATGTGAAACTGAATTGAGTTATATTGATATATTTTAATTATTTTAATTCTGTAGCTAACGTCGTACCAAAATTCTCGACTTAAAAAGGGAAGGATAAATCGACGTCGAATAACTCAGAATCCACGGTTTGTGTTTCTATAATCCAAACTAAGTCGTAAATTATTACATTTTGATTTATTGTATATGGTAAGCATTGGAGGTGAGAACCATTGTGCTTTATAATTGAATTGAATTCATAGCCAATTGAAAATGGATTGAATTGGTATGATATGAAATTATTGAGTTTATAAAGATTGAATTGAATGTATGTGTATATGTGATAATGTGCTTATATGAGAATTGGATATTGGATGTATTTGTAAATGAAATGGAACCCTATTAACTATTTCGGGCTAAGTCGGATATAGATGGCATGACATACGATAGGAAGAGTTCAGGAATTTTCTTTGACTTTGAGTCAATGAGGCACTGGGTGCCAATTTGCTTTGGTTTAACCGATGAGATATTGGGTGTCAATTTATATAGCGATGGGCGCAGTTATTACTTCAAACTTATTCAATGAGGCACTGGGTGCCAAACTAGTGTGTTGGTTGGATCCGTGTATTCGTCCGAGTCCGAGTGGTGTTAATAGGGGTAATTAAATAATAAAGTTTTATAATTGATATTGAAATGACATGGTATGTGAAATGGCAATGAGATAGTGACTTAAAACATAAAAAATGAAATATGTTGTGATCAAATGAAATATATGAGTTTTGTACTCATGAATTGAATATGGAATGGATAATGCCATTGTATAAAAAATGTGGATTGATATGTGAAAAGCTATTTGTTATAAACAATCAAGTATAAAAACATGTAAAGATTGAGTATAGTATAAAATGATGTAGTGATATGCATGAATTTGAAATGATGATATTTATATATATTGTAATTGTAAGCTTAGACTATAGTGTGATTGTATAATTAAATTTGAGCATTTATGTATCATTATATCTTTAATTGTTCAGATTGTAGAAATATCACTAAGTTTTACTCAGCGTATGGTTTTGTTTTCTGTGTGCAGGTTAGGTACTTCTCTTTTCATCACCGACTCAGTATCCAAATATCGATCCCGATCTCAAATGTGGTGATGTTTACCTTTTGTGATGGCATGTACCTAGGATGTCCTAGTTGATAGTAATTTTGTGAATGGATTGTAAATTGAGTTATAAGTATAATGTTAGTTTGAGTATATAATATGTGTTTGTGTTTGAAGCCATAAATTGGCATATTATTTTGGAACCAAGGCTTGTTAGGGGTATGTGAATTTAAGCTTAATGTTTAGGTAGTTATAAGATAGGCTAATTGAATGATTTTGTAACAGCTCGATTTTGGGCCTAGTCAGAACAGTAGTTTCGGAACCACTCACCTGAGGTCAGAGAAAATATTTTTGATATTATTTTGTGTTATAGCATGATTTTATGAGTGCATGACAATTTTGGAGAATTTATTTTAGCGATTACATGCTTAATTGCGAAAAAAGACTAAATCGCATAAAGTGTAAAAGTCCCATTTTGATAGCTAAGGGTGTTAATTTGCCATGAATCTTAATGCGGAGATCTTTAAAGGACAATTAGGCAAATTTTAGAAGGGTGGCCGACCATAGGGGACAAGTTGGTCAAAAAGTCAAAAGTCTAGGTGGTTTGGTGACTTAATTGAATAAAATAAAACAAAATGATTTCGTCTTTTCATTCTCTTCTCCTGCAACCAAAATTTTCAGCCATTAGAGGGGTTTTTGAGCTTCAAAAATTCAACAACTTTAAACCTTTGCAAGTAAGTGATCTTGATGACTGTTCTTAAATATTTTTGTACTTTTGAGACCTTTGTAGCATGAGCTTTCTAATGGGGGACTATTTTGTAATATATTTGATAGTATAGGGTTTTTCCATGAGATCATTTAGGTTGTTTGCAGAATTTTTATGGAAGAAAATGAGTCTTGTATAGGTAATAAACAATTTTTGTGAGGAAGTTTTCATGGAAACCCTAACTAATGACCATTTTGCATAAGTTGTAAAATAGGTGATAAATGTATGAAATAATGAAAATTTTGGACTGCTTCTAGTATAAAAAGTATTCGGCTAGGTTTGATTAGTGAGAAAATGTGATACAAATAAAATTTCGAGCCTATGGGTAAAAGGTCATTTTGTGAAAGCCTAGGGGGAAAATGGTCATTTTGCCCAATTATAAATTTTTGAGTATCTAGATTTATATGCTGATGAAATGAATGATTTTTATTAATATAGATCAAGAGAAGCGTGATTCGAGTCTTGATCGAGGTAAGAACAAAGTTTACGAGGATTAAGCTCGTTTCCATCATTTTGTATCGATGTAAGTATATATGTAAATAACGTGTCATTATAGCTTACTTTTAAATGTTTTATTTTACCATGTATCATAAATTTTACTCCATGTCATAAAAGTATAAATAATGCGAGGTAAGAGTAACCTACGTTATAAACAAGTGCAACAACGTCAGGTTAGATACGAGATCCCGTTGAACCTCGAAAATAGTATAGGGTATAAAAAGGTAAGTCATGAGAAATTGACTGGTCTAAACTCATGAGTTGAGTTTGAGTTCATGAGATAAGCGAAATATGTAATGTGGGTCTGGGTACTGACTTTGTGTGTATACCTATGAGTAGCTCAATGAGCGAGCATTACATAATAGAGCTATAGGGTCCAGGTACTGACTTGGTAAAAAGGCCCGTGAGTAGCTCAAATATACAAGTATTACAAAGTTCGAGGTAGCTTTGGCTACTTGTATGGTACTTAAGAGTAAACTATCCGAGTATTCATTGGTATTTCTGAGTGTTCAATGGGTAATTCGATGAATGGATTGGCAATACTTCCAGTGACGTATGTCAATAGAGAGAATGAATTTGAGTTATTTTATAGGTAATTGCAGGTATGTATACTAAACTCCCGAATGAAGACCTTAGTATGTAATGAGATGTAGTAAGTATGCATAGAATAAGTGAAGAGTAAGATAGTGAGGTTAAAATGATATATCATTTAAGTATGATAAACCACGGTTTGATGAATGTATTTCTAATTACACTTATTTACATATATGTACTTACTAAGCTCTCATGCTTACCTTATTTCCTTTTCATTTTTTTATAATGCCACCAAAGTAGTTCGAGGATCGTCGCCTATGTTGGAGAAACCAGCCACACTATCCTTGAAGTACATGGTATAGCTAGTTTTATCATTTTGATTATGGCATGTATAAGAACTTTTGATTTTATTTTTGTGTCATATTGTCTTGGGGCCAAAGGTGTTGGCTTGTTTTAGCATTTGACTCATTTTGTATAAGGCCATGAAATTGGCTAATATTGTAAACCATTATATAAATGCAAGATAGTCTTTTACGAATGTGAAATTGTTGGCATGGTTGAATTTATGAAATGCATATAGGTCTTAGCTATGGTTATTGGTTGATAAATCATATTAAGTTAGATTTTGTTATGTTGATTAGTATTAAATTGTGTTTCAAGGGCGTATAGGGCTTTGTAAATAGCTTTATATTGTCCACACGGGTAGACACACGAGTGTGTGTCTAGGCCGTGTATGACACACGGCCAGCCCCATGGGCGTGTTGTCTGGCCGTGTGTCCCCTGCACGTAAAAGTTTCAAGTCAGTATGCATGGTAGTAAACACACGGGCAGAGACACGGCTGTGTGTCTCAACCTTGTGGAGGACATGACCTATGGCCACGGGTGTGTGCCTTGGCTGTGTGCCCCTTATTGGATGTTGACGTTAGAAACAGAATGTTAAGGTTTTTGGACATGGGCTAGGACACGGGCGTCTCATGGCCATATAAGGGACACGGGCCATAGACACGGGCGTGTGTCAGGCCGTGTGAAAACCCCTGTAGGTTCAAATTTAGAATTTAATTCACACGGGCATAGGACACGAGCGTGTCCCTTGATGCTTAGGTCGTGTGTGTCACACGAGCCATTAACACGGCCATGTCTTAATGACCACACGGGCGTGTCGCTCATATACACGGGCGTGTGCTCTGTTTCAAAGGTTATTTTTCTAAAGTTGGTTAAGAACCCCAGTAGGTCTCGAATGGTTTCTAATGGACGTTTGAGGCCTCATAAGCAAATGTTAAGGAGTTTATATAAAGTTTTAAAATTTATCAAGTCTTGATTATCTGAAAAAGTTGGAATGAACGTGTTTAAGTGTGGTAACGCCTCGTATCCTGTTCCGGCGTAGGACTCGGGTGTGGGGTATTACAATTTTGGTATGTTTTAAACTTTGATTTGAATGATTCATTGTTGATAGGTTTTGATGATATAAATGTGGCACTAATAAGGTTACATTGGTTAGGCACCTAAGATGATTGTTTTGGCATGTTTGAAGTATGTTTGATCTTATTTCGAATAAGTTAAATGATAGGTTTTTTATTTGCTTGATGCCCAAGCAAGTAGGAAATGGTAAACTTGTTGTTTAAGGTACATTTTAGGTCCACACGGCCAGACATACGGGCTGTGACTTGGCCGTGTGAGACACATGACTGGGTGACACAGCCGTGTGTCATCTGTTGAGTGCTTAGGGAATAAGTTAGTTAGCACACAGCCTAATACACGGGCGTGTAAGGCCATTTCGATAGTTACACAGGCATGTGGCTTGACCGTGTGACCTAAGTCAGAGAGTTACCCAGGCACTAACACGAACTGGGACACGGCTGTGTGTCCTTATTTCTAGAGTTACACGGTCTGAGACACGGGTGTGTGTCTTAGCCGTGTAAGTTACACGACCATATGACCCTTGTAGTTGAATTTTTCTAACTTTTTCTTAAAATTTTCAAATGTTTTCGATCTAGTCCCGAATAGTTTCTAAAGTGATTTTAAGGTCTCGAGGGCTTGAAAAAGGGACGATATGCATGTTTAATGTTGGATTATGGTATGTTTATTGTAATGTTTTGAAATGAACGATTTAGGTTATGTTTATTCGGTAATGCTCTGTAACCCTATTCTGGCAACAGATACGGGTTAGAAGTGTTACAATTCATTTCGAGTTTTACTCGATCATGAGGCCAAATATATTGCTCTTATTATGTAGAAAGGAAAAATCTTATCTTGATCACTTACATCCCACTACACAAATTGTGGCATACCTAACATCAATCTTATAGTACAACCATTTACAGGTGGCGTTTAACTATGTCAAAGCATACGACTCACGATGTTGGGACTACGATGTTAAAGCATACGACTCACCATTTATAGACAACGTTTAGCAATGAGAAATATTGCAACTATTATATAATAATCCAAAAAGCATTCTCATGGTGAGTCAATCCAATGTTTGTTCTCTAACGTATATTTATGATGTTGATTTGATATCACATATATATAACAATATTTGTCATCAATCAAAAAAGTAGTAGTCTCATTGCATTATTATTGTCCAAGCTCACAATAATACTCGACTAAAGACATTTAAGAATGATCATATCATTCTTTTGACTTTATCATTATACAATTTAATTTAACACATAAATACGTATTAAAAAAATAATGACAATGCCTTTAGTAATAAACTAGATAAACAAGCATGTTATTACAATCATGATATAATTGGTCTTTGGACATACTTCAACAAATAGAGTTCCACTCTTGAATTTTATGTCTGCATCAATAAGATCTGTAACTATCATTGGTCTCCCATCAATAAGAGTGGGAAGAGAGGTGATATAGCACAAAGGCAACTTTGGAGCCATTAATCGTGCCAAATTCTTATGTTCTAACCATTTACCATATTCCACTCAAGACATTCTTTAAGTAGTTCAATCCCTCATGAATACTCTACCATGTCCATGATGAGGATCTCAATAGTTAGGACACTAAATAGGATGAGTAAAGGAAACATGTTGAGCCTGGTGGATCAGATTTACCAAGAGAGAGGTGAAGTGGTAAATCAAAATTTTTGCTAAGATGTGAATGAAGGATAAAAAGCATTGACACACTCTATTTCTAGAGGTTCGACCTCACTTACCTACATCATCTACCTTAGTTTTACCAAAGATTTTTTCAATTTACCAACTTAAATTGTTATATTTCAAGGATAAGATATAGGTTTTACAACTCTATATCTCAACAACATTCCTAAAATTTAGTTCAAAGTCATTTGCCACAACTATACCAACCAAATAAACTTTAAATGTGCTAGGTACATGTCCTTACAAAAGTTCATTCAAAAAATCGAAAAATAAGAGTTTCATTGCGAATAAAAGTGACAGTGTGGAGACTTGGGAAGAGTTGATGCCATAGGCTTCCTTTACACTACCTTTGACTTGCCCACCAAACAGACAACCAATGCGCTAAGCGAAATCACTGAATAATTATTCAAGCAATATAAAAATTCACTAATTACAAGTATATAAATATGAAGTTTTCCTAATCTTGTCGATAGTAGGGAAATATCAATAGAACAATTTCAATATCAAGTTTTACCATGCTAAAAGTACCATTGTAATTTTTGATGAAATAATTTGAATCAGTTCAATAACATTATTATTAGTATGATCATTAAATCAATTCGATTAGTTATCTTGATCAAATAACTCAAGTGGGGAGAACTGTTTGAACACACGAGTGTCCAACTGAACTACCACAATCAATCAATAAGTAATGACGCAAACACCTACAATGACAATACTCCTACATACAATGAACCTGACTTAACAAACAATGTTAATCGAACATTGAATGCGTAAGGCACAACAATGTCAATACTCTTGGACGCTCGAAGTTGTCCTTACGATACATAATAACAATAAAGAGGTCCCTACGCTCTACGGCATGTTGACTAATGTTGACTATATCAGACGAATTCCTAATAAATTTATTGGGTGTTTCAATTATCGTTGAGCAATTTAGCAGTTATATTCAAAATAAGCAATCAAACTAAACTAACACAACACAAGGTAAATTCTAAATGCAGAGAATCACAAGCCGAGTTTCCTAAGCACTTGTCGTATATGACCGCCTAGCCCTTCGCTTTTGATGACTTGACAATCTTATTTGCTTCAAAACGAATATTTGATACATGATTTTAGCAATAATATTCAAAAATCAATCATAATAAACATTAATTCGAACACCTGACAAGCAACGAAGTTGCGAACTACGCTACACTAATTCGATACTCGCTGTCCATTACTGAAGCTCTCCAAACTTAACCGAATTTCATTTTGAATGACTCAAAAAGTAACTTCCATCACTTCGGAACTTCAATATCAATCAAAATACACATGAAACTTAAAACTTACCGTCAACAAGGAACTTTTCCACTTCCTCTACTAATTTTCAGAATTTGGGATATGGGAGATTTTGGTTTTTGTTTTTGGTGATTGAAAAACTAAGGATTTTGATCAAAATCAATGGATATGTGTAAAAGTTCGGAGTTCGCTACAAGAAAGTTGAATTTTCAATAATAATTTTGGCCAAAATCCTCAAACAATACCGGCGCTCTCATGAACAGTGAACGACGTGGGCAAGAAAAATAAGCACCAGACTTCTCACGTTCAAAAATTAAGGGAAAAGCATGGTAAAAAAAGAATTAAGTGAAAAAGGAATTTTTTTACTTATTGTAAATTACCCAAATGAATGCTTCTAACTTTAGTTCTTTTTACAAATCAGTCTTCAAAACTCAATTTCTCAATCTCTCTTCTCTTTCGATTCAATCCATGGCCAAACAAAAACTCACTATCTACTAAGAGCCCGACAATAAATTCTCAACTCATGAATTAGGATTTCCGGTAGTAAATTCACTTCGGAAAATTTATTTCTCGATTAACCTTGCATTATATAATTGAGATTTTGTGAAATTCAGCATAAAAAACTTCAGTCCTTACACGAAATTTTAAGAAAAACAACAACATAAACCACACCCAACTGTGCTGCACAAGCAACTTATAAATATGTTTTAAATAATTTTATCTCCAAGTTGAATTAGGATAGGTCAATAGTCTTCAACAAATTCAATCCTACTTAAAAGTAAATCTTGATCAACTCATCGACAAATAAGTAGAACTTCTAATTCAAGTCAAAAATTTCACTTCACTTGGTTAAGACTTTTAACTCTTTTAAATGTGGAATTTATTACATGAACTATCTTAAATAATATTTAAATAAAAATCTTCATAAATCAACTTCCTCTTCCAAGAGATAAAATGAACCATCTCAAACTTCTTTACTTCTTCTTCAAGTCATTCGAATGAATGATAATCTAAGTAATCTCAAACATTCCTAGTTACTCATTTGCTATTTAACAAGATTAACTCAAAAGACGTGTAATAAAAAAGCCAAACATGTCAACACCAAAAACTTTGACTTTACCACTATTGTTATTTTAACTGCTATGCGAATATGAAGTGGAACAAGAGAAGCAACCAAAGTTTCGTATAAATCATTATCCAAAATCATTTGGTTATTAAAACCCAAGATTTTTATATTGTGGAACAGAATTGGAGTAGCCGGTTTCCTTAAGGTTGCAGGTTGAATTGCTAAATTAAGTGTTGAGTGAAGCTTCTATCTTTGCTCTCCCTGCTTGGCTGGTTTTATTTGATCTTAAAAAAAAAAAAAAAAAAGAATGAAAAAAAGAATATAAAGTTATCAATTACAGTATTTAATATGGTGTATCATTATTATAAATAGTATATTAACTAACCTTTGACGTGTTAGGAAAAACCCAATAAATAAAGCCACGAGGAAACCACATTTTGTTAGGAAATCCTGCAGGCCACGCACATGGTCTAAACCAAGTGCTAGGCATCCATGGTCATCAACAGATCCACATTTTAACATTTAAGTATTTGTGTATGTATATCAATCTCATCAAACAAAATAGTATATAAAATGACTATCAAGTAAAATTTCTTTCATTTCATATTCTGTACATTCATCAGGCTACTGAGATTTGCTACATACGTATGAAACAAAAGAATGAAAAACCAAAAATATGACAACATTCAATCAAGATATATTGAGCAATGTTAATGCTAATCAAATCCTAATATAGGTATATGAAAACTATGAAAAAAAAAATCGTATTACGGTATCAAAACTCCCAAGGAAAAGCATCAATGGAACTTTGCCATGTCAAGTATCATTTGAAAGAAGCAAGCTAGAAGTGAGTTACCATTGGAAACCACAAGAAAAGCCATTAGTAATGGTTTTGGCATCGCCTTTCATCAGTTAGCAACTAGGCTCAGTAGAGCCTCATTCTTGCAGTCAGTTCCAAGCCGGCACAACTTGAGTCCGGTGTCACCATTAGCCTCTTCATTGTGCATAACTGGGAGGTTAAGATCAATAACATCAGAGATGTTAGAAAGGTCTAGCTGCTTTGCAGGCTGTTTGTCACCAGGTCCGGGGTCTCTCGAGATGTGAGACCTCTTGTGACCACCCAAAGCCTGACCTGATCCGAAAACCTTTAAGCAGATTAGGCATTTGTGCACCTTGTACACCCTTGTTTCAGAACTAGTCACCTCATTCATTTCCTGGTCCACTGAATTCTCAACATACTCAACCTTCACAAGCCTGCATCCAGCCTCAATTTCAGGAGAGCTGCTAATGTGGGTAGTTTTATCTTGGTCCTCGACCGGCTCGGCATAGGTATTACTCTTTCTGTGGATTGTTTGATGACCTCCAAGGGCCTGGTGAGATTTAAAGGTCTTGTTGCAGATCCTGCATCTGTATTTGTTCTTTCTCAGGGAATCATCAGATGCTTCAGAATTCAATGGAATACTTCTTAGCTTGTTGGAAGCATCATCAGCTGGTCCCGAATCGCAAGCATCGAACATGGCATCTTTGCTAGAACTAGATTTTGTGGATCCTAAACCAGTTAAATCCAGTCCTTCCATCAAATCCTGCCTTTGTTCCGTTTCAATAGACTTCAAGTTCATTATTTCCCCAGAAAGTGTTCCCTTAATCTCAGTTTCATACAATTCAAATCCAGATTCAGCATTCTTTTCCTTTGCAGACAAAATCCCAGAATCCAATTCTTTACATTCACTTATGTTCTTCTCATGGAAAACATTCATAGAACCAGACGCATAAGAATCAAGCTCATCCCCATAACCAAAACTAGTCTGCAAAATCTCTTTATTTTGATGAAAAGATTTGATCTCAAAATCACCATTACCACAAGACTCCCAAAAACAATTGAACTCAGTCCAATTCTTTACACCCCTAGACATCATTATCAAGCACAAGGCAGCATCTTCAACATCTTGATCAATTTCAACTAAACCAGAAGATTCATTCAAGCTAGAAAGTGAAGAATTCGGGGCACTATTATACCTCGATCTTTTCGATCTCTTTCTCTTCACTGTTACGCTCTTCAAAGGGTGCAATCTCATGTGAGCAGTGAGAGCCTTCAAGGACTTAAACTTTCTGCCACATTCTTGACAGTTAACTTCTTTCCTTTCTCTTGCAGAATGATGCCTCATGTGACCGAACAAAGCTTTCATTGACTCAAATTGTCTGCCACAAGCTTTGCACTGAAACTCAAGGGTTGAGCTGGTAGCAGCATTGTCGTCGTCACCATTAAAGCCCAAAGATTTCCAAGATTTCTTAGGGTTATCCCTCAAACCATAACCTTGAAAACCCATCTTCTCCTTTGCCTTTCTTTTGCCACACTTCTTTTCCATTGAAACAAACTCACTTCACATTACTTGTTCTTCAATGCACACAGCTAAAACCAAGAAACCCAGGGAACAGAAGAAAAAAACAGAGTAAGACCCAGATCAAAAAGAAGGTTCTTTTAGTGGGAAAAGAAGGAAAATCTTACAACTTACACCAACTAAAGAAGAACCCATTGCTTGTTTAGTTAACCTGATCGAAGTTAAAAGTGTAAAAACGAGATCTAAGTGGCTAAAGAACCCTCAATGAAAAAAAAGTGCGTTTTGACTCTTTTTTATTTATTGGTAGAATGAAGTATAAGCAAACAAGTAGAAGGTCAAAGTAAAGTGAAAGAGAGGTTGGGTTAAGCAGATGGGAAGTAAGGAAGAATAAGAGACTTTGAGAAATGAAAACGGTGAAAGAGATTTGCATCTTGAAATCCTTGCATGTCAAGCAAAGTTACAAAAAGCTAACAGGGTTGGGTTAGCTTGGGCACTGCCCTATTCTCTTTTCTTAGTCCAAATGGAATTTATCTTGGCATAATTGAAAATAAATAAATATATATATATATATATATATATATATATATATATATATATAAGAGAAATTTGGCTATATTAGATGTGATAATAAATCTTACAAAAAATAATTAAAATATAATAATATCTTAAATTTTATATAATAAGAATTATTAAAGGATCAAAATTTATTTAAAAGTAAAATATTTTAAGCATGATTATAATACAAATATATATATATATATATATATATATATATATAAATTCTACTATATTAAGATGAAACTTAAGAAATACAAGAAAAATTATTAATCTTTATGAAAGATAAGACATATGTGATGTGAAGAATACAATCATTCTAAAAAATGATATTTTTTCAATTCAAATTTGAATGTAATTTATTGGAAATTTTTTAAAATAATCTTGTAAAATAAGTAAATTGTATTAAAATTGAACTAAAAAGTGATCGGTTTTATAAAAATCTAAAGATTAAAATCATGATAAATTATACTTAATTTTTGTTTATCATAAATTTCTTTTAAGAATAAGAATTAAGAAAGTTTCTTGTCTTTGTTAATGATTTGAAAAAGAGAAAGAGTTTAAGTTAAACTAATATAATTTAGTGTTAGGAAGATATGATTTTTTTTTTTAAATAAGAAGCTATCTATCAAGGAAAAAGATTATAGATGCTAAAATTTGAACTTCAAATTTGTTGAGGGGATTGGGCATGCTTTGGGAGACATCTTCTTGGAATGTTGTTTGAGGAGTTGGCGAACCCCTCAATGATGGAGGTATCGTGTTTGGAGTATCTATACTCAGTTTTAGCTTGAGTTTTGTCTCTCGATTCCGAGGAGAGCCCAAAGGTTCATGGAGTTTGCATAGCACCTCACCACCAAGGACATATTAATATTTGGCCTTTGCAGGGTTCGAACTCATGCCCATAAATGACATTAATAGCTAAGTACACTACCAGTTGTCTAGAAAAAGGGTGTTTTTTTTTAAGGGAGGTCAGTCTCGCTTTGGGAGACATCTTCTTGGAATGTCATCTAGGGAGCCATTAAACCCCTCAACGGTGGATGTATTGTGCCTGAGATATCTATGTTCGGTTTTAGCCTCAAGTTTTTTATCCCAACTTTGAGAAGAGCCCAAGGATTCATGGAGTTTGTGGAACGCCTCACCACTAAGGAAATGTTAGCATTTGACATTAGTGGCATTCGAACCCATGCCCTTAAATTGCATTAGTGGTTAAGAACACTACCACTTGGCTAGAAAAAAGGTATCTTTTTGTTAAGGGGAGATCGGTCTAGCTCTGGGAGACATCTTTTTGGAGTGTCATTCGAGGAGTCGACAAACCCTTCAACAATAGAGGTATTGTGCCTGAGGTGTTTGTGCTTGGTTTTAACCTTAGGTTTTAGTTCCCGACTTTAAGCAAAGCCCAAGGTTCATAGAGTTTGGAAAGCGCCTCACCACCAAGGAAATGTTTAGCATTTGGTCTTGGTGGGGTTTGAACCTATGCCCTTAAATGGCATTAGTGGGTAAGTACACTACCACTTGACTAGTCTTTTTGGAGATGTCTTTGAAGTGTCATCCGTCGAGCAACTGATCAAACCCTCAAAAAGAGAAGGTATTGTGCCCAGGAAGTCTATGCTTAGTTTTAGCCTCATATTTTTATCTCCAAGGATAGGTTAAAGGGTACTCAGAGGTTAAGGAGTGCCTCGCCACCAAGGAAATGTTTAGCAATTTGCCTTAGTAAGGTTTGAATCCATGACTTTAAATGACATTAATGGATGGACTCCCCAAAACCCAACTTCCTTTTAATATCTTCTAAGCATGTAATTTTGTTTTCATAAGATAAATTACATGACAATTTCACTCCTTCAATATGTGCTGGAGCCTTTGAATCTCTTGTAGGTTCCTAAGTCCATGGACATTCTAATAAATAAGTCTTATTGTTCTTAACAAGCCAGCCCTACAGGTCCCATCGGTGTCATAGGAGAACGAATGTTGATTTGTTTGTTTAGTACTTCTATCGAATCAATCCTAGCAGATATAAAGGTTATGGGCCATTTCTTTCCGTTTATAATTTCAATAGGATTGTCCTCTTGTCCTAAGCCCATATCATTATCACCAGGCCCATTACCTTAACCAATTCAACAATAACTTTTTTTTAATCTTTATTTAACAAACCACTTAGATTAATGCCCATATTCGCTATAATCTTATTAATTTTTTTTTGAATTTAACAGATCTCCATAAGATCTCTCTGTTTCCAGTCTAATCCCCCCAAATTGCGGAGTGCCAGATTCACCATCTTCTTGAAGCCATAGACTCATTATTCATTGTTAACCTTTAGTTACTTTCCTTTAGCAGGATATCCCCTCCATGGTCAGCTCTTTTTTTACCATGAATTGGATAAAAGCTTTCAGCATGGCTTAATTTGCCACATAGAAAACATAATAATGTTAATCTTTCATATTGAAAACATGCATAGACATGGGATTTCTACAATAATAAACCTTTTTCTCCTTTTAAGATGGAATTCGACATCAACTACGACCTTTACATACATATATCCCTTAATCCCACTAACATTGGACTTTATGTTATACACCATAAATTTAACAACAAAATTCCTAAATTGTATTGCCATTGCTTCCAAAAATAACCCGTTCGATAAATTATGTATTTGTACATAGATATTTGCAAAAAAATAGTGGTACTTGTAATGGATCCTCTCCTTCATCCAATCTACAGGTTGTAAGTATATGATTATTAAAAGTCAATGATCCCTCAACAATAACCCTTTCTATATCAATTTTATAATAGAAATGAAATAAATATAGTCTCTCTCCTAGATTTGTGATAACCATTCCACTAATAAGGTGCCAAACATTCACAAGAGTGTTTCACACGGATTGAAAGTGCATTATATTAGCTATTAGAAAGCATCCCACCAAGCAATTTTCATAGGTAACATATGCAACATTTTCCCCCAAGTCGATCTACCAAGGTTTTAAGGCCTGCTAAGTTATCTTTTATGATTAGATCATAAATTGTTTAGTTAGGGGCGAAGGCAAAAAAAATTAGGAGGTGCCAGAATCGAATTATAAATTCTTGAGGGGAACAAGGTAATTTTATCACTATTCTAATTTATAATTTTATAATTTTCAAAGGACCTTAGAAGCAACGCATTGCATTCGTCCCTGCATGTGGTAAAACGAAAGAGACGAAAAGAAAAGAAGAGAATAAAAAAAATGGATTTAGAGAAAAGATAAACGTGCTATGAAAGCAAACAGATAGAAAAATGTGATATAAGAGCAAATTTAAAACATACATATCTTAGATAATTTTATGAAACATTGATTATATCTATTACTTTTAAATATTTAATTTAATTCTAATTAATTCTTTCTATGTATTAATGGTAAATGAGTAGTGATTAAGGAATCAATATTCTTTGTGATACCTTATCTTTTCCTTAGATTAGCATTTGACACCAAAATCAATATAATTGAGTGCCAACACAAAAATCAATTGTTGATGAAATTCATGAGAATTTCATTCTTCTTTATACATACTTGAAATTTGGTTTGATATCATAACTTTATTTATTTATTTATTTTAATCATAAAATAATTTTGAAATTTCAATAAAAAAAGAAAATTAAATTTGGGTGTTAAACTAAAATTTGAGCAAATTATATTTTATCAACTGAATTTAATTAGACGAAAAACTCCCTTTGTTTTAGTTTGAAAGGAAAAGCACTATTATAAAAGTTTCTTAACATAGAAATAAGTACCAATCAGTTGATGGCATATTTTTCAAAAGACAAAGGAATGTGGGATGTGTTGGTTAAGTTGGAAAATTAGGTTTAATCAATCAATATGAAATAAGACTTTAAAAATACTTGCTTCTTAAGGATGCCTTGATTTATTATGGTTTTAGGCTTTTTGCCAACCACAACTCTCAATATCAATTTGTTGAGATGCTAAACATAATAATCCCATAACCCCATTCATTTTATTTTCTCATAAAATATTTAGTAGAGTTTTTAGGCTTCACAAAAATAAAAAAAGTCAAAGATGTTGATAAGTGTCCTATGGGATATAGTAAAATATTAAAATATATATTTAAAAAAAAAGACACATAAGAATTTTTTAAGGGTACTTATGGAATAAAAACAGTACACTTTCCGTGCTCTAAATACTATCAAAAAATACAAATCATTTAAATCTAGGTGGTAGGGTAGAAAAACTCCGCAAATGATTCAAGTTGATGCCAAATGTCATTTTTTAATTGGAATAATATTTAATAGACTACCTATGGAATTTTTAAATTTTATAAGCGAGTAAGGGGCTAACAAGTGTCCTAGGGGTATAGTAAGATATTAAAATAATAAGTTTTTTTTTTAAAAAAACACATGACAATTTTTGAAGGATGCTTGTAAAATAAAAAAAAAGTACACAATCAGTACACTACCAATAAAGTTTTTAGACTCCACAAGCAGAACTAGGGTGTTGATAAGTGTCCTATAAGAGTATAGTACATATTAAAAAATATATTTTAAAAAATAGACACATGACAAATTTTTAAAATTGTTTGTGGAATAAAAAAATACAATGAATGTGTACCAAATACAGACCATTTTATTACACCAAGTAACATTATTTTAAACCCGCTTATGGAGTTTTTTATTCCAGATATAAGATAATAATCCTTAAATCTATATGTTAACTTGAATTACTATTTAATAATAAAATTAATCTTGACATATTCTAAATCCTTTTCTGATCTTTATGTTTTTTTAACTGGTTTAATTTTTTTATGTTACTAGTGTAATAAAATTAAGGACTATATTTATTGAAAAATATTTTGTATATTGAAAATATTTGGTATATTGTCAATGTTACTCCTTTATAAACTAAAATATAGAGAGTAGTTAAAGATTTTATATCACCAACCCCATGATTATGACCATTATTTTAGTGCCAAGGATGAAGATCATCAGTGGGGATCTTACTTTGTTGGAAGTAATGTAGAGGAGATTTTGGTGCTATTAACCATTTTCAAATCGGTTGGACTTATCATTTTTTATTCAAGGTATACAGTAGTAGACTCACTGGAACAATTAATTCCCGATTCAAACTATTTTAATGTCTGGTGTTGGCCAATGTCTACCACTAATAATACATGTACTGAGTACTGACAGTCTGGCAGACATAAATTAGATTTTTTTTTTTTAAAAAAAACCATGTCTTGCTGGCCACATTCAGGATAACCTAGGCTATTCATGAACTGTTTCCTATTTTAATCACACGTCTGCAGTATTTTTCTTAATCAGAAGTTAAACACTTCTTTTGTACCAAAAATGAAGCCACCATTGAACAAAGAAGAGAGCAAATACATCATACATGTAAAAAGACCAAATTTTAGATCAAATCGAGAGCTGCTGAGATTTTGGAGTGTCACCACTCGTATGCTTTTATATTATTTCCAACATCCATGATCCTGGTTAAGAGAAAAAAAGAAAAACACAGGAATCATGTCTTGGCAGTACAAGTGCTTGCAGATTGCATACAGAAGGCAATATTCCATGAGAGTTTCTTCGATGCACTCACAGATGCTAACCTCATCCCACAAAACTGCCCCGCTATACAATTATTCTCATCTGCTCCATGCAGAAATTCTCACCGGAGATGTCCTTTATTTTTAAAAAGCTGGTTTTCGATCACAATGAGGATCCTTACCATCTCACCAAACCTTCAATGGCTCTAACAAGCCAACTTGAATTTTAAAGATTCAAGAGAAATCAGTAAAACGAATTTATATCACACTTCTGCCAGCCTTGCAGCATTCTTGAGAACTTGCTGGAGGTAAGCACTTATATTAAAACATAACATGGCTTAATAAATCCATTCCTCAAACTATCAAGTACTATGATTGGAAGGCTCACAAATTTCTCCACCATCAATGAATTCGACACTCTAGACTGGGTTGATTTGCATCCATCGCCGTCTCAGGCAGACCATGGGAATCAACCTGCTCCCCCTGATACTCGTATGATGTGCATGAGTCATCCTGGACATCATTATAACCATCCTCATTATTCCCCTTAACCCTAGTCACAAGCTGAAAATCACTGCAACTGTAATCATCAATGAACTTTTCCCCATGGAGTCTTGAAATTTCATCGATATCTCCCTCATCTTCTTCCTCAGTGATACCTTTACAAAAATCATCAGCAGCATTTTCAGAAGAATCAACCCCATGCTCGTTGTCATAATCATTCTCAATGTCCTCATGGCAATCTTCTTCATCGTTGTTTTCATAATGTGCAGCAGTTTCATGACCAGTTGGAGATTCCACGACAGAGTCGTCATCCCCCGCTGGAATTCCACACTCAGCTGTCTGCCACTCATCATCATCACTGTCAATATGTAAAGGGTAAATTCGGTTCTGCTCGGCACGTTTTCTGAGCATAAACACATTGAAATAATAACTGATAGCTTCCTTCTTAGTACGGGAAGGGAGAGCCACAGGGAGATGATCCCAAAAATTCTTGCCCAATGAGAAGGGGTTAGAAAGGACAACATTATCAAATGCTAGCTCTTCCTCTTCTGTCCATCCTTTTGCAACTTCCTCCCCCATATCACAGAAACCCAACTCCCTGAATATTTCCAACGCAAGATTCCCCTTTAATTTCTCTCTTGCTTTTGTCACATGTTGTCCAATGCAACTGATAGAACCACGATCGAGGCAGTCACAATCAATTCCATGGCTCGCATCTTCAAAGCAAAACATTGAAGTTGCTTCAGAATCAGGCATTGGAATGACACAAGTACCCATCATCTTCTTCCCATAATCATCATCAACCATGAGGCCTGCACATGATGATCTAAGGGCAACTTGAGGATCTGATGTATCAAGATAATCCAAGGAGCTCTTCATATCCTGTTGGCTCCATTCAGGAATATCAGCTTGATACTCTGGTCCAACAGAAACTTTTTTAGGAGAAAGAAGAGATGAATAGATTTCATCAGAATGAAGAAAAGCCTGGACTTGGTTCCCGGATGCAAAATACTCCGGAAACAGTGGAAGATGAACTGCCACATTTGACTCTGCATCTGCATCCATGCCATTGCCATTTACCCACCAAAAATGAGGAACACAAGCAGAAGCACCACTTTCGTATTCCTTATTGGTGCCACGATGAACATTGTTGCATTGATCTTCAGCAAACCTACCTTCATCTTGGCACCCAGTGTAAATGTCCTCCCATTTACCTTCTTCAAATTGGAATTCTATCAGTTATAGAAACTTGCTGAAAATTTTAATTTGATTAGCTAAGTATGGTCACAAGGCTGATATGCACAGTTAGATGTGATAAAAGGAACATGTGCAGGTAAATAGTTTGCATACAAGATAGATAAAGTTAAAAGACATGGATGCCAAAATGCTTCTATAAAGAGCTATCCAACTATATTATCATTTATAGTAAAACAATTTTTTTTCCAAAGAGAATTTTCAACATGTCCAACGCACATAGAATTAGAGTGTTCCAACTCTATAATAATGAAGCATCACAAGCAAGTTCATTAAGTGAACCTTCCACACATTTAATCAATGAACTAAAATAATGTCCACCTTTCTTTTGACAACTGAAACATACCTACTCATCCATGCTTATTTACTTGCACAGTATCTTAAGTCCACTACTTGGATATTGAGTTGTCAAAAGAAACCTTATCTAAGTTGACATGATAATATCAAGTTCACTATCAAGAGTCACAAACTCAAGCGACTCGGTACATGAAGTTCTAGAGGCAAAGGCCCAAGCAAGAATATCTAATCTAGTTATGCAGAAAGATTAAACAACATTGTATTTGTAGTACCAGAAATTTGATGGTTTTGAAAAGCGTTGTTGGGATGAACATCATTGACATCAACAAAGGAAGCAATGTGGACAGTATCATCACATTGCCTCATATGCTTACAGGCAACCTCTTGAGAGTCATCGGTGTAAGGACGTTTATGAATCATTTTAGTCTGCAAGTGAAAAGTGGGTCACATGTAAAAGAATAAAAAAAATCATATACTTAAGGATTAGTACGGAAGGATTCAGCTTTTCTAGATCTTTCAAGGAATGTAACTTAGGTTGAACAAACAGAAGAACAAGGATTCCCATGATTGTTAAGAGCTAATTAATTCGATTAGATTGTATGCAATCGATCAGGGAAAATCCAAATTTACACCTCAGAGAACTTTTATTTTTAACCCTCTCATAAGTTTTTCTTTTATATTTTTCTAACCCTTAGACTTCAAGATTAACATATACCATTTTACATATTTTTCCCACTTTTGATAACCATCTCAAAAACAATATCGAATTTTAAAAAGAAGAATTAACATTCAAATATTAACTAATAATTAATTAGCATACTTCATCACTATAGATTCAACTATCAGAGTAGCCACTAAGGCACTAACCCATGGCTTAAAAATCATGAAAGCAATAACATTTAAATAAACTAATAGAATAGAAGTTCTAAAACTTAAAAAAGAAACAAGTATATGTCCTATAAAATGAGCTGTTCTTACCTGAGAATTTGTTGACCAATAAAATAAGAAATTTAAAAGAACCAATAAAAATTAAAGAATTAGAAAAATGAACTTATGCTTCTAAAAATATTAAACACTGATTTACAAGAAATAATAGAATTATAAGCTGGAAAAAAATGAAATTTAAAAAATTTTACTATTTTAAATATTTTACACGGCCGAAAAATAACACGAAACAGAGAAAACCTTTTTTATAAAAGAATTCTTATAAAGTTGCGGTATCTAAGGAAAATCCCCAAAAAATTAGACTGACCCAGAAGAAATCGAGTCAAGAAAAATCAAAATCCAAGCTCAAATTTTATAAATCAAGAAACCCATTCAAAATATCGAAGAATCTTCAAAAACCCTAACCCTAAAATCGCATTCGTAAAACGGGAAAAGGAAAAAATTAGGATTAAAAGAAAGAGGAAAAACGGAATCGAAACAGATACGAATCAAATCGAAGAAGAGACAAAAAAATTTATAAGGAGAATTTGGATCGAAAATTAGAGATGATTTTGATTAAGGATTGCAAAATGGGTAAAGTTAGGGCAAGGTATTTTATAGGAATCTGATTGATGATTTAAAGATTGTAGTTTACCAAAAGAGGTAAGGATCTGTTTGAAAATTACGGGACGTGCCACTTTGAGATTCGGGGATCTAAGAGGACTGATAAGGGAAAATGAATTTGTCCTACTGATTTGATGTAAGAAATTTAGGATTGATCCTCTGCTTGCTTGCCACGTGGTTTTATACTTTTATTCCTTTTTTGCACGTGCAAAATGTGTTTATGAGATGTTTATTCTGGTTAAAATATATTCGAAGCTTCTATATTTTTAAGTACAATTGGAATTTAATTCTACTACTTTTATTTTAAGAATTTAGTTATTTTAACTTTTAGATTTAAAAATATAAATTTAATTATTTATATCATTAAAAGTCTTTTATAAAATTTCGATTCATTAAAATGCCATGTTTCGTTACAAGGTTATAATATTTTTTTTTTAATTTCAAAATAAAGGTGTTTATAAGTTGGATCGGGCTTAATCTTGATATTAACATACGTTATACTTGCCTAAACCCGGCCTGTATTGAAATATAGGCCTAAAATTTTATTCAAATCTACTCATATTTGTAAATGATAAACTCGAACTAATTTTAAGCTTGCTCATTATTTTTAATTTTGTTGGAAAATATTTATATTATTTTAAGGGTTAAATATAAAATTAGTACCCGAACTTATCTATTTCTCCCAATTTCGTACCCGAACTAGTTTGTTACTTTTTTTTTACACCATTACGTTTGAAACAAATGGCAAAATAGGATTGTGACATGTGGCATAATGACATCATGATGATGCATTTCTTTTTTTTCTTTTTACTGTTTATTCCCTTTTTTCTTTTAATCTTTCCTTTTCTCGTTTTTCCCATTTCTTTTATTCTTTCCCATTTCTATTTTTTTTTCTTCTTATTCTCTACCTCTCTATCCCATCCCTAGCCGCCGCCAACATGCACTACAAGCGCACTTCAACGTTGTCATCGACGCTTGTTCTCTAATCAACTTTTTCCTCTTACTATTTCATTTCCTCTAATTTGTTTTTTACAGACAACTCCTTGAAATCTTGTTGGGATTCTCTTCCGCCAATCACCTTACTTCCACCCTACTACCGTCACTGATCAGAGAAGCACCAAATGATCTATAATGACCCTATACGGAAAGTGCATTCCCCAGACTCTATTCCCATAAATTAGACTCGTAAATATTTTTAATAAATATTTACGAAGCTAGTTGTGTAGTTAATTAGGTTTCGGTTAAGTGAAAAGCTATTATATAGCAAGTGATGAGAATTGAGTATGGTATAAAATGATGTATTCATGAGTTGAGTATTGAATGGCTAATGCCATTATACAAATAATTGTGGTTTGATATGTGAATAACTATTTATATAGCAATTGTGTGAATTAGGGATATTGTTTAACAAATGAAATATGATAGCATATGATAGTCACAATACTAGACATTAATCTGTGATTAAAATTCAATTTTTGCATATTATATTATCTTGTCTTTAAATATTCAAATTATAGAAATACCACTGAGTTTTACTCAGCGTACAGTTTTGTTTTTCTGTGCTCAGGTTAGGTACTTCACTTTTGATCGCCGATTCAGCATCCAACAACGATCCCGAACTCAAGTGTGGCGATGTTTATCTTTTGTGTCGGCATGTACCTAGAATGTCCAAATGATAATTATTTTGTGGATGGATTGTAAATAAGATTATAAAAGTAATGTTAGTTTGGCATATACATAAAAATATGTGTTTGTGTTTGAAGCCATATTATGGCATGGTAAATTGAACCAAATCTAGATAAGTGCATGTGAATTTAAGTAGATGCTTAAGTGTTTATGAATTAGGCAAAATGGATTGAATTTGGTAGGTTTATAATTTGGATTAAAATGATGCTTTGATTGTAATAGCCTGATTTTCAGTGGTGTCAGAAATTGTGGTTCGAGACCACTAAAAGCTGACAAGTGAGTTAAAAATCTATTATTTGATATTGATGAGTCAAGTGTGAATTTTAGAAATATTCTTAAATTAGTGAATTTTGTGATTGAAAAGAATTTATTAGAAAAATTGGGCCGAAAACGAGGTATCGAGACCTCGAATTCATAAACTGAGCCATAATATTTTTAAAAATATTTATGGAGTGTTATTGAGTTAATATTAAAATTTTGTTAGAAAATTTTAATGTTTGGGTAGTCAATTAAATAATAAGGACTAAATTAAAAATGGTGTAAAAGGTGCTAAAAGGATTAAATAGCTCATTTGTCAAACAAGGAAGGATTTAAAGAACAAAATAGCCCAAGCGAGATATTTTGGACGGTATGGGTAGAGAAAAATCTGGAAATTTAAGAAACAATTTCAAAATTGGAATTTTAGAAAAAATTAATAAATAAAAATCTAATTAAAAGAGAAATCTTGACATTTTCTACAAAATGAACAGGCAAAACGCCATGGGAGAGAACTCTTAAGCTGGTGTTTCATAATTTTGCTTCATATCAAGAATCCGAGAATAAACGAGGAAAAAGAAAAGTTGTTGAATAGTCCCTGAATTTCTATAGCTTCTACAAATTAACCAAGTAAGTTCATATGCCTGAACTTTTGTGATTACTTGTTAATGTGAGAATGATATAATGTATTACTTCATATATTGCTATTGAATTATGAAATTAAAATAACATAAAAATCGAATTGAAAGTTCAAAATTAAGGGATATGCAGGATTGAGTACGTATGTTCAGTGACAAGTGATGAGTTGACGAATAAGATCATGGTTAATCCATGGCAAAGTTATGACACTAGGTATGGTATTGTCCATACTGAGCTATGACATGTAGGTATGGTATTTCCCATACCGAGTTGTGAAACATAGGTATGACATTGTCCATATTGAGTTATAAAACATAGGTATGGTATTATACATACCGAGCTATAATACGTAGATATGGCATTTCTTATACCGAGTTTTGAAACGAAGGCATGGTATTGTCCATATTGAGCTATGAAACGTAGATATGGTATTAACCATACTGAGTTATGAATTGTGGCACTGAGCAAACGACGTGCTCAAATCCGTAAGCCGTCCCTTAATTTGACATGTGTGGGTAAGTGACAGATGAGGCTAAGTGTTGAATTATGAATTGATATTTGGGTATTGAGCTCAACTAAATGAATTCATTGTGTGAAATTGTGGATGACATGAGATATGTGTATAATACTTATTTATTGAATTGCTATGGTATTTTGGTAAGATTTATGTTTTGGGCCAATGAACTTATTAAGCTTTGTTAAGCTTACTGTGTGTGTTAATTGTTTCTATAGGTTTACGAGATATCAGTGGATCAAATCATTGCATTAGGACACACTATCCAGAGTTCCACTAGTAGATTCTGAAAACATTTTATGGTTTATATGGCATGTATAGGGTGAAGTTTGAAAGATATGATTTGGTAATTTTAATATGTTGATGTTTGAATACTTATGTTTAGAAGTTGAACTTGGTAAGGTAATGAATGGAGTTATTTTGGTAAACTTAAGTAAAGAAATATTATATCATAAAGTAGATGAAAACCTCTTGTTTTGGGTTGATTTGGTTGCTTGATTTGGACATATTTTTGTGTTGGTAGGTTGTTTTTAGGATTGATTATAAATAGGGTGAGAAATTTGGTCTTAAAATGGCCTAATTTTGTCCACACGGGTAGATACACGGGCGTGTGTCTAGGCCGTGTGTGACACACAGCTTGCCCCATGGGCATGTGTTGTGGCCTTGTATCCCTTGCATCTTGAACTTTAACTTCAAATTGACCACACGAGCAGAGACACGGCTGTGTGTCTCAGCCATGTAGAGGACACGGTCTTAGGATATGGGCATGTGCCCAGGTCGTGTGAAGTCTGCACCTTAAATTCAAAAATTAAATTCACCACACGGCCTAGTACACGGGCGTGTGACTTGGCCATATGATCTCAATTTGTTCATGATATACAAGTCAGAGAGTTACCGGGGTCAGTACACGGGTGTGTGTAACCACACGGCCTACCCACACGAGCGTATCCCTAGGCCACACGGACGTGTAAGCCTTGAGTGTATGAAAAATTTTATAGTTCAACGGAAATTTCTCTGAGTCTCCGAATGAGTTCTAATTTGTTTCTAAAATTCATATTGGGCCTCAGGGTCCACTTAATGGACGATTTAAATATTTTTTATTATGAATAGTAAGTTTGATTCGATTTAACTATACTTATTCAGAAATTCTCGATAATACTCTGTAACCCTGTTCCAGATATGGATATGGGTTGAGGGTGTTACATTTATTGGTATGAGAGCTTCAGTTTAGCCGATTCTCAGAACGAATGAGATGTGTAAAGTGTCTAGAAATAGATGCCATATAAATCTGTGATAGTGTGATGTGAATGATCCGATCTAATCTTTGTTTTTCTTATAGTTTGTAAAGATATCAGATAAACCTGAACATGCTGAACAGGATGAAGTTAATAGTACAATGCAAACATCTGAGCATAAGACAATCAGTAGTGTCCCAATTTATGAATCAATGGTTTAATGAGATAATGTTAAAAGCAATACTCAAGTACTTGATTAAAAGTTACTTATGATGAATGGAGATGGAATTCATAAAGGTATGAATAAATGTTTATATTGATTATGGTGATGGTAAATGTTATGTTATACGTGTGAATATAAGAAAATTAAAATTTAAGGCTTTACAACCTTCACACCCTCACTTGTATGTCTTATACAATAGAATTCATAAGATTTATATTGATTAAGTTCACAAGTGTGAAAGCGAAGAATTTAATGGTTGCATGATTAATAATATGGTCAGAACTGAGAATAGGTTAGTAAGTAAATACGGTTTTAAAAGAGATATCAGATTTTTTTGAAGATAAATTGGGATATATATAATGTCGCTATTAAGGAAGAAGTTATTTACGAGTAATCAATTTATTCAGGTATGGTATTTAAAGAATGGGTTAACCGAAATTTCTTCTGAATTGATTTCTTTAGTGATTGGGATAATGTGAGATTAATGATGACTTTAGTAGTCAGTGGAATAGTGTTGAAATTGCAAAAATATCTAAATGCAACTGTTATAGTCGGGTATCTTATAGCGATCTCTTCTGGGTATTCTATATGTTCTTTTATCCTCAGAAGTATGCACAGCTGTTTATTTTCAAATGTGAATCTTATCATATAGAAAGTCAGGTTAATCTTAATGTTAGATGGAAGTATTGTTAGTCCGATTGATTCATGATCAACGTTGCTCTATTTTTCTTTGGCTTTATAATCTATTATGTGAAGACTTAATGATCAGACTCATATGAAGCTATTTTCTACTTTTACTAGGTGATGTTCTGAATTACTTATATGTAATTTACATTGTTTTTATCACATCTGTTTCTAGTGTGTCTGAGTGATATTCTTTTTCTGGATTTTCTCTGAGATATCATCGATCTTTTATCATTTAATGTGGTTTTTATTCTCGGAAATTCAGTATAGCTTCACATCTTGGATATCATTATCACAGTTTTCTTGTCATTCTTATGGTTTATCATATCTATCAAACATGGTTCATTAATAAAAGATATTTATGGGTTGGAGATGGAATATATATATTATTGTTATAAATCCTGGTTCGATCATGAGAGTTTGGTGATATATATCTCAGATTATAGAAATTGTATTACTGTATTGATTGTTATTGGAATTACTTTTGGTTTTACTCTCCTACTTTGGAGAGCACTATTGAGGATGAGATATTGTTTAATCTATACGGTTCAAACATTGGTTTTATTATAGCACAATGGTTTTAGTCTGTTTGATTGTTGTGACTTTGGTATAGTTCAAAGCTTCAATGGTTATAATTGAAATGAACTCGGTGTAATTTTATTCTAACTTTCGTGAAAGGATTAATATCAGTAAAAGTGTAGATGGAGGAAGAGTAAGTTTAAACTAGTATATTGGTTTTCACTTTTTGGGTAATCTTGGTTAGTGTCAACAAGTTAATAACGGGATGTTATATTTCGTTTGAGTTAATGCAGTTTGTGGCAATTTTTAGTTGGTATTCTAAGAGAAATATGATATATGGTATACCTGGATTGTCTTGACAACAAGAAAAATGGATTATTCTGAAAAGTTATCATCTAATAGATAAAATTGACTCAATTATTCTAATCGGAGTGGGTTATTTATTTAAAAGGTTAATTGAGTTATACGCATTTGAGTTTCTCATCAGGTTTGAGAATAAATTTTGTGTGTTCAATTGACTTACCATCAGAGTAAGGGATACATATTCTGGTAGACATGATATAGAAGTATATCTATCAGTTCAGCTTTAATCGGGAAATGTTATTATGGGATAAAATCGTTCTGAGTGTTGAAGTTATCGCATTTGTCTAAAATGATATTGCTGTATATGTTCCAAGAAAAGGGGAATAGATATCAGTTAAAAGATTTTAGATGCAGACATGTTAGAAGCATTGGTTAAAGTTTGATAATCTGGATATCTTGATTATGGTTCGATAGAAGATTTCTGGGAATTTTTTGATAATTGTACTGCTAATGATAAAGTTGTGACATGAGGATGTCGTGGTCGTTTAGCTAAATTTCATATAATATCAAGTTCTAATGTGACTTCTGATACGAATTTTGAATCAAAATGAGTTATGATGGATTTATATGTGGTATATCATTAAGAAGAAAATAGAAAGACTTGATTCGACTAGGTGAGAAATTTCAAGGACGAAATTTCCTAAAGGGGGGAGAGTTGTAATAGTTTGCTTTTCAGTGGTGTCAGAAATTGTGGTTCGAGACCACTAAAATCTGACAAGTGAATTAAAAATCTATTATTTGAAATTGATGAGTCAAGTGTGAATTTTAGAAATATTTTTGAATTAGTGAATTTTGTGATTGCAAAGAATTTATTAGAAAAATTTGGCAAAAAATGAGGTATTGAGACCTCGAATTCATAAACCGAGCCATAATATTTTTAGAAATATTTATAGAGTGTTATTGAGTTAATATTAAATTTTGTTAGAAAATTTTAATGTTTGGGTTGTAAATTAAATAAAAATGACTAAATTAAAAATGGTGTAAAAGTTGCTAGAAGGATTAAATAACTTAATTATCAAACAAAAAAGGACTTAAAGAGCACAATAGCCTAAGGGAGATATTTTGGGCAGCATGGGCAGAGAAAAATCTGGAAATTTAAGAAACAAAGACAAAATTGGAATTTTAGAAAAGATTAATAGATAAAAATCTAATTAAAAGAGAAATCTAGACCCTTTCTTCAAAATGGACCGCCAAAACGCCATGGGAGAGAGCTCTTAAGCTGGTTTTTCATAATTTTGCTTCATATCAAGAATCTGAGAATAAAACGAGGAAAAAGAAAAGTTGCTGAATAGTCCCTGAATTTCTATAGCTTCTGCAAGTTAACCAGGTAAGTTCATATGGCTACACTTTTGTGATTAATTGTTAATGTGAGAATGATATAATGTATTACTTCATATATTGCTATTGAATTATGAAATTAAAATAATTTAAAAATCGAATTGAAAGTTCAAAATTAAGGGATACGCAGGATTGAGTACGTATGTTTAGTGACAAGTGATGAATTGACGGATAAGACCATGGTTAATCCATGGCAAAGTTATGACACATAGGTATAGTATTGTCCATACTGAGCTATGTCACGTAGGTATAGTATTATCCATACCGAGCTATAATACGTAGGTATGATATTTCCCATACTGAGTTGTGAAACGTAGGTATGATATTGTCCATACTGAGCTATGAAACATATGTATGGTATTATCCATACCGAGCTATAATACGTAGTTATGGTATTTCTCATACCAAGTTATGAAACGTAGGTATGGTATTGTCCATACTGAGCTATGAAACGTAGGTATGGTATTAACCATACTGAGTTGTGAATCGTGGTACAGAGCAAACGATGTTGTAACACCTTTAACCCATATCCGTCGTCGAAACAGGGTTTCAGAGCATTACAGATCACCTAAAAAATTTTAATTAAATACTTACCGATTCAATGCATCATATAAATAAATATATTACCATTCAATCAATAGCTTGGCACTTGTATAAGCATCAAACAGCAACATTGTTAGTATACTAGTACATATTTCATATAAATTCAACATTGATATACTTATTTTCTCGACATGTCACACTTGAGTTTAATAATTGTCTTTACCTGCATAATTTTCTTGTATCAATATATCAAAGATAATCATATATGTACATGTCATGAAACATATCATTCTCTTACCGTTTCTTCATAAGTATATATCATTCATTTCATTATATCAATATTTCATACTCCATCATTTCTATATATTTTATGTATATTTATTAGGTAATAGTTTATATCAAACTTAACATAAATTATATTCCATGTACTTATACTTATTTCGTTTATCTATCTTCATTATTATTTCATACAACTATTTTGTACATATATTTCCATATGACCAGTTCTTGTAAACATTTCACACAACCATTTTATATAACCATTCGTCATCTGATACATATTACCTGAATATCAATTGTTCAACAGATGTCATAGTGTCTCCCATCCACGGTCTAATTTATCTTTGACATGATGCCATAGTGTCTTTCAACTATAGTCTTACTCATTTTCTGTCATGTTTCTATGGTATCTTTCAACCATGGTCTTATTCTTTTCATGTCACGTTGCCATGGTATCTTTCAACCATGGTCTTACACATTTCATATCATGTTGCCATGGTATCTTTCAACCATGGTCTTACACATTTCATTTCAGAGATCACACTCCCGCGAACCTCATCCTTACAGCAGGATTATCAGTCCAGGCTAAATCCCTTGTAATATAAACTCATAGAGTATTGTCGGGATTATCAGTCCAAGTTAAATCCCCTGCAACCACAATTACTCTAATGAGCTTGGATCTGAATTACCAGTCCAGGCTAAATTCAGACCCTAATTTGGATTACCCGTCCGGGCTAAATCCATTTTACACATATTCTTCGGGAGGGCTATATCAGGATAGGATCACCCGTCCGGGCTAGATCCTTTTTTACCATCAATTCATTTTCAAAGATCCATCGAATTTTCCTTTCATTCAACCGGGATTTCTTTCCATTTTTATTAAATATATCAATGTTTCGTCAATTTTCATACAATGAACATTCAAATCATATTCACATCAATAACATACATTTCAAGCATTTAAGAATATAATTCAAGTTACACGAACTTACCTGGCGAAGTTACAGAAATATCAAGATTCCGGGGGATTCTGGTAATTTACCATTTTTCCAATTTTCACTCGATCTTAAATTGATAATTTCATTCAATTTATTAATTTAAATAATAAAACAATTCATTCCCTTCAATTTGGTCATTTTTTGACATTTTTACAAAATTACCCCTTGAAGTTTTACTTTTATTCAGTTTAGTCCCTAAGCCTAAAACATGCAAATTAGCCATGCTAGCTGAATATTCATATATATTTTCCTCCTCCTCCTCTCCATTCCACATCCTTAATGTATATAACACACTTGTAAGTAACATTATCTATAATTTTTATTATTTACTTTTATGAATATTCAAGCTGTCCACCTGTGTCATAGTCACTAAATTATTTATATCTGGAGATATAGAACTCCAAATTAAGATCCAATAATTTTCCCTAAAACTAGACTCATATATATTCTTACTATAAAATTTTGATAATTTTTGGTTTATCCAATAAGTGCATTTTATTCTTTAAAGTTACACCTATTCTGCAGTCTGACAGTTCTGACCCTTCTTTACTAAAAATTAATTATCTCTTCGTACAGAATTCAAATGATGTTCCCGTTTATTTCTATTGAAAATAGACTCATTCAAGATTCTAAAAATATAAATTTAAGCCCATAATTATTTTTCTCAAATTTTTTATGATATTCCAAAGCCCAAAATCATTCTGACCTTGTCTCACAAAATTTATTATATCTCATGATTTATAATTCAATTGCTTACATAATTTTTTCTATAAGAAACTAGACTCAGTAAGTTTTAATTTCATATTTCATTCATCCTATAATTAGATTTCTAAAATTTTTGGTGATTTTTGAAAGTTAGACTACTGTTACTGTCCAAAACTGTTTTAGTGCAAGATATTAATTACCAGGTTTATTACACGTTTATTTTCTTTTTCTACACTATTTCTCATCACTTTCTCTTATTTTCTCTTCACTAACATATCAAGAACATAGGACCATATGTAAGGAAACTCTACATTAACATTAATCCCATGCTTTTTCAATAATATCAAACTTAAAAATATATTGAAATCATGATGTTCTTACCTTGTTCTATTGATTTCAATTTTCATCTTGATTTTTTCTCTTCTTCAGCTTCCATTTCTTGAATCCAACTTGATATTCTAACTTCCCATAGTTTCCTTAACATTTTTCTCTCTTGGTAGCTATGGAAATTCTTTTGATTTTTGGGTGAAAATGGTGAATTTTTGGTAAAAGGACCAAATTGTAAAAAATGAAAACTTCTTTTCTTCTTCTTCTTCTCACGTTGGTTTTGCATGGGAAAGATGGATGAGAATTCCTCATCTTTCTTTCTTTATATACTAATAAAATAATAATAAAATATCTTATTAAAATATTGATAAAATAATATTTATCTAATTAAATAATTATAAAATATCAAATATCTCTAGCATCATTATTACTTTCTAGATT
Organism: Gossypium arboreum; assembly: GCF_025698485.1. NCBI lineage: Eukaryota > Viridiplantae > Streptophyta > Magnoliopsida > Malvales > Malvaceae > Gossypium > Gossypium arboreum. The sequence goes on along the minus strand of NC_069073.1, from coordinate 8,550,076 downwards.
TCTCTATCTTCCAATTGACCATTTTTCCCTTTATTATCTTTTAAAATTCTATCATTGAGTTATCATTTAATTTGGTAAAATTACAATTTAATCCCTCATAGTTCTTCACCTATTCAATTTGGTCCTAGTTCATCCATTTTCCTTAGTTTCTAGATCATTCCACTCTTAAAATATTTACACTATTGGTCCTTCAACTTTTTCATATTTACACTTTAACCCCTCAAATTTTGGGTATTTACTCTTGTACAACAAAACTTTTCTCTTTTTTACAATTTAGTCCTTTTTTGAATTAATATATCATAATATACTTCCCAATATTGACATAACTCAAAATTTCCCTTTTTATCACTTTATTTTCTTATTTTACTATATCAAGGATAATATCTTGCTGTAAAAATTTTCGAGGTATTACAGACGTACTCAAATCCGTAAGCCGTCCCTTAATTTGACATGTATGGGTAAGTGAAAGATGAGGCGAAGTGTTGAATTATGAATTGATATTTGGGTATTGAGCTTAACTAAATGAATTCATCGTGTGAAATTATGGATGACAGGAGATATGTGTATAATACTTGTTTATTGAATTGCTATGGTATTTTGGTAAGATTTATGTTTTGGGCCAATGAACTTACTAAGCTTTGTTAAGCTTACTGTGTGTGTTAATTATTTCTGTAGATTTACGAGATATCGGTGGATCGAATTATCGCATCAGGACACTATCCAGAGTTCTATTGGTAGATTCTGAAAACATCTTATGGTTTATATGGCATGTATAGGGTAAAGTTTGAAAGATGTGATTTGGTAATATTAATATGTTGATGTTTGAATACTTATGTTTAGAAGTTGAACTTGGTAAGGTAATGAATGGAGTTATTTTGGTAAACTTAAGTAAAGAAGTATTATATCATAAAGTAGATGAAAACCTTGTGTTTTTGGTTGATTTGGTTGCTTGGTTTGGACATATTTTTGTGTTGGTAGGTTGTTTTCAGGATTGATTATAAATAGTGTGAGAAATGTGGTCTTAAAATGGCCTAATTTTTTCCACACGGGCGTGTGTCTAGGCCGTGTGTGACACACAGCTTGCCCCATGGGCATGTGTTGTGGCCGTGTGTCCCCTGCATCTTGAATTTTAGCTTTGAATTGACCATACGGACAGAGACACGGCCGTGTGTCTCAGCCATGTGGAGGACACGGTCTTAGGATATGGGCATGTGCCCAGGTCGTGTGAAGTCTGCACCTTAAATGCGAAAATTAAATTCACCACTTGGCCTAGCACATGGACGTGTGACTTGGCCGTGTGATATCAATTTGTTCATGATATACAAGACAGAGAGTTGCGAGGGGTCAGTACACGGGTGTGTGTAACCAGATGGCCTACCCACACGGGCGTGTCCCTAGGCCACACGGGCGTGTGTGCCCTGAATGTATGAAAAATTTTATAGTTCCGCAAAAAATTCTCTGAGTCTCCGAATGAGTTCCAATTTGTTTCTAAAATTCATATTGGGTCTCGAGGGTCCACTTAATGGATGATTTGAATGTTTTTAATTATAAATAGTAAGTTTAACTCGATTTAACTGTACTTATTCAGAAATTCTTGATAATACTCTGTAACCCTGTTCCGGCAATGGATATGGGTTGAGAGTGTTACATTGATAATATGATTTGATAACATAAATGAGGTACCAATGAGGCTACATTGGTTAGGCACCTAGGATGATTGTTTTAGCACGATTTGAATGTGTTTGATTGTGTTTTGAACAGGTTAAACGAATGGTTTTTAAGTTGTTTAATGCTCGAGCATCTAGGAAATGGTAAATTGATTGTTTAATGCACATTTTAGGTCCATATGACTAGACACATGGGCGTGTGACTTGGCCATGTGAGACACACGGCTAGCACACGAGCGTGTGAGGCCATTTCAAAGGGTACACGGCCTGGCACACGGACGTGTGGCTTGGCTGTGTGACCCAAGTTAGAGAGTTACACAAGCATAGACATGGGCTGGGACATAGTCGTGTGTCCCTACTTCGAATGCCCACACGACCAGACACACAGGTGTGTGACTTGGCCGTGTGAACCTATAGTTAAAAATTTTCTAACTTTTTCCAAAAAAAATCAAATGTTCCCAAGTTAGTCTCAAAACGTTTCTAAAGTGTTTTCTATAACGCCCCAATTTTCGGGAATTCTGTGAATGTTGGCATAGGTTTAATTATGTTAGTGGGCCTCTAGAAAGCCCAAACTTAAGATAGAACCCGACAATTTTAGTTAATTTTTGTTCCATAAGAAAAAGGGGGTGAAATTATGAAATAGGACCTATGTGAAAAAGTTTGAAAATGCTATAGGCTAAATTGAAGTGGCCAAATAAATAGGAGTGCAAAATAGGAGGATTTGCATGACAAACCTCCCATTTTACATGAAGTGGCCAGCCATCATGTTGTTGTAGACAAAATGTACACTTGATATCCATAATTTATGGTACAAATTGATACAAATTGATAATAGGTTAGGTAAATGTTCAATGATAATAGGTTAGGTAAATGTTCCATGATAATGGGTTAGGTAAATGTTTCATGATAATGGGTTAGGTAAATGTTTCATGATAAGAATTTCATGTCATTTGTATTAAAGAATTAAATGGATGAAATATGAAGTTTTATTAAAAGAAAAAGGGGTGAAAAGAACAAAGTTTTGTCCATCTTTGTTCATCATAGCTGAAAGTTAGAGAAGAGAAAGGAGAGGAGAAAACTCTTGAGTATTTGGTCATTAGGAGGAGGAAAATTGAAGGTAAGTTCTTGGTACCTTGCTTCTATTTTGAGGTTCATGAGTTCTTCTTGATTCTACCTTAACTCATGAAGTATATTTTGATTTTTAGTTGTGTTGTGAGCATTTAGTCATGAATTAAAATGAAGGAAATGGTTGTTGTTTCATGTTCTTTTGATGAAAAATGGAAGATAGGTGAAGTTGAGCCAAACAAATGAGCATGCATGTGCCTTAGATGTTAAAGGGAAAAATCAGCTAACATGTTGTGCTTTAAAATGATGAAATGGAGATTATACTTAAGTAAAATCATAGATATGTTATGATTGATTGGTGATATACATGTTTAAATAACATGCATGCAAGGTATGTGTGAAAGAGTGATTTGGTAATAAATCTACTTGGGACAGCAGCAGTAACGTGACTTTGGAAAATCACCATAAATTGTGGGAGATGAATTAGAAGCTGAATAAATTATGTCATTAAAGCTTATTGAGTCTAGTTTCTAATGAAATAAACAAGAACATATTTTGAATTCTGTACAATGAGAAATTTGATTCGTTATGAAGAGTGGTCAGATTAGTCAAACAGTGAAACATGAGAAACTTTAAGAAAAATCTGGTATTGATTGGCCATACCAAAAATTCTGAAAATTTTATGAATAGAAGATATATGAGTCTATTTTCAGGGAAAATTAACGGCACTTGATTTGGAGCTTCGTACCTCCAGTTATAAATGATTTAGTGACTGTTGCTCAGGAAGATAGCTTGCAGTGAAATTTTGATTATGTGGTAAACATTGACAAAAAAATTGTTAATGAGTTGCTTATTGATTTCTTATAAGCTTACTATAATCTGTAGGTGTGATTGGCCGAATATTGTAAGGGGTTAATACATAGTTCGTATTTGAATAGTTAGATTAACGTGTTAGTAATCCAATTGTAGGCCGTTCGTGTGTGGATCTCGTCAGCATATCGTCGCAAACAGGTGTGTAACTGACACCCTCTCATAGACAAAATTGGCAAAAGCCGAAAAGCCGAAATGCCAAAAAGTCAGTATTTTAGGAATTTTCGAGTGTGCGAATGCTCGTAAGATAGTTGGGTTTGTATATTTGGTAATCTAAAGTAATAAACTGCAGTACGCGCGATTTCATATATTTTGATAATTTGGGCTTAATGGGCCAAAGATCGGGTTCATGGGCCAACGGCCCAATTCGTAAGTATCTTGCGTAAGTGTTCGATAGTACGTAAATAGTTAGGATATGCATGAAAACCCGAAAGTAGCTGAATTACTATAATACCCTATGTATGGAAAATTATTTATTATACCCTAGGTGCAAAATTACCGTTATACCCGTAGGGTTAATTTTGACCAAAAGCATGACGATCGATTACGTATGATGTATGCCATGATTATATATCTGTTGCATGGGGACATGGGTTATATTATGGAGGAAGCGTTACGGTGGCTATGCCACAAATATCGATCCGGTGGCTCGCCACATATATCTGATTCGGTGGCTCGCCACGATTATTCAGATCTGGTGACTCATCACATTATTCATTCTCGCAGCCATGCTGCAAATTACGTGGTGTGTAGCGGTTCGATGGGTCGAGTTGTCTCCCCACACGGTGTAAGGTTGGTACGGGGTGTATACGGTTGGATATGGTTGGGTTTCTGCATAAACATGTAATATCTGTTCTGTTCTGTTATGGGCCTATGGGCTTTATTTTGAATTCATTCGGGCTAACACCAACTTATTCTATTTCTGTGGTTTGAGCTGATATAGGCTATGGTTGGGTTATTTTACACACCGAGTTTCCCAAACTCACCCTTTTATTTTCATCCACGCAGTAATCCCCAACCATAGTGGGCTTGGAGTCGTGAGGGAATTGAGTGGCCACCCATTCGAAAGTTTGATTTTCTTCCGTGAACTGGACATCCTTTTATTTACGTTTGAAGTTTTGGGTTTTAAATGTAATAAGGCCGCTTATTTATTTTGATGGTTTTTTTATGTATTACTAAGATAGGTAATACTTATTTTAACTGTTGAAATTGGATAGCTTTAGGCGCGTTTTCAAAAACAACAGTTGATTTCAAAATAACAAGACAACAAGCAAAGCTTCCGAATGAAAGTATTTTCCAAAATTAATCACTTTTCCTAAAATGACTTAATCAAATCGGTTTCCTAGAAATATCCATGACGTTAAAATGTGGCAATGGCGGTATGCATGTCTAGGATTGGACCCGAAGGAGCTTGGTATAGCGATCAGATGGACTCACCACCTCTTTTCCGGTTTCCTACCGGTGCATGACTTCCATTCACTTTAACCTTTAATAAATTAATCTTTTGAACATCAAGTACGATTTTCTGGACTTAGAATGGAATTTTTTTTTTTACGTTTTTGATGTGGCATGCCGGATCTGGCCATCACTTCTGGGCCGGGTTTGGGGTGCTACATTTTCAAACTCTCAAAGGCTTAATAATGGACTCTATGCATGTTAATGATGTATCATTTTATTATTTGAAATGTTTGAAATGAATGATTAGATTACGATTATTCGGTAATGTCCTGAAACCCTATTCCTACGATGGATACGGGTTAGGGGTGTTACACGATCCACCTTTCCTTTCTTTCTCTCGCTTCTTCTTCTCTTCTTTTTTACTTTATTTTTTATTTTTAAAGCCTCTGGCCATCGCTTCTCTGTTGCTGCTCTCCAACGCCAAACCGAGCCACCACCGTTGAATCATCTTGAAATTTAACCGTGGCTTCTCCTCACCCAAGGCTCAACCTATTTTCTAAACGGACCTTATTTTTTTGCTTAAGTCCATTTTTTAAGCTTATATTTTTACTCAAATCCTCCTACTCTTCCAATAGTCATTAGTTCTAGTGACATCCAAAAACACAATCATGATAAGTCTTTAATGGAGATAACTAAAGCGATGAATGGTGATATCCAAAAATTTGGATTGATAAGTTTTTGATGATGATAATTAAAGCCTAAACATGTGTAACAGCCTGATTTTTGGGGCTAGCCGAAATAGTGGTCTCGGGACCACAAATCCAAATTTAAAAAAGTTATTTAATTATTATTTCGGAGTCATAGCATGTTATTAGTAGTGTATGAAAAATTTGATGGGTCAATTTTGACGTTTATAAGCCCAATTGCAAAAAAAAGGACTAAATCGCATAAAGTGCAAAAGTCTTAAATTGATAGCTAAAGGTGTTAAATTATTATGAATCTTAATTTGGAGTCTTTAAAGGGCAAAAAGACCTTATATCTTAGCTTGGCCGGCCATGGGAGATAAAAATATTGAAAAGTCAACATTAGGTAAATGAATGACATAATGTGTAATAAAATAACGCCTAAGCCTAGCTATCATCTTTTTTTTTTCTTTCATTCTTCCTTCTCCCACCAGTTTTTCAGCCAGGTGTTTTGAGCTTAAAAAATTTCAGCAACTTATTCCTCTTGCAAGTAAGTGATTTGCATAATTTTTGTTGATGATTTTTATATTTTTGGAACCCTTGAAGCATAAGTTTTCTATTAAGGGGACTATTCTGCAAAATGGTGGAGAGTTTAGGGTTTTTCCATGAAAGCACATGTGTAGTTATCTAAAATTTTATGGAAGAATATGAGTATTAGATATGTAATAAATAACTTTTGTGAAAGGATTTCTCATGAAAATCCTAGTAGGGACTATTTTGCATAAGTTGAAAGTTTGATGATAAATGTGCAAGATAGTGGAAATTTTGGATTGTTATAAGAGTAAAAATGGTTTGGATAAGCTTTTGATAGGAAGAAATTCGATAAAAATTAATTTTCGGACCTAGGGGTAAAATAGTTATTTTACAAAAGTTTAGGGGCAAAATGGTCATTTTGCACAAGTATAGATTATTGGGTGCCTAGATCGATAAAGTGATTAAATTTGTGAATTTTTGTTATTATAGATCAAGAAATACCAAATTCAAACTTAGACGAGAGAAGGCCAAGCAAATTGATTAAATCGTTTAGACACCATATTTTGTAACCGAGGTAAGTTGTATGCAAATATTACAACTACATTGTCATTATATGCGATAAGTTAATTTAGCATGAATTACTTGATTGTGGAAATGAGAAGGCATGATGATAATTAAGATAGTGGAATTCCCATTTGAACCATGAGAAATAAATCGGATATTCATGCCATGACGTATGAACTATTGTAAGCTAGTGTAAGACATGTCTAGGACATGCATCAGCCACATTACGAGTTAAGCTAGTGTAAGACCATGTCTAGCACATGGTATCGGCAGTGAGACGAGAGCTAATGTAAGACACGTCTGGGACATGCATCAGCGTTAAGATGTAAGCCAGTGTAAGACATGTCTGGGACATGCATCGGTTACGAGTTAAGCTAGTGTAAGACCATGTCCAGGACATGGCATCGGCATCCTATCCCATTTTGAAGCTTATTAAATATTCGATAATATTCTAAATGGTTTAACAGTGAGAGTTATGGTTTAAAATTAAGAGAAAAGTATAACCGTGTTATGAATGATATAGGTACCTATTCGGTATGTATGAGACGTGAGTTCAAAACATATTATATGATGTGTAGTGGGATGTGATGAGTAAGTTATGCTTATAACTATTTTATATTAAGAGCATGTTGATGAATGGTATAGTTGTTGCTATGTATTTGCATGCTTCTTATTGAGCTTTATGCTTATTCCCTCTCTTTTCTATTTCTTTATAGTGTCGCCTAAATAGCTCGAGGATCATCGGATGTTGAAGGCTACGATCACACTATTATCCTGAACACTCGATATAGTTAAGATTCTTATTTTTGCATATGGCATGTATAGGGCTAGAATTTAATGTTGCGTGTCATTGAGAAATAGCCAAATGTGTTGGCCTGGAATGAATACCTTTAATTTTCTATAAGGCCATAAGTGATGGTCAATACTCATTTTTATATTCATAAATAGAATATGATATTTTCATGGATGAGTATATTGCACAAATGAAATGTTGTCCATTGTGGCTATTTTGGCTATGTGATGTACCCTTGTATTGGCATAGAGTGATTTTATGCAGGTTATGTATGTAAGGGTGGCAAAGAGGCTTGGTAAATAGCCTCATTTTGTCCACACGGGTAGGCATATAGGCGTGTGTCTAGGCCGTGTGTGACACACGGCCCACCGCATAAGCGTGTGATCCGGCCGTGTGTCCCCTGCATGTAAAATTTACAAGTCAGTATACATGATAGTAAACACACAGGCAGAGACACGGCCGTGTATCTCAGCCATGTGAAGGGCACAGCCTAGCACACGGGCGTGTACCTTGGCCGTGTGACCCTTAAGAATTGCTGACATCAGAAATAGAATGTCCAGGTTTTGCACATGGGCGTGTCATGGTCGTGTGAAGGACACGAGCCAAGGACACGGGCGTGTGCTAGGCCGTGTGAAAATCCCTGTAAGTGTGAATTTAGAATTAATTCCACACGGGTAGAGGATACGAGTTTGTCCTTGTATTGTTTAGGTCGTGTGAGCCACACGGGCCAGTAGTATGACCATGCCGAATTGGTCACACGGGCGTGTTGCCCCTCCCACACGGACGTGTGCCCCTGTGTCTAGTAATATTTTTCAGAGTTCGTGGAAAGATCCGAATCATTCCCGAATGGTTCTAAATGAACGTTTGGAGCCTCGTAGGCCTTTAAGATGAAGTTCTTGATAAAGATCGGAAAAGTTTTAAATTTGACCTAATTTTGGCGAGTTGGAAACGTGTGAATGTATGTGTTCAAGTTAGATAACGCCTCGTATTCCGTCCCGGCGTGAGGTATGAGTGTGGGGTGTTACAGCATGTAATAAAGAGTTCATAATTCTAGAAAAAGAAAATTACTTTTGGTCTTTGCATCGTTCCTGGTTCCTAATAATAAATAAAAAAGATTTTTGTAACCATATTTTATCCCAATTAACTTTATGTCAACCTCAAATTGAGTTTGATAATATTATTATTTATTCATAATTTGTTAATACTTGAATTAAAAGGAAAGTAATAAAAAAATAAAATAAAAGTTAAAAGTTTAAGTGGTTTTGATTGTAATTTTATAATAGAAAATATAATTTCACCATTTTAATAGTCTATAATTTTATAATTTTAAAGGATTAAATCAAAATTTTAATATTTTTAAAGGATTAAATCAAAATTTTAATATTTTTAAAGGGCTAAAGTATAATTTTACTTTTACTAATTTAAAATTTTAAAATTTTAAAGAGTTTAAATAAAAAATTCCATTTTAAGGAAGCTTGAAGCTACTCCCTGATTTATATGATATATTATATGGATAAATAAAATAAAATTTAGATAAACTACAAAAAATAGTCATTTTTGTTTGCCTCAGGATTATATTTTAGTCACATATGTTTAAAATGTTACGTTTTAGTCATTTACGTTATCGTTTTGTTACGAAGTGGTCACTCTATTGTTAAACTCCGTTACTTCTCTAACGACGGTCCTACATGGCAGTCTAAATGGGTTTAAATGCCAACTTGAATGAAAATAAGTTTTTAATTAAATAAATTTAATTTGGACTGCCACATATTACATCCAAGTTGGCATTTAAAACCCATTTGGACTACCACATAGGATTGCGGTTAGGGAGGTAATGGAGTTTAACGGTAGAGTGACCACTTCGTAACAAAATGATAACATAAATGACTAAAACGTAACATTTCAAATATAAGTGACTCAAATATAATATAAGATAAATAAAAGTGACTTTTTTAAAATTTATCCCAAAAACTTCTCTTTTTCAAATTCTGTTTAGGTACATGTTTGATATTTCGAGGTTTTTCTTTTTTAAATTCTATTTTGGTGAATTTACATTCTCTACTCATGTTTGTTTAGGTACAGTTTCCGTTAATAAAATTAATGACATCATTCACAAAATTACTACTATATCATTTCACCAATTATTTACAATGATAGAAGGTGAATTAAAATTCTATTTTACAATAAAAGTATAACATTTTAGTAAAATTTTAAGTTTTAATTAATTCATTCAATTAAATAAATTCAATTAAGTAATTAAATAAAAATTTTAAATTCAGTATTTCTAAAATTTAAGGCAACATGTAATTAACAATGTATTGATTTCGGGCATTACCAACTGCTATAATTTTCTTCATATATAATTGACTCTTGAATTTAAATTTATCTTTTTAAAAGAATTTTTTTAAAAATAATTTATAAGTGGTTGATCACACCTAAAAATAAAAATTGATATCAACTCTTATTTTCTTAATAGAAACCTAGTGTTTTAAAAATAAAATCAAATTTCCTCAAATTCATCAAATTAATTTTGTGAGAAAAAAAAATAGACAACCTAAAATGGCTGCATCGTAATTTTATATATATATATATTTTTTTTTCAATGTACTTCTAAGTCCCAAATTAGATAAGACAATATTTAATCCTTTACATGGTAAAAATTAAATTCAAGTTTAGGTTTAATCATGATTGTTTGAATCAGGTCAGATTAATTGGCCGGACCCATCGAATTAGGAATTAATTGATGAAAGATATTAAATTATTGGATTTGAGAACCTATATAGATTAATTGAACTGATTAAATAATTGGACCGACGAATGGAGAACCTAAATGTTTAATTTGAAAACATTGAGATTAATACGAAAAGAAAAAACTCAAAGGGAAAATTGCAACTTTCTTGTTGATCCAGTCTAGTCGTCCCCAGCCCTAAACGGTTATTAAACGTTGCATATCGTGTAATCCGACGGTGAATAAATAAAACCTTAATTTTTGAACAATTAATCTGACGGTTTAGAAAACAACACCAAAAACTAGCCGTTATACAGAGCATCAACCTCTAACGGAACTTTTCTTCTTCGTGATTTCCATGTGTTTCTTCTCATTCCTTCTTTCATCAAAAGCTCCGAACTGTCTCTTGTTTTCTCATCAATCTTAAACCAAAACCCCATTTTTTTTTTTTTAAATTTTTTGGAAGATTTCTTTTTTTTTTTTCTTCACCCATGGAGGTTGCTAAGCATTCAAAACAGGGTACTCCCGTGAAAGATTCAGGAGGGAATTCTGGATCAAAAACTCGAAAGTTTTCGAAACTTTCCGAGAATTCAAATCCAAACATCTCTGCTACAAAATCTTCAAAATCCCAGAAATATTCTTCCAAGGATCCGGTAGTTTACTCACCAAGAAACAAACTTAGGGAAAGAAAGTTTGTGGTGGCTAAGAAGAAGTTAAAGAAAGAAAGGTCTGATGATTCAAATCCAAATGTTGGGATTGACTGCAAATGTAAAGAGAAGTCTAGTGGGAATTCAAAGAAATGCCTGTGTGTCGCTTACGAGAATCTGAGAGCATCTCAAGAGGATTTTTTCAAGAACAAAGCTGAAACTGAAGTTGAAGTTGAAGTTGAAGAAGAAGCAATGGACAGTGTGCCTGAAGCTGGGAAAGTTATGAATTTGGTTAAGGCCTTTGAGAGGCTTCTTACGACACCAAATTCGAAGGAATCAGAGGATAGGAGTGATGAAAAGGAACCAAAAGAAGAGAATGATAATAACAAGAAGAAGAAGGCATTGAAATGGCCATCAGAATTTGTTTTGACCGCCGAGAACCTTGGTCTGGATCGGCGTTTCTCAGCGTCTTCTTCTTCTTCGGATAGCAGCAGCCAAGGAAGGTCAGTGAAGCAATTGATGGATTAGTTCTTAGATTTGGGTTTTATTTATTTTTTCTTTTTATATTGTTACTTTATTTGGCAGTGTTTCAAGCAGGGCTTCTAATGGAGGTCGAAGAAGCCAAAGAAATGTAAGTAACCTCTCACTTCTGCTAATTTATTTTCTCTTCTTACCACGTTGAATGTTTAATGATGTTTTTGGGCCCATAACATGTTTCCAAGAGGTCTTATGAATTAATCTTTTAGACCTCTTACCTGCAAGCTATTTTTCAAGTTTCTCCTATATAGGACTTAAGGATCAAAGATTAAAGTGTTAATTTACTTGCTTTTATGGCATCTTTTCTAAGTTCCTCCTACTCAGGTGTGAGTTTCGGATAGGATTATGAGTTCAACACAGACATGTTTGAATTCTTTAAATTTTTTTCATATGTTTGGAGGGTACTTAGAGCATCATATCCTATATAAATATCCAAAAAAGTTTATGATAAAATGCAAATATAAAGGTATTTTATTGCATTGTGGCTCATGACTTTTTTGTATCCATTCATGTGTGGGTTTTAGAGCTCTGAGTCTCTCGGGACAACTGGTGGGAGGAGAGGGAAAAAGCAGGACAAGCCAACTTCCCAGAAACCATTCAAGCTAAGAACTGAGGTTTCATCTTTTAACTTGAATCTCTGTTAATCAATCTAGACCAGGTATATTATTCATATTGGTTTGGTATGTTACAATTTTGGATTGTTGGTTAACATTACAGCAAAGAGGGAAAATGAAGGAAGGCGAATTCATGAAGAAGATCCAAGAAATGATGGTGGAAGAAGAGAAACAAAGGATCCCAATTGCTCAAGGCCTCCCATGGACAACAGATGAACCTGAGGTTTTTAGTCCTTAAAAGAGTTAGACCTTAAATCCCAAACTAGAAACACCCTCTCAATTTTGCATTGATGCAGGTGTTGATAAAACCTCATGTCAAAGAGAATACAAGATCAGTAGACCCGAGACTCCACTCTGAAATTCGAGCGTCGGAGCGTTCAGAGTTCGATCTTCAAGTAGCTGAGAAGATGATTCTAATAAAACACTATAAAATGGAAAGGGAGAGGCGGGACAAGGTAAGGAAAATTATCAGAAAAATGCATGCATGATTTCTTAAGGTGATATCATTATTTAGCAGGGACTGTAACATCGATCCTTTTGATCATGCAGATGGCAGAAGAAGAAGAGATAAAGAAGTTGAGAAAAGAGCTCGTTCCAAAAGCACAGCCTATGCCTGTCTTTGACAGACCTTTCCTTCCTACAAGGTAAAGGTTAAAAATTCATATGAATATCTCCATACTCATATTCGAATTATATTGACGAGGGGCTTTGTTTTGGAAGGTCCTCAAAGAATCCAACAATGGCAAGAGAGCCAAAGTTCCATATGCCACAACATAAGAAGACAAAGTTCTGTATATAATGGACTGACATGAAGCAAGAGACTATATTCTCCCATTTTTCTTAAAGATTTGTATATTAGCAACCAATTTAGCTGCATTTTTTTTGGAAGAATTAAAGGCATGAATGAAGGTCTCATTCTACAATTTTGTTCTCTAAAAAAATCGTGGACGTAACGATGTTATGACGATCATTGTGGTAATAATGTCATCGATTTTTTGAGTTTAAATCGTCAAAGTAGTTGAGCAAGAATTAATCTATTTCACCATTCGTAGGCGTCGTTACAGGGATTTTTAAGCTCACTTCTCCTCATAAACAATCTACTTCTTACTTCTTCACTCTCCAAATTCCACTACAAACCTCGAAAAATTTCGAATACAATATTCAAAAATGGCGATCAAACAGCTACTCTCTCTAGCTCGTCGGTCCCGCAAGCCTTCCTCTTCTTTAACCGTCGCTCGATCGTCCCACTCCACCGCAGCCCCTCCTCCACCGACTGCCATGATCTACGACCGGTTATCCCATTGCGTCAACTCAAGGCTCCGAAAACTTGAACACCCCGATTCCCGTTTCCTCAAATATGGATCCCCTCACCCGACCCAAACTTCCCACACCCACATCCTATCTTCGCCGGAAACCAGAATTACAACGTTGTCCAACGGCCTCCGCGTGGCCACGGAATCGAGTTTGCATTGTCGAACAGCGACGGTTGGGGTGTGGATCGATGCAGGGTCGAGGTTCGAGTCGGAGGAGACGAATGGGACGGCCCATTTCTTGGAGCATATGATATTGAAAGGGACGGAGAAGAGGTCGGAGGGGGCATTGGAAGAAGAGATTGAGAATATGGGAGGCCACTTGAATGCTTATACTTCGAGGGAACAAACCGCTTATTACGCCAAAGTTATGGGTAGTGATGTCCTTAAAGCCTTGGATATATTGGCTGATATTTTGCAGAATTCCAAGTTTGAAGAACGTAGTATTAGTAGACAAAGGGATGCGATACTAAGGGAAATGCGGATGCAGGAGGTAGTTCTAAAGTTTTAAACTTTATGGGGGGTTTCAATAAACTCTAATGGGTTTTGCTAAATGATCTTGTACCTTGTTCTATGTTGATTTTATTCAGAAACAACGCAATTATGTTGGGAAATATTGTAGGTGGAGGGTCAAACACAGGAAGCTGTTTTTGACCACTTGCATTCAACTGCTTTCCAATACACTCCTCTTGGTAGAAATATTCACGGACCTGTTGATAATATTAAGAAGATCACCAAAGACCATCTGCTCGACTATATTCAGACACACTACACTGCTCCTCGAATGGTATGCGGTGATATGGTCGAGTCGTTAAAACCAATGAACATGGTTTTGATTCCATTGGTTTCCTAGCATACCATTGTAGGTTCTTATAAATGTGTGTTGTTCGGTAAATTTTTGCAGGTCATTGCTGCATCTGGAGCTGTTAAGCATGAAGAAATTGTTGACCAAGCAAAGAAGTTGTTTACCAAATTATCATCAGATTCAACCACTGCTACTCAGCTAGTTGCGAAAGAACCGGCCAGTTTTACTGGTTCAGATGTAGGGGTGTAATTTCTCTAATAAGTTTCAAACTTCCTTTTTCATTCAATGTCTTATGCTCTCAAAGGTTTTTTCTTTGGAAAAAACCAGGTTAGAATTGTTAACGACTATGTTCCTCTAGCGCAATTCGCGGTTGCTTTTGAGGCAACAGCATGGACAGATCCGGATTCCATTGCGCTAATGGTAATGCAGGTGATGCTGGGGTCATGGAGCAAATTTGCTGGGGGTGGAAAGCACATGGGGTGAGCTTTTTTCCTCACATCGAATCACTTTTTTAAACTGAACACTGCTTTGGCAGTCTCGGAACGAGACTCTTCTGTAGCAACGATGTGTTGATTAGTTTGAAAAATCCTTTAAACAGCTCCGAGCTGGCACAAAAAGTTAGCATTAATGAAATTGCAGAAAGCATGATGGCTTTCAACACCAACTATAAAGATACTGGTCTTTTTGGTGTATACGCTGTTGCCAAGGTGAGGTTTGCTACTTCCTTTCTTTAATTACCTCTGCCTCCCCGGCATACGTTCGTTTAACTAAACTGTTTTACTTTTATACCAAAAATGGTTGCCTTCATGATGATGGAGTACTAAGCTTTATGTTCTTTTTTCAGCCCGATTGTTTGGGGGATTTAGCTTATGCTATTATGTCTGCAATAACCAAGTTAGTTTATCGAGTTTCAGAAGCTGATGTGATTCGTGCTCGTAATCAGGTAGCAACGGTTACTGTCATCTTTTCTTCATGTTTGATAAATAACTCGTCAATCTATTTTGCCTAATATGCTTAGTTACTTTTAACTTTTTGCAGTTAAAGTCATCCTTGATGCTTCATACAGATGGAACTAGTCCCGTAGCCGAAGATATCGGATGCCAGGTTCATTTCCACACATGAAGTGCTTTTGATTCCATTGCTGCCTGCATAAGTCTTTTATCAAGCGATTTCCTCATGCTGACCATGTTGCAGGGCTAGTGGCTATGCTTTAGCTTTTGTGGCAAGAAATAAACATATACTGTCATTTATTCCTCATTTTAGTTACTTTTTCTGCGTTAATCTTTCTTTCTTGCAGCTACTTACATACGGCCGGAGAATCCCGTATGCTGAATTATTTGCTAGGATCGATGCTGTTGATCCAGCCGCCATTAAACGAGTTGCAAACCGATTTTTCTATGATAGGGTAGGAACTGCAACTGAACCTTGGCTCAAGCTAATGAATTTGAATGGGATGAAATACTGAAATTGCAGGGTATAAATGATCTAATGCCGTTTATGTTGGGTTTTGCAGGATATGGTGATTGCTGCGATTGGCCCAGTCCAAGATTTGCCAGACTACAACTGGTTCAGACGCCGCACCTACTGGAACCGATATTAGATTATCTTGCTTTAGTTTGATAATGGTACAGCATCTTTCGTGGGCAATCGAAACCAAAGGTTGGCATTTTTTTTATTCAATTTTTAGGATCCTTTAGCTTTATTGTTATTTAATAAAAACATGTTTCAGCGTTTTTGTTGAAAATTACAAGAAATTTTTGATGTTGATAATGTTTGGGTTGCATTTGTATATTTGGATCTTACCTCTAAATGGCATTTTTTTCTTAGCTAAAAAAGAAAAAGAAATAAAAAAGAGTACGCATACTTTATCAGTAAAATTCAGTGAAATAAAATCTTGGTTAAGGAAAAATAATATAACACGTATTTATTGCTAGTCATAACATCACATGATATAAAATATTATACGTATTTTAATTTTGAATATTGACTTTTCAAATGATCATTTGAACATATTTGTTAAGAATTTAATCATTATTTTTGAAAGTCATGAGAGGAGAATTTTTGGAGGAATATTTTGATTGTAATCGTTTTAAAAATACATATGTTTAAATCAAATTAATCCATATAAATAATTTCTAAAATTTTATATGCTTTCTTTCAAGAATATTAATATAAACTTTTACTATATAGTAATTCATATAAAAGATTATAATAACAAGCATTAGACCTATATCAAATCTTTTATAAATGGCTAGACTAACAAAAATATCCAAATATTATTACATCCACGGTAGAAAATATAATTCCTTTCATAATCATTCCTAGAATTTAGCAAAAAAAAATTCATATTTCTTATCTTATTTTCGTAAAACTACTTATTTGTACCCCACTACTTTATACATTTAGATGTTTGAACTCTTGATCTAAAAATTTATAAATTTAATTTCACTTTAATTACATCTTTATAATTATATTTCTTAATAAATTTATTCAATATCCTCATTTTCTTAAATTATTAATTATTAATTTTGCTAAATCAATTCAAGTGGGTGGAGTGAAGTAAGTCATTTATCGCTATTTTATTATCATATGTTAAATGGAGGACAACATAGTTTAATTAATTATTAATATTTTAATATAATAATATTAATATTTTTAGATTATGACAAATTCACGTGGATGAAAAAAATTATGTAAAAAATATATTTATAAAAATATTATATAAAAATCAAATAAGATTTTGATCAAAATAATTAAGTTGAACATTTAAAGATTATAGTGTCCAAGTTCAAATTTTACCATAGTAATATTTTATATAAGAAAATACTCATATTAATATTTATTATTTTGTAAAAATAATGAGCTTTTAATTATTTTCTAATTTAGTTGTTTTTAGTTAACTCGTGATACCATTTTAATTAGGAGTTTAAATAATAGTATAGTTAGATATATTTAAAAGTTTAATTAATTTTCAGTCCCTATACTCTTTGAACTTTTGAAATTAATCTTTCATGCTTAGAGGTGTTCATGGACTGGTTTAAAGCTCAATTTTAAAATAAAAATTCCAAACTTTAGTCCAAATTAATCTGTCCGAAAAGCTCATATTATTATTTAAAAATAATAAATTAATAAATTATATAGTTTTATAATATTTATTTTATAATTAAATTTAATTGAAATATTTAAAAAAATATATTTTTTATATTCAAGCTATCCTATAAACAAAAACTTCTTCTTGGTAGATTGAATCGAGTAGACTACTCGACCCTAGAATAATTTTGGTCACACGTCGGTTAAATTTGAATATGTGATATTCAATTATTAAAGCATATATTAAAATTAAAAGAAAAAGAAGAGGAGAAGACAGAAGGTGACAGACGGCGTGGTAGGGTTGTGAACGTAGTTGAGGTTAGTTAAAACCATCACATTTCATGATTCTTCCTTTTTCCTTCTCTTCTTCGTTATTATCGAACTATCAATAAACAAATAATAGCACTCCACTTTTTCTCTTCATTTTTACTATAAACCTGCATTTTCTTTATTTATATAAAGGAAAACAATATTTCTTGCTTAGTCCTTCTTTGGGTTGTTTTTTTGTTTGGTTTTTCCTCAGATTTCTCTCCCATTTCTTAAATTTCATCGCCTTCTTCTTCTTCTTCTTCTTCTTCTTCTTCTTCTTCTTCTTCTTTTTATATCTTTCTTACCTTCTTGTTTATATATAGAGAGCTGAAGCCAGTTCTGGTTTGCTTTAAACCACAATAAAAATGGCTTCTTCACTCTCTTTTCCATGCCCCAAGATCTCTTCTTTTTCGAAAACAAACCAGCAAACCCAAACTCACAAGGGTTCTTTGTCTCTTCCTCCAACTTCAAATTTCAACTCCAAATCTTGCTTGTCATTTGGATCTTCAATCCGCGTACCTGCATTTTCAGCATCTCAGGTTGGTTACTTTCATACTTTTTTGTTTTTGCTTTTAATTCTTTGAATGAGAACGGGACTTGAGTTTATGGGTTTTTTTATTATATTTTACTGGTTATGCTTAGGGATCTGAATTTTGTAGTTTTATTATGAAACAATGGTTGAATAAATTATTACTACACAGAAAGAAAAAATGCTTTTTTTTGCCAAAATTTTCAGCATATCTTATGAATTATCTTTGTGTATTCTGTTTTAAGATTGAAATTATTTTTTGAAATTTCAATATTTAAAATTGGAAGTATTGCTTATATAGATAGATGAGTTCAAGTATTGAAGACCTCGATAATTTAGATACTTTTTTTGGTGGTATTTTGATGTATTATTTTTACTGAATTAAGAAAGAAGTAGTATATTTGATCATAGTTCTTATACATAATGGTAATTCATATTCTGATTTTTGTTTTCTTTCTTGAATTACGGAGACCATTTTCTAGGCTTCTTTATGTGCATTGTCTAAAATCATGGCTTCTTATACATATATTTCTTCTTTGCAATCAACGTGTCTACGAAAATCATATTGCATAACCGGTTCGTATGATCATTAGTGGCGATTCGCAGTTCGTTTTAGTAAATTGTTTAATTCATTGGTTGATTAGGTATCTGGCTGTCGTTTGCAGTGGCCTAATGATGGGAAGCAAACTACAGTCTTCGCAAGCCATACGCAGCTTAACGAGGTGTGTTTTTCACAGTGAAGTTGAAATTTAATATTTTAGACGAGATCTTATCCACGTCTATTTAACCCGCTTTGTAAAAATTAAGGTTGCTGCAGAGAAATCATCGAATTCTGTAGCGGTTGTTGACATGAAACCTAAAGTTGCATTGCCTGAGGAAGATGATAAAAAATCCGCAGAGAAGGCTATTCCAGATGCTGCGGCAATTTCAGAATTCATGGCGCAAGTTTCAGACCTTGTAAAGTAAGTTGATTGAATCGTTTTCGCTTTTGTGTTTGTGAGTAGACTTGTGTAAATGTGTGTTTGACAAGAATAATCAATTTCATAATTGATTTTTATTTTACTTTTGATGAGTAGACTTGTTGATTCACGAGATATTACGGAGCTGCAACTGAAGCAATCGGATTGTGAGCTTGTCATAAGAAAGAAGGAAGCTTTGCAGCAGCTGGAATCAGCATCTCCAATTGTCATGCAGCAGTACATGCCTCAACCGACGTTTCAAACCCCAGCTCCAGCAGCCCCAGTAGCAGCTCCTGCTCCTGCTAACCCAGCCCCTCCAGCAGCAGCACCTTCGTCACCTCCCCCTGCTAAAGCGGTTGGTTCTTCTCATCCGCCCCTTAAATGCCCCATGGCTGGAACGTTCTACAGGAGCCCTGCACCGGGTGAACCACCATTTGTTAAGGTAAGTGTCTGCAGTTTCCATAGTTTCTGCTAATGTGCAAAGATTGTAATACTCCTAAATGGTGTTTCAGGTGGGAGATAAAGTACAGAAAGGCCAAGTTGTGTGCATCATCGAGGCAATGAAACTAATGAACGAAATCGAAGTAAGTTCTTGTCCTCGTATTTCCTTAACATAATGCATCCCTTGACCGTTTGAACAAATTTAATTAAAATTAATCATGCAGATAGATTACCAGTTTTTGAAAGTATTACAATCATTTTTCTTTATTAGTGTTCTTAACTTAATAGTCAACGGTTCTCAATTTTTCGAACTCACTCTCGAATTGATTAGTTACACAGTCATATCTTCCTTATGTTGTTAATTTTTCAACTTCGCAGGCTGATCAATCCGGAACCGTTACGGAGATATTGGTAGAGGATGGAAAACCAGTTAGTGTAGACATGGTAACCTCTTATCCCTGACTCTCTTTATGTCCTAGATTTTAGGAGTGAATATTTGACTGGCTTAAAAATATTTTTCAAACATATAAAACCGACCAAACTAACGGAATTAACCGGAAAAAAATGAATGATTAGTATTTGGTAGACTGGCAGTGCAAGCAGTCTTAAAAAATATTGCCATGTGTTTTTTTGAAAAAAAAAATATTAATTTTTTAATATTTTATAATACTCATATGTGAAGTTTAAAAACTGAACTATCTGATGAATACATTTAAAAACTGAATAAATGGGAGATTTGATTTGTTGGTTTGGCTAAGAAATTTGGTTGTGATTGATTTTGCTTGCAGCCTCTATTTGTAATAGGGGGGTGAATAAAGGAGGAGAGTGGGTTCCGAGGTTACAAACTATGTTTTGATTTACTACTCTGTAATGTTTTCATAAATAATAAAGGTGGTGTACTGTGCTATGCTCTGCAACACTTCTTTGGGGTTTCTGTCTTAGATTTTGGACGTTTACCCTTATATTTATTCCATTGCATTTTCCTCTTTTATAGAAATATAATATCACTATCTCCAATTACCTTGCAAGTTTGGATTTTAAAGACTATATTGTTGAGAAACATAAGTATCTTTGGTTTTAATATTGAATATCTCAATATTTTATTTCGATAATGAATTTGAATATTTCCATACCCCATAATTAAAAATCACCTATTTCAAATATATTAAATTAATTCAAATTATAATTATAATTATAAGACTTTACAATTTTTTGAATTGTTTTAGAATTATTCTTAAGAAAAATTTTAGAAGTACTAAAATAATATTTTAACTATAATTTAAGAATCAAATTATTTATTAACTCTTTAAATTATCGTGTAATCTTATTATTATTATTATTTCATTAAGGGATGATGGAATTCAACTGTGACCATAATGTAACAACCTAATAATATTATAGTTTTTAAAAATTAGTGGCTATTAAGTAATTTTTAAAAGTTAGTGACCAAGGAGGGATTCGAACCAGCGACCTAAGGATTGCTATAAGATAAACCACTACAGTTCTCCGCTCTACCAACTGAGCTAAGGTCGGATTGATATCATTTTACTTATTCTTTATAAATCTTAGGATGAAAAATTATATATTTTATATGAATTTATTTTTGAATAATATTTATTATTATGATAGAAATTGGGCTTTTTATAGTCAGAATTGAGAAACAACAAATAGTTTAAATTTTATCAAAAATAAAATAATTTAATTAGAATTTTGAATTACAAGTGGGTAGTTTATAAAGTTGAAGATTGTTTATTAAATAATAATTTTTTATAAAAATTTCAAATGACAATTATATTTATACCGTTCTTAATATAACGATTTTATCTGTTTTTTTATTACTTCAAATAATTGAATTGATATTTTCGTTTTGGTTCAATTAACATGAATTTAAATACGTTTAAATTTTTTATTTAAGGGTTAATGAAAATTATTATAATATACATTGTATCGATACCACTTTATTTATCTTAATTAAACAAAACAAAACAAAAATTAAAAATAATGTATACATTATAATAATCTATTTAATTTTCATATTCAACATTTTATAAATTTGAAAAACAGGTAAAATTCACTTAGACTTTGAATATTAAAATTGGAGCTTAACTTATATTTTAAATGGTCCTTTTTGTCATAAGTTTACTTTTAGGTAGACCTGAACATAGGCTGGGTTCAAGTTGGGCTAATGTAAAATTCTAGACATATTTTTTAATCTTGAGTTCGGCTTGACCCTACCAAAAAATATGCCTAAAATTTTGTTCAAATCGATACAAATACAAAATGTTAAACCCTATCCCAACCTACCCGTGTTAATTTTTTATATTATTTTTATATATAAATAAATTTAAAAATATAATACATAAATACACTAAAAACATTAAAATAAATGTTTCCCAACGAATTGAAAATACATTAAAAAGTATTTATACTTGAATAACACTAAGATAGTTGTAACTTAACAAACAAATGCCTCTAAAATAGTAGCAAAATTAATAATAAAATAAGAGTTATACAATATTCAAACAATAACAACAAAATAGTAGGAATATAATAGCAAAATAACATCAAAATGAAACAGATAGCATCGAAAAAACTTAGACAAATTTCGGCCGGGTCGGGCCAAGCCTGGTCCAAAAAAGATCTTACCCGGGGCACGACCTATTTAGAAAACGAGTCTTGTTTTTTATCCAAGCCTATTTTTTGGGTCTATATTTTATCTATACCCTCCCACTTTTTAAGGAGCCTTCAGACCTAGCGAGTGACTCGTCCCATATCAAGTTTATTTTTAGAAAATAATATTTTTATCTAAACTCTTTTAAACAATTAAAACTTTCAAACTCAAATAAATAACCTCATTATTGAACAAATCTATTCACTTAATTTAAATATTAAATAAAAAAATAAAATTTGGAGAAGATAATGGAAAATTTTGAGAACCGGACTTGCTTGACATCTCAATATCTCATCGACTCTTCTTCAAAACATAAACGTTTTCGTTGATTATTTTCCATAACTCTTGGGATAATTTCTTAAAATCTTTTAATTCCTTTTGGTATATTAAAATCCGTTTTATTACGTAAATTATTCTCATTCCTAACGAATATTTAAGTTAATTTTTTATTTAATTATATTTTGAGTGTATGAGAATTCATGAAAGATAAAATATAGTTAATTGCATCAAACACTCCTAAATTATGATTCTTATTTTAAATTAGTTCTTAAACTTTAAAACATTCTAATTACATCTTTAAATTATCAATGTTATATCAACAAAGTCCTTTCGTTACAAAAATTGTTAATTTGAGATGTTAAATCTCATGTGACATAATTTAAAATAAAAATTTAAAGAAAAATGAATGCAAAACTTTTGATTTTGAAATTTCTGAAGCTTTTCTAAACGACTAATTATAAAATGTGTTTTATTCTTATAAGAAAGGATTAAACCCAGACCACTTTATTTAGAAATAAGATGAACAACCACCACACCACACTTTATGGTTGCATAGAAACACAATTATATATAAAATTATATAAAAATAATAAAAATGACTAAGTAAATTTAATAAAATTTTTATATAAATAAATTTGATAAAATGAATTTTAAAAGGTAACACACCTATAGTAATTAACCAGACTTTATTAGATGTTTATGTTTTATTAGCTATTTATATTTTATATAAAATATTGTTATAAATAGTAATTTAATTAATCTTAACCAGTGTCATGCAATTGACGCAAGGCTTGTTGATTAAGGTGGAGGTTTTGAATTTTTAGTATCCAAGTTTTAGTACCATATTATGCGTAATTGTGATATGTGGTCTTCATCCTACCATATATGTATGTCATATGTAGGTTTTGTCTAATTTATATTTTATTGTATTTTTATTAATTTGATTTTACATTATACTTTATTGAATTTGTATTTGTATTTGTACTTGTAGCTCATAACTAATTTGGTTTTTTGGCATAATAACTTTTTGGCCTCCAACTTTATAAAAAAATTATTTTAGCCTTTTATTTATTTTTTATATTTTTTAGCTCTTAAATTTGTGTTGTTTGTCAAATCACCCCAAAATGGATGGAAAAATTAACATTTATTGACTTTATTGATGTGACATACACGTGGATTGTCATATAGATACCATGCAAACAATTAATTAGTTTTTTAAAATTTTAAAAATTCAAAAATATTATAAAGATTGCTTTTAAAATAAAAAATAATAATAAAGCATAAAAAAATTATAAATTTTTTAAAAAATATTAATTACTAATGTGACAACAGGTGGCAGTCCATTTGTATGCCATGTCAGCAAAGCTAACAAACGTTTAACTTTTCCATCTATTTTTAAGCGGTTTAACAAACAATACAAATTTAAGGGCTAAAAAAGAAAAAAAAATTAAGTAAAGGGCTAATGAATTAAACTCTAAAAAAATGTTACAAAATCATATCAGTTAGTAACGAAATCCTTAATTAAATAATTAATAGATTTAATTTGGGGGGTGACATTGAGTTAATCCCTTTCTCAGGTAATTAGCGAATAACGTAACGGAAACATAGTAGAAGAAAAAAACTGGGCTGTTTGTTTCCAAATTCATAAAAAACATTAAATTATTTTCCATAATTTCTTAATTCCTTTGCATTAGTTTTGCTGTAATTAACCAAAACCATCGTTTGGGCTTAAACGGGTGAAATTAAAGTCTCATAATTTATAAATTTCCTTTCCTTCTATAATTCCTTTTGACCTATATTTATATGTCAGTTCTTGGCCCCAGATTTTCATCAAAACAATAATAATCTTTTTGCAGCAATGGCTACCCTGAAGCTTTTCTTTTCATTACTTATGGTTACAGTTCATTTGACTTCGTCCATGGCGGCCAATAGGCATATGCTTATGGGTAATCAAATGATTGACTCAAACTGGTATGATGCCCATGCAACATTTTATGGTGATATGAGTGGTGGTGACACCATGCGTAAGTACATATATTGTGTTTTAGTTATTGCAACATTTTATGCTTTGCATTGCGTATGTCGAGATTCAAATCTTGAGACCGTGTTTGGTTATTGTAGAGGGAGCTTGCGGATATGGTGATCTATTCAAGCAAGGGTATGGACTCCAGACGACAGCACTAAGCACAGCATTGTTCAACAATGGTCTCACCTGCGGGGCTTGTTTCGAGATCAAGTGTTTCAATGACCCTCAATGGTGTTATCCGAAAGCCGGCTCTATCATAGTGACCGCAACCAACTTTTGTCCTCCCAATTACTCGAAATCGGAGGGGAACTGGTGCAATCCACCATTAAAACACTTTGATCTATCAAAGCCGATGTTCACTAAGCTAGCGTATTACAAAGCCGGGATCATCCCGGTCAAGTACCGTCGTGTCTTGTGCTACAAGAAAGGTGGGGTTCAGTTCCAGATTAAGGGAAACCCTTACTGGACATTGGTGTTGTTGTACAACGTAGGAGGAGCTGGTGATGTTAAGGATGTTAAAATCAAAGGGTCGAGTACCGGGTCGTGGTTGCAGATGAGTCGCAATTGGGGTGTGAATTGGCAGACGGGAGCGAATTTAGTGGGGCAAAGTTTATCGTTTCAGGTGACTACTAGTGACGGGAAAATGATCAAGTTCGATAACGTTGTGCCAGCTAATTGGCAGTTTAATCAAGTATTTGATGGGAAAACGAATTTCTAGGACAACCTTTTTTTTTTTTTTTTTAAGGTACTTTACAGTTTAGGGTTTTGATTGGTGCATGCCCTTAAGCGTGCATGTTTGTTTTATATGGAACAAGAAATTTAATAAACATAATTGCAAATTTTGAGAAAATGTTGCGCAAAATTATCCTGTTTCATTGACATGTTATTAAAATGTTTAGTCTAACATTTGTTTTCTTACAACTTACATGCAATTACACAAGATTAAGGTTTTGTGTGGTTATACAAAATATCATATTATTACACTAATTATTACATTAGGTAAAGTCTTAATGGCTTTCCACCTGTATGTAACTTGACTATTTTAGTTTCTGAATACTTGATATCAAGTGTTTTGTCGTCAATATAAACTAAATTGATTGAATTCAAAAAGTAAATCTCAACTGTATTTATGTTCCTTCTTAATTTAATTAAAATCAAGTTTTTTTTTACATTAAAGAAATATAAAACAAAATATGTTTTTCATTAAAAATTAATACAAATGGAATAAAATAAATTTAAAAAATTTATTTGTTATGTTATTAGTGAAAATTTTACACTCCATGAATAGAGTGAGTGTAGTAAAAAAAATGGATACATTGTGGTATCAAGTAGAACTAAAATGTTTTACTGCAATAAATTCTGAGTTACCAACCAGAAATTAATTTTTAAAAGTAAACATAATAAAAAAATAAATAGAAAGAAATTCATAGAATTTATGGAATGTGCTTAAATTGTAGCATTTTTATTAAAGGGGCTCAATCATACGGTCTAACATTGGACCATTGCAATGCATTAGTTTCAAAGCTTTAGCCAACCTAACCTTCGGCCTTTCAAGTCGTTCCCAACAAAAGCTGAGGATGAGTTGGGTCCGACTTAAACCAAATTAATTTAAAGCTTGAGTTATCTCTTAATTGAAATGATTTGAATTTAAGATAAATATATTTTTAATTTGAATTAATCTTGATTAGTATTCAATTAATATAGATTTTATCTGATTTAAGTTTGAATTTTATAATGTTTACTTAAGATTCATTCTAATTTTTTTATCATCAAGGTATTTTCCATGTACATATTATGGTACATGATATTTAAAAAAATTTATGGTTACTCATTTCAATAATATCATTTTAATATTCATTCTAGTATAACATGTTTGTTCCTCTCTATGTTAAGATAACACGTTTCTTTTCTTTTTCCTAGGATTTTTGTTTTTTTTTCGGTTAGGGTGAAATCTGGGGTGCGTTAATAGAGTTTTGTGATAATGGAGGAGGATTTGGCGAATCTTAATATCGTTGATGAAGAAAAGGTATCACTACAATTTCAAAGGTATACAGAAGTGGTAGAGGAAGATTATAGGTTATGTTTTGTGGGGTGAGTACTAATGGATAGTGTGGTACATTTTCCGTCCATAAGGACACTACAGCAAAACATGTTTTGTAACACCCCAAACCCGGCCCAGACGTTATGGCCGGATCCGACATGCCACATCAAAGCATTCAAAACATTTTCGATCCAGAAAGAAAACTTACTGAGTGTTTTAAAAGATGATTTCATTATAGGTTAAAGTGAATGGAAGCTGTGTACCAGGTAGGAAACTTGAAAAGAGGAGGTGAGTCCATCGGACTGCTTAAGTACCAAACTCCCTTCGGATCCAATCCTAGACATGCAAACCGCCATTGCCATACCTTAACGTCATGTATATTTCTAGGAAACCGATTTGATTAAGTCTTTTTTAGGAAAAGTGATTAATTTTGGAAAATATCTTCATTGCGGAAGCTTTGCTTGTTTTTGTGTTATTTTGAAATCAATTACTGTTTTTGAAAACGCGTCCTAAAGCTATCCAATTTCAACAGTTAAATATAAATATTACCTATCTTAATAAAACATATAAAAACCATCAAAAATAATTAAGTGGCCTTATTACATTTAAAAACCCAAAACTTCAAACGTAAATAAAAGGATGTCCAGTTCACTAGAAGAAAATCAAACTGTCAGAATGGGTGGCCACTCCGAATTCCCTCACAGCTCCAAGCCCACTATGGTTGGGGATTACCTGTGTGGATGAAAATAAAAGGGGTGAGTTTGGGGAAACTCAGTGTGTAAATTAACCCAACCATAGCCTATATCAGCTCAAACCACAGAAATAGAATAAGTTGGCCTTAACCCAGAACAGAATTCAAAATAAAGCCCATAGGCCTATAACAGAACAGAACAGATATTACATGTTTATGCAGAAACCCAACCCAGATTCATCCATAACACCCCCGTACCAGTCTTACACCATGTAGGGAGACTACTTGACCCACCCAACCGCTACACACCACAGAAATCGCAGTGAGGCTGCCAGATATTGTGACGAAGTCACCAGATACAGATATTGTGGCAGACCCACCAGAACAGATATATGTGGCAGAGCCACCAGATCAGATAATCGTGGCATAGCCACCAGAACAGATATATGTGGCAGAGCCACCAGATCAGATAATTGTGGCATAGCCACCAGGACGCTTCCTCCATAATATAACCCATGTCCCCATGCAACAGATATATAATCATGGAATACATCATACAGAATCAGATCGTCATGCTTTTCAGTCAAAATTAACCCTAGGGGTATAACGGTAATTTTGCACCTAGGGGTACAACAGTAATTTTCCATACATAGGGGTATTATAGTAATTTAGCTACTTTTAGGGTTTTCATGCATATCCTAACTATTTACGTCCTATCAAAACACTTACCGGGCATACTTACTGAATTGGGCCCGTTGACCCATGAACCCGATCTTTGGCCCATTAAGCCCAAATTATCAAAATATACGAAATCGCGCGTACTGCAGTTTATTACTTTAGATTACCAAATATACAAACCCAACTATCTTACGAGCATTCGCACACTCGAAAATTCCTAAAATACTGACTTTTTGGCATTTCGGCTTTCCGGCTTTTGCCAATTTTGTCTATGAGAGGGTGTCAGTTACACACCTGTTTGCGACGATATGCTGACGAGATCCACACACGAACTGCCTACAATTGGATTACTAACACGTTAATCTAACTATTCAAATACGAACTATGTATTAACCCCTTACAATATTCGGCCAATCACACCTACAGATCATAGTAAGCTTATAAGAAATCAATAAGCAACTCATTAACAATTTTTTTGTCAATGTTTACCACATAATCAAAATTTCACTGCAAGCTATCTTCCTGAGCAACAGTCACTAAATCATTTATAACTGGAGGTACGAAGCTCCAAATCAAGTGCCGTTAATTTTCCCTGAAAATAGACTCATATATCTTCTATTCATAAAATTTTCAGAATTTTTGGTATGGCCAATCAATACCAGATTTTTCTTAAAGTTTCTCATGTTTCACTGTTTGACTAATCTGACCACTCTTCATTACGAATCAAATTTCTCATTGTAAAGAATTCAAAATATGTTCTCGTTTATTCCATTTGAAACTAGACTCATTAAGATTTAATTACATAATTTATGCAGCTTCTAACTCATTTCCCACAATTTATGGTGATTTTCCAAAGTCACGTTACTGCTGCTGTCCCAAGCAGATTTATTACCAAATCACTATTTCACACATAACTTGCATGCATGTTATTTAAACATGTATATCACCAATCAATCATCACATATATATGATTTTACTTAAGTATAATCTCCATTTCATCATTTCAAAGCATAACATGTTAGCCGATTTTTCCCTTTAGCATCTAAGGCACATGCATGCTCATTTGTTTGGCTCAACTTCACCTATATTCCATTTTTCATCAAAAGAACATGAAACAACAACCATTTCCTTCATTTTAATTCATGACTAAATGCTCACAACACAACTAAAACCAAAATATGCTTCAAGAGTTAAGGTAGAATCAAGAAAAACTCATGAACATCAAGATAGAAGTAAACTACCATGAACTTACCTTCAATTTTCTTCCCCAAGTGACCGAACATTCAAGAGCTTTCTCCTCTCTTTTCTCTTCTCTAAATTTCGGCTATGATGAACAAAGATGGACAAAACTTTGTTCTTTTCACCCCTTTTTCTTTTAATAAAATTTCATATTTCATCCATTTAATTCTTTAATACAAAAGACATGAAATGTCCTTCATGGAACATTTACCTAAACCATTATCATGGAAAATTTACCTAACCCATTATCATGGAATATTTACCTAATCTATTATCATGGAACATTTACCTAACCCATTATCAATTTGTACCATGAATTATGGATATCAAGTGCTCATATTGTCTACAACAACATGATGGCTGGCCACTTCATGTAAAATGGGAGGTTTGTCATGCAAATCCTCCTATTTTGCACTCCTATTTATTTGGCCACTTCAAATTAGCCTATAGCATTTTCAAATATTTTCACATAGGCCCTATTTCATAATTTCACTCCCTTTTTCTTATGGAACAAAAATTAACTAAAATTACCGGGTTCTATCTTAAGCTTGGGCCTTCTAGATTCCCACTAACATAATTAAACCTATGCCAACATTCACCGAATTCCCGAAAATTAGGGCGTGACATGTTTTTAGCGGCGTTTGAGTAGAAAACGCCACCAAATATCGAGCATTAGCAGTGCTTTCTGAGAAGTGCCGCAATAGATCGAGTATTAGCGGCTTTTTTAGAATGCGCCGCTATAGGTGGATCAATTACGGTGTTTGTATAAAAACGCCGCTAAAAAACTAAGCCGAGCGACGACGTTTACATTGAGCTTCAATGGCATTTGCTGTGCTTTATTAAAAACGCCGCTATAGGTCGACCTTTAGTGGCACTTTACTAGAAACACTGCTAAAGGTCGACCTAAAAAAAAAACGCCGCTAAAAAATTAAACAAAACGACGTCGTTTTGTTTTGAACTTCAGTGGCATTAGCGGCGCTTTATTAAAACGCCATAATAGATCGATCATTAGCTGCATTTTTAGGAAAACGCCGCCATAGGTCGACCATTAGTGGCGCTTTTCCGAAAACACCGCTAAAAGATTAGGTAGAACGTCATCATTTTGCTTTGAGCTTCAGCGACATTAACGGCGCTTTGTGAAAAACGCCGCAATAGATTGAGTTTTAGAGGCGCTTTATCAAAAACGCCGCTAAAGATCTAAACTATTTTAAGGTTTAGGGATTATGGGTTTAGGGATTATAGGTTTAAAGGTTAGGGTATATGATTGTAATTAAGGTTTAGGGTTTAGATTAATTAGTATTTTTAATTTATATATTAAATAATCTTTTATATATAATTGTAAATGAGATAATATTAAAATTATAACAAATTATTTATTGAAAAATAAATAAAGAAGTAATGATTGATATGGAGAGGATCAAATTATAACAAATTAAACAAGGTCTTATTTTTATTTTGAATTCGATTTTATTTTGATCATATCGGAAACCGAGTTTATAAAAAATAAAAATTAACTACACCATTCACTTAGCTATGGGAAAGTTAATTTCATTTTAGTTACTTAATTATGAAAAGTTACACTTTGATAAATAAACTATTTAGAAGTTTTCATTTAATTAAGTTACGAAGCTGTTAAAATCAATGTTATGGCTTTCTCTAAACCATAACCCCTAACCCCTTAAATCAATAACCCTTTAAATCTCAAACTGTAAATCTCTAACCGTAAACCCTAAACTATAAACCTTAAACCATAAATATTAAACCTTGAATCCTAAACCATAAAACCCTAAACTATAGATAGTACTAAACCCTTAAACCCTTAAATATAGATTCCTAAATCATAAAGCTGTAAACTTAAATCATGAGACCCTAAATTATAAAACTTAAAACTATGAACCCTAAATCTTAATCCATAAACCCTAAATCCAAAACCATAAAACCTTAAACTATAGACAGTAAACCCTTAAACACTTAAATACTAAATCCTAAACACTGTAAGAATAAATTTCATATGGATATATATTGATATATAGATATTAATGTAAAAGAACGACACAAACATATAAAAATGGGAAACAACATTTCAATCTCTATCCTCTAAATATTCAAATTATATATTACCATGTAATGTTTTAATAAAAAATTAATAATATTAACTATTTAGATTAATTAATAATATTATAAAAATATATAGACTAAATCATATTAAAAATTGAAGTATATGCAAATAAATCTGAAATTTAAATATATTAGAGAGACCAAAGTAAAATTTAACCATGTATTAATAGTAAATAATAATAATAATAATAATAATAATAATAATAATAATAATAATAATAAAAGAGAAAAAAAAGGAAGGAAAAATTATTGGGCTTTATATTGCATACTTAGTGGTGTTTTAGAAAAAAACGCCGCAAACATGTATTAATAATTTAAACTATGTCGTTTTGAAGCTTTGTTATTAGTGGCGCTTTTCAAAAAACGCCACAAAACATCTATTAAGAAAATGTAAAATGGCGTCGTTTACATCCTTGTTATTAGTGGCGCTTCTATAAACGCCGCAACAGGTGTAAATTACCGACGTTTTCACTAGAAAACGCCACAAACATCTATTAATAGATTGCAAAACGACGTCGTTATAACCTTGTTATTAGTGGCGCTTTTTAGAAAAATGCCACAAAACATCTAAAGAGATTTCAAAACATCGTCATTTTATAGCCTTTTATTAGTGGCGCTTTTATAAACGCCACAAAAGGTGTGAAATACCGACGTTTTCACCAGAAACACCACAAAAATCTATTACCAAATTGTAAAAACTGCGTCGTTTGTATCCTTCTAATTAGTGGCACTTCATAAAAATGCCACAAATATTTATTAATAGATTGAAAACGATGTCAGTTTTTGGAGCCCCAATTTCCCTTTACATTTCCCCAGTTCAGTTTACCCCGCTTACTTTTCCCTTTACTTCGTCTGTTTCAGAAATCCCCTAAAATTTCCCTTTACTTCCAAACCCTGATTTCAAAAATCCCTTATAATTTCCCCCAAAGAGATATCCTCAAATAGTTTTCCCTGAAGTCCCTTTGATTTGCTCTGCTATAAGTAGTTTTCCCATAACAATTTTTGATTTTGCACCCTAATTGCGTCTACGTCTTCCCCAACTTAAACCCAATTTCATTCCCCTATTTACCCAATTTCTTTTCTCTCATTTTCCTTAATTGCGTCTGCGTCTGCGTCTGCCTCTTCTCTCCGCCGCTGCCGCTGGAATTTCATGTCCTATAGGTATTGTTACTACTTATATGGACACTTTATTTAGTTTTAGTCTCTTTGAAAATGGATAATGCATGTCATCTTTGTGTTTATATTGACTTTGTTAGGTTGTATTTTATTACTTTATAAGCTTCGAATTTATATTTTTTTTATGAGTACAATGTGTCTTACTTGGGTGTTTAGGAAATGATGAGATCTTGAGAAAAGGGTTTTCCAGTTTGTTCACGTTATGAGATCTTATGTTCATGTTGTTCATATACAACAGCTACTGTTGTTGACCATTTGTAAAAAAAGAATCATTTACCCGGTGATGTAAGAGTAATGAATTTTTACTGAAGTGAAATTGTATTAAAATTTATGCATATAATAGTATAACTGAAATAATGTAGCAATATAAAAATATGATCAAAAGCAAAGTAACTCGTATAATTAAATCAGGGCAGGGCAAGATTCATATGGAAGCACACAAACACAAAAGGCTGCATTACTGAAGCAATATGGAGGACTGGGATTCATATGATTACCTATTTCTTAAGCAGTGTGAAATTAGGAAAGAACATGCGACGCATCTGCCATTCAATTATCACTAATAGCTTGGTCCACTGTATCAATAGCAAGGAACACATAGAGTAATGCCATTCCATTTTTCTTTACTTATTTACAAATTGATAGAATTCAACTTATAGGTTAATGATATAGGTTTAATGCACTGCTTCATTGGATGGGATTCATCCACTTTGTTTAATGCATTTTTTTGCTATTCAATTTGCAATTTTCAATATCAGATGTACGTTTCAGATGCTTTAAAGTTCACAGGCACTATGAAATAAGTCATTTTTTGGGAGCACTTTTCTCCCTAATTTTCTTTTAAAGTGAATAATATCAAGAACTTCTAGATTCACAATCAGTTTGTTTAATGCATTTTTCCATTACACGTGTGATGATGATACTGGATAATCTATTTGGTTAATGCAGATTTGATTACACATAAATTTCTGTGTAATGAAATTGATGTTGCAAATTAGTAGGTTTATAGTTGTGAGGTTTTCTACTTATGGATTAACTTTTGATATCCATTAGCCTTGTACTTTATCAGAATGTGTTATATTTCCTCAACAATATCTAATTTGAGTTTATAGAAGCAATAAACCCATGTTGTAAACGGTGGATGTAGTAAACCCATGTTAGTCTAATTTCAAAGGGTTTTTGAATTTCCATTTTAGTCTATAAATTTTTAAGTTTATTGCTGTACATTTTTTTTAATGTAAAAATCAAATTACTATTCTTGTTTATCCTTGGATTATTTTTTAATTTCATGGCTGTTCATTGTTTACAGGTGTAATTTAATTTGCTGGAATTGACTCTACCATCCAATTTACAATTTCTAAGAGGTATGTATATTTAATTTGCTAAATCTTTATTTGATGTCTCTCCATTGAAATCTGCCATGTATTGCATGAGCTAAGTGAATTTTTGCTCAATTTGCAACCTTTTAATAATATTATATCTCTCTACATGTATGCTTGCCACGTGAATTTTTTCTACCCTATTTTTGTAATTTGTGATTAAATATTTCTATATTTCTATCACGATTTTTAATAAATTAAATTATTAGTATAATATGTCCCATCCCGATATAAATATCTAATAAAATATTTTATATATTTTTATAATTAAATTTAAATTATTATTGAAATATTCTCGTCCGTTTATCACAAATATTATCGTCCGCTTTATCACTTAAGTTAAAACTTTTTATTCAAAATAAATCATAGCTTTTAAGCTAAATACGGATGTTCACACAATGTTTTAACATGTACTTAAGAAAAGATGACTTGTAAAACATAAATTAAATTAAGTGTGGACTATTGTACATCTGTATTTTAACGCACATGTGATTTGTCAAATAAAAGCAAAAGACACGTCTATATTAAAACAAGGTTCAATCTTATTTTAATTAATATAATTTGGATTAATTTATTTAATTATTATTTAATTAATATAATTTAGATTAATTTATTTAAATATTATTTAATTAATATAATTTGGATTGATTTATTTAAATATTATTAAATTAATATAATTTTTATAAATATAATTTAAATTAAAATAATTTTTTCCATGTGATTTTCCACATCGTCAAAATTTATTTTTATTTTTTTTCGAGGTATAAAAATGGAATGTCAAGTAATAAATTTATTGTCAAGTTTAATATATAAGAACATATTAAATCTAAGAAAATGGAATGCTGAAAATAATTAAAATATTATATCATTTTACTATATAAGAATTTATACTTGTATAAATTATTAATGTGCAAAATTTATAAGATTCTAAAATATATATACTTGAATACATCACTAGTACGTAAAATATATACTTGAACTTACATAACTCACATAACTTACATAAGTTAATTATACTTATAAATAAACAACTTACTCGTGTAATTTGTTGTCAAGTTTAGACTTCAAGAACTACGAAATGGATAGGAGTTGGATGAAATTGTCAATGGTAAGCAACGCCTATCGAAATGGGGTACAAACTTTTCTAAATTTTGCATTTCAAAATGCAAGCCAAGAGAATATGATTCTTTGCCCGTGTAAGATGATGTGGATAAATATATTTACGAATAACGATGTAGTAAGATTTTACGATTTTTTAATTATATGTAATATTATACTTTAAATCTTAGTCTTGTAAAACATTTCAACATTTTATATGTACTATTATTATTTAATTAGTTACTAAAATTTCAACTATTTTATGTGTATTATAGGAAAAATGCGTAGAAGAAGATTACGAGATTTAAGTATTGTCCAGAATACTCCAAATTCGGAAGAAGCAAATAATGAAAAGCAGACAGTGGTTGGATCTTCGAATGTGCCAGAGACACTTGAGGAGTTCGCAGAATTTCAAAGTAATGTTAAGTTTATTTTACATGTGTGTTGACTTTTATTATTGATTTATTTTTCAATTTTAATATAATAATATATTATTTTTCAGTTAAAATCGGTGGCATGTGCAGAGGTCGAGGATGTACGCTACTTAAAGATTTATACGACTTAAATTCTGTAGAGCGTGTCAAAGTAAGTAGAAACAGACATGGTAAGCCTGTTGGATCTGAAGCTCGACTTTTAGCAGGCTATTTTGGCATTGTAGCACGAAATGCCAATATGTTGCCCATCAACTACGAATCATGGCATCACATGCCTGATAGCAACAAAAATCAAGCTCTCGATAGTATTAAGGTAACAAAACGTGAATGTAATTTATAATACTTTGGTTTAAGTTTCATTTATATTTACATTCTAAACTTGTGTTTTTTTAGGAGAGATTTGCTTTAGAGGTCTAGGATGACTATATCAAGCAGGCATTAGGTAAAAAATGGAGAGACCATACAAGTAATTTGAAAAAAGAATATTTTAAAAAAGACATAACCCTCGAAGAAAAATTACGAAATGTCCCACAGGGAATGTTGAGGTACCAATGGGAAGATACGGTTAGATTCTGGAATTCAAAGAAAGGAGAGGTATTACGTACTTCCAAACTCTTATAAATTTTTCGGTATATAGTGTTTACTATATACATAATAATAATTTCATTATGTAGGACCGTGAGCGAGTTGGAACAAGCAGCAGGCAAAAATAAAAATTCACCCACACAGCAGGGTCGAGAAGTTTTGCTTCTGTAGCTGAGGCTGAGGTATTATGAATTTCCTAAACCCTAAATATTAATGACTTTCCACTATTAAAATATTTTTACTACTATATTGTAGAAAGTCTCGTCTGGTCAAAAAGTTGGACGCTTTCAGCTTTTTGAGATTATGCATAGAAAGAAAGATGGATCTCCTATGACATCCGAAGCTGGAGAAATTATGGTATATTTACTTAATAATCTGATTTATTATAAATATTTATAATGTTTAATTATAATGGTTTAATTTGTCATTAGTAGTTTTAAACAGTGTTAAGTTATGTTGCATTCTTTTTTATTATATATTCCGTTTCTAACTCTTTGATTGATTTATTAGGAGAAACTAAAGGAGAAGAAGGCGGAGTATGAAGCGATTGTTTCGAATGATAGTTCTGTTAATCTTGAAAACATTGATAACAGAATTATTACTGAAGTTTTGGGTCCTGAAATGTATGGTCGGGTTTGATTTCAAGGATCTGGTGTTACCCCGACCCAATATTTTGGCTCCGGCTCCCAATAATACATGCCTTTCGGGAGTCAAGCTTAAGCTGAAGTTCAGAAGTTAAGAGACAAGATAGCTCAGATGCAAGCGAGCACAGTTGAGAAAATTTCTGAGGTTTAAAGAAAATATGAAGAACTTCAGCAATAGTTTAGAGCGGATGCAGCAGCGAGGGAGGCAGCATCAGCAGCGAGGGAGGCAGAGGCAGCAGCGAGGAAGGCAGAGCAAAGCAGAAAGTACGATAAGCTCCAGCTACAACTTAAGCAAATGATGGAGATGTTTCAGCAGTCGCAAAAGTCGCCATCTTAGAAATTGGTTTTCTGGTTGTAAGAATATTTTTAACATTTTCACATTTAACATTATTGTAAGAATATTTTAAGTTATACTTCATTTATTAATTTACATCATATATCTTTCGTTGAATTTGATGTATCATTTAGATTTAATCTTTTTGGTTTTAATTTTTATGCTACATTTGCTGTTTTTGGTTGGATTTCATGCTATATTTGCTGTTATTGGTTGGATTTAATGCAGGAAGGGTGGGATATTGGTGAAAAATATACATTTGCAATTCTGCCAAAATTACGGCGTTTGTAAAAAAAGCGCTGCTAAAAGCCATGACTATTAGCGGCGCCTCTACCACAAACGCCGCTAAAAGCCATGACTTTTAGCGACGCCTCTCCCACAAACGCCGCTAAAATCCATGACTATTAGCGGCACCTCTCCCACAAACGCCGCTAAAGGCCATGCCTAGTAGCGGCGCTTCTCTCACAAACGCCGCCAAAGGCCATGACTATTAGCGGCGTTTCTCCCGCAAACGCCGCTAAAGGACATGACTTTTAGCAGCGCTTCTCTCACAAACGCCGCTAAAGGCCATGACTTTTAGCGGCGTTTTTTTAAATAAATATCGCAAACTTTTACGACATTTTCTATACCCTAAACCCTAAATCCTAAAGGCTAAAAAAAAAGGCCTCTAAAAGTCTATTTTCCTATAGTGTCCATACTTTGGTTGATCTATGACATCCGCTGGGAGGGGTCTTTATAAGAAATATCAAGGAGAAAAGAAGGCTGTTTCGATTCTACTATGAAAATCGATTCTACTATAAAATAGATTTAAAGAGGCTAATAGATGGTATGCCATGGTCATTTAATAGGCATATTATTGTGTTTCATCGATTGGAACCAGGAGAAGATTTGCTACAAGTTTTACTTTTTTTCTCAGAGTTCTGGGTGCAAATTCATAATCTTCCGATAGGGATGATTTCGGGGGCTTAGCACGTCAGTTTGGAAATTTTATTTGCCACTTCATCCAATATGATACAACTTTTGTGACAAGGGGAATAAGGAGGCATATGCAAATCATGGTTAAATTGGATGTTCGAGTTCCATTGAAACGAAAGAAAAAAACTATCATTAGACCAAAACCGGGAAGGGTACGTTTATTTCCACTATGAAAGATTAACATTATTCTGCTTTCTATATAGGAAATTAGGCTACGATGAGGGTTTTTGTCCAATAAGGGTGATAACTGGTTCTCAGGAAGGGTGCCACCAGTGAATAGCATATGGCTTCTGGATGACAACTTGGACGTTAGTCATGCAGGTGGAAGTCCAATGGGAATAGATCTGGATGGGCGTGCTGACGAGAGGAGTTTTGGAGTCATCTAAACTTCTTATCTTTATTTGAATTGACGGGGGAAGGGAGTGGCTAATTAATGAGCAGGAACTTACTGGACAGATGGAAGTGGGCTTTAACTCAGAAGACTACCTAATTGAAATGATAGATGGGAAGAAGAGGCAACACACGCTAAAAGTACAACCAACTGTTTTTGTAATTAATGATTCACCGGATTTGGGAGGTAATAATGAGATATTGGCTGTTGCTAGAAAACAGGCTAGCTGGATGTAATACAAATTTTAAGTTGGAATGTCTATATTTTGGGGCAACCACGGTCTATGAAATTTTTTAAGAATAAATTGAGACATATGCAGCCCCAACTTTTGTTTCTCATAGGGACATGAATTCATTATAATATACATTGTATCGATATCACTTGATTTATCTTAATTAAACGAAACAAAACAAAAATTAAAAATAATGTATAAATTATAATAATCTATTTAATTTTTATATTCAACATTTTATAAATTTGAAAAACGGGTCAAATTCAACGTAGACTTTGAATATCAAAACTAGACCTTAGCTTATATTTTAAATGGACCTTTTTTGTCCTAAGTTTACTTTATAATCGGTTGGGATCAAGTTGGGCCAATGTTATATCAACAATGTCCTTTTGTTACAAAAATCGTTAATTTGATATGTTAAATCTTATGTGACATAATTTAAAATAAAATTTTAAAGAAAATAAATGCAAAAATTTTGATTTTGAAGTTTCCGAAGCTTTTGTAAACGACTAGTCATAAAATGTGTTCTATTCTTATAACAAAAGATTGAACCCTTGACTACATTGTTAAGAAATAAGATGAATAATTACCACACCACACCTTATGGTTGCATAGAAATACAATTATATATAAAATTATATGGAAAATAATAAAATGAGTAAGTAAATTTAATAAAATTTCTATATAAATAAATTTGATAAAATGAATTTAAAAGGTAACACACCTATAGTAATTAACCAGACTTTGTTAGATATTTATATTTTATTAGCTATTTATATTTTATATAAAATATTGTTATAAATAGTAATTTAATTAATCTCAACAGGTGTTATGCAA
Organism: Gossypium arboreum; assembly: GCF_025698485.1. Taxonomy (NCBI): domain Eukaryota; kingdom Viridiplantae; phylum Streptophyta; class Magnoliopsida; order Malvales; family Malvaceae; genus Gossypium; species Gossypium arboreum. The sequence goes on along the minus strand of NC_069073.1, from coordinate 8,510,705 downwards.
CTGAGGCGAGGTATGCTGATTACGGTGGAGTTTTTGAATTTTTAGTATCCAAGTTTTGGTAGCATGCGTAGTTGTAATATGTAAGTCTCCACTCTATCATATACGTATATTAGGAGTGGATTTTGTCTGATTTTATTCTATTATATTTTTACTAATTTGATTTTATATTATACTTGATTGAATTTGTATATGTATTTGTACTTGTAGTTCATAATGGATTTGGTTTTTTGGCATAATAATTTTTTGGCCTCCAACTTTATAAAAAATCATTTTAGCCTTCTATATTTATTTATTTATTTTTGTATTTTATAGCTCTTAAACTAGTATTATTTGTCAAATCACCTCAAAATATATGTCACATCAACAAAGCTAATAAACGTTAATTTTTCTATTCATTTTTAGACGATTTAATAAACAATACAAATTTAAAGACTAAAAGAAACAAAAAAATTAAATAAATAGGTAATGAATTAAACTCTAAAAAAAGTGTTACAAAATCATATCAGTTAGTAACGAAATCCTTAATTAAATAATTAATAGATTTTTTGGGGGTGATATTGAGTTAATCCCTTTCTCAGGTAATTAGTGAATAACGTAACGGAAACATAGTAGAAGAAAAAACTGGGCTGGTTGTTTCCAAATTCATAAAAAACATTAGATTATTTTCCATAATTTCTTAATTCCATTACATTAGTTTTGCTGTAATTACCAAAACCATCGTTTTAGCTTAAACGGGTTAAATTAAAGTCTCATAATTTATAAATTTCCTTTCCTTCTATAATTCCTTTTGACCTATATTTATCTGTCAGTTCTTGGCCCCAGTTTTTCATCAAAATAATAAAAATCTTTTTGCAGCAATGGCTACCCTGAAGCTTTTCTTTTCATTTCTTATGGTTACAGTTCATTTGATTTCATCCATGGCGGCCAATAGGCATATGCTTATGGGTAATCAAATGATTGACTCAAACTGGTATGATGCCCATGCAACATTTTATGGTGATATGAGTGGTGGTGGCACCATGCGTAAGTATATATATTGTGTTTTGGTTATTGCAACATTTTATGCTTTGCATTGCGTATGTCGAGATTTAAATCTTGAGACCGTGTTTGATTATTGCAGAGGGAGCTTGAGGATATGGTGATCTATTCAAGAAGGGTATGGACTCCAGACGACAGCACTAAGCACAGCATTGTTCAACAATGGTCTCACCTGCGGGGCTTGTTTCGAGATCAAGTGTTTCAATGACCCTCAATGGTGTTATCCGAAAGCCGGCTCTATCTTAGTGACCGCAACCAATTTTTGTCCTCCCAATTACTCGAAACCGGATGGGAACTGGTGCAATCCACCATTAAAACACTTTGATCTATCAAAGCCGATGTTCACTAAGCTAGCGTATTACAAAGCCGGGATCATCCCGGTCAAGTACCGTCGTGTCTTGTGCTACAAGAAAGGTGGGGTTCAATTCCAAATTAAGGGAAACCCTTACTTGACATTGGTGTTGTTGTACAACGTAGGAGGAGTTGGTGATGTTAAGGATGTTAAAATCAAAGGGTCGAGTACCGGGTCGTGGTTGCAGATGAGCCGCAATTGGGGTGTGAATTGGCAGACGGGAACGAAGTTAGTGGGGCAAGGCTTATCGTTTCAGGTGACTACTAGTGAAGGGAAAATGATTGTGTTCGATAACGTTGTGCCAGCTAATTGGCAGTTTAATCAAGTATTTGATGGGAAAAAGAACTTCTAGGACATCCTTTTTTTTTTTTTTTTTGGTTTTTAAGGTAGTTTATAGTTTAGGGTTTTGATTGGTGCATGCCCTAGGCGTGCATGTTTGTTTTATATAAAACAAGAAATTTAATAAACATAATTGCAAATTTTGAGATAATGTTGCCCAAAATTATCCTGTTTCATTCACATGTTATTAAAATGTTTAGTCTAACACTTGTTTTCTTACAACTTACATGCAATTACACAAGATTAAGGTTTTGTGTGGTTATACAAAATATCATATTATTACACTAATTATTACATTAGAGAAATTTCTAAAGGCTTTCCATCTCTTTGTGACTCGAGTATTTAAGATTCTGAATACTTAATATCAAATGTTTTGTAGACAATATAAACTAGATTGATTAAATTCAAAAAGTAAATCTCAATTGTATTTATGTTCGCTCTTAATTTAATTAAAATCAAATTTTTTCATTAAAGAAATATAGAACACAGTATTTTTCATTAAAAATTAATACAAATGGAATAAAATAAATTGAAAAAATTATTTGTTATGTTATTAGTGAAAATATTACACTACATGAATAGAGCGAGTGTAGTAAAAAATATTAAAAATGGATACATTGTAGTATCAAGTAGAACTAAATTGTTTTACTGCAATAAATTCTACGTTACTAACCAGAGATTAATTTTTAAAAGTAAACATAATAAAAAATAAATAGAAAGAAATTCATAGAATTTATGGAATGTGCTTAAATTGTAGCATTTTTATTAAAGGGGCTGAATTATACGGGCTAACATTGGACCATTGCAATGCATTAGTTTCAAAGCTTTAGCCAACCTAACCTTCGGCCTTTCAAGTCATTCCCAACAAAAGCTCAGGACTTCTTAAGTATGAGTTGGGTCTGACTTTAACTAAATTATTTTAAAGCTTGAGTTATCACTTAATTTGAAATGATATGAATTTAAGATAAATATTTTTTAATTTGAATTAATCTTGATTACTATTTAATTCAAAAGATTTTATTTGATTTAAGTTTGGATTACAAGATGTTTACTCAAGATTCATTCTAATTTTTCTTTGTCACTTTTCCATGTACATATTATGGTACATGATATTTAAAAAAAATAAATTATAATTGCTCCTTTCAATAATATCATTTCTATGATTCAAATATGAGTATATTATCTACAAAATAAGATGATACATAAAGATTGCTAAGGGTCTGCTAGTATAGCATGCCTGTTCCTCTGTCTGTTAAAATAGCACGTCTGTTTTCTTTTTCCTAGATTTTTTTTTTCGATTAGGGTGAAATTTGGGGTGCGTTAATAGAGTTTTATGATAATGGAGGAGTTGATAACAAATAGTGTGGTACATTTTCCGTCTATGAAGAATACTTTGGCTGATCTATGACATCCGTTGGGAGGGGTCTTTATAATAGATATCAGGGAGAAAAGAAGTTTGTTTCAATTCTACTATGAAATAGATCTAAAGAGGCTGATGGATGGTATGCCATGGTCTTTTAATAGACATCTTACTATATTTCATCGATTAGAACTAGGAGAATATTCGCTACAAGTCCCACTTTTTTTCTCAGAGTTCTGGGTGCAAATTTATAATCTTCCGATGGGGGTGATTTCGAAGGGTTTAGCACGTCAGTTTGAAAATTTTATTGGCTAGTTCATCCAATATGATACAACTTTTGTGACAAGGGGAATAAGAAGGTATATGCGAATCAGGGTTAAATTGGATGTTCTAGTGCCATTGAAACATAAGAAAAAACTATTATTAAACCAAAATTGGGAAGGGTATGTTTATTTCCACTATGAAAGTTTAACGTTGTTCTGCTTTCTGTATGAGAAATTATGCCACGATGAGGGTTTTTGTCCAATAAAGGTGATACTCGGTTCTCAGGAAGTGGAATTCAGATGGGATATCTCATTGAGAGCATCACCAAGAAGGGCGCCACTGGTGAATAGTAAATGGCTCCGGGATGATAACTTGGACGTTAGTTAGACATGTGGAAGTCTAATAGGAATGGATCTGGATGTGCGTGTTGACGGAAGGAGTTTTGGAGTCATTTAAACTTCTAATCCTTATTTGAATAGAAGGGGAAGGGAATGACTAATTAATAGGCAGGAAATTACTAGACAGATGAAAGTAGGCTCTAACTTGGAAGACGACCTAATTGAAATGATAGATGGGAATGAGAGGCAACGCACGTAGGAAGTACAACCAACTGTTTCTGTAATCTATGATTCACCGAATTTAGAAGGTGATAATGAGATATCAGCAGCTGCTAGAAAGCAAGCTAGTCAGATGCAATAAAAAATTTAAGTTAGAATGTCTATGGTTTGGGACAACCACTGTCTATTAATCATCTTAAGTATAAATTGAAACATATGTAGCCCCAAATTTTGTTTCTCACAAGGACAAAAGTAAGTTCAAATAGAATGAAACGAATTCAAATGAAGTGCGGGTTTGTAAATGGTATCGATGTAGGAGCATATGGATCGAGAGGGGGTTTATAGTTGGGATGGAAGAGTGATTGTTCAATTTATCTAAGGAATTTTTTTCTCTAATCTTATTGATATGGAGGTACATGAGGAGAACGACATGACTTATTGGAGGTTCATGGTGTTTTATGGTTCTCTAAAGGAACAACGACGAGGAGAGTCATGGAATCTATTAAGGCATTTAGGGAGAGATCAAGGCTTACCTTAATTGGTGGTAGGGGATTTTAATGAAATAATGTTTTCTTTTGAGAAAAAAGGGGGTCGATTGTGAAATGAAAAAAACATGACAAAATTTCGAGAAACACTAGAGGAATGTGATCTTAGTGATTTGGGATTCTCGGGACAATGGTTTACATGGGATAGAGGGTAATTATCGAGAAATAATGTCAGAGAAAGGTTTGATCGGGGAGTTTCCAATTTGGCTTGGTTAGAACTTTTTTCGGGATATTCTATAAAGCATTTATCTCACACTTTTTCTTATCATTATTCGGTTCTGATTGAATTGTAAGATAATATTAGAGGTAGTTCATTTTAAAGCAGTCTGCAATTTAGATTCAATGCCAATTGGATTCTTAAGGAATGTTGTAAACAATAGATAAGAAGATTCTGGGAGTCGAACAGGAATGAAATCCCCACAAAATTATGAGAGTTAGGAACTAAACTGGCAAGTTGGATAAGATAGAACTATGTAAACAAAAGAGAAGCTTTGTACATCTTGAACTCGAGCATGAATGAATTGAATTTGGTGGAGCCAGATGAAGATATCCTAGCAAAGTTGGTAGAAGTTAAATTGGCTCTTAACTTGAGAAAACAGATAAAGAACTATTTTGAGAGCAATGAGCGAGAGTGAACTGGCTTCGTTTCAGTGATAGAAACACGTCCTATTTTCATAATTTAGCAAATCAGTGGAAAAAGAGAAATATTATAAAGAAACTAAGAGGCAAGAATGGAGAATGGGTAGAAGGGGGAAAGAAGATGGCCATGGTAGTAACTGATTATTTAAGGAGCTATTTTTTGCGTCACAGGTAACAAATTGTGAACATGTCTTATTTAGAGTTCAGACTTGTACAATGGAAAATATGAACAATGAAGTTAAAGCAGAGTTTTGGGCTGAGGAGATAATGGAGGCGATGAAAAGCATGACACCATTAAAAGCTTTAGGTATGGATGGATTTCCTGCACTATTTTATCAAAAATATTGGCATATTGTTGGAGGGGATGTAACCTAATATAAATGATATGAAGGTGATTAATCAAACCAATATAGTACTCATCCCAAAAGTAAATGAGTTGAATAATATGTCATAGTTTCGACTGATTAGTTTATTTAATGTGATTTATAAGATAATATCAAAGGTTGTGGTCAATAGATTCATGAATGTGCTAAAATGGTGTATTAATGAAGCATAAGCTACTTTTGTTCCATGAAAAAAAATCACATATAATGCTTTTATCACTTATGAAATGTTACATTTGTATGCTCTGGAGGATGAAGGAAGGCACTTTTTGTCTCCTAAGTACTGGATAGAAGAGGCATTGGCAAAGGTGGAAGATGAAGCCGATTGTGACCGAAGAGGATTGTTGGGAAGGGTTTGAAAAAAGAAGATTACCTGAGATTAGAGTAAATGAGATTTTGGAACTCCTATGAACTCAGATCTACAAGGATCTCTTATATTTACACAATAATTTGTTATTTTAATGGAAAGAGTAAGAGAGATTCTAGATAAGTCTTTGACTAATGAATGAGTTATACAAGAAGATATGAGCACTGGGGCTGCTTCTTTTTAGGTTGTGTTGTTTATTTTGATTAATTTTGGTTGTGTTTGGGTTTCCTAGTTTGGTTTTTTGTTTCTGTTTTTTTTTTTCTTGTTTTGGCTTTGCATTTTCCATTTTCTTTGATGATGGGTAGGCATTGTTTGTGATAGCCAATAGAGATGTGGCAATTATAAGACATGCAACTATAACCTTCCTTGATCAATGATATTCATTTGTTTCTATGTTAAAAAAAATTCAGATATGAGTTCTCTTTAAAAATGCAATATGCCTTACTCGTAGTCATGTAACAGCTCGTTTTTAGTCAAATCGAAACAGTGGTTTTGGGACCAAAACTCTGAGACCAAAATATTTATTTTATTATTATTTTAATGTTTACAACATGATTGAGTGATTGTGTGAAAATTTGATAAGAAATTTTATCGTTTGAATGGTTAATTGGATAAAAAGGACTATATCGCGTAAAGTGTAAAAGTGGATTCCTATTAGCTAAAAGTATATAATAGCTATAGAACCTTAAAGTAAAGGTCCTTATACTGTAATTAGACCATTAATAGCATGAGTGGACATATATGAACATTTATTAAGGTGTTTTGATGATTATTAATTAAGGTTAAAAATGTAAATTTATAAATAAAGGTTAATTTAATTAAAATAAAACATAATTTTAAGCCATTCATCTTCTTATTTCCAAATTTTAAGGAGGAAGAAAGCCATTTTAGGGCTTGAAATATTCGGCCACTTCATGATCTAATCGTAAGTTTATTTTTGCTCGATTTTAATGATTTCTATGTTTTTGTGATCGTTGCAGCTAGTAGTAGCTAGCCCAGAGACTATTTTGCAAAACTGTTAAAGATTTTGAATGATGACATTGATGAATACATGTGTATTTTTAAGTTTCTTGATAGATTATGAATGCTTGTTGATAGATATACAAGTTTTGTTAAGTGATTTTTAGTGAAAATGCCAAATAGGGATTAAAATTGTCAAATGTGTAAAGTTAGTGGTTAAAATGTAAAATAAATGAAAAATATGGGTTGATAGGGGCATAATGGTAATTCGGCTAGCATGGGTTTATTTTGAATTTCATTAATTTGTGATATTATGAAATAAGAACTAAATTGTGAAAAATATGAAAGTTTAGGGACAAAAGTTTATTAAAGTGTGTTTTGGACTAAATTGAATGAATAGATGATTGAATAAGTTAATTTTGAATATATTTAAATTAAGAAAGGAGAAATACAGAATTAGATCGGGGAAAGAATAAAGTTACAGAATAGTTGACTCGATTCACTGTTTTAGCATCCGAGGTATGTTTGTATGTTATAATTTCATTTCAATTGTATTATATATGCTTTGATATAGCATAAATTGTGATTATGTGACTACGAACGAGTTTGGAAATGATTCGACGATGATTCGATAGTTGGAATCCCGGTTGAACCGTTAGAATAGTTTAAGATATTAGTGACACGTCATTGGGGAATACAGTGAGTTGGATTCAGGCCATGATATAGCACTTCTGGTACGAGATAAACCGATTTAGCTTCGGGCCATGCATATCAACTGATTTGGCTTCGGCCATGATATTAGTATTTCAGATAAGTTACTTTGATTTGGCTTCGGACCATGGTATAGGTACTTATCGTGTGAAACCTTTGAGTATCTGACTTCTATTTTGAATGGTTTAACGGTAAATGAAAGATGAGAAAGTGTATGAGATTTGTACGAGATGGTACAGGTATGTGTATAAACTATTTTAGCAATTAAATCGAAGAAATGATGGTGAAAGTATATAGTTTTGTGAATGAGTATTTGAAAGGTTTGTTAGTTAATGTAAACTACATGTCGATGTATTCAAATTATTGAACTATAAATATGTGATTGCATTAAGTTTATTTCACATGAGCTTACTAAGCTTTATAGCTTACTTTGTTTATTTTTCCCGTGTTTCATAGAGTTATCAAAGCTAGCTCAGATCAAGGGATTGTCAGAGATCGTTTCACACTACCACCTATCACTTGGTACCTTTAAACTTTGGTATTTAAAGTATATGGCATGTATGAGTATTTTGAGTCATTTTGATTATGGGTTGATAGTGATTTTGGTTATATGTAATGACTTGTAATGACATATATTTTGGTTTGTAAATATGGCCATGAGTATTGGCTTAATTTTGTGGATTTGGTTATGTGCATATATGGTCGATACTTGAGTTTATGGATAGACGTGTGAATGGCTTATATTATAAAGCTTGTGGTTATTGATATAGTATATGTTAAATAGTTGACTTTAGATATGAATTATGTTTGTGATTTGGTGAAAAATGATGTATGTTTGGTAAAGGTTTAGTTAGTTGATTTGTATATATGTTTTGGTATGTTTTGATTGAGTAAGACTTGAGGTTATAAGCATGTTGGTTGTCAGTATTGGAAATGGTATTAATTAGTGTTGATTGTGGCTAAATGAGATGTTCATTTATGCTATGTTTTGGTGCCATTTTGGTTGTGTAGGTATATGCTTATTTGGGTGGCAAATTGGCTTGGTAAATAGCCTATTTTTGTCCACACAGGCAGAGACACGGGTGTGTGTCTCAGCCGTGTGTGACACACGGTTAAGTACACGGCCGTGTGTCCTCTGTTGTGGTTTTATAAATCAAGTCAGTATGCTCCACACGGCCTCACATACGGTATTGTGACTTGGCCGTGTGGCATAAGTCAGTATATCCTACAGGCTTGGCACGGCCTAGCACACGGTTTGACACACGGGTGTGTATGGCCATTTTTAGGGCAGACGGGCATGTGTGTTGGCCGTGTGACCCAAGTTAGTAAGCTCACTTGTTTGGACACGGGGTAGGACATGGGTCGGGACACGACCATGTGCTCCCATTTCGAATGTCCACACGGCTTGTGACACGAGCGTGCCTGATGGTCATTTGAGACACACAATCTGGCTACACGGACGTGTATCTCCTATTTTGAGAAAAATTTTCTAAGTTCTTCAAAGTTTCATAAGTTATCGGTTTAGTCCCGAACTACTCCCAAAGTATGTTTAGGGCCTAGTAGGCTCGTTTTAGGGACATATTGATTGAAATTGAATGATAAATGCTTGAATTGAGAAAATGAATGTTTAATTGTTTTGTAAGTTCGATAATGCTCCGTAATCCTATTCCGGCGTTGAATACGGGTGAGGAGTGTTACAAGCCAACACTTGTGAGTAAGATTCAACCCATTTTTTTGGCTTTAAATCTTACATCATAACTTAATTATCCTTTTTTTTTTTTTTTGCTTTCTTATTAGAAAAGTCCTTAAAACTAACTTAATTTTGTTAAATAAGCCCCTATACTTTTATTGTACCTAAATAAACCACTACCATTTGATTTGTGCTTAATTTTTCCCTTATTTTAAATGAAATATTGATTTATGTTAAAGAGATTATTTAGGTATAAATCTAAGGTTAAGAGTTTATTTAGATTAAAATTAAAATAAAGGTTTATTTGGTACAAATTAAAGCTTAAGTACTTAGGTAGTCGGAGGTTCGCTCTCCATTCATGGGAATGAAACACATTTTATGGCCAATCGTTTATGTTGGGGACGAACCTGATTAAACAACAAACAAGTAAAATAACAAAGAAATTAAAAAGATCGAACGTGGAAAAAGCCTTCTGAAAAGGATAAAAAATCACGGGAAAGATAATTTTACTAAAATGACAAAAACGAAGAGTACAAAAGATATAGATAAAACTAAACCCAGAAACCTGAAATAAGAACCCTCAAAACATAAACAAAATTTTTTTTAAAAGCTTGTAAAAGCTAGTACCTTAATGTGTAATGGTTTATTTTTCTAGAGTGGAAAAATAACCTATTTATAGGCAATATTTGTAGGTCAAATAATGTTAAAATAACTTAGAGTTTAAGTGTAAAATTACTATTAAAAAAACTTACACTAATCAGAGTTTAAATGGAAAACTAAAAACAAAGTTTAATTAGGAGAAGAAAAGCCAAAAAATACGAGGTATAACTCCACAAATCTCCACTTTGACCGTATTTCCACAACACATTCTTTGCCAAAGCCCATCATGGGCTTATCCCAAAATATGCAAGATATTAACTGAGTCGAAGTTGTGGTTAGAAGCTGGAAGGCTTCTAGCCTTCGACTTGTGCACTGCCAAATCAAAATGGACCCGAGTCTGATTTTCACGAACACAATGCCCTACTATTTCAAAACTTACATCCAAAAGAGAACCACTATTATACGAAATGGTTAAACATTTTTCCCTCTTATGACCAAGTTGTCTCTATTTCAAACGAGTTGGCTTCAAGTCCTTAACAGTAGAGGGATGTCCTGTTTCACCAGTAATCGTTGATCCTTCCAGAACATAAAGACTGCCAATCTTTTTACCTTTCATCAAAACGAGAGCCCCATATGATACATTAATACCGCTTGACTCAATGTTAATTCTACAACCCTTCGAGTCCAAAATTCCCAAGGAATGTGATTTTTCTTTAAGTCAGACACATGCCTGACATCTGATAGTGTCCTAATGGGCTCGTCGTACATCCTGATCTGAACAGTACCAATTCTTGTTACCTTACTGGGTAAACCATTCCTCATGTGCACAACTCCACGTTCAACTGAACTGTATGTAGAGAACACTAGTCCATGTTGGGACACATGTAGAAAGAACACCCTGAATCCAGGACCCACTCGGATGTAAGCTTAAAGTTTTTATTTTTTGACGCCAACAAGAAATCATCACCCTTGTCATTGGCCAAATTAGCATCAGTTAAATCTTCTTCGTTGCTCTTAGCAACTTTTTTATTTCACATTTTGTAACAATATGCCTTAACGTGACCTAACTTCTTACAATAACATCTCTTATCTCGATTCTTCGATGCTACCAAATCTGAGGATTACCTATCTAGCTTGCTATTCGAACCAAATTCATTTTCGAGTTTGTCTTTGCTCAACAGATGACCCTTCACATCCTCGAACGAGAGATTATCATTGCCATAAATTAGGGATTCCTTGAAAGATTTGCAAAAAAGGGGTAAAAAGCTCAATAATAGCATAGCTTGATCTTCATTGTCAATTTGAACTTTAACATTTTGTAAATTATTCAAAAGAGTAATAAATTGACTAATGTGACCTCTAAGGTGTTCACTTTTGTCCATGCGGAATGTGTATAGATGTTGTTTCAACACCAATAAATTAGCCAAAGACTTTGTCGCATAAAAGGGTTTCTAACCTTTTTCTATAAGCTGAATGCCATCTTCTCGATCAAAACCTCATGCGACACAATATTTGTTAGACATAATTGAATCATGGATAGAGCCTTTTTATCTAACCTATCCCATTCTGATTTATCCATATCTACAGGCTTCTTCTCTGTAAGGACCTTTTCAAGATCACCCTAAATCAGGATTGTCATCTTGCCACATATTGAAATTTTTTATGCCATTAAACTTATCAATATCAAACCTTTTTGTTGCCATTTCTGAACGGGTTGAATGCGGAAATCGAATTAGCTTTTGATACTAATTTGTTGGGGATAAACCTGGTTAAACAACGAACAAGTAAAATAACGAAGAAATTGAAAAGATCTAACACAAATATTTTACGTGGAAAACCCCATCCGAAGAGGATAAAAAATCATAGGGAGAGATAATTTCACTAAAATGACAAAAGCGAAGAGTACAAAATATGGAGATAAAACTAAACCAAAAAACCCGAAATAAAAACCTTCAAAACGTAAACAAAAAATCTCTAAAAGCTTGTAAAAGCTAATACCTAAATGTGTAATGGGTTATTTTTCTAGTGTGAAAAAGGGCCTATTTATAGGCTAAATTTGTATGTCAAATAATATTAAAATAACCTATACTAATCAGAGTTTAAGTAAGAAACTAATATTAAAATAACTTACACTAATAAGAGTTTAAGTGAGAAACTAAAAACAGAGTTTACCTGAAAAAAGAAAAGCCAAAAAATACGAGGCATACGTATTGTTTTTACATAAAATAGCAAAGCTCAAGGGCTTTCTCAATATTTTAGCCTTTTTTCCCTTTTATCTAGGTCCAAACATATAGGTCCACTCTTGTTTTTAGCTTTGAATTATATTTGAAATTCTATTCATATTGTGTTGGTATATTTCATGTCACAGTCAGTTTTTAATTTAATTTAGCTTTATAACATTTTTCGACAAATTAATAATTTGGAATATAAAAATTTTGGTATGTTCTTTTATTCAAGTTATGTAATTATATGATGTAATTTCGAATCCAAAAAATTGAATGAAAATCAGAAAAAAAAAAAGAAAAAGAAAGAAAACAACAAAAAGTTAGGAGGAAGAAATGTAGGCATGGTAGACAAAAGAAGTGGGTCATGGGATTTTTGCCCAACCAAAAAAGCTGAGGTATCCATGTTGATGCATGCTGTTGCTATCCTTTGCCGACCAAAAAACAAAAGGAATAAAGTAAATTAAAACCAACACATGATTTAAACACTTAAATTCTCTTATATTTCTTTTTATTTAATAATTATAGGATTTTCGTATTTACAATACACCCTATAATTTATAATTTAATGATAAATAAAAACACGAAATATTGATAATTGGAAAATATTTGAAATGTTATAACAAGTGAGTTAGTGTTACCTTTATAAAATTACGAATGATCATATGTAGTGTAGATTCTGATTATATTTGTTATTTTTGACACTGTGTCTAGAACTACTTATAGCTCTTTCTCAATTCATAAATAGGAGGATAATCTTATTTGTTTAAATTTGACTTGAACCCACGTTCTCTTATATTGACAACAATACTCAAATCAGTCAAACTAAAACTCAATCGAAAATTTAATAACTATTTTTAAAAAATAATATTTATTGAAATCATTTTAAGATATATATTAGTTCACCAAAAATTCGCCCAAAAACATAGACTTTTTTTTTTCTTTCTCATTTACAGTCCAACTTATTGATGAACTGATCCAAAAAGAAATGAATAATTTAAGGCAAATTGAGTCTACTTTAAGGAAGGTAAGATTGTTGAAAAACAACAAATTATTTTAGGACCCAAACATGTTGCTAACTTTGAGGAGAAATAGTTTTTAAGTAAGGAAATAATTCATTTAACATAAATAAATAATTAAAATAGTCTTAAAACTTGTATGATATGAAATACTATTTATTAACTAAATGTTTTTATTTAAATTTAAATATAAAAATGTACATTTTAAATTTAAATATAGTTTGAACAATCGAGAGTGTTGTTCAATCAATTCACGAAGAGATCATTAATTGTATTTATATAATAAAAATGATTAAAAGAATGATATCATCACATTATGTTATACATGACATACATGGAGAATCCCAAATAAAGCTGAAAAACTCAAGTGTAAATATGTGATCATTTAAACTCAATTGTAATAATAAACAAAATCAAAGCTAATCTTTCCAAAATTAAAATAAAGATGGAAAATTTTGGGAAAATGGGTAATAAGAGATAAGAACAAAAAGAAATGGTATATACATATAGTATCCGTATATTAAAAAGAATGTGGAGATAGTTGTATATATGGTGTTGGGTTCATATTACTTTTTCATGTTGTATATGGTAAATGGTATTAATAGGGAGTGAAGCTGTAGTGAGGTTGGGCCATGCAGGGAATGTGGTGAACACGGTGTACAATTCATGCTGCTTCACTGTCTCACCTTTGTTTCACATGCAATCACCTCTTTGGAAGCTACAATCCAAACTGCCATGTGCCTTGCCCTACCCCTCCATGTGCTTTTCTTTCACCCAATGGAGCTTTTGTTGGCCCATATCACCTTCACATGCACCCTCTAGGGAAGCCAACAATGCCATTAAACCCTAATAATCCAAACTACCTCTTACCCCCCGCCCCTTGTTTTCATTCTTTTGCCCTCTACTTTTTCTTTTCTATTTAGCGGTGAGAATGTGTTATAAATTGATTGAGTTTAACATCTAGTTCTCTTCTTTATTGTTAAGGGACTTCACTTGGACAAATTATATTAGAAATTATCTTGTGGACTCCAATATTTGATATTTTGATTGGACATTATCCTTATAAGCAATAATCACCTAAGTTTATCCTCTTTTCACATTTCTACATTGGTCCATTCTTGTCTACTATACGGGTGGATTTGGATGGGCGATTAGGTGCAATGCGATACGTTTAGTTTATTTTTTTGTTTCACGCTACAATATTATTACAGTATCCAATCTCACTGTCAATGTTATTTTTACACTAACCGTGAATAAACGCACCGTCTATTTAAATCTACCCTAAATTATCAATTAGTGTGCGTTTACAAGTTTACTAAATTTATTTCTAATATACATGTTATAAACTAAATAATTAAGAGAATCTATATATTTACATAATATCCGAACCATTGATCTCAGATCTCAGTGACAAGTATTATTTGAGTTATAAAATCGTAAATAATGTTAAATTTAATGAAAATGCTTAATATTTGAAGATACAAGGGTATTCTGGGAAAGAAAAAAAGAGAGGATAGAACGGTGGTGCATGTGGCGTTACAGATAGGCAGGCTTTAAGAGTGGTGGCAGAGAGGAGCAGTGGCCTGGCCTCCGTTCCTGACTTGTTGGGCTTGCAAGTTGTGCTTTGGCCTTTCATCACCCAATCATTACACATACACGTACCTTTTACTGTATATATTTTAAATAATTTATGAAACAAATAAAAATAAAAATTAATAAAATTGTGATTGAAATGATAAAATTGAAATTTTAAAGATTTTAATGTTTTAGAATCGAGTTCTACCATATACTATTTTCTTTTTAGATATATTTTGAATTTAAATTGTTTTGTTTTTTATAAATTTATATAAAATGATATTAGATTAAAATAAATAAATGAGATATATAATGGTTTATTTTATATAAATGATGATATATATACTCCTGAATTTGTATTGTTTTTCATAATATATAATATTCTTTTGGTAACATATTATATATTGTATAGTTAATTATATTTTATATCATATTATTTTTATGTCGCATGGTGTCATTTGATATTTTATTTATTTATTTAAGAATTGAAGAAAAGTTATGAATAGTTTAAATATTTTATAAAGAATTATATTAATAATTTTTTTGGCTTACTTATAAAAGTATTGTGCTGTGTGGCATGATAGTTTGGATTTAATTCTAATAACCTACTCGTCTCAATTATTAAAAATTAATTTTAATAAAACAATCATTACAAATCTTAAATTAAATATTTTAATTTTGAAAATTCAAATGAATAAATTAAAATTAATTATGCATTTAGCAAAGTATAAAATTAAAGGATAAACGCACCCAAGGTTCTTAAACTATTAGTAAGTTTATGTTTTAGTCACTTAATTTCAAAGTTAAAAAATAGAATTGAACTATTCGAAAGTTTTTATTTAAGTCATTGGGCTATAACTTTTTTTATAAAAACATTCAACTAGCAAGCTCCAAACGACGATTCAACGACCAGTATAGTAAATCAATACCTATCATTGCGTAGAAGAACATACTTTAGATTCAAGTTCATCTAACGACCAGTATCAGAGATTGGAAAAAAAAATTGTTTAGATTTTGGTTCATAAATTGTAATGTTAAAGTCGTTTCATAAAAAAAAAACTAAATTGTAAAATAGAAGAAGAATGAGAGTTTTTAATTAGTGCATGTAGTGCAAATAGAGAATGCCATATAATAATGATTTTAACAGCTCTGTGACTTCAATGAAAATTTTCGAATAGTTCAGTGACCATTTTGTAACCTTTTGAAGTTAAGTGGCTCAAATAAAAACTTACTAATAGTTTAGTGACATTGGGATAGTTTACCCCAAATTAAATCCATTTTAAAAGAATACTACAATGGCATATCCGTAAAATACCATAAAACGGGTGGCAAATGCTTAACTTGCCTTTACAAAAACCCGTTACCACTTACAAGCTCTCTGTATTCTCTCGCAAGAAAAAAAAAATTTTCTCACCATTTTCTTCTTCCTTTCTCTCGAGACAAACAGCTTCCCTCCTCCACCAAGCAAAAAAAGAAAAAAAAATGAGGATCCAAAAACATTTCAAAAACCCAATGAAGAAATCGGAAAGAAAATCATCAACAATTAGAAGTAGAGCAAGAAAAATGGCGAGGAAACAAGTTGTGTGCAGCAGTAAGAGAAGAAGGATTTGCAGCAAGTCCTGTTCTAAGTCGAAGGAGGTAATTTCCGAGAAGCTCGCAGCTTTGAAGAGTTTAATTCCTGGTAATAATGTCAGAAACGGAAGTAATGGGATAGTTAAAGTAGAACAGCTGTTCCAAGAAACTGCAGACTACATCATTGTGTTGAAGACCCAAGCTTTTCTTTTGCAAAAGCTTATTGAGTTTTATGATCATGGTGATGAAGGGTCTAATAATGAAATGCAGCACCAAATTGTTCAACAACATCAGTCATAGTCATTAAATAATCAATCAAGTTTTTTTTTTTTTTGAACTCCTTTTGGGTTATTTTCATTTTCATGCAAGAAGAAAGGCAAGATCTTTTGTTACTTGTTTGGTGAAGGAGAAAATGACGGAAAATGAAAAAGAAAAAAAAAAAAGGAAAGGTTTTTGGAAACCTATATATATTATAAGCATAGAAAATTTTCTATTATTTTCTCCTTTTTTCTTTGTTATTTCTTTGGCATGTATAGACATAGCTTAAATAAATATAAGCCGAATAAAAAAATTGCAATTGGTTTAAGGTACAGGATTGACGCCATGTCATTTGTATATTTTTTAATAATTTTATGTCATATTAATATTTTTATTTTAAATAAATTTAAAGTCAATTAAAATTTTGAAATTCAAGATAAAATTATTAAAATTATAATTTCAAGTTATCTTTATTCCTTTCTAATAAAAAATAACAAATTAAATTTTTTTCTTTAAAAATTCAAATTCAACTAAAAGTATTAAATATTAGGAGAAAAATATGATTAGTCATTCTCTTATTGAAAAAATAGAGATGGTGTAGGATATAATCCTTCCTTATGTAAATAAAAATACGATATAAATAAATAAAAATTAATGTACAAAGTATAATGCGTACTTGTAGGATTCAGCCTAAATACTTGAGACTTGGGGCTTTAATTTTTGCCAATAGAAAAGTAAATAAATGAAGTGAGAAATGGAAAATTTAAGAAAGTGGACCCATTGTGCGGGCGTGCTTAGTCAGTTATTCTTTGTGAGCTATGAATTGTGAAGAAAATGACTTGTTAAGAAACCCACGTGCAAAAGCCATTTTTTTTTTTGGGGGGGGGGGGGGGGGAGGGGGCGAAGAAAGCTTCAAGCTTGGCCCTTTTTCTATCAAATCCCTCCTCTTCATTTTTTTTTTCACATGGGATGGTGATCTTTGCCTCGGCTAAATTTGGCAATTATGCCAATTTTTTTTATTTAGTCTTTTTGATGGTTTTATTTTTGAAAATTAAGAAAATAAATCAATTTTAGAGGAAGTGTGTGAAAACGTGCCTAATTGAACGCTGTGAAAACGTGTCTAATTAAACGCACTTTTTACTAAGGGTCATTTTATTGAATGTTGGCAATGATAAAATTTTTAAAGCATTCCAACGATTTTTTTTATTATAAATCTTAGGCCATTTTTCATTCTTTTCACTCAAATCCAACTTTCTCAATTCTATCAAATTTTATTCTAAATTTTTTGATACGCTTGTTTAAAAATATTATAATTTTATTTAATTATTTCGTATATTATTCGTTTCGATTAAATTTCCATGAATGATAACCTCTCTGATTCGTTTCGATAACAAACACATTTCCGCCGCTTAAGCAATAATGATAAGACGAAATTTGAAATTTCGTTATTTTAAATTAAATTTTTTTGTCGATATAAATAGGCGGATGATTGTGCTTTGGAGGAGTTCATTCATAACTTGTCAAATAGTTTGAATATCAAAATTCGTGGTTTCTTGCAAGACATAGAATTCTTGCATGTGTCTTGTATGTTCGAGGGCTACAAACACAATCCACAGTCATCAGCGTGTTGGTGGAAAGATGAAGGCTTGAGACACAGTTTCCATCTTCGATGCAACAAGTGTACAATCACACTCGATGACATAGCTTTATAACTTGGTTTACCGGTGGATGGGCCAATCGTCATGGGGTCAGCGGTCGTTCCTAACATATAGGACCTTTGGGAGGCATTTTTGGGGAAGGTGTCGAATAAGTTTTACGTTGGCTAGATAAATATGAAGTGGTTAGAAACCAATTTCAAATATCTTCCTCCGAACACGCCTAATATTATCAAAGAACAATACGCCCAAGCATTCATCCTGAGGTTAATCGAGGACATTATTATCAAAGAACAATACGCCCAAGCATTCATCCTGAGGTTAATCAAGGACATTCTAATGCCAGATAAATTTGTTGGAAAAACAGGTTTGAAAAACGCAGCGGAAAATAAATTTAGGAAAAAATCAGAGTTTTAAAATTTTCTCAAAACAATATCTTGGTTGTGATATCTAAACAATAAACATTTAATCAAAATTGTACCTTTTTTATTCATCTAGGATTAGCACTTCGACCGAGTAGTCTTCTCCACTATCTTCAAGCTCACGTCTGTCGAGTATGGGTTCGCTTCGAATTAGAAAATTTTTCACAAAAATAAAAAATTACCAGTGAGGTAATTTTATAATTTCTCTAAACTTTTGGGTCAAGTTGTAAATTAAAAAAATATCTCTAGAATTTTTTTTGCAATAAGGCTTTCTTTATATATTGAGAGTTTAGAGAGTTCAACTATGATTAAATTTAATCACTTTAATATTAAATTTAATTTAATATTTATCAAGATAAATATTATATTAATTAAATAATAAATCTTATTAAAATAATAGAATGTTTATCTTATACATTAAATTAAATTTAATATTAAAACATTAAAACAATACTATTTTTTGAATAATTAATCTAAAATCAAATTCTCTGGTAGTGTTCTAGTAGGAGTGTAACTCTTCCACTACTTAACTATCGACGACCAACTGCCGCCAATCATCGGGACACTGTCGTCGTAGCCATCAGTACTGCCATGTCTGATGATGCAAATGTGACACCCTTACGGCACCCCGAGCTGGTTCAGTTTAGGTCAATGACGACCCGAACGGTCCAGTCTAGCCACCAGTTGGATTGTCAGCCTGATTTTACATACCGGGCTCAGTTCGAGCAGTTTTTAGGTCTTGGTCTTGGTTTTGGACAATCGGGCACAATTTATGATCTTAGGTCCAATTTTCAAGTTTAATTTCCCATTGGGCCAATTGTCTGATTTGAAAATTAACATCCAAAAATATCTTATTAATTTTAATTAGTTTGATTAATTTAATTTTACTTAATCAAAATTATTTTTTTTCCAAAAATCACTTAAAATTTCCAGATTATTTTTTCAAGAATTTTTTTAATCAAATTCTTTAGTTGAACAATTCTCACGACCACTTAATTTAATTCCACATCGAATAGATCGACTAAATTAAATTATTCTCAAAGTCATAGAATTTTCTTCTGATTCAAATGCAATCCAATTGAGTTTTTGTTGAGCTAGCGGATTGACCAATCTGACATATATAATTAGGCTCCAATGACCTCGTCATGTGTGTGTTACCTTCATATGATATCATTGATTCCTTTGAGTTAAATCTGTCCACTAAATACAATCTTATTTTATCTCATTGTCACCATTGTGCCTTCTTAATGATGATTATGATCACTGTCAACAACTAACTGTGATAAATTGATCATTCGATAACAAGCAACCTGTGACCACATTTCATATTTATTAATCCATACAGTGCCAATAAGAGGATATCATTAACTTTTTAATTGAGCTATGAATTCCATTGTTGCTAGTAAAGTCATGCCATACACAATTCATGTACCCAACATACTAGCTATGGGCTCAATCATCTTTAGAGCATAAGCCTCCACTTATATCAAAGCACATGAGTTACATACGTATGGTCAGTGACTAACATAGGATTTAGGTAAATCACACCATGAATGTCGCAAATGAATTAATTCACAAACAGATTCAAAATTAATTCATCTTGCGTCTAGTCCAATGTATCATTCCACCAATGAACACATCTAAGTCTCTACCCGTGGAGTCAACTGCTCCGATAGCCAAGACTAGCCATCTCCCCAATTGGAATTGTAGACGGCATAATAATACTTTTCAGTATTTGAATCAAATGCACACTTTGATTTTTTTACGGGATTACAGACTCATTTAGATTATCTATTGAAATAAGTTGTCTTTCTTGCAATGTAAACATTCTTACAATGCCACTTATCTTTCGTTTGAACTTAGACAATCAATGAGCTACTATTAGCTTGTGACAATTTTGCTATGCATACAAAATATAAAAGACATAATAGTGAAATGTGAAATTAACTTTATTTATTTATTCATCGTTTAAATAAATAGA
The DNA here is from genome assembly GCF_025698485.1 of Gossypium arboreum. Classification (NCBI taxonomy): domain Eukaryota; kingdom Viridiplantae; phylum Streptophyta; class Magnoliopsida; order Malvales; family Malvaceae; genus Gossypium; species Gossypium arboreum. Next base: position 8,490,196 of record NC_069073.1, on the reverse strand, counting down.
AAACAATTACATGTTTACAACAAAATGGGCATGTTTCCCAACAATCTTTCACTTGCTCTAGTGAAGTAAATGTGTCATGTTTCGTATTCCCATATCCTCAACGTGTTTGTTAAAACTCATAGTTACAAGAGTCTTACTAAATGGGCCCAGCTAAACATGCTTTCACACACTTTCTCTAAAATTGATCTATTTTCTTAATTTTCAAAAAAAAAAAGCCAAAAAATTCAAATAATTTTTTTTTGGCATTTATACCTTATTTAACCTTTTGCCTCTATATTTTGTCTCCAAAATATATTTTGAATGCAGTTTTATACATGCTAGATGAAATTGAATTTTTATTAGTACTAAAGACATTCATAGTACTAAAAATATTATGGGTTTGGTACTCAAATTTGAGTTTACAAATATCAGAGCAAAATTTTGAATTTAGATGAAGTTAATAGGAAAAAGTATAGGAGATATTAGGAGCCAAATTCTAGGTTTTGTTATATGCCCTTTCTTAAAAGTAATTAATTATATTGAGTTGTAGATTTAGTTTTAGGTGAGTTGAATTTTTTTAATAGGAAAATGAGATCAAGGGCATAGAGTTAGAATTGTTATATATTTTTTAATATTAATTTCATTATAAATTCTTATTATATATGTTTTTTAATACGATATTTAGAATTACTTATAATTCCTCCTAACCTTTAAATAGGAGGATAACGTACTTCAGCGCACTCAAACCCACGTTCTCTTACACTGGCAACAATACCAATGCCAATCAAATTAAGACTCAATGACTGAATTGGAAGTCCAATCCAAGCTGTTTTCTATGAGTTGGAAAATGTTTTAACAAAATATTAAACCTCCGTATATTTGAAAGTGTCACTAAAATAATTTGACAATTAAGATATATGTTAAATCTTTACATACTTTATTTTTATTTTTAAGAATTTAGTATTTTATATAAAATATAAGTCCAATTGTTACCACCATTAAAATTCTTCTATTAATTTCATTAGTATGCCATTTTGAAATTGAAAAAAAATTCACTTGGTAATCATGTAACAATAAAATAACATTGAAAATATTGATATAGATAGAAAGGAACTCATTCGAACTCGTAATGATAATATAATTTTTGTGAGAACAATGTTTATAAGAAAAATTGATATAAGCATTTTGATTGAAAGAATTAACAATATTAACTATTTAGATTAACTAATGATATTAAAAAATAAATAGACCAAATTTTAACAAAAATTAAAATGTATAGATGAAATTCAAGGTTCAACATGGCATAGGGGCAAAATTGAACTTTAACCATTGCCATAATGTCCAAAAAAAAAAAATGACAACCACAAAAGAAATTGAATATCATGTGTCAACCACCAAAACTTTGTTCGTTTAGATTACATATCACCACGTAATATTTTAATTGAAAAGTTAATGATATTATTTATTTGGATTAATTAATAATATTATAAGAATATGGATACTAAATTTTATTAAAATTAAAATATAAAATTAAAATTTCAAATTTAAGCATAATAAAGAATCAAAATTAAAATTAAAATTAAAATTTAAGCATTATTTCCCATCAAAATAACACCTTCAGACACTGTTTCGTAAGTTGTAAACCAATCCCGATTGGGACTCATGTGGAAGGTGCAACCTGAATCAAGGATCCACTCCTTACTCACTTTAGAATTGTTGATAGAAGCGACTAGAAGTTCACCATCACTGTACTCTTCTATAACATCAGCTTCACCGGAATTTTCTAGTTGTCTTCCCTTTTGATTCGTAGCCTCCCTTTTGATCTTGTTCTGTAGCTTATAGCACTCAGATTTAATGTGCCCATTCTTTTTGTAGAAGTTACAAGTTTTACCTCTGTTTGAGGACTTTGATCTACCCTTAGATTTACTGCGAGGATTCCGTTCCTGTGTCCTTCCACGATCATCATCAGCATTCTGATCTTATCTCCCACAAACAATGAAACCCTCTCCCTGAAAGTCTATTTTAACCATAAGATGCTTCATCTTATCATACGAGGTTAAAGAATCATAAACCTCATCAACTGTGAGAGACTCATGGCTATATAAAATCGTGTCTTTAAAAGCTGAATAAGACGAGGGCAACGAACAAAGTAGAATCAACCCTAAATCTTCCTTATCATATTGAACTTCCATGGCCTTCAAATTTGAGAGAATTTCTTTAAACACTGTTAAGTGTTCGTGCACAGACGCACCTTCCTCCAATTGATGAGCATAAAGACGATGTTTTATATACAATTTGCTGGTTAGAGTTTTCGACATACATATTTGTTCCAGCCTCTTCCATAATCCAGTGGCGGTCTTCTCCTTCATCACATTCTGTGAAACTTTGTTAGAAAAATGTAGATGTAACCGTGTTAATGCCTTTCGATCCTTGCGTTTTTTCTCTTCCTCTGTCAATGTCGAAGGCATCTTATTTACCCCTAGTAGGACTTTCTCTAAGTTCATCTGTGTAAGAACTGCCTGTATCTTTATCTGCTACAACGCAAATCTGGTGTTGCGATCCAACAGCAGAATTTCATACTTCAAATATGCCATTATTGTGATCGAGATGAACAACCCGGAAGCTCTGATACTAATTTGTAAAAATAGAACGTCGGTAATGACAATATATAGCAAAGAAAAGAGAAATAAAAATAAAAATAAAAATAAAGAACACACAGATTTTACGTGGAAACCCTTTTGGGAAAAATCACAAGTAGAGGAGAAGAAAATTCACTATGTCGAATTCGAATTAATACAAAAGGAATAGACTATGTCTATTTATAGGCTTTGTAAAGCAATATTCTAATAGGAGTGTAGTAAGATTGAAACACTTTATTCGAATCAATATAAAATAGATTGAGTTTAATAAGGTTTAAAAAACCTTATTCTAAAATAAAATAAAAGAAGTGTAGTTCTATATGGATTTTACTTTTATTTTATTTTACCGCTATATTTTATTTAAATAAGGACTCGAGTCACTTAATTCTAGTAGTTGAAAAAAGGGGTTTGAAAAACACAGTTGAAAATAAATTTAGGGAAAAACTATAATTTTAAAATTTTTCCAAAACAATATCTTGGTTGTGATATCTAAAATAATAAACACTTAATCAAAATTTTACCTTTTCGACTTGTCTAGAATTAGCACTTCGACCGAGTAGTCTTCTCCACTATCCTCAAGCTCACGTCTGTCGAGTATGGGTTCGCTTCGAATTAGAAAATTTTTCACAAAAATTACCAAGGCTTTCTTTATATATGGAGTGTTTAGAGAGTTCAACTATGATTAAACTTAATCACTTTAATATTAAATTTAATTTAATGTTTATCTACAAGATAAATATTATATTAATTTAATAATAAATCTTATTAAAATAATAGAATGTTTATCTTGTAGATAAACATTAAATTAAATTTAATATTAAAATATTAAAATAATATTATTTTTAGAATAATTAATCTAAAATTAAATTCTCTGGTAGAGTCCTAGTAGGAGTGTAACTCTTCCATTACTCAACCATCGACGATCAACTGCCGCCAGTCACCGAAACACCATCGTCGCAGCCATCGGCACTGCCGTGTCCGGTGATGCAAGTGTGACACCCTTACGGCACCTTGAGCTGGTTCGGTTTGGGTAAATGACGACCCGAACGGTTCGGTCTAGCCACTAGTTGGATCGTCAGCCTGATTTTACATATCGGGCCCGGTTTGACATGTTTTGGGGTCTTGTTCTTGGTTTTGGGCAACCGGGCACAATTTACAATCCCAGGTCCAATTTTCAAGTTTAATTACCCATTGGGCCAATTGTTTGACATGAAAATTAACATCCAAAAATATTCCTATTAATTTTAATTGATTTGATTAATTTAATTTTACTTGATCAAAATTATTTTTTTCAAAAATCACTTAAAATTTCTAAATTAATTTTTCAAGAAAATTTTTCAATCAAATTCTCTAGTTGAACAATTCTCACGACCACCTAATTTAATTCCACATCGGATAAATCGACTAAATTAAATTATTCCCAAAATCGTAAAATTTTCTTCTCATTCATATGCAATTCGATCGAGCTTTTGTTGAGCTATATAACTAGGCTCTATTGATTGCAATTATGTCATATGCAATTCGATCGAGCTTTTGTTGAGCTATATAATTAGGCTCTATTGATTGCAATTATGTCTTCTGATAATTCGCAATTACTTAATCATGGAGTCAGTTCACAATAAGTACCATCATTGTAATTATACTATTTATGAAAGTAATTTATCCATTGCTTTGTCCAATGACCTCGTCATGTGTGTGTTACCCTCATATGATATCATTAATTCCTTTGAGTTAAATCTGTCCACTAAATACAATCCTATTTTATCTTATTGTCACCATTGTGTCTTCTTAATGATTATTATGATCACTGTCAACAAATGTAACAGCCCGATTTTGGGCCTAGTAGGAACAGTGGTTTCGGGGCCACAAATTCGATGGAAAAAAAATTATATTTATTATATTTTTATGGTATAATATTTCACAAAATGATTTCGTAAAAATTTCATTTGAAAATTTTGATGTTTGGACACTCGATTTAGTCAAAAGGACTAAATCGTAAAAAAGTGAAAAAGTTGAGTTCTACTTGCTAGAGGTGTCCAATTGTTATGAAATTTTAAATTAGAGGTCCTTATATGGTAATTAGACCATTGGTTAAGTTGGTGGACAAAAATGGACATGGTTAGGCATGTTTCCAAAGTTTTTCATTAAGGGTATTTTGGTTATTTAGTTATTAAAATGAATTAAAAACAAAATAAAAGTCCAAAAATTTTTCCGTCTTCCTCCTTGGCTAAAATTTGTAAGAGGAAGCCATGGCTAGGGTTTTTCAAGCTTTCAAGCTCGATTGTAAGTCCGTTCTAGCCCAATTTTTAATGATTTTCACATTTTTAAAATCCTTGGATCACGATTTAGCTATTTCTATCATTAATTTGAGATATGATGAAGGTATAGGTTTTGAAACATGTTATAAATTTGTGTATTTAGATGTTTAATGGTAGATTATGCATGTTTATGGTTAGAGAAACGACTTTTACTAATGATTTTTGGTGAAAACGTCCAAAAGGACTAAATTGTAAAAGTTATAAAATATGTAGTAAAAGTGTGTTTTAATGGAAATTTTGAGTTTCTATAGTTATGGAAATGGTTTGGCTAGACTTGTATGTTAAATAAATTGAATAAATTTCATTTTATGAGCCTAGGGGCAAAAGTGCAATTATGACAAAATTTAGGGGCAAAAATGTAATTTTCCCATAGTATGATTTTCGGATCACAATGAATAGTGTGATTAATAAATAAGCTGAATGTGATGTTATAGATCAAAGAAAACAAGATTCGGGCCTAGAACGAGGAAAAATGAGTAATTGACGGTTAGGTCCCCCTTAGCCATTTTTGGTGTCGAGGTAAGTTCGTATGTAAATAATGCTATGCTATGTTTGTATTTTAAATATTCTAAATGTAACGGCCCAAAATTTCAGTGATATCGGAATAGTGATTTGAGATCACTAAATCCGACATGAGAGTTTAGATATTAGTAAGTAAATGCTAAGTGTGGTTTTAGAAATAATTTTGAATTAGTGAAATTATGAATTAAAAGAAATTCGCAGATTAAATGAGATAAAAACGAGGTATGGAGACCTCAAATTCATGAACTGAGCCATAAATATTTTTAGAAATATTTATGGAGTGTTAGTAAGTTAGTATTAAAGTTTCGTCAAGAAATTTTAAGGCTTCGTAATTAATTGGGTAAAAAGGGCTAAATTGAATTAAGTGCAAAATTGTGAAATGAGATTAAATATCTCTAGTAATAATTAAAGGAAGACTAAAAAGGCAATTAAACACCTATTGTTGGGCTGAACGACATGAGTGTGCAGGAAAATAACAATCAAGTGTGAACAAGGGGCAAAATTGGAAATAGGGTAAAAATTAAATTGTAAAATATGATATATTAGGTAAAATCTAGAGTTTTCTTCATTTTTCTTCATCTTCTCCAGCAAAAACACCATTGAAGGATTCTTTTAAGCTGGTCTTTCATATTTTATTACATGTAAGCTCAATTCTTGATTATTTCTTGTAAATTTTATGATTTTGAGACTTTTACAACTAGGTCCTAATATCTAATTCATTAGTTTTTGCTTTTATGAATATTTTAGAAAGTTACCATGAGTAAGAGCTGAAATTTTATGATAAATTATTGTGGAATTGAAGTTTTAATTTTATTATATGATGATTTTGTGAAGAGATTTTCATAGAAATTTATTTTAGGACCTAATTGTGAAAGTTGTTGGAATTAGGGTTTTGAGTTGAAGCTAAGAATGTCAAAGGCTGTGAAGTAGTTTGTAGTGTTTAGATACAATGATATTTGAAAGGAATTAGTTTAATTGATGAATAAATTGAACGGGGACTAAATTGTAAAAACTAAAAAGTTTGGGGTAATAGTGTAATTTCAAAAATTTAAGGGCATAAGTTGTGAAGTAGAATAGAATTTAAATAGATGCTAATGAAGAATGATTTTATAATTATAGATCAAGAAAACGAAGTGAATCGTGGAAAGGAGAAAATTCAAGTCCCTGAATTTCTACGACTTTTGCAAATTAGCCCAGGTAGGTAAGTTCATATGGCAAAGTTCAATGTTTGATATGAAAATCTTATGATTGTTAAAGTATTTTATTGTAGATGCATATTATCAAATTGTATTAACTAATGAATAATGTGTAACTAAAAGAACAAATTAGTTAGAACTATGGTTTGAGTGCTTTCATTTTATGACCATAATGAATTGACGGAAAAGATGTGATATGTGCTTCCGTATAAGACCATAGCTGGGCTATGGAATCGGTACAATGTGATTCGTGTTCTCGTATAAGACCATAGCTAGGCTATGGCATCGGTGTGATGTGATAATGTGATTCCGTATAAGACCATATCTGGGATATGACATTGGTATGATATGTGATCCGTGTAAGACCATGGCAAGGCTATGGCTTCGGTGTGTGATGTGTGACAATGTAAAAGTCCATAGTTTACTATGACAATGTGATAATGAAGCACTCAATTCCCTATTTGTTCCCTAATTTGAAAATGGAAATAAATGAGAAATGGACCTAAGGGAGTTAAATTGTGAATAGCAACATGGAAATTATTCAAACGAGTTTATTAATAAATTGTGATTTGCAGGATGAATTAGATAAGCTAATAAATATATGACTGTGTATAATATTTGGTAAGATTTGTGTAATTATGCCTATGAGCTTACTAAGCTTCTATAAGCTTACTTGTGTATGTTATTTGTTTTGTAGATTGACTTATATACATACGGAGGATCGGATCTACAACAAGGATCACATTATCCAGATTTACTCTGGTAGATTTTGTTAAACAACTTTTTGATTTATATGCCAGGTATAGGATTTGATTTGGTAATGTAATTATATGAATGATTAAGTATGCAAACTATGTTGAATGTGATGTTTTGTGATTGAAAATGAAATATACATGTTTTGGCTTGAAATAATTGATTGGTTGGATTTTATTAATGTATAATTGTGTTTAGGTACAAGAAATGGATAAAAAGAATTTTATTTGATTAAGATTTATAAGTCAACGTTTTAGGCACAAATTAAGTGTGTTTGATATGTGAAAATAGCTTAACATAGTGAAAAATGAGGCTGTCACACGACCAAGTCACATGGGCGTGTACCTAGGCTGTGTGGTAAAGTCAAAATACCCCATGGGCAGGCCACACGGGCATGTCCCAGGCCACACGGGCGTGTGCCCCTATTTTTAAGGAAAATTTTCCAAAGTTCCTTGTTTAGTCGCAAATCACTTTTTAAGCATATTTTGGGCCTCGTAGGTCCAAATTAAGGACTTAAAGATGAAATTTGAGAATTTTTTTAATTGAAATACAGATTTATGACTCGGTTTTATACGTTTATTATTGCTTAATTTAGGTAGCACCTCGAACCCTGTTCCGGCGTTGGATATGGGCGAGGGGTGTTACATTTATTGGTATCAAAGCTTCGGTTTAGCCGATTCTTGGAATATGTATGATGCGAAAAGTGTCTAGAATTACATGCCATATAAATTTGTGATAGTGTGATGTGTATGATCCGATCTAATCCTTGTTTTTGTTATAGATTATCTTCGATTTAAAAAGATGTCAGATAGACCAGAACAAATTGAGTAAGAAGAGGTTAATAGCAGAGTACAAACCTCGGAACAAGGAACAAGTAGTGAAGTTTCAATTTCATTGATGCGAGAACAAGAATTCAAAAATATGATTTATGGATTCATGAATCAGTGGTATAATGAGAATGTGTGAGAAAGAAATCAGACTCAGCAACCTCCTCCCCCTATTTCAACATCGGTAGTACCCCTGGTTGCTCCTCCACCTCCTCCGACAATTGAATCTGGTAAATGTTCTCCATTTGAAAAGCTCAGAAAACATGGGGCCGAAAAATTTCGGGGAAGAACAGATGACGACCCCGTTAAAGCAGAGTATTGGCTACAAAGTATAATGAGGGTGTTTAAGCAAATGGCGTGTTCACCAGATGATTACTTAGTATGTGCTGTGTCATTACTGAAAGAAGAAGCTTATAACTTGTGGGAAACAATAGAAGCTGTGGAACCGGCTAAGAAGATCACTTGAGAATTTTTCCAAAATGAATTTAAGAAGAAATATATTGGTAGAAGATATCTGGATAAGAAGAAAAGATAATTTCTCGACTGGCGACAAGGAAACAAGACAGTGTTTGAATATGAAAGAGAATTTGTTTATCTGAGAAAATATGCTCGAGATATCGTACCCACTGAGGAAGAAATGTGTATCAGTTTCGAAGAAGGGCTAAATGATGAGATCAGAATGATGATAAGGGGTACTGAGATACGAGAATTCGTTGTTCTATCAGATCGTGCTCAGAAACTTGAAGAAGTATATAATAGAAAGATGCAACGAGATAGAATAAGTAAAGCATCTTTCAAAAGAAGTGCATCTAAGTCATTTTCAGCTTTACCAATGAAGAAATCTAAAGAGGAATTTAGTTGAGCCACTTCAGCACCGAAAAGATCGGGAAAGAGTAGACCAAGACAATTTGATTATAAGGCATCTGATAGACCTGCTGTTAGCGTGGGTAGTGTACAAAATACCCAAAGGCCTAAGTGCCAACATTGTGGAAGAAGTCACCCTGGTGAATGTAGAAGTGAGTTAGGAGCTTGTTATAAATATGGGGCCACGGATCACTTTATTCGTGATTGTCCCCAATTACAAGTAGAAGAAGTGGAACAGAAGGAGAAACAGAAAACTCCTTATCAAAAAGGAAGACGCTCTGGTTAGAGTAGTGCTACAGGGGCTATTCGTTCGGGTATGAAGGATTCTGCTAGTCAATCAGAAGTTAGGGCCCCTGCTCGTACTTATGCCATTCGAGCAAGAGAAGAAGCAACAGCTCCGGATGTAATTGCTGGTACTTTCTATCTTTATGATGATCCTGTGTATGCTTTAATAGACTTTGGGTCTACACATTCATATATTTGTACTATGTTAGCCTCTGAAAAAAATTTATTTGTTGAGTCTACTGATTATAATGTACAAGTTACAAATCTGTTAGCTCAAAGTGTGGTAGTTAATTTAATATGTCATAACTGTCCATTGAAAGTTAAGGGCTGTGATTTCCCCGCTGATTTGATGCTGCTACCCTTTCGGGAATTTGATATCATCTTGGGCATGGACTGGTTAATGAAACATGATGTAGTAGTGAATTGTCAAGAAAAACAAATTAGTTTGAAATGTCAGACATGAGATATTATTTTGGTTGAGTCTGGAAATTTGGGTGATACCGTTAGAATGATTTCGTCTATTTCTGCTTAGAAATTGTTGCGTAAAGGAAATGAGGCATATTTAGCCTATATTGTTAATACTCAGAATTCTGAATCGAAGTTAGGGCAGTTATCTGTTGTGAATGAATTCATGGATGTATTTCTTGAAGAATTACTAGGTTTACCACCCGATAAAGAGGTTGAGTTTATGATAGATGTGCTTCAGGGAACAGCTCCCATATCAGTGAAACTGTATAGAATGGCTCTAGCAGAATTAAAAGAATTGAAGACACAGTTGCAAGAGTTATTGGACAAAGGGTTTATCAGACCAAGTATGTCGTCATGGGGTGCACCTGTCTTATTTGTGAAAAAGAAGGACGGTTCATTGAGGCTGTGTATAGATTACAGACAGTTGAATAAGGTAATGATTAAAAATAAATATCCTTTGCCTCGTATTGATGATTTATTCGATCAGCTTAAGGATGCTGCGGTGTTTTTGAAAATAGATCTCAGATCTGGGTATTATCAGTTAAAGGTAAAGGAATGTGATGTACCGAAAACAGCTTATAGAACTTGGTATGGTCACTATGAGTTTTTAGTTATGCCATTTGGTTTGACAAATGCTCCTGCTGCTTTTATGGATTTAATGAATTGAATTTTTCAGTCCTACCTGGATAGATTTATGGTTGTGTTTATTGACGATATACTGATCTATTCAAGGACAAAATCTGAGCATGCTCAGCACTTGAGAATTGTACTGCAAATTTTAAGGGAAAAACAATTATATGCAAAATTTAGCAAATGTGAATTTTGGCTTCATAAAGCGGGATTCTTGGGTCACATTGTGTCGACTGATGGTATACGAGTAGACCTAAGTAAGGTGTCAGCGGTGATTAACTGGAAAACTTTGAAGAATATTACAGAAGTACGAAGTTTTCTAGGGTTAGCTGGTTATTACCGTCGATTTGTGAAAGATTTTTCAATGATTGCTTCTCCGATAACCCGGTTACTGTAAAAGAATGTTGAATTTGTATGGTCTGATGAGTGTCAACAAAGTTTTGATCAGTTGAAGAAAATGTTGACAGAGGCTCCAATGTTAACTCAGCCCGAATCAGGTGTGCCATATATAGTATATAGTAATGCGTCTCTGAATGGTTTAGGCTGTGTACTAATGCAGTCAGGAAAAGTTGTAGCATACGCTTCTCGACAGTTGAAACCTCATGAGAGGAACTACCCTACACATGATCTTGAGCTAGCTGTTATAGTATTTGCTTTAAAAATTTGGAGACACTACCTATATGGGGAAAAATGTTTTGTGTATACAGACCATAAAAGTTTGAAATATTTAATGTCGTAGAAAGAGTTGAACTTAAGACAGAGACGATGGCTAGAACTATTGAAAGATTACAATCTTGTTATTGACTACCATCCAGGTAAGGCAAATGTAGTGGCAGATGCTCTTAGTCAGAAATCGTCATTATTTATCCTTCGGGCGTTAAATGCTCATTTGTCTGTTAATGAAGATGGTTTTGTGTTAGCTGAATTAAAGGCAAAACCAGTATTCTTTCAACGAATTTAGGGGTTGTAAGATGAAGATCTGAAGTTCGTGTTGAAAAACAAATGGTTCGAGACAATATGAACTTAGAGTACTTTATTGACAATGGTGGTATGTTATACTATCGCAATAGAATTTGTGTCCCGAATAATCCAGAATTGAAGAATGATATCTTATCAGAGGCTCATAGTAGCATGTACTCGATTCATCCAGGCAGTACAAAGATGTATTGTGATTTGAAGAAAATGTATTGGTGGCCAGAGATGAAACGAGAAATTTTGTGAATTTGTAGCAAAATGTTTGATTTGTCAACAGGTAAAAGCAGAACATCAAGTACCCACGGGTTTGTTACAACCTGTAATGATTCCAGAATGGAAGTGGGAACATGTGACTATGGATTTTGTATCTGGATTGCCTGTGACTCCAAAGAAGAAAGATTCAATTTGGGTGATAGTAGACAGATTAACTAAGTCAGCGCATTTTATTCCGGTCAGAAAGGATTTTTCGCTTGAAAAATTAGAGAAATTATATGTGTTAGAAGTTGTGAGATTACATGAGGTGCTGACATCAATTATTTTAGATCGAGGTCCAAGGTTTACTTCGAGATTTTGGAGTAAACTACAGGAAGCTTTAGGTACCAAATTAAAATTTAGTACATCTTTTCATCCTCAAACTGACGGGCAATTAGAACGAGTGATTCAGATTTTGGAAGATATGTTGAGGTGTTGTATACTCGAGTTCAGTGGTAGTTGGGAAAGGTATTTATCTTTAGCTGAATTTGCTTATAATAATAGTTATCAAACTAGTATCAAAATGACACCGTTTGAAGCTCTGTATGGAAAAAATGTAAAACTCCGTTGTATTGGTCAGAATTAAGTGAATCGAAGTTAGTGGGAGTGGATTTAATTCAGGAAACTGAAGAGAAAGTTCAGATTATTTGAGAAAGTTTGAAAGTTGCTTCTGATCATCAGAAGTCCTATGCGAATTTGAAAAGAAGAGATATAGAGTTCAATGTGGGTGATCGTGTGTTCTTGAAAGTTTCTCCGTGGAAGAAAATTCTACGGTTTGGTAGAAAAGGAAAGCTTAGTCCACGATTTATTGGGCCGTATGAGATCACTGAGAGGATTGGTCCAGTAGCTTATAGATTGGCCTTGCCTCCAGAACTTGAGAAAATTCATAATGTATTTCATGTATCTATGTTGAGACGGTATAGATCAGACCCTTCACATGTGATTCCTCATACTTAGATAGAGCTACAATCAGATATGACTTATTCGGAGGAACCAGTGAAAATATTAGCTCGGGAAGTTAAAGAGCTACGGAATAAACGAGTACTATTAGTAAAAGTGTTATGGCATTGACATGGATTGGAGGAGGCAACCTAGGAGATGGAAGAATCTATGAGATCACAGTATCCGCATTTATTTTCAGGTATGAAATTTCGAGGACGAAATTTCCTAAGGGGGGAGAATTGTAATGGCCTAAAATTTTAGTGATATCGGAATAGTGATTTGAGATAACTAAATCTGACATGAGAGTTTAGATATTAGTAAGTAAATGCTAAGTGTGGTTTTAGAAATAATTTTGAATTAGTGAAATTATGAATTAAAAGAAATTTGTAGATTAAATGAGATAAAAACGAGGTATCGAGACCTCAAATTCATGAACTGAGCCATAAATATTTTTAGAAATATTTATGGAGTGTTATTAAGTTAGTATTAAAGTTTCGTCAAGGAATTTTCAGGTTTCAATAATTAATTGGGTAAAAAGGACTAAATTGAATTAAGTGCAAAATTGTGAAATGTGATTAAATATCTCTAGTAATGATTAAAGGAGGACTAAATAGGCAATTAAACACCTATTTTTGGGCTGGACGGCATGAGTGTGCAGGAAAAATAACAATCAAGAGTGAACAATGGGCAAAATTGGAAATAGGGTAAAAATTAAATTGTAAAATATGATATATTAGGTAAAATCTAGAGTTTTCTTCATTTTTCTTCATCTTCTCCAGCAAAAACACCATTGAAGGGTTCTTTTAAGCTGGTCTTTCATATTTTATTACATGTAAGCTCAATTCTTGATTATTTCTTGTAATTTTTGTGATTTTGAGACTTTTACAACTAGGTCTTAATATCTAATTCATTAGTTTTTGCTTTTATGAATATTTTAGAAAGTTACCATGAGTAAGAGCTGAAATTTTATGATAAATTATCATGGAATTGAAGTTTTAATTTTATTATATGATGATTTTGTGAGGAGATTTTCATAGAAATTTATTTTAGGACCTAATTGTAAAAGTTGTTAGAATAGGGTTTTGTGTTGAAGCTTGGAATGTCAAAGGCTGTGAAGTAGTTTGTAGTGTTTAGATACAATGATATTTGAAAGGAATTAGTTTAATTGATGAATAAATTGAATAAGGACTAAATTGTAAAAATTGAAAAGTTTGGGGTAATAGTGTAATTTCAAAAATTTAAGGGCATAAGTTGTAAAATAGAACAGAATTTAAATAGATACTAATGAAGAATGATTTTATAATTATAGATCAAGAAAACAAAGTGAATTGTAGAAAGGCGAAAATTCAAGAATAGTCCCTGAATTTCTACGACTTTTGCAAATTAGCCCAGGTAAGTTCATATGGAAAAGTTCAATGTTTGATATGAAAATCTTATGATTGTTAAAGTATTTTATTGTAGATGAATATTATCAAATTGTATTAACTAATGAATAATGTGTAACTAAAAGAACAAATTAGTTAGAACAATGGTTTGAGTGCTTTCATTTTTAGACCATAATGAATTGACGAAAAAGATGTGATATGTGCTTCCGTATAAGACCATAGCTGGGCTATGGCATTAGTACAATGTGATTCGTGTTCCCGTATAAGACTATAGCTGGGCTATAGCATCGGTGTGATGTGATAATGTGATTCCGTATAAGACCATATGTGGGATATGGCATCGGTATGATATGTGATCCGTGAATGACCATGGCAGGGCTATGGCTTCGGTGTGTGATGTGTGACAATGTAAAAGTCCATAGTTTACTATGGTAATGTGATAATGAAGCACTCAATTCCCTATTTGTTCCCTAATTGAAAATGGAAATAAATGAGAAATGGGCCCAAGGGAGTTAAATTGTGAATAGCAACATGAAAATTATTCAAACGGGTTTATTAATAAATTGTGATTTGCAGGATGAATTAGATAAGCTAATAAATATATGACTGTGTACAATATTTGGTAAGATTTGTGTAATTATGCCTATGAGCTTACTAAGCTTCTATAAGCTTACTTGTGTATGTTATTTGTTTTGTAGATTGACTTATATACATACAGAGGATTGGATCTACAACAAGGATCACACTATCCAGATTTACTCTGGTAGATTTTGTTAAACAACTTTTTGATTTATATGGCACGTATAGGATTTGATTTGGTAATGTAATTATATGAATGATTAAGTATGCAAACTATGTTGAATGTGATGTTTTGTGATTGAGAATGAAATATACATGTTTTGGCTTGAAATAATTGATTGGTTGGATTCTATTAGTGTAAAATTGTGTTTAGGTACAAGAAATGGATAAAAAGAATTTTATTTGATTAATATTTATAAGTCAATGTTTTAGGCATAAATTAAGTGTGTTTGATATGTGAAAATAGCTTAAAAATAGTGAAAAATGAGGTTTTCACACGGCCAAGTCACATGGGCGTGTGCCCAGGCCGTGTGGTAAAGTCAGAATACCCCATGGGCAGGCCACACGGGCAAGTCCCAGGCCACACGGGCATGTGCACCTATTTTCAAGGAAAATTTTCCAAAGTTCCTGGTTTAGTCGCAAATCACTTCCTAAGCATATTTTGGGCCTCGTAGGTCCAAATTAAGGACTTGAAGATGAAATTTGAGAATTTTTTTAATTGAAATACATATTTATGACTCGGTTTTATATGTTTATTATTGCTTAATTTAGGTAGCACCTCGAACCCTATTCCGGCGTCGGATATGGGCGAGGGGTGTTACACTAAATGCTTTGATAATGTATGAAATAAATGATTGATTCTATGGTTGTATTTGACGAAGTACGGATAAGTGAGAAATATCCCGTTTGAACCTTAAGAATAGAATAGGATACGAGTGACATTTCACTAAGGATATTTGTGATATATGTGTGATGATATGATACGGGTGCTGGTTTCATACGTCTATAGTGGCTAGGTAGTCCGGCATGTGTTACGGATACCTGACAGCTTGTGTGAGCAGCACTGCGTAGTTATGTCTTGACTGTCAGCTTGTGTGAGCAGGGTCGAGATTTGCTTGAGAGCGAGCATTTATGTGATATGAGATATGAGGTAGCTTTAGCTACATATGTGGCACTTATGTGCAAAGACTTTCCGTGTATCCATTTAGTATTCCAAGTGTTCAACGGGTATGCCAAAGATGAGAAAGTAAGTGATTGTGTTATGAGATGGTACATGTATGTATGTAAGGTTTTTAAGATAGACTTCATGTTATTGTGACTTATGATCACTATGAAAGTGACTTTAAGATAGCTCTACGATTGTTGATTTATGGTCATGATGTATAAATGCATGGAAACACGATTGATGACTATATGTTAGGCCTTGGAGGCCCAATTGATTGGTGAGATAGTAAATGTTGTTCATTTGAATTGTGATTTATCGGTTATATGTGAAAGGAAATATTGGCCTAATTGTCTATTAAAATGGTTAAAAAAGTATGGAAAGAAAGAGTTATTACAATTTGATATATGTTGAGCTATATGCATAAAAACATGAATATACATAAGTAACGTGTATTTTTACTAAGATGTTTAAAATGATTTGCTAATTATGAAACATGCTACAATGGAGAAATTATGGCTGCTAGACTAAAAATCGAGTAATGTTAAATTATTTTGATAAATCAAAAGAGAGTAAACATGTGTATAAGTTATATTACAACCTCGAGATTTATAGTTATTTTTATATTAACTTGTGCTTATATTGTCAAGCATACTATATGGCTAGCATGAATTACTCATTATTTTCATATGAACTTACTAAGCTTTAATCTTACTCCCCTTTTCCTTTCCCATCTCTTATAGGTTAATTTAGCTAGCTCGGGTTGGAGACCGCTGGAGATGCCATCACACTATCAAGCTATCATTTGGGTATAAGTGACCAAAAGTATTTTAAGTTTATGGCATGTATAGGGTCTTTGTCTTTGATTTATTATGTCATTGTTAATGTGGCCAAATGTGTTGGCCTAGAATGGTTTATGGTCCAATATGTATAAGGCCATAAGATGTGGCTCATATTGATTATTAGGTTGTAAGCCTATTTATTTAAGTATACAAGTGCCCATGCAATGGTGATGTGGTTGGTGGTTGTGTGTATGTGATAATATGTGTTATGGTTATGAATGCTTGATGATTTAATTGGGATTTGTTTAGTATGATGATAAACATGGCTTAAATAAGAATTGGTAAGTTGGGCTTGATAAAGTATGAAGTTTATGCATGTGTTAGTAAAGATGAAATGATCATGTCTTGTTTGTGTATGTTTAAGTGCTCACTTATGCCATGCTAAATGCCTTTGAAGTCATGTATGTGTTTGTACAAATAAGGGTGGCAACTGACTTGGAAAATATCCTTGTATTTGTCCACACGGGTAGACACACGGGCATGTGCCTAGGCCGTATGTAACACACGGTCAGCCCCATGGGCGTGTGATCTGGCTGTGTGTCCCCTGCACCCTAATTAGATAAAACAGAATACCCAGTAGTAAACAAACAGTCAGAGACATGACCATGTGTCTCAGCCGTGTGAAGGACACAACCTTAGTATACGGGCGTGTGACTTAGCCGTGTAACCCTCTTTTGCTAATGACGTCATAAACAGAGAGTTACATGGGCTGAGGACACGGGCGTGTCCCAAGCCACACGGGTGTGTGTGACCACACGTCATAAACAAGAAATTTTTCTAAGTGTCACAAAAGTTTCAAAAGTTCTCGGTTTAGTCCCGAACCACACCCAATGTATGTTTTGGGCCTAGAGAGCCCATATAAGGGACAATATGCATGTGAATGAAAAATTTTAAATTTGGGTGAAATTTTATGGCCTGGCTTTGTGTGAATGTTTATGTTTTAGTCCGGTAACGCCTCAAACCCTGTCCCGGCATCGAATACGGGTAAGGGGTGTTACAACAAATGACTGTGATAAATTGCTCACTCGAGAACAAGCAACCTGTGACCACATTCCATATTTATTAATCCATACAGTGCCAATGAGAGAATATCATTAACTTTTTAATTGAGCTATGAATTCCATTGTTGCTAGTAAAGCCATGCCATACATAAGTCATGTACCCAACATACTGCTATAGGCTCAATCATCTTTAGAGCATAAGCCTCCACTTATAGCAAAGCACATGAGTTGCATACGTATGGTAGATGACTAACTCAAAATTTAGGTAAATCACACCATAAACGTTACAAATGAATTAATTCACAAACATATTGAAAATTAATTCATCTTGGGTCTAGTCCAAGGTATCATTCCACTAATGAATACATCTAAGTCTCTACCTGTGGAGTCAACTGATCCGATAGCCAAGACTAGCCATCTCCCCAATTGGAATTGTAGACGGCATAATAATACTTCTCAGTATTTGAATCAAATGCTCATTTTGATTTTTTTACAGGATTACGGACTCATTTAAATTATCTACTGAAGTAAGTTGTCTTTCTTGCAATGTAAACATTCTTGCAATGCCACTTATCTTCCGTTTGAACTTAGACAATCAATGAGCTAATATTAGCTTGTCACAATTTTGCTATGCATACAAAATATAAAAGACATAATAGTGAAATGTGAAATTAACTTTTTTTATTTATTCATCGTTCAAATAAATAGAAAAAAGTTACATGTTTACTATAATATGGGCATGTTTCCCAACAATCTTTCACTTGCTCTAGTGAAGTAAATGTGTCATGTTTCGTATTCCCATATCCTCAACGTGTTTGTTAAAACTCATAGTTACAGGAGTCTTAGTAAAAGGGCCCAGCTAAACGCGCATTCACACATGTTCTCCAAAATTGATCTATTTTCTTAATTTAAAAAAAAAGCCAAAAGGGTCAAATAAAAAAAAATTGGCATATAAAATATATTTTGAATGCAATTTTATACATGCTAAATGAAATTGAATTTTTATTAGTACTAAAGAGATTCACAGTGTGATTGATGCAGTTGAATATTTTTCTTAACAAAGAGTTCACCATACGAGGCTAGAGAAAAATATTATGGGTTTGGTACTCAAATTTGAGTTTAAAATATTAAAGCAAAATTTTGAATTTATAAAAATATTAGAGAAAAATTTTGAATTTAGATGAAGTTAATAGGAAAAAGTATGGGAGATGTTAGGAGCCAAATTCTAAGTTTTGTTATATGCCATTTTCTTAAAAATAATTAATTATATTGAGCTTTAGATTTAGTTTTAGGTGGGTTTGAATTTTTTTTAATAGGAAAATGAGATCAACGGTATAGAGTTAGAATTGTTATATATTTTTAATATTAATCTCATTATAAGTTCTTATTATATCTATTTTTTCTAATACGATATCTAGAATTACATATAGTTCCTCTCAACATTTAAATAGGAGGATAATGTGCTTCAGCGCACTCAAACCCATGTTCTTCTGCACTGGGAACAATACCGATGTTAATCGAATTAAGACTCAATGGACTGAATTGAAAGCCCAATCCAAGCTATTTTCTATGAGTTGGAAAATGTTTTAACAAAATATTAAAGCTCCGTACATTTGAAAGTGTTACTAAAATAATTTGACGGTTAAGATGTATTTTAAATCTTTATATAATTTATTTTTATTTTTAAGAATTTAGTATTTTATATAAAAATATAAGTCCATTGTTGCCACCGTTAAAATTCTTCTATTAATTTTATTAGTATGGCATTTTGAAATTTTTAAAAAATTACTTGGTAATCATGTAACAATAAAAATAACATTGAAAATTCGATATAGATGGAAAGGAACTCATTCAAACTCGTAATGATTATATAATTTTTGTGAGAACAGTATTTATAAGAAAAATTGACATAAGCAGTTTGATTGAAAGAATTAGCAATATTAACTAATGATATTAAAAAGTAAAGAGACCAAATTTTAACAAAAATAAAATGTATAGATTAAATTCAAGGTTCAACATGGCATAGGGGCAAAAATTGAACTTTAACTATTGCCATAATGTCAAAAAAAAAAAAAATGACAACCACAAAAGAAATTGAATATCATGTGTCAACCACCAAAACTTATGTAGTTTAGATTACATATAATTACGTAATATTTTAATTGAAAAATTAATGATATTATTTATTTGGATTAATTAATAATATTATAAAAATATAGATACTAAATTTTATTAAAAATTAATTTTAAAGGATAATTATATGAAAAAATTAAATCTTAAATTTAGAAATAATACAATTATTAAATTTAAAATTAATTATTTTTATAATGTTCAAAAACCACCATACCCACGTGTAAATAAAAGGAAGGTCTAAAACCTTCCTCATATATATTTATATGGATATGGAAAGATAGAGCGAAAGCAAGGGAAGGAGAAAAATGGGTCTAATTCTGCTTCAAGTCCCTGTGTTTTTTTAAAATTTAAAACTTAGTTCTTTTATTTTTAATTTCAAGATTTAATTCATCTATTTAATCTGATTTAACAGCTAAAGTCTAATTCGCTTTTGTAAAATTTGAATCGAGTTAAATTTAACAAAAAATTATTAACAATGTTATCGATTAGACTTTAATTTTCAAATCAAATATAGAAGAATTAATTATTTTATTTTAGATTAAGGGATATATTTGAAAAGGTTATTTACGTGTCCACTTGCATGCTTAGTTTAGGGTTCGAATATTTGACTAGATTCTCAAACCGAACATTAAAACAATTGACTTATTAATTAATTAGTTAAGTGAATGAATCATATTCGAATATTGATGGATTTAAAACCGAGCAACTCATAAATAACTTAACTCATTTACTCTAATCAATCAAGTAGTTCAATATGTCTCAAAGAATTTTGATAGAATCGTTTATTAAAAAAATTTAAAAGCATAGTAGAAACATAATGAAAAATAGAGAAGAGAACTCAATTGCTCAAAGAAGATTCAACATTTGTCTAAAGAATTCAATTGCAGATAGTTTGACAAAATCAGTTCGCACTATAAGCCTCGGTTTAATACTATTTGAGTATATTCCTTTGTTGATCTAGTTTAATTACTTAGTAAAAAGAAGAAGAAGATAAATCTGTGGTAATACAACAAAAAACATATTGATACCTATATGTATCAATATTAGAACAAAAACATCATGTCCACCGATATTGTAAAAATGTTGCACTAAAGCTTCAAGGGATGGGAATTTTCTTGATGTCCTCTTCCTTAGCATACCAATCAGGTATCAGCTTTGTTCCAAAAATTGAAATATCCTTGAATGATTTCCTGATTGTAATCTCAGTAACCTCCATTACCTTTGCAATATCTGCTTTCAATGATCCAAGTAAGAGTTATCTATTGAAAAATACGAATATTTGAAGAAGAATAAAAAAGAATCGGGATTAATGGACCTTTAACCGGAGCTGGTTCTTTGTCATGGCTAAGCTGGATTACCATGTAAATAATGGCAGCCAAAACTGTCTTGGGACTCCTCCTTATATCAAGATATTCTGTTCTTTCAACAGCTTCTTTGACTGCTTTAATGGCTTGATTTCCCAGTCCGAGATTCGAACACAATCGTTCGATGAGGTCGCTGGGCTGCACCTTCCAGGTCTCCACTTCCAGCTGTTTCTTTATCGATTCGGCGGTTCGATTAATGCTCTTCCTCGACACTCCGTCCGCCTCCTTTGCGATTTCGCTCAACGTTCGAGAAGATCCGCTTTCTTTACAAGCAAGAAAAAGGCAAGCCGCGACAATGGAATTTAGGCTTCGTCCTCTACACGTTCTATAATCATCGACTATGTTGTATATCTCAGCAGCTCTTTCTTTGAGCTCTTTCGTCAACCTTAACCTGTCCCCCATGACTGCAAGCAGGTTCAAGCCTTTCTTCAATGGAGACTTGACGTTCTTTTGATTTTTGGAGTTTAAGCTCGGACCCCAAGTCGACATATCGATTTCGAAAAGTGGGTATTGAGATTCATCGTAATTTTCATCGGAATCTGAGAAGATTGGCAAGTCGGGAATTTCATCAAACGGGCCGATTTCAAGAACCGAGCCGCATCGAGAACATAAATTATAGCCAGCCCTATGATCAACAATAGTTTCAGTGTCTATTTCACAGGTTGAACAGAAGCTGGAAGCCATAGTTAGAGCTTTGTAATGTATTGACGGTGGAAGAACACAGTATTGGGATGTATTTATAGTGAACAAACAAACAAAAAATGAGTGAAGAATTAAAGCAAAATATTGTCTGACCTATAAGGAAAGTAGGTTTTAGAAGGCATGAGGGCCTGAGAAAATCCAACTCCAGAAAAATTAATTAATTCAAATCTACCATACTGGAAATAAATTAGCATGTCTATAATTATAATTAATTATCTTACCATTTTTAATGAATAATTCCACCTTAGCATTGATAAATCTCAGTTCGGATTCCATATAGCCGGTGTACACTGTTTTTCTTTTCAGTAGTTTTTCAATTCAACCTTACATAAAAAAACCCGAATCGAATCAAATTGAATCGGACCGATCGATTGTTTGAATAAAAATTCAGTGATTTATTTATTTCATACTAGATAATATTAATCAATCGAAACAATGATATAATTTGTTGAACTGAAAATTAGAGGTTTAATCGATACAACATCTAATATTTTTAAAATAATTCTCATAGCGACGTTTATTTTTTCTGTCTGAGCATGAAAGAGGCATAGTTCGAGTATAAGGCATAGTTCGAGAATAAGAAAAAAGATTGTAAGATAATGATATTTAAGTTCAAATATCGAGGTATTACTTTTTAAGAATAATTGTATGAACTAGTTGAGTTAAGTTTAAACCTGATAATCAATATGCCCATGTTATGTTTGTGTTATTTGTTCTTGTCGTAATCATGTTTAAGATATTATAAATTTAGCTAAAAAATTCTTGCTAAAAATGGCAAGATTGAAGTTTTATGATATCGGGTGCCTAAATTCAAGTCTCAACTTATGTAAATCATGCATGAGTTATGTCTAGAATTATTTTGATCTAAGTTATATCCGATTTTGTTCTTTACCATAATTAAACTAAAAATCTCACCGTTAAACCATTTGAAATACTATCGGATAGTCACTAAGCCTCAAACATAGGGTATAATCCCAATGCCATATCCCAGACATGGTCTTACACTGGCTCATCCATCAAGTCAATGCCATGTCCCAGACATGGTCTTACACTGACTGTCGAAATCGAGGTCGACGCCATGTCCCAGACATGGTCTTACTGTAACACCCCTTACCCGTATCCGACGCTGGAATAGGGTACGAGGTATTACTAGACTTGAGTACTTGTAATCATTTAAAACCGAGACATAAAATTTCATCAATTTTAAACTTTTCAAACATATTCAAGACTATCTACATTAAATGACTTTATACAATAGAGACCTCAAATAACATAGGTCAGTATTTTAAGCCAACTCCTAGCAACTTAATAATAATTAAATGAGTCCCCATATATGCCAAAGACTTAAAAATACTTTAAAACTTTTATATATCGATCAATAGTTTGATAGTATGATTTAACCTCCGGTGACCTCCAACTCGAGCTAACATCTACGACACTATAGGAAAAAGGAAAGGAAATGAGTAAGCATTATAGCTTAGTAAGTAAATATGTAAATATTAATAAACAATACATTGTCATACATTAAACAAAGTCACAATATGTTTCCGGAACATTACCATCACAAACACACATACTTTCACTATTACAATTATAAACAGATTCAAAATAAGCTGTCTAGCAGAGTACCAGCAGCTAAATTATTTATTTTTGGAGCTAAAAAACTCCAAATTACAAACCTTTAATTTTCCTTGAAACTAGATTCCTGTATATTCTTACCATAAAATTTTCAGAATTTTTGGTCTAGCCAATTAGTACATTTTATTCATTTAATTTACCTCTGTTTCACTGTTCAACTTCCCTGACCACTCTTCACTACAAATAAATTTTCTTTTTGTACAGAACTCATATGATGTTATCGTTTATTTTATTTGAAACTAGACTTATTAAGGATTTCAAAAATATAAATTATATCCTATAATTATTTTTTTAAAATTTTTAATGATTTTTCAAATTCAGAATAGGGGATCACGTAGTCATTCTGAACCAGTCTCATAGAAACTTAAATATCTCAGAATATAGAATTCCTTTGCTTGCTCCGTTTCTATTATATGAAAATAGACTCATTAAGCTTTAATTTGATATCTCATTTAGTCTATGATTAAATTTATACTATTTTTGGTAAATTTTTAGATTCTCATCACTGTAACTATCCAGAATAGTTTTATTGTCAATTCTGATCTTTCACACTTCAATTGTATTCATTACTTACCCATAACAATCTTTCCAATTTCCAATCACATATCAAGCATATTACTCATAAGCTACACACGTATATAATTACACTTATCTTCACAAATTCATACACAATTTCATTTAATCAATTTCCCAGTTGAACACTTCGGAACAATAACAGATACGCGATGGTATCGCACACAGTCCACCTTTAAAATTGAAGCTCTCTTGTACACATAGTGGCCTTCACTTAGCACCACTCATGTGACCTAGCTCGATTGTACACATAATTTTGGCTCTCTTGTACACATGGTGTACACATAGTATCACCCATGTAACCTAGCCGCTTTATCTCGTAGCTCTCTTGTTTACATGGTGTCCTTCACCTGGAACCACACATGCAACCTAGCTACATCTATCTCGTAGCTCTCTTGTCTACATGGTGTACACATAGTATCACCCATGCGACGTAGCTACCTCATAATGTCTCGTAGCTCTCTTGTACACATGGTATACATCCCGTATTACACATGTGACCTAGATACATACGATCTGTATCTTTCGATTTCGAAGGTTCAAACGGGAAGTATCTCACTTTCTAATACTTTATTCCATTCTTCCAATAGTCAATTATGATTCAAAAATCAGCTACAATACATAAAATATGCTGAAATATAAAAACGTAATAAAGATAATGTATTGTTTACATACAAACTTACATACTTTCTCATTTCCATGTCAAATTAATATTGAACATTTAAATCATCATAATTATACTTACTTTCAACACCTCGGCAATCATAGTAAATATATTAATTTTACATTGAAACATGCATAAATTAATGCTTATTATACATATGAACTTACCTCGATACTAAAACGGCCATTTTACCAACTTTCTCGATTTTCGATTTTTCTCCCATTCTAGGTTCAAATCTCATTTTTCAGGAATCTAAAACATCATATTTTACTTATTTAATTAATGTACTATTCAAAACAGTCCTTAACTCAAAATTTAGAAAAATTACAATTTTGCCCCTAAACTTTTGCATATTTACATTTTTGCCCCTAGGCTCGGGAATTAAACTTCATCCCTTATTCTTATGCTTTATGACATGCTGATCATTTTTCCCTTCTATGGAAACATCAAATTCTCACTCTAACACATAGTTATGAACAATAACAACTTTTACCGATTAAGCCGTTTTACTTATTTTTGCTTAAAACCACTTAGCAAAAGTTGTTTAACATAATTTCAGCCTTCATATTCTACCATAAAACATCAAAATAAACACATTTCACCTATGAGTATTTTTCCAAATATGAACCCTAGCTTAAATTATTGCTAGAATAAGCTTAATCAAGTTACCGGGATTCCAAAAACATAAAGAACTGAAAAACGGGGCTAGAATGGACTTACTATTGAGCTTGGAAAGCTTGAAAACCCTAGCCATGGCTTCCCCCATGCTAATTTCGGCCTCCATGAAAAAGATGAGTCAATTTTGACTTTATTTTCCCTTTTTATTTCTTTTAATTACCAAATGACTAAAATGCCCTTAAGGCCTTTCTTTAAAATTTTGTCCTATTCATGCCCATTTTTGTCAAAACAAAATGTAATGGTATAATTACCATTTAAGGACCTCCTCTTTAAAACCCAATTTCAATCAAGTACTTATGAATTAGAACACATATTTTGCAACTTTTGCAATTTAGTCCTAAAAGTCCAATTAAGCACTTTATCAGTAAAATTTCTTAACGATATTTTTACACAATATTTTAATCAATAAATAAACCTTAAAACTTAATCGAAATAATTTTTTTTACTTTTAAATTCGTAGTTCTAAAACCATCGTTTCGTTTAGGCCCTAAATCGGGCTGTTACAACAACTTCTGCAAATAAGCCCTAATAGGCAAATTAAACATGCAATCTATAAAATTTCTTATCAATACTCTAACACATGCATCTAATCACTCGGTAAATCATAAAAAAAGTTAATCGAAATAAACTTTTCTATCTCAGATTTGTGGTTTCGCAACCACTATTCCATTTAGGTCCTATTTCGAGATATTACACTTACACTAGCTCTCACATATCCGTGCTGATGCCATGTCCCAAACATGGTCTTACACTGACACATCTCGTAGCCGATGCATGTCCCAGACATGTCTTACACTGGCTTACGTCACGAGGCCGATGCATGTCCCGAACATGTCTTACACTAGCTCTCGTCTCAATGTTGATGCCATGTCCCAAATATGGTCTTGCACTAGCTCTCATAGTGTGGCTGATGCATGTCCCAGACATGTCTTACACTAGCACACAAATATCCTAAATGTCATGGCCTGAATATCCGATTTATTTCCTAAGGTTCAAACAGAAGTCATACTATCTCAATATTCATCATACATGATTATTTCCACAAACAAGAAATTCATGCTATCTCAATTCAAGCAGATATGATAACAATGTAGTTGTATTATTTACATACAACTTACCTCAGATTACAAAATGTAGACGACCAGTTCAGCTTAGTCTACTTACTTCGCTTTTCCTAGGTCTAGGCCCGGATTTTGTAATTCTTGATCTAAAATGATAGAAATTCATTCATCTCATCAGAAAATTACTCTAGACACTCGAGAATTCATAATTGGGCAAAATAACCATTTTGCCCCTAGACTTTCACAAAATGACCATTTTACCCCTAGGTTCGAAAATCAATTTTTATCATATTTTCTCACTAACCAAGCCTAGACGGTTACTGTTTATACTAGAATCAGCCCACAATTCTCATTATTTCACACATTTATCACCTATTTTACAACTTATGCAAAATGGTCCTTAGTTAGGGTTTTCATGAAAACTACTTCACAAAAGTTGTTTATTACACTACCATAGCTCATTTTCTTACATAAAATTTCAGAAAACAACATGAACACACTCATGGTAAAACCCTATACTTTCAACCATTTTGCAAAATAGTCCCCTCTTTTGAAAGCTCATGCTACAAAGGTTCTAAAAGTACAAAAATCAATAAAGAAAGACCATCAAAATCACTTACTTGTGATGGTTACAAGTTGCTGAAAATTTCAAGCTTTCAAGCCCTTACAATGGCTGAATTTTTGGTGGAGAAGAAATGGTGAAAAGGGATAATATCATCTTTCTTTTATTTTATTTCTTTTTGGTCAAATAAGTTACCAAACTTCACCTAATATTTGATTATGTTAATTTCCTTGCCTCATGGCCTGCCAAGCTATAATCTAAGGGTCTATTTGCCCTTTAAATACTCCCAATTTATAATACATGGCAATTTAACGCCCTTAGCTATCTAAATAGGACTTTTACACTTTATGCGATTTAGTCCTTTTTCGCAATTAAGGTCATAAATGCTAAAATTATTTCACCAAAATTTTCATGCATCTTTATAAACATGCCATCAGTGATCGTGAGGTTTCGTGATAGGTTTTAAATATTTATAATGACTCGTTCTTGAACTAACTATTAATGCGATGTAGGCAAGTGTACCTATCGAACAGTACTATAGTTTTAGCAAGACCGGATTGTCGAACCGAAAGGAACTAAAAGTACTAGTAATGACTATATTTTTATTATCTAGCCTAAAAATAAAGAGGTTTTGTTTTAATTAACTAATTATCTAAACTAAGAACGCATAGAGAAAAGAATTGGGGAATTGCTTTCGGGAAAATCAATTGACTTAAGACAATACCTAAGGAAAAATCCACCTAGACTTTACTTGTTATTCTGGCTCTGAATCGGACGATTTATTCATTCAACTTGTTCCGTAGAGATCCCTAAGTTATGTTATTATCCCTATTCAAGACTAATAACGTCTAATCCCTAGATTGAATAACCGAGACTTTTCTCTAATTAACACTCTAGGGTTGCATTAACTCGATCTACGGATCCCCTTATTAGGTTTCACCCTAATCCGGAAAAATCTTGTCACCCTATTTCTAGGCACGCAATTATCTCCGTTTAATTATGACAAATTTACTCCTAGATAGGGTCTATTCCTCCTCTAAATAAGAGCTTGTCTTGAATCAGTATCCTGGGATATTAAAACAAGAATTAAGAACAAGTTAAATATTTATCATACGATTCAGAAAATAATAACAAGATTCGTCTTAGGTTTCATTCCCCTTAGGTATTTAGGGGTTTTAGTTCATAACTAAATAAGAAAACATCTCAGAAGAATAAATAATACAAAACATAAAGAAAACCCAAAACTCCTGAAGGGAAATTGAGGAGAGATATTTAGTCTTGATGATGAATTCGGCTTCTGAGATAGATCAATCAGCTTCCTTGGAGTAATTCCTTACCCCCTATTCTCCGTATTCCTTGTCTTCCTCCTCTAAGGTGTATTTATAGGCTTTGGAATGCCTAAAAACCCTCAAAATTGGCCTTTTTTCGAATTGGACTCAACTTGGGCTCAGCAGGGACATGCCCGTGGCGCACGCCCGTGTTCGATTACTTCAAGCCGTGTTCAAGTCTGCCAAATGGACACGACTGTGTGGTCTGCCCGTGTGAGGAGGTTCAGGCCGTGTTGATTTCGTACTTTGGCCCATTTTCTCCGTTTTTGGCCTGTTTCTCGTTGCTTTCGCTCTCTTATGCTCTCCTAAGTATAAAACATGAAATTAAAGCATTAGGAGCATCGAATTCACCAATTTTAATGAGAAATCATCCATAAAATGCATTAAACATGGGGTAAAAATATGTATAATTTACGGTTTATCAAATACCCCCACACTTAAGCATTTGCTGTCCTCAAGCAAAATTCTCAACTCATAATCAAAATAAATTCTTCTCAACTTATAATTTCTATCGATAATATATCACATTAATCCATAAGTAATCATACATTGAGAATTCAACTAAAAGAACATAAAAGTTTCAAACATTCCAAGTTGAGCATTTTAATCATGCAAACATGGGTGTCTCCCTCATTTAAGTAATTACCTTTGATTCAGAATATCACAGAGTTTCACATCCTCACTAAAAGATTCACTCAAATCACTCGAGTTGTTTAAGGAAAATAAATGAAGCACTCAATAGTCAATAATGAAAAGTCATTACCATAGCCTTGCATGAAAATCTAATTTCCACTACTATAATTAAGATGATACATCAATCAAAAGGTTTTTAGAGGGTTGTGATGAGGCTTGGTTAGGGGGTGTGGTCACAAGTTGAAAAAAAGGGTTAGAATCGAGATTGAATTGAAAAATTACCTAACTAGAAAAAGAGTTAATCTTCACTTGCGTACAACAAAGCTTCTTCTCAGAATATGAAATTACAGATATGTATACATAGTTTTTTTTTTTAAGAACAAGTTAAATAATCAAACAAGATATAGCTAAGCAATTTCTTCAACTCAAATCTCGAAAAAAATAGGAATCAAATTAATTTAGGGGATTTCAACAATAATGGGTTAAGGGTTAATATTGAGGTTAATACAAGGAATTGCTTGTTAGGCTCAAGGGGGTTTACTAGGGGTTAATCGTGGAAGTAGGCTTTTCATGGCATGAGTGGGTTAATCCTAAGTGCCTTAATCATTTTGATTTATCAAATCAAATGGTGTGGTCTCGACATGCATAATCAAGCAAGTTCTAGAATAACAGTTCAATACTGACGCACTCAAAGCAATAATAAAAGTGAGCATGAAAGGATTAATAGATGCTCAAAAGGCTCAAAAATCTTACAAAAATTATGGCTTTTTGATGTTAAAAACTTGTGAATTCCAATTCAAAGTAATACCTAAACTTTGGGGGAACAGCCTAAGATTTTACATTCTTAAAAATTAACTCATCATGCTTGATTCCCTAATGTCTTAAAGTTTAAACAATCAATGCATAAATGCCTATGTTTTAATCCAAGATATATCAATCAAAATCATAAATCAATCAAAATTTATCCTAAATATGATATGAAAGCTTTTTAAGAGAACAAGGCAATCATTCAGGGATTTTTCTGATAATGAAATAAATACCCCCACACTTAAGATGTACATTGCCCTCAATGTATAAAGATAGATATTAGAGTATATAAAATTAAGATAGGGAGAGAAGTGAAACTTCCTGTATTAAGAATGGATGACATTCTTCGATTGGCGAGACCGAGTATTGGAGATAACTCGGGATGGCAAGCTTGACTCTGAAGGTAAGCTGTTTTTAAAAGGAAAACAAATGAATCTTAAAAACAAATGAAACTTAAAAAATTAATGAAAGAAAAATAAAATAAGATAATTATTCTAATTTTTCAAGTGGCACGGCCGGTGCACACACCTGTGTGGTTCGTGTCCCATCTGTGTTCGTCGCGAATTGTGATGTCGTCACACAGCCTTCTCACAAGCCCATGTGTATAGGCTGTGTGGCTACATGATCGTGTCGCACGGCCGTGTCTGGCGTGGTTCGCTTCTCTTACGGTCATGTAGGTTTTCGCACACCCGTGTCATTCTGACAGTGTTGTACACAGGTGCTAGACACGGGCGTGTCTCACGCCCATTCTATTTTCTTACTTTCAACCACAGGTGTAATACCCCCTTACCCTAGACCGTCGCCGGAGTCGAGCATGAGACATTACTAAACTTATTTTAGCATTTAAACAAGTTCAAACAATTCTCGTAGTAAACTGTCCATCTGCGTCACAGTCGCTAAAAAAATCATATCTCGAGTTAGGAAACTTGAAATATAATTCTGTAAATTTTTCTTGAAACTAGACTCATATATCTACTTACTAATTTTTTTTATAGAATTTTTGATAGGTCCAATTAGTACAGTTTATTAGTTAAAGTCTCCCATATTTAAGGGTTCAGTGACTCTGACCCCTGTTCACTACGAATCAAATTTCTTCCTATACAAATATACAATGACTATGTCGTTTATTTCTCTTAAAAATAGACTCAATAAGGAATCCATACATATAAAGTTTGAGTCATAATTATTTTTACACAATTTATGGTGAATTTCTAAATTCATAACAAGGGATCCAGAAATCTCTCTGACCCTGTTTCACCAAAACGTAAATATCTCATAAAATACAACTCTTTTACTATTTTGTTTCTTCCACATGAAAATAGATTCATTAAGTTTCAATTCCATATTTTATTCATCATCTAATTCTATCTCTACTATTTTTAGTGATTTATCAAACTCACGTCACTGCTGCTGTGTGATTCTGTTTTATAGCCAATTTCACCATTTTATGGATTTCCATAGATTAGTTAGCATATAAAGCATACGTGTTATCAAATGTAATCTTGATTAGCCACTCCAATAGCTAATAATTCTCAAAAATTTTCATGCCATCCATGATCCATATCATAATATTATATACACAAAATGATTATAATGCTATACATGCCATATTCCCAAAATATACAAGTCATTATACCGAAATAGTTTGTTGATAGTGTGAGCGCGCCTTCGACCGTTCCCGATCTCCTAGCCGACTTGACAAAACTACAAAGAATAGAGAGGAGGGAGTAAGCATAATTGCTTAGTAAATTCACATGTAAATAGCAAGTAACATAACCATGCAATCTAACATAAAACATCATTTACATAAATATCACCAAGGCATTCATGTTACACTTGCATTTACTATCTTACCACGGTTTCGTTATACCAAGTTCTCAACCCGAGGGTTTAAGCACATACCTGTCAAATTTTCTCATTCACCACACTTACCAACATGTCACCTTCGTTTTAGGTACTCACCTTATTCACTTAAGATTTACCCGTTGAACACATCGGAATATGATTCGAATACACGAATTTCATGCACATAAGTGCCATACCCGCAGCTAGACAAACTCAATAGCCTACGAAAATTATGTAGCCAAGCTACCATGTAACCCTCCCATAAGTGAAATCGGACTCAACTCAACGAGCTTGGGCGTTCGCATCCATAAGTGAACTCGGACTCAACTCAACGAGCTCGGATGCCTAGTTACATCTCACGACCTCGGACTCAACTCAACGAGTTCGGAACTCAAATATCCTAGTGACATGTCAATTGTATTCTAATCTATTCCCAAGGTTCAAACGGGCTTTTCCCTCGATCACACATCTTTTCCGTCTTCCACGAAATATCAAAACCGATACTCGGTAGCAATTCATATTTAACAAGTAACACACATAATTTGCATATTACTCAATAATAACCACAAAGCATAATATTTCATGATAT
Organism: Gossypium arboreum; assembly: GCF_025698485.1. Lineage (NCBI taxonomy): Eukaryota > Viridiplantae > Streptophyta > Magnoliopsida > Malvales > Malvaceae > Gossypium > Gossypium arboreum. Next base: position 8,458,000 of record NC_069073.1, on the reverse strand, counting down.
TAATCATCTTGCATATTACTCAATAATAACCACAAAGCATAATATTTCATGATATTAATCATCATATCATATAAATAACATTAAATTACTTAAAATGAAAATTATGTTACTACATTTACACCTGAACTTACCTCGGTACAAAATAAAAAAATTTTGTAATTTAGTCCACAATCTTTTCCTTTCCCCGATCAAGTTCGATTCCACGTCTTTCTTGGTCTAAAATAACACATTTATCTGATTTAATACTCACATTTATCAAAATAGTCCTTAACTCTAACTTTGTAAAAATTATGATTTTGCCCCTAAACTTTTGCATATTTACACTTTTGCCCCAAACTCAAAAATTAAAATTTTTCCAAAATTATTATGTTATATGACACGCTGATCATTTTTCCCTTGTATGGAAATATCAAATTCTCACTCTAACATGTAGTTATAAACATTAGGTATTTTTACCGATTATGTCATTTTACTCGTTTTCACGTAAAATTGTTTAGCAAAAGTTGTTTTACACAATTTAAAGCTTCATATTCTACCATAAAACATCAAAATAAACACATTTCACCTATGGGTGTTTTTCCAAATATAAACCCTAGGTTAAATTATTGCTAGAATAAGCTAAATCAAGTTATCGGGACTCTTAAAACGTAAAGAACATTAAAAACGGCTTGGAAGCTTGAAACAAACCCTAGCTATGGAGAAAACTTGAAATTTCGTCCTAATGAAGAAGATGGACATATTTTTCCATCTTTTTCCTTTTTTTAATCTTTTAATTACCAAATGACTAAAATACCCTTCATTAAAAACTTTGGTTATTTCTACCTATGTATGTCCATTTTTGTCCATGAAAACCTAATGGTATAATTACCATTTAAGGACCTCTACTTCAATTATGCTCTTCAATTAAATCCTTTAACATCTAAAACTCATATTTATCAACTTTTGCAATTAAGTCCTAATAGGCAAGTTAGACATGCAATTCATGAAATTTTCTATCGATATTCTAACACATACATCTAATCACTCAATAAATTATAAAAATTAATCAGAATAAAATTTTCTACCTTAGAATTGTGGTTTCGAAACCACTATTTCATTTAGGCCCTAACTCGGGATATCACAACGGGTCTTCCACACGGGTGTGCCGCACGCTCGTGTTGTTTTGGCAGGCTTGACCACGGCCATGTCGCACGGCCATGGCATTTTATCATAGCCCGTGTTGGGGAAATCTGTGCCCTATTTTCACACGGCCATAAGCACGCCCGTGTGTTTGGCCATGTCTTTGTGGAAAACCTGTATTAAAGAGCTCCGTTAGTAAGTTAGATGTTGAAGACTAAATTTTGGAAGAAGTTAATACAGTTAGTGCTCGGGTTGCCTCCCGAGAAGCGCTTATTTATAGTCTAAGCTCGACTTACCTCTCCGTTGTATGAGCATGGTGGTTTGAGGAGTTTATTCTCCTCATTCCTACTATCAATCTCATCAAAATAAGGTTTTAAACGGGTGTTGTTTACCTTAAAAGTGCCGAACTTGGGATGACTCACCTCCACCGTACTAAATGGAAAAATACTGAGTACCGTAAGAGGGATTTCCTCATTCGGTGTGGTAGTGACAATGTGGGAATCTGCGGCATCTAATAAGACCTTATCACCAACCTTTAGTTGGTTTGGAGAGGCATCGAGCTCGTTTTGGTGTAGTTTCGGTTTGTCGGATGTTCTTGGTTTGTGCATTCGCCATTTATCGAGTTCCTCGATTTGTAATCTCCGATCTTCATGAACAGGTTCTCTATTATTGCTTGAGAACGACTCGTGTGCTTCCTTCAGACTCATTTTCTGTAAAGTAGGTTACAGCATATTGTTAGTTTTAGTAGAATGGTTTAAATGATCACCTTCAATTCCTGATGTGTTGCCAGAATTGCAAGCTTGAAGGGTGATTGTTCCGTCTCCTACCCGGAGTGTGAGTTCACCTGTGCCAACATTAATGATGGTTTTAGCAGTTGCTAAAAAGGGCCTTCCTAGGATTAAGGGAGTGTTGCTATCCTCTTCTATGTTTAGTTCATAACTAAATAAGAAAACATATCAGAAGAATAAAGAATACAAAACATAAAAAAAACCCAAAACTCCTGAAGGGAAATTGAGGAGAGATCTTCAGTCTTGATGATGAATCCGGCTTCTGAGATGGATCAATCAGCTTCCTTAGAGTAATTCCTTACCCCCTATTCTCCGTCTCTCTTTTCTTCCTCCTCTAGGGTGTATTTATAGGCTTTGGAATGCCTAAAAACCCTCAAAATTGGCCTTTTTCAAATTGGACTCAACTTGGGCTCGGCAGGGACACGCCCGTGGCACACGCTCGTGTTCGATTACTTCAAGCCGTGTTCAAGTCTGCCAAATGGACACGGCCATGTGGTCTGCCCGTATGAGGAGGTCCAAGCCGTGTTGATTTCGTACTTTGGCCCATTTTCTCCGTTTTTGGCCCGTTTCTCGTTCCTTTCGCTCTCCTATGCTCTCCTAAGTATAAAACATGAAATTAAAGCATTAGGAGCATCGAATTCACCAATTCTAATGAGAAATCATCCATAAAATGCATTAAACATGGGGTAAAAATATGTATAATTTACGGTTTATCAATCACACATAAAATAATATTAAAAATAATTTCTCTAACCTCGAGTTAGTGGTTCCGAAACTACTATTCTGACTGGGCCCAAAATCGGGCTGTTACAGGGATTGTTGGAAATTATAAATTGAAAATTAATTATTCATGAGAACTATTCAAATTAAAAATGATTATTTATCATCTTACAAATTTAATTATTCATAAGTACTATTCAAATTAAAAGTGATGATTTATCATTCAATAGATACATTTCCATGGGACATGTTTCTCCCAAGAAGGATGTCCAATATGAAGGGTTGTGGCTCTTCAAAATTGTATTCATTGATTGTATATAAATAGAAGCACTATGGTGCTCACAAAACACTACAATCAATCTTATTTTCAGAAACTAGAGTAAGAATTAAGGAATTCATCGATTTTGCTAATCAAAGGAAATTCAAAAATTCGTTGTATCCCGGGAGGACCTTTGTCTTAACCCTCTAACAACTTTGTGTTGGGGCAAATAGTTCTCTTTGAAAAGCATTATTCGTGCCTCGAAGTCTACTGTTTATTTCCATACAAGGCTCTGATTTTATCGCCTCCACTCAAATATCCAACAATATAGAGGTGTAATAAAATGAAAGGAGTATAAAAGCAATTTGGGCGGGTTGAATAAATCCATAGATATGTAATTGTATTATATTGTTTGATTGAGTAAAATAATGCTACAGAATAAGTAAGGAATGACTTAAAAATAACAAATTTACCCTTAAATTAAAAACAATATTTTATTTATATTATTAATATCTAATAAAATGACACGTTATTTTAAATAATCTACAAAGAATATCTATATATAGAAAATTCAAAATTAACTTTCAATTTAAATAATATTGTAATAAAAAATGAAGTTATAATAATACTTAACAACATTAAACAAAATAGTTATAAATAATCTATATATAATATATTAAAAATTTTAAAAATATATAATAATTATAAATAACAATTTAATTGTTGATAATTTAAAATATATGTAATAGTTTATTTAAATAATATTTATGTTTATTTTCAATCTTTACTCTCTTCTCTGGTTATTCTTAAAGCCATTCTATAAGGATTATTCCTTTCTTTCTCTCCCAAAATCCCATCATTTTATTGTGTTTTCCAGAAACCCATCTCCCAAGAGTGAATATTTTTCTAAAATCATCATTTTTTTAGTTTTCGATGGTCCTCACCAAAAGTATCCTCTACATCTCATCTTTTATCTTTTTCAGTTCGTTTTCCCCTTGTAAACATACGAAAGGTGAGATTTTCACCTTGAAAAATGTATATTCTCACTCCTTCATCCTTCTTTCTTTTCTTTCATAGTTGTGTTATTATGTTATTCATTTTTCTACTTATGGATATTGTTTGATATATTTTTATGAGAAATTATAAAAAAAAAATTAAATAAATCTTAATGAGAGGAGAAAAAGAAGAAATATCTTATTATCAAAAGAGAGTTTGTGCATGATTAAGAAAAACCCACAAATGCTTGTTGGTGTTTTAATTAGTCAATGTAAGGTTGTTTTATTTCTGTTTCAATAAGACCTAGTATATAGGACCAAACTATTTTCCATGTTTGTAGGGTTGTTAGACGTGGATTTTATTTTGTTTTTGATTCCATTTGTATAGCTATATATAAGCCAATACTTTGATTTCAATAAATGAAGTGTGAGTTTCATTTACTTAGAAAACCTGAGTTTGTGATAACATATTGATTTGTTTGTTATTTTGTGTTTAATTCGGTTTATTTCTGAATTAATCCCTGCTAAATTAGTGCATTTATGTTTTAATCTTGTTAGGGATGCAATTGGGACGATAAGAGACAAAAACGAGCAGAAAAGGACCAAATTGAAAAACAATTAATAAAAATTAGCCGAATTAAAAATGTGGAGAAAAGCCAAGGACTCATTAGAATTTTTGACTTTGTAAAAGCCAAAAATAGGAAAAAAATCTTATTTTATTTTGATTTTATATTAAATTAGTTAAGGCCAAAAATACAAAAATCCTATGTATATAAATAGAGCCTTAATGTCCTTTGGAAAGGCATCACTTAATTCTACATTCCTACTTCAATTTGGAATTGAATTATTTTCTTTTGTCTTTCAAATTGGCTCACACTGCTACTTTCATTTGCATTTTTCTTGCTTTTACAAAATTGGGCTAATTTCTTTCCAAGTCCTTTCTGTTCCTTTCTTCACCATAATCATCAAACCACTTTCCAAAGTTTACAAAGCATGAATAATTTCATACTTCACTAAATTTCATATTAGCCTTAGGCCGGTGTTCCTTCCGTTCGGGAATCATGAGACACGAATTCATGCTAAAAATCCTTCCAATCGGTTTTCATTTTTTCTAAGTATCGGGATAGACCAATCATCCCTTAAAGTTAAACTCAATTTCAACTCAAAGTGCACGTTGGGTTGGAGTCGTGTTTACTAAAAGTTGGAGAAATGAGTCGGCCGTGTTGTATTCAGATCTCCGAGAACAAATCAAGGAAAAAGTGATCGAGTTTAAATGACTTACGCTGTTGAGGCCGTTAATTCGAGTTGGGTTATTCAGAACGCATGGCTACTAGAATCTTGAATCGAGAACTCGTGTATCTCTGTTAGATAATCGGTAAGGGCTGGTTTGCAAGTCGTACTGGGACCAACTACAAAGGAAGAATTGGTGGCTAGGACGTTCTTAACTGCTATAACCAACTTATCGTTGGAGGAGAAGATTAATTTTCGAGGATCAATTTTTGATACAGAATTTACCGAGTCTAAGGCTAAGGCTTATTCTTCCTGTTTGCAAAATTTTGAATTTATTTCCCGAACTAAATTTATTTCTCATATTATTTAATTTTTTATTTAAGCTGATAGATTATTTACTTTCTAAACATTCTCAAAACCCTCTAATTACTTATTTATTTTTGTTGCAGGTATGTTTGGAGTCGTGGGCACGACTCTTGCCACGACCTTTGAGACAACGAACATTTTGTTCATAAGTAAACACGGAAGTTGATTACAACATGCAATCCCTGTGGACTCGACCCTACTACCATTTTTTACTACAATTTAGAGTTATTTTTGGAGGGATTATTTTTGGTGGTTTCGATACCCATCAAATTTTGGTGCTGTTACTGGGGATTGGATATATTTTTTCTAATTTTTGTTTGCTTACCTTATGATCATATCAGAACCGGGAACTCTAGAGTTCGAATCGAAAATTGAGAAATTAGCCCGACAATCACGGAAAGAAGCCATTCGACGTGGTAAATGACCAAATCTAGGATTTCAAACCATATCATACACCGATGAAATTTTCTCATTCGATGAACCAAACGAGATGGCTGAACAGACGATACGCCAACTTGCTATAGCATCGAATGAACAACAGCACTTATGTATAACCTATCCGGCAGGAGGGACATCGTTCAAGTTGAAGTTGGGTTTGATCCATTTACTACCCACTTTCCATGGATTACATAATGAAAATCCGCACACCCATCTTAAAGAATTCCATATGGTGTGCACAAGGATGAAGCCTCAAGAAGTAACCGAAGACCAAATCAAACTTCATGCTTTTCCTTTCTCATTAGCCGACTCTGCTAAAGAGTGGCTATTTTATTTACCCCCAGGATCTGTCAACATATGGTTTGACATGTCTCGTTTGTTTCTTGACAGGTTCTTCCCTACAACTCGAGTGGCCAAACTAAGGAGAGACATTGTGGGAATCTGTTAGAAAGAGACTGAATTGGTCTACGATTACTGGAAGCAATACAAAAAGTTGTGTGCAAGTTGCCCACAACATGGACTGACTGAACAGTTACTCTTGCAGTATTTCTATGAAGGATTACTCACGATGGAAATGAAAATGCTAGATACTACAAGTGGAGGGACACTCGTTAATATAATGTTTCAAAAAATGAGAGAGTTGATTTCAACCATAGCTGCTAACTCTCAACGATTTCGACCGACCATAGAACCCAAGAGACAGGTTCATGGGTTAAGTTCTTAATCCTTGAAGGATAAAATTTATAAGCTAACTAATTTTGTTCAAACTTTTGTTACAGATAAAACAGGATCAGCACGGTTGTGCGGAATTTGCGCTAAGTCAGACCATCTGACGGACTCATGTTCGATTTTACATGAGGATTCGACAGAACAAGCAAACGTTGTCAGAAACTTTCCAAGACCGCCTCAAAGGCAATATGACCCCTACTCAAACTCTATAATGTGGGTTGGAAAGATCAGTCGAATCTACGTTATGGGTTGAATCCTCGGTTCAATCAATCGTACCAACAAAGGCCGCCTCAGAATCAACAATTATCGCCCTCAAAGTCATCTTTGGAAGCCATAGTGGAAAGGCTAGCCAATAGTACTAAGAAGTTTCAGTTAAAAACTGAAATGCATTTGCAGAAGTTAGATAAGAAAGTGAGTAAGCTTAATCTTATGGTTAGCTGTTTGGAGTCCCAAGGTAAGGTGCTATCCCAAATTGAGCCTAATCTTCGACACAATGTAAGTGATATGACGTTGAGGAGTAAGAAGGTTTTGGAACCCATACTTGGCACGAGTCTTGCCCACGACACTAGTCGAGATAAGGAGAAACTTGACACAGAGGCTCCAATAGAGTCAGCACCACAAAAATCATTTGCGGTATCACCTCCTTTTCCTAGAAGACTTGTCCAATGCAATAAGGAGTGAGAAGAGAATGGGATCATCAACACCTTTTGAAAGGTAGAAATCAACATACCTTTTCTCGATGCAATTAAGCAAATTCCACGATATGCAAAATTCTTAAAAGAATTATGCACAAGTAAGAGAAAGCTCCTGGGCAATGAAAATGTAAGTGTTGGAGAAAATGTCTCCACCATTCTACAAAGGAAAATACCACCCAAATGTAAGGACCAAGGTATGTTTTCCATATCTTGCAAAATAGGTAGTGTCGGTATTAAAAAGGTCATGTGTGACTTTGGCGCATCAATTAATGTTATGCCTTTGTCATTTTATAAACTACTTAATGCGGGTCCTTTGAAGGAAATAGGTGTAATTATTCAGCTTGCAGATAGATTTGTAGTGCATCCGGAAGGACTGTTGGGGGACATTCTTGTTAAGGTAAACGGACTGATATTTCCTACAGACTTCTACATCATCAACATGGAGGATGACAACTCGACTAATATGTCTGAAATGCTTCTTTAGAGACTATTCTTGAGTACTCCACGAACGAAAATTGATGTTTGGAGTGGAACACTCACTATGGAATTTGACGGAGAAATGGTTAAGTTTAATGTTTATGAGGATATGGGATATCCCAATGATAGGTTACAAATCATGCCTTGCAGGAATGTAGATCTCGATATTAAGCAAGAGGAATTATCAATAAGCAAAAAACCAATACATGAAGGAAATAGGTGTAATTATTCAGCTTGCAGATAGATTTGTAGTGCATCCGGAAGGACTGTTGGGGGACGTTCTTGTTAAGGTAAACGGACTGATATTTCCTACAGACTTCTACATCATCAACATGGAGGATGACAACTCGACTAATATGTCTGAAATGCTTCTTTAGAGACTATTCTTGAGTACTCCACGAACGAAAATTGATGTTTGGAGTGGAACACTCACTATGGAATTTGACGGAGAAATGGTTAAGTTTAATGTTTATGAGGATATGGGATATCCCAATGATAGGTTACAAATCATGCCTTGCAGGAATGTAGATCTCGATGTTAAGCAAGAGGAATTATCAATAAGCAAAAAACCAATACATGAAGCTGTCATGAAAGCCTTGAAATTAGAGCTGAAATAGTTTCCAGAACGTACAAGAATTTCGACAGAGAAAAATGCAAAATTGAACGGAGAAACTCAAAGACACCTTAATCTACTAATGATAGGGAAACCCGGGAAAGGCTTCAAGGATAGTGGGCAAAGGTCGAAACTTTTCTGCAAGAACATCAAAGTGCACGAGAAGGAAAAATTAAATCTCAATGAGCCAAACGGATAACATTTATGGACGTCGAGCTAACGACGTTAAAAAATATTTTTTGGGAGGAAACCTAAATTTATTTTTAAATTATTGATTTTTTTTTAAATTTCCGTTTAATTTGGATTAAAAATAAAATGAATAATAACCAAATTATTATTTAATCAGGTTAATGTGCTATTTTCAAGTACATAATGGAGGTTGTCAATTTTTCCAAAATCAGATACTGATGGTGGTATGGGCACACCGTGCTAAATGCTGACAATTATTTCCCAACGCTGACAACATCCTTAGAAACACATATGGGGAGTATTCTTAACTTTTCTCTTTGCTGGTTGCTTGAGTTATTAAACTTTATTTCATATAAAATATGCTTGAGGACAAGCATAAAGTAAGTAGGGGGGATTGAAAATTGTAAGTATATATGCATGATTTTGGCTGCATGTCTCTCTTTTGCATATGTTCAATCTTATGCTAGAATTATTCGATAGTTTATTCCGACATTAAACCTCTAATCTCATTACTTAGTCAATTTGGACAATTGGGCAAATTTTGAATTAAAATGTTCAAAGTATTTAGATTAGTCGACATTTTTGTTTTAAGGTTGATATATGTAACTAGATTTTTTATATAAATTGATTGTTTGAAAAAATGTTTGCTTGTATATAAATAATTTGCTTGTACATAAATAAATAAATAAAATGAATAAATAAATAAAGACTCAAGTTATGAGTGAAAGATTTGAAAACGTGACCGAATTGAGTAACAGGGATAAGGTGCTTGGGTTGTCATTTTATCTTGTGTAAAAAGGTTCGAGTGACAAGTAGATAACTTGCAAACATTCTGCTAACTGAAGCCTTCAAAAAAAATAAAAATACAAAAAACAGAGTGTTTGAACTGAAGCCTTAAGCTCCAATCGACAGCCTCCCAATGCCTTTAGGGATTTTGGCTTTTCTAAAACCCGAAATAAAGAATAGATCTGAGTACTTACCACAGGTTCTTTCAACCAAAACGATTCCACTTCAGTTTCTACTCAGATCTAATATAGATCTAGCCCTTAAACACTAGCAGAAATCGAATCTTAGAGATCTAAAGATTTAGCTATATGTCCCTAAAAACTATGGTGTTTTCAGCTTTTGGAACTGTGAAGAGGAAGATGATTTGGTATGGTAGTTTTGTAGTGGTATTGCTAACAGGGGTTGAGGTTTAGAGGATCTGAAAATTAGCCAAAAGAGATGAAGAAAATAGGAGGATTTTGGCTAGAAGAAATCGGCACAAGAAACAACTTTCGGGATTTCGACTTTTATGGCAATCGGCTATAGAGGTTTAGAAAAGAATAGGAATGAAAGAGGAGATGGGTAGAATGGTAGGAATGTTTCGGCTAGAGAAGAAAAGAAAGGAGAAAAGAAAATAGAAGAAGAGAGGAGAAGAGAAGGAAGAATTCGGCACTCAGGAGATCTAACTTTGCGTTTTCGGCTTTTTACGACACTGAGAAGAGAATAGAATGAAAGGGAAGGCTCTAGGTGGCTAACCCTAATTCGGCAAAACAAAAAGAAAATAAAGCTTTCCCTAATGGCCATTCAGACCCACGACCCAACCTTCCTAAAGCCCTAGCCGAATTTCCACTTAAGCTCTATCACATGCCCGACACATGCACACAAAAATAAAAGTAACAACACGCTTACCTTGTGACTTGGACTCTGGCTCCCCCTAAACATCCACACGTCACTCTCCAAACACCTAGGTGGCGCCACATGCCACTTTACCACAGATCTTTTTGTGTCCTCTTTTACCACCTCAATTTTAAAAGCCCATATCGCCAGAACCATCTCTCACCCAAAATTAAAAAATTCAGGAATTGGCTCGAATTAAATTTACTCTTGGGTGTTTTTCCCATACCATAAACCCTTCGTAATTTATTTAATTACTACACTAGACATACAAAATAATAATAAAAAAATAATAATAATAACATCCAAATTTTTCGGGCCATCTTTTAATCGAACCCAGACTCAAGGCCCAATACTTCCAAGCCCAAAAATCGGGGCATTACACGGAGTGGCGATAAGATGGTATTAAAGTTTCGTTGAAAAATTTTATCATTTCGATAGTTAATTAAGCAAAAAGGACTAAATCGCGTAAAGTGTAAAACTTGTGTGCTATTAGTTAAAGTGTCTAATAGCTATGATTTATTAAAGTGGAGGCACTTATGTTATAAATATACCATTTCAGTGTTAGTGGACATTTATGGGAGTTGGTATTGTTGAAATTTGTTTTAAATTAAAAGGTTAAAATAATAAATTGGATATTAATGTTAAAATGAATAAAACAAATTATGTATCATCTTCGCTATCATTTTGGCAACCGAAAATTGAGAACGAATGGCAGCCATGGAAGCTTTTACATTCGGTCATGGAAATTGGATTGCATGGTATGGTTTTTTTATTCCTGTTTTTAATCATTTTTACGTTTTTGGGATTGTTTCTTTGTGTTCTAGCTAGCTCGTATCTCCAATTTCAAAACTGTTAAAGTACTTGAATGTTGCCATTGTTGAATGCATGAGTATTTTTTTAGTTGATGCTGGAAAATAAATCATTGTTCTTAAATGTACAAGTGTTGTAAAGTGAATTTTGGTAAAAATGTTAATTTTGGATTAAATTGTGAAATGTGGAAATTTAGTGGTTACTATGTGTAATAAATTGAAAATATGGGCCGACAGTAATATATGGAAAATTCGGCTAGCTTGGGTTTGTGTTTAATTTCATGAAATTGTGATTTTATGCGATAAGGACTAAATTGTAAAAGTGTGAAATTTCAGGGGTAAAATAGTAATTTTACCAAAATATGAAATTGAGTTAAAATGAATAGAATATGAATTGAAATAGCTGAATTTGATTGATTAGATCAAGTTAAGCCTCGTACGAGTCTATATCGAGAGAAAAACAAAGTTTCGGACTAGTCGATCCATTTCAACATTTTGACGATTGAGGTAAGTTCGTATGCATTAAGTATTATTATATTTGAATATTTAATGTGTTGAAATTGTACAAATGATATATTCATGACTATTACTATGTTAATTAATACATCGAATAATTATATGTGGCACTTAACGTGCGAAGTATCGGGGATGGCACTTAGTGTGCGATACATCCAGAATGGCACTTAGTGTGCGAAGTAACGAGGATGGCACTTAGTGTGCGAAACATCCAGAACGGAACTTAGTGTGTAAGGTATCGAGTATGACATCTAGTGTGTGATACATTAAGTATTCAACGGGTAAATAAAAGATGTGATTGAGTATGAGATTGGTACGAGATGATACAGGTATCTACGGAAATTGGTACAATATGGTATAGGTATGTACGGAAATTAGTACAATATAGTACATGTATGTACGAAAATTCAATTGAGTATTGAATCTATGAAAATGGTGAGTTCATGATCATTGTGGAATGAATAGTGATTGAATAATAAATTTGGTTGATGATTACATGTTAGGCTTTTGGGTCAAAATGAGTCGAGATATACTCCATTTTCACTCATTTAAATTGTGGCTTAATGGTTATGAGAAAAGGGTAAAGATTGGAAAATTCTTAGATTTGAATTACTATTGAAAGCATGGAAAAGAATAAGTTTTTAGATGATTTAAAGATATTTAGCTATGTGCTTGATATGTGAATACACATAAGTAATGTAAACTCAGGTCATAATGCTTTATGATAATTTTCTAGTTCATTTGATAATAAAAATTTAAAAGCTAATGTTGTTTTAGGCTAAGGCTAAGATATATTGGATTGACTTAAATGGTTTTTGCTTATAAATTGAAGTTATAAGCTTTATTTCTTTGAATTACGAACTTACTAAGCTGTCAAGCTTACTTTGTGTTATTTTTCTATGTTTTGTAGTGTTTCAGAAGTTTGCTCGGGTTGGAAGTCAACGGAGATCGCATCACACTATCCTGCTATTGATTTTTGGTATTTTTACACTTTGGGGCTTGGTATATTGCATGTACAGGCTAGAATGTTTATGTATTTAAGTTTTGATATGTATATATGTTATGCCATGAGAGTTGGCTAGAAAATGATATGTTTGTGCTTAGTTTTGGTATGGATTTGAATAAGTTATTGAATAATGATGATTTAGTTATAGTAAAGCATGTTTTGGGCATGGAATTGGCTAAAAATTCTGGTATAAATGTTGTTTTATGTTGCTTGTAGGAATGACCCAAAAAGGGGTGGCAATTTTGGCTTAAACCAAGCCTGCATTGTGCCACACGGGCTTGCCTTATGGCCGTGTATGCAAAGCAGTAACCTCTTAAGACCGCACGGTTAAACACATGGGCGTGTCATATGGTCGTGGGCTTAAGTCAGTAGCTAGCTAAGTATCACATGGCCATAGCACATCGGTGTGTCTGTTGGCCGTGGATGAAAGTCAGTATGTATACTCTGTTTTAGCACGGCTGGATCACATGGGTGTGTCTAGTGCCCATGTGAGGCATACGAGCGTGTGACCCTTGCAGAGATGAAAATTTTCTAAGTTTCCAAAAGCTTTCAAATGTCATCGGTTTAGTTCGAAACCTCTTTCGAGCATGTTTTAAGGCTGTGATGAGCCTAGTAAGGGACAATATGATTGTGAATGATAAAGGTTTTAAATTATATACAACATGTATGATTCGAATGTGTTTAAATGTTATGACGTAAGTCTGGTAATGCCTCAAACCGTGTTTCAACTTGGAATACGGGTAAGGGGTGTTACAACTACCACTCTTTACTACAGTTTAGAGTTATTTTTGTAGGAATTATTTTTGGTAGTTTCGATGCCCATGTAACACCCCTAACCGTATCCCTCGCCAAAACAGGGTTACGATGCATTACCAAAATTTTTCAGAACATTTTCCAAATAATTCATGCAAGTTATTATTCATTAACCGAAATTATTCATAACGTCCCTTAATTGGACCCTCGAGGTCCAACCCGAGCATTAGAATCGAGTCAGGATTTAATCGGAACCTTTAAGAATTTTTCACAACATTTTAAAATTTTTCCAAGTTGCAGGGTTTACACACCCATGTGGTCCAAGGGACACGCCCATGTGACCCTAAGGCACGCCCGTGCTACAGGCCGTGTTTGATTTAGGTTGCTCTCTAACTTGTACACATGGCCATGCTACACGCCCATTTGCTAGGCCTTGTGGTTAATTAATTCAATTTGAATTAGGTGCAGGTTTCACACGGCTGAGACACACGCCCCTGTCTTTGCCTGTGTGCTCAATTCTGAGCATTCTGTTTCTCAAAATTAAGGTGCAAAGGACACACGGCCTAACTACATGGCCGTGTTACCAAGCCGTATGTTAACAAGCCGTGTGTCATACATGGTTTAGACACACGCCCATCTGTCTGCACGTGTAGATAAAATAAAGCCATTTTTAGCTTTATTTCTCACCTAAAATTTCACCCATGGCCTGCACTTGAATCACAAATACAAATACCAACCATTTCAAGCATTCAAGATAAGCAAACTCTATCATTCAACATGATATATCATCACAGACATTCATGTTTACAATCTTACTCTTTAATAAACATACTTGTTTCCCCTTTCTTAATCAAACAATATATAGTACCTACATTATCACCGTAACATGAACTTAAATACATATATATACATGTACCAAACGTAATCATCACTAGTCATTCCAATGGCTAGATTACAATAGTCATTTACATATTCATGCCAATATGGCCAACATAACCTATACATGCCATTACAGCCATAATAGATTTTCCATACATATACAAACATAAGCCGATGGATAGTGTGAGTGATCTCTGCCAAACTTCCAATCCAACGAGCTTTCGATTTACTCTAAAACAGGGGAAAATAAAACAGAGTAAGCATAAAATGCTTAGCGATTTCATATAACATGGTACTTAGCTTACCATTTATCCTATTTGAGATAACTAAGTAAAGCATATTCAACCACTTTGATTTCAAGCCCTACACACATCCTCATTTCCCTTGTTAGTCATATATTCCATAGCAACATCAAGACATGTATGGGCTCAACAACAATTAAGTTCCCATGCACATATGCTTTCCATAACATGTATTCATTTAATATGTATTCATTTAACATGTATAGACCTTCTCTTATTATTACAAGTATAGCTTCATAGTAATTCATTTCGAGTTTAGATCATTTCATGTCAGGACTTTACTCACTTTGTTCGAGTATTAAGGTCACACAAGTAGTAGTACATTCAAGGTGTATGGGTCTATGATCAAGGATGAACATTCTTGTCAAGTAATTTCCATATACAAAAATCATCTTCTTGTATTTCATGTAATATTCTTTTCATGTCATATTTTCATATCATATGTATCATTCCATATCAATTTGTTTTAAATTCTTCTTTGCCCTTATTAGAACTTTACCTGTTGAATTTATTCAAAATATCGATGGATACACAGGTAGTACACCCAAGGTGTACAAATCAAAATCCATCAATTCATGTCCAATAGTACGCTTAAGGTAAAACTTTTAGAGAGTACACTCTCGAGCTACACATGTATACAACAGGATTACCAGTCTAGGCTAAATCCTTTTTACGTCATATGCTCTAAAGAGCTTGATTTGGATTACCCGTCCGGGCTTAATCTAATCCATAACATATCCTTGAGAGGACTTATATCAGGATTACCCATCCGGGTTAAATCTTTTCTGTAATGAAGTCATTAGGATTACTCATCTGAGCTAAATCCATTCTGCAACAAATGCAGGACCTCATTATTTCAGACAATTATATTTATCCATCGATTTTCATTTATTCAAACAGGATTTAACATTCCCAAGCGTTTTCCAGTATATGATCATTTCATACATCTTTAACATCCATGTAATTCATATGATAATATTCCACATCCATTCCGAGCATAAAAGCAACATTTCAATCATTTACCCTTTTAACATCTATCGGACATTATCGATTAATTTGAACATTTTATTTATCGGACTTGATCGGATATGTAATTCTTACACGTATATATGACATTTATACATTTTACATAATCACAATCAAAACAAGCATGTAAATAAATATAATTTAGTTACACGAACTTACCTTGACAAAGGTTTGTGTACAAACATCTACTAATCTGACATTTTCTTCTTTTTCGTCTTTCTAACTCCGAATTTGGTCTATCCGCATTTATACGAGTAAATTTTACATTAATTTCACACATCTTATATTTATTTGGACTCAATTCACATCCTAGGAAAAATTACCATTTTGCCCTTACCTTTTCCATAAATTACCATTTTGTCCTTAGGCTCGGAAAATGAAATTCATGAAATCCGACCCTCTACCAAATCCTAACCGAAATATACATACAATTTTTACAGCACATACATTTCACAAATTTCAGCATTTTTCATAGATTTTCACCATTTTTCATTTTAGTCCCTAAATCAAGTTTTCATGAAAAATTACTTTGTAAAAGTTGTTTATCTATCATCATTCTTTCATTTTCTACCATAAATTTCAAATTTCCAGCATATGCATCCTTGACCCAATTTTTATACCGTGATAACTTTTTAAATTAGTCCCCCAAATAGATCGATTAGACTATCTCGATTTTAAAAATATAAAATTTATAAAAATGAGACAAGAAAACTTACCCAATTTGGCCATGAAAGTTTCTTCTCTCTCTCCTAGGGTTTCCATGTTTATTTTGGGGAAGATGATCAGAAAAATATGATTTTTATTTTCTTTTCGTTTTTTTGATTGACTAATTTAGTTGAATTCCAATTTAGTCCCTAGCCTTTTTCTCATTTTCCATGGATGAATCATCCAAAAATATCTACATACTTTTTATTAATGGTCTAATTACCAAATAAGGACCTTAAGTTTTGAATTCCATAACTATTTGATCCTTCTAGCTACTAGAATTCAACTTTCGCATTTTATGTGATTTAGTCCTTCTCGTAATTAAACACTTAATCAATAAAATTTTCTTTTCAAAATTTCCACATGACATATCTAATATAATATGGATCATATAATAAAATAAAAATAAATTATATTTTTTGACTCGGATTTGTGGTCCCGAGACCACTATTCTGATTTTACCGAAATTGGGCTGTTACAACTCTCCCCTCTTAAGAAATTTTCGTCCTCGAAAATTTTACCAGTAAAGAAATTCAGACATTTCTTTCTCATGCTTTCTTCCAGTTTTCCCAAGTAGCTTTCTCTACATCATGTCATTGTCAAAGAACTTTCACTAAAGCTATCTTTATATTTTTCACTTCTTTCACTTTACATGCCAGAATTTCAATCAGTCACTCACTATAAGTCATGTCAAGCTGAATTTCAATATCTATCTGAGAAATAACATATAACGAATCTGATCGATACTGTCGTAACATATATACTCATAAAAACATTGTGAATTCTGTAGAACTCTGATAATAATACCTATCAACTTGCAACAGGTTCAATTCTTTTCAATAGTCTTATATGACCCAATAGACCACAGACTTGATTTGCCTTTACGGCCAAACCGGGGGAACTTTCTTCCGTGGCAAAGCTTTCGAAAATATTCTGTCGCCAATCTAAAACTCTATTTCTTTTCCTTTTAGATTTACATCGGCTTTCTGACGATCAAATACTGCTTTTTAAATTGTCTCAGATCACTTTCATCCTTCTTCGGGTTCAAGGAATCAAATCTACTACATGTAACTTTTCTCATTGAACTCTATCCAAAACACCAAAGTTTTACATTTGTGACCATATAAAGCCTCGTACAGTATAATTTTGTACTTGACTGTTAACTGTTATAATAAACAAATTCAACTAGAGGCAAATACTTTTCCCAATTACCTTCAAATTCAAGTACACAACATCGAAGCACACCTTCTAAATTTTGAATCATATGTTCGGATTGACCATCCATTTGAAAATGAAATACGGTACTAAAACGTAATCGTATACCCAGAGTTTCTTGTAACTTGTTTTAGAATTGAAATTTAAACTATAGATCTCTATCAGAAATAACAGAAACTAGCACCTCATATAATCTGACAATCTCAAAAACAGGTAATTCGGGCAATCTATCAAGTGAGAAACTCATTCATGCCAGAATAAAATGTACATGCTTCGTCAAACAATCAACAATTACTCAAATAGTATCTTTATTTTTCATAAACAATGATGATCCTGATATAAAGTCCATAGTATTTTTGTCTCATTTCTATTT
Organism: Gossypium arboreum; assembly: GCF_025698485.1. Taxonomy (NCBI): domain Eukaryota; kingdom Viridiplantae; phylum Streptophyta; class Magnoliopsida; order Malvales; family Malvaceae; genus Gossypium; species Gossypium arboreum. The sequence continues at coordinate 8,440,136 of NC_069073.1, read as the reverse complement.
CGGTACCTTCGCTGGCTATAATCATCCTAAAAGTATCATCCTTATCTTGCTAACACATCCAACATTTAAATACAAATTCAGAAATACCACATTTCATTCCGAGCTACTAATATATCTTTTTCGAATCATTATGCATTTTATCATTTCCCAGATAAACAACATAATACTCCTGTGATCGTTCATGTAAAATTTTCAGTACAAGCTCCAACTTCTTCAGTACACAAACTCTGTCTCTGAATAACAGACATTTATCGAATCTATTTTTAAATTCTAATTCAGAATTATTTCACACTGTACTCATTTAACTTACAACTCATGATCACTTTTCTGAGTTTCACTGATCTATTGTAGAGACACCGATTTAGCTCTATACTCAGCTAAAATTAAGTTATTATCGGACAATCATATTTAATATCCATGGCTTGCAAAATATAGAGAGATTTTCTACTCAGAACATCTGTAACCACATTCATTCTTTCCAAGTGATATACAATTATCAAGTCATAATCTTTCAACATTTCAAATCATATACGCTATCTCAGATTCAAATCTTTTAGCAACATCGGATACTTCAAAATTTATAATCGGTGAGTATACAACATTTGTTTTTCACCAAACAAGTAATGTTATCAGATTTCATTACAAAATCAATACCTTTCAATTCTAGATCATATATTAGGTAATTCTTTCCATGTGGTTTTTAACTATCTGAAAGCATAGGCTATCATTTTGCCTTACTGCATCAAAACATAATCTAATCCATTCAATAATACATCACTGTAATAACAAATTCCTTCCCAACTCCTAACTGGTCAAAACTTTATTGACATTTATCAGTCCATTCAACTCTTACATCTTTCTGTAATAACTATGTCATCAATATAGCTATTTCAATTATTAACCTTTGAGTCTTTTCCAAAGCCACAACCACCAGATAGATTATAACCATAGTGCATTAATATGACCGACATTTCAACTATATAGATAAAGCAACATTTCAATATCAATAGTGTACCTAAAATTAGAAGAGGGAGAACTGAAAGTGGCCCCAATAATGACCAATGCAGTAATACAGTTTCTATATTATGTGATCTCTATCACCATACCTCATGATCGAGTCAATATTTATAACGATAATAAATGTAATTACTTCTGATCAAAGAATAACTTCCACAAATAACCCATGTTTACATAATAAAGAGATCATTGATATCTCTGAGAAAATTCAAAAGGGTAGTATCACGCATACTCAGTAGAAACAATTGCGATATAGACAATATAATTTGCATATTCGCAATTCAGGGCTTCAATCAGTAGAAATAGTAAATAACATCATATGAACCTTATCATTAAATCTTATATCAATCTTGATGAATTAGAAACCCAAGTAAGGTAAAACGATACCGTTTATGAATCAACTTGACTTACGGTAATTTCATCTATCATAATTTACTAGCCTTTCAATACGATAAACATTGCATCTGAACATGCACAATTTCACATTCCTCTGAGAATAACAGTACATATAGAATACCCATATAAAATACCTAGAAGGGATTGTTGTAATATATACCTGATTATAATAGTTGTTTTCAATATTTTTGTCATTTCATTACTATTCCACTGACTAATAAAGTCATCAATAATCTTACATCATTCAATTCACTGAAAGAGTCAACTCGAAAGAATTTTCAGCTAATCCGTTTTGTAATTATCATATCATTGATAAGTCGATTGCTCATGCATAATCTTCCTCCTTAACAATGACATCACATATTCAGTATAATCCTAAAAAAAATATGATATCTATTTTAATACCGTCTTTACTTACTGTAACACCCCAAATCCTGCGTAGACGTTATGGCCGAATCTGGCGATGTCACATGGAATGGAATTTGAAATCGAATTTATCAAGTTAAAACTGTTTTCGTTTACTAGCTTTTATTTATCTTTCGTCAATTTCAAAACTATTTTCTCGTTAATTTGATTCGTTTAAAAACAAATTCTGTAGCGGAAGCTTTTAAAACTGTGATTATTTAAAGAAAATCATTCGCGTTTAGGAAAAATATTGTATTTAATTAAACCGAGTTTTCGTTGTGTTTTGTAGTTTAAAAGTCCATGTAAACAGTTAAAATCCAAAGTAACGAAAAATAATCCAAAAGTCCAAATTACATCGAAAATACCCCAAAAATAATAGGAATTAAAACCTTAGATGGAATTAAATCAGTTCAATAGTCCTATGGTCACCGTTGAGTCCTCCGCCACACCGATCTGTCTAAGTCTGGAGGTTACCTATACAGATAAATAAAAAGGGGTGAGTTTACGTAAACTCAGTGTGTAATCCCCACAGAAGACATGCATACAGTCAAACAACAGTTATCAATCAAATGCGATGCAGGCTAAGCCCATTCGAATCTGATTTACATCGATGTAAATCGATATCTTACCTACCAGCCTCTACACACCATCTCCGACCATCCCTACACACCATGTGGAGTTTAAAACACCTACCCAGCCCTACACACCAAGTCGTACTGAATGCGGCACTTATCAGTAATGTTGCAGCTGAGCTACCAGATAATAGGCATGAAAGTCTTTCAGTACACTTCCTCCAATAATCAATCATTCCACCCCAATGCAGATGCAACTAAACATATCAATGCAGATATACAGAAATACTTGCTTACATGTTAATAATCAGTTATCAGTTATACATACAGATCAGTAAACATGCATAAGTTTCATATGCTCAATACATATATTGTATGTTCAGATCACACAATTTAGGGTCTAAGTAGTGCTTACCGACCCTACAGTAGGTTCACAGTCGACTTGGACGAACCATGCAATCCTAGGAAATGTTTTAGCTAAATGGGCTCACACGCCCATATGGTTTGCCCGTGTGGGCCTACACACTTAGATTGGCCTTGGCCCGTGTGGATCACATGACCTAGCCCAAATTCCACATGTCCAGTTCAGTATAGCTTGTGTGGCCCACACGGCCACACCCCGACCATCACACAATCATGTCTTGCGTACGGCCTAGCCTTGGTCAATCACACAGTCGTATTGTCACATACGACTTACCATACGCCCGTGTGGGGTCGACAGTGGCCTTTTTTGACTTTTATCGAAAGCTCGATTTCTACGTTTTGGGTATACATCTAGTTTCGATTCGCTGTAAAACCACTCCTAAGCCTTCCAAAACCTATAAACAAAGCATCCAACCTCGAGTTAGTAACTTGCTTTAACGATTTCACTATTCGAATCAAAACAGAACCGACTTACCCCCGATGACAAACCGCTAAAAGCGTACTAAACCGAAGAGGTGCAATTCCCTGCTCCACAATCTGCTCCTAAATGGAATTAACACTCATTGATTACTATAAATTGCCATTGCCCAAAAGCCGAAACCAACAATCATAGGAGCGCAAAATTCACTTACCAACCAATTAAAAACCCATAAACCAGGCACAATCTAATGATAACACCACTAGCACAGTTGGAAAGAAATAAAAATGAAAAGAAGTTTTATCAGAAGAGAAAAATGCCAGAACTTAGCAAGAGAATTGAAGAAAATGTCAGATTGAAAATTTGGATAATGAGAGAGAAAATTTTGAAAAAATAAAGATAATAAAAATAAAAATCTAAATAAAATATGATCATGTCCCTTGATTTCCTCTCACTAACACCTAACTTCCTCAGATTTCTTGTTTGACCGAAACTCTCAGTCAAACGAGCAAAAATAGACTCCCACGCTCACGCAGGGATTCGAACACGGGACCTTCAACAACCTAACACCTAACTTAACCACCAGACCAACAGGCACATTCTGATATGGTTTCATAAATAATTTAAAATATGCCCACTTATCAAATTTAAGGCTTAAGTCAAAAAAATACCAAAATTTGCCAAAGGTAAGCCTTGAACCATTTTGTCACATTTTCATAGAAGCCAAAATAGAAATTTTTAAGGCGTTACACTTACTGGCCCATTCTCATTCTGACTACATCATTAATCATTTAGCCTTTGAACTCTTTAATTCCACATTCATGAGCTTAATCCATATAAATCTTTTGAATTTTATTAAAACTATACGGGTAAGGGGGTGGAGATCGTAAGCCTCAAAATTCAACTTTAATATATATACTCATATAACAAAACATTTATCATTCCATTTACTATAAAACATTTATCTGTACCTTTTCGAATTCTATTTCATCATAAGTAACATTTTTTTTTACTTAGGCACGTGAGTATCACTTCCAGCAGTATCGAAATTAGCTCAGTTGGAAAGCATATATGTCTATTTTTAAGACAAGTTTCATCAGAGTCTGGAGATATGACACTATCACAAGTTGTATAATGGCATATATTTCTAGACTCCACATATGCTACGTTCAGCTCGAAAACTGACTAAACTATAGCTCTGATACCACTAAATGTAATACCTCTAACCCGTATCCATCGCCAGAACAGGGTTACGGATCGTTACCAAAATTTTTCAAAATATTTTCCAGATAATTCATGCAAGTTACTATTCATTAATCGAGATTATTCATAACGTCCCTTAATAAGACCCTCGAGGTCCAATTTAGGATTAGAATCGAGTCTGGACTTAATCGGAACCTCTAAGAATTTGTTACGTCATTTCAAAATTTTTCCAAGTTGCAAGGCTCACACGCCCATGTGGTCCAAGGGGCACGTCCGTGCTATAGGCCATGTTCGATTTAAGTTGCTCTCTGACTTGCACACGGCCATGCCATTCACTTGTGTGCTAGGTCGTGTGGTTAATTAATTCAATTCGAATTAGGTGCAGGTTTCACATGCTTGTGTTCTAGGCCGTGTGACACACACGCCTGTGTCTCTGCCCATGTGCTCAATTCTAAGCATTCTATTTCTCAAAATTAAGGTGTAGGGGACATACAGCCTAACCACATGCCCGTGTTACCAAGCCGTGTGTCACAGACGGTCTAGATACACGCCCGTGTGTCTATCTGTACGGACAAAATAAAGCCATTTCTAGCTTTATTTCTCATCCAAAATTTCACCCATGACCTGCACTTGAATCACACATACAAATACCAACCATTTCAAAGATTCAAGATAAGCAAACTCTATCACTCAACATGATATATCATCACAGGCATTCATGTTTACAATCTTACTCTTTAATAAGCATACTTGTTTCCCCTTTCTTAATCAAACAATCTTAATCAAACAATATATAGTACCTATGTTACCACCACAACATGAACTTAAATACATATATATACATGTACCAAAACATAATCATCACTAGCCATTCCAATAGCTAGATTACAATAATCATTTACATTTTCATGCCAATATGGCCAACATAACCTATACATGTCATTACAACTATAATAGATTTACCATATATATACCAACATAAGCCGATGGATAGTGTGAGTGATCTTCGCCAAGCTTCCAATCCAACGGGCTTCTGATTTACTCTAAAACAGGGGAAAATAAAATATAGTAAGCATGAAATGCTTAGTAAGTTCGTATAACATGGTACTTAACTTACCATTTATCCTATTTGAGATAACTAAGTAAGGCATATTCAACCACTTTGATTTCAAGCCCTATACACATCTTCATTGCCCTTGTTAGTCATATATTCCATAGTAATATCAAGACATGTATAGGCTCAACAACAATCAAGTTCCCATGTACATATGTTTTCCATAACATGAATTCATTTAACATGTATAGACCATCTCTTATTATTAAAAGAATAGCTTCATAGTAGTTCATTTTGAGTTCAGATCATTTCATGTCAGGAATTTACTCACTTTATTCGAGTTTTAAGGTCACACAAGTAGTAGTCCATCCAAGGTGTACGGGTCTATGATCAAGGATGAACATTCTCATCATGTTATTTCCATATACAAATATCATCTTCTTGTATTTCATGTAATATTCTTTTCATGTCATTTTTCCATATCATATGTATCATTCCATGTCTTTTTTTTTTTAAATTCTTCTTTGCCCTTATTAAAACTTTACATGTTGAATTTATTCGAAATATTGATGGATACACAGGTAGTACACCGAAGGTGTACAAATTAGAATCCTTCAATTCATGTCCAATAGTACCCTTAAGGTACAATTTTTAGAGAGTACACTCTCGAGCTACACATGTATATAACAGGACTACCAGTCCAAACTACGTCATATGCTCTAAAGAACTTGATTTGGATTACCCGTCCAAGCTTAATCCAATCCATAACATATGGTCAAGAGGACTTATATTAGGATTACCCATTCGGGCTAAATCCTTTCTGTAATGAAGTCATTAGGATTACTTGTCCGAGCTAAACTCATTCTGCAATAAATGTTGGACCTCATTTTGTAACACCCTGAATTTGGGCCTAGAAGTATTGGGCCTTGAGTGGGGGTCCATAAGGAGGTTGTATATAGGTATTTAATTGTGCAATGAAATGAAATAATTAAATGTTTGCTTTAGTGGTTAATGGCTTTGAGAAGTGTTGGAGAAATCTTGGGTTTAAACTTGGGCTTTATCAAAAATTTTGGTATTAAGTGAAAAAAAAAACTGGATGCTTGGATGAGGGCCTTTTAAATTATTGTGGTAAATAAATGACACAAGGAAGTATGTAGTCTAGTGGTTGTGGCGTCATTAAAGTTGTATGGGAGCCTAGGTTCAAGTCTTGGCTCTTACAATTTATTTTGGTTTTTTAAGGGAACCTGGACTTTGGCCTTTAGACCTTATAATTAATTGGGGATAAAAAATGACACAAAAAGCCTTGTGGCTTAGTGGCTAGAAGGGTATGGAGCATCTGAGGGGAGGCATGGGTTCGAATCCCATGGCAAGCAAGGAGCATTTATTTTGCTAACAGGCGTGCAAGAGTTGGTGTTGAATTTAAACTCGATGTTGGAGGGATCCCACATGGGAAGCTAACATAAGAGTGGATCTGGTCGGCTTTAAATAGAGGAACCATGAGGAGAGTAAAGGTACCTTTCTTAGTGATCCCTTTCATTTGTATGGCGTGCTCGTTTGGGTTGGGCGTCGGCTAAGAGTGCTCGGAGCGTGGATTAACTCTAGTCTCCTATCAGGTGTGTATTTCTCACTACTCTAGCTGTAGGATGGCTACTTCGGGCCGCGATGGGTCGAAAGGGGTCATGTGGGCCCAATAGGCCTACGGGCCCAATTGGATAAGTTGTTTGATTGTGTAGTAAATATTGGACTAGGCTAGGTGAATCTCATATCTGTGGCTAGATTTGGGCTAAAAGGGCCACACGAGCGTGTGGGCCTATTTGGGTCGAGAATAGGCTTTAGGCTCATTCGTATTGTTATCCCTGTTTAGAATACTTTAGTTTACCAAATTACCAAAGTACCCCCGATTTACAGAATTACCGTTCTACCCTCGATTTATAGAATTACCATTTTACCTTCGATTTATAAAATTATCGTTTTACCCTCGATTTACAAAATTACTAAAATACCCCTGGTTTGTAAAATTACTAAAATACCCCCTGATTTGTAAAATTACTGAAATACCCTCGACTTGTAAAAATTACCAAAGTACCCTCGATTTATAGAATTACTGTTTTACCCTCGATTTATAAAATTATTATTTTACCCTTGATTTACAAAATTACCGTTTTACCCTCGATTGTGAAATTATTGAAATACCCCTATAAGGTAGAATTACCAAAACACCCCAGTTTGTAAAATTACCAAAATACCACTGGTTTGTGAAATTACCGAAATACCCTCAATTTGTAAAATTACCAAAATACTCTTGATTTACAAAGTTACAGAAATACTCTTGACTTTCTAAAAATTATGGAAATACTAATGGTTTACAAAATTACTGAAATACCCTTGGTTTGTAGATTTACCAAAACACCCTTATAGGATGAAATGACTAAAATACCCCTGTAGGGTAAAGAGACCGTAAAGCCCCTGTAGGGTAAAGAGATCGTAAAGCCCCTGTAGGATAAAGTGACTGTAATACCCCTGTATGGTAAAATAACGAATATGCCCTTATGTTCCGTATAACTGATGTGCTTAGGATTTACATATATTGATATTGGATTAGTTAAGTTTGAGTGACAGGTGGTGGTTATCGTAGGCGATTGATTTTGGAAGCGTTTCAACTTCAACCCGTAACGGTGTGTACTAACCTCGTAATAGCTTAGATTAATATTTCTTTGAGAAGCGAAATGCTAAAATCTGGGTATTTGGGAACTTGTAATGTTGCGTTTGGGTATAGATATGATAAATATGATAAGATCGGTGTTTGGATCGATGGAACAGGTAAGAAATCAATTTTGTGCACGATGGTAAGTTGGGCCTCAATATGCTGAAATTGGGCCCAATGGGCTTTCGGACCCATTTGGGTAAAATTGATAGAAAATGGAATTTGGAAAAGTTGCATGATAACACGGTTAGTACTATTGTAAAATTTGGATTAAGCAGGCTTAGTGGGCTAAATCGGCATTCGTAGGGCCCATTAGAGGTTTTGGGCCCAAAAGCCCGAGTTTGATAAAGTGGGTTAAAGATCATTGTTTAAACACTCGAAAATATTGATAATTGTTGATGAACATGGAAAGCGTTGATATTTGGTAAAATTATGAAATTACCCTTATAGTATGAAAATGACTGTTTTGCCCCTAGGTAAAAATGACCATTATACCCCTAGGGTTTAATTATAAATTTGATATGTGGGATATGATATAAATGATTGATATGATATGCACATGATATGTATAAAATGCACATGATATGTATGAAATACACATGATGTATTCATAAATGCATTGGGTTGGGTTTTTATATGGATGGAGGAAGTGCAAAAGGGCTTATGCCCCAGTTTATTGAAAAGGGCTTATGCCCCAGTTTACCGAAAAGGGCTTATGACCCGTTTATTGAAAAGGGCTTTGCCCCAGTTTACCGAAAAGGGCTTTGCCCCAGTTATTTAAAGATGCTAGGCCTCCAGATATATGATAAAGCAGCTATGCTACCAGTGGTGTGTTGGTTGGGTGGGTTGAATCATTCCCCACATGGTGTGTTGGTTGGTAAGGGTGGAGAGTAGCGGATGGTGGGTCGAGTAGTCTCCCCAAATGGGCTTGCATACATTCATTGGTATTTCATATGATATTGAAATGGGCTTGCATACATCCATTGACATTACATGTGATATTGAAATGGGCCTATGGGTCATACTGATTTCTGATAAAGGCTTGACCAGTGAAATGATTTATGAAAAGGCTTGACCCGATGATATGATTTATGAAAAGGCTTGGCCCGATGATATGATTTATGAAAAGGCTTCACCCGAGAATCGTTAAACGAAAGGCTTCAGCCCAGTATATGTCAAGACTAAATAGGGCTTTGGCCCAGATTGTACTGATACTGTGTTTTCACTGTTTGTATGTTATTGGGATTACACATTAAGTTTTCGTAAACTCACCCCGTTTCTAACTGTGCAGGTAATTCCTAAGCTTAGATGGTTTAGAGCTGTGAGGGACTCGGAGATGGCCACACTACTGTTTCTGTTTCTTTTAATTGCAATAAGTAGCCGATTTATTTCTTTATAAGTTTTATCTTATTAATATTATTATTTGGTTTTGGGTTGTAATAAGGCCATTTTAATTATTTTTCTGGGATTATTTTATTTTATACCCTATATTTTACTGATAACAATCCAAAATGGGTTAGACTTAGGCCGCATTTTCAAAATGATAATTGTTTTCAAAATAACGCAATGATACAATTAATCGGTTTATCAAAAATATCTACTTAAATGAATTCCAACTCGTTTTTCTCAAAACCTAACCTAGCACCAAAGTGTGGCAATGGTTGTGGGCATGTCTAGGATTGGATCCAATCAAGAGCTTGGTACTTAAGACCTTCTAGGCTCACCTCCTCTGTTTGGATACCTACGGTGCACGACTTCCATTCACTTGGTTAGCGTTATCAAGCAGCGGTTTTTAAAACACTAAAACAAAGCATGGATTTTTAACTTCAATGTGGCACGTCAGATTCAGCCATTACGTTTGGGCCGGGTTTGGGGTGTTACACATTTATTTTAAGCAAATCCATCGATTTTCATTTATTCAAACGAGATTTAATATTCCCAAGCGTTTTCTGGTATGCGATCATTTCATACGTCTTTAGCATTCATATAATTCATATGATAATATTCCACATCCATTCTGAGCATAAAAGCAACATTTCCATCGTTTACCCTTTTAACATCTATAGGGCATTATCGATTAATTTGAACATTTTTATTTAACGGGCTTGATCAGATATGTAATCATTTCACATATATATGAAATTTATACAGTTTACATAATCACAATCAAAACAAGCATGTAAATAAATATAATTTAGTTACACGAACTTATCTCGACAAAGGTTTGTGTACAAACATCTACTAATCCGACATTTTCCTCTTTTTCCTCGTTCTAACTTCGAATTGGTCTATCCGGATCTATTACGAGTAAATTTTACATCAATTTCACACATCTCATATTTATTTTGACTCAATTCATATCCTAGGAAAAATTACCATTTTACCCTTAACTTTTCAAAAAATTACCATTTTGTCCCAGGGCTCGGAAAATGAAATTCATGAAATTCGACCCTCCACCCAAGCCTAGCCAAAATATACATACAACTTTTACAGCACATACATTTCAAAAATTTCAGCATTTTCTATGGATTTTCACCATTTTTCACTTTAGTCCCTAAATCAAGTTTTCATGAAAAATTACTTTGTAAAAGTTGTTTATCTATCACCATTCTTTCATTTTCTACCATAAATTTCATATTTCCAGCATATACATTCTTGACCCAATTTTTATACCTTGATAACTTTTCAAATTAGTCCCCCAAATAGATAGATTAGACTATCCCGATTGCAAAAATATCAAAATTACTAAAAACGGGACAAGAAAACTTACCCAATTTGGCCATGAAAGTTTCTTCTCTCTTTCCTAGGGTTTTCATGTTTATTTTGGGGAAAAATATGAGAAAATTTTGATTTTTATTTTCTTTTCATCTTTTTAATTAACTAATTTAGTTGAATTTCGATTTAGTCCCTAGCCTTTTTCTCATTTTCCATGGATGAATCATCCAAAAATATCTACATACTTTTTATTAATAGTCTAATTACCATATAAGGACCTTAGGTTTTGAATTCCATAGCTATTCGATCCTTCTAGCTACTAGAATTCAACTTTTGCATTTTATGCAATTTAGTCGTTCTCGTAATTAAGCACCTAATCGATAAAATTTTCTTTTCAAAATTTCCACATGACATTTCTAATTTAATATCGATCATATAATAAAATAAAAATAAATTATATTTTTTGGCTCGAATTTGTGGTCTCGAAACCACTGTTTCGATTTCACTGAAATTGGGCTGTTACAACCTATCAATTTGTTCCTTTCATTTTGGCCTCAGAGCTAGGTTAAGAGAAAATAGTGGACATGAGTGAAGAAAAAAAGTGAAGGTAGTCTCACAAAGATTCCCCATTTTGATGGTTTTCACTACAACCATTGGAGTGAGTTGATGGGGAATTTGCTAATATCCAAAGGGTTATGGAACCTAGTTGAGATTGGGTTTGAGGAGCCTAGATTGTCGATTGTGCTGACCATCGCACAATAAGCACATCTGGATGAAACAAAAATGAAGGATCATAGGGTCAAGAAATATCTATATTAAGCCATAAATCGTGTGACTTTTGAGCAAATTTTGGATAGAAGAACTTCCAAAATTGTCTGGGATTCCTTGAAACGTAAATTTTGTGGAAATGAGACAGTGAAAAGGTCTCTTCTCAATAATTTGAGAAGAGAATTTGAGGTGTTAGAGATGAAGTAACAAAGAGACCATGCCTGACTCTATGATCGTAGAGAAAATTTTAAGGACCTTGACAGAATGATTCACCTATGTGGTGGTTTCTATCGAAGAGGCAAAAGATACACATACTATGTCGATTGATAAGCTACTGAGTTCATTGTTTGTGTACGAACAAAAGTTTAAGAGGATGGATAGAGAAGAAGGTCAGGCTTTAAAAGCTGTTGTTGCAGATGAAATGCTTGGAGGCAGATGACGTAGTGCATACAGAAGACATGGAAGAGGTAGAGGAAGATCATTTGACAAAGCTCTGGTGGAGTACTATAAATGCCACAATTGGGTATTTCCAGTATGAATGTCCAAGATGGAAGAGTAAAGGTAACTTTGTGGAACTGGGTGAAGAGGAAGAACTGCTCTTGATATCTTTTATGGAGACACAAGATTCAAAACAAGATGGTGTATGGTTCCTTGATTCAGGATGTTCAAATCATATGTGTGGAAATAAGAAATGATTCACATATTGGTCAAAGCTTTGACACAGTCAAACTTAAAAATGGTACAAAAATGGCATTAATGGGAAAAGAAAGTGTAAGATTGAAGATTAGAGGTATCAAAAAATAATTTCTAAAGTTTATTTTGTTCTAGAACTAAAGAATAATTTTCTTAGCATAGGACAGTGCTAGGAGAAAGAGATTGATATTCTAATTCATGGAGGAGAGTGCAAGTTATATCATCCATAAAGAGGGCTCATGGTGACAATGAGAATGACCAGCAATCAAATGTTGTACTTCTAACAACTGTTTTACCAAGCACATACTCAAAGCCACTTATTCTATCATCCTTTCAAACTATCACGGAAGATGTTTCTCACCTATGGCATTGCAGGTTCGATCATTTGAACTATAAAAGTTTACGAATAATGCAGTCCCAAAAGTTAGTTCGTGACTTACCAACAATCATCATTCCAAACAAAGTTTGTACTCACTATCTGGTTGGAAAGTAAAACAGGGAGGAGTTGTCAAAGAAGAGTTCATTAAGAGCATCAAGAAAGTTGTAGCTGGTTCATGATCATATTTGTGGACCTATCACACCATTCTCGATAAGTAGGAAGAGGTATTTGCTCAGCTTTATTGATGATTTTAATCGTAAGGTTTGGGTTTATTACTTATGTGAAAAATCGAAGACATTTGGAATATCTGAAAACTTGAAAAAATATGTTGAGAAGGAAAGTGGTGAGCTTATAACATGTTTACGCATAGATATGGGTGGAGAGTTCACCTCTTATGAATGTAATAATTTTTTAAAGAATGGTATTTGCAGACAACTAACTGCAGTCTACACCCCACAACAAAATATGGTAGCAAAGAAGAGGAATTGAACCATTATGAATTCGGTTTGAAGCATGTTGTTTGAGAAATGGGTTTCAAGGGAATTTTGGCCAGAAATAGTTCAATGGAGTACCCATGTGATGAATGGAAGCTTAACAATAGTCATGAATCGAAAAACACCAGAGGAGACATAAAGCAATGTTACACCATTTGTGGGCTATTTTCGAGTATTTGAGTGTGTTGCTCATGTAAATATGCTTGAACAAAAAAGAACAAAGTTAGATGACTAGAGCTACAGTTGTGTTTCCTTTGGTGTGAGCAATGAGTCCAAGACTTACTAGTTGTATGATCTAGTCTCTAAGTATATTGTGATAACTCGCGATGTTGTCTTTGAAGAAGATAGATGTTGGGATTTGAGTTAAAATTTAGAGGAAAAAAACAAAGAGTTGGAATAGGGAGATAATATTTTTGAGAATAGTGATAATTCTTTTGAAAATGATACAAGTGAAGAAAACCAAATATGGAGAAAGTAGTTCGAACCTCTCTAAATAGATCCCCACCAAGTCTAAACGCACTACTCGAGGTTGAAAGGAAAACTAGAAGAGCTCCGAAGTGGCAAAAAGATTACGTGAGTGGCACAGGATTGGTTCTTTTTTATGAACATGAAGAAGGTAACAACTTGGTTCTATACACCACGCTAGACTCGATCACTTTTGAAGAGGCTGCCGGACGTGAAAAATGGCTTGAAGCTACAGAACTTGAGATTCAAGCCATTGAGAAAAATGAAACATAGGAATTGGTGGAACTTTCAATTGGTGCAAAGAAGATCAGAGTAAAATGGGTGTTTAAAACCAAGTTAAATGAACTTGGTAAGGTTGACAAACACAAAGCACGCTTGGTGGTGAAGGGATATGCCAAAAAATATGAAGTTGATTACAATAAATTTTTTGCACCAGTTGCGAAATGGGATACAATCTGAATGATGATTGCAATAGTTGCACAAAAAGGTTAGAGTATTTATCAACTTGATGTTAAAAGTGCTTTCCTTTATGGAGAGTTTGTGGGGGAGGTTTTTATTGATCAACCATGTGGCTTTGAGAAAGAAGGGAATGAGAATAAAGTCTACATGTTGAAGAAGGCATTGTATGGTCTTAAGCAGGCCCCAATAGCATGATATAATCACATTGAGTCTTACTTTACCAATGAAGGTTTTGAAAGGTGCCCATCTGAACCGATTCTTTTCATTCAAATTGATTTGAAAGGTAGAATTTTTATTGCTAGTTTGTATGTTGGTGATCTCAGATTTACAGGAAATGATGAGGGATTGATTGAAGCTTTTAAAAATTCTATAATGCAAGAATTTGAAATGACTAATCTTGGGAGGATGAGATACTTCCTTGGAGTTGAAGTGTTACAGAATGAGAAGGGCATTTTTATTAGTAAGAAGTTTGCTAATAAAGTTCTTGAGAGATTTGATATGTTTAGGTGCAATTCTATTAGAAGTACTATTGTTTCAGAAATAAAACTTGTGAAGGACGAAGATGGAGTTAGAGTAGATGTCACTGGTTACAAGAAAATTGTGAGAAGTTTTTGATATTTAACTATGGCCAGACTAGATTTGATGTACGTGGTTGGATTGGTGAGTCAATATATGGAGAAACCTACTGAACTTCATCTTAGTGCAACAAAAAGGGTTCTTCGATATCTAAAGGGAACCTTAGAGCTAGGCATTTTGTACAAGAAAGATAGAACTTGAGAGTTGGTTGGCTATACAGATAATGATTATGTTGGGGACCAAGATGACAAAAAAAGTACTTCAGGGTATGCTTTTTTGTTCGGAGAATAAGCTGTTACATAGTCTTCAAAAAATAACCAGTGGTGACCTTGTCCACCACCGAGGCAGAGTTCGTAGCAGCATCAACAATATATGCATGTCAAGCAATTAGGATAAGGAGAGTCTTAAACGCTCTCAATCATCCTTAGAAAGAAAGTATCACATTGTATTGTGACAATGCTTCTACCATCAAACTTTCAAAGAATGCGGTATTACACGGGAGGAACAAACACATTCATGTAAGGTACCACTTCCTTCATGAGTTGTCTAATGATAAAGTTATCGAACTTGTTCATTATGGAATGGAGGAACAAATAGCAAACATCATAACCAAGGCATTGTAGTTGGAGACTTTTGAGAAGCTTAGAAAGAAATTGGGAATGTATGGAACAACAGAAGTAAACTGACTGCAAGTATGCAAAATAGTTTGGGGGAGGAATGTTTGAATTAGTCAATGTAAGGTTGTTCTATTTTTGTTTCAATAAGAACTAGTATATATGACCAAACTGTTTTCTATATTTGTACGGTTGCTTGACGTGGATTTTATTTTGTTTTTTATTCCATTTGTATAGTTATATATAACCCAGTACTTTGATTTCAATAAATGAAGCGTGAGTTTCATCTACTTAAAAAACTTGAATTTGTTCCTTTTAGTTGGAAGAAAGGTTATTTTTGAAATATATATATATGGATTGTGATAGATCTAGAAATACGATTTGATGGGGCAAATTTTTTTTTGAAAAATTCTTGAATTAGATTAATAGAAAAATAAAGCGTTTACAAAAGTTCTACCATATGAAACGACAACACAATAACCAATGTAAAAAAATAAATAAATTAAACCTTTTCACTATTTCTTGTAAATAACTCAATCAATAATAAATGAGCTATTTCATCCCTCCTTTAAGGCATCTGAAACAACAAAACCAGGGGCTTCTGCAGAAAATAAAACGTCTCTTTCCAAGTATAAAAATCGAGACTTCCTTATCTTTTCATATCTCTCAAGCCTCAGACACTGAGAGAAGCCTAATCTGTTTGCTGATTGTCCATGTTTGCTATTCTATCGCGTATAAAGGCAGCCTCTCCAATAGATAAGTGTTTTCCTCTATTTGCAAACCCTCTTTAGCAAGAATGTGGGCCAGTTCGTTTTCGTTTCTAGTTACATGCCTAAACATACATCCAACAAAATTTTCATTGGTTTTCTTTACGTCGATTATATAGGCACTCAACACTAATCTTTCAATCACTCGTGCATGTAGCTTTTTTATCACCGAAAGATTATCTCTTTTAATCACAACCTTATTGACACCCAAATCCAACCCCATCTGAACTGCCTCAAGATATGCTATTGCTTCCGCTGCAAAAGGGGTAGGTACGTGATCATTAATAATTGTTCTCGAACCAATTATCTTACCATGTGTATTATGGAAAACTAACCCTGAACAAGATTTGTTTGATCTAGAAAGGTAAGCCACATCGAAGTTAATCTTATGCCATGAGGGTTTAAGTGGTCTCCACCTCTCCAAACCAACTTGCCTACCAAGTAATTTTTCGTTAATCCCCTCGAAGTCTTTTACATGCGATCTGATGAACTTTGCTACTATGTTGCTTGATTGATGACTCCTATCATGAACAATTGTATTTTTGTCAAATTTATATTAGCATTGTTGACTGCATTTTTTTACTATTAAATTTCATGTATAATTATCCAATAATTAAAGTATACATTTATACATTTATGATTTGAAATATGAATAAAATTGAAGGGGTTGGTGTTTTTTGGGGGGGTTTGAAGAGGGCAAAATTTAAAAATTTTGAGGGGTTTAATGTAATAAAGTTCATCTTCAAGGGGCGCTATGTAAATTTCTAAAAAGTTAGGGAGGGTAGTGGTCCCCACCTACCCCCTATATCTGCCAATGTATAGGGGCGAACAATCTGGAGCCAAATTTTTTTTTTGGGGGCAAAATTAAATTGTATATTTTACAATAGTAAAAATATAATTTCACCATTTTAATAGTCTATATCTTTATAATTTTTAAAAGATTAAATCAACTTTTTATTTTGGGGGGCCAAAGTACAATTTTACTATTGCTAATTTAAAATTTTATAAATTATAAAGGGTCTAAATGAAAAAATTTCCATTTAAGGGGGGCTGGGGCCCTTGCCAATCCCCTAGGCTCCGCCACAGGAGGTGGAGGGGGTGGCGGGGCTATCCTCTAAAATGGGAAATTGCTTCTTTAGGCTCTCAAAATTTTATAAAATTTTAAGTTAAAATATGATAAATTATAGTTTGCCTCCTCAGAAAATATTAAAATTTTAATGTAATCCTTTTTAAAAACATAAAAGTAAAAGGCAATAGCGGGATGAAATTGCATTTTAATTTTTATAAAAGTATATAAATTATTAGAGGTAGAGTCACTTAATAGTTATTGGTAAGTCTAAAAAAAGTCCTAGAATAAAGAATTAGAAATTCAACAATAAAAATCAACAAAACAAATGAAACAGTGGACTCTATCAAATAAGGGTTGCATTTGAATGGTTAATACATTCAACCAAACATGTTGTAAGTATCTTATATTAGATTTGTCTATGGGCAGGTCTGCCCAAAAAGTGAAAGGGTTTGGGCAAAAATATAAGCTAAAAAAATGGGATTGGAAAAACGGGTTAGGTCCTGAATAAGATTTATTGGGCTCAGGCCTAGCCCAACTTTGCAAAAAAAAAAAAACTCCGTTGTTTTGCTGCTGTTTTTTCACTTTTTTGTTGCCATTTTCACTTTTATGTTGATACTATTATGTTGTTATTATTTGGATATTGTATAACTCTTGTTTTATTATTAATTTTGCTATTATTTTAGAGTCATTTGCTTATTAAGTTACACCACACCTATTTAGTGTTATTTAATTATAAAGATTTTTAAAAATTATTTTTAATTTATTAGAAAATATTTATTTTAATGTTTTAGTGTTTTTGATACGAGTAAATTAGACCGGGTTCAAGTTTTATCATTTTTATCTGGATCAGTCTTTAGCAAAAGTTTAAATTTATTTTTTGGACCGTACCTATCAATCGGATCTAAAATTTTTATCAATTTCCCACTAATTCATCCAAGAATATATATATATATTATTCTTTACCAAAATCTCACCCAAGTAAACTCCCAAAAAAGGGAAAATACACGCACGCAAAAGATAAATAGTTGGAAGAAAGTGAGTAAAAAGAACACAGTTCGAAAATGTGGAAGAACAGATAGGCGAGTTGAGCGTGATTACTAAAAAATGCACTCTTCAGTCTTGACAAAATAGATGCTCAAATACATTTTGGACTTGAAAAAAAAAAAAATCTTACACGTCATCTGTCACACCATCAATGTGGTTAGCACAAAGTTCAGAGATTTTATGGAAGTGTGCGACTTAAGGAATTAATTGATTGCTTATTTTCAATTAGAGGTTAAATTGAATTAGTAATTTTTATTAAAATTTAATTTATTATTAAATTATTTTATAGGAATTTTATTATATTAAGTTTTTTTAAATATTTTGAATAACAAAACCTATAATCTTTAGAAAATTTTAATAAATAGACAATGAATGTTAATAAAATGATGTAAACAGATAAAATTTAATGTTACGACATAATGTAATTTATTTCGATTGAACTTTAGTTGAATTGATATTATTATTACAACAATAAAGAGGACGTAATTTCAAGTACAATTAAGCATGTTTCTTTTCTTAAAAATATGATTTATGCTAAATAAATAAATTTGAAGTCCAGTGTCGGAAAAGTCTTGCATTGATTGGTCAATCTAATAAATAATTAAAATTTTATTTTATTTATATTAAAATTTATTGTATTTAAATATTTATAATTAAACTTATTTTTAAAACATTCGTTTTTATAAATGAACCAATCAATTTAAATTGATTAAATCGAAATTGTAATACCATACGTTGGTT
Organism: Gossypium arboreum; assembly: GCF_025698485.1. NCBI lineage: Eukaryota > Viridiplantae > Streptophyta > Magnoliopsida > Malvales > Malvaceae > Gossypium > Gossypium arboreum. The sequence goes on along the minus strand of NC_069073.1, from coordinate 8,421,160 downwards.
CTTTTCGATAGTACATACATTAGTTCCTTGATTGATTCTTACATTTGTTCATAGAAAAAGGACAATTAAAAACAAGGAAAATAGTGCATAAAGTGAAGTGAAAACATGTCTATGATTTCATCCATTCAATGAAATTGTTGAAAATCCTGTTAGAGCTACCATTTTCGCTAACACTGTTCATCACCGATCCCTTGAGTTGTAGTGCTTTAGCTTTGAATCTTTCATCATCTACCAATTGCTCAACCTTACCCTTAATCTCTTCTCGTGTAATGATCCCTCTTTCATCTCTGTTGAAGCTTAATCCAATCTTCCAAATGTCACAAATGTAGGTTTCGTTAATGAACTGATCAGCAAAGTAGGGCCAGCAAAGGAAAGGGATCCCATTGCTGAGACCTTCAACAGTGGAGTTCCAACCACAGTGGCTGATGAAGCAAGCAATGGATGGATGAGCTAGAACGGCTCGTTGGGGTGCCCATCCCACCATTTTCCCTCGGCCTGCAAGTCTCGCTTTGAACCCTATAGGGTAAAGTTCATCAGATTGAGTCCCTTCAGTGGTATCTGGTCTAACAACCCATAGAAATGGCCTGTTTGAGAGTTCCAGACCGAGAGCCAGTTCTTGGAACTGGATTGGGTCAAAAACCGTGAAGCTACCAAATGCCACATATATGACTGAGCCTGGAGGCTGTTGGTCGAGCCATTTCAAACAGGTTGCATCCTCAGGCCAAAAACTTCCGGTCAAGGGTCCAAGCTGGTTGGTTGCTGAGAGTGGACCAATGGGTAGGATCTCAGGGATTAAGCTAAGTGCTCCTGGTTCAAGGTCGAAAGTTGTGTTGCAGATTAGCCACTCAACATTTTCAACAGCTTTGTTGTTTCTCATAGCAAACTCGAATATAGTCTTTTGTGCGGTGAAATCACCAAGACAAACCCACAAAAAGTTGTTAGGGTGCATTGCAGGTGTGTTTGGGTACAGTTGAATCATATTTTCTCCATTGATTGGAGTTCCTGCGCGCAAAATAAAAAATTTCAAACAATGTTGGTCAATGAATCAAATATCTCAGGAATGAATCAATAACTTGATTGTTATACATATTCACCATGTTTATCAATGACTTGATCATCGAGCAACTTATCGGTGCTAAAAAGCAAGGCCAAAAGCATGGCGGAAGCAGGCCAGAAAGCAACTCCAGGTATTTCAAACTCTGCAGCAATGTCAAGTGCCCATCCCATGTTCACATCAGCTATGACACAACTGATCTTATTATCTTCAGATCCATTAATCTTCTTCACCAGCTTCTTCAGCTCCAATGGCATCACTTTGCTGATTCCATAGGTTAACTTCCCTAATTGCTTCCTATCCTCATCGGGTTCCATGCCGTCGGGGATCGAAACCAGACGAATTGAGCCCTCTCCATCAACCTTGTTGCCGAATGCATCCTTCACTCTCTTGTGATTGAAATCCGTGTTGACAAAGGTGATTTTGAATCCATGGCTAACCAAGTTATGAGAGAGCTCCATTAGAGGAATTACATGGCCTTGTGCTGGATATGGTATTGCTAGAATATGAGGATTGCCCATTTTCTGCTTTCTAATTCTCTCTATACAAGACTCTGGACTAAAGATTATGTTGGTTTTATAGAGAGATTTTGGTAATCCCCAATAACCTTATTGGAAATGTTAGTTTTTGTTTTCTTTTGGTTGGAGATTCTCTCAAATAGGGTGTTGGATATACACTCAATAGGGGTTGTAATTTTAAAATATATACATCAAAATCAAATTATGCTTTGGTTAAAATGTTAAAAAGATATTGAATATCATGATTTTTTAAGGTTTAAATTTCATTGGATAAACTACGTAGTTAGTGACTCAAATTTCATAAGTTTTTTATTTTTGGTATCAAAAATAAAAAAATTTCATTTTAAGCACTACTATTACCAACCATTCATTTTAATAATCCACCAATAACTTGAAGTTAGACAATGCTATTTTGCACTCATTTTAATCACCCAACTTTAGTAAAATTTTATTTTAACCACTCATTTTCTTTTTTCATTTTAGAATTAATTTTATTTTTTCAGAAAAAATCCTAAGATTTTACTATAATTGAATTATTTAGCTGCAGGAATGAAATTTAAGTTTTTTCCTATAAGTCAATTTCCTCTAAAACCTATCTTTTTCATGTAAAAATCAAAGCTTTTCCTTCTTTTACTAGAAAAAATAAAATTAATTCAAAAATAAATTAAATAATTTCCTGTAAAAACCTAAGTAGTTTTCTGTAAAACTTAAGTTTTTCGCTTTTTATCAAAAAAAAAACTAAAATAATTTTAAAAGGAGGAAATTAAAAGGTAATTTGGTTTCTCAAATCTTAGGATTTTTTCTTTTAGTTAAAAACTAAATTAAATTTTAAAAAATAAAGGAAATTAAAAAGATAGCTTGACTTTTTCTTATAAAAATATAAGTTTTTCCTGTAAAAATTCAAGTTCTTCTCATAAAAGTTCAAGTTTTCTCTTGGGAAAAATAAAATTAATCCTAAAAAATGAAAGAATTTAAAAGATAAAATGAAAATTAGTGACTAAAAGTTACAAAAAAATGAACATTAAATTAATCGCAGGAGACCACAATGAAAACGGTTATTACTAGCAGTCCCTAAAATACAATTTTTTTATTTTTAATGTCTAAAATAAAAATTTATGAAAGTTAAGTGAGAAACTATATAGTTTACCCAATTTCATTAAATGTATTTTTAAAATTGTATATAAATATATATAAAAAAAAGACAAAAACAACCTAAAATATTTGTTAATAAGACTCTTGTTTAATTCTACATCGTTTGTTTGCAGGAAAAAGAAAAAAAAATGGTATTAATCATTTCATAATTTGGTGATTAACAATGAAGTTTGGATAAAATAATAATTTATTTATTTTCTTTTTTTGCAAATTAACCAAAACAAAATAAAATAAAATTTGTGTTTTCATTTTCAATGACTTGGGTGCTTCTTCCTGGGAATCATCGTGCATTATTTGGCTTAGCATTGCATTTGGGGTGTTTTATTTCCAATTTTGGAATCTTATAAACATTAAACGACATTTCTTTCATTTTTAGTTTATCGAACTTTTGCATATGATTCAATTAGCAGGCCTTCAAGGAAATTTATGTAAATACAAATCGAATAATAACTTTTTTACCTTCTAATTTTACAAAAGAGTCATTTTAATCATCAATTTAATTTTTATTTTTTTAACTCTTAAGCTTATGTTTTTGTTAAATCACTTAAAATGAATAGAAATATTAACGCATTTTAACTTTTCTAATGTTGAATATACATGGATGACATGTCAGCATTCAATTAATTTTTAATTTTACAAATTTTAAAAATATTTTAATTATTAAAATTATTTAAAAATTATATTAATTAGAAAAATATTTTTAACATTTAAAATTTTAAAATTAGATGTTAACATATCATTTATATGATAATCCACGTATATGTCACGACAATAAAATTAACAAAAACATTAATTTTTCTATTTATTTTAGAACAATTTGATAAAATATAAATTTAAAATTAAAATAAATATTTTCTAATTGAAAGGCCAAAATAGTCCTTATATCAATACAAAATAAAGTTGTTTATTATTATGAGGCAATAATTGGTGAACAAATGATGTGACAATGAATTCATAATTCATAAATGTTAAAACTTTTATATAAAATATTTTTTTATATAAATTCTAAAAATATTTGCATACGACTCGTGTGTTTAAATTATTTTATGTCAAAATAAAATAAAATTATTATAAATATGAGGAACATCCATGATAATGTTAAAAATATTTGGCGTGATACTATATATAAACTTCAGTATTCAGAGCCTGATTTAGGGGCACTGGCAGGCGGTCGGACCTTTAAAATAGAAATTTTATTATATTAGTCTTTTAAATTTTAAAAATTTTAAATTAATAAAGATAAAATTACACTTTATATTTAATAATAATAATAATTTAATTTAATTTTTTAAAATTATAAAATATAAATAATTTAATGTCCACCACTAATTTTTTTCTGACTTCGCTCCTTTTAGTATTGATATAACTTTTGTTTATTCATATTGCTGAAACATCATTTCAACTTTTAATTTAGAAAATTAACATCAAGGAATTATTTATTTGGTTTAGAAGTAGGTGGGAAGTTATATAGATCACATCACTCTAATTTACAAAATATTTTTTAGTAATTGCGGTCTGACAAATTATTGGAGGCATGGAAATTATGCACATTAATTATCCAGGAAAATGAAAAACAATTGTGTGAGTTATCATGACAAACTATTTCACATAAATTATGATTTTCTTTTAAAAAAATAATGTCAATTTTCTTGTTGATAAAGAAACATTTTTATATTTAATATATTATAAATTGGTTATTAAATTATTAGAAAGTTGCAAGTTAGTCATTAGCTCGTTAAGCTGTTAACAAACACCGGATGTAGAGATAGGTAAATTTGTAATTTTTCCACTAAACTATTATTAATTTTACAATTTAATCATTCAATTTCAAAAAGTTACAAGCTAGATGTTGAATTATTAGTAAGCTTATATGTTTATACCTTATTCACTCAATCATTGCACCGTTATTCCCTAACTTAATAATTCAAACAATACTAATAACTCAAGCCTTAAACCCTAATAAGTCCAGTGTTAACTAGAGTTGTCCATGGGTCGAGCCGAGGCCAAGTTCCAAAAACATTTACATGCCCAAACCTGTTTTCGGGTTGGCTTGACCCACCCAAAAAAATCATTTATTACTAAAAAAATAAAAAATATTAAATATATATTTAATTAATATTTTATATATTTCATAATTAAATTAAAAAAATATTTTTATTACTTGAATTGAATTCGGGTCAAGTCGAGTTGAAGTACAAAATCATTATCCAAGCCGAGCCCAAGTCGAGCTAAGCCTATTGGGCAGGCGAGCTACCTAGCCCTTAGACGAGTCTGCTGTCAACCCCATGCCCCATCTATAACCAAACTGACTTAGCAATCCTTTATTATTAACCCACCTACCATTTTTCCTTTGGCTAAAACCATAACTCAAGAAAATTCACAATTAAAGTATTCATACAACCTTTAGTAACCAAATATCACCAAAATCATAATCAAAGCAAACAAAAATACCAAAAAAGCAAATAAAAAAAATGTCTCTTGTTTCAGCAAGCCTCAAACTTGACCTACATAAGCAAAAGGAAAGAATAAAATCAGAGAAAAAGAATACATAGATATAAAAGGAGACTCAAACACACCAAGTTCAATCAAAAGTTAATTGGAGAGCTCCAAACAACAGGGGCTCAATCCAAAATTCCAAATGTCCTAAGAAGAGGAACATATTGAAGAGTTAGGCGACCATTCAACCATTGGACAAAGATTGGAGAACACCTCCATTAAGGGTCTGAGTTTAAATCAATGAAGTTTTAGACCATTTCAAAGAAAATTAAACCATAAAATTAAAAGAGGGAAAAAGCTTCGGTTTAGTGTGTTTTTCTTTGTGGAGGAGGAGGTCAGATGGTGGCAAGATTATCGAAACACAATTGTGAAGGAGGTCCTTAAAACCCTAAACTTTAAAATAGTTCAGTGACCAACTTGTAATTTTTTTGAAATTGAGTGGTCAATGTGTAAACTTACTAATAGTTGAGTGACCTTAGGTGTTGTTTCCCTTATGATGATGAATAGTGAGTTAACGACCATTAGACATCCATTAAAAATTTAACATCCAAGTGACTTAAATGATAACTTACAAATAACTTAATAATCAATTTTTAACTTTTAAAATTGAGTAACCAAAATGTAAATTTACTAATAGTTGAATGACCTTAAGTGTAGTTTACTCTTTTATATATTTTGATTTCAAATTCAAGTATGGAAGTTTAATTATATTAATAATATGTTTTGAATAAAATTATTAATTAATACAGAAGGAAAAACTTAAAAGAAATAGAAATATTATAATAAAAATAAAATAAAATAGTAAAAACTCATCCGATCTTACAAGTTATAGGTTGAGGGGTGTAGTAGATTATGAATAGTAGTATAGAGGATGATATTCTGTATGGTTAGTGAATTGTGTTGACAAATTCAACCACTTTTTTTGCTAAGAGAAAAATGGATCCCATTGATTTATGTACATGAGAATTTTGTGTGTTTGATTTCTTTTGTTCTTACCCTCAAAAACATCTGTAAAACAACATCTACAAAAAGGCATTTCTCTCCTGAATAAACACCACATGTCAAATTGGGAACCTCAACACTCTTCCAAATGTCAAGAAAAAGAACTAGTCTTTGGACATAAATGTGCTGCATCTTAACTTTTAAAAAACATAAGTAAATTTTCATTCATCAATATGATACAAATGCTTGGCACTTGAACACCAACTTGCCATCGCAAAGTTGTATTGAGAATTCTAGTTATTGTTGAATCACCACTGAATTATCCACCTAAACTTAATGTTGTTGACCCAGCATGCTACTACTAGTCAAATACCAAAGCATATGTATGTGAATCGTGAATACCATGGTACATTTCCTTGAAAAATTCAAACATACACAGGAGAATTTTCTCAGTTGACTTATTTGGCCTTTAGCCTCAGCATCTTTAAGAAAGAAAACCAACAAAGCTTCGTCTAAATTCAGTGTCTCTTAGTTGAATTCATTTATCTCAACAAGACATTTCAAGTTGACATAGTCTAGGACTTTTCCTGTTATCAGGTTCTTTGTCGTTAGGCATTCACTTGCGTCACAATTCTTATATTCATGTATCATAAATGTATGGTCCTTACTGAATTCCTAACCAAAAACTTTATGAAATAAATGCTTTGAACCCAAGTTGGCTGACAGGTATGAGCCCCCAGCAAGTTGTCTTGTAATTGTTGAACTGCTTTGAATTTGGCCCAAAGACAATGATTTGCCATTTTGTCATCTAAATATTAATGAGCAGCACAATGTGCAAATCCAAGCCAAATGACATTGATCTAAATCTAGTTACAAGAATGGGATTACAATCGGTTTCTTTTCGACCGGAAACCTAACCGACATACAGAATTGCTTTAATCCATCTGTTTATTTGATCAAACTGAAAAAGAAAATACAAAACCTGTATTTACCTACGTTATTATATCATAGAATCATCTCCTATTGGGATTATGCAATGATTTTTGGGATCCCTCAAACAAGTCTAACAAGTAATCCTGTAGCTCTTCAGCATTGTACCTAATATGTTTCTCGCCGATGTGCTGCATTTGTCTTCCCACGAATGTTCGATAAGCTTGGATTACTTTCAGGGACGTTGAAATTCGTAAATCTTCACGGAGCTGAACATCTGTGATGAGCCATGCCGTCTGTGTTTTATAGACCTCGTCGAAAGCAACATAAAAGCTTCGCAATCTCTCCCTGAGAACTGTCCTTGAGGTAGAACCAGAGCTGGAATTGCTCTCGTCCTTCAGTAAAGAGAGAATTGAACTCCAAGTAGCTCTCTCGTAGCTCATCGCATGTTGTTGGAATTTCCAGTTGTGTTTTCGAATCCACTTATCTCCGAATATAAGCCTAAGTTCGGAATTCTTAACCTTTTGAGCCATGTAATATATATTGTTCATCAAAAAGAAGTGTTGCAATGAAGCATCCCGATATAATTTTGATTTCTCGTCTAGGTTGGCTTCTAGAACAGAAGTGAGTGACTGGAGATGGAGTGCCATTGGAGAACAACTGTCAGAGAAATATTTAGTTATGCTTTCCTCCCTTGTAGCTGGACTCGTATTGGGGGAGAGCGAGGTAGCAGCGGCTCCATCATGGTTCTTGAGGAGTAAATTTAGGGTCTCGTTATAATCTGCAAGAAGCCGGATGTAATTCATAACGTATTTGGTCAAATGGTGAACTCCCCCTCCTGCAAAAGGGCTTGTTGACGCGTTTGTCGCAATGGCATTCTCAAATTCAAGAAACGTGACCCTTACAGTATCAGCCAATCTCTTCAAAACTTCTTGATACTCGATTCTAATAGAAGAACCAGCCTCATCCGAAAACAATGCATTAATGTCCAGAAGAAGATCTGCAAGCACCTCATACATGTCTAGAATTCGAACTAGCCTTTCTGGTTGATGAGAGCCAATTGAGATGGCCTCGACAAAGTTCAGAAGCTGTAGCATTGGAGCCTTTGCTGCCTCAACAAAACATACCGAATTGGATGATCCAAGCTCTGCAAAAGTCTGGTCACAGAGCCACTTCTCGCTCACAAGATAGGGCCGAACAAAGACCTTCATAGCTCTAACCCATCTCTTGATTTTGGAATTCAAGGTTCCCCACTCCATCTTGAGCACGTCTTCGATGCTCAATTTCTCAATTTCAAGGTTGAAGAGACACTCATCCAACGCATCCTTTCGAACAAGGATGTATACCTGGCGACATTCGTGGTCATAATTCGAACTGAACATCAAATTGGCAATGCATTTGAGATCAGAAATCACATCTGGACGAACCAAATCAACGATAAACTCCTCTGAGTTCCTACTGATGCTATCTCTGAGGGTAGACTCCTCAACAGACTCATCACCAAAAGAAACTATCGAGCCCTCTTCAACAGCATCATCCTCACTCGAACGGAACGACATGGGCTCTGGCTCAAAGGGTTGCCTATGGTGAACAAGTACATGTTTGAACTCATCCTCAAGCCTCTGCATTGCCATCTGAAGAACATCATGAGCCCTGCATAACAAATCTTTCTCTTCTTGGCTACTCAAGCACTGATTCTCCAATCTCTCTGTCAACTTCCGAGCTCCGGCAACAGCATTCAGATATTCGGCAACTTCATCCGGACCCGAATCCCATATCATAGAATCATCTGATTCCCAACTCATAATCTTCTCCTCAACAACACTCAACTGCTCTTCAATCCCACTTTTCTTACCCTCAACCATGTTATCCTCAACTGTAGCCATTGTAGATAACTGGCTACCAAGATCTGCCAATATTTTCTTGACATCTTTTGTAAAGTTCTTGTTAGAACCCAACGCTTTCACTATATGCTCCGCCGCAGCAATTAAATTTTCCTCTCCTTCTAATGATGTAGCCGTAGATTCATAATCACCCATTGCCATAATCAAAACCACAACAAACTCAAACAAAGCTCACATAAACTGATTAAAGCCCCACAATCTGAATGAAAATCCAACAGTAACACCGGCCTGGATCACAATTTCAAGCTATTGAATCAACAAATTGATAAAAATGGAAGCTTTTAAAAGAACCCAACAGATGAAAGGACATAAAAATCAGAAAGAAGAACAAAAATACATCAAATCAAGCTAAAATCTAAAGAACCCATTTTTTTTTTAAAAGACACAAATCATTTGGAAACTAAACTTATATCAAACAACCAACTTCAAAACAAAAAGCAGCTGCAGATATGTAATGAATTTAATACAAAAAGGAAAGCTCCTTTTGTAGCACAAGAAAGCAAAAGAAGATGAAAGAAATGTTTTTGAGTGTACGGAAAGTAAAAAGGAAGAAAACCAAAAGCAGAGAACTGACCTTAAAATTGGGAGGTTCGTGGTAGATTCAGTTTAGAAAATTGAAGCTTTTTAGTTCCAAGTTTGTAAGCTAAACAAATCTCTCTTCCCTCTGAGAAATTTCAACTTTTTCAAGTCTTTGCCAAGTTCGTGGCTTTGACTAGTTTTGTCTTGGCAGAAGAAATGGAAGAAAAAACAGAAAAATAATTATCTAATGTCAATGTGTGTATATTAAAATTTCTATAATAGCATATACAACCCACCTTGATTTTTTTTTTTTTTTTACAACAAACTCATATACTATTATATGATTTGCTTGACTTAACCTTAAAAAATGACCAAAATGTCTTTTTCTAATTGCAACTATTTTGGCTTTAATTTGTCCACATCTTTTTTTTTTTTACTTAAATTTTCTAATGCTTTCTTTTAAAACTTCAAGAAACTATAATTATTATTGGTTGTATGGATATGTTAAGTTGATATGAAGTCGTAAGGTTCCGAGTGATCTTATAATAATTTAAATTTAAAAAAATTTAAGCATAATAAAATTTGAGATTAATTAAATTTAAGTCCAACAAAGTCTGAGCTCATAATGATTTGAGTATAAGACCAATCTAGTTCAAGACAAATCCAATACAAAATTCAAATAAACTCAAATTTATAATTAAACAACCGGGATAAAGATTAAACATTAATAGTAAAATATCTATTATTATATAATATTTTAATGTTTAATGCATATATATATATATATATATATAAACCAAATTGAAAAAAAAAATCAAGGAAAGAAATATGGTTGAGGGGCAAATCAGCATTTAGCCCTTTTAGAATAGACTTCCTACGTGCATTTGAAGTATTTTTATTTTTGTATACTAATATATGGATTTTTTAAGGAATAATATCTGATTTTTAGATTAAAATACTTGTAACCAATGATACATTGGTCAATGCATTTGATATATAATAATAAGCAGTATGTGGAATTGTGAATACGCAAAAACAAAATGTCAGACTTCAAATCTATCCATTACATTATGTTTTGTGAATGATATTGTTTAGATTTTCCTAATTTGACCAAAGGTAGTTTTGTCCAAATCCATTTGGGTTAACTTTTTCCTTTTCCTTCAAATCATGGAAAATGCTAGCTTATTTTGATTAATATCATCAAATTTTAAACTTTATTCAACTTACTACTTTTGTCTCAAGTAATTGTATTTATTTATGTCTTGTCCCTTCTAATTTAACTAGGAGTTTACAAATACAATTATGGGTATAGTAGAATTACTAGACAATGTAGGTTGAATCAACTTGAAAACTAGAATATATCTAGACAAGACTGAAAAGTGTATAAATTTTAATTTATTTGTGATATTTCTCCTCTTGAATTATGTTATTTAAGTTTTTAATTATATTATTTAAATTTAAATTTTATTAATTATGAATTTAGGAAGAAAAGTGGACTCAAAAGCTTATTTTTAGCAAGTTTTGTAGTTTAGACTTTCAACATGATAGTTCTTTAGTATTTTGGTCATAATTTGACATGAAAAAATTTCGTTTTGGACCTATAAGATACAATTTCTAAGGGAATTGAAAGCTCTAACCAAAGTTATTTCATGACTTGTCTGGTAAGAAGGTGTCTAAAATGGTTTGGAAGTTTGACGTGAAACTCAGTCAAGAAATCTAGAAAATTTTTGCTTTGTTTGATTAATGATATTTCCCCCTATAAATAGACATTATTAAGTTAGTAGTCATATTATACCTAGACATAATCGTTCTTAGTATTTTTTGCTTTTGTATTTTCTTTACCTTTTGGATTGCTAAACTCTTTTTCTAGTCAAAGGAACTTTGAAGTTTAATTTTAAAAGTTGGTGAGATCAAATTGCTCTTCATCTTTTCTTTGTTCTTTAATATTTACTTATCTTCTGTTTTAATTTCAAATATTCAGTTTTATTGAATATTGGTATCGTATTTGATTGCTTAAAATATTTGTCTTGTCAGTTAGAATAGTTAAATTCGTAATTGTTTAATTGCTTCTAATGTTTGTGACGAATATCATGATTGGGTATAAGCTACATATGCAATTCAGGTTATATAGACATTTGATCTAATCTAAATGAACCTCACTTTTGTATGTTTGTTGGTTAGAATTAGATCTCTCTTGTTCTTAATACTATTAGTAAGCTAAAACTTAAGTGTGAAATTATAGGGTTATTTATTGATAAGGGGAATAATTTCAACGAGCTTCTCTTGGTTATCGACATGGTAATGAGAGATTGGTTGTTAGGTATGACATCGATAACTATAACTATTTATTAAAGAACATTGAAATTATCTTTGTATCGATGATCAAACTCATGAATCAAAAGTAAGATTTTATCTTTAATTAGTCATCATATTGGTTTTTCTTAAATTCAAATTGCGATATGTTTTTTGATAATTTTAATTTTAATTTTAGTTTTTAATTTCAAAACCCCATTTTGTTTTTATTTTGCTTGTTTTATTAAAGAAATAAGATTATCACCAGTCTTTATGGATGTGACATTTCTTAACTATCATACAAATCTTGAAGTTGTTGTCAAGGATTGGTATCAATAATTTTATTTCCTTTTAACATCCTTAACCCTTGGTTATGGTTTCATATTCTCAACACTTCAGCTTCAAATAGGACACCACAAGAAGAATAAATGAGGTAAATGTTTCTTCTCTTGATAATCAAATTTCTAAACTAACTTCTTTTATTTGACAATTGACTATAGGAATTCTCAATAAGTGAAGGCTTGTGGGATTTATTTGAATTACAATTACTACATTAATATGTGTCCCACATTCTAGGAAGATTCCTATGAGTGTGACAATGCGACTTGAGGATTTCTTGGTTGGCCATAATGACGATATGATCCTTATGTCAATTCTTACAATCATAGGTTGATAGATTATTTGGATTTTGGCTACGAATGCCATCTACTCCCTCTCAATCATCTTTTTCTAATTCAAGTATGTCTATTGAAGAAACTGTTAAATCACTTATTACTAACACATACAAATTTGAATAGGAGACAAAGGCGAGCATTCAACAATTTCAACAGGAGATGAGAGCGAGCACTCAGAACCTAGAGAGGTAGGTTAGTCAACTAGCAACTACAGTTAGTAGATTGGGATTCTAAAGAAAAAGAAGTTGAAAAAAAGATTGTTCCTCCCAAAGAATAAAGTGGTCAGCCTAACAGCAAAGAACCAAACTCATTTATGAGAAAACTTCCTTTCCCAAAAAGATTTTCCAAACCCAAAGAAGAAGGGGAGGAAATTCTTGAGATTTTCTATAAATTCAAAAATAAAATAGAAGATGAAGTCATGAAGTGGTTGAGGATGACATAATAATGCAAAACGATAGCTATTTTTTGAGCCTATACAAATTGATTTTATATTTTCTCTAAATATCTTTCAGCCTCGCAAAAAAAAAATGAGAGTGTTAAAAGTTCTTCCACAAATTTTTAGTTTCTTATGTTTAATTTATCTTTAACCATCTTGTACTTTCTACAGGTTATGTCAAATAATCACCATCCTTCAACTCAATCATGTACTTTTATTGTATTAGAATTATAACTGGGTGTAAGAATGGTTGTGAAACACCTATTTTCTTGACCTGATAACCGGGTTTGGGTATCGGGTGCTACACTGAACCAAAAGACTTAACAAATTTTCAATTTCTAATTTAATTACATAATCAACAACTCAAATTTCATAATTAAATTTGCTAATACAACTTGTACATAACTGATGATAAACCGCTTTTAACTTAAGTATTCATGGGAACTTGGTGAGTTACGTCAAGACTAAGTGGCTTATCAAAATCTGCCACGTCTAAGGAACTTACCTGATACTTCTTCAGCCTTTGACTCATCCAGTTCACATTTGGTTAGTTCCCAACCAACTTTTCTCACAAATCAATTGGTATAACACCATATTGTTCACTAGAGGTATTATGCCTTCTGGCGTGGCCTCAAACCTCATAACCATCCTTTTTCGTAACCTTACTTTCGTTTCACTTACCATCCTAATCTGACTAGGAATCATTGTCTAATTATTTCCATATCAGAGCCCACCCATTCTATACGCCAAAAATGCATTTGGGCGACTACTACCACTTAGTTAAATATACCTCCCTATGGTTCCTTAACTGTTTCTATTACAAAGGGTCGTATAAATAAAACATTCTTGGTTCACCTATTCTATATGCCAAAATAGGCCTTTTTGGGTGAACACTTTTTCATTTGTCATTTTTTATATAACTATACGCCAAATTTAGATATTTACACACTCTTACCATTATTCTTCGAATCGTTGTACTTAACTTAGCCATAAGTTTCTCTCCTCCATAATACACTAGACTAAGGTGTTACAAACATGCTCGGAAAGAAACTTATACTTAATCCAATCCTAACATTGGACAACTTAAAACTATCATTTTAGGCCTTATTCTTATAGACTATATTTCGAGCTTTCAGGACTTCGCCCAAAAGCGTACTCGTGAACTTTTGCTTCTTAAATGAATCCATCACTTTACTTATTCAAAACTCATTCCAAAATTTTTACTTCTAAAATAATACCCAAATACTAGAGCTTCACCGAGCGAGATGTTACAACTCTCTCCCACTTAGAAAATTTCATCCTCGAAATTTCTCATCTTTCTCAAAGTTCTATTGCCTAAGTAAGATGGTTGTTTATAGCCATCTCTCATCAGAAACAATTCAACTTTTTTATTAGGTTTCCAAGGCCTCTCTTTTAATGGCATATCCCTCAAAAATCTCCTTAGAAATTACTAGTTATCTGTTTTTGAAGAAAAAACTAAAATTTGGTGGCCAAACACTTAAATTTGAATCTCACATGATTTTCCTAGACAACTATCACACTCTCGTTGGAGAATTGGAAAAGTTGCCTAAACTTAACTTATCATTCATGACTACTAGCATTCAATCTGTCGTTTCAACACTTATTTCTTATGTCAGTTGTCATTATCTTATACAAGGAAGTTGAATGGTGTTCGCCGAACTAGCTTCCATACAAGGCTAATCCTTTTCTATAAAAAGGGACATGCTGATAAGCCGTAAATTATACATATTTTTACCTCATGTTTAATATATTTTATGGATGATTTCTCATCAGAATTAGTAAATTCGATGCTCCTAATGTTTTAATTTCATGTTTTATACTTAGGAGAGTATAAGAGAGTGAAAGGAAAGAGAAACGGGCCAAAAATAGAGAGAATAGGCCAAAGTACGATATCAACACGGCCTGGACTTCCTCACACAGGCAGACTACACGGCTGTGTCAATTTAGCAGGCTCGAACACGGCCTGAAGTAATCGAACACGGGCGTGTGCCACGGGCATATCCCTGCCGAGCCCAAGTTAAGTCCAATTCAGAAAAGGCCACTTTTGAGGGTTTCTAGGTATTCCAAAGCCTATAAATACGCACTAGAAGAAGAGAAAAAGGGAGACGGAGAAGAGAGAGTAAGAAATTACTCCAAGGAAGCCGATTGATCCATCTCGGAGGCCGGATTCATCATCAAGACTGAAGATCTCTCCTTAATTTCCCTTCGGGAGTTTTGGGTTTTCTTTATGTTTTGTATTCTTTATTCTTTTGAGATGTTTTCCTATTTAGTTATGAACTAAACCCCCTAAATACTTAAGGGGAATGAAACCTAAGACGAATCTTGTTATTATTTTCTGAATCGTATGATAAATATTTAACTTGTTCTTAATTATGTGTTCTTAATTCTTGTTTTGATATCCTAGGATACTAATTCAAGATACGCTCTTATTCAGAGGGGGAATAGACCCTGTCTAAGAGTACATTTGTCATAATTAAGTGGAATTGATTGTGCGCCTAAAAACAGGGTGACAAGATTTTTCCAGATTAGGGTGAAACCTAATAAAGGGATCCATAGATCGAGTTAATGCAATCCTAAAGTGTTAATTAGAGAAAAGTCTCGGTTATTCAATCTAGGGATTAGACATTATTAGTCTTGAATAGGGATAATAACATAACTTAGGGATCTCTACGGAACAAGTTGAATGAATAAATCGTCCGATTTGGAGCCAGAATAACAAGTAAAATCTAGGTGGATTTTTCCTTAGGTATTGTCTCAAGTCAATCGATTTTCCCAAAAGCAATTCCCCAATTCTTTTCTCTGTGCGTTCTTAGTTTAAATAATTAGTTAATTAAAACAAACCCTTTTATTCTTAGGCTAGATAATAAAAAGATAGTTATTACTAGTACTTTTGGTTCCCTTGGGTACGATATCCCGATCTTGCCATTACTATACTATTGTTCGATAGGTGCGCTTGCCTTTTCGTCGTGATAATAGCTAGTCTAGGTTTGATCTTCATTATAAATATTTATTACTTATTACGAATCACGCGATCACATGCTAAACACTTCTGCTAATATCATTGCGTACTTAGCCAAAACTCTCACTTTTATCATTTGAATCCTCTTGCCCTTTTTCATTCTTCATTTTAGATTTCCTTTTGTTTTCCCTTATTTCCATATTCTACTTCATTGTCACTTTTGCTAAATGACTTAATCCTAGACATTTTAACCATACAGGAATCCTTCAGAGCTTGAAAATACCTTTATCAAGAGTGAGGTTCTATCAATCAAGCATAAAACTTACTTGAAACAAAATGAGCCCACATTTGAAGGTGAAAACATACCAAACTCAAATGATGCTTACGAGGTCTACAACTAGTCAGGTGCTATTGGTGTGACAACACTTATCCCTCATCAGCCAACTGCAAGCTTTGTATAGCAGGCATTTAGCAACCCAGATGCCCCTCCACATCATCAAAGGTTGAGTTCTCAACTCGAACTGCAAAAAATTAACATGCAGAAAATACTTGTCTTTTAAAACTTTTTCCATAAGAGACTCTGGATTACACAAAAGGTGCCAACCTTGTTTGACAAGTAGTGTAACATTAAACTTAGCAAAATTACGGAAACCCAAACCCCCCACTTTCTTAAGATCGCATAAACCTCCTAGGAACACCAATGAATACCCCATTTTGTATGAGATTTCTACCACAAATATCTAGTAATAATCAACTCTAAGTCCTTACAAAAGGATATTGGAAATTAAAAAAAAAATAAGACATAGTGTAAATAGGGATCGTCTGTAGAATGTCTTTAATAAAAACTTTATTCCCTCCTTGTGACAAACATCGTGTACACCATCCATCAATTTATCCCTGAATTTTCTCCTTGATGTATCGAAATACCTGTCTCTTGTGTCTCCCAACCACAATATGCATCCTAAGATTCTTTTCTAGATTAGCCGACATGTATACACTCAAAGCTGAGATGATGCTCCCTTGAGTCACCTTATCCACATTTTAACTGAAATAGATAAGAAATTTGTCAAAATTAATCATTTGACCTGAGCACACCTCATACTCCCGAAGAATCCCTCGTAAGTTCTTCGCATCCACAATTTTAGCCTCACCAAAGACCAAACTTTCATATGCAAAAAGTAAGTGGGAAACCATCGGTCTAGCTTTAGACGCCTTTGTCCTTATCACCAAATCATCTTTAATCGCTATACGCAGTAAGAAAGAGAGGCATTTGCTTCAAAAGAGGAACAAAAGATGGCTTAATGGTTTGCCCTGTTAGAGCCTTCTATTTAGTACCACATGCCCACGAGCATACCCATTAACCACCACAGAATAAGTAATTGACCGCATACATCTCACTATGAGATCTACCAAGGTGAAAATAAAGCCCAATTTTTTCATTATTGCCTCTAAAAATACCATTCGACCCAATCATAGATTTTGCGTATATCAAGTTTCAAAGCAAACGAACCCTTACGACACCCTCGTTGTTGTTGAAAAGAATAAAGTGTCTCAAAAGCCACAATCACATTATCAATAATTAGTCAACCAAGCACAAAGACACCCTATACTCTATCAATACAATGAGGCATAACGAGTTGTAGTCTGTTCACAATCGCCTTCGAAATAATCTTGTACTACACATTACACAGACTAATGGAATGAAAATGAGTTATATTAGAGGAATCCTCCCTCTTCAAGATTAAGACAATATTAGTGTGATTTAAAGCAGACAGCGACCTTGCTCCATTCAAGAAATCCAAATAAAATTGATAAACATTCAAACCAACAATATACCAATACGTTTGATAAAATAAAGTCTACATGCCATCCCCTCTAGGTGCTTTAGTCGGACTCATATCGTTAAAGGTATTAACAATCTCCTCCTTAGTAAAAGGCTTACATAAAAATACATTCATACCCTTAGTCACAGTTGGATTAATATAGACATAATATGGTCCAAGTTTGTTCATTCACAAGTAGAAAACAACTCAAAAAAATAATGAAATGCAACCGTACAAATTTCCTTATCACCTTCCACAACCGCACTCTTCCAAGTCTCCATCCTGACAAACAGTTTCAATTTATTTCGATATGTGGCAAAATGATGGAAAAAAGTGGTAGTGCAATTGCCATTATGAAGCCAATTGAATCGCGCTTGTTGTTCCTAGTACTGTTCACCTTTATCAATCTTCAGATTTAATTGTATCTTAGAAATGAGCAACTCTTTAATTGTTTTGTCAGTCGGATTGTCCATGCTCAGTTATTCGATCCTTCAGTGGATATGAACTAACCTTCTATTCTCAATACTACATCGAAGACGTACCTATCTCATCAAGCTCTGACTCACTAAAGACAGACGCATCAAAACATCACCATTTACCTCTATCCAAACCTATCGCACTTCCTCCTCACAAAAGGCATCCTTTTTCCAAATGGCTTTAAATCAAAAATAAAGAGGATGTAACCCAAATAGATTCCTATCATAGCTCGAATCAAGAAGCAACAAATAACGATTCAAAATTGTGTAAACCCGATGTGAGATCTTTGTGTTCGGAAATAGTTTATACCACCCGTATTAGCCACACTGTAATCCAACCTTTCCTGAATATTAGTGTGCACAGACCGACCACACTCCCAAGTGTACCATCTTTCTTTGAAACTCAAATCCAAAAGATCACAATATTGAAGAACAACATAGAAAGCCTCCGTACAACGTTCATCCCTCAACTAACCTTCTTGTTTTTCATAAGAAAGGAGAATTTCATTAAAATCGCCCATCACAATCCAAGGAATATGATCCTCATCAACTCCGAAGACAACGAACAGTTAATTTCTTCTAGATAACCATAGAAACTTGTGAATCTCCAAGAGTGACCATCAGTTGCATATTCAATCAAAACATCAACATGATTTCTTGAAAAGGAACATAAAGTAACAAGACATCCTTCTCTCTAATAAAGTGACAATCTTCCTCTAGTACCCACACTACTAACATCCAAACCATAGGTGTATCCCTAACTCCATCGAATTTTCTCCATCCGTGAATTCTTTAGTTTTGTTTCCATCAGAAAAACTACAGTGGGATTTATCTCCCGCAGTATATACCAAAGGTGTTGAATAGCTCGGGGATTCCCCAAACATCAAATATTCCAACTAAAAATTTTTATGACCCCCGACTACTATGCCAAATAGGGTTAGTGATGAATCAAAAACTTGAATAGCATCCTGCTTAGTCAAGATTATTTTCAAATCTGGTATCATAGAAATTAAAGAAAATCGCGAAGTACACAGTCGTTTTTTCCCTTCCTCAATTTCTACGGGAAAATCTTCCATAGTTTTCGTAACAGTAACAACCCCAGCCTCTGTAGATGGCCCGTCTCTTACAGCCATCTCGTTCAAATTTATCCCTAAAATTGCACCTGTCCAATCATGAATACCCACATCTTGGAAAAAAAACCCTAAATTTCTGCTTGACCAATTGAACCCTCATATGCCTTATAGTTGTCTCTTTGGTCTGACCATGTGAGATATCCCTCATTTCTGAGCCAATAACTAGTGATCACTATTACTCGTTTCGGCAAAGCCTTTAATGACATATCCCACTAAAAAGGGATCTCTTTCTTTTATACACTATTCAGATGAGGCAAAAACCTACACCATGACCTAGTCGCCCGTAGAGAAAACAGAACATTGACAACCTTTTGTATTGGAATCTAGCATAAGCAAATCGATTGTTTAAAAGGCAATCTTCTTCCGTCATTTTAGTATAATTCGAATACCTATCCTAGCCCGAAGCCGTAAATAGCCACCAACTCTGTTGCTAATAAATTTGGCATCATAGTCAATATAAGTTCTAAGGAAAGCCCCAAAATTTTTTGTCATTCCCTCCAACATCAAACCCGGTGGAAGATCATGAACTTAAATCAATAGTCCATAAAAAGAAATGGAACATGTTGGGATCCTCCACCAATTGCAGTCAATGGTACACCAAAAGATGGTTGTTAAATATCCAAGGACTGTTATCCATTACTTTTTCGATGTCAAATTCATAGTAAAATCGAAAGAGATAACACTTTTTACCCAGTTCAGAAATTGTAATCCTACCATATGGATGCTACAGATTTGCAAGAGTCATTCGCATGGCTCGGAATTGGATAATGTTGGCTGCCAAGAAACTCCCAACAAAGCAAAGACCATTTCAAGCTTCTTCTTCCCCTTCACCCAAATTAATATGCCAAACATCCTCTTCATCGCCATCCAACGACAAAGCTGCTAAGTCGGCCTCCATAACTCCTTCCAACCCACTCCAACCAGACAAGAGAACGAAAAAAAGAGAAAAAAAACACCATCGCAAACTGTTGAAAAACTAAACAAACGTGCAAAACAACAGAATAAACACGTGCCAAATCATTTTTACCTTTTTAACATCACATAGTGATTGTGCTAGGATTAATATGTAAAAGAAATAATTTAAATACAATATGATATGAAAAAGAAAAAAAACATTAACACATCAAATATAAAAAACCTATCAAAATTGATATAATATAAATATTGAGGTATGAAAAATCATATCAATGAGTAAAATATTGAACAAAATTTTAATAAAAAAAGTTATTGAATTGTCATGTCTAACTAACAATTGACCTTTTGCAATAACGAGTGTAGCATCATTTCAAACAAGTTGGGTTGAGGTGGCCCTACCCATTGATGCAGAGTCAAGTTTTCAACTGTTCATTGAACCCATTAACATTTATGAATTTAAAAGCTCATTTGGTTAGCTGAATATAATATTTTTATACAATATTTATTTTACTCCAAGATGAAAGAAAATTACGTTTAAATATGATTGATTTCACTGTTATCATTTATTAATTGAATTAAGGTGAAAATTTTATGTTTAATTTAACAATAAGTAATATGATATTAGAAGTAGTGCTAACATTCGTTAATATAATGGTAATTTTAATAGCTATTTTGGTAATGTATGATTTATCACCAATTTACCCTCAACCAATTTCATTTAAACAAGACTGAAAAATAAATTTTGATTTTATAAAGTACCTCATTTTATTTATTTATTTATTTATTTTTAGATCTTAGTATTTATTAAATTATCTTAAAATGGATGAAAAAATTAACCTATGTTAATTTTATTGATGTGACATACATGTGGATTAACACAAGGATGTCATGCAAGCAATTAATTTTAAAAATTAAAAACTATAAAAGTTATTTAAAATTATAAAAATAATTTTAGTATACAAATTATAATTTTTAATATTTTTATTTTTAAAAATAATTAATTGCTAAAGTGAGATATAGATATACATGAGTTGTCAACATCAACAAAGTTAACAAACGTTATCTTTTTATCTATTTTCTAGATAATTTGACAAATAATACAAGCTTACGAGTTAAAAAAGCTCAAAATTAAATATAAAATTAAAATATTTTTTTATAAATTTAAAGTATGCCCTAAATTAAATTCTTCGATTTATATATATATATAATTTCCAAGCAATTATTATCATTTATTTAATTATTATAAATTAGTTTGGGCAGTTTTTCGTTTTGTAATAGGAAAATTGTATTTTACAGATTTTAGTGAAGTTATTTTTAGAATATGTTCTTTTATAAGAATATTTTGGTAGCAGTGAATGTCAAGTTTAGTGTAGGTTTCTGAATATTGAATTTCTTGGTGATTGAAGGAGAGACAATAAAAGAGACTGTATAAATATGAAGTTTTGACTTATTTAGTTAAGTCTATTTAAGTTCTATCAATGTGGGGTTCAATTTAACATTTTGACTATTTATTACTTTGTCTCTTTTCTTTATTCCTTTTATATATATATATATATATATATATAAAAATGTTAAAATTTAATTACAAATTCTTTTATGGTGTTTATTCAATGTAAGAAATTCGAAAAATTGTTAACAGCTTTGGTTTATTTATTAAATGAAAGCATAAATACACACAAAAAAAATCTAAAATGCTATGTGGAATTTAAATTTCGTTAATTCAACAAATTAAAAGATGATAAAAAATTAAATTCCTTCAAATAAATAAAAATTTCATATTTCAATTTTCCTTGAAATACTGAAACCATTTTATCTAAGGCACTAATTGTCAAAAAGTATATTCATATTTGACCCAATTTTTAGTAAAAGAGATGAATTTAATATTTATAAAAATTATCAATTGAGTTTTAGTTTAATTGGTATAAATATTGTTATTAATGTAAGAAGATATGAATTGAAGACGTTGAAGCGTATTATCTTAATCTATAATAAAATTATTAAAAATATTAAAAAAAAATCATCACAATATCACATCAAATTTAGGATTTACAGTTTTAATTATATATGGCTTTCATATTTTACTGATATTTTCAAATTACTTGAAGGAAACAATGTCTTTGCCACAAGGAATCAAACCCAGATATCTTTAAAACAAAAGTAAACAATGGGCACTCATGACTCATTCTTTGACCGCCTTTTTGCAACAGAAAAAAGGGAATTGCCTTTTCTCTCTCCCTTTTTCTTTTATTTTTAAATTGACTTCATTCAAAATTTTAATTGGGGAGATTAATCTGGGTTAGTAGTATTTAGTACACTATTATATTTTTATTTTATAAATAGCCTTGATTTAGTTTTTTTCTATATTTTATTATATTTTTGTAGGATATTTTTCAATCCCTTAATTTTATTTATAAAAGTGTACTGTACTAAATAATTTCCTTTTATCAATGCTTTCATGAAATATATATTTTAAATAAAATTATTTTAAATATTATTTTATTTTGTTTGTGATCTTTCCATTAAAAGATTACATGGTTGGAAATTGGTTTTATAAAATATGTTTAATGGTTTTTTAGGTAAAAAGTTAAATGTATCACGCATTTAATTTTATCATTGAATTGTTATTGGATTTTATGTTTTAATGTGTGGTATTTCGCATACAAATTAATATGTTAAAAATTAATTATAAGAGTTGATTGTGTCTTAATTTAATTGATATCGGTATTGTTATCAATGCAGGAGGACATGAGTTTAAGCGCGCTAAAACACGTTTATCCTCCTATTTAAAGGCTGAGAAAAAATTATAGATAGTTTTAAGTATAAAATTATAGACGAAAGTAAAATTGTTTTCTTCAACAATTGATAGATCACATAATTTCTAACAATAAATCAAAAATTTTCTTCTCGATTAAGTGAAAGAAGTATTGAAATTAAATTGTAATAACCTAAGAATGAAATATATCAAATGACAAAAAATTTATTTATATATATTAAAAAAAAGAGTAAAAATGTCATGTAATACTCCTAAAGGAACAAAAAATCTTGGTTACAAAAATATAAGACCCACATTATTTTATAAGAGATAAACATTAAAATTACACATAAATTTTAGTTTGATGTACAATTTAATATATTAACTTTGATTTGGTGCAACTATACACATAAAAATTTTAATTATAGTCCAAATATATACATAAAACTCTAATTTTATTCAATTCTACATATTTAAAATAAATAAATACATCAATTTATTTTTATATTGAATACATATAATTATTTATATATATAGCATGTTAATGTAAAAGATATTATATCGATAATTGTGTTAATAATTTATAAAAACTAGATCATACTAATATTTAATATATAAAACTATACAAAATTAACATTTACGAGTAATTTTGAACTTTATCCTTATTTCATAATAATAAAATGGTTGATATGTGAATTATACAACACTCCATTAGTGAAAAAATTAAAACCTCCCATTAAAAAGTTTTTAAAAGTGCAAACCTCATGATATATATATGAAATTTTAAAATATTTATTAATTAAATTTAAATAATAAAATTAACTTTATTATTTAATTTCATTCAAAATCGAGTTCATGTGTTTCAAATTTTGAAAATTCTATCCCAACGTACCAAATCAAACTATTTTTTTTTTCTTTTATAACGTCAACATTACCTCGCTAGTTGCTTTCCAATTAACATTAATTTACTACATGTTGCATCAAACGGATTTGTCGGAATTTTTTTTGGTCGAAATAGCTTTTATTAATGAGATTATGTAATTTGAGGGAAGAATAATAAATATTTGTTGTCGCGAAGGGTAAACATCATCAATATAATAAAAATTTTAATTTTGGTATCAATAAAATATTATGACATGTTGGTAATTAGTTATATTACAATTCAACCACGACATATTTAGAATGATTGTAAACACTTAATACGATAAAGAAACCAATTCAGGATAGTCAAAGCAATTGGCAAAAATTGACAAAAGAATTGAGTATCTACCAAACTAGAGAGAATTTCAACAAAATTATCTCTAAAATTACTTGTATAGACAATATTACATCCATAAACAAGACTAAAAATCGTGCTACAAGAGCAAAAAAAAAAAATTTAAAACTGAAGAGTTATTAAATAATGAAAAACAAATAAAGAAGCATATAAAACTTAAGACAATACGAGTCCAAATCGACTCGTGAAATCATTTATTATTCTAAAATACTCTTAAAACATAAATAGATTAAGAAGCTGACGAATAACCACTCACTTTACAAGAGAAATTGGGGGTGGGCAATGGAATTTCAGTGCTCATCATCTATCCATCACAAATTGTGAAGACAATAAATATACTTACAAAATAGATCTGTAAACTAAAAAGAGGGAAAACACATGAAGTGACTGAGAACAAGAAAGAAATAGATGATTAGTGGGAAAGAGAAAAAGGCGAATGATAACTAACCCAAAAATTGGTATTATCATTGAACAAAACAAAAGAGAAGAAACAAACAACTTGAAAAAAAAAAATTTAGAGTTCCCGAAATCACTATGTATTTGTTAATTTTTCATATATTAAAAATGTCACATTCTTTAATTAAAATAAATAAATTAGGAAATAAACTAGTTAAAGATTTTATTTCTACAAATGTAATAATGAAATTTTTCTAAAGGATTTTTTGGTTAAATTAAATTGATAGTGACTTAATTATTAATAATTTTTTGTCACCCAATTATAAAAAATTATAAAATGGTCACCTAATTATTCAATTTTTTCATTTTTAGTTACTAGGCGTTGTTAAATCACTAACAAAAGATCACTTGACAGCTTTTAAAATTAGCGTAATAACAACTTTAACTTTCAACATCTATATATTGTTTCAATTTAATTTTTATTTTAAAATATTTAACCCTCAAAATTTATACATTAGCACTTTAATCTTTTTGTAGTTTTATTTTTTTGTAAGAGAAAATATGAAAATTATTATTTAAAATTTTTACACGTTTCCAGTTTTGGTATTTTTTTTATGAAATTTAGCTAATAAGTCTATTATTTTAGCTTTTTAAGTGAAAGGGTGATAAAGAAAAATAAAACTGTAAAAAATTAAATTACAAATGTGTAAATGTTGAAAGTTAAATTTTTAAAATCAAAATAAATTAACACCATGTATAAATAGTGCTAAAGTTGCTATTATATTAATTTTAAAGTTACCATGTCAACATTTAAATTACAAATGTGTAAATGTTGAATGTTAGATTTTTTAAATCAAGAATAATTTAACACAATATATAAATGTTAATGTTAAAGTTACTATTATGCCAATTTTAAAAGTTACTATATTAGTCATTTAATGGCGGGATGCAAAAAAAAAAAACAAAAATCAAATAGTTGAGTAATCATTTTGTAATTTTTCATAAATAAGTGACCAAAAATAAACTTATCAGTAATTTAATGATTATTTTGTAATTTTTTATAATCGGGGGACTACCGGTACAGTTTACCCAATTTTTTTTATGTAAATAAAAGTATGATTATTCCCTAAACATTTTCTTTCATTCCATGAACTCCAATTCATTTTCCCTTCCAATTAAACAATCAAGCTTCTTTTTTTCATTGATTTTTTTCAATGGTTAAAATGACATATTTTTGTCTTAAAAAAGCAAGAATTACAATGCAGAACTAGGCAACTAAGTTGTGGGGAACATCAAGTTTTTGGTTGTCATGCTTTAGGAAGGGGTTCCCCACTCAAAAATGATTTGAAAAGCTGAAGAGCTGCTCTTGGCTTGAACAATGGTACTTCATGTCCTGCCCCTCTCACTGTTGCAAATGTTAGCCCTTCATACACCTCAGTCCATCCCCCCACCTTCACAAACAATTCAAAATTCCCAATTTTTTTTTCATATGTCAGCATCATTTCAGTTTGGATGATCGTACCCGACCGGTCGGGCTTTGTCTAATCCGAAAAATAGAGACAATTTATAGATATATGGTGGTGGTGGTGCTTAAGCTTACCTGTTTCTTAACATACCAAGGATACCAAGGAATTTTGGTACTCAATTTAAGTTGTGCAAGTGAGTATCTTGTTGCTGTCACTGGAACCACTGAGTCTACATCACCACTGTTATTATCCAAAAATCAAATAATAAATTAGAGTTAATTCAAGCTTCATTTCATTTTAAATATATTCTTGCTAACCTGAAAACCCAAACTCTCAAGCCACCGGCGATCATTTCTTTGTAAATCGGTAGAACGGATACATCTGTATCGTTCCAATTACGATTTAGAACTTCACTGCATCGACAAGGCAAAATTCTGTATGTTAGCACGAAGACAAAATGTTGTTAGTGAATCATGTATGCCATAATCGAAGTACCTGCAAGCGGTCCATTTATATCGGATTCCGGTTGTGTTGGCATGGAGTGCCTTCTGCACATCTGGCCTGTTGTAGTAAATCTCAGCATACTTTTCAGTGCACGGATCATAGCCTGATAACTGCCTGAAAATCTGAAGAATTTTCATTCTAAGAATTATCATACATCGGTCCGAATTTGTGATAATTGCATGTTTTCAGTATATATATAAGCTAAGATATCGGTACCGAATGTGGTCGATGAGGCAATCGCATATTATGCCTGGTAAAACGGCTGCCATCTGAGTTATTGCAAGGGGGAGCATATATGTTGTACTGATCAATGTTTCCAAATTCTTGATCCATGGCATAAGAATACAACGATTCGCATTCGTTCGACTCTTTCTGCCGTCGGAAATCGCATGTGTTGATGAGTTGCTCATACGTTTTATCAGAAATCATGGCATGGCTCCACCAGTATGTCACTGTCCCAAGGTTATCATAATAGTTGTCTGTCACTGCATTTCCCACCTGCATTCCATTTCCACTTTTACAATCTCTTTATTGAAACATCAAAAGGAAAAAAAAAAAAAAAAAAAGGTTGCAAATTGTGTGAAATGTTGCACATTACCATTATTCCTTTTAGATTTATTGGGTGCTTGGATTTCTTGTTGTAAACCATGATCTGTCTAGCCAACTGAGGCACATAATGGCCGGCATAGCTCTCTCCGGTGATGTATACCTCACGATTCTTATATCGTGGGAACCGGTCGAGCCATCTGATCAAGAATTCCAAAGAGTCCATAGCTGAAATCACAACCTTCAAACTTAGATCAGAAACAAATTCAACATGTAAACTAAAACTATAAAGTCTGTTAACGAGCTAAGGTAGCATTAGGAATGGAGTTTTAAGAGTCGAACCGGTTCGACGGTCGCCGGTATCCAATAAATCGGAACTGCGATTGGTGTAAGAGAAGCCTACACCAGCAGGAGTCTCCAAGAACAAGAGGTTAGCCACATTGTTCCAAGAGAACTTGTTGAGATACAACCCTGAGGCTGACTTGTTTATTCTGAATGGCCCAATCTCTTCTGATGCACCATATGCCACTGAGGAGCAACCAGGACCTAATAATAAAATCACAAATATAAACTTTACAAGGATCCCATGGAGGAGAAGTATAGTTAAAATTTGTATAACTTTAGACTTTACTTAGACATTGAAAGTCCCAAAGCTAAGCTAAGCTAAGATAGCAATGCAGGTGTAATTAATTATATTGGCTGAACTATAATTTCTGCTTCTATTGTGGTAATAAATGTAACCTATTTTTATTTTTCTGGCATTTATTTTTTGCAATTACTTCAATGTATAGAAAAAGAGAGAAAGAGAATGAGAGTTTTTCTTTTTGTGGTTTTGGGTTTACTTATTTTCTGGTAGTTGAGTATTATTGCTCATGAATTCTACTCTTTCATTGGTAGTTTGGTCATCATTCTTAGCTATTGAAGGTTAGTTCAATATAATTACTTTAAAATATAGAGTTTAAATACATTAATACAAAAATATCCATCTTTTATACAAATATGATATATATTTTTCAAAAAATTATGATCATGTCGGCAACAAAGAGGATAACGAAAATTTGTCGGTTCAAAGACAAATATATATAGTAAGAGGAAATTTAGAAACAAAGCCAAAAAGGAAAAAAAAAATACAATATAACAGTAGTAGAAAAACAAAAGAAGAAGAAGAAGAAGAAGAAGACGACATAAAATAAAAGACAAACCTCCATTGAGCCAGATGACAAGAGGCTTAGAGGAAGGGAAATTGGGAGACTCAGTGAGCCAGTAAAAGAGGGCTCGACCAGCTACTTTGTTAACAGTAACATAGCCAGAGAATTGTGGAAAAGAGACTTTGGGTTGGCCTGGAAGTGCTGAGATTCTGTCAGCTTCTTCTTCAGCTGCTGAGTACCCTTCACTGTTGCTAACAAAAAGGAGTAAGGCCATGGAGATTAGGTTGAGGATCTGTGTGTTGTTGGCCATGTTAAATGAACAAGAGAGGGAGTGAAGAAGTTGAAGAGCAAAAAACATAAAGGGCGCAGTGGTAGATGGTTGTGACCTTGATGAAGTGTGGAAAGTTGAGAGTAGTGATTAAATAGGAGAGATGAATAAGATTAGAATAGAGAGGGACTATGATTTATGGTGTCCTATCTATGGATAATGCCTATGCCATCACACATCACCTAAAATAATTTTACTATTTGGGGCACCCTTTCTTTGTGTGGGGATCCTAGTGTGCCTATATCTAATATACATCCATATATATATATATATATATACTTCAAAAGCACATGTAGAGAATGCTCAATAGCATGCTATCGTTTTTTAGGACGCTTTGGAGTTTATCATTTAATAACATGATTATATATAGAGTATATAAAAAGGAGAATTTTGTTAAATTTTACTAATAGAGTATTTCTTTTAGACTATTATTAACTATATTTTCATTAAATACATTAAAATTGATAAAGAAAATAGTAAAATAAGAGCATAGAAGAAATTTCATGTTGGAGTTGGTTTGAATAAATATTTACTAAGTTTTATGTAAATTAATAGAGGTGGGTAAATTAATTTAGGGCTAATAAATAAGGCAATGGGAACACATGGTTTTCACACATCCATGAAACAGTCCCATTCAATCCTCCATTAATTCCTCGTTTATTCATATATCAGTAACTTTGACTACCTTTTCTTTGTCATCATTGCCATTTTCCATTTCTTAATTAATTTCTCTTCTTTTTTTCTATTCCTTTTTATTGTCATTTCTTTTGTTTTACTAGGGACAAGTTGTAAACTTGGATTGTCTGTATCCCCAATAGTCTTTTTATTTATTCATATTGTTTTGTAGATATTTTATTTTGGTTTTAGATACAATTGATAATTTCTTTTTTAGTTTGTAAAAGAAAATAAATAAAGCAGCTAAAAGCTAATAACCAAACAGAAAGGGAGAAAAAGGCTATAATAAAAGACACTTTCTTGCATGTTTTCAGCTCACATGTTAAGCTATTATTTGTTTGATTAATGATATAGCTTAGTTTAGTTTTAACTAAGACCAATTAATTCCCAAATCACAATGAGTACTTGAAACTTACATTTATAATATTAGTAGTTAATAATATTTTATTATCTAGAAAAGTTTTAATAAATTATAATGATTAATGAATAATTGTATTATAAAGACAAAATTTTTGTACGTAAAGTTATCTTATAAAGACATAATTTTATATAAAGTTATTTTGTAAAATAACACAATCATGTGAAAGGTATCTCATCAAAAGACATGTCCCTATACACATACCCTATGCGCCCCAGGACACGTGGCAAGCCAGAAAGATGCTTAAATAGTAAGCCTGCCATTAGCAAACTAGAAAGCCACATATAAGCTCTCCTTTCCAAGATGACATTCCAGACAAGCACATTCTATTTGCCATATGGATCTCTGAGCTTCATTAGGAACATGAATTGTTGGTCACAAAACATCACGTGGGTTCAACTACTTTATCCTATCAGAGTTAGAATGAATGACATGATCTCTCCTGTTAGAGACATCTTCGTCTTGCCGAATACATCCCCTAATGTGTAACATAATGATGATTAGATGGCAAGTCTAACACATTAACACCATCTTACACAGGACCCTTGTCTATAAACACCTTTAAGAACAATGAAGAGGGGATAGACTCTTAAAGAATACTAAGCCTACACTCTGTTAACACTCAGCTTTACGTTCTCTTCACCTCTACTCTTCATAACCTTTAACACTCCCCTTACGATTAGGTGAATCGACCTTTATAGCTACCACCCTTACCTTTTATGTACTCCTTTCTTGTTGTACATTATATCAACAATTGGTACAGTGAGTGTGGACAACTGGCTTCTTAATCCCAAAGTGGCACCCCCGCTGACCAAACCAACCAAACCAATGACCTAGCCAACCAAGTTAACTCTTTCGCCCTATCCACTTGTTTCAAGGGTCTCAACTGGCCTAAACACCATTCAAACTCTTCCCTCTTCTACCCATGTAGAAACTTCTTTATAGTACTCCCCACCCTAGAGCAATTAGTAAAGGCTCTAAGAGATCTTTTAGCTTCCAACCCTACAACTCTCACCGTACTTGCAGGAACCACCCTCTAGTTGCTTCGGCTCCTCTAGTTTCTACAGTGCCTCAACTACAACCTAGCATGACCCCTAGGCCATTTGATCACATATCTCATTGTTTGTAAGAAACAATAACTTGTCTCATAGCTAGCCTTCTCCCCAATTATGACTTCCATCCAACTGGACCAAGGTTCTTACTAGCACGCATCAGGTCCACAGCCCCACAACTCAGAAACCTAGGAGAAACTACAACGTTTGAAAGAGTATTTTTCTCAATAATAAAGTTGTTTCAATGAGCATCAAGAACAAATGCTCATAATAAGTTGTTTATTATAGAATTGAAAGTCGCATGGAACGTCCCGAAACAAGAAAATCTAGAATATTAAAAAGAGGAAGCTCAACCCGTGCTATGGAAGGATAATGAGCTTGGCAATTTAGAAAACCTTCGCAAAGATAATGTCGACCTTCCGGCGACACCTCAATATTTTTAGGGTAGTAATAATCTATCTATAGAGGAACAACTCAAAACTTTTAGGGCAGAGCTAATGCAAGAAATAAATGGAGTAAAAATAAATTAATCTAATAGGAATTACTCCAATGAACCATTGGCACCTGAAGTTCTAGAAAACTATATCTCCAACTCCTTCAAGTTTTTAAAGTTTCAATACAACAGATCGGGGATCTGGAAGACTACCTAACCCAATATGATAACCACGTGAATATACTAGGGGCATTTGTTGAAATGAAATGCAGAGCCTTCTCTATAACCTTCTTGTAGATAGCCTGACAGTGGTACCTGTCATTACCTTAAGGATCAATCCACTCATTTGAGTAGTTAGCCAAGCAATTCATGATTTGTTTTTCTGCTAACAAGACACTTTAGTATTCCTCGACATACTTGATAACTATCCGCTAATGAACAAATAAGTCCCTTTGTGACTATGTCAAGAGATTCAGTGTAACGCCCCCACGCCCGAAACCATCACCGGAGTCAAGCTTGAGGTGTTACTAAACTTATCTTACCTTTTAAACAACTCTAAATCACTTATTTTAATTTTCGGAATAAACTATTTTTCTGCGTCATGGTTACTTAAAATTCATTTCTCGAGTTTCAAAACTCAAATTAAGATCCGTAAATTTTTCATGAAACTAGACTCATATATATATCTACTAATTTTTTCTAGAATTTTGACTTATCCAATTAGTACAGTTTATTAGTTAAAGTTTCCCTGTTTCAAAACTCATTGACCTGACCTCTTCTTACTACGAACCATTTAATAAATGTAACGCCCCACGCCTTGAAACCATCACCGAGTCAAGCTTGAGGTGTTACTAAACTTATCTTACCTTTTAAACAACTCTAAATCACTTATTTTAATTTTCGGAATAAACTGTTTTTCTCAAAACTAGAATCAACAAGCATTCTAACCATATAAATTATACCTTCTAATTAGTTTTGTACAATTTATGGTGAATTTCAAAGTTGAAACAGGGATCCAGAAATTGCTCGACCTGTTTCACTAAAACTCAGATATATCATAAAATATAATACTTTTACTGTTTTGCTTATTCCATAAGAAAATATACATAATAAGCTTTAATTTCATATATTATTCATCTTCAAACTATGTTTCTACAATTTTTAGTGATTTTTCAAAGTTACATCATTTTTGTTACTTGAATCTTTTTAGGTTACTTTCACATTTTCATAATTTTCATGTGATAATCATCATTCAATCATACATATTAATAAACATGTATATCATCAGCTATTTTCTTAGCTAATCACTAGCAAGTATTTACACATCATTCATTATTCATATTATACCAAAAGTAGCTAAGTTTCTATACATGCCATACCCAAAACAAAACGTCTAGTTATACCGAGTTATTTCTTTGATAGTGTGATCGGCCTCCGACATTTCCTTCGATCCCGAGTGACTAGATAAGTACTATAAGAAGAAGAAAATAAAGAGATTAAGCATTAGGCTTAGTAAGCTTACAAGCAAATAAATCACAACATTCAACATAATGGATAATTATGCATAATATCATCTAACATCATAAATTTTTACTTCTCAATTTCTATCTTCTTCTTTATTCCCTTACCTTCTTTCTTACGACCTTTCCTTTTCATAACTATAATCTACTTTTCCTTTGCTGTTAATTCACTGTAATTTAACTCGTATCCTGACCCGTTGAACCACTCGGAATACTAAGGATACTAGGGTCGTTCTGTCTATCAATATCTCGCCAATGCCATGTCTTTGACATGGACTTACATGAATTATTCTGTCTCCAATGCCATATATAATATGGACTTACATGGCTCAATCTGTCTCCAAAGCCATATTTCTAATATGGACTTACATGGCTCATTTACATTACATCTGTCAACCCTAATATCCTAACATTCCTAGGGTTCAACCGGCTTTCTAACACTTTTCCTCTGTCACTTCACCTTAAATTCGACTTTAAATATTTTCATAACATAATATATAAATGCTGAAATTAACAATAATAATGTAAAATAAAAGAATATTGCATTTATTTACTGTAAACTTACCTCGATACAAAATGTGACTAAACTTTACAATTTAGTCCTTTACTTTTCTTTTCCCGATCTACTCTCAATTTCGCTCTTCTTGATCTATAATAGCAAATTTAGCTTATTTAATATCAACATTTATCAAAACAACCCTTTACTCAAATTTTGGCAAAATTACATTTTGCCCTAAAATTTCACATATTTGCACTTTTGCCCCAAGGCTCGTAAATTAAACTTCATCCTATTTTCTTATGTTTTATGACATGCTGATCATTTTTCCCTTCTATGGCAACATCAAATTCACACACTAACATGTACTTATGACTATTAGGTATTTTTACCGATTAAGCCTTTTACTCGTTTTCACTTAAAACCAAGTAGCACAAGTTGTCTAACATAATTTAAAACCTCATATTCCATCATAAAACATCAAAATACACAAATTTCACCTATGGGTATTTTTCCAAATTTGATTCTAACTTAAATTATTGCTAGCATAAGCTTTATCGAGCTACTAGGGACTTCAAAACGTAAAGATCATTAAAAGCGGGCTTGGAATCACTTACTATGAAGCTTGAAAGTTGAAGAAACCCCAGCTATGGAGAGAGGTAAGGTTCTGCTGGTAACTTGAAGAAGATGATACAATTTTATCATCTTTTTACCTTTTATTAATGTTAATAACCAAATGACCAAAATGCCCTCCTTACTAAACTTTCAAAATTCCTTCCATGTCCTAATTTTGTCCATGAACTTAAAATTGGTCAAATTACCATTTAAGATCTCCTAATTAATATTCCAAAATAATTTCATACTAAAACTTCTAGAATGCAAGTTTTGCAAATTATTCGATTTAGTCCCTAACCTCAATTTAATCACTTTATCATAGAATTTTATCACGAAATTTTCACACAATCATGTAATCATACCATGAACCTCAAAATAATAATAAAATATTTTTTATTTTATTTTTTTTTACCCTGAATTTGTGGTTTCGCAACCACTGTTCCGTTTAGGCCCTATTTCGGAATGTTACATTCAGATTGACCACCATGGTCATGAAGGTCACTGATGAATAGGCAATTCAAGCCTTTATTTGTGGGACCTCTCATTATCATTTAAGGTAAATTAGCATCGAAAATACTCCAACCAAACTCTATCATCTTTACAAAATGGTGCACAAGTTCTTAGAAGGAGATGAAGTTGGAAAAGTTTGTGTCGATTCCTCTATACTAACGTCCCGCCAAAACAACCATCCGCGAAGATCACCTATCAACAGATTTCAAGGCTATTGATCTGCTGCAATAAATCATTTTCTGTACTCGAGGAGTTTGTATAAAATCAATTTAGTTATGTTTTTTACCTTATTTTCATTTTTAGTTCATCAATAATAAAAATTGTTATTTGAGCCATTTATATGACCTTAGGGGACAAAATAGGCCTAAAAGAAGGTTAACGTATTCAGTGAGTGTGTAGGACATCATTCAGATGCATAAGAACACGAGACTGGCCGCAATGTTGCAACATAGAGTGTCGATGTCACAACATAGTGAGCAGAGCACTCAAAAAGAGCAAACTGCCTTCAGTGTCACAGGTTATCTCGACATAACCCTCTAATCAAACCTCAGCTCGTAAACTACCCATCAGTGTCACGACACAAACTAAAGGGTGTCGCAACACTGCCTTAACAAGGAGAATTAGTGAGCCAAGGGTGTTTTGGTCCGCACAATAAACTTTAATGCAAAAACGTCAATTAAATTAGGTCAATAGACAACGAACAACCCTAAGCCTATAAATTGAAGGCTCTAAACACTTCATAAATAGTTTTTAATTCAAGTTTTAGGTTACAACTTTCATTTAGTTTTATTTTCTGTTTCATTCTAGTTTATTTTGTAATTAGGTTGTTTTCATTTGTAATTTTACTCTAGATTTTATTTTCATTCATCGTAGAACTCAATTTGTGGATTCATCAACTCTTCATAGATTTCTGTTATCGCGATTATCAATACATATCAAATTTTTTCTTAAACTTTATTCTTGATCTATTATTTATGCTTATCTTTTCAATCAAGTTTATAATGTCTATTAGATCCATGATGAACTAATTCTTTTATGGAAGATTAGTGAGTAGACGTGGGAGTAATTAACTTCTATGTAGGGTTTCTTAGCAGATCAGTTGGTTGACATAGGAAGAACTAAAAACTATCAGGCCTAACGACCTTGGGAAGTCATCTAGGTGAGAATGAACCCAAAATTGGTATTGCCTATCCATGAATACCTTACTCCAATCTGGTTTAGACTGTGAGGTTGAGAGATAAGTAGTTCTTGTTGGCTCATTAGTTTAATGGAAGATTGAGAGATCATACTAGGTTAATGACTAGTTGATTGAATAGAACCCAAAATAGGAGTTAGTTAATTATGATCCCCAAAACGAGTTAGTCTTCCATCTTTAAAATTGATAAAGTCTACAAATTAGTTTCTCGTCTTTATTTTATGCATTTTAATTATTTCTATAAAATATGATTTTTTGTCACATTAGGATTTGTCGTAATATAGTTTAATTAAATTACTAATTAGATCTATTAACGTAGAAGCTAGAATTATTTTAGTTTTACCTCTCTTGGGTACAATCCTCGGAGTGCTCTAATACTTCGTTGTATAAATCTATATTACAATCTGACCCGTATACTTACAAAAACCACCTAATGATAATATTTGGTTGCATGATTTACACTTTAGACGTTAGTATGTTCAGATGCGGTTAGCTATCAATAGCCAATGACTAATTTAAAGGTAGGCGGACATGGGTATGGACATTACAGCCAATCAGTCCAGAGAAACAATCAGCTGATGAATAATGTCTATGCCACAAAACGCTAAGGACCAATCCACAAACAATCTAGGAATGAAGTATAGAAACTCACTTGATGCTTCTTTACTTCAGCTTAGCTTTTTAGAACGTCAGAGCTTCCATTCTCCTGGCAACTAAGCATTACAGCCAAAGTCATAAGTTAAACCTAACATTCCAGCTGAAAAATTCTGTTTCCAGAAACATGCAGAACCTTAGGGTTCTAAAAATTTTTAACTCCATTTCTCAAATTTATGAACACTGAAAGACCTAAAAGTTTACCAATTCCTTTGCTTATCTTCTTGACTCAATCTTCACAAATATTGCTCCATGCAGAGTTTTCTTATCTTCTTCTTCTTCTTCTTCTTCAGAGTTATTAAAGAAGATGACGGAGAAAACAAAACAAGGTTGAGAAGAATCCCTCCCTGGAAGTCATTTCCCTACTACTTATAGCCTTTCACACCCAATTATCAACCCTATAAAAACCGTCAATTGGTAATCATTTTGTCTCCCGCTAAGGAACTAGATGGTGTTAATCCAACTGAACCAAAATTGGAACTCAACTATGTCCAATTCAGCCACTAAATTTTTCTTGACTTTTCAGTTGAAACTGCCAACTTACGGCTTCTTTCAAATTAACCCCCAATTATACCTAAATTATGGACTTAAATAAAATCAAGTGTGACACTCTACTATCTATTTATACCAAAATTTCACAATATTTTTACATTTTATTCACTTTAGTCCTTATGTACAAAACTAACAATTAAACTTTACAATTTAGTCCTTTTTTCATAATCTAAAATTAAAACCTAACAATTTAACACCAAAATCTTCAAGAAATCAACAAATTGATAATAAATTTTAAAGCCTTAAAGAAAAGTGTTCTATACATCTCAAAATCATCATATTTTACTAATATTATCTTCTATTTTTCTGTTTCAATTTTCTTATTTATTTTTCGATCACTAAGCGCAGAGTTTCAAAACATTATCCTTCCACAAATTGGTAAAGTTAGGCATTTTAATGAAAAATGGTAGGATCAATATGATATCTTTGATAGAATTTTTATTTATTTATTTTTAAAAATAGTCAATCGAATATATACATATATATAACGAAAAGAAACTTTTCTTTAACCATTAAATTAAAAATATATTCCAAGTCGAAGTACATTTATTAGATTTAGAATTTTTTATTTTTAAAAATTAATATTTTAAAAATTTAAATTTAATTATTGATGATATTAAATTTTTCTATTAAATATAAATTTATTATAATGTTTTTTATTGCATAATCATGCAGTGAATTTTTTATATTAAGATATCATACCAATGAAATTAATATTATTAATAATTAGATTAAAAATTAAATTTTAAAAATAAAAAATTAGATTCCACAAAATAAAAATAAAAGAATTAAATTCTAAATATACCAATAATATAAGAAATTGGACCATACTTTAACATCATTTTTACAAACACATCCGACCTTTTTTCCAAAAATAATATATTGATTTTGAAAAAAAAAATAGTAGGGGGATTTGATGACAACTATTCTATATATTTGCTGTGTGAAGAAATGGGATTTATATATAAAAATTATATAAAACAGAAAATTAATTATTTTGTGACTGTTTTCTTCTCTTTACGTGCACGCGAGGTGGGGGTGTTAAGAGGCTTGGTCAGTTGCTCTTGGTGTGTGGAAATGGTGATGATGATGATGGAATCAGCTCCATCTTTATTTTGGACCTTCCACTTTATTTATTTTTTAAATTATGGATTCACTTACTTAGTTTTGCATGTTCTAAATAGTATTTTATTTCGTAATAAATAGTTATAATCACAAATACAAATAATATATTATATTTAAATAATTATTATCAAACTCATTCACAATAAATGCGACTTTGTTGATGAAGTGACGGATAATATTCTAGATCAGAAATGAGAAAAAATTACATTCATGTGACACAGAGTCTTCATTTTCCCAATATTTTTCCTTTAATTTGGGAAAGAGAAATTTGAGCTCTACTTGTTTTCTATTGGAAAATACATGCATCTATTTTTAGGCCAACATTTTTTTGACATGAAATATTTGGTGTATCCTAGTGCTGCTACTGAAAAGCAGAAAAGAAGTTCAAATGAATTTAAAAAGTTTCCATTCTTGGCATGAAAATGTACTTTAATTATATATAAATATATAAAAGCTGGTAATTTTTGTATTTTCCCAATTTAATGGTTAAACATAGTGGATACCAAGACTAAAGATTTTCTATTTTAGCAATTAGAAAGTACATATATATTATTAGAATAGGTAGCACCAAAAATATCCTTGAAGTAAGCTCAAGAGTATTCCAATTATCTTTCCACTCTTGCCCAGGGAAATGACACATTTGAGTGATTATTAGGAGTGTGAATTAATCAAGTTAGTTGGTTATTCAATTACCTATCATTTTGAAAATTGATAATCCAATAATTTTATCATTTTATTTCACTTTTAAATATATTTTATATAATTTTTTTGAACAATTTCATTATAAGTTGTTATTATATCTACTTTTTTTTGACACAATAACTAAAACTATTCATAACCCCTCTCTAACCTATAAATAGGAAAAAAATACACTTCAACATACTTAAACTCATGTCCTCTTACTTTGACATTAATACTCATACTAATTAAATTAAAACTCAATCCACATTTATATAATTAAATTCACACATTCATACAACAATTTAAAATTGTTGTCATTTAAATATTATTTTAGTGAATCTTAATCCTCTTCTCCTCTTAATAAAAAAATTCTAGCTGCTCAAATATTTTAAAACTATATTTTTATTTCGGTCGCACCAACGTTAGCATTGGAGTTTGCTGTTGTTTTTTTTTTAATGTTGTTTTTAGTTTTAATCTATATTAATGTGGTTTTGTCATATTTTTCATGATATTTGTTTTATCCATTTTGATTCTTTTTAAAGTAGATTTGTCTTTTTATTTTTTTTAGTTTCTAATCATATTCTGGCGTATATATGAGATTCGTTAATGTAAGGTTGTCACCAGATCTATTAGGAATCGTTCTTGAAGAGCCTTATTATGATGGATTATAGTGATGATGATAGATTTGAGATGATGATGAGGAAGATAGGCCATTTGAGACTTGATTTTTTGTGTATCACTAATACAATAGGTCTCTTGGGGCTTGTGGTTGTTGTCTTTGTTTGACCAATGTTTATCTTCAGGTTGATTTGATGATGGCAGGACTAGGATGCAAATTTCAACAACTTAATCAAATTGATGCATCTCTGATTGTTTCTAAATTATTCCAGTGTTGCAATTACTGTCATATTAACTTTCTTTTTTATATTGTTGTTTAGATGTGACATTTTGCATTAATTTGTAATAATTTATTTATTGTTTATATTATATGCATATCTTTTATTCTTATTATTTATTATTCCTATTAGTAAAAATATTTTCTTAAAAATATAATTCTTAGTATATATAATGCACAATAATTTAAATGATTAAATTGATTGAATCTAATATCATAAGTCACTTTCAATTTTCCAATCCTTTTATAAATTAAATCGATTTAATTAAATTTTAAAATTTTAAATTTGGAAGAATTTTTTTTTTTGGTGATAAAAAAGAAATCTTAAATTCCCATCATATTAAATTGAACAAAGGCATCACTGGCTTTATCTTGCTGTACTATTTTTAGAACTCCATTGGGCACGTCTTCAAAAATTTGTAAACTTCACATCCATATTAAACTCAATTTAATATGAAAATCAACAACAAGATTACTTTCTCTTGGAATGTTTCGGATCCACCACTGTGGTTAGAACCTTAGGATTCGTAGGATTCTTTGATAATTCTTCAAAATATCATTTTACGGGTCCCATAATCTCTAACGAAAGAACATGGAGCTTGATTTCTCACTAGATAAATTCTCCAAGAACTCAACATGTTGGTCATTAAATTCACATATTGAAGTAGACAATACTTACAAACATTACAAAATTTACAAAAAAAGTTTACCGCTATTTAAAAATATTATTAAAAATAAAAAGTATATGAGATTTAAAATTATCTAAAACATATTTTCAAAAATTAAATACTTTATAAAATATTTAAAATTGTTTAAAAATCCTAAACCTTAAAACAATCAATAAAAATATATTTGAAATTCTTAGAATCCTAGGTAAAACTCTAAAGAAATCAAAACTTTGAAGAGAAATATTCAATTCTGTATTTCAACCTTATTTCGTCTGTGTACAATGACTTGATATTTAAAGAGAATGACTAACAATCTTTGACTAACAACTCTGCTGATCACCTTAATCACCTCATAACAAACCATAACTGACTTTATTTAATACTCTAACATTCATCCATCTTCCCGATAGGTAAGAACCGAAGATAACTTCGAAACCAATTAAAAAATGCCACGGAAAGTGGTTTAGTGAGAATGTCAGCTACCTGGTCACACGCAAGGACCTTACCAACAACAATGGAGCCACTAGCAAACTTCTTGGGAACAAAAAATAAGTCCAGCTCAACATGTTTGAATTTCAAATGAAGAACAGGATTAGCTGCAACCACAACGGTACTGGAATTATCACACCAGACGGTGGGTTTATCAACAGACGAAAAATGTAGCTCCTGAAGTAACGACAATAACCAAATAACATCACTAGTAGCAGCAGCTAGACTTCGATACTCAGTTCAGCCGTAGATCGAGAAACAACGGACTGTTTCTTAGAACACCACGAGATAGGCGTGTTACCACAATACACGTAGTAACTAGACGTAGAGCGACGATCATCAAAATCTAAACCCCAGTTCACATCGGCGTAGCCTACAAGAGACAACCGACTAGACGGTCGGAAAACGAGACCATAGTCAATTGTACCACACAAATAACGCAAAATTCTTTTTAAGGAAACCATATGAGTAGTAGTTGGACTATGCATAAACTAGCAAATACGGTTCACAGCATAAGCAATATCAGGACGAGTAAGAACGACATACTGTAGGGCACTGGCTAAACTGAGATATTCAGTAGGATCACTCAACCTTTCCCCATCGTCTTGAGACAAATGCGCTGAGCTCACCATAGGAGTATGAACTTTCTTTGTATGTAATAACGAGCTCCGAACAAGGAGATCACAAATGTATTTCTTCTGACACAAGTGAATACACCCAATGGATGATCGTGTCACCTCAATCCCAAGAAAGTAGTGAAGTTCACCCATATCTTTGAGCGAAAACTCTGCATTCAACAGTTGAATAAAACTAGTAATAGCCGTAGGGACATCCCCCGTGATAATTATATCATCCACATAGACAAGAACATACAAGGTAGATTCAGAAGTAACCCGAACAAATAGAGACGCATTGGACTTGGATACGACAAACCCAACTGATACAATGAATTGTTTTA
Source organism: Gossypium arboreum (assembly GCF_025698485.1). NCBI lineage: Eukaryota > Viridiplantae > Streptophyta > Magnoliopsida > Malvales > Malvaceae > Gossypium > Gossypium arboreum. Next base: position 8,379,564 of record NC_069073.1, on the reverse strand, counting down.
GTTTATCAAACCAAGCAGTGGAGCCTGCCAAAGTCCGTACAGAACTTTCTTCAAACGACAAACAAACAGCTTTCCAACGGAATCATACTATTCAAATCCTGGGGGTTGATGCATGAAGACCTCAGTATCAAGGTCTCCATTCAAGAATGCATTATTCACATCAACTTGTCGAAAGGACCACCCTCTCGAAACCGCAATAGACAAAATGACTGGAATAGTAGCCAGTTTGACTACTAGACTAAACGTATCATTGAAGTCATATCCAGGTACTTGAGAGTAGCCCTTAGCAACCAAGCGTGCCTTTCTGCGATTAATAAAACCATCAGGATTTCTCTTAATTTTGAACAACCATTTGCACCCTAGTGCCTTCCGACCAGGAGGTAAAGACACGATATCCCAGGTAGAGTTAGCCATCAGTGCATTATACTTAGTTTGGATAGCTAACTTCCACTCCAGATGAGTAAATGCCTCCGTAACAGAGCTGGGCTCAAACTTAACAGCCTTTACGAATAAAACCTTAGGCTTAAAAACTCCCGCATTGGACCGAGTAACCATGGCATGAACATTTCCCGAAGCAACAAGAAGATATAGAGATGGTACTGTTGGTAACTGATTGATAGGAAGAAATGTAGCACAAGGCAAGTGCATATTAGACCCAGAAGTGAATGAGACATCAGCTGGTTGACTACAAGTCACAGGTGAAGTTCCTGATCCATCTCGCACAACTTTATGCTACGAATCAGGCAAAGATGTAGACGGAGACTCCACCTCAAGGTGACGAGAATTGAGTTGACGAAATATGGAAGAATTTGTAACAACAGGAACATATGTAGTACATTGCACCGAACCACCAGAATCAGTTTTCATGGAAGACACAGGCAAGAATCAAGTTTCATCAAACACAACATGACGAGATACGACCACTTTCCCATCGGGGGTAAGATAAAAATAGCCCTTGTGGTGAGAACTGTAACCTAGAAAAGTACAGGGTTGAGACCGAAACCCCAGCTTATGTCGAGCAAACGGTCGCAAATACGGAAAACAAAAACAACCAAATACCCGAAGATGACCATACTAAGGTTCACACCCATAAAGCTTCTGATACGGAGATTGACCTTGAAGAACTGAAGTAGGCAATCGGTTGATAAGATGAACAGCACTACAGAAGGCATAGCCCCAGTGTTTCATAAGAAGATTAGCCTGTGCCAACAGTGTAAGGCCGGTTTCCACTATGTGTCGATGTTTACGCTCAGCAAACCCATTTTTCTCAGAGGTGTGAGGACACGTCAGACAATGGATAATTTCTTAATTAGCAAGAAGGGAGGTAAAAACCCGAAACTCGCCTCCCCAATCACTTTGAAACTTTTAAAAACGTTTCCTAAATTGAGTGTCGACCATTTTTTGAAACTGAAGAAAACAATCAAGTGCTTGACACTTGCTTTTAACCAAATAAACCCATGTAAAATGACTACACATATCCACAAACAATACGTAATACCAATTTCCTTCACACGCAACAGACGCAGGTCCCCACAAGTCAGAAACCACCAATTCAAACAAGTCCACATATTCAATATTAGAATAAGTAAAGGGCAATTTATGATATTTTCCTTTTTCACAGATAATACAAACATTAGGCAAAGATTTCTTATCAGTAACAATGCCACATTTATTTAAACAGCATTAACAACTTTAGATGACGGATGGCTGAGTCTATTATGCCACAAAGTAAAGGCATCAGAAGAAACAACAGAACTTGCTTGAGGAGCAACATTATTAACATGAGACGTTGTAGTAGACGGAGCAGAGTCGTCAATGGAAAAATGATAGAGCCCATCACAAACTTGGCCCCGCAGCAATATTTCCTGTGTCTGGACATCCTTAATAACACAATAGAATGGGTGAAATTCAAAAAACACTTTGTTATCTTTAGCAAACTATGACACAGACATGAAATTCTTACGAATGCTTGGAACACACAAAACATTTGTCAAACGTAACAGCTTAGACCGAGTGGAAATAACCGTGTCCCCAACATATGTAATCTTAGATGTGAAGCACCAGAATCCGGGTACCAGGACGCAGTCCCAACCGATGTAGGAACATACGGATCACCATTACTGCAACTGGAGTCACACCCTGACGCATCTGAAAAATTCAAAGCACGAAAATTAGGAATCCTGGGCAAGCCAATACACTGCGAATTGTCAACATCAAACAACCGAGAACGAGGCTTAGTTCGCCATGGAACCTCAGGCGGAGCAGTTGGCAGAGTGCCTTCAACATCAACACAATTAGTAACCGGTGAACCAGGGGATTATTGAGACACATACGGAGCACCACGAACAGGCCCATGTGGTGGAGCAGATGAGCCAGAGGGCCTAGAAAAACGACCTGCTACATTCGGCTGACCAACACCCTCATAAAAGTCCCCTTAAGGATAGTTCAAAACATGTGAAGGCCTGTGACCAACATTATGCTGAAAGGGTCGACCATATGGCCCAAAATATGGGCGGGTACCATGCGGTGCAACATGTAGCGCTAAAGTACTAGAAACTGGGCCACCAAAATTACCAACCCAATTAGGTTGAGAATACCCAAAATAATCACCTTGGTCCATTCGGCGAGGTGGCCCCTAGGATCTACCCTCAACATGTTGCTCAGGAGCAAAACCACGAGGCCGACCATAGCCATCTCCACCAGCGACTAGAGCACTACCAACGGAAGAACCATAGTCTCTGTCGAAATAGTAGTAACACTGTTGTGCAACATGGCCAAAACGACTGCAAATTTGACACTGCTCTCGAGGACAAAAACCTCGATCGCCGTGTAACCTTGACGAGAATCATCCACCGTGCACACCACGTAAATCAGAGTAACAGTACCACGTGAATCAGACGCTTCCACCACATTCAAAACCATCGGGATCTCACGAACTGCCCACAATAATCTAGTTTCGAAGCCCATCAGGATATCAACAAGTTCCTTTAACTGCAAGGACTCCGATGAAACAGAAATTAGCATGAAAATCGAATCAAACTTAGGAGGAAGACCAGCAAGAAGAACCTCCACTTTTTCAGCCTCTGAAACACTAGATCCCGACGACTCAAGGAGTGCGCAAAGAGTTTGAATCTTAGACACATACCTTAATAGTAGATCCACCCTTTTTGAGCGCATGAAGATCACGCCGAATCTAAGACACCTTTTCAGTGGAAGACGCTGCAAAGAGATGACTGGCTGTATTCCATATATCAAACGCAGACTTAGATGAAATAAAATAGGAAAGCAGAGAAGCATTAACCATAGATAGTAGCCAGGAGGCGAGCAGCTTATCCTGCTGTGTGAACAAGATTGCGTCTGGATTCGGAACAAGACTGCCATCAGACAACGCCACAACTGCGGCGGTGCAGCAATAGTACCATCCAAAAAACCTTGAAGGTCATAGCCTTCAACAATAAGACGCACTTGAAGTTGCCACTGAACGAAGTTCGTCTCGTTCAATTTCACTGTTTCATGACGGGGAAAGCTATGAACTAACCTCGAATGAGAGAAAGTCGCATTAGCAGAGTTACCAGAGGGGGAGTCGATCGACGGATCCATGAGATCGGAGCGGAAGCAACCACCAGGAACTAGGCGACTGATACCATCTTAGAATCCTAGGTAAAACTCTAAAGAAATCAAAACTTTGAAGAGAAATATTCAATTTTGTATTTCAACCTTATCTCATCTGTGTACAAGAGAAATATTCAATTTTGTATTTCAACCTTATCTCATCTGTGTACAATGACTTGATATTTAAAGAGAATGACTAACAGTCTTTGACTAACAACTCTGCTGATCACCTTAACCACCTCATAACAAACAATAACTAACTTTATTTAATACTCTAACGAAAATTTATATGAAATTTTAAATGTTTTAAAAATAATATATTTTAAAAATTATATTAATATTGCAAACTTCAAAAAAATATTTACTAACGAGATACCTTTTGTATATTTTTCCTAACATATCATTATTTGAAACTTCTTACATTAAAGAATTGAATATTTATTGAGTAGTTAGTTTTTTTAGTAAAAGAACTATAGTTAGAGCAGTATAGAATTATTGAATGGCATTATATCACTTATTTAAGTATTTATTTCGTGTCCTATATTATATTCAAGTATTTATTTTATATTTGCCGATTGAGTCTTAACTCGATTTGTATGAGTATTGTTACCAATACAGGAGGACATGAGTTTGAGTGTATTAAAGCGCATTATCCTCCTATTTATAGGTTGGGAAGGGGTGATGGATAGTTCTAGACATTGTATTGTATAAAAAAACAGATATAATCGAACTTATGATGAGATTATTACAAAAAAATCTATTTTATATTTTTTCTAATAATATGCTTATTAATTTTAATATTTTTACAGAATACTATGCTTTAAATTATTTTTATATCATTCATAAAATTATATAATATATATCATATACATATATATATATTAAGATTTTGAATAATTAATTATATATCTACATATTATAACAATTTCATCTTTCAAATTTTTTTCTCATAATAAAAGCATAAAATATATTTATAATATTTATAATATTATAAATATTATAAATATATTAGATTTTAAAATTATACACAATCACGAGTAGAAAAAATAAATTACCTCATATTAAACCTCCTTTTGTAAAGAATTTATTTTATGTTAATTTTCAGTTTACAGAAAGATAGATCTTACAATCATTACGAAGAAGAGCAAACTTAGGGTACATTAATTCAGCCATGGTCAGCATTCAGCAGCTTTCTTCTACACAATAAATGACTATTTTGGATTTAGAATATTTAAATTTCAGAGATCATTTCAAAATAAAAATAAAAATTGAGAGAGATAAGGTGAGGCATAGAGGTGAGTGACTGAGTGATCACTTTCAGATACTCAATGCTCTCTGCACAAACTTTGAAATGCTTTTTCATTCTTGAAGGATTTTTTCCCCTTTTAAACTCAGAATTTTTTTTTTTAAAAACTGAAGTTAAAAAGTTTATTTTATATTATATTAAAAATAAAAATACTTTATATTAATATTTACTTATATTTTATAATAAAATTTGTATATGCATTTTTTGTTTATTAGAAATCATGATTGGGTCATTTTCCTTAACTACAATCCCATTCCAAGCTTAATTCATAAATTCTCAATTGCTTGCCAAACAAATTTAGGACGGATACAAGGTCAGACAACCTACATTAGCCTAGTACCACAATTTAGCCACAGGCAAGATACAACATACTTAATTATACCTTGGAAATTTGTAGTGTACGTAGATTTATGCTATCTACATTTCATGGAAAATTTTGGTGAATGTATCGATTTTAAAGAAAATTTAGGGATTTAGATAAGTTTTTTGAAAATTAAGAAAATAGGTTGTTTTTTAAAAAAAATAGTAAGAATGTCCCTTGTAGGGAGTATTTTTGCCCCAACTAAAACATATCCTTAATGATGCATTTATTAAAACCCATGGCCCTAACCCTAAACTCAGGAATCCAAGATAAAATTTACATCTCACCCCATCTTTTTCATGGTAGAATCAAAATCTTTAAAAACTTTTCAGAAAAATTCTTTTTGTTAGAAGCGTTTTTTTGACTTGTCATGTTCAATAATTTCCAACATTTTGAAATTATGTTTCATAAAGTGGCAGAGCTAATGCCTTAAAATGGAAAATTTTTCATTTAAACTCTTTATAATTTAATTTATAAAATTTTAAATTAGTAATGATAAAATTACACCTTGCTCCCCAAAATAAATATTTGATTTAATCCTTTAAAAATTATAAAAATATAGACTATTAAAATGGTGAAACTGCATTTTTATTATTGTAAAAATATACAATTTAATTTCTCCCCCTAAAAAAATTTCTGGCTCCACCACTAGTTTCATATAATGTTTTCATTTAAAACATGTGAAATAAGTTTTTTGGGCAAAGATGAGTAAACGAATTAGAGTTGTTATTTATTACGACGGTCAATTTTGTGACGCTGAAATTGGGGTCATTTTTGTGTCACCCCAATTTACAGAATTGACTTTCAACAGGAACATAAAATTGAACGAGCTTCGGTCAAGAATTAGAAGGAAAATGTTGACTTCAAGCCGGAGGAAAATTTTGAGCTTGAAATATAGATATCTATCGTCACTGAACCTTGTTAGATATGATATATTTGAGCTCAAAGGTGATATGGATGTGGAGGCAATGCTCAATACGCATTGCACTAATGGAAATGCTATATAGAGTTATATGCCCAGTTTGTCGTTGTTGAGGAAGGTGTTCCAAGTTCGACAACAATTATAGTAAATTTGTTTTGGGAACAGGAACAAAAAAGTACAACCACAAGGTTGTGCGGTGGTTTCGCGGCGTTATTACAAAGCTCTTATAAAAAAATGCCAGAATAATCAATGGGAAGGCATTCCTTGGTTTCAACCCTTGATTTCAACTTTAGCAATAGTAGGGGTTAGGTGGTAACCTGAACTTGGAAACCTCAACATGACATTCTGTGACTTCTTTTGATTTCAACTTCGGAACACCAATGTTCTATATTGAAATCACTTATGCGGGTATGCCATCAAGTTACTCGGGTGGGCAATCTGCAAGTAATATTGGTTTTAACATAGGGTTGATGAGAACGAATAATGTATTCCTTACAACCTGTATCAGTGAAGAGGCATGCAATTGGGGTTGATAACGAAAAGGAAACTGGGAATGAAGAGGGAGCTGAAAATGAAGAGGAACCTGAAACTGATGATGGTCAAATTCAAGAGTCTGGGCCAGATGATTTGGAAATTGCATTATTTTCTAATCCAATCTAGGTATTGTCATCGATATGCAAATGAAACTTGTGTATTATGGAAATCGAATGGTCCAAGGGAAAAGAATTTTCCATCGTCTTTTTTGGACATTCAAGCCACGCATTGAAGTATTCTGATATTGTAAACCATTAATCCAAATTGACGGTATATTTATGTATGGGAGATATGAGCATCACTTATTGTTTGTTGTTGCACAGGATGGTAATCGAAAAATCCTGTCGATAGCTTACAATTGTTGAATAATAAATCATTGATGCTTGAGACTTCTTATTGACTAGCTTGAGAAGACATGTCATGCCACAACCCGATATATACATAATTTTTGATAAAGCACCCATAATACAGGCTGCAGATGGTCGACGTAGAAGCCGATGGCATCGTATGCACCATAGGTAAGTTATACGTCATATCAGGTCAAATTACATGGGCCAATTTCACAAGGATGATAAACGACAATATGTTATTAACATGGGTACGCAGTAATTATTATTTTCTATTTCATTCTTTAACATATACATTATTTGCATTCATGGATATACTATTTATTTTCTTCAACAGGGTATGAGCTTGTCCAACATCGATTCCGTGAAATGTTGGAGAATTTGTGAGCTATAAATAAATACGGTGCTAAATACCTTAATGGGATACCCAAGGGATAATGGACTCAATCATATGATGGAGGTCTACAATACGGACACATGACAACGAAGCTAGTGGAATACATAAATTTTGTATTGAAGGGGACGCGTCATTTGCCGATAACGTCAGTGGTCAAAGAAGCATATTTACGCAACAATTTGCAAATTTCCTTATTTTTGGCCGAATTTAAAAGGAAATGGAAGAGAGATGAATGGCTCAAACTCGAGTCTAAAAAAGTATTAATGCCTTAACCATTGGGATCTTGCCAATTTCTTAGTAAATTTTATCCCCAATTGTTTGTATGTTGTGTTATGCTAAAATTTCAAAATTAAAAAAGAATAAGGGACTTGAACTTTGGTAAGTAAGGGGCAGAGTGACATGTTAACCATTGGGCTGCTACCCATTCTTATTTAATTTCTATTCCAAATAATTATTTATTTTGGTTAGTTTTTATCTTAGGTTGCTAAAAATTAAAAGGAAAAAAATAGGCAAAGTGATGTTTAAACCTAAACTCTTTAAAGATGAAATCTAACACTTAACCATTATGTCTTAGGCCTATTTCTTGTTTATTTTAGTCACTTAATTGTATATATTTATTTCAAGCTCAACTTATATATTCTTTTTAGCTTACACATTTATTTAATTTTTATTAACTTGTTTAACTTGAGTTTTTAACACATTCCTAATTTAATTTATATACAATAATTAATACTTATAGTCAAGTCTCATTATTAATATTTTAATTCATTTAACCCTTTTCTAATTAGGTCCTAGTTCGATTAAAACACACTATTTTCAAATTAAACCTCGTAATCAAGTTTCGTTTTAGATTAATTAATATAATAATACCTGATTATATTATTTTAATACTTTAATTAACTATTTGTGACCCTAATTTCAGTATCCATTTCAAACCCTTAATTTATAAATGCTCAAAGGTAACCTTATAAATCGGTGAATGACCACTTTCAATTTTCACAAACCTGATTTCTGCTAACCCAACTTTTGGGGTGTGACATATAGCCTAAAGCTTTCAGTTCATAAATTGTTGTACTATAGCTTGTTAGATTTGAGCTATTTAGACTTATTTGGTTTGTGTGATTGTTGCTTTTAATTCAATCTTATCAACTTCTTTACTATTTCTTTGATTCTTGGAAAACGCCACAAGTGTTCCATTGTACACTTTAAAAATATTACAACTCGACCTGTTACACTTGCAGAACACCGCACGTTTAGTATTTGTTTTCAATTTTCTCTACTTGATGCATGTACACCTTCTACATGGGTCAAGGTATGGGGTTTAGGGGAAATGGCTACATATACTTTGCCAAAGGTACCTCGCCACCATACCTTGCCAAGGGTCCCTTTGCCTAGGAAAACGAGCGTGCTTGAGACCAATGATGCATCACTCAACCACTCTAATAAGATTACTATCTATTGTCATCCACATACCTTGCAATCTAGTCACATTAGATCATATTATTGACCTAACTGGGGAACCATTAAATGACAGTCTCGTCTACTAGAGGACACATGACACAAAGAAGTCAACCTTATATACCTCTTCTATCCGCACAAGCAAAAGATCTTCTTCTTCTCTCTCTCCTCCATTTCAACTCATTACAGTACTTCCACCATCTTCTCCTCCCTTCATAGCTCTCCACCCTAAGAGTGAATTATTATCTGCATCTCCACCCACATTTTACCCTCGACAAAATTATAAATTTTAAAAGATCAAAATAATATTTTTATAATTTTAAAAAATATATTAGATATTCTAAAAAAACAATAAATTGGTTCATAAATTTTCAAAAAACATAACCCTAATAATTGATGAGCGTATTTAATAACCTAAGAAATAAAATTGAATAAAAAAGTTTCATTTTACGATGGAGCATAACACAAGAGGGGCAGCAATTTTTTGGTTAGGATAATGGCAAGAGTTGAAATAGAGACTGAAGCACTCGATCCCTTACTTTTTTTAGCTCAATTTGTTGCAAAATTGGGTGACAAAAGAGTTAGTCAATTGTGAAATTTATTGTTTTAAAGAAATTTATCCATAATTGATTTGATGTTTGATTTTTCTGTTTGATCCAATTTCGTTGGCTTTCAAAGTTGAGCACATGATAAAAGCATAAAAAAGAAAATGAATTGTCATAACACCATTGAAAAATGATCATTACAAAGCTGAAGAGCTTTTTTCTTTAATTAGTGGAAACAAAAAGAAAAATAGCTGTTGGTGTTCAATGTCAAATTGGTCAGAAAGTAAATAGCAAATGCCACTATCAAGTCTCTCTATAAGTGGGAAAGAAAAGGAAACGACAGTGACTTTCTTATAAATAAAAAGCAAAATACATATGACTTAAATCGATTTAAATAAGATTAATATATATTAAAATAAAATAAGATTTTATCTAAATTAATTTTTTCTGTTTTGTTAATGTTGTTTGCTACTGATGAGAATTAGGCCTGCAATGATGAGAGTGACAAGTAACGACTGTCGATGAGTAGAGCCATTGCTTAGCGGCTCCCACTAGTAGACTTGTATGGGAGATTAGTCGACTAGCAACTTGGTGCGACCTCTACTTTGTCGTGCAATCGTGAATTGGTGGTACGTTGACGTTTGAAGTGTTTATAGATTAAGTTAGATTGGTTCAGATTTAATTAAAATTTTAGGACAATTTGTTAGGTTCAGGTTCGGCATGAAAAATGGGCTTAATATTTTGCGCAAATCTAATCCGGATAAAAATGTTAAAATTTGGACTCTGCTCGGCTCGTCCGTATTAATTTTTTTAGATTATTTATTATATAATATTTTTTAAAAATAATACATAAAAAATACTAAAAACATTAAAATAAATGTTTCAAACAAATTGAAAATAAATTTTAAAAAATACATATACTTAAATAACACTAAGATAGGTGCAACTTAACAAGCAAATGTCTCTAAAATTGTAACAAAATTAACAATAAAACAAGAGTTATACTATATCGAAACAATAACAAAAAAATAGTAGCAACATAATAGTGAAATGGTAGCAAAATAGTGAAAAAAATAGCAAAAAATAACAAGAAGAAACAACAGTTTTTTGGCATATTAAATTTTGGTTTGGTAGGGCTGGACCAAAAAACGACACAAGCTTGACCTATTTTTAAACGGGCCTTTTTTTGTCCAAGCCCATTTTTCGGGCTTACATTTTTACTCGAACCCTCCCACTTTCCCCCATAAGCAAGAATGCTTGGGGCCTGTCCTAAGTTCTTATACTTATTCTAAGAAATGATTAGTTTCACTTCAGCTCAGTTCCTTTGTGCACTCGTGGAGGACAAAAGATAAACTTGAGGGTTTGTATTCTAGGCATAAAAGGTTGGGCTTTAGTCCTTATTCCTTCGTGCATTCATGATGAGGTGAGGACTAGGGTTGGAGTGGAAGGCTTGCGCTTTAGGCTTGAAGGGACACACCTTAGGCTGCACTCTGTTGTAAGGTTATGAGTGTTAGTGTCTCAGCAGATATAGTTAGCTAATGAGTTAAAGAGTAATTAGTTTATTAGTTTTTAGTTACAAATAGTTGAGCATCATTCTCTCTGTATAAATATTAGAGTGTTGAACAACTTCAAGATTAAGGAATTCAATTTATCAAAGATATTGTTATTCTTTGTTCATTCTACTAGTTTTCTCTGTCAATCCTTCTAGCTTTTTTGTAGATCATGCCATAGTATTAGAGCTTTGCGCTTAACGGCATCAACTTCAATCTTTTGCATTTTCAGTTGATTCAATTGGTGCACTGAAGAATTGCTGAGATGGCTCCTAGTTCGATACAAAGAGAAGTAGTCATGATTGTCGGTTTGATAAGCATTCCTTTGCAACTGATGATTTGCTTCACTTTGTTTCAAAAATTCATCAATTCCCTAGACATGAGATAGTGAAATTAACAGAAAAGAATTTTCTTCTATGGAAGTATGTAACACCCTTAACCCCTATCCGTCGCCAAAACTGGGTTACAGAGTATTCCCGGGGTTTACGGATCAATCAGACATAACTTTATAACGTTTCATTACATATCAATATTCATAATAAAACCAATCAAAAACATATTTATTGTCCTTTATATGAGCCCTCAAGGCTCGAAATACATATTTAAAACAAGTTGGGACTAAATCGAAAACTTAGAAAATTTTTCAGAAATATTTAAAAATTTCAACACTGTAGGGGTCACACGACCGTGTGACTCACATGACCTGAGACATGGAAAAATGTAAGAAAAAGAGAAAATTTCTTGAGTTATGTCAGGAAAATAGATCAGTAGCTGAATATGAGAGAGAATTTGTATATCTCAGTAAATATGCTCCAGAAATTGTGCCTAATGAAGAAGAAATGTGTATCCTGTTTGAAGATGGTCTGAATGATGAAATTCGAATGATGAAATGAAATACAAGAATTTTTTGTCTTGTCCAATCGTGCATACAAAATGGAAGAAGTGTACAACCGTAAGATACAATGGGATAGGCAGAATCAAGAATTTCAAAAGAGAGGCTCTTCTAAGTTATTTTCAGCATCACCGGTGAAAAAGATTAAAGATGATTTGAGCTATGCTACCTCAGTGCCTGAACGTTCGAATAAAAATAAGACGGTTCAACATGATTTTAGAGTATCTACTAGACCAATTGATAGTGTGGGCACTGTACAAAATACTCCGAAGCCTAAATGTAGATATTGCGGAAAATTTCACATTGGCGAGTGTAGAGGTAAAACGGGAGCCTGTTATAGATGTCGATCAACTGATCATTTTATTCGTAATTTTCCTAAATTTCCAAAGAGGACGAAGATAAAAAAGTAAAGCAAATGTCTACCTCTCAGAAAAATGGACATTTGGGTCAGAATAGTGCTACCAGGACTACACGTTCAGGAATGAAGGACACTGCTCTTTGGTCAGAGGCTAAAGCACCTGCCCGCACCTTCGCCATTCGATCTAGGGAGGAAGCTACTGTTCCAGATGTGATTTCTGGTATATTCTATCTTTTTGATGTTACTGTGTATGTATTGAATGACCTTGGGTCAACTCATTCTTATATTTGTATTGCATTAGTAACGGAAAAGAAGTTGTTTGTTGAATCTACTGATTATGACATTCAAGTTACTAATCTACTAGGTCAAAGTGTGATAGTTAATTTAGTCTGTCGTAATTGTCCACTGAAAGTTAGGGGCTGTGAATTCCCTGCTGATTTGATGTTAGCCTTTTGGGAATTTGATGTTATCCTGGTTATGGGTTAGTTATCTTTGCATGATGTTGTGGTAAATTGTAAACAAAAACAGATCGATTTGAAATGTTAGACAGGAAAGATGATTTCAGTTGAGTCTGAGAATCCGAAAGATGTCGTTAGAATTATTTGGCTTTTTCTGCTTAGAGATTGATACGAAAAGGTAGCAAAGCATTTCTAGCTTATATCCTTGATACCCGAGATTCAAAATCGAAGCTAGATCAGTTACCAGTTGTTAGTGAGTTCCTTGATTTATTTCCTGAAGAATTACCGTGTAACACCCCATTTTTCAGGGAAATCGGAGCAATGGTTTCGGGACCACAAATTTGACCTAAAAATAAGTTTTATTTTTATTTCATTATATAGTCTGCATTATAATAGGCATGTCATGTGTAAAATTTGAAACTAAAATTTTATCGATTAAGTGTTTAATTACGAAAATAACTAAATCGCATAAAATGCAAAAGTTGAATTCTAGTAGCTATAATGGTTAAATAACTATGGAGTTCAAATCTAGAGGTCCTTATATGGTAATTAGACCATTAAAGAAAAGTATGTAGGTTCTTGGTAACTCATCCATGGAAAAATTAGAAAAGGTTAAGGACTAAATTGGAATTTGAAATAATTAAATTAATTAAAAGATGATAAAAGAAAATATCATCTTATTTTTTTCATCTTCAACCTAAAAATACATGGAAACCCTAGGTCAGAGAAAAGAAACTTTCAAGGCCTAATTGGATAAGTCATTTTTAGTAATTTTGGTATTTTTGAAACCGGGATAGCTTAATCTCTCTATTTGAGGGATTAATTTGAAAAGTTATCAAGGTATGAAAAATGGGTCATAGATATGTATGCTAGAAATTAGAAATTTATGTTAGAAAATGAAAGATTGTTGATAGATAAACAACTTTTACAAAGTGATTTTTGATGAAAACATGATTTAGGGACTAAAATATAAACTTGTGAAATTTGATGAAAAATTTTGAAATTTTATGAATACATGTGCTGTAAATTTTGTAATAGGGCATTGATTAGGCTTGGAATAGGGATTAATTTGCACAAGTTTTATTTTCCAGGCTTAGGGACAAAATCAAAATTTATGGAAAAGTTAGGGGCAAAATGGTAATTTTGCCTAGAACGTAAATTGAGTCCATTTAAATATGAAATGTGTGAAATTTATGGTTAAATTCATTTATAAAGATCCAGACAGAAATAATTCGAGGTTAGATCAAGGGAAAAAATGGTTTCGGATTAGCAGATTTCTAACGCGAACAAGTGTCGAGGTAAGTTCGTGTAACTTAATTGAGCTTGTAAATATATTTAATTGATTGTTGTGATTGTATGGAATATAACTTACATTGATGTAAATTATTTTAATGTTGAAATGAAGAATTTAATATATGCTTGAGATGGTGAAAAAAAGGGTTAAGTCCCGATTGAATATTGAATTCCGATAATTATATGTGCTTTCTCGAAACTAATAAGGTCCTACATTTGTTGCGAATGGGATGTAGCTCAGATGAGTAATCCCATTGACCTTGTTATAAAAATGATTTAGCCCAGACGGGTAATCTTGATATAATACCTCTCAAGCATACGTTATGATTAGGGTTTAGTTTGGACTGGTAATCCTAATCGAGCTCCTTTGAGCTTACGTTATATAAAGGGTTTAGCCTGAATTGGAAATCCTTTTATACGATATGTGGCTCGAGAGAGTTTTTCTTGGTTAAGTGCCCTAATGGGTACCCTTGAATAAGAAATTGACGGATTATTTAATGTACAATTTGAGTGTACTACTTGAGCCTCCATTGGAATTTAATGATTCAACGGACATAAAACCCTTAACATGGCAGGAAAATCTTGAGATGAAATGATAATGACTTGAAAGAATATTGCTTGATGAGCTCATCTATGTTACTTGATTGATATGAAGATTTTGGTGACTAACATATTTGATTGAATGTATGTGATTAGGCAATTTAGCCAAATTGATTGAAACGTAACATTGTATGCTTAGATTAAATAAACAGGATTGGTAAGTTTAGTTTCCGTTATACGAACTTACTAAGCATGTAATGCTAATAGATTGGATCGAAACGACTTTCCACTAACTTACTAAGCATGTAATGCTTACTCCGTTTTATTTTTCCCCTGTTTAATAGTGCTCGGAAGCTCGTGAAGGTTGGAGATCACTGGAGCATCATCACACTATCAACTAGTCATTTTGGGTATAATTAGTAAAAATCATTTTGGTATAATGGCATGTATAGGACAACTTGGCCAATAGTGGCTTGAAATGTTATTTTGTAACCTAGCCATTGGAATGGCTAGTAATGGCTTATTTTGGTATGATTAAGTAGGTTATTACGATATACATTCATATGTGTTATGTTAAGTAAATGTGATCAAATGATGTTAATGCCTAGTTAAACTAAGGTAAGGTTGTGATCATGTATCCTTGCAGTGATATGCCTTATGAATGATGAAATTTGCTTAAGTTGAATGCTTGGATTGGTTGGTATTGGATGTGTGTTTCAAGTGCAGGTCTTGGGTGAAATTTTGAGTGAGAAATGAAGCTAGAAATGGCTTCATTTTTCCACACGGGCGTGTGTCTAGACCGTGTGTGACACACAGCCTGGTAACATGGGCATGTAGTTAGGCCGTGTGTCCCTTGCTCCTTAATTTTGAGAAACAGAATGCTCAGAATTGAGCACACGGGCAGAGACGCTGGCATGTGTCTCAGCTGTGTGTGCAACACGGCCTAGAACACGAGCTTGTGTTTTGGCCGTGTGAAACCTGCACCTAATTTCGAATTAAATTAATTGACCACACGGCCTAGCACACGGGTGTGTAGCATGGCCGTGTGTGCAAGTCAGAGAGTTACACGACGTTAAACACGGCCTACAACACAGGCATGTCCCAGGGTCACACGGGCGTGTCCCTTAGATCACACGGGCTTATGAGCCCTGCACCTTGGAAGAATTTTGAAAAGTCGTGAAAATTTCTTCAAGTTCCCGATTAAGTCTTGACTCAATCCCAATGCTCGTATTGGGCCTCAAGGGCCCAATTAAGGGATGTTACGATTGATCTCGGTAAATGAATATAAATTTACGTAAGTTTTTTGTAAATATTTCTGAATGTTCTGGTAATGCTCCGAAACCTTGTTCCGATGACGGATACAGATTAGGGGTGTTACATGTCGGGTTTACCTCCTGATCATGAAGTTGATTTTGTGATTGATTTGATTCTTGGAACTGCACCGATATCAATATCACCGTACCGTATGGCACCAGCTGAACAAAAATAATTGAAAGCATAGTTACAAGAATTATTAGATCGAGTTCGACTGAGCATGTCTCCCTCGGGTGCACCTGTTTTATTTGTAAAAAAGAAAGACTGTTCTTTAAAATTGTGTATAGACTACAGACAGTTGAACAAAGTCACAATTAAAAATAAATACCCTTTGCCACGTATCGACGATTTGTTTGATCAATTGAAAGGTGCTGCAGTGTTCTCGAAGATAGATCTTAGATTCAGGTATTATCAATTGAAGGTTAAAGACTGTGATGTGCCAAAGACTGCTTTCAGAACTTGTTATTGTCACTACGAGTTTCTGGAAATGCCTTCTGGTAATGCCATTTGGTTTAATTCTCCTGCTGCTTCTATGGATTTAATGAATCAGATTTTTCAACCTCATTTGCATAGATTTTTTGTTGTGTCTATTGACGTTATATTAATCTATTCCAAGACAAAATCCGAGCATGCACAACATCTGAGGATCATACTACAAACTTTGAGAGAAAATCAGTTGTACATAAAATTTAGTAAATGTGAATTTTGGCTTGGTAAGGTTGGATTTTTGGGTCACATAGTATCAGCTAATAAATTGGAAAACTCCAAAAAATGTCTCAGAAGTGCAAAGTTTTCTGGGTTTAGCAAGTTACGATCGATGTTTTGTTAAAAAAAATTCGATTATTGCTTCGTCGATGACCATATTATTACAGAAAAATGTTGAGTTTGTTTGGTCCGATAAGTGCCAACAGAGATTTGATCAGCTGAAGAAAATTTTGACGAAAGCCCCAGTCTTAACTCAGCTTGAATCTGTAGTAGCGTATGTTATTTATAGTAATGCATCTCTCAACGGTTTGGGTTGTGTACTAATGCAATTTGGAAAAGTAGTAGCCTATGCTTCTCGACAATTAAAGTCGTATGAGAAGAATTATCCTACACATGATCTTGAGTTAGGCGCAATTGTATTTGCTTTGAAGATTTGGGGACATTATTTATACTGTGAAAAGTGTTATGTGTTTATAGATAAAAAAAAGTTTAAAATATTTGATAACTTAGAAAGAATTGAATTTGAGACAGAGGCGATGGTTAGAATTACTGAAAGATTATGATCTGGTTATTGATTACCATCTAGAAAAAGGCTAATGTAGTTGCGGATGCACTTAGTCGGAAGTCATAATTGTTTGCACTTCGAGCACTGAACACTCATTTAACTCTTAATAAAGATGGTTCTGTATTAGTGGAGTTGAGAACGAAACCCCTGTTTCTACAACAAATCTGAGAATTGCAAGATGATGATCCGAAGTTGGTGTTAAAACGACAGATGGTTCAGAATAATTTCAGTTCTGAGTCGCAATAGGATTCGTGTTCCGAGAGATTTAAATTTGAAAACTGATATTCTTTTTGAAGCTCATAGTAGCACGTACTCTATTTACCCGGGTAGAACAAAGATGTATTTTGATTAAAACAGATGTATTGGTGGTCGAGTATGAAATGGGAAATTTGTGAGTTTGTATCTAAATGTTATATTATATGAAATATCTGTTTATTTGATCTGTAAACTCTGGTAATTCTCCGTAACCCTGTTTCGACGATGGATACAGGTTAGAGGGGTTACAAAGTATCAAATCATGTTAATCTTTGAGGGTTATGATCTCACTGGATATGTCTTAGGCACACTTGTTGCTCTATATAAGAGATTCACTAATTAAGAAGGCCAATTAGTTTATAATTCTACCCTTAGACTATATAAACAACAAGACAAGTTATTAGCTTCATGGTTGTTGTCTACCGTGAGTGATGAAGTGCTTCCTCATCTTATTGGTGCTAGTACATCACATGAGGTGTGTAGTAAAATCATTAGTCTATCTGCTTCCAAGTTTAGTACTAAGATTTCTCATCTTCGACATTCTTTAGACTCTCAAAAGAAAGGTCACTAATCTATTAATGAGTATTTAGCCAAGGTAAATTCGATTTATGATACCTTGGATGCTTTAGGTTGTGTTGTGTCAAAGCAAGAACTTGACAGTGTAATTCTTTTGGTTAATTACTGATTAAGTTTGAATCATTTTTTATTATGACATCTTCAAGAAAAAAGTTTCTACCTTTAGATTTGATTATTGAAATGCTTATAAAATGCGAGTCAAGAAAAAAAAGTTTTTGTCACAAAAATGACTCCACATGCTAACCTAGTTCACTACTCACCAATCGTTCATGGTTTATAAGGGTCTTAATTTCAAGACTCTCAAAGTTCACATGATTTATAAGGGGTCTCAGTTTGTTTTTAGCCATTCTCAAGGAGGACGTGTATTTGAAGGTAGAGATGGTTGTGACAAGTTGCATATAAGGTTCAACCTTGATGCCAATTCTGAAAAATAGGTCATTTAGTTTAGCATTGCTTCTACTAATTTGATCACAGTTTTCTCGGTTTTCTTGTTGTTGGTTCTATAGATTGGTTTGGTTCGACTTAGTATTATCCTTCTCAACGTGCTTTATAGATGCGTGTAAACCATGCTCTTGGTGTTTGTTGTAAACCATAGAGGGCCTTATGTAGCTTACATATAAATGGTTATCCATTCTCACCATACTGCACAAAAGTAGAGCTCGTTACATGTATATGTCTTCATACAAATCCCCATTGAGAAACGTGTTATTAACATCTACTTTTTCCAACTCCCAACCTTTGGTAACAGAAAGAGAGAGAATAGTTTGAATATTTACCGACTTAACAATAGGACTAAACACGTAATATCCAATTCTAGTGTATTCCTTTATTTTGGAGGGAATTTTTCCTCTTTTTTTGCAATTTATTTTTTATATGAAAATATAAAAAAGATTTCTCTTCACACACACACACTCTCTGTATCTTTGGGAATGATAAGTATTTAATGAGATTTTGATCAATTCTTTGTATCTATACAAATTATTTCACATCAATTAAAATCCCTTAACTTATTTCCAAATATTTTTACTAAAGCATCACCAGCATTCTTTACTTACAATATTGTGTTTTCCTTTAGAGTTTTTTTTTTTTTTTGAAGCATTCAACCTTTGTTCTCATGGCAAAAACCAAGATGACAACTGCAAAATAATATGAGAAGTTTCGGCAACAACAATCTAAGGGTGGTGAATCGAGTAGCCATACTCAAGACACTCTTGCATGTACCATTCCCATCTCGAAAGCATTCAGGCTAGGAATGTTTCAAACCTACAAGCCTCTGTCGATTTTCTCCAAAAGTACTATGATAACTCAAGGTAGAAGCAAAGTCTATTAAGAATATTATTGATAAACAAAATGCCTTGATTGTAGATATTTGAGCTTCTGAAGATGCTACCAATTTGGAAATGATGTAGAACAAAATTGAGGAGAGAAAAGATGAGACAGAGGGAAAAAAGAAGGAAAAGGTGCAAGTGTTGCTAATTTTGTTGGTTGCTCTTGTTAAGGGGGAGTTTTGTCTAGATTTTTTTATGAACTTCCTTTATGTTTACAGTTTCAAGGTAACTATAAGGTGAATTTTTTTATTATTTATGTTGCTGGTGATAAACTTGGATTTCATTTTGCTATGATATGATGGTTAGTTTCATACATGTATTGCTTTTCAACTTAGTTATAATTACTATTGGTTAGTTATTGATGCAAACTTATCTTAGCATTGATGATTGATTGCTTAATTATTTTCTAAGTTACGTTAGATTAAGTTCATACGTATATGCTGAGGGGTTTATGTTGATTGATGATTCTCGCTTCGTGTCGTATGAGTTTTGTTCAACAAATTGACAAATGAGGAGATTGTTGAAAATATTAAAATGGAAATTTGGTGCCAGAGGAAGTGCCCACTTCCTGGCCCACCAAATCTATGTGGAGGTAGATTCCATATTTAGGTGTTGACAAATTATTGAACCTTATGTTTGGGTTATGTTGATTATTTGATGAATATCGAGCCTGTTATACAAGATCATGTTGCTAGGGAATACGTATATTAGTAATTGATTTAGATCGAAATTCCTTAAAAAAATCCTTTAAATTGGATCATGATTCTAATGTTGAGCGATGACCTGACATCAAATATAGTAGTAATTTCGGTCTATTTCTGCACTTAAAGAGTTTGTTTTCTAGCCAATTTAATATTTGTTATTGCATTTTCAGTATTTAGTAGTTAGTACTCAAAGTCAGTAAAAGTAAGTGTTTTAAACACATTTTGTGAGTGTTGTGACCTATTAGGCTGATACGGGCCTTAGGTAGGTCTAATTAGTGTAATTGAGTGTGTAGGATGATGATTTATAAGCTCAATTGATATAGGAGCAAGGGACAAGTGGCGTACAAGCTTCTTGAGCTGCTAAAGCATGACATGAAACCAAGAACGCATAAATTTTTGTCGTGTTGCACCATAGACTTTGTATGGAACAAGATATCCTGACGTAGTGCACAAGTATATTAAGGCTATTTTTTTTTCACACAATCAGCTTTATGCGAAGACCTAAGACGTGCCAAAGACCTAATTCGGGCTGGCAATACTCCTATAAATAAAACCTTAGAGGTTTGATGTAACTAAGTCGTCTTAGACGCATCGAGAAACCTCATAGTTTAGGAGTAGGGTTAGGTTTAGTTTTCTTTCGTTTTTCATAAACTTTTTTTTCTTTCCTCTTGGAATTGGTTTCGATGCAAGATTTATTTTATTTAATCAACTTATTTAAGTTATTTCTTTTCACAAGCAACGATATTCATTATTCCAATCGTGAGATTTACTACTTTGTTCTTCACTTGACATCAAATCCAAGATTATTCTAATCTCTTTTCTTATTCGATTTATTCATGCTAATTACATGTTTAATTCAATTAAGTTTGTGATTATGATTACTATGAGTGGCTATATCTCTAAGAGGAGATTAATGAGTGGATGGGGACGTGATTAAAGGAGGATTTAGGGTTTCCCAATAGGATTATTTGGTTTAAATTACGCGTTCTTAAACTCTAGGCTTGACAACCCTAGGAATAAATCCTAGGTTAAACAAGATCAGGAGATAAGTTTGGCCAAATAAATCGTAATTTATCCTGGTTGAGAAAGTGAGGTTGGGAGATGAGCGAGTATCAACCAATTGATTAATCAGTTAGAGCCCGAGAGGTAATAATTGGTTAATTGATAGCTAATGCACCCTAAAACCCTAATCTGAAGTTAGTTACAACCGCTGAAACGAGCTAATCTTCTTGATTAGTTTTATTGACCTAGTTGTTTGTTTACTTTCTTGCTTATTTATTTTAGTTATTTAATTTTTATTATTAATCTCTTTTATGGTTCATCATAATTAGGATTTAATTATTACTATTTAGACTTTTTATTGTAAACAGATTTTCATTAAATTTATTCCATCCTCCATTGGGTACGATCCTCAGAATACCTCCCTGTGTTCCGTTGTAACACAAATACTATATTAAAATTTTACCCATATATTTACAAACACCACCTATCTAATTTCTTATATTTTTTGTGTGATATTTTTACTATAAACGATAACATGTTTATAGGCGGTCAAACGACCAAAAGTCCATATTTATCTTGTATGTTATTATTATATTGTATTGCTATTGATGGAATTGTTATTTTATTGGAATTGTATTAGATCTTCTAATTAAGAAGGTCTTGAAAACATGTTTATATGTTTGAGAGACTTGCATAGGAAAATGTACTAATTATCAGGCACTTAATCTGTCCTTGTGAGAATACTTTGGTAAGAGTGTTATTTTTAAAGTAAAACATGTTGGTTTTGTTTTACTTGTTATGACCATAAGTGTAACACCCCTCACCCGTATTCAATGCCAGAATAGGGTTAAGGAGCATTACCGGACTTACAACACAATTATACATACTTTTAGCATACATTTCCTTAATTCAAACATTCATCATTCAATCTCATTCAATATTTCCCTAATACAAGCCTACAAAACCCTAAACATGCATTGGGATTGGTTCGAGACTAAACTGATAACTTTTAAAACATTTGGAATGCTTAGAAATTTTTTCTCAAAACAGGGGACACACGCCCGTGTGGCCAGGCCGTGTGAGACACCAGACACGCCCGTGTCACAGGCTGTGTGAACATTTGAAATGAAAGCACATGGTCATGTCCCATCCTGTGTCCTACCCAGTGTCCAAACAAATGAGCTTATTGACTTAGCTCACACGGCCAACCACACACCCGTATGTCTAGCCCGTGTACCCTTCAAAGTGGCCACACACCCGTGTACCAGGCTATGTGTTAGGCCGTGCCAAAATTGTAAGATATACTAACTTATGCCACACGGCCAAGTCACATGCCTGTGTGTGAGGCCGTGTGGAGCATACTGACTTTATTTAAATTTCAACCCCAAGGGACACATGGCCGTGTAACAAGACCGTGTGTCACACACGGCTGAGACACACACCCGTGTCTCCGCCTGTATGGACAAAAATAGGCTATTTACCAAGCCAATTTGCCACCCAATTTTTTTTCATACCTACACAATTCAAATGGTACTCACTCATAGCATAAATGGTCATTCAATTCAACCAAAATCAAGACTAAAACATACCATTTCAATTCCAACAACTAGCTTGCTTACTATCTCATGTTTTACTCATTCAAATCATACCAACTTTACATATTCAAATCATCTAATTAAAAATTTTCCAAACTTGCATCATCATACATCAATCCACAAGCACATAGCTTCTCAATTATAAACCATTTGACATCTATAATACCAACTATCAATAACATTTCAAACCAACTTCAATCACTCAATATAAACCATATGCAGACATATATATACATAACCAAACTGGCCAAATTAAGCCAAGTTTCATGGATATATATATATATATACAAACCAAAACGTAATCATTCATAAGCCATCACAAATGGAAAAACTCACTACTATGATACATATCAAAATGACTATAATCTTATACATCCCATATGACCAAACCAAAAGCTCAAAAGTCCCAAAGTGATAGTTGGATAGTGTGACGTAGTCTACGACGATCTCCGAATCCGAGCTAGCTTTGAAATCACTATAAAACATGGGAAAAATAAACAAAGTAAGCTTTATAGCTTAGTAAGCTCGTATGAAATAAACTTAACTAATCATAAATACACAATTCATCAATTTGAACTTGTTAATTCGTAATTCATAAATACTAACAAATCTTCCACATGCTTAATCATATACTTATATACAAACTTCATAACTTCTTCAATTTAAAGCTCGTATGATTCATTTACATACCTGAACCAATCTGTAACAAACTCATAACCAAACGGAAAAATGTCAAATACTCGAATTCTCGCAGACTAAGCGTCAATACATGGCCAAAGCAATTTTAATCTCGCAAACTAAGTGCCATACATAGCTGAATTGTCATCAAATATGACTGTAGTCTCGTATACACAATTTATGCAATATAAAAGCATTTAAAGCATAATTATAACAATGCTTATTACATACGAACTTACCTCAGATATTAAAACAACAAATCGAGTCGATTAGTCGATAATTTTTCTTTTCCACGGTCCAAATCCGTATTTCTCCTTTCTTGATCTAAATATAATCAAATTTGACTTATTCAATCATATATTCATTCAATTTGGTCCAAAACATACTTTAAAACACATTTACTCTTTTGCCTCACATAATTCACATTTTTTACAATTTAGTCCTTACTTCATAAAATCATAAAATTAATAAAATTCACAATGAACCCATGCTAGCCGAATTACCATAATGCCTATATTAGCCCATATTTTTAATTTATTTCACATTTTAACCACAAGCTTTACACATTTCATATTTTAATCCATATTTTGTATTTTCACTAAAATCACTTAATAAAAACTTGTATATTTCATAATAAATATTCATAATCTATCATTAAACATCAAAATAATCATATATTCATCAATATAAACACTCAAAATCTTTAAAATTTTCAAATTAGTCCCTGGGCTAGCTAGTACTAGTTGCAACGATCACAAAAACATAGATATCATTAAAAACCCAGAAAAAATAGACTTACAATCAAAGAATGTATTGACCGAACCCTAGAAATCTACCATGGCTTCTCAAGCTTTGTATTTTTGGAAATGGCAAAAAGATGAAGCAATTTTGGCTTTGTTTTGTTTTATTAACCATTATTTATTAATTACTAATTTAACCTTAGTAATATAACTTAAAAATCATTTAATGGTTGTCCAAAATTATTCACTCACCTTTCAAATGGTTTAATTACCATTTAAGGCCACCATATTTAAAAACCAAAGCTATTTGACACCTTAAACTAATAGAACATGCATTTTACACTTTATGCGATTTAGTCCTTTTTAACAAATTGGCCAACCAAATGATAAAATTACTTCACGAAACTTTCACACATACATACTATCATGCTTTAAACACTTAAAATAATATTAAAATAAATTTTCAACCTCGAATTTGTGGTTTAAACCACTATTCTGATTTGACTAAAAACGGGCTGTTACAATAAGGGGTGTTCAAGTGGTAAGAGTATTGTATCTTGAAAAGTTCAGGAGTGAGGGAAACAATCACAGTGTGTGTGATTGAGTAGATTCATTTTGTAATTGTTGAAGAAAGTACATATTTGTCATTGAGTAAAGTTCTACAAACATAGGGAAACCAAACTGTGTAATCATCTTCTTATGTTTTGTGTGTTTTTTGTTTTCTCATTTAGTGCTTGGAGAAATGTCCACCAACTTTGGTGCCAATTTCTATTTGCTCTAAGCAACTTCCATTTTTTCTAACAATTTATACTATTCCAATAGTTACAAATGAAAGGTTATGAGTTATCCAAAATTTATATCACTTAGTTATTGACCAAGAGTTTTTATTGTTCATAATGATAAGGTATGTCTCTTAAATACAAAAGTTATGTCACTTAGTTAACTAACATAGAATTATAATTATTCAAGTATATATCTATTAAGTAGTTAAGTTTATTGGTAATAGATGTGACTATCTAGTATTGGATAGTTATATCTTTGTAAAGAGACATGAAAGCTATAAATAGAAGTGAACTTTCATTTGCATGGACAATAAAAAATAGAGAAACAATTTATTATTTATTTTCCCAAAATATTTTATATTCAAATATTTTTCTATAAAAATTACTATAAAATTACTATAAAATTTCTTTATAGAAATTGATACTCTTACTATGCTTTGTTAAATGCTTAATAAATTATTTTCATCGTTGCAAAATATAGACAGTCATTGGGCTTCATTATATCTTTGAGGTTTATTTTCTAGTAAAGATTTTGCACACCAAAACATAGATGGAGGCGAATAGAGCCTTAAAAAAGGTGACATAGATACATGCATTGAAGCCTTTATTAATTTCTCATCAATTTATTTTATCCCTATATACCAACAAGTCGTTCTATCTACTATCGATTGCTTTTTCTACTCACCTGATGTAACCGAACCTCCCATTATTTCTTATAAAGATAATGAATTTGCAGTATCTGAGCCAACCAATTCTATAACAGCTCGTTTTTTAATAGTGTCGAAAACAGTGGTTTCGGGACCACAAATCTGATGTGTAAGTTCATATAATTAGTATTTAAATTGTATGAGTCAATAATAATTTTTATATTGTATTTTGATCTAATGAATTTAACCAATTGAATTAAAAGTTAGTATAAATGGTTCGGTTCAAAAGTCAAGTAGTTATTGAAAATGAGGTATTAGGACCCCGTTTCCATATTTTAAATATTTACAGAGTCGTATTATATGTGAATTGAAGTTTGGTCTGACATTTTTGATGATTTATTTCTCAATTACGATCAAAAGATTAATTTATAAAAGAGGTAAAAGTTAATTGCTATAGATTTAAAATAGTAAATGGATCAGAATGGTTATTCAATCATGGTCAAATAGTCCAAGCAGTGGTGGATATGATTAATCCACTAACTTTTGAGCTATTTGCTCTTTTAGTCCTAATTAGTTTAGGGTGAAATTGACATTAAGTTTATTTAGTGGGAATTTAATATAATTGAGGGACCAATTGTGTAATTGGACCCTCTTTAAATGGTTTAATAATAGAAATGACGTGGAATTCTCTAGATCGTGGTAAATTACAATTAAATCTCAATTAAATAAGGATTTATTAATTAATCCGTTTCTTGTATGATCGGAATGGCAATTTCGAGGCCACTACTCCGATGTGTTAGGCCATAAATATTAATTATTTAATATTTACGAGGTCATTAGTGTCATATTAAAATTTGGTTAGGAAAATTTAACATTTGGATGGTTAATTAAGTAAAAGGACTAAATTATAAATATGAAAAAGATGAATTTATTAGTTAAAAGGGTAAATCAATGGACCTAGATGGTAATTAAACCATATATATTGTGGATATGTATGGACTTAAATTAGTAGTTTTATAGGCTATATTAAAGGTTAATTTAGTAAATGGACAAATAAGTAAATAAAATAAAAGTTAACAAATAAAAAGAAAAAGGCTTCATCTTCTTAGCTCATTCAATTGAAAACCGAAAACATCATAACAAGGAGAGAAAAGCTTTGGCCAAGCTAGGGTTCTTGGGTTTGGTAGATAAATCTTGCCCGTTTTTAGTAATTTTTATGTTTTTAAGCTCGTATTAGCTTAATCTAGTTAACTTGGGGACTAATTTGTAAAATGATAAAAATTTTTGGATTATGTCATTAATGAGTTTAGTGTATTCTTGAAATTTGATGAAAGATTATTGAGCTTGATTGCTAGATAGGACTATTTTGTAAAGTAAATTTTGGTAATTTTAATGTTTAAGGACTAAATAGTTAAAGTGATAAAATTATACGGACTTGTTGTGAAATAACAGAAATTATTGGCTGTAGAGAGGCCTTATATAGTTTGGCTAAACTTGATTTTATTTAATATTGGTTAAATTGCAAGTTTGAGCTTAAAGACTAAATTGCATAAAAGTTAAATATTGAGGGGAATTTTGTAAAAATTTTAAAAATGATTGAATTGCATAAAATGAATTAATTTTTCTGATAGAATTAATGAATTGAATGAAATTATTATTTTATATCAAGAACGAGTGGAAATTGAGGAACAGAGAAAATTACCAAATAGTCCCTGTACCTTTGTCATTGTTGCAATTTAGTCAGGTAAGTACGTTTGGTTTAATTTTAGTCCATTTATAT
The DNA here is from genome assembly GCF_025698485.1 of Gossypium arboreum. Taxonomy (NCBI): domain Eukaryota; kingdom Viridiplantae; phylum Streptophyta; class Magnoliopsida; order Malvales; family Malvaceae; genus Gossypium; species Gossypium arboreum. The sequence continues at coordinate 8,352,320 of NC_069073.1, read as the reverse complement.
ATGTATTATATGAACTTAATTGCATAATATTGGATTATATTGATTTGTGTAATTGGAAATGGAAATAATAAATTGAAATGACATTAATCACTGGTTGAAATACTATGAGTCGTTACTACAAATCAATCCTGTAAGTTCGTGCATTTATTTATGCTTCTAATAATTCTTACATTCTTTGTTAATATACTATTATTGAATGTTATATTATATATGGAATGAAGTTAGCAAGTGATATCTATCGATATACTGAATGTAGCTCAAATGAGCGTTACATACTGAAATGTATGCACTATTGAGCCATACCTACTAAATCTACTAAAATGTATGCACTATTGAGCCATACCTACTGATTCTACTGAAAGTATGTTCTATCGAGCCATACCTATCGAATTTACTAAAATGTATGCGCTTTCGAGCCATACCTACTGATTCTACTGAAAGTTGCTCAAACTAACATTACTTACTAAATATACTGAAATACTATACAGATTGTTACTTCTTATACGAAAGCTGTGATTTACGGGAATTTCATTATTTAAATTTAAATTGATTAATATGTTGGTTGGAAAAGCTTACTGATTTATTAAACGAAACTACTAAGCTTTATTCAAGCTTACCTGTATTTGTTTCATTTTGTAGATTAAGTTTTGAGGGCTCAGAAGATCAAATCAACATAAGAAATCACACTATCCGGGAAACCTTTGGTAGACTTTGATTTTGGTTGGTATGTATGGCATGTATTAGGACCCTTTTGTATGTATGATTGAGCAAGTTTTACTTGAACTTGTGTTGTGTGATTGAACAACAAATGGAATTAGGTATGTTTTACTAAGATAAGCTTATTGATCAAGAATGAAAATATTGACATTATGATGAACTTGGTATGAAATGGAAATAAATGTTTTGATGTGTAAACTACATCTTGTATATGCAACTTTGAAAGTGTAATGTTAGGAAATGGATTGTGGTGTCAGTGATGGCACATTGGTTAGGTACATAGGTTGATTTGTTTGATATGTTTGAGTGTTATTAAAGATAGTTTTTGGCTTAAAAAGTTGTTGATTTGAATGTGTTTAGCTACCTAAGCATATGGGTGAAATTCGAGCTTGAAATTGGTCATTTTTGGGCATACACAGCCTAGGACACGGGCTGTCATACGACCGTGTGATTCACATGAGCAACCCAGATAGGTGTCTGCCCTGAACTTGTACCAAATAGTATAGGTGCAGATTTCACACGGTGTAACACTCCAAACCCTGCCTGGACATTATGGCCGAATCTGGCGATGTCATATTGAATTGTTTTTCGCAAAGTACGATATTGTAAAAACTCATTCTAAACTTATCCTCTTTTTGTGTTCTTATAGAGGTTCGTTTAGTTTAAAACTTAAGTCGTTTAGCAAAATGCTAATCATATTAAAAACTGTTATTACTTTTTAAAACATTGTTTGTTATGGAAGCTTTTAAAATATGTCTCGTAAATATGGTGTTTTGGGAAAAACATTTATCTTTTTGAAAACACGCGTCTTTTCCTACTGCTAGCAGTTATAAGCCCAATAAAAAACCCAAATTTAATTTAAAATCCATAGAGGCCTTATTACATAAACAAATACCCAAACCTAATTACTTATAAATTAAAAATCAAATAAGAAAGCAAGTATAGTTGTGTGGCCACCATCGAGTCGCTTGTAGCACCGATCCGCCTAAGGCTGGGGATTACCTGTACAGTTAAGCAGATGGGTGAGTTTACAAAAACTCAGTGTGTAATCCCATATAAGCAAACAGTTAGAAAACAAGCACAGTCTGGGCCTAAGCCCTTTTTAGTAACAACGACAATATCAGTTAGGCTTTAGCCCATCTCAATATATAAATCATCATGTGTTGGGGCCTTCGCCCATTGCAGTAACAGTAAATAGTACAGTAACAGTAACAGTGCTGTAACAGTAAATAGTGCAATAAAAAGTGCAGTAATAGTAAACAGTATGCAAGTCCTACCCATCCAGCCTCTACACTCTATCTCCGTCCAACCCTACACTCCATGTGGGGATAAAATCAACCCACCCATCCCTACACTCCATGTAGCACCGATTGCGGCAGTAAATAGTATTTGCAGCAGAGCTGCCAATATAATAGGCTTAAAGCCATCAGTGATTTGCTACAGAGCTGCTAGTACAGTACACTTCCTCCAATCATATAAAAACTCATCCCCATGCAATGCATCATGCAACATGTCATAATATTATACATGTATTCGATACAGTTACAATAGCATACTAAAATATAAACATACATCACATAGGGGTAAAACAGGCATCTTACCATAAAAGGGCAAAATAGTCATTTTACCACATAAGGGCAAAACAGTCATTTTACCCCATAAGGGAAAAATAGTCATTTTATTAATTAGGGGTCCAGGCACACTTACCAACCCAATAGTAGGTCCACATTCATGTCGGGCGACCCGTGCAACCTTAACAGTCAAACAGTGAAAATGGGCACACGGCCCATATTACGGGCACATGTGGGCCCACACGCCTGTGTGACCCACGAAGCCCAAAAATGGCCTTGGTCGTGTGGATTACGCAACCTGGCCCAACATTCTCCACACGTCTGTCTGGTTTACCCGTATGGGGCCCATATGCTCGTGGGGCCTATACGGCCCACTTCGACCCACCACGGCCCAAAACGGCCTCAGGCTATAAAATCGCTCATGGCCGCCTTAGTGATCTTAAGCTTACGTTTAGGAGTTCATTTTACCACACGAGAAATCGCACGCTCGTGTTCCGTTAACGGTCACTTATTTTAGCTTTTGTCGATCTACGATTAGGGGCAGTGTTTACACACCTTATTTTCAGAGAACGCAACCACGAATACCCTAACACCTAGAATGCACGATAACGATTCCCTTACTGCTTCAGCACCGCTCAAATCACTACAGTCGATTATCAATTACCTAAACACAATTTAGGCCTCCATTAGAAACAGGTCACTAAACATAAAGATAGTGTCCCTTCCAATCATCCTTGCCAAAACGCAAAAAGAGGAGACCATAAGCCAAAATCCAAAAACATTACCCTCACTACACCAATAGGTTTCGCACAACACGCAAGACGATTAGAGATTATCAGTCCTCTGAAGAGAACCTATCACCAACAAAAGAACTAACAGTCATTTCTACAACTGAGTGATTACAATCGAACTTAAACAACTGAAGAAGTCAACACAAAACAACATCAACCTACAATGGTATTTACGAACTCGTGATATCATATTAATAAAAACAATCCATAATGAATTCGTATCAAGGTTAACCTAAAAGCGACTAACCTCCCACCTTCAAAATATGGATTGAATCTTGCACCCAAATAAACCTCCGATTGATGCCCACGAGTGTTTGAAAACTTCTCCCTAATGTCATGTACGAGACGCATCAAAGGGAAGTCATAAAAAAAATGAACTACTTACAAAGACTTACCAAAACTTGGAGATCAGAATTTGGAAGACTTGCTTTCGGCAAAACCTTAGGCAATGGAACGATGAGGAGAAAATAACAAAGACAGAGAACAAGAAGAAAGACCTTAGTGCAACTTCGACAAAAGAAAGTAACAAAATGATGAACAGTAGAGTGGGAGGCAGAAGAACTATTGCCAATTTTTTTCCTAGAAGTAAGAGGAGCCAAATTTCTTTGAAGAGAGATAACAAAAAGGAAAATTAAAATAAAATCCCTCTAAATCTTCCTAAAAATCAGCAACTTCATCTCCCTCACTTCTCAACCACTCCAACCGCCCACTAGTATTAGAATTTCACTAACACACAACCACTTACACGGCCACAAGCAAAAATAAATCCTTCACTCGCGCAGAAACTTGAACTCTTGACCTTTTACAACAACAACACTCCACTTAACCACTAGACCAGTAGGCCCAATCTGACATATCTTTATCCATATTTATTTATAAGCCTACTGGCTAAAGGCAAAGGTTTACTCTTCAAAAACAAAACTTTTTGCACATGCCCAGGCTTGAACCCAGGACTTCTCAGACACTTCCCAAAACACTTAACCATTGAAACAGATACACTATTGTGTCACTTTCTTACACAACTAAACATTTATGTGCAATCTCCTAACTGTTCCCATGCTCAAAATCTAATACTTCTAGGCCCAAATTTGAAGCGTTACACACGGCCTGACAAACACAGCCATGTGATTGAACATCAAATTGAACACAGTCTAGCACACAGCTTGTGACACGACTTTGTGACGGTATTTCGAAAGCTACTCGGGTTAGCACAAGACCTACGACACGACCACGTAAAATTGTTTTGAAAGGTACACGGCCTATCATACAATTGGCTACACGACTGTGCCCTTGTACCACACAGCTTGGGCTGTGCCACACGGCCGTGTGACCCTTGTTTTGAAAATTTACAAATTTTCTCTGAGTTTTCTAATTTATTTCAAATTGGTCACTGATTGTTCCCAAACTAATTTTAAGGCATTTTAGGCTTGATATAGGGTCCAAAAGTGTATGTTTGCTTCGATTCGAATTATTTTTTTAAAAAAATTATTGTTAATTATTCTAATGAACTAGATGCTATTGTTACTGAATGTTCTGAAATGTATAGTGGTACTCTGCAACCCTGTTTCAACAACAGAAGCGGTTATGGGTGTTACAAACTTTGAGTTTCACTTCCATTCCAAGTGGCAGCAACAAGTTTTTATCACTTTTCACATCTATTTTGGAAAAACCTCGATCCCAAGCTAACAATAGTCCATCTAGTAATGCCTAAGTTCCACTTTAAACACTTATACACATTTTATAACCAACCTCTAATCCCTTAATACACCACTTATAGCTAGACTCCCCCATTTACTTTATTGTTGACCACTTTTGCTATATTAGCGGTAGACTGAGCTTTATGCAAGTTGATGATTTGGGTAATTATTTTTCTAGTAACCAATTTATTGAAAACCGACATATCTAAATACTTACCAAAATTATCAACTTGCATAAAGCTCAGTCTATTACTAATCTACGTTGCTAAGGAAGCCTCTATGTTACTAGAGAAACATATTTGAGTTTCATACTAGTTTTCCTTGAATTGTTGGAACATTCTGTAGATTGAAGATTCACTCAACAAAATAAAACTAAATCATTGACAATAAACAAATAGGATAGTACAGGTCCTCGTCTGCAAAGATTCATTGGTCCACAATGATTTGAACTCATAAGTTGATCAATCATGTGCCCCAACTACTCTATTATCAGCATAAATAAGTAGGGAGAAAAGGGTTGTCTTTCCAGGCCCCTATTGAAGGAGTAAATGAGTCCATAATCATTACATTCCACAAAATCTGCATAAAAGAGGAAAAAAATACTGATGTGATTTCCCGAACTTGAATTGTTCATAAAATTACTTGAAGGGAAGGACGTCTTGAATAGGAGCAAATAAAGGTGGAAACCTTGACCCGAGGCACTTGAATGCTTTAAGGAACCAAAGATATAAAAGAACCTGACCCGCCTAAAATTGACAAAATACCCGAACCTTGGTATGCGAAGTTGTCACACTCTGGGATGGGGAATGGGGTGGTAAGACAAAAGTGAGCGCCACAAACCTTACGGCTTGATAAGTTCGGAAGTTGAATTAAAAACCAAAAGAGAAAAATCTCACAAATAATTTTATATTCAAAAGATGATTAACCTTACAAAATAAATAACTAAACTATTTATAGGCAAACATATAGGGTAAATGAATGGCTGCAATTCAACCATTAATGTAGTTCATGTAAAATGAACCAAATGATTCATGAACTCCCTTAAATGCATATAAATGATTGTTTAAAAGTTAATAATAATTTTTATATTGAATTTTGATTTGAGGAACTTTAGCTAACTGAATTAAAAGTTAGTATAAGTGGTTCGGTTCAAAAGCTGAGTGGTTTATGAAAATGAGGTATTGTTTTCGTAATTTAATGAAAATGAGGTATTGAGACCTCGTTTCCGTAATTTAAGGCCATAAATAATTTTATTAAATATTTACAGAGTCGTATTATATATGAATTGAAGTTTGGTCTGGTAATTTTGATGATTTATTGCTTAATTACGGAAAAATGATTAAATTGTAAAAGAGGTAAAAGTTAATACTTTTGATTTAAAATAGTAAATGGATCAAAATGATAATTAAACCATGGTAAAAAAGTCCAAGCGATGGTGGATATGATTAAATCTACTAACTTTTGGGTTATTTCCTTATTGAGCCTAATTAGTTTAGGGTTAAATTGAAAATAAACTTGTTTAGTTAAAATTTAAAATAATTGAAGGACCAATTGTGCAATTAAAACTTCCTTGGTTGGTAATTGCACCTTATATTTAAATTATGGACATTTTAGTTATTTTTAATGATTTTATACGTTAAAATAAAGGTTAATTTGGTAAATAAGTAAATGGTAAATTAAATTAATAGGTTAAAGTTAATATTATCACTTTTTTTTCTTATTCTTCTTGTTAAGAAAGCCAAAAATCCATAGCTAGGGTATTGAAAGCTTTAGCCAAGATTGAATTCTTTGATTGGGTGAGTAAACCTTACCCATTTTTAGTAGTTTTTATGTTTTTGAGTTCGTATTAACTTATTCTAACTAACCCGAGGACTAATTTGTAATACTGTTAAATGTTTTGGATTGTGCCATTGATGATTCTAGTATATTCTTGAAGTTTTATGATAGAATATTAAGCTTGGTTGCTAAATAGGACTATTTGTAAAGTAGTTTTTGTTGATTTTAATATTTAAGGACTAAAATATGAAAATAGTAAAAGTACAATGACTTGATGCAAAATAATAGCAAGTATGAGCTGTAATGAAGGAGTTAATAGATTTTCTAAGCTTGGATTTAATAGAAAATGGTTAAATTGCATGATTTGGACCAAGGGACTAAATTGCATAAAAGTGAAATGTTGGGGATAATTTCATAAAAATATCAAAAATACTTAATTGTATAAAATGAGTTAATTTTCCTGTTGGAATTAGTGAATTGAATAAAAATATTATTTTAGATCAAGAATGAGTGGAAAATTGAGGAAAAGAAAATTACCAATAGTCCCTGTACCTTTGTCATTGTTGCAATTTAGTCAAGTAAGTTCGTTCGATTTAATTTTAGTACATTTATAAATGTATTATATGAATACAATTACATAATGTTGGATTATATTGATGTGTGTAAATGAAAATAGAAATATTAAATTGATACAACGTCGATTGTTGAATGAGATACTTTGAACCGTTACTGCAAATCAGTCTTGTAAGTTCGTATGTTTATTTATACTTCTAATGATTCTTATATTCTATGTTTATATAATTTATTTAAATTTTATATTTTAAAATATTATGATCCTAAAAATGAATTGTAATCACTAAAGCCTAATTGTATATGTTCGATTGGTCCCTCCGCTAGCTCATCAAAAGCTCGATCAGACTGCATTTGAATCAAAAGAAAATTCTACGACTTTAGGAATAATTTAATTGAGTCAATTTATTCAATGTGGAATTAAATTAGGTGGCCGTGAGGATTTTTCAACTAGATAATCTGATTAAATAATTTTGTTGAAAAATTAATTTGGAAAATCTAAGTGATTTTTGGAAAAATTAATTTTGATCAAGTAAAATTAAATTAATCAAATTAATATGATATTTTTGGAAGTTAATTTTCAAGTCAGACAATTGGTCCAATGGATAATTGAACTTGAAAATTGGACTTGAGATTGTAAATTGGGGCCCAAGAGCACAAAACTATGACCAAGACCCAAACATTGGTTGAACCGGGTCCTGTATGTGAAATCGGGCCAACAGTCCAATCAATGGCTAGATAGGACCGATCAGGTCGTCATTGACCTGGGCCGAATCGGCTCAGGGTGCTGTAAGGGTGTCGCACTTGCATCACTGGACACAGTGGTGCCGGTGGTTGAGACAGCAGCTCCCCGATGGTCAGCAGTAGTTAGCAGTAGTTGGTCATCAGTGGTTGAGCAGTAGAAGAGGCACACTCCTACTAGGACTTTACTAGAGAATTTGATTTCAAATTAATTGTTTCAAAAATAATATTATTTTAATAGTTTAATATTAATTTAAATTTAATACTTAGCTTAATAGTTTAATATTAAAATGATTATTTTAATAATAAATTTAATTTAATGTTTATCTTGTAGATAAAATTTTATTATTTTAATAAGATTTAATATTAAATTTAATATTAAAGTGGTTAAGTTTAATCATAGTTGAACTCTTTAAACTCTCCTATATAAAGAGAGCTTTGGGTCATTATTTACACACACTTGAATTCAAGAGAAAGTTGAAGAGAGAAAATTCTCTAAAAAAGATTATTCCAGAAAATTTCTAGAGATATTTTTCTAATTTAGTTATTGACTCAAAAGTTTAGAGAAATTATAAAATTACGTAATTTTTATGAAAAAAGTTTCTGATTTGAAGCGAGCCCACACTCAGTAGACGTGAGCTTAAGGATAACGAAGAAAACTACTCAGTCGAAGCCCTCATCCTAGACGAATCAAAAAGGTATAATTTTAATTAAGTGTTTATTATTTTAAATATCACAACCAAGATCTTGTTTTGGAAAAAAAAATTAAAACTCTAGTTTTTCCCTAAATTTATTTTCTACTGCGTTTTCTAAACCCATTTTTCCAACAACTATAACGTTTGTCACACGACTTCAGTTTGTTACAAGACCGTGTAACCCTCCGACACGGTCTTAGCCTTCTTACACGGTCTAGCCACATGACCGTGTGACCCCTATTTTAAGGTTTTTTCCAGAATTTTATGAATTGTGCACTTTAGTCCTTGTATAGTCCCTGAACAATTTTTAGAGTTTTATTTCTCTCAATTGAATCCCTGATAATATGTATATTTTGGAATCTATGATTGGAGTGATTGAATTATTATGGTTATATGCATGATATGTGAATGATACATGCCTACCGTCAATGTATTTTTGATAAATTGTGCAATTACTTTTTCCACTGTGTTACTGATTGCATGTTCAACATGCCTACTGTCACTAATGAATAGAATACATGTTAAGCATGTCTACTGTTACTGTTATTATCTGTTATAAGCATGTCATATTGCATTCCATGGGGTGGAATGATATGAACGGAGGAAGAATTGTCAGTTTAATAATCTGCAAACACTAATGGTTCATCCACAATGTACTGGTAGCTTGTCTGCAAACTTTTTATCTAAAAATTGTGGTGGTTCATCCACAATTTTTATTACTAGCAGTTCATCTACAATGATTAGTGGTTCATTTACAACGCGGTGTAGAGGGAAGGATAAGTTCTAGGGAACTCTTACTATGATGTGTAGTGAAGTTGGGTAGGAACTTATCTAATAAATTGAAATTGCATCACCATTCATAAGCATGCATAACTGTGAATTATGAAATAATATATTGATATGTTGTTATAAAAGAACTGATACTCTAAATCGCTATATAAGTGTGATTGTTCTGGGAATTATTATTTTTTATGTCTCATCTATTGTTTGCACTGATTTTATTTTGATTGGACTCACATTGAGCTTCTTAAACTCACTCCCCTATTATTACCATCTTTATAGATAAACCACTAGGTTAGGACGCAGACTCGACATTTGAAAGATCTCAGCTTGGATTAATATTTTTATTAAAAATATTTTAAATTTATTACTTGAAATTTTTGTTATTTAGAGACTGTATTGTTTATTTGAACTGTGACAGGAGACTTAGGTTTTGGCTTATTTGGCATGCATGACACTTAATTTTAGGTTATTGAAATATGGATTTTGAATTAATTTTGAATGAAATTTGGTTTTCATTCAAACTATATTAAATATCACTTTTTATTGCATGACTCTATAAATGAGATTTGAAAAATATATAAACTGAAATTCAATTTTGCAAAACAATCATTAAGATCTACCAATTTTAAAATTAAATTGTAACTTTTAGAAACATGTAAGTTTTTCTTAAAAACTAAATAGTTATGCTAAGTTATTTTAGTGGTCAATGTAATATTTTGAATTCAAATTTAACGTTTAAGTCAGGTTAAGAAAAGTTACACTACTCCTACTTAGTAACTTGATAATATCGTCCTATCTAAACTCTTCACAATCAAAGCATGAATCCTTCCCGAAAAATGAGTAGAAGGAATTTCATCGACTATCTTTCTAATTGCATCCCCTTCAAGCAACACAAAGTCGTCATCCTCTTGAGCATCAAAATGAGACCGACTCTCACCCAAAAACCTATCCTTGAAAGACGCTCGATTCCCATCGTTGTCGTCCTCCATCCAACTATCAACATTGTCCGTTTGGCCTCTTCATCCGACGACTCGTTTTCACGTCGAACCTTCTTCGTTACCCTACCTATCTCCCCGCCACTAAGCGGCGCAGCACTCATGTTTGACCAACGTAGGCTAGTCCAAATTTGTTCTTTAAAATAATTGACCTTTTATCTGTATGCTTTATTAGATTTGATATTTTATATCTTTGTACAGTATTTATATATATCATAATGGTTAATATTTTCATGTTATATTATAATATTTTGGCTGTTACGTAAAAACAAAGTCATTAAGAAAGGGTAAAATAAAAAAAATCAATTAAGTTTTTGTATTAAATTTACATTCAATTAAGTCCCTACAATTAACTCAAATAATCAATTAAGTCTCTCTCATTAACGGTTTTGTCATTAATCATGTTGATTGTTAAAATAAATTGATGGACCAATCGGATGGTGACATATAGAAACTTTTGGTTTAATCTAATACTTTCCCATAAAATGATTAAGGAATCATTAAAATTATAAAAATATTAAATATTAAATATGTTAAAATTGACATAAACTTTTAAAATTATAAAAATTATAAAATACTATAATTATTATAAAAATATTTAAAATTAATAAATTCTAATAATTTATAAAAATTGTAAAATTAATAAAACTTATTTAAAATATTTAAAATTAAAAATGAATTAAAATTCTTTAAAATAATAAAATTTGAACCTATTTTTAATTTTTTAAACATTTTATCAATTCAAAATTTCATTATCTAACTATTAGCATATATATAAGAATGAAATATTCTAACCAAGGTTTTCAGAACTGGACTAATGGTCGAATTGATCAGGCAACAGATTTTCCAGTTTGACTTATTCGTCTAGTTCAATTAAATAAAACATTAAAAAAAATGGTTCATTCGTTCGGTTCCCAAGTCAATCAGTCTAATGGTTTTCTCTAGACCGATACCCTTGTCGATTCCGGTCTAATCTGTCCAATCAGCTGATCTAATCCAGTTCAAGTTTTTATGATTTTTTATAATTTTTATAAATTTATATTAGTTTTAATACTTTTTGATATTTTTATGATTTTTATAGAATTTTAATACATTTTATAAAATTTTAAATATGGTTTTATTCTTTTATATAATTCATTAGAATTTTACATTTTATAATATTTATAAATTTTCATATTTTTTAAAAATAAATATTTAATAGTTTTTATTTATATGATTTTTAATATTTTATGAAAATATTAAATTAAACTAAAATTATCACATATCACTATCTAATTAGTATATAAATTTATTTTAAAAGTATCCTGATCGATAAAAATAATTATTAAGAGAAACTTACTTAATTATTTTAATTAACAAAGACTTAATTAATGTAAATTTAATTAAAAACTTAATTATTTATTTTATATTTTCTTAAAAGCTTTTTCACACGTATAAGCCAAATATTTTTATCCTATCATATTCACCTAAGTTTTGTACTGGAAATGATAATAATCTATTGCTTCTAAAAGTTGTTCACTCAAAAGGTTTTCATATCTGATGATAATGATGATAATAATAATAGGTTAGGTGTTTGGGGCAGATCCACAGTTTCTATTGATGTGATGGATGTGATTCGAGTGAGTTAATGTGACTTTGCTAAATACACCTGCCTTTCATATTATTTTGAGTCAACGTCCAATCACTGCCTTTCGTTACGGTTTATTTTAATATTTGCACTTGTTTTTCAGCTTCTGACTTATCATTGCGTCATCCGCTTCATGTTGCATGACTATGTAGCTTGAAAAGAAGAAAATAATATAAAAAAAGATATATGATTATTAATATTTAAATTTAGTTTTAATTTTTATTTAATTTAGTATTTAAGTTTAATTTTAATGTTGTATTTAATTTATCCTAATTAAATATTGAGTTTGACAATTATATTAATAAAAACAATAATAGCAAATGGAAGTGGAAAGCAAGAAAAGAGTATCAACTAAAATGGGAAAATATTGAAGAACAAAAGCAGAAATACAATAAAAAGTAAAAAAGGAAGAAATGAACTGCTTCTGCTACAACAAATATGTGTAACAGAAACCTTTTTACTGTTTTTTATAGGCAATGGAATGGAAGATCCTCACATATAATATTTTTCCATGAAACCTGGGTCAACTCCATGTTTGGTTTCTTTACTAGCCTTCGAACCTTGATAAGGTTTGTAAATACAACCTAACCAACAAGGTCCAGAAGAGCCAGTGATTATTTTAATCATTCAGAGCCACTAGCTACAAAAACAAATTGGGGATTATGTTATTATGGATATACTAAAATACATCATATAAATTATTAATATAATTAAAATTTATTTTTATTGTCAAATCTTATATGGATGATGGTAAAAGCTTTTGTCTAGTAGAGTTTAAATCATTTCATTATCTTCCTCTTCCATAATATATTTATTATTAAAATAAATGAGACTTGGTTGGAATGTAAATTTACAACATTAAAACTTATGACATTTTAAGTTCAAATCCCGTAAATGTCAAATATATTTTCTAGGTTTTATATAATTTAAAATGATAAAAATACTTTCATAATAATACTAATTGTTTTATAAAAGAAAAGTTGTCATTACTTACTAAATTAAATTGGAACCCAAGCGATAAGTGGCACCCACTCAATCAACCTTATAACTAAGTATGATTGATCTTTAGTATGAACAAGTATAAAAAATTCCTATATATTTAAGACTTTTATATGTTTATGTACTGAATATTTGAGAGCACTTATCAATTCATTGACGAATGTTATTGTAAGAGTGAATTTGAAACTGTAAAACCTTTTTGTTGTTGGTTTTACAAATTAAGTTCTCAAGGGAGAATCTAGTGCTGAAAAGTCTAGCTTTTGAAGTACAAAAGTGAGGATCTTTCACTAGGTGTGTTAGAACTCGGTTCATTGGTTGCATGAAATTCAAATATAGTGAATTCTTCTTACTAAGCTAGGTTTTATAGGTGTAGAGAAACTGGATTGTGTAAACAATTTTATTATCCACTATTTTATTGTAGTTGTTGCAATTATAACAAAAGTGCCCACTTTCACTGTTACTTGCAGTTTAGCAATTGGTTTAGGTCAACAATTGGTAGCAAAGCTTCCCACTTAACACAGCTAGTGGAGATTTTTGGTACTGCTAATTGCAAGATATGGAAGAATCCTTAACTACTAGTCTCCCAATGTTGGATTGTGGCAATTATATCTATTGAAAGGAACAAATGAAGGCATATATCAAATCTATTGATGAAAAGGCTTGGCATTTTTTTCTTATGGGATGGAAACCTCCCATGGTTGAAACTGAAGTTGGAAGAGTTCCCAAAGCTAAGCTGGAGTGAACAACTAATGAGGAACATCTTGCTAATGCTAACTCTAAAACATTGTATGTAATTTTCTGTAGAGTTGATCAACAAGAGTTCAAGAGGATCTCAAATAACACTATTGCAAAGAGGCTTGGGATATTTTGCAAACTACTCATGAAAGAACCGACAATGTTAAGCAGTCTAATATGAAAATGTTGAGCACTAAATTTGAGAATCTAAGAATGCAAGATCCAGAGACAGTTGGTGAATTTTATGCTAAACTATGTGATCTACCGAATTAGACATTTTCCCTGAGAGAAGAATATTCCAACACCAAGTTGATCAGAAAAGTGTTGAGATATCTACTTGAGAGATTCTCTATCAGAGTCATGACAATTGAGGAAGCTAAAGACCTTAAGATCTTGCAAATAGATTTAGATGAAGCCAAATGAAGTAGAACCAAATGTGAGAGAAATACTGCTCTTCAAGTGGGAGAAGAAGTGCCAACTTCCAATTCCACTAGGATTGTGGAACTTCAAGAGCAAATTGCACTGCTCACTCTGAACTTCAACAAGGCTCTTAAGAAGTAGTCAAGGAGACTAAAGAAGTTTGAGGCCAACAAGTGTACCCAAAAACAGATTCAATAGGGTAGTCATCAAAGAAGAATCTTAAAAGGATAAAAAAAAATGTGTTTAATGTTATAAGTGTCAAGGATATGGTCACATCTAGACTAAATGTGCTAACACATTGAAGAATAAGAAGAATAAGAAGAAGGAATCATAATTGCTCCAGCAATTTCTTCAAATATTGAACAAAACTTCCATATAAAGAGCTATATTCTAGACTCACTAAGTAAACTTCAATTCATTCTAATATAATCAAATCAATTACCTTTAATAAATGGATACAAATTATTGACATAAATTTTCATAAAGCCATTTCAAATCATCTTTAAGATTCTTAACAAGAAATTTTATTTGATCAAATATTTTCTTCAATTATAATCTCAAGATTAACTGTTCAAAATCTTTAAAAATACAAGTGAATAACCAAAATGCATTAATCAAACATACCAAAAAAATAAAGTATCAACTATTTCTCATAGCTTACCCTAAAAACCATGAGCCAATTCTTTTTTTTTTTTTTTTCATTACCTTTTAAATAAAAAGAAACATATTTATTTGTAAGCAAGCATGATTAAGGAATATAAAACTGATTAAACATCACACAAAAGTATATAAAAAGAAACACTAATAAAAGATCCCTAAGACCTAACCAATTAAATACACGCACTCGTGTGAAATGTCAAGCCCCACCTCCAGCTGCTTAAAGATGAAGAAAATGGGTCAAACTGCTTTGGGAATTGGAAATATTTATGTATCAATAAACTACTTAAAAAGTTAATCCCCAAAGTCATTTGTTAATCCAAATTGAGGGAAATTACGTGATAAAGTGAATGGTTTAACAAAACTCTTTTCATTATTGTTTTCAAGAAAGAAAATTATATGTATTCATGGATTTTGAGTTTTGACATGTTCTTGTATCATCATCGCGTTTATATTAATTCTATGAATTCAGAAAATTATAAGTTTATTTACATTTGTTGGTAAATTATTATAGAAATTTTGATATTTATATATATTGGGTTCATATTATTTTTTATTTGTGCTGCGTTTTTTATAATTTATTTAGTAAATTAATTTAAAGAATAATTTGTGTATTTGTATTATGTTGTATTGTGTTTGAATTCCTCATTTTATGCTTTAATTGTCATAGTAATTTAATTTAGAGAAAATATTATATATTTATATAGTGTTTGTGTTATTTTTCACCTTTAAAAGTTATTTATTAAATTAGTTCATTTTCAATTATATTTCAGCTTAACTTTTAAATAAAAGTATAAATGCGTTTTAGTACGCTTGAACTCAAATCATTCTATACTAATAATAATATTGATTCCAACTAAACTTGAGAAGTTTATTAACTTTAAATGTAATTTACTTCTAAATATTTTAATCATTTATCTATTATTTTTTATGAAAAACTAATGAATTTTTTATTTATTTTAGAAATTTAATTTTAAAATTTAAAAGCAAAGGGACGGATATAGTAGAATGTAAGCTTTGTTTGTACTTATTTTCTTTTATGATCGAAAATAAGAAATAGCTTTGTTTCAAATTTTAGAGAACGATAATATCAATAATTAATGTAGAAATAATTTTGATACTTTTTCCTATAAAATATATATTTTTTGAAAATAATGACATTGTTGGTAACTTTTAGAAGATAATCAAATTTTTACTATTTAATTATTGGTATAGTTATTAGTTGGAATTTCAAACATTTCTTTTCATAGACTTGCAGCATGAAATGTAATAGTGATAAAATTGCTTGGAAAGTATATCTTTCGTCGGCAATGTATTTAATTTATATATTTTAATATTTTTAAACATTGATTAAAGATGGTGAAGAAATCTCTTCGATATCTCTTCATTTTAATATTAAACAAAATTCTTCTTCTCAAAAATTAAAATAATTTAATTCTTGAAAATTTTAAAAATAAGTAACTAAGAACAGTTAATACAATATTAATATTATTCGCTAATTGTATATAATTTTAACTAGTATAATAAATTTAATCTTTGATGATTATGATTTTTATGTAAATATTGATAAAATGTATAAATGTTGTGGGTTAAATTTGATAAATCAAAATTAAATTGACAAAATATATAATTTTAAAAACTAAATATGTTATAATACCGATAAAAACTATACATTGATGAAAAATATTACTATTATAATTAATTATCCTTAATTACTTAATTTTAAAATTAATAAAATTAAAAACTTCATTAAATGAACCAGAAAAATCGTTTAACCAAATATCAATTTCTTAACCTCATTTAAAATTAAAACAAAATTCTACTCGAATATATCAAATAATTATTGCATATGTTTATTTGTTTCGCCTCTCTATTTTTCGGCAAAACTTTAATAGCTCTACTTGTTTTACAATGAAAGTGCAAATAATTTGGAGATCAATGTTGACTTGCAGATTCTCAAGTCATATTCACTGAATTTGACTTCAAATCATGATGTTCCATCTAATTATTGATGTCTTAATTTGATAGAAATCTTGAAATCTATGAAAGGAGATGTACATGGAAACCAAGAAAAAATTATGGCACAAATACATTGAGGTGTCTTTTTAACGATCAAGTAAAAAAAATAGGGCACGAGAGGTTAGAAAGTAAGCTTGAATAACCCCTCAAAGTAAAAACTTAATTTATTGATTTATTAATGTTTTTACAATTTCTTTTTTCATGTTGTTATGATACTTACTATTATTGACTTACAATTTGAATGGGTCTAGATTGGATTCTACACGGTTTGCATATTGAACTCTTATATCAAGTTCGCACATTAGGCTCGCGCATCGAGCTCGCATGACGCTAAGTGTTATTGCACATGAGAATGTGCGATGTTGGTTTCGCACGTCACTACATAGGCGAACCCACATCGTATAAACACGTGTTAAGTCTAGAGTAGAATACGTATTGGCATGTATGAAACCTATTTAGGATATCACCTCAATTAAACTATACAAGCTTACCATTTAAAGAAGATAGAATAATACACTCAATAAATGTAAATTTAATATTCTATTGTGTTAGAATTGACTGACCCGAATCCTTATTTAAATAAAATACAATGGTGAAATAAAATAAAAGTAAAATCCATATAGAACTACACTTCTTTTATTTTATTTTAGAATAAAGTTTTTTAAACCATATTAAACTCCATCTACTTGATATTGATTAGAATAATGTGTTTTAATATTACTACACTTCTATTAAAATATGGCTTTACAAGTCTATAAATAGACATAATCTACTCATTTTGTAATCATTCCAATTCGACATAGTGAATTTTCTTCTCCTCTACCTGTGGTTTTTTCCCCAAAAGGGCTTCTACGTAAAAATCTGTGTGTTCTTTATTTTTTCTTTCTATTTTCTTTGCAATATTTGACATTACCAACATTCTATTTTTTTTCAAACTGGTATCAGAGCTTCTGATTGTTCATCTAAATCATGGTAATGACGTCTTTAAAGTTTGAAATTCTGCTATTAGATCTCAACACCAGATTCGCGTTGTGGCAGATAAAGTTACATGTAGTTCTTGCACAGATGGACTTAGAGGAAGCCCTGCTAGGGGTAGATAAGATACCTTCGACATTGACGAATGAGGAGAAGAAGCGTAAAGATCGAAAGGCGTTAACACAGTTACATCTGCATTTGTCTAACGAAATTTTACAGGATGTGATGAATGAGAAGACCGACATTGGATTATGGAAGAGGCTGGAACAAATATGTATGTCGAAAACTCTAACCAGCAAGCTGCATATGAAGCATTATCTTTATGCTCATCATCTTTATGCTCATCGTTTGGAGGAAGGTGTGTCTGTGCACGAACACTTAACAGTGTTTAAAGAAATTCTCTCAAACTTGGAAGCCATGGAGGTTCACTATGATAAGGAAGATCTAGGGTTGATTCTATTTTGTTCGTTGCTCCCGTCTTATTCAACCTTTAGAGACACAGTTTTATATAGCCGTGAGTCTCTCATAGTTGATGAGATTTATGAATCTTTGATCTCGTATGATAAGATGAAGCATCTTGTGGTTAAAATTGACTTCTAGAAAGAAGGTCTCATTGTTCGTGAGAGACAAGATCGGAATGCTGATGGTGATCATGGAAGGACACATGAATGGAATCCTTGCGGTAGCTCTAAGAGTAGATCGAAGTCTTCAAATAGAGGTAAAACTTATAACTTCTACAAGATGAAATGACACATTAAATCTGAGTGCTATAAGCTATATAATAAGATCAAAAGGGAGGCTGCGAATCAAAAGGGAAAACAACCAGAAAATTCCGATGAAGGTGATGTTGTAAAAGACTACAACGATGGTGAACTTCTAGTTGCTTCTATCAACAATTCTAAAGTGAGCAAGGAGTGAATCCTTAATTTAGGTTGCACCTTCCACATGAATCCCAATCGAGATTAGTTTATAACTTACGAAACAATGTCTGAAGGTGTTGTTTTTATGGAAAATAATGCTTCGTGTAAAATCGCAGGTGTTGGAATAATTAAAGTTCAGATGTTTGATAGAGTTGTAAGAACACTTAATGATGTATGATATGTTCCAGAATTGAAGAGAAATTTAATTTCGTTGAGTATTCTTGATTCAAAAGGTACAAATACACAACTGAAAATGGGGTTTTGAAGATTTCCAAAGGTTCCCTCGTTGTGATGAAAGGGAAGAGAAAGACTGTCAAGTTATATGTTCTGCAGGGTTCTACTGTTGCTGGTGATGTAGTTGTCACTTCTTTTTCCTTGTCAGATAATGATATTACTAAACTTTGGCATATGTGCCTAGGGCATATAAGTGAGAATGACATGGTAGAATTGAGTAAAATAGGACTTATTGATGGGTAAAGAATTTACAAACTAAAGTTTTGTAAGCACTGCGTTTTTAGGAAGCAAAGGAGAGTTCGATTCACTAGAGGAACCCATAACACGAAGGGAACATTGGAGTACATTCATTCTGATCTGTGGGGGCCATCCAAAGTTCCTTCAAAAGGTGGAGCTAATTAAATGCTAACTTTTATTAATGATTTTCCCAAAAAAGTTTGAAAAGTGATGTGTTTTTTGTATTTAAGTCTTGGAAAACTATGATTGAAAAACAAACGAGAAAATCATACAGACAATGGCTTAGAGTTCTATTCTGATGAGTTTAATAAACTGTGCAAGTCAGAAGAGATCGTGAGACACTTGACAGTTCGTCATACTCCACAGCAAAACGGCATTGCAGAACGAATGAACAAAATGATCATGGAGAAGGTTCGATGTATGTTATCAAATTCCAACTTACCAAAGTCATTTTGGGCCGAAGTAGCCTCTACTGCATGTTTTTTAATCAACCGATCTTCATCCGTTGCCATTGAGAAAAAGACTCTACAAGAGGTATGGTCTGGTAATCTTGTTGAATATTCTGATTTAAAGATCTTTGGGTGTCCTGCGTATGCTCATGTTGATAATGGAAAATCAAAACCAAGATCCATTAAATGTGTTTTTCTTGGTTATAAAGCTGATGTAAAAGGGTAAAGTTATGGTGTCATGAAAATAGAAAAGTTGTGATTAACAGAGATTTTTTTTTATAAAACTGCTATGCTACCTATCTTATCTCTTAAAGACTCTTCCAATAAAGAAAATCAAAAGTAGGTGGAGCATCAGATTAATTCAAAATCTACAACAGAGTCAACTTCTTAAGCCAGTACAAAAATTCATAATAGAGTTGCTTCTTCACTACAATACTCTATCGCAAAAAATAAAACTAAAAGAGAAATTAAACCTCTAAAGAAGTATGCTGAGGCTGATCTAGTTGCTTATGCTTTAAATGTGACTGAAGATATAGATGCGAACCAAAAGCCATCTAATTATTCTAAAGCGGTTAGCTGTGAAGACTCAGAGAACTGGATGTTTGCTATGCAAGAGGAGATGGAATCACTCCATAAAAATAGAACATGGGATCTTGTGAAACTTCCTAAAAGTAAAAGGGCTATTCACTGTAAATGGGCATTTAAAAAGAAAGAAGAGACTCTAGGAGTTGAATAACTCATATATAAAGCAAGGCTTGTTGCAAAGGGTTACAGTCAAATTTCAATAGTGGACTTCACAGATGTGTTCTCCCTAGTTGTGAAGCATAGTTCGATTCGAGCTTTGCTTGGTATTGTGGCCATGCATGATTTGGAGCTTGAGCAGTTAGATGTAAAAACTACATTTTTACCTGGAGAACTTGATGAGGATATTTACATGCAACAACTAGAGGGTTTTACAGTCTCAGAAAAAGAGGACTATGTTTGTTTACTGAAAAAGTCTCTTTACGGTTTGAAACAGTCACCAAGACAGTGGTACAAGATGTTTGATTCCTTTATAACTTCTTATAATTTCAAAAGAAGTAGCTTTGACAGTTGTGTTTACTTTAAGAAAAACAGTGATGGTTCTTTTGTGTATCTACTCCTTTATATTGATGACATATTGATAGCAGCGAAAGATAAATGAGATATAAGAAAGGTCAGAGCCCAACTAAATGAAGAATTTGAGATGAAAGATTTGGGACCATCAAAGAAGATACTTGGTATGGAGATTCTCAGAGATAAAAAGGTAAGTAAATTGTACCTAATTCAGAAAGGTTACATTGAGAAAGTACTTTGCAGGTTCAATATGCAAAGTGCTAAGCCTGTTAGTTCTCCTTTAGCAGTCCATTTCATACTTTCATCGGCTTTGTCTCCACAATCAGATGATGAGATTGAATACATGTCACATGTTCTATACTCTAGTGCAATGGGATCTTTTATGTATGCTATGGTTTGTTCACGTCCAGATTTATCATATGTAGTCAGTGCAGTTAGCAGATACATGGAGAATCCCGATAAAGAATATTGGAAAGTAGTTCAGTGGATTTTAAGATACTTGTGAGGTACTACTAATGTTTACTTACAGTTTGGAAGAACTAGAGATAGAGTCATTGGGTATGTTGATGCTAATTTTGTTAGAGACCTTGATAGAAGAAGATCTCTCACAGGTTATGTCTTTGCAATCGGAGGTTGTGCAATTAGTTGGAAAGCCACTTTGTAAACTACAGTCACTTTGTCCACCACTGAAGCTGAGTACATGGAAATTACTGAGGCTTGTAAAGAAGCCATTTGGTTAAATGGACTTTAGTGAACCTAATAAAGACCTTCAAATTAGTACAATATTTTGTGACAGTCAGAGTGCCATCTTCTTTACAAAAGATCAAATGTTTCATGAGAGAACACAACACATTGATGTTCGGTATCATTTTGTTTGTGATATTATTGCTCGTAGTGATATTGTTGTGAGCAAAATTAGTACTTATGAAAACCCTGTAGATATGATGGTTAAGCCACTTCCTATAACCAAGTTTGAGCATTACTTAGACTTGGTTGGTGTTCATTGTTGAAGTTAAACCCTTAAGGGATTTTATGGAAAAGGTGGAGAACTTGTTTGTTGAGAGTTCGCAATGAAGAACTTGTTCATTGAGAATTCATGTCAAGGTGGAGATTGTTAGAATTGAGTGACTCGGATCCTTATTTAAATAAAATAGAATGGTAAAATAAAATAAAAGTAAAATTTATATAGAACTACACTTCTTTTATTTTATTTTAGAATAAGGTTTTTTAAACCTTATTAAACTCCATCTATTTGATATTAATTAGAATAAGGTGTTTCAATATTACTACACTTCTATTAGAATATGGCTTTACAAGTCTATAAATAGACATAATCTACTCCTTTTGTAATTATTTCAATTCGACATAGTGAATTTTCTTCTTCTCTGCCCGTGGTTTTTTCCCCAAAAGGGTTTCTACTTGTATTTTTTTATTTTTTCTTTCTCTTTCCTTTGCGATATATTGTCATACCGACATTCTATTTTTTTTCAAAACTGGTATCAGAGCTTCCGTGTTGTTCATCTAAATCACAGTAATGACATCTTTAAAGTTTGAAATTCCGCTGTTGGATCGCAACACCAGATTTGCATTGTGACAAATAAAGTTGCAGGTAGTTCTTGCGCAAATGGACTTTAGAGGAAGCCTTGCTAGAGGTAGATAAGATGCCTTGGACATTGACGGAGGAAGAGAAGTAGCGCAAGGATCGAAAGGCATTAACATAGTTACATCTGCATTTGTCTAACAGAATTTTACAAGATGTGATGAATGAGAAGACCGCCGCTGGATTATGGAAGAGGCTGTAACAAATATGTATGTCAAAAACTCTAACCAGCAAGCTACATATGAAGCAGCGTCTTTATGCTCATCGTTTGGAGGAAGGTGCGTCTGTACACGAACACTTAACACTATTTAAAGAAATTCTCTCAAACTTGGTAGCCATGGAGGTTCAGTATTATAAGGGTTTCCACGTAAAAATCTGTGTGTTCTTTATTTTTCTCTCTTTTCTTTGCGATATATTGTCATTATCGACATTTTATTTTTTACATGTTGGTTATAAATATTTTTTGGTATATTATAAAATAAAAAGAAAAACATTTATGGCCGAGAGAAATAAATAAAGCTTTCGAAGCACATATTGCCTATTTCACTGTTTTTCTTCTTTGTGTGCGATTACCCTTTGATTGCAGACTAATGGTGACGATTTGGAGGAGGTTCTAGATATTTTTGAAAGCTACTTAAAGTTTTCACTTTGATGTATCCAAAAATGATGTTGGTCTATTTTTTTTTTATTTTGTCTATGTCCAACAACATACAAGAAGAAATATTATAAGATTTGAGGGACAAAAGAATAATGCGGAGGATAAAGAACAACGATTATTTTTCAGATCATATCATTTTATTGGTTTTTCTTGTTAAAATTAAAATATCTATTATCTGTAATAATAATTAATCTTCTTATTATAGATATTCTCCAAAATAAAAAACGATTCATCATGAAATAAATTTCATTTTCGTATAAACGCCCAATTTTATTTTGTCGATTTTAAATAATAATTGATGATAGAGATCATTGGGGCGAAGTTATCACGAAGGCTAAGAGAAGGATGAGTCGGTTTTAATTATGGGAAAATGCAATGAATGAAAGTGAAGTAGGAAATTTGGCAGTTTCCCAAGGAGCCTTGACTATATCCATTGCTAGGAAGAAATCTTCCCCTTGTCATTATCATTTATAATAAATGCAATAATGTCAGCTGTTATCCATTGCTTCCATTGTTTCACGGAAATTAATTTCTTTGGGATTGAACTTTTACTTCTTTCTTTGGATATACAAATAAAAATTATTAAAATTTAAATATAATATAATTTTATATATGATGGTATGATAATTAAGATGTTTATTAATTTAAGTATAGCTTGAGTTTAAGTAATTATTTTTTTAAATATTTTGAATACTAATTAAATAGCAAAATAATATCAAATAAAAAAAAGTTGGCATAATGGAAAATATTATAGTGGACCATAATCCTAATTAAATTGGCCGACTATTAGTTTTTGTGGTCCATATGCTTAAAATTAGCAAAAGTCGACGAGAGCCCACATGCAAATTTCAAACTAAATCTTAACGGCTAGTCCGAATTTGATAGTTACAACTCCTTCCATATTACGTCAATCCAAAAGATAGAATTTATTTATTTTTCTACAAGAAATTTCCATACCTTTCTCGGCCTTTTGTTGACTGAAATACGACAAGTGAAGTAGTTGAAAATGCTGAAAATGGAGTTTTAAAGATATTTTTTTTTTTTTACCATAGAGATGAATTAACAAATGAGTTACAAAACATCACTTCCCATGGCGTCGGTGAAAGACGAATCAATCCATGTGATGAATCTTTAGATTTGGTTCAGGGATGAACAAATGAATAAAAAGAAGAAAGAGGGAACAGAAATCGTATTGAGAAACTGAATACTTGAAATTCACTTTAGATTGGATTACAATTTATAAACATAAGCTATAAGCTCTCATGACAAACTAACTACTAATGAGTTGAAACTTAACCGCTTTACTAATAGATTCAACTTCCTGCTCACTATTGTATATTATCTAATATTCATCGTACTTTTTTCCTTCTTTCTAATACTCGGCATGGACTATGAGGATTACACAGTCTTGTTGGAACCTTCGGCTGTCCCATGTTCTGCAGGAATGTGTTTGGAATCTGCTGCCAACATTCAGTGTCTTGTGGGCTGTTTGAACGTATTGTTGAACGAGATCTTGCTCCAGTTGAAAGGCTGTATACTGGCATCTTTGACCATGTTCTTTGTGGGCCAAGCTAGCCGAATATCTGAGTGTTTGAAGTCCATTTTTTTAGTTTTTCTTTACTGGGCATTTGGATGATGGTTGACCATGTGCTATTTTAATGGTTAATTTGAATCTGGTTTCAGAAGACTTATCAAGACTTTATTCTCTGCCGTTGGTTTATATTTATAGTCGTGATTTACCTTGGTTTATTATCGATTTTGCTAGAAGATTGGATTAGTTTTCTTAAATGTATTTTTTCCCTTTCCAGCTTTCTTTTAGTAACCTGAATTGAATTTATTTTGTTTCACTGATTCTCAGAATGTATATGGGGTGTTATTGGGACTGTGATTGATTGTAATTCGGTGCTCTATTGGGGCTGTATCCTAGTTGTAAGGAGTGATTCAACTTTAGTCAGTAAAGATTTTTTATTGGATTATCGAATAATATTATACGAAACATAAAATTGTTATATCTGAATTACGTTAATAAAACTGATTTTACTTTCTTTATATTTTTGCTATTGTGTTACGGCTCACATCTTCATTTATTTTATTTTTTGTTGCAACAATGTTTAGAACCATCATTGTTACGTTACTGCTCACTATTTCTTTTTCAAGTCCAGCGGTTGTTGACAAAATCATTTAAAATAATTAGGTCATACAGTATCTGCATCCGAGGGATTTGAAAAATTGCTCCCAAGTCTTGCGAGCATATTCACACAATGGTTCCCTCAATCAGTTTGTAGTGTTCGAACTACTCAAGGAGAGTCCTGCATTCATACTTCAAGGTGAACAAGAGTGGGTTAGTCATCGTATGGATCCTAATAAGACTATTTACACTGATAGCATCAACCTCTTAGATATTCCAACATTTCTCGCAAGTGTAAGGGTATCCTTAAGTGTTCATAGCTCGACTTGGGACACTTGAGGTATAGAGATATTTTAGTAAGCACCCATCGACTATCACTTACGAGCATGCCAACTCCCAGTCTACCAGGATTGACAAGAGCTGACCCATCTATGTTTAATTTGTTCCACCCTTGCTTGAGGAGGCGACTGCTACTTTATGCTAATAATCGTGGGGAGCGGCCAATATCATGGAGATTGAGAAACAACAAAATGTTCAATGCACCAACAGCAGCCCAATCTCCCAATGCATCTCTAACTTGTTTGAAGGACTCCGACCTTTTGTGATCTGACTTTCCTTAAGATTCGTTTTGAGTCTTGTTGAAGTATAAGAGCATCATTCATGGTCGTGAACCTAACGAATTCGAATCTCTTTTTAGGAATAAAAGCATCAATGATTTTCTCATGGTACTGGAAAATCATCTAAAGACCCTTTGGATGCATCATTTCAGGTAAATTATGAACGAAGAGTGTTACCCATCCTACGTTACCAGAGAAGTTTTGATGAGACACCCATTTTGGATTTTAATCCTTTATACTCAAAGAAATGCTACGGTTAAACGAGTTTCGAAGGGTCTGAAAATTGGAAATTGGCTTGGTGTTTTGCTACTGTTAATTGTTCTATTATATAATATCTTCTCTTTCTTAATAAAAATTACAGGCCTTGGTAAGAAATTTTTTAAAGCTAATTCAAGCATTATATCCAATCAATTTAAACATAATTAAAGACAAATATTTATTTATTTGAATAATTATAATTCAAACTATTTTTAGCAAATACAATAATTTGAAATAATAAAATATACAATAAAGCATTTTAATCAATTTTTTAAGAAAAAAAGGGTAGAATTGCTTTATAATTGAAACTTTATTATTAAAATTAATCGTTAAAGCTATTTTGAAATAATTAAAATAATCATTTAAACCTCTAATGGGGAATTGCAATAAGTTAAATCTTTAATTGAAAGTTAGTAATTAATTCAACCTTTAAAATATAATTTTCAGTTGAAGTCCCTAAACAACCGTTGAGTGATAATGTGACAATTGGCATAGAAAAATGATAATGTGGCATTTGCTGCGAAGGCTTCATTATTTTTAATTATTTTAAAAATATTTAATTGACTTTTTTTATTATTTTACGAGAATTTAATTGATTTTTAAATTAGAAATTATATAAAATTATTAAAAATAATTTAAAACTCTAAAAAGTATTGAAATTATATAAAAAGTATTAAAATGATAAAAAATTTATAAAATTTATAACATTTAATAATAACAAAAACCAAATTAGGCCTTTTTTTTTTAAAAGATTCATAATTAATTTGCAGCTTCTTCTTAGATAATATAGGATTGTTTACTCTTTTAACTAACAACATAAAATTAAAGCCTACACTTAATTTTTAAAAATTAAAAATAAAACTTTGTACAAAATAAAACATTCTAAACTCTTATATAAATATTATCGTTCTAAAAAAATTCAATAAAATAGAAAGACAAACTTATACATGTAATAACATCGTAATATTTTATATATAGATATTAAAATATAAAAATATTATGTGTAAGTTTAATATATATAATATTTTATATAGAGAGTTTATTTGTATTAGTAAATATTTTTAACATTCTACTTACCATTCTTACAAATATAGTTTTCTTTTTAAATAGAATTTATAGTATGTAGTTGAATATAAAAAATCGTAAAAATGAAATTGTTCCAATATTCATGGAATCAAAATATAAGTTGAGCTAAGCAAGCTTTTATACTCTCATGTACGACTTTACCAAACTCAGACCAGTCATCATCTGTCGAATTAAGAGCTGTTGAAACTTCTTAAGCATCAATATAAATGAATATTGGTGCTGCCACTTTTGTAAGAATGGTAAGCAGAATGTTAAAATATCACAAATTTTTTACTAATATAAATAAATTCTTATTATTATATAAATTTATTTAATTTTAATAGAATCAAAATTCTTATTTATAAATATAAAATATTGAAAATAGCCAATTCGGTATCAATATTATATTTGTCAAATAAAATGATTGATTTATTTAATTATCAATTAATTATTATTTTAAAAAGTATTAAAAAATCCAAATTCTTATAATAAAATATCATGTAATGTATTGAACTTAAAATTACTCTTTATTATTACTATTATTATTACAACTTTTGCTAAAAAAACTCTAATTATTATGAGTTGGGATTGTTTTGTTATTTGCGTTTTACCGATACCCGAATTAATGATGGAAAAGGTAAACT
Source organism: Gossypium arboreum (assembly GCF_025698485.1). Classification (NCBI taxonomy): domain Eukaryota; kingdom Viridiplantae; phylum Streptophyta; class Magnoliopsida; order Malvales; family Malvaceae; genus Gossypium; species Gossypium arboreum. The sequence goes on along the minus strand of NC_069073.1, from coordinate 8,324,647 downwards.
AATTATCAAAATTACAATTTACACAACAAAATTAGAAGCACTCAATTAACCTCACTCACCAAAATAAATCCCAACCTCACTATGTTAGTAAGTTGGTAAATGTTGTTTCAATTAGTTTGAAGAAAATGGTTGATTAGTCTCTTTAAACCCTCCAAAATAACTAAAAAAGAAGCTCGTTTAGCCATCCGAAATCTCCTCTTTGCTACCCATTTTTGCAAATCTTTTTTTTTTGTTTATATCCCATTCTTTTCCTCTTAGTTTTCCCCTACATTCTTTCATCCCTTTTTTAGCAGATTGCTTTGAAGAGAGTATGATTGCTCTTCTTGAAGATCCAATACTATTGTCAATGTTTTAAGTGAGTTTTGATTCATTTATATATGTTTCTACTGTATTCAGAGCTCAACGGAGATTTTAGGTAAATTCCCTTAGTTTTTACCTTAATTTTGTACCTCACGAAGCCAATTCTGATTCAGAATATGGGAAGTGGTCATGAATTTAATGAAGAAGGAGAAGGAAGCAGCAGGCACTATTTGACAGATTATGAAGTTAATTTGAACGAAATTAAACCATTGTCAAGCCATGGAAGTTCAGACTCTTATTCCTCATCAGGATCAGGTTCATCTCAGGACCTTTTTGATTTCCTTGGAAACAATGACTCCAATGATGATCATACCGGGAAATCCGAACTCAAATCACCAAAAAAGGTTCGTGTTTCGTTTGCGAGTTCAACCGATAAGCAAGAAAAGCAAGTCTACGTACCGAATAGGATACCGTCTTCGGTTTTCAGTGGGAAGCCTGCAACGCCCATGGATTGGAGCACTGCTTCAAATGAATCATTGTTCAGCATTCATGTGGGAAATGGCAGCTTCTCAAAGGATCAGTTCTTTATGTTATACAAGTCTGGAGAATTGACCAAGTTAGACGAGCAAATCATTGCTCAAAAGAACGTGTTACCGTCTCTGAAAGAGTTGGATGATATAGCTGCAATGGATGAAAATACAGCCAAAGATTCAGGAAATGAGGCTACAGTGGCCAAAACCAATGAAGTTGCAGAAGACCTTAGCCATAGCGAGCTGAAGATGGCTGAGGCTGAGGTTCAAAGTTCAGTTGGCAATTCTCCAATTGTGGATCATAGTGCAGCTGTTGGCAATCTTAGCCTGAAAAAGAAACCTACCGCAGAAGTGAAAAATTTGCCTATGAATTGCATGTCCAGCCTTTCTGAGGACAGCAATATCAGCATTTCCTTTACCTTCCCTGTGTAAGTTCTAATTCTTTCTCCTTTCATCTTATGTCCATAGTTACATGCTTTCGTTTTTCTCTAGTAGAAAATAGGTTAAGCTCGGTTCGTGTCACTTTCCAATCTAGCTAATTTCAGTACTTGAAAAGATTTCTGATGCGGGCTTATCATCTCCTTTAGCCACCAAAAGCATTACATTGACCTGTTTTCGGTTTCATTTCAGGTTGACAGCCACTGATGGTGGAAGATTGAGCTCCGTTTATGCTGACCAAAACATTAAGGGATCACACCAGCAGCAGCAACCACTGCCCCAGCAGCCGCTGGAGGAGGAGAAGAACGAATTTACAGAGGAAAAGGAGGCACAAAGCCCGGTTTCACCCCAAACTGGTTCGAGTCGAATCTGGTTTTCCTGGTTTTCTTGCTGCCGATGTTCTTGAACTTTCCACACAGTTTTTTGTCTATGAAATTTGACCAGCTTCCTGTCGCAGCAAGTGGAGGCAAATTTCTGTTTAAGAATATTGGTCTAGTTTTATACAGTTTCTTGGTGTAATATAATGTGAATGTTTTATCAATGTCGTTTACAAAGGATTGAAATTATATAGTTTGAAAAAAATAAAGCTGGGAATAATTGATAAGTCTTTTGACAGAATAAGAAAAAATGATTTTGATACCCACTCAAAGTGTTAGCACCGTCAATCAATTAGTGTACATATTTTCAATTAGGAAAAAGTTTACTCGGAAGGTTTCTATGATTTAAGAAACATAATTTTAATGTTTATTTCGTAATAATTAGATCTGTTACTGAAAAATATATTTAGAGTGTTTTCTTGACTGTTTAGTTCTCACCACTGTTTTTGTCAATTTTTCATTGGTTTGGTCTATATCTCCATTCCCCCCCTTGTGGGCTTTTATCTCCATTGTTTTCCGTTTATCTCTCCATCGGAGTTAAAAGGTTTGAGATTGGCTTTTGTGGAGTCCTGGGTCCTTTCCTCTCTTGGTGGCTTCGAGTTTTTCTCTCCATCTAGCCATGTTTTCGCTTCCTATCACTATAACCACGTCTCATTCTTGTATGAGTTTTGCTTAGTTTTGGGGACTCTCTACCTCTTTGTTCCATCCCATTTTTGAGGCATTTTTGAGGCTAGGGGTGGAAGAGAGATTGGGACTTTGAAGCTGCTCATGGATCCTGATGTCTCTTTTTCTCTAATTGAAGGCATCAATGATAAAAGGACGGAGTTTAAACCTATTAGTCAATGAATGTAATTACAGAATTTAAGTTCAGTTTCAGCTTTCAAGAGCATGTGTGCTTAGATAAGAAGAAAAGAAGAAGAGAAATCTAGAGCAGAAAGGTCAAGAGAGGAAGAAAATTCATTCAAAATCATCCATAACTGCTTACTGTCCTAGCCATGCTAAAAAGGCAAAAAAAGGAAGTTATAGAAGTTTCGGTTAAAGAATTGTTACATGATAGTTGTTAACCCTTAGCCCCAAAACTCACCGTTTCATTAAACAGAAAACACAACACTCTTAATCCTCCTTTAAAACACACCATTTTAGTAGCATTTTTAATTTAAAATGTAGTGTTGAGCTAGCCAACTTTAACTGTCCTTTTCTACTGCTAATTCTTTCCATAACAAATACTCCCCTACTCGAGATATCCTTGTCATCAATGATCAAAAGCATGAAACTTCTTCTGCCATTCCTGGAGAGATTCCCACTTGCATCTTCAAGAAATATGTTAGTCCATTCAACTAGTACTTCAATGAAGTCTGGTTACCCCTTCGAACCATGCATCTATCAATGATGCGAGATGGCTCCTCAAGCTTAGCTCCATCAAGACCAACTATAGGTAAGACCGTTGTACCGGTTGCTTCCCAACATGTTGCTTGAGTTGAGAGACATGGAAGGTGGTATGAATGCGAGACCCCAGAGGTAATTCGAGTTTATAGGCCACTTTTCTCACTTTTGCTTCAACAACAAGAGGCCCAAAAAACTTAGGAGACAATTTTTGGTTCAACACCTTCTTGACTGTGTGTTGTCTGCACAACTATAGCTTAAGGTATAACAGCTACCCAACTTGGAATGTTCTATCGCTTCTCCTACGATATACAAGCTGTTTCATCCTATCTTGGGTCTTCTTAACATGAAACTAAAGGAGTTGTTTTGCTGCTTTACGCTGCTGCAAGCTTCTATTAACATAGGCAACTGTTGAAGACCCAGCTAGATAAGGTACATAATGGGGAGGTGACTGTCCATATAAGGTTTCATAGTGTGTAGTTTGTATACCTAAGTGGAACGTGGAGTTGTACCATCATTCAGCTAGGGATAACCAAAAGAACCAATCCCCTGGTCTCTCACCAGTCAGACACCACAGGTAACTCTCTCAGCACCTATTGAGGACTTCTTTTTGCCCATCACTCTCAGAGTGGTAGGTAATGGACATGTGCAATCACGTGCCAAGCTTTTTAAAAAGCTCCTTCCAAAATTGACTGATAAAAATCTTGTTCCAATCAGACACCAAAGATTTAGGAAGACCGTATATCTTATAGATCTAATTGAAGTACTCTTGGGTTGTAACAACTCAATATCCAGTTGTGTCAAAAATTGTGATTTCAGTATTCTATTTCCGTAAACTTAATTCGTAAATATTAAATAAAAATATTTACAAAATTAATATATTGTTGAATTGAAAAATGGCTAAGTGATTTAGCCGAGATTGTGTTTAAAGGCCTAGGGACTAAATTGAAAAAGTTTAATCACTATAGGTTTTTAATTAGGATAAGGCTTGGAGACTTAAATAACAATAATTCGAAGGACCAAACTAGAAAATAAACCAATTGAGATAGATGTTAGTGGGATGTGATGTAAATTATCATTAGCTTAATTTAATGAAGAATTAAGGTTTAATTAATTATGATTAAGTAAATTAACTAAGTTTAACTAATTAAATTATATAAGCAAATTAAATGGGAAAAGATGACAAAGTCATCATCTTCTTCCCAAGAGCAACTGTCTTCCATGTTTGAAGAAAAAAGAGCTTAAAATGTAAGAATGACCGTGCTGTTACTGCTAGGCCATCCCAGATGGTAGCATAGGAAAAATGTAAGAATGATCGTACCCCAACATGCGTGTGCCGAGGCTTAGAAAAATTCAATCTGATATATAAACTATGTGTGGTGTCTGCAAGTGTACATGTAAAATTGTAATATAGTTTATCACAACAAAATACAAAAAGTATTCCGAGGATCGTACCCAAGGGAGGCTTGTTTAAACTAAGGTCCCTTTTGAATGGGCATTTACCTCTAGTGCGGTGCGTTTAATTGTCTTTTTCTCTTACACTACAGTATCAGTACAATATCTAATCTCATCGCCACCTCTATTTTTACACTAACTATAGGTAAATGCACCGCCTATCCAAAGGGGCCCTAAATTGATAATACAAGTTGCACACTAAACTAAATATTACTTGTGTCAAAATCATTGTCGACAGAATTAAAGTAATTGGGTTGTAGAATAAAATAACAGAAAAGAAATACCAAAATCAAAAATCAATTATGCAAGCAGAAGGATGAATCACATTCGTGTTCATAATTAACCTAAGTCTAGGGTTTTTAACTAATTAGATAACAATTAACCTAATTAATACCTTTCGACTTATAACGAGATTAACTGATCGACTTAGTTTACTTATCTTTCAACCTGATAAACTAAATCGGGTTAGATTAAGTTGATTCCTAGCACACTACCCTTTCGGCCTCATCTACCTAAATAACTTTCTAAAGTTGTCAATTCTAAGGTTTATTCCACTTAATCTACTCTAACTAACTAGATGCGAAACCCTAATCCCAAGCTAATCTATTCATTTCAGTTCATCAACACTTTAGAAGGTTTAGTTACGACCTATTCTAGATGCAAGATATCCTATCACTTTATTCAAAATTAAACAAATGTAAAATAAGGAGAGTAGAACAGAGATGAAAGAATTTGTAGATTTCAAATTACGCTTGAATCTCGAAACCCTTGAATGAATGTGTTGATTGTGATTTCAGCAAAGAACAATTAACAGAAACGATATAGAAACAAAAATAAACTAAAACTGAGGTTGAACTTGAAATAACGCTTACAACTAAAAAAGAAATTGAAATCTAACACTAAAACCTAACTAAGAACCAAAAATAAAGTTTAAATCATGAACTAAGCTTTGTAATTAAGTTTTGAGCACTATCATTTATAGCGTTTAGGTTAGATGACCAAATTAGGTCAATTACAAGCTGCTAAACATGTTAATTATGATTGTGCAGACAAAAAAACTTGGTTTATAAATGAGCCTTGTCGAACCAGTGTCATGACATTGAATGCCGTATACTCCCCCTTCTAGCTCGAAGTTGGATGTCGCAACATCAATGGCTGCATGCTTCCCCTCTGGTGTTGCGAAATTATCGAATGATGTGCAAGTGTACACATTCGTAAACAAGTAATAAAATAGCTAGTATAGAGTATCGTCTCCACAGGGACTATATATGAAAGAAATATTATGAAATTTATCAAATGGGAAGTTGGTGTTAGAAATAAGGAAATGTGAATTGAGGTAACTATTAACCTAAATTAAATTACTAAGTATGCTAAAACAAATGAAAGTGTAACATAGAATAATAAGCAACGGATCATAATATTAAATTATTATGACATGAAGAAGCTAGATTATTTTCTTTCCTTAACTTAAAATTATTAAAAGCAATGCCAATGATGTTACAACAGAACCATGGTACTAACTCAGAATTTTTAAGTTATGAAGTCATATTTTTAACTTTTAAGTTTCTTCAACATACTTCTATGTTCAATTAACTTCAAAAGATTCATAAGCAGACTTCATATTTAAGGGTTATGTAAGGTAACAATATTGCTAAATATTATTACTAATTCAATCATTACAAGATTAAGCATGCACCATAAAAATATTGCGTCTACTAATTACCATCTTGTTTGGATTAAGTAATCAAGTCATTGCCTCCTTACTTTCATTATGCATGAGTAATCATGTTCATGATTTTATTTGAATGAAAAAACAACCAAAGCACATAACAACATCAACAAAGCATTAATAACATAAGCTAAGGGATTTCAATCAATCTAGCATTAATAGAATTAAATCATTATCATTAAATTGAAAGTAAAAGAGTAAATGGCAATCATGTTTATCAACTTTAAACAAAATAAAAGATTAAAGGGAAAGAAACAAGTAGTCGATTTAGTTGATTTTCTGTGGCACTGTTCATGTTGTTTTTCCTCTTTTCTTTTCATTTGCTTCTATGCACAACTACTCTCAAAGTGCCAAATTTGGCTGCTCTAAAAAAACCTTTAAATTGCTCTCTCAAACTCGTGTGTAGCTTTATCAAATGTGGTGTGAGTGAATAATAATGATTGATTGATTGATGAGTCAATAACCCCAATTGCTTGCCCCTATTTATACTTGTTTAAACCCCCTATTTTATCATGTTTTCCATTGAATTTCTCCATGTAGGTGGTCGACCCTTGATTTGTAGAGGAGTGGACGACATTCTTGTTTCAAGGGGAGGAAGTTGCTTGAATTATGGAGAGAGGTAGACGGTTGCATGATTTGTAGATGAGAGAGATCATTAATTCTCTTCATACTAATTTGGTGGTTAAATTAGGTGAATACCAAGTCCCATGGACGGTTTGGGCACCTCAAGTGGACGATTGGGCTCCTTCCTCCCTTAGAGGGCTATCCAGATTTGTTAACCCAGCTTAGAGTTGGGTCAAGAGGAGTTTTGAGGTCCAATAAGCATATTTGGGGAGTCCAAAGATGACACTACATCAGCCTAATCCCGTAGGCTTTTGCTGTAGAGATGTTCTAGTACTCAACATCCATAAGTGAGTTTCAAGTCCATATTTCCTTCCAGTGTACCAACTATCTTAAAAACTACAAAAATCATGTGTTTAGCATATAAAAAGATCAAGATAACAAATTTATCTTAACATTATCCAACAAGAAAAAATTATAATAAAAAACTAGGAAATTAGTTATCAACCACTCAAAATTTGCATGAATTATTAGTCCAAAAGTGCTGAAGATAACTATATATATTTTAGAGTTATCACACCCCCAAACTTAATTCATTCCTCGTCCCAAGTGATGACACTTGATGGAGGCTAAAACACATAAACTCAACACACTAAGCATAATTAACTCTTTGCTTGGTTATGCATCGATAAAATTATACTCAAATTAAAAATTGTAAATATGTAACTCAAGTACATACATCATCCAAAAATTTTCAAGTATTAAAGTGCTATTCAAAATTATGAACTAAATGCCCTCCTCATGAATGTGCATTTAATTCTTCCCAATCAATTTTTATTACCCTCGATTAATGGTAAGCAACAATATAACACCCCAAACCCGGCCTAGACATTGTAGCCAAATCTGGAGATGTCACAAGGAATGGATTTTGAAAACGGTTACATTAAATCATTTCAGTTCAGAAAACTCATATTCGTTTTATCCCCTGTCAAAAACATTAACTAATTGCTTTATTTGCCAAAACGAAATTTTGTAGCAGATGTTATAGTAAATGTTATTTTCTTAAAATCCCATTCGTAAGTTTAGAAAACCTTTGTTTTAGTAAAAACTGTGTTTTCAGCTAGTCGTCCAAATAAATTATTAAACGAAAAATCCAAATTCCAAAATTAAAATCAACAGTTCAGAGAGTCCAATTAATACAAAACTCCCAGAAATAACCTTTGAATAATAAAACCTTTAATTCAAATCAATTCGTAGGTTAGTGGTCACCGCAAGTCTCCGCTGCACCAATCCGCTTAAGTTTGTGGATTACATGTATAAAACAGACAAACAAAAGTGAGTTTACGAAAACTTAGTGTGTAACCTAATATAAATAGAAATGCAGAACATACAGTAAACTCATATACAGTCACATGCAGATTCAGACTTATGTCCATTTCAGATACAGATAACAGAAACAAATATACGAATATACAGAACAAATATAGTGAGTCCTACCCGCATCCTCTACACACCATCTCCGTCCATCCCATCACATCATGTGGGGTTAAAAACATCCACCCATCCCTACACACTATATAGTGTCGATGCGACACATATCAGATAATGTGCAGCCAAGCTGCCAGATGATAGGCGGTGATTGCCATAGAGAACATTTCCTCCTTATATGCAAATCCCACTCTAAAACGGATACAGAAATAACAGATTTGACATGCTCAACAAGCTTATATACAGATAACAGGCATACAAATAGTATCCTACTAAGTTCAATCTATCAGAACATCATAACATATAAAATAAGGTTTGCTTAGCCCTTACCGGCCCTACGGTAGGCCAACAGTCGATCAGAACAACTCGTGCGACCTTAGGAAAAATTTTAGAATTTTGGGCTCACATGCTTGTGTGGCTCGCCCATGTGGCCCACACGGCCTGGCCCATTACCCATACACCCAACTTAGCCTAACTCGTATGGCCCACACGGTCACACCCACAATACTATATGGTCGTGTCATGTGTACGGCCATGCTTTTGTCGCCTATGTGATCGTGTCTTCACACACAGCCAACCACACGGGTGACCACACGCCAATGTGGCATTGACAGTGACAATTTTGACTTTCGTCGAAACCTTATTTTTCGTGATTTGGGAACAAACCTGTTACGATTCTGGTATGGAAACACTCCCTAGACACACAACACCAAAAATCGACAAACCAAACTCACATAATTAGTCTTAATCCATAATTAAACCGAACCAAAAAAATCTACAGTGATGATTAATCAAGCGTTCGACACATACCCAACCTTCTGAGCAATTTCTACTATGATTCCACGAGAGGAGAATCCCGTTCTACTTGATTTACTGCTACTAAAACAGAAATTAAGGTTCCAAACGGTAATTTGGAAATCGAAAACTACAAAGCACTAGAATCTCACTTACCAACAACCGAGGGAAAACGAAAAAGCATATTATAGACATTTGACAACCAATCGAAACAAAGGAGAGGGAAACAACAAAAGAAAAGAAAAATAGAGGAACAAAGGGAAGGAAAACCAAATCAATGTCAGTTTTCTATTCTGGAAAGGGAAAAATTTTGGAAACCAAAGGAATAAAAATAAAAGATAACTCCCAAATCCCTCAGATTACTCCCTACTAACCCACTAACAACCAACTTCTCAGAATCTAACTCCACCAAGACTCTATTAGAAAACCGAGTAAAAGTATAACCTCCACACTCATGCAAGGATTCAAACACAGGACCTCTATCACACTAACCCCCTTACCACTCGAACTAGCAAGCATTCTAATATAGATTAACAAATAATTTTTTATAAGCCCACTTAACAAGGGTGAGTCTTGGATAGAAAATGACAAAAATTGCCAAATGTGATACTTGAACCTAACACCTCACACAAACACCCAGAACATTTAACCACTGAAGCAGATAAACAGTTGTGTCGGATATTTACAGAATCAAAAATAGATTATTTAGGGCGTTACAACTCTACCCCCTAAAAGAAATTTTGACCTCAAAATTTACCTGATCAGAACAGATGAGGATACTGCTAACACATCGAGTCCTCAGGTTCTCACGTGGCTTCCTCAGGGCTATGAGTCCGCCACAGAACCTTCATTAACGGTATAGACTTTTTCCTCAGAACCTTAACATCATGATCCAAAATCTGAACTAGCTCCTCCTAGAAAGTTAAATCCGGTCTGATCTCGATCTCCTCAACAGAAACAACGTAAGATGGATCAGACCTATATCGCCTCAATATTGAGACGTGGAACACATCATGGATACGGTCTAAATTTAGAGGTAGCTCCAACTGATAAGCGACCGATCCTAAACGTTTCAGAATCTGATACAGCCCGATAAACCTGGGGCTCAACTCGTCTTTACAACCAAATCTTAGAACTTTTTTCTATGGAAAAACTTTAAGAAAAATAAAGTCACCCACAGATATGCGTAAGACTTCTGCTTATCAAAAGTTGCCTTCAAACGATCCCGAATCAGTCTAACATTATATTAGGTCTCAGAAACCAACTCAGGACCCAAAATCCGACGCTCACCCAACTCAGTCCAACATAGCGGAGTACGACACTTACAACCATACAAAGCTTCATAATGTGCCATCTGAATGCCAAACTAGAAACTATTATTGTAGGCAAACTCTATTAGCGGCAGATAATCCTCCCAACTACTTCAAAAATCTATAACACAACTCCAAAACATATCCTCTAGTATATGAATCACCCTCTCAGATTGACCAATGGTCTGAGGATGAAACACAGTACTGTAGTCCAATATCGAACTCAGAGCCTAGTGTAATTTCTTCTAGAAATGAGAAGTGAAGCGAGAATCTCTATAAAAAATAATCGAAATAGGAACCCCATGCAGTCTTACAATCTCGAAGATATAAAGCTTCGCTAGCTTTTACAAAGAGTAGTCTGTCTGAATCGAAATAAAATGAGCAGACTTGGTCAATCGATCCATGATGACCCAAACAGAATCTTTCTTAGTGGGTGTCAAGGGCAACCCACTAATGAAGTCCATCATCACTTGTTCTCATTTCTATAAAGGAATCTTAATGGGTTGGAACAAATCCGAAGGCAACTGGTGCTCAGCCTTAACTTGTCGGCACGTCAGACAATGAGCAACAAAATCTGTAAGCTTATGTTTTAAACTCAGCCACCAATAAAGTTCATGAAAGATCTTATTACTATCGGGACGCATAGCATAAAGGCTGCTATGCGTCTTCTTCAGAATCGATTGCCTCAGATTAAAATCATTCAGTACACATATCTGACCTTGAAAAACATAAAACTCTATCCTTATTCAGCCCAAAATTTGAAGTACTGTCACTCTCAATCTGACGAAACCGTAAACCCAGAGGCTTATCCCCTAACTACTTATCCCAAATCTGATCAACCCAAGTTGGCTTAACTTACAACTCGGCTAACAGACTCCCATTATTGAACAGACTAAGACAAGCGAACATCACTCTCAAATCAATCATCGCTCTACAAATGAGAGCATCTGCCACCACATTAGCCTTAATAGGATGGTACTCTATCGTGTAGTTATAATCTTTGAGCTGATCTATCCATCGACGCTGTCTAAGATTCAACTCCTTCTGAGAAAGAATGTACTTGAGGCTCTTGTAATCAGTGTAGATGATACACCTTTCATCGTACAGATAGTGCCTCCAGATTTTCAACGTAAAAACCACCGCAACCAACTCGTGATCATGCGTCGGATAATTCCCTTCATGTGTCTTAAGCTAACAGGACTCATAAGCTACAACTTTACCATCTTGCATCAATACACATCCTAAACCGACGTGCGACATATCACTGTACACCACAAACTCCTTACCAGATTTAGGCTGTATCAGAACAGGAGCCTGAGTTAGAACAGACTTGAGTTTCTCAAAACTCAATTGTTGCGTATCAGTCCATACAAAAGGCACACCTTTACGCAGAAGCTTAGTCAGAGAAGCTGCAATCAGAGAGAACCCTTCAACAAACCTCTGATAATACCCTGCAAGACCCAAAAAATTGCGAATGTCAAATACATTCTTAGTTTGTTTCTATTCAAGCACCGCCTCAATTTTTGTAGGATCAACTCGGATCCTATCAGCAGAAAATACTTACCCTAGAAAAGTTACCTTATGCAACCAAAACGCACACTTACTCAACTTAGCGTAAAGTTACTTCTCTCGGAGTATCTGAAGTATTACTCTAAGATGCTCATCATGCTCATCATTGGTCTTAGAGTAGACCAGAACATCGTCTATGAAGACCACAATGAACTGATCTAGATATGGCTAAAGACTCGATTCATTAGATCCATGAATGCAGATGGAGCATTCGTCAGACCAAAAGGCATAACTAGGAACTCTAATGCCCATGACAAGTCCTAAATGCAGTCTTATGAACATCAACTTCCATAACTCTAAGCTGATGGTACCTAGAACGGAGATCTATTTTCAAGAACACTGAAGCCCTTTAGAACTGATCAAATAGATTGTCGATCCTTAGAAGTGGATACTTATTCTTCACAGTTAGTTTATTCAACTGCCGATAATCGATGCACATCCTTATGGTCTCATCATTCTTTTTTACAAACAGAACTGGTGCCCCTCACAGAGACACACTAGGATAAATGAAACCACGATCCAGACGCTCTTAAAGTTGAGCCTATAGCTCTGCAAGCTCTTTCGGTGCCATACGGTATGAAGAGATAGACACCAGAGCTACACCCAGTAGAAGCTCAATACTGAACTCAACTTCTTGATTTGGAGGTAAACCTAGTAAATCTTCAGGAAAGACATCTGAAAAATCCCTCACTGTTATGATATCCCCAATAGAATAGTCCTTAAAATCAGAAACACCAACATAAGCCAAATACTCCTCACACCTTTTTCGAACCAGTTTCTCAGCCACAAGAGCAGAAATCACATTGGACAAATAATCTCCAAGCTTGCTGATCACAACCACTTCCTTATCATCATCAGTCCTTAAAATGGCCCTCTTAGTTGGGCAATCCATACTGACTCGGTGCTCAATTAACCAGTCCATACCCAAAATTAAGTCGAACTCCCCAAACGGAAGCTCCATCAAATTTGCCAGAAATACAACCCTTTCCACCACTAACGGAACATTCCTATAAAGTTTACTAACCCAAATAGACTGTCCCAATGGGCTTAGTACAGTAACCTCACTAGAACTGCTCTCAACAGAAATCCCCAAGTTTTTAGACACAGTACTAGCCACATAGGAGTGTGTAAAACCTATGTCTATTAGAGCAGTATAAAGTATATAAAAAATAAAGAACGTACCTGTGATAACATCAAAAGCATCTCTATCCTCTTTGCGTTCTACACGTTTAACCTCTTCGGCGATCTTCACCTTATCAACCAGAACCGCGAATTCTCAATCCCTTTATGGAGCAATCATTATTCTCAAGTTATCCCTCAGGCCGTCCTCAAACAATCACATTTCTCGTACTTAGACGTCACCATGCCTCAATACGGCCAACTACATGGGCGACTACACGCCTGTGTGGCGTCGACAGTGGCAATTTCTAAGAGTTTTGTAATTAAGGGACTATCCGAACTGTTTGGATTTATTTTGGATACGATTTTCTATTTAACTAGTTTTTTTTGCGACGATTGGCAAAACAAACACGATTTTTACTAAAATAAAGGTTTTTTTTTTAAAACTCAAATATATATATATCGATTTTTAAACTCTTCCGCTGTAAAATATATTTTGACAAATGAATTAACTAAATAACATTTTTGGTAATAGTTGTAAAACTTGGATGATTTATCGAAATGATTTTGTTTTCAAAACCCCTCTTTGTGACATCTCTAGATTCGGCCATAACGTCTAGGTCGGGTTTGAGGTATTATATTATTCCTCTTCCTCTTCTTCCCTTTCCCTTTTTTTTTCTTATTTTGCTTCTACTTCATACCTCTCTTTCTCTTCTTCCCAAACACATCCCAATTTTTACGTAGATGGTTATTGTTATTTTCCAACAGCTGATCAATTTTTAGGTGTTCCACAACCTTAACTTGAAAGATTATTAACAAAAAGAGATTCAGAGAAGCGAAGAATAATAGAGAAAAAAGGGGTAGATAAATTTTAATACAAAAATCACAAATCAATTACTCTTTTTTTCTATCAATTTTTTGATGTGAATAACTCCCTAAGCATCACTTTAGCTTTTGTTCACCAACTTCCTTCACTCTGGCTCTTAGATTATTTTATCTATGTCTGTGTGTTAAGGTTTTTAACTTTTTTTAATAATTTTAAAATCATTTCTAAATGGCATATAACTGACAATAATACCACGTTCAACATTTAATTTCATTTGGACCACCACATCAACAGTAAACGTTGACCATTAGTCAACTAATGGCCACATCAACATATACATTAAAAATAGACCAATTTGACAAAAAAAAATGTTCAGGGTTAAAGTGCTCCAAAAAAAGGTAAAGGACCTAAGTGACCAAACAGTTAAAAGGTTAAGGGCCATTTGTAGCATTATGCCAAATTTTAAAACCTACAATCTAAAAGTCTTAAAATCTAATTTCTAGAAATTTAACCAAAAGAATTCTGAATCCAAGAGTACAACTACAAACAAGAAAAGTTATAACATCCCTAAAACAATCCTACATGGTTCAATAATTAGGATTTTCAATCTCAAAATAAACTAAAGAATCTAACGATGACTCCAAAACCATCCAAAAGACAACATCTAAAGTCTAAACTCTAAAATTAAATGGAGAAAAAATCTTAAAATCCAAGAAAACTATCAACAATTCATGGTTTAATAATCAAGGTTTCCAATCTCAAAATAAGCTAAAGAATCTAACGAGGACTCCAAAACCATTCAAAAGACAACAATATCTAAAATCTAAACTCTAAAATTAAATGGGTAAATAATTTTAAAATCTAATAAAAACATCTAAAAAATTTAAATGAAAAGAAAACTTTAAAATAAAACTTAAAGCATAAAATCTAAATTTATTTCAATGCCTAAATTTTAATTTAAAGTTAAAAACTAGAAAAACGTCAAAAGTCCTAAAAATAATTTTAATACCTAACTTAAAGATCTTAATTAAAATTTAATTGGATGTAAAAATTCTAAAATCTAATTAAAATGAAATCTTAAATCCTAGTTCAAAAGACTTAATTTAATTTAAAAAAAACTAAACATTAAATATAACTTAACATAAAACTTTTAAAACCTACAATCTAAAAAGTCCTAAAATCTAATTTCTAAAAATTTAACCAAAAGAAGCCTAATATTTAGATCCAAAATCTTAAAATGAACTAATTTAAAACATAATATAAAAAATTTAAGTATGAAATTCAAAAATAAGCTAACCTACTATAAAATACACAATCTTAAAGAGGAAACCTAAAATAATCTTAATACTTAACTTAATATTTTAAAAAAAAACTTAAATATAACTTAACATAAAAATTTTAAGACATAATGCTTAAAATAGATTTTAACGTTTGACTTTTTGATCACTTTGGTAATTTATCTTTTCTTTTTGGAGCACTTTAACTCCTTACATTTTTTTTGTCAAATCAGTCTATTTGTAACGGACATGCTAACGAAGCCATTAATTGACTAGCGGTCAACATTAGCCAATAACATGGCAGTCCAAATGTAATTAAAAACTGAAGTGATACTATTTTGTCTTATATGCTACTTCAACAAATGATTGTAAAATTATTTAAAAAAATAATAAAAAACCCTAACACACAGGTGAAGTAACAATTTCAGACCATGGTTGCTCATTAAAGTTCGAGAAGGTAATATCTGACAAAGTGAAGATTTTGTCGACCCCTTATTCTCTGACAAAATTGGAGATAAAGATGGAGAGTTCTACACCTTCACTGCCCTTTGATGATTTCTTCTTCTTGTTCCCTTGCTTTTGGTTGAGTTCCAAGCTTTCACAAATAGCTTGAAGCTTAGCATTAAAAGAGGAATGCAAAGGCTTGTATTCACCGAAGTTGCCACTGATATGGGAACCTTAGTGACAAAGGTTAGGGATGTTGAGTCTCGTAAAATCACCCATAAGTTTATAGACCGGTTTAACATAAGGCTTCCTCGGCTATATCGAAAGTGCCTAACCAAAGACGTGTCCGGTTCTTAGGTAGCCGAACCTCAACAACCCATTTTCCACAGTGATGTTGCCTAAATCCTGTATAAAACTTGGTGGTGAACCCATCTCTTTCATCAGGACTGGTTTGGGACTAAGAAAGCTGAGCATATGATTGGTGTTAGGGTTGGTATTAAGTTGAGGGATTTTGGTAAAGGTAACTTGTTGATTGTTTTGGAAGTGGAATTGAGCCAAAATTTGGTTCATCTAAGCTTGGGTTAAGTTGAGAATTTTTATATTCAATAATTGATAGTGGGATCGTAGCAACAATGGATTTTTATAGTAGCAGTTCAGATATATATGGTGGAGAGTTGATGGAAGCACTTGAACCTGTTATGAAAAGTTCTTTTTCCTCTTCCTCATCTTCCCCTTCCCTTTTTTCTTATTCTGCTTCTACTTCGTACATCTATTTCTTTTCTTCCCAAACGCATCCCAATTTTTACAATGATGGTTATTGTTATTTCCTAAGAGTTGATCAATTTTTAGGTGTTCAACAGCCTCAACTTCAAAGATTATTAACAAAAAGAGATTCAGAGAAGCAAAGATTAACAGAGAAGAAAAAGGGGATCGGTGCTAGCTTTAAAATTTTTTTAGGGGGGGCCGGATGAAATTTTAATTTTTTATAGTTTATATTTTTACAATTTGTAAATGATTAAATTGAATTTTTATAATTTTAGGGGGGCCAAAGTGAAATTTTACCTTTACTAATTTAAAATTTTTAAAAAATTTCAAGGGCTTAAAATGAAATTTTCTATTTTAGGGGGGGCTGGGGCCCATGCCAGCCCCCCTGGCTTTTCTTCACCAACTTCCTTCACTCTGGCTCTTAGATTGTATCATCTATGTCTGTGTGTTAGGGTTTTTTTTAATAATTTTAAAATCATTTCTAAATGGCATATAATTGAAAATAATATCACATCAACATTTAATTACATTTGGATCGTCATATTAGTGGTAAATGTTGATTATTAGTCAACTAACAATCACATCAACATCTCTATTAAAAATAGATTAAATTGACCAAAAAAATGTTCAAGGTTAAAGTGCTCCAAAAAAAAAATGACCAAAGAGATAAAAAAGTCAAACATTAAAGGCTATTTTCAGTATCATACCAAATTTTAAAACCTACAATCTTAAATTTTAATTTCTAGAAATTTAACCAAAAGAAACCTAATATTTAGATCCAAGATTCTAAAATGAACTAATTTAAAACCTACTATAAAAAAAAATTAAAGTATGAAATTCAAAAAGAAGCTAACCTATTATAAAATCAACAATGCTAGAGGGAAATCTTCAAATAATCCTAATACTTCAAAATAGACTAACCAACTGGAGTTAAATCGATTAGCCACCTATCATTTAAGTTTTTAAAATTAAACCTAAGAAAATCCTAAAAAACTAAGACTCAGTCTTGTCGCCGAATTTTGAATCCAAGAGTACAATTACACACAAGAAAAGTTATAACACCCTTACAACATCTGTCCGACAACAACCCTGCATGGTTCAATAATCAAGGTTTCCAATCTCAAAATAAACTAAAGAATCTAATGATGACTCCAAAACCATTCAAAAGACAACAATATCTAAAATCTAAGTTCTAAAATCAAATGGAGAAAAATCTTAAAATCTAATAAAATATCTAAATTTTTTTAAATGAGATAGAAAACTTTAAAAAAACTTAACACCTAAAATTTAAATTTAGTTCAATGCCTTAATTTAAATTCAAAGTTTAAGAACTAAAAAAATAAAAAAATCCTAAAATATAATTTTAATACCCAATTTAAAAATCTTAATTAAAAATTTAATTGGATATAAAAATTCTAAAATCTAATTAAAATGAAATCTTAAATCCTAGTTCAAAAGACTTAATTTAATTTTTAAAAATAAACATTAAATGTAACTTAACATAAAATTTTAAAACCTACAATCTAAAAGTCCTAAAATCTAATTTCTAGAAATTTAATCGAAAAATGCCTACTATTTAGATTCAAAATCCTAAAATGAACTAATTTAAAACCTAATATAAAAAAAAATTAAAGTATGAAATTCAAAAATATGCTAACATACTATAAAGTACACAGTCCTACAGAGAAAACCTCAAATAATCCTAATACTTAATTTATTTTTTTAAAAATAATCTAAAAGTATTAAAATCTAATTTCTAGAAATTTAACCAAAAGAATCATAGTATTTAAATCCAAGATCCTAAAATGAACTAATTTAAAACCGAATATAAAAAAATTAAAGGATGAAATTCAAAAAGAAGCTAACCAACTATAAAATACACAATCCTAAAGAGAAAACTTCAAATAATCCTAAGACATAAAAATAAACTAACCAATTGGAGTTAAAATGATTAGCCACCTATCATCTAAGTTTTTAAAACTAAACCTAAGAAAAATCCTAAAAACCAAGACTTAGTATTGTCGACGACTTCCGAATCCAAGAGTACAATTACACCCAAGAAAAGTTATAGTACCCCTATGACGTCTGTTCGAAAACAATTAAGGAATCTAAGGAGGACTCCAAAACTATCCAAAAGACTCCAATATCTAAAATCTAAACTCTAAAATCAAATGGAGAAAGAATCTTAAAATCTAATAAAAATATCTAAAAATTATAAATGAGAAAGAAACCTATAAAAAGAAAAAAAAAACTTAACAAATCTAAATTTGGTTCAATGCCTAAATTTTAATTTAAAGTTTAAAACTAAAAAACAAAAATCCTAAAATATAATTTTAATACCTAATTTTAAGATCTTAATTAAAAATATAATTGGTTGCAAAATTAAAAATCTAATTAAAAATGAAATATTAAATCCGAAAGACTTAATTTAATTTTTAAAAGAAATAAAACCTTAAATGTAAATTAACATAAAAATTTTAAAACCTACAATCTAAAAGTCCTAAAATCTAATTCCTAAAAATTTAATCAAGAGAAACCTAATATTTAGATCCAAGATCCAAAATGAACTAATTTAAATTTAAAGTATGAAAATAAAAATAAACTAACCAACTATAGAGAAACCACAAATAATCCTAATACTTAAATTAAGACACAATGTCTAATCAAATCTAAAATGATAAATACAGTAAATAACAAAATGCCAAACAACAAATTCTAAAATAGTAAGTAGAAATAAAATATGAGAAATTACCATGGGATATAATACAAATCTAACATTACTTCTAAAATAGAAAGTAAAAATAAAATATGAGAAATTACCATGGAATAAAATACAATCTAACATTACTCAAACAAAATAAAGCAATATACCACATTTCACAATTATCGAACCAAGATATATGCTATAAAACTATAAAAACAAAATTTAAACAATAATTCAAGCAAAAAGCAATCTAAAATTTAAATACAATACAAGTTTAAAATCGAATCAACAATCAAAACAACAACAATAATAATAAAACAGAGAAATCTAAATCAATAGGATAAAATAAATCAAAATAAAAAATGAAATTAAAAAAGAATTTAAAATCGAAATAAAAAACGTACGAAGCAAATGACCTATTTGGCACTTAATTTGCCTGAAATTTCAAAATCTGGGAGAAACCAAAACCAAAGGGACAAGAACTACAATTAGTCCATGCGGCGATCCTTTTCTGCTGATGGCAGGATGTAGAAGGAATTATGTAGAAAATATCCCTTTATATAACCCTATAAATAACCCTAAAACACCAAAAAAAAAGAGAGAAATGTAAATCAATAGGATAAAATAAATTAAAATAAAAAATGAGATTAAAAAAAGATATAAAATCAAAACAAAAAATGTAAGAAGCTGAGTACCTATGTGGCAATTAATTTGCCTGAAATTTCAAAATTGAGGAGAATTTAAAAGCAAACGGACAAGAGCTACAATTAGTCCATGCGGCGATCCTTTTTTATAAAAGGCAGGAGGTAGAAGGAATTATGTAGAAAATATCTCTTTACATAACCTTATAAATAACCTTAAAACACCAAAAAAAAAAAAAAAGAGAAATCAAAATCAATAGGATAAAATAAATCAAAATAAAAAATGATATTAAAAAAGGATTTAAAATCGAAATAAAAAAAATGTAAGAAGAAAAGTACCTATTTGGCAATTAATTTGCATGAAATTTCAAAATCGGGGAGAATTCAAAAGCAGGGAGACAAGAACTGCAATTAGTCCATGCGGCGATCCTTTTCTGCAAAAGGCGGGATGTAGAAATAATTATGTAGAAAATATCCCTTTACATAATGTTATGGAATGGTTTTCATATTTTCATATTTTTGTTATTTCTGTTAAGTCTCTTGTGCTGTACGCTGCGTTTTATCTCATTTCTATTCTGGTGAAATGGTACGGTTTTAGTATTAGTTAAATGATGTGTTTTGGTCTATTGTATGGTTTGTACGAGTTGTTATTTGAAGAAATGATGTGCAACAGTGAAGATTCTCTGGATAGTGCATTTACTACACTCAAGCATGCAATTTGAAGACTTGCTTTACTTTATGTCTAATTATAGTTTGTTTGATATGTGAGTCATGTGTATATGATCTTATCTTCAGATACTAATAGTCTTAAGATAAGATCATATACACATGACTCACATATCAAACAAA
Source organism: Gossypium arboreum (assembly GCF_025698485.1). Classification (NCBI taxonomy): domain Eukaryota; kingdom Viridiplantae; phylum Streptophyta; class Magnoliopsida; order Malvales; family Malvaceae; genus Gossypium; species Gossypium arboreum. The sequence continues at coordinate 8,304,087 of NC_069073.1, read as the reverse complement.
CTATAATTAGACATAAAGTAAAGCAAATCTTCATGCTATGCTTGAGGGGTAATGCACTATCCAGAGAATCTTCACCGTTGTACATCATTTCTTCTTCATATTTTTCATCATTGAGTTCCATCTTTTCCAGATTGATTTGACTATATTGCCACGGGTAATCTTGTGACCATTCAGTGGGGTCTGGTATGCTTTTTTGATATTCACGGAGGGCATCCAACACTTCTAGATGATAAGGAGTGTATGATTGAGGCCAGGTGTCCCATGGTGCATCAATATCTGGAGGTGGCCATATCTCAATTGGAACAGTTCTGTTGAGTTGGCATAGGAACTTTTGAAGTTCTCGATATTGAGTCTTATCTTTAAAGATTTCATCTTCTAGGGTTTTATGAACCCAAGAGGAGGGAAAGGAGTTAAGCTGAGCTGCTTTTCCACATTTGACAAAGTACTGAGGCTTATAGAAAATTATAATGATATAACTTCCATAAGCACCTCTTGACTGGTTGCAGTACTGTTCAATTACCTGGAGCCATTGTGGTAGAGAATGAAACCAGCTGAGAAAAGTAAAGAAATTCTGATGTTCTGGTTCAATATTTCCTCGGATGGCTTTTTTCAAATAATAAAGAAGGTCAATTGTGTTGAACTGAATGGCGATATGATAAAGATGGGTAAGGTACCATAAAAACCATTTTAACTCATTTGGTTGTTCAACAAATTCAAACCTTATTGGGTGAATGAAAGGATAATCAGGATTGATTCCCCAAGGTTTGAGAACAAGACCTCCAAAATTTTTGAAAATTTGGGTTTGGTATTCGAGCATCATCTCTTTGGCTTTCTGGTGAAAACAGTTTTTTTCTACAAGAGTGATGACCTCTGGTGGGAATTCTGGGTGAAGGTTTGGGGTGACAGTGTAAGGAGTAGGTGATGTGGATGTTGAGGAATAGGGTCTATACATCATGATGGGTCTGGGCCAATAAACTCTTTTATAGGCTAGGACTTTTGGATTTTCTTTGGGCCTAGAGAGTAAGTCTGCAAGAATGTTTTGTTTGCCAGGGATGTGCTTAATTTCGAATGAGAATTCAGAAAACCATTCTGCCCATCTAAGAAACTGTGGATGAGGGACTGTTTTTTGTTTGAACTTGAGCATTTTTGGAAATGAGGACATATCCATTTCTATCAGAAATTGATATCCTCGAAGATGAAATTCAAACTTTGTAATACCTTTTTTGACTGCAAGTATTTCCTTGAATGTAGAGTGATAGTGGATTTCTGCATCAGAAAATCTTCCACTCTTGTATCCACAGAGATATCTTTTTCTATCAATCTCTTCAAAGAGAATTGCTCCCTAGTATTTGTCACTGGCATCTGTTTGTAGAATTCTTTTTCCTTCCGAGGGGATCTTCAAAGGAGGTAGATCTTGTGACAGTTCTTTCAATTTCTGAAGGGCTTTTGTTTGTGAGGAGGACCAAGGAGGAGGGTCTTTCTTCAGCAATTTTTTCAAGGGATTAGTATATTTAGAAACTTTAGGAATAAAGTCTCTGATATAGTTGACTATCCCAAGGAATTGTTGGACTTGCTTGTAAGACAAATTCTTTGATGGAAATTTGAGAAGCTCTTGAGCAATATGCGGTCCTGGAGAAAACTTGCCTTCTTTGATATCCATTCCTAAGAATTGGATCTCTGACCTGTTGATCTGCATTTTCCTTTCTGATAACATTATGCCATATTTGGAGATGAGGGTGCTGAAACTTTCAAGGAGTTGTGCATGAGATTCTTCATCTTTACTATAGAGTAAGATGTCATCAATGTAGATGAGAGCATTCTCTATTAGTGGATGGAAGATCTTTATCATGGCCTTTTGGAATAAAGAAGGGGCGGTCTTTAATCCGAATGGCATGACTTTCCACTGAAAGTGTCCATTGGGAATACAGAAACCTGTCTTGGGTCTGTCATCCGGATTGATTCCCAATTGCCAAAATCCTGCTTTGAGGTCAAACTTTGAAAAGATTTTTGCTTTTACAATACTGGAGAAAAGCAAATCTTTATTTGGAAGAGGGAACTTGTTGTCTTGAAGGAAATGATTAAGAGGCTGATAATTTATTACCGTCTTAATTTTCCTCTTTCTTTATTACGATCTTTTGTTCACATAAAAGCTTCACATGCCCATTGAGAATCTGATACTTCAATCAGATCTTGCTGCTGTAGTTCTTGACATTCCTTTGTTGCGAGTAGTAGATGGTCTGGATTCATTCCTTGATGGCTGGCCTTTGTGGGATTGATGTCTTCATTCTTTTTGAATGGAAGTTGGATAAAGAAATCCGGATTTTTCCATAAAGGATTTGGGCATTTTTTCAAGAATTCTGAATGGGATTCTGCACAGGATTGGGCTTTCAGGTTTTGGATAATGGGGGTGATTTTTTCAGACTTGATGAAGAATAGTTTTGGGATTTTGACAAAAGGCTGGAACAGGTTTTTGTACCTGATACCTTGAGGCAGGATTCTAAGGTATTGGGCTTTTTTGTAAAGGTCAAAGCATATTACAATGTCTTTTCCAGGGAGCTTCGATCCTAATCTCAGAGTGGTGATACTACGCTTTGGGAAAAACTGTATGGTAATGGGCTTGCTGATTATACGGGTGATCAAAGGAACATTTGAGGCTGATTCGAAGATTCTTGTGTGAGGCTTCCACCAATTTGTTGGCAAGACGTCTGGATTCATGATTGTTTCAGCTGCTCCAGTGTCTATGAAGGCAATTATAGTAACGGGTTTACTATATTTGTCTAAATAGATTTTTACCGGTATGTGTGGGGCTGAAATTGCTTCATCAATGGATCTGTCAATGGTTCTGCTTTGCACCTTAACTTGTATCATCAGAGAATCAGAGTAATCTGATTCTGAGTAACTAGCCGAGTCGTAAACTGGGATAGCACAAATTGTTTTCTCTGATGGTTGATCTTCAATAGAGCAAACAGATTCGATATCATCATCGTCTTAAATCTTTATTCCAGACTTCTTCATTATCTGAGCAATCTTTTTGCCTTTTTGGTTCCTTGGACAATTCTTCGAGAAGTGCCCTTTTTGGTTGCAAATGTAGCAACGGTCTGACTTTGTAGGTTTCTTTTTTTTTCTAAGGTATCTCCAACGGGGTTTGATCTTCTTTCTTCTTCTCGAATAATCATGATACCTCTTGAAGTGTTTCTTCTTTTTCGTCCGACAGTCACAAAAATGATTGTCTTTTGGGCATTTGATCTTCAGATGAGAATCATCACAAGCTTTATCAATCTTTTTATCACCATGAAGATAATCTTTGAATATCATCCTTCTGTTGCAAATGTCTTCCAGGGCAACAAAGACTTCTTGTTGAAGTTCTCCAACTGTTATTTGGAGAATGTCTTTGTTTTGTGTTTGGAGAGCCTGATTGACTGCAACTTGGATTGGATTTGGAAGGGATGAAAGGATTACTGGCTTGAGGTTTGGATTGAGTCCCAAAGCACAGAATAATCTTGTCATTGTTTTGAAATGTTTTTCCAAATCTCTTCTGGAATACGAACAACACTTTCTTTTGTGAAATTCTCTTCTCTTCAATGTGAGCAAATCATCAGGATTTCCGACGAAATATTGATGGATAATTCTGATGGGTTGTGCCAAATCTTGAAGTACTAGGAATTGCATTTGATTGTACTGATCAATTGAGTTCCACCATTCTCTGAGCATTCCTGTGAATCTGGAAACAAATTCCATGAGAATGTTGTAGTTGCTATCCTCGGTGAGCTTTCGTGTTTCAAGCCAAGAGTGGAATTCTTGGATTCTATCTGGCCGTCTTGATGGTGGTAGATCATCTAAAGTGAACGTGATTCTGCCAATAGAACTCTTTGGTGGATGTCTTTGTGTTGAAGATGAACCTTCTTCTTGCATTTCATCATCACTTGGTTCTTCTACTTTTGTGGTGGTTCGGAGTACTTTTCCCAAATTTTCATTTTCTGATTGTTCATTTTGGGATGATAATTCCTCCGATTCTTCAGATTCAGATCTGGTTTCTTTTGAACTTGAGCTCTTGTCAGATTCATCAGATTCATCAGATTCATCACTAGATTCTTGATCTTGGATGACCGAAATCTTTGGAGTCGAAGATTTTACATAATCCTTTAAAAGTTTTGATAAAGTATTTTGGTCTTCATCTTCTTGGATCATCAAAGATTTTGGAGTTTGTTTTGGTGGAGAAGTCGGTGGCGTCTTTTCTTGAAACCGGTCTTTTCCCGCTTTTTTCGAGTTTGTTCTTCCTTCCGGTCACTAGGTTCAAGAACCATTTGCTCATAATCATCTTCTCTTTCTTTTTTGCTTGTTGTTTTTTATTTCTAGGAAGATTTCATACGTACTTGGTTTGGTACGTTTGGGAGGTTCTGGAAAGTAATCTGCACACCTTCCGTGGGAGTAGATTTTGTTTTCGACGGAAGGAAACAATTCAATTATTTCTCGCCTCGATGCAGTTCGTGAATTTTTCCTGTCTCTTGGAGAGTTTTGATTTGGTCTTTGAGTTTCGAATTTCTTTTCTCTTTGTGCGGTGAGAAAAGAAATCTTGTCCAGTCTTCTTGGTTGCTTTGCTACTTCATCCAGTCTTTTTTGTAATAACTGGATCAGATCTCTGATCATCTTTGTGTTGTCATCCATTTTAGATTCAACTTTTGAGATCTTTGAATCAATCTTTTTCAAGATGTGATTTTGAGCAATGGCATTTTCAGTTTGCCAATTGAGGGTAGCTTCTGCAGCACTGATCTTTGGTGATGTTCCCGGAGTACTGGTTTGTATTTTTGACGAAATTTTTGGGGCATGGACATAATTTTCACTTGAGTATTCTTCAAGTGGTGAAAAATCTTTGTCATATGACATTGTCGAGATTGTTGGTTTAATCATGCAGGCAGTGGGGATTGGGTCTTGTGGTTCAAGAAAATCTGGGTTCTTTTTTACCCATTTGTTTATTTTCTTGTAACATGGTAAGGAGAAAGGTTTTGGTGTTTTGGATTGCTTTTCAGGGGATGGAAAATCTGTCTTAAGAGGAGGAGGAGAAGATGGTTTACAAGGTTCAGGAGGAACCTGTACTTCTGGTAAAGGTTTATGGGTTGAATAATCAACAAGATAAACATATTTACCATTATCTTCACCGAGTGGTCCAATATTTGGATCTCCTGCCATCCATCTTTTGTAGAACTCGTCCTAAGAAGACTTCTTGTTTTTCTTTTTTCCTGGTTTGGATGCTGTTTTGTCCATAGCATCAACATAGGCAGCAAGCCTGTCATCGGTGCATAATTCACATGAACAGTTTAAAGCCCATGGACAGTGTCCAGTAACAGGGTCTTTAAACATGTAATGAGGCCTTCCTTCTGTAGAGAAGCTTTCTATCAGATCTCTTTCTGGGCCTGGTTCACATAGTGGACAACAGCAATCTGGGTCTCCTTTGTCATGAAGCTGGGCCGGACTCTCAAGTGGCTGCATCATCAGCTGTGTTGAGAAGATACTTAAGTTGGGCTGTTTTGGTTGAAGGTGGCTATGATCAAATTTGATTTCAGTGGTTCCATCTCCTTTTGAAGTAATTTGGCTCAGGGTTGATTGGATCGGTTCACTATGTTCATGGAACTGTTCATAGTTTGTGATCCACTTTTCTGGGAGTAACTTTATGAGCTCTTTTTTGGGAATTTTTCTGGGGACATGGACACAATGAGGTTGGTCATTTGTGTTTACTGAGATAAGCAAGGAATCTTCTGTCCCGTGGTTTGAAAGGTTGAAGGAATGATCTTGAATTCGATAAACAATCTGGTAATGAAGGGTAGCAGTTATAGCTGAAGCTATTTGTGGAGCTCTTGCTATTTGGACTTGGACCTTTAAAGCACTGGTAAGATTAGGGTCTGCCAGAGCCATGGTGAAGTTTGGAAAGAGGGTTACCATCACCAGTCCAGAGTTTAGTGTTGCTTCAATCGTTGCTATGCAAGCATTTTGGTATTCTAAGTATCTAGAATCCAATAATGCTATTCTTGCCACAACAGGTTTACCGGTTGTTCCATGATAATTTAGCGCAAGACCTATAGCACCAAAATGGATGTGGGTATAGCCTGCTCGTTTCCATTCTCTTGAAATTTCTTTGGGATTTCTAGAGCAACGAGTGTTCGTAAGAAGAGGCATATATGGGAAAACCGTCAAACCGTGAAGATTGAACATATTCCTTACTTGCTTAGAAGAGCCTTTTATCAGCGTTCTGATAGACTTGATTGGTGAGAAGGCTGATTTTCTGTAGGCAGAATAAGGATTTACAACTGGAAGATCTGTGGGTTGTACTTTATCTTCTTCATTTAAGTACTCTATTTCGTACAAGGAGGAAATCTTTTTTAAGGAGTGAGATTTGAAGGGAAATTCTGGTAATGTAACTAAGGAAGAAGATGTTGAAGGTTTTGTTGTCATCTTTGGAAAATAATTTTCTCTAGATCCGTCTAGCTTCTAGATCATTGAAGATGAGTTTATAAGATAACATGGCTCTGATACCAATGACGGGTGTGAGTTAATAGAAGAAACTAGAATCAAGAAGATGTAGCAGGTATGCTATGCCAACACTTAAGCCCTTAATCCACACGGGCATTTCAACAGGCACTGCCTTTTAGCTACAAGGTCCTGACTCAAGAATCTTATATTAATCACAACAAGATTGACATCATTCTGGAGTATTAATATTTCTGATGTGCAGGATCCATTAATAATGGCAAGCACAGAGCATACTCTATTAACGCTCTTTTGATAGCTCATCTAAAACATTCTAAGAAGAAGAGGATTTAGAGAAAATAAGAGGAAACTTAGAAAGACATGTTGAGAAAACAACTAAGGATTTTTATTATTTTCTGCTTCTTATTTTACACGAGAGGACTCATCATCCTTTTATAGCCAAAGGTGATGTAATACGACAAGATGATATTATAGTAGTTTTAGGCGGGTGTGAGTTAATAGAAGAAACTAGAATCAAGAAGATGTAGCAGGTATGCTATGCCAACACTTAAGCCCTTAATCCACACGGGCATTTCAACAGGCACTGCCTTTTAGCTACAAGGTCCTGACTCAAGAATCTTATATTAATCACAACAAGATTGACATCATTCTGGAGTATTAATATTTCTGATGTGCAGGATCCATTAATAATGGCAAGCACAGAGCATACTCTATTAACGCTCTTTTGATAGCTCATCTAAAACATTCTAAGAAGAAGAGGATTTAGAGAAAATAAGAGGAAACTTAGAAAGACATGTTGAGAAAACAACTAAGGATTTTTATTATTTTCTGCTTCTTATCTTACACGAGAGGACTCATCATCCTTTTATAGCCAAAGGTGATGTAATACGACAAGATAATATTACAGTAGCTTTAGATAAGCTTCAGATACTAATAGTCTTAAGATAAGATCATATACACATGACTCACATATCAAACAAACTGTAATTAGACATAAAGTAAAGTAGATCTTCAGCTGTTGGCGTTTGAGTGGGGTAGTTGCGCACTATCCAGAGAATCTTCACTGTTGCACATCATTTCTTCTTCATCTTTTTCATCATTGAGTTCCATTTTTTCCAGATTGATTTGACTATATTGCCACGGGTAATCTTGTGACCATTCAGTGGGGTCTGGTATGCTTTTTCGATATTCACGGAGGGCATCCAACACTTCTAGATGATAAGGAGTGTATGATTGAGGCCAGGTGTCCCATGATGCATCGATATCTGGAGGTGGCCATATCTCAATTGGAACAGTTCTGTTGAGTTGGCATAGGAACTTTTGAAGTTCTCGATATTGAGTCTTATCTTTAAAGATTTCATCTTCTAGGGTTTTATGAACCCAAGAGGAGGGAAAGGAGTTAAGCTGAGCTGCTTTTCCACATTTGACAAAGTACTGAGGCTTATAGAAAATTATAATGATATAACTTCCATAAGTACCTCTTGACTGGTTGCAGTACTGTTCAATTACCTGGAGCCATTGTGGTAGAGAATGAAACCAGCTGAGAAAAGTAAAGAAATTCTGATGTTCTGGTTCAATATTTCCTCGGATGGCTTTTTTCAAATAATAAAGAAGGTCAATTGTGTTGAACTGAATGGCGATATGATAAAGATGGGTAAGGTACCATAAAAACCATTTTAACTCATTTGGTTGTTCAACAAATTCGAACCTTATTGGGTGAATGAAAGGATAATCAGGATTGATTCCCCAAGGTTTAAGGACAAGACCTCCAAAATTTTTGAAAACTTGGGTTTGGTATTCAAGCATCATCTCTTTAGCTTTCTGGTGAAAACAGTTTTTTTCTACAAGAGTGATGGCCTCTGGTGGGAATTCTGGGTGAAGGTTTGGGGTGAAAGTGTAAGGAGTAGGTGATGTGGATGTTGAGGAATAGGGTCTATACATCATGATGGGTCTGGGCCAATAAACTCTTTTATAGGCTAGGACTTTTGGATTTTCTTTGGGCCTAGAGAGTAAGTCTGCAAGAATGTTTTGTTTGCCGGGATGTGCTTAATTTGAATGAGAATTGAAAACCATTACGCCCATCTAAGAAGTCGTGGATGAGGGATTTTTTTGTTTGAACTTGAGCATTTTTGGAAATGAGGACATATCCATTTCTATCGAAATTGATATCCTCGAAGATGAAATTCAAACTTTGTAATACCTTTTTGACCGCAAGTATTTCCTTGAATGTAGAGTGATAGTGGATTTACGCATCGAAAATCTTCCACTCTTGTATCCACAGAGATATCTTTTTCTATCAATCTCTTCAAAGAGAATTGCTCCCAGTATTTGTCACTGGCATCTGTTTGTAGAATTCTTTTTCCTTCCGAGGGGATCTTCAAAGGAGGTAGATCTTGTGATAGTTCTTTTAATTTCTGAAGGGCTTTTGTTTGTGAGGAGGACCAAGGAGGAGGGTCTTTTTTCAGCAATTTTCTCAAGGGATTAGTATATTTAGAAACTTTAGGAATAAAGTCTCTGATATAGTTGATTATCCCAAGGAATTGTTGGACTTGCTTGTAAGACAAATTTTTTGATGGAAATTTGAGAAGCTCTTGAGCAATATGCGGTCCTGGAGAAAACTTGCCTTCTTTGATATCCATTCCTAAGAATTGGATCTCTGACCTGTTGATCTGCATTTTCCTTTCTGATAACATTATGCCATATTTGGAGATGAGGGTGCTGAAACTTTCAAGGAGTTGTGCATGAGATTCTTCATCTTTACTATAGAGTAAGATGTCATCAATGTAGATGAGAGCATTCTCTATTAGTGGATGGAAGATCTTTATCATGGCCTTTTGGAATAAAGAAGGGGCGGTCTTTAATCCGAATGGCATGACTTTCCACCGAAAGTGTCCATTGGGAATCTGAAACTGTCTTGGGTCATCATCCGGATTGATTCCCAATTGCCGTAATCTGTTTTGAGGTCAAACTTTGAAAAGATTTTTGCTTTTGCAATACTGGAGAAAAGCAAATCTTTATTTGGAAGAGGGAACTTGTTGTCTTGAAGGAAATGATTAAGAGGCTGATAATTTATTACCAGTCTTAATTTTCCTCTTTGCTGTTCTAATCTTTTGTTCACATAAAAAGCTTCACATGCCCATTGAGAATCTGATACTTCAATCAAATCTTGCTGCTGCAGTTTTTGACATTCCTTTGTCGCGAGTAGCAGATGGTCTGGATTCATTCCTTGATGGCTGGCCTTTGTAGGATTGATATCTTCATTCTTTTTGAATGGAAGTTGGATAAAGAAATCCGGATTTTTCCATAAAGGATTTGGGCATTTTTTCAAGAATTCTGAATGGGATTCTGCACAGGATTGGGCTTTCAGGTTTTGGATAATGGAGGTGATTTTTTCAGGCTTGATGAGGAATAGTTTTGGGATTTTTACAAAGGGCTGGAACAGGTTTTTGTACCTAATACCTTGAGGCAGGATGCTAAGGTATTGGGCCTTTTGTAAAGGTCAAAGCCTATTACAATGTCTTTTCCGAGGAGCTTGATCCTAATCTCAGTAGTGGTGATACTACGCTTTGGGAAAAACTGTATGGTAATGGGCTTACCGATTATCTGGTGATCAAAGGAACATTTGAGGTGATTCAAGATTCTTGTGTGAGGCTTCCACCAATTTGTTGGCAAGACGTCGGATTCATGATTGTTTCAATTTGCTCCAATTGTCTATGAAGGCAATTATAGTAACGGGTTTACTATATTTGTCTAAATAGATTTTTACCGTATGTAAATGAAATTGCTTCATCAATGGATCATCAATGGTTCCGCTTTGCACCTTAACTTGTATCATCGAGAATCGAGTAATCGATTACGAGTAACTAACCGAAGTCGTGGCGGGATAGCACAAATTGTTTTCTCTGATGGTTGATCTTCAATAGAGCAAACAGATTCGATATCATCATCGTCTTGAATCTTTATTCCAGACTTCTTCATTATCTGAGCAATCTTTTTGCCTTTTTGGTTCCTTGGACAATTCTTCGAGAAGTGCCCTTTTTGGTTGCAAATGTAGCAACGGTCTGACTTTGTAGGTTTCTTTTTTTTTCTAAGGTATCTCCAACGGGGTTTGATCTTCTTTCTTCTTCTCGAATAATCATGATACCTCTTGAAGTGTTTCTTCTTTTTCGTCCGACAGTCACAAAAATGATTGTCTTTTGGGCATTTGATCTTCAGATGAGAATCATCACAAGCTTTATCAATCTTTTTATCACCATGAAGATAATCTTTGAATATCATCCTTCTGTTGCAAATGTCTTCCAGGGCAACAAAGGCTTCTTGTTGAAGTTCTCCAACTGTTATTTGGAGAATGTCTTTGTTTTGTGTTTGGAGAGCCTGATTGACTGCAACTTGGATTGGATTTGGAAGGAATGAAAGGATTACTGGCTTGAGGTTTGGATTGAGTCCCAAAGCACAGAATAATCTTGTCATTGTTTTGAAATGTTTTTCCAAATCTCTTCTGGAATACGAACAGCACTTTCTTTTGTGAAATTCTCTTCTCTTCAATGTGAGCAAATCATCAGGATTTCCGACGAAATGTTGATGGATAATTCTGATGGGTTGTGCCAAATCTTGAAGTACTAGGAATTGCATTTGATTGTGCTGATCAATTGAGTTCCACCAATCTCTGATCATTCCTGTGAATCTGGAAACAAATTCCATGAGAATGTTGTAGTTGCTATCCTCGATGAGCTTTCGTGTTTCAAGCCAAGAGTGGAATTCTTGGATTCTATCTGGCCGTCTTGATAGTGGTAGATCATCTAAAGTGAACGTGATTCTGCCAATAGAACTCTTTGGTGGATGTCTTTGTGTTGAAGATGAACCTTCTTCTTGCATTTCATCATCACTTGGTTCTTCTACTTTTGTGGTGGTTTGGAGTACTTTTCCCAAATTTTCATTTTCTGATTGTTCATTTTGGGATGATAATTCCTCCGATTCTTCAGATTCAGATCTGGTTTCTTTTGAACTCGAGCTCTTGTCAGATTCATCAGATTCATCAGATTCATCACTGGATTCTTGATCTTGGATGACCGAAATCTTTGTAGTCGAAGATTTTACATAATCCTTTAAAAGTTTTGATAAAGGATTTTGGTCTTCATCTTCTTGGATCATCAAAGATTTTGGAGTTTGTTTTGGTGGAGAAGTCGGTGGCGTCTTTTCTTCAGAAACTGGTCTTTTTCCCAATTTTTTCTGAGTTTGTTCTTCCTTCTGGTCACTAGGTTCAGTAACCATTTGCTCCGCAATCATCTTCTCTTTCTTTTTTGCTTGTTGTTTTTTTATTTCTAGGAAGATTTCATACGTACTTGGTTTGGTACGTTTGGGAGGTTCTGGGAAAGTAATCTGCACACCTTCTGTGGGGAGTAGATTTTGTTTTCTGACGGAAGGAAACAATTCAATTGTTTCTCGCCTCGGTACAGGTTCAGGAATTTTTCCTGTCTCTTGGAGAGTTTTGATTTGGTCTTTGAGTTTCTGAATTTCTTTTTCTCTTTGTGCCAGGTGAGAAAAGAAATCTTGTCTAGGTGCTGCTGGTTGCTTTGCTACTTCATCCAGTCTTTTTTGTAATAACTGGATCAGATCTCTGATCATCTTTGTGTTGTCATCCATTTTGGATTCAACTTTTGAGATCTTTGAATCAATCTTTTTCAAGATGTGATTTTGAGCAATGGCATTTTCAGTTTGCCAATTGAGGGTAGCTTCTGCAGCACTGATCTTTGGTGATGTCTCCGGAGTACTGGTTTGTATTTTTGACGAAATTTTTGGGGCATGGACATAATTTTCACTTGAGTATTCTTTAAGTGGTGGAAACTCTTTGTCATATGACATTGTCGAGGTTGTTGGTTTAATCATGCAGGCAGTGGGGATTGGGTCTTGTGGTTCAAGAAAATCTGGGTTCTTTTTTACCCATTTGTTTATTTTCTTGTAACATGGTAAGGAGAAAGGTTTTGGTGTTTTGGATTGCTTTTCAAGGGATGGAAAATCTGTCTTAGGAGGAGGAGGAGAAGATGGTTTACAAGGTTCAGGAGGAACCTGTACTTCTGGTAAAGGTTTATGGGTTGAATAATCAACAAGATAAACATATTTACCATTATCTTCACCGAGTGGTCCAATATTTGGATCTCCTGCCATCCACCTTTTGTAGAACTCGTCCTGAGAAGACTTCTTGTTTTTCTTTTTTCCTGGTTTGGATGCTGTTTTGTCCATGGCATCAACATAGGCAGCAAGCCTGTCATCGGTGCATAATTCACATGAACAGTTTAAAGCCCATGGACAGTGTCCAGTAATGAGGTCTTTAAACATGTAATGAGGCTTTCCTTCTGTAGAGAAGCTTTCTATCAGATCTCTTTCTGGGCCTGGTTCACATAGTGGACAACAGCAATCTGGGTCTCCTTTGTCATGAAGCTGGGCCGGACTCTCAAGTGGCTGCATCATCAGCTGTGTTGAGAAGATACTTAAGTTGGGCTGTTTTGGTTGAAGGTGGCTATGATCAAATTTGATTTCAGTGGTTCCATCTCCTTTTGAAGTAATTTGGCTCAGGGTTGATTGGATCGGTTCACTATGTTCATGGAACTGTTCATAGTTTGTGATCCACTTTTCTGGGAGTAACTTTATGAGCTCTTTTTTGGGAATTTTTCTGGGGACATGGACACAATGAGGTTGGTCATTTGTGTTTACTGAGATAAGCAAGGAATCTTCTGTCCCGTGGTTTGAAAGGTTGAAGGAATGATCTTGAATTCGATAAACAATCTGGTAATGAAGGGTAGCAGTTATAGCTGAAGCTATTTGTGGAGCTCCTGCTATTTGGACTTGGACCTTTAAAGCACTGGTAAGATTAGGGTCTGCCAGAGCCATGGTGAAGTTTGGAAAGAGGGTTACCATCACCAGTCCAGAGTTTAGTGTTGCTTCAATCGTTGCTATGCAAGCATTTTGGTATTCTAAGTATCTAGAATCCAATAATGCTATTCTTGCCACAACAGGTTTACCGGCTGTTCCATGATAATTTAGCGCAAGACGTATAGCACCAAAATGGATGTGGGTATAGCCTGCTCGTTTCCATTCTACTGGAAATTCTGCTGGGATTTCTAGAGCAACGAGCTGTTCAGGAGAAGAGGCATATATGGGAAAACTGTCAAACCGTGAAGATTGAACATATTCCCTTACTTGCTTAGAAGAGCCTTTTATCAGCGTTCTGATAGACTTGATTGGTGAGAAGGCTGATTTTCTGTAGGCAGAATAAGGATTTACAACTGGAAGATCTGTGGGTTGTACTTTGTCTTCTTCATTTAAGTACTCTATTTCGTACAAGGAGGAAATCTTTTTTGAGGAGTGAGATTTGAAGGGAAATTCTGGTAATGTAACTAAGGAAGAAGATGTTGAAGGTTTTGTTGTCATCTTTGGAAAATAATTTTCTCTAGATCCGTCTAGCTTCTAGATCATTGAAGATGAGTTTATAAGATAACATGGCTCTGATACCAATGGCGGGTGTGAGTTAATAGAAGAAACTAGAATCAAGAAGATGTAGCAGGTATGCTATGCCAACACTTAAGCCCTTAATCCACACGGGCATTTCAACAGGCACTGCCTTTTAGCTACAAGGTCCTGACTCAAGAATCTTATATTAATCACAACAAGATTGACATCATTCTGGAGTTTAATATTTCTGATGTGCAGGATCCATTAATAATGGCAAGCACAGAGCATACTCTATTAACGCTCTTTGGATAACTCATCTAAAACATTCTAAGAAAAAGAAGATTTAGAGAAAATAAGAGGAAACTTAGAAAGACATGTTGAGAAAACAACTAAGGATATGAAAAGTTTAAGACAGAAGTTCTAGTACTCTCTCTTATTCTTCTATCAATCTTTCTTCTCTTTTCTCTTTTGGGTTCTCTTCTCTTCTTCTATATATTTTCTATTCAGATTCTTTCCATGATAAAGGTATTAGAGCCTTGTCGATTTTCATGACTGTGGAGGGAGTGACTACAAGAATTCAGAAGGAATTTGGCATGATGCACGGAGAACTCACTCAATTACAGGTTTAATTTTCTCAGCTTGATGCATGGATTAATGCACGTCTAAAGGATTTGCAGGAGGGAATTAAGTCTGAGATTTGTTCAGAGGTAAGATCTGAACTTCGATCTAAACTTCATTCTTTATTTGAACAGTATTTTGGGCAAAACCCTCCAGCTACGGTTACAGGTGTGATGAGTGGTAAAGGGAAGGGTATTTTAGGTTCTCCTCCTGGTTTTCCGGCAAAGGAACACCTCATGGTATCGCCTATGCAAATCTAGGCCATTCGATATGTCCTCGCGAGGAGGAAATGTGGAAGTTGGAAATACTTCTTTTCGAGTGGATTGTCCACATTTTGATGGTAGTAATTTTAGAGGTTGGTGGTCTAAGTTGGAACAGTATTTCGAGGCAGAAGAAATAGGTGAACATGCTAAAGTTAGAGTGGTTATGTTGCGTTTGGAAGGAAAGGCATTAGACTGGCATCATTTCTTTGTGCAAAGACATGGAGGGTTGCATTAGTTAACTTGGGAGATGTATGCTAGAGGAATTAAGGAACGTTTTGGAACTGATTCCTTTCTTGATCCCATGACCGAGCTGGTAACACTTAAACAACATGGAATTGTTGGCCAGTTCCATGATGGATTTTTTAGTTTGTTGAATCAGTTGTACTTACATGAATCGTATACTTTAAGCATATTCATCAACAACTTGAAAACTGACATAGGGCAGTATCTCAGGCTATTTAAGCCGCAGACGTTGGTGGAGGGTTATAATTTAGCTTGGCAGGTTAAGAATATTGTGTTGGGACCAGTGAAGAAGGGGTTTACTATTGGTAGTGCAAGTAGTTCGTCACGACCTCTGTTTCCTATTTCAAGAGGGCAGCAAGGAACGTGGAACTCTCCTTTAGTAGGGGGTTAGTGAATGGTAGTTTAGGATAAAGAGTTCCATCTAAGTCCTTGTCACAAGCGGAGTTGGAGGATAGAAGGAAGAAGGGCCTTTGTTTTTGGTGTGGCTCGAAGTATTCACCTGGTCATAAATGCTCTAAGTCTCAATTGTATCAACTTATTATTGAGCCAGTATGGGAACAAGGTTCTGATATGAATAGTTCCTCCTTTGAAGAATTTTAGGATTTTTCCAATCAATTGGACTTAGTCGATTCTATTCCAGCGAGTCTTGTATTGTCCTTACATGCTCTTTAGCGGTTGCAAGGCCATAACACTATGAGGTTTCCAGCAGTTATTGATAACACTGAGTGACTGCATTGGTGGACTCAGGTAGCACATACAATTTTATCGATCTTAAGGTGGCTAAAAGGTTGAATTTGGTAAGAAGTATATTGCGAGTGATGGTAGCAAATGGGGTTCGGTTATCTACTCAGGGTATATGTAGAGCAGTTTCCTGGGAAGCACAAGGATACAAATTCACCTCTGATTTCTTAATCTTATCAGTAAAGGGATTTGATTTGGTTCTTGGTATTCATTGGTTGCTATCTCTTGGGCCGATTATATGGAATTTTTCCAATTTGACCATGAAGTTCACTCATATAGGATAGGATTGCAATTTAAATGGTACATTACCAGATTCATTTCAACTTATTTCCAGCAGTCAACTTTCCAAATGTTTGAGTTTGGTGGGTAATAGACCAAGTCCTATGCTATTCACTTCTTGTGATCAGGCTGCCCTCACAATGCAGCCAGCTCAATTGCCACCTGATTTACAAGATTTGCTAGATGAATTTACGAATATATTTCAGGTTCCAATCGATTTACCTCTTGCTAGATTGCGAGATCACAGGATTCCCCTGATCGATGAGTCTAAAGTTGTTAAAATACACCCCTATCGATATCTAGAAGTTCAAAAAACAAAAATTGAGAAACTGATACAAGAAATGCTGCAAGCAGGAATAATTAGGGACAACAATAGTCTATTTGCATCTTCTGTGGTGATGGTCAAAAAGAAAAATGGTAGTTGGAGGCTCTGTGTTGATTATAGACAGCTTAACCAGCTGACTATCAAATATAGGCTTCTGATTCCAATTATTGAAGAGTTATTTAATGAATTGGGGCAAGCAAATTTCTTCTCTAAGTTGGATTTGCGTTCGGGTTACCATCAGATTCGCATGTGGGAACAGGATGTGTTTAAAATAGCTTTTAAAACTCATGCTGGCCATTATGAATTCTTGGTTATGCCATTTTGCTTGACCAATGCGCCATCCAGCTTTCAGTCGCTGATGAATTCAATATTTCGCTTCTTTCTGATGAGATCGATTCTTGTTTTCTTTGATGACATTCTTGTATTTCTCAACAGTGGGTTGATCATTTGATGCATTTACGAGAAGTGTTCCAAGTGTTGAGGTCTAATCAGCTTTATACTAAGAGGTCCAAGTGTATTTTTAGAGCTACTCAGATCGAGTATTTGAGACATATTATATCTCAAGGGGTTGTTAGCATGGATCGATCTAAGGTGGCTGGTGTCTTAGATTGGTCTCCTCCCAAGTCAGTCAAGGAGTTGCTTGGTTTTTTTGGGTTTTCTAGATATTACCGGCAATTTATTCAAGGCTATGGTTTAATGGCTAAGCCTCTTACTGCTTTATTAAAAAAAGACGTTCCTTGGTAGTAGACATTGTTAGAGCAAACTGTTTTCGACCAAATTAAAGTTATTGTTTGTAAAGCACCAATTCTTACTCTACCAAATTTTCAAGAACCCTTTTGTGAAATACGGATACCAGTGGTCAAGGAGTGGGAGCTGTGTTGCAACAGGATGGAAAACCAGTAGCATATTTTAGTAAGGCCTTGGGGGTTAAGCATCAAGCATTGTCTATTTATGATAAAGAAATGCTTGCAGTGTTGTTAGCAGTTAAGAAATGACATCCTTATTTAATTGATAGGCATTTCTTCATCAAAACAGACCACCAAAGCTTAAAGTTCTTATCTGAACAACAAGCAATCACTTCTTACCAGCAAAAGTGGGTGGCAAAAATGCTCGGATATGATTACTCGATTTCTTATTGCCAAGGTTCCCAGAATGCAGTGGCTGATGCATTGTCCAGACGACCTCATAACCACATTCTTGAACTACTCCAATGTTAAGGCCACTTGGACTCTTCTTGGTTTGAAGTATGGACTCGCATTGTGGCTTTCTATACGACTGACAAGAAACTTTTCCAACTATGTCAGGATGTTCAACAGCAGCCTCATTTACACCCTAAGTATTCTTGGAATGGTACATTCCTTCGCCGACTGGGTAAAGTTGTGGTGGGCGATGATTTACAGCTTCGAAAACACATTTTTGGCCTTTTCCATGATAGTGTTTGGGGGGTCATTCTGGCGTCCATGCTACTTGTCACTGGATTTCAGCTTTGCTTTATTGGAAGGGTCTTTCTAATGATGTTAAACAGTGGGTTCATGAATGTGTTGTTTGTCAACGTTGCAAAGCTGACAATCCTGCTTATCTTGGGCTTTTGCAACCGTTGCCTATACTGGATCGTACTTGATCGGTCATTAGTATGGATCTCATTGAAGGTCTACTATTGTCCCAGGGTAATTTCACTATTTTTGTAGTGGTTGACCATTTGACCAAGTATGGTCATTTCGTTGCTTTGATTCATCCTTTCACTGCTTTCACTGTAGCTCAAGTATATCTTCATCATATTTACAAGTTGTATGGCATATCTGAGTCGATTGTGTCTGATTGCGATTGAATTTTCTTGAGCAATTTTTGGCAGGAATTATTTTGTCGTTTGGGGGCCAAATTGAAGCTGTCTACTGCCTACCATCCTCAAACTGATGGCCAGATAGAAATCCTTAACAAATGCTTAGAGAGTTATTTGTGGTGTATGACCGGGGAAAAACCTTCTTCTTGGGCGTCTTGGCTACCCTTGGCTGAGTGGTGGTACAATACCACCTATCATTCAGCCATTCAAACTACACCCTATGAGGCTCTTTATGGACAAAACCCCCTATTCACTTGCCCAACTTGGCTGGAGCTTCTCTAGTAGCTACTGTTGATCGTACATTGCAATATCGGGAAACTATGCGCCAAGTTTTAAAGTTTCATCTTACTAGAGCTCAGAACTGAATGAAACAAATGGTGGACAAGCATCGATCGGAGCGGGAATTTCAGTTGGGCGACTTGGTGTATTTGAAGCTCAAACCATATCACCAACACTCTTTGCGCAAGTTCAAGAATCAGAAGTTGTCACCTCGGTATTTTGGACCTTTTCCTGTGGAAGCTCGTGTTGGACAGGTTGCCTACAAATTGTCATTACCACCTTCTGCTCGTATCCATTCTACTTTCTATTTCTCCCAATTAAATAAGCATATTGGTTCAGCAGTGAGTGCTTCTTCTTTGCCACCTGTGGGGTCTGATGGACCTCTTCTCAAGTCACCTATCCAAAGCTTGGACAAAAGAATGGTTAAACAGGGGAACCATGCTGCTGTGGAGGTTCTCATTGAATGGGCGGACACTTTTCCTGAGGATTCCACTTGGGAAAACCTGCAAACTCTTAAGCATCGTTTCCCTGAGTTTGATCCGTGAGGACAAGAATCCTTTTCAGGGGAGGGGTATTTGTTATGGAATGGTTTTCATATTTTTATATTTTCGTTATTTCTGTTAATTCTCTTATTATGTATGCTGCGTTTTATCTCATTTCTATTCTGGTGAAACGGTACGGTTTTTGTATTAGTTAAACGATGTGTTTTGGTCTATTCTATGGTTTGTGTGAGATGTTATTTGGTTTCAATATATACTTGACAAAAGGAACAGAAAAACGGTTATGAAAAGTTTAACACAAAATTTCCACTATTCTCTCTTATTCTTCTATCAATCTTTCTTCTTTTTTCTATTTTGGGTTCTCTTCTCTTCTATATATTTTCTGTTTAGATTCTTTCCGTGACACATAACCCTATAAATAACCCTAAAACACCATAAAAATAGAGAAATCCAAATTAATAGGATAAAAAAATGTAAGAAGCAGAGGACCTATTTGGCAATTAATTTGCCTAAAATTTCAAATTCGAGGAGAAATCAAAGGCAGAGGAATGAGAACTACAATTAGTCCATTCGGCGATCCTTTTCTGCAAAAGGTAGGACGTAGAAGGAATTATGTAGAAAATATCTCTTTACATAACCCTATAAATAACCCTAAAACACCAAAACAAGCATTCATTTCTTTCTAAGTTTTTAAACTGACTTTTTTCTTTTTTCTTTGCTTCACTTTCTTCTCCGACGAGGCTCCACCGTCAGAGAACACAAGAGTTCTTCTGTTCTCGGCTGCGGGCCACCATGGCCGTTAAAAACATTTCTTTTTTTTTTCTTTTTTTTTAAATCTTTTGGTTTTCTTTCTAAAACTCTTCTGAAAAATGATTTTGAAAAAATATATTTTATAAACACTTTTTTTTTTAATTTCTTAGATCTTAGAAAACTCAGATCTATTCTTGAAGATCTATAATCTAAAAGAAAGAAAAGAAACGAGAGGGGGAGAAAGAAGGGATCGGGGAAACGGGGAGAAAGATGGAAAATTAGAGTTCGGGAAAACGAAAGCCGGGGTTCATCGCCACCATTCACGACTGCAGAACGGCGTCGGGCTCCCCTTGGTTTTGTTCTAAATGCATGCTGAAAAAAAAAAGAATGGCCAAGTGGCCCGAAACGAATAACGGCCAAAGGCTGAGCCAAGTAGAGAAGGGAAGAATCTACCTCTTTGTTTTTTGTTCTTCTTTCCTTTTCTGCTCAGTTTTCTCCTCTCTTGTTTTTTTTATTTTTTTAAGGTTTCTAGTATCCTACTGATTCTTACCATTATATATTTTTTTATTTCTATGCAGGTTTATATACGGAGTTCATTAATCATGATTATTGCTAATCTTTTGGTTTATTCTTGTTAATCTGCAGGTTTATTTCTATCTAGGTTTATATACACTATTGCTAACCAGATTGGCCGAGGTTAATCTTTTGATTTAGCAAACGATCTTCCAATTGGCCTGACACCAGATTGGGTTGAATATTTAAAATTGGGCTTGAAAACACTCTTGGGACTTCATATTTTAAAATAAAAACTAATTGGGTTTTAAATGGAAATTGGATCTGAATTAAATTTTATAATTGATTTGGATTTTTAAGTAAATAAAGGGCTTCCAACGGGCCTCAAAAACAAATAAACATTCGAGCTTAAAAAGTCTTGAAAAGGACTTTCAATGACCCTAACTGGGTTCCATAAAAATATTAAGCAAGCTGGATTTTAAATTCAAAACCTAATTTGAAAACAGTTCAAATTCATTCTTAAAACCAACCATGAATGGCCCAATTTCAATTACCAAAATCCAATTTACTCACTCAATTTAGAAAGAATTTAACCTTAGCCTATGGTTTAAAAAATTGAGCATCTTAATTCTAAAACTAAGCTTGGTTCTAAAATTAGCTTAAAAGGTCTATTTTAAAAAGAGAAACTCGTAACTCTCTAATTCAATACAATCAAAGCTCAAAGCCATGATTTTGGGTTGCTTCAACGGATTTAGATGTCTACATCTACCCCTCTTTTTATGCCCCTTTTTATGCATTGTTTGTGTAGCAAGGAAGATACAAAGAAGTAGACACCTTAAGCCCTCAGTACACAATCAAAATCAAAACAGATCAGAACAAAACTTATATTATTCAAAGCCTAAAACGTAAAACGTAAATATTAAATTGCCAAAATATATAAATAGTGGAAACAAAATAAAGTCGAACCTCGCAACCAAGTCTTTGAAACAAAAATACAATAGAAATGAAAATGGACTTCACAACTAAGTCACTAAAACACAATAGAAATGTAAACGAACCTCACGACTAAGCCTCTAAAATGCAAGAAGCCTTCAAAATGCAATAAAAATGTAGATGGGCCTAATAACTAGGCCGCTAAATGCAGCAAAAATGCAAATGAAAATTGGACCTCACAACTAGGTTTTTAAAATGCAACAAAAACATAAATAGATCACACAATTAGGCCTCTAAAATGCAATAGAATGTAAGATGGACATCACAACTAGGCCTCTAAAATATAATGGAAACATAAAATGGATCTCACAACTAAGCCTTTAAAATGAAATAAAATGTAAATGAACCTCACAACCAAGCCTCTAAAAAGAAAATGGAACTCCACGTTTGAGTCTCTGAGATACAAACGGAGCTTCACACATTGGTCTCTAAAGAAAATGAACCTTTGAGCGAAGGTTTAAAGATAACCTTGAGAAATGTTGGGAGCAAAGATCCTAAGATAATCCCTAAAGAGGTTGAGAAATATCTTCGAGTAAAGATCCTAAAATAATCTCGAGAAAGGTCAAGAAATATCTTTGAGAAAGATCCTAAAAGAAGAGAAGTAGGAAGCCTTTTAAAATTTTTCAATCATCATTTTAACTTTATAATAAAAGTAATGCAATCAACATTTCTTCCTTGCAAAAAAGTGAGGGTTATAAAAAATATTTGTAATTGAGATATGCCCAAAAGATCGGCAATCAAAATAATATAAAAAAATGAAAAGGAAGAAATAATCGTGAGATTCCATGCTTCAAAATAAATAATAAATTTTTTAACAAGAAAGATATGAAAAGGGTATCAAAGTTTAGTGTCAATTTCCCAAGTAGTGAATATTTAAGCAATCTCATTAAATCATTCAAAATTTTCTTTCAAAAATCCATCTCATTAATGTTCTCAAAATTATGTGATGCTTCTTAATCCCTCTTGTGATGGTGCAGCTCATACTGCGTCTTTAAAAAGAATTTAGCTTTCTTAATGCTTCTAGTTCTTTAACTCATTTAGTCTCAATTTCATCCATTATTGTTCATAATCTTTGTTGGCATCTTATTTCCTAACATTCAGCTCTTATCAGTTTTATATTCTGCTCTAGCTTAGTCTAAGCTACTTTTTCATGTTTTCAACTTAGACTAACCGTAATTATTTAGACCCCCATTTCGGGCTTTCGCCTTCCACTTTTTTATTTTTTTTCCTCTCTCTTTTTTTTCTCTTTTCTTTTTTCATTTTCTTCTAGCAAAATCGATTCTAACAAGTCTACAATCAAAGTAACTCTAACATCAACCCAATGAAAGATTGCTCTCCTTATCGTGTGCAATTTTCTCAGATGCACTTGTACCAAATAATATCATCTTTCACTAAATGATTTAACAATTCGAATATTCACAATTAGTTAAAATGGTCTTTCAAGGGTTGTAATGTCAGCTCGGATTTGGGTTGTCAAGAAAAGTCCAAGTAGGCTCAAATATACGCTTACGGGGTTTACACCAAATGACCAATTTCTTTTGAGAATCTTCATTTTTCCAAGGGCATATGATATTTCTTTTTCTTGATTCCTTTTTTTTACCCTTTCTTTTTTTTTTTTTTTTGTGGATCGCTCTAGACTACCTATTTCTAGGTTTTCACCCTAAAGCTCATTTCCTTCTTTTATACTTTCGAAGACTTCACAATTTCCTAAAAGTTAACTTCTTGATTTGAATGACCATATTTTATCAAAGATGAACTTTCAATGGTTATAACGTTGTCTGAGTTTAAGGGTTAAGAAAAACAGTAATCCAAACTCAAAATTTTATTTGAAAGGGTAACAAAACCATGAGAAATTATTTGAATCATTGATTTATTATTCCATCTCCTAATAAATCTTCTTTATTCTTATTTCTCCTATTTTTTCCTCTTTCTTTTTTTTTTCTTTTTTTTCCTTTTCCTTTTATTTCTCTCTCCCTCTCTCATAATTTTTTTTCAACTTGTTTTTCTCTTTTCTTTCTTTTTTTTTCTATTAGAATGAGCTCAGAAATTCAAAATTTTAAAATTTATTCCTCATGATCTTTATCGTCAATCCATGATACTTAATGAATGACTTTAATTGAGGTTTGAGAAATAAAATATATCATGCTAGATCAAAATGAGGTAGCAAAGGATATAATTTTCTTCGAGTGAAGGAAAAACAAAGAAATGTCATTTATTATCTCAAATATGGTTATTCTACTCAAAAGGTCATTCTTGGAAATGAGAGTGTCTATTTCAACTTGAGTTACGAATAATTTCATGTTTGCCTCGCAATATTGCAAAAATCACTAATTAATGCTCGAAACATCAAAATATTCCCCAGGTGTGGAGGGTGATGTCAAATAGAGTTGTATTATTAACTCCACTATGGAGGCAAAATATGTGACTGCTTCTAAGGTTAAAAAAAAAAAAAACAATATGACTACAAAAGTTCGTTATGAATATTGAAGTTGTTCCTATTATGGAAAAATTATCACACTGTATTATGATAGCAGTGTGATAATAACTAACACCAAGAAAATTAAAAACCACAAGGGGGCAAAATAGATTCATAGAAAGTATCATATCATAAGGGAAAAAATAGCAGATGGAATAGTAGATGTAGTCAAATTTGCATAAGAGGACAACCTTGAGGACCCATTTAGCAAGACTCTAATAGCTAAGAGTTTCGAGAAACATGTAGAGAGCATGAGAATACGAAATATGACTTTTCTACTTCACTAAGACAAGTGGGATACTGTTGGATCTGGTGTTCTAAGTGTAGTATATTCATTTTTATACTTGTATTTTTTGAACAAATTGGTTTAATAATATCCATTAGTTACGTTAATACCCTTCGTATATTGTCCTCAATGTTTTTGCATGCAAAACAAAATAGACGCAAATATTGACTCATTGGCTATCTAACATTTAACTAATACAACACAATGTAGTTGGATCATAATATGAAAATACAACTTGTATTATTAGATAAACCTAAATATTTCCTTATTTTAACAGAAAATTAAATTGATTGAAAGACTAATATGTCACCTATCAAGTCTAATTGAGGAGATATTTTAACTTGAGTATAGGAACAAATGACTTCTAAAAGATAAAGACATAGATGTGATTAATTGGACCAATAGTTCATCAGAAAAAACCTAAGTAGAATATACCCTATATCCCTTTATGGATTTATTCACTTGTGACATTCATAGTGTGACATACCTTAATCCCAAGTGGATGATGGACAATGTATGCATGACTTGTATACTTTGATGTAAGTAAAAAGCCTGAGTTCAAATAGACAAGGAATCGAAAGCTGGTGTGTTGGGTATACAACTTTTGCAGTATGTAGCATCATTTACAATAGTGGAATTCATAGCCCAAAAAATGGGTAAATGATATCCTCTTATTTGCATTACATGTAGATGAAAAGTAAACATGACCATGAGTCATTTGTCTTTGTGATAAATGACTTGATTATTAATTGATAGCAATTGAGTTTTCACGAATGAAGATGTAATGGCTACCATGAGACAAAATAAGATCATATTGGAAGAATGAATTTCTCCCAAAGATGTAGACACTCAATTTTGCCCGGGCCTAGAAATAAGTCCAAAAACAAAAATAATAAATCCAAAAAAAAAAAGTCCAAGTTCAGTCCAGAATTACAAATATAATTTGGCCCGATCGGAATGGCCCATTACTTGAAAAGATTTAAGGTCCATCTACAAGCTTGACTCATATGAAAATATAATCTTCAACGATATGCAATCTTAGATATAATATGCAATCTTAGATATGATACAATCTTAGATATGATATGCAATCTTAGAAGATATGATTTTGTAATCTTAGAGATTTAATTTGTAGATACCTTTTAATCTTAACTGTTGATGTAATTGATCTGTATCGCTGGATTTGAGGAGGTTCAACTATAAATAGAGGCCTCTCCCTTCATTGTAGACACTGGAGTTTTGGGAAACAATAAAAATTTTTGAGAGCTTTCACTCAAATTTCTCTCCCTCTTACGTTCTTATTTTCTACGGTTTGTTCTTATTTTATTCTTTGTTCATCTTTGTTTTTCAACCCTTTTTATTTTGATTTAATCCATGTTTCCCTGATTTTTTTATATATTTTAATTTTTTTAAATAATTTTAGTATCATATCAAACTCTTTCATTTTTAATAAATTTTTTTAGTATTACTCTTAGTAAATTATTTTTTTAAATTTTATTCAAATCATTATTTAAAAAAAATATATTTCATTTAATTGTCATATTTTATCCAAAAGTTTTTCTAAAATGAGGCAATGTTTTTCGTATTTAGGAATTCGGAAAATAGTGCCCTAACATGCTGGGTTGCGATTTCCCGTTTGTCTAAATGCCTAAAGTATCCTTTTAAATAGATTTTGTAAATCACGAGATGATTTCAGTTACGAGAGTTTAAGAATATCGTGTCCTATCATGCTGGATGTGATGTTTGTATTCTTTCGGAGCTAAGAAATCTCGATTTTTCAACTTAAATAATTTCGGTTTTAAAAAAGGGATCCTATTTTTAAATCTTTTCAAATTTTTGACATTAAGACAGAAAACTATTCAATTTGGTACCAATTTTGGGCGTTGCGAGGGTGCTAATCCTTCCTCGTACGTAACTGACTCTAGAACCTGTTTTCTTAATTTTCGTAGACCAAAACATTTTATAAGGTGATCCAATCACACCTAAAAAGGTTGGTGGCGACTCCTGTTTTCATTTTTCAAAAGTGAATCCCCATTTTTCAAACATCCCTTTAAAAAATGGTTTTGACAGCTTGGCGACTCCGCTGGGGACTTAAGAGAGTCAAGCCAAGAAATTGAGTATTTTCTGTCTTAATGTCGGAAGTTTGGAAAGTTTAAAATTGGATTCTTTTTACATGTGTTTGCTGCATATGTTTGTTACCTTATTGCTGTACATTGCATTTGCATGACCGTTGTGGTCGCACCCTTAAGTAGGAGTGAGAAGCTAAGCTTTCGTGAGGTTTTCACCTCCGCATGAGTTAGTGGATTACTTCCGGGATATATTTGTACCTATAATGGGTGAGGATCGAGGAATCTGCTGATTTAGGTACCCTTGCTTTAGAACTGAACTACATATAGTGAACTTTAAGTGCTTGCTCTAAGTAGTATGGTGATGACCTTTAGTACCTACCTTTATAAGTGCTTGTTTGTTACATCTTTTTATATGATACCGACTTATTTTTTTATTTTGTCATCATCGCATATCATTCATCATTAAATGGTGTCGATTCAAGGTTCGATTTCTGAGTTAGGAAGTTTTGTAATAAGGAACGAATATCTTAAAGTGGAGGACAACTCTTCTGTTTGTGCGTGGTCAAAGAAAATCCAGTTAGAGAAAGGAGATAGTGTCACCGAGGGATATACATCAGAGTTGTGGGACTTTACTCGTATCAGTTCGACACAGAATATTTTCGGGAGATGAAGGACATTTGGGCCCAATAGGATGACGAGGCTAGGCAGCTTTTCTTTTAGACTTATGGAGATCTTTCTTATTTGCTAGACATTAAGGTAGATAAGCATCTGTTTCGAGCTATGGTACAGTTCTGGAACCCTATTTATAGTTGCTTTACATTTGGAGAGGTAGATGTAGTGCCTACTTTGGAGGAGTATACAACCTTGCTTCGCTTTCCGAGAATTCAAGGTAACAAAGCTTATGTTAGGCCTGCTAGTCTCCCAATTTTCGTGAAGAAATTAGTGATGATCACAGGGATGAGTGAGCAGTGGACTGTAGCTCGAGTGCAGCAAAAGGGCGATAGTAAGTGTATTCCGTGGGCCATTTTGAAGGATCTGATATTGACACACCCAGATGTGACGAAGAAGGTCAACGTTTTGGCCTTAAGTATTTACGGCTTGGTGATTTTCCCGAAGGCGATAGGGTACATAGATGAGGCAGTCGCAGATTTGTTTGATCGTATTGGTAAACAGAACACACCGGTGCTAGCAATCCTAGCTAAGACGTTTAGATCCTTGAAGTACATATCAGAAAGCCAGTGAAGTAGATTCATTGGATGCGCACAGTTGTTGTTAGTATGGTTCCATAGTCACTTTTGGAAGCTTGAGAAGGTTCCTTGCCGAGTGTTCTTTGAGGGTTATTCCACCTTAAAGGAAGCAACAACTACACCAAGGAGAGACGATATTACAGAAGAAAAGTGGATGGATATTCTTCAGAATCTTCGAGAGGAGGAGGTTTTGTGGAAAGCACCTTGGATGACTCCTAATGAAGTCCTTTATCGTTGCGGCAGTTTTGATTGGGTACCTCTTCCTGGGATTTGGGGAGTCGTTGGCTATGCACCGTTACTCATCCTAAAGCAATATAAAGCGGGGCAGTTCAGATAGAGGTCGAGAGTTAGCTTTGTTATTAGGTAGGGTTAAGACTCTGGGCCTACGAGCGAAAGCGTATTTGTAATCCGCTTTATGAAAAGACTTTTGTTCCTTAAATAACATTTTTTAAAATGAAACTGAATCGAGATCGATACCTTTTTGCATTCATGCATTTGCATTACATTACATCAAAGAAAAGAAGGTGTTGATTCGAAATTCGATTCCTAAATAGAATAGTTTGTCATAAGGAAACGAATTTCTTGATAAAGTGGATTATAGTGCGGTCAACTAAATATAGTCCAAGTAAACACGACGAGAGAAAGCTGGTAGTCCACGGAGGAATACATGATGTAATTGCCAGAGATTCAAGCCAACAAAGGCATGACAAGAGAAAGCCGGAAGTCCACGAAGGAATACATGACTTGATTTAATTGCCAACGAAGATTATCCAAGAGCCGACACTTTTTGATGAGTATCATGAAGATAAGCGAGCAAGAAATCGAGGCTCAAATTAAGCAGCAATGAGCTAGCAAAGGCATCTTTTGGAGAATTTACAGGATTCGACCATGAAGAAAAGATCAGCGTTTACTTGGACTATGAAGGGCAAGACCGTATATGTAATCTATTTTTATGTAAAGAAATTTGTTTTCTAGAAAAGTTATTCTAATGGAATTGAATTTAAGATCAACATCTCCTTTTCTTTTGCATTCATGAATTTGCATTGCATCACAGCACATGCATCATAATCCATAAAAAGACCCTAATTAAGGTTAAAAAGAGAAAGAAAGAGAGAAGAGGGTCATGGTTAAGCAAAAAGAAGATGCTCCCTTACATATCCTAGACTTTTGTATCAGGAGGGATAGCTTACCTGGAGATGGGGGTGTTTGGAAATAAAAATCATTCTATCAATGCCATACATGAAGAAGGGACTGATCAAGGAAACTTTGAGGGCATTCGCCCTTACGAACCGGGAAGCTCTCTGAACAATTAGACTGCGGAGAAACTACCTGTAGTCTTTAGGAATTTTTCAGAATAATTCTCGAAACATTCTTGTTACTCTAGGGCCTAGGAGTAATAGGATTACATTTGTGGAATGGGCTTACGATCATCTATTATTTTTTTAATAAAACATAACTTTTATCAATTTGAACAAGTATTGTTTCATTTTTATCAACCAATATTCCGTTAAAATTTTACAATTCTTATTCTTTCATTCGTAGCACATAAATAATCATTCTTAAATTCATTCAATCTTTGTATATTCTTTATACTTGACAGGTCCCTAAATATCAATGACATGAGCATTGATATTACAAATCCTGATTTCTCTCGTGAGTAAGACATGTGTTTAGAGGAATCACAGGATTTTGAAGATGTCCAGGATTGTGATGTGTCTCTAGATCTTTTAAGGATGGTAAAACAGGAGGAGAAACAAATCATGCCACATGAGAAAAATGCAGTAGAGAATGTAGCCCTAGAGGAAGGGAAAGAGGTGAAAATTGGCACGCATATTGCTAATGATATAAGGTAAGGACTGATTGAGTTGTTACGTGAGTTCAAGGATATCTTCGCATGGTCCTATCAAGATATGCAGGGTTAAATACTGATATTGTGGTGCATCGTCTTCCAATAAGACAAGATTGTAAACCAGTTCAATAGAAGTTGAGAAGAATGAGACCAGATATCGTATTAAAAATAATGGATGAAGTCAAGAAACTATTCGATGCAGGATTCTTACAAGAGGTGAAGTATTCTGAATGGGTAGTTAACATTGTACCAGTTCCTAAGAAGGATGGGAAGGTATGAATGTGTGTTGATTACAGGGATTTGAACAAAGCTAGCCCAAAAGATAATTTCCCTCTGCCTCACATAGACACTTTGGTAGACAACACAGCGGGATATTCGTTGTTCTCCTTCATGGATGGTTTTTCAGGGTACAATCAGATAAAGATGCATCCTGAAGACATGGACAAAACCACATTCATAACCTTGTGGGGGACTTTCTGTTATAAGGTAATGCCCTTTGGGCTAAAGAATGCAGGGGCAACATACCAAAGGGCTATGGTGACCTTATTTCACGATATGATACACAAGGAAATTGAGGTGTATGTTGATGATATGATTGCCAAATCTCGAACAGATGAGGAACATATTGAGGTTTTAAAGAAACTATTCTTGAGATTAAGGAAGTTTCAGTTAAAACTTAATACTGCAAAATGCACTTTCAGAGCCAGGTCGGGGAAGTTACTAGGTTTTGTGTCAGTGAAAAAGGAATAGAAGTTGATTCAGACAAAGTTAGAGCCATACAAGATTTTCCTTCACCGCGTACTCAGAAATAAGTTCGGGGTTTTCTTGGAAGGTTGAATTATATTGCTCGGTTTATTTCACAATTAACTGAGAAATGTGACCCTATATTTCGCCTCCTTAGAAGACACAACCAAGGTACTTGGGATGAGGAATGCCAAAGTGCTTTCGATAAGGTTAAGCAATACTTGTTAAATGCTCCTGTATTATCTCCACCTAATCCAGGTAGACCATTAATTCTGTACTTATCATTGTTTAGCAATTCTATGGGATGTGTGCTTGGCTAACATGACGAGCCGGGAAGAAAGGAGAAGGCGATATACTACCTCAGCAAGAAATTCACAGAGTGTGAGATGAGATATTCGCCAATTGAGAAATTGTGCTGTGCTTTAATCTGGACGACTCGAAGGTTGAGGCAATATATGTTGTATCATACTACTTGGCTTATTTCAAAACTTGATCCTCTGAAGTATATGATGGAGTGAACAGCTTTGAATAGAAGAATGGCGAGGTGGCAAATTCTACTTTCAAAGTTTGACATAGTTTATGTCAGCCAGAAGGCTATAAAAGGAAGCGCGATAGTAGAATTTCTGGCTAGTAGAGCTCTAGAAGACTATGAGCCGTTGAATTTTGATTTCCCAAATGAGGAGTTGATGTGTGTAGCAGCTACAGAGGATTATCCTTGGAAGTTGAGCTTTGATGGGGCATCCAATGCAGTGGGAAATAGAATTGGGGCAGTCTTGGTATCCCCAAATGGTGATTATTATCCATTCACGTGCAAGTTGGATTTTGATTGCACAAACAATATGGCCGAGTATGAAGCGTGCATCATGAGACTCCGAGCGACTATAGAGCGAAGAATAAGAACCTTGGAAGTTTATGGAGACTCTGCGTTGGTAATTTACCAGCTTAAAGGTGAATGGGAGACAAGGGATCCTAAATTGATCAATTATCGAAAGGTAGTTTTGGGGTTACTTGAGGAGTTCGATGACATCACTTTCAATTATATCCCACGAGACGAAAACCAGATGGCAGATGCTCTAGCAACCTTGGCTTCAATGATTAAAGTGAATAAAGAGGAGGAGATGAGACCCATTTAGATGAGTATCTTTGAGGCTCCAGCTCACTGTTGTAACATTGAGGAAGAAGAAAAGGATGATAACCCTTGGTATCAGGATATATTGCAATATGTGAGAGATCGTAAATACCCAGAACAGGCAACTGAAAATGATAAGAGAACTTTAAGGAGATTAGTCTGTGACTACATTTTGGATGGGGACATCTTGTACAAAAGAAGAAAGGACAAAGTACTATTGAGATGTGTTGACGCTGTGGGAGATAAGTTAATCTTGGAAGAAGTTCACGAGGGTGTTTGCGGGGCGCACGCTAATGGTTTCATGATGGCTAGACAAATCATGAGGTTTGGATATTATTGGTCTACTTTGGAAGGGGATTGTATCAACTACGCCAAAAAATGCCATAAATGTCAGATTTATAGAGAAAAGATTCATGTACCACCTTCACCTCTACACATTATGACTTCTCCATGGCCTTTTTCTATGTGGGGCATGGATGTCATTGGGCCAATATCACCAAAAGCTTCAAATGGGCATCACTTCATTTTTGTGGTCATTGATTACTTCACGAAGTGGGTAGAGGCTACTTCTTATGCGAATGTTACTAAGGCGGCTGTGAGTCGATTCTTGAAGAAAGAGATCATTTGTCGGTATGGGATGCCTGAAAGGATCATATCAGACAATACATTAAACTTAAAGAACAGAACGATAGCAGAAGTTTGCAGTCAGTTCAAGATTAAGAATCATAACTCTTCTCCGTATCGCTCAAAAATGAATGGGGCAGTAGAAGCAGCCAACAAGAACATCAAGAGGATAGTGGGGAAGATGACTGAGACTTATAGAGATTGGCATGAAAAACTACTGTTTGCACTCTTTGTCTATCGAATATCTGTCAGAACCTCTATTAGGGCAACTCCTTTCTCGTTGGTTTATGGGATGGAAGCAGTGTTACCCATTGAAGTGGAAATACCGTCTCTCCGAGTCTTGTCAGAGATAAAGTTAGATGAAGCTGAATAGGTACAATCGTGATATGATCAGTTGATCTTGATTGAGGAAAAGAGGCTAAGGGCCATTCGTCATGGTCAGATGTATCAAAAGCGAATGATGCGAGCTTACGACAAGAAAGTGCGACCAAGAGAATTCCACGAGGGGGATCTTGTGCTGAAAAAGATCCTTCCCATTCAGAAGGACTTTAGAGGAAAATGGATGCCGAATTGGGAAGGGCCGTATGTCGTGAAGAAGGCCTTCTCTAGGGGTGCATTGATCTTAACGGAAATGGATGGGAAGATTTTACCCAATCTAGTGAATTCAGACTCAGTTAAAAAGTACTTTGTCTAAATGAGAGGAGAATCCAGGGTGAAAACCCGCAAAGGGCACTTTGAGTTTTTGGAAAAAAAAATATGGAAAGGCCAAGGTGAAAACCCGCAAAGGGCGCCTTGTGACCAAAGGGGATTTTGAGTTGAAAACCCGAAAGGGCAGCTCAAATTTTGAAGAATAAACGATAATCTTGCTATATCTGATTCAACAAAGAGCGAAGCGCGTTGCATATCGGGGCATCAACGAAATACTTTGTGTGATAGCCCAAAACTGACCCTAGTCGGAATGTGGTTTCGGGACCACAAAACCGAGGCATAAAAATAATTTAATCTTCATTTTGATGCTTATGATATGTGTTAATTCGTGTGTGACATTTTTGATGATTTGATTTAGGATTATAAATGTGAATTTCACTAAAAAGGACCTAGTAGTAAACTTTGAAAACAGGATAGGGAAATGTGTGATGACTAGTTGATCATGTATGCAAAAAGGGCCAATTGAATCATGGAAATTATGAAATAGGTAAAGTCTACCTTAAAGGCAGATGCTGTCAGCAGCAGTGGTGTGGATGTGAAAAATCACTAAAAATAGCAGGAATGGAATAAATTAGTGAATAAATTATATAAATGAACCTTGATGAATCTACTTTCATATGGAAGAAACGAAACGGTCATATGAGTTGTATGTTAAAAGATATTTAGGTTTTTGTGAGACAGGGCCAGAACGGTTTCTAGATTCCCTGTTCCGACTTTGGAAATTCATTGTAAATTAACCAGAGATAATTATGAGTCATGCCATATATGTATAGATTTCTCTTTGAGTCTAGTTTCTATAGAAACAAACGGCATCAGTATTGAAGCCCTGTACAAAGAGATATTCAAGTCGTAACGCGTGAAGGTCAGTGTAGTCGACCCCTGTAACATGGGAGACTTTAACTAATAAACTGTACTAATTGGCCCGACCAAAAATTCTAGAAAACAATATGTAGATGGAGATATGAGTCTAGTTTCAGGGAAAAATTACAAAACTGATTTTCGAGTTCTGAAACTCAAGATATGATTTTTAAGGCAACAGTGATGCAGTAACCAGCTTGTCTGGAAAATTTTTTTTTATGGACTGTGAAAATGATTAAGACAAGTTTGTGTGCACCTTGTGTTCGACTCCGGTAACGGACTCGGGTACGGGGTGTTACACTTTGGATCTTTTAAACACATGTTGAACTAAAAAAAGTCTTCATGGAGCTGGTGTATAGACGCTCAAGCGGCGATATCTAGGGCATCTAACTTTTGTCCTATTTGCTATCTTTAGATTCTTTTTCTTCTCAAAGATAGGCTTTCAGATTAATTTCCTTTGTATTTTTGTCAAATTTATTCAAATCCAATTATTCTAAATATTAAATACATCTTCCATTATTCTTAAAGTATGTTGCATTAAAATAATGATAGATGAACTAAATAATTTTCACAAATGAAGTTTTGCTCATTACTCTGGAAATTTCTAGATAATACAAGAAACTAAAACAGAACAATTGTTCAAAGAATTCACGTAAGTGAGGTTTGAAAGAACTCGAGGAAATTCCTTCTTTAGTCCAAAATGATGATTGGACAAATCAAACGATTCGATCTTAAGAGAGGATCATCTTACAGACATTTTTGGTAGGTCCTAGCATTTGAAGAATGGTACAAACCCACAGGCTGAGTAGGAATGATATTTCGAGAGAAATAAGGATAAACTTCTACGAAAGAATGAGTGGTGACGTCTGGAATAGGGGTCATATTCATAAACATTTTGCATTATAACAGGTTTAATTAGGAGCATTTGACTCACTCCGATCATAGCATCCTAATCATTAGGCATGAACTCATACACATTATACAGGTTATGTCCTTCAAGGGACAATGAAGATTGATGCGCCTTAACCCCCTAAGCAGTAGGGTAACAGGCTAAAGCATAGCAGATTTGACCTTCAGGTGTTTACGCTGAAGCAGATCCAAGATAATTTAACATCTCTGTATTGTCAGAGAACAAATCGAGAAAACAGATTTGGCATCTCTATATTCGACGGAGAGCAGATCGAAGACATAGCAGATCTAACCTTCAGATGTTTTCACATCGAAGTAGATCCAAGATGATTTGGAATCCTTGCGTTTACAAGGAGTAGATCGAAGACATAGCAGATTTGGCTTTCACATGTTTACGCTGAAGCAGATCTAAGATGATTTGGCATATTTGTACTGTCAGAGAACAAATTGAAGAAACATATTTGGCATCTCCATATTCGATAGAGAGCAGATCAAAGACATAGCAGATCTAACCTTCGGATGTTTTCACATCGAAGTAGATCCAAGATGAGTTGGTATCCTTGCGTTTACAAGGAGCAGATCGAAGACATAGCAGATTTGGCTTTCACGTGTTTACGCTAAAGCATATCTAAGATGATTTGGCATCTCTGTACTGTTAAAGAACAAATCTAAGAAACAGATTTGGCATCTCCATATTCGACGGAGAGCAGATCGAAGACACAGTAGATCTGACCTTCATTGAAGCAGATCCAAGATGATTTGGCATCTCTGTATTAGACGGGGAGCAGATCGAAGACACAGCAGATCTGACCTTCATTGAAGCAGATCCAAGATGATTTGGCATATCTTTATTAGACGGGGAGAAGATCGAAGACATAATAGATTGGACCTTCATTGAAGCAGATCCAAGATTATTTGGCATCTCTGTATTAGACGGGGAGCAGATCGAAGACATAGCAGATCTGACTTTTATGTGTTTACATCAAAGCAGATCCAAGATGACAGATTTGGCATCTCTGTATTAGACGGGGAGCAAATCAGAGATAACAGATTTGGCATCTCTGTATTTGACGGGGAGCAGATTGAAGAAGCAGATTTGGCGTCTCTGTATTAGACGGGGAGCAGATCGAAGATAATGATATGGCGTCTCAGATTAGACGGGAGCAGATCAAAGATAGCAGATATCGCCTTCCTGAGTTGCAGTGAAGTAGATTGAAGCCGTCAAGAGGCCATTTAAAGAAGATCAAGGATCAAGAACTCAAGACTCGGCGAGCCCGGGCAAAATTGGTCCTTTTATAGTCTTTGCTCTATTCCTGTTACACAGCAATGAGCAAAGAGGGGCAGCTGTAGACACTCAATTTTGCCCGGGCCCAGAAATAAGTCCAAAAACAAAAATAATAAATCCAAAAAAAACGAAGTCCAAGTTCAGTCCAGAATTACAAATATAATTTGGCCCGATCGGAATGGCCATTACTTGAAAAGATTTAAGGTCCATCTACAAGCTTGACTCATATGGAAATATAATCTTCAGTGATATGCAATCTTAGATATGATATGCAATCTTAGATATGATACAATCTTAGATATGATTGCAATCTTAGAAGATATGATTTTGTAATCTTAGAGATTTAATTTGTAGATACCTTTTAATCTTAATCGTTGATGTAATTGATCTGCACTGCTGGATTTGAGGAGGTTCAACTATAAATAGAGGCCTCTCCTTCATTGTAGACACTGGAGTTTTGGGAAACAATAAAAATTTTTGAGAGCTTTCACTCAAATTTCTCTCCCTCTTACGTTCTTATTTTCTACGGTTTGTTCTTATTTTATTCTTTGTTCATTTTCGTTTTTCAACCCTTTTTATTTTGATTTAATCCATGTTTCCTATTTTTTTTTATATATTTTAATTTTTTAAATAATTTTAGTATCATATCAAACTCTTTCATTTTTAATAATTTTTTTAGTATTACTCTTAGTAAATTATTTTTTAAATTTTATTCAAATCATTATTTTTAAAAAAATATATATTTCATTTAATTGTCATATTTTATCCAAAATTTTTCTAAAATGAGGCAATATTTTTCAGATTTAGGAATTCGGAAATAGTGCCCTAACATGTCAAGTTGCAATTTCCGCTTGTCTAAATGCCTAAAGTATCCTTCTAAATAGATTTTGTAAATCACGAGATGATTTCAGTTATGAGAGTTTAAGAATATCGTATCCTATCATGCTGGATGTGATGTTTGTATTATTTCGGAGCTAAGGAATCTCGATTTTTCAACTTAAATAATTTCAGTTTTAAAAAAGGGATCCTATTTTTAAATTCTTTCAAAATTTTGACATTAAGATAGAAAACTATTCAATTTGGTAACAATTTTGGGCGTTGCGAGGGTGTTAATCCTTCCTCGTTACGTAACCGACTCCCGAACCTGTTTCTTAATTTTCGTAGACCAAAACGTTTTATAAAGTGATCCAATCACACCTAAAAAGGTTGGTGGCGACTCCCATTTTCGTTTTTCAAAAGTCAATCCCCATTTTTCAAACATCCATTTAAAAAATGGTTTCGACAAAAGAGATTAATGATATTTTATGAAGGTAACACACTTATGATAAGGAAATTGGACAAACATTGATTAAGTAGATTTCCTAATGGTATGTAATTAGAAATAGCTCGATCATGATACTATAGTGGAATGACTTCGTAACTAACTAAGTATATAATTAATAGGTAAAAAGCTATAACTTAATTATAAATTATTTGAGCCCTAATTATATATAACCAATTGGTCCCTCCGCTATCTCGTTGAAACAAGAAATGAATTGCATGTAGGACCAAATGGATAGAAATGAATGAAAATGATTAAGTTAGAGAAATGAGTCACACTCGCAAATGTATGCATTTTCTCTCTAAGAATAGAAATAACATGAGAGTTAATTTAAGGTTTTTAAATTATTATTTAATTAAATAATTAAAATTCTAAAATGAAATTGGATTAATTATTCATTATGAATCCGTTGCATGTGAAAATTAGATATATTTCCTCATGATTCTTTTACATTAAAGTTGTCATGACTTTATCAAAATTAGAACTGGTTGAGAAAATTATTTAATTGAAAAATTAATTTAGTTAATTAAATAAATAATATTTATTTTGAGAATAGAAAACAAATAGTTAGTTGGATTAAATTATAAACTACTATTTACGCATAAAAAAAATTATAAACTACTAGGTCAAAAGTCTAAGAAGCTTATATAATTGGACCTAATACATAAAAGGCTTAATCTGCCTCACATAACATGTGTGAGGGGTAACAACCTTAGGGGAATTTAAGATGGTGTACCCCACCTCTCCTAGTTAGACTAGGAGAGTGTTTTTCTATTAAATAAATATTATTTGTTTAAGTCTTATTCAACCAAGATTCTCCTATCTTTTCCTATAAATAGATGATATTGGTAGAGCTATTTACATAAGTTTTTATACACAAGTATATATTGTTATTGTAACACCTCAATTTTGGCGGGTCTAAAATTTTGTCGTATAGCAGTAAACAGACTATCTAGCATAGTGTTATTCGATGGAATGATTATTTTGGTGTATACGTATGGCTGTATAGTAACTGCCACTTGAGTTAGAAAAAAAAAATTGATTACATGACATTCTGCTATATTAAGGAGAAGTCTGTCTAAGGAGATAAAGGGTAAGTATGGAATGAATATTCACCAAAAGTATAGTACACCTGATTTTTCTAGAATACTGTGCTAGTTAGATTCTAAGTAACTTGGTTAGAAATCAACGAAATAGCTAAGCTGGATAATTATGATTGCAAGATATTTATGAATATTTCTCTCGAAAATTGTAGGCCAATAAAAAGGTAAGTTCTAAAACGTAAGACACTTGTTAAATTCCACAAATGGGTTGAGTCATATTTATATATGAGAGATGAGTTCTGAAAGGGTTCTTCTTTATTCTTCATTTTTCCTTAAATAGTATTTACTGAGACCTTCTTTAAGTTTGAATGTATCTTACATCGATGATCTAGAAGCTATAATTCTTTTATGATCAGTGGTTACTTCACATCAGGGTGAGTATTTCAGCTCTACATGTTAAGTTTTGAATGAGTAAATCTGTATGTGGTGATTGAACAGTAAGACTGAGTAAAAGTTTTCTACATGAGATTATTAGTGATTGATATGATAAGTAATTTGTATGTACAAGAGTAGTAATAGTGAAATTGTGTTTCTAAGCAGTGGTTGTTGCTGGTTTGAGATGGATATCTGAATCTGGAGTTTTGAACTGCAGTAAGTGAGAATTAGGTTTTTGAACTGCAGTAAGTGAGAATTAGGTGAGTCTCTACTCTGAATCTTACATAACAATACTAGTAAGTAATTTAAATAGAGATGAATTTTGAGTATTTAGTGAATGAGTAAAACATCAGAAAGATTTTGCTTGTGCAAAGATAATATATACAAAGTATTTCAGGAGTAAGAAGTTGAACGATAAGTATGTAAGTGAAGTTCAATATGGAAAGGTAAGAATTAGGCAAGTGAATTACTACTCTAACTCTTACATGTATACTATTCATGCTAAAGTATACCTATATGAAAGCGATCAAACTGGAAACTGGAAATCATGGATAGTATGGTATGAATATGATACTTATATGACTATAGGAATAAATTTATAATTAGATTATGATATAAGTTAGTCTGCTTGAATATAAGTTCTATAGGATGCATGAAGAGTGATATGAATTGTTAGGTTTGGGATGTGTCTGTGTTTGTAATTTTGTACAGTAAGTCAAGTCACCGCAATGATAACTAAGGAATTTCATCGGGATACTAAACACGAACACTAATATGAAATTCTGAAGGAAAAATTCATGGTCATGACACACTCTGAAAAAGAACTATTGAACGACATTTTATCTAATGAGGTTCTTTGCGTGTCCCAAGGCAATGATGGAAAAATCTCACTCAATGTGAGTTTAAACAAACCCATATCGCAAACATGGAGTTTTGAGATGCCTGTGTAGTATCTTGTCAGCCTTTGTGGCATACTCTATATAGATTATGTTTGTGTCATACTCTAATTAGATTACTTTAGAGTGTATTCTATAATAAGGACTTATGGCGTGTTCGGTGTCGAAACCATTTTTAAAAGGGATGTTTGAAAAACAGGGTTCGACTTTTTGAAAAATGAAAATGGGAGTCGCCACCAACCTTTTTAGGTGTAATTGGATCACCTTATAAAATGTTTTGGTCTACGAAAATTAAGAAAACAGGTTCGGGAGTCGGTTACGTACGAGGAAGGATTAGCACCCTCGCAACGCCCAAAGTTGGTACCAAATTGAATAATTTTGTCTTAATGCTAAATTTTGAAACTATATGAAAATATGATTCCTTTTTGAAATTAGAATAATTTGAGTTTAAAATCAAGATTCCTTTGTTCCAAAAGAATACGAATATCACATCCAGCATGATAGGACACGATATTCTAAAACTCTTGTAACCAAAGTCACCTCGTAATTTTTAAAAATTGTTTAGAAGGGTATTTTAAGCGTTTAGACGAACAAGAAATCGCACCTAGCATGTTAGGGCATTATTTCCCGAATTCCTAATGCGAGAAACATTGCCTTTTTAAAAAAAAAAACATTTCTTTAATTGTATATTTTTAAAATCATGATGCAATCAAGATACAATATTAACATATATCAATATCTAACTATGGAACTTCATTAATAAAAATATAATATAATACATATTATATATATTTATGTATTATGCAAGTAACCATAAAATAATAAGTATAAAACATACATTATATAGCATATACAACATCATTTCATAAAAATAAAATCTAAGATAATAACCTAAATAATCCACAATTCATGCAATTAGGTATAAAAGTATCAAATATTTTAAGAGATAAGTTAAATGTACCATGATAATGCTAAGTAACTGCACGATAAACTATCAAGTTTTTTTTTAAAAATAAAGATGAAGATAGATACAATTAACAATGAATGGGGTATTAAGGAATATTTAAACGACATATGAAATATCAAGGAGAAATAGTAGTGAAAATAAAAAACTTACTAATAAAATATACTATATAATAACCTAAAATATATATATACATACATAATAACATCAAGTAGGAATAAGACCTCACAAAAATTTCAAAATATAATGCATATTAATAAAGTATAATATTTAATTATCAATTTACAAATTTACAAATTATACATAATAATATATATATATATATATATATATAAAATAATAAAATAATAGAATATATATTATAAAGAATAAAGTAATAATATAGATTATAAAATGAAGTTTAAATATTTGAATAAAAATATAATATTTAATAATAATTTATAAATTTCAAAATTATATATAATAATATATAATAAAATATGAAATATCCTATTATATAATATATATATTAAAACATAAAATAATATAATATATATAACATTTAATAAAATATAAAATAATATAAAATAATATATGTTAATATAATATAAAAATAATATATATACTTGGAAATGATAAAATAATACACAATAAATTTTACACATACAAATAAATAATATATGATATTTAAAATAAATAAAATTAAAAATATATAAAAGGATTAAAATTAAAAATGATTAAAACTTTGGGGTTAATTAGAAAAATAAAAAAGAATTTGGATCAATCTAGAACAAGCGTTAGAACCAAGGGACTCACTGGGCAATTAGCCTTAATCCCAAAACGACTTCACTTTCCAAAATACTATTTTAAAATCACCATTTGGACTAAACTGGAACATAGGTAAACTGTTAGGGCCAAATTAGAATATAAATAAAATTATAAACATTAAAAAAAATCGAAAGGACCAATTGGGTAATTATCCCATTTTTAAAAACACGCGGATCCTCCCCGGGTAATCGGGTCAACACGCGGATCTTCAACTAAAATACGATGTCGTTTTAGGCTTATTGGATTCAGCTAAAACGGCGTCGTTCTATTAAGGCTATATAAGCCAAACTTAAAACCCTGAAATCATTTGAAACCCGAGTTTAAAAAAAAAACTTGAAAAAAACTCTCTGAAAGAGAGTTGAGAGCAGTCCTCTGGGCTCCGGTCTCCGTCGTGTTGAGCCCCGGTCATCAGACTCACGCGCTTACGCGCCGTCGCCTACTCCTCCCCGTATGGCGGTCGGAAGCCCATAAGTCTCGATTTTCAACGTGATTTCAACGGTAAATTCCTTTTTATTTATTTTAATAGTATTTGCATGTATTTAGGGAAGAAAAGAAAATAATAATAATAATAAAGGTATATCACCTTTAAGAAACTGCTTGAACTCCTTTCTTTATTCTGAATATATGTGTGTATATTATTGCCTTTGTAAAAATCCCGCCCCTTACATTGTTTTGAATCAGGCTTTTTATAGCCACTGTACATAGCATTTTTACATGTTTAAAAATATTCCCTGCCATATTTGTTTTGCGTCTGTCCTTCCATTCCATTTTTGCAGATGATCGAGGAGAAGAAGGGGCACTTGATCACGGTGTTGATTTGCGTCTCAATTACAATGAGACACGTGGCCTGGAATCATGGCACCGATGAAGGGTAGCTGAAACGACGCGAGGTGAAACGGCGCTGACCTGCGTTGATTTCGACGTGATTTGAGGCCGGAGCTACAGGGTGAGGCGAAGAGGCGCATCAGTTGCGGCGCGAAGCTTCTGGAAACCCTAGGGTTTCCAGATTTAGTTTAGGCAATGGGCCTTGCTAGTTTTGGGTCTGGCCTGGGTACTTGGGCTAAAGCTAATTGGGCCTCGGGGTATTTGGGTATCTGGTTGTAAAGGGGCTACTAGGCT
Organism: Gossypium arboreum; assembly: GCF_025698485.1. Classification (NCBI taxonomy): domain Eukaryota; kingdom Viridiplantae; phylum Streptophyta; class Magnoliopsida; order Malvales; family Malvaceae; genus Gossypium; species Gossypium arboreum. Next base: position 8,262,042 of record NC_069073.1, on the reverse strand, counting down.
AAGCAAGTTATGGGTTTAGTTGGGTCAAAAGAATATTTTGGGCCGTTTAAATTTTGGGTTTGGGTGTAACAGGTAGTAGTATAATCGGGTCTTGGGTGTAAAGGGTCTTGTTGGGATTTAGGCTAAATGGGTCAATTAATTTGGGCTTTTGTACATGGATTGTAATAAATAAATATTTATTTATTTTTTGTTTTTTGGTTTTTAAAACCCAGGCAATAATGGGCTACTACATTCGGTATATCGTTTGCTTGCCTCTAATGCGTTCTGTGAAGCTTGTTGGGATAGCAAACTAGAGATTATGTATGATTGTCAGTACGATGTGCTCTATTAGGTCTACATGATGTGAATTATCAAGAATGTCTGGTACTATTTGAGTTTGAATGTCTGTCTCAATGGTAAGATAGGAGTAAATTCTTTTAGTTTTATAATAAGTATAGAAAGTGAGGAGTAATACATCTTATTTTAGAATTATTCTAAATCTGAATTAGTATTACCTTGAGTTATGGGATTCTAATATAATATAATATGGAAAGTGATTTGTTATAACTCATCATAGTGAGTAATTTTATTGCTATAAATATAAAAAAATTGATTTAGTTTTCAAATTTTTAAATTCTGTTGTAATTGAAAATCATTTTCATAATCGGATTTTTGTAACATATGACTCTTTGGGCTCTTCCAAAATCCTATTAGGGAGACTGTTCTTTAGCATAGCAAGAACTAAAATTAATGTCTTAAAATGGTACACTTACTATGGATTTCGATGATAAGGTTGTTGAATTTAATTTTTATGATTCGTTAGAACACCCTAGTGAAGTGTTTGAAGTATGCAGTGAGGATACAATTGATTTTGTGACAGAATTCTTTGGACTTACACGATGAAACTGAATTGATCCTATTGCTTTGCAGGAACATTAACAAGAAAAAGTTGAGTCAACTAAGAGAACATCTTGTGGTTGAAGAAAAATTGTTATATCTAGTGCACAAGATGGAGGTACTGAAGCTTCTAGAGGATGACATCAATAGTGCAAAATTACCACCCTCTTAATTTGAGCTTTGGTTGGCTATTATGCGAGCATTGAAGTAGGAATCAAACTTGCTGTTTGATCATCTTGGTCTATTTAACTACCTCTTATCAAGAAACCATTGAAAGCTTCTGCCTCAAGATGTGAAGAAATTTGGATTAGATATCCGACTTGAGTTGAACAATGAAAAATGTTGAGCCAATGACATTAAACTAAGATGCTTTTTGGTAGGTAACCCAATTTTATTTTATTTTCTTATTTGTTTCAGTAAATTTCTTTATATATATATATATATATATTGTTCTTGTTATTTCTAATTTATTTTTTTCTTCCATGTGATTAGACTCTTATGGCCCATATCACCGCCCATCACATTGCACAACCACAAGGAAGTTTCCTCTTTATACTTAATTCATTCATTTAATTTTATTGTGATACGTTGAGGACAATATATGGATTAAGTGAAGGGGAATTTGTATTGAATTGTTAATTGATATATTCTAATTGTTTATGGTGAATTTTGTTGTTGTTTACTTTGTCCTTGAGTATTAATTGTATTTTCGCCCTAGCATGTCATTTTCATTTGGGGAAATTCAAAAATTTCTTTGTCAATTTTTTGAAGCATCTAGATGTTAGGAAAATGTTGATTCTATAATTCAATTTTGATAAGAAAACACATATACTTGCTTAATTATTTGAGATTAAATGTATGTGCAAAATTGAATGCTATGTGATGTTAATTTTTTTGTTAAATTGGTCGAGATACCTTATTTGCATGATTTTTTTTAGTCGTAAATGAACTTTTGTTTTATCTTGTGTTCAAAAAAAAAAGGAAAAAAAATTAAAAAATACTCCGCTAATTGTTTAGATTATGAGTATTCTTAGAATTGTGACCAATTGATTAGCTGAAGTCAGGTGCTTAGGTTGTCATTTGTCTTTGTGTCAAAAGATCAAATGATGTTCTAAGTTATTCACTTACTCCGCTAATCTTAACAATTATGAGTAAAGCTAGTAGTCATCTAAAGATGTGACAAATTGAGTAACTAGGGTGAAGTACTTGGGTTGTCATCCATTGTTGCATAAAAAGATTTAGTGACATTTTAGACACAATTTTTAATTTCTAAAAAAAATGAACTCAAGAAATGAGACAATTGGTTCTTTATAGTTGAAAATTTTTGTTAATTTTAGTGTTTTGGTAATTTAACATAAATAAAAAAGAGTCAAAGATGCAATCTATCGTAAAAGTTTTGGGTCAACAAAACAAAATTGATGGACAAGAATCTATTTTGGGAATTTTTATTTTGAGATTTATTTGTTAAATAATACTCTTAATTTTTATTAGAATAATATTTTAATTTTCTAGTATTGTATCTTTCATTTTATTTTAGATAATTCCTTGATCAATGAATTTAAGTAAAATTAGGAGTTTTATACTTTATTTATAATATATATATACATACATGCGCATAGGATAGAGAAAGTGGAGCCAGGGGTGCATAGCCACCAACTATTCTATTTTCTACAATTTCTACTTTTATTTTAATAAAAGTTATTTTTCATTTTTTTTCTTTCATTGTTCTTTAATTTATGAGTACTTAGTTTGGTTTAACTTGAAGTCGACTTCTTATCTTGTCTTTAGAAATGTGAGGTTCGAACTTGCACCTAAAATTTTTTATATTGGTATTTGTTATTTCAACGGTTAATGAATTAGACATCGTCGTCTCATAAAATTTGTATTGGAACCAAGTTAAAAAGATCTCATTGATTTGGTGTTGATAGGCATACAGTTGAAAGTATTGAGTTGATCGTCTATCATATTCAGTCTACTGAAGAACACATTGGCATGTCCAATTAAGTAGTTGGTTGGGTCCCGTCGAGAGAAATAACAATAAGATCTAAATGACCCACATGGTTGAGGTCATTGGTTCGAATTGGACCTCTTTATTTCGCAAGGCTACCGGAAAGCTAAATAATGGATTGGTGTTTCGTTGTTATTCATTCGGAAAGGGCTAGTTGTTAGGCGTTCCCGCAATTTATTTACACACGGAAGGGTTGGTGGTTTGAGGCATCCTCTATCACTATAACTAACTTATCGGTTGAAAAAGAAGATATTAGCTCAATAACTCAACTAAATTAGCCATGAGAGGGCTGAACTTGTAACACCCCTAACCAGGAACCGTCGCCGGAATAGGTTAAGAGGCATTACCAGACTTGTAACTCAGTTCAGAACATTCATTTGTCAATAATCATCTCATTTCAATCAATATCTTTTATCCATATTCAATATGTACTTAAAATGAGCATATAAAGCTTCAACCATGCATTCAGGACTAAATTGATAACATATAAAAATTTCAGAAACTTAGAAAAAATTTCAACTTTTCAAGTGCCACACACCCGTGCGAACAAGCTGTGTGCCTTACATGGCTTGTATATATGCCCATGTCTTAGATCGTGTGAAAACAGGGCATATATACTGACTTGCACCATACGGCAGATGACACGCCCGTGTGCCAAGCTGTGGGAAAAATTAGGGAGGTTAATGACTTGGGTCACACGGCCGGCCACACGCCCATGTGACAGCCCGTGTACCACACACAGCCAGTAGACACGCCCGTGTGTCTAGGCCGTGTCAAACTTGTAGGGTATACTAACTTTAATTCAAAAGGGTACCCCAAGGAACACACGGCTATGCAGCATGACTGTGTGTCACACATGGTTGAGAAGACACACGCCCGTGTCCCTGCCCGTGTGGACAAAAATAGGCTATTTGAAAAGTCATTTTGCCACCCTAAAACACAAGCATTTACAAGCATAATTGACCACATTTTCTCCGCTCAATAGGAAGCCAAAATAGTCATTTCAATATACATATAAGCCAAATCAAAACCTCCCAATTTCATATCCAATTACCTATTTAACAACATGAAAAATCCATTCATCTAACATTAATATAACAAGACTTCACTTGCATAATGTCATTCTATCATTCCTTGCCAAAACACATCATAATTGAACACTTCAATTCAACCATAACATAACATCAAAATAAGCCAAATCACATGGCTTACTTATACACAAAAATATACCAAAGTCATGATAACAAGTAACATAACTAACATCTTTCAAACTAGCCTATACATGTCATATTTAAAAAACCCACAAGATCAAAAGTACCAATCAGAAATTGGATAGTGTGATGTGCAACTCCGATTTGTCTGGAACGAGCGAGCAACGAGCCTCTATAAAACATAGAAAAAAAACAGAGTAAGCTTTATAGCTTAGTAAGCCGTATAATTCAAAATTAAACTTACCATTCATACATAATCAAAGCAACATTAAAATGCCAACAATTAAATTAACCAATACCTAATCACAAGCATCTATAACATGTTGGTCATTTGACAATTACATGAATCCATCCATTAATACAACACTTTGCATCATTCCAAAATTCACATATCATATATATAACATTAGTAACATTTATAATCCGTAACTTATCCATATAAACAGTAATTAGGCCCATTCAACTTATTAGAACTTCAAAGGATACTCGAGTGAACATCATCAGTAATCCGTTAATTCATTAACATATATGCTCTTTTGAGTCATGATCGGTAAGCTCCTCCTGAGCTGATGCTGAAAGGGTAAGCTCTATTGAGCTGAATAGTAAACTCATACGAGCTGAAACGGTAAGCTCCAATGAGCTGAAAACAGTATATCGGTAAGCTCATACAAGCTGTGGTGAGTCCGCAACAAATGCAGGAGTTTGAACAAAACTGTAATCCCGGTATTATGTCACTCGTATCCAATGAATTCATACAGTTCAAACAGGGCTCGATAACATATATATTAAATCATTAAATCATTCATACTTCAAGTATTTCAATTTTACATATATATTTCAATAATTACAAGTATAGAAAAGTTTGATTCTAATTATATGAACTTGATTCGTATCCTCGGATAAAACTATCGGCTATTCGTCGATCTGTCCGTTTCCCCGATCTAAACTCGATCTCGACTTATCTTGATATGATCAAGACACCATAGCCGAATGTCCAAGCTCTCAAATGGTGTTTTTCAAGCCCTAATTTTTGGTGGTAATGTTTTTGGAAGATGAAGACTAATTGTTTTTATCATTTTAACTTAATTTATTATATAATTACCATAATAACCTTTAATAAAACCTTAATAAAACACATAACTCATGGACATAAATGTCCACTAACCTTAATCTTGGTATAATAACATGATAAGGACCCTTGATTTACTAAATCATAACAATTAAAACACTTTCAACAATAAAATTCAACTTTTACGCGTTACGCGATTTAATCCTTTTTATTGGATTAAGCATTTAAACGGTAAAATTTCTTAATGAAACTTTCATATAATAATTCTATCATGTTGTAAACCTTATTAAAACAATAAAATAAATAGTTTAACTTTAGATTTGTGGTCCCAAAACCACTGCTCTGATTTGACCTAAAAACGGGCTGTTACAGAATTGGTCTTTCAAAAAATTTATGGAAGCAAAAATAAAAGAATGAAACAGTGAATATAAAAATTTATAGTGGTTCGACCTCAATTGCTTACTCTACTATCTTAGTTTTCCACAACTAAGGATTTTTCGAGATTCACTAATTTGATCAACCTTTGAGGACAAGGTTTAACCTTTCAATTCCCTTAAGATTTCTACACAAATCGTAAGACACAAACCCTCTCAAAGAGAAGCAAACAAACAAACAAAAAAAAACAATCCTTATTGTCGAAACCATCCCTCGATTAAAAAAATTTTAATATTTTAAATTTGATGAAAATATGAGGGGGATCGACTTTTTGGAAAATAGAAATATGGAGTAGCCACCGATCTTCTATTTTAGTGTGATCGGATCACTTAAAAGATAAAGTTAATTTAATAAAACATTTTTGGTTTATTAAAATGCGATTTTGGTCTTACGAAAATGTGAGAAAATGGGTTCGGGAGTCGGTTACGCATGAGGAAGGATTAGCACCCTCACTACGCTCAAAATTGGTACCAAATTGATTAAATACTATCCTTATGTCAAAGCTTAAAAAAAAGTTTTTGAAATGTGGTTCTTATCAATAACGTTTAAATAACCCGAGTGGGTTACCAAAATCTTCTTGTTTTGACGTCCGAAAGTCTACAATTTGAAATTAACAAAAGGATGCCCAACTGTTTGGTCCAACGAAAAACCAAAATCTAGCACAGTAGGGCACGATTCCTCGAATTTCCAAACATTGTCCATTGCCTTACCTTAGAAAATAAGGGTGAAATCCCGAAGGGATCTTTGATCGTTTTGAGAAAATGAAAAAGCGCAACCCAGCACGATAGGGCTCAATTCTCAAATTGCCAAACATCGAACATCACCTTCGTTTTGAAAGGTTTTGAATAATTATGAATAAAGACCTAAAGGAATACTCGATTGTTTTGAACAAACGAGAAATCACAACCCAGCACGATAAGGCATGATTCCCGAATTGTCAAACACCGAGTATTGCCCTCGTTTTAAAGGATTTTTAGAAGAGCCGAGTGAAATTTTGAAGGGATATTTGATTGTTTTAAACAATCGAGAAATTGCTACCCAACACGTTAGGGCACGATCCCACGAATTGCCAAATACCAGATATCGCCTTCGTTTTAGGGATTTTAAAAGACACGAGTGAAATTTTAAAGTGATATTCGATTATTTTGAGCAAATACGAAATTGCAACCCAACACGTTAGGGCACGATTTCGCGAATTGCCAAACATCAAATCTCATATCGTTTAAGGGATTTTAAAAGATGTGAATGGAATTTCGAAGGGAAATTCAATTATTTTGAGCAAATGCGAAATTGCAACCCAACACGTTAGGGCACGATTCCGCGAATTGCCGAACATCAAATTTCGTCTTCGTTTTGAAGAATTTTAAATGAATACTTATAACACTAACTTAAAACATATTAATTCGATTTGAAATGAGATGAAATTAATTGAAAAATTTAGATTTTGTAAAACCAGATTTCATAAACCAAGTAGAAAATGATAATATGGGGTAATAGAAACATACGGGATACGATCAATTAACAAACTAACAATTAAATATAGCTAACCTAAAAAATGCAACCCGATTACAAATAATGCATGGAGAATGATTGATATAATAATACAATGGCGAAAATGATAACAATCACACAAGCAAAACAATACATACAATAATATGCCACGATAATGTACATAGCATGATATAGGATAACCAATGCAAGATATAAAAACAACATAGCAATTAGAAGCCAATGTGCTATAAAACGGTTTTAAAATAATAACGAATAAATGGACCCATGTATATAGGTTGACAAATTTGTATGAAAACTAGGGATAGCTATATGATTTTTGGAATAGATATCATAGAATAAAAGTTTGAATCGAATTGCATGTAAAATATTTTAAACACAAATACATTTAAAAGTTGACAAATTACATGATGATTTAAATAATATATAATATAAAAGAATAATAATGAAGATATATGACGAGACATAACACATAAAATAGATTTATAAAACATATGTACATGTAAATAGCTTTAAAAATAATCATTAGATTAATAAAAACTTTAACTTAGTCTAAAAAGTATATACATGCATAAGGAAAATATTTGTATAGCAAAAGAGTTGTAGGTAGGAAAACCTATTAAAGTAATAATATAGATATATACGTATGTATATATATAACTTTTGAAAATAATTACATGTAAAATTACAAAAAAGATAATATTCATAGGACTAAATTTATTTTACAATAAATTAACAATAGATAAAAAGAACATGCTTTTGTGTAGAGAAAATGCATATACAAATGTATAGATTTAGAAATATATATAGAATATGTGTACTAATATAAACAAGTATAAAATAATTTAAACTTTAGTATAAAAATAATTTAAACTTTACGCAGTATATATATATAATATATTAGAATAACAAAAGGGTTAAAGTGCATGGATATCACCAAAACATTAGGTGTACAAAATGATATTAATTTTATTTTAAAGTATGTACACATATATATATATATATATATATATATATATATAAAAGAGCATTTTAAACAAACAAATTAGAAAAGGAAGTAAATATAGATGTTAACATATAGATAAACATATGCATGTGTATTAGTGATAATGTGAACAACAAATAAATTTTCGAAGATAAAAGGGTTTCAAAGAATAAAATGTTGAAAGTAACGAATAAATACAAAAAAAAAACTCAATTGAATCCAAAATAAAACTAAAAGACCAATTTACAAATAAATAAAAGCAATAAATCATAACTAAGGATTAAGACCCAACACGCACGAATGTTTGAGGGCTAAGGAAGCAATTGTTCCGAGATGCGAAAACGCAGTGTTCAGTTATGGGCTAAATTGAAAATATGCGCATATTGTAGGGCTAAATTAAAAAAGGGAAATAAGGCAAATAACAGATGATTGAACCGCCATGCAAATAGGGAGGACCTAGCTTGCAAATAATCCCTCACCACAAAAAAACACGCGGGTCATCGGGTTTGGAAACGAATCGGGTCAGGCTTTGATGTCAATACGACATCGTTTGAGGTCTTATAAAAGGGCTCAATCAGCAGATTAGGCCAACCCCCAAACCCTAGCCTCCATTTTACTCCCTTCGGTCGAACCTCGACCCTCCATCTACCATGCCGATCCACCGTGATGAACGGAGATCAGCCTGTTCGAGCCTCAAGGTGGTTTCCTTTCCGCCTTCTACTCCCCTCGGACTCCGATTTCAGCGAAGCAGAGGAGATCTCACGGCGTATTTACGAGGTGAAGTTTCATTTCCCTCTTTTCCTTTTTATTGTCTTAGATGTGAAAAATAAGGAAAGAAAACCGAAAGGAATAGATCAAGTGAAAAATAAACAATAAATCCAGAGATTCAAAGAACGGGAATCACCTTCCTCTTTTTTCCTTGCTTTGTATTCAAAATCTGTGTGTTTTTTTTGTGCGTATCCTCTTTTTACAACGATTACAGATCCTAGCTTTTATATCCGGAAAGAAGAAAGAAAAAAAAAAGAATAAAAAGAATTCGACATTTGTTCTTTGTTTTTTTTCTCGCTCTATCTCTTTGTTGTGTTTGTCTTGTTCACAGTGCGGAGCAAGGCGCTGTCTGAGGTTGTATTGGCCTTGGCGTGGGTGTACAAGGGTCGTTGACGTGGAGGCACGAGCGTCTGCTACCGGGGTGGGGCTCGTCTGTGGTTGCGGCGCGGAAGTGATGAGGACGCTCTAAGATTTCCTTTCTCAGAACACTGGGCCTAACGGGCTAGTAATTGATATTGGGCTGTAGGATATTAGTTATTGGGTCATTGGTTATGTAACTGGGCTTTATTGTTGGCCATGTAATTGGACTGTTATAAAACTTGGGTTTAAAAATTTTTTGTTTATTGATTTATCTTGTATTTTGTTTTGGGTTTTTTGTGTTTGTTTGGGCCGGGCCAATTTGGCCCATTACAGCTGCCCCTTTTTGCTCATTGTCGTGGAACGATAATAGAGCAAAGACTATAAATGGGCCAATTTTGCCAGGGCCTGCTGAGCTTCAACTTCTTGGTGCTTCTTTTCTTCAAGTAGCCTGAATATGCTCCGCTGCAACTTCAGGGAGACATGGTTCGTGTGTTTCTATCCTGCTCTACTGCAACTTCAGAGAGATAAGGATTGTGACTTTGATTTTGCTCCACTACAACTTCAGGGAGACGAAATCTTGCAATCTTCAGCCTGTTGCCCTACTACTTAGGGTTTTAAGGCTCGTTTTCTCTGATCTGCTCCACTGGAGACGAGATCTGCAATCGTCAGCCTACTCCATTACAACTTTAGGGAGCTAGGGCGATAGTCTAAATTTGCTTCACTACAACATCAGGAAGCCTAGATTCACCGTCTTTGATCTGTTCCACTGGAATCCCAGGGAAACAAAATCTATATTTCTCAGCCTACTCCACTACAACTTTAGGGAGCTAGGTTAGTGACTTAAATCTGCTTCACTGCAACTTCAGGAAGTCAAGATTCGTCGTCTTCGATCTGCTCCACTACAACTTCAGGGAAACGAGATCTAAAATTTCAACCTACTCTACTGCAACTTTAGGGAGCTAGGTTAGTGACTTAAATCTGCTTCACTGCAACTTCAGGAAGCCAAGATTCATCATCTTCGATCTGCTCCACTGTAACTTCAGGGAAACAAGATCTAAAATTTCAACCTACTCCACTACAACTTTAGGGAGCTAGGTTGGTGGTTTTAATCTACCTCACTGCAACTTCAAGAAGCCAAGATTCGTCGTCTTCGATCTGCTCCACTGTAACTTCAGATAAACAAGATCTAAAATTTCAACCTACTCCATTACAACTTTAGGGAGCTAGGTTGGTGGCTTTAATCTGCCTCACTGCAACTTCAGGAAGCCTAGATTCGCCGTCTTTGATATGCTTCACTGCAACTTCAAGGAAACAAGATCTGTAGGATCAGCCAATGTCACTACACTGTCTTCTAAAGACATGATTTGTAGAATTGGTTTCCTGTATCTTTGTATGTCAAATAATTAGGATGCTATGATCGAGATGAATCTAATGTCCCTAACTAGATGTGGTGTTTATGTCAAATAATTAGAATGCTATGATCGAAATAAATCAAGTGCTCCTATCTACATGAATGATTATGAATGTAGAAATGTCATGAGAGTGATTCCTTTTTAAATGCTTAAGGTGTCATTGCTCATGATTCATTCGGGTTCTATCTTTGATGTGCTATCGCGTCTTCTTGCTTAGCCGTTATTTCTGACAGAAAATTTGAAGAAATAATCCTAATTTGGGACTACTCTTTTTCCAATGTTTTCCAACTTTGAACCTGGTTAGTTCTGACTAGTGACCCCGTTTCAGGTCCTTTTACTATTTAGAAACTTTTCCAGAGTAATATGCATAACATCTTGTGTGTAGATATTACATGTTCAAAAATCATGATTTCAACAAAAATGCTCGAAAGAGATTATCATAATGGACCAATGGCATTTTTTAAGCAAAATTTTGATGTGAATACATAGGAATACGAATATGATAAGGCGCAAAAAAATGAGAAAAATGTGCCCCAGATATCGCAGCACGAGTTTCACTATTCTAATTTCTCAAAGGCTCCTTCGAACCAAATGTGTATTCAAGAGATTCTGCGTATTTTGTTGATGCTCCAAGGTGTACTGTTCTTCTGTCTTGTTGATTTTGGAAGGACAATACTACCATATGCCCTATATTCAAAATTTGAGCTGCCCGTTTTCGGGTTTTTAACTCAAAAGCCCCTTTGGTTCCAAAGTGCCCTTTGCAGGTTTTCACCTTGGCCTCTCCAGTTTTTTTTTTTTTAGATTTCAGAGCGCCCTTTGCGGGTTTTCACTCTGGCCGCCCTTTCTTCAGGTAAAATACTTATTGATCGAATCCGAGTTACAGGATTGGAAAAGTTTCTACCGTTCATCTCAGCTAGAATCAATGCTCCTCCAGAGAAAGCTTTCTTCACCACGTAAGGCCCTTCCCAATTAGGCATCCATTTCCCTTGAAAGTCCTTATGTATGGGAAGGATCTTTTTTAAAACCAATTCTCGTTCGTGGAATTCTCTAGGGCGAACCTTTTTGTTAAAAGCCCGCATCATTCGCTTTTGGTACATCTGACCATGACGGATAGCTCTTAACCTCTTTTCCTCAATTAGGTTCAATTGATCATATCGAGACTGGATCCACTCGGCTTCTTCTAACTTTAACTCCGACAACACTCGAAGAAACGGGATCTCGACTTCGATTGGCAACACCGCTTCTATTCCGTAGACCAGGGAGAAAGGGGTTGCCCCGGTTGAAGTTCTGACTGATGTTCGATACGCAAAGAGGGAAAATGGTAGCTTCTCATGCCAGTCTCTGTAGGTTTCGGTCATCTTTCCCACAATCTTCTTAATATTTTTATTGGTCGCTTCCACTGCCACATTCATCTTCGGGGGATATGGTGACGAGTTATGATGTCTGATCTTGAATTGACTGCAGACTTCCGCTATCGTACTGTTGTTCAAGTTTAATGCATTGTTAGATATGATCCTCTCCGGTATTCCATATCGACATATGATCTCTTTTTTCAAAAACTTGCTCACTACCGATTTTGTCACACTAGCATACGAAGCAGCTTCTACCCATTTGGTGAAATAGTCGATAACCACGAAAATGAAACGATGCCCATTGGAAGCTTTCGGCGATATTGGTTCAATCACATCCATGCCCCACATAGAGAATGGCCATGGAGAAACCATGACATGCAGCGGTGAAGGAGGTACATGAATTTTGTCTCCATAGATTTGGCACTTATGGCATCTCTTAGCGTAGTTGACACAGTCCCCTTCGATGATGGACCAATAGTACCCGAATCTCATAATTTGCCTGGCCATTGTAAAGCCATTAGCGTGTGTCCCACAGACACCTTCGTGGACTTCTTCCAAGATTTTCTTAGCCTCTACAGCGTCTACACAACTTAGTAACACTTGATCCTTTCTTCTTTTGTACAGGATATCCCTATCTAGGACATAGTCGATGGCCAATCTTCTTAGCGTTCTTTTGTTATTCTCGCTTGTCTGGTCCGGGTATTCACGATTCTTCACATATTGCAATATATCGTGATACCAAGGGTGATCATTTTCTCTTTAACTTCTTCAATATTGTTACAGTGGGCCGGAACTTCATAAATGTTCATCCGGATGGGTTTGACATCTTCTTGTTTGTTCACCTTGATCATGGAGGCTAGGGTAGCCAAAGCATCAGCCATCTGATTTTCGTCTCGTGGAAGGTAGTGGAAGGTGATGTCATCAAACTCTTTAATCAATTCAAGGACCAGCTTCTGATAATTGATTAACTTGGGGTCTCTAGTCTCCCATTCTCTCTTGAGTTGATAAATCACTAGCGCAGAATCCCCATACACCTCTAACACCTTAATCTTATGTTCTATGGCTGCACGGATTCCCATGATGCATGCCTCGTATTCTGCCATATTATTCGTACAATCAAAATCCAATTTACTAGTGAATGGATAATGATCTCCGTTTGGGGATGCTAAGACGGCCCCGATTCCATTACCCATAGCATTTGATACCCCATTGAAGTTCAATTTCTAAGGAAGTTCTTCTAGAGCACTTTCTTCAGTGGTAGCAACACACATTAGGTCTTCATTCGGGAAGTCGAAGTTCAAAGGCTCGTAGTCTTCCAAAGCTCTACTGGCCAGAAAGTCTACTATTGCACTTTCTTTTACTACTTTCTGGTTCACATAGACTATGTCGAATTCAGAAAACAGAATCTGCCATCGCGCCATCCTTCCATTCAAGGCTGTTGACTCCATCATGTACTTTAAAGGGTCCAACTTTGATATGAGCCAAGTGGTGTGATACATCATATATTGCCTCAGCCTGCGGGTTGTCCAGATTAGGGCACAACACAACTTCTCTACCGGCGGGTACCTTGTCTCACATTCCGTGAACTTTTTACTAAGATAGTAAATAGCTTTCTCTTTCCTTCCTGACTCATCATCCTGACCCAATACGCTTCCCATGGAGTTTCCGAATACTGCCAAATACAGTATCAATGGCATATCAAGGTTAGGTGGCATCAGCACCGGGGTGTTGGATGAGTACTGTTTGACCTTGTCGAAAGCCCTTTAGCATTCTTCATCCCATTCACCTGGGTTATGTTTCTTGAGGAGGCGAAAGACAGGGTCACATTTCTCGGTTAGTTGTGAATTGAACCGAACGATGTAATTTAATCTTCCTAGAAAGCCTCGAACTTCTTTCTGAGTGCGTGGCGGGGATAGCTCTTGTATGGCTTTAACTTTGTCTGGATAAATCTCGATCCCTTTCTCACTAACCACGAATCCGAGCAACTTTCCAGACTTGGCTCCAAAGGTACATTTGGCGGGGTTGAGTTTTAGCTGAAACTTTCTCAACCTCAAGAACAATTTTCTTAGGACTTGTATGTGCTCCTTCTCTGTTCGAGACTTAGCTACCTCGACTTCTTTATGCATCATGTCGTGAAAAAGGGTTACCATGGCTCTTTGATAAGTTGCCCCCGCATTCTTCAGTCCAAACGGCATCACCTTGTAGCAGAACGTGCCCCACATGGTTACAAATGTGGTTTTCTCCATATCTTTAGGATGCATCTTGATCTGGTTATATCCCGAAAAACCGTCCATGAATGAAAACAATGAGTGTCCCGTCCTGTTGTCCACTAGGGTGTCGATATGAGGCAGTGGGAAATTTTCTTTTGGGCTGGCTTTATTCAAATCTCTATAGTCCACACACATTCGTACTTTTCCATCTTTCTTAGGGACAGGGACGATGTTGGCTACCCAATCTGAGTATTTCACCACCTTCAGAAATCCAACGTCAAACTGCTTTCGAACCTCTTCCTTTATTTTTAGCAAGACATCGGGCCTCATTCTTCGGAGTTTTTGCTGAACTGGCTTACACTATTCTTTTATTGGAAGTCGATGCACCACGATATCAGTGTCCAACCCGGGCATATCTTGGTATGACCATGCGAAGACGTCTTTGAATTCTTGAAGTAATTCAATGAGGCCTCGCTTCATTTCCGCAGTGATACATGTTTCGATCTTCACCTCTTGTCCTTCTCCTAAGCTCACAATTTCGATTGATTCTTTGTGAGGTAGGATTTGTTTCTCGTCTTGTTCTACCATCCTCAACAAATCAGGAGATAGGTTACAGCCTTGGTCATCTTCAAAATCCTGAGAATCATCCATACACACATCTTGCTCGAAAGGAAATTCTGAGTCGCTAGCAGTGTCACTCGTATCATTAATATCTAGGGACCTGTTATGAGGACGAAGGCAGATACAAAGAATCAAAAGAATTCGAAACATTTATTTACGTGATATGATTATGAATAACGAATGAAATAATATTTAGAAGAATGTTTCAAGAACAAAAGAATTTGAAAGTAATCATTTGTATGGTTATGAATGGAATTGAAAGGACGAGATAACATTTGCTCAAAAATGATAATAACCGTGCATTTTATTGAAATATTGTTTTTAAACATCGGCCTATTTCACAAAAGATTCTTATCACTCCTAGGCCTAGAGCAATAAGTGTGTTTTGGACATTACTCTGAATTCGTTCTAAAAACCACAGGGATCTCTTCCGCAGTCCAGTTGTCCAGAACACTTCCAGGCGTGTAGGGGCAAATGCCCGATAAATTTTCTCTTCCAATCTCCTCTTCTTACATGACGTTGATGTCCAAACTTTTCAGGCTTTCTTTTATAGCTCCCGTCATTGGTGTGTCTCTCTCGGGATGAATGATTCCCCCAAACACAAATATTTTCGATATGTGGGGGAATGTCATTGGTTTTCACTTGATTTCCTCCCCCGTTAATCGAGCTCTCCTTCTTTCTTACTTCTTTTTCAGCTCCCTTCTCCTTTGTTTCACATCCAGCTTAAATCCTAAGCCGAAGCGGTCTCTCTTTTCTTTCAGCATTGGCGTTTCGATCCTTCCTTGTAGATGTCTCCCAAGTCCCTTTCCGGGTAGGGCCCCTTTTCCAATCGTCAACTGGAGGCTCATCCTCGTAGTTTTGGACAATTTTGGCACCAGAATTTTGCTTCCCTCTGCGATGAACGTCGCGTTAACAAATTCCAAAGATCGAAATGAGAATTCGATTGCTTCGCCATCTGTCTCCAAATAGGGTACATTATTGCTCACAGTTGCAATAATATCTTCTTCAGCCTTAATCGTTATCAACCTCCCCTCCGACACCAGCTTCAATTTTTAATGCAACGAGGAAGGCACTGCCCCAGCTGAATGTATCCAGGGCCTCCCCAATAAGTAATTATATGAGGGCTTGATGTTCATTACAAGGAAATCCACGTCATATGTGTTTGGCCCAATCTGAAGGGGTACCTCGATTCTGCCCATCACCTTTCTCTCCGTTCCATCAAATGCCTTCACGATGTTCTGGCACTCCTTCATGTGAAAGCTACCCTTTACAGCGTGTGGTGATATGCAGAGCTTTAGTCGACCTCATACCCCCGAGTGGTATCTCATCGTCATTAAAGAAGATATAGTTATCGGCACTAATGTTGTTAACCAAGCGGTCTAACTTGTTAACGGAGATATCATTGGGAACATACGTTTCATTCAAGACCTTTATTAGCGCGCTGCGATGGACTTCTGAACTCAGAAGCAAGGCCAACACCGAAATACGGGCTGGTTCTTTACGTAGCTATTCAACCACACTGTATTCGCTATGCTTTAAGAATTTTAAAAACTCATTGGCCTCGTCTTCGTTAACTGGCTCATTAACAAGTTTGGTTGCTTTTCCCTTCATTTCCTCGACCACCTGGGCTTTTCCTTTTGTGGGCTGTTCCTCCTCGTTCACCATATCGTAACGCCTCCCACTACGTGTATAGGAACCTCTGTCTTGATCCCCTCTTGAAGCACCAACCGAGCTCTTTTTTCCCGGCATCGTCACACTGCAATCATAATTCCATGGGACCTTTTTGTTGTCTTTGTAATGGAAGACTGCAGGTCTTTGGATTATGACCCTCGGTGGTATTTGTACTCCAGCTTCATTATTTTTGGGTCTCGAAATGATCACTACAGGATAATTAGGTGTTTGATTCTGCGCCTTTGATTCTCCCTCGGATGCGCATACATTTCCCTCTATGGGGTTTTAGCTTCTTCATAGAATTCCATTTCTTTGTTATCTATCATGTTCTGCACGAGGGCCCTGAATTCCACACATTCTTGAATTTCATGCCCCACCTCGTCATGAAACTCACAGTAGTTTCTCTCTTCTTCGGGTTCTTCCATTGGATCCAATGCTATTAATCCTCTCTTGGTCATCTCTTTCCATACCCGCCTCAACAGGGTCTTGATTTCTGCCACTTCATACTTGGTCTTCTTGTTCAAGCCTTCACTTATCCTATTCACTCATTGGTCGGTATGATTGGGTAGTGGGTTTCCTACTACATTGGGAATGGCTGGGTCATCAAATCTCATGATTCCCACCTTAATGAGTCTTTCGACCTCTTTCTTAAACGCAGTACAATTTTCGATTGAGTGCCCGGTGATTCCCGTGTGGTACTCACATTGGGTGTTCGCGTTATACCATTTGGGATACGGGGGTTGCAGTGGCTCCAGGTAGAAAGGGGATACCACATGAGCGTTGAACAGGTTCTAGTACAACTCCCTATATGACATGGGTATAGGGATGTATTGTGGCTTTTCTATGTTCTTCTTCGCATTGGATTATTGCCTTACAGAGCTTTGTTGATTGGTAGTCACCGTTTTGGGTTGATTTAGGGTAATTGACTTGGGCTGCCCCTTGTTGATTGTGCTCGTGTTGTTCACTTCATTGCCTTTTCTCCTCGGGGCTGACTTCCTAGCACTCTCTCCCGATTCTATATTGCCGCTCCTTACAGCATTTTCAATCATTTCTCCCGTCATCACTATGTCGGAGAAACTCTTGGTGGCGCTTCTTAACATATGAGTGATAAAAGGGGCCTTCAAGGTATTTATAAAGAGCATTGTTGTCTCCTTTTCTAGAAGTGGCGGCTGAACTTGTATGGCCACCTCCCTCCATCTTTGTGTGTACTACCTGAAGCTTTCATTCGATTTCTTCTCCATATTCTGAAGAGTGATTCTGTCAGGGGTCATGTCTGTCACGTGATTGTATTGCTTCATAAAGGCTTGGGCCAGGTCCTTCCACGAGTTAATCTTAGAGTGGCTTAATTGGTTGTACCACTTAGACGCCTCCCCGACCAGACTATCTTCAAAGTAATGGATTAATAACTAATCGTTGTTAACATATCCCGTTATTCGCCTATAGAACATAGTGATGTGGGCTTCAGGGCAGCTCGTTCCATTGTATTTCTCGAATTCGGGCATTTTGAATTTAAGGGGAAGGACTAAATCTAGGACTAGACTCAGGTCTTTGGCATCAATCCCTTGATGATGATCTGCGCTTTCCATGGCTTTGAATTTCTCCTCAAGCCATCTACACCGTTCTTCCAATTGTTTTTGCAAATCCATCCTCGCCTTTTCTTCTTCAGCAATTTTATCCAAGTCGGGAACGGGCAGATAGTTCGGGTTGTTAACAAAGTTAGAGCCTGAGCCGGTTTGGAAATTCATCGGTATTGAAGCTCCGACCTGAACTTGATGGGGCATGATCGTGACAGATGGTTTCGGTAGATTAATTTCGGGCTTCATCGGTACATGTGTCGGAGTGAAGCCTGGGGGGTATCGAGGATCCTCGTTAGTTTTTTCGACTTTATCCATAGGGCCCTTTCCCTTATCCGTTCCTCCCAACAGCAGTTAGGATAACTGACTCATCATTTCCCTCTGGGACTCCATCATTTGCTCTTTCATCTCTCGCTGAATCTTGGCTAGCTGCTCTTGCATCTGAGACTGCATTTGTTCTTGCATGTCTTTTTGCATCTGCTCCAATTTCTCGAGTCTCTTATCCATTGATTTTTTCCTTGTATCGTAGGGGTGCGTGGTTGGTTGGTTTTCGTTGGTTTCCAGGTTACTGAAATAATTTTTAATTAATTAATTAGAAAACTTTTATGGCCTTTAATGCATGATGACGTGATGCAATGCAAATGCATGAATGCAAAAGAGACATCAATTTTGATTCAACTGCCCTTAGAAAATTTCACTTGAAAATAAAATATTTTACATAAAGTTGAGTTACAAATAAAATTTCACTCTAATACTCAAAGTCCTAATTTTCCTAAGCAATGAGGCCAGCTCCTGTCCGCGCTCCGACTCCAACTCATATTTCACGCTTAGTGTGTCTGCCTGAACCGCTAGAGTTTGTAAGTAGTCCGCTACCTTCCGGATCTAGGTTATGGCTTCCCCCATAAGGTAATCTCTGTTTCTGACTTGGTCTTGCGCGTGGTGAAGCTGCTCCTTCCAACGATCTTCGTTTGCCTCGAAAAACTGGATCCGCATCTCACAATTTTGCAGTGACGCCTCTAACTCTTCTATTCTTCCTTTCATTTCTTGTATTCTGCTCAAGCTTGCCCTCAATTCTGTCGCAGTGTTGCGGTTTCAGTACTGATGTAGGGACTTCTCAAGTTCTGCCACTCTAGCCCTTAATTCCCCTCGCTTATTTCTGATTTCTGACAGACTTTTCTCCAAATCTTCGTTTCGTGCCTGAGCTTCTCAGAATTTCCTTTCCTACCGGTCGGTATTGGCCTTTTCTTTCTGAATTTTATGGCGCCATTGTTCGGAAGTCTTACCTAACCCCGCAGTTCTCATAGACAGGTGCAACTTCTTATAGTCAGTCTTCAAGCTGTCTAGGTCTTCTTCAGCCTTAGTTTTCCCTTTTTTCCACTTTTCAGCTTCTGACCTCTGGACATCAGCTTCTAACCTTAGGTGCATCTTTTCTTCTTCCAATTGTTCGATCTTCTTCCCAAGCTCCGAACTCTTCTTCTCAAAATCTTGCCTTATAATTTCCAATTCTGATGGGGCGACTTGTAATTGTTCCCCGATAGGTCGAGCATTCTCCAAGCTTGGCCTAGGAGTATTATCATTAATCCTCTTCTTAAACCACTCGCTATACTCGGGCGTTACCATGGCACCGACGGCTAACCTCTTCATCCAACAAGTTTGCTTCCAAGCATCTGATAACTCCCGAACTCTCTTCTTATAGTGAGCATCTTTAAACGAGAATTCACTCTGAGCAAGTCCATGGGTCGTGGGTACAAACTGCCTCGACTTATATTGCCTCAAGGCTAGAAGTGGAGTATACCTGGTAGCTCCCCAAATTCCTAACAACGGCACCCAATCAAAGTTACCATATCGGTACATGATCTCATCAGGAACCATCCAATAAGCTCTTCACTCGATATCCTCCTCCTTGAGG
Source organism: Gossypium arboreum (assembly GCF_025698485.1). Taxonomy (NCBI): domain Eukaryota; kingdom Viridiplantae; phylum Streptophyta; class Magnoliopsida; order Malvales; family Malvaceae; genus Gossypium; species Gossypium arboreum. Next base: position 8,242,072 of record NC_069073.1, on the reverse strand, counting down.
TTCTGAAAAATATCCATCCACTTCTCCTCCGAGATATCCTCCCTCCTTTGTATAGCTGCCTCTTCTTTCAAAGAGGAATAACCTTCGAAAAAAACTCGATAGGAAACCTTGTCTACCTTCCAAAAGTGCCCATGAAACCATACCATCAATAGTTGAGCACATCCAATAAATCGCCCCTCGCCTATCTTCCGACATGAGCTCAAAGATCTAAACTTTTCTGCCAATATTACCGGTATCGGTGTGATTCCCTTTTCAAGGCGATCGAACAAGTCGATGACTGCCTCGTCTACGTGCCTCAAAGCCTTAGGAAAGATTACTAATCCGTAGATGCTTAAGGAAAACATATTGACCCTCTTTCTTTCATCTAGATGCGTCAAGATCAAATATCGTATATTTTCCCAAGGGATACATTTGCTATCTCCTTTTTGCTGAATCCGAGCGGTGACCCGAGGCTCGCTCATCCCAAAAATGCTCATCAGTTTCTTCACGAAAGCCTGATTACTAAAAACCCGGGCATAAGTCTTCTGGACCTGAATCTTTGGACACCTAAGCAGCGTAGTGTATTCCTCTATAATAGGTACCAAATTCACTTCTCCAAAAGTGAAACACTTGTACGCAGAATTCCAAAACTGCACCAGGGATCGGAACAAATGCTTATCCACTCTAATGTTTAGCAGGTAGGACATGTCACCGTAGTTTTGGTAAAACAACTGCTTGATCCCTTCATCCCAACTAACCCAAATGTCTTTCAACTCTTGCAGTTCATTCTGTACTACATTGACGCGAGTGAAATCCTGCAGCTCCGATACATACCCTTCTGCCAAACTATCCCCCCTCTCAGATTGTAGCCTCTCAGACCAAGCACTAACGGCCGCATTATCCTCGACTTTAATAAGAAATTCATTCTCCACGTCAAATTTTCTAACTTAGTAATTGAATGCGGATTAACGCCTCCTTTAATATGCAATGTCATGCAAAAAGATAATCAAAACAAAACACGGGTTAGTATCAAATAATAGCGATAAAATGCAAGCATATAAACAATAATTATAGTGCATATACGGGTAAGTACTAAGGCTCGACACAGCTCCACCCAAGGATAGCTCCTAAAGTTCACTATATGTGGTTTAGTTCTAGGAAAAAGGGTACCCGAACCAGCAGATTCCTCAATCCTCACCCATTATAGGCTCATATAGATTGAGTTTGATTCGGGGGGATACATTTCCCTATGACCATGCGGAGATGAAAATCTCACGAAATCATAGGTACGGATGTACCCCGGAAGCAATCCACTAGCCCATGCGGAGGTGAAAACCTCACGAAAGCGTAGCTTCTTACTCCCACTTAGAAGGTGTGACCAGAGTGGTCATGCAATGAAATGCAGTGCTATTCTACAAGACCCGCACAAACATACAATCAAATGCAATCGAAAGATACATGATTTTTAAAACAGATTTTGATTTTTGACAAAAGGACAGTAGATAATCGAATTTTATGGCTCGACTCAAGTTCAGTCCCCAGTGGAGTCGCCAAGCTGTCGAAACCATCCCTCGATTAAAAAAATTTTAATATTTTAAATTTGATGAAAATACGAGGGGATCGACTTTTTGAAAAATAGAAATATGGAGTCGCCACCGATCTTCTATTTTAGTGTGATCGGATCACTTAAAAGATAAAGTTAATTTAATAAAACATTTTTGGTTTATTAAAATGCGATTTTGGTCTTACGAAAATGTGAGAAAATGGGTTCAGGAGTCGGTTACACATGAGGAAGGATTAGCACCCTCACTACGCCCAAAATTGGTACCAAATCAATTAAATACTGTCCTTATGTCAAAGCTTAAAAAAAAGTTTTTGAAATGTGGTTCTTATCAATAACGTTTAAATGACCCGAGTGGGTTACCAAAATCTTATTGTTTTGACGTCTGAAAGTCTACAATTTGAAATTAACAAAAGGATGCCCAACTGTTTGGTCCAACGAAAAATCGAAACCTAGCACAGTAGGGCACGATTCCTCGAATTTGTCCATTGTCTTACCTTAGAAAATAAGGGTGAAATCTCGAAGGGATCTTTGATGGTTTTGAGCAAATGAAAAAGTGCAACCCAGCACGATTGGGCTCGATTCTCAAATTGCCAAACATCGAACATCACCTTCGTTTTGAAAGGTTTTTAATAATTATGAATAAAGACCTAAAGGAATACTCGATTGTTTTGAACAAACGAGAAATCACAACCCAGCACGATAAGGCATGATTCCCGAATTGTCAAACACCAAGTATTGCCCTCGTTTTAAAGGATTTTTAGAAGAGCCGAGTGAAATCTTGAAGGGATATTTGATTGTTTTAAACAATCGAGAAATTGCTACCCAACACGTTAGGGCACGATCCCACGAATTGCCAAATACCAGATATCGCATTCGTTTTAGGGATTTTAAAAGACACGAGCGAAATTTTAAAGTGATATTCGATTATTTTGAGCAAATACGAAATTGCAACCCAACACGATAGTGCACGATTTTGCGAATTGCCAAACATCAAATCTCATCTTCGTTTAAGGGATTTTAAAAGATGTGAATGGAATTTCGAAGGGAAATTCGATTATTTTGAGCAAATGCGAAATTGCAACCCAACACGTTAGGGCACGATTCCGCGAATTGCCGAACATCAAATTTCGTCTTCGTTTTGAAGAATTTTAAATGAATACTTATAACACTAACTTAAAACATATTAATTCAATTTGAAATGAGATGAAATTGATCGTAAAATTTAGATTTTGTAAAACCACATTTCATAAACCAAGTAGAAAATGATGATATGGGGTAATAGACACATACGGGATACGATCAATTAACAAACTAACAATTAAATATAGCTAACCTAAAAAATGCAACCCGGTTACAAATAATGCATGGAGAATGATTGATATAATAATACAATGGCGAAAATGATAACAATCACACAAGCAAAACAATACATACAATAATATGCCACGATAATGTACATAGCATGATATAGGATAACCAATGCAAGATATAAAACAACATAGCAATTAGAAGCCAATGTGCTATAAAACGGTTTTAAAATAATAACGAATAAATGGACCCATGTATATAGGTTGACAAATTTGTATGAAAACTAGGGATAGCTATATGATTTTTGGAATAGATATCATAGAATAAAAGTTTGAATCGAATTGCATGTAAAATATTTTAAACACAAATACATTTAAAAGTTGACAAATTACATGATGATTTAAATAATATATAATATAAAAGAATAATAATGAAGATATATGACGAGACATAACACATAAAATAGATTTATAAAACATATGTACATGTAAATAGCTTTAAAAATAATCATTAGATTAATAAAAACTTTAACTTAGTCTAAAAAGTATATACATGCATAAGGAAAATATTTGTATAGCAAAAGAGTTGTAGGTAGGAAAACATATTAAAGTAATAATATCGATATATACACGTATGTATATATATAACTTTTGAAAATAATTACATGTAAAATTACAAAAAGATAATATTCATAGGACTAAATTGATTTTATAATAAATTAACAATAGATAAAAAGAACATGCTTTTGTGTAGAGAAAATGCATATACAAATGTATAGATTTAGAAATATATATAGAATATGTGTACTAATATAAACAAGTATAAAAATAATTTAAACTTTACGCAGTATATATATATATATATAATATATTAGAATAACAAAAGGGTTAAAGTGCATGGATATCACCAAAACATTAGGTGTACAAATGATATTAATTTTATTTTAAAGTATGTACACGCACACACACACACATATATATATATATATATAAGAGCATTTTAAACAAACAAATTAGAAAAGGAAGTAAATATAGATGTTAACATATAGATATACATATGCATGTGTATTAGTGATAATGTGAACAACAAATAAATTTTCGAAGATAAAAGGGTTTCAAAGAATAAAATGTTGAAAGTAACGAATAAATACAAAAAAAAAACTCAATTGAATCGAAAATAAAATTAAAAGACCAATTTACAAATAAATAAAAGCAATAAATCATAACTAAGGATTAAGACCCAACACGCACGAATGTTTGAGGGCTAAGGAAGCAATTGTTCTGAGATGCGAAAACGCAGTGTTCAGTTATGGGCTAAATTGAAAATATGCGCATATTCTAGGGCTAAATTAAAAAAGGGAAATAAGGCAAATAACAAATGATTGAACCGCCATGCAAATAGGGAGGACCTAGCTTGCAAATAATCCCTCACCGCAGAAAAACACGCGGGTTATCGGGTTTGGAAACGAATCGGGTCAGGCTTTGATGTCAATACGACATCGTTTGAGGTCTTATAAAAGGGCTCAATCAGCAGATTAGGCCAGCCCCCAAACCTTAGCCTCCATTTTACTCCCTTCGGTCGAACCTCGACCCTCCGTCTGCCATGCCGATCCACCGTGATGAACGGAGATCAGCCTATTCGAGCCTCAAGGTGGTTTCCTTTCCGCCTTCCACTCCCCTCGGACTTCGATTTCGGCGAAGCAAAGGAGATCTCACGGCGTTTTTTCGAGGTGAAGTTTCATTTCCCTCTTTTCCTTTTTATTGTCTTAGATGCGAAAAATAAGGAAAGAAAACCGAAAGGAATAGATCAAGTGAAAAATAAACAATAAAGCCAGAGATTCAAAGAACGGGAATCACCTTCCTCTTTTTTCCTTGCTTTGTATTCAAAATCTGTGTGTGTTTTTTTTTGCATATCCTCTTTTTACAACGATTACATATCCTAGCTTTTATATCCGGAAAGAAGAAAGAAAAAAAAAGAATAAAAAGAATTCGACATTTGTTCTTTGTTTTTTTTCTGCTCTATGCTACTGTTGCGTTTGTCTTGTTCACAGGTACGGAGCAAGGCGCGTGTACGGGGGTCGTATTGGCGCTTGGCGTGGGTGTACGAGGGCTGTTGACGTGGAGGCACGAGCGTACGGCGCTAAGGCTGGGGCTCGTCTGTAGTTGCGGCGCGGAAGTGATGAGGACACTCTAGGGTTTCCTTTCTAAGAACACTGGGCCTAACAGGCTAGTAATTGATATTGGGCTGTAGGGCATTAGTTATTGGGTCATTGGTTATGTAACTGGGCTTTATTGTTGGCATGTAATTGGACTGTTATAAAACTTGGGTTTAAAAATTTTTTGTTTATTGATTTATCTTGTATTTTGTTTTGGGTTTTTTGTGTTTGTTTGGGCCGAGCCAATTTGGCCCATTACACTTACAAGTATAGAGCGTTTGCCAATTAAGCACAAAGACAAAGAAAAAGACTTGAGCTAAATGAAGAATATTAATGCTCACAAGTGCATATACAAAAGATATGAAAAATTGAGCTCTAAGGTTGATAGAATGACACTTTAAGCTTTTTGATCTCTCTACTTGTTGTTGAGCCTTTGGAAGCCAATATTTATAATCCCAAATTGATTTTCAACCATTATAGTTGTTGGCATATTGAATAAAGCCATTGGGGATGAAAATACCAGTGCATTTATGTCACCTGCAACAACAAGTATCGATACTATTAGCATTTAATACAACAGTTTAGTGACTGTTAGCCCTATTTACATCGATACCTGATAAAAGGTATCGATACTTTTTGATGGGTATCAACACTTTATGTGTTTGTTCAAAAATATCTCCAAGTCAAAATGCAAAATCCGTATCGATACTAACCAATGTATCGATAAAATTGTCTAGTATTATAGGTATCGATACTCAATGTGTTTGCTTAAAAATTTTTTCGAAGTTAGAATACAAAAACAATATCTGTACTAGTAAAGGTATCGATTTTAAAAATGTATGGGTATCGATACTTACTGATAAGTATAGATACTTTTTGTTTAGGAAGAAAATTTTCACTTTGTTTAAAATGTTTGAAGGTTTGAACTTGTCTAAAATATTTCTAAGTGTTCAAATTATTTTTCAAAGTATTTGGAGTTTTAGAAAGACTTTGAAATGATTTTATTTTGAGATTAATTTTGTGTTTTCAAAACTCATCTTTATTCAAAAATATTTTATTTGTTATATCAAAATAATTTATCAAAAAAATCTTAGTTTAACAAAAGATTTGTTATCAAGGATCGACTTGAAATTGGAGCAAAATCGAGCCTAAGGGTTCGTTTGTTTACATGTAAAAGGTTTTACAGAAAATGTTTTTTGCATTTTCCTGTGTTTGTTTCAGAGAAAATAGTTTGGTCAACGGAAAATGACTTACAGGTCAAGGTAAAATAAGCTCTTTTTCCTGTAAAATGACTTACCCTTTTAAAAAGCGAAGTCATTTTCCAAAAAGAGCTCATCTTTGGATAATTTTATTTTTATATAAAAATTAACTTAAATCAAGCTTAATATTATTATATTGATAATAAATTTTATTTTTGTTTTTAAAATATTTAAAATATTATATTTTCAATATTATTAAACATACATATTTAATTATTTATATTCAGTCATATAATAAATTATTAATATAATAAATATAATTTATTATATTAATAAATTATTTAATATTTCAATTTTATTTTAATAATAAATTTTAAAAATAATAATTTTAAATAATATTATTCACATATTATTGAAAATATTCAATATTAATATTTTAATAATAAATATTTATTAAAATTATAAATATATTAATAATATTTTTTGTAATAAAATATGTTATAAGTCTATGTACACTTCACAGATTTATAATTTAGTCTTTGTACTTTTATTTTCAAGAATTTAGTCCCTTTATTTTTTAAATTTGAAAATCAAGTCCAATTGTTGACATCGTTAATTTTTTTGTCAATTTTGTTGATATCACATTTTAAATAAAAATACCCACTTAGTAGTCTTGTAATTTAAAAAATGACATTGTAATGAATCTGAATTTAACATAATATTTTTAATATATGCAAAAACAATGTAAAATATAAAATTTTAGATAAAAATAAATTTAATTAAACAATGAAAAAATAAGAAAATCTCAAATGTATGTATGTTTAATTGAAAACAACTTTTATGAAATATTTTTAAGAAATCTACCAAACAACAGAAAATATTTTACACAGATTCTTCCAAACATCAGAAAATATTTGTTTTTCCAGACAAGTAAATCATTTTCTAAAAATTATTTTCCAAAAGTTATTTTCAATGAAACAAACAGAGCCTAAAGTTGGAATCTCATCCTATTGGTTTATTTATTTAAATTTCATTTATGCCTGTTATTTCAATTACAATTATATTTATTATTTTTACTTTTATGATATTTAATTTTTCGTTTTTTATTTTTACTTAGACTGTCACACATTGTGGGCACAACAACTACCTAAACGCTTAGCCTAGTTGAACCAAACAACAATTTTAAATATCTCGATCTCTGTGAAATTGACCCTACTCACTATACTGCTATTTATATATTGTTTTGGTGTAGGAGTATTATTTTTTTCTGGATTTGACACCCATCACCTAGGATAAGACATCTTAGGACTACGAGCAATTAATGACCCTGGAGTTTCACGTGGACCTCACATTGTCTTAGTGGAGACGCATAGGCCTAAGGTTTGAGCTGGGCTAAGGTTCGAAAGTTATTTCAAGGTTTACTGGTTGATAGGTCGGCAATATATAATTCACTAGAATGTTAGCTCTGTCGGGAGACATGTGTCAGGTTCTTTTAGGATATAGTATGAGGTTCGTGATGTTCTCTATGTAGGGTACGACATAAACTAATAAATATTATTATAATAGTGTTTTTTTTTCTTTTTCATATTTTTATACAAAATTCATGAAAAGGTACTTAAAACTAAAATAATTCAAATGATAGAATTTAAATCTAAAATAGGAAGGTGGCCAAAAGTCTCAATCTTTCATTTCATCATATTTGTTGTTTTACATAATTCTTCTTAAAACAGTGTTTCACTTAATCTAATAGATAATTTCTGTAGATAACCAAAACACTCACAAAAAGTAACAATAAAGCAGTTAAATCAAACGAAAATGGTACTAAAATGAAAAACTCTTATTTGACTAAATCTTTTATAAAGGTAGTTCTTATTTGACATTTTAAAAGGTTTGCCTTAACGTGAGAAACCCATACAGTTTTTTTCTTTTAAAGCTATTCAGGCCCATTTTTTGCTAAACAGTTAGGGGTACTTTTTCTCTCACATTTCCAATATATTTGCATCAAAGAACCCATATTACAACAATGAAGGGGTTATGTTGTTGAAGAAGAAGACATAGTTAACATATAGGTTTAGGTTTTTCATCTCAAATGGTAACACAAATGCTTGTTTTTGTCAAGATAGACATATCAACTGGATTACAAAAGTGTATCCCCTTCTTACTGTTGTTGATGTTGAAATTGTTGCTGCTCTACCTGACACCTAAATTATTATATTGTAGGTTGAATAATATACTTCTTTTTCTGTGTATGTTTGGAATGGATCACATATATAGGGACCATTTTATTTGGCAATAATTGTACTTTTGCTTTTCTATTACAACAGTTAGCCACACTTTCCACTGTGCCATCTTTACATGTAACCCCATTGCTTCTTTACACTTTAATATATTATATATGCGAGGGCTGAGCATGAAATAACCAAAACCCTAAAAAAATTTCTCTCCCATCTCTTTCGACCCTGCAAACAAAGACGTGAAGGGTTTCTCTCTCTCTCTCGATCAAGGAAATTAATTAATTAAAAAAAAAGCCCTTCTGATTTACATATATATAATCTATAGAGAGAGTTATGAGTTTTCAATGAGAAACATGTATTGGAGGTTTAAAAGTACTCTTGTGAATCACCATCCAAACACTTCAAAGCTGCTTTGCCATTCATTCTTTGGTTGTGTGCATCCCTAGGGTTTCATATATATATGATAAAAAGATTTTACTATATATTCCAAGGATGTTTAGTGATTATGTTGTATTTGGACAATAGCAAAGGCCAGAAGTACTAGCTATATTTTTCAAACTGGGATCCACTTTCTCACCATCCATAGATATGGTTTTCAAAGACGAAATCATTTTCAATAAGTGAAAAGATAGCTGTTTTTTTTTTTTAATTTTCTTTTCAAGATGAACAAACGAAGTTGCCCACGGCACCATTTTCTCACGACTCAAATCAGGGATTTAAATTTGCGGCCGTGGATGTGTTATCATTGCATCCTTTTTATTGTGGTTGGTAGATATAAATGTGCTTATTTGTGATACATATAAACTCCACATACCCATGATAAAAAAAAAAAAAAGGTCGAAATTATTATCTCATGTTGTCATAGAATTTTTTTCACCAATATTTTCTTTTTTATTGCTTTCAGTATTAATATTTTTTTTCGTTGAGAAAAATAATTTTTTTATTTAAGATGAAACTCATTTCATTTAGGTACAAGACCAAACCTCTAGCCACTGTTTCAAAAATCAAACAACATGAATGAAAATATCAGATCATATAGACCATTTGAACTGTTTAACTAAGAAATGATAATTTGTCTATGGGATGAGGCTAGAAATTTTGTTTAAGGGGTTCATTGTGGGGGAATGCCTCTTATTTTGGCCAAATTTTATTTTGCCTTTTCTTCTCTCAGATAAATTATATTTTTAGTTTTCCACTTAAACTCTGATTAACTTAGAGCTACGAATTTCAACCTATAAATAAACTTTAGTTACTCTAGGTTTTACACAAAAAAAAATATTTACACAAAAAAAAATTTAGATTGAGAGAATTTTATTCTTTGTTTTTAAAAGATTTTTCTTGTGGGGCTTTAGGCTTTTCTTTTAATTCTCTAAATCTTTTGTACTCTTTTTTATTATAGTGAAATCTCCTTTTTGCCTATGATTTTTTATCCTCTATTGAAAAGTTTTTCCACATAAAATTTACATGGTCAATCTTTACTATATTTAATATTGAATATTGTATTTAAATGCAACAAAATAAATTTGAATTGTACGATCCAAATCAATTGAAGTGAAGAAATCGAAAGTTGGAAGAAGGTTTTCTTTTTCTTTTTCTTCTTTATACTCAATGTTAGGCCATATTTCTTTCTGCAGAAAAGTTTTGTGGTCCAATTTTCAACCCTAGTGGATGTTTTAAAGCATATATATATATATATATATATATATATAGAACGGTCCCAACCCTATAAGGTAATTGTTAACGTCTCAACTCTCGAGTAACTATCAAACACATAAAATTGACAATTTGCTATTAAGACTATACACCACATATTTATCAACCACCAATCAAACAACTTAATGCAGATTTCATTTTTGTCTTTTAATATTCTCTCCTCACTTTGTAATTTCTAAAAGATTAGTACATGGATACCACCAATCCAACATATATTTTGTCATGTCAAACACGACTCTAATACTTGGACATTACTTTTGCTATATGTATCCAACAAGTTATATAGTGATTATTGATTGGTGGCTGATAATGTAGATAAAATTAGCATAAAATACATATTCAATTTAACTTCAACAATAATTTTTTCTACTCGTTCAATAATTGTAAATGTACAATATCATTTTCAAGTAATAACTATAATAAAATAAATTTATTAGGAAGTATTTCAAACATCAAACTCCCGTAAAAACTTAAAACTGATTTCAACTAATTGACTCAATTCACTCGCTAACCAACTGAGTAATATAAGTTAACAATTACTAAAAAACAATTATAAATAAAAATAAAAATAAAAGCCTATATTACTCATATAACCTTGATTCATAAAATGGAGTGATTAAGAATCACCTTCAATCAATAACAATTAATAATTTATGTTGAATTAGCCTAAATTTAGAATCAATGACACAATTTTCAAATTTAGTTCTAAGTGCAATGTGTGGTTGGTCGTATTCCCTGAACCAATCTTGGAGGAGATACTTATAAGTACAAGTGCCCCTACCGCACCTTGTCTAACACCTCGAGTGATATACTACAATTATGGTGTCTTCAGTATACACCAAGAGGCCGAATCAGTGTTTAAAAAATTTTAAGAAAATAAGCTCAAGAAAGTTAGACACAAGAATTTATGGTGGTTTAGCTCAAATTCCTACTTCCACTATTTTAATTTTCCACAACTAATGATTTTTCTCAATTCAATAATTGGTACTTTTTAAGGACAAGGTATAATCTTTACAAGACACTATCTTTTGATTAGGTAAGATAGAACCACTTTCCACCTAAAGCAAACTTTCACAAAATGAGAAATAAAATTAAGAATGAATGAAAGCCTTTCAAAGGTAAAATATACAATGAATAACTCTCACAAATACAATTAAACATTTGAAAGAAAGAATAAAAAATAGATTTAACAAGTGTTTGTAAAAGAATATGACTAAAATAAAGGAAAGATTGGGTTTTTTCTTAATTGACTTTATAAGTTTATTTCTTATCTTCATTTGAGTGTTATTAAATTATATTTATACCCTCTCATTGAATTAGAAATGTTTGGAGCCATTGGATGCATTAATTTCACACATTAAATGCAATCTACAAGGTCAAGTCTCGAGACATGCAAGGGTGGTATCAAGACTTAGTTGAAAAATAGTTGATAGAAAAACTTATGTCTCAAGACTTTGAAAGGATGTCTCGAGACTTCAAGAACAAGTCTCGAGACTTGAAGATCATGTCCAATTGAACCCTTTGAGATATAAACCCAATAAATTCAATTAATAACTCTATTCAACACTCTAAGAAATAATCTTTGGCAAATTGAAGGATGAAGAATCAATTCCCATGACTCCTTGAAGAAAATCAAGAAGAAAATTACTTCTAAAAATCACACGAAAGCAATCTTACACAAAAGAAACTAATTCCCAGAGTTGAAACTTTTATTGATGAAAAACAATTGTGTTTTTAATGAATAATGAAGAGGCCTTTATATAGGCTAGCTGGTTACATCCAAATAACGCTCTCAAGTATAATCAAACTCTAATTAATCTAAATAAGAAGTAGTTTTAAACTAATATTTCTTGTTGACTACGAAACACAAAACTCCTAAACAAAATAATAAAATAACAAAACCTACTAAATACAATACTCGGTTCATATATAATAAAAATTAAGCCTAAAAATCGAACCCCATATAATTTAAACTTGAATTAAAGCCTAAAACTCATAATTTTTCGTAATAATCCTGTCCAAAAATTATGTTCAGTCAGTCATCATTAAAACAATCATAACTTGAGCTCCCAAACTCGAAATCAAGTGATTCAAATTGCATTTCGAGGTTAAAAGATATCTACTCAAACGCTATGCATATACATCTCAACCCATAAATACTTGGATCCCATCCAAAAATTCGTCGCAAATCAACTGATCTTCTAAACCTTAAAATTTGCAGCTTGGTTGAATTGACTTTAATAAATTTCACACCACCCATGCATATATCAAGTAATAATTTGGCAAATCATTTTTCCAAGGCATTGCCAACCATAATATTTGAAAGACTAACATACGATATTAGAATGTATCAACTCAAAAATATATTGTGATGTTGTTATTAGAGAGAGTTTAAAACAAGTTTTATTTTTTTCCTTTAAGCAATGTTTTGTCGTCCTACTAGACTTTCCTAGTAACTTCTATAAATCTTGTAACCCTTAAATAATTTATAAAGTGCTTTATTTTTTTTTTTTGGTAACCTATGACGGTTGAAGCCCTATAAATAAATGGCAAGTATAGGCTTTTTGTATGTAGTGAAAGCTAAAGTATCCTTTATTTTTTTACTCCTCTCTTGTTCATTTTATAATTTTCTTAGTTCATTTCACAATTTTATTAGTTTATGAAAATTTGGGCTTTTAACTTTTCTTTTTAAATGAATATTTGATTTGGGTTTATTATAAATGTTTTTACTTTTAAAATAAGAAAAAATAGGTATTAATTCTTTTTGGGTCATTTACTTTTAAAATTAATATTTTTTTCTACAAAATAATGTCAAGTGGAAGTATAATAGTGGATCACATGTCACATGATGTCATGTTTTAACACCTGTTAGACTAAAATATTGTAATGGTAGACGGAACAAAAATACAGGCATCGAAATGAACAAATTGAAATTATATGTTTTTTTTTTTTTTTTTTTTACAATTGGGGTTAAACAACTTTTGAAATTTCTAATTTGTATTGGTATAGATAATTTTTTTCTATTATTAAATTAATGTATTATATCATTTATATTCTATATATTATATATTTGAATTTTTATTTTTACAATTGTGGTTGGAGAATAGGGTTGTTTGAGATTAAATACAAGCTCTCATGTCTACGACACAATGCTCTTATCACTAGGTGAAAAGGTTGTTGGCTAAATAATTATTAATTTTATATATTTGCTATACATATATAATTATTTTATTAAAATGTTTTATAATAATTAAAATTTTAAAAATTTATTTCACTTTATAATTTAACATAAAATGTACTATTAATAATTTTTTATATAAATATGCAATGTTTATAAATACATTTCATAAAATAAATAATTATTTATTTATATTTTATTTTAATTATATTAATTATTAATGTTTGTTCTGAGTTTTCATTTAAAATTAAAACTTTTCAAATTTTGTATTAAATTTATCTCAAGCTAGAATTAGACTCAGACTCTCTTGAATTGAAGACGTTATAAGCTTAAATTTTTTAGACTCGAATCGATAGAGTCCAACTTTGAAGCTCGATATTCTTTTTGCCTATGTTGGTTTGGTTGATTTTATGCCATAAGCTATTCTGGAGATTCTAGTGGTAGAATTACGTTTTATTAGGATTTTTCCTGTATGTACGATCTATTAATTATTGTATCAATAAAGTTTTACCTTTTAAAAGATAGATTTAGAGTATCACATAGAAAATATATTTTAAGTAAAATTCTTTCTTTTAGGTTCTACATTTTTTATTTGTTTAATCCTTCATACATATTTTATTTTCTATTTTTAGTTTGTCATGAAATAATTAAATTATATTATATTCTTTTACAAACTTATTAAGTAATGGCTTTATAATTTTCATCAAGAGGATTCATTCATACTTAAAATTTAAGTGGTTTTAGAATAATTTCATATTATTTTATATGATTAATATTTTAATTATTTAACTATTGAATTTATTAAAATGTTTGTATGTGAAGGATCTTCCATTGACCTTCCGAATTCATGATACATTGAGTCCTTCTAAGTACAGTAATCCCTGCCTCCTCTATTCCCTTATCAGTCAAGGCTTGGACTACTTTAGGGCAATCAGTCTGAATTATGGCCCGTCTATAGCCTTTATTAAGTAACAAAAGGATCCCATCTAGGATGCTTCAAACTTCAGCCTCAAATGGTGAACAAACACCTAAATAGCGACTGAATCCCATAATTCAATTTTCATCCCTGTCTCGTACCAGGCCTCCTGTAGCTGCATGACCAGAATCTCTCGCCACCGCACCATCAGTAGACAAAAGCACCCGTGTACTCTCGAAAATATTAGCATGGTTCAAGTAGGAAACATTGCTCTTGTATCCACTAAAGTATAATTCAAATTGACGAGCCCAACTAATAGAGACTTTCACCACTTCAGTTGTCGACCAAGAGATATTCTGAAAAGTAAAAAGCTTCCTATTCTTCTAGATACGCCAAGCAATTAATCCAAAAAGGCACGACCAAGTGACTCCACTATCCTACAATCTCACATGACAACAAAGATTAGATGAAATCCAAACCTGGAATGAGTCAAAAAAGAACCTTTGCTTATGTTGATTTGAAAACACGTGCATCCACACATCCTTTGCCGCCGGACAATCACGAAGAACATGGACCATGTCCTTAAACTCATGATCACATATAGTGCATGAATTACTTTGACCGATTCCCCTCCTCGTACGCTACGAATTTGTAAGAAGTTTCTGTTTAAAGATAAGCCAGAGAAAAAATCTCACTCTCTGTGGACCCTGATATTTCCAAATAGTCTTCTAATTCTTGTCCCGAGAACTCCAAGTGTCTTCTTTTAAAGTCCATAAAGCACTACGAACCAAAAAAGCGCCTGATGTCAATCAAGCCTATATCACTTTGTCCGATCCTGAGTCAAGATGAGGAGAAGGGATACTAATGATCATATTAATCACATCTTCAGGCAACCAGACACGAAACAAATCCAAATTCCAGCTACATCAGAGTTGACCAACTCCCTAACAAAACAATCCAAATTAAGGTTGGAAGAAAATGAAATTTTCAAAAGTAGAGGACCCATACCTAAGATCTAAGAGTCCTTCCAACAACGAACACTTGTACCATCTCCAATGGCCAAAGCTAAGTTTTCACGGAGTAATAGCCATATCTTACCAAGAGACCACCATAAATGCGAGCACTAACTCCTATTAATAGATTCTGAGATCTAATTTTTCCATCCATACTTAGCTTGAAGGATGCGAACCCATAAGGCATTACTCTTTGAAACTAAACTGAATCCAATCTTCATGAGAAAAGACATGTTCTTGTCACTCAAATGCCAAAAACCAAGCCCACCTCGAGACCGTGGTTGACATATAGAGTCCCAACCCACTAACAAAATTTTTAGTTGACTATCAACACAACCCCAAATAAACTGTCTGACCAATCTTTCAATTTCTGCACAAACACCTTTAGGTATCAGTATCGACTGCATAAAATAAGTAGGAATAGAAAGAAGAACGGACTGGGCCAAGGTGATTCTCCCTACTATGGACAACTTTCTTGCATCCCAACTATGAAGCTTACATCTTGCCTTATCAACCACAAAACTAAAGGTACTTTTAGTTACCCTATTATGCAGGAGAGGGATGCTTAAATAATAGCCAAGATTCTGAACTTCCTGAAAGCCGAACATTTGAACAATCTTGTTACGCTTATTATTATTAATACCTTTAGAAAAGTAAATATTACTTTTCTTAGTGCTAATTCTATAACCCAGAACTTCATAAAACCGATTAAAAATGCTCTTCAGTAAACACGCTTGATCAAATTGAGCTTTCCAAAAAGTCACCAAGTCATCGGTAAAAAAAAAAGATGGGAGATTACTGGACCTACTATTGAAAACTATTACTGGACCTGCTCTTGAAAGCTGAATAGGTTTCCACCTACCACTATCAATACCGACCTAATAAGATACCCCGACCAATCCATGCATAGCACAAAAAGGTAAAGTGATAAAGGACACCCTTGACGGATTCCTCTAGCTGGCTTAAACTTATGGGTAGGCATGCCGTGCCAAAAAATTTGCATAGAAGAAAAAGGTATAGCCGATATAATCACTTTTTGCAAGAACTCAGGCATCCCAACAGCCGTCAACGAAGCACTTATAAAGTCTCAACTAACTCTATCATACGCTTTCTCCAAGTCCAACTTGATAGCTATCTAATTTTTCCCATTCCGCTTGCAACACATAGAATGTATGACTTTTTGTGCTAGAATGATATTATCAGATATGTTCCAGCCAGCTATGAACCCAGCCTGTTCCTAAGAAATAAGTTTAGGGAAAACTAACTTAAGTCGATTAGCAATCACTTTCATAACCAATTTATACATAACAGAACACAAACTAATAGGCCGAAACTGACTAAAATTATCGGGACAGTCCTTTTTTGGAATTAAGACGATCATCGTATTATTCAAGTTCTGCTCAATCGGTTGCCAATGAAAACTCCTTTCACCTAGTTGCAAATATCATTACCAAGAATATCTCACTGGCTTTGAAAGAAATGAGCATGATAGCCATCACTTTCGGGAGCTTTTAAAGGTGCCATATCAAATAAAGCCTTTTTGATCTCATCATTTGTGATTAACTCCTTCAAAAAAGTAATCTCTGAAGGATTCAAACGAGGAAAACTAATATTGGGTAAGTTTCACAAGGCTTGAGGTACTTCACCATAAAGTTTCTCAAAGAACCCCACTGCTTCAGTTTGTAAAATATACTGATTAAAGCACCACTCCCTATTGTTGATACGTAAGGCTGTAATACGGTTAAATTTCCTTCTCTTAATCGCACGAATATGAAAAAATTTAGTATTTTTATCTTTCAAATTAATCCAGTCACACCGAGCCTTTTGTCTCTAAAGTAAATCTTCATGATTAAAAATGTTTTCCAACTCATCCCGAACTTTCATCTCTTGTTTAGCTAAAAACTTGAGTCGGACTTGTCTAGGGCGTTTTGAATGTAGTTGAGTGATCTCATGAGATGTCACTACGAGAACCTAAGATACCATAGACGTTCTTGTTCCAATCTTTGACATAAGAGGTAATATTATTCAAAGAATCTGACATATTGCCCGCAAAGTTCCACTTTCTTTGACAAAGGTAGGAAAATTATTATGCTTAGTCCAACTAACTGAAAACCTGAAAGGTCTACCTTTAGCCAAATTCAAATCTGGTCTTGTAAACAGAAGAAGAGGCCGATGGTAAAATTTAATGCGTAAAAGATACGAGACTAAACACTGTGGAAAAAATATCATCCATGCATCATTCGCTAGAGCTCGATCAAGTCTGACAAAGGACCGCAAAATCCCAAATCCTACAATTCACAAGAGTCAACAAAATTACCAAATAAACCACATCTCTTATCCATGGTACAAGGACTTTGCTTATCCTTAGAAGATAAGATGGAATTAAAATCACCCATCAATAACCAAAGGATCGATTAAAGAGGTATTGTAGATTTTAGCCCACCCCAAATGAGCTTTCGTTTTGATCTATCTAGACTGCTATAAACAAAGGAAATAAGAAATGAATTATTGGGAACTTGGAACACGAAAAATAATAAATTGAGAGTGATTTCGAAGGATTTGAATTCGCATAGAATCTTTCCATCCTACTCAGATACCACTTGAAAAACCAACTGCCTCTGTAATACCCTACCCGTATTCATTGCCGGAATAGGGTACGAGGCATTACCGGAGTTTACGAATTAAATTTTTTTTTTCTTTCAATTCAACATATTTTCATGATAGATTCATGCATTTATATAAGATAACGTCATCACATATCTATAACCAGGTTTGTTAACCATATTAATGGCTAACTTTACATTCATTTCACGTTAACATTTACTTTGTTAGCTTATACATGCCATTGATTTCCAAAATAAAGTTTCTTTATATACCGAAATCCTGAGGTTGACAGTGTGATGTGTCTCTGACCAAATCCGACCTCCGAGCTCTTAACACTTGATACTTGTTTGTAAACAGTAAAAATATATTAATCCCAAACTTTTTCCTTTCCTCGATCTAGCTTCGTATTTGAATCTTCTGGATTTGGTGCAAAAATTATGAAATACAAGCTTAGAGAACCCTCCTATGGCGTTTTTAGCTGCTGGAATTGAAGAGAAATGAAGAGAAATCTAGATATTTCCTATTTAGTCCTAGTTTTATTTAGTTAATTTTGTAATATTCCAATTTTACCCTTAATTTATCAATTTTTCTCGATTTCATACCCTTGCCGTCCAGCCCAAATAACTTCTCGGGTCTAATTGCCTTTTATATCCTTTCTCATTAGACTAATAAGCTATTTAATCATTCTAGCAACTTTTACACCTATTACAATTCAGTCCTTTTCATTTAATTGACTACCCAAACATTAAAATTTCCTAACGAAATTTTAATACCACATTAATAACATTTCATAAATATTTATAAAATTATTTTTGACTCGGTTTTACGAGATAGAGGTCCCGATACCTTATTTTACCCAATTTCTTCAATAATTTCTTTTTCTAACTAATCACTAAATTGATAAAATTTTCCTATCAATATTTTCATACGATTTTTCTATCATATAAATTTTCAAGCAAAAATATTGAAATAAATTTCTCTTTAAATCGGATTTATGGTTACGAAACCATTGTTCCGATAACCTTGAATTTAGGCCATTACAACTTTCCCCCCCTTTTAAGGATTTTCGTCCTCGAAAATCTTACCAGTAAAGAGGTTTGGGTATTGTTTCCTCATTGCCTCCTCCGGTTCCCATGTTGCTTCCTCAATCCCGTGCTTTTGCCACAATACTTTCACCAAATTTATCTTTTTATTTCTAAGCTCTTTTGTCTCCCGTGCCAATATCTTGACCGGTTCTTCACTGTAAGTCATATCCGGTTGAATCTCTACTCATCGGAGAAATAACATGTGAATGATCCGATCGATATCGTCGTAACATAGATACATGAAAAACATTATGGATTCTATCAAGTTCCGGTGGTAATGCCAATCGATAAGCGACCGGTCCAATTCTTTCTATGATTTCATAGGGCCCGATAAATCTTGGACTCAATTTACCCTTTCGACCGAATCGAAGAACTTTCTTCCAATGAGACACTTTCAGAAATACCTTGTCACCGACTTGAAATTCAGTCTCTTTTCGCTTAAGGTCAGCATATGATTTTTGACGATCGGAAGCTGTTTTTAGACTATCTCGAATAACCTTTACTTTTTCTTCTGCTTCCGGATCAAATCAACCCCATGTATCTTCCTTTCATCGAGCTCATCCAATATAACGGTGTTCTACATTTTCTACCATACAAAGCTTCATACGGAGCCATTTTAATACTAGATCGATAATCATTATTGTAAGCAAATTCAATCAAAGGTAGATACCTCTCCCAATTACCTTCAAACTCTAGTATACAACATCGAGCATATCTTCCAATACTTGAATTACACGCCAGATTGACCATCCGTCGAGGATGAAATGCAGTGTTGAAATACAACTGAGTACCCAAGGCTTCTTGCAATTTGTCCCAGAAACGATACGTAAATCGGGGATCTCTATCTGATATAATAGAGACAGGCACTCCATGTAACCTGACAATCTCAGATATGTACAGTTCAGCTAGTTTATCTAAAGAATAATCCATATGTACCGGAATAAAGTGAGCTGACTTTGTCAATCGATCTACAATCACCCAAATAGCATCTTTTTTCCTCGGAGACAAAGGTAGCCCCGATACAAAATCCATAGTGATTCTTTCCCATTTCCATTCCTAGTATAGTAATTGGTCAAGTAACCCGAAGGTACCGATGTTCACTTTAACTTGTTGACATATTAAACACCTTGATACAAACTCGGAGATATCACGTTTCATTCCGACCACCAAGACATCTTTTTCAGATCATTATACATTTTATTACTCCCGGATGTACAGACATAGTACTACCGTGGGCCTCGTAGAATCTTCAGATGAGCTCAATTCAAGTACACATACCCTACCTCGAATAATAAACAATCATCGAACCAATCAAATTCGAATCATTACCGACTCACACTGTGTCTGCTTATCCTGTAACTTCTCATCATTCTTCCGAGCTTCACATATTTATCAGTAAAAATGTCGGTTTAGCTCTTAATTCAGCTAGATTGAACCATCATCATCAATGATAATCGGGTATTCATAGCTCGTAAAGCAAACAGAGATTTCCTCAAAGCATCACTACAACATTAGCCTTACCGGATGGTAATCAATAATCAAATCATAGTCCTTTATCGCCAAGCTACTGCTACTGTCTCAAATTCAAATCTTTCGTGTCATCAAATATTTCAAGCTTTTATGATCGGATAAATATGACATTTCTCACCGTACAAGTAATGCCGCCATATCTTTAGCGCAAATACAATAGCAACTAATTTAAGATCATGTACTGGGTAATTTCTTTCATGTGGTTTAAGTTGTCTTGAAGCATAGGCTATTACTTTACCTTCTTGCATCAAAACACAACCTAAACCATTTAATGAGGCATCACTTGTAAATAACAAATTCCTTACCTTGCTCAGCCGCACTAATACAGGTGCTTTCGTTAATAGGTCTTTCAATCGGTTGAAACTTTGTTGACATTCATCAGTCCACTCGAACTTTACATCTTTCTGCAATAATCGAGTCATTGGAGAAGCTATCATAGAGAATCCCTGTACAAATCTCCGATAATAACCACTAAACCCAAGAAACTTCTAACTTCGGATACATTCCTCGGTGGACTCCAATTGACAATAGTGAGATTTTACTTGGATCTACCCCGATGCCTTCGACAGATACAATGTGTCCAAGAAAACTCACTTCTCGGCCAAAATTCACATTTCTTGAATTTAGCATACAACCGCTTCTCTCGTAGAATTTGCAACACAATTCTCAAATGTTCGCATGTTCTTCTTCATCCCGAGAATAAACCAAAATATCATCAATGAATACTACTACAAATCTGTCTAAGTACGGTCTAAATATCCGGTTCATCAAATCCATGAATCTGCGGTGCATTAGTTAGCCCAAACGGCATAACTAGAAACTCATAATGCCCGTACACGGTTCTAAAGGCTGTTTTTGGCACATCCGACTCCTTTACCCGAATCGATAATAACCGATCAAGATCAATCTTTGAAAACATAGTAGTACCTTTCACCGATCAAATAAATCATCAATCCGGGTAATGTACTTATTCTTCATGGTTACTTTATTAAGTCGCCGGTAGTCGATACACAATCTCAAAGACCCATCTTTCTTTTCACAAAGTAACCGGAGCACCCCAAGGTGAATGACTCGGTCGAACAAAACCCCATCAACAAGCTCTTGCAATTGTGTCTTTAACTCTTTTAATTCTATAGGATCCATCCGAGCGGAGCTATGGAGATCGGAGTAGTTCCGGAATCAAATCTATAGAAAATTCCACTTCTCTTTCGGTGGCAATCTGGTAATTCTTCCGAAACACATCGAAAATTCACATACCATCGAATCGCCTGTATCTTTGACTCGAGATACCTTGGTGTCGAGTACATAAGCCAAGTAAGCATCATACCCTTTTTGACATACCTCATGTCGCCATTATCGAAATCATATCGATAACCCTCTCATCGATCAGATTTAACTCGAGCAACTCACCATTCGACATTTTAACACAATATATTTTTGTTTACAATTTACTACCGCATCATCTTTGGGTTAACCAATCCATACCCAATATCACGTCAAATTCATCAAATGGCGGTAACATCAAATCACCGAAATAATAACCTCTTACCATCGGTGGACAATTTTACAAATTTTATCCACTAACACGACCGACCGGGGGTTTGAGACTTTAACCACAAATTCAAGAGGTTCAACAGATAAATTTTAACAATTGCAAGTTTAACACATATATATGAATGCGTAGAACCGGGATCAATCAATGCAAGAATATCGAGATCAAGTAAAGAAAATGTACCAAGAATAACATCGGTGCTAAAGCATCTTCTCCGCACGAATGGCATATGTCCTAGCAGTGCTCGTACCTCGTGCCTACCTATAGTATCTTTTGTAGCTCCTCAACTACCACCGACATTACTGGATGGTCGAGGTGGTCGCCTCGAAACTAGATTACTCGGCTTCGATATATGTTCAACTTCTTTTCAACCCTTTCGGACAATCTCGAGGAAATGGTTAAAGAACTACATCGATAACAAGCCCCACTCTTAAATCGGCATTCACCAAAATGAGCTTTATTACAGTACTGGCATCTCGGTTTAGGAGTGCCAACACTGCCAACACTGGTCACTGATGGAGTAGAAGGCCTTGGATTAGTGCGTTGAGAACCTCGTTCTTTGCCCGAATACCCAATGGCTGAAGTAGAATGATCTTGATATTTCTTCAATTTCTTTGAAGCAGAAAACTGGGTTTTTCCCATCGATCTTTTACTAAAAATTCGAGCTTCCCTTTCAGCCTGTTTCTTTTCTTTGCTCAATTCTTCTGCTTTATAAGCTCTCTCTGCCAATGTAGCAAACTCTCGAATTTCAAGAATTCCGATCAGTAACTTAATGTCTTCATTCAACCCTTCTTCGAATCGTTTACACATTTCAACTTCTGACTGTACCCATTCTCGAGCATATTTACTCAATCGAACAAATTCTCTTTCATATTCAGATACTGATCTATTGCCCTGTTTTAGCTCAAGAAATTCTTTTCTTTTCGGTCAAGGAACCTCTGGTGATATATTTTTTTGAACTCGATGCGAAAGAATTCCCATGTAATTTCTTCTTCGAACAATGAAGCTTTAGTATTCCACCAATGGTAAGTCAGTATCTTTTAGCAAGTGAGACGGCACATTTCGGACATTCTTCGGTGTACAAGATAATTCTTCCGAACCCGAGTAGTATTTTCTAACCGAATTCAGCCCGTTCGAATCATCATCAATCTGCTGTCAAATTCTTCTACCCATATTTTCAAATTTTATCTCTTGGAGCTTTCCTTTTCCGATGATTCAAGATCTGTACCTTGTGGGATCTCGAGAACCGGTGGAGGAGCGGGAGGGGAGCTTGAACTTGCTGCACTCTGAGGTTAGTTCTTAAGTATTGATTAAACCATTCATTCATCATTTGAAAGAAGGTTGTTTTGCCTCCTCCCTCGACCCTCTGTCTCGGCCTTCTATCGCTAGTTTCTTCTCTTTGTCTTCGGAAGCCGAGCATAACTCCCACTTCCTCAGATTGAGCTCGGTCGGATGACATTACTATAAGAAAAACACATTTTAAATGGTCAGGAGATATCACACTATCAATAATAATTTAAATGGCATGTATAGCTAATCTCGTATTTGCTACATCTGTCCTAGAACCGGCTAAACCATAACTCTGATACCAATAAATGTAATACCCTACCCGTATTTATTGCCTAATAGGTACGAGGCATTACCGAGTTTACTTAATTAAATTTTTTTTCAATTCAACATATTTTCATGATAGATTCATGCATTTATATAAGATAACGTCATCACATATCTATAACTGTGTTTGTTAACCATACTAATGGCTAACTTTACATTCATTTCACGTTAACATTTACTTTGTTAGCTTATACATGCCATTGATTTCCAAAATAAAGTTTCTTTATATACCGAAATCCCGAGGTTGACAAAGGTGATGTGTCTCCACCAAATCCGACCTCCGAGCTCTTAACACTTGATACTTGTTTGTAAACAGTAAAAATATATTAATCCCGAACTTTTTCCTTTCCTCGATCTAGCTTCGTATTTGAATCTTCTGGATTTGGTGCAAAAATTATGAAATACAAGCTTAGAGAACCCTCCTATGGTGTTTTTAGCTGCTGGAATTGAAGAGAAATGAAGAGAAATCTAGATATTTCCTATTTAGTCCTAGTTTTATTTAGTTAATTTTGCAATATTCCAATTTTACCCTTAATTTATCAATTTTTCTCACGATTTCATACCCTTGCCGTCTAGCCCAAATAACTTTTGGGTCTAATTGCCTTTATATCCTTTCTCATTAGACTAATAAGCTATTTAATCATTCTAGCAACTTTTACACCTATTACAATTCAGTCCTTTTCATTTAATTGATTACCCAAACATTAAAATTTCCTAACGAAATTTTAATACCACATTAATAACATTTCATAAATATTTATAAAATTATTTTTGACTCGGTTTCTGAGATAGAGGTCCCGATACCTTATTTTACCCAATTTCTTCAATAATTTCTTTTCTAACTAATCACTAAATTGATAAAATTTTCCTATCAATATTTTCATACGATTTTTCTATCATATAAATTTTCAAGCAAAAATATTGAAATAAATTTCTCTTTAAATCGGATTTATGGTTACGAAACCATTGTTCCGATAACCTTGAATTTAGGCCATTACAGCCTCAACTCGGTGAGAAAAATTAAAACCCAATTGCTCAATAATATAATTTGCTTTTTTACCGCTCACTTTTGGTTCTAATAAGCAAACAATGTCAAGATGGTGCTCCACATTATACTCTCGAAAAACTCAGATAAAATTCCTACTAGTGCACCCTTGACAGTTCCAAGTAAAAATATTCAAATTTGAATTCATATCAATTATAAAATAATATATAATAAAACTTATAAAAAATAACTCAACCACCAAATAGTAAATAAAAACATAAACATGCGAAAACTAATAAACTCATCTTTACTATCCAAGGAGTTCACCTCCCCTTTGTTGTTCTCCACCTCCGGGAGATCCATTTGAACTAGGTTTTTCCTTTATTAAATTTGAAATACTTTTAGCCAATTGAACCATAGAGTCCTTTAGCAACACACGTTGGCTGCCATTAATTTTGAATCTGCTACTGCTACTTGAATACATTTTATTTAATTTCTTTGTGAAACCCTTACCTCTGGCTTTCACACCGCTCTCACGATCGGATAACGTCACTTGATTCAAGACCATATCGACCTTTGAGGACGGGGGATTGTTGCTATTTTTCTTTTTTTTCGAAAAGACCATCGCCGGATATTTGTCTGAGTCAAGGCTACCCACCTCCACAACCACTTCATCAGTCGAGAGTCCTTCCATAGTTGAACCAAGAATTGTAAGATTCACCGAAGGCCTATTGTTAACAGGGATTGAATCCCAAATTTCTTGGCCACTCAAATCTCCTACCACCGTTGGTTTACCAGTGCTACTGGTTGCACCAACCATCAACTTTTGGGCTATCATATTTTGTCATAAATGATCCAACGTAGATCGAGCCTAGTCAGATGAAGAATTACCAATACCCAAACTTTTATTAGCCAAGCTAGACACGACATTCGGCCCAGCATTATCAAGTTCTTTAGTGACTGAACCCAAACCATTTTTAGAGCCCAGCACTTTAGACTTCCCTTTGTTCTTTGAATCCATTACTTGTCAACTGTTAGCAGAATATAAACTTTCCTTACTTTGTTGATTGTTAATAATAATATCTTTTCTTTTATTGCGCATATAAGCTGTTATATTTCTGTCATTTATTTCTTGATTTAAATCCCTATTATTCAGTGCCCTAAATCGAGAACCTTCATTTTCCCTCTCTGAATTTCCATAAGAGTGTTGCACATTATACCTAAATTTCTGCCTTGGTCTCCTTTCAACTATCATCCACAGCCCGTAATTTTCTTCTTCCTTCACCTGTCTACCCTCGACCATGCTGTGATTTTCCAATGGCTTTTCCTATGAAGCTGTTTCCTTTTCCATGATGATTACAGTATAAAAGAGCAATTATCCTTCACATGACCATACCTCTCGCAGTGAAAGCAAATGGTCGGAAGAGATCCATACTCTACCCTTTGTGAACGCCCGTTGATTAAAATTTGGGACACCAATGGCCTCTCCAAATTAATAAAGACTGTCATTCGAGCAAACTCTGCCTCTCACCCTGCTATCAGTGTTCATATATAACTTGACAACATTTCCAACCATTTCTCCTATCTCTGCCAAAATTTTATGCTTATACAGATATCCAAGTAACCCAGGAAATCTGATCCACGTTATAACCACATTTGGATAAGCCTGGAAAGGTTCAAAAGCCATCGTCCAGGGTTGCACAGTTAAGTATTGGAAAAATATGGTCCAAGGACCTTCAGAGAAAGCCTTCTCACAATCTAGCTTGTTTTGGAATTTAACAAGGAAATACCCATTTTCAATATCCATCATGTGCAGAGGTGCCGAGGGCTTCCACAAGCTATAAATTTTATTCTACAAAATCGAAAATCCAATGTTACAACCCAAAAGTTTTAAAACTACTGTGTTATCTATACCTTGAATGAGGATTTGATGGATCTTTTTTCGAGAAAGAGATAGAAAACACTCCATTCACAAAGAATTTATGGATATCCCCTTCCAAAATATCAAAATCCTTCTTTCCATCCGATTCTTTGTAACCAAATTTGGAAGAATGGCCTACAAGTTTATCTCTCCAAGAGATTGGTTGATCCATTGACTGATCGACCATCATATCATTGTGCATATTATCATATTTATCCTTGAATCGAACCTTTTTGGGGATCAATTCTTCCACAAGATTAGTTTTAGAATTCTTGTTTTCACAGAGAGAAAACATTGTTGTTAAGTTATTTTGATAATACAAGTTGTATTTCATTTTAAAGTATAATGATTTATTTGGCCCTACAACTTAAAAAAAAAAAAAGAAGTTTTTTTAGCCTTCTATTTAATTTTTCTCATCTTTTACCCCTTGAACTTGCATTTTTTTGTCAAATCACCCAAAATAGATGGAAAAATTAATGTTTGTTACCAGGTTTGTTAACTTTGCTGCCACACATGGATTATCACATGGTTGACATGTCATTATTTAATTAAATTTTAAAATATTAAAAAATATTTTTTATAATTTTTATACATTTTTAATAATTTTAATGATTTTAAATTTTTAAAAAAAAATTAAATTTTTGAAATTTTCCATAATCGTGTGATAGCTAGTATGCGAACTTAGATAAGGATCATTCAATCGATTCATGTGACAGGGAGGTAGCATTTAGGAATGACTTGCAACGCAAGTGATCCTCACACAATTGTTCGCTCAATCTAGTTATCTTATATACTTGATTAGACTATATTATTTTAATCATCATCTTCTTCAATATTCGTTTTGCCTTGGTCCAGTCTATAAAGTAAGGATCTTTGGCATTCTGATTGGTCTGCTTGTTGAACAAAAAATGGGGTAAACTATAGATGGGAGTAGATAAGGAAGTTGCTGGTGTTGAGTGTGTTTTGGTTGTTGTGATGTGATTGTTATTGTTATTGTCATGTTATATGAGAAGTATATGTCCTACTAATAATGAAGTTGCTTATGTTTCCAGAAGATGTTGTTGAAATTGAAGATGAATCAAACCTTATTGTGATGATGACTTCTTTTTCATTTGAATTCTTATTTGATCTAGTCTGTATAATTGAGATGATGGTACTCAGTTGATGATGTTGATACTGATTTTGTTGTGATATTGGAATTGATTTGGAACTATGATATTATGTTATGGTGTATGCTTTATTTTGATGCACTTTACTTTATTTGTTGTTTATTTAGTTATAATTTAGTATTTTTATTGTTGGTGCGAAACTTAGACATAACATTAATAGTTAAAACTACTATATTATGTTCTAAGTTGAACTAAGTAGAGTAAGGATTGTGCTGAGGAAGAGTTATTGTTGATTATGGTAGTTAGCTTCCTATATTGTTTGGTTTTCTTCAATAAATTGCCAAATTGGGAGATTGGTGAGGTAAGATAAGTTGATTGATGTTGAGTGACACTCGACAATGCCAACCGCAGACTACCACTGAGGTGGTGTAAATACTTGTCTTATTTCATTTGGTAATTTAATAAAGAAAATCTTTTGAACCTGTTAATGTGTTGTGTTATTGAAGATGTTTTGGTCCATCTATGGAAATCAATCCTTAGCTTTTGAAGATTGGATTGGATTGGATTTGAGTGAATTAAATCAACCCTTGGAACATGGTGGATCAATCGAGACTGTGTTGCTATTTAGGAAATCATATCTTCGATTGATTGTACTTTTGATAGTTGTAATTGTAATAGCTATTTTTAAGGAGTTACTTTGTATTCATTAGATTCTATGTTAACAAGTCGAAATTGAATATATGCTTTGAGGCTTGTCTGAGTTTTGTATGAGAGATTATTGAGTGCATTCTAATATGTTCATTGTGGAGTTGCTTTGTGAGAGAGTGCAAACCGTTATTGTAAATATTATTGATTGTTTACTATCCAAATTCTTAAGGGAATGATTTGGAGGTGAGTCTTCTAGTCTTTAGATACAAATGTGAGATCTCTATTATTGGGGAGTGATAGAGTGTGAACCACTTGTATTTATGAACAAAGATAGTATAATTACTCCCTGAGCTAAACTCCGTTTATATTTTTGCTTACATAATTTTTGTAGTGCCAAACCGTAATGACCACAACAGTTTAACACTTCCACTGTAATTTTCATTTTAAACAAACAATCAACTTTAAGTTAACAACAAAAATATATATCCAAATTCTATTATTATTCATTTA
This sequence comes from Gossypium arboreum, assembly GCF_025698485.1. NCBI lineage: Eukaryota > Viridiplantae > Streptophyta > Magnoliopsida > Malvales > Malvaceae > Gossypium > Gossypium arboreum. The sequence goes on along the minus strand of NC_069073.1, from coordinate 8,213,255 downwards.
TAAAATAAACAACAAAATTATAAAATCTCAAACTTATTAAACACCATTTTCTTAAAAATGACCATATCAACCCCGTTTGATTTGAAGACAGCCTTAGATATCAATTTTACTGATATATGTCGATCATTAACTATGTGACAGCGATTCAACGACTTTGCTTCTTTTCTTTTTCCCCAAGTGTTTTTAATATTTTAAAAAAAATTCAGTTCATTTAGCTTCTACTTCTGACACATTTCGCAATCGATTTCAAGAAATGGGAAGTGGCAAACCTGACAAACAAAACCTTAAATTAAAGCATGCTTAATTTCTTTTTCTTTAAAAAAACCTTTCCCTTTTCGACTATTTAAGAACAAAGAAATCAAGTCGAATTTTAAGCCTAACATCTATTTTTTTCTATTCATTCAAATCATATTATTAGATCCAACAAACATTAGTCCACTTGAAAATAAAAATAAAAAACCTTCCATAAAAGAGTAGGCGTGCATTGATTCAACCCCATGTGATAGAGAGATTCAGTCACCAATGTCCTTTTGTAGTTGTCGATAAAAGCATGCCTCATCGAAATGTACAGCATGGTCCCCTATTACATACTTGCATTAATATTATAGATTTTGTTTTTTGGCATTTGAATTGTAAATTGCAATCATTGTTGATGTTGTTCGGTATATGATCCACTCACACTAAGAGCATTAGAGGAATCACTTTGATGCAATCATTTCATTAAGCCTCCAATATAATATATATTGAATTTACAAAGCTTTTGGTTAAAGCTCTTATGAATCTTATTGATGCAATGATTGCTTAAAATATGCTTAAGTGTAGGAAATGATAAGATATGGACTTTAGCATACTTGTTTGACAGATATGGCAAAATTAGTCCACGCGGCAACCCTATTGCCTTTGCTTTATTTTTTTTTTCTCCTATTCTTCCATTCCATGGACAATGGTCGGTTCAACTCCAGCATCTTCCTTTTTTTCTCTCTAATGAATGAACTTCATCGATAATAACTTATATTCTCTTGCAAGGCAATATATATACATATCTTTCAATATATATGTATATATACAGGAGGGTTGATTGAATCTAGCAATCAAAAGTTTCAAGGTGTGCATTCATCTTTCAATATATATGTATATATGTATTTATGTTAGGAAATACCTAATATTTCAAAGAATATTTGGTCTTTCTTCTTCTGTATATAATTACCCTATAGATCTTCCTTAGATCCTTATATCTGTTTTCTGTTTTCTCTACTAAAGCAACCCATATTTGAGCTGAATCAGCTTCTATATGATTAGCGTATAGAATTTAAGGTTTTGCTTGTTCTCAAGAAGAAGAAAAATGGGATCTGTTTTGTTTTAGTGTGGGATTATTTGCTTTGCTCATATGTGGTTTAATTGATCAACTTTCCGTTTTTGTTTGTTCTTTGTTTTCATGCAATTTTGAAGCTTTTTCTGGAAAGCGAATTAAAGGAAAAAGATTCAATTCAAGTGGTGAAAAGGATCGATCCAATACTGGGTTTTTTTAAGCTGCTGCTTATGCTTCAATAATGAGCGACATAAGATGATTCCAGGTTCAGAAGAAGCGGGTTCTCCCATACAAGAAGGCAAAGAAGATGAAAGCAGCAATAAGGTGCGTAAAGGTGCATCGACTTCTTCGCCATTGTTGAGACTGAAAGATCCTCGAATCGTACGTGTTTCGCGAGCCTTTGGTGGAAAAGACAGGCACAGTAAAGTTTTCACCATTAGAGGATTGAGGGACCGGAGGGTGAGGCTTTCAGTCCCTACTGCAATTCAATTGTATGATCTTCAAGACAGACTTGGACTTAACCAGCCAAGTAAAGTTGTCGATTGGTTGCTTAATGAAGCTAAACATGAAATTGAGGAACTCCCACCACTCCCAATACCACAAGGTAACTTTGCCCTTAACCCTCAAATGCCCCTAAATGCTTCTCAGCAACCAAACAAACAAGATCCTACGGGAGGGTTTTGGAGAGCTAAATCCAAAGATATTGTGAGGGAATCAAGCAAAGGGAGCAAAAGAGATGAAGATGCAAGTGAAGGTCATCAAGTTCAAACAGATTATGGTTTACAAAGATCCAATCATTCTCCTATGCCAGCGCTGTTAAACAATGCAGTGTCAATGCCAATGCCAATGCCGATGCCATATGGTTCTTATTATCATTTTGAACCGTCCAATTTTCCTTTACCACATTTAGGAAGCCATGGATTTGTAGCACCCCAGACTGAAGAAGTACACAATTTCAATGTTGTGCCATTGTCATCCACCTTATCTCTATCATCTGGTTCTCAAAACCATTTCCAAATGCTGAGCTCAGGTGCTCAAAACCCTTTTGCTAACCCTCCACAATACTCAATCACCCAACCTGATCTCAGACCCTTTCATTTGAGTATCGCTCCAAGGCTTCTTCCCCATTCTCTCAACATCAATGGAAGTCAGCCTGGTAAAGAAGATGAGTTTCCTTCTAAGTGACAAGAAAGGAGGAACCCCTTGGCTTGCCTGAGGATATTTATATGAAGAAAAAGGTACTGTTTGAATCCATATATTTACATATAATTTCAAAGAAATTCTACTTCCTGGAAATGAGAAGCAGACAATTGAGTTTTATAGGTTTGATTTCATTTAACTTTTTTTTTTTTTTTGGGTGATTGGAAAAGATCATATCTTCATATATTTGAAAGCAAATGTTAAAAATGATTTAACTATAAATATGAGCTGTATGTGTAGTTTGATAATATATATTGGGATATAATTAACGCCCCAAAGTGTTCATATAGTTCTTGATTTGATTTTGGGACTGAATGATGAATGAAATGCTATAGAATTATGTTGAAATGTTGCACAAGATGTATGCATGTCACAAATATATTGTCAAAAGAGAGATCAGCTAGTTTCTTATTATCTTTGGCAAATTTAAGATATATTTTCATTTTTATAGGAAGGATTGGTAATTAAACCTTTTATATCATTCTTCTTCATATTCTATATATGTATAGTGAGATTATGTATAAAACTATCCAAAATTAGATTATGTTACATCATTTAGTTCATTTAGATAGATGAAGGGATTTTAGGCAGTACTTCTTTGCACAAGATCTAATTACATTAAGGTAAAAGTAGGGTTGATAAGGACCACATTTGAGGGACTGTCACGAAATGGAAAGATAGGATGTGATCCTTAATTAACACAGATATAAGAGAAAATACATTGAAAGAAATAAAAAATAAGAAAAGTTAAACATTTAGTAGTTTCAGAAACCAGAAAGTTAATTTATTCTCTGGTCCTTCATTTACCTTGAAACAAAAAATAAAAGCCTGATATGGATGTATACTAACCAGCTGCCCTCACATCTAATTCAAGTCAAAAGTCGCTCTATTGCGACATTTACCTTGGACTAGCTATATTATTCTGATTTTTTTTTTGAAGAATTATATTTTGTATCTGTGTTTTCTTATGTGTTTATATCCAACACATATATGTATCTGGAACTTACACTCAGTTCAAATTTCTGAAATTGCTGGCGGTGCTGCTTACAGCTTGCTTTCTAGGGTTTTGTACAGTGAAATGGAAAGCTGCGGATAGCTATAGATTAATGCTTTATTGGTCTCTTTCAGTTCTAATAAAGAAGATGACTTAAGATTAAGGCTTTTGCTAATGCTAATGTAATTAAGTAAGATGATGGTGATATTTGGAATGTTCATAGTTTTGGAACATATAGATATGCATGGTAAAAGTGGTTCTTGAAAAAGATTAATAAAAAAAGATTTATTTCCAATTAACGAAGAATAGCAATTGAGATATATATAGCTAAATTGAGATATTCATATCTTTTCAGTTCAGTTGTGACTTGTGAGTGTTTGAGTATGTTTGCATGCAGTATCTTTGATTAGCTCTTTCGTTATATTACTATAAACAGTCCTTTTGTCTTTTTTTCATTATTTATATAATATAATTTATTACAGAAAAGTGAAAATAAGATTATCACAAAATATATATTATTTATCTTTAGGGTTTTAATTTTAAAGGATATTAGTTTTTAAGTAGTAGGTTAGAGACCAGGGCAAAGTTAGAAAAATTTTTAGGGAGCTAAAATTAAATTGTAATTTTTTAATAGTAAAAATACAATTTCACCATTTTAATAGCCTTTATTTTTATAATTTTAAAGTATTAAATCAATTTTTATCATATTTAAGGGCCAAAGTGTAATTTTACCTTTACTAATTTAAAATTTTAAAATTTTAAAGAGCTTGAATAGAAAATTTCTATTTTAGGGGGGTCGAGCCCTTGCCAACTCCCTGGTTTAGCCCCCTGTTAGAGATCACTCCTATTTCTTTTAAGATTTTATATCTATGCTATATTTAAAACTTTTTATTATTTATTACCAAAAAAATATTGAGTTTGTGTCACGAGTTACTCAAGTATAACTTTTTTTATCGAAACTCAAGCACCAATTTAATTAGAAAATGATAATAAAGTAAAATTCGAGCAACAAATACAATTAGCGAGACTCAAACCTAAGTAACATCTAAAGCAGTGAATATCCTAACTATCATGCCATCATATAAGATTCAACTAAAATTACTTTTGATTTTTACATAAATTTTCAATAAATATATTTTCTATTTAATTTTTTCACAAATTGTGTCTATCTAGTAAACTATTAAAAGAATAAACATGCTTATAACAACATTTTATTTTTTAAAATAATTTTAAAATTTTTCTAATTGAATTAGTTTCCAATACTAATTTAATAAACATTTTACTATTAATATTGATAAGAAAGTATTATACATTATTACTTTGAATAAAAACTTATCATATATATTTATACATATATATATAGGGGTAGAGTTAAGGGGTGTTGGCAGGGCATCGAACCCTTAACACTTTTAATTCTTTTATAATTTTAAAATTTTGAAATTAGTATATGATAAAATTATATTTTGACCCTCTAAAATTAAGAAAATATTGATTTAATCCTTTAAAAATTTTAAAGATATAGGCTATTAAAATGATGAATTTTAACTTTTACTATCATAAAATAATACAACTTAATTCCGATACCCTCAAAAAAATTCTAACTTTACTACTCTATATATATAAAAAAATTATATTTTAGATTCAAAAATATATACAAAGTAGTTTTGGGCTGAAATAAACTATTAAGAAATATATGTAGAGTGATTATGATTTATGATTCTACAAGTTATTTTTTTCTTCATGCAACATTTTCTTTAATGAATATGTAGTCTTGTTTGTGTCTTTTCCATCAAAATAATAATTTTATTAAAGATAAATCATTACCAAATTTATTTACAAGTTATTGGAAAAAGGGGAAGAAAATCAGATTCAAACTATAAACAAAGGAAGATAACCTAAGTGTCCTGCAATTCAGCCTCAAACATAACCCACTATCACATATCTTTAGCTTGTTAATGTCACCTTAACTATGAGAACTTGAATTATATCATTATTCCAAGGGAATAAAGAAGGCAACACATCAAAGTCCCTTTTTTTCTTTAAAAAATCAATTTTTAGAAGTAACCATAAATTCGTTAAAGTTTCCTGTGAAAAACATAAATATTCCCTTCATTCCAACCAAACATTAAAAAAAGGAAACTTTACTAACACATAGTTTGTATTTGATTCTTACATAACTACTACGGTGTATATATATATATATATATATATATATATATCCTTAAGGTCTATCAATAATATTGAGGAGATTATCCTAATATTATCAAGTTTAGCCAGGAACCGAAATCCTCGCCTCCAAAACTCTGCTCTCTTCAAATTTACACCATGTTTTTTTTTTTGTTAAAATATCCCATAGGTCCCTATATTTGTTCACTGATGCGGTCGTTGAGAGCACCAAAAATAACCTATTCCCTGTAAAATAATAAAAATAGAAAAAGAACAGTAAAGGGGAAGTAGGGTCGAATCCTCAGGGACCGGATTATACGAATGCTTGTTTCTCGAAATCCTAGGCAGAATCGTGCCCAAGAAAACCTGCGTTACTAGAAAAAATAAAATAAAAAAAAACAGATTTTAAGAATTGATTTTGGAAGCGAAAATAAAATAAAAACAGAGTTTAAAGTTTACTGAAATTATGATTACGAAAATAATAAAAATAATAAAGAGAGTTTTAAGTGAAAAGAAATTCTTATGGGAAAGTTCCAGCCTCCGGTTGTCTCATTCCGTCTTGGGCTCAATCCTTGGCTTTTGGATGATCCTTCTCGACTCGAGTAAGCCGCTTATAGTGGAAGAGGACGCCTCGACCACCACTCCAAAGATTAGACTTACGATTTTTAGGAACCCGACTCTAGCCAAGAATCTATGCTAGATCAACGCTTTTCAATGGCGAATCCCACGCCATTTTGTCTCTTTGGCTCGCCAACCTCGACGCATAAGTTAACGAACCGACTATGCAATCCTTCCAAAACATACAAAGCGCCGCTTTGCATATGCTGAAAAGCTTACTTCTTAAGGGCCATGGTGCAAGCGTCCACCAGTGGTCTGAGAAACGATGAATACTTGGCGAGAAGGCTAAGTACTGATTCTAGGCCTCAAGAACCTTTTTGGGAAATATTGACAACTTTTGGCTAGAAAGATTTTAGTGGCTCATGATAATTGTGGGAAAGAAAATAAATAAAAATATGGAAAAAGAAATTTTATTGAAAAGAAATATGAAAGAACAAAAGACTTTTGGGGGAGAGTGTTTACAGAAAAAGATCCTCCTAAATAGAGTCACTTCACCCCCTATTTATAGTGCTAGGGAGATAGTCTAATTGAACTTAAATTCTAAAAAGATAAATACATTTAATTAAAGATAAACAAAGATAATTAAAATAAAATCCTAAATTTGAATAATCCTAATAATTATCTTAATATTAATTATCCTAATAGAATAAAAGAAAATAGAGTCTTCCAAAATAAAATCTCTTCTATTTGCTTTTAAGTCCTTGTGCCTTCCATGTTCACACTTTTGGCACCATATTTGTCCCACGTTGCATATTGGCCCATTTAATCTCCGAATTGACGCTTTTTCCCTTGAATTTACTTTTCACCTCCAATTTAGTCCCTAAACGATAAAAAGACATAAATAGCTCAAATTAGTAGGCTCAAGCTCAAAATAAACACATGATTAATATATAAAAACACGTCATTTTAGAGTATTATCATTCACAAATTTAGAATTTAATTTCTATACTTTTATTTCTAAGAATTTAGTTTTTCTATATTTTAGATTTCAAAATGCATGTTAATACTCTTAAATTTTTTTTGTTAAATTTGTTGGTATGACATTTTGAAATTAAAAAAAAAACACTCACTTCGAGGTGTTACCGGACTTAAACTCAACCAACTACATAAAATCGGGCCGTAAAATTTTGATCAATTTAAAACTTTTCATTTCACATACATTTTGTCCCTTAAACGGGCACACGAGGCCCAAACATGCATTAGAGACTGTTCGGGACTAAATCGAGAACTTAAGAAAAACTTGGAAAAATTTCATGCTTTAAGGCTCCACACACCCTTGTGAATATAGAGCACACGTCCGTGTGCTAGGGAAACGCCCGTGTCCTGAACCTGTATCCAAAAACCTAGACATTCTGCCAATTTGGTCATGAACAAATTGAAGCCACACGGCCAAGGCACACGCCCGTGTCCTTCACACGACTGAGACATATGGTCGTTTCTCTTGCCCGTGTGCATACTACCATGCATATTGACTTGAAAAACTTAGGTGCAAGGGACACACGGCTGGACAACACGCCCATGGGGGCAGACCATGTGTCACAAACGGCCTAGACACATGCCGTCCTTCTGGCTCTATCTCACACAACTTCAGATATCTTATTATAGAAAATTCTTTTGCTTACATGGTTTCTTTTATAAGAAAATAAACTCAATAAGCTTTAACTCCATATTTTATTCAGCCTCTAATTCACCTTTTGGTGTATTTTCAAATTTACACCACTGTGGTAGCCCAAAACTGTCCAGGCTAATTTACTCTTCCACAATTATTGTTCACCAAATTAATACATCACCATTTCATCTATCATGGTAAGAACACATAGCTATGCATCATAAGCATGGACCCATGATCTCAAGGTCATTACAAAATCATTCTCATAAACATGACTTACTTATTTGCAACCTTACCAAAGGTGCATCATAGACCGAATCATTTCTCATGAGTTTTGCGTACATACCTGTACTACTTCATAACATAATCATTCCTTATCACAACTTTGTTAAAATCTTTGAATTTCCCATTGAACCACTTGGAATACAAAAGCGTATTCGAGGAAATTCGTACACATAGTAAGATGCCAATGCCATATCCTAGATATGGTCTTACATGGTTTCACACACATCGATGCCAATGCCATGTCCTAGACATGGTCTTATATGGAATCTCATAGCGAAACTTTATCGAATGTCATCGAGACATCATGAATCCATTTCATAAAGAAAAATACATGTACATATACATTTTATGCAATATTTGAACATTAGACATATAATAATAACAGCACGTTGCATTATTTTCATACAAGTTACCTCGACACCAAATTGGTAAAAGAGGCCTAAACATCAATTGGTAACAAAAAAATGATGTTGTAATTAACTTAAATTTATAACAAAATAATTTAACAATTATCATTTGGTGAGGACTAAAATTTTATAATTCAAAAGTATAGGAATTAATAATTGACAATTTAAAGTATAGAGATTAAATCCACAATAACTAATAATATAATTTAACCTTATAACTATTTTGTTAATAAAATAAAAGTGTTTTTCTTAAAATCTTGTTAAAATTGTAATTAAAATTTCAAATTAAATATTGATGGGAGAAAATTTAAAATAAATAAATAAAAGTTGAAAGAAGCAATCCGACCTCCCCGTCCATATGATCGTCCACCAAATCATCATCATCAAGAGGGTCATCTTCCTTTAATCCGAGCGTCTACCCCTCAATTGTTAGAATGAGATTAGAGGTATTGAGAGGCTAGGTAGGTTGAGTTCAGATTAGACCTATTAATGTATTTTATATTTGTCTAAACTTGGTCCGACCTAAAATTTTATCTAAATCCGCTCATATTTGTAAAAAAGTTAATCCAAACCTATTTAAGCCTGACTATATTATTTTTTAATTTCTTTTAAAAATATTTATATTATTTTAATTTAATATTTAATATTTTTATATATTATTTTATTTATTAAAAATTTTTATATAGTCATCTTAACATGATTTTAATGTTTACATTAGAGTGATATTATATATTTAGTATATATTTATTTTTTATCTCATTATATGTTACATAATATAAAGTATTATAAACTTTAAAACGGATCGTGTTGTAGTCATAAATCAACTAAAAATTCGACAAAGGCAAGTGCACCTATCAATTAATAGTATAGCTATGGTGAGCAAAGATATCGTTCTCACAAAGATTAAAAGTGCTAGTAATTACTGTCTTTATACTATTTAACTAATAAATTGGAGTGATTGATTAAAACTAAAATTAACTAAAGAACATGTCAAAAAACAAATTAGGAAACTAAATTATTAACAACCAATGAGGGAGACAATACCCAAGAAAGTAGCCACCTAGACTTCATCTGTCATTATCGATCTAAATTACACTTAATCCTTAAAAATCCCTAAATTATGCTAATATCTCTCTTCAAGGCTAAAAATAACTAAGCTAATATCTCTCTTCAAGGCTAAAAATAACTAACTCTAGGTTGATTAATTGAAATTTCTTTCTAATTAAAACTCTTATTGTTACATTAATTCGATCTATGGATTCTCTTCTTAGAATATTTGACTCTAATTCGGTAGATTTATGCCGTCCTATTTTTAGGATTACATGCAACTCTAATCAATTATGCTAGATCTACTCTTAAATAAGGTATATTCCTCCTCTTATTTAAGCACATCAAACATGGATTACTAATCTAGAATTATCAAACCAAGAATTAAGCACACATAATTGAGAACAAGATCCAATTATTTATTATGTAAAAATAGAGATCAAATAACAGAATTCATCCTAAGGTTTATCTCCCTAGGTATTTAGAAAATTAGTTCATGATGGCAAATAAAAACATCCCAAAGGCAATATAACCACAAGAAATAAAGAAACTCATAATAAATTTCAAAGAAATCAAAAGGAGATATTCAATCTTGATGGAAATCTGTTTCAGATTAGGCTTCAATGATGTTTTCCGAGTTGTTTTCTTGAGTATTCTATGACGATTCACACCCCTGTTCTTATCTTTATTATATATAGGTCTTAGAATGCCTGAAAAACCTAAAAAATGAGTTTTCCCACAGGTTTAGAGTGTGATTCACGATTTTCACACGGTTTGGCACATGGCTGTGTGTCCAGCCCATGTGGCTCACACGGTTGTGTGTCTAGCCTGTGTGGCTCCTGAAACTTGTTCCGACATTTGCTCCTTTTGCTCCCAAATGCTCTCCTAAGTATAAAAACATGAATTTAAAGGATTAGGAGTATAAAATTCACCATTTTACATCAAATAATCATCCAAAAACTTATTAAAAAAATGAGATTAAAACATGTTACTTTTAAAACTTATCAGATCAGGTCGAGCCAAGCTCAAACCTTAAATTTTCAAGCCCGAGCTTTACCTATATTTTAACGGGCATAATTTTTTTGTCTAAACCCATTTTTTAAGTCTAATATTTTTGTCCAATTTCGAACGGATCTTTGAACCTAGACGAATAGTCCAACCCATGAAAAAATCTAGATCAAACGAATCAGTGGCATTACCGCTAGTATAGGCGAAAGATAACATCTTTTTTAAAAGAACTAGACCTTTTTTCTTAATTCCTCTCTCATTTGATTATAATTTATTTAATAATTTTTATTCGTTGAATAAATTAGGGAGTAGCAAGTGGCTAATAACCTTTGGTCAGGTATATTTAAAAATTTTCAATTTATATAAATATGCTAAAAGAAAAATTAATTTAGAAACCACGCTATTTTTTTAAAAATTTACTAATCTACGCTGTTTTTGAAGAGAGAAAGGAAAATGTGTCCTATAAAGCATGTTTTCACTATCATATCAATGAAAACACTAGTGAAAACATACCTTGTAAGATGCGTTTTTTTAGGAGAAGAATAAAAACGCTCCCTATAGGACATGTTTTCTGGCCAACGGTAACAATTCCCCAATGAGCAGAATTCCAATGGCTATAAAATACCAACCATATTATTTCCTATATAAACCCCTCCAAACCTCATTCTTTTCAACTTAATTATAAATTCTAAATTCTCACTTTTTGATTCCCAATTGTCAATTCTCGATTTTTTATTCTAAATTCTCTTTTTTTTTAATTTTTTTTTAGTCCTCCGATTTTATTTTATTCCTTATAATTTGTTATACCACAAATCAGCTTATTCGTTTAGACGACTAGTACATCTTCGACGTTCAATTACAAATGGAAATAAAATATTATTAAATTATTTAATTTTAAATAGTTAATTATTATGTTGTTTTGATTATTAATTTTTAATGTTTATATACTTAGCCCGAAGATCAGATTTTGGAGACATACATAAACAATTTAAGTGAAGGTGCATCAAATGTCATTCATGGACACTTGCAAGATGTAAGATTTTTATATGTGGCTCAAATGCTCGGGCGGACTAAATTGATCCCCTATTTATCAATGTTTTGATTGAAAGATAAAGACATGAGACACACACATTCCATCTTCCCTACAGCAAGTGTACAATTACCCTCGAGGACATTAGTTTACAGCTTAGTTTACCGGTCGATGGGGATGTCGTTACAGGGCCATCTATTAGTGTCGATTAGAGTGCAACATGCAAACAACTTCTAGGGAAGGTGTCAAACAAGTTTAGGGGTAGCCAGATCGATATGAGATGGTTGAAGGACAACTTTCAAACTATTGAGGCTTCTGTGAGTGATGTTGAAAATAACCAATTCGCGCACGCATTCATCTTGAGGTTGATCAGGGGTCTGCTAATGCCAGATAAATATCGTAATTTGATACATTTAAGGTGGCTACTACTACTAAACGACTTGAAAAAATCAGGACGATTTAGTTAAGGATCAGCGGTGCTGACAACATTGTGTCGAAAAATGTGTCTAGCGACTATACTGGATAAAGTTAAAATCGACAGTTGCATGCTCCTTCTTCAATCGTGGACATGGTATCGACTACCATTTTTACTCCCTCGAGTGGAACTCCCTTATGAATTCTCACTCGTCATTTGGTAAAATTCATTTGATAATATTATTACCGTTTTTATTTTAGATTTAATGTAATTTTGAAATAACATATTATTTGAATAGGTGGAATAACTCCGCGAGGCACAGCAGTACACCGACTGAGCTCGAGGATATTCGACGAGATTTAGATCAAGAAACCGAAAAGAAGGTTAGTTTATGAATTTCAAAGTTATATAATATGTATTACGACACTTGAAATTAAATATTATGCACGTGCTAAAAATTATAAATTCGTACTACAGTTTATATGGATGCCATATGCAGATACAAGGATTCAAGAATGCGTCTCGGTCAAATTTTGGCCAATCGCAACATCTGGCACTTCAAAGTGCTATTGGTCATTTTGTAATGATCAAGATTCACAAATTCGATCGAGTGATGCGACAGTTCAAGTGTACACAACGTATTCCGCCGCCACCCCAGGAGCTCGATGGCCTGCACAAGATCGACTTGCGGGGGAGACTCGAAGGAAATTAGCCAACATTCCATAAAAAGTATATTGATATGTGGTAGCGTAGGTATGGTTACTTGCCAACGTGTGAACCATTTCTCACACCATATTTGACGACATCTCCAGATTACATGGATTGGTTCAAACATAACGACAAGTTGTATCTACTGCCGACTTCAGAAAGAAGTAGGCAACATTGTCGTAGCAGGCCAAGACAAGGGCCCATTAATCCTAGGTCAGAGAAGATGTCGCAGCGAGATCAACATCTGCGATATCTATACCGAAAGACCCGATTGTCATGCAACCTCCCGGTCAGTATGGTTTATTTATTTTTTTCTTCTAAGCTAATTTTTTTTGTCACAAACATCACATCACACACACTTATTCCCCACATCATCACTTTCACATCCGATTTATTTTACACAACCACCACAGCACACACAATCATTCCTTGCATCAACACATTTAGTACCAGTTTATTTTACACAAGCACCACAACACGCACAATCATTCCTTACATTAACACCTTCTCTAAAGATATATTTTGCACGATTGCCACCCATTATGCTATATTACATGCTAATTCTGCCAACAACATGGACGCATCTGCATCACTAACAATTCCTACCTTCTATCCGCAATCAAGCAATTCGACACCATATAATGGCCTGTCGATAGTGTCGCAAACACCCTCAGCATTGTTGTTCTACCGAGGTGGGTCATCCTCGTAATTGCCAACTCAAATAGGGGAGATTTACGATGGGCACTAGGACATGGTTGTAGTCAACCACAGAGGACGAAGATAAAGTCAGCGATCAACCCCGATGTACACATCAAGATGAAGCCGAAGTCAACGAGGAGTCGCCAAACCAAATAGTGCAACGGAACCCTAGTGTGCCCGATACCCATCCGGTTATGGCACACATTCGGAATGTCGATGATTGTGTTATTTTTTAATTTTGTAATTTTTTGTGTACTTTGTTTTACATCCTAAATGTACACTTATTTACAATATACGAAACAAATTTACTAAATTGGTTTAATTTGTACACAATCGTATTGTGAGTTTAAATTTTACAATTATTTATGTTACTCTTTCATTTAAGTTTTTATCCGTCCATTTGTTAAGTACAATATTTTCAAAATTCAAAGAATTGCTCAAAAGGTTCGAAAAAAATTAAAACTTTGGCTTGCGTATTGTATTATATCTTACTTTAACAATTAATATTAACTTACCCTTTACAAAAAAATTTAATGAATGAATATGTTACTGTTTTCACTTCATGAGTTACTATTTTAATTAGCTATTCTACACTTGAATAATTAATATTAACTTTGGCATGCGAATTCTACACGTCTGTTTTCTACATTTTCCCCAAATTTTTTTCTTAGGAATCCCAAATTGCAAGGGCACAAAAGTAATAAAGTTTGGTGTGTGAAACACCTAGAGAATGCTCCTTACAGGGAGCGTTGTCTCTCTGACCATTTTAACTAACCCAACTTGATTGCTTCTGAGCCCTGCAACCTGGGATTGCCAAAAAAAAAATTTTCCTTTATACCCAGTCCCATGCCTTATATAAATGCTCATTCTTCATCCCCTATTCACCCACATCTCAGACTCCTCTAAATTGTTTTTTTCTTTTTCTTGCATGTTGAAAATTTCTGGTTTAAAGATTTATTTCTCTCTCACTTTGATAGAGACATAGTCATAGTTTTAAGTTGTATTTAGATTCACGATGATGTCATGAAGCTCAGTAACCTACAAATTTCACCTATTGTGTGAGTATGGAGCCAACACTTGAGAAGCCAGGATTGCTTTGCAACTTGAGGTCAAAGTTGGCAATGATTATACCGTCTTGGGTTAAATTGTAACTAAAGCTTCAAATTTACAAAGGTTATGCTGTCAAAGGATGGGGCATAACCGAGGTTGTAGTTGATGGTCATTGCGTTTTTCTTCCTCGTGTTTATGTTTGAGTTTTATAAAGCATCATTTCTGGTGAGAAGAACTCGTTGTCGTGCCCTTTTAACCACTGTCAACTACGATCCCATTTATGTTTCATCCATTGACATTATAACCTTTGTAAACTTAAAACCCTAGTTACACATCAACCCCAAACTGTATAATTACCATCAACTGGATCTTGAGTTGCAACACGATCCAGCTCCCTAGGTGATGGCTACATACTCAAATGGCAGATGAAATTTGTAGGTCACCCAGCTCCACGGAACCACCACTGTAAAACTTTTAATTTCTAACTGTAAAAAAAATAATTTTTAACAAAATAAAAACGCATATTATAGGAGGCCTTTTTTTCTCTTTGTGACAGTGAAAATGCGTCCCACAATCTTCAAGAAAGAGAAAAAAAAAAGAACATATATTGATAATTTTTTAAAAAATCAACATAATTTCTCTTTTTTTTTCAGCACAACAGTATTCATATAACAATTGCGGTTTTGAGTTTTCAATTTATGGGGGAGAATACGAAAGCCGTAATAGGCGAGATATCGAATATGCTACAAATAATTTTTAACCATTTATTCTTAAAATTTTACTTAGGCAAGTGGGAGCGTAACATTTCCCTTATTCAAAGTAAGGCTTTCCATCGATGTAACTAACTCACCAGTTGAAGATTTATCTAGGGTTTAAATCAAATCTAAAGTTTCCCAATTTTCAGAACTCTGGATTTAGAATTTCTCCAAATCTCCAATCCTAATTCCCTTATTTCTTCCTCAAATGCTTGCATCCGTTCTTCAACCGCAATAAAAGAAGGTAAGTTTTCAGCCTTCAATTCTCTCTGTTCTTTTCTATTGATATGAAGAGCAATTGAACATGAAAGATGGTGGTTTCGAGAATAAAAAAGAACTAGAAAATTCGAAAAATCAATCAAAGTCTTCCAAATTCTATATCAAAAGTGATGACTTTGCCCTTGCAATCGCGAAGGTTGCCGTTGCACAAGTATGCGAAAGCGTCGGGTTTCAGAGTTTCCAATTTGGTACATTTATAACCTAGGGAAAACTTCGAATTTTAATGCTAATTTGGCCGGGAGAGTGGAAGCGAATGTGTTTGATGTTATTCAAGGGTTGGAAGAGTTAGAATCAGGTTTAGGATTTGCTGGTGCATCTGATGTTAATCGTTGTGTTGCCAATTTGGGGATTGTTAGGGATATTGTTCACTTTTTCGGTGATGGGGGTGATATAACATTTGCTTATGAAGTTCCGTGGTTTCCGGTTGTTAAAGAGTGGAAGAGAATTGGGAGTTTTTGGGAAAAAGGGGAAGACCCTCATGGGGAGCATATTCCTAGTTGGTTGCCAGCCTTTCCTGATCCTGATACTTATGCTACTCAATCGAGTGTAGGGAATGGTACAATGAGTGCTTCCAATGAAGTGAAGAATGGGAGGGTTGAGAGGAAGATAGAGCGACCATTGCTGAATTTTCAGCAGCAATTTGCTCATAATGGTAACGAAGGGGGTTCTTCTCATGTTGGTGGAGGTAAGGGTAAAGCAAAGGAAGCTTCTAATAGCAATCCTTATCTTGCTGCACCTCTGCACTTTGGGGAAAAAGAAGTACATGTATCACCAGTTCTTCTTCCGGCTAAGCTTTCAAATGAAGTGAATTTGAGAAACCTTGTTCCAGAAAATTGTTTTGTAGGAAATCAAGTTTCTGTGCTGGAGACATTTGCTCCTGCTATTGAAGCAATGAAGAGTGGGATATGTGAATATGGCAATGGACAGAAAAATGTCCTTTATAGCCAGAGGCCTATGGTGCATTTTAAAATTGGAATTGGAAAGAAGCCTTTAGGCACTGCACCAGATTTCAATTCCAAGAACAAGGATCTTGAGAAGATCGTTTGAAAATGATAATGAAAAGGAAGACAGGAAGAGAAGAGCAGAAAAAATTCTGAAAGAATCTATAGAATTCTCTCACGAACTAGGTCAGTTGTAGCTTTAAAATAGGTTTGTTACCATTCTCTGTTGACTTTCCAAAGCTGGATAAGTCTCCTACTTTGGCAACTTTCTTGAGTATGCTCGGAAAGTAGCCAGGATAGAAATTTGTGAGGGCATGAATTTTTTTTTAATTGAAATTCTTGTTTCTTCTTTTGTTGTCTTAAACTGATCGTGGATTTATCAGTTTCTGTTTCAATGTCAACTCTATATGTACACTATGCTCACCATTGTTGAAGCTTTACAATATTGTATCAACATTTGTTATTAATGAAGTCAGGTTAATTTCAAATCACATGCATATCTACATTTGTTATTAATGAAGTCAGGTTAATTTCAAGTCACATGCTTTCTATCCTGGCATCTTTTAAGGCCAAACTTGGAGAACAAGTATGATTTGCTGTAACCTACCATTATGAATAATATTGAAACAATATTTATTGGTTGACAATTTGATTTAAATGGTATATACTCTAGGATTGATCTCTATTCCATGTTCAATGACCTCAATAGGAATTAGCTTCATGTAACATAGGATTATAATGCGCGAAAACAACTGTCTTGGATTTTCAAATTGAAATATAAATTATTTAACATTTAAAGTTCACTAACTGAAAATAGAGTTGAAAGTAACTTCTAGTCTATTGCAGAAATTGTTAGCAGTAACAATATGTAAAGATCAGTTACTGCTCCCATTTTCGGTTTCATCCTTCTATGTTAAATGCTCCCCTCCCCTTCCCCTCCTTCCCTTAGCTTAGCATTTAGATATACCTGTTGATGTTTTTCCTTTTATTGCTGATTGAAGATGTATTTGCATGACAGTTTTCATCCCTAAACTGAAGTTCTTTACCCAGAGCCTATCTTCCTCTCTCCATGGGAGTCGGAATTTATGGTGTTCACTAAGAACCTTAAATCAAATTTGAAGGAGCAAAAATCTTGCAAATATATCATTGCTAGGAGGGTATACAAATAAATAAATAAATTGTTTTTTTGTGTGCTGCTTTTATTTTGGTTGATGGGATCTTGTTTAACAGTGAACTCTTATATAACCACTCAAAATGATGTATGAATTGTAGTTTTGGTGCTAATGGTAAGCCGTGCCATAGAGTCAATGTATGCTATACTATACCTCTGGACCAACTCTTACGACTGGAAGCTTATTAAATTCTTTGCTGGTAGTTGAACAATGAATGTTATATGTACACCCTAAACGAAAACTTCAAAGTGGAGAACACTTATATCAAGTATATGCATAAGATTGCAATTTACGTGTATTTCACAGGCTTTTTAATTTACAAAGTGTCATTAAGGTAAGTTTCATTCAAGGTTTATTTGCAACCATAGCCCTTCATCCATTGACAAATTATTAATACATATCAGATCCTACTTCAAAAACAGTCGCCTGCAATGCCCTCGATGCTGCTGTTGTAGAGTTGTTACTTCACCACTGATAACTTCACATATTAAGTCTTTGAAGATCAACCTCTCCACATCTAGAGCTATCCATGGAATTTCGCTCTTGAATTCTGTCCAGTCCATTGATCCAAGCATCAAATCTCCGCATACGATGCTGTTGAGATTTTTATCCTCTATATTTGATGTAGTTTGCATTTTATCTATATCTGAACATAAATCCCTTACCACCTGATGTCTTTTTTGTCTTGTATCCTCCACTGTACTCGGTAAGATCCAGTGCTTGTAAGAGCCTTTCTTCACTGATTTTATGATTAGAATTTCATTAATTGCATCAAATATTAGCAGCCTATGGTTCTTCTCGATGGGGTCCAGCTGGCTGACCTTTCTGCCGTTGTGTTTTCTATTTAGAAGCCAAATGCTTGCTCTGATCTGTTCTAGGGCAGGGAACAAGTTAGGGTTGATTAGATGTCCTGATGGATGAAGCTGGCAGGCCATGAAGCTGGAGTCAAGGTCGCTGAGGAGGCCTGATGCCAACATTACTTCTGCAATGTATTCATGGTCTGGATTTGGAAGAATTTCATTTGTAATGGCCCACTCATCGATAGAATCTAAATTCATGAATTTCTGGACCAAGCGCTGGATGTTTTCTGCTTTCCTGCTGTCTGTCTTGAACCTTGGACTGGTTTCTCTGCAGGTGGGTAAGTGATTTAGACCTATGGAACTCCAGTCTGCACCATTAAGGGTAAGACCCTCATCACCTGTTATAGAAAAATGTGACCTCAATAATTAACTGGAAGAGCCTTCTGTAACAAATAGTACCTTCCTCAGATTCTTGTTTCATATAGATTCTATCCTTACGCAATGTTTAAATTGTTACATTATGGTCCCCACATGTATTATGTGATTACTAGTAAGTATGAGTTAATTTACTGGTTCTTTTGGTGGATATATAGTTTTTGAAGCTTTCATGCTGATCATGGATAAACCTTACTTCAAAGTTTCTTAATGAATTTTCTTGACTTTCTAAACTTGGAGTGCGCAATACAGAATTGGCATAACATCCCCCATTGATCCTTGAGGGGACTATTACTTTGAGTGCAGCAGGTTGTTAATCTCGTAATAGATTTTGAAAAATTGAAGGTGGAAGATGGTGAACAGTTATGCAGTATTCATCGAGTATCATGACTATTGCCAACAGCATCAGGTTGCTTGGAAATGCATTCTCATCCAAGAGGATTCTAAAGAAAGTTATTATCACTTCCTAAAAAATGAGTCTAAAGTTTCATCCTTCGAAGATTAAAATACTTGTTTACGATATCTTCATTAGAAAGCAGAGAAGATTAAGCTAACAAGAAGAAGTTACTGGGGGTGCTTTTCAAGCCAAGAACAAAGAAAAGACTGATTTAGGTGTAAGAGCTGAAACTTTGGTGGCAAAAGAGAGAAGGAAAGACAGGGAAAGAAGTAAAGCTGGTGGAAAAGTAGTTATCCAGCATGCTCAACACTATAAGAAAACAACTCTTTTGGAAATTTACTGTTGGTAAAGAGCTAACATTCAGTTTAGATCATGCAAGCAAATGGAGCATATTGAACACCAATGTGGTGCATAAACTCAGATTGCTGAAAACGGTCAACTACTAGTGGGGCATATGCCTGCTGCAACATGTTATGCAAGCATCAACAACCACAGACTCCATTAGTTTGATAAACAGTGGTTGCATATATAACATGGTTTCTGATGAAGACATATTTGAGGTTCTTAATAGAACCTACAATTCAAAAATCGAAATTGGCCGTGGAGATTTTATAGAGGACAACTTACTTGACAGAAGAAACACACGTGGAGAAACCTAAAGTTTTGCTTCAAAAGGCAAAGAAGATAAGGTTTACCAAGCCAAGAAGCCCTTGTATGGATTGAAGCAGGCGTTTTGAAGACTAGCGTGGTAGAATTGACAAATGCTTGGACTCAAAAGTATTATTGAACTAACTTTGTCTGTGAAGAAATCTAAAAATGAGGATATGTTCATTCTTTTTCTATATTTGGATGATTTACTTGTATTAGAGCAGCCTAATCTTGGTGTAAGAAATAAAGAAGATTTTTTAGACGACATATTTCTTTGGATACAAATTCTTCAATCTTAGTTTGGTATTTTAATTGGGCTGCAGAAGTACTCAATAGAAGTGCTAAAGAAGCATTATATGGAGAGTGAGCAAACCAATGCTCAAGGTGGAAAACTTGTCAAAGATGTTTTCAAGAAATTTGGTGCAAGACTTATAGAAGCTTGGTTGATCGTCTGTTGTATCTGACAGCAACAAGGCTTAACATTATACATGCTATTAGTTTCCTCCCTAGATTCATGCATTGTGGAAGTGTGATGCACTTTTGAGTTAAGAGGGTGCTTAGGTATGTCAAAGACTTAGATGCTTTGAATGAAAACTTACTGAGCATGAACTTGTAAGCTTTCCAGCTCCCTCTCCTAGTGTTAAATGTACATTTTTGTGTTTGGGTTGATTTAAGATCAACATATAATTTGTTTTCATAATGAAATGATTATAGAACCCATTTTAATTTGAAGTTTCAGTTGAGCACAATTAATGCATAAAGGATACATGAATTTTACCTTCAAAAGCTTTTGATGTTTTCTTCACAGGAGACGGTGATTCATCTCCGTAAAATGCAGCATCTAGAACAGAGACAGGACTAGGCTGTTCCGGGGCAGTTCTTGGAGGTTCTGCTTTTGGATCACCTTCAATTAACCTTGCTGCTGGATTCTGAATGACAGAATTTTAAGCTGGTTTAGAACATTATCAAAATACTATATGAATGAAATGAAGGAAGAAGGCTTACTTTCTGCTTCGTTTCCTGTTCTTGGGAGAATGTACCCTCTATCTTGCCATAACTTTGAGCAGTGACTTCAGTGTCACCATAGGAGGCCATGCTCATATTGCTCTCAGATTGCATCGAACTATCATCTCCTTGGTGATTCAAATCTCTCATGTCACTACTGATATCACTCAATTGGTCATCACTTTGCCTCAAATTGTGAGATTTATGCCTGGGCTTCTGACGTGGCAAGCCTGATTCTGCTTGTAGACTGCTTGATTGTCTTCTGCTTTTTCTCTGGTCTGATGCTGGATCGGTGCGACGAGACTGTTTTTCCATTTCAAGCTTCTTCTGGTGCAGTTTAAGGCATGTGGTCTCTGAGCTTACTGCAATGTTAGTATTTTCTTGAGCAGTAGGTGATGGCACTTTTGAAATTTGGTTGTCTCTTAGAGTTCTGGCAGTATTTTTATCCCTTGAATGGAGTCGACTGGAAGGATCCTTGGGAGTTTTAGGTTTCGGAATTGAATCTTTATAGGATTGCTTGTCAGCCTTTTCACTTCTCGTATTTGCATGGCTGCTAGTGCGAAGCCTTCTTAAACTGCTGGTTGCAACTACTATTGAAGTAGAATTGCTGCCATTTTCCATAACTTTTTCTTCTTTTATAATCTTGATTGGCAATTTAAGGCATGTTGGAGAACTAGTTTCCTTGATCGTGGCTGAAACTGCATTTTTACTATGTAGCTTTCTCAAATTTGGTGCTTCTGAGCTCTGGCCAAGGATGCTGCTTGTGTGAGATATCAAACTTGAAGCTTGCTCTTCTTTTCTGGTATTTGACATCTGCTTAGACATCTGCATTTCTTCAAGTGTTTGTTTAAGGGCTCCAATATCTTTTCCCGACTTCATGAACTCAAGTGCTGCCAAACTTTTCTCAATTTCACTGTAAACATTTAGAAAGGAGTTTGGGGCTTTCATTGGAGTTTCTCGACTCTTCAAAGCTCCCTTGTTTCCATCAAGCTGCCTCCATGGGGCAGATTCAATTGGGCATCTAGTTGCAACAGGTTTCTTTGACTCTACATTTGTCATGCGATTGCAGGGTGACCTTGGTTCCTTTCCTGAATTTCTTGAACAACCAGAAATCGAACTTTTCTTTTTCTCATTAATTCTTGATGAGGGTGAGGCGGGATTGCTTTTGAAATCTTGACAGGTTTCGATATCTTGACTTCGATTTCCATTGGTTAGCATGGGATTTAGCAATGCTTCCACCCCCATCAACTTGGCTACAACACTAGATGGTCCTTTGTAGCTTCCAGGTTCTTGCTCTTGGTTTCTTATATCATTTGATTTCATTCTACTTCTGTTTATCTCTCCTAGAAGAAAATCCGATCTCATACTATCGACGGAACCCTTTATGGAGCTTTCCCTACTATCTAGTGATAGCCTTGGGAGATCTTTGGGCTTAATTTTATGTGCATCTTTTGCCCCCCTCCCATCATAAGAGAGCCGAGGAGCATCCTGTCGTGCAAAAGTGAGAGAACCATCCTCGCATTCATTGTACATTTTAGGAGTCCCTTTAAGCTTAAGAAGGGCATGACTTGATTCATTGAGACTGGTGTTCCTCGTCTTTGAAGGTTTTGGTGACTGCAAAGGCCTTGGGGAATCTATATACTTCAAGGTTTGGTGCTGCCCCGCTTCCACTTTTGTTGCAGTTTTAATCGGTAATCCACAGGCTTCTCTATAGATTGAATCTTTAACCACATCTCGGAGGTTAAGGGAGTTTTGGCTTGATTGCAAAGAAGCATTTGATCGATGACTGGATATTTCCTTCCTCGGGGTTTCGTGGAAGGCAATTTGGCTTGATGAAGATCGGTCTACTAGAGATTCTTTTCTGCAGTCAGCAGGTGAGAAACTGGATGAACAAGAGGAAGAAGACAACAAGGTTCGGGGTGATTCAAAGGAGTATCTTTGTTTCTCCTTCATAGTCTTCTTCAGATTATTTCCCTGCAGGTGCAATGTAAGTTACATTAACCTTAATTATTTTTGTCAATTCCTCCATAGACCTAAGTGACCAGTATTTTTTCTTACTTTTATCTTGTCTGAACCAGTCTTGGCTTCTGTTCCATGCTTGCCATTTTGACCTAGTCAAACACTGAATGTCAGCCATAGAAGGAAGAAATCTGGATGATTTTAGACATTAGAAGGTTAGCAATTACAAGCACATTACTGAAACAACAAATTCTGGTTACTGCATAGAAAGTGTTCCAACTCCAATCTAATCCACTATGTTAGTGTTTTCAAATTGGAGTTAAAACATGTTTCTGAAATTAGCAGAACCTGGAAACCTCTTAAAACTCACAAGTTCTCTAGGCCTAAAATCCGTGTTACGTCTAACGCATATTCAAACATAACTATGAGGTATAGAATCTTCTAAATATATGAAAAGACATAAGAAGAAATTAAAGATACGCACTTACCCTTGAGTCAAGTAACATAGCCTATAACATTCATGATGGAAATTCAGAAACATTAACCTGAGGGTGATCTTTCTTTACAACCTTGAACACTTGAAAAAAAAGTAAATATAATTAAAAGTACCTGAGGGAAGCCTTTTGCGGTTTGGACTGGTAATGTGCCGGTTACCATAGAAATGGTGGCAATCGAAAAGCTGGAATAGTCCATTCATGCACCCAATCTGCTTCTGCAAATCTGGGTTTTCATCTGACAAAGAATACATAAACTTTGATGACATCCTAAACTTTTAGCAGAACCAAACCTGAACTTTCTTAGCTCCCAAACAAAACTTCTGGGTACTTTCAACGTCTCTTCACAAGGTTAAAATGCCACATGCATTGCCAAAAACCTTGTAAAGGGTTCTTTTCCAAGTATGTTCTAGCTACTTAAACATCCTAGGATTCTGAAACCTTGTAAAGGATTTTTTTTTTCTACCCCTGCAACTAGGATATTTCTTTCTTTTGGAACTGTATGTGAGGTTTCAGAGAATTATGTTAGTAAATAACAGAGAAGACTGAAAGGGACAAATTTAAAGATACACAGAGAGATTGGTATAGCCCCACATTTCCATTCTTTGCATTTGGAATGAGATTAAAAACGTTTTCTTCGGGGCTTCCCTGAACAAGGCAGACAATAACCCAAAGGGTCCCCAGTGACCACCTTCTATGGACTTAGCTAACCTATCAAACACCGCAATGGAACCTCTTACTGCACAAACAGATGTTAAGTTCTAGCATATGTAGGCAATGGGAATGTGAAAAATCTTACTTCTTTTCCTCTAATATTATAACATTTAATGTATGCCTAAGAAGCGGATACTTCAGATTTGGAATGTAGGACTTCAACAAACTACCTCAATAATTGGAAAATAAAGACAGTTCGCTGTGTGAATTTAGATTTATCATAGGGTAGAGTCGTGCATCCTAATATTAAGATTAAAAATAGTCTTCCATAGAAAATTAAACTTCCAATATACTAAGGGCTTGTTTAGTGGGGGTTAAAAAAAAAATACTTTTGGCTCCAAAAATATTTTTGGAAGAAAATTTGTACTAAACAAACTGTTTTTAGTTGAAATTTTTACCTTTTCAAAAGTACTTTCTGAAAAGAAGCATTAATTAAAAATAAAAATATTTTTAAAATAATAAAATGTGTTAATATCTAATTGTAAATATTTAATGGTTATATTTAAATATTTAAAATATAATTCATATATATTCTAATTAAATTTTATAAAAAATAATATTTATTGCTTAAAATATTTAAAATTTATATTTCATATATTAAAATATTAACGACTTATAATAATTTTTTATTCTTACTAAAATATAATAATATTAACTAATTTGAACATTATTTAAATGCATATTTGTTATTTGATAATAACAAGTTTAAAATGAACATTTTATTTATTAAAAACACTTTTGACCGTAATTTTAAACACTTAAATCTTAAAATAAACTTTTCAAAATCACTTTTCAACCGCACTTTTCTACAATACTTTTTAAATGCATTACTAAACTAGTCTTATGTCCAACTTGGCTCCACCCTTTTAATTTTATAATATTTTTATATGTTATGTAGTTTATATCACATAAAATATTAATATATAATAGTATAATGTAATAAAATTATTATACAAGAGCCATTAGCTAAAGGGAGTAGTAGTTAAGACACTTTGTTAGCATTCAGAATTTTTTATTCATTATATATGTTTAAAATAATTTTAAACAAAATTTAAGCATTAGACTTAACTTATCAAATATATATAATGTTAAGTGCAAGAATTCAATCCAGTTATAGACATTTCTAGTGTGATTATGTGAAGAACCATAGGTAGATCAAATTGTTATAAATTTGAAACATTCTAATCGTGTTTAAAAGTTATATAATATTTTGAATTATTAGTGTACAAACTTATTAGGTTAAGGGTGGGTCAAATGCGCTTTGGGAATTTTCTCCCACTTTCATGTGAACAAAATAATGTGGGTGGGTCTGCAATTTAGACCTCTTCCCCCCATGACCATGTGGAGTTTGTCAGACAGTGGCAACCAGCTTCACCATCTTGCTAGAAAGTGGATTTATGTACTGCAATCATCATTCCCCTCTCTTTTTTTTTTTTTTTTTGCAAATACTCAAATTTCGAGTGGTTTAAAGTTTTACTTGAATAATTTATAAATTTAATTATTTTTTATTAAATTATTGAAGAAATTTAAATTTCAACATATGACATTAGGTGTGAAAATCGAGCTCATTTTTTTTATGTAATACTCTTACAAAACTTTATTTATTCTAATATATATTTAGAATTGGAGTTATTTACGAATGAATGAAGTTGAAATTTGGGAAAATGGATGATCATATTTTCCTCATATGCATTTTAGTTTAATTTGTCTATACTAAATTAAGGGATGACATCCAGATGCTGTTCATTGGTGAATATGGCTTCGTAACCAAGAAACCATTTTTTTCTATTTAAAATATTGACCTAAAATGGAAAATTACGGTGCCTTGCCATATATATAAAGATGGATTTGAGAAATAATTAAAATAAAACACATAATAAACACGATATAAATATAAAAATATATTATTTATACAAAACTTGAATTATTCATACATATATATATATATATATATAAAAGTTTAGAATTATTCATAATTTTTTAAATTTTAAATGCAAATATAAATATACTTTAACAAATTCGAATCAACATCCTCTTTATATAAATATAATACAAATAATAATTACTAAAAAATTAACATTAGTACAAATGTGGAGTACTATGAAGCAATTCAACCACAAAAGAGATTAGTGATTTTGAATCCAAATTTGGAGATTATATTAAAGCTTAATGATTGCAATGATTGAAAAAGGGGTCTATCAAATTGACAGTTCATTAGTTGCAAGAGTTTTACCTACACTGCACATGCATTTCCTACTGTTACTATTATTATCATTATTGGCCTGACATCCTCATGCATCCCATAGCCACTGATTAAACCAAAGTTATTATTTCAAATTCCTAATTTTATTTAAAATACTCAAATTTTAAACTTTATTTAAAAAATATCTACCTTTTTATCAACTTGACCCAAGCAGTCATATCTTTGATAAAATCAGAAATGGTTAGGAAGGCCTAATCTTACACAATTGAAACAAGGTATGAAACTTGGTTTGATGGAGCCTTCAAAAGAAAGATTCCTAAAATAGGGAGGGTTCATAGGGACCTTCCTGTTGGTGGGTTCAAATGAGTTGATATGTCACTATTGTAGTTGTCATACTATGTGTATGACATTTATCTCCCCCTTTGAAATGTGGTATCATCATATTTGGGATTCTGATTGATTTTAATTTTATAATTTCACGTTGTTTGTAATTGACAATGATAGTGTGTCTGGTACGTGTTTGTTAAAGTAGGTTTTGCAGGGAATGGGTAATGGGCCATAAAAGGTAGTAAGGTCAATAGCAAAATTTTGAGCAAGAGAAAATGATGCTGTATGACACAAAGTCGTGAATATGCCAGCTTTATTCAATTCCTTCATACCTACTAATTGTTTGTTATATATACATATTTAAAAGTGCCTTCATCTTTCTTGGTTATCGGAAATTGAATTAGTGATTCAACTTGTTAAATTATTTATTTTTAATTTTATAGATTTAATTAAAATAATTATTAGAAGAATAGAAAGAAATTGGTCCAATTAGTTCGATTACTGATTCAACCAATTTGTTGTTCAGCTGGTCTAATTTCTTATTTCAAATCAGTTTCTCAACTGATCTATTCCAATTCAAAAAGCTGTGGTTATGGGCATTACTTTATTTTTCATATAATTTAAAAGAAAAGGAGAACTTTTATATATATATATATATATATATATATATATATATATATATGTATGTGTGAATAATTATTTGATACATAAGCAACGAACGTTTTAACTTTAAAAATTAAATCAAGAAACCATCTCGTGCCCTTAACTGATATTTAAAATAAATAAATTAGGCATATGGTAACCTGTTAACTTCATTTGTAGAGTTAAAAATTCTACCACTAATGTATTAAATAATATATTTATGTATGTAAAACATTATATTATATGAATTTTTTATAAATTTAAAAAGAAAAAATTATAACACTAGTAGTAAATTGAATATTTGTAATTTTTAAATTTTAACTCAAATCTAATTAATTTTAATTACATTCAATTTTATTTATAATCTACTTTTTATTTAAATTTTATTATTCAAGATAATTATATTTTTTAGATTATTACAATTTGTTAAACATTTAGTTCTTAATAATTAATTATTGCACATTCACTATTAGTACAAATTTCTGATGGGGAAAATCTTGAACACATGAATGAAATTCAAACATAAAATGAAGAAATAAGACAAGGCTCCAAGGCATGTATCAAGCCATTATCTTTAATGTTCTATTCACCCTCACCTATATTCGGTGTGAAAAAAGTTTGAAGAAAATGAACCTCGAGGGTACAATGAAGTTTGCGTTTTGCACTGACAAGAATAGTCCACTAAGCTCTGAGCAATGTATAACAAGAAAATCAATTTCTATAAAGAATTTCTGCAGTAACTCTTTATAGAACAATCTAATAATATTAAAAGATGGAGGAAAGATAGAAAGAATTTTTAAAACTTGTTATGATTTCCAAAAGAAATCTCATTCCTATTTATAGGAATTTTCTTGTCTCTTCACAAAGACATCTTTCAATAGGTATCTTTTATGAATAATAACATATTTAAAAAGACACATAATTATTCATCTAATATTATAACTATTCAAGTAATATTGTTTGAATAGTTATAATTCTTTATCAAAAATCAAGTGATATAACTCTTAACCAATAACCAAAAGATTTAACTTTTGATTAATTACTCTTTCATTTATAGTTACTGGAACACTATAAATATTTGAAAATGTTCCAATAATCTCCCCCCATTTTCAAAATATTTTAGATTTTGATATTCTTGGAAATCAATTTGTATAAATGAAGGTGCCTCACTTAGTGAAAACATGTTAAAGTTAACTGAAACAGCATGGTAGACTAAGTTTTGAACCAGCTATTCCATTTGACTTTTCGAACACATCTCACGCAATGATTTCAACATTGGTCAATGCATAGTATCCAGGGACACTATTATGGCCATGTGTTTGTGTCATCTTTTCATGAGTGTTGTCAAAGCCAAGCCCTTGAGCTTTTAGAAGATGTCACACTTCCACTCACATAGGTAGATCCTATTAAGAGTGTTCCTATAATTATAACACTCTAACATATTTATGTTATGGGTCCATTAAGAGTACATTACTCATCCTTCTTATCCTTCCCTTATCATTACAGGTATCTAGCATTTTAATCTTAGGATGGATTTATTTATAGTGCTAACAGTCACATGCTAATAATGTATTTTGTTTTATTGAACTCAATACTTGACGTTATACTAAGCATTGAGTTGAGTTTCCATCACGGGTGACTCTAATTAATGGGCTTGAGTCTCATCCCTTTTGAGGTCTTGTTGACTACATCTTTAGCCAGACATTTTGTCAAAAAATCCGTCAAATTTTCACTTGACCTCACACAATTAATAGTGATCACTCCATTAGAGATTAATTGTCAGACATGGCTATGTCTTAATCTAATATGTCTAGACTTTCCATCATATACTTGGCTATATGCCTTTGCTGAAGTAGCCTATTATCACAACGGATAGAAATAGGTAATATTGGTTTAGGCTATAGAGGTACATCAAAAACCAAATTTCTTAACCATTCTGCTTCTTTAGATACAGCAACTAATGCAATAAATTCGGCTGCTATGGTGGAATCAGTAATACATATTTGTTTATTAGTACTCCAAGAAATGACTCTTCCACTAAGAATGCAGATCCATCCACTAGTAGAAGCATGATCTTCCAAACTTGTAATCCAATTAGTATCCGAATACACTTTTAAAACTGAAAGATATCCATTATAGCACAACTTATAATTAATAATTTTCTTTAAGTATCTAAGTACTTTATTCAAAGCTTACCAATGCAAATTACTTATATTACTTGTGTAACTACTTAATTTTCCAACAACATATGCAATATCTAGTCTTGTACAAGACATTATGTACATAAGACAACCAATTAAACATGCATATTTCAATTGATCAATTTTCCTACCAGCATTATATACTAATTTTATTTGAAGATCCATGAGTGTAGATTCTGGTATATGATTTGTCACAAATTGATGTAACAAATTAGACTTTCTCAGCATACTTAAGGAGCTTATTCTCAAGCAAAATAGTGTATTTTGCATAGTTTTTCGTTATTTTTAGATTTTAAGTTAATAAGTGAAAATGTCTCATTTTTCCCATTTTGGGACCCAATTTGGCCAATTGTGTCATTAGGAGACGTAACGTGTCACTCAGTGGTGTAGGGACGTGTTGGAGGTCGAAAACGAGTGAGAATGACACCAAAGGCAAGGGTATCACGACACCTTCAATAGGATGGAAGATTAGAGACACCTTTCAATGGTATCGCGATATCCTTTTTGGATATCGTAATATCCTCTTTAGGTATTGTGATATCCACCCTTCAAAGAGGACCTCAAGGTTCAACATTGATTCAAAGAGACCCTAAGGCTCAACATTGATCGAGGTATCGTGATATCCACTTCTAAGTATTGCGACATTACCTTCTTCAAGGGACAAAATTGGACAAAAAGGGTAGTCTTTGTCCACTCGTCCACCAATCACCCAAGGCCCGTGTAAAGGGCATGTTTGACAAGGAAATCTCATCAGAAGATAGCCTAAAACAACACAAATTGGCTGAGGAGGAGACACACACACATTTGCTTAGTTTTAGGTTTAGTTTTCTCTAGATTCTCTTTTAGTTTTTCTGCACTTGTTCTAGGGTTTTTATTTTCTTATTCTTCTTCTTCCTTAGTTTAGAGTTTATTTTTTTGCATTTACTTCTTATTCTTGATGTTCTTAGTGCTAGTTTAGTTATTACTGTACCCTAGGTTTATTTGCACTTTCAGTTCTTATGCCTTGGTTGTAAGACTTTTCTAGCTTTAGTTTAATGTATTTCATTTCTTTTACTTTAAATCCATCAAATTTTGTTCCTTTTATGTTTATTGCTTTAGATTTTCTTGTTGAATGCTTTTATTTTCATGTTCTTTAAGTTTTTTAGCATAAAAATTCAAACTTTTATGTTTTTCTTAAGCTTTACTTTAGTGGCTACTTTGTTTTCCATTTTCATGTTCATTTCCTTTACTTTCAACATGAGTAGTTAAACCTCAAAAGGGGATTGATAGATGGAGGTGTGGGTAAGCTAAAATCTTTGGACAAATAACTAAATCGTAACAAATTAGGCTAAATTGAATAGATCTAAAAACTTAGGAAGTGACACCCTTAAGGGAATATCTAGGCAAGTGAGACCAAAAGGTAATCTTGTTGCACATTCATTTGTTAGTCTCAGATTAACCAATGAGATTAGAAGATAAACCAGAGCTAATTCGTCTAAGTTGGTAAAATTGAGATCAGAAGATAACATGGAGCCACTTAGTAGTTTATGCTATTTGTGTCCCTTATTCGAGGATCGGTGAACCACATCGAAATCAACCAACCACCATTAGTCATTTATCAATTTAATTTTTTAGTTTTATATTCTTTGCAATTTAGTCCTTAGATTAGAAGATTTAATTTTCTTACAAAATTTCCTTGTTATGATTTGTCGTACTATAAAATTGTATCAGTATCCATTTATACTCTATTGTGTATGCTAGTTATCGCTTAATCGCCATCTCCTTTGGGTTCGATATTTGGAATACTCCAGTGTTCCATTGTAACACTACAAATATGACAACTAACCTGTACACTTGTAGTAAAATTGTGCTTTAAAAATTATTTTATAAATTCGTTGTTTTATATGCACATGTGTGATGTCGGTCAGTATATAATTGAAAAGATCAAATTTTTTAGGCACATTTTCAATGTAATGTGATTGTAATAAAGCTATAGTGCTTTCCTCTCGGATTATTTTAATCCCAAGAAAAACATCTGCTACACCCATATTCTTTATAGCAAAGCTGTTTAATAGAATTTCATTGTGTTTTCTATTTGTTTCAAATCCGTGCCAAATATGAGCATGTCATTTACATATAAGCAATTTATGACACCTTTTCATTTTCAAATTTGCTATATATGCACTTATCAGATTCATTTATTTTATAGCCATTAACTAGAACAACCTTGTCAAACTTTTGGTGTCATTGCTTTGGTGCTAGTTTAAGTCCATATAAATATTTAACAAGCTTACATACCTTATGTTCCTGTACTGGAATAACAAATCCTTTTGGTTGTTCCATGTACACTTCCTCTTCCAATTCACCATTTAAAAATATAGTTTTAACATCCATTTGGTGAACAACCAAATTATACATTGAGGTAAGTGATATTATGAGTCTAATCATAGCAATTCTTGCTATTGGAGCATAGGTATCAAAATAACTGTTAGAATATGCCCAAAAACCAATCATGAGATGGTTGTAATTACAAACTCATTTTACCTTGTTTATTAATATAAGGCAATGTCGTTGTTATTTCAGTTTCTTTTTCTGTGTATAAATAAACTAATTAATAATAAAGTCTTGAGAATAATATGATTATTCTTAAAAGGTCCTTAGTTAAGTATTATTATGGGCTTAGACAATGATAGTACATTGAGACTAATGTATAGTTGATTGATAACAAAGTATTGTCATTGACAGGGGGATGTCAAAATCAATACATGAGTATGTGTTAGAGAACAACATACTAGATTAACCCCCCATGAGTATGTTTCTTGGATTATTATGTAATAGTCACAAACATTACTCATAGTGATAACTATGTATATGATCCTCAAACTTGAGATCATTATTGTCTCAACATCGTGAGTTTTATATTTTGATACAGTCAAATGTCTACCTAACATGTTGTACTAAAAAGACTAATGTTGGATATACCATAATCCATGTAGTGGGATATGATCGATCAAGATAGGATTTATCCTTCCTACGTAATAGAAATAATATCTTTGGTCACTTGATGGAGTAAGACTAGAAATGCATGTTCATACTCAAATAAGTTGATAAAGATATCACACTTATTTGTTTATTGCAATCTACTAAGAATATCAAGAAATATGAGATTGGACTATACAAGTGTGACTATATCATGACTTGTATCCAATTTAGATATTAAGGATAAAAGGATATAATACATGAAAATTTTATCATAGAAATATTATGTCGAATCACGACTTCTTGTAACTTAAGTAGCGATGATGCATTGCTAGATGCCACACATTGTTTGTAACATTAGAAATGTTCTAGTATTACTACTAATGTTTCAAGAACCTATAAGATCTCACCCATGATTAAAGTGGACAGACTTCACACAAAAATGTTGGGCATATACCCTCCTACATACATCTTTGTCGGACAATATCGCCTAGTGGATAGTGTCATCTGGAGAACTGTATCGCCTAACAGACAATATCACTTGGAAAATAGTATAACCTAGTGAATATGGTTCACAATTATTTTATAAAGTAAATATTTATAGAAGTTAATATTCTTTTAAAAAGAATATAATCTTTAATACCTTTCATAATTTTCTCTAAAAGGTAAAATGGAATTAGTCCATTTTAAATATATGATATTAATAAAAGGAATAGAATCCTTTATTGAAAGAGGGTAAGTGAAAAAAAATAAAAATAAAAAATGTCTAGCAGCAAATTTTGAATTCTCTCTGAAAAAGTGCAAAGAGTTTTGCTGTTCGTGCTTGACTAGGTGGACTATGTAGAGACCGAGATACTTTCTTGTAGCTAGGATTGACATCGTGCAAAGTAATCCAACCAACAGTGTTGTTCGTCGTTCTTCAGCATTAAAAATGTATATCTTCAACCCGATTCGTTCCTCATACATGGATTTGTGGTTAATGATCACTTGAAAAATCTTTTCGCTGCACCACAGGGCGTATTGGCGATCCAATTGTAACCAATACCTTGTTTTTGTGTAAAACCTTTGACTACCAACCTTGCTTTAAATTTATAAATGGTTCCATTGACCTTCATTTTCTTTTTGAAGATCCATTTACAACCTATTAGTTTGGAACCCGGTGGAAGGTCAACTAAGATCCAAATATAATTTCTCATTATTGAATCCATCTCATCATTTATTTCTTCTTTCCAAAAAGAAGAGCCTTGAGATTTCATTACCTCTTCAAATGTAATAGTATTAGATTTTTTATTATAATAATAAGGTATCCTATTGCCTATACTTTCACATTTTCCTTCTACAAGGAACATAATGAAATCTGATAAAAAATCTTTGACTTTTTTAATCCTTTTACTTCTTAGTTCTTGAAAGTATTCATCATTATTATCAATTTGTTCCAATGGAATCTCATTCTCATTTGAAGAATGAATTAATTGTTATGGTTGTAATTGTCTTGAAATATAATTAAATCTATTTCATCAAAATAGCATCTTTTGATTCAATAATAGTATTAATTGAAATTAAATAATTTGGTGGTTCAATTATCATGAACCTATATGCCTTCCTATATTGTGCATATCCTATAAATATGCATTAAATTCTTCTTTCACCTAATTTTTTACATTTAGTTGTTAGAACTTTGACAATAGCTTTACAGCCCCAAAACTTCAAATACTTAAGGTTTGGTTTCCTTTTCTTCCATTATTCATAAGGGGTTATTTTAGCTTCATTATTAGGAACTCTATTCAATATATGACAAGACATTAGAACCGCTCCTCCCCAAAAACCATGTCCAATACTTGAATATGATAACATTAAATTTTCTATTTCAGTCAAGACTCAATTTTTCCTTTTAGCTACGCTGTTTTGTCGTGGTGTGTAAGGGGTTGAAATTTGATGGATAATTCCAATTGATTCAAAATAACTCGGATTATAGTATTCTCCACCTCTATCTGATCTTAAGCACTTAATAAATGATTCACACTAAAGTTCAACTTCAGATTTGTAAACTTTAAATTTATCAAGTGTTTCATCATTTGAATGCAACAAATATACGTAGCAATATCTAGAACAACCATTAATGAAAGCAACAAATCATTTCTTTTTAGAACCCCATGTGATGGCCTGATGGTCAAAGGTGTTCACCACCCCAGGTGTGGTCTGGGTTCGAGTCGGGCTAATTATGTTTGTTGTTCAGGCTTTGCCCTGTATTGCCCTGTTATTGTAATTCACCAAAAAAAATTTCTTTCAACCTAATGTAGGAGTATTATGCATGTCACATAAATCACTATGTATTAAATCAAGTAACTTTATTTTCCTTTTAACCTTAAGGAAAATTTTCTAGTAATTTTAATCAACATACATGTATTGCATTTTTCAATATTATTATTAAAAATAGGAATTAAATCTAACTTGTGGATGTCATTCAACTTTCTATAATTCAAATGACCTAAACTATAATTCCATAAACAAGAAGATTCAACTATATAAGCGAAATAACATTTTTATTCTTATTAATAATATTGAGTTTGAACATACCTCATACATATACTTTTCCTACAAAAATTCTTCATTTTAATAGAATAAACTTACTTGTCTCAAAAACAAGTTTGAAACCAAACTTATTCAACAAACTTCCAAATACTAAATTCTTCCTGACTTCTGGTACAAAATATACATCATTCAAGATTAAAACCTTTCTAGAAATGAAATGTAGTTCAACAGATCTTTTGCCTTTGATTACTACGGTGGAAGAATTTCCTATGTACAAGTCATTGTCATATTCACATTTTGTGAACTTTGTAAACATGCTTTTACCTTTGCACACATGTTTGGTTGTTCTAGTATCAACCCACCATGTATTATCATCTTGTACCATATTAATTTCAGAAATCATGGCAACAAACTTTTTATTATTATCAGCCTTAAAAGAAGATTTCTTCTTTAAGAATCGACATTCATTCTTGAAATGTCCCGGCTTGCCACAATGGTAACATGAGCCATTTTTTTCTTTTTAAACTTAGGTGCTCTCGTAGATTGTATGAACTTTATTTTCGATGGTTTAGTAGTTTGTATCTTCCATAACATGCATTTTGGCATTTTCTGAATCTAGGTTCTAATCTTGCTTTCAATATTCTTCTTCAATACGAAGATGATTTGGCAAAGCCTCAAGAGCTATCTCCTCTTCTTATGTTTTATACTTCTTTTAAAGTCTTTCCAATATAAAGGAAGATTGTCTATTATGAAGGATACAACAATCATTTCTTCCATTTTCATATCATATTACTTAAACTGATTCAACATTTTTTTCAATATCACGAAATTGTTGCAGAACAAAACGACCATCAATCATTTGACAATTATTGAAACGACTAACAAGAAATTTCTTACTTGTAGCATCTTCGGCTATGTATGCTGCCTCCAATTTGTCCCATAATTCCTTAGCAGTGACTTCATTTTGGTAGGTGTCAAACAAACCATCGGATAAACCATTCAATATGTGGCCTATGCACATGTAATTAATATTGTCCCATTTTTGCCTTTATCAGGTTGCAACAACAGATTTGTTCTCATTCTCTTCCCGTCTTAGAGTATCCAAACATAGGCAATCTTCAAAGTTAACAATAAGAAGTGCATATTTTCCTGCCATCGTCGAAAATTGCCACAATCAAACCGATCAAGTTTGACAAAGTTGGAAGCCAACTCCCTAATGCTCCACTTTCATGTATTGTAATAGTCATTATGAAAATAGAACCTTAAAATTGTTAGTACAAATCTCTGGTGAGGAAAATCTTGAACACATGAATGAAACTTGAACATAAAATGAAGAAAAAAAGACAAGGCTCCAAGGTATGTATCAAGCCACTATCTTTAATGTTCTATTCGCCCCCACCTAGATTCAATGTGCAAAAGATTTTCAAGCAAATGAACCTCAAAGATACAATAAAGTCTATGACTATTTGCATTTTGAACTGACGAGAATAGTCTACTAAGCACTGAGCAATGTATAATAAGACAGTCAATTTCTATGAAGAATTTCTACAGTAACTCTTTATAGAACAATCTAATAATATTAGAAGATGAATGAAAGATAAAAAGAATTTTTAGAACTTGTTGGTATCATTTTCAACTATTTATAGAAATTTTCATGTCTCTTCATAGAGACATCTTTCAATAGGTGTATTTTATGAATAATATTATGTTTAAAAGACACATAATTATTCATCTAATATTATAACCATCCAAGTAATATTGCTTGAATAGTTATAATTTTTTGTCAAAATCAAGTTATAGAACTCTTGACCAATAACCAAAAGATTTAACTTTTGATTAATTACACTAATTCATTTATAGTTATTGGAACACTATAAATATTTGAAAATGTTCCGACACTCACAATGTAAGTGAAAATATTCATTATGAAAATTAAATGTGACTTCTTTGAAATGGTAAAATTAAATTGTTCAAAAACCTTGTGTTCAAATCCTATTATTTCTATTATTTTTGTATTTTTTTCTAGATTTATCAAAATACAAAAGATATAATTACTTTCAAAATAATTTTTTATTTTATAAAAGAACTTTTAATAATTTTTCGAGTTAAAATTTAATTACGAGTAACACCAATTTAGTTATCCCTACAAATAATGATTTAGATGGTGACATATGAATTCTTACACAAGTATAAGCTTTTCTTTCGATCTCATCTAAATTTGTTCCAATTTTATAAGGAATATAAATTTAATATCTGAATTTAAAAAGAAAAAAAATAAAATAATTGGACACACAAGATCAAGACTTGAAAGTAGAAACGATGTAGTTTTAGCTAGCTACTTTTCAGATTTTGACTTACTGTTGAAGGAAAGAATAAAAGGAATTGCTTAGTTAAATTGGGCTAAAGTCCAGTCCAATAAATCATTCTAACCTAGTAATTTTGGGTCTAGATCCCAAATACGAAGAAAGTTCTTTTTAGTACTTATCTTTTATATTTACAAAACTCTGATTACATCATTATACTAGATTTAGTGGATGCATTTTTTTATGGAGAGAATATTTAAAATACTCTGATTGAATTTTTTTCTTTTTTTGGTATTCAAAATGAATGAATTTTTTTCATATATAAAATATTTAAAATAGAAAAGTAAAAGGAAAGGATTGAAGTTTTTATTGATAAAAGTTTACTTAAAAATCATTATTTTTACTAATATTATTTATAATATTTGAGATAAATACATATATGAAAAAGAGATTTTTTTGGGTTAAATACTCATTTATCCCTTGTAGTCCACTTCACTCAATTTGGTAATTAAAAAAAGCAAAATTAGTGTGGTAACTATCGATTGAGTCTTAGTTTGATTGTCATCGGCATTGTTGTCAGTGCAGGAGGATGTGTTTAACACCCCTAACCTGTCCTCAACGCCAAAATCGAGTTTCGAGATGCTACAACAAATAATTGAAAATTTACATGAAATTTTAAATAAAAAATTCATTTAATATTCAATAAATCTCATACAACATACTAGTCATGCTTTACAAACAAAATCGTGCTTAAATCGAGCTTACGAAAGCTCTAAAACCAACCCCAAAACAATCAAGGACAGAATTGAAACATTTCAAAAAAAATGGGTAAAAGTGTAAAACAGAAATGACACGACTGTGTAACAGGCTGAGATCATGTGGATCATAGCATAAAAGTTCAATAAATGTCATACAACCATGTGGCTGGACCGTGTAATTGACCGTGACTGTGTGATCTAAAAGTAACCAAAAATCATATTTCACACTGCTGTGTCAACAACCTCTATGTAACACGCGGTCGTTTGGTAAACCGTGTTACCCAAAAATGTACCTCATTATGCAAGCTATCAACCCAAACCTTCATCTATGTGAAGAATATGCATATAACCATTCTTTAAACCTGTTCAAAATACACAATAATCATGTCAAAACATAACATTTCTATTTCTAACTGTAGCGACGTAAAATTTTTGCTTTGGTCGCTAGTTGAAGCGATTATTTGAAAATTTAAAAATGGAATTTTGGTTTTAAAAAAGAAAAGGAGTCGCCACCGATCTTTTTTCTTAGGTGTGATCGGACACCTAATAAATCCTCCTTTTTTAAGAAAATTTGTTTTTGAATACAAAAGGAGGCCGAGTTTAGGTCTACGTCAAAATCCAGAGAAAAAGTAGGGTTTGGGAGTCGGTTACGAGCGGGAAAGGTATTAGCACCTCCGCGACGCCCAAAATTGGTATCTCATTAAACACGCCTTGTCTTAATTCTCAAAAATACGAGTTCAATTTAAATTTTAATCGTGATCCGATCAAAACACGAGAATTTTTAAAATTTCGGTTTCTTTTGAGAAGGGCGTTCCGTTTTTAACACGAGCTGATGATATTCACCCAACATAACGATGAAATCGACGACTTAATGTTAAATCGGTACGTTACGTTATTTATTGAAATTAAAAAACATGAATGAAAATATTTTAAAATAAGAATAAAAAGAAAAAGAAAACTAATATCGATGTTGAAATAAGATGTGATCTAATATGCTAAATTCGGCACAGGCAAATAATAATGAAAAGTTAAGAATATACGAAGCAAATAATATATAAAACATTAACAATGTATATATGATAATAATAGTAATAATACAAATATGAAATAATAGTGAACATATATATATAAAACATATAATACTAGATTTTAAAAAATATATATACATATACAATATATATTGAAAATAGTAATAATATATAAAAATAACTAATAA
The DNA here is from genome assembly GCF_025698485.1 of Gossypium arboreum. Lineage (NCBI taxonomy): Eukaryota > Viridiplantae > Streptophyta > Magnoliopsida > Malvales > Malvaceae > Gossypium > Gossypium arboreum. Next base: position 8,173,971 of record NC_069073.1, on the reverse strand, counting down.
TAACGATATATAAATATATACGTATATCTATTAAAATATATATGTAATAATAAGAATAAAAAGTATATACATAGTATTAGAAATATGTACATAATATAGCGTTAAAAATACATACATAATATAGTTATTAAAAATATATACATAAGATAATATGTAAGAAAAATATATAAATAATATAGTATTAAAATATTTACATAATATATACATATTAGAAATAAAAAACGACTATTAATAATACTACATAAATATATACATATATATATTAAAGATATATACATATATAATCAAACATATACTAATAATAATAATAATATAAATAATAGTAAATATAATAATATTAAATAATATTAAAAGTAATTAATTTAATAATAAAGAAATGAAAATAAACCAAAAAGGACTAAAATTGAATGAAAAACAGAATTCTAGGGCAGATTTAAAAAGAAATAAAGAGAAAAGGGCTTATTTGAACGCGCGTAAAACATAGGGGGACCGAAACAGAAATTATTCCTTCCCATCAAAACACAGCGCATCAGCGGGGACTAAATTGAAAAGCGCAACAAATTTTGGGGCCAAATTAAAAATAAAAAATGACTTGATTGTAGAAGCATGAAAAAGCGGAAGGACCAAATACGAAAATTTCCCCTACGCTCAAAAACACGCGAATCCTGACGGGTTAGGGTCGGGTCGGATCGGGTCTTAATCAAAACGACGTCGTTTTGGGGTTAAAAGGCAACCCCCAAAGCGATGTCGTTTTGGGAGGCTATAAAAGGGCCTTTTTTCAGAAAAAAATCATTTGTGCGGCTGGAGAGAAAAAAAAGAGAGAGGGGAGGGGTGAGGCGATTTCCGGCCTCAAGGCCATTCGCCGTTTGGTTGCCAAACCGTAGTCGGCCGCCACCGCCAGCCACCATACACGGTGGCCGGAAAAGGTAAAATTTTTTTTATTTTTGAATGTATATATATTTGTATATGTTTATGAGTAGGAAGAAAAAAAAAGAGAAATCGATTCGAAAAAAAAAATCACCTTTGTTTCTGATTTTGATTTTTTTTGTTTTCTGATTCTCTGATTTTGGGTTCGTTCTTCTGGTTTGGTAATACTCTATCACTGTTTTTGTGTTTTGAAAATAGAATGTATGTATTTTCAATTGCCGAAAAAAATTCCCCATTTACAAAGTTTTTGTTCGGCTTATATAGCCGTTTTACAGAGTGTTTTTCTATTATTTTTGTCACTTCCTTTCTTTTCTTGCAAGTGCAACTTGCTGATGGGACAAAGGCAGTGCTGTAGAGCTGGTAGAGGCAAGTGGGGAGGCTGATTCAACTAGGTGGTTAGGGTTTAGGTTGGTTTAGGCTTTAGTGGGCCATTCGAGTTTGGGTAAAATTGGGCTTAAAATTGGGTCTGCTGTAAATGAGGGTTTTGGTTTGTAAATGTATGGGTTTAAATATAAACGGGCCAAAATTGGCCTACAACACTAACCAATATGCTTCAAGGCACCATTATATACATAAATCAAAACTAAAGTTATAATCCATTTCATACCAAATTAGAAACTAACCATGTATATGTCTTATATGCCATAAAATTCAAATTTTTCTATAACCTAATATTGACTATAATGCCAAACCAACTACCTATAAGATTAATACCAAAATCATGTTACATATCATACTTACAACATTTCAAATAGGCATCAAACTATTGTATCATGTCATCCAACAGAACTTCACCTACTCAAACATTTCATATCACCTTAAAGCATATCAATATTTCATATGTACCATCACATTTCCCGTATTTAACAACCACATTCAAAACTACAATTTCAAGCCATAAGTTAACATATCAACTTGCCAAAAAATACAAGCATTATAGACATAAATCATTCCCTCATCTAAAATAAACATTTAATCACATTTAAACCTAGACACATGCCACATAATCTGGTCTAAAACGTTTAAAACTACCAAATTTAAGGCTTGATAGTGTGAGCTTTGAGGTGATCCGATCACCATGTTCCACAAAAGACAACTACAAAATAGAAATGTAAGTGAGTAAGCATTTTATATGCTTAGTAAGTTCATACGAACTAAAACAATAAACTCACCTTATAGCACAATTAACATATCGAACTAACTAATTAAACAATATTTTTGTCATCACAATGTGAGTATATCTCGATCAATCATATAACACTTCATTTCATTTCCTGCTATACAATTCAATACCAATTTCATTATAATATTCATTTATATTTACAATATATATATATCACCAATCAGTCATCCTTTTTATTATAAAACCATTTGGTTCCATTCAATACCATTTAACCAATATTGTCCATTTTTGTCTACTACAATTACATTATTCAAACATCAAATAACATTTCAATCCACAACACATATAATCCTTTCAGTCATATGAAATTTTCCATTTATACAATATCGAACAGTCGATTTATTTTAACTCTAACCATTTATCAATCATCATTATCCATTGGCAACAATAATTTATCCCAATGAACTATAAAGAATAGATACGGATACACGATATCTACCCAAAACAAGCATGATTGCTCAAACGAGCTTTACCATCCAAGAACACGTCTGGGCACTAAATGACAAGCCTATAGGCTAAACATCCCTCTAAAAGCACGCCTAGACATTAAGTCTCAAGCCCATAGGCTACACATCATCCTTTAGAATTGTGCCTGAATCATTGTGGATATAACTCAGTAATCCACAAAAAATGTTGGATTCAGGTACAATCAGTGAATATACAATACATCATCATCTCATCTCATGTCAAACCTATACAGCGCGCGAAATAACCCTATTGGCATGCCAATTGTATCCTATCCTATGTTCATCCAGGTTCAATACACATATCGAAACATTTAATACATTTCATTTCATTTCTCACATTTTATATTGTTCCAATCATTCAAGGTATAATCACATACTATTAATTTAGCCCACTTGACATCAAAACAATATATATACTGTTAGAATTAAGTGACCCGAATCATTATTTAAATAAAATACAATGATAAAATAAAATAAAAGAAGAATCCATATAGAATTACACTTCTTTTATTTTATTTTAGAATAAGGTTTTTTAAACCTTATTAAATTCCATCTATTTGATAGTGATTAGAATAAGGTATTTCAGTCTTACTAGAATATGGCTTTACAAGCCTATAAATAGACATAGTCTATTCATCTTGTAATTATTCGAATTCGACATAGTGAATTTTCTTCTCCTCTGCCCGTGTTTTTCTTCCCGAAAGGGTTTCCATGTAAAAATCTATGTGTTCTTTATTTTATTTTATTTTATTTTATTTTATTTTTTATAAATTGGTATCAGAGCTTCCGGGTTGTTCATCTCGATCATGGTAATGGCGTCTTTGAAGTATGAAATTTCGCTGTTAGATCGTAATACTAGATTTACATTGTAGCAAATTAAGATGGAAGCATTTCTTGCGTAGATGGATCTGGAGGATGCCCTGCTAGGGATAGATAAGATGCCTTCGACATTAACAGATGAAGAGAAGAAGCGTAAGGATCGAAATGCGTTAACACAATTACATTTGCATTTTTCCAACAAAATTTTGTAGGATGTGATGAAAGAGAAGACCGCCGCTGCATTATGGAAGAGGCTAGAACAAATATGTATGTCAAAAACTCTAACAAGCGAATTACATATAAAGTAGCGTCTTTATGTTCATCGTTTGGAGGAAGGTGCATCTGTACACGAACACTTAACAGTGTTTAAAGAAATTCTCTCAAACTTGGAGGCCATGGAGGTTCAGTATGATAAGAAAGATTTAGGGTTGATTCTACTTTGTTTGTTGCCCCCGTCTTATTCAAGCTTTAAAGATTTAGGGTTGATTCTACTTTGTTCGTTGCCCCCGTCTTATTCAAGCTTTAGAGACACGATTTTATATAGCCGCGAATCTCTCAGAGTTGATGAGGTTTAGGATTCTTTAACCTTGTATGATAAGATGAAGCATCTTATGGTTAAATTCGATTCTCAAGGAGTGGGTCTCATTGTTCGTGGGAGACAAGATCGGAATGCTGATGATGGTCGTAGAAGGACACAGGAAAGAAATCCTCGCGGTAAATCTAAAGGTAGATCAAAGTATTCAAATAGAGGTATAACTTGCAACTTCTGCAAGAAGAAAGGGCACATTAAATCTGAGTGCTATAAGCTACAGAATAAGATTAAAAAGAAAGCTGCGAATCAAAAGGGAAAACAATCAGAAAATTTCGGTGAAGCTGATGTTGTAGAAGACTACATCGATGGTGAACTTCTAGTCGCTTCTATCAATAATTCTAAAATAAGCGAGGAGTGGATACATGATTCAGGCTACACCTTCCACATGAGTACCAATCGGGATTGGTTTACAACTTACGAAACAGTGTCTGAAGGTGTTGTTTTGATGGGCAATAATGCTTCGTGTAAAATTGCATGTGTTGGAACAATTAAAGTTAAGATGTTTGATGGAGTTGTCAGAACACTTAGTAACGTACGACATGTTCCAGAATTGAAAAGAAATTTAATTTCATTGAGTACTCTTTATTTAAAAGGATACAGATACACAGCTGAAAGTGGGGTTCTAAAGATTTCCAAAGGTTCCCTTGTTGTGATGAACGGATAGAGAAAGACTGCCAAGTTATATGTTTTGCAGGGTTCTACTGTTACTGGTGATGCAGCTGTTGCTTCCTCTTCCTTGTCAGATGATGATATTACTAAACTTTGGCATATGTGCCTAGGGCATATGAGTGAGAATGGCATGAGAGAATTAAGCAAAAGAGGACTTCTTGATGGGCAAGGAATTTTGCAAACTGAATTTCTGTGAGCACTGTGTTTTTGGGAAGCAAAAGAGAGTTCGATTCACTAGATGAATCCATAACACAAAGGAAACATTGGAGTATATTCATTTTGATTTGTAGGGGCCATCTAGAGTGCCTTCGATAGGTGGAGCTAATTATATGCTAACCTTTATTGATAATTTTTCCAGAAAAGTTTGGGCATTCTTCTTGAAGCAAAAAAGCGATGTATTTTTCACATTTAAGTCTTAGAAAATTATGATTAAAAAACAGACAGGAAAACAAATAAAATACCTCCGCACAGACAATAGCTTAGAGTTCTGTTCTGATGAGTTTAATAGATTGTGCAAGTCAGAAGGGATCGTGAGACACTTGACATTTCGCCATACTCCACAATAACAAATAAAAAGAATGATCATGGAGAAGGTTCGATGTATGTTGTCAAATGCCAACTTACCAAAGTCATTTTGGGCCGAAGTAGCCTCTACTGCATGTTTTTTGATCAATCGATCTCCACCCATTGCCATTGAGAAAAAGACTCCACAAGAGGTATAGTCTGGTAATCCTGCTAATTATTCTGACTTAAAGATCTTCGGGTGTTCTGCGTATGCTGATGTTGATAATGGAAAATTGGAACCGAGATCCATTAAATGTGTTTTTCTTGGTTATAAAGCTGGTGTAAAAGGGTATAAGTTATGGTGTCCTGAAAATAGAAAGTTGTGATTAACAGAGATGTTGTTTTTGATGAAACTGCTATGCTGCCTAACTTATCTCTTAAAAACTCTTCCAATAAAGAAAATCAAAAGCAAGTGGAGCATCATATTAATACAGAGTCGACTCCTTAAGCCAGTACAAAAATTGAGAATAGAGTTGCTTCTTCACCGCAATACTCTATCGCCAAAAACAAAACTAGAAGAGAAATTAAACCTTTAAATAAGTATGCTGAGGCTGATCTAGTTGCTTATGCTTTAAATGTGGCTAAAGATATAGATGCGAATCAAGAGCCATCTAATTATTCTGAGGCGGTTAGCCGTGAAGAATCAGAAAAGTGGATGTTTTCTATGCAAGAGGAGATGGAATCACTCCACAAAAATAGAACATGGAATCTTGTGAAACTTCCTAAAGGTAAAAAGGCTGTTCATTGTAAATAGGTGTTTAAAAAGAAAGAAAGGACTCCAGGAGTTGAAGAACCCAGATATAAAGCAAGCCTTGCTGCAAAGGGTTACAGTCAAATACCAAGAGTGGATTTCACAGATTTTTTCTCCCCAGTTGTTAAGCATAATTATTCGAGCTTTGTTTGGTATTGTGGCCATGCATGATTTAGAGCTTGAGCAGTTAGATATAAAAATTGCATTTTTGCATAGAGAACTTGAGGAGGGTATTTACATGCAACAACCAGAGGGTTTTACAGTCTCAAAAAAAGAGAACTATGTTTGCTTGTAGAAAAAGTCCCTTTTACGGTTTAAAACAGTCACCAAGACAGTGGTATAAGAGGTTTGATTCCTTTATGACTTCTCATGATTTCAAAAGAAGTAGTTTTGACAGTTGTGTTTACTTTAAGAAAAATAGTGATAGTTCTTTTGTGTATCTACTTCTTTATGTTGATGAAATGTTGATAGCAGCAAAAGATAAAGGAGAGATAAGAAAGGTCAAAGCCCAACTAAGTAAAGAATTTGAGATGAAAGATTTAGGACCAGCAAAGAAGATACTTGGAATGGAGATTCTCAGAGAAAGAAAAGCAAGTAAATTGCAGGTTCAATATGCAGAGTGTTAAGCCTGTTAGTACTCCTTTAGCAGCCCATTTCAGACTTTCATCGGTTTTGTCTCCACAATCAGATGATGAGATTGAGTACATGTCACATATTCCATACTCTAGTGCAATGGGATCTCTCATGTATGCTATGGTTTGTTCACTTCCAGATTTATCATATGTAGTCAGTGCAGTTAACAGATACATGGCGAATCCCAGTAAAGAACACTAGAAAGTAGTTCAATGGATTTTAAGATACTTACGAGGTATTACTGATGTTTGCTTACAGTTTGGAAGAACTAGAGATGGAGTCATTGGGTATGTTGATGCTGATTTTGCTAGAGACCTTGATAGAAGAAGATCTCTCACAGGTTATGTCTTTATAATTGGAGGTTGTGCAATCAGTTGGAAAGCCACTTTGCAATCTACAGTCGCTTTGTCTACCATTGAAGCTGAGTACATGGCGATTACTGAGGCTTGTAAAGAAGCTATTTGGTTGAAGGGACTCTTTAGTGAACTCAATGAAGACCTTCAAATCAGCACAGTATTTTGTGACAGTCAGAGTGCCATCTTTCTTACAAAAGATCAAATGTTTCATAAGAGAACAAAACACATTGATGTTCGGTATCATTTTGTTCGTGATATTATTGCTTGTGCTGATATTGTTGTGAGCAAAATTAGTACTCATGAAAATCCTGCAGATATGATGACTAATTCACTTCCTATAACTAAGTTTGAGCATTGCTTAGACTTGGTTAGTGTTCATTGTTGAAGTTAAACCCTTAATGGGTTTTGTGGAAGAGGTGGAGAATTTGTTTATTGAGAGTTCGCGATGAAGAACTTGTTCATTGAGAATTCGTGTCAAGGTGGAGATTGTTAGAATTAAGTGACCCGAATCCTTATTTAAATAAAATACAGTGATAAAATAAAATAAAAGAACAATCCATATAGAATTACACTTCTTTTATTTTATTTTAGAATAAGGTTTTTTAAACCTTATTAAATTCCATCTATTTGATATTGATTAGAATAAGGTATTTCAGTCTTACTAGAATATGGCTTTACAAGCCTATAAATAGACATAGTCTATTCATCTTGTAATTATTCGAATTTGACATAGTGAATTTTCCTCTCCTCTACCCGTGGTTTTTTTCCCGAAAGGGTTTCCACGTAAAAATATGTGTGTTCTTTATTTTATTTTATTTTCACATATACATATGTCTTTTAGAGATCTAACATCACCATGTATAAATCATGTACTTGTATAATAAATTTTACATTAATTCAATACTATATATCTATCTCTAACCATATTTTCCCATTGTAGCCATTTTCTCACCTTTTGTACCAATTTCTAAACAATTTTAAAATGGATTCAAATATTATAATTTTACAATCTAGCCACAAACATTAAATTAATATATTTAACTATATCGTATGAACTTACCAAGAGCAAACAACAAAAATAAGAGTGTCAAGGACTAATTTGTAATTTGTAATTTTCTATTTTCCTCGATTATCTACTAGTTCTTGATCTATATAGTAATTTATTTCCAATTATCAGCTATAAATACCTTATAAAAACTTATTTAATACATATAACATCTTATTATCATTTTCACAATTTCCTAAATTTTTCATTTTATTCAATTTAGTCCATAAAACCGAAACTATTACATCTTTTACAATTAAGCTTCAATTTCAATTTGATTTCAATTTTACTCTTATAAAGCCATTTACAACCAAAATTTATAGAAATTTCATATCAAAATCAATAGTTTTAGATTTTAATCCCTACACTCAAAACTAACCAAAAATTACTTTACAAATTAGTCATTAAACACATTTAAGCTTATAATCAAACTATTAAACATCATGAGCTTCCAATTTCATCGATGAAAACTTTTAAAATCTTTAACAGTTTTGAAAATGGAGATACTGATTAACTAGACCTCATTGCAATGATCTAAAAATATAAAATTTACGAAAAACGGATAACCTAAGGACTTACATGCATAAGAAAAAGCTTGACCGAAACTTTTTCTTGGTGAAAACGGCAATGAAGGAAGAAGAAAGATTATATGATTTTCATGGTTTTCTTTTTCTTTAATGTTTAATATACATATATCATTAATTAATAAAATTTTAACATATAAAAATTAAATAAAAGTCAAGCTTAAACCGTCCATGTTATAGGATTATGGTCTAAATACCATATAAGTCCTCTCAAATTTACTAAATAAGCCTTTAATTAATAAAATCAATAGTGACTAATTTTTATAACTTTTATGATTTAGTCATTTTTCCTTAATTAACTATCAATTAATCATCAAAGTTTCCTGACCAAACTTCAATTCACTTATAAAACAACTCCATAAATATTTAGGAAAAGTATTTACAAGCTCGGTTTATGAAAACGAGATCCCGATATCTCATTTTCCTAAATTACTGACTTTCGGTACGAGCCACTTATACTTTGACTAACTGGCTAATTAATAAAATCTATCAAATCAAAATTAACAATAACACTATATTTAACTCGTAAATATTAAATAATAATATTTACAAACTCACTCATCGAAATTTCAGTATCGAAACCACTATTTTGACACCATTAAAAAATAGATTGTTACAATATGGGTTTAAGTGCGCTAAAGTGCATTGTCCTCCTATTTAAAAGTTGGGAAAGGGCTATGAGTAGTTCTAGGCATTGTATAAAAAAAAAGCTAAAAATTTATAATGAGATTAATATTAAAAGAAAAATAGTGTAGTAGCCTAAGTAATTTTTTTTGTTTACTTCATTCTCTCTCTACTCTCTCTCACGACCCCCGAACATGTGATTTGTGGCTGTTGGTTACTCTAACCCAAGTAAATTAAACCACGAATCTAGATTGAGAGCCTAAGCATTCGGGAAAACTTTTAAGTTACACTAGAAGGAATTCTCGCATTTGCTGATGTTTTAGGAAATTTTATATTAGCTAAATATTTTAAAATTTTAATACTTTATATTGTTGTAATTATATAATCTCCATTCATTGCTCCCTTTACCACATTATGAGAACTTATAGGAGATCCCGTACGCTTGTCCGAAAAGGTTGCTAAACCATAATTGTTTACACAGCTTATGTTCTACATTTTTTTGTTCTTCTTCCCAGTAACTTCTACATGTAGGAAAGATATCATTCATATCAAATACTTGAAATTACTATTGGTAATGCGAAAGAAAAGTACAATCTCACATTGATCGGGTAAAAATTTTTAAGAGGATTTAAATATAACATTTCTTCTTATCTTTATTGAGTAATTGAGGCTAAGACCCAACACATGCACGTCGTCAACCGACAGACCGTGCATGTTTCTTTTGATTTTTTTCTGTTTTTAAACAAAAATATATTTCTTTTGGATTTATATGCCACTAAATTTTCATTCAATTATTGAATTTCACCATATGTTAGTTCCCCTACTATTGCATTCAATTTCTGTTTAGGTTGCTCGACCTAAAATTTGTTTGTTTTTTATAAGCTTCTTTTCTTTAATTGTGGCTAAATTTAGATATATTAAATATGAAAGATTGAATACAAAGAGTCAACACAAGTGATAAAAATGGAAGGAAGGCACCAATTAAAGATAAAAATGGACTAGTTTTTATTCTTTTAGCTTTACTTTACTTCTATTTTTGGTCTAGTTATGGTATTGTAGGGAGTTTTGTCTGTTTCATTTGATTATGTAGTTGTAGATGATATCCTTAGATTGTTGAAGTAAATTTGTTTTTTGACTTTTCAAAAAAAAAGAAGGCACCAACTCAAGATCGGACCAGACCACATAGCAGAGCAAGAAAAATAAAACCAAAAAGAAGCATACAACAAAAGGAAAAATAACACAAGTCAACCAAAGACAAAATACAAAGCAAAGAAGAGCAAGCAAACATACTACAAAATATTGTAAAAACATATAAAAAGAAGTAATCTTCAACAGCAAAATACAAAAACAAAAATGGGCAAACGAGAAAGGGATAAATGAGAGCTAGGCTCTCCAAAAGAAAGAAATAAAGTTGGTTTTCATATTATTTTAACTTTCAAGGATAAAAAGGTAAAATAAATATAAAAATAAAAACAAGCTAGTCTTTTTCATCACATAGCAGTTCAATTGCTTATGAGCAAGGCACTAAAACTATCCAAACACTGACCATCAGTGCAGTTAGATGAAAAAAGTGTCCAACTCAACCTCACTCGTAGCCACTGGCCAACCAAAGGAGACCTTAAGGTTTCGTTTGGATGTGTCGCAGCTTCAGTGCGATTGACATCCCAAGGCAAAACTGCCTTCACTTTATACGCACAACAATTAATGGTGTGTGCAAGCAGGTATGGAAATCTCATTGGTAGCCCAAAATTTGAAACCGGTACCTTCAATGATGGAGACAATTACTCTTTTAACCTCCTTCGCATCATTATTATTTGGGATAAATCTCAAAATTATACATGAATTTTGATTCAATGTGCAATTTGGTATAAGAATTTTAATTTGATGCAATTATACACATGAAATTTAGATTGTGGTTCAAATGTATATATGAAAGTTTAATTTTGATTCAATCATGCATTTAAAGAAATAAATACATCAACTTATTTTTATTTTTATATTAGATAAATATAATTATATGTGTATGTAATATATAAACATAAAATGATACTATATCAATAATTGTGTTAATAATTTATGAGAATTTGACCAAATCAAAATTTCACGTATAAATTTGCACAAAATCAAAACACATGTAGAGAATTCCACATTAAACTAAAGTTTATGTATAGTTTTGAGATTTATCCCTTATTATTTTCATTATTTGTTTATTATATTTTAAATATAAATATGATTTTAATTACTATTTAGTATATTATTTTTAACATAAATCTATACAATTTAATTTAAGAGAATAAACTATATTAGGATGATCCTAAAAGCATAGTTTTTAAGTACCAATAAAATAGTGACACGTCATAAAATTTTAAAGATAACAAAGTATTATTATACACTCATCTATATCTAATATATTCTCCAACTTAATTCAACTTTAATTAAATTTCTTAAAACAATTAATTTTTAAATTATAAACAAATATCTTTTCTTCTTTTGCAGATTTTAATCATTCTATTTTTTCATAAGTTAATAATTTTATTTTTGTGCAACCAATTTTTTTATAAAAAAAAGTAAGGCTTCCTTTGGTTCACCATTTAAAGCCAAATGAGGTGCAGTTGGACTCCCAACCTCACTGGGAAGCTTTTGGTTGAGTATTTCAAAGGCAACCAAAATCAATTCTCACCACATCGCTATCCCAAAATCAACTGGAGCTTTCAAAGAAGAGAAGCTCACCGTTGAACTTCCATTTATTATTTTACCATTTTATCCTTAAAGTTTCTTTATCAATCATATTTTTTCAGATTTGGCGCCAAATTCGCTATCTATGTTGGAGTTTCAACACACTTTAACCGGTAAAGTAAGAATTTCAAATAGAGCACCAAAGAAGAACGTATTATACCCGGGTAAAATATGAAGGAAAAATGCTTGAAGTTCAAGCTTTTAGCTACTGTTAAGAATGGAGAATGAACTTAGAATTTTTAGAAGGCAAAGGAAGAATGGAGCATATGGAAGAAAATCGATGATTTCATTCGTTTTAAACATTGGTTATATAATAAAAATTAAAATTAAAATTATTATCATTTTATCTAATAAATAATTTAAATTGATTATATAATTTATTAAAATATTTATAATAAAATATTAAAAGATACATTTTAATATTTTATTAAATAAATTTATAAATTCACATATTTTAATAATTTTATATAAGTAAAATAATTTAAAACTTCTATTATATATCAATTCTAATATGATGTCCTTAATAGTCATTTTTCATTTTCACCTCACCGCTACAGCTGCGTTTGAATCCAAACACACACTCCACCGCTACAGTATCCAATCTCACCGCTACAGTAACTAATCTCACCACCACCGCTGTTTTTAACCTCACCGGAGGTAAACACACCGCCCATCTAAACTAAGCCTAAGTATTTTTGGTGCAATTTTTTTTCTGTCATTAACACATAATTTTGGTGATTATTTTACCCTAAACCTCGAACCCAAAATCCCAAACCTTGAACTAAAACTTTGGACCTTGAGGTTTAGGGTTTGTGATTTAATATTTAGGGTTTATGTTTGAGTTTGAGTTTGAGGTTTTGGGTTTAAGGTTTAGGTTTAGGGTTGTATGGTTTGGAGTTTAGGGCTCATGTTTAAGGTTTAAGAGTTTGTGGTTATGAGTTTGGTGTTTAAGGTTTAGGTTCATGGTTAAAAGTGTTTAGAGTTATAAGTTTGAGTTTAGGGTTTGGTTTGAGGGTTTATGGTTTAAGGTTTAGGATTTGTGATTCTAGATTTATGGTTTATGGTTTAGGTTATGTTTAAGTTTAAAGTTTGGGCTTCTATGTTTTGAGTTTAGGGTTTTATACTTTAGATTTATGGTTTATGGTTTAAGTGTTTATGAGTATGATTTTGAGTTTAATGTTTAAGCTTATGGGCTTGAATTTAAGGTTTAAGCTTATGGGCTCGAATTTAGGGTTTAAAAGTTTAGATTTAAGGTTTATGGTTCAATGTTTAGAGTTTTGTTTTCAATGTTATGGGTTCGAGTTTAAATTTTGTTTAAGGTGTTAGTGTTTAGGGTTATGGTTAAAATTATTTAAGGTTATGTACTCAAGTTTAGGTTTATATATTAGGGTTTAGAGTTTAAGATTTGTGATATATGCTTCATGGTTTAGTGTTTAAAGTTTTAGATTCAATGTTATGGGTTTCAGTTTAAGGTTGGTGCTTATGGTTTAATATTCTAGATTTATAATTTAGGGTTTATGGTTATTAGTTTAAGTTTTAAGGTTTGGACTTTTATGTTTTGGGTTTACGGTTTAAGATGCTATATTTAGGGTTTATGGTTATGGCTTTGAGTTTATGATTTAGTTTTATATGTTTGAGTTTAGGGTTTTTGGTTATGAGTTTGAGTTTAGAATTTATATATTAATGTTTAAGGTTTAAGATTTTAGATTTAGGGTTTGTGGTTAAATGTTTAGAGTTTTAGATTTAATGTTATCTGTTCGAGTTTAGGGTTTATGGTTTAAGTGTTTATGGATATGTGCTGGAGTTTAAGGTTTAAGGTTTAAGGTTACAAGTTCGAGTTTAGGGTTTCTATTTATATGTTTATGGTTTAGGACTTAGGGTTTAGTGTTTATGGTTTAAAGCTTAGGGTTTATGGTTTATGATTTTATATTTTAGGGTTGAGATTTTAGATTTAAGGTTTATGATTTATAGTTTAGGGTTTGAGATTCATGGTTATATGGTTTATTATTTATATTTATTAATTTTAGGGTTTATGGTTTAGATTTTAAGGGTTTAATATTTAGTGTTTATATTTATTATCAAAGTGACGACCCGATGGTCCAGTCTAGCCATCAGTTGGACCGTTGGCCTTGTTTTACATACTAGACCCAGTTCATCTAGTTTTTTGGTTATTAATCTTGGTTTTGGACTCCCTGGCCCAATTATGATATCAAGCCCAATTTTCAAATTTAACTACCATTGGGCCAATTGTGTGACTTGTAAATTAATTTTCCAAAATTCACTTAGGTTTTTCAAATTAAATTTTCAGGAAAATTCTTTAATCAAATTTTCTAGTTGAGCAATTCTTACGACCACCTAATTTAATTCCACATCGAATAAATCGACTCAATTAAATTATTTTCAAAGTCGTAGAATTTTCTTCTGATTCAAATGCAGTCTGATCGATCTTTTTTTGATCTAGCGGAATGACAAACCAGGCATATACAATTAAACTCTAGTGATTGCAATTATGTCCAAAAGTATCGTTCCGATAATTCGTAATTACTTAATTATGGAGTCAGACCATAAGAAGTATCATGATTGAAAACTCATTATTGTATACTCTTTACAAAAGCAATTATCCAACTGCTTTGTTCAATGACCTCGTCATGTGTGTGTTACCCTCATATGATATCCTTGATTCCTTTGAGTTAAATCCGTTGACTTAATACAATCTTATTTTATTTCATTGTCACCATTGTGTCTTCTTAATGATTAATATGATTACTATCAACAAATGATTGTGATAAATTGCTCATTCGAGAATAAGCAACCCGTGGCCACGTTTCATATTTATCAATCCGCACAAAGCCAATGAGAGGATATCATTAACTTTTTAATTGAGCTATGAATTCCACTGTTGCTAGTAAAGCCATGCTATACACAAGTCATGTACCCAACATACCGACTATGAGTTCGATCATCTTTAGAGTATAAGCCTCCACTTATATCAAAGCACATGAGTTGTATACGCATGGTCAGTGACTAACTCAGGAATTAGGTAAATCGTACCATGAACGTCAGAAGTTAATTAACTCACAAACGGATTCAAAATTAATTCATCTTGGGTCCAGTCCAATGTATCATTCTACCAATGAATACATCTATGTCTCTACCCGTGGAGTCAACTACTCCGGTAGCCAAGACTAGTTATCTCCCCAACTAGAATTGTAGACGACATAATAATCCTTCTCAGTATTTGAATCAAATGCTCACTTTAATTCTTTTATGAGATTACAAACTCATTTAGATTATCTACTAAAGTAAGTTATTTTTCTCGCAATGTAAACGTTCTTCCAATGCCACTTATCTTCAGTTTGAACTTTAGACAATCAATAAGCTAATATTTTCTTGTCACAATTTCGCTATGAATACAAAATATAAAAGACAAAAAATACAAAAGACATAATAGTGAAATGTGAAATTAACTTTATTTATTTTTCATCATTCAAATAAATAAAAAATAGTTGCATGATTACTACAATATGGGCACATTTCTCAACACATGGTTCATAGTTTAGGGTTTAAGATTCATGGTTACGAGATTAAGTGTTTAGTGTTTATATTTATTAATTTTAGGTTTTAGTTTTAAGGTTTAGTGTTTAGGTCCATGATTAGCAGTTCCAAATTTAGGGCTTAGTATTTTAATTTAGGGTTTATGATTATAGTGTTTAGGGTTATATATCTGAGTTTAAGGTTTAGATTATATAGTTTTTAGTTTAGGGTTTAATATTTTATAAGATTTAGTGTTTAAGGTTTAGGATTTTATATTTAAAGTTTATGGTTAAGTATTTAGGGTTTACGATTCAATGTTATGAGTTTGAGTTTAAGGTTTTATGGTTTGTGATTTTAGGTTTTTAGTTTAGGGTTTAAGTTTGGGATTTTATACTTAAGGTTCATGCTATGTGGTTTAGGGTTTAAAATTCATAGTTATTAGTTTAAGGGTTTTGTATTTATACTTATTAAATTTAAGGTTTGAGTTTATAGTTTAAAGGTTTAGTTTTTTTATATTTGAGTTTTGTGGTTTATGGTTAAGTTAGAGTTTAAGGTTATATGTTTTAGTTTAGAGTTTGGGCTTTTAGGTTTTTGGATCATAGTTATGGGTTCGAAATTAAGTTTGGGTTTAAGGTTTTAAAGTTTAGGGTTTAGGATCATTGTTGAAAGTGTTCTTGGTTATGGGTTTAAGTTTTGGTGTTTAGGATTAGTGTTTAGCGTTTGAGATTATATATTTATTATTTATGGTTTTGGGTTTAAGGTTTAAGATTTAAGGTTTAAGGTTTAGAGTTTTATGTTTTATGTTTCTAATTCAATATTTTAAATTTAAGGTTTATATTTTAAAGGTTTATGGTTATGGGTTTGAGTTTAAGGTAATATATTTGAGTTTAGAGTTTAGTATTTACTATTTATAATAAAGGTATAATGTTTAAGGGTCTAGGGCTTAAGGTTAGGGTTTATGGTTCTAAGTTTTGGGTTTGAAATTCTAGATTTTAGTTTATGGTTTAAGGTTTAGGATTTATGATTATAAGTTTAAAGGTTTAGTGCTTATATTTATTAAGTTTAAGGTTTGGGTTTAGTTTTTGAAGTGTTTATGGTTATATGTTTGAGTTTAGGGTTTACATTTAAAGTTTAGGGTTTAGGTTGATTATTTATGATTCTAATTTAAGGTTTAATGTTTAGTGTTATGGGCATGAGTTTAAGGTTTAAGGTTATGTGATTTATGGTTACATGTTTGAGTTTATTGTTTAGTGTTTATGTTTAGGGTTTAGGGTTTATGGTTTATAGTTTGGGTTGATGATTTATGATTCTAGGTTTAGGGTTTATGGTTTAAGTTTTAGTGTTATGTTATGAGTTTAGGACTTAAGGTCTGGGTTTTTTGGTTTTAGTTTATGGTTAAAGATTCTAATTTTTAAGGCTTAGGGTTTATGGTTTGAGTTTAAGATTTAGAATTTAAGTGTAGGGTTTAAGCTTTATGTTTATGGTTTAGAGTTTGTAATTCTAGATTTATGGTTTATATTTAGGGTGTAAGGTTTAAGATTTATGATTTAATTGTAGTTTTTATGGTTTATATTTAGGTTTATAGTTTATGGTTTTGGTTTTGGTATTATGTTTAGGGTTTAAAGTTTGTTATTTTAGATTTAGGGTTTAAGTTTAATGTTTATATTTATGGTTTATGGTTTATGTTTAAGGTTTAGGGTTTGTAATTTTAGTTTTAGGGTTTTATGGTTTATGGTTTAAATTTAGAGTTTATTATTTCATTATAATATTTAGGGTTTATGTTTATAGTTTATGGTTTTAATTTTGTTTTAGGGTTTAAGGTTTAGAATTTAAGATTTATGGTTTATATATAGGTTTTAAGGTTTTTGGTTTGAGTTTAGGGTTTAATTTTAGTGTTTATTGTAACACCCCGAGCCCGAGACCATCGCCGGTGTCGGACGCGAGGGGTTGACGAGCTAAATCCTCTTAAAGTACCGACCAATTTGGCATTTCCAGACAGGCTGGAAAACTGCATCACTGTCGCCTTAAAAATCATATCTCGAGTTTCAAAACTCGGAAACTGATTCCGTAAATTTTCCCTGAATTTAGACTCATATATCCTTCCATGGATTTATTTCTAGAATTTTTGGTCGGGCCAATTGGTACAGTTTATTAGTTAAAGTCACCCATGTTACAGGGACCGACTGCTCTGACCTTCGCGCGTTACAACTTGAATATCTCTCTGTACAGGGCTTTAATACTGGTGCCTTTTGTTTCTAATGAAACTAGACTCAAAATGGAATCTGCACATATAAGGCATGACTTCTAATTCTTTCTGGATAATTTATAGCGAATTTTTAAAGTCGCGACAGGGGACCCAGAAACCGTTCTGGCCCTGTCTCACAATAACTTTAATATCTCTTAACAAGTAACTCCTATGACCATTTCGTTTCTTCCATATGAAAGTAGAATCATCAAGGTTCATTTATATAACTTATTCACTATTTAATACCATTCCTACAAATTTTGGTGATTTTTCAAAACCACACCACTGCTGCTGTCAGCATCTGTTTTCAAGGTAACCTTTACCTATTTCATGATTTCCACGATTCAATTGGCCCTTTTTGCATACATAGCACAAGTGTGATCATGATTAACCATTCCAATGGCTAATCTTTTCAAAACCATTCCATACCTCATAATGATCATCATACAAACAACGTATCTAAGCCATTTTCGCATGGCTATCCAAGCTTACATAAAACCGAAAGGTACATGACCTTCTACAATAGGGTAGTCCTATACATGCCATTTCAAAGTTCAACCAAAATTATACCCAAAATGGAGGCTTTGATAGTGTAGATGACTTGACTTTAATGATCCCGAATCCGATCGCTAACGAGCAAAATCTATAAAAGAGAGCCAAAGCAACGGGTAAGCATTTTTATGCTTAGTAAGTCTCAAGCAATAAAATCAGCTTTAACTAAGGCATTACATTCACATAGCCAAATGAATCATTTCATTAATACACATTCACATAATCATACTTACATCACACTTCATCATTGTATACTTTCACAAGATATCAACCAATTCAATAGCTGAAAATTCGTTAGTCGATTGAACGAATGTTACTCAAACATATCGACTTTTCCAATGCACATATAAACATACCTTTTCCTTTGGGCTTTTCGAGCGTACTAATTAAATTTATTACAGCAACCAACGCTCACCTTCAGCCCAAGCTTCTTTGGAATACAACCGGATATAACCACATGCACGAATGCCTTCGGGTCTTAGCCCGGATAGAACGACTTGCACAAATGCCTTCGGGTATTAGCCCGGATTTAACAACTTGCACGAATGCCTTCGGGTCTTAGCCCGGATGTGGTCACTAGCACAATGGCCTTCGGGTCTTAACCCGGATATAATTACTAGCATAAATGTCTTCGGGACTTAGCCTGGATATCATTCAATTGCTCATGCACACACATACATCAATAATCATTACACATCCATGTTTCATTTTCGTTACTAAGGCTCAAACACAAACATATCACTTGCATAATCGCCTTCGGACTTAGCCCGTATCATTCAAATACTCATACACACATAAATCAATAATCATTACACATCCATATTTCATTTCACATAATTCGAGTAGGGTCATTTCTTGAGGACTTACCTCGGATGTTGTCGAACGGCTTCGACGGCTAATCGATCACTTTTCCTTCCCTTATCCAATTGTGGCCCTCTAAGCTCTTGAGCTTACTCTTGATGCAAGTTTAGCCAAATTTCCTTCTAGATCTCTTCTAAACAAAGAAAATGAAGTAAAAATCTCTTCTTCCTCTTAGTATTTTCGGCCAAAAGGAGAGAACAAGGATGAACAAAATTTTTTGTTTTCTTTCTTAGTTGCACTAATGGGAGGGCATCCATGCTCATCTTTTTTTTTGTTCATTTCTTTAATGCTAATTCTTATTTTATTTCTTCATACATAACTCACTAACCAAACATGTTGGAAACATGTTTCCTTGCCCATCAACACCTACCTTGGCCGACCACTATGCTTCTTTTGGGGAAATTTGACATGCAAATCCTTTATTTTTGCATGCATGATCAACTAGTCATCCCACATCTTCCCATCATACTTTCAAAGTTTACTACTAGGCCCTTTCTAGTGAAATTCACATTTATAACACTAAATCAAATCATCAAAATGTCACACACAATTTAACACATATCATAGGCATCAAAATAAATTTTAAATTATTTTTATGCCTCGGTTTTGTGGTCCCAAACCACATTCGACTAGGGTCAATTTTGGGCTGTCACAACTCTCCCCACTTAAGAAATTTTCGTCCCAAAATCTTACCGTAAATAGGGTTGGGTATCGCTCTTTCATAGAGTTCTCGGTTTCCCAAGTAGCTTCTTCTATCCGTGTTTGAGCCATAACACTTTCACTAGCGGAACCCGCTTGTTTCGCAACTCTTTCACTTCACGTGATAGGATACGAATCGGTTCTTCCTCATAACTCATATTGGCTTGAATTTCAACCTCCGATGGACTAATCACGTGCGATGGATCAGATCTATAGCGTCAAAGCATCGAAACATGAAAGACATCGTGAATCTTTTCGAGTTCAGGGGGCAAAATCAGACGATATGCCACTGGACCGACTCGCTCGGATATCTCATATGGTCCAATGAACCTCGGGCTCAACTTGCCCTTACGGCCGAATCTGAGTATCTTTTTCCAAGGCGAAACCTTGAGAAACACTTTATCTCCCACCTGATACTCGATGTCCTTACGCTTCAGATCCGCATACGACTTCTGACGATCGGAGGCTATCTTCAGACTTTCACGGATTACTTTCACTTTCTGTTTAGCATCTCTAATCAAATCCACCACGAGAATTTTGCTTTCACCGAGCTCACCAAAACAATGGTGTACGGCATTTACGACCGTACAAAGCCTCGTAGGTGCCATCCTAATACTTGATTGAAAACTATTGTTATAAGCAAATTCAATCAAAGGCAAATACCGCTCCCATGAACTATCGAACTCGAGGATGCAACATCTCAACATATCCTCAAGTATCCGAATTATCCGCCGGATTGACCATCGGTTTGGGGGTGAAAGGCGGTCTTGAAATGCAACTTGGTACCCAAAGCTTCTTGTAACTTCTTCCAATATCGCGAGGTAAATCTCGGATCTCTATCCAACACGATAGAAATAGGCACCCCGTGTAATCTCACAATCTGAGAAACGTACAATTCGGCTAATTTGTCCATTGAAAAATCCGTGCGACGGGGACAAAGTGAGCCGACTTAGTCAATCTATCTACAACGACCCAAATCGCATCCTTCTTACTCAACGACAATGGCGGTCCGGATCACGAAGTCCATTGTGACTCGATCCCATTTCCACTCGGGTATCGTGATCGGTGAAGTAATCCTCAAGGCACTTGATGTTCCGCTTTCACTTGTTGACATATTAAACACCTCGAAACAAAGTCGGAGATGTCTCGTTTCATACCATGCCACCAAAACCGACGTTTCAAATCGTTGTACATCTTCGTACTCCGGGTGGATTGCCATTTGGCTACAATGGGCTTCGTTCGAATTATCGAAATAAGTTCAATTCTTTGGAACACACAGACGACTTCGAACCTCAAACAATCGTCATCATCGATCCGAAACTCCGATTCCTTGTTCGAACACACTCGGCCCGTTTGCAACCAACTCATCGTCGACCTTCCGAGCCTCACAAATTTGATGTATCAATAATGGTTTGGCTTTCAATTCAGCTACTAACACGTTGTCGGATCGAACGGACAAGTGCACATTCATCGTCAGAAAGCGAATAATGATTTACGACTCAAGGCATCCGCAACCACATTCGCCTTTCCCGGGTGATAGTCAATGACCAGCTCATAATCCTTTAACAGCTCGAGCCAACGTCTTTGTCACAAATTTAAGTCTCTTTGGGTCATCAAATATTTGAAACTTTTGTGATCCGAGTACACATGGCACCTCTCACCAAATAAGTAATGTCGCCAAATCTTTAAGGCGAATACGATGGCAGCCAATTCGAGATCATAGGTCGGATAATTTTTCTCATGTGGCTTTAATTGCCTCGACGCATAGGCCACAACTCGACCTTCTTGCATCAATACACAACCTAACCCAAGTAGGGAGGCGTCACTATAGATGACAAACTCTTTGCCAGATTAGGGTTGCACTAGAATTGGGGCTTCGGTCAAATAAGTTTTCAGTTGATCGAAACTCTTCTGACATTTCTCCGTCCATTTGAACTTAACATCCTTTTGGAGTAGCTTCGTCATTGGCGTGGCTATCGTTGAGAAACCTTTTACAAATCGTCGGTAATAACCGCAAGCCCCAAAAGCTCGAACCTCGGTAATATTTCTGAGGCTTCCAGTTAAGTATGGCTGAAATTTTGTTCGGTCGACTCGAATGCCCGATCAGATATCACATGCCCCAAGAAGCTAACCTCTCTTAACCGTAACTCACACTTGTGAACTTAGCATATAATTGCTTATCCCGTAGAATTTGCAAAGACTAACCTCGTGTGTTCAAGATGTTCGGTCTCATTTTTGAATAGACCAAGATGTCATCAATGAATACGACTACGAACCGATCTAAATATGGTCCAAGATCCGATTCATCAAATCCATAAATACCGCAGGGCATTAGTAAGTCCAAACGGCATCACTAGAAACTCGTAGTGACCATATCTCGCTCAAGGCGGTCTTGGGTACGTCTCAATCTCGAATTCGCAATTGATAATAGCCCGATCTCAAATCTATTTTCGAGAACACCGAGGCTCCTTCAGCTTGATCGAACAAGTCATCAATACGCTGTAACGGATATTTGTTCTTTATCGCCGCTTTATTGTCGACGATAGTCGATGCACAACCTCATGGTCCCATCCTTCTTTTCACAAACAACACCGGCGCACCCAAGGCGAAAAACTCGGTGGGCAAAACCTCTATCCACCAATTCTTGCAACCGAGCTTTCAACTCCTTTAATTCCGCTTGCCATACGATACGGAGCTATCGAAATTGGAGTGGTACCGGTACCAATTCGATGCCAAACTCTATTTCCGAACAGTGGTAAACCCGCAATTCTTCGTGGAAAACATCCGGTATTCACAAACCACGCATCGATTCGGGTTTCTTTTCGACTCCTTGTCATCGAGCACATACGCAAGGTACGCCGCACCTTTTCTTACATATTTCCGCCAACATTATCGATATTACAATGGCAACCCTTTAAGTCCGTAGACTCAACCCGAATTATCTCGTTATTCGCGCACCTCAGATCGATAGTCTTGCTTTTGCAATTTACAACCGCATCGTGCATGGTCAACCAATCCAAACCAAGAATAACGTCGAATTCATCGAACGGCAAAAGCATCAAGTCCGCGGAAAATAAGAACCTCGAATACTAGGGGACTTTTCTTGCACACTTTGTTGACAAGCACGTAATGACCCAAGGGTTTGACACCTAAATTACAAACTCAAGAGACTCAATAGGCAAAGTCTTCTTGGATGCTAAGGTTTCACATATATAAGAATGAGTAGAACCGGGGTCAATCAAAGCAATCACATTAGTATCGAAAAGAGTAAAAGTACCAGTAATAACATCCGGTGAGGCAAAGATCCTCGCGTGCGCGTATGGCATAAGTCCTAGCAGGAGTACGAGCCTCGGGTCTCGTTGTAGCATCTCTCGACCCTCTCTGACCGCCACTAGCATTGCCCGCATTTCTGGATGGCCTACCTCGAGCAGTGGTAGCACCCGGGTTTCCACTTTGACTTACATTTTGTTCAAGCAACCTCGGGCGATCCTTGATAAAGTGTTCACCGATCCACACTTATAGCAGGAGCGATCACGGAACCTACAGCTCCCCGAATGCCATTTGCCACAATGCAGACACTCCGCTCTCTCTCGGCGATCATTTCCACCACTGGCGATCGAAGTGACTCGTGTGGTCACAGGAGGTCGATCGCGATCTCGCTCTAGAAAGCCCGCGCCTCTAGACCGGCTCACATCATCTCGAAATCTCTTCGATGCCTGTTGAAGAGACTTTCCCGAGGACCTTTTTCGGAATTCTCCAGTTCCCACATCAACTTTTTGTTTCTCCTTCCTAAGCTCTTCGGCTTTACAAGCTCGCTCAACAAGTACTACGAACTCTCATATTTCGAGAATGCCAACGAACATCCTTATATCATCATTCGCCCATCCTCGAGCGTTTACATAATAGCTTCGGACGAAATGCATTCTCGCTGCATCGGCTAAGCCTCACAAATTTTCGTTCGTAGTCGGTAACTGACATAGAGCCTTGCTTAAGATCAAGAAATTCCTTTCGCTTCTGGTCGATGAATCTCGATCGATATACTTTTTTGAACTCGGTTTGAAAGAACTCCCAAGTCACTTGCTCTCTAGACACCACGTAAGTCGAGTACTCCACCAATAGTAGGCGAAATCACGTAACAAGGAGATGGTACACTTTAAGCACTCATCGGTGTACAAGATAGCTCATCGAGCACCGGATAGTGTTGTCCAACCAAAATTCAGCTTGCTCGGCATCGTAATCATCCGTAGCTTTAAATTCAGTGGCCCCATGTTTTCAATCCTATCGATCGGGGCTTACTTGACCTTATTTGGTCGATTCATCGGAGGTATTGTAGGTGCGGGGTTGCATTTGTCGGAATGGAGGTTGTGGAACAGTAGTGTTAGTTCGAATGTATTGGTTAAACCAATCATTCATCACACTATAAAAGGCTTGCCTAGCCTCATCATTCGGATTGTTGGCCATAGGTTGAGAGTCCGCGGCATGTCCCTTGCGCGGAGCAGCGCCACACTCTCCACATCATCAGCTATTGCTCGGTTGGGATCGGGATCCATTGCTATAAACAAACACAAAGTCAAATTGTCAGAAATCACCACACTATCAATTCATCATTTAATGGCATGTATAGCTAAACCCCAAACATATCACGGTAGTCCTAGAATCGACTAAACCGTACTCTGATACCAATAAAATTGTAACACCCCGAGCCCGAGACCATCGCCGGTGTCAGACGCGAGGGGTTGACGAGCTAAATCCTCTTAAAGTACCGACCAATTTGGCATTTCCAGACAGGCTGGAAAACTGCGTCACTGTCGCCTTAAAAATCATATCTCGAGTTTCAAAACTCAGAAACTGATTCCGTAAATTTTCCCTGAATTTAGACTCATATATCCTTCCATGGATTTATTTCTAGAATTTTTGGTTGGGCCAATTGGTACAGTTTATTAGTTAAAATCACCCATGTTACAGGGATTGACTGCTCTGACCTTCGCGCGTTACAACTTGAATATCTCTCTGTACAGGGATTTAATACTGGTGCCTTTTGTTTCTAATGAAACTAGACTCAAAATGGAATCTGCACATATAAGGCATGACTTCTAATTCTTTCTGGATAATTTATAGCGAATTTTTAAAGTCGCGACAGGGGACCCAGAAACCGTTCTGGCCCTGTCTCACAATAACTTTAATATCTCTTAACAAGTAACTCCTATGACCATTTCGTTTCTTCCATATGAAATTAGACTCATCAAGGTTCATTTACATAACTTATTCACTATTTAATACCATTCCTACAAATTTTGGTGATTTTTCAAAACCACACCACTGCTGCTGCCAGCATCTGTTTTCAAGGTAACCTTTACCTATTTCATGATTTCCACGATTCAATTGGCCCTTTTTGCATACATAGCACAAGTGTGATCATGATTAACCATTCCAATGGCTAATCTTTTCAAAACCATTCCATACCCCATAATGATCATCATACAAACAACGTATCTAAGCCATTTTCGCATGGCTATCCAAGCTTACATAAAACCGAAAGGTACATGACCTTCTACAATAGGGTAGTCCTATACATGCCATTTCAAAGTTCAACCAAAATTATACCCAAAATGGAGGCTTTGATAGTGTAGATGACTTCGACTTTAATGATCCCGAATCCAATCGCTAACGAGCAAAATCTATAAAAGAGAGCCAAAGCAACGGGTAAGCATTTTTATGCTTAGTAAGTCTCAAGCAATAAAATCAGCTTTAACTAAGGCATTACATTCACATAGCCAAATGAATCATTTCATTAATACACATTCACATAATCATACTTACTTCACACTTCATCATTGTATACTTTCACAAGATATCAACCAATTCAATAGCTGAAAATTCGTTAGTCGATTGAACGAATGTTACTCAAACATATCGACTTTTCCAATGCACATATAAACATACCTTTTCCTTTGGGCTTTTCGAGCGTACTAATTAAATTTATTACAGCAACCAACGCCACCTTCAGCCCAAGCTTCTTGAATACAACCGGATATAACCACATGCATGAATGCCTTGGTCTTAGCCCGGATAGAACGACTTGCACAAATGCCTTCGGGTATTAGCCCGGATTTAACAACTTGCACGAATGCCTTCGGGTCTTAGCCCGGATGTGGTCACTAGCACAATGGCCTTCGGGTCTTAACCCGGATATAATTACTAGCATAAATGTCTTCGGGACTTAGCCTGGATATCATTCAATTGCTCATGCACACACATACATCAATAATCATTACACATCCATGTTTCATTTTCGTTACTAAGGCTCAAACACAAACATATCACTTGCATAATCGCCTTCGGGACTTAGCCCGGGTATCATTCAAATACTCATACACACATAAATCAATAATCATTACACATCCATATTTCATTTCACATAATTCGAGTAGGGTCATTTCTTGAGGACTTACCTCGGATGTTGTCGAACGGCTTCGACGGCTAATCGATCACTTTTTCCTTCCCCTTATCCAATTGTGGCCCTCTAAGCTCTTGAGCTTACTCTTGATGCAAGTTTAGCCAAATTTCCTTCTAGATCTCTTCTAAACAAAGAAAATGAAGTAAAAATCTCTTCTTCCTCTTAGTATTTTCGGCCAAAAAGGAGAGAACAAGGATGAACAAATTTTTTTGTTTTCTTTCTTAGTTGCACTGCAAATGGGGGCATCCATGCTCATCTTTTTTTTTGGTTCATTTCTTTAATGCTAATTTTATTTTATTTCTTCATACATAACTCACTAACCAAACATGTTGGAAACATGTTTCCTTGCCCATCAACACCTACCTTGGCCGGCCACTATGCTTCTTTTGGGGAAATTTGACATGCAAATCCTTATTTTTGCATGCATGATCAACTAGTCATCCCACATCTTCCCATCATACTTTCAAAGTTTACTACTAGGCCCTTTCTAGTGAAATTCACATTTATAACACTAAATCAAATCATCAAAAATGTCACACACAATTTAACACATATCATAGGCATCAAAATAAATTTTAAATTATTTTTATGCCTCGGTTTTGTGGTCCCGAAACCACATTCCGACTAGGGTCAATTTTGGGCTGTCACATTTATAATTTAAGGTTTAGCGTTTATTGTTTGAGGTTATGGTTTAAGATATAATTAGGGTTTATGCTTAGGTTTTATGGTTTTTTATTCTAGTATTAGGGTTTATATTTATGGTTTAATGTTTTTTATTTGGGTTTAGGGTCTAATTTTTTAAGATTTATGGTTTATATTTAGGGTTTATAGTTTGAGTTTAAGGCTTATAGTTTAGGGTTTAGAGTTTAGTGTTTGAGTTTAGGGTTTAGGATTTGTTATTTTAGTTTTAAGGTTTTAAAATTTAGTGTTTATGATATAATTATAGTATTTAAGGTTTATATTTAGGGTTTATAATTTATAGTTTGTGTTTAAGGTTTAGTGTTTGAGTTTAGGTTTATGGGTTATGGTTTATAGTTTATGGTTTGTGGTTTATATATAGGTTTTAGTGTTTTGGTTTGATTTTAGGGTTTAATATTTAGTGTTTGATTTATAGTTTAGGATATGATTAGGGTTTATGCTTAGGGTTTATGATTAGTAATTTTACTTTTAGGGTTTATGTTTATAGTTTAGGATTGAGGATTTATGATTTATATTTAGGATTAATGGTTTGAGCTTAGGGTTTATAATTTATCATTTATGGTTTAGCATTTAGTGTTTGAGTTTAAAATTTAGGGTTTAAAGTTTAATTATAAGGTTTAAGATTTATATTTAGGGTTTAATATTTGTTATTCTAGTTTTAAGGTTTTAAGATTTAAGGTTTAGGATATAATTCTAATGGTTAGGGTTATACTTAGGGTTTAAGGTTTATAATTTAATGTTTAGGTTTAGGGTTTAAGGTTTAAGGTTTATAATTTATATTTAACGTTTAAGGTTTATGTTTAGGGTTTAGGGTTTATGGTTTATGGTTTATGTTTAAGGTATAAGGTTTATAGTTTATAGTTTAGGGTTTATGATTCTAGTTTTAAGGTTTATGGTTTAAGGTTTATATTTAAGGTTTAGGGTTTATGATTTAATTGTAGGGTTTTTGGTTTGTGATTCAATTAAATATCATTATTAAATCTTGAAAATCTGTTCAAATATCAATGTTAAATATTGTTTGTTGACCCAAAAATCAGCATTTCAATAAATTGTATGCATGAATTTAGTAAAAATCAACAATTCAATAATTTATATCAAAATTAAGGGCTAGCTTTTTATTTTTAGTAAATTACAGGGATGACATTCACAATTAAATCTAAACAGTGACAAATTACACATTTAAACCCTAAATACCTTTGTTCAGAAGATTCGTAGCCAGCGAAATTGGTGAAATCGACAGAGATGGAACTCATGCAGTTGGCACGAAGATGGAACTCGATGGAGCAAAACTCGCACTGTCTGTCACTGTCACAAGCATCATAATCACGCAAGAATCGCATAAACATGGAGCGTTGGCTAGTGAGAGGGTTTAGATCGAGTCGATGGGCAATGAACTTGTCATTGAGGACGGAAGCTTTAACTTCGATTTTGACAAGGTCAATGGCTATGGTAAGAACCTCGACAATCATGATGCGATTGAGGGTGTTGGCCATGGAGGCATTGGTGTAGTGGAAGCGTAGTCATCTTTGAGTTCCCGAATTTTGACCTTTGGAAATCACTAGTACGAAGCTACTTCCATTTTCTCTTCTTCTTCTTTTCTTCTTCTTCTCCATTTCTTTTTTTGTTCTTTTTTTGTTCTTTTTCTTTTTTTGTTCTTCTTCTGTTGCCCAGGGCTCTTAAATGGGGCTGTTTAAATGATAGCCAGCCCACCATTAAATGCCATGTCACTTTTTTGTTAAATTGGGTTGTTTAGCACGGTTTATTTTTTTGGTAAATTTGTTAGTAAGACATTTTAAAATAAAAAATACTCACTTTATAACCCTATAATTAAAAAAATTGATGTTATAATAAACCTGAATTTAGCAAAATAATTTTAAAATGGTTAATAATTATACTTGAACTTTGAAATCTGAAAAATAAAAAATTAATTCTTTAGAAATAAAAAGATAGAGACTAAATTTTAAATTTTAGAAGAGCACAAGGATTAATGTCACATTTTAACCTAACTACAAATACCAATCTGATTTTAACTGTTTGAAATTTATAAAAGAAAAAGGAATTGACCTCTCCTAATTCTTCTCAATCTCTGTCGGCCATCACCTCTGGCTGGAGGAGAACTCTTTTTTCTCAAAAACCCTTTTGACCCTTCTGTCCTCAATTAGGAGAAAGAGAAGGAGAAGGAGAAGGAATTTTCTCTTCTTTATGGATAAGAGATGCGGAAGCTGCGATATTGGATTCGTGATGGACATGGACTTCAACATCAACATGAACACGGTGCTTTACAAACTCAGTTTTCAGCCGCCTTCTGATTTTACTTTCGACCGATTCACGCCTTGGTTTCGCTTATTCTATCTCTCCTAACCCTAATTTTTCGTTTCTTCCTTATTTATAATTACCAATTCAAGGTATTTGTTATTCTGCCTTCCTGATTTACTTTATATTCCAATTGTTTTAGTTTTAGGGTTTCCATATGTTCTTATTTTCAATTGATGTAGATTCGAGTTCTCTAGCACCATAAGATTTGTATGACCGTTGCTTTTGTTTTTCCTTTTGACATTCGCCTCTTTTGCTTTCATTCGAAGTAATACTAATAATTAGGGCATACTGGGATTTGCTTGTCTTCGAACTTAGGTTTAGGGTTTTAAAGGAAGTCCCTTTCCTTTTCAGCTAAAGGTTTTTTGCTTTATAGCAGGATGGTTATCTTTATATAAACAACGAACCATAGATTAGTTATGCTGAGTTTCTTAGTGTTCCATAGGTTGTCTGTCGTCTTTTTTTTCAGGTCAAATAACAGTAGGTTGTTTGTTTGTTCAGGTCCCTCCGAGAACTGTTTCCCTTCGTTGTGTCAAGTGTTGCAAACAGAAGAGGAGGGACGGAACTTGTATTCAACAATTAATACTTGATCATAAATGAATCTTCCCATCAGCTCCCCTTTTAAAAAGATGTCCTCTACGAGAGGTAAAGACAAATCATCGGGCTGGACTGCCTTTGATCTTAAGCAGAGGCAGAAACAATGTCTGGTACCAGAAACTGAAAATGACCCTTTCCCTCCTGTAGCAATGGCGGCTCTCCATCCCTGCACAAGCCAGACAAATTGCAACGACCTTTCAGGAAGGTCTTTCTCATCTGTGCTAAAGCCTTCTAGCGATTTTCCAACTTTGAAACAGAATAAGAATTCCATAAAATCAATAAATGTGGGCAAGCCTATTGGAAATGAAGATAAGATAGCTGGGGTAAACAATAATGATTTAGCCCTTAAAAAGCTTAAAGAGTTAAATTGCTGGGCTGAGAATAGTTTGATTGAGGACATCTTGTTGGCTACCAATAATGATATTCATGAGGCTTCAGCTTTATTGAAACAAATGATGCCCAGAAGCAGCACTGAGGAAATTGATAAAGCAAAAAAAAATGAGATTGGATCTGCCATTGCTAATTTTCCAAGCAATGCCAACTGTGACATATGTCTTCCTTCAGGAAAGACAGCTGAACATGTTGGCCAGAGCTCTAAAGCCAATGAAAGAGAGGAAAATCTTAAAATATTGACTGATGTGCATGAGAATAAACTATTTGATGTTCATTCTAATATGAAGCTGATTCTGGGACAATTGACATCTATACCTATTGAGCCTGAATGGGAAGAAGATGATGTATACTTGAGCCATCGAAAGGATGCCATAAGGATGATGAGGTATGATTGCTTGGGTTTATAGTAAAATGCACACATATAAGGCTTGCCTTTTCATAACTAGAATGACTTGCCACAGATACATGCATGTCCAGTTAACACCTTTGTTATGGCATTTTGGATCATGCATGAATTGTAAAAATGGTGTTACGAATTCAACTGTGTGATAAAATGACATGTAATGTTTCTTGCGATTTAAGCTGGACTGTGAACCTACTCTTGCAAGTATGGAAATGTTTTCTTAAATAGTTAGGCTTAGGGGAGTTGTTTGACAAAGATCTTTAATTTACAACATCATTGAACATTTGAAGCCCATTTAAATTTCGTTAGCAAACACATAGTGGCATTATCTCTACTTATGAATATTATGAAAATTTACATGATCTTATTTGTTAGCAAATCATGGTAGAATTGAGAAACGGATAGTTTTATCTTCTTTTTTGCATTTCCTTGTTTATATAAGTATTTGAGTTATTGAAAAGTCTTTTGAATTATGTAGAAGTTATTCTTCTCTCTATTTTCATTCCTTCTCATGTGTATTCACATGTTATTTTTAATGCAATCACAGCCATAATTTGGTTTTTTCCTCTCTTTTGCAAACAGTTCTAAACCACTTTCTCACATCTTCAAATATAGGAGTGGCTATTTGGTATAATGGGTCTGATTGGGCTTGCTCATTTTTCATGCCGCCACATAGGTCCTTTAAGATTTAGGTCATTTCAGTTTCAATAGTTCAAGATGCTTTGAATTTCTATTTAGACAAATTCAGGTTGTTGATATTTTTAGATTAAAGAACGATGAGCTGTGTTTGGGTCGGGTTTGAATATAACTTGCAATTTATATACATAATCAAATTGGAATTTAGTACGAGAAATGAATGAAGTTTTGCTCAATTTAAGTTTGGCTAATTCAAGTTTGGTTAATTTTGGTCCAAATCTTTGAGTCTTGGGATGTAACAGTTCTTTCTTTTTTTGGTTTAGTATTGCTTTAAATTTCAGTTTAATATTCCTATATCCAGTTACTTTGGTTTTGATCTGTTGACATTTTAGGTCAGGTTGGGTTTAGGGTGACTGAATCGTTTATTCAGCTTGGGCTAACTTTTGTCAATTTTGTTCTAATTTACATCTTCATAGTTTTGATCCAGTTATCACTACGAGTTAAGTTACCTCAAGCTTGTTTAATTAAAAAATTTCCCTTGTTTAAATCAATCAGTTGATTTTGATCTTATCTTATGAGTTGGTGAATGAGTTCGAATTCAATTTTGTAAGAAAACTCTTTCTTCAGGTTATTCATGCTCTCTGACTGATTTAATTGATAAATTGAATGTTATATTTTCTAATTCAGACACACGCACATGCACACATGTAAAACTATTTTGTTTTTACTTTGATAAAAATAATAGCAATAGCTAAGTAATAAAACAATACAACTATATTTAGGTAAATATTGTCATCCCTAAAGTGTTATCTGGATATGATTTTATCCTTGAGCTTTGAAAATATCAAGTTGGTCTTTTTAGTTTTTAATTTTACATTGATTAAGCCCCTTTCTGACAAATTGCCAATCTTTCTTTAATTTGCCACATAATATTTATACCATGTGTCTGTTGGAATGTATTAGAAGTTCAGGATTAATAGCACTTACAATGATAAAGTTTGACATTAATATCACTTTTTACCCCTCAAAGATTGAGGAGTTCCAATTTAACCTCTGGATCTATTCATCTTTCTCCTGGCAAACTATCAATGCCTCCATAAATTCTGTGGCAATCACAAGTTCACAATCAAGTTAGTTGGGCTTTAAGGAAAAGGTTTATAAGTTGCTTGAACCCCTTTCCGTTGTACCATATGTGAAAAAAGTAGGGTGGGCATGGTGGAACAACTTAATACAATGCTGACGTGGCTGATTTCATCAAGTCTTTGTCATAAAGGTGATGATAGATGACATTGGCACATTTTGAAATGGTTCAAGGAAAAAAAATGCTGTAATTCTAAGGACCACAGATCTAATTTATCCTGTAGATTTATGAACATACCCATACTATCACATTGAAGTACATCTAGGAATTTTTTTATGTATTTTTATAAATAAATTGGAATTTTGAATTTTCTATTATCATTAAGCAATCCTCCTCCCCAAAGTTCATCCTTGAATGTTGTAAGGTTTGGAGGACATTCTTTTATCTGTAGTTATATGCATCTCCTACAGCCCAAAGTACTGTCTTGATTTGTATGTTCTTGTTGATACAGGGACATAAAAGCTAAATTTTGTACTTTCTGCTTATGATAGATGCTAGGAATTCGTATTCATGTATTCTACCCACTGAACAGGTCAGCATCTCAACATTCTCGGGCAGCCACTAATGCATTTTTGAGAGGTGACCACTTTTCTGCACAGCAGCACTCTCAAAATGCTAGAGAAGAATGGTTAGCAGCTCAGAGACTTAATGCTAAGGCAGCCAGAGAAATTTTAAGCATCAGAAATAGTGACAATGACTTGTGGAAGCTGGACTTGCATGGTCTTCATGCAGCAGAAGCTGTGCAAGCCTTGCATGAACATCTGAGACGGCTTGAGACACGGGTGTCAGGAGGCTGTTCAGTTTCCCTGAATGGAGTGAAGGCAAATAATGGGATTGTACGTTCTTCATCTGTTGGCACAATTAGTTCTATGGATAAACTGGGTAAATCACAGACTTCGTCTAGGCAGGTACCTGTATCATTAGAAGTTATAACAGGTAATCTTGTGTCATTAAAGAAATACCTGTCAGATTAGTCAATGCAGCTGCACTGATGCTTTTGTTTTACCACCACCACAGGTGTTGGGAATCATAGTCGTGGACAAGCAGCTCTCCCCACAGCTGTTAGAGGCTTCCTCATCGAAAATGGGTTAGACATTTGATCACTTCCCTTTTATCCCGTTTTGTATGGAGTTTTCACCACACTCACACATCCACCTTCCCAAAGTTTAAAGCACATATTGCAAGAGTTAGGTGCATTTATTGTCTCTTTTTGTCTTATAATAATGGGGCTAAACTAAAACACATGATAAAGTTTCTTCATCTAAGTAACGTTGAAGATGATGAAGATGATGCTGAAGCAAATTTTGTTTGCAGGTATCGCTTTGATGAAACGAGGCCAGGACTGATTACTGTTCGACCCAAATTCCGATGTAGTTGAAGGTTTTGATCGACAGTCGTTTGTAGAACGCAGAGAGATGTATTGACATTGCATAAGAATGTATACCATTTTACTAATGGAAGAGATTGTTTGACAAATTGGGTTGTGCACTAAAATTATAAACCAAAACCTCCCGAGTGTTACATACCAATGTGCATTAACAAATATTTAATTAGATTTTTTATGAATTACTTGGAGAAGTTTATATATTCTTTGTTTAGTCCATTTTTATGTATTTCCAATTATTAAGAGGTGATATATTTTCTTCATTGAAAAGAAAAATCCGCAACTCGAAGAACCCACTCAAAAGAGAATAACCTTAAGTTGCATAAACTTGATAATATATATATTTATGAAAGACGACATTAAGTACATTTTTCGTACTAGATAACATCTAAAATTACAATTTATAATTTATTAATTTTCAAATAAGAAACCTCCACCCTTTATCAGCATCATTGTAACGAAAAGCAATATTAGAAAAGAAGAAACTAAAAATGGTTAAAAGTAAAGAAAATTGTCGATTAGATTGTTTAGTAAATATTAGATAAAGGTGTAGGCAGCTCATGATTCATGCATGAAATGTGAGGCATGTGAATTGTGACTCATTTCCTATTATCACACCAAACGAAATGCTTTGCAATTATGGGACGATTCACTTTCAGCACTACTAATTTCAGTTACCATCCCTTTACCTTTCCACATTCTGTTTTAAACCCCAGGTTAAACTAGACATTATAATTTTAAAAATAATTATAGTGCGTGAAAATATACTTACATAAAACAACTATAAAGTTCATCATCGACGATGGTTAAGTTCAAGCAAAACTTTGAAACCCCCTATATTTTTTATATGTTAATTGTGTATATAATGACGATCAATTCTAAAATCAATATTTTACCTTTTAAAGGAAGTCGATAGCTTATGATAACAACGTCCTGAGACCAATAAACTTTTATTTTTTCAATAATTATTCCAGGTTTTCTTTGGATTTTAATTTGTGACACATTTATTAAATAGATAAATATGATAATTTCTATTATTTTTATTTTCGTTCGTAAATTAAGTTTAAAAATATAATTTGTTAAAATGTTTTTCTTTGTTGAATTTATTGTTTGTTTATCAAATATATGTATTTTTAAATTATAACTATAACTGTACTTATAAATAGTAAATAAATCATTATAAAACACTAATGGACTGATAAGCTAAATATGTATGGCTTTAAATCAGAATAAATATGAAGATAATTCATATATAATGAAATTTAAGCCAAAATAGATATAGATAAGATGAGATTCAAAGTTAAAATCTCAAAATTTTCAAAATATTGAAATTATTATTATCGAAAGGTTTTACCTTAACATCATTTGATTCAAATAAAATTAAATTCAAATTGCAAAACAAAAGAGAAGATATGTAATTATATAAAAAATTAAAAAATTATTTTAGTAAATCCAAAAGAGATTTGAAATAAATATAAATATGGTAGAATAGTATGATATATATCATATAGCATAAATTTATATTTATATAAAAATATTAATCATGTCCACTAACTTAATTAAATCATTATAATTTATTTTTAAAATAAAATAAAAACGAAAATTAGAATTTGTTATTTCAAGTTACTATATTTAATTCTTTGATACCTATCCCACTACAATAGGAGTAGCTAGTAGGAAAGAGAGTGGAAGTATATGGAAAGAGCGAAAGGTGCTACTTTTTTGTTTTTTTTTTCAATGGTCCAATCCATTTATATTAAAAAAAGTATTTAATAGAATATTTGATTAATATCGGTTACGGATCTCCAATAGTTAAACTCTTGCTCAAATTACAACTCTCCTTTTTTCTTTTGGAAATAAAAATAAAATCTAAATAAAGATATGGGCTGCACTGCAGTTTGATTGATTCCATCCATAAATCTGTTTACAGTGATATAGTAATAATAAAATAATATTCCTATAAAAAGAATTCGAAAACTCTTTCCTAAAATCCTTGTAACCAAAGATATTTATGCTTCCTCTTTTCTTGAATCCTATAAAATATAACACACAATCAAGCTTAGATGTTTATCTTTTAAGCTTCTTTCCTTCTTCTTTTGTTTCTTGTTTTCTTCTTCTTCTTTTCTCATTGATATTATCATACAACCTTTCTTTCCTTCTTTTTAATTTTCAGTTCAGCGAATGTTGGTTTGATTGAGGAGGAAAAAAGAGAGGAGATTGTAGAGTGTGTGTGTGGCAAATGGCGATGGAGTACGAACCAATCAAGCCATATGCAGATGATTTAGAGGATTCTGTTTATACGCAAGAAAAGCATTTCAGCATTGATATTGATATTATTGGCAATGCTGAGAAAATCCAAGATGATGATGGAAGTAAGAATTTGAATCAGCTGGCTTTTCGGATCTCTGACCCAAACATTGCTAACAAAGGTGATGAAAGCCCCTTCATTCCCGCTTCCAACTCCACAAACCTTCCTCTCCACCGCCAACAGCCGCCGCAGCACCGGCTTATTTCCTTGGACGTTTTCCGGGGCCTCACCGTTGTGGTAAAATCTCCTCTCTCTTTTTAACCTAGCTATCTCAAAATATAACTTCACTGTTGACTGTTCTCAATTTTTACTGCCTGACTTTTCGCTTTTTATGGTACACCCGTTACGCCAGTAAAAGAATATAATTAAAAATTAATATTACTGCATTGTTAATTATAAATATAAATATTGAAAATAAATTACATGAGGTTATTTGTTAAAAATTTAAATATGTGGTGTGTTGAGAGTTTTTAGTCAAGCTTAAAGAATTTATTTTTTTCATATTAATTTTCAAGTGTTTGAATATACCAATAATGCTTTAAATTAAAACAGAACTAATTAGTGGCAATTCTTTTATAGAAAAGTACGGAAAATCATTATTTTTAGTTAACCTCTATTCGTCTCTCTCATTATTATTTTGTCATCAATGCGTGCATCCGTTAAATATGATTTTAATTATTTCTTTTGGGCAGTTGGATTTCATGAATGCTTATCCAGGGTTAGGTTTCTTACAAATTTAAAGAGTTCTGAAAAGAAAATATAGTTTTTCTAGGTCAAAATATATCATAACTTCTGTAATTTTGAAAAATTGAAATCTAATTTTTAAATTTCAAATTTCTGATCTAATTATTAAATTTTGTTAAATATAAGTTTATTACAATTAATCTGTTTTAGCTAGAAAAATTTTAATTTCAAAATAGTATTAACAGAGAGATATGAATTTTAACGATTATATAAATAAAAAACAGTTTAAATTACAAATATTCAAAGAGTAAGGAAAAATGTTTAGGTCAACCACATGTAAGTTCTCTCAGTTGTTGTTATAAAATACTGTCAATTGAATTAAAATTCAATGGATAAATTTTACTTATTTAGAAAGAAAGTAAACACTGGGTATATGCAAGTTTGATTCTTTTATATAAATAAGTGATTATCATAGCTTGTGATCTAATGATAAAAAAAACTATTGTTAAAATATAAATTTTTGTTTGATTTTTCATACTAAGTTTGATCCTTAAGTCATCTTATCCCTCCCTTATAAAACGGCTCAAATATTTTAACAGTTACCATAAAATTATCATAAAGAAGTTCAATTTGCATGCATCATGAAATTACATCAATCTGATGATTTCAGGGCATCCATCATAATAAATGCACCCAAATACATTTACGGTTTGCTAAATAGAAAAAGATATCGCTTTATGCTCCAGGAGTCAAAGATTGAAAGATGTTCTAATTAGTATTTCTCTAATTAATGCTTAGGACCATTTTTTAACTTCATTAAAATGATAAATTTGTATTAAATACAGAAATTATCAACTTTCATTATATGTATAAATAAAATATTAGGATGAAATCTTTTCCCTCCCTCCAAGTCCATAAAGCAAGGCATGGGGTTCGATGCCGTATCATTTGGGATATGGTTCTCCCAGATCCCAATTACGATTTCGTATTGGTTGGATTATGTCAAGTGGTTGCTTTATTAACTTGCTTTCCATCCTTTCGTATCGTCTGAATGAAGCATCCCTTTCCCTTCGAAATCTGATTCCTTTTCCAGTAGGGAATAATCGTATATTAATATATACATGTTAAAGAAGTATAAAATAAGCATGAATCATAACATAATATTGTCACAAGGTAAAGGGTGCAGTCCCACTTGCATGTGTAACATGCAGATTTTTCTTAGTGGAAGATATCATAGGACTAATTATCAGTTTTCCTTTTAATGTGGAGCAAGATATTTTTTTTCATTAATGCTAGCTGTTCAGGGATGTTTGTCTTATAGTATATAATTTTTTACAACTTTGTTGAAGTTCTTTTCCACCTCCCACATTGGACATAAGCCTTAATAATTGTAATAGGCCAACTATCAGTTCACGGGACTTGGCCATTGAGATACTTGTTTTTTTTATTACTATTTATTGTTAATTCCACTTTTTACCCGAAAGAAGAAAAAATAATCAAGCTTTCTTGTAAACTGCATAGAGTGTTATTTCGTTGCCCAAAAGCGGGTTATAAGGAGTATGTATAAGTAAATATGTACAGATTTGGAGCCTGGAAGACATTTTTCATTTCTTTTTTAAGTTCTGAAATCCGTTGCACACTTACCATATTCCTCTGTTTGAAGTGAGTTTTAAATATGGATATGTCCAACACTGATATTAATATACTCAACTTTTTAAAGGTGTTTTGATATATTTAGAAGATCATATGCCAAGTCTATTTAGAATATGTGTTGAACACGTGCTGAACACTAATACTTCAGAAAAATTGAAAAGTTTGGGTAGCGTAACTGTTTCATAAAAAAATTGTGATTTTTATTTTTCAATCTCGTGGAAGTTCTAGGTAAAGAAGCTATATTTTCTAGAATAGGCCCTTTTGACTATCAAGAGCGGTCATAATGCATTCGAACGTGAATGCATGAAAGTTGAAGCCTGCTATCAACTTAATCATAAGTTTGTGATTGGAACATAAATGTCGTTAACATGGGATGATCAAGGTACACCATCTCATATTTAAATCCTAAAAGCCTCCCACATTTTTGGTAATTTCTTTTCATCCATCCACTACCATATTCTCTGGATCTTTTGTGCAATACCCTTTAATCCTTCTTTGGCAATTTTGTTCTATACTTGGATTCATTAAATATGAAATTTTAGCATTTCCTATCAGTTTAAGTGATTTGGATAATTATTGACCAAATTATCTCTTCAACAATGTGAAACAATAAATAACTTTAATTAAGATAATTTATTTTGGTTAGGGGCTGTAGGAGGTTTGAATTTCAGACTAATGCTAATATATATAAGACGTTTGCCTCCTTAAAAATGAAACCAGTATCTAGACCATTCTTGAAAATCATGATGCATAATCTATCTCTAGATGTAATTTATGTCAAAATCTGTTATAAGCTTTTCGGTATTTGCACAAATTTTCATTATGTTGTTTCTTCAGTAGGTATCTTGCATAGTTATTTTAATTTTTTTTCTTCTTTCATTTGTGATGCAGCTAATGATACTTGTAGATGATGTTGGTGGCATTCTTCCTGCTATCAATCATTCACCATGGAATGGATTAACCCTTGCAGATTATGTCATGCCATTTTTTCTCTTCATTGTTGGTGTTTCTCTAGGACTGACATACAAGGTACCACTTACTTCTCAAATGTATTGTTTTCAATGCAGAACGTTCAGTACCAGTAAAATGAGATCAATGAATCTCGCTCCTTTTTATGCTCTGTTAGGAAGCAGAAATACTTCTATATCACGTTATACATTATTGATCCTACTGGTTTCAAATGTCTCTAGTGTTATCACCACTGAATCTTTTAGGAGTTTTTCTCTAACTGTTTGATTCTTTGCACAGAGAGTTTCCTGCAGAGTTAATGCAACTAGAAAAGCAATATTGCGAGCACTAAAGCTTCTGATATTAGGCATTTTTCTACAAGGTGGCTCCTTATTTCTTTAACCCTGTACAACTTATCTTGGCTGATGGATATATATGCATTCTCTTACGACATTAATATGGCAGACCTCTAACATGAAATTATTCTGCTGAACGTTAGAGTAGTCTAAATTCAGTGATAAATGTATCACATGGATACTTATTGTCCAAACTTCGGTTATTGTTTTGTCTCATAATTTGTAATTTCTAATCACTAACAGGAGGCTTCTTCCATGGGCTCAACAATTTAACTTATGGGATGGATATTCAGCAAATGAGATTGATGGGAATACTGCAGGTGTGCTTTCTTACAAGTTCACACCCAATTTTTATCATGAATGTTAGAAAATCGAATGAAGGTGTTCTAAGGCAGCTTCCTTGCTTTCTCCCCAATGTAGAGTAGGTTAAACAAATGAATAGTTTACTAAGTTGGCTTTCTGGTGTTCTATGAGAGTATTAGTCGATTATTTCTCAAACTTCTTAGCAAGTTGAAGGTGGAAATGTTTTAGGAACGAAATGGGCTTGAGATTTAGTTGTGGACTTTTAAGTAATACTAATTATTTACAGTAGGATAACATATTGTTCTTGTTTTGTTTTTTGCCTGCCCACATTCCCAGAGAATTGCCATAGCATATTTAGTAGCAGCATTGTGCGAGATTTGGCTGAAAGGTGATGATCATGTTACATCACAATTAGCTCTGCTGAGAAAGTATCAATTTCAGTGGTAAGTATTTTCGTTAAGCACACGATAACTCATTTTAGTTATTATATTTTTATTTTGCATCTGAGTGTAGCTTAATTATGCAGTCTTTTATAAGAACTTAAGTTTAATCTTTTCCTCTGTCATAATATATGTGGAAAGGTATGCTTCAAATCTTTGCTTTTCCATTTTTGTCTCCCATGCCAAAAGTTCTTTTTCTTTTCACCAATGTTCTTTAAATTTGCATTCTCATATTTCTTTCTTAGTTGAAATTGTTTACCGGTGTGCCCTCTCTCCATCTCTCTCTTTCCCAGGCTTGCTGCTTCTGTTCTTACTGTCATATATATTTCCTTGTTATATGGCTTGTATGTACCCACTTGGCAATATCAGATTCCAGATGCAACTTCTTCCTCAGCACCAAAGACTTTTTCGGTTAGTTCTTGTGAAATTGTCTTTCAAGGTTAAAATTGCATTCAACTATAGTGGACTTTCACTAAACAAAGAAGTCACTAAGCAGCTTGCCTTTTCCCTTTCCATTCAAAGGTGAAATGTGGAGTACGTGGTGACACTGGACCAGCTTGTAATGTGGTTGGAATGATTGATCGTAAAATACTGGGGATTCAACATCTGTACAGGAAACCGGTCTTTGAAAGAACAAAGGTATGCTCTCCTTCAAAAGCTTGTTTCGGTTTCTTATTTGCATCATGTACCATCCTTAACGCATTAATTTCCATTGTTCTGTACTATCTCTCCATCCATTTCTATAGCAATGCAGCATCAACTCACCTGATTATGGCCCTTTACCTTCTGATGCCCCTGCTTGGTGTCAAGCCCCCTTTGAACCTGAAGGACTTCTGAGGTTTGTTTACAGTTTCTTTCCTCACCCTCTGAAATGTCTTTATGAAGATAATACTCTATCCTTTTGTACAGATAGGTAGTCATCGATAGAGTAACAATTTATTATGTGTACTACTGTATGACCACATTACATAAGCAAACTTTAAGTCAACAAGAGATGGACCGCTTTTGATTTTCGGTGTGCTTTAGTTGCATGCTTATGGACAGACCTCGTATGTTCTGGTTGCAGTTCAGTGATGGCAATGGTGACCTGCTTGGTTGGTTTACACTATGGGCATATAATTGTTCACTTTAAGGTGACATTTCCTTTTCCATGTATTGCTTTTATATTCTCTCACTGGATCTTATCAATGAATTAGTGTTTAAAATGCAGGATCATGCGGACCGAATTCGTCTCTGGTTGATACCATCTTCAGCTTTTCTAGTCTTGGGCCTTGCCTTGGACATTTTCGGTAAATGGTTATTTAATACTCTTACAACATTGAGAACCTGCAGTAGTTGCACACTGTTAGTGGTCTCATCATCAGGTCATCTGCTTTCTTGTAGGAATGCACATTAACAAGGCTCTTTACACATTCAGTTACATGTGTGTTACTGCCAGTGCCGCTGGCTTTCTCTTTGCCGGAATTTATCTACTGGTAAGATCAACGAATCCTTTTCACATCTCTTATAATTCTGCTGATTTACTTGTATAAAGCCATTTAGATTAATCACGAAAGACTGTATTTTCCATCTAACTGCAATGGTGGAGAAACACAAGTGGCTTCATTTCCCCAACTTCTAAAAGTGAAGAAACTTTGAAACAGGTTGACATCCATGGATATCGACGCATGACATTGGTATTGGAATGGATGGGGAAGCATGCTTTGGTGATATACATCCTTGCAGCCTGCAATATCATACCAATTGTTATACAGGGATTCTATTGGAAGCAGCCTCAAAATAACATTGTAAGTTGGTGTTCTTCATATTGATGATTCTACTAGATATTGCAGCCTTATATATCTTTATTTGATCATGTACAATCCAGCTTAGCTTAATTGGCATTGGAAGATGAAGTGACGATTCTGCTGCAATCCATGGAAGTATAGGTTTTTTCTTTACCTCTTTTATCAACTTCAATTGTGAACTCTCTCTCTATTTAGATTACCTCAAACTAGAGTAAGTGGGAGAGGGGTGGTTAGGCAGGACAGAAAGGGTAGAAAATATGGTTTGTATATAAAAAAGAGTGAGCAGAGCAAGCTTGCTTGAGGTTTCTACTTTCATATATTCTAGGAAAATTGGATATAATTTTTCATGTCATCTGTCTTCGTGTGTATATATGGGGCAGACTGCTTATTTCTCTCTACTAATTGACATTGAATGATCTAATAATGTTTTGATCATTTTGGCACACCGAGAAATCAGCTTAATTAATGCATTTATTTGTGTGTTTTAAGCATCATCTGCAAAACCTTTCTTCCATTGGCTTGTAAAAAGCATAACAATATATTAGATCGACTCAAACCAATAAATTATTCCAATTTTCAATTATTTCAAGTTTCAGTTCTATATATGCATTATAGCTTTACGTGCTATTCGAGATTGTTCATAAGTGATTCGCATTTGAAAATCGTCGGTAATTTAAAATGATTGGCATTTATATTTCTCTTTATCCTTGAAGACTGGCTTATTGCAAATATATGCAATTTTTATAGACTCACGGTTGTCTATGGAGAATGACAAACTTTGTTTTCAATTGTTTCTTGGCTAATCTAGACGCACAGAAATGATTTTGTTTTTACAGTGCTACCTTGATTGCCACTAGTATAGCTTGGACTAGAAGCTTTACTAATACTAAAACTGCAGTTAGTCTTCACAGCAACATACGTACGAAAAAGTGTCTGGCAACCCAACCTATCTAAAAGTGCAGTTAGTCTTCACAGCAACATACATACGAAAAGTGTCTGGCAACCACCACCGATAGGTTGGCGGCTTCTCTTTTCAAAAATCCTATGCTACCGTAGGGGTAATGTTTCGAAATCAAGTTGGAGATTGGTTACTTGGCTTTGCAATGACAGTTGGTAAATCGAGAGGTTTTTAAACAAAGGTAAAGGCAATCTATGAGGGACTTTCTATTGCGTGAAAGGAAGAGTTCAGTTAGGTTGAAGTGGAAAGTAACAATGCCATTCTAATTGATACTATCAATAATAGTTATGTAGTGGATAATAACATTTTAAATATACGATTCATTCACTCTTTACTTGTGAAGGGCTGACAAGTTAAATTTTGACATATTCCAAAGGGATAAAATAAGGTTGTGGGTTGCTTGGCGAAGATAGCTGCTAGAGATTTAAATACAATTTGCACTTTTACAAAGTCTCCAACGAGTGTTTGAGCATTGTTGTTGGCTAATCTTCAGCAACTTGAAACCAAGGTGAAGTCTCATTAGAGCTATGTTGATTTAGTCAATTTCTTCTATAAAAAAAAATTATGCAAAACATCTAAAATGTCATTTGTCACTAAAAATATTAATTTAAGGATTTTGAATCAATTAATTAATTTTATTAATATAATAGTCAAATATCATTAATATACTTTACTAATCCATGCATACCAAAATAATATTGAAGAAAATAACTATACATTAATTACCATAAGGAAAAAAATCTTTTATAATACTCTAATATTGCTATAATATTTACTATAATATACTTTTATAATATTAATTTATGAATTAAATTAATTCTACCTAAAATGCTAACCTTAATATTTGGAATAAAAATTTTATGTATAAGAATTAAGAATAACATAGTTATAACTTACAATAAGTATAATCTGAATGCAACTAATTGCATTCATAACCTAGAAAATGAATAAAATCTTATAGGAATATTAAAATAAGATTTTTATATTTGTTATAATACATGCATATTACTGTTAGCTTTAAAAATATTTTATATAGTCAATTAATGATATTTGACTATTATATTTATACAAAAACATATTTTTATTATAGCATTTAAATATATTATACCAATACTCAAATAATATTTTAAAGTAAATTAATGATTATGTTTATATAAAATAATAGTATTTTATTTCAATATTCATGCCCACAATAGTATTTACAAAATTTATTTAAAATATTATACAAATATAATATAATATCTTTAAATACAAATATTATAACAAAGTTTTCTTGCAATTTTACCATGATTAATAATAACCTATGAGGGTAATTAGGAAACAACTAGTTAGCAAAAATAACATAAAATAAAATGTAATCTTTTGTTACTTGTTGAAGACCAACCCGTATAAATAACGAAATAGAAAAGGTAGAGAAGATCGAACACAAATTTTATATGAAAAACTCCTCC
Source organism: Gossypium arboreum (assembly GCF_025698485.1). Lineage (NCBI taxonomy): Eukaryota > Viridiplantae > Streptophyta > Magnoliopsida > Malvales > Malvaceae > Gossypium > Gossypium arboreum. Next base: position 8,129,219 of record NC_069073.1, on the reverse strand, counting down.
AAAGAGGATAAAAACTACAGGCAAAGGAGGCTTCAGTTTTTCACTAAATGAGTAAACAAACGAGAGTACAATATGGAGAAAATAAACTTAAATATACTAAACATATAAACTCAAACCCCGAAACATAAAGCCCTAACTCTCATAGAGTTCTCTCAAAAGGGGTATAAAATACTCTCAATAATTATCACGAAAACTCTCACAAAAACTCATCCTCATAGTAATATATATTTAATTGCCTTTTAATTGGCCTCTCAAAAACAGGGATACAAGGCCCCTTTAAATAGGTTAATATTAGAAATCTAATCATACTAAAATATCCTGGATTAATCATAGTTTAACTGCGAAAATATAGTAGAGTTTAACTAAGAGAATAAACTCGATTTATGTGGAGAACATGTCGCTATGTCGCCACGTCGCAACGTCGAGAATCTTCTCATCGTGATTCCGCCATCTATTCAATTGAAAATATGAGTCACACCCCATAGTTACCAAAAAAATATAAGGTTTCAACTTTGACAATGTATCAAAAGTAATTATAGAAACAGTTAATTTTGTCCATGATTAATTTGTTATTAAAAAATATAATATAATAACTAAGTTTAAGTTTATGTGAAAAGGTAAAAATTAAGTGAACTGCTTTTCTCATAGCTTTATTAATATATGTATAAAATTATCATTAATTTTTTTCTATATATACATTGTTTTATATATTATATTAATTACAATAAATAAAAACTTAACATCAAAAAGTTAAAATCATATTAAATTTTAATTATTTTAATTGACTTAATTATAAATAAACATAAATGTATAATATTGAGTTTCCAGCCATTAAAATCCATTTTTTAATAACATTAAAATCTGATATACTAAAATAAATCAAATCCAAATAGTAAATAAAACCAATAGTAATTCCATTAATTAAGAATATTAAATCATATCAATTAATTTTCAATAAATACATTCAAAAATTCATATTGTAATTTTTATTTTCTTTTTAATCAAATGCATTAATTTTTTATAATTAAAACGTTTAGCATTTATTTTTATTCACTATTATAAATACATGGGTAAACCTCAATGGTTTTCATTATAAGTCTTAGATTGTATTTCTTTAAAGATTGTATTATTTAGGTTTTTAGCTTTGTATGATTATGGTTCAATATTTACTTTTTGTGAGTTTTGATTAATATTTTTACCTAGGAATTTTTGTATGAATAATTTTAGTATATTTTCATATATAATTTTTAATGGAAGAGGAACAAATACTTGCACAATTTTCCAGTGTTCTGGTTTTTATTAGAAGGTTTTTGCGGTTGTTTTGGTATCCTATCTACACAGGTTGGTGCACAAAGATTTTGGTCATTTCAAACTTTCCATAAACATTTAAGAGATCATTCCGCTTTTAGATATCTCGGTCGATCTAATCCAATTCAAATAACGTTGAAATAAAGCCTAAACGTAATAACAATAATAAAGCTAAATCAAGATAAAGATGATAGACAAAAGACATAAGTTGATAATATGCATTTTTACATGCAAACAATCTTGAAATTTTGATATGTGTTTAATAATTATTACAATTTAGTTAATTAATTTATGTTTAAATTAAAAATAATTTAAAATGTCAATTTAATTATTATTTATCTTAAGTATACAAATCATATATATTATTTGAAGGAAAATTAAAATAAATAAATATGATTTGAAGGCATTGAATATTTTATTTACATAATTTTAATTCTTAATTAGTTTGTATTCTTGATCAGTTGTGTATATATACTTTTTTTATATCTAAAACTCAATGTAATTTGTGTAAATAAAGTACATTAAGATTAAAATGAAAAACAGTGTAGTTGAATGTTTAAAGTTATTAGATTTATGTTTATTTTATAAGTTAAATGATCATAGTAATATATAATATTATTTTTTGTGGACATATGATTAAAATACTAATACAATAATTAAAATTATATTATGTGATTTAAATTTGGTTATTAAAATAATTTCCATATAAATTTTAAAAAAATCAAATTAGAAAAGTTTAATATAAAGTTATTATGTGAAATGACTAAAGTAGTAATTTTAATTTCAATGAATTGAAAGAATGTGAAAATTCAAGGGCTAATTGAGTAAATTTAAATTGCAGATGTACTTGTCAAAAAATTTAAAAAAATTTAAAGCGGTTTAGTTTGTAAACCTTTCATTCAACTTTAATAGTTGAAATTTTCTTTCCATACTTTTTACTTTTGCCATATATTTGAAAAAAAAGTTCTAGCGTGTTTTCACATAATGTCATAGCGTCTTTCAGGTGTGGTCTTACTCTTTTTTTATAATGATGTTAAAACATCTTTCAGATATGGTCTTACTCATTTTAGCCTATAGCTTCCGATTGGACCAATAGTCTAGCCATGATCTTTCTTTCTTACTTTTCTCGTTGTGTTCCATCTATTCCTCTATTTCACCATTCCTAAAATTGATGTGTGAACACTGCAATGTCTACTCCACAAGGCCTGGAGCTTCGCACATCACAGGTGCACTCAACAAAACCGTATGGTGGTATATAATAGAATCATCTTTTATTCCCATTATTAAATTTGACTAACCTTTCAACACTACCCGACATTTGCATATTATTCATACACATAAGCAATCCTTTCATCGAGATGCAAATTCCACCCATATCCTATTCGCAAACCTTCAAAGTCTTGAACTTAAACCCCAGGGGAGGGGAGGTAAGCGATGCCGATGTGGCTTCCCCATGATGTTATGAAAAGAGTCGTAATAAGTCAAGTCTATGAAAGGATCTAGGAAGCTAAGGAACAGAACTTCCTCGAGCCTTTGAGGCAAACACTTGCCTTGTTCTGAAGATAATCAGAAGCAAAGAGGATGTATAACCCCTTGTAATGAAACATCTTTTCTAGGAGAAGAAAAAGCCTTTAGTGTCACCTAGTAGACCCTTTCTTTGGTTCACCTCAAGAACAAAGATAGGGAAGGGACATAGATTTCCCAAGGGAACAAGTAAACCACTATGTTGTAGTCGATGGGTGTAACCCTATAAGTCAAGAATTATTACATTGCTTGTGCCTTCTATTAGGGATTTAATTAGTGGGTAGGCAAGGAAGGCAAAAAAAAAAAATAGACGATTTTTTTTCAAGATCTTAACATCAGGATAGTAAGTGAACTGTACCCCATGAATGTATATAGAAAAGGAAAAGATAAATAGGAAGAAGGGAAGCGAGAAGCAATGGGAGAATTATTCAAACCAATGGCCTATAGACTTATGAATCTCCCCTTAATTTTTTAGGTTGTTTATAGCCCAAAGAAAGCATGAGAGTTATGGAAAATTAAATTTATGATAAAAGGCAGTTCAAATCCATCAATGCATAAAGGGCACCTGTCAAAATCAGGAAAAAGAGAAAATCCTTTAATATATCCAAAGTGGGAATACTTGTCGACTGTTTCCAAATATGATGTAGCCCTCATAAACTAAAACTAGTCATAGGATTGTTTAATGACAAACCTTTTCGAGAAAATCTGATGAATTTTCGTCGCCATTAGAGTAGACCTCCAAAATCCGAGCGTTAACTTCAATACCTCACCATGGTAGTTAAGAAAACATTTAGTGGCCAAGCTTAGTTGCCCTGTGCTAGGAAGAGACTGACCAATTAAGATGGGCAGGGTTAATGTACAAACAAATCTAGAAAGTGCGGGTTACCACCAAGGTTAAAAATCGCATAGTAGATAGATAGGCAATGTTTGCCTTAAAAATGTCCACCAGATTAAGGTTACAAAGAAAACCTAAGGATGAAAGCGCATCCAATGACGGGTAGGTCAAATAATCGCTAATCCACAGTATCCATATTCTGTTAAGTGTTTAGAAACCCACAAAACGAGTGGAGAAAAAATAACAAGAATGTACAAAAGAAGAACCAAGTTGAAAATTCGGGTAAAAGTGAACGGTAGTTACCTACGCGAACCTTAAGAGAGTGAGAATGAAGAAAAGTTTCTCTAAGTTCGCCTTGTTGGCAGAGTACGAAAGGAAATTTCAAGGATGAATCTTTTTAGAGTGGGAGAGTTGTCACGCCCAAATATCCACTAAGTCTAAAAATTAAGAGACAATTGAGGGATGAAATTGGAAGAAGCCAAAAGTTGGCAATCTCTATCGAAAAGTCAAGAAAAGTGGGGAACGGTATTGGACAAAGGTGAAATCTAATTCAGGTTCGATTAGATTAGAACTAGCTAGTCCCATAGTGAGGGACGAAATGATTGGTAAGGCTAAATTTTACACTGTTGAAGATCGTGCAGATAGGACCATAAATAACAAAGAAATGACTTCCTGGGGAATTTCTTCTTCAATCTGTTTCATTTTTCATCTCCTTTGTTGGTTGCTCTGAAGGAGAGATAGCCATTGAAGCTCTGCATAGGGCAATTATCATGAGATTTGAGTAGGAAAAATAGATAATCCAGTAAGCTGGTAAGTTTTTAAATCCTTCAGTATACGTAAAATTTAAAAATCACAGTTAAGGCCTTTCAGAAATCATTTTAAGAATTCTGCATGTTTCTAGGAACTAAATTTAAACTGAGATTAATGATTTTAACCCATGAATTGTGTAACCCCTCAAACTAGCCCTAGACGTTACGACCCAATCGGAGCAATTACATAGGCCATGAAGATGGCCAAAACCTTTTCATAAGAAAAATCCATTTGTCCTTGAAACATGTCATTTTGAAAATATCATGTTCTTTTCAATAAAATTTATTTGTTCCTTTTTATTAAAAATACTTGTATTATAACTTAGTTTTGAAAACATATTTGCAGTGAATACTAATTCCTAAAAACGTTTAATGATCATTCAAAACTGAAATCCAACTTAAGCAATCCATGCAATAATTCCAAAATATCATAAAGGAAAAATTCTCACGCCACAGTCCACAATTTAAAATAAAGTCCTAAAAAGTTATTAAAATAAATCTAAACTAAAGTCCATAAAATGATATAAAGTCCATAATTTATTAAAAAGTTCACATCTGAGAGCATCACTGAAAATGTGCATCCAAGACCTAATTACGAGGATTACCTAAAACATACACATAAGATGGGTGAGCTTACAAGCCCAATGTGAGATCATCACAAATATATATATCAAAATATCAATATCAACTTATCGATCATCATAATAATCACAAGTTCTAACACCGATAGTTATGCATGAAAATGTCAATGCATATTTTAAAACGATGCACATTTTATAAAATTTCCTACCCATCTCCGCTACACACCAATATCGAGTTCCCCATAACCCATCCATCCAATAGCACACCATTTGTGGACAAGCCACCATATAATCACCGATTAACGGCCAAATAAAACATTATGGACAAACCACCACATAATTCTCGATAACAGCCACATAATCGCAGATAAACTGCCACATAACTTATACCTTACACAAAACCCACCCCATGCATATGATATGACCCTTTTCAAATTTAACACTTATAATCACTTTTCGTATTTCTCATGTAGTCATGCTCATAGTCGCATAATTCTCAATTTTACACATTTACATGTAAACATGCTCACATTTTCATATATCATATAATATTCAGTTTTTATTCACTTTAGCATACTTTAATATATTTTCATATTAGATCGTGGACCTCATCACACACATATATATAACACATTAGATCATCAAATATCAATGAAGTCATGTATCACATAACATAGAGATGAGATTTGCACACATATCATCATCACATACATCAACACATCACAAATCATAGTTTTCATGAACTAATAATTTTAGGAACACTTAGTTGGAATTTCCTTATGATAAGTGTTTCAACTCTGCTTTGAGTATTTCGTGTACTCTCAAATAATTACTTAATAGCATTTGATTAAAATAAAAGTAGTATGTTATACTCAAATCAAAGATTTAGATCCCACACCTTATATTGAAGATCTGATTGCCATAATCCTATTAGAAAAGTTTTCGCTTGGATCTAAACCCAGTAGATGAATCTATCGCATCAAACATGTATTTTAGTTATAGATCTATCGGATGCATCTTATTACTTAAAGATTAATCATTGAAATAATTCTCACCAATTACTTACCCTTAAGTAGAGACTTAGATTCGATGCCTTCTTTATCACACTAAGGATCTCTTAGATTAGTGTTGTTTGATCCTTCAAAGAATATAGGAACAAAATGTTAACACATGAAAAAAAAATGCGTCTTAACACCATTTGGCTATGAGGAAAAATAATAAAAAGGAAAGAATGTTCCCAATACCCATCATGTACTTACACTACTCAACAATACTACGAGATCGTTGATAAGTCTTGACGAAGGAGCGGAGAGGTTTAACGATCTACAAAAATATATGATCGATGAGTCTTGAACACAAAATAATTAAAATAAGATAATTGAATTCTTAGAGAAGATGGGAGAGATTGAAAGGGAAAGAAAGAAGGGGAAAATTGAATCCTTATGGAAACGACATTGGCGATGATGGTTTGACCATGGTCCGACGGTGGTCTAATGAGGAAAGAAAAAATATAAAAATAGTGGGAGGATTCGATCACAATTGAGAGAAAAAAGAAAAGAAGTAGTGGATGAAAGTTTTCCCACGGTGGTTCGCGACGACTCACAGTGGTGACGATGACGATGAAGGTCGGTGATTGAAAAAAAAAAAAGAGGAGGAGAAGAGAACCTTGGATAGTGGTGTAGAAGTGGTGAAGCTATAGCTCACAGTAGAAGAATTTTAAGTGGTGTTTGTATGTTAAAAAGGAGATAAAATAAAAAAGGAATAAATGAAAAAAATGAGAATATGAAAATTGAATGACGTAAAATTTTAGCTTGTCGCTAATTGGGGTGTTGATTGAAAGTTTAAAGACGAGGTTTGATTTTAAAAGAGTGCATATAGATCTTTTTCTAGGTGTGATCGGACACCTAATAAATCATCCCTTTTTTTTTGAAAAGAAAACTTATTCTTGAACAAAAATGAATGGATGATTTATTATGTGTCCGATCACACCTAGAAAAAAGATCGGTAGCGACTCCCTTTTTTAAAATCAAACCTCGGTCTTTAAACTTTCAATCAAACACCCCAATAAGCGACCAAGCTAAAATTTTTACGTCGCTACAGCTGGCGACTCCATTGGGGACTTTATTTTTGAGAGTCGAGTAGAATTAAACGAGTGTTGTCAAAATTTTTGAATTTCCTTGTTCAAATTAATAATTAGTCGTGATCCTCAAAATTTTGTTTTCAAAAAATCATACATTTGTATCATGTTGTAAATATTTTTTCTAACTTGTTTTATCCTTTTGCTTTTCAACTCTAAGACTTTATAGTTTTAGTCTTTTTAGTTTTAAATAAAAACGAAAAGGTTTGTGAGTTTCTCCCCACACACCGAGCACTTGCATTTTTGTATAACATGAGCTCTCTACCCGGGCTCGGTCCGCTTAAGTGGAAGTAAACGCTATGCCTTCGTGAGTTAACTCGTCCCTCCGCACAGGCTAGTGAATACTTCCGGGTTACATACGACTTATGCTTTTGTGAGTTAACTTGTCCCTCCGCATAGGCATAAGTAAATGTGATCCCTCGTATTGAACTCGTAAGCCTGTAATAGGCAATGATCGAGGCTTCGTACTAATCTTAGCAGATGACAGTACGGGCAATTTGAGTACCTATTTAGAACCAAGACCACATATAGTGAACCATATGAACCAGCTAATTAGAGCCATGCCGAACCTCTATCCGTTAATAGTCACCAAAATAAGTACATAGGAGAAACGCCTCTTACCTTTTATTTCTTTGACATTTACACTTTATATTTGGATTTTCCGTAATTCATATTTGTTGTACTAACCAAGGTTGTTTGTCTTTTATTTTTTATTTTTCATTACGCATCGTAGGCATCTTAATTAGGAGGGTATTGATTAAAGATTGGTTGCCAAAAACGGGTTTCTAATGGAAGAGTCGATTATACAAACAACCGAGAAAAACGCTGTGGTCCGAGATTGGTCTCTAAGAACCCAGAAAGAAAAATGGGACAGTCTAATGGAAGGATGTATTCCTAACCTACCCGAGCACGTAACTGTGAATGTTCGTCAGAATAACCTTGATGACTTGACTCGGATTTGGAGACAGTGGGATTCGGACACTAGAGGCATCTTCACTGAAAGGTACGGAGATATAGCCAGCCTGATCGCCGTCAACATAGATGAAAGATTGATTCAAGCCATGATCAAATTCTGGGATCCGGCTTACCAGTGTTTCATTTTCAATCAAGAAGATATGACCCCAACCGTGGAAGAGTACGATGCTTTACTTCGTGTTGATAATGTGCAATTCTACAAGATTTATGTGAAGGAGCCTAAGCTGATGACTTTCAAGAAAAACCTGGTAAAGTTGATTGGCTTGACCAACACATGGGCCGAGAAACAAATAAAGAAAAAGAATGAAATTAGTTGTATTTCGTGGTTTTCCCTGCGGGATTTAGTCCTAAATTATCCCGATATTTTGAAGACAGTGAATCTGTTCGCTTTGGCCATTTACAGATTGGTCGTCTTCCCAAAAGTTCTGGGACATATAAATGTTACAGTAATGGACTTCTTTGAAAAGTTAAAACAAGGAATCAAACCTATCCCAACTATTTTGGCTGAGACCTTCAGATCCCTAAACAGTTGTAGGAGGAAAGGGGAAGAACGCTTTATCGGATGTGCGCAATTGCTTAATATTTGTATTTTGAGTCATTTCTGGAAAGTAGAGCGCACACTGTACCACATGTTTTCAAAAACCTTTACCCCATTGGAAGCCTATCTTGAGAAAGAATGGCCAAAGGATGTCACCAAAGAGCATTGGGTTTCAGTTTTTCAGAACCTTCGAGCTGAATATGTAACCTGGAGAGCACCATGGATCCGCCCTTCGGTTCTGTTATACAAGGTTGGAAACCAAGATTGGGTGCCACTGCTCGAATTATGGGGGGAGTAGGTTATGCTCCGTTATTGGCCCAGAGGCAGTTTTCTTCGCGATAATTCATACCTGCCACTGGAGGATTAGCACAGTCCAAATTTGCTTTCGTAGGCGAGGGTTATATGAAAAGGGTCCGAAATACGGCGAAGTCTTGGAAGAAAATTCATCTGATGGAATTGGCTCTATACGCTGATACTTTCACCCAGGATTATGATGTATGGAGAAAACAACGATTGAATAGTCAGCAAGTCTCGTCAACGAATTATACCTTCCAGAATCCTTTCTCGGAAGAAATGCCATCCGAGTTAGAAATGACAAGACAGGAATTTGAGCATGAAAAGGTCAAAATGTTGCAGGAAATTAGTGCTCTTCAATAAGAAAACTACCAGCTGAAGATCGACGTTTAGATTAAAAGATCCAGGACTGAGAAAGTACAAAAAGAAGTTGAAGTCGTAAGAAATGACTTAAGGGATCTCCATCTAGAAAATAAGAAGTTAAAAGGCACAATAAAGAATAGTGGGCTGGGTAAGTCGTTGGCAGAATGGAAGGAAGAATTAAACAATATCAGAGGAGGGATGAAATTTTGGAAAGGGAAAGCGAAGAAAGAGGAGGAAAAAGCTGCGCTGGCTATGTTAGAGATAAGAAAGAAGAATGTAGAATACGAAACTGTGGTCTACCGAATTAATAGCTAGTCGATCTGAACGTCGTGAACTGAGAGAGAAAATACTGAAATTAGAAGAGGCGCTACAAGCTCGTCAACAACAGCTAGATACTCTCCTAGAAGCCTTGCAAGAAAAGAATAGTCAATATGATAGAGATATTCGTGCTAACGAAGAGGGCCTCCAAGAAAAAGAAATGCAACTTAACTATTTGATCAATGAAATTCGTGGGGTAGCCATGCACGTGGTACAACTATCGGAAGAAGCTGAAATTCTCATGTGCCAATTCCCTCCAAGTTGAAGATCAAACATATCAGAATTCTTAGCACAAGTAAAGAAATATGGCGATATAGCTAGGAAGTTTGTATAATGGCTGAATCGAAAATGGAAAAATGTTTTGTAATGGACTCTTTTGATAAATGAAATGCCTAAATAGGGGCCATCTTGAAATCAACACTAAATTCTTGCATATTCATTCATAACTAACATTCATTTGACATTTATGCATTCATTCATTGCATATCCCATAATCGTTCGCTAAGGTTAAAACATACAATTCACAGTTGTAATACCACAAGACTGGAACCACGTCATTTGTATAAGACACGCCGACAAGCTAGAGTAATGGAGGCTGAATTCAATGAAAGGATTGAAAGGATGGAAAGAATCCAAAGGGAATTACAAGAGCAGTTGGCCAAGTCACAACAAGAAACTAGAGATCTGATGGTGAGATCTCGAGAAGAATCGCTCGAACAAAGGGACCAAATGGCCAGGATGATGGAAATGATGTCTGCTCTAGTAAAAGAAAAGGGACCTATGAATCCGGACGTTGTGGAACTACAGTCAAGGGTTAACCTCGATCAGGACTCGCCCCATCCTCCAAGATTTACTCCACCGCACGCCCACGCAATACAAAGAGGGTACACTCAATGGGATCCTACAGGCCTGGAGTAACGACCTACGCCACCTGCTAATCTGGGGCAAGGAATATTCGTATCAAACAAGGGGGCTAGTCCTGCTGATCCACTCGTTCCAAATTTGGATGATCCAGCAGAGATAGCCAGGTTGAAAATGGATGATCATGATGTTCAGGATAAATATAGGAGTTTAGAAGAAAGACTCAAAGCAATAGAAGTTACTGAAGCCTTCTCTGCATTGAGTGCCAAAGAGCTCAGTTTGGTGCCCGATCTAGTTCTGCCTCCGAAATTCAAAGTACCGGATTTTGAAAAGTATGATGGGACAAGATGCCCAAAAGCACATCTCATCATGTTTTACCGGAAGATGACCGGCTATGTGAATGAAGATAAGTTGCTTATACACTGCTTTCAAGATAGCTTAGTCAGATCAGCTCTTCGATGGTATAATCAACTTAGTAGAGAAGAAATCCGATCATGGAAAGACTTGGCATTAGCATTTTGCGAACAATACAAGCATGTATCCGACATGGTGCCTGATCGACTAACTCAGGTCAAATGGAACCCCATTGACTAAAACTGAAATAACAGTCCTCTTCATCAACATTTTGAAAGCACCGTTTTATGATAAGTTGGTAGGAAGTACCACGAAAGACTTCGCAGATATTGTAATATCCAGGGAACTTATAGAAAATGCCAACAATGGAAGGTTCCGAGAGCTCGAAAAAGGCAGCACCTGTAAAGAAAAAAGAGGCAAAAGCTTATATGGTGGGAACTGAGAATCACTACACTTCTAATTCGTATCCAACCCAGTCACGACCTCGATATCGCCCACCTCCAAACTTCTATTATCCTCCCCAAAACCCTTACTATCAAGCACCACTTCATTATCGTTCTTACCCTTTCTACGCCACAAATAACCAAAAACCAGTCACTACGTTCCCACAGAATACCATTCTAACTCAAAGCCAACCTAAAGATGAACAAAGACCGACAAGATCGAATCCTAAAAAACCTCAGTTCACCCCAATTCCCGTGTCATACAGAGAACTGTACCCAAAACTGTTGGAAAAACAATTAATATCCCCACATTATATGGCACCCTTAAAGCCTCCATACCTAAAATGGTACGATCCTAATGCCAGTTGCATGTACCACGCCGGAAACCAGGGGCATTCTACAGAAAATTGTCTGGCATTTAAAAGGAGAGTTCAAGGCCTCATTGATGCAGGCATCTTGCGATTTGATGGTACTAGCAAGACGACTGGAAATCTACTCCCTAACCATACCGAAGGGAATGTGAGCATGGTGATCGAGGAAAACAAGTGGCAAACCAAAAGCTGCGTTTCTGAAATAAAGACACCCTTACAGAGGATATGGAAGGTGATGGTTGAAAAGGGGCTATTCTGTCGTTCCTACAGAATCTTTAAAGAAGGAAGTATAAAAGGTCAATGTTTTTGTGACTTCTATGATATTGAAGGGTATGACATTCAGTCTTCTGAGGAATTTAGAAAGTTACTTCAAGACATGATGGACAACAAAGAGATTGGGATCTTCAACAAAGAGGTCGATGAGGGAGAAGTATGCACTTCTGACAATTAATCATCAGGTCTCCCGTATAGCGCCGATCGACCATTCGTAGTTTATTAGGATGCAAGGAAGGAACCAGTGAAACCAAAGATGATCATTGAGGTACCATCTTATTTCTCTTACAAAGACGACAAGGCGATACCGTGGAAATACGACATTAATATCGTCACACCTGAAGGTGAAAAATCTGAAGCCACAACTGGAGATATTGGGGAGGTAGGCCATTTTACCCATAGTGGGCGATGTTATTCTAAAGAGATTGAGCAGATAAAGAAGAAGAGTGACTAGAAGCAAAAAGGAAAGGCAGTGATGTACGAGGCCGAAGTCAAGCAGGAAACTCCACCCGTGCAGGAAACTAAGGAGCCTGTGGATGAGGAGAAAGCACAGGAGTTCTTGAAATTTATCAAGCACAGTGAATACAATGTGGTGGAACAATTGAATAAGCAACCAGCACGAATTTCGGTTTTATTTCTACTGTTAAATTCAGAGCCACACTGAAATGCTTTGCTAAAGGTGTTAAATCAAGCTTACGTAGCAAACAACATATCTGTTGAGAAGCTTGATAGGTGAGTGAATAATCTGAACGCTAACAATTTTATCTCTTTTAGTGATGATGAGATACCACCAAACGGTAGAGGCTCAGTAAAAGCACTACATATTACGACTCGCTGTAAGGGCTACATAATACCAAACGTGCTCATCGATAATGGGTCGGTACTCAACGTCATGCCTTTGACCACGCTTTATAAAATTCTGATGGATCTGTCCTATTTAAGGCCCGGTCATTCCATAGTAAGGGCATTCGATGGGACAAGGCGTGAAGTCATGAGAAAGATTGAGATCCCTCTAGAAGTGGGTCCTTACATTTATAATACCGAGTTCCAGGTCATGGACATCACACCCTCGTATAACTATCTTTTGGGAAGGCCCTGGATCCATTCTGCTAGAGCAGTTCCGTCCTTTCTCCATCAAAAAGTGAAATTTATCATGGATGGCTGTTTGGTCACTGTCGAGGGAGAAGAAGACATTGTCGCATCTATCTCTGCCAATGCACCGTACATGGAAGTGAGCAAAGATGCAATAGAATATTCCTTCCGATCCTTTGAGTTTGTCAATGCCACTTTTGTCGCTGAGGAAAACAGAATTTCGGTACCAAAACTGTCAAGAAATACGATTTGGGAAAAGGAGCCCGAGCAAGGAAGGGTTTGGGAAGGTATCTGCAATGAATAGTCAAGGCTCTAAAGCCAGTACACTATAAGGCCCGATACGATTTTGGGTTCCAGTCGGACATGCATCAAAGAAGAAAACAATGGAAGAAAGATCAAGAAAGAAGGATCGTAAGAAACTTAGGCCGAGAAATAGAATGGGAGCCCATAACATACCCTCCTTTGTCAAAAACATTTACATTTGCAGGAATGATATACCCCGGGAAAGATAATCCACGAAGCATGTTGTTATTAATTAAAAGGGGTCTTCAGAATGTTAGTATAAATGTCATTGACAAAGGAAGTGATGCAATTAAAGATGTTTCAATGATACGCCCTTGTCCTCCTGGATTCGTTTTGAATAATTAGACTGTTGTGGGTCTCCTTGTAGTTTCTAAGTCTTCTCCAGAGTAATGCTCAATGTTAACACTTTTCTTTTTGTTTTGTAAGAGCATATGATTTGTTCTTTATCATTTAAATAAACATTAATGGAGATGCATTTTGTCATGGTCTTTTCATTCTTATTAAATTCATAATTTTTTTCCCTCTTCTCACAGCCTGTCATTACATATATCTCACATCATGCCATGCTTGTTGGTCCCAATACTTTGATGCTCCTCTATAGTTTTCTTTTCCATTCAACTTTCAGGTGTTCAGATATCAACGATATGAACAAACCCGTTACAAATCTTGAAATCGATTTCGAGAAGGCAATTTGTTTAGGAGAGCCCAAAGTTGAGGAAAATGTTGAAGACTATGTCTCGTCTCCTGACTTACTAAGAATGGTAGAACAAAAAGATAGATAGATTCTACCTCATCAAGAATCTGTTGAGATAGCAAACTTGGGAAATGAAGAAAAGAGGCAAGAAGTGAAGATTGGGACCTCCATTTCAGATAACACCAAACATGATTTGATCGCTTTGCTTCATGAGTACAAAGATGTGTTTGTATGGTCATATCAGGATATACCAGGATTGGATAAGGATGTAGTGGTCCATAGACTCCCACTGAAACCAGAATGTAAACTCATTCAACAGAAGCTAAGACGAATGAGACCTGAAATGCTGTTGAAAATAAAAGAAGAAGTCAATAAACAATTTGATGATGGTTCCTTACAAGTCTCTAAGTATCCACAATGGGTAGGTAACATAGTCCTAGTACCGAAGAAAAACGGCAAAGTACGAATGTGTGTGGATTATCGCTATTTGAATCGAGCAAGTCCTAAAGATAATTTTCCTTTGCCACACATCGATACATTGGTGGATAACACAGCCAAACATTCATTGTTTTTGTTCATGGATGGATTCTCGGGTTATAATCAGATAAAGATGGCTCCTAAGGAAATGGAGAAAACTACTTTCGTAACGATGTGGAGAACATTCTGTTATAGGGTGATGCCGTTCGGGTTAAAAAACGCTGGGGCAACATATCAGAGGGCCATGGTGGTGTTGTTTCATGACATAATGCACAAAGAAATAGAAGTCTATGTCGATGATATGATCGCCAAATTCAAAGGGGAAAGAGAGCATGTAGGGAACCTCAGGAAGTTGTTCGAAAGATTGAGAAAGTTCCAGCTGAAGCTTAATCCAGCCAAGTGTACGTTTGGGGCTACCTCGGGAAAATTACTAGGCTTCATTGTCAGCAAAAGAAGCATTAAAGTTGATCCAGATAAGATAAAAGCCATACAAGAACTACCACCTCTGCGTACGCAAAAAGAAGTAAGAGGATTTTTAGGGAGGTTGAACTACATCGCTCGGCTCATTGCTCAACTGACCAACCAATGTGACCCAATTTTTTGACTCATTCGAAAACATAATCCCGGAGATTGGAATGAGGAGTGCCAAGTAGCTTTTGACAAGATAAAACAATACTTATCTAGTCCCCCGGTGTTAGTACCGCCAACTCTAGGAAGACCGTTAATATTGTATCTAACTGTATTCGAAAATTCAATGGGTTGCGTACTGGGGCAACATGATGAGTCAGGGAAAAGAGAAAAGGAAATTTACTATCTCAGCAAAAAGTTTAAAAAGTATGAGGCAAAGTATTCGTCAATTGAAAAATTTTGTTGCACTTTGGTTTGGGCAGTTCGGAGGCTCAGACAGTATATACTGTATCATACGACATGGTTAATTTCAAAGCTGGATCCAATAAAGTACATGATGGAATCACCTGCACTTTCAGGAAGAATGACACGATGACAGATCCTACTATCAGAATACGATATTGTCTATATGAGCCAAAAGTCGATAAAAGGAAGTGCAATAGCTGATTTCTTAGCAACTCGAACAACGGAAGAATACGAGCCATTAAGATTTGATGTGCATTACGGAAAAAGAATGTGAGTCATCCAAAGAGAAGTCATGGAAGATGAGCTTTGATGGTGCATCGAATGTATTGGGGCATGGGATTGGAGCAGTCTTAGTATCTCCAGAAGGGAACCATTACCCATTCACTGCCAGGCTGAATTTCTTCTGTACCAATAATATAGCAGAATATGAGGCCTGTATCATGGGACTTCGTGCAGCTATTGAACGAAACGTCAAAACTTTAGAGGTATATGGAGACTCAGCGTTGGTGATTTACCAAATTCGTGGAGATTGGGAAGTGAGGGATCTGAAATTGGTTAAATACAGTGATCTAGTGGCAGAGCTGATTAAAGAATTCGATGAAGTAACTTTCAATTATTTTCCACGAGAAGAAAACCAATTGGCTGATGCCCTGGCCACTTATGCTTTAATGTTCAAAGAAAACAGAGAAACATAAATAATGCCTCTTCAAATGAGCATATATGAAGTCTCTGCACATTGTTTCAGCATTGAAAAAGAGCCAGATGGACGGCCATGGTTCCATGATGTCTTAGAATATATCAAGAATCAAAGGTATCCCGAACAAGCAAATGAGAACGACAAAAGAACAATCAGAAGAATGGCAACGAGATTTGTTCTTGATAGGGACATCCTGTACAAAAGAGGAAAAGATCAGGTGCTCTTGAGATGCGTGGATGTTGTTGAAGCCAAAAAAATACTTAAAGATGTCCATGAGGGAATCTATGGGACACATGCCAATGGTTTCACTATGGTCAGGAAGATTATGAGACTCGATTATTACTGGCTGACGATAGAAAGTGACTGCATTAGTTTTGCACGAAAATGCCACAAATGTCAAATTTATAGTGATAAAATTCATGTAGCCCCTTCGCCCCTTCATGTCATGACTTCTCCGTGGCCTTTTTCTATGTGGGGCATGGATGTTATAGGGCCAATTTCCCCAAAAGCTTCTAATGGACACCGGTTCATTTTTGTGGTTATTGTTACTTCACAAAATGGATAAAAGCCGCTTCGTTTGCCAATGTGACGAAGACTGCAGTTTGCAGGTTTTTGAAAAAGAAAATCATTTGTCGATATGGTTTGCCTGAAAGAATCATTTCAGATAACGCCTTGAATCTGAACAACAAGATGATGAAAGAAGTGTGTGAGCAATTTCAAATAAAGCATCATAACTCATCGCCGTATCGCCCGAAAATGAACGAAGCTGTTGAAGCAGCCAACAAGAATATTAAGAAGATTATTGGGAAAATGACCGAGACATATAAAGACTGGCACAATAAGCTACCATTTGCTTTGTATGCATATCGCACATCTGTACAAACATCTACGGGAGCAACTCTTTTCTCTTTGGTTCATGGAATGGAAGTTGTACTACCTATTGAAGTTGAGATCCCTTCTCTACGAGTCTTGATGGAGTCGAAATTAGAGGAAGTAGAATGGGTTCGAGCTCGATATGTCCAGTTGAGCCTCATCGAAGAAAAACGTCTAAAGGCAATTTTTCACGGACAGATGTACCAGAAGAGAATGATCATGGCCCATGACAAGAAAGTACGGCCAAGAGAATTCCACGAAGGAGAACTCGTGCTGAGAAAGATTCTCCCAATACAAAAAGACTTCCAAGGAAAATGGGCACTAAATTGGGAAGGACCATACATCGTAAAGAAGGCATTCTCAAGTGGAGCTTTGATTCTCACTGAGATGGATGGGAAAAAGTTACCTAATCCAGTGAATTCAGATGCTGTAAAGAAATATTATGCTTGAAAAAAAAGAAAATCAAGATGAAAACTCGAAAAGAGCATCTTAAAAAAAAAGGATCAAGGTGAAAACCCAAAAAGGGCGTCTTGATTAACACAAAAGATTAGGATGAAAACTTGAGAGGGTGTCCTAATGAAGTAACCTGGGCTTAAAGAGCAAGGCGATTTGAACGGTGGGTCAAACGATAAGGCTATAGTATTTGAAGCATTTCTGAAAGCTCGAGATCTTCTATGCAAAAAACCATGCTTGAAAAGATTCTTGATTAAGAAACATGGAAGAGTTCATACGTTGAAAATCTAAGAATTTGTATCCATTGAATATAATCCCCTTTCTTTTCATGACGCTTTAAACTCTTCTTAGTCAACGTTCTTTGTTTATTACTTTTAAAATAAATAAATGTGGGGCATCTTTTTGTTTCGTACCTCACTTGACCATTTTCATACATCTCGTTATGTGGTTTATTTAAATGATAAATAGTGAAATGACATACTCTGGACAAAAGAAATGTTGAGCATCACCTGGATAAGAATTTGATAAGTACAAGAGTCTCAGAGTAAGGACAAAGTTCAACCAGGGGCAAAAGAGTGATATCTGAGAAACGTAGATTACTCATGAAGCTCGAGGACGGGTACAGTACCTAAAGAGAAAGTCAAGAGCCAAAGTAATGAATGCAGATCATCACAAAAATTGTGACGAAAAAGAACATACGACAAACATGCCTAAGGCGCATAGCATAATCATGTAGGCATAAAGGCATTTAAGACAAACATGTACATATCATGATAACATCATGCATAACATATACAGGTACTCCAGTAGAGCAAGAGGATGTGATGATAGCAGTACTGAATCAAAGGAAAAGACACCTGAGTTTCACCAGATGACACGTTTTGGTATTCTGATGTTTTTATTTCTGTTCGTCAAAATTAACTCATATTGCGAGAGATGAGTTGAGCCTCAGGACACGCTGAGGTATTTCCAATGTTAGCTTTTCAATTTCTGCTTTTCAAAAAATCAACTCATATTGCGAGAGGTGAGTTGAGCCTCAGGGCACGCTGAGGTATTTTCAATGTTGGCTTTTCAATTTCTGCTTTTCAAAAAAAATCAACTCATATTGCGAGAGGTGAGTTGAGCATTAGGACACACTGAGGTATTTTAAAATCCTGTTTTTCAATTTATGTTTTTCAAAAAAATCAACTCATATTGCGAGAGGTGAGTTGAGCCTCGAGTTACACGCTGAGGTATTTTTAGTTTCTGCTTTTCAAAAAAAAATCAACTCATATTGCGAGAGATGAGTTGAGCATCGGGTCACACACTAAGGTATTTTTAGTTTCTGTTTTTCAAAAAAATCAACTCATATTGCGAGAGGTGAGTTGAGCCTTGAGTCACATGGTGAGGTATTTTCAAAATCTGCTTTTCAAATTAAGTTTCAAAAAAAACCAACTCATATTGCGAGAGGTGAGTTGAGCATTGGCTCACGTGCTGAGCTATTTTCAATTTCTGTTTTTAATGTCTAGTTTTAAAGAGTCAATTCATATTGCGAGAAATGAGTTGAGCTCAGGATCACATGCCGAGTAAAGAATAAAGATTGGAGCTGATTGAAGACACCAGATTTTGTCTCCCTGAAGTTGTAGTAGAACTGATCGAGGATATCAGATCTTGCCTTTCTGAAGTCGCAGAAGAAAAGACCACAAACCTTATCTCACTGAAGCGATAGAAGAGCAGATTGAAGTTGTAGACCTTTCTGAAGTTACAGTGAAGCAGATCGAACCCACAAATCTCATATCCTTGAAGTTACATTGGAATAGATCGAAGCTACAAAGCATATATCAGAAAACGCAGTGGAATGAACCAAAGCTACAAGATGCGATGCGCTGGGAAGAGACTACCTGAACAAGAAGAGCACCAACGAAGTCAAGACTCAGCAAGACAGGGAAAAATTGGCCTTTCTTTGTGTCTTTGCTCTATTCCCGTTACACGACAATGAGCAAAGAGGGGCAGCTGTTGTAGGCCAATTTTGGGCCCGTTTATAAATTACCCGGGCCCATTACATCCCAACCCCAAATAACCCACTTAAATCAAACCTAAAACTACCCAAACCTACCCAACAGACCCATTTTACACCCTCAGCCCAATATTAATCAAATACCACTAGCCCAAAACCTAAAATTGACCTAGCCCAATAACCAAGCCCAATCCCGAAACCCTAGCTCCCCACTTGCCTCTTCCCACTTGCCTCTGCCACCACCTGACAACTGCAGCACCATCCCCTAGCGTCACCTGCCCCACAGTAACCTCCACAAGCCATCAACCGACCTGCACAATCAAGCAACCATGCAAGCAATAGGTTAAAACATTGTAAATGGCTATAAAAAGCCAAGGCTAAGATCTTTTTTTCTCTCTTCGGCAGTTCAAGCAAAAAGAAAACAAGAAAAACATTCAACTTTTGAGCAAAAACTAGCAATTCTATCAATATTTAAATTCAAGAATAGCATCAAATTAAAGGCAATATCAGAGATCGAAGAATCAAAAGTGCGAAAAACCTAAGGTGATTCTGTTTTCATTTTAGCTACTGTTTTAGGTTCATTTTTTACACACATATATAAAAATACTAAATATATAAAAATATAATACAAAAAAATAATAATAATAATAATAATTTTACCTTTTCCACCAATATGCAATGATGGATGATGGTCCGACAATCGGACGGTGATCGCCCATGGTCAAGATCTCTTTTCTCTCCCCCCTCTTTTTTTTTTTCTTTCCCCGGTTTTAAATGAATTTTTTAAAAAAATTTTAACTTTTATAGGGACCAAAACGGTGCGTTTTGGTCCCTTCCTGTTTTAACATAAAACAACGCCGTTTTGATCAGGGCCAACCCTAGATCCGACCCGAATTCGCCTAGGATCCGCGTGTTTTTAATTCAATGGTATATTTGCACAATCGGTCCTTCCGCATTTTCATATTTTGCAATCAAGTTATCTTTTGTTTATAAATTGGCCCTGAAATTTAATCTGATTTATAAATTAGTCCCACTTACTGCGCAGCGTTTTAATTGTTTGAAATATTGCGCTTTTGATCCCCCTTTGTTTTGTGCGTGTTCAAATAAGTCCTTCTCTTTTGTTTTTATTTTAAAATCTATCCCGAGTTTTCTATTTTGTTTTCAATTTAATCCATTTTATCATTTTGATACTTTAATAATTAATTTTGTCATTCTGCTTTTTTATATATTTATTATTATTATGTTATTTATTATTATTATTACATTTGTATGTATATAATATTTATATTATGACTATTATTATTATTATCATTATTAGTATATTTCTACTGTTATTAGCATTACTTTAGTTTCAATTAATACTTATATATATATATATATATATATATATATATATATATACTTTCATATATATTTATAGTTTTATTTTACTTTTATTCCTAATATATATATTATGTATACATATTTTAATACTATGTTAAGTATATGTTTTTATTATGTATATATTTTTTCAATATTATATTATTTAGATTATTTATATATCATCTTATGTATATATTTTTGATATTATATCATACGTCTATTTTAATAACTATTATGTATATTTTTAATACTATATTGTATTTTTATTTTTTCATATATGTTGTGTGTATATGTTTTTTTAATATTATATTTTTATACTATTATGTATATATTTTAATATTATTAGTTATTTATCTTTTATACTATTTTATGTATATTTCTAATATCATTGTATATTTCTAACCTCATTATTATTTATATATATATACGTATTTATGTGGTGTATGAATAGTTTTTTTATATATTATTATCATTTCTAATATAAATATATTATATATTTATATATTATGTATATAAAATGTTATTAGTATATATTTCTTATGCTATTCCATGTATATATTTTATATCATCTTATGTATATATTCTTAAACATATTATATGTATATGTATATTTGTAATACCATATTGTGTATATATTATTATTACATTTATTTATTCCTATTGTATTATTAATATTAGTCCGTATATTTTATTATACGTATATCTATACTTTATATATAGTATTATTTTAGTATATCATTATATTTATTATTATACTTATTATTTTCACTATTGCCACTTATTGTTTTATTTTAATGATATTATGTATTTATTTTCAACATATATACATATTTATTAATATATTGTTATGTCATTAATATTTATAATATATATTGTGTATGTTCATTTTCATATATTATGTATATATATATTATGTATATATTTTAGTACTATTATGTATACATTTTTCATTCCTATTCTTACATATACTTTAATATATATCTCTATATATTGTAGCGACGTAAAAAAAAATTTTTAGCTTTCGGTCGCTAATTGAGATAATTTATTGGAAATTTGAAAAAACTGACTTTCATTTTTTTTGAAAAAAGGGGAGTCGCCACCGATCTTTTTTTTATAGGTGTGATCGGACACCTATTAAATCTATTTTTAAAACAAAAGAAGGCTAAGTTCGGGTCTACGTCGAAATCCAGAGAAAAAGTAGGGCTCGGGAGTCGGTTACGTGCGAGGAAGGTATTAGCACCCTCGCGACGCCCAAACTTGGTATCTCATAAACACGTGTTGTCTTGATTGTTTTAAAAAAATACGAGTTCAATATTAAAATTTAGTTGTGATCCGATTAAAGGAAGACGGGAAATTTTAGTTTATTCCGGTTTTTGAGAAGGATATATCGCTTTAACACGAGTCAATTGACGTTCACCCAACATAGCGATGAACTCGATGACTTAATGTTAAATCAGTATATTGCCTTGATTGTTGAAATTAATTAGAAGGACATGGATAAGATTCTTGAAGTAATGTAAAACAAAATTGAGATGAACTAAAAAATAAATAAATGAAAAATTAAAAATATGTGAAGCAAATAACATATAGGGCAATAATGCAAAAATATTGAAAATATATAATATATATAACACATAGATGATATATGCATATACATTAGAAATAACAACAATATAAAAATGGACTTACTAACATCCTCGTGAGACATATACATTCATAGATATAAATAATAAAGATATTAGAAATACTAAGTATATAATGTTGGACTAAATACATAATATAAAAATTTGTAGAATGTAGTATTAAAATATGCATACGATATATATATACTTATTTAAAAATAATAATAAAACTGTTGATAATATTTCACAAATATATATATATATATACTAAAATATACATAACAATATATAAAGTATAATATATTAAAAAGCGTATATAAAGCATATAAAACGAAAATACACATGTTAAATAATATTAAAATGTTTACATAATGCATACATATAGGAACAAACAGTTAATAATACATGGATATGTACATAGGCATATTAAATATATATATACATATAATCGATATAGAAATATTAGAGTAAAGTAATTAAAAGCAATGCTATGCACAAATAGATATATACATATATAACAAAATATATACTATGGTTAATGATAATAACAATGACGATATAAAGATGTATACATACAACAACACATTCACTACATTAACAACCATAATAATAATGGCATTAAAATACGAAGAACAACAATGTGACACAAAAATACTATATATATATAAATCTATACACATAAATAAAAATATACACTATTATAATAAAGATAATAATAATATATTATTAAAATATATAAAAGCAAGCATAACATTTAAATATTAAAATAAAGTAGCTAAAATACTAAACATAAATACATATATGTATATGCATATGCATATAATGAAAATATATAATAATAATAATAATAATAATAATAATAATAATAATAATAATAATAATAATAATAATATGAAAATACAAGAAAATTTAAATAAGAATTAAAGACAAACGAAAAAAGGACCAAAATTGGATTAAAATCGAAGTTTTGGGGTCAAATCTAAAATAAAATAAACCACGGGCCGTATTGCAACACGCGAAACATGGGGATGAATCAGAATATTCCGTTCTATCAAAACGCAGCGCATCAACAGGGAGTATATTGCAAGTCAGATTAAATTTTAGGGCCAGATTATAAACAAAAATAAACCTGATTTAAAACATTGAAAATGCGGAAGGATCTAATGCGCAAATATACCATTGAATTAAAAAACACGCGGATCTGACCTGGTGCGGGTCGGGTCGACCCGACCCGCGTTCAAAACGACGTCGTTTATGTATTATGGGGGGACCAAAGCGGTGCGTTTGGTCCCTATAAAAGATAAAAATTTCAAAAAATTCATTAGGGAAGGGAGGAAAAAAAAGAGAGAAGAAGGAGAAAAAGAAAGGGAGAGGAGAGGAGCTCGGTGGGACTCGGCCAGGTCCGGTCGCCGGACGGCCGCCGGACCACCGTCCGTCGCCGGCGCCGGCCACCGCGTGGGTAAAAATCTGATTTTTTTTATTTTTTATTTTTATTATTTTTATATATTTTAGTATGTATATATATGGGAAAATAGAACAGAAATCAAAACACGAATAGATTCACAATCACCTTAGGTTTCCGGTTCTGATTTTCGTGTTTTGGCTGCCCTATTTGATATTATTCTTGCTTCTTTTGACTTCCCTTATCTCACTACTTGTATTTTTTGTAAAAATCTATCTTTGTATTCATGAAAAAATGGCCGACCCCTTTTACATCAGTTTGAATGGCCTTTTATAGCCGAATGTTCAAAACTATTGTTTCTTCTATTGGCTACTGCTCTATTGCTGTTGTTGTTTTATTCTCTTCTTGCAGGTACAGAGCATGCCGAGCATGCGCACGGAGTGTGGCGTACGAGGACTGTGGCGGTATGGGGTTGTTGCAGTGGGGGTATGGGGCTTGTTGTAGTGGGGGTATGGGGCTGGTTGTAGTGGTTGCGGCACAGAACCAAATAGGGGGGACTTAGGGTTTTTTGTATTATTTGGGTCTTTTAGTTTTAGGTTTGGGCCTGGGGTAGTTGGGCTTCGGGTTTAGGGGTTAGTGGGTTTAGTGGGTCTTGGTTAGTTGGGGTTATTGGGTTAGTGGGTTTTGGGTCTAGTTGTTGGGCTTAGTGGGCTTATTGGGTTAGGGGTTTTTTAAGGGGTTTAGTGTTTTGTAAATGGGGTTTTAAATTGTAAATGGGATTGGGCTGAAATTGGCCTAGTACATATATATATCTAGCATTATTAGTATTTTTTTAAACAATTAAGTTTACGACACCTAACTCATTATTCTTATATGTTTATATATATGTTCGTTCTTATTTCGCGTTTAATAATATTGTCATCATGTTTAATACCGCATACGTTATTATTGTTTTAATATTATTATATTTATTTGTTTCGGTATATTCCTAACTCTTTTATTTTTGTTTCCCGCCCATTTATATCATTTTGTTGTTCACTACTTTAAAGATTTTTAATCATTTTTTTATTTCAATAAATAAGGCAATGTACCGATTTAACATTAAGCCATCGATTTCATCGCTATGTTGGGTGAAATTCGTCGGCTTGTGTTAAAGACAGAATACGCTTCTAAAAAACTAAAAACTAAAAATTCTTATTTTTCAATCGGATCACGATTAAATGTCAAATTGAATTAGTATTTTTAAAAATCAAGACAACACGTGTTTAATAAAGAGACCAATTTTGGGCGTCGCGAGGGTGCTAATACCTTCCTCACGCATAACCAACTCCCGAACCCTATTTTTCTCTGGATTTTCACATAGACCTAAATTCAGCCTTCATTTTTGTTCAAGAATAAGTTTTCTTTAAAAAAAAAAAGGGATGATTTATTAGGTGTCCGATCACACCTAGAAAAAAGATCGGTGGCGACTCCCCTTTTTAAAATCAAACCTCGGTCTTTAAACTTTCAATCAAACACCCCAATTAGCGACCAAGCTAAAATTTTTACGTCGCTACAAAAGCAAATGAGTGGTATGGACAGCAAGGAGGTGGGGTAAGCTTAGTCAACTATGACCAGGTTCATTGATTCATAGCAAATAGGCAAGAATGAAGTGAAAGGAAAGAGAAGGAACATAGGAGCATAAAGAGATAAATGAATCCTCCTAAACATGGAAACAATGGGGTAGATAGCAAGCACATTATGCACATTGAAATTGTAAATTAAATAAAAAGATGAAAACAATGGAACTTGAGCTTAATACCTCTAATATATTTAGAAGCACTTAACCACTTCACCAATTCACCTCCTTATTTTAATTCCTACCACATTTATTTTAAAAACATGGTATGACTTTTACTAAAGTTTGAGGTAAAATTGCACCATATAGAAAATAGTGTGAGGAAATGGATTCGAACACAAGTCATCATAGACAGCTTCACCACTACTCAACCATTATACTTGATATTTATAAATATCAAAAGATCATCTAAAATAAATAAAATTTGGGTGAACACTCTCTCAGTTCATTAACCTAATTTCTGCTAACTAGGTTTTTTGGATGTAAGAAATTGGTTGTCTTGTTTAGCTACCAAGAGAATGAAAGCTCCAGCATTCAAAAAAGTTAAGCGGACAAGACGAAGAAATGTCTGGTGAGTTTCTATGGCCCTTTCAATGATGTTGTAGGAATAGCCTAAGTTTTGTAATGATCCTTGTACAATTTGGCGTGTTTCATGTTACTAAGTATACGTGATCATATGCTTATGCTTGTGTGTGTAAATAATGTGCATGTCAAGGAATGTTAAAGGGTTAGTTGAAGTTAGGAATGAGAATAGGGTGATTCTGTTAGATACCGCTATACGTTTTTGTTGAGTGCACTCGTGATGTGTGAAGCTCCAAGCCTTGCAAAGGGGACACTACAATGTTAGAACATCAAGGTTAGGAACTATGAAATGAAGGAATGGATGGAAGACAACGGGAAAAGTAAAAAAGAAATATCATGGCTAGGCCATGGGTCCGATCGAATGCTATACACCTGACCGGTTGCGCGCGTGCGCATTAAAAAAAACTAGTTTATGAAACAATTTTTAAAGTTCAGTTTTACTGCAAGCATATAGGTTAGTTGTGACATTTATAGTGTTACAATGAAACACCGAAGTATTTCAAGGATCAAACCCAAAAGAAGAGGCGATTGAGCAATAACTAATATACACGATAGAGGCTAAGTTGCTACTAGTATGATTTTATATTACGATGATTCATAAAAGATAAGTTTGCAAGAAAATTAAATATTCTACGCTAGGGACTAAATTACAAGAAATGTAAACTAGAGGGACTTTCTTGAAAATGACTAATGAGGGTTGGTTGACTTCGATGTGGTTCACCAAATCTTGGACTAGGAACATAAATTGCGTAAATTATCAAATGGCTCTATTTTATCTTCTGATCTCAATTTTACTGATTTAAGACGAATTAGGCCCAGTTTATCTTCCGATCTTGTTCGGTTAATCTAAGACAAATGAATGAGTGCGCTACAAGATTACCTTTTGGTCTCACTTTGTCTTAATACCTTAGGGTCGTCACTACCTAAGTTCTTAGTTCTATTCCAATTAGTCTAATTTGTTACAATTTAATCCTTTTTCTAAATATTTTAGTTTATCTACATCTTCATCAATTAACCTCCTTAAGGATTTAGCTATACATACTCAAAGTTAAGAAAATAAACGTAACAATAGAAAATAAAGTAGCTATGAAAGTAAAGCTTAAGAAAAATGTGAAAGTTGAGGTTTTTATGCAAGAAAACTTAAATAGCATGAAACCAAAAGTATTTAATAAAGAAAATTAAAGCGGTAAACAAAAAGGAAAAAGTTTTAACAGATTTGAAGTAAAATCAACTTAAATACATTAAACTAAAGCTTAAAGAGTCTTGAAAGTAAGGTACAGGGATTGGAAATGTAAATAAACCTTAACTACAGTGTTAACTAACTTAACTAACATCAAGAACAAGAAAAATATGCAGAAGAATAAACTCTAATTTAAAGTAGAAGAAGAGAAAAATAAAAACCCTAGAAAAGTGCAGAGTAAAGAAAACCTAGAGAAAACTAAACATAAAATAAAGCTAAAATGTGTCTCTCCTCCTTAGCAATTTTTGGTATATTTGAATGATGTTCGGATGACTTTTTTATGCTAAAATTTCCCCTGTGTGATTGGTGAGTCGGGTAGACAAAGGTTTCCCTTTTTGTTCAATTTTGTCCCTCTAACGAAAGTGATTTCATAATACCCAGAAGAGGATATCACGATATCTTGGGCAATGTTGAACTTGGGGTCTTCCTTGAAAGGTGGATATCGCGATACCCAAATAGGATGTCACGATACCACTGAATGATCTCCTTGGTCTTATATACTGTTAGAGGTATCGCGATTCCAAGGGTTGAATATTGCAATACCCTTTCTCTAGATGTCGTTATCACTCATTTTTTACTTTCAACACATCCTACATTAGTCACACACACGTTAGAACTCCCAATGACACTATCGACCAATTTGGGACAAAAAGTAGAAAAAAAGAGATATTTTCACTTATTACCCAAAAAAATATAAAAATACAAATATAACAAATATCTAAACTAAAAACTCTGTTTTGCTCGAGAAAAAGCTCCTTAAGTGTGTTGGAAAGCCTAATTTTCCATATCGATTTGCGGTAGATCAATGCATAAAATGAGTAAGACCATATCTAAAAGATGTTATGACATCATGATAAAAATGAGTAAGACTATAGCTGAAAGACGCTATGGCATCATGTGAAAACACGTCAAAATGGTTTAATAGGACTAAGACCATGGCTGAAAGATGTTATGGTATCCTTTGATAATCCTTCGAGTTAGTAAACACAGGGTTATTTTGTGTAAAACTATAGCTGAAAGATGTTATGGCATCATAAATAGTCTGCGGGGATGTTAAACACAGGATAGTCCGTCGGAACAGTAAACATGAAAATTTTGAAGTATAAAACCCTAGCTCGACTATAGCAGCATAGAGAGTCTGCCGGAAAGGTAAATATGGGAATATATGCATAAGTAAAAATACAAGTATTGGTGAGCGGGTCTAAAGAATCCGTGGGACGAAGCAAAAATAATAAAAAAGGGAAACAGTTCGCTTGTACGATAACCATAAAGGCCAGTGAGGCAATAAGGTGAAAACCCAACGTGAAGTGGTTATGAGAAATGACGAGCCAGTAGTTTCCTGGTGTGTAAGCAAACAAAGAAGGTTTACCTGAAAATCACAGATAAGGCTCCGCCATTAAGAATCATTAGAGGATACTTAGAGCCCCCTAGATACTAAAGAGCATTTGAAAATACACTAAATAGATTGTAAGGGAAAAAAGGGTTAACTAGAGCCCAATAATAGAGAGAGTTACCTAACAAGGGAAATATATTGTGAAATTCCCAAAAATGGGGTTGGAATTGTCGAAAATCATCATATAAGAGGAATCGTAAGCTCAACTGTCACACCGTGACAGTTTGCTGGATACGGTAGGCTTAAGAGGAACTCCATGGACGAGCATGTTACGTACATAAGTATGGTATCACAAATTAAAACGGATTACAAGGAAGTGACTCAATCCCTACCCGTCTTAAAAGAGATTTAGTCTGCCAGAATAGCGGAAGACTGAAATAAGTTATCTCGATAGTTGGGATGTCGGTAAATCTTTAGGACCATGGTAAGTGGAGGAGCTCGCCTTGGACCAATTGAAATGGTAGTCTAAGGGGATTTATTCAAGGATTAGTAAAAGTACAAGTGGAAAAAAACTATCTTGTAGGAACATGGAAAAAGGAAAAATTCACACTAGGAATAAATAGAAGAAATTATACAAAGTAAAGAAAGGATAGAATCCGTAAAGATGGTGAGATAATCAGAAGGTCTATCAAAGTTGAACGAAGACTGATAGAATGGTCAGAAGGTATCAACGCAATGATCTATCTGCCAATAGATAGGATCGGGAACAAGATAGTACGCTTGATGGGTTTAAAAGGTTTTTAACAAGACTGTTGCAAATTTCATAAATAGGTAATATAGTATGTTTTAACTTAATGAGATCTTAGTATGAACAAGAACCTGATTCGATTGTGAGGCTGCACCCGGATCCGACTATTGGGTTAAGTGAAGGTGTTCTAGTAAGAGCTTAATCTAACTAGCCCATATATCAATTTGTAAACCTTTTAGAGTTTAGAAAGTTACCACTATTGTTTTCTTGAATTTTTAGGTACTAAATTGATAAATTTTAAGCTTAGAGGTGAAAAGGGGCTAAATTATGAAGTTAATTAATAGTTTTGCACATTAGATACTAATATGCAAAAACTGTAAAATTGGTTGCAGGATTAAGAATAGGAAATCCCTAATGGACTAGGGTGAAATCATAATTCAAATTTGAATTTAAATTTGAAAGTTATGTTAGTCCCGATTTTAGGGACTAAATTGAATAAAATGCAAACTTTGTATAAATTTTCATTTGATCTTGAAATTGGTGATTATTGATTAAATTATATGTTTATATTAATCAATAGCTAATGTCAACCCAAAATCCGCAAAAGGAAAAGGAAAAGTTAAAACCATCTACGAATAACTCAGAGTTTTCAATAGCTATTTCTATAGTCTCATTCTTAATTAAATGATGTATCTTTGTGCTATTTTACATTGTAAATTGTCTTATTGAATAATTGAGGATGAATTGAATTATATTGAGGTACATTAAGGTTAATGTTGATACAAGGACTAAAGTGAATAAAGTAGAAAATTATAGATATAACTCTATATCAATAATTTGTATGAGAAATTAGTTGAAGCTTATTGAAGCATTTTTTAACTAGTGACTTTTGTTTTGTAAACTATAAATTGATTCGTGTGAAATGATGGAAAGGACGAATGATAAACTTGAATTGAAAAGCCATCATTGTCGAGCAATCTGGGGTGGTAAGTCATTGTTGTCGGTATGGCATGTCATCATTACTAGGCAATCCAAGATGACAGAATTGTAATAATAAACCATCGTTGTCGAGCAATCTAGGGTGGTAAGTCATTGTTGCTGAACAACTCGAGGTGGCATGTCATTGTTGCCGAGCAATCTGGGATGATAAAGTTCTATCAATAAACCATCATTGTCGGGCAACTCAGGGTGGTTGGTTATCGTAGTCGAGCAATCCGGGATGACAAATCAAAGCAAGTTGAACATGAACTTGTGAGCTTGGAATATTGACTAAAAGGTAATACAGTTTGTGATTTTATGATTTAGAGATGTGTATTAAATGATATTTCATGCTTGAGTTATAAGGAACTAAGTTTTTAGATGGTGATTCTATGTATTGTGAATTATACCATCTCTTTATATTGTGTCAGATTATAGGAATACTACTGAGAGATATACTCATCATACAGTTTTGTTTTTTATGCACAGGTTAGGTTCTGTTCGTGATTTCGACTATCGAGTCGAGTGTCAGGGTGTTACAACTACAACTTCTATCAATTTATATTAGTGCTTTGAAAGTTTTCAACAAAAAATAAATATATATTTTTTAAATAAACTCAAACAATTTATTTATGAAAAAATAAATGTTCAACCATAAACCATTTTCGATTCTATATGCAATCCAGAAAAAAATGAAATTCCTAATGTTGTTTCTATCAAAGTACATAAAGATGGATTTTTAAAAAATTAGAAAGTTGTGACCTTTTCTAGTGTGAGAGATTTAGATATCAATAAAACACCAAATTTGTAAAAAGAATTCACGAGTTGTCTCTAGTACAAGAAAACCTTTTGTAATTACATAATTAACAGCTACATATAATACTTGGGTTCATAGTGCAAATAGCCTACAACTTTAATTATACAAACTTATATTGTAACATCCTATACCCAACTCGAATTACTAGATTCGAATATTGGTTGTTACAAAACTTAAACATTTAACAAAAATTTTATTACAAGCATAAAGCCATTCTAAAACATGTTTCTTATTCTTTTATTTACTATTCTTAGAATAAAAGGAATGTCCAATAATTACATCAAATTTTCAAAAATGGCATATGACGTGACAACTTAGAAATTTGTTAAAAAAAGACTTTTCATGTCGTGGAGTACTAAGCGTCATATTCCTAAGCTGTCCCCTATATGCATAATATTGCAACTCGAACTGCTACCCTGGCACATTCCTTCCTAGCTTGGTCCCTCCTAACGTACCAACTCTTCAATCAAAACCTACACCAAAACAGACGCTAATAAGTTCAAGGAACTTAGTGAATTTTAATTTAAGTTACCTTTGAATGTTTACTGTTGATTTCCATAACTTGAATATTCTGAATCTCTTTTCGATCTTTGGTGGTTACTTATACTAATATTGGCATTTACATATACGTTGACTTCTATACTTGACCACCACATACACAATTCACTCATTAGGTAGATTATAAATTACACCACTCAATATAGATCTCATTTCCTTTTCAGAAGCAAATGCATTCCTCAGAAGGATATTCATGCAAAATCTACTTTCGACAGTTTCTCACACAGACAGATGTTGAACACTTCACCCAGGATGGTGCACTTTCTGATATTATTCTTGGAAACTACTTATACTAATTGATCTCTTAAGGTAACCTTCGCACAAATCCTACTTTTGGCAGATTCTCATATTGAATTTGGTAACTCTCAAGATGCCAATCAGATCATATCTTAAATCATATCAGTCCACTACTCATTCTGATGGATGAAACATTTCCAGTCATCCTAGGGAATCCTAAACAACCACGCTACATATCACGAGGACGTCTGTAAACTCCAAAATATATACATATTTAAGCACTCTTTTATTTATAAATTACACTGATTTCGAGTACAAATACAACACTTTCTATGATTTTATACTAGATTTCATTATATTTTATTATTTCTATGGAATGTGTTAAGATCATGAATTTTATGTTAAATGCATTTTATTTTGTTAATTTTTGGGATAATTAAGCTAATAGAAAGGTTGGTAGATTTTTTGTTGTATTTGGGTCTTAGACAGGTACAGGTTGAAAGATTAATAGTTTA
Source organism: Gossypium arboreum (assembly GCF_025698485.1). Classification (NCBI taxonomy): domain Eukaryota; kingdom Viridiplantae; phylum Streptophyta; class Magnoliopsida; order Malvales; family Malvaceae; genus Gossypium; species Gossypium arboreum. The sequence goes on along the minus strand of NC_069073.1, from coordinate 8,096,765 downwards.
GTCATATGGACTTCAAAATGGTAATAATCTCATACGAATTCTAAGGAGGCCAGTATTACCTAAACAAAAGGCCCAAAACCATTCATTACCTACCCATTTTACCAAGAAAACAAGTAGGCTATTATCCACTGCTAAAATTAATAGTCCTTAACCACTGCTAAAATTAATAGTCCTTAACCAACCTTTCAGACTCCTAAATATAGCAGATATGACCTAAAATTACATAAAATAAAATCAGCACAATATCTTCCTTAATCAAGCCTTCGACTGTCCAACTACTACTAAAAATAACAGTCAAAGGCACCACACTTGGACCACATGTGGTCGGCCATGCATAGAGAGAACAAAGGTAACTCCCTTGCTAAAATAGCAAGGAAGACTCATTCTTCCTCAACACAAGGGACGACAACCACTAGGAGAGGGATTCAAGCAACCTTCCTTGCTATATTTAGCAAGGAAGACTTAGTCTTCCACCATAGAAGGGACGACTCAAGCATGGGAGATTAGGGGAGATGCATTTGCTATTTTTGGCATAATTTTGACAGCTATAAATAGGGCATTCACCCATTCATCAAAAGAACACAACAACAACACATCTTAAGATACACAAATTCACTCTCATGATTATTAAGTGTTTCATGCCTTTCTCATGGCTTGCTAGACACTTGGTCCACAAAATAAGACAATCACTTGCCAAAATGAAAGCTTCTAGGAGATCAACTTGAAGGTGTTTAGATTATTTTTAACCTAAATATGAAGAGGAAAGCCGCCATAGGAAGTCGCAAGGAGCAACCGTAGATCGCCCCCTACACTGAGCTGTTTACTCTTCGCATTATGTAATGGTCATGGATAGCCCCCTCGGCTACTCTTTCTTATCATTCTCTTTCTGTTAAATTATTATTTTCTATGTCGAGAGACTAGATTGCATCTCATCTTTAAATTTTTAGTTTAATACAACATGACTTAATTTTGTTTATTCAAAATAGATACGAATCTTGATTTGAGTTCATTAGATATTTGTTTCTTGAATATTATGTGCAAATAATTATTTCATTCATTTAGGTTTAAAGCATGTTTATACATGTGAATGTATGTCCAACATTTATAAGTTATTGAATTAATTGTTTAATCTGGGAAGAGGTAATAGTTAATAGGCATAAAATCTAAATGGTACATATCATGTCGATTTCAGAAGATAATTATTGTATGCATAAATTGTGTAAGTGCTCAGAAGGGTGATTTCTAAGTTAGTTTTTTGACATAGGGATATGCCAATTAACTTAAGGACATAATAGGACTTTGGAAGAAGCATATGCTTTAATTAAAATAAGTTTAATGAATTTTCATATTGCCACTAATCTCTCGTAATATTCTTTTTATGATTTCTAATGAATCCTTGTTGAAGTGTAATATTTTATTTTAGTTTATTCATGTTATGTTATTTTATGCCTTGTGTTTATTTCCCATTATGATCATTTCTGCAATGTATGTTGTTTTGTTTTGTTTTGTTTTGTATGTATCTGAATGCTGATTTAATTCTTTAATTTAAATTGCAATATTCCATCAAAATTAATCTTCTTTATCTTGTTTAACCAAATTGATTGAAAATTAACTTTGCAACTAATTATCACACAGTCCCTGTAGAGACAATAACTCTTTTACTTACTACTTATTACTTCTACAACCGTGTACACTTGCATGTAATCACGCGACGATACAACGTCCAGGTTTGGCGGACAACTTAGACTATAAATAACCTTTATATATAACGTTTTAATATTCAAATTTCGCGGATACCATAGAATTTAGTTAACTTCTATACATAATGTGGATTTACTTAGACTTGACGGACACTTACATCACCCTTAATCTCGAGTATACTAAACTGCATACTCCGACAGATACTGTAGCGAACTCGTAGAATAGGACACCGTAAAATAAACTTCTGCAAAACTACTTTAAATGAATATCTAGACCTCACCACAATGATGGTTATCAGTTACTAGCCACTTGGGCGTCACAAAATATGCCACAAAGGCATCAAAGAATACGTCATAAAGGTGTCACAGAATACTAGCCACTAAGGCCTTTCAAAGAACTTAACGATTTATTGTCCTGACGGACCTTATATCAGTTGATGCCATGGGCCCCACCCATACGGTCTTACACATTTCTTCACATCGTGATCTGCCAATCCAGCTTACAACGCACTAGAGGCTACACCATGAACATCCTCATTGTCATAAAATGTCATGTGTCTCTACTATATGGTCTTACGCATTTTGTTTTATGATCTGCCAGTCTGGTTAGCAATGTACCTACTCTTCTGAAGGCAAAACATACAGATGCATTACTCATTTAACATAAAACACACTTAACTAGATTTCATTCACACTTCCAACAAATTCATACTCTCCAATACCAAATCTCACATGCATACATACCACATATCATCTTATTCATACAACACATTATATACCTTATTTGCAAATATGTAGAAAATTGATGATACTTCACACACACATACCATCACCAGTTATCCGCGAAGACATCAACAAATGAATAACTATTATAAATTATCATACATGAGTCAAGATAAATACTCACCTTCACTTCAACTCTGAGTTTCTGTTCTGATGATCCTACCCGAACCAGCAGTAGCAACTGTTAATAGATTATGGAACTTCTATTAAAATCTCATTTACAGATAGTTTACTAATATCTCAATTACAGACGACCCCCATGTAGCACCTCCTATTCACACCCTACTATTTTTATGCCTTTTAACATCCTTACTCTTTCAAAATCTCAACATATGGAGTTATAAAACTTACTAGGAGATTGAAACATTCACTGATTAAACCAAAAATCTAGCTTCCAAACCTAACGAAGAAGAAAAGATTGTTTAGGTTTAGGAAGAAGAACCAGAACGTAGAGCAAAACGAAAGAAAGACCGTCTAAAACGTTCCTTTCCCATTATATATACTCAATTCCTTTTAGTGGATCTTGACAAGTATCAAATGCGTGCAGAAATTGTCCCTTAAATGCCCTACAAAAATTGTGAAATTATAAAAGAGAATCCGATACAGATGCAGTTTAACCAATCAATCCATTCAGTTGACTCCCAAGTCCCAACCAATCAAGTTACATAACCTATCTTGCATAGCGTTCGAGCAAGCCAGGCGTACTATACATTTGGTGGTAACACTCATAAGGCGTGCTCTTGAAGATGATCTAATCTTCCAAAATTTTCTCATACACTTAGTAGGTGCTTCATACTCAGCCAAAACTCTGAGGCGTGCTCTTTGTTTGTTGTACTCTTTCTTCAATTGAAGAACACCCCGAGATTAAATCCGTAGATACTTCTACGGGCGAATACTTTATGCACCAAACTTTAGTTTGTTAGAAATTTGTAAAATGGCGGACTATACTACCATAGTGCGTCAAAACAGGGACCCTTCACATCTATTTGCCTTTCTCTCGGATCTGCAAATTTTGGGGTGTGACATATATAAACTTAATTTAGAGAAAAAGTTATGCTAGGTCATTATAATATTTTTTATAATATGTAAATTAAGTAAAATATAATATAAATTTTATAAGAGAATAACTTATATTAGAATGATACCAAGCAGCTTAGTTTTTAGGCATTAATAAAATCAAGCCATATCATCCATTTTTAAAGAGATAAAAATATAAATATATACACATCCATAGACAATCTCTTCCCTAACTTAATTTACTTTAATTAAATTATTTAAAAATAAAGAGTCAAACTTAATTAGGAATTAAATTCATAGCAAAGAAGATTCCTTTCCTCTTGCAACCTTCTCATGTTTCTGTGAATTCTTGAGAATAATATTTATTGTTTTGGCATTTTGATCCACAAAATACTATTGAAGCAATGAACTCATGTTCTTATGACTTTCGTTGTTAATGTTTTTATAATTGTTTTCGAAGCCTAAAATATTTCTTCGCACCCATCAATTCTTGTAAAAAATTGCAACTTCTGTTTTTCATGTTTTAATATCCTTTTCTTCATCAAACTTCTACAAAGTTTGTAGCAGATATTCAAAAGCCGAAACAACTGCATATAATGAATCTATATATATATAGCCAATTCATTTTATTCACTAATTTAAGCTTAAAACAAAATAAGAGATGAAAAATTTGTTGTATTATGTAATATTATTTACCTTTTAAATATTTAATTAAAGTTAAATTGAATTAGGAAGAGATTGTCTATAGACGTATATATTTATATTTTTATCTCTTTAAAATTCATGCCATGGCTTAATTTATTACTGCCTAAAAATTAAACTTTTAGAATTATCCTAATATAAGTTATTCTCAATTTATAATATATAACTTTTATATATAAAAAAATCTATAAAGTGGTCAATAACTTTCATAACACCTTTTATAAATAATATAACTTGTTGTCGTAACTTTAGAAAATTATTTTTTTACAAATAAGTTAAGATAAAAATATATATAACCCTCTTTTTACAAATAAGCATATTATTTTTAAAATATATAACATTGACACATAAATAAGTTATGTTTATACGTCTTGATACTTTTTATAATTAAATGTATTATAAAACTTCTCTAACATGTAAATTTTTTACAATAAATTTTTGGCTATAACTTTAAAAGAAATTAAGATTTAAATAATTTTTTAAGATTTATAATATAAAAATCTTTACCTATAATCATCTCAAACACTTGTACATTTTCATGCTTGCAATATAAAAATCTATTAACTTAAACTTATATAAAAACTATTTTTTAAAAATTTGAATTTGTGTGTAGTTTTCTTCGTAATTACTCTTATTGTTACCCTCCCATAAGAATTAAAAAGTGTAAGTACTCCAATTACATCTAATTTGGTGAAACTCACCAATTATAATAGTTACTCAAATATGTTAACTCAGTGTAATTATAATCAATTACACACGATCCAATTACTAGGTAGCTTCCAAACACTATCCAAATATACATTAAAACATATGTACCTAAAATTAAGCACTAATATTTAAGAAATATCTATAAAGTAATTTGAAAAAAAAATTATTAGAGTTCGTTTAAAAAAATTTGTGAGTAAAAATTGTTAGGATTCAAAAATCAAAATAGTAATATTTGTTATGAATAAAAGATGAGGAAAATTCTTAGATAATTATCCATTAAAATGTGTTTTTTATTATTAATATTTTAATGTATATCAATAATTCACGTTATATGTTACTAATTTTTCGGAATTAATTTTTAAGTAGTAATGATGTAAATCAAATGAATTATAATTATATTATTTCAAATATTTATTTCCTAAATTTAGTTAGTTCATTATTAGTCAAGTTTTATATTAAAAATTGTAGAGTAAAATTGGGAGGGAATCATTCTCTTCATATTATTTTACGTAATTAAATTAGAAAGGTATAATTTAAGAGTAAATATGATAATCTGCCACATGTCAATTTATGAAAACAAATGGCCAAAATTTAACTATATACTATATTAAATTGCATCCCATAATTGTAACTTTAAATTGTTATGCTATATTTATTAAATTTGAAAATACTTTTAGAAAACTTAATTATTTAAAATTTCTCAAAATCTAATTTCTTATACTTTTCAAAATGAACAATGTTATGAAGTAATTAATAATTTATTAATCATAATTAATATTTGTAACTTATAATTATCAATCATACTCGAAAATTTTTGTATGCTAAGACTATTCTTATTAATTTTAAAAAGGTTCTGTGTATATTAATTTTAAAATTCGATTACAATCATTATTCATGATTGAACATACAAGATAATGTAATCACCAAATTAGATATATATATTCAATTTTTTTATATTCAGATTATATTTATCATACTTTGTAGTCTTCTTTTTTTTCCTTTTTTTTTTCATGCAGTGATTATTGAATTTTTTATTAATTTAAGTATATATTGATTTTATTATTGTTTTACTTCACAAATTACTTCATTTCTTATTTTTTTACTTTACAAATTATGTACATATTAATTTAGTACAAATTCATTGTTTTTTACTTTATATATTAATAGTGAAAGAATTTCATTATTGTGATAAAACCTTCAAATACTTATGTCTATTCTCATTATTCAATGTTTTTTTTAATATATATCAAATTTATTATTTCGATTATACTTTAATTTGTATTTGTTCAAAGTTGCGTTTATTAATATTTTAAAATTGTAAACAAAACCTTACCCAATTACTTTTAACATAAAATATAGATACTTATCAAATTGTTCATAAAATTTACAAGAAATTATTAAATTATGTAATACATAAAATTGATATGTACAATTAACCCATACATCGAGTATGGAAACTAGATTTTACTAATTCAAAGTGATTCTCATCAAAAGCAATTATATTAGATTGATCTGAACCAACCAATTTCCAATTGAACTGATCAATTGTAATCAATATATATAGAGAGAGAGCGAGGGAGAGAGCGCAAAAAAATATTTTTAAAAAAAGCCAGACAACAATTTTTTATAAATGAATCAAGGGCCTTTTGTCTAAGGTAAAATGGAGGAGTCTACCAAAATCCCATCAACTAAAATTGCAAATTACATTCACTTTTTACTGTCTAATGCTTCCTTTAGTTTCCTTCCCAATGCAAATGCCAATGGAGGTGGAACCGCATTTCCTATCTGCCGATGCTTGTGTTGAATGTTACCAGCAAACTTGTAGCCGTCTGGGAAACCCTGTTTTGGCAGACAAAAAATATCCATTAGAGCTTATACCAATGTTTTCTACTTCATTCTACCCAAGCTTTCACAAACCAAATAGCAATGAATGTTCAGTAAGTTTAATGACTTACTTGAGACCGAGCACATTCCCGAACTGTCAGAATCCTGTCCTGTTCTGGATGAAAGCACATTCCAACCTTACCCATAGGTTGAGGGTCAGTGATGGAAGTTGGGAAGTTCCCTTCCCAATCCAACCTTCCAAATAGCCCTTTCCATTGATTGTGCCTTTTGGCTGTATTTGGCAGACACCAGGGTATTAAATCTACCAATTGTCCAGTAGAGAGTTTAACCTGCAATTTTTAAGGAAACAAACAACCCAGCAGCTCAACAATTTCATTCTGATCAGATTTCAAAACAGATGCAAAGAACAGAAGCCGATTATGTACCTTCTCATCTGGAAGATCATGCCAATCTGCACCTGGTCGCTTTGGAATCTTTTGACACCGAATCAGGTTAAGCTCATTCATTTCCTTTGATATATGATCAGTAAGGACAGCTATGTTTCCTCGAATTTTCTTCTGAAACCACGAGACAGCTTCACTTTGATACTGTGGAAACAGAACATTGTAAATTGAATATGCATGTACAACCTTTTATAGAATGAAGCAATTTTGGAAATAATTTTCAATATAGTTACCTCCAAATTTGTCTTCGAGGCCCCATTTCCTACAGCTGGTAGATCACCAATTGTATCTCGCACAGTAATTGCACGGAAAGGGGCTCCACTTGCAGTACTCCTCACAGCTGCATACTGCAAATTATGTGATAATGTAACTTTCAACTCTGGAACAGCAAAGACATGCATTGGCTCTGGCCATTCAGGAAGAGTCTCTTCAGGGGAGGCTGCCCATATGAATGCTCGTTTTCTTGACTGAGAAACTCCATAGGCTCCAGCTTCCAAAATACCAAACCTCACCTAAACAGGCAAAACCAGAATATCATACACAACCGCACATGTACTTATATTTGTATTCTCATAACAAGTATACTACAGAAATTGCTGTTAGGTGAAAGGAATATCTACCTGATAACCCATTTCAAGAAGTGAAGCCAGAGTTAACTTAAATGTCTGCCCCTTATTGAAAGACACAAAGTTCCTCACGTTCTCTAAGAGGAAATACCTTGGCCGGAAGTAATCAGCAAATGATAAGAAAGCTAAAATCATCTCACATTGTACTTTACTCCATGTACTATGGTTAAATCTATTCATTCCAGAGAAACCCTGCAAAGTAAAACAGCTTTGCTCTTAATGAATCATTTATTAATTACTCCAGAGATTAGATAACAAAGGAAAACTATAATATATAATACCTGGCATGGAGGGCCTCCATTGATGAAATCTACTTGCCCCGGTAATGGCAAATCATTAATCTCTTTCTCATCAAGTGATGCCGCTAATTCAGCTGCCTCAGAAGTGGAGATGCAGTCATCTACATCCCCACACTTCTCCATAATAGCCCTGTATCATAACTTGCTTTTTAGTTATTAGCAATTTAAAGAGGAATAGAGGAGAGCAAACTTGTCATACGGACCTAAGAATGACATTGCAGTTTTTAATGAAGACCAAAGACTCAGGATGATTGAGTTTGAATGCATCTCCAGCAGGCTCTTCATATTCAATTGCCCATTTAGTTAATGATACACCTACACCAGTAATAACAAAAGATGGTTGGACATAAAGTGCCTAAGAAATAAATATGGCTAAGCACATAAAAATTGATGAAATAGACAAAAAGGTAGACAGTACCAGATTGGTGCAACCCCTCTGACAGACCACCACAACCTGCAAATATGTCTAACGTAGCCAAGCGGATCTCCTGAGATGCTTCATGCTGTTTCTCAACTTGTAATTCACTTTCTTCCTGTTTACCCTTTCCCTTTTTCTTCTGGTATGCAATTTCATTATCCACAATTCCAGTTGAGTACCTCAGTTTTATTTGAGCTGGTAACTGTTTGCCAACCAAAAAGGGGGGAAGTTAGTTATCCTCCAAAGGTACAAATTATAAATGCAAACAAAAATTACCATGAAAATGATTATGGACGTATCATTCCCAACAAGCACTACAGCAAAGGAAGCAAAAGGGACTCACCTGCTTGAGAGATCCATTGGAAGGGTCATATATGCGATCGCAAAAGAAGACATGATGAAATATTACTGGAGAATTGCATGCTGGAACGTCATTCTTCTTTCTGACTTCACATTTGCCTTCTATTGCCTCAGCAAACAAAATGTCTGTTTCTTCACTATAATAGACCTGAAAATTTAAATAAATAAAAAAACATATAAATTTACCATAGAAAAGTATAACTAAAACTATGACAATAAGAAGTTTATAACTGTCATCGTATTTTAGGATAGCAACTACCTCTCTTATATCAGAACTGTAAGCCTTTTCAGCTGAAATGTCCTCTGGTCGGAAAAATCTCCTGACTTTAACTTGGGTGGACTCTTCACAAACTTTTTTCTGCCCCTTTGGGACAATAATCTCTAGCACTTGGCACACAACATAAGGCTTCAAGCCTATATTCCTCCCAGCTTTAAAGTTTTCAGTATCAGCCCTTTCTACTGTAAATTGATGTGGACTTACATAGACATAATCATGGATAAAGTACTCAGTTCCCTTGTATACAAAGCCTGTATTTGACGAATTCACTTTGAACACTTCTTTGGCCCTCCCAGCATCCTTAACTTGGCAAGAATGGCAGCAACCAGAACCCAAACCCAAAGTATCAATGGGGAGCGTAAAGAAGGCACCCCTCTCAGGCCAATACAAGCTTTTACAATAATACTCCATTGGAAGTCCTTTTCTCTTCCTCTCCTCTGCTTCTGCTCTATCAAGTTTGTCCATGTTGGCATTATCTTTCCGATGCTGATATCCCCAAGGTCTTAATCGAATATCTACCACTACAGTCTGTTTCACATCCTCCAATTCAAAATCTCCACAGTTATTTGTTAGGAACACCTCTCTCTCATTAGCTGCATTGCCAAGTACAGTTTCAGATCCTCTCTGCATCATTCGTCCATGAAACATTTTTCTTCCCTTTGAAGTTTCAAACATGTACTCCACAAAATAGATTGCAGGAAGTTCATACAAATCAACTTCAACAGAAACAGCACTTCCGACCACAACTACTTCTCCATGTACAATGGCTCGTTTATAAAGAGGCTTATCAGTGCTTGTTTTGCTTACAGGCTCTCCATCCCAGCTTACTTCCTCAGTAGAACACTGTCTTGGTTGCTTTGATACTGAAGGAGACTTCTGAGTCTCCATTGGAATTGGTTTATCTTCAGCATTAGCATTAGCATCAGCTTCAGCTTCAGCTTCAGCATCAGCTTCAGCTTCAGCTTCAGAATTAGCTTCAGCTTCAGCTTCAGCATTAGCATCACCATCATCATCTTCATTTTCTTCTTGTTCCTCATTTTCATCTTCATCTTTCACCTCGCAATTGGTTTCCTCCTTTGAATCTTCTGGAGAGTAGTTTGAATAGTAATCCCCCCAAATCCTATTGATTAGCCTCGTTGTGGTCGCCTGCATAGCCTTTCTTATAGAAGCTATAGGCATCATTGCTGCTCGAGGATTTAAATTTGGTTCATTCTTGTGTACAACTTTCTTCTTCTTGACTAACCATTTTGTATGGTGTCTCTCTTCCATTTTATTCGCAAGGCCAACCACAAATGCACACTTTTTAATCTTTTCATCAGGAAACTCTGCAAAGAGTTGTAGTATTATCTGTCCATGCACAACAATATATCTCTCAACAGCTGCTGGATCAGAAGATATAAAAGCGCGATTATCCTTCTTGAGCTCAGACACCCTCTTAATTACATCATTGAAAGAGAGGCGTGATACTCGTGTTTGCTCCTTCAACAATGTAATAATGCTTATCGCAACCCTTGCTGTTTTGAGTACTGGTTCATACCAAGGAAGATATTGCTTTGATGGTTTGCCAAGTCTATACCTGAAAAATGGAGAGAAAATAAAAACTTGTCACAGTTAAAACTAATTAACTAATGAATAGGAAATCTGGTTGTTTTGCAGATTAGTAGATAATTGCAAAGAACTATGGGTTTTTTTTTTTCACTTTCTAGAAACTTTTCTGCAGGCATTGTAGATCAAACATGAATTAGCAAAAATATTATAGCAACAGAATCCTAATCAAGAAACATGAGACAATACCAGGCCATATCTGTCCTGATTGAGATGAATATCATTGATGATCCAAATTCAATCATCCATTCCTTAATAGCACTCAAAAAAATTGGAATTCCATCAGCATTCAGTACACTCGAAGAACCTGAAGTAGACTGACTAAGGTCATTGTCAAGACAGAATCCAATTCCATCATCAGCAGTCATAACCCCAGAACCAAAAATGGTAACATCAATGTCAGCACATGGTTTCATAGGAAGCAGCTCCAAGGAAATCAGCCTTGAGTCTGAATTGTAAAATGACCAGTTGTGGAGCATGCTTCGAGGGAGATCCTCAGGATCACACACATCAAAGTCACTTTCAAAAACTACAAGTTCATCAGTTTCTTCATTAGAATTCTTGTAGTATGCTGGAAGAGGATAATCATTTGCAATCTCATCTTCATTGATTTTGATATAGAATTTGTTTGACATAGAGGCTGAGCCTTGGTTCCTCTTCTGTTTCATAGATTTCCAGTATTCTTCCTCTTGCAACAGTTTTGCCAACTTTGCATCCTCATCTTCCTCAGCTGTAAGAGTAGATGAATATGTCTCATCCAATTTGCTTTCCCCCTCTCCTTTTTTACCAATAGTCAGAGCACCACCAGAAAACAGTGCCATGTCTAGCCCTATATTTTCACGCTTCCTGCTCTCATCTTTGAGGGCAGTAAGAACAGGCAATCCAGCAAATACCTGGTCATTTACCCTCGAAGTTGCATCCAAACCAATCAGTTGATTATAAATAAATTCTCCCTGGGAAATAACAAAATCCCTAATCGATGCCCCACGAGAGAAGCTCTTGCTTCCACTCATGGACCGAACAACACCAGCAAGCAATTCATCAAGACTTAAGTCAGGATTTCCACCAGATGGCTTTGAAAGTTTTTTATAAACCTCTACACAAGCTCGAGCTTTTTCAAAGAAATGTTCATAATATTTTTTATAGCTGCCACTTGGCTTACAGCAGGAGTAATCAGCTACATCAGTTGAAAGCCATATCACTGGACAACCATCTTCATAACCAGAGATGCCCCAAGACTCAACACGTCCAAATCCTTCACATCTAACACTCTTCTCCTTTACTTTTTCCTTGTCAGAATTTTCTTCAAGCGGCAATATCAAACCAGTTATGAACATGTCATTGACTTCCAACATCTCAAGGGGTTGTGGAAGACCTTCTGAATTATGCAATACAAAATCAGTTAGCCTCCTATTAGGCCGACCATCATCTTTTTCACAAGTCAGCCCTACAGCTAGAATTTCATCTTCTACTACCATATCCTTCTTTGACTCAACAACTGAATCCTTTTCGGATATGCAAACTGCTTTCTCCTTAAAATCAGTGCAGGCAGCAGCTCTCTTTGGCCTTTTTGAAGGGACTGGCTCCCCATTTTCCTGAGCACTATTACGCTTCTGTGCTTTTTTATCAGTTTCCATCTCTTTCTTGGTGGAGGATTTAGCAGATTTATTCTTGCCTTTCTTATTCTTCTTCATTCCTAAATGCCAAAAAAAAAAAAAAAGATCTTGTGAACTTGAGTTTAGGCACTTTAAAAAACCATTAGAAAAAAAAATATAAATAAATGGTATAGCATAAACACAACATGCCTCTTCTATATCACTGCATGGTGAAAAATAAATAAACAAAAATATAAGAAAATAATATGCTAGCACGAACACACAGATTACTGAAATGGCTAAGCGAAGTAAAGCATAAGACTAGGTAATTTATACTCTGTAAAGAAATGAATTAACAAGATTCTTCACGCACACACGCAATCTTGTTTTGCTAAAACATTTTGATAAGCCAAATGTAAGCAGAACCTTGAAATGTTTAGCACAAACTCACAGGGAAATACAAATGCAAATATAATGAAACAAGTTGATCAAACCAGACGTTTTATAGAAAAAAAAAAAAAAGGTCCCAAAGATCAAGTCCAGACACACACACACACACACACACAATCTTGTTTTGCTAAAACATTTTGCTAAGCCAAATGTAAGTAGAACCTTGAAATGTTTAGCACAAACTCACAGGGAAATACAAATGCAAATCTAATGAAACAAGCTTATCAAACCAAAGGTTTTATAGAAAAAAGAACAGGTCCCAAAGATCAAATCCACCAAAAAAAAGGACACAGAAGAAACTCAAACGGGACTAGCCCCATTAAAATAAAACAAAGTGCATGAAGGTTAAAGCACAAGGGATCAACATGCAGAAACAAGAGAATCCGTGAAAATAATCAAAAGACCCCATACTGAATAACAACTAAACTTGGATTTTCATATTCGAGCTGCACCCTTCGATAATTGCAATGAAAATCACAGAACCAAAACAAAAAAGGGATTTTTGTTGAACATGTAATTAAAACAAACTGCCATCACCCGATTGGCTTAGCTCAGACTAGATGACCTGTCTTAAGCAGTAAGTCTACAGTTTCGTCTCTCTTATACATAAAATTAAATGCGTACAAAATGATAAATATACATTAATATAGTCATGGGCCCAGCCCCCCTCCCTTTTTTTTCTTTTCTTCGGCGAGCCGCAAATCAAAAATCAACAATCGGGAATGAGTATGTGGAATCAATAATTCAGTTTAAAAGATTAAAAAAAAAAAAAGGAAAACCTGAAGGGGAATTAGAATCCAAAAGAGCGACAGATCCCATGACTTGGAGAAGAGAAGGAAACCTTAGCTCTAAACTCACTGTTTCTTTGATGTTTGGCTTCGTTCAGTGAGAACAGTGTTTAGTGAAGATGAATAGAAAGGGAAGAAACATTGAACATTATAAATAAATGAAGGGGAAAAGCAAAGAAAGGCGGGAACACTGGTTTTGGAAAAAAATGTTGGCGCCATTCCTCCAAAAATGAAAATTTTCTACCATTTTTAACTTTTTTACAAGTTTTTTCCCCAAACGCCAAAAACACACAAAAAAAATCGTAAAGTTCTTTCCCGTTTTCCGCCCTAAACTATGACAATGCTGTCCACTTGTATTGTATAAAGCCACATCAACTATAAGGACCAAGTCAAATACCCTACCCGTTACTATTTCGTTTATAAGTGAGATTGGATATTTTTCGTCCCCTTAATTACATTTGATCTTAATAAAATTTAAATTCGAGCTAATATAAATTCTTAGTATTATTTTATTTTTCACAAGGCTTAAACTCTAACTTTACTTAAAAAGTATTCAGTTTTTAACTTTAAAAATTATATATTTTTATGATACAATTAGAAAATTCAAGAGAGAAAATTCACAGAGTAAAAAGGAAGAGAAGAAAATCGAGAAGGAAGAAATACTAAAACTGTTCAACGACAAGGGTATGCTTAAAAGGAAAAGAATTAGCCGTTTGAAAAGTTAGTTGGCCTATTAATAGCTCAGGCCGTTGTCTTCCCTTTATGTGTACCGTTTTTATTAAATTCTTATTCGCACCTTTTAACTAAAACAAACCGCCCTGTTTTACATCCTTGAATTACCTTCTAAACACACCGTTTACTTAACCTATCTTTATTTTTCTAATTCAAGTTTTACCTCATAACAAGTACTGCCAAAACAGATGTTTGTCCTCGATTATTAAAATGAGGAAAGGTGGCACACAGCTTGTGCAGTGGTTCTTAGATGGCATATTTAGGGAAAGTGTCTGCCCATTCCACAAGCACCTCAGTAACAACTTGATTACTTTTTCTTACCATTTTTGCACTCACAAATTCTGATTGGCTCCTTAAGCAAGGCCCTATGTGCATCCAATAATGGCAATTAAGCTTAGACTGGTGCTGATCCAACATGCTTCTTCAGTTGAGAAACATGTAATGTAGAATGGATGTGTGATCTTGAAGGTAACTATAGCCTATAAGCCACTTGTCCAACCTTGGCCGCGATAGGAAAATGGCCAAAATATTTGGGAGACAATTTATGGTTAAGAGCCATTCTAATTGATTATTGTCTATATGGCTGCAACTTCAGGTAAAGCAATTCTCCTTGGAACTGTCTATCAATCTTGTACTTGTCAGCTAGCTACTTCATCCTTGATTGTGTTTGTTTTAGATGAAACTACAACATTTTCCTTGTAGCTTCTCGAGCCTGCAAGCTTCTATCCACGCTGGCCACAAGTGAAATCATAGCAAAGTACGACAGATGTTGTAATGGTGTCTGCCCATAGAATGCCTTATAGGAGGTAAGTTGAATGGCTGAATGGAAGGTCAAATTGTACCACCATTCAACCAAAGGTAGTCAACTCACCCAATCAAGAAGCCTTTCCCCTATTATACACCTAAGGTAACCTTCAAGGCAATAGTTTAAAACTTTAGTTTGGCCATCATTTTGGGGATGATAGGCTATGGACAGTAGGAGTTTGGTTCCTGCCCTCTTAAAGAGCTCTTGCCAAAAAACACTCACAAAAATCCAATCTCTATATAAAATGATAGTATCAGCCATCCCGTGGAGTTAATACATATGAGCCAAATATTCTTGTGCTACTGTTTTGGCTATAAACGAGTGAGATAGAGCCAAAAAGTGTCCTTAAGTGATCTACCACTGCCAAAACCACATCTTTCTCGTTTGGGTTGAGGAGGCCCTCTATGAAGCCAAGACTAATGACAACCCAAACTCTGTCTGGAATTGGTAATGGCTATAGTAGACCAAGCGAAGCCACATTGTCATTTTTGCACCTTTGACAAGTGGGGCATCATTGATCCTCAATTTAACATCTAGCCACACCCTGACATGTGTGCACCGAGGTTGAGAATCAATACTACAACAAATATAACTACCGCAACTTTACTGCAAGTGTTAAAGGTTAGTTGTAATATTTATAGTGTCCTATGGAACATCAGAGTATTCCAAGGGATTCAGTGATTTAATGGTTCCTACTCGACAAGCATGCAATGAAGGAGTCTAGCTAGCTACTCGCTACTTCCTATATTACAAAAACGCATAATTTGAAGTTAATTAGGCTAATTAGATATTTAATGCTAAAAAGGACTGAATTGCAAAACAATTAAAATTCTTAGCTCGATAATTCAACTCAAAATCACCGAGAGGAGGCGAATTAACCTCTTAAAAATTTGTAATTGCTAAGAAAAAGATAAAGACAAAGAACACTTCGATTTATAGTGGTTCGGTCCTAATTGCCTACTCCACTATATTAGCTTTCCACAATTAAGAATTTTACCAATTTCACTAATTTGATAACCTTCGAGGACAATGTTTAACCTTACAAACTCCCTTAAGGTTTCTACCCAAACAATAAGATACAAACCCTCTCAAAGAGTAAACACAATAGCAAACTACAAAGAAATCCTTACAAACTTGAATTATTTGCCAATTAAGCACCAATAAACAAGAAAATACTTAAGCTAAAAGAATAGCAATAAAAGCTCACACATGTTTACAATAAAAGTATGAAAGTTAAGCACAAAGGTTGATTGATTGATCTTCTAGGCTTGAATTATCTCTCTTGTTATTATAGGATCTTTGGAAGTTGGTATTCATACCTGCTAATTAATTTCCAACCATTGTGGTTGTTGGAGATATGAATAAAGTCGTTGGGGATATGAAAATCAGTGCATTTAATTCACCTGCAATAGCGAGTATCGATATCGACTAAAAAGGTATCAATAATATTTTCATTAAATGTAGAATTCAGTGACCGTTGGAGTTGAAGATACTGATACCAGACAAATTTTATCAATACCATATGAAAAGTATCAATACTAGATCAATATTTAGCTGAATTTGTGAAAAACATAATGTCAAATTGGTACTTTTTTTAAAAGTCGTATTAATATCTTGAAAACTATCGATACTTTGCCAAAAAAGTATCAATATTTTTTGGCCTGAAGCTATACTGACTTGTTTTAAAAACAGTTTGCCTAGTTGAAAGAATTCTTAATTAAAATCATTTTAAGTCGATTAAAAAATTTCTAAGAGTTCAAAATAATGATTCAAAATTTTATCTCTTAGATTTCATTTGAGAAATCATTTTGTCAAATTTGTTCAACTTTAAATTTTATTCAAAAACACTTTAATTTATTATATTAAAACATATTATCAAATAAATCTTAGTTTAACAATAAATATGAAATTAACAAACTAATAATGGACAACATTCGGTTGACTTTCATGTTGCTAATTAATCTTTGGATTAGGGATTTAAACCACTTAAGCTCTTAAATTTGTTCCATTTTACCTGCCACGCCCTAGATTTTATTTTTTTATGGGCGCTAATTTATGTCATAAGGAAATTAATGGTCTAGTGGTTAAGTGTGTTAGTTATTTCCATAATGTCTCAAGTTCAAGCTCTCATAAGCACATCTTTTAATTAAATATTTTTGACAAATTTGAGCTAATGTGAACACTGTTGCCGTCCAACACATATTGCCATACAAGGGAAGATTATTTCCTTAATTGCAAGGTCAACCTTCCCAAAGTTATTCCATTTTCACTCCTATGATCCTCTTTTGGTGTCATTGTCCCCTCAACTTGCCAAAACCTCTCCCTTACCTTAACTTGGTTGACCATTGAACCTAGACACTCCTCATTTCATTTTTATTTTCTCAATTTTTCTATCCTCCTCTCCTTTAGTCGCACCACCACTTTGCTCATCAACTATTCACTCATTTTCTTCATTTTTACCACCTTAGAAGTCCTTTTTTTCCTCATTTCTCTTCCACTCTACCACCGCACAAGGCTGTCGCACCTCCACCACACCACCACCTTTCCTTCGTTACTGTCGTGTCGCCACCGTTGGCCACTACCAAAATTCTCCATTTTTCTTCTTTTCTTATTCTCTTTTCAAAACTCATCTCTGTAATCTCTCAATTCTAATTTTTATTTATTAAAACATCACTTTTTTATCTTATCTTTCTAACTCGTTATTTTGTGCATTTTAGTGCCGAATCATCCTCTTCAGTCGGCTTTTAGGGAAATATTGTTGAGCCTTTTCCTCTATTATTTCGCAAGTATGGAAGATCCTCCGGTTTATGACTTTCTTTCATACTATTATTTCGATTAGGATGTTACTAACACTTTATTTGCCATACCTTCATGAAGTGCCATTCAAAAACCCGAGAATCATATTTCATTTGTAAAAGTGTGTAATTTGACGATCAATTGTATAAGTCTCACTTAATCACAATTGTTTTTAATCAATGGTTGTTATTTATTTATTAAATACGTACTAACATGAGTATTTGGTCAAAACCGTTGTGACTCAAGAATCGAATTCTCCCCTTTCGAAGTGGAATCGAGATTTACAATGTGTGGGGATTTACTTTAATAATGATGGTTGGTGATAATATTGATAAAATTAATTTAATAAGCAATAAAATATTATTGTTAATATTATTCTTTGAATAATGAAATATTGGGTGAACAAAAAAGTGTTTGTAAGGATTAATTTAAGATTCGATAAAAGAGGATACCAAGTAAGTTCCCGAAACTTCAGATCTATTATAATGATTATAATTTGATGATTTCTATAAATTATGTAATCATTTATGTTACTCATGACATGTGATTTATGACTATTGGATTATGTACGTGCAAATGATGTGAAAAATATGATTATCGGCGTTCTAATTCGCATGAAAAATATGTTACTATTCTAATATTTCTGATTAGCATGTTAACCATGCCATATTTCTGGTTCTGATTTGCATGTTAAGCATGCCATTGTGATAAAATATATATGATATCCGATCTACATGTTAAGCATGTCATATTCCGGTATTCTAACTCGCAAGTAAAGCATACCTACTGAAAATCTGTTTGCATGTCATATCACATGCATGAGGTTGGGAAAATATGTACGGAGGAAGTATTTGGCAGTAAATCTACACTATCTGATGGCTTATCCACAATATTCTGTATCTAGCAGTGGGGGTGTTCAATCGGTTAACCGACCCGAAATAACATTAACCGAATTAACGGACCTTTCAAATTTTTTAACCGTTAACCGAACCGAATTTTTTTCAAAAAAATTAACCGAACTGAATATTTTTCGGTTTGTTCGGTCGGTTAACCGAATTAACCGAAAATTATTCGGTTTTTAATTTTTGGTTAAAATAAGTATAAAATTAACAGAATTAATCGAATTAATCGAATTACCCAAATTACCCAAATTAACCGAATTAACCGGATTAATCGAATAAATTTATATGTTTTTTATTTTTATTTTTAGTTTTAGATTTTTATTTTTATTTATTAAATTATTTGTAATTTTTATGATTGGGTTGGGTACTTGGGTTAATATATATTAGATTGGGTATTTGGGTTTATGTTGGATTGGGTTTGAGTGAATAGTGTGATATTTATATATTATAATTTTATTTATTAATTTTTCTGTTAAACCAAAAAAATTCGGTTAACCGACCGGTTTCGAACAGAATTAACCATTAACCGAAAACTCAAAAAATTATTAACCGACCCCGACCAAATTAATTTGGTTAACCGACCGATTAACCGAATTTGGACGGTTAACCGAATTTTTTCAGTTTTACCCAAATTTTGCATATCCCTATCTAGCAATAAATCTGCAATATCTGGTGGTTCAACCACATTATTTTGTTTTTGGCAGCTCGATTGCAGTATCTGGTGGCTAGTCCACATTATTGGTGTGCTATTGGATGGATGAGTTCTAGGGAACTTTTTATGGTGTGTAACAGAGTTGAGTAGTATCTATTTTCTAAAAATTTGCATTGTTTTTTGAAAAGCGTTGCATTGACATCGTCATTGTGCATTCTGCCATATCTAATTTTTGTGAATAAATATTTGGCATGTTATGATCTGCTTAAATTGATATTGTTATGAGTTAAATTCTGTTATTGTTATTATTGGTAACTAATACTAGGCTTTTTAAGCTCATCCGTTTAAACTCTAATTTTTTAGATAATCAAAGTTAGGATGGGCTCGGCTATGGAGGCACTCTCAATCATTTTTCAATAAACTTTATATTTATTGGTATTTGGTAGTTTGGGATTTGTTTTATTACTTTAGATTTGGAGTTTGGTTATTTTTTTTTTGGACTTGGACTTTGGATTTTGGACTGGGATTTTCTACATGGTTTGTGTTTTAAAAACTATCATATAAAGGATTTGCAAAATTAACAACTTAAGATGGATTTTATATAAAATAATAAAAAGCTCAATAACGATGTTTTCAAAAATTCAATACTAAGTTCCCATTACACGACACAACCTATTCACGAAACTGATATTTTCAAGATGTATGTTAATTAGTGTTTTCAAATGACAAATAAGTTTTAGATATAAAAATTTATTCGTTGCGATGTTTAAATTAAATTACGATGTTTTCCTAAAACACTCTCAATACTTGAGTTTTTCTAAAGTTAAACGATATCAACTAAATTTTGATTTTACTTAAAACAATACTGAAAGATGTTTTGTGAATGTAGTTTTTAAAAGAAAAAAACTTCTTAATGTTTTTACTGCGCTACTGTCATAGCCAATGTGATATTTGAGATTCAACCATAACGTCTAGGCCGAGTTTAGGGGGTTACATTACCTCTCAACCTCAACTTTACCAACTTAGACAAATTATTCCAATTTGTCTCTAGACCTCATCAACTAACCCGGGACTAACAAATTGGTGCCCAATAACATCTCCTCTCAGTCTCACTTATCTTGATTTTCCTTTAGGGGCATCACTCCTAAGTTTTTAAGTCTATTCAGTTTAGTCCAATTTTTACGATTTAGTCTTTGTACCAAAAATTAACCAAGCAACACATTCATTAACCAACCACCTAAGGTTTAGCTACTCCTACTCATTTCTAAGCCAACAATCAGCAAAAATTCAAGCAATGAAAGCATTAACTTAAAGAGAAGTGAATAAAAACCCAAGCTTTCTTGCAAAGCTTAGAGAGTACAATAATCAAAGCAAGATATATGAATAAAAATACTAAAGCTATGATTTTTAATAAGTGAAAAGAACGAAAAAAAATTACCGATATTAAATGAGAACTAAAATGTAATTACAAAAAAGTTTTGAGGTGCTGAACATATAAATAAACCTAAGCTACATTACAAACTAACCTAACTAACTAAGAAAATGCAAGGAAAACAAATAAGTTGTAGAAAAACTAAATCCTACAACGATGGAGAAGAAAATTACCCTAAACCTAAACTAAAAGATAGAAGAAACCCTAAACTAAAAAGTTTTCCCTTCTCCTTAGCCAAAAGTGACTTTTTAATGTAAATACAACCTAAAAATTTGGACCAAATTGCCCCTGTACGTCTAATTTTTGTTGGGGGACATGTTAGACAATGACTACCCCTACGGTAATTTTTTGTCTTCCTCAACAATGATATCACGATACCCATGTTGTGATATCCTCGTCAGTCTTGAAATAAGAGTCCTTTGGGAGCTTGGGTATCACAATGCCCTATGGTCGGCATCGCGAAATCACTGTTGGTGGTCTTAATTCTTTTCATTCCAACACTATCAGGGGTATTGTGACTTTGGATCTCTATAACGCAATCTCACCTTGCAACACCACCTTGCGATCTCACCTCGCAACACTGCATTGCGATCTCACGTTGCAGTACCACCTCGCGATACTACTTAGCACTATCACTTAGCTCTATGTTTGGCTCTATACAACGCTTAATCTAAAACGCCGCAAACCCGACTTAAACGTTATGGCCGAATCTCTGAAATTATATTAACAACGCTTGAAATTATTTACTTTTTGAAATTGATTAAGCTGTTGTGTAAAAACTTAAATTTTTGAATATTTAATGATTTTGTTTTCTTAAGAAAAATACTTATTAAAAATATAGTTTTTTGAAAGTAAAGTGTAACATTATATTATAATGCCATTTTAAGTTGTTTGAAAATAAAGATTTTGTATTATAATTATTTATTAAAAAGGTTTTGGATAAAAAAATTCGCAGCGGACTTTCATAAATCTACTTAGAAAATTAGAAATTATAATTTTGTTTTAAACCACGCGAAATCGTAAATAGTTTAAATAAACCTAGAGGTGATCGTCGGCCAGGCCGGGCCCAGACAATTTTAGGCTTGTTTTTTAGGCCCTGGCCCAGCCCAAAATATGGGCCTAAAAATTTGTCCAAACCCGGCTCAAAATAAAATTGCTAAGTCTGAGCCTGCTCGGCCCATATTAATTTTTTTAGCTTATTTCATTAAATAAAAAATTAAAAATATAAAAAATCAAATACATTTAAAAACATAAAAACAAATATTAGAACAAGAAACAAATAAAAATGAAACTAAAATAATTCTTAAAATAATAAACAAATTGAAAATATAATAAAAAGTAGTTATATTAAAATTGAAAATAACAAAGTAAATATGATTAAAAATAAAAACAAATTATTTAGTATATAATTTGAGTCAGGCCGGGAAAAAAAGTTTTACTCGAGGCTCGACCCGTTTTCTAAACGGGCCTCATTTTTTTGCCCAAACCCATATTTCGGGCCTATATTTTTACCTGAACCCTCCCATTTTTCGGGTGAGCCTTCGAGCAGGGCCAGGTAGCCCAACCCATGATCACCTCTAAATAAACCCTATACTTTAAAATACTTGAAATCACATAAAATTTTTATGCATGCATAACAATTCTAAGTTATAAAATAACCAACAACCCAAAATAAAAGAAGTGTCTAAAGTCCAAAGTCTGCAAATAGAAACCACATAGTTTAAAATTCCATTATTAAAAATCCATTAAATAAACCATCCGAGAGGCTCCACCGAATGCTAAATCCAAGCCTTATGTTCGAGTATTACCTGAAAGGTTATAACATTAAAGGGGTCAACTTTTAAAGCATAGTGTGGGTCTTTTAACAAATAAATGTAAATAAACACATAATCATCAACCAAGTAAATATTTCACTTTATACACATGATCATCGCGATGTTGTTTTGTAAAACATTTATGCAAATTTATTTAAAACATCCTACCTATCGCCGCTACACACCACAACCGAGTTCCTCAGAACTCATCCATCCAAACACTCCAATTTGTGAATAGTGTCACAGTAATGCAGATAAACTACCACTTAATAATATTGTGGACAAGCCACCACTTTTGCAGATAAATGACCATATCTTCCTCCTTTTACATATCCCACCTCATGCATGTGATATGGCCACAAAAATCACTTTTTCATTTTAATCAATTTTTCACATTAGCATGTGAGACATGCTCATTATATCACTTATCACTTAAAATCACATAGGCATGCTTAACATGCTAATCACATATTTACACAATATAGATATCAATATTTCACATTTTATAAATCATGCAAAACTCACACATGCCATAATATCACATAACATGAGAATACCCATCATACAAATCACAAAAACAACGATTTAGTTTCACTTACTTGGATATTCCAATTCAATGGGTTTTTATTCCTCTTTTAAAAAATATATAGTTTTATTGATAAGCATCATTTAATAACACTAATAAAATTTTAACAACATGAAACATATTTTTATTTTTTTAATTAATGTGGAACCCACGCCTGATTCTAGATCCTACGTATTACAACTCTCTAAAATGCCTACACTTGGATCTATCCAATGGATCACATAGTTACACAAATGATAATCCTTCGTTAAAGTTTACCATGATCATCATAAGAGATAAATTTATTAAACGAATCTCCCATTTGACACTTTTTATTAAACTTGTGAATTAAGAATCATGATTCCTTTCACGAGTTTGATGATTTTTTGTGTCGATGTTGATCGACCCTTCAAAAAGACATCATAACTAAAAGTTAATAAACGAGGGAAAAATTCACCATAACTCTTATGAATAGTTGATCAATAGGGAAACAATGAGGAATGAGTGGTTCTCATTCAACCCTTGTACTTACTCTATCTCGATCAAAAAGGAGAGATTAGTGGATCGTCTTGATTTTGATCTAGGAAAATTGAATGATCTAAAAAGGGGGTTGATTAAAAGTAAATTTATAAAACAAAGACTTAAAATTTAAGAAACTAAGAGAAATAAATAGTGAATAATTTTATTTAATAAAAGAAATTATGTAGGTTGAAAAATGATGAACAAAAAGAGAAGAAACATAATCGTCGACGGTGGTACTATGGTGGCGACAGCGGTGGTCTGGTGATGGAGGTAGTAATTCTTATCCTACTACAACAAAGCACTTAGAAGGCTAACCAACATTCAAAAAGATTATGAATTTAGGAGCAATCCCTTATGAGATGCAATGTTCTCCTTTAATTAGAAACTGTGTGGTTAGGGACCCGAAATTCTAGATGATGTACCTACCTTAGAGAGAGTAGCCATTGAATTCCCAAAACTATATCATATCTTTTCAAAGGTAGAATCATGAAGTCATTGATGAATTTAAAGCATTGATCTTCCCAGTGGACTAATTTGCATGTTCTTCTAGTGAATAAACACCTTCCGTTAGCCATTGTCACTTTCAATTGATATTATTGTTGCACGGGTAAAGAGAACTTGCCTACCAAGTTAGCATTATTGAAATTGTGTGTACTACCCAAGTTCACCAATATAATGGCCCACACAGAGCCAATCCCTGTTGTAATGGCATTGTGCTATAGTCTTGTGAACCTTGAATGGTATGTGAGGATAGGATAGGTGATAAAGGTAAAATCTATTTCAGGGGAGTGTCTTCTAGTTGTTCGACATATTCTTGGAAATATTCCCCTTCCCCATCAAACTGTGGCTTTAATAAAAACTGATACAATTGTGATTTACTCACTTGTAGCCCACATGGTACTGAATAGCACACTAGAAACACAACATTTTCTACTTCCTCTCAACCATTACAGTTGGTGTTATGCCCTTGGAAAATGCCTTAGAACCAGGACCAATAGGTGTTGAGCTGGAATAATGTGAGATGATAGTCCTACCAGTAGTAGTAGAATTGAAAGACACACTAAAATGGCTAGACATAACAGATGGTACAGTGAAAGATTGAGTATAACTCCCAACAATAGGAAATAAAATCCTATTTTAAGAGTGCATGTGAATAGTCACCACTTATCCAACAATTTGAAAACCTTCAACAAAGGATGTAGGTTTGAGCAATTGGAGATATTGACCAATCTCCACATTCAGGTTGCTAATGAAAATACTAAAGGCATATAGCTCCGGCAGGTGCAACTAATTTAAGAGATTCACAAATACATCATGATACTATTTAAATGTCCTTTGTTGTGTTAGAGTAACCAAATCAACCATTGGATCACATAATAAGCTAGTTTTAAATCTCTCCTGCAAACTTCTAGCATAACAAGGTCAATTCAATATGTGAAGGCCTCGATTTCCTTTGGGTGTAGAAATGATACTAGTCCAGCGCTCTCCCTCCAAGTGAAGCTTCACCGTGTGAACTTTAGCATCATCTAAGATGCCCTTTACCTCAAAGAACTGCTCGAGCTTAGACCACTAATCTCAAAAGTTATTTTCATCAAATCTAGGACAATTGAGCTATGGAATATACTAGAACCATCCATTGAACTAGGATGAGACTGCAGATGAACACTACTCAACTCTGAAAAATAATGAGTGCTTACTATAGCATGGACTTGACCTTTTATGTAAACCTCTAGAGGATTTTGAGGAGCGAATCTAGGGGGTGCCCCCCTAAAATTCATTTACTTTTGGCTTCTACATTGTTGAGAGTAGGATTGGGGTGCCCAACGTATTGTCCAAACAAAGAGTAAAGCTTAGAACGTAAATCGCCCTTGAATTCGTCCTAAAACTCCTTGAATTTGGTTTTTAGTTTGGTATCGGCAAGTTCACCCCAGTTCTTAGAAAGCTCCCGCTACAACACACTAACCTCTTTCTACAATCGAGTGGAAACGCCATCGCTAGTCATGGAGGATCATAAAAGGTTCGACACCTTTGATGCAACTAGAAAATTCAAAAGAGAAATTTGACAGGGTAAAGAGAAAATAGAGGAAGAGAAGAAAATCGAGAAAAAGGAAATACTGAAATTGCTCAACAATTTGGATAACTGCTTCTGGTGCAAAGGTGTGCTTAAAAAGAAAGTAATTAACTATTTGGAAATATAGTTGGCCTATTAATAGCTCAAGTCATTATCTTCCCTTTATGTACATCGTTTTCATTAAACTCTTATATGCGCCGTTTAACTAAAACAAAACGCCTCATTTTTCATTCCTGAATTACTTTCTAAATACACCGTTTACTTAACCTATCTTTATTTTTCTAATTCAAGTTTTAGCCCGTAACATTTTAATTTAGGTTTGATTGAAAATAAGATAAAATATTATAAGATAAATGAATAAGTAAACTACCTACATAATAAGGTCTAACTGATAATTAGTAAAATCGTTATCCAAAAAAATATTATTAGTAAGATCCACAAATCAAAAGACAAATACAATTTTAAGGTAAAAAAACAAGTAAATGAAACTTTTATGGTAAATGACTAATTATATTGCTCAATCCAATAATCAAATAAGATCTACTAATTAAAAGAGAAAAACATTTCTAAGGTAAATAAATATATAAAAAATCAAACTTTTATGGCAAAATGATTAATTGAGATGAAAAGACAAAAAAATAATTACAAGGTCAACAAAATAAGTAAATCAATACACGAATTTTACTTGAAAAGTAACGAGTCTTCATTATTTGACCTAAAAACATGGATGGTAGAGATTGGACACTTGTTTGTGATCCACTACTTCTCATAAATATGATGATTCGTTAGATATTTTATTATTTGGAACAACTTTTAGATAGAATTATATTTGAAAAATGTTTAAGAATAAAAATAATGTTTGTTTATATAATGGGATCTGTCAAGCTCCAGATGCAGTTTATTATTATTCTATATTTGTACATGCAAATTATATTATTTATTGTCTAGCATCTTAAAGTTTTTAAAAAATTTAATACTTAAAGATTCATTTATAAAGCCGGTTGAGTCTTAGTTTGATTGGCATTGACATTGTTGCTAGTGCAGAAGAATGTGGGTTCAAGTGCGCTGAAGTACATTATCCTCCTATTTAAGGGTTGGAGAAGTGTTATGGGTAGTTCTAAGCATTATATCAAAAAGAGAATATATGATAAGAACCTACAATGAGATTAATGTTTAAAAAAAAACAATTCATTTATAAATTCAAGTGGTTTTAGACAAAAGTTGAGTTTTAAATTATTGCAGTAATTTAAACTTTGAGGTAGTTCTAAGTTGTTAGGTGATGTTGGGTGGAGGCAAGCAACGGGCAATAAGCATGTATTGAAGCATAGCTGATTGCGGAGGACATATTGGTTGGCAGATGCTACCGTATTATTAGGTTGTTGTTGATGTTGTTGTCGACAAGGAGTCTTGCAAAGTCGTAGTAGGAAGGGTTATACGTAAATAATAATTTGAAAATTTTAAATTAATTTTTAGTTCATTTTTATATATAGAGAGAAAACATATTTATTTGTGAATGTGGCATATTTCTCTAATTTAATCATTTTCATTCATTTTTGTTCATTTGATTACACATATAGTTTATTTCTAATTTCAACAAGCTAACAGGAGGATCGATTAGACATATATAATTACAACTCAAATAATTTACAATTAAGTCATTCTAATATAGTATCATGACTAAGCTACCCCTAATATACATATCATTACGAAAGTTATTTAATAAGTGATTGTCCAATGACCTTATTCTAAGTGTGCTACCCTTATAAGGTATCCTTAATCTCTTTGGGATAAATCCGTTCTCCAAATATGATCTTATTTTATCTCACAGTAACCATTACATCTTTCTTCATGAAAAGTCAATTACTATCAAATAGTAATCAAGTCATTCATCACAAAGATGAACGACCCGTGGCCACGTTTACTTTTCATCTACCATGTAATACCAATGAGAGGATATCATTTATGCATATCTCGGGCTATGAATTCCACTATTGTAAATGATGCTACATACTGCAAAAGTCATATACACAACGCACCAGTTTTAGATTCCTTATTTATTTTAACTCAGGCTTTTACTTACATCAAACTATACGAGTCAAACAAATATAGTTAGTCGTCCACTCATTATTAAGGTATGTCACACTATGAACGTCACAAGTGAATAAATCCATAAATAAATTCTAGAACCATTCTCCTTGGGTCTAGTTTGACATATTGTCAGTCCAATCAATCACATCTATGTCTCTATCTTCTGGGAGTCATCCTCTCCGATATCCAAGACAAGTTATCTCCCCAATTGGACTTGATAGATGGCATATTAGTGTTTCAATCTGTTTGCTCATTTTCGATTAGACTAAAAACATGTTTAGATTCATCAACTAATATAAATTGTCTTTTTGTATTACGATTCAACCATGTAATATTGCTTAATATTAGTTTAAACATCAAACAATCATCGAGCTAATATTTGTTTCTATTTTGCTTTAAATGCAAAAACCACGTAAGGACAATATACAAAGGGTATTAATGTAATTTATGAATAATTTTATTAATCAATCTGTTAAAAAAATTACAAGTGTACATAGATAAAAATACTAAACTTAGGGCACCAAATTCAACATCACCCCCTATTAGTGTTTGTTGAGTAACAGTATGCCACATTATGATCATCATAAATGAATAAATCATAAACGAACCTATGATATATTCTCTTGGTTTTTATTCGATGTCTTGTCAGTCTAGTCACTCGCATATATATTTTTATAATTTGGGGGTTATCCACTCTGATACCCAATACAAGGTATCTTTTAATTGGACTTGATAGACAATATATTAATCTTTCAATTTATTTGCTCAATGTTGATTAGACTAAGGATGTGTTTAGATTATCTACTAATATAAGTCGTCTTTCTATATTACAATCTGACCACACAATGTCACTTAATATTAGTTAAACATTACATAATCAGTGATCTGATATTTACTTTTGTTTTGCTTTGTGTGCAAAAATCGTTGAGGACAATATAAAAAAATATTAGTGAAATTAATGGATATTTTACTAAACCAAGTTGTTCAAAAAATACAAGTACATATAGATGAAAATACTACATTAAGGGCATTAGATCTCAATATAGATATGCCCTCACTAATATATTATTACTCTTGTTGAACCATCTTAAATTGTGATTTGCCACGAATTACACTATTATTTTCATCCTTTTTTACACATAACTTTAGCTTGTTTAATAGTTAAATCAAAGCATCTTAGTATATATTTATGTTTTCATGCTTGAAGTAGTAATTTATGCTTTTTAGTAGTTTTTATTACATCTTAGATAACTAAATAAGGTTATGGGGTTATGTAGGTCAAATCGAGAGCTAAAAATACACATTCGGGTCAAAACTATTACCCATGTCGCGAAACCAATATACCAATGTCGCAACACCAAAGACAAAAACAAAAACAAGTCCTTAACGAAACTGCCTGCTGTGTCACAACATCGACCTATGTTGAAACATCTGCCTGCTGTGTTGCAACACGACTTCTGCACAGCCCAAAATCCCTGCACATATCGATTGAGATTATTGGGTGTAGTTAGGGGCTTTTTTACAACCTAAAACCTTAAGTTACATTATAAACAAATGGGCACTTTAGTCTTGTGAAAACAACATTAAAAACAAATAGAGGGGAAAAATTATTAGGTTTTTATTTTGTTATTAGTTTTTATTTAGTTTACATTATGTTCTTGTAACCGGAATATTCTATTCTGAAGTGAGACTTTCGTGAGCGAAGATTATTTCGGAGCCACACTTTCATCGATAAATCCATGAGCATATTTTTTATTTTATTTTATTCTTTATATCTCTTTCTTTAACATTGTTAATTGAATGATTGTATAAAGATTAGAATCAATTTATGCTTGATATATATTTTGCAAGTTTCAACTGTATTAACCTAATTAATTGATTGAAAGGTGAAGTTTAATTTGGCTTGGTTGGGTTTGGTCGAGTGCAATTAAACCCTATGATTGACCACCCTATGAATTCATTTAGGTAGATATGAACCTAAAATCAGTATAGTCTACCTAATATCACTTAGTAGGTTAGTTGGTTGGAAAGGGAATAATTTAAACCCTAGGATTGACGACACTAAGAAGTCATTTAGGTAAATATGAACCCGAAATCAGTACAATCTGTCGTGAAAACCTTACCCTACCTGGTCTGAGCTATGAGATCGAGAGATAAATAGTTCTTGCCGACTAGTCTGAACTATGTTAAGATTTTTATATGCAAGTTTTTTGTAGAATGTTTAGTAAATTGATAATAGTTTAGTGATAATTAAATTAATCTCAACATTAAATTTGATTTTATTTTTAAGGAGTTTTACAAATATAATTATATGTACAATTCACATATAACACATGTTTCATTAATTAAAATAAAATATACTAAGAATTAAAATATATTTAAACATAAATAAAAATTAAACAAAAACTAAACATAACGAGAGTTTATATATAGAAGAAAATAATATTATGATAATTGTACATAATAGAACTCGAATTTAAAAAGAGAAAAGAAAAGAAAATTATATTTATAAAATATAACACATCTAAATGCATTACTAATCTCATATTTAATGGATAATATACATATTATTTGGTCTAATTTTGCGAAAGGCATATTTTATTATTGTAACTAAATATTTAATAATTTAACTGAGATGATACGTTATATATGGCACTAGTTATTATTAAATTTAGAAAAAGAAGTAGGTGAGGCTGGAAGCGACAAGAAGAGGAAAAAGTCAGCCCCACATGCATTTTTTCTTTTAAAGCATTATTAGATTAGCTATGTAATGTAGGCGTCCTTTGTAATTATTATTACAACATGATGGTATTAGATTACTACTTTTTTTTTTTTATGTATATAGTAATTTGTTGTATTTAAAAATTGTGATATTAACTCCTTTCTCACTTTGTATCTTTCGCTTTCATTTTTATAGTGAAGAAAATCCAATAGGAAAGCTGGAGTGGTTTACTTTCAGTTTTCTTTCAAGTTGACTCTCTCGTAAATCTAATCTAGATTTTGACTATATGAAATTTATTCATCTTACGTGAGCAGGGCGAAGTAAAATTCTTTAAGGGTTTTAAGTTAAATTATAATTTTATGATGATAAAGATGTAATTTTATCATTTTAATAATTTATATATTTATAATTTTAAATAATTAAATTAAAATTTTATTATTTTTAAAGAAAGTTTACTAATTTAAAATTTTAAAATTTTAAATAAAAATTTTTCATTTTAAAAGATTGAGGCATCTACTAAACCTCTTAATTTCGCCCCAAATTTTGAAATAATGATAATCATAAATCATTTTCGTGTAATAGGTATTTTGAGACTTTGAGAATAGATCAGAGTTTATTTTTGAAATTACTTGATGGCTAATTAAGGTGATGCAAATTTTATTAGTTTTTGAAACTTTTGTGGTTGTTACTTATTTGTCTTTATTCTAATGAAATGATATTTGTGGGATAGTTTGTAAAACAAAAATTTTGTAAGTGGATTGAGACGGTGATAGGTGTATTATTGATTTATATTTTTAAACTATTTTTAAAAATAATTATAATTATAATTATAATTTCTATAGATATTCCAAGTGAAATTTAAAATACTTTAGAAGATAATATTTTTACTATGTTTATGATCTGAAATAGTGACAGTATCTTTGATTAGAAAATTGAGCGATAAAGTTGTAATTTTGCAACAATAAGGGGAAATAATTGGCCGGTGAATCTGTCTTAGTAAACACGCACACTTTGTCCCTTCCCTTTCTTCCCCTTCCCCACTCTAACTCTTACTCATTTCATATGCCCCCATCTTATATTTTAAATTATAGATCATTAGGCTAGGGGTTTTTTGGCCCTGAATATTTTGTATCCATCGCCATCTCCATCATCGAGATTGGGTTTGAGATTTTGATTCTTAAGAATCCATAAATCAGGGGAGGGTTGAAGGTAGGGGGCATGGAGAACGGTCACGATGGGAAATTGGCTGAAAAGCTATCTGGATTGGCCCTCAACGACAACCACTGCAACAACAACGACGATAGCTTGTCTCGGGCCGTGAAAGCCATTGAGGCCGCCGAAGCCGTCATCCAACAACAGGTTTTCTTCTTTTCCTCCTTCTCCTCCTTCTCTAGTTGTGATGATAACGAAAGAGTAATTTTTTGCATCTATTCTCAGGAAGAAGAGAATAGTCGATTGAGGTCCGAACTCCAGAAGAAACTTGAGCTACTCGAAAAATATGTAGGACAATTAACCTTTTGCATTCTAGTTAACAGTGAAGTTCTATATTTTCGTTATGCTTTATATGCTCGAATTTATTATATTTTTATGGAAAGCAGAAAGTAGAAAGTGTTAGCAATCCATATGCTTCTGCAAAGGAAGCTACCAATACCATTTTAAATGGTACTTTGAATGCATTTTCTGCTGCTGCTGCTGCTTCTGATAATAACACAGGCCCTGCTCTTTCTCATTTCTCTTCACCCTCCACGGCTACCTCTTTTTCGCCCACCAGGTTCTTCTTATTACATTGCGTTACTCCTCACACTGTATGAACATCAAACATGAGATTTTTCTTATTCTATTGTTTTAATATGGTAGGTATCAGTTAGAAGGAGAATACAGTTCTCGATTGCCACAGGGTCTTATGCCAGTGCCTCAAGTAAATAATTCCAATTCCATTTGGAAACAGGTTCCTTCATGCCCTTTTAACTATGCTGTTGGATTCTCTTCTTTTAGATTCTTTTATAGACTGCGAGCTTCTATTTTTCTCCAGGATGTTCCCATCAAGATTCGGGAACATGAAGAAGAGATTTTGCAGTTGCGCAAACAGCTTGCTGAATTTTCTATCAAGGTTTTTGTCTTGCTTCTTTTCTCCCTCTGTTTTCATTCTTGTTAGTTCTGGATTTATAATTATTCATGGTTACACTCGCAGGAAGCACAAATTCGTAATGAAAAATATGTTCTTGAAAAGCGCATTGCCTACATGCGTCTGGTAGGCACTAGCTTAGTATTTCCTTCCGTTTGCAGAATGCCTCATTTCATTCTTCTTCGTTCAGCTTCTTGGTCATGAATGGAAATATAATTAATAAAATCCTTTGAGTTATTGTCATCAGGCCTTTGATCAGCAACAACAGGACCTTGTTGATGCTGCCTCGAAAGCTCTCTCTTATAGGCAAGATATAATTGAGGAAAATATTCGCTTAACATATCAATTACAGGTATTTTCATTTCTTAGTGTTATTAGTTTTCACCTTGAGGGTTAATATTTTTCTTTTCCTTTTCACATTGATACTTGTCCTCTCAATTTCTGTAGGATGCGATGTTTCTGTATTTTGTTTGGGTAATTAACCATGTTTTTTCTTGTGTTTAAACTTATGGCCATTAATGCTCAAATTATTTCAGCTGTGAAATCATTTTTTCTTTATTCACTTCAATTGACGTTTAAAAAATATTTTCATGACAATGAACTTATGCATTTTTGTCAATATATTGTAATATTGTATATTGTTATGATGATCATGATTAGGTTTATTTATTTATTTATTAAAGATGTACATTTCAATGTTCTATGCATGGTCCTCTTTTTCAGGCTGCACAGCAAGAAAGAACAACTTTTGTATCATCTTTGCTTCCTCTTTTGGCGGAGTATTCCCTGCAGCCACCAGTACCCGATGCTCAATCCATTGTAAGCTATGTCAAGGTCAGTCTCGGAGTGCTGTCCGATTTGTTGATATAATTATAGTCATAGAATATTTTTTTTATGCAAAACCTTTATCAATGTGCAAGAAAATCAGGAATTTGTCTGTATTATTATGTATCTCTATGGATATGAATTTTTTCTTTAACTCAAATGAAAGTGTTCTTCTCAATCCTATCAAAAATGATATCATAGTGCGAGGCACATACTTCACTGCTATTTATAAAAATGGCCATAATTGGTATGAGCTTCTTATATCTCCGAATAACTAATCGAGTAGTCTTTACTTTGGTATCTCTGTTCTGTCAAATCTCTAAATATGATGGTGCATGTAATTTGATTGGGTCATCTTGACAGTAGTTAGGCTAACTTCTGATGAATATGATAATATAGAAAGACAAATGTGAGATTCTTAAAAAGTTTAATACAAAAATGCATGTCTTATGAGTTTTATTGCCACTGTAATCATTAGACAAACAAGATATGCTTTTACGTTTTTGTACATTCTTTTCATTTTCTCCTTTTCAGAACTGCCTTTTCTAGGTTTGTGTACTTGTAGCACGGTATATAATGTACCTAGTTTCTATCCAGTTTTGTCCTTGATATTTCTGAAGAGAGTTGGTGTAGAAAAATAACACATATATTAGATAGGGATACGAAACATAAGAATGAACAATTATTTTGAATTATTCAGAATGTGTCTGTTTCTTCTCTTTAAATCAGAGGATTGAAGTTACTTCTGGACTTGTGCAGGTTCTATTTAAACATCTGCAGGAGAAGCTTATTATCACCGAGGTATGCTGCATGGACTGAATTTTTTTGTAATAACTGGAGGCATCTTTCTCTTTCAGTTCTGATTGAGTTCACCTTTGCTGATTATGGTTTGAGATTTTGAGCTTCATGCTGATCTTGTAAAACTTAATTATGTTTATATTTTCTTTTCCTGGCCTCAGTCAAAGCTAAAAGACTCGCAGTATCAGTTGGCACCTTGGCGGTCGGATGTCAATCATTCCAATTTCGCTCCCCAATCTCCATCTCATTCCCTTGGTCCAACATTGACAGCTTCGGTATGATTATAATATATTCTTCTGATCTGTACTTCTGTACCCTATAGCATTCTTATTCCTATGCTTTCTCTCAGAGCAAAAATGGTCTTGAATTGGTGCCACAGCCGGTTTTTTCCCATGGAAAGACACAGATAGTCTCTGATGCTCAAACAGATTCAAATTGGGATCTACCCGGTCAATACCAAGGTGGCTCAGGTGGTGGTATTGTCTCAAAAAATTTGGAACCTGATGATTTGGGGAGATATTCACCCATAGCAAGCAGGTGAGCCTGGTCAAATGGAGACTCCTATTGTGAAACTGAATGTACAAATTACAACCATCTGCATTTGTTGGTGGGTTCTGTTTTCATCGAATTCCTTTTGGTGCGCTGTATGCATAAGTCATTTCAAAAGCTAGATTTTCAGGATGAGCCAATATGAGCCTTCCTTTGTGACACTATACTGCTTCCACATTTTGGAGAAATAGTCAAATTAGGATACTATAGTTTATAGTCTATATAAACAGTTTTTTGGGGGGGGGGGGCAAAAATTTTATATACAATCTCTTGTAGATGTGTTTGAAGAATGACACGTGAATTTTCTAATGACAGATGCTGAGGTTTTTTTTACAAGGGCATTTCAGCATTCATGTGTTTGAAACTGAAAAAAAAGTTTATCTTAAATGGTTGCCAGGACTTCTACTGCCATTGAGATACCCACACAGCTGGCAGGAACTCAAGGTGACACGAACACTGTGCGATATGGTGAAGAGACTATAAATAAACAAGTTAAATTTCTTGACCCTGTCAGCAATAGCGAGATGGACTATCCTGATGCTGAGGGACAGCAGATTGAAAGAGAACCTCCCTCCAATTGGCGTTCAGGAAACTTGCCTTATACACCTGCACAGGATGATCCCAGTTCCTCCTATCCGCCTTATCTACCACCAGTACTTGAAGAGCCTTCGTCTTCTTTTTCTGAGGGTAAGGTGTTAACTGTGCTTTATTGGTTGTAAGAATCAAGATCGACCATCTTATGTTATGTATTGCTTTCTGCAGCTGCAGAAGATGATCCGCTTCCAGCTATAGAAGGTCTCCAAATTTCAGGGGAAGCTTATCCAGGAAGGGAGCTACAGGCGTGTGGATATTCTATTAATGGAACAACCAGCTGTAATTTCGAGGTGCTTTTTCAGGATATCTTTCTACCCTCTATTTTGAAAATTTGGGATTTTGGGTACTGTTATCTCTTGGATGTATTTGAAGATGCCTTGCAATAGTTAGCATTTTTTATGATTCCAAGATGTGGATTTGTAATGCTGTAATATGCTTGCAATGACAGTGGGTGCGCCACATGGAAGATGGATCTGTTAATTACATAGAAGGTAGTTTCATCTTTTATCTTCTTGAGGGTTTCTGATTTCCCTTCAAAATGTAATCCCTGTTATTCATCAAATATGTTTCTAAAGGAGTTCTGAAAAACAGGAGCAAAGCAACCAAACTATCTTGTTACTGCTGATGATGTTGATACATACCTTGCTATTGAAGTTCAACCTCTAGATAACAGGAAGCGCAAGGTATTGACTTACAATGCAATTTCCCTTACTTGGAACCTTGTATTGTCATGTGTGGTTTGTTGTCCTTCGCTTTTCTTTCTTTGCCTAGGAATTTGGTACAAGGCAAGTCTGAAGTTTTAACCAGGGAAGATCCATTTAACAGTAGAAAAACATGTTGATTCATGTATTTTCTAGTTTTGCATTCTGAAGTTATAATGTTTTATCCATGGTTTAAATGTGTATCGGTTGTAACCTCATATAAGCTAAAAGAAATTGCTGAAGCTAATGATGACTTGGTGCTTATGTCTTCTGCACTCAAGTTATTGTTATTTGCCTGTGGATCATTTTCATCTATGGCAAGGCCTGTAATAGGGTTATGGGGTTGGTGTAGAAATTATGGGGCACAAAGAGTTTCAGCATTGAGAATTGTATTGTTCACTCATCCAAGGTAGCTTAATCACGGCTCACATCTGCAGAGGAAATTTGCTGAGGTTAGCGCTGGAATTGCAGTTTTCCCATCATTGATGAAAGTGAGATGTAAAAGTGACGTATGCGCTTGAAGGCTCTGAGAACCCATTAGCTTAGGCTTTTGGGTTTAAGTAGTGTTTGACATGTGTCTATGGACCTCTCACAATGCTATTTCTTGACCGAAAGGATTAACCACTCTCTAACAATAATCCTCATTCTTAATCTCCATTTTCCAAAAGTAGATTCATTTTTATGATGAAAATTCCTTATATCTTTTTATTTACTAATAATACCAGCAGTAAAAAACTTTAGCTGATGGGGAACTGAATGTGTGCAATCATCGAAGTCAAAACTTCTGTCCTCAAGGACATGCTAGTGTTCTAGAACCTGAGAGGCTGAGATTTCAGCTTGGGGCTTTTGGTTTGAGTCTTTGGAAGGGAGGGGTAGAATTATGGAATGGGAGAGGGCTACTTCCTGTTTTGTAGCCTGAGATAATATTTTCTAGGAACAAAGAATCAAAAGTCAACATTTCTTAAATTTTTTGCATTTCAAGTATGAACCTTCAAATGGAGACAAATTGAGCATATTTCATTGTCAATTGAAGACCATGTATTTCAGACTTGGTTGTGTCTTCACTTCATTTCTATCTTTCATGAAGTCTTTCCATCATCGTATGTGCCTTTTTTTTTTTTTATGTTTCTTGCCTCATAGGGCTCCTTACCCTGCCATTAATCTTGGTATAAATGCTTAAATTTCCCCATGCTCATACGGCATTAGGAGTTGCCAACTAATTGAAGGGTGATTAGTGTCTATAAAGATGAATATGATGATTGTTGTAAATTTTGCAGTCATTTTTTCGGGAATAATGTTCTCTGCAGTTGTCAAATATGCTCTAGGCACCACTTGCTTTGCACTAGGGAAACTATCTGCTTGTTATTGTTGCTGGTTTAAATAACTTGTTTTGCATCTCAATTCAGGGAGAGCTGGTGAAGGTCTTTGCTAATGACCACAAGAAGATCACATGTGGTAGGTGGTACTAATACTTTATGTTTCTGCAGCATACCTTCTATTTGTAATGAATGGAAATGAGATTTTCTGAAATCAGAGAGACTTAGTAATATCTAGCTGGTTGTAACGGCAACTATAGTTCTTGCATACTGTACTTAAAGAATGCTGAATAGACAAAGGCAGATTCATTAACCCTTTTGTCAGATTGATGGTTTGTTGATAAAAATATCTATGGTTCGGTGCCCCTCCATTACACTTTTGTCCAAATTTTGCAATACACTTGTCATGATCATTGCATATGGGGGATCCATAGCTGATAGCTGAGTCCCACAGATAAAACGGCGATACCGTGTGTGTTGGAAATTAATGACAGAGGGATCTCTGCCTGTATCCCCATTATCTTTTGCTTTTTCCTTTTCTTCTCATAAGGGAGAAAGATTTATACTATATGCTTTGGTTAGATTGTCTTTTCTACTTACCAGAATAAGCCTATGTTGGTTTTTCCTTGAACAATTTCTGCACCTTTTATCATTTGAGATAGTTATAATCTCCATCCAGTCCCTTGTTAACTTGTTTACTAATTTTCTAGCACCACATATTAATACTTATATTCTACTTATTCTCTTCTTGTTTTTCCCTTTACTTTTAACAGACCCTGAGATGCAAGGCCACATAGAGAAGACTCTTCATAGTGGTCATGCTTCATATAAAGTTCTATTCACGGTATGACTTCTGCATTTGTATGGTTGTATATACTACCCCATTGGGTGATGGCACTTCCATTTAGTTTTCTAGTGCTTATTAATTTTATTTAATTACAATGTCCTTACTTCTAACTCTTCTATATTACAGGCAGGATTTCTTGATATATGGGAACCGGCTACTTTGGCCATTAAGAGGGATGGTTACAGTATCAAGTGTAGTGGACCCAATGGTCCTGTGGTCACTGAAAAGTTTTACCCAACCACTCAGGTACAGCTATAACTTGCTTATTCTTTTGAGATCCTGTAAGAGTGATATAAGACAGCTAGAAGGTTAAGATTTTATAGCAATTTTCTGATCTGAATTGATTATAGTTCTTGAGATAAATAGAGACATTGAATGATGAAAGGAGAAGACAAAAAAAAGAACTCTAAAACTTCACACCTCTTTTTGGATTTGATGGTTAGCTTCATAACATTAAGCTTTACCTCTAATGCTCTTTTTCTGGACAAGATTTATGCTCTATAGGCCTTTTATTCCTATAATCCCACTCCAATCGTTTTGGACAAGCAAGGTTCACGGTCAGGGAACTTTGAGAGACTTTCCTCCTTGGAGAGAAAAGGGGGAAATTCTAGGGCGAGCTCCACTAAAAAAAAGCTTAGGAAAAGCTTTTACCAAAATATCCAATGATTTACCAATATTTCTAAGGATTTAACAATATTTCTAGGACTTTACCAAAATATTTTGGTAAAAGCTTTTTCTAAGCTGAAGCTCATGGTAGAACTGCCAGAGAAAAAGAGTTGCTCTAGGCATCATGTGTAGTAACATTCCGTTAAGATTGCAATGCACATCAGCGTAGACCTAAATACATCATTTTAGACTGTTTCGTCGTATGAGTTTTCCTTTTTTCACTTTATGTACCAAAGAAAGTGTTGGCTTTCCCTGGTTTCATTTCTTAATTAATTTTTCAAAGTAAAACTGACCTGACTTAAACATGTTTTTAAGATGTTCACAATAAATGAATCTAGCACTATATAGAGTTATTGCAGGAAGTCAAATGCACCACAGATCTTATTGTTATAATCATGGGGATCCAGGATAATTCTAAAGCTTAAACATATGGACATAGAGATAAATTTCCTGATCCTAGTTATAATGAATATTTGCCCTGTGAAGTATCACATCATTTGCTTTATTTCTTGTCCTTTAAGTACAGTAATCCTTTCATGCAGTAAAAAATTGCATCAATATACCCATGTATAGATTTCTGGTGGAAATAATTAAATAGTTACCTAATTTTGGCTGCTTTTGATGTATTGTTTTCTCCTAGATTTGTATTCTCTATATATTTATATTGGCATCTTTTTGTGTATTCATTATTCATTGTTCTCTCTAGATTAAAATAACATTTGAAGAGCCTACAGAGTTTACAATTTTTGGATCAAATGGTGTGCAGCGTGTGTTACGAGCAGATAACAACTCTCAAGATATTAGCTGGTAAGTTCAAAGTTTCGCTTGTGGATAAATAGGCAATTGTTGACTACACAACTGTAACCTTAGTACATTTGA
Source organism: Gossypium arboreum (assembly GCF_025698485.1). Taxonomy (NCBI): domain Eukaryota; kingdom Viridiplantae; phylum Streptophyta; class Magnoliopsida; order Malvales; family Malvaceae; genus Gossypium; species Gossypium arboreum. The sequence goes on along the minus strand of NC_069073.1, from coordinate 8,056,748 downwards.
GAATAACATCTGAAAAGTTGACAAAATTAATACTATTTTACTAAGAGCTGGCAAGTATTTTCATATAGTCCCAAGGGGACACCTCAATATTTAGGACTTGATGTTTTATCCTGATAGTTTATGCACTGGATTGGGTGGAGGGGGTTACATCCCTTTTTGCAGCCCAATGCTTAATACTGTTGATATTTTTGCTTTCTATATTGAGAGTTGCATCAAAGACGAATAACTTTAATAAATCTGGAAGATCTTCGTATATGACTTGTACTCCCCAAGAGTGAACTTTGATATACACTATCAATAGAGGCTTCGGCGGCACCGATAGGCTTAACTTTATGAAAATTAATCCCATGTCTGAGTCTTTGCTCCTCTGATGCTTTGAATTATGAAGAATTGAAAATGGATGTTATTCCCAAATTCTACAAGGTTCTGCGTGTCTCTTCTTCGACCTCTTTTCTCTACTTGTGTCTGTTTGCATACATCATGCAATATCAAATCCCCTATTTAAGCTACTCGTGTTTACTGTTTCTCTCTCACTGGTATTCTGCAATCTGAGTTCACTGGGTAAAACCCTCAACGTACTCCTCCTGAACTGAATGATATCAAATAATCACTGCAACTGATTACTTATTGAATCTATCTCTATGTGTAATAATTATATTGGTAATTGTTTGACAGGTATGAATCTATCTATTTATATAGTTATCACAAAAGTGAAGAAACTTTGATTTGTAATAAAATAGTCTATGGGATGGATTTATGGGGTAGCTATAGTAGACCAAACTTTGGCAGTCTGCTGCTATTATGTAGTTAACTGAGATGAATAGATGATGAGAGAATTGAAAGGGGGGATCATAGTGGAAGAAAGTGATACTGAAACAGAGATCTTGGTTGAGAAATTTGGAAATAATATTGAGGTAGAACAGCAGTGGGGTATGTTTTGTTGGAGGCTTTGTGGATGGTTAATATTGTTTTGTGAGGTTAAAAGTATGCAACAGTTTTGGTGTGAATATTGTAACAGAAAATTTGGTTGCTTAGCTGGTCAAGAAAAATTACTTACGAAAACTGTCATTAGGGTTGTGAAAAGTATCTTATTTAATGCAATTGGGTTTTTGTGGTTAAAATACTATTGTTAGGTAATGCTGGCTTGGTGATGGATTGAAAAAGGCTTGATCTAAGATTTAAAGAAATAATTGAGAGCCTTTTGCCAAGTGTGGAATCAACAAGAACTGGTTACTGATCTGAATTGCAAAGCAAGAGAAAGAAAATAAGAATTGAATCCCATGTAGTTTTCATGGACGTGATTCCTATGGTTATTTCATTATGAAATTATAATGGCAATCACAACCCACTGAAAAAGCCTTTGAAGATGTGGAGCTCTAAAATGTTTTATCTGAATGGAATCTTAGCACTCCTAGAACACAAAGATCTATCTTATTAACACCTAACACTAAACATGCCTTGAATGGAGGGCCTACAAGTATAGCTAGGCTTGATATATAAATGAAAGAAAGGTGCACTGATCTTTCTCAGCAAACTGCCAATAGATCATTGACTTTTCAAAGACAAAAGCAATACAACTAACACTGCTAAATTTTATTGTAAAGTTAGATTATGTATAGATAGGACTCATTTGCGTACTATCAACTATTGAAGCTCTTTAACCACCTTTTATTTTAGAAATGTACTTAATTAAATCCTGGTGCTAAGAACAAGTTTTGGCAAACCTTTGAAAAGCCCTTCAAAACCTGCTTTTGCATGCCACTCCAGATTTTATTTACAGAGTAAGGAGCAGTAGATGCCCAAAAGTGGCGTGTATATCTGTTGTCACGGTCAAAAATGAAAAATCTACAATGGTGTTTTTTGCATTTCTGGACATTGTTTCGGCTGTGAGAATGCTTCTTTTCTAATATATTAATGCCAATTGTTGAAATTGGTGCATGCCAACTTGGTGTCATTTATGGTAAAAACTTGTGACTTTCTTAATCTTGACTTCATAACAACCAAAGGTGCAATGCTTCCATACTTTTGTTTCATGTCTTTTTATAGGACAGTACAAAAATTACATCTATCCTATTTTAATTTTCAAGATTGTTTTCATCTATATTTTAGACAAGTTTTATTGGGTTTATTTGGGTTTAAGTTTATTTATACTTGCATTTCATTTGTGCAGCTCAAGAGATACAATTGTGCTCACCTTGAGATTATTCATCTTACGGGTATTACTCTCCTCTTTCTATACTTTTTAATCTCTTTGTACTCTGATAAGTGTGCGACTTTGTTATGCTCACATGCACACATCTACATAGAAACGTAAAACTGATGAAGAGGTTCATACCATCTGTCTTTTGAAATACTGGATCTGTAGATCTACTTTTTGACCTTCAAGTGTGAAAACCCAAGTTTTGTTGTACTGGCTTCTATTTTGATTCTTCAATTTTAAATAAAAGCTTCTGATATCTATCTCATATTTTTAGAAAGAATCATATTGGTAGTGCTATTTGGCGATCCAAGGATGATTTTGCTAGAGTTTTCAAAATTCCTAACATAGAATTTCTTATTTTCAGCTTCAGTTGCATAGATATGTTCTTGAAAAGTGCCTTGTCATTTACTTCATCTAAAATTTTTTCTTGGTTACATACTCCATCATTCTGGACTGGTTGGCTGTTATTCTACTCCTAAATTGAAGATTGAAAGCTTCTAAGTCCATGCCTGAAAAAATTGCACTGGTTTCAGTCATGTGTTATTGTTTCTTTTCGATGCCCAAGGACTGATGCTTTCGCTTTTTTCTCCTTTTCTTTTTGACTCAAATTTGACAAGTGATAGCTTTTATCCTTGATTTTAGCTCACAAGGTAGACATATGGAGCTTGGACCGGAAAATTTTTTATCTTATTTTTTGGTTCGTTGAAATTTTTTTTTTTGAATGATGGGAATCAATTTTGTAAACTTGGTATGGTTTTGTCATGCATCTAACCAAGTTTACTTTGTGAATATCTTTACATTCTCTGCATAATTATAATTTGAGATTTTGGCATGTATACTCAAGTGTGAGTTTCACTCCATGCTATTGATTTTTGACCTATCTGTTACACAAAATGAAGAGGAATATTTTAAGTGCTGTAAGACTAAAGATAGAGAACTGTGTCTATGAGTTTGGTAGTGTTTCCTTTTTTTGCATTGAGTCATAAGTTTGGTTGTGGTTAAAGATAGAGAACTGTGAGCTGTGGGCTCACTTGAATATTTTTAGCTTTCAATTAAATAAGTAGATAATATAATATAAGAAATCGATCAGTGCATATTTGAAGCATTTATTTGCAGTGCTGTAAGACTAAAGTTTGTCAGGTAAAATTTTGTGATTCTTGCGTTATTTAAAAACCCTTGTGTTCACAAGAGACATCTCTTATTAGCTTTTGCAGGCTGGTGAGAGAAGAAAAGGAAAGAAGAGAGGTTTATTCTTTAACAAGTAAGGTACATGGTACATTCACTGTGCAGCTGAGTTAGAAACCTTGTTATTGAGAGATTTGTGTAGAATGTATATTTGAGGACTGCCTCTCTTTGTTAACTAGTTAACTTGTTGAGAGTAGCTAGCTTTAGTGGTCTAATATTCTTTACAGGCAGCAATGTTGAGTTGTAATTACATTTTGTATCGATAATATCTGTCCTCGTTGCTGTCTTATTTGGCTTTATCACTAGACGGTAACAGGGATATTGTTTGTATTCACTTTCCGACCCCTTTGAGGTCATTTTTTATTTACAGGAATGGTTGGTCTTTTTTTGTGATATAAACACTATGGCGGTTCTTTCTCTTTTCACATTCATCATCTAAGAAAGCAGTTGGCGTCAGACAAACATGCAATTTGTGTCATGAAATAGAACAATATGCTGGTTTTGGTAATATATGTGCATTTTGCATGACATATTTCTTAGTTTTATGTACTAAATTAAATGGTTCCCTGTTGTTTTGAAGTCAAACTAAAGGCTGTGTGAAGGAAGGGCGATGAAGCAAATCTATAATTGAAACCAAGAAGTTGTTTACTTGATAATTTATATAGTGAGATGAAGACCAATTTCCAAGGTCTCTGCTATCTTCTTGATAGATTTTATGTAGAATTAGGAGAAATCAAAGCTAAATCCTTGCATGACTTAAGTTTTATCCTCTTGACATTTTCTACTTTTATTTGTTTGTATTGTATTACATCACCATACCTGTACGGTCAAAGAAGAAAATACCCTCAAAAAGTAAAAAGTAAATTACCCTAGAAAAGGTAAAAGTAAATTAATTGTACGTACGTTCTTTTAAAAAATGAAAATAATAACGGATAAGTAATAGCTATTTTATGGTTAAATTTTGGTATTAGTAACTTTTTTTAATTACAAGAGGAGGGCATACACATTAGCCTTGAATTTTTATGGAAGTATTTTTATTTTTATTTTTTTGAATTGGTTAATTTTAGTTCATATACATTTTAAAATTTGAAATTTTAATCGTAACCCATTAACAATTAAATCTATTTGGTTAAATTCAATTATTAGTCTTGTACATAGTGTATAGTTATAGATTTGATTCATATTATTCAATGAAATCACTTTATGTCTACTTTTTGAAATTTGAAATTTTAATGTCAATGCAAATGAGAATAGTTAATCTACTAATTGAACTTTTAGTGAGTAATATGTAAAAATAACAGTTTGATATAAGACTACACATGATAATATCATGTTTGGCATATCAAATTTTAGAAATAATATAATTTAATGAATTTATTAACTATTGTTTGATGATAATTGAAATTTTAAAATTTGAGAAGTACAAAAACTATAAATGATCAAATTAAAATACGAAGATTAAATTTAAAAATTTTGCAAAGTATAAAGATTAATAGCAGAATTTAATCATATTTTATTGATTTGATAACTTATTATAAGGTTTTGAAAGTTAATCTGGATTGTATTTGGATGTAATTTTAAATAAAATAAATTATTAATATAATTTTATAATTGAGTTTATATATATTTTTAAATGAGTTAGTGGTATAAACTTATGGGGCATTAAGTATAAATAAATATTAAATTATGATAAATTGGCAACTCTGAGTGAAAAAATTGTAGGTAAAAGTATATATAAAATAAGAAAGTGATTTTTGATAAAAATGTTAAAATTGAGGGTTTGTAAAGTTTGATGTTTTTATTTTGAATTTAAACTATGTTTTTATATAAATATAAATATAAATATAAAAACAAAAATATCTATTATAATAGCTATTAGTTATTTTAAAATTTGGTTGGTGAAATCATTCAAGAATAAAAATATCTTATAATATTGTTTTAGGTTTAAATAAAAGAAAAATTCCAATTAGAACTTCATAAAATTTTAATACCAGGAATAGAATAATTTTAAAATATTAATTATTTAGTAATCCTTAAATAAAACTGATGTGACTTGCTTGCTAGTGCAGTCTTAAAAAAACTTAAAACAGAAGATATCAAAAAATAAAAAACAAAAAAGACAGAGGGCCTAAAAGGCAAAAACCAGCCTACCCTTGGCTTCGTCTTATTAAGTTAAAACCCCAAACAGCTCCCGGCTGCGGAGCTTAAACCCTTGGTACTTGGTTGGCGGACCCATTTCCAACGCTCAAGCTGAGTCCCAAAAATGGCGGGTCCTTTGCTTCTTCGCTCTCTTTTGTCCGCGTCCACTCGAAAATCCTGTTCCTCTCACTTGGCTCCACTCCCCCGCTTCTCCCGCTGCTTCTCCTCCGGCCCTGCTAGTGCTGCCGCCGCTGCCACAACATATCCGAGTGCGTATTTGGATCCTGGTAGACTGCGGAACGTGGCGGTGATTGCGCACGTGGACCACGGGAAAACCACGCTTATGGACCGGCTACTGAGGCAGTGTGGAGCCGACATCCCCCACGAGAGAGCCATGGATTCCATCAGCCTTGAGCGGGAGCGTGGCATTACCATTGCGTCTAAGGTCTTCTTCTTCTTTACTCTCAACATAATTCCAAAAGAAGTTATGTTAAGTAGCATATTGATTGGTTCATTCAATGATACAATCGAACAATTGCAGGTCACTAGTGTTTCATGGAAAGAAAACGAGTTAAACATGGTCGATACGCCTGGTCATGCTGATTTTGGTGGTGAGGTAAGCTGCAAGTTACATATTTAGCTAGAAAAAAGTTTGTAGCTTGATTCGATATCACCCTAATCATCAATGCAAACACTCTTTCTGTTCTTTAGATTATCATTCAAAAGTGATTTAGTGAAAAGCAACAAGGTGTTGGCTGACAATGCAAATAGTGGGCATAATTTGCTCTCTTTTGAAAACTAAAACATGCAACTTACTGGTTTGTGCTTGCCCGTATTGCTGAATTTTTAGGTTGAACGGGTTGTTGGCATGGTTGAAGGAGCAGTATTAGTTGTTGATGCTGGTGAGGGGCCGCTTGCTCAAACAAAATTTGTTCTTGCCAAAGCCTTGAAGTATGGGCTGCGCCCTCTTCTTCTATTGAACAAAGTAGACCGACCTTCTGGTATAAAATTAATAGTTATTTTTGGTTCATGTTTTGATTTACTGAAACCTAAATGTTATTTCATGATTTTTTTTTATTGCAAGAATGTTTACCTGTTGATGAGAAATTATTTATTCTTGATTTTTTTTGTCCCTTAATTATTTCTTATGCACCGAAAGAATTTTTAGACCTTATGTCTAGCTGTTAATGATGCAGTATCAGAGGAGAGATGTAATGAAGTTGAGAGCCTAGTTTTTGATCTTTTTGCAAATCTCGGTGCTACAGGTGAAGCAATATAGAATAATTAGAAAGTTCTATGATTAACCCATTTCAGATTTTTTGACTTTCCTCATTCCTAACCTGTATACCGGTATACTTTTAATAAATTTTCTCATGTTTTCATTTTAGAGGAACAGCTTGACTTTCCAGTTCTCTATGCTTCTGCTAAAGAAGGATGGGCATCTTCAACCTTTACTAAAGATCCTCCCGCTGGTGCAAAGAATATGTCACAATTGCTTGATGCCATTGTAAGGCATGTTCCTCCACCAAAAGCAAACCTTGATGGACCTTTCCAAATGCTGGTTGGTACTCAGTGCTGATTAATCAATTAAAACATGTCTTTATGTCTGCAACTGGAGAAAAGGAGGGGAAGGGGGGAGTGTGCCCCCGTCCGGGTGTTCTACTTTTGTACCTAGTTATTTTTGTCCTTTTCACATTTCTTTCATGTTATAAATTTCTTATTTACATAATAAGCATGTCAGGTTTCCATGATGGAAAAAGACTTTTATCTTGGGCGAATTTTAACTGGGCGTGTTTCATCTGGAATCGTTCGTGTTGGTGATAAAATACATGGCTTGCGAGGAAGTGAATCTGGCATTGAGAAAATTGAAGAAGGAAAGGTTTGTAGCTCGACATAGCCTGATTTTGATTGGAAGTAGAGGAAAACTTTGACTTAATATCATCACCGACATAAAAATTTTGCTTGTCATTGATGTTTTGTGGTTAATAATGCAATCCAGTGCTCATTGTCTACCTGAATCCTGGTTTGCAGGTTGGAATTAAAATATGCTGAAAAATTTGGTTTCTGCGGTACATTACAATTTACCAGAAAGCATTGTTTTACATACTAAAACTCTGGTTTAATACTTTTCTTCTACTTTCTATTGTATAATTGTGGTTTATTTGGCGTTTTCTTCTACCTCTACTTTCTTGAAGGTGATGGTGAATGGATCTGGTACCGAAGTTTCCATTTAAATCTGTAACATTTTGCAAAGGGCAAATCAATATTAACTGAATATGCAAATCCAATAGGGATCTTTAAAAACATGCTTTCTTAGAGTGTTTTGCATTAGATGCATGGAATTACTAAAATGCATATTAGAAAATTTTTTCCCAGATAGTATTTCCTGTGCATATGAATGAGGGATTGTGAAAGGGAACTTCAATTGCTAACTGTTGAGAACTTTTGCATTACCTGGACTGGGAGGGCAGGAGGCAAATGTTGGATATGGGTATGTGTTTGACTCAGATTTTTCCATATATTTGGAGGATCATACCCCCATACCCATGGTCGAATGTGTTGGTCAAGTTTGGGAACCGGTACTTTAGGGAGAATGAAGAGTCTGTGTGAAGTAGGCAAATTAAAGAAAATTTAAACCTGTCCTGGTATTTGTGAAGAGTATTTAAAGGCCAAATTACCTGTGACCTTAATAGGGCTAGCATCATCCACAATTTTATTTTGTCTATGCCCTCAGTGTTCCTTGTTCTCTCTCCCTCTGTTTTCTAATCAAGTAGCCTAGCATCAAGACCACCCTCAGTCTTCTCCTTTATTGCCGAGGTCTGTGCTGCTGATGTTTGCTCATCCCTTCTTCCATCTCTCCAATACTCTTTATTTTCCCCAATACGCAACTCACTTTTTGATCTCTAGCTTCCAAAACCTCAGGATGTGGCTTTAGTGGTCATGGAAATTGTTGAATGGTGTCAATAGAAGGTTTTAGGCATTTAGCTTGAGAGTAATGGATGTTATGGTTTCATTGAAATTTCAGATTTTCAAAAGGTTGTGGTACAATGTTGAGGTTGGAAATGTTATTTCAAATTCAAAATATTACCTGAATCACTCCTTTCTAAATTACCAAAGCAAATTTGGTTTCTTGTTTTTTAATCGTGCAATTTAAAGTTCAACGAGATCTTTGAATACCCATCTGAAATTAGTGTAGGTGAACTTCAACAGTGTCATTTATCTTTCTCCGCATAAGTTCTGTTAAGTCTTTATAAACTGATCTTCTGAGTGATACTTGAGTGATGCCAATAATTAATGCAATGTTTTCTTGTAGGTTGTGAAGCTAATGAAAAAGAAGGGTACAAGCATGGTTCTTATTGATAGTGCAGGAGCTGGTGATATTATATCAATGGCTGGGCTGGGTATTCCATCCATTGGCCATACAGTGGCAAATACAGAGGTATGCTTTTTTCTTGTTATAAAGCTGAGTGCTTGTGTTGACTTCAGTAGTTTTAGTGTAAACTAGCAATTTTGGTGTTAATCTTGTTAGTTATGTTCTGCAAGATATAATCTGCCAATGTGATCTATTTAGGTTCTTATGTGCCATTATGTACAGTTTTCAAGTGCATGAGATGCTACATGATGGGACTCACTTCCATGTTCATCCATGTTGATTGCTCGTGGTGTACAACCTTCTATGTAGTGTACTTACCTGCAATTTGGTGTCACCTCTCTGGGATTTGGGGCATACTAATTGTACCTTGAAAAGTTGTTTCCCTCATTTTTTGATGTTTTGTTAGTTAAAAAGGTGTTAGGTCAATTAACCCTTTTTTTATTTATAAAAATTTTCAGTTAATGAGAAGTTCAAAGTTTTAGAAATTGCCTTGATCCAAAGACACTTCCCTGAAACCCTGTCTCTTTGTTTTCTTCTAATGACTATGACGAACGCAATTCTACTGCTATCACTGCATCCTCCCTCTGTCAACTTGCTAATTTGAAACCCCACTCGTGATGAAAAATTAAATACAATATTAATACATGAATATTTATATTATTGTTTTAAGATTAAGTTCAAAGTTTTAGAAATTGCCTTGATCCAAAGACACTTCCCTGAAACCCTGTCTCTTTGTTTTCTTCTAACGACTATGACGAACGCAATTCTACTGCTATCACTGCATCCTCCCTCTGTCAACTTGCCCTACCTTATTTTGGTCTCCACTGCAATCTTCTCCCCATGATTACATTATCCCTTTTTCTTCTCTTTTCCTTCCCCAAAATTCTCTGGCCCCACTTCTTACTTCTCTTCATCCCTCCTCTCCTCCTGTTGCTTTCTCGCTTCAACCCCCCCTTACAGGTCCTCATACAAATTCCTTGCGTACTGCTTTTAAGTCTTCTTGATTCGTCTACACCTGTAGCATCATCTACTTTGTTGGTAGCTAGCATGGAGGTGACATTCTTGATTTTCAAGCTTATATAAGCAGCATACTGATGGGTTTTCGTTTGATTTATTCCAACTATTATAGTGTTATTGGTTCTGAGCAATAGATGATGATGATCAGCACCGTCATCTTTAACTCAAATAGCTGCTGTTAGTCAACCATGAACGTGCATTTTTAAGTTTGCCCAATTTGTTATCAAACGCTTCTTTAAGCTTTATTTGGGTTTTGTCTTTTGCCCAAGGACATGAATTGTTTTGTTTGTGAATGGATTTGAATATGGTGGAAACTAAAACTAATCACGAATGGACGAAGGCATTGATCCAGGGTTCTTTTGTTGTGTTTTCTATTAACACCCAAGAAAGAAACTGTTTTTTTTCTTGGGCATTAATCGGATTGTATCTATGCATAAATTGAATTGGCGGGTTGGATCTATACATAACTTGGATTGTTCCTACATTTGTTAGGTTATGGCTGCATTGCCAACCGTTGAGTTGGACCCCCCAACCATTTCCATGACTTTTGGTGTCAATGATTCTCCATTAGCAGGTCGTGATGGTACCCATGTAAGTTCTATACCTGCCTGCCTTCATTGTCAATATATTTTGCTATTGGCTTTTTGGTGTTCTTCTAATTTAATGGATTTTTTGTTCTGGTAAAATTTGCAATACTCCCTTTCTCAGTTTTTCTGGAAAATAAACACCATTTTGCTGTGTTTGTTTCATTTAAAATAGCCTGTCGAAAAATGATTTCTAGAAAATAGATTGATTTTGTGGAAAAATTGATATTTTCTAGTGTTTGACAAATTTTCTTGAAATTTTTTTTTGAAACTTGTTTTCAGTTCATCAAACACAACATAAATTATATTTGTTGCAAAATATAATAGAAGCATTTTCCTTTGACAATTGAAATTTATTTTATAATAAATAATATTTTATATAAACTTAATAATAGCTGATATCTAACTAAAACTCAAATTGAAGTTGCATATATTATATATATGAGAGCGGATGATCGCACATTGTAGTTGGAAGAGATAAATGAAATTAAGTAGGATTTAAACAAATACTCGATCGCACATTGTAGTTGGAAGAGATAAATGAAATTAAGTAGGATTTAAACAAATACTCTTATTTTTATTATTAACATATTCGTTTTTATATTATAAAACATTTATTACTAAATATTTATAAATAGTAATATATTATATTATAATATTAATATAAAATTTTTCCATAAAATATTAAGTATATTACTTAAAATTTGAAATTATTATTAAAATAAAATTTTAATACTAAATAATTTTATTAAAATAATAAATGATATTAATAATTATAAATTGTAATATATATTTATTATTAAAATATTAATGTAATTTGGTTATATTTAAGTTAAATTTTATATAAAGATCAAGTTACTCATAGGGAACTGTGTTTCGGAAAATGACTTGCACTTTTCAAAAGGGAAAGTTTTCAGAAAAAATAGACTTATTTTCTGTTGACCAGGAAGTCATTTTCTGTTAGCTAAGCTATTTTTTTCCGGAAAATAAACATCACTTTTGTGTTTGATATCCAAATTTATGGTTAAACTTTTGTAAATGCTTATTATCATTCAATTTTGCATTAAAAGAATGAAATGACCTATTAGTATTGAAATCTTATCAATTTACAGCTTTATTCTGTAATTATTCTACAAAGAAAATTCATATTTAGGTATCAAATCTTTGTTTGCTTACAACAATAATATTAATCAAGAACTTTTGTTCTTTCTTATATTTGTAACTTCAATTATTTTAGATGAAAAATATCTGTAGAACATAGTAGAAATGTAAAGGTGACTGTGATACTATTAATGTTTGAAATCATATTTATATTGTTATTTTGCAGCATTTCCAATTTTAAGACTTATTGTTTCCAACCTTCTTGTTGAACCTTGAAATTCATTTGCATCAGTACAATATGCCTATATGCTCTGCTTAGACTGAAACATATACTTAAATTTAGAATTATGCTGCAACTCATATCCAATCAACATGAGGTGATATGTGTGCTGATAAATTCTGCAGTTGACCGGAGGAAAAATTGGTGATCGACTAATGGCTGAATCTGAAACAAATCTCGCCATAAATGTGCTTCCAGGCATAGCAGATACTTTCGAGGTTCAGGGGAGGGGAGAACTGCAGCTGGGTTTGTTTACCAAACTTTGCACTGTGCTTTTTTTTTCCTATGGTTTAATTACTATTAGCATAGAGTGCTCTGCATCTTCTAATTTTCCTGTGGGATTTATTTGTTGACATGTGTAACAGGTATCTTGATTGAGAATATGAGACGTGAAGGATTTGAGCTGTCCGTTTCACCACCGAAAGTGATGTGAGTTTTCTACAAATCTTTTATGAGGCCTTTGTTTTATTAGTCTTAGGCCCCGTTCTCCGTTGCTTTTGGGGTTCCAAAAGCACTTTTCAACCGAATCACAAAAGTGATGTTAAAAAGTTCTTTTCCACTGAATCACGAAAGCTGGGATTTAGATGATTTTGGCTTTTGATTTTTGCATTTTGAAGTGAAATTATCAAAATGCTTATATTTATTTTAACTATTTAAAAGTATTTAAAAATTATTTAAATATTATTCACAAATATCATTATATTAAATTATTTAAATATCATTTATCATTGTATTTAAATTTTAAAATATCTTGTATCATTAATTTTACAAATAATTTATATTAATTACTTAAAAGCACTTAAAAGCTATGTTTCATATATGATTATATTAAATTATTTAAATATCATTTAAATTAACTAAATTTTTACTTTTCAACATCATGTCTGAAAATGACATTTTAACTTTCCACCGTAATCTTTGACAGCAATACTGAACACTTGAAATTAACAAATCATACTTTTTCACAGCACTTTCCTGCCACATTTTTCAAAAGCTAAAGTAACAAAGAACTAAGCCTTAGACTTAGTGTTGTCGAAGGTGCACTGTGCTGTTAGACTTAGTGCTGTCGAAGGTGCACTGTGCTGTTAGACTTAGTGCTGTCGAAGGTGCACTGTGCTGTTTTGGCTAGAGCCCTTTTAGTGCTTGAGGCGTAAGGCAAAAAAAGCACTTGCCTAAGGCACAACAGATATACATGTATATGCATGTATGTGTAAATATAATATGCGTAAGATATATAATTGTGATAATAAACTCTAAAAAGTGGTCTAGTTTATCATAAAAGAATATACAAAATATTCTATTTCTCTTGTTGGCCAACATGCATGATATTCTAATGGCCCCCTTGTTAATGAATACTTGAACACTAAGAAGTAGGGAGTTTATTGTTGTCCCATGCTTTTTCAGTAACTGAGGTAGTGAAAAAATTAAAGAGAACTTCAATTATGTGAGATTTAAAAAAAAAAAAAGAATGCCTAGAGCTTTCAGAAAAGCGTGTCTAGTTGCGTATAGTGTGCTTCTGATCAAATGTGCCTTGTTCAAAAGGTCATGAGGTGCTATTGGTGTTTGGTGCTTAAGATACAGTGCCTAGTACAGCTTTGGCATTGTGTTAGCTGTTGGGATGTATGGTACTGAAATTTGAAGGGTTTGATACAAATTTGAGCCAATGTTTTCTGTGACAATTTCTAAAAACTGTGATTGGTCTACTCATAGGTTGTGATTTTGGAAAGCTAAATAAGGTTTGGCATGATACTAATTATTGATATTTATGATATTAATTTGTTGGTTTCATACAAAATTGAAACGATGCCTCTATTGATTTTAAGACATGGCCACTGATTGAACCTTCAGGGCCAGCTGACAGCCAAAATGATAAGAAATTCATTTGAATGAATCTTTTTACCTTAAGTCCATGTTCTGTAGATGCCTTTCCAAGTTCTGTGTTCTATCTAGATCCACTTATTTCCATGCACTTCTTATTTGCAAATAATATATTCTTTTCCTGGAAATTCTTGTGTAACATCAGGTATAAAGTTGAGAAAGGTCAAAAGCTGGAGCCTATTGAGGAAGTGACCATTGAGGTAAGTATTGCAGATTCAGACATAGTGATTTGTTACCTTCCATTAAATACTTTTGGACTTGGCAAATTAATCTGTTACTACAGGTGAATGATGAGCATGTAGGATTAGTTATGGAAGCTTTATCTCATAGGCGAGCTGAGGTTGCTGATATGGGTCCTGTTCCTGGAAATGTTGGTAGAACTAGATTGTCATTGACCTGTCCATCAAGGTAGGTTAGTTTTGTTTTATTATTTATTTTTTTGTTTATTGTGTCTTGTGAACATTCTCGTTTGGCTGCAAAAATGATTTTTTTTCTTTGAGAAGGGGGTGAGGAAATAGTGCTAAAGGGAGAATTTTCTTTTGGAAAGTGAGATTCTTCTTCAACCCAGAATATCTTTTGATTGCTGATTTCTTCATGAGCCTAGAATTTGTGCTTGTGCCTTCTCCTTTTGGGCTCGAAGTTGGAATGGCAGGGCCTCAATTATTTCTTTTAGCAACTTCTATCAATATGTACCATAAATAAGCAAAGAATTGGCTGTTGATTTAAATACAAGTGAGAATCATTGATCAAAAGAATATTAAGTCGTTGGAGGAATAAAGTACTAGTACTTAGTTCCCCTTAAAAAAATGTTGAAAACTGGCACATTCATGATGGTACATCAATAGGCTGGTTAGGTGAAGTTTTTCCTCTTTGGGAACGAAAGGCTTAGATGAACTTTGGGTCTAACTAAAGGTGACATTTGAGTAGGCCATTTCTATAGTGGTTAATTTGTTGACTAAGTTTCTAGGCCTATGTTACTATTGTATGTTTGAGATTATTTGTTTAGCTCATCAAAAGGAAACCGGAACCTTTCAGATCAAACAGAGTCTGAAACCTTAAGACTCGTTAAATAGAGACCCAAATATTTTAGCCTTTTTTTTTTATTGAAAATTCTTCTCAGGATCATCCCCCTTAAATAGAGGTTACATAGGCTTATTCTTTAGAACAGTAAACTAAAATTATACGAAAATTTAAGACTTTTAATCTAATGGGAAACTTCCTAAAATAAGTTATTCTAATTAAAAATATTTGTAAAATAAACTTATTTGTCGTTTCATTTTTCACACCTATGATTTGTCTTGCCTATAAAGGCAACTGTAACAGCCTAACTTGAGTTTCGGTTAGGTCTATTCGGGTTGGATCAACTTGGATCTTAAAATTTTGGGTCAATTTCGTGTTCTAGTTGTTTTGTATTGAGTTAATGGTTTTTTCAGGTTTGAGATATTTGGATTCTAGGCACCTCTGGTTTGGGTTATTTAAGTTTGAAACTCAATTCGAATCTGGTTCATTTTGAATTTATTGATTTTGAAATCCAATCATATCAGGTTTAGATAGATTATTTGATTGAATTATATTTAATTAGAATTTTATTGAGATATAAAAATAAATAATATTTAAATACAAAAGAGATATTATGTTTAGTTTTGTTTTTTGTGATTTCTTCTGGTATTTATTTATTTTCTTATATTCTCTTTCCGACTGCTCTTGCGGTGGCTGGCTGGCTGGCTGGCTGACAGGCTTTCATGCCAGCAACTATGTGACTTCCTGTCTCACCCACCCACTCTCCCTTCTTCCCCTTGTCTCTTCCAAATTCAGTCCTTAAAGAGCATATTTGAAAATTGCATTATTTTTTTGGTTGTTCAGTGTTGCATGGGATATATTGTCCTTGGTATCACTAAAGAATAGCTATTACAGGAGGGCTCTAGATAGGGAAGAAATGGCCTTTCCATTGAATGGGTGATTCTACCAACCTAACCAATGAACCACTGTTCATCACTGAATGGGGGAATGGCTATTCTATTCCTCCTAACTAAAGATGCCATGATACTTTTTCTGCCCTAAAACTTTTGTCGACCTTTTCTTCAGTTTCAATGTTAAAGATATAATCTCCTTTTCAACAAACCCTTAGTGATTCCAGGACCACCGTCCTAATATCTACTGTAGCCCCGAACCAAAAGCTCTGATGTTTCAACATTAGTGCTGCTTTAACACCAAGTGGCAGAATTTGCCAAATCTGTCCCATATCAACATGAGTGTAAAATAATAAAAAAATGAAAATACTACAAAGGAAGAGTTGACATTAATAAATAATTGGAAAACCAGAATAAAATTGTTACCATGTAACCTGAGCTTCTCCATTGTGCTTGTGGAATGAATTAAAATGGTTATAGATTTTCTGTACTGATGATAAAGTAACAGTTTCTCTTACAGCCAAAAGTTAAATAATGAAGTTTCGAAACAATACATTTGTGGCAGTTAAGAGACTTACATGATCTTTCATAGTACATCATGTGATATAGAAGGTTAGCCATTGGGCTTTTCCCTTGATTGAATACTCTCCACTGTGAGAGGTGCAGTGTGATAACTTGTGGTCTAATCCTTGTAATGTGCAGCAGAAGATAACAGAATGACAAATAACTTGTAATAGTTAGGGTGCTAGATGGATCTTGTTTCTGGATATCATTTCGTGGAGAAGGCTCATTAACGCATGTTTGTTGAATTAGTATTGACTAGGTGGGGATGGCAATCAATTTCTAGCTTAATTTATCTAATAGATGATGGTATGAAGTAGTTGAGAAAATTGTAAGAACCACTCAATGGAAGCATATATATATATACACGTGTGTGTGCGCGCGTGTGCGTGTGCGTGTGCAACAATGATGTGGTTGTTTCTTGCATGAAAATTTTATGAGAATGCTGTTTCGTTTGTTGGGCCGATCTTATTATAAGAATCAGAGGAAAGTTATACTTCTATTTTGTATATCAGGGGCCTGGTTGGTTACAGAAGTGTGTTCAGCAGTGATACTCGTGGAACTGGATTTATGCATCGTGCTTTTCAATGTATGTTTTTCTACCTGTTATACTTAATTTTTGGTCTTGTTTTCCATGTGCATTGCATCTTGTTGTCAGGTCATTATCCTCTGGAAGCTGAATATTTTGGTTTCTTGGAAATAGAGATTATCCGTTCCTTAGTTTTTGTCCATTGATGATAACATATTGAATGAACTTGTGCTTTCTCTATTTATAGGTTTGTGTTGAAAAAAAAAAAAATCAAGAAAAGGTTTCAACCTGCATGCCGTGGTTCACACAATGTTAAAAATTCTTTTTTGAGACAATTAATGGGTTTTTTATACTACTATACATTGACTGTGGAATTTTAAACTTGCAAGCATTGTTTTCAAAACTGGACCAGACTGGCCGGTCAGACCGGTTACCGGCTGGGGTACCGAGCCAAAATAAAGGGTTGGACCGGTTGACTCGCAAACTGGTTGAACCGGGTTAAAAATCAGTTGAACCAATTTCTCTATTTTTCAAAATTTTATGATTTTTTAGTAATTTATTCAATTGAACCAGACAAACCGGTCGAATTGGTTGGACTGGAAAGCGGTGGTCTGACCAGTTTGACCACCGGTTTGGTTCTGAAAACCTTGCTTGCAACTGGTAGTTAGATGGTTTTCATATATCCATTTAATGATTAATTAATTATTAATTTTGATAAATGTATTCTAATGAGGCATATGTCAACCCTCTCACTTGTCAAGTTTAAAAACTCCATTGGTTGTGTATAAAATGATTGTTGTAGTCTGCTTATTCCATATAGAGAAGTTCCAGGGTGAGCTTTCTAAAATAAGCTTCTCATCGGCTCTAACTACATAAAACATTACCTAAGACACACAATGTTACTCAATTATGCAAAATTTTACAACTTTCGTAATGTTGTGTGTAATTACACAAAATATTATCCAATTACACAAATTATTACAACGAATTACACAAAACATTACAAATTATTACAAATATCGAAATGTTTTGGTAGCACGAATTACACAAATCATTACTTCTTTTGCAATGTTTTGTGGAACTTTGGAGCTGGTGAAAAATTCATATAAAGGAGCTCTTTTTAGAATTTTCCTTCTATATATTGATGATGGAATTCTCAAGCACCATGATATGGATTAGATGGGTTTTTTGCATCCATTCAATAATTTATTTATTTATTAGTTCTTATAAATATACTTTGTGAGATAGTGTCAATTGTCAACTTTTTAATACCACTTATGGAGCTTTTAACTTCTTTATCAGTGTATAAGATAATTTCCTCTGAGATCAACTGATTGTGAAGTTTAAAAACTCTATATAGCCAGTTTACAAGATAATGTTCCTAGTCTTGTTAACCCTCTCCGGGATCTGTTTCCTTTTGCAGCGTATGAGAAGCATCGAGGCCCTCTTGGAAATGTCAGGAAAGGAGTGTTGGTATGCTTGCCTAATGCTTTCTTGTGACTTAATTACTATGTTATTTCTGTGCATGTAATATAATTATTATCCTGTGCTTTTTGTTTAGACACATATATGAGAGCTTCTTTAAATGACATTTTCTCTATCAATATAAAAGATTGATGAAAGCAAAAAGTTCAAGATGAAGACATTCTTTCACATGTTCAAGATTTCGAATTTTTTTAGCATTGAAGATAGATGTTAGTCTTGCTTGTTCTGAGATACAATTTGAACACGTTTAGATTAAAAAAACTAGAACTTGGTCAATGTCTAGTTAGATTCAACATACTAGAGGTATGCAGTATACTCTTGTACTACACTTGGGTGCTGTTGCAGCAAACCTTGCTTACTCCTTGCTTTGCACTAGCTATAGATGACACTGCTCATAAGGAACACCTGGCATGAGTAGAATTTCCATAATGATCCATAAACTTTTACTTCTTTGAATATTTTATACACCTAAATGTATATAATTGCTGCTTAATCCTTGCCACAATGTACATATCGTTTACTCTGAACAGGTATCAATGGGTTATGGTACAATCACAGCTTATGCATTGATGAGTTTGGAAGCTCGTGGAACTCTTTTTGTGACCCCTGGGATGGAGGTAGTTTCCATGTTAAGATTAATAATTTCATTACTTGTTTATTTGCTTATGCATGCCTCTAATTCATAAGTTCTTGGCTTTCAAATGGGTTATTTAATCTTAATCTTAATATTATGTTCTGAAAAATGATTAGGTGGGATTATGCAACCAATGATATTAACATTCAGTCCCCTCACCCTCTATAACAATGGTTGAAGCCAGGACTATTTATTTTGAGAATCTGGTAACTATTTGGGTGCGGGCTATGTTATTCTTAATGAACTCTTGGGGGTTTAATAATCTTCAAGTTGGCAAGTCCATAACACACACTTAAAATTAGTTGTATGAGGTATGAGATACCTTGGTGGTGATGCACTTGGTAAATATAGGACTTGCCTTTTATATTTAAGGATGCCACGATAGTTTTTGTCTCTACTGTTAGCTATAGCATTTCATGATACTAGGACATCTACAACCAATGCACTATTTTTTGATTAATTGAATGAGTCACGCTTTATTGGCCAAATTATTAAATAAATCTGGTTGCGTCTGTATAGGGGTAGCAATTAGGTGTATTGGGTCAGATTATGAATTTCATTTCAGTTTAGAGTCACTTCAGGTATTGAGTCATTTTAGGTTCTAGTTTCTTCAAGTATAAAATCTGGTTAGTTCAGGCCATCTACTTTTCGAATTAGTTCAAATCAGCTTTAGCTCATTTTAAAAATAATAAGTTATACTATTGTATTGTCTAATTTTTATTTACATTGACGTGTACAATAATAGAATAATATACTCTTGGCTTAAGTTCTGGATTTGGGTGGTTAACTTTTAAATTAAAAATGGGTTGAATCAAGTTCTGGTTGTGTGAGTTTTGCTGGTCTTTTTCAGGTTAAGACGAGGTCTACCTCTTTAAAAGTTTAATTATTGTTTATTTGTTGGCTCTCAGACATACGATGGCATGATAGTTGGTGAGCATTCACGTGATACAGATCTTGATGTAAGAATAAAATCTAGTGCCCCTGCAAGCAGGCCTTTTTTTTTTCAAGTATGGCTGACCTTTGTGCAATGTCTCTCTTATCGCAGGTGAATCCAGTAAGGAGTAAAGAACTGTCAAATATGCGTGCAGCTGGCAAAGATGAAAATGTGAAACTATCTCCGCCAAAACTTGTATGTCTTTCTATACCATAAAAAATACTTTGTTTTATTTCCTCTTTTAAGTTTGTTTCAGCTTTTTATGTGTTGATTGTTGAGATCACACTACATTATACTTGCAAGGAAGATTTGAAGGACCAGATATTGAAAATGAGCAATTTAAAAGCATTTGGAATTAGATAAATCAAACATCATTTCAACTTTGCATTTGACTTGTGAGAATTAATTGTGCTTGTGTGCAGATGACTCTTGAAGAAGCTATTGGTTATGTTGCTTCTGATGAGCTTATAGAGGTAAGTTACTGTTGATGTTGTGCTTTCCATTTTTGGATTCATCATAGAATATTTCTCTAGTCTTGTATTATTCTAATTCTTGAGTTATCGATCCCTACTTCAAATAATGTGCTTCTTTCTGGAATTCTTCGAGTTATTACAGATTTCAAATTTTTTCTGGATTTCGAAACAGAGAAGATTTATATTAGATTATACATAGAGAGAGAAAGTGTTTATGTGTGGCTAAATGCATGCATTGCCATTGCTAGTGGTTTCCATAGCTAAAGCATGCTGGTCATGAAAGCTTTTGATATCTGATATAATAATGGTTAATTGAGATGCAGGTTACACCAAAGGCCATCCGATTAAGGAAGAGATATCTGGATGTAAACAAGCGCAAAGCCATGAGTAAAAAGGCCAAAAATTGAGTCTTCCCCTAACATACTATAATTTTGTAACTATAGTTGGGGTTGGGTTCAATATTTGTCCCCACAATTTATTTATAGAATATTAACGATATTATCTTTTTTATGACAATAATAAGGGGCAAAGAGGAGTTCATGTTTTGTCTGTGTAATTGCCAAAGAAACAACAATGGCTATTATTATTATTATTAGCATAATTTAATATATTTGTGCTTTCACAAGATTCCAACAATTTGATTACGTAAAATTTGACATAAATTATGAAATTTTTATTTTACTTATTGAAAGAAATAAAAGTGCAGTACTCCTTGTTACTTATATTTTTCACTCTTATTATAAGAACATTCTATATCGTGGTTCATACCTGCAAATTGAGTGCTTCAACTTTGATAATTGATGTTGAGACCAATAGCCTTAATTTTAGAAAAAATAAATTTAATTAAATGAAAATAAAAATTACATGGTTATGTTAACTTAATTCAAATAAATTAATCATTTTTAATCTTACATTTTAAGACTCGTTACATTAACTTAAAAAAAGTCCATACCAATTAAGCATTCAAACACATTCTGTAGCGGGCTACAAGATATCCCAAAACTTGATCAACCTATACCAAGTGAGCATCCAACCAGCTTTCGCCGCCACAGCGAATCCAACATATTTCACATTAGACATTATCAGATAGTTGAGTTTGGGCCGGATTGATACAAAATTTTAGACCCGTTTTTTAAGTTTGTGTTTAGTCTAATCTAAAAAATGATTCAAAATTTTGTCCAAGTCCAACTCAGATAAAAAAATACTAAACTCGAGTCTAGCCTAATCCGCTCGTATTAATTTTTTATATTATTATTATATAAAAATAAATTTTAAAAATATAATACATCAAATACACTAAAAATATTAAAATAAATGTTTTCCAACAAATTGAAATACATTGAAAAAACTTTATATCTAAATAACATCAAGATAGTTACAACTTAGCAAGTAAATCTCTCTAAAATAGTGGTAAAATTAACAATAAAATAAGAGTTATATAATATCTAAACAATAACAACAAAATAATAGTAATATAATAACAAAATAGCAACAAACAATAACAATAAAATAAGAGTTATATAATATCCAAACAATAACAACAAAATAATAGTAATATAATAACAAAATAGCAACAAACAATAACAATAAAATAAGAGTTATATAATATCCAAACAATAACAACAAAATAATAGTAATATAATAACAAAACAATAGTAGGGAAAAACTTTTTAGCCAAATTCGAGCCGGGCTGAGCTCAAGCTAAAAAATTCTTACCTGAGGCCCAACGCTTTAGAAAACGTGACTTATTTTTTATTCAAGTTCATGTTTCGAGTCTATATTTTTGTCTGAACTCTCTCACTTTTTTGATGAACTTTTAAACCTGAACGGATAATCTGACCTATGATTAAATCTATTTCTCACACATAATGATTTGTGTTAAAAAAAATTCAAAAAAAATTATACTAAAGTGAGAAAATAATTTTTTTTTTGGCACATCTTGAAAATGGTGATTACGGTTGCCAAATTATTTGTAGTGTAATGAGTTGGAAGGAAGCCATGAAATTCATAAATAAAAATAAAAGAGGAGTAATCACTAATCCTAAACATGATGGAATAGTGTCAGATGCAAAAGGTTCTCCCTTACGGTTGAATTTGTATTACATCTAAAATCAATTTTTATCTTACATGTTGGTATTTTCATATTCGTATTTTAGTTGATGTAGTAATATTATCTCCAAAATTTAAATTTGTATTCTTTCCAAAGAAGTTGCAACTTAACAGAAACGTTACCCAATAATGGAAACAAACATAAAAATCTGTATAACTAAGTGGACTACTATGCAATCCATCCGGAATTGCTTGCCCTATTGAAATCCACAAGCGCAAAAAACATGAATAAACAGCAAAAAAACATAACTGAAATTCGTGAAACAAAAGCATATATATTATTATAAGCACATAATAAATGAACCCAAATGCGTATCGAAAACAATTATAAATTTTGTTTATTTATAAGCACAAAAGAAATTCCTCTTCTCTATCTTGAATACCCAGCTTTGGGATCAAAGTTGGCAAATTGCAGTGATGATGGAGAATCCTAGTTTCACTCTTTTACTTGTCTGTGTCTTATGCATGTCCTCAGTGGTACAATGCAAATACAACTGCCCCGAAAAGTACGATCCCCATGTTATGCAAGAACGATACCAACGATGGGTGGCCCGACATGGCCGAAAGTACAAGAGCAAGAACGAATGGACATTGCGGTTCGGGATATACAAATCCAATTCTCAGTTCATTGATTGTGTCAATTCACAGAACCTATCATTCAAGTTGACCGATAACGAATTCGCAGACATGACAAATGATGAGTTCAGGGCTATGTATTTGGGTTACCAAAGCATAAGATCTCCATGTGAGAGCAACAGCAAAGGCTTCGCATATGACAAATATCACAATTTGCCAAAAAGTATAGATTGGAGAAAGAAAGGTGCCGTTGCTCCAATCAAGAATCAAGGCCAATGTGGTATGCCTCACTTGCTTAGTTAATGAATTGTTCTCTTTAATCAAGCATGAATTTAACATCACTTACCTTTTAATGATATACAGGGAGTTGTTGGGCATTCTCAGCAGTGGCAGCCATAGAAGGGATCAATCAAATTAAAACGGGGAACTTGACATCTCTTTCGGAACAAGAGCTCATCGATTGCGACACCGACTCTCTCGACCAAGGCTGCAACGGTGGACACATGGTCCAAGCGTACGAATTTGTTATAAACAACGGTGGAATCACCACTGAGAAAGACTACCCATACACGGGAAGAGATGACACCTGCAAGAGGACACAAGCTAAAAACCATGCAGTAACAATTAGTGGGTATAAGAGATTACCTACCAACAATGAGACAGCTCTGCAAATAGCAGTTTCTCAGCAACCTGTATCGGTCGCCATCGATGCAGCAGGGCTCGAATTTCAATTCTATTTCGGAGGTGTGTTCAATGGAGATTGTGGAAATGAACTCAACCATGGAGTTGCAATAGTTGGCTATGGAGAAGTTCTTAATAAAAAGTACTGGATAGTGAAGAATTCATGGGGTACTGAATGGGGTGAAGCTGGCTATGTAAGGATGGAACGTGGAGTCTCTGATAAAAGGGGTCTTTGTGGTATTGCAATGGATACTAGTTACCCTGTTAAGAAGTGAACAGCTTTTTCAGTGAAATTGGCCTAGGAATTCTGTTTGCTTATTGAAATATTTAACTTCCTTTTATATGTTTTATAATTATAATTTAAGAATACATGTTGAAGAAAAATATGTGTGGACTTGCAAAACTTGCGATGTGACCATGCACGAATGTAATATAGAGAGGTAGTTAGATAATCTTTTTCTTCATTTAACTGATTTAACGTTTTCTTTAATTGATTATACGCCTATTAATACCATAATATTTATTCAATTCATTGGATAAATAATTATAATTATTTAAGAAGTTGCTCTTGTTTATGGCTGCAAATGCAACTAAGAATCCTCAAGCAACTACCCCTTGAAGACACACCTATGCTGTCTTCATGATTATGGTATCCGCCTAATATGTCAATCATGTTAGCTTCCTGTAACTCATCATTTCCTTAAACGTGGTATGTATGTTGCTTTTCGTACTTTATTTTCCTAAGGGTAAATATATATTTTTGGTACATGAATTTGGCTTCAAGGTTCAAATTGGTATCTAAAGCTTTTTTTTGTCCAATTAGGTTCCTAAACTTGGCCTCGATGTTCAATTTGGTACCTAAACTTTTTTTGGTCCAACAAGGTGTCTAAACTGTTTAAATTAATATATGAACTTGGCTTCATAATTCAAATTGGTTCAAATGATTCATTTACCATAAGTACTAATTTACACAAAAAAAGTCAAGTTCAGATACCAATTTCAACTAAAAAACTAAGTTTACGTACCTAATTGAACCAAAATAAACTTTAAGTACCAAGTTGAACTTTATAGCCAAGCTCAAGTACCTAAGGACAAAAAAAAAAAAAAACCTCAAATGCCAATTTGAACCTTGAAACCAAATTTAAATACCAAAATATATGTTTAACCTTTTCCTAACAACCTTAAAAAAGATAATAATACTCATTTTAATGGTAAAATTAGGCAAATATGCTAATTTAAAAACAAAATTAGGAATTTAAACCATTTTCGTTGAAAATTAGGGAAATAGGTTGATTTTGGGACGAGATAGCGCCACTAGTAGGGCGCATTTTCGCCACGTGGCCCTACCGCGTGCCAAAATTGTTTTTAAAATAAAAATAATATATATAAACCGTTGAGACCAATGACCACATTTTTTCAACCTAATGATGCCTTTTTTCCCTATATATACCCGTTCATTTTCAAATTTTTTCATTCAATCCTATTGATCTATTCTCTCAACTTTTTTGTTCTTAATTTTTATCCTAATCTCTCAAAATTTTCTTCTCATTTATTTGATTTTAATCATTTTAAAAATGTCAATGCCTCTTATTAGAATTAAGTGACTCGAATCCTTATTTAAATAAAATACGTTGGTAAAATAAAATAAAAGTAAAATCCATATAGAACTACACTTCTTTTATTTTATTTTAGAATAAGGTTTTTAAACCTTAATAAACTCCATCTATTTTATATTGATTAGAATAAAGTGTTTAAATCTTACTACACTCCTATTAGAATATGACTTTACAATCCTATAAATAGACATAGTCTATTCCTCTTATAATTATTCGAATTCGACATAGTGAATTTTCTTCTCCTCTGCCCGTGGTTTTTTCCCGAAAGGGTTTTCGCGTAAAATCTGTGTATTTTTTATTTTATTTTATTTTTGCAAATTGGTATTCGAGCTTCCGGGTTGTTCATCTCGGTCACAGTAATGGCGTCTTTGAAGTATGAAATTCTGCTGTTGGATTGCAACACCAGATTTGCGTTGTGGCATATTAAGATGCTAGCAGTTCTTGTGCAGATGGATCTGGAGGATGCCCTGCTAGGGATAGATAAGATTCCTTCGACATTAACAGATTAAGAGAAGAAATGTAAGGATTGAAAGGCGTTAAGACAATTACATCTGCATTTGTCCAATGAAATTTTGCAGGATGTGATGAAGGAGAAGACCGCTGCTGTATTATGGAAGAGGCTAGAACAAATATGTATGTCGAAAACTCTAACAAACAAGTTGCATATGCAGCGATGTCTTTATGCTCATCGTTTGGAGGAATGTGCGTCTGTACACAAACACCTAACAGTGTTTAAAGAAACTCTCTCAAACTTGGAGGCCATGGAGGTTCAGCATGATAAGGAAGATCTAGGGTTGATTCTACTTTGTTCGTTGCCCCCGTCTTATTCAACCTTGAGAGACACGATTTTATATAGCTGCGAGTCTCTCACAGTTGATGAGGTTTATGATATTTTGACCTCGTATGATAAGATAAAGCATTTTATGGTTAAACCCGACTCTCAAGGAGAGGGTCTCATTGTTCGTGGGAGACAAGATGGGAATGCTGATGATGATCGTGGAAGGACATAGGAACGAAATCCTTGCAGTAAATCTAAGGGTAGATCGAAATCTTCAAATAGAGGTAAAACTTGTAACTTTTGCAAGAAGAAAGGGCACATTAAATCTGAGTGCTATAAGCTACAGAACAAGATTAAAAGGGAGGCTGTGAATCAAAAGGGAAAACAACCAGAAAATTCTGATGAAGATGATGTTGTAGAAGACTATAGCGATGGTGAAATTCTAGTCGCTTCTGTTAACAATTCTAAAGTGAGCGAGTAGTGGATACTTGATTCAGGCTACACCTTCCACATGAGTCCCAATTGGGATTGGTTTACAACTTACGAAATAGTGTCTGAAGGTGTTGTTTTGATGAGAAATAATGCTTCGTGTAAAATCACAGGTGTTGGAACAATTAAAGTTAAGATATTTGATAGAATTGTCAGAATACTTAGTGACGTACGACATGTTCCAGAATTGAAGAGAAATTTAATTTCGTTGAGTACTCTTGATTCAAAAGGGTACAGATACACAGCTGAAAGTGGGGTTTTAAAGATTTCCAAAGGTTCCCTTGTTGTGATAAAATGGCAGAGAAAGACTGCCAAGTTATATGTTTTGCAGGGTTCTACTGTTACTGGTGATGTAGCTGTCGCTTTCTTTTCCTTGTCAGATGATGATATTACTAAAATTTTGCATATGCGCCTAGGGCATATGAGTGAGAATGACATGGTAGAATTGAGCAAAAGAGGACTTCTTGATGGGTAAGGAATTTGCAAACTGAAGTTTTGTGAGCACTGTGTTTTTGGGAAGCAAAAGAGAGTTCGATTCACCAGAGGAATCCATAACACGAAGGGAACATTGGATTATATTCATTCTGATCTGTGGGGGCCATCCAGAGTGCCTTTGAGAGGTGGAGCTAATTATATGCTAACTTTTATTGATGATTTTTTCAGAAAAGTCTGGGCGTTCTTCCTAAAGCAGAAAAGCGATGTGTTTTCCGTATTTAAGTCTTGAAAAATTATGATTGAAAATTAAACGGAAAAACAAATAAAATACCTCCGTACAGACAATGGCATAGAGTTTTGTTCTGATAAGTTTAATAGATTGTGCAAGTCAGAAGGGATCATGAGACACTTGACAGTTAACCATACTCCACAGCAAAACGGAGTTGCAGGACGAATGAACAGAACGATTATAGAAAAAGTTCGATTATGTTGTCAAATGCCAACTTACTAAAGTTGTTTTGGGCAGAAGCAACCTCTACTGCATTTTTTGATCAACCGACCTCCATCCGTTGCCATTGAGAAAAAGACTCCACAAGAGGTATGGTCTGGTAATCCTGCTAATTATTCTAATTTAAATATCTTTGGGTGTCCTAGGTATGCTTATATTGATAATAGAAAATTGGAACTGAGATCCATTAAATGTGTTTTTCTTGGTTATAAAGCTAGTGTAAAAGGGTATAAGTTATGGTGTCCTGAAAATAAAAAAGTTAAGATTAGCAGAGATGTTGTTTTTGATGAAACTGCTACACTACCTAACTTATCTCTTAAAGACTCTTCCAATAAAGAAAATCAAAAGCAGGTGGAGCATCAGATTAATATAGAGTCGACTCCTCAAACCAGTACAAAAATTGAGAATAGAGTTGCTTCCTCACCACAATACTCTATCGCTAAAAAAAGAACTAGAAGAGAAATCAAACCTTCGAAGAAGTATGCCTAGGCTAATCTAGTTGCTTATGCTTTAAATATGGCTAAAGATATAGATGCAAACTAAGAGCCATCTAATTATTCTGAGGCGGTTAGCTATGAAGACTCAGAAAAGTGGATGTTTGCTATGCAAGAGGAGATTGAACCACTCTACAAAAATAGAACATGGGATCTTGTGAAGCTTCCTAAAGGTAAAAAGGCTGTTCATTGTAAATGGGTGTTTAAAAAGAAAGAAGAGACTTCAGGAGTTGAAGAACCTAGATATAAAGCAAGGCTTGTTGCAAAGGGTTACAGTCAAATTCTAGGAGTGGACTTCACAGATGTGTTCTCCCCAGTTGTGAATCATAGTTCAATTCGAACTTTGCTTGGTATTGTGGCCATGCATGATTTGGAGTTTGAGCAGTTAGATATAAAAACTGTATTTTTGCATGGAGAACTTGAGCAGGATATTTACATGCAACAACCAGAGGGTTTTACAGTCTCAGATAAAGAGGACTATGTTTGCTTACTGAAAAAGTCCCTTTACAATTTGAAACAGTCACCAAGACAGTGATACAAGAGGTTTGATTCCTTTATGACTTCTCATGATTTCAAAAAAAAAAAAATAGTTTTGACAGTTGTATTTACTTTAAGAAAAACAGTGATGGTTCTTTTGTGTATCTACTTTTTTATGTTGATGATATGTTGATAGAAACAAAAGATAAAAAAGAGATAAGAAAGATCAAAGCCCAACTAAGTGAAGAATTTGAGATGAAAGATTTGAGACCAACAAAGAAGATACTTGGTATGGAGATTCTCAGAGATAGAAAAGCAAGTAAATTGTACCTAAGTCAGAAGTGGTACATTGAGAAAGTTCTTTGCAGGTTCAATATGCAAAGTGCTAAGCCTGTTAGTACTCCTTTAGTAGCCCATTTCAGACTTTCATCGGCTTTGTCTCCAAAATCAGATGATGAGATTAAGTACATATCACATGTTCCATACTCTAGTGCAGTGGGATCTCTCATGTATGCTATAGTTTGTTCACATCTAGATTTATCATATGCAGTCAGTGTAGTTAGTAGATACATGGTGAATCCCGATAAAGAACATTGGAAAGCAGTTCAGTAGATTTTAAGATACTTACGAGGTACTACTGATGTTTGCTTACAGTTTGAAAGAATTAAAGATGGAGTCATTAGGTATGTTGATGCTGATTTTGCTGGAGACCTTGATCAAAGAAGATCTCTCAAAGGTTATGTCTTTACAATCGGAGGTTGTGCAATCAATTGGAAAGTTACTTTGCAAACTACAGTCGCTTTGTCTGCCACTGAAGCTGGGTACATGGCAATTACTCAGGCTTGTAAAGAAGCTATTTGGTTGAAGGGACTCTTTAGTGAACTCAATGAAGACTTTCAAATCAGTACAATATTTTGTGACAGTCAGAGTGTAATCTTCCTTGCAAAAGATCAAATGTTTCATGAGAGAACAACACACATTGATATTTGGTATCATTTTGTTCGTGATATTATTGCTCGTGGTGATATTGTTGTGAGCAAAATTAGTACTCATGAAAATCCTGCAGATATGATGACTAAGTCACTTCCTATAACCAAGTTTGAGCATTACTTAGACTTGGTTGAAGTTAAACCCTTAAGGGGTTTTATGGAAGAGGTGGAGAACTTGTTCATTGAGAGTTCGCGATGAAGAACTTGTTCATTGAGAATTCAAGGTGGAGATTGTTAGAATTACGTGACTCAAATCCTTATTTAAATAAAATACAGTGGTAAAATAAAATAAAAGTAAATCCATATAGAACTACACTTCTTTTATTTTATTTTAGAATAAGGTTTTTTAAACCTTATTAAACTCCATCTATTTTATATTAATTAGAATAAGGTGT
The DNA here is from genome assembly GCF_025698485.1 of Gossypium arboreum. Classification (NCBI taxonomy): domain Eukaryota; kingdom Viridiplantae; phylum Streptophyta; class Magnoliopsida; order Malvales; family Malvaceae; genus Gossypium; species Gossypium arboreum. The sequence goes on along the minus strand of NC_069073.1, from coordinate 8,026,918 downwards.
TTCAATCTTACTACACTCCTATTAGAATATGGCTTTACAAGCCTATAAATAGACATAGTCTATTCCTCTTGTAATTATTCGAATTCGATATAGTGAATTTTCTTCTCCTCTGCCCGTGGTTTTTTCTTCAATAGGGTTTCCAGGTAAAATCTGTGTGTTTTTTTATTTTATTTTATTTTATTTTCACACCTCTAATTCATTTGGATCACAAACACATTTTCGACGTCCAATTACAAATGGTAAGAAAATATTATTTTATATTATTTTATTTTAATTAATATAATTATTAAGTTGCTAATAATATTATTTTTTATATTTTTTATATTTATATAACTAGGACGAAGATTAGATTATTAAAGCTTATATACACAATTTAAGTGTGAGAGTAGCGCGTGTTATTGAACAACACTTGGAAGAGGCTGGATTCTTACATGTGTTCCGTATGCTTGGCAGGAAAAACTTGGAGTCTGCACTTATCAGTACTTTGCTGGAAAGATGGAGACCTAAGACACACACATTCCATCTTCCATGTGGTGAGTGTACGATTACAATCGAGGATGTGGCATTACAACTCAGTTTGTCAATTGATGGGCCAATTGTTATAAGGGTAGTGCATGTTGGTGATTGGAGTGCAATTTTCCACCAACTATTAGGCAAGGTGCCGAACAAGTTTAGTGATAGCTGAATAGATATACAACGGCTAGAAGATAAATTTTAACATCTCGATAACTCTTTTAGTATAGTTGAAATACAATAATTTGCTTGAGCATTCATACTGAGGTTGATCGGCGGTCTTCTAATACCAGATAAATCTCGAAATCTAGTACATTTAAGGTGGTTCTTATAACTAATCGACTTAAAAGAAGCTGAACAAATTAGTTGGGGATCAGTTGTCTTGGCTACATTATATCAAGTGATGTGTTAGGGAACTGAAGTATAGAAAATAAAAATCGGTGGTTGTATACTCATTTTTTAGTCATGAGATGGTAAGCTTACCATTTTTACATCTACGAATAAACTTCCTTTATTAATTTTCACTCGTAATAAGATAATATTCATTTAATAATATAATTATCATATTATTTATTTTCATTATTATATTTTTGGAATAACATATTATTTGAATAGGTGGAATAATGAAGTAAGTTATGTGGGTATACCAAATGAGTTTGAAGATATCCAGTTATCGTTAGATCAATGGCTAGAAGTCAAGGTTAGTTTTTGAAATATTCAATTATATAATAATTACATAAGGATTTGAAATTCAATATTAGGTATGTAATAAAATTTATAATTTTGTAATGTAGTTTGAATGGATGTGATACTCTAATTTGAGAATTCTAGAATGCATCCTGACCGAATTTTTGACGAATCACAATATTTGGCATGTTGAATAGCCATTGATAGTTTTTGCAATGGTTGAGATGAACGAATCTTACAGAATGATGCGCCAATTTGGGTTTGTGAAAAATATACTGTCCTCACCCCAAGAGCTCGATGAACTTCACAAGATTGACTTGCGGGGAAACACCGATGAAAATCGAATTTGACGACCTTCGATTACATGACACAGTTTAAACTTCACGGTAAGTCATATCTATTTTCGGAAGAGGAAAGGAGTAGAAAAATTTGTCATAGAAGGCTAACAAGACCCCATTTGAGGTTGCGATCGAGAGTACATGCATTAAGTTCATCATAATCTCCAACCTCAAATTTTATACCGATGGATACACCACCTATTGATCAGTATGGATACCCCTAACCCTTCTTAGTCTTCAGATTAGGGTTACAGAGCATTACTATGCAAATTCGAACAATTAAATTCAAAACATAATTACTTAAAAATTTATCGCAAACCTAGCAAACATCTATACATTTGAGCCTTAAATCAGGCCTTTGAGGCCCTAAAAATAGTTTGAGATCAATCTGAGACTAAATCGAAACAAATCAAAAAATTTGGAAAAAAGTTAAAAATTTTGAAAACAGGGGTCACACGGTTGTGTGGCTAGGTACATGACCTAGCCCAGATCGTGTAACATCGAACAAAGAGATACACGACCATGTCCCAGTCCGTGTAACTCACTGAGTTAGGTCACACGGCCATGTCTCAGGCCATGTGCCAGACAGTGTAATTCTCTGACTTGTGACACACGACCGTGTGACAGCTCGTTTCCCAAGTTGTATGCTCCATAATTTGACCCTAAAAATAAGCCATTTCAAGACCAAAACAAATCCAATCATCCATACCATTTGTGCATACATTTAATAGACCTAAAAATCTTTCAAAACACATTTAACATACCAATTCAAACAACTTATTTCATATAACCAATATGCCATTCAAAGGCACCACATTTATACTAAAACCACTTCAATCATAAAAGGCTATATTGCCATTCTTTAGACACAAAACCTATTTCATTTAACTACCTAATGACATTAATTTCAACCATTCACATATTACCATAAACACACCATAAGGTCCATATATTACAAGCACTTAAAAATGACCAAAACACTTAAACTTGCCTAAGCATTATAGGTCTAACTTGCCAAAATATGTACTCCAAAGTCTTATTCATCCCAAAATGATCATTATCATACTCAAAGACATTCATTATAAAAAGGTCCTATACATGTTATTTTATTCTTTCCTATACTTATATCAATCCACATTTTTGCTCATTTCATTCAAAATTCAAGGAATTTACCATTTAAACAATTTAATCCTTAAACCTTAAATTCAAAAATCACTTAACAAAACAAGGTTGTTTAGCAATCAAGTTTAATAATCTATCAATAAAAATTAAAACACATTAAAAAACAATCATGGAAAGTCCCTCAACCTTTAATAGTTTTTCAAATTAACCCCTAGGCTAAGTAGTTTAAGCTAAAATGAGCTCAAAAACATAAAAATCACAAAAAGCAGGTTACAAAATCTTACCATGCAAGCTCTTGAATTGGCTGAACCTTAAAGCTATAAAAATTGTGTTTTATCTCTTCAATTTTTGGTGGAGAAGACGACTAATGAAGATGATACTAGTTTGTTTTATTTTAATTTAAGATCTATTTATTAAATTACTAATTTACCCTTAGTTTATTAGTTTACAAAATGACAAAAATAAATCATAATTGTCCATTAACTTTTCATATGGTATAAATACCATCTAAGTCCATTAGCTTTCTTTTCCATAGCCATTTAGTCCTTTTAAACTAATAGAATTCAACTTTTGAATCTTTTTCAATTTAATCCTCTTTACCTAATTAACCATTTAAACTTCAAAATTTCTAAATAAAAATTTAAAACTACCTTAAACTAACCCTATAGACATTAAATAAATATTAAAACATTTACTCACTCGTCAGAATTGTGGTCCCAAAACCACTATTTTCGACACCACTGAAATTAGGCTGTTACAATTAGGGCTTTTACTAACCCCATGGTTTTCATGTTGGAAAAAATCAGATTCAAAAACGATTTTCTTGCACAACAGAAAATTAAAATTTTAAAAATCGAGTCAGTTTGTGATATTTATAGTAATAAACTTTTTACCAAAATCGCACCTATGTTTTTAGCTAGATGGATCCTTGTCATTTCTGGCTTTCAACTGAATGACCTTATCTGTTATTCTCGTACCACGAACTACTTTGAGTGTGGCCTCAAACGAAGTTGAATCAAACACAGAACCATAAATTATTTACTTTACTTTCAGTGAAAAAAATCTCTTTCCAATAGAAATCGTTAGAATTATTTTTTCCGGAAAATAGAATTTATACTTGGAAAATAAATTCTCACTATTTTCAAGTAGAATAATAATATCTTAATATTGGGAAAGGTGCCCATATTGTAGTAAACATGTAATTGTTTTCTATGTATTTGAACAATGAATAGATAAATTTCATAGTTCACTATTATGTCATTTGTATTTCTATCTTTCATATTTTGTATGTATAGCGAAATTGTGACAAACAAATATTACCTCATTGATTGTCTAAGTTAAAATTGATGATAAGTGGCATTGTAAGAACATTTACATTGCGAGAAAGATAACTTACTTCAGTAGATGATCTAAACGAGTCCGTAATCCCGTAAAAATCAAAGTGAGCATTTGATTTAAATACTTAGAAGGATTATTATGTCGTCTACAATTCCAATTAGGGAGATGGCTAGTCTTGGATATCGGATCAATTGAATCTATGGGTAGATACATAGATGTATTCATTGGAAGGATGATACATTGGACCGAACCCAAGTTGAATTAATTCTGACCTTGTTTGTGAATTAATTCACTTGTAACGTTTATGGTGTGACTTGCCTAAATCCTGAGTTAGTCACTGACCATGCGTATGTAACTCATGTGTTTTGATATAAATGGAGGCTTATGCTCCAATGATGGTCGAGCCGATAACTGGTATGTTGGGTACATGACTTGTGTATGACATGGTTTTACTAGAAATAATGAGATTCATAGCTCGATTAAGGATTTAACGATATCCTTTCACTGGCATTGTGTGGATTGATAAGTATGAAACATGACCACGGGTTGCTCGTTCTTGATCGAGCAATTTATCACAGTCATTAGTTAACAATGATCATATTAATCATTAAGAAGACACAATGGTGACAATGAGATAAAAGAGGACTGTATTGAGTGAACGAATTTAACTCAAAGGAATTAAGGATATCATATGAATGTAACACACCCCTGAGGAGGTTATTGGACAAAACAGTTGAATGAATTATGTCGAAACCATTTTTTGAAAACGGGAAATTGACTTTGAAAATGAAAAGTTGGGAGTCGCCACCAATCGTTTTTAATAGGGTGTGATTGGTTCACCTCAAAACACGGTCGTTTTTAACAAATAAATAAAATTTTCAAAACGACGATTTTGGTCTACGAAAATAAAAAATTGGTTCGGGAGTCAGTTACGTACGAGGAAGGATTAGCACCCTCGACACGCCCAAAATTGGTACTTGATTGATTATTTAGTGTCTCAATGTCAAAAATTAAAGATTTGGACAGAGTTCAAAACGCGATCCTCCTTTTATTGGCTTTTAAAACATTTAGGTAAGTCAAATGTGTATTAAAGACCATCTTACCTTGAGGTAAAACGTTACATCCAGTACGTTAGGACACAATATTTTTGACCCTCAGATGTGATCTTGCCTTTAAAACGTGCGTTTTTAGCTTTAAGAGGGTATTCGAACATTCAAAGCAGACCAAGAAAGCGAAACCCAGTACGTTAGGGCACGATCCTTTGAATTCTTTAAATATCGAACATTGCCTATGTTTTGAAAAATTTTGAGAGTGAACCGATAAAGGGATATTTTGATATTCAAAACAAACAAAGAAGGCGAAAAAAAAAAAAAAAATAATAATTTAGTATATAAAAAAATCAATGAAAAAACTATGGTATATAAAAATAATAAAATAATAAAGTAGGTTTATTAAAATTATAAAAAAAACTTTAACGAAGAATATATACATATAAAAATTATAAATAATGATAGTAAAATAATAGTAGTAAACGGTAGGAAAAAAAATGATGAATAAAATATAATAAGTATAATAAACTATATTTAAAATTATTATAAAATATATATATATAAAAAGAAATAACACAGAAAAAAATGATTATTAGCAAAAGAAAAAATGATATGCCAAATAATGTAATACATATAATGACAAGTTATACATAAAATAATTAGTTTTACTTAAAAAATGTATACAAAGCATATAACAAATATAAAAATAAATAAATAATATAATAATGTGAAACATAACTCAAATTGACTAAATTAAATGGAAGAAAAAATAACGAAAATGATATAATAAGTATAATAAATAATAGTGTAAAAAAAAATAATACAATAAATAATAGGAAAATAACCTAAAATAGTTAAATAAAATAGCAATAGATTAATAATAATAGTACCAAGAGAATTTAATTTTGTGATAAAAGTGTTTAAAATAAGCAAAATAGGGCTTAATTGAGATCAAAACGGAAGTTCTAGGATAAAGCACAAATAAAAGGGGAAAGGAGGACCTCATTGAAGGCGCGTGGAACAAGGGGTTTAAAATGTAATTTACCCAAATTTCGAACCTAGCATTTAATATGGACCAAATTAAAAGTTGCACAAAATTGTCGGGTGAAATTCAAAACAAAAGTGAAGCGATTTGGGCAGCAAGAAAATGTATAGGGACACGATGCACAAATTGACCCTTAAGGGCAAAACACGTGGGCCCCGCCACTTTAAAAGCTATTGAATGGTTCTGCAGGACCCATTTTATTTCTTATTCTCATTGTTTTTCAAACAAAAAGAAGCGAATGCTTCTTCTTCCCTACTCCCTTTCCATTTTTCTTTGCTAGAATTCAACCTAGCTTGCGCCACCTTGAGGATCATCGGTGCCACGCACCTCCACCCCACCACGGCTTCACGGATCAAGACCAGTAAGCCCTCCTTTCTCTTTTAAAACTTTGTTTGATTATTTTCAAAAATAAGGAAAAAAAAAAGGAAAAAATGTAGATGTACAACAAAGGCTAAAAACCTTGAAAAAAAAAACTATAATCACCTTTGATTCTATTGGATGGTATTAAAAGTTTACTCGAAATCTGTGTATTTCTCTTTATTTCTCTTGATTCCCCCGAAAAAAAAAACCCCCATTTATACCGTATTTTCAATAGCTTTTTATAGCCTAGAAATAAAACAAGGGAAAAACAAGTCTCCTTCTGTTACTATGCTTCTTATTGTTTTCTGTTGAAGATATAGCTGCAAAAATCTCAGAATCGAGAGGCGTGGCGGAGTGGGACACTGGTGAGAGGCGTGCGGCGCGAGGACTCATGCAACAACTTTGAGTCTCTGTTCGTTTGGGCCTTGTTTGGGTCTATTTTTGTGCCTATATTTCTTGTATTGGATCATGGCATGAATTTGGTCCTACAGCTGCCCCTCTTTGCTCATTGTCGTGTAATGAGAACAGAGCAAAGATTGTAGAAGGGCCAAATTTGCCTGGGCCAGCTGAGTCTTGTCTTCCTTGCCGCAACCCACTGCGCCTTATTGTTTCAAAACGCTCCGTTGCTGCTTCACGGGTATGTGATCTGCTATAATTTGATCTGCTTTACTCCTGCTCAGTAAAGATAAGATCTGTATGTTTAGCCTACTTCACTCCTGCTCAATGAAGATAAAGCTGGTGGCTGAAATCTACTCCATTGCCGATATATAGAGATAAGACTCGCAAAATTTGATCTCGCTTCACTCCTCGCCGGTGAAGATAAGATCTAGTATATAGCCTGCTCCACTCCTGCTCAGTGAAGATAAGGCTGGTGATTGGAATCTGCTCCATCTCCGGTACGTGGATATAAGATTCATCAAAATTCGATTTACTTCACTTCTGCCGGTGAAGATAAGATCGGTATTTAGCTTTGTTCCACTCTCGCCGGTGAAGACAAGGTCGATGATTGGAATCGCTCCATCGCGATGCGTGGAGATAAGATTCATCAAAATTGATCCGCTTCATTCCCGCCGGTGAAGATAAGATCGGTTTATAGCTGCTTCACTCCTCGCCGGTGAAGATAAGGCTGATGATTGGAATCTGCTCCATCGCCGGTACGTGGAGATAAGATTCACCAAAATTTGATCTGCTCCGCTCCTGCTCAGCGAAGATAAGATCTGCTATATTTAACATGCTTCACTCCTGCTTAGTGAAGATAAGGCTGATGATATCTGTAATCTTGCTACATTGTCCACTGGGGAATCCATCTGTAGCAGAGTGACATGCTTATGCCATGATTAATGTGAACCAAATGTTTCTAACTACATGTAATATGGATGTTAAATGCACAAAATGCAAAATGTCATGAGAATGATCCATTTTTAATTTTTGGGTTGTCATCGCTCGTCGTTTACTAAGGTAACATCCCTGACATATGCCTTCTTGTTCAGCTCAGTAGAAGAGGACTTGGAGATGCAATTAATTCCTTATTTCTCACACATTTCTAGCCCTTTTAAGCTTGGTGAGTTCTAAATAATCGTCCTGTTTCAGGTTCTCGTACTGTTTAGAAACCTTTCAGGGTAATATGCAAAACCTTCTTTTGAGAGCATCATTAGTTCATTAATTATTATTTCAATAAAAATACTCGAAAAAGATTATAATGATAGGTAGAACTAAAATTTATTCGAGTCAGAATTTGCGAAAGATGTATCAACAAAGAAAGCAGTCATTGCTTGAGATACAAAAACAGATGAAAAGGAATAGAATAGGTCCCCCAGAGTTTGCAGCTTGAGTTTCTCTGCACGAACTCCTCGAGGACCTTTTAAACTTGGCATGCGCCGGAGGATCTATAGCATTTTGTTGATGCCCCAAGATGTAGCTTATCCCCTCTTTGTCGATTCAAGTGTAGTGAGATTGCCGCTTGCCCCAATTTGGATCGAAATTTGAATTGCCCTTTGCGGGTTTTCAACTCAAAACCCCTTTGGTCTCAAGGCACCTTTTACGGGTTTTCACCTTAGCCTCTCTTTTTTTTTTTTTTGGCGCCCTTTACGGGTTTTCACCTCGAGTGCTTCAAGCAAAATATCTTTTGACAGAATCCAAATTTATCGGGTTAGGCAAGCTCTTGCCATCCATCTTTGCTAGTATCAATGCCCCTCCAGAGAAAGCTTTTTTTACCACATAGGGTCCTTCCCAATTTGGCATCCATTTCCCCCTGAAATCTTTTTGCATAGGGAAAATCTTTTTCAACACTAAGTCTCCCTCATGGAACACCCTAGGGCGAACTTTTTTGTTGTAGGCTCGCATCATTCTCCTCTGGTACATTTGGCCATGACGAATAGCCTTTAGCCTCTTCTCTTCAATCAAGTTTAGTTGATCGTAACGAGATTGGATCCATTCGGCTTCATTTAACTTCAACTCTGATAAAACTCGGAGAGAAGGGATTTCGACCTCAATAGGTAAAATTGCCTCCATCCCATAAACCAATGAGAAAGGTGTTGCCCCGGTAGAAGTTCTGGCAGATGTCCGATAAGCATAAAGGGCAAATGGGAGCTTTTCATGCCAATCTTTGTAAGTTTCCACCATCTTCCCCACAATCTTCTTTATATTCTTATTAGCTGCCTCAACCGCCCCATTCATTTTCGGGCGGTATGGTGATGAGTTGTGATGTTTAATGTTGAACCAACTGCAGACTTCTGCTATTGCGCTGTTGTTCAGATTCAACGCGTTGTCGGATACGATTCTTTCTGGTATACCATAACGACATATGATCTCCTTCTTCAGGAACTTGCTGACCGCCGACTTTGTGACATTGGCGTACGAAGCAGCCTCTACCCATTTGGTAAAGTAGTCAATAACCACAAAAATAAATCGATGTCCGTTGGAAGCTTTTGGCGAAATTGGCCCAATGACGTCCATGCCCCACATTGAGAATGGCCATGGGGAAGTCATAACATGGAGGGGTGAAGGAGGCACATGGATCTTGTGTCCATAAATTTGACACTTATGGCATTTCTTAGCGTAATTGATGCAATCTCCTTCCATTGTAGACCAGTAATATCCGAATCTCATGATTTGTCGAGCCATTGTGAAACCATTGGCATGTGTCCCACAGACACCATCATGGACTTCCTCTAGAATTTTCTTTGCCTCAACAGCGTCAACACATCTTAACAACACCTGATCCTTTCTCTTCTTATATAGGACCTCACCGCCTAGGACATAGTCACTGGCTAACCTCCTCAATGTTCTTTTATTATTTTCGGTTGCTTTATCTGGGTACGCACGGCTCTTCACATATTATAAGATATCATGATACCAAGGATGATCATCTCTCTCTTCCTCTTCATCAACATTACAGCAGTGAGCTGGGGCCTCACAAATACTCATCTGAATTGGCTTCATATCCTCCTGTTCATTTACTTTGACCATGGAAGCCAGTGTAGCCAAGGCATCAGCCATCTGATTCTCGCTTCGCGGGAGGTAATGAAAGGTAATATCATCAAACTTTTCAATTAACTCCAGGATTAACTTTCGGTAACTGATCAATTTGGGATCTCTCGTTTCCCACTCGCCTTTAAGCTGATAAATTACCAATGCAGAGTCTCCGTACACTTCTAATACTTTGATTTCGCGGTCTATAGCTGCCCGAATTCCCATAATACATGCCTCGTATTCTCTCATGTTATTTGTGCAGTCAAAATCCAGCTTGCAAGTGAACGGATAATGATCTCTATTTGGGGATATTAGTACTGCCCCAACTCCATTTCCAACGGCATTTGATGCTCTGTCAAAATTTAATTTCCAGGAATGATTTTTAGGTATGTCCCCTTCAACGATTGCTACATACATTAGATCTTCATTGGGGAAATTGAAATTCAAAGGTTCATAATCCTCCAAAGCTCTACTGGCTAGGAAATCTGCTATTGCACTCCCCTTCACAGCTTTTTGGTTTACATAGACTATGTCAAATTCGGAGAGCAGAATCTGCCACCGGGCCATCCTTCCATTTAAAGCGGTTGACTCCATCATGTATTTGAGAGGGTCTAGCTTTGAGATTAGCCAAGTTGTATGGTACAACATGTATTGCCTCAACCTTCGTGTTGTCCACACCAAAGCACAACATAGCTTCTCAATTGGCGGATACCTCATTTCACACTCAGTAAATTTTTTACTGAGGTAATATATCGCTCTTTCTTTTCTCCCAGCCTCATCGTGTTGGCGAGCACACACCCCATCGAATTATCAAATCTTGTTAAGTATAGTATCAATGGTCTACCGTGGCTTGGTGGTGTTAGCAGTGGGGGACTAGACAAATATTGTTTAACCTTTTCAAAGGTTTTTTGGCATTCATCATCCCATACCCCAAGATTGTGCTTTTTAAGAAGACGGAATATGGGGTCGCACTTCTCTGTCAGTTGCGAAATAAACCGTGCGATTTAGTTTAGTCTCCCTAGAAAACCTCGGACTTCTTTCTGAGTTCTTGGCGGAGGCAGCCCCTGTATAGCCTTGACTTTATCAGGGTCAACTTCTATTCCCTTCTCACTGACTACGAAGCCAAGTAACTTTCCAGACCTAGCTCCGAAGGTGCATTTTGACGGATTGAGCTTTAATTGGAATTTTCTCAACCTCAGGAACAATTTTCTCAACACTCGCACATGCTCCTCTTCAGTTCGGGATTTTGCAATCATGTCGTCAACGTAGACCTCAATTTCCTTGTGCATCATGTCATGGAACAAGGTTACCATGGCTCTTTGGTATGTGGCTCCTGCATTTTTCAGCCCGAAGGGCATCACCTTGTAGCAAAACGTTCCCCATAAAGTTATGAATGTGGTTTTTTCCATGTCCTCAGGATGCATCTTGATCTAATTGTACCCGGAGAACCCATCCATGAAGGAGAATAGTGAATAGCCTGCCGTATTATCCACTAGAGTGTCAATGTGAGGCAATGGAAAGTTATCCTTTGGGCTGGCCTTGTTTAAATCTCTGTAATCTACACACATCCGTACTTTCCCATCTTTCTTAGGGACAGGGACGACGTTGGCTACCCATTCTGAATAATTGACCAACTGTAGGAATCCGGCATTAAACTGATTCTTGACTTCTTCCTTTATTTTCATTGCTACATCGGGTCTCATCCTTCGGAGCTTCTGCTGAACTGGCTTGTACTCCTTTTTTGTAGGGACACGGTGCACTGCGATATCGGTACTTAAACCAGGCATATCCTGGTATGACCATGCAAAGACGTCCTTGAATTCTTGCAACAGCTCAATGAGGTTCTGTCTTGTTTTCTCGTTAACGCAAGTGCCAATTTTAACTTCCTTCCCCTCTTCCAGGGCCACAATCTCAGTAGTCTCTTTGTGTGGCAGGATCTGTTCATCTTCTCGCTCCACCATCCTTAACAAATCGGGAGATTAACCACGATCTTCATCCTCTTTAAAATCTTGAAATCCCTCAAAGCGCATGTCTTGCTCAAAAGGAGATTCAGGCTCGTATCAGCATTACTCATGACGTTGACATCTGGGGGCCTATTATGAGTATAAGAGAATACCAAAAGAAAACGAAATGAATAATTCCTCTTTATGGTATGATTATGTATGAAATGAAAAGGAAGAAAGAATAATTGCTCGAACCGATATATGAAAATGCATTTTTATTGAAAATAATAATGTTTAAACATGAGCCTATTTCACGAAAGATTCTTATTGTCCCTAGGCTAGAAGACAACAAGTGGGTTTTGAATATTACTCTGTGTTATCTCTAAAGATTACAGGAATTTCTTCTACAGTCCAGTTATTCAAAACACTCCCAGGCTCATACGGGCAAATGCCTGATAAATTTCTTTCCATTGCTTCCTCTTCAAATATGGCATTGATGCTCCAAATTCCCCTAGCATCTTCAGTTATTCCTTCTTTCACCTTATGCTGTATGGAATGGATAAACCCTCCAGATACAAATGTTTGGGAAATGTGGGGGAAGTTCATCGGTTCCCACCTGACTTCTGTCCTTCTCAATCTCGCTCTCCGCTGTTCTTGTTTCCTTTCAAACTCCTTTTTCACTTGGCTTGCATCTGGCCTGAATCCCAAACCGAAGCGATCCCACTTGCCAACCAAGACTGGCACTCTAACTTTTCCACGAAGGTGCTTTCTGAGTCCTCTGCCAGGTAACGCGCCTTTCCCAACTGTCAACTGCAGGCTCATTTTCGTAGCCCTTGATATCCTAGGTATCGGAATCCTGTGTCCTTCAGCTATAAACGTTGCGTTTACAAACTCTAATGATCGAAATGAACATTCAACTGCTTCGTTGTCATTCTCTATGTAGGGTGTATCACTGGTAACTGACGCAATAATGTCCTCCTCCACATTTATTGTTATTAGCCGACCCTCAGTAACCATCTTTAGCTTCTGATGCAGCGAGGATGGCATTACCCCAGTTGAATGAATCCAAGGTCTTCCTAATAGACAGTTATAAGAAGGCTTAATATCCATCACGAGGAAATCTACCTCGTACATGTTTGGGCCAATCTGAAGAGGTACTTCTACCCGGGTAGCGTATACCCCTTGCAACGTGTAGTGACATGTAGAGCCTTAATAGACCCCCTACCCCCGGGTGGTATCTCATCATCGCTGAAGGAGATGAAATTGTCAGCGCTTATATTGCTGACGAGACGATCCAATTTGTTAACTGAAATGTCATCCGCAACATAGGTTTTATTCAACACTTTCATCAATGAGTTGCGGTGGACCTCCGAATTTAACAGCAGAGCCAATACCGATATGCGATCCGGTTGTTGGTGTAGTTGTTCCACAACATTATACTCGCTGTGTTTTAGGAACTTCAAGAACTCCTTGGCTTCCTTTTTCATTACTGGCTCATTAACTAGTGGTTCTGATCTCTCTGCTTCTTGCCTAAACATGACGAGTTTCCCTTTTGCTGGTTCGGTTTCTATGTTTGGCGTGTTAATCGAACCCTCCTTCTTTGAAACTGCTATACTACAGTTATAATTCTAAGGCACCCTATGGCTATCTTTATAAGGGGAAGCTGTTGGCTTCTGGATTATAACTCTTGGTGTAATTCTTACTTCTACTTCACTAACTCTAGGCTTCGAAATAATTATCACTGGACGGCTGGCTCTGCCGCCTTCTTCACTCGACTCTCCTCCTAGCGAGCATACATCCCCCTCTTCGACAGACTTAAAGAACTCCAACTCCTTATTATCCATTAGACCCTATACTAGGGCTCTGAACTCAATACAATTCTGGATCTCGTGATCTTTCTCATGATGGAACTCACAGTAATTCCGTGTATCTTGGATTTTATCTCCCAACCCTTGCGGGACTAAACCTCTCTTCTGCATTTCATTCCAAACTAGCTTCAATGGGGTTCTCACCTCCGCGATATTCAACTTGACTTTTCTTCCCACATTCTCAATTATCGCGTTTACCCCTTTATCAGTATGACTGGGCAACGGATTTCCTGTACCAGGTGTATCATCAAATTTTAGAACACTTGCTTTGATAAGCCTTTCCACGCACCTTTTGAATGAGGTATAGTTTTCTATCGAGTGACCCGTAATCCCTGCGTGGTATTCGCACTGAGCATTTGTATCGTACCACTTAGGGTATGAGGGCTGCAACGGTTCTAAGTGGAAAGGAGCCACTACATGTGTATCAAACAGACTTTTGTACAACTCCCTATATGTCACTGGTATGGGAGTAAATTGAAACTTCTCTATATTCTGTCTCATGTTAGGCTCCTACCTTGGTGAGGCCTGCTGGCATGTGACTATCGCCCTTGACTGATTAACAGTGGCCGGTTTTGCGTAGCCTAAGCTTACATTACCTACTTCATTCTCTCTTTTCTTCGGGGCTGACCTTCTCGTGTTCTCTCCGACTTCTATCTTACCTGATCTTATGGCATTTTCTATCATTTTGCCAGACATTACTATGTCTGCAAAGCTCTTGGTTGCGTTACCTAACATATGAGTAATGAAAGGCGCCTTTAATGTATTGATGAAGAGCATGGTTGTTTCTTTTTCTAGCAACGGTGGTTGGACCTGTGTAGTGACCTCTCTCCATCTCTGAGCATACTGCCAGAAGCTTTCACTTGGCTTCTTCTCCATATTCTGGAGTGTGATCCTGTCCAGTACTATATCTGTTATATGGCCGTACTGCTTCATGAATGCCTGAGCTAGGTCCTTCCATAACTTAACTTGGGTACAACTCAACTGATTGTACCATTTGGCCGCAGCCCCAGCCAAACTGTCCTGAAAACAGTGAATCAACAACTGATCATTATTGACATGACCCGTCATTCTCCGACAAAACATCGTGATGTGAGCCTCAGGGCAACTAGTTCCGTTGTATCTTTCAAATTCTGGTATTTTGAACTTGAGAGGTAATACTAAATCTGGGACTAGACTCAACTCTCTGGCATCCATTTCGCAGTAATTATCAGCACTTTCCAACGCCTTGAACTTCTCCACCAACCATTTATATTGGTCCTCCATTTGTTTGGGCAGTTCTGTTTTTTCTTTTTCCACCTCTGCTGCGTCGTCGAAGTCAGGGACCTGGGGGTTTGCTAGATTATCCTTAGGGTTGGTGCTCGATCCCGCTGGGAAGTTTACTGGTACTGAGGTACCAGTTTGATAAAGAGGTTGGACATTAACAGACACCCTTGGTGGTTGTGTTTGCATGTTTGCTGGCGCAAAACTTGTAGGACAAGCGGAATCCTCATTGTCATTTCTCGTGTCAACCATAGGGCCTTTTCCTTTGTCAGACCCTCCTTTAAACAGCTGTGTCAGCTGGCTTATCATGCTATTTTGTAATTCTAGCGTGTTTCTCTGGGACTCCAGCATTTGGTCTCTCATTTCCTGCTGGATCTTAGCCAGCTGCTCTTGCATCTGAGCCTGCAATTGCTCTTGCATCTCCTTTTGCATTTGCTCAAACCTCTGATCCATATCCTTTGTCTTCCTTCGTGTAGTAATCTGGTGTTCCGTGGTAACTAGATAAATGGCCACTAATTAATAAGGTTCTTTTGTGTATATGATGTTATGCGATGCAATGTAATGCAAATGCATGACATGAATGCAAAAAGGAGACGTCGATTCGAATTCAATTTCATTTAGAAAACTTCACTGAAAAACAAAATCTTTTACATAAAATGAATTACATATACGGTCTTGCCCTAACACCCAAAGCTTTTACTTTCCTAAGAAGGTAGGCTAACTCTCACCCCCGATCTGATTCTAACTTATATTTAGCTCCTAGCACATCTGCTTGGACCGCCAAAGTTTGTAAATGATCAGCCACCTCTCGTATCTGAGCTATAGCTTCACCCATTAAGTAATCCCTATCTCGGACCTGACCCTGAGATCGGTGAAGTTGCTCCCCTAGTTGCTCATTATTTGCTTACAATAATTCAATTTGACTCACAGTTCTGAAGTGTAGCTTCAAGTTCTTCTACTTTCCCCTTCAAATTCTCGATCTTGCTTAGACTAGCTCTTAATTTAATTACTGAGTTACGACACCGATGATGCTGTAGTGCCGTTTCTAACTCCTCCATCTGAGCTCTTAACATCTATTTTTCATTCTGGCTATCATCCAAACTCTTTTTACAAGTGACTTCTCGTGCCTGAGCATCGTGGAACTTTCTTTCCCACCAATCAGCCCTAGCCTTTTCCTCTTGGATTTCTTGCCTCCACTGTTCAGACGTTTTACCTAAGCCAGCATTTCTCATTGACTTATGCAGCTGCTTGTAATCAGTCTTCAGACTGTCTAGGTCCTCCTCAACTTCTCTCTTTCTCTTTCTCAAATTCTTAGCCTCGGATTTTTGAACATCAACATCCAACTTTAAGTATACTTTTTCCTCCTCCAATTGCTCTATTTTCCTTTCTAACTCTGAGGTTTACTTTTCGAAGTCTTGCTTTATGATTTCCAATTCAGAGGGAACCACTCGCAGATATTCCTCTATTGGTCGAGCTTCTTCTAAATTCGGCCTCGGGATATTATCGTTAACCCTTCTACTCCACCATTTGTTATATTCAGGAGTTACCATTGGATTCACAGCAACTCTCTTTATCCGGCAAGTTTGGTTCCAGGCATTATAAATCTCACGGCTCTTTTTCTTGGAGTCTTTCTCCCCATACGAGAACCCACTCTGAGCTAGCCCTTGTGTCATCGGTATAAATTGTCTTGATCTATATTGCCTCAATACCAGTAGAGGGGCATATCCAATGGCTCCTCAAATCCCCAACAAAGGGACCCAATCATAACTCCCACATCGGTAGAGAATCTCATCAAAAACCATCCAAGGGGCCTTCCATTCGATATCCTCTTCTTGGAGATTTTGAAGTATCACCATCCATTTTTCCTCTGTTATGTCATCTTTTCTCGATATGGCCACTATCTCTTTCAAAGGTGAGTAATCTCCGAAAAAATGTCGGTAAGAGGCCTTTTCTACCCTCCAAAAGTGGCTATGAAACCATACTAACAATAGTTGTGCACACCTAATAAATCTGCCTTCACCTGACCTCCGACATACACTTAAAGATCTGAAAGTCTCAGCCAGGATTGTAGGAACTGGAGTGACTCCTTTACCTAGTCGGTCAAATAGATCGGCGACTGCTTCATCTACATGCCTTAAAGCCTTAGGGAAAATAACCAAACCATAAATGCTCAAGGCGAAGACATCAACTCTTTTCTTCATGTCAAGGTGTGTCAAGATCAGATCTCTCAAATTTTCCCAAGGGATGCACTTTCCACTGCCTTTCTGCTGGACCCGAGCCTCAACCCACTGTTCACTCATCCCAGTGATGTTCATCAACCTCTTTACAAAGGTTGGGGTATTGACAGCTCTAGAATAAATCTTATCAACTTGAAACCTCGGACAGCGAAGCAAGGCTGTGTATTCCTCGACAGTAGGTGCTAGATCCACCTTTCCGAAGGTAAAACAATTGTAGGCGGAATTCCAAAATTGAGCCATGGCGCGGAACAAATACCTATCTACCTTAACATCGAGGAGATAAGGAACATCACCATAATTACAGTATAGTAGCTGCTTCATCTTATCATCCCAGTGACTCCATAATTCTTTCAACTCCTGAAGATCTTTCTGAACCACACTAATACGAGTAAAGTCCCATAACTCTGACGTGTACTCCTTTTTCAAACTGTCACCTTTCTCTAACTGTGCATTCTCTGACCATCTTTGGACAAATGCGTTGTCTTTCACTTTATCAAGGAATTCATTCTTCATGGCAAAACTTTCTAATAGAACCGAACCGTATATCGACACCTACTTTTAGGATGAAAATGTTATGCAATCACTATTAAAGAAAGAAGGAAGAACCTAAGTTAGAATTCATGCATAAAAATAAAAATCAAAGTAATCAAGAAATTATCAACCGCCTATTCAGGAAACCACTAGGGTTAGGTGTAATTCTACCTAAGGCGGGTTCCTACAGCTCACTATATGTGATTTAGTTCTAAAGTAAAGGTACCTGAACCAGCAGATTCCTCGACCCCCGCCCATTATAGGTTCAGATGGATCAAGTTCGGTTCAGGGGAATACATTTCCTTATGCCTGTGCGGAGGTGAAAACTTCACGAAGACATAAGTACAGATGTATTCCGGAAGTGATCCCCTAGCCTATGCGGAGGTGAAAACCTCACGAAAGCATAGTTTCTCACTCCCACTTAAAAGGTGCGACCACAACGGTCATGCAAAATGATGCAAGAATATATCGAAAGACTCGACAAATAAAGTAAAACCCACATGATAAAAACTGACAAAAACACAGAAATTACAATGAGAGGATCATAGATTTAAAAACCAAATTTCCAATTTTTGACAATAAGATAGAAAACAATCAATTTACAGCTCGACTCTCTGATGTCCCCAGTCGAGTCGCCAAGCTGTCGAAACCATTTTTTGAAAATGGGAAATTGACTTTGAAAATGAAAAGTTGGGAGTCGCCACCAATCGTTTTTAATAGGGTGTGATTGGTTCACCTCAAAACACGGTCATTTTTAATAAATAAATAAATTTTTCAAAATTACGATTTTGGTCTGCGAAAATAAAAAAATTGGTTCGGGAGTCAGTTACGTACGAGGAAGGATTAGCACCCTTGACACGCCCAAAATTGGTACTTGATTGATTATTTAGTGTCTCAATGTCGAAAATTAAAGATTTGGACAGAGTTCAAAACGCGATCCTCCTTTTATTGGCTTTTAAAACATTTAGGTAAGTCAAATATGTATTAAAGACCATCTCACCTTGAGGTAAAACATTACATCTAGTACGTTAGGACACAATATTTTTGACCCTCAGATGTGATCTTGCCTTTAAAACGTGCGTTTTTAGCTTTAAGAGGGTATTCGAACATTCAAAGCAGACCAAGAAAGCGAAACCCAAGACGTTAGGGCACGATCCTTTGAATTCTTTAAATATCGAACATTGCCTATGTTTTGAAAAATTTTGAGAGTGAACCGATAAAGGGATATTTTGATATTCAAAACAAACAAAGAAGGCGAAAAAATAAATAAATAATAATAATTTAGTATATAAAAAAATCAATGAAAAAACTATGGTATATAAAAATAATAAAATAATAAAGTAGGTTTATTAAAAATTATAAAAAAAACTTTAACGAAGAATATATATATATAAAATTATAAATAATGATAGTAAAATAATAGTAGTAAACGGTAGGAAAAAATAAATAAAATATGATGAATAAAATATAATAAGTATAATAAACTATATTTAAAATTATTATAAAATATATATATATAAAAAGAAATAACACAGAAAAAAATGATTATTAGCAAAAGAAAAAATGATACGCCAAATAATGTAATACATATAATGACAAGTTATACATAAAATAATTAGTTTTACTTAAAAAAATGTATACAAAGCATATAACAAATATAAAATAAATAAATAATATAATAATGTGAAACATAACTCAAATTGACTAAATTAAATGGAAGAAAAAATAACGAAAATGATATAATAAGTATAATAAATAATAGTGTGAAAAAATAATACAATAAATAATAGGAAAATAACCTAAAATAGTTAAATAAAATAGCAATCGATTAATAATAATAGTACCAAAAGAATTTAATTTTGTGATAAAAGTGTATAAAATAAGCAAAATAGGGCTTAATTGAGATCAAAACGGAAGTTCTAGGATAGAGCACAAATAAAAGGGGAAAGGAGGACCTCATTGAAGGGCGCGTGGAACAAGGGGGTTTAAAAATGTAATTTACCCAAATTTCTGAACCTAGCATTTAATATGGACCAAATTAAAAGTTGCACAAAATTGCTGGGTGAAATTCAAAAACAAAAGTGAAGCAGATTTGGGCAGCAAGAAAATATATAGGGACCTGATGCACAAATTGACCCCTTAAGGGCAAAACACGTGGGCCCCGCCACTTTAAAAGCTATTGAATGGTTCTGCAGGACCCATTTTATTTCTTATTCCAATTGTTTTTCAAACAAAAAGAAGCAGAATGCTTCTTCTTCCCTGCTCCCTTTCCATTTTTCTTTGCTAGGAATTCAACCTAGCTTACGCCACCCTGGAGGATCATCGGTGCCACGCACCTCCACCCCACCGCCGGTTCACGGATCAAGACCAGGTAAGCCCTCCTTTCTCTTTTAAAACTTTGTTTGATTATTTTCAAAAATAAGGAAAAAAAGAAAGGAAAAAAATGTAGATGCACAACAAAGGCTAAAAACCTTGAAAAAAAAACTATAATCACCTCTGATTCTATTGGATGGTATTAAAAGTTTACTCAGAAATCTGGTGTATTTCTCTGTATTTCTCTTGATTCCCCCGGAAAAAAACCCCCCTTTATACCGTATTTTCAATGGCTTTTTATAGCCTAGAAATAAAACAAGGGAAAAACAAGTCTCCTCCTGTTACTATGCTTCTTGTTGTTTTCTGTTGAAGATATAGCTGCGAAAATCTCGGAATCGAGAGGCGTGGCGGAGTGGGACGCTGGTGAGAGGTGTGCGGCGCTAGGACTCATGCAACAACTTTGAGTCTCTGTTCGTTTGGGCCTTGTTTGGGTCTATTTTTGTGCCTATTTTTCTTGTATTGGATCATGGCATGAATTTGGTCCTACAAATTACTTTCGTAAAGAGTATACAATAAGGAATTTTCAATTATGGTACTTCTTATGGACTAACTACATGATTAAGTAATTGCGAATTATCAGAATGATGCTTATGGACATAATTGTAATTTACTCGAGCCTAATTGTATATGTCCGATTGGTCCCTCCGCTAGCTTAACAAAAACTCGATTGGACTGCATTTGAATCAGAAAAAAATTTTACGACTTTGGAAATAATTTAATTGAGTTAATTTATTCGATGTGAAATTAAATTCGATGGTCGTAAGAATTGTTCAACTAGATAATTTGATTAAAGAATTTTCTTGAAAAATTAATTTGAAAAATCTATGTGATTTTTGGGAAAAATAATTTTGATAAAGTAAAATTAAATTAATCAAATTGATAAAAATTAATATGATATTTTTGAAAATTAATTTTCAAGTTAGACAATTGGCCCAGTGGGTAATTGAACTTGAAAATTAGATTTGAGATTGTAAATTGGGCTCGAGAGCCCAAAATCGAGACCAAGACCCAAAAACTAGTCGAACTGGACCTAGTATGTGAAATTGGGCCAATGATCCAACCGTTGGTTGGATCGAACTGGTCAGAGCGCCATTGGCCCAGACCGAACCGATAGAAATTGAACCATTCAGGGTGCTGGCAACTGTGACAGTGGCATTCCGGTGGCTGAAAAATGGTCGGTGGCAGTGGGTCTTTTGTGGTTGAGCACTGGAAGAATTACACTCCTACTAAGACTCTACTTAAGAGTTTGATTTTAGGTTAATTATTCAAAAAATAATATTATTTTAATAATTTTAATTTTAATATTAAATTAAATTTAATACTTATCTTAATAGTATTTTATTAATTTAATTATAGTTGAACTCTCTAAACTCTCCTTATGTAAAGAGAGCATTGGATCATTATTTACACAAACTTGAATTGAAGAGAAAGTTGTAAATAGAAAATTCTCGGAAGAAATTATTTCAGAAAATTTTTACAGATATTTTTCTTATTTATAATTTAGCCCAAAAGTTTAGAGAAATTATGAAATTACCCTATTGATAATTTTTGTGAAAAATTTTCTGATTCGAAGCGAGTACACACTCGGCAGACGTGAGCTTAAGGATAGGGGAGAAGACTACTCGTTCGAAGCATTCATCCTAAACAAATCGAAAAAGTACAATTTTGATTAAATGTTTACTACTTTAGATATCACAACCAAGTTTTTGTTTTGGAAAAAAAAATTAAAACTCTGGTTTTTCCCTAAATTTAATATTCTACGCATTTTCCAAACCCGATTTTCCAACACTCAAAATTGTGTTTTTAGCCCTACTGGTGCCACTATTTATAGGGAGAAGAAGTAAAATCTTTGTTGAATTAGTAGAAGTTTATTTAAATAGAAAAATAAAATCCTACTCTAACTAGGATTGAGAAGGGTGGCAACCCTAGTTAAATATACTAGGGTTTGTCGTCCCATACACTAGCATAAGGGCCTTTTGGGCCTTTCCAGTATCGAGTCCAATTATAAGTACTTCTTAAACTTTTAACCTAGTAATTTATAATTCAATCCAACTCCATACATTTTTTTCTATTTTCCAAAATAAACATCATAAATTAATTTAAATTAAGTAATTAATTTCCCAATTGAATAATTTTCTCGAACTCGATGCTAATTTCGTTAAAATCATGATGACTTTACCATAAAAGAATCTATGAGAAAATATATTTAATATTTCTACATTCAACGAACTTACTATGACCAATTAATTTAATCACATTTTTGAAATTCAATTATTTAATTAATTAAATAATAATTCGAAAAACCATAAATTGGTTTTCTAGGTCATTTCCATTTAGTGAGAAAACCACATAAAAATCAATATATTATTTCTGAGTATAACCTTTTGAAACTTGGTACATAGAAAATGTCTTTCAAATTAATCTTCCTAAAATTATCAAAATAAAGATGTACATCTCCTACAGCTTTAGTTGCCACAATTGTCTTATTTCCGGTCCGAAACGATAGACTCTTATCTTTAAGATATTTCGTCTCCTCGAACCCCTTTAGAGAAACACACATATATTAGTGGCTCCCAAATCAATAACCTAGTGGTCTATTGAATCTTCCACTAAACAAGCTTCTATCATAAAGAGTTCCATACCTTTTCCTTTATTGGCCAAGAAAAACTTCTACTCTTTGCAGTTTGCCTTGAAGTGTCATTTCTTGTTGCAGAAGAAACACTTAGACATAGATAAGTCTTTAGGCCTCTTAGTTCTCTTCCTTTCCACTTAAGGTGGCCTAGAGAACTTAGTCTTGCTTATCTTAGCATTCTTTCCCTTCCCTTTAGAGTAAGAAGTAATAGCTAAGTTAGCTTCTGCTTTTTGGACCAGCTAATTGTCATTCAACATCAACTGATAGGATTGTAATTCCTTCATAAGTTGTATAAGTGTCATATTCTTGTTCCCAAGGTTATATGCGGTCCAAAAGCCTACAAAACCCTTGGACAAGCTTTTGAACACCATCTCAATCTGTGTGTTCTGGTCTAGATTGACCTCATTGTCTGTGATCTCAGCAAAGTATCTCATAAGAGAGATCATATAGTCTTTGACTGGAGTATCGAGATTTTGCTAGACATTCATCAAACTAGTAATAACAGATTGTCGAGCCAATATAGCTTGGTCTTCGAACATATCTTCTAGTTTGCCTAAAATCACTTTGACAGTCTTACAGCTTTCCAGTTGCTTATAAAGGGAGTTGGTCACGCTTGCCAACATATAGCAACGAGCCATCTTATTAGACTTCTCTTAGCGTTTTCTAGCCTCAACTTGAGTGTTAGGAGGGCATTTATTATCAAGGGATGTTTGTAGTTTCTTACAACTTAGGATAATCATCAGATTCCTTTTCTATTCCTTATAGTTGTTTTCATTCAGTTTGTTCTCGGTGAGTATATTTAATAAATGAGTAGATGTCATTTTCGAATTGAAACTAAAATATTCATTCATTAATATCTTTGTGTTAAAAAAATATTTGAAAATATTAATTTACAACTTACAATATGCATTAAGATGATACTTGTGTCTTACATTAAACCTTGAAAACATTTGTATGCCGTTGCAACGATAATTCCTACACCCATTGAATCAAGACTCTTGGGGCAATCTTAACCAACTACTAAGAACATAAATTTCAATCCAATTAGTATAAGAACCTAATTCCTTAGGCCTTCACAGGTACTAATAATCGTTTAACGTTTGACAATCATTCTAACTTAAGTAGAGCTTCGTGAGAAGTTAAGCCAGAAGATCTTAAGCGTATAACCATCAGCTCAACACCTATCAAATTATATACCACAAATGAGTCATCATGGGATAATCCCACCTAATAACATGTTATGACTAGTTGTCCTTCTTGAAGAAAAACTTCTTGTTATATCGCATGATAATACCTACAACAGGGTCAGCCAACTATTATATGATTACAAGAAAATTTTTCTTATTTTTAGGAAATCTCTTCAGTGAACTCCACATGAAAATCTTACCGTGGAGTAATTTAATTTTCATACCATCGCAAAAGACCATTGATGGAGGTTGTAGGTCTTGTTTAGGAATGTTCTCTCCCTCAATATTTTAAAGTGCATGCAAGATTTTTAATGTCTGGTTTCAATCATGAATGATCAATATATGTATAAGTACATGTGACATTCTTTCCTTAAACTATATGTCATGCTTATCATACATATATATGATATACATTCGTAGTCAAATAAATCTCATCATGCTATCACATATAAAAGCATAAAATTTAAATGACCCCGACCAACCAAAGTTTCCATGATTCCATCTTAAAAAAAAATTACAAAATTCACCCCAAAACATACTTTGAGCCTTCTATTTTGCCACTACGGACTTCCACTGCAGAATTGGTTCATGCTACTATCGTCACCGTTTTTTCTCTACCATTTTTGTGTCATTGTCACCGCTGCCTAACCACCGTTAAATTGTTGGGAAATGTGCCTATATTTTATTAAACAAGTAACTATTTTCTATGTATTTGAACGATGAATAAATAAATAAAGTTAATTTCACATTTCATTATTATATCTTTTATGTTTCTATCTTTCATGTTTTGCATACATAGCAAAATTGTGACAAACAAATGTTAGCTCGTTAATTGTCTAAGTTCAAACCGATGATAAGTGGCATTGTAAGAACATTTACATTGAGAGAAAGACAACTTACTTCAGTAGATGACATAATCAAGTCTGTAATTTCGTAAAAGAATCAAAGTGAGCATTTGATTAAAATACTCAGAAGAATTATTATGTCGTCTACAATTCTAATTAGGGAGATGACTAGTCTTGGCTATCAGAGCAATTGACTCCATGGGTAGAGACATAGATGTATTCATCGGAAGGATGATACATTAGACTGGACCCAAGTTGAACTAATTCTGAATCCGCTTGTGAACTAATTCACTTGTGACTTTTATGGTGTGACTTACCTAAATCCTAAGTTAGTCCCTGACCATGATCTAATATGTAACTCATGTGCTTTGATATAAATGAAGGCTTATGTTCTAAAGATGATCGATCCGATAGCTGTTATGTTGGGTACATGACTTGTGTATGACATAGTTTTACTAGAAACAATATCTAACACCCTAAACCCAGCCTAAACGTTATGGCCGAATCCGGAAGTGTCACATGAAATGGGTTGAAAAACCATTGTCATTAAGATAAACCTTTTCAGTTATTAGCCTTTATTGTTACTGTTAATTTCACAGCTCACTTTCTTTAAATCGTTTAGAGATAAAATGTATTTGTGGCGGAAGCTTAAAAACAATATCGTTGTGTTTAGAAAATCGTTATAGTTATAAGTAAATAAAACCAAAAACCAAGCCAAACAGTTTAAAACAGTCCAGAGGGTCCCAGAAAATACAAACTCTCAAATCTTAACGCCAAACTTAAATGAAAACTAAAACAAATAAAACAATTTTGGCGAGTGGTCACCGTTGAGTCCTCCGCTGCACCAATCCACCTAAAACTAAGGGTTACCTGTACAGACAAACAGAGAAGGGGTGAGTTTACATAAACTCAGTATGTAACCCAGCAGAGTTAAGCATGTACACATACAAAATATCACAAATCAGACAGATTCACAATTGGGCCTGAGCCCATGTTAGATACAGATACAGATACAGATTCGGGCTTGAGCCCATTTTAGATACAGATGCAGTTACAGATATACAAATCAGATAACAGAATCCTACCCCCATCCTCTACACACTATCTCCGATCATCCCTACACACCACGCAGTACCGATGCGGTACATATCAGATATAATGCAACTGTGCTCCCAGATATTAGGCATAATCTGCCTTTCAGAACATTTCCTCTAATATATATATCATTTCACCCCAATCACAGTAACAATACAAGCTTACAGAATTAACAAACAAATCATGCTTTCGTAAATTGATAACAGATAAAAAATATAGGTATGCTTATAACAGTTCATCAGTCTAACAGAACATAACAAATAGTTTTAGGGTTTACTAAGCCTTTACCCATCCCACGGTAGGCCCACAGTCGATTAGGACAGCCTGTGCGACCTTACAGAAAATTTTAGTATAATGGACCCACATGCCCGTGTGGCCTACACCTCAGATTGGCCTTGCTCGTGTGGATCACATGGCCTGGCCCAAATATCACACGCCCGTGTGTCCCACACGCCAATTTGGCATAGCTTATATGGCCCACACGGCCATACCCCGGCCATCACACGGCCGCATCTTACACATGGCCTGGCCTTCATCGATCATACGGTCATGTCTTCATACACGGCCGTGTGGCATCGACAGAGGAGCTTTTGGCTTTCGTCGAATCCTATTTTTCTGCGTTTCAGGTACACACCTAGTGATGATGCGACGCAAAACCACTCTCGAGACGTACAACACCTAAAAACGACAAAGAAACTCCTCAAAATCAATTCTATGCTCCACAATTTCCAAACAAAGAAACCGAAAAGGACCTAAAATAGGTGCTCAACACTTACCCCACTATCTCGAATGATTGCGGTTACGTTTCCGTGAAAGGAGAGTCAAAACCTTCTCGATTAGCTGCTGCCAAAATACAACTTTTATTACTAATCATAAAAGAGAAAATCGTTCTAACAATCCATAAGAAGAAATTCCCACTCAAGCGGAAATACCACTACCACCTACCAGTACGTACGAGAACCATGAACAGAGAAACAGTAGGGAGAGATTTTTGGGACATCAGATTCTTCTCAATTCCCAAAACATCCACAAACTCAGAGTCTCAATCCCACCCAAACTCTCTCAAAGAAACGAGCAAAAATAAACTCCTAGGGATTCGAACACAAGACCTCTAACACACCAACACCTTAACCACTCAAACCAGCAGGCTCATTCTAATATGGTTTTACAAATAATTTAATATAAGCCCATTGAGCAAGTATAAGGCTTAAGTTAGAAAAATACTAAAATTTACCACAAGTAAGGCTTGAACCCAAGACCTCTTAGACACCCCCAGAACACTAAACCACTGAAGCAAACAAATTTTTGTGTCAAGATTTCATAGAAATAAAGATAGAAATTTTGGGGCTTGACACAATAGGATAAATTTCTCGATTAAAGAGTTAACGATATCCTCTCATTGGCAGTGTGTGGATTGATAAATATGGAATGTGGTCATGGGTTGCTTATTCTCGAACGAGTAATTTATCACAGTCATTAGTTGACAGTGATCATATTAATCATTAAGAAGACACAATTGTGACAATGAGATAAAATAGGATTATATTGAGTGAATGGATTTAGCTCAAAGGAATCAAGGATATCATATAAGGATAACACACACATGACAAGGTCACTTGACAAAGCAGCTGGATGAATTGCTTTCGTAAAGAGTATACAATAAGGAATTTTCAATCATGGTACGTCTTATGGGCTGACTCCATGATTAAGTAATTGCGAATTATCGAAATGATGCTTCATAATTGTAATTTACTTAAGCCTAATTGTATATGTCCGATTGGTCCCTCCGCTAGCTCAACAAAAGCTCGACTGGACTGCATTTGAATCATAAGAAAATTCTACGACTTTAGAAGTAATTTAATTGAGTCAACTTATTCGATGTGGAATTAAATTAAGCGATCATGAGAATTGTTCAATTAGGGAATTTGATTAAAGAATTTTCTTGAAAAATTAATTTGAAAAATCTAAATGATTTTTGGGAAAATTAATTTTAATCAAGTAAAATTAAATTAATCAAATTAATTAAAATAAATATGATATTTTTTAAATTAATTTTCAAGTCAGACAATTGGCTCGATGACTAATTGAATTTGAAAATTAGACCCGAAATAAAAAATTGAAGCTAAGAACCAAAACTAGAGACTGAATGGTGATTTTTCAATGGTCGGTGATTGGATGGTCGGCGATCCAACAACTGACGGATGGTTGGTGATGGCGATTTTTCGGTGGTAGAGCAATGGAAAAATTAAACTCCTAGTGGGACTCGACTGAGTAACTTGATTTCAAATTAACTTTTCTAAAGGTAATATTATTTTAATGAATTTAATATGAAATTTAATTTAATATTTATCTAGATAATAATTTATTAATTTAATATTAATGTGATTAATTCTAATCCAATTTTGAACTCTCTGTAAACTCTCTTTATATAAAGAGAGCACGAGTCATTATTCTCCTACACTTGAATTCAAGAAAAGTTGTAGAAAGAAAATTCTTTGAAGAAATTATTTTAGAAAATTTCTAGAGATATTCTTGTTATTTACAAAATGACCTTAAAAATTTAGAGAAATTATGAAATTACCCCAGTACTAATTAAAAGCGAGTCCATACTCGGCAGATGTGAGCTTGAGGATAGCGAAGAAGGCTACTCGAATGAAGCATTCATCCTAGACAAATCATAAAGGTACGATTTTGATTAAGATTTACTATTTTAGATAACAAAACCAAGCTCTTGTTTTTGGAAATCTTTTAAAACTTTGGTTTTTCCCTTAAACCTATTTTTCACTACGTTTTTCGAACCCAATTTTCAAACAAATCTCTGCCGCTAACCACCGCTGACCACCACCATCCACCATTATTGGCCACCATCGATGACCATCATCATTGAACCATCAACAACCTCCTGCTACTGAACAATCGTTGATGTTTTTACGGTTTGGCTGGGTCAAGTTTGCGTCATTTTGATCAACCTGGATGTGTCTCGGTTCATTAGGTTCCACAAAAAAATGTAGGTTTACAAAGATCCTATATCCGTTTCCAGCTCACATAATTTATTCTAAGATAATAAAATTAAAAAAACTATGTGGATATGATAGTCCACGATCTAATTATACATTTCCAAAAATTACTAATAATTACATTTAATTTTCTATGAATCACAGTTTTGACAAAATTACTTTATCATACACAATAATAAAATAATAACAAACATTTATTTGTGTACATTCCCCTAATATAATTACAAGAATACCACATCTTATCAAAATTAATAGCACATGAAGAAGATAAAAAAACTTCGATATCGGTTTATACTATAAACATAACACAACATTGCTCTAATACTAATTGTTGGAAAAAATCTGATTCAAAAACGGTTTTCTTGTACAATAAAAAAATTAATTTTTTTTAAATTTGAGTCAGTTTATGATATTTATAACAATAAACCCTTTACCTAAATCACACATGTGTTTTCGCTTAGACAGATCATTGTTGTTCCCAGCATCGAACCACCTGCTACATTATTCTCGTATCACAAATTGTTTCAAGTGTGGGCTCGAACGAACTCGAATCAAACACAGAACTAGAAACTATTCAGTTTATTTTCAATGGGAAATCAAATCTCTCTTTAATAAAAACAGATAAAATTATTATTCTAAAAAATAAAATTTATACTTAGAAGATAAATCATCACTATTTTTTAGCAGAATAACAAAGTTGTGTTTTTAGCCCTATCGCTGCCATCTATTTATAAGAAGAAGAAGTGAAACCCTTGTTCAATTAGTAGAAGTCTATTTCAATAGAAAAATAAAATCCTAGTCTAACTAGGATTGAGAGGGCACACAACCCTAGTTAAATATACTAAGGTTTACCGTTTCATTTATTAGTATGAGGGTCATTTGGACCTTTCTTGTATTGGGTTCAATTATAAGTACTTCTTGGACTTTTAACTCATACTTTATAATTCAATTCAACCCAATACATATTTTTCTATTTTCCAAAATAAACATCATAAATTAATTTAAATTAATTAATTTTATAATTAAATAATTTTCTTAACCCGATTTTAATTCCGTTGAAATTATGACGACTTTACCGTAAAAGAATCTATAAAAATAGATGTTTAATGTTTCTACATTCAACGGATTCACTATGATCAATTAATTTAATCTCGTTTTCAAACTACAATTATTTGATTAATTATATAATAATTTGAAAAAGCATAAATTAATTTTCTAGGTCATTTCCAGTAAGTGATAAAACCACATTCATTTCTAAATGTTTCTCATTTCTCCAGGTTTACCATTTCTATCTATTTCTATTCATTTCATTCAACATGCAATTCATTTACGGTTTCAACGAGCTAAAGGAGAGACCAATTAGATATAAGTGATTAGGGCTCAAATGATTTATAATTAAGTTCAAACTTTTTGCCCATTAATTATAAACTCATTTAATCATTAAGTCATTACACTATTGTCTCGTGACTGATCTCTCCTTAATGACATATGATTGCAAAAGTAACTTGATTAGTGCCTATCCAATGACCTTGTCATAAGTGTGTTACCTTCATAGGATATCATTAATCTCTTTGGGATAAATACGCTCTCCTATTATGATCATATTTTATCTCATGGTAGTCATTAAATCTTTGGGATAAATCAAGTTATTCATCACAAAGGCGAACTAACCATGGTCATGTTTACTTTTCATCTATCATGTAATGCCATTGAGAGAATATCATTTACCCATGTATTGGGCTTTGAATTCCACTATTTTGAATGGTACTACATGCTGCAGAAGTCGTATACCCAACACACTAGCTTTCAATTCCGTATCTATTTGAACTAATTCTTTTATGTACATCAAAGTATACGAGCCACGCATACATAATCCATTCACTCAGGATTAAGGTATGTCACACTTTGAATGTCACAAGTGAATAAATCCATAAACGAAATCAAGATCTATTCTTCTTATGTCCAATCTGGTGTACAGTTAGTCCAATCAATCGCATCTCTCTCTATCTTCTACATCTGATCTGTTCCAATGCCCAACACAAGGTATCTTTCCAATTAGACTTGATAGACGATATGCTAGCCTTTCAATTAGTTCGCTCATTTTCGACTAAACTAAGGGAATGTTTAGGTCTACTTACTAATATAAGTTATCTTTCTATATTATGATCCAACCATGAATTACCGTTTAGTATTAGTTAAACATTACAAAACCAATGAGCTAATATTTGATTCTATTTTACTTTGCATGAAAAAACTAGATGAAGACAGTATAAAAAGTATATTAGTGTAATCCATGATTTATTTTATTAATTAATCTATTCGAAAAAATTAAAAGTGTACATAGACAAAAAATACTACACTTAGGGTACCAAATCCAACATTTCACACAAGCACCACATTATGCACCATCATACCATGCATCAACACCTTCTTTAGGAATTTTTTTGCATCACCTCCATCCGCAGGAGCATACATGCCACCGCCGTCAACAACACCAATATATCCACCATCGCCTACAATTCCAACATTCTATGCACAATTGGGTTATTTGACACCATATACTTCTTGACTGATAGTGTCCCAAACACTCCAGAATCACTATTCTTCAGAGATAGGTCATCTTCGCAACCACATTAATACAACCGATGATATACAATGGCAATCTAAGATGCAAGTGTAGTCTAACACAGAAGAAGAAGATGAAAATAAAGATAATGTTGGAGATGAAAATGAAGATA
Source organism: Gossypium arboreum (assembly GCF_025698485.1). NCBI lineage: Eukaryota > Viridiplantae > Streptophyta > Magnoliopsida > Malvales > Malvaceae > Gossypium > Gossypium arboreum. The sequence goes on along the minus strand of NC_069073.1, from coordinate 7,995,269 downwards.
AAAAGTCAGAACCCCAACAACGACGAAATCCTCCTCGTCGTTGGCACCCATCGGGCTGTGACACACATTCGCACCAACAACGGAGATGATTTTTTTATTCTAAATTTTGTCATGTACATTATCATTTAGTTTGTTAATTTTTAAGTTGTATTGTATTAAATTTTCACATCTATAATGTAATGGCGTAAATTCAATGTTATCGGAACAGTGGTTTCGTAACCACAAATCCGATTTAAAGAGAAATTTATTTCAATATTTTTGCTTGAAAATTTATATGATAGGAAAATCGTATGAAAATATTGATAGGAAAATTTTATCAATTTAGTGATTAGTTAGAAAAAGAAATTATTGAAGAAATTGGGTAAAATAAGGTATCGGGACCTCTATCTCGTAAAACCGAGTCAAAAATAATTTTATAAATATTTATGAAATGTTATTAATGTGGTATTAAAATTTCGTTAGGAAATTTTAATGTTTGTGTAGTCAATTAAATGAAAAGGACTGAATTGTAATAGGTGTAAAAGTTGCTAGAGTGATTAAATAGCTTATTAGTCTAATGAGAAAGGATATAAAAGGCAATTAGACCCAAAAGTTATTTGGGCTGGACGGCAAGGGTATGAAATCAGCAGAAAAATTGATAAATTAAGGGTAAAATTGGAATATTGCAAAATTAACTAAATAAAACTAGGACTAAATAGGAAATATCTAGATTTCTCTTCATTTCTCTTCAATTCCAGCAGCTAAAAACGCCATAGGAGGGTTCTCTAAGCTGGTATTTCATAATTTTTGCACCGAGTTAATCCTTACCTTTTTCTTGTAATTTTTGTGTTTCTAAGACTTTTACAACTAGATCCTACTATTAAATTCGTTAATTTTTTATTTCATGGATGAAATTTAAAGTCACCATGGTTGAGTGCTGTAAGTTTATGATGAAATAGAATGAAATTAAAGCTTTAATTTGTTTATGAGATGATTTTATTAGGCAATTTCAATGGAAATTGATTTTTGGGACCTAATTGTGAAAATGTTTGGAATTAAAGTCTATTGCTGAAATTCTGATTCCTAAAGGTTGTAAACTAGTTTAAGGTGATAGAATAAAATGTTAATTGAGAAAAATCAGCTCAATTGAGAGGCTAATTGAGTAGGGACGAAATTATCATTTATTAAAAGCTTAGGGGAAAAATGGTAATAAACAGCTTGCACTAAAACAGTTTGGACAGCAGCAGTAGACTAACTTTGAAAAATCACTAAAAATTGTAGGAATCGAATTAGAAGATGAAAAAAATATGGAATTAAAGCTTATTGAGTCTAGTTTCTCATAGAAGAAATATTGTAAGCAATGGATTTGTAAATTTTGAGATATAATAAATTTTGTGAGACAAGGTCAGAATGAATTCGGGTTCCCCTGTTCTGACTTTGAAAAATTATAAAAAATTTAATAAAAATAATTATGGACTTAAATTTATATGTATAGAATTCTGAATGAGTCTATTTTTAATAGAAACAAACAAGAACATCATTTGAATTCTGTATAAAGAGATAATTTATTTTTAGTGAAGAAGGGTCAGAACTGTTAGACAACAGAACAGGGGTGACTTTGAAGAATAAACTGTACTTATTGGCTAAACCAAAAATTCTTAAAATTTTATGGTAAAAATATATATGAGTCTAGTTTCAGGGAAAATTAACGTATCTTAATTTTGAGTTTCGTAGCTCAAGTTATAAATAATTTAGTGACTATGACTCAAGTAGACAGCTTTGAATGAACTATAAATAATAGTTGAATTATAGAGAATGTTGCATATGAACATGAAATGTATTAAATTGATAATTAAATTTATTTATTTAGATCCAGAAGATTCAAATATGAAGCTAGATCGAGGAAAGGAAAAAGTTCGGGATTAATAGATTTTTACTGTTTACAAACAAGTATCAAGGTAAGTTCGTAACTTGAATTATATTCTTAAATGCTTGAAATGCATGTTTTTGATATGAATATGATTTGAATGTTCATTATATGGAAATTTATGAAACATTGATATATTTGATAAAATGGGAAGAAATCCGTTTGAATGAAAGGAAAATTCGATGGATCTCTGAAAAGGAATTGACGGTAAAAGGATCTAGCCGGACGGGTGATCCTATCTGATATAGCCCTCTGAAGAATATGTGTAAAATGGATTTAGCCGGACGGGTAATCCAATTAGGTCTGAATTTAGCTTTGGACTGTAATTCGATCCAAGCTCATTAGAGTAATTGTCGTTGCAGGATTTAGCTCGGACTAGTAATCCCGCTGCAAGGTTGAGGTTCATGAGTGTGCTCTCTGAAATGGAAATGTGCGCACATGAATATGAATTGACGAACCCGGAATTGTACACTAAAAGTGTACCTCTGAAAATCCATCGAAATTCGATAAATTCAACGAGATAAATATGAAAAATAATAAGGGAATGAAAATCATGGTATTGATGAGTACATCAATCATGGTATATATATATATATATTATTGATACATGGAAATTATTGTACTAACTTGAATGTTGAGTTTGTGCATATTAGGGTAATAATGCATTGAATGGATATATGAATGTTTATTATATTGTATTGAAAATATTAGGTAAGTATAATTCTTGTTACATGAGCTTACTAAGCACAAAGTGCTTACCACTGCTTCCTTTTTCCCTGTTTTGTAGTGTTAAGAGCTCGGAGGTCGGATTTGGTGGGAGACACATCACATTATCAACCTCGGGATTTCGGTATATAAAGAAACTTTATTTTGGAAATCAATGGCATGTATAAGCTAACAAAGTAAATGTTAACGTGAAATGAATGTAAAGTTAGCCATTAGTATGGTTAACAAACCAGTTATAGATATGTGATGACGTTATCTTATATAAATGCATGAATCTATCGTGAAAATATGTTGAATTGAAAAAAAAAATTTAATTCGTAAACTCCGGTAATGCCTCGTACCCTATTCCGGTAATGAATACGGGTAGGGGTATTACATATAATCTACTTATTCACATTTGTTTTTTTTTTGTATGTTTATAAAAAAAATGAAAAAATTCTTTGTATTGTATTGTAATTTTACATTAATAAATTTACCAAAAATGAATAAATTGTATGTATTGTATTGTATCGTATTTTGCATTAATAATTTACTTATTTACAATTTATAAAAAGTGAATAAATTGTTTGTTTTGTACAAGATTGTATTTTTACATGAACAATATACTTATTTATATTTTATCAAAAATGATTAATTCTTTTTTTGTATGTTTATGAAAAATGAATAATTTTTTAAAATTTGATCCTCGCCTCAATGTTGCCCCAAAATGTGGACATATTGTCTTAATATGCCTTGAGTTCTTACAATAACTATATAACCTCGTTGATTTATCTTCTCCTAAATATCTATATTGTCGCGTATCCGACTAGATTTTGATCGACCTTTTGGCTTGCAATGCAACTTAGTATTTGGTAGCAATTCGAATTGAGTGCTCAAAATAGGCAACCATATATTTTCATTTGGGACCAGTGGGAATTCATAGTTATAACACCCCAGATCTAGCGAGTCTAAAGACTTGGGTGTATAGCAGTAAATAGTCTATTTAGCGTAATGTTATCCATCCAAAAGATTATTTTGGCATATATGTGTAGGCGTATAGTAACTACTACGTGAGTTAGTAAGAATTTGACTTCATGATATTCTGATATATTTTGGCATATATGTGTATTCGCCAAAGGTATAGTATGCCTGATTCGTTTGGAATACTGTGCTAGTTAGATTTTAAGTAATTTGGTTAGAAATCAACTAAACAGCCAAGCTGGATAATTGTGATCACAAGGTATTTATTAATATTTATTCAGGAACTATAGGCCATTAGGAAGGCAAGTTCTGAAATGTGAGAGACGATTTCTGAAAGGGTTATTCTTTATTCTTCCTTTTCCTTAAGTGGTATTTACTAATACCTTCTTTAAACCAGAATGTATCTTACATGGATGATCTAGAAGCTATGGTTCTTTTATGATCAGTGGTTACTTCGCATCAATGTGAGTATTTCAGCTTTGCATGATAAGTTCTAAATGAGTAAATCTATATGTGGTGATTGAACAGTAACACTATAGGTATAAGATTTCTGCATGAGATTGTCAGCGATAAATATGATAAGTAATTTGTATGTACAAGAGTAGTAATAGTGACATTATGTATCTAAGCAGTGGTTGTTGATGGTTTGAGATGAATATCTATATCTGAAGTTTTGAACTATAGTGAGTGAGAATCGGGTAAGTCTCTAATTTGACTCTTGCACATATATTGTTCATACTGAAGTATATATATATGAAAGTGATCAAAATGGAAACTGAAATCATGGATAGTATAGCATGAATATGATACTTATACAACTATAGGAATAAAGTTATGATTAGATTAAGATATAAGTTAGTCTGCTTGAAAATAAGTTCTATGGGATGTATGAAAAGTGTTATGGAATTATGAAATCTTGGGTCTAGGATGTATCTAGTTCGTAGAGTTCGTAAAGCGACTCAAGTCATTGTAATGCTAAATAAGGAAGTCCTTTGGGACTGTAAACATGAACTCTAATATGAAACTTTGAAGGAAAAATTCCATGCCCATGGCATACTCTAAAAAAGAACTAATGAATAACATTTTATCTAATGGGGTTCTCTGCATGTCCTAGGGTGATGATGGGCAAACCTCACTCAATGTGAGTTTAGGCAAATCTATATTGTAAACATGACAGTTTTGGGATGCTTATGTGACATCTTGTCAACCTTTGTGGCGTACTCTTAATGTATCACCTTTGTGCCGTACTCTTTATGGATCGTCTTTGTGGTGTACTCAAATTAGATAGCTTTAGAGTGTATTTTGTAATAAGGAATTATGGCACGTTCGGTATATCATTTGTTGGCCTCTTATGTATTTTGTAAAGCCTGCCGTGACAGTAAATAAGAGATTTTATATGATTGCCTGCATGGCATGCTCTGTTAGGTCTACGTGACGTGAACTATTAGGAATGTCTAGTAAATGTTGAATCTGAATGTCTATCTTTTTTGTAAAATATGAGTAAAGTTTTTTAGTTCTGTATAAAGTAAGGCTAAGATGATGTATGGATATGTTTTGGGTTAAGAGTGAATAAATCTTAAGGGTTTTCGTGAAAAAATAAATATGTATCTGTATGTTAAGAAGGGTATCTATCATAATGATATGTAAAAATGGAAAGTGAGTGGTATTGTATCGTCTTTTAAAATTATTATGAATCTGAGTTAATATGATATTGAGTTATGGGATTCTAATATAACATGATATGGAATTCACCATAATGGTCTATACAGTGATTTAATAGTATAGACATGTGTAGTACTGGATCAGGGTAGATCTGCTTACGAATTGATGGTATTAAATTTTGTGTAAATATTCGTCAAACATAAATGTATCCGCACGTGATAAATTTCAATAAACAACTATTTGAAATAAGAGTATGAGTTAAGGCATGGATTGTTGGAAGTGATTTTTTAGGGTAGTTATGTTAAGAAATTATTGCAAGACATACGAAATGTTTGGAAGGATTCGTCAATTAGTTAGATAAGGAAGAATAAGTATGACAAGAGAATGATAGTTGGTATATAAGAGAATGGTAAACTGGGGTGGTATCCTCCAAAATAAATGATGAAGAATAATTGGCACATAGTAGTTCCTACGAGATTGCAAAGTATCCATCAAGGTATTGTTATAATGAGCTCACTAAGTACTTTTGTACTTACAATATATGTTATTGCTTTTCAGGTACTTGAGAAGAGACTTCGCCTAGAGGGACGACGTTAGGAGTACGCCAAGTTGGTGGTAGAGTGGGCTATTATGCATACAATAGAGATATGGCTTAGTCTAGGAATACGCCTTTTGAGTCTATATTAAATAAACTTATATTTTGTAAAGATTTATATGAGTACGTTGTAATAAGATTATTTTAAATTACTTCACTTAATTTCATATAATAAATTTCTAATTAAAATGTCAAATAACATTCTTAAAGAATTAAGAAATTGTAAATTGTTTTCATAAATGGTTTAGCATTGTGTAGTAACACCAGAAATCCAGACCGGGTAAATCGAGTTGGGTTTGGGGCTTTATAAGACTTCTACACTTTATATATTCATTTTAGTTTGTACACTTCATCAACATACCTCATGCGATCCAAATGTGTCGAGGCACATGCAGTAATTGCATGTGCGCGTGAAAAACGAATGCTTCATATTTTCAACATTTGAGGTCTCTTGTCTCAAGTATACACGGTAAGGTCCCCTAATAATACTCTCATTGAGTCTATGAAACTCCATAACCCAAAACATTTTCTTTGGACACGAGTGACGCATTGCAAATATAGAGTTCGTTCGTTGTGTATTTTCTGTAATATCTTTCATCAATTCCTCGCACCAAATGTGTCTACTCGTTATTTTTCCAACATATTTTTCTGTATGCTTTGGAAACAAGGCTAATAAACAGAAATATATTTCTTTGACCACTAATGCTATCGGTAAATAACGCGTCCCCTTCAATACAAAATTTATACATTTTGCTAAATTCTTCATCATGTGCCCGTATCATAAAGCTCCATCATAAGATTGAGTCTGTTGTTCCTTGGATATCTCATAAAGGTATTCAACACCAAATTTGTTTATCGCTCGCAAATTCTGTAACATTCATAGAATTGATGTTAGACGAGCTTATAACCTTTCGAAAAATAATAAATAGTATATCTATGAATGTAAATAATGTGTTAAAGAGTTATATAGAAAATAATATTTACTATGTACCCAAGTTAATAACATATCGTTTCTCATAATCCTTGTGAAATCGGGCCATGTAATTTGACCCGATATGACGTATACAACATCTATAGTGTGCACGATCCCATAAGCTTCCACATTGATCATTTCTAGCTTGTATTCCGGGTGCCTTATAAAAAATGATACATATATCAGGTTGCGACACAACATGCCTTTTCAAGTTAGTTAAGAAGAAGTCCCAAGCATTAACAATTTCTTGTTCAACAATTGTAAAAATTATTTGCAGGATTTTTCGATTATTATTCTATGCAATAGTCAACAATAAGTGATGCTCATATCTCCAGTACATGAACGTGCCGTCAATTTTGACTAATGGTTTACAATACTAAAATGCTTCAATGCATGGCTTGAATGTCCAAAAAAGATGATGGTTTAGTACGATGACAATACCTAAGACGTAATGATTTAGTACCTTCAACCATTGCCACAAATCATTATATGATTTACCCCACTTGTTATGCACATTTTTTATTGTCTTCTATTTTGCAACTCATGCCTTGTAGTATGATATGGTGTAATCATACTCACTATGAATATCAACAATCAAAATTTTAACCATACGACAATGCCAAAGATCAAGTCAGAATCCAATTTCGGATGGTTTTATGACATACCTGCAGCAACACAAGTATTTCACCGTACGTAGAGAATATTAGATATAAGGTCATAATTCAATTTCGAATGATCCTGTGACATGCCTGCAACAATACAAATATGTAGATCTTAATATTTATTAATTGTCCAAAATCTCATTTTCTTTCTCACATATGCCATGATTTTTCATGGACATTTGCTATCAAACAATGTGCACTTTGCCTCATATTGTACGGCTCACGATTTTATAACATGAAAGTTAACCTCATACTTTATGCTAGTCGCTTTACTGCAGCAACAACAACATATTTGGAGAAAAACTCTATTCCAATTTGTAAACCATAGAAATTTGTAAAAGAACTCGTATACCTCAATATTTTATGAGGAAGTTCTAAAAATTCTAACCTATCTTCAACATCAAGGTCTACATTAAGCATGCGAGGTGAAGGTTTATATGTCGTAAAATCTAGATGGGTTCCTCCAACATTTTCCGAACCTTCACTGTTAAAACCACTCAATTGTAGTTAAGTAGTAACAACCTTTGGTTTAGAAAATAATACAGTTTCTAAACCATCTGACCTAGACCCCCGGATTGGATCATTATTGGTTTTACCTTCCTCTTCATTCTCAACCCTAATTGCATGTCCAAGGTTGGATGTCCCTTCGTCGATGTACGTTGTAGAGAGTACATCATTTGTTCTCGTCAACCTACTTTAAAACCAATATTACTTGTGGATTGCCCGCCTGTGTAACTTGATGACATGCCCACATAAATGTTTCCAACATAGAACATCAATGCTCCAAAGTTAAAATAAAAAACACTCATATAATGTCGTGTCAAGGTCTCCAAGTTCGGGTTGCTAACTAACCCCAATCGTAAGCCAAAGTTGAAATCGAGGGCTATAACCAAGGAGTGTCTTTCCACTGATGATTCTGACATTTCCTGGTACAAGCTTTATAACAATGCCATGAAACAATCACACAATTGTGTGATTAGACTTCCTGCTTCATGTTCCCGAAACAAATTTACTAGAACTATTGCTGAACTTGGACCACCTTCCTCGACATCAACGAATTGGGCATATAACTCTAGTATAACATTTCCACTAGACCAATACATATCAAGCATTGTTTCGACATCCATGTCGCTTTTGAGCTCAAATGTATCATATCTAACAAGTTTTATTGACTTTAAACAACTATATTTGAAGCTCAAAACTCTCCTCTAGTTTGAAGTTGAAGCTTTCCTTCTCATTCTTGATCGAAGCTCGTTCAATTTTATGCTCCAGTTGAAAGCCAATTCTACAGCTTGGGCTGATACAAAAAAGGTCCTAATTTCAGTTTCACAAATTTAAACGTTGTAATAAATAACGACTCTAATTCATTTACTCATCTTCGCAAAAAAAAAAAACATATTTCACATGTTAAAAACAAAAACATTATACAAAAAGTAAGCACTAATTAACCAAATTCAAATAATATTTACTAGAACTAATTTACTTTATTGTATCGATTTTTAAACTTCAAATTTTCAACATCAAATTATATTCTACTTATGAAAATTTTTAGTAAAAATTTAATTATGAAAGCATCTTTATATCAATCTCATTTTATAAAAAAAACTCTTCCAATATGAAACATAATTCCAAAATATGAAAAAAGATTGATCTTGACTAAACCTAATCATGGGTTCGAGTCAAGCCAATATAAAATTTATGGCCCAAGCCCAATCAACCTAAAATATAAACTTAAAATTCTGTAAAAATCCGATTCAAATTAAAAATACTAAACACAAGCCTAACTCAACCCACCGTTTTAAAATTTTTAAAATTCTGTTGATTAAACCCAAATTTTGTTTTAAATATGAGGCCTGAAATCAATGTTTCAAACTTAGAGCCCATTTTAGTGTGCAACCCATTTTTATGTTATAGAAAAGGAGCCCATTTTTTTTATTATTTTGCTAGTCCACATTTACCATAGCCTAATCATTTTAATCCCAATTTGAAGTCCAAAGCTCCGTTTTGCTCAATTTTAAAACTTCACTTAGCCGCATTGGGATCAATTTGCAACTAGGGTTTGAACCCTAACTTTCGACAAAAATGATTTAAATCCCTAATTTTGTTTTAAATTTAGCATATACCACTAATTTTCCCCCTTTTAACACCCAACTAGTTCCAACGCCCCACAGTGGCAAAGTCCTAGTAACAGAGTAAAGATTTACAATAAGCATTCATGTTGAAGTTAAAACGCCTATGATCTCACAACAATTTACTCACTAGGACAAGGATATATGTACTCACTAGGACAAGGATATATGTAACCCATAACAATACAGTATTTCATAGAGTTGAATCCCACGCCAATTCTTCTCTGAACTTTAAGATCCACCACCTAAAATACAAAAAAATTTATCTCGACTTAATTTGAGGGTTTCATCTTAAATTCACTAGCAAACAAAACTGAACATGCCATTTAAGGCATATATGTTAATATGCCACAGAACAAGCTTCAGATCAACTAATCTACCTATCTGGTGTCCTATGGCCTGCAATTGCACAATTAATTACTCCATCGGCAACTGCAACACATTCAGACAGTTGGAAACACTGAATCATTAATACAAGGCAGTTCTTTAGCACTGCCACTAGTTTGCTAGTATTAATCAATTAGACATCTACACATGCAATCGAACCAAAACTTTTACTGAGTCATTCAAGAACTTGAAAGCATTCCACTGCAACAAAAGTGAATAAAAGCAATTCACTGCCTGAAAGACATTTGAAGTTACCCGAAGATGCTCAATGAAAAGATTAAAACCGCATTAAATTAGATATCAAGAGAAGTTTCAAAGTGAACTGGTTGATATTTGTATCATTACAAACTTGTAAAAGGTTACACACGAATAAAAAAACAACTTGTCAGAGACTGTGGATCACCTAGTTGATGACAACTAATCTCCCGACACATATTTTGAAGCTCAGAAGTTGGTGCTTTAGAGTTTAGGCTCAAGGAAGCGAGCACCTAGTGAAAAGCAATATACCATTCTAAGCGAGAAAAGAAAAAATCCATATAATACTATAACCATACAATGCAAATTCAGAATTGGGACTTATCAAGGCTGTCAAAATAAGGATGATCCATAGCTGCTTTTGCTGATATTCTCTCTGCAGGGTCATATTTAAGCATCTTCTGCAATAACCAAAAACAAGAAGCTATTAGCCTCCAAAATGTGCAAGTAATAGAGAAGTAAATCAGTAAATCATGAGCATGAACTAAATGTTGTCATTGTCACAGACGGTAAACCCTTTTTATGTGTTATATCATTCCGAAATTATTTGGCAATGATCATGTTGTATGACTTGAAATTGGCATCCTTGCAAAAAGGCTAAGGAAATAGGAATTAAAAGAGTAAAAGGCACCAAACAGACTACTTTCAGTTCCTTCTTTTGCTGTGCATATACCTATCCATTAAGGTCAGTGGACATATAGAACTGATAAATTTCATGTATATCACTACTTGTTCCTTTCTATTCTTTAAATATTTGACTTTGAACATATGATCATAGATTAAAAAGCTTTTATTGACTTGAATCACTCTGACCATTGCTATAATCCTAGTATAACATGCAACGAAATTCCAAGTGAATTCTAAATAGCTTCGATGCTTTTTCTATCAGTATTCTCTACCCTCTTAGTCCTATTCACATGGCCTAAATGTTAATCATGCTAGACTTTATTTTTTTCTCTCAAAATTCTTCCCCATGGCAAGACTGCAATTGTGAGTTGAAGACGACCTGCACTTGGATAAGTGTCAAATACAAGTATTGTCCGACTCAAATATGCTTAGTTTTTTTTTTTTTTCCATGCATTTTGAGAATCATATGAATTATTCATACTATTGTAATGTATTTAATTTACTATGATTGTAAACTAACAATTTTTTTCACAATCATTTTGGATTTTTTAAATTAATCCATGACTATATAATTTGAACTTTTTGGGAGTTTGCTTGTTGGCAGCTTAATAGAAGTAAAAAAAAAATTCAACGGTACTTAATTTTCTTCTTAAACTCTAATATGTAGAATGGTTGCTGCTGAAATGAGACTATATCAACGGATATTTGTTTGAAACAAAGGAAGAATAAATCTACATTAGAAAACATGACTATATTATGATGCTTTGATTTGAACAGTTTGTTGATGTTTAGTAAAAGAATGAGGACTTACAGAGAGGAGATCAACCCCTTCAGGAGAAAGGGAAGGAACAGCGCGTTCCAAGTTCTGAGGCTCCCACCGTGGGTACACGTGCCAATCCCTTAGAGAGGTAACCCCAGGCCATTGCTTCTCAGTTGGGGTGCCCAGTAACCTTTTCAATTTTCACCCAATTAAGAAAAAAGAACGAGAAAAAGGGCGGTAGCTAGGAAGAGATACATTGGGAAGAAACAAATATACCTGAAAATGTGGAGCAATTGCTGGAATTCAGAATCCCCCGGGAACAATGCTTGCCTTCTAACCATTTCGGCGAAGATGCATCCAACAGACCACATGTCGACGGCGGTGGAGTAGTGAGTAGAGCCAAGCAGAACCTCAGGGGCCCTGTACCAGAGCGTTACGATCTCATGAGTATAGCTTTTGAGAGGAACAGTGAAAGCACGGCCAAGACCCAGATCTGCAATTTTGAGGATACCCTTTTCCTTGTCGAGGAGAAGATTCTGGGGCTTGAGATCGCGGTGGAGGACGCCGTGGCTGTGGCAGTGGGCGACACCTTTGCAAAGCTGGAAGAGAAAGGACTGAATGAGGGAAGGAGGAAGGGGCCTGGGGTTAGGACCCTTGCGATGGGAATCGATGAACTTCTTGAGATCGGTATCAAGGTACTCAAAAACCAAGTAGAGATTGGCCTTAGAGCCGCCGTTCTTGTTGGTGTCGACGTGCTCGACGCAAAGGAGACGAACAATGTAGAGAGACTGGGAAAGCATTTGGAGGAGGGAGACCTCACGGAGAGCAGTGGGAGGGACGCCTTCCTCGTCCATCTCAAGACGAGTCTTCTTGAGGGCCACCAATTGGCCGCTTGCCTTGTCTTTGGCCTTGTAAACCTTTCCGTAGGTACCCTCCCCTACCTTCTCCAGCTTCTCGTACTTTTCCATTTCGAGTTTTGGTGTTGATTTTAGGGGTAAAACCACTCAACCGCAATCCACAAATCTATACGTTGTTTCAGAGAGGAAAAAGAGAAGGGATCTGATCTGCTTTGTTCTGGCCCTTCGTTTGAATTTCAAACTTCATAAAAAGAGGGAGGGAAGCAAGACGCTCCCGTTTGTTTTTGTTTTGAATTTTAAAATATAGAAATTTCTTCTAATAGAACTTTATAAAAATGACAGTTTTGGATAATTACCATGTAAATCAGCCCAAACATAATTTGTATTTTTTTTAAGGTAAACTATTAAAATAGTTATTTTTATTTGTCCCATATTATATTTTAGTCACTTATATTTGAAATATTATATTTTAGTTATTGTGTTGTAACATTTTAATCACTGAGCATTAATTGTCGTTAACAATGTAATGGTAGGCTGACATGACATATTAAATCATCATTTTAAGCAAAAATTTTAGGTTAAATTATACAATTGGTCCTTATATTTTTTCTTTTTGAACAATTTAATTTTTTTCTTTTATGTTCTTTGAACTTTCCTCCTTTTTTTTCTTTATTTTCTATTATTCTCCTTCTTCCTCTGTTTTTCTCCTTTATCTATTTCTTTTAACGTAGTTTTTTTATATTTTTCATTTGTTCAAACTAGCCATTATACTTTTTTTTGAACAATTTATTTTTTTATTTTTTTATTTCCTTTTTATTCTTCCCGTTTATTTTTCTCTCTTCTCATATTCTTCACTGTAGAAACATAATTTTTGCCACCAAATAAACCAAGTCCTTTTTAACATCCTCAAAGTATAGAGGTGTGATTCAATGACGTGTCGGGTCAGGAAAATTAGAGAATTTTCGAAAATAGATTAAAAAGGAATTTGAGAGTAAAAGTATAGAAAGTAATTAGAGCTGATAGAAATTAGAAATATTTTCGGGATAGGAAAATTTGATTTGAGTTAATGACTAAATTGTAGGAAAATAAAAAGTAGTGGGGCAAAAATGTAAAATTAAAAAGTTACTTTAATAACATAGGAGTAGATGGAAAACAAGGAAGGATTAGGAAGAAATTTTACCAAATAAAATGTGATTCATGCATGGGAATTGTAAAGATGATAGAGGTTAAAATAGTAATTAGAAAAGTAATATTTTTATGGATAATAATTTGGGGTAAATTGTAAAGATGAGAGGTTGAAGGATTAGGTAGCAATTTAGCCATTTTTTAGTAAAAATCAAGAGATTTTTATTAGAAAGAGTGTAGAATAAGGAAGAAAAGATGAGAAAGTCTTCATCTTTCTCTTCCAAGAACATTCCAAGTTTCAAAAACCAATTTTGCAGCGAAAAGTTTGATGTGTTTAATTTGTTAGTAAATCGATAATTTATAATTTAAACATGACCGGTTATTAAATCAGTCTAGTTGTTTAACATTCATGCATGCAAATACTAAAAATATCCCAAAATCCAATCCCATGCCACAATTCATATAAAAATAATTACAGTCCCAAACAAATATAAAATTATAAAACTAATGATACTTATTTAGTAAAAATCAAGACGAGGCCTCCGAATGTTGAGTCCGAGCCCTAATCTTGCGGATTACCTGAAAGATGTTAAACTAATAGGGTGAGCTACTAAGCTTAGTGTGAAATCAATGAAAAATAAACAGTATACCAAAGACCGTAAAATCATTTATGAACACAGAAATATCAGATACAACAATACCACCAATCACCATATTATCAGAGTATACCATATCTCAGAATTTATGCACATGTACATGAATTTAAATGAAATTTTCCTACCCATCAATCCGCTGCACACCATATCAGAATGAGCTTTAGCTCATTGTGGTTAAACCATCAGTAATAAAAAATAATTGCAGTTATACTACCAATTAGATTTTATGGTTAAACCACTAGAACAGTGTTGCGGATAAACTGCCAGAACAATATACAAACAAATCGCCAAAACTCTGAACAAAACTCTAAAATTACGGATTTACCGTAATAACTCCAATAAATTGCGGATATACTGTCAGAACTCCACATATCTCTTCTGTCTTTGATCAACCCAATCCCGATGCAATGCATAATGTCTTTTTTTTATTATCAAAATAGCATAATCAAATACGGTGCAGTATAAAAGCAAGTCATATCATGCAATCAATAATTTAGAATAATGGCATGTTTTACAATCATGCAAACAAAAGATACAAAAAATAACAACATGCTTATCAGGTATACAATGAGGCAAAAAGGTGGCCATGTAAGTAAACACAACCAACATTTCACAACCGGCTAATTAAACAACCACCTTTACATTCGGTCATGCCCCAAAATAGCCATCCTGTTTTTGGCTACCACAAGCATTATGGTTAGGACATACACAAATAACATTATTTAAGTCACACATATAGGGTTTACAAATAATTAAGTCCCACTATAACACCCTTAACCCGTATCCGCTGTCGGAATAGGGTTGCGGAGCATTATCAGACTTATTTCATAATCAATCATACTTTTCACATACATTTTACAATTCCAAGTAAAAGTCATTCACAATCAATCATATAGTCCCTAATACGAGCCTACGAGACCCAAAACATGCATTAGAAGTGGTTCGGGACTAGACCGATAACTTAGGAAATTTATGGAAAACTAAGAAAATTTTTTCAAAATACAGGGGACACACGCCCATGTGGCCCGGCCGTGTGTCTCACACAACCAAAGACACGCCCATGTCACAGGCCGTGTGGACATTCGAAATGGGATCACATGGTCGTGTCCCAGCTCATGTCCAACCCCGTGTAAATCTCTGACCTGGGTCACACGGCCAATACACACACCCGTGTGACTAGCCCGTGTGTCCTTCGAAATGGCCACACACGCCCGTGTACCAGGCCGTGTGTTAGGCCGTGCCAAAACTGTAAGGTATACTGACTTATGCCACACGGTCAAGTCACACGCCCGTGTGCTGGCCCATGTGGAGCATACTGACTTGGTTTCTAATTAAACACCAAGGGACATACACGGCTAAGACATACGCCCGTGTCTTTGCCCGTGTGGACAAAAATAGGCTATTTGCCAAGCCATTTTGCTCACCCAAATTTGCATTCACCTACACAAACCAAATGGCATATAACATGGCATAAATAGGCATTCCAACCAATCTCAATCAAATCTAATTGATGCTATTTCCATACCAAGAACTATAATGCTCATAACATCATGACTTGCCTCTACAAAAAATACCAATTTCACATTCACAATTTCACCTTAATGATTAACTTTATACATACATTATCTTGCCTAAAACCACAAGCATACTAATTTATAATTTCAACCATTTGGTATGCATAATGCCAATTCACAACAAGCATTACATAGCAATTATCAACCACATAACAAAAAGCTATTTGCACATATATATACATCACCAAATATACCAAAATAAGCCAATCCACATGGCTATACACATAACCAAACACTTAACGTTTATAATGCCAAATCAAATGGCTATAACCACTACCAACATAAATATCATATTAACCACAACTCCTATACATGCTATATAACCAAAACATAGCTTGATAGTGTAATAAGATCCCCGATGACTCCTAAATCTGAGCAAGCTTCGATAATCGCTATAAAATATGAAAAAGTAAACAGAGTAAGCTATAAAGCTTAGTAAATTGGTATAGTAATAAACTCAACTTACCATACATACACAATTATAAAGCTTAGAAGCTTCTTATGTGCATGCGTTCGGTAATAGGTGGTCACTTAAGGTCCATACAAATAGACACCTGCACAAGTATAAATAGGCATCAATCACTTGCATCACTCACAAGAATATTCAACAAAGACAAATAACTAAAGGATTAGACACTTGACTCATACACTTATATCATATGAACACAAAACACACACGCATACATGCAACATTTACGAGCAATGACTTAAACATGCTACTACACTCACACACACATATATATATATCTTAACATGCAACATGCTATAAAACATAACAACATAAAATGAACAACACACCACACACATATAATATGGACATATGACTTAAACTCATGCATAAACATAAATAACTCATACAACACATTAAATATAGTGCAAGATAAAATTTAGAGATTAAATTAAAATGTAACTTATTAAAATAAGAAAAATTCATTGAAATAGTTAGCCTAATAATCAATAAAGCCTGTGAGATGTTTCATTTTTCACTTAAGCCCCTTGTGTTTGGGCCAATCTCGATATCTCTGAATGGCTTCATAACATGATGCGAGCGGAATCGCATCACCTCCCTAACATTAATAATGGTTAATTAATGACTTGATAAGTTACAAATAGGTTCCAAACGAGGCTTTGCTTGTAAAAGTTACAAAAGTATGTCACAAGTATAACCGCCTTAGAGTTAGTTCTATAGGAAAACTATCACGTAAAGAAATTATAAACTCAAACGATGGTTCAAATAAAAGTCTATTGGAAACTAGGGGCTCAAGTGATTCAAAGCAAACATATATCCTAAAAGCAAGGAACGCAAATAAAGCGGATTACAAAGAAGTAATCCAACGATAATTCAACTCGAATAAAGGGTATATGTAGGAAGATGGAATAGTGTTAAGTCCACTAGAGGGACATAGATTTGTTTTAGCAGTCTCAATATGGGACTGACTGTGAATATGCCAGAATACCATGATATGAAGGAATCAGCAGAACATATGCCACGAAATGGGAATTCAATTAGGAATGAGAAATAAATAGAAAGGTGGAGAATCCACTAGTATGACAGAAAGTCTAGGATGCACCATAGCATGACAGCTTGTCATAGGCTTGATTATGTAACAATCATTAATCGATCAATCTGCCAAAAAAGAAATATAAGAATTATCTTAGAGTTTTCCATTCCGGATGTAACATGAACGTCTAAGCCAAACAAAGAATAGGATATTTATTCCTTTTCAGTTGAAATCCTTGGCAAGATAGGTTTTAGTTATGATTTATGAAGGTATGCAAAGAAACTCACTAAGTTTACTGAACTTGCCAAAGTTCAATTTGTGTTTTAAATGGTTAGCGGAATAAGGGCCTTGCGAGGACGGACCGAGCCAGATTGAGTTAGATCAATGATCATTATCAGTATAATGGCATGCACATAGGAAAGGGTCTTGCCTCAGGGTCAAAATACTGTAACTAAATAATTCCTTAGAGTTAGGGGTTTTCGAGTTAGTAAACTATTATTTCAATTTAAGGCTTTGTTGTAAGAAATAATAATAAAAAGTAATAAAGTCCGTTGCCAAAATAGTTAAGTTTTAAATTTATCGTTAGAACGAACTTGATTCAGTTGTGACACTCTATACCCGCATTCGGCATTGAGTCGGTAAGGGTGTTACAAATTTAGTGGTATTAGATCATGATTTAGTCAGTCTTTTGGACCTAGGAATTGAAAATAGTACCCCTTAGGCACATGATGTTTGATTTGGCTAATCCCTTCGAGTCTTTATGATATAAAGTTATTATGTGCTGAATGTAGATATATTCACCTAAATTGGCAAATGGTGATGATACTTGAAATAGGCAAATCAAAAAAAGATACAAAGAGAATGTACTTAAGCAATACAGTGATTGAAAGGACAAATTTTTGGGAAAAAAATTTCATTAAAAAAAAGATACAACAGGAAATAAGTATTCTTATTTGCCAAGTGGGTTTGCCGCCTCAATAGTGTCTTCACTTCTTTTTGGCTAGCCCTTGAGAAGGAGTAGGAATGATTGAGCTAGATGCTTGAAAATAAGGAATGTAACACCCTCGCCCGACCCGTTCATCGGATCCGAGTGTAGGCATCACAACGGGACTTGGTTATCATTTATTCTGTAATCTTAATTTAAAAGGAGTTGTGTTACTTATTAATAAATTTACAACCATGTCTAAATCTTTATGGCAAAGTTTACTATCCAGTCTCTAGACTCTTAGGAATCTAAATAAATACAACATTATCACCCCCTTGACGAAGTCCTTAAAAGTGACCCCTACCCTATGTGCATGACATTTTTCTTTGATGCCCCTTGGCTTATCACAATATAGCTCAGTCCCTCCTTAAGATTTTTGTTCCGAAAATCTTGCATCCATATGTCACATCGTTTGTAAGTTCAAATAAACTTAATGAGTTTCTTTATTAATAAATACATGCCCCACCCTGTCGGGGTTCAATTAAATAAATGATAATAGAAACAAAAACTCCCTAATCTTAAAACATGTCTCTTGAACCCATATAGCAGACCATCTTAATCTCAATCCTATCCACGAGTGAATAGCTCATTGAGCAAATTTCCATCCCACCATGTTATTATCCTTCATTTGGCCCTGACAATCATTATTAACATCTCGCCATCTCTGCGAACTCTATTCTTTCCTTTACTTAAATTCTTCTTCCATTTATTCCCCATGTGGATTTTTTCTTTCCATATTCATGCCTTATTAATGTGGCATTCCAGCTTACCATTTCAAAGGCTTTTGATGAGTATTCTTAATCTATTTAGTCTAGCGGACTCCGTCCTCATCTTAACCTCATATGATTTATTCACCTTCTTTTCGTTAATATAACTAACCAGGTTTTACGCCATTCTGGCGGGCCACACTTTACTTGATTTAATTCGTAGCCAGATTACTTTCTTGTAATCTGCATTAATCATGTTACCTTTTCTCTTAAGCATAGTACAACCTTCTATTACAAACCGTCATGGCCTACAATATTTAGTCATTGTCACTATGTGACCATCTAGCTTCTCCAGTTTTTTTCCTTACCCTATGGTTCCTAAGGAACAAGCAATTTGGCTGATACCCTTACAGTAGTTTTTCCTTTAAAGAGGAATGGTCTTGGCAGATGACCTATCGTAATTCAATGTAACAGATTAAACTAGTTTTTGCACTTTAAAAGCTTGAACACAGGCATTTTGGTTAAGTTTTAATTACATTTTTGCAATTTTAGTTAAATCAAGTAAAGTGTGTAATTTGAGTTTTTTATTGATTTTAGAGGCCGAATGATGCCTAAGGGTATGCTAATATACTTTGTGAGTATGCAAGAGACCATTAGAAGGTATGCTAACTTGATATTGGTTACTGTGTTGTAACACGGAGCACTGAATATCGCAACATAAGGAGTAGAATAGAAGAATTTCAAGACTGCCTTCGGTGTTGCGACACAGCCTGACGATGTCGCGACACACTCTTGAAGACACCCTGAATATGAGCATACGACCTTCAATGTTGCAACATAGGACCTGGTGTGTCATGACATCACCTCTATAAGGGAAATAATTACAAGCTAAGGGCATTTTGGCCCGCACAATCAAACATTAAGCACGAGGACGACAATTGACCTAGGGTTAAGAACGACAATCATTCTAAAGTCTATAAATAGGCTTATTTAACACATGTTATAAATAGTTTTTACATTGTATAATTTTCTTCCTCGTTTTAGTCTTTTAGTCTTTCGCTTTTCTTAGATTTTAGGTTTATTTTAGTTTTCATTCTTTTCTTTATGAAAGAAATTAGATTTGTGATACGTGATCAAACTCTGTGAGGATTCAATATTTTCTATTAATAAAAATCAAGCTTATTCTAAACCTTATATTCTTGAATTACTATTCATGTCTACTCTTTCTATCAAATTTATATTGTTTACAAGATCCATAAGGAACTAATCCTCCTATGGGAAATTAGCGAGTGGAGGTATGATCAATTAACTGTTTTGTAGGGTTCTCTTAATAGATCAACTGTCTAGAAAAGGAAGAACCTAAACCCTAAGCCTAACAACCCTAGGAAGTCATTAAGGTGAGAATTAACCCAAATTTGGTATAGCCTATTAGTGAACACCTTTACCCTGAATCGGTCTGGTCTGTGAGGTCGAGAGATAAGTAGTTCTTTCTAACTCATTATTCTAATGGAAGTTCAAAAGATCCTGCTGGAATATCAACTAGTTGATTGAACAAGAAAACCTGAATGGACAGTTGGTTACGAGTACCAAAACAAGCTAATTACCCCTGCTCAGATTTGACACATCCTGTTATTTGATTTCTCATTATTTCTTTATTTCTTTTCTTTTTCTTTTTATTATAATTAATAATTTTAAAAATCTTTCTTTTTATTCACTCATAATATAATTGACTTAAAGTACTAATTAGATCTATTTATGCTTAAATTAGAATTAATTTAGTGTTCGCCTCTCTTGGGTACGATCCTCGTAATACTCATCTACTCCGTTGTAACTATATTACAACCTAACCCATGCACTTATGGACACCGCTTTTCACATATTTTGTATAAGATTTCTACTCTGAACTTTGGTACGTCTGAAAGCGGTTAAGTTTTTGACGCCGTTGTCGAAAAGGCAACGTCAATAATTTGATTTTAATTTTTGCATATTGATAGAATAATTAGGAAATTCTTAGATTATAGATATGATTTTATTTTCGTATTTTTACTAATTTCTACTCTTTGGGTTTAGTGTATGACTTTTAGTAAAGGAACACCTATAAAGCCACTCACAGATCCAGAAAGAAACATTCGTAAGAATCGTCGACAACAATAATAACAACAATAAATATAGAACCAACCACTTGCTGTAGGTAATTTACCATCACGAGTAAATCCAATATTTGATGAGGCTAACAATAAAAAGGAAGACCTACTACTACCACCACAACTACTCGCAAACATTAATATGGCGCATATAAAAATGACTCTGAGGGAGTATGTGCTACCAAATATGGATATGGTTCAAGAGAGTATAACGAGGCCAACTATCATGGCTAATAACTTTGAGATCAAACCAGTTATGATCCAAATGATCTAGAATAATTTGTAATTTCGAGAAACGATGATAGAAAATTTGAGTCAGCATTTAAAATGGTTCCTCCAACTTTATGACACTTTCAAATATAATGGGGTCACTAATGGCGCTATTCATCTTCGATTATTCCCATTTTCATTAATTGATAACGCATTTTCTTGGTTAGATTCACAGGCACCAGGATCTATCACGACATGGGACAAAATTGCAAGAAAGTTTCTACAAAAGCTCTTCCCAATTAACAAGACAGTCTAGCTAATAAGGGAGGTTTTTATGTTTAAACAGTTAAAGGGAGAAACTTTTCACGAAGCTTAAGAGCGTTTTATAACGCTGATTTAGAAATGCCTACATCATTGATTACCCAAGTGATTACGACTGTAATTTTTTTTTTTTTACAATGGGTTGGATGTATACGCAAGGTTAGGATCATATTGAGCGAATTGAGGTGGCTTAATGAATCAAATGTATGATGATGCGTACGAATTAATAGAAAATATGGCAATAAATTGCTATCAGTAGCCAACTAAACGATATACATACTGCTAGAGACCATCTACGGTGAAAGTTGTCTAGGAGGATGATAAATATCAACAGTTAGTGGATAGAATTTATTTCCTCCGGATATACTAACATCCAAAGTGTGAATACTGCAACTAAATATATAGATTTAAGGCAGTGTCTACAAGTATACGGGTCAGGTTGTAGTATAGTTTTACAATGAAGTAGGGAAGTACTCCGAGGATCGTACCCAAGGGAAGTGAGTACTAAATTAAAGTTAAATTAAATGCAAATAGAATTAATTAGTAGTTTAAATAAATTATATTACAATAAAACATAAAGGAAACATTTTTGGGGTTTTTATAAATAAAGAATTAAAAACTGTATAAATAAAATGGACTTCGGAAAACTAATTTCTAAATTCAATCAAATGAAGATATGGGTGATTAACTTGCTTTGGTGATCATAATTAATTCATATTTCATGTCTTTATTCAATAAACTAGTCGTTACCCTAGCAGGATCTTCTGATACGTCTACTAGAATAACGAGTCGACAAGACCTACCTATCTTTCAACCTCACAATCCAGATTGGTTCGGTGTTAAGGTGTTCACGGATAGGCCATACCAATTTTGGGTTAATTCTCATCTAAATAACTTCCTAGGGTTGTCAAGCCTAGGGTTTAAGTTCTTTCTTTTCCAAACAGTTGATCCGTTAAGAAATCCTTACATAGTAATCAGTTAATCACACCTCCGCTCACTAATCCCCCATAAAAAGATTAGTTTCTTATGGAATCCATAAACATAATAAACTTGATAAATAAGATATGGATAAATAATAAATCAAGAATAAGGTTTAAAAGAATCATGATTATATTTGATTGGTGAAAGTGCAGAAATCCATAATAGTTCGATTGCGTCTACAAATCAAGTTCTCCAAAAAACATGAATGAGAAGAACTGAAAAGAAAGCTAGACCCTAAAAGAAGGAAAAAAACTAAAAACTAAATTACAAAGAAAAACTTAGAATATCAAAAGATGTTCTTTAACACGTGTTTAAGAGCCTATTTATAGAGTTAGGGTTACTGTCCTCTTCAACCCTAGGTCAGTTGACGCTCTCATATTAACTTTTAATTGTGTAGATCGAAACACCCCTAGCTCGTCAGTGTTTCTCATACATGACTGATGTCGTGAAACTCTAGTACTTATGTTGTGACATCGAATGCAGTATGCTCAGGTTTACGGTAGCTTCAGAGGTGTGTCGCGACATCCAATGGTTGTGTCGCGACACAAAAAGCTGTTTCAAGATTCTTATATTTTGCTCCCTATGTTGCGACATCAAACTTTCTATGTTGCAACATAGTGACCAGTATCGAGTTTATACATCATCTGATGGTCTTCTAAACACTTACTGAGTACATTAGTTCACCTTTAGGCCTTATTAGACTCCTTAGGTCAATAAGAGACACCAAATAAACTTTTTTATTGGATTTAAACTAAACTATAAAAACTTAACTAAAACATCATGAAGATGTTTATATTCAAGCTCTTCAAGTGCGAAAACTAGTTTAATCTGCTACGCCGAATTACGGCAGATAAAAAATCAACTGCATAGAGTCTAGGAATAGTGCACCATTTATATGGAGGGGACAAACCACTCTTCCACTGTATAAATAACACAACTGAGAATGTGAATCACATTAGAAATAGGGGTGTAAACCATTATTTAAACACCTATAATCCCAGATGGAGAGATCACCCAAATCTGAATGGGGAGGAAACCAATGAGGAGGTAGTAGTTCTAATCAAGTCAAAAATAATAACTATCAACCTCCTTATTTACATAAACCTCAAGAAAGGGCCAATCCAAATAACCATACTGTATGTGGTCAATAATTGGATCGAATCGAAGGGCAAATGCAATCAGTGAAGACTGAAGTGAAACAGGTGCAGTCTGAGTGCACCAGTTCAGAAAAAATATTGACTAAGCTAGAAAATTATTTGAGCCAATTAATAAGCATGATGGGACCTATTAAGAGACAAATTGACATTGGCATCCTTAGTAACACTAAAATAATCCTTGAAGAGAAGGGAAGGAGCAAGTGAAAGTAATCACGCTCTGATCAGGAAAAGTGCTGAGTAGCCCTAATAACGAGGTAAATAAAGGGAATACTGATGCTGATGATCTTCAAGAAGAACCTTTAGAAGCTGATGATGAATTAGAACCAGACTAAGTAGTCAAACCAATAGTTAAACGAGAGAGAGAGACAATTGAAGAACCTACCATTGCAAAGATATTGTTCCCTTCAAGGTTGGAAGAAAAACAAAAATAGAATGAAAACGAGTTTGTAAGCTTTCTAAACTTGTTTAAAACATTAAATGTTAACCTGCCTTTAATTGAACTAATTGAGAAATTCCCTAAGTACATTAAATTTTTAAAGGAAATCATGTTTAGGCGTAGGAAAATTAAGGTAGGTGAACAAGTTAACATGAATGCTTTCTGTAGTGCTATTATCTCTAGACAGGTTCCCCAAAAGCTGAAAGACCCGGGAAGTTTTACAATTCCAATAGATATAGAGAGTATTCATTTCAATAGAGCCCTATTTGATTTAGAAGCTAGCATCAATTTAATGCCTCTATTAATATGTGAAAAACTCAGGTTAGGGAACCTCAAGAACATGTAAATTACACTACAGTTGGCTAACAGATCTTCAGTGCATCTGAAAGGAGTATTGGAAGATGTGTTAGTCAAAGTATGCAAATTTATCATTCTGGAAGATTTTTTAGTTTTAGACTTTGAAGAAGATCGAAAGATGTCAATTCTGTTAGGTAGACATTTTCTAGCTACTTCAAGATCTACCATGGATCTGGAGAAAAATGAATTAACCATGAAGATCAATGGTGAAATAGAAATTTTTAAATGTGGTCACCAACAGAGTGAGGAAAATAAAAGGAACTTAGGGGAGCATTGTAATGAATTATCTATCTCTAACCGTAATAATCCCAAATCAAGGGACATACTTGGTTGGTAATAGCAAGTACCATAACACATAGGAACCCAAATTTTTTCTCATAAGATTTTAAAAAACAGGTTAGATAAAAATTGTAAATGAACTATTATGTATGTTTTCTAGATTCCTTGGAAATGGAGAAACAAAGCTATTTTTCAAGAGCTTACTCCTTCTGCGTGAGAAATCATCACATATGCAAAAATTTTGGTTCAATATATAATAAGGGTAATGGAGTCATAGGTAAATCAGGTTTCTAGAGGTCCAAGGTGGATGCAATGGTGTAAACCCCCGATGAGAGTTCGTATCCTCATTATGGATGGTGCAATGAGATCAAGCTTATGCTTGAAAATGATAAGGGGTTTATACGAAATGATAAGAGTGATTGGGTTTGAAGGTTTACTTTGAAGATCGGTATAATTGATAGTCTTCAAGTAGAGTTATGGGGTGTTTGTAAGAGGTTTTGGATTGTTAGAGTATGCCTAAATACCAATCATGAGATGATTGTAATTACATACTCGTTTTACCTTGTTGTAAATATAAGGCATTCCCATTGTTATTTCAGTTTTTTTTTCTGTGTGTAAAAATAAACTGATTAATAATAGAGTCTTGAGAATAATATGATTATTCTTAAAATGTATTTAGTCAAGTATTATTGTGGGTTTGGACAGCAATAATAAATTGAGACTAATGTGTAGTTGATTGATGACAAAGTGTTGTCATTTACATAGGGATGTCAAAATCAATACATGAGTATGCGTTGGAGAACAACATATTAGACTGACTCGTTGTGAGTATGTTTCTTGGATTATTATGTAATAATCACAACATTGTTCATGGTAACAAATATGTATTTGATCCTCAAACTTGAGATCATCATTATCCTAACATCGTGAGTCGTATATTTTGATGCAGTCAAACGTTTACCGTAACAAGTTATACTATAAAGACTGATGGTGTATATACCACAATCCATGTAGTTGGATATGATTGGTCAATATAGGAATTGTCCCTTCTACATAATGGGAGTAATATCTTGAGCCACTTGATGAAGTGAGATTAGAAATGCTCAGTCATGATCAAATAAGTTGATATGAGATATCACACTTATTTGTTTATTGTAGTCTACTCAGAATATCAAGAAATATGATATTAGACTATACAAGTGTGGCTATTCCATGACTTGTGTCCAATCTAGATATAAATGTTAAAAGGATATAATACTTGAAAAATTTATCATAGAAAAGGTTATATCGAATCACGACTTCTTATAACTTGTGTAGCAATGAGTGGCATATAGCAATACATCATTGCTTGTAACATTAGAAATGTTCTAGTATTACTATTAATGTTATAAGAGCCTACAGTGTCACACCCTATGGTTAAAGCTAACAGACTTTACGCAAAATACGATGGGCGTATATCATCCTACATACGTCAATGGTGGACAGTATCACCTGGCAGACACGATTCGCAAGTACTTTCTATAACAGCCCATTTTTAGCAAAATCGAAACAGTGGTTTCAGGACCACAAATTCGAGTCTAGAAGGAAAATTATTTTAATATTATTTCATGGTTGCAATATGATTGAAATATCGTATAAAAATTTTGTTAAGAAAATTTTACCAATTACATGTTTAATTGATAAAAGGACTAAATTGCATAACATGCAAAAGTTGAATTCTAGTAGCTAAAGGGATCAAATAGCTATGGAATTCAACATTGGAGGTTCTTATATGGAAAATAGACCATTAAGAGGAGTTAGTAGATAAGTATGATGATTCATCCTTGGAAAATTTATTAAAGAAAAGGACTAAATTGGAAAGTAAAAATAATAAAATGATTAAATAATGAAAATATCATCATATTTTATCATCTTTCCCAAATTAAAAACATGGAAACCCTAGCCATGAGAACTTGAGTTCTAGAAAACTTATTTGGCTAAAATAGATCCTGATAGACCAAATACGGAGTTAGATCGAGGAAAAGATAAAGTGTCAGATTAGTAGATTTTGTGTACACAACACTTGTTAAGGTAAGTTCGTGTAACTAAATTGTATATTTATATATTTAAATTGAATGTTGTGTATGTGAATTGTGTAATTGCTATGTATGAAATTAATCATATACCTAACGATGATTGATAAGTATTAAATCTCGTTTGGATAAATGAAATTTGATGGATACAGGGTTCCCGTATTGGTTGTGTTCCTGCATGTATTGCGGACACACCATAACTTGAAAAAGTGTCTCGTTATTAGCTCTCATGAGCTTCCGGTTATATGGTTCTTGCAAGCTTCCCATTAATAGCTCTTCAAAGCATCCCGATTGGTTGTGATCCTATATGTGTTATGGACACACTGCAGCTCTTATGAGTGTCTTGATATATGGCTCTTTGGAGCTTCCCGATATTGGCTCATATGAGCTTCCCGTTTACATGTTTGCATGATCATTCATGTACATGAATTGACGAATTATAGTTTTGTACACCTTGTGTGTACTTCCTGTGTATCCATTGATATTTTCAATGATTCAACGAGCAAAATCCTAACATGAGAAAAATATGAGTACTAAATGAATTATTTCCTGCGTATAACCTTGAAATACATGGAATTGATATATGTGAATACAAGATGTGGGAAATTTATGAACATGGGAATTTGATATTTGATGAGCTCATTCATGTTTCTTGAAATTCATACGAAATACATGACTAACTTGTTTGATGAGGATATGTGTTTAGACTATTGGCCAAATTTCTTTGGATGTATTTTGTGTACTTACCTTATATATAAATGAATGGTAAGTTAATTTTCTGTTATACGAACTTACTAAGCTCTAAAACTCACTTTGTTTATTTTCTCCTGTTTTATAGTACTCAGAAGCTCATTAAGATTGGAAGTTGGTTGGAGACACATCACACTATCCATCGGCCCATTTCAATACAAATATAAAACTAATTTTGGTTATAATGGCATGTATAGGTTAATTGGCCAATGTTGGCAAGTAAATGTTTTATTGAGATTAATGGCTAGTGTTTGGTACATTTTGATGTATATATATATGTATGTGGTATCATAAATTGGGTGTATGTGTGGATGAGTGAATGAAAGTGAAATGGAGATTGAATATGCATATGACTATTAGGTAGACATGAAAATAAATTGTCACATGAGGTGCCTAAAGGCACATTGGTTGAATGTGGTAATATGTCATGTTTAAGACATGATTTTAGCATATTTTGAGTGCTTTGATATGGTTTGTAAATGTGAAATTTATTGTGATAGGTTGATGCCAAAATTGGGTGAGAAATTTGGCTTAGAAATGGCCTTATTTCGTCAACACGAGTAGAGACACGGGTGTGTGTCTTAGCCATGTGGGACACATAGCCTCACGCACAAGCGTGTGGTTTGGTTGTGTGTCCCCTGCATCTTTAAAATTGCAAAATAGAATACTCAAAAATTTTCACACAGCCTAGCATACGGGCGTGTGGCTTGGCCGTGTGACCCTTGCACCTATTTAATTACATGTCAAGATGCTCACACGGCCTAGCACACAGGCGTGTAGCTTGGCAGTGTGACCCAAGTCAGAGAGCACTCTAATTTGGACACGGGCTAGGACACGGCCATGTGCCCTTATTTCGAATGCCCACACGGCCTGAAACACGGGCGTGTCTCTTAACCGTGTGAGCCACACAGCCTGGCCACACGGGCGTGTGTCCCCTACACCTTGGAAAAATCTTGATATTTTGCGAAAAAAAAATTTGAGTTTCCGGATTTGTCCTGACTTGATTCTAATGCGTATTTTGGGCTTCGGGGGCTCATATAAGAGATGATATGATTGATTATTACTGGTTTATGATATGAATGTGTAATGATATGAAACTGTCTGTATTTGATCTATAAATCTTGGTAATGCTTCGTAACTCTGTTCTAGCGATGGATAAGGGTTAGGGGTGTTACACTTTACAAGAGTTAATATTTATGGAAGTTAATATTCTTTTGGAAAGAATATAAAATTTTAATATCTTCCATAATTTTCTCTAGAACTAAATGGGAATTGTTCCATTTTTATTATAGGTGATTAATAAAAAGAATAAGACCTCTGATGATGTAGGAAAGGTAGTAAGAAAAAATTCAAAAGGTCTAGCAACCAATTTTTGAATTCTCTCTGAAAAGATTCATGTTTGATTGGGTGGACTACGTAGAGGCTAAGACGATTCTATTGCGGCTTGGAATTGACACTCTAAAAGAAATCAGATCGTAAAGGTATATTTTTAACCTTGATTCAACCCGATTCGGTCCTTGTACTTGGGTCCAAGGCTGGATCGCTGAAATACTTTTTCCGCTACGTCGCACGGCATATCGACAATCCAACATGGATAACCAAATCATTGAGCATACGACACTTCATTTAATTGTTGAAATAGATGATATGATGGTAGTTGCTTTGCTGAAACATCACTCCGTTGTATCCTATCCTTTGGGTATGTTGTTGGCAAATTGCCGAAGTTTAATTAATAAGGTTTGGGTAATTGAAGTCAGACATATTATCCATGAGGGTAACA
Source organism: Gossypium arboreum (assembly GCF_025698485.1). NCBI lineage: Eukaryota > Viridiplantae > Streptophyta > Magnoliopsida > Malvales > Malvaceae > Gossypium > Gossypium arboreum. The sequence goes on along the minus strand of NC_069073.1, from coordinate 7,965,734 downwards.
AATTTATGGATCGCCTAGCAAATTTGGCACAAGAGCAACAATGGCTTTATCATACTTGAGTCTCCTTTTGAGTCTTGTTCCTTTACTAGAAACAGATGCTTGTGGTAAAGGTGAAGTCATATTGTAGTTTTGTTCTCTTACCTTTTCCACCAAAACAGTTATACACATTTAGAAATTTTTTTTTTTGTAAGTATAAGAGAATTTAATTACTACCGTAGCATATATGTTCTTGCAATTACCCTGCTCAAATACGTCCGAACTTGAATGATTTAAGGTTTGTTATTCAACATTTTGATTATTCAAATTATAGTCTTTTGTGCTTAATTTACTAATTATAATAAAATTAGATCAAATTTAAACAAAATTTTTACATTCTAATTTAATTGAATTTTTTTGAAATATAAAAAATTTTAAATTAAATATTAACGTTGGATTATATTATTTAAGAACAAATATCAATCTTACCTAGAACTTTTTATTTGAGTACGATACTAATATGTACGATGGGTACAAATACCAAAACACTGCCACATGAATTCACTTTACCTTGTTCATGTGTATATCTTGTGCTTTTTTAAATAAAAGATGTGTATTTTAATATGATTAAAATATACAATAAGTGTTTCTATTTTTATAAATTAAAATTTTATATTTTTATTTTAATAACTTAGTCCATCAACTCAAGTTTTATAATTTAAATCCAATTATTAACACATAATTTTTTATTAAATTTATTGATACGACATTTTAAGGTAAAATAAAATACTCACTATCAACCAAAAAATCAAAATTTTAACCTCTAATAACCCTAAAGCCTACAATAGCTAAACTTGAACTATGTCCAAACAGGAAACAGAAATAGCACAATCGCTAAGGGCAACGTCAAATCATAATTATTAATTTTCATTTGAAGCATACTTACTACTTCTGAATTACAATGCCTTGTTTCTTTCTTGCTGTATAATAACATCAAATTAAAAAATCTTCTGCCCATCAGAAAGCATAAACACAATAAAACAAAGTGCCCTGAAACTAGGGTGAGTTGAGTAGCACTAGTTAAATTAGCAATTTACACACGTGCTTCCAGTTTTTCCTATTCCTGATCCCTACCCATTCAACACCACATTCTACCCACCACATTCTACCCATCCTAATTATAATTATACAGATACTCCACAAATGGTCAAGTGCTCCTGAGGCCTTGTTCCCAATTCCAACGACAGCATCTTGGCGGTGGCTCAACCGCCTGGAAAGAGCCCTTCAGGTCCGAACTACCAAAATCTTCACTATACACCCAAATGCTACATCAAACTCGTCGAAGCCAATCTGCAAAACTTAAGGATCACAACGGATCAGCACCTAATCTAGATTCTTAGACCAGCATCAATAAGGAAAAAATTCTTTTCTACATAAAAAGTTTGATATTTGGCTTATATAGTCTGCAATCATCAAATGCTGAAACTATACATCTTCAACTTACAAGGATATTAATTCGCCAAGACATGTAAGGTCTGCAGATTTTTTTTCTTTTTCCTTACACGTTGCAGTCCACTGATTTCAAATAGAAAGGGAGTTTATTAAATAAACTTGGAAACTCACTCTCCCCTCTCAGTATATGCATCTACGACTTTCAAGTTGAAATCTCGTTGAGGAGTTGACTCAGGGTCTCAAGGCCCACAACTGTTTACGAATCCAAATTTTAACTTAAGTTATTGTGCGCTCACTTACATAGTGATGCTACCAGGCAAAAATATTCACCACCATTTACATCATCACTAAACATCAATCACACCACTTGAAAGAACCACAATACAAATAAAACTGTTAAATATTCTACAGCTAAAGAGGTAATTTAAAAATGAGCACATACACCTGAGCAACTTTAGGAAATCAAATCATTAATGCCTGTAAGATACAGGGACATTTCAGCATACCTGAATGAGAAACAGTCAAGCTCTAGGTGAATGTCCAGCATCAGATCCAGAGGCCGAGGAACTTTCACTATCAGAGTCTACAACAAACATTTATATATGTCAAAACAATAAAACAAAATTTACTCCCACTAAAAATCATGTAAGAAATAAATCATCATACCACTTGAAGAAGACCCAGAATCACTGCTAGAGCTACTTGAACTACTCGACCTATTAGCAGCATCTCCCTGTTTTTCTTCTTCAACAAGTAATCTGGAAATATTCTGTTCATCTGCAGGTATATATATAATCATTTAGATATCAGTCCAACCAAGCAAGTAGCAAACATCTTATAACTCCTTAAGGTGAACACTTACTAGTTGTGTTTTGCTTGGGCACTTCCACCAAAACAGGAGCCATAGTCTGCAACTAAATACAATAAATGCATGAAATTAGCAACTCTCAGGAAAAGATTATTTCATTAGAAACTATGATTTTTTTATATTAAAAAAAAAATTTACTTTCTCAGGTACAGTCTGCGCAGCTTCTGCTCTGGCTTGAATGGAAAGTTCAGCCTTTCTCTTGTTTTTGCTCAAACTTTTCTTGTAGTTGGTAACAAATCTATCCAGCTCCCAAAGAGTCTCGGTATCCACACTGTCAATGTCTACTTCTATTTCTTCATCATGTTGAAGGACGGCTGAATTCCTTTTCTTAATAATCTGTACAATGTTGTCCAGCTTCTCTGAAGGCAAACTTTGAAGGTTAGTGCTAAGCTTCTGCTTCTCTTCATAAGTCATATCCCTCTTGTAAGGATCCTTCGCTTTAGGCTTTTTTGGAGCAGGAGTCCTACCCAAAGGAGTAGTAGCAATTAGTTTTGGTCTTGGATCAACAGGGCGTGTCATTGACTCTGATCTATCCAAGATCCTTCTTGTATCAAGCGGAGGTGGTAGCATTGAATGTGCCTTTCTTGGTGTTGGCATACGTAGACTCACTTCATATTCTACTGCAAGTCTCATATCTCGAATATAGTCTGCCTCTATAGAAGCCCATTTGCCCTCAAATATCTTTGATAACTGCTCTGCCATTACATGAACATCTTGTCCCTTAGGATTATATGTCATGGCATTCTGAAACGTCAATCTCACATCCTCTGCAAACTCTCTAGGAGACTTGTACCAGTTTTTGCTAAGCCTTGTTTTCACAGTGCCCAAATCCATGGGATGCTTAATGACACTATAGTAATCATGCAAACCAAGACCTTTGACATCAACAGGAGAATTAAAGACCCAACCATGCTTGTGCTTCATTAGTCTTTCAAGCAAAGAACTACAGTTCTTAAATAACTTATTACCCATGCCAAACCCATGTGTGAATTCACCTCCACCTTGCTTCTTCCCGTTTAATTTCAACTTCTTGTTACTCTCAGCTGGAGGAAACTTATCTTTTGCAAGCAAAAACTCAGAATTATGATAAAACTGATTTGCCTTAGGCGTCCTTTTCTCCTTCTCCAAATTTTCAGTTGCACCCTGATTATTTTCCAAGACAGAAATATTCAACTGATTCAAAGGCCTTGATTTCTTAACAGGTTCCTGAGAGATGCCTACCAAGGCCGGCTCTGGTTGAACCCTATTCAAACCATAATCAACAGCATTATTCAAAGGAACAGGGGCATTACTAAACACCCTTATTTGCACTTCTTTAGCTTCAATCCTCTTCACCAAACTCCTCACCAAATCAAGCTCACTTACCAACTTCCTCCTCAGTTCCGCCATCTCCTGCTTTGACCTTAAAGCCAAATTGATCTTCACCTGGTTCTCGGAACTAGGCTTCAATGCTCCGGCAACAGCCACCTGCTTATTAAGGCTTGAACAGTCATCAGACACAGCAGTATCCGCACGAGGGCCAGGCTGTTGGTGAGCTGAATCCCCAAACTCCAAAGGAAGAGGCTGAGCAGGTATTTCAACAGGGTGGTTGCTGTAGTCGTTGGTGTTAGGGACAGCTGTTGTGGTGACATCAGTGTCGTTCAAAGCAGCCCTACCCACGTTGTTGTCATTTTTGTTGTTGTTGTCGAGGTTGTTGTCAGAGGTGGTGGTGATAGTGGTGGTGGTGTCGTGGAGGTGGTGGTGGTGGTTGGGGTCGCTACTGTTAACAGTGGAGTTGAGAAGATTGTTTTTCTTGGAACCCTTGAACGCTTTCCTGGTATAAACCTTGCTCCCACTGTACCTCTGTTTCTCTCTCTCAACATCTTTTCCTTCTCCAACTACTATCCCCGAAGCCATACACATATATCAGGGTTTTAAACCCTAAGTCCTTTTTTTTTCCAGTCTCCAACCAAAACAATTATGCACCCGCGACCAAATCCAAAATAGGGTTTAACTACCACTGCACCAAAAACCCTAAATTTGACCTCTCAAACTTGAGAGTCCCCGAAGTTTCAACCAACGGACCCAAAAAAAAAAACACGACAAACCTACAGAAGAAAAACCCAAGCCTCGATCTACAAAATTACAACTACAACCATCTATGTAAAACCCTAAAACCGAATTTAAAGATAACACACAAAAAATTGAAACAAGAAATGCAGAATTCTCAGCTCCTCACCTTTGCTTGTTCGATTTCAGATCTCCTCACGAATCCGCCTCTCTCAACGCCGCTCGCTTTCTCTCTCTAAAAAGTGCTTTCGATTTTTTTCCCGTCAATTTTTTTTCCCTGCATCTTATCTTTACAGGTGTACGGTGGTGAATGCCCTCGTGGAAATAAGCACTTGGAAGAAGCGTGTGGGTGCATCAAAAGTGCCGTGCTCGGGAAGAATCATACGGATGTGTAGAGTGTTTTACCGACGCTCGATTTATTTTGCGTGTTATGCAAGCGCCTGTTGATGATAGAATTTTTGGGAGGTGAAGGCAACGTCAAGTTGAGGTAATAGGTTTGGGTTATGACAAGGAGCTTTAATTGTGGGTTTTGGAAATTTTTTTCCACGCGCAAGAGAGGGAGCGTGTAGTTTACTCAGGGGTTTCATAAGCCTAGTCTCCAGAGACTATAATAGTTTTTGATTGGTCGGAATTTTTTTCCATTCCGATGATTTTCTTTTGGACGAATATTCCGATGATATTTGGTACTTGGTGATGGTCTTTTTAATAAGTTGTAGGCTAAACTCCTTTTTCTTTTTGGATGGGCGAATCGTTAGAAATAGTTATGGCGATAATATTAATTATTGTATCCCATAAGATTAAATTAATTATGTAATAGTATATATTTCATTTCAAAAATAACTATGATAATAATTTATTGTTATATTTTGGTATCAATTAAAATTTAAAAGTATATGCTTGTTAGTTTGTTGGTACGTTTCTATATGTTTTTTGGCACGTATTGTTATATCTTTCTTTGATTGTTTGGAAATGGTCTTTCTTATTTCTAATTGAGGCGAATCTGGTTGGCTTCTCTATTACTGATGGTGAAAATGAGGCATGGCAGGTCGACATCGGTGTTCTGGTTAGGGAGGATCCTGTGTTTTGGTTAGTGGGATGTTTTTTTTTTTTTTTTACTGTTAGTGTTATTCATTTTCAGTAAATGAGAAACACATGGCTAACTTTTGACATCCTATTAGTGGTATTTCCATATCAGATATGGGAGGGAAGTATTTTTTTTTCAAGTTTTATTAGGAGTTGGATCGAAATAGAGGTGATTGAGGGAGGGCCTTAGACTTTTAATAATCAATTGTTATTGGTTCATCGTATTTCACAATGAGAATATACATTATAAGTGCCTCTACTTTTTTATTTCTAAATCCAAGTGCAAGACCTTTCGAGTAGGTTGATGTCGGAATCTATGGATAAGTAATTTGGGAACTTTATAGGTACTATAATACTCCTAACTCGTATTTGTTGCCGGAATAGGATTATGGAGCATTACTAGAATAAACAGATCAAATACAAACATTTCATAATATTTGACATTCATGTCGGATATTATTAATAAAGTCCCATATATGAACCCTCGAGGCTCATTATGCACACTAGAAAAAAGTCGGGACTAGATTGGATACTCAGAAATTTTTTCGCTAAATTTCAAAATTTTTCTTAGAAGCAATGTACACACGCCCGTGTTCTCAGGCCGTGTGGCTCACACGGCCAAGAAACACGCCCATGTCTCAGGCTGTGTGGGCATTCGAAATGGGGCACACGGCCGTGTCCCAGTCCGTGTCTGTACCCATGTAACTCTCTGACTTGGGTCACATGGCCAAGCCACACGACCTTGTGCTAGGCCGTGTGTAGGTGTAGAGGTCACACGGCCAAGCCACACGCCCGTGTGCTAGGCCATGTGTAGGTGTAAGGGTCACATAGCCAAGCTACACGCTCGTGTGCCAGGCCGTGTGAAAAATCCTGAGCATACTATTTTAAATTTTAAAGATGCAGGGGACACACAGCCAAACCACACGCCCATGTGCTAGGCCGTGTGTCACACATGGCTGAGACACACGCCGGTGTCTCTACCCATGTGGACGAAAATAGGCCATTTTCAATGCCACTTTTCCCACTCAAATAGTCTTCCACCTACATAAACACTTTAACACATACATAAGCCAATCTAAGACATTTAAACCAAGCCAAAAATCAAGTCTTATGCATGACATATTACTTCATAAATTCATATATCCAAACTTACCTATTTGACCAAAAATGCATATAGATATACTTATGAAGTTTACTATCAATTCACCATACTAAACACTCATATCAAACATGACATTATTTCATATATTTACATCAAAACACATTTATCATAAGTCATTCCAATGGTTAATTACAACCAAAATATTTATATGTCAATATTGGCTATATAAACTTATACATGCCATTATAACCAAAATTAATTTACTATTTATATCGAAAAGATACGATGGACAGTGTGATATGTCTTCGACCAGCTTCCAACCTTAACGAGCTTCCGAACTACTATAAAACAGAGTAAGCGTTTAATGCTTAGTAAGTTCGTATAGCAGGAAACAAACTTACCATTTATTTACATTTAAAGTAAGCATACAAAATGCATCCAAGCAATTTGGCCAATAGCCTAAACACACAACTTCATCAACATGTTAGTCATGTATTTCATTTAAATATCAAGAATCAGGGATGAGCTCATCAAATATTAAATTTTCAAATGTATACAAGTAATATCTCATTCAAAATTCACCTTAACTTATATCAAAACTTTGTCCGTTAAACCATTTGAAATATCGATGGATACACAATAATACACAAGAAGTGTATAAATCTGTAATTCATTAATTCATATTCGGGAGTACTCATTAAAGCACAAAATCGGGAAGCTCTCTCTCGAGTTATATAACTGGAAGCTCATTTGAGCCATGTAATGGGAAGCTTATCCGGGCTATATAATGGGAAGCTTATAAGAGCCATAATCGGGAAGCTCATGTGATCCAATAACGGGTAGCTCCGAAAAGCCATTAAACAGGAAGCTCTGGATAGCCATGTATCGGGAAGTTCAAGTGAGCCATATTGGGAAGCTCCAGAGAGCCATTAATCAAGAAGCTCACAAAGAGCCTTTAATCGGGAAGCTCACAAAGAGCCATATAACGGGATGCTCATAAAAGCTACGGCGTGTCCATAACACATGTAGGATCACAACCGATCGGGATGCTCCGAAAAGCTATTAACTGAAAGCTCACAAGAACCATATAACGGGAAGCTCGAGAGGCTATTAACAGGACGCTCTTTCGAGCTGTGGTGTGTCCGCAACATATGCAGGACCGCAACCAATACAGGAAATCTTGTATCCATCGAATTTTATTTATTCAATCGGGACTTGATGGTTGTCAAGCAATGTCGGATATAATAATAATTTCATATTCATAGCAACAATACAATCACATACACAACATTCAATTCAAGCATATAAATATGCACAATTTAGTTACACGAACTTACCTCGACAATGTTCGTGAACTTGTATATTACTAATCTGTTACTTTTTCTTTACCTCGATCTAGCTTCGTATTTGGTCTATCCGAATCTATACAAGTAAATTTAACTCAATTTAATACAATTCATATTCAATTCACATATTAGGAAAAATTATCATTTTGCCCCTATACTTTTAATTAATGATGATTTCGTCCCTAGGCTCGAAAAATGAAATTTATGCAATATAATCCTTATTCTAAGCCTAATAGTTTTTACATATTACAATCAGCCCATATATTTCACAAAATTCAGAATTTTTCCATAAATTTCACATCTTTTCAATTTAGTCTCTAAATCATAATTTCATCAAAATTTCCTTTACAAAAGTTGTTTATTTATCAACAACCTTATTCCAAGCCTAGCCAAATTTCGTATGTCACAATAACAGCCTTGTGTATTTCACAAAATTCAAAATTTTTCTATAAATTTTATATCTTTACAATTTAGTCCCTAAATCACAATTTCATCAAAATTCACTTTACAAAAGTTGTTTATCTATCAACAACCTTTCATTTTCTACCATAAATTTCATAATTCATACATATTCATCCATGAAAAAACTTTAATACTTTGATAACTTTACAAATTAAACCCTGAGATAGCTAGATTAAGCTATTACGATCTCGGAAATATAAAAATTAATAAAAATGAGACAAGATTACTTACCCAATTAAGCCAAATAAGCTTGCTTGAATTCTTTTCTCTTAGCTAGGGTTTCCATGCAAAATAATTTGGGAAAGATGATGAAAAAGATGATATTTTGTTATTTAATTATTTATCATCTTTTATTATTTCCATTTTCCAATTCAATCCTTTTCTTTTTTCTAATTTTCCATGGATGACTAAGCATACTTATATACTAACTCCTCTAAATGGTCTATTTTCCATATAAGGACCTCAAATTTTGAATTCCATAGCTATTTGTTCCCTTTAGCTACTAAAATTCAACTTTTACATTTTATGCAATTTGGTCATTTTCTCAATTAAGCATGAAATCGGTAAAATTTTCTTAAAAAAATTTCTATACGATATTCCTATCAGAATTCAGATCATGAAATAATATTAAAATAAGTTTTCTTTCTAGACTCGAATTTGTGGTGCCGAAACCACTATTCCGATTTCACTAAAAACGGGCTATTACAAGTACATTTCCTTTTATGATGCCAAAGCTATCAATTCAAGGTTTCACATATACACGAGAATCCAAGTGACAGTAGATGTTTGAAAGCCGTTGAAGTAGCATAAAAAATAGTTTGGTCCAAGTCGACAAAGGTGTATGCCAAATTGCGCTGCGAACAACCCATGCTCTTTTACTTTATTTGTAGTTGATTGGGATATGAGGAAGTATTTTGCTTGATGAGAGAGTTGGTCGGGAGAAAGGAGGTGGTTCTTGAATGGGATGCAACGCTCCAAGCATTGAACCGATGAACTTCGTCACCATCTAGCTGATGGTTATGTGAGGAGGGAGGAGACTTTAATTCAAATTTTAAGGCAAAAATTTTGAGGGATGTCAAATTTAGGGGCTTTTAAAAGTTTGAGTTTTTTTCGAGATATCAACATTAATCTGGGATTGAATTTATCAAGATAGTTGTCCAATTAAACCCTTTGAGATATAAACCCCAACAAATTCGGTTAATGGCTCTAATTAAGGCTGTAAATGACCAAGCTTGAACGAACAAACCTCTATTCATGTTTGTTTGTTTATTTTTAAGCTTGTTCGTGTTCAGTTTGTGTTCGTTAAGAATTTCAATTTTTTTTCATGTTCATTTATTTAAAATTATGTGTGTTCATGAACATTAAACAATGTTCATTTGCTTAATGTTCATGAACATGTTCATTTAACTTAATCGAACATGTTCACGAACATTAAACGAACATGTTCTCGAACATATAACTAAACATCTTTACAGACATATAATTGAACATGTTCACGAATAATGTTAATAAATGATAAACAAACAATAAATACATACACACACATATTGTTTAGATATAAAATAGTCAAATATAAATATAAATATAAATAATTATATTATAAATGAAAACAATACAAACCAAGATAATTTTATTAATATATACTAATGGAACAATAAACGAGTTTTAAGATAATTTTATTAATATATACTAATGGAATTTTTATAAGAAGATATCATTAATAAATAAATGAGTTATAAACGAGCCATAAACGAGCCAATACATGAGCTTGTTCGTGAATGTAAACGAACTGAACACACCTCTGTTCATGCTTGGTAATTTATTAAATGAACATAAAAAATTTGTTTATACTCGTTTATTTAGCTTAATAAACGAACGTTATACGAATGGTTCACGAACGATTCGTCGAACATTACCACTAGCTCTAATCAACCCTCTAAGAAAAATTGTAACACCCACACCCAATCCAATCACCGAATCCCAATATGATGTGTCACAACCTAAAAACCATATGAATTTGACAAATATACTAGAATTTTTTTAAAATGATAAGGTTTTGGCGTATGCCCTGAATTTGGTGTAAACTCCAGTATAACAATAACTAAATAATAAAATCAATTATACGCCAAGTAAAATAGTTTCAAACAAACATTTGGCAGAAGCTTTATAAAAGATGATAGAGTTATATAAATTGCAAAATGGGTTATTTCCCATACAAAAGTTTCAAGTGCATCACATTCCAACTGACGAACCCCATCCTCTAGCTCTTTATTTCTGGTTCCTAAAGATTGATACTTGGTCTCCTAGGCAGAGACAAACTTGGTGAGCTCGACATTCTATTGGACAAAAGTTTCAAATGACTGGCAGAGCTAGGTAAGGGGTTGCTTGTTAGAGAGAAAAACCCTCTCAGATTTGGCCTATTTGGCCTCAACTCCGACACAAGCTTGTTGGAAGGTCCAATTGGTTAAGCTACCTTCTACAAATAACATAGAAATAGAGTTCGTTATCTCATGCAGTGTGGGCTTGTAGTTGCCAAAAGAAGAGGAAGAGAGGTAGGAAAACTCCTTAAATTCTAGGGACAAATCTTGGTCATGTCGCTACAGGATCGCGAAGGGAAAAAAGGGATACTGGTCTGCACAAAGGTGGTGTCATTGAGAGAAAAAGGTTTGGAATTCCCCTGAATGAAGAGCATAAGTAAGGGCACCAAGATGGGAAGAAAGAAGAGTCGAAGTAGTAGCACACGGGTCTACAACATTGGTAGACTCAATAAGAGGTTTGGTAATGGCTGGAGGAGGGAATAAAGCACGCAATGGAGAGTCAACAGCAAGAAGCGTTGTATCAGATACTGATTGAGGAGCAGAAAATTCACCCTTTGGAAGGATTGGCTGCTTACTAGGCCTGTGATGAGGTAACATGTTGCACCTACTCTCCCTAACACTAGAGGACCCTTTTTCAAGTTTCAATATCTTTATATGCAAGTTTATTATGTTTATAAGATCCATAATGAACTAATCTTTTTATGGGGGATTAGCAAGTGGAGGTGTGACTAATTGATTCTAATATAATGTAGGATTTCTTAGCGAATCAACTATTTAGGAGAGAAAGAACTTAAACTTTAGGATTGACGACCCTGGAAAGTCATTTAGGTGGGAATTAACCCAAATGTGGTATGGATATCCATGTACATCTTAACCCCAAAGCGATCTAGACTATGAGATTAAGAGATAAGTTTTTCTTGCCGACTCATTAGTTTAGTGGAAGATCGAGAGATCTTACTAGGGTAATGACTAGTTGATTGAGTAGAAACCCGGAATAGGAATTAGTTATGACCATCGAAGTGAGCTAATCACCCATACTTAGAATTGATTAAGTTTATAAATTAGTTTTCAAAATGTTCTTTATATTTAGGTATTTGTTATTTTTATTTCATTATTTATAAAAGCCCAAAATATTTCCTTTTTATGCTTTATCTTAGTATAATTAATTTAAACTACTAATTACTTCTCTTTGCGTTTAGGTTGATATTAATTTAGTACTCACCTCTATTAGGTACGATCCTCGGAGTACTCACCTACTTCTTTGTAACTATATAACAACCTGACCCTTATACTTACAGACACCGCCTTGAGTTCATATATTATATTTGCAGTATTCACATTCTGTATGTTAGTACGTCAGGAGGTGGTCATCCACCAATCACCCAAGGCCAATGTAGGGGCATTTTTTTCAATGAAAACTCTTTAGAAGAAAGCATAAAACTGTCAAAATTGGCTAAAGAGGAGAGACATGCATTAGCTTCATTTTAGATTTAGTTTTCTCTAGGTTTTCTATAACAGCCCATTTTTCAGCTGTGTCGGAAATAGTGATTTCTGGACTACAAATCCGACAAGTGAGTTTGTATAATTAGTATTTAAATTATACGAGTCAATAATAATTTTTATATTGAATTCTGATATGAGGAATTTTAACCAATTAAATTAAAAGTTAGTATAAGTGGTTAGGTTCAAAAGTCAAATGGTTATTGAAAACGAAGTATTAGGACATCGTTTCCGTAAATTAAAGTCGTAAAGATTTTTATTAAATATTTATAATATTAAATATGAATTGAAGTTTGGTCGGGTAATTTTGATGATTTACTATTAAATTAAGGGAAAAGGATTAAATTGTAAAAGAGGTAAAAATTACCCCTTATAGATTTTAAAAAACTAAAAGGATTAATTTAACAATTAGACCATTGCCAAAAGACCAAGCGATGGAGGATGGCAATCATTCCACTAACCTTTGGGATATTTATTCATGAAGTCCTAATTAGTTTAAGGTTAAATTGTAATTAAGTTTATTTAATTGGAATTCAATATAATTAAAGGACCAATTGTGTAGTTGGACCTTCCTTAAATGGCATAGTAATACGAATGATGTGGAATTATCTAGATTGTGGTAAATTGCATTTAGAACCTAATTATTTAAAAAGGACTAAATCGTAGAGGTTGAAAAGTTGGTTTTATTAGTTAAAAAGAAGAAATTGAAGAACTAGAATGGTAATTAAGCCATTAATGGCTATAGTGGATAGTTTTGGGCTTTTTTTGTTAAGAATTGAATGAAATCATTAAAGGGCAAATTGGCAATTGGGTAATTAATGGTTTAAAGCAAAAAAATTTAAGTAAGAAAATTGTAACACCCCTAACCCGTGTTTGTCGTCGGAACAGGGTTACGGAGCATTGCTAGAGTTTTCAGAACATTTACAGATAATTCATGTCAATTACTATTAATTTTTCGAGATTGTTCATGATGTCCTTTAAATGGACCCTCGAGTCCCAATATGGATATAAGAATCGAGTCGAGACTTAATCGGGAACTCAGAGAATTTTTCGTGAAATTTCAATATTTATCTTAGATACAACGCACACACGCTCGTGTGGTCACGGCACACGCTCGTGCTGCATGCTGTGTGGTAAATTTAATTTTTCAGCATATTCATCTATGGAAAATTTTCTATACTTTGATAACTTTTCAAATTAATCCCCCAAATAGATAGATTAGACTATCTCGATCTCAAAAATATAAAAATTACTAAAAACGAGACAAGATTACTTACCAAATTAAGCCAAGAAAGCTTACTTTCTTTTTCCTAGGGTTTCCATATATTTTGGGGAAGAAGATGACATAAAATAAGATGATATATTTTTTAATTATTTATCATCTTTTAATTAATTTAATTTCCAATTTAGTTCTTAGCCTTTTCTAATTTTTCCATGGATGATTCATAAAAAATATATACTAACTTTTCTTTAATGGTCTAATTACCATATAAAGACCTCAAGTTTCAAATTCCATAGCTATTTGATCCTTCTAGCTACTAGAATCCAACTTTGGCGTTTTATGCAATTTGGTCCTTTCCATAATTAAGTACATAATCGATAAAATTTTCTTATCAAAATTTTTATATAACATTCCTATCACAATGCAGACCATGCAAAAATATAAAAATAAATTTTCCTTTCGACTCGAATTTGTAGTCCCGAAACCACTGTTCCGGGTTCACTAAAAATGGGCTATTACAACTCTCCCCTTTAAAAATTTTCGTCCTCGAAAATCTTACCAATAAAAAGATTAGGATATTGCTTCCTCATAGTATCCTCCGGTTCCTAGGTAGCCTCTTCAATACCATGTCGTTGCCAAAGAACTTTTACTAATGCCACCTTTTTATTCCTTAATTCATTGGTTTCATGTGCCAGGATTTTGATTGGTTCTTCACTGTATGTCATATCAGACTGAATATCAACTTCTGTTGGAGAAACAACATGTGAAGGATCCGATCGATACCGTCATAACATAGATACATGAAATACATTATGAATTTTTTCAAGTTCTGGTGGTAAGGTTAGCCGATATGCAACAGGTCCAATTCTTTCTGTGATTTCATATGGCCCAATGAACTGTGGACTCAATTTTCCTTTACAGCCAAACTGAAAAACTTTCTTCCAAGGTGATACTTTTAAGAATACCTTGTCATCGACCTGAAATTCTATTTTTTTCGTTTAATATCAACATAGGACTTTTGACAAGCCGATTGACCATCTTTTTGGAGATGGAATGCAGTGCTGATAACCCGTAATTTATACATATTTTTATCTCATGCTTAGCCCATTTATGAATGGTTTCTCCTTAGATTTGGTGAATTCGATACTCTTAATCCTTTAATTTCATGTTTTATACTTAAGAGAGCATAGGAGAGTAAAAAGAACGAGAAACGAGCCGAAAACGGAGAAAATGGACCCACATGGGAAATCAACACGACCTGGACTTCCTCACACGAGCGTGTCACACGGCCGTGTGACACGGCCGTGTCCATTTGGCAGGATTGAAGAACGACTTACACAAGTAGACTACATGCCAATGCCTATTCAACATCCTTGACCACGGGCGTGTCCCTGCCGAGCCCAAGTACAGTCCTATTCAGAAAAGACCAATTTTTAGGGCTCTTAGGCATCCAAAAGCCTATTTAAACACCTGAGGAGGCACTTAAGAGGAGGACGCAGAGTAGGAAGAAAGGAATTACTCAAGGAAAGCCGATTAATCCATCTTAGAAGCCGGATTCATCATTAAGATTGAAGATCTTCCTTCAAGTTCCTTCAGGAGTTTTGGGTTTTCTTATGTTTTGTTATCTTTATGCTTTTGAGATGTTTTCTTTCATAAGTATGAACTAAACCCCCTAAATACCTAAAGGGAATGAAACCTAAGACGAATCTTGTTATTATTATCTGAATTGTATGATAAATATTTGACTTTTTCTTAATTATGTGCTCTTAATTCTTGTCTTAATATTCCAGGATATTGATTAAAGCTAAGCTCTTATTCAGAGGAGGAATAGACCCTGTCTAAGAGTAAAATTGTCATAATTAAGCAGAGTTGATTGCGCGCCTAGAGATAGGGTGACAAGATTTTTCCGGATTAGGGTGAAACCTAATAATGGAATCCATAGATCGAGTTAATGTAATTCTAGGGTGTTAATTGGAAAGAGATTTCAATTATTCAACCCAGGGTTAAACGTTATTAGTCTCAAGAGAGATAATAATATAACTTAGGAATTTTTACGGATCAAGTCAAATGGATATATCGTCTGATTCAGAGTCAAATAACAAGTGAAGTCTATGTGGATTTTTCCTTAGGTATTGTCTTAATCAATCGAATTTTCCCAAAAATATTTTTCCCAAATTTTCCTTATGTGCCTTCTTAGTTTAGTAATTAGTTTAGATAGCCAAACCTGTTAAATTTTAGGCTAGATAATAAAAAGGAAGTAAATACTAGTACTCGTGGTTCGTTTGGGTTCGACAATCCGGTCTTACTGAACTATACTATTGTTTGATAGGTACACTTGCCTTAATCGTGATAATAAGTTAGTCTCAAGAATGATTCATTCACAAATCTTTAAAACCTTTCACGGATATCACGTATCAAGTGCTAAAATGTAACTGTGTACCCAAAGCTTCTTGCAATTTACTTCAGAATCGATATGTAAATCAAGGATCTCTATTTGAAATAATAGAGACAGGTATTCCATGCAATCTAACAGTTTCAGAAACATATAATTCAACCAATCTATCTAAGGAATAATCCATACGTGCCGAAATAAAATGTGCAGACTTTGTCAATCAATCGACAATTACCCAAATGACATCTTTCTTTTTTGGAGACAAGGGTAATCCCGATACAAAGTCCATGGTAATTATTTCCCATTTCCATTCTGGTATTGTAATTGGCTGTAACAAACCCGAAGGCACCTGATGTTCAGCTTTTACTTGCTGACATATCAAACATTTAGATACATATTTAGAAATATCTCGTTTCATAGCCGGCTACCTGTATATCTTTTACAAGTCATTATACATTTTGTTACTTCCCAGATGAACAGACGTAGTATCATTATGAGCTTTATTCAAAATATTCTGTACTAGTTCTGAATTCTTCGGTATACATATTCTGCCGCTAAATAATAAATAATCGTCAGACCTAATCTAAAATTTTGAATCAGAAATTGATTCACACTGTATCTGTTTTGCTTGTAACTTATTATCATCTTTTTGAGTTTCAGAAATCTGCTACAAAAACGTCGGTCTAGGTTTTAACTTAGCTATGATTGAACCATAATCAGATAACGACAATCGAGTATTCATTACTCGCAAAGCAAACATAGATTTTCTACTTAGAGCATCTGCAACCACATTGGCTTTCCCCGGATGATAGTCAATAACCAAATCATAATCTTTCAATAACTCAAGCCACCTACGCTGCCTCAAATTCAAATCTTTCTGTGACATCAAATACTTTAAACTTTTATGATCAGTGAATATATGACATTTTTCACCACACAGGTAATGTCGCCATATTTTCAATGCAAACACAATTGCTGCCAATTCAAGATCATGTATCGGGTAATTTTTTCATGTGTTTTTAGCTATCTTGAAGCATAGACTATTACTTTACCTTCTTGCATCAAAACATAACCTAAACCATTTAACGACGTATCACTGTAAATTACAAATTCCTTACCCGATTCAGGCTAAACTAACACAGATGCTTCTGTCAATAAGGCTTTCAACCTATCAAAACTCTGCTGACATTTATCAGACCACTCAAATTTTACATCTTTTTTACAAAAAACAAGTCATTGAAGAGGCTATCATTGAAAAACCTTTTACAAACCTCCGATAATATCCAGCAAGTCCTAGAAAACTTCTAACTTCAGACACATTTTTCGGTGGCTTCCAATTGACAATAACTGAAATTTTATTTGAATCTACCCTGATACCTTTAGCAAATACAATATGTCCAAGGAAACCAACTTCCCGTAGCCAAAATTCACATTTATTGAATTTGGCATGCAATTGTTTTTTACGCACTATTTGCAGTACAATTCTCAAATGATCTACATGTTCATTTTCATCTCGAGAGTAAACAAAAATATCATCTATAAATATCACCACAAGCCTGCCTAAATATGGTCTGAAAATTCTGTTCATTAGATCCATAAACACTTCTGGTGCATTTATCAAACTGAATGGCATCACTAGAAACTTATAGTGTTTATACTTGGTTCTAAAAGCTGTCTTTGGCACATCTGAATCTTTTACTCGTAGCTAATAGTAGCTAGAACAAATATCAATATTTGAAAATACAGTGGCACCTTTCAACTAGTCAAATAGATCATCAATTCGAGGTAGTGGATACTTGTTTTTTATTGTAACCTTCTTGAGCTGTTTGTAATCAATGCACAACCTCAACGATCTATCTTTCTTCTTTACAAACAAAACCGGTGCACCCCAAGGTGAGAAACTGGTCTAGCAAAGCATCTATCAATCAACTCTTGCAACTGTGCTTTCAACTCCTTTAATTAGGTAGGAGCCATTTTGTAAGGTGTTATGGATATAGGTGCTGTTCCCAGAACAAGATCTGTAAAGAATTTCACTTCTCTAATCGGTGGCAAACAGGTAATTCTTCCGGAAATATATCAGAAAATTTACATACATTCAGCACTCACTAAATCTTCGACTCAGATATTTTAGTGTCCAATACATATGCAAGATAAGCTTCATAACCCTTTCTGACTAAATCTTCGACTCAGATATTTTAGTGTCCAATACATATGCAAGATAAGCTTCATAACCCTTTCTGACATATTTTTGTGTTGATATTGCTGAAATCACATTAGATAGACCATCTAATTTATCAAATTCAACATGAAGTAACTCACAACTCTGACATTTCAACACAATATATTTCTGTTTACAATTCACCACTGCATCGTGTTGGGTTAACCAGTCTATTCTCAAAATCACATCAAATTCATTAAATGACAATAACATCAAATTAGCCGAAAAGCAATAAACCTTTACCATTAATGGACAGTTTTTACAGACTTTATCCATCATAACATACTGACCCAATGGCTTTGAAACTTTAACCACAAATTCAGTGAATTCCACAGGTAAATTTTTAACACAGGTAAATTTTTAACAGACACTAAATTTGTGCATATGTATGAATGTGTGGAACCAGGATCAATCAAAGCAGTAATATCAGTATCAAGTACAGAAAATGTACAAGTAATGATGTCTGGTGCAGAAGCATCTTCTTTAGCATGAATAGCATACGTCCTTGCCGGTGCTCGTGCCTTAGATTTGACTGTTGTATCCCTTGTAGTACCTCTGATACCACTGACATTGCCAGAGTGACGGGGTGGTCTGCCTCTCGAAACAGAATTACTCAACTTTGAAGTCTGTTCAATATCTCTTTCAACCCTTTCCGGGCAATCTTTAAGAAAATGATTAAGAGAACCACATTTATAACATACTCCACTTCTTAATCGACATTCCCAAAAATGATACTTATTACAATGTTTACACTTTGTTTTGGAATTACTGACACTTCCCACACTCTTTATAGATGGGGATGAAGCTCTAGTGTTAGAGCTTTGAGAACATCGCTCTTTTCTCGAATATCCCACTGATGGTGTAAAACGATCATAATACTTCTTTGATTTCTTAGAAGTAAATTATTATGACTTACTAAAAATTCTTTTACCAGAAACCCGAGCCTCTCTTTCAGCTTGTTTCTTTTCTTTACTTAATTCCCCAGCTTTGTGTGCTCGATTAGCCAGTACCACAAATTCCCTTAATTCAAGAATTTCGATCAATAACTCAATATCTTCATTTAACTTTTCTTCAAATCATTTACACATATCAGCTTCGGTTGAAACCTATTCTCTAGCATACAAATTCTCGCTCATACTCAGATACAATCATACTTTCTTGTTTAAGCTCTAAAAATTCTTTCTTTTTCTGATCCAAAAATCTCTAACTAACATACTTCTTTCTGAATTCAGTCTGGAAAAATTCTCATGTAATGTTTTCTTTTGGTACAACAAAAGTTATAGTATTCCACCAATGATAAGTTGTGTCTTTCAGTAAAGATACTGCACATTTCAAACATTCAACTAATGTGCAAGATAATTCGTCTAAAACCCGGATGGTATTTTTCAACCAAAACTCAAACTGGATCATCATTTGCTATAGCTCTAAATTCTTCTACCCCATATTTACGAATTTTATCTACCAGAGAAGGACCAGTTCTAACAGGTTCAACACTTTGTAGTATCTCAGGAACTGGTTGAGGAGTAGGTGGGGGAGGTTTTTGTATAGCAAGATTTGTTCTTATATATTGAGTGAAACATTCATTCATCATTTGAAAGAAGGCTTGTTTTGCCTCCTCAGTTCGGCCCTTAGATACAGGCATTCCACTACTAGATGCAGCTCTTTGAACTGAAGCTGAAGAATTGCTCTCAGCTTCTTCGGATTCACCTCTAGCTTGGTTGAATAATATTACTATATGAAAAACACATTTCAAATGGTCAAGAAATATCACACTATCACAAATTATATAATGGCATGTATAGCTAAACTCGTACATGCTATGTTCAGTCCGAAAATTAGCTAAACCGTAATTCTGATACCAAATAAACGTAACACCCCTAACCCATGTCCGTCACCAGATCAAGGTTACGAAGCATTACTAGAGTTTTTAGAACATTTACAGATAATTCATGTCAATTACTATTTATTTTCCGAGATTATTCATAATGTCCCTTAAATAGATCTTCGAGGCTCAATATGAGTATTAGAATCAAGTCGGGACTTAATTGGGAACTTAAAAAATTTTTCGTGAAATTTCAATATTTTTCTTAGATATAGGGCACACACGCCCGTGTGGTTAGGGCGCACGCCTGTGTGACCATAGGACAAGCCCATGTTACAGGCCATGTTTGACCCCGCGTAACTCTTTGACTTGTGCCACACAGCTAATCACATGCCCGTGTGCTAGACCATGTGGTAAATTTAATTTTTCAATATTCATCCATGACAAAATTTCTATACTTTGATAACTTTTTAAATTAATCCCCCAAATAGATAGATTAGACTATCCCAATCTCAAAAATATAAAAATTACTAAAAACGGGACAAGATTACTTACCTAGTTAAGCCAAGAAAGCTTTCTTTCTCTTTCTTAGGGTTTCCATGTATTTTGGGAAAGAAGATGACATAAAATAAGATGATATTTTCTTTCTAATTATTTATCATCTTTTAATTAATTTAATTTCCAATTTAATCCTTAGCCTTTTCTAATTTTTCCATGAATGATTCATCAAAAATATCTACTAACTTTTCTTTAATGGTCTAATTACCATATAAGGACTTCAAGTTTTGAATTCCATAGCTATTTGATCCTTCTAGCTACTAGAATCTAACTTTTGCATTTTATACAATATGGTCCTTTCCATAATTAAGTGCATAATCGATAAAATTTTCTTATCAAAATTTTCATATAACATTCCTATCACAATTCAGATCATGCAAAAATATAAAAATAAATTTTCTTTTCAGCTCGGATTTGTAGTCTCGAAACCCCTTTTTCAATTTAACTGAAAATGGGTTGTTATAAAAATGGTATCATCTTTTACATTTTCTATCTTTGAAATCTGAATAAGCCATGGGAGAAGGGAGAAAACTTCGGTCAGTTAGGGCTTGCTAATTTAGTAAGTAAACCTTGTCCATTTTTACTAATTTTTATATTTTTGAGCTCGTATTAGCTTAATCTAGCTAGCCTAGAGACTAATTTGTAAACCTGTCAAATGTTTTGGATTATGAGATTGATGAATTTGAGTTATTCTTGAACTTTTATGAAATAATATTAAGTTTGGTTGCTAAATAAGACTATTTTGTAAAGTAGTTTTTGTTGATTTTAATGTTTAAAGACTAAAATGTGAAAAATAGTAAAAGTACAAGGACTTGATGTTAAATAAAAGAAAATATAGGCTTTAGTGAAGTTTTATACTATTCAATTGAGTTGATTTTAGTTAAATTTGGTTAAATTTCAAGATTAAGGCTTAGAGACTAAATTGCATAAAAGTAAAATATTGGGGGTAATTTTATAAAAATGTCAAAAAGGACTTAATTGCATAAAATGAGTTAATTTTACTGTTGGAATTATTTAATTGAATGAAATTATTATTTTAGATCAAGTATAGGTTGAAAATCGAGGCATAAAGAAGTTACAGAATAGTCCATGTACCTTATTGTGCTGCAGTTTAGTCAGGTACGTTCATAATATTTCTTTTATGTTACAATGATTTCATATATATTACATGTTTATTATAATTAGATCCAACGTTAAACTTAACTATTGAATGATTTGAGAATAAATAATAAATGAATATGGTGAACATGTTATGTTTCTGAATAGCAAGCCTCGAGTCGGTGTTATCTATCAGGTTTTGTACCGGTGTGTTTATCGGGCTTTGTGCCAACAAGCTTTGTGCCAATGTTGTCCATCAAGCCTTGAGCTGGTGATATAGAGTATAACGATGGTTGAGATACTACATGTGTTGCGGATTCTCTACAACTTGTGTGAGCAGCATCGTGAGCCAATGATTATTTAACAGGTACTATGTAACATTGATACAGACAATAATGATGGCTTGAGATCCTGCATCTGTTGTGGATTCTCTGCAGTTTGTGTGAGTAGCATCGTGAACCGGTAAAAACTCTGAAATTAACTCGAATGAGTGATACCTTCTAATTACCTAAGATTAGATCTTATTAATATGACAACTGAGAATGTGATGTGAATTAATGCACTGTGTAATACTCACCTATTGTGAGCTGTGTTTGATAGGAACTTCGTTATTTAATCTTATAATTTGATCTATTATGTTAATTTGGTAAGATTTATCGTTTAATTTAGCAAACTTACTAAGCTTCAAGTAAGCTTACTTGCGCCTTGTCCTTTGTTTTATAGATTACATTTTGTGATCAGGAGATCAGATCAACTCGCAAAATCACACTATCCCGATGACTCTTTCGGTAGATTTTGTAAACATTTGGCTTATATGGCATGTAGTAGGGAAAATGGTTATCATGCTATAATTCATGGCTATGTGAGATGTTTTGTACTTGATGAATGAATAGTAGTGTAATAGCCCGTTTTCAGTGAAATTGAAACAGTGATTTCGAGACCACAAATTCGAGTCCGTAAAAAAATTTATTTTAATATTATTGCATGGTCTGCATTATGATAGGAATGTCGTATAAAAATTTTGGTAAGAAAATTTTACCGATTACATATCTAATTTGATACAAGGACCAAATTGCATGAAATGCAAAAGTTGAGTTCTAGTAGCTATAAGTATCAAATAGTTATGGAATTCAAAATTGGATGTCCTTATATGGTAAATAGACCATTAAGAGAAGTTAGTAAATATCATCATCTTTCCCAAGTATTTTTACATGAAAACCCTAGTTAGAAGAGCTTGAAGGTAGCAAGCTTATTTGGCTCAATTAAGTGATTATTCAAGTCCCGTTTTTAGTAAATTTTATATTTATGATATCGTAATAGCTTAATCTAGCTATCTCGGGGATTAATTTATAAAGTTATCAAAGTATTAAAGTTTTTCCATGGATGAATATGTATGAATTATGAAATCTATGGTAGAAAATGAAAGGTTGTTGATAGATAAACAACTTTTGTAAGTGAATTTTGATGAAATTGTGACTTAGGGACTAAATTGTAAAGATATAAAATTTATAATAAAATTCTAAATTTTTTGAAATACACAGGGCTGTTATTGTGACATATGAAATTTGGCTAGGTTTGGAATAATGATTAAATTGTATGAATTTCATTTTCCGAGCCTAGGGACGAAATCTTAATTAATTAAAAGTATAGGGTAAAATGGTAATTTTACCTAAGATGTGAATTAAATATGAATTGTATTAAATTGAGATAAATTTACTCGTATAGATTCGGATAGACCAAATACGAAGCTAGATTGAGGTAAAGAAAAAGTAACGGATTAGTAACATACAAGTTCATAAACATTGTCGAGGTAAGTTCGTGTAACTAAATTGTGTATATTTATATGCTTGAATTGAATGTTGTGTATGTGATTGTATTGTTGCTATGAATATGAAATTTGTATTGTTGCTGTGAATGTAAAATTAATATTATATCTGACAATGTCAGACAAACATCAAGTCCCAATTAAATAAATAAAATTTGATGGATACAGGATTTCCCGTATTGGTTGTGGTCTTGTATATGTTGCAGACACACCACAGCTCAAAAAAGCATCCCGTTATTAGCCCTTTCGAGCTTCCCATTATATGGTTCTTGTGAGCTTCCTGTTAATAGCTCTTTGGAGCATCCCGATTGGTTGTGATCCTGCACGTGTTGTGGGCACACGACAGCTCTTATGAGCGTCCCGATATATGGCTCTTCGTGAGCTTTTCGATTAAAAGCTCTTTGTGAGCTTCCTGATTAATGGCTCTTCGGAGTTACCCATTATTGGCTCATATGAGCTTCTCGATTATGGCTCTTGTGAGCTTCCTATTATACAGCCCAGATAAGCTTCCCGCTACATAGCTTACATGAGCTTCCTGTTATATGGCTCGAGAGAGGGCTTCCTGTTTATATGCTTACATAAGCACTCTCGAATATGAATTAACAGATTATAGTTTTTACACTTCAAGTGTACTACTTGTGTATCCATTGATATTTCTAATAAATTCAACGGGCAAAGTTCCAAAATAGAATAATCTGAATTTGAGATGAATTATTATGGAAATGTACATGTTACATGGATATATGATGTGGAAAGCATATATATATGAAAATTTTTACATGATGAACTCATCTTTGATTCTTGATATTCACATGAAATACATGACTAACATGTTTCTTGAGATTATATGTGTTTAGGCAATTTGTCAAATTTCTTTGGATAAATTTTGCATGCTTACTTTAAATGTAAATGATTGGTAAGTTAATTTCCCTTATATGAACTTACTAAGCTTTAAAACTTACTCTATTTATTTTCTTTATTTTATAGTAATACGGAGGCTCATTGGGTTAGAAGCTTGGTGGAGATATCATCACACTATCCATAGGCTCATCTCGTTATATTTAGTAAAATAATTTTGGTATAATGGCATGTATAGGATAACTTGGCCAATGTTGGCAAACTCATGTTTTGGTTGTAAATAGACATTGGAATGGCTTGTGATGAATGCGTTTTGATGTATGATATGAGTGTTTAGTAAAGTTAATTGATAGTAAACTTCATAAGTATGTCTATATGCATTTTCAGTCAAATAGGTAAGTTGGATATATAGATTTATGAAGCGATATGTTATGCATAAGACTTGATTTTTGGCTTGGTTTAAATGTCTTGGGCTGGCTTGTGAATGTGTTAAAATGTTTATGTAGGTAGAAGACAAATTGGGTGAGAAAACTGGCCTTGAAAATAGCCTATTTTCGTCCACACATGCAGAGACACAGGCGTGTGTCTCAGCCGTGTGTGACACACAGCCTAGCACATGGGCATGTGTCCCTTGCATCTTAAAAATTCAAAATAGAATGCTTAGGATTTTTCACATGGCTTGGCACACGGGCGTGTGGCTTGGCCGTATGACCTTTGCACCTACACATAGCCTAGCACACAAGCGTGTGACTTGGCCGTGTGACCCAAGTTAGAGAGTTACACGGATATGGACATTAGCTGGGATACGGTCGTGTGCCCTATTTCGAATGCCTTCGAATTCCCACACGACCTGGGACAAGGGCATGTCACTTGGCCATGTGAGCCACATGGCCTGACCACACGGGCGTGTCCTGCACCTAGGAAGTTTTTTTAGAAATTTTGTGAAAAATTTTCTGAGTACTCGATTTAGTTCCGACTTGTTTCTAATGTATGTTTTAGGCTTCGAAGGCTCATATAAGGAACTTTATGAATAATATCTGACATGAATGTTAAATAATATCAAATGCCTGTATTTGATCTGTTTATTCCGGTAATGCTCCGTAACCCTGTTTTGGAGACGGATACGGGTTAAGGGTGTTACATGTAGTATTTATGGTATGATTATTAACCTTAAGTAAACTTGAGTAGGTGGTCAAGATGGTAAATGTCATATTAAGTTGGAATGATGTATTTAGAATGTTTTAGTTGGTGTATATTATGGCTTATAGATAGTTGCTTGATAATGAGTAGCATGAACATTATAATGTGTTTGGTGCATAATACTTTGGTTGGTTTTAGATGAATGGAAATGGTATGTTTTGGTTAATTTAAAGTGTGTTTATAGACTTGTGAATATGTGAAATGAGTTGGTATAGATACCTATACAATTGCATGAAGAATAGGCTTGGATTTGGCCACTTTTACACACACAGCTTGGGACACAAGCTGTCACACGGGCTGCCCGCATCGGCGTGTGCCCTGAGCATGTTAGGTATAGGATTCACATAGGCTAGCACATGGGCTAAGACACATATGTGTGAGCCAAGTCAGTGAGGTACACGGGTAAGCACATGGTTGGACACACAGGCGTGTGACCCTTGTAGGTGAATTTTTTTAGTTTTTCCTGAAATGTTATGCTTTGTTCTGGTTTGGTCCCTAATTGCTCGAAAGCTATTTTTAAGGCCACGTAGGCTCGATTTAAGGCTCGTAAATGCATAATTTATTCTATTTTTAATTTCTTATGTATTTATTAAATTAATTTGAAAATTAATTGCTATTGGCTATTAAATGTTCTGTTTTGTACGGTAATACTCCATAACCCTATTCCGGTAACGGAAACAAGTTATGGGTGTTACATTTTCTCTTAGTTTTTTTCTGCACTTTTTCTAGGGTTTTCATTTTCTCTTCTTCTTTCTTAGTTTAGAGTTTATTTTTCTGCATTTACTTCTTGTTCTTGATGTTCTTAGTGTTAGTTAAGTTAGTTATCACTGAAGTTTAGGTTTATTTATACTTTCAGTCATTGTACCTTGATTGGAAGACATCTTTAGCTTTAGTTTAATGTATTTTAATTTTTTTACTTTAAATATGTTAAAGTTTGTTCATTTTATGTTTATTGCTTTAGATTTTCTTGTTGGATGATTTTAGTTTCATGTTCTTTAAGTTTTCTTACATAAAAATCTCAATTTTTTTTTATTTTTCTTAAGCTTTACTTTAATGGTTGTTTTGTTTTTTATTTCCATGTTCATCCTTTTTATTTTTAGCATGAGTATCTAAACCTTAAAGGAGGTTGGTTGATAGAGATATGGGTAAGTTGATTTTTGGACTAAGGACTAAATCAAACAGACCTAAAAACTTAGAAAATGACGCATTTAGGGGAATATCTAGACAAGTAAGACCGAAAGATAATCTTGTTGTGCACCTGTTCATTAGTCCCAAATTAACTAGTGAGATCGAAAGATAAATCGGAGCTAAGCTATCTTAGTCGGTAAAATTAAGATTGAAAGATAAAATTGAGCCACTTAGTAATTTAAGTGGTTGAAGTCCATTTTTTAAGAATCGATGAACCAATGAAATCAACCAATCACACCCAGTTATTTATTTAGTTAATTTCTTAGTTTCGTACTCTTCGTAATTTGGTCCACAGATTAACATAATTAATTTTCTTGCACAATTTGTTTGTTATGATTTGTTGTACTATAAAATCGTATGAGTAGCTGCTTAGACTCTTTCGTGTATGCTAGTTATCACTCAATCGTCATCTCTTTTGGGTTCGATCCTTGGAATACTCTAGCTTTCCATTATAACACTATAAATATTACAACTGACCTGTATGCTTGCAATAAAATTGTGCTTTAAAAATTGTCTTCTAAAATCATTGTTTTATGCGTACACGTGCGATGCTAGTTAGTGTTACAACTACAATTTTCCAAGTCACACCAACGACCATAAAAATTTTGAATGTGTCTCCTCAAGTAACATCATTACCTTCATCGCCTTTAATACATGGTTCAACTCTTCTTAAAGTTGAACCAAGATATCCGATTAAGATAAATAGAGGAATTCCAAAAATTCAATATGATCCCAATTTTAAAGCTAAGACTAAATACCCCATTAACAATTACATCTCCTCTCACTATTTTTCGAAGTCTCATGCACTTATTATAAATCAATTATCTTTTGTATTTATTCTAAGTAATGTGTAGGAAGCATTGATGGATTCAAAATGGAAGAAAACTGTGAGTGATAAAATGGAAGCCTTACAAAAGAATCATACATGGGAACTTGTATCACTGCCCCTAGGGAGAAAACAATAAGGTGCAGGTGGATTTTTACAATCTAACTCAATGGAAACATAAATCGCTACAAGGCAAGACTTGTTGCTAAAGGGTATACCCAGAAATATGGAATTTATTATAGGGATACATTTTCTCTTATAGCAAAAGTAAATACCATACGAGTTCTCATTTCCATAGCTGCAAATCAAGATTGGCCGCTGTAATAGTTTGATGTTAAAGATGCATTCTTAATGGAACTTTGGAAGAATAAGTATACATAGATTCTCCTTTGGGCATAAACTGTGATGGCAAAGTATGCAAGCTAAAAAGGGCCTTATATGGATTAAAACAATCTCCTCGAGCATGGTTTGAAAGGCTCTCAATATTCATGAAGAAGATTGGGTACAAACAAAGTAATTTTAATCATACTCTCTTTGTAAAACAAGAGTTTTAAAAAGATGACTGCTCTTATATTGTATGTTGACAATAAGGTTGTTATAAGAAATTACTCAAATGAGATAGCTACCTTCTAAGAAAGCCTTGCGACTATGTTTGAACTTAAAGATCTTGGGCACTTGAAATATTTCTTAGGCATTGAAGTTGCAAGATTAAGCAAGGGAATCTCTCTTTGCCAACGAAAGTATGTGCTAGATTTACTAGCAGAAACTGGGATGGTTAACTATAAACCTGTTAAAACTCCTATTGATATGAATCACAAGTTAGCCATTCAACAAAACTAGACTCCAACCAACAAAAAGATGTATTCAAGATTAGTAAGGAGGCTAATATACTTATCACATACACGTCCTAACATTGCATATGCAGTAAATATTGTAAGCAAATTCATGCATGCACCAAGTGAAGATCATATGGAGGCTATTTATTAGATCCTACGATACCTAAAATCTTCTCCAGGAAAATGACTATTTTTTGCTAAAAATGAGGATCAAGAAATCAAGGGATATACAGATGCGAATTGGGCTAGAAGTCAAACTAATTGAAAGTCTACATCAGGGTTTTTTATGTTTGTTGGAAGTAACTTGGTTACATGGCAAAGTAAGAAACAAAAGGTTGTAACAAGATCAAATGCAGAGGCAAATTTTCATGGAATGGCATAAGGTATCTGTGAATTGCTATGGATAAAACGCATTTTACATGATATTGGTATATTTCCGTCAAAACCTATGAAGTTATTATGTGATAATAAGGCAGCCATAGTAATTACAAATAATCTTGTTCAGCATAATAGAACCAAACATGTGGAAGTTGATCGAACTTCATCAAAAACCATCTTGACAAAGGTACAATTAGTGTTCCATTTGTCACATCAAAAAAACAACTAACAGATGTTCTAACAAATGTTGTATCTAGAAAATATTTTCAAATCTCACTTAACAAGTTGGGAATGATTGACATATATTTACCAACTTGAGGGGGAGTGTTGGTGTGAGCAATCTAAGGGAGAAAAATCTATTGTCAACTTTAACATATTGTGTAAATGATTTGTTTACTTATTTGTAATTAATTATCTTATGTTTAGGCTATAAAATAGGATCTTGTTGTATAACAATTATTATAAATATATAGGTTGTAATTGCTTGAAAAATACACAAAGTTATTCTCTATTGCCTTTTCTACAATATTCTTCAACTATATTAGTATTAGTTATTACTTATTAGTTCTAGCTTTTTAATTTTTACTTGCAATTATAATTCTCAAATTCTCATTGTATAATTCTCCTTTTGTAAACTTTGTTATAATTTTCCTTTTATAAACTTTGTTCTAAATGAAAGAACTTTCATTAACAAAAAAATTCTATATGTGTCAAATTGATCAAAATTTGTTACTATACCAATCAAAATTATGTAAAATGAATAAAAAACATTAATGTTGTGATAATTGTTTTAGATGCTCACTTTTGAAATTGATAGGGATTACTCTTATTTTTTTTTTGAGAGAGTCCAATTTACTCAATATTGAAATTCAGAGGGACTAGAAAAACTTTTTTAATGAATTTCTACCTTCTTGAAATTTCTTAGAGTGTGCATAAAGCTGGGAACAAAATAAACGTTTCGAATTGGATTTAAATGACTTAACCCACAAATTGACACTTAAACTATATATATACACCACTTTTCCCACATTGATGCCTAAACGTGTTTTGGTCATAAGTGGTACCTGAACTACCTTTTTTTTTTCCAATTGAACTTCTGTTAGTTTTGTTAAACTAAATATTTTTATTAATTTTAAAATTTTAATTTTAATTTTTTTAAATTTTTTGCTAATATGGTATGGTATGCCACGTTGGTATCGTTTGACATGTTAGCATAGTTAATGATCAAACTAGTCTATTAACAATTTCCATTAATGGAAGGGCTTAGTTGATTAGGGTTTTTTTTTGCCATTGAAGGCTTAATAGAGATAATCTCAATACCACATCTTCTTTAAATAATCTTACATTAACTTGGTAATATGATTTTTTAACAATTTTACTGTTATTTAGAATGAACTTGATTCATTTTACTTCAATGAAAAATGAAATAATAATAATAAAATTTAATGAATTAAATTTTTTTAGCTATTTGATATGTTCTTACACCACAAAATAATTGTCATATAGAGGCGAACATGTGTGACATTTTTCAAAAAAATTTCTGTCAGGTTATACTAATAATTGTGTTTATCTACAAACTTATCCGATATATAAATGCATTAGCAATATTTTGCCCATGAAACACTGCTAATTCCTTATCTTAATACATGAGCTTCTTTATTTTCACATGAAATTAATTGACATCATATAACAAAGATAAACATTGCACTTATTTGTCAAGTAAGTCTTAGTTTAGTTGGAATCGACATTATTGTCAACGCAGGAAAACGTAGGTTTGAATGAGCTAAAATGCATTTATTCTCATATTTAAATATTAGGGGAGACAATGGTTTCATTCCTAAATCCATCAAGTGACTTTCTTTTCCCTAGTACAATAAATTATATTTTAAAAAAAATAAATTTCTAATTTCTAATTTCTAGTTTTAGTGCTCTTCATTCCTACAAGTGGCAACAAAATTTATTTAATTTAAATGAATATTTTTAATGATGTTTATTCTTATAGGTTTAACAATTAAGATAAAATGTTGAAAAGCTTCGTTTGGGTGATAAGAAAATCTAGAAGTTGGAGAGGGTAACTTTTGAATCTGTTAAACGGAATTTACGTGTATTCCATGTGAGTATTAAACGACAATTTTGTTGTCACATGAGACTTCTGAGGAAAACACTCAATGATCAACATGTAATAAATAGATAATGTTAGCGATCATATTATAATTTTGTAAAACTAATGACCAAAACATAAATATAAACTATACATAAGTGATTAAATAGGTATTTTATCCTAATTTTTATAAAAATCGATAATTTACGATGTTACTCAAGGCTCCCTGTCAAACCTTCAGTGTGATGAGATTCTAAGTGTAAAAAGAGAAAAAGACTCGCTAAAACACAACACCAATTTAGGGTGGGTTTGGATGGATGGTGGTGCGTTTACTTGCGATTAATGTAAAAACAACGGTAACTAGGGGTGTTCAATCGGTTAACCGACCCGAAATAACATTAACCGAATTAATCGACCTTTCAAAATTTTTAACCGTTAACCGAACTGAATTTTTTTCAAAAAAATTAACCTAACCGAAAATTTTTCGGTTAATTAGGTTGGTTAACCGAATTAACCGAAAATTATATGTTTTTTAATTTTTGGTTAAAATAAGTATTAAATTAATCGAATTAACCGAATTAATCGAATTAACCGAATTAGCCGAATCAGCCGAATTAACCGAATTATTTGTATAAAATTATATGTTTTTTATTTTTATTTTTAGTTTTAGTTTTAGATTTTTATTTTTATTTATTAAATTATTTGTAGTTTTTATGATTGGGTTGGGTAATTGGGTTGGGTTGGGTACTTGGGTTAATATATATTAGATTGGGTATTTGGGTTTATGTTGGATTGGGTTTGAGTGAATAGTGGGCTATTTATATATTATAATTTTATTTATTAATTTTTTGGGTTAAACCAAAAAAATTCGGTTAACCGATCGGTTTTAAACCTAATTAACCATTAACCGAAAACTCAAAAAATTATTAACCGACCCCGGCCGAATTAATTCGGTTAACCTACCAATTTACCGAATTCGTTCGGTTAACTGAATTTTTTCGATTTTACCCGAATTTTGCACACCCCTAACGGTGACAGTGAGATTAGATATTGTAGTGATACTGTAACGTTAGACAAAAAGTAAGTTAAACGCACCGCCCCCACTACCTATCCAAACCAATCCTTAATATGTTTGGTAGTATTCTGATGTGATATTTTAATATCATTGAACTCTAAAATGTTGGACCGAGTTCAAGGCTTTGATGAGTGTAGTGGAAGTCCAATAAAAGGGTTATTATGTATTTTATAATTTCTTTTATTTAATATACATTACATAAATTGAATTTAATATACTATTATCTAATATAATATAAATAGTTTTATAATTTAATTTTAATAAAAATAAAAATTATAATTTATTTTAGTATGAATATAATTATAATTTATATTGTATTATCTAATTTAAATATCTATATTATTATTTATTAACATCTTTCTTGAATTGGTGTCATCC
Organism: Gossypium arboreum; assembly: GCF_025698485.1. Taxonomy (NCBI): domain Eukaryota; kingdom Viridiplantae; phylum Streptophyta; class Magnoliopsida; order Malvales; family Malvaceae; genus Gossypium; species Gossypium arboreum. The sequence goes on along the minus strand of NC_069073.1, from coordinate 7,933,603 downwards.
ATTAATCGGATCCCAACTCAATTAGGAAAATCATTTTAATGTTCCTTCACATTTAACATGAATTATATTATTTGAAGGTACTTTAGCTTTTTATTTGAAAAATAAAAAATAAAAAATACATATAATTGGATTTGAACCAATACCAATTGGGTTACCAAAACCTTAACTTTACCACTCAACCAAAGTTTTATTCTAATTTTTATAATCATTTTAATTTTATTATGTACACTTTATTACATCCATCAATATTACTATTTAAACTCTTAACTGAGTTGGCATCATGAGTCAACTGAGCACCAACTCGATTAGAAAAATTACGAAAATATTCTTTCGTAATTAAAATGAGTTATATTATTTGAGAATACTTTAAAATTTTTTTAACAAAACCCAATAAAAATATGGTGGAATTTGAACTCACACTAATTAGATTAGTAAAATATTAAATTTGTCACTCAACCAAAGCTTCATTTTAATGTTTTTCATATGTTTTAGTTTTAATGTTACTTTTAAACACACATTTATATTTTACATCCGTAATTTTCACATAATTTTAATAATTTGTAAAATATGTTGATATATACATTTTAATTTAAAATTATCATCATTACTTTTAAATTAAAATATAATTAATTTTTATCTTATTCGTACACTAATTAATCATAATATTTTTAATGCTTCATCCATCCAAAAGGAGTTTAGCCTACAACTTATTAAACAGACAGTATCCCCAAGTACCAAATATCATCGGAATAGAATATAATTCCGACCAATCAAACAGTCTAGTGACTAGGCATATAAGACCACACACTCCCTGGGCGTGGAAAAAAATCTACCAAAACCCACAATTAAAGCTCCGTGGGTAAAACACTCTGCACATCCGCATGATTTTTCCCGAGCACAGCACCATTGAAATTAAATAGACTGGGAATTGTTGGGTTTAAACGGTGCCGTTTTAGTGTTTTTCCTGAAATATTGATATTAAGTGAAACGGTGTGTTTTCATTCTGTTTTCTTTCATAACGGTCTCAACAGACCTGGTGGTTAATAGCTGTTATAAATGGAGGGAACGGTTCTCTGACTCCTCTCTTTTCTCTGATTCTTTCTCTTCCTCAATTCTTCTTCTTCTTCTTCTGATTTGTATTACGAGAAATGGGCCGCATCATTTTGATGCACCCACACGCTTCTTCCCAGTCGCTTATATCCACGAGGGCATTCACCACCGTACACCTGTAAAGATAAGATACAGGTAAAAAAAAGTTGAGAGGGAAAAAAGTCGAAAGCACTTTTTAGAGAGAGAAAGAGAGCGGCGTTGAGGGAGGAGGACTCGTGAGGAGATCTGAAATCGAACAATCCAAGGTGAGGAGCTGTGAAATCTGCCTTTCTTGTTTTAATTTATTTTGTCCGTGTTATCTTTAAATTCGGTTTTAGGGTTTTACATAGATGGTTGTAGTTGTAATTTTGTAGATCGAGGCTTGGGTTTTTCTTCTGTAGATTTTTTGTGTTTCTTTGGATCCGGTGGTTGAAACTTGGGGAACTCTCAAGTTTGGGAGGTGAAATTTAGGGTTTTTGGTGCAGAGGTCGTTGAACCCTATTTCGGACTTGGTTGCGGGTACAGAGTTGTTTTGGTTGGAGACTGGACAAGAGGAATTAGGGTTTAAAACCCTAATATATGTGTATGGCTTCGGGGATAGTAGCTGGAGAAGGAAAAGGTGGTGAGAGAGGGAAACAGAGGTACAGTGAGAGCAAGGTTTATACCAGGAAAGCGTTCAAGGGTTCCAAGAAAAGTAGTCTTCTCAACTCCACTGTTAACAGTAGCAACCCCAACCCCAACCCCAACCCCAACCACCACTACCACAACAACAACAACAACAACACCAGCAACAACCACGAGAACAATGTGGATGGGGCTGCTGAGAATGACACTGATGTCACCATAACAGCTGTACCTAACACCAACGACCACCACCACAACAACAAAAATGACAACAACGCGGATAGGGCTGCTGTGAACAACACTGATGTCACCGCAACAGCTGTCCCCAACACCAACGGAAACAGCAACCACCCTGTTGAAATACCTGCTCAGCCTCTTCCTTTGGAGTTGGGGGATTCAGCTCACCAACAGCCTGGTCCTCGCGTAGATACTGCTGCGTCTGATGACTGTTCAAGTTTTAATAAGCAGGTGGCTATGACTGGAGAATTGAAGCCTAGTTCTGAGAACCAGGTGAAGATCAATTTGGCTTCAAGGTCAAAGCAGGAGATGGGGGAACTGAGGAGGAAGTTGGTAAGTGAGCTTGATTTGGTTAGGAGTTTGGTGAAGAGGATTGAAGCTAAAGAAGCGCAAATAAGAGGGTTTAGTAATGCCCCTGTTCCTTTGAATAATGCTGTTGATTATGGTTTCAATAGGGTTCAACCAGAGCTGGCCTCAGTAGGCATTTCTCAGGAGCCTCTTAAGAAATCAAGGCCTTTGAATCAGTTGAATATTTCTGCCTTGGAAAATAGTCAGGGTGTAAATGAAAATTTGGAGAAGGAGAAAAGGACGCCTAAGGCAAATCAGTTTTATTGTAATTCTGAGTTTTTGCTTGCAAAAGATAAGTTTCCTCCAGCTGAGAGTAACAAGAAATTGAAATTAAATGGGAAGAAGCAAGGAGGAGGTGAATTCACACACGGGTTTGGCATGGGTAATAAGTTCTTTAAGAGCTGTAGTTCTTTGCTTGAAAGACTAATGAAGCACAAGCATGGTTGGGTCTTTAATTCTCCTGTTGATGTCAAAGGTCTTGGTTTGCATGATTACTATAGTGTCATTAAGCATCCCATGGATTTGGGCACTGTGAAAACAAGGCTTGGTAAAAACTGGTACAAGTCACCAAGAGAGTTTGCAGAGGATGTGAGATTGACGTTTCAGAATGCCATGACATATAATCCTAAGGGACAAGATGTTCATGTAATGGCAGAGCAGTTATCAAAGATATTTGAGGGCAAATGGGCTTCTATAGAGGCAGATTATATTCGAGATATGAGACTTGCAGTAGAATATGATGTGAGTCTCCGTATGCCAACACCAAGAAAGGCACATTCATTGCTACCACTTCCGCTTGATACAAGTAGGATCTTGGATAGATCAGAGTCAATGACACGCCTTATTGATCCAAGACCAAAACTAATTGCTACAACTCCTTTGGGTAGGACTCCTGCTCCAAAAAAGCCTAAAGCAAAGGATCCTTACAAGAGGGATATGACTTATGAAGAGAAGCAGAAGCTTAGCACTAACCTTCAAAGTTTGCCTTCAGAGAAGCTGGACAACATTGTACAGATTATTAAAAGAAGGGATTCAACTGTCCTTCAACATGACGATGAAATAGAAGTAGACATTGACAGTGTGGATACTGAGACTCTTTGGGAGCTGGATAGATTTATTACCAACTACAAGAAAAGTTTGAGCAAAAGCAAGAGAAAGGCTGAACTTTCCATTCAAGCCAGAGCAGAAGCTGTGCAGATTGTACCTGAGAAAGTAAAGGTTTTCTTTTATATATATATATATATATATATATATATATATATATATAAAATCATAGTTTCTTATGAAATAATCTTTTCCTGAGGGTTGCTAATTTCATGCATTTATTGTATTTAGTTGCAGACCATGGCTCCTGTTTTGGTGGAAGTGCCCAAGGAAACCACAACTAGTAAGTTTTCACGTTAAGGAGTTATAAGATGTTTGCTACTTGCTGGTTGTATTGATATATAAATGATTATATATATACCTGCAGATGAACAGAATGTGTCCAGGTCACTTGTTGAAGAAAAACCGGGAGATGCTGCTAGTAGGTCCAGTAGTTCAAGTAGCTCTAGCAGTGATTCTGGATCTTCTTCAAGTGGTATGATGATTTATTTCTTACTTGATTTTAGTCGGAATAAATTGAGTTTTATTGTTCTAACATATATAATTGTTTGTTGTAGACTCTGATAGTGAAAGTTCCTCTGCCTCTGGATCTGATGCTGGACATTCACCTAGAGCTTGAGTGTTTCTCATTCAGGTATGCTGAAATGTCCCTGTATCTTACAGGCATTCATGATTTGATTTCTTAAAGTTGCTCAGGTGTACATGCTCATTTTTAAATTACCTCTTTAGCTGTAGAATTGTTAACAGTTTTATTTCTATTGTGGTTCTTTCGAGTGATGTGATTGATGTTTAGTGATGATGTAAATGGTGGTGAATATTTTTGCCTGGTAGCATCACTATGTAGTGAGCGCACATAACTTCTGTTAAAATTTGGATTTGTAAACAATTGTGGGTCTTGAGACCCTGAGTCGACTCTTCAATGAGATTTCAACTTGTAGGTCTCAGATGCAAATACTGAGAGGGGAGAGTGAGTTTCTGAGTTTATTTAAGAGAGTTAACTCCCTTTCTATTTGAAATCAGTGGACTTCCACGTGTAAAGAAAAAGAAAAAAATCTGCAGACCTTACCTGTCTTGGCGAATTAACATCCTTGTAAGTTGAAGATGTATAGTTTCAGCATTTGATGATTGCAAACTATATAATCCAAATATCAAACTGTTTATGTTGAAAAGAATGTTTTATTTTTGACAAGGGGGATATCTAACTATGTTGTGACTTTTGACTGTTTATGCTGGTCTAGTTGCATGTTGAACTCAGCCATGATGGATCACAGTTATTTAAGGAAAGAGTGCTGTCGTACTTGAAGTTCTTGGTTATAAATGTTTATTCATTCTGTGGCAACTCATTAGACAAACCGTTATCTGCGATTTGGCTTGTAGATGCCGGTCTATTAAAGATAAAACTTTATAGCTGTTGTGGTTCTCTTCAAATTAGTTAATTTCTGGCTTTTGTTAAGACTAAAAGTTCTGACAGACCTGAGGTTGTGATACATTCTGATTCTTTGGAGGAGAATTATATATCTGTCTTGACTTTCAGGTTGGTGTGTCCGTCGTATGTCATTTTGTTTATTGTGCAGTACAAAAATTGGTTGAAACATGAAAGTATTCTAGTTGTCCACTTTACCACGAAATCAATGAGATTAAGCACCTATTTCAGTATACTGGATTTATTGGAGAATAAATCACTTAAAATGTTCTTGAATTCTGTCACTTCTACTAAAATAAGTTTATCTTTTGATTTGCTACAAAACAAGCCCTTGTTTCAATTGAAAGGTCAATTTATGTTAAGGGTTTATTTAGATATACAAAAAGATAAGGGATTTGAAGGGTCAATTGTAATTGTAATTGAGTAGGAGAGGTATTTAAGTTAAAAAGATGCACGAAACATATTGTACATATAACTAAACATGTATGTTAAGATGTGATTTAGCTGTTGTGCTACTGTATCTGTTACGATGAAGATGGTGGTCATAAACATATACTGCTACGGATGTCACTCTCTCCTCTTTGATTTTTACGCATGCTTAAGTGGATTTAAGATGCTTCATTAAGTGTCCTGGTGTGTTTTTCTGTAATGTGATACCGTATTTGGTGAAAAGCTGATTATTTGGAGAATGACAACAATATTGCAAAAAGGATTTTCTCAACTTTTTACTGTTGCCATTTGACAATTTTCTACAGCCATTATTGATACTATGGTTGACAAGATTAAATTTCTTTAAAATGGATCGTAGTGTGTGGGGTGGCTGGTCTAAGAATTTAGAGTAGGTGCTGATCCATTGTGATCCTGAAGTTTTGCAGATTGGCCTCTATGAGTTTGATGTAGCATTTGGGTGTATAGTGAAGACTTTTGGTACGTCGGACCTGACGGGCTCCCTCCAGGCTGTTGAGCCACCGCCGAGATGCTGTTGTTGAAACTGGGAACAAGGCTTCAGCAGCACTGGACAATATGTGGAGTATCTGTATAATTATAATTTGGATGGGTTGATTGTGGTGTTGAATGGGTAGAGATTAGGAATAGGAGAAACTGGAAGCACGTGTGTACATTTCTAATTTAACAAGTACTACTCAACTCACTCTTGTTTCAGGGGACTTTGTTTTAGTGTCTTTATTCTTTCTGATGGTTCTTTGATGTGATGTTATTATACAGAAAGACGGAAACAAGGCATTGTAATTCAAAAGTAGTAAGCACTTCAAATGAAAAATAATAATTATGATTTGATGTTGCCCTTAGGGATTGTGCTATTTCTGTTTTCTGTTTTCTGTTTGGACATGATCTTAAGTTTAGCTATTCTAGGATTTAGGATTATTATTGATTCAATTCTTTTCAATTTGTTTTTCTTTTGTGAATCTATCAAATAAATCAAATTGATATATGTGATTTATTAAGTTGGATTGGACTTTCGCTTCACACAAAAAGCTTAGGGGAAAATTCAATGTAGTTGGTATCGTGCTAACCTATGCATATCTTAACAAAGTATTAGAAGCCAAAAAGCCAGCATTAAAAGAACGAAGCTATTGACTGGTGATTTGGCTTTGGAAAGAGATTTTGTAGGAAGTGTTGGTTAAAAGTTACCTACCATAATTAAACCAATCAAATAATTTTTTTTTTTACACTCAATATAAAGAGAACGTGTTAAAAGAAAAGAAAGTAGTCATTGAGCACATTAATACTAAGCAGATGTTAGTTGGTCATTTGACTAAAGGTATGTCACCACACAAATTTAAGGATCATATTGTCACTATAAGACTTGTTCCCATCTTGTAAATTTTCGTTATAATAACGATTATAATTAAACTCGGTTAAGTTTGATGTTTCTCATATTTTGTGTGCATATTAATTTGATTGTTTCAAGAAATATTACTAAAGTTTGGACCTAGAATAAATATTGAGTTTATTTATTAAGAAATTTGGATTAAAGCGTTGAAACATTATATATTGTGATACATAGAAGATACTACTCAAATTCTAAAAAAAAAATATTGCCATAATTCGTGCATTATATTTTGACTACTTTGTGGGCAAAACGAACCAAGGGGGAGAATGTTGGAAAAGTTTTGGTTTGTGGGTTATTCTCACTTTTGCTGCCCTCAACTCCCACTTTTGTTGCCCACTTCTTTGTTGTGTGGTAATAAGTATATGTGTGCTAGTGAGATTGTGGGATTGTGGTTTTTTTTTATGGGGAACCACCACTATAAATATCCCTAAGCATAAGGTCCCAGAGCACCAAAAAACACTTTTTGAAAACAATTCCATCTAGTGAAGTTTTTGATTGCTTAGAAGATCTTGACATTTTTTTTTGTGTTTTCTAAATTTCGTATTTTCATATAGCTAAATACGACGTCATTGTCAGTTGTTTGACGCCCTTGACAAGTGGTGTTACAACGTCTGAATTTTGATATTTGGTTCAGACAACGACTAGAGGCATTTCTATTTGATTTTTCCATTGCTTAATTTTGTTTAAACTGTGATTTGTGCTTACAATTAAGCCTATTAGAGTTATCAAGTAAATATGATGTTTTTTAAAAGTAATTAGGGATTTAGGTTGTTTTTTTTTTAAAAAAATTTAAGGAAATAGGCTGATTTTGGAAGACGTTGGTGACGCGTGGCGAAAAGCGTTATTGGATCCCCAATGGTTAGAAAATCATGACTGTTGATTTTCTAACTGTTGGGACCAATGACTATTTAACCCAATGGTCCTATTTTTTTCCTATATATATATCCTATACATTTTCAATTTTTTTCATTCAATCCTATTCATCTATTCTCTCAACTCTTTTATTCTTAATTTTCTATCCTAATCTCTCAAATTTCTTTCAAAATCTTCTTCTCTCAATTTTATATCCTAGTCGTTTGTAATCATTTTAAAAATTTTAAAAATTTCAATGCCACTAATTCGTTTGAATTAAAAATTTTAAAAACGTCCAATTACAAATGGTAAGAAAATATTATTATAATTTTTTATTTTAATTAATATCATTATTAAGTTGTTAATATTTTTTTTTATGTTTGTATAATCATGACAAAGATCGAATTATCAAAACATGTATACATAATTTAAGTGCGAGAACACCATGTGTTATTGAACAACACTTGGAACAAGCGAGATTCTTGCATATGTCCTGTATGCTCAGCGAGGTTAATTTGGAGCTCGCACTTATTAGTGTTTTGCTGGAAAGATAGAGACCCGAGACACACACATTCTATCTTTCGTGTGGTGAGTGTACCATTACACTCGAGGATGTGACATTACAACTCAATTTATCGGTTGATGGGTCAATCGTTATGGGGGTAGTGCACGTTGGTGATTGGAGCACAATAAAAATTATTAGGCAATGTGCCAGACGAGTTTAGTGGTAATTGGGTAGATATAATGGTTAAAAGATAATTTCTCACATCTTGATAACTCTTTTAGTGCAGTTGAAAGAAAAACAATTCGCTCAAGCATTCATACTAAGGTTGATTGGGGTTTTTCTAATGCCAAATAAATCTTGAAATTTAGTACATTTAAGGTGACTCCTATAAGTAATCGACTTAAAAGAAGTCGGACAACTCAGTTGGGGATCAACCGTCTTAGCTACATTGTACCTAGAAATGTGTTGGAGAACTAAAGTACATAAAACTAAAAATCGGTAGTTGTATACACCTTCAGTCATGGACATGATACCAATTACTATTTTTACGTCTCCGAGTAAACTTCTGTTATCAATTTTCACTCATAATAAGGTAAGATTCATTTAATAATATAGTTATCATATTAATTTTTTCATTATTACATTTTTGGAATAACATATTATTTGAATAGGTGGAATAATGACACGAGTCATGTGTGTATACCGGACGTGCTTAAAGATATCTAGTTATTCTTAAATCAACAGTCAAAAGCTTAGGTTAGTTTTTGAATTTTTCAATTACATAATAATTATGCAAGGATTTGAAATTTAATATTAGGCACGCAATAAAATTTATAATTTCGTATTGCAGTTTGAATGAATGCCATACTTTGATCCGAGAATTTAAGAATATATCTCGACCGAATTTTTGGTGAATTGCGATATCTAGATCAATTTTTAAAACTAAAACAAAAAAATATTATACAAAAAAATAAATACTCATTAATCAAATTCAAACAACGACACTTACTTGAACTAATTTACTTTATTAGGTTAATTTTTGAACTTCCGATTTTTAACATCAACAATATTCTCCTTATGCAAATCTTCTACTTGAAATTTAACTATGAAACCCTCTCCATATCAATCTTTATTTTATAGAAAACTTTACCACCGAATATGAAACATATTTCAAAATGTTGGAAAAGATCAAATATAACAGGTCAAAAAAACTTTTTTCAAAAAAGTTTTTAACGATTATATTCTTGTTCTGCCACGGAAAAAATGAGATGTAAATTTTATCTCGGGATTCTTGAGTTTTTATAAACTTTATCGTGAGATTTTCAAATTTTCAGAATTCAATTTAACCATTAATTATTATTATTATTTTATAAAAAAGGTTTTCGAATGATTTGACAAGGAGAAAGGGTGAAAAAAAGTCACGTAGGACACGTTTTCGCACACTCTCTTTATCACGTCATCCAAAAACGTTTTCAACAAAAAAAACATTTTTATCACCTATCTCAAAATTAATCTATTTCCTTAATTTTGAAAGAAAATGCCTTAAAACCCTGATTTCTTTTTTAAATTGGCATAAACAGACAATATTCCCAACTACCAAATATCATCGGAATAACTGAAAAAAAAACATCGGAATAGAATATAATTCCGACCAATCAAACACTATAGTAGTCTAGTGACTAGGCTTATGAAACCCCTGACTAAACCACACGCTCCCTCTCTTGGGCGTGGAAAAAATTTACCAAAACCCACAATTAAAGCTCCCCCTCATAATCCAAACCTACGACCTCAACTTGATGTTGCCATCACCTCCCAAAATTTCTAGCATCAACAGGCGCCTGCATAACACGCAAAACAAACAGGGCGTAGGTAAAACACTCTTCTCATCCGTATGATTCTTCCCGAGCACGGCACTTTTGATGCACCCACACGCTTCTTCCCAGTCGCTTATATCCACGAGGGCATTCACCACCGTACACCTGTAAAGATAAGATACAGGTAAAAAAAGTTGAGAGGGAAAAAAGTCGAAAGCACTTTTTAGAGAGAGAAAGAGAGCGGCGTTGAGGGAGGAGGACTCGTGAGGAGATCTGAAATCGAACAATCCAAGGTGAGGAGCTGTGAAATCTGCCTTTCTTGTTTTAATTTATTTTGTCCGTGTTATCTTTAAATTCGGTTTTAGGGTTTTACATAGATGGTTGTAGTTGTAATTTTGTAGATCGAGGCTTGGGTTTTTCTTCTGTAGATTTTTTGTGTTTCTTTGGATCCGGTGGTTGAAACTTGGGGGAACTCTCAAGTTTGGGAGGTGAAATTTAGGGTTTTTGGTGCAGAGGTCGTTGAACCCTATTTCGGACTTGGTTGCGGGTACAGAGTTGTTTTGGTTGGAGACCGGACAAGAGGAATTAGGGTTTAAAACCCTAATATATGTGTATGGCTTCGGGGATAGTAGCTGGAGAAGGAAAAGATGGTGAGAGAGAGAAACAGAGGTACAGTGAGAGCAAGGTTTATACCAGAAAAGCGTTCAAGGGTTCCAAGAAAAACAATCTTCTCAACTCCACTGTTAACAGTAGCAACCTCAACCACCACCACCAAGACACCACCACCACCACCTTCACCTCCACCACCACCAACAACCATGACGACGACAACAACAACAACAACAACAACAACAACAAAAACGACAGCAACGTGGATAGGGCTGCTGTGAACGACACTGATGTCACCCCAGCGGCTGTCCCTAACACCAATGACTACAGCAACCACCCTGTTGAAAGACCTGCTCAGCCTCTTCCTTTGGAGTTTGGGGGTTCAGCTCACCAACAGCCTGGTCCTCGCATAGATACTGCTGTGTCTGATGACTGTTCAAACCTTAATAAGCAGGCAGCTGTGGCTGGAGCATTGAAGCCTAGTTCCGAGAACCAGGTGAAGATCAATTTGGCTTCAAGGTCAAAGCAGGAGATGGGGGAACTGAGGAGGAAGTTGGTCAGTGAGCTTGATTTGGTAAGGAGTTTGGTGAAGAGGATTGAAGCTAAAGAAGCGCAAATAAGGGGGTTTAGTAATGCCCCTGTTCCTTTAAATAATGCCGTTGATTATGGTTTCAATAGGGTTCAACCAGAGCCGGCCTCAGTGGGCATTTCGAATGAGCCTGTTAAGAAATCAAGGCCTTTGAATCAGTTGAATATTTCTGCCCTGGAAAATAGTCTGGGTGCAAATGAAAATTTGGAGAAGGAGAAAAGGACGCCTAAGGCAAATCAGTTTTATCGTAATTCTGAGTTTTTGCTTGCAAAAGATAAGTTCCCACCAGCTGAGAGTAACAAGAAGTTGAAATTAAATGGGAAGAAGCAAGGAGGAGGTGAATTCACACACGGATTTGGCATGGGTAATAAGCTCTTTAAGAACTGTAGTTCTTTGCTTGAAAGACTAATGAAGCACAAGCATGGTTGGGTCTTTAATTCTCCTGTTGACGTCAAAGGTCTTGGTTTGCATGATTACTATAGTGTTATTAAGCATCCCATGGATTTGGGCACTGTGAAAACGAGGCTTGGTAAAAACTGGTACAAGTCACCAAGAGAGTTTGCAGAGGATGTGAGATTGACGTTTCGGAATGCCATGACATATAATCCTAAGGGACAAGATGTTCATGTAATGGCAGAGCAATTATCAAAGATATTTGAGGGCAAATGGGCTTCTATAGAGGCAGATTATATTCGAGATATGAGACTTGCAGTAGAATATGAAGCAAGTCTTTGTCTGCCAACACCAAGAAAGGCACATTCAATGCTACCACCTCCCCTTGATACAAGAAGAATCTTGGATAGATCAGAGTCAATGACACACCCTGTTGATCCCAGACCAAAACTTATTGCTACTACTCCTTTGGGTAGGACTCCTGCTCCAAAAAAGCCTAAAGCAAAGGATCCTTACAAGAGGGATATGACTTATGAAGAGAAGCAGAAGCTTAGCACTAACCTTCAAAGTTTGCCTTCAGAGAAGCTGGACAACATTGTACAGATTATTAAAAAAAGGAATTCAGCTGTCCTTCAACATGACGATGAAATAGAAGTAGACATTGACAATGTGGATACTGAGACTCTTTGGGAGCTAGATAGATTTGTTACCAACTACAAGAAAAGTTTGAGCAAAAACAAGAGAAAGGCTGAACTTTCCATTCAAGCCAGAGCAGAAGCTGCGCAGGTTGTACCTGAGAAAGTAAGGGTTATGTTTTTTTAAAAAAAATCATAGTTTCTTATGAAATAATATTTTCCTGAGGGTTGCTAATTTCATGCATTTATTGTATTTAGTTGCAGACTGTTGCTCCTGTTTTGTTGGAAGTGCCCAAGGAAACTACAACTAGTAAGTTTTCATGTTAAGGAGTTATAATATGTTTGCTACTTGCTTTGGTTGGTCTAAATGATTATATATATACCTGCAGATGAACAGAATGTGTCCAGATCACTTGTTGAAGAAGAAAAACAGGGAGATGCTGCTAGTAGGTCAAGTAGTTCAAGTAGCTCTAGCAGTGATTCTGGGTCTTCTTCTAGTGGTATGATGATTTATTTCTTACATGATTTTTAGTGGAACTAAATTGTGTTTTATTGTTCTAACATATATAATTGTTTGTTGTAGACTCTGATAGTGAAAGTTCCTCGGCCTCTGGATCTGATGCTGGACATTCACCTAGAGCTTGAGTGTTTCTCATTTAGGTATGCTGAAATGTCCCTGTTTCTTACAGGCATTCATGATTTGATTTCTTAAAGTTGCTCAGGTGTATGTGGTCATTTTTAAATTACCTCTTTAGCTGTAGAATTGTTATCAGTTTTATTTGTATTGTGGTTCTTTCGAGTAGTGTGATTGATGTTTAGTGATGATGTAAATGGTGGTGAATATTTTTGCCTGGTAGCATCACTATGTAAGTGAGCGCACATAACTTCTGTTAAAATTTGGATTTGTAAACAATTGTGGGTCTTGAGACCTTGAGTTCACTCTTCAATGAGATTTCAACTTGTAGGTCTCAGATGCAAATACTGAGGGGAGAGTGAGTTTCTGAGTTTATTTAAGGGAGTTAACTCCCTTTCTATTTGAAATCAGTGGACTTCCATGTGTAAGGAAAACGAAAAAAATTTGCAGACCTTACATGTCTTGGTGAATTAATATCCTTGTAAGTTGAAGATGTATAGTTTCAGCATTTGATGATTGCAAACTATGTAAGCCAAATATCAAACTGTTTATGTTGAAAAGAATGTTTTCCTTTTGACAAGGGGAATATCTAGCTATGTTGTGACTTTTGACTGTATATGCTGGTCTAGTTGCATGTTGAACTCAGCCATGATGGAAAGGAGATTTCAGTTATTTAAGGAAAGAGTGCTGTTGTATTTGAAGTTCTTGGTTATAAATGTTTATTCATTCTGTGGCAGCTCATTAGACGAACTGTTATCTGAGATTTGGCTTGTAGATGCTGGTCTATTAAGTATAAAACTTTATAGTTGCTGTGGTTCTCTTCAAATCAGTTAATTCGTGGATTTTGGTAAGACTAAAAAGTTCTGACAGACCTGTGGTTGTGATACATCCTGATTCTTTGGAGGAGAATTATATCTTTGTCTGGACTTTCAGGTTGGTGTGTCAGTGCATTTAGTTTATCGTGCGCTACAAAAATTGGTTGAAACATGAAAGTATTCTAGTTGTCCACTTTACCACGAAAATCAATTAGATTAAGCACCTATTTTAGTATTCTTTATTGGAGAAATAAATCACTTAAAATGTTCTTGAATTCTTCCACTTCTATTAAATAAGCCCTTAAACTTTTACCATACTCAAATAAAGTTTATCTTTTGATTTGCTACAAAATAAGCCCTTGTTTCAATTGAATCGTCAATTTAGGTATGCTTAAGGATAAGGGATTTGAAGGGTCAATTGTAATTGAGTAGGAGAGGTATTTGAAGGTAAAAAGATGCAACAAACGTATTGTGCATATAACTAAACATGTATGTTATGATGTAATTTAGCTGTGTGATACTGTATCTGTTATGATGAAGATGTCACTCTCTCTTTGATTTTTACGCATGTTTAAGTGGATTTAAGATGCTTCATTAAGTGTCCTGGTGTGGTTTTCTGTAATGTGATGCTATATTCGGTGAAAAGCTAATTTTTTGGAAAATGACCACAACATTGCAAATAGGATTTTCTCAACTTCTTACTGTTGCCATTTGATAAATTTCTACAGCCATTCTTGATACTATGGTTAACAAGATTAAATTTCTTTAGAATAGTTGGTGGTGTGTGGGGTTGCTGGTCTAAAAATTTAGAGTAGGTGCTGAGCCATTGTGATCCTGTAATTTTGCAGATTAGCCTCTATGAATTTGATGTTGCATTTGGGTGTATAGTGAAGATTTTGGTACCTCGGACCTGAAGGGCTCCCTACAGGTGGTTGAGCCACCGTCAAGATGCTGTTGTTGGAAGTGGGAACAAGGCTTCAGCAGCACTTGATAATTTGTGGAGTATCTGTATAATTATAATTAGGATGGGTAGAATGTGGTGTTGAATGGGTAGGGATTAGAGATAGGAAAAATTGGAAGCACGTGTGTACATTGCTAATTTAACCAATGCTACTCAACTCACCCTAGTTTCATGGAACTTTGTTTATTGTGTTTACGCTTTGTGATGGGCAGATTCTTTGATTTGATGTTATTATACGGAAAGAAAGAAACAAGGCCTTGTAATTCAAAAGTAGTAAGTACGCTTCAAATGAAAAATAATAATTATGATTTGATGATGCCCTTAGGGATTGTGCTATTTCTGCTTTCTGTTTGGACATGATTACAAGTTTAGCTATTGTAGGCTTGGAATTATTATTGTTTCAAATTTTGATTTGAATCTTTTTTTTTTTTTTTGTGAATCTATCAAATTAATTCTTACCTCAAATTGATAAATGTGATTTATCATGTTCGATTGTATTGTCCTAACACAAAAGCTTAAGGGGAAATTCAATGCAGTTCGTATCTTATTAAAACTTTAGTTTGGTAAATTATTTGAGCTTAAGCCATTTTTTAGTTTTAAATCTATTTATGTAAATTTAGTGCTTGAAAGATGAGAATTCTCAATGAAAATGAGGGGGAAAATGTTTTTATTTATAGTTGTGTTTTTCAAATTTAAAGGTATAATTTAAATTACATTGACGGTTAATATTAAAGTTTATTTATAATATGAGAATCTTAAAAGATTTAAACTTTATATAATCTTATCATTTAGGATTACTATATTCGTCATGATAACTCTCATTATGTCATTAAGGCTTAAAAGTAAATGGATTTCTCTATTTGTTTCACGAATAGGGTCAATTTAAATGGGTTTGAATGAGTCACATTTAATCAGTTGAACTTTATGGGGTGTTTTGTGTGCATTTGTTACGGGCTTTGATCTGCAGCCCATTACATTCTCCCCCATCCATTCTCGCAATTCCTTTGTCTTGTCCTCGGTATGACACTGTTTTGACTCATCCTGAAATTGTCTCAATGCTTCGGCGGATTCCTAACTAGTCTATCTGTCAGGTTGTTTCGCCCCTTGTGACATTTGCCTCGACTTATAGCTTCATTGTCGCCTAACTTGAACTGTTTCTCTTTTTAGTACATATTGTTCGTAAGAGCTTACTGTTCTTAGTTGCCTCCATTGTGATTTGTCTCTATTGTGATTTGCCTCGATCGAAATCCCCTTGATCTTCACAAATAGGCTTAGGCATGCCCACATTGAACACTGGGTTAATCTTGAGTATTGTCGTCAACTGTAGTTTGTAGGTCCCTCGACTTGCCCACTTCAAATATTTGAAAGGGCCATTGTCTCTTTGCCAAGCCAATAGTAAGTCATAATGTAAAACACTAGGAAAGTGTTTGAGATGTACCTTACTCGTCACATTTGCTTAGTTTGACTAAGTTTGCATCACCACTCTTCCAACAAAGCTCCACGAACAATCCACCTCTCTCATAGGTGGTAGCCCTACTGATAACTCAATAGGCTTTATATTGGTTTGCCGCACTCTTAGTATTTTCAAGGGGGTCTTCGTAGCACTCTGATCTACCAAGTCAATGTTCTTACCACGATTAACTTCCTTGGCTAGCTGGATTGCTAATAATACCTTCGTTTCACTTGTATGTGCATTGTCATTTACGAGTGTCCAAGATACATATATAATTAGCAAAAGGAACCAACAAAACATTAATCTTGTCAAGAAAATTCAAGCCAAGAACAAAGTCGTAATTATCTAAGTGAATTACCTCGAAGTCTTCATTGTATTGATCAATCTATAAATCAACTCATTGTGTTACTCCCACAATTTGGATTTCTTTAAAATTTATAGTCTTAGTCTTCTTAGTCGACTTGCTAACTAAGAAATCAAGTTTACTTGTAACTTTATCTTATATGAACAAATCAGATGTCCCCGTATCAACAAGAGCACTCCTTCGGCCTGATATGTTAATGTCCACAAACATCAACCCTTTGTACTTGCGATCTCTCTTTATTTTAGAAGAATTGAATATTCTTGACTCAAGCTTTAAAATCTCACTTTTTGGCTCCACTTTTGCTTTATTGATTGCAGATATCTTAGATTGTTCTAGACATTCCAGCATCTTATGTAGGCCATAGCATAAGAAACACCTCACTGGTTTATTTTTATTTTTTCAGATCCTTTTGGCTTCGACAAAGCTCAAGATTGAACCAAGCTTTTGTTGGGACTGCCGATACGCCTCGTAGCGCAACGAAAAAAATGTTTCGATGATCCTTAGTCATGGATCCGTATACGAGGAATTAAATGGGTTGAAGTAAGGATAAAGATATACCTTCTTAAATGCAAAATGATGAAAGGATGCTACTAATTCGATGTCAATTCCAAGCCACAACAAAAATGTCTCGACCTTTACGTAGTCCACCCAGTATTAAAATAAACGGTAAAAAATCTCTTGGAAATTTTCCAGAGAAAATCTCCCACAATAGTTGCTAGACTTTTTTTTCTTATTTTCTTTTTAAAACACACTTACCCTAATTCGAAATTTTGGTATGCATATATTAAAAATGGAATCAATTCTATAGAGAACATATGGAAAACATTAAACACATTATATTCTTTCCAAAAAGAACTACAACATATGGAAGGTATTAAAACTTATATTCTTTCCAAAAGAATTATAATTACCATATTTCAATGTTTTACCGAAATCATAATTATAATAATTTATTATAATAATTTCAAGAACTATATCCTGTTAAAATTTTATATGAATCAAATTCATATATTAATTTTAACTATGTTATCTATTTTTGTACAACAAGCTTGTACATTTAATTCGCTTAATATTTAATTTTCAAATTAAATTAAATTAATAATTAATTTAATTCATGCATGACTAAAAACAATACCAACTGTGTTTGGATTTTGTTTGTTTTAACCATAGGGTGTGACCATGTAGGTTCTTGTAACATTAGTAATAATACTAAAACATTTCTAATAATACAAGCAATGAGTGGCATCTAGCAATGCATCATTGCTACCTAAGTTACAAGAAGTCATAATTCGACATAACTTTTTTATGATAAACCTTTCAGGTATTACATCCTTTTGTTCTTTATATCTAGATTGGAAACAAATCATGGAATAGTCATACTTGCATAATCCAATCTCATGTTTCTTGATAACTCGAGTAGACTACAATAAACAAATAAGTATGATATCTCATATCAACTTATTTGAGCATGTTCATGCATTTCTAGTCTCACTCAATCAAGTGACCTAAGATATTGCTCCCATTATGTAGGAGGGTCAAATCCTATATTGATAAACCATATCCCACTATATATATTGTGGAATATCCAACATTAGTTTTTTCAGTACAACCTGTTAAAGTAAACATTTAGCTGTATCAAAATATACGACTCACGATGTTGGGATAATGATGATCTCAAGTCTGAGAATCATATACATAGTTAGCTCTATGAGTAATGTTGTGACTATTACACAATTATCAAATAAACATACTCATAGTGGGTCAGTCCAATATGTTGTTCTCTAGCACATACCCATGTATTGATTTTGACATCCTTATGTCAATGACAACACTTTGTCATCAATCAACTACACATTAGTTTAAATGCATTATTGTTGTCCAAGCCCCCAATAATACTTGACTAAGAACCTTTTAAAAATAATCACATTTTCTTAGGACTTTATTACAATTTAGTTTATTTATAAACATAGAAAAAGAAACTGAAATAATAATGACAATACTTTATATTAAAAAATAAGGTTAAACAAGTATATCATTACACCCATATCATAGTTGGTCTTTGGGCATACTATAATAGCTTTATTAGTGCTTTTTCTAACTCATCATCCCATTTGATGGTAGACAGATTTTTTTGGATAGTCCCTCACTATATATGAGCAGTTACAAAGGAAACATTTCACTAGCTCCTTCAGTTTGTTGTTGGGCCTTCACTTCCCATTATATGGTTTCCCTTACCACCATTCTTACCATTTTCATTTTTTTCCTTTTCTATCAAGTTCTTTCTCATGTTTTCCCCAATATTTCTCGTCCTTTTGGGCTTAGAAGATTCAAACTCATCTTTTTTCAGACCAAACTCGACAAAAGACTCTATCTCGGTCATATGTCAAGGGCTGTAGATCAAAGCCTGTGACGACTGCGTACAAAAAGTCTTATGGAGGTCAATTGATTAAATGGGGCTCATTCGACCCACTTAATCTAGCCCGATTCATGGAATATGTAAAGAAGCCCATCTATTTGAAGCATTGGTGACCAAGTGAAACATTTTAAAAAATAGGGCTACTCTGGTAGGAAGGGAAACTAATCTTCCAAGATTTGTAATATTAGAATATTTGATTTGTAATCTTACGGGATCATGTAACTCCCTTAAGAATCTCGATCACCGGTGTAAAGTAATCCGTATCATTAGATTTGAGGGAGCTCAACTATAAATAGAGGTTTTTCCCCTCATTTGTAAGCATCCCATTGTATTCCATTAAAAGTTATAAAATATTTTTAAGAACATTTACTTAAACACAATGCGGGCATTGCTTTCTTGTGGTTTTTTGTTCTCCCGTTACTCTTTTTTCTTTAAGTTGTTTACACTTTATTTTTTATGCCTTGAGAATTTCTATTGTGAACTTTCACTTTTCGAGAGTTAGGTTGACTTAGGCAAATTTGAAATCAAGAAATCGCCTAAGGTCGCATAGATAAAAAGACTAAAGTTCTAGCCCTGTGACAGTTGATATTTGAGCTAAAGTTCGAAGGCACTGATCAAGATGACAAAAGGATTATATGATTAGATTGAGCCAATGGAGACCTGTGGGAGGGGCAAAAAATCTAGTTGATTGAGGGACATGCTGTCAACTTTGAAAAGTCGAGTGATCAATTTCAAGGAATCCATTAAGGGTATAAGGGAGACATTTGAGATAGTTGAGGGATGCGTTGATGAGTGAATTTTTACTGGAGTCACTCGCTTCCAATGTAAAAATGATGCAAGGGGTGTTCAATTTCATAGTGAACAATCTGATAGTGAGGGATGATGCTTTCAAGGCCTCGGTGACAGCCTTGAAGGAACATATAAAGGATCTCAAAGGGAAACTCTTTATCTGCAAAGTTGTTTCGGGCAATGAGATGTTGGTTGTGACACCCAAGCATAAGGTAAATGTCCTCAAGTCAAAAGAGTTTACGAGGACAAGGTTCGCAAAGGATGTGGCTAGCTTCTTTCTGGGAATACAACAATACTTTCGTGCCAAAGGCATCGTGGATGATGCTATTAAGGTAGATACTAATGTTATGTATTTCACTGATCTCGCTATTTTATGGTGGCATCGTAGGTCCATAGATGAAAAACGTGGTGGAACTGCAATTATAACTTGGGAGGAGTTCCAAAAGGAATTTAAGAGGCAATTTTATTGAGCGTATGCAGAGGATAAGGCTTGAACTAAGTTGTGCCGACTTACGCAATAAGGTACAATTAGGGAGCATGTTCAAGAGTTAAGTAAATTCATGCTCTAAATTTTTTATCTGAGTGAGGAGGTATTTTTCTCTTTTATGGATGAGCTGAAGCCATGGCAAAGTAAGAGTTGTAACACCGAGAGGGTAAGGACTGTACCAAAGCCATGACTATAGTGGAGTCTTTAATTGAACTTGTTTCGAGGAAAGACAAGTTTGAGTCTTCCAAGCCCAATGAGAAAGGTAATGGTAGAGGAGATAAGGGACTGGTTAAAAATGACAATGGTGGTAATGAGAAACAACCTAATGGGAAGTGGAGACCCAACAACCATTCAAGAGACAAGGAGAATGAAAAAAATCCAATACGTTGCTTCTTATATAGTGGGCCGTATAAGATCTGAGACTACCCATAGTAGTCCATGCTATTTGTGATTAGTAAAGAAGATAAAGTGGAGCCTGATGAGGAAAATGTATTAAGGTTTGGATCAATGATACTCAAATTTGTAAAAGCGAAGTGGGATCATAAGCGAAAAGGGTTATATTTGTGGACATCAATATCGCAAGTCGAAGGAGTGCTTTTATTGATACGTAGGCATCTGATTCATATCGGAGAAATCCATGGGTAAACTTGGTCTCTCAGTTAGCAAATTGACTAAGAAGATCAAAATGATAAATTCCAAAAAGGTCCCAACTGTGGGAGTAGTATAAGGGGTTGAGCTATAAATTGACGACTGAAAAGGTAATAAAGATTTTGAGGTAATTCACTTAGATGATTACGACTTCGTGCTTGGTTTAAATTTCTTTGACTAGATAAATGCTTTGTTGGTTCTTTTTTGTCGATTCCATATGTATTTTGGATTTTCATTAACGAAAATGCATGATGCCGGTGATTCGTGATGAGAAAGATGGGATCAAGGTACTGTAGGTAATCCAGTTAGCCGAGGATGTTCATTGTGGAAAAAACATCGACTTGGTAGATTAGAGTCCTACGAAGATCCCGTTGGAAATGCTAGCGGTGCGAGAAACTGATATGAACCTTGTTGAGTTATTAATGGGGCTTTGAGGAAAAAAGTAGTGATACAAATTAGGTAGTCAAGAAGAGTAAATGTAATGAGCGAGGAACATTTCAACCCCTTTCAGAGTTATAAAACGGGTAAGTCGGGGGGCTTACAAACCGGTTGGCGAGAGAAATCAATGTTAGCCCAGTGTTTAATGTGGGCATACCGAAGCCTATTTGTGAGGATCAAGGGGATCCCGATGGAGGCAAGTCACAAAGTGGACAAGTAAGAGTGGTGGGCTCTTGCAAACAAAATGCAGCAAGGAGAGAAATAATTTGAGTTAGGTAAAGGTGAAATTCAAGGCAAATATTTTGAGGGGTTGAACTACTCGACAGAGACTAGTTGGGAATTGGTTGAGGCATTGAGGTAGTTCCAAGACGAGTTAAATCAGTGTCATTCTGAGGTCACAACGAGGGCATTACAAGAATGGGCAAGGGAGAATGTCACGAGTTGCAAATCAAAGCCTGTGATGAATGCACACAGAACGTTCCACAAAGGCCAATTGATCAAATGGGGCTCATTTGACCCACTTGAACTTGCGCAGTTTGTGGAATATGCTAAGAAGTCCATCTACTTAAAGCCTTGGTGGCCAAGTGAAGCACTTAAGAAAAATTAGGGCTACCATGACAAATAGGGAAACTAACAATCTCAGAAAATTTGATTTTGTAATATTAAGGGACATATAAGTCCTTAAGAATTTCAATTGTAGATTGACTTTAATCTCGACTGTGATGGAAAGTAAACTGCACCATTGAATATGGGGGAGCTGAACTATAAATAGAGTCTTTCTCCCTCATTTGTAATCATCTCATTGTATCCCATTAAAAATTATAAAATACTTTTGAAAGCATTTATTCAAACATCTTGTGGGCGTTGCTTTCTAATAATCTAGAATATAGAGTTATCTTCATCACTTTTTAACATATAAATTATCCAAATTCTAAGTACTTGAAAACAATTTTTATATTTTTTATTCATAATTATGTTATATTAAGCAATACTACGAAAATGTGTTATTTTAACTAATTATTATGCCAAACACATGGTTTTTCATCTTTTTGAGGAGGTAATTGTGTTGGGAAAAATCTGGTTTGAAAATAGTTTTCTTGCACAGAGAAAATTTTAAAATTTGAAAAGTAACCCAATTTGTGATATTTATAGCAATAAACATTCACTGAATTTGTACCTGTGTTTTTGGATAAGCGCATCCTTGATGTTTTCTAGCTTTTAATCAAACGATTTTCTCCTCTATTCTTGTACCACAAACTATTTCAATTGTAGGCTCCAACCAATTGAATCAAAACATAGAACTAGAAAAAGTTTTCCTTTTGGGGTAAAAATGAAAATTCCCTCTTCTTTAATAGAAACCGGTAAAATATTTATTTTGAAAAATATATTTATAAGTTGATAATAAATTCTCTTTATTTTTCGACAGAATAACAATATCTCAAAAGTTGTGTTAATAGCTCTATCGGTGCCATCTATTTATAGGAAGAGAAGGTAGAATCCTTGTAGAAATGTTAATTTTAAATAGAAAAACAATATCCTACTCAGAGTAAGAGAGAAATGAACAACTCACCCTTGTATTTCTACTAAGTTTGCAGTATTTTAAATAAAAAAACAAAATCCTACTTCATGTTGTATTAAGGGTTTTGGGTCACTCTCACATCAGTTTCAATTACGAGTACTTCCTGGGTCTTTTTGACCTAGTATTCTGTAATGTAATCAAATCTGATTCAGTTTTTCTATTTTCCAAAATAAAATTTAATATTTATATATTAAATAATTTTTCTCATCCCAATTTTACTTCAGTAAAATTTTGACGACTTATCCCCAGTAAAATTTTTACGATTGTATCCTCGGTAAAATTTCAAGAAAATTCATTAAATATGTCACAACTAATTCATATGATCCAATGATTTATTTCATTTTCAGGTTTCAAAACAATCCAAGAATATAAATTCATTATTCCATCATTTTTTAAGTAATCCTGTATAGGATTGCAAATTTCTATTTTGACCGACTCTGGATGTACTAACGTCTAAAGTGTGAATACTACATCAAAAGATATAGATATATGAGGGGCATCCAGTATACGGGTCCAGTTGTAATATAGTTACAACGGAGTAGGTGAGTACTCCGGGAGTGTACCCAAGGGAGGCGAATGCTAGATCAATTTTAACCTAAACATCGAAAGATCTAATTAGTACTTTAATTTAGTTATAGCACGATGGTAAAATAAAATATAGTTTTTAAGATTATTTTATAATAACAAAATAAAATAACATAATGAAACAAAATTCAAGAGATCAAAGAATAGGATAAATCAAATCTGCTTATGGGTGATTAGCTCACTTTGGTATTTCCCATAAACTGTTGCTTTGGGTTTGTCGCCAATCAACTAGTCGTTATCCTAGTAGGATCTTCCAATCTTTCACTCAAATAACGAGTCAGCAAGAACTACTTATCTTCTGACGACACAGTCCAGACTGGTTTTGGGTGAAGGTGTTCACGGATAGGTCATAACAATTTTGGGTTAATTCCTACCTTGATTACTTCTTAGGGTTGGCAGGCCTAGGGTTTTAAATTCTTCCTTTCTCAAACAGATGATCCGTTGACTAACCCTAAAAAATAGTTAATGGATCATACCTCCGCTCGCCAATCCCCTATAGAAGGATTGGTTCTTAATGTTTTTCATAAACAATATGAAACTCATGTAAAGAGAAAACATGATAAATGAATTGAAGTGTAAATTTTAAGAAAACTCCTAATTTGTATTAATAATAAATCAACTCCAAAAAGTCTATCTGTTTCCACAAATTAGATCTCTCAAGATAAATAAGAACAACTTGAAAATAAATTTAAAACATAAAAAGGAAGAAAAGCTAAACTAAAATTAAAAGCAAAAAACTAAGCTAAGTAATTGGTGTCTTTTACATATGACAAAGGAACCTATTTATAGATCTCAGGTGGTCGTCGTCCTTAACCCTAGGTTTAGCTAACATTCCTTAGCTTTGAGTTTGATTGTCTGAACCAAAACACCCCTTGACCAGTGTTAATTGTTGTCTAGAGTATTGGGAAATGTGACTATATTGTAATAAACATGTAACTTTTTTCTATTTATTTGAACGATGAATAAATAAAATTAATTTCACATTTCACTATTATGTCTTTTATATGTTGCATGCATAACGAAATTGTGAGAAGCCAATATTAGCTCATTGATTGTCTAAATTTCAAATTGAAGAAAATTGGCATTGTAAAGAACGTTTACATTGCGGGAAAAACAACTTACTTGAACAGATAATCTAAATGAGTTCGTAATCTCGTAAAAGAATCAAAGTGAGCATTTGATTCAAATACTGAGAAAGATTATTTTGTCGACTACAATTCCAATTGGGGAGATGGCTAGTCTTAGCTATCGGAGCAGTTGACTCTAAGAGTAAAGACATTGATGTATTCATTGATAGAATGATACATTGGAGTGGACCCAAGATGAATTAATTCTAAATCTGTTTGTGAATTAATTCACTTGTAATTGTAACGCCCCAATTTTTGGGAATCCTGTGAATGTTGGCATAGGTTTAATTATGTTAGTGGGCCTCTAGAAAGCCCAAGCTTAAGATAGAACCCGACAATTTTAGTTAATTTTTGTTCCATAAGAAAAAGGGGGTGAAATTCTGAAATAGGACCTATGTAAAAATGTTTGAAAATGCTATAGGCTAAATTGAAGTGGGCAAATAAATAGGAGTGCAAAATAGGAGGATTTGCATGACAAACCTCCCATTTTACATGTAATGGCTGGTCATCATGTTGTTGTAGACAAAATGTACACTTGATATCCATAATTTATGGTACAAATTGATACAAATTGATAATAGGTTAGGTAAATGTTCAATGATAATAGGTTAGGTAAATGTTTCATGATAATGGGTTAGGTAAATGTTTCATGATAATGAGTTAGGTAAATGTTTCATGATAAGAATTCCATGTCTTTTGTATTAAAGAATTAAATGAATGAAATATGAAGTTTTATTAAAAGAAAAAGGGGTGAAAAGAACAAAGTTTTGTCCATCTTTGTTCATCATAGCTGAAAGTTAGAGAAGAGAAAGGAGAGGAGAAAGCTCTTGAGTATTCGGTCATTAGGAGGAGGAAAATTGAAGGTAAGTTCTTGGTACCTTGCTTCTATTTTGAGGTTCATGAGTTCTTCTTGATTCTACCTTAACTCTTGAAGTATATTTTGATTTTTAGTTGTATTGTGAGCATTTAGTCATGAATTAAAATGAAGGAAATGGTTGTTGTTTCATGTTCTTTTGATGAAAAATGGAAGATAGGTGAAGTTGAGCCAAACAAATGAGCATGCATGTGCCTTAGATGTTAAAGGGAAAAATCAGTTAACATGTTGTGCTTTAAAATGATGAAATGGAGATTATACTTAAGTAATATCATAGATATGTGATGATTGATTGGTGATATACATGTTTAAATAACAAGCATGCAAGGTATGTGTGAAAGAGTGATTTGGTAATAAATCTGCTTGGGACAGCAGCAGTAACGTGACTTTGGAAAATCACCATAAATTGTGGGAGAAGAATTAGAAGCTGAATAAATTATGTAATTAAATATTATTGAGTCTAGGTTCTAATGAAATAAACAAGAACATATTTTGAATTCTGTACAATGAGAAATTTGATTCATAATGAAGAGTGGTCAGATTAGTCAAACAGTGAAACATGCGAAACTTTAAGAAAAATCTGGTATTGATTGGACAAACCAAAAATTCTGAAAATTTTATGGATAGAAGATATATGAGTTTATTTTCAGGGAAAATTAACAGAACTTGATTTGGAGTTTTGTAGCTCCAGTTATAAATGATTTAGTGACTGTTGCTCAGGAAGACAGCTTGCAGTGAAATTATGATTATGTGGTAAACATTGACAAAAATTTGTTAATGAGTTGCTTATTGATTTCTTATAAGCTTACCATGAGCTGTAGGTGTGGTTGGCCGAATATTGTAAGGGGTTAATACGTAGTTTGTATTTGAATAGTTAGATTAACGTGTTAGTAATCCAATTGTAGGCGCTTAGTGTGTGGATCTCGTCAAGATATCGTCATGCAAAAGTGTGTAACTAACACCCTCTTTCTTAGTCTGGATCGGCAAAAGCGAAAAGTCAAATGCCGAAAACCGGTATTTTGTAGATTTGCGAGTGTACGAATGCTCGTGAGGTAAATCGATTAATATTTTTGGTAAGTGCAATGTTTGACCGCAAAGTGCATGATTTCTATGCCTCGATATTTTTGGGCTTAATGGGCCAAAATTAGAATGATGGACCAACGGCCCAATTCAAGAAGAACCCTCGATGCGTGATTACATTAGTACGTGAAAAGTAGGAATATGCATGAAAACCCTAAAATAGATAAATTACTAAAATACCTTTAAAAGTGGAAAATTTACGCTTTACCCCTAGTAGATAACTTACCAAATACCCCTAGGGTTAAATTGACCTAAATGCATGTTTGATCGTTGTTATTTATCGCATGCCATGTTGTTATTATCTCGATGCATGGGATTGGGATATTGACGGAGGAAGTACTTGAAAGTGGCTTGTCCACGATCGGAGGCTTTGCCTCAATTTATCGTTAGCTCGAGCAAAGTTAAGGTCAAGAATCAGGAGTGTTGGGTGGGTGGGTTGAGCTATTCCCACATGGAGTGTATGGTGGTGCGGTGGAGTGTAGTGGTTGGTGGGTTGAGTAGTCTCCCAAATAGGCTTGCATATGTTTACCGATGTTGCATGTATTTTGAAATGGGCCTATGGGCCATACTGTTATCTGAATAAGGGCTAAGGCCCGCTTTATTGTAATCTGAAAAGGGCTCGCCCAAGACCACTATTACCCAAATGGGCTTGCATATGTTTACTAATGTTGCATGTATTTTGAAATGGGCCTATGGGCCATATCATTATCTGAATAAGAGGCTAAGGCCCGCTTTATTGTAATCTGAAAGGGCTCGCCCAAGACCACTGCATACTGAATGGGCTTAGGCCCAATAGGCTTGAGTGACTTGGGCTTTGAATGGGTTTTCCTTACACACCGAGTTTCCCCAAACTCACCCTTTTTATTTTCATCCACGAGGAAATCCCCAACCATAGTGGGCTTGAGTCATGAGGGAATTGGAGTGGCCACCCGCTCGAAAGTTTGATTTTCTTCCGTGAACTGGACATCCTTTTAATTACGTTTGAGGTTTTGGGCTTTTAAATGTAATAAGGCCGCTTATTTATTTTTGATGGTTTTTATATGTTTTATTAAGATAGATAATATTTATTTTAACTGTTGAAATTGGATAGCTTTAGGGCGCATTTTCAAAAACAACAGTTGATTTCAAAATAACACGACAACAAGCAAAGCTTCCACAATGAAAGTATTTTCCAAAATTAATCACTTTTCCTAAAATGACTTAATCAAATCGGTTTCCTAGAAATATCCATGACGTTAAGGTGTGGCAATGGCGGTATGCATGTCTAGGATTGGATCCGAAGGAGCTTGGTACTTAAGCAATCCGATGGACTCACCACCTCTTTCCTGTTTCTTACCCGGTGCATGCTTCCTTTCACTTTAACCATTAATGAATTAATCTTTTGAACATCAAGTACGATTTTCGGACTTAGAATGGAAATTTTTTTTACGTTTTGATGTGGCATGCCGATCCAGCCATAACTTCGGGCCGTTTGGGGTGCTACATTTAGTGGTATCGAGCCTAGGTTACAACAAATTTCTACTGTGGAATGGGTTTACAAAACAAAGATTTTCAAAATGAAAATTTTATAAAGAATGCGAAAACTCGATTTTCAAAATTTAGATCTTTAGAAGGTGGCATTCAATCTCCTACCAAGTCTGTAAGTATTACTCGAACTCTTCGAATATTTTTCGCTCTTATCTGTCTGCATCAAACCCTATTAGGATACTCTAGATAGGATGATACTGAAACCATAGGAAAATCGATAAGAGATCAAATCGTAGCTAGACTTGATTCTGCGAAAACAAACTCGAACTCTTATCGATTCATAAAACATCCGTAATAAACACCGGAATATTAATTGATGCATAAAATTCGTAATCAAGATAATACGATATGAGTACAAGAGGCCGTGGACGAGCCAAGGAAGTGCTCGAGCGAGATCTTCGTCTTCGGACAAATGCCATGGGTGGATGCACCGTACCACCAACATGAGGTAGAGTCTCATGATCGCGGTGCGAGGATGATGCCCTATCACATACAATGCTTCATGTTCTGGAAAGGGTTGCCGGAGCAAGTTCAGGCAACGAAATTCAGGGATCTATTTCTGAATGACTTCGGGACTAACGGAACGGAGATCTTTAGGGGCGTGTCTGGTATAGCCCCAAATGTGGCGGAATATTGGTTGAAGGCCACAGAACGGATTATGGACGACTTGGACTGCTCTGAGGAGATTGTGAGTGGGGTATCTGTACTAAGTCATTTGGGTCAGTCGGTTAGGGTAGACAAACTGTATAGGAATGTACCCTTAGAAATTCAAGGTAAGATTTTCCTTGGAGATCTGATGGAGTTACCATTCGAAGAGTTTGATCTCATTTTGGGAATTGACTGGCTTGTTAAGCATAAGGCGACTCTGGATTGTGCTGCTAAACGAATGGTGTTAAGAACTACAAAGGATGAGGAGGTTATGGTGGTGAGAGAAGGGATTATTTGTCCAATGTGGTGTCGGCATTAAGAGCCGAAAAGTTGATTCGGAAAAGTTGTGAGGCCTAATTGGTATTTGTAAGTCAGTCGGAAGAGGAGGGACTGACAGTGGATAAGGTTAGGACTGTAAAGGAGTTCCAAGATGTTTTTCCGGAGGAGCTTCTAGGATTGCCTCCGAATCGAGAAGTTGAGTTTGGAATAGATTTGTTGCCTGGAATGGCGCCTGTGTCTATCGCACCGTATAGGATGGTACTGAAGGAGTTAGTAGAGTTAAATGTTCAAATTCAAGAGTTGTTGGATAGGGGCTTTATTAGGCCAAGCGTGTCTCCATGGGGAGTACCGGTGCTATTTGTGAAAAAGAAGGATGGTACGATGCGGATGTGCATTGATTATCGCCAGTTGAACAAACTGACGATTAAGAATAAGTATCCACTGCTAAGGATTGACGATATATTCGACCAGCTTAGAGGAGCTTCTGTATTTTCCAAGATCGACCTTCGATCTGGATATCATCAGTTAAGGGTCAAGGAGGTAGATATCTAAAAGACAACATTCAGGACTCGGTATAGTCATTACGAGTTTCTGGTTATGCCATTTGGACTAACGAACGCTCCTGCAGCGTTTATGGATCTGATGAATCATGTGTTCCAACCATTTTTAGATCAATTCGTAGTCGTCTTTATTGACGATATCCTGGTATATTCTGAAACTGAAATGAAACATGATGAGCATCTCCGTATAATGTCAGTAAGTATTAAGGAGAAGGAACTCTTCGAAGTTCAAGAAGTGTGAATTTTGGTTGAGGAGGTAACCTTCTTAGGACATGTGGTCTCTGCTGAGGGATTAAGGTGGACCTTCAAAAATTGAAGCGATTTTGGAGTGGAAGCCGCCTAGGTCAAGGTCGTAAATACGGAGTTTTCTAGGACTGGCAGGATAATACAGAAGGTTTGTGGAAGGTTTTTCTGTGATGGCAGCACCTCTGACAAAACTCATAAGGAAAGGAGTACCATTTGTATAGACTAAGAAGCAACAAGAAGCTTTTGAGAAGTTGAAGAAAGTTCTGACTGAAGCACCTGTGTTAATTCAGTCGGAGTCTGGGAATGATTTTACTGTGTACAGTGACGCATCACACGTGGGTTCGGGCTGCGTGTTAATGCAAGAGGGTAAAGTGGTTGCATATGCATCACGATAGCTTAAGCCTCATGAGGGAAACTATTTGACTCATGATTTAGAGTTGGCAGCAGTGATATTTGCACTTAAGATTTGGAGACATTACTTGTACGGAGAAAGGTGTATTATATACACTAACCATAAGAGTCTTAAGTATTTGTTGACTCAAAAGGAGCTGAACCTTAGGCAAAGGAGATGGATTGAGTTGCTTAAGGATTATGACTGCTCGATCGAGTATCACCCAAGCAAGGCTAATGTTGTAGCTGATGCTCTAAGTCGTAGAGTCAGATTCGATCCGAGAGCAATGTTTGCTCGTCGAGTCTCAGATGATGATGGAAGCTCTGCTGGTCGAAGTTGCAAGTGAGGCCAACCTAGTTGGATCAGATTAAGGAAAAACAGTTGAACGATGAGTCTTTGGTCGCTTCGTTTTCAACAAGTT
This sequence comes from Gossypium arboreum, assembly GCF_025698485.1. Lineage (NCBI taxonomy): Eukaryota > Viridiplantae > Streptophyta > Magnoliopsida > Malvales > Malvaceae > Gossypium > Gossypium arboreum. The sequence goes on along the minus strand of NC_069073.1, from coordinate 7,903,207 downwards.
AAGGAAGGGAAACTTCGAGTTTGGGAGCCGAAGAGACGATGCAACAAAGAATACCTCATCTGTTTGATTAGGTAAATTTCGAGGACGAAATTTCTTTAAGGAGGGTAGAGTTGTAACGCCCCAATTTTCGGAATCTGTGAATGTTGGCATAGGTTTAATTATGTTAGTGGGCCTCTAGAAAGCCCAAGCTTAAGATAGAACCCGACAATTTTAGTTAATTTTTGTTCCATAAGAAAAAGGGGGTGAAATTCTAAAATAGGACCTATGTGAAAATGTTTGAAAATGCTATAGGCTAAATTGAAGTGGCCAAATAAATAGGAGTGCAAAATAGGAGGATTTGCATGACAAACCTCCCATTTTACATGTAGTGGCTGGTCATCATGTTGTTGTAGACAAAATGTACACTTGATATCCATAATTTATGGTACAAATTGATACAAATTGATAATAGGTTAGGTAAATGTTCAATGATAATAGGTTAGGTAAATGTTCCATGATAATGGGTTAGGTAAATGTTTCATGATAATGAGTTAGGTAAATGTTTCATGATAAGAATTCCATGTCTTTTGTATTAAAGAATTAAATGGATGAAATATGAAGTTTTATTAAAAGAAAAAGGGGTGAAAAGAACAAAGTTTTGTCCATCTTTGTTCATCATAGCTGAAAGTTAGAGAAGAGAAAGGAGAGGAGAAAGCTCTTAAGTATTCGGTCATTAGGAGGAGGAAAATTGAAGGTAAGTTCTTGGTACCTTGCTTCTATTTTGAGGTTCATGAGTTCTTCTTGATTCTACCTTAACTCTTGAAGTATATTTTGATTTTAGTTGTATTGTGAGCATTTAGTCATGAATTAAAATGAAGGAAATGGTTGTTGTTTCATGTTCTTTTGATGAAAAATGGAAGATAGGTGAAGTTGAGCCAAACAAATGAGCATGCATGTGCCTTAGATGTTAAAGGGAAAAATCAGCTAACATGTTGTGCTTTAAAATGATGAAATGGAGATTATACTTAAGTAATATCATAGATATGTGATGATTGATTGGTGATATACATGTTTAAATAACAAGCATGCAAGGTATGTGTGAAAGAGTGATTTGGTAATAAATCTGCTTTGGACAGCAGCAGTAACGTGACTTTGGAAAATCACTATAAATTGTGGGAAAAGAATTAGAAGCTGAATAAATTATGTAATTAAATCTTATTGAGTCTAGGTTCTAATGAAATAAACAAGAACATATTTTGAATTCTGTACAATGAGAAATTTGATTCATAATGAAGAGTGGTCAGATTAGTCAAACAGTGAAACATGCGAAACTTTAAGAAAAATCTGGTATTGATTGGACAAACCAAAAATTCTGAAAATTTTATGGATAGAAGATATATGAGTTTATTTTCAGGGAAAATTAACAGAACTTGATTTGGAGTTTTGTAGCTCCAGTTATAAATGATTTAGTGACTGTTGCTCAGGAAGACAGCTTGCAGTGAAATTATGATTATGTGGTAAACATTGGCAAAAATTTGTTAATGAGTTGCTTATTGATTTCTTATAAGCTTACTATGATCTGTAGGTGTGGTTGGCCGAATATTGTAAGGGGTTAATACGTAGTTTGTATTTGAATAGTTAGATTAACGTGTTAGTAATCCAATTGTAGGCAGTTCGTGTGTGGATCTCGTCAAGATATCGTCGCAAAAGTGTGTAACTAACACCCTCTTTCTTAGTCTGGATCGGCAAAAGCGAAAAGTCGAAATGCCGAAAACCGTATTTTGTAGATTTGCGAGTGTCAAGAATGCTCGTGAGGTAAATCGATTAATATTTTTGGTAAGCTGCAATGTTTGGACCGCAAAGTGCATGATTTCGTGCCTCGATATTTTTGGGCTTAATGGGCCAAAATTGGAATGATGGACCAACGGCTCAATTCAAGAAGAACTCTCGATGCGTGATTACGTTAGTACGTGAAAAGTAGGAATATGCATGAAAAACCCTAAAATAGATAAATTACTAAAATACCTTTAAAAGTGGAAAATTTACGCTTTACCCTAGTTGATAAATTACCAAATACCCTAGGGTTAAATTGACCTAAATGCATGTTTGATCGTTGTTATTTATCGCATGCCATGTTGTTATTATCGATGCATAGGATTGGGACATTGACGGAGGAAGTACTGAAAGTGGCTTGTCCACGATTGGAGGCTTTGCCTCAATTTACTATTAACCGAGCAAAGCAAGGTCGCAACTATGGAGTGTTAAATGGGTGGGTTGAGCTATTCCCACATGGAGTGTATGGTGGTACAGGTGGAGTGTAGTGGTTGGTGGGTTGAGTAGTCTCCCAAATGGGCTTGCATATGTTTACCGATGTTGCATGTATTTTGAAATGGGCCTATGGGCCATACTCATTATCTCGAATAAGGGCTAAGGCCCGCTTTATTGTAATCAAAAGGGCTCGCCCAAGACCACTATTACCCAAATGGGCTTGCATATGTTTACCGATGTTGCATGTATTTTGAAATGGGCCTATGGGCCATACATTATCTGAATAAGGGCTAAGGCCCGCTTTATTGTAATCTGAAAGGGCTCGCCCAGACCACTGTTACTGAATGGGCTTAGGCCCAATAGGCTTGAGTGACTTGGGCTTTGAATGGGTTTTCCTTACACACCGAGTTTCCCCAAACTCACCCTTTTATTTTCATCCACGCAGAAATCCCCAACCATAGTGGGCTTGGAGTCGTGAGGGAATTCAGAGTGGCCACCGGTTCTGAAAGTTTGATTTTCTTCTAGTGAACTGGACATCCTTTTAATTACGTTTGAGGTTTTGGGCTTTTAAATGTAATAAGGCCGCTTATTTATTTTTGATGGTTTTTTATATGTTTTATTAAGATAGATAATATTTATTTTAACTGTTGAAATTGGATAGCTTTAGGGCGCGTTTTCAAAAACAACAGTTGATTTCAAAATAACACGACAACAAACAAAGCTTCCACAATGAAAGTATTTTCCAAAATTAATCACTTTTCCTAAAAATGACTTAATCAAATCGGTTTCCTAGAAATATCCATGACGTTAAGGTGTGGCAATGGCGGTATGCATGTCTAGGATTGGATCCGAAGGGAGCTTGGTACTTAAGCAGTCCGATGGACTCACCACCTCTTTTCCGGTTTCTTACCTGGTGCACAGCTTCCTTTCACTTTAACCATTAATGAATTAATCTTTTGAACATCAAGTACGATTTTCTGGACTTAGAATGGAAATTTTTTTTTTACGTTTTGATGTGGCATGCCGGATCCGGCCATAACTTCGGGTCGGGTTTGGGGTGCTACATTTAGTGGTATCGAGCCTAGGTTACAACAAATGATTGTGGAATGGGTTTACAAAACAAAGATTTTCAAAATGAAAATTTTATAAAGAATGCGAAAACTCGATTTTCAAAATTTAGATCTTTAGAAGGTGGCATTCAATCTCCTACCAAGTCTGTAAGTATTACTCAAACTCTTCGAATATTTTTCTGCCTTATCTGCATCATCAAACCCTATTAGGATACTCTAGATAGGATGATACTGAAACCATAGGAATATCGATAAGAGATCAAATCGTAGCTAGACTTGATTCTCGCGAAACAAACTCGAACTCTTCATCGATTCATAAAACATCTGTAATAAACACTGGAATATTAATTGATGCATAAAATTCGTAATCAAGATAATACGATATGAGTACAAGAGGCCGTGGACAGAGCCAAGGAAGTGCTCGAGCGAGATCTTCGTCTTCGGGACAAATGCCGGCGGTGGATGCACCGGTACCACCGGCAACAGAGGTAGAGTCTCATGACCGCGGTGCCGAGGATGATGCCCTATCACATACAATGCTTCATGTTCTGGAAAGGGTTGCCGGAGCAAGTTCAGGCAACGAAATTTAGGAATCTATTTCTGAATGACTTCGGGACTAACGGAACGGAGATCTTTAGGGGCGTGTCTGGTATAGCCCCAAATGTGGCGGAATATTGGTTCAAGGCCACAGAACGGGTTATGGACGACTTGGACTGCTCTGAGGAGATTGTGAGTGGGGTATCTATACTAAGTCATTTGGGTCAGTCGGTTAGGGTAGACAAACTGTATAGGAATGTACCCTTAAAAATTCAAGGTAAGATTTTCCTTGGAGATCTGATGGAGTTACCATTCGAAGAGTTTGATCTTATTTTGGGAATTGACTGGCTTGTTAAGCATAAGGCGACTCTGGATTGTGCTGCTAAACGAATGGTGTTAAGAACTACAAAGGATGAGGAGGTTATGGTGGTGAGAGAAGGGATTATTTGTCCAATGTGGTGTCGGCATTAAGAGCCAAAAAGTTCATTCGGAAAAGTTGTGAGGCCTAATTGGTATTTGTAAGTCAGTCGGAAGAGGAGGGACTGACAGTGGATAAGGTTAGGACTGTAAAGGAGTTCCAAGATGTTTTTCCGGAGGAGCTTCTAGGATTGCCTCCGAATCGAGAAGTTGAGTTTGGAATAGATTTGTTGCCTGGAATGGCGCCTGTGTCTATCGCACCGTATAGGATGGCACCGAAGGAGTTAGTAGAGTTAAATGTTCAAATTCAAGAGTTGTTGGATAGGGGCTTTATTAGGCCAAGCGTGTCTCCATGGGGAGTACCGGTGCTATTCGTGAAAAAGAAGGATGGTACGATGCGGATGTGCATTGATTATCGCCAGTTGAACAAACTGACGATTAAGAATAAGTATCCACTGCTAAGGATTGACGATATATTCGACCAGCTTAGAGGAGCTTCTGTATTTTCCAAGATCGACCTTCGATCTGGATATCATCAGTTAAGGGTCAAGGAGGTAGATATCTAAAAGACAACATTCAGGACTCGGTATAGTCATTACGAGTTTCTGGTTATGCCATTTGGACTAACGAACGCTCTGCGGCGTTTATGGATCTGATGAATCATGTGTTCCAACCATTTTTAGATCAATTCGTAGTCGTCTTTATTGACGATATCCTGTATATTCTCAAACCGAAATGAAACATGATGAGCATCTCCGTATAGTCTTGTAAGTATTAAAGGAGAAGGAACTCTTCGAAGTTCAAGAAGTGTGAATTTTGGTTGAGGGAGGTAACCTTCTTAGGACATGTGGTCTCTGCTGAGGGGATTAAGGTGGACCCTCGGAAAATTGAAGCGATTTTGGAGTGGAAGCCGCCTAGGTCAGTGTCAAAAATACGGAGCTTTCTAGGACTGGCAGGATAATACAGAAGGTTTGTGGAAGGTTTTTCTGTGATGGCAGCACCTCTGACAAAACTCATAAGGAAAGGAGTACCATTTGTATAGACTAAGAAGCAGCAAGAAGCTTTTGAGAAGTTGAAGAAAGTTCTGACTGAAGCACCTGTGTTAATTCAGTCGGAGTCTGGGAATGATTTTATCGTATGCGGACGCATCACACGTGGGTTCGGGCTGCGTGTTAATGCAAGAGGGTAAAGTGGTTGCATATGCATCACGATAGCTTAAGCCTCATGAGGGAAACTATTTGACTCATGATTTAGAGTTGGCAGCAGTGATATTTGCACTTAAGATTTGGAGACATTACTTGTACGGAGAAAGGTGTATTATATACACTAACCATAAGAGTCTTAAGTATTTGTTGACTCAAAAGGAGCTGAACCTTAGGCAAAGGAGATGGATTGAGTTGCTTAAGGATTATGATTGTTCGATCGAGTATCACCCAAGCAAGGCTAATGTTGTAGCCGATGCTCTAAGTCGTAGAGCTGTATCTGATCTGCGAGCAATGTTTGCTCGTCTGAGTCTGTATGATGATGGAAGCCTGTTGGCTGAGTTGCAAGTGAGGCCAACCTAGTTGGATCAGATTAAGGAAAAACAGTTGAACGATGAGTCTTTGGTCGCTCGTTTTCAACAAGTTAAGGAAGGGGAAACTTCTGAGTTTGGGAGCCAGAAGAGACGATGCAACAAAGAATACCTCATCTGTTTGGATTAGGTAAATTTCGAGGACAAAATTTCTTTAAGGAGGGTAGAGTTGTAACGCCCCAATTTTCGGGAATCCTGTAAATGTTGGCATAGGTTTAATTATGTTAGTGGGCCTCTAGAAAGCCCAAGCTTAAGATAGAACCCGACAATTTTAGTTAATTTTTGTTCCATAAGAAAAAGGGGGTGAAATTCTGAAATAGGACCTATGTGAAAATGTTTGAAAATGCTATAGGCTAAATTGAAGTGGCCAAATAAATAGGAGTGCAAAATAGAAGGATTTGCATGATAAACCTCCCATTTTACATGTAGTGGCTGGTCATCATGTTGTTGTAGACAAAATGTACACTTGATATCCATAATTTATGGTACAAATTGATACAAATTGATAATAGGTTAGGTAAATGTTCAATGATAATAGGTTAGGTAAATGTTCCATGATAATGGGTTAGGTAAATGTTTCATGATAATGAGTTAGGTAAATGTTTCATGATAAGAATTCTATGTCTTTTGTATTAAAGAATTAAATGGATGAAATATGAAGTTTTATTAAAAGAAAAAGGGGTGAAAAGAACAAAGTTTTGTCCATCTTTGTTCATCATAGCTGAAAGTTAGAGAAGAGAAAGGAGAGGAGAAAGCTCTTGAGTATTCGGTCATTAGGAGGAGGAAAATTGAAGGTAAGTTCTTAGTACCTTGCTTCTATTTTGAGGTTCATGAGTTCTTCTTGATTCTACCTTAACTCTTGAAGTATATTTTGATTTTTAGTTGTATTGTGAGCATTTAGTCATGAATTAAAATGAAGGAAATGGTTGTTGTTTCATGTTCTTTTGATGAAAAATGGAAGATAGGTGAAGTTGAGCCAAACAAATGGGCATGCATGTGCCTTAGATGTTAAAGGGAAAAATCAGCTAACATGTTGTGCTTTAAAATGATGAAATGGAGATTATACTTAAGTAATATCATAGATATGTGATGATTGATTGGTGATATACATGTTTAAATAACAAGCATGCAAGGTATGTGTGAAAGAGTGATTTGGTAATAAATCTGCTTGGGACAGCAGCAGTAACGTGACTTTGGAAAATCACCATAAATTGTGGGAGAAGAATTAGAAGCTGAATAGATTATGTAATTAAATCTTATTGAGTCTAGGTTCTAATGAAATAAACAAGAACATATTTTGAATTCTGTACAATGAGAAATTTGATTCATAATGAAGAGTGGTCGATTAGTCAAACAAAGAAACATGCGAAACTTTAAGAAAAATCTGGTATTGATTGGACAAACCAAAATTCTGAAAATTTTATGGATAGAAGATATATGAGTTTATTTTCAGGGAAAATTAACAGAACTTGATTTGGAGTTTTGTAGCTCCAGTTATAAATGATTTAGTGACTATTGCTTAGGAAGACAGCTTGCAGTGAAATTATGATTATGTGGTAAATATTGTCAAAAATTTGTTAATGAGTTGCTTATTGATTTCTTATAAGCTTACTATGATCTGTAGGTGTGGTTGGCCGAATATTGTAAGGGGTTAATACGTAGTTTGTATTTGAATAGTTAGATTAACGTGTTAGTAATCCAATTGTAGGCGTTCGTGTGTGGATCTCGTCAAGATATCGTCGCAAAAGGGTGTGTAACTAACACCCTCTTTCTTAGTCTGGATCGGCAAAAGCCGAAAAGCTGAAATGCCGAAAACCGGTATTTTGTAGATTTGCGAGTGTACGAATGCTCGTGAGGTAAATCGATTAATATTTTTGGTAAGCTGCAATGTTTGACCGCAAAGTGCATGATTTACGTGCCCTCGATATTTTTGGGCTTAATGGGCCAAAATTGGAATGATGGACCAACGGCCCAATTCATAAGAACCCTCGATGCGTGATTACGTTAGTACGTGAAAAGTAGGAATATGCATGAAAACCCTAAAATAGATAAATTATGAAATACCTTTAAAAGTGGAAAATTTACGCTTTTACCCCTAGTAGATAAATTACCAAATACCCTAGGGTTAAATTGACTTAAATGCATGTTTGATCGTTGTTATTTATCGCATGCCATGTTGTTATTATCTCGATGCATGGGATTGGGATATTGACGGAGGAAGTACTGAAAGTGGCTTGTCCACGTCTTGGAGGCTTTGCCTCAATTTATCGATAATCGAGCAAAGAAGGTCGCAAATCGTGGAGTGTTGGGGTGGGTTGAGCTATTCCCACATGGAGTGTATGGCTGGTACGGGTGGAGTGTAGTGGTTGGTGGGTTGAGTAGTCTCCCAAATGGGCTTGCATATGTTTACCGATGTTGCATGTATTTTGAAATGGGCCTATGGGCCATCTTGTTATCTGAATAAGGGCTAAGGCCCGTTTATTGTAATCTGAAAAGGGCTCTGGCCCAGTACCACTATTACCCAAATGGGCTTGCTCTGGCCCAGTACCACTGTTACCCAAATGGGCTTGCATATGTTTACTGATGTTGCATGTATTTTGAAATGGGCCTATGGGCTATACTGTTATCTGAATAAGGGCTAAGGCCCGCTTTATTGTAATCTGAAAAGGGCTCGCCCAGACCACTCATTACTGAATGGGCTTAGGCCCAATAGGCTTGAGTGACTTGGGCTTTGAATGGGTTTTCCTTACACACCGAGTTTCCCCAAACTCACCCTTTTATTTTCATCCACGCAGAAATCCCCAACCATAGTGGGCTTGGAGCTGTGAGGGAATTCAAAGTGGCCTCCCGCTCGAAAGTTTGATTTTCTTCTGGTGAACTGGACATCCTTTTAATTACGTTTGAGGTTTTGGGCTTTTAAATGTAATAAGGCCGCTTATTTATTTTTGATGGTTTTTATATGTTTTATTAAGATAGATAATATTTATTTTAACTGTTGAAATTGGATAGCTTTAGGGTGCGTTTTCAAAAACAACAGTTGATTTAAAAATAACACGACAACAAGCAAAGCTTCCGCAATGAAAGTATTTTCCAAAATTAATCACTTTTCCTAAAAATGACTTAATCAAATCGGTTTCCTAGAAATATCCATGACGTTAAGGTGTGGCAATGGCGGTATGCATGTCTAGGATTGGATCCGAAGGGAGCTTGGTACTTAAGCAGTCCGATGGACTCACCACCTCTTTTCCGGTTTCTTACCTGGTGCACAGCTTTAACCATTAATGAATTAATCTTTTGAACATCAAGTACGATTTTTTGGACTTAGAATGGAAATTTTTTTTTTACGTTTTGATGTGGCATGCCGGATCCGACCATAACTTCTGGGCCGGGTTTGGGGTGCTACAGTAATGATCATGGTGTGATTTACCTAAATCCTAAATTAGTCACTGACCATACGTATGCAACTCATGTGTTTTGATATAAGTGAAGGCTTATGCTCTTAAGATGATCGAGCCATAGTCGGTATGTTTGGTACATGACTTGTATATGGCATGGCTTTACTAGCAACAGTGGAATTCATAGCTTAGTTAAAGAGTTAATGATATCCTCTTATTGGAATTGTGTGGATTAATAAATATGGAACATCGTTACAGGTTGCTTGTTCTCAAACTAGCAATTTATCAAAGTCATTTGTTGACAGTGATCATATTAATCATTAAGAAGACACAATGCTGACAATAAGATAAAATAGGATTGTATTGAGTGAACGGATTTAACTCAAATGAATTAATGATATCATATAAGGGTAACACACACATGACAAGGTCATTAGACAAAGCAGTTGAATGAATTGCTTTCATAAAGAGTATATAATAAGGGGTTTTCAATCATGGTACTTCTTGTGGACAGACTCCATGATTAAGTAACTGTTAATTATCGGAACGATGCTTCTGGACATAATTGCAATCACTAGAGCCTAATTGTATATGTCTAATTGGTCCCTCTACTAGACCAGCAAGAGCTCGACCGGACAACATTTGAATTAGAAGAAAATTCTACAACTTTTCAAATAATTTAATTTAGTCAATTTATTCGATGTGGAATTCAATTAGGTGGTCGTAAGAATTGTTCAACTAGAGAATTTGATTAAAGAATTTTCTTGAAAAATTAATTTGGAAAATCTATGTGATTTTTGGAAAAATTAATTTTGATCAAGTGAACTTAAATTAATCAAATCAATTAAAATTAATATGATATTTTTGAAGTTTATTTTCAAGTCAGACAATTGACGCAATGGGTAATTGAACTTGCAAATTGGACTTGAGATCATAAATTAGGCCCGGGAGCCCAAAGCCGAAACCAAGACCCAAAAACTGGTCGAATTAGGCTAAGTATGTGAAAAAGGGCCAACCATCCAACAAGTGGCTAGAACGGACTGATTGGGTCATCATTGACTCGGACCAAATCGGCAATAACCGAATTGGCTCGGGATGTCATAAGTAGAGGTGAGCAAAATTTGATTCGACTCAAAAAAATCGAAAAAAACTTGAATTTCGAGTTAAACAATCGAGTTATTCGAGTCAACTCGAATTTTTTTCGAATTTCGAGTTCGAATCGAGTTGAGTTTTCGAATTCGAATAACTCAAATAATTAGAATAATTCGAATATCAAACTATAATATTTTACATTTTTACCCCAAACTCTCAAACCTTTTTACTTTTCTCTCCAAACTTTTACTCGTTCCAACTTTCCCCCTAAAACTTTTACTCTCCTCCCCTCTCCTCCCAACCCCCCAATCTACCCAAAATCTATTTCCTACCAAATTTTTACTCTCCCATTTACTTTTTCTCAAAATTTTACTCCCAAAAACCCTTAAAAATTTTTATTTTTCTCCAAAATTTTTACTCCCTCCCACTTTCCCACTAAAACTTTTACTCCATTCCCATCCCACCTCCCATCTACCCCAAACCCATCCCCCCCCTCCCCCCCAATTTTTTTTTTAATATTTTCCCTCCAAAATTTGACTCCCCCATTTACTTTTACTTCTCACCCTTTGCTCTCAAATAAAAATCAACATTATCCAAAAATATCACTAAACATAAATAGTAATAATTTTATTTATATATACTATTTATATTATATTATTAAATTTTACATTTTATATTATTTATATTATTGAATTGTTTAGTCATATTGAATATTTATATTAAAATTGATTTATTAATTATGCCATAAAATATTCGTGCAAAAATTTTATATTGGTATCAATTTCACATTTTATATTTAAAATAAATTTTATTAAGAAATCACATTTTACATTTAATATATTTTTAATTCCAAAATACATAGTGACAAGAATCAAGATAATTGAAACAACTAAGCAAGCAAATAAGCTAACCCATATATAAAAGATTAATAAATAAATTATGAGGTGATGAAAGTTAATAAAAAATTTGATTAAAGTGGACAGATTTTATTATGATGGGTGATAGTAGTTACAAGGACCCAAAATTATTTTTCAAAATTTAACTCGAACAAATATATTCGATTCGATTCGATTAGAATTTCATCTCACTCGACTCGGTTCGAGAAAATTTCAAAGCAAATTAGGATGATAAAATATGATTCGTCAACTCTATTAACTCAAAATTTTTTCATTTGATTCGATTCGATTTGATCGAACACTCACCCCTAGTCGTAAGGGTGTCGCACCTGCATCACCAGACACGACGGTGTTGGTGGCTGCGACGGTGGCATCCCGATGGCCGGTGGTGATTGGTCGTCGGTGGTTGAGCAGTGGATGAGTTACACTCCTACTGGAATTCTAATGGATAATTTAATTTCAGATTAATTATGTAACACCCCACGCCCATGCCCTACGCCGGGATGGAATACGAGGTATTACTAAACTTAAACACATGCATTTCCAATGTTTTTAAATCATCAAGCTTGATCAGATTTAAAACTTTTTCAAACTTTGTCTAAACTCCTTAATATAGGCCTACAAGGCCCCAAACATCCATTGAAAACCATTCGGGACCAACCCGGGTCCTTTAACTAACATTAGAAAAAAAAACTCATGAAACAGGGTACACGCCCGTGTGGAAGGGCAACACGCCATTGTGGTCACTACAACATGGCCGTGATGATGGCCTGTGTGACACACATGACTTAAGCATCTAGGGACACGCCTGTGTCCCATACCATGTGAATTAAATTCTAAATTCGAATCTACAGGGGTTTTCACACGGCCTGACACACGCCCATGTCTCTCATACGGCCACGACACGCACGTGTCCTAACCCGTGTCTAAAAACCTTGACATTCTGTTTCTGACGTCAGCAACCCTTAAGGGTCACACGGCCAAGGCACACGCCCGTGTGCTAGGCCAAGCCCTTCACACAGCTGAGACACACGGTCATGTCTCTGCCCGTGTGTTTACTACCATGCATATTGACTTGTAAAATTTACGTGCAGGGGACACACGACCATGTAACACGCTCATGGGGTTGACCGTGTGTCACACACGGCCTAGACACACGCCCGTGTGTCTACTTGTGGGGATAATATAAAGCTATTTACCAAGCCCTATGCCACCCTAAAACAAAATTTTATACCGACCAACATATCAAAGTCTAACTTAATATGATTTCTCAACCAACTACCATAGCTAAGGCCTATATACATTTCATATATTCAACCATGCCAACAATTTCACTTTCATAAAAGACTATCTTGCATTCATATAATAACTTTCAAAATTAGCCATTTTCATGGCCTTATAAATAAGTCAAATACTAAAACAAGCCAACACATTTGGCCCCAAAACAATGTGACACCAAAATAAAATAAAAAGTTCCTATACATGCCATAATCAAAATGATAAAACCAAATATAACAAGTGCTTCAAGGATAGTGCGGCTGGCTTCCCCAAAGTAGACAATGATCTACAAGCTACTTTGGCGGCACTATAAGAAAATGGAAAGGAAAGAGGGTAAGCATGGGAACTTACTAAGTACATATATGCAAATAAGTGTAATTAAAAAAAACACATTCATCAAACAATGGCTTATCATACTTAATGATATATCATCTTAAGCTCACTATCTTACTCTTCACTTCCTTTATGCATACTTACTACATCTCATCACACTAAGGTCTTGTTCATAGGTTTAGTATACATACCTGTAATCATCCATAAAATATCTCAATTTCATTCTCTCTAATAACATACCTCATTGAAATTTTCCCCAACTCGTTCTTCAAACTACCAGTTGAACACTCGAAATACTAATGGATATATGGAAAGTTTACACTTAAATGCCGTATGAGTAGTCAGAGCTACCTCGTACTTTGTAATGCTAGCATTTTGAGTTACTCACGGGCCTTTTTGCCATGTCCGTACCCAAACCCGATAACTCTATCATGTAATGCCCACTCATTGAGCTATTCACAGGTTGCACTCAAGGTCAGTACCCGGACCCATATTACATATAACATTTATCTCATGAACTCAGACATAACTCATGAGTTCAGACCATATAGTTCCTCATGCCATACCTTTTGTATCCTATACTATTTCTAAGGTTCAACAGGATTTCATATTTAACCTGATGTCGTCGTACTTATTCATCATGTAGATTACTGTTATATCACAATGTTTATGCCACTATGGTAACAAGTAAGATTATAATACATGATAACAATAAAACGTTTAAAAACAAGCTACAGTGACACATTATTTACATATGTACTTACCTCGACACAAAATGATAGGAACGAGCCTTGTAACATCTCGAAATAGGGCCTAAACGGAATAGTGGTTGCGAAACCACAAATCCGAGGTAGAAAAATTTATTTTATTATTATTTGGAGGTTCATGGTATGATTGCATGATTGTGTGAAAATTTCGTGATGAAATTCTATGCATAAAATGCTTAAGTTGAGGTTAGGGACTAAATCGAATAATTTGCAAAACTTACATTCTAGAAGTTTTTAGTATGAAATTACTTTGGAATATTAATTAGGAGGGTTTAAATAACAATTTGACCAATTTTAAGTTCATGGAAAAAAATTAGGACATGGAAGGAATTTTTGAAAGTTTAGTAAGGAGTGGTAATTTGGTCATTTGGATATTAAATGAATTAAAAAGGGAAAAATAACACAAAAATGGTAATCTTCTCAATTAGTTTCTGCTGATTTTTTCTCTCCTCCATATCTGGGGTTTCTTCAACTTTCAAGCTTCATAGTAAGTGATTCCAAGCCCCGTTTTTAATGATCTTTACGTTTTTGGAGTCCCGGTAACTTGATTAAGCTTATTCTAGCAATAATTCAACCTAGGGTTCATATTTGGAAAAATACCCATGGCTGAAATTTGTGTATTTTGGTGTTTTATGATAGAATATGAGATTTTAAATTATGTTAAACAACTTATGCTACTCGGTTTTAAGTGAAAACGAGTAAAATGGCTTAAATTGGAAAAAAAATACCAATAGTCATAAGTATATGTTAGAGTGTGATTTTGATATTGCCATAGAATGGAAAAATGATCAGCATGTCATAAAACATAAGAAAATAGGATGAATTTTAATTTACGAGCCTTGGGGAAAAAGTACAAATATGTGAAAGTTTAGGGGCAAAAATATAATTTTGCAAAAGTTGGGTCAAGGACTGTTTTAATAAATGTGAATATTAAATAAGTTAAATTTGCTATTATAGATCAAGAAGAACGAAATTGGGAGTAGATCGGGAGAAGAAAAAGTAAAGGACTAAATTGTAAAGTTTAGTCACATTTTGTATCAAGGTAAGTTACTGATAAATAAATGCAATATTCTTTTATTTTACATTATTATTGTCAATTTCAGCATTTATATATTATGTTATGAAAATATTTAAAGTCGAATTTAAGGTGAAGTGACAGAGGAAAAGTGTTAGAAAGCCCGGTTGAACCCTAGGAATGTTAGGATATTAGGGTTGACAGATGTAATGAAATGAGCCATGTAAGTCCATATTAGAAATATGGCTTTGGAGACAGGATTGAGCCATGTAAGTCCATATTATATATGGCATTGGAGACAGGAATAAGTCCATGTCAAAGATATGGCATTGGCAGGATATTGATAGACAGGAACGACCCTAGTATCCTTAGTATTCCGAGTGGTTCAACGGGTCAGGATACGAGTTAAATTACAATGAATCAACAGCAAAGGAAAAGTAGATTATACTTATAAAAAAGGAAAGGTCAGGTAAGAAAGAAGGTAAGGGAATAAAGAAGAAGATAGAAATTGAGAAGTAAAGAAATTTATGATGTTAGATGATATTATGCATAATTATCCATTATGTTGAATGTTGTGATTTATTTGCTTGTAAGCTTACTAAGCCTAGTGCTTAATCTCTTTATTTTCTTCTTCTTCTAGTACTTATCTAGTCACTCGGGGATCGAAGGAAACGTCGGAGGCCGATCACACTATCAAAGAAATAACTCTGTATAACTAGACGTTTTGTTTTGGGTATGGCATGTATAGAAACTTAGCTACTTTTGGTATAATATGAACAATGAATGATGTGTAAATACTTGCTAGTGATTAGCTAATAAAATAATCGATGATATACATGTTTATTAATATGTATGATTGAATGATGATTATCACATGAAAATTATGAAAAATGTGAAAGTAACCTAAAAATAGATTCAAGTAATGAAATGATGTAACTTTGAAAAATCACTAAAATTTTAGAAACATAGTTTGAAGATGAATAATATATGAAATTAAATCTTCTTATGTATATTTTCTTATGGAATAAGCAAAAGCAGTAAAGGTATTATATTTTATGAGATATCTGAGTTTTAGTGAAACAGGGTCAGAGCAATTTCTGGATCCCCTTTTTCAACTTTGGAAATTCACCATAAATTGTACAAAACTAATTAGAAGGTTTAATTTATATGGTTAGAATCATTTTTGAATCTAGTTCTGAGAGAAACAAACGGATTAGTCATATGAATTTTTTACAGGAAGAAACATGGTTTAAAGTAAGAAGAGGTCAGTGAAGTCGAGTTTTGAAACAGGGGAAACTTTAACTAATAAACTGTACTAATTGGCCAAGTAAAAAATTCTAGAAAAAAATTACTAGATAGATATATGAGTATAGTTTCAGGAAAAATTTATGGATCTAAATTTTGAGTTTTGAAACTTTAGAAATGGATTTTTAAGCAACCATGACGCAGAAAAATAGTTTATTCCAAAAATTAAAATAAGTGGTTTAGAGTTGTTTAAAAGGTAAGATAAGTTTAGTAACACCTCAAGCTTGACTCGGTGGCGGTTTGAGCGTAGGGTGTTACATTTATTGGTATCGAGCGAGTTTAGTCGGTTCTCGGAGCAGTTAGTGTGAGAAAAGTCTAGCTATACATGCCATACTTGTATTTTGATAGTGTGACGACTCCTGACGATTTTTAAATATTTTGTTTTATAGTAATGGATCCCGGACGAGCTGGTGATGATGATGTAGAAAGTAATGCTTTGCTCCCCTGAAGAAGCGGCGCCATCTGAGAATAGGCCAATAATAGTTGATCAGGGAGGAGTGACTCGAGAAGCTCTCTTCCGAGCTTTAAATGATTTGTTTGTCGAGTTCGTTCGTACGAATCCGACAGTTAGACCTCCACCCCCTCATAATTCTCAAGCTACCCATGTAGCTCAAGCTTCCCCAGTCACAAGTACAGTGGTAAGAGAAAAGCCACCAGTTGATAGAATCAGGAAACAAGGGGTAGAAGAGTTCCGAGCAACAAAAGATGATGATGTAGAAAGAGTAGAATTTTGGTTAGAAAATACTATCAGAGTCTTTGACGAATTATCTTGTACACCCGAGGAATGTATGAAATGTGTAGTATCACTTCTTAGAGACTCACCTACTACGGGTGGAAGACACTTGTATCGCTTGTACCAAAGGAGAGGTCACTTGGGATTTCTTTCAGGAGGAATTTCGTAAAAAGTACATCAGTCAGAGGTTTATTGACCAGCAGAGAAAGGAATTCCTGAAATTGAAACAAGGTACTATGACAGTGATCGATTATGAGCGCGAATTTGTCAAGCTTAGTAAGTATGCTCGAAAATGTGTGTCCATAGAAGCTATCATGTGTAAAAGGTTTGAGGATGGGTTAAATGATGATATCCGACTGTCAGTGGGTGTCCTAGAAATAAAAGAGTTCGTTATTTTAGTTGAGAGAGCCTGTAAGCGAGGAGGCTATAAAAAGAAAAGGCAAAGTTGAGACAGAGACACAAGATACAAAGAAGAGACAGATGAGCGAGATCATTTCAGGCTACATCCAAGAGGCCCAAAGAGTTTTCTACGGATCTAGCTTTTCGGTGGGGCAATCTAGTCGAATAGAGGTAGCAGATTTAAGGATCCAAGGCTCGGACCACCTCGACTACTAGTGTAGGTAATGTCGATGGGGTAGATCGGGGTGTCCGCGGTGTGGTAGACTTCATTATGGTCCTTTTCGGCAAAGCGAAAATGTTTGCTATAAATGTGGTTCTCCAGATTATTTTGTATGAGAATGTCCAGAAGTGTCTAGCTGAGAAGTAACACAGAGTGCTAGATCCGGAAATGCTCCTGCTAGAGGTAGATCACCGAGGCAACCGGGAGTAGGAGTAAGTAACAGAGGTACCTCTAGAGATTCGGCGGTGAGACCAGATGTTAGAGCCCCTGCAAGGACTTATGCTATTCGTGCACGCGAAGAGGCATCCTCCCCCGATGCGATTACGGGTACATTTCTCTACATGATATTATTGTCATTGCTCTGATCGATCCGGGTTTGACTCATTCTTATGTTTGTATGAAATTGATGCCTAGTATAAGTATGCCTATAGAATCTACAGAATTTGTAATTAAAGTATCGAATCCATTAGGCAAGCATGTATTAGTAGATAAAGTATGTAGAAATTGCCCTTTAATGGTTAGAGGCTACTGTTTTCCGGCTGATCTCATGCTATTGTCATTTGATGAGTATGATGTGATTCTTGGTATGGATTGGTTGACTACACATGATGTGATAGTGAATTGTGGAAAGAAATTCATTGAGTTGAAGTGTGAAAATGGTGAAATTCTTCGGGTTAATTCAGAAGAGTCAGATAGTTTATTTCCCATAATTTTTGTTATGTCTGCTCAGAAATGTTTGAGAAAAGGGTATGAAGCTTATCTTGCTTTTGTGTTGAACACTAAAGATCCGTAATTGAAAATTGAATCGATCACTGTGGTATGTGAGTTTCCGATGTTTTTCCTAAGAACTACCAGTTTGCCTCTGTTAGAGAAGTTGAGTTTGGTATTGAGTTGATTCTAGGTACCACGCCCATTTCTATTGCTCCTTATAGAATGGCTCCGTTGGAATTGAAAGAATTGAAAGCTCAGTTGTAGGAATTAACAGATAAAGGCTTGGTAAGACCCAGTAGTTCACCATGGGGTGCACCAGTGCTATTTGTGAAAAAGAAAGACGGATCGATGAGATTGTGCATAGATTATCGGCAACTTAACAAGGTAACAGTAAAGAACAAGTATCCATTGCCTAGAATTGAAGATTTGTTTGATCAATTGAAGGGAGCTACTGTGTTTTCCAAGATAGATTTGAGATCCGGATACTATCAGTTGCGAGTTAAAGAGTCAGATGTCCTGAAGACTGCTTTCCGAACTAGGTATGGTCATTATGAATTCCTTGTGATACCATTTGGCTTGACTATTTCTCCTGCCATTTTCATGGACTTAATGAACCGAATTTTCAGATTGTACTTAGATAAGTTTGTAGTTGTGTTCATTGATGATATTTTGATTTATTCTCATGATGAGACTGAGCATGCAGAGCATTTGAGAACGCTTTACAAATTCGAGAGATAATCGGTTGTATGCCAAGTTCAAGCAAAAGTGAGTTACGTTACGAGAAGTTGGTTTTCTTGGACATATTGTCTCAGGTGAAGGTATTAAGGTTGATACGAGCAAGATTTTAGCTATTGTTGATTGAAAGCCTCCTAGAAATGTATCAGAAGTTAGAAGTTTTCTTGGTCTTGCCGGATATTATAGACGATTTGTGGAGGGATTTTCCATGATAGCTACTCCGTTGACGAGACTGCTACGGAAGGATGTTAAGTTTGAATGGACTGAGAAGTGCCAACAAAGTTTTGACAAGTTAAAAGCATTGTTGACGGAAGCTCCTATCTTAGTACAAAGGAACCGAGTAAAGAATTTGTGATTCTGATGATGCATCCTTGAATGGGCTCGGTTGTGTACTCATGCAGAAGGAAAGGTAATTGCTTATGCCTCTAGACAATTGAAGCCACATGAGAAAAATTATCCGACACATGATTTAGAGCTAGCTGCTATTGTATTTGCATTGAAGATTTAGAGACATTATTTGTATGGTGAAAGGTGCCGGATATTTACCGATCATAAAAGCTTGAAATACTTGATGACTCAAAAAGATTTGAATTTGAGGCAAAGAAGATGGTTGGAATTGCTTAAAGATTATGAGTTAGTGATTGATTATCACCCAGGTAAGGCAAATGTAGTTGCTGACGCTTTAAGTAGGAAACTTTTATTTACATTGTGAGCTTTGAATACCAATTTAGCCATGTCAGATGATGGTTCTATTTTAGCTGAATTGAGAGCTAAATCGGTATTTCTTGAAGAGATTTGTGAAGCTCAGAAAGATGATAATGAGTTACAAGCTAAAAGAGTTCAATGTGAGTCAGGCATAGAATCAGATTTCTGGATTGGTTCTTATGGTTGTTTGATGTTTAGAGACAGAATATGTGTACCAAAGAATGATGAGCTTATTCGAAGATTTTACAGAAGCACATAGCGCCTTTATCTATTCATCCAGGCAGTACAAAAATGTATAATGATTTGAAGAAATTGTATTGGTGGGTAGGAATGAAAAGAGATATTTCAGAGTTTGTTTCTAGATGCTTGATTTGTCAACATGTAAAGGCTGAACATCAAGTACCCTCAGGATTTTTGCAGCCTGTGCTAGTTCCGGAATGGAAATGGGATCTAGTTACTATGGATTTTGTGACAGAATTACCGTTTACACCGAGAAAGAAAGATGCAGTGTGGGTTGTGATTGATAAGTTAACGAAGTCGGCTCATTTTATCCCAGTTCGTATGGATTATTCACTTGACAAGTTGGCCGAGTTGTATATTTAAGAGATAGTCAGGCTACATGGGGTACCATTATCGATCATTTCGGACAGAGATCCAAGATTTACTTCAAGGTTTTGGAAGAAATTACAAGAGGCTTTGGGTACAAAGTTGAGTTTTAGTACAGCTTTCCATCCTCAAACCGACGGTCAGTCAGAGAGAGTTATTCAGGTACTTGAAGATATGCTTAGATGTTGTGTATTAGAATTTCAAGGTAGTTGGGAAAAATACTTACGATTGGTAGAGTTTGCCTATAATAATAGCTACCAGTCAAGTTTGAAGATGACACCTTATGAAGCTTTGTATGGACGTAAATTCCGTACACCTTTATATTGAATGAGCTTAAAGAAAGCCGATTCTGGGTTGATTTAGTTAAAGAAATGAAGAAAAGTGAAAGTTATCGAAATTGTTTAAAAGCGACTTGAAGATAAAAGTGTAAGTCGTATGCAGCTTTAAAAAGAAAAGAGATCGAATATCAAGTTGGTGACAAAGTTTTTTTGAAAGTATCCCCGTGGAAGAAAGTTCTCAGATTTGGAAAAAAAGACAAACTAAGTCCACGTTTTATTGGACCGTTTGAAGTAATTGAGAGAGTCGGACCATTAGCATATCGGTTAGCTTTGCCGATTGAGTTAGAGAAGATTCATAATGTATTTCATGTGTCTATGATACGTCATTATCGTTCAGATCCGTCACATGTGATTTCTCAGACAGAGGTTGAGATTCAGCCAGACATGACTTACGGTGAAGAACCGGTAAAGATTCTAGCTCGAGAGGTAAAGCAATTAAGGAATAAAAGTATTGCACTTGTGAAAGTACTATGGAATAGACATGGGGTAGATGAAGCTACATGGGAACCCGAAGAGGCTATGCGAAAATAGTACCCAAATCTCTTCACAGGTAAGATTTTCGGGACGAAAATCCCTAAAAGGGGGAAGAAATGTAACATCCCGAAATAGGGCCTAAACGGAATAGTGGTTGCTAAACCAAAAATACGAGGTAGAAAAATTTATTTTATTATTATTTTGAGGTTCATGGTATGATTGCATGATTGTGTGAAAATTTCGTGATGAAATTCTATGCATAAAGTGCTTAATTGAGGTTAGGGACTAAATCGAATAATTTGCAAAACTTTCATTCTAGAAGTTTTTAGTATGAAATTACTTTGGAATATTAATTAAGAGGGTTTAAATAAAAATTTGACCAATTTTAAGTTCATGGACAAAAATTAGGATATGGAAGGAATTTTTGAAAGTTTAGTAAGGAGTGGTAATTTGGTCATTTGGATATTAAATGAATTAAAAAGGGAAAAATAACACAAAAATGGTAATCTTCTCAATTAGTTTCTGCCGATTTTTGCTCTCCTCCATATCTGGGGTTTCTTCAACTTTCAAGCTTCATAGTAAGTGATTCCAAGCCCCGTTTTTAATGATCTTTATGTTTTTTGAGTCCCGGTAACTTGATTAAGCTTATTCTAGCAATAATTCAACCTAGGGTTCATATCTGGAAAAATACCCATGGCTGAAATTTGTGTATTTTGGTGTTTTATGATAGAATATGAGGTTTTAAATTATGTTAAACAACTTATGCTACTCGGTTTTAAGTGAAAACGAGTAAAATGGCTTAAATTGGAAAAAAAATACCAATAGTCATAAGTATATGTTAGAGTGTGATTTTGATATTACCATAGAAGGGAAAAATGATCAGCATGTCATAAAACATAAGAAATTAGGATGAATTTTAATTTACGAGCCTTGGGGAAAAAGTGCAAATATGTGAAAGTTTAGGGGCAAAAATATAATTTTGCAAAAGTTGGGTCAAGGACTGTTTTAATAAATGTGAATATTAAATAAGTTAAATTTGCTATTATAGATCAAGAAGAATGAAATTCAGGAGTAGATCAGGGAAAAGAAAAAGTAAAGGACTAAATTGTAAAGTTTAGTCACATTTTGTATCAAGGTAAGTTACAGTAAATAAATGCAATATTCTTTTATTTTACATTATTATTGTCAATTTCCAGCATTTATATATTATGTTATGAAAATATTTAAAGTCGAATTTAAGGTGAAGTGACAGAGGAAAAGTGTTAGAAAGTCCGGTTGAACCCTAGGAATGTTAGGATATTAGGGTTGACAGATGTAATGTAAATGAGCCATGTAAGTCCATATTAGAAATATGGCTTTGGAGACAGAGATTGAGCCATGTAAGTCCATATTATATATGGCATTGGAGACAGAATAAGTCCATGTCAAAGATATGGCATTGGCGAATATTGATAGACAGAACGACCTAGTATCCTTAGTATTCCGAGTGGTTCAACGAATTCGATATACGAGTTAAATTACAGTGAATTAACAGCAAAGGAAAAGTATATTATACTTCGAAAAGGAAAGGTCAGGTAAGAAAGAAGGTAAGGGAATAAAGAAGAAGATAGAAATTGAGAAGTAAAGAAATTTATGATGTTAGATGATATTATGCATAATTATCCATTATGTTGAATGTTGTGATTTATTTGCTTGTAAGCTTACTAAGCCTAGTGCTTAATCTCTTTATTTTCTTCTTCTTATAGTACTTATCTAGTCACTCGGGATCGAAGGAAACGTCGAGGCCGATCACACTATCAAAGAAATAACTTCGGTATAACTAGACGCTTTTGTTTTGGGTATGGCATGTATAGAAACTTAGCTACTTTTGGTATAATATGAACAATGAATGATGTGTAAATACTTGCTAGTGATTAGCTAATAAAATAACCGATGATATACATGTTTATTAATATGTATGATTGAATGATGATTATCACATGAAAATTATGAAAATGTGAAAGTAACCTAAAAATGATTCAAGTAATGTAAATTACGTAACTTAGAAAAATCACTAAAATTGTAGAAACATATTTTGAAGATGAATAATATATGAAATTAAAGCTTATTATGTATATTTTCTTATGGAATAAGCAAAAGCAATTAAAGGTATTATATTTTATGAGATATCGAGTTTTAGTGAAACAGGTCGAGCGATTTGGATCCCTATTTCAACTTTGGAAATTCACCATAAATTTGAATCTAGTTTTGAGGGAAACAAACAGCTTAGTCATATGAATTTTGTACAGGAAGAAACATGGTTCGTAGTAAGAAGAGGTCAGTGCAGTCGAGTTTTGAAACAGGGGAAATTTTAACTAATAAACTGTACTAATTGGACAAGTAAAAAATTCTAGAAAAAAATTAGTAGATAGATATATGAGTATAGTTTCAAGAAAAATTTACGGATCTAAATTTTGAGTTTTGAAACTTGAGAAATGGATTTTTAAGCAACCATGATACAGAAAAATAGTTTATTCCAAAAATTAAAATAAGTGGTTTAGAGTTGTTTAAAAGGTAAGATAAGTTTAGTAACACCTCAAGCTTGACTGCGGTGACGGTTTTGGGCGTGGGGGTGTTACATTTATTAGTATCAGAGCAGGTTTAGTCGGTTCTCGGAACAGTTAGTGTGAGAAAAAGTCTAGCTATACATGCCATACTTGTATTTTGATAGTGTGACGACTCCTGACGATTTTTAAATATTTTGTTTTATAGTAATGGATCCCGGACGAGCTGGTGATGATGATGTAGAAAGTAATGCGCTGCTCCACGTAAGGCGCGCGCCATCGAGAATAGGCCAAGAATAGTTGATCGGGAGGAGTGACTCGAGAAGCTCTCTTCCGAGCTTTGAATGATTTGTTTACAAATTTCGTTCGTACGAATTCGACAGTTAGACCTCCACCCCCTCATGATTCTCAAGCTACCCATGTAGCTCAAGCTTCCCCAGTCACAAGTACAGTGGTAAGAGAAAATCCACCAGTTGATAGAATCAGGAAACAAGGGGCAGAAGAGTTCCGAGCAATAAAAGATGATGATGTAGAAAGAGCAGAATTATGGTTAGAAAATACTATCAGAGTCTTTGACGAATTATCTTGTACACCCGAGGAATGTATGAAATGTGTAGTATCACTTCTTAGAGACTCAACCTACTACTTGGTGGATGACACTTGTATCGATTGTACCAAAGGAGAGGGTCACTTGGATTTCTTTCAGAGGAATTTCGTAAAAAGTACATCATCGAGGTTTATTGACCGAAGAGAAAGGAATTCTGGAATTGAAACAAGGTACTACGACAGTGATCGATTATGAGCGCTTAATTTGTCGTGCTTAGTAAATATGCTCGAGAATGTGTGTCCATAGAAGCTATCATGTGTAAAAGGTTTGAGGATGGGTTAAATGATGATATCCGATCGTCGATGGGTGTCCTAGAAATAAAAGAGTTCGTTATTTTAGTTGAGAGAGCACTGTAAGGCGAGGAGTCATAAAAAGAAATGGCAAAGTTGAGATAGAGACACAAGATACAAAGAAGAGACAGATGAGCGGATCATTTCGGGCTACATCCAAGAGGCCCAAAGAGTTTTCTACGGATCTAGCTTTTCGGCAGGCAATCTAGTCGAGAATAGAGGTAGCAGATTTAAGGATCCGAAGGCTCGGACCACCTCGACTATGAGTGTAGGTAATGTCGAGACGGGTAGATCGAGGTGTCCACGGTGTGGTAGACTTTATTATGGTCCTTGTCGGCGGTGAAAATGTTTGCTATAAATGTGGTTCTCTAGATTATTTTGTACGAGAATGTCCAGAAGTGGCTAGCCGAGAAGTAACACAGAGTGCTAGATCCGGAAATACTCCTACTTGAGGCAGATCACTGAGGCAACCGGGAGTAGGAGCAAGTAACAGAGGTACCTCTAGAGATTCGGCGGTGAGACCAGATGTTAGAGCCCCTGCAAGGACTTATGCTATTCGTGCACGCGAAGAGGCATCCTCCCCCGATGGGATTACGGGTACATTTTCTCTACATGATATTAATGTCATTGCTCTGATTGATCTGGGTTCGACTCATTCTTATATTTGTATGAAATTGATGCCTAGTATAAGTATGCCTATAGAATCTACAGAATTTGTGATTAAAGTATCGAATCCATTAGGTAAGCATGTATTAGTAGATAAAGTGTGTAGAAATTGTCCTTTAATGATTAGAGGCTAGTGTTTTCCGGCTGATCTCATGCTATTGCCATTTGATGAGTATGATGTGATTCTTGGTATGGATTGGTTGACTACACATGATGTGATAGTGAATTTTGTAAAGAAATTCATTGAGTTGAAGTGTGAAAATGGTGAAATTCTCCGGGTTAATTCATAAAAGTCAGATAGTTTATTTCCTATAATTTCTGTATGTCTGCTCAGAAATGTTTGAGAAAAGGGTATGAAGCTTATCTTGCTTTTGTGTTGAGCACTAAAGATCTAGAATTGAAAATTGAATCAGTGGCTGTGGTATGTGAGTTTCCCGATCTTTTTCCGGAAGAACTACCAGGTTTGCCTCCTGTTAGAGAAGTTGAGTTTTGTATTAAGTTGATTCCAGGTACCACGCCCATTTCTATTGCTCCTTATAGAATGGCTCCATTGGAATTGAAAGAATTGAAAGCTCAGTTGTAGGAATTAACAGATAAAGGCTTGGTAAGACCCAGTAGTTCACCATGGGGTGCACCAATGCTATTTGTGAAAAAGAAAGACGGATCGATGAGATTGTGCATAGATTATCGGCAACTTAACAAGGTAACAGTAAAGAACAAGTATCCATTGCCTAAAATTGATGATTTGTTTGATCAATTGAAGGGAGCTACTGTGTTTTCCACGATAGATTTAAGATCCGGATACTATCAGTTGCGAGTTAAAGAGTCAGATGTCCTGAAGACTGCTTTCCGAACTAGGTATGGTCATTATGAATTCCTTGTGATGCCATTTGGCTTGACTATTGCTCCTGCCATTTTCTTGGACTTAATGAACCGAATTTTCAGATCGTACTTAGATAAGTTTGTGGTTGTGTTCATTGATGATATTTTGATTTATTCTCATGATGAGACTGAGCATGTAGAGCATTTGAGAACAGTGTTACAAATTCTGAGAGATAATCGGTTGTATGCCAAGTTCAAAAAAAGTGAGTTACGTTACGAAGTTGGTTTTCTTGGACATATTGTCTCAGGTGAAGGTATTAAGGTTGATACGAGCAAGATTTCAGCTATTGTTGATTGGAAGCCTCTTAGAAATGTATCAGAAGTTAGAAGTTTTCTTGGTCTTGTCGGATATTATAAACGATTTGTGGAGGGATTTTCCATGATAGCTACTCCGTTGACGAGACTGCTACGGAAGGATGTTAAGTTTGAATGGACTGAGAAGTGCCAACAAAGTTTTGACAAGTTAAAGGCATTGTTGACGGAAGCTCCTATCTTAGTACAGCCGGAACCGAGTAAAGAATTTGTGATTTAAAGTGATGCATCCTTGAATGGGCTTGGTTGTGTACTCATGCAGGAAGGAAAGGTAATTGCTTATGCCTCTAGTCAATTGAAGCCATATGAGAAAAATTATCCGACACATGATTTAGAGCTAGCTGCTATTGTATTTGCATTGAAGATTTGGAGACATTATTTGTATGGTGAAAGGTGCCGGATATTTACCGATCATAAAAGCTTGAAATACTTGATGACTCAAAAAGATTTGAATTTGAGGCAAAGAAGATGGTTGGAATTGCTTAAAGATTATGAGTTAGTGATTGATTATCACCCAGGTAAGGCAAATGTAGTTGCTGACGCTTTAAGTAGTAAACTTTTATTTACATTGCGAGCTTTGAATACCAATTTAGCCATGTCAGATGATGGTTCTATTTTAGCTGAATTGAGAGCTAAATCGGTATTTCTTGAAGAGATTTGTGAAGGTCAGAAGATGATAATGAGTTACAAGCTAAAAGAGTTCAATGTGAGTCAGGCATAGAATCAGATTTCTGGATTGGTTCTGATGGTTGTTTGATGTTTAGAGACAGAATATGTGTACCAAAGAATGATGAGCTTATTCGGAAGATTTTACAGTAAGCACATAGTAGTCCTTTATCTATTCATCCAGGCAGTACAAAAATGTATAATAATTTGAAGAAATTGTATTGGTGGGTAGGAATGAAAAGAGATATTTCAGAGTTTGTTTCTAGATGCTTGATTTGTCAACAGGTAAAGGCCGAACATCAGGTACCCTCAGGAATATTGCAGCCTGTGCTAGTTCCGGAATGGAAATGGGATCTAGTTACTATGGATTTTGTGACAGGATTACCATTTACACCGAGAAAGAAAGATGCAGTATGGGTTGTGATTGATAAGTTAACGAATTCGGCTCATTTTATCCCAACAGTATGGATTATTCACTTGACAAGTTGGCGAGTTGTATATTTCAGAGATAGTCAGGCTACATGGGGTACCATTATCGATCATTTCAGACAGAGATCCAAGATTTACTTCAAGGTTTTGGAAGAATTTACAAGAGGCTTTGGGCACAAAGTTGAGTTTTAGTACAGCTTTCCATCCTCAAACCGACGGTCAGTCAGAGAGAGTTATTCAGGTACTTGAAGATATGCTTAGATGTTGTGTATTAGAATTTCAAGGTAGTTGGGAAAAATACTTACGATTGGTAGAGTTTGCCTATAATAATAGCTACCAGTCAAGTTTGAAGATGACACCTTATGAAGCTTTGTATGGACGTATATGCCGTACACCTTTATATTGGACAGAGCTTAAAGAAAGCCAGATTTACGGGGTTGATTTAGTTAATGAAACAGAAGAAAAAGTGAAAGTTATCAGAAATTGTTTAAAAGCGACTTGAGACGCGTAAGTCGTATGCAGATTTAAAAAGAAAAGAGATCGAATATCAAGTTGGTGACAAAGTTTTTTTGAAAGTATCCCCGTGGAAGAAAGTTCTCAGATTTGGCAAGAAAGGCAAACTAAGTCCACGTTTTATTGGACCGTTTGAAGCAATTGAGAGAGTCGGACCATTAGCATATCGGTTAGCTTTGCCGATTGAGTTAGAGAATATTCATAATGTATTTCATGTGTCTATGCTACGTCGTTATCGTTTAGATCCGTCACATGTGATTTCTCAGACAGAGGTTGAGATTCAGCCAGACATGACTTTCGGTGAAGAACCGATAAAGATTCTAGCTCGAGAGGTAAAGCAATTAAGGAATAAAAGTATTGCACTTGTGAAAGTGCTATGGAATAGACATGGGGTAGATGAAGCTACATGGGAACCCGAAGAGGCTATGCGAAAACAGTACCCAAATCTTTTCACAGGTAAGATTTTCGGGACAAAAATCCCTAAAAGGGGGAATAAATGTAACATCCCGAAAAAGTGCCTAAACGGAATAGTGGTTGCGAAACCACAAATTCGAGGTAGAAAAATTTATTTTATTATTATTTTGAGGTTCATGGTATGATTGCATGATTGTGTGAAAATTTGGTGAAGTAGTCGATAACCACAAAGATGAACCGATGCCCATTAAAAGATTTCGGTGATATTGGTCCAATCACATCCATGCCCCACATAGAGAATGGCCATGGGGAAACCATGACATGCGGCGGTGAATGAGGTACATGAATTTTGTCTCCATAGATTTGGCACTTATGACATCTCTTGGCGTAATCGACACAGTCTCCTTCCATGGTAGACCAATAGTACCCGAATCTCATAATTTGCCTGGCCATTGTAAAACCATTAGCGTGTATCCTACAGACTCCTTCATGGACTTCTTCCAAGATTTTCTTAGCCTCTACAGCGTCTACACATCTTAGTAGCACTTGATCCTTTCTTCTTTTGTATAGGATATCCCCATCTAAAACATAGTCGATGGCCAATCTTCTCAGCGTCCTTTTGTCATTCTCAGTTGCCTAATCGGGGTATTCACGATTCCTCACGTATTGCAATATATCGTGATACCAAGGGTGATCATCTTTTTCTTCATCCTCTTCAATATTATAACAGTGGGCAGGAGTTTCATAAATGCTCATCTGGATGGGTTTGACATCTTCTTGTTTGTTCACCTTGATCAGGGAGGCTAAGGTAGCCAAAGCATCAA
This sequence comes from Gossypium arboreum, assembly GCF_025698485.1. Classification (NCBI taxonomy): domain Eukaryota; kingdom Viridiplantae; phylum Streptophyta; class Magnoliopsida; order Malvales; family Malvaceae; genus Gossypium; species Gossypium arboreum. The sequence goes on along the minus strand of NC_069073.1, from coordinate 7,874,215 downwards.
CCATCTGATTTTTGACTCGTGGAAGGTAGTGGAAGGTAATGTCATCAAACTCTTTAACCAATTCCAGGACCAGCTTCCGATAATCGATTAACTTGGGGTCTCTGGTCTCCCATTCTCCCTTGAGTTGATAAATCACTAGCGCAGAATCTCCATACACTTCTAGCACTTTAATCTTGCGTTCTATGGTTGCACGGACTCCCATGATACACGGCTCATATTCTGCCATGTTATTCGTACAATCAAAATCCAATTTACTAGTGAATAGATAATGATCTCTATTTGGGGATACCAAGACTGCCCCGATTTTATTGCCCACGGCGTTTGATGCCCCATCGAAGTTTAGTTTCCAAGGAAGTTCTTCCAGAGCACCTTCTTCAGTGGTAGCAACACACATTAGGTCTTCATTCAGAAAGTCGAAGTTCAAAGGCTCGTAACCTTCCAAAGCTCTACTAGCCAGAAAATCTGCTATTGCGCTTCCTTTTACGGCTTTCTGATTCACATAGACTATGTCGAATTCAGAGAGCAGAATCTACTATCGGGCCATCCTTCCATTCAAAGTGGTTGACTCCATCATGTATTTTAAAGGATCAAATTTTGAGATGAGCCAAGTAGTGTGATACAACATATACTGCCTCAGCCTTCGGGTTGTCCAAATTAGGGCACAACACAACTTCTCTATCGATGGGTACCTTGTTTCACAGTCAGTGAACTTCTTACTAAGGTAGTAAATAGCTCTTTCTTTCCTTCCTGACTCATCGTGCTGACCTAATACGCACCCCATGGAATTCTCAAATATTGCCAAATACAGTATCAATGGCTTATCGGGGTTAGGTGGTGTTAGCACCGGAGCATTGGATAAGTACTGTTTGACTTTGTCAAAAGCCCTTTGGCATTCTTCATCCTATTCCCCTGGGTTGTGTTTCTTGAGGAGGTGAAATACAAGGTCACATTTCTCGGTCAGTTGTGAAATGAACCGAGCAATGTAGTTTAATCTTCCTAGAAAGCCTCGAACCTCTTTCTGAGTACGTGGCGGAGATAGCTCTTGTATGGCTTTGACTTTGTCTGGATCAATCTCAATCCCTTTCTCGCTAACTACGAATCTGAGAAGTTTTCCAGACCTGACTCCGAAGGTATATTTGGCTGGGTTGAGTTTTAGCTGAAAATTCCTCAACCTCAAGAACAATTTTCTCAGGACTTGTATAAGCTCCTTCTCTATTCGAGAATTTGCGATCATATCATCGACATAAACCTCAATTTATTTATGCATCATATCGTGGAACAGGGTTACCATGGCTCTTTGATAAGTTGCCCCCGCATTCTTTACTCCAAACGGCATCACCTTGTAGCAGAACGTGCCCCACATGGTTACAAATGTGGTCTTCTCCATGTCTCCAGGATACATCTTGATCTGGTTATATCCAGAGAAACCGTCCATGAATGAAAACAATGAATGTCCTGCCGTGTTGTCTACTAGGGTGTCGATATGAGGCAGTGGGAAATTATCCTTCGGGCTGGCTTTGTTTAAATCTCTGTAGTCCATACACATTCGCACTTTTCCATCTTTCTTAGGGACGGGGACGATGTTGGCTACCCAATCTGAGTATTTTACCACCTTGAAATCCAATACGAATCGCTTTGAACCTCTTCTTTTATTTTTAGCAAGACATCGGGCCTCATTCTTCGAAGTTTTTGCTGAACTGGCTTACATTCTTCCTTTATGGGGTGCCAGTGCACCACGATATCAGTGTCTAAACCAGGTATATCTCGGTATAACCATGCGAAGACATCTTTAAACTCTTGAAGTAATTCGATCAGGTCTCGCTTCACCTCCACGGTGATACAAGTTTTGATCTTTACCTCTTGTGCTTCTCCTAAGCTCATAATTTCAACTGATTCTTTGTGAGGTAGGATTTGTTTCTCGTCTCATTCTACCATTCTCAACAAATCAGGAGATAGGTTATAGCCTTGGTCATCTTCAAAATCCTGAGAATCCTCCATACACACATCTCGCTCAAAAGAAAATTCTGAGTCACTAGTAGTGTCACTCGTATCATTAACATCTGAGGACCTGTTACGAGGATGAAAGCAGATACAAAGAATCAAAATAATTCGAAACATTTATTTGTGTGGTATGATTATCAATGATGAATGAAAGAATATTTAGAAGAATGTTTAAAGAATAAAAGAATCCGAAAGTAATCATTTGTATGATTATGAATAAAATTGGAAGGATGAGAGAACATTTGCTCAAAAATGATAATAAACGTGCATTTTATTGAAATAACGTTTTTAAACATCAGCCTATTTCACAAAAGATTCTTATTACTCCTAGGCCTAGAGCAATAAGTGTATTTTGGACATTACTCTGAATCAGTTCTAAAAACTACAGGAATCTCTTCCGCAGTCCAGTTATCCAGAACACTTCCATGTAGGTAGGGGCAAATGCCCGATAAATTTTCTCTTCCAGTCTCCTCTTTGTACGTGGCGTTGATGTCCAAGCTTTCTAGCATTTCTTCTATGGCTCCCTTCATTGTCGTATTTCTCTTGGGATGAATGATTCCCCCGAACACAAACGTTTTCAATATATGGGGGAATATCATTGGCTCTCACTTGATTTCCTCCCCCGTTAACCGTGCTCTCCTTCTTTCTTTCTTCTTTTCTAGCTCCCTTCTCCTTTGTTTCGCATCCGGCTTAAATCCTAAGCCGAAGCGGTTTCTCTTGTTCTTCAGCATTGGCGTCTCAATCCTTCCTTGCAGATGCCTCCCCAGTCCTCTTCCAGGTAGGGGCCCTTTTCCAATCGTTAACTGTAGGCTCATCCTCGTTGTTTTGGACAATCTTGGCACCAGAATCTTGCTTCCCTCGGCGATGAAGGTTGCATTAACAAATTTCAAAAATTGAAATGAACATTCGATTGCCTCATCATCTGTCTCTAAATAGGGCGCATTATTGCTCACAGTTGCAATAATATCCTCTTTAACCTTGATCGTTATCAACCTCCCCTCCGATACCAGCTTCAATTTTTGATGCAATGAGGAAGGGACCGCTCCAGCTGAATGTATCCAGGGCCTCCCCAATAAGCAATTAGATGAGGGTTGATATCCATTACTAGGAAATCCACCTCATACGTGTTTGGCACGATCTGAAGAAGTACCTCGATTCTGCCCATCACCTTTCTCTCCGTGCCGTCAAATGCTTTCACTATATTCTGGCACTCCTTCATGTGAGAGCTGTCTATAGGTAATCTGTTAAGTGTAGTCAAGGGCAAGACGTTCAAGGCTGAACCATTGTCAATCAGTATGCCCGGTAGCATATATCCTTTGCAGCGTGTGATGATATGCAAAGCTTTAGTCGACTCTATGCCACCGGGTGGTATCTCATCGTTATTAAAGAAAATATAATTGTCGGCACTTATGTTGCTAACCAAACGGTCTAGCTTGTTAACAGAGATATCATTGGCAACGTATGTTTCATTCAAGACCTTCATCAGCGCGCTGCGATGAACTTTCGAGCTTAGAAGTAAGGCCAGCACCAAGATACGGACTGGTTGTTTACGTAGCTGTTCCACCACGCTGTATTCGTTATGTTTTAGGAATTTTAAAAACTCCTTGGCCTCCTCTTCATTAACTGGCTCGTTAACAGGCTTGGTTGCTTTTTCTTTCATTTCCTCGGCCATTTGGGCTTTTCCTTTTACGGGTTGTACCTCATCATTTGCTGCATTGTAACGTCTCCCGCTACGTATATAGGAGCCCTTGTCTTGACCCTCTTATGAAGTATCCGTGAGGCTTTCCTTTCCCGGAATCATCACGTTACAATCATAATTCCATGGGACCTTTTTGCTGTCTTTGTAGGGGAAGACTGCAGGTCTTTGGATTATGACCCTCGGTGGGCTTCATTATTTTTGGGTCTCAATATGATAACTACGGGATAGTTAGCTGTTTGATTATGTGTCATCGGTTCTCCTTCCGATGCACATATATCTTCCTCTACGGGGTCTTCGATCTCTACATAAAACTCCATTTCCTTATTATCCATCATGTTCTGTACTAGGGCCCTGAATTCCACACACTCTTAGATTTCATGCCCCACCTCATTGTGGAACTCGCAGCAGTTCTTCTGTTCCTCAGATTCGTCCCTCGAATCCAACGCAATCAATCCTCTCTTGGCCATCTCCTTCCATACCTGCCTCAACGGGGTCCTGACTTCTGCCACCTCGTTCTTGATTTTCTTATTCCTACCTCTACTTATCCCATTCACTCCTTGGTCGGAATGATTGGGGAGTGGGTTTCCTGCTACATTGGGTGTGGCTGGATCGTCAAATCTCACGATCCCCATCTTAATGAGTCTTTCGACTACTTTCTTGAACGCAGTGCAGTTTTCAATTGAGTGCCCAGTAATTCCCGCATGGTATTCACATTGGGCGTTTGTGTCATACCATTAGGAATACGGGGGCTGTAGTGGCTTCAGGTAGAAAGGGGACACCACATGAGCGTTGAACAGGTTCTGGTACAACTCCCTATATGTCATGGGTATAGGGGTGAATTGTGGCCTTTCCGTGTTCTCCATTGCGTTGAATTCTTGTCTTACAGAGGTTTATTGATTAGTGGTCACCGTCTTAGGTTGATTTACGGTAAACGACTTGGATTGCCCCTTGTTGAATGCGCTCATGTTGTTTACTTCATTATCTCTTTTCCTCGAGGCCGACTTTCTGGTACTTTCTCCGGCTTCTATCTTACCACTTCTCACTGCATTTTTGATCATTTCCCCTGTCATCACTATGTCGGAAAAGCTCTTGGTGGCGCTTCCCAACATATGAGTGATAAAAGGGGCCTTCAAGGTGTTTATAAAGAGCATTGTCGTCTCCTTTTCTAGAAGTGGCGGCTGAACCTATATGGCCACCTCTCTCCATCTTTGTGCATACTGTCTGAAGCTTTCATTCGATTTCTTCTCCATGTTCTGGAGAGTGATTCTGTCAGGGGTCATGTTTGTCACATTATTGTATTGCTTCATAAAGGCCTGAGCTAGGTCTTTCCACGAATTAATTTTAGAGCGGCTTAATTGGTTGTACCACTTAGACGCTGCCCCGACCAGACTATCTTGAAAGCAGTGGATTAATAGCTGGTCATTGTTAACGTAACCCGTCATTCGCCTGCAGAACATAGTGATGTGGGCTTTAGGGCAACTTGTTCCATTGTATTTCTCGAATTCGGGCATTTTGAATTTAGGGGGAATGACTAAATCTGGGACTAGACTCAGGTCTTTGGCATCAATCCCTTGATGATGATCCGCGCTTTCCATGGCTTTGAATTTCTCCTCGAGCCATCTACACCGTTCTTCCAATTGTTTTTGCGAATCTATCCTCGCATTTTCTTCGTCGGCAACTTCATCCAAATCAGGAATGGGCAGATAGTTCGGGTTGTTGACAAAGTTAGAGCCTGAACCGGTTTAAAATTCATCGGTATTGAAGCTCCGGCCTGAACCTGCTGGGGCATGATCGTGACAGATGGTTTTGGTAAATTAATCTCGGGCTTCATCGGTACATGTGTCGAAGTAAAGCCAGGGGGGTATTGAGGATCCTCATTAGTTTCTTCAACTTTGTCCATGGGGTCCTTTCCCTTATCCGTTCCTCCCAACAGCAATTGGGATAACTGACTCATCATTTCCCTCTGGGACTCCATCATTTACTCTTTTATCTCTCGCTGAATCTTGGCTAGCTGCTCTTGTATCTGAGATTGCATTTGTTCTTGCATGTCTTTTTGCATCTGCTCCAATTTCTCGAGTCTCTTATCTATTGATTTTTTTCTTGTACCGTAGAGGTGCGTAGTTGGTTGGTTTTCGTTGGTTTCCAGGTTACTGAAATGATTTTTAATTAATGAGAAACCTCTTATGGCCTTTAATGCATAATGATATGATGTAATGCAAATGCATGAATGCAAAGGAGGCATCAATTTTGATTCAATTCCCCTTAAAAAATTTCACTTGAAAATAAAATCTTTTACATAAAGTTGAGTTACAAATAAAATTTCGCTCTAACACTCAAAGACCTAATTTTTCTAAGCAACGAGGCCATCTCTTGTCCGCGATCTGACTCCAACTCATACTTCACGCTGAGTGTGTCTGCCTGTACCACTAGAGTTTTCAAGTAGTCGGTTACCTCCCGAATCTGGGTTATGGCCTCCCCCATAAGGTAATCTCTGTTTCTGACTTGGTCTTGCACATGGTGAAGCTGCTCTTTCCAACGATCCTCGTTTGCCTCGAAAAATTGGATCCGCATCTCACAGTTTTGCAGTGACGCCTCTAACTCTTCTATTTTTCCTTTCATTTCTTCTATCTTGCTCAAGCTTGCCCTCAATTCCATTGCGGTGTTGCGGTTTCGGTACTGATGCAGAGATTTCTCGAGTTCTGCCACTCTAGCCCTTAATTCACCTCGCTCATTTCTGCTTTCCAACAGACTCTTCTCTAAATCTTCATTTCGTGCTTGAGCTTCTCGAAATTTCCTTTCCCACCGGTCGGTATTGGCTTTTTCTTCTCGAATTTCATAGCGCCACTGTTCGGAAGTCTTACCTAAACCCGCAGTCCTCATAAATAGGCACAACTTCTTGTAGTCCGTCTTCAAGCTGTCTAGGTCCTCTTCGGCCTTAGTTTTTCCTTTTCTCCACTTCTCAGCCTCTGACCTCTGGACATCAGTGTCTAATCTCAGGTGTATCTTTTCTTCCTCCAATTGTTCGATCTTCTTCCCAAGCTCCGAACTCTTCTTCTCGAAATCTTGCCTTATAATCTCCAATTCTAACGGGGCGACTTGTAATTGTTCCCCGATAGGTCGAGCATTCTCCAAGCTTATCCTAGGAACATTATCATTAACCCTCTTCTTAAACCACTCGTTATATTCGGGTGTTACCATGAAATCGACGGCTAACCTCTTCATCCAACAAGTTTCCTTCCAGGCATCCGATAACTCCCGAACTTTCTTCTTATAGTGAGCACCCTTAAAAGAGAATTCAGTCTGAGCTAGTCCGTAGGTCGTGGGTATAAACTGCCTCGACTTATATTGCCTTAACGCAAGTAATGGAGTATACCCGGTAGCTCCCCAAATTCCTAACAACGCACCCAATCAAAGTTACCACATCGGTACATGATCTCATCAAGAACCATCCAGTAGGCTCTCCACTCGATATCCCCCTCTTTGAAGTCCTGAAGAATGTCCATCCACTTCTCCTCCAAGATATCCTCTCTCCTTTGTATAGCTGCCTCTTCTTTTAATGGGGAATAACCTTCGGAAAAGACCCGATAGGAAACCTTGTCTATCTTCCAAAAGTGCCCGTGAAACCATGCCATCAATAATTGTGCACATCCAATGAATCGTCCTTCGCCCATTTTTCGACATGAGCTCAAAGATCTGAACGTTTCTGCCAATATTGCCAGTACCGGTGTGATTCCCTTCTCAAGGCGGTCGAATAAATCAATGACTGCCTCGTCCACGTGCCTCGAAGCCTTGGAAAAAAACCAATCCATAAATGCTTAAGGCAAAGATATCGACCCTCTTTCTTTCGTCTGGATGCGTTAAGATCAAATCTCGCAAATTCTCCCAAGGGATACATTTGCTATCTCCTTTTTGCTGAATCCGAGCAGTTACCCAAGGCTCGCTCATCCCAGAAATACTCATCAGTTTCTTCACGAAAGTCTGACTACTAAAAACTCGGGCATAAGTCTTCCGGACCTGAATTTTTGGACACCTGAGCAAAGGAGTGTATTCCTCCATGGTAGGTACCAAATCCACTTCTTCAAAAGTGAAACACTTGTACGCGGAATTCCAAAACTGCACCAAGGCTCGGAATAAATGTTTATCCACTCTAATGTCTAGCAGGTAGGATATGTCACCATAGCTTTGGTAAAAAAACTGCTTGATTCCTTCATCCCAACTAGCCCAAATGTCTCTCAACTCTTGCAGCTCATTCTGTACTACATTGACGCGACTGAAATCTTGTAGCTCCGATACATACCCTTCTGCCAAGCTATCCCCTCTCTCTAATTGTAGCCCCTCCGACCATGCATAAACGGCCGCATTATCCTCGACTTTACTAAGAAATTCATTCTCTATGTCAAACTTTCTAACTTAGTAATTGAATACGAATTAACACCTCCTTTAATATGCAATGTCATGCAAAAAGACAATCAAAACAAAACACAGGTTAGTATCAGATAATATCGATAAAATGCAAGCACATAAACGATAATCACAACGCATATACGGGTAAGTACTAAGGCTCGACGCGGCTCCACCTAAGGATAGCTCCTAAGGTTCACTATATATGGTTTTGTTCTAGGGATAAAGTACCCGAACCAGCAAATTTCTCAATCCTTACCCATTATATGCTCACATAGATCGAGTTCGGTTCGGGGGATACATTTCCCTATGACCATGCGGAGATGAAAATCTCACGAAATCATAGGTACGGATGTACCCCGGAAGCAATCCACTAGCCCATGCGGAGGTGAAAACCTCACGAAAGCGTAGTTTCTTACTCCCACTTAAAAGGTGTGACCATAGCGGTCATACAATGAAATGAAGTACTATTCTACAAGACCCGCACCAAAACAATCATACAATCAAATGCAATCGAAAGATACATGATTTTTTTAAAAATAAAATTTTAGTCTTTGACAAAAGGACAGTAAATAATCAATTTTTATGGCTCGACTCTCAAGTCCCTAGTGGAGTCGCCAAGCTGTCGAAACCATCTTTTTTTTTCAAAATTTTAAGTTTAATGAAAAATAGACGAGGATCGAATTTTTAAAAATAAAACATGGAGTCGTCACTGATCCTTTTGTTTTGGTGTGATCGGATCACCTAAGAATGAGGTTATTTTAATAAAACATTTTTAGTTTATTAAAACAACGATTTTGGTCTATGAATTTTTGAGAAAGCGAGTTCGGGAGTCGGTTACACATGAGGAAGGATTAGCACCCTCACTACGCCCAAAATTGGTACCAAATCGATTAAATACTGCCTTATGTCTAAAATCAAAACTGTTTTTGAAATGTGGTTCCTTTTTTAATAACATTTGAATAACCCGAGTTGGTTGCCAAAAGACCTTCTAGTTTCGAGTTCCGAAAGTTTATAATTCAAAAATTACAAAAGAATACTCAACTATTTGGTCCAACGAAAAACCGAAACCCAACACAGTAGGGTACGATTCCTTGAATTCCCAAACATTGAACATTGCCTCGTCTTAAGAAATACGAGTGAAATTCCGAAGGGATCTTCGATTATTTTGAATAAATGAGAAAGCGCAACCCAGCACGATAGGGCTCGATTCTCAAATTGCCAAACATCGAACATCGCCTTCGTTTTGAAAGATTTTTAATAAACATGAATGAAAACCTAAAGGAATATTTGATTGTTTTGAACAAAAGAGAGATCACAACCCAGCACGATTGGGCATGATTCCCGAATTGTCAAACACCGAGTATTACCTTCGTTTTAAATGATTTTTAGAAGACATGAATGGAATTTTGAAGGGATATTCGATCATTTTAAGCAAACGAGAAATTGCAACCCAGCACGTTAGGGCACGATTCCTGCGAATTGCCAAATGTCAAACCTTGCCTTCGTTTTAAAGAGTTCTTAAAAGGCGTGAGTGAAATTTTGAAGGGATATTCGATTATTTTGAGCAAACGTGAAATTGCAACCCAACACGTTAGGGCACGATTCCGCGAATTGCCAAATATCGGATCTCGTCTTCGTTTTGAAGAATTTTTAAATGAATACTCATAAAACTAACTTAAAAAATATTAATGTATTTTTTGAAATGAGACGAAATTAATCATAAAGATTTGAATTTTATAAAAACCACATTTCAAAAACAAGGCGGAAAACGATGATATGAAGTAATAGGCGCATACGAGATACCATGCTTGATGAATGAGAATATTAATCAACTAAGAAAATAAGCAATTAAATATAATTAGCTTGAAAATATAACTCAACTTCAATCATGCATGGAGAACAATTAACATAGCAATGATGAATAAATAAAATGCAACGATAGCATACATGGCATAATAAAATTATTAGAGGCACAAAACAAAATGCAATCCAAGGAAGCAATATGGTATAAAACTATTTCACAATAATGACGAATGAATGGACATATAAAATATAGGTTGGTAAATTTGTATATATATAAAAACTAGGGCTAGATATATAGTTTTTTTTGGATATTAAGGAATGAAAATTTGGATCACATTGCATGTGAAACATTTTAAACAAAAATATATTTAAAAGGTATATAATATAAAAAATAATAATGAATATATATAACAAGACATAACACATAAAATAGATTTATAAAACATATGTACATGTAAGTTTATTGTAAAAAAAATGAGGTCAATAATAAGATATATATATATATATACATATAAATTCTTAAAATAGTCCAAAAATTATGCATATCCTTGTATCAAGACATTTAAAATAATACTATATAAACTCAAAAGCAATATAATATAAATATATACTCAAAATGATAATTTTAATTACAAAAAAAGGTTTTCCAAAGTTATTTCATATATAGAGAGAAAGTACATGCAAAATAACATTGAAATATGTATAGGGCCAAATTAATTTTATTATAAATTACGTGGTAGATTTAAGAACATATTTGTATATGTAAGAAAACCATATGTATAAAAATGTATGGATTAAATACGAGTGCCTAGAAGTATATATACATATAATGACAATAGCTTAAAAAACATTGCATGGGGTTATATATATATAATAAAATCAGCTTTAATACAAAGTATACGTGTATATATATATATATATATATATAATAATAATATTTACACAAGTGGTCATATGAGAATGTCAAAATAATTTGATGCAAAAAGAAATTCAAAATGGCTTTACAAAACAAAACAAAGTTATACATGTGCAAATATATATGTATATAGAAAATAAAATGAAAATGCTAACATAATAGAAAGAAACTTTAAAACAATCGTATGAATAAGCAACCAAGAATAAAAGTTATAAACTAAAAGGGTTTAATTAGAATCGACCCATAATAAAAGGGAAAATTTGAAAACAAAACATTAGAAGAAAAGACATCTGCGCGATGCGCGCAAATGCACAGGGGCTCAATCAGGAAATAATCCAAGCTATCAAAACGCAGCTCATATGCCCGGACTAGACTGCAAACGCATGCAAATTATAAGGGCCGAATTCAAAAGAAATAAATCTAGATTGGGCCTAATCGAACCACTGTACGATGGGAGAGGACCAATCTTGGAAATAACCCTTCACCGCGAAAACACGCGGGTCCCGAGGGTTAAAGAGCTGAAACCCCTAATAAAATACCCCATTTCAGCTGAAACCCCTATTCTTTTTCTCCTTTTCCAAACCCTAAAACTTCCCCCCTGAAGCTGCTGATTCTCCTTCCCCTAGCAGCCAACAGATTTAGGTTGGGGAGAACGCTTTTCAGCCCTCCGATCTCCTCTTGACTTCGATTTCGACTAAGTAAGAGGAGATCCATGGCGTATTCTCCAGGTAAACTCCCATTTTCCTTCTTTAATCAAACTTTCGAATAAAGAAAAAGATCAACAAAACAAAAAGAAAAAGGATCCAGTCGAAAGGGAACGCCTAGAGATTTGAGTCAGGAAATCACCTTTAGAAAAATGGTTGCTTTGTATTGCTTGAATTTTTGTATTTTTTTTTTGCGTGTTGTGCGTAAAAAAATTACAATGAGCGAGAGGCTTTGGCTTTATAGTAAAAGAAATAAGAAATACTTAAAATAAAAATCGAATACAAATCCCCATTTTGTTTGTTGTCTTTTTGTATGTATTTGTCTTTGTGGTTTGTTCTCTTCAGCAGTCTGGTCTTCTTATTTGGCGTCTGGAGGCTTGGCGTGGTTCTTGGAGGCGTTATGCAGAGCGTCACGGTCTTTGGGGAGGGCTTCTGGCCTGAGTGTAGGAAAGAAACCCTAGGGTTTCTGTTCTAAAATTCCTGGGCCATTAGGGCCAATGTAATTTTGGGTCTTGGGTTAAATTGGGGATTGGGTATTGGTTTAGGGTTTTAATTTGGGTCAAAGCCTGTAAATAGACCGTTATAAGATTTAAGTTTTGGTCTTGTAATTAGTTTGGGCTTTGATTGGTTATTAGCCCGTGGACTATTGTAATTATTTGGACTTTGGACTGTTAATATTTATATTTAATTTTTATTTATTTATTTTTGGGTTTCAAGGGGGGCCGGGCAAATTGGCCTATTTACATTACTTATATATTATTTCACAATTATCACGATTAATGACATTCATATACCGTAATATACTATGACATGTATGAAATTTACCTACCAAAATATTGAATTTAGCCATATGAACTTACCTAGGCTAATTTGCAAAAAGTCGTAAAAATTTAGGGACTATTCTTGCAATTTCTCCTTTCCACGATTCACTTTATTTTCTTAATCTATAATTATAAAATCATTTCTTTATTAGCATCTATTTCAATTCTATTCTACTTCACAATTTATGCCCTTTAATTTTTAAATTACACTATTACCCTAAACTTTTCAATTTTTACAATTTAGTCTTTACTCAATTTATTCATAAATTAAGTTAGTTCTTCTCAAATAACATTTTATCAAGATATTATAAACTACTTCAAAGAATTTAACATTCAAAATTTCAACACAAAACCCTAATTCCAACAACTTTCACAATTAGATCCTAAAAATCAATTCTTATAAAATCTCTTCATAAAATCATCATATAATAAACTTAGAACCCCAATTACATACTAAATCATCATAAAATTTCAGCTCTTACTCATGGAAACTTTCTAAATCATTCATAAAAGCAAAAACTAATGAATTAGATAATAAGACCTAGTTGTAAAAGTCTCAAAATCACAAAAATTGTAAGAAATAATCAAGAATTGAGCTTACATGTAGTAAAATATGAGAAACTAACGTTAAGAATTCTTTAATGGCTGTTTTTGGCTGGAGAAGATGAAGAAAAATATTTAGATTTTTCAATTACATCATTTTTAACTACTAACCTTTATGCAATTTCCAATTTTGCCCCTTGTTCACATTGTTTTCTTGTTTATTTCATGCCCAAACCATCCAGCCATTATCCTTCGAGTCTAATTGCTCTTTAAGCCCCTCTTATTTATTATTTAAGCTATTTAATCACTTCCATCAGTTTTACATCTTATTCAATTTAGTCCTTTTTATTCAATTGACTACTGAAATGTTAAAATTTCTTAACAAAACTTTAATAGTAACTTAATAACATTCCATAAATATTTATAAAAATATTTATGACTCGGTTTTGGAATTAGAGGTCTCGATACCTCGTTTTTATCTTATTTTATCTAAAAATTTCCTTTAATTCACAATTTCACTAATTCAAAAACATTTCTAAAATCACACTTAACTTTTACTTACTAATATCTAAACTCACATGTTGGATTTAGTGATCTCACATCAGTATTTCGACACCACTGAAATTTGGGCCTTTACATAGGAAGTGTTAAATGTTCAATGAACTATTTGTTTATATGTGAGTACATTGATATGGATGAAATGTTCTCTATGGAATTGATAAGTTATTTTATAATAGAATTATCACGGTATATTTTGATATGTGAATAAGAACTAATGTGTTTTGTGAATGTGTTTGATTATCAGGAATTGTAAATTATCTATTTATATTTTGATGTCAAGTAAGGTAAGTTAGTTTGATGTTTCAAACTATGAACAAAGCTTTATTAGCTTAATTGTTTCATTTTTAGTTCTTTTGTAGTTACCAAATTTGTCGACTGATCGAATGGATCGGTAGGAAGCTCACACTATCCAACCATTTTGGTAGCTTTTGTTTTTTGTTTTGGAATGTGGCATGTATATAGGTGTTTTGTTGTGAATATGTAAATGTTATGTTATAATGGCATATTTAGTGAAATGGTTGATTTAAATGTGTATGGCTGATGTGTTTTGGTATGGTATTCTTAATGTTAAGAATAAGGTTACAATGCTTGGATCGGTATTTGGATGTGTGTGTTCATATTTGGTCATTTTGGTTGAAGATTGAGTATGAATTGTTGAACAATGATATGTACCTTTATAGTTGAATAGTTGGTTTGAATAATTATTAAATGTGGTGCCTTTGAATGGCATATTGGTTAGGTCTTATAGGTGGATTGAAATGGTATGTTTTGACCAGGATGTTATGTGGTTTTGGTATGTTAATACTTATGGAAGTAAGATGTCTTGGTATCACTACAGCAAAACAGGTTTTTAGCGGCGTTTTTAGCAGCGTTTGAATGAAAAAAGCCACTAAAGAATGAGCATTAGTGGCGCTTTTTAAAAACGCCGCTATATGTACACCTTTGGCGGCGTTTTTCAAAAAACGCTGCAAAAAAATTAACACAGCGCTGCAGTTTTGTATTGAGCCTTTGGTGGCTTTAGTGGCGCTTTTTTAAAAACGCCACTATATGTACACCTTTAGCGACGCTTTTTAGAAAACGCCGCTAATGCTTGATCTTTAGTGGCGTTTTTTTAAAACGCCGCAAAATAATTTTGTAAAACACCATCATTTTGTACTGAGATTTTAGTGGCTTTAGCGGCGCTTTTTTAAGAAACACTGCTATAAGTACACCTTTAGCGGTGCTTTTTAAAAAAACGTCGCTAATGCTCGATCTTTAGCGACGTTTTTTAAAAAATGCCACAAAAAATGAAAAAAATTATATGACTAATTGTTTTTTAATTTATATGTTGAATATTTTCTTATATAATTGTAAAAGAGATAGTATTAATTTTAAAATATTGAATTAATTATCATTATAGTTTAGAGTTTACAGTACATGGTTAAGGGTTTAATGTTTATGAGTTACTATTGTAAGGTTTATGGATTATGGGTTTAGGGATTATGGTTTATGGTTTATGGGTTAAGGGTTAGGGTTTAAGTTTTAAGGGGTTGGGGTTTAAGTTTTAAGGGATTAAGGGTTAAGGGTTTATGTTTTATAGTTTAAGGTTTAGGGGTTAGAGGTTAGAGGTTAGGGATTTAGGGTTTAGATTAATTAGTGTTTTTAATTTATATATTAAATAATTTCTTATATACTTGTAAAAAGATAATATTAATTTTAATATATTTAAATTAGGATTATAGTTTAAATTATTTAAGAGATAATAGATAAACTTTATATATATTAAAATGGTTTAGAATTTAAGGTTTACTTAAGATTTGTTAAATGATGAATTTTTTACAATCAATTAATACTTTTATATTTAAAATATTTAATCTAAACCATTTGATATATTTAAATATTAGATTTAAAAAACATTGATAAATAAATAAATAAATAAGTAATGATCATTGATATGGATAGGTAACTATCTATTTTGGATAGGACGATTATAACAAATAAAAATAAAATACAAAAACTAAAATCATTCCACATCGAATTCTAGCAAAATAGTTATATTTTAGTTAGGAAGAAATATCTCTAATGAAATGGAGATTAGATCGGAAAAGAATAATATAAAATCATGATTAACGTCTCAATCTTTGATAGAAATTTGATATGTGAGAGATTGATTGCTTACATTAGATAATTTTAACTTTATAATTAATTACAACCATTTAATTATTTGTTTTCTTATTAAAATACACGATATTTATTTTCAAAGTACTTGATTTTTATTTATAAAACCAATATATAAAAATAGTAATAATAAATATTTTATAAAATTATTTAACTAATATTTTTAGTAGATAAAATAAAAAACTTTTAGCAGAGTAAAACAGTGTCGTTTTATTTAAAATGAAATGATTTTTTGCAGCGTTTTTTATAAAAACGCCACAAAAAATCATCTAAAAAAGGCATGGTTTTATCCCCAAATTTTCCCCCTCTAAAACCCCTAACTTCTCCCCCTAAAATCAATATCCTCAAAACACCCCCAATCTCACCCCTCCTTTGCTCTTTTCAATCAAGAAACTCTCCAGCAACAGTCTTGATTTGGTTTCCAGTTAGACTCTGAGATAGAAGAGATGGCAGTGAACCAGACGGCGGCGTTGAAGGTGAGGTTGTGTCTATTGGCATTTCATGGAAGGATTAGTAGCCTTCAACCACACTTCCAACACTTGCCCACTTGCCTTTGCGATTGCTCTTCTCAGCCTCTTCTCACAATCCCTGAAGGTATTCCCAGATCTGGCTCGATCTCATCTCCTCCTTTCTTGTTTCCGTTTCATATATATTGGATTTGATCAGTTTCACAAAGCTCAAAATCATGTTGTAGTAGTAAACTATAATCTGAAATGAGTGCTTTATGCGCTTCCTGCCCAATTTATTTACACTTGGAGAATGGCGATCCTCATAGAAAAAAGTTACCAGAGCTTGTATTCTTATAAATTTCCCAGGCCACTGGAATGATGTTACATTATATCAATGGAAAACCAGAAAAAAAAGATGCATCATTTGGCTCAAATGTTATACATGTTCACAGCTCGTGTATTGAATGGTATTTTATTGGAAACTTTGAATTGTATAATGTTTAAGTGAAAGGGAAATTATGGGTTTTTGTTGGGAAAGATGGTACTTTCAGTGTAACTTGTTTATATATTATGGTAATGTTTTATTTTGACACGGTTAGCCTTTTCTTTTTGTTGTAGCTTTCTTGCTGCTAGAAATATACTTATATTGTCTTCAAATGCAGGGCACCTCAAGTGTATTTTGTTGGTGACAATGTTAAGAACCTTAAACCGAATCGGCAAGGGTACAAAGTGAAGTCAGCGCAGATGTGGACTAAAGGGTCTTTGCACTTGGTCATTATGTGAAGTCTTGCCGCAGAAGCTATCATTTCCCTTGTGCAAAAGAGATTCTAAAATGTCGATGGGACTATGTAATTCTGCTGTACCATATTTTATATGAGATATGCTTTGATTCTTTGATGTTCGCTTTTCCTTTTGTATGCTTTGCAATTTCAATTTTTGCTTACAAATTTTTCCTCTCTTATAGGAGGACTTTCTTGTGCTTTGTCCCGCCCATTCTTCATCAAGTTTCCAAGTGAGAAGTCTAGAAAGGCCCATTCTGCAGCCAAGTTCCCAAATGAGAAGCACGAAACTGTCTATCTGGCGATGATAAAGTGCCAACTGAAAGGTAATTGATCAATTAAGATATCTTAGGCGTCTTACGCAGTGTATAACTCCATTGCATGCTTTTGAGGATTTAATAATTATATTTTTACTTGCATATGTGTTTTATTGTGCTAAAAGGTAAACTCAGATATCTTGATGATATTTTTGCAAGTCTTGAAATTTCTCTTTAATTGATTCTTTTTGGTGTTAAAAGTTTCATGATTGATGAAATGGATACGCAAAATTTAATTTGGAAATTCTTCGATTGATAGAATACCCTTAATGGGCTTTTCTTTTCATAGCAATTTACTCTCATGTGGTATTTATTTAGTTATTTATTGTTTTATTTTATTACAGTTTCTTCTGGTCAAGTTTGCAAAAATGATTAGTGTAACTGTATCCAAGTTTTGGAGGCCGGATGTCACTCATGTGATTGCCTCTATAGATGAGAATGGTGCATACACTAGGACACTTAAAGTTCTTATGGCCATTTCAAACGGGAAGTGGGTTCTTAAATTAAATTGTGAGTTCGTTGTTCTTTTCTTGTTTTAGAAGGTAGAACTTGCTCTTTCTTTGTATATCTGTATTGTAATAGTCATATGAGCTCTTTTGAGTTTGGTAGCAACTAATTGAACTTGGATAGGGCATTTTCATCATTACATGAGCAAAGTTATTTTTTGACTTGTACAATACCATTATAACAGCCATGAACTGGAATTACATGTGATATTAGTAACTTGTACCAGCCCTTAAGGCTTCGACTTTACTTAAAATAGGAATTACATGTGATCTTTGGCAATTTTGCCTATCAGAATTAAGCTAATTTTATGGTTTTATCTTTAATTAATGTAGGACTGGGCAATGCTTCCTTTACAGGTCAGTTTCCTGTTTCTTTGTCATGGATAGATGTATTTATTGGAATATGAGACTAAATAACTTAATACAAAGAAATTTTACATTTGTTTTTCTATGCCTTTTAGATCACCTCTAATTTTATTATACAAAGAATTAGTAACTTAATACAAAGAATTTGTGGAAGTTTTAGTCGGTGTTGGTTACGCTTTCGTATCAAGGATCCATTTAAGAGAGCCAAGGTGATAATGCTATAAGTTTCTTATATTTGATTGCTAAGGCAGACATGTAGTCATTAATTGTTGGGCATATGATAATAATTAGGGAATGGATAAAATCTTTGCAGATGGTTAGGCCACCTATAAATCGACTTCTTTGTATTTTACGTGTTATTTTTTGATGTTATAAGTCTGATTCTTTTTATTTTATTTACATATACTTGGTTGTGCTATGTACTTTGTGTAATTTGTTGAGAAATTCTTATCTTTTGCGGTAAATAAACCATCAGTTATATTCATTGATGAAATTGATGCTTTACCAACTAGGTATGATAATCTTGTTGCTACTCCTATCCCTTCTTTTTTTAATGCAAGAATTTGTTGAAACCACACCATTTGTTGACATATGAATGGGAAATGCTTTAGAGATATAGTTTGCAACTAAGCATTAATATTTTGCATCTGAATTAAATCAAGTGATTGGTAATGGAAATATAGTTGCCTTGGTTATCTTTTATGGTATTTTATAAGACACTGAGAATGGGCTACATTCGGTACCTTTTACAAGCCAATTACCATTGCAATTATGAGTAGGAAGATAACTATAGATGAATTTAGTGGAGAGGAGAAAAACATAGTTGTCTTTAAGATCATATGTAAATGATTTTCTCTCTTTCTTTCTATCGATCGACGTCGAGGATTTTCAAGGAAACAACAGGCCACCAGATAATGCGACCACTCGGAGCGGAAACTACTTTGAATCAGCTACTAATAGAGCTTGATGGGTTTGATACTGGCAAAAGTGTTATATTTTCGGCTGCTACAAATCATAGAGATTTGTTAGATCCTGCACTTCTCAGGCAAGGTCGATTTGATCGCGAGGTTAATTTCCACCACTTGAATAGTAGATCTAATTAGTTAATATATCTCATCAATACAAAAATATATTCAAATCACTTTATCACCCATCACTTGATCTAATTAGTTAATAGCAGATCTAATTAGTTAATTTCCATCACTTGAATAGCAAATTTTATTGTATTACATTTTTAGTATTAAATTTTTCATAAAATTATAATAATTTAATAAAATCATTTTTACCCATCGATTATCATAATGTATTTAGTTAAACAATCAATAAATATTAAAATGATAACAAGTGGGAGTCGACATATTATCTTTTAGTGTAAAATATGCATATGTACAATTAATAAACACTTCTCTATTTAATTAAAAAATAAAAATAGTGGCCAAATAAAATACTATAAGGTAATACTCATGACTCTTAAAATATGTGAAAATAGAAGAAATTATCTTAAAAAGGCTATAGCCATCGCACAAATAATTTATTGATTCAATATATTGAATATGATTGATAATTTTGAATTAAGAAATCGGTAGATTATACAAATTTTAAACACTCAAAATTATAATTACTAATTTGAAACTTTTCTTTGTAGAGAAAATGAACATATTAAACTTGGCAATCTATTTAATCACAACTTTAAACTTTTAATCCATTAATATAAAAAGCTGTACTAATTATAGTTAAAATACCAATACGGCATTTGTCATGTAATTTCATTATTTGATTTCGAGGGACAAAAGATATTCTAGATTCCTATTTTACCTTTTTGGCCTTTGTGCTAAATTTGTACCACCAGCCTTAATGGTCTCTCCCTTTCTTTACCATTTCTATTCTTACTACTTAATTATCAAAAATGGGTGCACCAACAGACTCAGCCCTCGATCTCGATGAATAAATCTCGCAATGATGCAATGTAAGCCACTTTGAGCAAAGCGGTACTTTTTTTTCCATGATCTGTTTGTTTCTCAAGAAAGTATGGAAATTTTGAGACTTAATTTAATTGTATAATTATTTTAATAGATTAGGCTATATTTGGCTGCGAAATGAATACCAAAACGATTTTGAATTGAATTTGTTTTAAGATATTATTCCAATAGCATTAGTTTCTATCACTGTGTGAACTTTTAGTTGTAATTAATGAAAAAAAATCAGCTTTTTTTCTCTCTTTCATTTAAAACATTTATATATTCTTTTGATTTATTTGATGTAGTTGATTTCGAAAGAACTTGGTGTATTTGCACGAGAACTTTTGTGTGTTCGTTGCAAGACTTTTCTACGTTTTACTGGTATTGTTTTGTTCTCAGGTTGATCAATAAAAGTCTTCGTTTTTCTTCCCTGTTTCATCTGGATTATAATTGGTTGTAACTCTGTTTTTGTGTTATCTTGTTTAGGTCAGAGCATTATGCGACAAGGCATAAAATATGCATCTCAAAGACTAGATACATTTGCATTTGTTAGGTATAGAAAAAGGTGTTTCCATTTTGGTGTTAAGATTTTATGCGATGTAGTTGCTTCTTGTCTTACACTATGTTGTCCTTTAGGCAAAATGGTTGAACAAGCAATTGAGCAAATTATGGCCTTTTGTTGCGAGGTAAGATACTTGTTCTTATATATATTTTACTATAAGATTCATAGTAGTTCTTGGTTATTTATTTCAAAAAAGTGAGAGAAGCTTTTGTGTCTTGAGGTTTTCCACCTTAACAGATGAAATTTAGGCAGGTTGTTCAACTCTTTTGGTGCTTTCAAGTAGAAATAATTGAAATTGTTCTCTATGTTACTTACAATTTAGTATTTTTTTTTCATAGTAGATAAACTAGTATTAGATTATTGTGTTGGTTGTCCGCAATATTAAGCATTCGAGCATCAATATATTTAGATATTTTGAGGTTTAAAATTGAACTCGGGGAAGAAATAAAGATAAAACAACTAACATAGTGGACCGGAAAATGCTTTGCCATGAGTCGCTTTCATTTGACTTGTTTACATATCTAAATAATAGATTGTTTGAGGATAGGCCATGGATTTGGTGATATTTTTATTTAAACTATGTAGGTTTTAGATGCAATGCCTGTACATGCAAAGGCACATGATTAATAACATGATCAATGACTTTTGTCGAAACAAATTCTAATTCTTGCATTATGGTGGTATTATTAAAAATTTATCTTTTCATATCATAATTCAAAGAGATCAAATAATGTGCTTTAACATATGTGGCTTTGAGGGTCGTATAAGTGATTTCCTTATTGGCCTGACTTTGGCTTACAAGTGCATACTTTGGCTTTCTGTTTCGGTGTTTTGGATTCTCTGGCGGTTGAATTGAAAGTATCAAAGGACTTATCTAAGTTATATGCAGGCATTGCAATACTTTGGCTTCACATAAGCTTGAACCAGCCCTCTATTGTATATTGTTTCTTCTTCTTTTTTGATCTTTTTCCTTTGATTAATGAGAGGTGATGATGAATTGGCATTCTTTTCTCACGAGGATGAATTTTGTTTTAGAAATTGTAACACTTTGTGTGTTTGTGTGTGTTATTTTTTATGTATTAAATTACATATTAAAGCAATGTTTATGTATTAAATTTAAATTCATTAATTTTTATATTTAGTTTTGAAGTTTAAATTTTAATGGAAAATTTAATTTAATTAATACTTTTTATTTATCCTTAAAAGTATATAGTTTAAATTTCAAATTTCAAAATTAAACATAATATAATATTTAATATAGATATAAATATTATTTAATTAAAATAAAATAAATTTTTAAAAGGTAATGATTTTTAGTGGCATTTTTGGGAAAAGCGCCGCTAAGTCATGTTTTTTAACGGCGTTTGTGGGAAAAGCGCCGCTAAAGGTCATGACCTTTAACGGCGTTTTTGGTAAAAACGCTGCTAAAGATCATGACTTTTAGCAGCGTTTTTTTCATAAACGCCACAAAATGTTAGCGGCGTTTTTTGCTGCGTTTGTAAAAGCGCCGCAAATAGTTTTAGCGGCACTTATAGCCCAAAAAAACGCCGCTAAAAACTTGTTTTGCTGTGTTGTATGCAAGGGTTGGATTTGTTTTAGCCTGTTTTAGTGGTAGCTATATATGCACACGGCCTGGGACACGGGCTATCACACAACCATGTGCCACATATGGTCACCGCACATATCCGTGTGTATTTATTGATTTTAGATATAGTATCCACATGGTCTAACACACAACCTGGGACATGGCCATGTGAGCTAAAATAGTTTGTCAAACGAGTTGACACACGATCGTGTGACCCAACTTCGAATACACACACGATCTGGGACATGGTCTGCGGCACGGCAGTGTGGCCCTATTTCAAATATTCAAACGAGTGGGTACACGGGCTGGTACATGGCCATGTGTCCATATTTCAAATGCCTACACGGTCTGCGCGATGTCACACGGCCATGTGACCCCTGTTTTGCAAATTTTAAAGTTCTTTTGAAATTTTTTGTTTTGATTTGATTTGACCTTGGATTGTTCCAACATTATTTTTAAGGTGTCCGTAAGCCTGATTTAAGGCCCATAAGTGTATTTATACCATGAATTGAATTTGTTTGATACATGTTTATAAATTATTTGTTCAACTGTTTTGAAATGAAGTGAAATGTCATGTTTTGCTTAATAACATTTTGTAACCCTAATTTGGTAACATAAACAGGTTAGGGGTATTACATTTAATGGTATCAAAGCTACAATTTAATCGATTCTAGGACTAACGTAGCATGTAATGAGTCTAGAATTTACATGTCACATATACCTTGTGATAGTGTGATGCTTTTGATCCATTCTAACATTGTATTTTCTTATAGATAAAAGATATCAGCCGAATCAAACCAAGCTGTAGTTAATGAAGCTGAGAGTAATGTTCAAGCTTCCAACTTGGAAGCAAGTCAAAGTGTGTCAGTTCCGCAATCATTTGGTGATGAGATGAAAAGCGTATTTTTCGGTATGATGAACTAATGGTTCAATAAGTTTAAACGAGCCAATCCTATGAGTCCACAACCTCCACCCCTATTGTGCCTTTTTCGGCACCTCCATGTCCTTAAAATCCTATGACTACCACTGTTATTCTCCCTTAGTGGATAAGATTCGAAAATTTAGAGTTGAGGAATTCAGAAGTAAGGTTTACAATGATCCTACAAAAGCAGAGTACTGGTTAGTGAATACGAAGAGAGTCTTTATAGAATTGATGTATACACCTAAAGATTGTCTAAGATGTGCAATTTCATTGTTGAAAGACAAAGTATATACTTGGGGTGGGATACTTTAACTACAATTACATCCAATGATCGTATTAACTGGGACTTCTTTCAGACAGAATTTAGGAAGAAATATGTTAGCTAGTAGTATCTCGACAAGAAAAAGAAAGAGTTTCTTGAATTGAAACAGAGAAATAGATCAATAGCTAAGTATGAACAGGAATTCTTACAGTTGAGCAAGTATGCCTGTAATATCGTATCAAATAAAGAATAGATGTGCATTAGATTCGAAAATGGTTTGAATGATGAAATTTAAATGTCTCTTGTAGCATTAAAATTACGTGAATTTATTAAACTCTCAGAATGAGCTCAAAAAGTTGAAGAAATCTACAAGATTAAACGGTAATCTGATTTGAGATCTCGAGATTTCAACAAAAGAGGATCATCTAAACCAGCTCAGACTTTTCCATCAAAAAAGCTCAAAAATGATACAAATTGATCGGCTGCTCCTTTAGAGTTTACTGGCAGAGATAAACCGAGGCAAAGTAACTTAAAGTCTATTAATTATTCGGCGGCTAGTGTTGGTAGTGTGAGAAATGTTGAGAATACTATTTTGTGATGAATGTGGAAAAAGGCATTTCGACGAATGTCGGTCTAAGTTAGGAATTTGGTTTCAATGTAGATCTCTTGACCATTTTCTCCGAGATTGTCCAAAATGACATAGTGATTTGGAAAAATTGTTTGCAAATGATGTACGAAATATTTGGATGACATCATCAGGAGATTAGCTAAATAAAATGGAAAATTGAAGGAAATGTCTAGTGAGATAGGCTATGTGAGTTAGGAGAGGTAGATAGGGTCAAAAGGGGCACTTGATGAATAAACTGCAAGGTTTGTTGGATAAGGATAGAGATGACGATAATTAGGCTAAAATTATTGATACTAAGTTATAGTTGAATCTTGAGATTGAAAAGGATGAACGGCACGGGAACAGAGGGCTCATGTGAATTGGTTGAAGTTGGGAGATAGAAATATTACTTTTTTTCCCAGTCAAGCATCTCAACCTAAAGAGGCAACTTTATAAGTAGGTTGAAGTATGAGGATGGAAGGGAAACGAGTGTGAGGGCAAAATGGAGGAAATATCTCAATCTTATTTTCAGAAACTGTTTTCATCAGAAAGTATGGGAAATTATGAGCATCTCCTGTTGGGCATTAAAAGGTGTGGTTCAAACGAAGACAATCAAAGGTTAACAAAGAGATATATGAAAGAATAGGTGAGAGTGGCGCTTAATGAGATGAGGCCTACTATGGCTCCCGGTGATAATAGATTTTCGACTCTGTTTTTCCAAAAATGTTGGCCCATAGTTGGATGAGATGTCACATCTTTTTTTTTAGTATTTTAAACGAATGTATGAATTTTGATTAGCTAAATATTACCAATATTGTGCTAATTCCGAAGATTGCCCATCTTTCGATTATAGGAAATTTCAAGCCTATTAGCTTATGCAATGTGCTTTATAAATTGATAGCTAAAGTGATAGCAAATCATTTTAGAGAAGTTTTAGAAGTTTGTATTGATAGTGCGCAAAGCGCTTTTGTTCCTGGAAGGTTGATTTCGAATAATGTGCTAATGGCTTATGAAATAATGCATACATTTAGACAAAAAAGGGTGGGGGAAAAAAGGTTTTATGGTGATGAAACTTGACATGAGTAAAGCTTACAATAGGGTCAAATAGAATTTTTTTAAAGGAAATGATGTTACAGATGGGATTTGATTTGGGCCGGGTTTCATTTATAATGAAGTGTGTTACTACTGTCAGATATTCGGTGATCATAAATGGAAAGGCTGGTGAAGTTTTTCAACCATCTAGAGGATTTAGACAAGGTGACCCTTTAAGCCTATTTTTATTTTTGATTTGCAGTGAGGGACTTTCTGCTCTTATGATACTAGCAATGAAGGATGGTTTATTAAGAGAGGCTAAAACAAGCAGAAATAGCCCACAAGTTTCTCATTTATTATTGGTTGATAATTGTGTCCTTTTTATAGAGGTTACTGCTAGACTACCAGAGGGGCCCACACTTTGGGAACGATTCTAAGGAAGTATGAGAATTGTTCAGGTCAGTGTGTTAATTATGATAAATTAATCATCTATTTTAGCTCTAATACATTAAAGGGGCTCTAATACATTAAAGGGGGAGAGACAGGTTGTTTCTGATATTCCAGGTGTACAAAGCTCTAGTGATCCCAAAAGGTACTTTGGTCTTCCAAACATGGTGGGGAGAAATAAAAGAGCATCTTTTCATGTTTTGAAGGATAGATTTAAGAGGCACATCGACAATTGGAGTGTTAGGCTTTTATCTTAATGAGGAAATGAAATTTTTATTAAGGTTATTCTTTAAGCCATCTCGATTTACACAATGGCATGTTTTTTACTCCTTAAGTCTTTTTGCGATGAATTAGAAAGCAAAATTGCTAATTCTTGGTGGCAAAAGGGATATGGTAAAAGGGGCATTCATTGGTGCATGTGGAAGCATTTGTGTGACCTTAAAGAGAATAGGGATTTGGGTTTTAGGAGCCTTGATAAATTTAATGTTGCTTTGTTAGCCAAACAAGGGTGGCGACCCATTAATTATCCAGATTCTTTATTAGCTTGTGTGTTGAAAGCAAAGTATTATTTGAATTCAGATTTTTTAAATGCAGAGTTAGGAAATATACCTTCGTATACCTAGAAGAGTGTGTGGGTAGCAAAGGGTCTCTTGAAAATGGATTGTGTTAGAAAGTGGGGTCGGGAGAAAGGATCTCTAGTTGGGGAGACTTGTGGATTTCGGGGGTCTGTGGAAGATAGGTTGAGTAACACCAAAAATAATGATAACACTTGATTAGTCTCATATTTAATTGATGCAACAAATAGAACATGGAAGGCAGATTTAATTAACAATACCTTTAGTGTGGATGTCGCAAGGAAAATTTTACAGATTCCCTTGGCGATGGCCAGTCACGAAAATATCCAAATCTAGAGAGGTGAGTCTTCCAGAGAATTTACAATTAGAAGCACCTATAAACTATTACAATAGGGTAATTTTGCTTCTAATAATAACTTTATACAAATCGGGCTAAAGGAATTTTACAGGAAATTATGGAATCTAAAAATTCCCCCGAAAATTAAAATTATAGTGTGGAAGATTTCCTAGAATTACATTCCTACATTAACTAATCTCAGATACAGGAGAATCGCAGTGGCAGTATCTTACCCTAGATGTCACGGGCCAGAGGAGAATAAGAACCATATTTTTCGAAACTGTCTTACAATAAAAGAGGTGGGGAACTTTTTAAATCTATCTTGGATCTTAAATAATATGGACCAGGGTGTTTAGGATTGGCTTACCTGGGTTTTTAAATCGGGGACTAGTGAGCAGTGTAGGCTGTTCTGCTGTGGATTATGGGTGCTCTGGACATCAAGATACCAGTTAGTGCATGAAAGCAGAAACACGTCTGGAAATGAGATTTTGAAATGGATTCTTAGTTATGTAAAAGAATTTGATGGTTTGGAGGCGAGAAAACTTACCAATATAGTTGTAGAAGAGCACTGGAAACCCCTACCTAGTACGAATTTGAAAATAAACTTCGATACATCTTTCGACAGTCATTGGTCCAGATCTGGTTCTAGGTTGGTAGTACAGGATGTGGGGGTGGGACTTTGGCTTCGAAAACTGTACTTCATCAAGCAGTGCCCTCTCCGTTCGCAACAGAAGCACATGCATGTTTACAAGCCATTCAGTTAGGAACTTTCATGGGTTTCACTTCAATAATAATTGAAGGTGACGCTAAGACAATAATCAAGAAGTGCAACTCAACAAATCCAGACAAATGAGCAATGGGGGCGTTAATTAGAGATATTCATGCATAAAAAGAACATTTCCAAGGGATATTTTATCAGTACATACCCAGATCGGCGAATCTACTTGCCCACACCCTAGCCCAAGAAGCTCTGAAAAAGGAGGATGAACAACACATGGTGGGAGGTGTGGCTGACTATGTTCATCGCGAAATGGTGAGAAGAAGAGCTCGACATCCGAATTGACAAAGCTTCAGGAGGGTTTTGCACAAAGGATAATAGTAACAGAAAAGTTTTGAGAATTTTGGAAACTGCTACTTTTTCAATAGCCGGAACATTAACCGAATTAATCGATCTTTCAAAATTTTTAACTGTTAATCGAATCGAAAATTTTTCGATTAATTCGGTCGATTAACCGAATTAACCAAAAATTATATGCTTTTTAATTTTTAGTTAAAATAAGTATAAAATTAACCGAATTAACCGAATTAATCGAATTACCCGAATTACTTAAATTAATCGAATTAACCGAATTATTTGTATAAAATTATATGTTTTTTATTTTTAGTTTTATTTTTAGTTTTAGATTTTTATTTTTATTTATTAAATTATTTGTAATTTTTATGATTGGGTTGGGTAATTGGGTTGAGTTGGGTACTTGGGTTAATATATATTAGATTGGATATTTGGGTTTATGTTGGAT
This sequence comes from Gossypium arboreum, assembly GCF_025698485.1. Taxonomy (NCBI): domain Eukaryota; kingdom Viridiplantae; phylum Streptophyta; class Magnoliopsida; order Malvales; family Malvaceae; genus Gossypium; species Gossypium arboreum. The sequence goes on along the minus strand of NC_069073.1, from coordinate 7,846,382 downwards.
TGAGTTTGAGTGAATAGTGAGCTATTTATATATTATAATTTTATTTATTAATTTTTTCGGTTAACCGACCGGTTTCGAACCGAATTAACCGTTAACAGAAAACTCAAAAAATTATTAACAGACCCCGACCAAATTAATCCAGTTAACCAACCGATTAACCGAATTCAATCGATTAACCGAATTTTTTCTGTTTTACCTAAATTTTGCAGACCTGCAAATGAATGTTGTCGTGATTGACTGGATATTTGTGTTAAGAGTTTCTTTAATCTGTTTTGTTTTTAAGGACCTTAGGCTGAGTCTGTTTTGTTTGTTTGGGCCAACTTTTGTTTTTAGTTTTTGACTGTGATTTACTTAGGATTTTGGGTTGCGCCTGGTTACTTATAAGGCCAGTCTTTTAGTTTTTTCGTTTTCTTTTATAATAATATATCCAGTCCACTATTTATCAAAAGAAAATATAAGTTACATAAAATAATTATATACCCTAAACTTTAAACTTTCATTTCAATAATATTATAAATTAATATATATAATTTATCTAAAATTATTATCATTAAAAAATTTAACACTTACTTAAATATTATTATAAATTAGAAACATTTATAGAAACAATAAAAGCATTAAATATATAATATTTATAATACTTATTTCCAAAAATCTATCATATAAATTAAAATGAAATGAAAAACAAAAATATAAAGAACCCTAATTACATATATAAAGGATTGGAATTGGACCCATCAAAGGTGGAAGAGACGTTGATAGAATTAAAACCAAGCTTTGATGATTGGATCTGCTAGAGTTTTGGGTTGATCAAATGAAGTTTTTGGGCCGAGAGTTTTCCTTAATTTTTGGACAATTTTTTTTGTTTGACAATGATACCCTATTAATTCCTAATGTCTCATGTATTGTGGAGTTGATTTTATATATTATATCAATTTACTTTTGAAATGAGGAACATCAACAAAAAGTTATGTACAGAAAACCAACTTAGATTTACTTTGTTTATCGTCCACTGAAAGTATGAATGGATTATACAGTGAAAAGTTGTACAATGAGATTTTAGGCTTTTTTATATTTTTTATTAGAAATTTATGAATATTTTATATTTTTTCTGCATATTATAATTTGAAAATGTAATTTTCATAATATAAAAAATAAATTATGAATTTTAAATTTTCTTTCAAAAATTCCGATAATTTAAAGATTCTAAAATTGCCAAATTGATATTTTAATTACAATTTAGGGAGTAAATTAATTATTAAACTTGAGTTAATGCACTGTGTGTTCAACTCGTTAGTAAATAATTTGTAATTTTCATCATTAAACGATAGGAAAAAGAAAACCCTTACTAATCATTTGGTAATTATTGGTATACAAATCTATCCATGAGTCATGTCCACTTTAAAAGAAACTAGTCTTAAGCTTGAGCTAGCTTGGTCCTCCCATAAAACTCATTTATAATTTAAAAATAATAAAAACATATAACTTTATGCTAATGTTTATATATTTTTATAATTAAATTTAAATAAAAAATATTACTTAATTTAAATTTGTAGTTCTATCGACTCAAAGATAAAAAAGTTGTTGTCCAAACCCAGACCAAAGTCAAGTCAAGTGGAAGGAGCCAATTGGGGACAAAACTATTGGTATAGAGCTTATCTAAATATATTTTAGGAATACTAATTTAATGGTTCATGTGAATGTCTATTTAGGTAAAAGTATTAGGGAAGTCTATGTATTTAGGGGAGGATTGTATTTCAGCTCTTTTATTGAAAAAATAAGTAAATTAGCCTTTATACAATTTAAAGGGTGCAAATTAACCCCTTCGTTAATTTTTTTTTGTTAAACGATAATGTGGAATGTTAATTTAAATGGTTAATTACTAATTTGGTCCATGAACTTTAGTTAAAATATTATTTTGAAACTTTTTTAATTCTTAACAATAATTTTAAAAATTAAAAAATCTTAAAATAAAAATAAATTATTAAAATATTAAATATAACACATTTTAGATTACAGGCGCCTTTCATGGTGGTTCTACAACATTTTTAAGGGAATCTATTGGAAATGCAGTATTTTTTAGTGTGTATGAATATGTTCGTTATTATATGCACTTACAGCTAAATATGTGGTTCATCTGACCATAACAATTTGGAAGATATGGGAATTGGAATTCTGGGTGATGTAGCTGTAAACATTCTAACATTCTTGTACATTGATTTTTCAATTTTAAGTTACAATATGGTCTATCTGTATTTAGTTTTATTCTTAATTTTTTTTTTTTTTAGTTTTGATAAACTATTTTAACTTCAAACGTAACAAAAATTATTATCGAGACCACTTTAAAGAAAAACTCTTCCACAAATTCTTTCAAGTTTTAAATTGAATAAGATGTTATAAATTAGCACAAAAAGATAGATAGCAACACGGCGGAGGTTTTATAACAATCAAAATACTATTGAAACTAGATTACGATATTCAAATTGTTTCCTCTACCGGATGTCTGGACTTAGAGGATGCTACACACGCCTGGGTCCTACTATAGTAAAGAGCTTTTCTTGCTAATGCAGTTGTGATTCTCACTTGAGAGCTTTTCCTACTATACTAAGGAAGCTAATAATTAATTCATCCATCTAGTCACAACAAACTTTTTAACTTTTTTGAAGTTATATAATTAGTCACCACATAATTTTGATAATTTTAGTTATTTTAAGTTTTTAATTGTTTAGAATTATTATTAAGAAAATTTTAAAAAATTAAAATTATATTTTAGTTATAATTTAGGTACCAAATTAATAACTATTAAAATTAACGTTCCCTCATCATTGAGAAAATTTTAATGAAATGGTTAGTTTGCACGTTTTAAATGTATAAAAATTAATTTATTTATTTTTTAATAAATAGATCAAAATATAATTTATTTCTAAATATAGGGTTTTCTCTATACTTTTAACTGTGTATTTAAAACTTAAGAGATATGTGACTCAAATGGTTAATTTTGAATAGTTACATGATTAAATTGTAACTTTTTAGAATTGAACGATGAATGTGTAAAGTTATAAAGGAATGAGCATGGGTGTCTAAAAGTCTAATTCCAACAACAGCGACCGCTAACGTGCGCCTCTCAGTCTCCTCGACAAATTCCATTATCGCCAACATTTCACTGCTATTCGTCCCTCAGGTCTGGTTTATTCTCCAATCTCTGTATCTTTACATATTTCTTCAGGCCATATTAGTTATTTTGAAAACCCTAGATTTTCCTTTTCTTTTATTCTTTTTGAAATCTTATTTCCTCATTGGGTTACGTGCACTAGAGGGAGAGTAGGACCTAGGCATTGAGGATACTTTGTGGAAAACTCATTAATCGGAGGAAACTCTATCCATATTTAGTGTAAATAGAACATTTTGGTGAATATTTGTAAGGATTTGCTGAGGCTTGGAACTTTTTGGTTTTGGCTTCGGGACTTTTGGCTTATGGCTTTAGTTGCTTGAATGAAGGAATTTTTATTCGAAATTATGAGCTTCGGGCTTTTGGTTATTGAGACATGGAAAGTGATGACGGTTCAAACTCCAAGGCAGGTCCACAATTGCAATTTGATTTGGGGAATAATGTTGAGCTAGGGCTAGAAAAGGTTACATTACAGAATTCTTTGAAACTTAGGAACAAGAAAATGGATGGTGGTGGGGGCTCTAAGAAAAGACTAAAAGTAACAGCGGTGGAGGTTGATGTTGATTCAGATGATGATGAGCCCATTTTGTCCTTGTTGAAGTTAAGAAAACCCAAGAATCCTAAAAAGGATAAGGCTGGTTTGGAAGGCAGCGCTGGGAAGTGCAAGAAGGTTGAAGTTAAAGCAGTTAAAACTGAGGGCAAGAATGAGGAGGATTTGGGGGGAATGAATGATACGTTGGCCAGCTTTAGAAAGAAGTTAAAGGATCCCAAGAAAGATGTTGATCCAGGAGCAAAGAGGGAAAGGGATTATTCTTTGAATAAGTCTGTGGAGGGTGGTGTAGTTTTGGATGGGAAATCTGTGTCGAACACTGGTGTGAAAGGTCAGGATATTGGTGAAGACAGGTCTGATGCGGTTACTGATACAGTTTTCGAAAGAAAGCATACAGGGAAAGTAAGGAGAGCCAAGTTTGATTCAAAATCCAAGCCCATCGAGGTTGATGCTGAATCCAGAGCTAAGCTAGAGGAAGATCAGAATGAGGGAGGTTTGTCGCCTGAGGGTGGTTTGAATCAACATTCTCACGAGGCACAATCTGATTCAGTGAGGAAATCTTGCCCAATTACGAGTTTGAAACATAATTGCAAGGGTTCCCATCATGCTTCTGCTTCAAAGAATCCTAGCAGAAATTATGGTGATAGGTCTCATTCAGATTCTAGTTCAAGCTTCTCACATTCATTCTCCAAAAAATGCAACACAGCTGAGAATCAAGGATTTGGCCATAGTGTGTGTCAACAAGAAAGCATTTTGGAACCAGGTGACTTAAATGTTCAAAAGGGTCCTTCAGGGGATCCATGTAGGTCACCTAAAGTTTGTGACAAAGAAAAATATGGGCATTCCAACATTGAGCTCAGGGACAATTGCTCAGCAGTTGACCAGAGGAATAAGCCAGAAAGTGGAGGTTCACGACAAACTAAACATAACCTGTTACCGTCTGTTGTTGATTCACTGAAGATGGAAGAGACTTGCACTGATGTTCCAAATGCTTGCGCTGAGGAAAACTCTTTAGAAGACTCTGTTCATCCCAATGAATTTGTTGCCTCCATTCAGAGGTGCAACTCTGCTCTCCGTCAACCTTCTGAAGATGCATGCCATGGTGCTTGTGGTCCCAGCCATGATACTCTTTTCATCAGCAAAGAGGCCAATGTTGATTCTCCCACATCAACACCTGATGAAAATGAAAGTTTTCATGAAGATGCAATCTCTCTCCCCAGTTCTGAAATCAAAGACAGTATGTCATCAGCTGTACAGCGAGGTGGGCGCAGTATTAAAAAGCGTAGACATGGAGATATGGCTTATGAAGGGGATGCTGATTGGGAGAATTTGCTAAATGAGCAAGGGTTTTTTGGAAATCAACAGTTTGCAGACAGTGATCGTTCCTTTAGAGCAAAAGAGAAGTTTGATGAGGCAGCAGTATCATCTGGACTGAAAGCTCGTGCTGTGGGACCAGTTGAGAAGATCAAATTTAAGGAGGTCTTGAAGGGTAGAGGTGGGCTACAGGAATACTTGGAATGCAGGTTTGTGAATATTTATATAATTTTGTTTGCTGTTTGTAATTGTTATGAATGTTTATGAGTATGGATTCCTTTTTTATGCTCTCATTCTGTTTTTGTTTTAAACTATAACTATTAATTACATTGAGACCTTGGGTGCCAGGTAGCATCTTTTTGTAGTAATTTTATTTTTTGTGATCTGTGGTTTGGCATCTATAGTATTCATAAACTTTAAGGATTTGTACTGGTCACTTTCTTTGATAGGAGCTGATATGATCGCTAGTTTCCATTGTGCTGCATTCAGATTTTCTGTTTTAAAAAATTATGTTTTCTTCAATGGAATTTAATTTCTTGGTGCTGCAGGAATCATATCTTAGGTCTTTGGAGTAAAGATGTTAACCGCATTTTGCCTCTTGCTGAGTGTGGTGTTACTGACACTCCTTCAGAGGGTGAACCACCCCGAGCTTCCCTAATCAGGGAGATATATGCATTTCTTGATCAGGGTGTAAGTGTTTGCTCTTGAATGAGTGAAAATTTATCCATATGTTTGTTGATGGATACTGTTTTTTTTTTTTTGAATTTCTCTAATTTTAGTACCCTTGTAAAGTATGTTGATCTTGAAGTTTGGATAACCTCTCTTTGCAGGGTTACATAAACTTTGGAATTGCTTCAAAGAAAGAAAAAGCTGAGCTTAGGGTTAAGGATAACCGCAAGCTTCTAAAGGAAAGAAAAAATTATGGCAATTCTGTGGCCTCTGTTGCTGATTCAGAGGATGGAGTTGCCTTCATCCTTGGCCAAGTCAAGAATTCTGAAGCCTCAATGGATGCAAAGATCAGTGTTAGAGTTGATGATGAAAACCAGGCATCTGAAGCCACAATACCTGAAGTGTTGGTTGATTCGATCACATCAGAATTACCTTGCAGAAAAGAACAAAAGGAACACCCAAGTGATAATTGCCAGCAAAATGGCAGCATCAGTGCAAAACTAAACCCTTTATTGATTAGTTCGCAGGTTCCAAGTGCAGATCTATCTTGTGATGCTATTGACATGGGAATAGCCCCTGTAGTAACTCCAGAAGAAAGAAATGACTCACATTATGTTCAGTCTGCAACCTATGATAAACCTGATGGGAATCATCAACTGCAGGGTGATTCAGAGGTCAGAAAGAACATCATAATTGTTGGAGCTGGTCCTGCTGGATTGACTGCTGCACGCCACTTGAAACGTCAGGGATTTTCTGTAGTTGTACTTGAGGCTAGGGATAGGATAGGAGGTCGTGTTTATACTGATTGCTCCTCTCTTTCAGTACCTGTGGATCTTGGGGCTAGCATTATTACTGGAGTTGAGGCTGATGTGTCAACTAATAGAAGACCAGATCCATCCTCATTGATTTGTGCACAGTTGGGGCTAGAGTTGACTGTGTTGAATAGTTCCTGTCCTCTTTATGACATTGTATCTGGTCAAAAGGTTCCTGCTGATCTGGATGATGCTCTGGAAGCTGAATACAATAGTCTTCTTGATGATATGGTGTTTCTTGTTGCTCAAAAAGGTCAAAAAGCAATGACAATTTCTCTTGAGGATGGTTTAGAATATGCCCTAAAAAGGCATCGGATGGAAGAAATAGGAGCTGATATTGAAGAAATAGAATCACATTCTTCAGTGGATGCTGTCTATGACTTGAAAGCAAGCAATGGAAAAAAATGTTCTGAAGGGGAGATTTTGAGTCCTCTTGAGAGAAGGGTTATGAATTGGCACTATGCCCACTTGGAGTATGGCTGTGCTGCTCCGCTTAAGGAAGTGTCTCTTCCCAATTGGAATCAAGATGATGTTTATGGCGGCTTTGGAGGAGCCCATTGTATGATTAAAGGAGGTTACAGTAAGGTGGTTGAGTCTCTTGGAGAAGGACTTCTGATCCACTTGAGCCATGTAGTCACAAATATTTCATACGGCCCGAAGGACCCTGGGATTGATAATAGTCATCATAGGCAGGTCAAAGTTTCAACGTCAAATGGCAGTGAATTTTCAGGAGATGCTGTGCTGATCACTGTGCCACTTGGTTGCTTGAAAGCAGGAGCCATAAAGTTTTCTCCTCCATTGCCCCAATGGAAACATTCTTCCATACAGCAACTTGGTTTTGGAGTACTTAATAAAGTTGTTTTGGAATTTCCAGAAGTTTTTTGGGATGATACTGTGGATTACTTTGGAGTGACTGCTGAGGAAACAGATAGTAGAGGCCATTGCTTTATGTTTTGGAATGTCCGAAAAACTGTTGGGGCTCCTGTTCTTATAGCCTTAGTGGCTGGTAAGGCAGCTATTGATGGTCAAACTATGAGCTCATCAGATCATGTAAACCATGCTGTACTTATTCTCCGAAAACTTTTTGGTGAGGCTTCAGTTCCTGATCCTGTTGCCTCAGTTGTAACTGATTGGGGAAGGGATCCTTTCAGTTACGGTGCTTACTCCTATGTTGCCATTGGAGCATCTGGAGAAGACTATGATATGCTGGGCAGGCCTGTTGAGAACTGCTTGTTTTTTGCTGGAGAAGCTACCTGCAAGGAGCATCCTGACACAGTTGGTGGTGCAATGTTGAGTGGACTTCGGGAGGCTGTGCGATTAATTGACATATTTACCACTGGAAATGATTATACAGCTGAAGTAGAGGCAATGGAGGGTGCACAGAGACGATCAGAATCAGGAAGGGATGAAGTTAGGGACATAATTAAGAGACTTGAAGCAGTTGAACTTTCTAATGTCTTGTACAAAAACTCTTTGGATCGTGCTTGGGTTTTGAGCAGGGAAGCTTTACTACAGGACATGTTCTTTAATGTGAAAACCACTTCAGGACGACTGCATCTAGCCAAAACATTGTTGGGTCTCCCAGTTGAATCCTTGAAATCCTTTGCTGGGACAAAGGAAGGGCTTAGCACACTCAACTCATGGATGCTGGTATTATTGCTTTTCATGATTTATTATCCATCCTTGGGTCCTAAAATGAATTTGTTCTACTAATGCATATATTTAGTGGCACTAAATAATGGCTTTGATGTTTATTGTGTTCATATTGAAATTTATAGGATTCGATGGGGAAAGATGGGACTCAGTTGTTGCGCCATTGTGTTCGTCTTCTTGTGCTTGTTTCAACTGATCTACTTGCAGTTCGTTCATCAGGTACTTGTTTATTGTGCTACCGTATATATTTTTCCATAATGTACTTGCACAGTATGTGTGAAGTTTTTCTTTGTATGTTAAAATAAAAGTGGCTACAATGACTTTTTTATTAATAATTTTTTTAGGCATAGGGAAAACAGTGAAGGAAAAAATTTGTGTGCATACAAGTCGTGATATACGTGCTATAGCAAGCCAGCTGGTTAGTGTTTGGCTTGAAGTCTTCCGTAAGGCAAAAGCTTCTTCAAAGAGAAAACCCCTTAAAGATACTGCTTCAGGAAAGCCGCCTCTACACTCACAACATGGTGCTTTTGAGAGTAAACCAAGCTTGCAGGATCCATTTCCTGCTGGAAAGCAGTATCCTTTCTATGCAAAAGAGAATGGCAAATCGGTTGATATGGAGGTGGAATCTGTCAACCAAGGAATGTCAGAGGAAGAGCAGGCTGCCTTTGCTGCTGAAGCAGCTGCCCGAGCTGCAGCAAAAGCAGCTGCAGAGGTAGGTCTTTCTTGTACCCTTTCTACAGTGGCATATTGATATTGATGCATGGTCCTTAAACAACTGTTCCTTGAATACCACCTTGTAGAAGGCTTATCTGTGTTTTCGGATGTTTGGTTTTATCTTGTTTCTCTTCAACACCAAAAGATTTATAGAGCTTATACCTGTTTTGGTGTTAGCTTTTTCAGCATCAGCCTTCTCATATAACCTTTTAAGAGTATGTCATGAAGGCTTTTCTACTGTTAAAGAATTGAATGAATGCGTTGTTTTCACTTTTGATCAAGTTGATATCAAAAGTTGATAGGCTGATAAAATATGGGATAACTTTGTGATAGTATTTGACATCAATTTGAAAATGCAAAGAGTTGCCCAGCGGTGTAGTATAATCATATTATTCATGTAAATTTTGATTTTCATCTTCAATAAAAAAAATTCCTTCTTTCTTTCCTACTTTGTTGATGGACTTGTGCTCATAAAGAGATTAACTATTGTACTTCACAGGCACTTGCATCCACAGAAGCCAACTGCAACAAATTGCTGCAGCTTCCTAAAATTCCTTCTTTTCACAAATTTGCCAGAAGGGAGCAATATGCACAAATGGATGAAGGGAAATGGCCTGGTGGTGTTTTAGGAAGACAAGATTGTATATCAGAAATAGATTCTAGGAACTGCAGAGTCAGAGACTGGTCTGTTGATTTCTCTGCTGCTTGTGTTAACCTTGACAGTTCCAGAATGTCAGTAGATAACCTGTCTCAGAGGAGCCACTTGAAGCTTAGAGAATACTCTGGAGAAAGTTTGGCTGTGGACAGTAGTATCTTCACAAAAGCATGGGTTGAGAATGCTGGTAGTGAGGGGATTAAGGATTGTCATGCCATTGAGAGATGGCAGTCTCAAGCAGCTGCTGCTGATCCAGATTTCTTCCATCCTACAAATTTCAAGGATGAGGAAGATTCAAATGCTAGTTCAAGGCAAACAACCTGGAAGCATGATGGACGAGCAAATGAGAGCTCCATCTCCCAAGTTTCTGTAAACAAGGAGCGATTTGAAAATCATCCCCATGGTACTGATCGTATTAAGCAGGCTGTCGTTGATTATGTTGCATCATTGCTAATGCCCCTTTATAAGGCAAGAAAAATTGATAAGGAGGGATACAAATCGATAATGAAGAAAACTGCGACAAAGGTTTTTCTTCTCTTTTATTTTCACTCATTAGTTCTCAACTTTTTTTGCCTCTTTCCAGTCTGGTCATAGGCTTTTGTTCTTGTACCAGGTAATGGAGCAGGCAACAGATGCAGAGAAAAACATGGCTGTTTCTGAATTTCTTGATTTCAAGCGCAAAAATAAGGTATGCATATGCATTTCAAATGTTCTGTTTTAGGTTTATTATTTACCCAGTCTGCCTATAGACCTGTTGGTTCATCTTTTCTTTTTTGTTTTCCTCCCCAATTTTAAAGATTCTCTGAGGCACGCTACTGGCTTTATAATTGCTATTGAGATGATACAACCAGGGATTTATTGCTTTTGTTAGGCTTCATTTGTACATTAAATTTGATTTATGATTCTTATTATTCTGATTTTCTTTTTCACAATCACTTTAACAGACTTCCTAACAAAGTTGCTAAACTAAATAGTTCTTGCTTCCCCTCTTTTAGATAGCTAACCTTGATGCATCATTCTTAAATAAACTTAATTTTGCATGCTTTTGAATGCAGATTCGCCCCTTTGTAGACAAATTGATTGAGAGGCACATGGCAATGAAGCCAATCATGAAACCATGATGGTGTTAAGGATTGACTGACTGGTTATGCTTTATTGGTTGCTTCTCTGCAAGACCTATAAAAGCCTCTCTCTGCTTAAGTTCACTGCCTTAAATTATGGTGATGCTGGAAAAGAGTTATACAATCCACAGTTCATGATTCAGGTGTCCCTGGAACGAAAAAACATGATTCAGTGTTTTACAATCTGGATTGACCCTCAAAGGAAAGAAAAAGTCGCCCAAATTGAAGCCTTGCTGCAAACTAGGTCAGAAGCGGTACCAGAATATGGTAGAAGCATTTTGGATGCTGAATTGGTTTCTTTATTGTAAATGAGATCAATGAAAGTATTATGGTCATCATCTCTTCTGGATTGTGGGAAAACTTATTGGCGTCGAAGATGACATCAAGATCCTTGTATTATTGGCACAAAGACATAACTTCAAAGGGTGGTAGTCAAGATTCGAAATTTAATTCTTGGATTCCCACAGATTAGATATTACTTGTCTTACTTGTCTCTTTTTTATTTTGATGTGTACAGCTTAGAATGATGACAAGGATACAGAGATCGTCTATCTGGGAAATACTTCAACATTATCCTGATTTTTTAATTGAGCATCAATTGCTAACTTCAATTTCTTTCTTCAATTCTTTGTTGAAGGAATGATGTTTACATGGATGGAATGAATCTGAGGGGCAGTTGAACTGCATGCCATCAGCACACATGAAATATATATATTTTCTTCATTCCATGATAGAAGCCTTGGAGCTATTTCCTATATGACATTTACATTGAAAATTGCTTGTATCATCAGTTTTGAAATTGTAAAGCAATTAGCATATTAATACTGAATAGCTATCGACTGCTGGGTAAGTTATTAGTTAGAGAAATGCCCAATGGAATGCTATTGCTGGCTGTTTCAATTGATATACTTTGTGTGCAGAAGGTGAATGGAACATCCTTTCCATTTCTGGGTTACTTGTTCATTGAATGCATTTCAGTTGCTCATGCAAGCCTTAGATTCTGGTTTTCGCGGCTACATCAACAACAAATACTGCTCTCTCACCGCAGAAAGGTTTCTTCCCAACCGGGTATGGTTGTAGCCAAGGCCAGCCTCGTTCGATCCTCATCATCATTTCGACAGAACATGCTTTATTTTCACCGCAAACTTTGGCAAAACCTGCTTAAATGTCTTCCCTGTTGCTTTTTAAAATATTTAACACAAACCCTATTGCTGAAAGCAAGTAAATCTTACTGAAAGAATCGATTTCAATAGCAGGATACAACATCAAGGGAGGTTCTCGCCTTTTATTATTTGGCTTCATTTTCTGTTTCCTTCATAGATTTTTCTTAAATTACTACCCTGAAAATTGTTTACAATTGATTTCTACTTTCAAAAAAGAATATTTATATGAGCTTCTCTTTTGCCTCATGCTTGTGAAATCCGTTTCCTTTTTTTATGTGAATCATCTGTCTTTTATGAACCCATTGTTTTATTTTCAAACTCTGTAGTAGAAGAACAAGTGTTATTTCTTTTAGGGTCTGGGTCTATTCTTTCAATATGCATTTTTTAAAGTAACATTCTTCTATTAGTTTTATTTTAATAATCGGCCAAATTCATAATCAAGTTTAATCCAACTTTAAATTAAAATAAATTCTCTTAACATTATTTTCTTCATCCACAAAACTTGTTAAAGTCTTAAGAGCACTGAATTTCTTACCATTTGACACAACAAGAATCCACAATCCTCCTTAATTATGATTTGCTTGCATACCCAACATTATTGACAAACCATTAATTTTAGTCTATAATTTGAAGTATTAAATTTCAGTGGATTTTTAATTCTATAATCTTATCTAAAATAATAATATATGTAAATAAGAATCGAGTTTAATGGATAATCCATAAATTAATTTACATATTTAAATGGTGATGATGATTGTATTAAATATAAATAGATGAAAAGGTGACGAAGTAAAACTTAACTCATAACAATCATGGTGTTTTCCTCGACTTATTTCTGAAGTTATATTAAAAAATAATCCTTAAATAAATTAAATTATAAAATAAATTAACAGGAGATACAATTCTAGTATATATATTATAAAATAAGCAACTGCTAAATTGTAAGAAGAAAAGGAAATGATATAGTAAAAAATAATAATAATAACGCTGCACTAGAGTATCTGGTAAGGAGGCTATTCGTTCTATGAAGCTGCTTTTTCCAACACTGACACTCACTTTCATCATTTTCCTCTTCTTCAACACCACCCTGACCCTCCATGCATTCCTTCTTCCTCCAACAAACTTTGATGCTTTTGAGTTGCTCACAAGCAAATGCAAGCCTCAACGCCTCCCCTACTGATTCAGGTTTTGGAGGAATTATCCACTCCTGAAATTCCTCCTCAGTCCATCAACAATTATGTCTTTCATCAAAATTTCTGAGATCCCATGGTCTGGCCATCTCTGTAAAAGCCATTGCAGTCTCAGGAAATACGAGCGAACACACTCCTCACTGCCTTGATTCATCATGCCAAGTTCATTCCTCAGCTGCTCTTCACTTGGGTTTTACGATACGCCTGCAGAAAAGATGCCTTGATTTCTGCCCAACCCAGTGAAGGGTATGGTTCTATGTGTAGATCATACCAAAGACCAGCCTCATTGTGTAGGGTGACTGGGAAGACCCTCATCATCATTTCAACAGATGATGCATTATTTGCACGGCAAACCTGCTTAAATGAGTCACTGAGCATTGCTTGGGACTGCCATGAGACCTTAAAATATGAAGTGGCGGAATTGGAGAGTGAATTCAAAGAGGGGTATTCTTATTGGCGTTGGTAACGGATTGTGATTTAAAGTCGGAAGCATGATCATCATAGTCATAGACACAGTTCTCATTCTCTGGTTGTTCCAACTCATCTCCAGTGGGAGAATTGTTGTGTGGTGGGTGCAAGTGGCCAAGAGTTGGGTTCTTGTTTTCTTGGGCAATTTGGTTTTACAGACGGAAAATAGTAATAACTACCTCTTTCAGTCGACAAAAAAGGCAACTTCTAATTGTGAGGGTCTCAAACTATTTTCTTCTATCAATTCAGTTTAACGTTTAATTTAATATATAAAAATATACTAATATTTAAGAAGAATGTTATCTTTTAAGGAAAATTTATTTGGCATTGCAGTCTTCTAAAGAAAACAAATTGCATTTTGCATCATGTGCAAAAGATTGTAGATTCTTATAAGATATCAAAGTAGAATTGTGAGGAGTTCCTTCTTTTCTTTTACAACAACAATACATGTTCAAATAAAACCCAAACTAAAATTTTAAAATAGAAACCTCACATGATATTTAAACACATTTGGATACTCAAGTGCAGGGCCGCCAGCCATTGAAATCATACAAGGATCAGAAACTGAACCCACATTATGCCCAGTAGGATTACTTTCAAGAGTCGCCGCAAAGCATAGCATGTACCCAAACAAACAAAAACTAATTATAAGAAGAAAGGCAAAGATTCATAGCTGGTCTGGATTTCATCTTTGTATACTGCCAACCCTCTCTACCAGCAGGAGAAGATGTAAATTACAAAGTTTTTGACTTTCCTCTTCCATTTTTTTTTTTTTGCTAGTCACGTACCACACCACATGAGAATGAAAAACTCTAAAAGAAAATCTTGTTTTTAGAATGACCGGGAAAATTATAGAAAGAACAAAAAGAAAAAGTATAATACAACCCGAAAAGCCGACAACACTGTTAACACCTCTACCAGGTTTTCTATACAAACAGAATGGTAATGGTATCAGCAGAGAGAGTACTCGCAATCAAGCAAGCGCGATAGTATTTCCCCACAACTCGGCCGCTCTTCCGGTTCTGCCCAACAATCTGTGTACCCAACAAATTCAACCACCCCCCAAATGTGGTCCATGAGATCAATAAGTAAAAAAAATCCAGTAAAAATGTATGAAAACATTGTCTTGTGTACCTGAAATTAGCCTGCCCAGTGGACCTTCGGGAATCTCCAACCTTGATCCTTCGTTTGCAACAGCATAAACTACCTGAACCAGTATAGCAAAATGAATATGTATATATCTTCCAATATTGGAAATATATCTATAAGGTAAACTCATGTTTTGAGAATGACCAAGTAACAAGCATACAGCATCATACCCTTTCTGGTGGTACACCTTCCCATGGCCTATTTAAAGTACAAAGTTCCCACATTATCACTCCAAGGCTAAAAATATCACATTTTTCAGTGAAAGGTTCATTTCGAATGAGCTCAGGAGCCATCCATTCAGGCGTTCCAGCAGATGCGGAGTCTCTCATAGGTCGGCTGGTCATTATTCTGGACAGACCAAAATCACATATCTTAACAGTCCAGTGCTTATTCACAAGGCAATTTGCACTTTTCAGATCACGATGAACAATTTTCATCCGATGCATACACATCAACCCCCTATATGAACAAAGAGAAAAATCTAGTCAGCATCACATTTTTTGTTTTACTTAAAAAAATGTATTCATGCACAAACCATCAGTTCATTCATCCCAACATGATCAATTAACCTAATTATACAGGTCCAAATATATTTGAAAATAAATTGTTTTTCTACAAACTCAACAAGCTTGAGTACAAGAATGTTCAGACTCTAGGTGTAAATATAAAACTTCTGAAAAAATCTTCTTAATTGTACTATATTCCTTTCAAATATGAAGGCAAAGAAAGATATGCACTTTGTAATTGATGCACAGGCCTAACAAACCTGCAGATATCACGCAACATTTTCAGTCTCCTCCGCCAGCTCAATCGTTTTTTCTGACCACTCAGATGGATCAAAAAGTACAACGATCCTATCTCCATGTATTCAGTAATCATCGACAACTGTGGTGGCTTTGTGCATGCCCCCAGAAACAAGATAACTGCAAAAAGCAGAACTCCTTGATTTACTTGATGATGAAACAAAGCAAACTTGCCAATGTTTCTTATGGTTCAATAGGAATCTTGTATATATGAGATAACTTACTAAAGACACACCGCCAGTGTTTATTTATTTATTTTACTTCATTTTCTGTTTGTTTTATTTCCGGTTGGACTACAAGACAATCCCAGACAAACCTAAAAATTAAAATTCTAGAGAAGGCCATAGAAATGTACCATTGGGATGTCGAAGTCGGCTGGAATCACAAACATGTAGAAACACAGTTGAATCAAGCATTATCAGAAAGATATTTAAACAGGAAAACATTAATAACTTTGGAACATATGGACAAAAGGATACCTAAGAATGGATATCTCATTGCAGAAATCTTCCATGTTTTCTGCAGTAAGATCTTGCTCCAAAAACACCTTGATTGCAACATCTGTTCCATTCCATACACCCCGAAAGACTTCTCCAAAAAACCCTGGACAATAAACACAACAAAATGTTGATAGAAATACAACCTGCTCAGTGAGAGTTTTCTAGAAAGATGGTATTTCTATCCATAATTAAGCACAAAATATTAATGCTTTGTCAGGCAAATCAATAAAAGCAGTGTCCAATGGCTTTTCATATGGTTTTCTGATATAGTTTGCAGAGGCTATTAAAGCATATGATTAAAATTTGCTGTTTATATGGTCTCATTTTATAACCTTCACAACTGACACCTAAAAAAAGGGGGTAAACAAAATGAACAGAAAAAATTAGATGACACTTCCTCTATTTTGTCCAAAAGCATACAAAAATTAGAAATATATACATGCATAAATATACAAAGAAAAAAACCCAATTTGAAAATTAATGATGTACAAAATAGCCTCTCTTATGCATTCAACTGGAGAAAACAATTGACAATAGATGAGAAGGCCCAACTTGAATAAAAAAAGCACCAGAAACTCTGAAAAGAAGAGGTTCAGGACTCAGGAGACCACCGCATAAGATTCAAGTACAAGTGCAATACCAATTGTACAACTAACCTAACTAGTGAAAAAACAAAACAGGTCACATATTAAACAATTGAGAGGTTAACAAAGACCATGTACTTCAATATCATACTAAGCATCCAACCTAAAATGAAGAGTGGAGATTCCCTATATAAATATAAGGCAAAAAAGATTAAACTTCACTAAAGTGAGGTAACAGCATTTAGCCTATAACTTGAAACATGATAAAACCATCAGTCTAGTGGTTTCTCTAATATTCATCTGATTCAAGTGCCTGATATTTATAAGTTTTATTCCTGACCATTCTCGTGAAATTGATTTTGACAATCAGTATCTTGTCAATCTAATTTTCTGTAAGCATCATATCAATGTCACCATTCATTTCAAAGTTAGACTAAAGAAACCTTTAATTGGCATTATCGTCTTATTCAAATGCTGCTGCATTTAAAGTAGCATTTAGGACAGCCAGTGCTTTAGCATTTTGTTCTATACCAGTTCCCCCAAAAAAAAAAAAAAAAAACAACCCAACAGAAAGAAAGAAAAAAGAGGCAACTGTTCTGCGAAATATGAGAAAGAAAATGTAATGCATTAATCTAAATGAAGCAGGCGCAGGTAAGTTCATAGCAATTATACCATAGAAAGTTGAGAAGAGTGCTTACCTATCCCAACACGAGTTCCGACAGTTAATTCGGAGAAATCAATATTCCATTCAGTGTAAGGTAATAAAGGGTTATTGTTGAACATTGGAGATTCAAGAATTTTATTCCATGTTGCTACCATTTCATCATTTGCTACATAGCCTGAAACTCCAATTCTCTCTGAAGTTCGACTCCTATAGCCATGTGGAGATGATGGCAGTGATATAGCTCTTTGAGAATCTATTTCGTCCCTAGAAAGGTTATACAATGCAGAGCTCCCGCCAGCAATATTATTGTGGCCATCAAGATGGAAGTTTGATGCCTAAGAGAACAAGAAGAAAACTTCAATGACCTATTAATTGTATTCAACCACATCCTCTCAAAAGGAAAGCATGTTCCAGTTTTCTGTTTTAAAGCCTTGCCACTAAACAAAGATTTTGTGGAATTAAGACAACAAAAAGAAAATAACAAAAGTTAATGTAACTATTTTATGGCAATTTGCATATAATCTGTGCATAGATTAGTTCTATTGCAATCAATTCTTTTATGGAATATTCGCACTGTGCAAATGGTAACAAAACAGAGTACAACTTTCTTATTTTAAAACCAGTAGCACAAATTTATGATATTAGGGAAATAAACAAGAGCAAGAGGAAAAAGTTTCCTGTGTTGATGTAATAACTTTACAAACATTAGAAACAGATAAGAAACAAGCATAAATCAGGTAAGGCATCAGAGCAACAATCATCAAAATGTGACTCTTAACAGAGAAGATAAAAAGCACTTCTTGTCCCTCTCCACATTTTAAGGAAATATAATTCATGTCGAAAGGAATTTTCCAACATCTATAGCAGCAAAAGTAACTGCACAAATCTGAAAGCTTCCCTATAACTAGGAGTCCCAAACTGATTAGAGGTCTAAGCAAATACAGTCAATTTCTTTTGTGTGTGTGTGTGTGTCTATATATATACAGAGAGAGAGAGAAAAGAGATCCATTTACACTAATATGAAACTGTATTAGTTTTACACACCTTCATAACTTTTATATGATTAATATTTTAACAAATCAACTACTGGATTTAGCAGTATAATCATATTTATCATGCATGTAAATTTCAAATCAATTAGATAACTCCATAATATTGATTGAGAAAACTACATTTTTTTTTCATATATACTTAATGGTAGGAATCTATTACATCGAACACAGACATTTTATTTACTCAAAACTCGACATGCATAATCAATGTTAATAAAACATGAATCATATAACCTGTTATGAGAATGTGTAAAAACTACTTCAATTTTACACTAATGTCAAAGGATCCCACCCAGTCATATATAAAATTCTAAACCCGAAATGATTATATCAGAAAATAGAAACAAATACCATATAACAATAGATACAATCCCCTAAAAAATGCAATTAATTTAAAACAAAACCAAAACTGTAATTATCAAGTGAGACTCATATTATGTCCATTAAACAACATCTCCTGAAATGATCGACAGTGGTGCAAAAAAAATGTAACTGTATAGGCATAAATGGTGAAAGGCATGTTTGCCTTCTTGAAGGGATAGGGAAAAAGACTTGTTCAAGTGCAGAACATCCCACCATGATAAAGTAAATTTTTTGTAAAAGAGACGTACATTTTCCTGAAGATCTGGACTCCTATCAGTTGAAGAATGGGAAAAAGATCTATCTTCCTTGCGCTCTTGCAAAAGACGATTTTGCTTCAATGTTTCATTCATAGCTCTTACAGCCCTGAAACAATACAGACATAATTCAAGTTAAACAACTACATAACAGAATGCATGCCCTGCCAAAAAAAATATCCCAAAAGTTTCAGAAAATATGCAGCAAAATGCACGTTCAGGTAACACCAAGGAGCAAACAAATAAATATAGGCATCACTTGGTATGCTTTATCAAAATATATTAGTGGATTGAAAACTAAAAGTCTACTGAGGTAAACAACTAGACAAGGTCATTTTAAACATTAATTGTGCAGTTCAATATCTAAAATTAATATGAACAAAAGCAAGAAGCCACCTTCATATGAAGCCTATAAGAGACTAGTTTTTTGTTTCATTTGATAATAGGATTAGGGATGCTAGGGTTTGAACCCAAGCTGTCATGCCACACAAGCCTCTTGCTACTAGAACAAAAGGTTGTTGACAAGGATAATTATGATTAATTCCAAAGCTATTACCCATGAATAACTTTTTAAAAGAAAAAGATAAACTAGATTTTTCTATCCATTACATAGGGTCCAAACAATAAAAATACTTGATGCAATTGACAAATTAATATCTTCTATATAAAGGAAGAGAATAAAGGAGAAAAAAAAAAAAAGAGGAAGATTAGATGTTTAGAAAATGTTTCCCTTTGACATCTCCAGTTTTACCCAGGAAAAAAAATCAAATAAGGGTATAATAACCAAATCTTTGTTTACCAATTTTCAGCAAAAGAGGAGATTTACATAAATTTGCTCCAACTATTTGGCCATGTTGGAAAACCAATGTTCCAATTTGCCAAATGTAGTTATTTACATTATCTTGTTGACCAATGATCATACTTAGCGTAACAGGAAACAGAAAGTACAAAACAATTTCTAAAGCTAAAGGAACCCTAAGGTAAGAAGGTTTATGACAAGAGCGAACTGGAAAACATGAAGAGATAAATTCAAGTTCATATTCAAGGGCTCAAAAGTTGGAGAATAACTTGTTTAAGTGGCATAATTTAAAACAATTCTAGCTGTAGAAAGTAAAAATTATGCAAACCGAAGGGTCAATCTGAAGAGATTGGTAGCACTAGATTTAATACTTAGTAGACACCTTGCATAAAAAGAAACTGTGTAACTTGCATGATAATTACGTAGGCCATAACAGCAAGACCCATGTGCCTCATTATACTACTAATTTTGTTTGTAACATAAGCCTGAGCAAATATGTTCCCAATACACTGGTTTAAGACTGCAAGAAATCAGCAATCAATTAGATTTTTATTTGATCAAATGGATACATACTATTTTTCTTTTTCTACATTTTGGAGAAAAAAGAAAGAAGGGTCAAAGGCAGGATGGCTTAAATTTTAAGATTTATCACTGAACCATCTCTCACAATTGTAGACAAGCAAACCAGACTTAAGGAAATTTGTGCTCCCTCCCCACTAACAAAAGAATTGTATATCCACATTTTTTGTGCTGTCCCCACCTTTTTTTGAATGTAAGAAAAATGTCCAAGAGATTTCCAGTTTGAACAAACTATATAACGAAACTCTAGGGTACATGTTAGAACCTGACAACCTTAAATCACATCTAATTACTCACAGCAAGTATCCTGAGTACATCAATTTATGCACTTCAGATAAAGTTCATTTAAAAGATTTTCAACATATTAGCACCTTTAAGGAAGTTATTGATATTCAAGGCTCCAAAGAAACTTCTATCTGTTGGCCCTTCTTTTTAGTGAATTGTAAATTAAAAATCCATTTTAATTAAGGCCCAGAATGGTTGAGCTAAACCAAAAAGAAAATCTGGGAAGGCACCTTGGAAGTAGAAATGAGTTATCTTAATACTAGAACCAGAAGAAAAACAGAAATGCTAGGAAAATGAGTGAGAGAAAGAAAGCTAGATCAGTCAAGCATAAGAAGAAGTAACTCTTAACAAGAAATATAATCAACCTTACGATATCATCACTGATCTCTGGAGTCATGCTAATGCTTCTTCTCCTTATTCTACGAGCTTCAGATGTTGATGCACCATCTGATCTATAGCTAGATCTACAGTTCAAAGATAGCACTAAAATTTGTCAACAATTTGACTTTTAATTCTAAAGTTAATTTACAGAACACAGGAAAGGGAATGAAATGAGATTAACATTAGACCAGAACATTCTTTTCATTAAAGCCAAGGTAAGCATATTAAACTAAAAACAGACATCTGAATTCAGAACATCACCGGCTTGCAAAGCAAGATAACACTACCAGATTACCTGAACAAATGCTTATACACAGAACACAAGTATTTATCTTGAAATACTGGTATGATGAATAAAAATACAGTTATGGAAAGAAATCTGTTTGAAGGAAACTCCAAACTCAGCTCCACATCCTCTCTACATCCAACTCTAATACCCAAATGAAAGAAGTTTTGCAGCAACAGAAGAGTTTGGGGGAGGGAGGATGGAGATTTGCATGTTTTGAAATCAAAGACACAAGCATATACTGCAGCCTTATCATCACTACTCATGGCAAATATATGTTTTTCAGGAAACATGAGAACCAATTTCTGAATGAAAAAAGTAGATTAGATTTAATGAAAAAGAATCCAATCAAAAGGAACCTTGATGCAGTAATATCATCACCAAAATCTCTATGTGAATTCCTATCACCACTTAGCTTGGACCTTGCACGTGCTCGAAAAGATGGATGCTCTGGACTGCAAAGCCATTAAAAATTTAAAAGAGCAAGAATTACTTAACACATACTCTAATACAACTTACTGCCAACATGATGCAGGAGAAAAGAAATGAATTAGCCTCAAATTCTGTAACGTTCAGTTCTATTGTCCTCCTTGTATAGATTTAGGTTACCTTGTCTATTTATATAGTTATTAGTTTTAATTATTTTCCAAGTATCAGGATTTTAGGGTGATATTGGTATTCTGCTTTGTAATAGGGTCAATTAGGTTTACCATGACCAATGTTGAGATATTCTCCTATTGAGTTTCTTCCCTATTCTCTAATTCTTCTATTCCTCTCCAATTCCATTCATTTCACCTGAATTGTTGCCACATACCTCCGATTTTCCCTATACATTACTATTGTATTCTCATTCTCCAACCTGTTCTACATCACTGCATTGCTATGGCATCCCATCTATAACTATTTAATAAAAAGTGCAGGGACCAACAAGAATATCCGGTCATAATAAAACACAAACCATATAATAATAAGATCACACCATTCACTTTTAGCACATATCAAATCCAAAACACAAAAGGGCATGAGAGCAACCTGGAACTGGCGGTCCGCTGTTCAGCAATAACCTTTCTTCGGCTTCGACGCCAGAAAGTCGTAGCAATATTCGGTTCACTATGTGACAGACTAAGGAAGCAAAATAAGTAAATATATAAAATTAGAAATTATCAGAAATGCTATGGCATATTAAATATTCAATCAAGCAGGTATTTTATCTTGTGAGCTTGGAAGCACAGGCACACAGATAAAACGGGTATGACATGACACAACATAGAAACAGTAATATTGCAATTTCTAAAAATTTTAAGACACAGTTATGACAAGACTCAGAAATAAATTTTTTTATATAATACTATACAATAAAATAGTAAAATTGATATTTTTCAATAAAACATTAATATGCAAATAGCTTTTCAAAATTTTTAAATTAAATTCCTTCAGAAAAAATTGCTCATTGTAGTTCCAAATTTGGGAAAATTGAAAAAAGAAAAAGATTTTCATCACATTTCTAGGCATGTCAAGCCAAGTCCAAACAAGTCCAATCATATCCTGACATGTTTCTGCCATTTATTTTATTTTTATTTTTTGATGTGTCCTCGCATCTGATATGTATTCTATCATGCTGTTGACAATGTGTCCGATACTTGGATGCTCACTTGACAGAAGTGTCTGTGCTTCATAGATTGTGAGATGTCACAAGACCTGATCTAATTTTGAATGGAACTGAAGGTTCTCAATTTTTCAGCACTGCAGCAACCCAAACTAGAATTATAATATTTTACTTATCAAAATATATTATCTTTCTAAACATCTCACAAACACTTCTGACCTAGTACATTATGTCAAACACGCTCAAAAGGATAGTATGTGCAATATTGGAATGTGTCAAATGTCATCTGCTGACCTGTCAGGCTCAACTTTCTCAGAAAGTCCATAGAGAGGACTATTTGGCTCCAATGGTGAATCACAGGAATCATTTTCAGCAGAATCACTCTCCCCTGCTGCTGAAATATGGGTCATAAAAATAGCCTTTGTTGATCTAGGTATCAACTGACCCGGAAACCGCATA
Organism: Gossypium arboreum; assembly: GCF_025698485.1. Classification (NCBI taxonomy): domain Eukaryota; kingdom Viridiplantae; phylum Streptophyta; class Magnoliopsida; order Malvales; family Malvaceae; genus Gossypium; species Gossypium arboreum. The sequence continues at coordinate 7,823,140 of NC_069073.1, read as the reverse complement.
AGATCAACTAATAGCTCCACAGAATTTAACACAACTATCACAGACATGTGTTTATAAGAATCTGCGCACTCAATAACCCCATCATTTGGCAAACCCTGAAAGAATGACACAAGAAATTGGCACAGCCTTTCAGTCAAAGATCTGACAACCAACAATAAAGAATGCCTTGGAAAATCTTCTATATTATCAACCTAATTTCACACAGTCTGAAACTTGAAACTGAGATATGGTATATATGGAAGAGGAAATAAATCATTTAATCTAACCAGACAATTGAGAGGGAGGAAAGAGAAGAGCTTACCATCATGAGCTTACTTTCAAGCCCTACAGTATCTGCTAAAACTTTAAACAAAATGGCTCGTGGGCGACACAAACCATGTTTTATTTGCCCCAGCAACTGGACACCTTGATTTTCAAGCATGTGGGAGGTTTCATCTAGTACAGCTTTTGCTGGACTCTCCACAGTGGTACGTTTATAAAAATCAGAAACCTAGGTAAATAGCAGGAATCATTATAAACAACCAAATTAGAACTGAAAAGATGAAATAAATGCTTACAAAGGACCTCCAATAGGAATGCGCTATGTTGCTCTAACTCTTCATTTTTCCCAACATATATACACATCCAACATCCATATCTGACACATATCTGGACATGGGTATGGGTATGATTCTCCAACTATGTGGAGAAACTTAGAAAAAAAAAAAAGCATTTTTGTATCGGATGCATACCCATATCCAACATTCACCTCCAAGTAGGAGTAACATAGGGAATATGAGTACAAAAGACAGATTAACAAAGATCATGACATTATTGCCTTGTCCCATTGTTCAAGGGCAAAACTAGCCAGCATTGACCATAGGTTTTATCCTATTTATTTCTCATGTTAATGCAGAGAACTGAAATTAAACTATATAAAGACCTACGAAGGTACTTTATCAACATCTGGAATTACTGAAATTTCAAATTTAGAAATTTTATTCCATGGGCAAGCACAAACAGAAACAGGCATTTTGTTATGTACCTTCTAGCCTACAAAATTCCCTTACAAAATCTTTTCATGTATGTTACAGGCCATATTTATTTCAGACTACTTAACATTTAGCAAATATCAGTAGAAAATTGCCTGCAGTGAAAGGGATATAACACTTCTTTTTGTTACCAATATCACTAGAAGAAGCTGAAATATGTTAAAAGTGGTACAGTAGGAAACTTTTGTACATAATATGTCAAATAGCATGCACCTTAAAAGCTCACAAGATAAAGGTCATTCATGAATGACTGACATAGTGTGCTTCCATAAAGAAACTTTATTTTCAAAAGCAAAGAAAAGAAAATTTATCTGATAACAAGAACAGCATTAAATAGATGCATCTAGCCATATATTGCTATTGACAAGGCAACAAAACAATCTGAAATACAGTCAATGAGAACACTAGGTGTCGTGGGCCAGAGGAAGATCGGCTAAAGAAGAAATGAAATAATAAAAACTATTCTCACCAGTCCGGCAATCTTTTTAATCATTGCAGCTGGATTGGAATTTAATCCTTTAACCAGTGCCACAATCAACTGCTTCAGCATAGATAGCTTTTTATCTTTCTCAGTATCCACAAGAATAATATCAGCTCTATAACCTTCTCCACCCAATGCCTGAAGCTCTTCCAATGTAGGAATAGTGTCAAAATGCTCCTTAAGTCTTTTATCCTGCGAGTAGTAATACTACTTTAAAGAACAATCATATGAAACAAGACCAAATGAAAATCTAAGTGCAGAAATCGTGCATTTGTTATTGTCAGTACACCAGCACATATATGAACCATATATCATCCAAGTAACAGCATTAAACAGGCATAAAATATATTCTGATTTTACATTTCAAGGAATTTACAGAATCCTTTGTGGAGATTCCTTGCCGGATTTCTTTGCCAGGATAAAAAGCATTTCCTGAATAGTGTAAAGAAAATATCTGCTAACAGAACAATAAAGGACAAGGAGGTAGCTACCCTTTTTTCCTTCAATAACAAGTTTTTATCCAATAAACCAATTGCAATTAATTTCTATCTTTATGCCATTACTTTTTCCTCGGCAGAGTACAGTTCAAGTAAATAACCATCAAATCCACAAAAAGAAATAATTTCCTTTCTTCAAAATTCCATCACATTTCTCGGCATAGAAGCATTGAAGTGCTCTGATTCATTATTTGATGATGTAAATGCGCTCTTTCATTCTTAAGAAAAATGAAATCTATTATCATCACACACTAACAAGATTTTGATATTAACATGTGCTCTGAAAATGCTTACAGCCCTCCATATTCTAGTCTATCCAATGTTGGACATACAAGGACCTGAAAAATTATCTTTACCTTCTGTGTATCTCAAGGTGTATGATTCATGTTTGATTTTTTTCACTAGAGTGATCGAGATTCAGTTGATCTAGGCCAAAAGCTGACCTACATCACAAGACTCCTTCTTTGAAACACTTCGGAAGTGGCCCAGTAACAATAATGAACCAGAAAACACAAAACCATCTTATTTACTCGAGAAAAAATGGTAATCCAACCACATCCATCCTGTTCCTCATAAATAAAGTTTAAATCCTTATAGATGAAAACACTTGAGATCAAGGTACCATAATAATTTTGAAAAAGCTGTTATACTTTTCTTCATTATCTGAAATTCTTTAGAGATTAATTATCAGATATAGATGGCTCTTCATAAACTTTGAAGCAAATGTCACATCAGCCCCCCCTATTTCCTTCTGTGTATCTCAAGGTGTATGATTCATGTTTGATTTTTTTCATTAGAGTGATGGAGACTCAGTTGATCTAGGCCAGAAGCTGACTTACATCACAAAACTCCTTCTTTGAAACACTTCGGAAGTGGCCCAGTATCAATAATGAATCAGAAAACACAAAACCATCTTATTTTACTCGAGAAAAAATGGTAATCCAATCACATCGATCCTGTTCCTCATAAATAAAGTTTAAATCCTCATAAACAAAATTTAAATCCTTATAGATGAAAACAATTGAGATCAAAGGTACCATAATAATTTTGAATAAGCTGTTATACTTTTCTTCATTATCTGAAATTCTTTAGATATCAGATATGGATGGCTCTTCATAAACTTTGAAGCAAATGTCACATCAGCCCCCCCTTACCTCAATTGATCCTCACAACATAAAAACCAGAGTGGGGAAACTTGCAGCAAAAGCCTTCTTCGTTAACAAATGAATTTTAACCACCTCAGTTAAAAGTCAAAAGCCTTACTTGAGTCAACCTCTCTTTTACATCTCACCTAACCCAAAATCTTTATATCATTGCTCTGTCATTTTAACACAGCATATTCCTATTCCAAAACATCAGCAAACAACATCACTAAATCAACTTGTGGCAACTAGACAAACAAGTGGTTAATACCTGAGTAAATGTATCTATAGTGATAATCACTAAGCATTCCCACAAATAAGAGGTAATACCTTAATGAACCTATCAATCAAAAAAATCCATTCATTTCAAATTATATCATTGACTCATCATGATATGCTTGAGGAAATTTGTTGAATCCAACAATAGATATCCTAAATAAGCCCATCAAATGTCATCATAATATCCTAAATAAGACACAAAATGAAGATGAACATCTATCTTTGAACAAGGAGGGTGGAGAGCAATAGAAAGCGCTTTGAAACTAACAAATAGATTAAAGTGAAAATATCTACAAAAGAAACAACTATTAAAAATCAAAATAGATAAGAAGCAAATAATGAGGGGGAAGAAAGCAAGAGGCCATTATCATATGAAAATATCAACAAAAAAAAAAAAACTATCAAACATCAGTATAAATAAGAAGAAAATAAACATGGGGAAGAAAGCAAGAAGCCATTATCATATGAAACTCAATTTCAATCAAAGAACAAGAAGAGTTGAGCAGCTAGTACAGTACAATTAATCACAAAGTAACATATCCTCACCGGAATGACAGAATAGAAGCCGTTTGGAATTGGTTCAGAAAGCACTCCAGAGCTCCACAAAATCTGTGATGCTGTCTGAGATGACAATCCATCTTGCTCAAAAGTTCTAGGCGATTCCCTATTACTTGAACTCTCTTCATGAGAACCTAAAGAAACAGAACCAAATTTTTCAATAAAATCTGAAGACCACCATGTTGCATTAGAATGCCCTTGCTCTTCGGGACCAGCATCATCTCGTGTCTCTTCCATGTCCTTAAGTATTTAAAATGCAAAACCATATTCGCCCCTACTTCTCAACCCATAAAAGATATTTTAAATCTAGGAATAGTTCGCAGGAAACAAATCATATGATGACAAGCTTCTTTTCTACTGACTTGCTCAAGCTGGAGGCCATCAGACCTGAAGAGAAAAGATCATTAGACGAAATGGGCAAAATTTTTTGCTTCTGAATTCAATAAACATGCAAGATGTAGCACCTATTATTAAAGGGGAAACACCTACAAGCAAATGAAGCCAAGACAAAGCAGAGTACAATGATAATGTCTTCAAACTTCCCTTAAAAAGCCTTTGGTCTTATTAAAATCCAAAAAATTATTATTTCACAAGCATATCAGCCAGCCTATCCAATAAATCATTTTATACCAATATAAAGATCACCAACCAACAAATATTCAGAATAAAATAGTCGATCCCCACTTAATAAATTAGTGAAATTAACTCGTTTCTATCTAATTCCTACCCACTAAAAAAAAATATCCATTCCAACTTGGGAAAGCAATTGGAGTTCTCAAATGATTAATAATCTGATAGACAAACATACAAATAAAGCTGATTAACGAAGAAAAATTATAAATCAAATTAGAAGATCTACTAACAGAAAAACCCAATTAGACATATACTTGAAACGAATCAAAATAAGCATCGCATTTTCAAAAAAAAAAAATTACACTTGAATCCGACTCTCTTTTATCACCGATAATCGATAATACCAAACGGTTGGTCTTTCCCTAATCGACAACAAAATCTAATCCAGCTCCAGCCCAAACACGGGAAAAATAGATTATTCAATCGCAAATAGCTCGTCTCTAAATCTGTAAAACTAAGAAAATAAAAACAGAAACTGAAAGGATGTGAAATGAAAGGAAGGAAGAAATTGAAATGACGAAGTTACCACCAGCAGATCCCTGCATTTGAATCGGACACCGACGGCATTTGAATCTCAAGCCATCCGTTTGTGAATTAGCCCCATCTTTTTCGAATCACGCATTCTTCTACACAAACTCAGCACCAGCCAGAAAGATACTGATAATTTATTGGTTGAGAATAAGAATGCAAACCTAAAGGAGAAGGGAACGAGGAAATGAAAGAGAGAGAAATGAAAGAGCGATGGATGGGATTTTTTGGATTTTAATATTAAATAAGCGATGTGTAGTCGTTTATTAATTATTTCTTCTTCTTTGCTTTTGTTTGATCTATTGAAGAAACCAATGGCTTTTTTACTTCTGAGTTTTTAGGGTAGGAGGAGAGAGGGTGGGGGAGGTGGTGAGTCACGTGCTGGGAATCTGGTGACCCCTCCCCGACAGCCAGCTGGCAATGGGGTTGGCTCTCATCTTCCTCCGCGTGAATCACCCCCTCCTTTTTACCTTTTCTTTATTTATTTCTGCTCAAATTTCAAACATAGTCCCTTTACTTATCAATTTCTTCCAATTTAATCTCCTTCTTTTATTTGCTTAAATTTATTACTTCAAAAGTCATAACCTTAATATTTTAAGGAGGTGGTCTCTCATTTGGTTGTTAGTGTAATAATATTAGAAAAAATTTATTGCATATTATTATAACAGTTAGATATAAAATAAAGAATAATTCGTATAAATTTAAATTTGAAATTAAAAATATTAGTAAAAACTCTTATAAAAATAAAATCTCTTCAATGTAGAATTTTTCTCTCTTTGTTAAAAATAAGTTATGAGAGTAGTTAAATGTTACCAATTGCATTAGTTTATTGCAAACTCGTATATTAAAACATACTTAAAAAATAATACTCCTACCAAACCCAAAATAAATGTTGTAAGTAGTTTAAGAATTATATAAAGAAATTACTTCTAGAAATTGAAACCCTGTTAAAATCCTTGAATCAGCTCGTCCATCGAAACTTCCATATCAACCCATCCATTGAACCTCCTACAAAGTTATTAAATTTCTCTCAACATTGTAACGTTTACCTCATTTATAATTTTGTAAAAGGTTAAATATAAGATTAGTACTTAAACTTGTCCACTTCTCTTAGATATATTTGGTTTATCACTTCTCCTTTATGGCATCTTGCTTAACATGTTTGTTGGTGGATTCTGGATTTAAGATTAGAATTTGAATGTTAAAGAAACCCGAACATTTTTTTTAAGCTCGATTTCATGGAGTAAACCAGGGATTTGGAAAAAAAAAATTTAAGGGTGGGGGTTGACAGAAGAAAGATGTAGAAGAAGACCTAGAAAAAAAAAAGAAAAGAAAATGAGAGAATGAAAAATAAAAGAAAAAGAAAAATGAGGTATAATAGGACGCCACATGGCAGCGACAATTGGCCAGCGCTACCATGTTATCAAAAAATTAACGGTGTTAGTGTCAAGTACCAATATAGTGGACGGAAAGAAAGTTCGGGTACCAATCTAGGAAAAAAAAAGTCATAAGTACCAATCTGGGAGAAGTGGACAAGTTCAAATACTAATCTTATATTTAACCCTTTTGTAAAATACTAAATTTTTTTTACAAAATTGCTAAATTTCTTATAAAATTGTTGAATCCTTATATAATTAATGAATTTCTTAAAAAACAAGGTGCTACATCATCATCGATAAGAGTTGTAACTTATGGAACAACATAGAGTTTTCCAAGTATCCTTGATGGAGTATTCATGAATGTTGAAATTTTTTATTATGATTTATACATGTTATAACCTTATAGTTCACTCGAGCATCAATCTTTTGTTGGTCTTCATAACTGATATGTAATTGATCTTTTCTTACCCATACTTTCTTATAAGTGGTTCTACTTTGTTTTTTTGTTCTACTTTCTTATAGAGTTTGCCTTATGCAACATTTAAATTTTGCTTCCATTTCAAATCAATGAAGAGCTTATAACATATAGGTCTAGTGTGTTCTATAACACCACTATAATGACATACAAGTTTACCATTCTTCTTGCTCCATACTTATTGTTGTCAAGATATTATTCTTTAAGATGTGGCAACATGAGATGGGACATCCATGGTATTTCTCCCTCTTCGATCATTATTCAACCTATAGTAATGTGGTCTAATATGCTCAGCCTTTCCATAACAGTGACATATAGGCTTTCAAGATTTCTTTAACCTTAATGAAAAATAGTTGCGGAAGATATTTTCTCACCATTATCAATATATCCTAAACCTCTATCTCTATTTCCCATCTTACAATAACCAAGATCTCATCAAGTTTCTCATTCTTATAACTCATTTTCTTTATGATGGTTTAAGCTTCTACAAAATCCTTCTAAACAACATTCAATTTTGTCTTTGTGTTTCAAGTTGACTTCATAATCAATAATAATGACACAATCTCTTTGAAAGCCTCGTCAAGCTTTACATTTGTCTTTTCAAAATTACCAATCACAACATCTTTTTCTTTAACAAGTTTCATGTAACACCCATTGCCTGGTCCCGTTGCCAAACCAAAGCTATAAGGAGTTATACAATTAATGGAACAATTACTTGCAAATTTTAAATCCAAAATTTAAAATTAGAGTATCAAATGAACTTACACAACCTTTTAATAAAACAAAGACTTTACATATAATTGGACGATTTAACCTCATACATTCAAAACACTAGTTTAACTAAGATTATAAGAGTTCTTCTCAAGTACAATATGAGAATTTAAACCCAAAAGCTGCCCTGTCATCTATACATGTTGCAACAAAAGGTTTTAGGCTCATACTAGGCTTGAAGACTCTGGCTAGTCTCTCTCAACATCGCACAACGATGTTGATTTCCTGAAACTAAAGAAGAGAATCATGGTAAGTTCGTAAGGAACTTAATGAGTTCAAAATAAGTTATTTTTTTATGGCTAGCTTTAAGAGTCTGCCATGGTTTATACTCAGATAAAACTTGCGCATACATATGGCGTTCATGGAAATATAACATATAAAACAATTATCGCAATTAAAACTTAGACTTTATTTTATAACTACATAGTACACGACGCATGAGTGTTTCTCCCACTTATGATTATAGCGCTTATAGTCTCTACGTACAAACTTGTTGCGAATAACCTTGACAGATAACCCACTATGTGGATGGATACATTTTGGATTCACTTGGCGAATAGTCTTACGGATTCTTACATGTATATTCGTAAATGTAAATTCATATATGTGCATTCGTACACATGAGTTACCTCCAAATTTTCATATGGCGGAGTCCCACGTAAAGCTTTAATATGAAAACTTGAAGACAAGCCCACTGGACTGTCCTGACTTGTGTATGCCCATGCATTTACATCTCTACTCTGCCATAACTCCTTTGTTTTTATCATTATTCTTCTAAACAACTTTTTTAAAGTTCCTTGTAAGAAGAGACAATTGTTCTTACAACCCATCAATACAGACCATGGAGTCATCAGATGTGTTGATATCGACTTTCACATTAAAGGCTATATTATTATTTGGCTTGATTTTGGCTTTTTGAACTTCCTTTAGATTCTTTTAAAAAGTTTGTAATGAACCTTATCAACACACATAGTGTTGGTGTCCTTAGCCTCTTCAATGGTTGTCAACTTGACTACAAACTTCTCAGGTAACAAACGTAGTATTTTTTGAACTCAGTTTTCCTTAGAATATTCCTCACCAAAAGTAGAAGCTTCATTAGTTATGTTACAAGTCTAGCAGAAAACTCAAAAAATGGATTCATTTTCACATATTCTTACAATTTTAAACTTGGTAGCATTTGAAGTCTTAACTCTAGAGGTTCCTTTGCGAGTAGTTTCCAAAATGTTCTAGACTTCTTGTGTTGAGACACATCTAGAAATTCTTCTAAACTCTTGTGAATATACACCATTAAAGATAGCATGCAAAACTTTAGAGTTGTAGTTTGCATTGCAACTTTATCTTTTTTAGTTGTTCAACTTGCTTCAGGTTTTAGAATTTTTTCAGTAGTTTGGGGATGATTCCATCCATTCAAAACGACTTTCCATGCTTTTTCATCAATTGATTTTATTAAAGTTCTCTTTTGAGCTTTTTAATGAACATAATTAAATCCATTTAATAGTGGTGAATGTATAGTTGTTTCGCATTATTTCATAAACTCTATTGTCGATTACTAGACACAAGATCTTAGTAGTTATATTAGGTGGGAGACTTTGTTACCAATTGAGAAAATGTCTAGCTAGATTGTGATATGAGATACAACCAAAAGCTTTGGTATAAGTATTGGCACAACTATACAAAAACAAAGCAAAAAATACTAGAATGAACACAAGCAAATTGGTAACTTAGTTTCGCACAAGTTTTGTGATTTAAATTTTTTATTTTATAGTGAGAGCAAATGAATTAAATAAAAAAAGATTTTGAGAAATTTTGAAAAGAAACACAAATTTAGTTGTTTTTCTTTTGACATTTCATATAATTTTAAAATTTTGTTTTATTTTTACACAAAAAGTAAATTCATTTTGGAACTTTGAAAATTTTAATAGAAATGAAATTCCTCTTTCAAATCACTTTTGGACATAACAATAAGAAATTTAAAATTAAGGGTTTCTTTTAAATACTAGTATTTCTATTTATGTTGTTTGAACAAATAATTTTAAAAGAAAATTTAAGTTATTGAAATTTAATGAAATAAAAACAATAATAAAAGAAGCATAATAATATATAAAAATATAAATATAAAAAACAATAAGTGGGTACATTAGATTTAAAAATATATCAATATTTTTTAATGATAATATGGAAATAAATGTTAAATTTAATAAAATATTATTATGTATACTGGAATCATGCAAATTAATGACTTTTTATTTAATTAATTATTTTCCCAAAATATGAAACAACACCATAATTATTTATCGAAATGTGTTTTTAACGATCTTAACTTTCATTAATGTCAAGTTTACTTTAAAATTTAATGAAAATAAATTCCAAACCCTTACCATATAAAATCAAGTAAAGAGCGTCAAGATTTGATTAAATTCAAGATTTTTTAACTGTTAGAATCAATATATATGTATTCACATCAACATTTAGGGTATAAATGAGGCAATTTATACTTGCAAGCTATTTAAATTTTTCTAAAAATTATTCATTGAATTCGTTAATTATCAAGTTAATCTCTATCTCAAGCAAATCAAATACCATACTACATGATTCAAACGACTCATAAAATTAATAAACTTTTCAATTTTATTATATTTGAAATATTTTTATATTATTAGATTATATATTACCCTTATTACTCGAAAATTTTTTCTTCTTTTCTCAAACTTCATCCTTACCCATTCAATTCAGTCTATGCCTTATCGTTTTTCCCTTTCAAGTTTAAGGGTTTTTAATATTGTTTTCACAACAAATTTAGTTTTTTTTTTTTTTCCAAAATCTCTTTAGTTACAATTTTCATACCTTTTGATTTGTTGATTTGGGTTTTCTTACTAGTTTTTGAGTAAATTTATTTAATGCCTAACTCGAAAGTATACCTGAAAAGGGAAAATGTATAAATAAAAATATAAGCTTGAAAATTAGACTTAAATAAAAAATAGACTTATTTTTTAAATGAGCCGGACCTCTGATAGTTTTTTTTGGTCCCTAACTTGGCCTGAATTGTATAGCTAATTTCATAGTATTTTACTATTATAGAACTTTTGTTTTATTTTGTTATTAATTTAGTTGCAACTATCTTAGTATAAAATTATATTTTTAATTTGTTGAAAAATACTTATTTTAATATTTTTAGTATATTTAATATATCATATTTTTAAATTTTGTTTTATTTAATAAAATAATTTTTTAATTTAATATAAGCTAAATTGAATTTAGGCTTATACAAAAATTTAAGCTCATTTTTCGGGTGAAGCCTGAGCCTATCAATCAAATCTAAAATTCTGTTAGATTCTTGCCATCTCTATTTTTTAGGAAATTTTAACCTTGGACCGGTTTGAGGTATTTTTTTCTTATCTGGCTGTTTCTCTTTTAAGTTTGAAGGAACCCAAGGTGGTTTGGCTTCCTTGCTCGAGGACGAACACTAGAAGCAGTAGCTATAGTGCATCAGATGCACATATTATTACAAGTTTTTGGTTTCTAATTTTTTTTTACAGCATTATTGGTGAATTCTTCTATTGTAGCTGTGAAAATTTTAGCTTTTTGATAACAATATCAATGAAAGTAGTGAAGGAAAGGGAGGGAGTTTCAGTGGAGTAAAGAAGAAAAATATAATAAAAATGGAGTATTTGGAGTGCCCTCCTCTTTAAAAGGAGTCTTTAAAAAATATATATAGGGGTTATCTGGTCGAATTCCAAATTGAATTTCAGGTCAGACTTCGGGTTAAATTATAATATATTTTATTTTATTACAATTGTATAACAATTTGTCTCCTACTTTGTCTAAGAAGAGTTATATATTGACTCTTCTAAGACAAATTTACACGCCTGGAATGTGTAATTGAGAGCTCACTGTTAAGTTTTAATTTGAAACTTTATTGAGCAAATTTTGTTATTCAATAGTGTAATTCAGGAATTAAAAATTGTATTGTAGAATATCGTGAACTGTACTTCTCGTAAGTAAAAATTTGCCCCCTCACTTTATAGAAGAAATTAGCCAGCTTTAAAAATGACAGTCGCGATATTAAATCAAGTTAACTCTTAGAAAATTGAAGGTTGCAATCTTAAATAAAGTGAACAGTAAAAATGACAGTCGCGATATTAAATCAAGTGAATTGTTAAAATATCGAATGTCGCAAAGGTCATGATCGTTTCTTCTCTACATAGTTATGATATGCTGCAGGCAATTGATGGGATAAGAACAGTCTGGCTTAAGCATCAATGATCTACAGAACAAAAATCACCGAAGTTGGGGTGATTGTTCCATTCATTGCAATTTTCAAAGTTTTTTTATGGCTATGTTGGCCAGAAAATTTCGACCGCGGCTTCTTAACAGAGCCATCTGAATCCCAACCTTCTGTCCTATCAAATTTCCATATTGGATCTTCATCCTATCATTAGCCATTTCTGAAAGCCTGCGACCTCACTCTTTCGATGGCCTAACTAAAACCATAGACTTCTTCTATAATGAGAGCTTGAAATGAAATAGTTGAGGTATCGCTATCGAAGAGAAGGTTTCTCAAAGCTCTTTTTGGTTTCAGCTTGCTTTTGATGCATTGGACATCTTACGTAACTCCTTAATCATAAGCTCGTGGAAGTTTAAAGTAGCTTATTCCAAACATAGCAGCAACTAGCTGTTATCGACTTAAAAGGATATGCCAAAAAGCTGCAATTATACACATTACTTCAGTGTCCAAGCAACATCATGACTGCCCTTTGAAGCTCATCTATCATACATCAAACTACCTAATCATCAGCTTTCAAGATCAGAACAGAATGAACTTCTAAAGAGCTCATCGTTGAGCTTAGACCGGAAAGATGAACACTAAGCTAAGGTAGCAATAGCTCACCTTTTACAGGAGGCAGAGAATAAGGTAAAGATCTCTGTTTCTCCTCACAGGTCATGGCAACAAATTCCATTTCCTACATATATACAAGACACGCAAGATACACCTCGATAATGATAAAAGTAGTCTGTCAATCAGAAGTAAGAAATCAATGCAAACAATTGTATAGCTTTTGAGTTCAAAACTATAAATATGAACATGTAAAGGTACTCCAAAAGTCGAGGACAGATAGTGAGGAAAAGACACTTCAGCATTCCTATATAATCTAAAACTGTTCATCCAAAATCATAATGCTTAGATGATAGTAAAAGAAAAACTTATGTCAATTATAGCATGTTTTCACACGGCAGCTAAATGATAGGATGACAGTTTTGTAGCATGACATGGGAAAACAATATGTACCTTAAGAGAGCAAAATGCAGGTCAAGATATCATAAAGCAAATACACAGTCCTTATACTCCACATGATAGTATCGAGGGAAAACATTGATGAAAAGTGTGCTGGGAAATTATATTGCTTGGTTCATAACGACAGTTATTTATATGGAGCAATGATAACAAATATATCACCTGGTAGTAGCTCAGTTGCTCAGGAATCCAGATATGCATCCTGCAGCCATTCATGCCTCTCTTACTAGCGATAGATATGAAACCAAAAAAGCTTCAACTATAGTTCACATCATCTTATACTCGAACGCTTCTAAAGTGTTCCTACTACATCATTAAACAGGGAAGAATATAGAAGTGGTAAATGAAATAAACCAAAATGAAACAACATCCAAAAACAGTTTTCTTTCCCCATGTATAAAAACATCTGTAATAATCTGGTTCAAGCAAAACAATCTCTATCCAAAATTAGGCAAAAATTCCAAGCCTAGGGCCAAATTCTAAAGGCTAATGCAAAACAAAGATAAAAAACCAGACTAGCTGATGTAATAACCACCCACACAAATATGATCCACCAAGCCATAAACAAGGATGCTTCTTTAATAAAAGCAGAACAAGCATAAACCTAGAACTCCAATGACTATAGCTCAGCTATTAGACTTGGACTTGCATTTAGTCTACTAAAAGTTACCATAAAATTGCTTTATCTTCCTTTTTATTATTTTATTTTGGTTAAGGGAGATTCGAAAACTGCTTTAGCACACCGACATCATGCACCGACTGAGCCCAGCCAAGAACAATATCAATACTAAGACACACCTATCTTAATATCTTATACAACAGGATCAAGAAAATTAAGAGACACATGCACAAACAATTCCACAAGTATTAAGGCTCCAAAGCTGCATACCTTAGTTGGTTGTCGAGTGCTTCTTTCATCCAAGCCAGCAAATCAGTCGATTTGAAGCTGAACCACATCCTTTCCTCCTCACCGTTCTTCACCTCAGCTTTCCCGAAAATTCCGCCAATAAATGGCGAACCCCATAACACAGATGATAGGAACCAAAATCACAAATGTATCCATAAATAGCTATGAAGCACTAAAGAGGCAGAAGTATGTGTTGGATATAGTATTGCCGGAGCCCTTCCCCTTGCTTGGCGCGGCTTTTGGCGGTACATGTCTCTTTCCTCTCGATATCCACCGTTGCCATTGAATAGTACTGCTTCTCAGCTATTGCTTTTGAACCAGAGCTGGAAAACCCAAAGAATTTGTCAGTATTGGAGAAGATGATGACAAGAACCTTAGCATCACAGAGAATGGCAAACTCTTTTGACGAGTTCAATCAACGCTCACTGCACCATTGTTGATGGAGTTCCGGAAGAGAAGAGAAAGATACTATTAATGTTTATGTTTTTTCATTAGAACTGATACATGATGATACCAATTTATTTCAGTGCTTCATTTCAAAATTTATCAATATATTTTTAAAATATTTAATATATAATATTTACGAATATCAAATTAATTTAGATTAGATAAACTTTAGTGATGAATTCTATCATATTTTGTATAATCCATTTAGGTAAGGCAATAAATATATTACCATTATCTTTTCCCAGGTTTTATTTTTATTGATGAATGATAATTTTAGAAATCCTAAAATGTAGATTTGCAGCTCACTTTTTAAATTGTTTAAACATATTTACTTACTAGTTTTATACATTTCATTACAACTCATTTGTTTATTTGTTTATTTCTCTTCTATTGTCAAAAATATTTTCATATTTCATTTTTTCACAAATTCCTAATCAAAGGCTGAGTTAATTTCCTACAAATTTATTGTAATTAAGATGAAATTTTATTCTCTGAAATAAGATTATTTTCCCCACCTATTAACTTTATTGTTAAAATTAAAACTATCAAATTAATCTTTTTAAAATTCTATGATTTATAATTGTTATATATCAGTAATCACCAACCCGAGTCCTATTAGGGATCTGGATTTTCAACTTATGACCCAGATAGGTCCCACTAGAAGATTAAGTGTAAAGTGAGACACGAGAGGACAACAAGGTAAGTTCACGGACCCTGCTTGCAGAGCGAGCTCACGGACTTAGCTCGCAAGGCAAAGCCAATGACCGAGCTTGTAAACAAGGCCATAGATTCAGCTCGCAAGGGCCCAAGGAGCTCGCAGAAAGGGGCTGCGTGCTCCGCAGGCCACCCTAACACATGTTCAGTAGGTATGGAACTCGCTCAAAATGACAGTCCCAAGAATAGAAAGGACTGCGTGTTTAGTAGACACGTGCCCATCAAACTTGGAGTTCGCAGAGAATGTTAGTATTAGGGACAGAGAATGTCAGTATTAGAGACAGCAAACCTAAGACAAAATAGTAGGGCCTTATCATGAGCTATAATAGCATCTGTAACATCATGAATAAATACCCGAACACACCTATTACTGATATACGAGAAAATATTACTCAACAAGAATAGTTGTTGATATGATATGTTAAGTGCTTTTAATTTTAATTTATAATTTTATATTACATGCACAAACTATTTTTAGTGTTATTTACATAATTTATAAATAATAAAATATTTATAATTCAATTTTGTTTTTATTATTATTTTGAGTATAAATATGATTATTTTAAAATAATATTATGTATCATCAAATTTATCATTGATTAACATATCTCATATCTTAAAATTAATTTGATTTTATTCTCAATGCCATATGACTTATTTCACCATCTCTCCAAAAAAAAAAAAAAAAAACCTAGGAATAAATGCCTTGAGAAGTGGGACAAAATTTGCCTTTGATGCTTTGCTCACAAATTCGAATTTGAGGATCAACACAATCATATTGATTCTGCTTCTTCACCTGCTTGAAGACATGAATAAGTTAGTACACATTTAACCAAAATAAATTTAGGGTAGGACTTAGTTTAGGATGTACTTGAATTAGACATAATAATTACGTAATTATAATTTCAAAACTTGATCGATAAAAGTGTAATTACATCTTAATTGTTCATACTAATAATATAATTGTAATTAAATGTATAATTCTCCTAATTTTAAATTGAAATAAATAATTGAAATACTCAAACTGCATATATAAAAAAATATTACAAAAATATTTGAATAAAGATGAATGAGTATAACATGAGTAAAAGACATATTTTCTACATCTAATGATCACCTATAACATATAAGCAAATTGAGCATCTAAAAACATAACAATCATTTATCAACAATACTACCAAATTGAGGATAGAGTATTTGAGTTAATCATTTCCCATGTTTGGAATTTGAAGCTGGGCAAACAATCAAACGATAATTATTTTTACAAAATTTCCAATCAACTCAGAGTGAGATATTATACTTAAAGGTAATATTAAGTTTGGGTGGAATCATAATAAAATTTCAAATCCGTTTGATAGGTCTTGGCTCGGCTTGAAAAATCGGTATAAAATTTTGTTTAAGTCCAGTTCAACCCACCCGTATAAAAAGAATTTTATTTTTAAAAAAATTTAAAAGATATAATAGTTTAAATATATTTAAAAACATTAAGGCTCCATTTGTTTGCCAATAAAATATTTTCCGGAAAATAATTTCTAGAAATGATTTACTTTTCTAGTGTTTAGATGAATCTGTGTAAAATATTTTCTGTTGTTTGACCGATTTTCTGAAAATATTTCATAAAAGCTGCTTTAAATGAAACAAATATACATATTTAAGAATTTATTATCTTTTCATTGTTTAATTGAGTTTATTATATATATATATATATTAATAAATTTATATTTTTCTTGCCTGTATTGCATGATGCAGCATGCCAATCTAGTAGAAGCCTAACAAGCTTTTTCCTTTTAAGCATGCAACAAAGCCTATATTGCAATCAACAAGCACTCACTCAAAAATGGTTAATCTCGCATCTGGAAATACCACCCACAGTTTCAATGATTCTAGTTCTCTTAGCCACATCTCAAGAGCTAATCCTTCTTTCATTTCAACAAAGGGCACCAAGCTTGCTCAGACCTCAGAGAACACTAATAAGTCCTTAACAATATACACTATTTGAACCATATCTGCCAACATCATGAGGATGCAGTGGTTAAGCCATTTGTTGGCATCACAAAAACTAGGATTCAAACCCTGTAATTGTCATCCCCTTCCCCGTTTGTAATATATGAACCATATCTGAACTCATATGTAAGAACACAACCCTATTCATCATCTGTCATCTCAGTGCATAAATTACAACTCCGAAGTTCCTAATAACTAGCAATGTTCACTTGTAGAAAATACACTTCCTCTGATAGAGAAGCATCCTTTGTTCCTATTATGCTCATACTGAAATAATAGGACCAAGAGACCTCAACAACTTCAAGGCACAGAGGCCAATTCTACAAAAAACAAATAAGTTCTAAAATTATTCAAGAGGATCCCAGCACAACTAGCAATTGAAATAAATAAAACTTTGCAGAAATAAACACAAACTATAGAAATATAATCCAAGTCAATAAGATGCAAATGATTATGATTATTATTGAAAAAGATAGAAACACTAACTGCATAATTTACACTAGACTTCAACTGGAAGAACCAGTTAAGGTTTCAGTTACAACGCAAGCAAAAGGAGAAAAGTTACAGCTAAATCAACAATACCTTTTTTTTTTTACAATGTATACAAAGAAAATTCAGGCTCAAACTCTAAGTAGTCTACATCCATCAACATTTTTTTCCAATTAGTTTCTTCTAATTAGTATTCTATCCATTCTGGACACCTAGGCCATACAATACACATGCATATTTCTCTATGGAGCCGTTGAAAAAGTTATCTCTCAACTTCCTAAAGGTGCACGAGGTGAGCAAACTATCGGAACTAGCTTGATAGCACACACCAACTCTTTCCACTTCCAGCAACTCGGTGAGCTTGTTCAAACCACCATGAAGGCTGTTGCAAAACTTCATCATGTGCTGGATAACGTATACCATGAGAAAATATATCTTGATCAAATTGAAAAACCTAGCTTGACTATCAAGCAAACTCCAGCAAGTCAAAAGCTTAAGCAAGTACCCGAAGTCGTATCCACTATGAAAGGTGACCCAATGGACATCATCATTCAACACGACCCCAGACGACATCAAAATCCCACTGAACCGCTTCACATCGATACATTTCTCGTTATTCTTCTTAAAATTAATCCCACACTGGCACAACAACACGATTGAATCACTAGCAAAGATATCTTCGCTTAAATTAAACTCATGAAAATTGAATTGCCAAATGCAAAAGCTATCAATTCCACAAGTGGGAAGGTTCCCATTCTCATCCCAAAAAAGTGAGACCCAATTGGATCAATTTCAACATATCAACATTATCTTTCAAAGTTTGGTAATTATAATCATTTATATTCTTGAAAGTTCCCACAGGGCGTAGAACCACACCCGAGAACTCAATATCCATAGCCACATAATTATAAGTATCAACAATGTCACGGATCAAAGCAAACTCTTCCCCTAGATTATCAACTACAATTAACACATGTTTCTTTTTTTCCCTTCTTCAAACCGGCTAACGACAAACCTAAGTTGAACATCAAAAAAGACAACACCCTTTCCCCATATCAAATTTTTTCGTTCTTACCTTCGAGAGAGGAAGATGAACACCAATGCAGATTTTGACAACAAAAGGCAAAGAT
The DNA here is from genome assembly GCF_025698485.1 of Gossypium arboreum. NCBI lineage: Eukaryota > Viridiplantae > Streptophyta > Magnoliopsida > Malvales > Malvaceae > Gossypium > Gossypium arboreum. Next base: position 7,804,382 of record NC_069073.1, on the reverse strand, counting down.
GGGGAAAATCAAATATGAACGCTAGCGTCTGGTGTTGAGAATCATTTTTGGTTGACGGCAAGCAGAAGATCGGGGTGTCAAGGATGGGGGAAGGGGAAGGGAAGGGAAAGGGAAGATCAGTGTTGGCTTCTTTTCCTGAAAATATCTTACCGAAATAAAAAAGGGTAAGACATTTTCCTAAATTAAGGGCTGCTTATCCTGTGTTTTGTAATACATTTTACCTTAGGAAATTATTTTTAGACAAACAAACACTGGAAAAGGCTGAAAAGCTTTTCCGAAAAATGTTTTATTGGCAAACAAACGGAGCTTAAAATAAATGTTTCCCAATACAGTGGAAATAAATTAAAAATTTATACTTAAATAACGCTTAGATAGGTACAACTTAATAAGCAAATGCCTCTAAAATAGTAGCAAAATTAACAATAAAACAAGAGTTATACAACATACAAATAATAACAACAAAATAATGGCAATACACTAGTGAAATGACATCAAAACAGTGAAAAAATAGTAGCAAAACAGTGGCAAATTTTTTTTAACAAATTCAGGCCGAGCCAAAAAAAAGCTTAGCCGAGGTCTGATTGTTTTCTAAACTAGCCTTATTTTTTTTTTTGTCTAAGTTCATTTTTCGGACCTATATTTTTGTCCAAACCCTCTCACTTTTCGAGTAAACCTTCAAGCCAGACTAGATAGCCTGACCTATGGTCAGTTCTAATTACGAAAAAGTTAATCGATTAATATAAGGTAAGTGAGAAGCAACAAACAAGCTTCATCAATCCACAATTGCGCCACAGCCTTTTTTTAGATTTATTAAATTAGTTTTGACTGGCATCCAAATTATAAAAATAATAATAATAATAATAATAACTATTCAACCCAAACTTAAATTAATCAAATAAAAAACATTAAAATTCGAATGATTCCAACAAGTAAATTAAAAAAAAAAAACCAAAAAAAGTCGGAGATAATCAAACTGGGATTACCTTAACCTAAAACATAAGTCCAATAAAAATCACCCAAGAAATTAAAAATCCCAAATTAAATACATCAAATTGAAGGTTCGAGCCCTTTACCCTTTCCCTATTTATCTATTCCTCGGTTTAGAGTTGGAATGAGTAAATAATTCAAAATACGGTGAAAGAAAAACAATACCATTTTACAAACTCTTTTAAAATTTATTTTAAAAACATTACATTCAAATTAATTTTAAACTCAAATTTGAAATATATTAAATATAAAGTCTTGTATCGATATTTCTGTTTTGAATTTTAGTAATTTTATATTACTATTTTCATTAACGTAATAAATTTAACATTATAAATAATATTTATGATTTTACTAAAACTAATAAAATGTGTTACAATATACTAATAGTATTTTTAATATTTGATTTAAATGTTAAATTAGTATAACGATTGTTGATATACAATAACAACAGAGAGGGAGTTTTTAGGAGTAAAGAGGAAGAGATCTTAAAACTGGTTGTCCGACCTTTTTTATTTTTTATTTTTTTTCAAGTCATGAAGATGGATTTCTTTTTTAGTACTTGGGTCATGGGAATATTGGGTTAGATTATTTTTATTATAATTATATATAATAATTTGTTCCCCATCTTGTTGAAGAAGAGTTATAAAGTGACTCTTTTGGGTACAAGCTCACACGTGTGAAGCGTATAATTGTAAGCTTAACACATGAGTTTTAATTTGAAATTTTGTTGAACAAATTTTGCTGTCTGATAGTGTGCTACAGGAGTCAAGAATTGTATTGCAGAATACTACAAACTATATTTTCCGTAAGAAAAAAATTGTAAATCAGCGAACTCAAAGAAAATTATTTGATATCAGTTGCGATCTTAAATCAGCGAGCTATTCGGAGGTTGCAATCTTAAACCAGCGAGCTTTAGTAATATCAGCTCTGAACGCAGGTCAACAAGTTGTTAGGAATTACGATCTTAAATCAACTAACTTAAATAATCAGAAGTTGTAATCTTAAATTAGCGAGTTGTTAGGAGTTGCGTTCTTAAATCGGCGAACTCAAATAATTGGAGGTTGTGATCTTAAATCAACGAGCCTTAGTAATATCAACTCTGAATGTAGGTTAGCAAGCTATTAAAAGTTGCGATCTTAAATTAGTGAACTTAAATAATTGGAGATTGCGATCTTAATTCAGCTAACCTTAATAGAATGACTTGGGAATATAAGTCTGCGAGCTATTTCGGAATTGCGAGCTTAACTCAACTAACTTAAATAGTTTGGAGGTTGTGAGTTTTAACTCAACTAACCTTTAAACATTAGCTGGGAATGTAGGTCCACGAGCTCTTTCAAAGTTTGCGAGCTTAACTCAACTAACTCGAATAATCTAGAGGCTATGAGCTTAACTCAACTAACCTTTAAACATGAGCTGAGAATGCAAGTCTCGAACTGTTTCGAAGTTGCGAGCTTAACTAAGCTAACTCGAATAATCTGGAGACTGCGAGCTTAACTTAGCTAACCCTTAAACATCAACTGGGAACATAGGTTAGCAAGTTGTTAAGAAATGCGATCTTAGATCAACAAACTCAAATAATTAGAGATAAATCAACTAGCCTTAGTAGAATCAACTGGGAACATAAGTTTGCGAGTTGTTTCAAAGTTGCCAGCTTAACTCAGCTAACTCGAATAATTTGAAGGCTACGAGCTTAACTCAACTAACCTTTAAATATCAGCTGGAAACGTAAGTTTGCAAGTTGTTTTGGAGTTACAAGCTTAACTAAATTAACTCGAATAATTTGGAGGTTGTGAACTTAACGCAACTAACCTTTAAACATCAGCTAAGAACATAAGTCTGTGAGCTGTTTCGAAATTGCGAACTTAACTTTACTAACTAGAATAATCTAGAGATCGCGAGCTTAAGTTAACTAACATTTAAGGGAAAATAAGTCCACGAGCTATTTCAAAGTTATATTTTAAAATATTTAAAGATAAATGATTTCTTGATTGAAAATATTTATAGCAATAAAGTAATACTATAAATAAACTGAAATGCTATAATTTTATAATTCAAAATATGATAAACTATGAAAATTTTATTAATTGAAATATTAACATTAAAGAATCTTAGTATTTTAGTACTATATTTTGTTAATATTTTAATCTGTTTGTCTAAAATGAAAAAATGAACATATAGTTATCACTACCATGTTATATTTATATTTCGGAAAAACTATTATTCTAATAATACATCATACTTTCCCGGTATATAAATATTTTGGATAAATTTTTTAATAATGGTTTTGGAAGTAAACCACATGATGCTTTAAAATGCTATTTATTTTTATAATTTTAATAATCTTTTATTTGTTTATTTTTCATTAAAATGTGTCCTAATACCATCAATGTACGTCTAATTCAAACTCAACCTTCTCTAAAGAAATGATATTTGCTGAATTGCCCTGTATACATCAACACACTTTATTTTTTCTAAAAAATAAAATTGAAAGGGAAAACCCTAAAATTGTACGAATTAACTTTACTGGACAATACTATATAATTTTTTTTATAAAGTTTCAATTTTGATTTAAATGGATCGAAAACAATTTTCTCAGTTTTTTTAGGAAAAAAACTTAAGTAAAACTGAAAAAAGGTTTTATATAAAATTTCACCCGTAAGCACACCGAGCCATTTAAAAAATAAATTATATCACCATTTTCTTATCAAATATAACCAATTTAAAGCAATTAGTGGTGTTTGAAAAATAATCAGAATCAAAATTCCACACATAAAATTACACCAAATTATAGTGCGGGTGTCGAATCAAAATTCAAATTTGACCCTGCCAAAGATCAATTCCTACAAGAAAAAGAAAGAAAAATTAATATATGTACTCTGGCCATGAATTTTGGTACCTATTTTTAGTTTTTAGTATATATTTATATGTTTTATAAATTCTTATAATTTATATATTATCCATATATTTTATATATTTCAAAATATCATAGGCTCTTTACATATTCTTAATTGAGTATAATTTCAAAATCTATATTTTATACGTTTTTCAAAATAATGATAACCTAGAAAACTGATAAAAAGAAAATGGAGAACATGTAAACTAAACTATGATAAATTCGAACCAACAAATGGTTGTCCAAATCTAAATACTTCTGCTCAAGTTAGTTCTTAACGTGAAACTTTGTGAAATTTTTTTTATGAGACCGACACGTTATAATTGAATTGAATATCAATGCCACATCATCACAAATGTCATAACGACGTTAATGCATAAATACCCAACGGTGATTTTACTTGAACAAAGAGTCTGATTACGATTCAAACTCTGCTAAACCACAGTTGTTGAGTTAAACAAGGACCAAAGAGGTTGATTGAGGATCAAAACCTTCTCTTCTTTGGTCAAAGTGTCAATGAAAGTGGACATGATATTAGATAAGTTTGGTCATAGTTTTAACTGTTAAAGATCTGGTTTAATGAAGTAGAACTTGAGTCAAGCTACCCACCCAAATTCAGAAGTCCATCTAAAATTTGAGAGAATTTCAGTAAAAATATTAAACCAAAAAAATAAACTTAGACAAAAAAAAATTAAACTCAGTTAAAATATAAGCCAAACTTAAGCTTTAACATTCAATGCTCAAACCCAACCTGAACCAATCCATTTTTAAATTTATAATACTCTGTATTATATAATTTATAACACATTAAAAAATAAACTTATACTAAATGTATAATACGACTCTAATATAAACATTAAAATAACGTTAAAATGACTATATAAAAATATTAAATATTAAAAGATAATACGAATATTTTTAAAAATTTTAAAATATTATATGCAGACCTAAAATAAACTTTAGTTAGTCTTTTGTAAATAAGAGCTAGCTTGAACAAAATTTTATGTCCATATTTCAGATCAAGCCGGGCTTGAACAAATATAAAGTATATTAATATCATATTTAAACCCGGCCCATCCCATGAACACCTACCATACTTATCATTGGTAGTAAGATGTGATCTTCATATTGGGAAGGTTTGACCAAGCTTTTAGAATTAGAAGTTGAGGCAATGCTTGACAAGTATCCAAAGCCATTAAAATTATTACCTTAACCCATTTAGTGAAAAATGAGGCCGAAATTCGACATCCTTCGTCAGCAAGAAAAACTAAAATAAATAATGACTAAAAACATCCCATCGGTTACCAAGCACCTACAAGAAAACTGAATATCTAATGCACCTCTAAAATCATTTTTGCTCACTAAGTCACTATAGATTATAAGTTTATAACTAAAAGAAAGAAAAACAAAATTAAAAAGAACCACATGCTCCAAGAGTAACATAATATATATGAGACTCCAATTCCTTTTACTCAAAACGAAGGATATATATATAAAAGATTCATATCCCACTTGTGTGAACTTTTTCAGTGAATTCAGCCAAGAAAATAATCTGCTATTCAGTTTCAATCTACTAGCAAATATGGAGTCATAACCATACAAAAATACAATATTTGAAAGGTTGTGAAAGTATGAAATAGCACCATACAATGAAATTGTAGTATGATAAACAAACAATACTGGGACCAAAGAAATAACTTACAAAAAATGCTAGCTTTACCCATTCTGACTAACAACTCTACAGCCTATCTTGTTTGAATAACTACAACAGTCCAATTTTAAGTGCATCATTTAAGAATTTTACCCTCATGTAGCTGTCATAATAAATATCAGTAAAAGGGATATGAAATTGGGTCACTTGTGTCATAGCGACGTGACCTAGGGCGACTAATGCTATCCCATGTTGCCCCAAAAACCCTTCGACTGTATTCATAATCAATATCATTGATATGTGATCCATACCCATTAAAGTGGTGAGAAACACCAGGAGGAGGTGGCGCTGGATCAAAACAAACTTTTCAGCACTCAGGGAACTAAACAGTTCAATCAAGTGACATATCTAAAAAACATACTGAGATAATAAAAGAAAGAAACAATCACCTTGGCTGTAACGCGCAGGATAATCCGGAATCCTAGAAGGGGTTGAAGACTTCTTTGGCTGCTGAGAGGTTTCCATGTGGTTAACTACTCCATGGTAATGCCTTGATTTGTAGGATGAATTTGTAGCAGGCATGACTGCATTAGCAGGGTTTTGAGAAGACTTGTCTTGCCCGGAGATCTGTTGGGATTACAGTCAATATTCGATTCTTATACAAACGAACTCAGAAGTTGGACATTATGAATCACAGAGGAAGGCAAATATTTCCATTTACACAGCTTAATTGCTAATATGTAGTATATTTGGTACGTGCTTGTTCAGAATAAGAAAACAAGTGAAACTTTACCCCCCGATTATAGAAGAATAACAATAATAAAACAGGGAAAAGAGCTTACCGCAAATTTCAAGGTTCGGTTATAAAGAGTAACAAGGCCAGAAAAGAGCCTGACAGCATAATCAGCAACGTCCTCGGTTTCGTATTCAACAAAGGCAAATCCTTTAGGCTTATCGGTTTCCTTATCTCGAGGGATGTACAGGTCTACTACTCTTCCTGCTTGGATAAGAATATCGTACAGAACTCTGTCGCTTACCCTCTCATCCAAATTACCTTTTATTTCAATAATTAAGAAAAAATCAGATCAGAACACAATTTAAACTAAACAATTCCAATCATATATAAATAAAAAAGAACAGAGATATTGATTGTTAAAGCACAACCAACCTATGTAGACACTGCAACTAGAATTCCCTGACATAGTTGCTGTTAATACCTACAGAATCAACGGCAAGCAATTTCCAACAACAACAAAAAAAAAATTAAACTTCAGCCAGTAATTTTCAATCCCAACCTCGATCAAAGAAAATCCCAAACCAGAAAATCCAAGAAGGTTTAGCAGCTAGGAGATGATTTCCAAAAGGAAACGTAGACTTGAGGAGGTGGCAGTACCAATTTTTCAATCTAGATCGATGGCTTCTTAGGGTTTTTGTTTGGGGAAAATTTATCTAGGTAATGTGAAAAGAGAAGGAAACAGGATCCCCTTGATGGATTGGGATAAAAATTTCTGCTAGGGGCGCCCCAAGACGGAGAACAGCGGTAGACGGCGGTTCCGGTGGCCGGTCTAGGGGATTTTTGGCTGGTTTTAGCTAGGACGGGACTAGAACGAGTGAGATAAATAGAAATAGAAAAACGAAACCGTCGTGTTTTAATGTTTCTAGAGATATCTGTGTATATATAATTTCCTTATTTTATTATTTTGTTACTAAATTTAAAATTAATTGTTGGGCCTAACAAAATAACTAAAAATATATTTTTAATAAATCTATAAATTTTATAAACTTTTTTTTGAATAATATGACTGGGCTCATAATAAAATAATAAAACAATACTCAAGTAAACATTTGGGCTCAAGTCCGTCTGCCCATAAGAGCAAAACAAAACAAAGAAAAGAAAGCACCAATTACCTAACCCAAAACTAAAAACAAAGAATGACAGACAGTAAAGAAATAAAATAAATAGATGGAAAACAAAATGAAATCAAAGAAAATCTCCCAGTCATATCAGCCAGCCTGGCCATTTATTATTTTGCTCGTCCTTTCATTTCCCAACAGCCACGCATTAATGGATAGCCATTCCAAAAGATATCCAAATCTTGTTATCCTGAACTGCTCCCTACTTTGCGTCATTTCATCTTTAATCCGGAGGTTCTCTCCATCTCCCCTCTGGTTTTGTTACACTGTGGATCATCGTTTCCCCTCCCAAGTATGTGTCTTCCCTTCCCACTAACGCTGCTTTTGCTAGATTGTGGGCTTGAATGTTCTTCGTTCTATGGATAAACTTGAAAATAACTTCTTCTACCCTGAATCTCCTGCTCTGTATGTCATAAATAATCGCACCAAGAACCGATTTATCCATTTTCGTCCTCTGGCATTTTTGTATGACTGTTTTCGAATCCCCTTCTATCATTACTTTTGTTAACTCCATTTCTATTACTAACTTCATGGCGTCTAATCCTGCGAGGGCTTCTGCTACGAATGGGGTGGGAATATCCTCATGTATAACTATCTTTGAGGCTTTTAAATCTCCCATCTGGTCTCGAACGACTATACCTGAGGCAAATCTAGCATTTCTTCTGCCAAAGGCTGCGTCAAACTGAGCTATGATGCCTTCTGTCGCCCCGGTATAACTGATTTCCCTTTTGGTAGAAAAGGTAGGTGTTTTCATTCGGATCCCATCCATTTCGGTTATGTAACTACTTACTTTCCTTGCTAACTCCCTAACTAGAATAATCTTCTTTTCATGTACTAACTGATTTCGGTAACTCCATATGCACCATAACGCACAGCAAAAGAACCGGTATTGCTCTATTGTACCCCTTTCAAGAACCCAGGTTAGCCATTCCCAAAAACTTTGATTACTATGAATTCTGGTCCAAGACCTCCATATTTCACTGATTGCAGGACAAAGACAAAAGATATGGCTACTGTCTTCCTCTTCAAGTCTGCACCGAGGACACCAAGCGTACTCTGTTACTTTCTTAGATCTTAGATTAACTAGTGAAGGAATATAGTTCCAGGAAATTCGCCAGATCAGTATCTTTATTTTACTTGTTATCTGTAAATTCCATAATTTCTTCTAGAAATTTCTTGTTTCGGGCTATAAAAGATAAACATTAGGATTCAAGCTAGCATTATGTAATAGTTTATAGGCGCTTCTGACTGAGAACTCTCTTGAAGGCTCCTCTCTCCACACCTGAAAGTCAGCATGTTCTGTATCTGATAAGGGAATCTTCAGAATTTTCTGCGCTATGTCCGGCTGAAAGGTATTATTGATTAGCTCTCGCTTCCAAGTCCTACTGGTACTATTGATTAAATCTGAAACTGATGAAACTTCACTGCTTGTCTCTCTACCTGGCTCACTAATGACTCTACATTCAGGAATCCAACAGTCATTCCATACATCAATCTCAGTCCCTCGTCTGACTCTTCAACACAGCCCGTCCTGAATGAGCCCTCGAGCTGCCCAGATGCTCTTTCAGGTATATGATGGTAACCAACCCAGCTATGCGTTCAAAAAATTTGATTGCGGATAATATTTGGCTTTTAAAACTTTAGCTAATAAGGAACTCGGATTATTAATGAGACGCCAACCCTGCTTAGCTAAAAGTGCAATATTAAATTGGCTAAAATTTCGAAAACCTATACCTCCAACTTCTTTTAAAAAACACATAGTTCTTCAAGGGCACCAATGAATTCCTCTCCTCTGTCCCTTTTGCCACCAAAATTTGGCGATTATACCTTCCATTTCATCACATAATGTCTTTGGTAGTAGAAAACAAGCCATGGAGTAAGTCGGTATCGCTTGTAAAATGGCTTTAATAAATATCTCTTTTCCTCCCTGAGACAGTAATATTGTACTCCAATTATCAATCCGTTGTTTTATTTTGTCCTTTAATGCTTGCAAAGATTCTTTTTTCTTTCTCCCAACTAAATTTGGCAGCCCTAAATACTTTTCAAATTCATTGGAGCTACGAATTCCCAATTGGATGACCACCATCTGCCTGACTTCCTCAGCTAAATTACTACTAAAAAAGACTGTTGATTTGTCAAAATTTACGCACCTGAGCTATTTCTATACTCTCACAAGATCTGCTTAAGTGCGCTTACACCTATGCTTGATGCTTCTTCAAATAGTAAGCAGTCATCAGCAAATAATAGATGAGACACCTTAGGGCCACTTCTGCTGGCTTTGACACCTTTTATAACCCCTTCCCCAGTAGCAGTTCGCATTAGACTCGATAGGCCCTATCCACATATCAAGAATAAAAAAGGGCTTAAAGGGTCTTCCTGCCTAAGCCCCCTTGTTGGATAGAAATTGTCTCCTTTAATGCTATTAAACACTATTGAATAGGAGACACTAGAGATGCATTTTATAATTGAATCAATCCATTTTTGAGCGAAACCCATTTTATTAATGATTTCTTGGAGAAAGTTCCATTATACTCTGTCATAGGCCTTACTCATGTCTAACTTGACTGTCATAAATCCCTTCTTCCTCACTCTTTTCTGTTTCATCGAATGTAATATTTCATAGGCCATTAATGCATTATCTGTTATGAGTCTTCCTGGCACAAATGCACTTTGTGCTTCGTCAATACATTTGTCAATGACTCCTCTAAATCTATTTGCAATCACCTTCGCCACGATTTTGTAAAGAACATTGCATAGACTAATTGGCCGAAAATGAGTCAAATGAGAAGGATTAGATATCTTTGGGATCAGCACAATCTGTGAGTATTAATAGAACTAACCTCTATTTCACCATTTAGAAGATTTAGGCAAAAAGAAACATCACTCCCAACGATATCCCAACATCTTTGGTAAAAAAGGGCTGGAAATCCATCCTCTCTTGGTGCCTTGGTGGACCCCATCTCAAATAAAGCTCTTCGAATTTCCTCATCCTCGTAAGGCGTTAAGAGTTTCCTGTTGTCTTCATCAAAGATACAACGTTTAATACCTGCAAAAACTTGATCATTAAAAATAGTCCTCCCTGTTGTAAATAAATTCTCAAAATATACCTGTGCAACGTCCTCCATTTCCTGAGGGTCTTCCGTAAACTCTCCATTGTCATGTTGCAACTTCTTAATCCAATTCTTCTTCCTCCTTTACGTTGCATGGCTGTGGAAAAAAAGCTGTGTTCTTATCGCCAAGATGCAGCCAATTCAACCGAGCCCTCTGTTCCCAGTAATATTCTTCCTTTTTGTAACAGCCTTTTTCTTAAGGTTGATCGGAACAGTGTTTCGGGGCCACTAAATCCGAACGAGTAGGTTGGTAAATATTATATTTAATATTTACGAGTTAATTGTGATTTTAAAAATGTTTTTGATATTGTGATTTTTGTTTTATAAGCGATTTATAAGTTCAAGTGGTATGACCCTAAGGTCAAGTGGGTTTAGAAAATGAGGTATCGGGATCTTGTTTCTATAAATTGAGTCGTAAATATTTTTATAAATATTTACGTAGTGGTAATAAGATGGTATTAAAGTTTCGTTGAACAATTTTATCGTTTTGATAGTTAATTAAACAAAAAGGACTAAATTGTGTAAAGTGAAAAAGTTGTGTTCTATAACCTAAAGGTATTAAATAGATATAGAACTTAAAAGTAGAAGTCCTTATTTGGTAATTAGTCCATTAAAGAGACAGTGGGATATGATAGCTTGGCATTTGGTATAATAAATAAAGTGTATAAAGGTTAATATTGTAAATTGGTTAAAAATAATAATAAAATGAATATAATAAAAGCATCAAGGTGTCATCTTTTTCATTCTCTTTTTACCAGCTGAATATGAAGGCTTGAGAAGCCATGGAAGAAGCTTCCAACTTTCAGCTAATGCATGGTAGGCATTTCTAATCCTGTTTTTAATTATTTTTATATTTTTGGGATCGTTATTGCTTAATCTATCTAATGAGGGGATTATTTTGCAAAACTATTGAATAGTTTGATATTTTCCATTGATGAGTATAATAGGGCTTTGAAGTTTAATGGAAGGACATGAGTCCTTGTTGATAGTTAAACACTTTTTGTTAAGTGATTTTTTGTGAAATTAACAATTAAGGGTTAAATTGATAAATGTGAAAATTTTGTGGTTAAAATGTCAAATAAATGAAATGTGTGGGCTGCTAGAGACACTAATGATATTTGTCTATAGTAGAATTTTACTCAATTTTATGAATTTGTATTTTTATGATATAGGGATTAAATTGTAAAGAAGTTGAAATATTAGGGGCAAAATTATAATTTTGCCATAAAATGAATTATGGACTGTTTTGATACCATGAACATTTGGCTAAACTTAATTATGGTTAAAAATGGTTAATTTGCATGTTTTGAGCTCAGGGATTAAAATGAATAAAAGTAAAATTTTAGGGGTAATTTTGTAAAAATAAAGAAATGACCAAATTGTATGAGATGAGTTGTTTTAATGTCTAAATTAATATACTGAATGAAATTATTAATTTAGATCAAGATCGGGTGGAAAATCGAGAAAAATGAGAAAATTACCAAAATGCTCCTAAATTTTGGTATCTCTACAATATAGCCAGGTAAGTTCGTATGTAATAAGCATTGTTAAATTGATGTTTCTAATGTTTTAATATTGTATAAATTGTATATACGTGAATATTTTAATGTCTGACGACATATCGACAAAATGTGGCATTTAGTGTGCGGGGCAATCAAATATGGTACTCAGTGTACGAAATATTGAGAAGGACACTTAATGTGCGAGATATTGAGAATGACACTTAGTGTGCAAAATATCGAATGATTCAAAGAAAAATTATAAATTGTGATTGAATGATTAAATAAAGCAAAGTGAACAGGTATACATGCTATATTATATGAATTGTTTATGAGACGACTTTATAATGGTGATATTTGGGCTTTGAGCCTAGCAAGCTTTAAGCAGGTGAATAATATTATCGGATTTAAAACCTAGCAGGTTAAATGCAGGTGATTTGATAAAAGTCTAAGACTATGAGATCTTGTGTTCAATCGACAATTGAATTTGTTCAATGCATTAAGTTGGCCGTGATATATTCTTATGCATGTTAGATCGATTGAAATTGAATCATGAATGTGAAATGAGAAGCATAGGTGAAAATGCCTATGTCATATATGTGAGTAAGGGCAAAATCATCGTAAATTATCGATAAGGGTGGACTATGTGCGGAATCATCTTATAATTGCTAATTTGAACGGTTGTGTGCGAATCATTGAGCATGATGTATTGTATTGAGATTATGTTTGAGTGAAATTATAGATATATGATGAAATTGATTGGTGATATACATGTTTAAATAATGTGAATGCAAAGAATGTGTGAAAGGCTAAATTTGTAATAAACCTGCTTGGGACAGCAGCAGTAATGTGATTTTGGAAAATCACTATAAATTTTTGGAGTTGAGTTAGAAGCTGAATAAATTATGTAATTAAAGCTTAATGAGTCTAGTTTCTTATAAAAGAAACCGTGTAAGCAAAATAATTTTTGATAATGATATATTTGAAGTGGCGTGGGATAGAGTCAAATGACTTCGGGGTCCCTTGTTCTGTTTTTAAAAAGTCATTATAATTTGTACAAAAATGGTTATAAGATAAAATTTATATGCTTAGGCTCCTTAATGAGTGTAGTTTCAAATGAAATCAAATATAACATATTTTGAATTTTGTACAATGAGAAATTTGATTCGTAGTGAAGAGTGGTTAGATTAGTCAAACAGTGAAACAGGGGAAACTTTAAGAAAAATTTGGTATTTATTGGCCAAACTTAAAATTCTGAAAATTTTATGGATGGAAGATATATGAGTCTATTTTCAGGAAAAATTAACGGCAATTGATTTGGAGTTTTTTAGTTCCAGTTATAAATAATTTAGTGACTATTGCTCAGGAAGACAACTTGTAGTGAATTTGTGATTATGTTGTAAACATTGATAAAACTTGTTAATGAGTTGCTTATTGTTTTCTTATGAACTTACTAAGCGTAAAGCTTACTAGCCTTTTCTTTTCCATATTCTCCAGGGTTGCCAGGATAGCTCGGGTTGGAGGCCGTCAGAGATATTATCACATTGTCAAGTCTACGCTATCGGCGTAAGTAAATCTTAGTGTTTCGAGTCTATGGCATGTATAGGGTTGTAAAGTTGAGTAAGTAAATGATACAAGACTAAGATATTGGTAAATATTTAATAATGCCTCATGAATATTTTGGGCATTGTAAGCCCGATTAAAGGATAATATACGTGTGTATGAAAATTTTAAATCTGGTAGCACCTCAAACCCTGTTCTGGCGAAGGATACGGGCGAAGGGTGTTACATTTTTAATTTCAAAGTTTAGCTGAATTTTTGTGTCAATCATGTCAGCTAAATTTTCTTCATCCCTTTCAGCATTGACTAGTTCTGATAATTTCTTTGTTAACATCTCCTTTTTTCACTTTCTGCTCATTCGTATCGTCCTTACCCACCTTTTCAGCCCTATTCTCAAAACCTCAAGCTTTTGCCGAAGATCACCTGCTGCCCTCTCCTAAAGGTTTTTAACTTCTTCATAAAAAGAGTCTTCTAGTGTTCACCATGCTTCGAATTTAAAATTACCCTCTCTTTTCATGACCTCTTCTTTACGAGTCTCAATTAATAGAGGGCAATGATCAGAAAAAAAATTAACCAGGTTGGACTACCACTTCGGGAAACAATTCCATCCAACTTGTAGTAGCAACCCCCCTATCCAGTCGTTCTCGTATGTTTGTCTTAGGAAGATTTCCTCTCTCCCAAGTAAACCACCTCTCCGAAAAACCCACATCATTTAGATGACATTCCTCTAACGTTCTCCGAAACAAATCCATCCTTCTCTTTTCTCTTGGTAAGCCTCCCTGTTTCTCGCAACCATACATAATTTCGTTGAAATCCCCACAAACAAACCAAGGGATATCTTCCTCGTGACTTAGAGTTTTCAAGGCAGCCCAAGAGTCTTCTCTGTCTCGGACATAAGGGGTACAATAAAAGCTTGTAAGACGCCATTTTCCACTGATTTCTGCGTCATCCACTATCACATCAATATGCCTCTTGGAAAAACTTCTGAGAATTATCACGATATCATTTTTCCATGCCATACACAAGCCTCCTCTCGTTCCCTCCGAATCAACTTCAATTCCATTTGCAAAACCACAACTTCTTCGAACTCTCTCCATTTGTAAACTAAAGAAGACTAATTGGGGATTGCAAGTCTCCAGCGAATGCCGAAGTCTTCTAATTGTTCGAGGTCTCCCCAAACCCCAAACATTCCAACTTAAAATTTTCATTGCATCCGATCGGCTTACCTCCTGGCAGCCGTCGATAATATTAAATCGCTTTCCTCCACTTTCTTGTTACTGGACAGCACCATACTGTTATCATCATTTTCTACGAAATTATCACATTCAATTCTAAATCTTTTCTTCCCCTCCTCTCCGATTAGTGGTGGGTCCTCCAAATCATGCTCCATAGAATCATGCATCTGTTTTGACAATACACTTGTCACCCTTTGAATAGACCCTAATGATCCCCCTGCTAAATTAAATCCAAGAACTTGGGTCCACAGGTTTTACACAACTTCTTTTATCTTCCTTCCTCCAAAACCTATTCCCTTTTCCTACCATACGACCCCCATCATCTCTTATTTTCCCTTCCCCATCCTCTCTTAACCAGATACTCTTCATTGCTAATGCTCTTCGGGTCTGGGCTCGTAAAGACAAATCCCAACCCATTTCAGCTACTTCCACACCAAGTGTCATCTTTGCTTCACAGAAAGAGTCGCTATGGCCCAATCTTCCGCAGAAAAAGTAAAATAACGATATTCGTTCATATTTGAAATTGACATATGACCTTCTTCCAGAAAACAGAATCTGCTTCTTCCTTTTTAAAGGACGTCTTACATCAATTTGGACTCTGATCCTCATAAAATTCCTATTCTCCTTACCCAAATTAGAGCCATCATATTCCAAAAAAACTCCAAAAAAATTCCCTAGTTGAACAGCCAAACTCTCAGAAAATAATCCAATGGGAACATCAAGTATTTGAACCCAAAACGGCGTCATAATTAAGGGTACTTGTAGTGGATCCTCTCCTCAGTTCAATTTATAAAGCAGCAACAAATGGTTGTTGAAGGTCCAAGGAGAACCTTTAATAACCCTTTCCAGATCCATAATATGAAAAAATTGAAACAAACACCTTTTCTCTCCCAGATCTTAGATCTGAACGCCCCAAACTGGGTGCCACAAATTAGCCAAAGTACTCCTCATTGCTGGAAAGTGAATGACGCTAGCAGTAAGAAAACAACCCACAAGTTGGAAAATCTCCCCTCTTTCTTCTCTGTTCAGATCTGGCTGTATTTGAATAATTTCATCTTCTTCTTCATTTATTGAAAGTTGAGCCAATTCAGTTTCCATTTTTGCAGGTCCAATCGCAAACTATGCCTTCTATTAACAGTGCACAAGAGATTACAGCCAAGAAGCTCCGCCTCTACAAAACTAAACCAAAAAAACAAATTAAAAAAACAAACCCTAATCACTTTGCCAGAGCGACAAACAGTAGCGTGTCAAGGACGACAGACCTAGGTTTTATATAATTCATTGATTAATTGAATTTGTTAGAATTATTATAAACTTTATAATTCATCATTTGAAAGAATAATTTTATAAATATTTTTGTTATTAGTGTATACGTTAAAAATTACGTATTTAAAATATAAATATAAATATAAATAAATAAAAAGCAAAGTTTAAAACTATACCACATATGTAATATTTACGAAATTAAAATAATAATAATAAAAATTAATTTAAATTAATAAGTAAATACTTTTAATTTATAGTATTAAATGCATTGCAATAGTTTATTATTAAGTTAACTTGTGACATGAGCGAAATCGATTTACATTATTGAGAAATACACATAATATGGGCAAACAATTTGTATAATAACATCGGAATGTATAAATATATTAAAAGAAAGCTTTGGTTAAAGTGATGAAAAAAGAATTTTATAAATATTGGTAGCATGGTTCAAATATTAATATTTGTAAATTATTTATTTATTCAAATATTAATATTTGTAAATTATTTATTTATTTTTTAAATAAGAAAAGACACAAATACCCTCATAATAATATAACTTATTTAAAATACATAAGATTATTTTATTAATTTTCTCAACTGTTTGAGAAAAGAAATAGAAAATTATTCTAAATTGAACTAAATTCTAATTTTATTTAATTTATAATTAATTTTATTTTTATAATGTAAAAATAAATATTTTATTTTGAAAATAATGAAAATAACTTAAAAATAATATATAAAATGTTATTTTCAGAAAATACTATATGAATGTTATTGATTATTTTTATTTATTTGAAAAATTAAAAATTTAAAAACATTTTTAGTATACTTTAAAACTTTATTAAATAATATATATAAGTCATAAAATAAAACTTATTCCGTCAAAAATAAAAATTAAAACATCAAAACCCAAAATTAAAATGAAAATTTGAAACCAAATTAAATTATCACAACTAATTCAAAAAAATTCAGATATCCTGATTTAATTCGACTAAATTTAACTTTATATCTCTTTTTTATTTTGTATTTAAATGTTATATTTAAAAATATAAAATTTAAATTAGCATTGTAAATATGAAATAGGGTTAATTTATTAAATAGGGTTCATTTAATCAATTTGAATTAATCCAATTTAAAGAACAAGTGACGAAACCTATTTACGTGAAGTTTTGGTTGCCCAACGAAGCACTTATGGAAAATTAAGGCTACTTTAGTAAATAGAAAAATCAATCTTAGAAAATTTGTAATTGTAGATATGCTTCGATATCGTTTGTCAATATAAAGCTAGTTGTACAGTTAGATTTGGGGGAGTTTAACTATAAATAAAGAGCCACCTCTTATTTGCAATCATCCATTGTATCCTATTTTTTGAGTTAAAGAATATATTGAGAATATTTACTCAAACACTTAGTGTGTTGTGCTTTTTTGTGGCTATTCTGTTATTTCGAACTTTCTTTTGATTTTGATTTTGAGTTTTGTTTATTTTCGATGCCTTGGAGAATTTCTATAAATAATAATCAGGCTAACTTAAGTGTATTTAAAATGAAGATTTTACTTAAAGTCACAAGACGAAAAGTTTAGCCTCATGACACAAGAACAATAGTGAGGAGCAACTATAAGTGCGTGGTTACGTGCGATGAAGGAGTAAGGGAGATGATGATGAAACGTGGGAAGAGAGAGAAGAGAATAATTACATTTATTTAATATTAAATTTATTTGTTTAAATTTAATTAAAAATTACCATGTGTCATAGGTTTGGAAATTTTTTTAAACGAAGTAATAAGAGAATCAAAATTTAGGTACCACTTCTTAAAAGAAAAAAACTTAGAGACCTAAATAGGAAAAATTCTATAAATTGAGAGCCAATTTTTAATTTAAGCCATAGTATAATATTCTATAACTAGTAACCAAAAAGGTAAACTTATTTTCTTGGCTTTGTTTTTTTATTGCCATTTGTCAAAATGTATGTGACACGGGTACTGTTTTCCCCAAATTTCAACATTGCTATTGTTTTTTTGACAGAATTTTAGGCGTAATATTTGCAAAATAAATATTAACTTCTTTATACATAGGAGTGGCAACCATTTTTATATATAAAAAAACTTATAATAATTTTTTTAATAATCCAGTTATAAATTTAATTATATCTGCTATTTTTGACATAATCTCTATAATTTTTTATAATTCCTCCCTAACCTATAAATAGGAGAAAGATAATAAGCTTCAGCGTACTCGAACCACGTCCTCCTGTATTTTTAACAATGCCCATATTAATCGAGCTAAGACTTGATCGACTATTATAATAAATTTTTATAATAAATTTTTATTCTCATTTTACATTGATTATATCAAACTCATATCATATAATAATAACAATAATAAAGTAGAGTTTTTGAGCAATTTAGGTAAGTTTAAGTTCTAAGTTAGTCCTCTTCTCATCTATGCCAATTAAAATATACCACTTTATCAAACTAAATATAAGCAGCAAATCAAAATATAAAAATATATTCACCTTAAAATATTAAAAAAGTTTAATCTTAAATATTTAAATAATATATAATAAAGCTTGATGACAAATCTTTCGGATTGATATAATATATTGATTTTATTAACTATCTAATATATTTTGACAAGTTACGCTTCCACTGGTGGAGTGGTGAGAAACTATCTTGAGGAATGAATTATAAGGTTTAATAATTTCTTGGAAACTTACTGTCTTTGATGCCAAATTTTGAGCATTTTAGGTGATCTTACCTTTTAAAAGAACAGAGATTGGAGAGAATGTTAATTCATACAGATGATCTCGAGGTAGCCCAAGTACTAAGAATGGACACTCCAGCTATTTCAATTTCCGCTCTGATGAAGTGAATCGAAAGCTACTACAACATAAAGAACATTGGGTTGTTAAACATAAGGGAGGCTAATTGTGTTCCTAACAAGATTACTAAATTGATCTCTACTGATAAGGTGAGAGTTAACATGTTGACAACAACTCCTACGAATTTATTAGATCTCATTAATAGAGACAAATTGACGCTTTTGATATTGTAAGACGAATTTGAGTCCTTTTAATTTTTGTTTTACCAAAAAGAATTAGTCGAAAAACAAATAAACTTTACAACTCAATTTTTGAACAAGAAAATGAAAATTAAATTGTATATATCATAAATAAATAAATAAATATATATAATGTATAACAAAGTTTTACATAAATATGGTAACATTTAATTTTAAGTCAGTTCTAAGTTTAACATTTGACACCAATGATGTGTTGGAAAATTAACAATCACTTTCAATTTTCAATTATTAATGTATGGTAATTTGTTATTTCTAAAAATTATTTTAGAGAAAATATGAAAAATATGAAAAAAATTAATATTCTCTATCTTGGTGTTATATGGTGTCATAGGAAAAAATATTTTATGGAATTTATATAGATCTTACATGTGGTAAAACATTTTAAAATTTTTTAACCATATTCTATAATAGGATATCATATCTAAAAAAATTCCTCTTAGGGAAGAAATAATAATAAATTAATTTTAAAATTAGATAAAAATGAATACAGCACTTGAAAATGATAGATACATGATTTGATTAAGGAATCTTACATATAAATCAAGAAAAAAAATCTCTAAACTGTTATAAAATTGTTATGTATGTTTTAGGATAACACTTTAGTAGATGAAAATTTGATGATTTTCGAATCTACCAAAAATAAATTCTACACCTAAAAATAGAATATAAAATTCGTAATATAAGGAGTAGGATTGATCCACAGGAATGGGTCTGACAGTGTTCGAATTTCTCATAGGGCATTTCGTGGACAATTTTGTGCTCACGACTCTTGCAGTCTTGCATAAAATAAATAAATGAGAATTAAAGTAACACAAAATTAAATAAATAAAAGTTGAAGAACAATAAATAAAAATTGTTTTCGAAATAAAATAAAATAAAACAAACCCAATTAATGAATGTTTCAACCTTAGGTACGACGTCGGTCTCGATCTCAGAGTTGATCATGGACTATGGATGTCTTCTCGCTCATTGGCAAGCCAGTTATAGTGATCGATAATGCCTCAAACACCAATTCTTCCTTAATCGTAAATTAACTACAGGAATAACCCAACAATTATCGTTTACCTTACCGAACGAATAACTCTAAGACGCTTCCACGGTTTAATTTGTTGACAGCCTTACTAACTAGAAGAACCCGACTCTAATTAATGATCTCAACCGCACAAATCATTTAAATTAGATCACTTAATCCCATGGCGTCACCAAACTGCACTCCCAAACAAACCACACCAACTTGTTCTTCAGTAAAGTATTTCGACGCCGAATTAATTGTACCAATTATGTATTGTTCCTAACATTGTACAAAGAATCCTTCTTGAAATGACACTAAAAACAATACTATGAAATGATCCTATCTATCTCTTGAACAGGAGAAAAACGAATACACAAATGAAAATAAATTAAGTGTAATTTTGTATCTCACAACTCAAACACCGAAATTTGGTCCATCTTATATAATTGCTTATAATGGTTAATTGAATAAATGGAATAAAAAAAAATAAAGAAATTAATGGAATTTGGCAATAGTCTTTACAATTCAAAGCTAAAGGGACGTCTATGTCTTTCTTAATTTTAGCTTTGAAGCTAATCTTTTTCTTAGTATTCTACTCCTAAACAAACTTGTTGTTTGCTGATGATAGCATTATTTTCAGCAAGACCACTGTCATTGGTGCACGTAATGTTCAATCCATTTTTAGTGAATATGAGGCATGCTCAGACAAAAAGTTAATTTTGATAAGTCTCTGATATGTTTTAGTGCAAATGTTGATTATGCAGATTGTTCTCAGACCGGCTTTGTTTTAGGGGTTCAGATTACTTCTAATTCTGAAAAATATTTTGGGCTTCCGACTATGGTGGGGAGGCTTAAGAAGAAAGCTTTTCAGCATTTTAAAGATCGTTTCAAAAGGTGTATTGACAGTTGGGAGTGTTCGGTGTCTGTACCAAGGAGGTAAGGAAGTTTTT
Source organism: Gossypium arboreum (assembly GCF_025698485.1). Lineage (NCBI taxonomy): Eukaryota > Viridiplantae > Streptophyta > Magnoliopsida > Malvales > Malvaceae > Gossypium > Gossypium arboreum. Next base: position 7,783,227 of record NC_069073.1, on the reverse strand, counting down.
AGTAAGTCAATGTTGCAGACAATTCCAACTTATGCGATGCAGTGTTTTTTTATTACTGTCCTCCTTCTGCAAACGGTTAAAAGTCTATCATGTGCAAGTTTTTATGGCAAAAAATTGGGGGAAGGGGAGGTATGCATTGGTTTTCTTGGGCAGCTCTTTGTAATTCGAAGTTGAATGGGGGTATGGGGTTTCAGGATTTGGCTAAATTCAATATTGCTCTTTTGGCTAAATTCAATATTGCTCGTCTAATCTTGATTGCCTTAAGAGTCGAGTAATCAAAGCTAAATATTTTCTTTATTCGGGTTTTGTAAGTGCTAGATTGGGATCTTATCAATCTTATTCATGTCGTAGCATTTGGAGTCGCGAGGATTACTGGAAAAAGGATTGGGTTGGCGTGTTGGAAACGAGAATTCTATCTCCATCTGGAATTACTGCTGGCTTCCGGGACCTGGTAGATGTAAGGTTGTAGACACGAATGTTAATGGTTCTGTTTCTTGGGTTAAGGACCTTCTGTAGCTAGGTTTGAATAAATGGGATATAGATAGGGTCTGTACTCTTTTTGTGGAGGCTGAAGCTGACAGAATTCTATCCATATCGTTTTCTAAATTTGCTCATGAAGATGTACTTGTTTGGAAGGGTGATCCAACTGGTGTATACACAGTAGTGGATATCGATTACTGTTCTCATCTACAGATATGGACCATTCCCATGGTTTACATGATGCACATAACCCAAATAATGTTTCTATACAAAATTGTGGAAAGCAACAATGCCTCTTAAAATCTATATTACAAACTGGAGATTCTGTCAAAACTATATTCCTAATCTTTCTAATCTCTTCAACAAAAGGATTTCTTTTACTTAGTTTTGTCCTAAATGCAATATAATTCCAGAAACTATTACCCATATAGTTCGCGATTGTATAAGGCAGTTGCGGTGTGGCAATCTCTAAATATTTCTTGGCCTGCGAAACACAACAATATTGATGTTATTGATTGGTTATCATTTCTGTTCAACAAACATTCTACGAATATTGTTAATCTCATTCTAATTGCAATCCAGGCTTTATAGTTGTCGTAGAACAAAGGTTATCATGAAAGGGTTGTTCAAACGACCTCAGCTTTAGTGGCTCTGATCTATTCCTATTACATAGAAGTTCAAGTTTTGGGTGAAACTTGTAGTCTTAGTGTTGGACATCACGAAAGGAAATGGCATCCGCCGGCAGAACCATATGTTAAGGTTAATTTCGATGCAACCTACAGGGTTCATTCTTGGCAGCCTTGCTCAGGAGTTGTGGTGACAAATCGAAATGGCCTAATTTAAGGGCAAGTAAACAACTCCATCATTACGTACCTAATGCTTTTGTTGCGGAAGTAAAGGTGTTTATCCAAACAGTGTCTTTTGCTGATGATCTGGGCTTAAGGTACGTGGTGTTTGAGGGCAATACTTTGATTGTAATCAAGAATATTTGCTCCACGCATGAGGACCGGTCTGAAATCGCGAGTCTTATAAAAGAAGTTAAGCATAAATTAACGATTTTTTTCTCATATTTTATTTTCAAACAACTATTATAGAGAATATAACATGGTTTCCCACCTTCTTGCCGCCGTAGGTTTTAATTTGGGGATGGATCATTTTTGGGTGAAGGAGATTCTGGTGGAGGTCGAAGCTGCTGCTCTTGCCAACATATGATGGGTGGATCGGCCGGATTAATTTGTTCTCGGGTTGGCTTTTGGAAGCAGGAATTAATCAATTTTATCCTGCTTAGCGTTATGTTTTTCTCCTCTGGTGTTCGCTCAATGTCATATAATCCAATTAGGAGATTTTCCTGGCCTTAGTGTTGAGATTTTCAGTAGGGAGAAGCTGTGGGTTTTTTCTTGGTGCTTCTAGCGTTTAGTTTGCTTTTTCACCAATTGATTTTGGTATGCTTTTAATTTTCTTTTGTTTGTTCTCTGTTTGCTTTTATTTCTCATTTATTGTTGTTATTTCCTTTTTTTAATGAATGCCATCATTCATAAAAAAAATATTTTAATCCTATTTTAACTCCTAATAAATATATTTACAAATAATATTTAAATAAAAATAAAATGATCCTAAATTCTAAGAACTCCCATACTCAAATCTTTCGCGTGACTTCATATTTTCACTTGTTCTCCAAATTTTTTGGACTCATACTATACTTACATAGAAATTAAGCAATAAACAACAAAATTAGTAGCATCGTGCCTAAAAGTTCATCAAAATAAATCACATAAATATGTCTGTTTGGCACACTATCAAATTCTCCCTACTTTGTCCATGCTTGTCCTCAAGCATCTCATGCATTTATCAATCCAAGCATACTACGATCATTGAAGTCAATGAAATCAATACAATCCTCAATCCAATCAACCAAATATACATTAGTAAAATCTTGATCTGTAAAAAAATAAAAATAAAATAAAAATAAAAAACAAACAGATTTTTACGTGGAAACCCTTTCGGAAAAAAACCACGGGCAGTGGAGAAGAAAATTCACTATGTCGAATTCAAATGATTATAAGAGGAATAGACTATGTCTATTTATAGGCTTGTAAAGCCATATTCTAGTAAGATTGAAACACTTTATTCTAATCAATATCAAATAGATAGAATTTAATAAGGTTTAAAAAACCTTATTCTAAAATAAAATAAAAGAAGTGTAATTCTATATGGATTGTTCTTTTATTTTTATTTTTACCACTGTATTTTATTTAAATAAGGATTTGGGTCACTTAATTCTAACAATCTCCACCTTGACACGAATTCTCAATAGAACAAGTTCTTCATCACGAACTCTTAACGAACAAGTTCTCCACCTCTTCCATAAAACCCCTTAAGGGTTTAACTTCAACAATGAACACCAACCAAGTCTAAGCAATGCTCAAACTTGGTTATAGAAAGTGACTTAGTCATCATATCTGCAGGATTTTCATGAGTACTAATTTTGCTCACAACAATATCACCACGAGCAATAATATCACGAACAAAATGATACCGAACATCAATGTGTTTTGTTCTCTCATGAAACATTTGATCTTTTGTGAGAAAGATGGCACTCTGTTGTCACAAAATCTTGTCTTGATTTGAAGGTCTTCATTGAGTTTACTAAAGAGTCCCTTCAACCAAATAGCTTCTTTACAAGCCTCAGTAATCGCCATATACTCAGCTTCAGTGGTAGACAAAGCGACTGTAGATTGCAAAGTGGCTTTCCAACTAATTGCACAACCTCCGATTGTAAAAACATAACCTGTGAGAGATCTTCTTCTATCAAGGTCTCCAGCAAAATCAGCATCAACATACCCAATGTCTCCATCTCTAGTTCTTCCAAATTGTAAGCAAACATCAGTAGTACCTCGTAAGTATCTTAAAATCCACTGAACTGCTTTCTAATGTTCTTTACTGGGATTCACCATATATTTGCTAACTGCACTAATTGCATATGATAAATCTGGACGTGAACAAACCATAGCATACATGAGAGATCCCATGCACTAGAGTATGGAACATGTGACATGTACTCAATCTCATTATCTGATTGTGGAGACAAAGCCGATGAAAGTCTGAAATGGGCTGCTAAAGGAGTACTAACAGGCTTAGCACTCTGCATATTGAACCTCAAAGAACTTTCTCAATGTACCCCTTCTGACTTAGGTACAATTTACTTGCTTTTCTATCTCTGAGAATCTCTATACCAAGTATCTTCTTTGCTGGTCCCAAATCTTTCATATCAAAATTTTCACTTAGTTAGGCTTTGACCTTTCTTATCTCTCCTTTATCTTTTGCTGCTATCAACATGTCATCAACATAAAGAAGTAGATACACAAAAGAACCATTACTGTTTTTCTTAAAGTAAACACAACTGTCAAAACTACTTCTTTTGAAATCATGAGAAGTCATAAAGGAATCAAACCTCTTGTACCACCGCCTACGGTGATTGTTTCAAACCAAAAGGGACTTTTTCAAAGAAGCAAACATAGTCCTCTTTTTCGAGGCTGTAAAACCCTCTGGTTGTTGCATGTAAATATCCTCTTCAAGTTCTCCATGCAAAAATGCAGTTTTTACATCTAACTGCTCAAGCTCCAAATCATGCATGGCCACAATACCAAGCAAAGCTCGAATCAAACTATGCTTCACAACTGGGGAGAACACATTTGTGAAGTCCACTCTTGGAATTTGACTGTAACCCTTTGCAACAAGCCTTGCTCTATATCTAGGTTCTTCAACTCCTGGAGTCCCTTCGTTCCTTTTAAACACCCATTTACAAAGAACAATCTTCTTATCTTTAGGAAGTTTCACAAGATCCCATGTTTTGTTTTTGTGGAGTGATTCCATCTCCTCTTGCATAGCAAACATCCATTTTTCTGAGTCTTTACAGCTAACCGCCTTAGAATAATTAGGTGGCTCTTGGCTTGCATCTATATCTTCAGCCACATTTAAAGCATAAGCAACTAAATCAGCTTCGACATACGTCTTTAGAGGTTTAATTTCTCTTCTAGTTCTATTTTTGGCAATAGAGTATTGTGGTGAAGAAGTAACTCTATTCTCAATTTTTGTATTGGCTTGAGGAGTTGACTCTGTATTAATCTGATGCTCCACCTGCTTTTGATTTTCTTTATTGGAAGAGTCTTTAAGAGATAAGTTAGGTAGCATAGTATAATGACCAAATTTTTCAATGATTAGTCGAAAGCGGTGATTCGAGATCACTAAATCCGACGAGTAAGTTTAGAAATTTTAATAAATAATAATTATAGGACAAGCGCGAACTTAAAATAATTATTTTTAATTAGTGAATTTTGCGATTTTAAAAGAATTAATCAGGTAAATTTGGTTGAAAACGAGGTATCGAGACCTCGAATTTATAAACCGAGCCATAAATATTTTTATAAATATTTATGGAGTGTTATTAAGTTAGTATTAAAGTTTCGTTAGAAAATTTTAACGTTTGGTTAGTCAATTAATTAAAAAGGACTAAATCGAAAATAGTGCGAAATTTATTAAATTGTGATTAAATAGTTTTAGTGATTAAAAAGGAGGGATTTAAAAGGAAATTGGACCCAAATTTTATGGGCTGGACGGTTGGGCAAGAAAATCAGCAAAAAAGACAAGGAGAAATAAGGGCAAAATGGAAAATTTTGCAAATTAAACATATAAAACAAAACAAATTTTAAAAATCTAGAGATATCATCATTTTTCTTCAGAAAAAATGCCATGGGAGGTTTGAAAGCTGCTGTTTTTTCATACTTTGACATATGTGAGTTCAATTCTTGCCCTTTTCTTTGAGATTTTTATGTTTTTGTGACTTTTACAATTAGGTCCAAGTGTTTAATTCATTAGTTTTTGATTTTATGAACAAAATTAAAAGCTATCATTGATAATTATTAGCTGTTTATGATGAAATAAAATGAATTTGAAGCTTTGATTTTGTTGTTTGATGATTTTATCAAGTAATTTCAATAGAAATTGATTTTTAGGACCTAATTGTGAAAAAGTTGTGAATTAAGGTTTAGTGTTAAAATTCTGATTTTCAAAGGTTGTGTAATAGTTTAGAATGATGGAATAAAATGTTAATTGATAAAAATTAGCTTAATTGATGGGCTAATTAAGCAAGGACTGAATTGTATGACCTGTGAAATTTAGAGGAAAAATGGTAATAAACATCTTGAACTAAAACAATATTGGACAGCAGCAGTAGACTAAATTTGAAAAATCACCATAAATTGTAGAAATCGAATTATAAGATGAATAAAATATTAAATTAAAGCTTATTGAGTCTAGTTTTTCATTGAAGAAACGGTGTAAGCAATAGATTTGTAAATTATGAGATATAATGAATTTTGTGAGACAAGGTTAGAATAAATTCGGGTTCTCCTGTTTTGACTTTGAAAAATCACTAAAAATTGGAGAAAATTAATTAGAGTCTCAAATTTATATTCTTAGAATTCTTAATGAGTCTATTTTCAATATAAATCAATGGGAACATTATCCGAGTTTTGTACTATGATATAATTAATTTTTAGTGAAGAGAGGTCAGAACTGTGGATAGTGACACAGGGGAAACTTAAATGAATAAACTGTACTAATTGGCTAAACCAAAAATTCTAAAAATTTTATAGTGGAATGATATGTGAGTCTAGTTTCAGGGAAAATTTACGGATCTTAATTTTGAGCTCTGTATCTCGAATTATAAATAATTGAGTGACTATGACTCGTGTGAACAGCTTGATGTGAGCATTAATAAGTAAATTGTGAAATCGTACTTACAAGAATGTTATATACATTAAGGATGTGGAATGGAGAGGAGGAGGAGGAAAAATATATATGAATATTCAGTTAGCATGGCTAATTTGCATGTTTTAAGCTCATGGACTAAATTGAATAAAAGTAAAACTTTAGAGGGTAATTTTGTAAAAATGTCAAAAATGACTAAATTGAAGGGAATAAATTGTTTTATTATCTAAATTAATAAATTGAATGAAATTATCAATTTAAGATTGGGTGAAATTTGGGAAAATGGTAAATTACCAATATGCCCCTAAATCTTGGTATTTCTGCAATTTAGTCAGGTAGGTTCGGATATCCTGAATGAGCATGTAAATATAACAATTTGAGTATTGTATCGTATTTTATATGATATTTTGAATTGAATATATGAAAAGGATGTTACATGAAACATGAAACATGAATACTAAATAATATAAATTAATTGAAATTATTCTGAAAATTTCGGTAATGCCTCGTATCCTATCCCGGTCTCAGGTACGGGTATGGGATATTACATTTAATGGTATCAGAGCTAAGGTTTAGTCGGTTCTCGGACCGAACGTAGCATATGTGAAGTCTAGAAATACATGCCATTATATAACTTGTGATAAGATAATGTAATATCTTCCAACTCTAATGAGATTTATTTTACTTAAAGATAGAGATACTTTCCCAACCAAGCTAATTACGATAATGTTGAAAGCGATACTCAAATATATGAGCAAAAGTAGATTATGATGAGTCGGAACTCATAAAGGTATGAATAAATGTTATATTTAAATTTATGTGTATAGTAAGTAAAATTTTAAGGTAAGTATTAATATTGAATTGAATTTGTATGGATATATATGATTGATGTGGAAATAGAATTTTGGATATATGTTATATTTGAAAATTTTATTGATTGGGAATGTGATGAAATTGATATGAATATGTGATTAATTGAAATGTGTATTGATTGGAAACTGGAAAGTGAATTGAATACCCTATTAACTGTACCGGACTGAGTCGGATATAGTTGGCATGCCATAGGATTTTGAGAAGGATTTGGAGATGAGATTTGGATATGCTGATGTTTATATCCTTGGATTTATTCAAGAGGCACTTTGTGCTATTCTGGTGTGTTTTGGATGGATTATATTATTTTGGTGTGTTTGGGAGGATTATATGATCTTGGTGTGTTTTGGAGGATTATACTGGTGTGTTTTGGTTGGACATTTTGGTGTGTTTGGATGGAATCCGTGTATCCGCCAAAATCCGAGTCTTGTTAATAGGGGTAAATATGAATATTAAGTGAAATTGAAATGAGAATTGAATTCCCTATTAACTTGTCGGACTAGTCGGATATAATTGGCATGCCATAGGAACTGGAAGTGTACGGGATTTGTCGACTATACTGATCAGGTACTTTATGTGTCGTATTTTAGGCACCTTGTGTGTCGTTTCAGGCACTTATGTGTCGTATACTGATCAGGTACTACGTACCGTTTTAGGCACAATGTGCCGTACTGGTGAGTTTGGTTGGATCCGTGTATCCGTCTGAGTCCGAGTTATGTTAATAGGGTTGAGTAAATGAAATGAGAAAATCGAATGAATTTGATCGAATAAACTATTGAAAGTGTGAAAAAGTGGAATTATGAAAAGAAATGTGAATTGTGAATTGAAATAGAGATATGAGATTGAAAGCTTGAACCAAAGGTTCATGAATTGATTAAAGATAATATAGATGATATATGATGCCATTTGATGAAAGACTATTGCCGAGATATGAAATTAAAGCATAATTAACACATATGACTTATATTGTTACATGTTTGATGTCTATTATTTATTATAGTATTTATAATTTGAATTATGGTAATACCACTGAGTACAAACATACTCAACATACGATTATATTATTATAATTCAAATTATTTATTATTATTAAGTGTTAAATCCCTATCACTCCATATGAGATTCAATTCTATTATGTTTGGAAAAAGAAGTCGATGGTGAAACTTACATGAGACTATTCTTCTGTCTCTTCTGGTTTTCTCTGAGAAATTATTTGGATATTTATTATTATTTTCGTATGAGTTATGTTCTCGGATTTCTGGTATGGTATCGTATTTTGGAGTTCTTTATCTCGGTTTTCCTATCAATCTTATTTCGTAAATTATCGATCATGATTTATCCTTAAAGTATGTTCTTTGGTTTATGATGACTATATCTATTATGATAAGACTATCCGTGTCTGTTTGGCATGTCTACGATGTTATGTGCCCAACATGTTTGATTAAGTAAATTTTATTCAAAACTAAATAAGTGTGTGTTTATGTACACTTGGTTGAATAAGTATGATTAGTAAGTTCATATGGCTAAATTTAATGTTGTGATATGAAAATTCATGAATGATATAGTATATTATTGTATATGAATGTCATTAAACTGTAATAGTTGTAAAATGATATTTGAATAAAAGTACAAATTAAGTGGAACAACGGATTTGAGTACTTTCGTTCAGTGGCTAAGACGAATTGATTTGAAAAGACCATGGTTGGACCATGGCATCAATGTGATATGTGATTCGTAAGACCATAGTGGGCTATGGCATCGAGATATGTGATTACGTGCTTCCGTATAAGACCATATCTGGGATATGGCATCAGTGTGATATGTGATTCGTGTAAGACCATGGCTGGGCTATGGCTACGGTGTGTGATATGTGACTATGTACAAGACCATAGTTTTACTATGGCATGATGAAAACGAAGTACTCAATTCCGAAATGGTTCTCTAAATTGATTAAAAAATGTAAGTGATAAATGGACTTAAAAGATTGAAATTGATTAATTGTTGATATTGAGCTAAACTAAGTGAATTCATTGTTTGAAATTGTCGATGGCAGAAAATATTGATAGACTATATAAGTGTATAAATTTTCTTGAAGTGAATTATGTGAAAACGATGATGTTATGTATAAATGTCAAGTCATATGTGTGTAGTTATGAGAGTTAAGTTAGAGGCTTTACGACCTCACCCCCTTACCAGAGTTGTAATTATGAGGGAATAAGTGAGATTTTGATGATATGCTCCGACACTGTATTATTTCTAACACCTGCGATTTTACACGAAGTATTATTTCCCATCAAAACAACACCTTCAGACACTGTTTTGTAAGTTGTAAACCAATCCCGATTGGGACTCATGTGGAAGGTGCAGCCTGAATCAAGTATCCACTCCTCGCTTACTTTAGAATTATTGACAGAAGTGACTAGAAGTTCACCATCGCTGTAGTCTTCTACAACATCAGCTTCACCGAAATTTTCTGGTTGTTTTCCCTTTTGATTCGCAGCCTCCCTTTTAATCTTATTCTGTAGCTTGTAGCACTTAGATTTAATGTGCCCTTTCTTCTTGCAGAAGTTACAAGTTTTACCTCTGTTTGAAGACTTTGATCTACCCTTAGATTTACCGCGAGGATTCCGTTCCTGTGTCTTTCCACGATCATCATCAGCATTCTGATCTTGTCTCCCACGAACAATGAGACCCTCTTCTTGAGAGTCGGGTTTAACCACAAGATGCTTCATCTTATCATACGAGGTCAAAGAATCATAAACCTCATTAACTGTGAGAGACTCGCGGCTATATAAAATCGTGTCTCTAAAGGTTGAATAAGACGGGGACAACGAACAAAATAGAATCAACCCTAGATCTTCCTTATCATACTGAACCTCCATGACCTCCAAGTTTGAGAGAATTTCTTTAAACACTGTTAAGTGTTCGTGTACAGACGCACCTTCCTCCAAATGATGAGTATAAAGACGTTGCTTCATATGCAACTTACTTGTTAGAGTTTTCGACATATATAATTGTTCTAGCCTCTTCCATAATGCAGTGGCGGTCTTCTCTTTCATCACATCCTGCAAAATTTCATTGGAAAAATGTAGATGTAATTGTATTAACGCCTTTCAATCCTTACGCTTCTTCTCTTCATCTGTTAATGTCGAAGGCATCTTATCTATCCCTAGCAGGGCATCCTCCAGATCCATCTGTGCAAGAACTGCTTGCATCTTAATTTGCCACAACGCAAATCTGGTGTTGCGATCCAACAGTAAAGTTTCATACTTCAAAGACGCCATTACTGTGATTGAGATGAATAACCTGGAAGCTCTGATACCAATTTATGAAAAAATAAAAATAAAATGAAAATAAAAAACACATAGATTTTTACGTGGAAACCGTTTCGGGAAAAAACCACGGGCAGAGGAGAAGAAAATTCACTATGTCGAATTCAAATTATTACAAGAGAAATAGACTATGTCTATTTATAGGCTTGTAAAGTCATATTCTAGTAAGACTGAAACACCTTATTCTAATCAATAGGAAATAGATAGAATTTAATAAGGTTTAAAAAACCTTATTCTAAAATAAAATAAAAGAAGTGTAATTCTATATGGATTGTTCTTTTATTTTATTTTACCACTGTATTTTATTTAAATAAGGATTCAGGTCACTTAATTCTAACATGATCACATAACCGTCTCTCTCAAGCTAACACGTCGATTCACAATTCAGTTAAGCACACAATTATCAAATATTCTTATAATAAGGCTCTATAAAATCAATTCATGCTAAATTGTCAAAGCACCAAAATTAAACAAAAATTTGCAACCATAAATAACCATTTGTCCCATTTCTTATCTTCAATTTTTTTCTTTTTTCTTTTTATTTTTTTAAATAAAAATTTTTCTAGCGTGTTACTAAATATTTCTATGCGAAGAAGGATGACAACCCAAGCACCCCACCCCAGTTATGCAATTCATCACATATCTTGATGGCTACTAGCTCTACTCATAAAATTTAAAATTAGCAGAATAAGTGAATAGCTTAGAACATCATTCAAACTTTTGACGCGAAAACAGATGAAAACCCAAGCACCTGACTCTAGTTACTCAACCAGTCACAATTCTAAGACTTTACTTATAATCTAAACAATTATTGGAGTATTTATTAAATTTTTTCTCTTTTTTTCTTCAAACACAAGATAAAACTAAAGTTTATTTACGGCAAAAAAATTCATGCAAATAAAGTGTGTAGACCAATTTAGCGCAAAATTAACATAATAGAGCATTCAATTTTGCACACATATTTATCTCAAATAATTAAGTGAATCTACGTGTTTTATCATCATAATCTAATTATAGAATCAACATTTTCCTAACGTCTAGATGCTTCAAAGAATTGACAAAGTAATTTTTGAAAATTTCCAAATGAAATTAGCATGCAAGAGCGAAAACACAATTACTACTTCAAGACAAAGCAAACAATGACCCAATTTACCACAAACACTTAGAATATATCAATTAATGATTCAATTTAAACTCCTCCACTTAATTCATAAATTATCCTCAGTGTATCACAATAAAATGAAATGAATGAATCAAGTATGAAGAGGAAACTTCCTTGTGGCTGTGTAATGTGATGGGACGGTGATGCAATGGATCACATGAGTCCAATCCTATTAAAGAAAAGAAAAGAAATTAGGAATAACTAGAACTAAAAACAAAAATAAAGATAAAGAAGATTATTGAAACAAATAAGAAAATAAAATAAAATAGGGTTGCTCCCAAAAGAGCATTTGTTTAATATTGTTGATTCAATATTTTTTATTTTTCAACTCAAGTCGGATATTTAATCCAAATTTCTTCCAATCTTGAGGCAAAAGATTTTTATAAACTCTTAACAAGAGGTAGCTGAGATAATCAAGTATCAATGCCTTTTCAAAACCAACTTACTTCTTTCTCATAGTGCACAATCCCTTCAAAAACTCTGCATGGCGAGGTACTTGTTTAATGACGTCTAGTAACGATATCTTTACCTCTACCTTGTAAAGAGTTTCGAGGTTCTCCTTTTCTTCCTTCAATTTCTTATTTCTAGATAGCCCTTCAGGAGATGCAGATAGTACAAAAATCGATTTTGGTAGTCCAGATTCTCTCTTAGTCGCTAGTTCGTCTTTCTAATTTTCTCACCCAATGTCATGCCTACGGCTCTTGCTAGGTGTAGGTTCCAAAACTGTTCCGCTTCGTAAAGCCATTGTGCTTGCATTTTACCTTGAGTTTGGTTTTGTTTGGGACGACGATTTGCCTTGGGATTTGAGTCCACCAACCATCATGAAAAGCTTGCTCACTTGATTTTCCAAATTTTGAAGTGTTGCTTTCATGTCCTATCATTATTGAAGAGTACTAGAAGCAAGTTTATTGACAATGTCTTCTAGAGACATACTTGAAGGTTGAGGTAGTTGAGGAGGAGGCCTCGGTTGGTAATCCAATTCATATATTGAGATGAAAAGCTGACTCATTAGGGTTCCCAATTTCACCATACTTGTCTTTGTTTCTGTTAGTGTTAAGGGAGTTAGAAGTTAGTTAGTTAGCTAAAGCAGTTGTTAACTGTCAAGTTAGTTAGTGCTATTCTCATTCTCTTCCATCTATTAAAGACCTGTACTCTCACATTAATGTACATAGAAAATCATTATAAAGTTTATTTAGCTTCTGGTATGATCATGACATGGTATCAAGAGCCAGTGTGTTCTTGGCATAATTGAGTTTTTTTTCTTCTCTTTCTTTTCTTTTCGTGCTTCGTCCATAGATACTGAAGCCCTCCATCCAAGTGATACACTGCGTCACTCGTCCAATGCTACTTCGCAAGGTAAGACTTCTACTCCATTATCAAACGTTCAGTATTTCTCAAAACATGACACGGTTAAACTTGGTGAGCAAAACTACTTGTTGTGGAGACATCAAATCTTACTCATTCTTGAGGGGTATGAACTTGAAGGGTATGTTCTTGACACTTTTTCTATCCCCACTCATTTTATTTCTGGACATGATGGGGAGCCTGGTAATAATCTAGCTTTTCTTCTCTATAAGAAGCAAGATAAATTCCTGGCTTCTTGGTTGCTGTCTACGGTAACTGATGACATCTTGGTCCATCTTACAATGGCCAATACTAGTTTGGAAGTGTGGTCAATCATTGAACGACGATTTCGTGTAAAATCTAATGTCAAAATTTCTAGTATGTGTCATGCCTTGTACTCTGTCAAGAAGGTAAATCTTACAGATGAAAGACTACTTGGCCAAGGTAAAAACATTATGTGATAACTTGATTGCTGCTGGCAGTCCAATTTCTGAACAAGAACAGTCAGTATAATTCTAGCTGGACTTTTGATGGAATACGAGTCTATTCGTAGTTTTGCCTCGGCAACTCAAATGTCTCTTTACCTCTTAACTGAAATGTTGCTTGACTGCGAAATAAGACAACTAGCTCTTTTGACAGAAATCCCACTACAAGCGAATTTGGCTTCTCATCACAAGTAAGCCACTGATGAGAAAACTGGACCTCAAATACCTACCAGCAGGAGTATAAGTCTGGTCATCGAGGACATGGTCGAGGTTGGTCTCGTCCCAGGGGCCGTACAAGTGGTCGTGGTTGGTCTCGTTCTAGGCCTCAATGCCAACTGTGTGGCAAAGTTGGTCACTTGGTTCAGACTTGTTATCATCGCTTTGATGAGTCTTTTTCAGGGGTCAGCACCAGCCAACAAATGTCAATCAACTGTCATCAAGTTCGAGACCAGGATGATGGTTCTTCTACATGCTCCTGTTCTCATAAGTGCAACTCGTGTTTGCAGCCTCCTTTGCAACCTTCAGATTTTGACCAAGTTTGGTTCCCTGATTCTGGCGTCACAAATCATATCACGCCCGATATATCATCCTTTACGAATGCTGCTCCTTATGCAGGTACGAGTCATGTCTCAATGGGAAATGGTGTTCCTGTTTGGATTGCTAATGTAGGTTCTACCAGTATGTTGGTTGGTTCTAGGCTGTTGCGCCTTCAAAATATTCTCTATGTTCCTAATATTTGTAAAAACTTGCTGTCTGTTGGTCAGTTTGCAAGAGATAATGAGGTTTATTTTGAATTTCACCCGTTCTTGTGTTATGTGAAGGATATAACGACAAAGAGAACACTCCTAGTAGGCCACATGCATGATGGTCTTTACAGGTTCCATGTGTCTAGCTCGTCACCTCACCCACCTGCTGCAGGTTCACACTTTACCTCACCGTTCTTGGGTACAGATCGACTATCCTCTTCACCTGCTCTATGGCACAAAAGGCTTGGGCATCCCTGTTCCTCTGTTCTTGAGGTTGTTATGCGCAATTGTAACATTCCTCTTGCTAAGAAAAATATATTGAATGTTTGTTCAGCTTGCCAGTTAGGCAAAGCACATAAACTGCCCTTTCATACTTCTAGCACAGTGTACTCAACCCTTTTTGAATTAGTAGAATTTGATGTTTGGGGTCCTTCCCATATTAAATCAACTGGTTTTCTCTACTATGTTTTGTTTGTGGATATGTACAGTAGATATACCTGGGTCTACTTTCTAAAGTCAAAAGCAGAAGTGTTTCAGTGTTTTCTACAGTTCAATCAAATGGTCCGTGTTCAGTTTGGTGGTTCCATTAAAATGCTTCAATCTGACTGGGGAGGCGAATATCGTTCACTATCTCAGGAACTCGCTCATCTTGGCATCAAACATAGGGTTACTTGCCCTCATACTTCAGAGCAAAACGAGGTTGTTGAAAGAAAGCATCAACAAATAGTTTATATGGGACTGACACTTCTAGCTCAAGTAGGTCTTCCTTTGCAATTTTGGTCATATGCTTTTGCACATGGTATTCACTTGATTAATAGGTTTCCAACACCTGTTCTACAGCAACGAAGCCCTTATGAAGTGTTGTATAAAGTAAAACCGTCTTACTCACAATTCAACTGTACCTGTTATCCGTGTTTGAGACCTTATCATCCCAACAAACTACAGTTTCAATCCATTTTATGCATTTTTCTTGGCATTGGGCCAAATCAAAAAGGCTATAGGTGCCTTGACAAGAGTGGTCGACTGTTTTTTTCTCGGCATGTTACATTTGATGAGGATCATTTTCTATTCCAACATGAGTTCTCTTCTGAGAGGCCATCTCGAGTAGTTCATCATCAGTCTACTCTTCCTGTAGTGGTCAAAGGCTCTTCTCTAGAACATGATCTCTTAGCACATGAGGCATGTAACGCCCCGTACCTGAGTCCGCTGCCGGAATTGGACACGAGGGGTTAACGGCTTAAACCATTCACTTCCACAGTCCATTTTAAAAAAATTTTTCCAGGCAGTTGGCTACTGCATCACTGTCACTTTAAAAATCATATCTTGAGTTCCAAAACTCAAAAACCAGTTTCAAAATTTTTCCCTGAAACTAGACTCATATATGCATCTACAAATTTTTTTCTAGAATTATTGGTCAGGCCAATTAGTATAATTTATTAGTTAAAGTCTCCCCTGTTGCAGGGATCGGCTACACTGACCTTCGTGCGTTACAAATTGGATATCTCCCTGTACAGGGATTCAATACTGATACCGTTTGTTTCTATAGAAACTAGACTCAAAGAGGAATCTATACATATATGGCATGACTCCTAATTATCTCTGGTTAATTTACAATGAATTTTCAAAGTCGGAATAGGGAATCCAGAAACCGTTCTGGCCCTGTCTCACGAAAACTTAAATATCTCTTAACATACTGTTCATATGATCGTTTCGTTACTTTCCTATGAAAATAGATTCATCAAGGTTCGACTACATAATTTATTAACTATTTAATTCCCTTTCTAATATTTTTAGTGATTTTTCACATTCACGTCACTGCTGCTACCAGCATCTATTTTTAAGGTAAACTTTACCTATTTCATGATCCTCCATGGATCAACTAGAGTTTGTCATACATATACCAAAAGTGATCATGAATGACCATTCCCATGGCTAACCGTTACCAACATTTCCATACCTCTTGACAAACAACATACAACGATTATAATGCTATGATCAAAGTATATCTAAGCCATTTTCGCATGGCTATCCAAATTTACACAAAACCGAAGGGTACATGACCTACAAAAAAAAGGGTAGTCCTATACATTAACCAAGATATCCTCTCACTACTAGT
Source organism: Gossypium arboreum (assembly GCF_025698485.1). Lineage (NCBI taxonomy): Eukaryota > Viridiplantae > Streptophyta > Magnoliopsida > Malvales > Malvaceae > Gossypium > Gossypium arboreum. Next base: position 7,766,923 of record NC_069073.1, on the reverse strand, counting down.
CTATTCTATACATGCCATAAGATATTCCAAAACATAGCAGTACCAAACAGTGGATAGCGATAGTGTGACTAGTTCTTGACGATTCCCGAGCCTGCAGACTTCCAAATGAGATCTATAAAGCAGAGGAAACAAAGTACGGAGTAAGCATTACAATGCTTAGTAAGTTTCAAGCAGTGTCAACAGATAACAATCAAGTTATAACATAGTTGTTCGTATTTTTATTTTACTCTTCCTTCAGGCATACCACCCCTTTATCCAAATATGCACATCTCATCATAATCATAGGAATAGTCTCATAGATTGCTCTCGTATACATCACATAACTACCTTATGGTTTAGTTTAAATCAAGCTCACATATAAACTTGAAGTACATACCTGTTTAACCTTTCGCATTGCGTATTTTTAAGCAATTCTTATAAAAGAAGTCTTACCCGGACATAATCTCCACACGTAGTCATCGGGTCTTACCCGGTCATAATCTCCACACGTAGTCATCGGGTCTTACCTGGTCATAATCTCCACACGTAGTCATCGGTCTCACCCGGAACATATTCCAAGTTTCATGTACATTTAATCACATGTTACAACATTCACATTAGCCATTCGGCTTTACCAATATGCATATCACACATATATTTTGCATTAGCCATTAGGCCTTATCACATGTACATACACTTTCACATTCATCACATCGGCCATTAGGCCTTATCACATATATACCCACTTTCACATTCATCATATCGGCCATTAGGCCTTATCACATAAACATACACTTCCACATTCATCACATCGGCCATTAGGCCTTATCACATATACATACACTTTCACATTCATCACATCGGCCATTAGGCCTTATCACATATACATACACTTTCACATTCATCACATCGGCCATTAGGCCTTATCACATATATACCCACTTTCACATTCATCACATCGGCCATTAGGCCTTATCACATATATATGTATATCATACATATTTCATATTTTTCTTGTACATCAATTTCAGCAATAGCTTATAAGCAACTCAAATGGTTTCATCAAAGTTTACAACAAAATCACATATTCACTACAAGCAGTTTTTCTGACCAACAGTCACTAAGTTGTTTATAACTGGAGCTACAAAACTCAAAATCAAGTGCCGTTAATTTTCCCCGAATGTAGACTCATGTATCTTTCACCAATAAAATTTTCAGAATTTTAGGTTTGGCCAATCAATACCAGATTTTTCTTAAAGTTTCCCCTATTTCACTGTTTGACTAATCTGACCACTCTTCGCTACGAATCAAATTTTTCATTGTACAGAATTCATAATGTGTTCTATTTGATTCCATTTGAAACTAGACTCATGAAGGAGTCTAAGCATATAAATCTTATCTTATAACCATTTTGTACAAATTATAATGATTTTCCAAATACAGAACAGGGATTTCGAGTCATTCCGACACTGTCCCTTACACTTTAAATATCTCTTTATAGGAAATTTCTTTGCTTCCACGGTCTCTTTTATATGAAACTAGACCAACTAAGCTTTGATTACATATTTTATTCAGCCTATAATTCCACACCAACAATTTATAGTGATTTTCTAAAATCACATTACTGCTGCTGTCCAAGCAATTTATTACAATTTGCTCTTAAATTTCCAAGTCCAAACACTTATGAACTTACCATTTGGGTTTAAGACATATCATGGCCACATCATATCTTATCAAATCAACTCATTATGTCCTATTATGATTGAATTTACTCAACGATTAATCGCTTAAAACTTACCTCGAAAGCGATCGACGACTAGATATCCACGCTATTCGTTTACTTCCTCTTTTCCTTATCCGACTTTGATCCTCTAGGCTCGTGAGCTAAATCAAACAATTTACTTCCCAATCAAACACAATCACACGGTATCCATATACATTTTAGAACCATTCTTAACATATTCACTACTCAAGCATGTAACTTAACAACTTAACCATTAGTTGCGAACCACAAACAAAACATATTCATACGTCAATATCTCAAACCTTACCATAACAACCAATATGCAAGATATCACACATACATAACTTAGCTTATGAGAACATATGTACTACATCACAAACACATCTTTTACCAATTACCTCACTTAAGCCAAATTTTATAATCAACCACAAAGAAAATATACCACAATCACACTTCCAAAATGAGCTACTTCCATGGCCTATTATATTTCATCATTAACATACCTCATTTTTGAATCATATAATCAACATCACAACACATCTCCAAAACACAAATCATGCCTATCATATTTACTCATATGGCCGAATATACATACCCCATATAATATCATTTTCATTTCATTTAACACTTAATTTCCACCACATAAACACTTGGCGAATAATCCTAAACTAGCAAAACTCCACATTTGTTCATACCATCTTTTAAATTCACATATATCTATTTAGGTAGCTCATATTTTCCCTTTCTAATATTTCTATCCAAAACATCAAAACACTATCCTTTTTTTTTGCATTTACCCCATAATACCGTATGCACAATTTGTCACCAAAACTAAAGAAAAATCAACATATGGGTTGCAATAAGAGCTTGACTACTAGCTAGATTCTCATAAAATCAATAGAAATAACATGAACTCCTACCTTATTTAACCTCCAAGATAGCCGAATGCCCTAGACAAGTTCCTTCCTCTTTCTTTTTTTGTTTGTTTGTGCAAGAAGGTAAGGAAGATGAACACTCTTACCTTTATTTCCTTAAAGATGACCAAGGCCTTAACTTCAATTTCTTCTCTTTTTTATGTAAGGCAATGGGGAAAAGGAGGGTGAACATACCTTGTTTTCATCACTCTTCCATTCTTTTAATTATTCTTTCTTCCATACTATAAAGCCATTCACTATTAGCATGCTAAAATAAAATGCATATAATATCTATCAACCATCCTCATCGCCGGCCACTAAATCAAAAGTGGTCCATTTGACATGCAAGTCCCTCATGTCAGTAACTTACGCATTATTTGGTCACTTTAAATTTCACCTATCACATTTTCAAGTCCTATCACATGGGTCCTTTCTTATAAATTAGCACCTAATTGATAAAATCAAGACACGAAATATTCACACATACAAATTCCACATACAATAAGCACAGAATATAACATCTAATTATTTTTGTGACTCGGTTTTGTGGTCCCGAAACCACTTTTCGACTAGGGTCACATTAGGGGTGTCACAAGGCAGGTCCTGGTTTGTCACTCTTTATTGTGGATTCTTCAGGTCAACAGTCTGCTTCTCAACTATCTTCAGGCTTCTATCTGACTCCTGGTCTCTTGGCACATGCATCTGATCCTGATCAGTCTTTAGATGTGTCTGGTTCTTGTCCATCTCCACCATGCTCCTCGTCTTCTTCCAAGCAGATTCAGCCTATTGTTAATACACATCTGATGCAGAATCGGTCCAAAAGTGGGATCTTCAAGCCCAAATTATTTACTTCTGCCCTCTCTGATCATGAGCCCACTTCTATTGTTGAAGCACTTCAAAGCCCTGCCTGGACAACAGCTGCTCGTGTTGAATACACTGCACTCATTGTCAACCACACTTGGGACCTTGTGCCTCTACCTGCTGGAAGAAATGTAGTAGGTTGCAAGTGGATTTTTAAAATCAAACGCAATGCTAATGGGTCTGTCGCTCTGTACAAAGGGAGATTGGGGGTCAAGGGATATCTCCAAGAAGCTGGTATTAATTTTCGAGATACTTTTAGCCCTGTTGTTAAGCCGACAACTATTCAGGTGGTGTTGGCTCTTGCTGTCTCATTTGGGTGGTCCCTTCGCCAAGTTGACATAAAAAATGCTTTCCTAAATAGTGATTTAACATAGGAAATTTATATGATTCAACCACCAGGGTTTGAACAACAAGGGGACCAGGGTCAACAGTTGAGGTGTCGATTGAGGAAAACACTCTATGGCCTCAAACAAGCCCCTCATGCTTGGTTTCATAAGCTTAAGGAATTTCTAGTGGCTACTGGGTTTGTTGCTTCTAAAGCTGACCCTTCCCTCTTCGTTTACCAATTGGGTACCTAACTCATGTATGTTTTAATTTATGTCGATGACATTATAATTATAGGGAACACTAACCAAGCTACAGATCAGTTTGTACGACAGCTTGATGAGACTTTTTCAGTGAAAGATCTTGGTCGCCTTCACTACTTCCTAGGCATTGAAGTCCAATACACCACCATTGGTTTATTTCTTAACCAAAGGAAGTACATATTGGATCTGTTGCGACGAGCGTCTATGGAGGGATCTAAAGCTGCACCTACACCTATGACAATAATATGTCAGTGGTCAGCTAATGAAGGACAACCTGTTGTTGATGCTCACGTGTATAGGAGTATTGTAGGGGCACTACAGTATGTGGTGATTACCAGACCTTACATCGCCTTTGCAGTCAACAAGGTGTGCCAATTCATGCACAATCCTTTGGATGTCCATTTCAAAGCTGTTAAGGGAGTCCTACGTTATTTGTATGAGACCTTGGATCATGGACTACAGTTTACACAGAGCTCGAAGCTCTTGCTTGAAGGGTTTTCAGACGCCAGCTGGGGATCTGACATTGATAATCGACGTTCCACATCTGGTTACTGTATTTTTCTTGGAGGAAGTCCAATTTCCTAGAGCTCTAGAAAATAACAGGTGGTCTCTCGGTCGACTGCCGAGGCTGAATATAGAAGTCTCGCCCATGTTACTGCTGAGATGGTGTGGATCCAATTGTTGTCGACCGAGTTAGGTGTTTCTCATCGTGGCAAAGCATTAGTATGGTGTGACAGTTCAGCAGCTGTGGCAGTTACAGGAAACCTAGTCATGCACTCGAAATTCAAGCACGTGGAATTAGACCTCTTCTTTGTGAGGGAGAAGGTTGCGCAAGTCTTATTTCAGGTGGGTCATGTACCAAGCCAAGAGCAGGTTGCAGACATGGTGACCAAACCTTTAGCAACAAGTCTGTTCAACAAGTTTCGACATCAGCTTTGAGTGACAACTAGTCAAGCTACTATAGTTGAGAAGAAAGGAACAAGTTCGGGGCATGTTAGTGTTAAGGAGTTAGAAGTTAGTTAGTTAGCTAAAGCAGTTGTTAACTGTCAAGTTAGTTAGTGCTATTCTCATTCTCTTTCATTTATTAAAGACATGTACTCTCACATTAATGTACATAGAAAATCATTATGAAGTTTATTCAGCTTCTGGTATGATCTTGACAGTTTCCTAATAGGATTCAAGAGTATTTGCTGCTAAGGCATTGACAAGTTATTTTAAAGATATGCCTAAAGATTGTGGTTGTTGCATTAGTGGATTAGATTGATAATATGGATTGAATTGAGGTCTTATTCCATAGCCTAAATCAGAGCGATCTCTTCACTCATAGTTGTATGTCTCAGAGAATGAGTTGTATCGTCCTTGAGGTGGTTCATAAAAATTTCCAAAGATGCTAAATTGTCTAAGATAATTATCGTCCCAGACAGGACACAATTCTGTCCCATAGTTGGGTGCAATACACATACCACACACCATGATCAGTGTCGTATTTTTCGTACAAATATAATGAAAAATATTAGTAATATTAATAAGTTTATTTTCCATAGAAGATACATTTAGTCTTATGTTTTCATTGGGTAATTAGGCATTAACCCAAATAGTTGATAATTTGCAGTAATAGTAGAATCCATTTGATCGTTCATCAAATTTTTTTTGCATGAGTAGTCTTCTCTATTTCTAAATCATGCTCGAGTGGTCGGTATGTCTAGACCTGGTTATAAAGAGAAAAACAAAATTAGTAAGCATAAACCCCCGACAATGGCACCAAATATTGATGGGTGTCAAATCTACCAAAAATAAATTTTACGCTTAAAAAAATATAAAATTATTAATATAGTGACATACCATAATTTGACATGTCAAATTAGGCTCCTGTGTTAGTTAACAAATTTGTTTTTAAGCAATTTAAATGTCTTTTTAATAGTTTAGCTTAATTTTAGTTTTTGCAATTGAATAAGTGTAAATACCTCTTTTTCCTCATTTTTGTGATCCAAATTGGCCAATTATGCCATTGGGGACACTAATGGTTGATTGAGTGTTGTAGAGGCTTGTTGGTGGCCTAAACTTGAGTGAAAACATTACCAAAGGTAAAGGTATCGTGACATCAAAGCATGAAAATCGCAACACTTCAGACAGGCCTGAAATGAAGAGAATCAAGACCACTTATAGTGGTATCGCGACATCCTCTTTGGGTATCGCAATATCCAAGCCTTAAGGAAACCCTCATTTGGAGACTGTCAACGACATTGCAATATCCAACCTGCCACGACAAAAAATGACTATAGGGGTAGTTTTTGTCCAACACTCACACGAATCAAAATTAATTGCTTAAGGGCATTTTGGTATAAAATTTTGAGTTGTAATTAGCTATTTAAAGCCACTTTTGGCTGAATGAAAGGGAGAATTTTTTTGCTTGAGTTTTTTATCTTATTTTTCCTTAGTTTTAGGTTAAGGTTAGGGCTCTTTTCTTCTCTTTTTCTTTTCTTTTTTAGGTTAGATTTTAATTTTATTGTTTCATTTCTTCCTTATTGTTAAAGATTTTGTAAACAAAGATGGACTATAACACCTTTTACCTGGTCTAGTTGTCAGACTCGAGCAATAGGATACTACAATAGTAAACAAAAACAACCATATACAATTTGCTAAATAATATTCACTAAATCAACACATGTGAGTTAAGTCTATGTTTAACATGCTTTACAAACAAATCCGAGTCTTAAACGAGCTTATGAAAGCCCTTAAACTAGCTTGGAACCAAATTGGGTCCATTTTGAAACTTTTACAAAAAGAAGGATTGACAAAAAGTCAAAACAGGGGTCATACGGCCGTGTGGCCAAGATGTGTTACAGTTTGAGGCCATGTGGGGCTGTATCAGACAACCGTGTCCCCAAACCGTGTAATAGATTAATGTTGTATTATCCAAGGTCACATGACCATATAACTAATTATGGCCGTGTGAAGCCAAAACCAACCCGAACAAACATGGCACACAATTGTGTCACTTACCCGTGTGGGACACACAGCCGTGTGGTAAACCGTGTGTAGCATAATTGACCATTTTTGTACAAGTTTCATACAATCCATTCAAAATGACCTGTAATGTCATTTTATACCATTCAAAGCTAATCCAAAACATACACATTTCATGGCCAAAACATCATTTCCTATTCCTAATTAAACATACAACCAATATGCCCTTATTAACACCACTAAAACATTAAACTCAAATAAAATGCAAATCATGTTTTAACCATCGCATACCACAGCTAATTCATATGAATAACATCATTAAAACTTTTCAATTCCATTAACTTTATTAACATTATTTAGCAACCAACCAACATCATTTTACAAACCACAAACATGAGCTTATATACAATGCCATTATACCAAAACACATATCTTGGATAAGTTCATCCATCCTATGTGCATGCCACAAGTAACCAAGTTGAAATATCAAAAGTCTATCGAATTGAGAGATGGTAGGTGTGTGCTTCTCGTTGATCCGATCGACACGTTCCGGACGTCCAAAATCTATAGAAAAGTAGTAACACAAGTATTTCTTAGTAAGCTCATACAATATAAACATTTACTTACCTCAATCACTTCTGATGACTTTTTGGATGGGATTCAGGTATTTTTAGGTGGAGATGTCTCATGGTTTTGTTTGAAGATCTATCTTTTATCTTCAAAACACACTTTGAATTAATCGATTTTGAGTTTGGAAGCTCAAGTTATGACCATGTTAGTGAAGACTGTGCGAGTATAATTTATGGACGGGATTATGACAGGAATTACGAGTTTCAGGCTTTTAATTCAAGTTATGGATTCGGGTTTTGAGCTTAATTTTTATTATATATGAGTCCAATATTGTATTTATCATCTCTTATTATTTTATTATTCTGACTTTTTAATAATTATTAAGTAGTTTAAGTTATTTAGGAGTTTTATGTCAACTATTTAAACTACTTAATAATTATTAAAAATTTGAAGTAATTAAATAATAAGAGATTATAAATACAACATTGGGTTCATATATAATAAAAATTAAATCCAAATTCGAACCCAATACGATTTAAACTCGAATTAAAAGCCCGAAACTCGAAATTCCCGTCATAATGCCGTCCAGAAATTCTGGTCACGCAGTGTTCACTAAAACGGTCATAACTTGAGCTCCTAAACTTAAAATCGAGTGATTCAAAATACATTTAAAATATAAGAGATATGTAGATCTTTGAATGCCATGAAGACATCTGAACCTAGAAATACCTAGATCCCATTGAAAAAGTTGTTGTAAGTCTGCTAATTTTCCAAACTTGAAAATTGACAACTTCGGTGAATGGAATTTAACAAATTTCACCTTATCCGTGCATGTATCATTCCCCATTTCCTTGAAAAGATTCATCCTCAAATATTTTCTTTGATCGAATGTTGGTTTGATTTGCTTGACCTTTAACATTGTTGTTAGGCCTTGAAGTAGTGTGAGCCCATCACATTCATGGGTCTAAAATTGGGCTTTATGACTTGCATCATGAACAATTCATCCTGGATCTTTAATATCAATGTACATATCATTCCACTAATACCTCCTCATTCCAGTCTAGATACAGAGCTTATTCACCAAGGAAGGAGTACTCATACTTTATATATATACTAGGTCATCAAGTCATTTTTATTGTGTTTGACCATGCATAAAACTGACTCTATGAACATACTCCTCTAGACATGAACACCAATGACAAGGGAAACTGCCACTTACCTTGTTGAACGATGAAAATTGTTAATTGAGACAATACAAACTATAACTCTAGATACAAAGGAACTCACCAGAATACTTTATTCTAAAGCTTTATCTACTCTATTGGTTTCTTGCCCTTTGTACTAGGGCTTTCTTTCGTGTCTTTAGCTAAAAAAAAAATAAAACAACTCCTTTAATTATCAAGAACTACTACCAAAAAGGCTATGACCTAGCAAGAATCTATAAACATGCAAATAGTAGAAGTTTATTTCATACCCAGTAATTAAAATATACTACCACCTTTTTTATGTTAGCATCTATCATCTATCAAGTAAAAATTAAAGAAAGGTTTAAGAATGTACCAATAAACAACTATCGTAAAAGCTATTTTAAGCTTTAACAGTTAACACCTTAGTCAGCAAGGAAGAATTCTAGTTTCTTTGATGATAATAAGGTTTAGTGGAGAAGATGATTCAGAAGTCTTCTCTTCACTATTATTTTATCCTATTTATAGCTAACTCATAGACAAATACTAATCAAGATTATCTCTAATCATCACTAGCTTTCGCACGCTTCCACTAATTAATTACATCCTACGTTACCTTCAATAGAACGTTAAATGAGTTAAACGTGTTCTTCAAGCTATTTTACTTACTTTTGCTACTATGTAAAAACACGGGTAGTGATCTTATTAGCGAAAATGTCAGCCTAATAAGGTCTCCGCCGTAATCTTTACCTCGCCATTACACCAATATACCCACTGCATTGGCGAAGTTCTACGAAGTACTTCTCGATATAGTCACCAACTTTCATTGGGCTAAGTCCAACAACCTAGGTGTTCTTTACTGGCATAGTCTTCCCAATCCGACCTGGTTCGCCAAATTATAGTGTTATATTGATCATAGTAAATGAATAAGCATATGTGCCTATAGATGACAATGTGAATTGATTAAGTTGTATAAATTTGAATGAAAATGAGATTAAACATTATATTGGTACATAAATGAATACGTAAGTAATTGAATTAGATATGTTACATCTTTGCTAATAGAATGGATAATATAAATGTGATTATCAAATGGAATATTGTAGGAGAATGATATTCTTGTATTGAATATGCAAATTGATTTAGTTGATTTGTAGTATTTTTGTATTGAATTCTTATATTGCATATGCTTGTTTTGTGACTTGTAATATGGAATTACCATTGAGTGTAATTGCTCAGCGTATAGTTTGATTACCATTGAGCGTAATTGATCAGCTTTTGGTTTATTTTCTCTGTGGCAGGTATAGTAGATTCTAGGTAGTTCGAGCAGTTGGCCCAACGTCCAACAAGCGATCCTTGACTCAATAAAGTTTGTAAATTCCGTTTTGTTTTAAGTATGATATGTACCTAGGTTGAGTTAAATTTTGGTATAGTATGATACTTATAAACCTTAGGAATTGGAATTGGTATTTTGGAAGTGAACATATGCTTGAATTGTGCAAATTAAGTTGTCATAATATTTGCTAAAGTATAAAGTGTGGGATGTTGCTAGTTTATATGGCAATGTATGTATATATGCATGTATACTTATGTCAAGTAGATTATTGGTTAGTCAATGAAGTTGCTTGTGTTTGGATGAAAATGATTAAATTAATGGAATATATACATGTATGAGAGGGATTATGATTCAAATATGAACTCATTGGGGATGTATGTTTGGTTGAAAAATGTGTTTGGGTATGTATATTGGTTGTTTGGAACTTGCAAGTTGATATCTTTTTAACACTATTAAAAACTAATGTGTCATGTCAGGACGTGGAGTAAATGTTGTCGCGACAAGATCAGTTCACCATGCCATGACATCTCATCGAGTATGGGTCGTTGCAACGATAAGCCAAATCAGTATGTTGCGTTGAAACCACTTGAAGTCGCGGTGTCAACTTGAAATTTTTTAAACATTACAATTTAGTCCTCATTTAATCTTAGGTTAGCATTAGAGCTTTCGTAAGCTCGTATAAGACTTGCAAATGATTATGTATCATTTTATATACTTGTTTTTACTTATAATTAAATGTTTAATTTTGTGATCAAATTATGATTTGATCGTAGTTGCTTTGGCAACGAATGTGATACCTCGTAACTCAGACCCGACAATTGGGTTAAGCAATGAGTGTTACATTTGAACTGATTAAATTGATTGTTTTGAGAACCAATTGACCAGACCAATTCGAAATCGGTTCAAACGATTTTGAGCTTGGTTCAATCAATCTGTATCGATTCATGAGTCAACCATTTTTTACCTCTCATCGGATCAATACCCTAGTTGGTTCCCGGTCCAATCAATTCGATTTAGAGAACAATGAATATTAGAATTTTTTAAAATTTTATTTTTTTTGAATTGTAAATTTTTTTTATTTTCCATACTTTCTGAAATTATAAATTTTTATGTTTTTATCTAAAATATGGAAAAAATAATTTTTAAAATTTTTAATATGTTTTTAAAGGGAAAGGACCAAATTGATAAAAAAAATGTAAATGTTAAGAGTTGAAAAAGTTATTTTACCTTTGACATAAAATTAGACGGAGAGAAACTCAATGTAGAGATTAAATTTTAGAACTTGAAAGATTGCAACCTTTAAAAAATAGTGTATCGAAGTTTTAGGTGAAAAAAGAAGCAAAAAAGCACGAGAATTTTAGGCAAAGGGCAAATTATGTAAATCAAGCTGACATTCATTTCATATAAGCTACGCGCAGCCCCCCAAACTCCCCCACTATCCTCTTCCTTCCTATTTCTCACTGTTGTGTTGCTTTCAGCGATCCCTTTCTTTCCTTACTCTGTTTTCTTTAAACGAAATAAATCCCTCCTTTGTTCTTTATTTTGACTCTTTCGAACATTTCTATCATCAGTTTGATGGATCTCAAATTGGGTTAGTTCCTTTTTTATCCGATTCTCCATCTTTTCTGGTTTTTGCTTTTAATTAATTGCACGCATATTTTTCATTTTATATTTTTGTTATCCTATCCTATTTTATGTTTATCATAATTTGGATTCCTTATTGTTTTTTGTTTTCCTTTTCTGCATAACTAAACCCCAGAAATTTGATTCAATTGTAGAAAATTAAAAACCGAGAACTAATGGGAAAATTTTCAATGTTTTAGCATTTATTGTATTTGCTTGCATTTTCTGCTTTGAGTTAGCTAATGTTATACTAGTAGCAATATTACTGGCAAATAACTTGTGTTGCTTTAGTCATTGTTGATATCAAGTTCTGGGTTCGATAAAAAAGAAGTAATATTAGCAATAAAATTGTGCATTGAACTATTGAAATTCGTAAGAAGGGAGGCTGTGCTTTTTATATTCATTTAGTCTCTGTTTTTGTTGTAAATGAATTATGTTTATTTACTTTGGGTTCTACCTTGTCAGATTAGCAGGGAGGGATGATGAAATAATTGCCATGCAGATCTACTACCGTCGGGTTACTTCGCAGATCCAGTTGTCTTCAAATTGTATCTTTTATCGTACTATCAATTAGTACCTTACTTGCAAAAAGGCGTTATCAGCTTACTGATATAGAGGCTTTTGGTCCATTCAGTTAAGTTGGTATCGTCTTTTCAAACATGCCATATTATATACAGAGGCTTTATAACACTTGCAAAGCGGCATTTTCGACCAATGGCCCTGTTTCTGATGAAGCTCTTGAAAGAGTTCGTACTATGCTAGGTATTCACTATTTGATTCTTCTTTCTTCATGTTTGTTCTTTGAGCTTATAGTTGAACCAAGTCTGCTATGCTTTATTAGCATTATAATGGAGATAAAATCATGTTGAAAGTAATACTTAATTTTCTGCACGGTTTCGAAATTAGTTGTTAGTAAATACTATGGAAGCTCTTTTTTGTAGAATTTAGCTGTTATTTATTTTTCAATCAAAATTGAAACATATGAATTTACTCTTAGGTTAATTAATTTAAATAAGTTGTATCTTTCTTTGGATGACATCAGCTATTGGAAGTTGCCTCATGCTACTCCTATTATGTTAGTTTCTTGGCAAGTTTCCACGTGGCCTGATTGTTAAATCTGAAAGAAGAAGAAAAAATATTATCGTTCATTGTTTGGGATATAAAGCTCATTTTTGTTTAAGTTCAACTTTTTGTCCTCTAGTAAGAGGCCCTGACATTATTTAATTGGCAAAAATTTTCCAGATTTTCACCAGCTTTAATTACAAAAGCAAGAACTTCTTTTTACAAAGTGAGTTTTAGTAGAACAAGAAATTTGTTATCTGGCTCACCAAGACCTATTTCAGTACTTCATTATGCTAGTTGCCCAATGCCTTTAGCCTTTAAAAATCAACCTTCAAACTAATAGCTACCAGTCATCTTTGAAGTACTTTTATCTTGAGCATAAAAGCTTGCTGTATGATGAGTTAAAAGTTCAAATTGTTCTGCTTTCTTCACATTGAGCTGTTGCTCCATTGTTCTGGAACAATCTATGTTTTTTACTCGCTGGACGCCTTGATAACTCTTTAGCATTTGGATGCCTTCTAGATATAAAATAGAAACCAATGATTGGGGTTTCTGTATTTTCCCTTTTTTCTTATGTGGTCTTAGAATCTATCTACACTAATTCCAATTCTTTTTTCCTATCCTCGTGAGTATTGAAATCTATTGGTATTCTAATGGTTTCGGATCAACATAGCATTGTGAGTGGTTACAACTATTCTAATTTAGAGTACTAAGTACAAGGGTATACCATAACATTGAGAAAGTGCTTTTCTTGGTAGAGGTGATCATTACAACTTTGGTGTTATTTGATTAACCATGCAAAATTTTAAACCACTGTGTATGTAGCTCCAAGCATTTTCTGTTTTCACATGATGTGAAGAAACCAAGTTTCATAGCATATTTGCTGCATTTTAACACAAAATGTCAATTTTATTTCAGAGAAAATGAAGCCTTCTGATGTAGGTCTGGAGCAGGAGGCACAAGTGGTACGTAATTGGTCTGGTCCTGTAAATGAGCTGAATGGAACCCATCAGTCATTGCCACCAATTAAGTATCTGCACTTGCATGAGTGCGACAGCTTCTCTGTAAGCACAAACTTTATATAACCTATCATTTTTATTACTAAAGATATCACCTATCTTGAGGACCTAAAATTTTAGAGTTTTAAAGCGAGGATGTTGAATTTAGCTGAAAGTCTCCTAGACTTTATTAAAATAAACACTTCCATTGAAATCAAATTTGAACTTTCGAAAATTGTAGTTACATTACCAGCTACCATCAGGCCTTCATTTTTCTGATTTCCTCTTTCTCTGCAGATAGGAATTTTTTGTATGCCACCTTTCTCCCTCATACCTCTGCACAATCATCCTGGAATGACAGTGCTGAGCAGGCTTATCTATGGCTCATTACACGTTAAGTCATATGATTGGCTTGACCCAACAGAGCCTGAAGATCCACTACAAGGTGTGTTTTAACATTTCCATATTTCTTTGATGAATGCTAACTTAACTAAACCATAATATGGATGTTCATAGGAAATTATGTTCTTCCGTATAAATTTGATAACAAATCAATATATTTGTATCCTATTGAACCAGTAATGGTATCATCCTTATTCCTTGAAACCTCATGAGTCCCATTTTTAATTATTTTGTTTTCCTAATACCTTTGTTTCAGGAGTTTTCTCTTTTAATTTGTTCCAGAAGATCTAGTACCTTTATAGAGTTCTGTTAATCTTCTGATGTTAGAAATCCTATGCAACTGCTGTTCTTGCCATTTATATTATAGGATTAGCATTCTTGTAAGACAGAGAGAAACGGACCTCCTTTTAAATTTATTTTTGCTTCGTGATATACAGTCTTTTGTTTTACTGCATTTAATTTTGTTATGAATGTGCTGGTGGTTTGTTTAAAAATGACAGAAGATACTTTTACTATGAATATACTTGATCGAAAGTTGATGAGAATGGGAGAAAGAAGACCTAGGTAATACTAAATGTACTCATTGGTGGATGTCTCTATGTTACAGCTAATGACTCTTTCAATAGGGTAGATGTAAAGAACCTTTTGGCTAGCATCTGAGGAAGTGAGGTCTGTTCAATTTCTCATCTGTGTGGATGTAGTTTAGGTTATCGAGAATGCTTGTGACATAACTGATTTGCTGAAATATTTGGAGACTACTGTACTTAGCTAGGGAAAAGCACAGTTAAATTTGAAGGGAACTTTTGCCACAAAAAAAAAAAAAAAAAATTTTGAAAGCCAACCAGACAAAATGAATGGTCATAGAAGCCAAGCATATCTTTTGACCTTTGATGAGATTTTAATCTGAGTTAAACTTGGGTTTTTATAATAACAAAATAACAAATTTTAATTGGAATTTGATCCCATCCAAATATTTTGACCCTCATTCAAATAGGAATTATTCTGGGAAACAGGGATACAGACTTGTTAATGAAATAAAGTAACTATATAATCTAGGGGTTTTATGGTAATTTTAGGGATCATTCAAATGGGAACCATGAGCTGTAAATTTAGAACCGAAGAATTCTTCATGGGGTATATTTATTTGATTTCAACTTGGTGCTCACAAAGTAAGTGTAGGAAGTTAATCAACAAACTTGTTAATGAAATAAGTAACTATACGATCTAGGGGTTTTATGGTGTAATCTGACGTTTCAGGGGTGTGCTAAGGAGGTTGCTCAGTGAATGCTTCTTTTATTTATTTATTTTTATTTTTATGCATTATGTCTGGCTTGCCTGTAGCATGAGCAGTGAAAAGGAAGCTATTGAGCATATGAG
This sequence comes from Gossypium arboreum, assembly GCF_025698485.1. Lineage (NCBI taxonomy): Eukaryota > Viridiplantae > Streptophyta > Magnoliopsida > Malvales > Malvaceae > Gossypium > Gossypium arboreum. The sequence goes on along the minus strand of NC_069073.1, from coordinate 7,751,319 downwards.
GTCAGATAAATACGACTTACTAAATGTGGATTAGATTTTTTCTGATTAACAGAAGTGATTTTTGGTGGCCTATGGCAGATAAACCTGCCTATCTGTCACCAATCACAACTGAAGTAATTGCTTGTTCAACAGATGTAATAGTATTGATAATTTATTCATAGACAAAGTGGTGATGTATCAGATTTTAAATAATGCACTTCCTCTTCACTTTTCCTAGGGTATAGGGCTCTTATTATATATTCTTTCAATCTTTGACTTTGATTTGCTTATTCTTGGTGGTTTGTAGCAAGAGCTGCAAAACTTGTCAAGGATACTGAGATGACAGCCCCTTGTGCAACAACAGTACTTTATCCCACAAGTGGAGGCAACATCCATTGTTTCAGGGCACGGACTCCCTGTGCTATTTTTGATATTTTATCACCACCTTACTCCTCAGAGCATGGACGACACTGCACTTACTTCCGGAGGTCCCCAAGGAGGGATTTACCTGGTAAGAAATGTAATTTTGAACCTAGTATTAGATGGTAGCTTCTATGATATGTTGTAACCTGAAGAGAAATACTGCATGCTATTTTCTTATTCGTTTCCTCATTTAAAATGAAGGTGAGATTGAAATGAATGGAGAAATGTTCTCGGAAGTGACTTGGTTAGAAGAGTTTCAGCCCCCTGATGACTTTGTGATTCGGAGAGGGCTGTACAAGGGTCCTGTTATTAGAAGATGAAATATTCTTGTAGCATCCATCCAATATTCTAATGAATAACAAGGAACATGCATGGGGTTGTAGAAGTTAGGCATTTGACGTTGTACATATTACTACACCAATGTAATCCTGTGATTTTACTAACCTCACATTTTATTAGTGGGATAGAGTGGGGATTGAGAGGAACTACTCGCATAATGACTTACTTTTCATTTTGTTCTTTTGGATTTTGTTTGCTGAATGACAATTGGGAATTCATATTATCTTGTTTGTTGCCCAGGTGTGGTAATTTTGGATACTTATTTCATTGTGGAGCTTTTATTTTCCTGCAATGTGTCAATGGCATAGCCGCTGCCTAGGAAATGTAAAAGCTTGTCAAAATGCAAAAGATTGGGTTATATCTATTTGTTGTTCAAGAGTTGCCAATTTATTATTGGGGAATTTTAGTTCCATTCAATGGGATTAAATGCCGATTTGAGGGCATGTGAAGGATATTCTTGAGTTTGTAGCACTTTGTGCCAATTTTGATGTCCCAAGTAAAGCAAATTGCATAGTCTTTAAATATCATCAAGGTTTTATTATTATTATTATTTTATTTTTATTTTTTTTATTTTTATTTTTTTGCATTGTTGGCAACAAGGATTATGAAAGCTGAGTTTTATTGCCTCATCCTGGCCATGGTAGAGGATGTCAGTTACAAAAAAGATGTGAAATTATACTTGAATATATTATATTGTAATACGAGGATGCTGGTTTTCACTGAAGCTTCAGCTTCAGTGATGCAACAGATAAGCTACCACTCGCACGCCAATTAAGATTGAATCTTCTTTTAAATCAAAGTAAATTTTAGACCCAAAGGGACTTGTATGTGTGTGCAATTAACTTTAGTTGGTGTGTTCTAAGAAAAAAGTCTCTTGATGAAATTACGCAACTAGTCTTTTTATTTGTTTTCATTTTTATACTTAGAATCCTTTTAGATACAAACGTAGCTATGTTAACAGCTTTTAATGCAAAATGCCCCTCATTTGAGTTTTAATATGCTGTTTGAATATCACAATTGAGGTGAGATTAATGCAATGCGTTGTTTATTTTTTTCACTGAAGTTGAAGCCTCAGTGGATGTTCAATTGGTTTATCAGTTTCGGCTCGTCTTTTCTTCCATATAAGTTTTAATTAGCTAATTAGTAGACTTTCTCATTTATTTAGCAAATTAGTAAGTTTGTAGAGAGTAGAGTGTAGTTGTCACCTTGAACAATCAATAATTATCATGGTTGCGGATCAAAGCCTGTGACGAATGCGTATAGAACTCCTCATGGAGTCTACTAATTAAATGAGGTTTATTCAATCCATTTGAACTGACTCGATTCGTGAAATATATAGAGAAATTTATATACTTGAAGCTTTGGTGGCCTAGTGAAACACTCCAGTAAAATTAGAATTATTACGGTTCATATAAATCCTAAAAGATAAGATTGTATAGAGTTTAAATCTCTTAGGACTATTATATAATAGATAGGCATTAATCCTAACCGTTGATGTAATTTGATTTGTACCGTTGGATTTGGAGAGCTTAATTATAAATAGAGGCATTCTCCCTTATTTGTAATCATTCAATTGTAATATTTGAAAGTAATACTTTTGAGAGCACTTATTCTTACTTTGGTGTTTTAGAGAATTTCTACAAGAATTCTCATTTTTTTTATAGTCAGGTTGACTTAGGCGGATTTGAACCCAAGAAATTACCTAAAGTTGTGCGGTTTGAAAGACTACAACTCTAGTCCCGTGACAGTTGGTATCTGAGCTAGTGTTTGAAAGCATCGATTGAGATGTTGAAAGAAGGTGATGAGCAAATTGAGCCGATGGAGACCTATAAGAAGACCAAAAAAAATAACAAATCGAGGGATATGTTGTCGGCTTTGAAAGGTCGGGTGATCAATATTGAGGAATCCATGGGTGGTGTGAAGGAAACACTCGATGTAGTTGAGGGACAAACCAATGAGTTGGATTTGAAGAGAGAGCAGTTCAAGGACTATGTGGCGAAGGCTTTCAATTCTAATCGGGATGCAATGAGAGAGATCTTCAATGCTGCCATGGATGACAAGACCAAGAAGCTGGCTAAGAAGAATGATGCTCTCGAAGTTAAGGTCATGGCTTTGAAGAAGGAAACTGATGCCATGATGTCAAAAATTAATAAGCTTTAGGGATAGCTTGCTGTGTATGGACTTGTTGTAGGAAAATGGATGTTGGATTTGGTCTTTAAGCAATGTAAAATGGATGTCCTAAAGCCAAAAGAGTTTAAGGGGACCAGGTCCATAAGGGATGTGTACAGTTTTATTTAGGAAATGGAACAATACTTTCGTGCGATAGGCATTGAGGATGATGCCACTAAGTTAAACATTGTTGTAGTTTATTTTATTGACGTTGCTATTTTATGGTGTTATTTTAGGTCCACTAATGAGGTGGGATCGCAATAGTTCTAAAAGTAGTTTTACCCATAGTATGCTGATGAGGAGGCTCGGGCTAAGTTGCGTCAGTTTACGCAGTAAGGCACTGTTTGAGAGTATGTCAAAGACTTAAGTAAATTGATGCTTCAAATCTCCAAATCGAGTAAGGAAAAAGAATTTTACTTGTTTGAAGATAGGTTGAAGCCGTGGGCAAAACAGGAGTTGCGTCGACAGGGTATCACTGAACTTACCATAGCCATTGCCGAAAAGGAGTCCTTCGTCGAGCTTGATTCGAGAAAAGACAAGTTCGAGTCTTCCAAGCCCAAAGTGACTGATAATGGTGGGGAAACCATGATGAAGAGGGACAAGTTAAAAATGACAATAGTGAAAATGGTAAAAATGGTGATAATGAGAAACCACATAATGAGAAGTAGAAGCCCAACAAACCAAAAGGGCTAGTGAAATGCTTCCTTTGTGACGGTCCGCATATAGTGAGGGATTGTCCAAAGAAATCTGCGTTTTAGCCATCGAAGAGGATGACGAGCTAGTCAAATCATCGATGAAGCTTGGTTTGATCTTGAGTTCTGTCCAAGCCAAGAGGATTAGAGAAAATGAAAAGAAACCAATGAAGTGTTTCTTATGTTGTGGCCCACATAGGATGCGGGACTATCCAAAGTAATCTAAGCTATCCACGCTCAGTAGAGAAGATGAAGTGGAGCTAAAAAGTGAGGCGTTAAAGCTTGTGTCAATAATACCCAATTCTGTAAAAGTAAAGAGAGATCACAAGTAGAAAGGGTTCATGTTTGTGGACATCAACATTACAGGCCGAAGAAGAAATGCTCTTGTTGATACATGGGCGTTAAACTTGTTCATATCAAAGAAAATTATGGGTAAACTTGGTCTCCTAGTTAGTAAATCAACTAAGATCAATACGATAAATTCCAATGAGATCCCAACTGTGGGAGTAATACAAGGAGTTGAGATTCAGATCAGTTAACAAAAAGACAAAAAAGACTTTGAGGTAATTTAGTTGGATGATTATAAATTTGTGCTAGACTTGAATTTCCTTGACAAGATTAATGATCAACTAGCTCTTTTTTCTGATTTTATATGTATCTTGGGTATTCGACAACAACAATGTGTTGTGCTAGTGAGTCGATACATGAAAGGTGGAACTAAGGTATTGCCGACAATCCATCTAACTGAAGATGTTCATGTGATAAGAAAATTGACTTTGTAGATGAGATTGCTACAAAGATCCCCTTGAAAATGCTGGAGGGCTAGGTAATTAATATGAAGCCTGTTGAGTTATTAGTGGGCACTCATAAGAAAGGTGGATTGTGCATCAGACTTTGTCGGAAAATTAGTGATGCAAATTGGACAGTTAAATCGAGTAAATGTTACAAACAAGATATATCTCAAACACTTTCCTAGTGTTTTACATTGTGACATACCATTGTCTTGGCAAAGACATAAGGGCCCTTTTAGAGTTATGAAGCAGGTAAGTCGAGGGGCTTACAAACCAGAGTTAGTGGCAAAACCCAAGGTTTACCCGGTGTTCAATATGCTTGTGTCGAAGACTATTTGTGAAGACCAAGTGGATCTTAATCGAAGCAAATCACGATGGGAGCAAGTACGAGCAGTGACCTCTTACGATTGAGATGTACAAGAGAGAAATACAATTTGAGTTAAGCGACGACAGAGACATAAGTTGAGGTAAATGTTTTGAGGGGAAAAAGTACCCAACAGAGAGATTAGTTGGAAATTTGTCGAGGTATTGTGAACGTTTCTAGATGAGTCAAAACTACTGTCATTCCAAGGACACAATAAGGGCGTCGCAACAGTAGGTGGGGGAGAATGTCACAGGTTACGAATCAAAGCTCGTGATGAATGCGCATAAAACGTCCCATGGAGGTCAATTGATTAAATGTGGCTCATTTGTGAAACTAACCCGATTCATGAAACACGTGAAGAAGCCCATCTACTTGAAGTATTGGTGGCCCAGTGAAACACTCCAGTAAAATTAAAGTTACCATGGTTAATGTAAATCCTAAGAGATAATATTGTATAGAGTTTAAATCCCTTAGGACTATCATATTGTAAATAGGGACTAATCTTAGTCGTTGATGTAATTCAATCTGTATCGTTGGATCTAGGGGAGTTCAATAAAGATCTTCCTCCTCATTTGTAATCACTCAGTTGTAATAAAATACTTTTGAGAGCATTTACTTAAACACTTAATGTGCACTATTTTTTGTGGTTTTTTTGTTCGTTCATGGTTTTTTTATTTTAAGAGTTTGTTTTTTATTTACTTCAGTGCCTTAAAGAATTTCTTCGAGAATTCTCATTTTTCAAGAGTAAGGTTGACTTGAGTAGATTTAAACCCTAGAAATTGCTTAAGGTCGCGCAGTTTGCTAGACTAAAGTTCTAGTCTTGTGACACTATAAAGTTGTTACTTGGAGGTGCTGACATTGAAGTCGGTCTCTCAAGTGCAAACTGTAACAGCCCGGTTTTAGCTAAATCAAAATAGTGGTTTTGGAACCACAAATTCGAGATAGTAAAATTATTTTAATATTATTTTTGGTGTTTATAGCATGTGAATATATATATGTAAAATTTTCATGAGCTAATTTTATTGTTTAATAGCTCAATTTGAGAAAAATGATTTAATCGGTTAAAATGCAAAAGTAGCATGCTATAAGTTAAAAGTACTTAATTGCTATGGTTTATTAAATGAAAGGTTCTTATGTTGTAATTAGACCATTGATAGTGGAGATGTACATTAATGGCATTATATTTGATGTTTTAAATGTTAAATAATCAAGGGTAAAATGGTAAAATATGTATTAAGTTATAATAAATAAAAGAAAAACATTTTTAAGCCTAAATTATCATCATCGTTAGCCGAATATTAGAGAAAGAATAGAGGGTTTTGAGCTTTCTCCATTCGGCCATGGTTAAGCTTGGTTAAGGTACGGTTTTAGCTCAGTTTTTGATGATTTCTATGTTTTTGTGATCGTTGCTTTGAGTACTAGGTAGCTCATGCCTCAATTTTTGAAAGTGTGTAACACCCCCTAACCCCAAACGATCGTCAGAACAGGGTTACGGAGCATTACCGGACCTATTAGACAATTTACAATTAATTCAAAACAAATGACATACATATCTTGATTTAATTATAAAGTCCCTATAATGGATCCTCGAGGTCCAAATCACGCGTTAGAATTGAATTAGGACTTGTTCGGGTACTTTGAATTTTTTTTGTGCGAACTTAATATAACCCCTTTATAAATATCTAACCTTCTCTGCAAATTCAAATCGAGACCAATCCAAACAAAACAATTCATGAATTTATACATCTCTAATTATAACAAACTAATAATATAAAGTTCTAACATTTTTATGTTTATAACAATCTAACATAAGATGTCAAATTTATTCATTTAAATTATCATTCAACAAAATTGCCCAAAGCTATGATATAAACTATGTTTAAGACATATGAAATTGTATGGAACAACCATTACCATCATTTATCATTAATATTTATGTATCAAAATAACAATAAATTACAACCTAGGTACATTTCATTTTAAAAAGAGAAAATACATCACCACATATTTGAGTTCGAGATTGACTTGGATGCTGAGTCGTTAGTCACTTTTGTACCTAACTCATATGACGAAACAAACCGTCAATGAGTATGCTTCGATAGTATTTCTATAAACCAACACTTAAATAATTATAAAATACATATATAACACTACTCAAATTTAATAACTATTCAAATATTCACTTTTCAATCTATTTTATTTCAAACTCAAGATCAATCATTATTTTTAATAACAATTATTTTTATTGTTATTCAATAACAATCAGTTATTTAGTATCAAACAATCAATAACAATTAGTTATTCAGTCCAATAATACAGTCATTCAGTTATTCAGTATAATAGTTTACCCCAATTAACATAACTCGGACTTAGACGGATACACGGATCCAACCAACACATCAGTACGACACTCAGTGCCTCATTGGCTTTACCGATGTAAACAGTAGTAGTACGGTACTTAGTACCTCATTGGATTAAACATAAGTAACAGTAATAGTATGACACATAATGTGCCTCATCGACTCGAAGTCGAAGTAACAGTACGACACTTATAGTGCCTCATCGACTCAAGGTCGAAGTATCCCTGAACACTTCCAATCTTATGGCATGCCAACTATATCCGACTCAGCTCGATACAATTAATAGGGTATTCAATTCATTTCTCAATTCACAGTAATTAATCATTTCAATATCCATTTTACAATAATTACACATTCACAGACATTCAATTCAATATCAAAACACTAATACTTACCTTAATATCTTTCCATACACATATGATAATAAAAACAACAATTTAAATGTTAAGTCGGTTTATAGAAATACAAATAGTAATTCTCAGATTACTCTTCGTTAACCTTCTCTTTTCCTTTCTTTGTCAATGTCTTGGATTCTTTGTTAGCTACGAAAATAAAAATAAAAATAATTTATACTATTAATACAATACTAATTTATATTGAATAATTGAATTTCTATTCAATTTCTACCTTACTTTCAATTAGGTCCTTACTAACTCATTCACTTTACTAACTTAATTTATACTTCATTCTTATTCAAATTCCTATCAAATTCAACCTAACTATCAAGTGTTCATAATAAAACCCTAATTTAAAACTTTTTTCAATTTAATCCCTCAATCACAAAACTTATAGCTTCTTTTACAATTTAATCCATTTATCATTCCTAACTTGAAATTCATTCAATTAAATCCCTAATTCAACAATTTATTCAACATGAGCCATGCTTAAAAACTCTAAGAACTTCCAAAATTTCAAATTAAATTTAACAAAATTTTGTTCTAAAACTCCTAAAACATCAAAATTAAGTAAAAAGGACTTAATTGACTTATATTTTAAAGCTTTAAAACCTTAAACCTTAATTCTTCCTTTTATTTTTCTTCCTTCTTTCTTTTCTTGCTCTGTTTGAATACTTTCTATTTCTTTTTATGTTTTATTTCTCTTTTATTTGTTTATTAATTTAATATAATAATAATAGTTAAAATAAATATCTATTTAATATCAAATACATGTATTACAATTGTATACATACATATTATGACACATTTATCTTATCATCATCCTACATTTTCATAATTTAATTTATTTGATAATATAAATAATATTAATTTTAAAATAATTTAATATAATAATTGAAATAAATATCTATTTAATAATTAATTATAAGTATTACAAATGTATGTATTTTTATTAATACACTTGTATCAAATCATCACCATGCATTGTCTTTATTTAATTTATTTCTTAATATAATATTTATAATATACTTTATAATCAATTTATATATTTATATAATTAAATCATGTAAAAATCTAAGATTTTTACAATCTTATGCCACCTCAACTCCAAATGTGGCTTAATTGTCATTTGGTCCTTATTATTTTTTAATCTATAATTAAACTTTTACCCTTTATTCAATTTAGTCCTTTTTCCTAATTATTCTAAATTAAGCTAAATTCACTTAATTAAAACCTAATTAAACACACCACTAGACTCATAAATATTTCTAATAATTATTTACGAACCCATTTTGTTAAGATGGAGGCCCGATAATGTACTTTTCTGATGCCCGTGAATTTTGGGTCATTACATTTCTCCCCCACTAATAAATTTCGTCCTTTAAAGTTACCTTAAAAGAGGTGGGGATACTGTGATCTCATAGTCTCTTCTGATTCCCAAGTTGTTTCTTCAATATTATGACTTTTCCATAATACTTCTATTAAAGGAACTCGTTTATTACGGAATTCCTTTACCTCTTGAGCCAATATTTTAACTGGTTCTTCTTCATATGACAGATCAGGTCGAATTTCAATATCCTCTGTAGAAATAATATGAGAAGGGTCTGATCGATATCTTCTGAGCATAGAAACATGAAAAACATCATGAATCTTTTGCAATTCTGAAGGCAAAGGCAGGTGATATGCAACTGGTCCAACTCTCTCAATAATCTCATATGGCCCAATAAAACGAGGACTTAGATTTCCTTTTTGATCGAATCTCATAATTTTCTTCCAAGGTGAAACTTTTAATCGTGTACTCAATGTCTCTACGTTTTAGATCTGCATATGATTTCTAGCTGTCAAAAGCTGTCTTCAGTATTTCTCGAATCTTCTTAACAGTATCTTCTGTTTCTTGAATCAATTCTGGCCCAATCACTTTCCTCTCATTCAATTCTGTCCAACACACTGGTGACCGACATCTTCAACCATATAAAGCTTCATATGGTGTCATTTGAATACTTGATTGAAAACCATTATTATATACAAATTCAACTAACGGTAGATAACGTTCCCAACCTGATTTAAAATCAATGATACAAGCTTGAAGCATGTCTTCTAGAATCTGAATAACTCGTTCTGACTATCCATCAGTATGTGGATGGAAAGCTGTGCTAAAATTAAGTCGAGTACCAAGAGAATCATGCAGTTGCCTCCAAAATCTAGATGTAAACCGTGGATCCCGGTTAGAGATTATTGATGTCGGAATACCATGTAGCTGTACTATCTCCCGAATGTAAACTTCAACAAGTTTCTAGAGTGACCAATCTGTTTTGACTGCTATAAAATGAGCTGACTTTGTAAACCGATCAACAATTACCCATATAACATTTTTCTTACTTGCTGACAATGGTAGCCCTGTTACAAAGTCCATTGTGATGCAATCCCATTTCCATTCAGGAATGTTAATAGGTTGAAGTAAACTAGTTGGAACCTGATGCTCTGCTTTGACTCGCTGACATGTTAAACATTCAGCCATAAATTCTACTATATCCCTCTTCATACCTGGCCCCCTAATACAATTCTCGTAAATCACAGTACATTTTCGTTCCTCCAAGATGTAATGCAAAAGGACTGTCACCTGTTTCTCGAAGTATCAGCTCTTTCAATTCTAAAACATTTGGGACACAAATCCGGTTACGAAACCTCAGACAATCATGTTGATCAATACTGAAATTCTCTGCTATGTCATTCTAAACCATTTCTTTTCTCTTCATTAGCTTATTATCTTTTAATTGGGTAACACCTCGAACCATGTCCCGGCATCGGATATGGGCGAGGGGTGTTACACTTAAGCCAATATAATGGCTATTATTCATTTTGGAAAATGTATATGATGTTCCTTCTAAGGATGAATTGATGTCTTTTGGGATGGAATTAGCATATTGAAATGATCTTGTGTAGGTTGTGCAAATTGGGTAACAAAATGGCTTGGAAGATAGCCTAGTTTGTCCACACGGGCAAGACACACGGGCGTGTGTTTAGACCGTGTGTGACACACGGCTCACCCCCATGAGTGGGTGTTATGGCCGTATGTCCCCCTGCACTTAAATTTTTAAATCAGTATTGTCCACGATTAGGCCACACGGGCGTGTGCCATAGCCATGTCTATAAGTCAGTATTGCCCATGGGTAGGCCACACGGGCGTGTGCCATGGCTGTGCCCTAAAATCAGTGTCGCACATCAGCTGAGGACGTGGGCGTGTCCTGAGTCATACGAGCGTGTGGAACCCTAAAGCTTAAATTTCACCAAGTTTTTCTTAAGTTTTCAGTTAAGTTAAATTATCTCGAATGCATGTTTTGGGCCTTGTAAGCCCATTTAATGAGCAAATTGCTTATGAAAGTAAAAGTTTTAACCAAATCATCAAAATTTTATGGCCAGATTTTGTATAATTGATTGAGTTAAGTCAGGTAACACCTCGAACCATGTCCCGACGTCGGATATGGGTGAGGGGTGTTACAAATTGAGCTGACTTAAATCGTTCAAACATCACTAATTTAATTCTTAATTCAGCCAATAAACTTCCATCATCACTATTACTGAGCTGTGCAAACTTGCTCGAAATTCATTTGTTGCTTTTCTACTTAATGCATCAGCTACCACATTAGCTTTACCTGGATAATAACCAATAACAAAATCATAATATTTTAGAGTTCTATCCATCGACGTTGCCTCAAATTCAACTGTTTCTGTGACAGAAGATACTTGAGACTTTTATGGTCTGTATAAATGTAACATTTTTCACTGTATAAATAGTGTCTCTATATTTTCAAAGCAAAAATCACAGCTGCTAATTCCAGATCATGTGTCGAATAATTACGTTCATGTGGTTTCAATTTTCGAGAAGCATAAACTATCACTTTCCCACTTTGCATTAGTACACACTCGAGCCCATTTAAAGAAGCATTGCTATACACAATAAAATCTTTCACTAATTTTGGTAAAGTCAAAACCGATGCCTCTGTCAACATCTGTTTCAATTTCATAAAGCTTTCTTGACATTGATCATTCCAGACAAACGAAACATTCTTTTGCAATAATTTTGTCATCGGTAAAGCTATTTTTGAAAATCCATTCACAAACCTTCGATAATACCCAGCTAATCCAAGAAAACTACGTACCTCTGGCACATTTTTTAGAGTTTTCCACTGGACGATTGCTTCAATCTTCTTTGGATCCACTTTAGTTCCATCTGCTGACACCACATAACCAAGAAATACCACCTCAGATAACCCAAATTTGCACTTACTCAATTTTCCATACAACTGTTTCTCTTGTAATATTTGTAAAACGATTCAAAGATGCTGCTCATGTTCAGATTCAGACTTTGAATATACCAAAATGTCATCAATAAAAACTACCATGAACTGATCCAAGTACTGCTGAAAAATTTGGTTCATAAGATCCATAAAAGCAGCTGGGGCATTTGTTAGCCCAAATGGCATCACTAAGAATTCATAATGCCCATTCCGTATTCAGAACGCTGTCTTTGGTACATCACTTTCCTTTACCTTTAACTGATAATAGCCTGATCTTAAATCAATCTTCGAAAACACAGAAGCTCATTTCAATTGATGAAATAAATCATCAATGCGAGGTAACGAGTATTTATTCTTGACAATCACCTTATTTAACTGTCGAAATCAATACATAACTGCATCGAACTGTTTTTCTTTTTAACAAATAGCACTGGAGCTCCCCACGGTGACGTACTAGGTTGTATAAAACCTCGATCTAGTAAATCTTGCAGTTGTACCTTCAACTTTTTCAATTCAGTAGGTGACATACGATATAGATGTATTGACACTGGATCTATACCCGGGTATACTTCGATCACAAATTCAACTTCTCGATCAGGAGGTAACCCAGGTAATTCTTCAGGGAAAACATCAGGAAATTCACATACAGTCTGGATTTTACTACATTTACTTTCCACCGAGTCCGAATTAATAACATATGTTAAGAAGGCAGCACAACCTTGATAAAGAAGCTTACTAGCTTTAATTACCGAAATGATACGAATTGGTCCATTGGTCTGAATACCATTTACTTCAATCTGATCAACGCTTTCATTCTAAGCAGTGAACTTCTTTTTATAGCAGTCCAAAATTACTCCATGTTGTGAAAACCAGTCCATACCCAGTATAATGTCAAAGTCACCAAATGGCATAATTAACAGGTCAACAGAAAAGATTCTATCCTGGATCATTAACGGGCATCTTCGACATATTCGATTAACTAATATAGTTTTCCCTAGAGGACTATATACCTCTACTGTTACTCTAGACAGTTTAGATTTTAATTTTTCCGTCTCAACTAATTTTGTATTAACATAAGAATGTGACGATCTTGGATCTATTAAAGCATAAACGGGTTCTGAATGTAATAAAAATATACCTATCACCACATCATTTGCATCTCTTTCTTCACGAGTTATTACAATGTATGCTCAGGCCGGGGCTCTAGCTTCCGATTGTTAAGTGGCAACTTCACTTGTTCTTCTAGCACCTCCTCTACTAACTGAGCCACCTCTGCCTGACCCTCGACCTCTGGAAGCAGATTCATATCTCTGTGATACTGTTGGTGCTACTTTATTAATCTTTCGACAGTCTTTTACGAAATGGTCGGTGGATCCAGAACGAAAACATCCTCCAGTTAATTTCCAACACTCTCCCCGATGTTTATTTCCACAGTATTGACATTCTGGAATTTCAGTATTCCGAGTTGGCCCGTCTGATGCTGCTAGTGGAAACTATCGTTTGCCTACCACGATTTCAGTCATTTCTATCTAATCTAGAACCAAATCTCCAATTGCCTCAAAATTCTTTTGATCTCTTAGGTTGTGGATTAGAGCTTGTAATTCCAGGACGCTTTCCAAGTGAACGAAAAGTTTTAGGTTTTTTAACTAATCCCAACACTTATTCAACTATTTTGGCTCTCTCAATTAAATCTGCAAATTCAGTAATTCGAAGAGACACCAATTGTAGTCGTAATTCATCACACAATCCTCGTAGAAATCATTTGCATCTGTCAGCTTTAGTCGGTACAAATTCAGTTGCATATCTACTTAGTCTCAAAAATTATCGTTCATAATCTGCTACGAACATTTCACTTTGTTTCAGCATTAAGAACTCCTATTTCTTATCTTCCATATATAATTCTCCCAAATATTTCTTTTGAAATTCTCTTAGAAAGAATTCCCAACTTATCTATTCTTTTTATACATGTTGAGTTACCGATTCCCACCATACATACGCTTCTTCTTGTAACAAAAAAATGGCACACAATAAACTTTCCTGTGGGGTACATTCAAGTTGCTTCAAGATTCTCTTTGTGGTTTCTATCCAGTTTTCAGCTACAGACGGATCAACTCCTCTTGAACCTAAAAATTTGGTAGCACTATACTTCCGCAACTCTTTAATCGGAGCTCGTCGGGTAGTAGGAATAAGGGTCATAATAGGTATAGTTCCTACTGCTCTTTGAAGGGCATCAGCGATCACTCTGAGTATTTCTGATTTATCTCTTTCTCTAGTATCACTCCTTTCAACATTTGATGGTTGATTGCCTACCGAGTTTACACTTGGCGTTGCAGACTCCAATTCATTCATATCATATGATTCATCATCTTCATTATACATTTCTCAATCAATATCTTCAATATTTTCACCAAACATCTTTAACTATAAAACAAAAAAAATCAATATATATCAGCATCCAATCCCAACTCAAATTTGACTCAATTATGACATGTACCTCTAAACTCAATTTTGCACTCAATTTAATCCTAGAATCGACTAAACCTGAATAACTTTAATACCAACAAAATGTAACACCCTTTAACCCCAAACCGTCGTCGGAATAGGATTACAGAGCATTACTAGACCTATTGGACAATTTACAATTAATTCAAAATAAATGACAGACATATCTTGATTTAATTATAAAGTCCCTATAATGGATCCTCGAGGTCCAGATCACACGTTAGAATCGAATCGGGACTTGTTCAGGTACTCAGAATTTTTTTTTGTGCAAATTCAATATAACCCCTTTATAAATATCTAACCTTTCCTACAAATTCAAATCAAGAACAATCCAAACAAATCAATTCATGAATTTATACATCTCTAATTATAACAAACTAATAATATAAAGTTCTAACATTTTTATGTTTTTTAACAATCTAACATAAGATGTCAAATTGATTCTTTTAAATTATCATTCAACAAAATTTCCCAAAGCTATGATATAGACTATTTTTAAGACATATATAATTGTATGGAACAACCATTACCATCATTTATCATTAATATTTATGTATCAAAATAACAATAAATTACAACCTAGGTACATGCAATTTTCAAAAGAGAAAATACATCACCACATATTTGAGTTCGGGATTGACTTGGATGCTGAGTCGTTAGTCACTTTTGTACCTAACTTGCACACAGAACTAAACCGTATGCTGAGTATGCACTCAGTAGTATTTCTATAAACCAACACTTAAATAATTATAAAATACATATATAAAACTACTCAAATTCAATAACTATTCAAATATTCACCTTATAATCCAGTGTTCTATTTTATTTCGAACTCAGTATCAATCATTATTTTTCAATAACAATTATTTGTTTATTGTTTTTCAATAACAATCAGTTATTCAGTATCAAACAATCAATAACAATCAGTTATTCAGTCTAGTAATACAATCATTCAGTTATTCAGTGCAATAGTTTACCCTTATTAACATAACTCGGACTTAGACGGATACACGGATCCAACCAACACACCAGTACGGCATTCAGTGCCTTATCGGCTTTGCCAAAGTATGCAATAGTAGTACGGTACTTAGTACCTTATCAGATTAAACTGAAGTAATAGTAACAGTACAACACACAAGGTGTCTCATCGACTCGAAGTCGAAGTAACAGTACGACACTTACAGTGCCTCATCGACTCAAAGTCGAAGTATCCCTGAACACTTCCAATCCTATGGCATGCCAACTATATTCAACTTAGCCCGATACAGTTAATAGGGTATTTAATTCATTTCTCAATTCACAATAATTAATCATTTCAATATCCATTTCATAATAATTACATATTCACATATATTCAATTCAATATCAAAACACTAATACTTACCTTAATATCTTTCCATACACATATAATAATAAAAACAACAATTTAAATGTTAAGTTCGGTTTATAGAAATACAAACCGTAATTCTCGGATTACTCTTCGTCAACCTTCTCTTTTCCTTTCTTTGTCAATGTCTCGGGTTCTTTATGAGCTGCGAAAATAAAAATAAAAATAATTTATACTATTAATAAAACACTGATTTATATTGAATAATTGAATTTCTATTCAATTTCTATCTTACTTTCAATTAGGTCCTTACTAACTCATTCACTTTACTAGCTTAATTTATACTTCATTCTTATTCAAATTCCTATCAAATTCAACCTAACTATCAATTTTTCATAATAAAACCCTGATTTAAAACTTCTTTCAATTTAATCCCTCAATCATAAAACTTATAACTTCTTTTACAACTTAATCCATTTATCAATCCTAACTTGAAATTCATTCAATTAAATCCCCAATTCAACAATTTATTCAACATGAACCATGCTTAAAAACTCTAAGAACTTCCAAAATTTCAACTTAAATTTAACAAAACCTTGTTCTAAAACTCTTAAAACATCAAAATTAAGTAAAAATGACTTAATTGACTTACCTTTTAATGCTTTAAAACCTTAAATCCTAATTTTTCCTTTTATTTTTCTTCCTTCTTTCTTTTCCTGCTCTGTTTCGAATGCTTTCTTTTCTTTTTATGTTTTATTTCTCTTTTATTTGTTTATTAATTTAATATAATAATAATAGTTAAAATAAATATCTATTTAATATCAAATACATGTATTACAATTGTATACATACATATTATTACACATGTATTTTATCATCACCCTACATTTGTCATAATTTAATTTATTTGATAATATTAGGAATAATAATTATAATAATAATTTAATATAATAATTTAAATAAATATCTATTTAATAATTAATTATAAGTATTACAAATGTATGTATTTTTATTAATACACTTGTATCAAATCATCACCATGCATTGTCTTTATTTAATTTATTTCTTAATATAATATTTATAATATAATTAATTTAATAATAAACTTTATAATCAATTTATATATTTATATAATTAAATCATGTAAAAATCTAAGATTTTTACAATCTTATCTCGCCTCAACCTCCAAATGTGGCTTAATTGCCCATTTGGTCATATTATTTTCTTTTAATCTATAATTAAATTTTTACCCTTTATTCAATTTAGTCCTTTTTCCTAATTACTCTAAATTAAGCTAAATTCACTTAATTAAAACCTAATTAAACACACCACTAGACTCATAAATATTTCTAATAATTATTTACGAATCCATTTTGTTAAGACGGAGGCCCGATAATGTACTTTTCTGATGCCCGTAAATTTTGGGTCATTTCAAGGTGTTGATGATTTTGGAAGTTGCCATTGATGAATTCATGTGTTTTTTAAGGTTTGATGATGAAATATGAAATCTTGGTGTTTGATATACATGTTTTGTAAAGTGATTTTGTGTAAAAATGTCAATTAGGGATAAAATTGAGAAAATGTGAAATGTTGCAGTCAAAAGTGTAAAATAAATAAAAATTTGGGCTGTTATGAAGCTATAGAGAATTCAGCTAAGCATAGGCCATATTGAATTTTGTGAATTTTGTGTATTTATGAAATAGGGACTACATTGTAAAAATGTGAAACTTTAGGGGCTAAAGTGAAAAAATGCCAAAATCTGTGTTTGTGGACTAAATTGATTGTGTTGATGAATAAAAGAGTTAATTTTTAATGTATTTAGATCAAGAATGAAAGAAATAGAATTTAGATCGAGGGAAGTCGAAAGTTATCGAATAGTCGATCCGACCCCTCTATTCCGACTACGAGGTAAGTTCATATGTAAATAAATGTCTTTAAATTGAATTATATGTGTGTACTTTTCATTGAGTTGTTATGATTTTTCAAAGTACAATTACAAGCAAGAATCGACAGAGTTACGACATCCGGAAGTCCCGTACGAACCTTAGGAATAGTATAGGATACGGATGTCATGACATTAGGTTACTGAGATGTGATTACATGTAAGACCATGTTTGGGACATTGGAATTGTATTGAGATTATGTGTAAGACCATGTCTGGGACATTGGCATCGTTAATTAATTTCGTATAAGACCCTTTCTGGGATAGTGGCATCGATATATAATAACATGTAAGATCATATCTGGTGTAACACCCCGTACCCGAGACCGTTGCCGGAGTCGAACACGAGGTGTTAACGGACTTAATTCATTAATTAAACAGCTCATACAATTCATTTTAAAATTTCCAGACAAGCTGGCTAACTGCATCACAGTCGCTTTAAAAATCATATCTCGAGTTACGAAACTCGAAATCCAATTCCGTAAATTTTTCCTGAAACTATACTCATATATATATCTACTAATTTTTTCTAGAATTTTGGTTGGGCCAATTAGTACAGTTTATTAGTTAAAGTCTCCCTGTTTCAGGGTTCAACTACTCTGACCTCTGTGTATTACGAATCAGATATCTCCTATACAGACCTTCAATGACTATGCCGTTTGTCTCTAATAAAACTAGACTCAATAAGGAATCTGTACATATAAAGTGTGACTTCTAATTATCTTTTAAAATTTATGGTGAATTTCCAAAATCAGAACAGGGGATCCAAAAATCGCTCTGGCCCTGTTTCACAAAAATTTAAACATCTCATAAAATATAGCTCATATACCTGTTTCGCTTATTCCATATGAAAATAGACTCATCAAGCTTCGATTCCATAACTTATTCATTATTTAATTCCATTTCTACTATTTTTAGTGATTTTTCAAACTCACGTCACTGCTGCTGTCTGAATCTATTTTATGGTAAATTTTACCTATTTCATGGTTTCCATGGATTAGCTAGCAATTTGACATACATAATACCAAATATGATCATGATTAGCCATTCCAATGGCTAATCATTACCAAGCATTTCTATCTCCATACCACTCAATAACCATATCATAAGACCATACATATAAAATGATTATAATGCTATACATGCCATACTCAAAATATACAAGCCATTATGCCAAGATGGTATACGGATAGTGTGGCGTGCCTCCGACCGTTTCCGATTTCCGAGCTGGCTTGTCAACACTACAAGGAATGAAAAGGAGGAGTAAGCATAAATGCTTAGTAAGCTCACATGCAAATAGCAAGTAACATAACCATATAAACAAACATAAAACATCATTTGCATAATCATCACCAAGACATTCATATCACCTTTTCATTTATCATCTTACCATATTGTTGTTACATCGAGTTTTCAACCCGAGGGTTAAGTACATACCTGTTCAAAGTATCCATTTCACAACACTTACCAATCGTCCCTTTCATCTTGAGTATTCCTCCATTTGAGTAGAACTTTACCCGTTGAACACATCGGAATATAATTCGGATACATGGAAAGTTTGCACATAAGTGCCACATATGTAGCCAAGCTACCATGTAACCCGCCCATAAGTGAACTCGGACTCAACTCAACGAGCTCGGGCGTTCGCATCCATAAGTGAACTCGGACTCAACTCAACGAGTTCGGATGCCTAGTTACATCTCACGAACTCGGACTCAACTGAGCGAGTTCGGACATTCGCATCCATAAGTGAACTCGGACTCAACTCAACGAGTTCGGATGCTCACCATCCTAGTGACATGTCACTTGTATCCTAATCTATTCCTAAGGTTCAAACGGGCTTTTTCCTCGATCTCACATCTTTGCCGTCTTCCACGGAATATCGAAATCGATACTTGGTGATAGTTCATACTCATCAAGTAATTCACATAATTACATATTATCAAACAATTATCACAAGTATAATATTTCATAATAATTATCATATCATTTAAAAACATTAAAACATTTAAAATAATAACTATGTTACCAACATTTACATATGAACTTACCTCGTATGCGAAAATGGCTATTTTACCATTTCGTCCACAACTTGGTATTTTCCCCATTTTAGCCCGAATTTCAGTTTTCCTTGCTCTATCATTTAAAATATAGTCTAATTAAGACTCACATTATTCAAATTGACCCAAAATCATATTTTGGAAAAATTACAATTTTGCCCTAAACTTTTGCATATTTACACTTTTGCCCCAAAGCTCGTAAATTAAAATTCATCCTATTTTCTTATGTTTTATGACATGCTGATCATTTTTCCCTTCTATAGCAACATCAAATTCTCACTCTAACATGTACTTATGACTATTAGGTATTTTTACCGATTAAGCCCTTTTGCTCGTTTTCACTTAAAACCGAGTAGCACAAGTTGTCTAACATAATTTAAAACCTCACATTCTATCATAAAACACCAAAATACACAAATTTCACCTATGGGTATTTTTCCAAATATAAACCCTAGGTTAAATTATTGCTAGCATAAGCTAAATCGAGCTAGGGACTCCAAAACGTAAAATCATTAAAAGCGAGGCTAGAACGGACTTACAATCGAGCTTGGAAGCTTGAAAAACCCTAGCCATGGTTTCTCCTTGCTATATTAGGCCATGGGGTTGAAGATGAGCAAAATTGGCTTTTAATTTTGTATTTTAATTCATTTTACCCCTAAATGACCAAAATGCCCTTACTACTAAACTTTCCAAAAATTCCATCCATGTCCAATTTTTGTCCATAGACTTAGAAATTGGTAAAATTACTCTTTAAGGACCTCTAATTAATAATCTAATTCAATTTTATGCAAAATACTTCTAGAACACAAGTTTTGCAATTTATTCAATTTAGTCCCAAATTTCAAATTAAGCACTTTATGCATAAAATTTCTTCACGAAATTTTCACACAATCATGCAATCATATCATAGACCTTAAAATAATCATAAAATAATTATTTATATCTCGGATTTTGTGGTCACGAAACCACTATTCCGACTAGGCCCAAAATCAGGATATTACATCTGGGATATGACATTGTACAAGCTTATGTGATTTTCGAGTATCCTTACCGATTTCGAATGGTTCAACAGGCAAAGTCAAGTCGAGAAAAAATATGTGAATAAGCTAAGTGACTTAGGTACGTACGAAATTCATACGAGTATTGAAAAGGGAAAGTATTTGATGAACTTGATTAAGACATTGAATATATGTTCAATGAGAAAGGTTTGTAAATTTTAATGTGATTAGCTATGTTTAGCATATTTGAATTGATAAGCAAATATCTATGTGTTGACTTTATTTGTATATGGCTTATTAAGATATTAAAGCTTACTTTGTGTGTTCTTTCCATGTTTTATAGATTTTTGAAGCTAGCTCGGACATCGGGGATCATCGGGAACCATCATCACATTATTGACTACTTGTTGGTACTTTTGGAGCTTTGTATATATGGTATATGGCATGTATAGGCTAGTGTCATTTTGGTATTTGAGTCATGATATTAGCCATGAGAATTGGCTTGTAAATGTTATATGTGATGTATATAAGTTACCATGTGTTTTGGCATATTTGCCATGGTTGTTTATATGGCTAAGTGATTGCTTATTTTGTTAGTTATTAGTTGATGTATTAATGCTTGAGGAATGGTAAATTTTGGTGTGATTTGTGAATGATGAATTGATATGTTTGAGAATCATGATTTGGTTGATAGAAAGGTAAGAAAATTCATTTAGGAGTTATGTGAGTTTTATGATTGTGGCATGTTGATTTAGTATGTTTTAAATATGGAATTTAGTAGTTGAATTGGATGATGATAGATAGTATGATATGTGTGTGAATTGGCACGTTTTGGCTGCCTATATATGTGTTGAAATGATACCATTTTGATGGCTAGATGTGCTTGTGTTTAAAGGGTGGCAAATTGGCTTTACAAATGGCCTATTTTTGTCCATACGGGCAGGGATACGGGCGTGTGTCTCAGCCGTGTGCAACACACGGTCATGCTACACGGCCGTGTGTCCCCTAGGGTATTCTTTCGAATTAAGTCAATATACCCTACAGGTTTGGCACGGTCTAGACACATGGGCGTGTCTATTGGTCATGTGTGACATACGGGCTGGCACATGGGCGTGTGGCCGGCCGTGTGACCTAAGTCAATAACCCTTCCAGTTTTCTCACGGCCATGGCACATGGGCTTGTCTCCGGCCGTGTGGTGCAAGTCAGTATGTATGCCCTGTTTTTACACGGGGTGTGACACGGCTAGTTCACACGGGCGTGTGAACCTTAAACCAAAAGAAAATTTTCTAAATTTCCCAAAGTTTGCAAATGTTATCGGTTTAGTCCCGAACCACTTCTAAGCATGTTTTAAGGTCTCATAGAGAGACATTGTGAATGATTTGAATGGATTTTGATTATGAATGTATAAATGCATGTGAATGAGGTGTGTTATCCGGTAATGCATCGTAACCCTATTTTGGTATTGGATACGGGTTAGGGGTGTTACACAAACTTCACATTATATAATTTCTTTTTTGAATTTCAGTCTCCAAATGACATGCATGCAGATTGCATAGATTTACGTGAGTATTGTAAAATTAGTTGAAATTATGTCAAAGTAGGTTATGAATGATTAACCAAGAGATGTGGTGTTGTGGTTGCTCACCTCATCCCTTAGCCACAAGGTCGAGGGTTCGAACCCAACCCATGAGAATGGAGCATATTTCATAGTCAGTCATTTACCTCTTCAAAGAGCACTTGCGGTGAAGGGATTTTTTCAATTAAGTCCCTCTATTTTGTGTGTAGATATAGTCACATGCAATCTCTCATTCTCTTTTTATATAAAACTAATTTTTTTCTTTAAAAATGTAACACTCCTAACCCGTATCCGTCGCCGAAACAGGGTTTCAGGGTATTACTAAGATTTACATATCATTTAACAAAAACTTTCAATTAAATACTTATCGATTCAATGCATCATATAAATAAACATATTACCATTCAATCAATAGCTGGCACTTGTCTAAGCATCAAACAACAACATTGTTAGTATACTTGCACATATTTCATATAAATTCAATATTGATTTACTTATTTTCTCGACATGTCACAATTGAGTTTAATAATTGTCTCAACTTACATAATTTCCTTGTATCAACATATTAAAGATAATCATATACGTAGATGTCATGAAACATATCATTCTCTTACCATTTCTTCATAAGCATATATCATTCATTTCATTATATCAATATTTCATGCACTATCATTTCCATATATTTTATGTATATTTATTAGGTAATAGTTCATATCAAACTTAACATAAATTAAAGTCCATGTACCTATACTTATTTTGTTTATCTAACTTCATAATTATTTCATACAACTATTTTGTACATATATTTCCATATGACCAATTCTTGTAAACATTTCACACAACCATTTTCTACAACCAATTCATATAACCATTCGTCATCTGATATTTAATATCCCGAAAATTTTTACAGTAAAATATTATCCGTGATATAGTAAAATAAGGAAATAAAGTGACAAAAAGGGAAATTTTGAGTTATGTCAATATTGGGAAGTATATTATGATATATTAATTCAAGAAAGGACTAAATTGTAAAAGTGAGAAAAGTTTTGTTGTATAAGAGTAAATACTCAAAATTTGAGGGGTTAAAGTGTAAATATGAAAAAGTTGAAGGACCAATAGTGTAAATATTTTAAGGGTGGAATGATCTAGAAACTAAAGAAAATGGATGAATTAGGACCAAATTGAATAGATGAATAACTATGAGGGACTAAACTACAATTTTACCAAATTAAATGATGACTTAAGGATGGAATTTTAAAAGATAATGAATGGCAAAATGGTTAATTGGAAGAGAGAGAAATCTAGAAAGTAATAATGATGCTAGAGATATTTTGATATTTTATAATTATTTAATTAGATAAATATTATTTTATTAATATTTTAATAATATATTTTATTATTATTTTATTACTATATAAAGAAAGAAAGATGAGAAATTCTCATCCATATTTCCCATGCACTAACGTGAGAGAAAGAGAGAAAGAAAGAAAATTTTACTTTCTTTACAATTTGGTCCTTTTACCAAAAATTCACCATTTTCACCCAAAAATAAAAAGAATTTCTATAGCTACCAAGAGAGAAAAATGTTAAGGAGACCATGGGGAGTTAGAATATCAAGTTGGATTCAAGAAATAGAAGCTGGAGGAAAGAGAAAATCAAGTTAAAGATTAGTATCAATAGAACAAGGTAAGTATATCAAGATTTCAATATGTTTTTAAGTTTGTTATTATTGACAAAGCATGGAAATAATGTTATAGTAGAGTTTTCTCACATAAGGTCCTATGTTCTTGATATGTTAGTGAAGAGAAAATAAGAGAAAGTGATGAGAAATGGTGTAGAAAAAGAAAATAAGGGTGTTATAACATGGTAATTAATATCTTGTACTAAAAGCAGTTTTGGACAGAAGATAGTCTAACTTTGAAAAATCATCAAAATTGTAGAAATCTAATTATAGGATGAATAAAATATGTAATTAAATCTTATTAAGTCTAGTTTCTTATAGAAGAAATGATGTAAGCAATGAAATCGTAAATCATGAGATATAATAAATTTTGTGAGACAAGGTCAAAATGATTTCAGGTTCCCCTGTTCTGACCTTGGAAAATCATAAAAAATTGGAGAAAAATAATTATGAGTTTAAATTTGTATGTTTAGAATAATAAATGAGTATATTTTCAATAGAAACAAACAGAAACATCATTTGAATTACATGCGTGGAGATAATTAATTTTTAGTGAAGAAGGGTCGAATCTCGAGAAAAGAAGAACAGGGTAACTTTAAAGAATAAACTGTACTTATTGGCTAAACCAAAAATTATAAAAATTTTATGGTAAGAGTATATATGAGTCTAGTTTCACAAAAAATTATCAGATCTTAATTTGGAGTTCTATAGCTCCAGATATGAATAATTTAGTGACTATGATACAAATGGACAGACTTGAATATTCATAAAAGTAAATAATAAAAAATATAGATAATGTTACTTACAAGTGTGTTATATATATTAAGGATGTGGAATGGAGTGGAGGAGGAGGAAAACATATATGAATATTCATTTAGCATGGCTAATTTGTATATTTTAGGCTCAGGGACTAAATTGAATAAAAGTAAAACTTTATGGGTAATTTTGTAAAAATGTCAGAAATGACCAAATTGCATGAAATGGATTTCTTTTATTATTTAAATTACAAAATTGAATGAAATTATTAATTTAGTTCAAGATAGGGGGAAAACATGTTTTAGGGATTAAATTGAAAAGTGTTGAAATTATGGAAAATTCTGATATTTTATAGAATTCATGGATTGTTATCAATATGTATGAGAATAATAGCTAGAAATAAGGATTAAATTGTAAGAATTTTATTTCCTGACCCTAAGGATGAAATCGTCATTAATTAAAAGTTTAGGGGCAAAATGGTAATTTTTCCTAGAGCATTAATTAAATGCATTAGAATATGAAATGAATGAAAATGATGATCAAATTTATTTATAAAGATCCGGACGACTCAAATATGAGACTTGATCGTGGAAAAGAAAAGATATCGGATTAATGAAATTATAAACACAAACAAGTAATGAGGTAAGTTTGTGTAACCTGAATTGTATTTTAAATACTTGAAAAATGTGGTTATGTGATCAAAGTATGATTTGAATGTTCAATTCATGATAATTGATGAAATATTGCTAATACTCGATATAAATTGAAAATAAATCCCGGTTGAATGAAAGGAAAATTCGATGGATCTCTGAAAAGGAATTGACGGTAAAAAGGATCTAGCCCGGACGGGTGATCCTATTCTGATATAGCCCTCTCGAAGAATACGTGTAAAATGGATTTAGCCTGGACGGGTAATCCAAATTAGGGTCTGAATTTAGCTTTGGGTAGTAATTCGGACCAAGCTCATTAGAGTAATTGTCGTTACAAGGATTCACTGACCGGTAATCCAGGCAATACTCTATGAGTTTATATTCTGAGGATTTAGCTTTGGTGGTAATCCCACCGTAAGGATAAGGTTCATGGAGTGTGCTCTCGATATGAAATGTGTAAGACCATGGTTGAAAGATACCATGGCAACCTGATATGAAATGTATAAGACCATGGTCGAAAGATACCATGGCAACCTGATATGAAATGTGTAAGACCATGGTTGAAAGATACCATGGCAACGTGATATGAAATGAATAAGACCATGGTTGAAAGATACCATGGCAACGTGACATGAAAAGAATAAGATCATGGTTGAAAGATACCATGGCAACATGACAGAAAATGAGTAAGACCATAGTTGAAAGACACTATGGCATCATGTCAAAGATAAATAAGACTGTGGATGGGAGACGCTATGACATCTATTGAACAATTGATATTCAGGTGATACGTATCAGATGACGAATGGTTATATGAAATGGTTGTGTGAAATGTTTACAAGAACTGGTCATATGAAAATATATGTACAAAATAGTTGTATGAAATAATTATGAAGATAGATAAACGAAATAAGTATAAGTACATGGAATATAATTTATGTTAAGTTTGATATAAACTATTACCTAATAAATATACATAAAATATATGGAAATGATGGAGCATGAAATATTGATATAATGAAATGAATGATATATGCTTATGAAGAAACGGTAAGAGCATGATATGTTTCATGACATGTACATATATGATTATCTTTGATATGTTGACACAAGGAAATTATGTAAGTTGAGACTATTATTAAACTCAAGTGCGATATGTCGAGAAAATAAGTATATCAATGTTGAATTTAGATGAAATATGTGCAAGTATACTAACAATGATGTTGATTGACGCTTAGACAAGTGCCAAGCTATTGATTGAATGGTAACATGTTTAATTATAAGGAGCATTGAAATAGTAAGTACTTGATGAAAATAAAATTTAAGATTTTGCGAAATTTTTTTTCTATGATCTCGATTTAATTCTGGTTGGTTTCTAATGTATGTTTGGGGCTTCTAGGGCCCAATAGAGAGACGTTATGATTATTTTCAAAATATGAATAATAAATGACTCAGAATTATCTGAAAATATTCAGTAAACTCCAGTAATGCCTCGTACCCTATTCCAGCAATGGATACGGGTAGGGGGTATTACATGATACATATTACCTAAATATCAATTGTTCAACAGATCTCATAGCGTCTCCCATCCACAGTCTTATTTATCTTCGACATAATGCCATAGTGTCTTCCAATTATGGTCTTATTCATTTCTATCTTTCAACTATGGTATTATTCATTTCTTGTCATGTTGCTATGGTATCTTTCAACCGTGGTCTTATTCATTTTCTGTCATGTTTCTATGGTATCTTTCAACCGTGGTCTTATTCATTTTCTGTCATGTTGTCATAGTATCTTTCAACCATGGTCTTATTCATTTTCTGTCATGTTGCTATGGTATCTTTCAACCATGGTCTTATTAATTTTCTATCATGTTGCCATGGTATCTTTCAACCATGGTCTTATTCATTTCTCGTCATATTGCCATAGCATCTTTCAACTATGATCTTACATATCTAAATCGTGATGCCATAACGTCTTTCAGCTATGGTCTTACTCGTCTGAATCGCAATGCCATATCGTCTTTCAGCTATGGTCTTACTCGTTTCTGGTATGATGCCATAGTCCAACTATGGTCTTACACATGTATTGCCATGGTCTTACACTCGTAGTGCCATATCCCAGATATGGTCTTATCATTAGGATGTCGTAGCTTAGCTATGGTCTTACACATATATTGCCATGGTCCAGCCATGGTCTTATCCGTCATTTCATCACTGATCACTAAACGATCATATTCAATTCAACGTTCTGCTCAATTTGAACTTTTGATCCGATTTCCATAATTCAATAATATTCATAATTCAATAGCAAACATATGAAATAATACATTATATCATTCCTAATTTAACATAATATCATGAAAGTTCAACCATATGAACTTACCTGACTAAATTGCATAAATACCAAGATTTAGGGGTATTTTGGTAATTTTTCATTTTCATCGATTTGCCATTCGATCTTGATCTAAATTAATAATTTCATTCAATTTATTAACTTAGACAATAAAACAATTTATTTCATGCAATTTGATCATTTTTGACATTTTTACAAAATTACCTTTTAAACTTTTACTTTTATTCAATTTAGCCCCTGAATTTAAAGCATGCAAATCCATTTTAAATGTAAGCCCTTACAACTGAATATTCATATATTTATTTTCCTCCTCCTCCTCTCCATTCCACATCCTTAACATATATAACATGCTTATATGTAACATTATCTATAATTTTACTATTTACTTATATGTTCATTCAAAGTTGTCCACTTGAGTCATAGTCACTAAATTATTTATATCTTGAGCTACAGATTTCCAAATTAAGATCTACTTGATTTTCATGAAACTAGACTCAAATAAATTTCTACCATAAAATTTTAGAATTTATAATTTATCCAATAAGCACAGTAAAATCTTCAAATTTATCTCTGTTCTGCTGTTTGACAGCTTCAACCTTTCTTTACTAAAAATTAATTATCTCTTAGTACGGGATTCGGATGATGTTTCTATTTGTTTATATTGAAAATAGACTCATTAGTATTTAAACATATAAATTTAATATCCTAATTATTTTTCTCCAATTTTTTATGATTTTCCAAAGTCAGAACAGGGGAACCCAAAATCATTCTGACCTTGTCTCACATAAATTGTTATATCTCACAATCTACAATTCTGTTACTTATATCATTTCTTCTATGTGAAACTAGACTCAATAATATTTAATTTCATACATTATTTAACCTCTAATTCGAACTATACAATTTTTGGTGAATTTCCAAAATTAGACTACTACTGCTACCCAAAACTATTTTAGTGCAAAATGTTGATTACTAAGTTTATAACATCCTTATTCCCTTTCTCTATAATATTTCTCATTACTTTCTCTTACATCCTTATTCCCTTTCTCTATAATATTTCTCATTACTTTCTCTTACTTCCCTTCACTAACATATCAAGAAAATAGAACCTTATATAAGAAAACTCTACTATAACATCATTTTCATGCTTTTTCAATAATAACAAACTTAAAAATATATTGAAATCTTCAAGTTCTTACCTTGTCCTATTGATTTCAATCTTTAACTTAATTTTTCTCTCTCCTCCAGCTTCTATTTCTTGAATCTAACTTGATATTCTAGCTCCCCATAGTCTCCTTGTCATCTTTCTCTCTTGATGGTTATGGAAATTCTTTTGATTTCAAAGTGAAGATTGTGAATTTTTGGTGAAAGGACCAAATTGTAAAGAAAAGAAATTTTCTTTTCTTTTCTTCTTGTTAAATATGACTCCTATTTTCAGTCAAATTTAATAAATAATCTTCTAGTTAAACTCTATTTATTTATTTCAATTAAACTCTGATTAGTCTAGATTATTTTATTAAATTTGACCAATGAATTTAGCCTATAAATAAGCCCTTTTACAATCTTAGAAAAAAACCCCATTAGAGATTAGAACTCATGACACATTTAGAGAATTTTGTGTTTACGTTTTGAGGGTCCTTTGTTTTTCGGTTTTTGAAGTTTAGTTTTTTATTTCCATATTTTGTACTCTTCGTTCTTTTTCCAATTACAGTAAAATTATCTTTGCCCGTGGTTTTTTATCCTTTTTGAAGGGGTTTTTCCACATTAAATTTGTGTGTTCAATTTCTCAATTTATTCCGCTATTTTTCTTGTTCGTTGCTTAATCAGGTTGATCCTAACACGTGGTTTCAAAGCTAGTTCAATTTTGATAGATCAGTTTATTCAGAGATGGCAACAACAAGGTTTGAAATTGAAAAGTTCGATGGTGAGACAAATTTCCATCTGTGGCAAGTTCAGATGATGGAGATTCTAGTTCAATCCGGCTTGAAAAAGGTTGTTACCGGGAAAAAGCTTGAGAATCTAAATAAAACAAAATGGGAAGAGCTTGATGAAAAGGCTTTGTCTGCAATCCAGTTGTGTCTCGCAAATACGGTATTGCAGGAGGTATTGATGGAGAAGAGCTCATCCACCTTGTGGAAAAGGTTAGAAACTCTTTATGCGACTAAGTCTTTGGCTAATCATTTAGTGTTAAAACAACGCCTATTTACGTTTCGCATGAACGAAGGTGAGCCTCTTAGAGATCACATCAGTCAATTCATTACTCTTTTAAATGATTTAAAGAATGTAGAGGTTCATATTGACGATGAAGATCAAGCTATGCTATTATTGTGCTCTTTACCCCCTTCATACAAGTCTTTCAGGGAGACCCTGATTTATGGCAGAGACAAACTTTTGTTTGATGATGTGAAGGGTCATTTGCTGAGTACAAACAAACTCGACAATGAGTTTCATTTGGATAGCAAGACAGATAGGCAAGCTTCCGTTTTGGTAGCATCAAAGAAACAAGGCAAAAGGTGTCGCTATTGTGAAAAGTTAGGTCACGTCAAAGCAGATTGTTATAAACTGTGAAATAAAAAAGCTGTTGAGAGTAACGAGAAAGATGTATCTGGTGCTAATTTGGCCAATGAAAACGGTGATGATTTCTTGTTAGCATCAACGAGCGATAACTCCAAGCTTACGTCCGAGTGGATCCTAGATTCAGGATGTTCTTTCCACATGTGTCCCAATAGAGAATGGTTCTCCACATACAGTTCGGTTGACGGTGGATTTGTGCATATGGGAAACGATTCATCTAGTAAGGTAATTGGTATTGGTACTGTTAAAATTAGGATATACGATGGGACGATTATGACACTCTCAGATGTCAAGTATGTACCTGATTTACGAAAGAATCTCATTTCATTGAGTATTTTAGACTTGAAAGGATGCAGAATCAACATCAAGTTGAGCGGCATTAAAGTATCTCGTGGAGCTTTCGTTTTGTTAAAAGGTAAAAGAACCGGCTGTCTTTATATTCTGGATGGTTCTTCAGTAACCGATGAAATCGGACGTCCCTTGTTCGTTATGGAGTCGAAGTCAACTTATTTGGAACAGAGGCAACTTGGTCATAGGAGGGAAAAAGGTATGACCGTTTCGTTGAAGAGAGGTTCTCTTTTAGATACAGGTTTTGAAAAGTTAAGGCACTGTGTTGTGAAAATCAGACTCGGGTTAGTTTTAATTTGGCAGTGTACAAGTCGAAGGTTAGAAATCTTCCAGTTTCTAAGCATAGATTTGACTCAATTAATTCCTTGCATAGTTCAAGATAGGCCCGTGGCGGGCTTTGGCAAAGATGGTGCTGTGTAAATATGAGTCAAGGTAGAGATTTGTTAAATATGACTCCTATTTTTAATCAAATTTAATAAATAATCTTCTAGTAAAACTCTGTTTATTTGTTTCAATTAAACTCTGATTAGTTTAGATTATTTTATTATTATTATTTGACCTATGAATTTAGCCTATAAATAGGCTCTTTTAAAATTTAAAAAAATAAACACTCATTAGAGATTAGAACTCATAACACATTTAGAGAATTTTGTGTTTACGTTTTGAGGGCTCTTTTTTTTCGGGTTTTTGGGGTTTAATTTTTTATCTCCATCTTTTGTGCTCTTCGTTCTTTTGCCATTATAGTAAAATTATCTTTGTCCGTTGATAAACCATGATATATACATATTTTTACCCCATGCTTGGCATATTTTTGGATGAATTATCATAAGATTTAGTGAATTTGATGCAACTAATCCTTTAAAATCATGTTTTATACTTAGGTGAGCATAAGAAGGTGAAAAGAGCAAGAAACGGGCCAAAAACAGACAAAATGAGCTTATCTCAGTATTTCACACGACCTAGGCACTTTCATACGGGTAATCCACACGCCCGTGTGTGACACACGGTTAGGCCACACGCCCATGTGTAGTGACCGTGTCGACTAAAAACCAACTCAAAATTACACATGGCTTGAGAACCTTCACATGGGTGTGGCACATGACCATGTCCCTGTCGAGCCCAAGTCTAATTCTACTCGGAAAAGGTTAATTTTTAGGGTTTTAAGCATTCTAAAGTCTATATAAACACCCTAGAAGAGGATTAAAACGGGGGGACGAAAACCAGAAGGCAGAAAATATTCAAGGACAGTCATTGGAATCAACTCGGAAGGAGGAATTACTTCAAGACTAAATATCTCCATTCAATTTCTATCAAAGTTTTTGGGTTTCTTATGTTTTGTTATTTTCCTAATTTTGAGATGTTTTCCCTTATCGTTATGAACTAAATTCCCTAAATACCCAGGGAAGTTGAAACCTAAAATAGATTTTATTACTATTTGAATTATATGATAAATACTTATTCTTATTCTTAATTGTGAGATTTAATCCTTATTTTAATATTTCAGGATATTAATTCAGGTTTTGAAGTGCTTATTCAGTGGAGCAAAAGTCCCTGTTTAAGAGTAGATCCTCCATAATTAAGCGGAGTTGCATGCAATCCTAGAGATAGGACGACATAAATCTGCCGGATTAGAGTCAAATCTAATAAGAGAATCCATAGGTTGAGTTAATACGACAATAGGGGTTTTAATTAGAAAGAGATTTCAATTAATCAACCTAGAGTTAGTTGTTTTTAGTTTCGAGAGAGATAATAACAAAAATCAGGGACTTCTACGGATTAAGTCAAGTGAATAAATCGCCTAATTCAGAAGTAATAAGGGAAGTCTAGATGGATTCTTCCTTGGGTATTATCTTCTTCATCAGTTTTCCAAAAGTATTTTTCAACCTTCATCTCTGACGCATTCTTAATCAATTAGATAATTAAGTTTAGTTTAGAAAACATCCTTTCAATTCTTAGGTTAGATAATAAAAAGATAGTAATTACTAGTACTTTTAGTCCTTGTGGATACGATATTTCCGGTCTCACCATAACTATACTGTTGTTCGATAGGTGCGCTTGCCTTAATCGAATTTTTAGTTAGTTTAGCGACCAACAAGTTTTGGCGCTATTGCTGTGGACTAAGATATTAGGAACACTTAATTTTTATTACTTTAGCCATTTTTATTTTTATTGCAATTTAATTTTGTTTTTATTTTAATTTCTAACTTTTCTTTTATTTACTTCTGGCAGGTTTTTATAGTTTATGACTAGAAGAAACCCGTCAGGACCTCTACTTTTTGATAGCGAAATTGAAAGCACAGCTCGTAGAAATCGTAGAGAAATAAGGCGAAGTTTACGATATATAGAGGAAGAGCACGAGGACGACACCACTAATACCGAGGAGATGACTGAAAATCAAAATAATCTGCTGCCTCCTATGGTTGCCACAAATCCAGTGAATCAGAATTTGCTCCTCGTACTATGTACAAATATGCTAAGCCTAATTTAACGGGGCTGAATCGAGTATTGTTAGACCTACAATTGCTGCAAATAATTTTAAACTGAAACCTAACACTATACAAATGATTCAAAAACTTGTTCAGTTTGATGGTTTACAGGATGAAGACCCAAATACTCATTTGGCCAACTTCTTAGAGTTCTGTGATACTTTCAAAATAAATCGCGTTTCTGATTATGTCATTCACCTTCGGTTATTTCCCTTTTCATTAAGGAATAAGGCTAAACAGTGGTTGAACTCGTTACCACGAGGGTTAATCACTACTTGGGAACAAATGACCGAAAAATTTTTACTTAAATATTTTCCGCCGGCAAAAATGGCTAAATTGAGGAATGATATCTCTTCTTTTGTGCAGATGGATTTAGAAACACTATATAATGCATGAGAGAGATACAAGGATTTGTTGAGAAGGTGCCATCACTATGGGTTACCTTTATAGCCACAAGTTCAAACTTTCCACAATGGTTTGAACCCTTCAACTAGACAAATGGTTGATGCAGTGGCCGGTGGAACCTTAAAGAACAAAACACTTGAGGAGGCTTATGAGTTTATTGAAGAGATGTCACTGAATAAGTATCAGTGGCAAGTTATGAGAACAAAGCCAACAAAATCAGCCGGTGTTTTCAACCTAGATGCAGTTACTATGATATCTAACCTGGTAGAACTCATAAATAAAAAGATTGATGGTTTATGTGTTTCTGCGTAGGTACATCCGGTGATGCAGTGCGATACAAATGGAGGGGGGATAAATAATCCAGAATGCCTAACCTACGATCATAGTACTATGAACGAACAAGTCCACTATATAGGTAACAATTCTAGACCACAGAATAATCCATATAGTAATACTTATAATGCAGGTTGGAGGAATCATCCCAACTTCTCTTAGGGTGGTCAAGGCAATCAAAGACCACAACCCCCTCCAGGATTTCAGCCAACTTACCAGCAAGAGAAAAAGCCGAACCTTGAAGAGATGCTAACAAAATCCATCTCGGTGTCAGAAACACATTTCCAAAACACCGAAACAGTGCTTAAAATCAGTAAGTGTCAATTTAAGGTCTCGAGACTCAAATAGGTCAGCTTGCTAAGCTGATCTCAGAAAGGCCACAAGGTAGCTTGCCCAGCAACACCAGGGCTAATCCAAGAGAGCAGCTTCATGCGATTACTGTTCAATATGAAGAAGGGTTAGTTGAGTCCATACCAGAACTAATGCAAGAAACTATGGTAAGCCAAAACAAGGTGGACGAAAGCCAGAACAAATAAAAATCGGTAAGCAGAGAATACACACCTCGCGTGCCCTACCTTAAAGCGACAAAGAAGATCGCACAGACGAACAATTAGGTAAATTTCTTAACATTTTAAAAAAGTTACATATAAACTTACCATTTATTGAAGCTCTTTCGCAGATGCCCAACTCAGTAAAATTTTTAAAGGAGCTTCTAGCAAATAAACGAAAGTTAGAAGATTTGGCACAAGTGGAATTAAATGCAGTTTGCTCAGCAATTCTACAAAATAAACTACCCAACAAGTTAAAGGATCCAGGGAGTTTTACTATTCCTTGTTTAATAGATAGTTTAAATGTTGATAATAGTGTAGTTGGTTTCGGGGCAAGTATAAATGTCATGCCCTATAAAATGTTTAG
Source organism: Gossypium arboreum (assembly GCF_025698485.1). Taxonomy (NCBI): domain Eukaryota; kingdom Viridiplantae; phylum Streptophyta; class Magnoliopsida; order Malvales; family Malvaceae; genus Gossypium; species Gossypium arboreum. Next base: position 7,716,601 of record NC_069073.1, on the reverse strand, counting down.
ACAACTAGGTATTGGGAAACCTAAACAAACTAGGATGAGTATACAACTGGCAGATAAAACTATTGGATTTCTAGAGGTATTGTTGAGGACATACTCGTTAAGATTGATAAATTCATATTCCCAGTAGAATTTACTGTTTTAGACATGGAAGAGGATGGTGACATTCCTTAAATTTTAGGATGACCTTTTTTAGCGACTGCTAGGACTATTATTAATATTGGTACAGGTGAACTGACACTTCGTGCAAGTGATGAAATGGTTATTCTTCAGGCTCGTGATTCAATTGAGATACCAAGTAATGAAGATAACCTTATAAATTTGGTTAATAAGACTAATCATATGATTCAACCCTTCTTGCAGGAAAAATTTTTGAGTAACATAAATGAGTCATGTTTTAGTTCATTCGCTAACAATGAAACCATCCATGAATGACGAATGCTACAGATAAATGAACTAGACGAATGGCAGACTCATGGCAAAGAGGAGCAAAAGCAACACTATGATGAGTTCAATGAGAGAACTAATCAATTTAAGGTTGGGGACCAAGTTTGGCTAGATAAAAAAGACCCTTGAATTACCACTACAGAGCAAGGGCGAAGCCAGAAAATTTTTTTAGGGGGGGCGGATGAAATTTTAATTTTTTATAGTTTATATTTTTATAATTTGTAAAACATTAAATTGAATTTTTATAATTTTAGGGGGGCCAAAGTGCAATTTTACCTTTACTAATTTAAAATTTTTAAAAAAATTCAAGGGCCTAAATGAAATTTTCCATTTTAGGGGGGGCCGGGGCCCATGCCAGCCCCCCTGGCTACGCCCCTGCTACAGAGCTCAACGCAAACGAAGCGACTCCTTTTATGGTACTCAAAGTCTTTCCACACGGTATAGTCGAGGTAACCTATTCGCATTTCGGCACTTTTAAAGTAAACAGTACTCGACTTAAACCTTATTTAATTAAAGGATTTGATAGCAAGAAAGAGGAGTTTCGACTCTGTGATCCATCGTGACCATATGAATGCGAGGAAAGTCGAGCTTAGACTCTAAATAAGCACTCCTCAAGAGGCAACCCAAGCATTAACGCCACTAAATAACTTTAGTTTTTCTTTCCATTTTGTTTATAATCTAACTGTAGGTATTTTTGGCACACATGGTCTGGCACACGGGCGTGCCTTAGGCTGTGTTCTTCCCATGAGTAGGAGACACGGACGTGTCCATGACCGTGCTAAAACAGGACAAACATATTCCCCAAGACAAGATGACACACAGGTTGTGATAAATAGCCACAACCATGCGATACGGTCGTGTGCACCACACGGCTAAGGGACACGGGCGTGTCCCAAACCTTGTTGAAACTGCACTTTAATTCCCCAAAAATCAACAAAGGCACGACATGCGATAAATTACCACGGTCGTGCAAGGCAGTCATGTGAGCCATACGGCTTAGACACACGGGCGTGTCTATAGGCCGTGTGCGATACTGACTTAAATCATCAACCCATGAGCACAAGTCATGAACACAGGCATGTTGTACCTAACACGGGCGTGGGAGAAGCGAACAAACGTGAACACGGCCGTGCGACGTGACCGTGCGCACCACACGACTTGGGGATATGGGTGTGTCTAAGGGGCCGTGTGCGATACTGACTTAGAATTTCACGAAAAACACGGGCTAGGAGCACACCACACAGGAGTGGGCCACAGCCATGTGGCCCAAAACGGGGCTTGCACAACCGTGGCCCCTTTTTATTTCCCTCCCCTAACCCTAATTCCCCTCATTCCTTTAAAAATTCACTATTCACCCATCTTCTTCCTTCCACTATTCCCCCATCTTCTTCATCCAGCCATTTCTCCTTCTCTATTTTTCTTTCCCGTTTCTTTTCCATTTTTCTTCTTTCCTACTTCCCCTTCTTCATTTTTCTTTCCTACTTCTCCTTCTCTGTTCCTCCTTCCCTTTTTCCTTCCCCTCCGACTACCAAGCCCCCCCGCCTGCCTCCGCGCCCCACCACTGACCACCACTCTCGGTTTTCTCTTTTGCACCTCTAACTTCTTTACATTATTTTAATCATCCCTATTATGTTGACTATTACTATTATTACTCATAGTTCTTTATCACTGTGCTATCTTATTCCTGTTTGACTGATTTATTATTATTACTATTGCTTTACTGCTTTTAAGATTCTTACTTAGTTATTGATTCAGTAAGCTTTAGACACTGGCAATATGCTACATAGATTTTAAGGCCATTTGTTTTGTTGAGTAAATTCGTATTTTATTTATATATTTAATACTCGATTAGTTAGTTTTTACTAGGTGCTATGATTCTACTTATTTTGTCTGCCTGATTAAGCTGTATTTGGATGTTTGTTCTTATTTGTTTGGTGACTATGTTAATTCGAGTCATGTTATTACTTTTGCAGGAAACTATGACGAACACAAGAGGCAAGAAAATTGTCGTCCCCACTTCAAAATAGCGAAAAGGATCAGGTACGACCTCCTCGGGTCCCTCCACTAAGATACGCCATCTATTCCTCCAATTTCCACCAGGGCCCCAGTGGGAATTGTTTCAGACTCTACGTGTCCGACCCCTTGGTGTGGGCCGTTGCATCGATTGAGCCGCATTAGAGTGGGTCCACCTAGCTGATTCAGTTCGGGCCCTCCTCGCTACTGCTACTTGGGACCACTTCTTTGACATTATTGAGTCGACGTACCTGGAACTCACCTTGGAACTTTGCTCTATGTTTCAGTTGCAGTCGGTTATGGCAGAGTACGATGACCCAGGCACAATCCAGTTTCGTCTCAACAATCTAGTGCGACAATTGAGTGTCCCAGAATTCGAAGTAGCCCTGGGACTTTATATAGAAGAATTTATGAAGGACAACAATTTTCCCCATTCTACCGTCACATCTACTATGCACCTTCCTCTTGTTGGGCAGCCATTATGCCTGCTACTGGTATCTATGATCCTAGCCGCTCCAAGGCATCGGCTCTCTCCCCGACAATGCGATACCTCTACGCCCTTTTAGCTCACACCTTAACAGGGCGACAAGAGAGTATCGGCATCGTTAACACTCACGATGCATACTTTCTATGGAGCATGAGGCAAGGGCATATTTTTGATCTCGCATACTTCATTGCCCTTGCCTTTCGGCATCAGACAGAACGATACTAAAAGGGAGTCATCAACATTGGCCCTTATGTGACTTGTCTAACTCGATACTTTGGGCTCCTGAACTTATCAGCACATTCCTCATCTTTCACACTTATCGGCCAGATGTCCCCACAAGGCATCCAAAGTATGCTCCACATGAGGATGATAGACCGTCGTCGTGGGTTTGATCCTCTTCAATACCGACTAGCACGAGCTATCGATGAGGATGACCCTGAGGATATTCCTGACGATATCCCTTCATTTCATGAGGACCCACCTACTCAGCCACCACCGAGTCACCGACCAGTTCATGTGGCTGCTTCATTGACAAAAACTTCTACCCACCTGGATCGATTTGAGCAATATTGCACTCAGCGATTTAACAACATAAAGGTGACTACGCAGCAGATTTGTCAGCATTTCCATATTTCGCCTCCAGCACCACCACCTCACGATCTAGCTGCCGATGAGGACTTTTGAGTCCATTTATTTTTACTTTATTTTTCTTTTCCTTTTCCTTTTGTTTTTATTTTTCTTTTATTTTTATTTCTATTTCTAGTTTTCATGTTCTAAAAAGACTTTGATTAGTATATTTTGAATATCTCAATTTTATGGTTGTTTCTCTATGAGTAACCGTAACGACCCCATTGATATAATGCCCTAAACCATTGCTAGTGACATCACAGTTTCAAAATGTTCAGTCGATTAGTGCTACTCAGGAATATACAACAGACCTATGGGAAAAGAGAATCAACGACTGCCATATCCTTCTCGACCACGACCATAGCCACTACGACACCCACCATCACTATAACCTCTTCGTTTGGCACTGTGATGTGGAACCCAACCTCTACCACCACTTTCACCTCTGTCTAATGTCACATGCATATTGTTTCCAATGTCTCTAAACCCGCTTTCTCTCTTTCAAGGACTACATCCAAATTCAGGGCAGTTTTACTTCTCCCCCTCTTTTATGATATTATGCTTGTGTTGTCATTATCTATCTTTGTACATTGAGGACAATGTACATCTTAAGTGTGGGGAGGTTAGTCATATCATTATCAGAAAACCCCTAAATTTTGTCTAATCCTCAAGTAATTTTTTTTCATATCACTATTAGAATGAATTTTGATTAATTCATAATTTTTATTGATATGTTTTAGATCAAAACATAGGTAATTGTGTATTGATCGTCTAACTTTAAGGCAGTAGACAATCAAGCATGATAAGTTGACTTTTGAGAATTAAAATTGCTAGGTTGTTTCCCTGAATTGAAGTATTATCTTGAAGTTTTGAATTTACAAGATTGACATCAAATACCCATAATTTTCGTGAGATTTTTAGCCTTTTAGAGCATATATCTTTCTTGCTCACTTATTTTGTTGGTTATAAGTGTGTCAAAATTGATTTGTTATTCTAGAACTTGCTTCGATTATGCATGTCAAGACCACACCTTTGATTTGATATACTGAAATGATAAAGGCACTTAGGTTTTAACCCATTTATCCCATAAAAAGCCTACCCACATAATTGACCCTTAGTGAACCCCTTTGAGCCATAACCATTGTTCCTTGATTTTCCCCTTAATATTAACCCACAACTTAACCCTTTTTGATTCGTCAAGAATTTCTCCCTCTTTATTGACTCCCTTTTTATCGAGATTTGATTTGATTAGTTACCTGACTATGCTTGCTCATTTTAGTTGCTGAATTATTTCTTATTATATTGTACTTGTTCTTTTTCTTAAAAAAAAACATATATTTACATATTCATGTAATTACATATTGTTATTCTTTCAATGAGCTTGGATTTGTTAAAGTTACTATTTTGAGAAAAAGCTCACTTCATTAGTTTTGGATAGTTTTAATTTTGGCACTTGTTTGTAATTCAGTAATTAGCTTTATTTTTCTAAGTTGGGGTAATTTATTAAATTTATCTCGATTCTAACCCTATTTTTCAGCCTTTATCCACACCTTTAACCCAAACCCCATTACAACCCTGCTAAAGACCTTCTGATTTGTGTATCATCTCATAGTGGTGGAGATTTGATTTTCATGCAAGCCTATAGTAATAACTTTTCATGTTTGACTAAGGAGTGCTTAATTGTTGAACCTTAAACACTATGAGTGAGTTGGGTGAATCTTTAATGAGGATGTCAACTCTTGTCAATTTGGAAATAAAGATAATTATTTAGATAAAGGGAAATACCTATGATTTTATGATAATTATTTAGATAAAGGGAAATACCTATTGTAACACCCCAAACCCGGCCTGGATGTTATGACCGGATCTGATGCGCCACATTGATGCGTTCAAAACACTTAGTTTGGAAAAGCTGAGTTGGTGTTGTAAAGACACTTTTAAAAGTAAGTTAAAGTGAATGGAAGTCAGCACTGGGTAGGAAAACCAGAAGAAGAGGAGGTGAGTCCGTCGGACTGCTTAAGTACCAAGCTCTCTTCGGATCCAATCCTAGACATGCACACCGCCATTGCCACACTCTAACATCTCGTATAATTTTGAGAAAACCGTTTGATTATGACCAGCTTAAGAAAATGATTAAGGTTGCAAATTGTTTGCTTAAAAATATTTATTTTTCTTGGGAAAACATTTACTTTGCGGAAACTTTGCGCGTCATCGTGATCTTTTTTAAAACAAGTAGATTTTATAAAACGAACCCTAGTGCTAGCCAGTTTAATAATCCCCAAAATATAAGTAATTAAAAAGAGCGACCTTATTACAACTTTAAACATAATAAAAATAATCCAAAATAAATGCTAAACTTATTTAAAATCGGCAATCAATCTTCATGGCCACTCTGAATCCCTTGACTCCAAGTCCACCAATTCTAGGGCTCACTGCAAGGATGGAAGAGGAAGGGGTGAGTTTGGGAAAACTCGGTGTATCTGAAACCCATCCAAAGCCCAATTCAGCTCGAGCCCATTGGGCCTAAGCCCTATTTAGATAACATACACGATGGTCAAGCCCTTTTCGAATCTGATAGCAAGGCTTTAGCCCTTTTTACATAACAGTGTGGCCCATAGGCCCGATTCGATAATATGAGTAACAACAGTAATAATGAATGCAAGCCCATCCGGGAGACTACTCAACCCACCAACCGCTACACCGCCTGCACCAACCCTACACACCATGTGGGAATATCTCAACCCACCCAAATTTCTACACACCACAGATTGCGACAAGCGGCACTCAAATTCGATCGATTGAGGCAAAGCCTCCAAGACGTGGATGAACCACTTTCAGTACTTCCTCCATTAATACCCCAATCCCATGCAATGATATTAATAAATGCATATCATGCAAAATACAAGAGTAATCAATCAAGCGGTTCACCAATTTAAAACCCTAGGGGTATATCGGTAATTTTGCTCTTTAGGGTAATTTAAGTGATCTCTGCCTTTGCACAAGCTAATTTAGTAATTTTATCAGTTTATGCAATTTGATTCCACCATCTACCTAACGAAGCTAATTTGCCCATCTCTTACCCATATTGGTCCGTAAGCCCATTGGGCCCGCTTTTGGCCCATCGAGCCCTTTTTCCAAATACGCTAAAATGTCACGCGAACGTGCTTACCACCTTGCGGTGCCAGATCTAACAATTATTCTATGACTTGAGAGTATTCGCATACCCACATGACCATGAAATGCGGAATTTGGCATTTAAACTTTTGCTTGAATTGAACTAAAGAAGGGTGTTGGTACACACGATTTGCGATATTCCTTGACGAGATCTCCTATGCGATTTCCCCTATAATCAACCAGTTATAGATTAGACCATGTTGTATTAAACCAAATCGAAACTACCGATTATCATCACTTACACATTCGGCCACCATCCACAATGGCCCTTGGGTACCTTACCTTTGTCGCCAAAATCGACAGCTAGCTCCCAATCCGATTGCTCCAGTGATTCACGCTTTCAATCCCACACTTAAGAAGGCACTAACCAATGAAAGAAAACAACCGTTAACAACCCTTAGAGCCACATGCCCAAATCGACAGCCTCTCTATATTTTAGGGACTTCGGCTTTTCCTAACTTTGTAAAATATAACCAGATCTGAGATGATGAACACTTACCCTTACTCCTTTTTGATCTCCACGCAATGCAGTGCGATTTATCTTTCAAACGATGGTAAAAACTCGACTCCGGAGTTACGAAGTTTCGCTATAAGCCCCCAATTCTATGGTTTTTCGGCTTTTGTGTGATGAAGGAGATGATAATGCGGGCTACAACCTTGAAGTAGAATTACGGTAAGGAATCCGGGATTAAGAAAAGATAATTTGTAAATTAATAAAAGCAAAAGAACATAGGAGAACACGGCTTTGAAGAAATCGGCAAGCAAGTGATCCCGAGATTTCGCTTTTATGGATTGACAAAAGTGTTGATGAATAGTATGTATGATGAATAGTTTGAAGAAGAAAAATAGAAGAAGAAGAATAGGGAGATGGTAGTTTGACTAGAGAGGAAAAGAGAGAAAAGAACAATCCTAAGGTGTAAAAGGTAAGAAAACGGCACCAACAATACCCTAAGTACCAAATACTACCCTCATAATCCCCCTGCCGATTTTCCCACTTCAATTCCCCCCCATTCGGCTAACTCCTAGCCTCATCCCAATCCCTTAAATCTCTCCCCTTATCACTCCTTAATCCAAGCATTTAAACTGATCCAACTCTCCTCTAGCAGAATCCACCTGAACTCCAACACTTACCCTCCCCGCACTAAAAAATAAATGCATCTATTTGCCAACAAAGGGAATCGAACCCAGGTCTTCCCCCAACACTTACACGCCACCTTCATAGCTCCCTAGTGGCGTCACTTAGCCACTTTACCAAAGGCTCATTTGTGATGCAATTTACCCATCACTCCACTTAAGGCCAATTAGCCAGAACCCCTAACTCCTAAGTCTAAAATTCCAAAAATTCAACTGGGTTTTGGCCAACTCATGGGCCTTCTATAAGCCCATTTACCTACTCAAAATACTAATTCCACATCCAAATTCAAAATTTTAAAAATCTTTACAAAATATTGAAAATCGCGAATAAACCCGAAAATCAGGATGTTACAACTCTACCCTCCTTAAAGAAATTTCGACCTCGAAATTTTACCTTATCAAAACAGTTGAGGTCTTTGTTGACGATCGCCTCCTCGATCTCCCAAGTAGCTTCTTCCTTGCCATGGTTTCTCCAAAGTACTTTCACTAGTGGGCCGATTTCCTTCTCAACATCTTGACGTTACGATCAAGTATTTGCACAGTTCCTCCTTGAAAGTTAAATCGATCGTACCTCGATTTCACAATCGGTATGATATGAGTTGGGTCGGATCGATACCGCCGACATGGATACATGGAAAACGTCGTGGATACAATGCAGTTCTGGAGGTAACTCTAGTTGATAAGCCACCGGCCCTATCCGCTTAATGATTCGATAAGGTCCAATAAACCGTGGGCTCAACTTACCCTTCTTACCAAATCTCAAGATCTTCTTCCAAGGCGAAACTTTCAAAAAGACCATGTCTCCTACCGCATATTCAATATCCTTACGCTTCAGATCGGCATAAGACTTTTGTCGATCCGCCTCTTTAACCTCTTCCCGATTACCTTAATCTTGTCTTCAGTATCTGCTACCAACTCTGGTCCAAGTATTTGCCTTTCCCCCAATTCTGCCCAACAAGTAGGCAAGCGACACCTTCGCCCATATAGTGCCTCATATGGTGCCATCTGAATGCTTGCTTGATAGCTGTTATTGTACGCAAACTCCGCCAATGGTAAGTAGTCCTCCCAACTTCCACGAAAATCGATGATACAACCTCTCAACATATCTTCCAGAACCTGAATAACCCTTTCTGACTGTCCATCTGTCTGTGGGTGAAAAGCGGTGCTAAAATCCAATCGTGTTCCCAACGCTTCTTGCAACTTCCGCCAAAACCTAGACGTGAACCTAGGGTCTCGATCAGAAATTATTGACACTAGCACACCATGCAGTCGCACTACCTCCGCCACGTATAACTTGGCCAACTTTTGCAGTGAGTAGTCGGTACGAACAGGTATGAAATGAGCAGATTTTGTTAACCTATCCACAACTACCCACACCGAATCTTTCTTGGTGGGTGTCAAAGGTAACCCACTCACAAAGTCCATTGTTACTCTTTCCCACTTCCATAGTGGAATTTTCACTTTGGTTGCAATAATCCCGACGGCGGTTGGTGCTCGACCTTAACTCTCGCCGGGCACGTCGACATTTCCCCACAAATTCGGTCACCTCTCGCTTTAATCAAGCCACCAAGTACACCTCTCGCAAGTCTCGGTATAACTTATTCCTCCAGGATGCATGGCACGAGTCCACCATGAGCCTCTTTTAGAATTAATCGCCTCAATTCGGGGTCCTTTGGAATACAAACCCTTCCACGAAAACACGAACTCCTTCACTGTTCAACCCAAAATCCTTGTTCTCACCACTCTTAATTTCTTTGGAACCAAGAGCTAATGAATCGCCCTTCAACTGTTTTTCCTTAATCTGCTTTCACCCAAGTAGGCCTTATTTGCGCTTACGCCAACAAGCTTCCATCATCGTATAGACTTAATCGTGCGAACAAGGCTCTCAAATCCGTAACAACCCTTCGACTCAATGCATTCGCCACCACATTAGCCTTTCCTGGGTGGTACTCTATCGAACAGTCGTAGTCTTTAAGCAACTCCACCCACCTTCGTTGCCTAAGGTTCAACTCCTTCTGAGTCAACAAATACTTTAAGCTCTTATGATCGGTGTATATGATGCACTTCTCCCTATATAAATAATGTCTCCAAATTTTTAACGCAAAAATCACCGCTGCTAGCTCCAAATCATGCGTAGGGTAATTCACCTCATGAGCCTTAAGCTGTCGTGATGCATAAGCGACCACCTTGCCCTCTTGCATCAGTACGCAACCTAACCCTACATGCGACGCATCGCTATATACGGTGAAGTCCTTCCCAGACACCGGTTGAATCAACACTAGCGCTTCAGTCAATACCTTTTTCAACCGTTCAAAAGCTTTTTGCTGTTTCTCGGTCCAGACAAATGGTACTCCTTTCCTTATGAGCTTTGTCAAAGGCGCCGCCATCACCGAGAAACCCTCCACAAACCTTCAGTAGTAACACCGCCAACCCTAGGAAACTCCGAATTTTCGATCTTGACCTAGGTGTCTTCCATTCCGAATCGCTTCAATTTTACGAGGATCCACCTTAATCCCTCGGCGAGACCACATGTCCTAGGAAGGTTACCTCCTCAACCGAATTCACACTTGCTAAATTTCGCATAGAGCTCCTTTTCCTTAACACTTACAAAGACAATCTGGAGATGCTCATCATGCTTCGCCTCCGTTTGAGTATACCAAGATATCGTCGATAAAGACGACTACAAACCGATCCAAGTAAGGTTGGAATACTCGATTCATCGATCCATAAAAGTCAGAGGTGCGTTAAATCACCCAAATGGCATGACCACAAACTCATAATGTCCATAACGAGTTTGAAAGGTCGTCTTATGAATATCCCCTTCTTTACCCTTAGGCGATGGTATCCGAATCGAAGATCGATTTTGGAGAATATCGAAGCTCCCTAAGTTGATCGAGCAGTCATCAATCCTTGGTAGTGGATACTTATTCTTAATCGTCGCTTTGTTCAATGGCGATAATGGATGCACATGCACATCGTTCCGTCCTTCTTCTTCACAAAGCAGACCGGGTGCTCCCCAAGGAGACACACTAGGCCTAATGAAGCCTCTATCTAATAGCTCTTGAATTTGAGCCTTCAGTTCCACCAACTCCTTCGGTGCCATCCTATAGGGTGCAATAGATACTGGAGCTGTTCCCGGTAACAAATCGATTCCAAACTCAACTTCCCGATTGGGAGGTAATCCAGGAAGCTCTTCCAGAAAAACATCCCGAAATTCCCTAACAGTTCTGATGGTCTCCACAGTCAGATCCTCAGTTTCAGCTTGACTTACCAAAGCCAGATATGCCTCGCATCCTTTGCGCATAGTTTCTCAGCCCTCAACGCCGATACTATATTGGATAAGTAATCCCTTCGTTCTCCAATAATCATAACCTTTTCATCATTGACAGTTCTTAACACCATCCTCTTAGCTGCACAATCCAAAGTTGCCTTATGCTTGGTCAACCAATCCATCCCTAGTATCAAATCGAATTCCTCAAACGGTAACTCCATCAAATCCCCACAGAAAACCCTTCCTTGAATCTCCAGAGGCACCTCCTTGAAGAGTTTCTCTACCTTAACCGAATGACCTAAAGGACTTATCACAGACACCCCACATACAGTCTCCTCGAAGTGCACGCCCAGTGCCCCAGAAATGTTGTAACACCCTGAATTTGGGCCTAGAAGTTTTGGGCCTAGAGCATTGGAGTGGTTGAAGGCAGCTTATAATATTTTGTTGTGCATGTAAATTTCGCTAATGAAGGCTTGTTTTAGTGGTTAAATATGTTGAGAAGTGTTGGAGAAGTCCTGGGTTTAAACCTGGACTCTAGCAAAAAAATTTTTGGTTTAAGGTGAATCAAACCCTAGGTGTAGTAGGTAGGCCTTAAGAATATTGTTGGAGATATTGTGACACAAAAGCCTTGTGGTCTAGTGGCAAAGTAGCGCCACATAAGAGGGAGGAAGGTTGCGTTATAGAGGTGGCAAGGAGGTCCAGGTTGAAACTCATGGCAAGCGAAGAGCATTTATTTTGCTAACAAGGGGTGGCAAGAGTCGGTGTTGAATTTAAACTCGATAATGGAGGGATCCCACATCGGTAAGCTAACATAGGAGTGGATGCTGGTCGGCTTTAAATAGAGAGAACTATGAGGAGAGCAAAGGTACCTTTCTTGGTGATCCCTTTCGCGTTATGGCGAGCTCGTTTGGGTTGGGCATCGGCTAGAAGTGCTTGGAGCGCGGATTAACTCCAGCCTCCTATCGGTGTGTATTTATCACTACTCTTGTTGTTGGATTGCTACTTGATGCGATGGTAGAAAGGGGCCATGTGGGCCCAATGGGCCTACTGGGCCCAATTGGATAAGTTGTTTGATTGTGTAGTAAATATTGGATTAGGCTAGGTGAATCGCATATCTGTGGCTAGGTTTGGGCTAAAAGGGCCACACGCGTGTGGGCCCATTTGGTAGAGAATGGGCTTTAGAGCCATTAGTATTGTTATCCATGTTTAGAATACTTTAGTTTACTAAAATTACCGAAATACCCTTAGTTTGTAAAAATAATTTGAAATACCTCGATTTGTAAAATTCTTGAAATACCTTCGACTTGTAAAATTACCAAAGTACCCCGATTTGAAATTATCGTTTTACCCCGATTTACATAATTACCGTTTTACCTCGATTTACAAAATTACCGCTTTTACCTCGATTTACAAAATTCTTGTTTTACCTCGATTTACAAAATTACCGCTTTTACCTCGATTCTGAATTCTTGTTTTACCTCGATTTACAAAATTATCGTTTTACTGAGTCGATTTATAGAATTACTATTTTTCTCTTGATTTGAATTACTATTTTACCTCGATTTACAAAATTACGAAATACCTCAATTTGTAAAATTACCAAAATACCCTAGTTTGTAAAATTACCAAAATACCCATGGTTTGAAAATTACTAAAATACCCACGTGGGGTAAAATTCTTGAAATACCCTTGTGGGGTAAAATTACCATTTGCCCCTAGGGTGTTAAATGACTATTTTGCCCTTGTGGGCAAGTGACCTGACTTGGACCGTGTGATATAGACAACTTTGGAGGAGCAATGAGGCTTGGAGTATCGACTTGGATAAGCTTGAATCGTATTATTAGACCTCTGTGAAGGTAAGCAACTTATGGTCAATAAGGGTTCTTTGGTAGAATAAGGTAGGTGGATTTTGAGTTTGTTAAGCATAACTTGTATGCTAAAAATGGTGATGAATAATTGTAGGACATCGTAAGGGATCTCGATGGCGATCGTCATGAAAGCAGTGTGTGTACCAACACCCTTCTTTAGTTCAATTCAAAAGCAAAATGCCAAATTCCGGCATTTCATGGTCATGTGGGTATCGAATGCTCTCAAGTCATAGAATAATTGTTAGATCTGGCACCGCAAGGTGGTAAGCACGTTCATGTGACGTTTTAGCGTATTTCGAAAAAGGGCTCGATGGGCCAAAATTGGGCCCAATGGGCTTACTGGACCAACATGGGTAAGAGATGGGCAAATTAGCCTCGTTAGGTAGATGGTGGAGTCAAATTGCATAAAACCAATAAAAATACTGAATTAGCTTGTGTAGTAGCATAGATCACGTAATTACCCCTAAAGAGCAAAATTACCGATATACCCTAGGGTTTTAAATTGGTGAACCGCTTGATTGATTACTACCGTATTTTGCATGATATGCATTTATTAATATCTGTTGCATGGGATTGGGGTATTAATGGAGGAAGTATTGAAAGTGGTTCATCCACGTCTTGGAGGCTTTGCCTCAATCGACTGAAATTGAGTGCGTTCTTTCGCAACTGTGGTGTATAAATTTGGGTGGGTTGAGATATTCCCACATGGTGTGTAGGGTTGGTGCAGGCGGTGTAGCGGTTGGTGGGTTGAGTAGTCTCCCAGATGGGCTTGCATTCATTATTACCGTTGTTACTCATGCTCTCGAATCGGGCCTATGGGCCATCTTGTTATGTAAAAGGGCTAAGGCCTTGCTATCAGATTCGAAAAGGGCTTGACCTCGTGTATCGTTATCTGAATAGGGCTTAGGCCCAATGGGCTCGAGCTGAATTGGGCTTTGGATGGGTTTCTGTATACACCGAGTTTTCCCAAACTCACCCCTTCCTCTTCCATCCTTGCAGTGAGCCCTAGAATTGGTGGACTTGAGTGGGCGGGATTCAGAGTGGCCATGAAGATTGATTGACGATTTTAAATAAGTTTAGCCTCCAATTTGGATTATTTTATTTTATTATGCTTAAGGTTGTAATAAGGCCGCTCTTTTTAATTACTTTTATTTTGGGGATTATTAAACTGCTAGCACTAGGGTTCATTTTATAAAAACTACTTGTTTTTAAAAAGATCACGATGACGCGTAAAGTTTCCACAAAGTAAATGTTTTCCCAAGAAAAATAAATATCTTTAAGCAAACGTTTTGCAACCTTAATCATTTTCTTAAGATGGTCATAATCAAACGGTTTTTCTCAAAATTATACGAGATGTTAGAGTGTGGCAATGGCGGTGTGCATGTCTAGGATTGGATCCGAAGAGAGCTTGGTACTTAAGCAGTCCGACGGACTCACCTCCTCTTTTTCCTGGTTTCCTACCTGGTGCACAGCTTCCATTCACTTTAACCTTCTTTTAAAAGTATCTTTTACAACACCAACTCAGCTTTTCCAAACTAAGTGTTTTGAACGCACCAATGTGGCGCATCAGATCCGGTCATAACATCCAGGCCGGGTTTGGGGTGTTACATTTAGTGGTATCAGAGCCTGGTTACAACAACTCGGCTGTGGATCGGGTCCGAAAATCTTTAAAAAAAAAAAGTTTTCTCCTATAGGTTTTTCAAAAATGTTCAAAGTTTTTCTATTGAACGAGGTTAAATCAATAGTTTTAAAAAAATGTGTTTTCAAATGAAATCTTTTTATTTTCATGAAACAAAAACATGGGTTTTATGGATGATAAAGAAGTAGCACATCAATCCCCTGCACCAAGTCTGTAAGTATTTACATTCCTCATATTACCTTTGTATTAAGATATTATTGTAGATAGAACTGAGACCATATCATGACATTATAACTAGGGCAACCCTAAAACTCTAGAATCTTGAGGCGTAGCTAGGCTATGATTACGTGAAAATAGAAACTTGAAAATGCTATCTCTGCATAAGACATGTGAATAAATAGTAAAATTTTGAGATCTTTGTAGTTAATTGATATGTGTCTTGGTAATGTAGAGTATTGATATGGATTTTGAGGGTAAGAAAAGTCCGCCAACTTGGTAGCGGTAACTCGAGCTTGGTCTTGAGGCAATGGCCGAGTTAGTAAGGAAAGTGGTAGAGGAAGTATTGGAGACCAAGGTTAAGGAAATTAGGGAAATGTTTCAAGCGGGTGCTTATAGTGTAAGAAGAGAAAGGATTCTAGTTCTCGAAGACCAAGCTTCGATTACGTGAAACATGTTAAGGCACGACCAAACTTTCCAACTGCAAAGACTGCAGCAGGCGTCATCTTGGTGAATGCCTTAGGAAGATGGGAGGATGCTTTAGATGTGGGTCCAAAGAGCATCGAGCTCGGGATTGCCAAGTTTATCCTATTTAAGTGTGTGTTCTGAATTGAATGCGTGCTTGATAAGCGTTTCTTTATTTTGGTAATTAGATGTTCTGCGTCAGTATTAAAATTATTTAGATCGAGTCTTGCTGATAGCGTAGTGGGGTAGATGTTAGATGACTACCTGTTAAATGGAAATTTCGAGGACGAAATTTCTTTAAGGAAGGTAGAGTTGTAACACCACGAATTTGGGCCTAGAAGTTTTGGGCCTTGAGCATTGGAGTGGTTGAAGGCGACTTATAATATTTTGTTGTGCATGTAAATTTCGCTAATGAAGGCTTGTTTTAGTGGTTAAATATGTTGAGAAGTGTTGGAGAAGTCCCGGTTTAAACACGGACTCTAGCAAAAAATTTTTGGTTTAAGGTGAATCAAACCACAGGTGTAGTAGGTAGGCCTTAAGAATATTGTTGGAGATATTGTGACACAAAAGCCTTGTGGTCTAGTGGCAAAGTAGCGCCACATAAGAGGAGGAAGGTTGCGTTATAGAGGTGGCAAGGAGGTCCAGGTTGAAACTCATGGCAAGCGAAGAGCATTTATTTTGCTAACAAGGGGTGGCAAGAGTGGTGTTGAATTTAAACTCGATAATGGAGGGATCCCACATCGGTAAGCTAACATAGGAGTGGATCTGGTCGGCTTTAAATAGAGAGAACTATGAGGAGAGCAAAGGTACCTTTCTTGGTGATCCCTTTCGCGTTATGGCGAGCTCGTTTGGGTTGGGCATCGGCTAGAAGTGCTTGGAGCGCGATTAACTCCAGATCTCCTATCGGTGTGTATTTATCACTACTCTTGTTGTTGGATTGCTACTTGATGCGATGGGCGAAAGGGGCCATGTGGGCTCAATGGGCCTCTGAGCCCAATTGGATAAGTTGTTTGATTGTGTAGTAAATATTGGATTAGGCTAGGTGAATCGCATATCTGTGGCTAGGTTTGGGCAAAAAGGGCCACACGAGTGTGGGCCCATTTGGGTAGAGAATGGGCTTTAGAGCCATTAGTATTGTTATCCATGTTTAGAATACTTTAGTTTACTAAAATTACCGAAATACCCTTAGTTTGTAAAAATCTTGAAATACCTCGATTTGTAAAATTACCAAATACCTTCGACTTGTAAAATTACCAAAGTACCCCGATTCTGAATTATCGTTTTACCCCGATTTACATAATTACCGTTTTACCTCGATTTACAAAATTACCGTTTTACCTCGATTTACTGTAATTCTTGTTTTACCTCGATTTATAAAATTACCGTTTTGCCTCGATTTGAAATTCTTGTTTTACCTCGATTTATAAAATTACCGTTTTACCCTTGATTTATAGAATTACTATTTTACCTCGATTTACAAAATTATCATTTCTGAGTCGATTTATAGAATTACTATTTTCTCTTGATTTACGAAATTACTATTTTACCTCGATTTACAAAATTACGAAATACCTCAATTTGTAAAATTACCAAAATACCCCTAGTTTGTAAAATTACCAAAATACCCATGGTTTGAAAAATTACTAAAATACCCTGTAGGGTAAAATTCTTGAAATACCCTTGTGGGGTAAAATTACCATTTTGCCCCTAGGGTGTTAAATGACTATTTTGCCCTTGTGGGCAAGTGACCGACTTGGACTGTGTGATATAGACAACTTTGGAGGAGCAATGAGGCTTGGAGTATTGACTTGGATAAGCTTGAATCGTATTATTGGACCTGTGAAGGTAAGCAACTTATGGTCAATAAGGGTTCTTTGGTAGAATAAGGTAGGGTGGATTTTGAGTTTGTTAAGCATAACTTGTATGCTAAAAATGGTGATGAATAATTGTAGGACATCGTAAGGGATCTCGATGGCGATCGTCATGAAAGCGTGTGTACCAACACCCTTCTTTAGTTCAATTCAAGAAAAGCGAAATGCCAAAATCCAGGCATTTCATGGTCATGTGGGTATCTGCGAATGTTCTCAAGTCATAGAATAATTGTTAGATCTGCACGCAAGGTGGTAAGCACGTTCAGCGTGACGTTTTAGTGTATTTGGAAAAAGGGCTCGATGGGCCAAAATTGGGCCCAATGGGCTTCTGGACCAACATGGGTAAGAGATGGGCAAATTATCCTGTTAGGTAGATGGTGGAGTCAAATAGCATAAAACCAATAAAATTACTGAATTAGCTTGTGTAGTAGCATAGATCACGTAATTACCCTAAAGAGCAAAATTACCGATATACCCTAGGGTTTTAAATTGGTGAATCGCTTGATTGATTACTCTCAGATTTTGCATGATATGCATTTATTAATATCTGTTGCATGGGATTGGGGTATTAATGGAGGAAATCTTGAAAGTGGTTCATCCACGTCTTGGAGGCTTTGCCTCAATCGATGAAATTTGAGTGCGTTCTTTTGCAACTGTGGTGTGTGTAAATTTGGGTGGGTTGAGATATTCCCACATGGTGTGTAGGGTTGGTGCAGGCGATGTAGCGGTTGGTGGGTTGAGTAGTCTCCCAGGATGGGCTTGCATTCATTATTCTTGTTGTTACTCATGCTCTTGAATCGGGCCTATGGGCCATCTTGTTATGTAAAAGGGCTAAGGCCTTGCTCTTGTGATTCGAAAAGGGCTTGACCATCTGTGTCTTTATTATCTGAATAGGGCTTAGGCCCAATGGGCTCGAGTGAATTGAGCTTTGGATGGGTTTCTGTATACACTGAGTTTTCCCAAACTCACCCCCCTTCCTCTTCCATCCTTGCAGGTGAGCCCTAGAATTGGTGGACTTAGAGCTGGGCGGGATTCAGAGTGGCCATGAAGATTGATTGACGATTTTAAATAAGTTTAGCCTTCAATTTGGATTATTTTATTTTATTATGCTTAAGGTTGTAATAAGGCGCTCTTTTAATTACTTTTATTTTGGGGATTATTAAACTGGCTAGCACTAGGGTTCATTTTATAAAAACTACTTGTTTTTAAAAAGATCACGATGACGTGCAAAGTTTCCGCAAAGTAAATGTTTTCCCAAGAAAAATAAATATCTTTAAGCAAACGTTTTGCAACCTTAATCATTTTCTTAAGATGGTCATAATCAAACGGTTTTTCTCAAAATTATACGAGATGTTAGAGTGTGGCAATAGCGGTGTGCATGTCTAGGATTGGATCCGAAGAGAGCTTGGTACTTAAGCAGTCCGACGGACTCACCTCCTCTTTTTCCTGGTTTCCTACCTGGTGCACAGCTTCCATTCACTTTAACCTTCTTTTAAAAGTATCTTTTACAACACCAACTCAGCTTTTCCAAACTAAGTGTTTTGAACGCACCAATGTGGCGCATCAGATCCGGTCATAACATCCAGGCCGGGTTTGGGGTGTTACAAATGTTATATGCCACATACGAATGGGTTGATCCCACATCAATCAGAGCAGTATAAGGTACACCATAGATAAAAACGTACAGATTATGACTTGGTCGTCACCCTCCTCGCGGCGACGAGCAGCATACACCAAAGCTGGCTGACGAGCATCCGCGTTACCAATACCCCTGTCGAGTGCCCCACGTCCACGGCCATTACCACCGCGACCTTGTCCACGACCTCTTGGCAGCGGCGGTCCATCCCTCACAGGTTGAGCCGGTCGTACAGCCCCTTGTTCGGCCACCTAAGCCTGAGTGGCCCTCCTAGGACAATCCTTAATCCTATGCTCCTTAGACCCACAACGAGAACAAGCCCCAGAATGCTTCCAGCACTCTCCTTGATGCATTCGCATAATCTCCACAAGCTTGCGGTCTACCGTGTTCACCGAAACCGCCGAACCGGTTCCTCCATCCTAGCTCTCTTAACATTTCGATTCTGACACCCTACTGGTCCAAGATCCCTCCCGAACCGATTCCGATCCTTATCACGATTCCTCCGTTCGGTTTGCTTCACTTCCTCGGCTATCTTAGCCTTCTCTACCAGTGTAGCGAAATCTCGCTCCCTCTGCGGAGCTATGAGCACCCTTAACTCATCTCTAAGGCCATCCTCAAAACGTCTGCGCCAGCCAGATTCGATGGAAATGATGCCATTAGCATACCGACTCAATCGTAGAAACTCCGCCTCATATTCAAGAATGGTCTTATTTCCTCGAGTCGATTCAGAACTCCTTTCTGCGTGCATCTACATAGCTAGCTCCAACATATTTTGCCTTAAAGGTCTGTTTGAACAGCTCCCATGTTACCCTCTCGGTGGGGTACCTTCTCTCACGATAATCCACCATCGACACGCTTCATCCCGCAAAGAACGACATCGCCCTTTCAACTTCGCTCTCCGAGCGGTCCAGTCGTCCATGATCCGCTCTGTGGCTTCCAACCAAGATTTCGGCCACATTTGGGGCCACTCCAGATCGCCTTAAAAATCTCAAATCCGTTGGCCCGGCCGTTCGAAATGGACCCCTATTCATGGGCCCGACGTTAGCTCGGCCACCCTTTCCAAAACCCTCAACATGGCACGAGACAAAGCGTCATCCCTGCGGCCCGGTCATACGGCCCATTTTCATTAATCGGTGGTGGGCGTACCCGCCACCGGCATGTGTTCGATGACGCAGATCCGGCTTGAGTGCTACCTCGGCCTTGACCACGGCCTCTTCATCGAGTAGCCCTTGTACTCATAACGATTTATCGATTACGAATTTTATGACATTAGTTTATTGGTTTCACTGCTTATTACGAATATCTTATGAGCAGATAGAGTTTGAGTTATTTCGCGCAATCATAATTTAGCTATGGTTTCATCTTGTAGTCCTAATACTACATCATCAATAGCTCTATCTCTAAGGCTCAATACTATCTGCAATATTATTTACAGTACAGTTCTATATAAATATTTAAAGCGAAAAAGATCACTTACAGACTTGGTGCCGGGATTCAGCAGCTACTTCCTTATCGATCCATGTAAAAATTAAAACCATGTTTTTGTTTACCAAAATAAAAAGATTTCATTTGGAAACACTTTTATTTTAAAACTATTGATTTAACCCCGCTTAACAAATAGAAAAAACTTGAATATCTTGAAAAACTTACTATTTCCAAAAATACCCTTCTTAGGCCCAAGTTTTTGAAAAGATTTCGGACCGATCCACAGTAGAGTTGTTGCAACCTAGGCTCGATACCACTAAATGTAACACCCCAAACCCGCCCGGATGTTATGACCGGATCGATGCGCCACATTGATGCGTTCAAAACACTTAGTTTGGAAAAATCGAGTTGGTGTTGTAAAGACACTTTTAAAAGTAAGTTAAAGTGAATGGAAGTCGCGACTAGGTAGGAAAACCAGGAAGAAGAGGAGGTGAGTCCGTCGAATCGCTTAAGTACCAAGCTCTCTTCGGATCCAATCCTAGACATGCACACCGCCATTGCCACACTCTAACATCTCGTATAATTTTGAGAAAACCGTTTGATTATGACCACTTAAGAAAATGATTAAGGTTGCAAATCGTTTGCTTAAAAATATTTATTTTCTTGGGAAAACATTTACTTTATGAAACTTTGCGCGTCATCGTGATCTTTTTAAAACAAGTAGATTTTATAAAACGAACCCTATTGCTAGCCGTTTAATAATCCCAAAAATATAAGTAATTAAAAAGAGCGACCTTATTACAACTTTAAACATAATAAAATAATCCAAAATAAAGGCTAAACTTATTTAAAATCGGCAATCAATCTTCATAGCCACTCAATCCCGCCACTCCAAGTCCACCAATTCTAGGGCTCACCGCAAGGATGGAAGAGGAAGGGGGTGAGTTTGGGAAAACTCAGTGTATACTGAAACCCATCCAAAGCCCAATTCACTCGAGCCCATTGGGCCTAAGCCCTATTCAGATAACGATACACATGAGGTGAAGCCCTTTTAGAATCTGAGCAAGGCCTTAGCCCTTTTTACATAACAATGTGGCCCATAGGCCCAGTTCGATAATATGAGTAACAACAAGAATAATGAATGCAAGCCCATCCAGGGAGACTACTCAACCCACCAACCGCTACACCGCCTGCACCAACCCTACACACCTTGTGGGAATATCTCAACCTACCCAAATTTCACACACCACAGCTTGCGAAAGAACGCCACTCAAATTCGGTCGATTGAGGCAAAGCCTCCAAGACGTGGATGAACCACTTTCAATATTTCCTCCATTAATACCCCAATCCCATGCAACAGATATTAATAAATGCATATCATGCAAAATACAGAGTAATCAATCAAGCGATTCACCAATTTAAAACCCTAGGGGTATATCGGTAATTTTGCTCTTTAGGGTAATTTGGTAATTTTGCTCTTTAGGGTAATTTCGTGATCTCTGTCTGCTGCACAAGCTAATTTAGTAATTTTTATCAGTTTTATGCAATTTGATTCCACCATCTACCTAACGAGCTAATTTGCCCATCTCTTACCCATATTGGTCCAGTAAGCCCATTGGGCCCAGCTTTTGGCCCATCGAGCCCCTTTTTCCGAAATACGCTAAAATGTCACGCTGAACGTGCTTACCACCTTGCGGTGCCAGATCTAACAATTATTCTATGACTTGAGAGCATTCATACCCACATGACCATGAAATGCCGGAATTTTGGCATTTCGGCTTTTTCAATTGAACTAAAGAAGGGTGTTCTGACACACCGATTTGCGATATTCCTTGACGAGATCTCCTATGCGATTTCCCTATAATCAACCACTTATAGATTAGACCATGTTGTATTAAACCAAATCGAAACTACCGATTATCATCACTTACACATTCGCCACCATCCACAATGGCCCTTGGGTACCTTACCTTTGTCGCCAAAATCGACATACTAGCTCAAATCCGATTGCTCCAATGATTCACGCTTTCAATCCCACACTTAAGAAGGCACTAACCAATGAAAGAAAACAACCGTTAACAACCCTTAGAGCCACATGCCCAAATCGACAGCCTCTCTATATTTTAGGGACTTCGGCTTTTCCTAACTTTGTAAAATATAACCAGATCTGAGATGATGAACACTTACCCCTTACTCCTTTTTGATCTCCACGCAATCTGGTGCAGATTTATCTTTCAAACGATGGTAAAAACTCGACTCCCGGAGTTCTGAAGTTTCGGCTATAAGCCCCCAATTCTATGGTTTTTCGGCTTTTGTGTGATGAATGAGATGATAATGCGGGGCTACAACCTTGAAGTAGAATTACGGTAAGGAATCCAGGATTAAGAAAAGATAATTTGTAAATTAATAAAAGCAAAAGAACATAGGAGAACCTGGCTTTGAAGAAATCGGCACAAGCAGTGATCCCAGGATTTCGGCTTTTATGGATTCGACAAAAGTGTTGATGAATAGTATGTATGATGAATAGTTTGAAGAAGAAAAAATAGAAGAAGAAGAATAGGGGAGATGGTAGTTTCGGCTAGAGAGGAAAAAGAGAGAAAAGAACAATCCTAAGGTGTAAAAGGTAAGAAAACGGCACCAACAATACCCTAAGTACCAAAATACTACCTCATAATCCCCCGCCGATTTTCCCACTTCAATTCCCCCATTCGCTAACTCCTAGCCTCATCCCAATCCCTTAAATCTCTCCCTTATCACTCCTTAATCCAAGCATTTAAACCGATCCAACTCTCCTCTGCGTAATCCACGAACTCCAACACTTACCCTCCCGCACTAAAAAATAAATGCATCTATTTGCCAACAAAGGGAATCGAACCTGTGTCTTCCCCAACACTTACACGCCACCTTCATAGCTCCCTAGTGGCGTCACTTAGCCACTTTACCAAAGGCTCATTTGTGATGCAATTTACCCATCACTCCACTTAAGGCCAATTAGCCAGAACCCCTAACTCCTAAGTCTAAAATTCCAAAAATTCAACTGGGTTTTGGCCAACTCATGGGCCTTCTATAAGCCCATTTACCTACTCAAAATACTAATTCCACATCCAAATTCAAAATTTTAAAAATCTTTACAAAATATTGAAAATCGCGAATAAACCCGAAAATCAGGATGTACACCTATGATATTATTTTAGTTGAATTCTCAATGTATGATTATTTGTGAATTATTTCGAAATATTATTGATAAAAATTATAAGTTGAGAAGAATGCATTTTAATTGTGAGTTGAGGATTTTGCTTGAGGACAAGCAAATGCTTAAGTGTGGGGATATTTGATAAACCATAATATATACATATTTTTACCCCATGTTTGGCATATTTTTGGATGAATTATCATAAGATTTAGTGAATTTGATGCTACTAATCCTTTAAAATCATGTTGTATTCTTAGGTGAGCATAAGAAGGTGAAAAGAACAATAAACGGGCCAAAAACAAACAAAATAGGCTTACCTCAGTATTTCACACGGCCTAGGCACTTTCACAAGGGTAATTCACATGCTTGTGGGTGACACACGAGTAGGCCACACGCCCGTGTGTAATGATCATGTTGACTAAAAACCAACTCAGAATTACGCACGGCTTGAGCACCTTCACACAGGCGTGGCACATGACCGTGTCCCTGTCGAGTCCAAGTCTAATTCTACTCGAAAAAGGCTAATTTTTAGGGTTTTGAAGCATTCCAAAGTCTATATAAACACCCTAGAAGAGGATCAAAAGAGGGGACGAAGAGTAGAAGGCAGAAAATACTCAATGACAGCCATTAGAATCAACTCGGAAGCAGGAATTACTTCAAGACTGAATATCTCCATTCAATTTCTATTGAAGTTTTTGGGTTTCTTATGTTTTGTTATTTTCCTAATTTTGAGATGTTTTCCCCTATCGTTATGAACTAAATTCCCTAAATACCTAGGGAAGTTGAAACCTAAGACAGATCTTATTACTATTTGAATTATATGATAAGTACTTGTTCTTATTCTTAATTGTGAGATTTAATCCTTATTTTAATTTTCAGGATATTAATTCAGGTTTTGATGTGCTCATTCAGTGGAGCAAAAGTCCCTATTTAAAAGTAGATCCTCCATAATTAAGCAGAGTTGCATGCAATCCTAGAGACAGGACGAAATAAATCTATCAGATTAGAGTCAAATCTAATAAGGGAATCCATAGGTCGAGTTAATGCGACAATAGGGGTTTTAATTAGAAAGAGATTTCAATTAATCAACCTAGAGTCAGTTGTTTTTAATCTCGAGAGAGATAATAACATAAATCAGGGATTTCTACGGATTAATTCAAGTGAATAAATCGTCTAATTCAGAAGTAATAAGGGAAGTCTAGGTGGATTCTTCCTTGGGTATTGTCTTCTCCATCAGTTTTCCAAAAGTATTCTTTAACCTTCATCTCTGACGCGTTCTTAGTTAATTAGATAATTAAGTTTAGTTTAGAAAACATCATTTCAATTCTTAGGTTAGATAATAAAAAGATAGTAATTACTAGTACTTTTAGTCCTTGTGGATACGATATTTTCGGTCTCACCATAACTATACTGCTGTTCGATAGGTGCGCTTGCCTTAGTCGAATTTTTAGTTAGTTTAGCGACCAACACCCGTGGTTTTTTATCCTCTTTGGAGGAGTTTTTCCACATTAAATTTGTGTATTCAATTTCTCAATTTATTCCGCTATTTTTCTTGTTCGTTGCTTAATCTGGTCGATCCTAACACTTCTCTTCTAATGTTGGTTGCATGGAAAGATGGATAAGAATTTCTCATCTTTCTTTCTTTATATACTAATCAAATAATAATAAAATATCTTATTAAAATATTAATAAAATAATATTTATCTAATTAAATAATTATAAAATACCAAAATATCTCTAATATCATTATTGCCTTCTAGAATTCTCTCTCTTTCCAATTGACCATTTTGCCCTTCATGATCTTTTAAAATTCCATCCTTGATTCATCATTTAAATTTGGTAAAATTGTAATTTAGTCCCTCATAATTCTTCACCTATTCAATTTGGTCCTAATTCATCTATTTTCTTTAGTTTCTAGATCATTCCACCTTAAAATATTTACACTTGTGCAATAAAACTTTTCTCACTTTTACAATTTAGTCCTTTCTTGAATTAATATATCACAATATACTTCCTAATATTAACATAACTCAAAATTTTCCTTTTGTCACTTTATTTCCTTATTTACTATATCAAGGATAATATCTTACTATAAAAAAATTAGGGTATTACAAAAATCCATCCATAATTTTCAACAACTTCTTAGTAAACAAAGTATGCATTCATTTTGAAACTTTTTTAGATAGTTAAGTTTATTTTCTTTAGATTAAGAGTTATTTTTTAATTTCATGTAGGATTTATTTATTTTATTATTTTCACATGTAATTATCTTTTAGATTACTTAAGTAATAAATTACATATAATTAAAAATATTCTACATATAAAATTTCACATCATCCCGTTAACTTTTTAATCAGTATTTTCATCAAATCGGTTAAAAAACCAACTTGAAAAAAAGAACAAAGGTTGATGGCTAAAAAGGGCTCAAAAATACAATTAGGACTATTTTGACAAAATATAAACGTTAGTGGCCAAATTTATCATTAAGCCAAACTAAATCTATAACAATCTACCAATATAATATTTAAACAAACAATAATCTAAAAGTTTACTAATACTTTAAGAAAAAACAACAAAATACTAACGTTTAAGCAAACAATAAATTAAAATTTTACACACTCACAAATATTATAACAATACACTAACCTTTAAATAAGCAATATACTAAAATATGTCGATATAACAAAGTAATGTTCTAAAAAGAAGCTCAAGATCATATATGTTTTTTTTTTACACAATGCCTAGAATTACCCATAGCCCCTCTCCAACCCATAAATAGAAGGATAATGCATTTCAGTGCACTTGAACCCACATCCTCCTATATTGGAAGCAATGCTCATGTCAATCGAGTTAAGACTCAATCGACAAACTAACTCATATACTTGAAGAAAACTTGCATATATTTTATTAAAACACTTTAATAAAACTACAAATTTAACCGAGTAATAAATTATAAAAAAATTAATAATATTTAAACTAATAATAAATTAAAATTTTACAAATCTAAAATCTAAACTTACTTTAATGATTTTAGGAGGTTGAATATTATGGATGAGAGAATAACAAAAAAAAATTTATTCAAGAGTTTTATGTGCACACTATGAAATGCTAAAGCACCTATATATACCATACTTTTTGGGGAGTAAACTGATTAACATATGAAACTATCGATCAGCAATTTTAACTTGTCCAATTTTTTAATTAATACTTTCACTAGTTCGCACCTACTTATCAGGCTTCTTTTAAATTCATTTGTTGTTTCTCGATAGCTTTTACAGATTGATTTGATTTATGCACGGCAAACGGCAGGGGTGTAGCTAAGGGCAGGCGCCCTGCCCCTCCCCCCCCCCCAAATAGAAATTTAAGCCCTTTAAAATTTTAAAAATTTTAAATTAGTGAAGGTAAAGTTGTACTTTGGCCCTCCTAAAAATGATGAAATTGTATTTTTACTATCATAAAAATTACAATTTAATTTCGACCCCCTAAAAAATTTTCTGACTTCACCTCTAGCAAAGGAAGATGTGCCATTGCTGCAAGTGTTGAAGTCATTGTTGTTTCCCAATAGCATTTTAGGTCGCCAAAGCCATTCAAAGGACTGAGATTGCCAAAGGAGAAGTTGGCACCTAGGGATCAACTTCAAAGTCAACACTTTTAACTAATTGCTTCTATTGAATTCGATTCTTAAAGACACCAACTTTGAAGTCAATCTCTCAAAATATCGACTTCAACGATAACTAATTAAACAACAAAATTAACTAATTTGTTATTTTTTAAAAAAATTAAAATTTTCTTTAGTGAAAAGGTTGTGTTTTAGGGGTTTATTGGAAGATCATGGAGGGACCTTATTTCCATGCTCAAATTGTTTCACTAAATAATTAATAATTTTGATATTTTGCCTAATACATGTCTTCATCTTTCTATCTAATCATTGCTAAAATTCATTTAACGTGTTATATCCCTTTAATTTTGAATTTTTTAATGTAAATAATTATTTTTATAAAAATTTAAAGAACTATTTAAATAAATAATAAATAATTACATATTATTATTTCATTAAAAATTATATTTTGATATATTTTAATAATTTTATAAAAATAAATAATGTAAAACCTCTGTTGGATACAACTTTTAGTCTAATATCCTTAGTAGTAATTTTTATTTTTACATTAATTTTACAATTGTTTATGAATCTAAACACTTTTTTTTACTATTAATTTCAATCTTATCTCTATAATAATTAATTTTACCATTTCCTCGAAATTAATTTCAAATATTATACTTTTGTTGGATGAAAAGAAAACCTATATGTCGAAACTATATTTTGAAAAGAAAACGAAAATTGGGAGTCGCCACCAATCTTTTTTTTACTTGGGTATGATCGGATCACCTAGAAATTTGGTCATTTTAATAAAACATTTTGATTTACTAAAACAACAATTTTGGTCTACGAAATCTGAGAAAAATGGGTTTGGGAGTCAGTTCCATACGAGGAAGAATTAGCACTTTCGTAACGCCCAAAATTGGTACCTAATTGATTAATTAATGTCTTAATGTCGAAAATTAAAAAACTCAAAAAGAATTTAGAATATGATCCTTTTTTATGTTGATCTATGCAAAGAATTTACTTGAGTAAATCGAAATGGATTCCAAAAACCTTATTGTCTTGAAGTAATAAAATGTCACATCCAGTACGTTAAGATGCAACATTTCAGACCCTCGAGAATAAGTTGGTCTTTTGATTTTCAAAACTCACGTGTTTTAATTTTAAAAGGTTATTCGGTCATTTGGATCAAACAATAAAAATCAAAACCCAGTACGTTAGGGCACGATCTCTCGAATTTCCAAATACAGAACATTGCCTTACTTTGAAAATTTCTTTGTTTCTTAAAAATTTTATCAAACGTAAGTTTAAAACGACTTAAGTTATTTTGAAGCATAATACAAAGATAACCAATTATAATTAAACATAGTTCATGGGGAATAATAATGCAATGATGTCAAACAACTATACAAGTCAAGAATATGTGATAAATAAATGATATAATAATACTAATGTACTATAATAGCCATAACAATATTAACAAACAAATTACAATAATAATACATGAATTAAATGTTCACAAAACACATCATTTTAATAGATCGACATTAATAATTGCAAAAGAATGAAACAAAATAATATATACGAATAATTTTGAAATGAATAAAACATTTTAAAACAAATAACAAATGGAACAATTACAAAGAAAGAATATAAAAAGGGTTTCCAAATGGATAATGTATAAGAACTTAAAATAATAATAAAGGAACTTAAAATAAATAGTATATAAAATTTTAAAATGAATTACATATAAAACAGTTTAGGTTAAATCTTGTATGGGCTCAATTTTGCCTCGCCTGTTTAAACAAAAACTAAAAAATAAAGACAGTTCATGTTACATAAATCCCAAATACAAGGCCCAAATCCTACCCATTTTACAAACAGACCCTAAACCCCTAACCCAATCGGCCCAATAGGCCCAGTGTCCAAACGGGTCTCATTAGCCGAAACCCTAGCTACCTCGGTGCTGCGCCTCCCTTCTGCTGCCCACGTGCTTCAACAGCGCATTCGACGCTCGAGGACCGACTTTGCCCGTCCTTTGCACCAAAACGGAAGCCCCTCTCGTTGACCCTCCTCCCAAACTGCAAACAGACCATAAAGGGGAACAGAAACAACGCAATACGCAAAGGCAACAGAGACCAAGAAATGTGTATTTGGCTATATAGCCAAGAGAACAAAATGTAACTTTTTTTCGGACACACGGATTGAAATACAAAAAAGAATCAATCAAAAAAGAAATCGAAACAATATTCGACAAAAAAGGTGGTCTCTTATTCTGTTCTTATACTTCTTTTCTTTACGAGTTTATGCAATAGATAGTTTATACATATATTCAAAGAGGAAGGGATATCGTTACCTTGCTGGAGGTCGGAGAAGTCGGAGCCGAACGATTCCCGTGGCTCGATCCGATTCTCCAGGGGGTTTTCGTTTGTTTAGAACTTGAGTTTGGAGTGAAGGGAACGAGGGGATCGATTTAGGGCCATTTTTGCACCTCCGGTTGCCGTGGAAGGCAGACGTCGGCAACGGATGGGCAGCAATTCGATGGCCGAAAATCGCCTAGGCCGGAGGAACCTATCTCTCTCTCTCTCCTTTTTTTTTTTAAATGCACTGATGAAATGATGATGTTTCAAAAAAAATTTTGATTTTATAGACATATGGAACGACGCCGTTTTGAGTTAAGTCCAATAACCCAAAAACGACGTCATTTTATGCCATGCCCGTGCGACCCAACCCGAACCATCAGGATCCGAGTGTTTCTGCGGTGAATGGACTATTTACGCCCGTGGTCCTTCCAAATTTGTTATTATTTTAATTTAGTCCCTTTATTTACCATTTTATTTTATAAATTTGACCCTATAACTTTGTTATTCTTACCAATCGAATCCCCGACCCATCAGTGCACTGGAACGCGGACACGTGTCCAGCTGTTGGTTTTTTTGCCCGATTGGTCCTCAAACCTTGTGCATATTTCCATTTTTGACCTCGAATTTTTATTATGTTTTAGTTTTTATCTCTAATTTCATTTTTATTTCAATTTAGCCTGTAATCAGTTCGATTTTAATCCTTTTATTATTTATTTATTTATTTATTCATTTTTCATATACATTATGTATTTTTATTTTTTTATTTTTGTTTTGTTTCTCTTTTATACATATGTATTGTTTTTTAAATTGTCTTACTGAACTATGTATTTAAATTTGTTTTTACTAATTGTATATAACTCACTATTTTAAGATTCATTTGATATTTTATGTGTGGGTTCACTTTAATGTTTTTTGCTTTGTTTTTATTTGTACAATTATTTTGAAGTATTTTTTGTCATATTATGTTAACGTTTTGTGTAATATCTCGTTCAAATATTTTATATATGCTTATACATGCATTATTTCAATGGAGTCTTTTGTTCATTGTAATTTTAATATCCTTTTAGTTTTCTCCATGTGTGTGTTAAACCTTTTAATAATCTTACTTTGTTTTATAAAATTATTATTTTGAAGTTCATTTTACATCATATTATTTTAATTATTTGTATAATATTCCATTCAAACGTTCTTATGTTTGTACATCTATGATCTATAGTAAAACTAGTTTAATCCTATATACATATTTAATCCCATGTTATTCTCGCATATATTTTTTCTAAATTTTTTATGTATATATATGTTCTATTATATATATATATATATATATATATATATATATATATATGTATATAAGTGTTTCTAATCTCATATCTTATTATATATTTTTTACTTTCCTTTTACATTTTATGTATATTATTAATCTTATTTTATTTTGCATACGTAATTTCTTTTAAATTTATTTACATGGTATGTGTTGATATTATTTAAAGAAAAATCTCACATGTCTCATGTTTTTTACATTATTATTATAATGTATATGTATATATATTGGTATTTATATTTGATTTATACAACATTAAATTCTGTGTTTATACATATGGTTTTCTTATTATATATATTATTATGTTTTTAATCATTACATATATGACTTATGGAAAAATTAATTTAGTCTTATATACATTATTAATTTCATGCAAATTTTTACAACTAATAATTCCCAAATCTATTTATATATATATATATATATATATATATATATATATATTTTTGTGAACCTATTATGTATATTTCTCAAAATTATATCTTATTATGTATTCTTGCTATACTTTCATATTCCATATATTATTACATTTTCTTTATTGAGTGTATTTTAATAAATATTTTTACATGCATATATTATTTGATTTAAAATGTTCATCCTATAACGCATATTTTAATGAATGCATATATATCTTTAGTTTGTTTTTACAAATAGTTTCAAATTTAACAATTCATTTATAATATGTTATGTGTTCATCCTTTTAAATTTGTCTCATACATTTTTATCTTATTTTCATTTTGTTTTGCATATTTTGCATTTAATTGTGTTGTATTAGGCTATGTATATTATTGTATTGTATTATTTTCGTTTTGTATTACTATTATATGGATTATTCCTTATTCATGTTTAGAAAACTGATAATATTTTTCTTAGATTGGTTGAATTTAATTGTTTATTTTGTTAGTTGATTAAATGAATTATATTCATTCATCCATCATAGTACTTCATACATGCATATTATCCTATGTTTTTATTTCTCCTTTTGGTTTACAAATATCACTTTATAATTTCCAACTCTTTAAAACTAATTATTCCATTTTATTTCAAGTCAAATTAATGCATTTCAAGCTGGTTTTATAATTACTCGTTTGAAAATCCCTTAAAACGAAGGCAATGTTCGATGTTTGGAAATTCGGGAAATCGTGCTCTACTGTGCTGGGTTTCGATTTCCCGTTTGTTCAAAATAATCGAACCCTCCTTTAGAATTTCATTCGTGTTTTTCTAAATTCTAAAACAAGGCAATGTTTGATGCTTGGAATTCGGGGAACCGTGCCCTATCGTGCTGGGTTTCGATTTCTCGTTTATTCAAAATAATCAAATATACCTTTAGAATTTCATTCGTATTCTTTAAAGTCTAAAACAAGGTAATGTTCAATGTTTGGAAGTTCGAGGAATCGTGCCCTACCGTGCTGGGTTTCAGTTTTCCGTTGGACTAAATAATTGGGCATCCTGTTGTAATTTCAATATATGAATTTTTGGAAATCAAAATTTATCGCGTTCTCAAGGGAATAAAGGATCGTGTCCTATCGTGTTGGATATGATGCTGTATTCCTTTGAAACAAGAGAATTTTGACGATCAACTTGAGCTATTCAAATGTTTTCGAAGGAACCATATTTCAAAAATAGTTTCAAATCTCAAACATAAGGACAATACTTAATCAATTTGGTACCAATTTTGGGCGTAGTGAGAGTGCTAATCCTTCCTCATACGTAACCGGCTCCTGAACTCTTTTTCTCAAATTTATGTAGGCCAAAATTGATTTAAATGGAATAAAATATTTTATCAGGTGAGCCAATCACACCTAGACAAAAGATTGGTGGCGACTCCACGTTTTTGTTTTCACAAAAGTCGATCCCCGTTTTTAAACCAAAAATGGTTTCGACAAATACTATATACAAAAATTTTGAAGAGATAATATATGAAATAATCTAAAATAAAGAATATATAAAAAATATTTTGAGATAAATAATATATGGAAGGTTTAGAGCAAATAATAACAAAATTGGATTTTAGGATTAGCATATGAAATAGCATAACTAAATAGCATATAAAAACTTTAAAATAGATAATACATATAAAATAGTTTAAAACAAAAGATATATATATATATATATATATATATATATATATATATATATATATAAAGACCAAAATAAGTAATGTATATAATAACTTAAAATAAATAATATATATAAAATTTAAAATGGGCAATAGTTTAAAATACATGATATGTTGAAACACTTAAAATGAATAACAATAAAACAATCTAAAAGCGATCAACAAAATGGTTAATGATATATAAGAATTTAACAAATGAAATATAAAACCACTTAAAGTGAACTTATGTATATAACAAAAGAATGAAAAGTAAAAAGAAAATAAAATAAAAATAAAGATTAAAGAAATAATGAACATGTAAACAAGTAAATATATAAATAAATTAATTAATTAATTAGAACAAAAGGGCTAAATTAGAACTTAAACGAAACTAAAAGATAGATTGAAATTAAAATGAAATTTAATATCTTAAATAATAATAAATGAGACCATAAAAGGGATTAAATTGAAGGTTAAACAAAATTAGAATATAACTCATAATAAATTAAATAAAAAAACGAAATAGGGACTAAAATTAAATGTGCGCGATATAATGAGGACTGATCGGGAAATTATTCTTTAAATCCTCTGCGCACCGTTTTACGCAGGACTAAAATGAATCAGATGCAAAAAAACCTGGGGCAAAATTAAAAAACGAAAAAGGAAGGAAAAGATCAAATCGACAATCGCAAAGGAGCAGAGGGATCAAACTGGCAAATAGCCCAATGATCTGAAACACGCGGACCCCCTGGAGTGGGTCGGGTCACGCATGGATGGCCATGGATACGGTGCTGTTTCAGCGCCGGTTTCCTTGTTGCAAAACGACGCCGTTTTTGCTTTGCCATTTAAACCAGCTTTAAAATTTTTTTTATCCTTCTTCCTTTTTCTTAAAAAAAATCAGAAATACTCCCCCCATCCCCATTTTCCTCTGCTAGGGTTTAAAACCTATCATTGCTGCCACCACCTCGACGCCACCGTGGGCGGTGGTTGACGTTGTACGAAAAGGGATTTTTTAGCCCTGGTTTAAAGCGCCCGAAGGTCGTGTTCTCTTGGCCCGAGCTCGAGATAAGAGCCCCTTTTCTTCCCCTTTGGGAATCGATTTCAACGACGGAGCAGGGGCTCCGACGACACTACTCTGAGGTTCAGGTAAGTCCTCTTTTCTCTTCCCTTTTTTATTTTTTATTTTAAAAACTGATTTAAGAACAAAAAATAAAAATAAAAAAACGAGAGAATGAAATTCAACCTTTTTTTTTTGCTTAATCGTGTGTCTTTTTTTATAATATTTCGCCTTTTTGGCTTATTATAGCCGAATACAAAAAATTTAAATCTATTGTTTGCTACTGTTTTGGCTTTGTTTTCTCTGCTTTTTGCTGTTTTCCTTTTTCTGCCATGTTTGCAGGTCCATGGAAGGTCAACGGATGAGGGAGTTTCCACTTCCATGCAAGGAGAGTCGACCCTCGGGCGAAGTGCGCGCTGAGGCACGTGGGTGGTGGCTGCGGCGAGAGGGAAGCTCAGAAACCCTAGGGTTTCTGAGTTGGTTTAATGTTTTGGGCCTATTGGGCCGATAGAAATTGGGTTGGGGTTTTGGGTTGTGTTTGGGCCATTCGTAAAATGGGCTTGTTGGGTTTTAATTATTTTTTTATTTTTTTATTTTGGTTTCTGGTTTATGGGCCCCGGGCTAAATTGGGCCTCTACACTATAGTGAAAGAATATACCTCCTTTACTGCTATGATTTTTCACTTAACTAGAGATTGAAATTTTGACATCAACCATGTAGGTTAGATATAGAGCTCAAAATGGGCTGGATCGGGTCTCAACATAATTTTATATTGTCTTTTAAGTTCGGGCTCGGTTTGATCTAAAAAATAGGTTTAAAATTTTGTCCAATTTCGACTCGGATAAAAATGTTAAAACTTAAACCCAGCTTGCCCATATTAATTTTTTATATTATTATTTTATATAGAAATAAATTAAAAAATATAATACATCAAATACACTAAAAATATTAAAATAAATATTTCTCAACAAATTAAAAATAAATTAAAAAGTATTGAAAATAAATGTTATTGTTTGGATATTGTAGAACTATTTTTTTATTGTTAATTTTCCTACTTTTTAGAGACATTTGTTGGGAATATAATAGAAAAATTAACAATAGAAAAAAGGATAAATAACAAAACTACACATGAATTTTGATTTTGTGAAATTTTGTACATGAAATTTTGATTTGATTCAATTCTTATAAATTATTAACACAATTATTAATATTGTAGTGACGTAAAAATTTCTCTTTCGATCGCTAATTGAGGCGATTATTTGAAAATTTAAAAATCGACTTTCTATTTTATTAAAAAAAGAGAGTCGCCACCGATCTTTTTTCTAGGTGTGACCGGACACCTAATAAATCATCCTTTTTTAGAAAAGAAAACTTATTCTTGCACAAAAATGAAGGCCGAATTTAGGTCTACGTCAAAAGCCAGAGTAACGTTGGGTTCGGGAGTCGGTTACGCGCGAGGAAGGTATTAGCACCCTCGCGACGCCTAAAATTGGTATCTTATTAAACACGTGTTGTCTTGATTTTCAAAAATACGAATTCAATTTGACATTTAAGTGTGATCCAATTAAAGGAAATGAGAAGTTGTAAGTTTTTGGTTTTTTAGAAGAATATCCCGTTTTTAACACGAGCCGACTAACTTCACCCAACATAGCGATGAAATCAATGACTTAATGTTAAAATCGGTACATTGCCTTATTCTTAAAATTAAAATGTAAAAAGTTTCTAAAATGATAGTAAAAAAATCTAAGAATATTATTGTAAAAATGCGAATAGTGATGTGAATAATATAAAATATTAAAATATCAAAATATTAGAATAATAATAATTAATATTGACAAATAAAAAATAAAATAGAAATAAAAGGTGTACATAATATATATATATATATATTAGAAATAACAATGATGTTTAAAAATAATACTATTAATAATACTACATAAATATGTACATATATAAAAAATAAATACGTGATAATATTAAAAATATGTACATAATATAGTGTAAAAAATACATACATAATATAATTAAAATATATACATAAGATAACATGTAAAAATATATATATATATATATATAAATAATATAGTATAAAAATATATACATAAAATAGTATAATATATATATACGTAATATAGAATTTAGAATATACCTAATATATTAAAAGAATATATATATAATATAATATTAAGAAATATAATAATAACAAAAAAAAGAGAGAGGGAGAGAGTGGGTGATTTCCGGCCACAAGGCCGACCACAATCGTCCGATCACTTGGACCGTCATTTACCCCATCGGTGCCACCATACCACAAATGGGACCTCAAAAAAACTTTTTCGGTAAAAATGGATAAGCTTCCTCCTTTTATTTTTACTTTCGGATAAAAGAAACAAAATAAGATTGAAAGAAAAAATGATAAGCAAACAAAGAACTTAAAACGAGAATAGACGAAAAAACCTCTTTTGCTTTGATCTTTGATTAATCTCCAAAAACTACTCTCTCAAAAACTAGCCTTTACAATAACTCTTCTCCTTGATTACTCTCAAAAAACCTCTCAAAATCCTTTACAATAACTTTCTCCCTAAAACTTCTTCCTCCCCTAAATACAAAATATGAGAAGGCTTATATAGCCATTTACAAAATATTTTTTATTGTTTATGTCTTCATTTGTAGGTACAAGTGATGGTGGAGCAAGTGTGGCTAGTGGAGTAGGTAGTGGAGCAAGTGTGGCTAGTGGAGTTGGTGGTGGAGCAAGTGTGGCTAGTGGAGTTGGTGGTGGCAAAGGCTAGGATTTAGTTGAGAAAAGTTTAGGTTGTGGGCTAGGGTTTTTTATTTTGATTTGGGCTTAGGGTTTGGGCCATTGGGGTTTTGATGTAAATTGGGCTTTGAGTAGTTAAGATTTTGGGTTTTGGGTTTAATTTTGGTAGGTTAGGTAAGGCTAAATTGGGTTTTGATGTAAATAGGTTAAAATTGGCCTACAACAGCTGCCCCTCATTGCTTATTATCGTGTAACGGGAATAAAGCAAAGACACAAAGAAAGACCAATTTTGCCCGGTCTTACTAAGTATGGACTTTTTTGGTGCTCTTCTCATCCAGGTAGTCTTTTTCCAGTCCACCGCATCTTGTAGCTTTGGTTCAATCCGCTGCAAATTTGGAGATATGCCTTGTAGCTTCAATCTGTTCCAATGTAACTTCAAGGATATGAGATTTGTGGCTTCGATCCGCTTCACTGTAACTTCAGAAAGATAAGATCTACAACTTCAATATGTTCTTCTATCGCTTCAGTGAGATAAGGTTTTGGTCTTCTCTTCTGCCACTTTAGAAAGGCAAGATCTAATATCCTCGATCAACTCCACTATAACTTCAGGGAGACAAAATCTGGTGTCTTCAATCAGCTCTAATATTGATTCTTTACTCGGCATGTGATCCTGAGCTCAACTCATTTCTCGCAATATGAATTGACTCTTTAAAACTAGACATTAAAAACAGAAATTGAAAATAGCTCAGCACGTGAGCCAAGGCTCAACTCACTTCTAGCAATATGAGTTGATTTTTAAAACAAAATTTGTAAACACAGATTTTGAAAATACCTCGGTATGTGACCCGAGGCTCAACTCATTTATCGTAATATGAGTTGATTCTTGAAAAGCATAAATTGAAAAAACATTAATTGAAAATACCTCAGCATGCCCCGAGGCTCAACTCATTTCTCGCAATATGAGTTGATTTTTTGATGAACAGAAATTAAAACTACCTCAACGTATCTTGAGGCTCAACTTACCTCTCGCAACATGAGTTGATTTTTTTGAAAAACAGAAGTTGAAAACACCTCAGCGTGTGACCCGAGGCTTAACTCACCTCTCGCAATATGAGTTGATTTTTTTGACAAACAGAAATTGAAAAATACCTCAGCGTGTAAGCCAAGGCTCAACTCACCTCTCGCAATATGAGTTGATTTTTGAAAAGCGAATTGAAAACACCTCAAGGCATGTGAGGCTCAACTCACCTCTCGCAATATGAGTTGATTTTTGAAAAACATAAATTGAGCAGAAATTGAAAATACCTCAATGGGTCTTGAGGCTCAACTCACCTCTCACAATATGAGTTGATTTTTTGATGATAAATTGAAAATACCTCAATGTGACTTGAGGTTCAACTCACCTCTCGCAATATGAGTTGATTTTTTAAATTAAAACAGAAATTGAAAATAGAAATGGAAAACACCTC
Source organism: Gossypium arboreum (assembly GCF_025698485.1). NCBI lineage: Eukaryota > Viridiplantae > Streptophyta > Magnoliopsida > Malvales > Malvaceae > Gossypium > Gossypium arboreum. Next base: position 7,678,474 of record NC_069073.1, on the reverse strand, counting down.
AGCGTCTTGAGGTTCAACTCACCTCTCGCAATATGAGCTGATTTTTTTGAAACACATAAATTAAAAAAAAGAAATTAAAAACAAAATTTGAAAGGACCTCGACGTGTGGCCCGAGACTCAACTCACCTCTCGCAATATGAGTTGATTCTTTTGAAAAGCAGAAATTGAAAATACCTCAGCGTGTCCCGAGGCTCAACTCACCTCTCGCAATATGAGTTGATTCTTTTGAAAGCCAGAAATTGAAAATACCTCAGCGTGTCCCGAGGCTCAACTCACCTCTCGCAATATGAGTTGATTTTTTTGATAAAAATATAATTTGAAAATATCTCAGCGTGTCCTGAGGCTGAACTCACCTCTCGCAATAAGAGTTGATTTTTGACAAACAAAAATTGAAATTACTTCAGCGTCTTGAGGCTCAACTCACTTCTCGCAATATGAATTGATTTTTTTTGAAACATAAATTAAAAAAACGAAAATTGAAAATACCTCAGCGTGTCCTGAGGCTCAACTCACCTCTCGCAAAATGAGTTGATTTGAAAAGCAGAATTTGTAAGGCAAAAATTGAAAAACAGAAATTGAAAATACCTCAGCGTGCCCTTAGGCTCAACTCACCTCTTGCAATATGAGTTGATTTTTGAAAACAGAAATTAAAAGTAGAAATTGAAAAACAGAAATTAAAAATACCTCGGCGTACCCCGAGGCTCAGCTCACCTCTCGCAATATGAGTTGATTTTTGAAAAGCATAAATTGAAATTACCTCAGTGTGTCCTGAGGCTCAACTCACCTCTCGCAATATGAGTTGATTTTTTGAAAAGCATAAATTGAAAAAACGGAAATTAAAAATACCTCAGCGTGTGATCTGAGGCCTAACTCACCTCTCGCAATATGAGTTGATTTTTTTGAAAGACAGAAATAAAAACATCAAAATACCAAAAGATGTCATCTGGTGGAACTCAGGTGTCCTTTCCTTTGATTCAGTACAGCTATCATCGAAACCTCTTATTCTGCTGAAATACATGTATATGTCATGCATGATCTTATCATGATATGCACATGTTTGCCTTAAATACCTTTATGCCTACATGATCATGCTATGCGCCTTGGGCTTGCTTGTCATATGTCCCTTTCCGTCATGATTTTTGATGATCTACGTTCATTGCTTTGACTCTTGACTTTCTCTTCAGGCCCTGTACCTGTCCTCTAGCTTCACGACTAATCTGCATTTCTCAAATATCGCTCTTTTGCCCCTGGTTGAACTTTGTTCTTGCTTTGAGGCTCTTGTACTTATCAAATTCTTATCCGGGTAATGCTTAGCACTTCTTTTGTTTAGAGTATGTCATTTCACTATTTATCATGTAAATGAACCACATAATGAGATGCATGAAAATGGTCAGGTAGGGGACAAAAGGATACCTCACATTTATTCATTTCAAATGTAGCAAACAAAGAAAGTTAATCAATGATAGTAAAAAAAGTGTCATAAAGAGAAAGGGGATCGCATTTCAACAAATACAAATGCTCTAGATATTCAACGCATGAACTCTTCCACGTTCCTCAATCAAGAATCTTTTCGAGCATGACTTTCTTGCATAAGAGATTTCGAGTTTTCAGAAATGCTTCAAATACTGTAGTCTCTCTGTTTGACCCACCGTTCAAAACGCCTTGCTTTTTAAGCCAGTGCTTGCTTCATTAGAACACTCTTTCGGGTTTTCATTCTAATCTTTTGTGTTAATCAAAACGCCCTTTTTGGGTTTTCACCTTGATCCCTCTCTCTTTTTCTTTTTTCTTTTCTTTTCTCTTTTTTTTAAGATGCCTTTTTTTTGGGTTTTCATCTTGATTTTCTTTTTTTTTAAGCATAATATTTCTTCACAGCATCTGAATTCACTGGATTTGGTAACTCCTTCCCATCCATCTCAGTTTGGGGCCCATTTTTCTCGGAAGTCCTTTTGTATTGAGAGAATCTTTCTCAGCACAAGTTCTCCTTCGTGGAATTCTCTTGGCCGTACTTTCTTGTCATGGGCCGCGACCATTCTCTTCTGGTACATCTATCCGTGACAAATTGCCTTTAGACGTTTTTATTCGATGAGGTTTAATTGATCATATCGAGCTCGAACCCATTCTACTTCTTCTAGTTTTGATTCCATTAAGACTCGTAAAGAGGGGATCTTAACCTCGATAGGTAGCACAGCTTCCATTCCATATACCAGAGAGAAAGGGGTTGCTCCCGTAGATGTTCGCACAGATGTACGATATGCATACAAAGCAAATGATAGCTTCTCGTGCCAATCTTTATATGTCTCGGTCATTTTCCCAATAATCTTCTTAATATTCTTGTTGGCCGCTTCAACAGCTCCATTCATTTTCGGGCGATAGGGTGATGAATTATGATGCTTTATTTGAAATTGTTCACACACCTCCTTCATTATCTTGTTGTTCAGATTCATGGCGTTATCTGAAATGATTCTTTCAGGCAAACTATATCGACAAATGATTTTCTTTTTCAAAAACCTGCAAACTGCAGTCTTCGTCACGTTGGCAAACGAAGTGGCTTCTATCCATTTTGTGAAATAATCAATGACCACAAAAATGAATCGGTGTCCATTAGAAGCTTTTGGGAAAATTGGCCCTATAACATCCATGCCCCACATAGAAAAAGGCCACGGAAAAGTCATGACGTGAAGGGGCGAAGGGGCTGCATGAATTTTATCACCATAAATTTGACATTTGTGGCATTTTCGTGCAAAACTAATGCAGTCACTTTCTATCGTCAGCCAGTAATAACCGAGTCTCATAATCTTCCCGGCCATAGTGAAACCATTAGCATGTGTCCCACAAATTCCCTCATGGACATCTTCAAGTATTTTTCGGGCTTCAACAGCATCTACGTATCTCAAGAGCACCTGATCTTTTCCTCTTTTGTACAGGATGTCCTCATCAAGAACGAATCCCGCTGCCATTCTTCTGATTGTTCTTTTGTCGTTCTCATTTGCTTGTTCGGGATACTTTTGATTCTTGACGTATTCTAAAATATCATGGAACCATGGCCGTCCATCTGGCTCTTTCTCAATGCTGAAACAATGTGCAGGGACTTCATATATACTCATTTGAAGAGGCATTATTTCATTTCTCTTTTGCTTTGAACATTGAAGCCAAAGTAGCTGGGCATCACCAATTGGTTTTCTTCTCGTGGGAGGTAATTAAAAGTTATTTATTCAATTCTTTAATCAATTACGCCACTAGATCATCAGATTTAACCAGTTTCGAGTCTCTCACTTCCCAATCTCCACGGATTTGGTAAATCACCAAGGCTGAGTCTCCGTATACCTCTAAAGTTTTAACGTTTCGTTCAATAGCTGCACGAAGTCCCATGATACATACCTCATATTCCGCTATGTTATTAGTACAGAAGAAGTTCAGCCTGGCAGTGAGTGGGTAATGGTTTCCTTCTGGCGATACTAAGACTGCTCCAACCCCATGCCCCAATGCGTTCGATGCACCATCAAAGCTCATCTTCCATGACTTCTCTTTTGGTGACTTGTATTCTTTTTCTGTAATGCACATCAAGTCTTCATCTGGTAAATCAAATCTCAATGGCTCGTAATCCTCCGTTGTTCGAGTTGCTAAGAAGTCAGCTATGGCATTTCCTTTTATCGACATTTGGCTCACATAGACGATGTCATACTCTGACAGTAAAATTTGCCATCGTGCCATTCTTCTTGAGAGTGCAGGTGATTCCATCATGTACTTTATTGGGTCAGCTTTGAAATTAACCATGTTGTATGATACAACATATATTGCCTAAGTCTCCGAGCTACCCAAACCAGAGCGCAACAGTATTTTTCAAAAGGCGAATACTTTGCCTCGTATTCAGTGAACTTTTTACTAAGGTAGTAGATCGCCTTTTCTTTCTTTCCTGACTCGTCGTGTTGCCCCAGTACGCAACCCATTGAATTTTCAAACACAGTCAAATACAATATCAATGGTCTTCTCGGAGTTGGCGGTACTAGTACTGGAGGACTAGACAAATATTGTTTTATCTTATCAAAGGCCACCTGGCATTCCTCATTCCATTCTCCCGGGTTATGTTTTCGAAGGAGCCGAAAGATTGGGTCGCATTGGTTGGTAAGTTGAGCGATGAATCGGACGATGTAGTTTAACCTCCCTAAAAACCCTCTGACTTCCTTTTGCGTGCGCGGAGGTGGTAACTCTTGAATGGCTTTTATTTTATCTGGATCAACCTCGATACTTCTTTCACTGACAATAAAGCCCAGCAATTTTCCCGAGGTAGCCCCAAACGTACATTTGGCCGGATTGAGCTTTAGCTGGAACTTTCTCAGTCTATCAAACAACTTCTTCAGGTTCACTACATGCTCTTCTTCCCCTCGAGATTTAACAATCATATCGTCGACGTAGACCTCTATTTCTTTATGTATCATGTCATGGAATAACGTCACCATAGCCCTCTGATATGTTGCCCCAGCATTCTTTAGCCCAAATGGCATCACCTTGTAGCAGAATGTTCCCCATATTGTTACGAAGGTAGTTTTCTTCATGTCCTCAAGGGCCATCTTGATCTGATTATACCCCCAGAATCCATCCATGAAAGAAAACAATGAATGTTTTGCTGTGTTAGCCACCAACGTATCAATGTGTGGTAAGGGAAAATTATCTTTAGGACTTGCTCGATTCAGGTCACGATAATCTACGCACATTCGTACTTTGCCATCTTTCTTTGGTACCGGGACTATGTTAGCCACCCATTCTGGATATTTGGAGGCTTGTAGGAAGCCAGCATCAAATTGCTTCTTGACTTCCGCTTTTATCTTCAACAACATCTCAGGCCTCATCCGTCTTAGATTTTGTTGAATGGGCTTGCATTCTGGCTTTAATGGGAGCTTATGGACCACTACATCTTCATCTAATCCTGGCATGTCCTGATATGACCATGCAAATACATCTTTGCACTCGCGGAGCAAAGCAATCAAATTATACTTGGTGCCCCCTGAAATAGTAGTCCCAATCTTCATTTCTTGCTTCCTTTTTTCAATTCCCAGATTTATTGTTTCAACAGACTCTTGATGAGGCAAAATCTGTTTATCCTCTCGTTCCACCATTCTTAGCAAGTCAGGAGACGAGACATACTCTTCAGCATTTTCTTCGGCTTCGAATTCTCCTAAACAAACAGCCTTCTCAAAATCGATTTCAGGACTCGAAACGGGTTTGTTCATGCTGTTGACATCTGAGCACCTGAAAGTTGAATAGAGAAAGAAACTATAGAGGGGCATCCAAATATTGGAACCAAAAAACAAAATGTTATGGCATGGCATGAGGCAAATGTAAGGATTGGCTATGAAATGAGAAAATGATTATGAAATTGGTGATAATGTGAAAAATCATGACAAAATGCATCTTCATTGATATTCATTTGAATGATAAAGAGCGAATGCAGGCTCTTACAAAAGAATTCTATTATATCTAAGGACATAACAGAATGTTAACGTTTGAGCATTACTCTGAAGACTTATAAACTACAAGAAGATCATCAGCAGTCCAATTGTTCAACCTGAAATCCAGGGGATAAGGGCGTATTCTTGAGACCTCTTTACTTGCGTTAGCTCCTTTGTTAATGACATTTATACTGACATTCTGAAGACCCCTTTCAATTAATAACAGCGTGCTTTGTATATTATCCTGTCTGGGGTATATCATTCCTGCAGATGTAAATGTTTTTGACAAAGGAGGGTACGTTATAGGCTCCCATTCTAATTCTCGGCCTAAGGCTCTTACAATCCGCCTTTCTCGATCTTTCTGTAACTATTTTCTTCTTTGTTGCATGTCTAGCTGGAACCCCAAACCGTATCAGGCCTTGTGGTACACTGGCTTTAGAGCCTTGACTATTCCTTGCAGATACCTTTCCAAACCTTTCCTTACTCGGGCTTCTTTTCCTTTGACCAAAGCAGTCATCATCTCCATCATTTTAGCTATTTGATCCCTTTGCTCAAGCGATTCCTCTCGAGATCTCACCATTAAGTCTCTTGTCTCTTGCTATGACTTAGCCAGTTGTTCTTGTAATTCCCTTTGGACTCTTTCCATTCTTTCTATTCTTTCATTGAACTCAGCCTAAATTGTTCTAGCTTGTTGATGCATTCTATATGAATGGCGTGATTCCAAATTTGAAGTGTTGTGACTGCGAATTATATGATTCTAACCTTAGCGAATGATCATGGGATAGATATATGCAATGAATAAATGAGTGCATAAATGAATGTCAATCATGAAAGATATGCAAGAAATGGGTGTTGATTTCAAGATAGCCTCTATTTAGGCATTTCATTCATCAAAAGAGTCTATTACATAATGCTTCGGTCACTCGTATAATTGACTCCTTCATTAGAAACCCGTTTTTGGCAACCATTCTCTAATCAACACATTCCTAACAAGATGCCTATAATACATGATGAAAATAAAGCAAAGACGAACAACCCTGATTTGTAGTCAAATATAGGCAAAAAAAATCATGGAAAATTTATCAAATTACGCTACCCGATCTAGTTTATTAAACCAACCCAATCCCCTTGCATACAAAGTGAAAGTGCAAAAGGTAAGAGGCGTTTCTCCCGTGTACTTATTTTGGTGACTATGGAACAAGCGAAGGTTCGGCATGGCTCTAGTTAGGGGGCTCGTACGGTTCACTATATGCGGTTTTGGTTCTAGATAGGTACTCGAATTGTTCGTACTATCGTCTACTAAGACTAGTACAAAGTCTCGGTCATGGCCCATCATAGGCTTACGAGATCAATTCGAAGGATTACATTTACTTATGCCTATGCGGAGGGACAAGTTAACTCACGAAAGCATAAGTCATATATAACCCGAAAGTATTCACTAGCCTGTACGGAGGGACGAGTTAACTCACGAAGGCGTATCGTTTACTTTCACTTAAACGGACGAGGCCCGGGTAGAGAGCTCATGTTATGCAAAGTTGCTTGTGCACGGTGTGTGGGGAGAAACTCACAAACCTTTATGTTTTATTTAAAAAACTAAACCAAAACTAAAATCACAAAAATTTAAAGCTGAAAAACAATCGGATAAAACAAGTTAGAATATATACAACACGATGCAAATGCATGATTTTTTTGAAAACAAAAAATTTGAGGATCACGACTAAATGTTAATTTGAACAAGGAACTTTGAAAATTTTGACAACGCGAGTTTAATTCGACTCGACTCTTAAAAAGGGTCCCCAGTGGAGTCGCCAGCTATGACGACGTAAAAATTTCTCTTTCGGTCGCTAATTGAGGCGATTATTTGAAAATTTAAAAATCGACTTTCGATTTTATTAAAAAAAGGGAGTCGCCACCGATCTTTTTTCTAGGTGTGACCGGACACCTAATAAATTATCCTTTTTTAGAAAAGAAAACTTATTCTTGCACAAAAATGAAGGCCAAATTTAGGTTTACGTCAAATGCCAGAGAAACGTTGGGTTCGGGAGTCGGTTACGCGCGAGGAAGGTATTAGCACCCTCGCGACGCCCAAAATTGATATCTTATTAAACACGTGTTGTCTTGATTTTCAAAAATACGAATTCAATTTGACATTTAAGTGTGATCCGATTGAAGGAAATGAGAAGTTGTAAGTTTTTGGTTTTTTAGAAGAATATCCCGTTTTTAACACAAGCCGACTAACTTCACCCAACATAGCGATGAAATCAATGACTTAATGTTAAAATCGAACATTGCCTTATTCTTAAAATTAAAATGTAAAAAGTTTCTAAAATGATAGTAAAAAAATCTAAGAATATTATTGTAAAAATGCGAATAATGATGTGAATAATATAAAATATTAAAATATCAAAATATTAGAATAATAATAATTAATATTGACAAATAAAAAATAAAATAGAAATAAAAGGTGTACATAATATATATATATATATATATTAGAAATAACAATGATGTTTAAAAATAATACTATTAATAATACTACATAAATATGTACATATATAAAAAATAAATACGTGATAATATTAAAAATATGTACATAATATAGTGTAAAAATACATACATAATAAAATTAAAATATATACATAAGATAACATGTAAAAAATATATATATATAAATAATATAGTATTAAAGATATATATATACGTAATATAGAATTTAGAATATACCTAATATATTAAAAGAATATATATATAATATTAAGAAATATAATAATAACAAAAAAAAGAGAGAGTGAGAGAGTGGGTGATTTTTTACCACAAGGTAAACCACCGTCCAGATCATTTGGATCATGCATGGCCGCCATCATCGGTGCCACCGCACCGTGCAATGGGACCTCAAAAAACTTTTTGGTAAAAATGGATAAGCTTCCTCCTTTTATTTTTACTTTCGGATAAAAGAAACAAAATAAGATTAAAAGAAAAAATGATAAGCAAACAAAGAACTTAAAATGAGAATAGACGAAGAAACCTCTTTTGCTTTGATTTTTGATTAATCTCTAAAAAAACTACTCTCTTCAAAAACTAGCCTTTACAATAACTCTTCTCCTTGATTACTCTCAAAAAATCTCTCAAAAATCCTTTACAATAACTTTCTCCCCCAAAACTTCTTCCTCCCCTAAATACAAAATATGAGAAGGCTTATATAGCCATTTACAAAATATTTTTTATTGTTTATGTCTTCATTTGTAGGTACAAGTGGTGGTGGAGCAAGTGTGGCTAGTGGAGTAGGTAGTGGAGCAAGTGTGGCTAGTGGAGTTAGTGGTGGAGCAAGTGTGGCTAGTGGAGTTGGTGGTGGCAAAGGCTAGGATTTAGTTGAGAAAAGTTTAGGTTGTGGGCTAGGGTTTTTTATTTTGATTTGGGCTTAGGATTTGGGCCATTGGGGTTGTGATGTAAATTGGGCTTTGAGTAGTTAAGATTTTGGATTTTGGGTTTAATTTTGGTAGGTTAGGTAAGGCTAAATTGGGTTTTGATGTAAATGGGTTAAAATTGGCCTACAACAAATATAACATCATTTTATGTTTATATATTTCATATATAAATAATTACATTTATCCAATATAAAATAAATTGATGTATTCATTTATTTAAATGTTAATAATTAAATCAAAATTAAAGTTTCAATTATAAATTTGAACTAGAGTTTCACATGTATAATTGCACCAAATTAAAATTAATGTATACAATTGCACATTAAATCAAAGTTTATGTACAATTTTAAGATTTATCTCATAAAAGAATAGTTATACAATATTCAAATAATAACAATTAAAATAGTAACAATATAATAGTAAAATGACAACAAAACAGTAATAAAACAACACCAAAAAAGTGGAAACGACAACATTTGTTTCTTTTTTTTTTTTTTGCAAATTTAGGTTAAGGCAGGCTCGGATAAAAAACTTACATGAGGCCTTACCCATTTAGAAAATGTGCCTTGTTTTTTTGCTCAAGCCTATTTTTTAGACTTATATTTTTGCTCAAACATTCTCACTTTTCGAACAGGCTTTTGAGCATAACCCACCCCATGACCAAGTCTAGTTGGATAGAAATTTAGGGATTTTTTTTTATTCCCCTTTTAGCTATTGTATTATTCGTTTCTTTCTTACTTTTCCAACGTTTCTTCCTTCTCCTTTTTGTTATTTTAGTATTTTGTATAAAAACTTTTAATACTATAAATAAAATTATAATTTATACCAAAATGACTTTATGTATAATTATTTTTATCAACAAATTTATTATTTTACATAAAAATAAATTTGATAAAAAATTTAATTATCCATTATATAATTATTTGATATAAATATAACTTTAAGGGAGAATATTTGTTGCTTTGTTAGTGTATAAATTTCATGTGCTATCGGTGAATAATAAAATAATGCATCACCACTAAATAAAACAAAAAAATAGAGGAAGACTTATAAATAATTACTAATAATATTATTCAAACATAATTAAATATTAATTAATTATAAATAAATACTAAATCCTAAATCTTAAACATTTAAACCCAATATCCTAAATTAGGAGATATTAATATTTATTTATAATAGTTACGATTAATGTTTAAATAAAATTATTAGTATTTATTTACAAGTCCCCAAAATTTTTTCAATTTAATGATGACATGTTATATTATTATTCATTGATGGTGCATTAGACTTATACACCAACATTACATCAAATATTTTTCCTATCTTTAACAACATATAATTTATTGAACCCCATGTAATAACCTGATGGTTAAAGGTGTTAATTGCACCAAATGTGACCTCGGTTTGAGTTGTGCTAATTGTGATTATTATTCAAGATTTACCTTATTATTAAACTTCAAAAAAACATATAATGTATTTATTAATTTCATAAATCAAATAAAATACAAATTTTGTTATATATTTACACCTTTTGAGTAATGCTTGATGTTTTCATTGTTATCTTCATCGTATTCTAAATCTCAACCATCCATCTCTTTATATTCATGTTCATATAAACTTTTTTATATAATGTCTAAAATTAGGGATAAGTAAAATTCGATTTGATTTAAAAAATTCAATAAAAATTTAAATTTTAAATTAAATAGTTCGAGTTATTCGGACCAACTCGAATAAAAAAAATCAAAATTTTCGGAACTCAAATATGAATTACATAATTCGAGTTATCCGAAAATTTGAATAAGAAAAAATAAAACTACGTCATTTTTATAAATGTTTACCCATCAACCTTACTTATGTAGTTAAATAATCTTGTATTTCATCTACTAGTTAAATAATCCGTTCATATAAATACAACATTTAATAAAAATAATAAGATTCATTAACTCGACTGGACTTGATTCGAAATTTTTTTACTCAATTCGACTCGATCGAATGCTCACCCCTAATCAAAACTACTCATAACCCCTCCCCAACATTTAAAATAGAAAGATAATACGCTTCAACACACTCGAACTTATATTTTTCTACATTAATAATAATATCGATACTAATCAAACTGAGACTTAATTCGCATATACACATTCTAAATTAACATAAAACATATTTTCATTTAAAAAAATGAAATCCAAAAAGGATTACTAAAATCCAAAAGGAGGTAGATGGAATTTTTGGCGCAATGATAAGGCCGTAGAGTAGGTAAACGCGTACAAACCACTCAATGGGACAATGGAATGCACGCGCATTTTCCTTAATTTAACCAATTCCTTTCCTATAAATTCAAATTAAATTATTTATTTCATATATTATTAGTCTCTACCAATATAATTTAAATAATAGAATTTAATGTCGATATATATATTTTTAAAAATAAAAAATAAAAATACATATAATAATATTTAAATTTTAAATAAAAAATTTTCAGGACTAGCGATCAAATACTAAATCATAAAATACATACCAAACTCCTCAAAACTCAAAAAGATGAATGGAAACCAGCTGCATGCCAATTCCCATGCACTTCCCCACTTTAGTTGACTCCTTGTATTTACAATAATTGTTCTTACATTTTTAACAAAAAGAATTTCTTGTACAACCTTTTATTTTTCTTTATTAGTTAATTATTTCTATTCTTTTTAATCTTCATCGTTTTAATTTTCTTAAATTTATTCATGGTCACTAAACGTGTGAACGTCTGAACTAGAAATATTACAGTAAAAATATAAATAATAAAGCAGCGATACCTACAAGTATATGGGTCAAATTGTAATATAGTATAATATTACAACGAAACATTTTGGGAAATATTCCGAGAATCGTACCTAAGGGATTGCAGATTGGAGAAATTTTATTATTAAATTAATTATAAAAATAATTACTAATCTAATTGAATCACAAATCAGAAGTGTTGACGCGAAAAAAAATTAATTAAACTAATTAAATTAATTAACTTAAAATAACTTAATGGAATTTTCTATTCCTAGTGTCGATGATGCGCGTTTCTGGCCTATGATCAATTAAATCTCTAATTATCAATTAAATCATTAATTACCTTCAATTGAGTTATTTACCACCCTTAGCTAAGAATACACTTTCGGTCTCATCTTCACTAAGGATTACCACCTAAGTCACCCTTTCGGTCTCTTCCTAGACATGCAGATACCCTTTCAGCCTTACCACTTGACACAAGTTATACCCAACAAGATACCCTCTCGGTCTCACCTGTTTAGATATTCTACTAGGGGCATCACTCCCTAATATACTAAGCACTCTTGAATAAACACCTAATTTTAGATAAATAATTACTTAAAAATAAATCAATTCCATAACCGAATTATGCAAAATATAAAATATGCACAAGACTTTATCCCAATATTCATATAAATGTTAGTTGATCAAGTTAACAGAATAAAAGAATAAAGAAAAGAGAATGCTCATTAATAATTAACGGAAGTGTTGTTTCATAACAATCTTTGCTCACAATCATCTTCACATCGAAATAGAACAGTTATGATTAAGCGAACATAAGAAAAACTAAAATAAAAACTAAAGAGAACTGAAAATTAAAAAAATATGAAAATATTGTTTGACGGCTCCCTAGGGTGAATCCTTAGGTTGACTCCCCCCACCTAACGAGGTTATAAGGTTGTTTATATAGACCAAAAAAAAAATACTAAGAAAAAATCCAAAAGGCTAAAGTGCACATTCAATTATAATGTCAATTAGAGTTTTAGGTTAGAAAAATACTCTTAATTGCTCTAAAAATCGTAGCCACGGCGCACAGGAATTTTTGGCTACACAGAAGTCAGTGTCGCGACACTAGGTTCCGGTTTCGGAACACCGATGCCTATTTTGTTCCAGAATTTTATTTTTTGCTTTGATCTTCGGTGTCACGACATTGGGTGCCTGTGTCACGACATGACTCTCGTCCTTTGTGTTTTTGGACTAGAAATGGCACTCTGCACACTTAAATAGCCTATTAGTCATTCTTGAGGCCCAAGTTGGCCTAACGGGTTGTTGAAACACTAGAAAATGCTTAAAAACACTTATTTTGCTAATAAGTAGGACGAAGTTACTAAAACGAAAAACGAAACAAAATGACAAAAAAATACTTAAGATCAAGCTCATTAAGTACCGAAAAGACTCTAATTTGCCACAACAAATTGTGACAGATACAATTCAAAAATATAATAAACATTAATTGTAGAAAAGGTGATGAACTAATTATGCAATTTACTCCAATTTTGGTCTCATGGTAACTTGGAATTAAAATATGTGCAACAATAATTTTGTTTTAGCAAACTTAACCATACTAAATTAGGAAAGAAAAGTTGTAATTCTAACATGCATTTCAATAGTTAAGTTTGCTTCATGTATCTACTTCTATGCTTTAAACACTTAAATGGCACTTGATATCCACAATATGTATGGTGTATTTCCTAAAGATGTTAAATGGTGTTATCTTGCCTATGTTAAATATTAAAATTTAATCTCTTCTAATTGGATGCTTAATTAGAGAACAGTTAACAACATATCAAATGGGAATTGAGAAAATTAACTAATTAAATGCATGATGAAACATTTAAATTTTAGGGTAAATTACACCATTAACTGTGTAAGTTTTCGTTTTAGTCACTTTATTAAAAAAAAAGTTACAATTTGGTTACTGAATTCTTTAAAAGTTTTTATTTACGTCACTAGGCTGTTAAAATTGAGGTTATATGATTTTTTTTGTTCGCACTTCCTGCACCAATCGAAAGTTCTCTTTTCCCTTCTCTTTTAAAGTTCAGTTTTTTTCTCATGAAACAACTTTGGATGTTACAAATCTCGAACCAAAATTTAAACATTTTTTTTCTACCATCTCCAACACTAACCTCCAAATTGACTTGGATTTAAGGTATGTTTTTCTACTTGCCGATGGGTACTAATTCACAGCACCAGTCATCGAATGATTGCTTGAAACTTGCTAGCAGAATATTTTTGAGAAAAAAAAACTTAACAGCCCGGTGACTTAAATAAAAACTTTTAAATATTTCAGCAACTTAAATAAAAACTTTTAAATAAAAACTGTGACCAAATTATAATTTTTTTCTAGTTAAAATAAACTTTAATATATTGTAGAGGCATTATATACACACAAGTGGGTCAAAACGAAGGGCAAACTTTAATATATTGTAGAGGCATTATAAATAGAAATTACATGATATATACACACAAATGGGTCAAAACGAAGGGCAAACTTCAAAGGGAAGAATAAGTAAATCACCACAATGTATATATATGATAAATATATAAAATGGGACAAGAGTCCAGTCTTTTAGGTGAAAAAAGAAAAAGCAAAGAGAAAGGACAATGATTTGGTGGAGTCGTTTGAGTTTTATATATGTAGGCCATTTGCAGCCGCCCACCCCCACTAAACCATAGAGGAATAGGAATTGTGTGGAGGATGAGGTTAATCATGTCTTCTCACAAATTTTCCGCTCAGCATATGATTTGTTTGGAAAGTGGGATTTTGATTTGGATCATGCATATATGTTTCTCTAATTAATTACTTGTTGATTTTGTAAAACATTAATGTTTGACTTTAGTTTCCATGTTTGACAATCTTCAACCTATCTAGTTATTACATGAGTCCTGTTGTTGCCAGCCGTCATTAATTTTGGCTAAGTTGGATTTCACAATCAATTTAGCGAATTTGTCTACGTGTCCCTCTTACGTGCAAATCAACATGCAATTAACCTTAGATTATCATATTCATTAATGAAGAAATTTGGTGGATGAAGTGATAGACCACCACTATCTTCAACAAAGTTAAAAAAAGGTTTGCCGATTCATATGTGGACCAACTTTATGTATATACATCTTATCATGCATGTGTGTATATATAAATGTATCTCCAGCTAGCCTTGTAGCAAGCTAAGTGATCTCTCTTGAAGTAGTTGGTCATTGTATATACATAATGGTGTTGAACTTAGTGAAGATGATAACGATGGCTAATATGCTAAGTATGTTTATATTAATGGAGGTTGTGGCGGGTGGGTTTCGATTTGGAGTTGATGGTCTTCGCATGGACTACTACATAATGAGTTGCCCATTTGCTGAATCCATAGTGAAGAGCACTGTTAATAGAGCTTTGCAAGATGATCCAACGTTGGCAGCAGCTTTGGTTAGGATGCATTTCCATGATTGCTTCATTGAGGTATCTCTTTTCTTCCTCGCTTTTCAACTTTCTTTTTTTTTTCCCAATTTATAGTAAAGTTTCAGCTTAAATGGGATGGTATAAATGTGTTTAATATTGGTAATTTGTTGGGATTAGGGATGTGATGGCTCCATTCTGATTGACTCGACCAAGGATAACACAGCAGAAAAAGACTCACCTGGAAACTTGAGCTTGCGAGGCTATGAAGTTATTGATGACGCAAAGGAGCAGCTGGAAGATCAGTGCCCTGGCATTGTCTCCTGTGCTGATATTGTTGCAATGGCTGCCAGAGATGCCATTTTCTGGGTAACAATATATCTATAAACTTTATGGATACTAAAGTATTAATAGTCAAATTGTATTCTTTTGTCCCCTCTATTAAAAAAAATAGATAAATTAGTTATTGTATGTTAAATCGAAGAGTACATTTGTTATTTTTTATTAAAAATTTATCCATTTGCATTGTTAAAAACTGTCGTGCTTGACACAATAATCAAATAGTAATATGTAACTTTGTGTCCTTCATGTTACCAATTTACTATTTCATCAAAGATTAATTTACTCATTTTTTGAATAAAAGAGTTAAAATGTGATTCAATTCTTAATACAGATGTGTTTATGATACTTTTACTTAATATAGAGATGATTGGTAGGTTGTTTGAGTTAATTATGATTATAATAATATGACAGTCAGGGGGACCTGTGTATGATATACCAAAAGGAAGAAAAGATGGAAGGAGGTCCAAGATAGAAGACACCATAAACCTGCCATTCCCCACCTTCAACACCTCAGAGCTCATCAGCGCCTTCGGCAAGCGAGGTTTCACTGCTCAAGAAATGGTTGCTTTATCTGGTAACTAAATTGTGTTAAATATAAATTAAGTGTGGTTATCACACTTTGATACACAGCTAAGACATCCATCCAACTCGAGATTGGTGTGATTGAATGTAATGCAGGGGCACATACGTTAGGAGTGGCAAGGTGTTCGTCCTTCAAAAACAGATTGAGTAACGCAGATGCTACCCTGGATTCGGAATTCGCCAAGACGTTGTCCAAGACATGCAGTGCCGGCGACAACGCGGAGCAACCGTTCGATGCCACGCAAAACACCTTCGACAACTTCTACTTCAACGCATTGATAAGGAAAAGTGGGGTTCTTTTCTCCGATCAAGTACTGTATACGACGCCGAGAACAAGAAACATTGTGTATGGTTACGCCATGAACCAAGCTATGTTTTTCTTTGATTTCCAGCAGGCAATGGTGAAAATGGGGAAGGTTGATGTTAAGGAAGGATCTAATGGGGAAGTTCGACAGAATTGCCGCAAAATTAATTGAAGTTTATTATACTAGTTTGAGTTCTACAGCTTGATTTTCTGTAATCTAAATTGTATCAACCACAAATTCTGCCATTTCTATGTTTATGGTTACATAAAAATTAAATAATCCATAAATTACTTTACCTACTTCTCGCTCTTTCACAAAAGATTTTTAATTTCACCAATAGGTTTAAATAAATATACAGATAGTAAACCAACTATCAAAATTTTTATTTTAAATAATTATAATAAAAATTTACAATTTAGACACTTGATCATTTTAGTCTAAAGTCTCAAATAAATTTGACATGATATTTTTCTTTTAAATTCTGATTTTCCACGAAATAACCAATAAAATTCATGTCATTATAATTCATTAAAAATATTATCATTTTCATCCCAAACTTTTAATTTAAATTAAATATGGTATAACCCTAAAAATTTGGGAGATCTAGGGTTCTGGGCATCTGATTTTCTAAGAGATCTACCCGATTTCCAGTTCTTTTCTCTTGCTTCATCCATCTCTATTTGTAATTGAAGATTGGACACCAGTACCTTTAATGCTCTAAGTATCTATACATATTTGACCCATACTTTATTTAATAACTAAAATCTAATAAACTTTAACAAAATTAGATCACTTTTAATTTGAGCTAACTTTTATGATAATAAATAATAACATATAATTATTCTTATTATATATGTAATGTCTATATTTTTCAACATTGTCCCCACTCCATAGAAGGCCACCGATAGACCAAATAAAAATAAAAGATAGAGAGCCCGAACTCTTAAATTTTTAAGATTATACTTTATTTAAATTAAATTAAAAGTTTAGGAATAAGATGATAATCTTTTAATAAATTAAAATATATGAATTTTATTGTTTATTACATAAAAACTCAAAATTTAAAAGAAAAATGTCATGTCAATTTCCGTTTGATATTTTAAGTAGCAACCAAAATGATTAAACTATATAATATGGATATCTAAATTTCAAACTTGTGTTTCTTTCATTTAGCATTTTACCATAAGAATATATATATGAATAATTTTATTATAGGTTCTCGTCATATTTATTTTTTTGACATAATACTTATAATTACTCATAACCCCTCACCAATCCATAAAGAAGAGGATAATGCACTTCAGCACACTCGAACCCACGTCCTCTATATTAACAATAATACCTATAACAATTAAGTTAAGACTCAATCAACATTTTACGGTAAGAATATTGAATTTAAATCAAATTTAACTTTTATCTAATGTTTACTTTTTTAAAAATGAATAAATGAATTAATAACGAAAAAGTTATAAGTCTAAAATAAAATTGTTAATTTGAGGGATTAAGTTATCGTTATAAATAGATGATCCTTCTATTATTAGGTCACATACACATAAAAATTAAAAACTAGGTTAAAATATGTTGTATTAATCCAAAATTGTTGAATTTAAAATTTTAGTTTAATTATTATCGTTGTTTATAATTTCAATCAAAGTTTGTTGATTTAATATGTTTGTTTTTTTGTCAATTAAATGTAATGTCATATAAGAATAGTCTAATCAACATGTCAAGTTGGCCAATTTTGTCAAAAAAATTAAAAGATTCTTATTCGTCACATCTCGAGATCACAGAATACTGTTGTTGATCATATGGTCAAGTCTATGGCATCATGTTTTACAAGGATCCAATGGTTTGAAGAGCCTCCACAATCAGTTCGTGATTTAGTTGAGTTGGATTATGTTAAAAATGTGAGAGATTAATGTAATCTTTTAATTTCACCTTAGACTGTCATTATCTACCCAAAAAATAATGGCAATAATAATAATTGGACTGAGGTTTTTAAGTAAGAAAAGTAAGGACTTCATTTTAAATTTTTTAAAATTTTAGGTACAGAAATTAAATTTCAATTTTTATCCAAGTACAAAGACTAGCAACATATTTTTAACCAAACAACTGATAGAAAACTTTAATCATCAATTATTAGGGTTTACCTAACAAAAGAAAAAAGGTATCGAGAGAGGAAAACCAATTTATCATAGTGTTCTTCGTTGATTCTAAAGACCTGCTCTAATTTTGCAATAAGTAATTCTTTATATTTATGAAAATTATATTATTTTAAAATTTAAAAATATTTAAAATTTGATTAATAATAAAAATATGTAATTTTACTTAATTCACCTTAAAATAAATTACTTACCCTACACATCAAATAAAAGAGTCAATAGTAATTTACAAATTATCTTAAAATTTAACTATCTAGACAAAATTTTTCTATAATATAATTTAATAGCACAATATATCACTGCAATAATATTACAAATAACAAGATGGAAAAGTTGCCTCACAAAGAATATGATAAGTTTTTGGGATGATTCCACTATTTATTGTACTAAAAGATCTTTTATGAATTTTAAATGTGGAATTGGGCTATTTCAATAACAACTTACGTGGGTGGATTGTTTATTTGTGATGGGAGTTGCTATAAGATGAACAGATAATATTTATTATTATTATTATTTGACTACAGTTATGATTTGTTTTATGATATATTTATATAAATATACTAAGTGTGGGTTTGAACTTGTGGTACGTTAAGTTTATTTTTTTATTTCACGCTATAATATTATCATAATATCTAATATTATTATTACTATTATTTTATATTAACCGAAGATAAATAAATTGCCTATTCACCTTAATTCTAATATATGTAGTTAATTCATGTGTTAGTTCGAAACATCAACAATATGATGCTCTTAAATTTTGTAACATTATTTTGTATTTTAAAGTAAACTGAATTTATTTTTAAATTTTTAAATTTCTTTTAGAAGATAAAAGGTGTTGAATCAACATAGGGGCAATTCTTATTTTTAAAAAATAAAATTCAATGTTCATTTTTAAGCTTATCCATGGGTCGAGTTGGACTTAGATTAAGCCTTAACAAAATTTTAAGTCCATTTGATAGACCCAAATTTAAGGTGAGCATTTGTTCAAATCAAATGAACAAATTTTGAATTAATTGAATTACAAATCCTATTTTATCATCTTAACTTGATTTGAAATTCAAATCAAATCAAATATATTTGTTCAAATTAAATTTAAAAAATTACTTTAAATCCTTGTAGCTACTGTCACCCACCGTAATCAAATTTGTTACCCACCGTAGTCAGATTTGTTATTAATTTTCATTCCTTAATAATTTATTTATTAATATATTATATATAGGTTAGCTTTTTACTTGTTTAGTTGCTTCAATTATCTTTTGATTCTTATCACCGTGTGTTTTGAAATTAAAATATATATTAAATGTAGAAAATATGATTCTTTAATAAAAGTTATGTTAAAGATAAAATGTAAAATCTATATAGACAAAAAATTCAACACAAATATTTTATGTTATCATCAATAATTCAATTTTAAAAGAAATTGATAAATATTTAGCATGATTAAACAATTCAACAAAATGTGAAATTTAGAATTTAAGAGGAAAGTAAAAGTTTAAGGAAAAGTAAAAGAAAAAAGTTTGAAGGGATTAAGGGAAGTTAAATTTTGTAAGGAAAAAAGTTTGTCCATCCAGACCTGGATCTAAGCCTAAAATTTTATTCAAATCAACCCGAATAAAAATGTTAAAACCTAAGTCAGTCATGTTCTTTTGTATTAATTTTTTTATGTACCATTTAAAAAATATATAATACATCAAAACACTAAAAACATTAAAATAAATATTTCCTAACAAATTAAAAATTAATTTTAATAAATCTTTATTATCCAAAAAATAACAATAAAATTATAACAACATAATAGTAACATAATAGCAAAACAATAAAAAATGTAACAAAACAATAAAAAACAAAAAAAATCTTACCCAAACCTCAACTAGTTTTCTAAACAAAATTTATTTATTTTTCTAAATTTATTTTTCAAACTTATATTCAGATACCCAAAAAGAATCTTCGGGTGAAGTGGGATGATCCAACCTATATACAGATATATTCTTTTTCATGTTGTTTTCACAAATATTGTCAAGCAAATTTTCACTTAAACTAAATTCAAGCCTAGTAGAACCAGCCAATCAAGAAAATCCTTTTGTCGAAGCCCAACCAAGATGAGGCTAGGCCTATTGAGCTAAGTGAGCAATGGATAGCTCTAATCTCGACAACAATATCACTCGCTACATTTTCCCTGTTCTACCAATCAACTTTCTATTCAAACAATCAAAAGACAAATGTTGCATTGATTCAAAATAGAAAATGAAATCAAGAATTCCAGCTAATTCACCCTCTTCAGAGCCTCTACTTGTAACAATAACAAACATCATATTCACTAAAAAAATGGCCTCTCACAAGTCTTCTTTCCAAAACAATCTCAGCAGCTATTACGTACCAACATTCAAAGCATGTTCATCAATAAGCAACAGCTTAATAGAAAAAAGAAGAGCAATCAAGGCAAAGAAAAGAACATCTTTCTCTGGTTATTTTTAAAAAATTTAAAGAATTAGAAAAGAAAATCAAGATATCTTTATTATTTTGCCAAAACTAGAAAAAATAATTTGGCATCTGAAATCAAAAGAAGAAGAGATCATCAGTGACTTAAAAACGAGGAGGAATCATGGGAATGAATCCATCATGTTGTTGGTCTTTCAGACTCATCATTTGATCCTTTTTTTTTTATCATCCAATCGCTAAAAACCATGTAAAATGCTATCTTCTTCTTCCGAAAAGAACACATATAATAGCTTACCCAATGGGGAAAATGCAATTGGAGTGCATTTATAGACTCGAAGCCGACTGCCGCACCCTAAAACCCTGGAACTTTTGGAAAAGATGGAAACCCTAGCATTTATTCATTTAGATACCACTAAACGCAGCGTTCCGTTCCCACTCAATAGAGTAAAAGAGTGTGTCAAATTTTAGTTTTGGTCCCTCTATTATGCACAAAGTATAGATTTAGTCATTATACTTTAATTTTGCATAAATTGATTTTCCACTGCTATAATGTAATTAGTTAGTTCAAATAGTTATTTTTTCTTAATTCTTTCTTCAACTAACATGGATTCTTTTAATTGAAATTGTTAACACTACCCATAATTCTTCTCTAGCTCATAAATAAAAGGATAATGTGTTTCCGTGTATTTGAACTCACATCTTCTTGCATTGACAATAATGCTCATACCAGTTGAGCTAAGGCTCAATCGAAGTATCATTAAGTATTTTAATTAAGTTTTGCATGTATTTATTTTGTGTCTTAATTAATTTTTTTAATTATTTTGAAAATTATGAACTAAGCACGAGTGATAACATTTAACAAATCGCAATTTACTTACAAACCCCCCATCTCTGTGAAGCAGAAATAAGTAGAATTGAACAATTTGCCAATACGCAGCCTTTTTCTTTTTTCTACATATAAAAAATAAATTCAAAAAGGCCGCAAGTGGCCTATTAGCTCAGTTGGTTAGAGCGTCGTGCTAATAACGCGAAGGTCGCAGGTTCGAAACCTGCATGGGCCACTTTTATTTGTTTTTCCCTTTTACTATTTTTTAAAGACATATATTTATTCCGCTTTCTGCTCATTCGATGCCTACATGGGCCACTGCACATTTCACTTGGGCTTGGTGGACTATTTTGCTGTCAAAATCTAATTTTAAATTTTAAAAATAAATGACATTTATAGGATAAGAAAATATTATTATTTTATTATTTAATGTCATCTCTCTCTCAATCACATATATATATATATATACATACCAATCACAAATTGAGACATTCCCAAAAATTTGTGTGGTGAATATGGTTTGAAAATGTTTAATGTAGTACTTAAATTATCAATTTATATATTATTTGATATTTTTGCTGATAAAGTTTTTGATTAACTTATGTTCTATTTGAACAAGAATGAATTTTCTTCTTGGCCATGGGAAGAATTTAGTCTCTTTGATGTTAGTTGTTTATGGCCTGCAAAATTGTGACATATTCGACAAAACAACAATTTGATTCGGTTATGACTCTCAAGTGTTTCAATCGATCCTTGTGATTGTAGAAGCCCAAATTGCTCGGGCCCGATTTTATCAAAACCCAACCAAACCTCTAAACCCACTAAAACCCTTAACTCATGACCCATTTACATCTACCCAAACCCATTACAAAACTTAAACATTAAACCCAATTCAAAAGCCCATTAAGCCCCCTAAAAAAAAACCTAACCCAAAAAAAAAAAAAAAAAGAAAAACCTACCCAAAAAAAAAACCTAACCCAAAAAAAAAAAAAAGAAGAAAAAAAAACCTAACCAAAATAAAAAATAAAAAAACCTAGCCACCTAACCACTTTTCCACTTGCCCCATTTTTCCTCCCATTGTCTACCACCACCACCTACAAAATAAACAAAAAAATAATAGAAAATCATGTAAAAGATGGCTATAAAAAGCCATTCAAAAATCATGTAAAAGGGAGGAGGGAATTTTGATCAATACAAAGAATTTATCTTCAAAAAATACCTAAAGGTGATTTTATCTTCTTTATTATTTTACTCTTATTTTTATTTTTATTTTTTTCCTTTTTCGAATCTATTAATCTATATATATACATCATAATAAAAATATAATAAAATATATATACAAAACAAATATAAAGGCGCCGGCGACGACGATGACAAACATCGACCATTGATGACGCCCTGGCCGATTCCCTTCCCCCTCCTTCTTTCTTCCCTCTCTCTTTTTTTTCATTTATTTTCGTATTTACCTTAGATTTCATATTATTTTGCTATTTAATTTAGCTTTAAATATTAATCATGTTATATATGTAATATTGTTATCACTATTATTTTTATATATTGTTATTATTATATTATATTTAGCTATATATATATATATATATATATTCTTTATGTTCCGTTTCTTACTATTGTATGCATATATATCTATTATTATATTTATTATTAATATTGTTAGCATTAGTACTTTTACTTAATGTGTATGTAGATATACATGTACATATTAATAGTTTTTATCATATGTGTATATTGTATATATTATATTTATATTATATATATATTCTTAATGTTATTAGTTGTATACTTCTTGTATATTTCCATGTATATATTTTATATTGTCTCATGTACATACTCAAAATACTATTATATATATACGTATTTTTAATACCATATCATGTATATATTATTATATTTATTTTATCCTATTATATTTATTATTAATATTAGTACACATATTTTATTATAGGAGTATATATATTCTTTTCTTTATATAGTATTATTTTCATATATCGTTATATTTATTATTATACTTATCATTTTTCTCTATTGTTACTTACTATTTTGTTTTAAATTATTATGTATTATTTGGTATATATCGTCTTTTATTATTACTCTTATTATCATTATTAGTACATGTCCATTATATATGTAGATATTTTAATACATATAAGTACATATTCATGTAGTGTCGTTAGCATATATATATATAAAATATATTTTTCTGTTATTAATATTTCTAATATATGTTGTATATTTTCATTTTGGTATGTCATGTATATATATATATATGTATATGTATGTTTTATGTATATATTGTTATTTTCTATTGTCATTATGAATATATTATTTTTCTTATTATATTGGTAGTACATCATTTCTATTTTTTGTAAATATTAATATTGTTGTTTTAATATTCTCGGTTTAACATTTCATTATTAATTGCATCGTTGTTTTGTATTATTTACAATTCTTATTTTAAATAATGTTTTACTCATAATTTTTAATTTCAATAAATAAGACAACATGCCGATTTAATATTAAGTCATCGATTTCATCGCTATGTTGGGTGAATATCAATCGACTCGTGTTAAAACGGTACGTCCTTCTCAAAAGAAAACGAAACTTGAAATTTCTCGTGTTTTGATCGGATCACGATTCAATGTTACTTTGAACTTGCAATTTTGAAAATTAAGACAATACTTGTTTAATAAGATACCAATTTTGGGCGTCGCGAGGGTGCTAATACCTTCCTCACAGAATCAAACTCGAACCCAACTTTACTTTGGCTTTTGACGTAGACCTAAATTCGGCCTTCATTTTTGTGCAAGAATAAGTTTTCTTTTCTAAAAAAGGATGATTTATTAGGTGTCCGGTCACACCTGGAAAAAAGATCGGTGGCGACTCCCTTTGTTAATAAAATCGAAAGTTGGTTTTCAAATGTTTAATAAATCACCACAATTAGCAAGCGAAACTAAATTTTTTTTACGTTGCTACAGCTGGCGACTCCACTGGGGACCTCCATTTTTGAGAGTCGAGTTGAATTAAACGCGTGTTGTCAAAATTTTCAAATTTCCGTGTTCAAATTAATATTTAATCATGATCCTTAAGTTTTGTTTTCGAAAAAATCATACATACGTATCTCCTAATTTGTTTTATCTTTCATTTTAGTTTTGTAGTTTTAAAATAAATGGAAGGATTGCAAGTTTCTCCCACACACCGTGCACTTGCATTTTGCATAACATAAGCTCTCTACCCGGGCTCTGTCCGTTTAAGTGAAAGTAAACGCTATGCCTTCGTGAGTTAACTCGTCCCTCCGCACAGGCTAGTGAATACTTTCGGGTTACATATGACTTATGCTTTCGTGAGTTAACTTGTCCCTCTGCATAGGCATAAGTAAATGTAATCCCTCGAATTGAACTCGTGAGCCTGTGATGGGTTATGACCGAGGCTTCGTGCTAATCTTAGCAGATGATAGTACGAGCAATTCGAGTACCTGTCTAGAACCAAAACCGCATATAGTGAACCATACGAGCCACCCAACTAGAGCCATGCCGAACTTCCGCTCGTTTAGTAGTCACCGACATAAGTACACGGGAAAAACATATCTTACCGTCTATTTCTTTTACATTTGTGCTTTCTAAGCAAGGGAATCGAGTTCACTGGACCAAGTAGCTTAATTTGTTAGATTTTCCACAGTTTTTCTCTGTTTATATGTGTTGCGCTAACCAAGGTCGTTTGTCTGTATTTTTATTTTTCATCATGCATCGAAGGCATCTTGTTAGAAAGGTGTTGATTAGAGATTGGTTGCCAAAAACGGGTTTCTAATGGAGGAGTCAATTATACGAGTGACCGAAACATTGTGTAATACTCCTTTGATTAAGGAAATGCCTAAATAGGGGCTATCTTGAAATTAACATCAAATTTTTGCATATTCATTCATGATTGACATTCATTTAACATTCATGCATTCATTCATACATTGCATATCCCATACTCGGTCGCTGAAGATAAAATATATAATTCGCAGTTGTAATACCACAAGACTGGAACCACATCATCCGTATAAAACGCACCGACAAGCTAGAGTAATGGAGGCTGAATTCAATGAGAGAATTGAAAGGATAGAAAGGGCTCAAAAGGAATTACAAGAGCAACTGGCCAAATCGCAACAAGAAACGAGAGACCTAATGGTGAGATTTCGAGAGGAATCACTCGAGCAAAGAGATCAGATGGCCAAAATGATGGAGATGATGACAACTTTGGTCAAAGGAAAAGGACCCGTGCAGAACCCCGATGTTCTGGAACCTCAGTCAAGAATTCATCACGATCAGGATCCACTCTATCCCCCGGGATTTACTCCACCACCCGCATATACAACACAAAGAGGGTATACTCAAGGGGAACCCACAGGCTTGGAACATCGACCTATTCCACCTGCTCCACCCACTAATTTGGGGCAAGGAATATTCGCGTCGAACCCAGGGGCTAGTCCTGCTGATCCACTAGTTCCAGATCTGGATGACCCAGCAGAGGTAGCCAAGTTAAAATTGGATAACCATGACGCAAAATATAGGAGTCTAGAGGAAAGACTCAAAGCAATAGAAGGCATTGAAGTCTTCTCCGCACTAGGTGCCAAGGAACTCAGTTTGGTACCTGATCTAATTTTGCCTCCGAAGTTCAAAGTGCCTGATTTTGAGAAGTATGATGGGACAAGGTGCCCAAAAGCACATCTCATTATGTTACATCGAAAAATGACCGGTTATGTGAACGAGGATAAACTACTCATACATTGCTTTCAAGATAGTCTAACAGGTCACTCTTGGTGGCACAACCAACTCGATGAGAAAGATTCGATCTTGGAAGGACTTGGCGTCGATTCTGCGAAAGCGGTACAAGCATGTGTCGATATGGTGCGAGCCGGATGACCTTGCAAATGATGGAGAAAAAGCCATCAGAAACTTTCGAGACGATATCTGAGAGATGGAGAGACGTCTCGGCCCAAGTGGAACCCCCACTAACAAAAATGGAGATAATCGTTCTCTTTATCAACACCTTAAAGGCGCCATTTTATGACAAATTAATGGGAAGTGCCACGAAAGAGTTTGCGGATATTGTAATATCTGGTGAGCTCATAGAGAATGCCGTCAAGAGCGGTAGAATGGAAGGCTTAGAAAGTTCAAAAAGGGCAGCACCTATGAAGAAGAAAGAACCAGAAGCCCACATGGTGGGAATGAAAAGTCGTTATGCCTCTAATCCATATCCAAATCAACCCCGACCTCGAAATTATCCACCTCCAAATTTCTATTATCCTCCTCAAACCCCTTATTACCAAGCACCACCTCATTCCTATCCCGTTTACGCCACGAACAATCAAACACCCGTCACCTCATTCCCACAAAACATGGTACCCGCCCAAAGCCAACCCAGAAACGAACCAAGACCAGCAAGGCATAATCCCGAGTGACCGCAATTTACCCCAATCCCTGTGTCGTATGGAGAATTGTACCCAAAAATTTTGGAGAAACAATTGATATCTCCCCATTACATGGCCCCCCTTAAACCTCCATGCCCGAAATGGTACAATCCAAACGCTAGTTGTGCATACCATGCGGGGAACCAGGGGCATTCTACTGAGAACTGTCTTGCTTTCAAAAGGAGAGTTCAAGGGCTCATCGATGCGGGCATTTTGCGATTTGATGGTACTGGCAGTACGACCGGGAATCCATTCCAAAATCACACCGAAGGGAATGTGAGTGCAGTAGGAGAGGAGGATAAACGACAAAGTAGAAGATGGGTTTCTGAAGTAAGAACACCTCTGCAGAGAATCTGGGAGGTACTAAGTGAGAAGGGGTTGCTCTGTCGTTTTAACGGAGTATCCAAAGGAAAAGATGCAAAAGGTCACAGTTTTTGCGAGCTCCATGGTATTGGAGAGCATAACATTCAGTCTTGTGAAGAATTCAGAAGTGTACTGCAAAGTATGATGGACAATAAGGAGATTAGAATTTTTTGTAAAGCCAAAGAGGCTGATAGTGGAGAAATATGTGCCTCTCACAATCAATCATCAGGTTTCCCATATAGCGCCGACCGACCATTAATAATCTATTATGACGAGAAGAAGGAGGCGGTGAAACCAAAATGATAATTGAAGTACCATCTCCTTTCCCTTATAAGGACAATAAAAGCGATCTGGTGGAAGTACGATGTCAACATCGTTACACGAAGGTGAAAAGCTTGAAGCCACAACTGAAGACATTGGGGAAGTAGGTCATTTTACCCGCAGTGGACGGTGCTATTCTAAAGAAGTTGAACCGATAAAGAAAAGTAACGATTTGAAGCAAAAAGGGAAAGCAGTGATGCACGAAGTCGAAGTCGAGCAAGAAATTCCACCTGTGCAAGAAACTAAAAAGCCTGTGAATGAGGAAGAAGCTCAAGAATTTTTAAAATTTATTAAGCACAGCGAGTATAGTGTGGTGGAACAATTGAGCAAGCAGCTAGCGCGAATCTCAGTTCTATCTCTACTGTTAAATTCAGAGCCACACCGGAATGCTTTATTGAAGGTGTTAAATCAAGCTTATGTGGCCAACAACATATTTGTCGAAAAGCTTGATAGGTGGGTAAACAATCTGAATGCGGACAATTTCATCTCTTTTAGTGACGATGAGATACCGCCAAATGGTAGAGGCTTGGTGAAAGCGCTGCATATCACGACTCGTTGCAAGGGATACATAATACCAAACGTACTCATCGATAATGGGTCAGCATTAAATGTCATGCCATTGGCCACGCTTTCCAAAATGCCGATGGATTTGTCCTACTTAAGGCCCTGTCATTCCACGGTAAGGGCATTCGACGGGACGAGGCGCGAAGTCATGGGAAAGATCAAAATCCCTTTGGAAGTGGGCCCTTACATTTATGATGTCGAGTTCCAAGTCATGGACATTACACCCTCTTATAACTGCCTTTTGGGAAGGCCCTGGATCCATTCTGCTGGAACAGTTTCGTCCTCTCTCCATCAAAAAGTAAAGTTCATCATGGATGGCTGTTTGGTCACAGTCGAGGGCGAAGAAGACATTATTGCATCTATCTCTGCTGATGCGCCATACCTGGAAGTAAGCAAGGACGCAATGGAATGTTCCTTTCGATCTCTTGAATTCGTCAATGCCACTTTCGTCGCTGAGGGAAACAGAATTCCGATGCCAAAACTATCGAAAAATACCAGAATGGGCGTCAATTGACCGTAGGAAAGGGAGCTCGTGCGAGAAGAGGTTTAGGGAGACATCTGCAAGGAATAGTTAGGGCTTTAAAGCCAGTGCACCACAAGGCCCGATATGGTTTGGGGTTCCAGCCTGACATACGTCAAAGAAGAAGACAGTGGAAGAAGGATCAAGAAAGAAGAATTGCAAGAACTTTGGGCCGAGAACCAGAACGGGAACCAATAGAGTACCCTCCTTTGTTAAAAACATTTACATCTGCGGGAATAATGTACCCTGGACAAGATGATCCACGAAACATGCTGGGGTTAATTGAAAGGGGTTTTCAGAATGTCAGTATAAATGTCATTGACAAAGGAGCTGGTGCAAGTAAAGATGTCTCGAGGATACGCCCTTGCCTTCCTAGTTTCGTGTTGAACAATTGGACAGCCGAGGAGCTTCTTGTAGTTTATAAGTCTTCAGAGTAATGCTAAACATTAACCTTCTATTGTGTCCTTAGATATAATAGAATTCTTTTGTAAGAACTTGCATTCGCTCTTTATCATGAATATCAATGGAGATGCATTTTGTCACGATTTTTCGCATTATCACTAATCATTTTCTCATTTCATAGCCTATCCTTACATTTGCCTCATTGCCATGACATAATATTTCATTTGTTGTTTCCAATACTTGGATGTCCCTCTATAGCTTCCTTTTCCATTCAACTTTCAGGTGCTCAGATATTGACGACATGAATAAGCCCGTTACGAATCTTGAAATTGATTTTGAGAAGGCTGTTTGCTTAAGAGAATTTGAAGCCGAAAAAAATACTGAAGATTATGTCTCGTCTCCTGAATTGTTAAGGATGGTGGAATAAGAGGATAAACAGATTTTGCCTCATGAAGAATCTGTGGAAACAATAAATTTGGGCACTGAAGAGAGGAAACAAGAAGTGAAGCTTGGGACTTCTATTTCAAGGAGTACCAGGCATAGTTTGATCACTTTACTCCGTGAGTACAAAGACGTTTTTGCATGGTCATACCAGGACATGCCAGGGCTAGATGAAGATTTAGTGGTCCATAAGCTCCTATTAAAGCGAATGCAAGCCTATCCGGCCAAAAATTAAGACGGATGAGACCCGAAATCTTGTTGAAAATAAAAGAGGAAGTCAAGAAGCAATTTGATCTCGGCTTCCTACAAGCCTCAAATATCCGAATGGGTGGCTAACATAGTCCCAGACCAAAGAAAGATGGCAAAATACTGAATGTGCGTGGATTACTGTGACTGAATCGAGCAAGCCCAAAAGATAATTTTCCTTGCCACATATTGATACGTTGGTGGATAACACAACAAAACATTAATTATTTTCTTTCATGGATGGATTCTCGGGTATAATCGGATCAAGATGGCCCCGAGGATATGGAGAAAACTACCTTCATAACAATGTGGGGAACGTTACGCTACAAGGTGATGCCATTCGGGTTAAAGAATCTTTGGAGCAACATATCGAGGGCTATGGTGACGTTATTCCATGACATGATGCATAAAGAAATAGAGGTCTACGTCGACGATATGATTGCTAAATCCAGGGAAGAAGAGCATGTAGTGAATTTCAAGAAGTTGTTCGACGGTGAGAAAGTTCGATTAAAGCTCAATCCACCAAATGTACGTTTGGGGCTACCTCGGGAAGTTGCTAGGCTTCATTATCGATGAAAGAGGTATCGAGGTTGATTCATTAAAAATAAAAGCCATTCAAGAGTTGCCATCTCGCGCGCAAAAGGAAGTTAGAGGATTTTAGGGAGATTAAATTACATCGCCTGATTTATCGCTTCGACTTACCAACCAATGCGACCCAATCTTTCGACTTCTTCGAAAACATAACCCTGGAGAATGGAATGAGGAATGCCAGTTGGCCTTTGATAAAATAAAACAATATTTGTCTAGTCCTCTAGTGCTAGTGCCACCAACTCCGGGAAGACCATTGATATTGTATTTAACTGTGTTTGAAAATTCAATGGGTTACGTACTGGGGCAACACGACGAGTCAGGAAAGAAAGAAAAGGCAATCTACTACCTCAGTAAAAAGTTCACTGAATATGAGGTAAATTATTCGTCCATTGAAAAATCTCATTACGCTCTGGTTTGGGTAGCTCGGAGACTCGGACAATATATGTTGTATCATACGACATGGCTAATTTCAAAGCTAGACCCAATAAAATACATGATGGAATCACCGCACTCTCGGGAAGAATGGCACGATGGCGAGATCCTCCTATCGAATATGACATTGCCTATGTAAGTCAGAAGTCAATAAAAGGGAGCGCAATAGCTGATTTCTTAGCGACTCGAATGACGGAGGATATGAGCCCTTGAAATTTGATTTCCCGACGAAGACTTAATGTGCATCACGAAATGGAATCCGAGTCATCAAAGAGAAGTCATGGAAGATGTGCTTTGATGGTGCGTCAAATGCTTTAGGGCATGGAATTGGAGCAATCCTGGTATCACCAAACGGGAATCATTATCCGTTCACTACAAGACTGAATTTCTTCTGTACCAATAACATAGCAGAATATGAGGCCTATATCATGGGACTTCGTGCAGCCATTGAACGAAACATCGAAATCTTAGAGGTGTACGGGGACTCGACCCTAGTGGTTTACCAAATCCGTGGAGAGTGGGAAGTGAGGGACCCAAAATTGATTAAGTCAGTGATTTAGTAGTGAATTGATCAAATAATTCAAAGAAATAACTTTTCATTACTTCCGCGAGAAGAAAACCAATTGGTGATGCCACAGCCACTTTGGCTTCAATGTTCAAAGCAAGTAAAGAAGCGAAATAATGCCCTCAAAATGAGCATATACGAGGTCCCTGCACACTGTTGTAGCATTGAGAAAGAGGCGACGGACGGCCATGGTTCTATGATATCTTAGAATATATCAAGAATCAAAGCTATCCCGAACAAGCGAATGAGAATGACAAAAGAACAATCGGAAGAATGGCGGTGGATTTGTTCTTGATGGGGATATCTGTATAAAGAGGAAAGGATCAAGTACTTTTGAGATGCGTGGATGATGTTGAAGCGAAAAGATACTTGAAGATGTCCATGAAGGAATCATGAGACACATGCCAATGGTTTCAGTATGGCGAGAAAGATTATGAGACTCGGTTACTACTGGTTGACGATGGAAAGAGACTGCATTAGTTTTGCCAGAAAATGCCACAAATGTCAAATCTACGGCGATAAAATTCATGTAGCCCCTTCGCCCCTTCACGTCATGACTTCTCCGTGACCTTTTTCTATGTGGGGCATGGATGTCATAGGGCCTATTTTCCCGAAAGCTTCTAATGGACATCGATTCATTTTTGTGGTCATTGATTACTTCACAAAATGGATAGAAGCCGCTTGTTTGCCAATGTGACCAAGACTGCGGTTTGCGGGTTTTTGAAGAAGGAAATCATTTGTCGATATGGTTTGCTGAAAGAATCATTTCGAGATAACGCCATGAATCGAATAACAATATGATGAAGGAAGTATGCGAGCAATTCCAAATAAAGCATCATAACTCCTCGCCTATCGTCCAAAGATGAGCGGGTCATTGAAGCGACCAATAAAAATATTAAGAGGATCATTGGGAAAATGGTAGAGACGTTTAAAGATTGGCACGAAGCTTCCATTTGCTTTGTTTGCATATCGAACATCTGTCTGAACATCTACGGAGCAACTTCTTTCTCTCTGGTTTATGGAATGGAAGCTGTGCTACCTATCGAGGTTGAGATCCCTTCTCTACGAGTCTTAATGGAATCAAAGTTAGAAGAAGCAGAATGGGTACAAGCTCGATATGATCAGCTGAACCTCATTGAAGAAAAGCGTCTCGAGGCAATTTGTCACAGGCGGATGTGCCAAAAAGAATGATAGCGACCCATGACAAGAAGGTACGACCAAGAGAATTCCATGAAGGAGAACTCGTGCTGAGAAAAATTCTCCCAATACAAAAAGATCTGCGAGGGAAATGGGCACCAAACTGGGAAGGACCGTACGTCGTAAAGAAGGCATTCTCAGGAGGAGCTTTGATCCTTACCGAGATGGATGGGAAAGAGTTGTCGAATCCAGTGAACTCAGATGCTGTGAAGAAATATTATGCTTAAGATGAAAACCCGAAAAGGGCATCTTAAAAAAAAAATGGATCAAGGTGAAAACCCTAAAATAGCGTCTTGATTATTACAAAAAGATTAGGATGAAAACCCCAGAGGGCGTCCTAATGAAACAAACTGGCGGTCGAGCGATAGGTCAAGCGGTGAGGCTCTGATTTGAAGCATTTAAAAGCTTGAAATCTTCTACGAAGAAGCCGCTCAAAAGATTTTGATTGAGGAGCGAGGAAGAGTTCATGTGTTGAATATCTAGAGCATTTGTTTCAGTTAAATCGATCCTTTCTTTCTTTTGACATTTTTACTCTCATTGTTTAACTTGCTTTGTTTGCCACATTTGAAATAGATGAATATGAAATATCATTTTGTCCCTATCGACCTTTTTCATGCATATCATTATTTACATGATAAATGGTGAAATGACATACTCTAAACAAAAGAAATGTTAAGCATTACGGATGAAAATTTGATAAGCACAAGAGTCTCAAAGTAAGAACAAAGTTCAATCGAGGCGGAAGAGTGATATCGAGAAACGTCGATTACTCGTGAAGCTTGAAGATGGTATAAGGCACGAAGAGAAAGTCGAGAATCAAAGCAATGAACACGGATCCTCAACAATCGTGGCTAAATGGACATACGACAAACATGCTTAAGGAGCCTTTGCATAATCATGTAAGCATGAAAGCATTTAAGACAAACATGTGCATATCATGATAACATCATGCATGACATATACAGGTACTCCAGTAGAGCAAGAAGATGTGATGATAGCTAAAAAGACACATGAGTTCCACCAGATGACATGTTCTGGTATTCTGATGTTTTATTTCAAAATTCAACTCATATTGCGAGAGATGAGTTGAACCTCAGGACACGCTGAGGTAATTTCAATTTCTGTTGTCAAAAAAAAAAATCAACTCGTATTACAAGAGGTGAGTTGAGCCTCAAGACACGTTGAGGTATTTTCAATTTCTTTTTCAAAAAATCAGCTCATATTAGAGAGATGAGTTGAACCTCAAGACAATGAGGTGTTTTCCATTTCATTCTTTAATTTACGTGTTTCAAAAAATCAGCTCATATTGAGAATGGTGAGTTGAGCCTCGGGACACCACGAGGTAATTTCAATTTCTTTTTCAAAATTCAACTCATATTGCGAGAAATGAGTTGAGCCTCAAGACACGTTGAGGTATTTTCAATTTCGCTTTTAAAAAAAACCAACTTATATTGCGAGAGGTGAGTTGAGCCTCGGTTCATGCCGAGGTATTTTCAATTCTCTTTCAAAAAATCAACTCATATTGCGAGAGGTGAGTTGAGCTTGAGATCACACTGCTTGAGGTATTTTTTTTCAATTTATATTTTCAAAAATCAACTCATATTGTGAGAGGTGAGTTGAGCCTTGAGTCACATATCGAGGCATTTTCAAAATCTGCTTTTCAAGTTAAGTTTCAAAAATCAACTCATATTGCGAGAGGTGGGTTGAGCCTCAAGACACGTTGAGGTATTTTCAATTTCTGTTTTTAAAAAATCAGCTCATATTGCGAGAGGTGAGTTGAACCTCAAGGCGAGGTGTTTTCCATTTCATTCTTTAATTTCTGTGTTTCAAAAAAATCAGCTCATATTGCGAATGGTGAGTTGAGCCTTGACTCACACGCCGAGGTATTTTCAATTTCCGTTTTTCAATTTCTACCTTTCAAAAAAATCAACTCATATTGTGAGAGGTGAGTGAAGCCTCAGGATACGCTGAGGTAATTTCAATTTCTGTTGTCAAAAAAATCAACTCATATTAGAGAAATGAGTTGAGCCTCAAGACATGCTGAGGTATTTTCAATTTTTGTCTTTCAAAAAATCAACTTATATTGCGAGAGGTGAGTTGAGCCTCGGGACACGCTGAGGTAATTTCAATTTCTGTTTTCAAAATTCAACTCATATTGCGAGAAATGAGTTGAGCCTCAAGACACGTTGAGGTATTTTCAATTTCTGTTTTCAAAAAAAAAATCAACTTATATTGCGAGAGGTGAGTTGAGCCTCGGTTCACATGCTGAGGTATTTTCAATTTCTGTCTTTCAAAAAAATCAACTCATATTGTGAGAGGTGAGTTGAGCTTGAGATCACACTGCTGTGGTATTTTTTAATTTATATTGCGAAAGGTGAGTTGAGCTTGTAATTTCTGCGAGAGGTGAGTTGAGCCTCGAGTCACATGTCGAGTATTTTCAAAATCGCTTTTCAAGATAAGTTTCAAAATCAACTCATATTGCGAGAGGATCACATGCCGAGAAGAGAATAAAGATTGAAGGCGATTGAAGGCGTCGATTCTGTCTCCTTAAAGTTGCAGTGGAGTTGATTGAGGGCATCGATCTTGCCTTTCAAAGTCGCAGAAGAAAAGACCACAAACCTTATCTCACCGAAGCGACGAAAAAGAAGATTGAAGTTGTAGATCTCACCTTTACGAAGTTACAGATGAAGTAGACCAAAGCCATAAATTTCATATCCTTGAAGTTACATTGGAATAGATTGAAGCTACAAGGCGTATATCATAAGATGCGATGGAGTGAACCAAAGCTACAAGATGCGGTGGATGAAAAGGGACTAACTAAACAAGAAGAGTTCTAAAGCAAGTCAAGACCTAGCAAGACCAAGACAAATTTGGTCTTCCTTGAAAGTCTTTGCTCTATTCTGTTGCCGACAATGAGCAAAGAGGGTAGTCTGTAGAAGCCCAAATTGCCCGGGCCCGATTTCATCAAAACCCAACCAAACCTCTAAACCCACTAAAACCCTTACCTCATGACCCATTTACATCTACCCAAACCCATTACAAAACCTAAACATTAGACCTAATTCAAAAGCCCATTAAGCCCCCAAAAAAACCTAACCCAAAAAAAAAAAAAAGAAAAGAAAACCTACCCCCAAAAAAAACCTAACCCCCCAAAAAAAAAGAAAAAAAAAGAAAAACCTAACCAAAAAAAAAATAAAAAAACCTAGCCACCTAACCACTTTCCCACTTGCCCCATTTTTCCTCCCATTGTCTGCCACCACCACCTACAAAATAGAAAAAAAATAATAGAAAATCATGTAAAAGATTGCTACAAAAGCCATTCAAAAATCATGTAAAAGGGAGGAGGAATTTTGATCAATACAAAGAATTTATCTTCAAAAATACCTAAAAGTGATTTTATCTTCTTTATTATTTTACTCTTATTTTTATTTTTATTTTTATTTTTTCCTTTTTGAATCTATTAATCTATATAGATACATCATAATAAAAATATAATAAAATATATATACAAAACAAATATAAAAAAATTACATTTTTAAATATAGCGTCTTGATGTTTGCAACAACGACAGACGGCGGCCAATGATCGACCATTGATGGCCCCCTGGCCGATTCCCTTCCCCTCCCTTCTTTCTTCCCTCTCTCTTCTTTTTTCATTTATTTTTCGTATTTACCTTAGATTTCATATTATTTTGCTATTTAATTTAGCTTTAAATATTAATCATGTTATATATGTAATATTGTTATCACTATTATTTTTATATATTGTTATTATTATATTATATTTAGCTATATATATATATATATTTTCTTTATGTTCCGTTTCTTACTATTGTATGCATATATATCTATTATTATATTTATTATTAATATTGTTAGCATTAGTACTTTTACTTAATGTGTATGTAGATATACATGTGCATATTAATAGTTTTTATCATATGTGTATATTGTATATATTATATTTATATTATATATATATTCTTAATGTTATTAGTTGTATACTTCTTGTATATTTCCATGTATATATTTTATATTGTCTCATGTACATACTCAAAATACTATTATATATATATTATTTTTAATACCATATCATGTATATATTATTATATTTATTTTATCCTATTATATTTATTATTAATATTAGTACACATATTTTATTATAGGAGTATATATATTCTTTTCTTTATATAGTATTATTTTCATATATCGTTATATTTATTATTATACTTATCATTTTCTCTATTGTTACTTACTATTTTGTTTTAAATTATTATGTATTATTTGGTATATATCGTCTTTTATTATTACTCTTATTATCATTATTAGTACATGTCCATTATATATGTAGATATTTTTAATACATATAAGTACATATTCATGTAGTGTCGTTAGCATATATATATATAAAATATATTTTTCTGTTATTAATATTTCTAATATATGTTGTATATTTTCATTTTGGTATGTCATGTATATATATATATATATATGTATATGTATGTTTTATGTATATATTGTTATTTTCTATTGTCATTATGAATATATTATTTTTCTTATTATATTGGTAGTACATCATTTCTATTTTTTGTAAATATTAATATTGTTGTTTTAATATTCTCGGTTTAACATTTCATTATTAATTGCATCGTTGTTTTGTATTATTTACAATTCTTATTTTAAATAATGTTTTACTCATAATTTTTAATTTCAATAAATAAGGCAACATGTCGATTTAATATTAAGTCATCGATTTCATCGCTATGTTGGGTGAATATCAATCGACTCGTGTTAAAGCAGTACGTCCTTCTCAAAAGAAAGCGAAACTTAAAATTTCTCGTGTTTTGATGGGATCACGATTCAATGTTACTTTGAACTTGCAATTTTGAAAATTAAGACAATACTTGTTTAATAAGATACCAATTTTGGGCGTCGCGAGGGTGCTAATACCTTCCTCGCGTAGAATCAACTCGAACCCAACTTTACTTTGGCTTTTGATGTAGACCTAAATTCGGCCTTCATTTTGTGCAAGAATAAGTTTTCTTTTCTAAAAAAGGATGATTTATTAGGTGTCCGGTCACACCTGGAAAAAAGATCGGTGGCGACTCCCTTTGTTAATAAAATCGAAAGTTGGTTTTCAAATGTTTAATAAATCACCACAATTAGCAAGCGAAACTAAATTTTTTTTACGTCGCTACAGTGATGGTCATGAGTTTATTGGATAAGGATTGAATTCTTATCTTTTAAAGTATTTCAAATTGTTGAGGAACTTGTTTATGAAGGCTATTGTGAGATAAATATTAAAGATAATTAATGAATAAAATCAGTCTCCTTTAGGCTATCAAACCATTAATGGATGATCACTTGAAGAGACCTATAAATAAGTTGTTGATCATGTGGAGTATTTTAGACACTCCCTGTTTAGAGATCTATTATGAAGAGAGTGATTTGTATAATTGGGGGTCAATATTAAGGTTGCAATTACTTCTTTGTGTAAAATAGATTGGACTTAAACTAATAATTGATCTGGACAATTAGTAAATAAAATCATTCTCTAAGTGAGGCTCCATATATGTAGGATTGAGGAATCCGAACTGTGTTAACAAATGTCATATGTCAATTCTCTCTTTACTTATCTTTTTGACTCACTTGCGCTTTGGACTGATTGTGCAAACTCTCTAATTCTGCGCAGATTCTATTCTAATAGTAGTTAAGTTTATTTGGTTTGGTTAGTTTGATCAATGAAAGTATGTTAGGTCGATTTTGATGTGTTCAAGTCGATTAAGCCGATTGTAAAAAAGTCGATTAAGCCAATTGTAAGAAAATCGATTGAACAAACTAACTGAACCAACTGCTCTAAAGCTGTGATTGAATTCAAATACGTATTTTTTTTAAACTATATCATCCTCTAAAGTTTTTACATTAACAATTACTTCTATGTCTTCCACTTTCTAATCAGTATACAATTCAATACCAATACATATTTCAGATATTCACATATAATCATACTTCGATTCAATTCCAACCACTTTTCAATCAATACACAATTCACATATTTACACATATTCATAATTTAATTTATTTTTATTCAATTCATATTTTTAATTTATTGTCCAATCAAATTTAAAATCACTAATTACTTTTCAATCAATATACATTTCAAATATTCACATATTTTCTTTATTTAATTCAATTTGATTCAATTAAAATCACTTTTAGTTTCCAATCAATATACCTTCAAATATTCATATAATTCATAATTCAATTACGTAATTTAAATAACTTTTAATTTCCAATTTGTTCAATTCAATTTCAATAGCCATAAACATTTTTGAATCAAATTCATTCAAATCAATATCATCATTTCAATTGCTTACCTAATTTTTACTTACCATGTATTTATTTAAAATATAACAATTAATAATAAATAAAATTTAATTATAGTAATACAAATCTTATCAGAATCGGAAGATATCACACTATTATAGGTTATGTAATGTATTTCTAGACTTCACATGTGCTACATTGGGTCCGAGAACCGACTAAACCTTAGCTCTGATACCACTAAATGTAACGCCCATAACCCGAATCCATCACCGGAATAGAGTTACGGAGCATTACTGAAGTTACCAATTTATTTATCAAATATTTTATTTCGTCTAACGTTCATATTTGGAACCAATTAAAATCAAACATATTGTTCCTTAAACATACTTATTTTTCTCGACATGTTTTACTTGAATTTATTACTCGTCTCAATATACTTAATTTCATTGTATCAACGTATCAAAGATAATCACATATTTACATGTCATGATAAATATTATTCTCTTGTCATTTCTTCATAAACATAAATTGGGTAATTCATTATATCGATATTTCATGCATTTAAAAATACAATTCAAGCTACACTACTTACCTCGTTGATTGTTCATGTTTATAATTTCATTTATCCGATATCTTTTCTTTTCCACGTTCAAGTCTCGTATTTAAGTCATCCGGATCTTTATAATAAATTTGATTTTCGTTTTCATTTATTTCATGTTCTAATACATTCAATTAATGCTATAAATAAAATTACCATTTTACCTCTAAACTTTTAATTAATGACGATTTCATCATTAGGCTCAAAAAAATAAAATTCTTGCAATTTAATCCTTATTTCCAGCCGTTATTCTCATACAAATTGATAACAACCCATGAATTCTATAAAATATCAGAATTTTCCATAATTTCAACACTCAATTTAATCCTTAAAACATATTTTTTCCCGATCTTGAACTAAATTATCACCTCATCAATTATGTTTATATTTTAATATTGGAGTTTATTTGGGTATTTAATTGATAATATTTTTATATTTAACATTACAATTTATTTAAAATATTTTGTATTTATATTAAAAGTCAATTAAAATTTTGAATTTTTCTAAAATAATCTATAATATATTAAAAAAGTAAGAATAAAAACATAAAATATAATTTAAATTTCATATTTATCAAATAATTTAATTATATTCTTTACATAATTTAAACTAATATGCTAAATATATACTATAATTTAATTTACTAATTAATTTTTCAATCTTTAATCACTACAGGAAAATAGAGCAAAAACGTCACTATATGTAATGTTGCTAAAAAATGCCGCTAAAGACTAAGATTTTAGTCAGCTTATATAAAAAACGCCGCTAAAGACCAGGACTTATAGCGGCGCTTATATAAAAACCGCCGCTAAAGACCAGGACTTTTAGCGGCGCTTTTTTAAAAAACGCCACTAATTTGTCCAATTTTGCAATATGTATTTTGCACCTATATCCAACCTTCCCAAGAAACTCAACCAAAAACAACAAATATACTATGAAATCTAACCAAAACCATAAATTTAAATAATACAAAATTATCTGAAAAATATATTATATAAATTGTAAATGAATATTCAAAATATTCTTACAATAATGTTAAAAGTTACAAGAAAACAAATGTCTAAGATGGCGGATTTTGAAATTCTTTGGAACATAGTCATCATAGATCAAGTCATATTGGAGTTCATTGTATTTTACTTACTCTCGCCTCCCCTCGCCTTGCCTCCACCTCCCTCGCTGCCTCCGCTCTAAGTTGAGAAATTTGCTCATCTGTGCTAGCTTGTATCTGAACTATCGATCTTTTAGCCTCGAACTTGACTTGACTTTGACTCGGAAGGCATGTATTGGTGCGAGGTGGATCCAAAATATTGGGTCGGGTTAACACGGATCCTTGAAATCTAACGACCATACCTTTCAGGACCCAAAACTTCATTAATAATTCATTATCAATATCCTCAAAATTAACAGAACTATCGATCAAGCGGTCGCTTCATACTCTGCCTTCTTATCTTTTAGTTTCTCCTAATAAATCACTCAAAGAGTTAGAAACGAAATATACAATAAAAACGAATACAACGTAACATTATTTAAAATTAAACTAATAAAAGCATTTAATTAAAACATTATAATTAAATATTATAAATATTTATAATGAATCAAATTTTATTAAGTAAATATACCATAATTTCTGTAGCCTCAAATGTCATCGGAGTTCCATCTTTTTTCCAGTGCGTAATGTCAAAAAGCTGAAGGCGTCCAACTTTTTGACCAGACGAGGCTTCCTACAATATAGTAGTAAAAATATTATTTAATAGTAAAAAGTCATTAATACTTGATAGAATTAATAAATCCATAGTACCGTGGCCTGAGCTACACAAGTAAAACTTCTCGACCTACTGGTAATAAATAAATTTTTATTTTTGCCTGCTGCTTGTTCCAACTCGCTCACGGTCTTGCATAATGAAATTATTATTACGTATATAGTAAATACTATAAACCGAAGAATTTATAAGAGTTTGCAAGTACATAATACCTCTCCTTTCTTCGAATTCCAAAATCGAACCGCATCTTCCCATTGGTACCTCAGCATTCCTGGTGGGACATTTTGCAATTTTTCTTCGAGGCTTATGGGTTTTTTAAAATATTCTTTTTTCAAACTGTTTTTATGGTCTCTCCCTTTTTTACCCAATGCCTTCTTGATATAGGCATCAGAGACCTCTAAAACAAACCTCTCCTAAAAAACACAAGTTTAGGAATTAAATATAAATGAAACTTAAACCAAAGTATTATAAATTACATTAACGTTTTGTTACCTTAATATTAGAGAGCTTGATTTTTATTGCTATCGGGCATGTTATGCCATGATTAAGTAGTTGATGGGCAACATATTGACATTTCGTACTATAATGCCTAAATAGCACTGCTAAAAGTCGAGCTTCTTGTCCAACAGTGACCATGGTCATTTCTAGTTACTTTGACACGCTCGATGAATTTAAGTTATATAAATCATTAGGAGCGTCGTCATCGACCTCTCTGCGTCCCACCATTCTCAATTGAAAAATAATATATTATTACTATATTGAAATTTAAAAATAAATCGAGTAATAAAATTTAATACAATTTGTAAAATAAACTTAACATTACTTTGAAATTCCACGACTCGTCAAGTGTCTCCAAGACGCTTGAAGATCCAACAACTGTCTGCATTCAAGACTTACTTCTTCCGAATTTGTAGTATTCTGCACAATACTAAGATCTCTTAATCTTCTTCTAGGCATTTTCCCGCAACATATAAAATAGTTAAAATTTTAGTAAGAAATAACAACAATAGTAAATATAAAATAGTTAAATTATATAACATGACCAATGTTAAAATTATAACATTACATATAAAAAAAATATCATAAAATCTTACTACATCATAAATCGTAAATATCTTCGTCCACATCCTGACGAACCTATTGAAATTGTGTACTAGTACTAGGGATATTTTCATTTAAGTTTTGTTCTGGAAAAGGCAAAGTTTCTGATCTTTCAACGATGTCCTCTCTACTTCCATTCCC
The DNA here is from genome assembly GCF_025698485.1 of Gossypium arboreum. Classification (NCBI taxonomy): domain Eukaryota; kingdom Viridiplantae; phylum Streptophyta; class Magnoliopsida; order Malvales; family Malvaceae; genus Gossypium; species Gossypium arboreum. The sequence continues at coordinate 7,635,709 of NC_069073.1, read as the reverse complement.
CATGTCAAACAAGTCTCTAGGGGTGTTTCGGAGTACAACGTACCAACCCTCATCAATTGGATCTTTCGAGTAAAAAACTTGTTTAACTTGAGAAGAAAATACATACTGCTCGTCTATCAAATGTTCTCCAAGTGTGAATTAATCAAGAGAAATTCACCATTGTAAAACCAAACTGATCATTTTAATTCCATGAGCGAGATTAGCATCAGCCCAATCACATCGAAATAAGACAACTTTCCATTTTCCATAGTAATCCAACTCAATAATGTCGGTTAGAAGTCCGTAATACTCCACATTTCCTCGACAGATTCTCGTCCCTAGCACTAGCGTAACTTGTAATTAAAGAATTAACAACTACTCCACAATTTTGAGTTCTCCTCAATCTCTCGCGATATTTGGTATGAAATCTGAATCCATTCATGATGAAGCCACTATATCTTTTTACTACTCGATTCGGACCTTAGGAAAGCCATTTAACTTCGTCATTAACGACATTCCCACTCCAAACCTATTGAATCAAAAGTAAATTGAGTAATTGTAAATGTTATAAGAAAACATTATTATTTGTCAATAAAATGTCGAGTTGCATACCGTTTGGCTTAACCATTCATGAAAAGATTCTGCGAATAACCTATTAATCTCGCGATGTTGTAATCTTCGTGAGCGTGAATGAGATCTTAAGACTTGTTTGTACTCACTATGTTAAAAACATGTTTAATTCGTTAAAAATAAACAAATCAAAAAAAGATGAATATTTATCATATTCTAGAACTTACTTGCGTAATTGTTCAAGTGCATCGTGGTGGAAAAGAACATATCTATGTGCTTGTATCCAAGATCGGTCATCTAATTTTGCAATTTCAACTTTGCCGATTGGTTCTCCATAACTTTGAACTAAATAAGTTTCGGCCAAGCTAAGATCATTGAGTCCGGCATTTCTACTTGGTCTATTCAATCTTATTTCAACATCTTCTAAATATCTAGAACAGAATGTCATACACTCCTCTGCCAAGTAGCCTTCAGTAATTGATCCTTCCGGATAACGCTTGTTACGGCAATAAGACCTCAATTTGCTTAGGAACCTAAACACCATATACAACATTATCAAAACTGGTAACTATAGGTATAAAGGTGAATGCCTTTGAAATAAATTAGCACCTTTCAATTGGATACATCCAACGATAGAAAATCGGCCCACCAATTATTGCTTCACGAGGGAGATGAATGACAAGGTGCACCATAATAGTGAAGAAGGAAGGTGGAAAGATCTTCTCCAAATTGCATAATGTCAAAGCGGCTCGATCTTGTACTTTTTCAAGTTCTTCAACATTCAGAACTTTGCCACAAATTGCTTTCATTATATTGGACAATTCAATTATACAGGACGTTACCTTCTTTGACATATAGCACCGTAAAGCAACTAGAAGTAGATCTTGCATCAAGATGTGATAGTCATGTGATTTTATTGAATAGAGTCTTCGATCTTTAAGACTTACACATCGAGATATATTTGATGCATACACATCTGGAACCTTTATATCCTTCAACACCGTGCAGAACATTTCTTTCTCTTCCTTTGACATTGCAAAAATTGTAGGCGGCAACCAATATTTTCCATTAGGACGTACTTGGGGATGAAGATCACGCCTAATTCCCATGTGAACTAAATCAAGTCGACTCTGAAGATTATCTTTTGATTTACCATTGACGTTCAAAATTGTCTAGATGATGTTCTCGCAGACATTCTTCTCAATATGCATCACATCAAGATTGTGGCGTAATATGTGATGCTCCCAATAAGGTAACTCAAAAAAAATACTTCTTTTCTTCCACAAGTCTGTCTCATTAGGGTCATCCTCCTCGTCAGATTCATCATCAGATTCATCCCTCGATCGTCTATTTGTTTTCCTGTTAGATGGTTGATTCAGCTTCCCGTAACTGAAATCCATATCTTTTAACATGAATAAGATTTCAGATCCAATAGTCTGCTCAGGAGCTTTTTTCAACTCTTGATCACAAATAAAGCCCTCGAAATCTATAGCTATGATTTTCATCTAACCACCGACGATGCCCCATATAGCGAACTTCTTCCCATTATATAACCACTGTGAACACGTTTGAGCAGCACAACAAGGACAAGCATAACGTCCTCGGTACTCCAACCAGATAAATTCGCATATCTTGGAAATCATTAATTGTCCACAAAAAGCGACGTAGGTAAAAGTTCTCTTTTCTTAATACATCATACGTCTCAACACCGCCCATAATTGTTTTAACTCTTCAATAAGTGGTCAGTAGATATATGTCAATATCATTTCCGGTATTTCTCTCGGGATAATCATAGATAATATCAAAGAAGATTGCTTCATGCGAGCCATGGAGGCAAATTATAAGGAACAAGGACCACGTGCCAAATCTTGTACGAGGTGCTCATGATTTTAAAAGGATTAAATCCGTTAGATGCTAACCCGAGCCTTACACTCCGAGGATCACTTGTAAAGCTTGGAAATTTATTGTCAAATGATTTCCATGCTAAAAAATCTACAGGATGCCTTAATAATCCATCATCCATTCGTTGATCATGATGTCACGTCATAAACTCGGCTGTCTTTGACGACATGAATAGCCTTTGAAGCCTTGGGATTAGCGAGAAATAACGTAAAATCTTGTTCGGCTTCCTTATTGACTGTGGCCCATATTCATCCTCATTAACATCTTCTGCATCTCTATTCATCCAACGAGATTTACCGCAAACATGACAAGACCGTTGATTTCTCCGATCACCCCAATACAACATGCAATCATTTGGGCAACTATGAATTTTGTTGTACCTAAGGCCCAAATATTTTATCACTTTCTTCATGTCTTTACATGATTGAGGGATTTTTGCAAACGAGAACATTTCTCTCAAAAGCTCTAACAGCATTGTCAAAGAGTTTTCGGTCCACCCTCCCAAACATTTTAAGTAGAAAAGGTGAATACAGAATGACATTTTCGAAAATTTTGATCCCTCATAAAGTTCTTCATTCATTTTACCAAGTACGTGTAAAACTTCGTCATTTCTTCATTTGGTTGTTCATCCGGTACACTTCTTCTCGTTTCCATAAAAGTATTCCCACTGATATTATAATCATCGGATGCAACATAGTTTGGTAGAAATGATTGGAAACCTTCACTCCGCATATTAAATGCATCCCGCATCATACCTTCCATGTCATCTTCTCTAACATACTAACGGTAACCACTATAAGGATAACCCGGATTAATCATCGAAGAGGCTCCACTAGGTGTACACTCTCCATGGAAAATCCATTTTTTATACCCCCGAATGAAGTCATCAACAATTAGATGTTCGTAGACAACTTCACAATAATGCCAATAGATATTGCTACACTTCTTACACGGGAAAAGAATCATATTCTCTTGGCTTGAATTGTGAAATGCAAAATCTAAAAAAAATTGCACTCCATTTTGATACTCGTTGCTTGCCCTTGAGAAATTCATCCAAGTCCTATCCATTTCGTAGTTGTTGAAGTCTAAAGTTGGCAATAAGTTACACGGGTAAGTTGTTTATTATGTAAGTCTTGATATGATATATTTTTATGTTTTATGTAAGTTATGTAGATTATGTAAGTTATGAAATTTGAACTTTAAACTATATGCTTTTAAGGAAATTATTAGATTAAACTACATGTATTAGTTAAGTTATGTAAGTTGTTATATACGTTATGTGAGTTATGTAAATTATGTAAGTTATGTGAGTTATGTAAGTTGTTATGTAAATTATGTAAGTTATGTGAGTTATGTAAGTTGTTATGTAAATTATGTAAGTTATATGAGTTATGTAAGTTATGTAATTTATTTAAGTAATGATCAATATTAATACTATTTTGATAAAATTAGTTATAACTTTTAAAGACATTTAAAAATATTAAATATTAAAATCAAACATTATTAATATAAAAAAAATAGTAATTTGAATATAATAATATCAAAAAAGAATCGTAGTTTTATTTTTATAAGTAAATTGGAAATAAATTGAGGTTATATAAATATTCAATAGTAAATGAGCTCGATAGAACTTTTTTCATGTCTTTTTAAATTTTTTAAGATTCATCATACGTGGCGTTGTTACATCTAGGGAGGATCCATTATATCTTACAGCTCGATATAAGGCAACCCGTTAGGTTTCCAGCCTATATACTTTGAATCTTTAAAGTATTTAAAATAAGGTTGGAGAGAAGGTCAGTTATTGTTGTAATTTTAATGGACAAGCAAGCTACATGGTAATAAAATTAATTCATACTTATTCATACTTAAGTTGAATCAAATAATAATTAAGTTGAGCCAAATATAAAAACTTATTCATACTTATTCATACTTCAAATAATAATTAAGCTACAAGAATCAGGTCTGGTTCAAGTTTATTTAAAGGGCTGCAATTCATACATTTAAAGGGCTGCAACTCATACATTTGATTAATGTTATGAAATAAAGGGTGTGCTTGTTTTTCTATCCCATAAAGGATTAGACATTTCAATCGCCAACCCTAAGGATGAAGAGAACTTTGCAAGGACTTTCAAGAGTAAGCCTATCAATTATAGTCCATATTCACTAATATAGCTATCATAGTTCCTAATGCATATATGATAAGGATACTCACAGTTTGATTAGTTAAACCTAGAAAAGCAATAACCAAATGCACAATCCCAAACTTATATTTGCTAATAACAGGTGGGAATAAACAAATAAAATGATAAAAAAAATAGAAGCTGCCGATTAACCGCATGAGGAGGCTTGAACCGAAAAACAAAGCAAGAAGACCAAAGATGACAGCAAAAACCGCATTCAAAATAGACAGGCAGCGAACTCCACCTACAGATTTCAGTTGGGAATTTAGCATCCACTCCAATCAATGAAAGTAACATGCGCATTTATATAAAAATAGAGAGATGAAAACCAGCTTGAACTATCAGTCAGGTAACTACAAAGAAAACTTGGCTAGCAAATGAAAGTATATTCAAGCAACTAACTTGTTAATAGCTTTATAGTTAATAACTTTCAAAAGGATGAACAACAAAAAAAAGATGCTGGTTATTTACTATGAAATAGCACCTAGAACAGATTCAAATTCTTTCTTAACAGATTGCAACAAGTAGAACCATTTGCTTCACAACACAGCTTATACTTCATTTTGCAATTAAGAGGTTTACTTGAAACCTCCAAATGCAAGAAGTGAGAAAACAGTTTCTATTTTTTAAGGAATTATAACAAAGGACCAAAGTTCCAAAACCAATAAGAAATTAAATTAAATAAATGAAAAATACAGCATACCTCTTTTTGAAGCACAGTAATTATTCTCAACCACCTTCAAACATCCATGCCTATTTGGAGCAAAATAAGCAACGGTAATTCCTGCATCATGACTAAGCCATTAGAGAGTAAGACAACAGAAAGCATAGTCATATCAAGATAACAGATCAACAAGCCAGGATAGTAACATAACAAAAAATAAATAAAAATGATAAAGAGAATCAAACATATACAAAAAAACCGAAGACCCAACATCAAAGCAATTCCCACTAAATTTTTAGCACTAAATAAACCGGCAAATAACATCAAGAAAAAAAAAAAACAACAACAACAATAGCCTCAATAAAGCAAACATAAAATCATCAAATGAACATGTACAACAGTAAACAATTCCAAATTTATGATCCAACATTTTCGAGCCTGTTTTAACCTAGTAATAACAAAAGAAGAGAAAGTCAAATTCTGCTATTAATCCCTATACTATGTATAAATTGTAGATTTAATCTCTATAATTTAATATCGTCATTTTTAGCCATACTTTTTGAACTTTAAAATTTCAATCCTAACCCAATTTCTATACTCTACCATTTTCAATAATATTAAGCGATAAACACATTATCACATATGTAATCAGGGGTGATCTGCCTTGCCCCCAAAATAAAAATTTGTATTAACCCTTTTAAAATCTAAAAAATTGCAAATTAATACATGATAAAATGGTATTTTGTCTCCCTAAACTGATAAAATTGTGATTTAACCTTTCTAAAAATTATAAAGCTTTAAGGTTACAAATCAAAAAAACATTTTAGTTCTCATAAAAATTTTAATTTTAATTTCAACCCCTCCATAAAAATCACTTCCTAGCTTCGCCCCTATTTGTAATGTTATGAAAACTTGTTATTATTACATAATACTCGCACAAAAAGGCATATTATTTTAGTTAATAGTTTAACAATTATTGTCTAAGTCGAGACTGAAATTTCAAAATCTTTAAAAGCATAAGGACTAAAAAAATGATCCATTGGAGAATAATGACTAAATCCTCAATTTTTGCATAGCACAAGACTAATAACTAAATTTGACCTATCAAATTTAACTGATATTGTTTAGATTAAAATTGAAAATTTAAAATTTTAAAAATATAAAAATGAAAATTAACCAAATTCAAGCAACCTATGATTGTACAAGGGTTAATAGCAAAATTTGACCCTTTTTTTTTATATTTCACCCAAAAACAAAATTACTTTAACTGAATCAAAATATTTACAACTGAACAAAAAAAATTAAAACTGAAATGTGAAATGTAATGAAAAATACCTTATTCACGTGATTGGTTTATTCTTTATGAAGTTAAATTTCTTTTTTTTTTTAATTTTGTTGTTCTTCCGCTTTCTTTAATGCCTTTGGCCCTTTGCAAGTTTATATTTGCAAAGCTTAAAAATTGTGAAATGGTAGTGCCACTGTGCCATTTCCATTGCAGGAACTGTGTTTGTCCTTGTAAGAAAAGAAGCAAAAAACAAACTATTAACTTACACTATTTAATTCATAAGTTACCGATTGGTTGTGGCAGAGAAGAGCGAAAGTGACGGTCGCAGTAGAGGAGACGGCGATGCAGCAGGTGGTCCACTCGGAGTCTTCAACGGCAGTCGGAGTCTTCAACGGCAGAAGGATATTTCGATTTTGATTCGGGGAAATATTTAGGGATTAGGGGAAAAGTTAGGGATTTGGAGAAATTTGGGTGGGGGAAAACTAAGTTCTTTCGGGTTTAACATCATGGATATATTGGATGGAAAAAAACGACGACGTTTTCGTATAAAACTGAATCAATTTGCGGCGTTTCTAATAAAGCGCCACTAAAAACATAGAACAAAACGCAGACGTTTTGTAAACATTTAACTCATATTTGTGGCGTTTCCAGATAAAACGCCGGTAATGTATAGCCTATTGCGGCGTTTGGTTCCAAACGCCACTAATAACATTGCCAAAACGGCATCGTCCACTAAAACCTTAATACAAATTTGCGGCGTTTTATATAAAGCGCCACTAAAAACAAAGAATAAAACGGCGTCGTTTAGAAAACACATAACACAAATTTGCGGTGTTTTTGTCAAAGCGCCACCAATAACAAGTATAAACAGTGTCGTTTCTTGAACTCGTAATACATTTTTGTGGCGTTTGTACAAAGCGCCACTAAAAACAAAACATAGAACGGTGTCGTTTTGCTGCTAATGTATAACCTATTGTGGCGTTTTTTGGACTCATAATACACATTTGTGGCGTTTTGAATGAAAACGCCGCTAAAGCATAACATTTTGTGGCGTTTTGTGGAAAACGCCACTAATTATGCAGCATTAAACGGTAGCGTTCTAATATCTTTTTAATGTATATTAGTGGCGTTTTTAATAAAAACGCCACTATTGTTTAACTTAATTAAAATTTGATTCACGTTATACCTTAATCTAGATAGCCAAATTTTAATGGCCAATGCAAACAACTAAAATGACAAAAAAATATGATTGTTAAGACACTTGTTATTCGTTAACTCAAATAAAATGTTTTAAAAGAACTAAATTAGAATGCTAGCCATAATTTAAGAGAGATATTTACTGAATTCCAAAATAATATTTTTCATAAATCTAAAAGTAAACATGAAATATATGTTGAATTGAAAAGGAGATCAATTAACATTTTGATATATAATTAGTCATCTATTTGTGAAATGCATCATTTTGCCATTTCACTTTTTTTCCTCTTTTATTGTTTTGTGAAATTTATTTTTAGGGTTTACAAATTTAGGGTTTATAATTTAGGGTATAAGTGTTTAAAGATTTAGTTTTTAGAGTTTGGAGTTTTAGGGTTTAAAAGGTTTATAGGTCATGGATTATGATTTAGGGGTTAGGCTTTATATTTTAGGGTTTAATTAGGTAGTTTAAGGTTTTAGGATATTGCTTTAGAGTTTAAGGTTTAAATGGTTTAGAGTTTAGATCATGGGTTATGATTTAGGGGTTAGGCGGTCATGGGTTATGATTTAAGGGTTAGGCTTCATATTTTAGGGTTTAATGTAGTTTAAGGTTTTGGGATTAGCCTTTAGGGGCAAAAATTCAATTGTAAGTGAAAATGCAATCTGATGATCATTTTCTTATTGGAACGTTATAAGTCCCCATATTTTTTCCATTTATAATTTATTTTCAGGGTTTAGAGTTTTAATGTTTATGTAGGGTTTAATTAGACCCTTATAAGGATTTAGTTTGTATGGTAGGGTTTAAATAAAAAAAAATTCATTTTAGGGGGGCCGAAATCATTTCAACCCCATAGTTATGTCCCTGATTTAATATGATTCACTTGAGATTGTAAAAACTCAAATTCAAGTTGAATTTGTAATTTGAGACGTAAAATTTTAATATTTAAGTTGGATTCAATTTTATAAGATTCAAAATAAAAATCGATGCATTAAAAAGTAGTTGATTAAGTTTGGTTTTGGGGAGGGGGAACTAATTTTGGAAAAATACTAAGGCATTTCGGGGATAACAAAATAGAGTAGTTAAAATAATAAATATTAGCGGCGCTTTTATAAAAACGCCACTATAGCTCAACCTTTTGTGGCGTTTGGACCTAAAGCGCCACTATATCTCAGTTTTTTGCGGCGTTTTGCATGAAAACGCCACTATTACTCAGTTTTTAGCGGCGTTTTGCACGAAAAAGCCACTATTGCTCAGTTTTTAGCGGCGTTTTTCATTCAAACTCCGCTAATGTATAATATTTGCGGCGTTTTTCATTCAAACGCCACTAAAAATGCCGCTAAAAGTCTGTTTTCTTGTAGTGAATATTCCACACTTAATTCAACTAAACCCTAACTAATATTATTATTACTATTGTTGAGTATTTTTCTCTGTTTCATTTGAATAGTGGTATTTGCCTATTTATATGATATAAGTATTATTCATTGATGTGACGTGCTAGGTGAGTTTCATGCACATTAACACGTATTTTACTTTAGACCTAACATGTATTTATATAATATTATGTGTGACTTTGCGGGAGAACATAGATACCTAATTTACAAATTCGATCTGCGAAATCGATGCGTGAACTCAATAGAAACTGGCCCATCCTACTCAAATTCATTCAAATTTTGAGCCGATGATAACATGTAGATGATTCTGGTAAATGATCCAAAGGCAGATCCTAAGTTTGCAACACTGCCCACTATTACAAATAATTTTATTTTCACCATCTCTTAATAATATATATTTACCATTAATGTTGATTTATATACATGCAGATGCAGTGGACAGAAAAGCTCAAAGTACTGACAAATGAAAGAATAAGAAATGAATTTAATTGAAAAAGGTGCATTTGCTATCCTCCATAGCCTGAGCTAAGCTAAGTGATTGATTGTGCAAGCAAAGCAAGCCCTACCCATATTATAATTATCCTTAAATTTGGTGTCTCCATGTTAGATTCTCTCTTTGTCTCTCTTACGCTTTAATTTTTATAAGCTACTACTGGTTGTTCCTCTACTACTTCTTTATGTCTTCGCCCACCACTTCCCTCTTAATTTATAAATATATTTCCCTTTATTTGTTGCTTCACTTTTAAAACTAACCATATAAAAAGCTGTCTCTTTGCTTGTAATGTTCTTCCTCTAATTTGTGAGGAAAGGTAGCCCCCATATTTATACTTGTTAAGTTTGTCACTAATTTGCAGGTGGATGGTTTTTTTGGGGAGAGATGAGTAATAATAAGCCAATCTCAACAAGCGGCGATGGAGGAGATAACTGCAACAAAGTGGTGGTGAGGTACAAGGAATGCCTAAAGAACCATGCAGTAGCCATTGGAGGGAACGCCACAGATGGGTGCGGGGAGTTCATGCCAAATGGAGAAGAAGGCTCCCTCGAGGCGCTTATCTGCTCGGCTTGCAACTGCCATAGGAACTTCCATCGAAAAGAGACAGAATGCAGTGGTTGCTGCCCCTCTGAGTTTGGGGGAGAACTCATGTTGGGTCATCTTCAAAGTTACATGTTGAGGTCCTCACCGCAACCGATGACAGTGTCGTACAAAGGTGGAGGGTCGATCCCATCAGAAACAAATGAGAAAGATGATGGGAAAGTGAGGAAAAGGTTTAGGACCAAGTTCAGCCAAGCACAAAAGGAAAAGATGTTGAGCTTTGCAGAGAAGGCTGGTTGGAGAATTCAAAAGCTGGATGAGAATGTGGTGCAGCAGTTTTGCCAGGAGATTGGCATCAAGAGGAGAGTCCTTAAGGTGTGGATGCACAATAACAAACAAAGCTTTGCAAACAAAAACAATGTCTCTGCTGCTTGAATTTATTTCAACATTATCTACGTCTTTCTCTACTATTCTTATAATTTCATCTTAGGGTTTCTCTTCTTACAACTATAATTTCCCATCTATTCTTTATTTTAATATTTTTTTATACATCCTACCAACCTATCAAATACATAATGATGACTAAACAAAAATGGTTTTAAAAAGTAGAGTTAGTTCATAATTAATACCACCATAAATTTCAAACACCTATACAGGTATGATCGGTAGCATTCATTAATAGGCCAAACTAAGATGAGCTTCTTGGTTCATCTTCATAAAGTTTTGCATTAAAACCAAACAACTAATTTAGAAATTATATTTTTGGTAAAAAAAATAGATTATAAATTAAAGCTCAAAAAATACAAAACTTAAAATTAAATTACATTTAGAACGATGAACACTTTAATTATTAGTTCAACACACGAGGTTTGAATAAATAAAAAATTTAATAGAACGAATAACAAGCGTTACAACAATTGAATAGCATTAATTTAGAGTTATTAAATAATTGGATTATTTCTGAAGGCAGGAAGTGTTCCAGCAAAAATATTAGGTAAAAAAATGGATTTAAGAAGCAAACTATTGAGGAATCTATTTTGCTGAGCATGAACTTGATTCTCTCCTTGAAAACAATGGTTTAATAGGATCTATAAGCTTTGTAAAGTCCTATGTTAGACAAATGGTACTTTAGCTTTATGCTAATATGTTGAGAAGCATCAATGATGGTCAAAACAAGGTGTACATCAAAGGAAGATGGTATGACTTTAATCTTGAATTGATTAGGAAGGTGATGAATTTGCTACTACCAGAACATTGAACTGGATGAGCATTTGGATAAATTACTTCGATCATCACCAACAATGTTCAACTCTCATGGCCAACAAAGGGTAACATTCATGCATCGTCCCTTGCCACAAGGAACTGACTGCCAAACAGTCAAAGGGATTGTCAGCAAGAAAGCTATTGTGTTGATCAGAAAGGTAGTAGAAATGGTGGAGTTTCCACATTTGTCTATGAAGAGGCGGTCAAACACGCTAAAAATGTTCATGCTAGGTACCTTCAAGTATTTATGAAGCAAAATCCAAAACTAATTCGAGCCACTAAACATCCTAGAAGAGCTATTGCCGAGCTCAAATTTCCCCCAAAATGGCTCGAGGAAAAGCATGCATCGACTAACATTGCAGATCAACCTGATGAGGATAAAGAAGAACCTGCTGGTGAGTACGCATCAGTGGCTCCTAAAGTGCCCACTGTCACAAGCCTTTCGAGTAACCTTGAAGGGTTCAAAAAAAGGATGGTTGATCATATCACTGCTTCCATTGAATCTCACAATCTAGTCATAGCAAAGCTTCAAGGGAGATTAAGGTTATCCGGAAAATCAGGGACTGGGAGGTAGCTTTGCCCAACAATTTGCTCAGCTGGTTGATTTTTTTGTTACCCCTTCTTATAGGAGTTATTTTGTTTTGTTTACTTTGTTATTATAGAATTTTTGTTTCTTCTGTATTACAAGCTTTGTAACTAATGGATATTGGAGATTTTATTGGTGATTGGTTTTACCCTACTGCACATTTTCTTATCATCTTACATAGATATAATTATAGTATTTTTGCTGATAATTATGCAAATTCAGACAAGCATTAATGGTTAATTTTCTCAGCTAAGTTTGATGGATTAAGGGAATTGTGCTGAGGGGCAACCATAATTATTTGTTCTAATGATAAGATTTTTTATTTGTTTAGTTTTGTTTAAAAAATTCTTAAAGATGGCAATTGTTGAGGTAAATGTTTTGAAGTCACTATCAAAATATTAATAGAAGTGACCATTACGACTATTACTACGACAGACCAGTTTACTTGTTATATTTGAAGTTGACAATTTTTAAAGCAATATCTTTGAATTTTAAATGATTTTGATATTGTAGAATTGTATAAGCCTAACTATGAAGAATAACCCATTTGAAGTAACTTATCTTGAATATTGAATTGGATTATATTAGATCAATCAAATGGACCCTTATATTGTGGAGATTGAATCGAGACAGCATTTAAGACATATCTCCAACTATCCATTTTATGTTGGTTTTTATTGTTATATATTGTATTTTGCTATTTAAGTTGTTGTTTAATAAGAGATTAAATTGTAATTGATTTCCCTATATTAACAAGTCTAAAACTTTTATGTATTAAGCGACTTATATATGCTTTGTAACTGAGTATTGAAAGCACTTATCTGCATTGTTGAACGATTTTTTTTTAAAGTGCATTTAATAAAATAAACATGTTTTGCTTTCTGCCTAAGGTCTTAGTGGTGAGTGATATTACAAAAGTGAGATTACTATACTAGGTGTGATAGAATTTAAATCATTTGTTATATTAAGATTAAAGATAGTGAATTTACTCACTAAACTAGACTCCACCAATGTATGGAAACCAAACTATACCAACAATATTCTGTGTTTTGTTTTTCTCTGTTTTATTGCAGTGATCATTACAACCTTTACTTCTAGTCAAGCACTTTGTTTTTTAAGCAATTAGCAAATATCCGTTTTAACATGTATATATGTCTGTGTGTGCATATATATATATATATATCTCTTTCATGGTGTTTCTTCAATGAAAAAACTCCATGATACTCCTGGAAAAAAAACGTATTCTGAAAAATAATATTTGAAGATGTTTAGTTTGAGAAATAATATAAAAATTGTCCCGAATTGTGCTGCAACCAAGTCTTTGCCCACAAGGACATAACACCAACAGAACAAAAGCAGGCTGTTGTAAAACAAACTTTTCATGCTTCAAATTTAATTGGAACAAACTGAACACAATTCAAGTCGTTAAACGTGTAGATATACATACTGCACAGATTGAACAAAGGGCTGGCATTTTATCTTTCTTGTATCTACTTTATTTGAGATAAAATAGATTGAATAAATAGGTGATATTGCAGCACACTTGTTAAATGAAACATCAGCTGGCTGAGTTGAACTGGTAAGAAGCATAGGAAAGAGCACCAAGTTGCCAGCTGTGATGGATAAGTTTGGCCTTTGCATTTTCACCAGCAGCACCCATGGCTACATGCAACGGATAGAAGTGATCCGGCCATGGGTGAGCCATCTTCGCATGCGGTGCCTTCTCTTGATAGCAGTTCACGTCTTCATATCTATAAAAAGAATCAAACGAAGAGACAACAAAAAAGAACAAACGGAAAACATTCATCAGAAACATGAATTGCCAATTGCTATCATTGTTGCCCCAAAGAACAGAGTGATAGTAAGTTGGAGATAAAAGGAATGTCAGCCTTGGTTCATTAAAAGCAATCCCTTTCTTTTATGTGCAATTTGCAATCATGAGCCATGAATCTTATCAAACAATATACTTCCTTCTCAGTTAAATATACATTTGAGGGGGGCATATATTTAGGATCAGAACCATAATCCAATCAAATTCATTACCTTTACACATACTATGTAAATACTACTGCCAGTCATAGCCTTTTGACAGTCTGATTATTGAAGTAGAAAAGCGAAGAGTCACTAAACAACCTAAACATTTTTTCAGCTTTCCAATTGATACCATTGTCTAAATTGATTTGCTAATTTTATCATCACTGGTTAGAACTTACATCAGTCACCATATTTAAACACCAATTGCACATTGTTGTCAATCTAACGTGTAAAAACATAGAAAAAGAAAAATGAAGTTACAAGAAAAGAAAGAATGATTTACCTTCCTTGAAGGAGAGCATCTTTGAGCCAAGTATCAAACTCCAAAGCCCATGGAACAATACCATCTACCATTCTAAGGGCCCTCAAGTTATGAGTGGCGGATCCAGAACCCATGATAAGAACACCTTCATCCTTGAGAGGGGCCAAAGCCTTTCCCAAGTTGTAGTGGTAATTACCATCCCTTTTTGACTGAACAGAGAGTTGGCAAACTGGAATATCAGCCTCTGGATACATGAGCATGAGTGGAACCCAAGCACCATGGTCCAGCCCACGTTCTCTATCTTCATCAACACGCTTGAAACCGGATCCCATCAGCAATTCCTTCACTCTTAGTGCCAACTCTGGCGCCCCTGGTGCCGGATATTTCAGCTGTTAACCAAAAAGGAAAAGAAACCGATTACGACTACCATTTTTTTCCCTAAGAAGCTAGAAGCATAATTTCAATTACAACCGCTACACATCCGAATAACTACAATCTGAATCAATTATTACGATATTTGATCAGATTGATAACTAGAATATCCTGAGCTAAACTAGAATAAATCCGGATTGGCTCCACAAATAGTAAGACTTAAACCAGATTAAATCTAGTGAGAAGCCGGCCTCAAAGCAGGGTTCTCAGACTACCATTTTTTGCTCAAATTGACAACACCCAATGGCCGAAATTACTTTAATATTGAAGAATTTCATTAAAAAAACAATCATTTTCATAGCTGATATATAGAGCACCTCATTCAAATGAATAAAACATAATGGCCTAAATTCCAGTTATATTGAAGAACCCCTTTCAAATTAACATCCCCAGTCCCTTGCTTTTAATTTTCAGAATCGAAATACGATAAACCAAAGTCCGAATTAAACAAAAAAAATAGAAAAGTTAGGAGGGTTAGGAAAGGCACCTTGTACATAGCGTCAGGGAAACCATAGAAATCATAGATTGTATCATTGCGGTGAACGATGTTAACGGCGGGAAAGGAAGTGTCCCAATGACCAGAAATGACGAGGATGGCTTTGGGTTTTTGGGGGAACACTTTGTCCTTCCATGACTGCAAGAAATGCTTGGCGGGAATCGACTCGTCTATGGCCAGCGTCGGTGCTCCGTGTGATATATAGAAAGTATCCTTCATCGACAACGCCATCTTTACCGATATCCGTATTTCTTAAGCAATTAAAACGGTTTTGCAGATCCCAACTCCGAGTCTGACATTGATATTATATATATATATATATAGCTCATGGTTTTTAGTTTCTACCTAACCCCTCCCGCTCATGGTTGTTGAAGGAAAGGAAAAGCAAGGCCGCTACCCTGTTTTCCATTGCACCCGTCTTTCATTTGATTTGCGGAAATTAAAATTTACGTTGAAATCCATTACACGTCTCTCCTATATTTGCAAGTTAGTCCTTTTATTTTTATTTTTTTATTTCAGACTTTCCAATTTAAAAATACGAGTGTAATTGGCAATATTGTTAAAATTCTTCCTGTTGAAGCATATACTCGGGGGTGGGTGCAAGGCGAACGATTTCAAAGCGGACTCCCCATTCATTAGATAGAGAAGATCCCCAAGATCTCGTGATCCATTATAATGTTATTTTTTATTGTTTCAAAATGTCACACCAAAAAATTTAAATGAAGAATTTTAACCGTGTTAATAATTGGACTTAAATTTCAAATTTGATCCGTAAATGGACTAAATTTAAATGTGTGGATAATATAAAGGCTTAGAGTATATTATAACCTAAAATTTATGACTGTATTTTTATAGGATAAATCTTAAATTTACACACCAAAAATATATACATAATATGATACACAATTTTGATTCGATACAATTATATAAATAAACTTTTAATTTTGGTTAATGTATGAAATTTTTATTTAATTATACACATTTAAAAATAAACATATCAATTTAATTTCGTGTTAGATCATTATAATTATTTGTACATGCAATATGTAAATGTCAAATTAGGTACACGTTATTTCTAGACTTGTACACGCTACGTTCAATCCGCGAACTGATTAAATCATAGCTCCGATACCACTAAATGTAATACCCTTAACCTACATCTATCATAAGAATAGGGTTACGGAGCATTACCGTATAAATGTAATATAAAAACATACATTTCCAAATATTGATATAAACATAGCATAATCCATTCATATACATGTATATTGTCCCTTAATCAAGCCCTCGAGGCCTTAGAAATACTTTAGAAATGGTTCTAGACAAAATCAAAAATATTTGAAACATTTGAGAAAAATTTGAAAAAAATTAAACTGCAAGAGTCACAAGCCCATGTCTCAGGCCGTTAACAATCGAAATAGGGACACATGGCCGTGTGTCACATACAGCTAAGACACACGTCCGTGTCTTAGGCCGTGTGGACATTATATATGTAACAACACGTTTTCAGTAAAATCGAAACAGTGGTTTTGGGACCACAAATATGATGTAGAAAATTTTATTTTTCTATTATTATGTGATCTACAGCATGATAGTATGATAGTATCAAAATTTCGTTAAAAATTTTACCGTTTATATGTTCAATTCGATGAAAAGGACTTAATCGCATAAATTGCGAAAGTTGTGTTCTATTAGCTAATGGGGTTAAATAGATATAAAACTTAAATGTGGAGGTCCTTATATGAAATTAGACCATTAAAGGTGATAGTGGATGAGCATGGTTTTGTAATCATGACAAATAGTAAAGTTGGTAAAGTAAAATTTGGAATTTAGTAATTATTGATAAAAATAAATAAAACATTAAAGGCATCATATTTTCTTATTCTTCTTTAACCATTTGTGAAGGGGAAAAGAAGCCATTTTTTTTGCTCCTTAGGGTTTGACATCTTTGAAGCTCAATTGGTGAGTGATTCTTGTCCCGTTTTTTATGATTTTTATGTTTTTAGAATTGTTATAGCTTAATCTAGATGGTTGAAAGTTTAAGGTTTTTACTTTAGAACATATTGGTTGTTTTTGAAGTTTAATGAAAGAAAATAAATCATTGTTATTGATTAAACAACTTTTGTTAAGTAATTTTTAATGAATTTGTCAAATAAGGATTTAATTGAGAAATGTGATAAACTGTGTGATAAAAGTGTGAATATGTGAAATATATGGGCTGATATAAGTATGCTTAATATTTGGCTAGGTTTGGGTAATGATAAAATTGAATGAATTTCATTTTCCAAGCCTAGGGACTAAATTGCAAAGAATTAAAAGTATTGGGGTAAAATAATAATTTTGTAAAACATATGTGTTGGAATAAATTGAATGGGATTTGTATTCAAATAAGTTGAAATTCATTCGTATAGATTCGGTTAGACCTCATACGGAGTTAGAATGAGGCGAAGAGAAAATATCAGACTAATTTCCTTCAAGTTTACGTAAACTCGTCGAGGTAAGTTCGTGGACTCGAACTTAATTTTATTTTTAATTACAATTTAAATTAATTAATGATAAATTAGCTATTGATATAAAATGTATGCATATTATGGAATTAATGTTAAGGAAAATGAATGAGGAATTTATGGAAGTAAATAATTGTACAATCATCGATATATTCGACTAGCATTGGGCGTAATCTTTTTCAACTTATCTGACTAGTGCTGGGCACAAATATCATAGGTTTATCCAACTAAATCTGGGCTCACAATTATTATCGTCGGTATATCCGACTAGCACTGGGTGCAAATATTGTTGGCTTATCCAACTAGAGCTGGGCTCACTATTATTATCGTTGGTATATCCGACTAGCACTTGGTGCAAATATCGTTGGTTTATCCAACTAGAGCTGGGCTCACATTCAATATCGTTGGTTAATCTGACTAGCGCTGGGTGCAAACTTCTCTACGGTTTACCGCTAGGCACCGAGTGCCACATCGCTAATAGATATTGGTAAAAGGTTACTTGAATTATCGAAAGAACTGAAATCTTATTTGGTTAAGTTATAATTTCATACTAATATTGGTTGTTTTTTACTTTAGCTAATAATTGGAACCTATTAATGGTAAATTGATTTACATGTTGTCACATAGAGTGCGAGATACCCTTTTATCTAGTATTATTCTAAGTAGGTCAACGGGCACAGTTCTGTTACAAGGTTATATGAGTTCAATACGAACTAGTACAGGTATGTACGCGAAATACGTGGAAATGGTATACGTTTATGACATATGAATACATGGCATGGCTAACTTGGTTGATGATTATGTGTTAGGCTTTTGGGCCAAATCGAGTTGTGATATGCCTTGTTTTACTTACATAAATTGTGGTTAAATAGGTATGAAAAGAAGGAAAGATCGTCAAATGCTTCAATTAGAATTGCTATGAAAGCATGGAAAAGTATGAATTATTAGACGACCAAAATAAGCTTAGACACATGCTTGAAAATGTGAATGTATTTCAGGAGTGTGTACTTATGCTATGATGTTTTGAGATGGTTTGTTACTTTATGTGATAATTAAAATTGAGAGGCTAATGTTGTTTAGGCTAAGGCCAAGATATGTTGGATTGACTAAAGTGGCTTATGGTTATAAATTGTTGTGGTAAGATTTATTTTTGAATTACGAACTTACTAAGAATTACATGTTTACTTTGTGTTAATTTCTTTGTGTTTTTAGATATCAAAAGCTTGTTCGAGTTGGAAGTTGGCGGAGATTTCATCACATTATCTATCGGCTATTTTGGTATTGTGGTTTTATAATCTTGGTTATAACGGCATGTATAGGTCATTTTGGCTAATGATAGTCTATATGTCTTGTTGTGGCTTGAAAATGATATATGTTTTGTTATGTAAACATGTGTATGTGACTTTATGATATGTGGTGTATGGTTTCCATGTGAACGTCTTGTTTTTGAATTGGTATTTTACGCACCAAATGGTTGAAATTGAGATATGATATGTATGTTAAATTTTAAGCACAAAGTCTCTTTCATGTGTTTGACCATTTAGATAGATCTTTGGAAGTTTAAATTGGCATGTTTAAAGTAGCCAATTAAGGTGCGTATTAGTATCATGGTTGTGTGTAATCTTATAAGATGTTATAAGCTTGTTATTGATTGGTTTTGAATGTTTAAATATGTCATGTTTATATGCACATTAAGGTGTTTAGGTTGGCACCAAGTTGGGTGAGAAATATGGTTTAGAAAATGGTCTATTTTCGTCCACACGGGCATGTGTCTCAACTGTGTGTGACACACGGCCTAGCACATGGGAGTGTGTCTTAATCGTGTGACCCCTGCACCTAATTAATGCAAATTTAATTGTTTACACAGCCTAGCACACGGGCGTGTGGCTTGGCCATGTGACCCAAGTCAAAGAGTTACACGAATATGGGCACGGGCTAGGACACGGCCGTGTGCCTCATATCGAATGCCCACACTGCCGGAGACACTGACGTGTCACTTGCCCGTATGAGCCACACAGCATGGCCACACAGGCGTGTGTCTCTTGCACTTAAGAGAAATTTTGTGATTTCGAAAAAAAATTCTCTAAGCTTCCAGTTTAGTCTTGACTTGATTCTATTCTTTATTTTGGGCCTCGATAACCCATATAAGGGACTTTATGATTGATTATGAATGGGTTTGATTTGAAAGTGATATGAACATGAAATGTCTGTTTGTTCGATTATTAGTCCAGTAATGCTCTATAACTCTATTCCAACGTCGGATACAGGTTAGGGGTGTTACATTTACTGGATCAGAGCTACAGTTTAGTTGATTCTCAAACTGAACGTAGCATATGTGAGTCTAGCTATACATGCCATTATATAACCTGTGATAGTGTGATATCTCCTGACTTTGATGAGATTTATTTTACTTAGACCAAGATACTTT
Organism: Gossypium arboreum; assembly: GCF_025698485.1. Classification (NCBI taxonomy): domain Eukaryota; kingdom Viridiplantae; phylum Streptophyta; class Magnoliopsida; order Malvales; family Malvaceae; genus Gossypium; species Gossypium arboreum. Next base: position 7,615,502 of record NC_069073.1, on the reverse strand, counting down.
CCAACCGAGCTAATTCCAATAATACTGAAAGCGATACTCAAGTATCTGAGTAAAGATATTGCTTATGATGAGTCAAGACTCATTAAGGTATGAATAGAAGTTCATAATATTATGTTATTGATAAATATTATGTTATATGTGTGTATATATGATAGTCAAAATTTGAGGCTTTATGACCTGTACCCCTCATCAATATAGTATTATTCAACGAAATACATAAAATATAGATTGAATGAGCTCACAAGTGTGAAACCAAAGAATTCAGGGGTTGAATGATTAATAGTACGGTCAGAGCTAAGAATAGGTTAGCAAGTAAAGATAATTCTAGAAGAGATATCAGAATTTTTCTTAGATCATTCTGATTACGCAATGTCACTGTTAAAGAAGAAGTTAATCTTGACTAATCGACTTATTGGATATGATATCTAAAGAATGTATTACCCGAAATTTCTTCTGAATTGATTTTTGTTAATGAATAGGATTATTGATGACTGTGATAGTTAGTGGAATAATGTTTAAATTGTAAAGATATTTGAGAGCAGCAGTTATAGTGAAGTAGCTTATGATGATTTCTACTGGATATTCTATGTGTTCATTTATTTTTAGAGATATATGCAGCTGTTCATCTTCAGATGTAATTCTTATCATATGAGAAAGTTAGCAAACCATCATGTTAGATGGAAGCATTGATAAATTTGATGTGATTATGGAAATGGACTGATTAACTCTGCATGATGCTGTGGTAAATAGTAAATAAAAGCATATTATATTAAAGTACTAGGATGGTGAAATGTTCTGTTTTGAATCAGAAAAGTTGAATGATTTGCCTACTATGATATCAGTAATATGAGCGCAGAAATATGTCGGAAAAGGTTATAATACTTACTTTGCTTATATATTGGATATTAAAGAATTTGAGTCAAAGTTTAAATCAGTAGCAGTGGTATGTAAAAAAAAAAAGTTTGCTATAGAATTTTACTGCAAATAACATTGAAAAATGTATCTGAAGTCAGAGGTTTTCTGAGATTAACCGGTTGTTACCAGAGATTTGTAAAAGGAGTTTTCAAGTGATAGTCACACTGATGACATGGTTATGACAAAGAGATGTGAATTTTAAAATGGTCTGATAGGTGTCAGCAAAGTTTTGACAAGCTGAAAGCTCTGTTGACTGAAGCATCAGTTCTAGTTCAGCTTAAAATCCGGTAAGGAATTTGTGATTTACAATGAAGTGCCAATGAACAGTTTATGTTGTGTTTTGATGCAAGAAAGTAAACTAAAAGTCTATGCTTCTAGAAAGTTAGAGTTACAAGAAAATTTTTTTTTATCTGATACATGACTTAAATTGGTAACTATTGTCTTTGTATTGAAAGATTATGACTTGATTATTGATAATCAACCGGGAAGAAGAAAACGAAGTTGCATATTCTCTGAATTGAAATTTTTATTTTGTTTTGTTTTATGAATTATGAATACTCGACTGTTATTTTCTGGTGATGGATCGATCTTAGCTAAGTTAAAAGCTAAATCGACGTTTTACAACATATCTGTAAAGTTCAGAAAGGTGAAAATGAGTTACAAGCTAAACGGGTATAGTGTTAAACGACTTCTGATTTAGAATTTTAGATTGGACCTGATGGTTGTCTGTTATTCAGAAATAGATTTAGTGTACCGAAAAATTCAGAACTGATATAGAAAATTTTGCACGAAGTTCAAAATGGTATTATGCTTGTTTATCTTGAAAGTAATTAAATGTGTAATGAATAGAAACAAATGTATTAATGACAGGGAATGAAACATGATACTTCTGACTCGTATCTAGATGCTTGATATGTCAGTAGAATAAAGCTGATATCAAGTGCCTTTAGGACTGTTACAGCCAGTGATGATACCAGAGTGGAAATAAGATACAGTTATTATAGATTCTGTATTAAGATTACCCCTAACTCCGGAAAAGAGAAGTGTTATACGGGTTATTGTTGACCGTTTGATGAAATTTGCTCATTTTATTCTGGTACGCACAGATTTCTCACTTGACAGATTAGTTGAGTTATATGTTTAAGAAATTGTTAGATTATACGGAGTGCTAGTCTCTATTTGAGTGTAAAGGTAACTGGGAAAAATATTTACTGTTGGTCAAATTAGCGTATAATGATACTTTTCAGTCTATTATATTGGACTGATTTAAAAAAAATTCGCGGGGTTGATTTGATTCGTGAGTTTAAAAAAAATGAAAGTGGTTCGTGAAAGTTCAAAAACAGTTTCAGATAGACAGAAAGAGTATACAAATTTGAAACGTAAAGATATTGAATTTCAGATTGGTGATAGAGTGCTTCTATAAGTATCACCTAGGAAAAAGGATTATTCGTTTTGGTTGAAAAAGGAAAGTTGAGTAAGTGATGTAGTAGGCCGTAGGAAATTACTGAAAGAATCAGACCTATTACGTACCGATTAGATTTACCGACAGAGCTTGAAAGGATTCATAGTGTCTTTCACGTGTCTATCTTACGATGATATTAATCTGACCCTTCACATGTTATCCATCCAACGGATGTCGAGATTCATCCTGATATGACAAACAATGAAGAACTAATTAGAATTCTGACATAAGAAATAAAGGAGCTAAGAAATAAAAGCATGGCTTTAGTAGAGGTTCTTTGACAACATCACAAAATAGAGGAGGCTACTTGGGAAACCGAGGAAGCTATGAGAAAAAAAATTCATAATCTATTTTCTGATAAGATTTTAGGGGACAAAAATTCCTAAGGGGGGAGAGTTGTAACAGCCCGTTTTTAGTAAAATCTGAACAGTAGTTTCAAGACCATAAATACGATGTAAAAAAAATTAATTTTCTATTATTATGTGATCTACAATATGATAGTATGATAGTATAAAATTTTCGTTAAGAAATTTTACCGTTTGTATGTTTAATTCGATGAAAAGGACTTAATCGCATAAAGTGCAAAAGTTGTGTTCTATTAGCTAATGGGGTTAAATAGCTATAAAATTTAAATGTGGAGGTCCTTATATGATAATTAGACCATTAAAGGTGATAGTAGATGAGCATGGTTTTGTAATCATGACAAATAGTAAAGTTGGTAAAGTAAAATTTGGAATTTAGTAATTATTGATAAAAATAAATAAAACATTAAAGGCATCATATTTTCTTATTCTTCATTAACCATTGGTGAAGGGGAAAAGAAGCCATTTTTTTTACTCTTTAGGGTTTGACATCTTTGAAGCTCAATTGGTGAGTGATTCTTGTCTCGTTTTTTATGATTTTTATGTTTTTGGAATTGTTATAGCTTAATCTAGCTAAAGAGGGGGCTAATTTACAATATGGTTGAAAGTTTAAGGTTTTTAATTTAGAACATTTTGAAGTTTAATGGAAGAAAATAAATAATTGTTATTGATTAAACAACTTTTGTTAAGTAATTTTTAATGAATTTGTCAAATAAGGATTTAATTGAGAAATGTGATAAATTGTGTGATAAAAGTGTGAATATGTGAAATATATGGGCTGATATAAGTATGCTTAATATTTGGCTAGGTTTGGGTAGTGATAAAATTGAATGAATTTCATTTTCCGAGCCTAGGGACTAAATTGCAAAGAATTAAAAGTATTGGGGTAAAATAATAATTTTGTAAAACATATGTGTTGGAATAAATTGAATGGGATTTGTATTGAAATAAGTTGAAATTCATTCGTATAGATCCGGTTAGACCTCATACGGAGTTAGAATGAGGCGAAGAGAAAATATCAGACTAATTTCCTTCAAGTTTACGTAAACTCGTCGAGGTAAGTTCGTGGACTCGAACTTAATTTTATTTTTAATTACAATTTAAATTAATTAATGATAAATTAGCTATTGATATAAAATGTATGCATATTATGGAATTAATGTTAAGGAAAATGAATGAGGAATTTATGGAAGTAAATAATTGTACAATCATCGATATATTCGACTAGCATTGGGCGCAATCTTTTTCAACTTATATGACTAGTGCTGGGCGCAAATATCATAGGTTTATCCAACTAAATCTGGGCTCACAATTATTATCGTCGGTATATCCGACTAGCACTGGGTGTAAATATCGTTGGTTTATCCAACTAGAGCTGGGCTCACTATTATTATCGTTGGTATATCCGACTAGCACTTGGTGCAAATATCGTTGGTTTATCCAACTAGAGCTGGGCTCACATTCAATATCGTTGGTTAATCTGACTAGCGCTGGGTGCAAACTTCTCTACGGTTTACCGCTAGGCACCGAGTGCCACGTCGCTAATAGATATTGGTAAAAGGTTACTTGAATTATCGAAAGAACAAAAATCTTATTTGGTTAAGTTATAATTTCATACTAATATTGATTGTTTTTTACTTTAGCTAATAATTGGAACCTATTAATGGTAAATTTATTTACATGTTGTCACATAGAGTGCGAGATACCCTTTTATCTAGTATTATTCTAAGTAGGTCAACGGGCACAGTTCTGTTACAAGGTTATATGAGTTCAATACGAACTAAATATGGTATGTCTGCGAAATACGTGGAAATGGTATCGTTTATGACATATGAATACATGGCATGGCTAACTTGGTTGATGATTATGTGTTAGGCTTTTGGGCCAAATCGAGTTGTGATATGCCTTGTTTTACTTACTTAAATTGTGGTTAAATAGGTATGAAAAGAAGGAAAGATCGTCAAATGCTTCAATTAGAATTGCTATGAAAGCATGGAAAAGTATGAATTATTAGACGACCAAAATAAGCTTAGACACATGCTTGAAAATGTGAATGCATTTCAGGAGTGTGTACTTATGCTATGGTGTTTTGAGATGGTTTGTTAGTTTATGTGATAATTAAAATTGAGAGGCTAATGTTGTTTAGGCTAAGGCCAAGATATGTTGGATTGACTAAAGTGGCTTATGGTTATTAATTGTAGTGGTAAGATTTATTTTTGAATTATGAACTTACTAAGAATTACATGTTTACTTTGTGTTAATTTCTTTGTGTTTTTAGATATCAAAAGCTTGTTCGAGTTGGAAGTTGGCGGAGATTTCATCACATTATCTATCGGCTATTTTGGTATTGTGGTTTTATAATCTTGGTTATAACGGCATGTATAGGTCATTTTGGCTAATGATAGTCTATATGTCTTGTTGTGGCTTGAAAATGATATATGTTTTGTTATGTAAACATGTGTATGTGACTTTATGATATGTGGTGTATGGTTTCCATGTGAACGTCTTGTTTTTGAATTGGTATTTTATGCACCAAATGGTTGAAATTGAGATATGATATGTATGTTAAATTTTAAGCACAAAGTCTCTTTCATGTGTTTGACCATTTAGATAGATCTTTGGAAGTTTAAATTGGCATGTTTAAAGTAGCCAATTAAGGTGCGTATTAGTATCGTGGTTGTGTGTGATCTTATAAGATGTTATAAGCTTGTTATTGATTGGTTTTGAATGTTTAAATATGTCATGTTTATATGCACATTAAGGTGTTTAGGTTGGTACCAAGTTGGGTGAGAAATATGGTTTAGAAAATGGTCTATTTTCGTCCACACGGGCATGTGTCTCAACTGTGTGTGACACACGGCCTAGCACATGGGAGTGTGTCTTAATCGTGTGACCCCTGCACCTAATTAATGCAAATTTAATTGTTTACACAGCCTAGCACACGGGCGTATGGCTTGGCCATGTGACCCAAGTCAAAGAGTTACACGAATATGGGCACGGGCTAGGACACGGCCGTGTGCCTCATATTGAATGCCCACACTGCCGGAGACACTGACGTGTCACTTGCCCATATGAGCCACACAGCTTGGCCACACAGGCGTGTGTCTCTTGCACTTAAGAGAAATTTTGTGATTTCGAAAAAAAATTCTCTAAGCTTCCAGTTTAGTCTTGACTTGATTCTATTCTTTATTTTGGGCCTCGAGAACCCATATAAAAGACTTTATGATTGATTATGAATGGGTTTGATTTGAAAGTGATATGAACATGAAATGTCTGTTTGTTCGATTATTAGTCCAGTAATGCTCCGTAACTCTGTTCCGGCATCGAATACGGGTTAGGGGTGTTACAATATAATCCAACCAAGAACATAACTTACCATTTCAATGCGTAACATGAACATAACCTATCTTTTCAATGCATAACATTAAAATTAAGCATGATATAATCCAACCACAAGCTTGGCACAAGCCTAAGCACCATCAACAACATATGTTAGTACATCAACTCACAATTCACTTGCGCTATCATAAGGTAAGTCATTATACATGAACAATTTCATTAGAAATCATCAACTTCATGAACATAAGTATACTTACATTAAACATTTCCTTTTCAATTCTTTTCATAGATTCATGACATATGTCATTAGGGTACTTATCGTTGCTTTCCTTTTTCATGCCCGTTGAACCATTTAGAATAACATTAGATACGCGAGAGAGCTCACACGAAGTGTGCTAAACATATAACCTTTCCTTTCCTATTTCCTTTACATCGTTACTCACTCAAGCCGTAAAATGGGTCTGCTCACACAAGCTGATGGTCGAAATGTAAGCTACACGGTGCTACTCACACAAGCTGTTGAGTATCCGCAACAAATGCCAGACCTCAGTGTAACACCCCTTACCTGTATTTGACGCCGGAATAGGGTACGAGGCATTACTGAAACACATACGCTTGTAAACGTATTAAACCAAGTCATAAAATTTCATTCAATTTAAAATCATTCATACACATGCATAATAGGCTTACGAGGCCCAATACATACTTTGGAAGTGGTCCGAGACTAAACCGTGAACTTTGGAAAACATTAGAAAATTTCTTGAAAATAAAGGTATACGCCCGTGTCTAAGGCCGTGTTCTTCACACAACCATTCACATGCTTCACTTTCCATAATTAATCATCACACACTCATTCAACCAAGTCATGCAAGCTTGCACCTCCACAAAATACAACATCATAAACATATAACTTAACTAATATTAGCCATCCTCAATGGCCTTATACAAAATGAACTATCAAATATTATAGGCCAACATTTTAGGCCAACTCATAATAACATATACACATAATCAAGTCCTTGTACATGCCATAGACTTAAAAATACTTGAAAATCATTAATATTGTACCAATCAATAACTTGTTAGTGTGATAGAATCTCCGACAACCTCTAACTCGAGCTAGCATCTATGGCACTACTAGAAAAAGGAAAGGAAGGGGGGTAAGCATTATCGCTTGGTAAGTAGGTATGTAAATGATAAGTACTATTAACATGCTTTTATAAATCTTCACAATATGGTCTCAAGATAATACAATCATAATTGCACATAGTTCCACTATTTATTCATGTTCATCTCAAGTTGTTTACTCGAGTCACAGTCACTAAATTATTTATATCTTGAGCTACAGAACTCTAAATTAAGATCCGCAAATTTTTCCTAAAACTAGGCTCATATATCTTCTTACCATAAAATTTCCAGAATTTTTGGTTTAGCCAATAAGTACAATTTATTCTTTAAAGTCACCCCTGTTTTGTTGTCTGACAATTCCGACCCCTTTACACTAAAAATTAATTTTCTCTTCGTACAAGATTTGAATAATGTTATCGTTTATTTATTTCAAAAAATAAAATCATTAAGGATTTTAAGCCTATAAATTATAACCTATAATTATTTTTTTTACAATTTTTAATGATTTTCCCAAATCAGAACAGGGGATTCCAAAATCATTCTGACTCTGTCTCAAAAAATTTAAAATATCTCATAATATGAAATTCTTTTACTTACACCGTTTCCTTTATATGAAAATAGACTTAATAATATTTTATTTAATATCTTATTCAACTTCTAATTCGATTTCCACTATTTTTGGTAATTTTTCAAAGTTACACAACTGCTGCTGTCCAAAACTATTTTATTACTAAATTTCACTCTTTCATACTTTCTTTGTAGTAACTTTCATTGTAACACTTACTCCATATCAATCTTACCAAAGTTTGATCACATATCGAGCACGTTGCTCATAAGTTTACACACATGAACCGGCACTTATTCATCACATAGTCATATTCAATTACACCTAGTCATTTCCCGTTGAACACATCGAAATAATAACGGATGCCCGGTGGCCTGCACATAGTACCACACTTGTGACCAGAGCTATCTTTTACACATAGTGGCCTGCACTTAGTACCACACATGTGATTGAAGCTATCAGGTACGCATAGTAGCTTGCACTTAGTACTACACACGTGACCTAAAACCATTTTAAACACATAGTAGCCTGCACATAGTACTACACGTGTTCTCACGATGAATTATTCGTATCTTTTCTATTCCGAAGGTCCAACCAGTAAATTCCACACTTTTGAACCTTTTGTCAGTTCATCAATAATCAATTTCAATTCAAAATTTACATCAAGTGGTCATTCAATATTCAACCACATCTCATATAATAACAAAATATTATAACATAAATAAAAACAAGATATTATTTACATACAAACTTACCTCGGTGCAAAAAATATAGTAGTTTTGCAATTTAGTCCATAATCTTTTCCTTTCCCCGATCAAAGTCAATTCCACGTCTTTCTTGATCTGTAATAACACATTTTACTTATTCAATGCTCACATTATTCAGATAAGCCCAAAAACATCCTATGGAAAAAATTACAATTTTGCCCCTAAAGTTTCACAAAATTATGATTTTGCCCCTAGGCTAGAAAAATAATTTTTATTCAATTTCCTTGCATTTTAGGCCTAGCCGAACCATTTTCATAACTATAGCAGTCCAAAATTTGCACTAAATCAGACACTTACACACATTTTACAACTTTTTACAAACTAGTCCTTTTATGCAATTTCATAAAAAATAACTTAGTAAAAGTTGTTTATCACACCCCAAACATTCATATTCTTCCATAAAACATCAAAATACATGCATGTCATCCATGGGTAAATTTTTAAATATAAGCCCTAACTCAAAATATTGGTAGAAATTAGGTAAACCGAGCTACGAGGATCTCAAAAATGTAAAGAACATTAAAAACGAGGCTAGAACGGACTTACAATCGAGCTTGGAAGCTTGAAAAACCCTAGCCATGGTTTCCCCTTGTGAAATTCAGCATAGCTTGAAGATGGACACAATTTTGCTTTGATTTTGGCTTTTTAATTCTTTTAATTACTAAATGACCAAAATACCCCTAACTTAAAAATATTTTATTTCACCTATTTCATGTCCATTTTTGTCCAAAAAATTATCCAATAGTCTAATTACCATTTAAGGACCTCAAATTTAAAATTTCATAATTGGACACCTCTAGCATGTAGAACTCAACTTTTGCACTTTTTACAAATTAGTCCTTTTGACTAAATTGAGTGGCCAAACGTTAAAATTTTTGAACGAAATTTTTACAAAATCATTTCATAGAATTGTAGACCATAAAAATATAATAAAAATAAATTTTCTTACATCAAATTTGTGGTCCCAAACCAGTATTCCAACTAGGCCCAAAATTGGGCTGTTACACTCAGCCATCGGTAGGACATTTAGGACTAGCACCCGAAACATGCTAACCCTAATGACATGTCATTTGTATCCTATATATTCCTAAGGTTCAAACGAGGCTCGATAATCGTTGTAACATCATTGGATTTCTGTATTTATTTACATGATAAATAGAACAATGGCAATGAATCAAGATAACACTAAATGTTATTTAAACATACGAACTTACCTCGACAAACAAAATGCAAAAACGTAGTCGATCAATCCGAGGCTTTCGCTTTTTCCTGATCTAAATCTGTATGAGGTTTGTCTTAAGCTAAATAAGCAAATTCAATCCATTTAATACTCAAACTATTTAGTTTAGTCCAAAATTCATACTTTTGCAAAATTAAAAATTTGCTCCTAATATTTTAACTTCTTTACAATTTAGTCCTTAAGCTCATAAATTGAAATTTAAGTAATCTCATCCACATTTCATGCTAGCCGAATGCATTAGGGACCTCTACTAATCCATACAAATCATCATTTCAAGAATTAAACATAAAATTTATCATGTTTACAAATAGGTCCTTAAATAATAATTTCATCAAAAATCTATTTACAAAACTTGTTTATTTAGCAAAAAGAACTTAAAATCTTCTATTAAACTTCAAAAACCATACAAACATATTCATGTAAAATCCCTAAACCTTTAACATCTTTGCAAATTAGTCCATGGGCTAGCTAGATTAAGCTACAACGATCCCGAAAATATAAAAATCATTAAAAACGGAATCGAAATACATACCATGCTAACAAAAATGAAATGGCCGAACCCTAGCTATGGTCATTTGATAATTTTTGTTGAAGAAGGAAACAAATGGAAGATGATATCTCTTTTTCTTTCTTTTGTTTTTATTATTTTAACATTTATTTACTTAATTACCAAAATAACCTTTAAAACTTTAAAAAGTTTCAATCAAATCTTGCCATATAATCCCACTAACTAATCTATTGGCCTAATTACTATCTAAGTCCTTTCACTTTAAATTTTTATAGCTAATTGATACTTTTAACATATAGAATTCTACTTTTGCACTTTTTACAATTTAGTCTTTTTCACATAATTAAACATGCAAACATCAAAATTTCTTAATGAAATTTTTATATGACCATACTAACATTCTATAGACATTAAAATAATAATAAAATTAAATTTTACTCACCAGATTTATGGTCTCAAAATCACTATTCTGATTTAACTGAAAACGTGTTGTTATAACATGTCATTTAAGACTGCTTGTAGAGAAGACAACAACAACTCAACCCTGTGTGACTTCTAAAGAAGCTTGGATAAGTTGAAGGAGGAGTTTCAAGGAAAGTATCCGAGTTGTCCAAAATGCAAGTGGCAAGCTTGAAAGCAAAATATGCAAGCTCAGCAAGTGGTACGAGCTCATCAAAAGGTGCGAGCCCTGTATAGTTGTGAGCCTGTTGAAAATAATATGCAGAGTGTGAGTCTGTCAAATGTGAGAGCTCAACAACATGTGGAAGCTTAGTGTGAGCTATAAAGGTGCGAGCCTATTGAAGACACATGTTGAAGACAGTATGCAAATATGTGAGCCTGTCAAAGGTGCGAGCTTAGCAACATGTGGAAGCTCAGTGTGAGCTGTAAAGTTGTGAGCCTGTTGAAGACAATAAGCCAAATGTGCGAGCTATCAAAGTGTGCGAGCCTTGTAAATTTGCGAGCATGTTAAAGATAATAAGCAAAGTGTGAGCCTATCAAAGTGTGAGCCTATCGAATTGCAAGCCAAAGTGGCAAATAGTCAAAATGCAAACTCAAGCGGGTGTAAGCTAAAATGGCAGACTGAAGGCAAGCAAACTATAATCACGAATTGTTTGTACAAGAATAAACAGGACTGTAATGAACAAGGGAACAAGACAAGATGTGTTTGAAGGAAAATTACCAACCAATGCTGTGAAGGAGGAAATACTCCATTTTAAGAACAAATCTTTGGCACAAAAGACTGGTATGGTCAAATGTGTGAGTCATATTTGGTTGAGTATGAGGCCATGGTTGAAGATAAGTTGAAAATGAAGTGTTTGAGCAAGGTTAACTTGAAACAAGGCATTTTGGTACTAGCAAGCTTAAAAATTGTTGAATGATTGGTATTCGCAACATGGAGTCCAAAGAAGAGTGTTGAAAATTGGTCATCCATGTTGCTGTGATATTTTTGGTTGAAGTACATGTTGTAAACATGTTGCAACACGTCTGCTTGCTCCACAGCAAGTTTGTTGTTTAATTACTTTGTTAAGTTACTTAGTTGAAAGTGAACTAAGTTGGTATTTTTTTATGTTTTTAGGTATTGATTTACATAATCAACTTGTGTGCAAATTAAGTTTTACTTGTTTCAAAGTATGATTAGTGGCATTAGTTGAGTATTTGGTAATGTGTATTTTTTATAAATATATTGTTTTTCTGATTGAAAAAATGAGAAAAATAAGCTATCAGCCATAAGTTCCCTTGCTGCACATTTGTAAGCAAGTACAAATATTTCTTGGATCTTGATGTCTTGTTCTGTTCTTTATTTTCTTCTTTTGCTCCTCCAAATTGCCAATATGATTAGAAAAGTAGTAGAAATGGTGGAGTTTCCACATTGCCTATGAAAAGGTGGTCAAACACGCTAAAAATGTTCATGCTAGGTACTTTCAAGTATTTTTGAAGCAAAATCCTAAACTAATTCGAGCGACTAAACATCCTAGAATAGCTATTTCCGAGCTCAAATTTCCCCTAAAATGGCTCGAAGAAAAGCACACATTGACTAATCTTACAGATCAACCTGATGAGGATAAACTATAACCTACTAGTGAATATGCATCAATGGCTCCTAAAGTGTCCACTATCACAAGCCTTTCGAGTAATCTTGAAGGGTTCAAAAAAAGGATGGTTATTCATATCACTGCTTCCATTGAATCTTGCAACCGGGTCATAGCAAAGCTTCAAGAGAGATCAAGGTTATCTAGCAAATTAGGGATTGCGAGATAGCTTTGCCCAACAATTTGCTCAGCTGATGTAGGTGCCTAGATGACGGTGCTGCTGCTTGATTTTTTTGTTACCCCTTCTTATAAGAGTTATTTTGTTTTGTTTACTTTGTTATTACAAACTTTTTGTTACTTTTTTATTACAAGCTTTGTAACTAATGGATATTTGAGATTTTATTGGTGATTGATTTTACTCTACTGCACATTTTCTTATCATCTTACATAGATATAAGTATAGTATTTTTGTTGATAATGCAAATTCAAACAAGGCATTAATGGCTAATTTTCTTAGCTAAGTTTGATGGATTAAGTGAATTGTGTTGAAGGGCAACCATAATTGTTCTGATGATAAGTTTCTTTATTTGTTTGGTTTTGTTCAAAAAATTATTAAAGATGGCGATTGTTAAGGCAAGTGTTTTGAAGTGACTATCAAAATGTCAAGAAAAGTGACCATTACAACTATCACTACAACAGACCAATTTACTTGTAATATTTGAAGTTGACAATTTTTAAAGCAATATCTTTGAATTTTAAATGAGGTTGATATTGTGGAAGTATATAAGCCTGACTATGAAGAACAACCCATTTGTAGTAACTTATCTTGAATATTGAATTGGATTAGATTAGATCAATCAATAGGACCCCTTATATTATGGAGATTGAACCGATATAGCATTGAAGACATATCTCCAACCATCCATTTTACATTGGTTTTTATTCTTATATATATTGTATCCTGCTATTTAAGTTGTTTAATAGGAGACTGAATTGTAATTGATCTTCATTATGTTAACAAGTCTAAAACTCTTATGTATTAAGCAACTTGTATATGCTTTGTAACTGAGTATTGAAAGCACTTATCTGTTCATTGTTGAACGAGTTTTTTTTAAAAGTGCATTTGAGAAAGTAAACATTTTTTGCTTACTACATAAGTTCTTTAGGGGGAGAACTTAGTGGTGAGTGATATTACAAAAGTGAGGTTACTGTACTATGATAGAATTTAAATCATTTGTTATTGAGATTAAAGATAGTGGATTTACTCACTAAATTAGACTCCGCCAACGTAAGGAAACCAAATTGTACAAACAATTTTCTGTGGTATTGTTTTTCTCTGTTTTATTGTTGTTATCATTACAAGTATTACTTCTATTCAAACACTTTGTTTTTTAAGCAATTAGCAAATATCCGTTGTAACATATATATATGTCTCTGTTTATATACATATATAAATCCCTTTCATGGTGTTTCTTCAATGAAAAAACTCCATAATACTCCTGAAAATACTTATTTCGAAAAATAATATTTGAAGATGTTTAGTTTGAGAAATAATATAAAAATTGTCCCGAATTGTGTTGCAACCAAGTCTTTGCCCACAAGGACATAACACCAACAGAACAAAAGCAGGCTGTTGTAAAACAAACTTTGCATGCGTCAAATTTAATTGGAACAAACTGAACACAGTTCAAGTCGTTAAACGTGTAGATATACACACTGCACAGATTGAACAAAGGGCTTGCATTTTTATCTTTCTTGTATATACTTTATTTGAGATAAAATAGATTGAATAAATAGGCGATATTGCAGCACACTTGTTAAATGAAACATCAGCTGGCTGAGTTGTACTGGTAAGAAGCATAGGAAAGGGAACCAAGTTGCCAGCTGTGATGGATAAGTTTGGCCTTTGCATTTTCACCAGCAGCACCCATGGCTACTTGCAACGGATAGAAGTGGTCCGGGCATGGGTGAGCCATCTTCGCATGCGGTGCCTTCTCTTGATAGCAGTTCACATCTTCATATCTATAAAAAGAATCAAACGAAGAGACAACAAAAAAGAACAAACAGAAAACATTCATCAGAAACATTAAATGCCAATTGCTATCATTGTTACCCCAAAGAACAGAGTGATAGTAAGTTGGAGATAAAAGGAATGTCAGCCTTGGTTCATTAAAATCAATCCCTTTCTTTTAAGTGCAATTTGCAATCATGAGCCATGAATCTTCTCGAACAATATACTTCTCAGTTAAATATACATTTGAGGGGGGGATATATTTAGGATCAGTACCATAATCCAATCAAATTCATAACCTTTACACATACTATGTGAATACTACTGCCAGTCATAGCCTTTTGACAGTCTGATTATTGAAGTAGAAAAGCGAAGAGTCACTAAACAACCTAAACATTTTTTCAGCTTTCCAATGATTCCATTGTCTAAATCGATTTGCTAGTTTTATCATCACTCGTTAGAAGTTACATCAGTCACCATGTTTAAACACCAATTGCACATTGTTGTCAATCTAACGTGTAAAAATATAGAAAAAGAAAAATGAAGTTACAAGAAAAGAAAGAATGATTTACCTTCCTTGAAGGAGAGCATCTTTAAGCCAAGTATCAAACTCCAAAGCCCATGGAACAATACCATCTACAATTCTAGGGGCCCTCAAGTTATGAGTGGCGGATCCAGAACCCATGATAAGAACACCTTCACCTTTGAGAGGGGCCAAAGCCTTTCCCAAGTTGTAGTGGTAATTGCCATCCCTTTTTGACTGAACAGAGAGTTGGCAAACTGGAATATCAGCCTCCGGATACATGAGCATGAGTGGAACCCAAGCACCATGGTCCAGCCCACGTTCTCTATCTTCATCAACACGCTTGAAACCGGATCCCATCAGCAATTCCTTCACTCTTAGTGCCAACTCTGGCGCCCCTGGTGCCGGATATTTCAGCTGTTAACCGAAAAGGAAAAGAAACCGATTACGACTACCATTTTTTCCCCTAAGAAGTTAGAAGCATAATTTCAATTACAACCGCTACACATCCGAATAACTACACTCTGAATCAATTATTACGATATTTGATCAGATTGATAACTAGAATATCCTGAGCTAAACTAGAATAAATCCGGATTGGCTCCACAAATAGTAAGACTTAAACCAGAATAAATCTAGTGAGAAGCCGGCCTCAAAGCAGGGTTCTCAAACTACCATTTATTGCTCAAATTAACAACATCCAATGGCCGAAATTACTTTTATATTGAAGAATCTCATTAAAAAACAATCATTTTCATAGCTGCTATATAGAACACCTCATTCAAATGAATAAAATATAATGGCCTAAATTCCAGTTATATTGAAGAACCCCATTCAAATTAACATCCCCAGTCCTTTGCTTTTAATTTTCAGAATCGAAATACGATCAACCAAAGTCCGAAATAAACAAAAATAGAAAAGTTAGGAGGGTTAGGAAAGCCACCTTGTACATACGGTCAGGGAAACCATAGAAATCATAGATTGTATCATTGCGGTGAACGATGTTAACGGCGGGAAAGGAAGTGTCCCAGTGACCAGAAATGACGAGGATGGCTTTGGGTTTTTGGGGGAACACTTTGTCCTTCCATGACTGCAAGAAAGACCTGGCGGGAAGCGACTCATCTATGGCCAGCGTCGGTGCTCCGTGTGATATGTAGAAAGTATCCTTCATCGTCGACGCCATTTTTAACGATATCCGTATTTCTTAAGCAATTAAAACGGATTTCTATATCCCAATTCCGAGTCTGACATTGATATTATATATATATAGCTCATGGTTTTTGGTTAGTACCTAACCCCTCCTGCTCTTGGTAAAGGAAAGGAAAAGCAGGGCCGCTGCCCTGTTTTCCATTTCACCTGTCTTTCATTTGATTCGCGGGAATTAAAATATACGTTGAAATCCATTACAAGTCTCTCCAATATTTGCAAGTTAGTCCCTTTATTTTTATTTTTTTTCAACTTTCCTATTTAAAAATGCAAGTGTAATTGGTAATATTGTTAATTTTTTGTTAAATTCGAGTTAATTATTTTTTTATTGTTTCAAAATGTCACACTAAAGAATTTAAATGAAGAACTTTAATCGTGTTAACAATTGGACTTAAATTTTAAATTTGATAAGTAATTGGACTAAATTTAAATGAATGGATACTACGAAACTTAGAGCATATTATAACCTAAAATTTATTGCTATATTTTTATGGGATAAATCTTAAATTTACACACCAAAAATATATATATACATAATATGATACACGAATTGCACTAAAGAGCAAAGTTAATATATAAATTTGATATTTATCCCTATTTAAAATTGCAAATAAAATGTAAGGGTATTTTAAAAATAAGATTTAAAAAAATATTTTGCTAAAAATAGGTATAACTAATATAATTTTATTTATAAAAATAATAATATTTAAAGAATATTTAAGGAAAAAAGGGTAAATACACATTTTGGTACTTGAAGTTAGCTTCAATATTTAAATTGGTACCTAAGATATTTTTTTTGTCAATTTACATACTTGAACAAGACTTTAAGGTTTAATTTGATATCTAAAGTTAATTTTGATCCAATTAGATATCTAAAGTTTATTTTGGTCCAATTTGAACTATGAAGCCAAATCCATGTACCAATTTGAGCCAAAAAGTCGAGTTTAGATACTTAATTGGACCAAAAAGAAGTTTAGATATCAAATTGAATATTAATAAAAAATCCAAGTACCAAAATATATATTTACCCAAAGAAGGTGAGTGCCGTTTTAGTGTCTTCCCATTTCCCACTAAAAGATTGTGATTAATAGAATCCTTCGGTTTTCGTCCAATCCACCAATAACTTAAAATTTACTCTTAATAAAATATTTTGTAACTAAAATTAACTAAAATTTTGCTTTTTAGAAATTTATTTTATTACATAAATTTAATTAATAATATATTTATTTTAATATTTTTATTTTTTATATAGTCATCTTAACATTATTTTAATTTTTACATTAGAATAGTATTATATATTTAGTATAGGTTTATTTTTTTTAATGTGTTTTAATTTACATAATATAAAGTATTATAAACTTAAAAATAGGTCTGGTCGGGCTGAGCTCAGGCCTTAATATTCAAATTCGAGCCGGACTTATATTTTAAATGAGTCCATTTTTTTTATCCAAACTCATTTTTAGGGCCTAATATTTTTGCTCACACCGTCCCACATTTAGGTAAACCTTCGGGATTAGGCGGATAACTTGACCTATGAAAAAAATTAAAAAGCAATTTGTTGAGTCCTACTAGCCCATAACCCCTTGCTTAGGAGCCTATTGAGTTTTGTAATTACCAAATATTATTTTTGCCATTGATTGAAAATTAACCACTAAAAGACTAAAAAGGCATGCTTCAATTTTCAAATAGGTCTTAGGGTACTTTTGGAGGGGCGGTGCGTTTAACTCCAATAAAGTTAAAAATAATGGTGGCGATGAGATTGATTACTGTATCTATAAGGTAAAAGATTTTATTGTGCCACAATCACTGCTCATCTTTGCAATTTCAAATTTGGTTCATACTATGTATAAATTTAATGCAAGACATCTCTAGACATATAATTATTTAAGTTTTATTATTTGTAAATTTTGTCTAGATATATATATATATTTCTAATTTTCTATACATTTTATTATCAATTTGATTGTGCTTTATAACGATTAATTCGACTTAATTATTCATATGTTTTATTTATAATTACAATTAAGATATATTGTAATTTTTTAAATTACTACAATAAAAAGTCTTGATTTTCCAAAAACTACAATAAAAACTTTAGAAATCAAATTGAGGGAAAACGGTTTAAATAACCTTCAACTACTCAAAAAAAATTAATTAAGTCCCTCGTAGCCTTTTCAATTGAACACTTGAACTAGTGAATTCTATCAAAAAAGTTTTTTGATAGTTTTTAATAGTTACTTTTCTAACATGGTCATTAACGGTGCCAACATGGTGCTCTATGTCAGTAATAGTTGTTGATGTGGCACTAGTTGTCACGTCAACAATAATAAAAAAATTAACTTTTTATTGGATCAAACCTCCGGTTATTCAAATTCATTTTAAACTTAAATTTCTTAAATTATAAAAAATTAACATTTTTATAAATTTCTAAAATATTATTAAGTATTATAAAAATATTAATAAAATTAATAAAACCATTTAAAAGTTAAGTCCATGATGAAAAATATTCCCACTTAAAAAAACTTTACACATACAATTAATAAAATTAAACTTTATTTGTATATGTTTTCTATTTTTTATAAAAAAGAAATCCAATAATTAATTAGAAATTTAATATTTTAAAAAAATTAAATTTTTATTTTTAAATAATTTTGAAACAAACATGAACAATAAATTGTTCAAGTTCATTCCAGAAAAAAGAATTAAATATGTTTATTTAATATTTTGAATTTTTTATTTTTGTTGACGTGGCATTATCATGTTAGTGTGTTAACAGCCACATCAACAGAGTAACAGTCAAAGACGATCAAATGGCTTTTTTGATGGAATTCACCAGTTCGAGGGCTCAATTGAGTGCAAAAGATTATGGGGGTTAATTAATTTTTTTGGAATAGTTCAAGGGCTATTATGGGGGGAAGTGCTAAAAAATACCCTGTTGTTAGTTAAGAAAAGAATTGGTCACTTGAAGAATACAAAACAAAGGGAAGGAGAAATCATCCTTCTTGAAGTCTGTCTTTGCTATCCTACTTATTATATGATCATAACTCTTTCAACTTGAGGTATTTCTTTGAAAAAATTAACAAGGGTAGTTATGCTATTTTCTAGTCTCAAATAAGCAACTCAAAGCCTCTCACTAAAAGACTCTACTTAGTAAGTCACCTACATTTGCTTACGATAATAATCAAGATAATACTTAATTACACTCAATAGGTATTGGGAGAAGTTCCCATACATCATATCTTTCAAACTAATTTAACTCTTCTTGCATGGTTTGAATCTAATTTTTATTTTTGAGAGCTCTTAATCTTTTTTGGACTTCATAGAGGAAGTATAGCATGCCAATCTACCAATATCTTGATAATTAAGTTTAGACTTATGTTTCGTCTTGACTTCTTCAATATCACCAACAACATTATCCAATGAATGATTCTTCTTTACTTTTAAAGATGGTTAAGGTTGAGAAACATCATCTTCATGTTGATTATTGACATATTTGTAGTTATTGTGATATGCCAAAAGAAGTGCCCACTTCCTTCACCACTGCGACAAAATAACAACTTATCATTTTTGGAAGATTGACAATTTATTCAACCAAAATTTTAAACTATGCTAATATCGTGGAATGATTCAAGCCCATCAATGAAAAGTAATTCTCTTGGAGAAACATATATTGAGAATTGGATCGGATTGAATCAAGTATATCAAATCCTTTGGATAAAAGAAGTTGGATTAGTCGAAACTTGAATTCTTATCTACCATAAATCCATTTTACTTTGGTCATTAATATTATATTGTATTTAGCTATTTTAGCTATTGTTTAAAAGGGATCATGATTGATCTTCCTTATATTAGCAAGTCTCGAAAAAATTTATATAATCGAGAGTCTTGTATAGGTTGTGCTAATTATTAAAAGTACTTATCTATTTAGTGAGGAACGTTATTTGTAAGAGTGCATTTGAATTGTAAAAACCTATTTATAAGTGGTTTTACAAGCTAAGTTTTTGGAGTGAGAATTTATTAGTGAGAGATTTAGTCTTTGAGATATAAGTGTGGGGATTCTTTACTGGGGTGTGTTAGAACTAAGATTACTTGTTGTATTTGTTTCAAAGATAGTTGATTCATCTCACTAAGCTATGCTTCGCAGACTAAGGGAAACTAGACTGCATAAACAACTTTGTTGCCCCTGTTTTCGTTGTGGTTGTCACAATTATTGTAGAATTGCCTACTTTCACAGTGGTTGTCACAATTATTGTAGAAGTGCCCACTTTCACAGTCATGTCTGCTCGTACTATGTTTCATGTAACATAGAAATTAGTTCAAGTCAACAATTGGTATAAGAGCTTCCACTTAACATAGTTAGTAGAGAATCCTGGTATTGTTAATTGCAAGTTATGGAAGGATCATTAACCACTAGTCCCCCAGTGTTATATTGTAGCAATTATGCTTACTAGAAAGATCTCATGAAAGCTGTAACACCCCTCACCTATCCCTGTAAACGGAATCAGGTTACGAGATGCTTCAACAAATAACATAATAAGAGCTTGCAACTTTAAATAAAAAAAATTACTTAAAACAATCATTTAATCTCATACATCATGCTCTAAAATCATTTAAATTAAACTTATGAAAGCTTTAAAATCAACCCAGAATCAAATAATGACTGATTTGAAACTTTTCACAAAAGAAAGGCAAAAGTGCAAAATAAGGGTCACATGACCATATGATAGGCTGAAACCGTGTAGCATTGGAGTCACACAACCATGTAACTCATTGATGTCATGTGGATCAAAGTGCAAAAATTCAACAAAAGTCACATGGTCGTGTGACTGGACCGTGTGACAATTTAACTTACTAAAACTATAGTACTCACACGAGCGTGTGGACAACCCATGTGACAATCAGAAACTGTGTGACCTAAATGTAACCTATTTCCCAATGGCACACGACCGTATCACAATCTCATGTGTGACACACGGTCGTGTGGCTAACCGTGTGACATTATAATATGTCATTTTGGTAATTGAATCAAGCCAACATTAAGGTAACTTTTAAGTACACAAACAACTTGAAACCTTATTCTAAACACTGTAAAACCAAGCTAAAACATGTCACATAACATCCTAATAGTCCCTAACCAATATGCCATGTTGGCACCATTACACACAAGTTAAAAGCGATTTAATAACTATCTTTGTAGCCCCATAATTTTTCAATTTATACCCCTACCTATTATTTGGATATACCAGGAAAGATGTACGGTCTAATGAGGCTGCTATGAAATATTTACTCATAAGTGGGGTAAGCTCTTCTATTCTAGTTCATGGTTTCTCTTGGCTATATAGTTCATTCGGGGGAAAGATCGAGCTTTAAGAAATAATGAATGGTCTTATCAATACACAATTGCATAACTCCCCAGGAATTTCAATTGCACTTATATTCATCACTGTTGGAATTGGGTTCAAACTTTCCCCAGCCCTTTTTCAAGACTTACAAGATCATGCTGGGGAAATAGGAGCAGGTATGTGATGTGAATGCCTATTGTTACAAAAAATGGTCATTTGAAATATGAAAATTCAAGGCTAGTCAAGCAAAATGAAGCTAAAGAATACTACTTGCGAAAAAACTTAACAACCTAGTGAAGACCCAGAATGAGCTTGTTGCAATCAAGCTTATGCTTAGAAAATTCAATTTCAGCAGTAGCAAGCTTAATGAAATCCTTACCATAGGAAAAAGAGATCCAGGCAAGGGAGGGATTGGATATGTAGACAAAGGAAAGGCAACCGTCAAGAGTCTCACTGTTTCTGTGAAAGCTTCAAATCATAAAGAACTTGGTGAATGTTCCACCAAGCCTATGTTAATCGGGGTTGTTAAGAAGGTAAAAACTTTTCATAGAGTGATTTGTTATTATTATGGTGCCTCCGAACATCTTAGACCTCAATATTTTAAGATCTTTCATTATCTGAGATGGAGATACACAGTGCCAATAGAGATGCATAGTGCCAACAGAAGTTTCCACTTCTCGTGACACATTGTATAACACCTCTAACCCGTATCCATCGTCAGAATAGGGTTACAGAGCATTATCGGGCTTAACAATTAAACAATTATACATTTCTTATATATTTTTCATATCCAATAAAATGCATTCACAATCAATCATATTGTCTCTACTACAAGCCTACGAGGCTCAAATCATGCATTAGAAGTGGTTTGGGACTAAACTGAGAACTTAGGAAATTTTTTGTAAAACACAGAAAATTTTTCAAAATACAAGGGACACACCCCCGTGTGGCCCGACCGTATGTTTTATACTGCCACAGACATGCCCGTGCCACAGGCCATGTAGACATTCAAAATGGGATCACCTGGCCGTGTCCCAGCACGTGTCCTACCCCATGTAACTCTCTGACTTGCGTCACACGACCAACCACACGCCCATGTGACTAGCCTGTGTACCCTTCGAAATGGCCTCACACGCCCGTGTGTCAAGCCGTATGCTATGTCGTGCCAAAACTGTAAGGTATACTGACTTATCACACGGCCAAGTTACACGCCGATGTGTTGGGCCGTGTGGAGCATACTAACTTGGTTTCTAATTAAACATCATGGGACACACGACCGTGTCACCTGACCGTGTGTCACACACGACTAAGACACACGCCCGTGTCTCTGCTCGTGTGGACAAAAATAAGCTATTTTTCAAGCCATCTTTCTCACCCAAATTTGCCTCAACCTAAACATGTCAAATGGCATATAACATAAGCATCAATAAGCATTCCAACCAATCTCAATCAAGCCTAAAATCATGCTATACCAATATCAACAACTATAATGCTCATAAGATCATGTTTTGTCAATTCAAAACATACCAATTTCACATTCACAATTCACCTAAATAGTCATTTTCAATTATGCATTATTTTGCCTAATACCACAAGCATACCAATCTCAAGTTTCAATCACTTGATACTCAAGATACTAATCCACAAATAACCATTCACATGGAAATTTTAAACCACATAAAAGAAAAGGCATTTGCACATTTATATACATAACCAAATATACCAAAATAAGCCAAATCATATGGCTATACACACAACTAACATTCATAATTTACAAGCCAAATCAATTGGCTAAATCCATTACCAACAATAGACCATAATAACCACAACTCTTATACATGCCATATAACCAAAATCACAAGTTCAAAAGTACCAAAATGACAGCTTGATAGTGTAATGAGATCTCTGGTGACTCCAAATCCGAGCAAGCTTTGAGAAACACTATAAAATACGAAAAAGTAAACAGAGTAAGCTATAAAGCTTAGTAAGCTCGTATGCTTAATAAGAAAAACTTACCATTCAACCACAATACAAGTACTTAAACATTACATAATACAATTCAATTTAAATCCAAAACTTAACACATATTCAATCCAAAGGTTAGACATGAATTCCATCAACTTCTTCGATTCAATGATTTTATAGTTCATGTACATACCTGTGCTAACTCGTATCAATTTCATACTCTTCCAATTCATCTATATACTCGTTGAACCATTTAGAATAATATCAGATACTCGGGAATCTCGCACCCTAAGTGTAACAGCCAAATTTTTCAGTGGTGTCGGAAACAGTGATTCGAGATCACTAAATCCGACGAGTAAGTTTAGAAATTTTAAAAAATAATAATTATAGGCCAAGCGCGAACTTAAAAGAATTATTTTTAATTAGTGAATTTTGCGATTTTAAAAGAATTAATTAGGTAAATTTGGTTGAAAATGAGGTATTGAGACCTCGGATTTATAATCCGAGCCATAAGTATTTTTATAAATATTTATGGAGTGTTATTAAGTTAGTATTAAAGTTTTGTTAGAAAATTTTAACGTTTGGTTAGTCAATTAATTAAAAAGGACTAAATTGAAAATAGTGCAAAATTTATTAAATTGTGATTAAATAGTTTAAGTGATTAAAAAGGAGGGATTTAAAAGGCAATTGGACCCAAATTGTATGGGCTGGACGGTTGGGCAAGAAAATCAGCAAAAAAGACAAGGAGAAACAAGGGCAAAATGGGAAATTTTGCAAATTAAACATATAAAACAAGACAAATTTGAAAAATCTAGAGATATCATCATTTTTCTTCAGAAAAAACGCCATGGGAGGTCTGAAAGCTGCTGGCTTTTCATACTTTGACATATGTGAGTTCAATTCTTACCCTTTTCTTTGAGATTTTTATGTTTTTGTGACTTTTACAATTAGGTCCAAGTGTTTAATTCATTAGTTTTTGATTTTATGAACAAAATTAAAAGGTATCATTGATAAGTGTTAGCTGTTTATGATGACATAAATGAATTTGAAGCTTTGATTTTGTTTTTTGATGATTTTATCAAGTAATTTCAATAGAAATTGATTTTAGGACCTAATTGTGAAAAAGTTGTGAGTTAAGGTTTAGTGTTAAAATTATGATTTTTAAAGATTGTGTAATAGTTTAGAATGATGGAATAAAATGTTAATTGAGAAAAATTAGCTTAATAGATGGGCTAATTGAGCAAGGACTGAATTGTATGACCTTTGAAATTTAGAGAAAAAATGGTAATAAACATCTTGAACTAAAACAATATTGGACAGCAGAAGTAGACTAACTTTGAAAAATCACCATAAATTGTATAAATCGAATTAGAAGATGAATAAAATATGACATTAAAGCTTATTGAGTCTAGTTTTTTATAGAAGAAATGTTGTAAGCAATAGATTTGTAAATTATGAGATATAATGAATTTTGTGAGACAATGTTAGAATGAATTCGGGTTCCCCTGTTTTGATTTTGGAAAATCACCAAAAATTGGATAAAATTAATTAGAGCCTCAAATTTATATGCTTAGAATCCTTAATGAGTCTATTTTCAATATAAATCAATGGGAACATTATCCGAGTTTTTTACTGTGATATAATTAATTTTTAGTGAAAAGAGGTCAGAACTGTTGGATAGTGAAACAGAGGAAACTTAAATGAATAAAATGTATTAATTGGCTTAACCAAAAATTCTTAAAATTTTATGGTGGAATGATATGTGAGTCTAGTTTCAGGTAAAATTTACGGATCTTAATTTTGGGCTCTGTAGCTCGAATTATAAATAATTGAGTGATATGACTCGTGTGAACAGATTGATGTGAGCATTAATAAGTAAATTGTGAAATCGTACTTACAAGAATGTTATATACATTAAGGATGTGGAATGGAGAGGAGGAGGAGGAAAAATATATATGAATATTCAGTTAGCATGGCTAATTTGCATGTTTTAAGCTCATGGACTAAATTGAATAAAAGTAAAACTTTAGGGGTAATTTTGTAAAAATGTCAAAAATGACTAAATTGAAGGGAATAAATTGTTTTATTATCTAAATTAATAAATTGAATGAAATTATCAATTTAAGATTGAGTGAAATTTGGGAAAATGGTAAATTACCAATATGCCCCTAAATCTTGGTATTTCTGCAATTTAGTCAGGTAGGTTCGGATACCCTGAATGAGCATGTAAATATGAAAATTTAAGTATTGTATCGTATTTTATATGATATTTTGAATTGAATATATGAAAAGGATGTTACATGAAACATGAAAAAGAATACTAAATAATATAAATTAATTGAAATTATTCTGAAAATTTCGGTAATGCCTCGTATCCTATTCTGGTCTCAGGTATGGGTATGGGATATTACACTAAGTGTCAATACATAGCCAAAGCTATCTCAATCTCATATCTCATATAATGCTCACTCTTGAGCTATCAACGGGTCTACTCACACAAGTTGACAGTCAAGACGTAACTACACGGTGCTACTCACACAAGCTGACGAGAATCCGCAACACATGCCAGAAAACTCAGCCACCGGTAGAACGTACGGACCAGCACCCAAACACAATAACCCCTAATGACATGTCATTCTCTTAAGGTTCAACCAGGATTTCATACGTAGCCAATTCTTCGTCGAACATTTCCGTAAGATCATATTCAACAATAATACAATTATAAAGCATTTAAAACACAATTATATTAATACTTATTAACATACGAACTTACCTCGATCACAAAAACATCGAAACAGGATCGATTAATCTAATACTTTATTTTTTCCCCGATCTAGATCTGTACGTTGCTTTTCTTGATCTAAATAATCAAATTTAACTTGTTTAATTATCATTTTATTCAATTTAATCCAAATTTCATATTATGGAAATTTTACCTTTTGCCCCTAATATTTCAACTTCTTTACAATTTAGTCCCTATCTCATAAAAATACAAATTTATGCAATTTAACTTATACCCATGCTAGCTGAATATTAATTAAGTCCCTAGCAAGCCCTATATTCCATTTATTTCACAATTTAACCATGAATTTTTCACATTTTACAAATAAATCCCTAATTTGCAATTTCAACCAAAATTACTTAACAAATGTTGTTTTTCTAACAACAACTATTCATTTTCTATCATCAAACATCAAGATACACACATATTCATCAATGGTAAAACCCTAAACCTTTAACAATTTTGCACATTAGTTCCTGGGCTAGCTAGATTAAGTTACAACGACTCAAATAACATAGAAATCATTAAAAACGGGACAAAAAATACTCACATGCAAGCAAAGAGATATGGGCGAATGAAAAGCTCAAAAATAATGTGTTTTTCCTCCCCAAAATTCGACTAAAAGAAGATGAATAAGAGAATTTGTTTTGTTTTACTTATTTTACTATATTTATTTATTAAATTACTTAAATAACCTTTAATTAAAACATTAAAATCACTTTGTGTCCATCTTTGTCCACTCAAATAAAAAATGTTCTAATTACAACATAAGGACCCTTACTTTAAGGTTCCATAGTTATTAGACACATTTAGCTATTAGAACTCAAGTTTTACACTTTACGCGATTTAGCCATTTTTATCAAATTGAGTATTCAAATAATAAAATTTCTTAACGAAATTTTCATACAATCATACAATCATGCTGTAGACCTCAAAATAATAATAAATTAAATATTTTGATCTAAGATATGTGGTCCTGAAATCACTGTTTTTATTTGACTAAAAACGGGTTGTTACATATTGCTTTTAAAGAAACTGAAAAATGTTTGGATGAAAAAAAGAGCCAAAACGTTTGCTTGTTGCATGTCGATCCTTGAAGTTAACCATGAACGATGTATGGTATTTCGTTGCAAAGGGATATAGGGGGAGCGGAAGAGAGACGGTAGGGATGATAGAGAAGTTTTTTTTTTGTTTCAATATTAATAATAATTATTTTTATTTAATATTAATATTAATATATTGACACTTTTGGTTGGTTGATATGAGTTTTTTTAACGAAGTAGAAACAATAAAATTTAATTTTAATTACAAAATAAAGTTTAGATACTCACTTTCAAAAAAAAAAAATCAAAATTCCAAAAACAAATGGTATAATTTAGGGCCTCTTGTTGAATTAATCCTTTAAAAAATAGCCTACTCAAACTATAATGATTAAAGGGCAAAAAAAAAAAAAAAAAGGCCAAAAAAAAGTACGAGGATTTTAGGCGAAGGGCAAATTATGTAAAATCAAGCTGATATTCATTCATATAAGCTAATCGCAATTCGCAGCCCCCAAAACTCCCCCAGCTAACAAAGATCCTCCTATTCCTTCCTCTTTCTCACTGTTGTGTTGCTTTCAGCGATCCCTTTCTCTCCTCTCTCTCTCTCTCTCTCTCTCTATTTTTTAAACGAAATAAATTCCTCCTTCGTTCTTTATTTCAACTCTTGCGAACATTTCTATAATCAGTTTGATGGATCTCAAATTGGGTTAGTTCCTTTTTTATTCGATTCTCCATCTTTTCTGGTTTTTGCTTTTAATTAATTGCACGCGTATTTTTCATTTTATATTTTTGTTATCCTATCCTGTTTCATGTTTATCGCAAATTGGATTCCTTATTGTTTATTGTTCCTTTTCTGCATATCTTAACCTCGGAAATTTAGATTCAATTGTAGAAAATTAAAAAAAACGAAAAAATAATGGAAAAATTGTTCAATATTTTAGTATTTGTTGTATTTGCTTGCATTTTATGTTTTGGGTGAGCTAATGTTATACTAGTAGCAATATTACTGGCAAATGACTTGTGTTGCTTAAGTCATCGTTCATATCAATTTCTGGGTGCGATCAACAAAAGTAATATTACCAATAAAATTGTGCACTGAACAATTGAAATTCATAATAAGGGAGGCTGTGTTTTTTATATTTATTTAGTCTCTGTTTTTGTTGTAAATGAATTATGTTGATTTACTTTGGGCTCAATGTGTACCTTGTCAGGTGGGGTGGTTGTATGTGAAATTAGCAGGGAGGAATGATGAAATAATTGCCATGCAGATCTATTACCGGCAGGTTACTTCGCAGATCCAGTTGTCACCGAATTGTATCTTTTATCGCACTATCAATTAGTACATTACTTGCAAAAAGGCGTTATCAGCTTGCTGATATAGAGGCTTTTGGTCCATTCAGTTAAGTTGGTATCGTCTTTACAAACATGCCATATTACATACAGAGACTTTATAACACTTGCAGAGCGGCGTTCTCGCCCAATGGCCCTGTTTCTGATGAAGCTCTTGAAAGAGTTCGTACTATGCTAGGTATTTACTATTTGATTCTTTCTTTCTTCATGTTTGTTCTTTGAGCTTATAGTTGAACCAAGTCTTCTATGTTTTATTGGTATTATAACTGAGATAAAATCATGTTGAAAGTAATACTTAATTTTCTGCATGTTTTCAGAATTAGTAGTTAGTAAGTACTATGGAAGCTCCTTTTTCTAGCATTTAGCTGTTATTTATTTTTCAATCAAAATTGAAACATATGAATTTACTCTTGGGTTAATTAATTTAAGTAAGTTGGATCTTTCTTGGGATGGCATCGGCTATTGGAAGTTGCTTAATGCTACTCCTACTATGTTAGTTTCTTGGCAAGTGCATGATCTACCAATAAATAATGCCACGCCTTTTGGCTGATCTGAAAACCTAGTTTCCATGTGGCTTGATAGTTAAAACAGAAAGAAGAAGAAGAAGAAGAAGAAGAAGAAGAAGAAATATTATCCTTCATTGTTTAGGATGTAAAGCTCATTTTTGTTTAAGTTCAAACTTTAGTCCTGTAGGAAGAGGTCCTGACATTATTTAATTGGCAAAACTTTTCCAGATTTTCTTCCGCATTAATTACAAAAACAAGAAAAGTTTTTTGGCAAAGTGAATTTCAGTTGAATGAGAAATTTGTTATCCAGCTCACCAACCTATATCAGTACTTCATTGCTAGTTGCCTTTGGCCTTTAAAAATCAACCTTCAAAATAATAGCTACTAGTTATCTTTGAAGCACTTTTATCTTGAGCATAAAAGCTTGTTGTATGATGAGTTAAAAGTCCAAATTGTTCTGCTTTCTCCACATTGAGCTGCTGCTCCATTGTTGTGGAACAGTATGTTTTCTACTCGCTAGACGCCTTGATAATTCTTTAGCATTTGGATGCTTCTAGATATAAAATAGAAAAACAGTGGTTGGGGTTTTCTGTATTTTCCCTTTTTCCTTATGTGGTCTTAGAATCTATCTACCCTAATTCCAATTTTTTTCCTATTATGGTGAGTTTTGAAATCTGTTGGTATTTTAATGGTTTTGGATCAACATATCATCGTGAGTGGTTGCAACTATTCTAATTTAGAGTACAAAGAATAAGGGTATACCATAACATTGAGAAAGTGCTTTTCTTGGTAGAATTGATCATTACAACTTTTCTGTTATTTGATTAACCATACAAAATTTTAAACCACCGCATATGTAACTCCACGTTTTTTTTGTTTCCGCATGAAGTGATGAAACCAAGTTTCATGGCATATTCGTTGTATTTTAACACAAAATGTCACTTTATTTCAGAGAAAATGAAGCCTTCTGATGTAGGTTTGGAACAGGAGGCACAGGTGGTACGTAATTGGTCTGGTCCTGTAAATGAGCGGAATGGAACCCATCAGTCATTGCCACCTATCAAGTATCTGCACTTGCATGAGTGCGACAGCTTCTCTGTAAGCACAAACTTCATAAAACCTATCGTTTTTATTATTTAAGATATCACCTATTATTGAGAACCTAAAATTTTAGAGTTTTAAACTGAGGAAGATGCATTTAGTTGAAATTCTCCTAGAATTTATTAAAATAAACACTTCCGTTGAAATTAAATTTGAACTTTTGAAAATAGTAGTTGCATTACCAGCTACCATCAGGCCTTCATTTTTCTGATTTCCTTTTTCTCTGCAGATAGGAATTTTTTGTATGCCACCTTCCTCTCTCATACCTCTGCACAATCATCCTGGAATGACAGTGTTGAGCAGGCTTATCTATGGCTCATTACACGTTAAGTCATATGATTGGCTTGACCCAACAGAGCCTGAAGATCCGCTACAACGTATGTTTTTAACATTTCCATATTTCTTCGATGAATGCTAGCTAAACCATAATAAGGATGTTCATAGAATAATATGTTCTTGCGTATAAATTTGGTAACAAATTAATATATTTGTATTCAATTGACTCAGTACTGATATCATCCTTTGTATTCCTTGAAACCTCATCAGTCCCACTTTTAATTATTATTCTTTTCCAAATACCTTTGTTTCGGGAGTTTTCTCTTTTAATTTGTTCCAGAAGATCTAGTACCTTTATAGAGTTATGTTAATCTTCTGATGTTAGAAATCCTATGTAACTGCTGTTCTTTCCATTTATATTATAGAATTAGTATTCTTGAAGGACAGAGAGAAATGGACCTCCTTTTAAATTTATATTTGCTTTGTGATATACAGTTCTTTGTGTTACTGCATGTGCTGGTGGTTTGGTTAAAAATGACAGAAAATACTTTTAGAACAAAACTTACTTGATCGAAAGTTGATTGGCATAGGAGGAAGAAGGCCTAGGTAATACTAAATGTACTAATTGGTGGATGTCTCTTTGTTACAGCTAATGACTCTTTCAATAGGGTAGATGTAAAGAGCCTTTTGGCTAGCATCTAAGTGAAAACGCCTGTTCAATTTCTTATCTTGTATGGATGTAGTTTAGGTTATGGAGAATGCTTATGACATAACTTCTTAACTGATTTGGTGAAAAATTTGGAGACCACTGCGCTTAGCTAGGGAAATGCATAGTTGAATTAGAATGAAACTTTTGTCACCAAAAAGAAAATGTTTGAAAGCAAACCAGACAAAATGAATGGTTATAGAAGCCAACAAAAGCATAGACCTTATGAGATTTTGACTTCAACTTGGGTTTATAATAACAATTTTTTACTGGAATTTGATCCCATCTAAATATTTTGACCACCAATTCAAATCGGAATCATTCATGGAAACAGGGATACAGAGCGGTGTTAGTGGTAAGTTTAGAACCAAAGAATTTCTTCTTAGGGTACATTAGTTTGATTTCAAGTTGGTGCTTGCAAAGTAAGTGTAAGGAAGTTGATGAACAAACTTGTTAACGAAATAAAGTAACTAGACAATCTAGGGGTTTTATGTTGTAATCTGACGTTTCAGATAAATAGGACATACTAAATCTGGATTAGATCTTTTTTCTGATTAACAGAAGAGATTATTGGTGGCCTATGGTAGCTAAACCTGCCTATCTGTCACCAATCGCAAAGTAGTTGCTTGTTCAACTGATGTAATAGTATTGATAATATATTCATGGACAAAGTGGTGATGTATCTGATTTTAAATAATGCGTTTTCTCCTCACCCTTCCTAGGGTATAGGGCATTTATTGTATATTCTTCAGTCTTTGACTTTGATTTGCTTATTTTTGGTGGTTTGTAGCAAGAGCTGCAAAACTTGTCAAGGATACTGAGATGACAGCCCCTTGTGCAACAACAGTACTTTATCCCACAAGTGGAGGCAACATCCATTGTTTCAGGGCACGGACTCCCTGTGCTATTTTTGATATTTTATCACCACCTTACTCCTCAGAGCATGGACGACACTGCACTTACTTCCGGAGGTCCCCAAGAAGAGATTTACCTGGTAAGAAATATAATTTCGAACCTAGTATTAGATGGTAGCTTCTATGATATGTTGTAACCTGAAGACAAATGCTGCATGCTATTTTCTTATTCGTTTCCTCATTTAAAATGAAGGTGAGATTGAAATGAATGGAGAAACGTTTTCGGAAGTGACATGGTTAGAAGAGTTTCAGCCCCCTGATGACTTTGTGATTCGGAGAGGGCTGTACAAGGGTCCTGTTATTAGAAGATGAAATATTCTTGTAGCATCCATCCAATATTCTAATGAATAACAAGGAACATGCATGGGGTTGTAGAATTAGGCATTTGGCGTTGTACATATTACTACACCAATGTAATCCTGTGATTTTACTGGCCTCACATTTTATTAGTGGGACAGAGAGTGGGAATTGAGAGGAACTACTCGCTTAATGACTTTTCTTTTGTTCTTTTGGATTTTGTTTGCTGAATGACAATTGAGAATTCATGATTATCTTGTTTGTTGCGTTGGTGTGGTAATTTTGGGTACTTAATTCATTGTGGAGCTCTCATTTTTCTGCAATGGACAATGGTAAGTTTGTAGCGCTTTGTGCCTATTCTGATGCCCAAGTAAAGCTAGTTTCTTAGTCTTTAAATATCCTCAAGGGGCTTTGCAGCATTGTTGGCAGCAAAGATCATGAAAGCTGAGTTTTATTTCCTCATTCTGGCCATGTTAGAGATGTGAAAAATATACTTGAATATATATTGTAATAAGAAGATGTCAGTTTTCACTGAACCTGAAGCCTTTAGTGATCCAACAGATAAGCAATCACCGAACGAACTTGTTTGTGTATCCAATTAACTTGAGTTGGTGTGTTACAGGAAAAAAAGGTCTTTTGATGAAATTTGCTATCTAGTCTATTTATTTGTTTTTATTTCTTTACTTAGAATCCCTTTAGATGCAAATGTGGGTTCACAGCTTTCAATGCAAAATTTTAGCCCTAATATGTTGTTCGGATATCACCATTGAGGTGAGGTGAGTTTGATTAAATGCATTGTGAAATTTTCACTGAAGCCCTCAATGGGTCTTTAATTGGTTTATTGGCTTCTCTAGTATGTGGTTTTAGAGTAAAAATACTATAGAGGCCTTTGTATTACTAGTTAAATTGTATTTTACCTCCCTCACAAAAAAAAAGTGTAATTTAGTCCTTGTATGTTAGATTAAATAGTAATTGATCCTTGTTGAAACTTTCATTTATTTTTACTGTTAAAACAAATTGATAGAATTATCAAATAGTTTTTAATAGTAAAAATAGATTAATTTTTTAACAGAAGAATCAATTTATTTTTTATCAAATATGATAAGATTAATTTGTTCATTTTTAATATTAGGGACAAAAATTAATCTAATTTCAATTATAAGTGTCAAAATTATCATTACCTTTCGGGGTTATTTGAAGATAATGTAGGGACCTTATTTCCATGCTAAAATAGTTTGATTGAATAATCAATAATTGTGATATTTGCCTAAAATATGTCTTGATCTTTCTATCTAATCATTGCGTTAAAATATTAATATTAAACATATAACATGATATTATGAGAATTTGATATATTAAAAATCATTAAAATTTTTATAAAATAATGATCAAGACACTTGGATTAATATAAATAATTATTTAAATAAACTATAAAGAATTATATCTATTATAAAAGGTTTAATGTATTCGGAAGTACTTGAACTTAGCATTTTATGTAGTACACAAGTTGATATAATTTGTTATGTACTCAAATTTGAAAGCTAGCTAATTATTGCGTTTTATGTACCTAAACTTGAAAGCCAATCAATTTCGTGCTTTTTTAGGTACTCGATTAACGTTGTTAAAAATATGTTGACATAACATTAACGTCTAACAGCACAATGACACATAATAGCTTTATATTGACACGTGGTAAAAATTAAAAATATATCTTAAAATATATATATAATTTATTTTAAAAATTATAATTTCTTTACACATAGGGAATGAACTTAGATAAATGGTTATCAAGATTGATTTAATTTTTTTTTCCACGTGTCAACATGTGATGCTACCACATGTCACCATGCTATTGGTTACTAGTGTCACATCAATATATTTTTTACGGTGTTAGTAAGGAACTTAAAAAATAAGTTAGCTTATAGTTTTCAAATTTAAGTATCAATTAGGTCAAAAAAAAATTAAATACCAAATACGTACAAAGTGCGAAGTTCACTTAACTTCATATATATTAACCCATAACAAAACTATGAGAAGTAGGTTAGTAATTTCATAAAGTTGATATAACTTAAAACACTTTCTTTTCCATTACGTGTTCTTTCTTTGTATATAAAACACTGAGCATACGGCCTATTAGCTCAGTTGGTTAGAGCGTCGTGCTAATAACGCGAAGGTCGCAGGTTCGAGACCTGCATGGGCCATTTTTACGATTATATTTATTCCGCTTTCTGCTCATTCGACACCTACATGGGCTACAGCACATTTCACTGGGGCTTGGTGGACTATTTTGCTGTCAAAATCTAATTTGAAAATTTAAAAAGAAAAGGGATTTATATTATTTAATGTTATATCACATTTTGACTTTCTATTTGTGATAAAAACACATTTGAGGTTTTCTTCACAAATTCTGAAATTCCCAAGGTTTTTTTTTCTTGAAATGTTTCATGACAAAAATTAAAATATCTGAAAAATTAGTGGAGCTTGTGTCTGTCGTTTCCTTTTGTGTATTCACAATATTCAAAAACTAAATCAAATTTCTTTGGATATATTGGAATTGGATTATGTAAAATTCT
Organism: Gossypium arboreum; assembly: GCF_025698485.1. Classification (NCBI taxonomy): domain Eukaryota; kingdom Viridiplantae; phylum Streptophyta; class Magnoliopsida; order Malvales; family Malvaceae; genus Gossypium; species Gossypium arboreum. Next base: position 7,580,594 of record NC_069073.1, on the reverse strand, counting down.
ATTTCTTAATTAAATCCATTTTGCAATTAAATGTTATTCATAAATTATAAATTACTCTACTTGAAAATTACAATAATATGTGTAGGTAGATTCTTCTAAAGTTTGCTAATCACTGTATGCAATAATACTCTTGGTATTAGAGGAACACAAAAATTTTGTTTACATCAATGTCAAGTTATACAACTTTAAGAGAGCCAAAACTAGACGTTAAACATTGTTTTTTCTTTATCAAAAATACTTATTTAAATAATTAAACTTTTAAAAAGCCCTAAAATACATTTTCATTTAATTAAAATTTTAATTTTAAGCAAAAATTAAAAACCAATTTGTCAAGCCCTACCTGCCCACCATACTCCCTTACTGAGTTGTAGAATTACTAAAGATTATTTTTGCCAAAATTTTGTTGAATGAAAATTGACCACTAAAATATTACCAAAAAACTGCTCCTTACTGGTGAGGTAAGCTAATTAAATACTTCTTACAGCAGCAGCAGCTAATTAAATACTTCTTGCAGATCAAGCTTATAATTGAATACCAGCAGCCTATCATAAAGAAACACAACTACATATTCTAAATGCACCAACAGTTCTAATAAAAATAATAAATGCAAGATTAAAGTTCTTCCACAATTTAGTTTCATCTAATCTATGAAAGCCCAGGCAAAAATTGACTTAAGTTTACTGTAATAAAAAACAAGCAAGATAGATGAATTATTTCACCTTAATGCTTTTTCAATCTCTTCCTTGTAGAGGTTCCATTTGCGTCTTGAAATGTTTGACTTTGAGCTCCTGCAGTAGCATAAGTCCTAAACTTCTCAAGGATCCTCCTCTCACTTATTCGTAACATCAAAGAATGATACAATTTCCTTTCTGTCATGCAACATCTCTCTAGAGCTTCGACATCTTCATCTATCGACTTCGAACCATAACAACTCTCACGAATGTCCGCAAGTGCCAAGAGAGCACGACAAACTTTTTCTGTCAACAATAAGTCCTTGCTGATTTCTGAGCTTGTGCTCCATGTAATATCATGTTTTTCTGCTAAGATCATGCCAATGTTTGCACTAACCTTGTCTGCAGTGCAAATGCTAATATCCAACTTATGACATGTATCATCTGGCAATAACATTATGTATAATAATGTCAATAGTTCCAATTCAGGTTCCCCATCAGATGAGACCTCAAAATATTCAGAGTTCTCACTTACGCTTCCAGAGATATTTATTCTTCTCCAAAGGGATAACCTTGCTCTGCAGTACCGACTAGAGAACAGTGAACAACCCCACTTGAGAACCAATTCCAAATCGATGTTCACTATATCAAAAGGATTATTAGCCTCTGTAAATCCATATCTATGAAGCAAAGCAGCATTGCCAAGTGACCCATATGTGTTAAAAACCTGAGATAAGAAATTTAGATTCACCGTGAGAAGGAAGCCAGTGAAAAATAGAGAAAAAGCTGGATGTGAGAACTAAAACAGGAAATTAATGTTAAGTAGATGAAAACTACCAAACCACCTAAGATGTAAAGTAGGCATGCTTTTTCATCACGCCCCAAAACTGGGACATATAACTGCCTTATCATCCCAAACCAAAGCCATATTATCTCAAGCAATGCTCCAAGATAACACAAATCACTTCTTTTTCCAAACAAAAAAGCCCAAAAGATATTCTTATTGCAAATCTAATATTGGAATTCAAAACAACTAACTTAAAGGTCCCTTCAAGAAACAAAGAAACTACACAAAATATGCAAATATCTTTACGTTATATGATCTCATAGAGCCAATAGCATCTCAATACCAAGAGTAAGCTCCCAAATTGTCTCAGTTTTCCACCAAATTAAAGCTCTTAACATTTTATGATCTGAAAAAAGTAAAGGAACTTATGAGCAATCCACAGCTCAGTAAGTATAGGCTCACAGTTTAAGCATCATTTTCAGTATACCACATAAGTTATTCAAGAACCTTAAAATCATGCCATCCAAGCAGTTAAGAAATCATCAAAGCATCATAATCATATAAAGAGAGCAACAAGTTTGTCTTTGGTTGTGATTGAAGATTGGAGGTGATGTTCTTTTTCAAGAGTTTTCAAGTCTTTGAAGTGGGAGACTGGTTTTCTAGGAGAATTTTGTAAAGTTTTGGATGCGAGATTGATTTGTGTCCGCTGTTGTCTTTTATGCTTTGGTGTTGTTTTGTTTCTTCTGATTCGGTTTGGAATTGTATTTTTGACAAATTGCTTCGGTGTTGGTTTTGATTCGTAATGCTACTGATTCTCAGTTGCATCTCCTTTTTCCAGTAAAATGACTTTTGGCCGAGAAAAAAAAAAAGGAGAGCAACAAGCTACAAATGGGCCTTTATAATTAAATATAAGCTAATGAGTTAGTTGAAACATTTCAAGAAAGGTTTACAGAAACGCTACTAGCAAAGGGGTTTACACAAACTCAAGGGATTGATTACTTTGGAACATTAGCATGTGGCAAAAATTACAACTATCCAAATCTCGATATCACTTCCAGTTAAGAGATTGGCAACGATATCAATAGGATATTAAGAATGCCTTCCTCCATGGAGACCTAGAAGAGGGGGTATAAGTGGAAATCCAACACAGATTGAACATTGAGGAAATCAAGAACAAGGATATATTGGCAGAAAAAGGCAATATATGGACTGAAGCGATCTCCAAGAGCATGGTGATAGCTATGTTTATGTTACAAATAGGATTCCACCAAAGTCCAGGGCACCACATGTTACTCATTAGGCATAGAAGAGAGAGGAAATGATTATACTAATCGTATTTATAGATGACATCATGGTGGCTGGGGAATCTAAAGTGTGGTCTAGTTTATGTACAAAACATGCAAGTTTTTTCATTGGTCAATATGCATGATTTCCTTATGGTCAATGTCTGTCGTTGAATGCTCAAATATTGAAAATTTAGAGTTTGATATTATCCCTTTCTTACTAGTAAAGGTATATCAAATGAAAACTGTAAAAAAGATTAAAGAGAAATTCAATCAAGCGGACTTTTTTCTATGCTTATAGCCTTACAAACAAGCACACCTAGGCGCACTACCTGATCTAATAGGCCTCGCCTGGAAGAGTCTGAGGTGTTTTTGTTACATAAGGGGCACATATTGACAACATTGGTCCCAACTCCCAAGATGAGAAGAGCCTATCCAAGCCTAACACAAAACTTCTCTTTGTTTGGCACACATGCAAGTCCCAAGGTCAAAATGCAAACAAAACAGAGCCAGGTCCTAATCTCCTTTACCCTATATGTCTCACTCTCAATCAATTTACTTCAACCTCCTTTCACCATCTCTCTTACCACTCTTGCTCATAATGGCCTCATACGAAGTTGAGGAATCTGGGACTGTTGACCTCATAATACAAATCTCACTCGCTACTAGGGGATGCAAATATTAGCAAGCATAATGTAGACTGGTAGCAATATTGCCAACATGATTTCCCTCATAACTATTACTAAAACTTTATTGCAATACTTGATCATTTGCCTTTTGCTTTTGGAAGCAGAAACACAAAAAGTTCATTTTAAATATGAAAGCAAATTTTTTTGCAAGAATTATACACAATAGTTTAGACAATAAAATGCATACTTTTCCTACGATTGGTGCAAAGTTGTAAGCATTTGTCCACCTCTAATTATTATGCTATTGCTCAATGTTGTAAGGGTGCAAGGCACACATTGTGCACTAGAATCCTCACATTTCCTGGGGTGTAAGACACACACACATACACACACACAAAGAAAACATGCGCCTTAAGTGAGGGAGGGTGCAATACATAGATACCTGCAATATTGTATTCATATCTATGATCTATATACAGAGTAAGCTTCAGATGTAAGATTCTGATAACAAATTCTAAAGAGTAGTCCATTTATAATAGAAAACATGCAAAAGTTTCTTTCTATTTTGTTGGCCAATATGTATGATTTCCTTATGGTTCCATACTTATTGAATATGCAAAACATTGAGAAGTACAGAGTTTGATATAGTCTCCCTTTTGCCTATAGTTAATCAAAAAAGAAATAATAACTTGAAGAAAAACTTCACTCAGACAGGCTTTTCTTGTGCCTACCACATTACAGAAAAGTACTCCTAGGTAAACTGCTAACTCAAAAGTATCTCCATACTTGGGAAGCATAAAAGAAAAGTGAGGTGGTTGAATAAAAAGCCTTCAATCCTAACTCAAAAAGAGACCTATTTTCCTTAAAATTCAACCCACTGCACTTGAATCCACAATCCATCAACGAGCTCCTCATTTTACTCAAGCCCTAGTTCAAGGGAAAAATTGAGAAGCTAATAATATAACACTAGTAGAATTTAATCCAAAAAAATCAATACAAGGCACAAGTTGATGCTAACCTCATCACCTGATTTTACTTCTCTCACCATAATCATTTGCAGCATCATAGGATCCTCTCCTGTAACTGATGAGTAATCTGATTCCGAATCACTATGAATGTACGAATTTTCACAGGTGGAATCTCTCTTATCATGGCTAGAAATTTTACTTAGTTCGTTATTATCACCATTTTCACTGTCAACATCATCTTCATATTCTTGATTGGGGGATACAGAGGTGAAGTGTACATCCTCTGCTCCAGTCTTGTGATTAAAGCTGGAATTAGTAGAAAAAAATAAAAGAAAAGAGAAAAAATAATGAGGCTAAGAATATAATTACTATACGCTTATCATGTTAAGCTATCACAGTACATTCCTATATAGTGCAAGCGACGTCAAAACCCTAATCACAAACTTAAAATTTTTTTAGGCATTTTGCCTACATGCAATGGTTGCAAAGATTAGGAAATGGTACTATGAGCTATACCTACGACAGCTCTGAGTTTGAGCAATGAATTGAGGTAGAAGCTGCACCCTTCATTAGGATGCAAGCAATTTAGGTAATTCGAATATCCCATAATATTTGTAAATGGATATATATTTCACAACTTTATTTAGAGATTAGGAAGTTATCATAAAAATTGCGAGGGTGTACTTACAGATCTGCCAAAGGAACCATCCCAAATCCATGGTATTCATCTATCTGAAAAGATCGAGAAGCAATAAGACTTCTTGCAGCGAAGTATTCTTTGACACTAAAAGAGCTTGGATTAAGGGATTGAGGTGCCGAATATACAAGGGGCAGAATATTTTCTTTCCAATCCTCATACATAAGAGTTTTGTCTTCCTTAATTGCCTGCCTATTATAGAACAAATTATCAGAAAGAGAAAATGACACCTCAAGAAAAAAACATGTTGCTCCTAAATCAAGCCAACGTACTAGCATAAAAACTTCCAGAATAGTAAAAGATTAAGCAAAAAAAAAAAAAACACTAGAGAAACAACTCATAGCAGCGGCACACGACAATGCACAACATGCTCCTAACTCAAATATTGCACCATGATTCCAATTCCCACAACTTTCCATAACATAAATTTCAAATTCTCAACGTACAATTAATAGAACAGTTCCAACCTCCCTAACTATGATTCTTTGCCAAAATGGGATTCTTTCTATATCATCAACCAACTTGTAGAGAGCAAGATCCCAACAAGCCAACACCAAAAACAGGAAGAGAATCAGTTAGAAGATGAATCATACCTTATGAAGTTCGGTCCCAGAGAGTAAAGAATCAACCTCACCCAGAGTCCAAACCAAAGGCAGGCATTCTTGAGGTGGCAAAAGCTGAAGGTAACCAGCCCAAGGAGAATCCTGGGCTAAGCTCTTTTCATACATCAAAGCCACGGAGAGACCTAAATGACCATCCAAACCAGCGGACTCAATCATTTCTCGAGCCCCACTGGTCTTGATAGTAAGGCAAGCGGTTTTTGGTATTTTGGCCACCACATCGCCTTCATGTAAGTCAGATAATGCTCTCACAGAAATCCCTTGTTGGGGGCAGTCCATGAAGTCGAGGGTATCGCTGCATTGGATTCCTTGGGATTTCATCCACCTCCTGAATGCCCTTAATCGTCTGCTAGCATGCATAAAGAGACAATAGGAAGCGCTGAAACTCTTAGCATTTTTGTTAATGGAGACAAAGCATGTTAATAGAGATAATAAGAGAATGTTACCTGGAGGCCATGAGATTAGAGGAGAAGTAGTTTCGACGGCTGCAGCTATGTCTATATAGTTGAGGAGGTAAAGGGGGGTTCAGCGGGGCGGCTCTTCCTATTTTTAGCGTACGTCGGAATTGAGAGAAACCTTCGACTTTCAAATAGATTAGGCCCGTCCTCTCAATTTTCAATGTGATTCAAGCCTCATCATAACTTCCATCCAATTCCAAATCACGTTTTTTTTTTTAATATTTTATTTTCCTATACATTTTTTACTGCCTCCATTATTAAATTTCTTATTATTTAATTTTTATATCATATAATACTCCAAAAATCATATCATAAACTTAAAAATACAACAAAACTCGACTTTTGAACTCGTTTTTCAAATTTAATTGTCGGCTTTGGACTCGTCCTATTTTTTTTTATGTAATAGAAAAGGTTTGTATTTTAAAACTTTAAATATGAGCATTTTGGTTTTAATATAAAACAAATAAGTTGGAATTATCTTCTGATTCAAATAACAATAAAAGGAGTTTGATTTGTTGGCCTTCCTTGTAGGATAATTGAAGTGAATCCCATGTTAAACCCTCAGAAAGCTTCACTAACCATTTCAGTTGTTAGCTTTACACCCATCATGGATTTGCATGCCATTACCACCCACACATTAATACTGATTCCTAAACCTCTTTCCACATTATCTGCACTATTCTCACATCTCAATCATAAAAGCAAGGATCATATTATCATAATTCCTTCTTTGTTTTATTGCAAAAGCCAATCATAATTAACATATCAAACTAGACCTTGAAATCACTAAACCTGCCACAAAAATAAAAACCAGCCTAGAAGGAACAAGTAATTCAACTCATTCTACAGAGTCAAAATGCCAAAAACAAATTAATCAGATATAAGGAAATAAAATAAGGAAAAGAGAAGATCTTGATACAACCATGTTAGCCAGCTTCACATGGTACCACAATTCTGAGACCAAGGTTCTTAAACTGTTTGCACTTTCATTCTTTCTATAGCAATCCTGATGAGAAGGCATTGGTCTGTTATCGAACCTTCTCCGTCTCTTTCTTTCCTGAATATTTTTCTAAAGCAACCACACGAAAAGTATTCATCTTGGAATTTTGCGTTTCTTTGCACTACAGAGTTGCTAAAGCTTAACTAATGGGAAAAAGGACAATCAAACCAAGCTCAGTTGGTTTTCTTCTCATCTTCTTTGGCAGTAGTAATACCTGTATCGCTAGGCGTCTGCTCATCCTCACCCCCAAAACCAAACTCATTTATTCGTTTCTTATCCACAGGATATACCCACCTCTGGTACAGATAGATTAAAAATATAAGATCTGCAAAATAAGCACGAGAATGAGAATTACACCTGAATAAGTAAAGAATACAGTATGTACTCACAGTACACCTGTTGTTCAGAATGAATTTTTTACACAGATTATACATATATATATATGCAAGCTTAGCATTTTTTGTTATGCATACCCAATCTCTCTTTGGTACAACTATATATTTTCAAAATCAAAAGTAACTTCAAAGAGTAAAAGAAAGGTCAAGAAACACAGTAATAGCTAAGCAACCTCTCACCCTTTGTGCATGTAAAATAAAATGGCTGATGAGATGCAGATTATGCAGCACTTATCTCAAAAATACGTACCAAGTTTATGAGTTCCAAGTTTCTGTCCTTTAATTTTTTTTTTTTTAAATTGTGGTTTACTGAGGGTATTTCATAATTACACCCTTACTAAATCAAACAAATAATTGGGTAGTGACCCAATCTGCCCTTTTTATCTCTTAGGATTATAAATCCAAAACAAACTTGGTAAGGATGAATGAGAAAAGGATGGAAACTTCTTTAATGCAATGGTTACATTTCATAATTCCCTTCCTATTTCGTAGCTTAACCATTGGTTAAAAACCTTTTCTTCTTCTCTTTGCATCCCCCAAACCAAACAAAGCATAAGGGAAGGAAAGGTACAAAACAAGAAATAATAATATCTTACCATCACGGAAGACAGAAAGTCGATGAAGTGTTGGCATTTTTATGACAAATGCAAAGAGATCATCAATAATGGTGTTGAGGAACTTATAAGTCATCTGCCTCCAAGGTAAATGAGCCACGGACTTAAGCTTATAGTTTATGAAAAGTTGAGGGCACATCATAATAAAACCTACCAAAAACATATGGGAAAGCAACATTATTGCAGTTCAAATATGCACAAATTGAAAATTTTGCAGCAAATAAGCAAGTAAACGAAAAAATTTCAATAAAAGTTATAGATGAAAAAAAAAGCTATTATTCACACAAGAAGCAGAGGTTGAGGTTCATTGACCAAACCAATTCATGCAGTCATAAGGACAGAGAGTCAAATTCATCATTATTTAGATGGCCCCTTTCTCTTCCTGATATATAACTGATAAGCTTGATCATAACATAATTTCACATAATGATTAGATATTATAAAACAGACAAAAGACCAAGTAAAAGCCCAAATTCCATGAGTTATTTTAATCTTCAAATGTCCCTGATCACCAAGTTTTTTGTCCTCTACCTAAGTGCAGTTGGTTGCCAAGGATTGAATCCTCGTTAGTCCAGCACATCAGACCACACAGCTATGGCCTATCAGGAGCTTTTTCCTAAGCCTGACAGGACATGATATCTCACAATCGTTTTGCCAAATAAAACAGCACAGGCACAATAAGAAAGAATATCAATGTTGTTTGTATAAATAGTCCAGAGTTCTTATACTTGTTGGAAAAACTTATGGGAAAATGAAATAAGGACCAAGGCTGAATAGCTTTACCAATGCATAAAGGTTAAAAAAAGAGAGCAGATGACAACACTAAAAGACCCCAAGGAAAGAAACATTTTAGAAGTAATTGTTATTTTCTTCTACAATGTTAATGAAATCAAACTTTCACAATGTCAATAAGTCGTAGTTGTCAGTAGGTCACCGACAAAGTTATCAAATAAAGGAACAGGAGAGGACAAATGGCTTACCGAACATGTAGACACAGCTTGTGAGTGAAGAGAGAACCCAAGAATACCAGCTCTTATGGCGCTCATACATAAGGGAGTAAATAGAAAAGCCTGCAACCAGGAGGAAGAGCACGTAGGACAAATACTTCATTGCTATATCATCATATTCCTTAGTTTTATTGCTTGCATATGAATCACGATCTCGGAACCTCAACATAGGTATCTTTCCGGTTCTATCGACCTGAAGATGAAAAAGGATTATTGCAAATTTTGATATTGTTGCGATGAATTAACTAGAAGATAGCAGATAAAAAATGAGTTCCAAATGGAAGGTGATGATAATATAAGATATATGCAACATTCAGTGAACCTATGCAGACATACTAGCAAAACATGACCAGGCTTTCAGATGTCATTCAGACAAATAAGCAGAATGGCATGCCAAGAAGAATTATGGATCTATTTTAATCTTTCCAGCTACAACAAAAGAGAAGAATGAAGCATCTAAACAAGAATCATGTATGGGAAAAAGAATTCAAGTGATAATTTGCCGCCAAATTATTTGAAAGCGGATTGAAAATGATGGTTTTCTGCATCCAGTTACACAGAATATAAGATTTATACTCAAAATATATTAGCAATCCTCAAAATAATGGCCTTTGAATATAGAGCACAAGATTATCTACAATACAAAGTTGCCTATATCCCAATAGAATCTGAGATCTTTAGCACAGAAAAGGATCTCATTAGTATCAAACTTTCAGTACAAATGTATCTAAAGGTTGGTCTTTCGTTTTTCTTTTTCTTTATTAGAAGGGTGCCCAAGATATAAATGAGATCCAGCAAAATAAGTGCATGTATGAGCTCATACCTCTATGTGCATTGCTTTCCCTATCTTCCAAAACTCGATGCAACAACCAATTCCAGAACTTGCCAGTATCATCCATGAGGTCTCATTATCGAGTAGATAGAGGAAAACTATAAGCTGACACAAAAAGCTCACCACAACAGACTTTGCAGACAATCCTTCCATAGACTTATTTTTGTTCCAAAACTGGATATCTGAGAGAAGAAAAACCAGCATGCTAAACCTAAGTTTCCAGAGTGTATAACAGAACCGTAAAAGAACCCATCCATGTGTGGAACAAAACATTTTCAAGATAACAGAAACATTTACCATTCTTAAAAGCCAAGAAGTCAAACACAGAATGAAGCAAAGAAACGACCATTGTGATCACTAGCAAGTACGGATTTCCTTCCAGGAAGACCCTCTACAAAATTTATCGAGTAAATGTCAGCATTTGAAAGATAAATGAGAATAAAAGGATCCTTAAAACCACGGTAGCAGCATCCACCCAAACTAAGAATAAACAATTAGTCCTTTCAACTTCTGTGGTTCATTATCCATAACTTTTTTATCTCCCTCATCAATGGAAGAGTATAGAATGTTTTCAGTTCAAGAGTTACAAACAAACTGAATCTAATGACAAAAAGAATCCAATTAATATTTATACATATATATCAAAAAAAAGAGGTGCTTGAGAATACCCTCCTGATGGTTCAGTCAGTTAAGAAGAAAAGAATCGGTTGCTAGAGGAAGACAGAAGCAAGGGAAGGAGAAACTATTCTTGCTTGAGTGGAATCAGTTTTATTTGTAATTCCACTTATTTTACGATCATATCTCTTTCAACTTGAGGAATTTCTTTGAAAGAAGAGACAAGAGCAGTTACGCCTTTTTATAATCCCGGATAAGCAACTAAGAGCCTCTCAATAAAGGACTCTGCTCAGTAAGTCACCTACCTTTGCTAGTGGATTAGTTTAGTTATAGGTTGGATGATACTATAGAGCTTAAATCTATTCATGACCTGACCAGAGTAAATTTAAATATCAACATCCTAGTACCCAACTAGCAGAATTAATCAACCCTAGTTTGAAAAGAAACCCAGTCCATATAGATTATCTAAGGATTATATTCACTAGTATGGCAGCAAAATTTCTTTTTATCTTCATTTACTTACCTTTTTCTCTGTTTAAATAGATTATGAAGTCACTGGAAAGCAAACAAAGCACAGAGAAAGTAGACACAAAAAATTAAAAAGCTAGTGATGTAAAATATCCATAGGCTCTTCAAAAAGAAAAGCATCCGATAGATAATAGAATTCTAGCACTTACATTTCATATTGATTATATATCATGGGATGCAACTTTGAGCAGCATATTTTTGTCATATGCCAGGCGCTCAACCCAGAAAACTAGCCTAACAACTGGATGTCCAATCTTCTATATGTGAACTCACCCTAGCATAAATTCAATGCAACTAGCACGCACTTGAGCCACATGACAGCTCCCTAGACTAACCACACATGCCTCATTTCATTCATTGAGCCTACATTAGATGAGGGGTTTGATGCCATTATGCCTTCAAGTCTACATTATAACACCCACAACATGGCTCTTTACCCCATGTTACAGGCATAGCCCTCAACAAGAAGACTAACTTATTAGGTGAGATAACCATCCCCGCTATTTATTCTCAAAATTGACCTAGTACCATTTCTGATGTGAGACTTAGCACTCACTTGTGGCATGTTAAGCATGTTTCTAACAAAGAGCGGTAGTCAGCCTCATCTTATACATTCAAACTCCAACTAAAGCATGCTGGTGGTAAGGGCTAGTTTATCCGAGTCAAAGAGATGATAAGATTTATTCCATATCCTACATTTATTTGCTTTCTTTTGCGAAATGAGATTTTATTTTAGTTTTAAATTTCTCAAATGTAACTTTAAAGGTAAAAATCATATTCTATAACCCAATCTTAAACCTTTTAGCCAGTCATTCTTCATAATGATTTCTAAGATGACAACATTCCAAGGCAATAAAAGATAGGAATACCTTAAGTTCATCAGCCTCGCCTTCAACCATGCTGCCATAACTACGATGAATTTGGAATGATTGGTCAATCTGCATGAATAGTTGCCACTTCATCATGCTTATGGGTCCAACCTCCAAATTGAGAGGCAATACTGTCACTGTCTCATTGATTGCAATCAACTTATCTCTAAGTAACCAAAACTCATTGAAGGAGATGGTAGGATAGTAATTTCCTTGACTAGGATCAATATTTAAGTCTGCAAATCTGAAGTCAAGAAACTCAAAGCTGGTCTGCACTTTGCAGCTATAACACATTAAAATAGTACCTACCAGAGGTGACTATCGGATTATCAAATATCGGCTCAATTCAACAAACATACTATATCCAGCAAGATGGTTTCCAATTAAGAAAAAAAAAATGAAAGCTAGGAGCATTTTCTGGAAGATACGGAGATCACTGTCAGTAAGCTAGTTATGGTTATATTATGGTTATATCTACAATTGTTTCCAACAAGTTATGGTAAAAATCAAACAGTGTTCCAGGATCAAAATCATACTATGTAAAATCTAAATAATTTTCTTCAAGAATAAAAATCTTTAACAAGACTATAACAGAAAACCAAGAAAGTGGCAAATTATGTGTAAGTCTCAAACAACCGTGATTGAGATGTGGAATGAAAAAAGGGTAAAGAACTGAAGGATACAAGGAGCAATATTTGGTGGTACAGCATTATGCGCATATCTGGAATAGAAAAAAAAAAAAAAAAAAAAAGGAGCCAAAATATTAGTTTATTTTCCAGAGAAAGAAAAGAGAGCAAAAACACAAGCCACAGAATAAAGATAAACAGCAATCTATTCTTTTTACAGTGTATTACAGAAGCATGACATTAAGCAGAAACTTACCTTGTAAAATCTTCAACCAAGTTAATAGTAATATTTGGTTTCCAATAAGAAATCCATTCAACAGGGCCCTCATCTTTAGAGTCAGCTTCAGTATCATCAGCCACCTGAATCAATATGATTCGGCACTTAGATCATTATATTGTAGTAAATTTCGGTGGAACTGGAAGGGAATTAAAGATTGGAAATACAAGAGATGTTATTATGAGGAGCATCAAACGATTCAAAAGAACAAACACCAAGAAAGTTTAGATCTACCCTACCCGAACCCAAAATCGTTTTTCTTAAAGGTAACAACATTGTTCAAATAAATAAGCTATGCCGATACTAGTAAAGAACAAACCTGTGGCTCAGGTTCAAACACTTCACCGTCCTTGGAGTTCCCCAGAAGACTTTTCCTCTTATCTGATCTTGACTTGGGCAAATATTTCACCACAGCTGAAATCAATTAAAAGGAGGTTAATTGTTCACCATTAATCTCCAAAAAGAAATGTAATGACAGAGAAGGGAACTCACGGTGAGTCCTCCCAAAGGCAGCTTGAGGCTGGTATTCAGGATCATTTGGATCTGGAGGGTAACCCGAGCGTGCAAAGAAAACATGAGCATAAAGACTGCCATTGTTTTTCAAGGTCTGAGAGATTAAAACATCAAACTTCATCAACCGTTCTAAACTCTAAAGAAAGAAACAAGCGAATTGCAAGCAAGTAAAAGATATACATATTGTCGAACACCTTACATCGGAAGGATGGTAGTCTAAAGAAAGAGTACGAGTGCTTTCAGGACCCCAAGTGGCATAAGGAATATTAGTTTCATGCCAAACAAGAGAAGCTTCGTTCCCAAAGTCATTGAACCTTTGGTGCTCAGAAAGATACAACCACATATCCTGAAAAATGCCAAAAAAAATCATGCAACAATGAAAAACAAAGAAAAAGGAAGTTTCCTAATTGAGGAACAACCGTACCAGTGGTTCGCCCTTCTGGAAGAGATTGGAGATGAGGTTAGAAGGATCGACGGGCTTTTTGGGAGAGAAGAATTTGGAAGCGAAGTACCAGAAGACGGCGATCCTTATGATTCCGGTTATGCTCTGTCCAAATCCACCTTGTTGCTGCTGCCGCTGAGGCTGTCCTCCTCCTCCGCCCGCTGCCGCTGCCGCTGCCGCTGCCGCTACCGCTGCTGCTGCTGGCGGCGACATTTCTTTTTTCCTTTTCTTTTGTTCTATCTCAGATGGGGTTTTCGAGATTCGATTGCTTCGAGATAGAAAACAGAAAAAGAGAAGGAGAGATATTTTTGTTTATTTTATCATAAACCAACCAAGCAAGTTGTTTGGTTCTAACGTACTGCCAACATTTCTATTTATTTACCATTTTTAATTTATATTTTACATTGAAATCCAGCATATATTTCTAAAATACAAAATTACCCTCTAATTTAACAAATCTTTCAATGTGGTACTTTAACTAATGAAGTACACTCTTTACTAAATTAGTTGTTTATATCATATTATCTCAAATTTTAGTAAAATTGATTCGAAATAAAAATAAAAATTTTAGTTAAAATATTATTTTAATGTTCAAATTTTATATATAAAAATATATTAATTATATTTTATCTATAATATATATATAAACATGAGTTTTGGTAAACTTTTGAACTTATGAGAATACCTTTTATTGTTAATATTATTATGTTCAAATTTTAGTAATAGTAATTGTATTATTAAATTGATATTAGAATAATAAATTATTAGTATTATTATGTGAAAATGATAAAAGTAATATTAATTAATATGATGATATATTAATGAGAAATTAACCAATTTGGTCATATTTTTTATAACATAATATATTATAAAGTAATAAAACTATAAATCTATAAAATTATTGAATATAATTTGATAATTTGTCGATTGAGTCTTACATTGATTGGTATGGGCATTGTTGCCAATACAGGAGGACGTAGGTTCGAATGCACTGAAATACATTATTCTCTTATTCATGAGTTATGGAGGGGCTATGATTAGTTCTAGAAATGATGTTAAAAAGAAACAGATATGATCGTAACTATAATAATTAAATGTGTGAGATTACTAATATATATATAAAGATAATATCAATATTTGGTAATGAAATTTATAATGTATTAATTAATTTATTTATTTTGAATAAATATGCAAATACGAATGATTGATGCCCATGTGAACTTAGTAAAAGATTAGGATACAGTTGGCACACCAATAGGGTCATATGCGCACTTATGTACGGCATAATTGATGATATAGAGATTATAATAGGTTATTTTGGGATCCAGCATTTGTTGTGGATCATTGAGTATTCATTGTTTCTACGGAGACCTTGGTCTAGTGGAGGGATGTATTCAAATATCTTTAAAGATTTGATGCCTACGGGCTTCGCACTTCAGTGCCTTGGTGTGGTGTTGTTTATGCTTGTACAAGCTATCTTGGTGTATTGCAGTTCACCCGCGTGTCCAAATCCGTTTTACTAGGGTTCTATTGAGAGAAATATTGAAATTAAACATTGAAACGAAAAAATGGAAATGAATCGAATTTGATACATTAAATAGGTACATAACTAACATGTTTAATGCATATGAATGCTTATGATTCTTATGTTCACTTTGTTGTGACATTTAGTGCCACGTGCTTACATTTTTGTTGTGGCATTTAGTGCCACGTGCTAGTTAAATGTATGCTTAACTTTTGATATGTTACATGCTCACCTATGAGTAAGATAAGTGTTGTAATTTCTATTTGAATTTACTAAGCATTGAATGCTCACCTATCATTGTTTCTCCTACATGTAGATTCCCCAACTTATGGAACTCATCAAGCCGGATCAGTGCAAATAACACACTATCAACAAAACAGTAAAATTATGTTTATTTTGAGTCCCAATATTGTAACATGTATATAAAGTCTTTATTATGTAAATGGGCATCTTTACTTGTTAATGTCAAGGTTTGTGAATGGTTTTGACCATGTTTGATGCCATTTGGATTCATGATTTCAAGCTTGCATAATGAGTTTTGTGCCTTTTGAGCATTTGATTTCAGATTCAAAGTGTGATAAGCTTAATTTGGTATGGTTTGGCATGGTATAATGAAATTATTTACCATTTTTTAAAAAAATTATCTGCCCGTAATGAAATTTAAACTTAAAACTTTATAATTTTTAATAACTTAATTTCACATTTTTTTAAAAAAAATATTTACACATAATGGGATAAAAAAAATGATTGAAGAAAGTTTTATAATAAAAAAAAATGGATGATTGAAGAAGGGTCACTTAGGCTCTCTTATGAAGCAATCATTATGAGCACAAGCCCTAGTCAATACATGGTAAAATTGCGCTTTGATTTATTGAAAACCTTATATTCAATTCTAACCCCTCGAAATTAAAAACAATTATAGTTTAATCCTTTTAGAAATTGTAAAATGATAAATTTATATTTTTCTATATAAAGAATTTTCTGGATTCGTTTGAATTGACACTTGCTAATGCATTGCAGCCTGCAGGTGGTGTTAATTGTCCCACATTATATCTCATTTTCATTTCTGGAACCGCACAAGTTTCTCATAAACTTGAAAATGTCAACTTATATAGTAACTAATTAATAGTAATTAGCCACTGAAAGTTTTAGCACAAAAAAAACTTACTTCAAACTGAACTATTCAATTCCTTAGCCCCATTTGCCGTCACTCCGAACGCGTCTCCCAAATTGATCGTCCTTCTCATAGTTCTCCTCCCAATACCTCCATTGCCCTTCCTCATCATTGCTGCAAACTCCCCATAGTCTATTTGTCCATCCTATTTATTACACAATACATTCCATTAACCGTGGACATACAAGCTTTTTTTAAATGTATGGTGAAGTCAAGAAAGCAAAACAAACTCACGTTATCTTGATCGATTTCTTTGATCATCTCGTCGAGATGGACGTCGCTTAATCCAAACTCTTTGCAGGCTTGTTGAAGCTCATCAATGGTTATGTATCCACTCCCATCTTTGTCGAAAAAGGAGAAGGCACCCACCAGATTCTCTTCCCTTTCCAGTTTATTCAAGTGCACCGTGGCAGCAAGGAATTCACCGTAATCGATTGTCCCATTGTTGTCAATGTCTGCCTGCCAAAACAACATGAAGGTTTGTCCATTTAGCAAAGGATCAAAAGTAAGTGCAAGAGGTGTACACAAGGATTGCCAAATAACATCGATGGAATTCCTTACTGCATCCATAAGATCTTTGATCTCCGATTCCATAAGTTCAGAACCCACTCGTTTGAGGCCGTCTTTTAATTCTTCATATGTAATTGTTCCACTATTGTCGGTATCTATCATTTTAAATAACTCTTTCAGACCACCGATTTCTTCTTCCGAAAGCCTTTCTGCTATAACCTAACATTGTGTATGGAAGTTAGCAGAATATTTGCACAACACACATAATATGAGAAAGCCCGAAAACAGTGTTTTTTACAATATATTCCTAAATGATGATATGGAAGAACAAATCACAAGTAACAGAGGTTATGGATTATATAACATGGAAAATAAGAGATGCAACCAATCTTCTACTCTGAGCTGAAACTGATCAATCTAAGGCCATCAATAAATCTAGGTAACTTGTAAATACTTGGTCAAAACTCGAGACGGCAATCCATATTTGGAAAACTTCAGCAGTTATCATATAAGGGATGGAAAGGGGGAGAAAAAGGGGAAGCCTGCAATCTTTTTATTGTCTTGCTGGACTGTCCTAACTCATAAGAGCTTAGGAAAAGGTCAAGTTTCGCAACATTGAAAGTACCACCATGTCAACAATATTTCACAAAGAAAATTCGCTCAACATTAACAAAACTCGCTATACCCCTATCAATCGAGGATAGACTTTTGTTCAATCCTAAATTAGAAGTTAAGGTTACACATCTAGGGAAAATGCATCAAAGACCAAAGAGGATCTCATGAATGATATCTAATGCTTTAAGAAAAACGGTTTTACATGTTCAAGAAACCAATCATAACAGCAATTGATTAAGAACCCTTTCTTGAGAGCTTGCCACTACTAAATTCAGCAATATCATAGACGACAAGTACACAACAAGAAATAAAAAATTTAACAAATAGAACACAACAGAAACATGAGATGATGCAAAATAGTAACATAAACACAATACGTATACACGAATGCCTCAAAATCTTTTTAATACAAATTACTAACATACCAAAATTTAGAAATATAAAAAATAACTTAAACATGATTACAACATGGTAAGAATACATAACATGAGATGGAAACACGAATGTGTAAAATATTAGCATGTTCTCAACCATTCTACCAAGAACCAACTCCAACACTCAGAAGTACATGAACTGCACTTCACTCATACTTCTATTAAAAAACTGTTTAGAATCATTCCACTAAGCTTCATGCAAACATACTTCATAGGCCGTGACCATGAGCATGTACACCAAGATTAAGATGTTGATTTTCAGGTCAACAAATCCTTTGAAATTTTAGAGATTAAACAATGTGCTGCTAACAGGCAAGAGAATGTAGAATCCATCCAAAACAATAAACAGTGGGTGAAAAAACAGGCTAATCCGTAAAGAACCAAACAAAACTCACACAAGGCATACACATAGGATGGGAGGGAGACCCACACATTGCAATTGCAGATGGTGGGACTTGAACCCAGGCCTTCAAGGTCTGGGACCTCAGCCTTTGCCAACAATGCTAAAACCTCATTTGCGGGATGAGAGTCTTAAACCTCTACAATTGGGATGATATCTGTCTTATTTAGGAAAGATAAAACAAGTCCTACAAAATTTTTACATGACTTGAGAGTCCACCTTATGGTACTAGCTTAAATATATATGAGGTAGATAATATTCACTAGATTTACTTCAGCCATTATAACTATGTCGCATTATCTCTAAAGTAAAACTAGAAAACTGGTAGGAAATTTGCTCATCACACTGATCTTCCTTGAAGCCTTTTCTATAAGTGAAACTGAGAAAGGGTATTGAACCATCAGAACAAATAAGAAAAAAACGTCAGAGAATAAAATATTTACACAGCATACAGTATTTCAAGGATGTAAACAGAAAAGTGAAGCTAACAGGAGCCAGCAAAATGCTTCAAACATAAGAAATCTGCTCATCTCATGTTGAACCAAACTAGTATAGATGCAAATGAATATTTTCCAAAGAAATTGAAAAAAGAAATGTTAAAGAGAAAAACAAATAAGCTTTAGCAGTCCAAGAACATATAAGCTATCTAATTAAAAATTAAAATACATATTATGCATTTACTTACTCGTAAAGCCATCTTTTTAAGTTTGTTCATTGCTGAGAACTGCTTCAGGCGTGACAATACTGCAGAATCAAGAGGTTTATCGGGTGCAATGGTGTCATCTACAATCCATGGGTGGCCTGATATAAATGGTTACAACCATAAGGTTGAGGACATCAGCAGTAAATTTCCTGACAATTCTTTGTTGTGTTTGGGTCTATAAATTTGATAAAGTGGATTCGGTTTTGATTTGAATATAAATGATGAGGATGAAGGCTCACATTACGAAAATACTAGTTAAGATCTAATACACTTATGTATTTTAGATTGCATAACAAGATGGATTTCAATTCCATATTTCATTCAGGTATTCTAAATTCACCATTAAGCAGAGATCTAGGAAGTAAATGAAATCAAAATAATCATGAAAGTCATGTTCTAATGATTCTATTACACATTTTATATTAAATTGAGATTGAAATCCCTTCTTACAAATTCAAGTTCCGAATCTCAATAATAGCCATATCTGACAAATCCATTATCCCCTTTATGCAGCAAGAGAAACTTACACAAGACTTGATGAGCAGTTAGCCTTCTCTTTGGATGGCGGTCAAGCATTTTTCTTATGAGATCCTTTGCACTATCAGAAATAGCAGGCCAAGGTTCTGAATCAAAATCTATTTTCCCTTGTAAAATCTGCCGGAAAATTCCCATTTCAGTTTCTGGAAGGAATGCAAGAATGTCGCCAATGATCAGATTTGGAAGTATAAAAAAGAATTGCTCCTCAAAACTACAAACTTTTTCTACCAGCAATATATACACTAAAAGAATCTCTACCTGCCCAAAATGGTGGCACCCCACTCAATAATATGTATAGGATAACACCAGCACTCCACACATCTGATTCAGGTCCATAATGCTTCCGTAAAACCTCTGGTGCAACGTAGTATGGACTCCCGACAACATCAGAGAAAGATTCACCTAGAAAGATAGGGGAAAAACTATAAAGTTTTTGTAAAAGTGATACAACAGAACAACTTAATAAGACATGCTTGAAAGTTTATAACACTCGGAAACATTAAATAAGGCTAAGAAACACAATCCAGATCTTGAAAGTTTTCTCCACCACAACAAAAGCGCTACACAGCCATAGAATAAAAAAAGATCTTGCTGTAAAATCAAAATCGATATGATAAAGGGGTTTCCCTACATTTTCTGCTGCTTATCGTTGCAGTTACTGGCACCAAAACATTAATGACAGCATATTAGTAACTTCTAGGGTTTTATGGTTCTGAAAGGTCCCTGCAACACACACTATGCTGTATGCACTTTTAACCCCTATCAGCACTCATTTCTCCTTCCTTTCACCCTTTGCACACTCAAGTAATCATCAAGTACCAATGTTTGTTGCATTCCAGTTAACAGGCTTTTCCTTTTCATCATCTTAAATTTTTAGCCCATTGGCCGTCCCACTGTATGTATATGTTGACATGTATATTGTTATACACAACAAAAGCATATAAGCCTTTCTTCAGCAGCCTACTTCTACACCTGCAAGTAAGTCCATTTCCTCCTATTGACTATTGACACACCTTAATCCGACTAAATCCCATCTCTCATTCCCTTTCCCTCCCTCGCTAAAAAAAAGTGTATCAAATGATATTCCAGCTAATACTAAGCTAGGCAAATCACAGTGCTCGTATCACTGAAAATGAAATTGATGTGTTTGACTAATTCAGGACCAGGATTTCATTGCCAAAGCCCAAATCAAAAGTGAACCCTAGTTTCGCAACAAAGAGAAAACACAATATGGCATCAATGACAACCAATCAGAGAAGAAAAAAGATAGAAAAGAATAAACCTGGCTTGTAGAAAACAGACAACCCAAAATCAGTGGCCTTGAGGGTAGCATCTTCCTCAACCGTATCAAACAAGAAGTTCTCAGGCTTAAGATCTCTGTGCATGACCCCAAGAGAATGACAAGCCTCAACAACTCCAACAATGGTTTTGATCAACTTAGCAGCTTCCCTCTCACTGTAATGACCTTTCTGGACTATCCTATCAAAAAGCTCACCGCCCTCACAAAGCTCCATCACCAAGTGCACAGATAGCTGATCCTCGTAGGTACCCCTGATCCTCACCACATGTGGGTGCTCGGATAAGTGGTGCATTATCTGGATTTCTCTCCAAACATCATCGTAGTCCTCTTGACAAATCAGCTTCCGCTTTGGGATTGACTTGCACGCGAAGTGCTGCCCCGTTGGTTTGTGGGTACAGAGGTATGTAGTCCCAAACTGACCTTGCCCAAGTTTCTTCCCTATGCTGTAATGCTCTGTCAAGCTTGGGGTCTGGTAGGGAAGAACCATTGTGGGTTTCGTCCCTGAGCTTGTTCTACTCATTTCCTTTTTCTTTTTTCTACTTTTCTCACTGTAAATTTTCAAACTTTGAGTGAGTAGAGAAGAAAGATTGATTTTTTTTCCCTTTTTTTTTTTTAAGTTTCAATGCCAATATCACATCATACTCAATCAATCGTTTACTCTTATAATGTAAAGATTGAACGGGTACTGCGATACTCAAAAAAATAAAAATAAAAATCAAGATAGACCCAAGACCTTGACGATGAAAGGGCAAAGCTTTACCCAAATGAGGGGGCAATCACTATTAGTATTAAAAAAGTAAGGCCAAAAAAGTCTTCACCAATTACCATACATGGCCATCATCAGTGTAAGCTTTACCCATTTTGCATGTCAGTCCCTGTCAGCAGCTGATGTCTTATTACCCATTTTTCTTACATTTAATTTTGTTTATTGGTTCTTCAAGACAAGATCTGTGTGCTGTGTTGGATTCCCCGTTACTTTTGTCATTCCTTTTTCCTTTTGTTTACTATTGAAATTCCTATGTGCTACCCTCTCTCTCTTCAACCATAAAACTATTGAACAAATATTTCTTTTCTGATTTTGAGCTTCGTGCGTAAATATTATATTCTAATTCGTCATTTTGATTTATGTTTTTCACGTGCGAGTGTTGTTTATAACTCACAAAAATAAGGGTAAATTGTACAATTTGTCATCTAATTTTTATATCGTTTTAATTTTCGCTTTAAAAAATTTGTAGTATTGCAGCTCAAGTTTAAGGTTTTGGATATAATCGATATATAGGAAAGTGTTTGATTTTCGATGTAGAATTTTGAGACATCTAACGTGGTGGTTACAATAAGATAATAATTCAATTTGATAGCTTAGAAGTTGTAAAAGTCTTACAAGGAAATTTTTTAACTCATTGAACTTCACATTAATTAGACAAATACAACGCATTTTGTCTCAAGAATATTAGTGATTTTTGCGTTACATCCCTAAAGAGCACAACCAGAGTACAAATTGTTTAGCAAAGTTGGCTTTGGTCAAGAAAAAATACTTGCAAGTTTTTATTCACTTTAAATGAGATTTTAGCTTTTATTGAATCAGACTTAGGAGTTTTATTCCTTTTCAGAATAACTTTATGTAATTTAGATAGGTAATTGTTCTTTTTCACCAAAAAGAATTTTGTAATATTCATCTTAGTCACTTCCGTTGTATACTTTTATCATTTTAATATTTCATCGTTAATTTTATTATTATATACATTCATTTTAATTATCAAACTTTAATAAATTTGTATTTCGATCATCAAAATAAGTGTAAGTAATAACAAATTAAAATTAAAAAATTAGGTTTAATTATTTATCTTTGTGTTATTATCAATCTTAAGTCAATGCCGAGTTAACTTGTGATACAAACTCAATCAAATATAAAATATATTAAAATATTAAAATAAAGTTTTAGTTAAGTGATAAATTAAATATTTTATTGATAAAATTGGTTCGGTTCAAATCACACCATAAACATATTTTTGGGGGTTTTGTTTAAATGGAAAAGACTTAAGTGCCATTAAATAATATAATTTATTTTAATTAAAAATATTTTATAATTTAACAATTGAATTGATGACTCGATTGGAAGTGACACAAATTCAATAAAGTAATCAAGTAATTTAATTATCTAGTTCAAAATAAATCTATATACCAATAACTAGACTTTTGGTCTTATCAAAAGAATACTTGAATTTATAAATATTTTGTATTTTTCAGAGTTTATTATTTTACATTTGATTGGAATGTGAGATTTTATTATTTGATTAATAGAGTGTAAAATTGTAAACACATCACTAGACCGCTTTTAATAGTAAATAATAATTAAAAGTTATTATACTATCCTTAAACTATTAAAATTCAAATTGCATTTTAATAGTTTATATAAATTATGAAGGATCGGATTTTTTTTGAATAATCTCATTATAGGTTTTAATCGTATATGTTTTTTTTACACAATGTCTAGAGTTACTCACAGCCCCTCCCCAACCCATAAATAAGAGGATAATACACTTCAGCGCACTTGAACCCATGTCCTCCTGCATTGACAATAATGTCCATACCAATTGAGCTAAGACTAAATCATTGGTGGAGCTAGGATGTTAATCTTGGGGGAAGCTAAAATTAGATGTGGTACGTAACAATAAATTTAAACATATAAATAATCGATTCAAAAGAAGCAGTATTCTAACATAACAATCAATTTAAACAAATAAATAATCGACTCAAAAGAAAAAGAAGCAATATTCCACCATAACAATCGATTTAAAAGAAGCAATATTCCACCATAACAATCGATTTAAAAGAAGCAGTATTACAACATGACAATCGATTTAAACATACAAACAATTGATTAAAAAACAGTATTAACAAGCAATCATTTAACATAATTTTAAACAAAGTGACCTAGGTTTTCTTCCTCTCATTCACTTTGGCCGAAACTTACTATAATATTATCTAGCTATTTTGTTTCGTTTTTACACTTATAACAAGTTAGAAACCGTCTCCTAATCATTTTTTATAAAAAAAAAATATACACATTTCACTTAATTTTATAAGCTTCCATCAATATCTTTTAATGCACTTGATAAAATAAAAAACTATTGGTACATATATGTAAAAGAAGCTTCAATGATTCAAAGTTTATGAAAATTTTGAAGAAAAACATACATTATACTTAAAATTTGGAGGAAAATGATGAAGATTTTGTTTTCTTCTTTTCTCGCTAGACACGAATATAAAGAAGAAAGATGATAAAAATATGTTCATCTTTTCTTTTCTTTTCTTTTCTTTTCTTTTCTTTATATATATTATTATATTACTTATAAAATATTATTATTTTAAGTAAAATATTAAATAATTATTTAACAAAATATCATTCAAAAGTTATCATGAATAATTTAGCTTCTTCAAGAAGATTTTCCCTTTGTTTTTAGGGCTAAATATAAAATTAGTATCTGAACTTATCCACTTATCCCAGATTAGTACCTATGGTTTTTTTTTTCTAAATTAGTACCCGAAATTTTTTTTGTCAACTAGTTTGGTACCTTTTTTTAATATCGTTATGTTTGGGTCACGTGACAGTGTCAAACAGTGATACATGTCATTGGTGACATCATGATAATGTTATTATTTTTTTTCCTTTAATTTTTCTATTTTTTACCCTTCAACTTTTCCTTACACATTCCTCCTAGTCCCCCACCATTTTTCTTTCATTATCCTTCCCCCTTCTCTTTTTCTTGCCTCATTGCCACATCTATCGTCGTTGCTGATATGAATCGCCACTCTCCGATGAGCAGCTGCTCTCAAACTTTCATCCATGTCAGGAGGATAAGATCGTACAATGAAACTTTTTGGCATTATTTTGGGGGAACTTTTTCCTTTTTCATTTTTTGGATTGTTAATGGAGTAACTCATGGGACTGAACTTCAGTTGGAATGGATAGGTTTTGAGCAATTTTTTTTTTTTACAGATTTGGGTTAGTTCCTAACAAAGGAAATTTCTTAACTAAAGCTCTAAATTTCTCAGATTAGACTAAATGTTTTATAAAGATTTTTTTTCTTTTGTTTCGAATTTGCTTCAGTATGTAATAAAGAAAATTTCAAATTTTGGGGTTGGGTCCAACACATGCATTCCATAACTGTGAATTTAAGTTTTTCTCTGATTCCTTCATCAATTTTTCAATTTAGACTTTGAAAACAAAAAAGAAAAAAGAAAACCCAAAACTTAGCTATGAATTTAAACTTGAAAAAAATTTAAACCAATTTATTATTTCATCCATGTCAAGAGGATAAGATCGTACAAGGAGACTTCCTGGCATTATTTTGGGGAGCTATTCCTTTTCTTGTTTGGACTGTTGATGGAGGAACTCATAGGGTTGAGCATCGATTGGAATGGATGGGTTTTTAACAAATATATTTTTTATTTTATTGATTTAGGTTAGTTCCTAACAAAGGAAATTTCTAAACTAAAGCTTTAAATTTCGCAAATTGGACTAAGTGTTTTACAAGAAAACTTTTTCTTTTGTTGCAAATTTGCTTCATTGTGCAGTAAAGAAAATTTCAAATTTTGGGGTTGGGTTCAGCACATGCATGCCATAGCTGTGGATCTAAACTCTTCTCTGATTTATTCACTGATTTTTCGATTCAGCATTTGAAAACAAAGAAGAAAAAAGAAAACCCAAAAATTAGCTATAAATTTAAGCTTAAGAAAAAACTAAAATCAGTTCATTAAAATTTTCTCACATTTTCTCTCTGTTGTATCTTTATTTTCTCTCACTTTCTCACGTGAGGATTAAAAAAATAAACTAAAAAAAGAACACATAAAATAGCTAATGATGGATTTTCAAGGGAGGAAAAAATGATGTTGTCGCCGTTGGTCAAAGAGCTCACCGGACGGTGGCCTAGCAGCGACATAAAAGCAGGGCGGCTAGGGTGGAAAAATGAAAATGAAAAATGAAAAAGAGAGAATGAAAATGAAAATGATCTATAAAAGTAGTCCACATGGCGCCATGTGAGTAGCCAGCGTTGCCACGTCAACAAAATTTTAACCTCGTTAGGCTCAAGTACCAAACTAGTGGACGAAAAAAATTTGGGTACCAATCTAAGACAAAAAAATCCATAGATACCAATATGGGAGAACTGGACAAGTTCAGGTACTAATTTTATATTTAACCACTGTTTTTATCAAGAATAATTTTTTAATATTATTTTTAATACTATAAAACTATTAAAGGGGCCTACTTATATTTTTCTAAGGGTTATAGTATATATATACAAAGGGGGAAATTACAAAAATCTTTAACATTAGGGGGTCTACTTATATTTTTGGGAGGGCCATAGTATATCTACAAAAGGTTAAATTGCAAAAATTTTAAACCTTTAAGGAGTCATGGCCCCTTGAGCCTATATTAGGCTCCGCCCTCAATAAATTGAAGCATCAAAAGTTAAATTTTTCTATCTTAAAGGAATGAGCACTTCCCAACCTTAATGTAGCCATGTTATCGTATTTTAAAAGAAAACTATAGGCTAGCAAGTTAATAGGCTAGTGATAACCATTTGTGTGAGTTAAGTTGTGTTGAAATAAGGTTGGGGATTTGATCTTGTGTGCAATCATTTCCTATCTTATTTAATTATATTGAAAAAGTTTAGGTTAGTTTATGAATTTTATTTCTATACGAAAAATGAAAAAGTTAATATCTCTAGATTAATTTGTCATAACTTAGTTCTTGTATTTTATAAAAATTGATAATCTAAATTTTTTTAGTATAAAACGGGTGTGCTTTATTAAAACCAACATTAAATAAAAGGTTCAAAACTCGATAAGCCAATAGAGTACAAATAAAAGCAAAACAATCAATGCATTAAAACCAACAATAAAAAACCAAGAGAAGAAATCTACCAGTTTCCTATTGCTAGAAAACGACAATGATAGTCGTCGGTCGGTGGTACATCGGTGATAGTCACAAGAAACAGAGCAGAGCAATAATGTCGATAGTTAGGGCATGAAAAAGAGGGGAAACAAAAGTAATCTGAAAGATGCTTTCATTAAGAGATAAAAGGAATATTTTTAAATTACACCCACAACCTATTTATATATCAACATTTTAGTCCCTGACTAATTAACCAAGTAACAACCTTTAGTTAGATTTACAAACTAACCAGTAACTAACACCAGCCTTTCAACACTCCCCCTCAAGTTGGAGGGTGATAATGATCCTTAACCCCCAACTTGGACATCAAAAACTCATGTTGTTGGACTTCAAGTGCCTTTCTCATCACATCTGCAAATTGTTCATCTGTACGCACATGTTGTGTCTGAATTAACCCTTATCATATTTTTTCTCTAACAAAAAGACAATCAATTTCAATGTGTTTAGTTCATTCATGGAATACTGGATTTACTGCAATCTAAAGTGTTGCTTGGCTATCAGAAAACAACAAGGCTGAATCAAATTGATCAAAATATATATCTTTAAACAGACCACTTAACCATACTATTTCAGCAACTATTGATGTCATACTCCTATACTCAGATTCAACTGATGAATGTGAAACCATGCTTCGCTTTATTAACTTTCAAGAAACAAGCGAATTGCCAAGCTTAATACAAAAACCATTGACTGATCTTCTAGTTATAAGACATGCAACCCAATTAGAATCACAATAGGCAACAAGTTGTACTTTGTTTTTAGCAGCAAAAAAAATCCCTTGCCCTGGACTCTTCTTTATGTATCAAACAATTAGAAGTGCTGTTTCATAGTAAAATTTCTTTAGTTTTTGCATAAATTGGCTCAATTGTTGAACCGCATATGATATATCTGGCCGTGTATTGTTAAGTACAACAATCGACCCATAAGTCTTTGATATGCTGACACATCTAGCAGCAACTCATCATCATAGCCTATTAAATGCACAAGTTCATCATATTCAGCTGTGGTAAACCTCGTATTTTGCTCAAGTGGTGTGCTGGCCAGCTTGGCTTCACTGAACCCAACATCTAATATCAACTCCAATACATACTTCCTCTGACTTAAAACGGTGCCTTTGTTTGATTGTGCCATCTCAATGCTAAGGAAATACTTCAGTTCTCCCAAATTTTTCATTTTAAAACACCTATAAATAACCTTTTTAACCTATCAATCATCCCAATGTCATTTCCTACAATCAGCAAGTCATCTACATAAACAAGTAACACAACAATCTTATCATATTATTTTTTTGTGAACAAAGAATAATCATGTTTTCTCTAAACATATCCACCATGTGAGAGAGCCTCACTCAGCTTCAAATTCTATTGTCGAGAATTTTGTTTCAAACCATAAAGGAACTTGAGTAAACGATAAACCTTATGCTTCCTCTGTTTATGAAAACCCTCCGGAAGGTCCATGTAAACCTTTTTATACAAATCACCCTGAAGAAATGCATTATACACATCCATTTGAAAAAACGGCCAATCATTCATAGCAACAACACTAATAATAGTACAAACAGTAACCTGTTTCACGACTGGAGAAAAAGTCTCTTGAAAATTCACTCCTACTTGCTGTCGATAACCTTTACCAACAACTCATGCCTTGAACCGCTCAATGGAGCCATTAGATTTGTATTTCACCTTATAAACCCATTTGCAGCCAATGAGAATCTTACCATGAGGTAGATACCACCTCCCACGTGTCATTCTCTTCCAAAGCCTGAATTTTCTATTTCATAAAATCAATCTATCTCGAATCTAGAATAGCCTTTTAATAAGTTTGGGGTTCAGTAATAGCAAAAATATTAGCAGCAAAAGAACGAGGATGATATAGTAAATGAGAAGAAGGATAAGACTGTAACACCCCCTAACCCCAAACCATTACCGGAACGAGATTATGAGGCATTACCGGACATGTCAGAAAACTTACGAATAATTTACAATTAATATAACTTTCATAGTATAATATAATAATTAAGTCTCTATCTTGAACTCTCGAAGTTCAAACACGTATTAAAAGTAGAACGGGACTTGTTCGAGTATTCCAAATTTTTTTATAAAAATTTAAAACATTTCGCTTATTTTACCTAAACCTCCTACAAATTCAAACCAAAACAACCAACACCGATATTTCACATTCATATACTAATATTTATATTATTAACAAAATTTTAATTTAATAACTATTATAGCATCATTCAAAATTGATTAAAAACTTCATTCATTTAACAACTTGATGTTCATGTATCAAAATATCATGTACTTTCCTTACCATTTCATTTAACCATTTAAATTTTATAATTCATCCTTCACTACCCAAAGTAATATACATATTCAAGTGACTAAATAACACCTATGTACATGCCACCTTTACCCAAAAGAAAATATACATCACCAAGTTTGTGTTGGAGTCGGGATTGTTCGGATCTTTGAGTCGGGACACTTGACTTCTACTAACTGCATACGAAACAACGATGCTTGAGTATGGATATACTCAAGTGGTATTACTATAATCCAAGACTATTTAACATTAATAAATTACAAACATCAATTATTTACCCTATTAACAAATAATCTCATTTTCAAAATTTCATTTCAATTATTTACCCTATTAACAAATAATCTCATTTTCAAAATTTTATTTCAATTATTTACCCTATTAACAAATAATCTCATTTTCAAAATTTCATTTCAATTATTTACCCTATTAACAAATAATCTCATTTTCAAAATTTCATTTCAATTATTTACCCTATTAACAAATAATCTCATTTTCAAAATTTCATTTCAATTATTTACCCTATTAACAAAGCTCGGACTATGATGATCTGCGGATTTCCATCCAAACACACCGAATATCCAACCCAAACACACCGGAATATTGTAAATCCTCCATAACACACCGGTATAATATATCCTCCCAAACACACCAATAAGGCATTAAATGCCTATTCGGATAAACCAAGTATATAATAACGAAACATCTTCTCGGCGAACTACAATCTCTTCATCACATTACAAATCCAATGGCATGCCATTTGTATCGAATCTAGTCCGACGAGTTAATAGGGTATTATTTTACTTTTTCTAATTTCAATTTCACATACTTACCTCAAGTCTTATTTACTATACATAACAATTAAAATTTCAGCAATCAATAATAATTAAAATTCGAATTATAGTAATACACACCGTAATTCTCCCATTTTAGTCCTCGATGACTTTCTCCTTTCCTTTCGATCTTGATGCTTCAGGTTCTTTGTTGGCTACGAAAATAATAATTTATAATCATCAATACAACATGATTCAATTTAATTCATGATCCTAAACATGCAAATTTAACCATTTTAATGTATATATATATAATTTCACCATTAAGCTGTCTACTTGAGTCATTGTTACTAAATTATTTATATCTTGAGCTACGAAACTCCAAATTAATATCCTTAAATTTTCCTTAAAACTAGACTCATATATCTTCTAATCATAAAATTTCCAGAATTTTTGGTCTAGCCATTTAGTACATTTTATTCGTTAAATACTCCCCTGTTATTTCATTTGACAGTTCTGACCTCTCTCTAGTAAAAATAAATTATCTCATTGTACAGAACTCGAATAAGGTTCTTGTTTATTTATTTTGAAACTAGATTCATTAAGGAGTTCACATATATAAATTACACTCAATAATAATTTTTGTACAATTTTTAATGATTTTCCAAAGTTAAAACAGGGCATCTCGAAATCACCCCGAACCAGTATTACAAAATTTCAAATATCTCTTGATTCATCAATTAATTGCTTACACTGTTTCTACTATAAGAAACTAGACTCAATAAGCTTTAATTCCATATTTTGTTCATCCTCTAGTTCAATTTATAAAATTTTTAGTGAATTTTCAAATTTAGACCATTGCTACTTCCCAAAACTGTTTTGATGTAAAATGTTAATAACCAAATTTATAACACCAATTCACACCTTATTCCTATTCAAATTTCATTTAAACTCAAATTTAACTATTAAATTTTCAACATATTTTCTTAATTCCGAATTTTCCTCAATTTAGTCCCTAAAACACAAAACTTATAGCTTACTTTGCAATTCAATCCTTATATCTATTCTAACTTGAATTTCATTCAATTAAACCCCTATTTCATCATTTTATTCAACATGAACTTTGTTTAAAAACCTAAGAACTTCCAAGCTAACAACTTAATTTCATCAAAAACTTGTTTTAAGACTTCTAAAATATCAAAATTATGAGAAAAGGACTTGATTGAGCTTACCAATTAACTCCAAGCTTCATAAACCCTATTTCCCCTTTTCTTTCTTCTTTCTCCCCTGTTTCTTCTTCTCTGTTTTCGTTTTCATTTCCTTTTCTTTTAACTTTTTTGTTTCTTTTATATATATAATAATATAATATAATATAATATAATATACTTAATTATTAAATAAATATATATTTTTAATCAATAAAATCTTTGATATTTTCCATGTTAAACCGCCTCAGCTATAGGAAATGGTTTAATTTCCTCTTAAGTCCTTCTAATTTTTCTTTAATCTATAATTAAACTTTTACCCTTATTCAATTTAATCCTTTTTACTAATTACTCTAAATTAAGCTAAATTTACTTAATTAAAACCTAATTA
The DNA here is from genome assembly GCF_025698485.1 of Gossypium arboreum. Lineage (NCBI taxonomy): Eukaryota > Viridiplantae > Streptophyta > Magnoliopsida > Malvales > Malvaceae > Gossypium > Gossypium arboreum. The sequence continues at coordinate 7,548,918 of NC_069073.1, read as the reverse complement.
AACACACTACTAGACTCATAAATATTTTTAATAATTATTTTTGAACTTATTTCACTAAGACGGAGGCCCGATAACACACTTTTCTGGTGCCCACAGATTTTGGGTCGTTACAAAGACCGAGAAATGGCATACTGAACTGTCTCAAGTGAAGGAGCAGAGGATTGGTTAGAACAAACATAGTCTTGCATCTATTGTGGTTGTTTAAGAAGACGTGAATTACGATGTAAAAGGTGGTGTAGGTGATAGAGGAACAACGGGTGAATCAGGGAATGAAACAGGAAGAACGGATGATGAATTGGGTGGTGAAGCCATGATATTAGGGAGATGGGAAAAGAATTATCAAGGTCAAGAAAAATGGTACTATTAGATATAGGGAAGAAAAAATGAGATTGAACGGGAAATTTAAAAGAAAGAATATTTTCATGAAAAATGACATCCCAATTAACAAAATGTTTTCGTGTGGAGGTTGAATAAAATATAGCCTTTTTGGACGGTAGAATACCCTATGAAAATAGATGGTATTGCTTTTAGGGAAAATTTATTACGATAATGAGGCATGGCGGCGTAGCAAAGACAACAAAAAAACTTTAAGCAAGAAAGATCAGGTAATTTCTTGTAGAAAACCTCAAAATGACTTTTCCAATCTAAAAGAGGAGTCCATAAATGGCTAATAAAAAAACAGGCTGCTAAGACACACTCTCTTGAAAATTTGCTAGGTATATGAGATCAAAATTTTAAATAGCGGGCTACCTCAAGTATATGTCGATGTTTACGCTTAGCCACCCCATTTTGTTGTGGAGTGTGAGTACAAGAACTTTAGTGTATAGCTTTCATGGTACGAAAAAATTCAATACATGCAATGTTAAAAACTTCACTTCTATTATCACTCAGTATAGTTTTAACAGTAGCAAAAATTTGATTTTTAATCATGAGAAAAATTTGTTTGAGCTGTACTAAAACATCACTCTTTAAATGCAAAAGATACACCCAAGTCAAACAAGTAAAATCATTTACAATAGTCAAGAAATATCTATGCCCACTATGGGTTGAAACTCTATAAGGACCCCACAAATCTAAATAAATAAAAGAAAACATTGCCTTAGCCCGAGTTTTACCTATTGGAAATAGCAGTCTAGTTTGTTTTGCTAGAGAACATACAGAACATTGTTGTATAGAAGTACTATTAAAAAAAATACATGGTTGCAAAGGCATCTTATTCAACCTCGAAATAGAAGCATGACCAAGTCGAGAATGCCAGAGTAAAGACGAATCAGTAGTGGCAGTTGTATGAAATGAGATGTTACCCATGGTTGATGTAGATTTTGGTGACAGAATTGAAGCTGAATTTAGGGAAAAAATAGTTCAAAAATGATGAAAGATAAACAAACCATCTTGTTCTCTACCAATCCCATTCATCTTTCCACTTGAGAGATCCTGAAATATGCAGAAATAGGGATAAAATGAAAAATAACAATGTAAGTCTTTAGTAAGCTTAGAAATAAACAGCAAATTATAACAAAAATATGGTATATACAACACATTGGCTAATTTAATATAAGGAGAAACAGTGCAAGAACCAATATGTGTGATTGGCGAGGATGAACTAGTAGGTAATCGAACACAATATGAAAATGATGCACATGAAACAATAGATTCCAAATAGTGAAAGTTAGATAGCATGTGGTTAGTAGCGCCAGTGTCCAATATCCATTCACAAGGTAAGACCATACCTGCCAAACTAGTCTCGAGCAAACTTGCAGCGAGTGTTACAGAAGACTCTTTATTCAACAAGCTTAATATTTGTTGATATTGAGCTTATGTGAAGACAGGAGCTTGAGGAGTACGAGATGGACCAACATTAGTAATTGTATCCACCGTGTCAATTGCAATTACATTATTCACCACAGAGTTAGCGGAATTGGTAGTCTTTCTTTTTGTGAACTTAAAATCGGGAGGATATCCAATTAACCTGTAACAGTTTTCCCTTTTGTGTCCCTTGATTTTGCAATGGTCACAGACACCATTAAATCATTTTTTTTGAGCTACATTAGCTAAAAAATCAATGTTGGTTCGGAAGCAACTGGCCCTAAAGCATGAAACCATTGAGATTCTTCTTGCATCAACATGGAATAGACATGATTAACAGTGGGTAGCGAGGTCATTAATAGAATCTGACTACGAATAGCACCATAAGTTTCATTCAGACCCACCAAAAACTGGAACAAACGTTACTAAACAATATGGTCATTTTGCTTTGAGTGTTCACAACAATCACAAGAAGAAAACGCGACAAGCACATCGTACTCATCCCACAACAGGCGCATTTTGGTGAAATATATAAATACTGATGTAGTCCCTTAATAATGAGAAGCAATCTTACGATGCAAAAAGAAAACTCGAGAACTATCAAATTTGTTGAAACGTTCATTAAGATCTGTCCAAATTGCCGCAGCACTAGAAGCAAAGACTATTCTAGCTGAAAGCTCATTGCTAACAATGTTTAAAATCTATAACAACACTAAAGCATTGCATCTATCCTATTATGATACAAATCGGCTATCACCGATTCTTTAAAACATGAACCATAAACAAAACCCAATTTATTCTTTGCCAACAGTGCTATTTGTATAGCACGACTACAAACAGTAAAATTCTCAAGCCTAAGAAGTTGATAAGAAACTAATTGTGTACCTGGAGTATCAGACGGATGCAAATACAATGGATGGTTGAAACCGACAATATAATTAAATAGAGTCACCATTCTAATCAATCAATAATCAGCAATAACCACACTTATGTCACGAAAGTTACTAATTGGTGAACAATTAAACAGAAGAAATTTGCAGAAGAGGAAAGTTGCGTTTGTAAACAAAAAATCAAACGAGAACAAACTCATGGCAACTGGAAAAGAAGCAACCGTCGGTGGCTCTGATACCATGTTGGAAAACATCAGTGACCGTTGTTGGTCGGTGGTACGCCGGTGATAATCGCAAAGAAATAGAGCATAGTAATAGCGTCGATAGTTAGGGCATGAAAAAGAGGGGAAACGAAAGTAATCTAAAAGATGTTTTCATTAAGAAATAAAAGGAATATTTTTAAATTACACCCATAACCTATTTATATATCAGCATTTTAGTCCTTAACTAATTAACTAAGTAACAACCTTTAGTTAGATTTACAAACTAACCAGTAACCAACACCAGCCTTTCAACACCTATGTACACCAGCTCAGAGACCTTTCATTTCTGATCCCAATCTCTAGTGAAAGCTCCAAAACGAAGAGTGTTCATGAATTGTTGCCTAGATTCACAAGTACAGCTTTCCCAAACCACGAAAAGGCTATGAATCAGCGTGATTGATCCTCATTTCCTTCATCGCCACTATTTCTCGTATCACCGTTGGGCCCTCTTCCACCTAGTGCATGTCTCATTTTTGACGAAAACCTTCATTGGCTAATAGGTGAGCAACTCGATTCCCTCATCTTTTTATACGTTGAAATTTAAACTTCTAAAAACCCATAAGTAATTGATTGGCTTCCCATATATATATGCTAACTTTCGATCTGTCCAAATGTTGCATCTTTATCTTCGAAATGACCACCATTGAATCCCCCTTAAAGGCGATCAGTGAAAACCCATATCCTGGGCAAAATGAACAGCTTGAACTGCATCCAGCGCCTCCACCACTTCAGTTGACTAAATATTTCTATTCCAGCTACAATATGCCCCCATTAACAGACCATTTTCATCTCGATACTGGATTCTTACAGGTCACTGCAAAACCCTCCGTCAAAGTTGGCTAGGTCTCTAAAAGGGTCCATCGCATAAGTTGGTATTGGCTAGCCTTTGGGTAAGTCTTTTCTATCATTTCCAGTTCTTTAACATACCCTAAAACAAACGAACTGAGCTCATTAACTGTTTGCCTTGTTCCTTCATGCATCAGTTTGTTCCTTGACAACCAGAGAGCCTATATTGTTGGTAAATACGTGAATTTGAGTCACTTACTTTTACTAATTTATTGCACATAAATTATTGAATTCTAGATTTTTGTTTATTTTATGAATATAAATTGTTAAATAACTGATTTTAAAGGCAACAATTTAATAATATTATTTAATTAGGCTAAACTTTTTAATTTTCATACATTCAAAAATAATTTTTAATTTTCATGAAGTATAAAACAAAATTCAAATAAATTAAAGTAAAAGTAGTGGGTTTTTTTAATTTTTATAAAGTGGAGGATCAGGATTAATTTTACAATTATAAAATATATATTTAAAACTTTTAATAGATAAACATTACCTGAAATAGTTGTAAAAATAATAGTGTATATATTATTTTATAATAGAGATTTCAAGTTTCAAGGCAGTACATGATGGATTTGGACAGATTTAAAGATGCTTTTCAGGATATTTTGATTGTATGATTCCAAGTTCAACATCCTTCCAATTTTTGTTCATGTTTGCACATGTTGACCACACTTTTATTTTATATCACATGATTTTTACACAAATAATATAAAAAATAAATAATTACAAAAATGAGACAAATAAAAAATTAATTACGAAAATAAATAAATTAAACAGTTTTTGCAAGTACTGTTTGACATATAGGCAACACCACCCCACTTTCTTCTCAATTAAACTATCATCATTAGTTATATTTTTTTGATGTCATCATTATGTTAGGCGGTATTAATATATATATATTTTTTAATATCTAAGAAAATACATCTGGCGTTGATAAAAAATTGATTGAAAATGAAAAAATAGACGTAAAAAAAAAAGAGTAAGAACTCCAAATCTACTTGCACAATTGTTTCCTTCATCTTTTATAAGAAAAGAAAAAAAAAACTAAAAGCTTTGAGTCTTCACTTTTATTGTCTTCCCTATTTTGTTTCTCTTCTTTAATTTTCAAATGTTGAGAAAATTAAATATCCTCAATTGTTGAAAAAGATAAAATGTTATTAAAGATAAAAGTATAAAATAGTACAATTAGACATAGACTTTTAAAACTTTTAAATTAAAAGTTATTTCTTTTTAATTAAAAATTAAAAGTAATTTCGATTTCCTAAAAGATGAGGAGTCAATTAATTTTAAATTCTCTTGAGAATAAATGATTTAATTGGCATCATCATGAGGTATCACTATTGATTTACTAAGCATGTTATTAAAAAAAAAGTAAAAGTAAAAATGAAAATGAAAATAATTATATATATATATATGTATAGGATAAAATTTTGTTGATTGATCTTGTGTAGACTTCATGTTTAATTCAATTAAATTCTCAATATTTAATTTAGAAAAAAGTGTTTCAAATATATCCATTTATAAAATAATATTAGATAAGAATATAGATTTAAGATAGATTTTGAATTTTGAATTTTTTTGAAAGCTTCTATAGTAGAACTCATTCGAGAGGGCTTGGTGGTCTTAAGAATGGTTCGGGAAGGGGGTTGTTCTAAAATAAAGTGAAAATGCCATCTCTATGGACCATTCTATGTTATATATTCGGTCTTCATAAATTCATATATAGGTTGAAGTTGATTCGGTGGCTCTTTAAATCGCTGGGAAACGCTCTTCAGGGTTGTGAGGAGGACCCTCTTCCGAAAGATTGGTTAGAGATATTTTTTTGGTACAAAAAACGCTTTTATGCTTTTCTTTTACTGTACCGCCTAATGATGGACGTATATGATGTACAGAACAAAGCGAAGGAAAAAAATCGGGGGAAAGGGGGTTCTCTTAAGAATGAATATTATTTAATTAATTATTAATAAAAAAATAATTAATTTTTAAAATAATAATAAAATTTAATTTAAGGTTTTATGAAAATAATTTCATTCTTTCTTTTAATAAAATCATGATTTAATTGTCTCACAGATTAAAAGTTATTATTTTGAGACTATTAACCATTCTTGGTTTGCAACAAATTAAAAATTGTTTAGCTTGATTTTGATGTGTTGACAGGAGCATGGGACCAAATTAAAAAAAAAAAAAACTCAACCTTTTTTAAATAATATATGTAGTCAATTAATAAATAATATCTTATAATGATGTCAGTTGAACCAATTATTCTCGAGTCAACTTCAAATAATTTGACTCCTCATCTCTTAAGAAACCAAAATTACTTTTAACTTGTTTATAAAAAAAAAAAACCTTTTAAAACTTTAATCTAATTGTACTATTCTACTTTTTTTATCAACCTTTCTTTTTTGTATCTTTGAAAACATTTCATCTTTCTCAACATTTGAGAATATTTAGTTTTCTCAACATTTGAAAATTAGAGAAGAAAAGCAAAGCAAGGACGACAACAAAAAGTGAAGTCGCAAAACTCAATAGTCTTTTCTTTTCTTTTCTTATAAAAGATGAACGAAACAGTTTTACAAGTGCATCTGAAGTTTTTACTCTTCTTTTTCTAAGGCTATTTTTTTTTAACTTTAGCTTCTTTTTCATTTCCAATCAATTTTTTATTTTATTTTATTTTCTATCGTTCCGCCTAATAGATCAATGATACCATTAAAAAAACTATTTTTTGTTCCTTAGTATACTTGTATGTTCTCGAATATTTTGGAAAATATATATACCGGTGCCACCTACCTGACATAGTGGCGACACTAATTTTTTTTTTAAACTAATTACGGCCACATGATTAGGGGGAAAGCAAGATATTGTCGTTGGTGTGTCAAGTGGCACCGACAGGAATTGTTTAGTTTACTTATTTTTGTAATTATTTTTATATATTATTTGTGTAAAAAGCCAATATTCTTTATTTTATATCATGTTATTCTTTTTTTAGTGCTAAAAATATGTTATTATTTTTATATAAGTTTTTTTTAATATAACAAATAATCTTTAATTTTCATACATCTAAAACACTCCTTTATTATTTATCAATTTATAAAATCTTTTGAAATTGAGATGGATATGATAGTATCAATTATAAACTTGAAGCTTAGAGAAAAATTGTTAGCACAATGTAATTTGTCTTATTCTATTGGCATGTTTTGAGCAAAATGGATTTGATCCTTTAATTGTTGAATGATAAAAATCATACTCTCGAGACAATTGAAGTTTCTATAAATACAAGAGTTGATTTTTAAAAGTGTTTGATTGCTAGATGATCTATAACACTCTATACTTGTATTGACGAAGACTATGGATAATCGCTGTTACAATTGATGTTCAGATACATCTACTAACTTACAAATCACCATTTTGGTCTTTATTAAATTCAATTTTGATGATTAAGACTCAAGTATAAACATTAAAACATCTTTCAAACTTATTAGGTCAATAAAAAACTCGTTTTTAACAAATTGGGTTGCAAGTGTCGATACCTTGCAATAGGGTATCAATACTCCATCCCTTTAAAAACCTCATTTAGACACTGTTTGAGTAAGTATTTGTAATATCCCCTAACCCTTATCCGTCCACGGAACATGATTACGAGGCATTACTAGTCAATTCAGGTCAATTACTTTAAATCACGTTCAAACCTACTCAAAACATGTCAAATTAAACATTTTACGTGCTTATATGATGAATATTTTTAAGTATTTCACATACATTATCAAATAGTTCAAATTCTTACCAAATAAGCCAGTTCTTACCATATACTATTACTACATCTAAATTTACTTATTTCATCCTTACATTGACAATCCAAAATGACACACATAGACATTTTAGGTACATAGACATTTTAGGTACATGCCATTACCAATAATTAATATACCTCATCACATTGAGTTCGGGATCGGCCTAGGATGCTGATTCAACGGTCTGACTTTAACCTATCCTGCGCACGGAAACAAATCGTACGCTGAGTATGGATTCAGTGGTATTTCTATAATCCAAACACTTAATAATATGAAAATATAACATTTACTTAAAAATCATATAACAATCACAATTATATAATTGTTCAATTCATAGATAAATTCTTTATAACTCAATCAATTCTTTCATCTACTAACTCGTATAATTTTCCACAATATGTTCACAATTCACTTGAACAATAATATTATTCACTTATATCCCATTTAAAGTTACATAATTCATGTGTTTCAATTATGTTTCAGTTCACTATTCAATATCAATCAATAATATTCAACAATTTACATTTCAATCAGTAATTTCGTTTTGTTCCAAGCTCAATATCAGTCAATATTTTTCAATATCAATCAGTTTATCAATATCATTCAGTAATAATCATTTTCTCAGTAGCAATCAGTTATTCAGTAACAATCAATTATTCAATAACAGTTAGTCGTTCAGTACTTTTATTCACCCTTATTAACATGACTCAGACATTGACGGATACACGGATCCAACCAACACACCAGTATGGCACTCAGTGCCTCATCGACTTCGCGAAGTAAATAGTAACAGTACGGTACTCAGTACCTCATCGGATTAAACTGATGTAACAGTAGCAGTACAACTCACAAGGTGCCTCATCGACTTGAAGTCGAAGTAACAGTACGACACTTATAATGCCTCATCGACTCAAGGTCGAAGTATCCCTGAACACTTCCAATCCTATGGCATGCCAATTATATCTGACTAGCTCGATACTGTTAATAGGGTATTCAATTCACTTTTAATTTTATCAATCAATTTACATTTTAATTAATCACATAAATTCATAATTCAATACAATTCAATTTACTTTTCAGTAACAAATATTCCAAATTCCACATTAATCACATATTCATATTTTATTTAATCACATTCCCGATCAATTTAATTTTAATATAACATATATTCAATATTCAATTTCCACATCAATCATATATATCCATATAAATTCAATAAATTTATCACATAACAAATCAATCCATTTCAATTGTAAAACACAATACAAATAATTCTCACCTAAATTGTAACGCCCCGTACCCGAGACCGCCGCCGGAGTCGAACACGAGGTGTTAACAGACTTAATTCATTACTTAAACAGCTCAAACAATTTATTTTTAAAATTTTCAGTCAAGCTAGCAATCTGCGTCACAGTCGCTTAAAAATTCATATCTCGAGTTCCAAAACTCAAAATCCAATTCCGTAAATTTTCCATAAAACTAGACTCATATATATATTTACTAATTTTTTTCTAGAATTTTTGGTCTAGCAAATTAGTACAGTTTATTAGTTAAAGTCTCCTCTGTTTTAGGGTTCGACTGCTCTGACCTCTGTGTATTACGAATCAGATATCTCCTTGTACAGAGTTTCAATGACTATTCCGTTTGTTTCTAATAAAACTAGACTCAATAAGGAATCTTTACATATAAATCTTGACTTATAATTATCTTTGAACAATTTATGGTGAATTTTCAAAGTCAGAACAGGGGATCCAGAAATCGCTCTGGACCTGTTTCACAAAAATTTAAACATCTCATAAAATATAACTCATATACCTGTTTTGTTCCATCCATATGAAAATAGACTCATAATTATTCAATTCCATATTTTATTCATCATCTAATTGTATCTATACCATTTTTAATGATTTTTCAAACTCACATCACTGTTGCTGTCTGAATATATTTTATGGTAAATTTTACCTATTTCATGGTTTCCATGGATTAGCTAGCAATTTAGCATACATAACACCAAATATGATCATGATTAGCCATTCCAATAGCTAATCATTACCAAGCATTTCCATACCACTCAATAACCATATCATAAGATCATATATACAAAATGATTATAATGCTATACATGCCATACTCAAAATATACAAGCCATTATGCCAAAATGGTATACGGATAGTGTGAGTGTGCCTCAGACCGTTCCCGATTTCCGAGCTGGCTTATCAACGCAATACGTCCCTTTCATCTCGAGTATTCCTCCATTTGAGTAGAATTTTACCCGTTGAACACATCGGAATATAATTCAGATACATGGAAAGTTTGCACATAAGTGCCACATATGTAGCCAAGCTACCATGTAACCCGCCCATAAGTGAACTCGGACTCAACTCAACGAGCTCGGGCATTCGCATCCATAAGTGAACTCGGACTCAACTCAACGAGCTCGGATGCCTAGTTACATCTCTCGAACTCGGACTCAACTCAACGAGTTCGGACATTCGCATCCATAAGTGAACTCGGACTCAACTCAACGAGTTCGGATGCCCAAATATCCCAATGACATGTCACTTGTATCCTAATCCATTCCTAAGGTTCAACGGACCTTTTCCCAATCATGTGTCTCAACCATCTTCTACGGAATGCCGTTCGATACTCGGTAGTATTTCACATTTTCCAAGTATATCACATAATTTGACATATTAACAAACAATTATCACAAGATAATATTTCATAATAATTATCATATCATTTAAATAACATTAAAACATTTAAAATAATAACTATGTTACCAACATTTACATATGAACTTACCTCGTATGCGAAAATGGCTACTTTTACCATTTCATCCACAACTTGGCATTTTCCCCATTTTAGCCCGAATTTTAGTTTTCCTTGCTCTATCATTTAAAATATAGTCTAATTAGGACTCACATTATACAAATTGACCCAAAATCATATTTTGGCAAAATTACAGTTTTGCCCCTAAACTTTCGTATATTTACACTTTTGCCCCAAAGCTCGTAAATTAAACATCAGCCTATTTTATTATGTTTTATGACATGCTGATCATTTTTTCCTTCTATGGTAACATCAAATTCTCACTCTAACACGTACTTATGACTATTAGGTATTTTTACCGATTAAGCCCTTTTACTCGTTTTCACTTAAAACCGAGTAGTACAAGTTGTCTAACATAATTTAAAACCTCATATTCTATCATAAAACACCAAAATACACAAATTTCACCTATGGGTATTTTTCCAAATATGAACCCTAGGTTGAATTATTGCTAGCATAAGCTTAATCGAGTTACCGGGACTCCAAAAACGTAAAAATCATTAAAAATGAGGCTAGAACGGACTTACAAGCGAGCTTGGAAGCTTGAAAAACCCTAGCCATGGTTTCTCCTTGCTATATTCGGCCATGGGGTTGAAGATGAGCAAAATTGGCTTTTAATTTTGTATTTTAATTCATTTTACCCCTAAATAACCAAAATGCCCTTACTACTAAACTTTCCAAAAATTTTATCCAAGTCCAATTTTTGTCCATAGACTTAGAAATTGGTAAAATTACTATTTAAGACCTCCTAATTAATATTTCAAAACAATTTCATACTAGAACTTCTAGAATGCAAGTTTTACAAATTATTCGATTTAGTCCCTAATTTCAATTTAAGCACTTTATGCATAAAATTTCTTAACGAAATTTTCACACAATCATGCAATCATATCATAGACCTTAAAATAATCATAAAATAATTATTTCTATCTCGGATTTTGTGGTCACAAAACCGCTATTCCGACTAGGCCCAAAATCAGGATATTACATAAATTACTTACCATAATATTTAATCAAAATACAACAATTAATAATTAAATTCACTTTTAAATTTCAACCAATATTCACTCCAATTCAAATAATCATCTCGATGCACTTACCATAAAGATTAAATAATAATTTCAAAATTAAATATTAAGTTCAGATTATAGAAATACAAACTTTAATTTTCGAACTAACCCTCGTTGACTTTGTTTTTTCCTTTCTTAGCTGAGGTTTTCTGGCACAACATTAACTACGAAAATTAAAACAATTTTCATAATCATAATACAACACTAATTTACATTTAATATTTAAATTTCTTATTTAATTTCTATTCAATTTCTACTTTAACTTCAATTTTGTTCTTAACTAATTTCACTTATTTTTCTATCTCAATTCATACTTTGTTTCTACTCAATTTTCAACCAAACTTAGACATAACTATCTAAATTTCATCCTAAAACCATAGTCTCAAGTTTCTTTCAATTTAGTTCCTCTAACATAAAACTTATAGGTTCTTTTACAATTTAATCCCTTAATCAATTCTAACTTAAAATTCATTCAATTAAACCCTTAATTCATCATTTTATTCAACATGAACCGTATTGATAAACCTATGAACTTCCAAAACCTCAACTTAATTTCAACAAAACTTTGTTCTAAAACTTCTAAAACATCAAAATTAAAAAAAAAAACTTAATTGACTTACCTATTTAAATTCCAAGCTTTAAAATCACTATTTCTCCCTTTTCTTTCTTTCCCTTTTTCCTTTCTTTCTTTCTCCCCAGTTTTTCGTTTTTATTCTCTGTTTCTTTTTGTTTTGTTTTGTTTCATTTCTTTTATATTTATTTATATAATAATAATAATAATAAATTTCTTTTTATTAACAAATATTTATATTACATTTGTCACCTTTTAATTAGTTTGTCATATAAAAATCTTATATAATAATTATTAATATCTTTTATTTAATAACAATAAATAAATAATAAATATCTATTTTAATAAACAATACATGTATTACAATTATATTATACATATACACATGTATTTTATCTCCATCCTACATTTATCATAATTCAATTTATTTGATAATAATAATAATAATAATAATAATAATAATAATAATAATTTAATAAATATCTATTTAATACACAAATACATATTGTACAGGCCCAATTATGCCCGGCCCAAACTAAAAGACCAAACCCAATTAAATACAAACCCTAAAGCCCAAATCTTAACCCCTAGAGAGAAGAGAAAACAAGAAGACCCTCAAGCCTCAAGAAGACACTCGGCCAACCAATGGCAGCCTCGAGCACCACCATCGGCATATGCTCCCTCCACGCGTCTGACACGCCCATACCCTGCAAATACAAACAACAAAAACAACAGCCACAACAGAGGAATAAGAGCATTTTTTATTGTTATTGTAATCGATTATTAAACCGAAGGGAGAAATTTTGAAAGAAAAAAAACGGATTGTATTTTGAAAAGGGGGGTTTTTATTTTTTTTACAAAAAGAAAGATTGTAACACAGATATTGGAAATCAAAACGCACACAAGCAAATCTAAGAAAGATTGGAAACTAAAAGGTGTTCTTGGTTCTTTTTATTTTTATTTAGTTTTTTCTTTTGTATTTTCTTTTATTTTTTCTTTCTCTTGCGAATCTGTTTAAGCAAAAACTAAAAGGAAGGAAAATGGCTCACCAATCCTTTGAGCTCGCGTCGGAGTGATTTCTCCGTCGTTATGTCGAAGTTCGACAAAGGGACAAAGAACTCTTTTTTTCCTCGTTCTTTGGTTGCTAAAAGTTTAGCCTTCAAAAGAGGCTTTGAAGACAGAGCGTAAAACCTCATTCTCCGCAACACCGGTCACCGGCCATGGCAGCGTGCAGGCGAGCAGGAAATGGCCTTGTCGGCTGAAAAAAAGGAGAAGAGATAGAGGAGTTTGAAACTGTTAGGTTTTTAGAAAAAAAAATAAAAAAGGAAATAAAGGCTAAGATGGTTTCAAAATAAAAGTTTGATTTAAATAATAAAACTAAAACAACGCCGTTTGGGTAAAGGGAAAGGGTCCATGCGCTTAAAATGGATAATTTGTGTGGCTAGTCTCTTCCACTTTTCCGCGTTTTCATTTTAATCCCATTTTCCTTTTTATTTTTCTTCAAATTATCCTCTTTAATTTTATTTCATTTTTAATTTAACCTGGGCCTTGCTAGCCAAAACACAATGCATAAGGACTAGGGATATTATCTCATTTAGTCCTGCTACTTTCAAATATACCGCAATTTGGTCCTTTGATTTTATTTTATTTCTATTTTTACTCCAAAACCCCATTTGACTTTCAAATTAGTCCATTTTGTTAGTTTACTCACTCACTCATTCATCTATTTATTTGTTTATAAATATATTTTTCCATTATTCTTTTGTTTTACTTGTTCATTTATTTATTGATAAATATTATTCGTTTACATTATTGGAATCATTAATTTATAATTCTTTTATTTCTCTCAATTTTATTTACTTTTGTTGTTGCTATTTTGTTATCTTTTATTATTTTATTATTTATTCATCTATCATTCATTTTTATATATATTTTCTTTCATTAATTACTCATTTCATTTATTATCATCATCATCATCATCATTATTATTGATATTATTATTATTATTATTATTATTATTATTATTGTTACTTTTTGTCACTATTGTCATTATTATATTATTACTATTATTATTATACTTATATTCATGTTTATTCTATTTTTCTAACATTATCACTGTTTCTCGATCTTATTTATTTATTTATGTTCCTATTATATTTCTATTCATGATACTTCTATTTATATTTATATAGTAATATTACGTTTATTTTCATATATACATATTTTATTCTTGCTATTATCATTTCATTTATTTATATCTTTTACATAGTTTTTAAACTTTAGATTTTTTTATTTATATTATTTATGTCAAAACTCTTTTATGTATATTTTATTCTAAAGTTATCTTTCCACATATATTGTGTATTTTAAACTACCATACGTATTATTATCTTGCGATTTTTATATATCTTTTAGTTTAAGTTATTTTATACATAACACGCATTTTAAAATTTCAGTATACATTATTTTATACTATCTTATACATCAATCGTTTTAAATTCCTTTCATTGTTACTTATTTTGAACTTTCTGTCCATTGCTTACTCTAAAATATTTTATATACTCATTATCTTACATACATATCTATATACATAGTTTGTGATAAAATCGTTTTAATATATATTATTGATTTCACGTTATCTTATATATATGATTTGTCTTTTTCTTTTAAACCAATTTACATATATATATGTACATATATACATTTCCATTCAAATCTATTATGTATATATTTAAAAGAATTTTTTTATATATTTTATTATTTAAAACTTTTTCATATATCATTATCCCTTTCATATATTATTTATATTGGGCCTTTTATTGTATATATCATCTATTTAAAGTTTCATATGCATTACTTGGTTTAAATTATTTTGTATGTTGTGCACTTCAAAATTCATTTACATCATTATTTTTATAAAGGAAAACTACTTTATACATTTCTTAACTCCAAATTCCATTTTTGAAATCGGTTAAATCCCAACTCATTATGCTTGGATTTCAAATGATTATCCTTTTGTTACATCTGGTCTTATTTGTCCGTTTATCATACTCTTACATGTTTTATGTTCTAAATTCAATACTTTGCATTTTATATTCATTTATTCGTTTACCATGTTATGTTATTTATCTATTCATTATTCATGTTATTTATATATTATTTCTATTTCGAAATATACATGCTTAATACTATATACGTTTAGCGTGCTCACCTATTCATTGAGTGGTCTATATGTTTCATACATTGATTCGTAAAGCTTTGTCATTCTAATCATGTCCAAACATTTTAACATTATGACCTTTTTATGGTACATTTTGTTTCATCATTTTAATTATTCATCGTGATTTGTTTCTAAACGTACCTCTTAAATACTTCACTAAAATTTTTAGATCCAAATTTAAAACAAAAGAAAATCTTGAAAATAAGACAATGTTTAGGTCTTGGAACACCGAAGAATTGTGCCCTAACTTACGGGTTTCGATTCTCTCGTTGATTCTAAATAGCCAAATATCCTTTCGAGTTTTAAGAACACATGAAATTTCAATTAAAATTAAAGATAAACTTGCGCTCGGAAGTTCAAGGTATCGCGTCTAACTTACGGGATGTGATTCTCTGATGTCTCGAGACGAGGAAATCTTTAGCAATCGTTTTGATCCAATTCAAGCACTTTTAAACTCGACATTCATAAAAAGGGATCGTATTTCAAAATTTATTTTAAAACTTTTCAATTTACGATATTAAGACATTAATTAATCAATTAGGTACCAATTTATTTACTAATAAAATCTCCTAATATAATTATTTAATTAGTAATTATCTTTTATTTAATTTTTAAGTAAATAAATAAATATAATACAAATGTATATATTCACATTATTACAAATGTCACTATCTAATTTGTTCATTACATAAAAATCTCACAATTTAATTATTTTATCTAATAAATATCTTTTACTAATTAAATAAAATATCACAAATATATATATTTCTATTAATACACTTGTATTAAATCACTACCATACAATTGTCTTTATTTAACTTATTTAATAATAATAATAATAATAATAATAATAATAATAATAATCTAAATTAAATCATAAAAAAAATCTTTAGATTTTTACATTGCTTTACCACCTCATTTATGCTAAATGGCCTAATTGTCATTTTAGTCCTTTTAACTTTCTTTTAATCTATAATTAGACTTTTACTCTTTATTTAATTTAATCCTTATACCTAATTAACCTTTATTCACCCATCCACAATTTAATTAACCTTACAATTAACTTCGTAAATATTTCTAATAAATATTTACGAATCCATTTTTCAGAAATAAAGACCCCAAAATATACTTTTCTAATAACCGTAAAATTCGGATCGTTACAGTATTGATACATTGCTCCCCTAGAAATAAATTTTAACTACTATTTACCCACATATCGATACCAATAGGCCAAGAAACGATACTTAGGTGTAGGACTTCAAAAGTTAAGTTAAAAATCACTTTTAAAACCATACCAAAACCAATCAAAACATATCATTTCTATTATGATCAATTAACAACATTAAAACATCTCATAATATCATTTCGATAAGCATAGATTATTCAATGTTCACTTGATAAACAACATGCATGCTAAGAGTTGTACAAAAGATCAATAATTCATAGAAAAGCAAGTTAAAATAGTTTATCTATGCCTTGCTCTCTTTCTAAAATTGATCCTAGGTGCATAACAAACTAAGACCATAATTCAAAATACAAAAATGTCCAGAAGTACATGTCTTCTTCTCAAGTGATGTGATCCAAGTTGAAGAGACACGACTATCACCTCAATTTATGGTCTCCAACCCACACATAAAATCAACAAACGCACTAAGCATGTACAATGTTAGTACTCAACGAAATATTCTTACTTACTTTTCAACCTATGCATAAAATCAACAAACGCACTAAATATATACAATGCTAAGTAAGTACTCAAGGAAATTACCTTGCTTACCTTATTTTCAAGATACATTTTTTTGGTACATAAGAGGAAGTAAAAGAAAACCATATAAAATCTAGTTATCCTATGCCGACAAGCATCGACTCGTAATAGGGGTAAATTACTTGTAGGTGGGCGATCTAATTGGACAAAACTATCTGCCATATATTGAGCCAAATTAGTTAATTGATCAGCATATTTGTTGCCTTATTAGTCAAATTAAAAGCTTGAAACTCGTAATTTTTGTAATAATCCTGTCCAGAAATTCTATTTGTGCAATCTTTACTAAAACGATCGTAACTTGAGTTCTCGGACTTAAAATTGGGTGATTCAAAGTGCGTTTCAAAGCTAAGAGATAGATATTCGAACGCTATGAAGACATATTAATCCAGAAATGCCTAGATCCCATCCAACAAATTGTCGCAAGTTAACTAATTTTTTCAGGTTGAAATTTAACAGTTTGGTTGAATTGACTTTAATACATTTCACTGATTCCGTGCATGTATCATTCCTGTTTTCCTTGAAAAAAATTTATCCACACATACTGGCTTTGGTCGAATCTTGATTTGATTTGCTTCACCTTTGACATTTTTATTGGGTCTTGAGTTAGTGTAAACCCATCATATCCATGAGCTTGAAATTGAGTCTTGAGACTCATATCACACTAACACTATAAAAATAATTCTGTAAACAAGCAATTTAAGCAAAAATATAAAGCATATAAAAAATTAAATATACAAACAAAAACCAACTAAGCTTCTGTTACTTTCTCATTTTCATTCTCTTTCCCTTTCTAACTTTCACCAACTTCCTTTGCTTTTCAATACTAAAACAATAAATCAAGTTAGAATATCAAAATAAACAACTAAAAAAATCCAAAATCTAATGAAATAATGCAATTTGATATAGTGAAACACTAATTTCACTTTTTGGACCACCTAAGAGAACTTCAATTTAAACCACCTCAAATTGAAATCTAATAGTTTGCTAATGGTTTAAAACTCACAATCACTCTAAACCTCTCTTAATTACCAGTAAAAACACCGAGAATTTCTTCTCTCTCTCTTTATATATTCACCTTGATTCAAAATTTCAAAAACTTACTTACCAAATCTTATATTTCTTTGTTTTAAAATTATTCTAAACTTAAGAATACTCCAAATCTAATCTAAAAATCACTAAGAGCACATCAAAGTCGAGTGCTTCCTCTCACTACCTCCTTACTAAGGTAAGTTGAAAGGATGAGAAGAAAATGATGAAATCTCAAATTCAAGAATTAAATTGATAAATTAGTAGAAATCCCATTTACCTCAATGAATTTAATGGGTTAAGATCAAACTTCCTCTACTGTCACCAATTAAAGAAAGAATGAAGAATATGATGAAATTGATTTTCCTAGAAGAAATTTGTAAGAGATTGACTTACCAAACTGAAATAAATGAATTAAAATGAAGATCTATCATGAAATGAAAGCCAACTCAACTATCCCCTCTTTTGGCATCCATCAAATGGTTCTTTTGGTCTTATGCCCTTGGGCTACTTACCTCTTAAAACCTCTTACTAATACTAATCCAAGGTTTCACCTTAAGACATTTGCCTCACAAATTGTGTTTTTCTTACAAAATAATTCATACTTCAAATTCTAATTTCTTTAATACCAACCAAATAAAGTTCAAAAGCAAATTATTACCCACAAATAAAGAATTATAAAATCAGCTCGATACCCATTTTTAGAAACCTCTTGATTTAAATTCTTGAAATCTTTCGAATTGTCCATTTCGACACAAAATCGAATTTTTTGACACTAAAAAATTTCAAACCGTTACATGATTCCAAGTTTAATTCATTACCACAAAATAAATTTATATTTCATGTCATGTAGTACCCTTTCCATGTCTAACTTAACTATCCCCACTAATATTATTAATTAACTTAAGTTTCTTCTCTTGATTTTTTTTATCACTATTTTTCATTGTTGGTATAGTAACATTAATGACACCAAAATTTTAAGGGTGTTATAAGATCTCTGTTAGAACTTAGACTATTTGAAGGCATTTTATATGATTATTTTAGTGGAATAAGCGATTGTAATTTATTGAAATTCAACAAGCTTTTTAATTTTCATATATTACACGACTTGTTTAAGTTATAAGTTAATTGTAACTTCTTCTGGAAGCACAATACTTATTCATCTAAGAATTGTTTCAGTTGAAAATTTTGTAAGTATATTTGATTCAATCAATCAATTTACATATTTAAGCTTTCAAGAGGAAAATTTAGAGGGAGAGTAATTTAGACAAAAGTATAGGTGTGAAGTTATAATTTAAGTGTGTGAGTTTGTTGTAGTGCATAGTATATTTTTCAATTGAGTGAAAAGTTTTTTAGTGTCCATATTTTTTTTCCTTTTTAAATAGTTATTTCATTCAATTGTAACTAAGTGAATAGTTTAAAAAATAAAAACAATGAATTTACAATTGGTATCAAGGTGAGACACTTGATGCACTAAGTGGATATCTTGTTAATTTTGTATTGAAAAGGGAGGTGCTTTAGAGCTTGTTTAGTAGCGCTTAAAAAAAACACTTTTGGTTCTAAAACAAATTGCTTTTGGCTAAAATTTTTAACTTTTCAGAAGCACTTCTGAAAAGGAAAAGCTAAAATTTTAACTTTTCCTCTCCTAAAAGCACTATTAATGCTTAATTACTTTTTCACCCTTCCAATAATATAGTGCTTTCACTTCTTTTTTTATTGGTGACTAATTACAAATGTATTAAAATCATTAATTAAAAATAAAAAATATTTTTAAAATAATACAATTGTGTTAATATCTAATTACAAATATTTAACGATTATATTTATATATTTCAAATATAATTTATATATTCTAATTAAATTTTATAAATAATTAATATGTATTGCTTAAAAATATTTAAAATTTATATTTCATATAGTAAAATATTAATACAAGTTATAATAAATTTTTTATAATAAATTTTTTATATTCTTACTAAAATATAATAATATGAATTAATTTGATCACTATTTAAATAAATATTTGTTACTTGATAATAACATGTCTAAAATAGACATTTTATTTTTCAAAAGTATTTTTAACAGTAATATTAAATACTCAAATCTTAAATTAAAATTTTTAAAAATATTTCTCAAAAACACTTTTTCACAACATTTTTCAAAAACACTTCATAAAAGCATGGTTAAACTAACTCTTAATTACCAAACGCTGTATGTTGGATGTCTCCAATTATACTTGTACTAGAAAAAGTCAAGAAGAGGGCTTTCATAAAGTCTATGGATAAAAAAAGCATGACACTCAATTCTAACACCTCCAACTATTGATCAAACCCGTACCAATAAATGTACCGTTTTCTATTAACATTCATACATACTAAGATGTACCGTTTTGGATTTATTACTATATTTTAAAAAATATTTAATATATATTTATAAAATACATGCAAAATCAAACATTGAAAACACAAATTCATATTCAAAATCAATATCCATTTTGGTCTAAAATACATGTAAAGCATCAATATCCATTTCTAATTATTTGAAATACATGAGCAAAATACAACACAACCTGACATCTAAAATCAATTCATGATTTCTCCTATTTTGCCTCCATGAAACCGTTTCTTCTATTTCTTCTACTAACGAATGAAAAATAAGTAACTACCGGAATAAAATAAAAGACTAGAAAAAGAAAGAGGATCACACTATCTAACAGAACACTAACCCTCAAACAGAAACAGGATGCTGCAGAAGGATGGATGCTAACGATGGCTTCAGATACTAACCTTACATATGCTGCTTCCGTTACCGGCTGGGTGGCGGAGGAGCGGTAGTGAAGGGGCAGCTGGGTAGAGGCGCAAAAATACAGAGGTACAGTGACAAACACTATCGGGAATTTGTCGGCCAAATATCAATTTTGACCTTACATTGATTGTTAAGCCTTTCATTAAGCATTGGTTTGGTACCGCACGGTACCTTTAATTCCACCGGAATAGCCGAAAATTACTGAAACAGCCCGAAACCACCGAAACAGAGCCGAATTTCAAGTGAAACGGAATTTACCCCTAATCATCCCGGTTGAGCACTGAAACAGAGCGTTCCACTTGGTACGGAACTGACTCTCGTGGTAAAGACTCTTACGCTTGTATTGACTTGGACGAGTACCAAATGAAGTTGGCTAGTGGCAGCTTGAAGGCCCTTAATGCGATCTTTTCTAGAGTTGACCCTCAGGAATTTATAGAATTTTCAAATGTACCGCTATCAAGGAAGCTTCTTTAGTTTTTGCGACTCGGGCAATATTTACTGCGGGGTTTAGTATTATTTTTAAAAAGTGTTTTAAAAGTGCTTTTGACAAATGTTTTGATAAATTTAATTTAAGAATTGGGTATTTAATATTATTGTTTAAAAATATTTTTGAAAAATAAAATATTTATTTTAAACATTGTATTATAAAATAAATATATATTTAAATAATATTTAAATTAGTTAATATTATGATATTTTAGTAATAATATAAAATAATTTATTATAATTTATTGCTAATATTTTAATATATGAAATACTAATGTTAAATATTTCTAAGTAATTAATATTTATTATTTATAAAATCTAATTAAAATATATAAACTATGTTTTAAATATTTAAATATAATCATTAAATATTTATAATTAGATATTAACATAGTTGTATTATTTTTAAAAATATATATTTTTTAAATCTTGAAGATCTTGAAAATGGAAGAAAATGGAAGGAAAATAAAAAATAAGCAGAGGGAAGAAGAAATGAAGAAAAAATTGTTACCGTGAAAAATGATGAGGATAAAAAGGTAATTAGTTAGTCAAAAGCATTTTTGTTCTAAAAAAAGTTTAAAATTTCAACTTTTTTAACCGAGGAAAAATGATTTTTTAAACGGGCATTTTAAGTTGAATTGAAGTTTGTTTAGTAAATAATTTAAGGAAAAAATATTTTTTGAATGAAAAATGCTTTTTGGAAGCACAAGCAAACAAGGTTTTAGTTCGATTTATATGAAAATTATTATTAATATAAGAAAATGTGGGTACAGTACGCTAAAGCGCATTAAGAGTGATTATGAGTAATTTTAAATATTATGTAAAAATACAAATAAAATTAGAATTTATAATGAAATTATTCAAAAATATCATTTACACTAAAAGAGGAGTTCGCTCTCCTTTTACCACGTGTTGTGATAAAAGTAATGTTGTAAAAATTACATTAGTAGTTAAACCAATCAAATCACTAATTTTCGATTCAATCATTATAAGAAAACATATAAATTAAATTATTTTAAAACTTGAACAAAATTATTAACATAAACCTTCATTTTATTAATCCTAATAACTTAAATTGATTTGAATGATTTTTAATTAATTTTTCAATAATTCAACTAATTTTACATTAATTTATTTTTAATCGATTTACTATATTTTTGAATCAATTAAAAAATATAAATTTTGATTTAATCAATTATTTTGTATGGAGTAGAATAAAATTTATATTATCAAATAGTATGTAGATAGGTGAGACAATCCTTTCTCTTCTTATAAAAGAAAATTAAAATTTCCTTTTATTTTTAAGTTTCTATTAAAACGATTTCCATAATTAATTTTTTGTACTCTATAGAGCTATTAAGTAGTGGACGCGGAACATGAGTTTTAAAATTAATAAATTTTAATAAATACTTAATGATCAATTGGAAAATCGTACCTCCCAAGTTTGCAATTCGTCGCCGATACGATATTTGGGTGAGGCCTTTGACTTCGTGCGTATTGCTTCAGTCGTTACGCTATTCTCTTCCACAGCAAGCTTTATTATGTTGGTTTTATTTGTAAATTGGACCTTCAATTATACCTCAATTTTTAGATTAGTCCTTAAATTTCTTCAAAATTTATCTAAATCAAAGATTTTGTTACATTAGGAATGAGACACATTATAAGTTCTTATTAAATACCATACGATTTTTGAATCATACCTCAATTTTTAGATTAGTCCGTATGATTTTTGAATAGATGAGATAAATTGATCGTTTAGTTTAAAGACCAATATGCAAATTGGATATAATTCAGGGACCAATTCACTAATAAATCATAGTCTGTTTAATGAAAAACAGTGTATTAAAGAAGGTTAAAACATTGGTATAGTCCCTTTACTTTTTGAGAATTAATAATTTAGTCCTTGTACTCTTATTTTTAGAAATTTAATCCTCCTATTTTTGCGATTTCAAAAATTTAAGTCTAACCAAGGGGCGGATCCAGAAAATTTTTTTAAGGGGGGACAGAATTGAATTATAATTTTTTGAGAGGTTAAAATATAATTTTATTATGTATTATTTTATGATTTCATTATTTTTTGAAGGGATTTCATAGAATTATTTACATTTTTGAGGGTCCAAACTGTAGTTTGACCATATACTGTTTATAATTTAAACATTTTTTAAAGGGCCTGCATAGAAAATTTTCCATTTTGGTGGCCAATCGCCCGAGTCCAACTATTGTAGAGGGACTAAATTCCTGGAGATACAAGTACAGAGACTAAATTCTTAATTTTCGAAAATAACAGGAACTATAAGCATATTTTAACCATTAAAGAAACAAGAGTGTATATATAGTTTTACTTTTTCTCTGAAACTAAAATCCCATCCTAGCCCCAGGCTTCATAGAAGATACATGAAAGAACATCCATTCATGGCAGAAGTTGGGGAATCCTCTGGTTCACAATCATCCTCCCAAATTTGGGCTAAGCTTGGTATTACCTTTTCCCCACCCAATTTCCCATTCTTCAGTCGTCAGTCTTCTGACTTGTATCATTCCCTTTATGCTTTCATTTATCACTTATTTTTCCACAAAATTCAATTGGGATTTCTTAGTTAGGTTCTTTTATTGCAATAGCTGCATTTATTCAAAAGGCATATTGTACCTGAAACGTGAAAAGATTTATCTCTGGCATCACCCCCAAGGACTAAAATCATGAATTGAGAGCATGCTATTTCATTCTTGAATTTTTTAATCGAATAATTTCAAGGGCATGCTTTAAAGAGCGTAGTTTCTATCACGGAAACGGAAAAATGGTAACTTTAGTATCTCTGGAATGTCCATTCGATCACCCAGTTAGAAGCTATTCTGATGAGTGTCTATTCTTTAAGCAGTTCATTAATTTAGGCAAGTCCTTGGCCGTTCTTTGATTTCACTGCACACAAACAAGTCTTGTATCTTCATTACCTTTAATTCTTGACTTATTACTAAAATGTACCATTGTTGTCGGATATTTTGCAACCCCTATTGCTACAAATTTTAGTGCAATTGGGATGATTTCTGATATGAGGAGTTCTCAAAGAATCAAATGCCAGATTTTGACATGAAAATTCTTTTGCTTGCGATATTGAATACATGAAGGAAGATTTTACTGTATATTTTTGGTGATTTATTTACTGTTAAGGCTTTGGATATTCATCAAATTCTTACTTTTGCAGTTCCCTTACACGCGCAACAGTCGGATATTGAGGTATGTTCAGAAGAGATGATAGTAAGTTCTCAGATCACATCTTCTTCCCAAGTGAAGCATGACTGGTGCAAAATAACAAGGAATGCAGATATGTTAACTGCAATGATGCAAAATAAAAGGTATCTAAAAACCATTGACATGCCCGTGCGTGCTTTCTTTTTTGGGTAGCTAATGAGGTTTAGTAGAAGCTTGCGTCTTATGTCATGAATAATAGGTTGTCTTGATCAAGTTATCTGTTCTGATCTCTAAATGTCGGTCTTACTGTCATTATGAAAGAAAAATGTGCATGCACAATTACTACCAGCCGCCTCCATAATATTGTTCGATAATGTATAGGATCAAGATATAATTCTACCTGCCTTTTCTTTTAGAAGATTTTACTGAAGTTATTTGTGAATGCTATAGATTTCTTGACCCTTCAAAGTTTATATGATGCAACAAAGTAGTTACAGAGATAAAGTAGCATTAACAAAGGATATTGATAGAAGTGAAACATCAAAGTAACAATAAGATCAGGTTTTCAGTAGCTCTGGTGTAGTGGAACACGGTCCCCATTTTAAATAATGTATTCTATTATGCAAAATACTACAACTTATATTTGTTTTTACTTTATTCTCTTTTCTACTTATGCTTTGAGCTACTGCAGTTCAAATGATATTCTTGTTGATGATGCTGTTGTCCGAAGAGAAGATGTTGTTGAAATCAAATGTGGAACTGAAATGGTTTTGGGTCCTAATAGAGAAGGTCAGTTTTAATTTTATTTGATTGTTATGTTTCCATAACTGACCTTTCATGACTTAAAATTACACCTGTTGAATAATTTTAATAGATCACTCTGTAACTCGTTCTTTTAATTGTTTATGTTAGATAGTAATTTATGCAAACTGTTTCTCATTGATTAAAATTGCTAAAAAATATCAGTGGTTGGATTGTAAAGTGTTAAGATTGTTTTCTGATTTGTTTTTTTCAAATCAAAGGGAAGTTAAGAGTTTAGTATCTATTGAAATTAAGTACATTATCATTTTCTTAAATATTTATCCTTGGACTGGTGGGAGGTAGACATTGTTCTCATCTATCAAGGGCTTCTCTCACTCCACAAAAGGTGATAGTTTGGTTTAATATTGTTTGGAGTGATGGAAAGTTATATGAATGGGGAACATCATTGTGAATAATATGCTATTGCTTTTTGGACTTTACTGTTTGGTTCATACCCTGCTGCTAGATATTTTTATAAACAGAAGTTATCACTAATACATCTTAATCAAATACAAACCATTTTTTTATTTGCATTTTTCTGCTTATGAGCAAGTTAAGTCTTGTTGGTTACTCCAAAAACACTATGGCAAAATGGACCTACCAGTTAGCACAATACTGACAACAAATGTGTTGTGTAAGTTTTAGGCTTAATATATAGATTGACCCCTGAACTTGGTAACTTTTCTCGCATTGGCCCCTAAACTTTTTTTTTTTGGATCATATTGGTCCTTAAGGTTAGGGTTGAGCGTTTGATCGAATTGAGTGAAAAAATTTCGAGTTAATCTAGTTGACGAGTCCTATTTTGTCATCCTAACTTGAATTGAAATTTTTTCGAATTGAGTGAAATGAAATTCAAGTCGACTCGAATAGAGTGAATTGTTCGAGTTAAATTAAAAAATTAAACATGTTAAATTAAAATTTTTTAAAATATGACTAATTTCATGTTAGAGCACATAAATTTGAAACCATATATCTTTGGAAACTTTTCCAAAGCAAAATAAGAAAAAAAGACATTTTAATTATTAATTTGATAAAATTAAATTATTAATTAATTTATTTAAGTTCCAAAATAACTATTTTAGAAAATTTTTAAAATTTTAACTTTTTCAAATATTCTTTAGAATTTTTTTAAATTTTTATAATTTTTTAAAAAATATAATTTTAGAATTTTATAAATATTTTGAATTTTAAAACTTATTTTGAATTTTTGAAAATTATTTTGAACTATTTTGTAATTTTTGTTAAGAGAGAGACCAATTTGCTCATTTTCAAAATTAGTAGGGACCAAAGGGTATTTACATCGATCTGTTATTCAATTATTTGAATTGTAAAATTCAACTTGACTTGAACTTGAAACTTGAATTACTTATTTGAGTTGACTCGAAAAAATTGAATAATTCGAATAACACGATTTGATTAAATCAAAATTCGATTTTTCTAATCGAATCGAGTTTTGCTCACCACTACCTAAGGTTGACATTACCCAAATTGGTCTCTACATGTTTTTTTTAAGAATTTGTTGATGTGGACAAGCATGGGGTTGACAAGTGGAGAAATAAGGGGACGACACATGGATTCATATTTATCCATTCATAAAAAAATTTAAAATTTGTTAAAAAATATAAGAAATATATAAATCATAAAACTTTAAAAAAGAATATATATGTATATAAATTGAAAATAAAAACATAAAAATAATATGTATAAATTGAAAATAAAAACATAAAAATAATATGTATAATTTGAAAATAAAAATATCAAATTTAGTTAATTCTCAAAAATTAAAAAAATGTTTAAAAATAAATAAATTTGGTTAAAATTTTAGTAAATTACAAGAAATTGTAAAAATATAAAATTAAAAATATTTTAAACATTAAAGAAACAAAAATTGACTGGTTGACGTCGGTCAATGCTAGTCAAGCCCGGTTAACTTTGGTCAAGGCCTGATCAATTTTTCATTATTTTTGTTTTCTTTTTACTTTTTGTAAATTTCTAAAAAATTTACTTTTATTTATTTGTATATTTTAATTTTATTTGTTATATATTTTAGATTTAAATTTTTTTAAAGTTGAATATTTGAAGAGTAAGCTTTTAAATGTTAAATTTTAACTTAATTTTTTTTTGTATATTTACGTTTTTGAATTTTTATAATTTATAATCTCCTTAAAAGTTTTAATTTTTTTTCAAAATTTTAAGGTTTTTTTTTAAAAATATTTTAAGAATGATTAAAGATGAATCCATGCGTCGTTTCCCTTATTTCTCCACGTGTCACCCCCATACTTGTCCACAGCAGCAAATTCTTCAAAAACAAACTGTGTCAGTGTAGGGACTAATTTATGCAATGGATGCCAATCTTAGGGACCACTATGACCCCCAAAAAAAAAAGTTTAGGGGCCAATGTGAGAAAAGCTGCATAGTTTAGGGGCCAATCTGTATATTAAGCCTTAAAAAAACTAACGGTGTTAACCATAGGGACCGATTTATGTAACGGATGCCAACCTTAGGGACCAATGTGATCCAAAAAAATGTTTAGGAGCTAATTTGAGAAAAGTTGCCAAGTTTAGGAGCCAATCTATATTTTAAGCCTAAGTTTTATATTGCTTTATATATGCCACATTTAAGGACCATTTTTAACTGAAAAATCACGGTCATACTCAGATGGCTTTTAAATAACTGGTTTTGAAGCTATGGTTGAAGGATGTTATGGCCTCTATTAGACTATATCTTTCTTTACTTTTTCCTGCTTACCTTCTCACCATATTTTCTTTTTCCTGTTATCCTCCTCTTTAAGCAATGTCATTGTTGTATTTTCTATTCCTGTGCTGCTTTCCTGAGTTTAACCAAAATTGACAATAGTCTGAGTTTTTCTGTTAAAAGATAAACATATTATTCAAGTTGTCCATAAGCCAATACGTGTCAATTTGAATACTTCTTTTTTCTGAAGGAACTCATCTTTGGTACTACAAAACTTGGTATTTTGTCATTATTACATTAAATAATAGTAGTAGTAGTTTTTTAAGTGATGTAACATGTTCTAGTTGGTTTATGGCATTATTTGCTCTTATTTCTTCCAGAATACTTGAGCTACATATTTAAACTGATGCCCAGTCAAGAAACCTGCAAAAAGAAATTGAAGGTGAAACAAAGATATCATTAATATTTTTCTCTCATGTTGACTATTACATCTATTGGTATGCTTATAGCATATATATACATTTATTTTCTTTTCCTGGTATTTTTTCAGATCTCTGTAGATGTTGAACATGCAAAATGCAGCATCTGCTTGAATATATGGCATGATGTTATCACTATTGCTCCTTGCCTTCATAATTTCTGGTTTGTAATTTATTTCTTGCTTAATTCAGTATTATAGATTGCCATAATTGATTTTAATTCTAGATTCCTTCTATTGCCTTCAGCAACGGATGCTTTTCTGAGTGGTTAAAGAGGTCACAGAAGAAACATTCAGGTGTGCTATGTCCCCAGTGTAGAGCTGTTGTACAATTTGCTGGAAGAAACCCATTTCTGCACAATATTGAGGAGGTAAAATTCTGAATTTCTTTTTATTTTATAACTATTTGGGTAATATGGCTTGAATCATCTCCTATGACTAGAGCACCCTATAAAGTAAATCACAAATTATAAATTTAATCAAAGGTATTGACTTGACACCTTGTTTGAAGGAAGAGAAATTATTGCTCTTATTTTGTAAAAAAGGTTACTTGAAATCCTAAATTACCCTAAACTTGCCCGACCAAGGATGACCTGGGCTATGAAGAGTTGAAATGGATTTGAATCTAGAAAGACATGAACCTCTGAACCAAATCTGAAACTGTTTGGATCTGAAGACAACTTGACTTAAACTTTCTCATTTGCTATCTCTAGATATAGCAGGATAACTTTTATTGACGAATCCCTTTTGTGTTAACAATTTATTGCTCTTGTCCTGAGAGCTACTTGTTGATATTTGTTGTTTGGGTCTCTTCTGTATGTATTGAGGTCTCCTTAACACATCATGGTTTTTTTTTTTTTTGGTATTTCAATTTGTGAGCACTTTAAGGGTTTGAAACCCGTGTCATCATCCTAGAGTAGGGTGTGATATTATTTTTATCTTATCGTTTTTATTGAATTAACTTCTTTTTTGTTCAGGAGATCCTAGAAGCTGATCCTTCTTTAAAACGTTCAGATGAAGAAATTGCACTTATAGACTCTTACGCAACGATAAGATCAAATCTTGTGAGTAGTTGCACTCTGTCTTGTTGTAATTTGTATGTTTGCTTCTTTTATCTTTTATTTTTTATGATGTCAACAAGAGACCTTTACTAAGATAAATTGCCTCGAGTATTAATGTTCCAGGTTAGGCAATTGTGACATCTAATGATTAACATGCATATATTGGTTGTTCATCCTAACCAATTGCTAGCACCCAATCCTTGTAAGTTAGCTTTTGTTTTGTTATGTTGTGTAATAACAGGAGGGTAAATTTTCCAAGGTTAAATGTCTTGCACAAGATTAAATGTAGTTTTGGTGTATAATTATTGCTGGACATCTAGGAGTTCTTCCAGCTGAAAATAGAGCAAACATTGTGTTTAATTTGTACCCACTTCACCTCATCAGGTCTTCATTTTATTTGGGAAAGCACTAAGCGATGCCTTCAAGATTATCCACAGATAATAATTATAAATTCTAGAGCACTAGAATTCTAGAATGTATGTGTTACAAAATATTCATTTTAGTTGATGTCCCTCTAGAATTAATTTCTTTCTGATAACATCCAGCCTTAGAGGTAAGCCATAGTTATTGTATCGCATAAATTATTTAGCTATCATCTATTTGTGATGTTTCTCTTTTTTCTCCTATTGTTGGTTATTGTTTGTACTTGTTCTAGGCCATTAGGTCTGAAAGAGGTTCGCGAAGGAAAAGGGGTTGGGCGTATGATGGTGACGAATATGCTAGTGAGGAGAGTGATGACGTAGGAACTCAATGCCCTCAATGTGGTGAGAATTTTTTTCCCTATTTTTCCGAATTCTTGATATTTTTTCTCTTTATATTATGTAGTGCCAATTTCTCTTTCTCTGTCTTTAATAGTTCTATTGTGCAAATAAAGAAGGGGATAACATCAATATCTCTCTGTTTCTTTTCCTACCTTTAGTTAGTGTTTCTTACTTGCACTAGATTTTATTCCCCGCAAGGCAGGGGATTTAAATAATTAATTACAAAAATTTTAATTTTAATTATATTAAATAATTATTATTTACATATTTAAATATTTTTATATTATATATACATAATTTAAAATTTTATATAATAATTCTGATAAATTATATAAAATATGATATGAATTAGATAGACAAAAATACAATATGATAGTAGTACTAAAATTTGGCATGTCATTCAATATATGGATCAATCTGTTTAAATAGCATGATTTAAAAAAAAAAGCTGACTGAGTGTTAGCTCAGTTGATACCGTTGCTATTATAATAATTAGGTGGATGTGGGTTTGAACGCATTTAGGTGCGTCCTTTCCTCCGGTTTAAGAATGATGACGGGTATGGGTAGAAGTAAACTTCATATAAAAAGAAGTAATAGAATATTTTTCTAAATTTAATTACTATTTAAATAATTTAAAACCAAATCATTGTGATTATGAACACGAGCACAATTTTTTTTGTAAATTGATTTAGGATAACAAACTATGTGCAACATTAAGTGCTTAGAATATGACATAAACAAAACATAGGATAAAC
The DNA here is from genome assembly GCF_025698485.1 of Gossypium arboreum. NCBI lineage: Eukaryota > Viridiplantae > Streptophyta > Magnoliopsida > Malvales > Malvaceae > Gossypium > Gossypium arboreum. Next base: position 7,517,813 of record NC_069073.1, on the reverse strand, counting down.
AATTATAAAGCAACAATAAAAATAAAATGAACACAATATGAATAAATAAATATGTGAAAAGATACATGAATTATTAATGTATATAAAAATCATATTGTATAGTAATAAATCTATAATATTTTAAATATATTAAAATAACTAAAAATCACAGAGAAGATCTCTTTCCTTTTTTTTCCTTCTCATTTCTTTCTTTTTTCCCTCTATCTTTCCTCCCTTTGCTTGCCCGTTTCTTTTTACCTTCCATCCAATGTCCCCATTTTCACCCCTCTTTCTAATTTACCTTCCATCCAATGTCCCCAACTAAAATAAGAATGGGCAGATGTCAAAATCTTAAGGCCTAATATTTACTATAAATTTTTGTATCCAACTCTTATATATAATCATAGATGCTTTGGATAATAAGCTTACAGCATTTTTGGTTCGTTGAAAGGAATACATGAGGAATCGAATATATATTTGATAGGGAATTGCATAGAGGGAGAATAAGTATTACATAATTTGGTTTGTCGAATATGATAAAAGAATACTGCTATTACATTGTTTAATTGTCTGAATTTATAGATAAGGAATGTGTGTAAAATGACCATTTTCCCATGAATTAAATAATAATATTTTATTTATAATATTAGTAATAGATAATAGTACCATAAACACTATAATATGTATAATAATATCATAAAATATTATTAACATAATATATAAAATACAATTAAACATGCTACAATAGTAATAAATTATCAAATAAAATAATAAAATTATTTTAAAAATATTTTTAAGAAATGTAGTATATGAAAGTTTATTTTAATAATTTTTCTTTAAGAATTATATTTAAATTATTTTGGAAATAATATTTAGAAATATAATTAAAAATATATTTATATATAATATATAGTATTTAATATAAATTATATAAAAATAATTTGATATAATTTCTTATGCATATTATAACTTGTAAGTAGCTTTATTTTATTTTCTCCTCTATCACTATAACTTCGCCTAAACCTCTCTTTCTATCTTAAATTTAAGCAACCACCTTCTTATTACATGAATCTTCAATAGAGCCAGATTCTGGCAGCTGAAACCTAGTATCTAGTCTCTGTCCAACATTGACTACTAATCCAGAGATGATCCACGATAGACATGAACCTTCCCTTTTGTTTTTAATAAAGATGACTGGAAAAGCCTAGACCTACAAAAAACTGTGCCAATGATATGCGCATCTCTTGAATGTCCTCTTCAGCCTTGAAGCCCTAAGACTCAAAAGTTCTCTTAACAATGCCTTAGGAGAAAGAAGCTCTGCCTGCATGGCCCGGCATCATTTCCTTCTCCATTTCACCTTTTTCCTTCCGTTCCTCCTTTCTCTAGTATCTACTCTTGTTTTAGAAGGGCAAAATGGGAAGATTATTTTCTGGCCTATTCCTTGCTGAATGGAGTAGGCATGAGTAGCCAGTATTTTTTGCTCTCAACCAATAATAGCTATTACAGCCTCGGTAATGAGGTTGTAAGGCTATTCCATTGATTAACCATTATGTGAAGTGAACATCTGCATCAGGATTGGAGATTGAATGTTGGGGAATGGAATGTTTATGCCCTGACCAAACACTACGTTAGCTCTTTTTATGTACTTTTTGCCTAGTTCTTGTTTCTTTTTTTCTAAGTGATGACCTTTCAATTGCAACTTTCAGGCTCCGCAATTGGTGGATTTCAGTGCAACCAGCAGACCATCCATATACAATGTCAAAATTGTGGTGGAATGATGCCTTCTAGGGCTGATATAGATGTACCACAACACTGTAAGTATCAGATTGTGGGATTGATGGGGAATAAAAAATACATACTTGTCTAAATACTTTATTTATCAACACTGTTATGTTTTATGAGTTCAATTGTTATCATTCTTTAGGATGCTTTGTGTTAATTTCACTCCTTTGATATTTAGATATACATGACCATAAATGTGATATATACAAAAATAAGTCTGGATACAACTCAAATTTTTTCCTAGGTCCACAATTATTCCCATCTAATCATCCTTAGGATTGGTCAAGAAATTTATTTCCTACAAGATATATATATTTCTATTTAAGCTGACTTCCTGAAATAAGAATTTCTTTTGATTTTGGGTTATTCATATGAAAAATATTGGTCAAATTCTGTTATTAGATCATGTTCTTTGCATAAGTTGTAGATTTAGTACTTATACTTTAATTTGATCAATTTTAGTCCCTGTACTTCTCAAAATTTGAAGAGTTAGTCATGACCAAACAGTAGCTGTTAAATCTGTTTGGTTAAATTATGCTATTTAGAGATTTAGTCCATTTTCTCCAATTAGATCATTTTTAATTGCTATATTTTTTGAATTTTGAAATTTTAGTCTTAATGTAAACGATAGTAGTTAAATCTATTAACTGACTTTTTTGTTAGTAGTATGTAGAGATGTCAAGCTGACATGGCATTATGCATGTGATAATATGTTTGACGCATCAAATTTTGAAAATAACAAAACTTAATGAATTTAATAGTTGCCATTTGGTCTAGACTAAAATTTTGAAATTCTAAAAGTACAGGGACTGAAAATGACTAAATTAGATTTTAAGTACAAGTACTAAATCCACAACTTACTCAAAGTACATGGTCTAATAGCTAAATTTTACCAAAATAGTTTCTGGTGTTTGTAATGCAGTGAAAATTTTATCAAGATTTACCAACATAAATGCTTATAATATGATACAACCCAATTTTTTATTTTCCTTCAAAAGTTAGAACACAACAATAGTCCTCCTAGTGTATTGCTATTTTTATTTTTTGTTCAAGAAAAATCACCAAACAGTTTTCCTTATTCTCATTTAGAACTATAAAACACTTTAAATAAATACGATATCCCATTACCTCAATTTCAGATAAATAAAGAAGGAAAACAAACAATAACCTCATGAACTTGGACAAATTTTGTGTTTGGAAAGTTTTTATTATATATTTAATATATGACAAAGAACAAGAAAAAGAAAACTGAAATCAAGGGCTATTTTGGGATGTTAAGCGCTGGTTATAGAACAGAATAGATATTAATGATGAAAAAAGGGGAAGGGGAATGTAGCTGCTGGGTTGAGGCTTGAAAGAGAAAGAGAAAAGGGAGATCTGAGCTGGCAATGAGAAAAGTGCAATGGGTGGCTGGGTGCTGAGTTCGGGTCTTGATGACTCATGGGTTCCTATGGTGGAAGTGAAGGGTGGAATGCTTTGATATGTTTCAAAGTTGTTTTACTCCCAATTAAAAGAGACAACTTTTGTGTTCTGGCCTCTTCTTTTTTTTTTTTTTTTCTGCTGACCGCTATATTTTCTGCCATCCAAACATTTGAAAATGAAGAAGTGAACTTCCTGAAGTTAATTTTATCGGGAGTGATGTTTGGTATTTTTGGGGTTTATGGCTTGTTTATAAGTATGTTATTTCAGTTTTCAGAAGGTTAGATGTATGAATATCTGTTATTTTTAGTGTTGAATTTTGTCTCTTTCTGGTTTACCCTCAAAATTTCCCCCGCTGTTCCTCTCTAGTTTATTTTCTCTACCTTGCATTTTCTCGCTACAACTTTTTTCCTTGTCCAACCGTGGGAAGGAATTGAATGGGTGATTGGTTTAAATACCATTCCATCGCTCAGAATTTATTAAAATCTCAATTTAGTCCCTGTCCAGCTGTATGCATACTTTGAAATTTGGAATTTCTAGTCTGAACCTCTTGGGAATGTCACATAACATTCCAAATCAAGCCGCTTTCTTTTCTTAGCAATTTTTGATTCATTTTGCAGGTTCAGGATGTGACAGATCATTTTGTGGTGCATATTGGCATGCTCAAAGGGTTACCAGAAGTGAATATCATCCTGTGTGCAATCATGAGACATTTAGACCGGTATACGCTGCTAGTTAAAACATATTGATCTAACATCCATGTCTATTGTTTGTAGACAAGTTCCCCAATGTGTCACTGTTTTCTTTGTTCTCTTAATATGTGGTGTTTGTTTACATATGACCAATGTTGCATATTTCATTAAACATTCCTTTCACTACAAGCAAGCCTACCTTGATGTTCTGTCCTACAGTCTTTCAAATTTCACACACTATGGAAATAAAAAGGTGGCTGCATGAGCGATTTGGTTTCACAGTACCCCTCCTCTTTAGAGAAAGGTCTTCTATGAAATTGCTTAGTGCTCCCTCATTTTCTGTAATCTCCCTCTCTCTTGGACCCCTGCTTATTATGCCTTCCATTTCATAGAAATAAGTGGTATTCTTGAGCAGATTACTAGTTATTGAGTATTATTATTTTCGATCTTTCATTCCCCACTATAGTTGCTGAATTTTTATTTCTTGAAAAGTTCCTCTTTATCTCTGTTTGCAAGACTGCTGTACAATTTCATGTTGCCAAAACTCTTTTGGGCTCCAATGTTTTGACGTACAAAAATTTACAACTTTTACTGATAAATACGTTGGGCAGATTTCTGAGCACACTATCACTAGGATTCCTTTCTTGGCACATGAAATGAACAGACATGAACAAGATGTATGGTTGTCTCTTCAACATATTGTTATTATATTATACTACATTACTAGTAAAATTCTGATTTCGTGCACCTTTTTCCATAGATTACAGAAAGGTGTATTAGTCAGTCTGGCAGAACCCTGCAAGCAGTTGTTGCAGAATGGATTAGAAAGCTAAACAATAGGGAAATTGGTATGTTGATATTTTAACATGTTCTTTTTGCTCCAAAATTGGGCAAGTAATTGTCTTGTGTGTTTGAACTCTAGTTCCTAAAACCCATTGATCTAATTTAATATTTCAAAGCCAGCACGGGAATGGGGGTTGCAACTTCAGAAGAATAGAATGCAACTGTAATATACTTGTGTTTGATTCTGACACTAATTAACAAAGGTTCTATTGGTACATCATCTTAGTTTCATCCGTTCTCTCTCTCTTTTTTATTTTTTAAAAAAAATTAAATAGTGTTGCATCTAGAGCTTATTCCATCTGTGCACAAAATGTGTCTCATTCATTTTATCTCTGTTGGATGCTTTGGTAGAGCACATTTGCTTAACTAAACATAGGACCAAAATAATCTGTACCTTTGTGCTAACTGTTTCGGTTTTTCTTAAAACAGTATGTTCTATTTATTTCATTTCATTGGTGCAGATGATTTATCATTAATGCAGCTTATATATTTCAATAGCATCTTTATATGCAGCATGTTGTACGTAATTAAGAACAATATGAAGAAAATTTGAATATTAAAATGAAAGATAAGGAAAACGTTCCCATATTAGGTGAGTTCAATTAACAGAATGATTTTAGATTTCTTATTACCAATTTTTAGCTGCCTACTAGAATTGAATACTTTCATGTTTTACGCATACCCACAATCACACCAAAAGATAATACTGGAGCATTTCTCCCCTAAAATTATCCTCACACCACTGCCTCTATGGCCTGCTTCAGTTCTCTACTTTCCTCTCTGATTTTAGTGGAGACTTCAAAGCTAATATAGAACTCTAATACGTTCTTCTGAAAAAGCCTCTGATCTTTGAAATTGTTGATAACTATCATTATGGTCACCACTAAAACTTGGACCGTCTATCATGGCTTTTGCACATTGATGAGGGGAAAGAAATGCCTTTTACAAGGAAAAACCAAGAGAAGAATGTGAGGGTGGTTTTTCTCAGAGCACTTTCAATGTATTTGAATACAAATTGCTTCAAATGGACTGAAACTGCCTATAAGATTAACTGGTCCTAGTGGTAGAGTATTAAACAAAATTAAGTTTATAATATACTGTTTTCATCAGCTTGTAAAACCGCTACCAAAACAGTAGTAAACTTATGCACAGTTTTGTTTGTGAGGATAGTTTCTGATGCTTTTTTGCAGACCGAACAAGGATGCCTCTCAATCATGCTGAGAGGATAACTGCAGCAACTCATGTTTGCAGGTTGTTTTTTCTTCTGTTTGAAGCTTTTATCTTCTATGCCTTCTCTTTCTTTGGGTTGGCTAATGAAACCCTAACCCTAAACCAACTAATTTAGGGTTTCTATAGGTCTGGTAATATGCTGGCTTCCCGTGTTCAATAATTGGTGGTTACTAGTATTTTTTTTTATATACCATGTTAAAACTTTTTCTATTCTCTGTAAGGGAGTGATGTGCCAAAGCAGGTGCAGTTCCGTGTGTTGTGGGGCAAAGGTACAGGAATATTCTAAATACAATTTGCTAAGCAGAATTGCTATTTTGAAGTGGTATATAAAACAACCCTGTCCTATAAGTTCAGATTACTTCATTTCTTTAAACAGATTGAGTCATTCCACATTGAGAGGCTGAGTCATTTTACTCGTGATCCTAACCCCTCTTAAGAAAATGCTATGATGGTTTATGGATGATTATATTTGTGGTCCTAAACCTCCTTTGTGAACCTGACCAAAAGAACCCTTATATTTCCTGCAAGGCTTCACCATTTTATTTGATTCTTCTCATATTATAATGAAGGTGGGAGTGTCTTGTGTCTGCTTGGTTTTCCTTAGCTGGTAGTATCATTTTATGTGAAAAATGGTGAATTTATAGTAATCTATTTTGAATGCAGCACTTGTTATGAAAAGTTGGTCTCCTTTCTTTTGTATTGGTTCCGGATTTCACTGCCCAAATATGTAAGCTCTTCTATTTATTCATGGATAATTATTGCATTATAAGCTGAAGTTGAGTTTGCTTAGATAATATATATGTATAATTTGACATAATGTAATAGCATCTGCCTTCGGATGCATCACAAAGGGAGGATTGCTGGTATGGTTATGCATGTCGAACGCAGCACCACAATGAAGAACATGCTCGGAAAAGGAACCATGTTTGTCGTCCAACTAGGGGCGCTTAAATCGTGTTAGTAATGTCTCTTTTTAACTAATTTAAACGCAAGCTACAGTTTTCTCCCGCAATAGAGATCATGTAATCTTACTGCTACATTTAATCAACTCTCTATTTTTATTTTGCTGCAAAAACAGTCCTGTTATTTATTTGGCTATGTTATACTTTCACTTAGTTTCCTTTTTTACGCACCCATACGTCATTGGCTGTTAGCCATCGAAAAGATGATGATGTGACGATTTTAAAAAAAAATAAAAAAAAATATGAAAAAAAATCAAATTAGTAGTCAAAATATTGTTCCATTAATGTTCAGATTTGTCCCTTTTTTCATGTCTGCATTGTGTTTTTATAAGTAAAGAAACTATGTACCATGAAATGCTCCCAAAGTTGAAAGTACTTTTAAAACTGATGATGTGAGATCCTAATGATAAAATAACAATAAAATAGAAAAAGGAAAAACAAGCTTCATTTTGAAAATTTTTGTAGATTTTTTAAGAATTTCAATATTGGTTAAAAGATGTCGCTTACTTAATATTAGACTGGTTTGAATTTGGTTTGGTTATTATATTGCTATATAAATATTATATATTTTTATTTGTTTACTAAATTACAATTATTTTAATGTTATTTAAATTACTTAAAATTTTAAATTTATTTTTATAAAAATATTATTTTTATTAGATTTAAATAAAATTTTAAACTATTTTAAGAACTAAAATTTTAGGTGAACCCGAACCTGGCGGATAATGTAGAAGTCTGCACTGCATGCTGATGCTCCATTGTATTTTCAAACAAGATAGAAAAATAAAAAAAACAAACAAAAGATGTGCTAAGGGACATTTATTAATATTTATTTATTTGTATGGAAACAAAGGGCGAAAGCAGCCATTGTCATGCATGCATATACTTCCAAGTTCTAACTAACAGTTCCTAGTACAGAAGCAACGGTGGCGGAACCCTCGGCACCACCCATCCAAGAAACCTTCGTTCCTACACACCAGCCCGCAGTTGTGATCACTCAGACACACTCCCTTAAATCTATGGCTCTTCGATTCGCATATTCTGCCCTCCACCACCCCTCCATCTGCAATACCACATCTATATCATCACATATGCTACCTATAATATATTAAAAAAAAAAAAACAATAGCAGATACAGAAAAATTGAAGAGATTTACGAGAAGCCAAAGCAACGAGGAGCAGCAACATGAACATCATCCCAAACAGCTTCTTCGTCCCCATCTCAACGGCTAGCTCAGATACTTTCTCCATCGAATAATGTGTATATATATACAAGTTGGTGGTGTAGGGAAGTGGCAGCAGGCTAGCTTGTGGTTGACAAGTGGGTCGATGCGGTGCAACCTGCTTCGTTACGTGTTAGGAGAAACGCCACAGTTGTCACTGCAATCGACCAGCAACCTTTGTCTTCTTTTCTCACTCGCGGTTTGCTCGTGTGTGTACGTACAAACAAAATATTTACTTTTGTTTTGTGGGTTCAAAATACTATAAATACAGTTTTAATTCGTTTTATATAAATTTCAATGAGTTTCTTTAGAAAATATTTGATACATTCACCATTAATAAATATTAACATGGCATTTTATCATTAAATAATAAAAATAAAAATGAATATCAATGATTTTATTTAAATATAATTAAATAATTAATTATAAATAAATGTTAAAATTTAGGATTTTAAATTTAAAAGTTCATATTTTTATTTAATTTAATAATAAAATGTTATATTATTATTTATCGGTGAATAAGACGATGGTACATCAAATATAATTATTATTTTAAAATATATAAATATTTTTTTATTTTTAAGATATCTACTATAACTAGTCTAGTAACTAATCTTTCACATTCTATTGACTCATTAAAGAATAGATGTTGATCACGAATTTTAAAATTACTCCCTTCCATAATCAAAACTACAAAAGCGAAACAAAATATCAGAGAAGAAAATAAGCGAAAAGTAATGGAAGCCAAGAAACTTTCTCCATACACTCAATTCTAGAGTCCTTCCTCACAAATATTAGCAAATGCATGAGACATAAGAGTATTCATTAAACAAGCTAATAGGATGATGCACTAATTTGATAATTACATTATTGCAATGTAAAATAGAAGCTAAATGACTGGAATGTTTGCAATTATATACATATTTATAATTTGATTCGCGCGCTTTAAATATACTCTATGATAATTATATTTGGACAAGCATTCAACACTTAAATTATGATTAAACTAACTGAAGGACTTAATTATTAAGATATTAATATTTTAAAGACTCAATTAAAGCATTTAGAAGTTTGAGAATGAATTTAGAATGTGAACTAAAACTTAAAAACTTAAAAGATATATGTTGCAATTAACTTTTTTTTCTTTAATAACAATATCGTATGATTTTCATTTCAATTCCACTATCATCCAAGGCTTTAGATATATTAAAATTGCATTCATAGACAGTATCTATAATAATAGTAATAGAGCAAAATGAATATTTCCAATAAAAAAATTAATGACAACTTCACTTTGGCCCTATACCTATCATTTTGGGAATTCTTTACCAATTTCATTTGATACAATTAAATAAATGGGTAGCCAATTCATTCAATGCATGCAGGCTACTCGATTAACTCTACTAGAGTATTAGCCAATATGATAGTTTCAATGGATACCTCAAAAAAATTAAAAAAAAATAATTACGCATAAAATTTAATATTTCTAATCTACAAATATAATCAAAACCTCAAAAAAAAATGCTCTCATTTAATTTATAATGAAATATTTATGTTAACTTCACCTTCAATTCAATATTTTGCTAAAGGGGTGAAAAAATACCTTGTAGGGAGAGCTTTAATATTCATTGTTGTTTGATTTAAGGAAAATAAAATTTATATGATACGAGTTATATAATATATAAAAAAATTCAAAAAAATAAATTATAAAAAACTCACGTTGGACATTTTCCTATCATCCCTCTCACACGCCACCATTAAACATCAAAAACAGAAAGAGAAAAGGGGGGCTTTTTCACCATTTTTCTTCATCCCTCTTGACTCCCTCACCACCACCCTCGACCAAGCCCATTATCATTTAATCACCATACTAGCATCATTTACTGTCACTTCTTTGCCAATACACCACCACTATTACCACCAAATCTCAACCCCTAAACATTCTAGACCCATGAAATCCCGACCAAAAACAAAAATACCAAATAGCAAGCATCCAAAATCAAACCAGCAAAAAGAGAACATGTGACTCCTCAAACCTGACCCAGTCATTATAGTCGAATTAGGAAAGTTACAAATGGCCTAGAAAATCTTCTTGGTTTTCAAACAAACTTTTTAAACCATTTCTATAAATCGTTCAAAACTAATGAAATCAAATATTTAACTTAATATCACAAAAGTATGAGAATTATAGAAATAAATGATTTTGGTATTTGTAAAAGTTTGATTGTTATTCAAAACTTTCATAATTTCAATCATATTTCAAAACCATTCATTTATTTATTCAAAACTAAAGAACTTGGTTATTCGTAGTTATTTAGGAAAAACACGTTAACTTCGTAAATGAAATGTCTTAAAAAATCTCATTCGTAAATATTAGTAATTTTGAAAACTAAGCCTAATTTTATTAAAAACTCGTTCTCAGAATTGCAGCGGAAAAATGTAATATTGACATATTTTTATAAGAATCGCAACGAAAAATTTTACTAAAACAATATTTTGTTAAAAATCAATATTTCATGTAAATTCAATAAAATATCAATAGATAATTTAAAACCTCAAAAATCAAGTCGTATTTTTGTCTAAAACTCATTTTCATTGTCGAAGAGAAAATAGTGATTTTGTCAAGTTTTAATAGAAATCAAGTTTCACGTGTATTCTTATCAAATACAAATGTATGCATTTTTTAAAAAAAAATTTAATGTTATGCAATCAACTCATGCAATGAAAAATCCCCAAAGTAAAGTCTCATACCACAGTCCATACTCAAACTTATTACAATCTCAAAATAAAAAATATTAAGATAAAATTTAATTACTTTAATTTAAAAAGAATTCTGAGAAACTCCAGCAAATGCTGTCATTGAATCCTAACCTCGAGGTTATCTATAAAATCAAAAATATTAAAGGAGGTGAGCTGTAAAGCTCAGTGTGAGTCTTAGCTCAAGTATTAAATAAGAATTCAATATACAAAACAAATAACAATAAGCACTTACTCATAATTCAAAATATCCAATATTTATGCATATGACCATGGCAATGCAATGTTTGTAAAACAATTATGAAAATCTTTTTAAAATATCTTACCTATCATCGCTACACTTCAAAATTGAGTTCCCTAAAACTTGCCCATCCAATCACTCCAAATTTACAGATAAGCTGCTAAGTAGGTTGTGGATAAACCACTAATATTCGCAGACAAGTTGCCATGTAAGTTGTGGATGAAGCCACCAATATTCATAGACAAGCTGTCATGTAGGTTGTGGACGAAGCCACTAATTCTTCCTTCCTTACAGTGTCGCACCCCATGTTTGTGTTATGGCCACAATAAACATATGTATACATATTTTTTATTTCAAGACATCACTTATCACATTGGCACGTTGCAACATGCAAATCAAATTTCTCAATATATAATATCATGTAGGGTATGTTTAACATATGTTTAACATGCGTTTCACGTATTATTTCAAGATATCGAAATATCACAATTTATATGTCATGTGAAATCGATTATGGCATAATATCACATAACATGAGAATGAGAATAACATACTTTTCAAACAATGAAAATCATAACCACACAACATACTTTTCATAAGCTAGTTGGTTTGGGTCACTTGGTATAATACACATTGATGGGTTTAATCCCCCTTTTTGGAATACTTTATGTATTCACATAAAACACAATATAAATAATATTATTTATTTAAATACTAGAATTAACATATATCAATTTTTATTTCATATTGACCCACACCTGATAGAAGATCCAAAACGAATCACCCCTCTAAAGAATGCTCATGCTTGGATCTAATCAACAAGTCACCTACTTATCAACAAACGTGATTTCTCATTAGGGTGGTTTTTTTTAACGTTTTATGAAATAAGTCAATGTAATAAAATTTCCATCAGCATTTACTTTTATAAAAATCAATCGAAATGTGAATACTAATTGCCTGGCATGTCATTTTCATACTAATTGCCTTAGGAAAGAGACAAATCAATTTCTATTTTTATGACTAACAGTATTAAGCTTCTTTAGTTTCAAATATGATTTGGATTAAAGTGCATGATTATTGTTTGGTTATTGTACATGACAGAAATGGATTTTTTTGTATTAAATTATTTTTGTTTTGGTTATTGTCTACCATTGCCTCGGTTGTATTAAAGTGTTTGGTTATTGTTTGCCATGTATATGACAAAAATAGATTTGTTTGTATTAAATTATTTGGTTTTTGTATTGGTTATTATCTGTCATTGCCTAGATTGTATTAAAGTGTTTGATTATTTTTTGCCACTACCTTTATTGATATTAAATTTGTTTGGTATGTTTAATTGATGATGAATTTAATGAGAGTGAAGGAGAAATGTCTGATTTTGATGTGTATGATAGTGATGTGTCTAGTAGGATTAGGGTTAATCTAGATGGCTTAAACATGTATGATATAGAAGTAGGGGAACTGTGTGATAGTGATGATTCTGATAGGTTAAATAATGCACATGAATCTAATTTAGATGGCCAAAATTGGCCTGAGTTCAACCCAGACAGTGACATGAGTAATCTAAAACTTCAGGTTGGAATGTTATTTAGGTCCAAAGACAATCTAAAAGAAGCTATCAAGCAATATGGTAGGTTGAATAATTATTTTATTAAGTTATTAAAAAATGATCTAAAGAGGTTAAAGGCAGTTTGCAGTTCAAAATGTTCATGGTATATATAGGCCTTTAAACTACATCCTAGTGGCTCTACTGACTAGACTTGGCAAATTAGGGGTTTGATAAGCATACTTGCTCTAAAGTCTATAAAACTAAGAATATAACCTCAGATTGGATAGGTTAACATTATAAAGACAAGTTCATTACTGATCTTGATTATTCTTTGACATCATTGCAACAAGATGTCAAAAGAGATTTCCTTTGCCTTGTCCCACTAACCAAATGTAGGAAGGCTAAACTTAGGGCATTAAAATTTACTTGAAGGATCTCATAAGGCTCAATATGAGAATATTTATAAGTATCTGTTAGAGGTTAGGATCCAAAATTTTGGAACAACAATAATCTATTATCGGATAACAGGTTGTTTCAAAGGATGTATTTCTGTTTGCAAACATGCAAAAATATGTATAGGGTTGGTTGTAAGAGGATAATAGGTTTAAATGAATGTTTCTTGAATGGCTACTTTGGTGGCTACCTATTGGCAGCTGTTGGGATAAATGCAAATAATGGCATCTATCTTATTGCGTATGCTATTATTGAAAGTGAAACCAAGCATCATGGCTCTAGTTTTTGGAATTGCTTGTATTGGACTTGGAAATTGTGAGTTCATATCAAGTATCTTTCATGTTTGAAAAAAAGAAGGTAAAAATCCATTTGTTTGCTATGTTTTATGTTGTTTATGTTTAGGATGGTAAGTTAAAGAATTAATATAACACCCAATATTAGTGGGTCCTGAGTCTAAGCGAGTAACCCAAAAGAATCTAAAGGGCGTGGTCCTATCCGTTTAATTGAAACTTCCAGCATATACGGAGGGTGCATAGCTAATGTTAAAATATAAGGTAAGGATTGCTATAAAAAATGTGCGAATATGTATAAAAGAAGATATTGATAAGTGTGTCAAAGGTTCACGGTGAACTTTGAAGAAAATGCCTTTGTGGCGGATCTTGAGGGAAAGATATGCCATTCACGGTGAACTCTGAAGGAACGATAGTTGTAATGAACTCAAAAGGAAAATCCCATATGGCGCATCATGTTATACCTTCTATGAGATATTCTAATGAGCTTCCTTTGTGGCAAGCTTTGTATGAACTGTTATGGCGTATCCTACATGGTCTTAAGATAAGAGCAAAGAAACTGTAATGCACCAGAGTATGTGGTGAATTCAAAGTATAGGTTAATTAGACTTGAAGAACAAATCTGAATAAGGGTTATGTTTGGTAAATTGAAGAAGGTTATCTATTTGTAATTATTAGATGGAAAAAAGGGTATTCTCCACAAAGGATAAAATTGTATAGTTAAAGAATGTATCTTCTATCTAAGTACAAAAAAATTCATGGATTACAAAGAAATGATGGCTTATGTATGTAAGAATAATAGTATTTTGTCCCTATCAGGCTCTAGAATGGGTATGGTTAATAAATCATGAAAGTTCTGAGTGAAGAACATGAGTAATTTATCAAAGATGTGGAAAGTAAGGCATAATCTCAAAGTCAGGGGTCACATCTAGGGTACGAGGAATGACATTTTGGGAAGGTATTCGCTAGATACAAGTTGAAGAATGAAGAACAATGAGATGATGAATTGAATTGCCAAATAAAAATGCTTCAAGTAAATTAGTGTTTATCTCATTAAGTTCTCATGAGCTTACCTCTGTACCTTATGTTGCAGGTAAGTTGATTTAATTCTATGCCAAAAAAAATGGCAGGGCTGGCTATTATGCATACAGAACGAGTTGGTAGCATAAATGTAGTCAGTAACATTATTTAAGATTTACACTTTGAGATAATGTAATTAAGTTATGAGCCTTGTCTAAAAGTCCTTGAAGTAGAAATTCTTGTACAATAATAATTGTCCAATGTATATTCAATTGAACTTTTGGTTGAGAGATCATTTTAATTAAGTTGTATTAGTTATGAAAGTCGGGTATGAGTATATAAGCACAAGTTTGTATTTGTGTTGTAACACCCAAGATCCGAATCCATTAAATCAGATTGGGTTAAGGACATTATAATTAAATTATTTTTATTCTATTTTTAGGGACTTGTAAAAGCAATATCCTTGTTGTTTCTTAATGTAGAAACAAGACATTGTGTTAAACACCTACATGCCAATTTCAAGAAAGCTAGTTTTTGAAAAAAAGAATTGAAAGACTTGCTTTGGAAAGTTACCAGAGCAAGCACTTCAAGGGATTTTGAGGATGAAATGGTTGAACTGAAGAATACCTGTAATGGCCTAATTTCAGTGGTGTCAAAAATAGTGATTTGAGATCACTAAATTCGATGAGTGGGATGAAAATTTGGTAAATTATTATTTATGAATTAAGTGTGAGTATGGAAGAATTTTTTTTAAATTGGCAAATTATGTGTTTAAAAAGAAATTATTAGGTAAATTAGGTCAAAAACAAATTATCGAGACTTTGGATCCATTTCATCAAAAAATTTTAGTGTTTGGATGGTTAATTAATTAAAAAAGGATTAAATTGTAAGAATTGGAAAATTTACTAAAGTGATTAAATTGTATAAATAATAAAGAAAGAGGGATTTAAAAGGCAACTAGACCTAAAAGAGTATGGGCTGGATGGTTGGGCATAAAATAGGCTGAGAAAACAACAAGAATTAGGTGTAACAAGGGGCAAAATTGGAAATTTTGCAAACCTAATCAAATAAAATAAGAGTAAATTGTAATTCTAGATAAATCTTCATCTTTCTCTAGCAAAAACAGCCATAGAAGAGTTCTTCAAAACTGGTTTTTCATATTTTTGAAGCAAGTAAGTTCAATCCTTGATTATTTCTTATATTTTTTGTGATTTTGGTACTTTTACAACTAGGTCCAACTATGTAATTCATTAGTTTTTGATTTTATGGACAAAATTTAAATTTACCATGAGTGAGTGCTGGAAGCTTGTGATGAATTATCATGTGTTTGAGATTTTAATTTCACTATGTGATGATTTTATTAAGTGAATTTAAGATAAATTGATTTTAGGACCTAGTTGTGAAAAAGTTAGAAATTAGAGTTTGATGTGGAAATTCTGAACATCAAAGGTTGAACTAAAGAATACCAATCAACATGCTTATGATTGGTTGAAGGAAAAGAACTCTATTCACTGGTCAAGGTCCCACTTGTCAATTAGGAGCCATTCTGACATGTTGGTGAATAATCTTTATGAATACTTTAACAAGGTAAACCAGACCTTGTCTCACAAATCATTTATGTTACTTACTAGTAGGTGATATTGAAAGCAAGAAGGAAGTCCATTTTGACCATGATAGAAACAATTAAGACCAAAATTATATTGCTGATTTTTAAAAAGAAAAAATAAGTTGAAAAAATTAAAGGAATCTTGCCTCCAAAGATAAAGAAAAAGCTGGATGTCAATATGAAATATTCACTGAGATAAATAGATACTTTTTAAAGATATTTATGCCTTTATCCTGCAATCACATGTTGGTGAGCTTGGCCACATGTTGTTTTTAATATATGTGTGCCTTTATTCTGCTATCACTTTACTTGAGTATAATATGATATGTTTTAGTGATTGTTTTTTAAGTGTGTTCCATCGCATGCTAGTGGAGGATAGATATCAAGTTGAATGTGGTCCATGCAGTCAGCATATGGTGGACCTAGTTAAGAATTCCTATTATTGCAGGAATTGGGATCTCACTGGCATCCCTTGCATGCATGCAGTAGTTGTTATTCATAAAAAAGATGAATACCCTAAAACTTATGTAAAAACCTAGTCCACCAAGCAAACCCAGTTTGCTATTTACTCAAACTTCATAAGGCCAGTAAGAGGTCCTAAGCAATGGGAGTCTATACCAGACATGCTGAGAAGGAAACCTACTATGGTGAAAAGGAAAGAATCTAATGAACCACAAAAAACATAAAGACTGACCAAGAGAGGGGCGGAAATGAGGTGCAGTAAATGCAAGAAATTATGCCACAATAAAATGAGTTGCAAATGGGAAGTCGGTCAAAACATTTTAGTAAGTCATCTACCTTGGCTTCATTAGATTACTTATATATGCGATGCATTTGATGGATTTCACTTGTACGTGTAGGTCAAAAGACACAAAGTTGGTGTTCATAATCAAGTGGTTGCCCCAATTCAGCACGAAGCTACCCCAACTCAGCAATAAGCTACTCTAACTCAGCAAAAAGCTGCCCCAACTCATCAACAAACTACCCCAACTTATTAACAAGTTGCTGCCCCAAGAGAAAAGCTTTTACTCAAGAGAAAACCAACCACTATTAGATGGATACCTTCTACTCAAGAGTCATTTGTGTGACATCAATCGATGACATTGTGAACCGACCGTTTATTTTGTTAACTTCTTGAGCTTATGTAAATTTGCCTAGTACTACTACTGATTTCTTAATTTAGGCAAATTATTTTTTGTAAATTTGCCTATTATTGCTACTGTTATCTAAACTTAGGCATATAGTTACTGATTTTTTTTTTTAAAATTTACCTACAATTCAAATCTATTCAATTGTACTGAATTGTTAGCCCTTCTTTTTGTAAACAGTTTGGCCTGAATTTATGAATGAAAGTTTAATGCTGACTAGTATTCTATGCTTTTTTTCATCTGTTTTGTCTCTTCTACCATTCTGAGCACTGATCCATGCAATGAAAGAAAATAAAAAACAATAACTAAATAATTTCTCAAGTCTTAAAAGAAGATTAAACATTCCACATGGTATTCAAAAAATCAGATGAAATGAAATACAAATGTATGAGATTGGCATTAGTCTTTCAACTTTCAACTTTCAACTAAAACATACCAGCAAACTAATACCCTTTACAGGCTATGACATTTAGATATGTAAGCTTCCACTTACTATGAAAGAATACTTTTCCAATACCAGCAGCCATATAAGCTAGTTTTCCATTTCAACAACAACAACACCAGCTATCACATAAGCTGGTTTTTCATTTAAACAACAACAACAAAAATATTACAAATAAAAACACCAAACACCATTTTTTCTCCCCCTCTTCATTGCATCCTCCAATGTCCTCACTTTTTTCAGAAGACTCAACAACACAATTCGTGAACGAGGCGTCAATGGTGGATCAAATCAGGCGAAAAAAATGACATGGATTTCAAACCCACTCCCATTCTTCTTACACTCTAAAAACCTCCTACCAGGATTGTCATTGGACCAAGATGTCTTTAAATTGGCTGGGTTTCCACAATAGCACACCGGTATCACAGTCAATATCTCCATTTCTTCTCTTATTTTTCTTTTTTTCTTCTTTTCCTCCTCCTCTTCTTCTTCTACTATCTAAACTCTAAACTCTTAAATGGAGCTATTTAAATTGATGTTAACTGTCCAGCTGGCCGATTAATGACAACAAGGACTCCGTTAAATGCCATGTCACTTTTCTGTTACATCTGTAATGGAAAATGATTAAAAGGGTTGATTTATTATTTTTTGAAAGTTGAGTAACTAAATTGAAATCAGAGTGACTATCTTGTCAACTACATCAAAATTGAGTAACTGTTGGTGTAATTTACCCAAATTTTAATTAAATCCTACTTTTTAAAATTTTCATTAAATCCAAAAATTTTGAAATTTTAATTAGTACCCATAAAGCTTAGTACTAAGATGAACCACTAGTGATTAATCATCAAAAAATTTTCCATTATGGGTTCCTCATTAATGCTTAGCCTCCACAAGAAAACCTAATTGCTTCCTCATCAAAACCCTTGTGGTACGTGGTCTTCATGGATAAATAATTGCATGATTTTTTGTTCTTCCCATAAAAAATGTAAGCTTGCATGCATAAGATTTTGATGGAATGTTTGAATAAAATACTCTCTTCATATGTTGATTGAGGAGTTTGAAGAGTTTTTTTTATGTTAGCTTCAATTTAATGTGATATTTAAATTGTTCATACGATAAACATATATGTATTTTTAATTTGATTAACGTGTTTTAAATGTATTTCTTATTATATTTGAACAAATATTTAATATCTAAATTAATGATTAGGTGAGTGTAAAACCTAATTGACAGAATACTCTTACTTTAAAATTTTAGTTAAAGCATTTTGAAATTTCAGGCCAATTTAGAACTTTGTATAGATCATAGATTGGATCAAGCAAATGTGTTCAATGTTTGTTTGTTTTATCTTTTTACTGGTCTAAATATTTCTTTTAATTTTTTAACTGCAATTTCGACATTATTAATTCATATTTATTTTGAATGATGAATTAAAAGCTTTAAGGAAAAAAATTGGAATAACATATATATAAAATAAAAGTTAAATGATTCAGATAATAATAATAATAATATGATAGAAGAAAAGCAAATTATTATATTGCCATAACAAGTAAAGATCATTACAATATATCGATTATATTACTACTGCCATAATAAGGAATGCAACCTCCACAACAGGTAAAGTCACAACAAATTACCATGCACGACTGCTTGTGTCTCAAGTAAAGTCTTAAAACTATTCCCGAATCAGTGTGTGACCAATGGATTTAATTAAATATTAAAATCTCAGCATCCAATCCCAATATACTTTCCCTATTAAAATATGCTCTATTAGAATGCTATATAGCTTTGTTGCTTATCAAAATTTATACTTTTCAGGCATAGAGAGAGTGTGTGTGTGTTGGATTTAGTGGAACAACGGCAATATTCCCCACTGGTGCAGAAATCCCTCTCCAGTTGCGACCTCCAGTAGCAGCAGCACAAGCACTGCCAGCATGGCTGCTCTGCCATTCCAAGTTTCAGTACTTTTCCTCCAAACCCATTCCCAACGGTCAGCGGTGCTGGGAGCTCCCTTCGTTGCGAATCATAAGTTGCCAATAACTCTTCCACACTTCCAAGTGGAACTAATGACCGCACAGAAAACAAACACATCTCCCACTCAACCAAAACTGTTAAGAGTTATTGTTAAAGTCAGTTAGTATGTAGTTGCTAAAGCAGTTAAGCTGTTAAAGATTCTAGTACTACAGTAGTCTCTCTCTCTTCTCTATAAATGCATGTACTGCCTACTCATAAAAGATAAGAAAAGTTTTATGAATACAGAAGACTTAGTTCTACAGTTTTGTCTTTAATTCAACATGGTATCAGAAGTTCAGGTTATCTTCAAACTGTAGGTCTAAGCGTCTTCGCTGTTCATGGCCGCACCAATCAGTCCGTCCGTGGTTCCTCCTTCTCCTCCTGCAATGGTGTCGAATCTTGCCGATAGCATAGTAGATGGTCAATTTTTCTCCACCAAGAAAATGAGTATTCTTCTTGATGATTCTAATTACCTCTTATGGCGTCAACAAATTCTGTTAGCTGTTAAAACCTATCAACTTCAACGTTTTCTTGATCTGTACACGGTTCCGCCGCCTCGGATGATTCCTGGTGAAGATGGTGACCTTCAAGAAATGTTGCGTTCTCAAGGTTCGAACAACAAGACAGTGCGATTGCTTCTTGGCTCCTGTCTTCAGTCAGCCAGGCTGTGCTTCCCCATCTAATTGGCATGGACACCAGTGCTCAGATCTAGAATGCTATTGTCTCTCTGTATGGTAGCAAAACTACTTTACGTCTAATGTTCAATCGGTGTGCTCTTCATTCGCAACGAAAAGGCGACCTGTCAATGAGAGAGTTTCTAATGTGACAGTCTGGCAAGCTGTGGTGAAATTATCAGTGATCACGAACATGTTACTGCAATTCTCAATGGTTTGCCACCTGATTATGAGTCCATTATTTCAATCATTGTTGCCAGTCAACTTCCCTACAGTGTCCAGGCAGTCACGACCATGTTAATTGATGCTGAAGCGTGCCAACAGGTCACAGTGGCTGAGAGCCCTAGCTCGGCCAATCTTGTCTCCTAACATCATCCAGAGGCTGTGTCTGACAGTTCTACATCTGTCTATCACCCATCTTCTCGTGGTCACAGTGGTCACGGTCGTAGTCGTTCCTCAGGATCACGGGTCCAGTGTCAGTTGTATGGCAAGATAGGGCATCTAGTTGATCGATGCTATAATCGATTTGATGCAACCTACAAGAGTGCTGGGTACAGGCCTCCACCTCAGGCAAACATGTGTCTCTACATGCCTAATCAGACTCCCTAGGCACCACGCTCTCTATCCCCAATGTCCATGCCTTCACCCTCAGGCTGGCCATATTAGATGGCGCTTACTACAAACTGGTCAAATCCTTTTTTGGGAGCACCTCTACAATCTACTCCTCCATCCCAACTGTGCAGCCTCATGTTCTTCTGGCAACACCTGAGACCGTAGGCGACAATGCCTGGTACCCCAATTCTGGTGCCACACATCATTTGACCACCCTTACATCCTATTACACAAAACATACATGCTATGACCACCCGAAGTAAAGCTAGAGTGTTCAAGCCTAAGGTTTATCTGACTGGTGTTACACATACTTCCAATAATCGAAGTACTGTTGGTATACTGCAGTACCTATGTATTACAAGACCGGATTTATCATACTGTGTGAATAAACTTAGCCAGTATATGAATGCCCCAAGTGAAAGTCATTGGCGAGCAGTCAAACGTGTTCTACGCTATCTTATTGGTACTATGAATCATGGTTTATGGTTCTCTCACGGTCTATTACAACTGGTCAGCTATTCTGATGCCGACTGGGCCTCTTCAGTTGATGACAGGCGATCAACTACAGGATATGTCATATTCTTAGGGTCGAATCCAATAGCCTGGTGCTCAAAGAAGCAGGCAGTGGTTTCTAGGTCATCTTCAAAAGCTGAGTATCGCAGCCTGGCAAACTGTGTGTCAGAACTGTTGGGGATCAAGCAGCTGCTAGAAGAAGTTGGTATCACTGTGGAACAGACACCCATAGTATGGTGTGACAACACCTCCACTGTCTCTATGTCAGCTAATCCCACTCACCATGCTAGAGTCAAACATGTTGAAATTGATTATCATTTTATTAGAGAAAAAGTGATCGATGGCACCATACAAGTTAACTTTGTCCCGTCAGCTCATCAAATCGCTGATGTGCTTACTAAACCAATTGCTCCCAAGCAGTTTGTCGTGCTTTGCAGCGCTTTATAAGTCACAACAAGAGATGCAGCTTTCAGACTTCAACAAATTAGAGAACCAGAAGAATGTTAGAGTTATTGTTAAAGTCAGTTAGTAGGTAGTTGCTAAAGTAGTTAAGCTGTTAAAGATTCTAGTCTTACAGTAGTCTCTCTCTCTTCTCTATAAATGCATGTACTGCCGGGGGTGGAAACCCTTGATCATCATAAACTCCAACCTAACCTAATTCGTATATGTGGAACAATAAATACTTTTTGCAACCATAAAACCTGAGAATCCCAACCTGACCAGCTTCACTAATTCAGCGAGACCCAGCATAGATCCACCAAAAGAAGGTTACTACCAATACACAAAGTGACTCATTCAAAACAACCTAAAATTTATCATTAGTTCAACAAATAGATTTCTATAGTTTTTGAAACACAGAGAGGAAGTCTGAAGGGGAGTAAAGGTTTGAACGTAAAACCAAAACCCCTCTAAAGAGGAACAACAACTACTAAAAATCTAAAAATATCTATACTCATATAAAGTAGAAATGTAACGGAAACAACCTGTAGCTGACAGAGAATCGTAAGGCAACTTTAATTAACTTCAAAGTCAAATATAGTTATAGGGTACATTGTCTTCAGGTTGTTTTTTTTTTTTCTGACACTAGAAATTTCAGACTGTAGTATTTCTCAAGTATCTAGAATATTATGGATGATAAATTTCATTTATGCTGTAAGTATTGTCATGAGTTGTGGCAATCAATTTCCAAAAGAATAGTAGAATTCTTTCTTCCTTTCCCAAATAAGACTCAATTTCAATTGTTAAGTCACAAAAAAAAAAAAAAAATCCTATTAAGGCTTTCCAGACATGTAAGCAAAAAGGAAGTGAGTTTGAATCCCCAGAGAACACAGTTCATCATTAATCCTTTATCCTCTCATTGCTGCAAACAAATGCTAGTCTACCCTTTAATCCACTCATTATAAGCTTTTATGAAGTCTTGTCCTCCATCATGTTCAAAATTGTTGAATGCTATTTAACTAGCTCTTCAAAGCGCTTTTGGAAAGGGTTAGACATCTTAGCAAGGATAAAATCCAACCATTTCTGTAAATCTAGATTAATTACAAAAATAGCAATGACTGGTAGCTGAATGCATGGAATAATGTCAATATAAGTACAGTAGAGGCTTATTTATAGAGGCTTATTTATACTGAGCATTAGCCCTCATCAAAGTAAATAATATTGCAACAAGTGAAAATTACATTTAGCCACAGCATTATCCCAACAGCACAGGCATCTTCTGAAGAGAAAATTAGAATCTCTGTAAGCATTTTTACATTGGGACTTTACTACCCATCCACATAATTCCAGAATCCTGACTTCGCACATATCAAAAACCCATAACTTGAAAATTAAGAAGTGAAATACATGAGTCAGGAGTAATATGCCAACAAGAAGTACCTGATAAGCAAGAGTGTATGCATTAGTGATCTTCCTCTTCTCTAATTCCTCTATTATCAAGTCCACACATTCTTCCATCTCTGCCTTATAAGGATCACCTGCCTCTTCTACATACGCAAGTGGAACCCCATGTGCAGTAAAAAATATTACCACCTGCAACATGTACTCTCATTTAATATGCAGATTTATTGTAAGGTGACAAATTTTAAATTTTGGATAGGCAAAAGCACCTAAATAACTAGAAAATCAAGGAAGCACAAATCTAAGAAAAAATTGCATCTTGCAAGAGGATAACAGCCAAGGCCATCTTCACCACACACAGCCAAAGAAACTTCCCACGTGATCACTAAAAGTTCAAGAGCTTTAATAGAGAATAATATCAAGAGAAACACAGTTTCTTATTTCGTGATACAGGATTCTTTAAATGTAAATAAATAGACAACAAAAATGAAAGGAAGAGGTCACTAGACACCCCAATAAATACATAATGATTTCAAACTAACTTGCAATTAAAATCTGGTTCTCAAATATTCTAAAAAATAGGCACAATAGAAAGGCCAAAGCTAAGAAGCCAAAAAGGCAGGAATCAAATGCAAAACTGCTATCTACCCGTGCAAATTCATATGACAAGAAGACATGTTCAACTTTTAAAAGAGTTCATGATTTTGACTAGTCAATCAAGACCAAAATCAAACTTTAGCAATCAGAAACAGGAACTTTTTCATGTATTATTATGCTGCTTACAGTCTTAATGTACAAATTTCTGAAGATATTTTAATAACTAACAAACCGTAGCTCTGGCAGAGATAATGAGTGAGGGCTATTGCTGGAGAGATCAAGAGGGACACTATAATATCGTAATCGAATGGTCATCAGAGTTTCCGATTCTCCAGGCCTTCAAGATGATTGATACCTTCTACAAATACAAAAGCCCAAGCCATTGAAATTTGACTTGTCCTTGGAGATGACATATTTAACTCTAAAAAACTGAACATGCGTAGCAGTAATGGCTCCTAAGAGACTTACCACGGTAAAGGTCAGTAGCATATTTCAAAAATTTATAATTTAACATGTAGCATCAGATTCTCAATGAAAACCCTTTGAAATCCCACCACTAGAAAAGACTGTTGGTAAGAAGATTTTCAGAAATTGACCCCACAACATCCCAAGAATAAGAAATCTTCTTTACCCAGAACTATACCTTAAGATTTCCTATGCATTATTTACACATCAATAAGCTTGACCTCTCCAACATTTACCTTAGGTTTCTTTTAACCACAGTAGCCGCTTTCCTGCGTTATTGCAGACAAGCTATTCACTAGACATTTCGTACTGGGCTACATAAATTTTGGAGATTTCATTTTTCACCATCAACAGACAACATGCAAATTTTTGACAGTAATCCTTGTTCATTCAGCCACATTCAATATTTTAGTTATATATTCCCAAACAATTACTTTATAACAGATTGCTTAAGCTAATTTCTGCTAGTATTAACAAAAGGCATAAAAGTGCTAAAGAAAAAAAAAACTGTTTGTATTTAACAGCATAACTATTCTTTTAATAAACACAAGAAATTTCAAAGCTATGATAAACTCACTTAGGCTGAGAACATATACAAAATATATGATCCACTTTGTTTTCTTGATCTGTCTTAAAATAAATAGAAACTAGTAACTTTAACCCCCATCGTCCAAAGGCTTAGCCTGAGCACCTAGGCAACAATATCTATCTCACTGCTGCATGGAAGTTTTATTTCAAGCAAGAGAATCAAACACTCCAAAACTTAATATGTGTGCTTTTAGCAATCAATTACTAACCAATATTCTTGCTATGTGGCCATATTATAAAACAGAAATAACAAATCCAACTGCTTGAGCTAAAATTTCCAACATTCGTTAAATTTCTGCAATAGGCAATTTTGGCAAAATAGACTACATTCTTAGACAAAAGATAGATTTAATTGCCGGGGACTTATTTCTCCTCCTTATATTGCACAAGTAATAAACCAAGCTCTTTTTTTTTCTCCTTTTTTGGTACAAATAAAGCTAACCATGTAGGATATTTACAAACCAACAATAACCAGGCAATTCCCATGAGTAATAATACTAAAATCCAATAATGCAAAAGGTCAATAGTTTGAAAACCATTTTTAAAGGTAAGATTTAAACTGGCTGTGCTTATTTGCTTACTCAAAATAGCATTCCTCAACTTCAAAAGGATAATTTTCTGATGATCAAGAGGAAGTCAACCACATCCATTGAGGATTGTCATGAGGTAGCTTCCAAGTTTCAAGTACTAAATAGTGAAGCAAAACTTGACAAGAGAATTAGAAACTCACTTAGGAACAATGCATCAGTTCCATACAAAATTTAGGTTCAACTTCAACAACCTTTCTTCTGACGTGAAAATCAAAAAGTAAATAGCACAACTACCTCTCGTATTAATTCAGATAATGACCAGCCATGAAAGAAAAAATTGCCAAAACTCAGTCAACAAGATTACAGAAAAGGTTTTAAGGACATACCTTTTCAGGACGGTCAAACTTTTTCAACGCTTTTTCAATTAAATTTGCCATAGATTTTATATATCCTTCACGTTGATACCAAGAAGGTATGACTGTATGCTGCATGTTCACTAGATACTCATCACCGCTGATGAACCAATTGATTACATGGTCAGAGGAGTCTAAGATTATATTTTAAGATTACATCAAGCAATGTAAGAAAAGTGTCCTTCTTCCTCACCAAAATATACTTTCCTAGAGTCGAAGGCTTGAACCGCTAGTTGATTTTGAAAATTGAGGATAAAGTGGAAGTACAACAAGCTTTGTTGTTCCATCCTTTTTTATCTACATTATTGTTAGGAGGAAAGTAAAAATAATTATGTATCACCAGAATCAATGTTCAAATAAGAAAAGGCAGAGGGGAAAAGGATTTTCTTTTAAGCCAGATTAATGCATTCAGAGGCTACCAGATAGACAGCAGAACTACCAAAAGAAACAAGCAGATCATTATAAGTAATACCTGAATGAAACTATATACATACATATTTTTATGTAGAAGGAATATTATCTGTTAAAAAGTGGACTCGTTTTAAGAATAGAAGAAAACAAGCAGACACCTAACCTTAATTCAGTTCAATCTAATTATAAAGCATTCATATATTAGCAACCCATAAATTTAAAAAGTAAGGTTTAAAATGTTCGCATGGAAATAATAACTTACAGTTGAAACATTACAATACTTAAATAATACTTTGGTGATTTTTCACTTCCTTCTACATCAGGAAAAATAGTAAAGAAATTTCATATCGAATCAAGATTGAAAAAGTTCATCATGAAACTTCAAAAATGACAAGCAATACCCTCATCCAACAAGTTCAAATGATTTCAAATCGAAGACTAAAGTTAACTGCTTCAGGAGACATACAGCAACTGCTTTTACACCATCCTTCTTCAGTCCTCATCAAACATGCAGGAAAACAACACAAGGAAACATGAATATTGGGCCATCCTTAAATATAGTTTAAACTTCAAATTCATTACTTACACAAATAAATCCAATAATTACTTTTCACCGTTCCGTCTCAATATTAGCAGGTGGCAATAGACAGAAGAACATCAAAAGTTAGTTTTCTGACATGTGTTAGCCAATATGAACTAACATTAATTTGGGATACAAAACACCATATGGAGGATCTAGGAAGAGCCTTCAAATTTCCAAAGACCCATGTGATTGTTTATTTGAATATATATACATATATATATGATACATCACATTCTGATTGTAAATTACCATCAGAATGAAGTTCTGTCAAGTACAAAGTTTCAAATATCATTGACATGCCCAAAGTCAAGTGGAAAAGAAATAGAAGTGGATTAACAAAATAAGAGAAGGCAGACACATCAGAGTTTCAGCCATCCAAAAAAGAAGACTAAAACTAACCAAATACCTGCTCAATTGCTTCTTCAGTGAATGGATGCCAGTAACGCAGACCAACGTACACTTTTGCAGGGATATCCTTCGCCCAAAGTGACTTTTCTTCATCCTGAAATAAATCATGAGAGGCGAAACGTATTAAAGACTGGCAGAAGAGATACTAACATGAAGCAGATCAGGATTGCTTCAGCTATATATTTCCCTTTTGATAGCCTAGGAATCATCCAAACCATCAGCCAAAACAATGCCAATTATATATCTACTCTATTAAGGAAGAAGTTAAAATCCAACCATAAACAAATAAACTCTAGAAATGACAATTAATCGATTTCCACAATTTGGACTTGTCAGTTTTTTCAGTTACATATAAAACAATATATTTAAAAAATTAATTGGCTGTCACAATGAACAGAGCTATAAAAGTCAAAACTAGAAGCAGTACCCTCTAGGTTGAAAGTTTCCATTAACAGCTCCAATGTTTAATTAATTTCATTTTAAAATTTCTATAACTCTTTGAGTCAAGGTTGCAAGATAAAGGATACACGTCTCTGACAGAACTTATTGAGGGGGGAAAGGGAATACACGTCAACAAAAGTGAAACAAAAATAGAACAAAAGAAAATGAGCAAAAACTAATGGAAGCCAACAAGCTTTCCCCATGCACTCAATTCTAGTGTCCTTCCTCACAAATATTAGCAAATGCATGAGACATAAGAGTATTCGTTAAACTTGCAAATAGAATGATGCAATAATTTAATAATCACATTTTTACACCCTTGTTTAAGATTTCGCAGGTTTGCTTCGATATGGAAAGAATGGCAGACTTAGATCGAAACTTCACTGAGGAAGAAGATGAAGTCATTATCGGCTTACTTGGAAACAAGTATATATAGTGAACTTAAACAATGCGAGTGTGGGTCATCTGTTTTTTTATTGAAACTCAAATGTGATGCTCTCTAATCGCTGCAAGATTACCGGGAAGAACCGATAGCGAGATCAACAACTACTGGAACACTCAAATAAAAAGAAAGCTATACATCTACCATTGCTCAAACATATAAATGTTGAATAGAAGCTAAATGATTGGAATGTTTGCAATTATAGAAGAAAAGGCAGTCTTTTATTCAAGTAAAGATAAAGATCATTACAATATATCCATTCTTCTTCTTAGATAATCTCCTTCAAGAGAGAAACAAATTGAACGACCATGGTCACAGCCGAAGCCACAGCCATAATGTAATGTATGAACGAAACAAAAAATCCAAACATTTTGCTTTTGCTTTTGCTTCACTACTCAGATCTGCCTGCTCAAAAGGGTGGACTGACTTGATCATTTACAAAAAAGATGTATTTATAAGGAACAAAAGCAATCAACTGACTTTTCAGCTTTCCCACTCCAACCCCATTGTTTTGAGAAGTTCAATCACCAAAAACCATGTAAATTAATTAATACAATTTTTTTTTAAAAAAAAAATTGAAAAGTTGATCCAATAATAAAAAATTGCTAATTGCATGAATTTTTTTATGGAATGTTTGCATAAAATGCTGTCTTCATATGTTGATAAAGGAGTTTGAACAATTTTATCAATCTTTTTAAGATATAAAGTCTAAATTTCTTGAGTGTTTTATAAGGGTATAATAAAATGTTAAAAGAATAAATATTAAAGAAAATGAGATATGATAATTTTTTAAAATGTTTGTGTGGTATAAAAAAGTACATTATCAGTATATCAAATACTAAACTTAAAATATACATATTTATAATTTGATTAAATGCGCTTTAAATATACTCCATGTTACATTTGAACAAGCATTCAATACCTAAACTGTGATTAAGGTAATGAAGGATGTAATTATTAGAATATTAATACTTTAAAGATTATATGCTAACTAAAACTTAAAAATATATGTTGCAATTAACTCTTTTCTAATAACAATATCCTATGATTTTCATTTCAATTCCACTATCATCCAAGACTTTAGGTATATTAAAATTGCATTCCTAGACAGTATCCATAATAATAGTAATAGAGCAAAATGAATAATTCCAATAGAAAAATTAATGAATTATTAATTTCTATATTGCATTAAATAAAATAAATGTCAACTAATTCACTTTGGCTCTACACCCATCATTTTGGGAATTTCAATCATCAATTTTTTACCAGGTTCATCGGATACAATTAAATAAATGAGTAGCCAATTCATTTAATGCATGCATGCTGCTCAATCCATTAATTCTATCAATATGATAGTTTCAATGGATACCTTAAAATAATAATAATAATAATAATTACACATAAAATTTAATATTTGTAATCTACAAATTTATCTGATATTCATTGATGTTTGATTTAAAGAAAATAAAATTTATCTGATATGAATTATATAATATATAAAAAATAAAAAAAATAAATTATAAAAAAACTCATATTGGACATTTCCTATCATTCTTATCAGATGCCACCATTAAATAGTAAAAACAAAAAGAAAAAAGGGGGCTTTTTCACCATTTTTCTTCATCCTTCTTGACTCCCTCACCACCACTCTCAACGTTGACCACCTTCATAAGCCCACTATCATTTAATCGCCACACCAGCATCACTTACTGTCACTCATTTGCCAATACATCACCACTATAGCCACCAAATCTTAACCCCTAAACACTCTAGACCAGTGAAACCCAACCAAAAACAAAAATACCAAATAGCAAGCATCCAAAATCAAATCAGTAAAAAGAGAACATGTAACTCCCCAAACTCGACCCAATCATTCAAAATCATTCGTTTATTTATTCAAAACTAAATACCTTGGCTATTCGTCATTATTCAGGAAAAACACGTTAACTTCAGAATCAAATGTCTTAAGAAATCTCATTTGTAAATACTAATAATTTTGAAAACTAAGTCTAATTTTCTTTAAAACTCGTTTCTCAGGATTACAGTGGAAAAATGTAATATTGACATATTTTTATAAAATTGCAACAAAAAAGTTTACTAAAACCATATTTTGTTAAAAATCAATATTTCATATAAATTCTATAAAACATCAATAGACAATTGAAAACCTCAAAAACCAAGTCGTATTTTCATCTAAAACTCATTTTTATTGTCAAAGCGAAAAATAGCAATTTTGTCAAGTTTTAATAGATACCAAGTTACATGCATATTCTTATCAAATACTAATTTATGCAATTTTTAAAACTTAATGTCATGAAATCAACTCATGCATATCAAAATGAAAAATCCCTAAAGTAAAGTCTCATGCCACAGTCCATACTCAAACTTATTACAATCCCAAAATAACAAAATATTAAGATAAACTTTAATTACATTAATTTAAAAAGAATTATCAGAAACTTCTGCAAATGTCATCATTGAATCCTAACCTCGAGGTTATCTGTAAAATTAGAAAACTAAAGAAGGTAAGCTATAAAGCTCAGTGTGAATCTTAACTCAAGTATTAAGCAGGAATTCAATATACAAAACAAATAACAATAAGCGCTTACTCATAATTCAAAATATCCAATATTTATACATATGACCATGGCAATGCAATTTTTGTAAAACAATTATGCAAATCTTTTTAAAACATCTTACCTATCACCGTTACACTCCAAAATTGAGTTTCCTAGAACTCGTCCATCCAATCACTCCAAATTTACAGATAAGCTGCTAAGTAGGTTGTGAATAAACCACTAATATTTGCAGACAAGTTGCCATGTAGGTTGTGGATGAAGCCACCAATATTCATAGACAAGCTGTCATATAGGTTGTGGATGAAGCTACTAATTCTTCCTTCCTTACAGTGTCGCACCTCATATATGTGATATTGTAACACCCCCTAACTCCAAGCCGTCATCGGAATAAGGCTACGAGGCATTACCGGACTTATACACTAACATTTATACAAAACCGAGTCATAAACTTTACATTCCAGATCAATTCTTATCAAATTTCATCTTAAAATCCTTAATATAGGCCTACGGGGCCCAATATATGTTTTAGAAGTGATTCGGAACTAAACTGACAACTTTAGAAATTTTTCCTTGAAGATAGGGGCACATGCCCGTGCGGCCTAGGACACGCCCGTGTAGCCTGGAACATGCCCGTGTGGCCTGCCCATGGGTAGATTCTGACTTATTCACACGGCCATGGAACTAACCTATAGCCAATTCTGACTTTTCCACACGGCCTGGGCACACGCCCATGTGACTTGGCCGTGTGAAAACATAATTTTTGATCACTTTAAAGCTATTTTCACATACTAAACATACCCTATTCATGCCCAAAACATTTACTTATATATCTTGATTAAATACATTCATCAAACCTTTCAAACTTAGCAAATTATCATTCATTCATTTCATTACCTTTTAAGGATTATGCACCACATTTACATTCAGAATATAAAACATTTACAAGTGACAAACACCAAACCTAGTACATGCCACATTACTAAAAGATAGATGTATCACCAAAAGTTGAGCTGAGGCCGAGATTGACTTGGATGCTTGATTGAACTTCAACTTTACCTAACCTGCGCACGGAAGACAACCGTACGCTGAGTATTGGAAATACTTAGTGGTATTATCATAATTCAAATTATAACAATAATAAAATATCATAACATACATAGATAATTAGCAAATCATACATACAAATCATACATATAAATTCATACCAAACTATCATATTTCTATTATATCATTTTTAAAGGTTAGATCCAATAAATCATCAATGGGATTTCAATTAACTCATGAACCTTTGATTCATCTCTCAACCACATATAATTATTCAATTCACATTTCAAATATAAATACTTCATAAACATTTGGTTCATGCCTTCAATCTTTTTACAAATTTCATCTCGCATTCCATCTTACAATATCACTTTCTCATTTTATTCGATAGCTCAATTAATCAAATTCATTTGATTTTATTATTTCACTTATTTTCCCCTATTAACATGACTCGGACTTTGGCGGATACACGGATCCATTCAAACACACCAGAATGGCGACCAACGCCTTATCGGATAGTTCAAAGCAAATAAGTGACGACCAACGTCTCATCGGCTAAGCCGAAGCAAAGTGGCGACCAACGCCTCATCGAATCTATCCGAAGTAAATATGACACACTAAGTGTCTCATCGACTCGAGGTCGAAGAATCCCTGAATTCTTCCTATCCTATGGCATGCCAACTATATCCACCCTAGCCCGACTAATTAATAGGGTATCAAAATCACATATTCATATTACTTTCACTTTCAGCTGATCGTAATCATTCGAATTCAAATCCATCGCAATAACAATTCAATCACAATCTCAAATTCACCACAAATCTTTATACAATTCAATTTCACACATGTATACATTCATCAATCAAATCCAATTCAAATATCACTACTTACCTCTCATTCAAATTCCATACACATATATTAAAATTAAACATTTAATAAGAAATAACTTGAATTATGATAATACAAACCTATATTTTTCTTGAGCTATTCCTCGATCACTTTTTCCTTTCCCTTCTCATTCAACGACGGTTCCGGTGCTATGTTAGCTACAAACAATTATACAATTAAAATTTATCAATACACTAATTCATAAATCACATTTTCACTTTCTATCAAACTTTTACAAAAATTCCAATTTCGTCATTTTTCCATAACCAATCTTTTTCTTTAACTTAATCTTCATATTTTCATTTAATCATCTCATTAATAAATCCTAGCTCATAAAATTCATCATAAAACATAACTTTTGAGCTCCTTTACTTAAACCTAACTTAAAATTCTTTTAACAATTCACTCATTTTTCACTTTTAACTTAAATTTCTATCAAATTAACCCATAAATCCTCAAATTATTCATCTAAATAAACATCTAAAATTCATTATTTTTCTTCATATTAACCTCATACATGTAAAACTTTGAATTAGGATTCCATACACATAAAAATCACAAGAAAAAGAACTAAATCAACTTACCAATCAAGCTTTAAGCCCTTAACCTTCAATTTTCCCTTTTTCTTTTTCTTTTCTTCTTTCTTTCTCTCTTTCAAGGTTCTTTCTCTGTAATTTTCTATTCTTTTTCTTTTGTTTCTTTATTTTATTATTCTTTATTTCATTTTATTTACTTAATTAATATTTAATTATAAAATATCTATATAATAACAAATAAAATGATACATGTGTCTTTATACACACATGTACGCATGTGTTAATCCCACACCATACATTTGTTATTATCTTCATTAATAGATAAAATATAAATAAATAAATATATTTAACTTAATAAACAAGTAAGTATATATATAACATACATTTGTACTAATAATTTAAAAACACATGTATTTATTCTCTATCTTACACATATTACTAATTTGGTTTAATTGCTAATTTAGTCATTTATCCTTTCTCTATATAAAATTAATGTATATCAATTTTTATTTTAGATTAGACCCACACCTGATAGTAGTTCCAAAACAAATCACCCCTCTAAAGAACGCTCACACTTGGATCTAATCGATAGGTCACCTACTTATCAACAAACGTGATTTCTTATTAGGGAGATTACTTTTAATGCTTTATGAAATAAGTAAATTTAATAAAATTCCCATCAACACTTACTCTTATAAATATCAATCGGAATGTGAATACTAATTGCATGTCATGTCATGTGCATACTAATTGCCCTAGGAAATAGACAAATCGGTTCCTATTTTTATGGCTACCAATATCAAGCTTCTTTAGTTTCAAATATGATTTGGATTAAAATGCATGATTATTGTTTGGTTATTGTCTACCATATGCATGATACTGTTTTGGATTAAAGTGCATGATTATTTTTTGGTTATTGCACATGAAAAAAATAGATTTTTTTTTGTGTTAAATTATCTTGTTATTGGTTATTGTCTGCCATTGCCTAGGTTGTATTAAAATTTTTGGTTATTGTCTGCCATGTGTATGAAAAAAATAGATTTGTTTGTATTAAATTATTTGGTTATTGTACATGATATAAATGAATGTGTTTGTATTAAATTTTTTTTATATTGGTTATTGTCTGCCATTACCTAGGTTGTATTAAAGTGTTTGGTTATTGTCTACCACTACCTTTATTGATATTAAATTTGTTTGGCAGGTTTAATTGATGACGAATTTAATGAGAGTGAAGAAGAAATGTCTAATTTTGATGTGTATGATAGGATATGTCTAGTAGGATTAGGGTTAATCTAGATGGCTTAAACATGGATGATATAAAAGTAGGGGAACTGTTTGATAATGATGATTCTGAGAGGTTAAATAATGCACATGAATCTAACTCAGATGGCCAAAATTGGCCTGAGTTCAACCCAGACAATGACACGAGTAATCTAAAACTTCAGGTTGGAATGTTATTTAGATCCAAAGACAATCTAAAAGAAACTGCCAAGCAGTATGGTAGGTTGAATAATTATTTTATTAAGTTCCCAAAAAATGATCTAAAGAGGTTAAAGGCAGTTTGCAGTTCAAAATGTTGTTGTTACATATGGGCCTTTAGACTACACCCTAATGGCCCTATTGACTAGACTTGGCAAATTAGGAGTTCAAACCCTAAGCATACTTGCTCTAAAGTCTATAAAACTAATAATATAACCTCAGCTTGGATAGGTCAACATTATAAAGACAAGTTCATTGTTGATCCTAATTATTCTTTGACATCACTACAACAATATGTTAAAAGAGATTTCCTTTGCCTTGTCTCACTAACCAAATGTAGGAAGGCTAAATTTAGGGCATTAGAATTTACTTGAAAAAGCTTATAAGGTTTGATATAAGAAGATTTATGAATATCTGTTGGAGGTTAGGACCCAAAATGTTGGAACAACAATAATCTGTTATGTAGATAACAGGTTGTTTCAAAAGATATAAGTTTGTTTACAGGCATGCAAATATGGGTATAGGGTCGGTTGTAAAAGGATAATAGGTTTAGATGGTTGTTCTTGAAGGGCTACTTTAGTGGTTACCTATTGGCAGCTATTGGGATAAATTCAAATAATAGCATCTATCCTATTGCATAAGCTACTGTTGAAAGTGAAACCAAGTATCATGGCTCTAGTTCTTTGAGTTGTTTGCATTGGGCTTGGAAATTGTGAGTTCATATCAGATATATTTCATGTCTGACAAACAGAAGGTAAAACTCCATTTGTCTGCTATGTTTTATGTTGTTTTTATTTAGGATGGTATGTCAAAGAATTAATGTAACATCCAATATTGATGGGTCTTTAGTCTAGTCGAGTAACTCGAAGGAATCTGAATGATGTAGTCCTATTCATCCAATTGAAACTTTTGGCATATATGGAGGACGCATAGCTAATGTTATAATATAAGGTAATGATTGCTCTCGAAAATGTGTAAATATGTATAAAAGAATAGATTGATAAGTGTGTCAAGGGTTCTTAGGTAATGAGGTTATCGCCAAAGGTAAGGTATACCGAGTTTGTCTAGTTATGGTGCAAGTGACTTTCTAACGAGATGGTCAGGAATGAAAATAGGGCTAAATTAAGGATACATAAAGATTTTGGATTCTTGTGTATGTTTCTCTACAAATGTAAGCCACTATTAAGGACAATTTTGAAAGTTGGTGACATGTGTCAAGTTCCACTATGAGAACATGGGTTTTACATATAAATTGATGTGAGCTTTATAAGAAATGGGGAGTTATCTTCTTCTTTCTAGTTCAAACACAATTGTTAACTTATCTCGAAGTTGAACAAGGATCTTTCTTGCTAAGCTAAAACTAAAGATCGAAGTTCGTGCAGAAGGTTGTTCATATTCTGGGTAAGTATTATGGACTTGCATGTTGACTTTTGAAAGAGTAAGCTATCTTATGTGTGTAAATAGTAAGATGAGGAAGTGAGGCATTGCATAGAGGTTATCTAGGTTTCAAATGACGATAAAAGTTATAAAAATGAGTTTTAATGGTACCCCAATGTCTTATAGCAATGAATTACTGATATTTCGTGATAAATGTTTGGATTTGGAGATTAAGCTGTTGTTCATGGGTGTAACGTGAGTCCCTAAGATGACTCATATGTACGTAAATTGGTTTAGTCTAGATACTTCTGTGAAGAATCGTATGAACTATAAATTGAGATTAGAAAATGATGGTACGATGAGTATGTTGATATATAAATGTTAGATAAGATTTACATGTATATTTTGTATGATTCTGAAAAGTATAGAGTATGTGATAAGAGATCTAGAGCAAAAAATATAACTGTAAGAGTATGTCTGATATGTATGTTAAGCTTAGTGCTAATGCATGAAAGATCTGTTACGTGATTTTGTGTCTATTCACAGCGGTAGAGTCTAAAAGGGGTCCATTGCGACTTTAAACACGATATCTGAAAGGAAAAGCCTATGGCTATGGCACCATATTGTGTAATACCATAGTTGGGCTATGGCGTTATGTGGAAAAGAACTAAAGGAATGTGATTACATAAAGGGGTTATCTACGTGACCCAGGACGATGAGAGGAAAACATCACGAAAAGGAAGCTTTTGTAGCGATCTATGAAAAGGAAGCCTTTATGGCCATATTTGAAAAGGAAGCCTTCGTGGCGATCTATGAAGACAATGCCCTTATAGCGCACTCTGAAGAATTGTATTCATGGTGAACTCTGAAGGAAATGCCTTTGTGGTGGACCTTAAGGGAAAGAAATGGCATTCATGGTGAACTTTGAAGGAATGATAGTTGTAATAAACTCAAAAGGAAAAGTTAATATGGCGTATCATGTTATACATTCGATGAGATATTCTAATGAACTTCTTTTGTGGCGAGCTTCGTATGAACTGTTATGGCATATCCTACATGTCTAAAGATAAGAGCAAAGAAACTGTAATGTGCTACAGCATGTGGCAAATTCAAAGTATGGGTTAATTAGAATTGAAGACCAAATCTGAGTTCGGGTTATGTCTAATAAATTGAAGAAGGTTATCTGTCTATAATTATCAGAAGAAAAATGGTATTCTCCACAAAGGATCAAATCATATAATTAAAGAATGTATATTCTAAGTACAAAACCATTCATGGATTGCGAAGAAACGAAGACTTAGAGTATGTATGTAAAAATAACAATATGTTGTCCTTGTGAGCCTCTCGAATGGGTAAGGTTAAGAAATAAAAAAAGCACAAGTGAAGAACATAAGTAATGTATCAAAGATGCAGAAAGTAATGCATGATCTCAAAGTCAAGGGTGACAACTAAGATACGAAGAATGACATTCTGGAAAGGTATTCGCTAGAAACAAGTTGAAGAACAAAGAACAATAAGATGATGAATTGAATTACCAAATGCGAAATACAAAAATGATTCAGTAAATGGGTGTTTACCTCACTAAGCTCTCATGAACTTACCTCTATGCCTTATGTTGCAAGTTAGTTGATTTAATTTTACACTAGGAGGGACGACGCCAAGGCTACGCCAAAAAACTAGCAGGGCAGGTTATTATGCTTACAGAATGAGTTGGTAGCATAAATGTAGTCTGTAACATTATTTAAGATTTACACTTTGAGATAATGTAATTAAGTTATGAGCCTTGTCTAAAAGTCCTTGAAGTAGAAATTGTTGTACAATAATAATTTTCCAATGTATATTCAATTGAACTTTTGGTTGAGAGATTATTTTAATTAAGTTGTATTAGTTATGAAAATCGTGTATGAGTATATAAGCAAAAGTCTGTATTTGTGTTGTAACACCCAAGACCAGAATCCAGTGAATCAGATCAGGTTGAGGGCGTTATAATAAATTATTTTTGTTCTATTTGCAGGGACTTGTAGAAGCAATATCCATGTTGTTTCGTAATGCAGAAACAAGACATTGTGTTAAACACCTACATACTGATTTCAAGAAAGCTAGTTTTTGAACAAAGAAACTAAAAGATTTGCTTTGGAAAGTTGCCAGAGCAAGCACTCCAAGGGATTTTGAGGATGTAATGTTTGAACTGAAGAATACCAATCAACATGCTTATGATTGGTTGAAGGAAAAGAACTCAACTCACTAGTCAAGGTCCCACTTGTCAATTAGGGGCCATTCTGACATGTTGGTGAATAATCTTTCTGAATACTTTAACAAGGTAAACACATATTTATTTTCTACATGCAATTCATTAAGGACCTTGTCTTACTAATCATTTATGTTACTTACTAGTAGGTGATATTGGAAGCAAGAGGGAAGTCCATTCTGACCATGATGTAAACAATTAAGACCAAAATTATATTGTTGATTGTCAAGAAGAAAAAAGAAGTTGGAAAAATTAAAGGAGTCTTACCTCCAAAGATCAAGAAAAAGCTGGATGTCAATATGAAAAATTCACTATGGTAAATAGATGTTTTTTTAATATATTTATGCCTTTATTCTACCATCACATGTTGGTAAAGCTAGCCACATGTTATTTTTAATATATGTGTGCCTTTGTTCTGCCATCAGTTTACTTGAGTATAATATGATATGTTTTAGTGATTGTTTTTAGGTGTGTTCCATCGCATGCTGGTGAGGGATAGATATCAAGTTGAATGTGGTCCAAGTAATCAGCATATGGTGGACCTAGTTGAGAATTCCTACTATTGTAGGAATTGGGATCTCACTAGCATCCCTTGCATGCATGCAGTGGTTGTTATTCATAAAAAAGATGAATACCCTGAAACTTATGTAAAAACCTAGTACACCAAGCAAACCCAGCTTGCCATTTACTCCAACTTCATAAGGCCAGTAAGAGGTCTTAAGCAAATGGAGTCTGTAGCAGACATGCTGCTAATATTGCCTCCTACATTAAGAAAGCCACCTAGTAAACCTACTATGGTGAGAAGGAAAGAATCTGATGAACCACAAACAACATAAAGGATGAACAAGAGAGGGGTGGAAATGAGGTGTAGTAAATGCAAAAAATTATTCCACAATAAAAGGAGTTGCAAATGGGAAGTCGGTCAAAACATTTTAGTAAGTCATCTACCTTGGCTTCATTAGATTACTTATATATGCGATGCATTTGATGGATTTCACTTGTACGTGTAGGTCAAAAGACACAAAGTTGGTCTTCATAATCAAGTGGTTGCCCCAATTCAGCAAGAAGCTACCCCAACTCAGCAACAAGCTATTCCAACTCAACAAAAAGCTACCCCAACTCATCAACAAACTACCTCAACTTACCAACAAGTTGCTGCCCCAAGAGAAAAGCTTTTACTCAAGAGGAAACCAACCACTGTTAGATGGATTTCTTCTACTCAAGAGTCATTTGTGCCAAACCTATCGATGACATTGTGAACCGAGCGTTTATTTTGTTAACTTTTTTGAGCTTGTGTAAATTTGCCTATTGCTGCTACTGATTTCTTAATTTAGGCAAATTATTTTTTGTAAATTTTCCTATGATTGCTACTGTTATCTAAACTTAGGCATATAGTTACTAAAATTTTTTTAAAATTTACCTACAAGTCAAATGTGTTCAATTGTACTGAATTGTTAGCCCTTCTTTTTGTAAACAGTTTGGCTTAATTTATGAATGAAAATTTAAAGGTGACTAATGTTTTATGTTTTTTTCATCTGTTTTGTCTCTTCTACCCTTCTGAGCATTGATCCATGTAATGTAAGAAAATGAAAAACAATAACCAAATACTTTTTCAAGTCTTAAAAGAAGATTAAACATTCCACATGGTATTCAGAAAATCAAATGAAGTGAAATACAAATGTAAGAGATTGGCATTAGTCTTTCAACTTTCAAGTTTCAACTAAAACATACAAGCAAACTAATACCTTTTACAGACCATGACATTTAGATCTGCAAGCTTCCACTCACTATGAAAGAATACTCTTCCAATACCAACAGCCATATAAGCTAGTTTTCCATTTCAACAACAACAACACCAGCTATCACATAAGCTAGTTTTTCATTTAAACAACAACAACAACAATATTACAAATAACAGCACCAAACACCATGTTTTTCTCACCCTCTTCATTGCATGCTTCAATGTCCTCACTTTTTTCAGAAGACCCAACAACACAATTCCTAAATGAAGTGTCAATCGTGGATCAAATCAGGCGAAAAAATGACATGGATTTCAAAACCCACTCCCATTCTTCTTACACTCCAAAAACCTCCTACCTGGGTTGTCATTAGACCAAGACGTCTTTAAATTGGCTGGGTTTCCACAATAGCACACTAGTAACACAGTCTGCATCTCTATTTCTTCTCTTCTTCTTTTTTTCTTCCTCTCCTCCTCCTCTTCTTCTTCTCCTCCTCCTCTTCTTCTTCTTCTACTATCTAAACCCTAAACTCTTAAATGGGGCTATTTAAACTGGTGTTAGCTGTCCAGCTAACCGATTAATGACAACAAAGACTCTGTTAAGTGCCATGTCACTTTTCTGTTACATCTGTAATGGAAAATGATTAAAAGGGTTGATTTATTATTTTTAGAAAGTTGAGTAACTAAATTGAAATCAAAGTGACTATCTTGTCAGCTACATTAAAGTTGAGTGCCTGTTGGTGTAATTTACCCAAATTTTAATTAAATCCTACTTTTTAAAATTTCATTAAATCCAAAAATTTTGAAATTTTAATTAGTACCCATAAAGCTTAATACTAAGATGAACCACTAATGATTAATCATCAAAGAAATTTCCATTATGGGTTCCTCATTAATGCTTAGCCTCCACAAGAAAACCTAATTGCTTCCTCATCAAAACCCTTGTGGTACGTGGTCTTCATGGATAATTGCATGATTTTTTGTTCTTCCCATAAAAAATGTAAGCTTGCAAGCATAAAATTTTGATGGAATGTTTGAATAAAAAACTCTCTTCATATGTTGATTGAGGAGTTTGAAGAGTTTTTATTATGTTAGCTTCAATTTAATATGACATTTAAATTGTTTATACAATAAACATATGTATATTTTTAATTTGATTAACGTGTTTTAATTGTATTTCGTATTATATTTGAACAAGTATTTAATATCTAAATTAATGATTAGGTGGCTGTAAGACCTAATTGACAAAATACTCTTACTTTAAAGATGTAATTAAAACATTTTGAAATTTCAGGCCAATTTAGAACTTTGAATGGATCGTAAATTGGGTCAAGCAAATGTGTTCGATGTTTGTTTGTTTTATCTTTTTTTAGAGGTCAAAATATTTCTTTTAATTTTTTTAACTGCAGTTTTGACATTATTAATTCATATTTATTTTCGAATGATGAATTAAAAGCTTTTAGGGAAAAAAATTGGGATAACATAGATATTAAATAAAATTTAAATGATTCAGATAATAATAATAATAATATTGTAGTAGCCAATTTTGGCCTAAAAGAACCCAAACCAAATAAACAAAAAAACAGTCCAATACATGGCCCAAAATTAAGACAAAACCTACCCAAACCCAATTTACATCAAACCCTAGCCCAAATAATAGCCCACTTGCTTAAGATTTTCAGCAGCAAACACTTCCCCAATATGCAGCCGCCGCATGCTTTCAGCCACCGCCGCTCGGGGCACCAACCATCGACCTTCCATGCGTCACGTCACCTGCAAAGAGAGATCCACATGCAAAGTAATAGGAAACAACAAAGAAAACGACAAGAAATGGCAGAAAACAAAACAAATATGGACAAAAACGGATCTTATATTCGGTTATAAAGCTTCGAACTTTAGCATTGTATTGTTTTTTACGCGCATTAAGCAATAAAAACAGTAAAAGAACCAAAAAGGTTGATTTTTTTTATCTCCATTTTCATTTTAAATTCTGAGTTCATTTACCCTGTTTTCTTTTTTTTTTTTAATTATTTTTATACGAAAATAGACAAAAGTAAAAAAGGAGGAAAGGAAACTTACCGATCTACTCTGGTTGCGCCATCAGGACCTCCTCCTCTGTCGCCGGATTCGAGCCCAAAAGGAGAAGAGGGGTCTTCTCTTCTCGATCCTTTCGGGGCTAAAAAGAGGGGGCCTTCGTGCGCGTTTAAATAGGGGCTAAAGAGCCCATTGTCGCACCTTCGACCACCGCTTATGGCGGCCGGTACGGAGGTGAATCGCTACCTCGGTGACCGGAGGAAAATGAGAAGGGAGAGAGAGTAGGAAGACTCTCTGCCTTTTTTTTAAAGAAAATAAAGTTAAAAAAATAAATAAAAAAATTTTGGCTTTAATAGCCATGCAAAACACTACCGTTTTGCACACACACACATTACCCCCCCATGCCCCAAAACGGTGCTGTTTGGGGGGGGGGGGAACCCGTGTGTTTTGGACTTACGGGCTATTTGCGTGATCGGTCCTTCCAGGTTTCAGCGCGATTTAAATGCGCCCGTCGCTTCATTTTTTTACCCAAATTTTCCTTTTAATTTTATTCAGATTTTGATTTAATCCTTTTTAAATACTTGTATCTATTTTTTATTCGAATTTGGAACTTAAATTTTCATTTTTATTTGTAATTTTCCCCTTTTTTCCTATAAATCTGGACTTTTTATTTATTTATTCATCTTAAACTGTTTTTATTTATCTTAAATTTCATATATTATATTGTTTTAAATTGCTTTAGATATATTATTTCATGCACTATACACTTTAAATTGTTTTATCAATTGTTTATTTTAAATTTGTTATATGTATTATCCATTCTAAATTGTTTTATTATGTATTTTAAATTTTTTGTATATTATTACTTTCAAATTCTTATATGTGTAATCTGTTTTAATATATACCCTTTTTAAATGTTTTATATATTACTTATTTCAGATTTATTACTACATAATATTCATTTTAAACTTATTTCTATTATTTATCTTAAATTATCTTACATATCATTTATTTTAAACTTTTTACAGGTCATTTTGAATTATTATATATATGTTCATCACTTCACATTGCTTTTTATTAGTTTATTTTAAAATCCTTTTTATATATTATTTTTGAATTACTTATTATTTTAAGTTTATACAATGTTTAATCTTAAACTTCCTTTTGTATGGATCATTTATTTTCAAATTATCATATGTTTTTATCTTAAACTCTTTATACGTTATTATATATATATATATATATATATATATATATATTTAGGTTAAGTTGTTTTTTTAATATACTATGCATATTATTTGTTTTAAATTTATTTTTATGTATTATTTATTTTAGACTTTTCATTAATGATTTTAAATTATTTTTATCATTTACTTTAAGTTGCTTTTCTAGTATTTATTTTAAACTCTTTACATATATATTTTATATTTAAGATTATTTTATTATTTGATTTAATTTGTTTTATACTATTACTTCATTTCTATATTTATTAAGCTTAATGTTAAATAATGTATGTTGTGAAATTATTGCTATTGCATATATGTTAATTTGCCTACTCGTATTCATATTATTGCCATGAGCTTGTAGAATATTTTATGCATGAATCATTGTTCCTTGTCGCACTATACTTCATTTTATATCATTGCCTCAAATTAGACCCCAATACATTTATCCAACAAATCGCTTTATTCTAACCTAAATAACTAATACACGTCGTTTAAATATTGTATTCGCTACTATTCAAAAACAAAATTTTCCAAATAAGGCAATGTTTTGCATTTTGGAACATCGAGGAATTGTGCCCTAACTTACGAGGTTTCGATTTTCTCGTTGTTTCTAAATAGTCAAATATCCTTTTCAAGTTTTAATACAAATGAAATTCTTATTTAAATTAAAAGACGACCTTGCGCTCAGGAATTCATGGTATTGTGTCCTAACTTACGGGATGTGATACTCCGATATCTCGGGATAAGGAAATCATTAAACAATCGTTTTGAGCTAATTCAAGAATTTTAAAATCGATGTTAATAAAAAAGGATCGTATTTCAAATCCATTCCCGATTTTTAATTTTTGACATTAAGACACTAACTAATCAATTCGGTACCAATTTTTGGGCGTGTCGAGGGTGCTAATCCTTCCTCACACGTAACCGACTCCCGAACTTGTTCTCTTGAATTTTGTGGACCAAAATGACGTTTTAGTAAACTAAAATTATTTTATTAAAACAAAGGTGATCCGATCACACCAAATAAAGATCGGTGGCGACTTCTGTTTTGATTTTCGCCTTTAAACAAAGTCGATTCCCGTTTTGAAAAAATGGTTT
The DNA here is from genome assembly GCF_025698485.1 of Gossypium arboreum. Taxonomy (NCBI): domain Eukaryota; kingdom Viridiplantae; phylum Streptophyta; class Magnoliopsida; order Malvales; family Malvaceae; genus Gossypium; species Gossypium arboreum. The sequence continues at coordinate 7,473,401 of NC_069073.1, read as the reverse complement.
CGACAGCTTGGCGACTCCACTGGGGACTTTGAGAGTCAAGCCTTAAATTTATTAATTTTTGTCTTTCGTCAAAAATTGAAAATTAGTTTTAGATTTACTACATTACATGTTGTCTGTTATTTTCATGATTTTCTTCATAATATGATTGCTTTAAGTGGTTTAATTCTTTGATGTATCTTTGCATATCGCATCGCATTATTGGTCAATTTTACCCTCTTAAGTGGAAGTGAGAAACTACTCCTTCGTGAGGTCTTCACCTCCATATAAGATCGTGGATCACTTTCGGGATACATCCGTACCTGCGTATTCGTGAGGTTTTCATCTCCATATAGCCGTAGGGAAATGTATTCCCCTGAATCGAACTCGGTCCGTATGAGCCTATAATGGGTGAGGATCGAGGAATCTACTGGTTCAGGTACCTTTACTTTAGAACCAAACTACATGTAATGAGCCCTAAGAGCCTACCCTAGGTAGAACTACACCGAACCCTAGTGGTTACCCGATTAGGTGCTTAATTATTCCTTATTTGTTTTGAATTCTACTCTTTGTATATAATACTGACTCGTTGTGTTTTGTTGTTTTCGCATGGCATCTCATCATAAAAGGGTGTTGATTCACGTTCGGTTACTAGATAGGAGAGTTTAGCATGGAAAAAGGATTTCTTGATAGAGTGGAGGATAATGCGGCCGTCCGAGTGTGGTCCGAGAGAACGCAACAAGAGAAAGGAGATAGTTTAACCGAAGGATATGAATCGGAGTTGTGGGTTTCACTCGCATCAGTGTGACTCAGAACGACCTGTAAGAATTAAGGGATATATGGAATAGTTGGAATAGTGAGGTCAAGCAACTCTTTTACTGTAACTATGGGGACCTACCCTATTTGCTCGATGTAAAGGTGGACAAGTACTTGTTTCGGGCTCTCGCACAGTTTTGGAACCCCGCTTATAGTTACTTCACCTTCGGAGGAGTCGATTTAGTACCTATTGTGGAGGAATACATGGCGTTACTTAATTGCCTGAAGATTCAGGCCGATAGGGCCTATTCAAGACCTGTCAATGTCCCTCCCTTTTTGAAGAAATTGATAAATATCACGGGGATGAGCGAGCAATGGGTTGTAGCCCGCATCAAGCAAAAAGGGGATAGTAAGTGTATTCCTTGGAGGAATTTGAAAGATTTGATCTTTGCACACTCGGATTCGAAGAAAAGGGTTAACATTTTTGCCTTAAGCCTCTACGATTTGATCATCTTTCCTAAGGCACTCGGACACATAGATGAAGCCGTTTCAGATTTATTCGATCGACTTGATAAAGGTACCATACCCGTCCCGGTAATCCTCGCAGAAACTTTCAGATCCTTGAATGCATGTCGGAAAGTGGGCGAGGGAAGATTTATTGGTTATGCACAGCTTCTTCTAGCTTGGTTCCATAGCCATTTTTAGAAGGTGAAAAAGGTTTCCTATCGGGTCTTCTCTAAGGATTATTCCCCATTAAGAGAATTAGTGGCTACATCGAGGCAAGACGACATCTCTGAAGAGAAATGGATAACTATTCTCCAAAATTTGCGGACCGAAGAAGTTGAATGAAGGGCTCCATGGTTGATCCCTGACGAGATCTTATATAAGTGCGGTGATTTTGACTGGGTCCCTCTGGCGGGAATATGGGGAGCCGTTGGATACTCTCCACTGATGGTGTTAAGGTAATATCGATCAAGGTAATTTATACCGGTGACACAAGGGTTGGCACAATGTGAGTTCCCCTATAAAGATAATAATTATAAGAGGAGGGTTCGCAAGATATCATATGCTTAGAACCAAACTCAAAGAATGAAAGGATTCACTACAGGCCCAATGACGACCCCCGAGTATGAATGGTGGTGGGGTAAGAGAGTCAACGACAACATCCCAAGACCAAATTAAGAGAACACTCAACCGATAGAGGAGCATTTACGGGTTATCCCATCCGAGTTAAAGATCATTAAACAAGACTTTGAGAAAAGGAACTTGGAGTTGGGGAAGAAGATAGAGCAACTAGAAGAAGAGAAAATGAAGTTGGGATTAGACGTCGATATCCACAACCTAGAGGCTGAGAAATTGAGGAAGGGAAAGAACAAGGCCGATGAAGATTTGGATAGTCTAAAAACCGATTACAATAAGCTGCGTATGTAGATAAGAACTGTCGGTTTAGGTAAAACGTCGGAGCAATGGTGTCAAGAGATCAAAGAGGAAAAGACTAGAGCCGACCATTGGGAGAAAAAGTTTCAAGATACCCGAGTATGAGAGGATACTCTGAAGAAGAGTTTGTTAGAAACCCAAAACGAAAAGGAAAAGTTACAAGCTCGGGTGGCTGAATTGGAAAGATCACTTCATCAACATCGTAGCCGTAATTCGGTAATTGAGCTGAAGGCTAGTTTGAGCAGGATCGAAGAGTTGAAAAGAGAAGTAGAAGAACTCAAGATTACACTACGAGATAGTAAAATTCGAGTGAAACTTCTTAAGGCAAACAACAACCATTACAGGGAACAGCTTCACCACTCTCAGAACTAGATTAGAGATAAAGACTATGTCATGGGCGAAGCTGTAGCTCAGGTTCGGGAGGTAGCCGATTACTTGCAAACCATGGCAGTTCAGGCTGATGTATTGAGCTTAAAGTACGAGTTGGAATCAGAGCGAGGCTGAAACTTAACTTGACTTCTTAGGAATGTTAAGGTTTTAGGCATTAGGTCAAAGTTGTATATGTAATCATCCATTCTATGTAAAGAAATTTTTCTTCTAGTGAAGTTCTTCTAATAAAATTTAATTAGAGTCAACGCCTCTTTTTGCATTCATTCATTTGCATTACATTTCATCATATGCATTAAATTTCATGAAAAGACCGTGATTAAGCAAAATTATTTCAGTTAATCTGGAAACCAACAAGAATTAACCAACCGAACACAGCTACTATACCCGTCGTAAAACCAAAACAATGGATCAGAGATTGGAAAGGATAGAACACATGCAAAGGGAAATGCAAGAGCAGTTACAAACACAGATGCAAGAGCAACTGGCTAAAATACAACACGATATGAAGGAAAAAATGGAAGAATCCCAAAATAATCTGATAGGCCAGTTGGCGCAGTTGCTGGCTAGAGAACGCGAAAAGGGGAAGAGCACTATGGGGAACGATAATGAAGACCCTATCTATCCCCCAAGATTTGCTCCAGTAAACACTCAACCACAACCGGAGGTACACCCACAAATGGTACCCCTCACTATCAGGCCCCAACAATACCAGACCAATGCCTCGACACCAATGAATATTCTTATAGGTTCGGGCTCTAATCCTGAGGATAATCCAGCTAATCCATTTGTCTCGGACCTTGATGACATGGCAAAAATGGAGAAAAGGAAAAGTAAACCTGGCGAAACAACTCGATGATCGGTGTAAATGGCTTGAAGAAAAGTTCAAAGCGATGGAGACTGCTGATTACCGTGGCGGAATCGATGCTAAGGACTTAAGCTTGGTCCCAAATCTGGTGCTCCCGCCAAAATTTAAAACCCCAGAATTTGAAAAGTATAATAGGACAAGCTGCCCCGAAACTCATGTTACGATGTTTTGTCGAAGGATGACAGGGTATGTTAACAATGATCAGCTGTTAATCCACTGTTTCCAAGACAGTCTAATCGGATTTGCGGCCAAGTAGTATAACCAGCTCAGCCGTGCCTAAATTGGTTCATGGAAGGACTTGGCTCAAACTTTCATGAAACAATACGGTCACGTAACAGACATAGCACCTGACAGAATTACTCTACAAAACATGGAAAAGAAGCCAAGTGAGAGCTTCAGATAGTATGCCCAACGATGGAGGGAGATGGCAATGCAGGTCCAACTACCCCTCTTGGGGAAGGAAACGACCATGCTCTTTATCAATACTCTAAAGGCCCCATTTATTAACCACATGTTAGGGAGCACTACTAAAAGCTTCTCGGACATAGTAATGTCCAGGAAGATGATAGAAAACGCGGTAAGATGTGGGAAAATTGAAACGGGGGAAAGTGCCAAAAGATCAACTCCAAGAAGGAAAGAAAACGAGATGAACAATGCGAGTTTATACAATAAGGGTTATTCCAAGCCAGTCACAGTGAGCCAGCCGAGGGCAGTGACTGCTAGCCATCAGGGCTTCACAAGACAAGATTCCAACCCAAGACCTAACATGGAAAGAGTCCAGTTTACGCCAATCCTAATGACATATAGGGAGCTTTACCAGAATCTATTCGATGCGCATGTGGTGTCTCTATTTTACCTGAAACCCATACAACCTCCATTCCCTAAGTGGTATGACGCAAACACTCAATGCGAATACCATACAGGAATTGCGAGGCACACAATTGTAAACTGCACGGCCTTCAAAAAATTAGTCGAAAGGTTCATAAAGATGGGCATTGTGAAGTTCGATGATCCCATAGGACCTAATGTGGTAGGAAATCCGTTGCCCAGTCATTCAGACAATGGGGTAAACGCGATAGTCGAAAATAGAGGGAGGAGAACTAAGATGGACGTATCAAAGGTAAAGACTCCGTTGAGATGGGTTTGGAAGAAAATAGTGGAAAAAGGCTTACTTATACAAGATTTAAGGGAGAAGCCTGAAGGAGCAAAGTACTACTATGAATTCCACGAGGTGGAAGGGCATGAGATCCAAAAGTGTAATGAATTTAGGGCCCTGGTACAGAGATTAATAGAAAATAAAGAGATTGAATTCTTTGAGTATACTGAGGTCCCGAAGGGAGAAGATATGTACACGTCAAAGCAAGGGCCAACCAACAAAGTCCATGAGGTCAGTCACCCGGTCGTAATTATATCCCGACCAAGAGCCAATGAAGTCGGAGTACCAATTGCGCCAAAGGTCATAATCCAGAACTCCGTCGCTTTCCCTTATAAAGATAGCAAGAGGGTTCCTTGGAATTACGACTGCAACGTAACGATCCCGGGAGGGGAGAACCCAACTGGCACTTCGGAGAAAGGTCAAGATGAGGGTTTCTATATACGCAGTGGAAGGTGTTATACCCCGAACACAAAAGCAGAACTAGTTAAAGGAAAATCCGTGGTCGTTGAACAATAAAAGGAAAAGACAACCAGACCTGAATCACCTATCAATGAGCCTACAACTGAAAAGGAGGCTAAGGAATTCTTAAAATTCCTGAAGCACAGCGAGTATAGCATTGTAGAACAATTGCACAAACAACCAGCTCGCATATCGGTACTAGCATTGCTCTTGAGCTCAGAAACTCACCGAAGTGCATTGATGAAGGTTTTGAATGAAACATATGTTGCAGATGATATCTCTGTCAACAAGCTCGATCGTCTGGTCAATAACATCAGCGCGAATAATTTTATATTCTTTAATGATGATGAAATACCAATAGGAGGCATGGGATCTACAAAGGCCCTGCACATTACCACTCGCTGCAAGGGATATACATTGCCAGGGGTATTGATTGATAATGGATCGGCGTTGAATGCCATGCCCTTGTCCACGTTAAATAGGTTGCCAGTGGATAACTCTTACATGAAGACATGTCAAAACGTCGTGAGAGCATTCGACGGTACGGAAAGAAAAGTGATGGGAAGAATTGAGATACCTCTCTTGATTGGCCCAAATACATACGAAGTGGACAATTTGGTAATGGACATCAAGCCATCATACAATTGCCTGTTGGGGAAGCCATGGATCCACTCAGCGGGAGCAGTACCGTCGTCATTAAACCAAAAATTGAAGTTGGTGACTGAGGGTAGATTGGTAACGATAAAGCGGAAGAAGATATCATTGCATCTGTTACTAGTGACGCACCGTACATAGGTGCGGACGATGAGGCAATAGAATGTTCCTTTCGATCGCTAGAATTCGTCAATGCCACATTCATTGTCGAAGGAAACAAGATCCCAATACCCAAAATATCCAAAACTACGAGGATGGGCCTGCGATTGACGGTCGGCAAAGGAGCCTTGCCAGGAAGAGGACTTGGAAGGTGTCTCCAAGGAAGGAGCGAGGTACCAATGCTAAGAGAAAAACGAGACCGCTTTGGCTTAATATTTAAGCCAGACGTGAAGCAAAAGAAGAAAGAGCTAAAGAAAAGGCAAGAGATAAGAAGAGCGCGTCTGTGCGGTGAGGAGGTCAAGTGGGAACCAATGACCTTTCCTCATTTATCCCGAACGTTCGTGTCTGGAGGAACTATCCACCCAAAACAAGAGATGACATTGAAGAAAGTGGCGGAAGAAATGTTAGAAAGTTTGAGCATTAATGCCATATCTGAAGAAAGAACTGAAGAAGGGAATTTATCTGGAATTCGCCCTTACATATCGGGAAGTGTTTTGAACAATTAGACCGCGGAGGAGATCCCTGTAACTTTTAGAATTAACTCAGAGTAATATTCAAAACAAGCTTATTGCTCTAAGCCTAGGGGCAATAAGAATCTTTTTATGAAATAGGCATATGTCCAAATATCGTTATTTCAATAAAAAATGCATTTTTGCATATCATCTTGAGTAAATATTCTTTTATTCTTTCTACTTCATTCATAATCATACCATACAAATCAAATATTCTTAGATTCTTTTGTTCATTGGATTTCTTTCTTCATCCATAACAGGTCTCAAGATATCAATGATATGAGCAATGTTCCTACTGACTCAAAGACTCTTTTCGAGCAAGATTTGTGTATGGAAGACACTGAGGATTTTGAAGATGACCGAAATTGTAACCTATCTCCTGATTTGTTAAGAATGGTAGAACAAGAGGAGAAACAAATCCTACCTCACAAAGAGTTGGTGGAAATTGTTAGCCTAGGAGAAGGAAAAGAGGTGAAGATTGGAACTAGTATCATTGCAGAAATAAAGTAAGACCTCATCGAGTTACTCTGGGAATTCAAGGACGTCTTCGCATGGTCATATCAAGATATACCCGGATTGAATACTAATATTGTGGTACATCGACTCCCCATAAAGGAAGAATGTAGGCTAGTTCAACAAAAATTTCAAAGGATGAGACCCGATGTTTTGTTGAAGATAAAGGAAGAGGTCAAGAAGCAATTCGATGCTGGTTTCTTACAATTGGTCAAGTACTCATAATGGGTAGCCAATATAGTCCCGGTTCCTAAAAAAGATGGGAAGGTACGAATGTGCATGGACTATCGAGATTTGAATAAAGCCAGCCCAAAGGACAATTTCCCATTACCTCACATTGATACGCTAATGGATAACACGACAGGTTACTCGCTTTTCTCATTCATGGACGGCTTCTCGAGGTACAACCAGATAAAAATGCATCCTGAAGACATGGAAAAAATGACATTCGAAACCATGTGGGGGACGTTTTGTTATAAGGTGATGCCATTTAGACTGAAAAATGCAGGAGCAACATATCAGAGGGCCATGGTAACTTTGTTCCATGATATGATGCACAAGAAGATCGAAGTCTACATTGACGACATGATTGCAAAATCCAAAATAGAGAAGGAGCATGTGCAAGTCCTGAGGAAACTATTCTTGAGGTTAAGAAAGTTCCAACTAAAACTCAATCCTGCAAAGTGTACCTTCGAGGCCAGGTCAAGAAAATTGTTGGGATTTGTAGTCAGTGAGAGGGGAATTGAGATTGATCCAGATAAAGTCAAGGCCATACAAGAATTACCCCTACCGCGCACTCAAAAAGAAATTCAAGGTTTCCTAGGAAGATTAAATTACATCGCTCGGTTTATTTCACAACTAACGGAGAAATGTGACCCAATATTCTGTCTCCTTAGGAAGCATAATCCAGGTGTTTGGGATGAGGAATGCCAGAAAACTTTCGATAAGGTCAAACATTATTTGTCCAATGCCCCAGTACTGATGCCACATTGCCCGGATAAACTACTGATACTGTACCTAGCAGTGTTTGGAAACTCCATGGGATGTGTGCTAGGCCAACATGACGAGTCAGGAAGAAAAGAGAAAGCAATACACTATCTCAGCAAGAAATTCACCGAATGTGAGACAAGGTATTCGTCGATCGATAAGTTGTGTTGTGCTTTGATTTGGACAACCCGAAGACTGAGACAATACATGTTGTACCACACAACTTGGCTCATCTCAAAACTAGACCCTTTGAAGTACATGATGGAGTCAAATGCTTTGAACGGAAGAATGACTCGTTAGCAAATTTTGCTTTCTGTGTTTGACATAGTCTATATAAACCAAAAGGCTATAAAAGGGAGTGTAATAGCAGATTTTCTAGCCAGTAGAGCTCTAGAAGATTATGAGCTGTTGAGTTTTGATTTTCCGAATGAGGATCTAATGTATGTCATGACCATGGAAGAAGACTCTCAAGAAGGCCACCCCTGGAAACTGAATTTTGACAGAGCTTTCAATGCTGTGGGGAACGGAATTGGGGCAGTCTTGGTATCTCCAAACGGAGATCATTATCCTTTCATCAGTAAATTGGATTTTGATTGCACAAACAATATGGCCGAATACGAAGCATGTATCATAAGAATTTGTGCGGCCATAGAACGCAAGATTAGAGCGCTAGAGGTATATGGGGATTCAGCATTAGTGATCTATCAGCTTAAAGGTGAATGGGAGACAAGAGACCCTAAGTTGATCAATTACCGAAGGCTGGTTCTTGAGTTAATCAAGGAGTTTGACGATATCACTTTCTGCTACCTCCCACGAGATGAAAACCAGATGGCTGATGCCTTGGCAACCTTAGCTTCTATGATCAAAGTGAATAAACAAGAGGATATGAAGCCTATCCAAATGAGTATTTATGAGGCTCCGACTCATTGCTGCAACATCGAAGAAGAAGAAAAGAAAGATGATCATCTTTGGTATCAGGATATTTTACGATATGTGAAAAGCTGTGAATACCCAGACCAAGCGACTGAGAATGATAAAAGGACATTAAGAAGACTGGCTAGTGACTATGTCTTAGATGGAGAGATCCTATACAAAAGAAGGAAGGATCAAGTACTCCTGAGATGTGTAGACGCTGTCGAGGCTAAATAAATCCTGGAAGAGGTTCATGAGGGTGTCTGCGGAACACATGCTAATGGTTTCACCATGGCCAGACAGATCATGAGATTCGGATATTATTGGTCCACTATGGAAAGAGATTGCATCAACTATGCCAAGAAGTGCCATAAATGCCAAATCTATGGAGATAAAATTCATGTACCTCCTTCACCCCTTCATGTCATGACTTCTCCATGGCCTTTCTCCATGTGGGGCATGGATGTCATTGGGCCGATCTCACCGAAGGCATCTAATGGACATCGATTTATCTTTGTCGTCATAGATTATTTCACCAAATGGGTAAAGGCCACCTCCTATGCTAACGTCACAAAGTCAGCAGTCAGTAAGTTCTTAAAGAAAGAAATCATTTGTCGATATGGGATGCCTGAGAGGATTATATCAGACAATGCACTGAACTTGAACAATAGCACAATAGCAGAGGTCTGTAGCCAATTCAAGATCAAACACCACAATTTGTTACCATATCGCCCAAAGATAAATGGTGCAGTAGAAGCAGCCAATAAGAACATCAAAAAGATCATAGGAAAAATGACTGAGACCTATAAAGATTGGTACGAAAAATTACCATTTGCCCTTTATGCCTACCGGACGTCAGTCAAAACCTCTACCGGGGCAACACCTTTTTCTTTAGTTTATAGAATGGAGGCGGTTCTGCCTATTGAAGTCGAGATTCCCTCTCTACGCATGCTGTCAGAACTAAAATTAGATGAAGCAGAATGGATCCAGTCTCGATACGACCAGTTGAACTTGATTGAAGAAAAGAGGCTAAAGGCCATTTGCCATAGTCAAATGTATCAAAAGAGAATGATGCGGGCTTATAATAAGAAGGTTCGCCCTAGAGAATTCCATGAAGAAGACCTCGTATTGAAAAAGATCCTCCCCATACAAAAGGACTTCAGAGGGAAATAGATGTCAAATTGGAAAGGAACTTATGTGGTAAAGAAGGCTTTTTCTGGAGGAGCTCTGATTTTGACCGAGATGGATGGTAAAAGTCTACCTAATCCCGTAAATTCAGATTCGGTCAAGACGTATTTTACCTTAAAAAAACGGAGAGGCCAAGGCGAAAACCCTTAAAAGAGCGCTTTGAGACCAAAGGGGTTTTGAATTGAAAACCCAAAATGGGTAATTCAAATCGAAGATGGGGCATGCAGTAATATTGTCCTCTCTAGACTAACAATAAGGAATGATGCTACATTTTGAGGCATCAACAAAGTACTCTTAGTCTCCCCAACACATACCAAGTTCAAAGGGTCCTCGAGAGGATTTGCACAACGAAACTCATACTGCGGTATCTGGGGCACCTATTCTTATCTCATTCATTTTGTAAAAATGTGTTATCTTGATTAATTTATTAGTTCTTATTTTGTATCTTAGCAAATTTGCTATTTGGATTACCCTATTCATTCTGAGCTTTGCTCTCAATAATATTTCATCTTGTCTACCGCAATAATCTTTTTCAAGCGTTTTCCGTTAAAATGATGATTAATGGACTAATAATATTCAAAAAAGAGTTCTGCGCATTACTCCGAAATGCTCCTAAATGATACAAGGACCTGAAACGGGACTAATTAGTTTGAATTATCCAAATTCAAGGATTGGAAACGTGAGGGAAAGAATAGCGTAAATTGTAATTATTCTTCGGGTTTTTTGCCAAAGATACCAGTCAAAGAAAAAGGTAAAGTAATACGGCAATGATAAAACCTCGATGAACAACGAGTGATATCAAATCAAGCATTTAAAAATGACATTTTCGCATTCATGAAAATATCATTCATACACATCTAGCTAGGAGCACCTGATTCATTCTGATCATGACATCTTAATCATTTGGCATAAATAGGCATATGGAACCGATTCTACAGATCATTTTCCAAGAGGATGGTGTAGCAACATCGGTGAATTTGCAGATCTTGTCTCCCTGAAGTTGCAGTGGAACAGATCGAAGACGGCAAATCTTGTCTTCCTGAAGTTGCAGTGAAGCAGATTTAAGCCACCACTCTATCTCCCTAAGTTGTAGTGGAGCAGGCTAAATATTGTAGATCTTGTCTCCCTGAGGTTGCAATGGAGCATATCGAAGATAGCAAATCTTATCTCTCTAAAGTTGCAGTAGAGCAGATTAAGGCTAAATCCTATACATCTGAAGATGCAGTGGGTTGGATCAAATCTACCATGGCAAATCTTATCTCTCTGAAATTGCAATAGAGCAGATTAAAGCTATTAGCATTATCTCCCTGAAGATGCAATGGAGTGGTTTGAAATTACCAAGTCTTATTTCCCTGAAGTTGCAGTGGAATAGACTAAAGATAACAAATCTTATCTTTCTGAAGTTGCAGTAGAGCAGATTAAAGCTATAAATCCCATACCTCTGAAGTTGTAGTAGGTCGGATCAAGTTACCATGGCAAATCTTATCTCCTTGAAGTTGCAGTGGAGTAGATTGAAGTCGCAAACCTCATCTCCCTGAAGATGCAGTGGAGCAGGTTGAAATTATCAAATCTTAGCCCTTTGAAGTTCCAGCGGAGTAGATTGAAGCTACAAGTCTTTTCTCCCTGAAATTACATTGAAGCAAATCATAGCGCCAGTCCCTATACCCCTGAAGATGTAGTAGGATGGAACGAGGCTTTTAGAAGAAAAGAAGCACCAAGAAGCCAAGATTCAGTGAGACTAGGCAAAATTGGCTCCTTTAAGGTCTTTGCTCCATTCTTGTTACACGATAATGAGCAAAAAGGGGTAGCTGTAGTAGCTAATTTTGGCCTAAAAGAACCCAAACCAAATAAACAAGAAAACAGTCCAACACATGGCCCAAAATTAAGACAAAACCTACCCAAACCCAATTTACATCAAACCCTAGCCCAAATAATAACCCACTTGCTTAAGATTTTCAGCAGCAAACCCTTCCCTAAGATGCAGCCGCCGCATGCTTTCAGCCACCACCGCTCGGGACGCCAACCACCGACCTTCCACACGTCACGTCACCTACAAAGAGAGATCCACACGCAAAGTAATAGGAAACAACAAAGAAGACGACAAGAAATGGCAGAAAACAAAACAAATATGGACAAAAACGGATCTTATATCCGGTTATAAAGCTTCGAACTTTAGCCTTGTATTGTTTTTTACGCGCATTAAGCAATAAAAACAGCGAAAGAACCAAAAAGGTTGATTTTTTTTATCTCTATTTTCGTTTTAAATTCTGAGTTCATTTACTCTGTTTTTTTTTAATTATTTTTATATGAAAATAGAAAAAAGTAAAAAAGGAGGAAAGGGAACTTACCGATCTACTCCGTGGTTGCGCCATCAGGGCCTCCTCCTCTGTCGCCAGATTCGAGCCCAAAAGGGGAAGAGGGGTCTTCTCTTCTCGATCCTTTCGGGGCTAAAAAGGGGGGGCCTTCGTGCGCGTTTAAATAGGGGCTAAAGAGCCCATTGTGGCACCTCCGACCACCGCTTATGGAGGCCAGTGCGGAGGTGAATCGCTACCTCGGTGACTGGAGGAAAAGGAGAAGGGAGAGAGAGCAAGAAGGCTCTCTGCCTTTTTTTTTTTTTTTAAAGAAAATGAAGTTAAAAAAAAAGTAAATAAAAAATTTTGGCTTTAATAGCCATGCAAAACACTACCGTTTTGCACACACACACATACCCTCCCCACGCCCCAAAACGGCGCCGTTTAGGGGGGAACCCGTGTGTTTTGGACCTATGGGCTATTTGCGCGATCGGTCCCTCCAGGTTTCAGCGAGATTTAAATGCACCCGTCGCTTCATTTTTTTACCCGAATTTTCCCTTTAATTTTATTTAGATTTTGATTTAGTCCTTTTAAATACTTGCATCTATTTTTTATTCGAATTTGGACCTTAAATTTTCGTTTTTATTTGTAATTTTCCCCTTTTTTCCTATAAATCTGGACTTTTATTTATTTATTCATCTTAAACTATTTTTATTTATCTTAAATTTCATATATTATATTGTTTTAAATTGCTTTAGATATATTATTTCATGCAATCGTATAACTTTAAATTGTTTTATCCATTGTTTATTTTAAATCAATTATATGTATTATCCATTTTAAATTGTTTTATTATGTATTTTAATTTTTTTGTATGTTATTACTTCCAAATTCTTATATGTGTTATCTGTTTTTATATATACCCTTTCTAAATATTTTGTATATTACTTATTTTAGATTTATTACTACATAATATTCATTTTAAACTTATTTCTATTATTTATCTTAAATTATCTTACATATCATTTATTTTAAACTTTTTACAAAGATCATTTTGAATTATTATATACATGTTCATCACTTCACATTGCTTTTATTAGTTTATTTTAAAATCATTTTTATATATTATTTTTGAACAACTTATTATTTTAAGTTTATACAATGTTTATTCTTAAACTTCCTTTTGTATGGATCATTTATTTTCAAATTACCATATGTTTTTATCTTAAACTCTTTATACATTATTTTATATATATATATATATTTAGGTTAAGTTGTTTTTTTAATATACTATGCATATTATTTGTTTTAAATTTATTTTTATGTATTATTTATTTTAGACTTTTCATTAATGATTTTAAATTATTTTTATCATTTACTTTAAGTTGCTTTTCTAGTATTTATTTTAAACTCTTTACATATATATTTTATATTTAAGATTATTTTATTATTTGATTTAATTTGTTTTATACTATTACTTCATTTCTATATTTATTAAGCTTAATGTTAAATAATGTATGTTGTGAAATTATTGTTATTGCATGTATGTTAATTTGCTTACTCGTATTCATATTATTGCCATGAGCTTGTAGAATATTTTATGCATGAATGATTGTTCTTTGTCGCACTATACTTCATTTCATATCATTGCCTCAAATTAGACCCCAATACATTTATCCAACAAATCGCTTTATTCTAACCTAAATAACTAATACACATCGTTTAAATATTGTATTCGCTACTATTCAAAAACGAAATTTTCCAAATAAGGCAATGTTTTGCATTTTGGAACATCGAGGAATTGTGCCCTAACTTACGGGGTTTCGATTTTCTCGTTGTTTCTAAATAGTCAAATATCCTTTTCAAGTTTTAAAACACATGAGATTCTTATTTAAATTAAAAGACGACCTTGCGCTCGGGAATTCATGGTATTGTGTCCTAACTTACGGGATGTGATACTCCAATATCTCGGGATAAAGAAATCTTTAAGCAATTGTTTTGAGCTAATTCAAGAATTTTAAAATCGATATTAATAAAAAAGGATCGTATTTCAAATCCATTCCCGATTTTCAATTTTCGACATTAAGACACTAACTAATCAATTCGGTACCAATTTTTGGGCGTGTCGAAGGTGTTAATCCTTCCTCACACGTAACCGACTCCCGAACTTATTCTCTTGAATTTCGTGGACCAAAATGCCATTTTAGTAAACTAAAATTGTTTTATTAAAACAAAGGTGATCCGATCACACCAAATAAAAATAGGTAGCGACTCCTGTTTTGATTTTCGCCTTTAAACAAAGTCGATTCTCGTTTTCAAAAAATAATTTCGACAAATATGATAGAAGAAAAGCAAATTATTTTATTACCATAACAAGTAAAGATCATTACAATATATCGATTATGTTACTACTGCCATAATAAGGAATGCAACCTCCATAACAAGTAAAGTCACAACAAATTACCATGCACGGCTGCTTGTGTCTCAAGTAAAGTCTTAAAACTATTCCCCGAATCAGTGTGTGACCAATGGATTTAATTAAATATTAAAATCTCAGCATCCAATCCCAATATACTTTCCCTATTAAAATATGCTCTATTAGAATGCTATATAGCTTTGTTGCTTATCAAAATTTATACTTTTCAGGCACAGAGAGAGAGAGTGTGTGTGTGTCGGATTTAGTGGAACAACGGCAATATTCCCCACTGGTGCAGAAATCCCTCTCCAGTTGTGACCTCCAGTAGCAGCAGCACAAGCACTGCCAGCATGGCTGCTCTGCCATTCCAAGTTTCAGCACTTTTCGTCCAACCCCATTCCCAAACGGTCACCGGTGCTGGGAGCTCCCTTCGTTGCGAATCATAAGTTG
The DNA here is from genome assembly GCF_025698485.1 of Gossypium arboreum. Classification (NCBI taxonomy): domain Eukaryota; kingdom Viridiplantae; phylum Streptophyta; class Magnoliopsida; order Malvales; family Malvaceae; genus Gossypium; species Gossypium arboreum. The sequence continues at coordinate 7,458,280 of NC_069073.1, read as the reverse complement.
CCAATAACTCTTCCACACTTCCAAGTGGAACTAATGACTGCACAGAAAACAAACACATCTCCCACTCAACCAAAACAATGATTGGTAAACTATGGTGGTTTTATGCAAGTGAAACAACACAATAACATTGGTGGAAACTGGAAAGCTTCAAGGTACCTGTCTAGCTTCAAGATTTGAAACTGCCATAGCTCCAACATATGGAAGACTCTCAATTACAGCATCTGCCAAGTCTGAAATGAACATTGGTTCACATCCTAATGCAGGAACACGACCCCAATTTTGTATACCGGATTCTAAAGCCAACTCTTTATACTCAACATCAATCTCTTCAAGAGTTTCAATATGCTCGCTGACAAAGCTGTGAATCAAATATCGAAGTTTTAGCAGGCCAAGGCAGAAATGTTGATTCAACAAAATATGCAACACTTATGGCTAGAAGAAGTCAAATAGGAGCTGTGTGATGTCATTACATTATTATGAGATCCTAGTTCCCTTGTGAATCCAACTCTTTATACTCAACATTAATCTCTTCAAGAGTTTCAATACTGGCCTAAGAAGCAGTGAGTCAAACCTCAAAATTTTGAAAAGACACTATGACTTCATATTTTGCTTGGATAATCAATACTACATCTTCAAAAGCCAGAGAAGTTATGACATAATGTAAAATGCAACATACACATAGCTAGAAAAATTGGAACTAGAAGCTATTGGATTTCATATATCATCACTGTGATAATCATAGTACCTAATTGGTACAGCCAGAAGACCTTTAACTCCTTTTCGCCCTAGGTCAACTATTGTGTCATCAGTGTAGGGCTTCAACCATTCCACAGGCCCAACTCTGCTCTGCAGGAACATTAACCAACCTTTAAGAAAAGAAGGCACCATAGAAAATTTGTTCAAGAGATGTTACAAGTAAAATCTTGTGGGAAAGATAAAGGTTAGGAGATATAAAACACACATTAAGTCGGGGGTGGAAACCCTTGATCATCATAAACTCCAACCTAACCTAATTCGTATATATGGAACAATAAATACTTTTTGCAATCATAAAACCTGAGAATCCCAACCTGACCAGCTTCACAAATTCAGTGAGACCCAACATGGATCCACCAAAAGAAGGTTACTACCAATACACAAATTGACTCATTCAAAACAACCAAAAATTTATCATTAGTTCAACAAATAGATTTCTATAGTTTTTGAAACACAGAGAGGAAGTCTGAAGGGGAGTAAAGGTTTGAACCTAAAACCAAAACCCCTCTAAAGAGGAACAACAACTACTAAAAATCTAAAAATATCTATACTCATATAAAGTAGAAATGTAACGGAAACAACCAGTAGCTGACAGAGAATCGTAAGGCAACTTTAATTAACTTCAAAGTCAAATATAGTTATAGGGTACATTGTCTTCAGGTTGTTTTTTTTTTTTTTTCTGACACTAGAAATTTCAGACTGTAGAGTATCTAGAAGACTATGGATGATAAATTTCATTTATGCTTTAAGTATTGTCATGAGTTGTGGCAATCAATTTCCAAAAGAATAGTAGAATTCTTTCTTCCTTTTCCAAATAAGACTCAATTTCAATTGTTAAGTCCCAAAAAAAAAAAAAAAAATCCTATTAAGGCTTTCCAGACATGTAAGCAAAAAGGAAGTGAGTTTGAATCCCCAGAGAACACAGTTCATCATTAATCCTTTATCCTCTCATTGCTGCAAACAAATGCTAGTCTACCCTTTTATCCACTCATTATAAGCTTTTATGAAGTCTTGTCCTCCATCATATTCAAAATTGTTGAATGCTATTTAACTAGCTCTTCAAAGCGCTTTTGGAAAGGGTTAGACATCTTAGCAAGGATAAAATCCAACCATTTCTGTAAATCTAGATTAATTACAACAACAGCAATGACTGGTAGCTGAATTCATGGAATAATGTCAATATAAGTACAGTAGAGGCTTATTTATACCGAGTATTAGCCCTCATCAAAGTAAATAATATTGCAACAAGTGAAAATTACATTTAGCCACAGCATTATCCCAACAGCACAGGCATCTTCTGAAGAGAAAATTAGAATCTTTGTAAGCATTTTTACATTGGGACTTTACTACCCATCCACATAATTCCAGAATCCAGACTTCGCACATATCAAAAACCCATAACTTGAAAATTAAGAAGTGAAATACATGAGTCAGGAGTAATATGCCAACAAGAAGTACCTGATAAGCAAGAGTGTATGCATTAGTGATCTTCCTCTTCTCTAATTCCTCTATTATCAAGTCCACACATTCTTCCATCTCTGCCTTATAAGGATCACCTGCCTCTTCTACATACGCAAGTGGCACCCCGTGTGCACTAAAAAATATTACCACCTGTAACATATACTCTCATTTAATATGCAGATTTATTGTAAGGTGACAAATTTTAAATTTTGGATAGGCAAAAGCACCTAAATAACTAAAAAATCAAGGAAGCACAAATCTAAGAAAAAATTGCATCTTGCAACAGGATAATAGCCAAGGCCCTCTTCACCACACACAGCCAAAGAAACTTCCCACGTGATCACTAAAAGTTCAAGAGCTTTAATAGAGAATAATATCAAGAGAAACACAGTTTCTTATTTCGTGCTACAGGATTCTTTAAATGTAAATAAATAGACAACAAAAATGAAAGGAAGAGGTCACTAGACACCCCAGTAAATACATAATGGTTTCAAACTAACTTGCAATTAAAATCTGGTTCTCAAATATTCTAAAAAATAGGCACAATAGAAAGGCCAAAGCTAAGAAGCCAAAAAGGCAGGAATCAAATGCAAAACTGCTATCTACCCGTGCAAATTCAGATGACAAGAAGACATGTTCAACATTTCAAAGAGTTCATGATTTTGACTAGTCAATCAAGACCAAAATCAAACTTTAGTAATCAGAAACAAGAACTTTTTCATGTATTATTATGCTGCTTACAGTCTTAGTGTACAAATTTCTGAAGATATTTTAATAACTAATAAACCGTAGCTCTGGCAGAGATAATGAGTGAGGGCTATTGCTGGAGAGATCAAGAGGGACACTATAATATCATAATCGAATGATCATCAGAGTTTCCGATTCTCCAGGCCTTCAAGATGATTGATACCTTCTACAAATACAAAAGCCCCAGCCATTGAAATTTGACTTGTCCTTGGAGATGACATATTTAACTCTAAAAAACTGAACATGGGTAGCAGTGATGGCTCCTATGACAGACTTACCACGGTAAAGGTCAGTAGCATATTTCAAAAATTTATAATTTAACATGTAGCATCAGATTCTCAATGAAAACCCTTAGAAATCCCACCACTAGAAAAGACTGTTGGTAAGAAGATTTTCAGAAATTGACCCCACAACATGCCAAGAATAAGAAATCTTCTTTACCCAGAACTATACCTTAAGATTTCCTATGCATTATTTACACATCAATAAGCTTGACCTCTCCAACATTTACCTCAGGTTCCTTTTAACCACAGTAGCCGCTTTCCTGCGTTATTGCAGACAAGCTATTCACTAGACATTTCGTACTGGGCTACATAAATTTTGGAGATTTCATTTTTCACCATCAACAGACAACATGCAAATTTTTGACAGTAGTCCTTGTTCATTCAGCCACATTCAAGATTTTAGTTATATATTCCCAAACAATTACTTTATAACAGATTGCTTAAGCTAATTTCTGCTAGTATTAACAAAAGGCATAAAAGTGCTAAAGAAAAAAAAAACTGTTTGTATTTAACAGCATAACTATTCTTTTAATAAACACAAGAAATTTCAAAGCTATGATAAACTCACTTAGGCTGAGAACATATACAAAATATATGATCCACTTTGTTTTCTTGATCTGTCTTAAAATAAATAGAAACTAGTAACTTTAACCCCATCGTCCAAAGGCTTAGCCTGAGCACCTAGGCAACAATATCTATCTCACTGCTGCATGGAAGTTTTATTTCAAGCAAGAGAATCAAACACTCCAAAACTTAATATGTGTGCTTTTAGCAATCAATTACTAACCAATATTCTTGCTATGTGGCCATATTATAAAACAGAAATAATAAATCCAACTGCTTGAGCTAAAATTTCCAACATTCGTTAAATTTCTGCAATAGGCAATTTTGGCAAAATAGACTACATTCTTAGACAAAAGATAGATTTAATTGCCGGGGACTTATTTCTCCTCATTATATTGCACAAGTAATAAACCAAGCTCTTTTTTTTTTCCTCCTTTTTTGGTACAAATAAAGCTAACCATGTAAGATATTTACAAACCAACAATAACCAGGCAATTCCCATGAGTAATAATACTAAAATCCAATAATGCAAAAGGTCAATAGTTTGAAAACCATTTTTAAAGGTAAGATTTTAACTGGCTGTGCTTATTTGCTTACTCAAAATAGCATTCCTCAACTTCAGAAGGATAATTTTCTGATGATCAAGAGGAAGTCAACCACATCCATTCAGGATTGTCATGAGGTAGCTTCCAAGTTTCAAGTACTATACAGTGAAGCAAAACTTGACAAGAGAATTAGAAACTCACTTAGGAACACTGCATCAGTTCCATACAAAATTTAGGTTCAACTTCAACAACCTTTCTTCTGACGTGAAAATCAAAAAGTAAATAGCACAACTACCTCACGTATTAATTCAGATAATGACCAGCCATGAAAGAAAAAATTGCCAAAACTCAGTCAACAAGATTACAGAAAAGGTTTTAAGGACATACCTTTTCAGGACGGTCAAACTTTTGCAACTCTTTTTCAATTAAATTTGCCATAGATTTTATATATCCTTCACGTTGATACCAAGAAGGTATGACTGTATGCTGCATGTTCACTAGATACTCATCATCGCTGATGAACCAATTGATGACATGGTCAGAGGAGTTTAAGATTATATTTTAAGATTACATCAAGCAATGCAAGAAAAGTGTCCTTCTTCCTCACCGAAATATACTTTCCAAGAGTCGAAGGCTTGAACCGCTAGTTGATATTGAAAATTGAGGATAAAGTGGAAGTACAACAAGCTTTGTTATTCCATCCTTTTTTATCTACATTATTGTTAGGAGGAAAGTAAAAATAATTATGTATCACCAGAATCAAGGTTCAAATAAGAAAAGGCAGAGGGAAAAAGGACAGCAGAACTACCAAAAGAAACAAGCAGATCATTATAAGTAATACCTGAATGAAACTATATACATATATACTTTTATATAAAAGCAATATTATCTGTGAAAAAGTGGACTCGTTTTAAGAATAGAAGAAAACAAGCAGACACCTAACCTCAAGTCAGTTTAATCTAATTATAAAGCATTCATATAGTTGCAACCCATAAATTTAAAAAGTAAGGTTTAAAATGTGAACATAGAAATAATAGCTTACAGTTGAAACATTACAATACTTAAACAATACTTTGGTGATTTTTCACTTACTTCTGCATCAGGAAAAATATTAAAGAAATTTCATATCGAATCAAGATTGAAAAAAAGCTCATCATGAAACTTCAAAAACGTAAAGCAGTACCCTCATCCAACAAGTTCAAATGATTTCAAATCGGAGACTAAAGTTAACTGCTTCAGGAGACATACAGCATCTGCATATACACCATCCTTCTTCAGTCCTCATCAAACAAGCAGGAAAACAACACAAGGAAACACGCATATTGGGCCATCCTTAAATATAGTTCAAACTTCAAATTCATTACTTACACAAATAAATCCAATAATTACTTTTCACTGTTCCGTCCCAATATTAGGAGGTGGCAATAGACAGAAGAACATCAAAAGTTAGTTTTCTGACATGTGTTAGCCAATATGAACTAACATTAATTTGGGATACAAAACACCATATGGAGGATCTAGGAAGAGCCTTCAAATTTCCAAAGACCCATGTGATTGTTTATTTGAATATATATACATATATATATGATACATCACATTCTGATTGTAAATTACCATCAGAATGAAGTTCTGTCAAGTACAAAGTTTCAAATATCATTGACATGCCCAAAGTCAAGTGGAAAAGAAATAGAAGTGGATTAATAAAACAAGAGAAGGCAAACACATCAGAGTTTCAGCCATCCAAGAAAAAGACTAAAACTAACCAAATACCTGCTCAATTGCTTCTTCAGTGAATGGATGCCAGTAACGCATACCAACGTACACTTTTGCAGGGACATCTTTCGCCCAAAGTGACTTTCTTAATTCTTCAGCCTGAAATGAATCATGATAGGCGATACATATTAAAGACTGGTAGAAAAGATACTAACATGAAGCAGATCAGGATTGCTTAAGCTATATATTTCCCTTTTGATAGCCTAGGAATCATCCAAACCATCAGCCAAAACAATGCCAATTATATATCTACTCTATTAAGGAAGAAGTTAAAATCCAACCATAAACAAATAAACTCTAGAAATGACAATTAATCGATTTACACAATTTGGACTTGTCAATTTTTTCAGTTACATATAAAACAATATATTTTAAAAAATTAATTGGCTGTCACAATGAACAGAGCTATAAAAGTCAAAACTAGCAGTACGCTCTAGGTTGATAGTTTCCATTACCAGTTCCAATGTTTAATTAAATTCATTTTAAAATTTCTAAAACTCTGTGAGTCAAGGTTGCAAGATAAAGGATACACGTCTCTGACAGAACTTATTGAGGGGGGGAAGGGAATAAAACATTACCATTAAAGGTAACATCAGGTAACAGTATAAAACAATTAGCAAAAAGTGAATGTTTATGCACATATCTGTGCATGGTGACGTACTCAAATGCCTCAAAATTACTTCAGAATAGTTCAGGTGCTATTTTGATTTTTTCTCTTCCACATTACTTAATGAGCATCGTAGTAAACTGAAAATGGTAGGTTTTATAACATATAAATGTGTCCACAAGAAACCGTAATGATAACAAAAGCAATCGTGCCTGATCATCAGTTATTCGTCGAAGAGGAGAACCACCACCAATCGAAGCATAGCCTTCCTTGCTCTTAGGTGCTCTAAGAACAGATATAAATTGTGCCAACGGCTTTTGCAAAAAACGGAACAACCTCGGTAGCCGTATAATATCCTGTCCGAAACAGAACGGAATGAAAAAATTGTCTAAGTAACTTTGATTAGAGGGAAAAGATATTACCAAATTCAATTTTTTGGCAACTAGACGTGGAAATAGCTAAGGATCTTCTTGTAAATAGAGGTTATGAGATAACTGTATTAATCTCTTCTTTTACATATGAAAACAAGAATCTAGGGCTGTTCAAGTTCTTTTAAGAAGTGCTGCAGTACTTGATCCACCATACTAAGAAACCACAGCCTTAATATAACTACATTTTTTGGCTCATGATGAACTTAGTAGCACAGCAAAGCAAGTAAAACTTGAAACAAAGGATCTAAACTTTTAATATGATACCCAAATCGAAAAGTGCTGTTATGCAGCCATTTAGGATTTGTTGTGGCCTTAAAGATGGATCTCTCCAACACTTCCAATTGATTCTGAGATTCTTTTGTATAACTATGTTCTTTTCATTCACATGATAAGCTCAATTGTACTTGTCTGTGTGAAAGGGAGTAATATACTAGTTATCATTTTGAAGAAGGGTCAAAATAATTACTAAAGAAGAAGAAATTGAAGCAAAATAATGCAACGAACCGGGTCGGCAAAAAGGTTAAACAAGAAGGGCTGCACATCATCAAGGGTCTCGGGACCTCCAAGGTTCAACAATAACACTCCAATCTTTTCCTCGGCAACAAGAGGCCCAGTGGAGATAGCTTCAGTGTTTGAAGTCACCAAAGCTCCCACGTTCACGGGAAACAAACGTTTCTTATTGGTACTGGACTGTTTAGAAAATGAAAACTGAGATGTCTCAGGGACGAGGCAATTTCTGGACACCCTTTGAGAGAGAGACAGAGCTCGAGGCGACAGTCTGGGAACATTCCAAAGTATCAAAGAAAACAAAGACTAAGGGTAAAGAAAAAGAAAAGAATGAAAAAACCAAAAGGCAGTGTAAGTGGATAAGAACATACAGACGAGGGAACTTGCAATGGCGAGAAGCAGAGGAGAGGCATGGAGGATGAGGAAATGTGGAAGAAGATGAGGCTGAGCAGGAAGCAGAGCTCTGAATTCTGCCACTTCTCATTGCTTTCTGTTGAAGTAAATGAAAACCCAAACCAAAACAATCGATAACTCTGAGCAACCAGAGATGAAAACTGTAAACCAAGCCAACCCCTTTATTTAACAAATAGTAATAATTATGCTGAGTCTAGTCCTCCATTTTTAATCGAAGCGAAGGAAAGGTGTGGGTAAGGAATTGGGAGAGAGACACTTGAGAACTGAATGGAACAACCACACTATAAAATCTTCTATCGTTTTCATCCTCATCCTTCACTTTTATTCACTGCCTACCATTTTTTTCTTCTTTTTTCCCTTTTTTTTTTTTGCATGTTAAAAAAATTAATAACATAATCAATTAAAATTAAAATATTTATATAAATTTTCACTTTTATATACTCTCCATCGAATTTATTTTCGATAAGATGAAATATCATAGAATTTTTATATTTTCTAAGTTTGTTTTATTAAAATAGACTTCATTATCAAAGTTTAATTATTATCTTTTGCTATCAATCTTTTTTATTAATATATTATATAAATAATGTAGTCAAATTTTTAAAAAGGATTAAAAATTAAAGATGTTTAATTTCAAAAGAAAAATATAAATAAAATCAATTGAATTAAAAATTAAAATCTCCCACCAAGTCAAACTTCGGAGTAGCTTCAAAAATATTGGTGTAAGGATTACATTATGTTAGATGTGAGGACCATGCGTTAGTTTATTTGTGACTTTTTTTTTTCTATTGTAATTACAGTTTAGGGTTTCTTTAGATTTTTTTCCCGAAAGCATAAAACGAATATATCAACCAGCTCAAATTAATATTTGGCATGGACATATTATGATCAACTTTACATCTTCAAGTAATTATAAATTTAAATTTCAAGTTAAATTACACTTAGTCATATGATCGACAATTTCATTATGATTCTTCAATATATGGTTAGAAGTTAGTGTAATAAATGTAACTCCACTAAATTGCTATTAACGTTTCCATCAACCAAAAGTGATTCCGTCAAAAGTGTATTATCATAATTTACTTCTACATTTTTTAACCTGCTTTCCCAAATTATAAAAAGGCCTTCCAAAACTGCTCTTATCTCAACTTTAAAAATAAAATTCTTACCAAATGTCAACAAGTAATTATATGAATAAATGCAGTAGGACTGGTATATTTAAAAAAAAATTACAATAATTTTAATTTTTTAAAATAAAAATTCTATATTTAAAAATGATATATATACTCCAATTCAGATTGATTTTTTAATTTTTATAATTAAATTATATATATATATTTGGTGATATTAATTAAAAAATATTATAATAAAATAGACATAGAATGTATCATCTGAAAACGAATCTTGGCCCACAATGATAAATTTAAATTTGTTTTTGTATGAAAAATTATTTAAAAAAAACTCAGGTTTTCTTGTGTTATTTTGGTTGGTTAGAAGGGCGCACACGTTGTTGGGTTAAGCTTAAAGTTGAAGCAGAGCCTTAAATGAATGAAAAGTTGTCTGCGTCATTAAATGTATACTTATATATTAATTGCATCATTACAGTTGGGTGAAATTATTATAAATTTTAAAATTACTTATAATTTTTTTAATTCATAAATATAAAAATAATATATTTTAGTATATTTAAATTTACATTCTCTTATATTATTAATAATATTCATTCAATTAAATTAAAATTTAATCGGTAAATGGCGATACGATGATAGACTTATTAAAGAAGTTGAACTTAAACTAATATAATGCTTGACGAAGCATCTTTCTTGATACAAGTTAGGTTTGAATAGGTAATACGGTGTGTTCAGTTTACTTTTTGTCTCATGTTATAATATTTAATTTCATCATTTTACACTAACCATAGATAAACGTATCATTCGTATAAATTTAACAAAACTTTTTATTTTAAACAGAGACTTTGAGCTAGGTGTAACAAGATTTTAAAGTGTTTTATATTTATAACATATTGGAAGTAAAAAATTATACTAAATTTTATTAGATATAATTATATTTTATTTATATTTTGGGGGAGAAATATAACCGAAGCATAATACAACCAAAATACAGTAGATTAGCATTGAGGTCTAATAATGGTATTAGTAGACTGCTGCCATTCTCTATAGGATTTAGTAATAGACATGTGACAAAGCCAAATTGTAGAGCTTTCAATACAACATTTGTCGAGTGCAGAGGTGTTTACGGTCGGATCGAACTTAAGTACGATATTAATATATTTTATATTTGTTTAAACTCAATTTGGTTCAAATCTAAATTTATTTTAAGTCTATGTATGTTATTTTAATTTTTTTAAATATATTTTTTATTTTATTTTAATATTTAATAATTTTATATATTTTTATTTATTAATTTTTTATATAATCATCTTAACATTATTTTTATATTTACACGAATAATATTATATATTTAGTATGGGAATAACTTAAATAAGAATGATCCTAAAATTAAAGTTTTAGGCACCAATAAAAATTTGCCACATCATCAAATTTTGAATATATGAAATTATTATTATACACTCATCAATAGATAATTTTTTATAGACATTTCTCACCGTATTATTCATGGTTTTTTCAATTATTTAATCATATTTCATCAATTTTTTCTATGTCATTGACACATAATTTGATAATTTTTTATCCTGAACCTCAAAATATAAAATCCCAAACCTTAAATCTAAAACCTAAAACCTTAAACCCGAACCCATAACCTTGAATCTTTAAACAATGAACCTCAAACTCATAAACAGTAACCCTAAACCTTTAAACGTGAACTCTGAACCTTAAATTTCGAACCTTGAATCTTAAATCTTAAACTCTAAATCCAAACCCTAAACCTTAGAGTTCAAAATTTAAGGTTTAAGGTTCAAGTTCAAGATTTAGGGTTCTGTGTTCGGGGTTCACAGTAAAATAATTACCAAAATTATGTGTTAATGACATAGAAAAAATTGCATAAAAATTACTATTTTTTTTTTTACATTGGTTGCACAAAATTTCAAAAATTAATTTATGAAAATGAAAACAAAATGATCAAAATTTGTAGAAAAAGAAAAAATGTTTGTTTATAATTTTAAAAATAATTATTTTAAATAATTTAATTAAAGTTAAATTAAGTTGGAGAAAATATTAAATATAGATGAATGTATAATAATATTTTGTTATCTTTAAAATTTAATGACGTGACACTATTTTATTGGTGCCTAAAAATTATGCTTTTAGGATCATCATAATATAATTTATTCCTATTTAGTATAAGTTTATTTTTTAATATGTTTTAAATTACATAATATATAAAAATAACATAATATAAAGTATTACAAACTTAAAATGGATGGCTCGAGCATTGAATGTTCAAACCTGAGCCGACCCATATTTTAAATGGGCGTAATTTTTTTTGCCCAAGCCTATTTTTCGAGCTTAATATTTTTATTAAAATCGTCTCAAATTTTTAATGAACTTTTATATCTGTATGGATAATCCGACCCATAAACAAGTCGAGACAGTGAACTGGTTAAGTAAATCTCAACCGGCACTAGTATGGGTGCAAGTTTCCAATGACCGTGTAGACTTCCTCGAAACAGTTTTTCCCATTTCAATTGCGAACGACAGTCAATGTTTGGAAGTATCGGAGTTCCATTAATATTAATCTGGTTAGAGAAAGTTCGCAATGGAATTTGGAGAGTCCCACGTAGGATGTAGCCATAATTAGAGTGGAGAGAACAGGTCCCGTGATTGTGGCGGCACCACCAAATGTCGTCGTGTTGCTATGGTATGTGAACGCAATGGTAATTGAGACTAACAACAGATGATGAAAAATATGGGATAGTCGAAGAATGCGTGAATTGCAGTGACCTTAATAAGTGGCTATCTCTGGTTAGTCCTCAACGAATGTAATAATTTTATTAATATATTATTAATTGTTTTTTATTGGTTATAAAAATTAAGTGTAAGATTTTGTGTAAAAAAAATTAAGTTTAATATAATTTTTAACAGCGGTACTAATATTAAATTAGTATGCAAGTTAATATATGAAGAAGTTTTTTAGATATATCATTTATAAATATAATAAAGGGTAAACTATTAAAATAGTCACTTTTATTTGTCTCAAGTTATATTTTAGTCGTTTATGTTTGAAATGTTACGTTTTAGTCATTTACGTTATCACGTTGTAACATTTTAGTCACTAAGCCATTAATTGCCATTAACAATGTAATAGTAAGCTGACGTGGCACGTTAAATTATTATTTCAAATGAAAATTTTAGGTTAAATTCTACAATTGGTCCCTATATTTTTTTTTCATTTTGAGCAATTTAATTTTTTCTTTTATGTTCTTTTAACTTTCATTTTGTTTTTCATTCTCTTCTGCTTCTCCCTCTGTTTTCCTCCATTCTTTATTTCTTTTAACGTAGTTTTTCTATATTTTTCATTTGTTAAAACTATTCCACAAGCTCGCCTCACTCAAAAAATTAAATTGTTCAAAAAAATGAAAGTACAGGGACTAGTTTTAACAAATGGAAAACATAGAAAAACTACGTTAAAATAAATGGAGAAGGGAGGAAAATAGAAGGAGAAACAGAAGATAATGGAGAATAAAGAAAAAAAAAGTAAAGTTAAAAAACAAAAAAGAAAGAAAAAATTAAATTACTCAAAACGAACAAATAAGGGGACCGATCGTATAAAGTAACATAAAATTTTTGTTTGAAATGATTATTTAACGTAACGTAAGTGACTCGGTGACTAAAATGATACAACCCGATAACGTAAGTGGCTAAAACGTAACATTTCAAACATAAGTGACTATTTTAATAGTTTACCCTATAATAAAAATATTATTCAGGTTTGTATAAAAATTAAATATAAAAATTCATTATTTGAAGATAATATTATTAAAAAAACAATCACGAATCTTAAATATAATCTATTAAATACAATAAATAAATAAATCAAACCACAAGTATAGTATATATAATCTTATTTACTTTGATAGAAAAAATCAGCTCAGTAATTTTTTATTTTAAAATATAAGTAAATCTAATACTTATTTCAAAATAACTTGCAAGTGAACCTGTAATTTAACCATTTTAAATACACTATTTAAACTAAAAATAAAAATAAAGATTTTAAATATTTTTAATTTTTTATTGAATTTGGATCATAAATCAATCCTAGCATGTGAAATAATTATTTTAAAATATTATTTAAAAATTAAAATTAAAAATTTAGATTGAATATATGAAATTTCATTTAAATGATTTTTTATATTTTAATATCTTAAGTGAATTTATGGTTAAATACAATAAAATCATGAATACAAACATAAACTTTAATCTAATTTAATTTTAATGAGAAAACTATGAAAAATATGAAATGAATTAATATTGCAACAAAAAACATAAAATGTGATATCCAAAAATAGCATAAATTTAATATGAATAAATAAATAAACATGTCAAAATATACATAAAATATTATATAAATTTACAATACTTTTAAACTCAACAAATTAAAATAAAAACAAACATCCATTTTTGTTTATTATCCTTCCTTTCTCCCTTCTTTCATTCTCTTTATTTTTTTCTTTCAAACTCACCCACTGGTCGAGTTTGAAATTTTTATGAGAGGCAAAAATTAAATTGTATATTTTTACGATAGTGTAATAGCCAATTTTGGCCCTAGAATAATAAAACAAACAAAACCCAAATAACCAAATAAAAAAGCCCAAATTTTAAGTCCATTTACAACAAATATGTGGCCCAACATTTTATGGCCCAAAACAGCCCAAACAAACTAAACCCTAGCCCTTTGCAGAGAAGAGAAAACAGCAACAACCCTTGCCCCAAGCATGCTGCTGCCGAACTGTTGGTCTCCCCTCAGCCACCACGCCTCTATCATGGTCGTTCCACGCACCTCTGAGAGCCGTCTAACACCTGCTACAAATTAAATGCCACAAAAGCAGCAAAAGAGACAAGCAGAAATGACAAAGGAAATAGAAATAGAGGGTCGTTTGAATCGGCTTTTAAAAGGCCAAAATACACCTTTGTAATTTTTTTTTACAGACATTGACCAAACAAAAATTAATCAAAAGAATAGACGATTTCGAAAGGTGATTATTGTTGAGTTTCGATTTTCATCCTTTTTTACTTAGATTTGTTTTTCTTTATTTCTTTTTCATTTTTTTTACACACAAAACAATAATAAAAAGTACCTTTGATTTACTGTTCAAGGTGTGCTCCGGTATGCTCTCGTCGATCCGTAGGTCGCCGAACCCCCCTAGGGTTTGGCCATTGGCCGTGACGGTGAGAAAGGGAGCCGAGGGGCCCCTCCGCTCTTCGCGGTACCGCAAGTCGTGAAGGCCCCGATTCCGTACCCGTTCGGAGAAGGATCAAAAGGGGGCCCGTTTCACCTAACACCGCCCGCCGGTGTGGGTGTGGAGACACTCTTCGATGAACCCATGGCCGGCCATGGGGAGGCTAAGAGGAGAAGAGAAAGAGGGAGAGAGCAAGAAGAACCCTCTGCTATTTTTTTTAAAAATACTAGGGCTAAAAATGAAACAAACAAAAAATTTGAGTCTTTTATCAGGCTATAAAACGGCAGCGTTTTGAGGGGTGATCTAAGTGCCGAAACAGCAGCGTTTTAGGGGTGCCTGTTCGCGACTCGACCCGTATCCAAGGGGATCCACGTGTTTCCCTTAAATGGGAAATTTCCCACTTTAGTCCCCCCTTTTTTTTGACCCTTAATTTAGCCCTAATCTGCCTTTTTTTCTTTCTTTTAAATTTCGCCTCACTTATTTTATTTAACTTCTGATTTGGTCCCTGATCTGGACTAATGAAACGCAGCGTACAGACTTGGGACATTACTCCAGTTGGTCTTCGCAAGTCTCAGCGCGTTTCAATTTAGTCCTTGGTGGCCCTTTTTTTTATTTATTTCAAATTTATACCCTGAAATTTTGATTCATTTTCATCTATATCCTAAATTCATTTAATTCATTCTCTTTACATCTATCTTAATTTGTTTTAATATACTTGTTTGTTCATATCATTATTATTTATTGTAACTCACTTTAATATGTTGTTTATTCTAATTATTACTATTTATCTCAACTTACTTTATGTATGTATTATTAATTTTATAATCCTTACTTATTATATTTGTATATATACCATCTATTTCAAGTTTCTATATGTTTGCTATTATTTCAAAACTGTTTTTGCCGTATATTTATTTCAAATTATATTACGTTGTTTATTCTTTAGTTATTATGTATTATGTATTTCTAATAATTCTTTATATATTATATCTAAATCGTTATTATAAAGTATATTTATATTGTCTATTTTAATCTTTTTACGTATTATATATATATATATATATATTTTAAACTTTATATTTATTATTTTAAATCAACTTATATATTATTTAGTTCAAAGTTATTTTTATACCTTATTTCAAACCCATTCTACTTATTCCATATTATTTTACACTTTAAATTATAGATACCATCCATTTTAAAATCATTCATATGAATCTTTTGTAACTTGCTTTATATAATATAGATTTTAAAATTCTTTTACATCATTCATTTTACAAACTCGCTTTATGTGTCATGCATTTTAAATGGTTTTATTATTTATTGTAGGATTTTATATATATTATCAATTTCAAATCGTTATATCTATTTTTATATATACTAATTATTTCTTTGACGTATTGTATATCACCTATTTTAATTTTTCTTTTACATATACTCTATTTTTAAATTTTTTTGTGTACACTATTGATATTAAATTTCTTTTTTCACATTATTTATTTTAAATTCATTTCTTATCATCATAAAATTTGTTTTATACTTTATTCATTTCAATTTGCTTTATAATTTTTAAAATGGTTATATCTTATTTAATTCATTTGTCTTTGATTACTAATGGTTAATGCCTAAGTGATATATGTTATGTGAATGTTACCATTGTATGTATTATATTTGGTTTATTCGTATTTTCATTATTGTCATTTGCTTGTATAAACATTGTACTCATGTTGTATTATACCATGCTCTACGATATATCTTTGTTTTATCTAGCCTAAGTCTTATCATACATTAAACCCAATACATTTATCCAATAAATCATCTTATTTTAATCTAACAAATACACGTCGTTTAAATATCGTACTCGTTAACATTCAAAAACAAAATTTTCCAAATAAGGCAATGTTTTTGCATTTTAGAACATCAAGGAATTGTGCCTTAACTTACGGGGTTTCGATTTTCTCATTGTTTCTAAATAGTTAAACATACTTTTCGAGTTTTGAAACACATGAAATTCTTATTTAAATTAAAGGACGACCTTGTACTCGAGAGTTCATGGTATTGTGTCCTAACTTACGGGATGTGATACTCCGATATCTCGAGACGGAGAAATCTTTAATAATCGTTTTGAGCTAATTCAAGAATTTTAAAATCGATGTTAATAAAAAGGGTGATATTTCAAACTCATTCCAGATTTTCAATTTTCGACACTAAGACACTAACTAATCAATTCGGTACCAAATTTTGGGCGTGTCGAGGGTGCTAATCCTTCCTCGCATGTAACCGACTCTCGATCCCGTTCCCTCGAGTTTCGTAGACCAAAAACATTGTTTTAGTAAACTAAAATGTTTTATTAAAACAAAGGTGACCCGATCACACCTAATAAGGATCGGTGGCGACTCCCGTTTTAATTTTCGTTTTCAAAATCAAGTCGATCCAGCTTTCGAAAAAAAATGGTTTCGACAGATAGTAAAAATGAAATTTTATTATTTTAATAGCCTATATATTTATAATTTTTATAGAGTTAATTAAAATTGTATCATTTTTAGAACAAAATACAAATTTATTATTACTAAATTAAAATT
Organism: Gossypium arboreum; assembly: GCF_025698485.1. Taxonomy (NCBI): domain Eukaryota; kingdom Viridiplantae; phylum Streptophyta; class Magnoliopsida; order Malvales; family Malvaceae; genus Gossypium; species Gossypium arboreum. The sequence goes on along the minus strand of NC_069073.1, from coordinate 7,441,230 downwards.
TTATAAATTATAAATGACTTAAATTAAAATTTTATCATTTTAGGAGCATGGCCACCACTTATCTCACCTGATTAAAAATAATGAATAATAAACAAACCCATGTTTTATCTTCAAAGGATAGAGAATCTATAATAATTACTTTTGTAATGCCTCAAAATTTATATACGTGATTTGTTAGATTTTATCATATAATTTAGTACCTACTTTAATAGTTAAAGGTGTGGAGTGTGTGTTGTGGGTTTGATGTTCAAGTTCCTTCGTGACAATAATTTTTTTTTTATGTTTGTGTCGTTTAAGTGGTTGAGTTTTGAGTAGATTTAAATACTTGAAAAAAACTGTTGATAATAGTGGATTAATTGGATTTTATTTTTATCTTAAGAAAATATTAAAAGGTTTTTCTTTCCCACTTTTCACATTTTTTTTTTCATTACTGTGATTTTTGGCACTTCCAATAAAGAAAAACAAAGGAAATGCTCCTTCCCTTTTTTTGAATTTTGACTTTTGTTTCAATTGGTGTTTGCTTTTGTTCCAATTGATTTGTTCTTTCTCTCGTGGGTGGTGTGTGGTGCAATTGCTGTTGCTTTTACGAATCTGATTTTAGGGTATTTGAGAGTAAGTGGGTTGGTTGATTTTTTTTTATTAAGCTTATGAATGATGTTTCTTGTTTTTAAAACGTGGATTAATCTTGCGGATTTTTGGTGGTTAGGTGGTGATTAAGGAACTCGAGACTTTCCTCTTGCGATATAGTTGTGTTAGGACAATTGTTGATTTTTAGGTGAGTATTCCATCATTCGAAGAGTTAATTCTCATTTTAGTAATGTTATTATTTATGTTTTATTTAAGTGAGTTCTTAGAATAATTGTGGAATTGTGGCTTAATTTGTTGAGTAAATCTTGTTTTTAGGTTCGAGACATTTGGTGGTTGCATTCACATCAAAACCGAATTAGGTGTGTATCGAAAAATACAAAAAATAGCAATGGACGAAAGCCGAAAAAGTTCATTGTCGACGTCACACTAGTCGTGTGACAGAACGTGTGCCACACACGGTCTGAGCTATTTGAGCCGTGTGGACCCAAAATTCTGAATTTTTCCTTATGGTTGTATATGACGTTCCGATCAATCGTTGGCCTTCCATGGGGTCCATTTGTGATCTGATAAGCTATAAAACACGAAATTCGATCATTTGTTAGCACTAAGTCTATTATCTGTTGAATATTTGAAACGATATATAATTAGTAAACTTTAGCTATGTGAAATCTGAGAAACTGTTATATATACTCAGTATCTACTATCTTATGCATGTATCTTGTAAACATATATGACATCTGTTATAATCTGTATTTGTATTTGGGATGGGTTATGATATGTGGAGAAAGTGCTTTTGTAAAAGGTGATAACTCGTTTATTTATCTGGCAGTCCAACTGCAACTATTCTGTAAAGTATCATATGGATTATATATGTATTTGTTCTACTTCATTAAGAATTTGTTTCTGATAAATTTGCTTGATATGGATTAACTGATTTGAGTTATTCGTTATGCACTGAGTTTTGAAAAACTCACTTATGTTTAATTGATATTTTCAGGTAATCCTCAGACTTAGGCGGTTTTGGGCGACAGTAGCTCGGTTATATAAATTTAGCTTTTATTTTAATTATTTTAATTTGGGATTTAAGCGTTTTGTAAATTTTGGACGTTTTGGACTGTTTGAGATTTTTCATATTATTTATCGTTTCTGTATTATACTATTTAAATATTTTTAGAGATCCACTGCAAAATAATAAGTTTTCTAAAACATAAACAAACAATGCTTTCAGTAAAATTGTTAAAGAAGATTTAGTTTTAAAAGATTCAGAATTTTAAGTTATTGTCGGTTTTGAAATTATACGAAAATTAAATTATCAATTGTTCTATATAGTAACTCCATATTCGACCATAATATCTAAGGACGAATTTAAAGTGTTACACTCTTATTCTGTTTTTATATATGTTTTAGATATATACATATATGTTTGAAAGGTTGACAAAGTATGTTAAAAGGATTTGGTAATAACCATGTCTTTGTCATACATGTCTTTTCTTTCTGACATGTTTTTATTTTTATTTTGTAATTACGTTATATTTAATATTATTGATAAAAACTTTCATAAATTATATTTTATTTTATTTATTTAAAAGTGGGTAAAATAATTTTTGTATGATGATTAAAGAGTAAATTGATTATTTTATTAAAAATTCATTTTTCCTATTGTTAAAAACCAATGTAAGTAATAGAATAACTAAACAGTTACACATGATGTACAACATGTACCTCATAATGACGTACAACGTGTACCTCATAATGACGTACTTCGATCAATTTTTAACAGAAATAATGGATGAAATTTTTAACCAGAAAACTAATTTACTCTCTGATCAAACAGACAAAAACTGATCAAACATACGAAATGAACTTGTCCATTTTTTAAATAGACCGGATAAAATGAAACCCGACTATCTTTATGATACTTTATATATTTGTAAAAGAATGAAAATTAAAATAAGAAAAAATATATTCTAGTGGTTTTAGAATTTTATAGGAGAGTGAAAATGATAGGAGTCGGTTAACAAGAGATAATATTTTTATTTGAAAATCAAATCATAATATAACATTATTATTTATTTTATAAATTGATTTTTTTCACCTTATTTACTCAATAAAACATTTTATAATAGTATGTGTTATATTTTAGGTAGCAAATATTGTGAACCTCATATTGTATTTTGTGGATATTATAATATATTTATAAAAGAGTTTGACACACGACCTTCAATGAAACTAACTATAATGTGAACCCAAAGTTAACTCGAGCCCTAGATCTAGTTTACAAACCTTTGCTTAGCGAACTTCAAAATAGGGCGTCTCCGTCAAGATTACGTGAAGGCCATGCAGAGAATCAAAGTAATTGATTGCCAGTCGCCTTAAGAAATCTCACCTTAGGATGTAACATTGCCATCACTGTCAAGATTATCAAATCAAACTTCCCCGTCAACAGCCTTAAGACACGTATCCAAATTTGTCCCCTACTATAAAATAGCCATGCAGATGTAAACACTCCAGTTCTAGAACCCCATAACTCTCCCAAAAGTAGAGAATTCTTCCCAACCTACACTCCATTCTCCTCATTTCAACCATCATCTCGTTCCCTTGTTCACCTCACTGGTTAATAATTGGTGCAATGAGTGTGAAGAGACATGACGCATCTAGGTAGTAGTGATTCTCCTAGCATTAAGTTTGATCCTCTCAATGATCGAGTTACGAACCCCATTGGTCATAAAATCAGAACAAATACAGAGTAAACCAGGAAATCAAACCAAGACCCGTTGTATGTTGGTTAGTAATATCCCTCACAAAACCAAAATCAACAAAACCCTTACCAAAAAAATCCACACCACTAGTTTTACCAATATCCGCATGGTATTACAACCTCCAAAACTTGCCCCACATCGGAGCATCACCAATAAACCAAGGTTCTCAACATCATCAATCCAATAATCAACATTATCTAGACATACAAGAAAGAATAAGAGTTATGGAGGAGCAAGTGTCCTCTTAGAAAAAGAGATGCGAAGAGCAACAAAAATTTATCTAGGAGCAGATAGATAGGCAAAAACAAGCAGATGAAAGAAACGCAAAGCTCATTAAGGAGCTCAAAGCAAATAGGATGAACTAAAAGAAAAATCTCAAGCGTAGAAGGGAAGAGTTCATCCTTGGAGCAAAACGATCGCTAGCATAAAAGTCAAGGTAATGAAAATTTAGTAGATGAGGATGTTGATATGGATAATAGAGTTGATAGTTATGATGAGGACTATGATGATAATTATAGCTGCTCTAATTAAAATACCTTGGAGCAAAAATTAGAGAAGTTAAAGAAATATTTATAGGATTTTCAAAAATTAGAATCTTCTGGATTAGTGAATAAGTATAGAAATTAGCCGATAGCTAAAAAAGTATTATGACATTATGTTTCCCCCATGTTTAAATTCCCCAAAATGATGTATGATGGTCAATGAGACACCTTAAGACCATTTGACCCATTATGTATATCATATGAATATATGTGGGGTTTCAAATAAAGTTAAATGTAATGCATTTTCAATGACATTAAAAAACTCAGCTCAAGTATGATATCTAGAACTACCATAACATTCCATCACGAATTTTGAACAATTGGCGGACCTATTTATGAGCAAGTTCTTACAAATATGACATTAAAGCAATCTCCTACGTACCTCATGTCTATCAAGAAATGTGAGGATAAGCTTTTGAGAGATTTTGTGAAAAAGTATACGACGACTATGGTCACAAAAGATGTTTTTGAGGAATTTGTTGTTAAAGCTTTCATGTTCGAAACAAATTGCCAGTTTTTGAAATATAATTTGATTGATAAACCTCCAGCCAACTTCTCGTCATTATATGAGAAGGCTCACATTTTTGCTGAAAGTGATGAGTTAGAAAAAGCTAAAGTGCAAGCGTAATAAACTAAGGGTCATTTTGTTTACATGTAAAAGGTTTTACGGAAAATATTTTCTGCACTTTCCTGTGTTTGTTTCACAGAAAATAGTTTAGTCAATGGAAAATGACTTACAGGTCAAGGTAAATAAGCCATTTTTCCTGTAAAATGACTTACCCTTTTAAAAAGCGTAAGTCATTTTCTAGAAAAGAGCTCGTCTATAGATAATTTTATTTTTATATAAAAATTAACTTAAATCAAGCTTAATAATATTTTATTTTTATTTTTATTGATAATAAATTTTATTTTTATTTTTAAAAATATTTAAAATATTATATTTTCAATATTATTAAACGTACATATTTAATTATTTATATTTAGTCATATAATAAATTATTAATATAATAAATATAATTTATTATTTTAATAAATTATTTAATATTTTAATTTTATTTTAATAATAAGTTTTAAAAATAATAATTTTAAATAAAATAATTCACATATTATTGAAAATATTCAATATTAATATTTTAATAATACATATTTATTACAATTATAAATATATTAATAATAAATTTTTGTAGTATGAAGGTTAAAATATGTCATAAATTTATATACACCCACAGATTTGTAATTTAGTTTTGTACTTTCATTTTCAAAATTTTGTCCCTTTACTTTTCAAATTTGAAAATCAAGTCCAATTGTTGCATCGTTAAATTTTTTGTCAATTTTGTTAATGTCACATTTTTAATAAAAATACTCACTTAGTAATCATGTAATTAAAAAATGATGTTACAATGAATCAATTTAACATAATATTTTTAATATATATGCAAAAACAATGTAAAATATAAAATTATAGATAAAAATAAATTGAATTAAACAATAAAAAAAGTAAATCTCAAATATTTGTTTGTTTAATTGAAAACAACTTTTATAAAATATTTTAAAAAAATCTACCAAACAACAGAAAATATTTTATACAGATTCATCCAAACACCAGAAAATATTAGCTTTTCCAAGAAAGTAAATCATTTTCTAAAAATCATTTTCCGAAAGTCATTTTCAGTGAAACAAACGGAGCCTAATGCACGAACCTTAGGAGATTTCCACAATTCTCTGAAAGATAGGAGATTTCCACAATTCTCTGAAAGATAGGCCCCCATTTCATCATAGAGTTGGAAGAATTCGTTCTCAACATTCGTATTCGGGTGTACGAATATTGAAGTATTGTGTTAACCTTAGGAGGCGACGTCTATTACACAATTACACCAATTAGGGCTGATTTTCTCCTAAGGCAGTGGTTATTCTATGACACAGTGATTCTTTTATTTGTTTACGCTCAATTTATTTATTCTGTCAGTGCTAACTATTTTGTTTTGTAGTAGTATATTCACGTACAAAATAAATACACTTATAAAATATCTAATACTTAAACATAAACTTCAATACTATTATGAACCTCCTAACAGTTCCTGAAGGTCTCTTTAAAACTTTTATTCGCCCGGGGAGGAGGGAGGCAATTGTTATACCTTAGGCAACGAACCTTGTGAACCTCATAGCATATCTCGCAAATATCATAAGATACCCATAGAAGAGCTTGGCACGTGTTCTCCGATGAAACCAACAATATTGCAGACCCAAAGTTAACTCCAAGCCTTATGGCTAGTTTGCGAACCTTTGCTTGACGAACTTCAGAATAGGGCATCTTCGTTGAGATTACGTGAGGACCACATGGAAAACCAGAGTAATTGGTTGCCAGTTGAACATAACATCACCATCACTACCAATATTATTATCAAATCAAACTTCCACGCCGTTAACCTTAAGTAACATATCCATATTTGTCCCCCACTATAAAAGAGCCATGTAGACAACTCACATACACTTGCATAAACACTCTTGCTTCTAGAACCCCATAACTCTCCAAACAAATAATTCTCCTTAACCTACACTCCATTAAATCATCATCTCCTTCTCTTATTCACCTTACCAGTTAATAATATGTATAGAATTGATATGTATATAAAATATTATAATTAAAAATATAAAAATATGTATAAACCTAACAAATATAAACCCAACAAATTTAATTGTATAGAAATATATAAACTTAACAAATATAAAAATAACTAATTAAAATTAATATTGCTAAAAAAGTAATACCTACGAACTTTGGGCAAGAGAATGAGAATGAGAATTTTGTTAAGAACTTCAGTAGATATATAGGAAGCATAACATTAAAACAAACTATAATTCAATTCTCCTACTATAATACTTACAATTCTTAATATGATAAAAGAAATGTATAAAAATATGACTAAGATTCATAAAATAAAACTAAAGGAAAAATATTAAAATTATTTTAAAATAGAAAAAAAGTAATTAATAATTCATATTAGAAATATGATCACACTTGTAAGCGTTTGAAAAAATGTCTTTAAAATATAAATTTAAAATTTAAAATAATATACAATAAAATGAAACATATGGCTTGAAATTAATTAATAACAACAGATAAAATTGTTACGATATTAAAATAAAAAGTTTAGATTAAATTGTGAGTAAAATGAAATTTAAGCACATAAATACATTATATTAAGAATGTTAAATGTACTACAATTGTTTATCATTGTATTGTCATCAATATTGAGTTCTTGTCAAAGTTGACTTGTGGCACCAATTCAATTAACAACATTTTCAATATTAGAAATTTTATCATACAGTATGCACGTGGAAACCACTATTTAGAACACATATATGAATTTAAAAATAACATATAATAAATAATGAAATGTATGGTTCAAACTAATTAATAATAAAACATATATTATGTTCTTATTTCAAAACACCAACTTAGCCAATGCATGAATAATAGATTATATTATGCTCTTATTTTCATTCAATAATGTATTTTAAAATAAATCTTTTGTCTGTTTAACTCAGCCAAGTTGATTTTAAATCTAATTGAATTTAAGGTATTTGTTGAACCAAGCTTTATTTGACAATTTATTTTGATATACAAAAATCATTTTAAACATAACTTGGTAAAAATTTTATTTTAAATGATATCTAAAAAGAAAAATTGTTGAATTTATACTAGAAAATGTTTTAAGGCCAATTTAGTTAAACAACCTTTCAAACATTTTTCAAATAAGTTAAAAATGCTCTAGGTCAAAAAGTATCAATTTGGCATCGATACTTTTTGTCAAGTATCAATAAATTTTAGTTAAGCATCGATAAATTCATAGTTTTATCAATAACTTTTTCAGTATCAATATGAAAATGACATTTTGTCTTTCAAAGTATTTATCAAGTATCGATACAATATCGATACCTTCTACTTGGTATCAATAAATTTCTTCAAGTATCAATAGTGGTACACTTTTATCCATACATTTTTCTGTATCGATACAAAATTGACATTCTAACTTTCAAAGTATTTATCAAGTATCGATATATTTTATTTGGTATCGATATTAATGGCTCTAATGATCGCTAAATTGGGCATTAGATGCTAATAGTATCGATACCTGTAGAAAAGGTATTGATACTTATTTTTGCAGGTGACATTTAATGCACTGGTTATTTCATCATTAACTACTCTATTCAATATTCCAACAATCATAATGATTGAAAATCAATTTAGGAGTATAAATACCATTTTTAAAATGTTCTACAACAACAAGAGAGATTATCTAAGTTTAGATTTCAATCAAACAACCTTTGTGCTTAACTTTTCATACTTTTTCTTGTACAGACTTGTGAGCTGTCATTGTTATTTATTTAGCTCAAGTGTTTTTTTTGTTTCATTTGTGCATTGGCAAACAATCCAATTTTGCAAGGGTTAATTCTTAGTTTGTTTATTTGTTTCACTATTTAAGAGAGTTATATCTTAAGGTTTGGGTAGAAAACTTAAGGAAGTTGTAAGGTTAAACCTTATCCTCAAAGGTAAGGTATGAGAGTTGGCAATTGGGGTTGAACCACTCTAAATCGTTGTGTTCAATTGTTCTATTTTTTCTTTCAAGCTTCCACAATTTTTTTAAAAGTCAATTTATTTCCTCTTGGCCATTTTGGATTGATTAATCGAGCTAACAATATTGGGTTGTACAATTTTATATGGTTAGGTTAGGTTTAATATACCCTTTAGTATCAAATTGAATATTGATGTTAAATTTAGATACTTAATTGGGATAAAAAACTCAAGTATTAAATTAAAAAAACAAATTTACAGTCACCAAATTGAACATTGAAGTTAAATTTAGTTGCTAAATTGAGACAATAAACTCAGATACCAAATTGAGATAAAAAAAACTTATGTATTAAATTGAACATTGAGGCCCAACTCAAGTACCAAATAATGTATTGATCCCTATATTAAGAATACATTTTTAATTTTTTATAATCAAATCATAAGTAGTAATTTAGAGGTGGCAATGGGTTGAATCGGGTTGGATTTGGGTTAGGTCAATGTATGATATTAACACAATTCATACTTGTCCAAACTTGACCTATCAGAAATATGAAACTCAATTTTTTCAAACTTGTCTATATTTGTAAATAGTTAACTCATGCTTGTTTTAAATTTGCCCATATTATTATTATTTTTAAAAATCATGCTATTCTTTGATTTATTATTTAAAATTTTATATTTTTTCGTTGGATGAGTCTTAGCTTGGTTGGTATCAATATTGTTGTCAATGCACAAGACGTGAGTTTAAGTGCGCTGGAGCATAATGAGGGGTTATGAGTAGTTTTAAGCAGATAATTTATCAAATTTTTTATATGTATACATTATAATATTATACAGGCTTACCTACAAATTAGTACATAAGCTACTACATAAACTATACTCATTTTCTATCTTAGTACCTGAAATTTTTTTGTCACAAATAGTGCCTAAACTATTTTTTCCCCAAGTTGGCAACTCTATTAATCAAACTGTGAAAGTTTATTTTAAAAAAAGTTTTAGCACAGAAATTTGTACCACTTTTAATACTAACAAAAAAAAAAAAAGTTTAGGTAACAACTTGAAAAAATGATATTGTTATTATTTTGTCCTTTTTAAAATTAAACTTAATGCTTTACCTAACCAATGTACCGACTTGAAAAAATATATTTTAGGCAAGGGCAAAGCAGGATTATGATATTGAGGAGACAAAATGAGGTTTTAAAAGTTTGGGGAGCTAAATGTAAAAAAAAAAGAGCGTAAAAAGGATTTAAATTAAATAATTCATAACTACAATAAACTAAAATTATTATTTTACCCCTCAATTAAATTAAATTAGTGAAGTCCATCCCCATCGTGGCTTTACTCAAAAGCTTAGGATTGTTCCATATTTTGTGGCCCGAAACAAATTGAATTCCATTTTAACAAAAATACCCTTCTATTTTAAAACACCAACCAAAGACGCCCGGGCTACTCTTCAGAAAAATATTAAAAAAAAAAATGGCCAAGGAGCTTTGCTCTGGGGTAACAGCTTTGTTATCCATAAACACTTGGCAAGGCCAGCAGCACCACCCCCATTGGGCGAGGTCCCAGCTGTCCCCGCTTCCCATCTCAGCCACTCATCGACTCACTAAGCACTCCCGGTTTCGAGTAGTCTGCCAAAGCGTCGAGACACAGGCCAAGACCGAGATATATGACCCGGAGTTTGGTGCCAAAGTTGGGCAAGACCGTCTCTTGAAGGTCCCTGTTTCTAACATTAGGAATTTCTGCATCATAGCTCATATTGATCATGGGAAATCAACTTTGGCTGACAAGTTGCTTCAGATGACGGGTACTGTACAGAAGCGAGAAATGAAAGAGCAGTTTCTTGATAACATGGACTTGGAGAGGGAAAGAGGCATTACAATCAAGCTTCAGGTGACTTTTCGGATTGCACAACTTCTATTGCTATTAAAACCCAGTGCTGCGAAGTGTTTTGATGGATTTCTACACCCTTATTTCTTGTCAGTATATTACTAGGCGTAGCTTGGTTCTACTTACAAAGAGTGGGGGGGGGGGGAAATACAGACATGCTTCTCTCTTGTGCTTATAAGGGTTCGGTGGGAAGAGTTTATACAATTCTAGTTCAAAACATCCATCTCAGTGGGTTGAAGCTCTAAGCAGTCCCGTACCATAGTGAAAAGGGAACTGAGTAATTTAATCTCTATACATTTGATATTTGTGCAAACAAATAAAATTGATAACAGTGTTAGTGGAAAATCATCCAACGTGAGCTTTTGAAATGTAACAAGTATATGAGCTGGTATCTTACAAAGCATATGTTCTTAATATAAAAAATTCTTTCATTGTTTTAATTCTATCTATAGGTCTAGATTGTCAGATTTCAGAAGTCCACAGTTTTCTATCAACATTGTTATCATTTTACTCATTTGGATAATATTAAAATACAAGTGCTAAATTACTCAGTTGTATTGTATATGGACTAAAGTGCATCTTTGATTATATTATAGGAACTAACTCTACTTTAATCGCTTCAGTGTATCTTTCCTATCTGCACATTTGTTCTTACTTCTTCTTGCTGACTGTAATTTGAGGAGAAGGTATCCTTGTTATCATTAGAATTAAAGTTCAAAACTGCTTCAGTTTTCATTTTGAGCTGCCCAGTCTGTGCATATTGCACGTTGCATATAACTGTGTGAATGTGTCTGTGCTAGTGTGACAATTTAATCATATGATTGGCTTTGTTATGCTTAATGTTTAACAGTATCATATTGGATGTTCTATATGCATGAAAATGGGAAGAGGGATTTCCTTACTTCTAATAATGCATCCAGCTGCTTTTCAATTTCTTATTTGAATTGGTTGACATTGGAAAGTGCCACTGCAGAAATGTATAAGGAGACTTGGCTAAGTACAAGAGTTTAATAAAATCTAAAGCATCTAACATTTCCATGCACAAAAACGCTACCTTGTTAGGAAACTTCTCTTCTAATTTAGTTTCCAAAGCAAGCTCTCCTTAGTTTTGTTCGTTACTTATTAAATTTTTTTTGGGTCACAAAATAGTTTTACCAGGTCTCCATGTAAGGCTGTCCTCTCTGCTCAAATCACCCATCTTATTGTAGAGCAAATAAATGAAATTGGAGTTTGACTCTTTTTATCAATCTTGCACATTTCCTAAAACTTCACATTCCAATCCAAGCCAATCTCCCATCAGGCCTGGATAAACTATACTTGACTTTGAACTCTTATTTTTCATGCACTCTACCACATTGAATGTCTTCTCTAAAGGAGATAAGATTTCTCACATCAAAAGAAACACAAGCGTGAACAGCATCTTATTTTTCATGCACTCTACCACATTGAATGTCTTTACTAGCCAACTTTCAAATTTCAACAACTTACTTTGTGAGAAGCTTTGTACTTGAACAGCATCTTGCCTTTATGCTTCTTGCTTTTTCTTTATGCTAATGCTACAAATTATTAGTTCCCTCAACCCCTTTTTCTTTTATGTATAAATAATAAAAACAAACTAAGCATTTTCTCAAGGTCAATTACAAAACCGCCTTGTATGTGTTTGAAAATTGCATTTATATGGTTATATCTTTCCTATCTTCGACATCTCCTTTATCATAGTTGCAAGAAACTTCATGCCTATTAAAATTTTCTTTCACATCCCTTCCCACGAAGTACAGCCACGCTTGAATGAGACGAAGATCTCTCTCTCTCTCTCACACACGCACACATAAACATTATAATTCAATTAAACATCTAACTGGTTAATTGCCAAACCTTTCAAAGTAAACACCAAAACCTTGCTTTCCGATGTGACTTTTTTTGTCTTTGCTTGAAACTCTATGCCTTCTGTGGAAAGGCTTCAATACCATGTCAAGCTAGAAGAACCGAGCCAGCCCTTATTGCAAATTTGATGGGGCCTCTCCTTGTACACTTCTGTGGTAGTCTCATATCTCTTAATTTCTTATCAAAGTCAGTGTTTAGTGAGACACAGTGGGATGCTGTAATTTTATACTTTGACTTCAGGTGTAGCAGTATTGATGTCTCCCATTTTATCCTTCTATATGCCTTATTGTGGCACAATAACAATCCAATTCAGAACTTCCTTTCATATAATTTTCTCAAGATATATATATATTATGCCTTGCAACAATTTTTGAATGTTGACTTGCTTTTTAATATTGGAGAACTCATGTGTCTAAGCTAAATTGTATCAAAAAGGTCAGATTAAGCATTCTTGATTTTGCATGCTTGCTGTTCATGGAATCTGTTATGAGGTTATCTCTTGATTATATGCATTTTTTCCTGATAGTTGATGTTCCAGCTAATTTATCTATTTGCAGGCATCTCGGATGCGTTATATGTTTGAAAATGAACCATATTGCCTGAATCTAATTGATACTCCTGGGCATGTAGACTTCTCTTATGAGGTACTCATCTATATTTGATATAGCAGATACAGACAAAATTTGTTACTGCTTCACATTTCAATATATAAGTGCCTTTGTTCATTTCTAATTCAATGTCAGGTCTAGAAGTTTTTTTTTCCCAAGTTGTAAAAATAAACTATTCTTACCACATTTGCATGATCAGACCATATTAGGTAATGAGCTATAGCATGCAAGGTGGAATAAGGTTGTTATCTTATTGAACTAGGAATTTGATGTAGTATAGATACTTGTCATGGCTTATATATAGTTAGTTACAACTTTCAAGTCTAGAAAAATTTTCAAATGATGAGGTTATTGTTGTTATGAATGATATATGGGAACATTCTTCTTTTTGTATGTGGGGACTGACAAACATACATGGCCACTTAACAGCAACTCCTTTACGATTTACATATGTGTAGATTCTCTGGTAGAATGATTCTTTTTATAATTTGACCTGAATTTAATAACTATTTGGTTTCCTTTCTTTCTGACACACATTTTTTATTTAGGTTTCCAGATCACTTGCTGCATGTGAGGGTGCTCTACTTGTTGTAGATGCTTCTCAGGTTACTTTATGCTTGCCACTGCTTTGAATTGATAATTTAATCTCTTTAAATGATTTCAAGTTATGGTTCATACTTAATTTGACCTTTTATTTTGAGGGTAGTATGCTGGAACTTAAATATAGTTATATCTACCTTAGCACTGTTGCTGCTGCTGCTGCTACTATTATTAGTGTTACTGGACAGCATGTATTCTGTTGTAGGGTGTGGAAGCACAAACTCTGGCTAATGTATATTTGGCCTTGGAGAACAACCTTGAAATCATCCCTGTAAGTTTAGTCATCCTTTGTTTTGTTGTTTAACTTATTAAATTTACATTCTGAAGTTAGCTCATTCGTTTGGTGACCGACTTATTAAAACAACAAACATAATTATTTTAACTAACCATGCATGTGCTGTGGCTATTGTTACTATTTTCTTTCATAAAGTACTTAGGTTTTCCCATATTCTTTGGTCTTGGAAGCTGTTGAATATGATGTGTGATGACGTGGAAGGCAAACTAGGTTACAAAATCTGATATAGGTGTTGGAGAGATTGGGATAAGCCGTTCAAGCTATCAGGATCTGATTAGTCTGTACTTTAGACAAATGATACGAAAAAGGGACAAAGCTAGCTGTTTGCCTCACACTAATACATTTACAGGTTAAAAATACTGAAATAGCCCTTGCACTTTGCAAAAGTTTCCCGTATAAGCCACTATTCTTTTATTGTACCCAATTTAGTCCTTAAAGTAACATTTTTTTTGAAGTAATCCTTATTTTGGATGGAAGCCCATCAAAATCCATTTTCTCTGCCATTTTAGGGTTTACTTGGCCATTACTTTACTATATCAGCATTTGCCCGACCATTATCTTTTCCATAACCGCACACACGGGGTACATTTTGAAAATTCATGCCGACTTGGTGCTTTTATGGCATGCGACATCAGTTTTGCAGAGCCCTTATTTTTCCATCTATGTGCCCTGTCGGCACCTATGTGGCACGTATAAAGTCCATTTTTACCTTGATGTGGCAAACAAATTGGGTTCCAATGTTTTCCATCCAAATAAGGGCTTAATTAAACAAAAATGTTACTTGGGGCTCAATTGGGTACTATAGAAGGATCTGAGCTTATTTGGGAAATTTGAGAAAGTAAGAGCTTTTTTTAATATTTTAGTCTTTAAGAAACCAGTTTGAAGTTTCTCTTTAGGGCTTGCAACATAGAGTTGATAAATTATATTGATGTTCTATTGTGTTGCAGAGAAAGCAATTCAAGCGTTATATAGGCTGAAATATATTTATCTTACAGAGTAAACTTACTTGGACCATAAAGTATAGATTAAATTAAACTTTTATTAATGACTCAGACTGGCCCTTGTAATTGGATGATGAACTTGAAAAAGTGAAGGGAAAAATTTAAAGCTGCTATGGTGCTGCAAACATAAGCAAAGTTTACCATGAAAAATATACACTAAGATGCTTTGTGCAGCAACTAAGCAGCAAAAACAGGATGGTTCCTCTTCAGCCCTGAATTGAATAAATTTACCAAATCAGTGTTTGAGGCTTGTGACTCTGTTATGTTCTATTCCTTTCCTTTTTTACTATAACGGACATATGCCTCTGATTTCCATCAGCATACTTACGAATTTGTGTTTCCTCTAATTTTAGTTCCTTTCTCAATGAACTATAAATTCTATCTATCTCTTATTTTTCATGATTGTCTGATGTCTGTTCATATTTCATCATCCATTATTCATATATATTCATTTGGTTCTATGCTGCCTTCATCCAATCTTTCAATATGCTTTTGCTATCTACCCTGAGAACTAGCAATCTGTTTCTCCATTATATATATGAATCCTGTTTTGAATCTGGTTTACTTTATTTTCTCTCCATCGGTGTTCACATCATTCTGCCTTTGGATAAGTGATGTGATTTATAGGATGATTTGGTTTTCGTCTTTCTGCAGGTTTTAAACAAGATAGATCTTCCAGGTGCTGAGCCAGATCGTGTTATTAGGGAGATTGAGGAGGTTGGTCAGTTTAGACATTAATGCATTTGTGCAGTGTGTGAGCGTCTGCTCGTGTCTCTGTGTAAATCTGTTGAAGCATTTGCATTGCATCCTCTCATAGTTTTATGTAAAATTATGGTGCTTTTCTACTGTTGTAATTTTGTAAACTGATCCATCTGCTGGATTTACTAATCATAAGAAATGATTATCATTCTGAGTGTTTTGGACCTACTGCTAAGTTGAACTTCTTTGTAGGTTATTGGTTTAGATTGTAGCAAGGCAATACCATGCTCGGCAAAGGTTAGTTCAGGACTTCTATTTCCTTTATTTACATGCTCAAATAGTTTCTTGTAGCATGTGGTAGTTCTGAACATAGGTTGTTTCCTCTGTTAGGAGGGAATCGGTATAACAGAAATTCTTAATGCCATTGTTGAAAGGATTCCTCCACCTCGTGATGCTGCTACGAGTCCACTAAGAGCTTTAATATTTGATAGGTATAATTCAGGCATTTTTTTTATTCATTGAACTTGTTGGTTATATTAACTTATACTCTACGGATCATGTCTCACATCTAGTTGACACATATTTCTTTTAGTGGATTTAATATTATTTTTCTCCTATATTGTTTCTATGACCTTGAGTTCTAATGCTTGGATCTAAATAAGTTCATAACATAAATGTAAATAGTGAACTGTACTGTCCTATGCTATTTTCAAATTGCTTTTCAGGTTTCAGTCATGTGATGCATGGAAATGTTTATTTTCTAGTCTGATAACTTCAATTTTTTATTTTTCCATTTATGTTAAATAATCAATTCAATAACGTGCTTTGCAATGAAATTTATATAGTTCTGTTCAAGTAAAAGGAATAAGGCTGCTACTATGTTGAATCAAAGTGTATGCATGCCATTTCTTTTATCCCAACCATTTGTTTCTCTTTCCGTTTTGTTTTCACTTCAACTTTTTCTTTCTCCCTTCATTCGCTATTTTCTTTCCTTCGTCCTTCCGTTTTGTGTTATATTATTTATTTAATTTTTAGCCAAAATCTTGCTTTTTATTTATTCATTTTGTTTCCTTTGTTTTTCCTCTCACCTTTTAGAATTTAAAATTTCATCTTTGAACTTATTTATTTAGTTTCTAACATGCATTAGAAAGGAGCAAGAATCAAGTTGTAATAAAACCTATAAGTTGAAATTGTATTTAAATATTCAGATATTAATATAAAGTATCTCTTGTTATATATTTATAAGTTTAGTATTTTAATATTTAATAAAACATATTTTAAAATTTTAATCTTTTAAATAATAAATATTACACCCTTTTCCTCTTTCTTTCCATGTCTATATCCTGCTTCTATCCACGGTCCGTATTACATGCCTTCTTAGACTTCCTAATGTAATAATTGGTTACTAAATTCAGAAATGTCTACTTCTTGGCATATAACTCATTTCTTATATAACACTTGTGAACATTGCTGCCATCGTTGTACGAAGTTTTCTTTTTCAGGTTGCATAATGTTTTCTTGAACTGCCTTGAATTACTTAAATTGCTTTGAAATGTCTCCACAGCTACTATGATCCTTATCGTGGTGTTATTGTCTATTTTCGGGTCATAGATGGGAGGATAAAGAAAGGTGACAGAATTTATTTTATGGCCAGTAATAAGGTAAAGCATTATTTGTCTCATTCTTTTTGTTCCTTTCTATATAGAATGTACAGTTTCTTTCATCCTTCACATAAAAGTTCTTATAATACACGTCTTACATGCAGGATTATTTTGCTGATGAAGTTGGAGTTTTATCTCCCAATCAATTACAAGTGAACGAATTGTATGCGGGTGAGGTAAATTGTTTTTGATCGATGGTTATTTTTTCCTACTAGCATTATTCTGTTTTCTGCTTGCATTCCCCCCCTCTCTCTCTCTCTCTCTGCCTCTCCCTCCCTCCCTCTCTCTCCCTCGCCCTCTCCCTCTCCCTCTCTCTCCTCTCAATTTAACACTAAGAAACAAAATATTGAAATAAGCAAATAACACAGGAACATAAATAAGCAAACAATCACGGAATCAATTCACAAAAGTAGTAGTCAGAAAATCTTTCGGTTAATGACATTTAATAACCTAAGTCAGACAATCACTAATCTAGGCATAATAAGTCAGATTGTCTCAAGATATAGGTTACTGGAGTTGATGTATAGCTTACAGGCTCCTAGTTATACCTGAGTTGGTGTATAACTTATAGGTGGTAACTAGAACTTAATTGTCACTCTCGTCATTCTCTCACTAATCTAAGTTAGCCAATATCTTATAGGCTAGTCTTAATAATTGGTGTATATCTTAGTTTGGGTGACTATCCAACTAATCAGCTAGGGTCAACTCCTGTATCTTCCCTAGATTTTTACTATTTAAGTGTCACTCAGATTAGCAATAGCTAATTGATCCAGTTAATAGACTAAATTAGATTTTACCCTGTTTGAGTTATTGAACAAGTTAGCTTATGGTGGAAAGCTAATCAGTACAAGTAATTATGAAAACATAATTAAATGAGATATTAAAACAAAGGATAAGAGAAATCCTATTTGAAATGAAGAACAGCTGAAGATCCATTCTTATTGGAATCAAGAATGTTGGTAGCATCCCCTAGTGAAAATCCTTCAAAATTGATTATAAAAGCCAAATAGCTGAAAAATTGAACTAAAATCTCAAAACCTAAAACTAGGAAATGTTCTAAAGCCTAAAAATTTTGTACGGTAGCTTCTTTCTAGGTTACAAAGTGATAACTTTGTTAAAAGCATGAAATGGATGGGAAAAGACCTAAAACCTTCGTGCAAAATGCAGCAATTCGATAATAAGCTGTCACAGTGCCACGGCTCTAACTTCTGGTGCCACAACCCACTGCCCTCATCCTGCCCAAATATCTCTGCTTCGCTTCAATCGCTCCGCTTTTTCTACATCCAACTTTTCTCATTCAAACTCCTTAAAACCTACAAGAAAACTTTGTAAAAATCTTATTCAAATCAAAGTAAATAAGAACATTATAAAAGCACTAAAAATATGTATAACAAACACTAAAAAGTTCAAATTAAAATGCAAATTAAAAAAAGTAAAATAAACTAAAATGACTCTAAAACATACAAAAACAACTTAGAAACAAGCTAAATAAGGCCTACAATGGACCTAAGATGAGGACTCATCACTCTGGTTTGGGTCATTTAGGATTCGGATCATTTTTGTTTGGGACATTTGTTTTCAAGTTGTCGACTTTAATATTCAATTAGGTTAGTTTCAGGCTGCTTATACTGGGTTGAGTTCAAGAACACATTTTGTTAACTTGTGGTTGTGGCACACCTCCAACTTTTACTTTTATTCCATAAAAATAAATTAATAAAAGAAATAGATTTCATGCCTGCAGTCTTTGATCTAGCTAATATCTCCCTTTACGGTTTTCTAGGCAAAGCCTTTTTTTGTTTCTTCACACTTTTGAATCTAACTACCTAGGCATTTGGTGTCATTTTTCTTTCTTTTTTATTTCATTTGTTGACAAGTCTTTTATATCATTTTGAATGGCTTGCCTATTTATCATAAGAATAATAATAAGAACTAATTTTCACTGCATTCACTTTCAAGTCAACTTGTACTAATATTTATAAATAATAGGCAAGTAAAAAGTTTTTCCTTAACTCATGTAATTTGGGAAATAACATCATTTTCCAAATCCCAAACCCTCTCATTGATAAGCTATAGAACACCTTCAAAGCATGTGTTGAGCATATCTGATCTATAAAAATGTGTAAAGAATACAAATTGAAAAATAAACTAGGGTCCTCATACCGAATTAAAGCAGTCTACCTAAAACATATTTGAAGTATCTTGAGAAGTGCCACGTGAATATAAGGCTACTCACGCAAATGATGTATGATATGACCACTTAAGCTGAACAATGTTGACACATTTGTGTCTTCTCTATATTAATTGAACTTTTCCCCCCAATTCTCTTTCTTTCTGTGTTCAACCTTTTATATTATTTGAATGCTTTTAGGTAGGATACCTTTCGGCATCAATAAGGTCCGTCGCAGATGCTAGAGTGGGTGACACTATTACTCACTATGATAGGAAAGCAGAAAGGTCATTACCTGGATATGAGGAAGCCACTCCAATGGTCTTTTGTGGTCTATTTCCTGTTGATGCAGACCAGTACATTCAGTTTTCCTTTATCTTGAATTTCAAAAGCTCATTGCAAGTGCCTGTCTGTGGCATTATTCATTTTTATGTAACGTATTGCTGGCAGGTTTCCTGAGTTACGTGATGCTTTGGAAAAATTGCAACTGAATGATGCTGCGTTGAAGGTAATTTATATAACTAAACATAATATCTAACAAACTCTTGTTACTTTTTAATGCTTAATGCATTTATGTTTTTTGTTTCAAACGGAAGTAGGTTATCAAAATCATTGTTATTTTGAAAATAAGATTGCTGCTGTAGCTGTCTAGAATTTGTTTTTGGTACACTTCCACTGCCTTTATTGCATAGTCAGATAGGCATATGTTTCCACTTAAAATAACATATATTCTTCACACCACACTGCAAGGTTTGACACAATGAGTCTGAGCCCATAAACCAGACTGAAAAAATCTGAAACTTGATTTGATGAAAGTGTTGAAGACTAAAACCTGAAGAACCCAAACTCATGTGGCTTGATCCCTAAACAGCCCAAGTTCAAAATCACTTAAGCCCAAAATGATCCAGGTTATTGAGATCTTCTCAATCATAAAACCTGTAATAACTTGAATTTATTATTAAAATATGAATAATTGAATTGTAAAAAATATTTGTTACAAAGCAAAACTTTAATTATCAATTTTTTATTTCTTCATCTGCTTTAGATGCAAACTACATCAATCTTACCATATATGTTAGTATTGATAGTTTTTCTGATGAATTACTTCAGTGTGATAATATCTGTTTCTTGTTCTTTTGGTCTTATATTTATAGTTTGAGCCTGAGACCTCAAGTGCTATGGGGTTTGGCTTTAGATGTGGCTTCTTGGGTCTTCTTCACATGGAAATTGTTCAGGCATGACACTTTTGCCCCCGAAGTTCTCTTATATATATATATATATATATATAAACGCGTCTTGCTGTTGCTTCTTACTACAAGTTCAAATTCTGGATAATTTTTGAATTCCGTGTTGGCTCTAACAATTTTTTTACAGGAAAGACTTGAAAGGGAGTACAATCTGAGCCTTATAACCACTGCTCCTAGTGTTGTGTACAGAGTGAACTGTGTAGATAATGAAACAGTAATTTCTCCTCAACCCTATAACACTTTATTTATATCATATTTCAAGAATGTTTCCAAGAAGCTGATGCTGTGTTATAGCTGATTATGCCTTTGCGTCAAAAATAAACTCGGAATTTTGAGAAAACAGTTGTAACCAATTTGCATTGTCATGCTGATTTCCCTTTGTATACTTCATCCATGTTGTTTTGCATTGAATGGAATGATTTCTCTCCATGAAAAAAAAGAAGACAATATTTGGGCAAGTATTGAGATGAAACCTAATATCTTATAATTTCTGAAGATGCTCTATGTGTGTGTGCATGCACCACATTCTCGTAACAGAAAACGGAAGACTATGTGAGTATTTGAATCTGACTATGCCTGCATGGAACTTTTGAATAACTTAGATTGAAATTTTAATGGAAAAGATTCGTATGTTTTATGGACAATATGGACATTTTTCTCAGATACACTTAGGAAATTATTACTCCAGATAATGTAACATGCTACAGAACTTGAGAGAATCCCTTAATGTTCACTATGTAGAAAAATTGTTCTTTATCATTTGATTTCTGGAGGTACCAAATTTTCTATGTTGTTTCCTTAGTTCATGCTAAAACTGTACAAGGAAGCTAGTTTAGGAGGATTCTTTGGTTTCATCCTGAAGTAGCTATGCTATCTTTCTAACCACACAACTCTGATCCCACTATAAAAGGAAAAATAGCAAAAAGTAAAATTAGTGGCGTTTCAGTTTCTTGACAATTTCTTTCACCATGGATTTCTTTGTCCTTAGGCAGCATACTGGTCCTATTCTCTTGGGCAAGCTTGTAGCCTTTAGATGCTTGTTAACTTTATTTGAATTATTGTTTCTAGTACCAGTGGCATCATTTTTCTGTTGGCAACAAGTTGATTGAATATCACAGTGTTACTAGATGATTTTCACAGTATTTGGTGATGGAGAAATATGTATTGTTAATATTCCGCTAATGGAAGGCTTGTATTTGTTATTTCTGATTGATAAGTTGGTTTTTCCTGTGCAATTTAATTATAGCATGTTTCATCTCATACTTATCGCTTTTCAAATATGAATATTACTGAAGGTTGAGTGCTCAAATCCATCTTTGCTTCCTGAACCTGGACAACGAAGGTCAATTGAGGAGCCAGTTGTTAAGGTTATTTCATTTATCTTGAGTTATTTATTACTTAATTATTTTAAATGAGACCGTCTGTAACTTGCAATCTCATATGCTATTCTTTATCATTTGACATTTACAGATTGAGATGCTTACGCCGAAGGACTATATTGGTTCTCTGATGGAATTGGCTCAAGACAGAAGAGGAGAGTTCAAAGAGATGAAATATATCACTGAGAATAGAGCATCCATCATCTATGAGTTACCCCTTGCAGAGGTGAAATTGTCCTGCTTTATATTCAACTAAAGATCTCTTTATAGATGGCATCAACCGCTTTTATGTATAATTTTCCATTATTCTTTCACTCAGTCTATGTTCATTTCACAGATGGTAGGTGACTTTTTTGACCAATTGAAGTCCAGAAGTAAGGGCTATGCTAGCATGGAATATACATTCATTGGGTGAGTTCTTGCAAGAGTAGCTGTTATATTCTTATTTCTAGGGTAATAAACTGCTTTCCTTGTCTCACTGGAAGTCAACACTTGAGAAGTTTATCTAGTTTGTTTTTATTCTATATCACAGAAACTTTCTTGAATAAGAAATAAAGTGTAAGATACATAATAAGGGAGAATCTGGGAATTCAGCTTTGCGATTTGGCATCATTTACATTTTATCTCTATAATTTATTGCAGAGGCTTTTATCTTTATGCTTTATCATTTTGCAAGAAGCAATGACTTTTGAGTTAACTCCATACTACTTCTGTTTCTGAGAGACTTGACATATTTTTCAAATATTCAGTTCATTTTGCCTAATTATTCTTCTTTTTTCCCTAGGTTTACATTTTTCCCATTGTTTCTTTTCATCTCTCCACTATATCTTTGGCATTAAATAGTAATAATTTGAATTGATGTTTTGTCTTGAAATTTAATTGCTTAACACTCTATTAAACGAAAACATTTCATGATTATGCGTTGATGTTGGAAAGTTATTGAGCTCTTAAAATTAATTAGAAATATTTATTTTGGGAAATCAAGTATTTCAAAGTTGTGTTTGCACCATTGTCACAATCGTGTAATCATTTCTTCTTTCATTACCAGGTATAAGGAAAGTGAATTGATAAAGCTTGACATTCAGATTAATGGTGAGCCCGTGGAACCATTGTCCACTATCGTGCACAGGGATAAGGTAAGGCTCATCTTTCATTATGTTTTAACTCTTAGGAGAAATAACCTTTTCTTATGTTTAAATTCTGTCATTCTTGGTGGGATTCTGTCGTTTGAAATAAGTGCAAATTTCTGATAAATTGAGTCAACACATTTCTTTTTTCAAAAATTTTAGTTCCAATAAGATTTCCATAAAAGGAAATGACTTCTTGATCAACTAAAATCACCCTACGCGACTTTTTTTGTTTGACTTAATCCTTTCTTTCTTGATAACCAATTCTTGTACAAGTTATCAAGTAGGAAAGTATATATATTTTCTTATTGGAAAGGGAGTAGATAGCTTGTATGGATTGCGAATGTGATGGAAGAAAGGTTGATGTGCTAGCATTGATGGTGGGGTTTTAAATGTGGCAAAAAGATTGCCCAAAGGTTACGTTGTTTGAACAAGGTAATTAGTTGGTTGATGGGAACGCTAAAGATGGATAGGATGTGACTAGTGTGGCTGAAGAGGTTTAGGATGAATGAAAAAATGGTTCCCCATTAAATAAGAAGCCTAGTTAATGTAATTGAATGAAAGTGTAATTACTAGGGTAGTAATTACACTCTCTTGTAATTATAAAGAATTGTAGACGTGTTTGGCTGATAGAGTGTAATTAGATCGTAATTCTCTATGTTATGTTTGGTAGTACAAATTGTACTAACACATCTACATAATTTATATTTTAAAAAATTTAATTACCATAAAAATTATTAGTATGATAAAAATAATTTTGAACAAGTAAAAGAAAATTAAAATCAAATCATTATATGTATTATGTTAGTCTAAAAAGTAGATAATACGATTACTAATAAAAATAACGGAAAAATAAACATCATATGCAATTTTATCTAATTGTTGTAGTGCATATTTGTTGGATTATTCCATTTTTATTATTTAACATGTGCTTCTGTATTCTTATCATCATCTGTTAGTCCTTCACCAGTTTATCATCATTTGAATTTGAATCTACATTATTAAGATTATCAAGATCTCCTTCTTCCATGTACTCTTCGAAGTACGTAGATCATCTCAATTCCACCTATGATTGAAGTTATAAGATATGCAACATGTTAGTATGATACACATTTTTTAATGCTATACTGAGGTGATGTTGTTAATATGAGAAATATTTTTTTAAAACAATAAATGTCTTTTCAACCACATTTGGAAGTCTTGAATGTGTCAAATTAAAGAGTTTACAAGTTGTCTATGGTGTTTGTGTCTACCACCATTCTCTCAACTGGTATCATACCCCATGATATGGTGTAAGAAAACATTTTAATTTGCATAATTAGCATCAACCTTATAATATTTAGGTTCACAGTTCAAATAGTTTGTAGCTTTAATTATAAAAACTTAATTTGGAGAAAGATTTATGCTATGTTATATCCCTTTTTATAATATGTAAATTAAATCAAAATAATATAAAATTTATAATAGTTAAACCTTTATAAATTGTCCAAAACTTTCATAATACTTCTTATAAATAATATAATTTTTGCCATTACTTTTACAAGTTTTTAAATAAATAAGTAATGATAAAAACTATAGCCTTTTTAACGAATAAGTATATTGTTTTTATAATATATAGTATGAGTACATAAATAAGTTATGTCCATAATAAATAAATATAGTATAAAACTTTCATAACATGAAAATTATTTTTTATAATAAACATTTTGGTCATAACTTTAGAAACTTTTAGGATTTAAATAATATACCTTTTGTTATAACTTTATTAAATTCACAAATTAAGCCCAAGCCTGAAAGCTCATCCAAATAGGTTCTGATCCGATTGGAGTTGACTTAAAAAGTGAAAAGCCCAAATCTGAAAAAAATGAGCCCAGAAGTTCAAATCCTAAAGAATCCAAACCATAAAAGCTCGAAATTGACATGATCCATATCCTGCAAAAGCCCCAGTTGCAATCAGAGCCCTAGGTCAAGCTGTCTAGTGCTCCTCTTTTTTTATTTGAATTGTTACAGATATTTATCGGTATTCTTTGAATAAAAGGTTATATTCCATTTATATATGTGGTTTCAACTTTTACCTCATGGCACCATGTGGTTCTTTTTTTATTCCTTTTGGTTATAATTATCTTCCTGTATTTAAATTCTATAAACTCAGGGAGTTCTGCCACTAAATTTACCTGCTAAATTATAAAAATACCCTCAACTCAAAAGTCATCTATTCACATTAAGGTTCTTTTCATAATTTTATTAGATAAAATTGGCTAGCTATGTAACACCCCAAACCCGACCTGGACGTAATAGCTGAATCTAACGATATCACATGAGAGTGTTTTTGAAAACGGGTTTGACGAGAAAAATCTGTTCCAGTTGCTTAATCCTTGTTTTGCCACGGAGTAAAAACACATGGTCTTTA
This sequence comes from Gossypium arboreum, assembly GCF_025698485.1. Lineage (NCBI taxonomy): Eukaryota > Viridiplantae > Streptophyta > Magnoliopsida > Malvales > Malvaceae > Gossypium > Gossypium arboreum. Next base: position 7,415,797 of record NC_069073.1, on the reverse strand, counting down.
TTGTGACTAAAACGTCTCTTTTATGCGGAAGATTTAGAAAACCTTCTATTTTAGGAAAATTGTTTATTTTTAGAGAAAAATCGAATTTTAATAGTGCTTATCAGTAATGAAATCATCAACAGTTCAAAAGCCGAAATTAAAAGGCCAAAGTCCAGAATTACAACAAAAACCCCAAATAAATAATATATCAAAATCGGAAAAAAAAAAACAATGGAAATAGTCTAAAATTATTAGGTGTGGCTACCGTCGAGTCCTCCGCTACACCGATCCGCCTAGAGTTGGGGATTACTTGAACAGATTAAACAGAAATGGGTGAGTTTCGCAACTCAGTGTGTAATCCCCACAGATATCAAACATACAGAATAATCATCGGAAGTCAGAAATAAACAGTCTGAGGCCGGAGCCCATTACAGAATTAGTTCGGGCCTAAGCTCACTCAGATGTAGAATCAGATATAAATTAAGGTTTTAATCCAATCAGATACAAATGCAGAACAGAATATCAGAATCCTACCCACTAGCTTCTACATACCATCTCCATCCAACCCTACACACCATGTGAGGATAAAATCGACCCACCCATCCCTACACACCAAGCTGTAGCGAAATGCGGCATATAAACAGATATTTGCAGCTGAGCTGCCAGATAACAGGCTTAAAAGCCTTTCAGACACTTCCTCCATCAAATCATTAATCCACCTCGATGCAATGCAACATACAATGAATGGCATGCTAATATGCAATAATCAATCACACAATCAGTACAGTATTATCAGGCTCAGTACAGATATCATAAAATAGATCACACGTTTAGGGGTCCAGATAATGCTTACCGACCCTACAGTAGGTTACAGTCGACTTAGGCGACCCGTGCAACCTTACTGAATTTTCTTTCAGAAAAATAGGCTTACACGCCCATGTGGCTTGCCGTGTGGCCCACACGGCCCAAATTAGCCTTGGCCGTGTGGATCACACGGCCTAGCCCAAAAATCCCACACGCCCGTGTGGCCCACATGGCTCATTTGATCGGGCCCGTGTCTCACACACGGCCTCTGTGTCTATCGTACGGCCTCTCAGCCTCTCAGCCTAGTGCGTCGACCACACGGCCTTGTACTGCCACACGGCCTCCCACATGGGTGACCACATGCCCGTGTGGCGTCGACAGTTCTGTTTTTTGGCTTTTTTCGATTCTCGTTTTCTGTGCAATCAAGTACACACCTGTGTCGTTTCCGTTGCTAAGACAACTATGAGCACTCCCGAACCTACACACAACATTTCAACGCTCAGTTTCAGTCTTTACACTCGAATAAACCGAAACCCAAAATCAACCACAACCTTAAAACAAGCACTTACCACCTACTCCAGTACTCCAAACGACTGACTACAGCTCCGCGAGTGTAGAGACACAACTTCCTCGATTCGTTGCTGCCAAAATCTGTCAGATTTCAGAATATTTGAGTATATCAAATATGATTCTAAAAATATTCTATCCCTAACTTTAAGGCTATCAAGATCCTCGCAATTATTCATTTTCCTAACATAAAGTTACCTTAGTTAGGCTAACTATGTGTATAAATATGTATGTAATCTCTTGTGGAAAATAAATAGAAAATATCCTGTTTTTTCACATGGTATCGAGCTTGTTATTTAGCCCGATTTACAGGATTTTTTAGCGGTTTCTTTAGCCTTTTTTTTTTTCGACTCCCAACCGGTCCTCAAGTCTATAGAACTTGTTTAGACACAACATGATTGGCTGTCAAGACCAATAACACTGGGAGGGCTCGAATTTTTGTAAACAACTCAAACCCAATGAGTGAGTTTGAGAATATCCAAGTAGCCTCTGAGCTAAATGGAAAAATTATCTGAAATGGTCCCAACTGGTTCGTACCTTCTTGAAAGGAAGAGGAAAGTGAGTCACTTACTCGGGCTGGACCTAAAGAAGGGACCCTAAGTTTGATGCTTGGGATGAACAAGACTCTATGGTAATGTCTTGGTTATGGAACTCTATGATGCAAATCGGTGATACATGCATGTTTCTTAGCACATCCAAAGAAATATGGGAAGGCGTGGAGCGGACTTATTCTAAAGTTCGAGATCTTGCTCAAATCTATGAAATCAAGACTAAGATTTCATCCACCAAGCAAGGAAGTCGATCAATCACGGAGTATTCCAATCATTGCAAAGTTTGTGGCAAGAGATGGATCATTACCGATGCATTCGGATGAAGTGCAGGTGAAGATGCAGACTTCGAAAAGGTTTGTTGAAAAGGATCAATTTATGATTTTCTTCTTTGGAATGAATGTTGAGTTTGATGCGATAAGAGTTCAAATACTTGGAAAGAGGAACTACCATCACTAAATGAAACAATTGCAATTGTTCGTCTTTGAGGAAGGAAGAAGAGTTATGGTGGAGAACAATCAAGTGGATAGTTCACCTTGGTTACTAATGCGATAAATGAGAGGAGATTTGGCTGGAGCGACCAACTAGTAAAGATAATAGCAGATAGAGCGTACAAAGTCTTTTAACAAGGATTCCGTATGGTGCACCTCTTGCAAAAGGCTCGTCACACTAAAGGCAGATCTTGGAAACTCCATGGGAAGCCACGGACAACAAACAAAAATTTTTCGAAAAAGGTGGACAATCAAAGGGACAAAGACGAGCAAATACGGTTAGGCGACTAGATGAAAAAACAATTCTCGGAATTACCTAGTGAATTCAATAAAGAAGAAATTGAGAAGTTAAAAGATTTCTTTGGGATCATTGGAAAAACTTCTTCAACAGTACTTGTAGTTTGGCCTTTTCGGTATATCCTCTCCTCAAAGTTCTAAAGTCTCAAATGCGAGATATCAAAAGTTTTTGGGTCATTGACTTAGGAGCTCTGGACCACATGACCCACTCCTTACAAAAATTTGTTTCATATACACCTTGTTCTAGTAGTAGAAAAATAACGATGGTGATGGTTACTGTGATCACGATTGCAGGTCAAGGTGATATTGTTATAAACAAAAACCTTACACTTAAAAATGTCCTTCATGTTCCAAAATTATTTACCAATCTTTTATCCATTAAAAAATTACCAAAGACTCTAAGCGTAAAGTGGTTTTCTATCACAATCGGTGTCTTTTTCGAGAATGAATATCGAGGAGGATGATTGGACATGCTAAGGAAATAAATGGCTTATACTATCTTGAAGAATCCGATGAAGAAGTTAGTGTTCAATTCCTCACCTTTATCTCTCATATTCGAGTCTATTAAAACCAATAAAGACCAAATTTGGCTCTATCACCTTCGCCTTGGTCACCCATCGTTTAGAGTCCTTAAAATTATGTTTCCTTCACTATTCAAAGGATTAACTGTTGAAAAATTTCATTGTGATATCTGTGAACTTGCAAAACATAAGCGTACCTCTTTTCCATGAAGCAATAAAAGAACATCCACTCCTTTTCTTTGTTGTTCATAGTGATGTTTGGGGCCATCCAATATTTCAAATATTTACGGAGCTCGGTGGTTTGTATCCTTTATTGACGATTGTACTCGTGTGTCTTGGATTTTTCTTTTAAAACAAAAATCGATGTTAGGTCTGTCTTTCCAATTTTTTACAACATGATCAAAACACAATTTGGGGTCGAAATAAAAAGGTTTAGGTCAGACAATGCCAAGGATTATTTCAATCAATTCCTCTCAACATATTTTAAAGAAAGAGGCATTATACATGAGTCATCTTGTGTTAGTACACCCCAACAAAATGGTGTAGCCGAAAGAAAGAATGGTCACATTTAGCCATTACAAGAGCCCTATTGTTCCAAAAACGTCCCTAAACAATCTTGGGGAGGTTTTTCTAACTGCTACTCATTTGTTAAATAGATTGCCTATAAAGGTCCTTGAATCTCAAAGTCCTATGCAAGTTCTAGCCAAATTTTTTCCTGATTTCAATATCTCCAGTAATCTTACTCCCAAAGTATTTGGCTGTGTCGCCTTTGTCCATGTTCACTCTCAAAATAGAGGGAAATTTGATCCACGGGCTGTCAAGTGTGTCTTTCTTGGATATTCTTTCACACAAAAGGGGTACAAGTGCTATCATCCAGCCTCAAAAATTTTTTTTGTAACAGCTGATGCTACTTTTGCTGAACAAGAAAATTTCTTCACTCGTCCTTATCTTTAGGGGGAGATCTTATTCACAAAAGATAAGGACAAAGAATTCTTTCTTCTTGACATTCCAGCTCCTGTCCAGCAACCAAACACTTCAATTCCAGCTCCTGTCCAGCAACCAAACACTCCCATTCCAGCTCCTGTCCAGCAATCAAACACTCTCACTCAGACCTTGCTTGCTACCCAACCTGTCCAACTTGAAACAATGACCCCTATACAACCTGAAACTGAGCCTAGTACACCCAAATCACCAAGAGGAATTCGGGACACTACTCGTCAATTCTTGGTTTACTCAAGGAAGAAGCCACCGATGCAAGTTCAATCATTTTCTTCTCCTATACGACTGAGGTAACTGCTGAACCTACTTTGAATTCTAATACTACTGATTTAGATGATTTTCCCATTGCTATTAGAAAGGGACTAGAGCTTGTACAAAACATCCTTGCACCTATTCATGTCTTACAAAAACTTGTCCCATAACCACAAAGCCTTTCTTACTAGCCTAAATTCTATTTCCATTCCTAAAAGCGTATTTGAGGCATTAGAAGATGAGAATTGGAGAAATGCCATGAAGGTTGAAATGGAAGCTCTTGAAAAAATAAGACATGGGACTTAGTGAAATTACGGAAGGAAAGAAACCGGTGGGATGTCATTGGGTGTACACAGTGAAATATAAGTCGATGGTTCTTTGGAGAGGTATAAAGCAAGGTTGGTTGCTAAAGGTACACTCAAATGTATGGGATAGACTATCTTGAGACATTTGCCCTGTTGCAAAGATGAACACTGTAAGAGTGTTGCTGTCACTAGCTGCTAACCGAGGCTGGAAATTACAACAATTTGACATCAAAATGCTTTTTACACGGTGACCTTGAGGAGGAAGTCTATATGGATGTTCTTCGAGATTCGGTCCAAATCTGAGACGGCGGTTCTGAGACTAAAAAGGCTTTATATGGACTAAAACAGTCCCCGAGGGCTTGGTTTGGAAGATTTACCAAAGTGATGCTCAAGTTGGGGTATAAACAGAGTCAAGGAGATCATACTTTGTTCGTAAAACATTCATCTTCAGGGGGAGTGACTGCTTTAATAGTCTATGTTGATGATATTATTGTGACTGATGATGATCTAGAAGGAATGGAGAAGTTAAAAAAATGCCTAGTAAAAGAATTCGAAGTCAAAAGCTAGGTAAGTTAAAATATTTCCTTGGTATTGAAGTGGCACACTCTCGGAAGGAATATTCATATCTCAAAAAAAATACATAGTTGATTTGTTGACGAAACAGCAAGTTAGAACGTAAACCAGCAGAGACACCAATAGAGGTGAACCACGGACTGGAGATGTATTAGAAGATCTGAGTTGATAGAAGGTCATATCAAAAACTAGTGGGAAGCTTATTTATTTGTCCCATACCGGACGGATATTGCCTATCATTAGGTGTTGTAAGTCGGTTTATGCACAATCCTAAGGAATCACATCTTAGTGCTGTATATCGATTCTACATGACTTAAAAAGGTACGCATGAGCAAAGGAATCTTATTTAAAAAGGAGAAAATTTAACCCTTGAAGCCTATACCGATGCAGATTATGCGGGATCTATGGTTGATAGAAGATCAACCTCACAGTTCTGCACTTTCCTAGGAGGCAACCTTGTGACTTGGAGGAGTAAAAACAAAACGTTGTGGCTAGATCTAGTGCGTGGCTGAATTTAGGGCAATGGCTCTTGGAGTTTGCGAGTTGTTATGGCTAAAGATTATATTGGAAGACTTGAAGATCAAGTGGGAAGGTCCAATGAAGTTGTATTGCGATAATAAGTCTGCTATCAATATCGCACATAATCTAGTTCAACATGATCGAGCGAAGCACGTTGAGGTGGACGGTGGCTTAATTTGCACTCCATATATGTCCACCGATGAACAACAAGCGAGATATACTTACCAAAGGATTATGCAGGAAGTTGTTTGAGAATTAGTAAGCAAGTCGAGAATGGATGATATCCACTTCCCGACTTGAGGGGAGTGTCGATTTCGAATATTTGAGTATATCAAATATGATTCTAAAATATTCTATCCCTAACTTTAAGGCATGCAAGTATCCTGCAATTATTCTGCTTTTCCTAACATAAAGTTACCTTAGTTAGGCTAACTATGTGTATAAATATTTATGTAATCTCTTGTGGAAAATAAATAGAAAATATCCTGTTTTTTCACAAAATCCATTTGTTACCAAATCGAAATAAAAGATAATTGAATTAATGATTCTAAAACCCAACCAAAAAATCACCTACTAAACTTACCAGAAACAACGGAATGCGGAAAAACGAATAGCAAATAATAAAAAACAGCAAAGAATGCCGACAGGCAAGAGCAGAGAAGGAAAAGATGAAGAAAAAGAAACGACTAACTGGTTTAGGAAATTTTGGCAGAGGGAGAAAGGAGGGGAAAATTTCAAAAAGAAAAGAAATAAAACAAAATCATGGATATCCCCACATCCCTAATTTCACTCTCCCTCTAACCTAGTTCTCAGAATTCCTGTTTGACCGAAACTCCTTCGGTCAACCAAGCAAAAACAAATTCCATCGCTTACACAGAGACTCAAACACAAGACCTCCATCACACCAACACTCCACTTAACCACCAGACCAGCAGGCCCATTCTGATATGAATTTACAAATAGTTTAATATAAGCCTGCCGCTTAAAAGTTACGGCTTAATTCAAGGAAAAACCAAAAAGCTAGGCCTTGAACTTGGGACTTCTCACACAGACCCAGAATACTTAACCATTGAAGCAGATACACAGAAACAAAAACATAACTTTTGGGGCATTACAAGCTAATCCTCTATGTAACTGAAACTTAACTACAAGGTTTTAATTGAAAAAGAAAAATCATAAGGTGCTATGCGAGAATGGTTGAAATAGGAGTTGTATGGAATTTACCCCACATATTTTCAGCCTATGGTGTTCATACGGCCTATCTAAGTCTAGAGTAATTCAGGAGTGTTTCAATATGTGTATATCAGGTGAGATTGTAATGTAAGTAATAATGAGCATTTTGTGAATACAAACAAATTATACAAATAAATTGCTAACCTAAGTAAAACTTAATGTGTCAAAGTTGGTATACATTTCTATTGGTCTGGTCTTTGTCTAAACTGTCATTCAAATCTTACAGGCTAAAAGCATATTAACAACCATGGTCCAGATTGTTTTGTTGAATTTTCTTCCAACCTAATTTGTATAATGCTTTAGTATGTTATTATTTGAGAATGTTTTGCTAGTACTGATATGTGTTTGCTTGCATTCTTAATTTCTGGTTTTAACAGTTGTGATATTAAAATAGTGTAACTCCTTTCTGAATTTAGGCAACTTTCTATGAATTCCATATTTTGCATGTTGAATAAGCAGTTTAATCAAATATCAGCTAACTTTTTGTAGGCATATTCTGTTGGGAGGGCTTTGACTCAAAAGCTGAAGGAGCTTATACCTAGACAAATGTTTAAAGTACCAATTCAAGTAAGATTCGCACACTTGAAATAGTATTGAATGTATCCCCATATGATGATTTATTTTCATTTTAACCAGTTCTTTTTAAGTCTGGTATATATTATCATTTAAAGACTACATAATGTGTGGAAGCTGCTTTATTGTTACATTTATCTGTGAATTTGATTCCATTGGATGAAATAATATGTGGTTCAGTATTTAACACTCTAAAAATTATAACCGTTTAATATATTTATACTACCATAACAGTTTTGCTGTCATTATTAAACTTCTACTGTTAATGCTGGTGAGTTTCTTTTTGAAGTTGCTTTGAAACAAAGGGTAAATCAGACTGATCTTTTCATTCAACTACTAAGTAGGGTTGAGTTTTTTACCTTTTTCAAACAAAGTTTAAAATAATTTAATGTGATCTATTCAACTATTCTATTTTCTATTTGAGGGTGCAAGGATTGATCCTTGGACATTGAAACTAAGAATTCATTCAAAATCAGCAGTGCTCTTCTCCACCAGTATCCTAAGACGAAACAACAAAGAACACTGTTTTTGATTAACACTGTTGATCATGCACTAATAACATTGAACTAAACAGCTGCAGAAGCAAATATAATGTGTTCATGCAAGGTTACTATGGGGTTTTTCTTCTGTTTTAGTCATATATTGTGATTAAACATATCTTTTGAGGTGCTTGTGTTGTCCGGTATCTACTATTTATTATCATACATTGCGGTTCAGAAATGTCATCTTTTGTTAACTCTCATTATCTACAATTAGAAACAAGAAAAGGAATGGGAAAAGAAGAAAACCTTTGCACTTTGGGAACGTTTTTCATTTTGGCTGAAGTATTTTTATTTTTTCACCCATCATTAGATTGATGCTAACTCAATTCCAATTTATGTGCTGCATACTCATTTCAGGCATGCATAGGTTCAAAAGTAATTGCTAGTGAATCTTTATCAGCAATTAGAAAGGATGTTTTGGCCAAATGTTACGGTAAGTCTATTTTGGAATGGATTTTTCTATGTGAAACATTTCCCTCTTCACTTATTGTAGACACTCTTCCTAACAGTCTTAAGCTTGGACTTGGATGTGGGGATGAGTGGGGTTTTTTGGTTTGTCAATTGCCTTAATTTGATGTGATGAGGATAGGAGTCCTTAAAGGCGTTGGGAATCTTTATATCTTAATAATGTAGTATACGTTCATCTACATAAATTTTGATTGATATGTTTGATTATAATTATCATAGATGTTGGAAGAAGGAGACTTTGGATAATAATGGATTTATTGTTAAAAAATTCTTCTACAACATAATTGTTCTGAATTCTGATTATAGTTGGGCTTCAGAGTTACCTCAGTTCCAATTGTTGAGAATCTTTGATTTATTTGACAGCATTGAATAGCTAATCTTTAGGGATTATAGCTGATTTTTAGAGATTCTAATTAGAGATATTCTTTCCTTATATGATTCAATGCTTCATGTATATATATCTGTACATATTTCTAAGAAATACATAGTTTTGAGTTAATTTTTCCTCAACATATTAGAGTATTCATCTCTAATTTCATCACCAATTTTATTCTAATGATTCGTTAGTGTCTTTTCATTGCATGATGATAAGATTTTGTTTAATTTCATAGGTGGGGATATCTCAAGAAAAAAGAAACTCCTCAAGAAACAGGTACTGTTTTTTTTCTTTTTGCTTCTGAGAATCGGACCGTGATATGGTTTCTTATCTTGTCTTGCCCTCAAACCAAAAATATGTGTTGGGTTGCAATAGTGAAAGCATGCTTATTGCTAGTTACGTACCCATCCTGTTAGTTCTTTATCATATCAAGATGATTTTCATTATAATGAACTATTACAAAATAATGATTAACTACAAGTGCTTGACAGACATTTTCATCCATAGGGAAGAATATGGCAAGAACAATTAGGAGCTTATCACAATCATGTTACATAGTCATCCTGTTAACTCTTTTGAACTGATAGACAAGATCTGGCTAGTCAATTGCTTCATCTAGAATGGTAAAATCGAACAACTGTAACTTGACAATGTTCAGATGAAACTAATCAAGCTTCATAACAATAAGTGAGGTTGATTTGGACAGTGATATTCTTCAATGCTCTAAACTAAGTGATTCATATTTCAACATTAAGTCAGAAGTGGTAGATTTGGATATTGATTCTTCAAATATGTAAATTGATTTCACTCTTGTTGAGGGTTACTTTGGTAGGTAACCAGTTAAGAGTGTAAATAGTCACTCCAACCTAAAAGTTTTAACTATTAGAAATAGTATCCATTAACAAACCTTTCTACAACAAACCCAAAGTTGCAATTGTTGGCAACTATGTTACCTTATCAAGAACCACTTACCTAAAGTTATAGGGTGAATGTTAAAGAGTAGTTTGTATTCATTAACAAAGTTATATAAATGGTTTACCCGTTTGGCAGGGACAACACTAATAAAAGATTGAAATATTATAAGGTAAACTACAAAAATAATCACTTTTGTTTGTTTCAAGTTACATTTTAGTCACTTATGTTTGAAATGTTACGTTTTGTCACTTATGTTATTTTTTTGTCATGAAGTAATCACTCTTCCGTTAAGTTCCGTTATCTTCCTAACGGTAATCCTACGTGGCAGTCCAATTAGATTTTAAGTGCCAATTTGAATTTCCTAATAGAATGAGAATAGATTTTTCATTAAATAAATTTAATTAATTAAAAATTTTAAATCCTAAATCTTAGTTAAAAAACCCTTCATCTCCCTCTTTTTTTAGTTTTCTTTTTCAATGGACTAAAAAAACTATTATCATCAAAAACTTTTATTCACGTAAGAAAACAAAAGAGGATTCAATGGAGAGTCCATGTATGTCTTCTTCACCGACAAATTTATGTTCTAAAACTTAAAATGAAGTGGTTGTCGACAAATAAGAAGATGGTAATCGTTTTTGTTCCTAATCATTTTATTTTCCAATTCTTCATGTTCTTGAATAGTTAGTTTCTTAATCCGATTTTTTCTGATTTGAAATTCTTTTAGTTGTTAATATTCATATCAAAAATTTTAATTTAGGGTTTTCATTAAACAATAAAAAATCCAATCTTTTGTTTTTCAGTATTAAATAAAAGAGATAGAGGAATGCAAAGAAGACATACTTGAACCTTCTATTGAATCCATCTTTATGAAGCAGTCAATTTGATTTTAACTATTTTGATCTTAATAATAGTTTTTCCATTCCAATCAAATGAAAAAAAAAACCATTGAAAAAAAGAAAGACTGAAGAAAAATTAAAAAGAAGAGATGAACAGGTTTTTTAGTTAAAGTTTTAAGTTTAAAAATTAAAATTTTTAATTAAAAATTTTAATTAGTTAAATTTTTTAATTAAAAATCTATTTTCATCCCATTTAGAAATCCAAGTTGGCATCTAAAATCTAGTTGGACTGCCACGTAGGATTACAGTTAGAGAGATAACGGAACTTAATAGTTGAGTGATCACTTCGTAACAAAATAGTATCATAAGTGACTAAAACATAACATTTCAAACATAAGTGACTAAAATGTAACCTGAGGCAAATAAAAGTGACTATTTTTGTAGATTACCCAATTTTATATGCTTGAGATTAAATGCATAGTGAAGAGTTTAGAAAGAAATTACCAAATATAAGGGAGTGATTCCATAGCTTTAATCTCAAGCCATGTAATCACATGAATGTGCACCCTAAAACACTTTGAAACACATTATCACTTGATGTTGTGAAGGTCCCAAAAGCATTACACTATGAGCTAGGTTGCTTTGAATAGTTGGAAAAAATAAGTATAATTGCTGCTGGAAACACTTCTAAACTGACATCTACTACTTCAAAAGAAGTTACATGTGGATATTTAGAGTTAATTACTCCTAGAATAACCGGTTGAATCTATTAAAAAATATTGAAAGTCTTAAAACAAACACCTAATATGATATAAAAGACTCAAAAGTAAAGTAGAATAGCATCATTGGCACTGCATCAACAAAACATGAATCTCTCCAAAATCTTATTTATTTTGCCTCTGAAAAAATCAATTTCCTTTGTTAACATAACAGGCTGAAGGGAAGAAAAGGATGAAGGCAATAGGTAAAGTAGATGTACCACAAGAAGCCTTCATGGCAGTGTTGAAACTTGAGAAGGAGGTCTTATGAATTGACCATCACATACCACTACACTACAATACAATACAATTGTATCTTGTAACTTTCTCAAATTATTTCTGATAAAACATTAATTAAATGTTCAGTTTGTTGTGCCTGAAGTCCTGTGGTAAATCCTGCTATTTAATTGAGGCCAATTACAATATTAAATTGTGCAGAGAAAGATTTCAATTTATGACCTTTTCAACTAAATTTCTTGCAAACCGTTTTGTTTTGTTACATGCCAATATATATATATATATATATATTAGTTTTGCTACCTTAGTCTTCTTTACTAATTTAACTGTACCCGTGATATATCTAATTTAAATAAGGTAGTAGGTAAGGTTAAGTCATAGAAAATAAAGAAGTACTCGAGATTTCAAAATTGAGTATAGAGGGGATATAAAAAAACAAGGAAAGTAAGACTGAAAAAGGAGGAGGACAACATTTTCCATTACTTTCAGTTCAAGTCTTGAGATAAATTTGATATTTAAATTATTTAGTTCACGTGATTATTATGATTAATTTAATCTTAAATCATAAAATATATTCTATCTATTTAATCTTAAATTTAAAAAATCAACAAATTTAATTACGATATTTATAAAATTTATTATTTTAAATTTTAAAAATTTAATAAATATATTCTTAATATTTATAAAAGCTATCAATTTAATTTTAATTTTAAAAATTCTAAAAAATGGTATATAAATATGATGTAAACACCGATGTTGCATTTGCGATCTCCCCTTGTCTACATCGCTTGCCTACATCGGTGAATCCTTTAGTATCACGTGCCTGCATCAGCGGTCTGTAAATAACATTATAAATTGATATGGTTGATATTATGTGATTTGGTTATCGATTCGATTGATTCATTCGATTCGCTTAAATAAAAATGATAATAGAAAATTTAATTCATATACTTAGTTTAATTAGTTTTTTATCTAATTTAACCAGTCTCTACAAATTTTCAAATTAATCGATTCAATGCTTTTTCTAGATTAATACCCAAATTAATTCCCAACTCGATTTGTTTACACAAATTTAACGAATTTTCAATATGTTTGTGTGAGAAATATATTTTAATTCATTATATATTTATATATAAAAAAAGTTAAAATATGTTGTTAGCCTTTGTATTTTGACAAATTTTGATATTTAATTCTTGTACTTTAAAAGTAAAAATTTCAATCGTCATTTTTCAATTTAAAATCTTAATCTTATTATTATCATTATCATCAATGGTAATTTCTGTCAAAATTTGTCTAAAAATTCTCGATTTACTTTTTGTTAATTTACCGGCTTAGTGTGAGATAGAAACATGCCTATCTCGTCGTAATAATGAGTGAATCAATGAATGAAAGTGGAAAAAATGAAGGTTAACTCCCTTTTATATGTTTATGTTAAACCAATCACTGATCTTATACTTTGTATTATTAATACAATCTAGTTTCTTTTTATAATATCTATTTATTTCTAATAAACATTGCCCTTCTCCGACCCTTATTGCCCAACCTAAGAGCGGATAGCAAATGCATTCCACTTATTAAGCAGGATTCTATGGTCGGTCCGCGACCCTGGATATCGAAGGCGTCCTTGGGGTGATCTCGTAGTTCCTACGGGGTGGAGACGATAGGGTTGGTCCATAGATTTTCTTTTCTTTTGCCACATTTCGCTCAAAGGGTTGAAGGGAGATAGCGCATCAAGCTGTTCGCAGGGGCTAACTTGATCTTCTTCCTCAAGGATCCCAGATGGGGGAACCTAGGGGAGCCGCCGACTCCAACTACCGTTCATGTACGATCCATACTAGAAACTTAACATATATATATTTGTCAATCATAGCCAACCCCGTATGAAGACATCCTAATTAAAATTTTAAATTGATAAATTTTGATAGAAAATATAAACAATTTTAATGATTAAACCGAGATTTTTAAATAGAAATAAAAAGTGAATTTTTAACTTTTAAAAAACAGGACTAAATCTAAAATTTTGTAAAGTACAACACCTAATAGCAAATTTTAACCCAAGAAAACCGCGGGAGTTCCCACCGTTTTTCGTCTCGTGTCCTAAAAAGAAAAAAAGAAGCCACTGCTGCGCCGAACCCATTTGACTTTCTCTTCAATATTTCCTTCCAAACTACTTTTTCACCCAACTCACGAAAACCAAACCCCAAAACGAAAATTAAAAAAAAAAAAAAAACACACACACACACGACGGCGTTGAAAATGTGCCAAATTTGACCACTCCTTTCTTCAACTTCCTATTTCAGCACATAAATATGGACATCATGATTACAGAACAAGACTTGTTGTTGTTCCAGAGAAGATGGCGAGGAAAGCCGCCGAGACTGCGTTTCAGTCCATTGGATTGGGTTACGATCTCACCGTCGATCTCAAGCTCAAATTCTGCAAGAAAGCTTCTAACTTGATTACCATCGCCGACCACGATCACGTCCGTGACGTCGCCGTTCCTGGTGGTGTTTTGGTTCGTAACGTTCCCAAATATATCAAATGCGATAAGGGAGAGCGGATGAGGTTCGCATCTGATGTCCTTTCTTTTCAGCAGGTATCTATTTACCTTTTCTTTTTTTAAATGAATTTTATGTTTGAATCAGATATGTATCTTTATTAAATTCTACCTAGGTTGAGATTTAGTCCTGTATAAACAGTTACTAAAAATAAAAAATTAAGTGGTCTTACGTTTTTATTTAAAAATCTTAATTCAATAACGGTTTAAATATGCTTCTAGTCTCCTAGCCTTTCTACTTTTGTTTCTAGTAATTTAATTTCTACTTTTCAGATTTTTAATATTGTTAAAACTTTTTCTGTTAAATTTGCTGGTGTGGCATTTTGAAATAAAAAAAAAAAAAGAAGAAATTACTTGGTAGCTATGATGTTGCAATGAATTTGAATTTAAGAGAAGAATTTTAATAGTGTTAACAATTGTACTTACTTTTTTAGAGGGACTAAATTTTCTAAAATAAAAATAGGACTAAATTCCAAATGTATGAAGAGTACTAGGACTTGGAGCATATTTTAACTTCAATTATTGGCCACTTGAGTATTTTCTATCAAAAAAGTACGGGGTCTTAAATTTCAAACTTCAATAAGTAAAGGGACTGACAGCTTATTTTGACATTATTTTTTTGGTTACTGTGAGTTGTGGGTGATGTATTTTTTGCTTGTAGATGTCAGAGAAGTTTAACCAGGAAATGTCTCTGTCGGGTAAAATTCCATCGGGACACTTCAATGTTGCGTTTGAATTCACAACAGGTTGGCAAAAAGATGCTGCCAACACTAAAATGCTCGCTTTTGATGGTGTTTTCATTACACTTTACAACGTTGCGTTAGAGAAATCCCAGGTCATGCTATGTGATCATGTCAAACAAGCTGTCCCTTCGTCATGGGATCCTCCTGCTCTAGCTAAGTCAGTATCTACTCTTCCTTCCACCGTTCTTATTATTACTTTAATTTTTGGTCAATATAGATTTGAATATTTGTTGCCAAGCTGACTAAGATCTAAATTTGATGATAATACTTTCTAGTTTTTGGTAAATCATTCTTAGAAATAGCTTTCTGGTTGTTACTTGTTATTCTTAGTTTCATTATTCCACAATCCTTGGCAAACTAATAAGTTCTTGCATTTTCTTTTCTCTAGGTTTGCCTCTGTATCTTTTCAATTTGGATAATTGTATAGAGGAAGTGCATGTCTCATAAAGCCGATATATACCTAATTAGTCCTGTGACGAGATGATAGTTTTATTATTGTGGAGGTTAAATTAATTGATAAAATTTGTTGATTGAAGGCTAAAGCAATTCTATGTTATAAATTGCACCTTATTGCTTTCTATTATAGGAAAAATTGCCTTTTATGAAGGGTTTCTTTTAGTTTTCAAACAATTCTTTGATGAATCTTTACTGTTTTATTTGACTTCTGGAGAGATGAAGTAGTGCTACAAATCATGGTTGATTCATGAAATTTCTAAGTCTCATTGAAACTTTATGTTGTTTTCGTATTTTAGATTTATTGAGACGTATGGAACCCACATTATTGTTGGTGTGAAGATGGGTGGAAAAGATGTTGTATATATGAAACAAATGCATTCATCTGGTCTCCAACCAATTGAACTACAACAGAAATTAAAGGAGTTGGCAAACAAAATGCTCTTAGAAGAAACTCAGCACAAGACCAACTATGATAAATTAAACAAGAGCGAAAAGGTTAGCAACATCTAAACTTCTTCTTGTAAATTGGAATCACTTGATGTCCAATGAAATGTAGAGAGAATATTGATTTTAGCTCAAGTTCAGATGATGCTGTGCTGATGTAGAAACAGCAAATGAGAACCAAAATAAATTCTAAAATTGATGCAAAATTGAAGTTGAGACGAGAACACTAGTTTTTGGGGTTGTCGAACTACTAATTAATGATATCCAACCATAACACAGCGGATAAAAGTGTCCAGAAAACTATTTATATTACTTCTCAACAACTCTTGACCTAAATTTTGGATACAAATAAATCTCAAATAATCCAAGTTCTTCCGTCTCTTTAAAAGGTTTTCACTTTCTAGTCAAATAACAGCATAATAAGAATAGGAACGTAATAACTGACCTTAGACTAATGTGAGTGAATTGGATTATCACAATGCACAACTTGATCAAGTATGGAGATTTGAAAATTAATTCTAATTATAAGCAAACGAGTGCAATACGTGCAATAACTACTCAAATGTTTTAGATCTATGGTATTCGGATTTGGGATTAGTGTTGGATATGTATGACATGGGTATGCTCTATTTTTTTCTAATATTTTTTCATATATTCCTATACTCTTGTCAAAATATATGTTCGACACATGTGCTTCAGGAAAAATGAGTCCAAGTAGCATAGCTCTTGATAGAGTAAGGATAAATAAACAAAACATAGAGATTTTAAAGAGGCTTGGTCCTTTCCTCAAGACTCCTATGTTTTCTCCCTCTTGGTATACTGTTACTAAGGAGATTAATTCACTAATATTCTGCAAGATTATCCGAACTAGAGATTTCAGGGCTAGGATATAACCTCTACAATTATTATCTATGATGGTTGAGATTTGATCTCTGCATTAATTACTTTTAAGACCGAAGTATAACCTTCATAGCCAAGCAGTTTTCTCTTTTCTTGACAGATTTACTCAATAATTTATTAAAACTCAGTTAAAAGTAAGTCCAGAATTTATATACAAATATTTAAACAATTGTAGATATAAGAACTTTGAAAGCCAGGACTCTTGGTCATTTGTTGAGTAAATGCCAAATTTGTCACTATACTATGACTCGATGTTGGATTTCTTGTGTTTTAATTGAATTGCATTAAACTTTGCTTCCTTCAATATTGATTGATCTTTGGAAAGAAATTTTGTGAAATAATTTGTTTATGCAATTAAAATAAGTTATCGGACATTACTGTACTGAATTTGATATTGGACAATTGTTCTCATGTGTTGGATGATTTCTTGAATGCTTTTGAGAGAGCAAGGATAGAGAGATTGGCAATAGAATTTTAAAGATGTTTGGAATGTATGTTTTCTTCTTTTCTGTTGTGAAGAAGTTTAATTCACTAATAATCAGTGAGATTACCAAAATAGATCTGAAGGTGAAGATGTAACTTCTATGAGAATTGCATGTAAAGGTCAAATTATATTTTGTTAGGTCATTTAAAATAAAATCAATTTAAGGTTGGCAACAAACAATGACACTTCTTTATTAGAACAAATCCAGGTTATATTTAAACCAATTTTAGTTTGAAAATCCTATTAAAGTTTTGTCTTCTCAAAATCAGTTTTAGGTGAACAACCAATATTATACTACTTGTTTTTATGTAAGCAAGGAGAGAGTTTTAACGATCATTTATTTCCCCATTCATCAAGTCTATAGCCTTATTTTATTCTTTTTATATAGACTTTGGGCTTGAATTAGCCTCAAAGTCCTAAAGTAGGTTTACTTATTGGTTGTTGTGCATGAATCATGATGACTTGATAGTTTTGAAATGAATGAAGTTTATTCTCCTACATTTCCAAACTGATCAGCAAAGATTTAATCCTTCCCAATCCCTTTGTCTGCTGTGAGTCTGCTGACTGTTACAATTTTTTAACTCAATTCTACTCCAAAGTTGTACAATGCATGCCATCTCAGCCTCGAAAGGTTGTATGCATCCGCTTTTACTCAAGTGTGGTTCTCTTCAGTTATCTTTCATTTTAACAATGAATATAGAGCCTCAAAAACTTGACGGGCATGGATCTTGTAACAAGACGAGACTTTTGGGGATAGATTTTTAATCGGCTTCATTTTTCTTTGTCTGTTTGTGAATGTTACTTGATCAACAAAATGAAAACTTCCATATACCCTAGGCTAGGAGGTAGTCATGAACTTGATCAAGAATGTGAGTTTTTATTACAAGAAGTTTTAGCATATTCTTTTTCCCAACTTATGATAAATCCAGTCAGTCAAGGATACAATTGGGAAACCTATAAAAGTTTGCCATTTTGATTCATCCTAACCAGCTTCTTTACAAAGACAAAGTCTAATATCAAGCCTATACCTGTTTGCTGGCTACAAACAGAGTTCATGTTGAAATAACTAACCCGCTAGATCTGCTTGTTAGCACTTTATATTGCATTAGATGCAAAAAGCACACATGAATACATTAAAATTACTTATGGTTCATCTTTCAGATTTTTAAAGAGCACGGGCTAGCTTCCATGGACATGTTTCAAACTAGTTCTTATTCTGAAGTGGAGGTACGTTGCTTGAAAATAAGTTTATATTAGAAATTTAATGTTTAGAGAGTGAATGAACTTATGCATCGCTTGTTTTAGTACATGCCACAAATGCTCTTAATAGCCTCTTAATAACCTCAAATTCTTTATTATCATCAAATGTAGCTTTCCAGTTAAGAGCTTTATATCAACATGTTGCAGTTTCAGGATATTAAATTCATATGCAAAAGGAAGGGAGGGAAGTTGAATTCAAATTTGTCACACAGTGAATGGTGTCAAACTGTTCAGTCTGAACCAGATGTGATTTCCATGTCTTTTATCCCAATCACATCATTGCTTTCTGGAGTTAATGGGAGTGGATATCTGACACATGCCATCAATCTATACCTTCGTTGTACGTACAAAACTTAATTCATTATTTACTGATATCTTTTAAACAAATTTGTGGTTACCATCTGAACAATGATTGAAATTTCCAACAAATTTTGACTAAATAATTTCTGCAAAATAAAAACCATAGCTTATTGTTTGGCTGACAATGTGTTTCATTATCATTTTCTTGATGGGTATCGTCTATATTAATCATTCTGTTCATGATGAATTTGTCTTTCTAGTCTCCGGTTGACTTGTCTTGGCCATAAAAATCTTTTGTAAGGAAATGTTCTCCATTGTGCATATAAGCTGCATTTTTTAAAAGTATCATCCATTGTTAATAAGCCTTTTGGCTAAGCATTTCTAGAAATCTGATCTAGGGAAAGTGTAATTGCTTGGCATCACAAAAGTAGGCACTTCTGATAGATACTATACACTTCTGGTCAATATCTACTATTTCTGTTGCTTGATTTTTTGAAATTACAGTAATGTCTTTGGCAATATATTGTAGGGAAGGACTATTTACTGAAATAAAGTCTGGTATAAAAGTGAACTTGCTTTCTCAGTTTGCTCCTAAGTAATTAGTGCAATGAGTGGAAATTCTACAATTTTATTAATTCTCACTTCTTGCAATCAAATATCCTGAGCAATCTTCGTTAAACAGCTCTCACTTCTACTTTTAATGTTTGGAAGAGTTTCCATTAATAGATCTCTAATCTTCCTTAACCTTTCAAAG
This sequence comes from Gossypium arboreum, assembly GCF_025698485.1. Taxonomy (NCBI): domain Eukaryota; kingdom Viridiplantae; phylum Streptophyta; class Magnoliopsida; order Malvales; family Malvaceae; genus Gossypium; species Gossypium arboreum. The sequence goes on along the minus strand of NC_069073.1, from coordinate 7,396,106 downwards.
GGATGCTCGCATCATGCTCTCCATTGATGATGCATGGCTCCCATTCATTTCTTCTGTGAAAAAATTTAGGAATTGACCAAAATTTTCTTAGTCTGACCATGTTCTCTGCTTTGATAAGACAAGTAGGTTTGCTATTATTCCAAGCATCATTTCCTTCCTTTATTCATTAGTATTATATCTTTAATTGCGTATGCATGCATACTTCATTTTGTGGCGAATCATCTTGTTGCATCCCTTAAATGACAAGAAACTCTATCTTTATATTATGTGGAGGAACCAAATAATCTAAATGAGCAGTGAGGGTGTTTAATTTAACGTCAGAGTTAATTTTAGTATACAAGTTATCTGTTAGTATGAAGCAATTTTATTCATGAATGATAATACAAGTAGCATTGGCTTTTAAGGACCTTGATGTGATAAATTTAAAAGGATGATACTTACAATCAAGAAAAGGTATCTCGCCTAGTTCAATTCATGGTACGCTGTTACAAGCTTTTCCATGAACTTCAAATCTCCTATTCCTAATTTCAGTTTTGGGATTTCTTGTGGCTCGTTTCTTAACTTTAAAGTCCCCCATTTAAGATATTTGGAACTTCATTTGTGTTTTAACTCTATGGCCAAATTTGTCCCTATGCAATGGGTGAATGTTGTATTTTCAATTGCATTAAAATTTTCCATTATAGTTTAATTTTAAGTGAGCAGTGGATGTGAAGTTATGGAGATCGAATATTCTGTTATTGTAGAAATTCTTAGAAATTTCTCTGCTCTGTTGCATTTTTGTCCTAAAATGATAAAAAATTAATTTGTGGCGAGATTCACATTGATCCATAATATAGTGCCAAATTTGGCTTTATTCCTCGGCTTTTTCTTTTATGTTTTCTTGGAGGATAGAAGTTTGAATGAAAAAGACGACATCACAGCTGTATATTTTAATAGAAGCATTCTTGCTTTGTCCTATAACTTGATTATTCAGGTTTTTTTGTCCTTGTGTTATTGTGTCATTATCAAATCATCATTTCATTTTGACTTGACATGGTTTGTTGGTTTCTGATGGTAATTTTTGTTAATGTAAAAGTTGTAAATATCCTCAAGCTTTTCTTTGGATACAAAGGTTCATTTGGGATTATAATATGTTTATGCATGTATCAATCCTTGTCCTTAAGATTCTGATCACCTTCATAAGTAAGAAAACAACTAACACCTACTTCTCTAAATAAATATCAATATCATTTTCAGCATATATTCTGAAGCTAAACTGATTTGTTATTTTTCTTTTTCTAAGAAATAGAAATTAAAGATAAATGAGTTGCTAGATTTATGTTTGTCTTCATTGTGCTTTTTGTTTGGCATTTCCAAAATTTGATTCTGGTATCAAGGAATTGAAGCATTATCCATTTATGGTTTTTCCTTTTACATACAGATAAGCCTTCAATTGATGAACTACACCAGTTTTTGGAGTTTCAGCTTCCAAAGCAGTGGGCACCAGTATTTGGTGAGCTTGCCCTTGGTCCTCAGAAGAAGCAACAAAATAGTGCATCATTGCAGTTTAGCTTCATGGGCCCTAAGCTTTATGTTAACACAACACCGGTAATATTCCCAGTCTTTTATGTTACCTTTCTGCCTTTTCCAACGTGAAAACCCAGTGTTACGCTGGATAAAAACTAAAGCAGACACTTTGATGTATTGTCTCTGTGCCTGTGTGGCATGTTAATGCATTAGTTGCCACAAGGCTTTGCTTGGTAGAGTGGAAAGAAAATTAGAAGGATGGAAAATTGAAGGGGTAGAAAACTAGAAGGATGGAAAACATAATTTTTCTTTCCATAGGTGTGCTTGGTAGGAAAGATGGAAAAATGGAAAGAAAGTTACATTTCCTTTCCATACATTGCTTGGTAGAGTTGAAAAATGAAAGGAAAGAAGATAAAAATTTCAAAAAATTGCATAATTTTGAACTAACATACTCATCTCTCTCATTTTCTCTCCTCTCATCATTCCAATTTGGAAGGATTGATTTTTATGCATTAGGATGGAAAATGATCATCTCTCCTATTATCTTTCCTCTTACTTTTCTTCCCAACCAAGAACACTCAAAATTTATTTTCTTTTTCCACATTTTCACTCCGTCCTCCGATCCCTTCACTTTTCCACCCAACTAAGCACACCCAAAGTGCATGCCTTTGATGGAGCTTAAATGTGAACCAAATTAGAAAGCAAAAATGATGTATCATAGTCTATTTCTGTGCTAAGTTAATATGCTATATCCACAGGCATTGTTAAATGTTGTAGTTTCTCTCAAAATGTATATCCTTGCTCCCTTGTATGCTCTTTGATAGAAACCCTAAGTTACTTTAGATGTTATTTGGCCATAAAAGAGAAATGTCCTGAAATCCTAATGTAAGTTAAGTAGGGTAGAACTGATTTTGGAGTTGAACTGGCTGTAAGACATCCACATGACCAAAAATGTGATATCAAATTTAGAACTATATGTTTAAGTTCAGACAGCGCAAAATAGCTATCATATATATAATAATATATATAGGCTGATTAACAATTGTTGGAGGATAAAAGAATTTAATTACACTCTAAAATCAGTACTCTGTTATTGTTGTTATAGGGAAGTTAAATATTTGGTAGACTGTGTGCACTAAAGATTATAGGCAAGGAATTTGTTTGATGTTACTTTATTATCAAATTAAGGAAGCTCAGGCCTCTAGTCTTAGTTGTTTTTCCTTTATTTTTATTATGAATTTGATTTTGCATCTCGAGTTTGCTGTAAATAACATTTTGTTGTCATTGTCGAGGGAACTATAAACCATCTTGAAAATAACATTTTTTCCTCCTCTTTTCCTGTAAAATATCCTTACTCTTAAACGGGTTTTGTACAAAAATAAGAAAATGCTTGTGAATTTTGTCAATTCATTGAAAGTCAATATGGCAATGCCACCGATGTTGTCAATAAGCTATTGTTATAACTATTTTTGTACTCATTTACTTTGCTTTGAGTTCCTTTGACAGGTTTATGTAGATAAAAAGCCTGTAACTGGCCTTCGGCTTTATTTGGAAGGCAAAAGAGGCAACCGCTTGGCAATTCACTTGCAGCATCTTTCCTCACTGCCAAAGGCGTTCCAGCTTGAGGATGGACCAAGCGTCAGTGTCTCTGATCCCTCGTCTGAACGCAAATACTATGAGAAGGTTCAGTGGAAGAGTTGCTCCCATGTCTGCACAGCACCCGTAGATGTTGATGATGATGTCTCTATTGTTACTGGTGCTCACTTTGAAGTTGGAGTCTATGGCTTGAAGAAAGTTCTACTCTTACGGTTGCATTTTTCCAAGTTAATAGGTGCAAAGGCCATCAAGCAGCCTGAGTGGGATGGCTCTCCTGGCTTGGCTCAAAAATCTGGGATTATCTCAACTTTTATTAGCACTCGCTTTACAGGTGCACAGAAACACGCTCCACGGCCAGCCGATGTCAATATAAATTCCGCGTTGTACCCTGGGGGCCCTCCAATGCCGAGCCAACCACCAAAAGTTCTGCAATTTGTAGACACAACAGAGATGAGTAGAGGACCCCAGGATTTACCTGGGTACTGGGTTGTCTCAGGTGCAAGGCTGATTGTTGAAAAGGGGAAAATATCATTGAAGGTAAAATACTCTCTCTTGACCATGATATTACCGGATTAGCGGATCACAAATCGAACAACTTAGATCAGCAGTATATAACAGGTCTATTGTTTTGGTTCATTTCGCCTTTTGAATTTCCCTTCCCAAGCAATTTGGGTTAAAAGGTGAAATTGGTAGGCACTGGCTTGCAAGGATTGTCTGCTTGATGAAGATATGACAGGCTATTAAGTAGTTTTGGGATAAGGTTGAAGATTTTTCCTTTATTTCATTTGTTATATAGTAGGATTTGCAGAAATATTTTAGGATCATAAATTGCTTGCATTGGGTTTCTGCTCAAAGATTAAACTTGGTTTGGTAGTTGTGTATATATATATATATATATATATACATATTGTTATGAATATAATAAGTTATTCCCCAATCAATACCGTTCTTCTCTTCAATTTTCCATTTTATTGTTTCTTCCGACGTGGGAGATAAAATAATAATACTATCGTAATAATTTTGTTTCTTTATTGTTATTATTAATGTAATTATTTATTGTTTATTTTAATAATTATTTACATTAATCCAAGTGTATTAGTAATTATCTTATAAGTGTTTTAATGATATTTAACAAATAAAATTTTAATAATTTCATTTTATGTGTTTATATAAATATTTTAATTAATTAATTGTTTTGTAAGGGTAGGCTAGAAAATACTTTACCATCTAGGGATAATAAAAACTAAGGTCATTTTTGTCTAAAATGGTTAATAAACTCGCTACTCTTCACTCTAGATTTGAGCCCCAACGAAAAATCTAAATTTGAAGTGAGTTTGTGTTCTAATCTATATTGTCTAAATTATATTGTCTAAATTAGATTGGACTGGTCAGTTGGATAGGGAATTAATTGGGTTATCAGTTTGGAAAGGGGCTTTGAACTGATTGGTTTGGAAATTGATATGAACTAATTTAACTAGATTTTAAAATTTATTTTTTTATTTATTTTTTAAAATTTTAATAATTTTTTAATTGAAAAATTGATGGCTTGATCAATTTAACTACCGATTCAGTTTAAGAAACATTAATCATAACTCATTTGTTTGCTTATTGAATTTTTTGAAGAATCTAGAGGTTTAAGGAGAAAATAAGAAAATGAAGAGAAAAGTTTTGATAATTCATTCATGATAGAGAAAGAGTTGTTACGACAATCCTTATGCATGAAATTGTTGTAACGAAATTGTACTATCGAATTATTTTTAGACGGTTGTCATTAGCATTTTAGGGATTCTATGCTTAAAATCGTTCAACTGTAGATATCAAGGCTTTTCCTTCTGTAACATGAAGATTTGTTGGCCCTTTTTCTTTTCCCTTTCCTGTTTCTTCTGCGTTCATATTTTATCCACTCTTCAAGCCCATTAGTTATCCCGTCCATCTATTTCAGTACTTTACCCAGTCTCTTGGCCCTTTAATTCTCGGTCTTTCCCTGTCATAATTCAAAACCCTTCATTTCTTTTAGACTCATGGCAATGCCCCATTCTTAAGTCAATCTTTGTCCCTAAGGATCAAAGTCAATAAATTGGCTTTGCAGAACGGAAAAGTCCTCCCAAGTAGCTTGTCCAGGTCCCAAATTGATCCATTGGATTAAAAGTATAGCTTGATTGTGATGTTTGATTATGCTAGTATCGAGAACCGCTATAGGATAGACTTTGTGTTACCTGTCCTCTCCAATCTTTAGAAATGTCTCGTAGGTAATGACTTTGTCCCCCACTCGTTTCTTAAGCAAGCTTACGTGGAAGACCAGATGGATTTTGGCATCATCTAGAAGCTTGAGTTGATAGGTCACTAATCTTATTTTCTTTTCAATTGTATAAGGCCATAATAGCGTGCAACCAACTCCAAATTTTTCCTCAAAGCCATAGACGACTATTTGTAAGGTTGCACTTTCAGGTAAACCTGGCCTCCCACTTCAAATGTTCTTTCACTTCGATGTTTGTTCGCTTCAAATGTTTTTCCCTGCCTTACATCAACTACTATACAATGTCTACTAGGGAATTGATATCTGAGTCGAGAATAAAGAGCTTATTCCCATAGAGGGCTTCAAAGGGAGTCCATACCAGAGTTGTGTGGTGGTGGTTAAAATTCTACCACCACTCAGCTTATGGTAGCCAATTAGCCTAATCTTTAAGTTTGAACAAACACATGCTTCTCAAATATTGTTCTATTCGTTGGTTTAATCTCTTAGATTGACCATTAGTCTCAAGGTGGTAGGTTGTATTGAATAGCACTATTGTATTGAATATGTAACACCCTAGACCCGATCTAGGCGTCCAGACTAAGTTTGGAGGGTTACAATATTCATACTAAAATCCAGACCACCATAGCATATTCAAACGAAAACATTCCTATGTATCATTCAAGGTAACAGTAATTTAAAACATATAATCTTTGTAAATTTCATAAAATACAAATCCCCAGTGGCAATACTTAAAATAAAAGATAAAAGGTTGACCGAGCTCCCGCAACACTAACCCGATCAAGACTGGGGATCACTTGAAATCCAACCAAAAACAGAATGAGTTGTGAACTCAGTGCGTAACCGTAGTCAAATTATTCAATTCATATTCATTTGTAAAGTAGTTATATTCAGAGATTCGGTTCGGTACACAACTATTTGCAATATTCAGAACAGATCAGTTGTACACAGATAAACATTTATATATGTGCAATTTCATATATATATAGATAGATAGATAGATAGATCAGATTCAGATATAGATATTCTTAAACCCCAACTGCTATACACCATCTTCAACTATCCCAACACACCATTAAGGATATTCAATGCCCAACCGTCCCTACACACTGTGAAGTGTCTATTTGACACGTTTACAGTAACACAACTTAGCTGTTGAATCATGTTGCGTTAAAGCGTCAGAATCAGAACTATTCGCATAGTGTCTTAACCATTGATTCAGAGTAGATTACTTCCTTTTCCACAACATCCCAACCCATGCATATGCAGAGTACCGATATTCATAATGCACTTACAGTTATAACATTCATGTGTCAGTTACAGAGTATCAGAGAGTTTCCAATCAATCAAGTTCAGATCATTCATACAATAGAAAAAATCATTATCAGTCATAGACCAAATTTCCAACCTCCAAAAGGGTTTTGGGCCTACGTTATACTGCCACACAGGCTGGCACACACCCATGCCCTCAGCCCATATGGTTCTAACCTGCAAACATAGGTGCCATGGCTTATATTGTAAACTTTGCATTTTGGGATTTAGGCTGGTAATTGGTATATTTGAAGGTGATATTGGATGTTGGTAGGTTATATGGCATATGAAAGTGGTTTTAGGCATCAAATAGCAAAAATGTGCAATATGTGAAATTACAGGGTTGACGTCGTGATGTGAAATTGCAGGGTTGATGCCGTGACGTGAAGTTTCGCGTAGTCATGACAACCGATGTCACGATGACGGGATATTAACGTTACAACGAGGCAACTCAAAGAGTGACACCGTGATGAGGGATTTCCTTGTCATCATGATGAAAGACCGACATCGTAACGAGCTTTTAAGTGCTTGAGTTTTCATCCTTTTGTCCCGAATTAAGTTTTGTTTTGTCCAAATGTTTTCTAATGTAACAGCTTGTTTTCAGTGAAATCGGAACAGTGGTTTTGGGACCACAAATTCAAGTCTGAAAAAAATTTATTTTAATATTATATTATAGTATATAGTATGATAAGAATGTCATATGAAAATTTCATTAAGAAATTTTATCGATTACATGTCTAATTTGATAAAAAGGACTAAATTAAAAAAGGTGCAAAACTTGCTAATTATAAGAATTAAGTGATTAAATGGCTTGATTAATAAATGAGGGAGGACTTAAGGAATAATTATGCCTTAATTGATGGGTGAGGCAGCATAAGTAAGAAAAAATAGTAAAATAAAGCCATTAATGGCAAAATAGTAAATAAATTAAAATTAAAAACAAAAAAATTGGAATTAAAAGATTTTCTAGACATTTCTTCATAAAATTCGGCCTAGAACAGCCATAGGAGAAAGGGTTTAAGTTGGTCCTTCATATTTTGGCTTCATGTGAGTTCAATTCTTACCTGTTTCTTGTAATTTTTATGTTTTTGAGATTTTTACAATTAGGTCCAACTACACCTTACCTTAGTTTTTGATTTTATTGAAAATTTTGGAAGTTTCAATTGATAATTTTATATGATTATAGTTATTAAATGATGAATTTGATATGTTGATGGATATTTAAAAGTATTTTGTAAAGTGAATTTTGATGAAATTATGATTTAGGGACTAAATTGTAAAGATGGAAAATTCATAAAAAAATTCTAAATCTCATGAAATACATGGGCTGCTATTGTTATATATGAAATTCGGCTAGGCTTGGAATAAGGATTAAATTGTATGAATTTTATTTTCCAAGCTTAAGGGCAAAATCATAATTAAGTAAAAGTATAAGGGCAAAATAACAAATTTTCCAAAAATGTGTATTGGACTGAATTGAATGTGAATTGCATTAAATAAAGTTAAATTCATTCGTATAGATCCGGATAAATTTGATACGGTGTTAGATCGAGGAAAAGAGAAAGTGTCAGATTAGTAGTTTTTGCATACACGAACACTTATCGAGGTAAGTTCGTGTAATTAAATTGTATATTTATATGTTTTTAATTGAATATTATTGTATGAAATTTTTGTAAATTACCATGTGTATTTATGGATCACATAACCGAATATATCTGAAAAGTACTAAGTCCCATTGAACCTAAGAAATTTGATGGATACAAATAACAATGTCGTTAAGGGTTCTCAATTGGCTGTGGTCTTGCATGTGTTGTGGAAACACCACAGCTTGCAATAGCATCCCGTTATTTAGCTCTTATGAGCATCCCATTATTTAGCTCTTATGAGCAACCCGTTATATGGCTCTCACGAGCTTCCCAATAATTGGCTCTCTTGAGCTTCCCGTTTATGGCTCGCATGAGCTTTCTGATTAATGGCTCTCCGGAGCTTCCCGATAATAACTCACATGAGCTTTCCAATTACGGCTCTTATGAGCTTCCTGTTTCATGGCTAACATGAGCTTCCTATCCCATAGCTCAGAAGAGCTTCCCATTTATATGCTCGCATGAGCATACCTGCATATGAATTGACGGATTATAGATTTGTACATTTCGTGTATACTACCTGTGTATCCAACAATATTTTAAATAGTTCAACAGGCAAAGTTCTGATATAAGACAATCTGGATTCGAAATGAATTATTACGGAAATATAATTGAAATACATGGATATGGTTGTACTCATTACAAGGACACATGTTAAGGAAAGTGTATGAATATAGAAATTTGATTATTGTAAGCTCATACATGTTTCTGATATTCATATGAAATACATGAATAACATGGTTTTGGAGGATATGTGTTTAGGCTTTTGGACAAGTTGTTTGGAATATGTTTTGTATGCTTACCTTATATGTAAAATAATGGTAAGTTAAATTTCATGTTATACAAACTTACTAAGTATTAAATGCTTACTCTGTTTTATCTTTCCTATTTCATTTTCCCTATTTTATAATAATTCAAAAGCACATTGGGTTGGAAGCTTGGCGAAGATATCTCACACTATCTATTAGCTCATTTCGGTATATATATAACAAACTAAATTTTGATTATAATGGCATGTATAGGCTAAATTTGGCCAATGATGACATGTATGTGTTTGGTTACAATTAGCCATTGGTATGGCTTGCGATTGGTACATTTTGATATGTATATATATAAGGCCTTAACATGTTTGATGTGTGATTGAAATTGATGAATGATGTAAATCACATAAGTATATTGATGAGTGGTTTAAGATAGTATAATTAGTAAAATATGCTTATATATGTGTGTATGGTTATTTTGGTAAGTTTGGATTATTGAACATATGTGATGATATGTTATGTACTAAGCTCAATTTTGGCTTGGATTGAAAGTCTTGTTATGACTTATAAGTGTGCAAATTGATGTGTTTAGGTTGAAATCAAAATGGGTGAGAAATGTGGCTTGGAAAATGACCTATTTTAGTCCACACGGAAAGAGACACAAGCATGTGTCCCGTGTATGACACACAACTTGCCCCAAGGACGTGTGTTCTGGCTGTGTGTCCCCTGCACCCTAATTAATGTTAAACAGAATGCCTAGTAGTAAACACACGGGCAGAGACACGACCTTGTGTCTTGAAACGAACTCGTCTCGGAATGATTCGTGTCATACTGTTGCCCGATTGTGAATTTGAGTAAATCTGAATGGCTTGGGCAAAATAGACTTAAAATGATGAAAGATAGGCTCAAATGGAATAGTTTGAAATGTTTATGGAAGCAAAGAATGGGATTCGGCTAAGACTTAAAAAGTGAACAAACACAATTGGACGTGTTGACCCAAAATTTAGACAAGCACTTGGGTTAAAATTTTTGATGTTTTCTGAAAATTTTTCTGAGCACCCGGTTTAGTCCCGACTTATTTCTAATGCGTATTTTGGGCCTCGAGGGCTCATATAAGGGACAATATGATTGATTATGATTGATTTCTGATATGAATGTTAAAAGTTATAAATTGTCTATATTTGATTTGTAAATTTCGGGAATACTCTGTAACCCTGTTTCGATGATGGATATGGGTTAGGAGCACTACATCTAAAGCTTGTTTTAAGCTCAATTAAGCCAGATAAACATATTCTTAATGTGATATGAATGTTTATTTGATAAAGTAATATTGAAGTTGCTCTAGCAACAAATGTGACATCCCGGTACCTTGACCTGGCAATCGGGTTAGGTGGAGGGGTGTTACATCATTTCTCAATTAAGATAATTATTGTGAAACATCATGATAATTATGAATATCGGTGTTAGATTTTGATTTGTTAAGATTATTTTAATATAAGATATTTTATTTAACTAATGAATAAGAAAATAAAAAGAAAAGATGATGGAAATTTCTTTATCTTTCTTTCAAGCTCATGTCTACCATCTTGAAGAAAAAAAGTTTTGTTTTCTTTGCAATTTGATTTTTTCCATCAAAATCTACCATTTTCACCTAAAAATCAAATGAATTTTCATAATCACCAAAAGAGGGAAATGATAAGGAGACTATGGAAAGTAAGAATTTCAATTTAGATTCAAGTAATAGAAGTTGGAGGAGAGAGAAAATAAGCTAAAGCTTGATTCCAAGAGAAAAAGGTATGAATATTAAGGTTTTATATTGTTTTCAAGTTCAATTTTGTTAGAAAAGTATATAAAAGATGTTAAAGTGAAGATCACTCATGGAAAGTTTTATGTTTTGATATGATGTTCAAGAAAGAGATTTAGAAAATGAATTAAGTGATGAGGAAAAAGGAAGAGCAAGTGATTTGAAGTTGGAAAAGGTAAGTACCCATAAATTTTCTTGTTATTTAAATATTAAAATGTAGACTTGGTGAAGTTTTGTGGTAAATTTGTAAAATAAAGTGAAATAATTTAATATGTGAATAAGAAAAATATGATAAAATTTTAATAAATGTGTTATGAGATGATGAAATATGCATAAAGTATTGTAAAAGTGGAATTGTGGAAAAAATGGAATTTTTATGATGATAAGAACTAAATTGTCAAACTTGAGAAAATATGTGGATGAAATAATAGAAGTGTAATATACATAAAAAATTTATATGTGAAAAAAGATATTGAGATAAATTATGTGATTAAAGTGTAACAAGAAATAAAATTGATTTAATATGATTAATTAGTGAATATTGAACTTTTATGACAAAAAAGGATTAAATTGAAAAGTTGTTAAAGTTTACAAGAAAATTTTGATAAGTGTTTCGATATAATTTGAGGTTTATAATGATTAATTGACGTGAAATCCCCGAAGTTGTTTTGGCAACGAATATAACATCCCAATCCTTTGACCCGGTGTTTGGGTTGGGTATGGCAATATTACAATCGAACTTCAAGATGCTTAAATGTAATGGCCTAAATTCAAAGTTATCGGAATAGTGGTTTCGTAACAACAAATCCGATTTAAAGATAAATTTATTTCAATATTTTTGCATGAAAATTGATATGATAGGAAAATCGTATGAAAATATTGATAGAAAAATTTTACCGATTTAGTGGTTAGTTAGAAAAAGAAATTATTGAAGAAATTGGGTAAAAACAAGGTATCGGGACCTCTATCTCGTAAAACCAATTCGAAAATAATTTTATAAATATTTATGAAATGTTAGTAATGTGGTATTAAAATTTCGTTAGGAAATTTTAATGTTTGGGTAGTTAATTAAATGAAAAGGACTAAATTGTAATAGGTATAAAAGTTACTAGTATGATTAAATAGCTTAAGAGTCTAATGAGAAAGGATTTAAAAGGCAAATAGACCCAAAATTTATGATGGCTGGACGGCAAGGGCATGAAATCAGCAGGAAAATTGATAAATTAAGGGCAAAATTGGAATATTGCAAAATTAACTAAATAAAGCTAGGACTAAATAGGAAATATCTAGATTTCTCTTCATTTCTCTTCAATTCCAGTAGCTAAAAACGCCATAGGAGGGTTATCTAAGCTGGTATTTCATAATTTTTGCACCAAGTGAGTTAATCATTGCCTTTTTCTTGTAATTTTTGTGTTTCTAAGACTTTTACAACTAGGTCCTACTATTAAATTCATTAGTTTTTTATTTCATGGATGAAATTGAAAGTCACCATGGTTGAGTGCTGTAAGTTTATGATGAAATAAAATGAATTAAAGCTTATTAAGTCTAGTTTCTCATAGAATAAATTGTGTAAGCAATGGATTTGTAAATTTTGAGATATAATGAATTTTGTGAGACAAGGTCAAAATGAATTTGGGTTCCCCTGTTCTGACTTTGAATGTGACAGCCTTAAAACGACCCTAGTCGAAATGTGGTTTCGGGACCACAAAACCAAGGCATAAAAATAATTTAATATTTATTTTATTGCCTATAATGTGTGTTAACTCATGTGTGATATTTTTTATGCTTTGATTTAGAATTATAGATGTGAATTTCACTAGAAAGGACCTAGTAATAAACTTTGAAAGTATGAGGGAAATGTGTGATGACTAATTAAAGGATGCATGCAAAACAATGGACTTGCATGTCAAATTTCCCCCATAGCTAGTGGTAAGCCATGACAAGGATTTATGGGCAAAAATCATGTCATGAAACATGTTTAGTAAATGGGTTATGATGGAAAGAATAAAATAAGGGTATGGAATAAACAATTAATGTTAGTAGATGAGAAACAAAAAAAAAGTGTCCATCTTCCTCCATAGCTTGGCGAATGTCCTAAAGGAAGAAAGAAAAAATTTTGTTCATCTCTTTTCACTCTCTTGTTGGTAGAAAATACTAAGGTTAAGGAAGGAGTTTTGCTTCATACTTGGTTTGGAAGAGGATTAGGAAGAGGTTGGCTAAACTTGCATCAAGATTAAGGTATGTTTGAGGTTCATGCATGTTTTAGTTGCTAGCTTAATGTTCTTGTTAGCCCATGGTTCAAATCCTTGTTATGTCATGGGAATGAAATTCGCCAAAGTGAATGTGGTGTTAATGCCATTGCATGTTAAATGACAAGCTTGAAAGTGATACATGTGATGGAGGATTGAAGATTCTTAGATTTTCTTTTAGCATTTTTTGAATGAGATACTAAGTTCTTTGTTTCACCATGACCAAATTGAAATGGTGTGGTGTTGTGGTATTCGCCATGATATATCCATAAGTATAATTCATGCATGTTGCATGGTAAGTAAGATTTAAGCTTTGGAAATGTGTATATATTTGGATATAAGCCATTTGAGAATTCGCCCTTGCACCTACATGAATATATGTTTGCACATGATGGATTGGTATGACATATATACTAATTCAAAGTGTATATTTGCTTGTGATGATGTGTTGATTATGAAGTAAATAAGAGATGTGCAATGAATTACGATATGTAATGTGTTAGTAGTAAAATGTATGCTGTTTTTTTTGTGTGGTATTAAGTGTATATTCGCCACATGAGGGGTAATTAGTGTGCATGCATTCGGTTTGAGGCAAGCATATTGATGCCTATTCTTGGCTTAGAAAATTCGGCTAAGAGGAATATTAACTAATGTGTTGAGTTCGATTTATGATTTCGTACATATGCAACTTTGATGCCTAATGTATATAAGGGCCAAGTACTTTGAACTTCACGTTGATGTTTGAATGTATTGAATTGCTTGTTGTGATGTAAAATGTGCATGACCATTGTGTATTTGAGCTAAAGGATGGCCATATGACCATTTACACTCCTTGTCATATTCGCCATAAGCTATCATGATGAGATTTTAATAAGTTAAATTTGTGTGAATTAGCTCAAGAGCAAAGGGAGCTAAATCCGATAAAGGGAAGGAAAAAGTAGTTGAATAGCCGTCGAAATCGCTCGACAACATCCAATGTAAGTCTTGAGTGATGACCCTACTTGAATTATATCAAAATTATGCTCCTTGTTTGTGTGGCCATTGAGCGAAATAGTAAAGGTTGATAAATATTTTGTGTTAGAGCTTTAGTAACGAAAATGAACTATGGACGTGTCTTGAATATTGATATATGTGTAAGTGAACATTGAAATTATATCCGGGCTAAGACCCGAAGGCATTCGTGCGAGTTGATATATCCGGGCTAAGACCCGAAGGCATTCGTGCGAGTTGATATATCCGGGCTAAGACCCGAAGGCATTCGTGCGAGTTGATATATCCGGGCTAAGACCCGAAGGCCTTTGTGCAAGTCACCAAATCCGGGTTATGACCCGAAGGCAATCGTGCGAGTCGCTATATCCGGTTAAATCCCGAAAGTATGTGATTCGAAGTGAGCAATCTTGCTGTGAAAATTTCAGCTTATACACTTGTGAAAATTCCAGCAATGAGGTATGTTTGTATGTACTTGTACTAATTGAATTCTTACAAGTAAGTATGCGCTAAGTTGATAAACGAGCTACCGCCTTGGGCTAAGTTGTTCTTTTGTGTATGAACATAAGGGTCGGTGATGTGAAATAAGTATGAGTATGGGAATGTGAATTAGTAAAGTGGTTTAATTAGCCATGTGAATAAAATACCTTAGTCAAAGCTGATTTCATTGCTTGAGACTTACTAAGCATTAAAATGCTTACCCGTTGCTTTGGCTCTCTTTTTATAGGTTTCGCTCGTTAGCTATTGGATTCGGGATCAAAGAAGTCAAGTCATCCACACTATCGAAGCCCCATTTTGGTACAAATTTTGGTTGAACTTTGAAATGGCATGTATAGGACCATCCTTTGTTGAAGGTCATGTACCTTCCGGTTTGTGTAAACTTGGATAGCCATGCGAAAATGGCTTATATACGTTTTAGCATAGAACTATAATCGTTTGTATGTTGACCCTTATGAGGTATGGAATTATTTTGAAACGATTAGCCATTGGAATGGTTAATCATGATCACGCTTTGTGCTATGTATGTAAAAAGGGCCAATTGAATCATGGAAAGTATGAAATAGGTAAAGCCTACTAAAGGCAGATGCTGACAGCAGCAGTGACGTGGATGTGAAAAATCACTAAAAATAGTAGGAATGGTATTAAATAGCAAATAAATTATGTAAGTGTACCTTGATGAATCTACCTTCATATGGAAGAAACGAAATGGTCATATGAGTTATAAGTTAACAGATTTTAAAGTTCTTGTGAAATAGGGCCAGAACGGTTTCTGGATCCCCTGTTCCAACTTTGGAAAATCATTGTAAATTAACCAGAGATAATTAGGAGTCATTCCATATATGTGTAGATTCCTCTCTGAGTCTAGTTTCTATAGAAACAAACGGCATTAGTATTGAAGCCCTGTACAGGGAGATATCCAATTCGTAACGCACAAAGGTCAGTGTAGTCGATCCCTACAACAGGCGAGACTTTAACTAATAAACTGTACTAATTGGCTCGACCAAAAATTCTAGAAAAAAATATGTAGATGGACATATGAGTCTAGTTTCAGGAAAAATTTACGGAACTGATTTTCGAGTTGTAAAACTCAAGTTATGAATTTTGGAGCGACTAGTACTCAGATTGGCAGCTTGTCTGAAAATTGTCAATAAGTGGGTTGAAGTCAGTAACACCTCGCGTTCGACTCCGGCGACGGTCTCGGGTTCGGGGTGTTACAATTTTATTGGTATCAGAGCTACGGTTTAGTCGATTCTAGGACTACCGTAATGCGTTTGGGTCTAGCTATACATGCCATTTTATGTGATTATATGATAGTGTGGTGATTTCTGACGTTTGAACTTGTGTTTATTTATAGTAATGGATCCCGATCCCAACCGAAAGCGATAGCTGATGATGTGGAGAGTGTGGCGCCTGCTCCCGCACAAGGGACAGCGCCGGCGGACTCTCAACCTGTTGCTAGCAATCCGAATGACGAGGCTAGACAAGCCTTTTATAGCGTGATGAATGATTGGTTCAACCAATACATTCGAACTAATACTACTGTTCCACAACCTCCATTCCCAACAAACACACCCCGCACCTACAATGCCTCCGTAATTGACCAAATAAGGTCGAATAAGCCCCAGTTGATAGAATCCGAAAACATGGGGCTACTGAATTTAAAGCTACGGATAGTGATGATGCCGAGCAAGCCAATTTTGGTTGGACAACACGATCCGAGTACTCGATGAGCTATCTTGTACACCGATGAATGCCTAAAGTGTACCATCTCCTTGCTACGTGATTACGCCTACTATTGGTGGAGTACTCGACTTGTTGTGCCCGCGAACAAGTAACTTGGGAGTTCTTCCAAACCGAGTTTGGAAAAAGTATATCGATCGAGATTTATGGACCAAAAAGCGAAAGGAATTTCTCGAACTTAAACAAGGTTCCATGTCGGTTACCGACTATGAGCGAAAATTCGTGAGGCTTAGCCGACGCTGCGAGAATGCATTTCTTGAAGTCGTGATGTGTAAACGCTCAAGATGGACTGAATGATGAGATAAAGTCGTATGTTGGCATTTTGGAAATCAGAGTTTGTGACTCTCGTCGAGCGATGCAAAGCCGAGGAGTTTAGTATAGAAAAGGAAAGCGAAGCGGGAGCAAGGGAGTTTCGTAAGAGGTATTCGGGAAGCCCTTCCAACATCATCAAAGAAACTTAGAGATGGCTTAGGCCGATCTAGAGACACTTCGGGCTTTTCTAGACGAGATCGCGATCGACCCCTGTGACCACGAATCACTTGATCGCCATGAGTGGGAATGATCGACGAGAGAGGACGAGTGCCAGATTGTGGCAAATGGCATTTTGGAAGTCTGTAGATTCCGTGACCGCTCTGTTACAAGTGTGGATCAGTTGACCACTTCATTAAAGATTGCCCGGGTTGTGCGAGCAGAATGTAGATCGGAGTGGGAAGCCGGGTACTACCACCGCTCGAGGTAGACCATCCGGAAATACGGGCAAGGCTAGTGGTGGTCGAGAGGATCTAGAGATCTTGCGACCAGATCCGAGGCTCGCGCTCCAGCTAGGACTTATGCTATCTGCCAGCGCGAGGATGCCTCCTCGCCGGATGTTATTACTGGTACTTTCACTCTCTTTGATACTAATGTGATTGCTTTGATTGACCCCGGTTCTACTCATTCTTATATATGCGAAACCTTAGCATCCATGAAGACTTTGCCTATTGAGTCTCTTGAGTTCGTAATTCGGTGTCAAATCCTTTGGGTCGTTATGTGCTGGTCGACAAAGTGTGTAAGAAATGCCCCTAGTAATTGAGGTACTGTTTTCCGCGGACTTGATGCTTTTGCCGTTCGATGAATTTGATGTTATTCTTGGGTTGGATTGGTTGACCGTGCATGATGCGGTTGTGAATTGCAAAAGCAAGACTATTGATTTGAGATCGCAAACAACGAGATGATCCGAGTTGAGTCTACGAACTTGAAGGGGTTGCCACCGTAATATCATCAATGTTGGCCCGAAATATGTAAGAAAAGGGTGTGAAGCATACCTTGCGTATGTACTTGATGATAAGGAGTTAGGAATAGAACCCAAATCTGCTTGGTGGTTTGTGAATACCGGACGTTTTTCCCAAGAATTGCGGGTTTGCCACTGTTCGGAGATAGAGTTTGGCATTGAGCTTGTACCGGACCACACCGATTTCGATAGCTCCATATCGTATGGCACCAACGGAATTAAAGGAGTTGAAAGCTCGGTTGCAAGAGTTGATGGATAGAGGTTTTGCTCGCTTGAGTTTTTCACCTTGGGGTGCACCGGTGTTGTTTGTGAAAAGAAGGACGGAACCATGAGGTTGTGCATCGACTATCGTCGACTTAATAAAGTGACAATAAAGAACAAGTATCCGTTACCACGTATCGATGATTTGTTCGATCAAGCGAAGGAGCCTCGGTGTTCTCAAAAATAGATTTGAGATCGGGCTATTATCGATTCGAATCCGAGATTCGGACATACCCAAAACCGCCTTCAGAACGAGATATGGTCACTACGAGTTCTTAGTGATGCCGTTTGGGCTCACTAATGCCCCTGCGGTATTTATGGATTTGATGAATCGGATCTTCAGATCATATTTGGATCGGTTCGTAGTTGTGTTCATCGACGACATCTTGGTCTATTCAAGAGATGAGACCGAACATGCGGAGCACCGAGATTAGTGTTGCAAATTTTACGGGATAAGCGTTATATGCTAAGTTTAGCAAGTGTGAGTTACGGTTAAGAGAGGTTAGCTTCTTGGGTCACGTGGTATCTCGTGATCGGGTATTCGAGTCGACCAAAGCAAAATTTCAGCCATACTTAATCTGAAACCTCCAAGAAATATTACGAGGTTCGAGCTTTTTGGGACTTGCTTGTTACTACCGACGGTTTGTAAAAGGATTCTCGATGATAGCCACACCCATGACGCCGCTTGAAAAGATGTCAAGTTTGAATGGACGGAAAAGTGTCGAAAAAGTTTTGACCAATTGAAAACTCATTTGACTAAGCTCAAGACTAGTACGTGCCCGAATCGGCAAAGAGTTTGTCATCTATAGTGACGCCTCCCTACTTGGGTTAGGTTGCGTATTGATGCAAGAAGGTCGAGTTGTGGCCTATCGTCGAGACAATTAAAGCCACATGAGCAAAATTATCCGACCCATGATCTCGAATTGGTCGCCATCGTATTCGCCTTAAAGATATGGCGACATTACTTATTTGGTGAGAAGTGCCATGTGTATTCGGATCACAAAAGTCTCAAATATTTGATGACTCAAAGAGACTTAAATCTGCGACAAAGACGTTGGCTCGAGCTGTTAAAGGATTATGAGTGGTCATTGACTATCACCCGGAAAGGCTAATGTGGTTGCGGATGCCTTAAGCGGAAATCACTTTTTTGCTTTCTGACGATGAATGTACACTTGTCTATCCTACCCGACAATGTGTTAGTAGCGAATTAAAGGCCAAACCATTGTTGACTCATCAAATTCGTGAAGCTCGAAAGTTGATGAGGAGTTGCGTGCAAAACGGGTGAGTGTGTTCGAACAAGGAATCGGAGTTTCAAATTGATGATGACGATTGTTTGAGGTTCGAAGTCGTTTGTGTGTTCCAAAGAATTGAACTTATTTCGATAATTCGAACGAAGCTCATTGTAGCCGAATGGCAATCCACCCGGGGAGTACGAAGATGTACAATGAGTTGAAACGTCGGTTTTGGTGGCATGGTATGAAACGAGACATCTCCGACTTTGTTGCAAGATGTTTAATATGTCAACAAGTGAAAGCGGAGCATCAAGTGCCTTCAGGGTTACTTCAGCCGATCACGATACCCGAGTGGAAATGGGATCGAGTCACAATGGACTTTGTGTCCGGACTGCCGTTGTCAGCAAGTAAGAAGGATGCAATTTGGGTTATTATTGATAGACTAACTAAGTCGGCTCACTTTATCCCTGTGCGTATGGATTTTTCATTGGATAAACTAGCTGAATTGTACGTTTCTCAGATTGTGAGATTACACGGGGTACCGATTTCTGTTGTGTCGGATAGAGATCCGAGGTTCACCTCGCGATTTTGGAAGAAATTACAAGAAGCATTGGGCACCAAGTTGCATTTCAAAGACCGCTTTTCACCCCCAAACCGATGGTCAATCCGGCGTATAATTCGGATACTTGAGGATATGTTGAGATGTTGCATCCTCGAGTTCGGTGGTTCGTG
This sequence comes from Gossypium arboreum, assembly GCF_025698485.1. Taxonomy (NCBI): domain Eukaryota; kingdom Viridiplantae; phylum Streptophyta; class Magnoliopsida; order Malvales; family Malvaceae; genus Gossypium; species Gossypium arboreum. The sequence goes on along the minus strand of NC_069073.1, from coordinate 7,376,259 downwards.
GGAACGGTACCTACCTTTGATTGAATTCGCACAACAATAGTTTTCAATCAAGTATTAAGATGGCGCCTTACGAGGCTTTGTACGGGCGTAAATGCCGTACACCATTGTTTTGGACCGAGCTCGGTGAGAACAAAATTTTTGGAGTGGATTTGATTAAAGATGCTTTGAATGAAAGTAAAAGTAATCCGTGAAAATCAAGATAGCCTCCGATCGTCGAAATCGTATGGATTTGAAACGAAAGGACATTGAGTATCGGTGGGAGATAAAGTGTTTCTTAAAGTTTCGCCGTGGAAAAGATACTCAGATTCGGCCGTAAGGGCAAGTTGAGCCGAGATTCATTGGGCCGTCTGAAATCTCCGAACGAGTTGGCCCGATTCATGTATCGCTTGATCTTGCCCCGAACTTGAAAAGATTCTACAACGTCTTCCATGTTTCAATGCTTCGACGCTATAGATCGATCCGTCGCACGTAATTAGTCCATCGAGGTTGAAATTCAAGCCGATATGAGTTATGAAGAAGAACCGATTCGTATCCTAGCTCGTGAAATGAAAGAGTTACGAAACAAAAGGGTTCCGCTAGTGAAAGTGTTATGGCTCAAACACGGGATAGAAGAAGCTACTTGGGAACCCGAGAACTCTATGAAAGAGCAATATCCAAACCTATTTACGGTAAGATTTTCGGGACGAAAATTTCTAAAGTGGGGAGAGTTGTGACGACCTTAAAACGACCCTAGTCGAAATGTGGTTTCGGGACCACAAAACCAAGGCATAAAAATAATTTAATATTTATTTTATTGCCTATAATGTGTGTTAACTCATGTGTGATATTTTTATGCTTTGATTTAGAATTATAGATGTGAATTTCACTAGAAAGGACCTAGTAATAAACTTTGAAAGTATGAGGGAAATGTGTGATGACTAATTAAAGGATGCATGCAAAACAATGGACTTGCATGTCAAATTTCCCCATAGCTAGTGGTAGGCCATGACAAGGATTTATGGGCAAAAATCATGTCATGAAACATGTTTGGTAAATGGGTTATGATGGAAAGAATAAAATAAGGGTATGGAATAAACAATTAATGTTAGTAGATGAGAAACAAAAAAAAAGTGTCCATCTTCCTCCATAGCTTGGCGAATGTCCTAAAGGAAGAAAGAAAAAATTTTGTTCATCTCTTTTCACTCTCTTGTTGGCCGAAAATACTAAGGTTAAGGAAGGAGTTTTGCTTCATACTTGGTTTGGAAGAGGATTAGGAAGAGGTTGGCTAAACTTGCATCAAGATTAAGGTATGTTTGAGGTTCATGCATGTTTTTAGTTGCTAGCTTAATGTTCTTGTTAGCCCATGGTTCAAATCCTTGTTATGTCATGGGAATGAAATTCGCCAAAGTGAATGTGGTGTTAATGCCATTGCATGTTAAATGACAAGCTTGAAAGTGATACATGTGATGGAGGATTGAAGATTCTTAGATTTTCTTTTAGCATTTTTTTGAATGAGATACTAAGTTCTTTGTTTCACCATGACCAAATTGAAATGGTGTGGTGTTGTGGTATTCGCCATGATATATCCATAAGTATAATTCATGCATGTTGCATGGTAAGTAAGATTTAAGCTTTGGAAATGTGTATATATTTGGATATAAGCCATTTGAGAATTCGCCCTTGCACCTACATGAATATATGTTTGCACATGATGGATTGGTATGACATATATACTAATTCAAAGTGTATATTTGCTTGTGATGATGTGTTGATTATGAAGTAAATAAGAGATGTGCAATGAATTACGATATGTAATGTGTTAGTAGTAAAATGTATGCTGTTTTTTTTGTGTGGTATTAAGTGTATATTCGCCACATGAGGGTAATTAGTGTGCATGCATTCGGTTTGAGGCAAGCATATTGATGCCTATTCTTGGCTTAGAAAATTCGCTAAGAGGAATATTAACTAATGTGTTGAGTTCGATTTATGATTTCGTACATATGCAACTTTGATGCCTAATGTATATAAGGGCCAAGTACTTTGAACTTCACGTTGATGTTTGAATGTATTGAATTGCTTGTTGTGATGTAAAATGTGCATGACCATTGTGTATTTGAGCTAAAGGATGGCCATATGACCATTTACACTCCTTGTCATATTCGCCATAAGCTATCATGATGAGATTTTAATAAGTTAAATTTGTGTGAATTAGCTCAAGAGCAAAGGGAGCTAAATCCGATAAAGGGAAGGAAAAAGTAGTTGAATAGCCGTCGAAATCGCCGACAACATCCAATGTAAGTCTTCGAGTGATGACCCTACTTGAATTATATCAAAATTATGCTCCTTGTTTGTGTGGCCATTGAGCCGAAATAGTAAAGGTTGATAAATATTTTGTGTTAGAGCTTTAGTAACGAAAATGAACTATGGACGTGTCTTGAATATTGATATATGTGTAAGTGAACATTGAAATTATATCCGGCTAAGACCAAGGCATTCGTGCGAGTTGATATATCCGGCTAAGACCGAAGGCATTCGTATGAAGTTGATATATCCGGGCTAAGACCAAAGGCATTCGTGCGAGTTGATATATCCGGCTAAGACCAAGGCCTTTGTGCAAGTCACCAAATCCGGGTTATGACCAAGGCAATCGTCTGAGTCGCTATATCCGGTTAAATCCGAAAGTATGTGATTCGAAGTGAGCAATCTTGCTGTGAAAATTTCAGCTTATACACTTGTGAAAATTCCAGCAATGAGGTATGTTTGTATGTACTTGTACTAATTGAATTCTTACAAGTAAGTATGCGCTAAGTTGATAAACGAGCTACCGCCTTGGGCTAAGTTGTTCTTTTGTGTATGAACATAAGGGTCGGTGATGTGAAATAAGTATGAGTATGGGAATGTGAATTAGTAAAGTGGTTTAATTAGCCATGTGAATAAAATACCTTAGTCAAAGCTGATTTCATTGCTTGAGACTTACTAAGCATTAAAATGCTTACCCGTTGCTTTGGCTCTCTGTTTTATAGGTTTCGCTCGTTAGCTATTGGATTCGGGATCAAAGAAGTCAAGTCATCCACACTATCGAAGCCCCATTTTGGTACAAATTTTGGTTGAACTTTGAAATGGCATGTATAGGACCATCCTTTGTTGAAGGTCATGTACCTTCCGGTTTGTGTAAACTTGGATAGCCATGCGAAAATGGCTTATATACGTTTTAGCATAGAACTATAATCGTTTGTATGTTGACCCTTATGAGGTATGGAATTATTTTGAAACGATTAGCCATTGGAATGGTTAATCATGATCACGCTTTGTGCTATGTATGTAAAAGGGCCAATTGAATCATGGAAAGTATGAAATAGGTAAAGCCTACTAAAGGCAGATGCTGACAGCAGCAGTGACGTGGATGTGAAAAATCACTAAAAATAGTAGGAATGGTATTAAATAGCAAATAAATTATGTAAGTGTACCTTGATGAATCTACCTTCATATGGAAGAAACGAAATGGTCATATGAGTTATAAGTTAACAGATTTTAAAGTTCTTGTGAAATAGGGCCAGAACGGTTTCTGGATCCCTGTTCCAACTTTGGAAAATCATTGTAAATTAACCAGAGATAATTAGGAGTCATTCCATATATGTGTAGATTCCTCTCTGAGTCTAGTTTCTATAGAAACAAACGGCATTAGTATTGAAGCCCTGTACAGGAGATATCCAATTCGTAACGCACAAAGGTCAGTGTAGTCGATCCCTACAACAGGCGAGACTTTAACTAATAAACTGTACTAATTGGCTCGACCAAAATTCTAGAAAAAATATGTAGATGGACATATGAGTCTAGTTTCAGGAAAAATTTACGGAACTGATTTTCGAGTTGTAAAACTCAAGTTATGAATTTTGGAGCGACTAGTACTCAGATTGGCAGCTTGTCTGAAAATTGTCAATAAGTGGGTTGAAGTCTGTTAACACCTCGCGTTCGACTCCGGCGACGGTCTCGGGTTCGGGGTGTTACATTGAAAAATCATAAAAAATTGAATAAAAATAATTAGGGGCTTAAATTTATATTTCTAGAATCCTGAATGAGTCTATTTTCAAGAGAAACAAACGGGAACATCATCTGAATTCTGTATGAAGAGATAATTTATTTTTAGTGAAGAAGGGTTAGAACTGTCAGACTTTAAAGAATAAACTATACTTATTGGCTAAACCAAAAATTCTGAAAATTTTATGGTAAGAAGATATATGAGTCTAGTTTCAAGTAAAATTAACGGATCTTAGTTTGGAGTTCCGTATCTCGAGTTATAAATAATTTAGTGACTATGACTCAAATAGACAACTTTGAATAAACTATAAATAATAATAATGAAATTATAGAAATTGTTACATATGAACATGAAATGTATTAAATTGATAATTAAATTTATTTATTTAGATCCAGAAGATTCAAATACAAAGCTAGATCGAGGAAAGGAAAAAGTTCAGGATTAGTAGATTTTTGTACACGAACAAGTATCAAGGTAAGTTCGTGTAACTTGAATTATATTCTTAAATGCTTGAGATTGTATGTTATTGATGGGAATATGATTTGAATGTTCATTGTATGAAAATTAATGAAACATTGATATATTTGATAAAAAGGGGAAGAAATCCCTGTTGGATGGAAGGAAAATTCGATGGATCTCTGAGAAGGAATTGACGGTAAAAAGGATCTAGCCCAGACGGGTAATCCGAATTAGGGTCTAAATTTAACCTGGACTGGTAATCCTGACAATACTCTATGAGTTTATATTACAGGGGATTTAGCCTGGATTGGTAATCCCGCTGTAAGGATGAGGTTCGCGGGAGTGTGCTCTCTGAAATGGAAATGTGTGCACATGAATGTGAATTGATGGACCCGGGAATGTACACTAAAAGTGTACCTCTGAAAATCCATCGAATATTCTAAGAAATTCAACGGGATAAATATGAAAAAAAAATATAAGGAAATGGAAATCATGTATTGATGAGCTCATCAATCATAGTATATATTATTGGTACATGGAAATTATTGTACTAACTTGAATGTTGAGTTTGTGCATGTTAGGGTAATAATGCATTGAATGGATATAGGAATATTTATTGTATTGTATTGAAAATATTAGGTAAGTATAATTCTTGTTACATGAGCTTACTAAGCACAAAGTGCTTACTCTGTTTCATTTTCCCCTGTTTTGTAGTGTTAAGAGCTCGAAGGTCAGATTTGGTCGGAGACACATCACACTATCAACCTCAAGATTTCGGTATATAAAAAAACTTTATTTTGGAAATCAATGTCATGTATAAGCTAATAAAGTAAATGTTAACGTGAAATGAATGTAAAGTTAGCCATTAGTATGGTTAACAAACCTGGTTTTGGGTATGTGATGACGTTATTTTATAAATATGCATGAATTTATCTTGAAAATATGTTGAATTGGATTGGTTGATATGGATTGTTTTTGGTTTAAAATTTCAGGAAAGGTTAGATATCTATAAAGGGGTTATATTGAGTTAAAAAAAATTTAATTCGTAAACTCCGGTAATACTTCGTACCTTATTCCGATAATGAATACGGGTAGGGGTATTACATTAAATGACTATCGAATCAATAACATGATAGTGTGAGCTTCTCGATGATCAGCTTGACATGTTCTACAAGTTGACAATCTACAAAGAAAAAAAGAGGCAATGAAGTAAGCATATTGAATGCTTAGTAAGTCCATATGAAATAACTTACCTTAATATTAAAACAATTTAAACATTCAAATAAATTGATATACTATATGGCATCCTTATGCTATCATATGCATACCAACAATTCAACAAATAGGTTAGTTCTTTAACATCTCAAGAACTAATAAAACCAATCACGTATACATATTCAATATTTCAATGCAGCATATTATACCATCCAAGTCATATTCATTTGTAAACATATATAATCCATTTCATAATCAAACCATTTCAAAACTTTCATTTTCCTTAGGATTTCTTTTTCTATCTCGATAGAATCTTAGTAAATCAAACTTGAATACACGGGACAATAATGCTCACACAAGCTAACAATGATCAGGGTTGCTCACACAAGATGACATTTATGAACTGAGAATCTGTAACAAATGTTGGATCTCAAATAACCATGTAAATCCCTGATTGTTTTCATATTTGACCCTAATGACATATCATACGTATCTTAATCATTTGCTAAGTTTAGACGAGCATTATTATTGTTTTCGTATCATTTCAGTCTCTATAATATCATATACATATCAAACATTCATTTAAGCAATTCATTTCATTTTAGTACCTTGTACCTTGTACCTCTACATAATTGTCATACAGTTCATACTTTAAAATTTAGTCCATTAGATGCCAAAATCAATCAATTCACATTTAAACAAAATAATAAGAAAATCAAATAGAATTCAAATATAACATAATAAAGCAGTAAGTTCCATATGAGCTTACTTAGCAAAACAACAAACTAACAATCTTTAAGGACTAATCAACAATTTTGCCTTTTCCCTGATTATCTTCAATTTGTTCAATTCTTGATTTATACAAAATTTCAATTCAATTTCTCAATTTAAACCATTTTATATCATTCCATCATATGCATGAATCAATTTAATTTCATTTTTTGAATGCCCCTAAAGTTTACATTTTATTCAATTTAGTCCTTAAAATCGAAATTGTCATAACTTTCAAAATTGAGCTTCGATTTTGAAATCGATCTCAATTACATCCATCAATAACCCTCTATTACCTATAATTATAGAGTTTCACATCCATTTCAAAATTTACACACTTTAGTCCCTATTAATATTAAATAATAATATTTACAGGCTCAAACATTAGAAATAGGGTTTCAAAATTGTCATCTTTAACACCACTAAAAAATGGGTTGTTACAACGAGGGCCTTCCTTTGCTTTCCCAATTCAATTCAAAGGATTTTTTGGTAGCTTTGATACCAAATTGTTATAACTCATTCGTTTGCTTATTGAAATTTTTGAAAAATTTGAAGATTTAAGGAGTTTAGAAGAAAAGACAAGTTTTTGATAATTCATTCATGATAGAGAAGGATTTGTTACAACAATCTTCATACATGAAATTGTTGTAACAAATTTGTAATTAAATTGTACTATCGAATTATTTTTAAACAGTTGGCATCAACATTTCAAGGTTTCATGCTTAAAATCACCCGTATCCTTCAACTATAAATATTGGGCCTTTTCTTCTGCGTTTATCTTTGGTCCACTCTTCAAGCCCATTAGTTATTCTTGTTCATCTGCTTCGGTACTTTACCCAGTCTCTTGGCCCATTAATTCTTGAGCTTTCCCTCCCTTAATCTATTCCTAATCCTTTCCTAATTTCCAAAATTAGGGTTCTTTTCTCTCAAAATCCCTAATTTCTTTTAGACTCATGACATTTTGTTTAAATCTCATCTCACAGATGTTATTCAACACCATACAATGGTTCGGGTGTAATTATTCCTATCTTCAAAGTTGTGATGCATAGATTTAGTGGTATCCAAAGGAAGCCTTGGGTCCCCTGTATATTCGATCACACTAGTGGTGAAATGGTATTTTAAAAGTGTATATTTATTTATTCATTTATACTACCATTTAATATTCATTTGTAACACATGAAGACTAGGCATTAGAACAAACACAACTTAATTTTCCCATGGGCTCTTGCAACTCTAGTTATAAAAACTCGATTAAAATATGTCATAAGTCTATCTACTATTTGTAAATTTGAATTTAATTTTTTTACTTTTACTTTTAAAGAATTTAATTCTTCTATTTTTAAATTTCAAATTTTATATCTAACTGTTAAAATTATTTTATTAAATTTAGGTTTATTACAATGCTATTATTTTAGTTACTTTATTACCAAGTGAGTATTTTTTTATTTTAAAATGTTGCACCAACAAATTTAACAAAAAAACATAAGTTAACTGCTAGAGTTGTGTGACCCAAATTCCTATTAAATAAGAGAATGTTTACAAGCAAAGTTAAACAAAAAAAAATATTCTTTTTAAAAGATTTAGTATTTATTAGTATAATCTATTTAGCATTTATTAACATAATTTATTTGACCTACGAATTTAGCCCATAAATAAGCTCTTTTACAACCCTAGAAAAGATACTCATTAAAAGATTAGAACTCATAATACTTTTGGAGAATTTTGTATTTATGTTTGGAGGGTTCTTTATTTTCGGGTTTTCAAGTTGAGTTTTTATCTCCATCTTTTGTACTATTCGTTCTTTTGTCGTTATAGTAAAATTATATGTACTCGTGGTTTTTTATCATTTTTGGAGAGGTTTTTCTACGTTAAATTTGTGTGTTCAATTTCTCAATTTCTTCCGCTATTTTTTACTTGTTCATTGCTTAATCAGGTCGATCCCCAACATTAACTATTGAATATAAATTTTGAAATATGAAAATAGAGACTCAATTCCTAGAAATAAAAGTGCAATGATTAAATTCTAAATTTATGAAGAGTACAAGAACTTATAATATATTTTAACTTGAAATTTCCTTTCAAATGAAAGGTATTTTACAAATATAACCCCACTTCAACAATTTTTTTATTTTATATAAAATAAAAATTACAATAAAATCGAAATCTAAATATAATAATTATACAAAGTTAATACATTATAAATATTGTTATTATATACCAATTATATAAACTGTTTTTATGTAATAATTTACTAAATATATAAATTTAATGATTTTAAATAAATTCATTTTAATATACATATGGTTTTAATATTTTAATTTTTATTTAATAAAAATACAATTATTATATTAAAAAACATTTTAAATTAATGTATTTAATAGCCATTTTTCATTCTCACATTTACGCTACAACTACTTTTGAATCTAAACACATATCTCATCATTACTTTTGATATCAACTTTACAATATTCAATCTCAACACTACAAGAACTAATATTATTGCCATTGTTGTTTTTAATCTTAATTGAGCAAATCTCATAATTAACCCAAAGGCACTCTTAGAGTTCATTTGGATGGACGATGAGATTAAACGGAAAGTGACAGCAATATTAGTTACTATAATAGTAGAATTTGTTTATAATAATAAGATTAAAACTAGTGATAAGATATGTGTTTGGATTTTATTACTACTTCAATCATAATGGTAACGCATTATGAATTATAGTAAAAAGAAAAAATGACCATTAAGGACATTAGATTAAAAGATTAAAATGTGTATATATAAAATAAAATTTTAATTTATGTTCTTTTATAAACTTAATAAATAATTAAAATCTATTAAGATTATTTTTATGTAAAATCATATTTTTAATAATAATTAAAAATAAATAATATTTTGTATTTATTTACATTATTTTTTAAGTTAATAAATATTAAGTTTATAATAATATTTACAACTATTAAATTTTTATATAAAAATCAAAATTCTAAAATTATTAATATATAACAAAATTTATTACAATTTAGTTTTAATTTAAATAATTAAAATAAAGGGTTAAGATGGTAAAATAACCTTTAAAATGGGATTCTTTTTCCTTTTTTGGTGGAACCTAATCTAAAGGTGCCTCACCTTTAGTGAACCAAACACCGAATAATTTTCCTAGAATGGGTATTGTAGGTATAGCACCCCAAGATTCCTTCTACTTTTTTTATGCTGCTTTTTAACCCTTTGTATTTTCTATTTCAATATGGGAAAATTTATATGAAATATATAAATACATAAATTTATTATTACGAAATTTATATGAATTTATCATAAATAAATAATTATTTATATAAATAATAAAAATAAATTAAAATGTAATTAATCTTTTACATATTTTTAATTATTTCTTAATAAAATTATTCTTTAACATAAAAGCAGTTTTAATATTATTTATTTTAACGTATTCGTAGCTTTAACATTTTAGTATTTTATATTTAATGATTTATTTATTATTTAACATATTTTATTTAAAATATATATAATTTTTACCAATAAGTTGTTAGAAGAATGGAAGTGTATCTTTCTCCAAATATTTGGATCAAGGTTGAATCTTAGAATCGACATTGTTGGGAAGGTTATACTTGAGTATCACCTTAAACCTAAATAAGACTAACCTCAAATTGTAAAACGGATGAAAACATTTATAACAGTACCAAAAATAAATATAATTGTAAAAAATATTTTTTACTTTAATGTCTTTAATTATTATCTTATTTGCTACCATTATGTATGAATTTGAACATACATCACAACATTGATTTTAATTTTAGCAATACATTCAGTAATTGAACTATAATTGCTATTTTTAAGGTTTAATATTTGATGCATAGTTCTAATACACTATCTGTTAATAATAGGCTTAGTTTACAATTTGGCCTTTAAAATATATTCGTTTTCTCACTTTGGTACTTAAATTCTTTTTGTCCCAATTTGGCATTTAAAATATTTTTCGTTATATTTTTTAGTCTATTTTTGATAGACGTTAAAAAAATTTCTATAGTCAATTACAAAGCGTCACATGGTATCTTTATGTAAAAATAAATATTTTTATTAAATGCATATACACATTAAAAAACAAAAATATAAAATTAAGAATTTATATATTCTAGAAAAAATGTAAATTATAAAAAAATTTCTAAAATAAAATTTACAAAAAATATGATAATTGAAAAGAAATTAGTTGAAATTAATAATATTATTAAAAACTGTAAAACTATAAAAAATTGTAAAAATATACAAAAGGTTTAAAACAATTTTTTATAAAATTCTAAAATATACAACAATAAAATTCTACAAAGGTATTTAAATTTGAAGTTATTTTTGGAATTACTTGAAATTTAAATTTTTTAATTTTTATAATAATTTTCAATTTTTATATATTATTGACTTTTAACCATTATATGTTTTAGAATTTTATAAAAAATGGTTTTAAACGTTTTCGAAAAGAATTATATATTATATATTTATAGGTTTTGACTTTATTCACGATTTGGTCCATGAAGTGTTACTATCGTTATTTATGTTTAACAATTTTTTCACACCTATAACGATGTATCGTTTTTATGGCTTAATTCACGATTTGGCCCCTGAAGTATACTCATTTTCTCACTTTGATACTTAATATTTTTTGTCCCAATTTGGTACTTAAAGTATCAATTTCCTCTATTTTCAGTCCATTTTGTAATTGCAGTTAAGAAAAATCTATTTTTCTTTAAAATAAGAATATTAAATTTAAATTTTAAAATAAAAATTTTAATATTGAATATTTAAATATTAAAAATATTGTTGACTTTAACGGCCATTAACCGACCATTGACTAGTGTTGATTGGGCATTGACCTATCATGTGGCGCTATTAGGATATGCCATGTATCTTTTTTTAATGTTATATATTATTTTGAGTAAAAATATAAAAAATCATATATAATATATAAAAATTTAAAATTTAAAATTTTATTATAAAATTATAAAATATATAATTCTAAAATTCTAAAATATTATTAATTTCAACTAATTTCTTTTCGATTATCAATTTTTTGTACATTTTTATAATTTATATTTTTTCTTGATTCTTTATATATACATTTCTGAAATATATATATTTCCATTTGTTATATATATTTAATAAAATAAATATTTTTTTTACATAAATCGACCACATGACAATTTGTGATCGGTTACTAGATTTTCTTTTAATAATGTCAAAAAATGAATTAAAAAATATAATAGAGACATACCGAAAAGTGAAAAGTGATTGCTACTTCAAGTATTAAATTATTAAAAAATTAGATACCAAAATTAAAAAATAAATATATTTTAAACAGAAAATCGTAAATATAGTATTAAAAAAGATATGCCTAATTTATGCCATCCTTATACATTAAAAAAAAATTGATGTGATTGGGAGCAATTTGAATATGGGTAGAAACGAATCCATGGTAAAGTAGTTAAATCAAAGAACGAAGAAAAAATCAAGGCCATGGACTTTATGGAGTGAACGTTGTCAAACATTTGGCACATGTTTTCACAATCAGACATATATGGTGGGCCAATCTAATAAACCTTGTCTGCTCCTTCTCCATATGTGACGTGGTTTACACATAATTTCGACGACACCAATCAATCAAAAGCATACTAACACCTTAAAATCAATGTTAATCTAAATATTTATCATCTTCCACTTGCATTAAATGTTTATTTTTCCATAATATCTGTCACAAAAATGGTGTTTTTTTTTAAATTAAAAAAAGAAAAAGAAAAGCCAAGTAAAAAGTGCCTCAACATAATGATTAGAAGGAGGTTTCGTAAGTAATCCAACTCGGGTTGTTATCTTTATCTCTTATAGACGTCTTTGTTCATATCCTCTTTATTTATTTATTTATTTATATTAATAAGTTATCAGTCCCATAATCTAATAAACTTCTTCTGTACCCTTTATGGGATCTGGGGCTTCTTTAATTTCTCAAAGAAAAACAAGTACCCAAGCACACACCTTTTTCTTTTCCTGCTCTCAAAGATGACAACTTTTCATCATTAAAGCTCAAGGCCTTAATTTGATAAATGAGTTTCAGTCCCACCTCTTGAGCTGTGAAGCAGATTTTCAAATCTGGGTACTTCTCATTTTTTTTTTTTTACAAAACCCGACAAACATTTGTTTTTGTATGTATTAACTTGTAGGTTTTTACCCCAGATCTTGCAATGGTCTGAGACTCTTGAGTAAAGCTGTTTTTTCTTTTGTTGGGGGGGGGGGGTCTTTATAAAGGGTAGAAAATGGCTTATAGCTTAGAGCAAAGGTTTTGGTGTCAGCGAGTTTTAAGGTTTGGGTTTGCATTTGTATGTGTGTGTTTGGGTGGTTACATTGTTGGTCCGACATCATTGTTGTGGCGTTTGAAGGACAAGTCAAGACCTCAGGTCTCATGTCTTCCTTGTGTTTGTGATTGCTCCTCCCATACAGATGACTTTTTCCTAACACCAGGTTTGTTTTTTATCGGATCATTTGCCTTTCATTTCGCTCCACCATGTCCTTAATTTTCATGTTCAGTAGATGCATATTCGGATATGGTTATAAGAATACTATGTGTGTGTGTGTGTGATATGAGTTGCTGGATTTCTAAGCAGTCCATGACTCAGTTTTATAGCATAGGAGGTTGACAGAAACAATTAATCCGGTTAATTAGCATTGTTTTTATAGAACTAAGGTATCTCCATATCTGTTTTTTTTTTTCGGGTTCGTGATTTCCTCTCTCAACAACGTTGTTTTTAAGTTTCGAACACCTTTCAGGGTTAATTAGCATTTTGGGAACGCCTTTACCATTGAGGCCTATTAAAATTCTGTATTGAAGGTCTCAATTTTAATATATAGGTAGTGTAGTTTTAAGATGGAAGACAGATGTTTGGAACACTCTGCATACTGAGAAACATAATGTTTCTTCCTGGTTAAACGGCCAGCATAGTAATTAAATTTGCAGTTTTGGTTACTGAATTTGCAATGTCTGCTAGTCTAGGATCGATATCTCTGAGGAAATCTTTGATATGTAACTCGAAAAACTTGCATTGAGTAATACTGTCTGTGATGTTTCTATAGGGGTATTGCTTGCATTTTGTCCCTCAGGTTTCACTCTCTATTAATTTGTGAGATTTATCATTTATTTATTTATTGCAGGATTAGCCGACAACACATACTCAGGTCACTTCATTTGCCTATGCTTATGTTTTCTTGACACCATTAGAAACATTACACTTTGGGGCTTCATATATATAATCCCATATCCCATTCCATGTTATTCAAGCTATGTTCTTTTGTAGTGCAGGTTGTGGCCAAAATGATCCTGATTTAAACCAAGAACTGGAGAAGGATACTGTGGCCTTACTCTCCGAGGAGATTGCATTACAGAAGATCGTAAGCAAAGAAACCATGGACCGCACCTCGGCACTAACAATGGATGCCAAAAGAGCCTCCTCACACTACCAGAAAGAAGCTGAAAAGTGCAATGCAGGTGTAGAAACATGTGAGGAAGCCAGGGAATGGGCTGAAGCTCAAATCAGAGAGGAGCTCAAGCTGACTGCCTTATGGGAGCAACGAGCTCGGCAACTCGGCTGGAAAGATCGAAAAAGGGTATATACTTGACTGTCTAGATATATGTACAAACATATTTTTTGTTCATTTTCCATTAGAAATGCAAATGCTTCATCCTCTTCCACTTGCATTCAATGTTGTTGGCTTCTTTAATTAAAACAAAGGCAGTGAAAGCATTCTAGATATTTATTTTCCCCATGCAGTCTTTATTTTGTGCTCTTTGTCATCAACATATAAGGTCAAAGTTTAATGATGGTGGTTTTGATTTTAAGGAGTTTGTTTCCCATTGTTTTCTTAGAAAGTAATTTGATTTTAAGGTCAGATTTGATGTTTGAGAAATCCCAAAAAGAAGGTAGGGAAACCGGAAAAATGAGGAAATAGGCACTTTTCCTACCTCCTAACCACACCTAATTTAAATAAAATAATAATAATAAATCGATGGATAAATAAAAGAAATAAAACAAAATTGGTTAAAATATTACATAAGAACATGTGATCTTGATAAATTTGGAATTTACTTTTTATATTTTTATTTTAATAATTTAGTTCTTTTATTTTTCAAATTTCAAAATTATAAGTCTAACTTTTGACACTTTTAAAATTATTTTATTAAATTTAGCTCCATTAAAAAAAATTGTTAACAATTAGACTTGAAATATGAAATATAGAAAGTCTAAATTTTAAAAATAAAATTATAAGGACTAAATTCTAAATTTATGAGAAGATAGGAACTTATGACATATTTTAACCTAAAAATCACCTCTATACATCTTTCCTTATTGATTCAAAATAAGGTGTTTAGACATTTATGAAATAAAGTTAAAAATTGTGATTATTTGAACGGACTTATTTTTTATTTAATTTAGGCTTAATGATAAATTCGCTACTAAGTTTGCATGTTTTGTTAAAATGATTCTAATTGTATTTTTGAGTCTTTTTACCATTAATCTTTATTATTTTTTCGATCTATTTTTTCTAATGATTTAGTGAATAAATCAATGTTTCAATTTTTCTTTCTTTTCAAAAAGTTTCAATCTTTCATAAGTTTGTTTACCGAGAAGTTTTCTATTGAATTAATTTTTTAGATAATTAGGTTTATTTTCTTTAAATTAAGAGTTATTTTTTTAAAATTTAAAGTATTATTTATTTTATCATTTCCACAAGTAATTATCTTATCGGGTTATCTTAGTAATAAATTACATCTTATTAAAATATTTCACATATGAAATTCCACATAATCCCTATTAACTTTTTTAAATGGTACTTTCATTAAATCATTAGAAAAAGTGAAAAAAAGAACAAAATTTGATGGCCAAAAAGCCCAAAATACAATTAAGACAGTTTTGACAAAATATGCAAACATTAGTGACCAAATTTATCATTAAGCCTTTAATTGATAATTAATTTTAATTTTTATAAGGTAAAGTTATGTTATATTTAAAATAGTAAAATTAACTTAAAGACACTATGTAAATAATGGTTTTCTTTTACAATAATTATTGATTTGAAAAATTAATTTTTAAATTATTTATAAAAAATTATAAAATTTTATCAAATAATGTTCAAACTCTTTTTCAAAATAAATTTAAAAAGAATTAAAATCTAAATTAGTATGAAAAAATTAAAAACCGAATTGAATTATAATAAATGGAGAAAAACAGAATGTTAGAAGCTTTTCTTTTTCATTCCAAATACAAGCAAAACCGGTGAATGGTTCATGCACTTTGACCAATTCAAATAGAGTCAATAAGGGCTTTAATATGAAACCAACCAAAATTAAAGGCTCAAATTTAATTGGTTTCAAATAAAATATGTAAAACCAATATTTAAGGGTTCAATCCCACTCTTTTTACTATAATCATCAAATATACTAATTTTTGGACTCACCAATCCATTCGGTTTTTATTCCATGATGCTCATCATCTAACAAATAGATTTAGACCTCTAGAGAGGTTTGGCATCTCCACATTATATAACCTTTTTTGGTAATTTGGTTTTGAAACAAGATGAATTGAATTAAATTTTATTGATCTTGTGTGTCAATAGAAAAAAACGGGTGGAAGTGTGGTGTTAGTTCATCTAGACGAGTATAAAGTCGTAAGATAGAGATTCTGATAAATGTTTATTGTTTACTGGTGAATTTTTATATAAAGGATTGATGTATCACGTGGAAGCACACTATTAATAAATGAGTTATCTTATTGTCTCTTAATGAAGACTAAAACCTCGTATGATGGTGATGCAGTATTATAGATTAAGTTAGTGATAAATGATAATTGTCTTTTTCAATACAAAATCTTGCAATCACCATGATGGAGTGATAAGTAAAGAAGTGCATTGGTAGGTGGTAACTGGTAAGTGGTGTTTCACCTGTGGTGCAGGCGAGGCGAGCCGAGCCGAGCGGAGCCAAAGACAAATAACGTGTGGCTCCAGCTATTTAAATAGTAAGGTAGTGGGGAGTGCTTTAAAGACACAGAAGGGGTTAAGTCGTGGAAATTGACTTGGTCTTCGCCATTTTTTTTTCTCCCTAAACAATCCCATTTCTGCATTTGATTTTTCATTTCCAGTACACAAAAAATACACCATGGATTGGCAGTCTCTAGAACTCAAACTTGTCTCCTGCCGAGATCTCAAAGCCTTCAATTTCTTCCAAAAACTCTCTGCCTACTCTGTAGTTTCCATCGTCATCATCAACGAACAACCCAAGAAGAAAGAAGAACACCCGCAAAAGAAGCATCTGCAGCGCCAGAAGACTGCTATCGCCAAAGGAGGCAAGAACCCAGAATGGAATCACGTGTTTGAGTTCGACCTCGAAAGCTTACCCCCCGAGGAATCCGATCATCTTTTCCTCAAGTTCGATTTGCGTGCGGATGGCTTGGTCAATAGAACAATCGGCGAGGTGCGTGTTCCTTTGAAGGCTTTGATAGATGATTTTTGTGGGGTTGTGAGGTTCGTCAGTTACCAGGTTCGTGACAGTGATGGGAAGCCTAATGGGGTGCTTAATTTTTCGTATAAGTTGAAAGGGAAGCTGAAAACAAATGGAAATTACGATGATTCTCCACGTCTAATCCCATCGTCTTCGCCTGAAAAAGGCACCCAATGTTCCTCTGACAAAATCGTTTACCCCAAAGTGGAAGTAGATGATAATAATAATCAATCATGGCGACGGAAAATTGTTCGGTACCCTTCACTGGACGATGCTTGTAATACAGGACCAGTGTTTCAATGGCAAACAGCAGGGACAGGGAGCTATTATAGTAGTAGGAACATTGTAACTTTGGTTCCTGGAGGATATCTTGATCCATATTCAAGATCATCACCAGTGGTGCAGCCTTCTGTTACATATTGGTACACAATGGAGCCAACTATGCTCCAGTGATGATGATGATTATTGGTATATATATATTGATGCCTAGAAGATCTGACTTGTCTTCTTGATGCCAGTGTAGCACAATATGTCTTTTGTTGTATTAATTTCTCAGATTTTCTTATATAAATGAGGAAAGATTAAGCAAAGCTGGAAACTGCTTTAGAGTAGCCCAGTTTGGTAGGTTAATTTTTGCGCATAACTTTTGGTGCCATCATAATCCTGAAAAGGAAGTGTGCTTGAAGGTGGCAAACAACATGAATATCAGATAGATGCATTGAACGATGGCTATAATTGAGAAACTTTTTTGGTATACTACTGCTCTATAATCATGCTATTTCGGTCTTCAACCTTAGCTTAAATTTTTCATCATCTATTTCTATTAATTTACACTTAAATTATTAGGGTAAACTATAAATATAAATATAGTGAATTTTATTTGGCTCAGATTATATTTTTGTCACATTATTTTTTTATTATAAAGTGATCATTTTACCGTTAAAATTTGATACCTCCCTAACGGTTGTCCTACATGGTAGTCTAAATGAGTTTTAAACGTTAACTTGAATATTCAGTTGTTAGGATCAAAATAAATTTAATTTAGATTGCCACATAGGACATCTAAATTGACATTTAAAACCCATTTAGACTGTTATATGAGACTGACGTTAGAAAGGTAACGGAGTTTAATAATAGAGTGATCACTTCGTAACAAAACGATAATGTAAATGGCTAAAACATAACATTTCAAACATAAATGATTAAAATGTAATCTGAAACAAATAAAAGTAACTATTTTTATAGTTTACCCTAATATTAATTTAAACTATTAAACATATTTAATAATTTATTAAAAAAATATGCATTTAGCAGGACAGGTGGAACTACCTTGCTTATAATATCAAGATTTGAAACTTAATTTCTGGGTGGCAGCTTCAACAATTGCTTGAACAAAGTCTTGCGCAGTTGAGGAATTAAATGGCAAATGAATGACTTGAAATTTTTTTTAAGGGTGAAATTTTGCTATTACTCCTTATATTATGTATAAATTGAAAATTTAGTTTATATATTCTATTTTTTTATCAATTTTAGTCATTTTATATTTTGATCTGTCTTAACTTAAACGACAACAACTAAATCAATTGAGTGAAATTATGCTTTTAATTTTTAATTTAATCAATTTTAGTATAAAGACTCTTTTGAATTTTATAATATAGTAATATATAATAAAATATATATTTGGTGTAAATAAAATTGAAAAATAAGGTTGAAATTGAAGAAAGGGATATAGGTAGTGTAAAGTCCAAGTCAATTGTAAGGTTTGAACGGAGGTGGGTCTCATGGAATATATTATTAAATGTTATAAAATGGTCCCATGTCAAAGTGAAAGCATTGAAATTATAAGGGGCTGAGGGAATGCGGGACCTATGAAAGCATCGCCACTTCAAGACTTCAATGCCTTCTACCGGCTCTTCTCCTTCGAGATGCTTTTTCTAGAATTACGCGTAATTGTACTCCCATTCCAAATTTTTGGGTTTTTTTTTCTAATAAATTTATTTTCTAATCACAATAATTCTTTTTTTTAAGGTAAATTACACCAACAATTACTCAATTTTGATCCAGTTGATAAAATAATCGCATTAATTTCAATTCAATCACTCAACTTTTAAAAAATGATAAATTGATCATTAACATTATCGAAAAGTAACAAATCAATCACCTATAAATATTTTCTATTACAGGCCTAACGGGACAAAAATTTGAACGGGTAGAAAAAATAAAAGAAAAGATGATTGGTTTAGGGAAAAAAGAAAAAAGAATGGATTGAGTTTTACCTTTCTCTTCTCCTTTCTTCTTACCTTTTTCATCTTCTTTACCCTCAATCTCTTTCTTCCTATGCTTCTTTTTTTTTTCTTCTTCTTCTCTTCTTTTACCACCTTTTTATCCTCGTGTTTTCCTTTTTTTTTTTCATCTTCGCCTCCTTTGTCTTTTTTTTTCCCTTTTTTTCTTTGTGTTCTCATCATCTTCTTCGACTTTGTGCATTTTCTTCTTTTTCTCCTATTTATTCTTCATTTCTCCAAGTTCACTATCCTTGTGTTTTTCTTTATCCTTCACTTTATGTTTCTCCCCCTTATCCTCCTTATGCTTTGATTTTTCCTTCTCCATTGATTTGGTCTTCATTTCTTCATGGTTTGGCTTCATATCCTTCACCTTTGCTTTGAAATGCAGTTCTTCCTTCTTCACCATTTTTCCTCTGCTAACAATCGATTCAAATGTACATTGCAACTCAGGGCCCTTTGCCACAAATTGAAACTCGAATGTAAGTCCTTCCTAATTCTTCAACAAATTCCCTAAAAGAATGTCAGAAATAAATAAGCACAGACAAAATACAACCAAACATGGACAGACTATAAGATTCATTAAAAGACACATGATAGTTGGTATTTTACAACTAATGGCATTACACATAAAAGCAAGTTTAGCACAAATTAACTTCTTATAGTAGAAGTATGATATTCAAAGTTTCAAACATAAAAGCGATCCAGCTTTTACGCAAGGATGAATTTGTGCCCTTCAACCAACTTGATTCTGAATACTTTCACTACCATCATATGTTGACAAGAAGAGAAAAATAAACCACAAGGAGACCTTAAAAAAGTTGTACTAATTTGATTAAATTGAATGAGAAAATCGACATTTCAAGCAAATATAACAGCGGGAAAAATAGTGGTAGCATAAAAGGTTTCAATGATAAATCAACACAAGTTTTTCCATACCTTTAGCATTTTTTCACTCCCTATACCTATTTTACTTCCAAGAAGCAGGTTAATATAGGCCGGTGACATACACATGCGTATAAGAAATGGATTTAGATATCATAAACATTTGCCAAACCTGATGCGACATTGTAACCTTGCACAATTAATCACACTATACTACTGCAAGGAGCAGAAACTCCACTGCTACCAAATTCAGCCACTCTCCAATCTAAATATATTGATCATTTTCCTTAAATCTAAATTATAATTATGCTATTAACCAAAAGAACAATAGAACTTGTTGTTCGTTCTTGGAAGAGTATCTACAGATTATTTCACAAACCAAGAAAAAAAAAAACCAGATTCAATTTCCCTGGAACCTTTATACTAGCAAGCAATCAAAAATAAAAATAAAAATGGGTAGAATAGATAAACAAGAAAGATGTTGAAACATCCAAAAACCAAATCCAAAGAGGTATGTACCTTGAACGGCTAAGATGAGAAGAAAAAGAAGAAGAAAGACGAGGAGAATGAGAAAAGTAAAGTCCCTCCAACTGGCCGGTTAAATGACATCAAGGAGCAAGTTAAATGCCAAGTCACTTTTCCGTTACTTGTATGATAGAAAATGGTTAGTAGGACTGATTTGTCATTTTTCGAAAATTGTGTGACTAAATTGAATTTAAAATGATTGTTTTGTCAACTACATCAAAGTTGAGTAACTGTTGGTGTAATTTATCTTTCTTTTTTCCTATGGCAATAACGAATGAATGAGGCCATCTCCTCTGGAGATTTATTGTTGAATTGTATTTTATCTTTTTATTTAAAAAATAGGTAAAATAATTTTTGTATATTAGATTAAATAGCATATTGAACATCTTTATTAAAAAAATTATTTATTTGTACAGTTAAAAATTAACGTAATTGATGGAATAATTAGATAGTGACATGTGACGTATTATATATACTTCATGCTAACATACAAAGATCGATTTTTAACAAGATTAATGAATGAAATTTTTAACAAAAAGATTTGGTTGCTCTTTAATTTAATGTGTAGGACTAATTTACCTATTTTTTGAATAGAAAAAATAAAATACAATTTAACTCCTAATATAAGGACTCCAAAATATTAGACATCTCCTCATTTTTTTGTTATATTATAGTAATGTTTTTTTTATAATATTTAATAAAATATAAGTGGGTTTTCAAAGTACAATTCCGAATTGCCCTTAACACCAAATGAGAACCTACATAAGGGTCAAATATCTAAATTCAAAGCTCTATTAATTTTATTGTCCATAAGTCTTAAGATTTTGTTTAGTAGAATGGAAAAAAAGATGGAAAATTCAAAGGATGGAAAAAGCATTTTGGTAATGAGAGATTAGATTTGGGAGAATTGTTTTGAGATGGTTTTCCAAATGATGTTATAGGCAACATTACACAAGCTAATGGGTATAAAGTGAGTTGGGTTGAGTATGAGAAGTGGGTCTGGGAATAAGGAGAATGACAGCTTTATTGAGCAAGACATCCAAGTGAAGGAAACAAGATGGTTACCCAGAAGATCTCATAGAACAGCCCAGTTTTACCATCAATACCTGATGCTTTAAGAGCAACAATCTGGAAAACACCATCCTTAACTTCTTTTGTCATCAGGGGTTGGTTGAGGCAAAGGATATCATCTTGAGAGATGTGGGGTATATCCAAGTCCCTTGGGCAGTTTCGAATGACTTCTCTGCTCATAATAGCAGGACCACAAAAATGAAACTCAAAATAGTTGACAAAGATATGTTTTATAATCGTAGGGTCATTCACCCAATTGGCCCTAAGAGCAATAATGAAAGCATTTTGTAAATCCAGCTTCTTCTTTTGAAGACTTGCTTGTTCCATCTCTGTGATGAGCTTGTGATTTTGATTTTGCACACCAAGTTGAAAGAGGGGGATCCCTCAATTCGGGAGTTGTAAGCTTCACTGCATTGCAGATGCAAAGTCCACATAGCTTGAAATGTTCTGTTACTTGACACAATCATCAATACATTATCAGAGTAAACAACTGGAATATTTAAAACGGAAACATTTATGCACTGGAAAAAGCTTTATCAAGTCTTTTCCACACAACATCATCATGTTATTGTAATTAGATAAGTCGATGAAGTTTGGGTATTTGACTAATACTGTTAAAATATCTTGACGTGATATTAATGATCAATAGTATGGTCCCAATAGCAGGTTCACATTTTGACATGGTAAATTTTTTAATACATTTTTTAATTGTCACATGTCAAAATGTGAGGCTCCATGTGTCACTATATTATTGGTCGTCAATGTCATGTCAGCGTATTTTAACTATTGTTAATTAAGTACCTAAAGAAATACCAAGTTGGCTTATGGTTTCCAAGTTTAGGTACTAATTAGGTCCAAAAAAAAGTTTAAGTACCAAATAGAGTACAAGTTACTAAGTTCAGATACCTCTATATATATTACCCATCCATTGCACTATGCCCTTCTTTATGTCACCAAAAATAAAATAAAATAAAAATAATTTTAACAAGTGTTATTTGAAATAATAAAGATTTTTCATTGCTCAAAAGTAGAGTTGTTCCTGGGCCAGGTCGAGTCGAGTTCAAAACAAGCCTAAGTATAATATTAACATACTTTATGTTTGTCCAAGCTCAACTCAACCTAAAATATGAGCCTAAAATTTTGCTCAAACTCATCCATATTTGCAAAAAACTAACTCAATCTCATTTAAAACTTGCTCATATTATTTTTAATTTTTTAAAAATATTTATATAATTTTATTTTTTATTTATTGAATTTGTTTATATAGTCATCTTAACATTATTTTTTAGGTAAAAAGAAACAACATAAAGCATTACATCAACCTATTAACATTAATCAGGCAACGACACATTACGATCAGCAAGTAATAAATCTTGTACCGAAACAAGAGGTTCTTCAAACAGTTGTAAAATTAAAAAATCAATTGCAGCACACTTAGCCACATGATCTGCAACCCTATTATGCTCCATTGGGATGTGGCACACTCTTATGTTCCATTTTCTTATGCAGGAGTTGATGCAAAAGTCTTAATTCCACCAAGTTGCTTTTAGCACCACCACCTGCTAACAGTAATTCTATCAGATGAGCATTATCACATTCTACCTCAATCCTCCTAAACCCTTTTTCCCATGCTATAAAAAGGCCTTCCACCATTGCTCTATCTTCAACTTTGAAAACGGATTTCTCACCTAATGACATCAAGTAACCACACAATCATTATGCATTTGAGTCTCTATGTACACCTCCAATGGACGCATGAAATCTATTATTTGACATTGCCTTATCTGTATTAAGCTTTATCCAGTCCCTTCCCAAACGAGAGACCAATTCAATGAAGTATTATATATTTAGTATAAGTTTATTTTTTTATATGTTATAAATTATAATATATATATATATATATATATATATATAAGATAACATAATATAAGATATTATAAATTTAAAAACAAGCCGAGTTGGGCCTGGCTCGGGCCTTGAATATACAAGCATGAGCTCGATCCATATTTTAAATAGGCCTATTATTTCTACCCAAACTTTTTCAAATTGGACAAACCTTCAAATTTAGACAAATAATCACACCCATGAATAAACTCACAAGCATTCATCAAATCATTGAAAATAGTTGAAAACAATCCTTTTAACGAAATTAGAATTTCATTACTAAACTAAAATAACCAAAAAAACAAAATCAACTCATCACCTAATAAAAGATATTCATAACAATATAATCTTATTTATTGTGATGTTCATGTAAACTTTTATAGCCAAGGTAGGTAAAATTACTATAAAGGTTTTTTTTTATTAGGGGTCAAATTTCATTTTGTCTCTTTACTTAAAGGGATGGCAAACTACTTCTTGTACATTAGATTAACAAGAAAATTGATCATTTCTATTAAAATTTTTATTCATTTATATTGTTAAAAACTAGTGTGGTTGACAGAATAATTAGACAGTGACATGTGACGTGCCACGTGTACCTCATGCTAACGTACACGGATCAATTTTTAACAACAGAATTGGATCAAATGTTTAATAGAATGACCAATTTGCTCTTTGATCCAATGTAAAAGGACTAATTTATTTTCTTTTTTTAGCAAAAAAAATAATATATAATCTAACTCCAAATATAAAGACTTCAATAATAATTTTACAAAGGATCGTACTATATTACATATTAGAAGCGATAACAAATACCTCATCAATTGAGACATGCAAAATAATTATACATATATTTTCTTCAAATTTAGTGACAAACTATGAAATTAAAGTTTTGTTATAGTTATACCAATTTTAGTTTCAACTATCTGTTTACAATTTGAGGAGGTTAGAATAAAAATAATAAATTTAAAAATAAAATTGGACAAAAAATTATATTTATTTAAAATATAGGTCAAGGCTTGAACTCAAACACTCAAGACTCGAAGTTCAGTCCAACTCAAATGTTTTCTAAATTTATAATATATTATATTTTGTTACTTTATATTTATTATATAATTATACAGCATAAATTTTAAATCTACATAATAGTGAAATTTTAATAAATAAAAATATGTGTATAATTATTAAATATTAAAGGGATAATGTCATGGATACATGAACTATTAATATGTGCTTTATTATGATATATGTACTTTCATAAAATGTCTAATGTGGTACCTAGTGTTAACATCATTAGTGAGTTGTTTAACTAGCCAATGAAAATTGGACACGCAGAATTTTCCCCTAAATCATCAAATTCAATTTAAATTAAAGAAAACAAATAATTAAACATATGGTTAAAAAAAGTAAATATTAAACTTAATAATCAAAAAACCATTCTCTGTTTAAATAAATGGTCATCTTCTCCAAAAAAAAAAATTATTTAAAATAATATTTTTTTATCCATGAAAGTACATGCATTTTCATGTAAGTTTAATATTTACTTCTTCCTTTATTAACCATATGATTAGTTTTTTTTATGTTTTTACTTTACTTTAATTTATTTTATTTAGATTTCGCATAATGTTATATTATTCATGTGGTCTTAATGATTTGGAAAAATTCTACGTGTCAAACTTTCATTAGTTGATTTAGCAATTTTTGTACCAAAACACATATTAATGGTTCAAGTACCATAAGCACAAGTATCATAATAAAAACACATATTGATAGTTTAGGTACCACATTGAACATTTTCAAAATACAAGTACCAAATGTGACATTATCTTAATATTAAATTAAAATTTATATAAATATCTTTAGAAAATAAAAATAAGGGTGGGTCTAAAATGTGTTTGGGCGAATCATTTATAAATATAGACATTCGAAAAAATTTTAGACTCGTATTTTGGGTTGCGTCGAATTTAGACAAGTATAAAATGTGTTACTATCATACTTAAGCCTAACCCAAACTCAACCCATAAATACCTCTATTTATAGTTATTATTTATTCAATTATTGTTAAATTTGATTATTCAAAATAATCAAATATTCAAGTTTTTTAAGTATTAACCATTTTCAAAATTTTGAAAAGATTAATTAGACTCTTTAAAAATATTGTAATTTCTAATTAAGCGTTTTAAAATTTTTAAAAATTCAAGTATGCATCCAAAATTTAATGGCATCAAATATCCTTAATTTTTGTTTAAATTATAAGTTGGTCCACGAACTTTAAAATATTTTAATTGAGGTGTTCAAAATATTAGTCAATCAAATCTTTTTATTAACGGAGACATTAAATGTTATCTCAAGTATCATTGTAAACTCATGTGTATAATATATATATATATATATATATATATTGTCGAAACCATTTTTTTTAAAATGGGAAATCGACTTTTGAAAACGAAAAGTTGGGAGTCGCCACCAATCGTTTTTTAAAAAGGTGTGATTAGATCACCTCAAAACATGGTCGTTTTTAATAAACAAATAAATTTTCCAAAACGACGATTTTGGTCTGCGAAAATAGAAAACCAGTTCGAAGTCGATTACGTTTAGGAAGGATTAGCACCTCGACACGCCCAAAATTGGTACTTAATCGATTAATTAAGTCCTAAATGTCGAAAATTAAAGATTTGGACAAAGTTCAAAATACGATCCTCCTTTTATTGGCTTTTAAAACATTTAGGTAAGTCAAATGTGTGTTAAAGACCATCTCACCTTGAGGTAAAACATTACATCCAGTACGTTAGGACACAACATTTTTGACCCTCAAATGTGATTTTACCTTTAAAATGTTCGTTTTAGCTTTAAGAGGATATTCGAATATTCAAAATAAACAAAGAAAGCGAAGCCCAGTACGTTAGGGCACGATCCTTTGAATTCTTTAAATACCGAACATTGCCTTGTTTAAAATTTTTTAGAGTGAACCGGTAAAAGGATATTCTGATATTCAAAACAAACAAAGAAAGCGAAACCCAGTACGTTAGGGCACGATCCTTCGAATTCTTTAAATACTGAACATTGCCTTTGAATTAAAAAACGAAGATAATGGTATGTCACATGCAAATAACATTACTATAATAACCTAAACGATGCATACTAACAATAAAACATAGTAGCAAAAAGGTTTAATGACAAATAAAAAAATAGTAATGGTAACATATTAATAACGGTATAAACAAAAGAAATAAAACAATTATATAAATATATAAAACGGAAGATAATAGGAAAAAGGATTCCTAATAATATACATTTGAAATAAACAAAGTATAAATTTTAAAACGGGATCTTTAAAAAATAATAATAATAATAGTCAGATAATGCACAATTAAGAAAAATAATTTAAAAAAATAAACAAATAATAATACACAATATACAAGTAGAATAATATGGAGTCAATAATAAAATATATATATATATATATATAGATAGATAAAGAAAGGATCTATAAAAAATAATAAGGTGAAAACAATAATATATATACATATGGAGGATAAAACAAATTAACAATATAAAATCAAACTAATAATGCAAAATGACTTGTTTAAAACGAGTTTTAAAAGAAAGACTAATAGATGATAGAATAATAAAAGGAAAAAAATAAATGAAACTAATAAAGAAAACATAAAATGAAATAGGTAAATAGTAATAATAATAGTAGATATAACCGTAATTATATAAAAACACGAAAAGTAAAAATATATATATACATTAGTAAGCTTAGTAATAGGTTTTAAAGAAATAAAAATATTGGATAAAAGAATGCTGAGAATATCTATTAAATAAGTTATAATAATATATTAACAAAGATAGTAAAACGTAACAATATTAAAAAGTGATAAAATAATAAAGTCATAGTAGTAAATAAAACTTAATGTGATAAAATTGTACAAAGTTGATTAATTTAACAACATGATAATTAACAATGTCAATAAAATAACTAATTTAATAATAAAGAAAGCCAAATGGCTAAGAAAGGACTAAAATCGGGCCAAAACAGAAATTTGGGACAAGTTTGAAAAAAGAAATATAAAACATTGAAAAGATAGAAATCACAGAAGGATCAAAAGCACAATAAAACCAAAAAAGTAAAGTGGCGCTATTCCCTTTGCAATTAAAACCAGAAAAACCAAAGGGTTGTCTGCCATTTTCTAAAGCAAAATTAAAACACCCCATTTACCAACCCATTTGCCGAAACTGAAAAAAACAAAGGGGCTTTCACCCTTCTTCCCTCTGCTAGGACTAGTGAACGCACCCATCATCGCCGGACCACCACCAGATCTAGTGGCCGACATCGCGCAATAGGGGTTTCAACCCCGTTTTAAAACACGCGTAAGTGTATTCATTTTTTCCTTTCTAGTACTATTTTGAGAAAGAAAACAAATCGAAACTTAAAAGGTGTGAGATCCGAAAGAAAATCACCTAACAATCAATTTCTCTGCGATTTTCCTCTGTGTCTTGTGGTATTTGTTCAGATATTCTCTTTTTAAATCCAAAAAACGTAAAAAAATACACCTGCTTAAACGAGTTTATATAGCCTAATTTCTAACTACTTGTTGCGTGCTTGTTGGTGCCAAGCGGAGATCATGGGAGGTGGTGTGGCGACGACTCGGAGTTGCGCGACGTCTGGCTTGGATTCAAAGCTTCATGCTACTGGCTTCCCTAATGCTGGGTTTCTCATTTCCTTTTTTGTTTTATTGGTATTTGGGCTAGGTATTATGTGGGCTTGTGTTTTGTTTTGTATATTGGGCTGAGAGATGTGGGTTAGGTTTTGGGTAATCTGTTGGGCTTTGGGTTTGTTTTAAATTTGGTCCTACATATATACATGTACTTAGATTCAGAGATGAAGCTAGGAGAGCTAGCAGGGCTTCGACCCCCTAAATTGAAAATTTATTATTTAGGCCCTTTAATTTTTTTAAATTTTAAATTAATAAAGGTAAAATTGTACTTTGGTTCTCCTAAAATTATAAAAATTCGATTTAATCATTTAAAAATTGTAAAGATATAGATTATAAAAAATTAAAATTTCATTCGCCCTCCTAAAAAATTATTCTGGCTTTGCCTCTGCTTAGATTCTGTGTTAAAGGGAAAAAAAAAACTTTTAAAATTTTATTAACACTGTTTTTTTTTTTTGTAATGTGTTTTATCCAAATTATATATGCAATAGATACATATATGATTACAATTTGATCTACATGTTTTAAATATACTCTGCATTAAATTTGAAGTGGCATTTAATGACTAAATTGACGGTTAATCTAACGAAAGGACTTGATTGATACAATATTGATACTTGAAGGACTTAATTAGAATATTTAAAATTTAGAGAGGATCCAGAATTTTCATTTTAATGAGACAAAATTGAGGACATCACCTAAAAAGGGTATATTGCATGGTTTGATACTTTTCTTTGCAGGTTCCATACATAGAATAAAAAAAAGGCATGCCGCCTTCATATATACTTTTCTTTAACATCCTCAGTTTTCTTGTTGCAGCTTGTTCCCTCTTTTTACTGCCTTTCCCTTCTCTTCTTAATGATTCCATTTATATAAACAAATAAGGAAGAAAGGAATTTCAGTCTCAATATATCCATTTCACGTTTGGGCACAAACAACAAAGCTCTGAGGTTGTCATCTTTGTCTTGTTTGTTTGTTTGTTTGTTTCTGCCCCTACAAGACATGCTATGCCATTGCCTTCAATAAGGGACACATTGTAACACAAATGGCGGAATCGAATTGGATTATCGAAGTTAATCGAAAACTCGAGAACATGGTGGATACTAAGGCAGAGAAGGAGCATTGGATGAAGCAATCAATCTACAGAGTGCCTGCTGCCATTGCTGAGCTTAACAAGAAAGCTTACATGCCTCAAGTTGTGTCCTTCGGTCCTTACCACCATGGCGAAGACCGTGTAAAGCCCATGGAGGATCATAAGAAACGAGCACTCCTTCATTTCCTTAAAAGATCCAACAAGCCTTTGGATTTGTTTGTAGAGTCTTTGAATAAGGACTTGCAGAAATTGAAGGAATGCTATGATTTGCTTGATCCTATATGGCAAGATGACAAGTTTTTGCAGCTGATGATTGTGGATGGGTGTTTCATGCTGGAGATTCTACGCTCTGCTACTCATACAATGGATGATTATGCTCCAAATGACCCAATCTTCAGCAACCATGGGAAGATACATGTTATGCCATTCATTAAACGAGATATGTTGATGCTTGAGAATCAATTGCCAATTCCTGTTCTCTACAGCTTGGTTGCTGTAGATAGCAATGGAACTAAGGTTTACAATTTAGTAACTTTCTATTGAATATGTGTGTGTGGGTGTGTGTGTGTGTATAACAGGTTTTACAATGTTGCAGGATGAAGAGTTCGTGAATAAACTTATACTCAAGTTCAGTTCCCCACATACGCCCATCTTGAACATGGGGCCTTGTTTGCACGTCTTGGATGTGTATAGGAAGAGTCTGATTCAAGACATACGGCCGGCACGTAAACGGAGAAAACGACTCCTTAAATATCGAAGCTCTTCGCACCAGGATGGTGACGACATCATTCGATCTGCAATGGAGCTTCAGGAAGCCGGAATCCGGTTCAAAAAAAGCAAGACCATGAGCTTCAAGGACATCTCGTTCCGCAGTGGTGTACTTAAGCTTCCAGTTATCATCGTAGACGATGCGACAGAGTCAATGTTTTTAAACCTAATAGCATTCGAACGTTTCCATGTCGGGGCAGGCAATGAGGTGACATCCTACATCTTTTTCATGGATAACATAATTGATAATGAGAGGGATGTGGCACTTTTGCATTCCACCGGGATCATTCAGAATGCACTTGGAAGTGATAAAGCAGTGGCTAACCTATTCAACTCGCTGTCGAAAGATATAACGTTGGATCCAGAGAGCAGCCTGGATGAGGTGCAGAAGAAGGTGAACAAGTACTGCAAGAAAGCTTGGAATGAATGGCGAGCTAACCTCATCCATACCTATTTTAGAAACCCATGGGCTATGCTTTCTTTGATTGGGGCCATCTTTCTTTTTGCCCTCACTATAGTACAGACTGTGTACACTATATATCCTTACTACCACGACTCTTCTCCCTCACCCCCTCCTCCACTTGCTCCGCCACCTAAGGCTCCTCCACCAATTGCTCAGCCTCCTACAGCTCCACCAATGGCCTCTCCGAAACATAGGGTTCCTTCACAATCCAATCGAACTCACCATTGATATATGATATGGTAAAATATAATTCCCTTCCAGCTAATAAGATATGCTGTTTCTGGCCACCCCCATCATGCGCAGGTTGGATTCATTGCAGATTTTTACAAGAATTTTTGTTTTTTGAATTAATTTGATTCATAATATTGATGATATCATAATATGTGTATACAAATAAGAAATAAGTGGATTTTGCTCTTTTACTGCATGATTCAACACTATTATAAGAAGTGGTTATACATGCACTATTATTACCAAAGGGGATTTCACTTCTCTTCAATCCTTAATATACCCTGTGAAATAATTCAATGTTATGATATATTTTTATGTCAGAAATTTGTAAAATGTAAAGGGCTTTAACAGCAGAGTTAAAAGAATGACAGGAACAATGTTGTCATTTGCAAAACTGAGTAGAGATATTAGGCTTTTTGTCTGTGGGGTTGGTCATTAAAAGAGGAATGGATCAAAAAAAGGCTCCATCCCAGTTCCTCTTCTTCCCTCCTATATAATTCCATTAACCAACCATCCTATCCCTGCCCCTCAACCCAATGTTATTTTCATACTAACAACTACTTAATAAGGCACCGCAGTTTAGCTATGTGTATCCAACTTCGAATATATATTAATCTTCTTTCCACTTGTTCACATACTTGAGGAATGCATTAGCAGGATTTTCCCTAGGCGGTGCCCGTACACGAGTTGATCTCCGCAGCACAGCCTCTTCCAAGGCAATCTTCTGAGCCAAATCCTTTGATCTTTTTTGGAGTTCCAAGCTGCAATGTCAAAACTCAGAAACCTCCATTAGATTGGGGATGAAACTAAGTCCATTTGTTCTACAAGGAAAACTAGTTGACACACTCACCTGATCCTAGGATAGAATTTTTCCAGCTGTTGTTGAAGAGCTCTCTCTCTCACACCCTTTGGATTAAGTGAGCTCATAAGTGCATCAACCTGTCCATCAAGTTTTGTTATAACTTTAACTGAAGAACCCTAAGAAAAAGAATCATTTTAAATATGTAACCTACCTCTTCCTTGGCACAATAATAGCCCCACTGCTTTGAATCAGAACTCTCAACAAATATCCTCCCATCTCGCCTAAACCACCAATACCTGTTATAGTCTCTGTCTTTACCTAAGGGATTGGTCCGGATGCTTCGTTTCTCCATCTCACGTTTAAAATATTCCTTCTGTTATATAAATTATGTTAATGAAACAACAATAAAGCAAAATATACATGAAAATCACATCAATTGAAGAGCAAGGATATGGGATTGAACCCTCTGTTCCCTCTTTTCTTTACTCTTCTTCTCCTGATCTTCCTTTTTTTCACCAGTTAGCTGTTTCTGTGCTTCCTTCTCATTTGAGTTTGTTATATTTTCAGCTTCAACTTTTGGATCCAATTTTTGCTTCTCTCCTTTCTTGGATTGCCCGTTTAATTGCTTCCTGCTACGGTTACAAAAGAGATACTTCTTCTTCAAACAACATAACTAAGGTGCATCCCTAGCTCAAAATAATACTTAATCAAAAATGGAAAAGAAGGATTAATCTAAGATCCATTTGATTGATGATTTTACCATTTTCTTCGCACTTACTTTAATAAATAGAAAACAAATGGAAAGTAACAAATGCATCAAGTAAGCAGATCCTTGGTAATAATCTCAATGTTTAAAAAATAAGCACACGTACCTATTAACAAATGCATTGCTTTGTCTAGATGAAATAACCTCCTCCATCATTTCACCATTCTCTTCTCCATTTTCTGCCATATGTGGATTGCTTCCTGTGCTCTCCATACTATTTTCCTTTACTACTAATCCATTAGACTCACCTTTCAACTGTTCTTTTTCTTCTCGTTTCTTTCTAGCATATTCCAAAGCTTCCCCTCTTACTGTGGCTCCAAGTGCCCGTCGCTGCTCAATTAGATCATCTAACTTGCCCCTGATAAGATCGGTTTCAAGGGCATGACAAACCAATTCGCGCAAAATCCCTAACTTAGCATTAGCATCCAGAAGGCCATAGTGCCCCCTCTTTATAGTGGTCATACAAGAGCATAATTCAGTAACATTGATCATTTCCAAGAAATCACAGACATACTCGGTCCAAGTGATGAGTGAAATCTGAAACAAAAACAGTCAAAAGACAAAGCATGAGCAAGGGAGGCCCCACATGGGAGGAAAATAAAGAGATTCTCAAGCAAGAAAGGAAAAACATTTATCTACACATCTACGCGAATTTCAACAAGATTCTGACCTTCGACTTTCGTTTTTTGTTCTGTAAAGCCAATGAATATTCACCATCATCTTTTATGAGTATACGAAGTAGAGCTGAATGTGTTTCCACAATGAGAACCAAATTACTATCCTTGTGACAGATGGCATTTTCAAAATCTTCAAGAGAGAATGGCCATAAATTGAGCACCCTGCTAAATGAAGAGCAAAAATCCCAAACCATCAAAAGATCCCCAATACAATCCATTGGAACGTTGAAATCCCTTGAAGGAGAGGGGCGATCAGTAAACAGTGGATCATCAGGACCAGGCTTCACCAGCAGGTCATCAATTGGATATTTGACAGGTTCGTCCTCAGGCTGATTATTTTCTGTAAATTAACATTAGAAGCAAGAAACAAATAAGTGAACAAATAAACACAGTGCCATTGAATTGCATACTGAAAAAAGGTGTAACTTTGCTCGTGCATAACCCAACACCCCCACCCCCAAGAGAAGAAAAGCACTCACAAGAAAAAAAACCAAGAGGAAAGAAATGTAAAAACTGAAAACTGTCAGGCCATAAGCTCCACAACTTAATACAAGAAACTAAGAAAAGAAAAATGATGTTCAACTTGCAACAAGATTAACTATACCTTCCTTACTGGCATCAGGCTTCCCAGTTTCTCCTTTATTCCTTTTGGATTTCCCAGATTCTCCGTTTGCTTCCTGGACATGAGAATTTATGAGCCAAAATATAATATCATAAAATAAATATCTTAAAACGAATACCATAAACATGCATAATTACCCCAACATTGTTTCTATTCTCATTTTTCCTTTTCTTCGTTCTGTTAACCAGCTGTCCACCTTGAAGGAAGAATTTGCTACGCAACTCCTCTGGAAGATCCGTTGAAATACCATGTTTCTGCGCCAGTTTTTCATGAAGCACCCAAGGAATACTTCGGCATGTGGACTCCCGAATAAAAGACTTCAAAATTTTTCTGTTGAAGGGTGTTTTCTTCCACACCAGATCTTCTCCATGTAATATTGCATTTTCTGTTATCTTCTTATTTTCTCCAAGCAATGCCACCTCATATTGCGTTTTGCCAACACCATTCTCCACAATTTTTAACACTCTGCATGGGTAAAGACCATCATCCTTCTTTCCATACAATTCAGCACCCACAAACAGATCTTTCTGCAATTTTTTAGTCACTAGATCAGCAAGATCTCTCAATGATAGCATACCTGTGAGAAAACACAGGTTATTTGACAGAGTTGCACAAAAGCAGTGAAAAGATTAAACAAGGAATTGAAAATTCTGAAACTAAAAATAACAAAAGCACAAGTTCAGAAAGCTGAGTTTTTTAAAGGCAAATGCATAAAGCTCTTTTTCTTTTTTTCCCTTTTAAACAGCAGTTGAATTTTTTTAGTTTTCCCTAAAAATCTAAAGTTAAGATCCCCAGATCATTCATGACGTCGTTTCTAGATTACTCTAAGCACGTCAAACCTTTGCCACACAAAAATAGTGGCACATACAAAATATCATGCAACGATCGACTTAACTCAAGCCTAGAAAAGATATCTGTAGATCATGTGCAAGGGAATATGTCCCTAAATTATAAGAACTTCAATAGTCACAATAATCAGAAATGAACCAAGAACAATCTAATCGCATATATTTATTGCAGCATTTTCTCATTGGTCAGATTCTTGTAGAAGGAAAAAAGATTTTGATTATAGTATATCTCACCAACTAGTTCTT
Organism: Gossypium arboreum; assembly: GCF_025698485.1. Lineage (NCBI taxonomy): Eukaryota > Viridiplantae > Streptophyta > Magnoliopsida > Malvales > Malvaceae > Gossypium > Gossypium arboreum. The sequence goes on along the minus strand of NC_069073.1, from coordinate 7,341,374 downwards.
CTAACCCCTAAAAACCAAAATGCGAGAATTAGAGCAATCAAATATATCTTACATCTTAACAGTGTTAGTACACCTACACTTTATAAATTTATATGCACTAGTTAAAATTCAGCGCTGTGCACATCTACCTCAACTGAAATTATAACAGCTCAGACAAGTTTTGTAGCATTTATGAGTGACACAATTTTAGCAACATAATCATCGTCGACCATTATAAAATCTTTTTACTTCTATTCTTCCGTGTTCTACCGTCTACGACACCAGATGTACAACCCAAGTATACTTCCATTTGATAAAAAAAAAAAACTTGTCAAATCACAACATTCTAAAATTCAAACGCTTCAAATTCCGAAAAAAGAAGATTTTATAATTAAAGTGTTCTAAAATGTAAGCACTTAAAATCCCTCAAAAGTTTAAAGCACTAACAACCCTAGATATTATGAACTAAAGGATAGTGAAAAATAGTCATGTAATCAACCCCAAGCACTTTGGTATTATTGAAGTTATATGATACATTTGGTTGTAAATAGCATTAGACTCTGAGGATTGTATCTCTTCTCTCTTCTTTCTCTCACTTTCTTTTATTATTTTCCAATTAATAATTTTTATCGATCTTGATAACTTGAAAATACTATTTTAAAAATCTCAAACCTTTATATTTTCAAACCTTAACCCCAAATACAAACGAATAAAAAGAATTAACTTTTTTAAACACACAAAATTTTGGTAGAACAAATAATATTAATCTCGCAAAATCAGAACACTGAAAATTGCTCCTAAAAGCTTACAACATCAAACTGATATATCTTTTATTTAGACAACTAAAACAAACAGCATAACTGTGATACACAGATATTTCAAGTAAAAGCAACAATCATCCTATCGCTACTTTCTAATAGCTCAAACTTAAGAATCTTAAACCATCCCAAAGCTCATACTTTTTAAGAAAGCCAAGGTTTGAAACAACTAGGCTATTAAAACGAGAAAGGTTCTAAAAGGTACAATTATCAAAATTCCCCAGACCTTACCTTTATTACAATGAAATGCACCACTAAAGACTTCCCTATACAATATCTACAAACAAATCTATTGAAGCTGCTTTTCAGTAAAGGATACAACTGTTGTTACCAGATTGCAAGTGGGTTGCTGTTATGAAAGGATATTAAACCCATTTCCACCAGCACAGTAAGGGACTCAGGACTTCAATCAGCTATGTGCTACGACTACAACCCAATTAAGGTTTAAACCACATAAGAGAAAGATAAGTGGTTCAAGATTTAGATCTGACTCAAGAGTATCTCTTATGTCAGAGTAAATCAAATATTTCTGACTATAACTTATCCATTTAAATCAGTAACCGCAAAATACAAGCCAAAAATGAAGGTAGAGGCAAGCGAATAAGAATAACTACTAAAGCTTTAGTCAGCAAAGTGGTTGATTGGTTCTTACTAAATTGTACAATACGCAATGCAGGTGCCACAAGATCATTGGGTAGCTGTTGAACCTTTTGAATTGCATGTTTTTCCGTCACCATGGCTTCTTCATAAGTCAAGTTAGATTTTCCAGTAGATTTGCACATCCAAACTCTCTGACGATATAAATTTATCCGGTTCAGATACTCTCTGATCTATGTTAAGGAAAACAAACATGCAATGACACCTCTTTTCAAAGATGGCTAGCTCGAGAAAAGCAAAAGATTAGAAAAAGAAAATGAAGCATTTGCTTCTGGTCATTAGGAAAGAGAAGGCCTCCAATCTTGACAGAGTACAACATAACTGGAGTGGTGAGTGGTTAGAGAACTTAATAAAATTCATCAACGCAAACTCAAGAAAGCATGATATACACTTTTCCTTCTCATCTGGGTAAAAATTTGCATTTCCTTAAACTGCAATAAGCTTTGCAAGAACTAGACAGAGGATAACATAAAACCCCATGAAAAAAAAAATAATGATTATAATTATTGGAGTACTTCAACTTAGGATACTGATAATCTCGAAAAATCTCTTTGGTGAATCGAACTTGGTATACAAGCTCAGAGGGCTCCAAATCTTCTGGTGGCTTTGCTAAATCAAAAGGCTTCCTCTTGAAGAGAGGCATTTTCCAAATTGCTTCCTCTGACAAATGCACCAAGACCACAGAATAAGAGATAATTCTGTGTCTGCCACCAAAGTCAATTAAACAAGCAGAAGACAGCAAAAATAACAGTCAACAAGCTTTTATTTTTCTCCATGATAAAAGCACCTAGCCTCGGATACAACACATTACAAAACCAAAGATACATAATTTTGAAATTGCAGTAATGCAAATCTTATTGGATGGAAATAATTAAATCAAAAGGCTTAACTGATTTTTGCACTCAATCAAAATGTACAAGACAATATACTAAAAAGAAGAAAATGTTGTGAGTCGGGATTTTCTACAATAACTAACAAGTGAAATTATGTAGAATAGTATTTTATTTTTCTACAATAAGCAAATCTTATTGGATGGAAATAGCAAGCGCAATGTAGTGTGGCGATAGACCCAGTAATGTACAATAGTAGTGCTCCATTTTTTTAATTATAAAAAAAAAAAAAACCCAAAACATCGTTGAATACTTGAATTCCCAGTTTTCCTTCATATCTTCCTTCAAAAATCAGAACCCAGAAAGACCCATTCAAGAAAAACAACAATACCGCTCACAAGTCAAAGCCAGAAACCCTAAAATGTTCATTTCGATTTTTAAAAAATAAAAAATAATCAAAAGTATTCAACCGACCAGAACAGGAATAAAGCAATTACTTACCAAGCAATGTCACCTGATAGAATATAAACGCTAAAATCTACGAAAACCCAAATCAAATGAAAAAAAGAACATATAAATGAACCAAAAAAACAATGAAATTGGCCATAGTAGAACAAAAACTCAGCTTCCCGCCACAGCATAAATAAATAAATAGTAGAAATGGAAAAAGAACAATACTTTTGCATGCAAAAAAATCAATTGAAAATGCCAAAGAGGAATCAAAAGAAATAGAAATCTTACAAGGAATGTGTTAAGCAGTGCGGTCGCAGTTTTTCCTTTTTCTATTAAAGCTTGGTTTTTTGTTTAAGTTTTAAATTTTATTCGAAAGGAAAGAGAAAGTTCTCACGTTTTCTTTTCTCTCTCTTGCTACACTCCTCTCTCCTTGGAAGGCCGATGCTCCTCGTGGAAAATACATATATTTATTTACACAGATGCCATATTATTAAATTTGCATTTAAGTCCCTTAAAAATCATATAATTACTATATACCCACAAATGGGCAAAAAACCTAAATTTATATATTTATTAACGTGTGTTTGTGTCAGGGGCTCTAACTTAAATTTGGTAAACCGTGTGGTCTTAGGGTGGGTTTGGATGGGTGCTGAATGCGATGTGGTGCGTTTAGTTTATTTTTTTGTCTCACATTGCAATATCGCTACAGTATCTAATTTTATTGCCACCGTTGTTTTTATATTAATTGCAAGTAAACGCACCATCTATCCAAACTCACTCTTAGTTGATTTTTTTCTTCAAACTCGTCTAAATTAACTTAATTCTCGAAAAGTGAAACTAGAATGGAAGCAAATTCAAAAACGAAATGAGCAATGAAAAAAAATCCAAAAGAAAACAATGATAGAATACAATGGCAGGATTACAAATGAGGGGAAAGCCTCAATACAAATCAAATTACATTAACAATTGAGATTAGTGTTTATATATAAGGTAAGTGTCTTATGGGATTTAAACAATATACATCTTTATCCATTAGTATTTACAATAATTATTTTAGTAGTTCTAGTTTTACTGGAGTGTTTTATTGGGCCACTAATGCTTCAAGTAAATGAGTTTATCCATGGTGCTCCACAAATCGGACCAGTTCAAGTGGGTCAAATAAGTCTCATTTAATCAGTTGACATCTATGGGACACTCTGTGTGCATTTGTCATGGGCTTTAAATCGCGGCCCATGACACTTAGACGCCACATGGTAATTGGATGAAAATGTAATTACTGGTAATTTAATTACAATAAATTGTAATTTTCTAGATATAATTGATTGACAAAGTGTAGTTAAATTGTAATTTTCTATGACGTGTTTGATACAAATTGTAATTATATAGTTACATATTTTATTAGAAAAATTATTAATAATACTTTAAAAATCTAAACAAATAACAAAATTAAAATTAAATCATCGTATGTAATATATTTATCTAATAAAGTAGTCAACAATACAATTACAAATAAAAATAACAAGGAAAGTAAATATTATATGTAACGTTACCTAATTGCTCTACCACTCCCCAGTTATTGGATTATTCCCTTTATAACAATTAACATATACTCAGTTAATTTGTTGGTCCTTGACCAATTTCTTGACTATATTATTAGAATAATTCTTGACTAATTTCTTCGTCGTGTGAATCTGTATCATTAAGATTATTAGGATCCACTTCTATGTACTTTTTAAAAATTGAATCATTATAACTCCATTTATGAATCAAATTATGGGCCACTTTAATATTATTGTTGCAGTTGAAAAATGCTTTTGAAATACTCAATTTGAAATAAGTACTTTTAGTAAGTGTCGTGAGAAAGTGTAATTTGTTAATTTAAAGCGTTTAGCTTGCTGTAAAAAATAATAAAAAATTTTAATTTGATTTGAACTTGTGCTTATCAAGCTCAATAAAAACATTCATTTTACCACTAAACCAAAGATATAGTTTAATATGTTATTTACATTTTATTGTATATTATTTTAAACATACATTTGTGTTTTAAATTTGTAATTTCCACACGCATATGCGTGTGATAGAATATCTAATATTAATAATGTATTTAATTAAATTTGTGTCACAAGTTAACTCAACACCAACTCAAGATTGATGACAACATCATGATAAACAATTTAATCTATTTTTTAATAATGTATATATTTCACGTGTTATTATTAATTAGTTTCAAACCATAAATTTTATTATTTATTATATATTATTTTTAAAGATACATTTATGTTTTAAATTTGTGATTTATGATGAAAATTTTAATACATTTATTAATAGTATAGATGGGTGACATCCTCACTTTATGAAAAACAAAAAAAAAAAGCTGGGAAGTTAAAAGTATTAATTTTTGGTAATTCAAGTTTTCAAAAATTAATACAATCCAACTATTATCTCCTTTAACAATCAATTCAATTTAATTAATCCAACTATTATCTCCTTTAACAATCAATTCAATTTAATTGTTGCTATTCAACCTTGGTATTATCAATCATGTAAATTTTTACCTATTTTCTTTAAAAATATTTTAATATTACGATAATAAAATATAAATTTTAAATATTTTTAAAAAGTTAACATAAATTATGTGTAAAATTAATGATAAATAAAAATAGTACAAAATTCAAATATAATGATAAATGATAGTTAAATAATTTAATATAATAATACATCTAATATATATTAATCTAAATATTTAAATAATTAATATAAATAAAGATATTTTGATAATTTCACTTTAATACACAAAAGCTAAAACCCCAAAACACTTAAATCCTAACTCTTGCGATTGGATGAGGAAACACTTTTCCACCATAATTTTTGACTCCAAAAGCTAAGCATTCTTCGTTACTTTTGTAGTTGAAAAATACTTTCCCAACCACAAACGCAATGAAATGCGGGTCTTAAAATTTGTAGGGTCTATTTTTAGTACATGTGCTTTATCTTCACAATTCTATACGCTAAATTAATAATGCTAGCTATAGATAAACAAATACCTCATATAATCATACAACAAAACTAATGTTTATACAACTCAAATATCATGTAGGTGCTATACAAACAAATCTCGACTGGCTTGTAGGGCACCCGCCAACAAATTTGTCACTTTCAACATTAACAGCTTCACATAAACCATAAACTATTCACTTTAAACAACAATTTTACCTAATGATTGTTTTCCTCTTAAGAAAGAGGTGGGAAGGTTTAAACCCCCCCCTTCTCCTTGGCCCTAACCCTTGTACCTCTCATATGTACCAAATGAATAGCAAATTCAAGTCTGCTACACTTAATTAAAAGAAGTTCCCAAATATAGCCAAGAATCCTACCTAAATGAAGCAAATGACTTTCAAATGGTAGAGCATGTCAAAATAAATAGCTCAGAGGATTTAACCTATTATTCTATGGTCCATACAAATCTATGAATGTCAAGAAACTAGAGCTTTTGAAACAAGAGTAGCAGCATGTCATAAACTGAAGCAAAATTATCAAGGTATCATTACAACATTTCTAATTTCAGCATGTAATCTTGATTCTTGAGTTAGTGTACTCTCTAGCAAAGTTTTGAAGCAATTTGAGTGAGAGTTGCCAAAAGTATTGAGTACCTTATTTTTTGTTAAAAAAAGGATGGGATGCTCTAATACTCGAGTGGGAATTGCCAAAAGTATTGATTGTACATGAATTACAATGCACAAAGAAGTATAGCCTAGAAACAGATTCAGACCCTATACCACTAAGAACTTTAATACAATAAATGCAGTAAAACAGAAAATATTTAAAGTAGAAATACTGTGTGAAAAGCTCACAATGACATACCTCCATTCCGATCTAATGTCTCATCTCATCTACTCATGTTCATATTACAAACTAAATGGACATATGAACTTGCAAAAGTAAAAAAAGCCAATCAACCTACTTCGAAAACTGAAAAACTGATATGAGGCGAAGAAAACAATGTTATGGGATTATAAGTTTCTTGCCAGCATAGATGGTATCCCCTGTAAGGCCGTTGGCCTCTTTGATGGCATCTATTGACACCTGAAACCAGATTATCAAGTCAGAATTTCATCTTGGACTCTATTGGCGAGGCTGGAACTATACAAATTTTGTATCGAAGTTCAAAATATCAACTAAAACTATCTTTTGTTTCATTGTAAACTTTTTCTAGATTCAAAGTTTAGCCCTTTAAAGCTAATTTTTTGTTGTTAAAAAGCTGACCGAAGTAAGTTTGATACCAAAATCTTAATCTACTACATTTGGATTTAGAGCACCAAATGCTAAGCAAAACTGAACATAGCAAATTGAAGTGGTTGTTCGTCAAGTAAATTCCAAATCATGTGATACGTATTATCTAAATTGGCATTGTTTGCTGTTGCAGCAACTTAGATATCTTGGATTTGAGCGCGCTTAAGCTAGTGACATCCTCCAATTTAGAGGTTTGGGGGTTATGAATAATTTTAAGAGTTGTATAAAAAAAGAAAGGCAATAATACCCCATATTTTCTGGAGAGACCCCAAAGAGTATCTCCTTTCACAATGTCTATCACTCTTTGCGAGTATTCTGGTGATCTTTGCTCCGTATAACCACCTGCTTCCTACAATAAACGAAGACACCAATTAGAAAGTAAACAAGAACCCTCAAATATGCTTGAATTAAATTCCCCAAATCTAAAAATGTTAATAACAATTGAAATGCGGGTTCTAAAATACCTTGGTGATAATAGGTTCTGAGACAGGAGGAGGTGGGGAATCTCGAATCGGCTGAGCCGGAGAAAGCTGAATCGACTCAACCACTGGCTGTTGAGGTACTGCAGTTGCATTTCTCTCTTTGTTGAAAGGGTTTAGGGTTTTAAGGATGCTCATAGCGATTCCGGAGAAGACGATGAAGCCAGCGGTTTTAGCCACGGCCGCTTCCTTGCTATTGCCGGAGTGCTTGTCGTCGTCGTTGGAGGCGGCGCGTGGGCTCGACATCCGATCGTAATGCAATCTGCGGCGATTTCTTGGAATGAGATAGTAATCGTGTTCGGTGTAAAATGGGAGTGTGGTCTATGGCATAAGCCACGCCCCTCTAAATGAGAGGGAAAATACATTTGATTGCCTTTAAATTGGGAGTGTGATCAATGGCACAAGCCGCGTGTCTAAATTTAAAAATAGGGTAAAACTTGTTATAGGTCCTTGTGCTCTTCACAAATTCGTAATTTAGTCTATCTACTTTTATTTTTTGGGAATTTATCCTCTATTTTTCAGATTTTAAAGTTTAAGTCTAATTGTTAACACTGTTAAATTTTTTCTCAATTTGTTAATGTAATATTTTTAAATAAAAGAATATTCACTTGATAATAATGTAATTAAAAATTGAAATTACAAACGAAATTTAATTTTTTTCTGTCTCCCACTTTCGCAATTATTTACACCGAGGAACGATAAAATTAGTAAGTTTTCTCCTCAATTTTAGATAAAATATTAATAACAATTATATATAATAGTAGCCAAATGTTTAATTAGAGAATTGATAAGTTATTATTTGAGTTTTGATGGCTGGAATCTTAAGTAATTTGAGTGAAAAGAGTTTGAATTCAAATTTTAAATATTTTCTCTAGTTCTTAATTATTTAGAGCATGATTAATATATTTTTGTGTGATTCATTTATATGTAATAATGAGCATGTTGGATATAAGTTGTTTTAGTAATATAATGTGATGTCACACATTCGAATTCGACCATCGAGTCAAGTGTTGGTTTTATATTAAGGACATATTTTAAAGTTTAAAATCAATTTATAAATGACATAGTGATAAATTTAATCTTTAATCTTTACATTTTCTATCATTTTGACTCTTATTTTTTTAACTAAATCTTTTCAAAAAGAGTATAATGAACATTAATTTTAACATTGTTGGCATGACAACTTATATGATGGTCCATATACATATTACGCTAACATAATATTTATCTTGCATATCATGTCAATAAATAATTCAAAATTATTCTATTTGATAATGTATTTCCACTTTTTGAATTATATAAATAATTTTTTAGACTATGACTAGTTAATTTCACTATTAAACTCATTTTTATTCTATTTTCGTAATTCCTTTTGAAATATTACAGGATTTATTTAAAGTTTAAATCTATTTAGTTTACTTTTGGTTTTAAGCCAGGTGTATTTCTCAATTCTTTCAATTTAATCCTTAAATTCAGTTTTGATTTTCATAATTAGATCATTATGAATTATAATTTAGGTTTTAACTTTTAGAAGTTCTTTATTTTTTAACTAATTTGTTTGATGTATAACTATTATTTATTAATATTTTACATGTTTATTTACTTTTAAAAAAAATTCACATAAAACATATAAGGATAATAATGTAATGATTCATTTATATTAAATTATAAATAAGTGTGAAACAAGACTGAAATAAATGGTTTCAACAATTGAGGATGTACCAATCCACCACTAAAAATAGAGAGCCAATTCACCTGCTGCTCTTGCTTTAATCTAATCCTTTGAGCTGCACAGAAACTTATACCCGTTTCAAAATATAGTACAAAAGGGTATGAACTATGAAATGAAATTCAGAACAATGCAATCCTCAATCGATTTTCCCCAAAATTTAATACCCCCTTCCCCCAAAAAAAAAAAAAAAAAGATGAGATTTTCCCCAAAACTGTTACTTAAAAAGTTCCAAAATATGGTTAAATAAATACCCATTGACACTCACCCTCTTTTATCCATGAGATACAAAGATAAGACAAATATGACCTGAAAAAGTGCAAAACTCATTAGAACTTACCCTAAATCATAACCAGAAATGACAATCAGTTTCATTCATTCAAATCCTTCGCCTTGTTCTTTGAATGAACTCGATGCTTCTCCTTTTTCCCCCCCTTGCCTGATACACTTTTCTTGGAAACCTTGCGCTCGGAGGGCAGTTGAACTTGTTTTAACTTCATCTTCACTGATCTCACCATCGAAGACAAGTTATGCTTCTCCTTTGAAGGTAAAATATCGGAGTTCTCATGCTCAGCTTTGTACATTCCAGGATCATCAATTGAGAGCTGACCATCAGTGGGTATTTTTGTGTCCTCTGCAGCCAATTCTTGCCGTTCACCTTTCTGCAGCTTTTTTGCTATTTGTCGAGCATAAGTTGCACTCCTGCAACAAAGAACAAACAAGCTTTTTAGCCAAGCAACAACCCAAATAAAAGACCCAGAAACCCTCGGAATTAAAACTCAATGCAGTGCTAATGATGTTGGTAAATCAACATACCTTGAATGACCAAGTTATTTATCTTACATCTCTTCTAAATCACACAAGAACATATATATATTTGCTTTTTCATGATTAAATTACAAGTTTACTGTTACCTTTTGTACCGTGGGTCAGTGGGATCCAAAGCAAAAAGAGGTGATGTAAAGAGAGCAGAAAATCGAGGATCATCTTCGACAACTGGTATTTTTTCCACATCCAACACTTCTTTTTGCTTTTTCCCCTTAGCCTTTTTAGCTTTTAGATTGTACCCCTTAAGACCAGTATCAGCTCCATCAGTGAGTAATAACTCAAGTTCTGCTCTACTTGCTTCAGCTTCCTTCTCCGTATCTTCATGTTTCTTCCTTTCTTTCTTACTCTTTTTTAGAGAAGGCTCTTCAACGAAAAAGTCATCAGCTTCTTCTGTAGCTTCTTCTATATCAGTATCGTCAGTCTCATCCTCTGATGAATATTTAGATTTATTTTTCTTGGCCTTCTTTTTCTCCCGTCTTTTCCGGAGATAGGCCTCCCAAACTGTTTCTGCTTGCTTATCTTTCTTCTCCAGAATACGCTTACTTATATCCTCCAGGCCAGTATTGAAAGTCACTTCCATATCCTGGCTACCCTCCTCACCATCTCCATCAGAACCATCACCAGACTGGAGTAAGGCACGGTATAAATCTCTTTTCTTATTTTTCTTATCAGGTTGATCCTTGGTGGTGTCTTCGTTCTCATCATCATCATCGTCACTTTCACTCTCATCAGAAGCCAGAAACTCCTTTAACTCCAAGTCAGCCAGCTGCATGAAAACATAAGCAGTATTAAGTTAGACAAATGTCGACGAATTCCAAAAAGAATGGAGTAAAAAAGCATAGATGATATTTTCTTCTTGCCACGACTGTTTCACTGGTTTCAACATCCTGAGTATTAGTTGTTGTCAGAAGTGTAATTTTGCCATAGCACATAAAAAGAATGAAATCCAAGAAGAGCATAAAGACTTTAAATCCAATTTAAACACAATCATAAGCCATTGACCACCAAATTAACTGCTAAAATTTTAAAAACTGAAAGAAAAGAACAGCCAATCACTTGGTCAACAAAACGAAGAAGCATTTTTGAAATCTCATATTTGGAGAAAATCCTGAAAGCACCTCCAAAGCCAAATAAAAAAAGAACTGAGTGGATTCATTTCGCTAAAATTTCATCACAACTCATATTTAAAGCACCTCCTACAAGATAACTCCAAAACAAACCAAATAAAAGAACAATATGAAGGACTTCACAAGAAATGTTTAATTGGATTTCTACCACTAAGTCAGTAGAAAGGAATACCAAACAAAAAAAAAAAAAAAAAAAAGGGGGAAACATACGTCTTAGAATGAATTTCACAGACAACAGATGAACCATTAAAAGTAGCTTTGGTTACAAACTATGCACACTAACCTGTTCATCATTGAGTTTTCGTTTCAAAATCTTCCCTCGTTGTGGTTCATCTTCATCCCATGAAAGATTAATTTTACTTTGCTGCAGTGCTTGGGTTTGGAAATTTAAACCCTCATAATTTGCAGGTGCCTGAGCAAAAGAAGATATTTACATTATGTGGTAACTCGTAGTTTTAGTTAGTGCAACGGCTACAAAATTAGTCAACATTTAATAATAATGGCAGCAATAGCAACATGGAACTAATTTCTGGTTGCCTTCATTTTGTTTAGATCTCAATAAAATCATGCAAAAACCTTAAACCCATAAGGAGGATGAATGTAATGATCAAAGTAACATACCTCAACTGCTACATCATGGGGTTCATGTTTAAATTCCATAGAATCAGGAATGAATCTCAAATCAAGCACATTTGATGACCTTTCAAACTCAGCTCCATCACAACTTTTGTACAAGTAATCTGCTGTTGCACTAGAATCACATTCTACTACTGCATAGTAGTATCTGGAAGGACAATAAGTAATGAATATTAAACAAAAGGAATTGCAAAACATCAGTTTGAAACATATAAATATCCATTTCAAGAGATAGTCACAATAAGAACAAACACCTAAATAGAAACTAAGCTTAAGAAAATATTGTCCAGATTGGACAAGTCAGTATTTCAACAATTCACTGACCATCAAAAGAGTCTTTAACAATTACTAAGGAGACACACAAAAAAAAAAAAAAAAAGAAGAAGAAAGAAAGAGAAATACAACAGATAGAATGAGACCAGTAAATTGACAATTAGCAGCAATCACCTTAGCCTACTTCTCTCATATTCACGCAATTTTTCATTATCAATTTCATCATCACCATCTTCATCATTAGCTTCATTTTCACCATCAAATAGGGCTACTGGTCCATGAATTTCCTCCTCTTTCATGCGCTGAAGTCCAAATTCAGATGGATAAACAGCAACTGAAATAATTTGTCCATCTTTCGGGAGAAATGAGCTTAACATTACATACAAGTCAGCAGCCTACATATAAAAAGGGTCAGATAATTAGTCAGAACTCAAGCCTATATACAGTTTGTTTACTAACAAATTACAAATCTTGAGACCCTAACTGATCATAACCAAAGTGAGAAGATGAAATTCATAGATACAATTCAGCTCATTAGTATCCTGTACAATAAGATCTACTACAATTCTAAAGCTCAAGTTTTCACCAAAAATAAAGAAAGAGAGAGTATGTAAGAAATGAGAACCAATATTGAGATCAGAGAAGCAGCAATGCCCAAAATACTAGCATGATAACCACAGGCTAGGATCCTGAGCAATCTTTTTCCTGAGAAAAGCTTAATAATTACTCTCTGACTTCAATGTTGAATCGGAAAGAACTAGAAACACCATAATGCAAAGAAAACAATTCTCATGATCAAAGTGTCATGATTAAGCAAATTTCAATGAACTTCTTTTCTTTTCCCTTTTTTTTTTTATTTTATTTAAATTTTCATTTAGTCAATCACTTCGAACTGATTGAAACAGGTATCATTCTATAAAAATAACAACAGCTTTTAAAAATCAAACCACAATGGTACTTTATTAGATCCTATTCAAATTAAGACTCAATAAAAAGAACCAATACAACGAAAATATTCAATGAAGGTAAACATGACACAAAGATTTCTTTAATTGGATCTATCATTTGCAATTATGCAAACTCACCCTACAGCGACATATTTAATCGAATTAACATAAGTTAAAATACAAACGCAGGTACCATGACATACTCTAATTAAATTACATAAACAGGACAAAATACCAAGCAAATCCCTTCCCTCAAAGAAATTATAATTTCAAAAGAACAAGGAAATACACATGCTTTAAATAAATAACTCAAAGATAAACTTTAATAGTTGTTAATTGGAATAATATATCAACTTTCTATATTTCATTGGCAATCAGCATCTAGAGAACAGTTTAAGCTATTGCACCATACCTAGCTTTGAACAAACTACAATGACATACCTTAACATGCCTCCAATCCATATTCACAACTGCAAGCCTGCGGGTTTCCTTTTCAATCATTGGGATATTTTCTTCCTGGAAAAATAATCAATATAAAACAATACGATTTTAGTAAAATAAATGAACACCAATCACTAGCAGCTTTTAACTTAGCAGATTAGTTTATCACAAAGTTAAAATTCTGCTTCTTCATATCTTAATTCTTGTACCTTTTAACTAGAAAACACCAGTTATTAAGCTTAGCAGCAAAATCAAACTAAAACAAAGATAATCAAGATCAAATAAATTCAATACCCTAACTCATTTCCTTAATCCATAATCAATTAATTGAAATCAAAATAGAATAACCAAATATATTAGACAAAGGGTACCTGCATTTCAGGCTCTCCATCCTCGTAATCTATATCAATATCTTCCTCTTCGGTAGTGGAACCGGATTCTGATATTTCCTCCTCTTCCAACTCCCCATCGCTGTCCATTTGAGGCATTTCACTAGTATCACTTTCACTGGTATCGCTCTCCTCCTCAGTACCATCCTCTTCACTCAGAGCAGCTTTCTTTCTCTTCTCCTCTTCCCCTTCTTCTTCTTCAAGGTGATAATAATGGCGAAGAGAGCTCTGGGTGTTTCCCTTCTTGGGCTTCCCTCGCTTATCTAAAGGCGCTGAAGATGAAGCAAATCTCTTGTCAGTGAACATCCGATTGAAACGAGAATCAATGACAACCTTTGTCTTGCGTTTCGGGACCTTCTGAAAACGAGGGTCCGAGTGTAGAGAAGCAAATCGAGCATCCTTAATTATCTTGCCACCGCCGCTTTCCCTATTGTTGTTGCTATGGACAGAATCAGGTTTGCTCTTGTTCTTAGTTTTGGCCTTGTGGCCTTTGGTTTTGGATCCCATGCTTGATTCTAATTCTAAGCTCGCTCCACTCAGCGAATTTTATTGCTCTGCTTCATAAACAGAGTTTACCACAAATACTTCAAAAGAGCAAAAAGCTGAATTTATTTAAGGGTATATACGAAGATGAAAAACCCTAATCTTCCTCCAAACTTTTATTTTAATTAAACAAAATTTATCTATATAATTCTATTATTTAAATTATAATTAAATTTTATCTTTTATAATAATTTTGTTGATAGAGTTGGTGTCATTGAACTTGCATGATAATATTTTGTTAGCTTTGCTGATTTGGGATCCTCGTATATATCAAGTTAGTAATTAATTATTTTTAAAAATATAAAATTATTAAAATATATGTTTTAAATTTTTAAATAATTTAAATAATCTTTATTTTTAAAAATTTTAAAAATTAATTAATTATTAACGTGGCATCCACGTGTATGCCATGTTAATAAAGTTAAGGTGCATTTAGAAATCTTTTTGAACTCCTGACCATCAGCACTATAGAAAATTATATTAAGGGCATTTGAGTTTGTATTATCAAGTTTCTCTTCTTCAATGGTCCAACTAGTCTCAGCTTTGGGAGTTTTGACACCATAAACATCAATGGTAGGGGGCTTCTAACTATTGAGAATTGATCTCCATGCCCTTTCATCCATACACTTTACGAATACATTTATTCTTACTTTCCAATAAGCATAATACGTTGCATCCAATATAGGAGGTTGTAACAGTGAAGAATCTTCAATCTCAAGCAAGTATCACCACAAGGAACACCACTAGTCATGTTAAGTGGAAGGCTCTCATTCCAATTGTTGGAATCTACACTCGATAATTGTTTACGAAAAGTAGAGTGTGTAAGTGATGACTACAATGATCACTTTTATTATGATAAAATAGAGAAAACAATAACATATCAAATTTATGTAGTCTAGGTTCCCTACATTTATAAAGTCTAATTCAGTGAGTAAATTTGTTATCTTTAATTTCAATAAAACAAATGATTTAAGTCCTATCACACCCCAGTATAACAATCTCTATTCTGTACCTAAAGATCCAGATTACTCACCTCTGAGTTCTGCTTATGAGAACTAAGGTTGCAAAACCAAACAACAAATTTGTTTTACACTTCCATTGCACTCTTAAATACACTTTTCTCAATAAACAAATAAGTGCTATAAAAGCTATACTCTTCTAACTTATACAAGCCCTCTAATATATAAGAGTTTAAGGCTTGCTACGATAAATATCAATTATACCCACTAAAATAACATCATAAAAAAGCTTTACAAATATGTCTAGAAAAAATCAAGGATCTCCAAGATAAGCCTTAGAATCAATCAAGCTGATTTCCACAAAACAAGAGATTCAATTTTCAAAGATTTGTTGCTCCATAAGATGAACCTTCGAATATGATCTAGAACTTGTCAACAAAATCATCTCAGTCATTGTCTAATTGATTTTGTTGAAAATAACAAATATGTTGCCTGTCGCAATGCCAATCGTAGTTGTTGTGGCCACTAATGATAAAACATCTATAAGGTTGAACAAGTCTTCAATATTTAGAGCACGAATCCAATTTCACTAAGCAAACTTTAATCAATGATGATTTGCCCAAATCTTATCAAATCAATTACCTTTATATAAGGATACAAGATACTAAGATAAATTTTCATAAAGTTCAGACTATATCATCATGTATTATATATCTCAGTATACAAGGTAAGTAGATCACATAAAAATTCATTAAAAAGTAACACTGCTTGATTCAATCTCTTTTCCAATAATAAACATGAAATTGGTTGCGCAAGATCCTCACAAAGATGTAAGTAAATAATCAAAATATTTTGGTCAAACATGCCAATAAATAAAGCAAGTTATATGACTTGCATAATGTTAAATGTAGTGTTTACTTCTTGAGTCACTATTGTAACACCCTTCACCCGTATTCAATACTGAAATAGGGTTACAAAGCATTAGGACTTACAACACATTTAAACATACTTTTCACATACATTTAATCAAATCATACAATCATCATTCAATCTCAATCAATTTGTCCCTAATAAGAGCCTACAAGGCCCTAAACATACATTGGGAGTGGTTCGAAACTAAACCGATAACTTAAGAAACTTTCATGAACTTTGAATTTTTTTTCAAAACAGGGGACACACGCTCGTGTTGTAACACCCCTTACTCGTACCCGAGACTGGGACCAGGTACGAGGTATTACCAGACATGTACTCGAACATTTTTAGGAAAAACGAGTTATAAAATTTCAGTCCAATTTGAACCCAATCAAACAACATTTTAGTGTCCCTATTATAGGCCTACGGGGCCCAAAACATACATTGAGAATGGTCCGGAATCAAACCGAGAACTTGAGAAAGTTCTTGAAAAATTTGCTAGGTTAAGCCTCACATGCCCGTGTGGAGGCAATGCACATGCCCGTGTGCTTTGGGACACGCCCGTGTCTCCTACCCGTGTGGAATTTATGGAATTTATTTTCTATTTTGAACCTACAGGGATTTTCATACGGCCGATCACACTTCTGTGTCTCTGGCCCGTGTCTTTCACACGGCCTTGACACGCCAGTGTGGTAGCCCGTGTCCAAAAACTCGAGCATTCTGTTTATGACGTTAGCATGCTTTTAGGGGCATATGGCCAAGATACACGTCCGTGTGCTAGGCTGTGCCCTCCACACGGTTGAGACACACGACCTTGTCTCTACCCGTGTGTTTACTACCATGCATTCTGACTTAAAATTTTTAGATGCAGGGGACACATGGCCATATCACACGCCCATGGGGCAGTCCGTGTGTCACACACGGCCTAGATACATGCCCGTGTAGACATTGTTAGGCTATTTTCCAAGCTTTTGGTCACCCTCTATCATCCCCATACTCTTATAAATTACCATAATACATAACAAGGCCTAATTATACATCCCAAATGACCTTAATATATCTCATTGCATGTAAACCTCATTTCATCGGTTTTATACATGCTAGGTTATTCCCTTTTGTATTAAGGATTTCTATGTTTTATAACAAAATTATGATTGGCTCATTATCTTAACTCATTGCCAATTATAACCTAGCCATCCCTTGTGATTTAGTCACATTACATGTGTTTAAATGTGATATACCATATTTCATCCTCACTAGCACAACTGAACACAAACATGCATAAAATTTGTAGGTCATAACCTACATGAATATGAGCCAATTCCATGGCCACATACAAGTGAATATGTATACCTTTACAAGCCTTCGTATTGGTTAATCAAATGACACATATAACAAAATAACAAAAGCCCTATACATGCCATTGAACAAAATAAGAGTATCTATATACCAAAGCTAGGCAAGATGATAGTGTGTTCATTCTCCAACCGTCTTCCAACCTCTACGAGTCCTCGAGCTCTGTAAGACAGAGAAAAGAGAGGGGTAAGCATTTACATGCTTAGTAAGCCCGAATAACTAGAAAGTAAACTTACTGATTAATTAGCATACATCCATATTAGGCAATAAAACCAACAAGTATAAAATAGTTTCCCTATCACATGCACTCAATCAACAAGTTAGTCCTATAACAATACACCATGTAATTTGTCTTAGATGAGCTCATCATCCAAAAATTTCATTTTTACATCTCATGTTAATCCTGTTGAGTTTCTCGGAAATCTCGATGGATTCTCCATTTACCGTCAAGTCATAAGAGCGATCATCTCAAGTACACACTCCCACAAACCTTACATCTTACGGCAGGATTACCAGTTCAGGCTAAATCCCTCGCAATGTAAACTCATAGGGTGATGTTGGGATTACCAGTCCAGGTTAAATCCCTTATAGCGACAAACACCCTTAATAAGCTCGAATCTGAATTACCAGTCCAGGCTAAATTCAAACCCTAATCGGATTACCCGTCCAGGCTAAATCCACTATGCACATATATTCTTCAAGAGGCTCGATCACTCAAGGAACACTCATCCGGGCTAGATCCTTTCTATATTTGAGATCAACGAATTACCCGTCTAGGCTAAATCTTTTTTTTGTAACACATGTAGGATCTCAAGTCATGTAAGCCATGGTTTATCCATCGAATTTCCCTTTTTACTTCAACAGGGACATTTATTATCATATCATTATTATTAACATATTTCATGGATTTTCATGCCACCATCACATACACAATTATTATATATTCATATAACATACATATTGGCATATTATGAGTTTACTTTAAGTTATTCGAACTTACCTAGTACTCGTTTCGGTTTTGTGTTTCAGTTATTCTGAAACTTTTCGTTTTCCTTGATCGACCATGGGAATTTGTTGCTCGGGGTCTATAACAAAAAAAATGAATTATTAATACATCACATTATACTTTTCAATTCTAAATTTCACCCCGGACAAAATAACCGTTTTGCCCCTAACCTTTTACACTATTTATGATTTAGTCTCTAGGCTCGCATGATGAAATGCATGAATTTTCTACATTACCCAAGCCTAGCTGAAATTTTTTCCCTCTTATAGCAGCCCCAAATTTTCCATTATTTCACATTTCTACCACATATTTTACACCTTTTGCAAAAAGGTCCTTTTAGGGGTTTTTTCATGAAAATCACCTAGAAAAAAATGTTTAACACATATCCAACTTTCATATTCCTCTATAAAACATCAAAGAATAAACATGTGACACATGGGTCACTTTGCAAACATGAACCCTAACTCAAAATATGGGTAGAAATAGAGAGAGTAAGCTACCGGAATTTCAAAAATACGAAGAATGTTAAAAACGGGGCTTGGGAGCACTTACTATTGAGCTTGAAAATGTTGAAAACCCTACCTATGGAGGGCTTGAGAAATTATGCTGGATGAGGGAGAAGAATGACTGATTTTTACCTTCATTTTCCCATTTTATTTCATTAATTAGCCAAATGACCAAAATACCCTTAAGCCCTTTCTTTCAAATTTTATCTATACATGTCTATTTTTGTCCAAAAACTTAAAAATTTGGAAAATTACTCTTTAAGGCCTTTTAATTAATAATCTAAAGCAATTTCATACAAATTGCTTCCAGAATCTAAGTTTTACAACTAACATCATATAATCCAGTTGGGACATTGTAGAATAGGCTAAACCCCTCTTAATATCCTTTTGAGCAAGTGCTAAAGTAGCCCCTAATAATACCCTTATTATACCTATCAAAGATATTAGATTCATTATGTAAGATATAACTATAAAAAGAGGAAATAGGCAGGCTACAAGAAAAATTCCCGCAGCTACCATAGTGGCAGCATGTTGGTCATTATTTTCCAATTGGACACCTTACTTATAGAATTTCTTCATGAAACTTTAACACATGCACATTCTCATATTCTAGACCTCAAAATAATCATAAAATAAATATTTCAACTCGGATTTGTGGTCCTAAAACCACTGTTCTGATTAAGCCCTATTTCGGATGTTACACGTGTGGTCAGGCCATGTGTCTCACACAGCCACTAGACACGCCTGTGTCACAGGCCATGTGGACATTCGAAATGGGAGCACATGGCCGTGTCTCAGCCTGTGTCCAACCCGGTATAACTCTCTGACTTGGGTCACACGGCCAACACATAAGCCCGTGTGGTTAGCCCGTGTGCCTTAAAAATGGTCATACAAGCCCGTGTGTGAGGCCGTGTGCTAAACCGTGCCAAACTTGTAGGGTATATTGACTTATGCCACACGACCAAGTCACACGCCCGTGTGTGAGGCCGTGTGGAGCATATTGACTTGAATTCAAATTCAACACCAAGGGACACACGGCGGTGTACTTAACCGTGTGTCACGCACAACCGAGACGCACTCCCGTGTCTCTGTTCATGTGGATCAAAATAGGCTGTTTACCAAGCTAATTTGCCACCCAAATTTAGGCACACCTATACCTCTCAAATAGCACACAATATAGCATCAATAGGCATATATTTCAATTCCAATCAAGCATGACGTATATCAATTCCAACACCAACCAATACAAAACATAAATACCACAAATTACCATCCAAATTCATGCCAATCCTTGTCTTCTCAAAACATCAAAATTACCATTTACAAATATGCATTAATATGCTCAATTCCACAACATACCAATTTCACAAATCATTGCCTATTGACATTCAAATTACCTAATATCAATAAGCATCATGAATCCAACCTCAATCACAAAACATAGGTCAATTACTAACTCAAAACAAAAGCCATTTGCACATTTTTATACATCATCAAATTCACCATCCTAAGCCAACTCACATGATTATATATACAAACTAAAATATATACATTTATAAGCTAATTCAAATGGCCAAAATCATTACCAAAACATAACCAAAATGACTCAAAGTTCCTATACATGCCATATACTTAAAATGCCAAAGTTTATAGATACCAAAAGATAGGTGGATAATGTGATGCAATCTTCGACGATCCCCAAGTCCAAGCTAGCTTTGAAAACTATAAAACATAGAGAAATACACAAAGTAAGCTTTATATCTTAGTAATCTCGTATGAAATAAACTTAATGTAATCACATAAATATAACTCAATAATTTGAATACAACAATATGTAGCTTACATTAGTTAACAAACCTTTCCAATTCTCAATTGTGAGATTATACAATACCTTCACAAGTTTCTCCGATTTGAAACTTATATTTCATGTACGTACCTGTATTATTTAACATCAATCTCATACTCATCCACCTCTTTCGTATAACCGTTGAACCATTCAGAATAGAAGTCGGATACTCAAGGTTTTCACATTATAAATACCTATACCATGGCCTGAAGTCAAATCAAGATAACTTATCTCTGAAGTACTGATATCATGGCTCGAAGCCAAATCAGTCGATATGCATGGCCTGAAGCCAAATCGGTATAACTCGCACCCGAAGTGCTATATCATGGCTCGAAGCCAACTCAATGTATCCCCTAATGATATGTCACTAGCATCCTAAACTATTCTTAAGGTTCAACTGGGATTTCGAATGTCGAATCGTCGTCGAATCACCATCGTTCATATCCACAATCTCGTATTCGCAATTTATGCAATATCAAAGCATATGAAATATATTTATATTGAAATTTATCACATACGAACTTACCTCGGATGTGGAAACAACGAAATAAGTCGTTTAGTCGATAACTTTCGTTTTCCCTCGATATAGATCTGAATTTCGCTTTTCTTGATATAAATATATTCAAAATTAACTTATTTAATCATCTATTATTTCAATTCAATCCAAAATATACATTTAAGCACATTTACACTTTTACCTCTAGGATTTCACCACTTTTACAATTTTGTCCTTATTACACAAAATCACAAATTCATGAAATTCAAAACAAACCCATGTTAGCCGAATTACTATAATATCCCTAGAAACTCATCTTTTTCACTTATTTCACATTTTAACCACAAATTTTCAATATTTCTCAATTTAATCCCTATTTTATATTTTCAATAAAAATCACTTAACAAAACTTGTATATCTATCAACAATCATTCATAATCTATCAAGAAACTTCAAAATACACATGTATTCATCCATGAAATCATTCAATAACAGTTTTTCAAAATAGTCCCTGGACTAGCTAGAACTAGTTACAACGATCACAAAAACATAAAAATCATTGAAAATGGGACAAAACACATACCTAATTGCATCAAGTTGCCTTAGCCGAATGAAGAACTATAATATTCTCTTTTCTTCTTCTTCAATTTCAGTTAAAAGGTGAGAACGAATGCCTTTAATTTGGTTTTGTTTTATTTATTATATGTTATTTACCAATTTAGACATATACCCTTAATGATAAACCAAATAAAACATCCATTTAATGTCCAATATTGTCCACTTACCATAAAAATGGTCTAATTACTATTTAAGGACCCTTACTTTAAGGTTCTATAGCTATTTGACACCTTTAACTAATAAAACTTTATTTTTACACATTACGCGATTTGGTCCTTTTTCTCAAATTGACCATTTAAATAATAAAATTTCTTAACGAAATTTTCACACAATAATCATACCATGTTATAAAATTAAAATAATAATAAAATAAATATTTTAACTTCAGATTTGTGATCCCGAAACTACCGTTTCGATTTGACTAAAAACAGGTTGTTACAACTACTTTAAAAACTTACCTTAACAATATTCAAATGTTTTTTTTATTAGTAAACTAAGCTATCTCAAATTTATATCTTTCATTTAATAATATGCCTTTATAAAGATATTCCCATTCAATGGAAACAATATTGGCGCTGTTGAAAGAACTAACTTGATTGATTCAAGAAGAATGAGTGAGTTAGATAATTATTCTAATACTAAAGAAAATTGGAGGACAACGATTGAACTAGAATCACAATCACACCCAAGTCGGTCCTCGTTAGATGATAATGGCAAAAGAGTTTCAAAACATAGTGCAAAAGAAGGAAACAATCAGACCGAGTTTGATAGTTATTCATCTAGTGAAGTTTTTTCTTTCAGATTTAAAAGAAGAAGAAGATCTCAAAGGTTGATTACAAAGAGCCATAAGAAAAAGCCTTCTACATCAAGTAATTAAGGAATCAATTGAACTATTTGATGAAGAAACAACACTAGTTCAAGTTGCTTAAGCAAATATGACTACGACTCCAGTCATTGCATGGATCGTGGAAGTTATCAACCTAAATCACCAATTAATTATATTGTTGCTAGTTTGAGCACTGGCAATTCATTTGCTAGTGGTTATGTAAATATAAATTTAGATAACCTTGTTGATAAAATCACAAGGGAAATCCTACTAATTATTTGCTTCTAAACTTATATTTAAGTCTAATCCAATTATTTATGCAAAAGAATGTACAAGCTAAATAAACAGAGGTAGTGAATGAGCATGTGCCCCCACAAGTAAAGGTGTACTTTATTATCCTTCATATTCTAAACTTGAAGAAGATTCAGAAGATATAAAACATCTGTCAAAAGTTAAATCCTCAAAAATCCAAAAAGCAAAAGAAAGTCATAGAAAAAGAGCCACCAAGGTTTTTGAATTGAACATGTGGAAACAAGATGAACACATTCCAACAAAAGCATCTGCTTGAAGAGAATAATATCAACCTTGAATATTCACAAGGGTTGGGTAGTACAAGCTTTGGAAAATATGAGATTGACAAATACTATTAGATTCATTGTTCTATATGTCAAGAGCATTGTATTAAAGTTTTATGCTCATTTGAAGAACGATGTTTCTAATCAAATTTCAAAAAATGTCTATATAAGAAGGGAGTACTTTGATTTTTATCCTCGTTTTATTTGTGATTTTTTTTTTTAAATTCAGAGCAAAAAGATGCCTTTGTAGCTGATTGGGATAAAATCTTTATTATCTTAACTGGTGGCATTTGAAAAACTTGGAACAAGATGATAGGTATTCCAAGTTCAAGCCTTAGCAAATTTTATATTGCCTTGCATAACTTGGCAATTTGCAACTAGATGCCAACCTCATTTAATGTACTAGTAAGCAAAAGATTGGATCTTCTGCTATTCAAAGTTGATAATGTGATTAAAGTTAATCTTGGTGCTATTATATCAACTCTTCATGCCATAGTAAAACATGTAAGCTAATGATCTTTGAGAGTCTCATCCACATGATTTGAAATATAATATCCAATTTGATACCAGAGCCATGATGATGACACCATCCCAACTGATACTTTGATTATTGAAGAACATGAAGAAAATATTAATGTAAAGGAAGTTGTTGTGCCCACAGTTGGTGTCATAAATAATCTATTTTGTCCTTGAAGAGTTCAAACATTGAAGAATCAATGTGCTGAGTTGGATTTTTTAAACCCTATTGCTGAGCATCAACAAAAGGAAGCTTAATTTATTGCAGTACATTCAGGACTTGAAAGCTGAAGATCCTTTTTGGATTTTTACCAAAAAAGGGGAGTAGTGATATAGGGGGATTTTTTGTTGAAGTTCTATTGGTAATGTTTTAAGGGGGTTTTTATTTGGTCATTCAACTCTAAACATTGTTTTTGAGCGAAATATGAACTTCTTTAATTAATTGCTCCTTGTTTTTAGTTGTAATTACTTTTTACTGCTCAAAAATGTCAAATGGAAAGGTTATTAAGATTTAGAGTGTTGCGTAGACACAATAGCTTAACTTATGACAATATCGGAAACCACAACATTTTGGCACAACACTTGCTTTAGTTGTTTATTTTTTATTTTGCCTTTGTATTAGTTTGTTTGATATAATACGTAACAGAAATGGTAATGATTGATAAATAAAAATATTTAAAGAATTTAATCTTCATGTGATGAGAAAATAATGCATAAAGGAGCCCATTTGGTTTGAAGTCCACATAAGATAAAAGCGTAAAGAGACTTGAAATTTTTGAAGATAATCCCATTGATATTAAAAAGAGATTTTAAAGATAAAACAACTTTGAAATAGAGGATATGATTAGAATTTTTTTTGAAACATATATTATCTATATTTAATATAGAAGATAAAGGATCTTATTGATGACACTGAATTGATTATTTAAATGATCTACATAACGGCTTAAGTGATAGATTTTTGTGAGTGAATGATAGGATCAAATTTTTTTGTGCAAGGAACTATTTTGTTGAATTGGTCATCTTCAAATAATTTTATAAAGTGATTGCTAAAGTGGGTAGCGAGAATCACACTGAAATATACAAAATAGGAATTGCACCTTAAGAGTTGAGTTGGACAAATTATTATTTTTATATTATGCTAATATTTGTAAATTGATTCTCTTAAGTAAAAGTTCACAAACATAGGTTAAGTTCAAATTACATAATTGATTTGGTAAACATCCTATATTTGACAAGCTATAATGGAAAAAATGGAAGGAGGGTGAACAACTCAATCACCATAGTTAGATGGATCTAAATATTTTATTGAAGAACAAAATAAAAATATTTATTAAATTGAGTTGTTTACTCTAATTTAAACATGTGCTCAAGTAGAATTATATAATTAAATTTAACCATAAATCATATTAATAATATTTATAAATATTAGCTTTATTTAATTTATACAAAATATAAATATGGAATTACTTTATCTTTTATCTTTTAAATATTTAATATCTTTTACAATTTCAATCAATCTTACACGTATACATTTTAAATTTTTATACTCATTATCATTGAATTTTTTTTTGGTGAAATCATTATCATTGATTTTAAAATTGGTAAAATAAACTAGGTTTTTCTTTAAAAAAGAAACCAATCTATCTAAAATTTATATCTTTCAATTAATAATATGCCTTGTATAATCAATCTGAAGGTAAGACAAGCTATATTTGATTGATACTTCCGTTTCTCTTAAAAGAAATAGTTTTATTTGCAAATTGACCCTAAGCTATATCCAATTCTCAATTTGGGATTTAAAATTCTTTTGTAAAAAGAAAACCTAAATTATCAATTTTGTTTCCATTTATAAAAAAAAAATACCAACCTATAAGAACGTGAAACACAAAACTTTCTGATTACATTTTGGGATAAAATGATTAAGAACTATTTTTAACAAAAAAAAAAGAAAAGAAAAGAAAAAACCCATCAAATATCACACTGAGAATTGGGGTATAATTTAGTGGTAAATTTGCTAGTAAAAAGTAAATAGATGGAGGGAAAAAAAATTCATCTACCATAACTACATTTAAACTGAGTTTCATGAAAATTAGTCTCAGTTCCATTCAGTGAAAAATGATGGCATTAAATATCTTCCACTTTCTTGGCATAAATGAAACTACCGCAAGTCAAGTATATATATACACACATACAAAGACAAAATACAGATATTGAGCTTATTGAAATTCACTTCTTAAATGTGATCACATAAACAACCGGACTACACCGTCATTCAAATCAAAATCTCACCATAGCAAATATGTATCATGAATTTCTTAAGAATAATGTCAGCCGAAAATGATGACAATCTAACTGACTGACATAAAACTAGGTATGTGATATCCTGTAGTTTAAGAAGAAAAAGGATAATGAGTACTTGATGAATCATTTCATACTGGCTAGCTTACCGTTTTGCTTTAATTTGAGCAGCAAAATGTCAAAAACTTTGTTTCACTTCTATTAATTCACCACCAACATGTTGGAGGTAAACTACGAGCCCAGCAGTTGTTGATGTGACTACCCTGAGAGATTAATGCTCAGTATTTCCACTAAATGACTGAATTTTTATCAGGCCCTAAATGCGACATGCAACAATCTCACGAAATTGAGGTATAATGTGAAAAATACCGATGGTGAATACAGAAATTAGTGTACAAAGATGAATTCATTTTATCAAGGCATTAGAAAGGCTTACTAGGTTCATCTTTATGAACATCATGTGATCTTTAAAGCTCCGTAGCTACATCATCTTAATCCTCCATCTTGTCAAGCATGACATACTTAGCGGCATGATTGGCTGTGAGCGCTATTGCTGCTTCATCTTCTTCTAGTTTGCCCTTCTGCAGCTTTAGGTATCTTCAAAAGAGGATGAGAAAAACAGCATAGGTTAGCCACAGAAGGAACCAGAGAGCACAAAGTAGATCAATAAAAACACTCAGAAATTACTACAGTGAACTCGAAAAACAGATTGGGCAAACAAATCCATGTTAAAAGGTAATTCCAAATGGAAACTGTATAGCTACATCAAATAGTAGCAAATAGTTCAATTTCAATATAATTTCATATCTTTGGTTGAACTTGAATGCATAGAGAAAAAAACTTGACATGACACATCAATTGGTTGTAAATCCAAGAATGTCAAATTCATGACTCGTTGAATTAAGAGACCATGATGGACAGTTACAGGAAAGTGAGAATTGAAAACGCAAATTTTCTCAGGGATTTTTGCGGGAAATTGGAAATAGATGCAATTAGGGTTAAAAATTTGGTATTCAGATCTAGTTAAGTATAAATTTGAAGTATCGACATAGTAACAAAATTGGTAATTCAAATCAGGCTGACATGTCAGTTTCCCGAGAATACAAGTTGAATAAGATAAAAGGGTTAATATGTAAACTGGCTCTCTACACCTTTGTCGGTTGACCCAAGAAAAATTCACAATAGACCAATGCCATGATATAAAATGCTTAATGCTACATGGTTTGAGCAATACTACATCACCACGTGAATTCAGTTTTTTTTTTTTTCTAAACACTAAAATGGCAATGGTTAGACGCATGACAACTTAATATAGATCAACTAAGCCAGATCTGCATTTTATGTAATATCATTAGTCCATCGGGTTAACTCGCCAGAAATAAAAGCTTCACTGCCTAATTGAGTTCTTTTTTTTTTTTTTTTTGTTCTTTTACCAAATAAGGTTCATAGTTTGAGGCAATTTACATATTAAACCAAGATAAAAGTAGCCTTAGTTGTTGTAAGCCCCAGAAATCCTAGGGACAAGATAGCCCCCATCCTTTCTGGTGGTTGGAACTGCAAATATTTGTACCTCTCCTAATATCTCATAGTTTATTACAAAGCATAATATGTTCTCCATGACTGTTCCCTAGCAACAATAAAACATCACTCCAAAAATAAACTAAATGAATAAAATAAAGAACCCAAAATGTATTTACGAAGCTTGAGATTGATAGAGACAATAAAAGAGAAATTCTAAAGTTTGTACAAGTTAATTGGCCAAGTGTGCAAGTCAAGTATTCTGACAGGTAGTGGAAATTAGACAAGAAACATAACAATTAAGTACACCAACTCATAATCGACAATAGATTCTCGCATAGGTTAAAAGCATAAAGAAACACCCAAAATACCAAGACCAAAGATAAAAAATTCTTCCTACAAATGACATACAACATTCCTAAACCCTGGAAAAGTTCAATACCTTTAGGGGTGGGAGCTCAAAAGTGCAAAGCCATCTAATTGTATGCCTTCACTTAATAAAGAAATGATTCCTTATGACTAAAGCCTCCAAAACTTAGATTTTTTATATGAACAACGGCAGAATTTCAATAACTAATAAAATAATAAGATATTCAAACAATGAATTAGAAACATGTAAATGTGCTTTAATCAACAACACCAGACAAAGCTTAGGCTTCTGTAATACACAATCCAAGAAACATTGCCTTCGTATAAATTCATTATCTCTTGCCACAAGTGCTAGACTATAAGTAAATGTTTTAGAACTTCAGAAAATTTGAAGGAATATAGCTAAGTACAGTTTTTGCAAAGGAGTGAGTGCCTAAAGAAAGAAGAAACGGCAAATTCAGAAAGTAGATTTATTGACCACTTACTTGTACCAGTTGAATAAACTGACACCAACCATGATAGTGAGGAGTCCAGCACCTTTTAACCACGTAAACTCATCTTGCAAGTAAAATACGGCAACCTGAATGAGTATTAAAAATAATTAGAGTAAACCACTACAAATATATGGTAGGAAAATAAACAACAAAATCAGCACGAATAGTAAAATCAACAGGAAAATAACATTATGCATGTGAAGACTGACATCACAAGACTTGAGAAGGTTTTGTTGGATAAAGTAAAGGGGGTTAAGATTCCACTTTCAGATCCAATACAAGCCAAAATATTAGTGAAAATCAAGTGAGACCCGGAAACAAGCCATTAAACCATCCATCCCCGACCATTCATGACCAGGTTGTTAAAAATGAAATCTGATAAACAATTTCTCCTCCCTATGAACTGCCTCAATCAGGGAACCCAGTCATCACCCCGCATTTAAGTAAAATACTCGAGCAACTCTAGTCCTTCCATAGAAATGAGACAGTTGAACAATAAAATTTCTCAACTTTACTCTAGACTTTCTTAAGCTCATTGCATTAATACATCGGAAAATGGAGGAATGGAGTTTCACAAGGCCAACTAATAATATGTAAAATTTAATGGACTGAAATTCATTGGCATGGAGTAATAAATGTAAAAACAGGCAAGAAGTGATATGTAAGAAAATAAGATGTGTGGCAAATGGACTGATATCTGCTGACATGGAGTAATAATTTCAAACTATTCTTTTTTGGAGAGGAGGTTAATAAAAATTAAGGTGGTAAAGCGAACCCTGTCAAAACAACTTGCTTCAAATCAAACTAGTCTAACTTGAATAGGCTAAAAGGTCTACCACCCAAATCTGATGCAATTTAAACTCCATAAATTCAGAACTGATCCTTATCTGAAGTTAGGGTGTAAAAGTAGAGCCGTAGGTTAGCCAAGATTCTAGCCAGGCTCAACTTGACTAAATATTATCAAGCACAGGAATTATTGATTGGACTCAGCTTTGGTTATACCGATCTGGCTCAATTTGAACTGTGTGGTTCATTTTTGCCATTTCCGCATAACTTCTAAAGTTACATATTGATATGCATAATTATAAAACAACAAAAATAAGAGTCCCACATGGTATGACTGCCAGCTCCAAGAGAGCTATCTGCAGCATGCACAGGTAATAATTCTTTGAACCAGCACTGGCTCCCAACTGTATCTTAAATTGATGAATAGCATGAACTACTCTATGAGTACCAGAGTAAAAAGGAAAATGAGATTACTGACGAGACAATGCTTTCTTTCAAGGACTCACATATGCAATTTTAACAACTTTGGATCATACTCGGTCACAAACAAAAAGTCAGAATGCTACGTGAGCCTTTTAATAAAAAGTCAAGTTTTGCAAAACCGTTAAAAACAAATATGTGTGTGTGTATATGAATGTGTGTGCATGTAAAGAAAACTAGGTACCAATATGGTGACAGCCTCCTTCACAACCCCAGCTATTGTCACTGTAACTGCGCTTGTTATAGAAACAAGGATGTACTCTGTTAAAACCTGCAATAAGAAGAAAGCCTAGCTTCTTCAAGCCACAAGAGAAACATTTTTTATTCACTCTGTTACCTGTTTATTAAAATATTGTTATTATTATAAAAATAATATTCTAATACAGAAGTTACGATATTATGTGTTAATCATCCATATGCAAGGCACGTGAAGCATAGATTACTATACTTAGAAAGGAAAATTAAAGGGAGAAAAAGGGGATGCTTCAGCATAAGCATAGGTTCCTACCATAAAGAATGCGAGTGTTCCACCAAAAAGCATCAAAAAGCAGCTTCGAGCAATATGCCATGAACTATTAAAATAACTGTTCTTCGTGAATTGATCCCACGGGTCCAATAAGAGAGAAAGAAGAGCTGTCACAACAGCCATTACCGGAGTCACGTAGCTCATGAAGGTAAGTGGGTTCTTCAAACCTAGAAAAAATTAAATAGTTAGACCATGCTGTAAAATAAAATCAGAAGAACCAACAACAAGAAGAAAACCAGCTTATGTAAAGCAATCAGATAATTTTTAGTGATACCACTCATAATCTATCTGAAAGTTTCTAAGAGAGTTTTTAATAAAACTGTTCTATTATTATTAACTAAAGAATTGAACTTAAATAGAAAAACAGTTCTAATCCTAATTAGGAAAATAATTCCTTATTCTAATAAACTATTAAAATATAAGGAAAAATAGTTCCTTATTCTAATAAACTACTAAAAGATAAAATAAAATATTCCTAGAATATGAATAAAATTTATCTTCCTAAATAAGATTTATCTACCTAAATAAATTTAAAATATATACATATTTCAACACCCTCCCTCAAGTTGGTACATATATATCAATCATGCCCAACTTGCTTACAAGAAAATCAAAGCTTGTCTTAGAGAGTCCTTTTGTGAGTATGTCAGCAATCTGTTGTTTTGAAGGAACAAATGGCATGCACACTTGGCCTTCTTCAATCTTCTCCTTGAAAAAGTATCTCCACATGTTTAGTTCTGTCATGTTGGACTGGGTTGTGAGCAATACTAATGGTAGCTTTGCTATCACAATACAACTTCATTAGTGAAGTTATTGGTTTCCTTAGCTCTTCTATAATTCTTTTTAACCGCATCATTTCACAAATGCCTTGAGCCATTGATCTAAACTCAGCCTCTACACTACTTCTTGCTACAACACTTTGTTTTTTGCTTCGCCAAGTCACAAGGTTTCCTCAAACAAATGTATAGTATCCTGATGTAGATTTTTTATCTGTTATTGAGCCTGCCCAATCTGCATCTGTATAAGCTTCAATTCCTCTTTGTTCGGATTTCTTGAAGAATAAACCTTTCCAGGTGAACTCTTCAAGTATCTTAGAATTCGAAACACTGCTTCTTCATGTTCCTCCATTGGAGAGTGCATAAATTGACTCACTAAGCTCACTGCAAAAGCTATGTCTAGCCTTGTATGTGATAAGTAAATTAACTTACCAACTAATTTTGGTACTGCCCTTTATCAACTAATCGACCTTCTTTATTTTCGAATTTTACATTTGGATCAATGGGTGTGTCAGTTGGGCGGCAACCACTCATCCCAGTCTCTTTTAAAAGATCAATCACATATTTTCTCTGAGTGACTTGAAGACCCTTCTTTGATCGAGCAACTTCCATTCCAAGAAAGTATTTCAAAGGACCCAGGTCTTTGATCTCAAACTCCAATGCTAGATGCTCCTTGAGACCTTATTTCATCCACATTATCTCCTGTAAGAATGATATCATCGACATAAACTATAATAACTGCTATTCTACCTTTTTGTGAATGTCAATATAACATTGTGTGATCAGCTTGCCCTTGTGAGTAACCTTGTTTTTTAACAACTTGAGTGAACCATTCAAACCAAGCTCGAAGAAACTACTTGAGACCATACAAAGATTTTTTGAGTTTACATACTCGAGTTCCAAATTTTTCTTCAAAACCTGGAAGAGGATCCATGTAAACTTCTTCTTCAAGTTTCCCATTTAGGAAAGCATTCTTCACATCTAGCTGCTGTAAAGACCAATCAAGATTAACAGCAATTGATAAAAGAACTCTAACGGAATTTACTTTGGCTACTAGAGCAAGTGTTTCAAGATAATCTATCCTGTATGTTTGAGTGTACCCTTTAACCACCAACCGGCTTTGTATCTATCTAAAGATCCATCTGATTTGAATTTGGTTGTGAACACCTATTTACAGCCCACTGTTTTTTTTCTACAGGTAATTCCATTGTTTCCTATGTACCTGTTTTTTCAATAGGGCGCATCTCCTCTAAAATAGCCTCCTTCCACTCAGGAACCTGTAAAGCATCTGTCACATTTTTAGGTATTTTTACAGTATCGAGACACGAAACAAAGATTGAGAATGTCGAAGACAAGGATTTATAGGATACAAAGTTAGACATGGGATATTTGAAAATATTTCTAACATTTTTTCTTTTAGCAATTAGAATATCTAAATCAGAAAATTCATTGGCTAGATTATGAGCTTTACCTGGACTTTTGACAGGATCTTGTAGGTTAGATTCTTGATAATGAATCTGGTGGATTCCACTTTCTTGATTTCGATTTCTTCTTGAGTAAACAATTAACTCCTTTGTTTATTCTTTATTCTCATGATCAGACTCTACACCTTTATACTCCTTTTCATTAACATTAACATCGTTAATTTCTGTGTTAATCATAGATTCGCTTTCCCTATTATTAGAATCCCTATATTGTATATTCTTAATCTTTTCTTGATCAATTATAAAATCTTCCTTAGTATAATTCCCTTCCTGAAGATTAGGATCAAAATAAGATTGTGTTTCAACAAATGTGACATCCATGGTAACAATAATCTTCCTATCGATTGGATCATAATATTTGTAACCCTTTTTATTAGAAGCATAACCAACAAAGACACATTTTTTTGCTCTAGGATCTAGTTTACCTTGGTTGGGAAGATGAACAAAAACATTACACCCAAAAACTCGGAGGGATAAATCTGTGATCAATTTAGAGTTAGGAAAGTTATCTTTAAATAGACGAAAAGGAGTTCTATAGTTTAGAGTTTTACTGGGCATTTTATTAATAAGATATGTAACTGTTAACAAGGTTTCGCCTCAAAGATAACGTGGTACCTGACTAGTGAACATCAAGGCTCTAGTTACTTCCAAAAGATGTTAGTTTTTTCTTTCTGGGATCCCATTTTGTTGTGGTGTATTTGTATAAGAATTTTGGTGGACTATTCCATGTTTGGTTAAGAAAACACCTAATTGGTCGAAAATTCCCCACCATTGTCAGTCCGAAATATTTCTATTTTCACACCAAATTGTGTTTCCACCATGGCATAAAAAGACTTAAACACATTTTTAACTTTAGACTTATCTTTTAATAAAAACACCTAACAAATTCGAGTATAATCATCAATAAATGTGACAATCAACGTTTTCCTGAAAAAGTTAAGACTCTTGAAGGTCCCTAAACATCACTATGAATTAACGAAAAAGGTTTGGAGGCTTTATATTTTTGAGGTGCAAAGAATGACCGATGATGTTTAGCCAATTCACAATGATATGAAGAATGACTTTTATTTTTAAATAGATTAGGTAACAAATATCTTAAATAGTAAAAATTAGGATGTCCGAGCCTATAATGCCAAATCATAACCTTATCAAAATCAGAAACAGAATTTAAACATAAAGTAGTTGTTGGTTGACTTAGATGGTCATCTTCAAGATAGTAAATTCCACCAAATTCTTTATCATTGCCAATCATCCTCCCCTAGACCATGTCCTGAAACTTACACATAGAGGAGTCAAATATAACATGAAAATTTGAGGACTGGGATAATTTACTGACCGATATGAGATTACAAGTTAGATTTGGCACATGTAAAACATCATGTAAAACCAAGGAAGACGAGATTTTAACAATGCCTTTCCCGACTATTGCCGAGAAAGACCCATCTGCTACTTTGATCTTTTTGTTTCCTACGCAAGGTGTGTAAGTTGAAAAAAGAAAATGACTACTAGTCATGTGATCACTAGCTCCAGAATCAACGATCCACGTGTTTGTTTTACAAGGCTTGACACTGAGAAAAACAGAAAAATCAGTACCTGATTGGGCAAAAGAGGAAGAAGGATTATTGGATGAGTTAGGAATAGAAGAATTCATCCGAAATTGTGGTGATTGAAAAAACTTGTGTAGATGCTCTAATTGTTCCTCAGTGAATGGAGACCCTTCCAAAGAACTTTGGCCCTCATAATTTCCTTTAGTTATTTCGAAAGCTCTGCTATCCCCTGATTGTGAACCACGATCATTGCCACTTTTTTTCCTTCCATTTGTCAATTTCCCATGGAACTTCTAACACGTTTCTCGAGTGTGCCAATATTTTTTGCAATTCGCACCAAGGTTTAACCATGATGTTACTAGAGATTTAACCTAGCTCAGATGCCATGAAAGTTTCCAAGAGAGCTTTTAATAAAACTGTTCTATTATTATTAACTAAAGAACTGAACTTAAATAGAGAAAACAATCCTAATCCTAATTGGGAAAATAGTTCCCTTATTCTAATAAACTACTAAAAGATAAAATAAAAATATTCCTAGAATATGAATAAAATTTATCTTCCTAAATAAGATTTATCTACCTAAATAAATTTAAAATATATACATATTTCAACACTATCACTATATATAAATTAAAATTCTCCATTCAATAGGCATTAGAGAAAAAAAAAATCTAGAATATCATTATCAAAATGAGAACTAGAACTTCAGGATTGCCAAGTCAGGATCCACACCAAACATATCCTCCTTATAAACTATATCAGCTCGAGACAGAGATTGTTATAACTAAATTACACCAAACTTTTTAGCAGCCAGATATTGTAATACAGAAATCAATTGATGTAACCATATCTCACATATATGACTTATCAGTAGAAAGAATATAACCTAGGATATATTGTAGCATGCCCTGAGAACTAAATATTGCAATAGACAAATTTCTCTTATGGTATTGATGATAAAAGATTTCTCATGTTTTAGCAAGCTCAAAGGAATGTTATTCCTTCTTAGATAAAGGAACAAATAACACAAACTCAGTCATCCACTCCAGAAAAATAAAATAAAGTACAATCCTTCTAGCAATAACAGTGAGAATGGATAATGATAATATCATGCGATGCAAATGTACTGATCCGAAAACATAGAAAAGGGTATTTAAATAACATGGTGATGTACAAATTAAAGGAGGAAAATGATGAACTTAAAAAGAAGGGAACAAGAGAGAGAAAGAGGGACTACCTACCATAGGCTTCTTTCTTTTGAAGGTAGCCCATTCCAGATAAAGTCAAATTGGACGCAATAAATAAAACAAATCAATGTAATTAGTAAAAAGAAAAAAGAGAAGAAGAAATAATTTGAAGATAAGATCAAATAATTGAACTCTAAGTCTAACATATCATGTAAAAAGGATATAGATCAAAGCCATACCTGCAAAAGTATTTGAGTCATGCACCAGCGGAATCCAGACATAACAGCCGCAAGCATGACAAAAACAAAACCCCAAAACTGAAAACCTGTCTCCTTTGAAACTGAAATAAGAAAGATCAAGTTTCATAAGTTTTGTAAATATTTGACACTGTAAGAGAGAGAGATGCAACGACATAAAAGAAACTGTCACAACATGCTCAAATATTAGACAAACTCTATGTAGAAAGTTATTTAGTCTGTCAGAATGATTTGGTCGATTAAGGACCAATTTAGCCTTGGAATGAGATTGTAACTGTGTAGATAAAAGTGCAATTGTTAAAATTGGTAATTCTTAAAAGAATGGCAGCAATGCAAAAAGAAATAAAATGGCCATTAGAGATATAATGAAAAGGAGATTTTAATAAATTATATATGCATATCGTATTTTATTTGACATTTGAAATTATCATAAATAATCATTTAATCATTATATTAAATAAATGATTTTCTCAAAATATTTATTAAATAAAAATAAGTACTATGTACAGAAAAAGAAACTAAATCATTAAAAAAGGTATTTTTTTAAAGTGAGTTTTAAAACTGATTTCAGCATTTCTATCATTAATTTATACTGGTTACTACAAAAATTATTCAGCACTTTCATTTCATTAGACTAGAAGCCTAAGTTTATGAGAATTTTTAAGCAGCTATTATAGTTCTATGGATTCTATGAAGCAACCCTAGCCCATCTATGAAACCTGAGAAAATTTAGTCACGAATCCGAAGTTTCCTATCATTTTCTTTTTTCCTACTTCCTCCATCACAACAAATTGAATGCCTTCTTTTTTACAGGTATCACAAAAATGTCAACTTTCCCAAAATGGATCACGTTTTTCCAATGTTTCCCTTACTGAAATATGAAGTTTATATGGATCTCTCTAGCTTTTATAAAACTTAATGGTAAAAGTTATGAGGGAACATAAGCTTCATTCCTAAAATTTTGAGCTGTTTGGAAAGTGGACATCCAATTTGAGATGAGGGAAATATTTTTATTGTCACTTGTTACAGATTACAAATCATTCCTATATCACTCTTTTAAGGCTCAGAACAGACAGAAATCACTCCCTACCAAACTCATTCCACACTAACTGAATAATCATCAAACTTCAACCCAAGCCCTAACCTGCTTTTCGCAGGTCCATTCATGGTACCTAGATAGCCTTCTAAATCTTCAATTTCTCTCTTCAATAGTAACCCAGTATTAATAGCTTACGGTCCCTAATTCTAGTCATCATCCCAATCCTTTCGACATCAACAAAGCCTCCCTTCAAATCTTACATCATTCATACAACCACAAGAACTCTAGTGAGTTTTATATTCAAGTCAATAATGAAATGACAAGAATCAAACGAAGACAAATAAAATGTCCACAATGCATTGCTGCATTGATTAGGATATAGTTTCCAAAACGCTTGAAAACTTTAATAAAGGAGAAAAGAAGGGGATACTCCAAAAAGAGAGAAGCCAAAAGATGAACATCTTTGCCTATAAGTGAGGCATTAAATAAAATCTTTTCTTCAAATCTAATTGCCATCACTATGACTAGGACAGGTGCACATTACCCACAATTATGAAGCAAAACAGATATCTACTCACTAGTGCCTTTCTCCTACTTCATCCTTAATAATTTGAATAATAGAAAAATACATGCA
Source organism: Gossypium arboreum (assembly GCF_025698485.1). Taxonomy (NCBI): domain Eukaryota; kingdom Viridiplantae; phylum Streptophyta; class Magnoliopsida; order Malvales; family Malvaceae; genus Gossypium; species Gossypium arboreum. Next base: position 7,303,941 of record NC_069073.1, on the reverse strand, counting down.
ACCAAAAAGTTGCTAAATATACACATAGAAATCGAATTGCTTGTAAGAAACATACAGAATGATGAGAATCCATACCTGTTAATAGAATCCCAACAGAGATTACCAAGATAATTCCTAAAAGGTGAAGACTTGGAGACTCCAACCTTATAAATAAACATTCAACAATAATATCAGAACAACAAGAGGCATGGGAAAGAATACAATGGATTCTCAGAAAAACAGAAAATGGAGCAGCTGGAATAAGAGATATCTGAAGACAACTTGCAATATGTGGTTATTCAGAGCATGTTACGTGGACTCTTCGCTTTAACTACCTGTGTCTGACTGTTCTTACACTTCCCTATATAAACAAATCTGATACTATGATCCTCAAAACTAATGTAGAATATTGTCCAAAAGATTACATACTAGTGTATGAGACTCTATTTCAAGTCCATGTAACATACCTAATCCCCAGGCTAAAAGTGAGTTAATCTTATAAATATAAAACAGCACAGGCAGATTGAGTTACCAAATTGATATGTTCCTTTTTCATCCCTAGTAATTGTAAAAACAAACAAAAACTCCAAAAATGATCAAGATAAATCATACAAAGAAAATTTTAAAATATAAGATCAAAGTTCTAAGTGCAGTCTAGTGTAAAAAGTGAGAGTACAACAAATTCAAGGAAATGAACTGAAGTAACTATCTCAGAGTTATGCAGTAAAAATCTCAATAAAACCAACAAGACAACAGCCCTTTCAATCAAAATTGGAATCCAAGTTCTATTTTAGTCCATCAACCAATGTGGTCAGCACTTCAGCAAATAATAAAAGCTTAACAAAGCCTTAATTAAACCACTTTAGGTAGATGCATTTACTAAGTCAAACTATGTTCTGGAATATTATTAGTTCAATAACTTCACATTTTGGATGCATTCACCAGCATTTGGTGTAGACCAAATAAAAACATAATTTCAAAGTTTCATCATCCTTTTCTTGTTGCTTTAGATCTTTCAGATGACAAACCGCTTGACCAGACAATATGGATAACATAGGTTCAAGTGGAGGACTCCAACTTGTTTCAGAGGTGAAAATTACTTGAGCTGAGATCATATTGGTGCTAATTCTAATGCAAATTTAGGTCACATTGATTTACTATTTTGTTTTCATACATACATCTCAATGCCTCCAACAGATCATGAAGGAAAAGGAATCTGTCAATTACCCATCCTGTATTGTAAGCAAAATTAACCACACCATTTAATTCAGCTTGAAAATCAAGAACATAACCTATGGTGGTAAACCCCTGATCATTTCCGTGGAAAAACTTTGATTGCACTCTTTTGAACAACCCAAGCCATCACAAGTTTATTAAAGAGGCCAGTTTTCTGACAAGCAAAAAAATGGCTGTCTAGCTAAAAGGGCGTGTTTGAAAATGGATAAGCAATGGGTTAAAGCCAATATAGGAATCAGTATGAACCAAACTTGTAGGCCCATTTCATAAGGTCGATTAAAGGCAACGTCCAATGACTCCTGGGATAGGTTCCTGATAGAGTCAGTCCCTAAGGGCCCAAGCCAGTTACTAACTAAGCTTATATATATATATATGTAACAATGCTTTCGTTTATTTTTCTATGAATTCAATCCTGGAAATACGGTATCCCCCCTTTTTTAACCACCCAAGGTTTCGTTATACTTTGAAATCAAGAAATTGCTACTGGAGCAGGTGGCATTCAAGAACAATTAGCCAATCTATGTTTGCAAGTTCTTATTGATTATTTGTTGGTTGAATCAGAAGATTTTGGAGAAGAAGGCCTCATGGATAATGAATGGGAAGATCGAATGGAAGAATAAATGATTTTTTGGTTAGACACATGGAATTGGCTAAGCACTTTATTCAAACAAATATAAATACATTCTAATAAAACAAGTTATGATATGTAGGTATCTTTGTTCTCTTGTGTCCAATCAATCCTAGAATGATTATTCAACCCTCACTAAATGGGAAATATTAGTATAGCCATGGAAAAGGGGGGGGGGGGAGCAATTAAGAAAAACAGATGAAGTAATGGTTTCAAGATTCTAACAAGCATAAATTATAATTTTTTTAGCTCTAAATTTACAAAAGAGAGCTTCGTCCCAAAATCTATAGACATATATATAGACTGTTCAGTGCCATCCAAACATGAGCAATCGACATGATCAATTTGAAAACGCACCTGAATGCAAAAGCGAATAGGAGAAGAAATATAGGAGTTGCAGATTTACACTGTAGGGTACAAAGTAAAAAAAATTTAGTCAACACAACCTAAAAAAGAAAAATAAAAAGACATATTCACAGATTTGGAGGAGGTAATTTAGTCAAGATGAGATTAAATATTCATCACAATATGGAGTATAGAAAAGTTAACAAACCATTGTGGCAAAAGTAACAGATATGAAAACCAGGGAAGCGTTGCTCAGGTTAACATCCAGTGCTGTTGAAAGAGCCGTAGGTAGAACTGTGAAAGGCAAAGTCCATCTGTACATTAGTTGATAGAAAAGTTAATAAGTTACAGAGAAACACACAGGTTTTAAACCATAGAAGAACAGAAGATTAGTATTTTAAAACACTAACTCTAAGTGAACATATACACGCAAGTGCCAGTTCATATTATAAAGAAGCAGAAGAATATATGCCTGATGAATTACCTTTGTAGAAGTAATCTCTCCGTGTCATTGGATCAGTAGGGAGAAATTTATGAGACCAATACCATGTGATCAGTTTTGATAAAACAGCTTGCATGGTGAAGTGGACAGTATTCATCAACAAGGGAGCTGGAAACTTCCCAAGGTCATCTCCCAACAAGGTTTTGTTGTACCTGCTCAAGGAAAAATTATAAGAGGATATATGAAAAAGCTTCAAAACATTGGGTATTAAATTTAGCTATGATGCTGCTGTGATTAATTTAAAATGGACTTACAAAGTCAAAAATGTGCTGAAAGTGTACCATACAAGTATAAAGAACAAAGTTTTCAACACATCCACAATAGAAATGGAGCTGTCAGAATTCAGGGGCAATGCTTTTGGACTCCCAATAGCAATGTCTCCATCATCACAAATATCTGATGATCCTATATTCAAAGCAGATTCATTTTCGATATCAAAAGGTACATATTCCCCAGCGCTATCTCCTCCTTGTATATTGTCCACGGTACTATCACCAATCAAGTGCATACTTTGCTCTGGAAATTTATTGAATCTAACCCCTTCTACTATCATGTTTTGTAACTCACTCTGATTAAGCATAGGCAACTCAAAATCAGAGTTTTCTGCAGTGGTACTGGTATTCACTGAATGGTGTTCCAAATGAATTGTCCCATCTTCATCAACCCAGAGAGAGAAGGAAGAGTCCCTGTGAAGACCTGAAGCTTGATTTCCACTTAGAGTATCAGTTGTGCCTGTGCATTCAACTTTTTCTTTATTGAAACTACTCTTTACCATCTCCTTTGCTATTCTAAGTTAGAGCCATCTATGCACTGCATTAGAAAACAACGCGCCAATGTCCAATTAGTGCCTTGTTTTTTGATCAATTATGCAATGTGTGAACGATATTCCGGGCATCAGATAAACCAAGAATCAACCAAATTCAATAAAAAAATTCTGCCACTCTACTTATTTTAGATCATCCAAATTCCAAAGACCTCAGTTGGCACCCATTGGAATCAATTATAACAGAAAAATATGAGAACCACACAGCTTCATTTAAAAGAAAAAGGTGAAGACAATACCCAAATTTGAAAATTTTTAATTTCCATCCACCATCAACAACCTCTTATTATTTTTCAGAAAGAAAATTCGGTATCATTCACAGCATTAAATCAACTTATTAGAACAAATAGAAAGAAAAACCTCCCCATCGTTTAGATTATCCTATACAATAACATTTAAGATATAAATTGGATTAAAGAAAAAAAGAAAAGCTCAATAAACAAACCAGCAAAAGGAATTGTAAAAAGAATGTACTAAAATAAATCTAAAAAACAAAATGCATTGAATCAAATCCATAGAAGCCCAATGCAATGCAATTCAACAGTAACATAATAAATTACAAATGGAAAATGCAACCTGATCAAGTGTTGATGAGATCCAAATACGTGAAGAAGAATGAGAACGAGAGGATGTTCAACAAGAGATCTGATTTGGTGATGAATGAAGAAGGATTATGGAATATTAATGGGAATTAAAAGTTGATAATGGAGAATGTTGGTACACAGTCGTTTTTAGGCCTACGTTTGAGCGTTGTTGTCTGCTGTTGGTTTCTGCTTTGACTCCAAACGTAGATTCAAAGGCAGAAATATGATTTTGGGTTAACTGCATTAGAGTACCTAAAGTATTCTTTAATTTTTAATTTGGTCTTCACACTTCATGATTTGCTGATTGAGTCTTTAAAGAATAAAAAATGTATCAATTAGGTCCTTCTGTTAGATTAGCTGTTAGTTTCAACTTTAAATGCCAGTTCAGGTCTAACCTATAGCATACTTAAAACACATAAATTAAAATTTAAATTAATTTGCACTTATCACATTGATAGTTATTGAATTTAACGTGTTAAAAATAGTCCTCTTAAATTTCAATGTTATTATCTATTTTTATTAAATATATTAGATTTGGGATGTCTACATAGTAGATACAACATGTTTAAATTTTGATCTACATGTTTTAGATATAATCTCTATTAGATTTGATTTGACATTTAAGGCTTAAGTTGATGAGGTTAAATTAAAGAAAGGATCTAATCGATAAGATGTTAATCCTTTGAAAATTTAATTAAAATATTTTTAAAATTTAAAGAAACCATTTAAAACCTGAATAATATTTTAAGGACATTCCTTAGCCCAAATTTCAATTTTTCTTATACTACAACTATTGTCCCTGAACTTTAGTCAAAATTATGTTTTGGTCACCTAACTTTTAAAACTTACATAATAGTTATTAATGTTATTGAATTGCTACATTTTGCCACTCATCCATTATCTCTGTTAAAACGATAATAATGACATGAGACATTAATTTAAAGGGTTAATAACCAATTTGGTCTCTAAAATATAAAAAATATATTATTTTGATATTTTAAATATTTTCTTAATAATTATTCTAAAAGGTTTTAAAAATCTTCAAAATAAATTAAAATTAATAAAAATATAAAATGTATTATAAATAATTATAAATAATTATTATAAAAAATTAATTAATATTAAATAAAATAAAAACCCTCCCTCTCTTCTCTAACCTAACCCTTCCCACTCCTCTCCCCCACGTCCCTCCTCCCTGCCTCGCACGGAGGGGAGAAAAGAGTAGGGAGGATTTTTTATTTTATTTTATTTTATATTATTTTTATTTAATATCATTTTATAATACATTTTATAATTTTAATTTTTAAAAAAGTATAGAATAATTATTAAGAAAGTATTTGAAATTATCAAAATAATATTTTATTTATATTTCAAGGACCAAAGTGGTTATTAGCCTTTTAAATTAACGTGCCACATAATTATTTTAACGTGAATTAACAGCCAAGTGAAAAAAAATGTAACAATTTGATTACATTAATGGTTATTATGTAGGTTTTAAAAGTCGGATGGCCGAAACGTAATCTTGACCAAAGTTTAAGGACAATGGGTGTGGATTACCCTTTTTATAATTAAAAAAAAATCTCCTAGGGTAAACTTCCCATATAGTCGCCTAAGTTTTAGCGTATTCCTATTTTGATCATTGAATTTTTTTGTTAATTTAGTTAATTATGTTAACTCAATTTTGCATTCTAGTCCCTCTACCATTAAGCTGTGTTTGGTAAATAAACTTATGTGACTATGTATAATAATTAATTTAACCTTCAGTATTTATCTATTTTATTAATTTAATCCTAATTTAAAAAAAAAATTACATGTTGCATTCAATAATCCTCCAACTGCAGCCAAATCACCTTTTATCTCTTCCACGTCTCTTATCACATAACATTTAACCTTATCCTTTAATTCATTTACTCATAAAACTGCTGATTTTACTTGGCTTAGAATGGTGTATTTTGAGATAAATATAGGAGGTTTTTATCCTGGATAATTATGCTATTAAAATGATAAATTTAATTTCTCAATTTTCAAAGTTGTTTTATTTTATCCATAAATAGGTAACTTATTCGGATGCATCTTTTGGAAAGAGCGTTTGTGTTCCATTTGCTAGTATCTTTATTGTTAATTTTCACTTGCATTTAACATTCATTTCGTAATTTTTATTGGAGTGCTCTAACTGAGGTGTTAGAAGTTGTGTGTATAAACTCTTATTAAAAATAAAATACAAGTGATAAAATAGAAGATTTATAAGGGTGAAGGCCGCAACCCATTGTAGATCTCCAATAAGCAAACTAGGAGATCTACGAGGGTGAGTGGTTATTACAAGTTGGCTTCTTGTGTAAAGGTAGATTGAGTTTTAGCCACTAGATTTTTAAATCAATTGTTGAATAAACCATTCATTGAATGAGGCTCTACAGAATAGAATTGTTTTTGAACTATATTGACAAAGCTTATGTGCTTATATCTCCATTTACTCTCTTTGCTTATTTCCTTTGTTCACTGTCTTGTTCAAACTCGTGTCTGGACATCAGTTGGGACATTAGTTTGACTAGGAAGTAAACCAATTGCTTTTACATATTATTTGAATTTTTAGTATCATGGTCAAATGGACTAAATTTGTAAATATATATTGAGAATTAAATTTGTTGAATTTTTAAAAAATTAAGAATAAATTATTAAAAAGGGTAAACATTGAGTGTTAAATTTATTATTATATGAGGCCACGCCAATATTCTATTTGGTTAACAAACACATTGTAATGATTGAGCAACGAGAATGCTAAATTGATTAAATGAGAGTGATTAAATTAACAAAAGAATAATAATAAATATTTTATAGTATAAAATTTGAATATTTTAATTATATAGATATGTGTATCTATTTAACTTCATTTATCCCTTTCAATTCTAGTGTATCACTATCTACTCTCATATATGTAATTTAATTTAAATAATAATTAGGCATTATTTATATATGATATTAATTATTATAAAATATTATCTTAATATAAAATAAATATTGTTTGTCAAGGAAATGATACTCTAATATTTTATAGTTAATATATTTATTTTGAATTTATTTTACTATCAACAACTTTTAAAAACTTATTTCAGGAAAATTTATCAAACAATCAGTAAAATCATCGAAAGATTAAAAATATAAATTTAAAAAAATAATCAATCCAATTTTCAGTAATTATTTTCAGCGAAACAAATGCAACAATTGAATAGCTATTATGAAAAAGTTATTTTATGAGGTTCCTTTCCAAATATTTAATGATATTTTAGTAATTTTTTTCATATCATTGATACATAATTTTAATAAACTTTTGACCCTGAACTCCAACTTTAAGATTCAAGGTTTAAGATAAAAATAATCAAAATTATATATTAATGATAAAAATTATTTTAAATAATTGAAAAGATCCATAAATGATATGGTAGGAAGGGTCCATAAGTTATTTTGATTTTTTCCTTTGTTTGGACACTATACCAAGTGTGGCATGATAGCAATTGATCGACTCCCATTTTTTGAAATTCTCCAACTACCTATAGTAGATAACTTTAATTTTCTCATTGCCTAATTTTTAATTAGTATATCTCCTTTGTATACTTTCACTGTATTCATGTTTGGTTTTCTTCAAGTAAATGTTTAGTTGAGGAATGAAGATTTGAGAATCAATACTTACATATTTGGTGGTAAACATGAAATTCACATTTGGTCACTAGTAAAACGATATCTATACAGAAAGAATGATTCCAATATGTGATTTAGATTTTGCACATAACTATATTTCCCCATATTTTGTTTTAGTTATTGTCAAGATAGAGTTGTTAAATTTGCAGCCTTGGAGTTGATTATATTTGTTTCAATATGGTCCAACCATGGCAGAAAAGTTTTTCATTTGGAAAGTTAATGGTGCATACTAACTTTGTAATTCATATTGCTTATCCATACATACTAATTTTTAGCATTTTGTCAAATTTACTCCCATGTTATGGATAATTTTCAGAGATTACATTTCCACAAATAGAAATGAACCTTCAACTTGAAGATCTTAAGTCTGAATTTTTGGCATGGGTTATAGGCATCTTTGTTTGTATGGTTCAATATCTATTACAATATAAAAAATTGTTAATAGTTAAAATATATAAAATAAATAAAATAATTTTTGTTGATTTATATCTATGTATAAAAGTACGAGTTTTGAATTTTTTTGAACTACAATGTATTATTAATTATTATATGATAATGACATTTTGTACAAAAGAGAGATTAAACCAATGTAAATCTATAGAATATTACACTACAATAGGAAGATCTTCAAAATCTTCATGTAGTACTTGAAGGATTTCATCTGGTGGTTACTTGAATATATTTTTACCCAACGGTGTTGAGAACGCCATCTTTGTCAAACCATCCGCTACCCTATTTTCCTCTTTGAATACATGTGTTAATCGTGTTGTCTAATCTTGTTGAATTAGGTCCTTAATGGTGCGTATCACTACTGAGCAATCCTCTCCTTCTCTCTAATTGCTGGAATTTATTGACTAGCTTCTTTATTATCTGTCTCAAGGATCACATTATTCATGTCAAGACTCCTTGCAATTTGGAGCCCATCCAGCATACCTCATAGCTCCTTGATGGTCACAGAGCAACACCCAATATTCCTTATGAACCTCGCAATCCAAAATCCAACATTATCACGAACAACTCCACCCATAACAATATTCCTAGAATTTTAACACACAACACCATCCGTCTTCACTTTTATCCAACTATCCTCAAGCGATTTCCATTTTATGAATTTTAGTGGATCAGCATGAAGTTGTCCCCCACTGTAATCCATTTTAAAAGTAATTTAATAGCACATATAGTTTTTTTTTTTTTACTTTCATATTTTTATTCAAGTAAATATGGTAACAAGTTATTAATATTATTTTATATAAAATAATTTTAATTATACTTATTTTATTAATATTCTTTTCCTTAGTATTACAATTATTATCACGTAATTAAACTTTGGATTCATATTAAATTATTAATTAATTAGTGTATTTTAATATTTTTCAACAATTTTTTATTAACAAATATTTGAATTAATCCAAAAGTTATGATTTTCTCACATTTTGATTGAATCCTTTATGTCAATACATTTCAAAGATGACATATTAACTCAATATCGTGAAGATGTATAATTTGCAGTTTTTTATTACATTGTAGGCATAATTGTAAGCATATACATATATTATATTTATGGCTTGAAATTATCTTCATACTAAAATTTGATATTGATAGAAAAATATATTTTATGACAAAAGAAAATATAGACATTTACCTAGTGATACTAAGTATGGCCTGCTAAAAAGGAGAAAAAAAAGAAGATATCGAAATGTTACATTTCAAAAAAATAAAAGAAGTTTTACCAAATGTTGAAATCAATTCCAACCATTTAAATTCCATAAAAGTGTTAATTTTTTCCATCATACCAAATATTCTCTATTTATGAATTGAATAAATGAAAGTGTAGTTTTAAAATAATCTAGCTAATAAGGATTCACGGATATTTAAGAAGTTTATGAGTATAAGTTTAGTACAAATCACAAATAATAAATATAAACTAAAACTAGAATCAATTCTATTCAAAATAAAATAGTCTGAAAACTAGAATGTATTTGAATATAGACCAAAATAAATTAAGAGAGAACACACATATGTCACACATCATAATACTTGAACTTGAGTAGCTAAAATTTGAGAGCCCCAACCTTGCCAAAACAACCAAAGCACCATTTGTAGCACTCCTCTTTACTTATAGGTGTTCTGTCTTTTTATAATAAAAAAACTTACAAATATCCAAGAGGATATAGCTATATGAATATGTTATCTATTCTATAAATCAATTTATCTATGTGAAAGAAGCATCGAGAATATGATCGGTATAAGATTAGGTTAAGAAATGGATTTGTGGGGTGGTGAGATTTGCAAAAGGAAAGGGATGAACAAAGGGATATTGGAGTTGACATTGCAGTCACTCTCTGATTCTATAGTCAATCTTTAGAGTCAAAAAGAATGGAAAAAGATAGAAGATGATGAATAGTGAATGTAACAAAAAAAAAAATACCTTCATAGGCTTTTTTTATGCTTACATTGTCCTTACTCTAACGTGATAATCCTTTTAATCTTGGGGTCCAAGGTGCCTTGAGATTGACTCCTTTTTCTTTCATTTGTTTGCCTTTAGAGTGTTTGATTGTGTTAGTTCTTTGCCTGGCATCCATCCTTTGCAGCGCCAGACCTTTGTCTCTTTGATGTTAGGCCTGAATTTTTTTTGTCTAAGTTAGGCGCCGAGTTTAACAATTGTTGTCACATTAAGGCTTGAACATTTTTTTTACCAAGTTAGTCTTTGAAAACTCTAAGGTTTAGGCCTTAATGTGGGAATAACTGTCAAGTTCAAGGACTAACTTGGACAAAAAAAGTTTAAGTCCCAATATCGGAATAGTTACCTACCCTATGCCATAATATGGGAATAATTATTAAGTTTAGGACATAATTTTGACAAAAAAAAAAAGTTACCAAATTTAGGCCAAAATAGTTATTTAACCTAATATTTTATGGTGGCCTTTTGGGCCCTTTTTATTATTGGGCTTTATGGTATATAAAAAACTAGTGAGAGAAAAACCGATCAAAATAAAAATTGACCTAAATCGAGATATTTAGACGGTTTATGAAATACAAGTTCAAAAATCATAATTTCTCAAAATTAAACTGAATTCTTTTTTATCTAATATATAATTAATTTTATTTTTATGATATAAAATAAATAGTTTATATTTAAAATAATAAAAATAATTTAAAAATTCTTAAAATTTATTGTATTTTAGAAATATTTATGAAAAGAGCTTAAAATATTATCAAATAATATTCAAAAACTATAAAACATATAAAAATAAGTCTAAAAAATTAAAACAAAAATTAATATAAAAAATCGAAAACCTAACCAAATTAAATGGATTATCACTTAACCCAACTTAACCCAACCGATATCACTTGAATAAAAAAAAATAACCTTCAATTCAAAGTGAAAATTGTTGCAAAAATAACTAAGAGAGAAGATAGATAAACGTAAACCAAAAAATACAGAGTCCTCTAACCTAATATCCTTACATCATAGTATGTGGCAGAAGTAATACATGGTTAATAGCATAGCTCACTTCTATCACTTAACCTACACTAAATTCTTTAATCTGGAGAAAGCTGCTATGTCAGGTAATCTAAACTGACTGGATCTCTTGTGCGTACGATGACGTATCCGGAACTTCGGTTAGAAACCTTTCCCAGAAGCCATCGTTTACACTACCTGGCACGGTATAACCGGTCGCCACTGCTTCTGCCTGGTTCTTTGAGGCCTGATCGGTCTCCAGTGGACCAGCATGTTGGGAGTTTAGGCCAATTCCAGGAGGCTTTGGGTTGAGATTTACGACATGGTGAAATGATGGTGTATGGATAGGATGATAAGCAGGGGCAACCAGCTCAGGTGATGAGTTAATATCGGTTGAATAAGGGGAGCAATGGTGTGATGAAGGTGAGTAAAGTTCACCATCCATGTCATAGTCCCCTGAAGATGTCTGTATTTCGGTAACAACAACCGGAGAAGGCCGTAAGGATGTCCCGAAATCGCGCACTTCTTCACCTATAGTTTCTCCGATTTCGAGAAACAATGTTTCCCAGCATCTTATAGATGATTCCAATTCTTCAATCTGTTTCAAATCCAATCCCATGTTTGCATTCAGAGAAGCCAATCTGTGAAGATCTTGAATGTTGCATTCATCATTGAAGTCGTTACTGTTCAATAACTTTCTCTTTTTGCCATGAAATTGGGACAGAACATGGGGTTTGTCTATAATCCTAGCCAATGAGACCATCACTCGTCGTTGTCGATCTTCCAAGTTCCGAAAACGCTCCGATAACAGCCTTACTTGACACCGATATTCCTCGTTCTCTTTTTGATGACCCTGCAACTGTAACTGAAGCCGGTTCTTGTCGTCACTCAACATCTTGATCACTTGCTCGAATTCCTTCTTCTCTTTCTCAGTCAATGGCACACTAGAGCTTCCTTGCCGGTTCAAGGAATGGCTATGGATTGGCTTGCGTCGATAAATGTTCTTTAAAAGATGTTTCTGCCCTCTTATGAACTCCTCGTTTGCAAACTCCCATTGATCAGGATCTATCTTTCTGAACCCCTAATAAATAACAAGTGCCAACGTGAATCAAACAATGGAACCATTCACTTAGGAAAACACTACAAAACAGGGTCCTGCCCTGTTTGTTCAATGGCATAAACTTAAACTAAGCATGTTTTATATGTATATGAAGGTAGTAGAGATTAAAAGCAAGTGAAGGAAACATTACATAGGTGTTGAGCTGACGGACAAAGCTTGAGAAGTTATTGTGCTTGAAATATCTAGGGAGCAAATCTCTTGAGAAATCTGGGGGGTTCCATACAACGAAACTGTAACCAGTTTCACTCCAAGACACCAACGAGTCAGTCACTGGATCATCCACCATCTCGTATGTCTTTGTAAGAAAAGGCGGCGGCCCATTACAACTTCCCTGCGATCCTTCCATTTCATTCAAACTCAAGCATATGCCTGCTTTTTTCTTCTTCTTTTTAAATAAAAAAAAAGTCAAAACAATTGAGATTTTCAGAAGCTAAATCGAAACCAGGATCACTTCCACTGAAAGCACGTAAACCTTTAAACCCTAAAAACCTTTGAAGAACAATCCAGAGGAAAGTAGATATTCCTTTATCCCATGTAAAATTGTCAAACAGGGTTGGATTATGAAAAGAAAAAAGGGAAATTTTCCAGGAAAATAATCTAGAAAGGGTATTGAGGAAAAAAATATGAAGTTAAATAAAAAAACCAAACACGTGGGTGGAAGTTTCTAATCCAATCCAAAATAAAAACTTGGGGAAAAAGCAAGAGGAAGAAGATGATGAGAGAGATAGGAAACAGTGGGTTTATTAATTATGCAAGTCTTATGACTTAGTAACAACAACCATTTGGAGGGGGCGAGGTCCATGCCTTTATAGTGTTCAAACATCCAAAAATTCAAAGATTCAAAGCTTGTAAGCTTTATAATGGGAGTCGTTGGTCGTTTTGAAAATTCACAAGGGAGAGAGGGCCAACGAGCAGAGTGGGTTTCTTTGACTGCAGCCATGGTTTAATCATCCCTTTGGAACTCTGACTTTGACCACTCTTAAACCAAAATTAAATCTAACGTCTCATAATCCTCCACGTCGCCTTTCTAATTATAGGATTAACGATTAGTGTTACTCTTTTATTTTTCCATTGACGTGGAAAAAAATTCCATATTCCCATCTTTAATTATTGATTAAAGCTAATTAAGAAAATGTAATGTAGTAATTTTACTGCCTAACAAAATGATTTGACTGGTCATGATTCCATTCACATCTATTTGTTTGCAAATTTAAAAAAAAATAAATAAGACATTTAAAATGATAAAAATGTAGTTTTCATAAAAAAAATGTTTTTTAAACAATTTTCAAAATTACTATTTTTTATAAAGTAAAATATTTGAAATTATAAAATTTAATATTTACATTCTAATAATTAAAAAAATGGTTCGCTAGGAACTTGCTCGGTTTTTGACGTTGAATTATGGGATATTCTGGACGAGTTGATACTCCTATGAGACGCTTTTGATTCATACTGATAATCTAGAGGTGGTTCATAGTTTGCAAACAAAGAATCCAGATTTTTCGATGTCAACACTAGTCAGATACATTCATCAATTGCTAAAGAATAACGAGCATTGGGTGGTATCACATATTTTTAGGGAAGCTACTCAGGTTGCAGATTGGGTTGCCAAGATGGTACATAGTGATTCAGAAGGTATCAATGTGATAGCGGATGCCCCCAACTTAATTGAGGACCTTACTAGTGATAAGTTTAAGGGCTTATTCGAATTAGTCAGTGTAATTTAATTTCCTAAATTTTATTTTTTCTCTAAAAAATTCAACTACATATGTATCAACATTTAATTTGTTATTCAAAATAATAAATTAAGATAAGTATTAGCATACATTTTAATAAACAATAAATTATTGCATTATTGCTTAGTATGATTAATACAACAAAAATAATTATACAAGATTATTTTTCTAAATGAAATATAAATATATATTTTATGTATCTATTTTACCTTTACTCCAATAGTATCGATTATTAATTTTAATATTTGGTTAAGTAAAAAATGGTAATTAATATATTCTTGATGTTCTATTTTGATCACTAAACTTTTATTTTGGCAACTATATGAAATCAAATATTTTCGTCATCGAACATCAACAACCTTCTGAAATTTGATGGAAGTGTTGACATTGGTTTTTATTAGTCTAATATCAAATTTTACCTCTAATATTTACACTTTCTATCAATTCGATCTTAAATATAATAAATTTAACAAATTTAACACTCAATGTTTACAAAATGTCATTTTAGTTCAAATTCTAAAAAAAATTAATAAATTTAGTACTCAATCTTTACAAAATGATTTTTTTCAATTTTTAAATTAAAAAACCACCAAATCTAATGTAATAAATGTAAGAGATTATTACCAGTTTAAAAATACCATGGAATCGATTACATCACAACCACAACTATCTAAAAACACTTAACTATAACAATACAAGAATTAATGAAAAACAAGTAAAATAAAAAACAATCAATCTTATCAATCTATCTTTTCACAATTTTAATGTACACTAAAAATTCTTTTTTCGTATTTTTTTCTGCATTAGGTTTAAATTGTTATTTCTCATTAAATAAATCTTCACAAAAAATTTTGAAAATATAGTTGTGTTTTTGAGAAATTGTGTACTTTGTTTTGTTATTTAGGTTCACATCAAATTTCATTCTCGTACTCTACTCGTGGATTTTTTGTGATTCTTTTTTTTTTAGTTTTTTGTGCTTGAAAAAGGGTCCCAAAAAAGTATCTTTTTTGGTGCTTGAAAATAAGATATTAATGATTTTTTAGTATCATTTCTAGTTGTGTGTAAGGTAGTTCAAAATTGTGTGTTTAGCAAAGGGTGGGGAGAACAATTGGCATATGCTATATTTACTTTCAAGGTCTTGCCTTGTTTTGGGGTTAACTCAAAGTTAAAGTCTCATTTTAAAGTTAAGAGATTAGTTAGTGGTGATGATAATTATTCTTTTTTTGTTTCTTTGTAGTTTATATAGGTTTGGGTGTTGGGTGTTTTAAAAAAAATACAAGATTTTTGAAAAATAAAATTTGTCATTTTGTAAATATTGAGAGCTACTTTTATTGAATTTTTAGAATTCGAACTAAAATGAAAAATTTTGTAAATACTGAAGGCTAAATTTGTTAATTTTTTTATATTTAAGATAAAATTGATAGAATGTGTAAACATTATAGGGCTAAATTTATTATTAGACCAATAAAAAACCCATGTCAATACTTCCATTAAGTTTCAAATGGTTGTTAACGTTTAGTGAGAAAAACATCTGATTTTGTATAATTTAGTGACCAAAATTTCTAATTTCAAGGCAATACATTAGTAATCATTTCTGTACTTTACCCTTAAAACTTTTAGTTCTAAAATATTATGTTTTGTTACGAATATCTTATTAAGTTGTTATCAATCAAGATCAAGATAAGTTTTGATGTATTTTAAGTTCTAATAGTCATTAGAATTAAATCTCCACTTTATTTATACTTCTTATGCCTATAAATAGAGACTTTAGAGAAGTTTTATAAATATCCTCATTGATCAATAAAGTACGCTCTCTCTTTTGCTCTCCCATTCTATTTGTTCTTTATTCTTTGTCTTTTATTTTATAACAAGTTATCAGCACGATTCTCTTTTAATTATTTTTCTCCATAAGTCACAGAAATTTTTCCCTTTCACCAAGCCTTACCCCTTTCAAGCAACAACCAATGCAATAACTGGTCACTCAAATTTGCTACTCAAGCTATTGTCTATTGCCTTCTAGAGCTACTGTTATTTCAGTCTTCAATTGAGGCATGCGCATTATGGTTAATCATTATGTGAAAAATATATATATATAATCCTTACGTGACATGTTTTTCTCCTTTGTTGATTGATTTTTGGTAAAATTATTTTATGCAAAATATTATTATTTTAAGGTTTATTTTAAACTAAGATTCTTTTATTAAATTATAATATGTATGCTATTTGGATGATTAAAATTTTGATAATTAAATTACTAATTATTAAATATGCTTGAAATTATTGTATTATATCTTTTAAATTGAATTTATAAATATTTGATTAGAGCATCATAAGATTTTATAACATATATGTGGTATTGAAATTTGGTACAATGTGTATCGATAACTTTCAAGTATCGTATACGAAATTTTGATTTTGTTTATTAAATGATATTTTTACTATTCGATTATAAATGTTATTACGAAAACAAAGTTGTTTTGTTAATTGTAATAGTGCTTATGATAATAGCTATGGTGATAATAATGGTGTTAAAGAATCTCGGACATATTTTACTATGATTTATTTATTATATCATGCTTATTATAATTGAAGATTAATCATGACAACAAGAATAGATAGGTTTTGATTTGAAATCCATGCATGTTTTGCGATGGTGAGTATAAAATAAAGAATAAATGTAGGCGTTTAGAAGTCTGTCCTATCAGATTTGTTGCATTCCTTGAAGCGAATGCAAATATAAAAAAAATTAAAAGAAATAATCATGGACCACTAAAAGTGGAAACATAATAATAAATAAGAGAACAATAAGAGTTCTCAAGATAACTCTTTAAAAGGTAAATATAACCTATGTTACCAATGTGATATGAAAGGTTATTGGCCACATAGGTAACGCATGTTCAAATATTTTGTTTCTGTTAATATTTTTTGAGGAAGGATATGAGAATGTAGTAATGAATTTTATCATTATAAATATAAAATATTTATCTTATTTGGTAATAAAACAAATAAATATTATTCCAATATTTGATAGTAAAAATTAGTTGAAAGCACCGAAGAGCTAAATATCAATATCTAAAGAATAAAATTTGTGATGGTTAATGTATTAGTTTTAAAAGATATTCGTTATAATGGATATAATATTAGGATTGTGAATGAAGAAAAGATTATATTTCATATGAATCAAAAGAGGATTGGGTTATTGATTTATATTTATTACTGTTGTTATAAATTAAATCGATCGTGACTATATTTGTGATCTGTTTTTGTCATCATCCTAGTTAAAGGGTTGAAAGCGAAATATTTGACTATGAAAGATCTACTTATGATCAATAGAAATTGGTAAATCTATCGAAAGCTCGTTATGGTTGGATGCACTTGAAGTTGCAAGTTTTTTTAAAACTATGTTATAACTCTATAGTATTCAGAATAAATTCTCAATTAAAATTACATGGAAAAATATTACTGATGAAAACCTTGCAAAAGAGAACTTATTCAACTTTTCATGATTCAAATGTGCTTCTATGGTAGCAATATCATGTTTTTTTTTTGTTTTACTTATGATTGAACAAAAGTTTTTAACCACAAAACCTAACCATTCCTTGAAGAGAATGTAACAATATGTAATAATTTCGAAAGACATAATCTTTAACGTGGATGTAGTAAACTGGACTATAATAATAGTCATGGGGGTGCTCTAGAAGAGACCCAAGATATAAATAATAAGCAAAACTCCATAAGAGATTCAGATACTTGAAATTGAAGATTAAAATAATGAAAATAAGATATATCGATAAGTTAGGTTAATTCGAGAAAATGTAGAATCGAATAATAAAAGTGCTCGACAATGATTTTGCATGCAATATTATTATTTGGAGTTTTTGGACCAGTATTCCAAATATCTAAGGTATAAAGCCAATGAGGGAGCAAATGAAGTAGTTTTGCAAAAACGAAATAAAAATATGAAAATTTTTGCCAAGTCCTGGTATTGATTATGAAAAGATATAACATTCTTTTGTGGTGGATGCAATAACTTTTAGATATATTATTTTGACAATTCATAAAAGATTTAACTTGCACCTAATTGTTGTTGTTACAACCTTTTATGAACCACTATATAGTAAAGTTTATATTTAAATTCTTGAAGGATTTAGGATGCTAGAAGCATATTGAAATTCTCGGAAATTATTCATTTATATGAATTGAAATAATTTGAACATATGTGATAAATAATAGTTGAAGGAGGATTATAAAATGATCCAAAATACGTATTTGTGTTTTTAGTGAAGAATCATGATTAAAGTTTGCTATGATTATTGTTGAAATTCCTAAAGAGATTAAAATATATTTCCCCTAAATTTCCCCTCACTCATGACTTTCAAAAGAATGACGATATAAATGCTTAGCAAATACATTCAAATAGTAATTTGAAAAATTAGTATTCAAGATTGAATATGTAGAATATGAGAAAGTATGCAATGTTTTCATGAGGGGGAGTAAATATGATCTGTACTCTTTTTCCCTTAACTGAGGTTTTGTCCTATTGGGTTTTCTTGGTAAAGTTTTTAATGAGGTAGCATATTATTCGTATTATAGATATGTGTACTCTTTTTCCTTCACTAGCATTTTTTTCCCACAGGGTTTTTATCTTAGTACGGTTTTAACGAGGTACATTATCTACCAATAGACATTCAAGGTGGAGTGTTAAGAATATCTTATTAAATGGATGTCCATCCAGATCAAGATAAGTTTTGATGTACTTTAAATTCTAATAGTCATTAGAATTAGATATCTACTTCATTTATACTTCTTATGCTTATAAATAGAGACTTTGGGAAGCTTTGTAAATATTCTCATAGATTAATAAAGTACACTCATTGATTTATAAAGTACGCTATCTCTTTTGCTCTCCCATTCTCTTTATTCTTTATTTTCATCTTTTATTTTATAACATGTTTAAATTTATTTATCATTTTATTAATAAAATTTATAAAAAATATAATATAATATATCTAAATTAACACAATAAAGCTATACATTATAGGGTAAAAAACTAATAATACAATAATATTAATGGGGCTTCTTGATTCATATAAAATATCTGTAAGTGCATTAGAATATAGCCTATTACGTTTTTATAGGAATATACATGCAATTTTAATTCAATTTGTAATAATAATACCTAATTATAATATCAACTAAAGTAAATTTTAATAATTTTTTAAATTTAAAATTGTTAGATATTTTGATTAAATTATACAAAAAGAAATAAATGTAATTATTCACATGGTGTATTTTCTTTGGTTGCAGTAAGAGAAGAAGTAGAAAGAGAGTGGTGGCCAAATGAAATATTGAAAGAGCCATGTGGCGTAGAGATTGAAAGGGAGTGCCAGAAAGCTTGGTTCGAATCCTCATCAATAAAATCTTTAACCATCATCAAGGGAAGAGATACAAAACAATGATAGTTTGAGAAACCATTCATCATTGTTTCCCACATTCCATTAAAGACCCTCCCTTTGCCAATGCTTATCCAAGCTGAATCCAAGCAATAAGAGTTCAAAATATAGGTACCTTTTAAGTGAGTATAAACTATATCTAGGTTATTTATTATTCTCTAAGTCTTCCTAGAGTATTCAAAATCCTAAAAAGCTATGTTAGCAACTTAAAGCAAAACATTGCATGACATATATTAGCAAAAAGGGCGTTGCTAATAGCACAAAAAAATTGGTACTAAAATTGGTGGGCACTTCTCCAGGCACTAAATGAGAAAATAGAACACACAAAACACAAGAAATGATTATGCAGTTTTGTTTCCCTACATTTGTAGAGCCTAACTCAGTGAGAACTATGCACTCTCTTCAACAATTACAAAGTGAACCTACTTTGAAGATACAATACTTTCACCACTATGAACACCCCTTGTGATCACAACAAGTAAAATCACACCAACAAGTTTTAAAAACAATACTCCTACAAAAGTATTCTCACAAGAATAGGTTAAGTGTCTAATAATCGGTACATTTTCCTATTCAAGTCTCTCAAATATATAAGCATGATTTCGAGACTTGTTTATAGTAGAAGATCTGATGCAATCCCATTAAAGCAGTAATTCCATCAATAATAATACAATAGAATAATAACATAAACGATAAATATGGACTCTTGGCAGCTTAACATCATAATCACAATCCAATTTAAAGTCCATAATCCAAGGGATTGCTTTGAGGAATTTCGGGCCAAATCAATTACCAATATACGTATTCCCTAGCAACATGATCTTCTGTAACGGGCTCGATATTCACTAAGTAATCAACATAGCCCAAATATAAGGTTCAATAAATTGTCAGCGCCTAAATTGTTAGTTTCAGAATTTTCAACAAAATTTAACAGCATAACAATAGCTTTGAATAGCACTTCTCCCCTTGCTTATGATAGTAGTTTTTTTCATCCATTACTCAGTAAAGTTGAACAATAAGAAAAAAAAATGCTAAATATGAGAAATATGTCATTTTTTTAATGGGTTAAATACGACATTTTTTTCAAGATTTAGGAAAATAGGTCGATTTTGGAAAGAGTGTGTAAAAGCGCGTCCAATTGGGCGTGTTTTCATCCAATGGTCATTTTCCCAATGGTACAAATTCAAACGTACCAACGGTAAAATTTTAAATAGCCCAATGGTTATTTTATTTTCATTTAAATACCAAGCCTTTTTTTATTCTTTTCACTCAAATCCAACTCTCTATATTCTCTCTAAACTCTCAATTCTCTCAATTTTCTCAAGATTTGTTCAAAAATTTCCAATACATTTGTATAAAAATATTATAGTTTTATTTTATTATTTCGATTAAATTTTCACGAATGGCAAGTTCTCTTATTTGTTTCAACGACAAGTACATTTCTGCCGCTCAATCAGTAATAGTGAGAAAATTTTTTAAATTTCATTATTTACATCAACGCATTGGTGGAAAGATAGGGACCTGAGACACACACATTTCATCTTTCATGCGGTGAATGTACAATCACATTCAAGGACGTAGCTTTACAACTGGGTTTACCGGTGGATGGGTCAATCGTTATGGGGGCAATGGTCATTCACGGTAAAGAGGACTTTTACAAAGTATTTTTTGAGAAAGTGTCGAACAAGTTTTAAGGTGGCTAGATAGAGATGAGATGGTTGGAAAATAATTTCAAAAACTTTCTTCCAAACGTGACTGGTGTAGTCAAAGAACAATATGCCCAAGCATTCATCTTGAGGTTAATCGGAGGCATTCTAATACTTAATAAATCTCAAAATTTGGCATACATAAGGTGGCTACTACACTTAGTCAACTTCAAAGAATACGATCAACTGAGTTGGGGGTTAGCTGTGTTGGCCACATTGTACAGGGAGATATGTTGGGTGATGAAACTAGATAAGATGTCAATCAGTGGTTGCCTACTCCTGCTGCAGTCATGGACATGGTAGCGGGTATCATTTCTACATCTCCGAGTAAAAGACCCTTATACATTCCATTGGTGACAATGTAAAATTCATATGATAATAATATATATTTACCATAGTAGATGTTGTTTATTTGCTATATGTTCGAATTAACATATTGTTTGAGTAGGTGAAACCATAGGCCGAGTTATGTGGGACTACCAGAGTAGCTCGAAGATATTCGATTGTTGTTAGATCAATGCTCGGAAGCCAATGTTAGTTATTGAACTTTTCAAACTTATAATAATTACGCAACGATTTGGAATTTAAAATTTTGTAGCTAACAAAATTTATAATTGTGTACTATAGTTTGAGTGGATGTCATACGCCAATCCAAATATCATGGAATACATCCTACTCGAATTTTTGGCCATTCGAAGTATGTGGGACGTGAATATGCCATTGATAGTTTACGTGATGGTAGAGATGCACGAATCGGATCAAGTGATAAGAGAGTTTAGGTGTAGACAAAAAAAATTTGCCAGCATTGCAAAGACATCGAAACATTGTGCAAGCTTGATTTGTAGGGGAAATCGACAAAAATTGGCGAGAACTCCTCAAGGAGTATATTGAAATTTCAAATCGTAGGATGGATTTCATACCTATTCACGGACCTTTTTTCACATCGGACATGACAACCTTTATTGAGTACATGCCTTGGTTCAGACTCGTTGACAAGCTATATTTACTATCGGTAGAGGCGAGAAGTAGGCAAATTCATCTGAAGAGGCCACGACAACTGTCCTAGCATCCTAGGTTTGGAATAAGTACCGTGACGGGTTCATCATTAGCTCTAACACAAAAGGGGCACTGATGTTTGCACCACATCCCGATCAATTCCCTTCTTATATTCCTGTTTCTTTCACTAACTTCATGTATTTGTCAGAAGCACCACATTATGCACCACACTATGCAGCACCGCAACATTCTGTACCTAGACCTCCTGCAGGTGTGTATTTCGCGACACCTTTGTCACAAACATATTACACATCAATGCTGACGCAAATGCTAATATCAATGCCAACGTATCTTCCAACAATAATGATTCCCGGATATTATACACAATCGAGTTTTGCGACATCGTACGATTATTCGTCGATAGTGTCATAAACACCCACCGCGTCATTATTTTATCAATGTGGCTCATCATCACAACCACATTCGTATAGAATGGAGGACACACAACGGGAGGCTAGAATGACACTGCACTCAACCATGAAAGAAGAAGATGGAGACAAAGATGAAGATGAGTGTGGAGCTGAAGATGAAGACGATGGTCGAGATGAAGATGAATACGGGGGTCGAGGTGAAGATGGAGAAGATGAAGACGATGATCATGACCAAGAGGAAAAGCTAACACCCTAAGTTTTACGTGAAAATCCTACCTGCAACCGTCAGCCATCGCCTTGTGGCACACATTTGACCCGACGACGTCGATGATATACTTTTCACTTACTTTTTGTGATGTAAATAGAATTGATATCAATAAAATATGATCAATTTTTTTATATTTGTATTGCAACTCATTATTTTCTTTGTTAAATTTTAATCTATATTGTACGAAATTTTCCATATGTAATATTTGATATGAAACATGTAATGGCTTGAAAGTTAGTGGTGTTGGAAAACATGATTTCATGACCTTATTTCGTAAACTAAATTTGAATACTTTTATTAAATATTCACAGAGATATATAGTAGATGAATTGAATTTTGGATAGATAATTTTGTTAAATTAGTGATTAATTAAAGTATAATGACTAAATTGTAAAAATAGTAAAAGTTTAATTGCTAGATAAATTATAATTGGAACATGAAGTAGGGCTTAAAGTGGTAATTTTTCCACTATATGAATGTTAGTAGATTGTGGTAAATACAAATGAAATACCAAAAAAAAAAAAAGATTGAACAAATGTTGTAAAAAAAAAAAGAAACGTTGTAATCAATTTCTGTAGAAAAAATATGTTAGCGACAGTGAATCCTTAATGCATCCCTCAAATGTTGACATGTTACATTTGTATGCCCTGTGTTCCTACAATAGCAGCATAACCTCTGTTGATTGTCCATCTCCCGAACATCCATATTGGTGTCTATTTAAGTAGAATTCGGACGACCTTTTAAGAGGCGACGCAAGTTGATATTCGGTACCAACTCAAACAGGGTGTTTGACACTAGAGGCCATATACTCTCATTTGGGATGGGTGGGAATTCATATATTCATATGTTGTGCATGCCTTCCAATCTGTACACATCATTAATATAAGATGTATATTGTATTTGTGTATTCACACATACAAGAATTGTATGTGCGCATGAGAATTGAAGTGCCTGGAATCTCCCACAATCGCAGGTCTTTTTTAGTAGGTAAGCACGGTATGCTACCCCTAACATGTCTTGGTCGGGTCTAATGTACTCTGTGACTTGAAATCTCAGGTTTGGACACGAATGACACACTACATACATAGTGTTTCCTCTCTATGTATTTCGTCTAATTTCTTTCATGACATCTTCATACTAACCGTAATTGTCCACTATCTGTCCATTATATGCCTTAGCCAACTTTGGAAATAAGGCTACCAAGCGAAAGTGTGTTTATTTGAAAACTGAGGTTATTAGTAAATGACGTGGCCCCTTCAATACGAAATTGATTTATTCTGCTAGGTTCGTTGTCATGTGCCCGTATCATAGATCCCCATCATACGATTATGTCCACTATTCAAAGGGCATGTTAGCGAGGTATGCTACATTTTAATTGTTGATGGCGTGCATGTTATCCAATATTTCATGGAAACAATGTTGGACGAGTTCGTACCCTATCGAGAAAAGTATACCCATTAATGCAAACAATGACCAAAATATGGTATAGCATGATTGTGAAAATAATGGCTTAACCCTAATAACTAACCTTAACCCTAAAAAAATTGATAGCCGATGAGAGAGAGTGTTAAAGCACATCCAATTAGGCACACTTTCATACACCCTATCAAAAATTGATCTATTTTCCTAAATCTTGAAAAGAAAAAGAGGCCTATTTGGCCAATTAAAAAAATTGACATATTTAGCCTATTTAGTCGAAGAAAAAAATAAAGCTTTTGAAAAATACATATTTTTGAACTAACATGACTAATTTACCTAAAAAGGCCCATTTCTAAGTATATTTATGAAAATGGGCTGATTTTAGCATTATTTACTGAAAAGGGCCAGTTTTGGCAAAACGCGTCCACGTAGAAGCCTTTTAGAGGGAAATTTTCAGCAAATTGCGCCCCTGGGGAAGTATTTTTTCCATTTCAGGACAAAAATGCTTTGACGTGGACGCGCTTTGTTGACGTGGCAAAAACGTTCCCCCAGGGGCGCGTTTTATTTCATGTTTTTTATAGGTTAGGGATTTTTGCATGTTTAGTCCTTAAGGTTTTTTAAGGTTTTTAGGTTTAGGGTTTTGCTAAAATAATATAAGTTTAGGGTTTAAGTTTTTGTTAAAATAAGTTAGGGTTTAGGGTTTTAATGAATTTTAAAAATAAATCAGATTTAGTATTATTTTATAAAAATTAATTAAATTAGGGTTTATGGTTTTAAATAAATTAAGTAAATTAGGGTTTAGGGTTTAAGGTTTAAAGTTAAAATTAATTAAATTAGGGTTTAGTTTTTTTAGAATAATATTGTGTTTATTTTTTAACAAAATTGACTATTTTTACCTTGCAAAAATATTTTAAGAAGATGTTTCTGAACAAATAGTGTCAAAAACGGTTCAAGCATGATGTGCTGTGTGCAAAATTATTGAAAAAAGCTCCCACGTGGACATTCTTTTTCTACAGTAGTTCTTGGAAAAATAATTTTGAAAAGATATTTCTAAACAACTAGTGTCAAAAACACTTCAAGCAGGATGCAATGTTAGCAAAATTTCTAAAAAAGGCTCGACGTGGACGCTCTTTTTCTACAGTAGTTCATGTTTGGCCTTAGGCTATAAACAAGGCAAATTTCATTCTCAGGTTGCATAAGTTACAACAAGAAAAATTAGAGAGGCTAAACCGAATAGAAATTGAAGATGAGTGAACATATTAGTGCTATTATTTACTATTATGGTGAGATCCGTGACACCGAGAACGATGTTATTTTTATATTAAAGAACACACGCGAATGGTTTTTAACTAGAGTATAGGTTTTAGAGAATTTCGTAAAAGAATTAGGCGTAAAATCTTCAGACCGATGCCAAGTAGGGTTTATTCTATTAAGTATCGATTTTGTGTATCAATTGATCCCATGACATATTACTCATTTGATATCAAAGGTGGTCGTAACTTTGAGGGATGGTGCAGATTTATCTTATTAGTAGATCACTCTATCTTGAGTTGTATGTTCAATTTTCATCACTAAATGAAACATTTGCAACTTCAACATCAATTGTCGTTCGAGAGGAATACACGAACCCTACCCAACACTCCGTTAGTGAGAGGCAGAATACTAAAGCACCTGTGTTTGTTAGCAGTATGGAAAACACAACTCCTATGTGACATTTGGTTACTGGATGGGACATGCACATCTGTGGGTCAATGTTCGATGCTGGAAATACATATTGGGGAATGACATCAACTTCTAGTGGTTGGTAATCCACATCTGGTTGGGGACGTTACGAAAAGTCCATAAGAAGGGATGATGTACTCCCTACGACTTCTATCAACGACGGGACCTCATACGTTGCAGATGATGGTGAGTTGGATGATAAGTCCAATGTAGATCCACCTCAAGAGCCCGGCCTCGATGGTGCAAAAGTTGCATTATTTTTTGAACCGGAGCCTGTTCCATCCGAACCTGAAGACATTGAAGGGGGTTCAAATGAAGAAGAAAAAGATCTGCAATTCAGGGCATACTCACCTCCAGCCCACATGCATAATATTGATATATCGACAGATGATGCTTTGGAGTTTCCAAATCTACCACACAGAACGCGTAACCATACAGGTTCACCATTGGATTCGGGTGAATTGGTAGTTGGTAAGGATTTTTCTAGTAAGGATAGTTTTCTTGGTGCTTTAAAACAACATAGCATCAATCATAGGGTTAACTATAACGTGGTTAAATCCAAATCTGAGAAGTTCGAGGCTAAATGTGCAGTGCAATACGGTACATGTTCATGGAAAATCATTGTTTCTTTTAGGAAAAAGACAGGCTTGCGAGAAATAAAAAAAATACAATGGTCCACATACCTGTGTTTCCAGTACAGTATCACTGGGTGTTTAGGGTTTTAAATAATAATGTTATACTTAATGTTTCATTATTTAATGTACTTCGTTGACATGTGTTTCATAAGATCATCCCAAGATGGATTCAGGTATAATAGCTAGCTTAATACTACCGATGTTGAAGATAGATCCTAGGACTTTTGTGTCATGTATAATTGCCAGTATTCGTAGCCAATTAAGGTACACGCCCTCCTACCAGAAGGCTTAGATAGCTAAGAAGAAGGCATTAGAAAATATGCATAGTGGGTGGGACGTTTCATATAATGAGATTTAGCAGTAATGTCAGGTGCTTGAGAGGTACATTCCAGGTTACATAATAGACATTGAAATAGTACCTGCGTACTACAACGACCGATTGCTCTATGGATGCCAAGTGTTCAAGCATTTGTTCTGGAGCTTTAAGCAATGTCGATGAGCATTTGTGTACTGCAAGCCATTGGTACAAATTGACGGTACCTTTATGTATGGTAGATATACACATCAACTATGGCTCGCTGTGGCACAGGATAGTGATGGGAGAATCCTTCCAATTGTGTTTGCAATAACACCGGGGGAGTCAGTTGATGACTGTGATTTCTTTCTTTCTAGGTTAAGGAGGCATGTATGCCCCTAACTTGATATCTGCGTTATATCGGATTGGGGCACTGGAATACTAGCCGTAGTTGAGCAAAAGGGAAGCTTATGGGATCGCACACACCAGCGGTATTGTCTAAGGCATATTGCGTCCAACTACTACCGGCAATATCGATTTATGACTGAACAACAGTAAGTGACCAACATGGGTATTTAATCTTTATTAATATACTTTCGTTTGTAATATTCAATTTATTCTGAATGGAATATTGGTATGTAATTTTCGCTATCAACTTATATTGGCAGGGTACGAGATCAATAGGGACCGTTTTCATGAGATGTTTAGGATTTTCTATTCAGTTAACGATTAAGGTGCAGACTACCTCTGTAACATACCTTTCGAATAGTGGACACAAGCATATGATGGTGGCCTACGATATGGTCATATGACCACAAACCTGATTGAATGCATAAATTCTATTCTAAAAAGATCACGCCATCTACCGATAACCTCAGTTGTGCGAGAGACATATTTTTATTTAGCGGCACTATTTCCAAAGCGAGTAGCGAATTATAAAGGCCAAATATAAGGAGGCTATATACGGTTCTAGAAGGTATTACAAGATATTAATAAGGTGAAGGCACGTGCAACACGATGCACACAGTGTGTCACGATTGCGACAAACTATAATTTCGTGTAGCGGATTTTGATAGACCGAGCTCATGTATTACCAGCAAGCAATATCTTGTACACCTGATAAATATGACTTGCGACTATGGGACGTTTGACGCACTTCGTTATCCATGCGCTCATGCAATTGCAGTTTGTCAGAATCTCCATTTGGATCCCATATGATATGTCGACAAAGTGTACAAAATAGAATACATGTACAATGTGTAGAGACACATATTCCCACCAGTCCCAAATGAACGTAAATAGTTGTCTGTATCGCTTGTTCCATTTAAGTTGTTATTGGATAGAGAATTGCGTCGCAAACCAAAAGGTCGACTTTGCTCGAGTAGAATATGTAATAATATGGATATCCGGGAAAGAACAAACCAACAGAAGTTGTGTGGATGGTGTAACAACCTATGCCATACAATTCAATCATGTCCAAACTAAAATAGTTGATAATTGCTATAATGAAACTATATTGCATTATTTATATTCCGCATTATTCAAAAGAACTTCTGTTTTATTAAAAATATAAAATTAATTTACTATTAAAATATTAAAAACAACTTTTTATTTTATTAAACGAAACAGTATAGAAATAGTTTGTACAAATATATTAAAAAAATCAATGTATATTCCGGTCAGAATCAGTGCCACATGGGGGTGGTCGACGACTACGCGTTGGATTCTTTCTTGGTTGCACTTCCGGTAGGGGTTATGGTTGCTCCGGCGGGGGTTGTGGTTGCTTTGGTTGTAAGTGTTGGGATGATGACCCACCTTGGTAAAATAAAGAATGTGGAAGTGTTTACATCACCTACGATAGAGGTGTTTGAATCCCATAAGACGATAGGGAGTGGTAATGAGATGAGCTCGTCGATGGTGCCTTGTGCGATCCCTCCGACGATGATGGCCTATATATCATTGGTTGAATAGGAGTAATCAGGAGAAGAGATACAGTGAGTCATGCATTCCAACCTGGCATAGGACTGAGAAAAGGAAACATATAAGGGTTAGGATACATATAAGGGCTAGGAAACGCATCTGGCATAATCTAAAGGGGTAGTGTTATGAGTGTTGTCGATTGAGGCATTGGGCTTGGTGATTGTGTGGGCGTTGTTGATGGGCCCTTGCTGTCATCCCTTCTCATTGGATTTAAAGGGCCTCGTTGTTCCTTTTCGACACGGATTTGCCAATGCCTCTGCTCTTCCGACAGCAAATATGGCTTGCTATAGATTTTAAACCATGGCATGTAATCCGTTGCATACTCTAACTCTGGACAATGATAGGTTTACGATCAGGTATATGATCATACCGATTTTCTCAAATTTTGATATATTCTGATAAGAATACCAGCCAATTCGTATTCGTTTGCCGTAAGTCGATTTTGTGCTGGTTATTGAGCACCTCAAGTTGCTCAAGAATCAGTTGTTGGAATCTAAATTACCGCAACACTCTATCCGTCTGGTATCTTGACAGTAGCATAGTTGACCAATGGGACCTTAACATGCCAAATGTTCAGATTTTGAAAGAATTATTCCTGAATTACTGCCTATATTGCCGAATCCTCGTATGGGGTCTATTGAAACTATATGAACGTGATAAAAATATTAGTTATAGACATAATACTAAATACTAAATACTAAATATAAAATGACTGTTTTATGTATATATATTTTATTTAATACTTACTTGCTCTTCCAACCGTTGGTCTAATAGAAGCCGTATATCTTCAAGAGCGGTAGGTATTCCAACATAACTCGCCGGATGGTTCTACCTAATTAAATAAATTTTCAGCATACAATTTTATTTTAAATCTATGGAATAATTGTAAAATCAAATAAAAATTTTACCTCATTATGAGTAGGAATGTGTATGGGTGGTTCAATCGAATACGTAAAAATAAAAAACAAAACCGAGCCCATAATTGTAGTAGTGATAGACAACCTCTGATTTTGACTTTATTTGGTGGCGTCGCCCCGCACATCTCCCTATAAAATGTTGCCAACACAACAGACCCCTAACTTAATTCGCCAGCTGCTCTAAAATCAACAAGTTTCAGCAGCCACCTCAGATGTACAAGGTTTCGTGACAAGTCCGGTATCAAATAACCTCCAATCATCTCAAGGATGTATGCTCGAGCATATTGTATTCTTTCTACTTCAATCGAATCATTCCCGGCTCCGAGAATGTGTCTCGTAACCAGCCCATCTCGATCAGACCTCCGTAAATATTATCTGGAATCACACCTAAAAGATCGTATCATATAGCTCCCCAATCAACAGATTGAACAGACCTGGTGAGTGTGGACTCATCCATCGGCAATCCTAATTGTAACTGGACGTCTTCCAAAGTGATAGTACACTCTTTGCATGGAAGATGGAATGTGTGCGTCTCAAGTCTCCACCTCTTTATTAACACGCTGATGAGTTTCGGGTCTAACTTTCACCCCCGGCCTATAGTGGCCGCATGCCAAAAACCCGCTTCCCTCAAGTAATTTTCTATCAACGATGATGGAAGACCAGACATATTACGAATATAACATTGTAACACCCGATCTACTGATGTTATAAAAATTATAAAATACAAGTTAATTAAAATTACATAAATGAAAAAATATTAAATAATATTAAAAATTAAAATTAATTAAAATGACATAAATGAAAAAATATTAAACAATATTCAAAAATTAAATTTAACCCTTACCATTTTCATTTATTCGACGGAGATATGTTTATGATCGAGAATAGTTAATTCCCTAGCCGTTGCTAACACGATCAAATATTTTTGAAATTATAAAAAAACTATTTTAGAAAAAGTTAAAGTAAATAACTAATTAAAGAGAACTTTGAGAAATTTAATGAGAAATTTGAGAGCTTTAGGGAGAAATTTTAGAGTTTTTTTTTAGCTAAAATTTGAAGAAATATTGTGTGAAATAATAGGAGGGGGTTTTATACTTTCTTTTTACCGTTGGACCCCCTCAATGGAGCAAAACGTGCCCCTGGGGGAGCATTTTTGCTACATCAACAATGCGCGTCCACGTCAGTGCGTTTTGTGCTGACATGACAAAAACGCTCCCTTAGGGGTGCGATTTGCTGGAAATTTCCCTCTAAAACGCTCCTACGCGGACGCGTTTTGCCAAAACCGACCATTTCCGGTAAATAATACTAAAATCAGCCAATTTCCGTAAATATACTTAGAAATGGGCCTTTTTAGGTAAATCAGTCAACATACATCTCTCTATTTTTTTTTTCTCCTCTTATCATTTCAATTTGGAATGATTATTTTTTATGTATTAGAAATAGAAATCACTCTCTCTTTTTTATTTATTGATTCACTTTTCTTCCTTATCAAGTACACTTAAACTTTGTCGATTGAGTTTTAACTCGATTAGCATGGACGTTGTTGCCAGTACAAAAAGATGTGAGTTTGAGTGCGTTGAAACACATTATCCTCCTATTTATGAGTTGGGAAGAGACTATAGGTAGTTTTAAACTTTGTATCAAGAAGAAAAATTATAATCAAAATCTATAATAAGATTATTAAAAAAAAACACTTAAACTTTATTTTCTTTCTACTTACTCTTTTCAATCTTTCAACTTTTTCACTCAAAAACACACACCCTTAAATCATAGGTGACAACGAACTTGTTGAAATTGACCAAAACTCCCTATAACCATGTTTATAAAAGTGAAGCAGTCTTACCATTTACCCAAAATTTCTAGAACTAAGATTTGTTTGACATTGTGAGTAGCATATGAAGAGTTGTTTGAGATCCTTTCCATATTGAGTCCACTATCATCTCTTTTATTATTCTTAAACTAAAATGTCATTTTATATTGTATTTGGTCGATCAAAGTTAGATTTACTGATTTTTATTATTAGTTTCAACCTATACTCACCTCTCCCCGTCATCAATTACATCAATAATTCTTTTATCTCCATCACCACTGACGTACTCTTTTTTTATAATTAAAAAGGTAAATCTTCCAGTAGCTCACATTCTGACTAGTCTAACCTCCACCATGCATTAACCCCCAATTTTAACTTTACCAAATTAATATTATTTTTAATTGAGTTTTAGTTTAATTGTTATGAATATTATTGTCAATATTAGAAGATATGGGTTTAAGTATGCTGAAACACATTATACTCCTATTTCTGAGTTGGGAATAAGATATAGATAATTCTAAACATTGTGTTAATAATATTCAATTTCAACTTTTTTATTAGAATAATATTTTTAAAATTAATTTATAAAATAAATAGTTTTAGATTATTTTTCTTTTAAAATATGTGTTTTTCAAAAGATATTTGATATCTCTTGGGTATTAATTCTCCACGTACTGCATATTCTTTAATCATTTAAACATTAAAAGTTAAATACACTAGTTGGAACTCCGCACCTATAGATGTCGAGTTTTTATTGGCTTTAATTCGAGATAATAAATTCTCAAATAAATTATAATGACTCAACTTTGACACTTATTATTGGTGTTGAAGTTAGTCAACAAACATTAATCTAGAAATTTATTAATAGTAGGCTCAATCATTTTTTTTTTATTTTCACACAAAATCCAAAACCCTCCCTTAAGAAAGCTTAAATTCTTTACTTTCCTATTCCTAAATATAGAATTCTCTTACTTTAATCCAATATTAAAAATGATTGGGTTGAGATTTCAACTTGAACACATAGCTTGTGTTAAAATTACTCAAATTCTAAGTAAAAATTAAAAAAATCAATTTAAACTTTGTGAAAAAGTACATTAATTTGATATTGCAAGTGTTAAAGTTAAAATATACTGAAAAAATAAATAAAAGGCTAAAATAATTTTTTGTAAATTAGAAGGACTTTTATAAAAAAATCCTAAAATTATTCATTAATTTATACAATATTAAGTGCATGATATTAAAATGTTGTGTTCAAAACTTCATTCTTGGGTTTATAAGCTTCATGTACATTCTTCGATTGGCTATAACTCTGGTATGATCAGTCAACTGTCCACCATTGATACTTCCAGCTACTGATTTCATAACACAAAATCATTCAGGGTTTCAAGTGGTTGATTTGTTTGTGACTTTCAGTCCTGTTTTCCTTTTTTGACTTTTGACTTTTGTCTTTTAGTAACTTTTTATGTATGTTAGTTGTTTTTTAATAAAATTACATGAAAAATGAGTATAACGCCTACCAATCAACCAAACAAACAAAATCCGTTGCCATTGGGACTAAATTGAGCAATTCAATAAAGCAGAAATGTTTTTTTTGAATAAGGATAGATTTGTATAATTATAACTTAAGTTAGTATTACATCGTTTTTCTTTTATTATTTAATTATTATGCTCTAATAAAATATTACTCTATTTATAAACTTTTTAGAAAGTATTCGCAAATAATTTAAGAAATAAATATCTTTATAATTTACGTGATCAAGTTGTATTGATTGAATCCAAAACATTAATTAACGCGTTGAAGGCGCATCAAGGGACCACCTTTGACATCCCACTATCTCTTTTATTATCTTTGTCAGCTCGCATCATCTTTTAATGGTGTCATTTACTTTCATACTATCAACACAAGTTTATAAGTTTGTTTTTTTGCATAAGAAATAAATTTCCTTGTAATTTACAAAATCAAGTTGTCAAACTGATTGAACCTAAAACATTGACTAAGACGTTGGAGGCGCCTCAAAGGACCACTTTCCACACCTCACAACCTCTCTTCTTATCTTTGGAGGCCCACATCATCCTTTAATGGCATCCTTCACCGCTAAGCTATCAACACAAGTTTATAAGTTTCTTTTCTTGAATACAAGATATTTTAGTATTTTTTATGTCTGTTTTATGGTCCATATTTAGAGTTCATGGCTATCGCTTCTAATAATATCGTCTTCAACATTCAAACCTATATTTTCTCTTTTAAAATGTAATGTACTTTACCATAACACCTAACCATTCCATACCAATATATTCATACCTAAAAATCTATTGAAATGTTTGTAAAGTTTTGTGTATTCGACGTAAATGATGATTTGTGGGCATAGGATTCAAGCTACTGAGGGGATGACTGATAGACAACCACCATAAGTTGTTTATATTTGTAAACTATAGCATATAATTATTGCTAGAGTTTGCTGATATGATAATATTGCTTGCAGGCATAGGATGATGATAGAAGGACACATTAATGGTCAATGCTGAATTCTTAGTTGTGGACCAACCCTCGACATACAACGTCCTATTTGGGGGACTATAGGGGGAAAAGGATAAGTTAATTTTGGCCACCTTTAGTGTAATTGTCAAGTTTCCAACTCTTCGAGAAACTAGTTTTATAAAAGAAAATCAACCGACAATTAAATATTATCATATCTTATCATTACAGCTAACATGGTAGGAAAATTTCTCGAAAAATAATAATGTTAGAAAATGTAAATTAATCAAAATAGACATTTGAGGCATGAGACATTATCTTTACGGCTTTTTTATGCTTTTAGTAGTGAAAATAACAAATAGATGTATCTTCTTATGAGATACCTTTCATATGATTGCATATTTTAATTAGATATATAAATTTTCAGGTGATGATGTAATACAAATGTTAGACCGACAATAATTAATTATAATTAATTAAAAATTTATAAAAAATAAAAATAATAATTAAACCGGTTCAACATGTCCAATTGCTAATTTTTGTCATAATTTTTTATTTTTATTGATTTTGAGCAATTTTCGATTCAACCGGTTCAACCACTTTATTAGAACTAATATAAGAACTAATATACCAGTTGGTTCTTTGTTCATTTTGTCCGACCAATCAATCCAGTCTTATTTGAAGAACACTGGTCACATTATTAAATATGAAAATTATGCATAAAATTTAATTTGAGGTGCATTTTAATACATGTATTTTGATTTTAAGAAATTATACATATTAAATTTTAATTTTGGTTTAAATATATTTATAATTTTTATTTTTATTAAAGTTTACATATTTAAAAAATGAATACATCAATTTATTTTATATTATATAAATAATATCATTTGTGTATGTAAAAGGAAAACCCAAAATGGTGTTATGTCAATAATAATACTAATGGTTTGTGAAAATCAAATTAAATTGTCATATATAAAATTATACAAAATAAAAGTTCATATATAACATTACCTATTGAACCAAAATTCATATATAATTTTAAGATTTATCCTAATAAATATCAAACCAAATGTTTGTCCATAAAATGAAAAAAATTTCATTTAGGCCACCTGCTAAAATTTTAAAAATTTTAAATTAGTAAAGGTAAAATTATACTTTGGCCCTTAAAAATGATAAAAAAATTAATTTAATATTTTAAAAATTATAAAGATATAAACTATTAAAATAGTAAAAGTACATTTTTACTGTTGTAAAAATTATAATTTAATTTTGACCCTAAAAATTTTTGTGAGTTCTCCCTGCCCAAGCTTGAATTTAGGTTAACCAAATTCGTTTTACTATTTAGTCATTCATAAAATATAAAATATGCTTTAAATTTAAATTATAATTTTTATTATAGAAATGGAATTTGGGCTTGGCTGGTTTGATCCAAGATAAATCCTTATCGGGCCATGGACAAGTTCAGATAAACTATATGGGATGGATTGGGCACATCCAACAGCAAAGAGTTGCCAAGGGGAAACGCACCCACTGTCAAGCATGGAGTATCCGGGTGGTTCACATCAAGCCCAAGTAGATGGTCGAGTTTTCTTTCCAATACCTATAAATTTTATTTAATTATAATTTTATTTTTAATATTAAATTTCGGATATTACAATTTGATGATGGAGTCTGGTTGAAGCCATTTTGAATTTTAATAATTTTACATTATCTTAGAATTATATTTATATAAAATTAACATTTGCTTCTCTCTCTTTTTTTTATTTTTATGAGTCGAACAAATATTAATCTTTTTTCTGAAAGAATCCACCGAAAAGGGGAGGTATTCCAATACAATAAAGTTACATAGCGTCTATTTTTCGTTGGTAAAGGGGTATATTTCCATGAGTTTGTCTTGGTATCGTGTTCATACTGTCGTATTGAATGATTAGGTTGCTTGCTTTCTGTTCATATAATGCATACAGCTCTGGTTGCTGGTTGGGCCAGTTCAATGGATCTATAGGAATTAACCGTTTTTGATCCCTTCAATTCCTTTCTTGATCTAATGTGGAGACAAGGTATGTTCATTATACCCTTATTGGCAACTATCTGGGATTGGGTATATTGGGATTTAGAGATTTTTGTGATGAGCATACATGAAAACCTTCTTTGGACCTGCCCAAGATTTTTGGAACTTATTTATTTCTCACAGGAGTGGCTTGCTTTGGCTTTGGTACATTTCATGTAACAGGATTGTATGGTCTTGGAATATGGGTGTCAGACCCTTATAGACTAACTGGCAAGGTCCAAATTGTAAATCCGGCGTGGGGCATGGAAGGTTTTGATCCTTTTGTTCTGGGAGGAATAGCCTCTCATCATATTGGCATTTTAGCGGGCTTATTCCATCTTAGTGTTTGCCCGCCCCAATGTTTATACAAAGGATTATGTATGGGAAATATTAAAATCGTCCTTTCTTGTAGTATAGTTGTTGTCTTTTTTGCAGCTTTTGTTGTTGCCAGAACTATGTGATATAAGATTGAAGGTAGTTCACGTGATAGTGCTAAGTCATTGATTGTGTAAAAAGATAGGATAGAATATTCTTAGAGAAAAAGAATCTGATCTCTTAATATCTATGTAGAGAGATTATAAAGAGAGGATGCACGGTAAAAGCAATGTCATGGAAAGCTTCAATATTGTGCATCTAGATGTGGTAAGCTGTAGGCCCGACCCTGGGGGTCATCTCGAGGTGCGGTCGCCTAGGGCCCAAGGTTGAAAAGAGTTCAATTTTTTTTTAACTTTTAAAAGGAAAAAATTACCAACTTTTTAGGAGCCCCAAATTGTTTTTTTTTTTTTAGGTTTTAAGGGTTTAAAATTTTTTTTACCAACTTTTTAAGGACTTAAAATTTTTTCTTCAACTTTTAAAAAATATAAAATCCCATTTTATTATTTACCTAGGGCCGTAAGAATATCAAGAATAGGTGTGGTAAACTACTACACATGATTGTACTTCACCTTAAAAGTTGGTGTTGGAGTCTTGGGATATGACATGATTTGAAATGAGGCTCACTTGGATAAATCTCCTCATGATTTTGCAATAGTCACTTGGCTTAAGTTTTCCCTTTTGTTTGGGTGGTTATTTAGTGATATACTTTTGGGCGAGGGAAAATTTTCTTATGTAGATAAAATGCCAAAGTTAAGTTTTAGGTGATAAATTTAATTGAGGAGATAGTAAATATAAGAGTTTAAATTAGATAATACGTTTCAGTGTATTTGAATCTACGTCATCTTACATTGACAATAATAACTATTACCAATTAAATTAAGACTTAATCAGCCTTTTGATTTTGACAAACTAATTTTTAAATGGATGGGTTTTATGTTCATACTTTAGGGTTTTGGAAGTTGATACGTTATTAAGCTCTAATCTTTCTACTTGTTTAGCCTTTGAAAAGTTACATAGACCCTTTACATTAGAGATTCCCTATTTTCTCACCATGTCACCATGCCTTTTTTTCAATCTTTATATATACAGGGATAAAGTGAAAGACGAAAGAAAAGAGGGTCCATTTTCCACCTCATTGGTGATTCCACTCCCTTTTTCATGCCAACTCTGATGAAAAGTGAGATTTCAATCCCATAATTAATTAAGCTTGTATTTAAAGTCATTTTGGAAGTTGGAGCCAAATCATCAACAATTAAACATGATTATCACTTATCTCTCAATCCTTGGCTTAATCTTACCGTCATCTCTTGTAGATTACTTTTGCATATCATATTATTCCTATAGGATTTAATTTTGTAAAGAAATATATGTAGACCATATAGGATTTTATTCCTATAGGATTTCATTGCATCTATTATTCTATAATCTATAACTATTAATAATTTAAAAAGAGAAAAAAGAAAAACACTGTAGATGTTTTAGTTTTAGCCATTAACACATGGCCTTTTCTTTTTCCTACTAGGGTGAGAGAAGAAAGAATGCAACATATCAGATTGCGAACAAATATAGATTTTATCTCTAATCTTCTTTTTGGTTCAAATCTTCAACTTTTTTCATAATATATATATATAGATAATGACATTGCGATTCAAGTTGCCTAAGATGATGAAGAAGCTGAGCAAAATTATTAAGTTGGGGGTGTGGCCTTTTCCATGTATTATTACGATGGACATAAACGTGGCATCCCGCTGTCTACGTGTTGCGGAGAGGATGATGAAATTGAAGATGCATACCACCTATTTTGGGAATGTCGTCATGTGCAGGTTGCTTTCACCTCCCCTTTATTTTTGTGGATTAAAGTTTCTTGACTGCAATGATATTATTAATAATTTGGTGATGCTTTCAAAAACGAAGATGAGCTTATGGGCGGCATTGTTCGATGATGGATTGCCATGATGGGTATATTTAATTAATTACAAGCATAATTTGTAGTGTTCACAGCAGCTGCACTGTAATAGCCCAAATTTGACCGAACTTAAATAAAACCAAATGAAATAAATAAATGAATAAATGCTTATTTATTTAACAATCCATATAAATTTCTTACAAGAGCCCAAACACAAGCCCAAATACTTTAGACCCGTTACAGCAAACCTAAAATAGCTCAGACCCGTTACAACAAACTCAAAATAGCTCGGACAATTCAGAAAACCCAAAATAGCCTGGACAGTTATACACACCCAAAAGCAGATAGTTACACCTACCCGTAGCCCAAACCTAAACAAGACTCAAATAGTAAAGGCTCGAATTTTAATTACCAGCTAGGGTTTTTAACCCTAGCTCTTTCTCCTCGCGCCGTAAATAGAAGATTCCAGAAGCCATCTCAACGGACGCGTCTGCTCATCTCTCACGTCGTTCCAGTGACCCCCCATCAACGCTGTGACTCTGCCTCCGAAATCAGCGCGCGAATCTACACCAGCCCTCCTCACCACCAGATTTCTCGCAAGTACCTGCAAAAGAAAAGGAAACACAGCAAATACGGAAAAAAGAAAAAGGAAACTAAAATAAAAGGATTTCAGCAGATCACAGTCAAAGATACGGTGGATACAGTGGACAAGAAATGGAAAGAAATCGAAGATTTCTTTCCCAGTTTATGTAACAAAGTAGTGGCTATAAAAGCCCAAATAAAATGATGTAAAGAGTTACGTTCAAAAAAAGAATACACACAGAGAGAATCAATAAAAATTTAGAGATTCAGCAAAAGAAATTGTTCTCGCACACATATACAGAGCAAGCATCTCAATCGATTGAAAACACAAAGGTGAAATTTTTTAAATATATGTACATATATATACTGCAAATAATGAAAAGAGAAAGCAATACCTTTAATCGGCGTTGGAAGGCAAGGTTTTTAAACCTCCGACCACCGCATGCGGTGGAGAAGACGAGGGCGCATGAGCGTGTACAGACCCCTAGATGGAGGTTCGGTGACCCTCCGGATACCCCTCCCCAACTCTCTTTCAGAGAGTTTTTTTTTCTTTTTTTCTCAGAACCGATTCAAAATGATTTAAAACTAATAGTTTGGCTTATATAGCCACAACAGAACGACGCCGTTTTAGCTTAATCCAATAAGCTTAAAACGATGTCGTATTAAGGCTAGGATTCGCGCGTTGACCCGATTACCCGGGGAGGATCCGTGTGTTTTTGAGAATTGGATTAATTACCCAATCGGTCCTTTCACCATTTTTTGTGTTTATAATCACGTTTTTTTATTTATGATTTGGCCTTAACAGTTTGTATTTGTTTCAATTTAGTCCTAAATGGACTTTTAAGGCTTAGCTAGGGAAACGGTGCCGTTTTGGGGATTAGGGCAAATTGCCCAGTAAGTCCATTAATTCAAACGTGCTTTCCAGATGGCCCTCGAATTCTATTCTTTAAAAAAAAACCTATAAATTTTAATTCGTTTTAATTTCACCCTTTTATATACTTTTAAACTTATTTTAATTTATTATATAGATATTATTCATTATATTATTTATATTTTCAAAATTTGTAAATTATTATTATGCATTATATTTTAACTTATATATCTTATATATTTATTTATTTATATTATACATTATTTTAAAACTTACATTTTTATATTATATATTATAAATTATTTCATTTATTATTATTTTATATACTATTATATATTATCTATTTTAAAATCCACTATTAAATATTATATTTTTATGTATTATTAAATGTTTATATTATTTGATATACTATCATATTTTTTATATTTTATCCTAAAATTAATGTTTATCTATAATATATTATTATCACCCATTTCTAAATTGTATTTTAATTATATACACATATATCCAAATTACTCACTTTATTTTATTAAACCTTTTTATATTTTTATATTATAAATTGTCCATGTATTAAATGCTATTTTCATGATTTTATAAAGTATTGATTGCTTGATAACATATGTTACTATATTATTATTATTATTATTTTTATATATTATTGTATTTGTTCGTCTTGTTTTGTTTTTATACAATTATACATCATGCATCATTTTCTCGTTTATTAATATGTTTAAATATATGTTGAATTACATGTTTATATGTTTTATCTATTCTTCTTTAATATATGTTGTTTTTTTGTATGTATATTTTATTTATTTAAAATTTGCCATATTTTATATTTCTTATATATATATATCAATTAATGTATGACATTTATGTTATTGTTATTATGCTTCTATTTACCTATTACTATAATATGCTATCTTGTATGTTATGTTTTATTATGTCAATGTGCTCCTTCATGTATCATTTTTAAAAACGAGACTTCAAAGTTTTCAAAAATAAAAAGGCAATGCTTGGTGTTTGGAAGCTTTGAAAAAGTAGTGCCCTAACTTATTGGGTCGCAACTTTTCTCGTTGAGTTCGAATAGTCAAGTACCTTCTAAATCTTTTAAGGTTTTCAAAATACGAGCAACTGTCTTGGAATTTCAAAGCATTGTGTCCTAACTTATTGGATGTGGCGTTTTGTCGTTTCGAGATAGGGATTTCAAAAAAGGGGGGCTAACTTAGTGTCAATATGTTAATACAAGTGAATCTCAATTTTCAAAATCAAAATATTCTAAAAAGGATTGCATCTTAAAATTTTTGAATTTCCGACATTAAAGACACTTGATAATCAATTAGGTACCAATTTTTGGGCGTTCACGAGGTGCTAACCCTTTCTCGTCGTAATTAGGCTCCCGAACCTGTTTTCGATTTTGTAGACCAAAACTAATGATTTTAAAACAAAATGTTTTAAAGGTGATCCAATCGCACCTAAAAGATTGGTGGCGACTAGAGGTGATCATGGGTCGGGCGGGCGGGTTCGGCCGGCCCAAGTAAAATTTTAGGCCCGGCTACTAGGCTAGGCCCACCTACCAAATATGGGCCTAAAATTTTACCCAAGCCCGGCCCGAAATAAAATTACTAAGCCCGAGCCCGGCCCGGCCCGACCCATATTAATTTTTTTTTCTTATTTTATTAAATAAAAAAATTTAAAAATATAATAAATCAAATATATTTAAAAACATAAAAATAAATATTAAAACAAATAAAAATAATACTAAAACAATTCTTAAAACAATACACAAATTAACAATATAATAAAAAATAGTTATATTAAAAATTTAAAATAATTAAAAATAAAAACAAAAAATATATTAATATATAATTGGTAGGTAGGCAGGCTGGCCAAAAACTCTTACTCGAGGCCGGCCCGTTTTTTAAGCAGACCTCGTTTTTTGCCCAAACCCATTTTTCGGCCTATATTTTACCCAAACCCTCCCATTTTTAGGCGGGCCTTGGTGCCGGCCGGCCGCCAACCCATGATCACTCTAGTGGCGACTCATGTTTTCGTTTTTAAAGTCGATTCCCATTTTCCAAAACTCGATTTAAAAATGGTTTCAACATGCCCAAAATGAAATTTGGGGGTCATAACAGTTAGTTAGGCTTAAGTAGCATAAGCCACGGTTGGGGTATCCTTAGAGTTAAATGTCGATTTAAGTCTTCCACATAGTGGCCATACAATGCCCTATGGAGCAACAACCGGCGTAGGCAACGCCTTGACCCTCCTCTAAAATCACAAATTATTATTTTAGTCTCTTTTGAAATGATTTGTTTAATAGTAAAAACACACTTTCATTTTCCCCTTAAAAATGAAAAATAAATTTCAATTTAATCCTTTCAAAATTTTAAAATAAAACTTCATCAAATACACTACTAAAAAACCTCAAAAATAAGAGTGAAAGTTAAGCTCTATTTATTTAAGGAAAAATGTTTCCTAAAAAATTAATATCTAAAATGTACATAAAGTGGTTTTGGGGAGTAAAATTACTATTTAACCCTTTAAATAAATTGAAATTCAAAATGAAAATCTTTGTCTATCGTCCAAATATGTAATTACTGTACATAGTTTAACATGTAAAAAGTTAAAAAAAAAATTCTCTTACTTAAATATTTTGCATTTGATGAAAAATCATTTTTCATCCAAAAAGTGATTATTTTGCATTTGTCAGTGTAAAGTTATTAAAAAATATGAAACTGGTAATTTAGTGTTAAAGGAAGTGTCCACTTTCTGCCCACCAAATTTGAGTGGTGGCAGTTTTTATATTTAGGTGTTGACAATTTATTGAACTTTATATGTGAGCTATGTTGATTTTTTGGTGAACATCTAGCCTGTTATGGAAGATCATGTTACTATGGAGTATGAATATTGAGAATTGATTTGGATCAAAATTCCTCAAAGCAATCATATGGATGATGGACTTCAGACTACAAAATCGAACTTAGCCTAGACCACATGGCCTACTACACGAGCGTGTGGATTGCCCCTATGAACCACACGACCATGTGCCACTGAAACACTAGGATTTTCGCTTCTTACACGGCCTGGACCCTTCCACACGGTCATGTCTCTCTTGTAGCTTAATTTTTAAATTTTTTCACACGGCCATATGCCCTTATTTCTTAAATTTTACAATTTTACCTAGAATTTTATGTTTTGTGCATATTAGTCCTTGAATGGTTTCCGAATTGTTTTTAGTATTTAATTTATGTAATTAAGTACCTGATAGTATGAATAATGCTTTAATCATTTATTTAAATGACTGTATTAATATTAAATATATATCCAATTGCATGAATTACGAGTAATCATATTTATTTTATATTTACGATTTTTCGTATAACATGCCTTAAGTCATTGCTAAATGGAACCTTTGAAGAATATATGATTTTTCCATTGAATTAATTGATTGAAAGCATATATATTGCTGTATTATTCGATTTTTTTTGTCATAATATTTGTTTCGTTATGATCTGTTTTAAGCATGCCTTATTTTGTTGCATGGGTTGGGGCAAATTGTAAAGGGAAGTTCTTGCAAACTATAAATCTGCAAATCTGGAGGTTAAT
This sequence comes from Gossypium arboreum, assembly GCF_025698485.1. Lineage (NCBI taxonomy): Eukaryota > Viridiplantae > Streptophyta > Magnoliopsida > Malvales > Malvaceae > Gossypium > Gossypium arboreum. Next base: position 7,260,331 of record NC_069073.1, on the reverse strand, counting down.
CCACATATTATCTGGCAGCTTTTATCTGCAAAAATGTTGTGTATTCACAATCATCTAGCAGCGTATTAACCTACAACATGGGTGATTCGTCCACCCATTATCTAGCAGCTTTTATCTGCAATTATATTGTGTTTTCACAACTATCTGACAACATATTAACTTGCAACATTTGGTGGTTCATCCACAACCCGGTGTGTGGAATGGACAAGTTTTGGGGAACTTGTATGGTGTGTAGCAGTGGGGTAGGATCTTATCTGTTAAACCGAATCTGTTTGCATCCATAAAGCGTGTGCTTAAAATTTAAAAATTTCTGATATGATATGGTATATGTGTTTTTGCTTATACATTGTGAAAATTGTTTTGTTATTTTGATATACCGAATTTGCTAAATGTGATTTAAGCTATGTAATTTGAATTAATATGCTAATCGGTTGCTTTGGTTGTCTTGTGATGGAACTCACACTGAGTTTTCATAGCTCACCCCCTTATTTTCCTTCTTTTCAGATAACCCACAAGGTTAAGACCCGAACTCGACATTTGGAGGGCTCGACTTGAAATATTGGTTTCTATATAAAAGTATTTTAGATTGATTATTTTATAATTTCGGTTATTTGAAACTATATTAATATAATTGTGGCATGTGACTTAGCTTATGGTTTTTACTTAGGCATGCATGACATTTAAATAATTTAGGCTATTAGATTATGAATCCTATCTAATTATGGATGAAACATGATTTTTATTAAAATTACGTTAATATCACTTTTCCGCTGCTAAATTGTGAATGTATTTTGTTAAGAAAGTAATTCAGATTTTCAACTAAGTTTTCAATAGTAAACATCGTTATAATGAAGGTTTTAAACTTTATTATTTTTCTTAAAACTCCCGAGTTTTCTTGAAAAGAGACTAAAACTTCCTTCTAAAATAAAAAAAAATGTTTGAAATTAACTATTTTTCTAAAACTCCGATAATTCTGTCAGGCCATTTTGAGTGGCTATTGTAATCTTATTCTGTTAGGCCATTTTGAGTGGCTATTATAATCTTTCGAATTCAAATCTAACATATAGGCCGGATTAGGGAGATTACATTCCTAATTAATCTTCCAATCATACTTACAATTTCACGCAAAAAAAGGTTGGGAGTCAAACCCTTGCAGTAACACTAAGAAGATACGGTTGTGCAGTCATGAATGACGTTGACTACGCCTGAATTGTTAGGTATTGTCCAAACTCCACCGTGAACCATTTGACAAAGCCTTTGTATAATCCTCGATAGCATATTAAACTTCAAAAAGTAATAAATCATTTTCTAAACCCAAAAGTTGAATCGTTTGTGATGGCTTCCAAATAGCATAAATCTTATTAACAAGAGCACCGTAACCAATCTTTCTCCCAACAGTTTAATTTATGTCATTTTCACCATATTTTGCTCCATAAGTGAAGGAACTCTCTTCGAGAATTTAATGGTAGGTGCACCATCAATCTCTCTTTTAACTACATCTTCTTCTAGTAATTCAATAGCTTCATCCTCAATAGGGATATTTGACTCTACATTCATATTCATGGCAGTCATAAGTGTATATTGCAAAAGAAATTTTCTTCGTCAATGCCATTGGTTCCTCCACGACCATCCATTATCACCTAGTGGTTCATTCTCTCTTGTCCTAACATTTTTTTGTGGCATTCCCCATAGGCGAACCCAAAATAATTTTTTAGGGGGCAGAATGAAATTTTAATTTTTTTATAGTCTATATCTTTATAATTTTTAAATAATTAAATCGAATTTTATAATTTTGGGGAAGTTAAATTTTACCTTTACTATTTAAAATTTTTTAAAAAATTTAAAGACTTAAATAATAATTTTACATTTTAGAAGGGGTCGAGGCCCATGCCAGCCCCACTCTAGATTCGCCACTGGCCCTCCCTACGACGGATGTAGAGGCCAGCACTTTTCCTAAATCACCATCGTCATAAAAGGGAGAGCATTTTTAAGGGTCGTCACACTCTTTTTCTATAATAACTTTATTTATTAGCTTTTTAAATACAATTCAAGTGACACATGTCATTGTACCAATTAATAATAATTTTTCCGGTATATTAGCCTAATTAGTACCCAATCCCAAGTTAATTGATGAATCAAATTATTTTTTAAATTATATTTTATTTTTTAATATTTTATTTTTAAACAAACTAAAAAATATTTTATCAATTATTGTTATTTCATTTTAAAAGAAAATAAGAGATTTGTCCTGTACATTCATTCACTCAAGAATAAATTAGAGATCAATTCAAAAATCTCAATCACTTGATTGAATATTTATACCTATTTGCTCAAACTAAAAAATATTTTTTTGGTGTATTATAACAATAGGGTAAAGCCCGAACAACAAACGCGACTAGTGCGACTCAAACCCTGGTTACACTTAAGGTGGTGAACACACTTGACCAGACACTAGCCCACATGTAAGTTGGATCCCAATTTAAAATAAAAATAGTTTTTAATTTTATTTATATTCAAAATATTCAAAATATATTATATTGTAAATAATTTATATATAAAGTCATTTTAGGAAATTTTTAGTTCGCGATGACGACAAGTGGTATGGTTCATAAGTTACACATTAGCATTTTGGCTAGATTAATGGTGTGGGTCCTGTTTGTTTAAATTACATATATTCTTTAAAATTAAATAACAAAAATAAAATTATTGTTTAAAACATTTTCATAATTTGTTACAAACATAAGTAGGGGCGGAACTAGAAAAATTTTTAGGGATCGACATAAAATTTTAATTTTAATAGTTTATATCTTTATAATTTTTAAAAGATTAAATTAAATTTTTATAATTTTAGGAGGGGCCAAAGTGTAACTTAACCTTTATTAATTTAAAATTTAAATTTTTTTTAAAAGGTCAAAACAATAATTTTCCATTTCAGGGGGCTGGCCCTACTAGCCCCCTAAATTAGCCTATGAACATAAGAAATCTTTTAATAATAATGTTTAAAAATTAAACTCTTTGTGAATCAAAATAAAAATAAAAATTAAAAAAATGTTTTAAAAATTAAAGGAATTTAAAAAATAAAAATTACAAAAATTTTAGAACATAATAAAAGATAAATATATTTCCTACTAACCATAGGGTGAGTAGCTGAAAAAATTATTTAAAAATCTTAATATCTTAGATTATTGATTTTTTTTCATACATTTAATTTAAAGTTTATTAATTTTGTTTTCTTCTCATACACATAAATATTATATTATCATGCACACATGATATGAGTGAAAAAATTATGTAAATTAAAAATATTATCACATGTATACGTGTCACGGGATTAAAACTTTAGTTTGGCAAACTGACGATCTTAGACGATTTCTTGAATTCAAATCAGCCTAAGTTAGCATTACTCTCGAAAGATGCGACTTCTCTCAAAAATACTCTAAGACATCGAAAACAAAGCGGAAGCAAACCCAAAAAGAATAAAGAACTTGTATCGAATAGAAAAGCCAAAAGAGAATAATAATACACAAAGTGTTTAAGTAAATGCTTTCAAAAGTATTCTATTAGTTTAAAGGATTGCAACTGAGTGATTACAAATAAAAGGAAGAATTTTATTTATAGTTAGAACTCCCTTAGATCCAACAGTACAGATTGAATTACATCAATAGTTGATATTATTGCCTATCTATAAGATGAAAGTCCTAAAGGATTTAAACTCTATGCAATCTTATCCTTTAAGATTTACAATAATTACCTTAATAACTCTAGTTTTACTAGAGTGTTTCATTGGGTCACCAATGCTTCAAATAGATGGACTTCTTCACATGTTTCATGGTTCGGGCCAGTTCAAGTAGGTCAAATGAGCTACATTTAATTAGTTTACCTCCATCAGACGTTCTGTGTGCATTCGCCACCGGCTTTGATTCGCGGCTCGTGACATATGCGTGTGGAAACCACAAATTTAGAATACAAACCTGTGTTTGAGAATAACATACAATAAATAATGAGACTTATGATTTGAAACTAATTAATCATAATAACACATGAAAAATGTATGATATTAAAATAAAAAATTAAATTAAATTATGCGTAAAATGACATTTAAACACATAAATACATCAGATAAACAATATTAAATTCACTACAATTATTTATCATCATTTTTCATCACTTGTGAGTTAGTGTCGAGTTGACTTGTGACACTAACTCAATTAATGATATCATTAATATATTATTAATATATATAAATGGTGAAGATAATAAATTGTACATATTAAAAATATGTATAAAAATAATAAAATAAGACAAATTTAAAATTTTACTAATTCAAATGACGTGGGTTCAAATCTCACTATATCATTTTTTTATTAAAATGAAAAGGCTAAAGTACCTTAAAATAATATGATTTATTTTAATTATAGAATAATATTTTAGTAATTTTCTAATCGAGTTGGTATCTAGTCAACCCGTGCCACCAACTCAATCAAGAGTTATATAGATAATATATTTATATAAAAATTAGGTAAAGCTTTGGTTGAAATAATAATGTTAAAAACTTAAAAATCCTAATGTCTTGAATTCAAATATGATCATATAAAACTCAATCGGAGACGAGAGTTTTATAGATAATATATTTATATAAAAATTAGTTAAAGCTTTGGTTGAAATAATAATGTTAAAAGCTTAAAATTTCTAATGTCTTAAATTTTAATATGATTATATAACTTTTATATTAATTTTATGAAAAATATTCTTATAATTATAGGTCGGTTTGGACAAAACAAAGTAATTAAAAAAAGTGTAAGGGTATTAATTACACTTTTTTGTAATTACAGAATTGTAATTCCTAGGCGTGTTTGGTGACAGTGTAATTACATTGTAATTTCTTATATCATGTTTGATAGTACAAATTATAATTACACAGTTACATAATTTATATTTTTAAAAATATTAATTATTATAAAAATTATTAGTACGGTAAAATAATTTCTAAACAAGTTACAAAAATTAAAATCAAATCATCATATGTATTATTTTAATTTAAAAATAGTTAATAATACAATTACTAATAAAAATAGTAAGAAAATAAACATAATATGCCCTTTGATCTAATTGTTCTAGTGCATATTTGTTGACTTATTCCCTCTTTAATTTTTGACATATGCTTCTTATGACCGTCTATGAGCCATTAACTGAGTTCATCATTATCTGAATTTGAATCTGTACTATTAAGATCATTAAGATCTCCTTCTTCCATATACTCTACGAAGTATGAATCATCTCAATTTCACATATAATTGAAGTTATGAAGTATGCAGCATGCTAGTATGACCCGACCTTATTTTTTTAATGATATATTAAGGTGATGTTATTAATATGAGAAATATTTTTTAGAACAACAAATGTTTTCTCAACTACATTTCGAAGCTTTGAATGTTTCAAATTAAATAGTTCACAAGTTATCGATGATGCTTGTGTCTGACATTGTTCTCTCAAATGCTATCATACCCCATTATATGTTGCAAGAAAACTTCTTTCTATTTTCATAATTAGCATCGACCTAATGGTATTTGAATTCATAGTCCAAACATGCTATGTCTTTAATTATAAAAACTTATATAAACTTAATTTGGAGAAAGACTCATGATAGGTTATCTCCCGTAAATTAAGTAAAAATAATATAAAATTTATAATATATAACTTTATAAAAAAAGATAAATTGTCCAAAACTTTTATAACACTTCTTATATATAATATAATTTTTTTTAAAAAATATGAATAAGTATATTATTTTTATAATATATAGCATTGGCATATAAATAAGTTATGTCCATACTTGGTTATATTTTTTATAAATAAATAATTATAATACTTTTATAACATGTAAGTTATTTTCATAATAAATATTTTGACTATGACTTTAAAAATATTTTAGGATTTAAATATTTTTATTATAACTTTATAAAATAAACAATTTATTTTTATAATATATATTTTTGGGATTTATAATATAATAATTTTTGCCATAATCATCCCGAATACTCATACATGTTCATGCTTATAATATAATTTTCATAAGTTATATCAAAATAATTTTTAAAATTAGATTTAGGTGTAAATACTTGCATAATTACTTTAATTCTTACATTTCCTAAGAATTAGAAAATGTAATTGGGTGCTCCAATTACACCCAATTCAACGAGACCCATTAATTATAATGGTTAGCTAAACATGGTACTTTTTTTTAATTACAAGTAGTTACACTCAAATTCAATGATTAAGTGGCTTTTCAAACACTAATAAAAAATATTAAAAACATCAATTCTAAGAAGTTTAAATGATACTTTGTTTTTAACAATAATAGACATATGTATAGTTAGACCTGTTCATGGGTTGGGTTATCTTTCCAAACTCGAAGGTTTGCCCCAAATGTGAGAGGGTTTGAACAAAAATATTAGACTTATTTAAAATATGGGATAGGCTTGGGTTTGAACTTTCAAGGCTAGGGCTTGGCTTGACCTGTTTTTAAGTTAGTAATATTTTATATTATGTTATCTTTACATATTATGTAATTTTATAACACATAAAAATTAAAATTATTAGATACTACTATAATATAAATATAAAAAAAGTTAAGATGACTATATATAAAAATCTAATAAATAATTTAATATATTATTAAATATTAAATTAAAATAATATAAATATATATCTTTAAAATTTTAAAACAATATGAACGAGCCTTAAACAGGTTCGAATTAGTTATTTATAAATGTGAATGGATTTAGATAAAATTTTATACTCATGTTAGATTTAAACAAACATAAAAAAATATTAATACTAAACCCGACTTGAACTAACTTATGAACAGAGTAAAAGGAAATTCCTACAGTATACTCTATAAAACAACAACGAAAAAATGATGTTTCAGTTGAGTATATAAATTATTTATATAAAAAAAACATTATCACATGAAAGATTCTAATAATGTTTTACAATGTGGCAATCCTCTCATCAATTGAGGGAATATAGACACATGTCCTGATGTTGTCACAAAATTTGACGGAAAGTCGGTAAGCACTAACATGCTTTTCGCCTCCCAATCTCATTTGTCCCTCCTCATTATTCCCACCTCCAACGCCTTTCTTTTCGACGGAGTCGAAATTACGTGTTTTTATATTAGTAATAATATTAATATTAATTAAATTAAAATTAAACTAATTTTTTTAATTTAAATATTATAGATAAGCAAGATAATATTAAAAGAAAGTACCTTTATTTAAATGTTCCATTTAGTTTAATTCTAAATTTAATTTAAGTTTAGTTAGTTATTGAAAATTATTTTAAAAAATAGTTTCATAAATGATCAAATTATGTGTCTAACTAGATGTACTCATGGCTTGACCCAACTAAAAATTCAGACTTGTTTTTTAAGCTTGGTCTGACTCAAAAAATAGATTTAAAATTTTATTTAAACTTAGTCCAAATAAAAATATTAAAATTTAGGGTCAGCCCGGCTAGATAGTATTTTTTAATATTTTAATATATATAATATATTAAAAATACTAAAATTATTAAAATAAATATTTTTCAACAAATTAAAAATAAATTTTAAAAAATATGCATACTTAAATAATACTAAGATAGATGCAACTTAATAAGTAAATGTCTCTAAAATAATAACAAAATTAACAATAAAATAAGTATTATACAATATATAAACAATAACAATAAAATAGTAGTAAGATAATAATGAAATGGTAATAAAATAAAGAGAAAACAACAAGAAAATAACATTAAAATAACAAAAATAGCAATTTTTTTGTCTAAACTTATTTTGCAGACTTATATTTTTGTCTAAACTCTCTCACTTTTCGAACAGGCCGAACAGCCTGGTCCATTATATTGTATGTCTAAGTTAATAAAAATATTGTTATAAATATATTTTTAACTGGATTATATTTGGTGATTGTATAGATGTATTAACAGTTGAGGGTATTTGAGTCATTATATTACTGATATTATAAGAAAAAAAAATTCAGGTAATAGTTAATCAGCATAGTAATAAATAATGGGGGGCCTTCTGGGAGATTCTTAAACTTTACTCTTTGCAGTTGCAGTGCACACACATTTGTTGTTAGTGAGAGAAGTTTCACGGTTTCCCTGTGTTTAGGATCAGAACAAGCCAAGCCTCCAACCCCAAATGAGCAAATGAAATATCATTGCAGGAGGAGACCACAAGAGAGAAAAATGTCAGTCCCAACCATTGTGTCACCACCATTGCTTGTTAGTGTAGCTGTGATGACGGTGATGTTTTCAGGGCTGGTTTCAGTGGCTGAATCTGCAATAGGGGTGAACTGGGGTACAATTTCATTCCACAAGCTGAAGCCATCCACGGTGGTGGATCTGTTGAAGGACAACAAGATTCAAAAAGTGAAGCTTTTTGAAGCTGACCCATTGGTGCTAAGAGCTTTGATGGGGAGTGGGATTCAGGTCATGGTTGGGATACCCAATGAGATGTTGGCTGCTCTCAGCTCTTCCCCTGCTGCTGCTGATTTGTGGGTTCGCCAAAATGTATCTGCTTATGTTGGCAAAGGTGGTGCTGATATCAGGTAATTAAACAAGTTCACTCCCCCCCCCCCCTTTTATTTGGCCTTTGATTTTGTTTTTGCTTTGGTAGATTCACCTTCACATGAACTACATTCAAAGAATATATGAATAAGGATCTCTTAGGTGAATCCATATATGTTATGATTTCTTTCTTTTCCAAACTTTTCTGACCACTACACTGTTAGGCTTACAAAAAATTGTAGAATGATTTTAGTACCCCATTGACAAGATCACTCTAAGTTAGAAGTGATATGCCTTACTATGTTTAAAGTCTTTAAGGGATCTACCAAAAAAAATGGGGGGAGAGGGGGGTTTTTTGTGGGAATAATCTGATATGTAAGTAGCATATGTCATCATTTAGAGTGTGCTTGGTTATAGTGATGGAAACTGATCGTTTAAATTCAGGTCATATATGCTTAAAAGGTTCCTGGTATTAGTTTGTTGATCTTAGCAGCAGTTAATTATATTAGCACTCTCTAGTAGCTGCCTCTTTCGGATTTGTTTTTGACCAATCAGCTTCCCCAGTATGGATTTCTTATAGGCTTATGCAGCGGCACACTACCGTACAACCTCAACGGTTTTAGTATTCCCCATAGAAAGCTGCTTGAACAACAGTTCATACTTCTAACCTACGCAACATCATTGATTTGATGGTATAAAAAAATTTATCTCCTTGACAGGTTATATCATTAATGCCATTCTGATATTTGGATTACAATGTCTTTTTTGTTACCGTGTTCACTGTCTAAGTGGTTGTCGATTTAGTCTCAAAACAACGTGTCTAGGGAAAACTGGTTTCCATAGATTAAGGTTTTCCTCTGCTTAAGTAGTGCTGATGGTCAAGAAGTTTAAATCCATTATCTGCATAGGCATTTGTATGGGAAAGTTGGGTGAGCTGGTCTTTGGACGAGTTGAATGAACACCTATTACCCAACACGTAGTAATTCCTGAACTATATCTTTTTCACCAAGGGACTGTAAAAAAGAGAAACAGGCAGGATTTTGATGCATCTATTGCTATGAAATTAACCTAATTTTTATGAAAGCATGGTAAGAAATTGAAGTCGTTCGTTTCTGTAAATATCTTATGCGCTAGTGCAAGTCACATTTCCTGAAGTTAATTAATTCTGGCTGTACTGACAGGTTTATTGCTGTCGGAAATGAACCTTTCCTTACAAGTTACAACGGTCAATTTCAGTCCTATGTAATCCCTGCTATGGCGAATTTGCAGCAGTCTCTGGTCAGAGCAAATCTTGCTGGATACATAAAGTTGGTAGTTCCTTGTAATGCTGATGCCTACGAAGGCAATGTTCCTTCTCAAGGGGCATTTCGATCGGAACTGACTCAAATTATGACTCAACTTGTTTCTTTCCTAAACTCAAATGGTTCTCCATTTGTTGTTAATATATACCCATTTCTAAGCCTCTATGGGAACTCGGAATTTCCACAAGACTATGCATTCTTTGAGGGTACTACACATCCTGTTATAGATGGTGCAAACACTTACACCAATGCATTTGATGGAAATTATGACACATTAATTGCGGCCCTCAGTAAAATGGGATACGGGCAGATGCCCATAGTTATTGGGGAAGTGGGCTGGCCTACAGATGGTGCGGTCGGTGCTAATCTCACTGCTGCTGAGGTTTTCAACCAAGGCCTCATTAAGCATGTGTTAAGCAACAAAGGAACCCCTCTAAGGCCGGCTGTTCCACCCATGGATGTTTATCTTTTCAGTTTACTTGATGAAGGGGCAAAGAGCACCCTTCCAGGGAACTTTGAAAGGCACTGGGGAATTTTCTCCTTTGATGGCCAGGCTAAATACGCACTAGACCTTGGTTTGGGAAACAAGAAACTAAAAAACGCCAAGAATGTTCAGTATCTCCCGGCTAGATGGTGTATTGCCAACCCGAATAGGGATCTCTCTGAAGTGGCAAATCACATGAAGCTTGCTTGTAATGTCGCAGATTGCACCACGCTCAACTACGGGGGATCATGTAATGCAATTGGAGCAAAAGGAAATGTGTCATATGCATTCAACAGTTACTATCAGCTGCAAATGCAGAATGAAAAAAGTTGTAATTTTGATGGACTTGGTATGGTCACTTTTCTGGACCCTTCTGTTGGTGATTGCAGGTTTCTTGTTGGTGTGACTGATACTAGTGCAAGTTTTAGACCATATCAAAGGTGGGTTGTCGGCTGTATTTTGATGTTATGGCAAGTCTGGGCCTTTAGGGTGTGAGAGAAAAGCAGTTTCTAGGTGGGTTTTTCACGGTGCCCTCGTATGAAGCTGATAGTATCGACATAGAGTTATATATATATATATATATATTCAATATATATATATATATTCAAATGATTGCAGATTTATGTAGTATACTATTTTTATGTATAAAAAAAATCGACTCATGGGTTTAATTTAGATAATATAATATTTATGTAGGATAGGAGTAGTATGTGGATGCCATGACTATCCATATTTCATAACTCATTGTCTAAACGCCCAACCAAATAAATCCTTTTTTGGCTTGTCCCATGGATTGTATCTTAATTAGTGAAAACCTAAGGTGTAAATTCTTGTTCTTGGAGAATCACATTGTTAACCTAACATTAAATTAATTATTATCATAACACTCACACTCAATAATCAACATTTACTATATATACAGGTTGAGGAATTGCCAAGTTATAATATTAAAAGAAAGAAAGGATGATGATTGTGTTTGTATTCCTATCATTTAAGTGTCAGATGAGGGTTTTAACCATTCTTACAACTAAATTAAAATTACATTAAATAACAATCAAATAATAAAATTTAAAAATATGAAAAATTAATTAAGTTTTTTTTCAAAATACCTAATTACCTTTATTGAGCCCTTGCTAATTTTAATAATATTTAAATTATCTTCTTTTGTAAGGGGATAGAATGTAGTATCATATTAACTAAAGAATTTCTATCAAGTTTTTTACCACTTTACTTGTGGTCCAGTCAACACCTTTAATAACTTTGCAACATGTTTGGATTGATAAAAGCAGAGGAAAGCAAAGTAGGAGAAATGATTTCTCTTCCTTTTCTTTGGGTAACAACTTTTTATTAAGTGAGGGAAGGGAGTAAACTTGAGTTATACGTGGATTTTAAAAAATATTTAGGGTTTTAGATTTTTTTAAATATTTAGAGAAATAAATTGATTTTAGAAAAAGAGATAAGGATGTGTTTTTATCTAAACTCAGCTGAAAACGTATCTTATTAGATGTGCTTTTTTGTTTCTCTCCAAAATCAACTTATTTCCCTAAATATCAGAAAAATCAACCTAAAATCTTAATTATTTTTTAAAAATGACATATAGCTCAAATTTACCCAAGGGAAAAATGGAGGGAGTTGATAATCTCTCACTTATTTTTTCCCCTTACTTTTTAGTACCCAATTTGAGGGAAAATGAGAGGAAAAGAAATGTCAAAATTTTGTAATATTTAAAAGATTATTTTTTGTTCAAATATTTTAAATTTTTATTTTTTATATCTTTCATGTCTGTTTTATAGTCTATATTTGGGGTTCATAACTGTCCCTTCCAATAATGTTGGTTTCCAAGATTTGAATCTGTGTTTTTCTTTTAGAAATATAATATGTATTATAATTGTACCTAACTAAACTTGTCCACGGGCCAGATAAGCTACCCAAACTGTCAGGCTAGACTTGAATAATGATTTTTTGCACCTCAAGTTGAGCTGACCCGAATTCAATTTAAATAATAAAAATATTTTTAAAGTTTTAATTTAATTATAAAAATTTATAAAATATCAACTAAAAATATATTTTAATATTTTTGAATACTAAAAAAGCTTTAAATAACTTAGGCTTGAATTTTTTTTTAAATTAAGTCTCGACGTGACCTATAAATACCTCTACACCCAACACTTATCGATAAAATTTATAATTAAAAAATTATAGGAGTCTATTTTGTTATAACCCTTTATTTTCATTCGGCCATTCTTTTATATATTTTTGGAATATTAGATGTTTTTTTAAATTGTGTTAAAAAAAGTAAATTACATCGTAAAAGTTTTCAATTTAAACATTAAAATAAAAATTGGTCTTAAAATGGAAATGAAATTTTCTCTTAAATAATAAGCAAAATATAAATTTGAGAGCACTATTATTGTATTTTGCTTCAAATTCTGCTATTGAACCACAATCAGTTGGCAACCTTCAAATTGAATCCCTTCTTTCATCTTTCTAATAAAGTCTTCACATTACTCATTGACTCAACTTCTTCATCTTCATCTTCATCTTCATCCTCCTCCACTGAAACACCCTCATTTGATCTTATCTTCTTCACCTTCATCTTCTAGTTCTACAACCAAGGCCACCTGTTCTTCTCTTTGATAATATTCTGCAACAACTGTCTCTTTTGAAATGGATCCTTTTGGCTCTGCCTCTGGTTCTGTTTGACTACCTCCCTTGCTCATCTTCACAGCCTTTTCAGCTTTAATATCAGTCTCTACACTACAACTACCGATCAAACCAGAGCCGGTGGCAATTAAAAAAAGCGGCCCGTTGCAAAGCAGAAACATGTAATTCTTGCCTACATAAACTAAAGAGTTGTAAACCGTATGCCAAAGCTTGGAAGTTGCATATAAAGGCGTGGGATAATATAACAGAACGAAGTGAAAATGGGAGCAAAATCTTGGTGGCTAGCTTCAGCAAAGGAGAGGTGGTGATGAATTCTCTGTTTTTTGATTGTAATCTCCGTACTTTTTATCTTCTTTGTTGGGCTATGGAAAAGGGATTGGGAAAAAGATTCGAAGAGCTTTAACAGTTGAAGAAGAGAAACAGAGAGGAAGCTTTTGGAGGTAGATTCATGACATTAGCTAAAGGGACAGATAGATGAAAATGTAGAATGGGAAATTATCAACCCCAAATTCTTTCTAAATTTTTAGTGAATTTTTCTGGGAGTGTAATGCAGGGATTTAAATTGCGGTTGCGGCCGTGTTTTTAGTCGATTGTGTTTATCGTGGGTACGGATATAACGGATACTATTGTGATTACTGTGGGTATCGCGGTCCTGAATTTTTTTAAAATTTGCACAACATATTGTAAAACATAATAATTATAATTATAATTATTAAAAATCACTTTTAATGATTTTTAAAGTATTTTTTAACACTTAATTTTTTTTAAAGCAAAATTAATAGATGCATTAAAAATGGAGAAAACCAAAAGGAAAACAAAACAATAGGCCATAAGAAAATACTACTGCTCCCCCCTTTCACATTAATAACACATGTCATTTAAAGAAATGAATGAAATGGGCGGTGCACTGGAAAACTAAAACACTAGCACTATACCCTAAGACTAAAAATAAAACCTTGAAAACAACATAAATCAATTTGAAAATTAAAAAACGTTAAATGCCCTTTGGTAAACATAACTCCCTTTCTTCCATTGGAGAAAACTTTCAGAGTGGTCCTGATCTTTCAGAAAAAATTTGCTGGCTCTTCTCTCAATCAACAACCCCTCTAAGATCCTGATTTTCATTAGAACCTTTTATATTCCTCTAGACTCAAGTACAACGAAATCTAAACTTTTTATCCTTCACGAAAACGCTGCATGTCTTTGAGGATTTAAAATAACGGGAATAGCGGCCCGTTATTGCCGCAATTAGTCATTACCCGTTAAATTGCGACCGGGTGTGACTTTGCTTCACACCGCTATTTTTAGCAATAGCGGTTTCGGACGGCGCCGCTACCGCTATATAACGGTTGCTATACCGATATCGAACCGCTATTTAAATCCCTGGTGTAATGTTTTTGTAATGAACATTATAATGATGAAACAAAGAAACCAAAAGCCTAATTTTTAAAATAACATTATTATTTAACAGAATAATCCATTTTACTTTAAATTTTAGATTTTAACAGAAATGATGAAAATGATTGTAAATTTTAAATTATATATATTTTATTTTAATGTTTAAAATGAAAATTTTTATAATTGGATGAGCCTTATTTTTATTTTTTTTTTTGGTACAATTACATTACATTCAACAAAGGGGAAAAAAGATGATGCACATAATGATTCAACCTTAAATCTCATGCTAACATAGCTAACAGCAATCATCATCGCAGCATACTTTGCCACACCGAAGCATGAAAGGTTTCCCAACGAAATAGCAGCAGCGACACCCTGCAAATATCATCATTATCATCGCCTTTAAAGCTGGAGTACACCGACTTAATCAAATATATTATAATAATACAGAATAGATATACGTACCTTGGGGATAAACAACTTGTTGGGATGTTCCCAGACGAGAACCGGTAGTTGCACTTGCACACAAAGTAATGGAGAAAACGAGTAAAAGCCACATGAGACAAGTCAGAATGGTTCGCCCTCTTGCCATGGTCTCTTGTTTTCTACCTCAAAACTTGATGATCAAGTAATTAACTCATCTCTTTCACCTCTATTTATACTAAAAGTTGGGTCACTTGGGAAAGAATGGATGATCATAAAGAGAGGGATTTTTTATTAATAAATAAATTCACAGCCTTGTCTTGGCATGCAACTTGGCTGCCATTTTTATCACACATATTATGCGAGTGGATGGAAATATTTTATATTAAAAAACCATACTTATAAAAATATATCAACAAATGATTAGTGGAATTGTAGGATTTTTTTATATAAATTTATTAGTTTTATGTTCGATTTTAAATAATATTTTTTAGTTGTTTTATTTAAAGATTATATGAAAGGATGAAAATATTCTTATAATAATATTAATTACCGTTTGAAATAAGAGAATTTTAATAATTTCACAGCTGAGTTGATGTCGAATTGACTCGTGACATTAATTCAATCAGCCACTTTCTATATAATATAGATATATAAAGCGAGCTTATCCTTTTGTCATTGCACCACTTTTAATGGAAGAAATGAGACAAGCAAGGGATTGCTTTATTTAGATATACACTAGAGACGAGTGTGACTTAATTTGCTGCAGAGAACAAATTTTGTGTTGATCTTGAACGAGCAAGTAGAGCTATATACTTTGAATATGGCCACTAACCAACAATATACTTTTTGGGGCCAATGTTGTAAAGCAATGCATATTAAAAATCAACTAGTTTTTGTGGGCTAGACTTTGAAATACTTTCTTCTTATCCATTTTGCTTCATACAATTTGTTATAAAAGAATATGAAGCCTACTAAAGTTAATCTAATAAGTGATTTTCAACATCGACAGGTCTTCATGTCTTTTAGGAAGGCGATAGAAGTGCTGATATGCTTGTACGCAACGACAATGAAGTTAGATCCATTGCTAGCATGATTGATAGGAGCTATGACTCCAATTTTGTTCAATATCTTGATATTCTCGACTTTATGTTATTGATGCTGATGCAATCGAAAGTTTTATGTAAAATAATAATATGAATTTATAAAATTAAGTCTACCATTTACTAATAATTTTGAACAATTACTTATGGAAGTGTTTATGTTGAATTCACATTGTGGGAGAAGATAAACAAAGAATAAAAGTTTTAAAGGAGAATAA
This sequence comes from Gossypium arboreum, assembly GCF_025698485.1. Lineage (NCBI taxonomy): Eukaryota > Viridiplantae > Streptophyta > Magnoliopsida > Malvales > Malvaceae > Gossypium > Gossypium arboreum. Next base: position 7,244,172 of record NC_069073.1, on the reverse strand, counting down.
AATGATGAAAAAAATACATTCACCATGTATAATAACATTACAAAGAGTAATTTATGTTGGACAAACGTCAGTAAAATAATAGTAATATAAAAGTTTTATATTAATCACAAGATCGAACAAAAATAATATATATATATATATATATATATATATAAACTAGAAAACAGAAAATAAAATAAAATAGAAATATTATACTTGTAGTTGAGGCTTGTTTAGACAGTTTCCTTAGGACATATTTAGCCGCTCCTTTGGTGTTGGAGAAATGTTGGTCGATTGTCTCCCAAAATATAACAACAAGATGAGCACGGTAGTAGCACGACTGCAGTGATCAACGAACAGTAGCCTTGCTTTCATCTATCATCGAAAGACAGTTTCAAAATATGCAAGAAAAGGTATCTCAAAATTTTGGAAAATTTCAGTGTGTATATTTCCCTGCATATTATTTGGTGTTTAAAATAAATTCAAGGGAAAATTTTTGGATATCTTTAACTAATGGTGTAACATCCCAAATCCGGCCTAGACGTTATGACCGAATCTGGCGAAGTCACATGAGAATACATTTAAAACCGTGTTTACCCAAAAACTGTTCTAGTTACCACCTTTTACTTAACTCAGAAAACATATATTGATTAATTATCTTGAAAATATTTCTTAGTTCGCGGAAGCTTAAGAACAAATAAAGTTACAGTTCCAAAATTCATAAACAGTATTTCAAAATTCTGAACTTAAACCAAGCAGTTTGAGACCAAAAATTACATAATTACTCCCAACTATAGTAATGAAAATAATAAAAACATTAAAAACCTTTAAAACCAAAATAAATGTAGCAATTGTCACTGTCGAGCCCTTCCGCTGCACGGGTCCACCTATTGCTGAGGATTACTTGACAGATAAACAAAATACGGGGTGACTTTCACAAACTCAGCTTGTACATCCCCACAGTAAAGCATGCATGTAAACGGATAGCAGTCAAATAGTCATAATCGAGCCTGAGCTCTTAACAGGAACAGTGTAGGCCTTAGCCTACTTAGAACAGTTTCAGATACATTCGAGCCTTAGCCCATACAGACATACATGCATATCAATCAGAACAATAATGCTCACCAACCCTGTACACCATCTCCGTCCAACCCAACACACCATGTGGGGATAAAATCGACCTACCCAGCCCTACACACCAAGTATGGGGATAAAATCAACCCATCCAACCCTACACACCAAATGGTACAGTATACAACACGTATCAGATATATGTAGCATAGCTGCCAGATGAAAGACTAATAGCCTTTCAGTTTTCCTTCTCTTCAACAACATGCCCAACCCAATGTAATGCAACATAAATAATAAGGCATGCTCATGTGCAGATATCAAATCATAACATCATCATCAAATCAGAACCGATACACATGCTTTAATTATCATGCTTTTACATACATCTTAGTATCAAATCAGAGTATAGGGGTCTAAGTAACGCTTACCAATCCTACAATTAGGTCACAGTCAAATTGGGCGACCCGTGCAACCTTGCAGAACATTTCAAACAAATCGGGCTCACACGCCCGTGTGCCCTGCCCGTGTGGCTCACACAGCCCATATTGGCCTTGCCCGTGTAGATCATATGGCCTGGCCTAAGATCCTACACGCCCGCGTGGTTCAGCCGTGTGGCCTACACGACCCAATTGGTCAAGCCTGTGCCTTGCACACAGCCTCGCCAGCCTCATACGCCTGTGTCTATCGTGCCCGTGTGGCACGTGCACAGCCTACTTCGTCGACCACACAGTCGTGTATTGCCATACGGCCTCCGCACGGGCAGTCCACATGCCCGTGTGGCGTCGATAGTTTCAGTTTTGGCTTTCGTCGAAACCCATTTTCTTTGCAATCGAAGTAAACACCTAGTTTCAATTGAAGCCTAACGCAATCACGAACACTCCAGAACCTATTATTGTCAATCGTAAGCCAAATTTTTAGTCTCTTGATTCGAATAATTTAGAATAGAAAAATCCCAAAATGAGAGATCTACTTACCTTCAACGAATAAGGCGATTACTCGTTGTTCAGAACCCCGATTAGTGATCCATAGAACCTAGATTGCCCCCTAAAACAGCAAATTAAACCCCTCTTAAACGATCTCCAAAAGAAACCACACAATTTAAGAAAACCATACTTACCGAGTCGACGGAACCATTAGCAGCACACCAAAACTAATCGAAAGAAAGAAAAACGGAGGAGAGGGGTAAAAGAAATAAAATTTTGGCAGCAACGGGTTTAGGAAAAGAAGAAAATGGTAGAAAGAGCAAAAAGAAAAGGAAAACAGGTTAGGCAAACACTTGATAAACCCTACCTCCCCCTTTAGTGTTTTAGTCCCACTCAAACGTCCGCACGGCTTATCAGCAAAATAATGCCACACTTACGACTCGAACTTGGGATCTCAGGTATAATCCCCTGCCACTTAACCATTAGACCAGTAGGCCCATTCTGTTAAATTCCTACCAATAAATTCTTATAAGCCCATCAACCAAAATTCAGGCTTAATTCAAATAAAAACCAAAACTTAACCCAAGTTAAGGCTCGAACTTGGGACTTCCCAAACACACCCCAGAGCACAGAACCTCTTAAACCACATATATTTTATGCCAAAATGACTCAAAAAAAATTCCCGATATTTCCAAGCTCAATAATCCCAAAAGCCGAAATTACAGAAATTTGGGCATTACAAATGGAGCCAAAACGTGTTCGTGAATTAAGGAGCCATGTTGGGGAAAATTAAGATTTCATACTGGGCTAAAAATATCTGCAAGCCTAGAAAGCCCGATTGATCCGAACATTTTGCAGTACCCATGTCATGCAACCTCGGTGGGTTTGGATTTGCACCCTTGCGCGCAAGGGAGAGTATTAGTTTAGTTATTCAATAATCACTAAGTTGGTTCACATATATATATTCCATAGTTGATATCTAACTAATGTGAGACTAAACTTTCCATTTACCTCAACATAATTTACATGTGGCTTACTTTGAGCATCAATTTCTCATTCACCACTCAACCATTTTGAGCATATGATATACTGTTGTAAAGATCTTATGGAGTAGAATATAAAACCATAGTTTTATGATTCAGATATCCACCTTTACTAATCAAGAATATGCTTCAAAACTTTCAAAATATTTATTTTTTCCAATAGTTTATATACAACTTTTCTACCTTCTAACTACCTCTAACAATATTACTGACAAATTAATTGCATTAACTTCTTTCTACACTCTCCCTCAAGTTAGGGAATGATATATGTCTAACAATCCCAACTTGCCTACCAAATTTTCATGTTGTTGTAGGCTTAAACCTTTTGTGAAAAAATCTACTAGTTGGTCTTTAGTAGAAATATGCTTTGTTCAAACCAACCATTTTTATATCTTTTCTCCTACAAAGTGGCAATCAATATCGATATGCTTTGTTTGTTCATGATACATGGGATTGACTACTATTTGCATTGCCGCTTTACTGTCACAAAACAATGTTGCTAGTTCATCGACTTTAACTCCCATTTCTTGAAGCAAACCATTCAACCATACAATTTTTGCAACTATAGTGGCCATGCTTCTATATTTAGCCTTTGTTAAAGAACGTGACACAATAGTCTATTTTTAAGACTTCTATGATACTAAAGAATCTCTTAACTTCACACAATAAACATTTACAAACCTTCTTGACATTGGAAAAACTATCCAATCAGAATCGCAAAATGCTACCAGTTTTGTTGATCTATATGCATAAAAAACAACCCTATTCTTGAATCCCTTTTAACGTATCTAACCATCATAATGTGATCTCTAAGGTATTTGTATTGGCTAAGACATTGCACTGAGAAAGCAATGTCAGGATAAGTACGTGTTAAGTATGAATGCTTTCAAATTACCCATTGATACAAAGTAATGTTTGTCATGATCTCATCCTCTTTATTACCTTGTACCATCTCATCATATTCCACAGAAGTTAATATTCGATTAATATTCGATTAAGCTCCAAAGGGGTAACCGCCACATTGGCTCCCCCTAAATCTGTATCCCTATCAACTCAAGAGCATATTTTATTTGAGTTACACAATCCCATCCTTTGTCTTGTCAACTTCATTACCAAGAAAGAACTTAAGATCACCTAAGTCCTTCATCTTAAAAATCTAATATAGAACCTGCTTCAGCTTATTAACCAGTTGACTATCATTTCTAGTAATCAGCAAATTATCTACGTATATTAACATCATTACCATTCGATCTCCCACTTTCTTAGTGAACAATGAGTAATCAAACTTTCTTTGAGAATACCCATTAGATAAAAGAGTATTGGTGAGCTTGATGTTTGATTGTCTTGATACTTGTTTTAACCGATAGAGTGATTTTTGCAATTGAAATACTCTTGTCTTCCTTAAGTGCGAAAACCAGGAGGAAGAATCATATAAACTTCCTCATACAAATCCCCTTGCAAAAAAGAATTATACACATCCATTTGATATAATGGCCAACCATGTTGAGCAACAAGCACAATTATTATCCAAATTGTGACCTATTTAGCCATTGGAGAAAAGGTCTCCTAATAGTCAACACCTTCTTGTTAAGTGAAACCCTTCCTAACAAGTCGTGCCTTAAAACTATTCCATGGTCCCATCCGAATTATATTTGATTTTATAAACCTATTTGCAACCAATGGGTGTTTTACTAGGGTGGCATTGACTCTAGTGCTTGAATTTCTTTCTCCATGGCTTCAATCCACCGTTTGTCCTGAATGGCCTCACTATAGGTTTTGGGTTCAACAAGACTGGAAGTTGAAGAAGTAAAATGTTGAGTATAAGGAGGAAGATGGGTATAAGCTATACAATGTGAAATAGGAAATTGACCTATAGCAAGTGAACAAGAGGAATATGATTGAGAAGAAAAAGTATAATCTTTCATTAATTTAGGGCTTTAATGGTACAAGAAGTACGTTATAAAGGAAGGTCATATGAAGGGCTAGGTAAAGAGAAAAAGGACCAAATAAAGAAGATGATGGTAACATGGATGTACAAGGTGAAGGTTGAGTTGAGGGGCTAGATAACGCGTCACTAACAGGTAAAGAAGTAGGCTATATAACAATAAGTGTTGGTGGGTCAACAATATTATAGGGTGGTGGGAGATATAACAGTAGGTGAAGGTGGTGTGACAAGTTGTAAAGTAATAAAGTTAGAGTCAAAAAAATGGAGAAGATGTGACAGAAAGAAAAATAGGTTGGTGTGTGATAAACTATAAAAGTAACATATCTTAATCCCATTCTTAATGCGTTTTTGGATGATTAATTATGAAAATTAGTGAATTTGATGCTTCTAATCCTTTAAATTCATGTTTCTATACTTAGGAGAGCATTTTGAGAGAGAAAGGAGTGGAAAATGAGCCAAAATCAGATAAATAGAGCTATTTTTAGGATCTACACGGCCTGGACATTTCCACACGGGCTGGAGACATGCCCATGTGAGCCATACTAGCTGGCCACACGCCCATGTGCCAGCCCGTGTTGATTTCACACTCTACTTCCCAAATACATAGAAAAACCCAATTTTTAGGCTTTCTGAGCATTCTAAAAACTATAAATACCAATTAAAAGATTAGAGAAGAGGGTAATTAGAGAAGATCAAAGAAAACATTCGAAGAACACCATCGGAGCCAACTCGGAAGCGGATCTACATTAAGATTAAAGATATCATTTTAATTTCTTTTGAAGTTTTATTGAGTTTCTTTATGTCTTATGGTTTTTCTGGCTTTGAGATATTTTTATTCAGGATTATGAACTAATCCCCTAGATACCTAGGGGAGATGAAACCTATTATTTAATTTCTATTTTACGCGATAAATACTTGATTCTTATTCTCAATTATGCTTATTTCTTGTTTTAATATTTTTGGTATATTAATTCATGTCTAATGTGCATATTTCAGTGGAGCAAAAGTCCTTGTTTAAGAGTAGATCTAACATAATTGAGTGGAGTTGCATGCAATCTTCGAAATAGGACGACATAAATCTACCAGATTAGAGTTAATCTAATAGGGGAATCTATAGATCGAGTTAATGCGATGATAGGGGTTTTAATTAGAAAGAGATTTCAATTAATCAACCTAGAGTCAGTTGTTCTTACTCTCAAAAGGGATATTAATATAATTTAAGGATTTCTACAGATCACGACATAAGTGAATAGATCATTTAATTTAGATTCATAATAATAGGTGAAGTCTAGGTGGATTCTTTCTTGAGTATTATCTATCTCATTGGTTATTATTCGATTATTTCCTTGATTTATTCTCTGTTGCGTTCTTATATAAATTAGTTTAGTAATTTTAGATTAAACATAATCACTCCAATTTGTCGACTAAATAATAGAAAAAGGATAATTACTAATACTTTTAGTCCTCGTGGATACGATATTCCCTACTCACTATAGCTATATGATTGTTCGATAGGTGTGCTTGCCTTTGTCATATTTATATTTAGTTTACTGACTATTAAGTTTTTGGCGCGCGTCATTGTTGGAGACTAAAATATTAGGAACATTCGATTTTTATTAATTTATCCATTTTTATTTTTATTATAATTTTTATTTTTTTAGTTTAATTTTTATTTTCTAATTTTTCTTTTGTTTGCTTCTGACAGGTTCCTTTATTACTGAGGAGGTGGGTGATAATCAGAATAATCAACTACCTCTTATAGTTACTGCAAATCCTATAGATCCTTGTCTTATTCCTCGTACTATGTACGATTATGCCAAGCCCACTTTAACTGGGGTTGAATCGAGTATTGTGAGACCTACTATTGTTGCAAATAACTTTGAACTAACACCAAACACTATTAGATGATTCAATAATTTATTTAGTTTGATGGTTTGTAAGACGAAGATCTATATACTCATTTGGCCAGCTTTCTGGAAATCTGTGATACTTTCAAAATTGATGGTGTCACTGATGATGCTATTCTCTTACGGTTATTCCCTTTCTCATTTAGGAACAAAGCTAAGAAGTGGTTGTACTCTTTACCCCGAGGTTCCATCACTATATGAGATCAAATGACCGAGAACTTTCTATTGAAGTACTTCTTACCGACTAAGACAGCCAAGTTCAGGAATGACATCTCTTCCTTTGTGAAGGTCGATTTAGAAACATTATATGATGCATGGGAGAGGTATAAGGATTTATTGAGAAGGTGCCCTCACCATAGGTTACCTCTATGGGTACAAGTTCAAACATTTTACAATGGTTTGAATCCCTCAACTAGGAAATTAATCGACGCAGTAGCTAGTGGAATTCTGAATAATAAAACACCCAAAGAGGCTTATAAATTTATTAAGGATATGTCATTGAATAATTATTAGTGGCAAGTCATGAGGACAAAGCCAATGAAAGCAGCCGATGTCTTTAATTTAGATACGATCACCATGTTATCAAACCCGGTAGAAATATTAAACAAGAAATTTGATGATTTATATCTTTTTACGCAGGTAAATTCGGTGATGAAATGCGATGCAAATGGAGGTGGAATAAATAATCTAGAATATATACCTTTTAGTATGGAGAATGAGCATATCAATTATATGGGTAAAAATTCTAGAACTCAAAATAACCCTTATAATAATAACTATAATACAGGTTCGAGAAACCACCTAAACTTCTCATGGGGTGGTCAAGGAAACCAAAAATCACAACCCCTTTCAGGCTTACAGTAGCCTTATTAGCCAGAGAAGAAGCCGAACCTTAAAGAGATGCTGACAAAATTTATTTCAGCGTTGGAGTCTTGTTTTCAAAACACTAAGACAACTTTGAAAAATCAACAAGCATCAGTTCTTAGGCTCAATAATCAGGTTTAACAACTTGCTAAATTGGTTTCAGAAAGGCAACAAGGTAATTCACCTAGTAACACCGATCCCAACCCAAAAAAACATGTGAAAGCAGTTACATTGAGGAATGGGAAAGTGTTGGCTAAACCCAAAAAGAAGCTGCAACAGGATATTGATAAGAAAATGATGAAGGAGTAAAACCCGAAGAAATTCAGACACCAGTAGTTAAAGAATATAAACCATCGATCCTATATTCGACAAAGTTGAAGAAAAACAGCATGGATGAACAATTTGGTAAATTTTTTGAACTTTTTAAACAATTACATATTAACTTACCTTTTTTTTGAAGCTATTTCATAGATGCCCACATATGCAAAATTCTTAAAAGAGTTATTAACCAATAAAAGGAAGTTTGAAGAACTATCCACTGTGGAACTCACCGAGGAATGTTTAGCTATTCTTTAAAATAAACTGCCAACTAAGCTGAAAGATCCAAGAAGTTTTACTATTCCTTGTTTTATTGGTAGTTTAAACTGATTTGGGTGCTAGTATTAATTTGATGCCTTATAAAATGTTCAAGCAACTTGGTCTTAGGGAACCAAAACCCACTAGGATGAGTATTCAATTAGCCAATAGATGTATTAAATATCCTAGGGGTATTGTCGAAACCATTTTTAAAATTGAGTTTTGGAAAATGGGAATCGACTTTAAGAAAAACGAAAACGGGAGTTGCCACCAATCTTTTTACGTGTGATTGGATCACCTTATAAAATATTTTTTTTAAAACATTAATTTTGGTCTACGAAAGTCGAGAAAATGGACTCGGGAGTCGGTTACGTGCGAGGAAGGGTTAGCACCCTTGTAACGCCCAAAAATTGGTACCTAATTGATTATCAAGTGTCTTTAATGTCGGAAATTTGAAAGTTTTAAGATGCAATCCATTTTACAATATTTTAATTTTGAAAATTAGGGTTCACTTTTATCAAATGAATCAAAATATTACATCCAATAAGTTAGGAAGCAATATTTTTAAGACATTCAAAGCTAAGCTAGCCCTTTTTGAAAATCCCTATCTCAAAACGACAAAACGCCATATCCAGTAAGTTAGGACACAACGCTTTGAAATTCCAAGACAGTTGCTCGTATTTTGAAAACCTTAAAAACTTAGAAGGGTGCTTGACTCTTCGAACTCAACGAGAAAAGTCGTAACCCAGTAAGTTAGGGCACTACTTTTATCGAAGTTTCCAAATACCAAGCATTGCCTTTTTATTTTTTGAAAACTTTTGAATCTTGTTTTTAATTAACGCATGAAGAACCATATATATATACATTATAACATGTAAGATAGCATATTACAATAATAGGTAGCTAAAACATGCATTTAAATAATATGATAGCAATAATATAAATGTCCTATACTAGATACATACATAAATATAGCAAATCTTAGTTACATAACAACATACATATTAAGATATACATAGCATATATTGAAGATGAATAAGCGAAATATACGACCATACAAAGTAATAATTAATAAAAAACGATGCATGATATACAATTAGACATATAAATACATATACAAATCAAATGTGATAATAATATAAAAATAATAATAATGTAGTAACATAAATATATCAAACAAACAACACTTAATAACATTATGAAACTAGCATTTAATAAAATATAACAATATATAAAAGATTTAACACGTATTTAAAATATAAAATAAAGTGAGTAATTATTTAAAATATACATATATAATTAAAATAAAATATTTAATAATGCATGATAATAATATAGATAATGTATATGTAATGAAAAACTTAAATAAATATAATGAAATATAATATGAAATATGTATAATAATAATGCAACAAATATTTTACATATAAAAATATAATAAAATAAGTAATATAATAAAAATATATAACATATAATAAAAATTATATATATAATGTTACAAATAATAGAAATTGAATAATATATTATTATATACATAACTAATGTTTATTAAAATATATATAAAATATTTTAAATAAATTAAATTAAAGGTATATAAGGATTAAAATTAAATTTAATTAAGGAATTTAGGGTTAATTACAAATAAATAAAGAAAACTGGGCTAAATTGGAACACGGGCTAAAGCTGAGGGACTCACTGGGCAATTTTGCCCTAATCCCAAAACGACACCGTTTCTCCAAATACAATTTTAAAGTCACTATGAGGATTAAATTAAAACAAAATTAAAACATTAGAGCTAAATTAAAAAATAAATAAAATGAAATTATAAATAATAAAATTGCGAGAGGACCAATTGGGCAATTAACCCATTTTACAAAAACACGCGGATCCTCCCTGGGTAATTGGGTCAACACACGGATCCCCTGTTGAAATGGTGCCGTTTTAGTGCTTATTGAACTAAGCCAAAACGACACCGTTTTGTACTGCTATATATATCAGAACTTAAGCCTAAAATTCATTTAGTTATTAGTTTTAAAAAAAAAAACTTTGAAAAGCTCTCTGAAAGAGAGTAGAGAGCAGTTCTCCGGGCTCCGGCCCCCGTCGAGCCAAACCCCGGTCATCGGACTCATGCGCCCACGCACCATCGCTGACCCCGCCCTGTAAGGGGGTCAGAAGCCCAAAGTTTCGATTTTTCGAAGCGATTTCAAAGGTAAATTTGCTTTTTATTTATTTTAATGGTATTTGCATGTATTTAGAGAGGAAAAAAAATGAAAAGGTAAAGGTATATCTCCTTTAAGAAACTGTATGTATTTGGCTTTTGTATTCCTCGTTCAAAATCTCCCCCCGTTTACAGGTTACAAAGGAGGCTTTTATAGCCACTGTTTCTAATACATTTTGGGAAGAAATCCTTTATTTCTTTCCATATTTGTTTTGTTTGTTTGCTGTTGTTGCTTTCCTTCTTTTGCAGGTAACGACGAAAAATCCGACGGTGATGGAGGCTTGACGATGGTGACGACAGACTAGGCACTGACTGCGCACTGGCTTGCGGCACTGATGGAGGGTAGCTGGATCGACGAGAGATGAAACGACGTGACTCGGGGCTAGAGTTACGGGGAAAGTGGAGAGGCGTGTCTGCTTGCAGCGCCTAGGGTTTTGAAACCCTAGGCCTTCCTACTTTCCATTAACAATTTGGGCCTCTTGGGCCTTGTATGCTTTGGGTCTGGGTGTAATGGGTCTGCTGGGTAGTTTTAGGTATCTGATTTTGGGCCTACGGTTTAGTGGGCCATGTATTGTAAATGGACTATAATAAACATTCCTTTGTTTATTTATTTTTTGTTTCTGGTTTTATTTAATTATGGGCCAGAGCAGAAACGGGTTATTACAGGTATAATTGAAAATGTACTTGTGAAGGTAGATAAATTCATATTCCCTATTGATTTTGTTGTGCTTGACATGGATGAGGGTAGTAAGGTGCCTTTAATTTTAGGTCATCCTTTTTTAGCTGCTACTAAGGTTGTCATTGATGTAGGTGATGGTAAACTTGTGCTTAGGGTAGGTGATGAAGAAATCACTTTTAAAATCTATGATGACATTCGATTCTCTAAAGAACAAGATGATTCTATTATTTTATTGGTCTATTGATCATGTTAATTCAAGATTCATTGCAGGAAATTGTTCATAAGGACACGTTGGAACTGTCATGTTCAAGAAGAGAAGGTAGATGGCGATGATGAGGTGATAAGTGGGGTGAAAATTGATTTAAATTCAAACGAGTCTTCACTGAGATAGAAAAATTATGAGGACATTGAGGTAAACAAGGAATTAAAAGTAAGACCCCTATTGAATAACCTCCCAAATTGGAACTAAAGCAATCACCAAATCACTTAGTGTATGCATTTCTTAGAGATAATTCTACATTACCAGTAATTATTGCTTCAGATTTAAAGCCAAATGAGAAAGATGAGTTATTCCAAGTGTTGAAGGAACATAAAAAAGCTATAGCCTGAAAGATTCTGACATAAAAGGGATCAATGCTTCTTTTTACGCCCATAAAATTTTAATGGAAGATGAGTACAAACCATGTGTGCAAGCTCAAAGAAGGTTAAATCCTAACATAAAGGAAGTTGTTAAGGTTGAGGTAATTAAACTTCTAGATGCTGGAGTTATTTATCCTATTTTTGAAAGTGCTTGGGTTAATCCTGTGCAAGTTGTTCCTAAGAAAGGAAGCATGACTGTTATGGCCAATGAGAAAAACGAGAACAGTCACGGGATGGAGAGTTTGTATTGACTATAGGAAGTTGAACAACGCCACAAGGAAATATCATTTTCCTCTATTATTCATAGATCAAATGTTGGAGAGATTATCTTGTCACATGTATTATTGTTTCCTAGATGGACTTTCTAGCTATTTCCAAATCCTGATAGCTCCCAAGGATTAAGAAAAAAACTACATTTATATGTCCATATGGTACATTTTCTTATCGAAGGATGCCTTTGGATTATGTAATGCTCCTACTACTTTTCAGCGTTGCATGTTAGCAATCTTTGTTGAACTTGTAGAAGACATTATGGAGGTATTTATGGACGAATTCTTAGTATTCGATAATTCTTTTCATCTTTTTCTTAAAAATTTAAAACGAGTTTTAATGAGATGTGAGGAAAAGAATCTTGTACTTAATTGAAAAAAATGTCATTTCATGGTTTGAGAAGGGATTGTGTTAGGCAATAAAATATTTAATAAAGGGATTGAGGTTAATAGAACAAACATTGAAACCATCGAAAAACTACCTCCTCCTAGTTTAGTTAAGGCTATTCGAAACTTTTAGGGCATGCTGGATTCTATAAAATATTTATCAAAGATTTTTCTAAATAGCTAAGCCCTTAAATAGTCTGCTAGAAAAATATGTGCCATTCAATTTTAGTCAAGAATGCTTAGAAACATTTAATACTCTTAAGGAAAAATTAATTAATGCCCTGATTGTGGTTGCAGTTGATTGGAATTTACCCTTTGAACTATTTTGTGGTGCGAGTGATTTTGCAGTAGGTGTAGTTCTTGGACAGAGAAGAGACAAACATTTTCAACTAGTCTATTATGCTAGCAAGACTTTGATAGATGAATAAGAAAATTACACTACCACAGAAAAAGAATTGCTAGCTGTGGTTTTTGCATTCGATAAATTTAGACCATATTTAATATTATCTAAAGTTGTTGTTTACACTGACTATTCTGCTCTTTACTATCTTCTAACTAAATCGAATGAAAAACCTCGACTTATAAGGTGGATTTTATTATTGCAGGAGTTCGATATTGAAGTCCAAGATAAGAACGGAGCTGAAAATCTTGCAGCAGATCACCTTTCATGACTAGAGAATCCCTACCTCAAGGAGCTTAATGAGAACGAGATAAATGACTCGTTTCCTGAGGAACAACTCATGGTTATAACCGATTCTGAAGTCCCTTGGTTTGTAGATATCACGAATTACTTAGCCGCTAACATCTTACCAAAAAGGTTGACACATCATCAAAAGAAGCCATTCTTTACCGATGAGAAAAATTATTTTTGGGAGGACCCTTTTCTTTTTCATCTATGTGCAGATCAAGTAATTCGAAGGTGTGTTACAAAATCAGAAGTGAATAAAATCTTGGAACATTGCCACTTAGGACCGACATGAGGACATTACAGTGGAATTAAAACAGCATATAAAACGCTTGAATCATGTTTTTATTGGCCCATACTGTTCAAGGACACTAAATCACTCCAATTTTTCAGCTAAATCATAGAAAAAGGTAATTACTAGTACTTTTAGTTCTATGGATACAATATTCCCTACTCACCATAGCTATACAATTGTTCGATAGGTGCGCTTGCCTTTGTCGTATTTATAGTTAGTTTAGTGTATTAGTGTGAATGGGGAAGTTAAAAGAAAAAAAATTCATGAAAGTAACATCACGATTTATAGACAAACATTTAGTCTCAATATTAAGCAAAATATAACCTTTTTGAACAATGGAGTGACTCGTAAGAACCAAAGGAATCAAATGAACGGCTAATTTATCCTGAATATGAGGGTTCTTAGCAGAACAAAGATAACAAAAACTCTTAAATGTCACAAATTTGGGGTTTTATTATATAACATTTCAAAGGTACTTTTCCACTTTAATGTTGAAATTAGTAATCAGTTAACGGTATAGTAGGCAAGTAAAACACACCCACCCTAATTCTAGTAGGAACATTGGACTAAAATTTAATGGCTAATGAAACATCTAACAAATGATGGTGTTTGCGTTTGATAATGTTGTTTTGTTGAGGAGTGGTAATACAAGAACTTTGATGTATAATTTCCAAAGATGAGAAAAAGGATGGACACTTAGATTGAAAAACTCTGTTCTATTTTCTCCAAAAAATCTTAATCTTCATTGAAAATTATGTTTGAACCATAGCAATAAACTGTTACAAAAGGACAATGGTGTCACTTTTAAGAGTAAGAAGATAAATCCATGTCATGCGTGTAAAATCATCAACTAAAGTAAGAAAAAAGGGATGACCAGTATTTGTTAGAGCTTTATAATGATCCCACAAATCAAGATAAAGTAAGGAAAAATGAGCATTGAATCTGAAAAGATTGTTGGATCTGGTGCCCTAAGTATACTATATTCATTTTGTATACTTGTATTTTTCAAACAAATTGGTTTAATAATGATATCCATTAATTACATTAATATCCTTTTTATATTTTCCTAAATAGTTTTTACACGTACAACAAAATAGAAGCAAATATTGACTTATTGGTTATCTAACGTTTAACTAGTACTAAACGGTATTATGTGGTTGGATCGTAATATGAAAAGGCAATTTATATTAGTAAATGAACCTAAACATGTCTTAAGTCTAATCAGAAATGAGAAAACCTATTGAAAGACTAATATGCCATATATCAAGTCCAATTGAGGAGATGCCTTGTCTTGAGTATCGAAGTGGATGACTCCTAAAAGATAGAGACTAGATGTGGCTGACTAGACTGGCAATACATTGGACATGACACAAGGAGAATAAGTCCTAGATCCATTTATGAATTTATTCACTTGTGACATTTACAGTGTGACATACCTTAATCCTGAGTGGATGGACTATGTATGCATGACTCGTATACTTTAAAGTAAGTAAAAGCTTGAGTTCAAATAGATAAGGAATCGAAAGCTGGTGCGTTAAGTAGATAACTACTGTAGTATGTAGCATAATTCACAATAGTGGAATTCATGGCCCAATTAATGGTTAAATGATATCCTCTAATTGGTATTACATGATAGATGAAAAGTAAATGTAGTCATGAGTCATTTGTCTTTGTGATAAATGACTTGATTACTATTTGATAGTAATTGAGTTTTCATGAAGGAATATGTAATGGTTACTGTGAGATAAAATATGATCATATTGGGATAAGATACGACAAATGGATGAGGGAGACGTGTGATGTTGGGAGGAAAAAAATGTAGAAACCATTTTGCTTTTTACCAGTCATCTTGACTTGTCTATAGCAAAGGTTAAGAAGAATACAAAAATAAGGGTAAAAAGAAACAAAGTAGTTTAATTTATATAAATGGAAATTAAAATCAGATACATGAAACACATTAGTAAATTGAGCTGATAGAAATAAAGTGTAAGAACCAATATGTTTAATAGGAATGAACTTTCCAGTGGGAAATTGAACCAAAGAAGGACGTGAAGCACATGAAACAAGACCATCAAGATACTGAGCATGATATATCGTATGGTTTGTTGCCCCAGATCCAAAATCCACTGAAAGGAACATGTTACAGTAACCATACTTGCCATGTGTGCTTCTACTCCTAAAGAAAATGACTCATTCCCAAGTAAGTCAATATCTGCTGATACTATACATGAGTGAAGATAGGTGTTGTCCGTGAAGCAATGGATGGTGCAACATTCTTAACAAAACCTTCAATTGTGAAAACATTAGTAGCAGTAGATGCTTGAGGTTTTTTCTTTGTAAACTTAAAGTCAGGAGGAAACCAAATAAGTTTCTAACAAAACTCTTGTTTATGACATTTAATCTTTCAATGGTCACAAATTGCATTAAATTGTCACTACAGCAAAACAAGTTTTTAGCGGCGTTTGGATAAAAAATGTCGCCACAGATAGAGTATTAGCGGCACTTTTTGAAAAACACCACTATAGGTCGAGCATTAGCAGCGCTTCTTAAAAAATACCGCTATAGGCCGACCATTAGCGGTACTTTTTGAAAAACGCCGCAAAAAAATTAAGCACAACACCGTCGTTTTATGTTGAGCTTTAGTGGCATTAGTGGGGTTTTTAAAAAACGCCATTATAGACTGAACATTAGCGGAGATTTTTAAAAAACGCCGCTATAAGTCAAGCGTTAGCGGCGCTTTTTTAAAAATGCCACTACAGATCAAGCATTAGGCTTTTTGAAAAACGCCGCAAAGAAATTAACCACAACGCTGTCGTTTTATGTTGAGCTTTAGTGGCATTAGCGGCTTATAAACCATAATATATACATATTTTTATCCCATGCTTGGTATATTTATGGATGATTTATCATTAGTTTTATTGAATCCGATGCTCCTAATCCTTTAATTTCATGTTTTATACTCAAGAGAGCATATGAAAGTGAAAAGAGCAAGAAACGAGCCAAAAACGAACAAAATAGGCTGATTTCAGTGTTCCACATGGCCCAGGCACTTTCACACTGATAGGCCACACGCTAGTGTGTCATGACTGTGTCGACATTAAACACGTCAGAATTGCACACTACCTGAGCACCTTCAGAAGGGCGTGGCACAAGGTCGTGTCCCTGTCGAGCCCAAGTCTAATTCTATTCGGAAAAGGCTAATTTTGGGGTATTTTGAGCATTCTAAAGTCTATATAAACACGCTAGAAGAGGATCAAGAGAGACGGAGAGTCATAGGCAGAGAATAGTCGAAGACAGCCATCAGAATTAGCTCGGAAGCAGGATTACTTCAAGACTAAAGATCTCCATTCAATTTCTACCGAAGTTTTGGGTTTCTTTATGTTTTGTTGTTTTCCCAATTTTGAAATGTTTTCCCCTATCATTATTGTAACAGGCCTATTTTGACCTGCCCGAGCCCAAATCAATAAAAACCAAAATCCAAAATAAATAAACAGTCCATTATAGTTCAAATTAAAAAAACCTACAGCCCAAGACAAAACCCAAAGCCTAACCCAAAAAAATAGAAGGCCCATGGCCTAAAACTTAAACAAAATTTTTGGATTGGAAAACCCTAACACCTAGCCTTTGCGTCGCGAGGCTCCTCACGTGGTGTCAACACCTTCTCCGCTGCAATGCTACCACAGACCTGCAAACAAGCGAAAACAGACACAAAGAAGACCAAAGAAGCAGCAAAAGCAAAGAAGGCATAAATATATTATATTTTCTGGCCATATAAGCTGAGAACACCAATGTAAAAAGGGTGAGGGGGATAAAAAAATTAATAAAAAAGCTTGAATAAAAAAATAGAAAATAGTTTTCAGAAGGTGACTTCTATTGCTTTGATCTATTTCATCTATTTTCTTTTGTTTTGATTTTCTTTTATTTTTTTATTTCTTATATATATATATATATATATATATATATATATACAAAAATAAAAGAAGAAAAAGAAGGAGAAGAAGTTTACCTTTTTATTCGCCTGAAAGTGGAGGTTTTTTGGCTCTCTGACCGCCGTATACGGTGGCGCCGACGGCGACGTGTGCGGCAGCAGATTATACCGGAGCAAGGCCGGAAATCGCCTAGGCAGAGCAAAGGAGGAGAGTTTTTTTTGTTTTTTTTTTGTTTTCAAAGGACAAAATGATTTTTTTAAAACAAAAATTGGTTTAAGTAACCTTTGTAAAACGGCGTCGTTTCACTTAAGATTTTAAAGTACAAAACGACGTCGTTTTAAAGGGAGGCCCGCACGAGTGACCCGACCCGGGGAAGGATTCGCGTGTTTTTAATAAAGGGGAAATTTGCTCCCTAAGTCCTTCCGCATTTTTATTGCTATGCAACCTCGTCCTAGTTATATCTTTCTTTTATTTTTTTAATTTGGCTTGAAAATTTAATCGTTGTTTCAATCTGGTCCTTGAAGCTTTTTAAATGTGTACATTGGGACAATGTCGTTTTGTGGACATGGGAATTTTTCTCATTTAGTCCCTGTATCTTTTCGCGCGTTCCATCCTGGCCCTTCAGTCTGTTATTTTTATTTTTATTTTTAAATCTATACTAAATTTCTTTAAATTATAATTTAGTCCTCAGCCCACTAAATGAGAAATTTTATTTAATTTTACACTTGTTTATTTGTTATGTCCTTATTCGTTTTTATATATTTTAAATTTAACGATTTGCGTTTCTTTTATATTTTAAATTTAATGTTTTGCTTGTTAGATTTAATTATTCGCTTACCCTTTCATGTTATTTATTTAGTTATTGTTTCTGTTATTTTATTTATTTATTAATTCTATTCTTAGAATATTCAAATTTAATATTATGTATACTCATTTATATATTATTATTTTACCTTTTAAAATACATAGGTTGTATATTTGTTTTACCAATATATATATTTTAAATGTTTAAATTTATATTATTATTATTATTATTATATTTTCTTTTTACTTATGTGGTATTGTTATTATTATATTAACCAATTTAACATTATTGTTGCCACTATTATTTTCTTTTTACCTACTGGTTATTATTATTAGACTAATTTGATATACTATTACTATTATTATTATATTTCTATTTCTATTTATTTTCTTATTCTAAAACTACTATTATTTATCTAATTTTTTATCTATTCCTATTGTTGTTATATTTCCATTTATTATATTATTTTCATTATTATTTTTAAATAATCGTATTTTATTTTTACTCTCGTTATTATTTTATTTATTTATATCCGTTGTATAGTTTTTAAACTTTAGGTTTTATCATCATCATTATTTTTATTATCATTTTATTATTATTTATTTATTCGTACCTTTTTAACTCCAAGCTTTAGATCATTTATTACTATTATATTTCTTCTATATTCATTTATTTAATCTTTTTCTTCACATACATTTATTTTACTTTATTTTACGATTTATTTATATCCTTTTTAAAAGTTTGATTCTATTATTACATTATTATTTTTCTCGATCTTTGCATTTTTAATCGTATTTATTATTATTATTCTTATCATTATTATTGTTGTTTGTTGATGATTATCATTTTTTTACATTATTGTTTCCATTATCATTATCATTATTATTATTATTATTATTATTATTATCTATGCATATTAATATTTCAGTTTATTGATATCAATGTTATATATTATGTAGTATTTTGTATGCTACGTTATTATTATGTCAAATTTGTCACATTACCATTATCCGTTGAGTATAACCCCATTCATGTTTCAAATGTTTTTTTTCTTTAAAACATGATAAATTAAAACGTATATCGTTTTTTAATGTTTCATTAATTTTATCTAAATTCCTACAAAAAAATAGTTTCCTAAAACAAGGCAATGTTTAATGTTTGGGAATTCGGGGAATCGTGCCCTATTATGCTGGGTTTCGATTTTCTGTTCGTTCCAAATAGTTGAATATTCCTTTAGTATTTCACTCGTGTTTTATAAATTTTAAAGCAAGGCAATGTTCAATGTTTGAAAGTTCGAGGAATCGTGCCCTACCGCGCTGGGTTTCGGTTCTTCGTTAGACTAAATAATTTGGCATCCTTTTGTGATTTTCAACATATAAATTTTTGGAAGTCATAAATTTATTGTGTTTTCGAGAGTATAGAGGATCGTGTTCTATTGTGCTGGATGTGATGCTGTATACCTTTGAAACAAAAGAATTTTGACGGCCAACTTAAGCCATTCAAATGTTTTAAAAGGAACCATATTGTAAAAATAGCTTTAAATTTTGACATTAAGACATTAATTAATCAATTAGGTACCAATTTTGGGCGTTACGAGGGTGCTAATCCTTCCTCGTACGTAACTGACTCCGCAACCCGTTTTTCTCAAATTTCGTTGACCAAAATCGTTGTTTTAGTAAATCAAAATGTTTTATTAAAATGATCAAATTTCTAGGTGAACCGATCACACCTAAATGAAAAGGATTGGTGGCGACTCCCACGTTTGTTTTCATTTTCAAAACCAAAGTCGATCCTTGTTTTTTCAAAAAAAGATGGTTTCGACAATTACGAACTAAATTCCCTAGATACCTAGGGAACATGAAACCTAAGACAAGTCTTATTATTATTTGAATTATATGATAAATACTTGTTTGTATTCTTAATTATGAGTTTTAATTCCTACTTTAATGTTCCAGGATATTGATCCAAGTTTTGATGTGCTTATTCAATGGAGGAAAAATCCCTGTTTAAGAATAAATCTCCCATAATTAAGCGGAGTTGCCGGATTAGAGTCAAATCTTATAAGGGAATCCATAGATCGAGTTAATGCGACAATAGGGGTTTTAATTAGAAAGAGATTTCAATTAATCAACCTAGAGTCAGTTGGTTTTAGTCTTGAGAGAGATATTAACATAAATAGGGATTTCTACGGATTAAGTCAAGTAAATAAATCGTCTAATTCAAAAGTGATAAGTAAGTCTAGGTGGATTCTTCCTTGGGTATTGTCTTCTCCATTGGTTTTCTAAAAGTATTTTCCAACTTTTATCTCTATCGTGTTCTTAGTTAATTAGATAGTTAATCTTAGTTTAAAAACGTCCCTCTAATTCTTAGGTTAGATAATAAAAAGATAGTAATTACTAGTACTTTTAGTCATTGTGGATACGATATTTCTGGTCTCACCATAACTATTCTAGTGTTCAAGAGGTGTATTTGCTTTAGTCAAAATTTTTAGTTAGTTTAGCGACCATCAGCAGCGCTTTTTAAAAACGCTGCTATAGATCGAGCATTAATGGCACTTTTTGAAAAACGCCGCAAAAAAATTAAGCACAATCTCACAATTTGCTCAACTGTGCTCGCTTGCATCTGAGCCAGAACAGTAAAAAAAATTAAGCACTACATAGAGGAATGCTTAGCATGGTAGAATGGTTATATTAATTGGAACGGTAGAAAACTAACTTCCATTAACAAGAGAGACAAAATGGCCTAGCCAAGAAACCAGGGGCAACAAAACTACATCAGTCCCGAGAAACCAAACAAACATCAAAGCCCCAAAATAAATAATTGAGCTCTCAACCCAAATAAGATGCCAAAACTAATAGTGCAAAAAAAGCTCTATTTCTTCATCGAGACAGAACAAGGCCACAGAAGTTAAATCGACCGAACCACCCCTCGCTGATCTCCGTCAACGTAAACAATAGCCACATCTAGGAAAAAAGGCTCACCTCGTGGAAGCAGATGAGCTCATCTACTTAATCAAACTTAATCAACTACTTTTGAATGCCTTGATTTTTATTTTGAATCTTATAAAATTGAATCCAACTTAAATAAAACTTTACGTCTCAAATTACAAATCCAACTTGAATTCGAGTTTTTAAAATCTCAAGTAAATCATATTCAATTAAATCTTAAACCCTATAATTAATATATATTTAGGGGCATAACTAGGGGGTTGAAAAGGTCTCAGCCCCCATAAAATGAAAAATTATCCTTTTAGGCCTTTAGAAATTTCTTAAAATTTTAAAGGTAAAATTGCACTTTATCCCTCGAAAAATGGAAAAAATTGATTTAATCATTTCAAAATTATAAAAATATATGCTATAAAAATGATCAGATTGCATTTTTACTTACAATTTAATTTCAGCCCTTAATCCCTAAACTCTAAAGCCTAATCCCTAAACCTTAACACCTAAACCCTAAAATCTAAAGCCTAACCCCTAAATCCTAATCCATGAACTGTAAACCCTTAAATCCTAAAACCTTAAACTCTAGAAACTAAATTCTTAAACCTTTAAACCCCAGACCATAAACCTTAAAACACAAAACCCTGATAATAAATTTCACAAACAATAAAAGAGGAATAAAAAGTGAAATGGCAAAATGATGCATTCCACAAATGGAAGAGTAATATATAAAAATATTAATTTTCCTTTTCAATTCAACATATATTTCATGTTTATTTTTAGGTTTATGAAAAATATTTTTTTGAATTCATAATTATCTCTCTTAAATTATGGTTAGCATTCTAATTTAGTTGTTCTAAAATGTTTTATTTGAGTCACCAAATAATAAGTGTCTTATCAATTATATTCTTCTGTCATTTTACTTGTTTGCTTGGGCATTAAAATTTGGCTCATATCTAGATTAGGGTATAACGTGAATCAAATTTTAATTAAGTTGAACAATAGTGGCATTTTTGTCCAAAACGCCACAATAGGCTATGCATTACCGACGTTTGAGCCAAAAACTCCGCAAGCATGTGTTAAGTGTTAGTAAAACGACACCGTTTTATGCTTTATTTTTAGTGGCGCTTTGTTAAAAACGCCGCAAATATGTATTAGGAGTTCTCGAAACAACAACGTTTGGCCTTGTTATTAGTGGCGTTTCGCCAAAAAACGCTGCAAAATGTGTTAAGTGTTAGCAAAATGGTGTTGTTTTATTCTTTATATTTAGTGGTGCTTCTATAAAACGCCACAAATGTGTATTATGAGTCCATAAAATGATGCCGTTTTATCCTTTTTGTTAGTGGCATTTTGTCCAAAACGTCGCAATAGGCTATGCATTACCGGCGTTTTAGCCAGGCCGCAAATATGTGTTAGGTGTTAGTAAAACGACACCATTTATCGTTGTTATTAGTGGCGTTTTCCAAAAACGCCACAAATATGTGTTAAGTGTTAGCAAAACGATGCTGTTTTGTTCTTTGTATTTAGTGGCGCTTCCATAAAACGCCACAAATGTGTATTACGAGTCCATAAAATGACACCGTTTTATCCGTGTTATTAGTGGTGTTTTGTCCAAAACGCCGCAATAGGCTATGCATTACCGGCTTTTTAGCCAAAAATGCAATAAATATGTGTTAGGTGTTAGTAAAATGGCGCCGTTTTGTGCTTTGTATTTAGTGGCGCTTTGTTAGAAATGCCACAAACGAAATTCAGTTTTCTACCAAAACGACATCATTTTTTTTCAACCATTTTATCCTTAAAGTTATACCCGAAAAACCTTAAGTTTTTCCTCTAAAATTTTCCCCCTAACCCTAAATTTTCAGCAAATCAAAACCCAACCCATCTCTACATCGCCGGACTCGACCATCTGTTGCATCGCTGTCGACTCGACCATCTGCTGCGACACCGTCGCACTCCTCTGTCACAACCAATCGGTAAGCCAAAACCCTCACTCAGCTCTTTTTGCCATCTTCTTCTCAGTTCTCATTTTATTAGTTCATTTCCAATTTTGTTGATTGTTATATGGACCGGGCCGAACGTTTCTTCAGCTATTTTCTATACACACAACACCTCCTTGGGACCGCCTTATCGTGTTTTGGTTGATACTAACTTCATCAATTTCTCCGTCGAGAACAAAGTAAGTGTTTCGTAGTTCTTGCCCTCTTGAATTTTGTTTTAAGGTTTAATTTGACTATGATAATAGTAAAATTAGGTCTGTTATAAAATGTTTATAATCCCCTCTTGCAAAGTAGAAAAATAAATAAATTGTACATTGATTTGGATTATATATAATATGATATAAAGTGATGGTGTTTAAGAGTTTGAAGATGATCTATTCTAGTACAAATTAGTTGGATTTTGGTGACATTTAATTTTTAAACTTTTTCAGGGTCATTCTTCTGTATCTGTTTTTAAGACACTAAAGATCGTTTCCTACAAGTAAGTTTTTTACTTAATTACTTTTACAATTATGTTCTATGTATTGAATCTAATTTGATAAAGCAATGCATTCCAGGGAGCAATTGAAAAAATTATCAGCCATTTAGTTTGATAATTTTTGTATCAGTTTGTTAGCAACCTTATCAAGTATCAAATGGCTATCTTTTGCTTCTTGTACATTGCAGGTTGGTTATATAATTCCGTCTTGTTTGGGTTATTTTGTCAAGATTTACTTAGACACTGTTTAATTTTACTATATTAACTAATGTACTAAACTTCATAATACCGATTGCCTGTTACCAAATTAATATATCATAGTATTTGAATTAATTTTGTACAAAAATATTTTTCTTTTTAAGACTGCTTTTAACCAAAACCTAATGTTGAAAGTGTTAGTTAAAGTGAAATTTAAGTGACTCATATTTGGTGATACTGGAATAAAACAAACTTGAATAAACTGATGCATATATATCTATATATTTGCAGCAAAATCAAATGTTTCTCTAATAGTTAGCTCTGGTATATATGTGTGTGTGTGTTTCTTACTTACGTGTCCATAAAGTTTAGAGGTTAAGAGACCAGATGACTCAGATGCAAGCGAGCACAGTTGGGCAAATTGCTCAACTTAAAGCGGAGGCAGCAGCGAGGGAAGCAGAGCAAAACAGAAAATACAACGAACTCTAGCTACAACTTCAGAATATGATGAGGATGTTTCAGCAGTCGCAGAATCCACCATCTTATACTTTTATTTTCTTATTGTAAGAATGTTTTAGCAATATAACTTTTAACATTACTGTAAGAATATTTTATTATTTCATTTATTAATTTAGATAATATAGCTTTTGTTAGATTTTTGAAGTATCATTTAGATTTGCTGTTTTGGTTGGATTTGATGTTACAGGAAGGGTTGTATATGAATGAGAATAGGATATTAGAATTCTGCTAAAATTAGTCGCGTTTTTTGAGAAAACCGCTAAAGGTCACGTTCTTTAGCAGTAATTTTGAGAAAAGCGCCGCTAAAGGTCACGTCCTTTAGCGACGCTTTCTCAAAAAACGCCGTAAAATGTTAACGGTGTTTTTTACGGTGCTTATAAGGCCCAAAAAAACGCCGCTAAAACCCTGTTTTGTTGTAATGTGTTTCTTCAAGATCCTTGTTGCACATTTGGAGAATACAACATTGTAGGCTCAAGGCAATCGTACTAACTCAATTAAAAAGTCAAATAATGTATAACTTAATTATACAAGTCGAGTAATGCCAATATATTGGAGACTTAGTTATTGTTTTATGTACAAGAGATAGAGAGCACTAATCTGTTCATGAAAGGAACTTGTTTTTGTTAGTAAAATCAGTTTAGAAAATAGTGTTTTCAGGCATGATAGAAGTTTAAACTTCTTCTTAAAAGCGAGCCCTTTTGATATTTATAATAGTAAACTACAATTTAAATTATATTTGTGCTTTGTACGAAGGCAAACTAAGTCATTTCCCGACTTTCAACTGATTGATCTTCTCTACTATCCTTGAACTCCGAATTTCTTTGAATGTGGACTCAAACAAATTGAATAAGTGCACAGAATGAAAACTTTGTTTAACTTTCAGTAGAAACATAAATTCTCTCTATAGTCCCATAACTATGAGTATTCTTGAGAAAATTAAATTTATTCTTAAAATAAATTACCATTATCGATCCTCAAAAGTATACCTTAATTGGTTAACTCATTGTTCCTATTTATAGAAAAATAGTACAATAGTTTTGTTCAAATAATGCCTAATTAAACAATAATATTTTTTTTAAAAATACAGGTTCTATTTAAAATAGAATTAAGAGGCGACATCATGCCTTAATATACACTAGAGTTTGCTGCCTCTTGTATTTGATTTCATATACTCATTTGATAATTGATTTTGGAAATCCTAAATAGATTTCATATACTCATATCATATTTGATTTTGAAATATAATTAAGTCACCCCTTAAAATTATAAAATATTAAAAATAGACATTGGGGTGCTCCTAAATATGTATCTGCCTTGTTTACATCGTTCATATGGAGTAGCACGTATATATTTAGACGTTGGGGTATGCCACTCAAAATGTTTGTTTACATTGTTCATAGTATTCACGTAGAGTAGGATGTATAAAATTCATAATATGAGAATATATAGAAAAGGCAACTATGGTTTACGTTATGTTTATGCAGTAGGGTAGGATGCTTGCATTGCAATGCCACAAAGGCCTTCCTTTGCATCCACATCTCTTTGCATCCTAATGTAGCCTTCTTCACCCCAGCTACTGCCCCAAGAGTTCTTCACCAACCAATATTTAGTCCCACCATCCTCTCCATATCCAACAGCCGTCACTCCGTGGTCCAGGTCGGTGCCACAACTTCCCGTAAACACACCACCCGAGTAGAACTGGAAGTCGAAGCCCCCGGCATCGATGGCAACAGAAACAGGTTGGTTGGCAACGGCCTTCTGCAGTGCATCTTCACTATTGGCAGGCACATCTTCAAACCCATTTATCTTAGCCGCATGCTTGGCTTCTTCGTTGGTATTGCATGTGCCATCAACTCCCTTGTAGGGGTAAATGGATTCGGTTGTTAGGCCTTTGTTCTTCTCGATGAATTGGAATGCATCGTCCATTAGACCACCTTCGCAGCCTTGATCCTCACCCTTGGTGTCACAGTCCACCAGTTCCTGCTCGGACAACGAAATTAACTTTCCTGTTGTCAATTTAGTAACCCCTTCCATGGCTGCCACGGCCGAGAACGCCCAACAGCATCCTATATTTCAGCATCACATGATCGAGACACACACATAGTTAGAACACAACACAGACAAAGAAGAAAGCATAGTAATATTTTAGTAGTGTTTCTGAGAACAAGATATTAGAGCAGACCGCATTGGCCTTGGTCCTTGATAGGTGTAACAGCTCCTTTCTTTCTCCAGTCCACGGTAGAAGGCAATGCGGTGGCGTTCTCGTATTTGAAAGTGGTAGCCGTGTTGGAACACATATGGCCCTTAAACCCATTTCGAGAAGCAGTGAACTCTTGGTTGGTTAGATCTGCAAATTGGTTCACACCGAGCTTGTACGGCTTGTTGTTGGCAGCATTGAAAGAGTCGATGCGTGCCACATTTTGTTTGAAAATCTGGAAACGCTTTTGCCTCTCGTTGGTGTCCTTGTAAACTCGTCCGAATTGGACCATCCATTGTTGATGCCTCTCGTACATGGATGCATCTTCCAGAGCAGTGCGGGATGTGGCTTCACATACACCCAATATGAAGAATAGTAAGGCCAAATAAAGGAATTGATGATGAAGCTGGTTTTTGGAAGCCATGGTGGAAGAAGAGTTTGCGATGAAATAGAAAAATGAAGAGGCACACCAAATGTGATGAATTCCTACACTTATATATAGTCCAATTCTTTCCCCATCTTGGCTTTCTGCTGCGTGCCCTGCAAAGTCTTGTTGATGATAATTGTTTTGCTAAATAATTAGAAAAATGATAAGGCACACCGACTGTGATGTATTCTTAATTTGGAAACTATATAGTCCAAAGTCCAAATTGTTGCGATGCATATTTGAGGTGTTTTCAGGACACATATCTTGTCTATATGCTTGCCCTTCAACATCCTATGATAAAGACCCATTGTCAGCATTGTTTGATAAATTAATCTAAATCAAGTGCAGTTTATTTGGAGACTTAATTTGTAGTTTATCGAATTAATGCAATTGGGAAGCCGGAGGAGTCTGATTTTGTATTCAAAAGCCCTCGCATGAATGAAACCAAACAAAATTGCTATCTCACCCTGCCCTTTCGTTCATGTCACCCTAAAACATGAGCAATGTCATGTTGGATTATCACCTTTGAGCATGACCCAAAAATATAATATGACTATTTATTTGTGAATTAAAAATATATGTTAGCTTGTTTCCATGGGCCAAGAATTTGGTGCATGAATAACATGTATATAACGGTTCAGACCTTATAAAGTTGTTAATTGCTTAAGTTGCTAACTTAGAATGAAAGTTTCTAATTACAATGATGATTAGGACTTGATATTGTAAAAACTGTAAAAAGAAAAAAATTAATGAAGAGCACCAAAATTTGTGTATGTAAGTTAGTTTTCCTACATTTGTTGTGCTTAGCTCAGTGAGTAATTCTATTATTTTTAATATACAATACAACAAATGAATCACGACTATCACTCTCAAATTTAGAGATATTACATTTGTATTTGACAAAATACGTTAGCGAATAAAGATATATATAGATAATTATATAAACAAATAAAACAACTTAATATAAGCAAATATTTATATAATAAAATTACAATTTGATCACTAACGTCTTTTTGGTCACCCGATGTTAGCGGTTACCCGTATCACATTTTAGTTTATATAATAACATTTTTTTAAACTAAGATTTTATGCTGCACATTGATTTCATGCAAAATTATTAAAATTTGATTTTTAAAAAAGTAAAAAAATTCTGAAAAACATTGAAAATAAAAAATTTAAATTAAACAAAAATATATGAAGTTTTTTAAAAAGGTAATGTGAGAGAAAATCCTGGAAAATTCTTTTTAAAATTTCCAAAATTTCTCTATTTGTATCATCTATATAAAAATATTTTTAAGGATCGACTTGTATAAACAACGAAATAGAAAAGGTTGAGAAGATTGAACACATTTTATGTGGAAAACTTCTTTGAAAAGGATAAAAACCACGATTAAAGAAGGTTTCAACTTTTCACTAAAAAAGTAAACAAATGAGAGTACAATATGGAGAACATAAACTTAAATGTACTAAACGTATAAACCTAAAGCCCCAAAAATAAAGCCCTAACTTTCATAGAGCAAACTCAAAAACAAAACCTTTACTTTCATAGAGTCCTTTCAAAAGGGATACAAAATTTTCTCCATAGTTACCACGAAAACTCTCACCAAAACTTATCTACGACTACATCTTGTTGCCCCCAAAAGAAAGGCCCTATACTTCTACATATTTTATTGCCTCTTAATTTGCCTTTTAAACAGGGATACAATGACCGCTTTTATAGGTAAAGATTAGTCGTCTAATCAGACTAAAATATCCATGAAGTAATTAGAGTTTAATTGGAAAAAGATAACATAGTTTAATTGGAGAAGAAACCCGATTTATGTGGGGAACAAGTTGCCACGTTGCAACGTCTCCATTTGTGTCGTTACGACGTCTTCCATCATCTCAACGTCGAGAGGCTTCTCGTCATGATGTCACTGTCTATTCGACCGAAAATACGAGGTACAACTCACAAATATCCACCTTGACTCGTATTTACTATACCTTCTTCTCCATGCCTCGTCACGAGCCGAACTCGATCTTTGAAGAATGTTAACGAAACCCAAACCATTCTTGAACTTGGAAATCGAAAGACTCCTAGTCTTCAAATCAAGGTTGTATAATGCAACTAGGGCCACTGATACACGAACAGACGTGCTTCACAACAAGATAGAAAACATCGAGAAAATTAACTCCCTCCACTTGACTGTCACCCTTTGCGACCAACCTTGCTTTAAACACTCTGCTTTATCCGGAACTACTACAATCTGAAATCTTTGATACCACTGAACTTTTCGATATCTAAATTTGTTAATGCCATCCCTGAAAGGGTCGATTGCAGCCCAAACCAAGATCTGTTACCAATTTGTTGGGGATTGACCCGTATAAACAACGAAATAGAAAAGGTTGAGAAGATTGAACACAAATTTTACGTGGAAAATTCCTCCAAAAAGTATAAAAACCACAAGCAAATGAGGTTTCGGCTTTTCACTAAATAAGTAAACAAACGAGAGTACAATATGAAAAAAATAAACTTAAATATACTAAACGTACAAACCCAAAACCCAAAACCCCGAAAATAAATCCCTAACTCTCATAAAGAAAACTCAAAAACAAAACCCTAACCCTCATAGAGTTATCTCAAAAGGGGTACAATATTCTCTTCATAATTATCACGAAAATTGTTACCAAAACTCTTCTGCAAGTACATCTTATCACACCAAAAGAAAAGCCGTAGTAGTACATCTTTTATTGCCTCTTACTTGGCCTATCAAAATAAGGATACAATAACCCTTTTATAAGCTAAGATTAGAGGTCTAATCGGACTAAAATATCAATAAAGTAATCGAGTTTAATTAAGAAAAGATAGTAGAGTTCAACCGAGGAAAAACCCAATTTATGTGGGGAACACGTTACCAATCCACATTTGTGTCATCACGATGTCGTTTGTCATTGTAACGTCGGAAGCTTCTTGTCGTGGCGTCATTTGTCTGCTTCGGCCGAAAATACAAGGTACACCCACTAATATCCTATACCGATTCTTTAAAAATATACAAAATTAGTAAAGATTTATAAAACGATAAAATCTTAAAATAATTAAAATTATAAAATTAAAATCTAACTATCCTAAGCTTATCTACATATACAGTTCCAGAGTTGCTGAGAGTAGCCTTTGACTCCAAATAGATTTATTTCTAAAGCTCACTCTCGTTCTACTTTTTTGGGTCTTAAGTAATGGTGTTGGAGTCTTTTTTTAAATTGAATAGTGCATTATATATACACACACGATTTTCAGGGTGTTGAAAGGAAACGCGGTGTGGGTGAAAAGACAAATAGAAGAATGTTTATTGGGTCAATGCTACCAAACTACCAACGCAAATGTGGAGGTGCATACTATGTATTGCCGCTCAAATTCTAGCAACTCAACTGAGCTTAGAACTAAATATACCAATTACGAGCCTAAAGGATGGAAACTACAAATGCCACTTCACCTTCTCCAATCCATAAAAAATGAAATTTCTAATAATTTTTATAACTTTTTTAATTTATCCATTTTTTTAAAAAAATTTTAAGTTTAATTTTTTTAAATTTCTTTTATATAATTTGTTTCTAGAATTTCAATATTTTTATAACTTTTATCATTTTTATATCTTAAATTTTTAAAATATTTTTAGAATTTTATATGTTTTAAATAAAACTAATATCAGAAAATATAAATATTAAAGACAAAATTATCATTATACTAAAAAAAAGTGTCATTATTCCACAAAAGTGCTAGGTGAGCCAAAAATGAAACAAATTTAAAAACATCAGTGAAATAATTGAGACTTGACATGTAATAATTAGAACAATTGAGTCCCCTTAATATAAAATATTTGATTTTGCAATATAAATAAGTCACCCCTTAAAATTATAAAATATTAAAAATAGACATTGGGATTCTCCTAAATATGTATGTGCCTTATAGTGTTTGTTTACATCGTTCATATGGAGTAGAATGTGTAAGGCCCAATTTTTATCTGGGTTTATACAAAAAAATAAAAAAAAGCAAATCAAAATATATAAAATAATAATAATAATAATAAAGCCCAAAGTCCAAATTTATGCTCCATTAAACAACTCTAAATAAACCTAAATTAAACCTAACCCAAACAACCCAAACCCCAACTTAATCCCTGGCCCAACAAAACCCATTACACCCAATTAATAAACGGCCCAAAGGAGTCCAATAATGTGAAAACACCAGAAACTCTAGGGGTTTCTCGAATGTGCTAAAGCAACAACAGATCGATCCCACTAGTAGTTCCCACGCACGGCTTCCACGAGCGGCTTCTTCTGTACTGCCATTTCTCCACACTTGCAAATGGAACACACAAGAAGGAGCAAATAACAGAATACGTAGCGGATTACAGCAAAGCAATTCAAGTTTTCTTATTTATTTTATTTTCATTTTTCAGCTATAAAAAGGGACTGAATGTACTATGTATTTTGGGGGGACGCATATTACGCACTCATACTACATACTGATACTCAATAAAAATTCAAAGGATTTTTTGGAAAAGGTGATTGCTTTTTCTTAAATCTCTTTAATATTCTGTTGATCATTTTTTATTTCTTTTGTTTTTATCATTTACATTTTAAAAAAAAAATGTGAAAAGAAAAAGGGGGGAATACGAAGAAGGCAATTAGAATTTTTAGAAGGTGATTTCTATTTAAATTTCTTTAAATTTTAGCACTTTCTGGCGATTGATCTTTTTCAATCATTCGTCATTGCGTTTAAGAACAAAAGGAAAAGATAGAGGGGAGTTTACCTTCGAAAACGAGCCATCGGAGTCCTTATCTCCTTCGAAATCGAAGCCTGAGATGGGGATTTTAGAGTGTTAATCAGCCGAATAGTGAAAGTGGGAATTTTCTTTGTTTTTGAAGTGGCTAGGGTTTGGTATTTGAGAATCGGTTAAAGAACGAGAGAATTAGGGATTTGCTTTCATTGTTTAAAGAAAATAGCAGATTGCCATCCAATTTCTTTTAGTTTTAACGTTAAAAAATGGCGTCATTTGGTAAAACAAGAAAGCTCGCGCGTTGACCCAATGTGTAAGCTGGGTATGCGCATTTTCACTTTAAACGGAAAATTTTCGCGACCAGTCCCTCCCATTTGCGCCACCCTTAATTTAATCTTATCCTATTTCTTTCATTTCTGCCTTGAAGTTTGCGAGCTATTCCAATTCAGTCCGCCATTGAGTGTTTTTTTTGGAGTTGGGAACATTTGCACTTTTAGCCCTCGTGCATTCACGCGCATTGTATTTTAGTCCTTATGACAGTTTCATTGATTTATTTTATTTATTAATTATCTCTGTTAGTTTAATTTTATTTCAATTAAGTTTTTTTCCATTTTAATTTGTGTAATTCATTATTTCTTTTATACATTCATTTAGTGTTTATCTCTTAAATTTTTTATACATTTTAAATTACTTTCATAAATTACTTTGTTTTTATTATAAAAGTATTATTTTAAAATCACCTTTTATATATCATATCGTTTTAAAATTTTGTACAATATTTAATTTAAATTACCTATATATATAATTTATATTAAAAATAGTTTTATTTTATAAACATTAGTAATTCTATGTTATTATATATATATAATTTCTTTTAAATCAGTTATTTGCATCTCCTTTTAAATTTATTATGTATGTAATTTATTCTTGAAAAACATATTTTATTATTTCTTTGTTATTTAGGATTCTTTCATGTATATATAGTTTTATTATATATTGGCTTGTTATTCTTTTATGTATATTGTTTATTCCTTATTTTTATTATATCTTCATTATATATATTGTTTACATCAATTTTTATTATTGTATGTATATTATCACCTTTAAATAGATATTTATTGTTTTTAAAATATTTTTGTATGATATTTGCTCAATTTCTTCTTTCACAATATTTTTATTTTAATATCCATTTACATATTTTTAAGTTTTATTTTTATATATGTAAACCATTTCAAACCCTATCATGCATTATTTATTTGTAAGTTTTTCATATAGTTTTTAAATTGTTGTGTTTTATATTGGCTCTTAATGTCCATATTGCTCTGTATATTATGTGTTGAGTTTTATTTTTCATATTATTTTATATTGTATATTGTCAATCAGTCTTTTGTACTATTACTTCAATTTCTGTTCATCTATGTTCGAAAATTGTTATATTTTATTCTAATTTATTAACGTTGGATGTGAGCACATTGTTATTGTATGTTCGTAAATTTGTTTTTTTCTTTTCATGACTATAATAATTTCACTCATTAAAAGGATATATTACTCGTGTATATTGTCCAATGTTCGTAATTTCGCCTTTTGTTTATTTTCACTTTTGGTTTTAAAGTTAATTATTCCCTTTTATTTCAAGTAAAATTAAGGCGTTTTGAGATAGTTTACAATGGTTTATTTAAAAAAAAAATCAAATAAGACAATGTTCAATATTTGGAAATTCGAAGAATCGTGCCCTACCGTGCTGGGTTTCGATTTTTCGTTGGACTAAATATCTGGATATCCTTTTATTATTTTTAACCTCTTGGGAGTCAAAAAATCAATTGTGTTTTCAAAGGTATGAAGAATCGTGTCCAATCGTGCTGGATGTGATGCTGCATACCTTTGAAACGAGAGAATTTTGATGACCAGTTTACACCACTCAAACATTTTAATAAGAACCATATTTCAAGATTTCTTTTCTAAAATTTTAAACATAAGGACAACATGTGATCAACATGTGAGGGTGCTAACCCTTCCTCCTACGTAATCGGCTCCCGAACCCATTTTATTTTATTTTTACATAGATTAAAAATGTTTTAAACGAAATGTCTTATCAGATGATCCAATCACACCTAAACAAAAAGATTGGTGGCAACTCCACATGTTGTTTAAAAGTCGATTTCTGTTTTTTCCCTTGAAATGAAAAATGGTTTCGACAGCTTCGCGACTCCGCTGGGGATTGAACAAGAGAGTCAGGCCATAAATTGATTATTTGCTATCCTTTTTTCCTTTTGAAAATTGGTTTTGGAAATTATGTTTCTTTTGATTGCATTGTTTGTATGATTGTTGTGGTCTTGTGGAATAGTACTGCATTGTATTGCATGACCGCTGTAGTTATACCTATTAAGTGGGAGTAAGAAACTATGCTTTCGTGAGGTTTTCACCTCCGCATGGGCTAGTGGATTTCTTCCGGGATACATCCGTACCTATGATTTTGTGAGATTTTCATCTCCGCATTGTCATAGGGAAATGTATTCTCTTGAACCGAACTCGATTCATATGAGCCTATAATGGGTGAGAATTGAGGAATTTGCTGGTTCAGGTACCATTTCTCTAGAACCGAGCTATATGTAGTGAACCTTGAGAATCCACCTTAAGTAGAACCTTGCCCAAATTTAGTGGTTACCTGAATAGGTACTTTATTTGATATTTATTTCACCTGTACTAACGTGTTTTGTTTTTGTTTTGTTTATAACTGCATTGCATTCATCTCATACATTTGCATTGCATTGCATCATTGCATCATTTGCATTAGATTTTCATAAAAGGGTCCCTAATTAGTTGAAATCATTTCAGTTAATCTGAGAACTGATAAAAACTTACCAACCAAGTGTCGTTACGGTACCCGTGCTAAGACAAAAGATATGGACCAAAGATTGGAAAGACTTGAACAACTTCAAAGAGAGATGTAAGATCAATTGCAAATGCAAATGCAAGAGCAACTGGCAAAGATCCAACTTGATATGATAGACCAAGTACTAGAGTCTCAAAGGAATGTGATGAATCAGCTGTCCCAATTGCTGGCTAAGGGGCTAGAAAAAGGAAAAAGCTCTATGATCAATACTGGGAATGACAATAAGGAACTTCTCTATCCTCCGGGTTTCATCTCAACAAATGTTCAGACATGTCTACAAGATGCACCTATTATTAGAACTCAGCAATATTAGGTTGGTACCTCTTCACCAATGGATTACTCGATAGGCTTAGGCTCTAATCCGAGGGGCAACTTAACCAATCTTAAAGTTCCTGATCTGGATGAAATGGAAAAAGCAAAGAGGGAATTGCCAAGAGAACTTGAGGATCGGTATAGGTGGTTGGAGGAAAAATTGAAGATAATAGAGAGTGTTGACTTCTATTGTGGGATTGACGCCAAAGATCTGAGTTTGGTCCCCGATCTAGTACTCCCGCCGAAATTTAAAACTCCAGAGTTTGAAAAGTACAATGGGACTAGTTATCCTAAAGCTCACATTTGTTCTGTCGAAGGATGACAAGATATGTTAGTAATGACCAATTATTAATACATTGCTTCCAAGATAGTCTGATCTGGTCAGCAGCTAGATGGTACAATCAATTGAGTTGTGTTAAAATCCATTCATGGAAGGACTTAGCACAGGCTTTTATGAAGCAGTATGGCCATGTAACGGACATGGAACCCTATAGAATTACCTTGCAGAATATGGAAATGAAGCAAAATGAGAGCTTCAGGCAATATGCCCAAAGATGGAGAGAGGTAGCAACACAAGTACAACTGCCTCTTCTGGAAAATGAGACTTTGATACTTTTCGTCAATACTCTAAAAGCCCTGTTCATTGACTATATGTTGGGAAGTGATACTTTGAGCTTTTCAGATATAGTAATGTCAGGTGGGATGATTGAAAATGCAATAAGAAGTGGGAAGATAGATAGGGGAGAAAGCGCCGAAAGGTTAACCCCTAGAAATGAGGAAATGAAGTGAACATCATGAGTATGCCTTCCAAATTGGTCAACATAGGGCAGCCAAGGGTTGTAACCACTAGTTATCAAAGAGAATTTGAATGACATATTTAAAGAGAGGTTCAGGGAATAAAAGTTTACAAACCCTTATGTACTTAGGGGTGTTTTAAACAATGGGACTGTGGAAGAGATCATTTTATTTTTAGAGCTGATTTAGAGTAATATTCAAAACACGCTTGTTGCCTTAAGCCTAGGGGCAATAAGAATCCTTTTGTGAAATAGGCTTGTGTCCAAAAATTTTTATTTCAATAAAATGCATTCTTTTTGAGTAAATATTCTTTCATTCTTTATATATTCTTTTGTTTTTTGGACTATTTTTTTTAAAATATACTTTCATTCTTCATTCATGATCATACCATATAAAAAATCATCATTGGAATTATTTATTCTTTGGAATTTGCCTTTGTACCTACAATAGGTTCCCAGATATCAATGACATGAGCAACGCTGTAACTGACTCCCTTTTGGGGTGAGATATGTGTTTAAGTGGATCTCAGAACTTTGAAGATAATAGAGATTGTGACTTATTTCCTGATTTGTTAAGGACGGTAGAACAAGATGAAAAACGAATCCTACTTTACAAAGGATTAATGGACATTGTGAGCAAAAGGCAAAGATCGAAGCCTGGGTCACCACAAAGACAAAGCGAATCGTTATTTAGTTATTCCAAGAATTCAAAGATATTATCGCATAATCATGTCAGGATATGCTTAGGATACTAAGATTTGTGGACGCTAAAAAAATGTCTATATAGGTGTCAGAAGGACACATGTTAATGGTTTCATGGTAGCCATCCTAATCATGAGGTTTGGGTATTGATGATCCACCATGGAAGGGGATGTCATTCGTTAAGCTGTATTTAGGGAGACAAGCCACATTCATTTCTTCACAGACTTTCTCTATATGGGGCATGGATGTTATCGGACCATTCTCGTCTAATACACATTGATTCATCTTGGCAGTCATTGATTACTTCACGAAGAGGGTGAAGGTCGCTTCATATGCCAATATTACAAGGTCAACAGTCATCAAATCTCAAAAAGAAAATTTACTAACAAGTAATGTCAGAAAGGATCATTTCTAATACAACTGCACAATGACAAAAGTTTGCGGTCTGTTCAAATATCAGAAACCATATTACCATGCAATAAAGGCATCCAAAAAGAAAAACAAAAGTTCAAAAATAGAAAAAGAAAAGGGAAAGCAGTAAAACCATAAAACAAAGGTCATAGTGAAAGACGACTGAGCATTGCAAGGATTGGCATAAAAAAGTTATCATTTACCCTCTATACTTATCGAACATTGGCCAGGACCTTTTTTGGGGCAACACATTGCTCATTGGTTTATGGGATAGAAACGATTTTGAAGATGAGGTTCTTTTTCTCCGAGTCTTGTTAAAGTTGAAGTTGGATAAGGCAAAATGGATCTAAGCACGATATGATCAATTGAATTCGAAGAGAAGAGATTCTATCGTGGTCTAATGCACTATAAATGAATGACATGAAAATTCTATAAGGGGAACTTGATGTTGAAGAAGATCCTTCTTATACAAAAGGACTTCAAAGGAAGAAATATGCCGAACTAGGGGGGACCTTATGTAATAAAGAAGGGAGCATTGATATTGAAGGAAAGGATTTGCCCGGTTTGGGGAATTCAAAATGCAGTCAAAGAGTATTCTACCTAAAAGGGAGAGGCCAATGTGAAAACCCGCAAAGGGCGCCTTGAGACCTTTAAAACAAAAGAGATCAAAATAAAAAATAAAAATAAAAAAAAGAGAAGAAAACTTAAAAAAAGAAAATAAAGAAAAAAGAAAATAAAAAAGAAGAAAGAAAAAGAGAGGGCAAGGCGAAAACCCGCAAAGGACGCTTTGAGACCAAAGGGGATTTGAGTTGAAAACCTGAAAAGGGCGGCTCAAATTTGGATTATAATGGGGCATACTGTAGTCTTGCTATGCCTGAATTAACAATGAAAGAAGTATGTTACATCTTGGGGCATCAACAAAGTACTTCGGATCCCCTAAACACAGATTGAGCTCAGAATGGTCCTCAAGAAGTTGGTACAGAGAAGCTCAAGCTGCGATATATAGGGCACCTAGCTTTCCATTTTTACCCATTTTTTCTTATCTTTATTACCTTATTCTTTTCAGGTCACTTCCCAATAAATTTCTTTCTTGGTTGTATTTGTTTATTTGTTTCAAGCTATGTTCTCAATTAATTCCTTTCTTGTCCATGGTTATGATCTTTTTCAAGTATTTTGCATTGAAATAACGATTTTTGGGCAATAAGAACCATATTTCAAGATGTCTTTTCTAAAATTTTAAACATAAGGACAACATGTGATCAATCTGGTACCAGTTTTTTGGGCGTAGTGAGGGTGCTAACCCTTCCTCCTACGTAATCGGCTCCCGAACCAATTTTTTTTACATAGATTAAAATTTTTTTAAACGAAATGCCTTATCAAGTAATCCAATCACACCTAAACAAAAAGATAGGTGGCGACTCCATATGTTGTTTAAAAGTTGATTTCTGTTTTTTCCCTTGAAATGAAAAATGGTTTCGACAGCATGTATATATATAGACATTAGCGTATGCCACTCAAAGTGTTTGTTTACATTGTTCATACTACATTCACATAGAGTAGCATGTATAAAATTCATAATATAAGAATATATAGAAAAGGCAACTATGGTTTAAGTTATGTTTATGCAGTAGGGTAGGATGCTTGTATTGCAATGCCACAAAGGCCTTCCTTTGTATCCACATCTCTTTTCATCTTAATGTAGCCTTCTTCACCCCAACTACTGCCCCAAGAGTTCTTCACCAACCTCTCTATATCCAAAAGACGTCACTCCGTGGTCCAGAGCTGTGCCACAACTTCCCGTAAACACACCACCCGAGTAGAACTGGAAGTCGAAGCCCCTGGCATTGATGGCAACAGAAACAAGTTGGTTGGCAATGGCCTTCTGCAATGCATCTTCACTATTGGCAGGCACATCTTCAAACCCATTTATCTTAGTCGCATGGTTGGCTTCTTCGTTGGTATTGCATATGCCATCAACTCCCTTGTAGGGGTAAATGGATTCGGTTGTTAGGCCTTTGTTTTCTCGATGAATTGGAATGCATCGTCCATTAGACCACCTTCACATTTGATCCTCACCCTTGGTGTCCCGATCCACCGTTCTTACTCGGACAACGAAATTAACTTTCTGTTGTCAATTTAGTAACCCTTCCATGGTCGCCACGGCGAGAACGCCCAACAACATCCTATATTTCAGCATCACATGATCGAGACACACATATTTAGAACACAACACATACAAAGAAGAAAGCATAGTAATATTTTAGTAATGTTTCTGAGAACAAGAAATTAGAGCAGACCGCATTGCCTTGGTCCTTGATAGGTGTAACAGCTCATTTCTTTCTCCAGTCCACGGTAGAAGGCAATGCGGTGGCGTTCTCGTATTTGAAAGTGGTAGCTGTGTTAGAACACATATGGCCCTTGAACCCATTTTGAGAAGTAGTGAACTCTTGGTTGGTTAGATCTGCAAATTGGTTCACACCGAGCTTGTACGGCTTGTTGTTGGCAGCATTGAAAGAGTCGATGCGCGCCACATTTTGTTTGAAAATTTGGAAACGCTTTTGCCTTTCGTTGGTGTCCTTGTAAACTCGTCCGAATTGGACCATCTATTGTTGGTGCCTCTTGTACATGGATGCATCTTCCAGAGCAGTGTGGGATGTGGCTTCACATACACCCAATATGAAGATTAGTAAGGCCAAACAAGTGAAATGATGATGCTGTTGGTTTTTGGAAGCCATGGTGGAAGAAGAGTTTGCGATGGAATAGAAAAATGAAGAGGCACACTAAATGTGATGGATTCCTATATATATATATATATATATATAGTCCTATTTTTTCTCCATCTATTCTTGGCTATTTGCTGCGTGATGAAGACCCAATATGAGAATTATTTTCATAAATTAAAATGAACCAGCTTTTAAGTTGATTTGAAAGACTTATAGTTTATCGTAATATTGATAAATTGGAAAAATTGAACGGTAAGCTAATTGTGAGGAGTTATCTATCCTTGGTGTCACTATCAAACAAAGAACCAAAAACCAATTTTTTCAAGTAGGCAATGGACACCCTTTCTTATGAATTGAAATAAAGTAGATTTTTCGATTTTTCTAACAATGTTTCTTACACATCCGTAGATATACCAGAAACCTATGCTTCCATCCCTCTATGTATGTGCTTAAAATTTAATTAATTGAAGTCTTAAATGGTTTGAGAAAGGAAAGGGACTTAGGCGAGGAAGGACTTCGGATAAGAGGGAGTATACTAAACACCTATGGATTGCGTAATGATATAGTGTCCATTTAGAGATAAAAAGAGAGGTCCAAGTGCGTGAAGGATGAGAATAGAAAGACCAAGTACTTCGTAGCTAGAGCTAGAAATAACTGTATCCATAGGCTTAGAATTAATGTTGTTAGGTGAAGGATATAAAGAGCTTTGAAAACGCGTAAAAGTGTTGGGTGCAATGATAAATTACTTTGCACTCGTTGCGAGTACTTAATTTTGAGTTTGAAAATACATTATTGAAAAGAAAACCACAAATCTCAAAAGAATTAGACTTCTTAGAAAGTTTAAAATTTAAGTATAGTTTATTTCAATGGGAGGATGGTTTATTAAATTTACCATGGTATAAATTGAACTGGGTGAGGGTGAATGATAGTGCCCGGGATAGATTTTTTGGGAATTAGATAGTAAGGAGATAAATATAAATATAAAATGAAAGAATTATCCACACAAAATCTCCATTTTTACTTTCGAAACAAAGCCTTAAATTCCAAGAAAATTCAAATTAACGTTGGCTCGAAGTAATACTAAGTCAAAAACTTTAAAGAATAAGGATAAAATTTCCTGCCCATTAAAAAAATACTTCATTTCTATTCAAATTCTACAAAGGGATAAAAATAAATAAGTTGCATAAATAAAATCAAGTGGTGTTCTAACATGGCATGTTTTAGCTGAAACATAGATAGTTAATGTTCCAACAATCTCCCCTTTTGACATTTTGAAGGAAAAAAAACACATTTTAGCTAATGATTAAAAAGAAGTAAATAATTAGAAAATAAGTCTCCCTCTAACTTACAGTATAACACCCCATACCTGGTCCAGTCGTCG
Organism: Gossypium arboreum; assembly: GCF_025698485.1. Taxonomy (NCBI): domain Eukaryota; kingdom Viridiplantae; phylum Streptophyta; class Magnoliopsida; order Malvales; family Malvaceae; genus Gossypium; species Gossypium arboreum. Next base: position 7,203,230 of record NC_069073.1, on the reverse strand, counting down.
TACCTAAGTTACATGATATTACCACTCTAAAAGTTAATACTGTTCACCAATCAATCAAACATAGACAAAAAGATAATTTCCATGCTATTCAATTATATCGGGACCTAATTCGAGCTTACGGAACATTTAAAACAAGCTAACAACAATTCTGGATTAAATTGAAACTTTTATAAAAATATAGGTAAATAGTGAAAACATGGGTCACATGGCCTTGTGGCCAAGCCATGTGACAGGGCAGAGATCGTGTGGTGCAGGGACATGGCCGTGTGGCGAACCGTGTAGTAGAGCTTAGACAGTGTAGGATGAGACATACGGTCGTGTCTCCAAATAATGTAACCAACTGGTTTCATGTGGGCCTAAAATCACTAAAAATTAAACAGTGCACACAGTCGTGTTATAGACCGTGTCACACAACCATGTGGGGTACATGGCCCTGTGACAGATCATGTCACAGGCCGTATGTACACAAAACACCTTCAAACTCAAGCAATGTCATCCATTCTTTCTTAGAAATCAAGATATACCTTTTATATCTATTTATACCAATTCAAACCTCACCAAAACATGTCAAAACATGCTAATTTAACATTTAATCTAAGCTTAACCAATATGCCTCATTTGGCACCACAATTCAATCATGAAACATCAACCATTCATACCAAGATTTTCATGGCTAATCATACTTATACAATAATCATTACTTTAACTAAGATATCAATAAGCAAAGTTCAATAAGTGACCTAAAACATAAGAATCTATTTTCACAATTTAAGCATACCTTACTAAATCATGCCTTTAACCATTTTATACTATTCAAGTCATTCACTCTAAACATAAAAAATTACCAACATTAAATATCAAGCCATGCTATTAGCTAAACTTACACATAATGTCATTCAAATATTGGCTAACATCATCAACTTACTAAATGTCAATTAGGTACCAAGCATTTAATATATCAAGGTTAATTATAATCTTATTCATAACCAAAGTACTAAAACATGATCATTAATTTGCAAAGTAGGCATCCTATATACATGCCACAAGTCCACATTTTCAAACTTCAGAAATCTACCGAGTCAAAAGATAGTAGGTGTGAGCTTCCGTTGATTCAATTGACACGTTCAGAATGTCCAAAATCTACAGAACATAATAAAAAAAGTAAGTATATAAAATACTTAGTAAGTTCATACAATTCAATTAAATAAATTACCTTACTCATTTAATAGTTAAATGCAAATAGCTATTCAAAATATTTTCCTATCATGACATAGTTCAACAATTCGAGGTCAATAAGTAATGTACGTACAGATATTCAAAGTTCATATTTCATCCAAATTAACATCATAAACTCATACTACTTATCCTTTGAATTACAGATGGAACTTCATAAAAGAAACTCAATATACGAGTGCAAATAACATTTAATGCTTGTCCGAGCTAATCAAATACAAAAATATATGTGTTTTGTTACTCGCCCGGGCTAAACCTTTGACAACACAAAAACTAACTTGGCCAGGGCTATAAATACATGTAAGGTTATCGGTCTAGGCTAAACCTTTAAAACGACAATAGATTATCAGTCCAGGCTAAACCTGTGTCACATGTATATTTGAGTTTGCAACAAATGCTAGAGCTCGGTCCAGTCGGGAATCAATCTGTAATCTCATATATGAGACTTTTACTAGTCTATCAAAATTATCTCAACAAATCAATTCAACCTAATTTCATTACTAAATAGTTTGATTCCGACTTACATTGGTTTATATGTATAAGTAATTAACATAATTTAACAACGAATTTGAAATCATGTAAGTCATATGAACTTACTTGACAAAATGGTAACACTGTAAATACCAAAGGCTATTTGACAAATTTTCATTTTTTGCCTAAGTCGACAACTTGATATGCATAAATCTAATGTTGGTTGAACCTTAAGCTATCAACAATGGCTCCTCAAGCTTTTGTTTCTGTAACACCCCTAACCTGTATCTGTCACCGGAATAGGGTTATGGAGCATTACAAGAATAAACAGATCAAGTACAAACATTTCATATTATTTAATATTCATGTCATATATTATTCATAAAGTCCCTTATATAAACCCACGAGGCTCAAAATACACCTTCGAATCAAGTCGGGACTAAATCGGGAACTCAGAGATTTTTTCGTGAAATTTCAAAATTTTACTTAGGTGCAGAGTACATTCCCATGTGGTTAGGCCGTGTGGCTCACACAACCAAGAGACATGCCCGTGTCTTAGGCTGTGTGGGAATTCAAAATGGGGCACACAGCTGTGTCCCAGCCCGTGTCTATACCAGTGTAACTCTTTGACTTGGGTCACATGGCCAAGTCACACGCCCGTGTGCTAGGCCATGTTTAGGTGCAGGGGTCACACAGCCAAGCCACACGCCCGTGTGCCAGGCCATGTGATCAATTTTGAGCATTTTGTTTTGAAATTTTTAAGATGTAGGGGACACACGACCAAAACACAAGCCCATGTGTCATGTCGTCTGCCATACATGGCTGAGACACACGTCTGTGTCTCTGCCCGTGTGGATGAAAATAAGCCATTTCTAAGGCCACATTTCTCACCCAATTTGTCTTCCATCTACATTAACACTTAAACACATTCACCAACTAGCTCAAGACATTCAAATCAAGCCAAAATCATACCTTAAACATAACATATTACCACACACAACTAATGTCCTCTTAGGCACCTCAATTGAAAATTTATTATCATGTCTACTAAGTGTTCTGAAAATTTATTATCATGTCTACTAAGTGTTCATATTTACTAAATAACCAAATGCATATATGCAAAATCAAGCTCAATACTTCTAACATGATAAATCCACTTATATATATATATATATATATATATATATATATCAAAACATATCAAACATAAGCCATTCAAATGGCTATTTTCAATCAAACATTTACATGCCAACATTTTCGCTAATTTAACCTATACATGCCATTATAACCAAAATAAGTTTACTATTTATACCGAGATGAGCCAAGGGATAGTGTGATGATGCTCCGACCAACCTCCAACCTTCACGAGCTTCCGAGTACTATAAAATAAGGAAAATAAAACAGAGTAAGCATAAAATGCTTAGTAAGTCCGTATAATAGGAAATTAACTTACCATTTAATTCACATTTAAGGTAAGCAAATAAACAAACTCAATTTGGCCATTTGCCTAAACACATATCCTTATCAAACATGTTAGTAATGTAGTTCACATAAATTCCAAGAAACATGAATGAGCTCATCAATATTCAATTTCCACATACATGTATTTATCATTTCAAGTGTCCATGAACATGTACATATCATATCTTTGTATTTCAAGTATTTTTCATAGTAATTCATCTCGAATTCATATCATCTCATATCAAAACTTTACCCGTTGAATCATTTAAAATATCGATGGATACAAGGGTAGTACACATGAAGTGTACGAATCTAAAATCTGTCAATTCATATTCGGGGGTGCTCATTAGAGCACATAATTGGGAGGTCCTCTCTCGAGCCATATAATAGGTAGCTCATGTAAGCCATGTAACAAGAAGCTTATCCGAGCAGTATAACAGGAAGCTCATGCCAGCCAATAATGGGTAGCTTTGAAGAGCTAGTAATCGGAAAGCTCCGGATAGCCATATATCGGGAAGTTCAAGCGAGCCACATCAGGAAACTTCAGAGAGCCATTAATCAAGAAGATCACAAAGAGCCTTTAATCGGAAAGCTCACGAAGAGCGATATATCGGGACAGTCATAAGAGCCATGGTGTGCCTACAATACATGCAGAATTACAACCAATCAGGATGCTCCAAAAAGCTATTAACGGGAAGCTCGCAAGAACCATATAATGGGAAGCTCGAGAGGGCCATATATTGGGATGCTCATGAGAGCTAATAACGGGACGCTCTTTTGAGCAATGGTGTGTCCATAACATATGCAGGACCATGACCAATTCGAGAACCCTGTATCCATCGAATCTCATTTATCCAAACAAGACTTATTATTTGTCGGGAATTATTGGATATGCAATCAATTTCATACATATGACATTTATAAAATTAACATATGCAACATTAAATTCAAACATATAAATATACACAATTTAGTTACACGAACTTACCTCGATAATTGTTCGTGTACGCAAAATCTACTAATCCTACACTTTTTCTTTTCCACGATCTAACTCCGTTTTTGATCTATCCAGACCCATACGAATGAATTTAACATAAACTAAATACAATTCATATTCAATTCAGTCCATTTCGCATCTTACACAAAATTACCATTTTTCTCCTATACTTTTAATTAATTCCAATTTCATCCCTAGGCTCGAAAAATAAAATTCATGCAATTTAATCCTTATTCTAAGCCTAACCAATTTTTACATGTCACAATAGAAGCCCATATATTTCATAAAATTTAGAATTTTTCCATGAATTTTATAACTTTTCAAATTAGTCCTTAAATCATAATTTTTTCAAAATTCCCTTTACAAAAGTTGTTGATCTATCAACAACCTTTCTTTTTCTACCATAAAACTTCATAGTTCAACTATATTCATCCATGGTAAAACCCTAGTACTTTGATAACTTTGCAAATTAATCCCCGAGATAGCTAAATTAAGCTATTATGATCTCGGAAACATAAAAATTACTAAAAACGAGACTTGAATACTCACCTAATTGAGCCAAAGTAAGCTTGTCTATCTTCAAGCTTCAAACTAGGGTTTCCATGTCTTTTGATTTTAAGAAAGATGATAAATGATGATATTTTATGTTATTTTATTATTTATCATCTTTTCATTCATCTTTAATTAATTTTCCATGGATGACTAAGCATACTTATCTACTAACTCCTCTTAATGGTAATTTACCATATAAGGACCTCTAATTTTGAATTCCATAGCTATTTGATACTTATAGCTACTAGAACTCAACTTTTTCATTTCATGCAATTTGGTCCTTTTATCAATTAAACATGTAATCGGTAAAATTTTCTTAACAAAATTTTCATACGATATTCCTATCGTAATGCAGACCATGCAATAATATTAAAATAATTTTTCTTACGGGCTCAGATTTGTGGTCCTGAAATCACTGTTCTGATTTTACTGAAAACGGGCTATTACTGTTTCTCTTATTTCAGTGGTAAAAATGCTAAGTGGATGATGATGGTTTCATTTTTATATTTTTAATTACTTTATTTAATTTAATTTCAACTAAAAATCTCCCCCAACCGTCCAATGTACTTAATTATGATCATATTACATCATAAACCCCCTACAAATTTATTGATTGAGCCATTTAACTAATAAAATTCAATAGTGATTAAGTTTTTGCGTCTTTTACGATTTAGTCCTTTTCATTTAATTAACTATATAAATGTTAAAATTTTTGGATCAAACTTCAATATACCTATTTAGTAACGTCGTAAATATTTTTAAATATTTACGGGCTCGGTTCACAGAAATGATGTCTCGATACCTTATTTTCCAAAACCACTTGACTTTAGAGACAACCACTTCTACTTGACTAATCGTTCATTTAGCAAAAATTACTAGATAAAAATTCAATATAATACTATATTCGACTTATAAATATTAAATAACAATATTTATGGACTCACTCGTTGGAATTGTGATTTCAAAATCACTGTTTTTGGCACCACTGAAAAACGAGCTGTTACACACAACATCATACTAGAACCGCCCTTTTGACATTATCAAATCAAATTATCTTCCAAGGAGTTCAAATGTAATATAAGCATGGAGTATAAAATTGAAAACTTAAGAAAGCATTTTCGAAAAAAAATCGAAATCAAGTTTAAATAAGCATTATCATCAACCACCATCAACAACTTAGCATGAGCCAAAGCTCATTTACTGCTAATCTTCTCCCCCTTTTGGGAAAAAATGCCAAAGAGTTTCCTCCTGTGAAATTGACTTCAAAATAAAGAACTCCCCCTAGGAGAATTCATCACAAAATATCATGTTTAAAAACTCCTCCTATTAGCTTGGGCTATAAACATGTATGTTTATTCGTCAATTAGTCAACGAAACATCTCAAATCACAAAGGATACATAAAGAATGATCAATGAAAGTGCACAACCAAGGAATAAGATATTAAATCTGAAACAAATTCCAACCAAATAGCACCGTTGTAAAAATAACAAACTAAACCCGCACCATGATCACCAACACGGGGCATCAAGAAAAAGAAAATATGCATTCTTTGAAAACCAAATCAACAAAGTAAAATGCCGTAGCCATCAGTCACCTTCTCATCTAAAATTTAAACATTTGCTGCTAGTTATCCTTCCCTTACCAAGTTGTCTTCTCCAAGTTGCAAATCAACTCAACAAACTTTACCTTTTTGACAACCAAATCAACATTGATTGAATTTAATTATGCCATTAAGAGATCTAAAAATCTATGTGTTTTTGTGTAGCTACAACACAGTGAGTTGAGATTGTCCCATCTAATGTTATGACAAGGTGTCGCGATCATCCCTCAATTTGATTCCATTTCATTGATTCTATTTGCCTTTTTCTTCCCAAAACTTTTCCATTGGCAAAAACAGAAAGGGGGTGCTGCTAGTATGATTTGGCATACGGTAATATTTTAGCCCAAATATATGAGAAAAATTAAGTCGACTCAACTTAGAGTAATTTAGATATTTAATTTAATATTAAATTAAATCATTCTTTTTCATTTATTTGATTACTTGATGAACATACTAGAACAAAAGTTGATTATATATAAATTGATCATCCTTCTATCTATTAAAGTTACACATAAAACTAATAGCTTATTTATAGTATGAAATTAACATCGTCTCCAAGTAACTAAAGAGATAAACAAACATTTAAAATAAAAGAATTATCCACAAAAAATCTCTATCTTAACTTTCGAAGCAAAGCCTTAAATTCCAAGCAAATTCAAATCAACGTTGGCTCCGAGTAATACTAAGTCAAAGACTTTAAAAAATAAGGATAAAATTTGTTGTCCATTAAAAAAATAGTTCATCTCTCTTCAAATTCTATTAAAGGATAAAAATAAATAACCTGCATAAATAAAATCAAGTGGAGCACAATACAATGATCATTTGTTGATTCGATTCGTAATAAAAATATACAAGTCACAAGTGCCAACCAAAACTCTACACTTTATCTATTCCAACTTCTTGCTCCATGTAATGTTCTAACATGGCATGTAGTAGCTAAAACACATATAGGTAAAGTTCTAACAATCTCTCCCTTTGACATTTAAAAAAAAAAAACACATTTTAGATAATTAAAGTCCCAACATCATTAATGTTGTAACTTATGTGGTAGTGCATATTTATTTCATAAAAAATTCAAATAAAAATAATTTAAAATTTGATGATTTTTTTAAAAAAGAGGGTTCATAATTTTTTCTGAAAAATTATCCTCGTTAGCAATGAAGTATATGTAGGCTCCTATGTAGGTTACCATATCAATACCATTAAAATTTTAACAGTTTGGTGAGTTTTTCAATAAAAAAATGAGTAATTTGAGTAAAATTTGAAAGTTGAGGGCCAAAGTGGTCTTCAAAAAATTAGGGTCAATGTTACAAAATGAGTAAATATTAAGAGCTAAATTTGTTATTATGTCTATTTAAAATAATAGTTTACGTTTAATTGCTATCATCAATTTTGTAGTGCAAAAAAAAAAAAATTGTTGCTAGTGTTGTCGATTATACCATTAGTTGCGACTCACTTTGCAACTAGATGTAGTGTAACTTATCTATTTTATTGGCATATTTTGACTTGATTATCTTGATTATCTTCATGCATCTTTCTAAGGATATTAAACATAATTTTTTGAGATTACGATTGACGAAGAAAATTGGTAAAGCCAGATTATTTTAAAGGAGTCCTAGTATAATTTAGTTTTTTTTTTTGTGAAGAAATACCACATCGAAGAAGTTAAAGTGAAGAAGATATCTTATTGGGGTCCGATTTCAATGTTTCAAGGCAATCATACTAACTCAATTATAAAAGTTGAATAATGCCTATAAATTGGGGACTTAGTTATTGTTTTATGTATAACAGATAGAGAAGACTAATCTGTTCGTGAAAGGAACTTATTTTTGTTAATAAAATCACTTTAGAAAATAGTATTTTTAGGCATATCAGAAGTTTTTTCTTAAAATCGAGCCCTTATGATATATATAATAAACTACAACCAAAATTATATTTTTGCTTTGTGCGAAGGCAATCTAATAAGTGCATAGAATGAAAAATTTGTTTTACTTTCAGTAGGAAATTTAAATCTCTATATAGACCGGTAACTATGAATATTCTTGTGAAAATTGAATTTATTCTTAAAATAAATTGTCACTATTTTTCGATAGAATACCGATGCTCAAAAAGTGTATGTCAGCAGGTTAACTCATAATTCCTATTTATAGTGAAATAGTACAAGATTTTTGTTTGAATAATGTCTAATTAAATAATAATATTTTAATAGAAAATACAAGTTCTACTTAAAGTAGAACTAAGGGGGCAACGTCATGCCCTAGTATACACTAGGGTTTATTGTCTCTTGTATTTGATTTCATATAATCATTTGAAATAGACATTGGGGTTCTCCTAAATATGTATGTGCCTTGTTTACATTGTTCATATGGAGTAGCATATGTATATATAATGGGGTATGCCACTCAAAGTGTTAGTTTATATTGTTCATACTACATTCACGTAGAGTAGCATGTATAAAATTCATAATATAAGAATATATAGAAAAGGCAACTATGGTTTAAGTTATGTTTATGCAGTAGGGTAGGATGCTTGCATTGCAATGCCACAAAGGCCTTCCTTTGCATCCACATCTCTTTGCATCCTAATGTAGCCTTCTTCACCCCAGCTACTGCCCCAAGAGTTCTTCACCAACCAATACTTAGTCCCACCATCCTCTCCATATCCAACAGCCGTCACTCCGTGGTCCAGAGCGGTGCCACAACTTCCCGTAAACACACCACCCGAGTAGAACTGGAAGTCGATACCCCCGGCATCGATGGCAACAGAAACAGGTTGGTTGGCAACGGCCTTCTGCAATGCATCTTCACTATTGGCAGGCACATCTTCAAACCCATTTATCTTAGCCGCATGCTTGGCTTCTTCGTTGGTATTGCATGTGCCATCAACTCCCTTGTAGGGGTAAATGGATTCGGTTGTTAGGCCTTTGTTTTTCTCGATGAATTGGAATGCATCGTCCATTAGACCACCTTCGCAGCCTTGATCCTCACCCTTGGTGTCACAGTCCACCAGTTCCTGCTCGGACAACGAAATTAACTTTCCTGTTGTCAATTTAGTAACCCCTTCCATGGCTGCCACGGCCGAGAACGCCCAACAGCATCCTATATTTCAGCATCACATGATCGAGACACACATATTTAGAACACAACACATACAAAGAAGAAAGCATAGTAATATTTTAGTAATGTTTCTCAGAACAAGAAATTAGAGCAGACCGCATTGGCCTTGGTCCTTGATAGGTGTAACAGCTCCTTTCTTTCTCCAATCCACGGTAGAAGGCAATGCGGTGGCCTTCTCGTATTTGAAAGTGGTAGCCGTGTTGGAACACATATGGCCCTTGAACCCATTTCGAGAAGCAGTGAACTCTTGGTTGGTTAGATCTGCAAATTGGTTCACACCGAGCTTGTACGGCTTGTTGTTGGCAGCATTGAAAGAGTCTATGCGTGCCACATTTTGTTTGAAAATCTGGAAACGCTTTTGCCTCTCGTTGTTGTCCTTGTAAACTCGTCCGAATTGGACCATCCATTGTTGATGCCTCTCGTACATGGATGCATCTTCCAGAGCAGTGCGGGATGTGGCTTCACATACACCCAATATGAAGATTAGTAAGGCCAAACAAGTGAAATGATGATGCACCTGGTTTTTGGAAGCCATGGTGGAAGAAGAGTTTGCGATGAAATAGAAAAATGAAGAGGCACACCAAAGGTGATGAACTCCTAGACATATATATATAAAGTTCTGCATCTATTCTTGGCTATCTGCTGCGTGATGAAGACCCAATATGAGAATTGTTTTCATAAATTAAAATGAACCAGCTTTTAATTTGATCAGAAAGACTTATAGTTCATCGTATTATTAATAAATTGGAAAAATGGGAAGGCACGCTAATTGTGAGGAATTATCTATTCTTGGTGTCACTATCAAATAAAGAGCCAAAGACCAATTTTTTTCAACTAGGCAATGGACACCCTTTCTTATGAATTGAAATAAATTAGCTTTTTCGGTTTTTCTAACAATGTTACTTACACATCCGTAGATATAACAGAAACCTATGCTTCCATACCTCTTATGCATGTGCTTATAATTTAATTAATTGAAGTCTTAAATGATTTGGGAAATGAAAGGGACTTAGGCGAGGAAGGACATTGGAGAAGAGGGAGTGTGCTAAATAGCCAAACCGTGTAGTAGAGCTTAGACTGTGTAGGAGGAGACACATGATCGTGTCTCCAGACCATGTAACCAACTGGTTCCCTGTGGACCTAAAATCACCAAAAATTAAATATAGCGCACAGCCGTGTTATAGACTATGTGTGGGGGCACATGGTCGTGTGACAGACCGTGTCACAGGCTGTGTGTACCCAAAACACCTTCAAACTCAAGCAACGTCATCCATTCTTTCTTAGAAATCAAGATATACCATTTACATCTATTTATACCAATTCAATCCTCACTAAAACATGTCAAAACATACTAATTTAACATTCAATCTAAGCTTAACCAATATGCCTCATTTGACACCACAATTCAATCACGAAACATCAACCATTCATACCAAGATTTTTCATGCCTAATCATACTTATACAATCATCATTACTTTAACTAAGATATCAATAAGCAAAGTTCAATAAGTGACCCAAAACATAAGAATCTATTTTCACAATTTAAGCATACCTTACTAAACCATGCCTTAACCATTTTATACCATTAAAGTCATTCACTCTAAACATTAACAATTACCAACATTCAATATCAAGACATGCTATTACTTAAACTTACACATAATGTCATTCAAATATTGGCTAACATCATCAACTTACTAAATGTCAATTAGGTACCAAGCACTTAATATATCAAGGATAACTATAATCTTATTCATAACCAAAGTACTAAAACATGATCATTAATTTGCAAAGTAGACATCCTATATACATGCCACAAGTAACCACATTTTCAAACTTCAAAAATCTATCGAGTCAAAAGATAGTAGGAGTGAGCTCCTGTTGATTTGATTAACACATTCAGAATGTCTAAAATCTACAGAACATAATAAAAAAGTAAGTACATAAAATACTTAGTAAGTTCATACAATTCAATTCAATAACTTACCTTACTCATTTAATAGTTAAATGCAAATAACTATTCAAAATATTTTCCCCATCATGACATAGTTCAACAATTCCAGGTCAATAAGTACTGTAGATATAGATATTCAAAGTTCATATTTCATCCACATTAACATCACAAAGTCATACTATTTATCCCTTGAATTACCAATGGAACTTCGTAAAAGAAACTCAATATACGAGTACAAAGAACATTTGGTGCTCATCCAAGCTAATCAAATATAGAGATATATGTGTCAGGTTACTCGTCCGGGCTAAACTTTGACAACACAAAAAATAGCTTGGCCAGGGCTATAAATACATGTAAGGTTATCGATCTAGGCTAAACCTTTAAAACAAAAATAGATTACCAGTCTAGGCTAAACCTGTGTCACATGTATATCCGAGTCTGCAACAAATGCTGGAGCTTGGTCCAGTTGGGAATTAATCTGTGATCTCGTATATAGACTTTTACTAGGTCCATCGAAATTATCTCAACAAATCAATTCAACCTAATTTCATTACCGAATAGTCTGATTCCAACTTACATTAATTTATATATATAAATAATTAACATAATTTAACAATGAATTTGAAATCATGTAAGTCATATGAACTTACCTAACAAAACAGTAACACTTTAAATACCAAAGACTATTCCACAACCATTTTTCGCCTAAGTCAACAACCTGATATGCATATATCTAATGTTGGTCGAACCTTAAGCTATCAACAATGGCTCTTCAAGCTTTTGTTTCTCTTATTTCAGTGGTAAAAATGCTATGTGGAAGATGATGGTTTTCATTTTTATATTTTTAATTACTTTATTTAATTTAATTTCAACTAAAAATCTTCCCCAACCATCCAATATACTTAATTATGTTCAAATTTCATCATAAACCCTTGCATATTTATTGATCGAGCCATTTAACTAATAAAATTCAATAGTGATTAAGTTTTACATCTTTTACGATTTAGTCTTTTTTATTTAATTAACTATATAAATGTTAAAATTTGGGGACCAAGCTTCAATATGCCTATTTAGTAACTTCGTAAATATTTTTAAATATTTACTGGCTTGGTTCACAGAAATGATGTCCCGATACCTCATATTCCAAAACCACTTGATTTTAGAGACAACCACATGTACTTCACTAATTGTTCAATTAGCAAAATTACCATATAAAAATTTAGTATAATACTATATTTGACTCGTGAATATTAAATAACAATATTTATGGACTCACTCGTTGGAATTGTGATTTCAAAATCATTATTTCTGACACCACTAAAAAACGAGTTGTTATACACAACGTCATACTAGAACCCCCCTTTCGACATGATCAAATCAAATTATCTATCAAGGAGTTCTAATGTATTATAAGGATGGAGTATAAAATCGAAAACTTAAGAAATTATCTTCGAAAAAGAATTGAAGCCAAGTTTAAATAATCATTATCATCAACCACTATTGACAACTTAGCATGACCAAAGCTCATTTATTACTAATCTTCTCCCCCTTTTGGGAAAAAATGCCAAAGAGTTTCCTCCTGTGAAATTGGCTTCAAAATAAAAAACTGCCCTAGGAGAATGCAACACAAAAGATCATGCTCAAAAACTCCCCCTATTAGCATGGCTATAAACATGTATGTTTATTCGTCAATTAGTCAACCAAACATCTCAAATCATAAAGGATACATAAAGGATGATCCATCAAAGTGCACAACCAAGGAATAAGATATCAAGTCTAAAACAAATTCCAACCAAATAGCACCATTGTATAAATAACAAACTAATCCAGCACCATGGTCACCAACATGGGGAAATAAGAAAAAGAAAATATACAATCTTTTAAAATAAAAGCAACAATGTAAAATGCAGTAGCAATCAGTCACCGTCTCTTCTCAAATCTGAACATTTGCTACTAGTTATCCTCCCCGTTTCCAAGTTGTCTTCTCCACGTTGCAAATCAACTCAACAAACTTTACCTTTTTGACAACCAAATCAACATTGATTGAATTTAATTAAGCCATTAAGAGATCTAAAAATCTATGCGTCTTTTGCGCAGCTACAACACAGTGAGTCGAGATTGTCCTATATAATTTTATAACAAGGTTTCAGTCATCCTTGTTTTCGTAAATTTGATTCCATTTCATTGATTCCATCAACCTTTTCTTCCCAAAACTTTTTGTAATGACCCAAAATTCACGGGCATTGGAAAAGTACAATATCAGGCCTCCGTCTTAGCGAAATGGGTTAGTAAAAAATTGATTAGAAATATTTATGAGACTAGTTGTGTGTTTAATTAAGTTTTAAATAGGTGAATTTGACTTAATTAGGAGTAATTAATAAAAGGGACTAAATTGAATACAGGGTAAAAGTTGAATTATAGATTAAAAGAACATAAAAAGGACTAAAAGGGAATTATACCAAAAGAATAAATTGAGGCGGTTTATCCTGAGGAAAATCTAAGATTTTTATGTTTAATAAATTATTATATTATTATATAATAAAGATTGTAGTGGGCGAATTTAGCCCGGGCCCGTATAAACACGAAACCAAAAATTATTATAATAAAAATATTATAACAGTCCATTAAATGTCCATTTACAGACTTTGACCCAATCACTAACCCAATACCCAAACTAATACCCTAGCCCAAACCTATTACAAGCCCAAACCTAGACCCAAATACCCCATAGCCCAAAAATTAAAAAATCACGGCAGAACCCTAGCAGTTTCTACTTGCGCCGTAGCAGTCCCAGCCTCCATGCACCTTTAGCAGCGTATGACCACGTCCGCGCCTCCGTACACCCCACGCCAAGGGCCAATGCATGCCAACGAACTCCGTACCTACAAGCAAATACGAAAACACCAACACAGCAAAGAGAAAAAAAAAACGACAAGAAACTTGTATTTTCTTTTTTCATTTTTCTCTGTTTCCGGCTATAAAAGCCATGTAATAGCCATTGTATATTTTTTTAGCACACAAATAGACGCAATATACGAAGATATAGAACAGAAAAATTAGCAAAAGGTGATTTCGGGTGCCTCATACTTTCTTTCCTTCAAAGTTGTTTCATCTTTCTTAACTTTGCATGCGATTTCTGAGTATAATAAAATCAAAACGAAAACTTACCTTCGTGTATGAGCCACTGGAATCTATCATCTTCGTCGGCATCGAAGTTTGAGAAGATTTCAAGGCCGAAATTGGCAGACCATAGCACTGGATTCGGAACAAGGAAGAAAAGGGGCACCATCGGAGCGCCATTCATCGTTTGTAAGGATGAAATGATGGCTGAGCGGCGCAAAATATTATGGTTTCCCCTTTTCCATTGATTCGATCGAATGGCTTGGTTTTGGGGCCCTTTTAAGCAACTAAAAACGGTACCGTTTGAGCCTGCTTCAATGGCTCCAAAACGGTGTCGTGTGGACAAGGCCCGACCGACCCGATTCCTAACCCTCAGGACCTGCGTGTCTTTGCGGTGAAGGGTTATTTGCGGTACAAGTCCCTCCCCTTTCGCGCCGTATTTAAATCAGCTAGCATTTGTGTTTCCCTTGTTTTTAAATTCTTCCTACAATTTGCGCATATTTACAATTGGATCCACGCTTCAGCACTGTGTTTTGGGGATCTGGAATATTTCTAGCTTTAGTCCCTATAAATTTGCACGCATTATGCGATGGTCCTCATTTTAATTTCAAAATTTATTTCATTTGTAAATTATCCCTTCTGTTTTAATTTTTTTTTTAATTAGATTTTTTGTCATCATCTTTGTTCATTGACATTCATGTTCTTTTTGATTATTTGTTTTCATATTTTTTGTTGCCCTAATAACTGAATTTCGTTTTTTAAAAAAAGTCACTATTGTAATTTTTTTTATTTTTCTTTTGTTTTATCATATTATTTTAACATTCTGTATACTATTTTATATATATAATTTGTAATAAAGTTCATTTTAGTTTATATATACTATTAATTTTATATTATTTTATACATACAACTTCTTTTGAACCTATTCACGTATTTTAATATATATTCTTAAAAGGAAAATCCATATACTTTATGTACTATTTAAACTATTAATATTCATATACTTGGTATGTATATTTGATCTATATTCATTATTGAACCCTGTTATTACAAACATATAGTTTTTTTTAAAAAAGGGATCTATTTGTATACAAAATTATGTTGTTAAAATCTATTATATATATATAATTTATGATAAAATCAATCTAATTTTTATAATTCATATTTTAATTCCATGTTATTTTTATATATAATTGTTTCAAAATTCATTCACACGTATATATATTTAGCTTCATAATTTATACCCATATTATCCTTTCACATTTTATGTATTATATAAATTATTCTTATTGTAGAGATATTACCAATTTTAAATAAATGTTTTATTGCTAAATGTTTAGCACTTTATTTGATCCAAATGTTTTTGCAACATCTATTTTAAAAAATTTACATATATATATATCCTTAATTTTTCTTTTATAAATTATTTCAAACTCTAACATATGCTATTTGCTTGTTAGTCCATCATTTTAATCCATTATTTTTATGTCGTGTTGATCTTATATTGTTTGGTATCTCATGTGTTAATTATCTTCATGATATTTCCTGTATATTTGCTACATCATGCTTGCTCGTTTTTATATGTTATCATATCAACTATTCTACATGCATTATTGTAATTGGGTTATATTTTTTAAGTTAGTTACACTTAATTGTTTACTTTGTTAGTTGATTAAATAAGACACATTATCCTCATTCATCAAATATTGCAACTTATGTATATATTGTCCCATATCATTGTTTTCCATTTGGTTTACAAAATGTTGCTTTATGGTTTTCAACTCTTAAAAATCAATTATTTCATCCTATTTCAAGACAAATTAATTTGTTTTAAGCGGGTTTTATAATTATTTGTTTAAAAGAAAATTCTTTAAAGCGAAGGCGATGTTCGATGTTTGGCAATTCGGGGAATCGTGCCCTATTGTGCTAGGTTGCAATTTCCTGTTTGTTCAAAATAATCGAATATCCCTTTGGAATTTCACTCATATCTTTAAAAATTCTTTAAAACGAAGGAAATGTTCGATGTTTGGCAATTCGGGGAATCGTGCCCTATCGTGCTAGGTTGCAATTTCCCATTTGTTCAAAATAATCGAATATCCCTTTAAAATTTCACTCATGTTTTCTAAATTTTAAAACAAGACAATGTTCAATGGCTAGAAATTCGAGGAATCGTGCCCTACTGTGCTGGGTTTCGGTTTCTCTCGTTGGACTATATAATTGGGCATCCTTTTCTGATTTTCAACATATAAACTTTTGGGAACTCAAAATTTATCGTGTTTTGAGGGTATAAAGGATCGTGTCCAATCGTGCTGGATGTGATGCTGTATTCCTCTAAAACAAGAGAATTTGACGACCAACTCGGGCTATTCAAATGTTTGTAAAAGGGATCAGATTTCAAAAAAATTTTAAATCTTAGACATAAGGACAATATTCAATCGATTTGGTACCAATTTTGGGCATAATGAGGGTGCTAATCCTTCCTTATGCATAACCGACTCCCGAACCCGTTTTCTCAAAATTTCATAAACCAAAATCATTATTTTAGTAAACCAAAATGTTTTATTAAAATGACCAAAATTCTTGGTGATCCAATCACACCTAAACAAAAAAGATTGGTGGCGACTCCATATTTCATTTTCAAAGTCGATCCCTTTTTTTTTTTTAAAATTAAAAATGGTTTCGACAGCTTGGCGACTCTGCTAGGGATTGAAATTAAGAGAGTCTAGCCATAAAATCGATTATTTGTTGTCCTTTTGTCGAAGTATTGAAAATTTGTTTTGAAAATCATGATTGCATTCGTTTGTATGATTGTCATGGTTCGGGTCTTGTAGGATAATATTGCATTGCATTGCATGGCCGCTGTGGTCACACCTTCTAAGTGGGAGTAAGAAACTATGCTTTCGTGAGGTTTTCACCTCCGCATGGGCTAGTGGATTGCTTCCGGGGTACATCCGTACCTATGATTTCGTGAGATTTTCATCTCTGCATGGTCATAGGGAAATGTATCCCCCTGAACCAAACTCGATCTATATGAGCCTATAATGGGTGCGGATTGAGGAATCTGCTGGTTCAGGTACCTTATCCCTAAAACCGAACCACATATAGTGAACCTTAGGAGCTATCCTTGGGTGGAGCCGCATCTAGCCTTAGTACTTACCTATATATGCGTTATAATTATCGTTTATGTGCTTGCATTTTATCACTATTATTTGATACTAACCTGTGTTTTGTTTTGATTGTGTTTTGCATGACATTGCATACTAAAGGAGGTGTTGATTCGTATTCGATTACTAAGTTAGAAAGTTTGACATGGAGAATGAATTTCTTAATAAAGTTAAGGATAACGCAGCCGTCCGCACATGGTCAGAGAAGTTACAATCGAAGAGAGGGGATAGTTTGGCAGAAGGATATACATCAGAGTTGCAGGAATTCACTCGCGTCAATGTAGCACAGAATGAGTTGCAAGAGTTGAGAGATATATGGGCTCCTTGGGATGAAGGGACCAAACAGTTGTTCTATCAAAGCTATGGTGATATATCATACTTGCTAGACATTAGGGTGGATAAGCATCTTTTTCGAGTCATGGTGCAATTTTGGAATTTTGCTTACAAGTGTTTCACTTTTGGAGAAGTGGATTTAGTACCTACCATGGATGAATATACTACCCTGCTCAGGTGTCCAAAAGTTCAAGTTAGAAAAACTTATGATAGGGTTTTTAATGGTCAGACTTTCGCGAAGAAATTGATGAACATTTCAGGGATGAGCGAGCCTTGGGTCACTGCTCGGATTCAACATAAAGAAGATTGTAAATGTATCCCTTGGGAGAATTTGCAAGATTTGGTTCTAACACATTCGGGTGAAAGAAAGAGGGTCGATATCTTCGCCTTAAGCATCTACGGATTGGTAATTTTTCCTAAGGCTTTAAGGCACGTGGACGAGGCAGTCATTGACTTATTCGATCATCTTGAGAAGGGAATCACACCTGTACCGGCAATATTGGCGGAGACATTCAGGAGCTTAAGCAGTCAGAAGACAGGCGAGGGGTGGTTTATTGGATGTGCACAATTGTTGATGGTGTGGTTTCATGGGCACTTTTGGAAGGTAGACAAGGTTTCTTATCGGGTCTTTTTCGAAGGTTATTCCCCGTTAAAAGAGGAGGCAGCCATACAAAGGAGAGAGGATATCTTAGAGGAGAAGTGGATGGAAATCCTCCAAAACCTCAAGGAGGGGGATACAGAGTGGAGCTATTGGACGCTTGAAAGCAAACTCACTGAATGAAGAGGTTGGCTATCAGTTTCATGGTGACGCCTGAGTATGATGGATGGTTTAGGAAGAGGGTTATTGATAATGTTCCTAGGCTAAGCTTGGAAAATACTCGACCTATGGTGGAACAATTACAAATCTCCCCGTCAGAGTTGGAAATTATAAAGAAAGACTTCGAGAAGAAGAGTTCAGAGTTTGGGAAAAAGATCAAACAATTGGAGGAAGAGAAGATACACCTGAGATTAGACGCTGATGTCCAGAGATTAGAGGCTGAGAAGTGGAGAAAAGGGAAAATTAAGGCCAAAGAAGATCTAGATAGCTTGAAGACTAATTATAAGAAACTACGCCTGTCTATGAGGACTGCGTGGTTAGGTAAAACTTCTGAACAATGGCGCCATGAAATTCGAGAGGAAAATACCAAAGCCGATCGATGGGAAAGGAAATTCTGAAAAGCTCAGGCACGAAATGAAGATTTAGAGAAGAGTTTGTCAAAAAGTAGAAATGAACGAGGTGAATTAAGGGCTAGAGTGGCAGAACTCGAGAAATCTCTTCATCAGTACCGAAGCCGCAATACCGCAATGGAGTTGAGAGCAAGCTTGATCAAGATAGAAGAAATGAAAGGAAAAATAGAAGAATTAGAAGCGTCACTACAAAACTGTGTGATACGGATTCAGTTTTTCGAGGCAAATGAGGACCATTGGAAAGAACAGCTTCAACATGCGCAAGACCAAGTCAGAAACAGGGATTACCTTATGGGGGAAACCATAACCCAGATTCGGGAGGTAGCTGACTACTTGCAAGCTTTTGCGATACAAACGGACACACTGAGCGTAAAGTACGAGTTAAAATCAGATCGTGGGCAGGAGCTAGCCTCGTTGCTTAGGAAAATTAAGACTTTGAGCGCTAGAGTGAAGTTTTATTTGTAACTCAGCTTTATGTAAAAGAATTTTTTTTTCTAGTGAAGTTTTCTAAAGGGAATTGAATCAAAATTGATGCCTCCTTTGCATTCATGCATTTGCATTACATTACATCATTATGCATTAAAGGTAATAAAAGGTTTCTAATTAATTAAAAAATTATTTCAGTAATTTGGAAACCAATGAAAACCAACCAACTACGCACCCCTACGGTACAAGGAAAAAGTCAATGGATAAAACACTTGAGAAATTGGAGCAAATACAAAAGGACATGCAGGAACAGATGCAGTCACAGATGCAAGAGCAACTAGCCAAGATTCAGTGAGAGATGAAAGAACAAATGATGGAATCCCAAAGAGAGATGATGAGTCAGTTGTCCCAATTGCTGATGGGAAGAACGGATAAAGGAAAGGGCCCTATGGACAATGTTGAGGAAACTAATGAAGATCCTCAATACCCTCCTGGCTTCACTTCGACACATGTACCGACGAAGCCTGAGATTAATCTACAAAGACCATCTGTTACTATCATGCCTCAGCAGATTCAGACCGGAGCTTCGATACCGATTAATTTCCAAGCCGACGCAGGCTCTAACTTTGTTAATAACCCGAATTATCTGCCTGTTCCCGATTTGGATGAAGTTGCAGAAGAAGAAAATGCGAGGATAGAATCGCAAAAACAATTGAAAGAACGGTGTAAATGGTTGGAGGACAAATTCAGAGCTATGGAAAGTGCCGATAGTCATCACGAGATTGATGCTAAGGACCTGAGTTTAGTCCCAGACTTGGTCCTACCCCCCAAATTCAAAATGTCTGAATTCAAGAAGTACAATGGAACAGGCTGCCCTGAAGCTCATATCACTATGTTTTCAGGCGAATGACAGGATACGTCAACAATGGCCAGCTATTAATTCACTGCTTTCAAGACAGTTTGGTTGGTGCGGCATCTAAATGGTATAACCAATTGAACTGTGCTAGGATTAATTCATGGAAAGACCTAGCCCAAGCCTTTATGAAACAATATAATCATGTGACGAACATGACTCCTGACAGGATCACTCTCCAGAATATGGAGAAGAAACCAAATGACAGTTTCAGACAGTATGCGCAAAAGTGGAGAGAAGTTGCCATACAAGTTCAGCCGCCACTTCTAGAAAAGGAAACCACGATGTTCTTTATCAACACTTTGAAGGCCCCTTTTATCACTCATATGTTGGAAAACACCACCAAAAGCTTCTCAGACATAGTGATGACGGGTGAAATGATTGAAAATGCTGTGAGGAGCGGTAAAATAGAAGCAGGAGAGAGTACCAAGAGATCGACCCTGAGGAAATGAGATAACGAAGTGAACAACACGAGCACATTTAGTAAGGGTCAGTCCAAGTCACTCACTGTAAACCAACCAAAGACGGTGACCACCAATAAACTTAGCACTGTGAGAGAAGAATCTAACATGAGGGAGAACACAGAAAGACCACACTTCACCCCTATACCCATGACGTATAGGGAGTTGTACCAGAACCTATTCAACGCTCATGTAGTGTCCCTTTTTTACCTGAAGCCACTGCAGCCCCCGTATCCGAAATGGTATGACACAAACCCCCAATGTGAATACCACGCGGGTATCACCGGGCATTCGATCGAAAACTATACCGTGTTCAAGAAAGTAGTTGAAAGACTCATTAAAATAGGGATTGTGAGGTTTGATGACCCAGCCGTACCCAATATAGCAGGAAACCCACTCCCTAATCATACTGACCAAGGAGTGAACGGGATAAGCGAAGGGAGGAACAAGAAGATCAAATGTAAGGTTGCAAAAGTCAGGACCCCATTGAGACAGGTGTGGAAGGAGATGGTCAAGAGATGATTGATCGTGTTGGATTCAAGAGAAGAATCTGAAGAAGGGAGGAACTATTGTGAGTTCCACAAAAAGGTGGGGCATGAAATCCAAGAGTTTGTGGAGTTCAGGGCCCTCGTACAGGACATGATAAACAATAAAGAAATGGAGTTTTATGAAGAAGCCAAAAACCCCGGAGAGGGAGATATATATGCATTGGAGGGAGAATCGACGGTGCAGAATCAAACAGTTAACTACCCTGTGGTCATCATATCGTGACCCAAAAATAATGAAGTAGGAGTACAAATGCCACCAAGAGTCATAATCCAAAGACCTGTAGTTTTCTCTTGTAAAGATAGCAAAAGGGTCCCATGGAATTACGACTGTAACTTGATGATCCCAGGAAAACAGAACCTTGTTTATGCTTCAAAAGAGGACCAAGATAAGGGTTCCTATACACTTAGTGGGAGATGTTACGATACAACAAGCGAGAAGGTACAACCCATAAGAGGAAAAGCCCCAGTGGTCGATGAGGTGAAGGAGAAAACGACTAAACCTGAACTTCCTGTTAATGAGCCAGTTAACGAGGAGGAGGCTAAAGAGTTTTTAAAATTCTTAAAGCACAACAAGTACAGTGTGGTGGAACAGCTACGTAAACAACCAGCTTGTATCTCGGTGCTGGCCTTACTCCTAAGTTCGGAAGTCCATCGCAGCTCATTGATGAAGGTCTTGATTGAAACATATGCTGCCAATGATATCTCCGTCAACAAGCTAGACCGCTTAGTTAGCAACATAAGTGCCTATAACTTTATTTTCTTCAATGATGATGAGATACCACCCGGTGGTAGGAGGTCGACTAAAGCTTTATACATTACCACGCGCTGTAAAGGATATACGCTGCCAGACGTACTGATTGACAGCGGGTCAGCCTTGAACGTCCTTCCATTGACTACACTAAATAGATTACCCATAAACAACTCTCACATGAAAGAGTGCCAGAACATAGAGAAAGTATTCGATGGTACAGAGAGAAAGGTGATGGGCAGAATTGAGGTACCTCTTCTGATCGGGCCAAGCACATATGAGGTGGATTTCCTTGTAATGGATATCAAGCCCTCATACAACTACTTATTGGGGAGGCCCTGGATATATTCAGCTGGGGCAGTGCCTTCATCGTTGCATCAAAAGTTGAAGTTAGTATCCGAGGGGCGGTCGATAACAATAAATATTGAAGAGGATATCATTGCAGCTGTAAGCAACAACGCTCCCTATTTGGAGACAGATGATGAAGCAATCGAATGCTTATTTTGGTCTTTGGAATTTGTTAATGCGACATTCATCACAAAGGGAAGCAAGATTCTGATGCCGAAATTGTCCAAAACTACGAGGATGAGTCTACAGTTGATGGTTGGAAAAGGGGCCCTACCCGGAAGAGGACTTAGGAGACATCTTCAAGGAAGGTTTGAAACGCCGGTATTGAAGGAAAAGAGAGACTGCTTCGGCTTAGGATTTAAGCCAGACGCGAGACAACAGAAAAAGGAGCTGGAAAAGAAGCAAGAAAGAAGGAGAGCACAGTTGAAGGGAGAGGAAATCAAATAGGAGACAATGATATTCCCCCACATATCAAAAACTTTTGTGTTTGGAGGAATCATTCATCCCGAGAGAGGCACGCCAAGAAAGGAAGCCATAGAAGAAAGGTTGGAAAGCTTGGACATCAACGCCACATACGAAGAAGAGACTGGAGGAGAAAATTTGTCGAGCGTTTGCCCCTACATACCTAGAAGTGTTCTGGATAACTGGACTGCGGAAGAGATTCCTGTAGTTTTTAGAACTGACTCAGAGTAATGTCCATAACACACTTATTGCTCTAGGCCTAGGAGTAAGAAGAATCTTTTGTGAAATAGGCTTATGTTTAAAAACGTTATTTCAATGAAAAACACAGTTATTATCATCTTGAGCAGATGTTCTCTCATTCTTTCAATTTCATTCATAATCATATTATACAAACGATTACTTTTAGATTCTTTTGTTCTTCGAACAGTTTTCTAAATATTCTTTCATTCTTCATTCATAATCATACCATACAGATAAGTGTTCTTGAATTCTTTTGATTCTTTATATCTTCCTTCATCCTCATAACAGGTCCCCAGATATCAATGATATGAGTGACATTGCTAGTAGCTCAGAATCTCCTTTTGAGTGAGATATGTGTATAGAGGATTGTCAGGATTTCCAAGATGACCAAGGCTGTAACCTATCTCCTAATTTGTTGAGGATGGTAGAATAGGACGAGAAACAAATCCTACCTCACAAAGAATCAGTAGAAATTGTGAGCTTAGGAGAGGGACAAAAGGTGAAGATCGAAACTTGTATCACCATGGAGATGAAGCGAGACCTTATTGAATTACTTCAAGAATTCAAAGATGTCTTCGCATGGTCATACCAAGATATTCCCGGGTTGAACATTGATATCGTGGTGCACCGACTCCCCATGAAGGATGAATGTAAACTAGTTCGGCAAAAACTCCGAAGAATGATGCCTGAAGTCTTGCTAAAAATAAAAGAAGAGGTTCGAAAGCAGTTTGACGCTGGATTTTTAAAGGTGGTAAAATACTCAGAATGGGTAGCCAACGTCGTCCCTGTCCCTAAGAAAGATGGAAAAGTACGAATGTGTGTAGACTACAGAGATTTGAACAAAGCCAGCCCAAAAGAGAATTTTCCATTGCCTCATATTGACACCTTAGTGGACAACATAGCAGGACACTCGTTGTTTTCCTTCATGGACGGTTTCTCCGAATATAACCAGATCAAGATGCATCCTGAAGACATGGAGAATACCACATTTGTAACCATGTGAGGCACATTCTGCTACAAGGTGATGCCGTTTGGACTGAAAAATGCGGGACAACATATCAAAGGGCCATGGTAACCCTGTTTCATGACATGATGCACAAAGAAATCAAAGTTTATGTTAATGATATGATCGCAAAGTCCCGAACAGAGAAGGAGCACATACAAGTCTTAAGAAAGTTGTTCTTAAGGTTGAGGAAGTTTTAGCTAAAACTCAATCCGGCCAAATGTACCTTCGGAGCCAAGTCTGGAATGCTTCTCGGATTCTTTGTTAGTGAGAAAGGGATTGAGATAGATCCAGAAAAAGTCAAAGCCATACAAGAGCTATCTCTGCCGCGTACCCAAAAAGAGGTTCGAGGCTTTCTAAGAAGATTAAATTACATCGCTCGGTTCATTTTACAACTAACCGAGAAATGTAACCCTATTTTTCGCCTCCTCAAGAAGTACAACCCAGGTGAATAGGATGAAGAATGCTAAAGGGCCTTCGACAAGGTCAAACAATACTTATCTAACGCTCCGATGTTGATGCCACCTAACCTCGATAAGCTATTGATACTGTATTTGGAAGTATTTGAGAATTCAATGGGATGCGTACTGGGTCAGCATGATGAGTCAGGAAGGAAAGAAAAAGTTATTTACTATCTTAGTAAAAAGTTCACGGGATGTGAGACAAGGTACCCGCCGATAGAGAAGTTATGTTGTGCCCTAATTTGGACAACCCGAAGGTTGAGGCAGTATATGTTGTATCACAATACTTGGCTCATCTCAAAACTGGACCCTTTAAAATACATGATGGAGCCAACAGCTTTGAATGGAAGGATGGCCTGATGGCAAATTCTGATTTCTGAATTCGACATAGTCTATGTGAACCAGAAAGCAGTAAAAAGGGAGTGCAATAGCAGATTTTCTGGCCAGTAGAGCTTTGGAAGACTAAGAGCCTTTGAACTTCAATTTTCCGAATGAAGACCTGATGTGTGTTGCAGCCACTGAAGAAGGTGCTCTGAAAAAACTTCCCTGGAAACAAAACTTCGATGGGGCGTCAAATGCTATAGGTAATAGAATCGGGGCAGTCTTGGTATCCCCAAACGGAGATCATTATCCATTCACTAGTAAATTGGACTTTGATTGTACGAATAACATGGCAGAATACAAAGCATGCATCATAGGTATCCGTGCAGCCATAGAATGCAAGATTAAAGTGCTAGAGGTGTATGAAGATTCTGCGTTAGTGATTTATCAACTCAAGGGAGAATGGGAGACCAGAGACCCCAAGTTGGTCGATTATCGAAAATTGGTCCTTGAATTGGTTAAAGAGTTTGATGACATTACCTTTCACTACCTTCTACGAGACAAAAATCAGATGGCCGATGCTCTAGCCACCTTAGCTTCCATGATTAAGGTGAACAAACAAGAAGATGTCAAACCAATCCGGATGAGCATTTATGAAACTCCTGCCCATTGTTACAATATTGAAGAAGATGAAGAAAAAGATGATTACCCTTGGTATCATGATATATTACAATACGTGAAGAATCGTGAGTACCCAGACCAGGCAAGTGAGAATGACAAAAGGATGATGAGACGATTGGCCATCGACTATGTCTTACAGGGGGAGCTCCTATACAAAAGAAGAAAGGATTAAGTGCTATTAAGATGCGTAGACGCTGTAGAGGCTAAGAAAATCCTGGAAGAAGTCCATGAGGGAGTCTGTCGGATACACGCTAAAGGCTTTACAATGGCCAAATAAATTATGAGTTTCGGGTATTATTGGTCTACTATGGAAGGAGATTGTGTCAATTATGCTAAGAGATGTCATAAATGCCAAATCTATGGAGACAAAATTCATGTGCCTCCTTCGTCGCTGCATGTCATAACTTCCCCATGGCCTTTCTCTATGTGGGGTATGGATGTGATTGGACCAATATCACCAAAAGCTTCCAATGGGCATCAGTTCATCTTTGTGGTTATCGACTACTTCACCAAATGGGTAAAAGCAGCTTCATATGCCAATGTTACAAAGTCGGCAGTGAGCAAATTCCTAAAAAAAGAGATCATATGTCGATATGGAATACCGAAGAGGATCATATCTGACAATGCGTTAAACCTGAACAATAGTACGATAGCGGAAGTCTGCAGTCAATTCAAGATCAGACATCACAACTCGTCACCATATCGCCCGAAAATGAATGAGGCAGTGGAAGCGGCTAATAAAAACATTAAGAAGATTGTGGGGAAGGTGACCGAGACCTACAAAGATTGGCATGAGAAGTTACCATTTGCCCTCTTTGCTTATCGAACATTAGTCAGAACCTTAACTGGGGCAACGCCTTTCTTTTGGTCTATGGAATAGAAGCAGTTTTGCCAATCGAAGTCAAGATCCCATCCCTTCGAGTGTTTTCGGAGTTAAAGTTAGATAAAGCAGAATGGATCCAGTCTCGATATGATCAATTGAACTTGATTAAAGAAAAGAGGCAAAGAGCTATCCGTCATGGTTAGATGTACCAAAAATGAATGATACGGGCTTATGACAAAAAGGTTCACCCTAGAGAATTCCATAAGGGAGACCTAGTCTTGAAAAAGATCCTTCTCATACAAAAAGATTTCAGAGGGAAATAGATACCAAATTGGAAGGGGCCTTACGTGGTAAAGAAAGCTTTCTCCGGAGGAGCATTAATTCTAGCCGAGATGGATGGTAAAAACTTGCCCAATCCTGTAAATTCAGATTCTGTCAAGAATTATTTTACCTAAAGAGGGAGAGGCCAAGGTGAAAACCCGCAAAGGGCACCTTGAGACCCGAAAAAAAAATGGAAAGGCCAAGGTGAAAATCCGCAAAGGGCACTTTGAGACTAAAGGGGTTTTTGGGTTGAAAACCCAAAAACGGGTAGCTCAAATTTTGAATACGGGGCGTGTGGTAGTCTTGTCCTCCTAAATTAACAGGAGAGAAGAACAGTACATCTTGGAGCATCAACAAAATATGCGGGATCTCCTAAACACATATTTAGCTCAAAATGGCCTTTGAGAAGTTGGAATAGTGAAGCTCGTGCTGCGATATCTGGGGCACCTTTTTCTCATCTTATATTGTACCTTAGCAGATCTGCTATCCTGTTTAATTTATTCACTTTGAGTTTTGCTCAATAAAATTCTATCTTGTCCATTATGATAATCTCTTTCGAGTATTTTTGTTGAAATTACGATTTTTGGACTTATAATATTCACACAGAAGAAGTTTGCATATTACTTTGGAAGGTCTCTAAATAATACAAAAACCTGAAACAGGGCCACTAGTCAGAACTAACCAGACTCAAAAGTGGGAAACATTGGAAAAAGAATAGTCCAAATTGCGACTATTTCTTCAAAATTTTCTGTCAAAGATAACGGCTAAGCAAAAAGGCCCGATAGCACATCAATGATAGAATCCTGATGAACTATGAGCAATGATACCTTAAGCATTTAAAAAAGAATCACTCTCATGACATTTCCACATTCATAATCATTCATCTAGTTAGGAGCATCTGACTCATTTTGATCATGGCATCCTAATTATTTGGTATAAGCATAGATACAAGAAACCAATTCTACAAATCATGTCCTTAGAAGACGGTGTAGCAACATTGGTGAATTCTACAAATCTTGTTTTCCTGAAGTTGCGGTGGAGCAGATCGAAGACGGCAAATCTTGTCTTCCTCAAGTTGCAGTGAAGTAGATTTAAGCCACCATCCTATCTCCCTAAAGTTGTAGTAGAGTATGTTGAAGATTGTAGATCTTGCCTCCCTGAAGTTACAGTGGAGTAGATCGAAGACGGCGAATCTTGGCTTCCTAAAGTTGCAGTGAAGCATATTTAAGCCACCACCTTATCTCCCTAAAGTTGTAGTGGAGTAGGCCGAAGATTGCAAATCTTGTCTTCTTAAAGTTGCAGTGAAGCAGATTGAAGCCACCACCCTATCTCCCTAAAGTTGTAATAGAGTAAGCCGAAGATTGCAGATCTTGTCTTCCTGAAGTTGCAGTAGAGAAAATCGAAGACAATGAGCCTTAATCCCCTAAGTAGTAGAGTAACAGGCTAAAAATTGCAATCCTTATCTCTCTGAAGTTGCAGTAGAGCAGGATAAAAATTACAAGGCTAGTCTCCTTAGAGTTATAGCAGAGCAAATAGCAACAATTCCTATACCCTTGAAGTTGCAGAGGATCGGAACAAGGCTACCTCAAAGAATAAAAACACCAAAAAATTCATGATTCTACGAGACCAGGCAAAATTGATCCTCTTTGAAGTCTTTGCTCTATTCTCGTTACACGACAATGAGCAAAGAGGGGCAGCTGTAGTGGGCCAATTTAGCCCAGGCCCGTATAAACACAAAACCAAAAATTATTATAATAAAAATATTATAACAGTCCATTAAATGTTCATTTATAGACTTTGACCCAATTACTAACCCAATACCCAAACTAATACCCTAGCCCAAACCTATTACAAGCCCAAACCTACACCAAATACCCTACAGCCCAAAAATAAAAAAATCAAGGCAGAACCCTAGCAGTTTTTGCTTGCGCCGCAGCAGTCCCAGCCTCCATGCGCCTTCAGCACCGTACGAACATGTCCGCGCCTCCGTACGCCCCACGCCAAGGGCCAACGCATGCCAGCAGACTCCGTACCTGCAAGCAAATAAGAAAACACCAGCACAACAAAGAGAAAAAAAATAACAAAAAACTTGTATTTCTTTTTTCATTTTTCTCTGTTTCCGGCTATAAAAGCCATGTAATAGCCATTGTATATTTTTTACGCACACAAACAGACGCAATATACGCAGATATAGAACAGAAAAATTAGGAAAAGGTGATTTCGGGTGCCTCATACTTTCTTTCCTTAAAATTTGTTTCATCTTTCTTAACTTTGCATGCGATTTCTGAGTATAATAAAATCAAAATGAAGACTTACCTTGGTGTATGAGCCACTGGAATCTATCATCTTCGTCGGCATCGAAGTTTGAGAAGATTTCAAGGCCGAAATTGGCAGACCATAGCTCTGGATTCGGAACAAGAAAGAAAAGGGGCACCATCGGAGCGCCATTCATCGTTTGTAAGGATGAAATGATGGCTGAGCGGCGCAAAATATTATGGTTTCCCCTTTTCCATTGATTCGATCGAATGGCTTAGTTTTGGGGCCCTTTTAAGCAACTAAAAACGGTACCGTTTGAGCCTGCTTCAATGGCTCCAAAACGGTGTCGTGTGGACAAGGCCCGACCGACCCGATTCCTAACCCTCAGGACCTGCGTGTCTTTGCGGTGAAGGGTTATTTGCGGTACAAGTCCCTCCCCTTTCGCGCCGTATTTAAATCGGCTGGCATTTGTGTTTCCCTTGTTTTTAAATTCTTCCTACAATTTGCACATATTTACAATTGGATCTGCGCTTCAGCACTGTGTTTTGGGGATCTGGAATATTTCCAGCTTTAGTCCCTATACATTTGCACTCATTATGCGGTGGTCCTCATTTTAATTTCAAAATTTATTTCATTTGTAAATTATCCCTTCTGTTTTGATTTTGTTTTAATTAGGTTTTTTATCATCATCTTTGTTCATTGCACATTCATGTTCTTTTTGATTATTTGTTTTCATATTTTGAGTTGCCTTAATAACTGAATTTCGTTTTTTAAAAAAAAGTCAATATTGTAATATTTTTTTTCTTTTGTTTTATCGTATTATTTTAACATTTTGTATACTATTTTATATATATAATTTGTAATAAAGTTCATTTTAGTTTATATATACTATTAATTTTATATTATTTTATACATACAACTTCTTTTGAACCTATTCACGTATTTTAATATATATTCTTAAAACGGAAAATCCATATACTTTATGTACCTATTTAAACTATTAATATGCATATACTTGGTACGTATATTTAATCTATATTAGTTATTGAACCCTGTTATTACAAACATATAGTTTCTTTTAAAAAAGGGATCTATTTGTATACAAAATTATGTTGTTAAAATCTATTATATATATATATATAATTTATGATAAAATCAATCTAATTTTTATAATTCATATTTTAATTCCATGTTATTTTTGTATATAATTGTTTCAAAATTCACTCACGGTATATATATTTAGCTTCATACTTTATACCCATATTATCCTTTCACATTTTATGTATTACATAAATTATTCTTATTGTAGAGATATTATCAATTTTAAATAAATGTTTTATTGCTAAATATTTAGCACTTTATTTGATCCAAATGTTTTTGCAACATCTATTTTAAAAATTTTACATATATATATATATATATATATATATATATCCTTAATTTTTCTTTTATAAATTATTTCAAACTCTAACATATGCTATTTGCTTGTTAGTCCATCATTTTAGTCCATTATTTTTATGTCATGTTGATCTTATATTGTTTGGAATCTCATGTGTTAATTATCTTCATGATATTTCCGGTATATTTGCTACATCGTGCTTGCTCGTTTTTATATGTTATCATATCAATTATTCTCCATGCATTATTGTAATTGGGTTATATTTTTAAGTTAGTTATACTTAATTGTTTATTTTGTTAGTTGATTAAATAAGACACATTATCCTTATTCATCAAATATTGCAACTTATGTATATATTGTCTCATATCATTGTTTTCCATTTGGTTTACAAAATGTTGTTTTATGGTTTTCAACTCTTAAAAATCAATTATTTCATCTTATTTCAAGACAAATTAATTTGTTTTAAGCGGGTTTTATAATTATTTGTTTTAAAAAAAAAATTTAAAGCGAAGGCGATGTTCGATGTTTGGTAATTCGGGGAATCGTGCCCTATCGTGCTGGGTTGCAATTTCCTGTTTGTTCAAAATAATCGAATATCCCTTTGGAATTTCACTCATATCTTTAAAAATTCTTTAAAACGAAGGAAATGTTCGATGTTTGGCAATTCGGTGAATCGTGCGCTATCGTGCTGGGTTGCAATTTCCCGTTTGTTCAAAATAATCGAATATCCCTTTAAAATTTCACTCATGTTTTCTAAATTTTAAAACAAGGAAATGTTCAATGGCTAGAAACTCGAGGAATCGTACCCTACTGTGCTGGGTTTCGGTTTCTCTTGTTGGACTAAATAATTGGGCATCTTTCTCTGATTTTCAACATATAAACTTTTGGGAACTCGAAATTTATCGTGTTTCGAGGGTATAAAGAATCGTGTCCAATCATGCTGGATGTGATGTTGTATTCCTCTGAAACAAGAGAATTTTAACGACCAACTCGAGCTATTCAAATGTTTGTAAAAGGGATCACATTTCAAAAACATTTTAAATCTTAGACATAAGGACAGCATTCAATCAATTTGGTACCAATTTTGGGCATAATGAGGGTGCTAATCCTTCCTCATGCTTAACCGACTCCCGAACCCGCTTTCTCAAAATGTCATAGACCAAAATCGTTGTTTTAGTAAACCAAAATGTTTTATTAAAATGAACAAAATTCTTGGTGATCCAATCACACCTAAACAAAAAAGATTGGTGGCGACTCCATATTTCGTTTTCAAAGTCGATCCCCTTTTTTCTTTTAAAATTAAAAATGGTTTCGACAAAGATATTTTTTGTTTTAATTATAATATAATATTATATATATAAACTAAAGAAGTAAAAGAAAGGAACTAGAAATGTAATAGGGAAAAACTAAAAGAAAAGAAAAAAAGAAAAGAAAAGAAGAAATTTAGGGTTTTTAAGGTTGAATTTTAAATTGGTAAGTCAAATTAAGTCATTTTCTTGTAATTTTGAGTTATTATGATCCTAGAGTAAAATACTATTGAATTTATGTTGAAATTTTGGGAGATGTTAGATTTTAGACATTAAATTTTATTGAGTGAAAGTGTGAATTGGGGATTGAATTAATAGAATTTCTAACTAGAAGTGAGAGATAGAATAAATTGTAGAATAAGTTATAAAATTTGTATAATAGGGACTAAATTGAAAGAAATTTGAAATTATGATTTTTATGCTGAAAATTTGTTGTTAAGTTTAGGTTTAGTTAAAATTTGAGTAGAAATAAGGTATAAATTGAGGTAGGAAAAATGGATGAATTTAGTTAGGATTAAATTAAAATTAAGGTAGAAATTGAATAGAAATTCAAGTATTTAATGTGAATTAATGTTGAATTAATCATTGTAAATTTATTTTAATTTTCGTAGCTAACAAAGAACCAGAGGTAACGGCTCAAAAGGGAAAGGAGAAGATTACCGAGGAGTAAATCAAGAATTTCGGGTTTGTATTACTATAATTCGAATTTATTATTATTATTAATTGTTGAATTTAATTAAAATGCTTGGTAAGTGAAATTGAGGTGAGTTTGATATTAATTGAACAAAAGTGAATTAAATTATGAATATGTGTGAATATGTGAATTGTGTATTGTTTGAAAAGTGGATTGAATTGAATCGAAGCATGATTATATCTGATTATCTAAGATGTGTATTGATTAGATATTGAAAATAAATTTTATACCCTATTAACAATTCGGGCTAGGTCGGATATAGTTGGCATACCATAGGATTGAAAGTGTTCAGGGATACTTCAACCTCGAGTCGATGAGACACTAGGTGTCATTATATTACTTCGGATAGATTCGATGAGGTACTGGGCACCAACTTACTTCGACTTGGCCGATAAGACACTGGGTGTCATTTATTGCTTCGAACTATCCGATGAGGCACTGGGTGCCATTCTGGTGTGTTTGGTTGGATCCGTGTATCCGCTAAGGTCCGAGTTTTGTTAATAGGGGTGAATAAATGAAATAAAGAATCGAATGAATTTGATTGATTGAATTATTGAAAGAAATGAGAAAATTGAATGAGTTTGATCAATTGATCTACTAAAAGCATGAGAAAGTGGAATTATGAATTGAAATGTGAATTGAAATTGAGATAGGAGATTTGCAAGCATGAACCTAAGGTTCATGAATTGATCGAAGATTCGAATTGTTGATATATGATATCAATTGATGAATTATTATAAATGAAGTATGAATTTGAATGTAAATTAATTCTTATGATTTACATTGTTACATATTTAATGCTTATGGAACATTAATGTTATTTAGTTTGAATTATGGTAATACCACTGAGTATACCCATACTCAGTGTACAGTTATTTTCGTGCGTAGGTCAGTAGAAGTCAAAAGTCCCGGTTCAGCATCCAGATTAATCCTGACCTCAGAGAAACTTGATGATGTATCTCTCTTTTTGATAAATGTGGCTTGTACCTAAGTTAAAAGTATGAGTCCAGATAGTTATAGTTTAGGTGTAAATGATATAAAATGATGGTTTGGATTCTTGGTTTAATGAAATGAAAATAGAATTATCATGATATGTTTGGTATATTTGGTAACAAGTTGAAGTAGAATGAATGAATTTTATTAATTTAATTTAAATGATAAATGTGAATGTATATTTAGTAAATTACTAAGTTGATGTTAGGGCATGTTTTAGGTGTATTTGAATATGAAAATTGTATGGATTGTGATATTGGTTTTGAATTGGTTGTAGTTTGAAATTGCAGGGAACGTTAGATATTTATAAAGGGGTTATATTGAGTTCAAAAAATAATAATAATAAAAATAATAATAAAATAAATATGAAAAATTTTCGGAGCACCCAAACAAGTCCCGAATTACTTCTAACACGTATTTTGGACCTCGCGGGTCCATTAAAGGGACACTATTAATATTTTATAATATGTGTAACGCCCCAATTTTCGGGAATTCTGTGAATGTTGGCATAGGTTTAATTATGTTAGTGGGCTTCTAGAAGGCCCAAGCTTAAGATAGAACCCGGCAATTTTAGTTAATTTTTGTTCCATAAGAAAAATCGGGTGAAATTATGAAATAGGACCTATGTGAAAATATTTGAAAATGCTATAGGCTAATTTGTAGTGGCCAAATAAATAGTAGTGCAAAATAGGAGGATTTGCATGTCAAACCTCCCATTTTACAAGAAGTGGCCGGCCATCATGTTGTTGAAGACAATATGTGCACTTGATATCCATAATTTATGGTACAAATTGATAAAAAATTGATAATGGGTTAGGTAAATGTTCCATGATGGGCATGATAAGCATTATGGGCATTTTTTTTATTGACATTATGGCATAGGTATGGCACAAATAATATAGGTTATTTTGTGTCATAAAATGTTGGGTAATAAAATAACAAAAGGTTGAAAAGAACAAAGTTTTGTCCATCTTTGTTCATCATAGCCGAAAGTTAGAGAAGAGAAAGGAGAGGAGAAAGCTCTTGAGTATTCGGTCACTAGGAGGAGGAAAATTGAAGGTAAGTTCTTGGTACCATGCTTCTATTTTGAGGTTCATGAGTTCTTCTTGATTCTACCTTAACTCTTGAAGCATATTTTAGTTTTTAATTGTGTTGTGAGCATTTAGTCATGAATTAAAATGAAGGAAATGGTTGTTGTTTCATGTTCTTTTGATGAAAAATGGAAGATAGGTGAAGTTGAGCCAAACAACTGAGCATGCATGTGCCTTAGATGCTAAAGAGAAAAATCGGCTAACATGTTGTGCTTTAAAATGATGAAATAGAGATTATATTTAAGTAAAATCATAGATATGTGATGATTGATTGGTGATATACATGTTTAAATAACATGCATGCAAGGTATGTGTGAAAGAGTGATTTGGTAATAAATCTGCTTGGTACAGCAGCAGTAACGTGACTTTGGAAAATCACCATAAATTGTGGAAGATGAATTAGAAGTGGAAAAAATTATGTAATTAATACTTGTTGAGTCTAGTTTCAAATGAAATAAACGAGAACATATTTTGAATTCTGTACAATGAGAAATTTGATTCGTAATGAAGAGTGGTCAGATTAGTCAAACAGTGAAACATGGGAAAATTTAATAAAAATCTGGTATTGATTGGCCAAACCAAAAATTCTGAAAATTTTATGGATAGAAGATATATGAGTATATTTTCAGGAAAAATTAACGGCACTTGATTTGGAGTTTCGTAGCTCCAGTTATAAATGATTTAGTGACTGTTGCTCAGGAAGACAGCTTGCAGTGAAATTATGATTATGTGGTAAACATTGACAAAAATTTGTTAATGAGTTGCTTATTGATTTCTTATAAGCTTACTATGATCTGTAGGTGTGGTTGGCCGAATATTGTAAGGGGTTAATATGTAGTTTGTATTTGAATAGTTAGATTAACGTGTTAGTAATCCAATTGTAGGCGGTTCGTGTGTGGATCTCGTCAGCATATCATCGCAAACAGGTGTGTAACTAACACCCTCTTATAGACTAGATCGGCACAAGCTGAAAAGCCGAAATGCCGAAAAGCCGGTATTTTGAGATCTTGCGAGTGTGTGAATGCTCATGAGATTAATAGTTTGATGAATATGGTAAATTAAAGTGAAAAGACTGCAGAGTGCGCGATTCTGTGCATTTCGATATTTTTGGGCTTAATTGGCCAAAAAACGGGATAATGGGCCAACGGGCCCAAATTGGTAAGAAAACGCGGTAAGTGTTTCTGATCGTACGTAAATGGCTATGTTATGTATGAAAACCTTAAGAATAGTTAAATTACTTGAATACCCCTATGTATGCAAAATTATCGTTATACCCCTAGGGTTAATTTTGACTGAAAAGCATGACGATCTGATTCTGTATGATGTATGCCATGATTATATATCTATTGCATGGGGACTTGGGTTATACTATGGAGGAAGCGTCCTGGTGGCTATGCCACAATTATCTGATCTGGTGGCTCTGCCACATATATCTATCTTGGTGGCTATGCCACAATTATCTGATCTGGTGGCTCTGCCACATATATCTGTTCTGGTGGCTCTGCAACAATATCTGTATCTGGTGACTTCGTCACAATATCTGGCAGCCTCGCTGCGATTTCTGTGGTGTGTAGCGGTTGGGTGGGTCGAGTAGTCTCCCCACATGGTGTAAGGCTGGTACGTGGGTGTTATGGATGAATCTGGGTTGGGTTTCTGCAAAAACATGTAATATATGTTCTGTTCTGTTATGGGCCTATGGGCTTTATTCTGAATTCTATTCTGGGCTAAGGCCAACTTATTCTATTTCTGTGGTTTGAGCTGATATAGGCTATGGTTGGGTTAATTTACACACTGAGTTTCCCCAAACTCACCCATTTTATTTTCATCCACGCAGGTAATCCCCAACCATAGTGGGCTTGGAGCTGTGAGGGAATTCGGAGTGGCCACCCGTTCTGAAAGTTTGATTTTCTTCTGGTGAACTGGACATCCTTTTATTTACGTTTGAAGTTTTGTGTTTTTAAATGTAATAAGGCCGCTTAATTATTTTTGATGGTTTTAATATGTATTACTAAGATAGGTATTACTTATTTTAACTGTTGAAATTGGATAGCTTTAGGGCGCGTTTTCAAAAACAACAATTGATTTTAAAATAACACGACAACAAGCAAAGCTTCCGCAATGAAAGTATTTTCCAAAATTAATCACTTTTCCTAAAAATGACTTAATCAAATCGGTTTCCTAGAAATATCCATGATGTTAAGGTGTGGCAATGGTCAGTATGCATGTCTAGGATTGGATCCGAAGGAGCTTGGTATTAGCAAATCCGATGGACTCACCGCCTCTTTTCGGTTTCTTACGGTGCATGACTTCCATTCACTTTAACCTATAATGAAATTATCTTTTAAAATACTAAGTAAGTTTTTTTCTGGATCAACAATATAAAATGTTTTGAACGCTTCGATGTGGCATGTCGGATCCGGTCATAACGTCTGGGCCAGGTTTGGGGGTGTTACAATATGTATGCTATTTATTTGTATGATGTTCGTAATTTTTTTGAAAGGTCCGGTAATGCTTTGTAACCTTGTTCCGGTGACGGTTTAGGGTTATAGGGTGTTACACTTTTCCCTTTGGAAAAACAAAAAGGGGGTGCTACTAGTATGATTTGGTATGCGGTAAGATTTTAGTCCAAATATATAGGAAAAATTAAGTCAACTCAACTTAAAGTAATTAATATATTTAATTTAATACTAAATTAAATCATTCTTTTTCATTTATTCAGTTACTTGGTGGACATAGCAGAGGAAAAGTTGATTATATAGAAATTGATGCTCTTTCTACCTATTAAAGTTACTGTAACACCCCTAACCCATATCTGTCTTCGGAGTAAGGTTATGGAGTATTACAATACAAATGGAACATTAAAACATTCATTTCATACATCATTGCAAACATCATCCAATTACATTCAATCACATGCATAACGTCCATTAACCAAACCCTCGAGGCCCTAGAAATACTTTAGAAACAATTCGGGACTAACTTGGAAACAATCAGAAAATTCATGAAAAAGTTAGGAAATTTGGATTACAAAGGTCACACGGTCGCCCAATTATAATTCTTTAATCAATTTAACACCTTTAAACTAATAGCAATTGACTTTTTAAACTTTTACAATTTTGTCCTTTTTTCTTAATTAACTGTCGAAATGTTAAATTTTTTCAATGAAACTTTAATACCACCTTAATGACACTCCGTAAATATTTTAAAAAAATTTACAGCTCGGTTTATAGAAATGAGCTCCCGATACCTAATTTTCTAAAACCACTTGACCTTAGTGTCAAACCACTTGAACTTAATAAATTGCTTATATAACACAAGTTATCAAATTAAAAACCTTTTTAAAACCATATCTGACTAGTAAATATTAAATAATAAAATTTACGAACTTACCCGTCGGATTTAGTGGCCTCGAAACCACTGTTTCTGACGCCACTGAAAAATGGGTTGTTACAACATTTCAATGGTACTTTTCCACTTGAACATTGTAGCTGGTAATTAGTTAACAGTATAGTAGGCAACTAAAACACACCCACCCCAATACTTAGTAGGAACATTGGTCTAAAATTTAATGGCTCGTGCAATATCTAACAAATGATGGTGTTTGGGTTCAATGATGTCGTTTCGTTGAAGAGTTGGAATACAAGAACTTTGATGTATATTTCCCAAAGATGAGAAAAAAGAGGAGCACTCAGATTGAAAAAATCAATTCTATTTTCTTTTAAAAATCTTAATCTTCATTGAATATTGTGTTTGAACTATAGCATTAAACTGTTACATAAGGACAATGGTGTCACTTTTAAGAGTAAGAAGATAAATCCATATCAACGTGTGAAATCATCAACTAAAGAAAAAAAACGATGACCAGTATGTGTTGGAACTTTATAATGACCCCATAAATCAAGATAAAGTATGGAAAAAAAGGAACATCGACTATTGAATTACAAATGTGAAAAGATTGTCGGATTTGGTGCCCTAAGTGTACTATATTCATTCTGTATACTTGTATTTTTCAAACAAATTGGTTTAATAATAATATTCATTAATTACATTAATTTCCTTTTTATATTTTCTTCAATGGTTTTTACACGCAAAACAAAATAGAAGCAAATATCGACTTATTGGTTATCTAATGTTTAACTAGTACTGTGTGGTATTATGTGGTTGGATCATAATATAAAAAAGACAACTTATATTAGTAAATGAACCTAAACATGTCCTAAGTCTAATCAGAAATGAGAAACCTATTAAAAGACTAATATGTCATATTTTAAGTCCAATTGGGGAGATGTCTTGTATTGAGTATTAGAGCGAATGACTTCCAGAAGATAGAGACTAGATGTGACTGATTGGATTGACAATACATCGAACATAACCCAATGAGAATAGATCCTAGATCCATTTATAATTTTATTCACTTGTGACATTCACAATGTGACATACCTTAATCCTGAGTGGATGATGGACTATGTATGCATGACCCGTATACTTTAAAGTAAGTAAAAGCTTGAGTTCAAATAGATAAGGAATCGAAAGCTAGTGCGTTTGGTATACAACTTTTGCAGTATGTAGCATAATTCACAACAGTGGAATTCATAGCCCAATTAATAGGTAAATGATATCCTATTATTAGTATAATATGATAGATGAAAAGTACACGTGGTCATGAGTCGTTTATCTTTGTGATAAATGACTTTATTACTATTTGATAGTAATTGACTTTTCATGAAGGAAGATGTAATGATGACTGTGAGATAAAAAAAGATCATATTGGAGAAGATGCGACAAAGGGATGAGGGAGATGTGTGATATTGGGAGGAAAAAAAATGTAGAAACCATTTTGCTTTTTACCAATCATCTTGACTTATCCATAGCAAAGGTTAAGAAGAATACAAAAATAAGGGTAAAAAGAAACAAAACAGTTTAATTTATATAAATGGAAATTAAATTGAAATTAAAATCAAGTACATGAAACACATTAGTAAATTAAGCTGATAAAAATAAAGTGTAAGAACCAGTATGTTTAATAGGAACGAACTTTCCAGTGGACAATTGAACTAAAGAAATACATATAGCACATGAAACAAGATCATCAAGATACTGATCATCAGATATCATATGGTTTATATCCCAAATCCAAAATCCGCCGGAATGAACATGGTGTTGTAACCATACTTGCCATGTGTGTTTCTACTCCTGAAGAAGATGACTTATTCTCGAGTAAGTCAATATCTGTTAATACTATTCATGATTACAGATAGGTGCTGACCGTGAAGTAATGGATGGTGTAAAATTCTTAACAAAACCTTCAATTGTGATAACATTATTAGCAGAAGATGCCTAAGATTTTTTTCTTTGTAAACTTAAAGTGAGGAGGCAACCAAATAAGTTTATAACAAAACTCTTATTTATGACATTTGATCTTACAATAGTCATAAATCCCATTAAGCTATTTCTTATTAGATCCTTGCTTCACATTCAAAGAATACAACATTGTAGGCTCAAAGCAGACATAGTCACTCAATTATAAAAGTCAAATAATGTATAGCTTACTTATACAATTCGAATAATGCTAATATATTGGAAACTTAGTTATTGTTTTATGTACAAGAGATAGTGAGCATTAATTAGTTCATGAAAGGAACTTGTTTTTGTTAGTAAAATAAGTTTAGAAAATAGTGTTTGTAGGCATAACAAATGTTTAAAATTTTTCTTAAAATAAAGCCCTTGTGATATTCATAATAATAAACTACAATCAAAATTATATTTGTGCTTTGTGCGAAGACAATCTAAGTCATTTCCCAACTTTCAACTGATTGATCTTCTCTGCTATACTCGAGCTCCGAATTGCTTTGATTGTGGACTCAAATATATTGATTAAGTACACAGAATGAAAACTTTTTTTAACTTTCAATAAGAAAGTAAATTCTCTCTATAGAACCATAACTATGAATATTCTTGTGAAAATTGAATATATTCTTAAAATAAATTACCACTATTTTTCAATAAAATATTGGTCCTCAAAAAGTATAGGTTAGTTGATTAACTCATAGTTCCTATTTATAGAGAAATAATACAAACGTTTTTTTTGAAATATTGTAGGGCCCAATTTTGGCCCGGCCCGTTACAAACCAAAAAAACAATAATAAAGCTAAATAAAAAATAAAGCCCAATTTTTAAATAGTCCATCATCAAAGTCCAAATTATAAGACATTAAAAACCGAAACCTGAATTTAAAACCCATTACAAAAAAAAAAACCAAATTACATCGGCCCAAACGACCCAAAACACTTTAGAAACAGAAACCCTAGGGTTTCTACCTCTTGAGCCGCAGCCAGGCCCCAACCCCCAGCGCCGTACGGCCTCTTGGCACCACAGCCACGCCCATGCCTCCGTACGCCAGCACAAGCCCCCATACACGGGCCATGCACACCACGTACCTGTAAAAAAAGGACAAACATAACAGCAAAACGAAGAAAGAAGAGAAAAAAAGATTGTATTTTTTTTAGTTTTCATCATTCAGCTATAAAGCCAAGAGCCTTGTCATTGTAATTTTTTTTACGCACAACACGCATATGAAAATACAAAAAAAGGAAACCAAAAAATTAAAAGGTGATTACGAGTGCCTTATACATTCTTGCTTTTCAATCTGTTTTTTTTTTCTTAATCTTGCATGTGATTTGAACATAAAAAAAAAGGCAAGGGGAAGGTTTACCTTCACGAGTGCGTCATTGAGATCTCCATCCCCTTCATCGACATCGAAGGCGGAGAGGGGATTTTGAGGCCGAAATCATCAGATTTTAGAGTTGAGTTTCGAAGGAAGTGATAAAAGCGAAACTCACCTTCATGTACGAGCCATTGGAATCCATCTCCTTCGTCAGCATCGAAGTTGGAAATATGATTTCGAGGCTGAAATCGACAAACTTTAGCGCTGGAGTCTAAACGAGGGAGAAAAGGGGCATCACTGAAGGTCATCGTTCATCATCGTAGTGATGAAATGGTGGCTAAACGGCGCAGAACCTTTAGGGTTCCCCTTTCCCCATTAATTCGACCGAAATATCTAGGTTTTTTAGAGGCTTTGTCCTCTTTTAATTAGTGACGCGAAACGGTGCCATTTAAGGCATGATTCGTAGCCTTAAAACGACACCGTTAAAAGAGCCCCGACCCAATCCGTTCCCGTTATCCCTGGGGCCTGTGCGTTTTTGCGGTGAGGGGATATTTACGATATAAGTCCTTCCCCTTTCGCGCCGCATTTCAATCAGCTTATATTGGTGTTTCATTTGTTTTTAAAATTTTCCTATAATTTGCGCATGAACTCGATTTGGTCCACGCTTCGATGCTGCGTTTTGGGGTCTGGAATATTTCTAGATTTGGTCCCTGCGCATTCGCACACGTTGCGCACTGGTCCCTTTTTTATTTTCACAAGTTCATTTTGTTTATAATTTGTCCTTTTCATTTTAATTTTATTTTAATTGAGTCCTTTTGATTTGTGTAATTCATTTCTTTTTTTAGTTCACCTAATACTTATCTTTTTATACGTGAATGCATACTTTTTGAGTTTTCATGATGATTTTACCCTTTTTATATGTATAAAATCTTTATTTTAAAGTTTCTTTCATCATATTATTTCATACATATAACTATTTTAGAATTATTTTACATATTTTAATAGATATATATTTGTTGTTTGAAAGGAAACCACGTGTTTTATACATTATTTGAAACATTGGTATATATATTTAATCTATATACATTACTAAACCCATATATTTTATACATATAGTTTTCTTTATATATATAAGTATGTTCTTAAATCTATTATATATAATTTACAACGAAATTAATTTAATCTTAAATACATTATTAAGTACATGCTCTTGTTACAAATAATTATTTCTTAATCTATTTATGCATATGTTTTGTAAATCTATTGTGTGTATTTCCTAGGATTATATTTTATCATGTATTCTTGCTATCCTTTCATATCATATATATTATTCAAACTTTCTTTTATTGTATGTATTTTAACAAATGTTTTAACACTTCATATATTATGTGATTTAAAAATGTTCATTCAATAACACTAATTTAAATGATTACATATATATCTCTAGTTTTTTATCCATCAATACATATATTATATATTACATGTTTATCATTATTTTAAACTTGTTTTATACCACATTATTTTTTTATTTTCATTTTATTTTATATATCTTGTATTGATAATGTATTAGGCTATGTATGTTATCGTGGCATATTATTTTCATTTTTGTATTGTTATATCAATTATTCTCAATACATGATTAAAATTGGGTTATATTTTTTTTAGGTTAGTTATATTTAATTGTTTATTTTGTTAGTTGATTAAATAATGTTATGTTATCTTCATTCATCAATTATTGTATTTTACGCATGCATGTTATCCTATGTTTTCATTTTTTTGTTGATTTACAATGTAATAGCCCAAATCAGCCTGGGCCCATGGTTAAATAAATAAAACCAAAAATAGAAAATAAATGAATGTTTATTTAAACAGTCCATTTACAATAAATAGGCCTCAGGACCTCATAAGCCCAAATGCAAAAGTCCCATACCCGGTTACAACCCAATAGCCTAAACTACCCTAACACCCGTTACACCCTTAACCAAAACACAGTGGCCCCAACAGACTCATTACACCCAGGGGCCCAAGAGGCCCAACTGACTTTAGAGAAACAGGAAACCCTAGGGTTTCCTGAAGACTGCAGCGCCGCAGCATCTTCTGGAAGCCTCGGGGAGCATCTGTTCAACTCCCCAAATCAAGGCCATCAATGCACATTGACGCACCATTAATGAATTGTCCAGAAGCTTGTCCCTCTCACGACCGAGCGCCATGACTCTGGCTTCGCCATGATTTACGGCCGAATCAACTCCGGTGCCAGATTCTTCGTTGATACCTGCAAAAGAAGGAATGGACCACAGCAGCAAACAAAACAAGTATGGAAAGATATAAAAAGATTTCTTTCCTAGTTTATGTAATAACAGCAGTGGCTATAAAAGCCCAAATCAAAACAATGTAAAGGGGACCGGATTTTTACAAAATAAAAAATATACTTACACATATTCATTCAGAGGGTTACAAGTAGTTTTAAGGTGATATATATACTTCATGTTCTACTGTTTTTTTTTTTATGAAATACTTAGCATCATCAGCAAATTGACTACTAAAATATTAAAACGGAAGAGTTACTTATATTTTCGCCCAGAAAGGACGAAG
Organism: Gossypium arboreum; assembly: GCF_025698485.1. Lineage (NCBI taxonomy): Eukaryota > Viridiplantae > Streptophyta > Magnoliopsida > Malvales > Malvaceae > Gossypium > Gossypium arboreum. Next base: position 7,159,248 of record NC_069073.1, on the reverse strand, counting down.
TTTTTTTTAGCCCTCCGATCACCATGCCCGGAGGCCCTCGAGGTGGCGCGTGGGCGCGTCGACTGAGAACAGGGGCCCAACGAGGCTCTAAGGCTGACCCCAAATCCTCCCACAGAGGATTTCTCTGAGTTTTTTTTTTTTAAAACCAGGCTTCTAAATGATTTTTTTGGTCGAAATTTGGCTTATATAGCCCAAGAGAAACGACACCGTTTTAGCTTAGTCTGATAAGCTTAAAACGACGACGTTTTAAGGCCCTAGGATCCGTGCGTTGACCCGAATACTTGGGGAGGATCCGCTTGTTTTTTTGAGGATTGGGTTAATTACCCAATTGGTCCTTCCACCTTTTTGTGTTTAAAATTTTGTTTTATTTCATTTATGATTTAGCCCTGATATTTTCCTTCAGTTTTAATTTAGTCCTTACAGTAACTATTTAAAGTCCTGGATTAAAACGATACCGTTTAGGGACAATGGAAAATTTCTCGATGAGTCCCTAGGGTTTCAATGGATATTTCAATTAGGTCTGATCTCAGTTATTCTCTTTTTAAATTAGCCTCTGACTTTTTATTTATGTTCAATTTAGCCCCTTTTATCCCTTTTAATCTATTTATAACCTATTTATTTAAAAAGTTTATACATATACTATTATATTTTAATACGAATATATGTATTATATTTTATATTATTTACTTATATTTTATTATATTACTTGATATCTTCCTATTATCATATTAATATATATTTTAACATATATCATTACTTATTATTTATTATAGTATATTTTTATCACATAATGTTTATATATCTTTACACTATTGTATTAACCATGTATTATTTCATATTATTATTATTTATTATATATTTTAAATTATTATTATTTTACATTATTATTTATATATTTTTACTTGTATTATATCTTTATTAATTATTTATATATTATACATTATTTTTGCATATATACTTTCAAATTATATATTATAATTATTTTATATTATGTCATTTTTTATACTCTTATATGTTTTTATTTATACATTATTATCATTAAAGGTTTTAACTTATATTATATACTTATTTTTATTTATATGTTAATAATTACTTCACTTATATTTAATTATTACACATTTTGAAGATATTATAATATTGTAATTTGTATAATACGTATATTTCAGCATTAATTACTTATTTCACATTATTCTAAACTTATATTTATATATATTATATAATTATTATAAATATAAAATCTTTTACATATTTGATATTTTATACATTATTTTTCTAAACCAATATAGTTTATATTTTTATATAAGTATTATTCTTATAAATATATTTTTATTATATATTATATTTTAAATCTATCATTAAATATCACATTTTATATGCTCATTCTATTTATCAATTGTTTATATTATAGATATATATTTTTAAAAAAACTTATGTTTTTATTATTATACAATACTTGCTTTTACTTTAGAATTAATGTATTATTGCTATGTTATGTTTTTATATGTTATGTAATATCTTAGACTTTTATAATTTATTTTCAAATGCATTTTTTATATATGTGTTAAAATTGTATATCATACATCATTTGTGTTTAAATATATGTTGAATTATGTGTTTAGGAATTTTACCTATTCTTTTTAAATATGTATTATGTTTTATGTTATCTCGTATGTTATGTTAATATGGCGTTTTGTTGTTTTCGAGATAGGGATTTCCAAAATGCTAAGTTAATGTCAATATTTTGATACAAATGAACCCCAACTTTCAAAATAAAAATATTTTAAAGAGGATTGTATCATAAAATTCTTAAATTTTCGACCTTAAAGACATTTGATAATTAATTAGGTACCAATTTTTTGACGTTACGAGGGTGCTAATCCTTCCTCGTACGTAACTGACTCCCGAACCCGTTCTTTTATTTCATAGACCAAAACTAATGATTTTAAAACAAAATGTTTTAAAGATGATCCAATCACACCTAAAAAGATTGGTGACGACTCCCGTTTTCGTTTTTTTAAGTCGATTTCCATTTTCCCAAAACTCGATTTAAAAATGGTTTCGACAGCTTGGCGACTCCACTGGGGACTAATAAGAGAGTCAAGCCGTATAATTGATTACCTTTTGTCTTAATGTCGGAAATTTGAAAAATTTTAAAATTCAATCTTTTTTGCATTACATGTGTTTGTATTATTGCATATGTTATATATTCTGATACGCATTGCATTTGCATGACCGTTGTGGTCACACTCTTAAGTGGGAGTGAGAAACTACGCCTTCGTGAGGTTTTCGTCTTCGTGCAGGATAGTGGATCACTTTTGGGATACATCTGTACTTATGGTTTCGTGAGATTTTCATCTCCGTGTAGCCATAGGGAAATGTATTCCCCTGAACTAAACTCGATTCAAATGAGCCTATAATGGGTGAGAATCGAGGAATCTACTGGTTCGGGTACCTCAAACTTTAGAACCAACCTCATATAGAAAAATCATAAGAGCCCAACTTAGTTAGAGTAAAACTTTAGATATTACCGTTATAAATTATTGTTGAGATTTATTGATATCATGTGATACTAACTATTTCTTTTCTTTTGTTTTGTACATGTCATTTTGTATTTAAAAGGTATCGATTCACGGTCAGTTTCTAAGTTAGGAAGTTTTATTATGGAGAACAGACTTCTTGATAGAGTGGAGGGCAACGCCAACGTCCATAGATGGTTTGAGCAAACTCAACTAGAAAAGGGAGATAGTATAGTTGTGGGATACGTGTCGGAGCTATCAGATTACACTTGTATTAGTGTCACGCAGAATAATCTCCAAGAACTTAAAGAAATTTGGGATCAGTAGGGTAAAAAGACCAAGCAGTTATTCTACGATAATTACGGAGACTTACCTTTCTTGCTCGCTGTTCAGGTAGACGAGCACTTATTCCGAGCCCTTGCTCAGTTTTGGAACCCGGCGTACAGTTGTTTCACTTTTGGGGAAGTAGACTTGGTACCTACTGTGAAGGAGTACACTGCCTTACTTCATTGTCCCAAGTTTCAAAATGATAGGATCTATTCTCGAGCTACTTGTGTCCCTACCTTTTGGAAGAAATTGATGACTATTACGGGGATGAGCGAGCAGTGGATCACGTCTAGAATTAAAGAGAAGGGTGAGTGCAAGTGCATTTCGTGGGACGTTTTGAAAGATCTGATTTTGACATACCCTGATGAGACGAAGAAGGTAGATGTTTTTGCTTTAAGTTTGTATGGACTAATGGTTTTTCCTAGGGCTTTGGGATATGTAGACGAGGCAACCACAGAACTTTTTCATCGACTCAATAAAAGGGTCACTTCCGTCCCTACGATTTTGGCGGAGACATTCAGGTCCTTAGGCGCATGTAAGAGGGCTGGTGCAGGCAGGTTTGTTGGTTGTGCTCAGTTACTTTTAGCTTGGTTCTACAGTCATTTTTGATTGATAGATAGGGTGGTTTTTTGGGTCTTCTTCGAGGAGTATTCACCATTGAAGGACATAGTAGCTTAAACTAGGAGAGTTGATGTTCCAAAAGAGAATTTGATAGCGTTACTTCAGAACCTTCAGTCGAAAGATGTTGAGTGGAGGGCTCCGTGGATGATTCCTGGTGAGATTCTTTACCGATGCGGCCGTTTTAATTGGGTCCCTCTGTTGGGAATTTGGGGTGCCATTGGTTATGCCCCTTTACTCGTGCTGAAGCAGCATGGATTGAGACAGTTCATACCAGCGACTCAGGGGTTAGCTCAAAGTGAGTTTGTATATAAAAGAGCCGATTACAAGAAGAAGGTTAGCGAAGTTTCTAGTGCTTGGAAAAAGACTTGTCGGTTGAAAGGAGTAGCTATTAGCCTTGTTACGACACTAGAATACGTCGAATGGAGAGACAGAAGGGTTAATGATAACATCCCTAAGCCAAGCGTGGAAGGAGCTCGACCGATAAAGGAATATTTGCAAGTAATGCCCTCAGAGTTAGAAATTATGAAGCAAGAGTTCGAGAGAAAGAACTTGGAGTTCGAGAAGAGGGTAGCAAAGCTCGAAGAAGAAAAAATGTACTTGACCTTGGACGTCGACATTCAAAAGATGGAGGTCGAGAAAGAGAGGAGAGAAAAGAGGAAGATTGAGGAAGATCGAGATGATCTAAAGGAGCATTACAAAAAGGAACAAATATCCTTAAGGAGAGCGAGAGTAGGAGGATCTTCAGATCAGTTGCAGAAAGAGGTCCAAGAGGAAAAGGCTAGAGCCGAGTATTGGCAGAGGAAGTTCCACGAAATGCAGTCGCAGAATTCGGTATTAGAGGAATAGAATAAAGGATTGAAGACCAAGGTAACTGAGCTTGGAAGATCCCTTCGTTGGCATCAAAACCGTAATTCTTCAGTTGAGTTAAAGGAGCTAAAAAGTAAGGTTGAGGATTTGGAAATGGCATTATATGATGGTAAACTTCGGGTTGAACAGCTCGAGACGTGAGAAGATTATCTGAAGGGAGAGCTTCATCAGTCTAGAGGACAGGTCAGAGAAAGGGATCATGTCATTGGTGAAGCCGTAGCCCAAATTCGAGGGGTTGTTGAATATGTGCAAGACTTGGCAATACGATGTGATGTATTGAGTCTGATGTATTCATCGTCGTCGGATATAGGCCAAGAGTTAGCCCTTTATTAGATAGAGTTAAAACTTTGGGCATTAAGGCGAAAGCGTATTTGTAATCCTCTTATATGTAAAGATATTCTTTTTCTAAATAAAGTTTTCTAAATGAAGTTGAACCAGAATCGATATCCTTTTGCATTCATGCATTTGCATCTCATAGCATTTCATCGCATCGTTTGCATTCAAATTTATAGAAAGATCCTAATTAGTTAAAGTTTACTTCCGAAGGTAGAAAAGAAAATCTGGAAATCACACATCCCTACGGCACTCGCACTAAAACTAAGAGTATGGATCAAAGGTTCGAGCAATTACAAAAGGATATACAAGACCAATTGCAAGAGCAGTTGGCCAAAATGCAGAATGAAATGAGGGAGCAAATGCTAGAGGCTCAGAGGAATATGATGGCTGAAATGGCTCAGCTGCTGAGGGCCACTGATAAAGGAAAAGCTCCCATAGCAATCACTGAAGAGGAGAATGAAGGTCCTCCTCCGGGCTTTACTCCGCCTCATGTACCACTGCAAATCGAGGCACCTCCTAGAAGGCCATCTGTCACTGTGAGGTCTCAACATGGGCCGGTTGATGCTGGAATCCCCGTGAATTTCCCATCTGGGTTGGGAAATAATTTGGGTGATAGCCTGATCAACCCTATCACTCCTGATCTAGATCTAATGGAGAAGGAAAGAATGGCAACCGAATCTGTGAAACAATTGGAGGATCGTTGCAAGTGCTTAGAAGAGAAGTTTAGGGCTTCGGAAGGCACTGGCAATCATCATGGGATTGATGCCAAAGACTTAAGTTTGGTCCCAGATTTGGTGCTTCCTTATAAATTTAAGATGCCAGAGTTTGAAAAGTACAACGGGACTACTTGCCCAGAGGTACACATAACAATGTTTTGTAGGAGAATGACTGGGCATGTGAACAATGATCAATTATTGATCCATTGTTTTCAAGACAGTTTAGTAGGAGCAGCGGCTAGATGGTACAATCAGTTGAGCCGCGCAAGAATCAGTTCATGGAGAGATCTGGCGCAGGCCTTCATGCAACAGTACAACCATGTGACTGATATGACGCCAGACAGGATCACACTTCAAAACATGGAGGAAAAACCTAATGAAAGTTTTAGGTAATTTGCACAACGATGGAGGGAGGTGGCAATGCAAGTACAACCACCACTGTAGCACCCCAAACCTGGCCCAGAAGTTATAGCCAGATCCGGCATGCCACATCAAAAATGTTAAAAAAAATTTCCATTCTAAGTCTAGAAAATCGTACTTGATGTTCAAAAGATTAATTCATTAAGGGTTAAAGTGAATGGAAGTCATGCACCGTGTTGGAAACCGGAAAGAGGTGGTGAGTCCATCGGATTGCTAAGTACCAAGCTCCTTCGGATCCAATCCTAGACATGCATACCGCCATTGCTACACCTTAACGTCATGGATATTTCTAGAAACCGATTTGATTAAGTCATTTTAGGAAAAGTGATTAATTTTGGAAAATACTTTCATTGCGGAAGCTTTGCTTGTTGTCGTGTTATTTTGAAATCAATTGTTGTTTTTGAAAACACGCCCTAAAGCTATCCAATTTCAACAGTTAAATATAAATATTACCTATCTTAATAAAACATATAAAAAAACCATCAAAAATAAATAAGCGGCCTTATTACATTTAAAAGCCCAAAACCTCAAACGTAATTAAAAGGATGTCCAGTTCACGAAAGAAAATCAAACTTTCGAATGGGTGGCCACTCAAATTCCCTCACGACTCCAAGCCCACTATGGTTGGGGATTTCCTACGTGGATGAAAATAAAAGGGGTGAGTTTGGGGAAACTCAGTGTGAAAATTAACCCAACCATAACCTATATCACTTAAACCACGAAATAGAATAAGTTGGCCTTAGCCTGCAATGTAATCTGAATAAAGCCCATAAACCCATAGCGAACGTAATGATATTACATGTTTATGTAGAAACCCAACCATATCCAACCGTATACACCCCCATACCAACCTTACACCGTGGGGAGACAACTCGACCCACCCAACCGCTACACACCACGAATTTGCAGCATGGCTGCTGAGCGAATAATGTGACAGAGTCACCAAATACAGATAATCGTGGCAGAGTCACCAGAACAGATATATGTGGCAGAGCCACCAGATCGAATATTTGTGGCGAGCCACCAGATCAGATATTTGTGGCATAGCCACCGAACGCTTCCTCCATAATATAACCCATGTCCCCATGCAATGATATATAATCATGGCATACATCATACGTAATCGATCGTCATGCTTTTCATTCAAAATTAACCTAGGGGTATAACGGTAATTTTGCATACCTAGGGGTATAACAAGAATTTTCCATACATAGGGATATTATAGTAATTTAGCTACTTTTAGGGTTTTCATGCATATCCTAACTATTTACGTACTATCGAACACTTACACAAGATACTTACTTAATTGGGCCCATTAGCCCATGAACCCGATCTTTGGCCCATTAAGCCCAAATTATCAAAATGTACGAAATCGCGTCATCGCAGTTTATTACTTTAGATTACCAAATATACAAACCCAACTATCTTACGAGCATTCGCACACTTCAAAATTCCCAAAATACCGACTTTTCGGCATTTCGCTTTTCGCTTTTGCCAATCTAGTCAATGAGAGGGTGTCGATTACACACACATTGCATTTATATCTTGACGAGATCCACACACGAACTGCCTACAATTGGATTACTAACTCGTTAATCTAACTATTCAAATACGAACTACGTATTAACCTCTTACAATATTCGGCCAACCACACCTACAGATCATAGTAAGCTTATAAGAAAACAATAAGCAACTCATTAACAATTTTTTGTCAATGTTTACCACATAATCATAATTTCACTGCAAGCTGTCTTCCTAAGCAACAGTCACTAAATTATTTATAACTGGAGCTACGAAACTCCAAATCAAGTGCCGTTAATTTTCCCTGAAAATAGACTCATATATCTTCTATATATAAAATTTTCAGAATTTTTGGTATGGCCAATCAATACCAGATTTTTCTTAAAGTTTCCCATGTTTCACTGTTTGACTAATCTGACCACTCTTCATTATGAATCAAATTTCTCATTGTACAGAATTCAAAATATGTTCTCGTTTATTTCATTTGAAACTAGACTCAACAAGCTTTAATTACATAATTTATTCAGCTTCTAATTCATCTCCCACAATTTATGGTGATTTTCCAAAGTCACATTACTGCTGCTGTCCCAAGCAGATTTATTACCAAATTCCCTCTTTCACACATAACTTGCATGCATGTTATTTAAACATGTATATCACCAATCAATCATCACATATCTATGATTTTACTTAAGTATAATCTCCATTTCATCATTTTAAAGCACAACATGTTAGCCAATTTTTCCCTTTAGCATCTAAGGCACATGCATGTTCATTTGTTTGGATCAACTTCACCTATCTTCCATTTTTCATCAAAAGAACATGAAACAACAACCATTTCCTTCATTTTAATTCATGACCAAATGCTCACAATACAACCAAAAACCAAAATATGCTTCAAGAGTTAAGGTAGAATCAAGAAGAACTCATGAACCTCAAAATAGAAACAATGTACCAAGAACTTACCTTCAATTTTCCTCCTCCTAATGACCGAATACTCAAGAGCTTTCTCCTCTCCTTTCTCTTCTCTAACTTTCAGCTATGATAAACAAAGATGGACAAAACGTTGTTCTTTTCACCCCTTTTTCTTTTAATAAAACTTCATATTTCATCCATTTAATTCTTTAATACAAAAGACATGAAATTCTTATCATGAAACATTTACCTAACCCATTATCATGAAACATTTACCTAACCCATTATCATGGAACATTTACCTAACCTATTATCATGGAACATTTACCTAACCTATTATCAATTTGTATCAATTTGTACCATAAATTATGGATATCAAGTGCACATTTTGTCTACAACAATATGATGGCTGGCCACTTCATGTAAAATGGGAGGTTTGTCATGCAAATCCTCCTATTTTGCACTCCTATTTATTTGGCCACTTCAATTTAGCCTATAGCATTTTCAAACATTTTCACATAGGTTCTATTTCAAAATTTCACCTCCTTTTTCTTATGGAACAAAAATTAACTAAAATTGTCAGGTTCTATCTTAAGTTTGGGCTTTCTAGAGGCCCACTAACATAATTAAACCTATGCCAACATTCACAGGATTCCCGAAAATTGGGGCGTTACAACCACTGTTAGAAAAGGAGACCACCATGTTATTTATCAACACTCTAAAGGCGTCATTCATCACTCATATGATTGGAAGCACCACAAAAAGTTTCACAGATATAGTTATGGTAGGAGAGATGATTGAGAACACTGTAAAGGGCGGTAAAATTGAGGGAAACATGGCTTAAAGATCGGCCCCAAGGAGAAAGGACAACGAGGTGAATAATTTGAATAGCCTCAACTCGAGAACCATCACAGTTGGTCAATCCAAAGCAGCTGCGGTCGAGCAACAAAGTACTCGAAGTCAGGAATCGGGTACAAGCAGAATTCAGAGAGGATACAATTCACGCCTATCCCTGTGACGTATCGTGAGCTTTATCAAAGCTCATACGATGCACATGTCATTGCTCCGTTTCACATGAAACCGCTACAGCCACCGTACCCCAAATGGTATGATACAAATGCTAAATACGAATATCACGTGGGAATACCAGGGCATTCGATTTAAAACTGCACCAGATTCAAGAAGGTCATGGAGAGGCTTATCAAAATGGGGGTTGTGAGGTTCAATAGTACCCCTAATGCTGAAAATCCGTTACCAGATCATGGCAATCAAGGAGTGAATGCCATTGATGAAACCAGGGAAGGAAAAATCAAGGAAGATATTGCTGAGGTGAAGACACCCATGAAATTAATATGGGAGGAGATGGTGAAGAGAGGTATGTTGACCTCTGGGAAAGGTAGAAGAGGAATAGAGAACTATTGTGAATTCCATGGAGAGATGGGTCATATGATCCAAAATTGTGAGAAGTTCAAGGCCATGGTGCAAGGCCTTATGTTTAATAAGGAGCTATAGATTTTTTAGGGTAGTTCTTGCGAAAGACAAATATGCGTGCTGGAAAATGAACAACAAAGAACCAGCCGACTAAGAATTATTATTTCCTTGCCGGGGAATAATGAAGTGGGGGTGCGAACCGGGCCCAAGGTCGTCATCCATAAACCCACTCATTTCCCTTACAAGGATGACAAGAGGGTGCCATGGAGCTACGACTGTAGTGTAATGGTACCTGAAGGGGAGAGCATAGCCAGTGCGTCTAGGAGTGAGCAAAATGAAGGTTCCCATACGCGAAGTGGGAAGCGTTATGATGGGGGGCATCAGAGTGGAGCCCACGAAAACAAAGGATGTTGACATTGAGAAGAAGAAAGAGGTTGAAGTGCCTATCAAAGAGTCGGTAAAGGAAGAGGAGGCTAAGGAGTTTCTAAAATTCCTTAAGCATAGCGAGTATAGTGTGGTTGATCAGTTCCGTAGGCAGCCGGCGCGTATATCAGTATTAGCCTTACTTTTGAGTTTTGAGGTGCATCGGGATGCATTGTTGAAGGTACTTAACGAAACATATTTCACCCACGACATATCCGTTAACAAGTTAGACCGATTGGTAAACAATATCAGTGTTGACAATTTCATCTACTTCAATGACGATGAAATTCCACCTGGGGGCATAGGGTCAACCAAAGCCTTGCACATAACTACTCGGTGCAAAGGATACACGCTGCCAAGTGTACTCATTGATAACGAGTCTACTTTAAACGTCCTTCCACTATCCACATTGAACAGATTACCCATTGACAGTTCGTATATGAAAACATGTCACAACTTGGTAAGAGCCTTTGATGGAATTGAAAAGAAAGTGATGGAACGAATCGACATCCCTTTGGAAATTGGGCCAACTACATATGAAGTTGATTTCTTGGTGATGGATATCAAGCCCTCCTATAATTGTTTATTAGGGAGACTATGGATACACTCGACAGGAGCAGTGCCTTCCTCATTGCACCAAAAATTGAAGTTAGTGATAGATGGACGGTTAATAACCATCAATGCTGAGGAGGACATTATAGCAGCAGTCACTAGCAAGGCCCCTTATGTCGAGGTAAATGAAGAAGCTATTGAGTGTTCTTTTCGCTCTTTAGAAATCATCAATGCAACCTTCATTTTGGAAGGAAGTGAGGTGCCGGTACCCAAAATGTCTAGAGCCACAAGGATGGCCCTGCAAATGATGATGGGGAAAGGGGCATTGCTAGGAAAAGGACTAGGAAGACAGTTGCAAGGAGGGATTCAAATCCCAAAACTGATTGAGAAGAAAGATCGCTTTGGTTTGGGCTTCAAGCGAGACCGTAAGCACAAGAGGAAAGAGATTAAGAAGTGCCAAGCGAGAAGAAAGGCGAATCTGAACGGAGGAGAAATGGAGCGGGAACCGATGACATTCCCACCTCTATCCAAATCTTTTAAGTCGGGAGGATTGCTGGTAGAAGAAAGTCATCAAATTAATGCTGTACACGATGAGGGATTGGAGCAAGGAAACCTCGAGGGCATTCGCCCTTACGAACCGGGGAGCTCTCTGAACAATTGGACTGCGGAAGACCTTCCTATAGTCTTTAGGAAATTTTCAGAGTAATTCTCGAAACATGTCTGTTACTCTAGGGCCTAGGAGTAGTAAGATTACATTTGTGAAATAGGCTTATGTTCATCTATTATTATTTAAATAAAACATAACTTTTATCAATTTAAACGAGTATTGTTTCATTTTTATCAACCAATATATTCCTTTAAATGTTGGCAATTCTTATTCTTTTATTCATAGCACATAAAAAATCATTCTTAGATTCATCCATTCTTTGTATATTCTTTCATACCCCCATAGGTCCCTAGATATCAATGATATGAGCACCGATACTACAACTCCTGATTTCTCTTGCGAGCAAGACATGTGTTTAGAGGAACCTCAGGATTTTGAAGATGTTCAAGATTATGACGTATCTCTTGATCTGTTAAGAATGGTAAAGCAGGAGGAGAAACAAATCATGCCACATGATAAAGAGGCAGTAGAGAATATAGCCCTAGAGGAAGGGAATGAGTTAAAAATTGGAACACTGATTACCGAGGACATAAGGCATGGTCTGGTTGAGTTGTTTCGAGAGTTCAAGGATATCTTCGCCTGGTCATATCAGGATATGCCCGGATTGAGTACTGATATTGTAGTACATTGTCTTCCGATAATAAGGGATTGTAAACCAGTCCAATAGAAATTGCGAAGAATGAGGCCAGATATTGTTCTAAAAATAAAGGACGAAGTCAAGAAGCAGTTCGATGCAGGATTCTTGCAAGAAGTGAAATACTCCGAATGGGTAGCTAACATTGTACTAGTTCCTAAGAAAGACGGGAAGGTACGAATGTGTGTTGATTACAGAGATTTAAATAAAGCTAGCCCCAAAGATAAATTCCCTCTGCCACACATAGACACTTTGGTGGACAACACAACAGGATATTCGTTGTTTTCCTTCATGGTTGGTTTCTCAGGATACAATAAGATAAAGATGCATCTAGAGGACATGGATAAAACTACCTTCATAACCTTATGGGGCACTTTTTGCTACAAAGTAATGTCATTGGGACTGAAGAACGCAGGGGCAACATACCAATGTGCCATGGTAAACTTATTCCACGACATGATGAATAAGGATATTGAGGTATACGTTGATGATATGATTTCCAAGTCGCATACAGAAAAAAAAAACACATTGAGGTCTTGAGAAGATTGTTCTTGAGGTTGAGAAAATTTTAGTTGAAGCTCAATCCAGCAAAGTGTACATTTGGAGCTAGATCGGGAAAGTTATTAGGCTTCGTAGTCAGTGAAAAGGGAATTGAAGTCGACTTAGACAAGGTCAGAGCCATATGAGAGTTACCTTCACCACGTACTCAGAAGGAAGTTTGAGGATTCCTAGGAAGGTTGAATTACATCGCTCGGTTCATTTTACAACTGACCAAGAAATGCGATCCTATCTTTCGCCTCCTCAGAAAGCACAATCAAGGTACTTGGGATGAAGAGTGCCAGAATGCCTTTGAAAAGGTCAAGCGGTATTTGTTGAATGCTCCGGTATTATCTCTACCAAGCCCAGATAAACTGTTGATACTGTACTTGTCAGTGTTCAGTAATTCTATGGGGTGTGTGCTTGGCCAGCATGACGAGTCGGGGAAAAAGGAGAAGGCAATTTATTATCTTAGTAAGAAATTCACTGACTGTGAGATGAGATACCCACCAATTGAAAAGTTGTATTGTACGCTGATGTGGACAAGTCAGAGATTAAGACAGTACATGCTATACCATACCACTTGGCTCATCTCAAAGCTTGATCCATTGAAATACATGATGGAGTCAATGGCTCTAAATGGGAGAATGGCGAGATGGCAAATTTTGCTTTCAAAGTTTGATATAGTCTACATAAATCAGAAGGCTATAAAAGGAAGTGCGGTAGCAGACTTCTTGGCCAGTAGGGCTCTAGAGGATTATGAGCCATTGAATTTTGATTTCCCAAATGAGGAGTTAATGTGTATAGCAACAACTGAGGATTCTCCTTGGAAGCTAAATTTTGATGGGGCTTCTAATGCAGTTGGAAATGGAATTGGGGCAGTCTTGGTATCCCTGAACAGCGATCATTACCAGTTCACGTGCAAGTTGGAATTTGATTGCATGAACAATATGGCTGAGTATGAAGCGTGCATCACGGGAATTCAAGCAGCTATAGAGAAAGGTATAAAAACCCTAGAAGTATATGGAGATTCTGTATTGGTAATTTATCAGCTTAGAGGAGAATGGGAGACAAGGGACCCTAAATTGATCAATTATCGAAAGGTAGTTTTGGAGTTACTTAAGGAGTTTGATGATATCACCTTCAATTATTTCCCACGAGATGAAAATCAAATGGCAGCTGCTTTAGCAACCTTGGCCTCAATGATTAAGGCGAATAAAGAGGAAGAGATAAGACCAATTCAAATGAGTATCTACGAGGTTCCAGCTCATTGTTGTAACATTGAGAAGGAAGAAAAAGATGATAACCCTTGGTATCAGAATATATTACGATACGTGAGAGATCGTAAATACCCTAAACAGGCCAATGAAAATGACAAACAAACTTTGAGAAGGTTAGCTTGCGACTATATCTTAGACAGGGATATCCTATACAAGAGAAGGAAAGACCAAGTACTTTTGAGATGTGTCGATGCTGCGGAAGCTAAGCTAATTTTAGAAGAAGTTCATGAAGGTGTATGTGGGACGCATGCAAATGGGTTCACAATGGCAAGGCAAATCATGCGGTTTGGCTATTATTGGGCCACTATAGAAGAGGACTGTATTAACTATACCAAGAAATGCCATAAGTGTTAGATTTATGGGGATAAAATTCATGTACCGCCTTTACCTCTGCATGTTATGACTTCTCCATGGCCCTTCTCCATGTGGGGCATGGATGTCATTGGACCAATATCACTGAAAGCTTCGAATGGACATCGATTTATCTTCGTGGTAATTGCCTACTTTACAAAATGGGTAGAGGCCGCTTCTTATGCGAATGTTACTAAGTCAGCCGTGAGTCGATTCTTGAAGAAGGAGATCATTTATCAGTATGGAATGCCTGAGAAGATCATATCCGACAATGCATTAAACTTAAACAACAAAACGACAGCAGGGGTTTGTAACCAGTTCAAGATCAAGCATTACAATTCTTCTCCCTGTCATCCAAAAATGAATGGGGTAGTGGAGGCCGCCAATAAAAACATTAAGAAAATAGTGGGGAAGATGACTGATACTTATAGAGATTGGCATGAGAAATTACCGTTTGCACTCCTAGCCTATCGAACATCTGTCAAAACCTCTACTGGGGCGACCCCATTCTCGTTAGTTTATGGGATGGAAGCAGTGTTACCTATTGAAGTAGAAATACCTTCTCATCGAATTTTGACAGAGATAAGGTTAGATGAAGCTGAATGGGTTCAATCCCGATATGACCAGTTGAACTTGATTGAGAAAAAGAGACTAAGAGCCATTCGACATGGTTAGATGTATCAGAAGCGAATGATGCGAGCTTGTGACAAGAAAGTTTGACCCAGAGAGTTCCGCGAGGGAGACCTTGTACTGAAAAAGATTCGTCCCATTCAAAAGGACTTTAGGGGGAAATGGATGCCGAATTGGGAGGGGCCGTATGTCGTGAAGAAAGCCTTCTCTGGCAATGTATTGATCTTAACGGAAATGCATGGGAAAAGTTTACCCAACCCAATGAACTCAGACTCAGTTAAAGAATACTTTGTCTAAAGTAGAGGAGAATCCAAGGTGGAAACCCGCAAAGGGCGCCTTGAGATTTAAAAAAAAACGGAAAGACCAAGGTGAAAACCCGAAAAGGGCACCTTGTGACCAAAGGGGTTCTGAGTTGAAAACCCGAAAGGGTAGCTCAAATTTTGAAGAGTACACAGTGATCTTGATATACTCAATAAAGAGTGAAGCACGTTGCATATTGGGGCATCTACAAAATACTTTGGATCTTTTAAACACATGTTGAACTCAAGAAAGACTTCATAGAGCTAGTGTATAGATACTCAAGCGGCGATATCTTGGGAATCCAACTTTTATCTTGTCTGCTATCTTTAGATTCTATTTTTTCTTAAAGATAGGCTTTCAGATCAATTTCCTTTGTATTTTTTCGATAATTCATTCAAATCCAATTATTCTTAGAGATTTATTTATCTTCCATTATTCTTTAAGTATGTTGCATTGAAATAATGATAGATGAACTAAATATGTTTACAAATGAAGTTTTGCGCATTACTTTGGAATTTCTAAATAATACAAGAAACTAAAATAGGACAATTGTTCAAGAAATTCACGTAAGTAAAGGATGAAGGAACTCGAGGAATTTCTTTCTTCCAGTCTAAAAGGAAAATGGACAAAACCAACGATTCAATTTTAAGGAACGATTGTTTTACAGACATCCTCAGTGGATCATAGCATTGGAGGAAGGGTACAGGCCTACAGGCTAAGCAAGAATAATGCTTTGAAAAGACAAATGAAGGAATGAGTGGTGACATCTAGGATAGGGGTCATGTTCACAACATTCTGCATCATAACATGTTTAATTAGGAACATTCCACTCACTTCGATCATAGCATCCTAATTATCAGGCATAATCATTCTACAGGGTATCAAAGATGGCGCGCCTTAATCCCCCAAGCAGTAGGGTAATAGGTCGCAGCATAGCAGATCTGGCTGAAGCAAGATCCAAGATGGTTTGGCATCCTTGTGCTTACAAGGAACAAACCGAAGACATAGATGATTTGGCTTTCATGTGTTTACGCTGAAAAAAATCTAAGATGATTTGGTATCTCTGTATTGTTAGAGAACAAATCGAAGTCTGGCATCTCCACTTCGACGGGGGGCAGATACATAGCAGATCTCACTTTCAGATGTTTTCACTAAAGCAAGATCCAAGATGATCTGGCATCATTGTGCTTACAAGGAACAAATCGAAGACATACCTGATTTGGCTTTCACGTGTTTACGCTGAAGCAAATCTAAGATGATTTGGTATCTCTATTTTCAGAGAACAAATCGAAGTCTGGCATCTCCACTTCGACGGAGAGCAGATACATAGCAGATCTCACCTTCTGATGATTTCATTGAAGCAAGATCCAAGATGATTTGGCATCCTTATGCTTACAAAGAACAAATCGAAGACATAGATGATTTGGCTTTCATGTGTTTACGCTGAAGCAAATTTAAGATGATTTGGTATCTCTATTGTCAGAGAACAAATCGAAGTCTGGCATCTCCACTTTGATGGAGAGTAGATACATAGCAGATCTCACCTTCAGATAATTTCACTGAAGCAAGATCCAAGATGGTTTGGTACCCTTGTGCTTACAAGGAACAAATCGAAGACATAGCTGATTTGGTTTTTGTGTGCTTACGCTAAAGCAAATCTAAGATGATTTGCCATCTTTGTATTGTCAAAGAACAAATCGAAGAAGCAGATTTGGCATCTCTGTGTTCGGCGAAGAGCAGATCGAAGATGTCAACATGACAGTCTTGAGTTTGCATCGAGTAGATTGAGGACTATGATCCGATAAGGCCGGGCAAATTTGGTTTTTCTATGAGTCTTTGCTCGATTCCTATTATACAGCAATGAGCAAAGAGGGACAGCTGTAATAGCCCAAATCTGCCCGGGCCCATAGTTAAATAAATAAAACCAAAAATAGAAAATAAATGAACGTTTATTTAAATAGTCCATTTACAATAAATAGGCCTCAGGACCTCATAAGCCCAAATGCAAAAGTCCCATACCCGGTTACAACCCAATAGCCTAAACTACCTTAATACCCGTTACACCCTTAACCAAAACACAATGGCCCCAACAGACTCATTACACCCAGGGGCCCAAGAGGCCCAACTGACTTTAGAGAAACAGGAAACCCTAGGGTTTCAAGAAACTGCAGATCAGAAAGATCTTCGGAAGCCTCGGGGAGCATCTGTTCAACTCCCCAAATCAAGGCCATCAATGCACATTGACGCACCATTAATGCGTTGTCCAGAAGCTTGTCCCTCTCACGACCGAGCGCCGTGACTCTGGCCTCGCCGTGATTTACGGCCGAATCAACTTCGGTGCCAGATTCTTCGTTGATACCTGCAAAAGAAGGAAAAAACCACAACAGCAAACAAAACAAGTATGGAAAGATATAAAAAGATTTCTTTCCTAGTTTATGTAATAACAGCAGTGGCTATAAAAGCCCAAATCAAAACAATGTAAAGGGGATCAGATTTTTACAGAATAAAAAAACTTACACATATTCATTTAGAGGGTTACAAGCAGTTTTAAGGTGATATATATACTTCTTGTTCTACTGTTTTTTTATGAAATACTTAGCATCATCAGCAAATCGACTACTAAAATATTAAAACGAAAGAGTTACCTGTATTTTCGCCCAGAAAGGACGAGGTTTTTTTTAGCCCTCTGATCACCGTGCGCGGAGGCCCTTGCGGTGGCGCGTGGGCACATAACGACTGAGAATAGGAACCCAACGAGGCTCTAAGGCCGACCCCAAATCCTCCCACAGAGGATTTCTCTGAGTTTTTTTTAAAACCAGGCTTCTAAATGATTGTTTTGGTCAAAATTTGACTTATATAGCCCAAGAGAAACGACACCATTTTAGCTTAGTCTGATAAGCTTAAAACGATGACGTTTTAAGGCCCCAGGATCTGCGCGTTGACCCGAATACCCGGGGAGGATCCGGGTTTTTTTTGAGGATTGGGTTAATTACCCAATTGGTCCTTCCACCTTTTTGTGTTTAAAATTTTGTTTTATTTCATTTATGATTTAGCCCTGATATTTTGCTTCAGTTTTAATTTAGTCCTTACAGTGACTGTTTAAAGTCCTGGATTAAAACGATGCCATTTAGGGACAAGGGAAAATTTCTCGATGAGTCCCTAGGGTTTCAATGGTTGTTTCAATTAGGTCTGATCTCAGTTATTCTCTTTTTAAATTAGCCTCTGACTTTTTATTTACGTTCAATTTAACCTCTTTTATCCCTTTTAATCTATTTATAACCTATTTATTTAAAAACTTTGTACATATACTATTATATTTTAATACTAATATATGTATTATATTTTATATTATTTACTTATATTTTATTATATTACTTGATATCTTCCTATTATCATATTAATATATATTTTAACATATATCATTACTTATTATTTATTATAGTATATTTTTATCACATAATGTTTATATATCTTTACACTATTGTATTAACCATGTATTATTTCATATTATTATTATTTATTATATATTTTAAATTATTATTATTTTACATTATTATTTATATAGTTTTACTTGTATTATATCTTTATTAATTATTTATATATTATACATTATTTTTGCATATATACTTTCAAATTATATATTATAATTATTTTATATTATGTCATTTTTATACTATTATATGTTTTTTATTTATACATTATTATCATTAAAGGTTTTAACTTATATTATATACTTATTTTTATTTATATGTTAATAATTGCTTCACTTATATTTTATTATTACACATTTTGAAGATATTATAATATTGTAATTTGTATAATACGTATATTTCATCATTAATTACTTATTTCACATTATTCTAAACTTATATTTATATATATTATATAATTATTATAAATATAAATTCTTTTACATATTTGATATTTTATACATTATTTTCTAAACCAATATATTTTATGTTTTTATATAAGTATTATTCTTATAAATATATTTTTATTATATTTATATTTTAAATCTATCGTTAAATATCGCATTTTATATGCTCATTCTCTTTATCAATTGTTTATATTATACATATATTTTTTTAAAAAAATTTATGTTTTGTTATTATACAATACTTGCTTTTACTTTAGAATTAATGTATTATTGTTGTTATGTATTTTACATGTTATGTAATATCTTAGACTTTTATAATTTATTTTCAAATGCATTTTTTATATATGTGTTAAAATTGTATATCATACATCATTTGTGTTTAAATATATGTTGAATTATGTGTTTAGGAATTTTACCTATTCTTTTTAAATATGTATTATGTTTTATGTTATCTCGTATGTTATGTTAATATGCTCCTTCATGCATCGGTTTTAAAAAAGAGACTTCAAAGTTTTCAAAAAATAAAAAGGCAATGCTTGGTATTTGGAAGCTTTGAGAAAAGTAGTGCCCTAACTTATTGGGTTGCAACTTTTCTCGTTGATTTCGAATAGTCAGGTACCCTTCTAAGTTTTTAAAGATTTTCAAAATACGAGCAACTGTCTTGGAAATTTCAAAGCGTTGTGTCCTAACTTACTGGATATGGCGTTTTGTTGTTTTTGAGATAGAGATTTCCAAAATGCTAACTTATTGTCAATATTTTGATACAAATGAACCCCAACTTTCAAAATAAAAATATTTTAAAGAGGATTGTATCATAAAATTCTTAAATTTTTGACCTTAAAGACATTTGATAATTAATTAGGTACCAATTTTTGGGCGTTACGAGGGTGCTAATCCTTCCTCGTACGTAACCGACTCCCGAACCCGTTCTTTTATTTCGTAGACCAAAACTAATGATTTTAAAACAAAATGTTTTAAAGGTGATCCAATCACACCTAAAAAGATTGGTGGCGACTCCCGTTTTCGTTTTTTTAAGTCGATACCCATTTTCCCAAAACTCGATTTAAAAATGGTTTCGACATACAAATGTCGCTTTATAATTTCTAACTCTCAAAAATCAATTATTTCATTCTATTTCAAGTAAAATTAATGCGTTTTAAGCTGGTGTTACAATTATTCGTTTGAAAATTCCCTAAAACGAAGGTAATGTTTGATGTTTGAAAATTCGGGGAATCGTGCCCTGTCATGCTGGGTTTCGATTTCCTGTTTGTTCAAAAATAATCGAATATTCCTTTTGAATTTCACTCGTGTTTTTTAAATTCTAAAGCAAGGCAATGTTCAATATTTGGAAATTCGAGGAATCGTGCCCTACTGTGCTGGGTTCCGGTTTTCGTTGGACTAAATAGTTGGGCATCCTTTTGTAATTTTCAACGTATAAACTGTTGGAAGTCAAAAATTTCTCGTGTTTTCAAAGGTATAAAGGATTATGTCTTATCGTGCTGGATGTGATGCTATATTCCTTTGAAACAAGAGGATTTTGACGACCAACTTAAGCCATTCAAATGTTTTAAAAGGAACCATATTTCAAAAATAGCTTTAAATTTTAGACATAAGGACAATACTTAATCAATTTGGTACCAATTTTGGGCGTAGTGAGGGTGCCAATCATTCTTCATACGTAACCGGCTCCCGAACCCGTTTTCTCAAATTTACTAGGCCAAAATTGATTTAAATAAAACAAAGTGTTTTATTGTGTGACCCAATCACACGTAAATAAAAAGATTGGTGGCGACTCCATTTTCGTTTTTTTAAAGTCAATCTTGATTTTTTTTAAAATTTAAAAATGGTTTCAACAAATATGTCTAATAAAAATAATATTTTAATAGAATATACAAATTCTATTTAAAGTAGAACTAAGGGGGAGAACATCATGTCCTAGTATACACTAGGGTTTGCTGCCTTTTGTAATTGATTTCATATACTCATTTGATAATTGATTTTGGAAATCATTGACTTTCTTATTATAAATAGATTTTATATACTCATTTGATATTTGATTTTGAAATACAATTAACTCGCCCCTTAAAATTATAAAATATTAAAAATAGATATTGGGGTTCTGCTAAATATGTATGTGCCTTGTTTGCATCGTTCATATGGAGTAGCATGTATATATAGACAATTGGGTATGCCACTTAAAGTGTTAGTTTATATTGTTCATAGTACATTCACGTAGAGTAGCATGTATAAATTTCATAATATGATGTAACAGGCCCAATTTGCCCGGGCCCATACAGATGTAAAAATTAAACTTAAATAAATAGTTTTTTTGTTTACAGTCCAAATTACAACTTACAAGACTAAATACAAATAAAAAAAGGAACCCAAATTACAATAGCCAATAGTAAAAATTAACACAAACAAGCCCAATGGCCCAAAATGCTTATGCATTCTTAACAAAACAAAAACCCTAGGTGCGCCGCACCCTCCTCTGCCTCCACCTCCACGCCAGCCTCCGTACCTTCAAACAAGGCAACACAATGGCAAAGAGACAGCAACAATAGAAAACAAAAAAGGAAAAACAAACAATTGTAAACGAATCGGCTATAAAGCCAACAAAAACGGTTGTAAAAGAGAGAGATTTTTGAATACAAAAAAGAGAGGAGATTGATTCAAGGTTATCATCTTTTTTATTCTCTTATTTTTCTTCTTCGAAACTACATATACATATACCTATTTTTATTTTCCTCTTTTTTTTTAAAATCTGTATATATATATATATATATATATATATATATATATATATATATATATATATATCAAGAGTATATAAAAAAGAGGCAAAAAGAAACTCACCTTTGAAATCGCATTAAGAAGAGGGGTTTTCGACTCTTCAGCCGCCATGCACAACGGTGTCGGCGTCAGCAATCGGCGGCCGATGCAGCGGCGGTTCACCGGGCCCTTGGCCGGCTTAGGGGTTGAGAGAGAGTGGGTTGAGAGAGTTTTTTGAATTTTTTTTAAAGGGGAGTAAATGATTTTTTTTTTGAAGGATTTTTTACTTATATAGAGTATTAAAACGACGCTGTTTTGGAGGGGTTTAGAAAGCCCCAAGACGACGTCGTTTTGGGGCGACTCGAATCTGAACCGACCCGCAAGGCTAGGATCCGCATGTTTTCTAGCGCATGGGTTATTTGTGCATTTAGTCCTTCCGCTTTTTTATCCTTTTGCAATCAAGTTTTTTTTAATCTTTAATTTTACGCTCCGATTTATTTCAATTGCATTTTGGTCCTCCTTGAAGCTACGCGTTTTGGATGGCGGGGATTATTTCCCTTTTGGTCCCTCCTTGTTATTAGCATGTTCAAATTGGTCCATTTCCTTTTACTTATTTTTGATTTGCCCCAAAATTTTGCTTTAAGGTTCGATTTAGTCCTTTTTTTATTTTCGCTATTTTATTATTAAATTAACTAATTTAATATATTATTGCTATTATTATTATGTTTCTATTTATATTTATTTTGTTATTCTAATACTATTATTATTTATCTAATTTTTATTTATCTATTTACATTTCTATTTATTATATTTCTATTTCTATTTATATATTAATATTATTTTCATTATTTTTTTATATAAGTATTTTTTTACTTGTTATTATCATTTTATTTATTTATTTATATCCTTTTATATGGTTTTCTTTAAACTTTAGATTTTTATTATATTATTATTAATACCATCATCATTATTATTAATATTATTTTTAAATTGTTTTACACAATACTTATTTATTCATTTGTTTAATATTAGTTTTTATTTTGGCTTGTCTATTTTTATTCTCGCCTTATTATTATTATTATTTTATTTATTATTTTACTTTCAATTCTTGTATTATTCATTATTATTGTTATTATTATTATTATTTCCACTTATATTATCATTTTCATCATTATCTTTATTATTCATGTATTAACATTATGATTTATTGATGTCAATGTTATATATTTTATATTTTATATTTTATATTTTATTACGTATGTCATGCAATTATTATTCCAAATTTATGTCGCACTATCGCTATTCGCTAAACATGACTCCTTTTTTTACGTTTTAACTGTTTTTATGCCACGATCGAATAAACTAAACATATCATTTTAAAAGTTACATTAATTTTTACCCAAATTCACAAAAAAGGAGAAATATTTTAAAATAGGCAATGTTTCGCATTTTAGGAATTCGAGAAAACGTACCCTAACTTACGGGGTTTCGACTTTCTCATTAAACCTAAATAGCAAATATCCTTTTAAATTTTTAAAATATGTGAATTTTAAGTAAAGGCAATATTTCGTGTTTGGAAATTCAAGAGATCGTGCCTTAACGTACTGGGTTTCGATTTTTTTCTCGTTTGACCCAAATGACCGAATATCCTTTTAAAATTAAAATGCATGAGTTTTGAAAATCAAAAGACAAGCTTTTTCTCGAGGTTTTAAAATATCGTGTCCTAATGTACTGGATGTGACATTTTATTATTTCGGGACAAGAAGGTCTTTAGCATCCGCTTTCGATTTATCCAAACATTTTTTGTAAAATTAACATTAATAAAAAGGAGGATCGTATGTTTTAAATTCTTTTCAGGTTTCTAACTTTCAAAATTAAGACATTAATTAATCAATCAGATACCAATTTTAGGCGTTACGAGGGTGCTAATCCTTCCTCGTATGTAACCGACTCCCGAACTCGTTGTCTCGAATTTCGTAGACCAAAATCGTCGTTTTAGTAAAACAAAATATTTTATTAAAACAATCAAAATACGAGGTGATCCTATCACACCTAAACAAAAAAGATTGGTGGCGACTCCCATTTTTATTTTCTTAAAATAAAAGTCGACCGTTTTCAAAAGTAAAAAAAAAAATAGTTTCAACAGCTTGGCGACTCCACTGGGGAACAAATAAGAGGGTCAAGCCGCGATTTGATTAATTCTTGTCTTATTGGTCAAAAATTGATAATTCGATTTAAAATTACGATCCTTTCATTGCATTTCATCTGTCATTTTTTGTAATCTTTGCTTTATCGGTTCAAGTCTTGGAACATTTTCGCATATTGCATTGCATGTCCGTTCGATCTTACCCTTTTAAGTGGGAGTGAGAAGCTAGTCCTTCGTGAGGTCTTCACCTCCGTATAGGATAGTGGATCATTTTCGAGATACGTCCGTACCTGTATCTTCGTGAGATTTTCATCTTCGTATAGCCATAGGGAAACGTATTTCCCTGAACTGAACTCGGTTCCAATGAGCTTATAATGGGTGAAGATCAAGGAATCTACCAGTTCGGGTACCTTTACTTTAGAACCAAACCGTATATAGTGAGCCCTAGGAGCCTACCCTAGGTAGAACCACACCAAACCCCTAGAGGTCATCCAAATAGGTGCTCTATTTGTTATTTATGTTTTTGTACTGACGAGCTTCTTTTGTTTTGGTTATGATTGTATTGCATTTTCATCATAGAAAAGAGGTGTTGATTCACGTTCAATTGCTAAATAGAGAGCTTGTCATGGAAAATGAATTTCTTGATAGAGTGGAATACAATACGGCCGTCCGAATATGGTCTGAGTAAACATAGTGAGAAGGGTGAGAGTCCGCGAAGGAGTACACGATTTTACTTCAGGATTCAAGCAAACAAAGATTATTCGGGAGCCGTCAATGTCTTCACTTACTTAAAGAAGCTAATGAGCATCACGAGGATGAGTGAGAAATGGGTCGTAGTCCGGATCAAGCAAAAAGGAGATAATAAAGACATCTTTTGGAAAATTCTCAAGATTTGATCTTAACATCCGGATATGAAGAAAAGGATCGATGTCTTCGCCTGGAGTATTAGGGCAAGGCCAAACATATATCAATTTTATGTAAAGAAATTTATTTTCTAGTAAAGTTGTTCTAACAGAATTGAATCACAATCAATGCCTCTTTTTGCCTTCATTTTATGCATCTGCATTGCATTTCATCATATGCATTAAATTTCACAAAAGGACCCTAATTATATAGAATTATGGCAGTTACCCTATAAACCAATGAGAGTTTACCAACTAAATATCGCTACAGTACCCGCCGCAAAACCAAAGCAATGGATTAGAGATTGGAAAGATGAGAACAAATGCAAAGAGATATGCAAGATTAATTACAAGCACAGATGCAAGAGTAATTAGCCAGAATTCAACAAGACATGAGGGAATAAATGCAAGAATCCAAAAATAGTATGACAAGCCAGTTGGCACAATTGCTGGCTAGAGAGCGTGAAAAAGGGAAGAGCACTACGGTTAACTCAGGGAACGATAATGAAGACCCTGCCTATCCTCCAGGCTTTATCTCGACAAGCACCCAAGCCCAACCATACGTGCATCCACAAAGGGCACCCATTACTATCAGAATCCAACAATATCAAACCGGTACCTCGACACTAATAAACTACCTGACATGTTCAGTTTCCAATCTAGGGAACAATCCAACCAATCCTGTAGTTCCTGATCTAGACGAAATGGCAGAAATAGAAAAATCAAGGGTGGAACTGCCAAAAGAACTCGAAGATCGGTATAGGTGGTTGGAAGAAAAGCTCAAAGCAATTGAGAATGCTGATTACCATTGCGGGGTTGACTCCAAGGATCTGAGTTTGGTCTTAGATCTAGTACTCCCGTCGAAATTCAAGACTCCAAAATTTGAAAAGTATAATGGGACTAGTTTTCCAGAAGCTTACATCACTATGTTCTGTCGAAGGATGACAAGATACGTCAATAATGATCAATTGTTAATCCACTGCTTCCAAGACAGTCTGATCGGGTCAGCTGACAAATGGTACAACCAACTGAGTCCCGCCAAAATCAATTCATGGAAAGATTTAGCACAAGCTTTTATGAAGCAATATAGTCATGTGGCGGACATGACACTCGACAGAATCACATTGCAAAAATGAGAGCTTCAGGCAATATGCCCATAGATGGAGAGAGGTGAAAATGCAAGTCCAGCCACCTCTTCTAGAGAAAAACCATGATGCTTTTCATCAACACTCTAAAGGCCCTATTCATTAACCATATGTTAGGAAGCGTCTAGCGAGAAGATTGAAAATGCAATAAGAAGTGGAAAGATAGATGCATGGGAAAGCGCCAAAAGATCAACCCCAAAGAACTAGGAAAATGAAGTGAATAACCTGAGCATGTATAATAAAGGGTATTCCAAATCGGTTATTGTTGGCCAGCCAAGAGCCATAACCACTAGCTACCAAGGCCCTCCAAGGCAAGAAGCCAACTCGAGGCTAAATACAGAAAGGCTCCAGTTCACACCCATCTCGATAACATATAGAGAGTTGTATCAGAATCTATTTGACGCACATGTGGTATCCCTGTTTTACTCGAAACCCTTGCAACCACCATTCCTGAAATGGTATGATGTGAATGCTCAATGCGAATACCATGTGGGAATAACAGGAAATTCAATTGAGAACTGCACCACATTTAAAAAGTTAATCGAAAGGTTCATTAAGATGGCCATCATGAAATTCGATGATCCATCGAGACCTCATGTAGTAGAAAATCCATTACCCATTCATTCAGATCAAAGGGTAAACACAATAATTGAAAATGAAGGAAAGAGAACCAAAACCAATGCTACAGAAGTAAAAACCTCACTAAAATGGGTTTTGAAACAAATGATAGACATGGGATTAATCATTCAGGATTCGAAGAAGATACCCAAAGGGATGAGGAGCTACTGTGAGTTCCACGCAGAAGAAGGACATGAAATCCAAGAATGTGCTGAATTGAAAGATTTGGTGCAAAGTTTAATGGATAACAAAGAGTTAGAATTCTTTGAAGAGGTCAGAAACCCAGAAGGAATGTTGGAAAATCTGAACATTAACACCGAATCCGAAGAGGGAGATGGGGAAGAGAATTTATTAGGCATCTGCCCTTACATACTTGGGAGTGTTTTAAACAATAGGACTGTGGAAGAGATCCCTGTATTTCTTAGAGCTAATTTAGAGTAATATTCAAAACACGCTTGTTGCTTTAAGCCTAGAAGCAGTAAGAATCTTTTTGTGAAATAGGCTTATGTCCAAAATCTTTATTTCAATAAAATGCATCTTTGCTATCATTTTAAGCAAATATTCTTTTATTCTATACAAACATTTATTCTTAGATTCTTTTGTTTGTTGGACTTTCTTTCAAATATTCTTTTATTCTTCATTCATGATCATACCATACAAATAATTATTCTTAGATTCATTTATTCTTTTAAATATTCCTTCGTACCTACAACAGGTCTCCAGATATCAATGACATGAATGACGCTGCTATTGACCCAGAATCTCCTTTTGAGCAAGATATGTGTCTAGAGGGATCTCAGGACTTTGAAGATGGTCAAGATTTTATCCTATCTCCAGATTTGTTAATGATGGTAGAACAAGATAAGAAATAGACCCTAACTTACAAAGGGTCAATGGACATCGCGAGCCTAGGAGAAGAGAAAGAGGTGAAGATTCGAGCCTATATCACCACAGAGAAAAAGTGAGACGTCATTGAGTTATTCCAAGAATTCCAAGATGTTTTCGCACTATCGTATGAAGATACGCCTAGGCTACTAAGATGTATGGATGCTGTTAAGGCTAAAATCTTAGAAGAGGTCCATAAGGGTGTCTGAAGAACACATGCTAACGGTTTTACAATGGCCAGGCAAATCATGAGGTTCGGGTACTACTGGTCCACCATGGAAGGGGATCGCATCAGTTATGCCGTAAATGTCAAATCTATGGAAACAAGATTCATGTGCCTCATTCATTTCTTCATTGATTTTCTTTTTATGGGGCATGAATGTTAATGGGTCGATCTCGTCAAAAGCTTCTAGCAGACACCGTCATCTTTGTGGTCGATTACTTTACTAAATGGGTGAAAGTCACTTCATATGCCAATGTTACAAACTGGACAGTCATAAAAAAAAAGAGGAGATCATGTGCCGACAAAGAATACCAGAAAGGATCATATCTAATAATGCATAATAGCGTGATATCAAAAGTTTGTAGTCTGACGCCATATCACCCCAAAATGACTGGTGCAGTAGGGACAAAAAAATATATATATATATATATATATATATATATAAAACAAAAACAAAAAAAGATAGTGGGGAAAATGATCAAAACTTGTAAATATTAACATAAGAAGTCACCATTTACCCTCTATGCTTATCGAATGTCGACCAAGACCTTCGCCGGCAATACCTTTTTCATTGGTTTATGGAACGGAAGCGGTTTTGCCCATTAAAATCGAGATTCCTTCTCTCCAAGTTTCGATTGAGTCAAGAATTGGCTGAAGCAGAATGGGTCCAGTTTCAATATGATCAAGTGAAACTGATTGAAGAAAATAGTTTGAAAGTTTCCATCAAAGTCAAATATATCAAAAACGAATGATGCGAGCTTATGACAAGAAGGCTTGCCCCAAAGAATTCCATGAGAAGGACTTAATTTCGGAAGGATCCTTCATATACAAAAGGACTTCAGAGGAAAGTGGATGTCGAATTAGGAAGGATCTTATGTAATAAAAAAGGCCTTCACTGGAAAAGCATTGATTTTAACCGAGATAGATGGCAAGAACCTACCTAATCCCATAAATTCAGATTCAATCAAAAAGTTTTCTAAAAAAAACAAAACAAAAAAAAACAACAAAAAAAGGAAGAAAACAAAAAGAAAAGAAAAAAGAGAGGCCAAGGCGAAAACCCGCAAAGGGCACCTTAAGACCAAATGGTTTTGAATTGAAAATCGATAAAGGGCAATTCAAATTTTGATAAAAAGTGGGGCATGCGGTAGTCTTGCTATGCCTGAATTAACAAGGAGGAGGTATGCTACATCTTGGGGCATCGACAAAGTACATTAGATCTCCTAAACACATATCGAGCTCAAAATGGTCCTCAAGAAGTTCGTGCAGATAAGCTTAGGCTACGATATTTAGGGCATCTAGTCTTTATCTTACCTATATTGAATTTACTATCTTTGATTACTTTATTCATTTCAAAATACGCTCTCAATAAATTTCCTTCTTATTTCATTTGCTATCTTTGATCAACTTATTTGTTTCGAGCTATGCTCCCAATTAATTTCCATCTTGTCCATTGTTATTATCTTTTTCAAGCATTTTGCATTAAAACAACGATTAATGGACTAATAATACTTTCATAGAAGAAGTTTTGCATATTACTTTGGAAGCATCTAAATAGTACAATAACCTAAAACAGGACTATTGTTTAGGACTCACCAGACATAAAAGTTCAAAATGTTTGAGAAAGAAAGGCCCAAATTGTGATTATTTCTCTGGGTTTCCTGTAAAAAATACCACCTGAGCAAGAAGGCAGCGTAATACGTCAGTGATAAAACCTCGATGAACAACAAGCAATGTCAACCCAAGCATTAAAATGGGATCATTCTTGAAAAATGATATTCTGCATTCATGCAAATATCATGCATACACATCTGGTCATGATACTCGGAGAATGGTGTAACAGATCAAATTGATTGAAGAAGCCACAAATCCTATACCCCTGAGTTGCAGTGGGATGGATGGAAGAAACCATAAATTTTATCTCCTTGAAGTTGCGGTGGAGCAAAACAGTTGAACAAATGGTGATTATTTTTTCGAATTTTCTGTCAAAGATACCAGCTGAGCAAATACGACGGGATAACAAATCAGTGACAGAGCCTTAATGAACAACGAGCAATGACAACCCAAATATTAAAAAGTGATCATTCTCATGACATTCTACAAATATCATTCATACATATCTAGTTAAGAGCATTTGATTCATTCTGATCATAGCATCCTAATCATTTGACATAAGCATAGGTCCTGAAATTGATTCTACAGGTCATGTCCCCTAGAGGACGGTAAGATCGGTGAATCCACAAATCTCATCTCCCCGAAGTAGTAGTGGAGCAAACTGAAGTCGTAGATCTTGTCTCCTCGAAGTTGCAATGGAGTAGATCGAAAATGGCGGATCTTATCTTCCTGAAGTTGCAATGGAGCAGATCAAAGCCATCAGTCTTATCTCTCGGAAGTTGCAACGGAGTAGACTGAAAACAGCGAATCTTGTTTTCCTGACATTGCTGGGAATATATTAAAGCTACAAATTATGGCGAATCTTATCTTCCTAAAGTTGCAGTAAAGTAGATTCAAGCCACCAACCTTATCTCTCTGAAGTTGCAGTGGAGCAGGTTGAAATTACCAATTGTCACCTCCTTGAAGTTTCAGCAGAGTAGATCGAAGCTACAAATCTCTTCTCCTTGAAATTACATTAGAGCAGATCAGAGCCACAATCCTTATCTCTTTGAAGTTACAGTAGAGTTGGATAAAAAATACATAAACCTTATCTTCCTGAAGTTGCAATGGAGCAGATTGAAGCCACCAGCCTTATCTCTCTAAAGTTGCAGTGAAGCAGGTTCAAATTACCAATTCTTACCTCCTTGAAGTTTCAGCGGAGTAGATCGAAGCTACAAATCTCTTCTCCCTGAAATTACATTATAGAAGATTGAAGCCACAATCCTTATCTCTCTAAAGTTGCAGTAGAGCAGGATAAAAATACACAAACCTTATCTCCCTGAAGTTGCAGTAAAGTAGATTCAAGCCACTAACCTTATCTCTCTGAAGTTGCAGTGGAGCAAGTTGAAATTACCAATTCTCATCTCCTTGAAGTTTCAGTGGAGTAGATCGAAGCTACAAATCTCTTTTCCCTGAAATTGCATTAGAGCAGATTGGAGCCACAATCCTTATCTCTCTGAAGTTGCAGTAGAGTAGGATAAAAAATACATAAACCTTATCTTCCTGAAGTTGCAGTGGAGCAGATTGAAGCCACCAGCCTTATCTCTCTGAAGTTGCAGTGGAGCAGGTTGAAATTACCAATTCTTACCTCCTTGAAGTTCCAACGGAGTAGATCGAAGCTACAAATCTCTTCTCCTTGAAATTATATTAGAGCAGATCAAAGCCACAATATTTATCTCTCTGAAGTTGCAGTAGAGCAGGATAAAAATACACAAACTCTATCTCCTTGAAGTTGCAATGGAGCAGATTGAAACCACCAGCCTTATCTCTCTGAAGTTACAGTGGAGCAGGCTGAAATTACCAATTCTTACCTCCTTGAAGTTCCAGTGGAGTAGATCAAAACTACAAATCTCTTCTCCTTGAAATTACATTGGAGCAGATCAAAGCTACAATCCTTATCTCTCTGAAGTTGTAGTAGAGCAGGATAAAATACACAAACCTTATCTCCCTGAAGTCGCAGTGAAGCAGGTTGAAATTACCAATTCTTATCTCTTTGAAGTTTCAGCGGAGTAGATTGAAGCTACAAATCTTTTCCCTAAAATTACATTAGAGCGGATCAAAGCACCAATTCCTATACCTCTAAAGATACAGTGGATTGGAATGAGGTTACTTGAAAAAGAAGAAAAGAAACGCCGAGACTCAACAGGTCCAGGCAAAATTAGCTTTTTTATAGTCTTTGCTCCATTCTCGTTACACGAAAATGAGCAAAGAGGGGCAACTGTAACAGGCCCAATTTACCCGGGCCCATACAGATGTAAAAATTAAATCTAAATAAACATTTTTTTGTTTACAGTCCAAATTACAAATTACAAGCCCAAATACAAATTAAAAAAAAGTAAGCCAAATTACAATAGCCCAACAGCAATAATTAACCCAAACAAGCCCAATAGCCCAAACTGCTTATGCATTCTCAACAAAATAGAAACCCTAGGTGCGCCGTACCCTCCACTGCCTCCACCTCCACGTCAGCCTCCGCACCTCCAGTTGGCCTCCGTACCTGCAAGCAAGGCAACACAATGGCAGAGAGACAGCAACAATAGAAAACAAAAAAGGAAAAACAAACAATTGTAAACGGATCAGCTATAAAGCCAACAAAAACGAATGTAAAAGAGAGATTTTTGAATACAAAAAAAAGAGGAGATTGATTGAAGGTTATCATCTTTTTTATTCCCTTATTTTTCTTCTTCGAAACTACATATACATATACCATTTTTTTATTTTCCTTTTTAAAAATCATATATATATATATATATATATATATATATATATATATATCAGTAGCATATAAAAAAGAGGCAAAAATAAACTCACCTTTGAAATTGCCCTAAGAAGAGGGGTTTTCGACTCTCCGGCCGCCATGCACGGCGACGTCGGCGTCGACAACTAGTGGCCGGTGCGGCGATAGTTCGTCGGGCCCTTGGCTGGCTTAGGGGCTGAGAGAGTGGGTTGAGAGAGTTTTCTGAATTTTTTTTCAAAGGGGAGTAAATGATTTTTTATGAAGGATTGTTGACTTTTATAGGGTATTAAAACGGCGTCATTTTGGAGCGGTTCAGAAAGCCCCAAAACGATGTCATTTTGGGGCGACTCGAATCTGACCCGACCCGCAAGGCTAGGATCCACGTGTTTACTAGTGCATGGGTTATTTGCGCGTTTAATCCTTCCGCTTTTTTATCCTTTTGCAATCAAGTTTTTTTAATCTTTAATTTTACCCTGCGATTTATTTCAATTGCATTTTGGTCCTTCTTGAAGTTGGGCGTTTTGGATGGCGGGGATTATTTCCCTTTTGGTCCCTCTTTGTTATTTGCATGTTCAAATTGGTCCATTTTCTTTTATTTATTTTTGATTTGCCCCAAAATTTTACTTTAAGGTTCGATTTAGTCCTTTTTTTTATTTTCACTATTTTATTATTAAATTAACTAATTTAATATATTATTGCTATTATTATTATTATGTTTCTATTTATATTTATTTTGTTATTCTAATACTATTATTATTTATCTATTTACATTTCTATTTATTATATTTCTATTTCTATTTATATATTAATATTATTTTCATTATTTTTTTGTAAACATATTTTTTTACTCTTGTTATTATCATTTTATTTATTTATTTATATCCTTTTATATGGTTTTCTTTAAACTTTATATTTTTATTATATTATTATTAATATCATCATCATTATTATTAATATTATTTTTTACACAATATTTATTTATTCATTTGTTTAATATTAGTTTTTTTTAATTTCAAACTTTTAGTTTTTACTTATTTTTTTATTTTGGCTTGTTTATTTTTATTCTCGCCTTCTTCTTCTTCTTCTTCTTCTTCTTCTTCTTCTTCTTCTTATTATTATTATTATTATTATTATTATTATTATTATTATTATTATTATTATTATTATTATTATTACTTTACTTTCAATTATTGTATTATTCATTATTATTATTATTATTATTATTATTATTATTATTATTATTATCATTTTCATCATTATCATTATTGTTCATGCATATTAACATTATGATTTATTGATGTCAATGCTATTATTTTATATCTTATTATGTATGTCATGCCATTATTACTCCAAATTTATGTTGCACTATCGTTACTCGTTAAGTGTGTTTCCCTTTTTACGTTTTAACTGTTTTTATGCCACGATCAAACAAACTAAACATATCGTTTTAAAAGTTATATTATTTTTTACCCAAATTTACAAAAAAAAGGGAATTTTTTTAAAATAGGCAATGTTTCGCATTTTAGGAATTCGAGAAAACGTATCCTAAATTACGGGGTTTTGACTTTCTCATTAAACCTAAATAGCCAAATATCCCTTTAAAATTTTAAAATATGTGAATTTTAAATAAATTCAATATTCCGTGTTTGGAAATTCGAGAGATCGTGCCCTAACATACTAGGTTTCAATTGTTTTCTCGTTTGACCCAAATGACCGAATATTCTTTTAAAATTAAAATGCATGAGTTTTGAAAATCAAAAGACAAGCTTATTCTCATGGTTTTAAAATGTCGTGTCCTAACGTACTGGATGTGACATTTTATTACTTCGGGACAAGAAGGTCTTCAGCATCCGCTTTCGATTTATCCAAACATTTTTTATAAAATTAACATTAATAAAAAGGAGGATCGTATTTTTTTAATTTCTTTTTGGGTTTCCAACTTTTGACATTAAGACATTAATTAATTAATTAGGTACCAATTTTGGGCGTTACGAGGGTACTAATCCTTCCTCGTACGTAACCGACACCTGAGCCCGTTTTCTCGAATTTCGTAAACCAAAATCTCTGTTTTAGTAAAACAAAACATTGTATTAAAACAATCAAATTACGAGGTGATTCGATCACACCTAAACAAAAAAGATTGGTGGTGACTCCGATTTTTATTTTCTTAAAATAAAAGTCGTCTGTTTTCAAAAATAAAAAAATGGTTTCGACATATGAGAATATATAGAAAAGGCAACTATGGTTATGAGAATATATAGAAAAGGCAACTATGGTTTAAGTTATGTTTATGCAATAGGGTAGGATGCTTGCATTGCAATACCACAAAGGCCTTCCTTTGCATCCACATCTCTTTGCATCATAATGTGACCTTCTTCACCCCAGCTACTGCCCCAAGAGTTCTTCACCAACCAATATTTAGTGCCACCATCCTCTCCATATCCAACAGCCATCACTCCGTGGTCCAGATCAGTGCCACAACTTCCCGTAAACACACCATCTGAGTAGAACTAGAAGTCGAACCCCCCGGCATCGATGGCAACAGAAACCGGTTGGTTGGAAATGGCCTTCTGCAATGCATCTTCACTATTGGTAGGCACATCTTCAAACCCATTTATCTTAGCTGCATCATTGGCTTTTTCGTTGGTATTGCATGTGCCATCAACTCCCTTGTAGGTTAAACGGATTCAGTTGCCAAGACTTTGTTCTTCTCAATGACGTCCATTAGACCACCTTCGCAGCCTTGGTTCTCACCCTTAGTGTCACATCCACCGCCTCGATCGGACTGTTGTTAGCTTAGTAACCCTTCTATGATCATTACGATCGAGAACGCCTAACAAAGATCCTATATTTCAAAGATCCTAGGATCGAGACACACACATAGTTAGAACACAACACAGAAAAAGAACAAAGCATAGTAATATTTTAGTAATGTTTTCGAGAACAAGAAATTAGAGCAGACCGCATTGGCCTTGGTCCTTGATAGGTGTAACAGCTCCTTTCTTTCTCCAATCCACAGTAGAAGGCAATGCGGTGACGTTCTCATATTTGAAAGTGGTAGTTGTGTTGGAACTGTTCGGTTTTTAAAAAAATTATCTAGAGGAAGTATGAAGCTCAGTGTAAAACTTGAGTAACAACGTAATAAATCTGGATAAAGAAAGAAGGAAGATTGAGCTTCAAAAAGGCTCGATATTTGCATGATAAAGAAACAGAATTTTACTGGTGAAAGAAAGCAAAAATTGAGAGTATTTTTCTTGAATGATTTCTGTTGAAATTCATTGATTAAAAATATGGCATAATGCCAATACATATACCAGACATAAGCTGGTCAGCTTTAATAGGTTTCACTTTCTATTTTTAGGCTTCATTGCAACTTGCACAACTTGCACATTGCAACTTCCAAATCACAACTTGCACAATTAGGTAAGCTGATCTACCAATCTTATCAACACCCAATTACATTAAATACATTACCTACTTAGTTTTAATTAAATTAAGTTACAAAATATTACTTAAAATAACAAAATGAAACCGAAATTGAACAGTAGCATCAACTTCAGCAGCTCAATGCACTTCATGTGCTGTAAGTGCGGCTTGATTTGCTTCTTCATACTTCACCCGCATAACTTATGTTGCATGGTCTGCTCCTTGGTGGCTTTATCTACTGGATGCATGCAAACTTCAACACTCCTCCTTGGCTTGCATGCTGTAAACTCCAATTTTGGATCTTAAATCTTCAAATCTTAACACACTAAGGGGCTTTGTTAGGATATCAGTAAGTTGTTCTTCAGAACTGCAATGAATCAGCTTCACTTCTTGAGCTTGCTCCATCTCTCTAACAAAGTAAAATTTGATCTTGAAGTGTTTAGTTCTCCCATGGAACACTGGATTTTTTGCAATTACAATAGCAGATTAGTTGTCACAATTAATCTTTGTTGCTTCCCTTTGGTGTTGATTTAAATCGGCCATTATTTTTCTTAGCCAAATGGCTTGGTTGACAGCTCTTACAGCTACCACATACTCTGCTTCAACAGTTGATTGAGCAACAATAGTTTGCTTCTTTGAACTCCAGCAAAAAATGGTTGAACCAATAGTGAATAGATACCTTGAGGTATTATTCATATTATCTATTGATCCAACCCAATCACTATCAGCATAGCCAATTAATTTCATGTTTTCAACTTTGCTAAACATCATTCCATAGCTCTAAGTACCTTTGATGTACCTGAGCACTCTTTTGGAAGCTTGGAAGTGCTTTTCATTGCAGCAATGCATGGATCTTGAAAGCAGACTTACAGAAAACACTGGTCTAGTGGCAGTTAAATAGAGCAAACATCCAACTAGACTTCTATAGGTTGATTCACTAACCTTCTCAAAATCACCTTGGCTTGATAGTTTCTCTCAAATGGCAACTGGTGTACTTGTTGTTTTGCAATTTAGGATGGAGAATTTGTTTAGAATTTTTAAGGCAAAAGCCTTTTGACTTAGGAAGATTCCTTGCTGAGTTTGGGATACTTCTGTAACACCCCTTACCCGTATCCGAGGCCGGGCTAAGGTATGAGGCCTTACCAAACAAACATACAAACATTAAACTAAAATACGAGCCATAAAATTTTATTCATATTTCAAAGCGTTCATTCTCTTACACATAGTCCCTTATTTGAGTCTACGGAGCCCAAAACATACTTTAGAAAGGGTTTGGGACTAAACCGAGAACTTACGAAAATCTTGGAAATTTCATGCTTTAAGGCTCCACACGCCTGTCCCAAAGTCGTGTTCCATACACTACCGACACATGGTCGTGTCTCTGCTGTGTGGAATATACCTAGGCTATTTTCCAAGTTTTGGTCAACCTTGATCTCTTACACACTTATACAAAATCAAAAGCTTATAACATGGTATTCATTTAATGATTAAACATCCTCAATTAAACCACAAACATAGCATTTGTATGTCATCATACATGTGTCTCTCATACTCATTTTACCTTGTTTACTATAGTACCACTTATACATTTATACCAAGATTATCATCTTACCAAATATCTTCAGCTTAATCATCAAGCATTCATATTTAAAGCTAGATCATATCTTTATAAAATACCACGATTCAGATGCGCAGAATAACATGTTTGCTTGAAACATTTCAATTCAATTCCATACCCAACAAGCATTACATTGAGACTAGTCATATATATATATATACATGTCATGATACATAACATTCTCTTTTTGTTTTCTTATAAACACATATCATTTATTTCATTATATCAATTTTTCATATACCATAGTTTCCATGTATTCCACATATATTTATTTTCCTCCTCCTCTCCATTCCACATCCTTAATGTATATAGCATTCTCGTAAGTACGATTTCACAATTTACTAATAAATGTTCACATCAAACTGTCCACACGAGTCATAGTCACTTAATTATTTATAATTTGAGCTACAGAGATCCAAATTAAGATCCGTAAATTTCCCCTGAAACTAGACACACATATCGTTCCACCATAAAATTTTCATAATTTTTTGTTTAGCCAATTAGTACAGTTTATTCATTAAAATTTCCCTGTTTCACTTTCTCGACAGCTTCGACTTCTCTTCACTAAAAAATAATTATCTCACAAGATGTAACTCGGATAATGTTCTTGTTGATTTATCTTGAAAATAGACTCATTATGGATTTTAAAAATATAATTTTTAGCCTCTAATTATTTTTCTCCAAATTTTTTGTGATTTTCCAAAGTCAAAACAGGGGATCACATAATCATTCTGAATCAGTCTCACGAAAACATAAATATCTCAAAATATAGAACTCCTTTGCTTTCTATGTTTCTTTTATATGAACATAGACTCATTAAGATTTAATTTGATATCTCATTCAGTCTCTGATTCAATTTATACTATTTTTGGTGATTTTTCAAAATCACGTCACTACTACTGTCCAAAACAGTTTTATTGCTAATTCACTATTTCACACTTTCTTTGTATTAACCTCATTTTAACATACATATCACAAATCATTTTCACCACATTTCATACATCACAAGTATAGGCCCATGATCACAAGGTCACCATAAAATCATCCTCATGTATAACTTACTTGTTTATAACCTTACCACATCCTGGTCACTTAATGGACACATCATTCACATAACCAAGTTCCTGCACATATTCATCACAAAACTCACAAAGCAATACATAGAGAGTCTCTCGTTGAACACTTCGGATCAATCCTCGATACTTGGTGGTTTCAGCACATAGCTCCACCCATCATATAGTTCGGCTCTCTTGTACACATGGTGAACACTTAGTACCACCCATGTGACCTAGCCAGTTTATCTCGTAGCTCTCTTGTCTACCTGGTGTCCTTCACTTGGAACCACGCATGCGACCTAGCTACATATATCCCGTAGCTCTCTTGTCTACATGGTGTACACATAGTATCACCCATGCGACCTAGCTACATCATAATGTCTTGTAGCTCTCTTGTACACATGATGTGCACTCAAGACTATACATGTGACCTAGCTACATACCATCTCAGATCATCCAATCTTTCAAGGTTCAACCGGATTTCTCTCTTTTCCAACAATTTCACCAATCAAGTAATTATCCACAAACATATTTCCAATATTTTTATAAACTATCATAATACAAGTAATAGTGATGTATTACTTACATATAAACTTACATCTTATTTAATATCAACGCAATAACATTAAATTACACATTGTCTTATTAAAAATCATATGAACTTACAATTTCCCATAATATCCATAATCATAGAAATCACATTTATGTATGATAATTCAATGCACTTCATGTACCATAGACATATTTTTAAATCAATTCATAAACTTGGCACCATAATCATTTAATTTAACATAATTCAATTAATTCACTAAATTTAACTTTCAAATATAAATTACAAGATTATTGTTGTATTATTATCATACCAACTTACATACTTTCAACATCTCGGAGATCATAGTAAACATATCAATTTTACATTGAAACATGCATAAATTAATGCTTATTATACATATGAACTTACCTTGATATTAAAACGGCCATTTTACCAACTTTTCCAATTTTCGATTTTTCTCTCATTCTAGGTTCAAATCTCGTTTTCCGGGATCTAAAACATCATATTTTACTTATTTAATTAATGTACTATTCAAAACAGTCCTTAACTCAAACTTTGGAAAAATTACAATTTTGCCCCTAAACTTTTGCATATTTACACTTTTGCCCCTAGGCTCGGGAATTAAACTTCATCCCTTATTCTTATGTTTTATGACATGATGATCACTTTTCCCTTCTATGGCAACATCAAATTCTCACTCTAACATATACTTATGACTATTAGGTATTTTTACCGATTAAGCCCTTTTGCTCGTTTTCACTTAAAATCGAGTAGCACAAGTTGTCTAACATAATTTAAAACCTCATATTGTATCATAAAACACCAGAATACACAAATTTTACCTATGGGTATTTTTCCAAATATGAACCCTAGGTTGAATTATTGCTAGCATAAGCTAAATCAAGTTACCGGGACTCTAAAACGTAAAGAACTTGAAAAACGGGTTAGAACGGACTTACAATTGAGCTTGGGAAGCTTGAAAACCCTAGCCATGGAGTCTCCCTAGGTATACACGTCCATGGTGAAGAAGATGAGCAAATTGGCTTTTAATTTTGTATTTTAATTCATTTTACCCTAAATGACCAAAATACCCTTACTACTAAACTTTCCAAAAATTCCATCCATGTCCAATTTTGTCCATAACTTAGAAATTGGTCAAATTTCTATTTAAGACCTCCTAATTAATATTTCAAATCAATTTCATACTAGAAACTTCTAGAATGCAAGTTTTGCAACTTCTTCAATTTAGTCACTAACTTCGAATTAAGCACTTTATGCATAGAATTTCTTCACGAAATTTTCACACAATCATGCAATCATATCATAGACCTCAAAATAATCATAAAATAATTATTTATATCTCAGATTTTGTGGTCCTGAAACCTCTATTCCAACTAGACCCAATTTTGGGCTATTACAACTTCCATGCCAAAGAAGTAAGACATTTTTCCCAAATTAGACATCTCAAACACTTGTTGCATTTTGCACTTGAAGTCTATCAGCATTGCTTGGTCTCCTCTTGTTACTAACAGATCATCAACATATAGAAACACTATTAGTTAAGTTTCACTACCTTGCTTTTTTCACATACAAAGTAGGTTCACTGATGCTTCTTTCAAATCCAGGGCTAGCTAGATAGCCATTGATCCTGCTATACCAGGCTCTTAGAGCCTGCTTCAAACCATACAAGGCTTTCTTCTGTTTGTACACCTTGTCTTCTTCACCAGGCACTTTGAATCCTTCAAATTGTTCAATATAAACCTCCTCTTCAAGAAATCCATTGAGGAAGGCTGACTTCACATCGAGCTGATGGATTTTCCATTACATTTGTGCTGCTAAGGCAACTAGCAGCCTTATGCTATAAAGCCTAGCCACTGGTGCAAAGGTTTCAAAGTAGTCAATGCCATACTTTTGGCTGAACCCTTTTACAACCAGCCTTGCTTTCAGTTTGATCAAGCTTCCATCAGCATAGTGCTTGGCTCTAAACACCCACTTCACTCCATGACTTTTCTGTTGAGTGGTCTTTCAACTAGCTACAGGTCTAATTATTCTCAATCATACTGATTTTATCAACCATTTCCTGTTTCCAGCCTTGATGAGCTTTAGCTTCTTCAAAACAGCTTGGTTTAATAGCAACCACATGAGCTCTTTCATAAATCTCAGCCAATGGTCTAGTGCCTCTGACTGGTTCATTATTAATGTCCATTTTAGGACCATTTTGATCAGCTTCAGTCTGATCTGTCACCAAATCTTCTGCAGTAGTTTCTGGTTCATTTTTATCCCGGTTCCAGCTTGACTTCTCATCGAATACAACATCTCTGCTCACAGAGACCTTCTTTGTTGAAGAATCAAGTATCCTATAACCTTTCTTGATACTGCTGTTACCCACCAAAATACCAGGTTGAGCTTTCTTAGCAAGCTTGTCTCTTTTTGCTATTGGAACATGAACATAACATACACATCCAAAGACTCTTAGGTAAGCTAGTTATGGTTTGAACTGGAACCAGGCCTCAAATGGAGTTTCTTGAGCCAAAGCCTTGGTTAGGAGCCTGTTTTGGAGGTAAACAATAGTGTTAACTGCTTCTACCAAATATGTCTTAGGCAAATTTCTTTCAAACATTAGGCACCTGACCATATCCATCAAGCTTCTGTTCTTTCTTTCACTTACACCATTTTGTTGAGGTGTATAAGTGTTGGTGAGCTGGAGTTTGATACCTACTTCATTACAAAATGTATGTAGCCCGGATGAAGTATACTCAGTCCCATTATCAGACCTCAATGTCTTCAACTTGCATTCTGTTTCAGTCTCTACTGCAGCTTTAAACTTTAAAAATACTGAAGCCACTTCTGATTTCTGTTTCAAAAAATAAATCCAACAATATCTCGAGTAATCATCAATGAATAAGATGAAATACCTGCTACCATTCAGAGATTGAGTCTTCATTGGACCATACATATCAGTGTGTACAAGTTGCAGTCTTTCAGAAGCTCTCCAGGCTTTGTTTTTAGGAAATGGTAGTCTAACTTATATTCCTAGCTGACATACTTCACAAACTTCTTCCTTTTCAACTGAGTTAGTGAAGTTTTCAACCAAATCTTCTTTCTTTAGCTGAGTCATTAAGTTGTAGTTGACATGGCCAAGTCTTTTGTACCACAGCTTGGATTCATCTTGAATAGCTTTGTAGGCACTGTCTGAGCTTTTATTCCAATCCACAACAAAGCTCTTGCCAGCCATGGTCACTATCATGAGTTTGGATCCATTTGGGTCACTGATTAGGCACTCATTGCCTTTGAACACCACTGAGTAGCTCTTTTCTAGCAACTAAGCTATGCTGAGCAGGTTTCTATCTATTTCAGGCACCAAAAGTACATTTGAGACAGGTTTGATACCTGTAGAAGTTTCAATCAGCACATCTCATTTACCTTCTGCTTTGATGAAGTGTCAATTTCCAACCTTCACCTTTGCTTTAAAGATTCTGTCAATTGTCTTGATGATAGCAGCATTAGGGTTCATGTGGTTTGTGCAACCACTGTCAATTAGCTATCCTTTTGTGGCTTTTCTTTTGGCAGCTGAGCAAGAAACTATAAAAACTTGCTCTTCTTGGTCACTGCCTTCTTTTGCTACTTGAGCTTCAGCTCTTGGTTGCGAAGGTTGGTTTTGTCTCTGCTTGCCTTTGTTTCTATAGACTTTCACAACATGGCCCATATTTTTGTAGAATTTACACTGCACATCAGACCTAAACCAACATACTTCACTCGGATGACTTAGCCTTTTGCAGTATGGGCAAGGTGGATATTTTCTTGCACCATCTGCTCTAGGCTTATCTTTCCAGGTTTTCTTGCCCTTGTAGGCAGAGGAGTTTGTGGCTGGTTTGTTTTTGGCTTTTAAGGCACCTTCTTGATGCTCCTCCAGTCTACTTGCTCTCTTTTGCTCTTAAGCATAAAGATCATTGATCAGCTCTGTTAATGAAATGCTAGTCAGGTCCTTCGAGTCTTTAAGAGATGAGATCTTTACCTCATACCTTTCAGGTAAGGTTGAGATGACCTTCTCCACAATTCTTGCTTCACTAAATTGTTCTCCAAGTAGCCTTATGCTGTTTACTACAGCCATGATTCTGTCTGAGTATTGCTTCACTGTTTATTCCTCTTTCATCTTCAAGTTTTCAAAGTTTCTTCTTAAATTCAATAGCTGTTGCTGCTTTGTTCTTTCCGTCCCTTGGAACTCCTCCTTTAACTTATCCCAGGCCTACTTTGGTGACTCACAAGCCATGATTCTTTTGAAAATCACATCAGACACATTGTTCTGGATGCAAGACATGGCTTTGTGCCTTTTGGTTCTTTCATCAGAATGCTGTCTTATCTGAGCCACTGTTGGGTTGGCTCTAAAAGGTGCTGCTTCAACATCTGTGTTGACAACCTCCTACAAATTGAATGCCTATAGGTGGGTCTTCATTTTCACTACCCAAATGTGGTAGCCCTCTCCATTGAAGACTGGTGGTGGTGTTGGTGAGAATC
The DNA here is from genome assembly GCF_025698485.1 of Gossypium arboreum. NCBI lineage: Eukaryota > Viridiplantae > Streptophyta > Magnoliopsida > Malvales > Malvaceae > Gossypium > Gossypium arboreum. The sequence continues at coordinate 7,116,082 of NC_069073.1, read as the reverse complement.
CTGAGAAAGACATGGTTTTAAGGATTGAAATATGACAGGTCCACTAAGAATTTGGCTTTAGATACCAATTGTTGGGTTTTTGAACAATTTATCCGGAAGAAGTATGAAGCTCAGTGTAAAACTTGAGCAACAACGTAATAAATTCGGATAAAGAATGAAGGAAGATTGAGCTTCAAAAAGGCTCAATATTTGCAGGATAAACAAACATAATTTTACTGGTGAAAGAAAGCAAAAATTGAGAGAGTATTTTTCTTGAATGTTTTCTGTTGAAATTCATTGATTAAAAAGATGGCATAATGCCAATACATATACCAGTCATAAGCTGGTCAGCTTTAACAGGTTTCACTTACTATTTTCAGGCTTCATTGCAACATGCACAACTTGCATATTGCAACTTACAAATCACAACTTGCACAATTAGATAAGCTGATCTATCAATCTTATCAGCACCCAATTACATTAAATACATTACCTACTTAGTTCTAATTAAACTAAGTTACAAAATATTACTTAAAGTAACAAAATGAAACCAAAATTGAACAGTAGCATCAACTTCAAAAGCTCAATGCACTTCATGTGCTGTAAGTGCGGCTTGATCTGCTTCTTCATACTTCATTCGCATAACTTGTGTTGCATGGTCTGCTCATTGATTTCTTTATCTGTTGCATGTATGCGAACTTCAACAGGAACAGATATGGCCCTTGAACCCATTTCGAGAAGCTGTGAACTCTTGGTTGGTTAGGTTTGCAAATTGGTTCACACTGAGCTTGTACGGCTTGTTGTTGGCAACATTGAAAGAGTCGATGCGTGCCACATTATGTTTGAAAATCTGGAAACGCTTTTGCCTCTCGTTGTTGTCCTTGTAAATTCGTCTGAATTGGACCATCCATTGTTGATGCCTCTCGTACATGGATGCATCTTCAAGAGTAGTGCAGGATATGGCTTCACATACACCTAATATAAAGATTAGTAAGGCCAAACAAGTGAAATAATGATGCAGCTGGTTTTTGGAAGCCATGGTGGAAGAAGAGTTTGCGATGAAATAGAAAAATGAAGAGGCACACCAAATGTGATGAACTCTTAGACATATATATATATATATATATATATATATATATATATAGTCTTAATTTTTCTACATCTATTCTTGGCTATCTACTGCGTGATGAAGACCCAATATGAGAATTGTTTTCATAAATTAAAATGAACCAGCTTTTAAGTTGATCTGAAAGACTTATAGTTTATTGTATTATTAGTAAATTGGAAAAATGGAAAGGCACGCTAGCTGTGAGGAATTATCTATCCTTGGTGTCACTATCAAATAAAGAGCCAAAAACCAATTTTTTTCAACTAGGAAATGGACACCCTTTCTTATGAATTGAAATAAATTAGCTTTTTCAGTTTTTCTAACAATGTTACTTATACATCTGTAGATGTAACAGAAACCTATGCTTCCATACCTCTATGTATGTGCTTATAAATTAATTAATTGAAGTCTTAAATGATTTGGGAAATGAAAGGGACTTAGACGAGGAAGGACTTTGGAGAAGAGGGAGTGTACTAAATAGCTATGGATTGGTAATAATATAGTGTCCATTTGGAGATAAAAAGAGAGGTCCAAGTGCATTAAGGATGGGAATAGAAACACAAGTACTTCATAGCTAGAGCTAGAAATAACTATATTCATAGGCTTAGAATTAATGTTGTTAGGTGAAGGATATGAAGAGCTTGAAAATAGCTTAAAAGTGTCAGGTGCAATGATAAATTACAGTGTACTTATTATGAGTACTTAATTTTGGTTTTGAAAATATATTATTGAAAAGGAAACCATAAATCTCAAAAGAATTAGACCTTATAGAAAGTTTAATCTTTAAGCATAGTTTGTTTCAATGGGAGGATGGTATATTAAATTTGCTACGGTGTACATTGAAGGGTTGAGGGTGAATGATAGTGTTTGGAACGGAGTTTTTTGGGAATTAGATAGTAAGGGTATGTATTCGGTTAACAATTTAACTTTTCCCTCGACAAAAAGAGATAAAGGGTGCTGCTAGTATGATTTGGTCTAGTTGAATGTCAAAATAGGTATATAGTAAGATTTTAGTCAAAATATACGGGCAAAATGAAGCCTCAAATTAGATGGCTCAACTTAACGTAATTATGAGATTTAGTTTTCATTCTTATTCATTTATTCGGTTACTTGATGGACATACCAGAACAAAAGTTGATTATATATAAATTGATCTTCCTTCTACCTATTAAAGTTACACATAAAACTAATAGCTTATTTATAGTATGAGATCGACACCTTCTCCAAGTAACTAAGGTGATAAAGAAACATTTAAAATAAAATAATTATCCACACAAAATCTCCATTTTGACTTTCGAAACAAAGCCTTGAACTCCAAGCAAATTCAAATTAACTTTGGCTCCAAGTAATACTCTTTAAAGAGTAAGGATAAAATTTGTTGCCCAATAAAAAAATACTTCATTTCTCTTCAAAATCAACAATATCCTGCAAAAATAAAATCAAGTAGAGCACGATACAATGATCGTTTGTTGACTCAACCCGTAATGTAACTGTAATATCCTGAATTAGGGCCTAATTAGAATAGTGGTTTTGTGACCACAAATATGAGATAGAAATAATTATTTTATGATTATTTTGAGGTCTATGATATCATTTCATGATTGTGTGAAAATTTCATGAAGAAATTCTATGCATAAAGTGCTTAATTTGAAGTTAGGGACTAAATTGAATAAGTTGCAAAACTTGCATTCTAGAAGTTTCTAGTATGAAATTGCTTTGAAATATTAATTCGGAGGTATTAAATAGCAATTTAACCAATTTCTAAATTTATGGACAAAAATTGGACATGGATGGAATTTTTGAAAATTTTAGTAAAAAGGGCATTTTGGTCATTTAGGGGTAAAATGAATTAAAATACAAAATTAAAAGCCAATTTTGTTCATTGTCTTCACCATGGACGTGTATACCAAGGGAGACTCCATGGCTAGGGTTTCCAAGCTTCCAAGATCGATTGTAAGTCCGTTCTAGCCTCGTTTTTAATGATTTTTATGTTTTTGGAGTCCCGGTAACTTGATTTAGCATATGCTAGCAATAATTCAACCTAGGGTTCATAATTGGAAAAATACCCACAGGTGAAGTTTGTGTATTTGGGTGTTTTATGATAGAATATGAGGTTTTAAATTATGTTAGACAACTTGTGCTACTCGGTTTTAAGTGAAAACGAGTAAAAAGACTTAATCGGTAAAAATACCTAATAGTCATAAGTACATGTTAGAGTGAGAATTTGATGTTTCCATAGAAGGGAAAAATGATCCGCATGTCATAAAACAAAAGAAAATAGGATGAAGTTTAATTTCTGAACCTTAGGGCAAAAGTGTAAATATGCAAAAGTTTAGGGGTCAAAATGAAAATTTGTAAAAATATGATTTTTGGACCTGTATGAATAGTGTGACTAATTATTAGGCTAAATGTGATATTATAGATGAAGGAAATTGAGATTCAGGCTTAAATCGGGAAAATACAAGGTTATGGACTAAAATGGTAAATTGTCGTTTCTGAATCGAGGTAAGTTCGTATGATAATAATAATGCAATGTTATGTTTGAATTATATTTCTTACTATTATTGCATATATTGTATGATTTAATATATTGGAAAAGTTGATGGAATGGTGTTTATGATGTGGAAATATGACATGAAAGAATGTTACATGAAATGCAAGAAAATGATGATACATGACAAGTGATATATGTTATCTAAATTCTTAAAAGCTGATTTGATATTTGAGTTGTGTCTTATTATACTATGAATGGACAATTGGTACTATGGATAGTATGATCGACACTTCGAGTAAGTTCATACATAAATAATCTATCGATTCTTTTTATGTTATTATATTTTGATATCATATGAAATGTGGCTGCCTATCAAATGGTTATCTGATGTAAGTTATGAATTTAAATTGATTACGGACAATTTAGTAAAATGTTGAAAAGTGAGGAATTTCCCGGTTGAACCTTTCGAATAAAAACGATACAAATGAACTATTGTGAGGTCACGTGTGTAGTACTAAGTGCAGGCTACTATGTGTACCGGATAGTTGGTCGCATGTGTAGTACTAAGTGCAGGCTACTATGCGTACCCGAAAACTGTGATCACGTGTGTAGTACTAAGTGCAGGCTACTACGTGTACCAGATTATTGGTCGCATGTGTAGTACTAAGTGCAGGCTACTATGCGTACCAGATAGCTTCAGCTACAAGTGTGGAAATGGGAAAATGTGCAGGCAATTGTGTATCTGCTATTATTCTGATAAGTTCAACGGGAAATCGATTAAATGAAAATACATGTGAAAGTGATTATGTGATGAACAAGTGCAAGTATATGTTTATTTGAATTTATGAGCAATATGCTCGATATTTGAGTGAACCTCGGTAAAATGGAATGGATTAAGTGAATTGTGTAAAAGTGAACTTAAGTAGTAAAACAGTGTTGAACAGCAGCAGTGCATGACTTTGAAAATTTACTAAAAATTGTGTAAGTTGAATTAAATTTAAAAAAAAATTATGGAATTAAAGATTAGTCTATTTTCATATAAAAGAAACAAGGGGAGCAAAAAAGTTACATGTTATGTGATATTGTAATTTTTGTGAGACAGTGTTAGAATAAATTCGAGATCCCCTATTCTAAGTTTAGAAATTCACCATAAATTTTGAAAAAATTAATAAGAGTCATACCTTACATTAATGGATTCCTTATTGAGTTTATTTTTAAGGGAAACAAACGGAATGGTCATTGAAATTCTGTGCAGGAGAAATTTGGTTCAGAGTAGTGTGGGTCGAGTAGTCGTACCAAACAGGGAAACTTTAATGAATAAACTGTACTAATTGGCTAAACCAAAAATTCTGGAAATTTTATGGGAGAAAGATATATGAATCTAGTTTCAAGGAAAATTAAAGAAACTAAATTTGAAGTTTTCTAGCTTTAGATATGAATGATTTAGTAACTGTAACTCGATAACACAGCTTAACCTGAACATATGTAATTGTACAATTATAGTGTTTTATCTTGAAAAGCGTGGTAGTAATTGCTTATTATTTTCATATGAACTTGCTAAGCGTAAAGCTTACCCATCCTCTCCATTTCTTTAGTATTGGCAGGTCGGCTCGGGGTTGGAGATCGTCAGTGGAAAAATCATACTATCAAACTATCATTTTGGGAGAATTAATTCAAATATTAGAAATATTAAGTGAGCAGCATGTATAGGAAGTTGGTTTGTGATATATATTTTTATTATGATTTTGACCATATGTATCAGTCTGCATTGAGTTATCGTATATGATCATGAGATGTAGTCCTTATCCATTATGGTTTATAAGTTTAATTAATCGTGCCATGTCCTATGTTTTGATGTGATGATGTAGTTAGCTTTGTTTGTTATGCATGTGTTCGAAAAGTTTTGAATTAAATGAAATTTTATGGCCCGGTTTTCGTCTATGTGTATTGTTAAGTCTAGTAACACCTTGTACTCTATTCCAGCCTTGGATACAAGTAAGGGGTGTTACAGTAACACCCTAAACCCAGCCTAGACGTTATGGCCAGAACTAGAGATGTTAGCGAAAATAGGTTGAAATTCTAGAATTTGTTTGTTTAATAAAAACATCGTGAGCTCTTATTTTACAAAGATCTATTTATTTGTTCGCATATCTTACTTAACGAATTTATTGAAAAAGATATTTGGTTTCACTTTTTAAATCGTATAAATTTGCAGTGGAAATCTTTAGCACGTTAAATAGGAAAAACACGATTTGTTGTTAGAAAATCCAACATTATGCAAGTAAAACGTACGTTGTCAATAAAAACACTTTAACAATTTTGTGCAGAATAATGGAAATCCCAAAACCAAAATAGCCCCAAATGTCCAAATAGTCTAAAATTAAGAAAACATGTAAATCTCAAATTTTTTAATAAATTGAATGAACCTAAATATTATATCGAGCTCTTGTCGCACTGATCCATCTATGTCTGAAGGTTACCTAAAAGTGATAGACAGACAGAAATTGAGTTTCGAAACTCATTGTGTAATATATCATACGGAAATCAATCAGACACATTTATTAATATGCATAGGGGATTATATACCCATCCAACCCTACACACCGCTTTGCGTCGGTATTAATATGTATTAATATGTACCAATCGGACACACCATCTCCGACCATCCTAACATACCATATTGGGTATTATATACCCATCCAACCTTATACACCACTTAGAGTTGGTATGACACTTTTTAGAATATTTGTAACTGAGCTACCATTTAATTAGGCGATTTATCGCCGTTTATAAAAACATATGTGGCTGAGTCACCAAATACGACAGGTTATTAAACTGTCCACACTCCCTCTGTATAACAAATCTCATTTCAGATCCAAATGCAGAACTCACAGATATTAGATACGTTTACGATGTACATGCGTATAATAACTGATACAAAATATATATAACATTTTTTTAGATTATGCTTGTCATAATATAGATTTTACCTATCTTATATAATTTCAAACATGCATATTTATACCAAATTTAGGTTAACAAATGGTTAGAATTTGTGTTTTATAGCTTAGCTAATATCATACTAACCCAAAGGAAGGCCTATGATTGATCCAAATAATGTTTACGGCCTTAAGAAAAAATTCAGAATTTTGGGTCCACACACCTGTGTGGCCCACACAGTCTGGCACACGGTCTCACGCATGCCCGTGTGGCCCACACAGCCTAAATAGTTTGGATCGTGTGTTACACACGGTCTAGCACACGACCTTTCACACGGCCTGGTAAACGGCCATGTGGCGTCAATAGTGCAATTTTTTGGCTTTTTTCGTTTGCTATTTTCTAGGTTTCTTGTTACACATCTGGTTTGATTTTCATGTGAAAACACCCACGAGCCTACAAAAACCTAAATGCATCAATTAGAACACAAAATTAGTAAACAAAAACAATTTGAAAGACAAAGTCCTCAACTTTTCACAATAACAAAACCAACGAAATAATTTAAACCATCCAAAAACACGTTTTAACCCTGATCGCGATATTTCGTGATAGGTTTTAAATATTTATAATTACTCATTCTTGAACTAACTATTATCGCGATGTAGGCAAGTGTACCTATCGAACAGTAGTATAGTTTTAGCAAGACCGAATTGTCGAACCCAAAGGAAATAAAAGTACTAGTAATGACTGTCTTTTTATTATCTAGCCTAAGAATAATGGGGCTTTGTTTTTAACTAACTAATTATCTAAACTAAGAACTCACAAAGAATAGAATTGGGGAATTTCTTTTGGGAAAATCGATTGAATGAAGACAATACCTAAGGAAAAATCCACCTAGACTTTACTTGTTATTCTGGCTCCGAATCGGATGATTTATTCATTCAACTTGTTCCGTAGAGATCCCTAAGTTATGTTATTGTCCCTATTCAAGAATAATAACATCTAATCCCTAGATTGAATAACTAAGACTTTTCTATAATTAACACTCTAGGGTTGCATTAACTCGATCTATAAATCCCCTTATTAGGTTTCACCCTAATCCGGCAAAATCTTGTCACCCTATGTCTAGATGCGCAATCAAATCCGCTTAATTATGATAAATGTACTCTTAGAAAGGGTCTATTCCTCCTCTGAATAAGAGCTCTTGAATCAGTATCCTGGGATATCAAAACAAGAATTAAGAACACATAATTAAGAACAAGTTAAATATTTATCATACGATTCAAAAAATAATAACAAGATTCGTCTTAGGTTTCATTCCCCTTAGGTATTTAGGGGTTTTAGTTCATAACTAAATAAGAAAACATCTCAGAAAAATAAAGAATACAAAACATAAAGAAAACCCAAAACTCCTGAAGGGGAATTGAGGAGAGATCTTCAGTCTTGATGATGAATCCGGCTTCTAAGATGAATTAATCGGCTTCCTTGGAGTAATTCCTTACTCCCTATTGTCAGCCTTATTTTCTCCTCTTCTAAGGTGTATTTATAGGCTTTAGAATGCCTATGAGCCCTCAAAATTGGCCTTTTCTGAATTGGACTTAACTTGGGCTCGGCAGGGACGCCCCCGTGTGACACGCCCGTGTGCGATTACTTCAGGCCGTGCTCGAGCCTATTAGAATGCAATGGGCGTGTGCTATACCCATGTGAGTTGTGCTTCAATTCTGCCAGATTGGCACGGCCGTGTGGTATGCCTGTGTGAGGAACTCCATGCCGTGTTAAGTTCATACTTTGGCCCATTTTCTCTGTTTTTGGCCCGTTTCTCGTTCCTTTCGCTCTCTTATGCTCTCCTAAGTATAAAACATGAAATTAAAGCATTAGGAGCATCGAATTCACCAATTCTAATTGAAAATCATCCATAAAATGCGTTAAACATGGGTTAAAAATATGTATAAATTACGGTTTATCAAATACTCCCACACTTAAGCATTTGCTTGTCCTCAAGCAAAATTCTCAACTCATAATCAAAACAAATTCTCCTTAACTTATAATTCTTATCGATAATATCTCAAAATAATCTATAGGTAATCATACATTGAGAATTCAACTAAAAGAACATAAAAGTTTCAAACATTCCAAGTTGAGTATTTAATCATGCAAACATAAGTGTCTCTCCGCATCTAAGTAATTACCTTTGATTCAGAATATCACAGAGTTTCATATCCTCACTAAAGATTCACTCAAATCACTCGAGGTGTTTAAGGACAATAAATGAAGCACTCAATAGTCAATAATGAAAAGTCATTACCATAGGCTTGCATGAAAATCAAATCTCCACCACTATAATTTAATATGATACATCAATCAAAAGGTCTTTAGAGGGTTGTAGTGCAGCTTAGTTAGGGGGTGTGGTCACAAGCTGAAAGAAAGGGTTAGAATCGAGATTGAATTGAAAAATTGCCTAACTAGAAAAAGAGTTAATCTTCACTTGCGTACAACAGAGCTTCTTCTCAGAATATGGAATTACTAATATATATACATAGTTTTTTTTTTTAGAACAAGTTAAATATTCATAGACTAACTTATTACAAACAAGACATAGCTAAGCAATTTCTTCAACTCAAATCTCGACAAAAATTGGGGTTAAATTAGGGGATTTCAACAATAATGGGTTAAAGGTTAATATTAAGGGTAATACAAGAAATGGCTTGTTAGGCTCAAGGGAGTTTACTAGGGGTTAATCGTGGAGGTAGGCTTTTCATGGCATGAGTGGGTTAATCCTAAGTGCCTTAATCATTTTGATATATCAAATCAAATGGTGTGGCCTGGTCATGCATAATCAAGCAAAATCTAGAATAACAGTTCAATACTGACGCACTCAAAGCAATAATAAAAGTGGGCATGAAAGGATTAATAGATGCTTAAAAGGCTAAAAAATCTCACAAAAATTATGGCTTTTTGATGTTTAGACTCGTGAATTCCAATTCAAAGTAATACCTAGACTTGGGGAAACAACCTATAATTTTAAATTCTTAAAAATCAATTTATCATGCTTGATTCTCTAATGTCTTAAAGTTTAAATAATCAATGCATAAATCCCTATGTTTTAATTCAAGATATATCAATCAAAATCATAAATTAATTAAAATTTATCCTAAATATGATATGAGAGCTTTTCAAGAGAACAAGGTGATTATTCAGGGATTTTTCTGATAATGAAATAAATACCTCCCCCCACACTTAAGATGTACATTGCCCTCAATGTACAAAGATAGGTACTATAAAATAAAAATAAGATAGGGAGAGAAGTGAAACTTCCTGTATGATGAATTCCTCGAACTAGAGTTTCGGAGAGTAATCGGTTCGAGAGTGGAGGAGGATGCTCCGACGGTCGTAGAGGTTCATTAGTCCATAAGTCCTACGCCAATAGAATATTATATCTAGTGGTAGCTATGGTCATGGTCGAGCAGGACATGGCAGTCGTGGAGAACCTTTCTCGGTGGAGTTTTAGTTCCTATGTGATGATGAGCTTAAGAGCTCTATATAACTGTGATAAAATCAGGAACTTTTTAGGGGATACTAGGAAGAATAATTACTCGAAAAGAAATAACCGAATTTAATAATTAAAAATAAAATTTCTAAAATCTAATAAAATAAAAAGTAGTTTCAATAAAAATTAAAAACATAAAATAAATAAATATTTTTAAACATCTTTATCGCTGGATGGTTCGCGAGGTGGGACTGGCGATGAGATGTAGAGGTGTTGACAAATCTGCTGAAGAGTAGCATCAATGTTGTCAAATCGTTGAAAACACTGCTGCTCGAATAGGGTGAGGCACTTAGAGATGTTAGCATATGAAGCCGATGAACTAGACGAGAGGGTGGTGGTGGCTGAGTCGGTGGGTCCTCATGCTATGGGGGGACATCATCAGGAATGTCCTCGTAGGCCTCCTCCTCGGTAGATTGGGCGAGACGGTACTGGGGAGGGTAGGTTCCTCAGCACCTCTCGATCATCCTCATGCTAAGCATGCTCGAGATGCCTTGTGGAGACATCTGGCCGATGAGGGTGAGGGATGATTCTTGGGCTGCAGTGTTGAGGAGCCCGAAGTGTCGTGCCAACCTAGTCACGTCGGGGCCAATGGAGATGACCCCTTTCCGATGCCGCTCCGTCTGGTACTGAATTGAAAGGGCGATGAAATAGGCAAGGTCAATGATGTGCCCTTGCGACATGCACCATAAGAAGTAGACGTCGTGGGTGTTGACAATGCTAGTGCTCTCTCGCCTCTCTGTAATCGTGTGAGCTAAAATAGCGTGTAAGTGCCTCAGGAATGGTGGGAGAACTGATGCCTTGGAGCGGCTAGGATTGTACGAGGCCGTGCTAGGGGCCAAAGTGTGCCAGCACTTCGAGGGAGAGAAATGTATGTGGCGACTGAGAGCATGTAGTTCATTCTCCTCCCTGAACTCCTCCGTATATAAGCCTAGTGCCGCACCAAACTCTAGGACACTTAGCTGGTGGATTAATCCGCCTAGGAAAAATTGAACTGTGTCGGGATCATCGTACCTTGTCATTATAGTCTGAAGATGGAACATTGAGCAGAGTTCCATTGTGAGCTCGAGGTATGTCGGCTCAATAATCCTGAAGAACAGCTCCCAAGGGTCGGTGGTTAAGAGAGCCCGAATCGCGTCAGCCATCTGAACTTGTTCTATGGCAGCCCAGTCGATGCAGCGGCCTGCAATTAAGGGTCAGGCCCGAAGTATTTGGAACAGTTCTTCTTGGGGCCATCGGGGGAACTGTAAGAGAGGGTGACGAATTTTTATGGTTTGGCCCGAGAAAGATGACGCTCCCTTCCTCTTCTTCGAGGCTGGTACGGCGGTTTTCTTTCCTCTTGAAGACGACATGGTACCTGCGATCAGAATCATCAAGTCATCTTGATGAGTGGTCAAAGTAGAAGGAATACAATTTTTAATTAAAAAGACGAATTTTAGCTACAACCAAACATAACTAATATAATAATTTCGTGACTTTATCATTGTATGTAGTAATGGCATGTGTAAGACAAAAGAATAAAGCTTTCCTAACAACATGAAATGTATGATAAATAATTGAAAAATGAAAATTACATGAGAGACATTGGCATGGAAATGTCATGAGGATGGGCATGGCAAAGTCATGGGTATGAAGTTTCCCTAATCACTTGATTTTAACATGCATTGTATAATAACTAACCTAAGAATGCAAACAAAAGGATAAAATAATGAACAAAATGAAAAATAGTTCAAAAGCAATGAAAATTATGCTAATAATAAGCATTAGTAATGAGTAAAATAGAAGTGAAGGGAGTAAACAAATGCTAAGGGAGAGAGATTGAGCGTCAAAAATGAAGTTGAATGCGGCGCACGGGCGTGGCAGGGGGGCCGTGTGGAGTTGCAGCGGTTAGGGATAGGGTTTTTGAATGGAGAAGAAAGTGAATAGTACAGGGTATTTATAGATTTTGGGGCGCACGGCCATGTCACATGCCCGTGTCCTCCACTTTCAGCCATGCGATTCACAAATTTCAAATTTGGGCACGTCTGACATTTAGTACACGCCCGTGTTCCTTGGGCGTATGGGTTCACACAACCGTATCGCACGACCGTGTCTAGCTTCGTTCGCTTCTCCCATGCCCTTGTGTGCAAGCCCCACGCCCGTGTTAATTTAACAGGTTCGACCACGGGTGTTAGACATGGGCGTGTCTCACGCCCATGCTAGTTTCTCAGTTTCAACCACGGGTCTTCCACACGGGCGTGTCGCACGCCCGTGTTGTTTTGGAAGGCTTGACTACAGCCATATCGCACGGCTGTAGCATTTAATTGTAGCCCGTGTTGGGGAAATCTTTTGCCTGCCTTCACATAGCCTTATGCACGCCCGTCTGCTTGGCCGTGTCTCTGTGAAAACACCTGTATTCAAGATTTCTATTAGTAAGTTAGGAGTTAAATACCAAAATTTAAAGAAATTAATATTGTTAGTGCTCGGGTTGCCTCTCAAGAAGCGCTTATTTATAGTCTAAGCTCGACTTACCTCTTCAGTGAATGGTCATGGTGGTTTAAGGAGTTTATACTCCTCATTCCTGCTATTAATCTCATCAAAATAAGGTTTTAAGCGGGTGTTGTTTACCGTAAAAGTGCCGAACTTGGGATGACTCACCTGTATTCAAGATTTCTATTAGTAAGTTAGGAGTTAAATACCAAAATTTAAAGAAATTAATATTGTTAGTGCTCGGGTTGCCTCCCAAGAAGCGCTTATTTATAGTCTAAGCTTGACTTACCTCTTTAGTGAATGGTCATGGTGGTTTAAGGAGTTTATACTCCTCATTCCTGCTATTAATCTCATCAAAATAAGGTTTTAAGTGGGTGTTGTTTACCTTAAAAGTGCCGAACTTGGGATGACTCACCTCCACCGTACCGAATGGAAAAATACTGAGTACCGTTAGAGGGATTTCCTCATTCGATGTGGTAGTGACAATGTGGGGATTCGCGGCATCTAATAGGACCTTATCACTAACCTTAAGTTGATTTGGAGAGGTATTGGGCTCATTTTGGCGTAATTTCGATTTGTCGGGTGTTCTTGGTTTGTGTGTTTGCCATTCATCAAGTTCCTCAATCTTCGATCTTCATGAACAAGTTCTCTACTATTGCTTGAGAACGACTCGTGTGCTTCCTTCAGACTCATTTTCTGCAAAGTATGTTGCACCATATTGTTAGTTTTAGTAGGATGGTTTAAATAATTACCTTCAATCCCTGATGTGTTGCCAGAATTTCGAGCTTGAAGGGTGATTGTTTCGTCTCCCACCTAGAGTGTGAGTTCACCTGTGCCAACATCAATAATGGTTTTAGCAGTTGCTAAAAAGGACCTTCCTAGGATTAAGGGAGTGTTGCTATCCTCTTCTATGTCTAGAACAATAAAGTCAACGGGAAATATAAATTTATCGATTTTAACTAGCACATATTTGATAATACCTCTATGGAATATTATAGTTTTATCTGCTAATTAAATGCTCATCCTAGTCTATTTGGGTTTCCCGAGACCTAGTTGCTTGAACATTTTGTAAGGCATGCGTTGATACTAGCGCCTAGATCAGCCAATGCATAATTAACGTCTAAACTACCAATTAAGCAAGGAATCGTAAAACTCCATGGATCTTTTAGTTTGTTGGGTAGTTTATTTTGGAGAATGGCCGAGCAAACTGCGTTCAGCTCCACATGCGTTGCCTAGTCCAACTTTCGCTTATTTGCTAAAAGCTCCTTTAAAAATTTCATTTCGTTTGGCATCTGCGATAGAGCTTCAATAAACAGTAAGTTAATATGTAATTTTTTTAAGAGTTTAAGGAATTTACCAAATTATTCATCTGAGCGGTCTTTCCTTGTCACGTTGGGGTATGGCACACGAGGTTTATATTCAACAGTCATTGGTTTGTTTTTATTATAATCAACCTCACCTTGACCTTTGCTTTCCACAGTTTCTTGCCTCGGCTCAACGACTCCTTTGTTATCTTGAATATTAATTGCGTTGAGCTATTCTCTTGGGTTGGGTTCAATATTACTTGGCAAGCTACCTTGTGGTCGTTCAGAGATTAGTTTGGACAGCTGGCCTATCTGAGTTTCGAGCCATTGGATAGACGCTTGTTGATTTTTAGGTGCTGTCTCAGTGTTCTGAAAATGAGTTTTCGACATCGAAATAAACTTTTAGAGCATCTCTTCAGGGTTTGGCTTCTTTTCCTGTTGGTAGGGTGGTTGTTGGTAGCTCGGAGGATGTTGTGGTCTTTGATTTCCTTGATCGCCCTACGAGAAATTGGGGTGGTTCCTCCAACCTACATTATAAGTGTTACTGCATGGATTGTTTTGAGGTCGAGGATTATTACCCATGTAATTTAATTGCTCGTTATCCATGTTGTGGTCATAAGGTTGGTATTACGAATGGTTTGTTCCACTGCTACTTGCTTCGCACTGCATTACTGGGTGAACCTGTGAAGAATTAAGAAAACCATCAATCTTTTTATTTAAGAGTTCTACCTGATTAGAGAGCATGGTGACTTAATCGGTGTTATAAACACCGACTGTTTTCGTTGGCTTTGTCCTCATGACTTGCCACTGAAAGTTATTCAGTGACATCTCCTCTATAAACTCATAGGCATCTTCCGGTGTTTTATTATTGATGGTTCCGCCCGCCGCTGCGTCAACCATTTGCAGAGTCGAAGGATTCAAACCATTGTGAAATGTTTGTACTTGGAGCCAAATGAGGGCACCTTCTCAAAAGGTCCTTGTATCTCTCCCATGCATCGTCAGAAATGCCATTGATTTTAAATGTATCACAAAATTCTAGAAAGTTTGCTAAGTGAGCGTTGGGATCTTCATCCTGCAAAACATCAAACTGAACAAATTTCTGTATCATCTGAATAGTGTTAGGTTTTAATTCAAAAGTATTTGTAGCTACAGAAGATCTAACTATGCTAGATTCAGTTCCTGATAAAGAAGGTTTAGCATAATCATACATAGTGCGCGGAGCAGGATTTTGATTAACGGCAATTGCAAGAGGTAGCTGATTGCCTTGGTTTTTAGCCATCTCTTCGATTAGGGGTTGAGTATCGTCTTCTTGCTTGTTCTCTGTGTATCTTAAGCTTCGCCTTATTTCTCTTTGGTTTCTACAAACTATACGATCGATTTCTTCGTCAAAAAGTATTGGCCCTGACAGGTTTCTTCTAGTCATAAACTATGTAAACCTGCCAAAAGAAAGAAAGAGTAGGTTAATAAATAATAATAAAAATTAAATTAAATTAAATTGCAAGAAAAATAAATGGCTAAAGTAATAAAAATTGAGCGTTCGTAATATCTAGTTCCCTGGCAACGGCACCAAAAACTTGATCGCGATATTTCGAGATAGGTTTTAAATATTTATAATTACTCGTTCTTGAACTAAATATTATCGCGATGTAGGCAAGTGTATCTATCGAACAGTAGTATAGTTTTAGCAAGATCGGATTGTCGAACCTAAAGGAACTAAAAGTACTAGTAATGACTGTCTTTTTATTATCTAGCCTAAGAACAATGGAGTTTTGTTTTTAACTAACTAATTATCTAAACTAAGAACTCACAGAGAATAGAATTAGGGAATTGCTTTTGGGAAAATCGATTGAATGAAGACAATACCTAAGGAAAAATCAACCTAGACTTTACTTGTTATTCTGGCTCTGAATCTGACGATTTATTCATTCAACTTGTTCCGTAGAGATCCCTAAATTATGTTATTATCCCTATTCAAGACTAATAACGTCTAATCCCTAGATTGAATAACCGAGACTTTTCTCTAATTAACACTCTAGGGTTGCATTAACTCGATCTATGGATCCCCTTATTAGGTTTCACCCTAATCCGGCAAAATCTTGTCACCCTATGTTTAGACGCACAATCAACTCCACTTAATTATGATAAATGTACTCTTAGACAGGGTCTATTCCTTCTCTGAATAAGAGCTTATCTTGAATCAGTATCATGGGATATCAAAACAAGAATTAAGAACACATAATTAAGAACAAGTTAAATATTTATCATACGATTCAGAAAATAATAACAAGATTCGTCTTAGGTTTCATTCCTCTTAGGTATTTAGGGATTTTAGTTCATAACTAAATAAGAAAACATCTCAGAAAAGTAAAGAATACAAAACATAAAGAAAGCCCAAAACTCTTGAAGGGGAATTGAGGAGAGATCTTTAGTCTTGATGATGAATCTGGCTTCTGAGATGAATCAATCAGCTTCCTTGGAGTAATTCCTTACTCCCTATTCTTCGCCTCCATTTCTCCTCTTCTAGGGTGTATTTATAGGCTTTGGAATGCCTATGAGCCCTCAAAGTGGCCTTTTTCCGAATTGGACTTAACTTGGGCTCGGTAGGGACACGCCCTTGTGACACGCCCGTGTGCTATTACTTCTGGCCGTGTTCGAGACTGTTAGAATGGCATGGGCGTGTGCTATACCCGTGTAAGTCGTGCTTCGATTCTGCCAGATTGACACGGCCGTGTATGCTCGTGTGAGGAAGTCCAGGCCGTGTTAAGTTCGTACTTTGGCCCATTTTCTCTGTTTTGGGCCTGTTTCTCATTCCTTTCGCTCTCCTATGCTCTCCTAAGTATAAAACATGAAATTAAAGAATTAGGAGCATCAAATTCACCAATTCTAATAGAAAATCATCTATAAAATGCATTAAACATGGGGTAAAAATATGTATAAATTATGGTTTACCAAACCCATACCACTAAACGAACAGCAACACCGTGAAGATTAAATTGCCGAAGGAACACCAAATGTTTCATAATTTTCTCCTAAAACAATTTGAATCAATTAGATAGCATACCATACGGATTTTTCACTACAATTTGGATATCCCAACAATAGAATCCCCAACACCCAACGAACAATTCCAGTACTAGAATAGGAAAGAACAAACGACACCTTACCTTTATGGATTGAAAACCAAAACAAGAGACCCACGAACGGATTAAAAATAATTGCAAAATTAGAAGGTAGAACACAAGAATTGAAAGCACAAAAAGAAGGGAAAGAAACAAGAATATATGTGAAAGGCCATTAGAAAAAACAAAATTGAAAAGAAAAAAAAAAGAAAATAGAATGACAAAAATAAAAAGGAAAAGATAGTGGGAATGTTGCACATTAATTAGGCCTAGAAATAAGAATTTAACCAAAATACAACTACCTACTAACCCCCCAAATCCCATCCAAATCCAAAAAATTCCTTATAGTTAGATTTCAACTCAACTT
Source organism: Gossypium arboreum (assembly GCF_025698485.1). Taxonomy (NCBI): domain Eukaryota; kingdom Viridiplantae; phylum Streptophyta; class Magnoliopsida; order Malvales; family Malvaceae; genus Gossypium; species Gossypium arboreum. The sequence continues at coordinate 7,098,761 of NC_069073.1, read as the reverse complement.
TTACTAATCGAACAACATATAAAGAAATTAGCAAAAATGCTCTCACAGGGATTCGGACCTGATAAGCCATAAAAGTAACATATTTTAATCCCATTCTTGATGTGTTTTTGGATGATTTGTTATTTAATTTAGTGAATTTGATGCTCCTAATCCTTTAATTTCATGTTTCTATACTTAAGAGAGCATAAGGGAGCAAAAGGAGCAAAAAATGGGCCAAAATCGGACAAAACGAGCTATTTTCAGGAACCATAATGCCTGAAAATTCCCACACGGGCTGAGCACATGCCCGTGTGAGACACATAGGCTGGCCACACGTCCATGTTCCAGCCCGTGTTGATATCGTTCCTTGTTTCCCAAACACACGGAAAAAGCTAATTTTTAGGGTTGCTAAGCATTCTAAAGTCTATAAATACACACTAGAAGAGGATCTAATAGAGGACGCAAAGTAGAACGAAGAAATTACTTGAAGAATGCCGTTAGAATCAACTCAATAGCAGGATCTCCTTCAAGATTGAAGATCTCCAGTCAACTTCTCTAGAAGTTTTTGGGTTTTTTTATGTTTTGTAGTTTTCCTAATTTTGAGACGTTCTCCTCTCAAAGTATGAACTAAATTTCCTAGATACCTAGGGAAGATAAAACTTATGACGGATCTTGTTATTTAATTTTCTGAATTACATGATAAATACTTGATTTCTTGATCTCAATTATGTGTATTCCATGTTTTAAAGTTTTCAGGATATTAATTCATGATTGATGTGCTTAATTCAGTGGAGCAAAAGTCCCCGTTTAAGAGTAGATCTGGCATAATTGAGTGGAGTTGCATGCAATACTAGAAATAGAATGACATAAATCTACCAGATTAGAGTCAAATCTAATGAGGGAATCCATAGATCGAGTTAATACGACAATAAGGGTTTTAATTAGAAAGAGATTTCAATTAATCAACCTAGAGGTAGTTATTTTTATTCTTGAAAGAGATATTAATATAATTTAGGGATTTCTAAGGATCAAGTCAAGTGAATAATTCGTTTAATTCAGATTCAGAATAATAAGTGAAGTCTGGGTGGATTCTTTCCTGGGTATTGTCTCTCTTATTGGTTTATTCGATTATTTTCTTATTTATTCTCTGTTGCGTCCTTAATAATTAGATAATTTTAGATTTAAAACAAACTTCTTCAATTTATTAGCTAGATAATGGAAAGATAGTAAGTACTGGTACTTTTAGTCCTTGTGGATACAATATTCCTGACTCACCATAGCTATACTATTATTCAATAGGTGCGCTTGCCTTTGTCATGATTTTAGTTAGTTAAGTGAATCATCATCAGGACCAGTAACCTCAAACACAGAACCAAAGCCCTTAACCACAGAAGCAAATACTTAATCATGGAAAAAATTGGTAAAACATAAATTCATATTTCTTGGGGGCATTACCACTTTACCCCCTAAAAGAAATTTGGGCCTTAAAATTTACCTGATTCAAACAAATGTGGATATTGTTGTCAAATCGAACCCTCAAGTTCCCAAGTGACTTTCTCAGTGTCAAGATTCTACTATAGAACCTTAACTAATAGAATGGAGCTCCTCCGCAAGACCTTAACGTCTCAATCCAGAATATGAATCGGCTCCTCCTAAAACGTCAAATTTGATATACCTCAATCTTCTCAACAAAAATAATATTATATGGGTCTGACCAATACTGTCTCAACATAGAGATGTGGAACACATAATGAATACGATCCAACTTTGGAGGTACGTCTAACTGATAGGTAACCGGCCCACACATTTCAGAATCTGTTAGACCTAATGAACATAGGGCTCAACTTGCCCTTATGTCCAAACCGGATGACCTTCTTCCACGAAGATACCTTAAGAAAAACATAGTCTCCTACAAAATACTCGATATCTCACCTCTTCAGATCTAAATTAGACTTTTGTCTATCAGAAGTCACCTTAGGACAATCCCAAATCAGTTTAACTTTGTTCTCAATCTTAGAAACCAACACAGGATCTAGAACTCGTCGCTCACCCAACTCTGTCTAGCACAATGGAGTACGAACTTATGACCACATAAAGCCTCGTATGGTGCCATCTGAATATTGGACTAGAAGCTGTTATTATACAAGAAATCAACCAATGGCGAAAACTCCTCCCAACTACCTCGAAAATCGATGGCGCAACTCTATAACATATCCTTTAGTATCTGAATCACCCTATCAGATTGTCTATTTGTCTAAGGATGGAACGCAATACTAAAATCCAATCTAGTACCTAGAGCCTCATAAAGCTTCTTCTAGAACCGAAAAGTGAAGCCAGGATCTCTATTAGAAATAATCGAGACTGAAACTCCATGAAGTCTAACGATCTCGGAAATATACAACTTAGCCCATTTTTGAAGGGAATAATACATCCTAACAGGAAGAAAATGGGTAGACTTAGTCAAACGATCCATGATAACCCAAATAGAACCCTTTTTAGTGGGTGTTAAGGGCAACTCACTAACAAAGTCCATAGTCACTTGCTCCTATTTCCAAAAGGGAATCTTAATCGGTTGAAGCAAACTCGAAGGCAGTTGGTGCTTAGCCTTAATTTGCTAGCATGTTAGACAATGAGAGACGAAATCTTTTACCTATTGTTTCAAACCAGGCCACTAGTATACCTCTCGGAGATCCCAATACATTTTATTTCTACAGGGATGCATACTATAAAGGCTACTATACACTTCCCACAGAATGGATTGCTTAAAATTAGAATAATTAGGCACACAAACCCAACCTCAAAAGCACAAAACCCCATCATTGTTCAGCCAAAAATCAAAAGTGGTACCATCTTCAACCTATGGAATCGCAGAACCAAAGAATCATCCCCTAACTGTTTAACTCAAATCTGATCAATCCAAGTTGACTTAACTTGCAACTCGGCTAATAAACTCCCATCATCAAACAGACTTAGGCGAGCAAACATCACCCTCAAATCAATCATCCCTTTATGACTAAGACTATCGGCCACCACATTGGCCTTACCGAGATGATACTAAATCGTACAATCGTAGTCTTTAAGCAACTCAATGCATCTACTTAGCTTAAGGTTAAACTCCTTCTAAGTTAAAAGATATTTGAGGCTCTTGTGATTGGTGTAAATGATACACCTCTTACTATACAGATAGTGCATCCAGATTTTTAAGGCGAAGAAAATCGCAGCTAACTTTAGATTGTGCATGGGATAGTTGCATTCGTACGACTTAAGCTGTCAGGATGCATAAGCCACCACCTTACTGTCTTTCATCAGAACACAACCCAAACCAACATGTGATGCATTACTATAAACCACAAACTATTTATCATATTCAAGTTATATCGGAATAGAAGCCTGAGTCAAAATAGATTTAAACTTTTCAAAGCTCGTTTACTGCCCATCAATCCATAAAAATGGTGCGTTTTTATGGAACAACTTAGTTAGAGAAGCTACAATAAGCGAAAACCCCTAAAAAATATTCAGTAATAACCCACTAACCCAAGGAAGCTACAAATCTCAGACACATTCTTAAGCTGTTTCCACTCAAGTACAACCTCGATTTTCTTAGGACCGACTTGGATCGACTTGGATCCCCTTCGTAGACACCACATGCCTTAGAAACGTTAGCTCCTTTAACAAGAACTCGCATTTGCTAAACTTAGCACATAACTTTTTCTCACGGAGTATTCGAAGAATTACGCTAAGATGGTCATCATAATCATCTACAATTTTATATTATACCAAAATTTCATCGATGAAGACCACGAAAAACTAATCCAAATACGGTTGAAAAACTCAATTCATAAGGTTCATGAATTCAGTCGGAGCACTCGTCAAGTTGAAGGGCATGACTAAGAACTTATAGTGCCCATAACGAGTCCTAAAAGCAATTTTATGAAAATCAGCCTCCTTCACCTTAAGTAGTTTTATTATTGCCCCTCTCTCAGACTCTTTTTCATGCTCAGCGCACTTAACTTCCTCAGCAATCTTTACCTTGTCCACCAAGATAGCAAAAACTCGTTCCTTCTGTGGAGCTATCAGAACCTTGAAGTTATACCTCAGCCCTCCCTCGAATCGAATACATTTATCGTAGTCTGTTGATACCAGCCTACGAGCATATCTACTTAATCTCATAATTCAACCACGATCTTATCTCCTTGAGTAAGACCCATAACCTCACGTTTACGAGCCTCCACATAAATCGTTCTAACATACCTACTCAAACTATTAATCACCACTGATAGCATTACTATAAACCACAAACTATTTATCATATTCAGGTTGTATCACAACCCAAACCAACATGTGATACATTACTATAAACCACGAACTATTTATCATATTCAAGTTCTATCAGAACAGCAGCCTAAGTCAAATCTATTTCAAAGCTCGTTTGCTACTCATCAATCCAGAAAAATGGTGTGTTTTTACGGAACAAATTAGTTAGAGAAGCTGCGATAAGCGAAAACCCTTAAAAAATCTTCGGTAATAACCCACTAACCCAAGGAAGCTACAAATCTCAGACACATTCCTAGGCTATTTCCACTCAAGTACAGTTTCGATTTTTTTAAGACTGACTCGGATCAATTCGGATCCCCTTCGTAGACACCACATGCCCTAGAAAAGTTACATCCCTTAACAAGAACTCGCATTTGCTAAACTTAGCATATAACTTTTTCTCACGGAGTATCTGAAGAATTACTCTAAGATGGTCATCTTAATCATCCACAATTTTAGAGTATACCAAAATGTCATCGATGAAGACCACGAAAAACTAATCCAAATACAGTAGAAAAACTCAATTCATAAGGTTCATGATTGCAGTCGGAGCACTCGTCAAGTCGAAGGGCATGACTAAGAACTTATAGTGCCCATAACGAGTTCTAAAAGAAATTTTATGAAAATTAGCCTCATTCACCTTAAGTAGTTTTATTATTGCCCCTCTTTCAGTCTCTTTTTCGTGCTCAGTGCACTTAACTTCCTCAGTAATCTTTGCCTTGTCCACCAAGATAGCAAAAACTCGTTCGTTTTGTGGAGCTATCAGAACCTTGAGGTTATACCTCAACCCTTCCTCGAATTGAATACATTTATCGTAGTCTGTCGATACCAACCTATGAGCATATCTACTCAATCTTACAAATTCAACCACGGTTCTATCTCATTGAGTAAGACCCATAAACTCACGTTTATGAGCCTCCACATAAATCGTTCCAACATACCTGCTCTGGAAGGCATTCTTGAAGATTCCTAGGAAATCTGGTCAAGTTGAGTACCTCCCGTAACCATTAATTACCACTGATATACCTCGTCGCGAAGCAAAGATACTGCACCCTTTAATTTTTGCTCGGGAGTGCAGTCAATATTGTTCATGATACTCTTTGTCGCCTCCAATGAATATTTGGCCACAGTTAGGGCGACTCCAATGACAGCCCTAAAAAGTTCAACATCGTTGGATCGAGGTCGACTAGTTACCAACCCTTGGTTCCCAGATCTAGAATGGGGCCCAGTGACCTTCTCCAAAACTCTCAACATGGCTTGGGACAATGCGCCATCCCCATCCGTCTGTGTCTTAGACCTGGTCTTAGCAGTAGGTGTACTTGGCGTTTCACTTGTATTTAAATTAGGTATGTTGCCCATCAAGGACGTCTCATCTCAAGCAACTCTATGGCGCCAGCCGCTCCCACGGGTATCATGCCCTCTTGTTCCATATACACTCATCGTATATTATCTACATTACATCATTTTATGTATTAGTTCAATTTTTTTCTTTTTATCGGATGTTTTATGTCAGAAAGTCTTATTAGAGTATTTCCCAGAATTGCTATAGTTTTGGACTAGAGCATAAGTATTTCTAATACTACAGATTTGTTTCTATCTAACCGATTTAACTAAACAGAAATAGTTACAGGATCGACACTGGAGACTCCATATTCTATAAATTTTATTTTTTAGATTAAAACAAAAATGATTTTTGTTCGGAAAATAGTTTTCATAAAATTTTAAAAACCCAAAATTTCGCAGCTCGAGTTTTACAACATACTTTGGTACCACCAAATATAACACCCTAAACCCAGCCTAGACTTTATGGCTAGATCTAGGGATGTTATCAAAAATAGGTTGAAAATCTAGAATTTGTTTGTTAAAAAGAATGTCGTAAGCTCTTATTTTACAAAAATCTAGTTATTTGTAAGCATATCTTACTTAATTGATTTATTGAAAATGAAATCTAGTTTCAATTTTTAAATCTTATAAATTTGCATTAGAAATTTTTAGCACGTTAAATTTAGGAAAAAAGTGATTTTTTGTTTGAAAATCTTACAAATGCAGATAAAACATATGTTGTCGATAAAAATTCTTTAACAATTTCGTGTGGAATAACGAAAATAAAATCCATAAACCAAAATAGCCCCAAATATCCAAACAGTCCAAAATTAACAAAACACGTAAAACACAAATTTTTAATAAATCAAATAAACCTAAATATTATACCGAGCTCCTATCGCACCGACCCATCTATATTTGAGGGTTACCTGAAAGTGACAGATAAATAGAAAGTAAGTTTTCGAAACTCAGTGTGTAATATATCATACGGAAATTAATCAAACACATGTATTAATATGTATATCTGAAATAGAGCTTATTAGAACATAACAGATGTAGATATAATCCTACCCACATCTACTACACACCATCTCCAACCATCCTACACACCATATAGGGTATTATATACCCATCCAACCCTACACACTGTTTAGTGTCGGTATGACACTTTTTAGAATATATGCAGCTAAGTTGCCAATTTATTAGGCGATTTATCGCCGTTTACAGAAACATATGTGGCTGTGCCACCAAATACGGAAGGTTATTAAATTGTCCACACTTCCTCCATATAAAAAATCCCACTAGATGCAAATACAGAACTAACAAATATTAAATATGTTTACGATGTACATGCGTACAATGATTGATACAAAAAATATATAACATTTTTTAGATTATGCTTATCATAATATATATTTTACCTATCTTATATCATTTCAAACATGCATATTTATATCAAATATATGCTAAAAGATGGTCAGAATTCGTATTTTATAACTTAATTAATAACATACCGACCCTACGAAAGGCCTACGATCAATCCAAATGACGTTTATGACCTTAGGAAAAAAATTAGAACTTCTGGCCCACACGCCTGTATGGCCTACACGACCCAAATAGCCTAGACCGTGTGTCACATATGGTCCAGCACACAACCTGCCAGATGGTTGTGTAGTGTTGATAGTGCAGTTTTTTTTTTGCTTTCACTGTTCGTTGTTTTTCGGGTTTCTCATTACATACCTAGTTCGATTTTGATGTGAAAACACCCACGAGCCTACCAAAACCTAAATGCATCAATTAGAACGCCAAATTAGTAAAGAAACAATGATTTGAAAGACAGATTTCTCGATTTTTCCCAATAACAAAAATAAGGAAACAATTTAAACTATCCAAAAACACATTTGAACCCATACCACTAAACAAACAACAACACAGTGCCGGAGGAACACCAACTGCTTCACAATCTTCTCCTAAAATGATTCGAATCAATTAGATAGTATACAACATAGGTTTCTCACTACAATTTCGAAATACCAACAAAAGAATCCCAAACACATAATGAACAATTCCAATACAGGAAAGAACAAACGACTTACATTTACGAATTGAAAACCAAAGCAAGAGAGCCACGAACAGCTTGAAAATAGTTGTAAAATTAGAAGATAGAATGCAAGAATTGAAAGTATAAACAGAAGGGAAAGAAACAAGAACAGACGTGAAAGGCCCAGAGAAGAAACAAAATTGAAAAGAAAGAAAAGAGAGAAGAATTTGGAATGTGTTATAAATAAATGTGAATGTCCATATTCTAACCCCCCTCATTGATGAGGTAAAACCTCCTATTCATTATACAATATTTAATATATGTGTTAATGAAGCACTTAAGTAAGCTTCATTTATGGTATTGCATTGAATGTTAATCACTTATAAATTATAAATAGAATCTTTACCTGAGTGAAATAAAAAAGGAGAAAAATTATCTTGTATTTTCATCCACTTTTTTTATTGTTTTATTAAAATTTCTATAACACGTTATCAGCATGAGCTTCTGCGAGTTCATAGTGAAGTTCATGTCATTTCGACTTTATATAATTTACTCGTATAACTCCCGTTAAACTATATATGGTATACATATTTTCATAATTCTTTTATTTTATTTTCTAGATGAAATATTTGTTTTGGGTAACATTTGCACATTTATTTTTACAACTAAAATCTAATAATGATAATTATATATACATGTTATTTTTATTAAAAGAAATTTCAATTAATTTAATTTGTGTTAAGTTATTATTATGACTATTCCTCTTTATGCCAATATTTGACACACATATTATTATTTAGCAAATTTGGTATATATAATTGAATTATTTTACGATTGAGAATACTTATCATTTTACTAATATTTTTTTATTTTGATTCAAGTGATTATAATGTCAAGTCTTGCCAAACTTGAATTTGCGGCCTTAGACATCTCAGGCAAGAATTATTTGTCATGGGTGTTAGTTGCTGAAATTCACCTAGATGCTAAAGGTCTAGGAAATTCTATATTAGCAGATAAAGAAGCATCTAATCAAGGAAAGGAAAAAGCAATGATTTTCATCCGTCATCATCTGCATGAAGGATTAAAAGTGGAATATCTCACTGTGAATGACCTTCTTGAGTTGTGGAAAAATTTGAAAGCACGAGAAAAATTCTCTTGTATTTTCATCCACATTTATTTATTGTTTTATTAATTTTTCTATAACACGTTATCAACACGGTTTAACCATCAGAAAACTGAGATACTCCCTAAAGCTCGTTATGATTGGATGCACTTACGATTGTAAGATTTTAAGACTGTAAATGAATACAATTCAGAACTTTTCAAAATTGGTTCTCAACTAAAATTATGTGGAGAAAACATAACTGATGAGACTTGTTAGAGAGAACATTTTCAACCTTTCATGCTACTAATGTGCTCCTGCAGCAGCAATACCGTGAAAAAGGTTTTAAAAGGTATTCTGAATTGATTTCATGCCTTTTGGTGGCTGAACAAAATAATGAGCTATTGATGAAAAATTATGGAATTCGTCCCACCGGTTCTGCACCATTCCCTGAAGTGAATGTAGTAGTACACAATAATTATGAAAATAGAAAATATAGAGGTAGCGACAGTGATCGTGGACGTAATGGGGAACGTGATCGAGGATGTATTAGTAATTGTTATCGTGGTGGTCATAACAATGATACTTCTAACCACCAGAAAAAGAATAATAATGAAAGACAAGAAAGAAGTGGTCAAAATAATCCTTCAAAGATTGTTGAGAATATATGCTATAGATGTGGTATGAAGGGGCATTGGTCACGTACCTGTCGTACGCCTGAGCATTTAGTAAAACTTTATCAAGCATCCATTAAAAAGAAGGGAAAGCATATTGAGACAAATTTTATATCCCAAAATGATGAAATGGAGGCAAAAGATGAAGATATTCACTATAATACTAAAACTGACCATGCCTACGAGGGTGATAAATTTAATGACCTTAATAATATAACTCACCTAGATGTAGCAGATTTCTTTGAGAATAATTAGAAAAATTGATGTTATTTTGACATTTATATTGTTTTAAGTATATTTTATTTTCTTACATAAAGAATAATTTATATATTTAATAAATATTTGCAATGTTTCTCATATTATATTTTGTTTGTTTTTATGAAGAATATGAATATTCAAAAAAATTTCAATGGACCCAAAATCAATGGAGATACGTGTCTTGCAGATAGTGCTACAACACATACGATACTCAAAGATAAAAAATATTTTTCTCATTTGAAAATGAGTAATGCCCATGTTAATACAATATCGGGTAATTCAAAACTTATTGAAGGCTCTAGAAGAGCTATTATATTATTACCTAAAGGTACAAAATTTGTCATTGATGATGCTTTATATTCCACTAAGTCTCAAAGAGATTTATTGAGTTTTAAAGATATTCGTCTCAATGGATATCATATTGAGACTATGAATGAGAAAAATGTTAAATATCTATATATTACAAATGTTGAATGTGGAAAGAAATATGTTTTGGAGAGGCTACCTGCTTTTTCATCAGGTTTATATTATACACATATTAGTGCAATTGAGTCACATGTTACTACAAACCAGAAGTTTGTAGAACCACATACTTTTACTATTTGGCATGACCGATTAGGCCATCCTGGACCTATTATGATGCGAAGAATCATCGAGAATTCAATTGGACACCCATTAAAGAACCAAAAGATTCTTGAATTCAAGGATTTATCTTGTGTCTCTTGTGCTCAAAGAAAATTGATTTTTAGACCATCACCAGCTAAAGTTAGGATTTAATCTCCCGCATTTCTAGAACGTATTCAAGGTGATATATGTGGGCCCATTCATCCACCATGTGGACCATTCAAATATTTTATGGTATTAATATATGCATCTAGCAGGTGGGCACATGTGTGTCTATTATCGACTTGCAACCTTGCGTTTGCGAGACTACTTGCTCAAATAATTCGATTAAGAGCACAATTTCCAGATTATGCAATCAAAACTATTCGTCTTAATAATGCTAGTGAGTTTACATCCCAAGATTTTAATGATTATTGTATGTCAATTAGGATAAAAGTTAAACATCCTGTAGCTCATGTTCATACACAAAACGGTTTAGCTGAATCGTTTATCAAACACCTTCAACTAATAGCTCGGCTATTGCTCATGAGAACAAAACTCCCTATTACAGCTTGGGGATATGCTATTTTGCATGCAGTAGCACTTGTGCGCTTAAGGCCAACAAGTTATAATAAGTACTCCCCATTACAATTGGCTTTTGGTCAGGAGCCAAATATTTCCCATCTTAGAATTTTTGGATGTGCAGTATATGTTCCAATTGTTCCACCACAACGCACAGAGATGGGTCCTCAAAGGAGGTTGGGAATATATGTTGGTTATGAATCTCCTTCTATAATTAAATATGTTGGACCATTAACTGGAGATTTATTAACTGCACGATTTATTGATTGTCATTTTGGTGAAACAACATTCCCAACATTAGGGGAAGAGAAAATACAACTGGTAAAAGAAATTGCATGGAATGGATCATCAATATCTCAATTAGATCCTCGTACAAGTCAATATGAACAAAAAGTTCAAAGGATTATACATTTGCAAAACATTGCCAATCAACTGCCAGATTCATTTACTGACCTAAAGAGAATTACAAAATCTCACATACCAGCTAAAAATGCTCCAATACGAATTGATATCCCAATAAGACAAATTGTTAGTGCAAAAGAAAGTAATCCACGCCTGAAGCGTGGAAGGCTAATTGGTTCCAAAGATAAAAATCCTCGTAAAAGGAAATGAGCAATTATTCCAAATGGTAATATTGCGGAGGCAAGTGCCCCAGAAGAGGCGAAAGATATAACTAATCAAAAAAAACCCAGAAGAGGTTCAGGTACCTGAAAATGGTGATAACGAAGAAATCTCAATAAGTTATGTTACTTTAGGAAAAAGATGGAGCCGAAAAAATATAGTTACCGACAACAATTTTTCTTATAATGTTGCTATTGAAATAGCAAAAGAAAATGAGGATCTTGAGCCTAAATCTATTGAGTAATGTAGAAATAGAAAAGATTGGTCAAAATGGAAAGATGCAATTCAAGTGGAATTAAATTCACTTTCTAAACGTGAGGTTCTTAGACCTATAGTCCAAACCCCTAAATATGTAAAGCCAGTAGGATATAAATGGATATTTTTATGAAAACTAAATGAGAAAAATGAAGTCGTAACATATAAATCACGACTTGTACCACAAGGATTTTTGCAAAGACCCGGCATTGATTATGAAGAGACATATTCTCCTATGGTGGATGCAATCACATTTATACCTTATTAGTCTGGCAGTATGTGAAAAACTTGACGTGCGTCTAATGGATGTTGTTACAGCGTATTTGTATGATACACTTGATAGTGAAATTTATATGAAAATCTTTTAAGGATTTAAAATCCCTTAAGGATATAGAGTTTCTCGGGAAAATTGCTCAATCAGATTAAAGAAAAGTTTATATGGATTAAAACAATCTGGACGTATGTGGTACAATCCTCTTAGTGAATATTTGTTAAAAGAAGGTTATAAAAGCAATCCAATCTCCCCATGTGTTTTTATAAAAATTTCTGAATCAAACTTTGTGATAATTTCTATTTATGTTGATGATCTAAATATTATTGGAACTCCTGAAGAGTTTCAAAATGCAGTAAATTATTTAAAGAAACAATTTGAGATGAAAGATCTTGGAAAAACAAAATTTTGGCTTAGCCTGTAGATCGAGCATTTAAAAGATGGAATTCATGTCCATTAGTCAACTTATACGAAAAAGATCTTAAATAAATTTTATATGAATAAAGCACATCCATTGAGTATCCCAATGGTTGTACGATCGTTAGATGTGAATAAAGATCGATTTCGTCCTTGTGAGAATGATGAAGAGTTTCTTGGTCCTGAAGTACCATATCTAAGTGCCATAGGAGCATTGATGTATCTTGCAGACAACACAAGACCTGATATAGTTTTTGCTGTAAACTTGTTAGCAAGATTTAGTCCTTCTCCAACACGTAGACATTGGAATGGAATTAAATATGTATTTAGATATCTTAGAGAGACCATTGATATGGGGTTATTTTATTCAAATAATTCAAAATTCCTATTAGTTAGTTATGTTGATGCTGGATATTTATCGGATCCATATAAAGGTCGATCTCAAACGGGATACTTATTTACATGTGGAGGTACTGCCATATCATGGAGTTCGAAAAAGCAAACATTAGCTGTTGCCTCTTCAAATCATGCATGAGGCAATCCGAGAGTGTGTTTGGCTAAGGTTATTAACCCAACATATCTAGAAGATATGTAATTTGCTTTTACAAGAAAATATGCCAACTATCTTATACGAAGATAATGTAGCATGTATAGCTCAATTAAAGGGTGGTTATATCAAAAGTGACAGAACGAAACATATTTCACCAAAATTATTCTTCACTTATGATCTTAAGAAGAAAGGTGACATAGAAGTTCAACAAATTCGTTCTAGTGATAATTTAGCATATCTTTTTACCAAGGCATTGCCAACTTCAACATTTGAAAGACTACGAAACAAGACTGGAATGCGTCGACTCAAAGATATAATGTGATGTCGTCATTAGGGGGAGTCTAAAACACGTTGTACTCTTTTACTTTAACCAAGGTTTTGTCCTACTGGGTTTTCCTGGTAAAGGTTTTTGACGAGCCAACTTGTAATAGGAGATTGTGTACTCTTTTTCCTTCATTAGATTTTTATCCCACAGGGTTTTTCCTAATAAAGGTTTTAATGAGGCACTATTTTCTCCAGTGGACATCCAAGGAGGAGTTTTATAAATAAATGTGAATGTCCATATTCTAACCCCCCTCATTTATGAGGTAAAACCTCCTATTCATTATGCAATGTTTAATATATGCGTTAATGAAACACTTAAGTAAGCTTCATTTATGGTATTGCATTGAATGTTAATTACTTATACATTATAAATAGAATCTTTACCTGAGTGAAATAAAAAACACTCTTATATTTTCATCCACTTTTATTTATTGTTTTATTAATTTTTCTATAACAAAATGTAAATAATAAAAAGGAAAAGATAATGGGAATGTTCCACGTCAGTTAGGATTAGAAATAAGAATTTAACCAAAATATAACTGACCACTAACCCTCAAATCCCATCCAAATCTAACAGATTCCTTAGAGTTAGATTTCAACTCAAGTTTTACTAACCAAACAACACATAAGGAAATTAAAAAAAAATGCTCTCACAGGGATTCGGACCAATAACCTCAAACACAAAACCAAAGCCCTTAACCACAAAAGTAGATACTTAACCATGGCAAAAATTGACAGAACAAGAATTCATATTTTTGAAGTATTACGCGTAACAAAAATATACAAGTCACAAGTGCCAACCAAAACAATGCACTTTATCTATCCCAAGTTCTTGCCCCAAGTGATGTTCTAACATGGCATGTAGTAGCTGAAACATAGATAATTAAAGTTCCAACAATCAACACCTTTGATATTTTGAAAAAAAAAAACACATTTTAGATAATTAAAATCCCAACATCATTAATGTTGCAGCTTGTGTGGTAGTGCATGTTTATTTCATAAAAAAAAAATTCAAATAAGAATAATTTAAAATTTGATATTTTTTTTTTGAAAAAGGGTTCATAATTTTTTTTTGAAAAATGATCTTTGTTACCAATGAAGTACATGTAAGCTCCTATGTAGGTTACCACACCAATATCATTAAAATTTTAACAGTTCGGTCAGTTTTTCAATAAAAAATGAGTAATTTGACTATAATTTTAAGGTTGAGGGTTAAAGTGGTCTTAAAAAACCTAGGGCCAAAGTTACAAAATGATCAAAAGTTAAGGGCTAAATTTTTTATTATATCTATTTAAAATAATGGCTTACGTTTAATTGTTGTCATCAATTTTGTTGTGAAAAAGAGCAATTGTTGCTAGTGCTGTCAATTATATCCTTCGTTGCAACTCACTTTGCAACTAGATGTAGTGTAACTTATCTATTTTGTTGGCATATTTTGACTCGATTATCTTGATTATCTTCATACATCTTTCTAAGGATATTAAGCATAATTTTTTTGAGATTATGATTGATTAAGAGAATTAGTAAAGTCAAGTTATTTTAAAGGAGTCCTAGTATAATCTATTCGCTTTTTTTTTTTTAAGAAATACCGGATCGAAGAAGTTAAAATGAAGAAGGTATCTTTTAATTTATTTCATGCCTTAAAAGAAGTCCAATTGGGGTGCAATTTCAATGTTTTAAGGCAATCATACTAACTCAATGATAATAGTTGAGTAATGCCTATATATTGGGGACTTAGTTATTGTTTTATGTACAAGAGATAGAGAGTACTAATCTATTCATGAAAGGAACTTATTTTTGTTAGTAAAATCAGTTTAGAAAACAATGTTTTTAGACATAGTGGAAATTTTTTCTTAAAATTGAGCCCTTATGATATATATAATAATAAACTACAACCAAAATTATATTTTTGCTTTGTGCGAAGGCAATCTAATAAGTGCATAGAATGAAAACTTTGTTTTACTTTGAGTAGGAAATTTAATTCTCTATATAAATTAGCAACTATGAATATTCTTGCGAAAATTGAATTTATTTTAAAATAAATTATCACTATTTTTCGATAGAATATTGATGCTCAAAAGGTATATGTCAACAGGTTAATTCATAATTTCTATTTATAGAAAAATAGTACAAAAATTTTATTCGAATAATGTCTAATTAAATAATAATATTTTAATAAAAATAAAAATTCTACTTAAATTAGAAGTAAGGGGCGACGTCATGCCCTAGTATACACTAGAATTTATTGCCTCTTGTATTTGATTTCATATAATCATTTGATATCATTTACATTCTTATCATAAATAGATTTCATATATATTTGATTTTGGACTATAATTAAGTCAACCCTTAAAATTATAGACTATTTTTAATAGACATTGGGATTCTCCTAAATAACTTGCTATATTTATATCGTTCATATGGAGTAGCATGTATATATATAGACAATGGGGCATGCCACTCAAAGTATGTGTTTACATTGTTCATATTACAACCACGTAGAGTAGCATGTGTAAAATTCATGATGTGAGAATTTATAGAAAAGGCAACTATGGTTTAAGTTATGTTTATGCAGTAGGGTAGGATGCTTGCATTGCAATGCCACAAAGGCCTTCCTTTGCATCAACATCTCTTTGCATCCTAATGTAGCCATCTTCTCCCCAGCTACTGCCCCAAGAGTTCTTCACCAACCAATACTTAGTCCCACCATACTCTACATATCCAACAGCCGTCACTCCTTGGTCCAGATCGGTGCCACAACTTCCCGTAAACACACCACCCGAGTAGAACTGGAAGTCGAACCCGCCGGCATCGATGGCAACAGAAACAGGTTGGTTGGCAACGGCCTTCTGCAATGCATCTTCACTATTAGCAGGCACATCTTCAAACCCATTTATCTTAGCCGCATGGTTGGCTTCTTCGTTGGTATGTGCCATCAACTCCCTTGTAGGGGTAAATGGATTCGGTTGTTAGGCCTTTGTTCTTCTCGATAAATTGGAATGCATCGTCCATTAGACCACCTTCGCAGCCTTGATCCTCACCCTTGGTGTCACAGTCCACCAGTTCCTGCTCGGACAAGGAAATTAACTTTCCTGTTGTCAGCTTAGTAACCCCTTCCATGGCTGCCACGGCCGAGAACGCCCAACAGCATCCTATATTTCAGCATCCCATGATCGAGACACACACATAGTTAGAACACAACATAGATAAAGAAGAAAGCACAGTAATATTTTAGTAATGTTTCTGAGAACAAGAAATTAGAGCAGACCGCATTGGCCTTGGTCCTTGATAGGTGTAACAGCTCCTTTCTTTCTCCAATCCACGGTAGAAGGCAATGCGGTGGCGTTCTCGTATTTGAAAGTGGTAGCCGTGTTGGAACACATATGGCCCTTGAACCCATTTCGAGAAGCAGTGAACTCTTGGTTGGTTAGATCTGCAAATTGGTTCACACCGAGCTTGTACGGCTTGTTGTTGGCAGCATTGAAAGAGTCGATGCGTGCCACATTTTGTTTGAAAATCTGGAAACGCTTTTGCCTCTCGTTGGCGTCCTTGTAAACTCGTCCGAATTGGACCATCCATTGTTGATGCCTCTCGTACATGGATGCATCTTCCAGAGCAGTGCGGGATCACCCAATATGAAGAATAGTAAGGCCAAATAAAGGAATTGATGATGAAGCTGGTTTTTGGAAGCCATGGTGGAAGAAGAGTTTGCGATTAAATAGAAAAATGAAGAGGCACACCAAATGTGATGAATTCCTAGACTTATATATAGTCCAATTCTTTCCCCATCTTGGCTTTCTGCTGCGTGCCCTGCAAAGTCTTGTTGATGATAATTGTTTTGATAAATAATTAGAAAAATGATAAGGCATACCGATTGTGATGTATTCTTAATTTGGAAACTATATAGTCCAAAATCCAAATTGTTGCGATGCATATTTGAGGTGTTTTCAGGACACATATCTTGTCTATATGCTTGCCCTTCAACATCCTATGATAAAGACCCATTGTCAGCATTGTTTGATAAATTAATCTAAATCAAGTGCAGTTTATTTGGAGACTTAATTTGTAGTTTATCGAATTAATGCAATTGGGAAGCCGGAGGAGTCTGATTTTGTATTCAAAAGCCCTCGCATGAATGAAACCAAACAAAATTGCTATCTCACCCTGCCCTTTCGTTCATGTCACCCTAAAACATGTGCAATTTCATGTTGGATTATCACCTTTGAGCATGACCCAAAAATATAATATGACTATTTATTTGTGAATTAAAAATATATGTTAGCTTGTTTCCATGGGCCAAGAATTTGGTGCATGAATAACATGTATATAACTTTGAGACCTAAAGTTGTTAATTGTTTAAGTTGTTAACTTAGAATGAAAGTGCTTAATTACAGTGATCATTATGGGTTGATATTGTAAAAACTATAAAAAGAAATTAACGGAGAATACTAAAGTTTATTTACGCAATTCAGTTTCCCTTACATCTGCAGAACTTGGCTCACAATACAACAAGTGAATCACACTCTATTATTCCCCAAGTATAGAGATCTCACATTTGTATTTAAAGATTAGAACACTCACTTTTAAATCCTTCTCTTGAGTATTTAAACGGTAAATAGTAAAGGTTTACACTTCAATTGCACTCGTACAATCATTTTATATAAATTTTTTTTCTACAATTTCAATATTTTTAACTTTTATCAAAACTTTTTATAGCTTTTAAATAATTTTTGAGAACTTTTATTGAATTTTCTATGTTTTTCTAAATATTTTTGAATTTTTATAACTTTTTATTTAGAACTATGGTCAAATTAGCAAAAAGTATAAAAGCTAAAGACTAAAATTGTCATCATACCAAAAAAACCAAGTATCATTGTTAGCCACTAAATGATCAGGCGACCTAAAAAAATAAATTTGGGAACATTTGTGACCAAATTCTGTGCTTATTTAATTTGCTTGTCAGGCCACCAAATTGTATTAATTTGATAATCTTGATTTGGCTTAGAAGAAAAAAAATTAAGATTGAGATCTAGACTAAATAAATTAGAATTAACTTTAGTACGTTGATGAATGAGTTAGTTTGCTTATTTTACTTTTAGTAGTAATTAGAATTTACTTTATTGATCTGGATTAGAGAAAATTGAATAGTTGATAGTTAGAAGCTTAGAATTTGATCCTCGTGAAAATAAAATCTTCTCATCACTTTATTACTTGACTAATACGTGCACTTGCGTTGTGAGATTTCAATCATCAAGTTTTTGGTGCCATTGCTGGGGAAATAGATGTGGAAAAATGTTATGAATTATGTAACCAATTTGTGTGTTCATTGCCTTAATTTTCCTGTTCTAGTTGCATCTTTAATTACAACTCATAATACAACTGACCAACAACTTAACACTAACAATCGACATTAGAGATAGACAAAAACAAATTTGGACAACATCCTATTTTTGAATTGTTGAGACATAAAAGGAATCTCGATCTCCATACCTCTATACTCAATGGCTCCAACTACGCCTATTTTAAAATAAGCATGAGGGAGTTTATTAAGTCCATAGATAAAAATACATGGAAGACAATGCTTACTGGTTGAGATCCACCAATTGCAGATGTTATGTTAGTGCATAAATTCGGTGAGGAAAATTTTGAACACATGAAAGGAAGAAGACCAACAACTCAAACATAAAAATGAAGCAATAGGACAAAGCTCCAAGGCATGTATCAAGCCACTATTTTTAAGATTCTATTTGCCCTCACCTATACTCGGTGTGTAAATAATTTTTAAGGAAATGATCCTTAAGGATACACTAAAGTCCGGTGAGTATTTGTGTTTTGCACTGAAAAAAATAATCCACTAAGCACTGAGCAAATATAGCAAGAAAATCAATTTCTATAAAGAATCTCTTATGGAACAATTAAAGCATAGTAGAAGATGGAGGAAGAATAGAAAGATTTTTTGAGAATTTTTTGGTATATTTTTTGAATGAAATCTCACCCCTACTTATATGAATTCTCATGTCTCTTTATAGAGACATAACTTTCAATAGGTGACTTCTTTTTCTTTTCTTTTTTTTTTTTTATGAATTACAATAATATGACAAAGCTCGAACAATCAATGTGACTAGCGCGACTCAAACTCAGGCCACACTTGGGGCGGTGAACATCTCTTAAATAAACATAACTATTCAAGTAATAGTGCTTGAATAGTTATAATTTTTTGTCAAAAAATCAAGTGATATAACTCTTAATATTTAATAGACTTAATTTATTATTATGAATATTCATAACTATTGAGCAATAACCAAAATATATATGTTTTGATTAATTACACTCTTTTATTTATAGTTATTGGAACACTATATCCAATAATTTTATGGTGTAAGGACACCCAAGTCAAAGACCACTTGGACCATAAAGGAGGATAAGACACTAACCAAGGGCCTTAATCTTTAATGAAGCAAAGTCCAATGGATTCATGAGAACATCCAAGTGCACTACTGTTTGAAAGGCTTCTATCATACTTGAGGCAATACATGAAGGAATCTCTACTGTTAAGCAATCTAAACTTCGAAAAGGTAACATCTAAGTTTGAGTCTCTTAGAATGTTAGAAGATTAAAGCTTGTCCGTCTTCTATGAAAAATTATGTGACATAGTTAACCAAGCTATTGTCTTTGGTGAAGAGTACTCGAATGAGAAGTTGGTAAAGAAAGTATTTAGATCACTCCTTGAACAATTCTCCATTAAAGTGACTACCACAGAGGGGGTAATTCTATTAAAAATTAAAAATCGGCTTGATGAATAATTGAAAAACATATGAAAATTTTGGTAAGTTTTATTTAAAAAACAGAGTTGCCCCTGACTAGTTATGATCAATCACCTATAAAATCACCTTTATAAAAGAAATTTAAAAATCCTTTTAAAAAGACTTTGAGTCTTTTTTTAAGTCTAAAAAAAAAATTCGAGTAAAAAAGATTTTAACACACTCGAAAATTGCTCTTATTAAACACAAATTATCTTAAATTTCAAAATTATGAGCTCAAATTCGATATTTAAACGTAATCCAATGAGATGAAAATTTATTTATATGCATTTCCTAGAGTAAATCACATTTTATTTAAAAACAATAATATCTCTGAATATTTTTCGATTAATATAGAAATATCAAATTTTATTTGAGAGATGAAAAATGATTTACTTATTTTATTTTTAAAAAGTGTTCCACTTTTAATAAAGATCAATGAAATCTCACTAAACATAAAAATGGGTTCATAATTTATGTTAAATTAAGATATTACCTTATACACTAAAACTCATTTAAAAATATTTCATAAATGCACATAATTATGATCATGAAAAGTAACAATAAAATACTAATAACAATGACAACAAAATAACTATAAATACAAACAAAAAAAAAGCCACCAATAATAACAAGAATAAGTATTTCAAATGATTAATTTATAATATGTTAAAAAGTCATGGAACGTGAAACATTACAGATAACAGTATTTGTGAATAATATCTCGGCAAGCATGCACTGGAAAGGATTATGGGCATTATTTTGATTCCATGGAAACGTGAAAGATGCTTTCATTCCGAACAAGAAAAGCAAAAATGGACCGAGGTTTGGATTTGTGAGGTTTTCAAGCATAATGGATGCACAAAGGGCATTAGAAAGGCTCAGTGGTTTTGTCATTCTAGGGTACAAAATTGTGGTGAAAATGGCTAGATTCAAAGGGAGAAGGATGATATGGAGGAAAAGGAATACTTAAACAATACCAATCAGTAATAAGGAGATAAATCGAAAAGGAAAGGAGAAAATTAAAAGCGAGAAAGGAGAAACATCTAGTAATTCAAAGGATAAACAGTTAAAGATAAGGAATTGTTTTGGAATAGACGGGAACCAAATAAGAGTAGTGCAAGGTTTTGTGGAAGAAGAAATACTATGGAAATTTCAACGATGTTTGGTGGAGGAATCACCGAGCTTATGCGACACAAAAAGTATGGCTGAAAGATTGGCTAAATTTGGCCTTAGGGAGATATCTGTCAAGAGAATTCAAGGAAGATTTTTTCTAATAGAAGTATCAGATGATGAGTTTATGGAACTTTTGAAGCAAAATGATTGGGCTTATTTGAAGGAATGCTTTAAAAAAATTGAACCATGGTTCGCAAAAGAGATTATTAACAGAGAGGGTGGCATGGATCAACGTTGTAGGAATCCCATTACATTGCTGGAATTACGAGACTTTTAAAAGAGTGGCAGATCTCTAGGGAAAGATGATATCAATGGGAGAAAATTGGAATAATACAAGCAGTTTTGAGAGGATAAAGATGCTGATATCGATCAACAAGCCATATCAGATAAGATGAGTTTATAATTATGGAGGTCGAAGATGGAAAGTTTTCGATCAGGATCAAAGAAAGAGGATTGATATAATTGAAAAATGAGAATCCAATGAAAGCAAAAGGGATAGCCGGAGGAAGAGGAAGGAGAAACACTGGAAGTCGGGTCGGAGACTAGATCAAAATCAGAACAATTTCTGAAGGTTAGTCGAAACGACGTGGTGGATGTTATAAATGCAATCAGTATCGGAGAAGGTGAAATAGAAAAAGAAGGTAAGAGATTGTCGGTAGTAGAAATAATGGCAGGAGAAAATTTAATTGGGTGTAAAGAAATAGTTTCTGTTGGGGTTGAAGAATATGGTGGAGAACTGGATATGGCTAAGGAGGATATGATAGATATGGGCCTGCTAATTCAAGTGGACCCGAAAGAGGGGCTTGCCCAGCAAAAGAGTATGGATCTGAGAGTGGTTCAAATGGTGAAGAAAGGCAGATCCTAAGGAAAGTTAACAGTCCAAGTTTTAAAGAAAGAGGACACAATATTATAGAAGTTGGGAGTTTAGAGGAAATGGAAGATTTAGAATAGAAGAGGAAATTTTTCAAATAACTCAAAAGAGAAGGGAAAAAAGACGTTGAATAAAAGGATCCGATTTATGCGAGAAATTCAGGATGGTGTTCTGTCGACAAAAGAAAAACAGAAGAGGGATACAAGTGAGAAGAAAGAAAAAAGAAAGCTGTTAACAAGGTTTGAAGAAACAACGACAAATATTTCGTTGTCCAATTCAGATATTAGTAATCGTAGAAGGGTAATCTTAAAGGAGGAAAAGAAGACTTGGGAAATAGGGAAGAAGTTAGGTTTCAGTGTGAGGGGGGATAAGGAAGAAGTAATTGATGAAATTAGGAGATTAGAGAGGCAGTAGAGGGAGGAAGACAGAGGAAAAAGATGCATTAAAAACATGATTTCAAGTGAGTTTTTCTGACTTTGGAATTCTTGCTTCTGAAATTGTAGTTCTTCATAGAATAGATTAGTGTCATGAGAACTGTTTCATGAAATATAAGGGGGTTGGGGTCGGAGGTGAAAATGAAATCTTGCAAAAGATTAATTCGCTTGTCAAGGGTGAACGTTTGTTTTCTACAGGAAACAAAATTAGAATTGGTGATTATGGATTTAGTAAGGAAAATATGGGGGATGATAATTTTGAATTTAGGTTTGCTGCAACAATAGGGAGGTTGGGAGGGTTGTTGACAATATGGGATTAAGACGGTTTCAAATTATCCAAAGAGTAGAGTGACAACAGATTGATTGTTATCGATGGAAAATGGGTACATGAGGAAATAGAAGCGGTGGTGATAAATGTATATGCTCCAAACAATGTGTCCAAGCAGAGAACTCTATGGGGGTGTTGAGAAATTTGAGAAACCAGTTTACAAGTCCATGGATTATAGGAGGAGACTTTAATGTGGTGTGATGTAGAAATGGAAAAAGTAATTGTATGCGAACAGAGAAGTGATCTAGAGAGTTTGATAGCTTTATCCATAATTGTAAACTCATTGACTTGCCATTGTTGGGAAAGAAATTCACATGATATGGCCCAGATAATAAAAGGCGCAGGCTTGACAGATTTTTATTGGAAGAATTCTAGTTGATTCAGATTAAGGACTTACAATAGAAGGAGTTAAAGAGATCTATTTCAAATCATATACCTATTCTGCTAGCAGATGAAGAAGTAGATTGGGGACCTAGGCCATTCGAGTTTATCAATGCATGGCTTAAGAAAAAGGAATTTACAGGATTGATTGAGAAAGAATGGTCTAATATGAGCAGTTTGAGTGGGCAAGTAGCAAGAAAATTGAGAAAGCTTAAGGGTGTCCTTAAGAAATGGAACGTGAATAATGGAAATGTTCTGGATAATAGAATTTTAGATAGTAAAGAAAGGATTAAGGAGCTAGATGAAATTAATGATCAGAGAAAGCTGAACAAGTAAGCAATGGAGGAGCTTAAAAGATTGAATTCTGATTTATGGGATGAAATTAAATTCAAAGGATCGATATGGCGGCGAAAATCTAGAATGACATGGTTGAAAGAAGGTGATGCGAATAAAACATTTTTCCACAGAGCTGTGAAGATAAAAGCAAAAAGAAAGACATTGTATAGAATGAAAATCAAGAGATTATGGTGCAATGAACCAAAGGATTTTAAAAAAAAGAGTGTATGATTTCTTTAAGAATCATTTTCACAGTCGATCGAGAAATTGGAAGATGGAAATAGAGCTTAATTTTAGGAGACTAAAGGAAAAAGAAGTTGAGAAGCTGGAGGAACCTTTTTCAAAGGAGGAGATTAGAGAAGCAGTATGGAGTTGCGATGAATCAAAAGCCTTTGGACCAGATGGACTTAACATGTGTTTTTACAGAAAAAGTTGTACAGTTAAAGAAGATCTATATAGAATGATGTCGGAGTTTTATAGAATTAGGAAGTTTCAAAGATCCATCAATTATTCATTTATAGCACTAATTCCCAAAATTGAAAATCCAAGTGAAATCGTAGATTTTAGACCAATTTGTTTGGTAAGTTCACTGTACAAAATAGTAGCAAAAGTGCTATCTCGTAGAATAAGGGAGGTAATGGTGAGTGAGACACAGTGTGCAGGTAGGAAAATGAAGTGATTTATTCGATGAAGAAAATGGAAGGAATGGGAGGCAATTTGATCTTCAAATTAGATTTCTCTAAGGCGTATGACTGTGTCTCTTGGGATTTTTTGGAATTAGTTTTTCACAAGATGTGATTTGGCAAACAATGGATTGGATGATCAATAGAATGTGTTTCAACGACGAGAGCGGCTGTTCTCGTAAATGGATTGTCTAAAAATGAGTTTAGTTTTGGTAAAGGTCTTCAACAAGGAGATCCTTTATCTCCATTCCTATTCATTTTAGTGACAGAAGTATTACATTTTTTTTATGGACAAAGCTGGGGTGATGGGAATAATTGAAGAAATTTAAGAAGTTATTCAAGGTCAAACAATTTTGAACCTACAATTTGCGGATGACACTATATTGTTCTTGAAGGCAGAAGAGAAGGTGGTGGAAAATATGAAATTCATTCTTTGATGTTTTGAGATTTCTTTAGGCTTCAGTATCAACTTCAAAAAATCGTGTATTGTGGGGTTTGGTGTGAACGAGGAATTTTTATATCGTATGGTAGCTATTTGTAAATATAAGATAGGGGCACTACCATTTAGGTATTTAGGAATTCCATTAGGAGCGGATCCGATGAGAGCAGCAACTTGGGATGTTATTGTTGAGAGATTTAGACAGAAATTTTCGGGTTGGAAATGTAGAACTCTATCGTGGGCTGTCAGGATAGTATTGATTAATTCAATATTATCTACCTTGCCTATTTACTTCATGTCCATATTTCAAGCGTTGACGACGGTAATAAAAAAGATTGATAAAATAAGGAGAAACTTTTTGTCGGGAAGTTTTGATGGCAAAAGGAAAATGGAAAAAGTATGCTGGAATCAAATTTGCAGACCAAAGGAAAAATGAAGAGTCATTGAGGTGAATCTCGCGATTAAGAACAAATCATTGTTGGCAAAATGGAGATGGCATTTAGCAGTTGAAAAAGAGGCGTTGTGGCATAAAGTTATATTAGCAAAGTATGGCCCCAGTGTGCAACATTGGCAATTTAGAGCGAATAAAATTAAAGAAATGTCGTCTGTTTGGAGAGGGATTGTTGAGAACTCGATAGAAGATAAAGTAGCTAAATGGATAGGGAATAAAGATTTTAGATGGAAGATTGGGAACGGAAAGTCAACGATGTTTTAGGTGGATATATAATGTAATAGTTTGTTTTTAGTTAAATCAGAACGGTGGTTTCGGAACCACAAATCCGAGGTCAAAATATTTATTTTATTATTATTTTAATGTCTACAACATGATAGTATGATTGTGTAAAAATTTCGTTAAGAAATTTTACAGTTTGAATGTTCAATTTGATAAAAATGACTAAATCTCATAAAGTGTAAAAGTTGATTTCTATTGGTTAAAGGTGTCTAACAGCTATGGAACTTTAAAATAGAGGTTCTTATGTTGTAATTAGACCATTGTCATTATGAGTGAACAAAGAGGGTTATTAATTAGGTGATTTTAATGTTTTAATGTTAAGGTTAAAAATGTAATTTAACAAAATAAACTAACTAAAATAATTAAAAACAAAATCATCATCTTTATTGTTTCCATCTTCCACCGGAAATTAACTTAGGAAACACCTTGAATGAAGCTTGAAGTTTCGGCTATAGTTCATCCTTGCATGTAAGTACAATTTTGCTCGGTTTTTAATGATTTTTATGTTTTTAGAGTTGTTGTAGCTTAATCTAGGTAGCCCAGGGACTAATTTGCAAAACTGATAAAGGTCTAGGGTTTTACCATTGATGAATATGTGTGTATTTTGATGTTTGATGATAGAAAATGAATGGTTGTTGTTAGATAAACAACATTTGTTAAGTGATTTTTGATAAAATTGTCAATTAGAAATTAAATTGAGAAATGTAAAAATTATGTGGTAAATGTGTGAAATAATGAAATCTGTGGGCTGTTAAGAGCATAGATGAAATTCGGCTAGCATGGGTGTGGACTCAATTTCATGAATTTGCATTTTTATGAGTTAGGGACTAAATTGTAAAGATGTTTAAATATAAGGGGTAAAAGTGTAAAATTTCCATAATATGAAATTTTGGATTAAATTGAATAGAATGTACTTTGATGAGTTAAATTTGATTATATAAATCAAAAAAGCAACGTACGGATCTAGATCAGGAGGAAAATAATGTATTAGATTAGTCGATCCTATTTCGCTGTTTTTGTGATCGAGGTTAGTTTGTATGTTAATAAGCATTAATATAATTGTGTTTTAAATGCTTTATAATTGTATTGTTAATGATTGTGACTTTACGGAAATGTTCAACGAAGATTTGGCAATGTGAAATACCGGGTGAACCTTAGAATAGATAGGATACAAATGACATGTCATTAAGGGTTATTATGTTTTGGGTGTTGGTTTGTACGTTCTATGTGTTGCGGATTCTCATCAGCTTGTGTGAGCAGCACCATATAGCTACGTCTTGACTGTCAGCTTGTATGAGTAGACTCGGTGATAGCTTGAGACGAGCATTTGCATATGAAATATGAGATTGAGATGGTTTCGACCATGTATTGGCACTTAGGGTGCGAGATTCTTGTGTATCCGATATTATTCCAAATGGTTCAATGGGTATGTCAATGATATGAAAGAGTATGAGATTGATACGTATCGGTACGGTATGTACGTAAACCATGTAAGCGTTGAATCCATGAAATTGAGGAGTTCCACGATTTGCTATGTGAATGAACATATATATTAGCCTTGTGATTAAATGGAATTGCAGTATATTATGTTTATATTACCTAAATTGTGAATGGATGGTAAGTTGTACTTATTAGCAATACGAGCTTACTAAGTTTTATAGCTTACTCTATTTACTTTTCCGTGTTTTATAGTGATTTCAAAGATTGCTCAGATTGGGAGTTGTCGGAAATCTCATCACACTATCCAGCTATCATTTTGGTACTTTTGAACTTGTGTACTTGGTTATATGGCATGTATAGGAGTTGTGATTAATATAGCCTATATATTAGTAATGTATTTAGCCAATTGATTTGGCTTGTAAATAAATGGTGAATGTTTTGGTTATGTGTATAGCCATGTGATTTGGCTTGTTTTGATATATTTGGTTATGTATATATATGTGTAATTGGCCTTTTGATAAACCATAATTTATACATATTTTTACCCTAATGCTTGGCATAATTATGGGTGATTTATTATAAGATTTAGTGAATTTAATGCTTCTAATCTTTTAATTTCATGTTTTATACTCAGGAGAGTTTAGGATAGCAAAAAGAGTAAGAAATGGGCCAAAAAGGGACAAATTGGGCATGATTCAGTGTTTCACACGGCCTAGGCAGTTCCACATGAGTCATCCACACTCCCGTGTTAGAAACACGGGTAGACCACACGTCCGTACGTCATGGCCGTGTCAACAATAAACGAAGTCAGAATTACACACGGGCGTGGCACACGGCCGTGTCCCTGTTGAGCCCAAGTCTAATTCTACTCGGAAAAGATCACTTTTGAGGGTTTTGAAGCATTCTAAAGCCTATATAAAAGGGTTTTGAAGCATTCTAAAGCCTATATAAACACCCAAAAAGAGGGAAAAAAAAGGACACGGAGAGTTGAAGGTAGAAAATACTTAAGGACAGCCATCAAAATCACCTCAGAGGCAGGATCTATATCAAGACTGAAGATTTTCCATCCAATTTCCTAGAAGTTCTTTGGGTTTCTTTATGTTTTTTGTTTTCCAAACTTTGAGATTTTTTCCATTATTATTATGATCTAAACTCCCTAAATACCTAAGGGAGATAAAGCCTAAGACGAATTTTATTATTAATTGAGTTATATGATAAATACTTGTTCTTATTCTTAATTGTGAATTTGACTCTTGCTTTAATATTCCATGATATTAATTTAGGTTTTTGATGTGCTTATTCAGTGGAGCAAAAGTCCCTGTTTAAAAGTAGATCATTCATAATTAAGCGGAGTTGCATGCAATCCTAGAGATAGGATGACATAAATCTGCCGAATTAGAGTCAAATCTAATAAAGGAATCCATAGATCGAGTTAATGCGACAATAGGGGTTTTAATTAGAAAGAGATTTCAATTAATCAACCTAGAGTCAGTTGTTTTTAGTCTCGAGAGAGATATTAACATAAATCATGGATTTCTACGGATTAAGTCAAGTGAATAAATCGTCTAATTCAAAGTTAATAAGTGAAGTCTAGGTGGATTCTTCCTTGGGTACTGTCTTCTCCATTGGTTTTCAAAAAAGTATTTTTCAACTTTAATATCTGTCGAAATCTTAGTTTATTAGATAATTAGTTTTAAATAAAACATTCTCTTAAATTTTAGGCTAGATAATAAAAAGATAGTAATTACTAGTACTTTTAGTCCTCGTGGATACTATATTTCCGGTCTCACCATAACTATACTACTGTTCGATAGGTGCGCTTGCCTTAAGTCAATTTTTTAGTTAGTTTCACGACCAGCAAGTTTTTGGCACTGTTTTCGAGGACTAAAATATTAGGAACGCTTAATTTTTATTACTTTAGCCTTTTTTATTTTTATTGCAATTTAATTCTATTTTTAATTTTTCTTGAATTACTAAATTTTCTTTTATTTACTTCTGGCAGGTTTTTATAGTTTATGACTAGAAGAAACTCATCAAGACTTCTACTTTTCGACAGTGAGATCGAAAGCACAGCTCGCAGAAAGCGAAGAGAAATAAGGCGAAGCCTACAATACATAGAGAAAAGGCAAGAGGACGATATTCACACCACAACCGAAGAGATAGCTGAAAATCAGAATAATCAGCTACCTCCTGTGGTTGCCGCAAATCCAGTAAATTAGAATCCTGCTCCTCGTACTATGTATGATTATGCTAAACCTACTTTAACCGAAACTGAATCAAGTATAGTTAAGCCTGCTGTTGCTGCAAATAATTTTGAATTGAAACCCAACACAATTCAAATGATACAACAGTTTGTTCAGTTTGATGGTTTGCAGGATGAAGATCCGAACACTCATTTAGCAAATTTTCTAGAATTCTGCAACACTTTTAATATCAATGGCGTTTCTAACGATGCCATTCGCCTTCGGTTGTTTCTATTCTAATTGAGGAATAAAGTTAAACAGTGGTTAAACTCGTTACCACGAGGGTCAATCACTACTTGGGAACAGATAACCGAAAATTTTTTACTAAAATATTATCCACCGGCTAAAATGACTAAACTAAGGAATGATATTTCTTCTTTTGTGCAGATGGATTTGGAAACACTCTACGATGCATGGGAGAGATACAAGGATCTATTGAGAAGGTGCCCTCACCATGAGTTACCTCTTTGCCCTCACCATGGGTTCCCTCGACGAGATGAATGATTGACGCAGCTGGTGGTGGGACTATTAACAATAAGACACCTAAAGAGGCTTATGAGTTTATTGAAGAGATGTCACTGAATAATTATCAGTGGCAAGTCATGAGGACAAAGCCGACGAAAGCAGCCGGTGTTTTTAACATCGATTCAGTTACTATGCTTTCTAATCAGATAGAACTTTTGAATAGAAAAATTGATGGTTTACTCGGTTCTTCACAGGTTCATCCAGTAATGCAGTGTGATGCAAGTGGAGGTGGAATGAGCAATTTAGACTATCCATCCTACGGCCCTAACATGGAAAATGAGCAAATGAACTTTATGGGTAATAATCCTCGACCTCAAAACAATCCTTATAGTAACACTTACAATGCAGGTAGGAAGGAACCACCCAAATTTCTCATGAGGAAGCCAAGGAAAGTAAAGACCACCACCCTCTCCAGGCTTCCAACAACAACCTTACCAGCCAGAGAAAAAGTCGAACCTTGAGGAGATGATGACAAAATTTATCTCAGTAACAGAGACTCGTTTTTAGAATACTGAACTGCACTTAAAAATCAGTAAGCATCAATTCAAGGGCTCAAGAATCAAATAGGACAGCTGACTAAGATGATTTCAGAGAGACTGATGCTTGATATTCGTGACAGGTTTTAAAAATTTATAAATAAATCGTTCTTGAAACTAACTTAGTATCACGATTAAGGCAAGTGTACCTATCGAACAGTAGTATAGTTCAGCAAGACCGGATTGTCAAACCCAAAGGAACTATGAGTACTATTATTTACTTCCTTTTTATTATCTAACCTAAAAATTAAGAGGTTTGGTTATCTAAACTAATTACTAACTAAGAATGCACAGAAAGAAAACTTGGGAAAATACTTTTAGGAAAATTCGATTGATTAAGACAATACGTAAGGAAAAATCCACCTAGACTTCACTTGTTATTTGATTTGAATCAGTCGATTTATTCATTTGACTTGATCCGTAGAAATCCCTAAGTTATATTATTATCTCTCTTGAGACTAATAAAGTCTAACCCTAGGTTGAATAATTGAAATCTCTTTCTAATTAACACGTTAGAATTGCATTAACTCGATCTATGGATTCCCTTATTAGGTTTCACTCTAATCCGACAAAATCTTGTCACCTTATCTCTAGGCACGCAATCAACTCCACTTAATTATGACAATTTTACTCTTAGACAGGGTCTATTCCTCCTCTGATTAAGAGCGTTAACTTGAATCAATATCCTGAAATATTAAAACAAGAATTAAAAACACATAATTAAGAACAAGTCAAATATTTATCATACAATTCAGATAATAATAACAAGATTTGTCTTAGGTTTCATCCCCCATAGGTATTTAGGGGGTTTAGTTCATAATTGTAAAAGAAAACATCTCAAAAGCATAAAGATAACAAAACATAAGAAAACCCAAAACTTCTGAAGGAATTTGAAGGGAGATCTTCAGTCTTAATGATGAATCCGGCTTCTAAGATGGATCAATTGGATTTACTTGAGTAATTTCTTGCTTCCTACTTCGCGTCCCCCCTTCTAAGTGCCTCCTCAGGTGTTTAAATAGGCTTTTGAATGCCTAAGAGCCCTAGAAGTTGGCCTTTTCCAAATAGGACTCAACTTGGGCTCGGCAGGGACACGCCTGTGTGACACGCCCGTGTGTGATTACTCCAGCTCGTGGTCAAGGCTGTTGAATAGGCACGGGCGTGTGGTCTACCTGTGTAAGTCGTGCTTCAATCCTGCCAAAGGGACACGACCGTGTGACACGCCTGTGTGAGGAAGTCCAGGCCGTGTTGTTTTCTTATGTTGGCCCGTTTTTCTCTATTTTTGGCCCGTTTCTCGGTCCTTTTACTCTCCTATGCTCACCTAAGTGTAAAACATGAAATTAAAGGATTAGGACCATCAAATTCACCAAATATAAGGAGAAATCATCCATAAAATGTGCTAAGCATGGGATAAAAATATGTATAAATTGCGATTTATCAGAGACGACCAGGGAGCCTACCTAGCAATACCGAACCCAATCCAAAAGAGCATGTGAAAGCAGTTACATTAAGGAGTGGGAAGGTGTTAGCTAAATCTGAAAAGAAGCTGCAACCAGAACCTGGTAGAAAAGAAGGTGAGGAGAAAGAACCCGAAAATAATGAAAAACAAGTGTTGAGGCAATATAAACCACCAATCTCATACCCAGTAAAGTTGAAGAAAGAACACATGGATGCACAATTCGTTAAATTTCTCAAACTTTTTAAACAATTACATATTAATTTACCTTTTGTTGAAGCTATCTCGCAGATGGCTACATATGCAAAATTTTTAAAGGAGCTTCTAACAAATAAAAGGAAGTTTGAAGACTTGTCTACAGTGGAACTTAACGAGGAATGCTCGGCCATACTCCAAAATAAACTACCAACTGAACTGAAAGATCCAGTAAGTTTTATTATTCCTTGCTTAATTGGTAGTTTGAATGTTGAGAAGGCACTAGCTGATTTAGGCGCTAGCATTAATTTGATGCCATATAAAATGTTCAAGCAACTTGGTCTTGGGGAACCGAAACCCACTAGGATGAGTATTCAACTAGCTGATAGATCTATAAAATATCCTAGGGGTATTATAGAGGACGTATTTGTAAAAGTAGATAAATTTATATTCTCTGTTGATTTTGTCGTGCTTGATATGGATAAGGATGTTGAGGTACCTTTAATTTTAGGTCGTCTATTTTAAGCCACTTCTAGGGCTGTTATTGATGTGGGTGATGGTAAACTTGTGCTTAGAGTAGGTGACAAAGAGATTATTTTTAAAATTTATGATGCCATGAGATTTTCTAGGAAATAGGATGACTCATGTTATTTTATTGACTTTATTGATCATGCTACTCAAGACTCTTTACAGGAAATCGTACATAAGGACACGTTGGAACTGTGTCTTGCCCAAGGAGAGGAGGTAAATGATGATGATTCTGTGGTAGGTAAGATAAAAGCTGAACTAAATTCCAATGAGCCTTTACTGAGACAAAAGAACTACGAGGGTTTTGAGGTAAACAATGAATTAAAATTAAAACCCTATATTGAAGAACCGCCTAAGTTGGAATTAAAGCAACTACCAGATCACTTAGAATATGCATTTCTTGGAAATAATTCTACATTACCAGTGATTATTGCTTCAGATTTATAGCTAACCGAAAAAGGCGAGTTACTCCAAGTATTAAAGGAGCACAAAAGAGCCATAACTTGGAAAATTTCTGACATAAGAGGGATCAACCCTTCTTTTTACACATACAAAATTTTAATAGAAGATGAATACAAACCATGTGTGCAAGCTCAAAGAAGATTGAATCCTAACATGAAAGAAGTCGTAAAAGCTGAGATAATTAAACTTCTAGATGCTGGAATTATTTATCCTATTTCTGACAGTTCTTAGGTGAGTCCTGTGCAGGTTGTTCCTAAGAAAGGAGGCATGACTATTATGGCCAATGAGAAGAATGAATTAATTCCAACGCAAATAGTCATAGGATGGATAGTTTGCATTGACTACAGGAAGTTGAACGATACCACAAGGAAAGATTACTTTCCCTTACCATTCATTGATTAGTTGTTGAAAAGATTGTCTGGGCATATGTATGCTTTCTAGATGGACTCTCTGGTTATTTCCAAATCCCAATAGCTCTAGAGGACCAAGAGAAAATGACATTTACATGTCCATACGGTACGTTTTCTTATCAACGAATGCTTTTTGGATTATGTAATGCTCCTGCTACTTTCCAGCGATACATGTTAGCCATCTTTGATGAACTCGTGGAAGACATAATGGAGGTATTTATGGATGATTTCTGGTATTCGGTAACTCTTTCCATCTTTGCCTTAAAAATTTAAAACGAGTTTTAATTAGATGTGAGGAAACAAATCTTGTACTGAATTGGAAAAAATGTCACTTCATGGTTCGTGAAGGAATTGTGTTAGGCCATTAAATTTCTAGTAAGGGAATAGAGGTTGATAAAGAAAAAGATGAAACTATTGAGAAACTACCTCCCCCTAATTCAGTTAAGGCTATTCGTAGTTTTTTAGGTTATGTTGGATTTTATAGAAGATTTATTAAGGACTTTTCTAAAATAGTTAAGCCTTTAACGAATTTTCTAGAGAAAGATATACCTTTCAATTCCAGTCAGGAGTGTTTAGAAGCATTTAATACTCCTAAAAATAAATTAATTAATACTCCAATTGTAGTTGCATCTGATTGGAATTTACCATTTGAGCTAATGTGTGATGCGAGTGATTTTACAGTAGGTGCGGTTCTTGGACAACGGAAAGACAAGCACTTCCAACCGATCTATTATGCTAGTAAAACTTTGACAGGTGCTTAAGAAAATTATACAATGACCGAGAAAGAATTGTTGGCTGTGGTTTTTGCATTCAATAAATTTAGACCATATTTTATATTATCTAAAGTTGTCATTTACACTGACCATTCAGCTCTTCGATACCTCCTTACTAAAACAGATGCAAAACCTCGACTAATAAGATGGATTTTATTGTTGCAGGAATTCGATTTAGAAATTCAAGATAAGAAAGGAGCAGAAAATCTTGCAGCAGATCATCTATCCAGATTAGAAAACCCACATCTCAATGAACTAAATGAATAGGAGATAAATGACTCATTCCCTAAAGAACAACTTTTTGTTATCTCTGACTCTGAGGAACCTTGGTTTGCAGACATTGCAAATTATTTAGCCGCTAATATTATACCAAAAGGGTTGACACATCAGTAAAATAAGCGATTCTTCACTGATGTGAAAAACTATTTTTGGGAAGAACCTTTTCTTTTTCGTATATGTGCAGATCAAGTAATTCAAAGATGCGTTACAAAGACAGAAGCGATTAAAATTTTGGAGCATTGCCACTCAGGACCGACTGAGGGACATTACAGTGGAACCAGGACCGCACATAAAACACTTGAATTAGGTTTTTATTGGCCCACACTATTCAAAAAAGACAACAGGTATGTTGCTATTTGCGATAAATGCCAACAAACAAGTAATATTTCTAAACGTTATGAAATGCCCCAAACGTACATGCTCTCATGTGAAATATTTGATGTATGGGGTATTGATTTTATGGGTCCATTCCCTAGCTCATTTGGGAATAAATACATATTAGTAGCCATTGATTTTATGTCTAAATGGGTGAAAGCCCAAGCCTTACCTACTAATGAAGCTAGAGTAGTGGTGAAGTTCCTTAAGAAACTTTTCTGTCGATTTGGAACACCTAATGTAATCATCAGTGATAGGGGCACTTATTTCTGCAATACTCAATTTGATAAAACTCTTAAGAAATATGGAGTTTACCAAAGAATAGCTACCCCTTACTATCCTCAAACTAATGGACAAGTCAAAGTCACTAACCGAGAACTTAAATGCATTCTAGAAAAGACTGTAGAGTCAAATAAGAAGGATTGGATAAAGAAAATAGATGATGCTTTATGGGCCTATAGAACTACTTTTAAGATCCCCATAGGAACATCCCCTTGCAGACTTGTTTATGGGAAGAGTTGTCATTTACCATTTGAATTGGAACATAAAGCATTCTGGGCTATAAAATTTCTAAACTTTGATCCCAAACTCATAGGTGAAAGGAGATTGACGCAGCTGAACGAGTTAGATGAATGGCGAGCTAATGCCTATGAGAATTCACGAATATAAAAGGAAGCAACAAAGCGTCGCCATGATGCTTGTTTAAAGCAAAACAAGCAATTTGAAGTTAGAGATCTTGTCCTATTATACAACTCAATGTTCAAATTGTTCCCTGGGAAGCTTAAATCACGATGGTCAGGTCCATTCGTAATCCAAACTGTCTTTCCATATGGCACAGTATAGGTAAGTCACCCAACCCAAGGTACTTTCAAGGTAGATGGACATCGGCTTAAACTTTATAATGGTGAGGATTTCAAAGATAAAGGAGAGGAGCTACGGCTCCGCGAAACTGAATAAACATATCTACCAGGTAAAGTCAAGCTTAGACTCTAAATAAGTGCTTCTTAGGGAGGCAACCCGAGCACTAAACCCACTAAATAACTTAGTTGTTTTTCCTTTTGCTTTATAATCTGATTGTAGGTATTTTTGGCACACACGGCCTAGCACACGGGCATGCTTTAGGCCATAGGCTCCCCACGGGCAGGAGACACAAGCGTGGCCCTGGCCATGCTAAAACAGGACAAACATTTTTCGAAGATAGAATGACACACGGGCTGTGATAAATAGCCACGACTATGCGATACGGCCGTGTGCACCACACGGTTAAGGGACACGGGCGTGTCCTAGACTGTGGTAAAACTGCACCTTAAATTTCAAAAAAGATCAGCAGAGACACAGCCTACAATAAATCACCACGACCGTATGAGGTGGCCGTGGGAGTCACACGGGCGTGCTTGGGGCTGTGTGAGAACTTGCCCAAAAATTGAAACGATAAACGAAGTCAAAATAGAACACGAGAGTAGGCTACGGTCGTGCTTAAAGGCTATGCGCAATCCTGATTAATAGACACGAGCGTGTTGGAATGAACACGGGCGTGGGAGAAACAAAAGGGAGCACCACATGGCCGTGTGATGTGGCCGTGTGGGTCATACGGCTGAAACACACGGGCGTGTCCGCTGGCCATATGCGA
Source organism: Gossypium arboreum (assembly GCF_025698485.1). NCBI lineage: Eukaryota > Viridiplantae > Streptophyta > Magnoliopsida > Malvales > Malvaceae > Gossypium > Gossypium arboreum. The sequence continues at coordinate 7,062,417 of NC_069073.1, read as the reverse complement.
TTCTGACTTGAAACATCAACCCATAAGCATAAGCCATGAAAACGGGTGTGGAGAACCTAACACGAGAGTGGGAGAAACGAACGAAAGTGTACACGGTCGTGCGCCGCAGCCATACGTACCACACGGCCTGGGAACACGGGCGTGTCGAAGGGCCCGTGTGCGAACCTAACTACGATTTCACGAAAAACATGGGCTAAAAGCATACCACACGGGCGTGGGCCACGACTGTGTAGCCCAAAACAGGGCTTACATGACCGTGGCCTCCTTTTTTTTATTTCCCTCTAACCCTAATTTCTTCCTATCTCCCTTCACTATTCATCATATTCTCCCACCAGCCACCATTTTTTCTCCTTTCTTTTCTTTATTTTTCTTTCCTTTCTCTCTTTTCCCTTCTTCTTTCCACCACTTCCCTATTTTTTTCCCCAACCAGCCCCATTCCCCTTCTCTCCTTTTATTCCCCGCTCTCATTTCCTTTCCTCCTCCCTCACTTTCTCCTCCTCAGTTCACGCACTCCATTCTGTCTCGTTGACCAACCCACCCTGCGCGCGGACCAAGCCCCGTCAAGCACCACCGTCGTTCATCAGTCATTTTTCCTTCATTTTACCCCCACTACCTTCATTTGTTTATTCTATTTCTTGATTTATTCTTGGTTATTCTTTCCACTTCTTATGATTTGCATGCTTATGATTCTTATTTCTGTTTAGTGATTTTCAATTTTACTGATGATAAAATTTTACTTAGTCTTTTGTGTCTTCATTGATTTCCATTCATTCCCACTCTACCCACGTGATTAGCATTATCAATAGGTCCTTACCATATTTCATTTACGTCTCAGCCTCTGCTTATTTGTTCATAATGCTCTCATGCCTATTATTAGTCTAAATCAGTTCCTAGTTATTTTTAAATATTTATCACTATTTTTGGTATTCTCTATTATAACTTGATTTTTCTTTTAGCTCGGCTTTGTTTAGTCTTAATACTATTTTCTTTTCTTTTCTTTTTATTAATATACCTTTAGCCCTTTGATTCATATGCAATATCACCATTTGTTTTAGCCTACTTGAGTTTTTTTCCATATTATTTTATGAACAAGTTATTATTTTGGACCACTCAAAATTTTCTTGCAGATGTGGGGATTGTTATTGATGACCTAATATTTTATTTGCAGATATCATGACAAACCCAAAAGGCAAGAAAGCTGTTGTTCTTGCCTCTAAAAATTGAAAAGGAGTGACATCCTCATCTGGCCCCATCGCTGAGATACAACATCCATTCCTCCAATTTCCACTAGGGCCACAGAATGAACTATTTCAAATTCTACGTGCCTGCCCCCTTGGTGTGGGGCATTGCATCGATTGGGCTGCACTAGAACAGGTCCACCTAGCTGATTCGGTTCGGGCACTCCTTGCCACCACTCTGTGGGACCATTTCTTTGATATCATTGAGCCAACATATTTGGAATTCATCTTTTGATATGTTGTGTATAGTTGATTTGTGAATGCTTTGTTGTGGATTAGTATCTTGTGTAGCAAATGGTTGGAATTGAGATGAACATGCATGATAAGTTATGCACAAAGTTTAAAATAGGTAATTGACCATTTAGGTATACTTTGGAAGCAAATTTGGAATGTTTAAAAGTGGCCAAATGAATGTGCTTGTGGATATCATGTTGTATGTGTGATTAGTGCGTGATATAAACTTGTTATTGGTTGGTTTTGAGGTCCTATTTATGCCATGGTTTTATACATGTTGAGGTATGTAGGTTGAAACCTCTTTGGGTGAGAAAAATGACTTGGAAAATAGCCTATTTTATCTACACGGGCAAAGACACGGGCGTGTGTCTCAGTCGTATGTGACATACAGTTAGGTGACACGGTCGTATGTCCCTTGATATTTAATTAGAAACTAAGTCAATAGCTCTACATGGCTCAGCACACGGGTGTATGGCTTGGTCGTGTGGCATAAGTCAGTATACCCTACAGTTTTAGCACAGCCTAGCACATGGCTGGCACACGGTCGTGTAAGGCCATTTCAAAGGGTATACGGGCTAGTCATACGAGTGTATGGTTGGCCATGTGACCCAAGTCAGGAAGTTACACGGGGTAAGACATGAGCTGGATACGGCCATGTGATCCCATTTCGAATGTCCACATGGCCTATGACACTGGCGTGTCTTTGGCCGTGTGAGACACATGACCGAGCCACACAGGCATGTATCCCTTGTATTTTGAAAAATTTTCTATGTTTTCAAAAAAAATTCCTGAGTTCTCAGTTTAGTCCCGAACCACTTCTAATGCTTGTTTTTGGCCTCGAGGGCTCTTGTTAGGGACTATATAATTGTATTTGTATGGTTTTTAATTGATATGAGAATTGTAATTTGAATTGTACGATTGTTTATGAGATTAGTCTAGTAATGCTTCATAACCCTATTCCAACGACGGATATGGTTAGGGGTGTTACATATGGTGTGGAAGTAGTCCATTAAAATTGGAATTTCCTAGACTATTTTGGTTAGCAAAACTCAAAAATGGGATGGTATTTTATTATTCAAACAATAGTGTTTTACTAAAGTTAAATGGGAAGATCTATTTATAAGGCCATCGTTGGATAGAGAATTAGGGATTCTTAGTAAACTTACTGAAAGGGTGAAAAGTGTGGTCTTGGTCCCAAATTTGGAGGATCATTTAATATGGGCGCACGATAATAAGGGGGAGTTTTTGGTGAAGAAGTTGACTAATTTGCTAATTGAGGGGGAAATGGATGACATCAATTTTGCTTTTAATAAAATCTAGAAATTTAAAGTCCCTCCTAGGGTGCAAAACTTCCCATGGATGTTAGCAATCGATAGAGTTCCCACCAAGGATTTCTTAGTGAAGAGAGGGGTGCATTTGCAAAACATAATGAATGTATGCCTATGGTGTGAATGTGAACAGGAGAAAGCAGACCATTTGTTCTTTAATTACAATTTTATTGTGGGTTTTTTAAGAAGGATATTTAGTTGGTGGGAAGTTGGTTGGAAAATGGTGAGCGATTTTGAAGAATTTGACTCTTTATGTTTTAATGTGAAGTTACATGGTACAAGCAAAAGTCTTTGGTTGATATCAATAGCGACCTCATGCCGGTCTGTTTGGCTCGCAAGGAACGAGATGGTGTTTGAAAGAAAGGTGTTGTCTATGGATACACTGATATTTCATTCCAAGATGAGAGCACTGTTGTGGGTAAGAGTTGCTTTCATGATTGTATGGTACAAGAGAGATTATGGTGGTTTAGTTCATCTAAGTGCAGGTTCGATTCCAAAGCTGTTACATGGGTTGGCATTGTCCTCCTCATGGTTGGCTGAATTTTAACATAAGTTGGATGACAATTGGGGAAGCTATGGGCTATGGAGGTGTTCTTAGAGACGAGGAAGGAAATGTAAGAGCTTTATTCTCAGGACCATGTGATGCCATTGATGTAGATTCATCTGAATTAAGAGCAATAATTACAACATTAGATGTAATAATTGAGATAAGGTGGAGGGGAACTGGTTTGATTATTTTTGAAATCGGGTCACTGGTGGCATATAACTGGTTATTGAACAAACACAAGAGACCTTGGTTGCAACAAGCTACATTTGTAGATATGGAAAGGAGATTAGCTTATGAGGGTGAGGTAGCATTTTCAAAAGCAGAGTAGCATGGCAATGAAATGGCAGAAACATTAGCAACAGCAAGTATTAATCGTAGGGTTATGTTTAAGTTGTAGTGGTGAATGTTAGATTGGTGATTGGAATGCCTGGTTTTCATGTTATAATAGCTTTTGTGACAATTGTATTGTTTAACTGGAACTACTGTTCTGTTGCTTTTAAACAGAATAGTTTCATTGAAGCAAAAAAAAAAAGTTAAAATGTGTCATAAGTCTATATTTTCATAAATTTGGAATTTAGGTTATGCATTTTTATTTTCAAGAATTTAGTCTATCTACATTTTAGATTTCAAATCCAGGATAAACTGTTGACAATAAAATTTTAACAATATTAACGATTGGACTAAATTCCTAGAAGTAAAAGTACAATAACTAATTCCAAATTTGTGAAGAGTATAAGAACACATGACATATTTTAACCTACATAATAACATATTAAAATATAAATAAATATTTATCTAGGATTCCAAGGATTGAAAAGCAATAATCTAGAAAAGCTTAAGGACCTTAACCCAAATATTCCATTTTTGTTTTTTTTTTATTTTTAACGTGAAGATCATGTCTCTTTCTTTTACGGTTACTTTTATGAAGTATTTTTACGTTATTTTATATAACACTTATCATGTGAAAAAAATATATCATCTCTGATTATTTAGGGTAATCTACCTCTCTCTATATATATATATTTACAAAGAATGGGCCCTAAGGCCACTACCTCAATTAAATTGCATCAATAATTACAAGGTTGTGGATATCACTATGATAATCCATCTCAAACCACAGGTTACAACATTTAGAAAAATATCATCTCTTGTTTATTTAGGGTAATCTATTTAGTTAGTCACTTAATTATGGGTAAACTTCTGTTTTGGTCACTTAACAAAGAAAAAAAAAATTACAATTTGATCACTAATATTTTTGTCACCCGACTATTAAACGGCTAACGGTGTCACATTTTAGTTGATATAATAACAATTTTTCTACTAAAATTTTATACTTTCTATCAATTTCATATTAATTTTATACAAAATAATTAAAATTGATTTTTTAAAAAATTCTGAAAAACATTGAAAAGTAAATTAAACAAAAATATATGAAATTTTAAAAAATAAAAGGTAATGTGTGATAGAAAATTATGGAAAATTCTTTTTCAAATCTCCAAATTTTCTCACTTTGTATCACCTATATAAAAATATTCTTGGGGACCGACCCATATAAATAGCAAAATAGAAAAGGTCGAGAAGATCGAACACACATTTTACGTGGAAAGCTCCTCCGAAGAGGATAAAAATCACGAGCAAAGTAGGCTTCATCTTTTCAGTAAATGAGTAAACAAATGAGAGTACAACATGAAGAAAATAAACTTAAATGTACTACACGTACAAACCTAAAACCCCAAAAACAAAGCCCTAACTCTCATAGAGCAAACTTGAAAAAAAACCTTAACTGTCATAGAGTTCTCTCAAAAGGGGTACAAAATTCTCTCCACAGTTGCCACGAAAACACTCACCAAAACTTATCTGCGAGTACATCTTGTTGCCCCCAAAGAAAAGCCCTATACTTCTACATCTTTTATTGCCTCTTAATTGGCCTCTCAAAATAGGAATACAATGACCCCTTTTATGCTAAGATTAGTGGTCTAATCAGACTAAAATATCTATAAAGTAATTAGAGTTTAACAGGAGAAGAAACCTGATTTATGTGGGGATCACATTGCCACGTCACAACGTCTCCATTTGCATCGTCATGAAGTCGTCCATCGTTGCAACATCAGGAAGCTTTTCGTTGTGATGACGCCTTCCATTTAACTGAAAATATAAGGCACAACTTACAAATATCCACCTTGACTCGTATTTACCATACCTTCGTCTACATGCCCCATCACAGGCCGAACTCGATCTTTGCAGAATGTCAACCAAGCCCAAACCATTCTCGAACTTGGAAACCTAAAGATTCCTAGCCTTCAAATTAAGGTTGTATAATGCAACCAAGGCCATTTGATAAAGAATGAGAAGGATGAACGCGAAAGTGGATCGTAAAGTTTGTCAAAGTCTCGGATTTGACTTAGGGCTCTAGATGTTCGGAAAGAGACTTGGATTTTTGACACAACCTGAAACAAAATTAAATCCAAGTTAGATAAAATAATTAAAACAAATAATAAATCAAAGATTAAGGAAGTGAATAAAGAAGATAAATAGAAAGTAGAACGTGGCGTGTAGAAGTCCTAAGAAGCCTTGGAAACACGAAGAATCCACAACCCCCCTTCAAGCGGCTCAAATTTCCCCTCCAAGATAAAAACCTTGGCAAGAAAAAGTTTGAAGTTGATCCCCACAATCTAAAAAGATTGTTAAAACTCTTCTAAAAGAAACTCAAGAGAAATTCTTGAAAAGAAAAACTCAGAGAGAATTTATTAACTCAAAAGAGAAATAGAATAATAATGAATTGTCTCCCTTGTGTACAATGCAAAGGCCTATATATAGGCTAGATAAATAAATCTAAATAAAACTTCTAAGTATACTAGAACTCTAATTTAATCTAAAAAGAAGTAGTTTTAAACTAAACTTTCTTGTTAACATAAAATTCTAAATAACTTAAAATACTTAATAATTATAAAAATTTGGAATAAAATAATAATAAAATAATAAGAGCTAATAAATAAAATATTGTGCTCATATATAATAAAAATTAAGCCTAAAACTTAAATCCAATATGAAACGTCTAAGCTTGTAAGATCAATTGGGGTTCTTGAAGTGAAATGCTTAAGCTTGTTAGCATTTTCAACATGGGTTTGTCGTCATAGATGGAGAGTTTAGGCCCAGAACATAATTAGTCTCTTCTAATTCATCATTACTCTAGAATTTATTGTCTTGAAACTTCAACTCTTCTTCTCGAATTTTTTTCGTGATAAAGTCTTGAACCACTAAGTTGAGTTTTGACTTTATCTGTTTGGATTTGGATCTCGTAATTGGGCCTTGAGGAAAACTAAACTCATCTCTATTATGGCCTTTGAATTGGGCTGAGTTACTCGTATCATTCCTCTCTCCCACAAAAGGATTCGTCCTCGAATCTGCAATATCAAAAGGAGAAAGGTCAGCGACATTAAAAGTGGCACTAACATTATACTCACCGGAAAGGTCGATTTGATATGCATTGCCATTAATGCGCTTGAGTACTTGGAAAGGTCCATCACCACGTGGGTCCAATTTTGTTTTGCGTTTAGTTGGAAATCACTCTTTTCTTATGTGGACCCAAACCCAGTCACCGGGCTCAAAGATAATTTTCTTATGCCCCTTGTTAGCTTTGTTGGCAGTTGTTTCATTTGTTTTGGCGATTCGTTGTCTTGCTTTCGCATGCATGGATTTCACCAATTCAGCTTTCTTCTCACCATCTAAACTAGAAATGTTTTCTATAGGCAATGGTGCAAGATCAAGTATAGTTAGTGGATTAAAACCATAAACAAGTTCAAATGGGGAATATGCAGTTGTAGAGTGAATAGACCGGTTATATGCAAACTCAACAAATGGCAAACATTCTTCCCAACTTTTAAGGTTTTTACCCACAACAGCTCGTAGTAAAGTACCTAAGACTCGATTGACTACCTCAGTTTGTCCATCTGTTTGGGGGTGACATGCAGTAGAATATAATAATTTAGTACCAAGTTTACCCTACAATACTTTCCAAAAGTGGCTTAGGAACTTTACGTCTCTGTTCGATACAGTGGTGCGAGGTATCCCATATAGGCGCACCACCTTTTGAAAGAACAAGTCAGCCATATGTGTAGCGTCGTCCGTTTTGTGACAAGGAATGAAGTGAGCCATCTTTGAAAACTTATCAACAACAACAAAGATACTATCTCGACCTTTTTTTGTTTGTGGTAAACCAAGAATGAAATCCATGGATAAGTCTACCCATGGCGAAGAAGGAATCGGTAAAGGAGTATAAAGTCCATGAGGCATTACCTTAGATTTTGCTTCTTTACAAGTAATACAATTAGAACATACCTTTTCAACGTCCTTTTTCATGTGCAACCAATAAAAATGTTCATGTAGAATATCTAGTGTTTTGGCGACACCGAAGTGTCCCATTAGGCCTCCACTATGTGCTTCACGAATTAATAACTCTCTCATAGAACATTGTGGAACACATAACCTGTTTAGGCGAAAAAGAAACCCATCTACAAGATAAAACTTGTTCAATGCACCATTCCCACAATTAGAAAAAACATTTACAAAATCAATATCATTTAAGTATAAAAATTTTATATGTTCAAACCCTAAGACTTTAGCATTTAATGTAGTTATCAAAGAATATCTACGAAATAAGGCATCAGCAACTACATTTTCTCTACCTGTTTTATACTTAATTGTATATGGAAATGTCTCTATGAATTCCACCCATCGAGCGTGTCTCTTGCTTAACTTACCTTGTCCCTTTAACCATTTTAGGGATTCATGATCTGTATGGATAACGAACTCATTTGGCAGCAAGTAATGTTGCCAAACTTGAAGAGCTCGAATTAATGCCAACAACTCCTTATCATAAGTTGAGTAGTTTAATTGCGCCCCTGTCAGTTTTTCACTAAAATATGCGATTGGCCTTTTTTCTTGCATCAACATGGCAACAATTCCAATACCTGAAGCATCACATTCAAGTTCGAAAGTATTAGAAAAATTAGGTAATTTAAGAACCGGAGCAGAACATAACTTATCCTTTAAAGTTTGAAAAGCCTTTTCCTAAACTTCTCCCCATTTGAAACCAACAGTTTTTTAATAATCGTAGTTAATGGAGCAGCAATAGTGGAGAAATCCTTCACAAAACGTCTATAAAAACTTGCTAAACCATGGAAAGATCTCACCTCGGTAATTGATTTAAGAGTGGGCCATTCTCTAATTGCCTTTACTCTGTCCTCATTGACATGAATACCTTGAGCACTTACTAAAAAACCTAAAAAGATTAGTTTATCTCAACAAAAAGTGCATTTATCAAGGTTGGCAAATAATTTTTTAGTTCGCAGAATATCCAAACTGATTTAACATGAAAAACATGGTCATCTAAAGAAGTTGAGTAAAACAAAATATCATCAAAATATACTACCACAAATTTACCCAAATAAGGTCTCAAAACATGGTTCATCAAGCGCATGAAAGTACTAGGTGAATTAGTCAAACCGAAAGGCATGACTAACCATTCATATAAACCAAAATTAGTTTTAAATGCTGTTTTCCATTCACCCCCCTCTTTCATTCGAATTTGATGGTAACCGCTTTTTAAATCAATTTTTGTAAAGATACAAGCACCATAAAGTTCATCAAACATATCATCAAGCCTTGGAATAGGATGTCTATACTTAATAGTAATTTGGTTAATTAGTCGACAATCGACACACATTCTATACGTACCATCTTTCTTTGGCACCAGAATTACCGGCACTACACAAGGACTTAAACTTTCACGAATGTGACCCTTCGCCAAAATTTCATCTACTTGATTTTGTAACTCCTTCGTCTCCTCGGGATTGCTTCTATAAGCTGGTCGATTTGGAATTGTTGACCCAGGTATTAAGTCAATTTGATGCTCAATACCCCTCAAAGGTGGCAATCCTTTAGGTGCTTCTTCAAAAATATCTTCATATTCCGTAAAAGAGACACAAAACACTAGGCAAAGAGTTATGAAGGTTAGTCAAAGATAAACAATTTTGCCTAAATCGGATAATGATGCAAGGTTGTTTAGTGAGTAAGGCTCGTCGCACATCTTTTCCACTCGCATAAAAATTATGAACCACTCTTTTTTTCTCACAAGAGGATGCACTCACCATTGGGTCATCATTAATTTGTCTTTTTTCATAAGAGACCTCTTTTCTCTCAGCCTTTTTTGAATTTTGTGTCTTACTTCCCATAACCTCCTTACAAAACTTCATCATGTCGATTTGATCATTGTGAATATCTTTCGGATTCAAAGGGGTGAAAGTGTACTTTTTCCCACGGAAAATAAAAGAATATCGATTTAATTTACCATGATGAATAACATCACGATCGTACTGCCATGGTCTACCAAGTAACAAGTGGGCGGCATGCATGGGAATGACATCACACCAAACATCGTCAATGATAAAGGATGATGAACGAATGTGTGCTTAACAACAAGAGAGAAAACATCGAGCAAATCAACTCCCTCCACTTGACTGTCACCTTTTGCGACCAACCTTGATTTAAACATTCTGCTTTATCTGAAAATACTATAATTTGAAATCTTTGATTCCATTGAACTTTTCGATATTTAAATTCGTTGTCGCCATACCTGAAAGAGTTGATTGCGGAATCCAAACCAAGCTTTGATACTAATTTTTTGGGGATTAACCTGTATAAACAACGAAATAGAAAAGGTTGAGAAGATCGAACACAAATTTTATGTGGAAAACTCTTCTAAATAGGATAAAAACTATGGGCAAAGGAGATTTTGGCTTTTCACTAAATGAGTAAACAAGCAAGAATACAATATGAAGAAAATAAACCTAAATGTCTAAAATAAAACCCGAAAATAAATCCCTAACTCTCATTGAGCAAACTTGAAAACAAAACCCTAACTTTTATAGAGTTCTCTCAAAAGGGGTACAAAATTCTCTCCAAAGTTACCATGAAAACTCTCATCAAAATTCGTCTGCGAGTACATTTTATCACACTAAAAGAAAAGCACTATAGTTCTACATCTTTTATTGCCTCTTAATTGGCCTACCAAAACAAGGATATAGTGGCCCCTTTTATAAGCTAATATTAGAGATCTAATCAGACTAAGATATCCATGAAGTAATCAAAGTTTAACTAGGACAAGATAGCAGAGTTTAACTAGGGAAGAAACCCGATTTATGTGGGGCACGTTGCTACGTCACAACATCCTCATTTGCATCGTCACAATGTCATTTGCCGTTACAACGTTAGGAAGCTTCTCGTCTTAACGTCCTCATCTATTCGGCCAAAAATACGAGGCACACCCTACAAATATCCTATACCCATTCTTTAAAAAATATACAAAATTATTGAAATTTTATAAAAATGATAAAAATTTTATAAAAATGATAAAAATATAAAAAATAATTATAAAAATTAAAATCTAGCTATCCTAAGCTCATCTAACATATACAGTTCCAGAGTTGCTGAGAGTAGCCTGTGACTCCAAATAGATTCATCATTAAAGCTCACTCTCTTTCTACTTTTTTGGGTCTTTAAGTAATGGTGTTAGAGTCTTTTTTAAATTGAATAGTGCATTATATATCCACACACAATTTTTAGAGTATTGAAACCAAACGTGGTGTGGGTGAAAAGACAAATAAAAGAATGTTGGGAAGTATTGGGTGAATGCTACCAAACTACCAACACAAATGTGGAGGTGTATAACATGTATTGCCGCTCAAATTCTAGCAACTCTAATAAGCTTGGAACTAAATATACCAATTACGAGCCTAAAGGATGGAAACTACGAGTGCCACTTGATCGCGAGGTTTCGTGATAGGTTTTAAATATTTATAATTACTCATTCTTGAACTAACTATTATCGCGATGTAGGCAAGTGTATCTATCGAACAGTAGTATGGTTTTAGCAAGACCAGATTGTCGAACCCAAAGGAACTAAAAGTACTAGTAATGACTGTCTTTTTATTATCTAGCCTAAGAATAAAATGGGTTTTATTTGTTTTAATTAACTAATTATCTAAACTAAGAATGCACAGAGAAAAGAATTGGGGAATTACTTTTAGGAAAATCGATTGACTTGAGACAATACCTAAGGAAAAATCCACCTAGACTTTACTTGTTATTCTGGCTCCGAACTGTACGCTTTATTCATTCAACTTGTTCCGTAGAGATCCCTAAGTTATGTTACTATCCCTATTCAAGACTAATAACGTCTAATCCCTAAATTGAATAACCGAGACTTTTCTCTAATTAACACTCTAGGGTTGCATTAACTCGATCTATAGATCCCCTAATTAGGTTTCACCCTAATCCGGTAAAATCTTGTTACCCTATTTCTAGGCGCGCTATCAACTCCGCTTAATTATGACAAAAGTACTCTTAAACAGGGTCTATTCTTCCTCTGAATAAGAGCATGTTTTGAATCAGTATCCTGGGATATCAAAACAAGAATTAAGAACACATAATTAAGAACAAGTTAAATATTTATCATACGATTCAGAAAATAATAACAAGATTCGTCTTAGGTTTCATTCCCCTTAGGTATTTAGGGGATTTAGTTCATAACTAAATAAGAAAAAATCTCAGAAGAATAAAGAATACAAAACATAAAGAAAACCCAAAACTCCTAAAGGGAAATTAAGAATAGATCTTCAGTCTTGATGATGAATTCGGCTTCTGAGATGGATCAATCGGCTTCCTTGGGGTAATTCCTTACCCTCTTCTCCGTCTCCCTTTTTTCTCCTCTTCTAGGGTGTATTTATAGGCTTTGGAATGCCTAGAAGCCCTCAAAAGTGGCCTTTTCCGAATTGGACTTAACTTGGGCTCAGCAGGGACATGCCCGTGTGACTCGCCCGTGTGCGATTACTTTAAGCCGTTTTCGAGCCTGTTAGAATGGCACGGGCGTGTGCTATGCCCGTGTGAGTGGTGCTCCAATTCTGCCAGATTGACACGGCCGTGTGGTCTGCCCGTGTGAGGAGGTCCAGGCCATGTTGATTTCGTACTTTGGTCCATTTTCTTTGTTTTTGGCCTGTTTCTCGATCCTTTCTCTCTCCTATGCTCTCCTAAGTATAAAACATGAAATTAAAGCATTAGAAGCATCGAATTCACCAATTCTAATGAGAAATCATCCATAAAATGCATTAAACATGGGGTGAAAATGTGTATAATTTACGGTTTATCACCACTCCACCTTCTCCAATCCATAAAAAAAGAAATTTTTAATCATTTTTATAACTTTTCATAATTTATCTATTTTTCTAAAAAATTGTATAAGTTTAATTTTTAAAATTTTTTATTTAATTTGTTTCTAGAATTTCAATATTTTTATAACTTTTTATCATTTTTATATCTTAATTTTTTAAATATTTTTGAGAAGTTTATATGTTTTAATATTTTGATTTTTATAATTTTTAAATAAAATTAGGTCAAATTGTCAAAAAATATAAATGTTAAGGACTAAAATTATAATTATATTAAAAAAATTGTCATTATTAGCCACTTAAATGCGAGGTGAGCCAGAAATGAAACAAATTTGAAAACATCGGCGAAACAATTGAGACTAGACATGTAATAATTAGAACAATTGGAGTACCCTAAATATAAAATATTTGATTTTACAATATAAATAAGTCACCCCTTAAAATTATAAAATATTAAAAATAGACATTGGATTCTCCTAAATATGTATGTGCCTTATAATGTTCGTTTACATCGTTCATATGGAGTAGCATGTATATATATAGACATTTTGGTATGCGTTTACATTGTTCATACTACATTCACGTATGTATATATATAGACATTGGATTCTCCTAAATATGTATGTGCCTAATAAGAGAATTTATAAAAAAGGCAACTATGGTTTAAGTTATATTTATGCAGTAGGGTAGGATGCTTGCATTGCAATGCCACAAATGCCTTCCTTTGCATCCACATCTCTTTGCATCCTAATGTAGCCTTCTTCACCCCAGCTACTGCCCCAAGAGTTCTTCACCAACCAATACTTAGTCCCACCATCCTCTCCATATCCAACAGCCGTCACTCCGTGGTCCAGATCGGTGCCACAACTTCCCGTAAACACACCACCCGAGTAGAACTGGAAGTCGAACTCCCCGGCATCGATGGCAACAGAAACAGGTTGGTTGGCAACGGCCTTTTGCAATGCATCTTCACTATTGGCAGGCACATCTTCAAACCCATTTATCTTAGCCGCATGGTTGGCTTCTTCGTTGGTACTGCATGTGCCATCAACTCCCTTGTAGGGGTAAATGGATTCGGTTGCCAGGCCTTTGTTCTTCTCGATGAATTGGAATGCGTCGTCCATTAGACCACCTTCGCAGCCTTGATCCTCACCCTTGGTGTCACAGTCCACCAGTTCCTGCTCGGACAAGGAAATTAACTTTCCTGTTGTTAGCTTAGTAACCCCTTCCATGGCTGCCACGGCCGAGAACGCCCAACAGCATCCTATATTTCAGCATCCCATGATCGAGACAAACACATAGTTAGAACACAACACAGAAAAAGAACAAAGCATAGTAATATTTTAGTAATGTTTCGGAGAACAAGAAATTAGAGCAGACCGCATTGGCCTTGGTCCTTGATAGGTGTAACAGCTCCTTTCTTTCTCCAGTCCACGGTAGAAGGCAATGCGGTGGCGTTCTCGTATTTGAAAGTAGTAGCCGTGTTGGAACACATATGGCCCTTGAACCCATTTCGAGAAGTAGTGAGCTCTTGGTTGGTTAGATCTGCAAATTGGTTCACACCGAGCTTGTACGGCTTGTTGTTGGCAGCATTGAAAGAGTCGATGCGTGCCACATTTTGTTTGAAAATCTGGAAACGCTTTTGCCTCTCGTTGGTGTCCTTGTAAACTCGTCCGAATTGTACCATCCATTGTTGATGCCTCTCGTACATGGATGCATCTTCAAGAGCAGCGCGGGATGTGGCTTCACATACACCCAATATGAAGATTAGTAAGGCCAAACAAGTGAAATGATGATGCAGCAGGTTTTTGGAAGCCATCGTGGAAGAAGAGTTTCGATGAAATAGAAAAATGAAGAGGCACACCAAATGTGATGAATTCCTAGACATATATATATTGTCCTATTTTTTCACCATCTATTCTTGGCTATATGCTGCGTGATGAAGACCCAATATGAGAATTGTTTTCATAAATTAAAATGAACCAGCTTTTAAGTTGATCTGAAAGACTTATAGTTTATCGTATTATTGATAAATTGGAAAAATGGAAAGGCACGCTAACTGTGAGGAATTATCTATCCTTGGTGTCACTATCAAACAAAGAACCAAAAACCAATTTTTTCAAGTAGGCTATGGACACCCTTTCTTATGAATTGAAAGTAATTAGATTTTTCGGTTTTTCTAACAATGTTACTTACACATCCGTAGATATACCAGAAACCTATGTTCCCATCCCACTATGTATGTGCTTATAATTTAATTAATTGAAGTCTTAAATGGTTTGAGAAAGGAAAGGGACTTAGGCGAGAAAGGACTTTGGAGAAGAGGGAGTGTATGATGATCGTTTTATGGAACACTAAACTATACTACGATCACGACAATGCAAGCGCACCTATCGAATGGTAGTATAGTTATGGTGAGTTTAGAATATCGTATCCACAAGGACTAAAAGTACTAGTATTGACTTTTTTTCTATTATTTAACCTAAAATATAAGGGATTCATTTTATTCTAATATTAACTAACTAATTAACTACTGAATGCGACAGAGAGTGAAGAAAATAACCGAATAAACCAATAATAAAGACAATACCCAAGGAAAAATCCACCTAGACTTCACTTATTATTCCGAATCTGAACCAAACGATTTATTCACTTGTCTTGATCTGTAGAAATCCCTAAATCATGTTAATATCTCTTTTGAGACTAAAAACAACTAACTCTAGGTTGATTAATTGAAATTTCTTTCTAATTAAAACCCCTATTGTCGCATTAACTTGATCTATGGATTCCCTTATTAGATTTGGCTCTAATCCGGTAGATTTATGTCGCCCTATTTCTAGGGTTGCATGCAACTCAGCTTAATTATGCAAGATCTACTACTCTTAAACAGGGACTTTTCTCCACTGAATAAGCACATCAATCTTGGAATAATATCCTGAAAATATTAAGGCAAGAATTAATAACTCATAATTAAGAACAAGAACAAGTATTTATCATTAAATTCAGAACATTAAATAACAAGATCTGTCTCGGGTTTCATCTTCCCTGTAACAGCCCGTTTTTTTAAGGTTGATCGGAACAGTGGTTTCGGGGCCACCAAATCCGAACGAGTAGGTTGGTAAATATTATATTTAATATTTACGAGTTAATTGTGATTTTAAAAATGTTTTTGATATTGTGATTTTTGTTTTATAAGCAATTTATTAAGTTCAAGTGGTATGACCCTAAGGTCAAGTGGGTTTAGAAAATGAGGTATCGGGATCTTGTTTCTATAAACCGAGTCGTAAATATTTTTATAAATATTTACGTAGTGGCAATAAGATGGTATTAAAGTTTCGTTGAACAATTTTATCGTTTCGATAGTTAATTAAACAAAAAGGACTAAATTGTATAAAGTGCAAAAGTTGTGTTCTATAACCTAAAGGTATTAAATAGATATAGAACTTAAAAGTAGAAGTCTTTATTTGGTAATTAGCCCATTAAAGAGATAGTGGGATATGATGGCTTGGCATTTGGTGTAATGAATAAAGTGTATAAAGGTTAATATTATAAATTGGTTAAAAATAATAATAAAATGAATATAATAAAAGAATCAAGGTGTCATCTTTTTCATTCTCTTTTTACCAGCCGAATATGAAGGCTTGAGAAGCCATGGAAGAAGCTTCTAACTTTCAGCTAATGCATGGTAGGCATTTCTAGTCCCGTTTTTAATTATTTTTATATTTTCGGATCGTTGTTGCTTAATCTATCTAATGAGGGACTATTTTGCAAAACCATTGAATAGTTTGATATTTGCCATTGATGAGTATAATAGGGCTTTGAAGTTTAATGGAAGAATATGAGTCCTTGTTGATAGTTAAACACCTTTTGTTAAGTGATTTTTTGTGAAATTGATAATTAAGGGCTAAATTGATAAATGTGAAAACTTTGTGGTTAAAATGTCAAATAAATGAAATGTGTGGCCTGCTAGAGACACTAGTGATATTATTCTATAGTATAATTTTACTCAATTTCATGAATTTGCATTTTTATGATACAAGGACTAAATTGTAAAGAAGTTGAAATATTAGGGGCAAAACTATAATTTTTCCATAAAGTGAATTATGGACTGTTTCGATACCATGAACATTTGGCTAAGCTTAATTATGGTTAAAAATGGTTAATTTGCATGTTTTGAGCTCGGGGACTAAAATGAATAAAAGTAAAACTTTAGGGTAATTTTGTAAAATGACAAAATGACCAAATTGTATGAAATGAGGTGTTTTAATGTCTAAATTAATATACTGAATGAAATTATTAATTTAGATCAAGATCGGTGGAAAATCGAGAAAATGAGAAAATTACCAAAATGCCCTCGAACTTTGGTATCTCTACAATTTAGCTGTGTAAGTTCGTATGCAATAAGCATTGTTAAATTGATGTTTCTAATGCTTTAATATTGTATAAATTGTATATACGTGAATATTTTAATGTCCTGACATATCGATAAAATGTGGCACTTAGTGTGCGGGGCAATCAAATATGGTACTCAATTATACGAAATATTGAGAATGGCACTTAGTGTGCGAGATATTGAGAATGACACTTAGTGTGCAAAATATCGAATGATTCAAAGGGAAATTATAAATTGTGATTGAATGATTAAATAGAGCAAAGTGAACAGTATACATGCTATATTATATGAATTGTTTATGAGACGACTTTATAATGGTGATATTTGGGCTTTGAGCCTAGCAAGCTTTAAGTCGGTGAATAAATTTATCGGGTTTAAAACCTAGCGGCTAAATACCTTGATTTGATAAAAGTCTAAGACTATGAGACCTTGTGTTAAATCGGCAATTGAATTTGTTCAATGCATTAAGTTGGCGGTATGTGATATATTCTTATGCATGTTAGATCGATTGGAATTGAATCATGAATGTGAAATGAGAAGCACAGGTGAAAATGCCTATGTCATATATGTGAGTAAGGGCAAAACCATCGTAAATTATCGATAAGGGTGGACTATGTGCGAAATCATCTTATAATTGCTAATTTGAACGGTTGTGTGCGAATCATTGAGCATGATGTATTGTATTGAGATTATGCTTGAGTGAAATTATAGATATGTGATGAAATTGATTGGTGATATACATGTTTAAATAATGTGAATGCAAAGAATGTGTGAAAGAGTAAATTTGTAATAAATCTGCTTGGGACAACAGCAGTAACGTGATTTTGGAAAATCACCATAAATTTTTGGAGTTGAATTAGAAGCTAAATAAATTATGTAGTTAAAGATTAATGAGTCTAGTTTCTTATAAAAGAAACCTTGTAAGCAAAAGAATTGCTGATAATGAGATATTTGAAGTGGCGTGGGATAGAGTCAAATGACTTCGGGGTCCCCTGTTCTGTTTTTAGAAAATCATTATAATTTGTACAAAAATGGTCATAAGATAAAATTTATATTCTTAGACTCCTTAATGAGTCTAGTTTCAAATGAAATCAAATGGAACATATATTGAATTCTGTACAATGAGAAATTTGATTCGTAGTGAAGAGTGGTTAGATTAGTCAAACAGTGAAACAGGGGAAACTTTAAGAAAAATCTGGTATTGATTGGACACACCTAAAATTCTAAAAATTTTATGGATGGAAGATATATGAGTCTATTTTTAGGGAAAATTAACAACAATTAATTTGGAGTTTTGTAGCTCCAGTTATAAATAATTTAGTGACTATTGCGCAGGAAGACAACTTGTAGTGAATTTGTGATTATGTTGTAAACATTGATAAAACTTGTTAATGAGTTGCTTATTATTTTCTTATGAACTTACTAAGCGTAAAGCTTACTCCCCTTTTCTTTTTCATATTCGCTAGGGTTGCTAGGTTAGCTCGGGTTGGAGGCCGTCAGAGATATTATCACATTGTCAAGTCTACGCTATCGGCGTAAGTAAATCTTAGTGTTTCGAGTCTATGGCATGTATAGGGTTGTAAAGTTGAGTAAGTAAATGATACAAGACTAAGATATTGGTAAATATTTAATAATGCCTCATGAATATTTTGGGCCTTGTAAGCCCGATTAAAGGATAATATACGTGTGTATGAAAAGTTTAAATCAGGTAGCACCTCGAACCCTGTTCCAGCGAGGGATACGGGCGAAGGGTGTTACATTTTATTGGTATCAGAGCCATAGTTTAGTCGGTTCTAGGACTACCATGGCGTATGTGAGTCTAGCTGTACATGCCATATTTGACCTGCGATAATGTGATATCTCCTGACTCTGAAGAAAATTATTTGAATAGGACAGATAAGTCTTTCAATCAAGCTAATTTTAATAGTATAGAATATGTACTCAGATGTTCGAATGAAATTGTGTTCTATACTGATTTGATTAAATTAAAGTTGGCTCTGAAATGTTTAAGTGTTCATGAATATATGAATCCAAAGTTAAATGAAATGATATGTTCAAAGTGCACATATGTGATGTTTTATAGACTTGGTTAAGTCACTTCAATGTGCAACAACAAGTGAACATAGGCACTGTGTGTGTGAGTTCCGTAACCGAGCACTGTGTGTGCGAGATCAGTTGTTGAGGCACTGTGTGTGCGAGTTCTGTAACCGAGCACTGTGTGTGTGAGATCGATTGTTGAGGCACTGTGTGTGCGAGTTCCGTAATCGAGCACTGTGTGTGCGAGATCGGTTGTTGAGGCACTGTGTGTGCGAGTTCTGTAACTGAGCACTGTGTGTACGAGATCGGTTGTTGAGGCACTGTGTGTGTGATTTCCGTAACCGAGCACTGTGTGTGCGAGATCAGTTGTTGAGGCACTTTGTGTGTGATTTCCGTAACCGAGCACTGTGTGTGCGAGATCGGTTGTTGAGGTACTGTGTGTGTGATTTCCGTAACCAAGCACTGTGTGTGCAAGATCGGTTGTTGGGGCACTAAGTGTGTGAAATGAGATCATGTAAGACCTCGTCCGAGACGAAGGCATTGATTTGAAGTAGTGTATAAGAACGTGTTTGAGACACTGGCATCACTTATGATTCGTGTAAGACCTTATCCGGGACAGTGGCATCGATATTGAATAAACTTGGTCAGATGTATGTAGTCCATGTGAAAATGAGACGTGATAAATAACAGATAAATATATGCTATATGTGCTTGACATGTGACCTTGTGGTTCCATGAATCAAACAGGGAAAAATATGACATGTTTTGGTTGGTATGTATTGGATATGTGCAAGTTTTGTTCATACGGATGAATTGACAGTTATCACACGAATTTAAAATCATAGTCATAAGTTATTAGTAAATATAAATAAGTGAAGCTATTTAATAAGGTTATATGAACTTAAGAGTACTATGAATGTATATGCAATTGAGATTATTTTTCAATTTGGATTAGTGATATGGAATTTTCATAATCATTGAAATGATTTATTTGCTTAAGGCTTACTAAGCTTTCAAAGCTTATTCGTGTGTTTTCATAAGATGATATGCTTTCCAACCGAGCTAATTCGATAATCTGAATGTTATACTCAAACGTTTGAGTGAAAATGTGTTGGTGATGAGTTGAAACTCATAAAAGGTATGAATCGTAATGCATGATATTCGCTATTGATAAATGTTATAATTATATGAGTATATGAGTTGTGATGTTGGGTATATGATTGTTGTGTGAATATTTTGATTTGGAATTTATGATTTGATTTAGCGTATGAGCTATGTGTTAAGTACCAAGTGATCATAAGTAAATGATTGCTAGATGTTTGAGAATACGGAATTAGTAATGAACTGTTCGTTCATAATAGTCTGCATGTGATGTGCATGCTTACGTAAGAGTTAAAATTGTTGGCTTTACAACCTCACCCCTCATTGGTAAAGCATTATAATGAGATCCGTACTATATGGCTTAAATAAGCTTACAAGTGCGGAATGACAGAGTCTCGTGATTGAAGGATTAGTATTGTGATCAGATAAGAGAATGAGTCCGCATGTGAAGACAGCAACAGAAAAGATATTGGATCGTGTTGAAGGCCATTTGTAATATGCAAAGTCACTGTTAAAAGAAAAGTTGAATTTGATGAAACCAAATATTCAGGTATGATATCTAAAGAATATATTAACTGGAAGTTCTTCCGAATTGGCCTCCGTTAGTGTTGGGATAATGAGAAATTAGTGATGTCAGAGATAGACAGTAGAATTATATTTGAATTATAAAGATATTTGAGCACAGCAATTATAGTCGAATGGTTTACGAGAACTCTTCTGGGTATTCTATGTGTTCAATTATCCTCAGGGGTATGTGAAGCTGTATATTTTCAGATGAAATTCTTATCATATGAGAACGTTATCTATATATATTGATATATGAAAGCATTGTTGGGCTGTTCGGGTTACAATCAGCATTATTATATCTTTCTCTGGTATTCTATTTCATTTTATTGAAAGAAAAGATCGACGATTAAATCTGTGTGATTTTGGTATTCTGCTCCTACTAGTTGTTGATCTGCTTAGTATACATGAAGATTATATGGTTTCTGTTACTGTTGATTCCGGTGCATATGAGTGATGCTTTACTTCTGGATTTCCTCTGAAACATCATTGAGATATCTGTCATCTGATATGGGTGCTTTCTTAAAAAAGATTAGTATAGTGATATATTCGAGAATTACAGTATCTCTGTTTTCTTATGATTCTATATGGTTATCTGTGAAAAATATTTATTGAATGACTGTAACTATATTTCAATTTCTCTTATGTTCAAAATGCATTATTGATAATTGGGACATTATATATCTATACGGTTGAGATGTCAGCCTTATTATGGCACTATGATTTTAAATTATCTGATGGTTGTGGCTTCAGTATGGTTCAAAGCTTCGTTGATTAATAATTGAAAAGTTATTACTTGACAGTCGAGATCGATTCAGTTGTCTAGTTTGATTAGATTAATTGCTTGAAGGATTAATCGAGTTACTTGTATCTGAATCTATCCACAGGGTGGAAATAAGTTTGAATGTTCACGGATAAATAGATGAATATTCTGAATGCATGATTCATATTCTAGAAGATATGATACAGAATTATATCCATCAGAACGATTTTATTGAGAAATGTTCTTGTAGATCGTGATTGGGAAGTCTGAATGATGTGATAATTATCAATAAAGTGGTAAACAGTTGAAGAAATTGTTAATTGAAGCGTCAGTTCTCAGGTGAAGAGTTATTCGACACAAGAATTAAAGATGGTTTGAACTGTTGAAAGATTATGAGTCAGCGATTGATTATCAATCTGGACAAATGATTATAGTCTTTGGGGTTACGGCGAGAATCTTTATGTGTTTTACGGCCGATAATCATGTGATTAATCTTATCAAATGATGAGTAGTTATTGGCTGAGCTAGAAACTAAATTGATGTTTAATTAGCAAATTTGTGAGGTTAAGAGGTGTGTCAGTGAATTACAAGTTAAAAAGGGTACAACGTAAATTGATTTCTGATTTAGAATTTCAGATTGGAACCTACAATTGTTCGATTATGTCGAGATAGAGTTTGTGTATTGAGAAATCCAGAGATTTTACAACAATTGTGACATCTAGCACAGTGGTAATTATCTGTCCGTACGGGGAGTACTAAAAGAGTACTAGTTTTCATTGTTCAAATGGACACGAGGATTATATCGTGTTACTAAAATAAACTACTATGAGCTTTGGGTATGGAATTACTTTGTAACACTGTGTTCTAGAACTTGAAAGCAACCGAGAAAGACATTTATTGTTGGTTAAGTTTGCATATAATAATAATAGTTATGAGATGAATGTTAAGATAGAATTGTATGAGTGTGGTATGGTTGCAATTACTGAACTTCGTTGTATTGAATTGAATTTTTATAAAAAGAATTTCGGGGTCGATGTGATTGGAAAGACTGAAGGGAAATGAAAGTAATTCATGACCGTCTAAAAACAATCTCAGATTTGCAGAAAATATATTGGGGCTTGATGCGTAAAATCATTGAATTTTCAATTAGAAAATTGAGTATTTGTAAAGGTATTATAGTGGGAATAGAATTTCTAGATTTAGCTATAAAGAGAAGTTGAGTTCGCAGTTCATCGGATTGAATGAGATTATTATCAAAACTTGAGAAGACCCGTAATGTGTTTTTTTTATATATATGATGTGATGATACAAATAAGATCCTTTATCTATAGTATCACTTACAGAAGTAGAAACTCAGCTTGTTATGATGTATAGCAAAGAGCAGATCATAATCTTAGCTCATGAGATTGAAAAGTTGAGAAATCTGAGGCTAGGTGAGAAATTGTTGAGGTTGGTGAAAGAAAATCACTAATTTATTCTCTGGCAAGATTTTCGGGGACGAAAAATCCCTAAGGGGGGAGAGTTGTAACAGCCCGTTTTTTTAGGGTTGATCGAGCAATGGTTTGGGGCCACCAAATCCGAGCAGTAGGTTGGTAAATATTATATTTAATATTTACGAGTTAATTGTGATTTTAAAATGTTTTGATATTGTGATTTTTATTTTATAAGCGATTTATTAAGTTCAAGTGGTATGACCCTAAGGTCAAGTGGGTTTAGAAAATGAGGTATCGGGATCTTGTTTCTATAAGCCGAGTCGTAAATATTTTATAAATATTTACGTGGTGGCAATAAGATGGTATTAAAGTTTCGTTGAACAATTTTATCGTTTCGATAGTTAATTAAACAAAAAGGACTAAATTGTGTAAAGTGCAAAAGTTGTGTTCTATAACCTAAAGGTATTAAATAGATATAGAACTTAAAAGTAGAAGTCCTTATTTGGTAATTAGCCCACTAAAGAGATAGTGGGATATGATGGCTTGGCATTTGGTGTAATAAATAAAGTGTATAAAGGTTAATATTGTAAATTGGTTAAAAATAATAATAAAATGAATATAATAAAAGAATCAAGGTGTCATCTTTTTCATTCTCTTTTTACCAGCCGAATATGAAAGCTTGAGAAGCCATGGAAGAAGCTTCTAACTTTCAGCTAATGCATGGTAGGCATTTCTAGTCCCGTTTTTAATTATTTTTATATTTTCGGGATCGTTGTTGCTTAATCTATCTAATGAGGGGACTATTTTGCAAAACCATTGAATAGTTTGATATTTGCCATTGATGAGTATAATAGGGCTTTGAAGTTTAATGGAAGAATATGAGCCCTTGTTGATAGTTAAACACCTTTTGTCAAGTGATTTTTTGTGAAATTGATAATTAAGGGCTAAATTGATAAATGTGAAAACTTTGTGGTTAAAATGTCAAATAAATGAAATGTGTGGCCTGCTAGAGACACTAGTGATATTCGTCTATAGTATAATTTTACTTAATTTCATGAATTTGCATTTTTATGATACAAGGACTAAATTGTAAAGAAGTTGAAATATTAGGGGCAAAACTATAATTTTTCCATAAAGTGAATTATGGACTGTTTCGATACCATGAACATTTGGCTAAGCTTAATTATGGTTAAAAATGGTTAATTTGCATGTTTTGAGCTCAGGGACTAAAATGAATAAAAGTAAAACTTTAGGGGTAATTTTGTAAAAAGGAAAAAAATGACCAAATTGTATGAAATGAGGTGTTTTAATGTCTAAATTAATATACTAAATGAAATTATTAGTTTAGATCAAGATCGGGTGGAAAATTGAGAAAAATGAGAAAATTACCAAAATGCCCCTGAACTTTGGTATCTCTACAATTTAGCCAGGTAAGTTCGTATGCAATAAGTATTGTTAAATTGATGTTTCTAATGCTTTAATATTGTATAAATTGTATATACGTGAATATTTTAATGTCTGACGACATATCGACAAAATGTGGCACTTAGTGTGCGGGCAATCAAATATGGTACTCGATTAATACGAAATATTGAGAATGGCACTTAGTGTGCGAGATATTGAGAATGACACTTAGTGTGCAAAATATCGAATGATTCAAAGGAAATTATAAATTGTGATTGAATGATTAAATAGAGCAAAGTGAGCAGTATACATGCTATATTATATGAATTGTTTATGAGACGACTTTATAATGGTGATATTTGGGCTTTGAGCCTAGCAAGCTTTAAGTCGGTGAATAATATTATCGGGTTTAAAACCTAGCAGGCTAAATACCGGTGATTTGATAAAAGTCTAAGACTATGAGACCTTGTGTTAAATCGGCAATTGAATTTGTTCAATGCATTAAGTTGGCCAGGTATGTGATATATTCTTATGCATGCTAGATCGATTGGAATTGAATCATGAATGTGAAATGAGAAGCACAGGTGAAAATGCCTATGTCATATATGTGAGTAAGGCAAAACCATCGTAAATTATCGATAAGAGTGGACTATGTGCGGACATCTTATAATTGCTAATTTGAACGGTTGTGTGCGAATCATTGAGCATGATGTATTGTATTGAGATTATGCTTGAGTGAAATTATAGATATGTGATGAAATTGATTGGTGATATACATGTTTAAATAATGTGAATGCAAAGAATGTGTGAAGGAGTAAATTTGTAATAAATCTGCTTGGGACAGCAGCGGTAACATGATTTTGGAAAATCACCATAAATTTTTGGAGTTTAGTTAGAAGCTGAATAAATTATGTAATTAAAGCTTAATGAGTCTAGTTTCTTAATAAAAGAAACCGTGTAAGCAAAAGAATTGCTGATAATGAGATATTTGAAGTGGCGTGGGATAGAGTCAAATGACTTGGGGTCCCTGCTCATTTTTTGAAAATCATTATAATTTGTACAAAAATGGTTATAAGATAAAATTTATATTCTTAGACTCCTTAATGAGTCTAGTTTCAAATGAAATCAAATAGAACATATTTTGAATTCTGTACAATGAGAAATTTGATTCGTAGTGAAGAGTGGTTAGATTAGTCAAACAGTGAAGCAGGGGAAACTTTAAGAAAAATCTGGTATTGATTGGACAAACCTAAAATTCTGAAAATTTTATGGATGGAAGATATATGAGTCTATTTTCAGGTAAAATTAACAGCAATTAATTTGGAGTTTTGTAACTCCAGTTATAAATAATTTAGTTACTATTGCTCAGGAAGACAACTTGTAGTGAATTTGTGATTATGTTGTAAACATTGATAAAACTTGTTAATGAGTTGCTTATTGTTTTCTTATGAACTTACTAAGCTTAAAGCTTATTCCCCTTTTCTTTTCCATATTCCCTAGGGTGGCTAGGTTAGCTCGGGTTGGAGGCCGTCAGAGATATTATCACATTGTCAAGTCTACGCTATCGGCGTAAGTAAATCTTAGTGTTTCGAGTCTATGGCATGTATAGGGTTGTAAAGTTGAGTAAGTAAATGATACAAGACTAAGATATTGGTAAATATTTAATAATGCCTCATGAATATTTTGGGCCTTGTAAGCTGATTAAAGGATAATATCGTGTGTATGAAAAGTTTAAATCTGGTAGCACCTCGAACCTGTTCCCTATGAGGATACGGGCGAAGGGTGTTACATTTTATTGGTATCAGAGCCATAGTTTAGTCGATTCTAGGACTACCATGGCGTATGTGAGTCTAGCTGTACATGCCATATTTGACCTGCGATAATATGATATCTCGACTCAAGAAAATTATTTGAATAGGATGATAAGTCTTTCAATCAAGCTAATTTTAATAGTATAGAATATGTACTCGGATGTTCGAATGAAATTGTGTTCTATCTTGATTTGATTAAATTAAAGTTGGCTCTGAAATGTTTAAGTGTTCATGAATATATGAATCCAAAGTTAAATGAAATGATATGTTCAAAGTGCACATATGTGATGTTTTATAGACTTGGTTAAGTCACTTCAATGTGCAACAACAAGTGAACATAGGCCTTTGTGTGTGTGAGTTCCGAACCGAAAATCGTGTGTGCGAGATCGATTGTTGAGGCAATTGTGTGTGCGAGTTACATAACCGAAACAATTGTGTGTGCGAGATCGGTTGTTGAGGCACTTGTGTGCGCGAGTTTCAGAACCGAGCAATTTGTGTGTACGAGCGGTTGTTGAGGCACTTGTGTGTGCGAGTTCCAAATGTAGCAATCTTGTGTGTGCGAGAGCGGTTGTTGAGGCACTTGTGTGTGCGAGTTCCGTAATCGAGCACTTGTGTGTACGAGATCGGTTGTTGAGGCACTGTGTGTGCGAGTTCCGTAACCGAGCACTGTGTGTGCGAGATCAGTTGTTGAGGCACTGTGTGTGTGATTTCCGTAACCGAGCACTGTGTGTGCGAGATCGGTTGTTGAGGTACTGTGTGTGCGAGTTCCATAACCAAGCACTGTGTGTGCAAGATCGGTTGTTGGGGCACTAAGTGTGTGAATTGAGATCATGTAAGACCTCGTCCGAGACGAAGGCATTGATTTGAAGTAGTGTATAAGAACGTGTTTGGGACACTGGCATCACTTATGATTCGTGTAAGACCTTATCCGGGACAGTGGCATTGTTATTGAATAAACTTGGTCAGATGTATGTAGTCCATGTGAAAATGAGACGTGATAAATAACAGATAAATATATGATATATGTGCTTGACATGTGACCTTGTGGTTCCATGAATCAAACAGGGAAAAATATGACATGTTTTGGTTAGTATGTATTGGATATGTGCAAGTTTTGTTCATACGGACGAATTGACAGTTATCACACGAATTTAAAATCATAGTCATAAGTTATTAGTAAATATAAATAAGTGAAGCTATTTAATAAGGTTATATGAACTTAAGAGTACTATGAATGTATATGCAATTGAGATTATTTTTCAATTCGGATTAGTGATATGGAATTTTCATAATCATTGAAATGATTTATTTGCTTAAGGCTTACTAAGCTTTCAAAGCTTATTCTGTGTGTTTTTCATAAGATAGATATGCTTTCCAACCGAGCTAATTCTGATACTACAGAATGTTATACTCAAACGTTTGAGTGAAAATGTGTTGGTGATGAGTTGAAACTCATAAAAAGGTATGAATCAGAATGCATGATATTCTGCTATTGATAAATGTTATAATTATATGAGTATATGAGTTGTGATGTTGGGTATATGATTGTTGTGTGAATATTTTGATTTGGAATTATGATTTGATTTAGCGTATGAGCTATGTGTTAAGTACCAAGTGATCATAAGTAAATGATTGCTAGATGTTTGAGAATACGAAATTAGTAATGAACTGTTCGTTCATAATAGTATGTGTGATGTGCATGCTTACGTAAGAGTTAAAATTGTTGGCTTTACAACCCTCACCCCCTCATTGGTAAAGCATTATAATGAGATCCGTACTATATGGCTTAAATAAGCTTACAAGTGCGGAATGACAGAGTCTCGTGATTGAAGGATTAGTATTGTGATCAGATAAGAGAATGAGTCCGCATGTGAAGACAGCAACAGAAAAGATATTGGATCGTGTTGAAGGCCATTTGTAATATGCAAAGTCACTGTTAAAAGAAAAGTTGAATTTGATGAAACCAAATATTCAGGTATGATATCTAAAGAATATATTAACTGGAAGTTCTTCCGAATTGGCCTCCGTTAGTGTTGGGATAATGAGAAATTAGTGATGTCGAGATAGACGGTAGAATTATATTTGAATTATAAAGATATTTGAGCACGAATTATTATAGTCGAATGGTTTACGAGAACTCTTACGGGTATTCTATGTGTTCAATTATCCTCGGGGTATGTGAAGTCAGTATATTTTCGGATGAAATTCTTATCATATGAGAACGTTATCTATATATATTGATATATGAAAGCATTGTTGGGCTGTTAGGGTTACAATCAGCATTATTATATCTTTCTCGGTATTCTATTTCATTTTATTGAAAGAAAAGATCGACGATTAAATCTGTGTGATTTTGGTATTCTGCTCCTACTAGTTGTTGATCTGCTTAGTATACATGAAGATTATATGGTTTCTGTTACTGTTGATTCCGGTGCATATGAGTGATGCTTTACTCGGATTTCCTCTGAAACATCATTGAGATATCGTCATCCGATATGGGTGCTTTCTTAAAAAGATTAGTATAGTGATATATTAGAGAATTACAGATATCTCTGTTTTCTTATGATTCTATATGGTTATCTGTGAAAAATATTTATTGAATGACCGTAACTATATTTCAATTTCTCTTATGTTCAAAATGCATTATTGATAATTGGGACATTATATATCTATACGGTTGAGATGTCGACCTTATTATGGCACTATGATTTTAAATTATCGATGGTTGTGGCTTCAGTATGGTTCAAAGCTTCGTTGATTAATAATTGAAAAGTTATTACTTGACAGTCGAGATCGATTCAGTTGTCTAGTTTGATTAGATTAATTGCTTGAAGGATTAATCGAGTTACTTGTATCTGAATCTATCCACAGGGTGGAAATAAAGTTTGAATGTTCACGGATAAATAGATGAATATTCTGAATGCATGATTCATATTCTAGAAGATATGATACAGAATTATATCCATCAGAAAGATTTTATTGAGAAATGTTCTTGTAGATCGTGATTGGGAAGTCTGAATGATGTGATAATTATCAATAAAGTGGTAAACAGTTGAAGAAATTGTTAATTGAAGCGTCAGTTCTCAGGTGAAGAGTTATTCGACACAAGAATTAAAGATGGTTTGAACTGTTGAAAGATTATGAGTCAGCGATTGATTATCAATCTGGACAAATGATTATAGTCTTTGGGGTTCTGAGCGAGAATCTTTATGTGTTTTACGGCCGATAATCATGTGATTAATCTTATCAAATGATGAGTAGTTATTGGCTGAGCTAGAAACTAAATTGATGTTTAATTAGCAAATTTGTGAGGTTAAGAGGTGTGTCAGTGAATTACAAGTTAAAAAGGGTACAACGTAAATTGATTTCTGATTTAGAATTTCAGATTGGAACCTACTCGAGATAGAGTTCGTGTATTGAGAAATCTAGAGATTTTACAACAATTGTGACATCTAGCACAGTTGGTAATTATCCGTCCGCATGCGGGAGTACTAAAGAGTGCTAGTTTTCATTGTTCAAATGGACACGAGGATTATATCGTGTTACTAAAATAAACTACTATGAGCTTTGGGTATGGAATTACTTTGTAACACCGTGTTCTAGAACTTGAAAGCAACCGAGAAAGACATTTATTGTTGGTTAAGTTTGCATATAATAATAATAGTTATGAGATGAATGTTAAGATAGAATTGTATGAGTGTGGTATGGTTGCAATTCTTGAACTTCGTTGTATTGAATTGAATTTTTATAAAAAGAATTTCGGGTCGATGTGATTGGAAAGATCAAGGAAATGAAAGTAATTCATGACCGTCTAAAAACGATCTCGATTTGCGTAAAATATATGTGGGCTTGATGCGTAAAATCATTGAATTTTCAATTAGAAAATTGAGTATTTGTAAAGGTATTATAGTGGGAATAGAATTTCTAGATTTAGCTATAAAGAGAAGTTGAGTTCGCAGATTCATCGGATTGAATGAGATTATTATCAAAACTTGAGAAGACCCGTAATGTGTTTTTTTATATATATGATGTGATGATACAAATAAGATCCTTTATCTATAGTATCTCTTACAGAAGTAGAAACTCAGCTTGTTATGATGTATAGCAAAGAGCAGATCATAATCTTAGCTCATGAGATTGAAAAGTTGAGAAATGAGGCTAGGTGAGAAATTGTTGAGGTTGGTGAAAGAAAATCACTAATTTATTCTCCGGCAAGATTTTGGGGACGAAAAATCCCTAAGGGGAGAGTTGTAACAACCCGTTTTTTAGGGTTGATCGAACAAAGGCTTCAGGCCACCAAATCCGAACGAGTAGGTTGGTAAATATTATATTTAATATTTACGAGTTAATTGTGATTTTAAAATGTTTTTGATCTTGTGATTTTTGTTTTATAAGCGATTTATTAAGTTCAAGTGGTATGACCCTAAGGTCAAGTGGGTTTAGAAAATGAGGTATCGGGATCTTGTTTCTATAAACCGAGTCGTAAATATTTTTATAAATATTTACGTAGTGGCAATAAGATGGTATTAAAGTTTCGTTGAACAATTTTATCGTTTCGATAGTTAATTAAACAAAAAGGACTAAATTGTGTAAAGTGCAAAAGTTGTGTTCTATAACCTAAAGGTATTAAATAGATATAGAACTTAAAAGTAGAAGTCCTTATTTGGTAATTAGCCCATTAAAGAGATAGTGGGATATGATGGCTTGGCATTTGGTGTAATAAATAAAGTGTATAAAGGTTAATATTGTAAATTAGTTAAAATAATAATAAAATGAATATAATAAAAGAATCAATGTGTCATCTTTTCATTCTCTTTTTACCAAATTAATATGAAGGCTTGAGAAGCCATGGAAGAAGCTTCTAACTTTCAGCTAATGCATGGTAGGCATTTCTAGTCCCGTTTTTAATTATTTTTATATTTTCGGGATCGTTGTTGCTTAATCTATCTAATGAGGGGACTATTTTGCAAAACCATTGAATAGTTTGATATTTGCCATTGATGAGTATAATAGGGCTTTGAAGTTTAATGGAAGAATATGAGTCCTTGTTGATAGTTAAACACCTTTTGTTAAGTGATTTTTTTGTGAAATTGATAATTAAGGGCTAAATTGATAAATGTGAAAAATTTGTGGTTAAAATGTCAAATAAATGAAATGTGTGGCCTGCTAGAGACACTAGTGATATTCGTCTATAGTATAATTTTACTCAATTTCATGAATTTGCATTTTTATGATACAAGGACTAAATTGTAAAGAAGTTGAAATATTAGGGGCAAAACTATAATTTTTCCATAAAGTGAATTATGGACTGTTTTGATACCATGAACATTTGGCTAAGCTTAATTATGGTTAAAAATGGTTAATTTGCATGTTTTGAGCTCAGGGACTAAAATGAGTAAAAGTAAAACTTTAGGGGTAATTTTGTGAAAATGACAAAAATGACCAAATTGAATGAAATGAGGTGTTTTAATGTCTAAATTAATATACTGAATGAAATTATTAGTTTAGATCAAGATCGGGTGGAAAATCGAGAAAAATGAGAAAATTACCAAAATGCCCCTGAACTTTGGTATCTCTACAATTTAGCCAGGTAAGTTCGTATGCAATAAGCATTGTTAAATTGATGTTTCTAATCCTTTAATATTGTATAAATTGTATATACGTGAATATTTTAATGTCTGACGACATATTGACAAAATGTGGCACTTAGTGTGCGGGGCAATCAAATATGGTACTCGATTATACGAAATATTGAGAATGGCACTTAGTGTGCGAGATATTGAGAATGACACTTAGTGTGCAAAATATCGAATGATTCAAAGGAAATTATAAATTGTGATTGAATGATTAAATAGAGCAAAGTGAACAGTATACATGCTATATTATATGAATTGTTTATGAGACGACTTTATAATGGTGATATTTGGGCTTTGAGCCTAGCAAGCTTTAAGTCGGTGAATAATATTATCGGGTTTAAAACCTAGCAGGCTAAATACGGTGATTTGATAAAAGTCTAAGACTATGAGACCTTGTGTTAAATCAAGAATTGAATTTGTTCAATGCATTAAGTTGGCGGTATGTGATATATTCTTATGCATGTTAGATCGATTGGAATTGAATCATGAATGTGAAATGAGAAGCACGGTGAAAATGCCTATGTCATATATGTGAGTAAGGGCAAAACCATCGTAAATTATCGATAAGGGTGGACTATGTACGGAATCATCTTATAATTGCTAATTTGAACGGTTGTGTGCGAATCATTGAGCATGATGTATTGTATTGAGATTATGCTTGAGTGAAATTATAGATATGTGATGAAATTGATTGGTGATATACATGTTTAAATAATGTGAATGCAAAGAATGTGTGAAAGAGTAAATTTGTAATAAATCTGCTTGGGACAGCAGCAATAACATGATTTTGGAAAATCACCATAAATTTTTGGAGTTTAGTTAGAAGCTGAATAAATTATGTAATTAAAGCTTAATGAGTCTAGTTTCTTATAAAAGAAACCGTGTAAGCAAAAGAATTGCTGATAATGAGATATTTGAAGTGGCGTGGGATAGAGTCAAATGACTTCGGGGTCCCCTATTCTGTTTTTAGAAAATCATTATAATTTGTACAAAAATGGTTATAAGATAAAATTTATATTCTTTGACTCCTTAATGAGTCTAGTTTCAAATGAAATCAAATATAACATATTTTGAATTCTGTACAATGAGAAATTTGATTCGTAGTGAAGAGTGGTCAGATTAGTCAAACAGTGAAATAGGGGAAACTTTAAGAAAAATCTGGTATTGATTGGACAAACCTAAAATTCTGAAAATTTTGTGGATGGAAGATATATGAGTCTGTTTTCAGGAAAAATTAACGGAAATTAATTTGGAGTTTTTTAGCTCCAGTTATAAATAATTTAGTGACTATTGCTCAGGAAGACAACTTGTAGTGAATTTGTGATTATGTTGTAAATATTGATAAAACTTGTTAATGAGTTGCTTATTGTTTTCTTATGAACTTACTAAGCGTAAAGCTTATTCCCCTTTTCTTTTCCATATTCCCTAGGGTTGCCAGGTTAGTTCGGGTTGGAGGCCGTCAGAGATATTATCACATTGTCAAGTCTACGCTATCGGCGTAAGTAAATCTTAGTGTTTCGAGTCTATGGCATGTATAGGGTTGTAAAGTTGAGTAAGTAAATGATACAAGACTAAGATATTGGAAAATATTTAACAATGCCTCATGAATATTTTGGGCCTTGTAAGCCCGATTAAAGGATAATATACGTGTGTATGAAAAGTTTAAATCTGGTAGCACCTCGAACCCTGTTCCGGCGAGGGATACGGGCGAAGGGTGTTACATTCCCTAGGTATTTTAGGGAGTTTAGTTCATAATGTAGTAGGGAAACATCTCAAAAATAGGAAAATAACAAAACATAAAGAAACCCAAAAACTTCGAGAGAGAAATTGGAGGGAGATCTTCAGTCTTGAAGGAGATCCTGCTTCCGAGCTGATTCCGTTGGTGTTCTTCGAGTAATTCATGTGTTCTACTCTCCGTGTCCCCTTAGGTCTGCTTCTAGTGTGTTTATATAAAATTTAGAATGCTTAGAAACCCTAAAATTTGGCTTTTTTTGCATATTTGGGAAACAGGTAGCGATATCGACACGGGCTGCCACATGGGCGTGTGGCCAGCCCGTGTGTCTCACACGGGCGTGTGCTCGGCCCGTGTGGATCTTTCAATCAGCCCGTTTTATCCGTTTTTGTCCCGTTTTATGCTCCTTTTGTTCCCTATGCTCTCCTTATAAAATATAAAATTAAGGGGTTAAAAGCATCTAATTCACTAAATTATATGATAAACCATCCAAAAATATGCTAAGTATGGGATTAAAATGTGTTACTTTTATGGTTTATCAAATATCCCCACACTTAAGCATTTGCTTGTCCTCAAGCAAAATTCTCAACTCACAATTAAAATTAAACTCTTTTAATTCATAATTTTCATCAATAATGTCTTATCATAATTTCACAAATAATCATACATTGATAATTCAACTAAAAGAACATTAAATGCACAAGTAATCAAAGTCTAGCATTTTTAAAGCATGAAAACACAGGTATTCCCCCTTATCTAAATAATTACCTTTAATTCAAAAATCAACAATAATTGACATCCTCACTAAAGATTCACTCAAATCACTCAAAGTGTTTAAGGTTCAAAAATTAAGCACTCAAGAGTCAAAAATGAAAGATTATTACCATAAGCTTGCATGGAAATCAAATCTCCACCACTATAAATGATATGATACACAAATCAAAAGGTCTTTAAAGGGTTGTAAAGGGGCTTGAGTTAGAGGTATGGATAAAGGCTGAAAAAGAAAGTTAGAATCGAGATTGGATTGACAAATTTCCTAACTAGAAAAATAAACTAACACTATATAATTAAATCAATCGAATTTATTAAAGAAAAACATGAGCTTCTTCCCAGAATATGAAATTAGCTACTTAAGCTCAAGACGAAGAACTAATAATAATCAACATGTATGTATTTATATTTTTTTTCAACTCTTTTTTTTTTTGAATGAATGAATGAGTAATAAGATACAACTAAAATAAAAGAACATAATTTGGCATTTAACCAAATCAAATCTCGACAAAAAGGGAGTCAATAAAAATAGGAAAAATTCTCAACGAATAAAAAAGTCTGATGTATGGTTTAATATTAAGAAACGGTTTGTTAGGCTCAAAAGGTTCACTAAAGGTTAATTTGTGAAGGTAGGCTTTTTGTGGGGTAAATGAGTTAAAACCTAGATGTCTTTATCATCTCAGTATATCAAATCAAAGGTGTGGTCTTGACATGTATAATCGAAGCAAGTTCTAGAATAACAATTCAATATTGACACACTCATAACCAATAATAAAGTGAGCACGAAAAAATGTATGCTCTACAGGCTCAAAATCTCACAAAAATTATGGCTTTTGATGTCAATCTTGTAAATTTTCAAACTTCAAGGTAATACCTCAATTTAGGGAAACATCTTAAAAAATTTTAATTTTGAAAATAGACTTATCATGCTTGATTCTCTAGTGTCTTAAAGTTTAAATCATCAATGCACAAGTATCTGTGAATTTAATCTAGAACATGCCAATAAGAATCATAAATCGAAGAAAAATTCATTCTAACAGTAATATGAGAAAATTACTTAAGCACAAGGCATATTTCAGGGATTTTCAAATAACTATATAAATAACCTCCCCACACTTAAGATGTACATAGTCCTCAATGTACAAATGGATATAAATCATAAGAGAAACAAAATATCATAAGATAGGGAGATAATTGAAATTGCCCTGAATGGTGGACGAATTTCCCAAAATAGTGAAAGCAGAATTATAGATAAATATGGAGGAAGTGCAAAATTCTGAGTAACTGACAAGAAAATAAACACAATAATGAAAAATATTAAGAGGCTTACTCGATTAGAAACCATAATAATTAATATGAAGTTCAAAATAGGATAACAAAATAGAGATAAAAGGAAAAATAAAACTCAAAATAAAAATAAAATAAAAGATAAAAATAAAAATAAACATAAACATAAACATAAACATAAAAATAATCAGACTCAATGGTCCTCATCATCAGACTGGTTAGTGTCACGAGCTGGTGGCACTAGAGGAGCGATATGAAGATATTAACAGATCTGCTGTAAAGTTGCATCAATACTGTCGAACCGCTAAGCACGGTACTGACGGAAACTAGCAAACTCCTCGGAGGATACTCTTAGGGAGCTAGCAGTAGAGGGAGCATGTCGATGAATCAACAGTGGAGGCTGTGGTGGGTCCTCGTGATAGGGAAGAACATCATCAGTGAAGTCCTCTAGATCATGGTGAATGTCAGATTGGACTAGTCTATACTGAGGGGGGTCTACTTCACGTTGCCGCTCAATCATCCTCATATGTATCATGCTCGATATGTCTTGAGGGGACATCTGACCGACTAGGGTAAGTGTCGAGGATTGCTCCGGTGTGTCGAGTAAACCGAAGTGTCGAGCGAGACGAGTTATGTAAGGGCCGAGAAAGATGGGGCCCTTCTTATGGCGTTCAGTCTGATTGTGACAAGCAAGTGCAATGAAATACGCCACATCAAACACATGTCCGGTAGTCATGCTCCACAGGAAATAGGTGTCGTAAGTACTAACCACTCCGGTGCTCTCTATTTAACTTGTCAAAGTGTGAGCTAGGAGGGTGTGAATATACCGTAGGGCCGAACAGAGGTGCGTCGCCTTCGAGCGACTCGCATCATAGTTAGTCAGGCCGTCTGTGAGCTCAACCCAACATTGCAGGGGCAAGTAATGAATATGTCGATGAAGGTGGAGAAAGTCCTCGGCGCTCATGAATTCCTCTGTGTAAAGTCCCAAAGCAGCACCGAATTCTGGGATGCTTATGTGTCGCACCAGCCCGCCAAGGTGAAAGGTCATGGTGCCAAGCTCGTCATGGACTGACATGACCTGCTGGACTGAAAATATGGCGCCGAAAGCCAATGTGAGCTTCAAGTAGGTGGGCTCGATGATGGTGAAGAACTTATCCCACGGGGCTGTGGTAATAATCGCGCGTACATCATTAGCCGAACAGACCTGTTCCAATGCAGCCCAATCAATGCAGCGGCCTACACCGAGGGGTTGTACTTGATGAAGCTAGTACAGTTCCTCTGGAGGCCCACCAAAAATTAGAGGTAAGGATGCCTAACCTCGACAGAGGCGCTCGAAGAGGTTGTGCCAGGACCCTTCCACTTTTTAGAAGCAGGGACGACAGTCTTAGTCTGGCCACGTGTGTTTGTCATAGCGTACTTGCAAATGTAAAACAGTCCAAATTCAATAAAATAGGAGCACCAATATCACCAATGGAAAATATCGAGAAACCTGTGAGTAAACATGTGAACAATACGGGAATATAAGGGGAAAGACTCTAGTATGATAACTGAGATGAATAATTCAGTCCTAAATGCACTAATACCCAAAAATGTAAGTATGTGAATCTAAACTAAAAACATACGAATCTAAATAGCCAAAATAATAGGAAAAAGAAATAGCAACCAAACTAACAAGACAACCCAAGGCATCTAATAAGCAAATAAAAAAAATGCTAACCGACTCCATAACACTACCAAAAGAAACTATAATCAGTAATAGAAAAAACGAATGACGACTAAAGCAAAATTCAATAATGGTCCTAATCAAGGTAAAATAATAGTGAAAGAAAGAAACAGAAAAGTACCAATGAATAATAATTTAATCCAAAGCTAACAAATTGAGAATAATAATCAACAGAGGCATGGCAAGGAGAAAAGAAAAAATAGAAAAGAAATAAAATGAATAGAATAAAAAAAATATAAGAGAATAAAAGAACGTAAAGAAAGTAAAGAAAATAGGGGAAACCAAATATTGTCGGGCGATCACCGGAAGTATGGATGATGGTGGTCGGTCAGACGGTTAATCTAGGGAGAAGGGAAGGGAATTTGGGGCAAGGGGGAGCATGGGGTTAGGATTCATTAGGGATTGGAAGGGAGAGAAAAATGGGGGTTGGTATGCAAAAAGGGGAAGGGAAAAGGATGACTGGTCGGATAGGGGGTGGAGGCAAGGGTGGCTGATCAGAATGATGACCGAAGATAGGGAGTTAGGTTTGGCAGTTATGACTTTTTGAGGAAGAAGAGGACAAAAATGGTAGGGAAAATTAGGGTTTGGGGGATTTTATGGGTGACACGGTCGTGTAACGATCTGTGTTGGGCTACACGGCTGTGTCACACGCCCTTGTGGCTCAAATTCCAGCCTGTGTTTGTTGAGGAAAGTTATAGCCCATTTGTCACACGGCCTTGGACATGCCCATGTGTCCAGGCTGTTGTTCGCTTCTCCCACACCTATGTGGTCTCCCACACGCCTGTGTGTCCGAACACACAATCGTGTGCTCCGCCCGTGGAGCTCTCTGACTTGTTTAAAATTTGAAAATTTAACTTTAGTTTTCACATGGCCTTGGACACGCCCATGTGTCTAGGCCATGTGCTACATTGTTCGCTTCTCTCACAATCGTGTGGTATCCCACACGCCCGTGTGTCCAAACACACGGCCGTGTGCCTTGCCCGTGGAGTTTTCTGACTTATTTAAAATTTAAAAATTTAGCTCCAATTTTCACACGGCCTAGGTCACACCCGTGTGTCCAGACCGTGTGGGTCACACGGCCATGTCGCAAGCCCGTGTCTATTGATTTTTGGTGATTTAAGCCATGTTTCCACACGGCCAAGGACACTCCCATGTGTCTAGGCCGTGTGGGTCAAAAAACTACATTTAAACATGAAAAATAGATAAAAATAAACTAGTTAGTGGTGTTAGTGCTCGGGTTGCCTCCCAAGAAGCTCTTATTTGTAGTCTAAGCTCAACTTACCTCGTATTCTCATAGTCATGGTGGATCACGGAGTCGAAACTCCTCTTTCTCACTGTCAATTCCTTTATTTAACTAAGTTTTAAGTCGAGAACTGTTTACCTTAAAAGTGCTCAAATGCAAATGGGTTACCTTGACTATACCATATGGAAAGACTTTAAGTACCGTAAAAGGAGTTGCTCCATTTGCGTTGAGCTCTGTAGTGATAGTTCGAGAGTCCTTTTTATCTAACCAGACTTGGTCCCCAACCTTGAATTGATGGGTTCTCTCATTAGACTCGACATGGTGTTGCTTCTGCTCCTTCTTGCCATAAGTTCGCCATTCGTCTAGTTTATCTATTTATAGCATTCGTCATTCATGGATGATTCCATTGTTAGTGCATGAACTAGGACGTGGCTCATTTATGTTTCTCGAAAGTGTTTCCTGCAAAGGGGATTGGACCACATGATTAGTCTTATTAACCGGCTTTATAAGGTCATATTCATTACTTGATATCTCACTCAAACCACGAGCCTGAAGAGTAATTGTTTCATCACCTGCATAAAGCGTTAGTTCACCTTACCAACATTTATAATCGTTCTGGCAGTTGTTAATCAACCTAAAGTTAGTTGTTCTTAGTCTCGGGAGAGATATTAAAATAAATCAGGGATTTCTACGGATTAAGTCAAGTGAGTAAATCGTCTAATTTAGAAGTAATAAGTGAAGTATTGGTGGATTCTTCCTTGGGTATTGTCTTCTCCATCGATTTTCCAAAAGTATTTTCCAACTTTAATCTTTGTCGTGATCTTAGTTAATTAGATAATTAGTTTTAGTTAAAAAAAATCCTTTAATTCTTAGGCTGGATAATAAAAAGATAGTAATTACTAGTACTTTTAGTCCTTATGGATACGATATTTTCGGTCTCACCATAACTATACTACTATTCGATCGGTGCGCTTGCCTTAGTCGAATTTTTAGTTAGTTTCATGACCATCAAGTTTTTGGCGCCGTTGATGGTCGTGAAACTAACTAAAAATTCGAATAAGGCAAGTGCACCTATCGAACAGTAGTATAGTTATGGTGAGACCGAAAATATTGTATCCACAAAGACTAAAAGTACTAGTAATTACTATCTATTTATTATCCAGCCTAAGAATTAAAGGATGTGAAGGTGCTCAGGCCGTGTGCAATTCTGACTTAGTTGAATGTTGACACGGCCATGACACACGGGCGTGTGCTTTACCTGTGTGAAAATGCCTAAGCCGTGTGAAACACTAAATTAGGCCCAATTTGTCCGTTTTTGGCCCGTTTCATGCTCTTTTTGCTATCCTAAGCTCTCCTGAGTGTCAAACATGAAATTAAAGGATTAAGAGCATCAAATTCACTAAATTTTATGATAAATCATCCAAAAATATGCCAAGCATGGGATAAAAATATGTATATATTATGGTTTATCAAATATCCCCACACTTAAGCATTTGCTTGTCCTCAAGCAAAATCCTCAACTCTTAATTAAAATAAATTCTTCTCAACTTGTAATTCTCATAAATACTGTATTGAAGTAAACCACAAGTAATCATATATTGATAATTCAACTAAAAGAATATCAAAGTTTCAAACAATCCAAGTTAAGCATTTTAATCATAAAATCATAGGTATTCCCCTTTATTTAAGTAATTACCTGTAATTCCAAATTGACAAGGGTTGACATCTTTACTAAAGATTCACTCAAATTAAGTGCTCAATAGTCAAACATAAAAAGTTATTACCATAGGCTTGCATGAAAATCAAATCTCCACCACTATGAATGAGATGATACACAAATTAAAAGGTCTTTAACAGGCTTGTAATGGGGCTTGGGTTAAAGGTGTGGATAAAGGCTGAAAAAGAAGGTTAGAATCGAGATTAATTTAATAAATTACCAAACTTAGAAAAAATAAAGCTGATTACTAAATTACAAGCAGGTGCCAGAATTAACACTATCCAAAACTAATGAGGTGAGCTTTTCTCTCAATATAATGACTTTAACTTATCCAAGCTCTTTAGAACAATATGTAATTGAATGAATATAAATATACGTTTTTCCTCTTCTTTTTTTTTTAAGAATAGGAACAAATACAGAAATGCGTAGTACATAATAAGAAATAATTCGAAAACTAGAATGAATGAACGAACATAGTTAGGTAACTAATTAAATCAAATCTCGATAAAAAGGAGTCAATGAAACTGGGAAAATTCTTAACGATTCAAAAAAGGTTAAGTTGTGGGTTAGCATTAAGGGTGAAATCAAGAAACAATGGTTAAGACTCAAAGGGGTTCACTAAGGGTCAATTATATGGGTAGGGTTTTTATAGGGTAAGTGGGTTAAAACCTAAGTGCCTTTATCATCTCAGTATATCAAATCAAGTGTGTGGTCTTGACATGCATGATCAAAACAAGTTCTAGAATAACAAATCAATGTTGACATGCTCATAACGAATAAAATCAGTGAGCAAGAAAGATATATGCTCTAAAAGGCTCAAAATTTCACGAAAATTATGGGTATTTGATGTCAATCCTGTAAATTGAAAACTTCAAGATAATACCTCAATTTAGGGAAACAACCTAGCAATTTTAATTCTCAAAAGTCAACTTATCATGCTTGATTCTCTAATGCCTTTAAAGTGTGAACAATCAATGCATAATTCCCTATGATTAAATTTAAAACATATTAATAGAAATTATAAATAAATTAAAATTCATTCTAATAATAGTATGAGGAAATTATTTGAGAACGAGATAAAAATTCAGGAGTTTTCTAATATATAAATAACCTCCCCACACTTAAGATGTACATTGTCCTCAATGTACGAAGAGAGATAATGAAAATATAAGCATAATATCATAGAATAGAGGAAAAATGAAACTACCCTGCATTTGGATGTAGTCCTTAAAAGAGTGGAAGCGGGTTTAGAGACATTGGAAGTGATGTGTATGTGACAGGTATGCAAAAGTGAAGGTCGTGGTAGAGGTTGGGTTCCACAATCACAGTGCCCAGCGAAGAGGTTATCGTGGTGGTCGGTGTCGTGGTGGCTATGGTAGTGGTCGAGCAGGTCATGAGAATCGTGGGGGATTGTTTGTATATTTCTGAGTAGCCCCAATTGACTGAACCTTTTGAAACTGCGATGCCATCAGTAATGTTTTAGGTAGTTATAACGATAGGGTTGTTATGGTTAGTAATAACGAAATAACTAGATAAAATAAAATTCAAATTATACTAATAAAAATCCTTTAAGAAAATGATAAATAAAGATAAAAAGAAAGCAAAAGTAAAAATAAAATAAAAAGAAAAATAAATTGAAAAATAAATGGACTCAAAGGTCCTTATCGACAGCTGGATCGTGAGGTGGTGATGCTGAGGTGATATGTGAAAATGTTGGCAAATTTGTTGTAGAGTCGCCTCGATGCTGTCGAATCACTAAGTGCAATATTGCTCAAAGCGATGAAAGGTCAGAAACTTCAGACAATGAAGCAGCCGCATGAACTGGTCGATGACTCGGTAGTGGCTGAGACAGTGGATCCTCCTTAAATAAAGGGATATCGTCAAGAATATCCTCAGGTTTATCCTCATCGGTAGCTCGTACTAGTCGATGCTGAGGAGGATCAAACCCTCGACGGTGCTCTATCATCCTCATATGGAGCATACTTTGGATGCCCTGTGCGGACATCTAGCCGATGCGTGTGAGCGAAGAAGACTGTGCCACTGTGTTTAGGAGCCTAAAGTGTCAAGCTAGTCGAGTCACGTACGGTCCAATGCTGATTACTCCCTTTCGGTGTTGCTCTGTTTGCTGGCGGAAAGAAAGGGCGATGAAGTATGAGAAATAAAAAACATGCCATTGCCTCAAGCTCCATAGGAAGTATGCGTCATGAGTGTTAATGACGCCAGTGCTCTCTTGTCTCCCTGTTAATGTGTGTGCCAAAAGGGCATAGAGATATCGTAGAGCTGGAGCTAGAGTCGATACCTTTGAGCAGCTTGGGTCATAGATACCTATAGTAAGCATGAGGGCTGCCCAACACGATGAAGGTGCATAATGGATGTGGCGGTGGAGGTGTGGAAAATTGTTGACTTCTGTAAAATCGTCTGTTTAGGGAGTCCCAAGGTAGCTCCAAATTCTGGGACACTCAATTGCCATACTAGACTGCCAAGGCAGAATTGGACTGGTCCTGGGTTGTCGTACTCTGCCATAACTATTTGCAACTGAAACGTTGAGCATAGTTCCAAAGTGAACTCTAAATACGTCGGCTCGATGATATCAAAGAAGCGGTCCCACGGAACGGTGGCGAGGAGGGCTTGAACCGAATCAGTTAGGTGGACTTGCTCTAATGCGGCCCAATCGATGCAACGGCCCACACCAAGGGGTCGGGCACGTAGAATATGAAATAATTCTTCTTGGGGTCCTGGTGGAAATTGAAGAAATAGATGGCGAATCTCAATGATGGCACTTGAGGAGGTCACACCTGATCCTTTCTTCTTTTTAGAAGCAGGGACTGCGGCCTTTTTCCCACGAGTATTTATCATAATGTCCTGCGAAAGTAAACATAGAATTCAATTTGGACAAATCAACATAATGGACAACTTAGGAAGCAGCCAAATTCAATTTTAATCAAGCAGATGAAATAAGTAAACTCTTAACCCCTAGGAGGAACTAATTAAATGATTACTAAATATAGATGAGCCAGTAAAATATGTATTAAATCAACAAACA
Organism: Gossypium arboreum; assembly: GCF_025698485.1. Lineage (NCBI taxonomy): Eukaryota > Viridiplantae > Streptophyta > Magnoliopsida > Malvales > Malvaceae > Gossypium > Gossypium arboreum. The sequence continues at coordinate 7,019,188 of NC_069073.1, read as the reverse complement.
AATGACCCTAAAATATAGATGTAGAGTACTACGAATGTTTAAAATTTAACTTAGGCATAAAATCATCAACAAGAACCAATAATATCAGTGTAACAATAACAATGTATTGAATTTATAAGATAAACAGGAGTAAAGTAATAGAAATAATATTACTAAAAATACCAATAGTAATAAAACAACTAAAATATTGTAAAGCACTTAGGGGTGCAAAAGAGGGAACCGATAGTGGTGGTCAGTGGTGGCCGCAGCGGTGGACGGTGGTTAAACGGTCGGTGTTACCAGTTCAAGGTATGGGTGGTTGTGTGAGTGGAATGAGGGAAAAAAGAGGAGAGGAGAGGTTTTGTGGCTGTGGAGGTGAACAAGAAGGAAGAAGGGAGAAGGGGCAAGTGTGAGGAAGAAAGGATAGTGAGCAAAGTTTGTCACCGGTGGCTCATCGGAGAATGGTGGCTGGAATAGAAGGGGTGGTGACTTGCGGTGGCTGTAGAGGAGATGAATAGTAAAGGGACTGAAAGGGATGAATAATGGGTTTAAATAGGGGTGGAGAGAAATTAAGGTTAGGGGAGGGGAATAAAAGGGGGCCACGGTCGTGCTGACCCCGTGTTGGTCACATGGCCATGGCCCACGCTCGTGTTGTGTGCTCCTAGCCCGTGTTTTTCGTGAAATTTTAAGTCAGCGTCACACACGGCCTCTTAGACACGCCCGTGTCCCCAGGCCGTGTGGTTCGCACCGCCACGTCGCACGGCCATGTACACGTTGATTCTCTTCTCCCACGCCCATGTTAGGTACACTACGCTCGTTTTCAGGACTTGTACTTATGGTCTGATGATTTAAGTCAGCATCGCACACAGCCTATGGACACACCCGTATGTATAGGCTATGTGGCCCACACGGCCATGTGGTGATTTATTCGTTTCTCCCACGCCCGTGGTAGGTCCAACAAGCCCGTGTCTATTAATTAGGATTGCGCACAGCTTTTGGGCACGGCCATGGCATCAGCCCGTATTCTATTCTGACTTGTTGAACATTTTGATCTTTGAGCAAGTTTCCACACGACCTTAAGCACGCCCGTGTTAATGACCGTGTAGCTTCCAGGTTGCCTCACACGGCCATGTGATTTAATGTATGTCGTGTCTCTGCTAATTTATTTGGGAAATTAAAGTGCAGTTTCACCACGGTCTAGGACACGTCCATGTCCCTAGCTGTGTGTGGCACCCAGCCGTGTCGCACGGTTGTGGCTATTTATCGCAACTCGTGTGTCATCCTATCTTGGGAAAAATACTTGTCCTATTTTAGCTTGGCCATGGACATGCCCGTGTCTTCTACCCGTGGCAATCCCATGGCTTAGAGCACGCCAGTGTGCTAGGTCGTGTGTGCCAAGAATACCTGCAGTTAGATTATAAAACAAATAGAAAAACAAACTAACACTACTTAGTGGGGTTAGTGCTTAGGTTGCCTCCCAAAAAAGTGCTTGTTTAGAGTCTAAGCTCGACTTTACCTTATGGGTATGTTTAGGCAAGTTCGCGGAGCCATAGCTCCTCTCCATTGTCTTTGAAGTCCTCACCATTATAAAGTTTAAGACAATGTCCATTTACCTTGAAAGTGTCTTGGGTTGGGTGACTTACCTCTATTCTGCCATATAGAAAGATGGTTTGGACTACGAAAGGACCTGACCATCGTGATTTAAGCTTCCCAGGATACAATTTGAGCCTTGAGTTGTATAACACGACAAGATCTCCAACTTCAAATTGCTTCTGTTGCTTTAAACGACCATTATGGAGGCGCTTCATTGCTTCCTTGTATAATCGTGAGTTCTCATAGGCCTTAGCTCACCATTCATCTAACTCCTTCAGCTGCATCAATCTCTTTTCACTTGCGAGTTTGGGGTCAAAGTTCAAAAATTTTATAGCCCAAAATGCTTTATGTTCTAGGTCAAATGGTAAATGATAACTTTTCCCATAAACAAGTCTGTAAGGAGATGTTCCTATGGGGGTCTTAAAAGCAGTTCTATAGGTCCATAAAGCATTATCTATTTTCTTTGCCCAATCTTTCCTATTTGACTCTACAGTCTTTTCTAAGATACTTTTAAGCTCTCGTTAGCGACTTCGACTTGTCCACTAGTTTGAGGGTGGTAATGGGTAGCTGTTCTGTGGTAGACTCCATATTTCTTAAGGGTTTTATCAAATTGAGCATTACAGAAATGGGTACCTCTATTACTGATAATTGCTCTAGGTGTTCCAAATCGAGAGAAGAGTTTCTTAAGGAACTTCACCACCACTCTAGCATCATTAGTAGGTAAGGCTTGGGCTTCCACCCATTTAGACATATAATCAATAGCTACTAATATGTATTTATTCCCCACCGAGCTAGGGAATGGACCCATGAAATAAATACCCCATACATCAAATATTTCACATGAAAGCATGTACATTTAGGGCATTTCGTCACGTTTAGAGATATTACCTGTTCATTGGCATTTATCACAAGTAGCAACATACCTATTGGCGTCTTTGAATAGTGTGGGCCAGTAAAATCCTGATTCGAGTGTTTTATGTGCGGTCTTGGTTCCACTGTAATATCCTCCAGTTGGTCTTGAGTGGCAATGTTCCAAAATTTTAATTGCTTCTGTCTTTGTAACGCATCTTCGAATTACTTGATCTGCATATATACGGAAAAGAAATGGTTAATCCCAAAAATAGTTTTTCACATCAGTGGAGAATCGCTTCTTTTGCAGATGTGTCAACCCTTTTGGTGTAACGTTAGCAGCTAAATAATTTGCAATGTCTGCAAACCAAGGTTCCTTAGATTCAGAAATAGCAAAGAGTTTTTCTTCAGGGAGTGAGTCATTTATCTCCTGTTTGTCAAGTCCATTGAGATGTGGGTTTTCTAATCTAGATAGATGACCTGCTACAAGATTTTCTACTCTTTTCTTATCTTGAATTTCTAAATCAAATTCCTGCAACAATAAAATCCATTTTATTAGTCAAGGTTTTGCATCTGTTTTAGTAAGGAGGTACCGAAGAGCTGAATGGTCAGCATAAACGAAAAATTTAGATAATATTAAATATGGTCTAAATTTATCAAATAAAAAACCATAGCCAATGATACATGATATTCGTGACAGGTTTTAAATATTTATAATGAATCGTTCTTGAAACTAACTATTATCACGATGAAGGCAAGTGTACCTATCGAACAGTAGTATAGCTTTAGCAAGACCAGATTATTGAACCCAAAGGAACTAAAAGTACTAGTATCAACTTTCTTTTTTTTTTATCTAGCCTAAAAAAAATAAAAGGGTTTTGTTTATCTAACTAATTAATTAAACTAAGAAATCATAGAAAAGAAATTTGGAGAAAATACTTTTGGGAAAATTCGATTGATTAAGGCATTAGGAGTATCGAATTCACCAAATCTAAGGAAAAATCATCCATAAAATGTGCTAAGCATGGGATAGAAATATGTATAAATTACGGTTTATCAAATACCCCTACACTTAAGCATTTGCTTGTCCTCAAGCAAAATCCTCAACTCATAATCAAAATAAATTCTTCTCAACTTATAATTCTTATCAATAATATCTCAAACTAATCCATAAGTAATCAAACATTGAAAATTTGACTAAAAGAACATCAAAGTTTCAAACATTCCAAGTTGGGCATTTTATCATGAAAACATAGGTGTCTCCTCTCATCTAAGTAATTACCTTTGATTCAAAATATCACAGAGTTTCACATCCTCACTAAAGATTCACTCAAACACTCGAGGTGTTTAAGTACAATAAATGAAGCACTCAATAGTTGATAATGAGAAGTCATTGCCATAGGCTTGCATGAAAATCAAATCTCCACCACCATAAATTGAAACGAAACATCAATCAAAAGGTCTTTAGGAGGTTGTAACGTGGCTTTGGTTAGAGGGTGTGGTCACAAGCTAAAAGAAAAGGTTAGAATCGAGATTGAATTGAAAAATTGCCTAACTAGAAAAATGACTAGTCATCAATTGCGTACAACAGAGCGTTTTCTAAGAATATGAAATTTAACTTTTTTAGCTTAGAAGATCACTACTACTAATATGTATACATGTATTTTTTAAAAAAAACAAGTCAAATTACAAAAATAGAATAAAACATAGCTAAGCAACTATTCCAACTCAAATCTCGACAAAAATAGGGATCAAATTAATTTAGGGGATTTCAACAATAATGAGTTATGGGTTAATATTGAGGGTAAATCAATGAATGAGTTGTTAGGCTCAAGGGGGTTCACTAAGGGTTAACTGTGAAGGTAGGCTTTTATGGAGTGAGTAGGTTAAACCTAAGTGCCTTTATCTTTTTGACATATCAAATCAAATGATATGGTCTTGACATGCCTAATCAAGCAAGTTTTAGAATAACAATTCAATACTGACACACTCATAATGAAAGTGAGCATGAAAGAAATAATAGATGCTCTAAAGGCTCAAGATCTCACAAAAATTATGGCTTTTTAATGTTTAAACTTGTGAATTCCAACTCAAGGTAATACCTAAACTTGGGGGAAACAACCTGAAAGTTTTTAATTCTTCAAAAATTAACTTATCATGCTTGATTCTCTAATGTTTTAAAGTTTAAACAATCAATGTATAAATGCTTATGTTTTAATTCAAGACATATCAATAAACATTATAAACTAATTAAAATTCATTCTAATAGTGATATGAGTAATTCACGTGAGAATAAGACAATATTCAGGGGTTTCTTAATGGTGATATAAAAGACCCCCACACTTAATATGTACATTGCCCTCAATGTACAAAGATAGATATATTAACAATGATAGATTTATAATCATAAGATAGGGAGAGAAGTGAAACTTCCTAACGATGAATGAACTCCTTGAACTGGAGTTTTAGAGAATAATTGGCATGAGAGTGGAGGAGGATACTCCGATGGTGTTAGAGGTTCATTAGTCCATAAGTCCTGCACCAAAAGAATATTATATCTGGTGGTAGCTATGGTCGTGGTCGAGCAGGACATGGCAGTCGTGGAGAACCTTTTCCGGTGGAGTTTTTAGTTCTTATGTGATGATGAGCTTGAAGAGCTCTTTATAACTGTGACAAAATCAGGAACTTTTTAGGAAGTATAATGAAACACAATTACTCGTAATGGAATAACCGATGTTGATAATTGTAAAATAAAATTTATAAAATCTAATAGAAATACGCTTAAAGAACAAATAAATAGTAGTCTTAAAATAGAATAAAAATAAAAAATTAAATAATAAATAAAAGTTTTTAAACATCTTCATCGCTAGGTGGTTCGCAAGGTGGGGGTGGCGATGAGATGTGGAAGTGCTGACAAATCTACTGTAAAGTAGCATCAATGTTATCAAAGCACTGAAAACACTGTTGCTCGAATTAGGTAAGGTGCTCAGAGATGTCAGCGTATGAAGTCACCGCATGAACTAGACAAGAGGGTGGTGGTGGCTGAGACGGTAAGTCCTCATGACGTAGAGGGACATCATCAGTAATGTCCTCAGGCTCTCTCTCCTTGGCTGGTTGGGCGAGGCGATACTCAAGAGAGTGGGTTCCTAGGTGCTTCTCAATCATCCTTAAACTAAACATGCTTAAGATGCCTTGTGGGGACATCTGGCCAATAAGAGTAAGGGAGGATGATTGGGTTACTGTGTTGAGGAGCCTGAAGTGCTGTGCCAGTCGAGTCACGTAGGGGCCAATAGAGATGACCCCCCTCTGATGCCGCTCCGTCTGGTGGCGAATGGCGAGGGCAACAAAGTAGGCAAGGTCGAGTACATGCCCGTTCGCCATGCTCCATAGAAAGTAGGCGTTGTGAGTGTTGACTATGCCAGTGCTCTCTCGACATCCTGTCAAAGTGTGTGCCAAGATGGCATGTAGGTACCTCAAGGAGGGAGAGAGAGCCGATGCCTTAGAATGGCTCGGGTCGTAGGTGTCTGAACCGGGGACCAAAGCATACCAGTACTTCTAGGGAGAGTAGTGGATGTGGTGACGGAGAGTGTCGAGGTCGTTCTCATCCATGAACTCCTCTATGTACAGTTCCAAAGCTATATCAAACCCGAGCACACTCAACTAGAGGACTAAACCGTCGAGACGAAACTAGACTGTTCCAGGATCATCAAAGTTGATCATGATGTCTTGAACAGGGAATGTCAAACAAAGTTCAAGTGTGAGCTCAAGGAACTTCGGCTCTATGATCGTAAAGAAGAGGTCCCATGGATCAGTTGTCAGGAGTGCTCGTACATCTTCATCCAGCTAGACTTGTTCAAGCGCTGTCCAGTCAATGCAGCGGCCCACACCTAAAGGTCAAGCCCTTAGGATTTGGAATAGTTCTTCCTGATTGCCAGTGGAAATTAAAGGTATGGGTGGCAAATTTCCGCAGTAGGGCTCGAGAAAGATGCCCCTTTTCGCTTTGTCGAAGCGGGAACGGTAGTTTTCTTGCTACGTGAGCTTGATATGGTATATCTGCAAAAAGAAAAAAGAAAATAACATAACTAACTAACTCAAGAAGTAATCATGAATATAGTTAAACTAACTAGTCCAACCAACAATACTTAGCAGTTTTATCTAAATGATAGGAGTTTATATAGCAATTGACATAATAAAAGCATGATTATATTCAACATAAAATGACTGAACTAGACTCTTATGGGAACACACGAAAAGAATGAATGTATTCGAAAGCATTGACTAAAATGGCAAAGAATAAACGTATAAGCATGACTATAGTGAGAACTATGAATATAAATAAAAAATCTGCAAAATAAAACCATAAGAATCATAAAATTAGTAAAAGGGATGAAGAAAATAGAGAGAAAGGAGTAAACAAATGCTAAAAAGATGAGAATGGGTGTTGAAAATAGAGTTGGAGGCGGCGCACAGGCATGGCAGGGAGGCCGTGTGGACTTGCAGTGGTAGGACTAGGGATTTTAGGTGGAGATGATGATGAATAATGAAGGGTATTTATAGATTTTGGGACACATGGCCAGGGAACACGGTCGTGTTCCCCAATTTTTACCCATGTGATTCGCGAATTTTAAATTTGGGTGCGTCTGACATTTGGCCCATGCCGGTGTTTCTTGGGCGTGTGGGTGCACACGTCCGTGTCGCACGGTCGTGTCTATCTTCCTTTGCTTCTACCACGCCTGTGTATATAGGCCCACGCCCATGTTAATCTGACAGGTTCGACCACGGGTTCTAGACACGGGCGTGGCAAATGCCCGTGCTATTTTTTCAGGTTCAACCACGGTTCTACGACACGGGCGTGTCGCATGCCTGTGTTGTATTGGCAGATTCGCCCACAGTCCTAACGCACGACCGTGGTGACTTATCGCATCCCGTGTTGGGGAAAATTTCACCCTGTTTTCACACGGCCTAAGGCACGCCCGTGTACCTGGCTTTATGTGCTTTAGAAAGCCTGTGTTCCATGAGTCGATTAGTATGTTAGATGTTAAAACTAAAATTTAAAGAAATTAATATTGTCAGTGCTCAGGTTGCCTCCCGAGAAGTGCTTATTTATAGTCTAAGCTCGACTTACTTCTTTGGTGAATGGTTATGGTGGTTCGAGGAGTTTATACTCCTCATTCCTGCTATGAATCCCATCAAAATAAGGTTTTAGGCAGAATTGTTTACCTTAAAGGTGCCGAATTTGGAATGACTTACCTCGACTGTACCAAATGGGAAAATGCTAAGTAATATAAGAGGAATTTCTCCATTCGGTTTAGTAGTGTCAATGTGAGGATCTGCGGCATCCAATGAAACTTTATCTCCAACCTTAAGTTGATTTGGTGAGGCATTGAGCTCATTCTGGTGTAGTTTTGGTTTATCATGTTTTCTCGGTTTAAATGTCAACCATTCATCTAACCCCTCGATTCGTAACCTTCGTTCTTCATGGGTAGATTCTTTGTTGTGGATTGAACATGGCTCATGTGTGTCCTTCGAACTTATTTCCTAAAAAATAGGTTGCACCGTATGATCAGTCTTAGTAGAACAATTTGTACAATCACCTTCAATTTTTGATGTGTTGTTCGGGTTGCGAGCTTGAAGGTTGATTGTTTCATCTCCTACACGAAGTGTGAGTTCATCTGTGCTAACGTCAATAATTGTTCTACCAGTTGCTAAATAAGGCCTTCCCAAAATTAAAGGAACGTTACTATCCTCTTCTATGTCTAAAACAACAAAATCAACTGGGAATATAAATTTGTCAATTTTAACGAGTACGTCTTCAATAATACCCCTAGGAAATCTAACAGTTTTATCTGCTAATTGAATAGTCATCCTAGTTTGTTTGGGTTTCCCTAGACCTAGTTGCTTAAACAATTTGTAAGGCATAACATTGATACTAGCCCTTAGATCAGCCAATGCATTATTAACATCTAAACTATTAATTAAACGAGGAACCGTAAAACTCTCTGGATTTTTTAGTTTATTGGGTAGCTTATTCTGAAGAATGGCTGAGCAAACCGCGTTCAGCTCCACATGCGACCTTTCATCTAACTTTCATTCATTTGCTAGAAGCTTCTTTAAAAATTTGACTACGTTTGGCATCTGCGAAAGTGCTTCAATAAATGGTAAGTTAATATGTAGTTTCTTTAAAAGTTTAAGGAATTTACCAAATTATTCATCTGAGCGGTCTTTCCTTGTCGCATTGAGGTATGACACACGAGATTTATATCCTGGACTTACTGATTTTTGTTTGTTTTGGCCTACCTCATTCTTACCTTCGCTTACCACCGGTTTTAGCCTTGGTTTTGCCACTAACCCTTCCTCGTCTTGAATGGAAATTGTGTTGAGTTGCTCCCTTCGGTTAGATTCAGTGTTGCTTGGCAGGTTACCTTGTGGTCCTTCGGAAATCAACTTGGCATGCTGTCCAATCTGAGTTTCGAGCCCCTGGATTGATGCTTGTTGATTTTTGAGTACAGTCTTGGTATTTTAAAAACGAGTCTCTAACACCAAGATGAATATGGTTATCATCTCCTCAAGGTTCGACTTTTTCTCCTACTAGTGTAGTGGCCGCTGAAAGCTTAGAGGGGGTGGTGGTTTCTAATTTCCTTGGCCTTCTCATGAAAAGTTTGGGTGATTCCTCTAACCTGCATTGTAAGTGTTACTATAAGGATTATTTTGAGGCCAAGGATTATTACCCATATAATTCATCTACTTATTCTCTATGTTAAGGCCGTAGGATGGATATTCTAAATTGGTCGTTCCACCTCCACTTGCATCGCACTGCATTACTGGATGAACCTGTGTAGAACTAAGTAAACCATCAATTTTCTTATTCAAGAGTTCTACCTAATTAGAGAGTATGGTGACCGAATCGATGTTATAAACACCGGATGTTTTCGTTAGCTTTATCCTCATGACTTGCCACTGATAGTTATTCAGTGACATCTCCTCTATAAACTTATAAGCATCTTCAGGTGCTTTATTATTAATGGTTCCACCAGCAGCTTCGTCAACCATTTGTCGAGTCGAAGGATTTAGGCCATTATGAAAGGTTTGAACCTGTAGCCAGAGTGATAACCCATAGTAAGAGCATCTTCGCAAAAGGTCATTATATCTCTCCTATGCATCATAGAGTGTTTCTAAATCCATCTGTACAAAAAAAGAGATATCATTACGTAATTTAGCTATTTTAGCCGGCGAAAAATATTTTAATAAGAACTTTTCGGTCATTTGTTCCCAAGTAGTGATTGACCCTCGCGGTAACGAATTCAACCACTGTTTAGCTTTGTTTCTCAATGAAAAAAGGAATAACCGAAGGCGAATGGCGTCATCAGAAACGCCATTAATTTTAAATGTATCACATAGTTCTAAAAAGTTTGCTAAGTGAGCGTTAGGATCTTCGTCCTGCAAACCATCAAACTGAACAAATTGCTGTATCATTTGAATTGTGTTAGGATTCAGTTCAAAAGTATTTGTAGCTACAGCAGGTCTAACTATGTCGATTCAATTCCTGTTAAAGAAGGTTTAGCATAATCATACATAGTGCGCAGAGCAAGATTCTGATTTACTAGACTAACAGCAATCGCAAGAGGTATCAGGTTTTGCTAATTTTCAGCCATCTCCTTGGTTGTGGTTTGAATATCGTTCTCTTGCTCGTTCTCTGTGTATCTTAAGCTTCGCCTTATTTCTCTTTTCTTTCTACGAACTGTGCGATCGATCTCACTATCAAAAAGTAATGGTCCTGATGGGTTTCTCCTAGTCATAAACTAGAAAAACCTTTCAGAAGAAAATAAATGAAGAATTAGAAAAGAAAATAAAAATTTAAATTGCAATAAAATTAAAATGGCTAAAGTAATAAAAATCGAGTTTTCCTAATATCTTAGTTCCCCGACAATGGTGCCAAAAACTTGATACGTGATATTCGTGACAGGTTTTAAATATTTATAATGAATCGTTCTTGAAACTAACTATTATCACGATGAAGGCAAGTGTACCTATCGAATAGTAGTATAGCTTTAGCAAGACCAGATTATCGAACCCAAAGGAACTAATAAAGTACTAGTATCAACTTTCTTTTTTTTATCTAGCCTAAAAAAATAAAATGGTTTTGTTTATCAAACTAATTAATTAAACTAAGAAATCACAGAAAAGATATTTGGGGAAAATACTTTTTGGAAAATTCGATTGATTAAAACAATACCTAAGGAAAAATCCACTTAGACTTCAATTTTTATTTGACTCTGAATCGGACGATTTATTCATTCAACTTATTCCGTAGAGATCCCTAAGTTGTATTATTATCTCTCCCAAGACTAACAACGTCTAACCCTAGATTGAATAATTTAAATCTCTTTCTAATTAACACCCTAGGGTTGCATTAACTCGATCTATGGATCCCCTTATTAGGTTTCACCCTAATCTGAAAAAATCTTGTCACCCTATCTCTGGGCGTGCAACCAACTCCGCTTAATTATGACAAATTTACTCTTAGACAAGGTCTATTCCTCCTCTGAATAAGAGCTTAACTTGAATCAATATCCTAGAATATCAAAGCAAGAATTAAGAACACATAATTAGGAACAAGTCAAATATTTATCATACAATTCAGATAATAATAGCAAGATCCGTCTTAGGTTTCGTTCCTCTTAGGTATTTAGGGCTTTTAGTTCATACTAATGAAAGAGCACATCTTAAAAGAATAAAAATAACAAAACATAAGAAAACCCAAAACTCCTGAGGGAATCTGAAGGGAGATCTTCAGTCTTGATGGTGAATCCGACTTTTGAGATGGATCAATCGGCTTTCCTTGAGCAATTCCTTGCTTTCTCCTCTGCGTCCCCCCTTTTCCTCCTCCTCAAGGGTGTATTTATAGGCTTTGGAATGCCTAAGAGCGTTCAAAAGTGGCCTTTTCTGAATAGGACTCTGCTTGGGCTTGACAGGGACACGCCTGTGTGTGATTACTTCAGGCCGTGGTCAAGCCTGTTAAATAGACACGGACGTGTGGTCTACCCGTGTGAGTCGTGCTTCGATTCTGTCAAATTGACACTGCCGTGTGGTCTGCTTGTGTGAAGAAGTCTAGGTCGTGTTGATTTTGTATGTTGGCCCATTTTCTCCGTCTTTGGCCCGTTTCTCGTTCCTTTCACTCTCCTATGCTCACCTAAGTATAAAACATAAAATTAAGGCATTAGGAGTATCAAATTCACCAAATCTAAGGAAAAATCATCCATAAAATGTGCTAAGCATGGGATAGAAATATGTATAAATTACGATTTTTCAGCCAACAATTCTTTCTCTGTCCTCGTGTAATTTTCTAATGCTACTATTAAAGTTTTGCTAACGTAATAGATCGGTTGAAAGTGTTTGTCTTTCCGCTGTCCAAGAACCCTACTGCAAAATCACTCACATCACACATTAGTTCAAATGGTAAATTCCAATCAGGTGCAACTACAATTAGGGCATTAATTAATTTATCTTTAAGAGTATTAAATGCTTCTAAACACTCCTAACTAAAATTAAAAGGTACATCTTTCTCTAGAAAATTCGTTAAAGGCTTAGCTATTTCAGAAAAGTCTTTAATAATTTTTTTATAAAACCCAGCATGACCCAAAAAGGTTCGAAGAGCCTTAACTGAATTAGGAGGAGGTAGTTTCTCAATGGTTTCAACTTCTGCTTTATCAACCTCAATTCCTTTGCTAGAAATTTTGTGGCCTAACACAATCCCCTCACAAACCATGAAGTGACATTTTTCCCAATTAAGTACAAGGTTGGTTTCCTCACATCTTATTAGAACTCATTTTAAATTTTTAAGGCAAAGATGGAAACAGTTACCAAATACCGAGAAGTCATCCATAAATACCTCCATAATGTCTTCCACGAGTTTATCAAAAATGGCCAACATGTATCGCTGAAAAGTAGCAGAAGCATTAAATAATCCAAAAGGCATTTTTCGATAAGCAAACGTACCGTATGAACCTGTAAATGTCGTTTTCTCTTGGTCCTCAGGAGCTATTGGGATTTGGAAATAACTAGAGAGTCCATTTAGGAAACAGTAATACATATGCCTATATAATCTTTCAAACATTTGATCAATGAATGGTAAGGGAAAGTGATCTTTTCTTGTAGTATCGTTCAATTTCCTATAGTCAATGCAAACTGTCCATCCCGTGACTGTTCATGTTGGGATTAGTTCGTTCTTCTCATTAGCCACAACAGCCATGCCTCCTTTCTTAGGAACAACCTGCACAGGGCTCACCCAAGAACTGTCAGAAATAGGATAAATAATTCCAGCAACTAAAAGTTTAATTACCTCAGCTTTTACGACTTCTTTCATGTTAGGATTCAATAGTCTTTGAGCTTGCACAAAAGGTTTGTATTCATCTTCAATTAAAATTTTATGTGTGCAAAAAGAAGGGCTGATCCCTCTTATGTCAGAAATCTTCCAAGCTATGGATCTTTTGTGCTCCTTTAATACTTGGAGTAACTCATCTTTTTCTGTTGATCGTAAATCTAAAGTAATAATCACTGGTAATGTGGAATTATTTCCAAAAAACGCATATTCTAAGTGATCTAGTAGTTGTTTTAATTCCAATTTAGGAGGTTCTTGAATAGAGAGCTTTAATTTTAATTCATTGTTTACCTCAATACCCTCGTAGCTCTTCTGTCTTAGTGAAGGCTCATTGGAATTTAGTTTAGATTGTATCTTACCTATCGTAGAATCATCATCATCTACCTCCTCTCCTTGGGCAAGACACAGTTCAAACGTGTCCTTATGTACGATTTTCTGTAAAGAATCTTAATAGCATGATCAATAGAGTCAATAAAATAGAATGAATCATACTGTTCCCTAGAAAATCTCCTGGCATTATAAATTTTAAAAATAATCTATTCATCACCTACCCTAAACACAAGTTTACCATCACCCACATCAATAACAGCTCTAGCAGTGGCTAAAAATAGGCGACCTAAAATTAAATGCACCTCAACATCTTCATCCATGTCAAGCACAAAAAAATCAACAGAGAATATGAATTTATCTACTTTTACGAGTACATATTCAATAATTCCCCTAGGATATTTAGCAGATCTATCAGCTAGTTGAATACTCATCCTAGTGGGTTTCGGTTCCCTAAGACCAAGTTGCTTGAACATTTTGTAGGGCATCAAATTAATACTAGTTCCTAGATCAGCTAGTGCCTTCTCAACATTTAAACTACCAATTAAGCAGGGAATAGTAAAACTTCCTGGTTCTTTCAGTTTGGTTGGTAGTTTATTTTGGAGTATGGCCGAGCAGTCCTCGTTGAATTCCACTATAGACAATTCTTCAAACTTCCTTTTATTTGTTAGAAGCTTCTTAAAAAATTTTGCATATGTAGGCATTTGCGAGATAGCTTCAACAAAAGGTAAGTTAATATGTAACTGTTTAAAAAGTTCAAGAAATTTACTAAATTGTGCATCCATGTGGTCTTTCTTCAACTTTACTGGGTACGGAATTAGTGGTTTATATTCCCTCAACACCGGTTTTTCATTTTTTTTAGGTTTTATCTCCTCGTCATCTTTTCTGTCAGCTTCTGGTGGCAGCTTCTTTTTAGTTTCAGCTAACACTTTCCCACTCCTTAATGTAACTGCTTTCACATGCTCTTGTGGATTGGCTTCGGTGTTACTAGGTAGACTCCTTGGTGGTCTCTCTGAAATCATTTTAGCCAGCTGTCCTATTTGATTCTTGAGCCCTTGAATTGATGCTTGCTGATTTTTAAGTACAGTTTCAATGTTCTGAAAACAAGTATCTGCTACTAAAATAAACTTTGTCATCATCTCTTCAAGGTTCAGCTTTTTCTCTTGCTGATAAGGTTGTTGTTGGAAGCCTGGAGGGGATGGTGGTCTTTGGTTTCCTTAGCCTCCCCATGAGAAATTTGGGTGATTCCTCTAACCTGCATTGTAAGTGTTACTATAAGGATTATTTTGAGGCCGAGGATTATTACCCATATAATTCACCTACTCATTCTCTATGTTAGGGCCGTAGGATGGATATTCTAAATTGCTCGTTCCACCTCCACTTGCATCGCACTGCATTACTGGATGAACCTGTGTAGAACTAAATAAACCATCAATTTTTCTATTCAAAAGTTCCACCTAATTGGAAAGCATAGTAACCGAATCAACGTTAAAAACGTCGGATCTTTCGTCGTTTTTGTCCTCATAACTTGCCACTGATAATTATTTAGTGACATCTCTTCTATGAACTCATAAGCTTCTTCAGGTGTCTTATTATTGATAGTTCCACCAGCAGCTACATCAATCATTTGTCTAGTCGAGGGATTCAAACCGTTGTGGAAAGTTTAAACTTGTAGCCAAAGAAGTAACCCACGGTGAGGGCACTTTCTCAATAGATCTTTGTATCTCTCCCATGCATCATACAGTGTTTCTAAATTCATCTGCATAAAAGAAGAGATATCATTCCTCAATTTTTTTGAGTAAGAATTTTTCGTTTATTTGTTCCCAAGTAGTGAATGACCCTCGTGGTAACGAGTTCAACCACTGTTTAGCCTTATTCCATAATGAAAAGGGAAATATCCAAAAGCGAATGGTATCATCAGCAACAGCATTTATTTTGAAAGTATCACAGAACTCTAAGAAATTGGCCAAATGAGTATTTGGGTCTTTATCCTGCAAACCATCAAACTAAACAAACTGTTGAATCATTTGTATAGTGTTAGGTTTCAATTCAAAATTATTTGCAGCAATTGTAGGTCTAGCAATACTCGATTCAGCCCCCGTTAAATTAGGCTTAGCATAGTCGTACATAGTACGAGGAGTAGGATTCTAATTCACAAGATTTCTGGTAACCACAGGAGGCAGCGGATTATTTTGGTTTTCAGCCATCTCCTTAGTTGTAGTATGGATATCGTCCTCTCGCTCTTCCTCTATGTATTGTAGACTCCGCCTTGTTTCTCTTCGATTCCTGCGACCTGTGCTCTAATCTCATTGTCCAAAAGCAAAGGTCCTGACGGGTTCCTCCTAGTCATAAACTAGAGACACCTGCTAGAAGCAATTAAAAAGAAAAATTTAGAAAATAAAAATTAAACTAAAAACAAAAAATAAATTGCAATAAAAGTAAAAATGGCTAAAGTAATAAAAATGAAGCATTCCTACTATCTTAGTCCCCGGCAACGACACCAAAAAAACTTGATGGTCGTGAAACTAACTAAAAATTTGACTAAGGCAAGCGCACCTATCGAACAGTAGTATAGTTATGGTAAGACCGAAAATATCGTATCCACAAGGACTAAAAGTACTAGTAATTACTATCTTTTTATTATCTGGCTTAAGAATTAAAGGATTTTTTTAACGAAAACTAATTATCTAATTAACTAAGATCACAACAGAGATTAAAGTTGGAAAATACTTTTGGAAAACTGATAGAGAAGACAATACCCAAGGAAGAATCCACCTAGACTTCACTTATTACTTCTAAATTAGACGATTTATTTACTTAACTTAATCCGTAGAAATCCCTGATTTATTTTACTATCTCTCTCGAGACTAAGAACAACTGACTCTAAGTTGATTAATTGAAATCTCTTTCTAATTAAAACCCCCATTGTCGCATTAACTCGGTCTATGGATTTCCTTATTAGATTTGACTCTAATCCGACAGATTTATGTCGTCCTATCTCTAGGATTGCATGCAACTCCGCTTAATTATGGCTGATCTACTCTTAAACAGGGACTTTTGCTCCACTGAATAAGCACATCAAAACCTGAATTAATATCCTAAAATATTAAAATAAGAATTAAAACTCATAATTAAGAATAAGAACAAGTATTTATCATATAATTCAAATAGTAATAAGATCTGTCTTAGGTTTCATCTCCCTTAGGTATTTAGGGAGTTTAGTTCATAATAATGGAAAACATTTCAAAATTGGGAAAACAACAAAAAACAAAGAAACCCAAAGAACTTCTAAGGAAATTGAATGGAGATATTTAGTCTTGAAGTAAATCCTACTTCCAAGCTGATTCCGATGGCTGTCCTTCAGTATTTCCTACCTTCCACCCTCCGTCCCCCTCTTTGATCCTCTTCTAGGGTGTTTATATAAACATTGGAATGCCAAAAATAGCCCAAAGTTAGCCTTTTTTTAATAGAATTAGACTTTGGTTCGATAGAGACACGCCATGTGTCACGCCCGTGTGAAGGTGCTCAGGCTGTGTGCAATTCTCACTTGGTTTAATGTTGACACGGCCATGACACACGAGCGTCTTTTTACCAGTGCGAAAATGCCTAGGCCATATGAAACACTGAATTAGGCCCAATTTGCCTGTTTTGGCCCGTTTCATGCTCTTTTTGCTATCCTAAGCTCTCTTAAAATTTGATAAACCGTAAATTATACATATTTTTACCCCATGCTTGGCATACTTAGGAATGATTTTTTTCCTTAGTTTTAGTGAATTTGATGCTCCTAATCCTTTAATTTCATGCTTTTATACTCAGTAGAGCTTAGGATAAAAAAAAAAGCGAGAAACGGGCCAAAACAGACAAATTGGGCTTAAAACAGTGTTACACACGGCCTAGGCACTTCCACACAGGTAAACCACACGCCCATGTGAGGCACATGGGTAGTCCACATGCCCGTGTGTCGTGGCCGTGTCGACCTTAATCCAAGTCAAAATTGCATACGGTTTGAGCACTTGCACACGGGCGTGGCACACAGTCGTGTCCCTGTTGAGCCCAAGTCTAGTTCTACTCAGAAAAGGCCACTTTTGAGGGTTTAGAAGCATTTTAAAGCCTATATAAACACCCTATAAGAGGATTAGAGGTGACACGCAGAGTTGGAAGCAGAAAATACCTAAGGACAGCCATCAGAATCATCTCGGAAGCAAAGATCTACATCAAGACTGAAGATTTCCATCCAAATTTCTAGAAGTTCTTTAGGGTTTTCTTTATGTTTTTGTTGTTTTCCATACTTTGAGATGTTTTCCATTAGTACGAACTAAACTCCCTAAATACCTAAGGGGGATGAAACCTATGATGAATCTTATTACTATTTGAATTATATGATAAAGACTTATTCTTATTCTTAATTGTGAGTTCTAAATTCTTGTTTTAATATTCCAGGGTATTAATTCAGGTTTTGATGTGCTTATTTAGGAGAATGAAAGTCCCTGTTTAAGAGTAGATCATTCATAATTAAGCGGAGTTGAACGTAATCCTAGAGATAGGACGACATAAATATGCCGAATTAGTCAAATTTAATAAGGGAATCCATAGATCGAATTAATGCGATAGTAGGGGTTTTAATTAGAAAGAGATTTCAATTAATCAACCTAAAGTCAGTTGTTCTTAGTCTCGAGAGAGTTAATAACATAAATTAGGGGTTTCTACGGATTAAGTTAAGTAAATAAATTGTCTAATTCAGAAGTAATAAGTGAAGTCTAGGTGGCTTCTTCTTTGAGTATTGCTTTCTCCATCGGTTTTTCCTAAAGTATTTTCCAAACTTTCATCTTTGTCGTAATCTTAGTTAATTTAGATAATTAGTTTTAGTTTAAAAACACACTTTAATTCTTAGGCTAGATAATAAAAATATAGTAATTACTAGTACTTTTAGTCCTCGTGGATACGATATTTTCGGTCTCACCAGAACTATACTACTATTCGATAGGTGCACTTGCCTTTGTCAAATTTATAGTTAGTTTCACGGCCATCAAGCTTTTGGCGCCGTTGTCGGGGACTAAAATATTAGGAACATTTGATTTTTATTACTTTAGCCATTATTTTTATTTTTATTTAATTTTTTTATAAAATTTTCCTTTTTCTTACTTCTGGCATGTTTTTATTGTTTATGACTAGAAGAAACCCATCAGGACCTCTACTTTTCAACAGTGAGATTGAAAGCACAGCTCACAGAAACTGAAGAGAAATAAGGCGAAGCCTACAATACATAGAGGAAGAGTGAAAGGACGATATCCATAATACAATTGAGGAGATGGCTGATAATCAGAATGATCTGCTACCTCCTGCGATTGCTGCAAACCCAGTAAATCAGAATCCTGCTCCTCCTACTTTATATGATTATGCTAAACTTTAACAAGAACTTAATCGAGTATAGTTAGGCCTGCTATTGCTGCAAATAATTTTGAATTGAAACCTAACACGAGTCAAATGATACAACAGTTTGTTCAGTTTGATGATTTTCAGGATGAGGATCCAACAATTGTACCAGCCAGAGAAAAAGTCGAACCTTGAGGAGATGATGACAAAATTTATCTCAGTAGCGGATACTTGTTTTCAGAATACTAAAATTGCATTTAAAATCAGCAAGCATCAATTTAAGGACTCGAGAATCAAATAGGGCAGTTGGCCAAGATGATTTCAGAGAAACCACCAGAAAGTCTACCTAGGAACACCGAACCCAATCCAAAAGAGCATCTAGAAGCAGTTACACTAAGGAGTAGGAAAGTGTTAGCTGAATCTGAAAAGAAGCCATTATAAGAAGCTGACAAAAATGAATGAGATGAGGTAAAACCCAAAAACAATAACAATCCAATGCCAAAAGAATATAAACCACCAATTCCATATCCAGCAAAGTTGAAGAAAGACAGCATGGATGCACAATTCGGTAAATTTCTTAAACTTTTTAAACAACTGTACATTAACTTACCTTTTGTTGAAGCTATATCGCAGATGCCTACATATGCAAAATTTTTAAAGGAGCTTCTAACAAATAAAAGAAAGTTTGAAGACTTATCTACAGTGGAACTTAACGAGGAATGCTTAGCCATACTCCAAAATAAACTGCCAACAAACTGAAAGATCCAAGAAGTTTTACTATTCCCTACTTAATTGGTAGTTTGAATGTTGAGAAGGCACTAGCTGATTTAGGCGCTAGCATTAATTTGATGCCATATAAAATGTTTAAACAACTTGGTCTTAGGGAACCTAAACCCACTAGGATGAGTATTCAACTAGCTGATAGATCTGTTAAATATCCTAGGGTTATTATAGAGGACGTACTTGTAAAAGTAGATAGATTTATATTCCTTGTTGATTTCATTGTGCTTGACATGGATGAAAATGTTGAAGTGCCTTTAAACTTAGGTCGTCCATTTTTAGCCACTGTTAGGGCTGTTATTGATATGGGTGATGGTAAACTTGTGCTTAGAGTAGGTGACGAAGACATTATTTTTAAAATTTATGATGCCATGAGATTTTCTAGGGAACGGGATGACTCATGTTATTTTATTGACTCTATTGATCATGCTACTCAAGATTCTTTTCAGGAAATCATACATAAGGACACGTTGGAACTGTGTCTTGCCTAAGGAGAGGAGGTAGATGATGATGATTCTGAGATAGGTAAGATAAAAGTTGAACTAAATTCCAATGAACCCTTTCCAAGACAAGCAGATTATAAGGGTATTAAGGCAAACGATGAACTTAAGCAAAAACCCTTTATCGAAGAACCTCCTAAACTGAAACTTAAACAATTGCCAAATCACTTGGAATACGTATTCCTTGAAAATAATTCTAAATTACCAGTGATTATTGCTTCTAACTTGCAACCCAAGGAGAAAGAGGAATTACTCAAGTATTAAGAGAGCATAAAAGGGCCATAGCTTGGAAAATTTCTGACATTAAAGGGATCAGCCCTTCTTTTTGCACCCACAAAATTTTAATAGAATATGAATAAGTCATGTGTGCAAGCTCAAAGACGACTGAACCCCAACATGAAATAAATTGTTAAAGCTGAGGTAATTAAACTCCTAGATGCTGGAATTATTTATCCTATTTCTGATAGTTCTTGGGTAAGTCTAGTGCAGGTTGTTCCTAAGAAAGGAGGCATGACTGTTGTAGCCAATGAGAAGAATGAATTAATCCCAACAAGGACAGTCATAGGTTGGAGAGTTTGCATTGACTATAGGAATCTGAATGATGCCATGGGAAAAGATCACTTCCCCCTGCCATTCATTGATAAAATGTTGGAAAGATTATCAGCGCACATGTACTACTGTTTTTTAGACGGACTCTCTAGTTATTTTCAAATCCCAATGGCTCTTGAAAATCAAGAAAAGATGACATTTACATGTCCATACGGTATGTTTGCTTATCATAGAATGCCTTTTGGATTATACAATGCTCCTGCTACTTTTCAGCGCTGCATGATAGTCATTTTTGATGAACTCGTAGAAGACATCATGAAGGTATTTATGGATGATTTCTCAGTATTCGGTAACTCTTTCCATCTTTGCCTTAAAAATTTAAAATAAGTTTTAATAAGATGTGAGGAAACAAACCTTGTGCTTAACTGGGAAAAATGTCACTTTATGGTTCAATAAGGTATTGTGTTAGGACATAAAATTTCTAGTAAAGGGATTAAGGTTAATAAATCCAAAATTGAAACCATTGAAAAACTACCTCCCCCTAGTTCGGTTAAGGCTATTAGAAGCTTCTTAGGACATGCTGGGTTTTATAGAAGATTTATTAAAGACTTTTCTAAAATAGCTAAGCTGTTGACTAAATTACTAGAAAAAGATGTGCCCTTTAATTTCGATCAAGAATGTTTAGAAGCATTTAATACTTTAAAGGATAAATTGATTAATGCTCCAATTATAATCACACCTGATTGGAATTACCTTTCGAACTAATGTGCGATTCGAGTGATTTTGCAATAGGTACAGTTTTGGGACAGTGAAGAGACAAGCATTTTCAACCTACCTATCATACCAGCAAAACTTTGACAGTCGCAAAAAAAAACTACACCACCACGGAGAAAGAGCTGCTAACTGTGGTTTTTGCATTCGATAAATTTAGGCCATATCTAACATTCCAAAGCTTGGGGTACTTATTTGGAACACCTAGAGAAATTATCAGTGATAAGGGTACTTATTTTTGTAACGCCCAATTTGATAAGACCCTTAAGAAATACGAAGTTCACCACAGAACAGCTACCCCTTACCATCCTCAAACTAGTGGACAAATCGAAGTAGTAAACTGAGAGCTTAAATGTATCCTAGAAAAGATAGTAGAATCAAATGGGAAGGATTGGGCGATGAAAGTAGATTATGCTTTATGGGCTTATAGAACTGCTTTTAAAACCCCCATAGGAATATCCCCTTACAGACATGTTTATGTAAAAAGTTGTCATCTACCGTTTGAGTTAGAACACAATGCATTCTGGGCTATAAAGTTTCTAAACTTCTATCTCAAACTTGCAGGTGAAAATAGGTTGATGCAGTTGAACGAGTTAGATGAGTGGCAAACTAATGCATATGAGAATTCACGCCTATACAAGGAAGCCACGAAATGCCGCCATGATGCTCTTTTAAAGCAACACAATCAATTTGAAACTGGAGATCTTGTCTTGCTATACAACTCAAGGCTTAAATTGTTTCCTGGGAAGCTAAAATCACGATGGTCAGGTCCATTCGTCGTCCAACTGTTTTTCTATGTGGCACAGTAAAGGTAAGTCATCCAACTCACGGCATTTTCAAGGTAAATGGATATCATCTTAAAATTTATAAAGGTGAGGACTTTAAGGATAATAGAGAAGAGCTACGGGTCCACGAACCTGCCTAAATATGTCACAGGGTAAAGTCGAGCTTAGACTTTAAATAAGCGCTTCTTGGGAGGCAACCCAAGCACTAACCTCACTAAATAGGGTTTAATTTTTCTTTAACTATTCATAGTTCAAATGCAGGTAATTTTGACAATTGACAGGGGTGAACACGGCCTAGACCCACGGGCGTGTCCTAGGCCGTGTAACACTCACGGGGTGGAGACACGGGCATGCTTGGAACCGTGTAAACCTTGAGCACTTTAATGAGATGATTGACAGTATTGAACATGGCCTAGACCCACTGGCGTGGCCAAGGCTGTGTTGAAACAAGATTCATATTTTTTCCAAAATAGAGGCACACGGGCTGCGACAAAGGAGCCATGGCCTTGCGATATGGTTGTGTGAAGCCCATGGTGGAGGAACACGACCGTGCCACACACCATAGTGAAACTGCCCCTTAAGTTACCCAAAATTTAGTAGAAACAAGGGCTACGTTAAAATCACACGGCCCATGTGAACCGCACGGACAAAGCCCACGGGCGTGCCTGAGACCGTAGATAAACCTGACTATAGAACACGAGCGTGGAGTGTATGACACGGGCCTGGGCATGACGAATCACCTAGCACATGGCCGTGCGATTCAACCGTGTGAGAAACACGGACTTGGAACATGGGCGTGCCCATAGGCCGTGGATGATACTATCCTAAATCATAAAACATCATGCACACATTAAGCCACGGGCATGTTGAGTTGCATACGGGCGTGGGAGAAGTGAACAACATCACACACGGTAGTGCGATACGACCGTGTGAACCACACGGCTGGGACACACGGGCGCGTCCCTAGGCCGTGTAACGATTAGGCATTCAATTTTCTTGAAAAACACGGGCTAAATTCGAGCCACACGGTCGTGTGGCCCAACACGGGTTTCACACAGCCGTGTCCCTTTTTAAACCCCCATTTCTTTTTAAATCCTTAAACCCTAAAACCATCCCTATTTAAACTCCTATTCATCATCTCCTTTCCCTATTCATCCTCTCACCAACGCAACCCTCCTTTACTCTGGCTACCACCTTCGACGAACCACCGGCAACAACCATTTTCCTTCTACCCCCTTTCTTTACCTCTCATCGCACCTCATCTCCAACAACAGCCCAGTCCTTTGCAACCCCCCACCATCCGACCACTTCCTTAAGCCGAGCCAGCAACAGACCAAGGCCACCTCCGTCGTGCCACTTCTTTCCCCCAGCCGACCCACCACCAACCCTCATTGGTTACACCTTATATCATCCTATTCTATTCGTTGTTTTCTTTTACTTTTATTTTCTTTTATTCTTTATTTTTATCTCTTTTTTATTCATCCTTTATTTATTTACATTTCTTTTCACTTTATTATGTGATTCTTATTTAATTTAGCCGTTTATTCTTATTAATTTTATTAGTTTGGGATTCATTACCATGTTTTATTCTACCATGCTGCTTATAGGATCATCCTTACTCACTATTAGGTGTTTTGAATTTTTAGTTTAGTTTAGTCTAGTTACTAATCCTTTATTATGGCTAATTTAATTAGCATACTAATGGCTTAGGTAGTAGCACATATAGGACTCGATTCTGCACTTTGATCATTTTTCTTATTAGTATTTATTTTCTCACACATTTAGTCCTACCCCCATATCCTATCCCACGATGTATTTGATTGGTATTCCAAATTTAGTCATATCATTGTTCTATCTTTTTTAGGTACACCATGACAAATACTCATGGGAAAAAGACTGCCGTCTGAGTCCATAAGAAAAGAAAGGGGTCAAGTGCGACCTCCTCGAGCATAAACACTGAAGTGCACAACCCTTTTCTCCAGTTGCCACTTGGCCCTCAGAAGGAACTATTTCAGATATTACGGACTCGACCCCTTGGTGTAGGTCGATGTATCGACTAGGCTGCACTGGAACAAATACACTTAGCTGACGCCATTCGAGCTCTTCTCGCTACCGCCCCTTGGGACTGATTCTTTACATCATCAAGCCGAC
This sequence comes from Gossypium arboreum, assembly GCF_025698485.1. Classification (NCBI taxonomy): domain Eukaryota; kingdom Viridiplantae; phylum Streptophyta; class Magnoliopsida; order Malvales; family Malvaceae; genus Gossypium; species Gossypium arboreum. Next base: position 6,995,153 of record NC_069073.1, on the reverse strand, counting down.
TTATCTGGAGTTCACCATGGAACTATGCTCGACATTTCATCTCCAAGTCGTCATGATAGAGTTCGACGACCTAGGCACTGTTCAGTTCAGACTTGGCGGCCTCGTATGTCAGCTTAGTGTACCAGAGTTTGGCACGGCCCTGGGATTGTATACGGATGAGTTTATGGAGACCGACCATTTCCCCCACCTTCACCGCCACATACATCGTTCACCTACATCATGTTAGGTCGACTCCACCCTGCTATAGGAATTTATGATCCTAGCCATTCAAAGGCATCAGCTCTACCTTCAGCTCTACGCTATCTGTACGCCATTTTGGCACACACATTAACGGACAGGTGAGAGAGCACTGGCGTCGTCAACACTCACGATGCATATTTCCTATGGAGCATGAACCATTGGCATACTTTTGATCTCACATATTTTGTTGCCCTTGCCTTCCGCCACCAGACAGAACGACTCCAAAAGGGAGTCATCAGCATCGGCCCATATGTGACTCATTTAGAATGATATTTTGGGCTCCTGAATACAGTGGCGCGGTCTTCATCGCTTACTCTCATTGGCCAGATGTCCCCACAAGGCATCTAAAGTATGCTCCATATGCGAATGATTGAGCATCATCGTGGGTTCGACCCTTTTTAGTACCGACTTGTACGAGCTATCGATAAGGATAACGCCGAGGATATTCCTGATGATATCCCTGCATTTCAAGAGGACCCACCATCACAGCCACCACCGAGCTACCGACCAGTTTATGCGGCTACTTCAATATCTGAAGTTTCTGACCATTTTCATCGCTTTGAGCAGTTTTACACTCAGCGATTCGACAACATTGAGACAACGGTACAACAAATCTGCCAACATTTTCACATATCGCCTCCAGCACCACCACCGCACGATCTAGTTGTCGACGAGGACTATTAAGTCCTTCTAATTTTTAAATTGCTTCTCTTTTTATTTTATTTTTATTTTGGCATTTCTTTTGCACTTTCATTATCAATTACTTACAAGACTTTTATTAGTATACTTTGAATTTTATTGTATCTAGTTATTTCATTATTACTAACCCTAACAAATAATTGATAAACCGTAAATTATACATATTTTTACCCCATGTTTAATGCATCTTATGGATGATTTCTCATTAGAATTGGTGAATTTGATGCTCCTAATGCTTTAATTTCATGTTTTATACTTAGCAGAGCATAGGAGAGTGAAAAGAATGAGAAACGGGCCAAAAACGGAGAAAATGGGCCAAAGTACGAAATCAACACGGCCTGGACCTCCTCATACAGGCAGACCACATAGCCATGCCAATTTGGCAGGCTCGAGCACGGCCTGAAGTAATAGAACACGGGCGGGTCCTTGCCAAGCCCAAGTTGAGTCTAATTCAGAAAAGGATAATTTTGAGGGCTTTTAGGCATCCCAAAGCTTATAAATACACCCTAGAGGAGGAGAAAAAAGGAGACGGAGAATAAGGGGTAAGGAATCACTCCAAAGAAGACGATTGATCCATCTCAGGAGCCAGATTCCTTATCAAGACTGAAGATCTCTCCTCAATTTCCCTTCAGGAGTTTTGGGTTTTCTTTATGTTTTGTATTCTTTATTATTCTGAGATGTTTTCTTATTTAGTTATGAACTAAAACCCCTAAATACCTAAGGGGAATAAAACCTAAGACAAATCTTGTTATTATTTTCTGAATCGTATGATAAATATTTAACTTGTTCTTAATTATGTGTTCTTAATTCTTATTTTAATATCTCAGGATACTGATTCAAGACAAGCTCTTATTTAGAGGAGGAATAGACCCTGTCTAAGAGTACATTTGTCATAATTAAGAAAAGTTGATTGCGCCCCTAGACATAGGATGACAAGATTTTGCCGGATTAGGGTGAAACCTAATAAGGGGATCCATAGATCGAATTAATGCAACCCTAGAGTGTTAATTAGAGAAAAATCTCGGTTATTCAATCTAGGGATTAGATGTTTTTAGCCTTGAATAGGGATAATAACATAACTTAAGGATGTCTACAGAACAAGTTGAATGAATAAATCGTCCGATTCAGAGCCGGAATAACAAGTAAAGTCTAGGTTGATTTTTCCTTAGGTATTGTCTTAAGTCAATCGATTTTCCCCGAAAGCAATTCCCTACTTCTTTTCTCTGCGCGTTCTTAGTTTAGATAATTAGTTAGTTAAAACAAAAACCTCTTTATTCTTAGGCTAGATAATAAAAAAGACAGACATTACTAGTACTTTTAGTTCTTTTGGGTTTGACAATCCAGTCTTGCTAAAACTATACTACTGTTTGATAGGTACACTTGCCTACATCGCGATAATACTTAGTTCAAGAACGAGTAACTATAAATATTTAAAACCTATCACGAAATCACACGATCAAGTTTTTGGCGCCGTTGCTGGGGAACTGAAATATTAGGAACGCTCAATTTTTATTACTTTAGCCATTTATTTGTCTTGCAATTTAATTTAATTTTATTATTATTATTATTTATTAACCTACTCTTTCTTTCTTTTGGCAGGTTTTTATAGTTTATGACTAGAAGAAACCCGTCGAGACCATTACTTTTTGACGTAGAAATTGATCGTACAGTTCGTAGAAACCAAAGAGAAATAAGGCGCAGCTTAAGATACACGGAGAACGAGCAAGAAGATGATACACAACCCCCAACTGAAGAGATGGCTGAAAACCAAGGCAATCAATTACCTCCTGCAATTGCGGTGAATCAAAATCCTGCTCCACGCACTATGTATGATTATGCTAAACCTTCTTTAATAGGAATTGAATCTAGTATAGTTAGACCTGTTGTAGCTGCAAAAACTTTTGAATTAAAACCTAACACTATTCAGATGATACAACAATTTGTTTAGTTTAATGGTTTGCAGGATGAAGATCTCAATGCTCACTTAGCAAACTTTCTGGAATTTTGCGATACATTTAAAATCAATGGCGTTTCTGATGATGCCATTCATCTTCAGTTATGCCCTTTTTCATTAAGGAACAAAGCTAAACAGTGGTTGAACTCGTTACCACGAAGGTCAATTACTACTTGGGAACAAATGACCGAAAAAGTTTTACTAAAATACTTTCCGTCGGCTAAAACGGCTAAATTACGTAATGATATCTCTTCTTTTGTGCAGATGAATTTAGAAACACTCTACGATACATGGGAAAGATACAAGGACCTTTTGAGAATATGCCCCCACCATGGGTTACCACTTTAGCTCCAAGTACAAACATTTCGCAATGGTCTGAATCCTTCGACTCGGCAAATGGTTGACGCAGCGACGGGCAGAACCATCAACAATAAAACACCGGAAGATGCCTATGAGTTTATAGAGGAGATGTCACTGAATAACTATCAGTGGCAAGTCATGATGACAAAGCCAATGAAAACAGCTGGCGTTTATAACATCGATTTGGTCACCATGCTCTCTAATCAGGTTGGTTTTCTTAGTTCTTCACAGGTTCACCCAGTAATGCAGTGGAAGCAAGTAGCGGTGGAACAAACCATTCAGAATACCAACCTTATGGCCATAGCATGGATAACGAGCAATTAAACTACATGCGTAATAATCCTCGACCTTAAAACAATCAATATAGTAACACTTATAATGCAGGTTGGAGGAACCACCCCAATTTCTCATGGGGTGGTCAAGGAAATCAAAGACCACAACATCCTCCGAGCTACCAACAGGAAAAGAAGCCAAACCTTGAAGAGATGCTCTCAAAGTTTATATCAGTGTCAGAAACCCGTTTTTAGAACACCGAGAAAATACTTAAAAATCAACAAGCGTTGATCCAAAGCCTCGAAACTCAGATAGGCTAGCTTTCCAAACTAATCTCCGAACGACCACAAGGTAGTTTTCCAAGTAATATCGAACCTAACCCAAGGGAACAACTCAACGCATTTAATATTCAAGATGATGAAGGAGTCGTTGAGCCTGAACCAGAACCGAGGCAAGAAAATGTGGTAAGTAAAGGTCAATGTGAGGTAGATCAAAATACAAACAAACCATTCACTGTCGAATATAAACCTCGTGTGCCATACCCCAAAACGACAAGGAAAGACCGCTAAGATGAACAATTTGGTAAATTCCTTAAACTCTTAAAAAAATTACATATTAACTTACCGTTTATTGAAGCTCTATCGCAGATGCCAAATGCAATGAAATTTTTAAAGGAGCTTTTAGCAAATAAGCGGAATTTAGACAAGGCGTCACATGTTGAGCTGAACGTAGTTTGCTCGGCCATTCTCCAAAATAAACTACCCAACAAACTAAAAGACTCAGGGAGCTTTACTATTCCTTGCTTAATTGATAGTTTAGATGTTAATCATGCATTAGCTGATCTAATGGCTAGTATCAACGTCATGCCTTACAAAATGTTTAAGCAACTAGGTCTCGGGAAACCCAAACAAACTAGGATGAGCATTCAATTAGCAGACAAAACTATAAGATTCCTTAGAGGTATTATTAAAGATGTGGTAGTTAAAATCGATAAATTTATATTTCCCGTTGACTTTATTATTCTAGACATAGAAGAGGATAGCAACACTCCCTTAATTCTAGGAAGGCCATTTTTAGCAACTGCTAAAACCATCATTGATGTTAGCACAGGTGAATTCACACTCAGGGTGGGAGACGAAACAATCACCCTTCAAGCTCGCAATTCTGGCAACACATCAGGAATTGAAGGTGATCATTTAAACCATTCTACTAAACCTAACAATATGGTGCAACCTACTTTGTAGAAAATGAGTCTGAAGAAAGCACACGAGTCATTCTCAAGCAATAATAGAGGACCTATTCATGAAGATCGAAGACTACAAATCAAGGAACTTGATGAATGGCGGATGCACAAACCAAGAACACCTGACAAACTGAAACTATGCCAAAACAAGCCCGATACCTCTCCAAATCAACTTAAGGTTGGTGATAAGGTCTTATTAGATACCGTAGATCCTTACATTGTCACTACCACACCGAATGAGGAAATCCCTTTTACTGTACTCATTATTTTTCCATTCGGTACGGTGGAGGTGAGTTATCCCAAGTTCGGCACTTTTAAGGTAAACAACACCCGATTAAAATCCTATTTTGATGAGATTGATAGCAGGAATGAGGAGTATAAACTCCTCAAACCACCATGACCATTCACTAGAGAGGTAAGTCGAGCTTAGACTATAAATAAGCGCTTCTCTGGAAGTAACCCGAGCACTAACAATATTAATTTCTTTAAATTTTGGTATTTAACTCCTAACTTACTAATAGAAATCTTAAATACAGGTGTTTCCACAGAGACACGGCCAAGCACACTGGAGTGCTTAAGGCCGTGTGAAAATAGGGCAAAAGATTTCCCCAACACGGGCTACGATTAAATGCCACGACCGTGCGATATGGTCGTGGTCGAGCCTACCAAAACAACACGGGCATACTCCACGCCCGTGCGGAAGAACCGTGGGCAAACCTGTTAAAACAACACGGGTGTGTAGCCCGTGGTCGAACCTGTTAAATTAACATGGGTGTGGGGTTGCACACACGGGCGTGGGAGAAGCAAACGAAGCTAGACACGGCTGTCCGACACGATCGTGTGAACCCACACGCCCGAGGAACACGGGCGTGTACTAAATGTCAGACGCGCCCAATTTTGAAATTTGCAAATAACACGAGTTGAAATTAGGGGACACGGGCGTGTGTCCTGGCCGTGTGGCCTAAAATCTATAAATACCCTGCACTATTCACTTTCTTCCCCATTCAAAAATGCAACTCCACACAGCCTCCCCTCCACGCCTGTTCGCTGCTTCCCACTTCATTTTTGACGCTCAATCTCTTTCTCTTAGCGTTTGTGTACTCCTTTCACTTCTATTTTACTTATTTCTAATGCTTATTATCAACATAATCTTCATATATTTTGAACTATTTTTCATTTTTCCATCATTTCATTTGCATTCTTAGATTAGTTATCATACATTTGGTGTTAAATCAAGTTATTAGGAACATCTCATACCCACGACATTATTATGTTTATTCTCATGCTATTACCATGCCAATGTATATCATTTAATTTGCATTCCTAAGTTAGTTATCATACATTCCGTGTTAAATTAGGAAAACCTCATACCAATTACATTTCTATTCTCATTCTCATTGTTATTGTGGTTAAGTTTGCTTCATATTAATAGTATTGGCTGAAATAATTAGTTCCAAATTCATGCCTTCTATTTTTTCGAATCCGTTTACCTATTATTATTATTCTTTATATTACAAGCCTGCAATGTCGTCTTCAAGAGGAAAGAAAACCACCATACCTGCTTTAAAGAAGAGGAAGGGAGCATCCTCTTCCGTGAGTCCAACCGCAAAAATTCGTCACCCTCTTCTATAGTTCCCCCGAAGGCCTCAGGAAGAACTTTTCTAGATACTTGGGGCCCGACCTTTAATTGCGGGCTGCTGCATCGATTGGGCTGCCATAGAACAAGTTCAGATGGCTGATGAAATTCGGGCTCTTTTAACCACCGACCCTTGGGAGCTATTCTTTGGGATCATCGAACAAACATACCTGGAGTTCACGATGGAACTATGCTCAACATTCCATCTCCAGACCATAATGACGAACTACGATGATCCCGGCATGGTGCAGTTTCGCCTAGGCGGGTTAGTCTGCCAGCTAAGCATCCCAGAGTTTGGTGCTACACTAGGCTTATATATGGAGGAGTTCAAGGAGGAGAATGAACTACATGCTCTCAGTCACCACATATATTTCTCTCCCTCGAAGTGCTAGCACACTTTGGCCCCTAGCACGGCCTCCTACAATCCTAGCCGCTCCAAGGCATCAGTTCTCCCACCATCCCTAAGGTACTTACACGCTATTTTAGCTCACACGATTACAGAGAGGCGAGAGAGCACTGGCGTCGTCAACACCCACGACATCTACTTCTTATGGTGTATGTCGCAAGGGCACGTCATCGACCTTGCCTATTTCATCGCCCTCGCGATTCAGCACCAGACGGAGCAGCATTGGAAAGGGGTCATCTCCATTGGCCTCTACGTGACTCGACTAGCGCGACACTTTGGGCTCCTCAAGACCGCAGCCCAAGAATCATCCCTCACCCTTATTGGCCAGATGTCTCCACAAGGCATCTCGAGCATGCTTAGCATGAGGATGATCGAGAGACGCCGAGGAACCTACCCTCTCCAGTATCGTCTCACCCAATTTACCGAGGAGGAGGCCTACGAAGACATTCTTGATGATGTCCCCCATAGCATAAGGACCTACCGACTCAGCCACCACTACCCTCTCGTCCAGTTCATGCGGTGGCTTCATATGCTGACATCTCTGAGCGCCTCATCCAATTTGAGCAGCAATGTTTTCAAAAATTTGACAACATTGATGCTACTCTACAGCAGATTTGTCAACACCTTCACATCTCATCACCAGTCCCACCTCGCGAGCCATCCAGCGATGAAGATGCTTAAAAATATTTATTTATTATTTTATGTTTTTAATTTTTATTTAAAATACTTTTTAATTTTTATTAGATTTTAGAAATTTTATTTTTAATTATTAATTTTGATTATTTCTTTTTGAGTAATTATTCTCCCTAATATCCCCTAAAAAGTTCCTGATTTTATCACAGTTATATAGAGCTCTTAAGCTCATCGTTACATAGGAACTAAAACTCCACCGGGAAAGGTTCTCCACGACTACTATGTCCTGATCGACCACGACCATAGCTACCACTAGATATAATATTCTTTTGGCATAGGACTTATGGACTAATGAACCTCTACGACTGCCGGAGTGTCCTCCTCCACTCTCGAACCGATTACTCTCCAAAACTCTAGTTCGAGGAATTCATTATACAGGAAGTTTCACTTCTCTCCTATCTTATTTTTATACTTTATTATCTATCTTTGTACATTGAGGGCAATGTACATCTTAAGTGTGGGGGGAATATTTATTTCATTATCAAAAAAATCCTTTAATGATTGCCTTGTTCTCTTGAAAAGCTTTCATATCATATTTAGGATAAATTTTAATTAATTTATGATTTTGATTGATATATCTTGAATTAAAAAATTGGGATTTATGCATTGATTGTTTAAACTTTAAGACATTAGAGAATCAAGCATGATAAGTTGATTTTTAAGAATTTAAAATTATAGGTTGTTTCCCCAAGTCTAGGTATTACTTTGCATTGGAAGTCATGAGTTTAAACATCAAAAAGCCATAATATTTGTGAGATTTTTATCCTTTTGAGCATCTATTAATTCTTTCATGCTCACTTTTATTATTGCTTTGAGTGCGTCAGTATTGAACTATTATTCTTCAACTTACTTGATTATGCATGTTGAGACCACACCATTTGATTTGATATGTCAAAATGATTAAGGCACTTAGGATTAACCCACTCATGCCATGAAAAGCCTACTCATGCCATGAAAAGCCTACCTCCACGATTAACCCCTAGTAAACCCCCTTGAACCTAACAAGCCATTCCTTGCATTAACCTCAATATTAACCCTTAACCCATTATTATTGAAATCCCCTAAATTAATTTGATTCCTATTTTTGTCGAGATTTGAGTTGAAGAAATTGCTTAGCTATGTATTGTTTGATTATTTAACTTGTTCTTTAAAAAAAAAACTATGTATACATATCTGTAATTTCATATTCTGATAAGAAGCTCTGTTGTACGCAAGTGAAGATTAACTCTTTTTCTAGTTAGGTAATTTTTCAATTCAATCTCGATTCTAACCCTTTCTTTTAGCTTGTGACCACTCCCCCTAACCAAGCCTCGTTACAACCCTCTAAAGACCTTTTGATTGATGTATCATCTTAAATTATAGTGGTGGAGATTTGATTTTCATGCAAGCCTATGGTAATGACTTTTCATTGTTGACTATTGAGTGCTTCATTTATTGTCCTTAAACACCTCGAGTGATTTGAGTGAATCTTTAGTGAGGATGTAAAACTTTGTGATATTCTGAATCAAAAGTAATTACTTAGATGAGGGGAGACACCTATGTTTGCATGAATAAAATGCTCAACTTGGAATGTTTGGAACTTTTATGTTCTTTTAGTTGAATTCTCAATGTAGGATTACTTATGGATTAATGTGAGATATTATCGATAGAAATTGTAAGTTGAGAAGAATTTATTTTGATTATGAGTTGAGAATTTTGCTTGAGGACAAGCAAATGCTTAAGTGTAGGGGTTTTTGATAAACCGTAAATTATACATATTTTTACCCCATGTTTAATGCATTTTATGGATGATTTCTCATTAGAATTGGTGAATTCGATGCTCCTAATGCTTTAATTTCATGTTTTATACTTAGGAGAGAATAGGAGAGCAAAAGGAATGAGAAACAAGCCAAAAAAGGAGAAAATGGGCCAAAGTACGAAATCAACATGGCCTGGACCTCCTCACACGGGCAGACCATGGCCGTGCCAATTTGGCAGGCTCGAGCATGTCCTGAAGTAATTGAACACAGACGTGTCCCTGTCGAGCCCAAGTTGATTCCAATTCAGAAAAGGCTAATTTTGAGGGCTTCTAGGCATCCCAAAGCCTATAAATACACCCTAGAGAAGGAGGAAAAAGGAGGCGAAGAATAGGGGGTAAGGAATTATTCCAAGGAAGCCAATTGATCCATTTCAGGAGCCGGATTCATCATCAATACTGAAGATCTCTCCTCAATTTCCCTTCAGGAGTTTTGGGTTTTCTTTATGTTTTGTATTCTTTATTATTCTGAGATGTTTTCTTATTTAGTTACGAACTAAAACCCCTAAATACCAAAGGGGAATGAAACCTAAAACGAATCTTGTTATTATTTTTTGAATCGTATGATAAATATTTAACTTGTTCTTAATTATGTGTTCTTAATTCTTGTTTTAATATCCCAGGATATTGATTCAAGACAAGCTCTTATTCAGAAGAGGAATAAACACTGTCTAAGAGTACATTTGTCATAATTAAGCGGAGTTGATTGTGTGCCTAGACATAGGGTGACAAGATTTTTCCGGATTAGGGTGAAACCTAATAAGGGGATCTATAGATCGAATTAATGCAACCCTCGAGTGTTAATTAAAGAAAAGTCTCGGTTATTCAATCTAGGGATTAGACATTATTAGTCTTGAATAGGGATAATAACATAACTTAGGGATGTCTACGGAACAATTTGAATGAATAAATCGTCCGATTCGGAGCCAGAATAACAAGTAAAGTCTAGGTGGATTTTTCCTTAGGTATTGTCTTAAGTCAATCGATTTTCCCCAAAAGCAATTCCCTACTTCTTTTCTCTGTGCGTTCTTAGTTTAGACAATTAGTTAGTTAAAACAAAAACCTCTTTATTCTTAGGTAGATAATAAAAAGACAGTCATTACTAGTACTTTTAGCTCCTTTGGGTTCGACAATCAGGTCTTTCTAAAACTATACTACGGTTTGATAGGTACACTTGCCTACATCGTGATAATACTTAGTTCAAGAATGAGCAATTATAAATATTTAAAACCTATCACGAAATCACGCGATCAACCATATACATATAAATTCCTTAAATATTATTGATGGTATCGCAGTTTCAAAAGGTTCAGTCGATGGGTACTGCTAAGGCATACACATACAATCAGCCACGACTTCCAGGTCCTGCTCGACTACAACCATAGCCACCACGACACCGACCATCATGATAACCTTTTCGCTAGCCACTGTGATTGTGGAACCCAACCTCTACCACCACCTTCACCTCTATCTACATGTCACATACACTTCACCTTCATAAACCTGTTCCCGCTCTTTCAGAGATTACATCCAAATTCAGGGCAGTTTCGATTCTCTCCCTCTCTTCTAATCTTATGCTTATATTGCTATTATCTACCTCTGTACATTGAGGACAATGTATACCTTAAGTGTAGGGAGGTTATTTATGTGATTATCAGAAAATCCCTGAATTTTTATCTTGTTCTTAATAATTTTCTCATATCGTTATTAGAGTAAATTCTGATTGATCTATGATTTTTATTGATATGTTTTAAATTAAACCATAGGTAATTGTGTATTGATTGTTTGAACTTTAAAGACATTAGGGAATCAAGCATGATGAGTTGACTTTTGAGAAATAAAATTGCTAGGTTGTTTCCCTGAATTGAGGTATTATCTTGAAGTTTTGAATTTACAGGATTGACATCAAATACCCATAATTTTTGTGAGATTTTGATCCTTTTAAGAGCATATATCTTTCTTGCTCACTGATTTTATTGGTTATAAGTGTGTCAACACAGAATTGTTATTTTATAACTTGCATCGAATATACATGTCAAGACCACACCTTTGATTTGATATACGAAAATGATAAAGGCACTTAAGTTCTAACCCATTTACCCCATAAAAAGCCTATCCTCATAATTAACCCTTAGTGAACCCCTTTGAACTTAACAAACTATTTTTTTTTTAATTTACCCTAAATTTTAACCCCTATATCATACCTTTTGATTCATTGAGAATTCTTCCTAATTTATTGAGTCCCTTTCTGTCGAGATTTGATTTGGTCAATTGCCTAACTAGTTTCTTTCATTTGAATCTTATAATTTTCTCTTATACAATTATTTGTTCTTATTCTTAAAATAAAATATTGGTAGTAATTCTTTGTTTTTGAGCTTAATTATTTAATACCATATTCTGAAATAAAGCTCATGTTTATTCAATTGATGTTAGTTATTTTTCCAGTTATGTAATTTATCAAGTTAATCTCGATTCTAACCGTTTCTCTTTCAGGCTTTATCCACACCTTAACCCAAAACCCCGTTACAACCCTTCAAAGACCTTTTAATTTGTGTATCATCTTACTTATAGTGGTGGAGATTTGATTTTCATGCAAGCCTATGGCAATAACTTTTCATGTTTGACTAATGAGTGCTTAATCATTGAACCTTAAACACATTGAGTGATTTGAGTGAACCTTTAGTGAGGATGTCAACCATTATCAATTTGGAATTAAAGATAATTGCTTAGATAAAGGGGGATGCCTATAATTTTATGATTAAAATGCTCAACTTTGACAATTTGAAACTTTAATGTTCTTTTAGTTAAATATTAAATGTATGACTGCTTGTGGATTATTTTGAAACATTATTGATGAGAATTATAAGTTGAGAAGAATTTATTTTGATTGTGAGTTGAGGATTTTGCTTGAAGACAAGCAAATGCTTAAGTGTGGGATATTTAATAAACTGTAAATTATACATATTTTTACCCCATCCTTGGCATACTTAGGGATGATTTTTTCCTTGGTTTTAGTGAATTTGATGCTCCTAATCCTTTAATTTCATGTTTTAATACTTAGGAGAGCTTAGGATAACAAAAAGAGCGAGAAACGAGCCAAAACGGACAAACTGGGCTTAAAACAGTGTTACACACGGCCTAGGCACTTCCACACGGGCAGTCCACACGCTCGTGTGTCGTGGCCATGTCGACAATAATCCAAGTCAGAATTGCACACAGTTTGAGCACTTGCACATGGGCGTGGTACACAGCCATGTCCCTGTTGAGCCCAAGTCTAGTTCTACTTGGAAAAGGCCACTTTTGAGGGTTTGGAAGCATTTTAAAGCCTATATAAACACCCTAAAACAAGATTAAAGGTGACACGCAGAGTTAGAAGTAGAAAATACCTAAGGACAGCCATCCGAATCATCTCGGAAGCAAGGATCTACATCAAGACTAAAGATTTTCATCCAAATTCCTAGAAGTTCTTTGGGGTTTTCTTTATATTTTGTTGTTTTCCATTAGTATGAACTAAACTTCTTAAATGCTAAAGGGGATGAAACCTATGATGAATCTTATTACTATTTGAATTATATGATAAAAACTTATTCTTATTCTTAATTGTGAGTTCTAAATTCTTATTTTAATATTCCAGGATATTAATTCAGGTTTTGATGTGCTTATTCAATGGAGCGAAAGTCCCTATTTTAGAGTAGATCATTCATAATTAAGCGGAGTTGAATGCAATCCTAAAGATAGGACAACATAAATCTGTCGGATTAGAGTCAAATCTAATAAGGGAATCCATAGATCGAGTTAATGCGACAATAGAGGTTTTAATTAGAAAGAGATTTCAATTAATCAACCTAAAGACAGTTGTTCTTAGTCTTAAGAGAGTTATTAACATAAATTAAGGGTTTCTACAGATTAAGTTAAGTAAATAAATTGTCTAATTCAGAAGTAATAAGTGAAATTTAGGTGGATTCTTCCTTGGGTATTGCTTTCTCCATCGGTTTTTCCTAAAGTATTTTCCAAACTTTATCTTTGCCGTAATCTTAGTTAATTTACATAATTAGTTTTAGTTTAAAAACACACTTTAATTCTTAGGCTAGATAATAAAAATATAGTAATTACTAGTACTTTTAGTCCTCGTGGATACTATATTTTCGGTCTCACCAGAACTATACTACTATTCGATAGGTGTGCTTGCCTTTGTCAAATTTATAGTTAGTTTCATGACCATCAAAATTAAAGGATCAGAAACATCAAATTCACTAAATCTTATGGTAAATCATCCAAAAATATGCCAAGCATGAGATAAAAATATGTATATATTATGGTTTATCAGTTACTAAAAAGGGTCGCCCTAAGATTAAAGGAACGTCACCGTCCTCTTCCATGTCTAAAACAAAAAAGTCTACTGGGAATATGAATTTATCAAATTTTACTAGTACATCTTCAATGATATGCCTAGGAAATCTAATAGTTTTATCTGCTAGTTGAATACTCATCCTAGTTTGTTTGGGCTTCCCAAGATCTAGTTGCTTAAACATTTTATAGGGCATGACGTTAATACTTGCCCCTAAGTCCGCCAAAGCATTATTAACAGCTAAACTACCAATTAAACAAGGAATAGTAAAAATCCCTAGATCTTTCAATTTACTAGGTAGTTTGTTCTGCAAAATGGCCGAGCAAACTGCATTCAACTTCACATGCAATGAATCATCGAACTTCCATTTGTTTGCTAGAAGCTCCTTTAAAAATTTAACCGAGTTGGGAATCTACGAAGGAGCTTTAATAAATGGTAAGTTAATATGTAACTTTTTTAAGATGTTAAGAAATTTACCAAATTTTTCATCTGTGTGGTCTTTCTTGGTCGCTTTAGGGTATGGCACGCGAGGTGTATATTCTCTGCTTATCGATTTTTGTTTGTTCTGGCTTTCATCCACCTTATCTTGACTTACCACAGTTTCTTGCCTTGGTTCTGGTTCGGACTCAACTAACCCTTCTTCATATTAAATGGTAATCGCATGAAGCTGCTCTCTTGGGTTAGTCTCGATGTTGCTAGGCAAGCTACCTTGTGATCTTTCTGAGATCAGCTTAGCAAGCTAACCTATTTGAGTCTCGAGACCTTGAATCAACGCTTGCTAATTTTTAAGCACTGTTTCGGTGTTTTGGAAACGTGTTTTTAACATCGAGATGAATTTCGTTAGCATCTCTTCAAGGTTTGGCTTCTTTTCCTGCTGGTAAGGTGGTTGAAAGCTTGGAGGGGGTTGTAGTCTTTGATTGCCTTGACCACCCTAAGAAAAATTGGGATGGTTCCTCCAACCTGCATTGTAAGTATTACTATAGGGGTTATTCTGAGGTCTAGAATTGTTACCCATATAGTTGACTTGTTCATTTCTAGTGCTAGGGTCGTAAGCTAGGCATTCTGTATTATTCATTCCCCCTCCACTTGTGTTACACTACATCACCTAATGTACCTGTACAGAGACACATAAACCATCAATATTTTTATTTAAAAGCTCTACCTGGTTTGATAACATAGTGACCATGTCGAGGTTGAAAACACCGGTTGCTTTATTAGGCTTTGTCCTCATGACTTGCCACTGATAGTTATTCAGTGACATCTCTTCAATAAATTCATAAGCTTCCTCAGGTGTTTTGATATTTAAGGTTCCACCGGCGGCTGCATCGATTAACTGCCTAGTTGAGGGGTTTAAACCGTTGTAAAAAGTTTGAACCTGTAGCCATAAAGGTAACCCATGGTGAGGGCACCTTCTTAATAAGTCTTTATACCTCTCCCATGCATCATATAAAATCTTTAAATCCATCTGTACAAAGGAAGAGATATCATTCCTCAATTTGGCTATAGATATCATTCCTCAATTTGGCTATCTTAACGAGTGGAAAGTACTTTAGTAGAAACTTCTCGGTCATCTGTTCCCAAGTAGTGATGGAACCTCGTGGTAACAAGTTCAACCACTGTTTAGCTTTATTCCACAATGAAAAGGGAAATAACCGAAGGCGAATGGCATCATAAAAAATGCCATTTATTTTGAAAGTATCACAGAACTCTAAGAAGTTGGTCAAATAAGTATTTGGGTCTTCATCCTGCAAACCATCAAACTGAACAAAATGTTGAATCATTTGTATAGTGTTAGGTTTCAGTTCGAAATTATTTGCAGCAATTGCAGGTCTAAGCCCCACTAAATTAGGCTTAGCATAATCGTACATAATACGAGGAGTAGGATTATGATTTATAGGATTTGCGGCAACCATAAGAGGTAGCGGATTATTCTGATTTTCAGCCATCTCCTCAGTGGTATTGGTATCGTCCTCATGCTCTTTCTCTATATACTATAGACTTCGTATTATTTCTCTATGATTTCTGTGAGCTGTGCTTTCAATTTCACTGTCAAAGAGTAGAGGTCCTGATGGGTTTCTTCTAGTTATAAACTACAAGAACCTGCAAGAAGCAAACAAAAGAAAAATTAGTATATAAAAAAAATAAAAATAAAATAAAATGCAATAAAAATAAAAAAAATGGCTAAAGTAATAAAAATCAAGCGTTCCTACTATCTTAGTCCCCGGCAACAGCGCCAAAAACTTGATGAGCATTTTGTGGAACACTAAACTAGACTACGATCACAACTAAGGCAAGCGCACCTATCAAATGGTAGTATAGTTATGGTGAGTCCAGAATATCATATCCACAAGGACTAAAAGTACTACTATTAACTTTCTTTCTATTATTTAACCTAAAATATAAGGGATTCATTTTATTCTAATATTAACTAACTAATTAACTACTGAATGTGACAAAGAGTGAAGAAAATAATCGAATAAACCAATAATAAAGACAATACCCAAGGAATAATCCACCTAGACTTCACTTATTATTCCGAATCCTAACCAAACGATTTATTCACTTGTCTTGATCGGTAGAAATCCCTAAATTATGTTAATATCTCTTTCGAGACTAAAAACAACTGACTCTAGGTTGATTAATTGAATTTCTTTCTAATTAAAACCCATATTGTCGCATTAACTCGATCTATGGATTCCCTTATTAGATTTGACTTTAATCCGGCAAATTTATGTCGCCCTATTTCTAGGGTTACATGCAACTCCACTTAATTATGTGAGATCTACTCTTAAACAGGGACTTTTGCTCCACTGAATAAGCACATCAATCTTGGAATAATATCTTGAAAATATTAAGGCAAGAATTAATAACTCATAACTAAGAACAAGAACAAGTATTTATCATTAAATTCAGAACTTTAAATAACAAGATCTGTCTCAGGTTTCATCCTCCCTAGGTATTTTAGGGAGTTTAGTTCATAATGTAGTAGGAAAACATATCAAAAATAGGAAAATAAAAAAACATAAGGAAACCCAAAAACTTCGAGAGAGAAATTGAAGGGAGATCTTCAGTCTTGAAGGAGATCCTACTTCCGAGCTAAATCCGTTGGCGTTCTTCAAGTAATTCATGTGTTCTACTCTCCGTGTCCCCTTAGGTATTCTTCTAGTGTGTTTATATAAACTTTAGAATGCTCAGAAACCCGAAACAGGTACCGATATCAACACGGGCTGCCACATGGGCGTGTGGCCAGCCCGTGTGTCTCACACGAGCGTGTGGAATTCGTCTTGGCCGTGTGGATCTTTCAATCAGCCCGTTTTGTCCGTTTTTGGCCCGTTTTATGCTCCTTTTGTTCCCCTATGCTCTCCTGAGTATAAAATTTGAAATTAAAGGGTTAGGAGCATCTAATTCACTAAATTATATGATAAACCATCCAAAAATATGCTAAGTATGACATTAAAATGTGTTACTTTTATGTTATATCAGTGTACTAAACACCTATGGATTGCGTAATAATATAGTGTCCATTTGGAGATAAAAAGAGAAGTCTAAGTGCATGAAGGAGGAGAATAGAAACACCAAGTATTTCGTAGCTAGAGCTAGAAATAATTGTATTCATAGGCTCATAATTAATGTTGTTAGGTGAAGGATATGAAGAGCTTGAAAATCGCTCAAAAGTGTTGGGTGCAATGATAGATTACTTTACACTCGTTGCGAGTACTTAATTTTAGTTTTAAAAATACATTATTGAAAAGGAAACTATAAATCTCAAAAGAATTAGACTTCATAGAAAGTTTAAACTTTAAGTATAGTTTATTTCAATGGGAATATGGTTTATTAAATTTGCCATGGTGTAAATTGAACGGGGTGAGGGTGAATGATAGGGCTTGGGATAGAAGTTTTTGGGAATTAGATAGTAAGGGTATGTATTCGGTTAACAATTTTACTTTTCCTTGTGCAAAAAGTGAGAACAGGTGCTGCTAGTATGATTTGGTCTAGACGAATGCCGAAATAGGTATATGGTAAGATTTTAGTTCAAATATATGGGCAATTTTAAGTCTCAAATTAGATGACTCAACTTAAAGTAATTAAGAGATTTAATTTTCATTTATTCGGTTACTTGATGGACATACCAGAACAAAAGTTGATTATATATAAATTAATCCTCCTTCTACCTATTAAAGTTTCACATAAAACTAATAGTTTATTTATAGTATGACATCGATACCTTCTCCAAGTAACCAAGTAGATAAATAAACATATAAAATAAAAGAATTATCCACACAAAATCTCCATTTTGACTTTTGAAACAAATCCTTAAACTCCAAGCAAATTCAAATCAACATTGGCTCCAAGTAATACTAAGTCAAAATACTTCAAAGAATAAGGATAAAGTTTGCTGCGATTAAAAAAATACTTCATTTCTCTTCAAATTCTACAAAGGGATAAAAATAACTAATCTACATAAATAAAATCAAGTGATGTTCTAACATGGCATGTAGTAGCTAAAACATAGATAGTTAAAGTTCAACAATCTCCCATTTTGACATTTAAAAAGAAAAAAAATTAGCTAATGATTAAAAAAGACCAACAATAAGAAAATAAGTCTTCCTCTAACTCAAAGTGTAACACCCTATACCCCCGGTCCAGTCGCTAGACTCGAGTTACAGGATATTACCACTATAAAAGATAACATTGTTCACCAATTAATCAAACATAGACAAAGAGATCATTCCCATGCTATTCAATTATATAGGGACCTAATTCGAGCTTACATAACATTTAAAACAAACCAATAACAATTCTGGATTAAATTGAAACTTTTACAAAAATATAGGTAAATAGTGAAAACATGGGTCACAAGGCCATATGGCCAAGCCGTGTGACAAGGCAGATACTATGTGGTGCAGGGACATGGTCATGTGGCCAAACCGTGTAGTAGAGCTTAGACCGTATAGGAGGAGATACACAGCTATGTCTTTAGACCATGTAACCAAATGGTTCTGTGTGGACGTAAAATCACAAAAAATTAAACAGAGCACACAGTCGTGTTATAGACCGTGTCACACAACTATATGGGGCACATGATCATGTGACAAACCATGTCACAGGCCGTGTGTACCCAAAACACCTTCAAACTCAAGCAATATCATCCATTCTTTCTTAAAAATCAATATATACCATTTACATCTATTTATACCAACTCAAACCTCACTAAAACATGTCAAAACATGCTAATTTAATATTCAACCTAAGCTTAACCAATATGCCTCATTTGGCACCACAATTCAATCAAAAAACATCAACCATTCATACCAAGATTTTTCATGTCTAATCATACTTATACAATCATCATTACTTTAACTAAGATATCAATAAGCAAAGTTTAATAAGTGACCCAAAACATAAGAATCTATTTTCACAATTTAAGCATACCTTACTAAACCATGCCTTTAACCATTTTATATCATTCAAGTCATTCACTCCAAACATTAACAATTACCAACATTCAATATCAAGTCATGCTATTACCTAAACTTACACAGAATGTCATTCAAATATTGGCTAATATCATCAACTTACTAAATGTCAATCAGGTACCAAGCACTTAATATATCAAGGTTAATTATAATCTTATTCATAACCAAAGTACTAAAACATGATCATTAATTTGCAAAGTAGACATCCTGTATACATGCCACAAGTCCACATTTTCAAACTTCAAAAATCTACCGAGTCAAAAGATAATATGTGTGAGCTCCCATTGATCCGATTGACATGATCAAAATGTCCAAAATCTACAGAACATAATAAAAAAATGTAAGTATATAAAATACTTAGTAAGTTCATATAATTCAATTCAATAACTTACCTTACTCATTTAATAGTTAAACGCGAATAACTATTCAAAATATTTTCCCTATCATGACATAGTTCAACAATCCCAGGTAAATAAGTAATGTACATACAGATATTTAAAGTTCATATTTAATCCACATTAACATCACAAATTCATACTATTTATCCTTTGAATTACCGATGGAACTTCGTAAAAGAAACTCAATATACGAGTGCAAATAACATCTGATGCTCGTTCGAGCTAACCAAATATAGAAATATATGTGTCAGGTTACTCGTCCAGGCTAAACCTTTGACAACACAAAAAAATAGATTGGCTAGGGCTATAAATACATGTAAGGTTATTGGTCTAGGCTAAACCTTTAAAACAACAATAGATTACCAGTCCATGCTAAACCTATGTCACATGTATATCCGAGTCTACAGCAAATGCTGGAGCTCGGTCTAGTCAGGAATCAATATGTAATCTCGTTTATGAGACTTTTACTAGGTCCATCGGAATTATCTCAACAAATCAATTCAACTTAATTTCATTACTGAATAGTCAAATTCCAACTTACATTAGATTATATATAATTAACATAATTTAACAACGAATTTGAAATCATGTAAGTCATGTGAATTGACTTGAAAAAAACAATAATGCTTTAAATACCAAAGACTATTCGACAATTTTCCATTTTTCGCTTAAGTCAACAACTTGATATGCATGAATCTAATGCTGGTCGAACCTTAAACTATCAACAATGGCTCCTCAAGCTTTTGTTTCTCTTATTTCAGTGGTAAAAATGCTAAGTGGAATATGATGGTTTTCATTCTTATATTTTTAATTACTTTATTTAATTTAATTTCAACTAAAAATCTCCCCCAACCGTCCAATATACTTAATTACGGCCAAATTAAATTATAAACCCCTGCACATTTATTGATTGAGCCATTTAACTAATAAAATTAAACAGTGATTAAGTTTTACGTCTTGTACGATTTAATCCTTGTCATTTAATTAACTATATAAATATTAAAACTTCTAGACCAAACTTCAATATACCTATTTAGTAACTTCGTAAATATTTTTAAATATTTACGGGCTTAGTTCACAGAAATGATGTCCTGATACCTCATTTTCCAAAACCACTTAACTTTAGGGACAACCACTTGTACTTGACTAATCGTTTAGTTAGCAAAAATTACCAGATAAAAATTCAATATAATACTATATTTGACTCGTAAATATTAAATAACAATATTTATGGACTCACTCATTAGAATTGTGATTTCAAAATCATTGTTTCCGACATCACTAAAAAATAGGCTGTTACACACAACATCATACTAGGACCCCTTTTGACAAGATCAAATCAAATTGTTAGCCAAGGAGTTCGAATGTAATATAAGCATGGAGTATAAAATCGAAAACTTAAGAAAGTATGTTCGAAAAAATTTGAAATCAAGTTTAAATAAGCATTAACATCAATTACCATCAACAACTGACCAAAGCTCATTTACTGCTAATCTTCTCCCCTTTTGGGAGAAAATGTCAAAGAGTTTCCTCCTCTGAAATTGACTTCAAAACAAAGAACTCTCCCTAGGAGAATGCATCACAAAATATCATGCTTAAAAATTTCCCCTATTAGCTTAGGCTATAAACATGCATGTTTATTCCTCAATTAGTAAACCAAACATCTCAAATCATAAAGAATACATAAAGGATGATCAATCAAAGTGCACAACCAATGAAAAAGATATTAAGTCTAAAACAAATTCCAACCAAATAGCACAATTGTAAAAATAACAAATTAAACCAGCACCATAATCACCACCACGGGGCAACAAGAAAAAGAAAATATGCAATCTTTCAAAACCAAATCAACAATGTAAAATGCCGAAGCAATTAGTCACCATCTCGTCTCAAATTTGAACATTTGCAGCTAGTTATCCTCCCCCTTACCAAGTTGTCTTCTCCAAGTTGCAAATCAACTCAACAAATTTTACCTTTTTGACAACCAAATCAACATTGATTGAATTTAAGTATGCCATTAAGAGATCTAAAAATCTATGCGTTTTTGTGCAGCTATAACATCGTGAGTCGAGATTGTCCCATCTAATGTTATAACAAGGTGTCGATCATCCTTGTTTTCCTCAATTTGATTCCATTTCATTGATCCATCTGCCTTTTCTTCCTAAAACTTTTCCCTTGGCAAAAACAGAGTGGGGGTGTTGCTAGTATGACTTGGTACACGATAAGATTTTAGTCCAAATATATGGGAAAAATTAAGCCGACTCAACTTAAAGTAACTAAGATATTTAATTTAATACTAAATTAAAACATTCTTTTTTATTTATTCGATTACTTGATGGACATATCAGAAAAAAAGTTGATTATATATAAATTGATCCTCCTTCTACCTATTAAAGTTACACATAAAACTAATAGTTTATTTATAGTGTGAAATCGACACCTTCTCCAAGTAACTAAACAGATAAATAAACATTTAAAATAAAATAATTATCCACACAAAATCTCCATTTTGACTTTCCAAGCAAAGCCTTAAACTCCAATTGAATTCAAATCAACGTTGGCTCCAAGTAATACTAAGTCAAAGGCTTTAAAAAATAAGGATAAAATTTGTTGTCCATTAAAAAAAAATGGTTCATCTCTCTTAAAATTCTACTAAGGGTTAAAAAAAAGCTAACCTGCATAAATAAAATCAAGTGTAGCACAATACCATGATCATTTGTTGATTCGACCCATAACAAAAATATACAAGTCACAAGTGCCAATCAAAACTCTGCCTTTATCTATCCCAACTTCTTGCCTCAAGTGATGTTCTAACATAGCATGTAGTAGCTGAAACATAGATAGTTAAAGTTCCAACAATTCCCCCTTTGACATTTTGAAAAAAAAAAACATATTTTAGATAATTAAAGTCCCAACATCATTAATGTTGTAACTTATGTGGTAGTACATGTTTATTTCATAAAAAAATTAAATAATAATAACTTAAAATTTGATGATTTTTTAAAAAAAGGTTCATAATTTTTTTCCAAATAATTATCCTCGTTAGCAATGAAGTACATGTAGGCTCCTATGTAGGTTACCATATCAGTACCATTAAAATTTTAACAGTTCAGTCAATTTTTCAACAAAAAAAAATGAGTAATTTAACTAAAATTTGAAGATTGAGGGCCAAAGTGGTATTAAAAAAATTAGGGCCAAAGTTACAAAATGAGTAAATATTAAGGACTAAATTTTTTATTATGTCTACTTAAAATAATGGCTTATATGTTTAATTGCTATCATCAGTTTTGTTGTGCAAAAAAAAATTGTTGCTAGTCCTGACAATTATACCGTTAGTTGCGATTCACTTTGCAACTAGATGTAGTGTAACTTATCTATTTTATTGGCATATTTTTACTCGATTATCTTGATTATCTTGATTATCATTATGCATCTTTTTAAAGATATTAAGCATAATTTTTTGAGATTACTATTGATGAAGAGAATTGGTAAAGCCAAATTATTTTAAAGGAGTCCTAGTATAATCTTCTTCTTTTTTTTAAAAGAAATACCACATTGAATAAGTTTAAGTGAAGCAGATACCTTTTAATTTATTTCATGCGTTAATAAAGAAGTCTAATTGGGGTGCAATTTCCTTGTTTCAAGGCAATCATACTAACTCAATTATAAAAGTTGAATAATGCCTATAAATTGGGGACTTAGTTAATGTTTTTCTTATGTACAAGAGATAGAGAGCACTAATCTCAAGAAAGGAACATATTTTTGTTAGTAAAATCAGGTTAGAAAACAATTTTTTTAGGCATAATGAAAGTTTTTTCTTAAAATCGAGCCCTTGTGATATATATAATAAACTACAACCAAATTTATATTTTTGCTTTATGCGAAGGTAATCTAAGTCATTTCCCAACTTTCAACCAGTTGATCTTCTCTGCTATTCTCGAACTCTAATTTGCTTTGATCATGGACTCTAACAAATCGAATAAGTGCATAAAATGAAAACTTTTTTTTTTTACTTTCAGTAGGAAAGTTAATTATCTATATAGATGATGGTCGTGAAACTAACTAAAAATTCGACTAAGGCAAGCGCACCTATCGAACAATAGTATAGTTATGATGAGACCGGTAATATCGTATCTACGAGGACTAAAAGTACTAGTACTTACTATCTTTTTATTATCTAGTCTAAGAATTAAAGGGTGTTTTTAAACTAAAACTAATTATCTAATTAACTAAGATTACAACAGAGATTAAAGTTGGAAAATACTTTTTAGAAAACCGATGGAGAAGACAATAACCAAGGAAGAATCCACCTAGACTTCACTTATCACTTCTGAATTAGACGATTTATTCACTTGACTTAATCCATAAAAATCCCTGATTTATGTTAATATCTCTCTCGATCTATGGATTCCCTTATTAGATTTGACTCTAATCTGGCAGATTTATGTCGTCTTATCTCTAGGATTGCATGCAACTCCGCTTAATTATGAATGATCTACTCTTAAACAGGGACTTTTGCTCCACTAAATAAGCACATCAAAACCTAAATTAATATCCCGAAATATTAAAACAAGAATTAAAACTCACAATTAAGAATAATAACAAGTATTTATCATATAATTCAAAAGGTAATAAGATTCGTCTTAGGTTTCATCTCCCTTAGGTATTTAGAGAGTTTAGTTCATAATAATGGAAAACATCTCAAAGTTGGGAAAACAACAAAACATAAAGAAACCCAAAGAACTTTTAAAGAAATTGAATGGAAATCTTCAGTCTTGAAGTAGATCCTACTTCCAAGCTGATTCCGATGGCTATCCTCGAGTATTCTCTGCCTTCTACTCTGCGAATCCCCCTTTGATCCTCTTCTAGGGTGTTTATATAGACTTGGAATGCCTACAATAGCCCAAAATTAGCCTTTTCTGAATAGAATTAGACTTTGGCTCGACAGGGACATGGCCGTGTGCCACATCCGTGTGAAGGTGCTCAGGCCGTGTGCAATTCTGACTTGGTTTAATGTTGACACGGCCATAACACACGGGCGTGTGGATCACCCGTGTGGAAGTGCTTAGGCCGTGTAAAACACTGAATTAGGCTTAATTTGTCCCTTTTTTGGCCTGTTTCTTACTCTTTTGCTTTCCTATGCTCACCTAAGTATAAAACATAAATTTAAAGGATTAGTAGCATCGAATTCAATGAAACTAAGGAAAAATTATCCATAAATATGTTAAACATGGGGTAAAAATATGTATATATTATGGTTTATCAAATATCCCCATACTTAAGCATTTGCTTGTCCTCAAGGACAATCCTCAACACACAATTAAAATAAATTCTTCTCAACTTATAATTCTCATCAATACTGTTTCGAGATAATCCACAGATAATCATTCATTGAGAATTCAACTAAAAGAACATTAAAGTCTCAAATAATCCAATTTGAGTATTTCAATCATAAAATCATAGTTTTCCCCCTTTATCTAAGTAATTACCTTTAATTCCAAATCAACAAGGGGTGATATCCTCATTAAAGATCCAATCATATCACTCAAAGTGTTTAAGGTTTAATAATTAAGCACTCAATAGTCAAACATGAAAAGTTGTTACCATAGGCTTGCATGAAAATCGAATCTCCACCACTTTAAATGAGATGATATACAAATCAAAAGGTCTTTAAAGGGTTATAACGAGGCTTGGGTTAAAGGTGTGGATAAAGGCTGCAAAAGAAGGTTAGAATCGAGATTGAATTGATAAATTACCTAACTGGAAAAAATAAACTAACACTAAATAATTACATCAATCAAATTTATTAAGGATAAACATGAGCTTCTTCTCAGAATATGGAATTAAATACTTAAGCTCAAACAAAGAAATAATAATCAACATATATGTATATATATATATTTTTTTAAAGAATAAGAACATGAAGTAATAAGAGAGAATTCTACAACTCAAATGAAAGAACATTGTTAGGTGATTAACCAAATCAAATCTCGACAAAAAGAGAATCAAAATAGGAAAAATTCTTAATGGATCAAAAAATATGATATAGGGGTTAAAATTAGGGTAAATTAAGAATGGTTTGTTAAGCTCAAAGGGGTTTACTAAGGGTTAATTATGAAGGTAGGCTTTTTGTAGGGTAAGTGGGTTAAAACCTAGGTGCCTTTATCATCTCGGTATATCAAATCAAAGATATGGTCTTGATATGCATAATCGAAGTAAGTTCTAGAATAACAATTCAATGTTGACACACTCATAACCCATAAAATTAGTGAGCAAGAAAGATATATGCTCTAAAAGGCTCAAAATCTCACGAAAATTATGGGTAATTGATGTTAGTTCTGTAAATTCAAAATTTCAAGATAATACCTCAATTCAGGGAAACAACCTAGCAATTTTAATTCTCAAAGTCAACTTATCATTCTTGATTCTCTACTACCTTTAAAATTTAAATAATCAAAGCAAAATTACCTATGTTTTAATCCATAACATATAAATAAAAATCATAAATCAATCAAAATTCATTCTAATAGTAATATGAGATCATTATTTGAGAACGAGATAAAAATTCAGGGATTTTCTGATAATCATATAAATAATCTCCCCACACTTAAGACATACATTGTCCTCAATATACAAAGATAAATAGTAAAAATATAAGCATAATATCAGAAGAGAGGGAGAGAAGCAAAATTGCCTTGAATTTTTGGATGAAATCCTTGGAATAGCGAAAGTGAGAATTGTAGATAAGGCCAATGAAAGGAATGATTCTGAATTATTAATAGGAAAATAAACACAACTGTGGAAGAGAATTAAGGGAGTACTCGATAATGACTATAAAGATAAACATAGTTCAAAATATAAAACATAAGTCTTCAAATATAAATAAAAGGAAAATAAAATTAAAATTAAAAATAATAATAATAATAAAATAAATAGACTCAAAGGTCCTCATCATCGGATGGCTCGTGGGTTGACGGTGCCGAAGAGAGATGTGGAGGTGGTGGCAAATCTGTCGAAAAGTGGCATCAATGCTGTCGAACCGCTCAAAACACTGCTACTCAAGCTAGTGAGTCGCTCGGATATATCTGTCAATGTAGCAGTAGGAGGTCGGTGACTCAGTGGTGGTGTTGGATGTGGGTCCTCGTGAGGGGGAGGGACATCATCAGTAATGTCCTCTGGCTTATCTTGGTCATCAGAGTGAACGAGTCTATATTAAGATGGGTCGAATCCACGGCGTCACTCTATCATCGTCATGTGGATCATACTAGATATTCTTTGAGAAGACATTTAGCCTACTAGTGTGAGTGTTGATGACATCTCTAGAGTGCCGAAGAGGCCGAAGTGTCTAGCGAGGCGAGTCACGTAGGAGCCAAGGAAAATGGGGCCCCTCCTATGGCGGTCTGTCTGGTGGAGAAAAGCAAGGGGAATAAAGTATGCCAAATCAAAGACCTGACCAGTCGCCATGCTCCAAAGGTAGTATGCGTCAGTAGTGCTTACAACTCCTGTGCTCTCTCTCCTGCCAGTCAACATGTGAGCTAATAAGGCATGGATGTATTATAGAGCCGAGAAGGAGATGTCGCTTTCGAGTGACTCGCGTCATAACGGATCTGACTAGCTGTGAGATAGGTCCAACAGCACAAAGGTAAGTAATGGATGTGACGGTGGAGGTGAAGAAAGTTACCGGCACCTATAAACTCATCGGTATAGATGCCCAAAGCTGCGCCAAACTTAAGGACGCTCATATGTCATCGCACTAAGCCACCAAGTCAGAAAGTGATAGTACCGACCTCGTTTGTTGGTCATGATGTACCTGAAAAATAGAAGAGTTGATCAATAATTAAATAAATCAAGCATCACCGAAAACCAAGAATGGCAAGTGCAAATAGTTTAAACGGGAAAAGTACTGTTAAAATAATCAAGAATTAGAGTATTCTAAAAAAAATGAAAAATGAATCCTAAGACTAAGGATTAATCAAGAATTAGAGTAATCTAAAAAAATTGAAAAATGAATCCTAACACTAAGGATTAATCAAGAATTAGAGTATTCTAAAAAAAATGAAAAATGAATCCTAAGACTAAGGATCAAAAACGCAGCACTCAGCTAAGTACATGAAGAAGCAATG
Source organism: Gossypium arboreum (assembly GCF_025698485.1). Lineage (NCBI taxonomy): Eukaryota > Viridiplantae > Streptophyta > Magnoliopsida > Malvales > Malvaceae > Gossypium > Gossypium arboreum. The sequence continues at coordinate 6,967,508 of NC_069073.1, read as the reverse complement.
AGCAAAGAAATGAAAAGATTTAATAATGTGGCAGACTAATGGTTATCTACATGAATAAAATGGCAGCATGAAGAATAATTCAAAATAAATGACTTACTTAGATAGCAACTAAATGTATGGAATAACTAATAAAAAAGAATAATAACCAATATTGAAATAAAACTAGACTAATAATAATAATACTGAAAATGATTAAATATGATAACAACAACAACAACAACAATAATAATAATAATAATTATTGGGAGGGGTAAAAGGGGGAAACTGACAGTGGTGATCGGAGGTGCGAACAGTGGTAGGTTGGAGGTTGTGGGTGTTGCGCGTAGGGGAGAGAGGGAAAAAGTGGCTGCAATTTGGTGCGGGGCTCAGGTGTATGGGTGTGTGTGGTGGTGAGGGCTGTGTGGGACGTGCATGAAGGTGAGGGGGTGCTGGGAAGGAGAAGGGGGTGTGCGCTGGATAAGGAAAATAGGTTCTCAGTCAAGGTTGAGGGGTTCGTGTGACTAGGTGAATCGAGGGAGGGGGGCGGCGAGAGAGGGGTGGCCTGACGGAAGGGGAAAGGAAGGCTGTGGCAGCTGTTTAGGGTTTGAGGGTTAGGAAGAAGACAATGTGGAAAGGAAAAAATTAGGTTTGGGGATTAAAAAGGGGACACGGTCGTGTGAGGCCCATGTTGGGCCGTACGGCCGTGTCACACGCCCGTGTGGCTCGAGTTTAGCCCATGTTTGTCGCAAAAATTTAATGTCCATTCGCCACATGATCTTAGACACGCCCGCGTGATATCCCACACGTCTGTGTGTACGAACACACGACCGTGTGCCTTACTCGTATAACTCTCTGACTTGTTTAAAATTTAAAATTTTAGCTTCAGTTTTCACACGGCCTAGGACACACCCATGTGTCCTGGCAGTGTGCTTCACACAACCGTGTAGCACAACCATGTGGATCAAATTTATGGCCGTGTGACTCGATACTTAGGGATTTTTAGCCCTGTTTCCACACGGCCAGGGACACGCCCATGTGTCTAGGCCGTGTGGGCCATTGTACCTGCATAACACAAAAAATAGATAAAATAAACGGGTTAGTGGTGTTAGTGCTCGGGTTGCCTCCCGAGAATCGCTTCTTTAAAATCTAAGCTCGACTTACCTCTTATTCGCATGGTCATGGTGGATCACGGAGTCGAGACTCCTCTTTCTCACTATCAATTCTATTATCCACATAAAGTCTAAGTCAAGTAATATTTACCTTAAATGTGCCGAATTAAGAATGATTTACCTCGACTGTACCGTATGGGAAAACATCTAGTACCGTGAAAGGAATCGTTTCGTTTGTATTAAGCTTTGAAGTAGCAATTCGGGACTCCTTTTCATCTAATAATACTTTCTTAAATTGCTTTGTTTCATCCCTACACTCATCATGGCGTCACTTTGATTCATCATGTACTTTTGGTTTCTCCTTGACATGTGTTCTCCATTCGTATAATTCATCTATCTGAAGCCTTCATTCTTCTTGAGTCGCTCTGTTTTTGTCACATGGATTAGAATGTGGCTTTATCACGTTCTTCCTAAGGGTTTCCTGAAAAGAAGTTTGAGCCATAATGGTATTCATATCAACAGAAATTATATAGCCATCTTGGTTACTAGATAATTTAGTTGAATCACGAGCTTGGAGAGTAATCGTGCCATCTCTTACACGAAGTATTAGTTCTCCTATGCCAACATCAATGATAGTCCCAGTAGTTGCTAAAAAGGGTCGTCCTAAAATTAAAGGCATGTCACTATCCTCTTCCATATTTAGAACAACAAAATCAATTGGAATATAAATTTATCAATTTTAACTAGCACATCTTCAATGATACCCCTAGGAAACCTAATTGTTTTATCTGCCAGTTGAATGCTTATCCTAGTTTGTTTTGGTTTCCTAAGACCTAGTTGTTTAAACATTTTATAGGGGATAACATTAATCCTTGCCCCTAGATCAGCTAATGCATTATTAATATTTAAACTACCAATTAAGCAGGGAATCGTAAAACTCCCTGGATCTTTTAACTTGTTGGGTAGCTTATTCTGTAGAATGGCTGAGTAAAATGCGTTTAATTCCACATGCGATGCATCATCTAACTTTCGTTTATTAGCCAAGAGTTCCTTTAAAAATTTAACTGCATTTGGCATCTGCGAAAGAGCTTTAACAAACGGTAAGTTAATATGTAATTTTTTTAATAATTTAAGGAATTTACCGAATTGTTCGTTTGTGTGGCCTTTCCTTGTCGCATTGGGGTATGGCACACGAGGTTTATACTCATTGCTTACCAGTTTCTGTTTATCATTGCTTACATCAACCTTACTTTTATCTTCCACATTGTCTTGCCTCAGTTTCGATTCAGCTTCAACTAACCCTTCATCATTGTGCACAGTAATGGCATGAAGTTGCTCCATTGGGTTAGTTTCAGTGTTACTTGGTAGGCCATATTGTGGTCGTTCAAAGATCAACTTAGCAAGCTGTCTTATTTGAGTTTCGAGCCCTTGAATTGACGCTTGTTGATTCTTAAGCGTTGTTTAGGTATTCTGAAAACGAGTTTCTGACACCGAGATGAATTTTGTAAGCATCTCTTCAAGATTCAGTTTCTTCTCTTGTTGGTAGGGTGGTTGTTGAAAACCTGGAAGATGTTGTGGCCTTTGATTTCCCTAACCACCCCATAAGAAATTGGGATGGTTCCTCCAACCTACATTATAAGAGTTACTATACGGTTTATTTTGAGGTCTAGAATTATTACCCATGTAGTGGACTTGTTCCTCCTCGGTGCTAGGGTTGAAAGATGGATAATCTGTGTTGTGTACTCCTCCTCCGTTTGAATCACACCTCAACACCAGATGTACCTGGGTAGAACCATACAAACCATCAATCTTTTTATTTAAAAGTTCTACCTGGTTAGATAGCATAGTGACCGCATCAAGGTTGAAAACACCAGTTGTTTTTGCCAGCTTCGTTCTCATGACTTTCCACTGATAGTTGTTCAGTGACATTTCTTCAATAAATTTGTAAGCTTCCTCAGGTATTTTGTTGTTTAAAGTTCCACCGGTGACTGCGTCGATCAATTGCCTTGTTGAGGGGTTCACACCATTGTAAAAAGTCTAAACCTGCAACCATAAAGGTAACCCATGCTGAGGGCACCTTCTCAATAAGTCCTTGTATCTCTCTCATGCATCACAAAGAGTTTCTAGATCCATCTGCACAAAAGAAGAGATATCATTCCTCAATTTAGCCGTTTTAGCTGGAAGGAAATATGTAAACAAAAATTTTTCAGTCATTTGTTCCTAAGTAGTGATTGACCCTCGTGGTAACGAATTCAACCACTGTTTAGCCTTATTTCACAATGAAAAGGGGAACAACCGAAGGCAAATGGCATCGTCAGAAACGCCATTGATCTTAAAGGTGCCGCAGAATTCCAGAAAATTCGCTAAATGAGTGTTTGGATTCTCGTTCTGCAAACCATCAAACTGAACAAACTGTTGTATCATTTGAATCGTGTTAGGTTTCAGTTCAAAATTATTTGCAGCAACAGCAAGTCTAACTATACTCGATTCAGTTCATATTAAAATAGGTTTAGAATAATCATACATAGTACGAAGAGCAGGATTCTGATCTACTGGATTTGCAGCAACCACAAGAGGTAACGTATTATTCTGATTATCAACTATCTCCTAGGTGTTATTGGTGTCATCCTCGTGCTCTTCCTCTATGTACTGTAGGCTTTGCCTTTTTTCTCTTCTATTTCTACGAGCTGTGCTCTCGATTTCACTGTCAAAAAGCAAAAGTCCTGACGGGTTCCTTCTAGTCATAAACTAGAGACACCTGCCAGAAGCAATTAAAAAGAAAAATTTAGAAAAGAAAAATTAAACTAAAAACAAAAAATAAATTGTAATAAAAGTAAAAATGGCTAAAGTAATAAAAATCAAGTGTTCCTAATATCTTAGTCCCCAGCAACGGCACCAAAAACTTGATGGCTGTGAAACTAACTAAAAATTTGAGTAAGGCAAGCGCACCTATCGAATAGTAGTATAGATATGGTGAGACCGATAATATCGTATCCACGAGGACTAAAGTAGTAGTACTTACTATCTTTTTATTATCTAGCTTAAGAATTAAAGGATGTTTTTAAACTAAAACTAATTATCTAATTAACTAAGATTACAATAGAGATGAAAGTTGGAAAATAATTTTTAGAAAATCGATGGAGAAGACAATACCCAAGGAAGAATGCACCTTGACTTCACTTATCACTTCTGAATTAGACGATTTATTCACATGACTTAATCTGTAGAAATCCCTGATTTATGTTAATATCCCTCTCGAGACTAAAAACATCTAACTTTAGGTTGATTAATCGAAATCTCTTTCTAATTAAAAACCCTATTGTCGCATTAACTCAATCTATGGATTCCCTTATTAGATTTGACTCTAATCCGGCAGATTTATATCGTCCTATCCCTAGGACTACATGTAACTCCGCTTAATTATGAATGATATACTCTTAAACAGGGACTTTTGCTCCACTAAATAAGCACATCAAAACCTAAACTAATATCCTGAAATATTAAAACAAGAATTAAAACTCACAATTAAGAATAATAACAAGTATTTATCATATAATTCAAAGGGTAATAAGATTCTTCTTAGGTTTCATCTCCCTTAGGTATTTAGAAAGTTTAGTTCATAATAATGGAAAACATCTCAAAGTTGGGAAAACAACAAAACATAAAGAAACCCAAAGAACTTCTAAGGAAATTGAATGGAGATCTTCAGTCTTGAAGTAGATCCTGCTTCCAAGCTGATTCTGATGGCTATCCTTGAGTATTCTCTGCCTTCTACTCTGCGAATCCCCCTTTGATCCTCTTCTAGGGTGTTTATATAGAATTGGAATGCCCACAATAGCTCAAAAATAGCCTTTTCCGAATAGAATTAAACTTTGGCTCGACAGGGACACGGCCGTGTGTCACGCCCGTGTGAATGTGCTCAGGCCGTGTGCAATTCTGACTTGGTTTAATGTTGACATGGCCATAACACACGAGCGTGTGGATCACCCATGTGGAAGTGCTTAGGCTGTGTGAAACACTGAATTAGGCTCAATTTGTTCGTTTTTGGCCCGTTTCTTGCACTTTTTACTTTCCTATGCTCAACTAAGTATAAAACATAAATTTAAAGGATTAGGAGCATCGAATTCAATGAAACTAAGGAAAAATCATCCATAAATATGTTAAACATGGGGTAAAAATATGTATATATTATGTTTATCAATAGACACGTAACTATGAGTATTCTTGCAAAAATTGAATTTATTCTTAAAATAAATTCCTACTATTTTCGATAGAATATCAATGCTTAAAAAGTTTATGTTAGCAAGTTAACTCATAGTTTCAATTTATAGAGAAATTGTATAAGAGTTTTGTTCAAAAATGTCTAATTAAATAATAACATTTTAATAAAAATACAAGTTCTACTTAAATTAGAACTAGGGGCCACGTCATGCCATAACATACAATAGGGTTTATTGCTTCTTGTATTTGATTTCATATAATCATTTGATATTTAATTTCAGAAATCATTTACATTCTTATCATAAATTAATTTCATATATATTTGATTTTGATATATAATTAAGTCAACCCTTAAATTTATAGCTAGACATAATAGACATTGGGGTTCTCCTAAATATGTATGTGCTATATTTACATCGTTCATATGGAGTAGCATGTATATATATAGACAATGGGGTATGCCACTCAAAGTGTGTATTTACATTGTTCATAGTACAATCCCGTAGAGTAGCATGTATAAAATTCATAGTATGATAATATATAGAAAAGGCAACTATGGTTTAAGTATTGTTTATGCAGTAGGGTAGGATGCTTGCATTGCAATGCCACAAAGGCCTTCTTTTGCATCCACATCTCTTTGCATCCTAATGTAGCCTTCTTCACCCCAGCTACTGCCCCAAGAGTTCTTCACCAACCAATACTTAGTTCCACCATCCTCTCCATATCCAACAGCCGTCACTCCGTGGTCCAGATCGGTTCCACAACTTCCCGTAAACACACCACCTGAGTAGAACTGGAAGTCGAACCCCCCGGCATCGATGGCAACTGAAACAGGTTGGTTGGCAACGGCCTTCTGCAATGCATCTTCACTATTGGCAGGCACATCTTCAAACCCATTTATCTTAGCCGCATGGTTGGCTTCTTCGTTGGTATTGCATGTGCCATCAACTCCCTTGTAGGGGTAAATGGATTCGGTTGTTAGGCCTTTGTTCTTCTCGATGAATTGGAATGCATCGTCCATTAGACCACCTTCGCAGCCTTGATCCTCACCCTTGGTGTCACAGTCCACCAGTTCCTGCTCGGACAACGAAATTAACTTTCCTGTTGTCAATTTAGTAGCCCCTTCCATGGCTGCCACGGCCGAGAACGCCCAACAGCATCCTATATTTCAGCATCACATGATCGAGACACACACATAGTTAGAACACAACACAGACAAAGAAGAAAGCATAGTAATATTTTAGTAGTGTTTCTGAGAACAAGAAATTAGAGCAGACCGCATTGGCCTTGGTCCTTGATAGGTGTAACAGCTCCTTTCTTTCTCCAGTCCACGGTAGAAGGCAATGCGGTGGCGTTCTCGTATTTGAAAGTGGTAGCCGTGTTGGAACACATATGGCCCTTAAACCCATTTCGAGAAGCAGTGAACTCTTGGTTGGTTAGATCTGCAAATTGGTTCACACCGAGCTTGTACGGCTTGTTGTTGGCAGCATTGAAAGAGTCGATGCGTGCCACATTTTGTTTGAAAATCTGGAAACGCTTTTGCCTCTCGTTGGTGTCCTTGTAAACTCGTCCGAATTGGACCATCCATTGTTGATGCCTCTCGTACATGGATGCATCTTCCAGAGCAGTGCGGGATGTGGCTTCACATACACCCAATATGAAGAATAGTAAGGCCAAATAAAGGAATTGATGATGAAGCTGGTTTTTGGAAGCCATGGTGGAAGAAGAGTTTGCGATGAAATAGAAAAATGAAGAGGCACACCAAATGTGATGAATTCCTACACTTATATATAGTCCAATTCTTTCCCCATCTTGGCTTTCTGCTGCGTGCCCTGCAAAGTCTTGTTGATGATAATTGTTTTGCTAAATAATTAGAAAAATGATAAGGCACACCGACTGTGATGTATTCTTAATTTGGAAACTATATAGTCCAAAGTCCAAATTGTTGCGATGCATATTTGAGGTGTTTTCAGGACACATATCTTGTCTATATGCTTGCCCTTCAACATCCTATGATAAAGACCCATTGTCAGCATTGTTTGATAAATTAATCTAAATCAAGTGCAGTTTATTTGGAGACTTAATTTGTAGTTTATCGAATTAATGCAATTGGGAAGCCGGAGGAGTCTGATTTTGTATTCAAAAGCCCTCGCATGAATGAAACCAAACAAAATTGCTATCTCACCCTGCCCTTTCGTTCATGTCACCCTAAAACATGAGCAATGTCATGTTGGATTATCACCTTTGAGCATGACCCAAAATATAATATGACTATTTATTTGTGAATTAAAAATATATGTTAGCTTGTTTCCATGGGCCAAGAATTTGGTGCATGAATAACATGTATATAACGGTTCAGACCTTATAAAGTTGTTAATTGCTTAAGTTGCTAACTTAGAATGAAAGTTTCTAATTACAATGATGATTAGGACTTGATATTGTAAAAACTGTAAAAAGAAAAAAATTAATGAAGAGCACCAAAATTTGTGTATGTAAGTTAGTTTTCCTACATTTGTTGTGCTTAGCTCAGTGAGTAATTCTATTATTTTTAATATACAATACAACAAATGAATCACGCACTATCACTCTCAAATTTAGAGATATTACATTTGTATTTGACAAAATACGTTAGCGAATAAAGATATATATAGATAATTATATAAACAAATAAAACAACTTAATATAAGCAAATATTTATATAATAAAATTACAATTTGATCACTAACGTCTTTTTTGGTCACCCGACTGTTAAGCGGTTACCCGTATCACATTTTTAGTTTATATAATAACATTTTTTTTAAACTAAGATTTTATGCTGCACATTGATTTCATGCAAAAATTATTAAAATTTGATTTTTAAAAAAGTAAAAAATTTGAAAAACATTGAAAATAAAAAATTTAAATTAAACAAAAATATATGAAGTTTTTAAAAGGTAATGTGAGAGAAAATCCTGGAAAATTCTTTTAAAATTTCCAAAATTTCTCTATTTGTATCATCTATATAAAAATATTTTTAAGGATCGACTTGTATAAACAACGAAATAGAAAAGGTTGAGAAGATTGAACACATTTTATGTGGAAAACTTCTTTGAAAAGGATAAAAACCACGATTAAAGAAGGTTTCAACTTTTCACTAAAAAAGTAAACAAATGAGAGTACAATATGGAGAACATAAACTTAAATGTACTAAACGTATAAACCTAAAGCCCCAAAAATAAAGCCCTAACTTTCATAGAGCAAACTCAAAAACAAAACCTTTACTTTCATAGAGTCCTTTCAAAAGGGATACAAAATTTTCTCCATAGTTACCACGAAAACTCTCACCAAAACTTATCTACAACTACATCTTGTTGCCCCCAAAAGAAAGGCCCTATACTTCTACATATTTTATTGCCTCTTAATTTGCCTTTTAAACAGGGATACAATGACCGCTTTTATAGGTAAAGATTAGTCGTCTAATCAGACTAAAATATCCATGAAGTAATTAGAGTTTAATTGGAAAAAGATAACATAGTTTAATTAGAGAAGAAACCCGATTTATGTGGGGAACAAGTTGCCACGTTGCAACGTCTCCATTTGTGTCGTTACGACGTCTTCCATCATCTCAACGTCGAGAGGCTTCTCGTCATGATGTCACTGTCTATTCGACCGAAAATACGAGGTACAACTCACAAATATCCACCTTGACTCGTATTTACCATACCTTCTTCTCCATGCCTCATCACGGGCCGAACTCGATCTTTGAAGAATGTTAACGAAACCCAAACCATTCTTGAACTTGGAAATCGAAAGACTCCTAGTCTTCAAATCAAGGTTGTATAATGCAACTAGGGCCACTGATACACGAACAGACGTGCTTCACAACAAGATAGAAAACATCGAGAAAATCAACTCCCTCCACTTGACTGTCACCCTTTGCGACCAACCTTGCTTTAAACACTCTGCTTTATCCTAACTACTACAATCAAATCTTTGATACCATGAACTTTTCGATATCTAAATTTGTTAATGCCATCCTCGAAAGGGTCGATTGCAGCCAAACCAAGATCTCATACCAATTTGTTGGGGATTGACCCGTATAAACAACGAAATAGAAAAGGTTGAGAAGATTGAACACAAATTTTACGTGGAAAATTCCTCCAAAAAGTATAAAACCACAAGCAAATGAGGTTTCGCTTTTCACTAAATAAGTAAACAAACGAGAGTACAATATGAAGAAAATAAACTTAAATATACTAAACGTACAAACCCAAAACCCAAAACCCCGAAAATAAATCCCTAACTCTCATAAAGAAAACTCAAAAACAAAACCCTAACCCTCATAGAGTTATCTCAAAAGGGGTACAATATTCTCTTCATAATTATCACGAAAATTGTTACCAAAACTCTTCTGCAAGTACATCTTATCACACCAAAAGAAAAGCCGTGTAGTAGTACATCTTTTATTGCCTCTTACTTGGCCTATCAAAATAAGGATACAATAACCCCTTTTATAAGCTAAGATTAGAGGTCTAATCAGACTAAAATATCAATAAAGTAATCAGAGTTTAATTAAGAAAAGATAGTAGAGTTCAACTGAGGAAAAAACCCAATTTATGTGGGGAACACGTTACCAATCCACATTTGTGTCATCACGATGTCGTTTGTCGTTGTAACGTCAGGAAGCTTCTTGTCGTGACGTCGCTGTCTGTTCGGCCGAAAATACAAGGTACACCCCACTAATATCCTATACCGATTCTTTAAAAAATATACAAAATTAGTAAAGATTTATAAAAACGATAAAAATCTTAAAATAATTAAAAATTATAAAAATTAAAATCTAACTATCCTAAGCTTATCTACATATACAGTTCCAGAGTTGCTGAGAGTAGCCTTTGACTCCAAATAGATTTATTTCTAAAGCTCACTCTCGTTCTACTTTTTTGGGTCTTAAGTAATGGTGTTGGAGTCTTTTTTTAAATTGAATAGTGCATTATATATACACACACGATTTTCAGGGTGTTGAAAGGAAACGTGGTGTGGGTGAAAAGACAAATAGAAGAATGTTTATTGGGTCAATGCTACCAAACTACCAACGCAAATGTGGAGGTGCATACTATGTATTGCCGCTCAAATTCTAGCAACTCAACTGAGCTTAGAACTAAATATACCAATTACGAGCCTAAAGGATGGAAACTACAAATGCCACTTCACCTTCTCCAATCCATAAAAAATGAAATTTCTAATAATTTTTATAACTTTTTTAATTTATCCATTTTTTTAAAAAAATTTTAAGTTTAATTTTTTTAAATTTCTTTTATATAATTTGTTTCTAGAATTTCAATATTTTTATAACTTTTTATCATTTTTATATCTTAAATTTTTAAAATATTTTTAGAATTTTATATGTTTTAAATAAAACTAATATCAGAAAATATAAATATTAAAGACAAAAATTATCATTATACTAAAAAAAAGTGTCATTATTCCACAAAAGTGCTAGGTGAGCCATTGGGATTCTCCTAAATATGTATGTGCCTTATAGTGTTTGTTTACATCGTTCATATGGAGTAGCATGTGTAAGGCTCAATTTTTATCCGGGCTTATACAAAAAAATCAAAAAAAAGCAAATCAAAATATATAAAAAATAATAATAATAATAAAGCCCAAAGTCCAAATTTATGCTCTATTAAACAACTCTAAATAAACCTAAATTAAACCTAACCTAAACAACCTAAACCCCAACTTAATCCCTGGCCCAACAAAACCCATTACACCCAATTAATAAACGGCCCAAAGGAGCCCAATAATGTGAAAACACCAGAAACTCTAGGGGTTTCTCAAATGTGCTAGAGCAACAACAGATCGATCCCACTAGTAGTTCCCACGCACGGTTTCCACGAGCGGCTTCTTCTGTATTGCCATTTCTCCACACTTGCAAATGGAACACACAAGAAGGAGCAAATAACAGAATACGTAGCAGATTACAGCAAAGCAATTCAAGTTTTCTTATTTATTTTATTTTCATTTTTCAGCTATAAAAAGGGACTGAATGTACTATGTATTTTGGGGGGGACGCATATTACGCACTCATACTAGATACTGATACTCAATAAAAATTCAAAGGATTTTTTGGAGAAGGTGATTGCTTTTTCTTAAATCTCTTTAATATTCTGTTGATCATTTTTATTTCTTTTTATCATTTACATTTTAAAAAACAAATGTGAAAAGAAAAAGGGGGGAATACGAAGAAGGCAGTTAGAATTTTTAGAAGGTGACTTATATTTAAATTTCTTTAAATTTTAGCACTTTCTGGCGATTGATCTTTTTCAATCATTCGTCATTGCGTTTAAGAACAAAAGGAAAAGATAGAGGGGAGTTTACCTTCGAAAACGAGCCATCAGAGTCCTTATCTCCTTCGAAATCGAAGCCTGAGATGGGGATTTTAGAGTGTTAATCAGCCGAATAGTGAAAGTGGGAATTTTCTTTGTTTTTGAAGTGGCTAGGATTTGGTCTTTGAGAATCGGTTAAAGAACGAGAGAATTAGGGATTTGCTTTGATTGATTAAAGAAAATGGCAGATTGCCATCGAATTTCTTTTAGTTTTAACGTTAAAAAATGGCGTCATTTGGTAAAACAAGAAAGCTCACGCGTTGACCCCATTTGTAAGCTGGGTATGCGCATTTTCACTTCAAACTGAAAATTTTTGCGTCCAGTCCCTCCCATTTGCGCCACCCTTAATTTAATCTTATCCTATTTCTTTCATTTCTGCCTTGAAGTTTGCGCGCTATTCCAATTCAGTCCGCCCTTGAGTGTTTTTTTTGGAGTTGGGAACATTTTCACTTTTAGCCCTCGTGCATTCACGCGCATTGTATTTTAGTCCTTATGACAGTTTCATTGATTTATTTTATTTATTAATTATCTCTGTTAGTTTAATTTTTTCAATTAAGTTTTTTTCCATTTTAATTTGTATAATTCATTATTTCTTTTATACATTCATTTAGTGGTTATCTCTTAATTTTTTTATACATTTTAAATTACTTTCATAAATTACTTTGTTTTTATTATAAAAGTCTAATTTTAAAATCACCTTTTATATATCATATTGTTTTAAAATTTTGTACAATATTTAATTTAAATTACCTATATATATATAATTTATATTAAAAATAGTTTTATTTTATAAACATTAGTAATTCTATGTTATTTTATATATATAATTTCTTTTAAATCGGTTATTTGCATCTCCTTTTAAATTTATTATGTATGTAATTTATTCTTGAAAAACATATTTTATTATTTCTTTGTTATTTAGGATTCTTTCATGTATATATAGTTTTATTATATATTGGCTTGTTATTCTTTTATGTATATTGTTTATTCCTTATTTTTATTATATCTTCATTATATATATTATTTACATCAATTTTTTATTATTGTATGTATATTATCACCTTTAAATAGATATGTATTGTTTTTAAAATATTTTTGTATGATATTTGTTCAATTTCTTCTTTCACAATATTTTTATTTTAATATCCATTTACATATTTTTAAGTTTTATTTTTATATATGTAAACCATTTCAAACCCTAGCATGCATTATTTATTTGTAAGTTTTTCATATAGTTTTTAAATTGTTGTGTATTATATTGGCTCTCAGTGTCCATATTGCTCTATATATTATGTGTTGCGTTTTATTTTTCATATTATTTTATATTGTATATTGTCAATCAGTCTTTTGTACTATTACTTCAATTTCTGTTCATCTATGTTCGAAAATTGTTATATTTTATTCTAATTTATTAACGTTGGATGTGAGCACATTGTTATTGTATGTTCGTAAATTTGTTTTTTTCTTTTCATGACTATAATAATTTCACTCATTAAAAGGATATATTACTCGTGTATATTATCCAATGTTCGTAATTTCGCCTTTTGTTTATTTTCACTTTTTGTTTTAAAGTTAATTATTCCCTTTTATTTCAAGTAAAATTAAGACGTTTTGAGATAGTTTACAATGGTTTATTTAAAAAAAAAATCAAATAAGACAATGTTCAATATTTGGAAATTCGAAGAATCGTGCCCTACCGTGCTGGGTTTCGATTTTTCGTTGGACTAAATATCCGGATATCCTTTTATAATTTTTAACCTTTTGGGAGTCAAAAAATCAATTGTGTTTTCAAAGGTATGAAGAATTGTGTCCAATCGTGCTGGATGTGGTGCTGCATACCTTTGAAACGAGAGAGTTTTGATGACCAGCTTACACCACTCAAACATTTTAATAAGAACCATATTTCAAGATTTCTTTTCTAAAATTTTAAACATAAGGACAACATGTGATCAATCTGGTACCAGTTTTTGGGCGTAGTGAGGGTGCTAACCCTTCCTCCTACGTAATCGGCTCCCGAACCCATTTTATTTTATTTTTACATAGATTAAAAATGTTTTAAACGAAATGTCTTATCAGGTGATCCAATCACACCTAAACAAAAAGATTGGTGGCGACTCCACATGTTGTTTAAAAGTCGATTTCTATTTTTTCCCTTGAAATGAAAAATAGTTTCGACAGCTTCGCGACTCCGCTGGGGATTGAACAAGAGAGTCAGGCCATAAATTGATTATTTGCTATCCTTTTGTCCTTTTGAAAATTGGTTTTGGAAATTATGTTTCTTTTGATTGCATTTGTTTGTATGATTGTTGTGGTCTTGTGGAATAGTATTACATTGTATTGCATGACCGCTGTGGTTATACCTGTTAAGTGGGAGTAAGAAACTATGCTTTCGTGAGGTTTTCACCTCCGCATGGGCTAGTGGATTGCTTCCGGGATACATCCGTACCTATGATTTTGTGAGATTTTCATCTTCGCATTGTCATAGGGAAATGTATTCTCCTGAACCGAACTCGATTCATATGAGCCTATAATGGGTGAGAATTGAGGAATTTGCTAGTTCAGGTACCCTTTCTCTAGAGCTGAGCTACATATAGTGAACCTTGAGAATCCACCTTAAGTAGAACCTTGCCCAAATTTAGTGGTTACCTGAATAGGTACTTTATTTGATATTTATTTCACCTGTACTAACGTGTTTTGTTTTTGTTTTGTTTATAACTGCATTGCATTCATCTCATACATTTGCATTGCATTGCATCATTGCATCATTTGCATTAGATTTTCATAAAAGGGTCCCTAATTAGTTGAAATCATTTCAGTTAATCTGGGAACTGATAAAAAATTACCAACCAAGCGTCGTTACGATACCCGTGCTAAGACAAAAGATATGGACCAAAGATTGGAAAGACTTGAACAACTTCAAAGAGAGATGCAAGATCAGTTGCAAATGCAAATGCAAGAGCAACTGGCAAAGATCCAACTAGATATGATAGACCAAGTACTAGAGTCTCAAAGGAATGTGATGAATCAGTTGTCCCAATTGCTGGCTAAGGGGCTAGAAAAAGGAAAAAGCTCTATGATCAATACTGGGAAGGACAATAAGGAACTTCTCTATCCTCCGGCTTTAAAACAAAAGTGTCTAATTACAATGACCATTACGGCTTTAAAAACTATAAAAGGAAATTAATGAAGAACACCAAAGTTTGTTTACGTAAATTGGTCTCTCTACACCTACGGAGCTTAGCTCAATGAGTAATTCCATTATTTTTAATTTACAATACAACAAATGAATCACGCTCTATCACTCCCTAAATAAAGAGATCTCACATTTGTACTTAAAGTCTAGAACACTCACTTTTAAATCCTCCCCTTGAGAATTTAGATTGTAAATAGTAAAGGTTTACACTTCGATTGCACTCGTACAATCATACTAGAACCGCCTTTTGGTATGATCAAATCAAATTATCTGCCAAAGAGTTTGAATGTAATATAAGCATGGAGTGTAAAATTGAAAACTTAAGAAAGTATCATCGAAAAAAAATTCGATATCAAGTTTAAATAAGCATTATCATCAATCACCATCAACAACTTAGCATGACCACAGCTCATTTATTACTAATTTTCTCCCCCTTTTGAGGAAAAATGCCAAAGAGCTTCCTCCTCTGAAATTGACTTCAAAATAAAGAACTCCCTCTACGAGAATGCAACACAAAATATCATGCTTAAAAACTATCCCTACTAGCTTGGGCCATAAACATGTATGTTTATTCATGAATTAGTTAATCGAACATCTCAAATCACAAAGGATACATAAAGGATAGTCAATCAAAGTGCACAACCAAGGAATAAGATATCAAGTCTGAAACAAATCCCAACCAAATAGCACTATTGTAAAAATAACAAACTAAACCAGCACCATGATCACCAACATGGAGCAACAAGAAAAAGAAAATATGCAATCTTTCAAAACCAATTCAACAATGTAAAATGTCGTAGCCACTAGTCACCTTCTCATCTTAAATTTGAACATTTTTTGATAGTTATCCTCTTCTTTACCAAGTTGTCTTCTCCAAGTTGCAAACCAACTCAACAAACTTTACCTTTTTGACAACCAAATCAACATTGATTGACTTTAACTCTGCCATTAAAAGATTTAAAAATCTATGCATTTTTGTACAACTACAACACAGTGAGTCGAGATTGTCCCATATAATGTTATAACAAGGTTTCGATCATCATTGTTTTCCTCAATTTGATTCCATTTGATTGATTCTACTTGCATTTTCTTCCCACAACTTTTCCCTTGGCAAAAACAAAAGGAGGTGCTACTAGTATGATTTGGTATTGATGATGATTCAATTAACTAACTAAAATTACGACAAAGGCAAGTGCACCTATCGAAAAATAGTATTGCTGGTGAGTCAGGAATATCGTGTCCACGAGGACTAAAAGTACTAGTACTTACTATCTTTCTATTATCTAGTCTGTAAATTGAAGAAGTTTGTTTTAATCTAAAATTATCTAAACTAGTTATTAACAACTAGACAGAGAATAAAGTAAGAAAATAATCGAATAAACCAATATGAGAGACAAGACCCAAGAAAGAATCCACCTAGACTTCACTTATTATTCTGAATCTGAAATAAACGATTTATTCACTTGCTTTGATCTGTAGAAATCCCTAAATTATATTAATATCTCTTTCAAGAGTAAAAATAATTGACTCTAGGTTGATTAATTAAAATCTCTTTCTAATTAAAACCCCTATTGTCGCATTAACTCGATCTATGGACTCCTCTATTAGATTTGACTCTAATCTGATAGATTTATATCGTCCTATTTCTAGGATTGCATGCAACTCCATACAATTATGCCAGATCTACTCTTAAACAGGGACTTGTCTCCACTGAATTAAACACATCAATCATGAATTAATATCCTGAAAACATTAAAACAAGGAATAAGTACACATAATTGAGATCAAGAAATCAAGTATTTATCATGTAATTTAGAAAATTAAATAATAAGATCCGTCATAGGTTTCATATTCCCTAGGTATCTAGGGAATTTAGTTCATAATTTGGAAGGAAAACATCTCAAAATTAGGAAAATAACAAAATATAAAGAAACCCAAAAACTTCTAAAGAAATTGACTGGAGATCTTCAATCTTGAAGGAGATCCAGCTGCTGAGTTGATTCCGACGGCGTTCTTTAAGTAATTTCTTTGTTCTTTTCTATGTGCTCTGGTAAACGCCAAATTATACATAGTTTTACCCCAAATACTTAGCATATTTATGGATGTTTACTACTAGATTTGTGGATTTTGGTGCTCTTAATCCGGTTATTTCATGTTTTGTACTCAGGAGAGCACCAAGAGTTAAAAGGAGCCAAAAACGAGCTAAAAAGGGGAAAAAATAGACCAAATCGAAAAGATCACACGGCCTAAGCCTTGCCACATGAGCATCTCACATGCCCGTGGCCTTCGGGGGTGTCGACCAAGGTTTACACGATTCACACGGCCTGGCCATTGAGCCCACACGGCTGTGGTAATTTAACGGATCGAACACAGCCTGGCAATCACGTCACACGGCCGTGGCACACGGGCGTGTCCCTTTTTTAAAGAGTTGTACTTTACACGAAAAATGGTACTTTGGGAGGAAGAAAGCCAATCCAAAGCCTATATAAACACCCTAAGTATGACCTAGAGAGGGCGCCTCTTCCAGAACTTTTCTGGAATACAGAACCACACGCCAGGAATTACTTGAAGGAAGCCAGACGATCCATCCCAAAAGCCGGAGCTACTCCAAGACTGAAGAGCTCTCTCAGAATTCCTTCAGGGGTTTTTTAGAGTTTTCTTCATGTTTTGTTATTTTTATACTTTTAAGATGTACTCTTATTTTATTATGAACTAAACTCCCTAAATACCTAAGGGCAATGAAACCTAAGACAAATCTTGTTATTATTTTCTGAATCGTATGATAAATATTTAACTTGTTCTTAATTATGCGTTCTTAATTCTTGTTTTGATATCCCAGGATACTGATTCAAGACACGCTCTTATTCAGAGGAGGAATAGACCCTGTCTAAGAGTACATTTGTCATAATTAAGAGGAGTTGATCGCACGCCTAGAAATAGGGTGACAAGATTTTGCCGAATTAGGGTGAAACCTAATAAGGGGATCCATAGATCGAGTTAATGCAACCCTAGAGTGTTAATTAGAGAAAAGTATTGGTTATTCAATCTAGGGATTAGACGTTATTAGTCTTGAATAGGGACAATAACATAACTTAGGGATCTCTACGGAACAAGTTGAATGAATAAATCGTCCGATTCGGAGCCAGAATAACAAGTACAATCTAGGTGGATTTTTCCTTAAGTATTGTCTCAAGTCAATTGATTTTCCCAAAAGTAATTCCCCAATTCTTTTCTCTGTGCGTTCTTAGTTTAAATAATTAGTTAATTTAAACAAACCCTTTATTCTTAGGCTAGATAATAAAAAGATAGTTATTACTAGTACTTTTGGTTCCCTTGGGTATGATATCCCGGTCTTGCCATTACTATACTATTATTCAATAGGTGCGCTTGTCTTTTCATCTTGATAATATTTAGTCTAGGTTTGATCTTCATTATAAATATTTATTACTTGTTACGAATCACACGATCAAGTTTTTGGCATCGCTGTCGGGGAACTGAAATATTAGGAACACTAATTTTTTATTACTTTAGCCATTTATTTTTCTTGCAATTTTATTTTATTTTATTATTTATTAATTTACTTTTTCTCTCTCTTGGGAGGTTTTTTTTATAGTTTATGACTAGAAGAAACCCGTCGGGACCATTACTTTTTTACGAAGAAATCTATCGTACAATTCGCAAAAATCAAAGAGAAATAAGGCGTAGCTTACGATATGTGGAGAACGAGCGAGAAGACGATACTCAAACCTCAACCGACGAGATGGCTGAAAACCAAGGCAATCAGCTACTTCCTGCAATTGCTGCTAATCAAAATCCTCCTCCACGTACTATGTATGATTATGCTAAACCTTCTTTAACAGGAACTGAATTTAGCATAGTTAGACCTTCTGTAGCTGCAAATACTTTTGAATTAAAACCTAACACTATTCAGATGATACAGTAGTTTGTTCAGTTTGATAGTTTGCAGGATGAAGATCCCAACGCTCACTTAGCAAATTTCTTGGAATTTTACAATACATTCAAAATCAATGGCATTTCTGATGATGTCATTCGTCTTCGGTTATTTCCCTTTTCACTGAGAAACAAAGCTAAAAAGTAGTTGAACTCGTTACCATGAGGGTCTATCACTACTTGGGAACAAATGACTAAGAAATTTTTACTAAAATATTTTTCGCCGGCTAAAACGGCTAAATTACGTAATGATATCCCTTTTTTTGTGCAGATAGATTTAGAAACACTTTACGATGCATGGGAGAGATACAAGGACTTACTGAGAAGGTGCCCTCACCATGGGTTACCGCTTTGGCTTCAAGTACAAACATTCCACAATGGTCTGAATCCCTCAACTCGGCAAATGGTTGATGCAGCTACTGACGGAACCATCAGCAACAAAACACCTGAAGAGGCTTAAGAATTCATTGAAGAAATGTCACTGAATAACTATCAGTGGCAAGTCATGAGGACTAAGCCAACAAAAACAGCCACCGTTTATAATGTCGACTCAGTTACAATGCTATCAAATCAAGTAGAACTTCTCAATAAAAAGATTGATAATTTTTTTGGTTCTACACAGGTACATCCAGTAATGAGGTGTGACTCAAGCGGAGGAGGTGTACATACAGAATACCAATCCTTCAATCCTACAACTGAAGAAGAACAAGTCAACTATATGGGTAATAATAACTTCCGATCTCAAAATAACCCATATAGTAATACCTATAATGCAGGTTGGAGGAACCACCCAAATTTCTCCTGGGGTGGTCAAGGGAATCAAAAGCCACAAAATCTTCAAGGTTTTCAACATCCACCTTATCAACAAGAGAAGAAACCAAACCTTGAAGAGATGTTTTCTAAATTTATATTGGTGTCAGAAACCCGTTTCCAAAATACCGAAACAGCACTTAAGAATCAACAAGCATCGATCCAAGGACTCGAAACTCAGATAGGCCAGCTATCCAAACTAATCTCCGAACGACCACAAGGTAGCTTACCAAGTAATACTAAACCTAATCCGAGGGAACACCTCAATGCAATTAGCACTCAAAATAAGGATGAACTCATTGCACCCGAGCCAGAAATACAGCAAGACAATGCGATGAACAAAGGAAAAAAAGAGGTAAACAATAATGATCCCAAACAGTTAAGTACGAATCATGGATCTCATGTGCCATATCCTAAAGCGATGACGAAAGACAGAACAGAAGAAAAATTCAGTAAGTTTGTCAAACTCTTTAAAAAATTACATATTAACTTACCCTTTATTGAAGTTCTTTCGCAGATACCCAACTCAGCAAAATTCTTAAAGGAACTTCTAACCAATAAAATAAAATTAGACGCTACATCATATGTGGAACTCAATGCAGTCTGCTCAGCTATTCTAAAGAATAAGCTACCTAACAAATTGAAAGATCCAGGGAGTTTTACAATTCCATACTTAATTGGTAGTTTATCTATGAATAATGCTTTAGTTGATTTAGGGGCAAGTATAAATGTTATGCCATATAAAATGTTTAAACGACTAGGTCTCGGTAAACCCAAATAGACTAGGATTAGCATACAATTGGCTGACAAAACAGTTAGATTTCCTAAGGGTATTATTGAAGATGTTCTCGTTAAAATTGATAAATTTATTTACCCAGTAGACTTTGTCGTCTTAGATATGGATGAGGATAACAAGGTACCTTTAATTTTAGGACGACCCTTTTTAGCAACTGCCAGAACCATTATTAATGTAGGCACAGGAGAGCTAACACTTCGTGCAGGTGACGACGCAGTAACACTTCAAGCATGCGACTCAATCAAAACCTCTAAAACTCAAGATAATGCTATAAAACCTGTCGATGATAAAACTAATACTCAATCGTCCCTGTAGGAACCTTCTCGAACCAAGACAACGGAGACAGTGCACTATTATCATGAAGAGAACAAAGACACCCATGAGGAACGAAGGCTTCAAATAGAGGAGCTAGATGAATGGCGAACACACAAACCAAGAACATATGATAAACCGAAACTACGCCAAAACAAGCCTGATGCCTCTCCTAATCAACTTCAGGTTGGCGATAAAGTCTTACTAGATACGACAAATCCCAACATTGTCACTACCACACCAAATGAGGAAATCCCTCTTACGGTACTCAGTATTTTCCCATTCGGTACAGTTGAGGTGAGTCATCCCAAGTTCAGCACTTTTAAGGTAAACAACACCCGATTAAAACCTTATTTTAAGATTGGCAGCAGGAACAAGGAGTATGAACTCCTCAAACCACCATGATAAATCAATGGAGAGGTAAGTCGAGCTTAGACTATAAATAAGCGTTTCTGGGAGGCAACCCGATCACTAACATATTTTGATTTCTTTATTTTTTAATATCTAACACTTCGAATCATTAACTTAGTCTTTAAATTGCAAAGATTCTCAGCACACACGGCCAGGAACACGGGTGTGCCTAAACCCGTGGCCAAATAGGGGAAGAGCCACGGCCGTGCGATACAGCCATGTTAAAGCAGGACATGATTTCCCCAAAACACGGGGTGCGATAAATCCCCATGGCGGTGCGACATGGCCGTGGGTGAACTTGATAGGAAAAATACAGGCGTGGGGATAGAAAACCACGGGTGTGCTAGGGACAAGGCTCGATTCTGTTTCTTCGACACAGGCGAGTGACACGCCCATGTCGTTCAGCTGTGTACAACAACACATGGGTGTACTACCATAAAACACGGGCGTGGGAGAAGCGAACAAAGCTAGGCATGGCCGTGTGACATGGCTGTATTTGACATACGGCCAAGACACACGGGCTTGTGATAATAGTCGGGCACGACCTAACTCACAAAATTCGAAAAATATGGGCTCACCCACAAAGTACACGGGCATGGCCCTAAGCCGTGTGACCCTCCCTTATATAAGCAGACCAGTGTTCATCTTCTTCCTTCTTTCAAAACCCTAGCCGAAATCTACCCTTCCCCAACCTCTAATCCCTATTTCGACCACCATTCCCCAGATTCTCACTTTTCCAACCCCCAAACCACCCTCAAATCTACTCCCTTGCATTAATCTCCATTTTCCCCTCTCTATACCCTCTATTTTCTCACTACACGGCTTCATCCCCACGTCACACGCTCGTGCTCACCACCAACACGCCTGTGCACCGCCTTATAACAGCCTTTGGTTTACTTTCTCAACCTTATTTTTCCAATTTGTGTTGCTACATTAGTATTCTACATGCTTTGCATCGATATTGTTACTATTACAAATATGTTTTAGACAAGTTAGGAATTTGCTTTAGAATTTTCTATATTTGAATTGTTTAAGCTACTAAATAGCATATACTACTTTTAGGCCTCTTGCTTTACTACTGATGTATCTTGGATTCTATTAATGCTCATGTATTTTTAGGTATATTATGTCGTCATCGAGAGGCAAGAAGGCCGCGGTCCTATCCTCAAAGAGACGTAGGGGATCGGGTTCTTCCTCGGTACATACTACAACTGAAGTTCAGCACCCGTTCCTTAAATTTTCACAAGCTTCGCAGGAGGAGCTATTTCAAATACTACACGCACCACCCATCACCACATGTCACTGCATCGACTGGGCTGTAGTAGAGCAAGTCCAACTCGCTGATACCATCTGCGCCCTCCTGTCCACAGACCCATAGGAACAGTTCTTCTCTATTACCGAGCCCACTTATTTGGAGCTAACTTTAGAATTATACTCTATTTTTCATTTACAAGTAGTGATGACGAACAATGACGACCCAGGCACCATTCACTTCCGATTAGGCGGTCTAGTTCGTGCGATAAGTGTCCCAGAGTTTGGAGTTGCTCTGGGACTTTACACTGATGAGTTTATGGAGGAGGAGGAGGACATGAATGTACAACCACGAAATATCCACATTTCTCCCTCCTTGTGCTGGAAAGCTTTGGCACCACACTCTTCCACCTACGACCCCAGCCACTCGAAGGCCTCAGCTCTCCCCCCTTCCCTACGATATCTCCATTCCATATTGGCACACACCTTGACCGAAAAGAGAGAGAGCACCGGCATCGTCAACACCCACGATGCCTACTATTTATGGTGCATGGCGAATGCACACATGACTGATATGGCATATTTCATTTTTTTCGCCATTCGCCATCAGACCGAGCAGCATAAGAAGGGAGTGATCTCCATCGGCCCCTACGTGACGCGCTTTGCCAGACACTTCGGCCTCCTCAACACCGCGGCCCAATCATCAGCGCTTACCCTGATAGGTCAGATGTCCCCACAAGGCATCACGACTATGTTACACATGAGGATGATTGAGCGCCGACGTGGGACCGATCCTCCTCAGTACCATCTCTCACATGCCATTGACGAGGAGGATCTTGAGGACATCCCTGATGATGTCTCCCCACAGCATGAGGAGCCTTCTACCGCGCCACCTAGGGAACAACCAGTTCATGCGGCTGCTTCATTGGCACATCTTTCCGACCGACTCGCCCACTTCGAGCAGTATTGCACTACATAGTTCGAGATGATTCACGAGTAAGATCAGCGATGGGACCGACAGATGGACAATATATAGGCCCTGATGCAGTAGCTGTGCCAGCACTTTCACATCGCCACTCTAGCACCACCACCTGAGGACCCTATCGACGAGGATCATTGAACCTTCTTATTTTTTTATTTATTCTTATTTTTATTTTATTTTATTTATTTTAGTTTTATTTTTCTTTTTCTTTTTATTTTGATTTCAATTTTATTCTTTTATTTTGAAAAACATATCTATATTCGTAAATTTTACTTTTTCCATTTTTTGGTATTTCTAACAAGTAATCCCACTACGCTCTCTTCCACACCAACTCTTAATAAGCTCTTCATGATTCTACAAACTTCCAAGCAAAGCTACTAGGAATATTTTACAAAATAAGGAAACAAATGGGAAACAATACCTCACGAGTGCCATGTCCAACGACCCAATTTCTTCATCTAGCCAAGAACAGTGGCAGCTACCACTTTCCCCGAATACTCCATCCTTAGAATCAAGCTCCACATCCATATAACAGGGAGTTTCACCTCCTTTCCTCTTATGATTTTCTTTATTTTGAATAATCTATCTTTGTACATTGAGGGCAATGTACATCTTAAGTGTGGGGGGGTGAACATGAAACCTAACTTTTTGCATCATTCTCAAATCCCTGAATTTGGTCTTGTGCTTAAGTGATTTTCTCATAATATTGATAGAATAAATTCTAATTGATCTAAAATTATTGTTGATATGTCGTGAATTAGCAAGGGAATTATGCATGATTATTTGATTATAAGACCTTAAAGAATCGAACATGATAAATTGATATTTTGAGAAATAAAATTTTTAGACTATTTTTCCTAAATTGAGGTATTATCTTGAAATCCTAAGTATACAGAAATGACATCAAAAACCCAAATTTTTTGTGAGATTTTTTAGCCTTTTGAGCATATAGCTT
This sequence comes from Gossypium arboreum, assembly GCF_025698485.1. Taxonomy (NCBI): domain Eukaryota; kingdom Viridiplantae; phylum Streptophyta; class Magnoliopsida; order Malvales; family Malvaceae; genus Gossypium; species Gossypium arboreum. Next base: position 6,943,167 of record NC_069073.1, on the reverse strand, counting down.
TCTTTCTTGCTCACTTCTTTTATGGTTTGAGTGTGTCAACATTGAACTGTTATTTTAGAACTTACTTCGATTATACATGTCGAGATCACACGTATGATTTGATATACTGAGATGATAAAGGCACTTAGGATTTAACCCATTTACTTCATAAAAAGCCTTCCTACATAATTAAACCCTTAGCGAACCCCCTTTAAGCCTACTAACCTTTTTTATTGATTAACCCTTATCATTAACCCATTAACCCATTATTGTTGAAATCCTCTTACTTAATTTACCTTTTTATCGAGATTAAATTTAATATTATTACCTCACTATGTTCCCATTTTTTGTTACTGAATCATGAAGTATGATTTCTATATTGATTGACTTGATGATAAAAAAAATAAAAAAAATAAAAAAATGTAATTCTCAGCAAGCTAAAGTTGTCATAGATATTTGTTTGCGGTTCAGTAATTAAGTTTTTGATAGTAGGGTAACATATTGAAATTATCTCAATTCTAACCCTTGTTCTTCAGCTTGTATCCATACCTGTAACCTAAAGCCCATTACAATCGTGCAAAAACCTTTTGATTAATGTATCATATCATTTACAAGTGGTGGAGATTTGATTTGCATGCAAGCCTATGGTAATAACTTTTCATGTTAGACAATCGAGTGCTTAATCTTGAACCTTTAACACTTTGAGTGATTTGAGTGAATCTTTAGTGAGGATGTCATCTCTTGTATATTTAGGATTAAAGTTAATTACTTAGAGGAAGGAGATTACCTATAATTTTATTATCAAAATATCCGATTTAGATTGTTTGAGGCTTTTAATGCCCCTATAGTTAAATTCTCACTGTATGATTTTCCGTGGAATAGTTTGTAACATTATCAATACTAATCATGTGATTGAAAAGAATGAATTCTAGCAGTAAATGAGAGTTTTGCTTGAGGACAAGCAAATGCTTAAGTGTGGGGGTATTTGATAAATGCCAACTTAGCGTATTTATGGATGTTTACTACTAGATTTATGGATTTTCATGCTTTTAATCCAGTTATTTCATGTTTTGTACTCAAAAGAGCACCAAGAGTCAAAAGGAGCCAAAAACGAGCTAAAAAGGGGACAAAACAGACCAAATTGAAAAGATCACACGGCCTAAGCCTTGCCACACGGGCATCTCACACGTCAGTGGCCTTCGGGGGTGTCGACCAAGGTTTACACGATTCACAGCCGTGGCAATTTAACGGATCGAACACGGCCTGGCAATCACGTCACACGGCCGTGGCACACAAGCGTGTCCCTTTTTTAAAGAGTTGTACTTTACACGGAAAAGGGTACTTAGGGAGGAAAAAAGCCAATCCAAAGCCTATATGAACACCCTAAGTATGACCTAAAGAGGGGGCCTCTTCTAGAACTTTTCTGGAATACAAAACCACAAGCCAGGAATTACTTGAAGGAAGCCAGATGATCCATCCCAAAAGCCGGAGCTACTCCAAGACTGAAGAGCTCTCTCAGAATTCCTTCAGGGGTTTTTTAGAGTTTTCTTCATGTTTTTTTATTTTTATACTTTTGAGATGTACTCTTATTTTATTATGAACTAAACTCCCTAAATACCTAAGGGGAATGAAACCTAAGACAAATCTTGTTATTATTTTCTAAATTGTATGATAAATATTTAACTTGTTCTTAATTATGTGTTTTTAATTCTTGTTTTGATATCCTAGGATACTGATTCAAGACATGCTCTTATTCAGAGGAGGAATAGACCCTGTCTAAGAGTACATTTGTCATAATTAAGCAGAGTTGATTGCGCGTCTAGAAATAGGGTGACAAGATTTTGCCAGATTAGGGTGAAACCTAATAAGGGGATCCATAGATCGATTTAATGCAACCCTAGAGTGTTAATTAGAGAAAAGTCTCAATTATTCAATCTAGGGATTAGACGTTATTAGTCTTGAGTAGGGATAATAACATAACTTAGGGATCTCTAAGGAACAAGTTGAATGAATAAATCGTCCGATTCGGAGCCAGAATAACAAGTAAAGTCTAGGTGAATTTTTCCTTAGGTATTGTCACAAGTCAATTGATTTTCCCAAAAGCAATTCCCATATTCTTTTCTCTGTGCATTCTTAGTTCAACTAATTAGTTAATTCAAACAAGCCCTTTTATTCTTAGGCTAGATAATAAAAAGATAGTTATTACTAGTACTTTTGGTTCCCTTGGGTATGATGTCTCGGTCTTGCCATTACTATACTATTATTCGATATGTGTGCTTGCCTTTTCGTCTTGATAATAATTAGTCTAGGTTTGATCTTCATTATAAATATTTATTACTTGTTACGAATCACGCGATCATGCTCCCTTAGGTCTTCTTCTAGTGTGCATTTATAGACTTTAGAATGCTCAAAAACCCTAAAAATTGGCTTTTTCCAAGTAAAAGTGAAGCAGGGTTTGAAACCGACACGCCCATGTGCCAGCCCGTGTGGCTCAGATGGACGTGTGTCCAGGTCGTGTGGCTTTTGAAAACGGCTCTTTTTGCTCGATTTTGGCTCGTTTTTCACTCTTTTCGCTCCTTTATGCTCACCTAAGTATAAAAACATGAATTTAAAGGATTAAGAGCTTCAAATTCACTAATTCACATAATAAATCATCCAAAAACACATCAAGAATTGGATTAAAACATGTTACTCTTATGGCTTATCAGGTATACGACAAGATTTTAGTCCAAATATATGGGAAAATTTAAGTTGACTCAACTTAAAGAAATTAAGATATTTATTTTAATACTAAATTAAATCATTCTTTTTCATTTATTCGGCTACTTGATGGACATACCAGAACAAAAGTTGATTATATATAAACTGATCCTCCTTCTACCTATTAAAGTTACACATAAAACTAATAGGTTATTTATAGTATGACATCGACACCTTCTCCAATTAACTAAGGAAAAAATAAACATTTAAAATAGAAGAATTGTCTATACAAAATCTACATTTTGACTTTCAAAACAAAGCCTTAAACTCCAAGCAAATTCAAATCAATATTTGCTCCAAGTAATACTAAGTCAAAGACTTTAAAGAATAAGGATAAAATTTGCTTCTCATTAAAAAAATACTTTATTTCTCTTCAAATTCTACAAAGGGATAAAAATAAATAACTTGCATAAATAAAATCAAGTGATGTTCTAACATGGCATGTAGTAGCTGAAACATAGATAGTTAAAGTTCCAGCAATCTCCCTTTCTGACATGTTGAAAAAAAAACATTTTAGCTAATGATTAAAAAAAAGCCAACAATAACAAAACAAGTCTCCCTCTAACTCACAGTTTAACACCCTATACCCGGTCCGGTCGTTGAACCCAAGTTACAGGATATTACCACTATAAAAATTAACATTGCTCACCAATTAATCAAACATTGAAAAAAAGATCATTTTCATGCTATTCAATTATATCGGGACTTAATTCGTGCTTATGGAACATTTAAAACAAACCAAGAACAATTCTGGATTAAATTAAAACTTTTACAAAAAATATAGGTAAATAGTGAAAACATGAGTTACACGGCCATGTTGCCAAGCCGTGTGACAAGGCAGAGACCATGTGGTACAGGGACATGGGTGTGTGGCTAAACCGTATAGTAAAGCTTAGACCATGTAGGAGGAGATACACGACCATGTCTCTAAACCATGTAAACAACTGGTGTCGTATGGACTTAAAATCACCAAAAATTATACAAAGCACATAGTCGAAACAAAGCCTTAAACTCCAAACAAATTCAAATCAATGTTGGCACCATATAATACTAAGTCAAAGGCAGGAAGCACATCATAAAGGAAGATTATGTGAAGGGCTAGCTAAAGAGAAAAATGACCAAAGAAAGAAGATAAAGGTAATATGAATGTACAAGGTGAAGGTTGAGTTGAGGGGCTAGATAACGTGTCACTACAGGTAAATGAGTAGGCTATAAAACAATAAATAGAGGTGGGTTAACAATATTATAAGATGGTAGGAGATGTAGCAGTAGGTGAAGGTGGCGTGACAAGTTTTAAAGTAAGAAAGTTAGAGTAAAAAAAAAAGGACAAGAAGTGGCAGAAAGAAAAATAGTTTGGTGTGAATGAGGAAAGTTAAAAGGAAAAACAAATTAATGAAAATTAACATCATGATTTACAAACAAACATTTAGTCTCAAGATTAAGCAAAATGTAACCTTTTTGAACAGTGGAGTGACCCATAAGAATAGAATGAATCAAACAAGGGGTTACTTTATCCTAAATATGAGGGTTCTTAGCATAACAAAGATAACAAAAAACTCTTAAATGTGAAAAGATTGTTGGATTTTATGCCCTAAGTGTACTATATTCATTTTGTATACTTTTATTTTCCAAACAAGTTGGTATAATAATAATATTCATTAATTACATTAATATTATTTTATATTGTCTTCAATGGTTTTTACTCGCAAAACAAAATGGAAGCAAATATTGACTTATTCGTTATCTAACATTTAACTAGTACTAAGTGGTATTATGTGGTTGGATCATAATATGAAAAGATAACTTATATTAGTAAATGAACCTAAACATGTCCTAAGTCTAATCAGAAATGAGAAGACCTATTAAAAGACTAATATGCCATATATCAAATCCAATTAGGGAGATGCCTTATCTTGAGTATCAGAGCGAATGACTCCTAGAAGATAGAGACTAGATATGACTGACTGGACTGACAGAACATCGAACATGACCCAAGGAGAACAGATCCTAGATCCATTTATGAATTTATTCACTTGTGACATTCACGGTGTGACATACCTTAATCCTGAGTGGATGATGGACTATGTATACATGACCCGTATACTTTAAAGTAAGTAAAAGCTTGAGTTAAAATGGATAAGGAACTGAAAGCTGGTGCGTTAGGTATACAATTTCTATAGTATGTATCATAATTCACAATAGTGGAATTCATAGCTCAATTAATGGGTAAATGATATCCTCTCATGGGTATTACATGATAGATGAAAAGTAAACATGGTCAGGAGTTGTTTGTCTTTGTGATAAATGACTTGATTACTGTTAGTCACTAAACTAACTAAAATTACGACAAAGGCAAGCGCATCTATCGAATAATAGTATAGCTATGGTAAGTATGGAATATCGTATCCATGAAGACTAAAAGTACTCGTAATTACTGTTTTATATTATTTAGCCGTCAAATTGATGAAATTGTTTTTAATCTAAAATAAACTAAACTAATTTACTAAGAACGCAACAGAGAGTGAATTGGGAAAATAAACGAAGATAACCAATAAGATAGACAATACCCATGAAATAATCCACCTAGACTTCACTTATCAATCTGAATATGAATTAAATAATTTATCCACTTGAGCCTTGATCCGTAGAAATTTCTAAATTATGTTGATATCTCTTTCGAGAGTAAGAACAACTGACCCCAGGTTGATTAATTGAAATCTCTTTCTAATTAAAACTCCTATTGTCGCATCAACTCGATCTATGGATTCCCTTATTAGATTTGACTCTAATCCGATAGATTTATGTCGTCTTATTTCTAAGATTGCATGCAACTCCACTCAATTATGCTAGATCTACTCTTAAATAGGGGCTTTTGCTCCACTAAAATAAGCACATTCAACTTGAATCAATATATCAAAAATATTAAAACAAGAAATAAGCATAAATAACTGAGAACAAGAATAAAGTATTTATCATGTAATTCAGAAATCAAATAATAAGATCCATCATAGGTTTCATCTTCTCTAGGTATCTAGGGAATATAGTTCATAATCTGGAATAAAACCATCTCAAAATTAGGATAACAACAAGACATAAAGAAACCCAATAAAACTTCTAAGGAAATTGAATAGAGATCTTCAATCTTGAAGGAGATCTGCTTCTAAGTTGAATCTGGTGGCCTTCTTCGAGTCTTTTCTTTGTTCTTATTCACGCGCCTCCTTAGGTCCTCTTCTAATATGTATTTATAGACTTTAGAATGTTCAGAAAGCCTAAAAATTAGGTTTTTCTGTATGTTTAGGAAACAGGGAGCGATATCGACACAGGCTGGCACATGGGGTGTGGCCAGCCCGTGTGGATCCTGAAAACAACTTTTTTTGTCCGATTTTAGCCCTTTTTTTACTCCTTTCACTCCTCTATGCTCACTTAAGTATAGAAACAAGAGCATCAAATTCACTAATTTACATAATAAATTATCCAAAAATGCATCAAGAATGGGATTAAAAACATGTTACTTTTATAGCTTATCAATTACTATTTGATAGTAGTTGACTATTCAAGAATAACACGAGTTTCTTCTCAAAATATAAATTTAACTGGTCAAGATCAATTAGCATAGAACTAAATAATAACCAATATATATGTTTTTTTTAGAACAAGAAGAAATAATTCAGCAACTTAAACAAAAGGCTTAATCAGGCAATTAACCAACTCAAATCTCGATAAAAATTGGAGTCAATAAAATGGGAAAAATTATCAATGAGCAAAGAATGAGTTAAGGGTTAACATTAATGGGAAAATAAAAAAAAAAACGGTGTGTTAGGCTCAACGGGGTTCACTAAGGGTTAATTATGTAGGTAGGCTTTTATGAGATAAATGGGTTAAAACCTAAGTGTCTTTATCATCTCAGTATATCAAATCAAATGTGTGATCTCGATATGTATAATCGAAGCGAGTTCTAGAATAACAAATCAATATTGACACACTCATAACCAACAATAAAAATGAGCAAGAAAAATGTATGCTCTAAAGACTCAAAATCTCACAAAAAAAAATTATGTCAATCTTGCGAATCTCAAACTTCAAAGTAATACCTCAATTCAGGGAAACAACCTAAAATTTTTAATTCTGAAAATAAACTTATCATGCTTGATTCTCTCATGTCTTAAATTTTAAACAATATGTGAAAAATAAAAAATAATAAAAAAATAAAGAACACACAAATTTTACGTGGAAACCCTTTCGGGAAAAAACCATGGGCAGAGGAAAAGAAAATTCACTATGTCGAAAAATTTGAATTAATTACAAGAGGAATAGACTATGTCTATTTATAGGCTTGTAAAGCCATATTCTAGTAGGATTGAAACACCTTATCCTAATCAATATAAAATAGAAGGAGTTTAATAAGGTTTAAAAACCTTATTCTAAAATAAAATAAAAGAACTCTAGTTCTATATGGATTTTACTTTTATTTTATTTTCCATCGTATTTTATTTAAATAAGAATTTGGGTCACTTAATTCTAACAACATAAATTCACAAATAACTATGAATTTAATCCAAAACACATCAATAAAAATAACAAATCGATAAAAATTCATTATAATAGAAGTATGAGAAAATTACTTAAACATAAGACATAATTCAGAAATTTTCTAATAATTCTATGAATAACCTCCCCATACTTAAGATGTACATTGTCCTCAATGTACAAACATATATAATCACAGTATAAATAGAACATCATAAGATAAGGAGAAAACTGAAAATGCCCTAAATATTGGATGAAATCCCCAAAATAGTGAAAAGCAAAATTGTAGGAAAATCTAAATGTAGAGTATGATTCCGAGCAAACTAATAAGAAAATAAACACAAATAGTGAAGAAGATGAAGGGATTATACTCGATTAGAAACAATCATAAAAATAAAAATATAGTTTAAAAGATAAAAAAGAAATAAGACTAAGAAAATAACAATAAACATAAAAATAAAAATAAAACAAATGGACTCAATGGTCCTCATCATCAGACGTGTCGGTGTAGTGAGTTGTCGGCATGAGGAGGAGATGCTGACAGATCTGTTGTAATGTCGCGTCAGTACTGTCAAACCTTTGAACGCAATACTGCTCGAAGCGAGTGAACTGCTCGGGGAGGTCCGCTAAAGTATCAGTAGAAAAAACAGGACGTTGACTTGAAGGTGGAGGCTGTGGTGGTCCTCGTAATGGAGAGGAACATCATCAGTGAAGTCCTCAGGTTCATTCTGAGCATCAAAATGAAATAATAGATACTGAGGGGATCCACTCCACGATGCCGCTCGATCATCCTCATAGAATCATGCTCGAGATTCCTTATGGAGGACATTTGGCCGATGAGCGTAAGTGTAGAGGACTGTTTCGGTGTGTCGAGGAGACCAAAGTGTCGAGCAAGGTGAGTCACATAAGGGCCTAAACAGATTGGGACCTTCCTGTGGCAATCAGTCTAATGGCGGAAGGCTAATGCGATGAAGTATACCAAATTAAATATATGCCCAGTGGCCATGCTCCATAGAAAATAAGCATTATGAGTACTAACGACTTCGATGCTCTCTCTCCTATTGGTCAAAGTGTGAGCTAAAAGTGCATAAAGATACCGTAAAGTCAGAGAGAGAGAAGTCGCCTTCGAGCGACTCGCGTCATAGTTGTAAGATCTGTCCAACAACTAGTGGATGTGCTAATGTAAGTGGAGGAAGTTCTCGGCACTTATAAACTCCTCAGTGCAGAGTCTCATAGCAGCGCCAAACTCGGGAACACTCATATGGCGCACCAAGCCACCGAGTTGGAAAGTGATGGTGCCTAGCTCGTCATGGGTCGTCATCGCGTGCTAAAAAGTAAACGTCGAGCAAAACTCCAACATCAGCTCCATGTATGTGGGCTCGATAATGGAGAAAAATTGGTCCCATAAGGCTGTAGTAATAAAGGCGTGCATATGATCAACTAGGTGGACTTGCTCCAACGCGGCCCAATCAATACATTGACCTAGGCCGAGTGGTCGCACTCGAAGGAGCTGAAATAAATCCTCTTGGGAACCCGCTGAAAATCAAAGATAAAAGTGGCAGGCCTCGGCTGAAGCGCTCGAAGAGGAGGTCGCACCATGGGTCTTTCGCTTTTTCGCAACGGGGACGGCAACCTTAGACTTGCTACAAGTGTTGGTCATGGTGTGCTTGAAATAAAAATAAGTCACTATCAAAAAATAAAATACACATCACCAAAACATAAACTAAGCTAGATAGTCGATACTAAAAGCAAGGAAAAATATTAATAGAGTCAGTGAGCAAGTACTTCAAAAAAAATAACTACAACAATATCATTAAAAAATACTAAGTTGATGAGAATAACAAAGAACACTAAGAAAATGAAAAATATCATAAGAGCAATAAAAAGAAATAATATAGCCAAACCAATAATAATAAAAGTGATAATAATAACTAACCTAAACTTATTGTTCCTAATAGAAATCAACATAATCAAATAAAAATAATAAAAGTACTAAGATGGGATAAGTAAAGAAAGGAAATAACATAAATAGAATAATAAAATAAATTAAAGGAATAAAATAATAAAATAATAAAAGAAAGAAAGAAAGAATATAAAATAATAATAATAATAAGGTAAAAGGGGAAAAAGAATGACCAACGGCGGTAGGGCGGTGGTAGAAGTGTGGGACTGGTGAGCGACTATGGCTGGGAATGGGGTTGTGTCTTGAGGAAGAGAGGGAGGCTAAGGGAGAGACAGGGGTTGTGAAGGGCGGTTCATATGTGGGTTGACTCGAAACAAGGGAGGATGGGGGCGTGGTTGGTAGGGCGTTGACAAGGGAAAGAAAAAGAGGCTGCGGCTTGAGAAAAAGAAGGGGTTGTGCGTGGTTGGGTGTTACAGTAGCTGGTCGTGGAGGTTGTTTAATGGTAGGAAATGAGAGGGAAAGGGAAATAAGAGGGAGTGTGAGGGAGACGGTGGCACAACGACAACGATAGTGGCCAGATTTGCAAAGGGTGTTGAACGACGGCTAGGGTTAGGGATTTTGGAGAATAAGAAAAAACAAAAATTAAAAGAGGGTTAGGGTTTTAAAAGGGTGACACAGTCGTATAAAGCCCGTGTTGGGCCACACGACCGTTTCACATGCCCGTGTGGTTCCTGTTCAGCCCGTGTGCAATAAAAAAAACCAGTCCAGTCTTCACACAGCCTTGGACACGCCCGTGTGTCCAGGCCATGTGGTACACACATTCATGTCGCATGGCCGTGTACAACCTTCATCATTTCTCCCACACCCGTGTGACCTCTCACACACTCATGTGGCTTGGCCGAGTCTCGAACCACAGCCTTATGCCTTACCCGTGTATCTCTCTAACTTGTTCTAAAATTGAAAAAATTAGCTTCAGGTTTCACACAGCCTATGGCATGTCCGTGTGGACTGCACGCCCGTGTACACTATTTTAGGCCTTGTCTCTATCGATTTTTAGAAAAATTAAGTCCCAGGATCCACACACCAAAGACACACCTGTGTGTCTAGGCCGTACGGGTTACACGGCCGTGTCGCTAGGCTGTGTGGGTTATACGGTCATATCGTCAGGCTGTGTAACTCACTGTCAGTTTCTTTAAAATTTTAAAACTAAGTCTTAAGATTGGGTTAAAAACACATTTTTTTATTTATTTTTTATTTTTAAAATTGTTTAATTTTTAAAAATATCATGAGATAAAATAAAGAAAATTAGCAATGTTAATACTCGGGTTGCCTCTCGAAAAGCACTTATTTAAAGTCTAAGCTCGACTTACCTCAAATTTGCACGGTCACAGTGGTTCGCGGAGTCGAAACTCCTCTTTCTAATTGTCTATTCTATTATCAAAATAAGGTTTGAGTCTAGTAATATTTACCTTAGAAGTGTCAAATGCAGAGTGAGTTACCTCAACTGTACCGTATGGGAAGGCATTTAGTACCGTAAAAAAAGTTGCACCATTTACATTAAGCTCTGAAATGGTAATATGTGGATCTATGCTATCTAGTACTACCTTGTCCCCAACCTTAATTTGGTGTGTTCCATCAACATGCTCATTATAGTGTAGCTTTGGTCCCGCATCGTAAATTCTCAGTTTCTCCTTGACATGTGTCCTCTATTCGTCTAGTTCATCTATTTGTAACATTCTTTCTTCATAAGTCGTTTTTGTTTTTTTTTGCATGGACTGGAACGTGGCTCCACCAAATTTTTCCAAAGGGTTTCCTGCAAAGAAGTTTGAGCCACAATGTTATTCATATTAACAGAACTCGTAAAATCATCTCAATCACTAGTTATCTTAACAGAATCACGAGCTTGGAGAGTAATCGTGTCATTACCTATACAAAGTATTGGTTCACTAGTACCAACATCAATAATAGTTCTAGCAATTGCTAAAAAGGGCCGACCTAGAATCAAAGGTACATCGCTATCCTCATCCATGTCTAAAACAATGAAATCAACTGGGAATATGAATTAATCAATTTTTACAAGTCTTCAATAATACCCCTCGGAAATCTAATAGTTCTATCTGCTAATGGAATACTCACCCAAGTTTGTTTGGGTTTCCCAAGACCTAATTGTTTAAACATTTTATGGGGCATGACATTAATACTAGTCCCTAAATTAGCCAAAGCATTATTAACATTTAAACTACCAATTAAATAAAGAATAGTAAAACTCCCTAAATCTTTCAATTTGCTGTGTAGTTTATTTTGCAATGTGGCTGAGCAAACTGCATTTAGCTCTACATGCGATGAATCATCTAACTTCTGTTTACTTTCCAAAAGCTCCTTTAAAAATTTAACGGAATTGGGCATCTACGAAAGAGCTTCAATAAACGGTAAGTTAATATGTAATTTTTTTCAAAAGTTTAAGAAATTTACCAAATTGTTCATTTGTGAGGTCATTCTTTGTCGCGTTAGGATATGGCACACAAGGTTATATTCCTTACCGACAGATTTTTATTCATTTTGGCTTACCTCAACCTTACCTTTACTTACCGCACTTTCTTACCTCAGTTCTAGTTCAGATTCAACTAACCCTTCTTTATCTCACACAGTAATTGCATGAAGTTGCTTCCTTGGGTTAGTTTTGGTATTACTAGGCAAGCTACCTTTTGGTCATTCTGAAATCTACTTCGTAAGTTGACCGATTTGGTTCTCAAGCCCTTGAATCAATGCTTGTTGATTTTTAAGTGTTGTTTCGGAGTTTTGGAAGCGGGTTTCTGATACTGAAATAAACTTCGTCAACATCTCCTCAAGATTCGGCTTTCTCTCTTGTTGGTAAGGTGGTTGGAAGCCTAGAGAAGGTTGTGGTATTTGATTTCCCTGACCACCCCAAGAGAAATTGGGATGGTTCCTCCAACCTACAATATAAGTATTACAGTAAGGATTATTCTGATGTCTAGAATTATTACCCATATAGTTGATTTGCTCATTCTCTGTGCTAGGATCGTAGGGTAAATATTTTGGATTGCTCATTCATCCTCCATTTGCATCGTATTGCATCACCAGATGTACCTACGTAGAAACACGTAACCCATCAATATACTTATTTAATTGTTCTACTTGATTTGATAACATGGTGATTGCATCTACATTAAAAACATTGGCTACTCTATTAAGCTTCGTCCTCATTACTTGCCACTGATAATTATTCAATGTCATCTTCTCTATAAATTCATAAGCTGCTTTAGGTGTTTTACTATTCAGAGTACCGCCAGCGACTACATCGATCAATTGCCTAGTTGAGGGGTTCAAACCGTTGTAGAAGGTTTGAACTTATAACCATAGAGGTAACCCATGGTGAGGGTACCTTCTCAATAAATCCTTATACCTCTCCCATATATCATATAGAGTCTCTAAGTCAATCAACACGAAGCAAGAGATATCATTCCTCAGCTTAGCTATTTTAGCTGGTGGGAAATACTTCAATAAAAATTTCTCAGTCATTTGATCTCATGTAGTGATAGAACCTTGTAGTAGGGAGTTCAACCACTGTTTAGCTTTATTCCTCAACGAGAAAGGGAAAAATTGTAAACTAATAGCATCATCAAAAACACCATTTATCTTGAAAATATCGTAGACTTCCAAGAAATTAGCCAAATAAGTATTTGGATCTTCGTCTTGTAAACCATCGAACTAACCAAACTGTTGGATCATCTGAATAGTGTTCAACTTCAGTTCGAAGTTATTCGTAGCAATGGTGGGTCTCACAATACTTGATTCAGCCCCAGTTAGAGTGACCTTGGTATAATCGTACATAGTACGATGAGCAGGATCCAGGTTTGCTGGATTCGTAGCAACCACAGGAGGTAACTAATTATTTTGATTCTAAATTCTATTTTTGACTTACTGTTTGGATGCCAGGGGATTACACACTGAGTTTTCTTAAACTCACCCCGTTAATTAACTGTGCAGGTAATCCCCAGCATTAGGAGGATCGGTGCTGCGAGGGACTCGGAGATGGCCACACAACTGCTATTGTTTCCGATTTTCTTTTAAGTTATCTACTTACAAGTACTTATATTTGATCTGGGTTGTAATAAGGCTGATTTTAACTTCTGGTTCTAAATTTGGAATTTTATATATTGTTTTATAATTGCTGGAGTAGAGCACGATTTTTCCAAAACAATAATTGTTTTTCAAAATATCACATTTCCGCAATTGTTTAAATAAAGCTTCCGTAGCAAATAAAGTTTTAAAGGTAATAATGTTTTACAAGAGAATGACTTTTAATAAACCAATGTAAACTGAGGTTTTCACAAGTTTTAAAATGGCCAGAAGTTTTAAGTTGTAAGTAGGGTTTTCAATGAGAACATGGTTTTTGAAAAACACTTCAATGTGACACGCCAGATTCGGGCCTAACTTCTAGGCCGGGTTTGGGGTGTTACATTAGATAAAAGCTATGTAGAAATTGAAATGTATAATGTTAAACGGTACATTGATAATTTTTAATTGTTTAATTTTTTGTAGCTAACGTAGTACCGGAAACATCGACAAAGAAAGGAAAAGAGAAGGTGGGCGAAGAGTAATTCAAGAATTACGGTTTGTATTTCTACAGACCGAACTTAATAGTTATTTATTGTATTTATTATTTAAATTGTATAGAAAATAAAGATAAGGTAAGTATCGTTATCTTACTGTACTGATTTGAAATGTGAATGTTTAAATTGAAAAATAACTGAAAAACCCTATTAACAGTGTCGGTCTAGTCTGATATAATTGGCATGCCATAGGATTGGAAATGTTCAGGGATATTCGACCTTGAATCAATAAAGCACCTCATGTGTCGTACTGTTACTGTTATTGTTCCGGATTAATTTCAATTAGGTACTCTGTATCGTACTATTACTATTACTATTTATTCCGGCTTCAGCTGATGAATCACTATGTGCTATACTGGTGTGTGGGTTGGATCCATATATCCGTGCAGGTTCGAGTTATGTTAATAGGGTTAAATTACTGTACTAAAGACTGAATGATATTGACTGAATTGAAAATCTTACTAGTTTTAATTCTATTGATAAATGTTAATATGAAATGAAGAGAAATGATTGAAAATTCATGATATACTTATTTGTTAGAATTTATGAATTAAGTATAGATGTATCATTTAAGTATTAGTTTATAGAAATACCACTGAGTATATACTCAGCGTACGGTTTGTTTCCGTGCGCAGGTTAGGTAAGTGACTAACGTCTCAGCATCCAAGCCAACTCCTGAACTCAAATACTTAGTGATGTATCTTATTTTAAGAAATGGCATGTACCTAGGTTGTCAATGTGATCATTTTGGTATGTTAGTGAGAATGTTTCCATAAAATACTGATGATAGTATGGAACATGCATATTTTGAGTATTTGTAAATATATATAAGTTTAATTAGCATAATATTATAAAGTTTTGTTGATATAAATGGTAGTAACAATTAATGTGTATTGGTTGGATGTTTAAATTAGCCATTTGAATGTGTTTTGAACTGGTTGAAAGATTGGATTTTAAATTGATTATTATTCAATGTTTGAAGGGTTGGTAAACTTGAACTATAAGGTTCATTTTGAGTCCACACGACCTGGCACACTGGCGTGGGATCAGACCGTGTGAGACACACAACTTGCACATGGGCATGTTGTTAGGCTGTGTGTCCCCTACACCTAAAATGTTGTAAAATTGAATGCTCAGGTATGGCCATACGAGTAGATACACGGGCATGTATCTCGACCGTATGAAGTGCACGGCTATAGCACACGAGCATGCACTTGGCTGTGTAAAAACTGCACTATGTTCGTATTGAAAATAATTCCACACAGGCTGAGCACACGGACGTGTGACTTGGCCGTGTGAAACCAATTTTTTCATGAGCATTAAGTCAGAGGAGTATACGGGTAAAGGACATGGGTGTGTCCAAGTCGTGTGAGTCACACGGGGTGACAACACGGGCTTGTCATGGAGACACATGGGCGTGTCCCCAATTCACACGGGCGTGTGGTACTATTTCATAATTGAAAATTTTTAGAATTTTAATAGAAATCATATGAGTTTTCGAATAAGTTCCTAAGTGATTTTAATCTCTATTTTGAGCCACAATAACCTATATATGAGACAATATGTTATTTATAATTTTTTTTAGAATTAGTATTTTTGTATTATTTGTATATTGAACTGATATGACTGGTAATATTGTAACACCCCTACCCGTATCTATTGCCGGAATAGGTACGAGGCATTACCGGAGTTTACTGAACATTTTCAGATAATTCTGAGTCATTTATTATTCATATTTTGAAAATAATCATAACATCTCTTTATTGGGCCCTCGAAGCCTCAAACATACATTAAAAACCAACCGGAATTAAATCGGGATCATAAAAAAATTTCGCAAAATCTTAAATTTTATTTTCATCCAAGTACTTACCATTTCAATGCTTCTTACAATTAAACATGTTACCATTCAATCAATAGCTTGACCTTTGCCTAAGCGTCAAGCCACATCATTGTTAGTATACTTGCACATATTTCATATAAATTCAACATTGATATACTTATTTTCTCGACATGTCACACTTGAGTTTAATAATTGTCTTTACTTACATAATTTCCTTGTATCAACATATCAAAGATAATCATATATGTACATGTCATGAAACATATCATTCTCTTACCGTTTCTTCATAAGCATATATCATTCATTTCATTATATCAATATTTCATGCTCCATCATTTTCATATATTTTATGTATATTTATTCCGGTAATAGCTTATATCAAACTTAACATAAATTATATTCCATGTACTTATACTTATTTTGTTTATCTATCTTCATAATTATTTCATATAACCATCCGTCATCTGATACATATTACCTGAATATCAATTGTTCAACAGATGTCATAGCGTCTCCCATCCACGGTCTTATTTATCTTTGACATGATGCCATAGTGTCTTTCAACTATGGTCTTACTCATTTTCTGTCATGTTGCCATGGTATCTTTCAACCATGGTCTTACACATTTCATATCAGGTTGCCATGGTATCTTTCAACCATGGTCTTACACATTTCATATCAGGCTGCCATGGTATCTTTCAACCATGGTCTTACACATTTCATATCAGAAAGCACACTCCCGCGAACCTCATTCTTACAGTGGGACTACCAGTCCTGTAACGCCCCAATTTTCGGGAATCCTGTGAATGTTGGCATAGGTTTAATTATGTTAGTGGGCCTCTAGAAGGCCCAAGCTTAAGATAGAACCCGGTAATTTTAGTTAATTTTTGTTCCATAAGAAAAAGGGAGTGAAATTATGAAATAGGACCTATGTGAAAATGTTTGAAAATGCTATAGGCTAAATTGAAGTGGCCAAATAAATAGGAGTGCAAAATAGGAGGATTTGCATGACAAACCTCCCATTTTACATGAAGTGGCCAGCCATCATGTTGTTGTAGACAAAATGTGCACTTGATATCCATAATTTATGGTACAAATTGATACAAATTGATAATAGGTTAGGTAAATGTTCCATGATAATAGGTTAGGTAAATGTTCCATGATAATGGGTTAGGTAAATGTTTCATGATAATGGGTTAGGTAAATGTTTCATGATAAGAATTTCATGTCTTTTGTATTAAAGAATTAAATGGATGAAATATGAAGTTTTATTAAAAGAAAAAAGGGTGAAAAGAACAAAGTTTTGTCCATCTTTGTTCATCATAGCTGAAAGTTAGAGAAGAGAAAGGAGAGGAGAAAGCTCTTGAGTATTCGGTCATTAGGAGGAGGAAAATTGAAGGTAAGTTCTTGGTACCTTGTTTCTATTTTGAGGTTCATGAGTTCTTCTTGATTCTACCTTAACTCTTGAAGCATATTTTGATTTTTAGTTGTGTTGTGAGCATTTAGTCATGAATTAAAATGAAGGAAATGGTTGTTGTTTCATGTTCTTTTGATGAAAAATGGAAGATAGGTGAAGTTGAGCCAAACAAATGAGCATGCATGTGCCTTAGATGCTAAGGGGAAAAATTGGCTAACATGTTGTGCTTTAAAATGATGAAATGGAGATTATACTTAAGTAAAATCATAGATATGTGATGATTGATTGGTGATATACATGTTTAAATAACAAGCATGCAAGTTAGGTGTGAAAGAGTGAATTTGGTAATAAATCTGCTTGGGACAGCAGCAGTAATGTGACTTTGGAAAATAACCATAAATTGTGAGAGATGAATTAGAAGCTGAATAAATTATGTAATTAAAGCTTGTTGAGTCTAGTTTCAAATGGAATAAACGAGAACATATTTTGAATTCTGTACAATGAGAAATTTGATTCGTAATGAAGAGTGGTCAGATTAGTCAAACAGTGAAACATGCGAAACTTTGAGAAAAATCTGGTATTGATTGGCCAAACCAAAAATTCTTAAAATTTTATGGATATAAGATATATGAGTCTATTTTCAGGGAAAATTAACGGCACTTGATTTGGAGTTTCGTAGCTTTAGTTATACATGATTTAGTGACTGTTGCTCAGGAAGACAGCTTGCAGTGAAATTATTATTATGTGGTAAACATTGACAAAAATTTGTTAATGAGTTGCTTATTGATTTCTTATAAGCTTACTATGATCTGTAGGTGTGGTTGGCCGAATATTGTAAGGGGTTAATAGGTAGTTCGTATTTGAATAGTTAGATTAACGTGTTAGTAATCCAATTGTAGGCGGTTCGTGTGGATTTCACAAGATATCGTCGCAAATAGGTGTGTAACTAACACCCTCTTTCTTAGTCTGGATCGGCAAAAGTCGAAAAGTCGAAATGCCGAAAACCGGTATTTTGTAGATTTACGAGTGTGCGAATGCTCGTGAGGTAAATCGATTAATGTTTTTGGTAAGCTGCAAAATTTGGACTGCAAAGTGCATGATTTTTGTGCCTCGATATTTTTGGGCTTAATGGGCCAAAATTGGAATGATGGGCCAACGGCCCAATTCGTAAGAACCCTCGATGCGTGATTCTCGTAGTACGTAAAAAGTAGGAATATGCATGAAAAACCCTAAAATAGATAAATTACTGAAATACCTGTAAAAATGGAAAATTTACAGTTTTACCCTTAGTAGATAAATTACCGAAATACCCTTAGGGTTAAATTGACCTAAATGCATGTTTGACTGTTGTTATTTACTTCATGCCATGTTGTTATTATCTGATGCATGGGACTGGATATTGACGGAGGAAGTACTGAAAGTGGCTTTGTAATATCCTGATTTTGGGCCTAGTCGGAATAGTGGTTTCGTGACCACAAAATCTGAGATAGAAATAATTATTTTATGATTATTTTAAGGTCTATGATATGATTGCATGATTGTGTGAAAATTTCGTGAAGAAATTTTATGCATAAAGTGCTTAATTTGAAATTTGGGACTAAATTGAATAAATTGCAAAACTTGTGTTCTAGAAGTATTTTGCATAAAATTGAATTAGATTATTAATTAGAGGTCCTTAAAGAGTAATTTTAGCAATTTCTAAGTCTATGGACAAAAATTGGACATGGATGGAAATTTTGGAAAGTTTAGTAGTAAGGGCATTTTGGTCATTTATGGGTAAAATGAATTAAAATACAAAATTAAAGCCAATTTTGCTCATCTTCAACCCCATGGCCGAATATAGCAAGGAGAAACCATGGCTAGGGTTTTCAAGCTTCCAAGCTCGATTGTAAGTCCGTTCTAGCCTCGCTTTTAATGATTTTTACGTTTTGGAGTCCCTAGCTCGATTTAGCTTATGCTAGCAATAATTTAACCTAGGGTTTATATTTGGAAAAATACCCATAGGTTAAATTTGTGTATTTTGTGTTTTATGATAGAATATGAGGTTTTAAATTATGTTAGACAACTTGTGCTACTCGGTTTTAAGTGAAAACGAGCAAAGGGCTTAATCGGTAAAAATACCTAATAGTCATAAGTACATGTTAGAGTGAGAGTTTGATGTTGCCATAGAAGGAAAAATGATCAGCATGTCATAAAACATAAGAAAATAGGCTGAATTTTAATTTACGAGCTTTGGGGCAAAAGTGTAAATATGCAAAAGTTTAGGGGCAAATTGTAATTTTTCCAAAATATGATTTTGGGTCAATTTGAATAATTTGAGTCCTAATTAGACTATATTTTAAATGATAGAGCAAGGAAAACTGAAATTGGGCTAAAATGGGGAAAATACCAAGTTGTGGACGAAATGGTAAAAATAGCCATTTTGGCATACGAGGTAAGTTCATATGTAAATGTTGGTAACATAGTTATTATTTTAAATGTTTTAATGTTTTTTAAATGATATGATAATTATTATGAAATATTATACTTGTGATAATTGTTTGATAATATGTCAAATTATGTGATATACTTGGAAAATGTGAAATACTACCGAGTATCAGATCGGCATTCCGTAGAAGATGGTTGAGACACATGATTGGGAAAAAGGTCCGTTGAACCTTAGGAATGGATTAGGATACAAGTGACATGTCGCCGGGATATTTGGGCATCCGAACTCGTTGAGTTGAGTCCGAGTTCACTTATGGATGCGAGCGTCCGAACTCGTTGAGTTGAGTCCGAGTTCGTGAGATGTAACTAGGCATCCGAGCTCGTTGAGTTGAGTCCGAGTTCACTTATGGATGCGAACGCCCGAGCTCGTTGAGTTGAGTCCGAGTTCGCTTATGGGCGGGTTACATGATTGCTTGATTGCATATATGGCACTTATGTGCAAGTTATCCATGTATCCGAATTATATTCCGATGTGTTCAACGGGTAAAGTTCTACTCAAATGGAGGAATACTCAAGATGAAAGGGACGTATTGGTAAGTGTTGTGAAATGGATACTTTGAACAGGTATGTACTTAACCCTCGGGTTGAAAACTCGATATAACAACAATATGGTAAGATGATAAATGAAAAGGTGATATGAATGTCTTGGTGATGATTATGCAAATGATGTTTTATGTTTGGTTATATGGTTATGTTACTTGCTATTTGCATGTGAGCTTACTAAGCATTTATGCTTACTCCCTCCTTTTCATTCCTTGTAGTGTTGACAAGCCAGCTCGAAATCGAAACGGTCGGAGGCACGCTCACACTATCCGTATACCATCTTGGCATAATGGCTTGTATATTTTGAGTATGGCATGTATAGCATTATAATCATTTTGTATATATGGTCTTATGATATGGTTATTGAGTGGTATGAAAATAGAAATGCTTGGTAATGATTAGCCATTGGAATGGCTAATCATGATCATATTTGGTATTATGTATGTCAAATTGCTAGCTAATCCATGGAAACCATGAAATAGGTAAAATTTACCATAAAATAGATTCAGACAGCAGCAGTGACGTGAGTTTGAAAAATCACTAAAAATAGTAGAAATGGAATTAAATAATGAATAAGTTATGGAATCGAAGCTTGATGAGTCTATTTTCATATGGAATAAGCGAAACAGGTATATGAGCTATATTTTATGAGATGTTTAAATTTTTGTGAAACAGGGCCAGAGCGATTTCTGGATCCCCTGTTTTGACTTTGGAAATTCACCATAAATTCTACAAATATAATTAGATGTCATACTTTATATGTACAGATTTCTTATTGAGTCTAGTTTTATTAGAGACAAACGGAATAGTCATTGAAGCTCTGTACAGGGAGATATCTAATTCGTAATACACAGAGGTCAGAGTAGTTGAACCCTGAAACAGGGGAGACTTTAACTAATAAACTGTACTAATTGGCCAAACTAAAAATTCTAGAAAAAAATTAGTAGATACATATATGAGTCTAGTTTCAGGAAAAATTTACGGAATTGGATTTCGAGTTCTGTAACTCGAGATATGATTTTTAAAGCGACTGTAATGCAGTTAGCCAGCTTGTCTGGAAATTTTAAAATGAATTGTATGAGCTGTTTAATTAATGAATTAAGTCCGTTAACACCTCGTGTTCGACTCCGGCAACGGTCTCGGGTACGGGGTGTTACATTTAGTGGTATCAGAGCAGGTTTAGTCGGTTCTCGGACTAACCTAGCATGTGTAAAAGTTTAGCTATACATGCCACTGATCTGTAATAGTGTGATGTCTTCCGACGCGTATGAGTACCGCCTTATTTAGACAGGTACTCTCTAACCGAAATGTGCTGACCATGTTCAATGTTATGCGAAGGTATTTGAGTAAAGTTATGATTATGATAAGTCTCGGTTCAGAAAAGTATGAATAAAAGTTTATGATACATATGTGATAATATGTGAGATGAAAGTTCATGTTGTGATAAATATCCATATTTGCTTAATGCTCATACGATGTAGTGTATGTGGCTTACTTGATAAGATGAACGGAATAAATAGAAAGTTGTAGAGGTATGAATAAAGGTCATAATATCATGATACGAATGAAAATGTCCTTGTCTTGATTGGACGTTGAATGTTGATGAATGTTAATGATATACAATTTTTTATGAGATAAAGGATTATAATGAAATGAATTTATCTATGTTAAATTATTGGACTGAATTATATGATTGTAATGATATGTACATGATGATGCACGAAATGAAAGTTGTGATTGTGATGCAAATATCTATGTTTGTTTGGCCTTATATGATGTCATGAGCATGAATTAATTTAATTAAATGAATGGATAAGTAAAGCTATCTAGAAAACATAGAATGTATGCATAAGTATATTGTCTAAATGAGACAATAGGAAAATTGGTGTAAGCCAACATGAATGAATGACATGATTTTGATGATGTTGCTATGATGATGGGAGTTGTGTCATATGTGTATGTATAAGAAAGTCGAGTTAGAGGTCCTACAACCCCTCCCCCTTGCCAAAGTGGTACTTATAATGGAATTTCATGCGATTTGTATTGAATAAGTTTTCGGTTGAGAACCCAAAGAGTTCAGTGATAGAATAATTATAAGTATGATCAGAGATTGAAAATGAGCTCATAAGTAAAGTCAGAGCCAGTAATGTATCGGATTGACGTAAAGATTATTGGAATTATGCACTGTCCCAGTTAGAAAAGGGATTCTCCTTGGTAAATCGAATTACTCAGGTGCAAGGTCGAGAAAACTGTAAATCGAAATTTATTCAGAACTAGTTGGGGAAATGATAATTGAAATGTGAACTATCTGAGTGTGACAGTTATGACTGGATAGATTTAGCAGTCTCTTTTGAGATGTTCTATGTGTTTACCCGTTCTCAGAAATATTTCTATGGCTATTGATCTTCTGAAGAAATTCTTGTTATATGGGAATGTCTTTGAATCCTGGTGTTGGATGAAAGCATTGGTAGTCTGACTGGTTTATAATTTATATTGCTCTATTTCATCGGGTATTCTATTTCATTTTGTCTGATAAGAATTGATGAGAGAATACATATGATATTATGATTATGTTTCTTCTACTTGATGCTTCATCTGATATATATGTATGGGAAGATATATTGATCTTGTTATATTTGATTATAGTGGGATTAAATGATGTTTTCTTCTGGACTTTCTTTCTTTGAAGAATTATCGGGGTATTCTGTATTTTCTCTATGAGTTTGGTTTTTGATTCTCCGGTATAGTATCGTATCTTGGGTTTCTTTATTCTGGATTCCTTTATTCTGGATTTCTCTATCTTGGATTTCTTTATTCGGTTTTCTTGTTATCTTTGTTCCATAATTTGTCAATTATGACTCATGTTCGAAGTACGTTCTTCAGCTCGTGATAATCATGTCAAATATGACTATACTTCTAATTTGATCTTGGTAATGTGGTGATTTTAGTATTGGGATTTTTTCTAATTTATGTGTAAGGATTTGACATCAGTAAAGGCATAGGTGATAAAAGCGCGAGTTTTAGTCGGTATGGTAAATTATTTATTTGAAAGATTTCATGTGACAATTATGTCAGGATTATTTTTCCCAAGTCTGATAATAGAATTTCATTTTGTATGGATAAAAGAGTAAATAGTTTGAACGAGAAGTGTATATTTATTAGAAAGAGTTGAATATTAGTTTAAGTCACTACGAATGATAAGGTTTCCATCTTGTGAAAGCTGAAAAGTTTATTACATGTTGACAGAGTTCGGATAGATGAGAATATTGCTAACCGAAGCGTCTGAACTAGACTAGTCTACATTGAGCAAAGACTTCGACTTTCAAGAATGTATTGTTGTATGAATTGTGATGTGTTTCAAGACAGGTGAGGTAATGTGATAGTTTAGAGCATCCGATGTTACATAAAATCGGAGTTGTTAAAGGGGTTAAAGTGAGCATTGGGATCTATCAAAATTATCCTTGTCAATGTTGATATTGGGATGGAAATGAGAAGGATTATTCTTGAGGCCATATCGAATTATTTCTATGGCGGAAAGAGGAAAATGTGATGTATCCTATTGTTAAATGTTTGGCGAGATCTATAAATCACATCTCATTGAATGAATTCCTACTCATCGATTCATGGAATTTCAGGACTCTTTGATTGTTGGATTTCTTGGAATTCGGTCTCCATTAAATCAAGTTGAGATCCGGTTTTATGTCATGATATCATGGGAAATTGAGAAGGGTTGAAAATTTAAGAACAGTTGAGAGTTGAGATCGTAAGCTTTTAGATCATATGAGAAATTGAAGAGATGTATTGGAGGTACAGTCTAAGTGCAAGTTCTTCGCACCAAATATGAGATTAAAAGTGAAGACCACTTTTTCGGTAAGATTTTCGGGACGAAAATCCACGAAGGGGGAGAGTTGTAATATCCCGATTTTGGGCCTAGTCGAATAGTGGTTTCGTGACCACAAAATCTGAGATAGAAATAATTATTTTATGATTATTTTAAGGTCTATGATATGATTGCATAATTGTGTGAAAATTTCGTGAAGAAATTTTATGCATAAAGTGCTTAATTTGAAATTTGGGACTAAATTGAATAAATTGCAAAACTTGTGTTCTAGAAGTATTTTGCATAAAATTGAATTAGATTATTAATTAGAGGTCCTTAAAGAGTAATTTTACCAATTTCTAAGTCTATGGACAAAAATTGGACATGGATGGAATTTTTGGAAAGTTTAGTAGTAAGGGCATTTTGGTCATTTATGGGTAAAATGAATTAAAATACAAAATTAAAAGCCAATTTTGCTCATCTTCAACCCCATGGCCGAATATAGCAAGGAGAAACCATGGCTAGGTTTTTTCAAGCTTCCAAGCTCGATTGTAAGTCCGTTCTAGCCTCGTTTTTAATGATTTTTACGTTTTTGGAGTCCCTTGAGCTCGCTTTAGCTTATGCTAGCAATAATTTAACCTAGGGTTTATATTTGGAAAAATACCCATAGGTTAAATTTGTGTATTTTGGTGTTTTATGATAGAATATGAGGTTTTAAATTATGTTAGACAACTTGTGCTACTCGGTTTTAAGTGAAAACGAGCAAAAGGGCTTAATCGGTAAAAATACCTAATAGTCATAAGTACATGTTAGAGTGAGAGTTTGATGTTTCCATAGAAGGGAAAAATGATCAGCATGTCATAAAACATAAGAAAATAGGCTGAATTTTAATTTACGAGCTTTGGGGCAAAAGTGTAAATATGCAAAAGTTTAGGGCAAAATTGTAATTTTTCCAAAATATGATTTTGGGTCAATTTGAATAATTTGAGTCCTAATTAGACCATATTTTAAATGATAGAGCAAGGAAAACTGAAATTCGGGCTAAAATGGGGAAAATACCAAGTTGTGGACGAAATGGTAAAATAGCCATTTTAGCATACGAGATAAGTTCATATGTAAATGTTGGTAACATAGTTATTATTTTAAATGTTTTAATGTTTTTTAAATGATATGATAATTATTATGAAATATTATACTTGTGATAATTGTTTGATAATATGTCAAATTATGTGATATACTTGGAAAATGTGAAATACTACCGAGTATCAGATCGGCATTCCATAGAAGATGGTTGAGACACATGATTGGGAAAAAGGTCCCATTGAACCTTAGGAATGGATTAGGATACAAGTGACATGTCGCCGGGATATTTGGGCATCCGAACTCGTTGAGTTGAGTCCGAGTTCACTTATGGATGCGAGCGTCCGAACTCGTTGAGTTGAGTCCGAGTTTGTGAGATGTAACTAGGCATCCGAGCTCGTTGAGTTGAGTCCGAGTTCACTTATGGATGCGAACGCCCGAGCTCATTGAGTTGAGTCCGAGTTCGCTTATGGGCGGGTTACATGATTGCTTGATTGCATATATGGCACTTATGTGCAAGTTATCCATGTATCCAATTATATTCGATGTGTTCAACGGGTAAAGTTCTACTCAAATGGAGGAATACTCAAGATGAAAGGGACGTATTGGTAAGTGTTGTGAAATGGATACTTTGAACAGGTATGTACTTAACCCTCGGGTTGAAAACTCGATATAACAACAATATGGTAAGATGATAAATGAAAAGGTGATATGAATGTCTTGGTGATGATTATGCAAATGATGTTTTATGTTTGGTTATATGGTTATGTTACTTGCTATTTGCATGTGAGCTTACTAAGCATTTATGCTTACTCCTCCTTTTCATTCCTTGTAGTGTTGACAAGCCAGCTCGAAATCGAAACGGTCGGAGGCACGCTCACACTATCCGTATACCATCTTGGCATAATGGCTTGTATATTTTGAGTATGGCATGTATAGCATTATAATCATTTTGTATATATGGTCTTATGATATGGTTATTGAGTGGTATGAAAATAGAAATGCTTGGTAATGATTAGCCATTGGAATGGCTAATCATGATCATATTTGGTATTATGTATGTCAAATTGCTAGCTAATCCATGGAAACCATGAAATAGGTAAAATTTACCATAAAATAGATTCAGACAGCAGCAGTGACGTGAGTTTGAAAAATCACTAAAAATAGTAGAAATGGAATTAAATAATGAATAAGTTATGGAATCGAAGCTTGATGAGTCTATTTTCATATGGAATAAGCGAAACAGGTATATGAGCTATATTTTATGAGATGTTTAAATTTTTGTGAAATAGGGCCAGAGCGATTTCTGGATCCCCTATTCTGACTTTGGAAATTCACCATAAATTCTACAAATATAATTAGATGTCATGCTTTATATGTACAGATTTCTTATTGAGTCTAGTTTTATTAGAGACAAACGGCATAGTCATTGAAGCTCTGTACAGGGAGATATCTAATTCGTAATACACAGAGGTCAGAGTAGTTGAACCCTGAAACAGGGGAGACTTTAACTAATAAACTGTACTAATTGGCCCAACCAAAAATTCTAGAAAAAAATTAGTAGATACATATATGAGTCTAGTTTTAGGAAAAATTTACGGAATTGGATTTCGAGTTTCGTAACTCGAGATATGATTTTTAAAGCGACTATAATGCAGTTAGCCAGCTTGTCTGGAAATTTTAAAATGAATTGTATGAGCTGTTTAATTAATGAATTAAGTCCGTTAACACCTCGTGTTCGACTCCGGCAACGGTCTCGGGTACGGGGTGTTACAGGCTTGTCCATGTATTGGAGGCTTTGCCTCAATTTACTGTTAACTGAGCAGCAAGGCTGCAACTGTGGAGTGTTGGGCTGGGTGGGTTGAGCTATTCCCCACATGGAGTGTATGGCTGGTACGGGTGGAGTGTAGTGGTTGGTGGGTTGAGTAGTCTCCCCAAATGGGCTTGCATATGTTTACTGATGTTGCATGTATTTTGAAATGGGCCTATGGGCCATACTGTTATCTGAATAAGGGGCTAAGGCCCAGTTTATTGTAATCTGAAAAGGGCTCTGGCCCAGGACCACTGTTATCTGAATAAGGGGCTAAGGCCCAGTTTATTGTAATCTGAAAGGGCTCGCCCAAGACCATCATTATTCTGAATGGGCTTAGGCCCAATAGGCTTGAGTTGACTTGGGCTTTGAATGGGTTTTCCTTACACACTGAGTTTCCCCAAACTCACCCTTTTATTTTCATCCACGCAGGAAATCCCCAACCATAGTGGGCTTGGAGCTGTGAGGGAATTCGGAGTGGCCACCGCTCAAATTTTGGTTTTCTTCGTGAACTGGACATCCTATTATTTACGTTGAGGTTTGGGTTTTAAATGTAATAAGGCCGCTTAATTATTTTTGATGGTTTTAATATGTATTATTAAGATAGGTATTACTTATATTTAATCTGTTGAAATTGGATAGCTTTAGAGCGCGTTTTCAAAAATAACAATTGATTTCAAAATAACACGACAACAAGCAAAGCTTCCGCAATGAAAGTATTTTACAAGATTAATCACTTTTCCTAAAATGACTTAATCAAATCGGTTTCTAGAAATATCCATGACGTTAAGGTGTGGCAATGGCGGTATGCATGTCTAGGATTGGATCCGAAGGAGCTTGGTACTTAAGCGATCCGATGGACTCACCACCTCTTTTCTCGGTTTCCTACCGGTGCATGACTTCCATTCACTTTAACATATAATGAAATTATCTTTTAAAACACTAAGTAAGTTTTTCTGGATCAACAAAATAAAATGTTTTGAACGCTTCGATGTGGCATGTCGGATCCGGTCATAACGTCTGGGCCGGGTTTGGGGTGCTACAAGTCCAGGCTAAATCCCCTGTAATATAAACTCATAGAGTATTGTCGGGATTACTAGTCCAGGCTAAATCCCCTGCAACGACAATTACTCTAATGAGCTTGGATCTGAATTACCAGTCTAGGCTAAATTCAGACCCTAGTTTGGATTACCCGTCCGGGCTAAATCTATTTTACATGTATTCTTCGGGAGGGCTATATCAGAATAGGATCACCCGTCCAGGCTAGATCCTTTTTACCGTCAATTCCTTTTCTGAGATCCATCGAATTTTCCTTTCATTCAACCGGGATTTATTTTCAATTTATATCGAGTATTATCAATATTTCATCAAATATCATGAATTGAACATTCAAATCATATTTTCATCACATAACCATATATTTCAAGTATTTAAAATACAATTCAAGTTACACCAACTTACCTCATTACTTGTTTGTGTTTATAATTTTATTAATCCAATATCTTTTCTTTTCCACGATCAAGTCTCATATTTGAGTCGTCCGGATCTTTATAAATAAATTTGATCATCATTTTCATTCATTTCATATTCCAATGCATTTAATTAATGCTCTAGGCAAAATTACCATTTTGCCCCTAAACTTTTAATTAACGATAATTTCATCCTTAGGGTCAGGAAAATAAAATTCTTGCAATTTAATCCTTATTTTCAGCTATTATTCTCATACATATTGATAACAGTCCATGAATTTTATAAAATATCATAATTTTCCATAATTTCAACACTTTTCAATTTAATCCCTAAAACATGTTTTCCCTGCCTTGAACTAAATTAATAATTTTATTCAATTTTTAATTTAAATAATAAAATAATCCATTTCATGCAATTTCGTCATTTCTAAATTTTTTACAAAATTGCCCATAAAGTTTTACTTTTATTCAATTTAGTCCCTGAGCCTAAAATATGCAAATTAGCCATGCTAAATGAATACTCATATATGTTTTCCTCCTCCTCCTCTCTATTCCACATCCTTAATGTATATAACACACTTGTAAGTAACATTATCTATATTTTTTTTATTTACTTTTATGAATATTCAAGCTGTCCATCTGTGTCATAGTCACTAAATTATTTATATCTGGAGCTATAGAGCTCAAAATTAAGATCCAAAAATTTTCCCTAAAACTAGACTCATATATCTTCTTTCCATAAAATTTTAAGAATTTTTGGTTTAGCCAATAAGTACACTTAATTCTTTAAAGTTACCCCTGTTCTGTTGTCTGACAGTTCTAACCTTTCTTTACTAAAAATTAATTATCTCCTCGTACATAATTTGAATGGTATTCCTGTTTATTTATATTGAAAATAGACTCATTCAAGATTCTAAACATATAAATTTAAGCCCCTAATTATTTCTATCCAATATTTGATGATTTTCCAAATTCAGAATAGGGGAACCCTAATTCATTCTAACCTTGTCTCACAAAATTCATTATATTTCATGATTTACAAATCCATTACTTCTTCTATAAGAAACTAGACTCAATAAGATTTAATCTCATATTTTATTCATCCAATAATTCAATTTCTACAATTTTTGGTGATTTTTCAAAGTTAGACTACTGCTGCTATCCATAACTGTTTTAGGGCAAGATATTAATTACCATGTTATAACACCCTTATTTTCTTTTTCTACACCATTTCTCATCACTTTCTCTTATTTTCTCTTCACTAACATATCAAGAACAAAGGACCTTATGTAAGAAAACTCTACTATAACATTATTTCCATGCTTTGTTAATAATAACAAACTTAAAAACATATTGAAATCTTGATGTACTTACCTTTTCTTATTAACTTCAATCTTTAACTTCATTTTTCTCTCTCCTCCAGCTTCTATTTCTTGAATCCAACTTGATATTCTTGCTCCCCATCATCTCCTTGCTATCTTTCTCTCTTGATGGCTATGGAAATTCTTTCAATTTTTAGGTGAAAATAATAAATTTTCGGAGGAAGGATTAAATTGTAAGAAAAGGAAAACTTTCTTTCTTCTTCTTCTTCTCACGTTAGTTGCATGAGAATGGTGATCATCCTCCCCTTTCTTTCCTTACATATATATATATATATATATATATATTAAATAAAATAATAATAAAATAATAAAATATCATTTAAAAATCAAATTAAAGTATTAATAAACTAATATTTATTTATTTAATTTATCTAAAATATCTCCAACATCATCATTGTCTCTAGATTTCTCTCTCTTCCAATTGACCATTTTGCCCTTTGTGATCTTTTAAAATTCCAATCTTGAGTCATCACTTAATTTGGTAAAATTACAATTTAGTCCCTCATAATTCTTCACCTATTCAATTTGGTCCTAATTCATCAATTTTCCTTGGTTTCTAGATCATTCCACCCTTAAAATATTTTCACTATTAGTGCTTCAACTTTTCATATTTACACTTTAATCCTTCAAATTTTGAGTATTTACTCTTGGGCGACAAAAATTTTCTCACTTTTACAATTTAATCCTTTCTTGAATCAATATGTCATAATATACTTCCCAATATTGACATAACTCAAAATTTCCCTTTTTGTCAATTTATTTCCTTATTTTACTATATCACGGATAATATTTTACT
Organism: Gossypium arboreum; assembly: GCF_025698485.1. Taxonomy (NCBI): domain Eukaryota; kingdom Viridiplantae; phylum Streptophyta; class Magnoliopsida; order Malvales; family Malvaceae; genus Gossypium; species Gossypium arboreum. Next base: position 6,912,720 of record NC_069073.1, on the reverse strand, counting down.
ATAAAAATTTTCGGGGTATTACATTTCTCTCCCCCTTAAAATAAATTTCATCCTCGAAATTTCCTTGTTTTCTTTTGATCATGAATTTCATTATTTCTATAATTTTATAGTTTCTTTTTACACATATTTACCTAGTTTATTATTTATATCCATTCTCTATCCTTTCATCTCAAATTTTATTTTCAATTCAATATTTCACATTTGTCTCTCGTAGCTTTTACCAACAGAAATAGAAGATAATATCAAATGTATCTTATTATCAAGTGTTTTATCACATATATTGGCTTGGAAAACCAAAGAAAGATAGAGTAGTACCACTTGTGAATCAATCAGACTTGTGATAATTTCTGTCTATTAGCATATTTATCCAACCTTTCTATATATTGATTATAGCATCCAAACATGAACAGTTGTATATACCTCTGAAAATATCAGTACATATAAAATACCCGTATAAAATCCCCAAAAAATTTTACTATAATATACTTATTTATAACAGCTATATTCAAATATTTAATTTATTTACCAATCCATTGACTAGTAAAGTCATCAATAGTTTCACATCATTCAGTTCATTGAAGAAACTAATTGGGAAGAAATTTTCAGTTAACCATTCTGTAAATATCATATTTGATGTAGACACTCAATTTTGTCCGGCCCATTTCAGTATTTAAAATAATAAACCCCCAAAAAAACGAAGTCCAAGTTCAGTCCAGAATTACAAATATAATTTGGCCCGATCGGAATGGCCTATTACTTGAAAAGATTTAAGGTCCATCTACAAGCTTGACTCATATGGAAATATAATCTTCAATGATATGCAATCTTAGATATGATACAATCTTAGATATGATTGCAATCTTAGATATGATATACAATCTTAGAAGATATGATTTTGTAATCTTGGAGATTTAATTTGTAGATATCATTTAATCTTAACCGTTGATGTAATTGATCTGTACCGTTGGATTTGGGGAGGCTCAACTATAAATAGAGGCCTCTCCCTTCATTGTAAAGGGACTTGAGTTTTGGGAAGCAATAAGAATTCTTGAGAGCATTCACTCAAATTTCTCTCCCTCTTGCGTTCTTACTCTCTCTGGTTTGTTCTTATTTTATTCTTCGTCTATCTTAGTTTTTCAACCTTTTTTAATTTCACCCCTTTTTTATATACTTTTAAACTTATTTTTAATTTATTATATATATTATTTATTATATTATTTATATTTTCAAAATTTGTAAATTATTATTATATATTATATTTTAACTTATATATCTTATATATTTATTTATTTATATTATACATTATTTTAAAACTTACATTTTTATATTATATATTATAAATAATTTCATTTATTATTATTTTTATATACTATCATATATTATCTATTTTAAAATTCACTATTAAATATTATATTTTTATGTATTATTAAATGTTTATATTATTTGATATAATACAATATCATATTTTTATCATTTTATCTTAAAATTAAAGTTTATCTATAATATATTATTATCACCCATTTCTAAATTGTATTTTAATTATATACACATATATCCAAATTACTCACTTTATTTTATTAAACCTTTTATATTTTTATATTATAAATTGTCCATGTATTAAATGCTATTTCCATGATTTTATAAAGTGTTGATTGCTTGATAACATATGTTACTATATTATTATTATTATTATTTTTATATATTATTGTATTTGTTTGTCTTGTTTTGTTTTTATACAATCATACATCATGCATCATTTTCTCGCTTATTAATATGTTTAAATATATGTTGAATTACATGTTTATATATTTTATCTATTCTTCTTTAATATATGTTGTTTTTTTATGTATATTTTACTTATTTAAAATTTGCCATATTTTATATTTCTTATATATATATATATATGTATATTAATTAATGTATGACATTTATGTTATTGTTATTATGCTTTTATTTACCTATTTCTATAATATGTTATCTTGTATGTTATGTTTCATTATGTTAATATGCTCCTTCATGCATCGCTTTTAAAAACGAGACTTCAAAGTTTTCAAAAATAAAAAGGCAATGCTAGGTGTTTGGAAGCTTCGAAAAAGTAGTGCCTTAACTTATTGGGTTGCAACTTTTCTCGTTGAGTTCGAATAGTCAAGTACCCTTCTAATTTTTTTTTAAGGTTTTCAAAATACGAGCAACTGTCTTGGAAGTTCAAAGCGTTGTGTCCTAACTTATTGGATGTGGCATTTTGTCGTTTCGAGATAGGGATTTCAAAAAGGGGGGCTAAATTAGTGTCAATATTTTGATACGAGTGAATCTCAATTTTCAAAATCAAAATATTCTAAAGAGAATTGCATCTTAAAATTTTTGAATTTCCGACATTAAAGACACTTGATAATCAATTAGGTACCAATTTTTGGGCGTTACGAGGGTGCTAACCCTTCCTCGTACGTAACCGGCTCCCGAACCCATTTTCTGATTTCGTAGACCAAAACTAATGATTTTAAAATAAAACATTTTATAAGATGATCCAATCACACCTAAAAAGATTGGTGGCGACTCCTGTTTTCATTTTTCTTAAAGTCGATTCCCATTTTCCAAAACTCGATTTGAAAATGGTTTCGACAGCTTGGCGACTCCACTGGGGACTAATAAGAGAGTCAGGGCGTGTAATTGATTATCTCTTGTCTTAATGTCGAAAATTAAAAATTTTAAAATTTAATCTTCTTTGTATTACATGTGTTTGTGTTATTGCATGTGTTGCTATATTCTAATACGCATTGCATTTGCATGACCGTTGTGGTCACACCCTTAAGTGGGAGTGAGAAGCTACGCCTTCGTGAGGTTTTCGCCTCGTGTAGGATAGTGGATCACTTTCGGATACATCCGTACCTATGGTTTCGTGAGATTTTCATCTCTGTAGCCATAGGAAATGTGTCCCCTCGAATCGAACTCGATTCAAATGAGCCTATAATGGGTGAGGATCGAGGAATCTGCTGGTTCAGGTACCTCAACTTTAGAACTAAACCACATATAGAAGGACCGTAAGAGCTCAACCTAGATAGAATTATACCGTAATTATTACCCTTGCAGGTTATCTTTGAGTTTATTGTTATCATGTGATACTAACTATCTCCTTTCTTTTGTTGCATATCATTTCGCATTTAAAAGGTATCAATTTTCAGTCAGTTTCTAAGTTAGAGAGTTTTATTATGGAGAACGAACTTCTTGATAGAGTGGAAGACAACGCTAATGTCCATATATGGTCAGAGCAAACTCAGTTAGTAAAAGAAAATAGTCTAGCCATGGGATATGTGTCAGAGCTGTCAGACTACATTCGTATCACACAGGATAATCAACATGAGTTAAAGGAAATATGGGATCAATGGGGTAGCGAAGCCAAGCAGTTGTTCTACAACAACCATGGGGACTTGCAGTACTTGCTTGACTTGGGAATAGACGAGAATTTGTTTCGGGCCATCACTCAGTACTGGAATCTTGTATATAGTTGCTTTACATTTGGAAAAGCCTATATGGTACCCGTGGTGGAGGAATATTCAATTTTGTGGCATTGTCCTATGATTCAATTTGATAAAGTTTACTCAAAGGCTAACTGTATTCCAACTTTTGTGAGGAAGTTGATAAATGTCATAGGGAGAGGGAGTAAGCTAAAATGGAAAGAACAGGAAGGAAAATGGGCAGTCTTGGAATTTCTACCTCTTTCGCCACTAGTGCGTCTTAATGTTGTTTCCAATCAAAGCAGAATTAGATACGAAGAAGATTGTTCGACACTCTATGGCAAGGCGTGCTGCAGGGAAAAAGGTAATGTACTCACCAATCATTTTAAGGTGAACAAGAAGAGTATGGATGGACATTTCCACCATTACAACATTTCTCTTTCATAGGAAGATGGTTGATGGTAAGAGTGTTGGAAGAAAAGTGATTGACAGAATGCATGGACCTACAAAGGTGAGTTGGATGGAAAGAATTGTGCCTATGATGGTGAAAGGCTTATTTATTATAGAACCAAACAACAAGCATGAGTTCACTATGTTGCACTTATCAGAGATAATGGAAATGCAAGCCCTGATGATATGTCAAAATGGACGCAAAAGAATGAGATTAAAGAAGTCCATATCATTTAAAAGACCTTTAAAGTAGAGATTAACTATACTGAGAAGATACCCATCTAAGCATTTCAAAATGCTTTGCGTGGACAGGAATCTGAAAGTTCTCAAGAAATCCTAAAGGTGTTGGATATCATTTTAAAGTAGCATGTTAAGCAGGAATGCCCACTTGTTTGCCAATCTTTCTTTCAAGATAATCAGAACAACTTCACAGACATTGGAAGAGGTGTCCATAGATGTAGGGATTATCTTATGGGTGAAGCCATAGCTCAAATTCGGGATGGTAGTAGACCATTAACGGACCATGAAGGTACAAGCTGATACATTGAGCACAGTCAGATCATTGTCAAGAGTTAGCTTTGTTGAGTTAAAACTTTAGGCCATGGGACGAAGGCGTATTTGTAATCCATTCATATGTAAAGATATTCTTTTTCTAAATAAAGTTTTCTAAATGAAATTAAGTCAAGATCGATACCTTTTTGCATTCATGCATTTGTATTACATCACATCGCCTTTAAATTATAAAAAGACCATAATTAGTTAAAGTTATTAAAAAAGAAAGAAAAAGAGAGAGAGAGAGAGAAGAGGGTCACGGCTAAGTGAAAAAGAGACGTTCCCTTACATATCCCTGACTTTTGTGTCAAGAGGGATAGCTTACCCAGAGAATGGGGTGTTTGGAAATGAAAATAATCCCATCAATGTCATACATGAGGAAGGGACTGAACAAAGAAACCTTGAGGGCATTCGCCCTTACGAACCAAGAAGTTCTTTAAACAATTGGACTGCAGAAGAACTTCCTATAATCTTTAGGAATTTTACGGAGTAATATTCAGAACACTCTTGTTGCTCTAAAGCCTAGGAGTAATGAGATTTCTTTTGAGAAGTGGGCTCATGTTCAGACATTTTTATTTTCAATAAAACATACTTTTATTATTTATCCGAGTAAATATTCTTTCATTCTGATTCTTTTGACCTTTGACATTCTTTATAAATTTTCATTTCATGTAAATAGTCATTTTTGAATTCATTTATTCATTTTATATTCTTTTGTGTGCCTATCATAGATCCCTAGATATCAATGACACGGGCAACGATACTATAGATTCAGAGTTCCTTTTGAGTGCGATATGTGTTTAGAGGAATCTCAGTACTTTGAAGGTGATAGAAATTGTGACTTGTTTCTGAATTTGTTGAAAATGGTTTTTACCCCATGAAGTGGTGGTAAGAAATATAGCCTTAGAGGAAGGAAAGATTGCAAAATTGGAATTAGCTGAGGAGACAAAGTAAGACCTTGTTGAGGCTATTATGGGAATTCAAAAATATGGTCCAAAGACGCATGCAGGAGGATTTGCAATTGCCAGGATAAACATGAGGTTTTGGGGCACTGTTGGTCCACCATGGAAAAGGATCGCATCAGTTTTACAATGAATGCCAAATTTAAAGGAGTAAAAACTTATGGGGCATGTATGTTATGGGCCCGAGCTCATCAAAAGTTTCAAGCTGACAATGACTCATCTTTGTAGACGTCAACTACTCCATTAAGAGGGGGAGATAGCTTCATATGCCAATATTACAAAGTCAAAAGTCATCTATTTCAAAAAAAAAAGAAAAATTATTATATATAACTGCGCAATGCCAAAAGTTTACAGTCTTTTCAAAGATAATGCGCCATACCACAGTACAACAAAGGTTGCCAAAAGAAAAGAAAAAGAAGAAAAAAAACAAATTACAAAAGATGACCGAGACTGGTAAAAATTGGCATAAGAAACTACCGCCTACTCTCTATGCTTACGCTGGGGCAAACACCTTCAATTCCATTTGTTTCAAAGGTTCCAACCATCATCCTTGGAATGGGTGCATTGTTTGGCTTTCCTAAGTAGTCTGATCTGCCGTCAATAGCTGCGATGGTTAGCTCCAGGCGGTGGCCATTGATTTTCAGCTATGGGGCATCAGTCGCATACGATCTCTCAAGCTTAAAATGATAGATTCTTTCTTCAAAACCAGTTTCTGACAAAGTTGATGACGGTATCATGAAGGAAGCTCTCTTAGACTTCTATACAAGTTCAGAGAAGAGGAAACCTGATCAAATCATTATTTTCAAGGAGAGGGTTAGCGAGTCTCAATTCAATCAAGTTTTGATCAAGTTATTGAGGCTTGCAAGTTCCTTGGCGAGAAGTGGAACCCTAAAGATTGTGGTTATTATTGTACGAAAAACCATCATACCAAGTTTTTTTTCAGCAGGGACTCCTGACAATGTGCTACATGGTATTGTCATTGACAACAAAGTATGCCATCCAAAGAACAATGATTTTTACCTTGGTACCCATGCTGGAATGATTGGAATCACGAGGCAGACCCACTATCATGTTCTCTTAGACCAGGCTGGGTTTTCAGCTGATGATCTACAAGAGTTTGATCATTCTCTATCCTACATGTATCAAATGAGCACTACAGCCATATTGGTTGTGCCTCCTATTTGCTACGCTCATTTGGCAGCTTCACAGTTGGAGGCATTTATGAAGATTAGGGATGCTTCAAAAACATCATCGAGTCATGGTGGGATGTATGCTCCAGGAGTAATCTCTGTACCTTAGCTTTCCAGGTTGAAGGATAAAGTCAGCAATTTCATTCTTGTCTGCTGAGAATCATTGAACCATCTTTTTGTAGGGTTTGACAAACAACAGCCAGGACGGCTGTTGGGGTAATCCTTTTCTCATGGGTTTATAAATCAAGATTTTTCCTCCAAGCTTTGATGGAGTCAAGAATTGAATACCTCTAGTAAACTTAACTTGAAAGTATTCATCCTAAGCAAATGTACCAAGAATGGATGACATGACTTATGACAAAGAAGGTTCGTCCAAAAGAATCTCATAAAGGAAACCTTGCAAAAGGATGCCGAATTGGGAAAGGCCATATGTTACGAAGAGGGCTTTCTCTAGAGGTGCATTGATTTTGACAAGAAATAGATAGGAAGAATTTATCTGATCCAGTGAATTCAGACTCAGTCAAAGAGTACTTTGTCTGAAGGAGAAGAGAAGCCAAGGTGAAAACCCGCAAAGGGCACTTTGGGACTTCTATTTCAAAAAAAAAAGAAAAAAGAAAAGAAAAAGAGAAAAAATAAATAGAAAAAAGAAAAAAATGGAGAGGCCAAGGTGAAAACCCGCAAAGGGCGCCTTGAGACCAAAGGGATTTTGAGTTGAAAACCCGAAAGGGCAGCTCAAATTTGGAAAGTCATGCAGTGACCTTGCTATACCGGATTCGACGAGAAGTGAAGTATGTTACATATCGAGGCATCAATGAATTACTTTGGATCTTTTAAACACATGTTGAACTCAAGAAAGTCGTCATGGAGCTAGTGTATAGACGCTCAAGCGGCGATATCTGGGGCATCTAATTTTTTCTCCTGTTTACTATCTTTGGATTCTCTTTCTTCTCAATGATAGATTCCTAGATTAACCTCCTTTGTCTTTTTGATAAATCATTATCCTCAAGATCAATTTATTCGTCCCATTATTGATAAAGTATGTTGCATAGAAATAATGATTGATGAACTAAATATCTTTACAAACGAAGTTTTGCATATTACTCTGGAAATTTCTAGATAATACAAGAAACTGAAACAAGACAATTGTTTAAAGAATTTCCATATTTGAGGGTCGGATGTTCTCGGGGAAATTTCTTCTTCAATCTAAAAGGTGGTTGGACATTTTAAATTGATCTTAAGAAAGGATCATTTCATAAACATCTCCAGCGGGTCACAACATTTGGAGAATGGCACAATAGGACTAAGTTGATTCAAAGCATACAAGCAGAGTATGATTGATACATCAAGAAGTATAAAGTTAAAACTTCGATAAGGGAATGAGTGATGACGCCCGAAATAAGGGTCATATTCTTAACATTTTGCATTATAACATGTCTAATTAGGAGAATTTGACTCACTTCGATCATAGGCATGAACTCATACGCATTCTACAGGTTATGTCTTTTATGGGACACTATAGATCAAAGACACAAGATTTGGCATCCCTATGTTTATAGGGAATAGATCGAAGATAGTAGATCTGACATTCCTGTGCTTACAGCGAAGCAGATTGAAGATTTCAGCATGGCATTCCTGTGTTTATAGGGAACAAGTTAAAGATAGCAGATTTGGCATCCCTGTGTTTATAGGGAACAGATCGAAGATAGTAGATCTAACCTCCAGATGTTTATACTGAAGCAGATCCAAGATGATTTGGCATTCTTGTGTTTACAAGGAACAAATCGAGGACATAGTAGATTTAACTCTCAGACGTTCTCAAAGATAGCAGATCTAACCTTCAGATGTTTATACTGAAGCAGATCCAAGATGATTTGGCATTCTTGTGTTTACAAGGAACAAATCGAGGACATAGCAGATTTGACTCTCAGACATTCTCAAATATAATGATCTAACCTTCGGATGTTTATATCAAGCAGATCCAAGATGATTTGGTATTCTTGTGTTTACAAGGAACAAATCGAGGACATAGCAGATTTGACTCTCAGACGTTCTCAAATATAACAGATCTAACCTTCAGATGTTTATACTGAAGCAGATCCAAGATGATTTGGTATTCTTGTGTTTACAAGAAACAAATCGAGGACATAGCAGATTTGACTCTCAGACGTTCTCAAATATAGCAGATCTAACCTTCAGATGTTTATACTGAAGCAGATCCAAGATGGTTTGGCATCCTTGTGCTTACAAGGAACAAATCGAGGACATTGCAGATATGACTCTCAAATGTTCTCAAACAGACTCAAGATGGTTTGGCATCCTTGTGCTTACAAGGAACAAATCGAGGACATTGCAGATATGACTCTCAAATGTTCTCAAACAGACTCAAGATGGTTTGGCATCCTTGTGCTTACAAGGAACAAATCGAGGACATTGCAGATATGACTCTCAAATGTTCTCAAACAGACTCAAGATGGTTTGGCATCATTGTGCTTACAAGGAACAAATTGAGGACCTTGCAGACATGACTCTCAAATGTTCTCAAACAGACTCAAGATGGTTAAGGCATCCTTGTGCTTACAAGGAACAAGTCGAGGACCTTGCAGATATGATTCTCAAATGTTCTCAAACAGACTCAAGATGATTTGACATCCTTACAAATCGAAGAAGCAGACTCAGTGTCTCTGTGTTCGGCAGAAAATAGATCAAAGATATCAACATAGCATTCTTGAGGTCGTAGGGAGAAGGTAGAAGACCATTCGAGGAAAAGATCGCAAAGATTGGGCTAGGCCGGGCAAATTTGGTCCTTTATGGTCTTTGCTCAATTCCTATTACATAGCAATGAGCAAAGAGGGGCAGCTGTAGACACTCAATTTTGCCCGGCCCATTTCAGTATTTAAAATAATAAACCCCAAAAAAAAAACGCAGTCCAAGTTCAGTCCAGAATTACAAATATAATTTGGCCCTATCGGAATGGCCCATTACTTGAAAAGATTTAAGGTCCATCTACAAGCTTGACTCATATGGAAATATAATCTTCAATGATATGCAATCTTAGATATGATACAATCTTAGATATGATTGCAATATTAGATATGATACAATCTTAGATATGATTGCAATCTTAGATATAATATACAATCTTAGAAGATATGATTTTGTAATCTTGGAGATTTAATTTGTAGATATCCTTTAATCTTAACCGTTGATGTAATTTATCTGTACCGTTGGATTTGGGGAGGCTCAACTATAAATAGAGGCCTTTCCCTTCATTGTAAAGGGACTTGAGTTTTGGGAAGCAATAAGAATTCTTGAGACCATTCACTCAAATTTCTCTCCCTCTTGCGTTCTTACTCTCTCTGGTTTGTTCTTATTTTATTCTTCGTCTATCTTAGTTTTTCAACCTTTTTTTAATTTCACCCCTTTTTTATATACTTTTAAACTTATTTTTAATTTATTATATATATTATTTATTATATTATTTATATTTTCAAAATTTGTAAATTATTATTATATATTATATTTTAACTTATATATCTTATATATTTATTTATTTATATTATACATTATTTTAAAACTTACATTTTTATATTATATATTATAAATAATTTCATTTATTATTATTTTTATATACTATCATATATTATCTATTTTAAAATTCACTATTAAATATTATATTTTTATGTATTATTAAATGTTTATATTATTTGATATAATACAATATCATATTTTTTATTATTTTATCTTAAAATTAAAGTTTATCTATAATATATTATTATCACCCATTTCTAAATTGTATTTTAATTATATACACATATATCCAAATTACTCACTTTATTTTATTAAACCTTTTTATATTTTTTATATTATAAATTTTCCATGTATTAAATGCTATTTCCATGATTTTATAAAGTGTTGATTGCTTGATAACATATGTTACTATATTATTATTATTATTATTTTTATATATTATTGTATTTGTTTGTCTTGTTTTGTTTTTATACAATCATACATCATGTATCATTTTCTCGTTTATTAATATGTTTAAATATATGTTGAATTACATGTTTATATATTTTATCTATTCTTCTTTAATATATGTTGTTTTTTATGTATATTTTACTTATTTAAAATTTGCCATATTTTATATTTCTTATATATATATATGTATATTAATTAATGTATGACATTTATGTTATTGTTATTATGCTTTTATTTACCTATTTCTATAATATGTTATCTTGTATGTTATGTTTTATTATGTTAATGTGCTCCTTCATGCATCAGTTTTAAAAACGAGACTTCAAAGTTTTCAAAAATAAAAAGGCAATGCTAGGTGTTTGGAAGCTTCGAAAAAGTAGTGCCCTAACTTATTGGGTTGCAACTTTTCTCTTTGAGTTCGAATAGTCAAGTACCCTTCTAATTTTTTTATACGGTTTTCAAAATACGAGCAACTGTCTTGGAATTTCAAAGCGTTGTGTCCTAACTTATTGGATGTGGCATTTTGTCATTTCGAGATAGGGATTTCAAAAAGGGGGGCTAAATTAGTGTCAATATTTTGATATGAGTGAATCTCAATTTTCAAAATTAAAATATTCTAAAGAGGATTGCATCTTAAAATTTTTGAATTTTCGACATTAAAGACACTTGATAATCAATTAGGTACCAATTTTTGGGCGTTACGAGGGTGCTAACCCTTCCTCGTACGTAACCGGCTCCCGAACCCATTTTCTGATTTCGTATACCAAAACTAATGATTTTAAAACAAGACATTTTATAAGGTGATCCAATCACACCTAAAAAGATTGGTGGCGACTCCCGTTTTCATTTTTCTTAAAGTCGATTCCCATTTTCCAAAACTCGATTTGAAAATGGTTTCGACATTTGAACAAATCGATTTTCCTATAAATAATTTCTTTATTTAACAGTGGTACTGTATATCCCAGCTAGTTTTCAGAAAAATTTTGATGTATCTATTCAGAACCCATCTTTACCTATTAACTCATTCTCAATTCCGACTATATTATCAATTGTTCAACCATTGAACTTTTCACTTTCTACTTCTGAACTTAATCAATATAAATCTCATGAATTTCATTGCATATAACTATACTAGAAAAGGGGTATAGATCGTAAAGTCTCATAATTTAATTGTCATATATTTACTCATATAACATTTATCATTCTCAAGTACTATAAAACATTTATTCGTACTTTTACGAGTTCTGCTTCATCATAACTAACATTTTACTCGAGATAATCATTTACCTCAGAATTAAAATTGTTTACTTTTTACTTAGCAGATGCCCAGTAGACTAGATAGAACACTTCGGATATACGGGACTTATACAGAGGTGCATTATTATGCATTATTAAACAGAGAACATTGAAGTGCTATACAGAGAGTACGAATGTACTAAATGTGCTAATAATCAGAGAGCACTAACGTGCTAGTAATCAGAGAGCATGCTGAGGTCCCTTAATATCCTAGTAGTTCTAATTTTGTCTACTTGGGCAAATCATTTCATGCACGCATATCACTTTTACACCTTTCGCATAATACTTTTACATGCTTTATAATTTAATCCTTGTGCTAATAATCCGTTTATTTATGTCTTCTTTACCTTTAATACATGTAATATTTTTAAAATTCACTATTCATCCATAATTTACTAATAATCCTTATCATGTACTTCATATACCACTTTTATATATTTTGCAATTTAGTCATCAGCACAATATTTCATGTAGCAATATAATTTACTTTTAATAATACACATAACATCATCATCAACATGTATTTATTCATACCTTTCTGAATTTCGATTCATTCTAATCAACTTTTTACTCATATTCTTGAGTATCGTTTTTGGTATTATCAGAATTATCTTCGGTTAGAAAGCATCTCATTTTATAATTAAAACAAATCTCATCAGAGTCGGGAGATATCATACTTATCACATATTATAATGACACGTGTTTTTAGACTTCACATATACTACGTTTAGTCCGAGAACCGACTAAACTGTAGCTCTGATACCACTAAATGTAACACCCCTACCCGTATCCATTGCCGGAATAGGTACGAGGCATTACCGGAGTTTACTGAATATTTTCAGATAATTCTGAGTCATTTATTATTCATATTTTGAAATAATCATAACGTCTCTTTATTGGGCCCTCGAAGCCTCAAACATACATTAAAAACCAACCGAAATTAAATCGGGATCATAAAAAAATTTCGCAAAATCTTAAATTTTATTTTCATCCAAGTACTTACCATTTTAATGCTTCTTACAATTAAACATGTTACCATTCAATCAATAGCTTGACCTTTGCCTAAGCGTCAAGCCACATCATTGTTAGTATACTTGCACATGTTTCATATAAATTCAACATTGATATACTTATTTTCTCGACATGTCACACTTGAGTTTAATAATTGTCTTTACTTACATAATTTCCTTGTATCAACATATCAAAGATAATCATATATGTACATATCATGAAACATATCATTCTCTTACCGTTTCTTCATAAGCATATATCATTCATTTCATTATATCAATATTTCATGCTCCATCATTTTCATATATTTTATGTATATTTATTCCGGTAATAGCTTATATCAAACTTAACATAAATTATATTCCATGTACTTATACTTATTTCGTTTATCTATCTTCATAATTATTTCATATAACCATTCGTCATCTGATACATATTACCTGAATATCAATTGTTCAACAGATGCCATAGCGTCTCCCATCCACGGTCTTATTTATCTTTGACATGATGCCATAGTGTCTTTCAACTGTGGTCTTACTCATTTTCTGTCATGTTGGCATGGTATCTTTCAACCATGGTCTTACACATTTCATATCAGGTTGTCATGGTATCCATGGTCTTACACATTTCATATCAGGTTGCCATGGTATCTTTCAACCATGGTCTTACACATTTCATATCAGGCTGCCATGGTATCTTTCAACCATGGTCTTACGCATTTCATATCAGGCTGCCATGGTATCTTTCAACCATGGTCTTACACATTTCATATCAAAGAGCACACTCCATGAACCTCATCCTTACGGTGGGATTACCATCCGAGCTAAATCCTCAGTAATATAAACTCATAGAGTATTGTCGAGATTACCGGTCCGGCTAAATCCTCGCAACGACAATTACTCTAATGAGCTTGATCTGAATTACCGTCCAGGCTAAATTCAGACCCTAGTTTGGATTACCCGTCCGGACTAAATCCATTTTACATGTATTCTTCGGGAGGGCTATATCAGAATAGGATCACCCGTCCGGGCTAGATCCTTTTTACCGTCAATTCCTTTTCAGAGATCCATCGAATTTTCCTTTCATTCAACCGGGATTTATTTTCAACTTATATCGAGTATTATCAATATTTCATCAAATATCATGAATTGAACATTCAAATCATATTTTCATCACATAACCATATATTTCAAGTATTTAAAATACAATTCAAGTTACACCAACTGACCTCATTGCTTGTTTGTGTTTATAATTTCATTAATCCGATATCTTTTCTTTTCCACGATCAAGTCTCATATTTGAGTCTTCCGGATCTTTATAAATAAATTTGATCATCATTTTATTCATTTCATATTCTAATGCATTTAATTAATGCTCTAGGCAAAATTACCATTTTGCCCCTAAACTTTTAATTAACGATTTATTTCATCCTTAGGGTCGGAAAATAAAATTCTTGCAATTTAATTCTTATTTTCAGATATTATTCTCATACATATTGATAATGTCCATGAATTCTATAAAATATCATAATTTTCCATAATTTCAACACTTTTAATTTAATCCCTAAAACATGTTTTCCCCTGCCTTGAACTAAATTAATAATTTTATTCAATTTTTTAATTTAAATAATAAAATAATCCATTTCATGCAATTTCGTCATTTCTGAATTTTTTACAAAATTGCCCATAAAGTTTTACTTTTATTCAATTTAGTCCCTGAGCCTAAAATATGCAAATTAGCCATGCTAAATGAATATTCATATATGTTTTCCTCCTCCTCCTCTCTATTCCACATCCTTAATGTATATAACACACTTGTAAGTAACATTATCTATATTTTTTTTATTTACTTTTATGAATATTCAAGCTGTCCATCTGTGTCATAGTCACTAAATTATTTATATCTGGAGCTATAGAGCTCCAAATTAAGATCAAAAAATTTTCCATGAAACTAGACTCATATATCTTCTTTCCATAAAAGTTTAAGAATTTTTTGTTTATCCAATAAGTACAGTTAATTCTTTAAAGTTACCCCTGTTCTATTGTAAGACAGTTCTGACCCTTCTTTACTAAAAATTAATTATCTCCTCGTACATAATTTGAATGGTATTCTCGTTTATTTATATTGAAAATAGACTCATTCAAGATTCTAAACATATAAATTTAAGCCCCTAATTATTTCTATCCAATATTTGATGATTTTCCAAAGTCAGAATAGGGGAACCCGAATTCATTCTGACCTTGTCTCACAAAATTCATTATATTTCATGATTTACAAATCCATTACTTATTCTATAAGAAACTAGACTCAATAAGATTTAATCTCATATTTTATTCATCCTATAATTCAATTTCTACAATTTTTGGTGATTTTTCAAAGTTAGACTACTGCTGCTGTCCATAACTGTTTTAGGGCAAGATATTAATTACCATGTTATAACACCCTTATTTTCTTTTTCTACACCATTTCTCATCACTTTCTCTTATTTTCTCTTCACTAACATATCAAGAACAAGGACCTTATGTAATAAAACTCTACTATAACATTATTTCCATGCTTTGTTAATAATAACAAACTTAAAAACATATTGAAATCTTGATGTACTTACCTTTTCTTATTGACTTCAATCTTTAACTTGATTTTTCTCTCTCCTCCAGCTTCTATTTCTTGAATCCAACTTGATATTCTTGCTCCCCATCATCTCCTTGCTATCTTTCTCTCTTCATGGCTATGGAAATTCTTTCAATTTTTAGGTGAAAATAATGAATTTTTGGAGGAAGGACTAAATTGTAAGAAAAGGAAAACTTTCTTTCTTCTTCTTCTTCTCACGTTAGTTGCATGAGAATGGTGATCATCCTCCCCTTTCTTTCCTTACATATATATATATATATTAAATAAAATAATAATAAAATAATAAAATATCATTTAAAAATCAATTTAAAGTATTAATAAACTAATATTTATTTATTTAATTTATCTAAAATATCTCCAACATCATCATTGTCTCTAGATTTCTCTCTCTTCCAATTGACCATTTTGCCCTTTGTGATCTTTTAAAAATCCAATCTTGAGTCATCACTTAATTTGGTAAAATTGCAATTTAGTCCCTCATAATTCTTCACCTATTCAATTTGGTCCTAATTCATCAATTTTTCTTAGTTTCTAGATCATTCCACCCTTAAAATATTTTCACTATTAGTCCTTCAACTTTTCATATTTACACTTTAATCCTTCAAATTTTGAGTATTTACTCTTGGGCCACAAAACTTTTCTCACTTTTACAATTTAATCCTTTCTTGAATCAATATGTCATAATATACTTCCCAATATTGACATAACTCAAAATTTCCCTTTTTGTCACTTTATTTCCTTATTTTACTATATCACGGATAATATTTTACTGTAAAAATTTTCGGGGTATTACAAATATTTCGTAATCATGTTCCGATGTTGGAAAAAGATTAAGGGGTGTTACAACTAAGCTAACTAAAATTACAACAAAGGTAAGCGCACCTATCGAATAATAGTATAGCTACGATGAGTAGGGAATATCGTATCCATGAGGACTAAAAGTACTAGTAATTACTGTTTTTCTATTATTTAGCCGTCAAATTGATGAAATTGTTTTTAATCTAAAATTAACTAAACTAATTTACTAAGAACGTAACAGAGAGTGAATTGGGAAAATAAACGAAGATAACCAATGAGATATACAATACCCAAGAAATAATCCACCTAGACTTCACTTATTAATCTGAATCTGAGTTAAACGATTTATTCACTTTCGCCTTTATCGGTAGAAATCCCTAAATTATGTTAATATCTCTTTCTAGAGTAAGAACAACTGACTCTAGGTTCATTAATCTGGATTCCCTTATTAGATTTGACTCTAATCCGATAGATTTATGTCATCCTATTTCTAGGATTGCATGCAACTCCACTCAATTATGCTAAATCTACTATTAAACAAGGACTTTTGCTCCACTGAAATAAGCACATTCAACTTGAATCAATATCTCAAAAATATTAAAACATGAAATAAGTATACTTAATTGAGAACAAGAATCAAGTATTTATCATGTAATTCAGAAATCAAATAATAAGATCTATCATAGGCTTCATCTTCCCCAAGTATCTAAGGAATTTAGTTCAGAATCTAGATATCATAATTAGGATAACAGTAAGACATAAAGAAACCCAACAAAACTTCTAAGGAAATTGAATGGAGATCTTCAATCTTGAAGGAGATTCGCTTCTGAATTGAATCTAGTGGCCTTCTTCGAGTCTTTTCTTTGTTCTTCTCTGCGTGCCTCCTTACGTCCTCTTCTAATATCTACTTATAGACTTGAGAATACTTAGAAAGCCTAAAAATTGGGTTTTTCCGTGTGCTTGGGAAACAGAGAGCGATATCAACACAGGTTGGCACATAAGCATGTGGCCAGCCTGTGTGGAAATGCCCAGGTCGTGTGGATCTTGGAAACAACTCTTTTTGTCTGATTTTGGCCCGTTTTTCGCTCCTTTCATTCTCCTATGCTCACATAACTATAGAAACATGAATTTTAAGGATTAGGAGCATCAAATTCACTAATTTACATAATAAATCATCCAAAAACGCATCAAGAATGGGATTAAAAACATGTTACTTTTATAGCTTATCAATTACTATTTGATAGTAGTTGACTTTTCATAAAGGAAGATGTAATGGTCACTGTGAGATAAAATAGGATCATATTGGGAGAAGATGGGATAAAGGGATGAGGGAGATGTGTGATGTTTGGAGGAAAAAAAATGTAGAAATCATTTTGCTTTTTACCAATCATCTTGACTTGCCCATAGCAAAGGTTTAGAAGAATCCAAAAATAAGGGTAAAAAGAAACAAAACAGTTCAATTTATATCAATGGAAATTAAATTGAAACTAAAATCAGATACATAAAACACATTAGTAAATTGAGCTGATAGAAATAAAGTGTAAGAACCAATATATTTAATAGGAACGAACTTTCTAGTGGGCAATTGAACCAAAGAAGGACGTGAAGCACATGAAACAAAATCACCAAGATACTAAGCATCAGATATCATATGGTTTGTTGCCCAAGATCCAAAATCCACCGGAAGGAACATGGTGTAGCAACCTGCCTTCTGTGCTTCTACTCCTAAAGAAGATGACTCATTCCCGAGTATGTTGATATCTACTGATACTGTTCACGAGTGAATATAGGTGCTTACTATGAAGCCATGGATGGTGCAACATTCTTAACAAAACCTTCAATTGTGATAACATTATTAGCAACAGATGCCTAAGATTTTTTTCTTTGTAAACTTAAAGTCAAGAGGCAACCATATAAGTTTATAACAAAACTCTTGTTTTTGACCTCTAATCTTACAATGGTCACAAATCCCATTAAATTATTTCTTCTAAGATCCATGTTGCACATTTGAAGAATACAACGTTGTAAGCTCAAAGCAATCGTACTAACCCAATTATAAAAATCAAATAATGTATAGCTTAATTATACAAATCAAATAATGTCAATATATTGGAGACTTAGTTATTATTTTATGTGCAATAGATAGAAAGCACTAATCTGTTCATGAAAGGAATTTGTTTTTATTAGTAAAATCAGTTTAGAAAATAGTGTTTTCAGGCATAATAGAATTTTAAATTTTTTCTTAAAATCGAGCCCTTGTGATATTTATAATAATAAACTACAATCAAAATTATATTTGTGCTTTGTGCGAAGAGAATCTAAGGCATTTCCCGACTTTCAACCGATTGATCTTCTTTGCTATCCTCGAACTCTAAATTACTTTGGTCGTGCACTCAAACAAATCGAATAAGTGAACAGAAGGAAACTTTGTTTAACTTTCGGCAAGAAAGTTAATTCTCTCTATAGACCCGTAACTATGAGTATTCTTGTGAAAATTGAATTTCTTCTTAAAATAAATTACTACTATTTTTTGATCAAATATCGGTCTTCAAAAAGTATACGTCACTGGGTGAGCTCATATTTCCTATTTATAGAGAAATAGTACAAGAGTTCTGTTCGAATAATGTCTAATAAAATAATAATATTTTAATAGAAAATATAAGTTATATTGAAAGTAGAACTAAGGGGGACGACCTCATGCCCTAGTATACACTAGGGTTTGATACCTCTTGTACTTGATTTCATATACTCATTTGATAATTGATTTTGGAAATCACTGACTTTCTTATTATAAATAGATTTCATATACTCATTTGATATTTGATTTTGAAATATAATTAAATCACCCCTTAAAATTATAAATTATTAAAAATAGACATTGGGGTTCTCCTAAATATGTATGTGACTTGTTTAAATCGTTAATATGGAGTAGCATTTATATATATAGACATTGGGGTATGCCACTCAAAGTGTGTGTTCATAGTACATTCACGTAGAGTAGCATGTATAAAATTCATAATATGAGAATTTATAGAAAAGGCTACTATGGTTTAAGTTATGTCTATGCAGTAGGGTAGGATGCTTGCATTGCAATGCCACAAAGGCCTTCCTTCGCATCCACATCTCTTTGCATCCTAATGTAGCCTTCTTCACCCCAGCTACTGCCCCAAGAGTTCTTCACCAACCAATACTTAGTCCCACCATCCTCTCCATATCCAACAGCCGTCACTCCGTGGTCCAGATCGGTGCCACAACTTCCCGTAAACACACCACCCGAGTAGAACTGGAAGTCGAACCCCCCGGCATCGATGGCAACAGAAACAGGTTGGTTAGCAACGGCCTTCTGCAATGCATCTTCACTATTGGCAGGCACATCTTCAAACCCATTTATCTTAGCCGCATGGTTGGCTTCTTCGTTGGTATTGCATGTGCCATCAACTCCCGTGTAGGGGTAAATGGATTCGGTTGTTAGGCCTTTGTTCTTCTCGATGAATTGGAATGCATCGTCCATTAGACCACCTTCGCAGCCTTGATCCTCACCCTTGGTGTCACAGTCCACCAGTTCCTGCTCGGACAAGGAAATTAACTTTCCTGTTGTCAGCTTAGTAACACCTTCCATGGCTGCCACGGCCGAGAACGCCCAACAGCATCCTATATTTCAGCATCACATGATCGAGACACACACATAGTTAGAACACAACAGACAAAGAAGAAAGCATAGTAATATTTTAGTAATGTTTCTGAGAACAAGAAATTAGGGCAGACCGCATTGGCCTTGGTCCTTGATAGGTGTAACAGCTCCTTTCTTTCTCCAATCCACGGTAGAAGGCAATCCGGTGGCGTTCTCGTATTTGAAAGTGGTAGCCGTGTTGGAACACATATGGCCCTTGAACCCATTTCGAGAAGCAGTGAACTCTTGGTTGGTTAGATCTGCAAATAGGTTCACACCGAGCTTGTACGGTTTGTTGTTGGCAGCATTGAAAGCGTCGATCCGTGCCACATTTTGTTTGAAAATCAGGAAACGCTTTTGCCTGTCGTTGTTGTCCTTGTAAACTCGTCCAAACTGGACCATCCATTGTTGATGCCTCTCGTACATGGATGAATCTTCAACAGCAGCGCGGGATGTGGCTTCACATACACCCAATATGAAGATTAGTAAGGCCAAACAAGTGAAATGATGATGCAGCTGGTTTTTGGAAGCCATGGTGGAAGAAGAGTTTGTGATGAAATAGAAAATGAAGAGGCACACCAAATGTGATGAACTCCTAGACATATATATAAAGTCCTAATTTTTCTGCATCTATTCTTGGCTATCTGCTTATGAGAATTGTTTTCATAAATTAAAATGAACCAGCTTTTAAGTTGATCTGAAAGACTTTTAGTTTATCGTAATATTGATAAATTGGAAAAATGGAAAGGCACGCTAACTGTGAGGAGATTATCTATCCTTGGTGTCACTATCAAACAAAGAACCAAAAACCAATTTTTTTCATGTAGGCAATGGACACCCTTTCTTATGAATTGAAATAAATTAGATTTTTCGGTTTTTCTAACAATGTTACTTACACATCCGTAGATATACCAGAAACCTATGCTCCCATCCCACTATGTATGTGCTTATAATTTAATTAATTGAAGTCTTAAATGGTTTGAGAAATGAAAGGGACTTAGGTGAGGAAGGACTTTGGAGAAGAGGGAGTGTACTAAACACCTATGGATTGCGTAATGATATAGTGTTCATTTGGAGATAAAAAGAGAGGTCCAAATGCGTTAACGATGGGAATAGAAACACCAAGTACTTCATAGCTAGAGCTAGAAATAACTCTATTCATAGGCTTAGAATTATTGTTGTTAGGTGAAGGATATGGACAGCTTGAAAGTTCTAACATTTTAAAACCGCTTAGAAGTTTAGACCAAATTTAGGAGGCTATATTGACCACCAAAGTGATCGAAAACCAATTTACAAATAGAAATGTTTAAAACTCATTTCAAATACGATACGCTAAAAACAAATTAAGTCATTTAACAATTTTCGCTTTAAAATGGTAATTCTTGAGTAGTTTCAAAATGCATCACTGTAGCCAGATTATAACATGAAATTTTGATATTAAATACTGTACGGAAAATGTGTGATTTTCTCAAATAAGTAGGAGATCAAATGAAAAGAAGAAACCCAATTAAAAATTGTGCGCGAGATTTCTAAAAAAAAAATGATGTTCAAACCGAAATCACATAATTTGACAAAAAGTCCTAACCAAAACTGATACCACAGTTATAGAATCGCTTTACAATTAAACTCAAAACTAACTGTATAAAATTCGTGAAAATTTTAACTAAACCGATTCAAACCAAGCTTTTTGAGACCTCCAATGTGCCTAGTCCGCAGCTTAGTCTCGCGTAATATCTAAAAGAGAGGAAACTAAGGGATGAGCTACACGAGCTCAGTGTGAAACCGAAACATCACGGAAGGTAAAAGACGGAATCTCAAAAGTAATACTTTTGATCAGGGTGCACGGTCCAATAATGACAACCCAGATTCGATAATTAGAAACACAAACATATTACATAAACTAATCAAGGAAATTTTATGTTACCACCAATGTACAGATTTACGAAAACACATCAACTTACTATTAAATTCGCAAACAATTCGAAAATTACATATTCATAAGCAACCATGATATTTTAATAGTTTTTATCCATACGAAAATTCAACAATATGATTACCGCAATGAATGTCAAACCCACAAAAATGATATCCAATCCAGAAGTAATAGTCGGAGCACACCATAACACATTAACAAAATGTTGACACAAATAAACATATACTTTGATGTGGAATGAATGCAACAAGTAAAAATCCAACTCCGCTAACCAAACACCGCTTCATCCACCCTACACACCTTATAAGGGCTACCGAAGGCCCGTCCACCCTGCACACCACATAGAACCATAATAGACTCATCCACCCTACACACCACAATGTCAAACTATGCCACTGAAACAACAATATGCAACTGAGCTAGCAAATGTATATAGAGTGCAGTAAACTGTTGTACAGAAATATTGCAGTTAAACTGCCCAAACAAACTTCCTTCTCTTCACAAAAAAAATCCCAGAATTTTCATGCAACTGCGAAATGCACACTACTTGCAAACAATCATACAGAAACAGTTTACACATATTTGAATGGTCAATTTCAGAATCAGTTATACCTGTGTTCAACTATTAGGTAACATCTCAAATCCAAATACAGATACAACAATTTACAAGAACAGATAAGCTCATTTAATTAACAAATACTTCATTGCAACACTTATGTTAGATACAGTCAGTGTTGTGCAAATGGTTAAACCATACAGAAAAACTCTTATTCAAAGTAACAGAATCAATGTCACAGCAGAACACGCTAATCACGATATCTCAAATGTCACAAAAATTTAATCCAACAAAAACAAATGATAACAAGTTTGACCACAAATATAGTCCTTCACACTCCTACAGCACTTTTAGCCTCTAAGAAATCGATCAAAACTAAAAACAAACCACTTTGCGAAAAGGGTGAAAAACTACAAAAACAGGGCCACATGGTCGTGTAGAGACCTCCACGCCTGTATCCAAGCTACACACGTCCATGTGGAGGAGACACACACTCGTGTGACCGAGTTACATGGCCATATGAGTAGCACGTGTAACTCACTGTCCAAAATTGTCAAAATAAGGTGCAGGGCAGATACGAGTGCCGTGTGTCCAAGGCACACGCCCATGTGGCTATGGGACACGACCGTATGTCCAAGGCACATGCTTGTGTGAAAATCGACAAAGCCTAAGAGCACCACTAAGATTTTAAGGCAGCAGTTTACAAAAGTATAGGAACCCCAATAAAGAAAAGAAAGAAAAATTAGAATCTCAAATTTTTCTTTTTTGAAAGAGGGAGAAAGACTGACGTGAAAGGGAAAGTGAAGAAGGTGAGAACTTTTGGGTTTTCAAATAAAATAAAATAAATAAGTATTTTAAAACTTAAAAACAAATTTAAAAGAAAAACAATTCCTCAAAACACACATGAGGTTTTGGACCTAGAACCTAAAGGTAAACTAACACACATCCAACTACCGAACCAACAAGCTCATTTTAACATTAAAATGCAAAAATAAAAACCTACTCATTGACCCTCACTACAAACCTCAAAACTTCTAACCCCAAATTTCGGGGTGCTACAGAAATCGTTCAAAAGTGTTGGGTGCTATGATAAATTACATTGTACTCGTTGTGAATACTTAATTTTGATTTTGAAAATACATTACTAAAAAAGAAACCATAAATCTCAAAAGAATTAGACTTCATAGAAAGTTTAAACTTTAAGCATAGTTTGTTTCAATAGGTGGATGGTTTATTAAATTTTCCATTGTGTAAATTGAACGGGATGAGGGTGAATTATAGGGCTTGGAATAGAATTGTTTGGGAATTAGATAGTAAGGGTATGTATTCGGTTAACAATTTTACTTTTTCCTTTGGCAAAAAGCGAGAGCGAGTGCTGCTAGTATGATTTGGTCTAGTCGAATGTCGAAAAAGGTATATTGTAAGATTTTAGTTCAAATATATGGGCAAATTTAAGTCTCAAATTAGATGAGTCAACTTGAAGTAATTAAGAGATTTAATTTTCATTCTTTTTTCATTTATTTGGTTACTTGATGGACATACATGAGCAAAAGTTGATTTTGCTCTTCCTTCTACCTATTAAAGTTACACATAAAACTAATAGTTTATTTATAGTATGAGATCAGCACATTCTCAAGTAACTAAGGAGATAAATAAACATATAAAATAAAATAATTATCCAAAAAAAATCTCCATTTTGACTTTCGAAACAAAGCCTTAAACTCCAAGCAAATTCAAATCAACCTTGGCTCTAAGTCAAAGACTTTAAAGAATAAGGATAAAATTTGATGCCCATTAAAAAAATACTTCATTTCTCTTCAAATTCTACAAAAGGATAAAAATAAGTAACCTACATAAATAAAATCAAGTGGAGCACGATACGATGATCATTTGTGGATTCGACCCGTAACAAAAATATACAATTCGCAAGTGCCAACCAAAAGTTTGTACTTTTTCTATCCCAACTTTTTGCCCTAAGTGATGTTCTAACATTGCATGTAGTAGCTGAAACATAGATGGTTAAAGTTCTAGCAATCCCCCCTTTTACATTTAAAGAAAAAAACACATTTTAGCTTATGATTAAAAAAAAGTCAACAATAAGAAAATAAGTCTCCCTTTAACTCACAACGTCATGCTAGAACCCCCTTTCTACATTCATCAAATCAAATTATCAACCAAGGAATTTGAATGTAATATAAGCATGGAGTTTAAAATTGAAAACTTTATAAAGTATCTGTTAGAATTAAGTGACCTAAATTCTTATTTAAATAAAATACGATGGAAAATAAAATAAAAGTAAAATCCATATAGAACTAGACTTCTTTTATTTTATTTTAGAATAAGGTTTTTAAACCTTATTAAACTCCATCTATTTTATATTGATTAGGATAAGGTGTTTCAATCCTACTAGAATATGGCTTTGCAAGCCTATAAATGGACATAGTCTATTCCTCTTGTATTTGATTCAAATTTTTCGACATAGTGAATTTTCTTCTCCTCTGCCCGTGGTTTTTTCCTGAAAGGGTTTCCACGTAAAATTTATGTGTTATTTATTTTATTTATTTTATTTTATTTTATTTTTCACAAATTGGTATCCGAGTTTGTTGGTTATTCATCTCGATCAAGGTAATGGCGTCTTTGAAGTATGAAATTCCGCTGTTGGATCGTAACACCAGATTTGCGTTGTGGCAAATTAAGATGCAAGCAGTTCTTGCACAGATGGATTTGGAGGATTCCCTGCTAGGGATAGATAAGATGCCTTCGACATTAACAGATGAAGAGAAGAAGCGTAAGGATCGAAAGGCATTAACACAATTACATCTGCATTTGTCCAATGAAATTTTACAGGATGTGATGAAAGAGAAAGCTGCCGCTGCATTATGGAAGAGGCTAGAACAAATATGTATGTCGAAAACTCTAACAAGCAAGTTGCATATGAAGCAGCGTCTTTATGCTCATCGTTTGGAGGAAGGTGCGTCGTACACGAACACTTAATGTTGTTTAAAGAAATTCTCTCAAACTTGGAGGCCATGGAGGTTCAGTATGATAAGGAAGATCTAGGGTTGATTCTACTTTGTTCGTTGCCCCCGTCTTATTCAACCTTTAGAGACACAATTTTATATGGCCGCGAGTCTCTCACAGTTGATGATGTTTATTATTCTTTAACCTCGTATGATACGATGAAGCATCTTGTGGTTAAACCCGACTCTTAGGGAGAGGGTCTCATTGTTCGTGGGAGACAAGATCAGAATGCTAATGATGATCGTGGGAGACAAGATCAGAATGCTAATGATGATCGTGGTAGGACACAGGAACGGAATCCTCGTGGTAAATCTAAGGGTAGATTGAAGTCTTCAAACAGAGGTAAAACTTGCAACTTCTGCAAGAAGAAAGGGCACATTAAATCTGAGTGCTATAAGCTACAAAATAAGATTAAAAGGGAGGCTACGAATCAAAAGCGAAAACAACCAGAAAATTCTGGTGAAGCTGATGTTGTAGAAGACTACAGCAATGGTGAACTTTTAGTCGCTCATCAATGATTCTAAAGTAAGCGAGGTGGATACTTGATTCAGTTGCACCTTCCACATGAGTCCCAATCGAGATTGGTTTACAACTTACTGGCACAAGATCTAAAGGTGTTGTTTTGATGGGAAATAATGCTTCATGTAAAATCGCGGTGTTGGAACAATTAAAGTTAAGATGTTTGATGGAGTTGTCAAAACACTTAGTAACATGCGGCATGTTCCAGAATTGAAAAGAAATTTAATTTCGTTGAGTACTCTTGATTCAAAAGGGCATGATACACAAATGAAAGTGGGGTTTTAAAGATTTCAAAGGGTCCCTTGTTGTGATGAAAGGCGGAGAAAGATTGCCAAGTTATATGTTTCTGAGGTTCTCTTTATTCTTGGTGATGCAAATTGCCGCTTCCTCTTCCTTGCCGGATGATGATATTACTAAACTTTTGCATATGTGCCTAGGGCATATGAGTGAGAATGGCATGGCAGAATTAAACAAAGAGGACTTCTTAATGGGCAAGGAATTTGCAAACCGAATTTCGTGAGCCTTGTGTTTTTAGGAAGCAAAGAGAGTTCGATTCACTAGAGGAATCCATAACACGAAGGAACGTTGGAGTATATTCATTCGATCTGTGGGGCCATCCAGAGTGCCTTCGAGAGGTGGAGCTAATTATATGCTAACCTTTATTGATGATTTTTCCATAAAAGTTTGGGCGTTTTTCCTGAAGCAGAAAAGCGATGTGTTTTCCGCATTTAAGTCTTGGAAAATTATGATTGAAAAACAGAAGGGAAAACAGATAAAATACCTCCGCACAGACAATGGCTTAGAGTTTTGTTCTGATGAGTTTAATAGATTGTGCAAGTCAGAAGGGATCATGTGACACTTGACAGTTCGTCATACTCCACAGCAAAACGGCATTGCAGAACAAATGAATAGAACGATCATGGAGAAGGTTTGATGTATGTTGTCAAATGCCAACTTACCGAAGGCATTTTGGGCAGAAGCAGCCTCTACTGCATGTTTTTTGATCAATCGATCTCTATCCGTTTCCATTGAGAAAAAGACTCCACAAGAGGTATGGTCTGGTAATCCTGCTAATTATTCTGATTTAAAAATTTTTGGGTGTCCTGCGTATGCTCATGTTGATAATGGAAAATTGGAACTGAGATCTATTAAATGCATTTTTCTTGGTTATAAAGCTGGTGTAAAAGGGTATAAGTTATGGTGTCCTGAAAATAGAAAAGTTGTGATTAGCAGAGATGTTGTTTTTGATGAAACGCTATGCTACCTAACTTATCTCTTAAAGACTCTTCCAATAAAGAAAATCAAAAGCGGTGGAGCATCGATTAATCTGAGTCAACTCCTCAAGCGAACAAAAATTAAGAATAGAGTTGCTTCTTCACCACAATACTCTATCGCCAAAAACAGAACTAGAAGAGAAATTAAACCTCCAAAGAAGTATGCCGAGGTTGATCTAGTTGCTTATGCTTTAAATGTGGCTAAAGATATAGATGCAAATCAAGAGCCATCTAATTATTCTGAGGCGGTTAGCTGTGAAGATCCAGAAAAGTGGATGTTTGCTATGCAAGAAGAGATGGAATGACTCCACAAAAATAGAACATGGGACCTTGTGAAACTTCCTAAAGGTAAAAAGGTTGTTCGTTGTAAATAGGTGTTTAAAAAGAAAGAAGGGACTCTAGGAGTTGAAGAACCCAGATATAAAGCAAGGCTTGTTGCAAAGGGTTACAGTCAAATTCCAGGAGTGGACTTCACAAATGTGTTCTCTCCAATTGTTAAGCATAGTTCAATTCAAGCTTTGCTTGGTATTGTGGCCATGCATGATTTGGAGCTTGAGCAGTTAGATGTAAAAGCGCATTTACGCATGGAGAACTTGAGGAAGATATTTACATGCAACAACGGAGGGTTTTATAGTCTCGAAAAAGAGGACTATGTTTACTTCTTGAGAAAGTCCCTTTACGGTTTGAAACAGTCACCAAGACAAGGGTACAAGAGATTTGATTCCTTTATGACTTCTCATGATTTCAAAAGAAGTAGTTTAGGCAGTTGTGTTTACTTTAAGAAAAAGCGTTGATGGTTCTTTTGTGTATCTACTTCTTTATGTTGATGACATGTTGATAGCAAGAAAAGATAAAGGAGAGATAAGAAAGGTTAAAGCCCAACTAAGTGAAGAATTTGAGATGAAAATTTAGGACCAAAGAAAGAAGATCTTTGGGTATGGAGATTCTCGAGGATAGAAAAGCAAGTAAATTGTACCTAAGTCGGAAGGGTACATTGAGAAAGTCCTTTACTGAGTTCAATATGCAGAGTGCTAAGCCTGTTAGTACTCCTTTAGCGACCCATTTCAGACTTTCATCGGCCTTGTCTCCTCAATCAAATGATGAGATTGTGTATGACCGATTTTGGGCCTAGTCGAACAATGGTTTCGGGACCACTATTCGAGGCGAGAAAATTATTTTAGTATTATTTTATGTGTTATAATATAATTTTATAAGTGCATGTAAATTTTGGTAAGTTAATTTTAGCGATTTCTAGTCCAATTTGAAAAAAGACTAAATCGCGTAAAAGGTAAAAGTTGTATTTTAGTGCCTAAAGGTGTTAATAGACTAGAGAACTAAAATTGGAGGCCTTTAAAGGGCAATTGGACCCTTTTAAGTGTGTGGTCGGCCAAGGGAGACAAAATTTTAAAAAGCCAAAATTTATGGGATATTAGGTGACTTTTGACCAAATAGGTAATAAAATAAAATAGGATGATATCATCCCTTTTCATCTTCTCTCCACCGATTTTTCCAGCCAAGAAATGGGTTTTGAAAGCTTCATATTTTCAGCAACTTTGAGGCTTAGCAAGTAAGTGATTTTAATGTCTTTCTTGAAGATTTTTACATTTTGTAACCCCTAAAGCATGAGCTTTCATAAGAGGGACTATTGTGCAAAATGATGAAGAGTCTAGGGTTTTCCATGAGAGTAAATGTGTTGTTTGTTGTGTTTTTATGGAAGATTATGAGTTCTAGTTGTCTAATAAACAACTTTTGTGAAAGAAATTGCATGAAAACACCTTAAAAAGGGCTAAATTGCTAAGTTGTAAAATGAGTTGTAAATGTGTGAAATAGTTAAAATTATGAGTTGTTATAGTTATGAAAACGGTTCATCTAAACTCAAGGAGTAAAGAAATGTGATAAAAATTATTTTACGAGCCTAGGGGTAATTTGGTAATTTTGGTAAAATATAGGGGCAAAATTATAAAAATAGCCCAAGTGTGTCAATGGACTAATTTGATCAGTACATTGTTTTAATAAGTTGAATGTGATGTTTTAGATGATGAAAATCGGGATTTGGACCTAGAACGGAAAGAAATCGATTAAGGGATAATTACGTCTTTTTTTTTTTTACTTTTGTGGTATTGAGGTAAGTTTGTATGTAAACAATACCATGTTATACATGTATTTAAAGGTTATCATTACATGAATTGTACAAATATTAATGTGTATGTGATTAATAGAAATATGATAAGACAAAGTCTTAATAGACGAGGAAAAATCCCGTTTGAACATTTGGAATAGAATAGGATACGAGTGACATGTCACTAGGAATTATGAGTCTAGATGACTAGCTCGAGAGTGAGCATTGAAATGTCATGAGATATGAGGTAGCTTTCGCTACAATTGAGGCACTTATGTGCAAAGGCTTTTCCGAGTATCCAATTAGTATTCCAAGTGTTCAACGGGTAATCCAAGGAAAGAGTTGATGATGGTCCCAATGAGGTAAGTCGTTGGTGAGTATGCACTTGAGTTATGTTACGAGTTGTGCAAGTATGTATACTAAGCCTATGACAATGTCTTGATATGTGATGATCTATGATGCATAATATGTGTTCTTACCATGATGGATGAAATGATGTTGTATTAATTTTGTGAACAATGATCATGAATGAGTAACTTAGCCTTGACAGATTTGAGTTACTGCAGTAGTGTAACTTTGAAAATACACTAAAAATATTGGAAAATGAGTTAGAGGCAGAAAAAAATATGGGATTAAATCTTAATGAGTCTATTTTCACATGAAAGAAACAGGGGAAGAAAAAGAATTCTATATTGTGTGATATTTGAATTCTTGTAAAATAGGGTCTGAATGAATTCGAGATCCCCTGTTTTGATTTTATAAATTCACCATAAATTGTAAAAAAATTATTAAGAGTCATAAATTACATGAATGGATTCCTTATTGAGTCTATTTTTACGGGAAACAAACGGCATGGTCATTGGAATTTTGTACAGGGAGAAATTCGGTTCATAGTGTACAGGGGTTAGAGTAGTCATACCCTGAAACATGGAATACTTTAACTAATAAAATGTACTAAATGGCTCAACCAAAAATTTTGAAAATTTTATGGAAGAAATAGAAATGAGTCTAATTTCAGGTAAAATTTATGGAACTTAATTCGTAGTTTCATAGCTCCAGATATAAATAATTTAGTGACTGTTGTGCAGGAAGACAGCTTGTCGTAAACTTAAGAATATGTTGTAAACATTGATAAAACTGTTTGAGTTGCTTATAAGATATTGATTAGAACCATATGTGAATTTTGAATTGTGATGTTAGGAAATGATATATAAGTGGTTTTGATATGATGAAATTGATGTACAAGATATGTATATGTGGTGAGGCCGAAATGGCTAATATTAAATGTGTGCAAGTTATCTGAAGGGCCTTTATGAAAATGTGTGCTATCTTATTTGTATAGTAAGGCCGAATGGTTACTTAGAAATGTAATATGGCTGAGTGGTTATTTAAATGAAAGCAAAGTATATGATGTATTAGCAAGTAATGATAAAAGCATTATCTTATATATGTGCTTGTGTATGTGGTGTGGCCGAATGGGCAAGTGTGAAATGTACATATGTTTATGTGTATATAATGTGGCCGAATGACCAATTATCAAATGTGTGTATTATTATATATTTGATGAGGCCAAAGTTAGTAAAAAAGTATATAAAATAAATTGTGCTGAGATTGTATCCGGGTTTAAAGTCCCGTAGGCTTTGTCTTGGTGTTATGTTCGGGTTTTATACCTCGCAGCCAAATGCTAGTGAATTCGATAAAGCATATGACTACGAGATCCTATGCTAAGATGATAAATTGAACTCTTATTACACATTAAGTGATTCGGTATGTGATATATATATTATTTATGTGAGATTGATCGACGAGAATATATATTATTTATGTGAGATTGATCCGACGAGAATAAAGAATGTGTAATGAGAAGCATATGAAAAGATGTGGTAAATTCATATGTATATTTGTATATGTGTGCATTCAGTTATTATGCAAAGTTACAAGATAGTTTTCGATATGCCATTTAACTATGAATGTTGAAAGTAAGTGTGGGTAAGAAATGATACACTAGTGAAATTTGAAAGAATTAAAGTTAATCCTAAGCTTGTAAATACTATGTTTATATGAGTTTGAGTATAAGCGGAGTAAAATGATATGTGTTTGTGCATAATCGGCCAAATAGTATTGTACTCGTAAAGTGTTATGTGATTTGAACATTTGGTTTGTTTTAAGTTCAACTGTTTAAATTGCTTAAGACTTACTAAGCTTATGAAAGCTTACTTTGAATGTTATGTTTCTCTGTTTATTTTTGTAGATCGTTGACTCTTACTATTAGCACGGGGATCGTCAGCACTTCGTCACACTATCTACTATTGTGGTTATCATGTGTTTTGGACTTAGCTTATGGCATCTATAGGTTAGACTATAAGTAGAATGATATTTTGACTATTGTATATAAGCCATGCAAATATGGCATCTTATAGAAGTTTACTTTTATAAGTTTTAAATTCGATCTTTGTTTGTATCTAGTAGTTGTATATATAAATGATCTTTTATTTAAGAAAAGGCTCAAAATTTTACTGTTCTGATCCGATTCCTAATTTCTGGTAACGCCTCGTCCTATTCCGGCGACGGCTACGGGATAGGGGTGTTACAGATTGAGTACATGTCACATGTTCCATACTCTAGTGCAGTGGGATCTCTCATGTATGCTATGGTTTGTTCACGTCCAGATTTATCATATGCAGTCAGTGCAGTTAGCAGTTATATGGCAAATCTTGGTAAAGAACATTGGAAAGCAGTTCAGTGGATTTTAAGCTACATACGAGGCACTACTGATGTTTGCTTACAGTTTGTAAGAACTAAAGATGGAGTTATAGGGTATGTTGATGCTGCTGGAGACCTTGATAGAAGAAGATCTCTCACAAGTTACGTCTTTACAATCGGAGGTTGTGCAATTAGTTGGAAAGCCACTTTGCAAACTACATCGCTTTGTCTACCAATTGAAGTTGAGTACATGGCGATTCGAGGCTTGTAAAGAAGCTATTTGGTTGAAGGGACTATTTAGTGAACTCAATGAAGACCTTCAAATCAGCCAAGATTTTGTGACGATCAGAGTGCCATCTTTCTTACAAAAGACCAAATGTTTCATGAGAGAATAAAACACATTGATATTCAGTATCATTTTGTTCGTGATATTATTGCTTGTGGTGATATTGTTGTGAGCAAAATTAGTACTCATGAAAATCCTGCAGATATGATGACTAAGTCACTTCCTATAACCAAGTTTGAGCATTGCTTAGACTTGGTTGGTGTTCATTGTTGAAGTTAAACCCTTAAGGGGTTTTATGGAAGAGGTGGAGAACTTGTTTATTAAAAGTTCGAGATGAAGAACTTGTTCATTGAGAATTTGTGTCAAGGTGGAGATTGTTAGAATTAAGTGACCCAAATTCTTATTTAAATAAAATACGATGGAAAATAAAATAAAAGTAAAATCCATATAGAACTAGACTTCTTTTATTTTATTTTAGAATAAGGTTTTTAAACCTTATTAAACTCCATCTATTTCATATTGATTAGGATAAGGTATTTCAATCCTACTAGAATATGGCTTTGCAAGCCTATAAATAGACATAGTCTATTCCTCTTGTATTTGATTCAAATTTTTCGACATAGTGAATTTTCTTCTCCTCTGCTCGTGGTTTTTTCCCGAAAGGGTTTCCACGTAAAATTTGTGTGTTCTTTATTTTATTTATTTTATTTTATTTTATTTTATTTTTCACAGTATCTTTAAAAAAAATCAAAATCAAGTTTAAATTAGCAGCATCATCAAACACTATGAACAACTTAGCATGACCAAAGCTTATTTAGTGCTGATCTTCTCCCCTTTTTGGGAAAAAAATTTCGAAGTGTTTCCTCCTCTAAAATTGACTTCAAAAATAAAGAAATCCCCTTAGGAGAATGCATCACAAAATATCATGATTAAAAACTCCCCCTATTACCTTGGGTTATAAAAAAGTATGCTTATTCATCAATTAGTCAACCAAACATCTCAAACCACAAAGGATACATACAGGACGATAAATCAAAGTGCACAACTAATGAATAAGATATCAATTTTGAAATAAATTCCATGATCCCCATGATCATGATCACCAAAAAGGGGCAACAGGAGAAAATATGCAATCTTTCAAAACCAAATCAGCAATGTAAAATGCCATAGCCATCAGTCACCATTTCAACTCAAATTTAAACATTTTCTGCTAGTTATCCTTCCCCTTACCCAGTTCTCTTCTCCAAGTTGCAAATCAACTCAACAAACTTTACCTTTTTTACAACCAAATCAGCATTGACTGAATCTGATGCGTCGTGAGCTAACTAAAAATTTGACTAAGGTAAGTGCACCTATCAATTAATAGTATAGGTACGGTGAGGAAAGATATCGTTCCCACGAAAACTAAAAGTACTAGTAATTTATTTTCTTTCTATTATTTAAATGAATAATTCAAATGGTTGATTAAAAATTAAAATTAACTAAATTAATTAACTAACGAGCACGACAAAGAACAATTCACAAAAATAATCAATTAACAACCAAGAAGCAAAACAATACCCAGGAAAGAATCCACCTAGACTTCATCTGTCATTATCAATTTAAATTACGCAATTTCTTTACTTAGTAACTTGATCCGTAGAAATCTGTAAATTATGCTAATATCTCTTTCGAGATTAAGAGCAACTAACTTTAGGTTGATTAATTAAAATATCTGTCCAATTAAATCCTCGATTATCACATTAACTTAATCTATAGATCCCCTATTAAATTTAACTTTAATCCGGTAGACTTATGTCATCCTATTTTTAGAATTGTATGCAACTCCACTTAATTACACAAGATCTACTCTTAAACAGGGTCTATTCCTTTTTCAGATTTAAGCACATCAAACTGGATCAATAGTCTAGAAATATTAAACTAAAAATAAGCACACATGATTGAAAACAAGATCTAAGTATTTATTGCGTAAAATAAAAATCAAAAGACAAAATTCATCATAGGATTCATCTCCCTAAGTATTTAGAAAATTAGTTCATGCTTGCAAATAAAAACAACCAAAATATAGTATAACTATAAGAAACAAATAAAATCATGATGGCTTCCTAAGAAATCGAATGCAAATATTCAATCTTGACGGAAATCTGCTTCAGAAACAATTTCAATGGTGTTTTTTAAGTTGTTTTCTTGAATATTTTATGGCAGCTCCCTCATATCTTCTTATTTTTATCATATATACGTCTTCGAATGCCCAAAAACCTAAAAATCATGTTTTTTTTGTTGTTCAGAGTGCAAATTTGTGCAATCGAAATAGTCTACCACATAGTCATGTGGTAGCCCGTGTGGAATGGGTCAGCCCGTATAGCTCTTATAGGTTGCTCTGATTTTTTTATTTTTGCTCTATTTTCACTCGCTTTTCGCTCCTTTTGATCCCAATTGCTTTATAAAACATCAAAACATGAATTTAAAGGATTAGGGGCATAAAATTCACAATTAACATCGAATAATCACCCAAAATGCATTAAGAATACGGTTAAAACACATTACTTTTAATACTTATCAAATTTTATTTCTGCCCTTAAGAGATCCAAAAATCTATGCCATTTTTTGTAGCTACAACACAGTGAGTTGAGATTATCCTATCTAATGTTATAACAAGGTTTCCATCATCCTTTTTTTCCTCAAAGTAAAGAAAATACTTATGGTTTTGTGTTTGATTTGAATTCATTCGAGCCCATGCTCAAAGCAGTTTTTGGTACAAGAATAGCAAATAAGGTTGTCCGGTTGAAAGCGGGAACAACAAGAATTCGTGTAACAGCCCAATTTTAGCTATATCGGAGCAGTGGTTTTGAAACCACAAATCCGATGTCAAAAAATTATTTTAATATTATTTTATGGGTTTACAGCATGATAGTATGTATGTTTGAAAATTTTGTGAGATAATTTTATCATTTAATTGCTCAATTTGAGAAAAATGACTTAATCGCGTAAAATGTAAAAGTTGCATACTATTTATTTAAATTGATTAATAAAATTATAACAAAACATGATTTTGTTCATCTTTCTTGCCATTTCCAAAAATTCAAAGGAGAAAAACACCATTTTTATGCATATTAGGGTTCGGCACTTGCAAGGCTTAATTGGTAAGTGTTTTGAGCTCGATTTTTTATGATTTCTATATTTTTGTAATCATTGCAACTCAATCTAGCTAGCCCGTACCTTTAATTTTGAAATTATTTAAGATTTTGAGAGCTTCCATTGTTGAATCTATCAGTTCTTTGATGTTTGATGATGGATTATGAAAGCTTGATGATAGTTTTACATGTTTTATTAAGTGATTTTTGATGAAAATGCATAATAGGGATTAAATTGTGAAATATGCAAATTGAGTGGTTGAAATGTGAAATAAATGAAATTTTTGGGCTTCTTGGGACTTATATGCAATTCGAGCAAGCTTGGGTGTAATGAAATTATGTGAATTTTGTGTATTTGTGAAATAAGGACTAAATTGATTAAATGTGAAAGTTTAGAGGCTAATGTGTAAAAATTCCCGACTGAGTTATTTTGGACTAAATTGAATGAGTAGATGAATAATAAGTTAATTTTGAAATCATATAGATCAAGAAAGAAAGAATTCGGATTTAGATCGGGGTGAAAGCAAGATTGTCGATTAGTCGATTCGATCCGTCATTTCCGAACACGAGGTAAGTTCATATGTAATTAGCTCTATTATAATCCTATTTAAATGTTTTGATATTGCATAAATTGTAAATTTTAGACTATGAACTTGTTCGACCATGATTCGATAATAATTCGACTATGATTTGGTATTGGAAATTCTCGGTTGATCCTTAGGAATAGTCTAGGATATTAATGACATGTCATTAGGGTATTAAGTTGGCTTCAAGCCATGATATCAGCACTTCGAGTGCGAGGTATACCTTGATTTGGCTACGGGCCATGGTATAGGTACTTATCAATTGAGATCCTTAAATATCCGACTTCTATTCTAGATGGTTCAACGGGAAATTGAAAGATGTGGACTAGAATGAGATTGGTACGAGTTGGTACAGGTACGTACGTGAAGTTTATAAACATTGAATTCATGAAATGGATAAATTCTTGGAAAGCTATTGAATGAATAATGGAATGGTTTTAAGATTTAATGTATTTGTATTCATTTATATTGATTGAATTTTGAAT
Source organism: Gossypium arboreum (assembly GCF_025698485.1). Lineage (NCBI taxonomy): Eukaryota > Viridiplantae > Streptophyta > Magnoliopsida > Malvales > Malvaceae > Gossypium > Gossypium arboreum. The sequence continues at coordinate 6,876,116 of NC_069073.1, read as the reverse complement.
GAATAGTAAAGTTTCTCATTACGTTAATATGAACTTACTAAGCTATGAACCTTACTTTGTGTTATTTTTATATGTTTTATAGTGAATTAAGGCTAGCTCAGATTCGAGAGTCATCGAGAACATCATCGCACTATCTTACATCTATTTGGTACTTTTGAGTTGAGTAAATTTGGTATATGGCATGTATAAGCTAGATATGGTATTTTGGTTGTGAATATAGCCATGAGAGTTGGCTTGTAAATGTTGTTAATATTGATATGTGTTTGGTTATATTAAATGGCTTGTAAAGGTGTATGTTTTGGTATATATTTATATAGTCATGAGTAATGGCTTGTTTTGGTATGTTTTGGTATGAAAGTTGGTTATTTATAAGGAAGTTATGTATGTGTGAATTATGGTAAATGAACTATAATGTTTGATTTTGTTTTAGCATGTATTTGGCTAAGTAAATAGTAGTGAATTGAGACTTGGAATAAATGAGAGTATAATGGTATTAATTGTGCATTTGTTGAATAATTTTGGCTACTTATTTGTGTGATGAAATGGTACCATTTGAGTGTTTATAGGTATGTGCAAAATGGGTGGCAAATTGGCCTTGCAAATGGTCTATTTTTGTCCACACGAGCAGAGACACAGGCGTGTGTCTCAGCCGTGTGTGACACATGGTCATGTTACATGGACGTGTGTCCTATGGTGTTGACATTAAAATGAAGTTAGTATACTCCACACGGTCTCACACACAGGCGTGTGACTGGCCGTGTGGTACAAGTCAGTATACCCCCTAATTGACACACGGCCTAGCACACGGGCGTGTGACTTGGCCGTGTTGCATAAGTCAGTATACCCTACAATTTTGGCACGGCCTAGAACATGGCCTGGCACATGGGCGTGTGTGGCCACTTCGAAGGGCACACGGGCTAGACACAGACGTGTGGTTGGCCATGTGACCCAAGTCAGTATGTATGCCCTGTTTTTACACGGTCTGAGACACGGGCGTGTCTGGAGCCGTGTAAGGCACACGGCCTGTTCACACAAACGTGTGACCCCTGTATGTTTGAAAAATTTCTAAGTTTCCAAAAATTATTATATGTTATCGGTTTAGTCCCAAACCACTTCTAAAGCATGTTTAAGGCCTCGTAGGCCCTAATAAGGGACAAAGTGATTATGTTGAATGGTATTTGAGTATAAATGCATAAATGTATGAGTTATGTATGCTATTTGATGTATATTGATCGGTAATGCCTCGTAACTCAACTCCGGTGACGGATATGGGTTAGGGGTGTTATAATTCGTCTAGCCGAAAACACAGGTGAGATTTCGGTAAAGGGTTTATTGTTATAAATATCACAAACCAGCTTAGTTTTCAAATTTTTAATTTTCCACTATGCAAAAAAATATTTTCGAACCGAATTTTTCCCAACACGAGTCCACCATTCTCCAACAGCTTCCCAAGAAATTTCATCTGCTAAAAAGATCAAATCCCTCGTACAAGACTATCAATATGCATAGCTTGACAAACCAAGTAGCAATGAGACTCAAGTTATTGAACTATCATCTTTCATAGATTCCATGGTTGCAAACCAAGCACATGATCACCTTCACATATGTCTGAAGCTTGCACTTATGCCAATTGAAAAAGCCTTCAGTTTTTTTTTAATGTTCCAAATAGTTGCTCTAACTGTTGTTGCAATACAACACATGTTGACAAGATAGTATAACTAACAAACTTGAAAAGAGAGTAAGGCAAGGAGAAAAATCATCACACGATATTTGTTAACATAATTTAAATTTTTCAATCCTACTCTATGAAGCCTCACTCATTGAATGATCTTATTTAATAAATGATTCGAATCACCTACCTAAAGTTCAATCTACCCTTACTGTAATAGGTTATTTTTCGTGGGGTCGAAAATAGTGGTTTCAAGACCATGATTCTAATGAGTGATTTAATATTTTAATGCTTATTTAATGTCTATAGGATTACTTAGGGTTTTATTTAATTTTTGTTATTAAATTTTAATGTTTAGCTAGTTAATTTAGTAAAAATGCCTAAATTGTAAATAATGCAAAATTTGAATTCTATTCGCTATAATGGTTAAATAGCTATGAAATTTTAATCTAGTGGACTTAGATGATAATTAAAACATATATTAAGATAGTGGATTGTGATGGAAAGGTTCTTTTGTGATTTAATAGATTTTAAAGGTTAGTTTAGTAATTAAATAAATTAAGTTCAAATTAATATAAATGATAATTAAAATATATATTAAGATAGTGGATTGTGATGGAAAGGTTCTTTTGTGATTTTAATAGATTTTAAAGGTTAGTTTAGTAATTAAATAAATTAAGTTCAAATTAATAAAATAAAGATGAAACAAATGTCAACTTCATCATTTTTCTTTTCTTTCTTGGCTGAACACCATTTTTAAGAATGAGGAAGCTTTCGGTTGTGGTTTTGCTCATGCATGGTAAGATTTTGAGTCTCGTTTTTAACAATTTTTTTATATTTTTGAACTCATTTTAGCTTAATCTACTTAGCTCAGGGGTTAATTTGTAAAATTATAAAAGTTTGAGGGACTTTCCATGATATATTTTAAGTGTATTTTGATGTTTATTGATAGATTATTAATTTTGGCTATTATATGGACAAGTTTTGTTAAGTGAATATTAGTAAATTTAGGGCTTAAGGATTAATTTGATTAAATGGTAAATTGCATATAAATTGTGTGAATTGAGGAAAAATATGAGTTGATATAGGTAAAATAAAAAAAATCAATTAGCATTTGTTCGATGAGAAAGTGGTGAATTTGCAAGTTATGGTCTTCAGGATTAAATGGTATAAAAGTTAAAATGTTAAGAGTAAATTGGTAATAAATAGAAAATGGGGTCATAAGTTGGAATTGATTGTTTTAAGCTATTTGAAATACTTAATTGAATAAAATTCATATTTAGATTAAGGTACTAATCAACCGAACTTAGACCGAGGAAAAGCTAAAGTGGTGGATTAGTCATCGACCTCGTTTTTGCAATTGTTTTATTGAGTTAAGTTCGTATATTCTTTTTAAAATGTTTTCATTGAATTGGTAAAATTAGTGATAGTTTTCTTGTATATGTAATTATGTTTGATGTACGAATATGCTTTAAATTGTGAAAAGGAAAAAAGTAGGATTGAAATACATTTGGTATTACCAAATTCTTGAAAAGGTTATATCCGAAACGGATATCAAATGAAAAGGTTGTTACCCTAAAAGGTTTAACATATAAAAGGTTATTGAAAAGGATTTGTGGTAAGAACCAATTAGTTAAGGTTTGTATGAAATTTTAATTTAATTATGTATTTAGTTACTAACTCGTGATGTGGTGTGTATAGGAAGAATTTTACATATAGTGATTGAAATGCTTGAATGGTTAATCATGAATTCATGTTTTCATTAAGTTGAGTTCTTTTAAATGAGCCTACTAAGCATTATTACTTATGTATTTGTTTTGTCCTATTTTGTAGATCATTGGAGACTTGATTGATTGGAATCTTGACGAAGACCTATCACACTATCCAACAATCATTGTGGTAGATTTTGAGTTATTTTGGTTGGAATAAAATGGCATGTGTGGGGCTCTTGTGTATGTTAATCGGTTACCATGTTATGATCATATCTTTTGTGTAAATAGGTGATGAAACTTTTAATGTTTAGTAAGTATGGATCATTTTGGTTACTTTTATGTGTAAATTAAGTCTATGTTTTGAACTATATTTATATGAGGCTATTATGGATGAATCTTAGATAGTTGATGTTAATAGAAGTTATAAACCATGTTGTATAGTTAAATTATTTGAATGTGTATACTGTGGTACCAATGAGGGTACATTGGTTGATTGAAGAATTTGTATTGAATATGTGTGATTTTGGCATGTTTTGGGTCGTGTCTCCCAAAACAGTTGCGAGCGCTGTCTAGCATACGGCCTATGACACGGCTGTGTAACGTAACATCAAATACTCACACGACCTGGCACACGGCCTGTGACACGGTCGCGTGGCCTTATTTCGAATATACACACGAGTGGGCACACAGGCTAGGACACGGTCGTGTGATCCTACTTTGATTGTCCATAAGTTTGGGTTATGTCATACAGCAGTGTGACCCCTGTTTGCAAATTTTTCAACTTTTTCCCAAATCTTTTGATTTATTTTAAATTAATCCTCGACCATTCTCAAATTGTTTTTAGGGCCCCGAATGCTCAATTTAAGGCTCAAATGTGTAATATTGTCATGATTAGATTGAGTAGTTAGAAATTAATTTGTAAGTTGAATTATTATTCTGATTTGAAGTTAAATGTTCTATTTTTTCAATAACACTTTGTAACCCTAATCCGGCAACGGAGACAGGTAGAGGTGTTACACTTACAACAATGGTAATTATAGCCCTAACAATGAACCCTAATTGTTACAATCACTTACCCAAACACCTCACTTACAATCAATTATTACTTTCCAAAAAATACCTAAAGAGTGCCATAATACACTTCAAATAAGATGGAAATAAGGAAAGCTCTCACACAAGCACTCAAAATCATGCTCTCCAAGGAACATCGAATCAACCTATTTTGTACCAACTTAAATTTCAATGGTGTCAAAAAATGCGGTTTTGGAACCCCCTTTTTGTAAACTAAGTTTGTAAATATTGAATAGGTATATTTTCAGAGTTAGTATATAGATGAATTGAAATTTGGATATGAAATTTAGCTGAAATTGCGATTAATTAAGGCTTAGGGACTAAATTGTAAAAGTCAAATCGCTATAGATTTTTAATTAGGAAATGACTTTAGGACTTAGATAGCAATTATCCAAAGGGTCAAAGTGATTATTAACCCATTTTTTTCATGCAATTAGTGGATGGTAGTAATGTTTTTTCATTAAGTATGATTAATAATTAAATTATTATAATTAAACCTAATAAACTAAGATTAATTACATACTTAGTACAAATAGCTCAATGGAAAGAAAGATAAAAAATAATTCATCTTCTTTCACCATTGAAACTAAAGAAAAAGAAAAGAAGAAAACCTTAAGTTCCTTCAAGCTTTTGGCCACAAATTGGTAAGTGCAATCAAGTCATTTTCTTGTATTTCTATAGATACGAGGTCATGGGAGCTTGATTTAGCTAGCCCATGTACTAATTTGTTAAATTTTTAAATTTTTTAAAGTTACCAATATTGAGAATTTGATGAAATTAGTGTGAAATTGCAAGAAATTAAGCTTAGATTAACAAAAGGACTAAATTGTAAAGTTTAATTATTAGTTTCATACATTAAGGAACCAAATTGAGTAAAATGAAAAACATTTATGAAATTTTGATAGGAAGGGAAAATAGAAGGTCCCTAATGATTTTTGGTGAAATCGGATTGTAATCTGAAACCCTAAATTAAAAGTTATGTTTGTTTTAGTTTTAAGGACTAAATTGAATAAATTGTAAAATATGATTTGCCTTATTATTTTAATATGATTTGGATGGAAGGCTTATTATTTTAATATGATTTGGTTGGAAATTGATACTATGTTATTATTTAATTATTAGCTGTAGCTAACGTCGACGCTAGGAGATATCACTAGAAAGAACATAGGTTTTCCCCCTTACTTATTGGTTAAATTGTTCCTATTTAGTTATCATTAGCATATGTTTTAGCATTTTCAATTTAGTAAATTGCATTTAATAACTTAGTGAATCCTAGCCTGTATTCTCCTTAATTTTGTTATCTTTTTGCATTAATGTCGTTGCATGAGTTAATTCTAGATTGCGTCTAGAATTATCGCCGCACCTGACAACTGTCCAGATAAGAACTAAAAATGCGTGAGTTGTCCAGTCTGGTATAACCAACCTGTACATAAAATGACAGAATAATTCTGAGCAAAAGACACATGTACTATTGGAGGAGGACATAAAAGGTTGACGTGAGAAGAAAATAAAGACTTTTTTTTTATTGATCATCATCTTCTTCATCCAACCTTGAAGCTTGCGGCTATGGCAGCTTAAGCCTCTCTCAGGTGAGCCAATGTGAAATTTGATACAAACTAACTTCTGACGAGGAGACCTAAGTGCAAGACAATAAGGAATAGAGAGATTCAGTCGAGTTGTCTAGGAATAGTATTCTCCACTTGGTTCTTTCTTATTTCTTTCTAAATGCTGGTGATTATTCTCTATTTTCTGTTTGTATCGAAGTACACATGAATTCTTGGTTAAATGTTATCTTATTCAATCTTGCTTTCATTGTTAATCTTAGGATTTGAATGTTTCTTAACACAAAAGTGTTATTGCAGTCATTAACACTGGAGAGTGCATTGACAGTTTGAGCCAATAAGCATTACAACAGAAGTTGAGTGAGGATTAGAGGAATTTAGTCCACTTGTTCTTAATAGTGCCATGTTGCCATCATCAGAAGGTGGGGTTAATGTGCATGTTTAGGTCTCAGATTAAATAGAGGAGTGACATTGGGTAAGATATACATTGAATTTTATTGCCTCGACAATCACCTATACTTTTATACCTTGTGAACACTTAGTATTCTACTGAAGATTCATGTTGGGGATCCCAGTTTATCATTATCATATTTTATCTTATTGTTTTCAAGTTATTGCATCGACAACTATCCTCACAATTTATCTCGTTTATATCTAGTTATTGCACCGACATTGATAGATAAAAGACAACCATCCCTGTGGGATATATATCCAATAAACTCACATCTGTCTACTATACTTGCGTCGACAGTTTACACTTGCATATTATTATTTTGACGTTAAACAGTCGATCACTAGGTCATCGAGAGGGAAAGAAAAAGCGAGAGTTGTCAACGAGTGACACAAGACCCCAGTTTGTATTTCTATGATTTGGAACCAAATTAATAACCGCATATTCATGTCATTTTTTATTATATAATATTGAGGTGAGTTATTAATGGTTAATTGAACTAAATTGCTATGCTTATGATTGAATATTGAGACATGGATTAAATTGAATAAAATGAGAAATGATATGAATTATCTTGAAATGTGATATGTATTATGAAATTTGAGTAGAATATGTGTATGGTATGAACGTATGTGTTTGGAAAATGAATGAGATTGTGATTGTGATTGTGATTGTGATTGAGAGTTGTATTGAATTGAATTGTGTGACAGTATTGAACACTGAAACTGTGTACTGGTTAAATTTAGGAAAACTGAATACGATACGGAATGTTGAATAGTATGCAATGTATGAATGTATTGATGATAAGATTGAAATGTGATATATGGTTTCAATGTATATTAATTTGATGTAACCCTAATAATGGTCTCGGGTACTGTCAAATTACTTGGCATGCCTTAGGTTAAAAACAATTGTTGTCGGGCTATCCGGGATGGTAGAATGTTTAGATATTGAATGTCATCATTGTCAAGCTATCCGGGATGGTAGGATAATTAACTTGTGAAAACCACAATTCTCGAGCCACCCGAAATGGTAGAATATTGGATTAAAGAACCATCGTTGTCGGGCCATCTAGGATGATAATGTACTATATAGTGCAAACAGTCGTTGCTGAGCCACCCGGCATGGTAATGAATTTGGATGACAAAATTTATTGTTGTTGAGCCACCTGGGATGACAAGAAAAGTATAAGAAAAAATGGAATGTTGATGAATTGGTATATTGTGCTTATATGTGTGTTATGATAGTTAAGGTGTGTAAACTACTATGTGAATCAATTGAAAATAAACCCTGGGGGCCGAGCAAATACGAATGAGTCGATAGACTCTAGAAATCGATTGAATGGTGGGTCAAATGATATATATATATAGATTTTAAGTGAAAAATGTAATTGAATGTACTGAAATTTGAAATGGTTTAAAGATAGGTAGTTAATAAATGACTTGAATTGATTTTACCATTGATATTATATACCTTGTGCCAATTTAATAATGCATTATTGATTTTACCATTGATATTATATACCTTGTGCCAATTTAATAATGCATCTCATTTTATCTTAATTCACAGAATTACCACTAAGCGCTTTCGCTTAGCGTACAATTTGTTTTCTCCGTGCGCAAGTTTAGTAGATTCTTGATAGTGTGACCATTATCAGACGTGTGAACGCCTGAGATGGAAATACTGCAACAAAAAGATACAAAATTAAGCAATGGTGTCTGCAAGTATACGGTTCAAATTGTAATATAGTAAAGTGTTACAACGAAACACTCCGAGAATTATCCTGAGTATCGTACACAAAGGAGACTAAATTAAACTAAAAATTATTTCTTAACATGGCTAAATAGTGATAATCTAAAACTATAATACAAAAAACCAAATTAATATTTAATAACAAAAATAGAATAAATAAGGTAAAACTAAGGGAAAAAAATTGACAATTGAAATTACTCAGATAAACAAGAATGTGAAAAAAAAATAAAAATAAAATAAAGAGCACACAGATTTTTACGTGGAAACCCTTTCGGGAAAAAACCATGGGTAGAGGAGAAGAAAATTCACTATGTCGAATTCGAATTCTTACAAAAGGAATAGACTATGTCTATTTATAGGCTTGTAAAGCCATATTCTAGTAAGACTGAAACACCTTATTCTAATCAATATCAAATTGATAGAATTTAATAAGGTTTAAAAAACCTTATTCTAAAATAAAATAAAAGAAGTGTAATTCTATATGGATTCTTCTTTTATTTTATTTTACCACTGTATTTTATTTAAATAAGGATTCGGGTCACTTAATTCTAACAATCTCCACCTTGACACGAATTCTCAATGAACAAGTTTTTCATCGCGAACTCTCAACGAACAAGTTCTCCACCTCTTCCATAAAACCCCTTAAAGGTTTAACTTCAACAATGAACACCAACCAAGTCTAAGCAATGTTGAAACTTGGTTATAGGAAGTGACTTAGTCATCATATCTATAGGATTTTCATGAGTACTAATTTTGCTCACAACAATATCACTATGAGCAATAATATCACGAACAACATGATACTGAACATCAATGTGTTTCATTCTCTCATGAAACATTTGATCTTTTGTAAGAAATATGGCACTCTGATTGTCACAAAATACTGTGCTGATTTGAAGGTCTTCATTGAGTTCACTAAAGAGCCCCTTCAACCAAATAGCTTCTTTACAAGCCTCAGTAATCGCCATGTACTCAACTTCAGTGGTAGACAAAGCGACTGTAGTTTGCAAAGTGGCTTTCCAACTGATTGCACAACCTTCGGTTGTAAAGACATAACCAGTGAGAGATCTTCTTCTATCAAGGTCTTTAGCAAAATCAGCATCAACATACCCAATGACTCCATCTCTAGTTCTTCCAAACTGTAAGCCAACATTAGTAGTACCTCGTAAGTATCTTAAAATCCACTGAATTGCTTTCTAATGTTCTCTATCGGGATTCACCATATATCTGCTAACGACACTAACTGCATATGATAAATCTGGACGTGAACAAACTATAGCATACATGAGAGATCCCACTGCACTAGAGTGTGGAACATGTCACATGTACTCAATCTCATCATCTGATTGTGGAGACAAAGCTGATGAAAGTCTAAAATGGGCTGCTAAAGGAGTACTAACAGGCTTAGCACTCTGCATATTGAACCTGCAAAGAAATTTCTCAATGTACCCCTTCTGACTTAGGTACAATTTACTTGTTTTTCTATCTCTGAGAATCTACATACCAAGTATCTTCTTTGCTGGTTCCAAATATTTCATCTCAAATTCTTCACTTAGTTGGGCTTTAACCTTTCTTATCTCTCCTTTATCTTTTGTTGCTATCAACATGTCATCAATATAAAGAAGTAGATACACAAAAGAACCATCACTGTTTTTCTTAAAGTAAACACAACTGTCAAAACTACTTCTTTTGAAATCATAAGAAGTCATAAAGGAATCAAACCTTTTGTACCACTGCCTTGGTGACTATTTCAAACCGTAAAAGGGACCTTTTCAGCAAGAAAACATAGTCCTCTTTTTCTAAGACTATAAAACCCTCTAGTTGTTGCATGTAAATATCCTCCTCAAGTTCTCCACTCAAAAATACAGTTTTTACATCTAACTGCTCAAGCTCCAAATCATGCATGGCCACAATACCAAGCAAAGCTCGAATTGAACTATGCTTAACAACTGGGGAGAACACATCTATGAAGCCCACTCCTGGAATTTGACTGTAACCCTTTGCAACAAGCCTTATTTTATATCTGGGTTCTTCAACTCCTAAAGTCCCTTCTTTCTTTTTAAACACTCATTTACAACGAACAACCTTTTTACCTTTAGGAAGTTTCACAAGATCCCATGTTCTATTTTTCTGGAGTGATTGCATCTCCTCTTGCATAGCAAACATCCATTTTTCTGAGTCTTCACAGCTAACCGCCTCAGAATAATTAGATGGCTCTTGATTCGCATCTATATCTTCAACCACATTCAAAGCATAAGCAACTAGATCAGCCTCAGCATACTTCTTTGGAGGTTTAATTTCTCTTCTAGTTCTGTTTTTGGCGATAGAGTATTGCGGTGAAGAAGCAACTCTATTCTCAATTTTTGTACTAGCTTGAAGAGTCGACTCTATATTAATCTGATACTCCACCTGCTTTTGATTTTCTTTATTGGAAGAGTCTTTAAGAGATAAGTTAGGTAGCATAGCAGTTTCATCAAAAACAACATCTCTACTAATACAATTTTTCTATTTTCAGGACACCATAACTTATACCCTTTTACACCAACTTTATAACCAAGAAAAACACATTTAATGGATCTCGGTTCCAATTTTCCATTATCAACATGAGCATACGCAGGACACCCAAAGATCTTTAAATCAGAATAATTAGCAAGATTGCCAGACCATACCTCTTGTGGAGTCTTTTTCTCAATGGCAACGGATGGAGATCGGTTGATCAAAAAACATGCAGTAGAGGCTGCTTCTGCCCAAAACAACTTTGGTAAGTTTGCATTTGATAACATACATCGAACCTTCTCCATGATCGTTCTGTTCATTCGTTCTGCAATGCCATTTTGCTGTGGAGTATGGCAAACTGTCAAGTGTCTCACGATCCCTTCTAACTTGCACAATCTATTAAACTCATCAGAACAGAACTCTAAGCCATTGTCTGTACAGAGGTATTTTATTTTTTTTCCAGCCTATTTTTTAATCATAATTTTCCAAGACTTAAATACGAAAAACACATCACTTTTCTGCTTCAAGAAGAATGCCCAAACTTTTCTGGAAAAATCATCAATAAAGGTTAGCATATAATTAGCTCCACCTCTCGAAGACACCCTGAATGGCCCCCACAGATCAGCATGAATATACTCTAACATTCCCTTTGTGTTATGGATTCCTCTAGTGAATCAAACTCTCTTTTGCTTCTCAAAAACACAGTGCTCACAGAAATTTAGTTTGCAAATTCCTTGCCCGTCAAGAAGTCCTCTTTTGCTCAATTCTATCATGCCATTCTCACTCATATGCCCTAGGCGCATATGCCAAATTTTAGTAATATCATCATCTGACAAGGAAGAGGAAGCGACAGCTGCATCACCAAGAATGATAGAACCTCAGAAACATATAACTTGGCGCCTTTCTTTGCCCTTTCATCACAACAAGGGAACCTTTGGAAATCTTTAAAACCCCACTTTCAGCTGTGTATCTGTACCCTTTTGAATCAAGAGTACTCAGTGAAATTAAATTTCTCTTCAATTCTAGAGCATGTCGCACGTCAATAAGTGTTCTGACAACTCCATCAAACATCTTAACTTTAATTGTTCCAACACCTGCGATTTTACACGAGGCATTATTTCTCATCAAAACAACACCTTCAGACACTATTTTGTAAGTTGTAAACCAATCACGATTAGGACTCATGTGGAAGGTGCAACCTGAATCAAGTATCCACTCCTCACTTACTTTAGAATCATTGACAGAAACGACTAGAAGTTCACCATCACTGTAGTCTTCTACAACATCAGCTTCACCGGAATTTTCTGGTTGTTTTCCCTTTTAATTCGCAGCCTCCCTTTTAATCTTATTCTGTAGCTTATAGCACTCAGATTTAATATGCCCTTTCTTCTTACAGAAGTTACAAGTTTTACCTCTGTTTGAAGACTTCGATCTACCCTTAGATTTACCACGAGGATTTTGTTCCTGTGTCCTACCACGATCATCATCAGCATTCCTATCTTGTCTCTCACGAATAATGAGACCCTCTCCCTGAGAGTCGAGTTTAACCACAAGATGCTTCATCTTATCATACGAGGTTAAAGAATCATAAACCTCATCAACTGTGAGAGACTTGCTGTAATAGCCCAAAATTGGGTCTAGTTGGAAAAGAGGTTTCAGGACCACAAAATCTGAGATATAAATAATTATTTTATGATTATTTTGAGGTCTATGATATGATTTCATGATTTCATGAAAATTTCGTGATGAAATTCTATGCATTTCGCGCTTAAGTTGAGAATAGGGACTAAATCGAATAAATTGTAATTTTTCCAAAGTTTGAGTTAAGGACTGTTTTGAATATTACATTAATTAAATAAGTAAAATATGATGTTTTAGATCCCGAAAAATGAGATTTGAACCTAGAATGAGAGAAAAATCGAAAATTGGAAAAGTTGGTAAAATGGTCGTTTTAATATCAAGGTAAGTTCATATGTATAATAAGCATTAATTTATGCATGTTTCAATGTAAAATTGATATATTTACTATGATCTCCGAGGTGTTGAAAGTATGTAAGTTGGTATGATAATAATACAACAATAATGCTGTAATTTATATTTGAAAGTTAAATTTAGTGAATTAATTGAATTATGTTAAATTAAATGATTATGGTGCCAAGTTTATGAATTGATTTAAAAATATGTCTATGGTACATGAAGTGCATTGAATTATCATACATAAATGTGATTTCTATGATTATGGATATTATGGGAAATTGTAAGTTCATATGATTTTTAATAAGACAATGTGTAATTTAATGTTATTGCATTGATATTAAATAAGTAATAGCCCAAAATTGGGTCTAGTTGGAACAGAGGTTTCAGGACCACAAAATCTGAAATATAAATAATTATTTTATGATTATTTTGAGGTCTATGATATGATTTCATGATTTCATGAAAATTTCGTGATGAAATTCTGTGCATTTCGCGCTTAAGTTGAGAATAGGGACTAAATCGAATAAATTGTAAAACTCGTGTTTTAGAAGTTTTTAGTATGAAATTGCCTTGGGATATTAATTAGGAGGTCTTAAATAGAAATTTGACCCATTCTTAAGTTATGGACAAAAGTTGGACATGGAGGGAATTTTTTTGAAAGTTTAGTAGTAAGGGCATTTTGGTCATTTGTATATTAAATGAAATACAATGGGAAAAATAACACAAAATTGGTTATCATCTTCATTAGTTGCTGCTGAAAATTGCTCTCCTCCATAGCTAGGGTTTCTTCAACTTTCAAGCTTCATAGTAAGTGAATTCAAGCCCCGTTTTTAATGTTCTTCACATTTTTGAAATCCTCGTAGCTTTCGGTTTACTTATTTCTACCAAGAGTTCAATTAGGGTTTATGTTTAAAATTTACCCATGAATGATAGGCATGCATTTTGTTGTTTGATGGTAGAATATGAATGTTTGAAGTTAGGGAACGATCTTTTCTAAGCGATTTTTAACAAAAACGAGCAAAAGCAAGATAATTGATAAAAATACCTATTGTTCATAACTATGTGTTAGAGTGAGAATTTGATGTTGCCATAGAAGAGAAAAATGATCAGTAGGTCATTAAACATAAGAATAAGGGCTGAAATTAAATTTTCGAGCCTTTGGGCAAAATCGTAATTTTGTAAAAGTCAGGGGGAAAAAATGTAATTTTTGTATAATGTGATTTTTGGATTAAAATAAATAGTTTGAGTGTTAAATGAGCTAAATATGTTGTTATAGATCAAGAAAGGCGTGGAATCGACCTCGAACGGGGAAAGGAGAAAGTTTTGGACTAAATTGCAAAATTCCCATATTTTGCACCGAGGTAAGTTTGTATGTAAATAATACATTAATTTAATTTACATTTTTATATTTCAGCCTATTATATATATATATATATATATATATATATATATATATATATTAGCTGATGTTGAAGTATAAATCAACTATTGAAAGAATGGAAATAAATAATAGAGAGAGAGATCCCGGTTGAACATTCGGAAAAATCGAATAAAATAGAGGGAGCGTAGCTAGGTCACATGTATGGTGCCGAGTGCACATCATGTGTACAAGAAGGCTACGAGATACCATATAGTAGCTAGGTCACATGTGTGATACGGGATGTATCCCATGTAGACAAGAGAGCTACGTGAGAGATAAATGTAGCTAGGTCGCATGAGTGATTCCAAGTGAAGGACACCATGTAGACAAGAGAGCTACGAGATAAATCGGCTAGGTCGCATGAGTGGTACTAAGTGTTCACCATGTGTACAAGAGAGCCAAATTAAATGAGATATGATGGTGGGGCTGTGTGCTGAAACCATCAAGTATTGAGGATTATTCTGAATTGTTCAATGGGATGGTTTTGTGGTGACATTGTAGTCATGGACCTACACTTGTGATGTATGAAATGTGATGAAAATGATTTGTGGTATATATATATATATATGTAAGTTAAAATGAGGTTAGTATAAAGAATGTGTGAAAGACTGAAATTAGCATTAAAACTGTTTTGGACAGTAGCAGTGACGTGATTTTGAAAATTCACCAAAAATAGAAGGAATTTAATTAGAGGTTTAATGAGATGTGAAATTAAAGCTTAATGAGTCTATTTTCATATAAAAGAAACAGAACAAGCAAAGAAATTCTATATTTTGAGATATTTACAATTGTGTGAGACTTGCTCAGAATGACTGTGTAATCCCCTGTTTCAACTTTGAAAAATCATTAGAAATTTTACAAAACAAATTAAGAAATATAGTTTATATGCCTAAATTCAATGAAACATGTTTCATGGTTATTTGAATTGTGTACTGAGAGAAATTAAATTTGTAATGAATAGAGGTCGATCGGTTGAGTCAGTAACAGGGAAATTTTAACTAATAAAATATACTAATTGGTGAACCAAAATTATAGAAAAAATTAGTAAGAAGTTTTATGAGTCTAGATTCAGGAAATTTTACGTATTTGAATTTCTAGTTTCAGAACTCGAGTTATGATTTATTTAGTGATCATGACACGGGAGGGACAGCTTGATCAAATTGGAGTAAACAATAAAATTAAAAATATGATATAATTGAGTTATGTTGTAAACATATTAGATTTCTTATTTGTTATTTATATACTTACTTACTAAGCTATAAGCTTACTTTCTTTCTCTTCTTTGTCTTATAGTGTCGCTCACCTAGCACGAGTCGAGATCGTAGAAGATCCGCCGCACTATCATTACTCTTGGTATCTGAACTCAACATTTTGAAATATGGCATGTATAGCAGACTTAGTTATTTTGTTACGTATCATAATTGTCTAGGTTCAAATTACTACTTATAGTATCAAATTAATCATTTTGTAGAAGCCTTTGAAGTTGGTTTGTATTGTTAATGGCATATGTTATAATGATCAAATTGCACGCCATATTTTTGTTGGGTTTTGTTTAATAGTATATACTATAATTTGTTAATACCTCGTACCCTGTTCCGGCAACGGATACGGGTAAGGGGTGTTACACTTGCGGCTATATAAAATTGTGTCTCTAAAGGTTGAATAAGATGGGGGCAACGAACAAAGTAGAATCAACCCTAGATCTTCCTTATCATACTGAACCTCCATGGCCTCCAAGTTTGAGAGAATTTCTTTAAACACTGTTAAGTGTTCGTGTACAGACGCACCTTCCTCCAAACGATGAGCATAAAGACGCTGCTTCATATGTAACTTGCTTGTTAGAGTTTTTGACATACATATTTGTTCTAGCCTCTTCCATAATGCAGCGGGAGTCTTCTCTTTCATCACATCCTGCAGAATTTCATTGGACAAATGCAGATGTAATTGTGTTAACGCCTTTCGATCCTTACGCTTTTTCTCTTCATCTGTTAATATCGAAGGCATCTTATTTATCCCTAGCAGGGCATCCTCCAGATCCATCTGCGCAAGAACTGCTTGCATCTTAATCTGCCACAACGCAAATCTGGTGTTGCGATCCAACAGCGAAATTTCATACTTCAAAGACGTCATTACCATGATCGAGATGAATAACCCGGAAGCTCGGATACCAATTTGTGAAAAAAATAAAAATAAAATAAAAAACACACAGATTTTTACGTGGAAACCCTTTCGGGAAAAAACCACGGGCAAAGGAGAAGAAAATTCACTATGTTGAATTCGAATTCTTACAAGAGGAATAGACTATGTCTATTTATAGGCTTATAAAGCCATATTCTAGTAAAACTGAAACACCTTATTCTAATCAATATCAAATAGATAGAATTTAATAAGGTTTAAAAAACCTTATTCTAAAATAAAATAAAAGAAGTGTAATTCTATATGGATTCTTCTTTTATTTTATTTTACCACTGTATTTTTTTTAAATAAGGATTCGGGTCACTTAATTCTAAAAAGGCAGAAAATTAACTCATGTCAGTAGTAATAATTAACTTCAGAACTCAGGTTTTAATGAATTAATTAATAACTAACCAGTGCCTTTAACTAATTAATTAATCATGAAAACAACTTACATCTTGACATCGCCGTTTAAACCAGGTTAAATTACAAAGTGCTCGGTAAACTATTCTCTTAACCTCATTTACCTAGATTACTTCCTAGGGTTGTCAATTCTAGGTTTTAGCATACATAATTTAATCTGCATACATAATTTAATCTAACTAATTCTAAGGCAAATCCTAATTCTTCAATTAACTAATCCCACCTTTGATCTTTAATCTCCCTAAGGAGTTTAAGTACTCATGAATCTAGATGCAAAATTTCCTAACTTCAATTTAAACATGCAAAGCAAGATTAAACTAAATAAAAGGGAATAAACAAATTGATTTGTTTCGGTATTTGAATGCACTCCAGAGCCGAAATCCCTTTAACAATTATCGAGATAACGTTGATTGCAATTGAAAACAAAAAAGAAACTATGAATTACTGAAAGAATAAATGCTTGGGAAAAAAATCAAATCCAAGTCTAGACAATAAAGAAAGTTTTGTTTTAGAAAATAAGACTAAATTGAAATAAACTCAAAGCTGAAATAAAATCCTAAAATCTACTCTAAAATAGCTCTCCAAAAAGAAAACTCTTTTAACCTAGGAATTACATATATAGATCATGGTTTCTACCCTAATTAGGTCAAATACAAGTCATTAAGTTGAATAAGATGTGTTGTGCAAATGAAAACACCCTTAGCCTTAATTTGTTTTCTATGACGTCAGTGTCATGACACTAAACTTCGCAAGGAACTTCTTTAGCTTCATAATGCGATGTTGCAATTTGTTATTATGCCTATTTAAAATAATCACCTACATTTAATTACTGTCATCAATTTTGTTGTGAAAAAAAATATTTGTTGCTAGTGTTGTCAATTACATCGTTAGTTGCAACTCACTTTGCAACTAGATATAGTGCCATTAATCTATTTTGTTGGCATATTTTGACTCGATTATCTTAATTATCTTCATGTATCTTTCTAAAGATATTAAGCATAATTTTTTGAGATTATGATTGACGAAGAGAATTGGTAACGTCAAGTTATTTCGAAGGAGTCTTAATATAATCTATTTACCTTTTTTCAAAGAAATACCACATCGAAGAAATTAAAGGGAATAAGATATCTTTTAATTTATTTCATGCCGGAAGTCCAATTGGGGTGCAATTTCAATGTTTTAAGGCAATCATACTAACTCAATTATAAAAGTCTAATAATGTATCTATTTTTTATAAATTTTTTATAATTTATCTATTTTTTAAATGTATAAATTTCAAATTTTTAAAATTTTATATAATTTGTTTCTAGAATTTCAATATTTTTATAACTTTTTATCATTTTATATCTTAAATTTTTAAAATATTTTTTAGAATTTTATATATTTTAACATTTTTATATTTTATAAAATTTAAATAAAACTAGGGTCAAATTGTAAGAAAGTATAAATGTTAAGGACAAAAATTATCAAGTGTCATTATTAGCCACTTAAGTGTGAACTAAAATTAAACAAACTCAAAAACATTTGTGAAACAATTGAAACAATTGAGACGTGACACGTAATAATTAGAACACTTGGGGTCCCTTAAATATAGAATATTTGATTTTGCAATATAACTAAGTCACCCCTTAAAATTATAAAATATTAAAAATAGACATTGGGGTTCTCCTAAATACGTATGTGCCTTGTTTACATCGTTCATATGGAGTAGCATGTATATATGTAGACATTGGGGTATGCCACTCAAACTGTCTGTTTACATTGTTCATACTACATTCACGTAGAGTAGCATGTATAAAATTCATATATAATATGAGAATTTATAGAAAAGGCAACTATGGTTTAAGTTATATTTATGCAGTAGGGTAGGATGGTTGCATTGCAATGCCACAAAGGCCTTCCTTTGCATCCACATCTCTCTGCCCCAAGAGTTCTTCACCAACCAATACTTAGTCCCACCATCCTCTCCATATTCAACAGCCGTCACTCCGTGGTCCAGATCGGTGCCACAACTTCCCGTAAACACACCACCCGAGTAGAACTGGAAGTCGAACCCCCCGGCATCGATGGCAACAGAAACGGGTTGGTTGGCAACAGACTTCTGCAATGCATCTTCACTATTGGCAGGCACATCTTCAAACCCATTTATCTTAGCCGCATGGTTGGCTTCTTCGTTGGTATTGCATGTGCCATCAACTCCCTTGTAGGGGTAAATGGACTCGGTTGTTAGGCCTTTGTTCTTTTCGA
This sequence comes from Gossypium arboreum, assembly GCF_025698485.1. Lineage (NCBI taxonomy): Eukaryota > Viridiplantae > Streptophyta > Magnoliopsida > Malvales > Malvaceae > Gossypium > Gossypium arboreum. Next base: position 6,857,161 of record NC_069073.1, on the reverse strand, counting down.
TGAATTGGAATGCATCATCCATTAAACCACCTTCGCAGCCTTGATCCTCACCCTTGGTGTCACAGTCCACCAGTTCCTGCTCGGACAAGGAAATTAACTTTCCTGTTGTCAGCTTAGTAACCCCTTCCATGGCTGCCACGGCCGAGAACGCCCAACAGCATCCTATACAACACAGACAAAGAACAAAGCATAGTAATATTTTAGTAATGTTTCTGAGAACAAGAAATTAGGGCAGACCGCATTGGCCTTGGTCCTTGATAGGTGTAACAGCTCCTTTCTTTCTCCAATCCACGGTAGAAGGCAATGCGGTGGCGTTCTCGTATTTGAAAGTGGTAGTCGTGTTGGAACACATATGGCCCTTGAACCCATTTCGAGAAGCAGTGAACTCTTGGTTGGTTAGATCTGCAAATAGGTTCACACCGAGCTTGTACGGCTTGTTGTTGGCAGCATTGAAAGAGTCAATGCGTGCCACATTTTGTTTGAAAATCTGGAAACGCTTTTGCCTCTCGTTGGTGTCCTTGTAAACTCGTCCGAATTGGACCATCCATTGTTGACGCCGCTCGTACATGGATGCATCTTCAAGAGCAGCGCGGGCTGTGGCTTCACATACACCCAATATTGACAGTAAGGCCAAATAAAGGAATCGATGATGAAGCTGGTTTTTGGAAGCCATGGTGGAAGAAGAGTTTGCGATGAAATAGAAAAATGAAGAGGCACACCAAATGTGATGAATTCCTAGACTTATATATAGTCCAATTCTTTCCCCATCTTGGCTTTCTGCTGCGTGCCCTGCAAAGTCTTGTTGATGATAATTGTTTTGATAAATAATTAGAAAAATGATCAGGCACACCGACTGTGATGTATTCTTAATTTGGAAACTATATAGTCCAAAGTCCAAATTGTTGCGATGCATATATGAGGTGTTTTCAGGACACATATCTTGTTTATATGCTTGCCCTTCAAAATCCTATGATAAAGACCCATTGTCAGCATTGTTTGATAAATCGTATTAATGCAATTCGGAAGTCGGAGGAGTCTGATTTTGTATTCAAAATTGCTATCAAAAAATATCAATGTTATCAAAAGCAAACCAGACCAGACCGACGGTTGAATTGAAAACTCAATAGTTGGACATTGAGTATTTCTGGATTGGGTTGTATTATTTTTAGATTATTGGGTTTGAGTTTGGATATTGGATTGGCATAGATCCATTTAAGTTTATTTGTTACCAAAAAACTAATTGATTTATTCAATAATATGACACATGAATTCTTAAGGGGAGAGATAATAGTGTTAGAAAGAACACCCATGTACCCTGAACATGTTCCGTAAAACCAACATGGAGTATAAGTCCTGGTGAGGTAGAATGTATTGACTGAAACTAATGAACACTAAATACACGCAGCTGGAGTCGCTTAAGCAAAATTGTATGGGTACCAATAAACTGTTTTCATACAACCAAGAGAGCAATGATATCATATATGCAAGCTCTAGGAGCTCATACAAAACATAGAAGATCATTCAAGCAACATACTTGAGAGCTTTGAAATGTTTCACGTCTATCGTCATAAATATCAGCTCATTAATAATAATACACAATAAATCATGACATACCATTTATTCAAAACAACACTAAATAATTAAAGGAATCTCCCACCATCAAATAGGCACCAGATAGAAACCCAGAACTCCTAGGAAAGAACATAACTAACCTCTTCATTAGAAAATAATATCTTCATCCTTCTCCCTGGCTGCGGATAGCATATTGTGAGCTGAATTTATAGAGACCCCTTTTCTCAAGGAAACCTTCTCAGCAACCTGTTCCTCAGCAAACAGCTTGGCCTCTGCAAGCTGTCTCTCTATCTCCCTCTTCTTATAACCTTGTATCTTCTTTAACCTGAAGAAATCCTCCCTTTCAAGCTCATCCAACTCTCCCTTGATGTAACTTATGGTATTCTCCAACCTTGGCTTCACAACATTCTCCAAAGCATTAACCCTGCGATTTGTAGTCTTGATTGCCTCGTCAAGTGTCAAGAATGATGTCTGAAGAGAAGCAAGCTCAACTAGAACCTCAATTGCTTTCACATAAGCAGCACGACACTGTTGGACCTGTTGCCCACCTCTGGCCAAACCAGTCAGATCATTCTTGGTCTCACCTTCAGTGAAATACTCAAACTTGGGAAGTTTCACTCCAGCAACATTCTCTTGTCGGGACCGAACTTTAAGAGAAGCATTTTGAACATTCTCAAGGACAACATGCTTGATGTTCTCACCAGCAACATACTTGGCCTCAGTTAGGGAAAATGAAGAGGTTTTCATAATCTCTCCCATTGATTCTTTTGTAGATACTATCTTCTTAAGGATCTGACGAAATTGTACAGTAAGGGCATCACTCTTTTTCTTGAGAAGTGCATGACCTCTTGTAGCACCCACAAGCCGAGCTTTCATGATTCCAAGCATTGTAACAGTTGGAACCACATTCAAGCGCTGGGATTGACCGGACATCTTTCAGATATCTGAATTAAGAGAAAATAGAGGTAGGATTAATTAATATATACAAGAAACAGAAAGAAATATTGATTAGCCTACCTCCAAACAGAAGGAAATAAGTTTTCAATTTTAAAGGCATATCCTCAACTTTAGCTTAATTCATCAAGCCTTTAACTTTAGTTAACAGTTTAATCAGAGCAATTAAAATTGCAGAAGCAATAAGATCCAAGGACAGCAGAGAACCGTGGAGCACAAAATAATAATTCAGATTCTATGAATTAGTTGTCTAATGCATGAATCTTGTCAGCAAGAATAGCAATTTTTTTTTCCATGAAAATAAACATGAGATGGCAAGTTCACACTGTAATAAGATCAAACAAGTTTGCCCATTAGACAAAAATTTTAGGGAATCCTATGTAAAAAGGAGCCAAAAAGGCACATTTAGAACAACATTCATATCCAGGATAGTTAATTTATCCTTATGTTATTGCAGTATTTTCTTATATAGCAGTAAACAGTTCACCAACAATAGCTAATTTAGCTGGAAAATAACCCTTTCACATTTCGGTCACATACTGTCTGTTCTTTTTCTGTTTATTTTCCTAAATTTAAAGTATTTAAATGTCATTTTATATTTTTATTTCCAATACATACATGATAGTTTGGGTAAGTAATTAAAAGATATATGTCTGTCTATATGATAACCCGCTCAGCCAAAATTCCATTGACAACTCAACATCGCATTGAAAATCATAAGCAAATCAGGAGAAGAAAGGAAACGAGGCTAATCCAAATGGTAAGCACAACCAGAAAGCCAAGTGATTCATGATCCAAACTCTGACTCAAAAGTATTTAAGATTCATGATCAGACAGTAGCACCCAAAGGATCCCAAATCTCAAAGAAGTAAACTAAAAGATAGAATCATTTGCCCTATAATGTTTCTTTTGGGTTATGCCCGTACAATGAGATTTATGCTTGGCGCAATGGCGACTGGAAGCGTACAGACAGAGAAAGCTCTCAAGTGAGGACTTGAACTGATGAAATTCAGTTCCGATCAGGCTTCAATTAAGCTAATTCTTTCAAAATTACATTTTTTTTTAACTTGAATGATCAAATCTTCTTGCTTTAAATATGCTTTGAATTTAATTTGATTACGAAAACGCGAGCCTTGGTAATGAAACTGCAACAAGATTCGAGAATTTTCTAAACCCAAAACGAAATGATCCACTTAATTTCCTAATCAAACACTTAAATAACAACCCAATCAAATCATCAATTACGTAAAAACGACATAGAGATCCAAAGAGGGATCGAATGAAATTAAAGGAGAAATTAGAAATCGAAGGAGAAAGAGAACCTGAAGAAAACGACGTCACCGGTAAACAGAGCGGTGTTTCGCCGCCGGCGTTCAAAGATCGAAGAATGAATTTCGCTGTGCGTATCTCGACTTTTATTGTAATTTTGATTTTGATATCTCTGTTAAAAGGAGAAAGAGGAAAACGGGATTGGGAATAAATAGTTAGGCCTTTTGTCCGAAAACCACTGATTAAAAAGTATGCTTTATTATGATTACATCCTTAATTATATATAAATATATATTTTTTTATTTTAGTATCTAATTTCTTTTGCTTTATTTTGTTATTTTATTTTATTTTTCTTCAAAATTATCGATATTTAATAAATATAATCACCTTGTCGCTAAAATATTTTTAAAGTATGAAAAAATTTAGTACCAAAATAAATATATATATAATTTAAAGGCTAAATTATGAATTACGCCAAAAAGTGTAAAATAATTGATAAATTTTATTTAAGTTAATATAATATTTGATATCTAAACTTTATATTTTTTTAATTTAATTTTTTGTTTTAATATGATGCCCGAACATGACATATGATACACATATCACCCTAAAATACTAAAGTTCTTAATTTACAATAAATGAAATTTCAACAACGAAAGAAATTGTGACACATGGCATAAAAACCATGCAAACATTTGATTAATCAATGTCACATTAGCAAATCATATATATACACTATAACAATATAAGGTTATAAAAAAATTAGTCATGTTCATATTGGAGTCTTTCCTTTTAATGTTTTTTAAGTTATTCCATGCTTTTTGTTTAAAAATTTTCTTTATATTTTTGTGTTTGTTAAATATAAAGTTGACTTTAAATAAATTATCTTTTTGTTTTAAGATTTTACTTAATTAAATTAACTTTTAATGTTATAATATTAAAATTAATGAATATTAAATTGTTAAGTTTAAAATATAGTTTTAAAAACACATTAATAATTTATATGTTTCAAATATAATTAGAGTTAATTACATTCGTTGATTAAAATAGAGTAAAGATAAATATAAAATTATAAAAATTAAATTTTAACAATTTTAACATTAAAACAAATTAATTGAATAAAATAAATAATTTATATGTTTCAAATATAACCCTAGCAAGTCAAGGTTTGCCGCACTGGCATAAGTATTTAGGTCTTTTTATTTTCTTGTCTTTTGTTCTCTTACTTTTTCTTTTTTTTTTTTTTTTGCAACTTGTGTTCTGAAAATTAGCCTTTATTTTACCCTTGAAAGAAGGATTCCCAAGTTTCATGGTTGGTACTTGCATCAATGGAAAACGAATTAGCAGATCTGACACTCAATGAAAAAGAGGATGAAATTTTGCAAATTCAAATAGATTCAGTCTTAGGAAAAGAAAGCGGTGAGTTCCAACTAATAGGTTGTTTCCTAACGGCAAGTATAATCCACTTCCCAGCTATGAAAAGCATGATGGCGAATCTGTGGCATCCGGTCCGTGGAGTTTAGATCCGAGATTTGGGAGAAAAAAGGTATTTATTTCAATTTTTTCATGTCATAGACATAGAACTGGTTCTTAAGGGATTACCATGGACTTTCAACAATCACTTGTTGGATCTTTATAGATTACAATGGGGGAGGATCCGTTAAAAGTGTCATTAATCTTTACCCCTTTTTGGGTACAAATTCATGATGTCCCTGTTGGTTTATTTTCTGAAAAATTAGCAGTACAATTGAGTAATTTTTTGGGAAAATTTTTCAAATACAATGGCGTAAATCTAGGGAAGGAAAATCGTAATTACATGCGTATAATGGCTCAAATTGACATTAGACGACCATTGAAAAGGAAAAAATAGGTTATGTTTAATGGAAGATGTTCACATGTTAGATTTAAGTATGAATGAATATCTCTGTTCTGTTTCTATTGTGGTCGTTTGGGACATAATGATTCGTTTTGTGAAGCTAAGATGTTGCTTAGGGTGGAAATTGCTGAATTAGGTTGAGATCTATCTTTGTGCGCTCAATTACGCAGAGTCTTATCAATGAACAGTATCTGGCTTAGGGAGGAAGATGATGGAAAATGTGAAGGGGATAGGAGGAACAATCGGGTTTCAAGGAACAGAATATTGGATGAAGTCAATAATGGAAAAAGTGGAAAGGCTATCGATCCATTATTGGGTTTTAATCTAAAAGGGTGATCATCATCTCTTGATCGACAAAAGGAAAATATACTGTCTGATTTGACGCAAACAACTATAGAGCGTGACCTGGAGGATGGTGTCCTAATTGGAAAAGAAGGGAAGAAGAGAGATAGAGGAGCGATGAAAAATTTATCGGCGAGAGAAGAAACTGATAGCTCAATAGCAAGAAATAGAAGATTGGTAGGATTTAATCATTTATCATCGACGGCTGCCAAGAGGCAAGCCAGCTGGTCACAATGAAAATTTTGAGCTGGAATGTCCATGGTTTGGGGAGGCTATGGACGATTCGATGACTTCGACATCTGCTGAAAACGTATAATCTCCATATCATCTTCTTTATGGAGACAAAGCCTGGTAATAGACAGATGGAATGGGTGCGCCAAAAATGTGGTTTTGTGCATAGTGTTGAGGTTGATTCAGAAGGTAGTAGAGGTGGCTTATGTTTGGCATGGAGATTGGATGTTTCGGTCATACTTCGATCTTTTTTAAAAAGGCTTATTGATGTGGAAATTGAGGATAACGAAACAAGAGTAAAATGAGATTTACAATTTTCTATGGGTCCCCTTATACACAAGATAGGAATGAATCATGAGATGTTTTGAAAAGTCTAAGTATTGCTGACGACATCTCTTGGTTTGTTTGTGGGGACTTTAATGAAATAATGTATGGGTCTGAAAAGAAAGGAAGGCTACCTAAGGATGAAAGAAGAATGGATCTATTTCGAAGAACTTTGGAGGAATGTCAACTGATTGATATAGGATATTCTGGCAGATGGTTCACATGGGAAAGAGGTAATCTTCCAAAGACGAATATACGTGAAAGGCTAGATAGAGGAGTGGCTAATGCTAGATGGGTATCCATGTTTCCAGAGATGAAAGTGCAATATTTAATGCATTCTTTTTCAGACCATTATCCTCTCTTAATTAATACAAGTATCGAAGGGGGACGCTTGAAGAACAGAACTTTCAAATTTGAAGCCTAGTGGTCATTGGGGGAATCTTTCCTTAATGAAGTTAATAGAATTTGGGAGATGTCTTCAGGGAACTTGATGCAAAAGTTAGAAAACTTGAAGAAGAGTTTGAACAAATAGGTTTGACAGATCCAAATGAATCGAAAGAAGAGGAAGCAGGCTCTTACGGCTAAGTTATTAGAATTATATAAAGCCAATAAAGATGATAATAATTTGGCTGAGTTGATCAACACAAAAATACATTTAAACTTCGAGATTGAAAAAGATGAATGCTACTAGGAACAGAGGGCTCGACTGAACTGGCTGAAAATTAGAGATAAAAATACATCTTTTTTTCATAGTCAAGCAACACAACATAAGAAGAAAAATCTCATTCGTAAGTTGCTAAATGAAGATGGCAGGGAAACAAATGCCTTACAGGAAATGGAGGGAGTCGCTTGTTTATATTTCCAGAAGTTATTTTCGACAGGACAAAAGGGGTCCTTGTGAACATTTGTTATCAGGCATTGGTCGGTGTATACATGATGAGATAATAAACAACTAACTGCGAAATATACGAAAGAAGAAATTCAAGTAGTGGTGTTCGAGATGGGATGTACGAAGGCTCCAAAAAAAGATGGACTTCTAGGATTATTTTATTAGAAATGCTGGTACATTATTTGAGATAAAGTCACCGATTTCTATTTACAACTTTTAAATGGTAGTATGGAGGTTAGTTCAATTAATTCTGTAAATATTGTGTTCATCTCAAAGAATTCTAGCCTTCTAATATGACGTATTTTCGTCCAATTAGTCTTTCTAATGTTCTGTATAAAATCTTAGCAAAGGCTATTGCGAATCATTTTTGTAAAGTGATTGGAAAATGTATTGATGCTGCACAAAGTGCTTTTGTGCCAAGAAGATTAATATCTGAAAACGTGCTGTTAGCTTATGAAATTCTGAATACGTTGAAGCAGAAGAAGATGGGGAAGAAAAGGTTCATAGCAGTGAAACTCGATATGAGTAAAGCTTATGATAAGGTAGAATGGGACTTTATAAAGTAGATAATGATATGAATGGGTTTTACAACTAGAAGGATAGAGGCTATTATGCAATGTGTTACCACTGATTCTTATTTAGTAGTCATGAATGGACATCTAGGAGAGAAATTCAACCGACTAGAGGACTTCGTCAAGGTAACCCATTAAGTCCATTTTTATTTCTTTTATATGGTGAGGACTTATCGAGTCTAATGTGACTAGTAGTAAGGGAAAGGCTTTTGAAAGGAGTGAAAGTTAGTAGGAATGGTCTGCCGATTTCACACTTATTATTTGCAAATAACTGTATCCTATTTTGGGAAGCAATAAGAAGGGGGCATGTTTATTCAAAAATATCTTACAAGATTATAGACTTTGCTCTTGTCAGTGTGTGAACTTCGATAAATCAACGGGATTTTTCAATAAAAACACATTAGAGGAAGATAAGCAAATGGTAGTCAATTTATTGGGAGTTCGTAGTTCAAGCGAGCCAGAGCGCTATCTAGGTCTAACGAATATGGTGGGAAGGAGAAAAAAGAAAGTTTTTCAGAATTTGAAAGATCGCCTTAAAAAACGTATCGATAACTAGAGTATCAGGTTTCTATCGCAAGGTGGGAAAGAAATCTTTATTAAAGTAATTCTTCAAGCTACTCCAACTTATACGATGGTCTATTTTTTATTACTAATTCTTTATGTGATAATCTCGAAAATATTATATCGAAATATTGGTGGCAGAAGGGACATGGGAAAAGGGGAATTCATTGGTGCACTTGGAAGAATTTTTATTTTTTAAAAGAAAATAGTGGCTTAGGTTTTCGAAATTTAAGCTAATTTAATATTGCGTTGCTTGCTAAGCAAGGATAGCGTCTGATTAATTATCCTAATTCATTACTAGTCAAGGTTTTAAAAGCAAAATACTATCCAAAATTTAATTTCTTAGAGGCTCAGTTAGGAACTTTACCTTCACTTACCTGGAAGAGCATTTGGGCAGCTAAGGGTCTCCTTCAAAAAAGTTTGTGCTGGCGAATTAGAAGAAGAAATAAAGACTCCATTTGGAATGATTGCTGGATTCAGGGGATTGAATTATTGGAAAGGCATAATAGTTCAAACAATATGCAGTTAGAGTTAGTATCGGATCTTATTGATTATACAAATAGGACATAGAGGGCAGAGCTGATTAGCAATACCTTTCACTTGGATGTTGCTCGCACAATTTTACAGATCCCATTATCGGAATAAGATCACGAGGACTTTCAAGTCTGGAGGGGCGAACCAACTGGTGAATACTCAACTCGTAATGCCTATAAGCTATTACAAAATGCTAATCTGAATCCTAGTAATTATTTATTACAGACTGAAATTAAGGAATTTTTTGGAAAATTAAGGAATTTTTTGGAAAGCTAAGGAACCTACAGCTACCATCTAATATTATAATCATAATCTGGCGCATCTCCTAGAATTACATTCTTACTTTGGGCAATCTCAAATATAGAAGAATAGTGACAAATGCCAGTTGCCCTCGTTGTGGTTACGGAGAAGAAGATTGCTATCACATCTTCAGGCAATGTCCTATAAGCACCGAAGTTTAGCAGTTATTAAATCTATCTTGGATCACAAATATCATGCATCAAAATTTTTGGGAGTGACTTGCCGCGATTTTCAAACAAGGAACAAACGAACAATGCAGATATTTTTGTTATGCCTTATGTTTATTTTGGTATTCAAGGAATCAACTTTTGCATGAAATGGTACATTCAACAGGCAAAGACCTCACTCAAAAAGTCCAGAACCACATGGCAGAATACGAAAGGATTAGAGCAAAGAAGATTTTATCAAACATTATGCATAATTAAAAAACTGTGGAGGACTTACCAATTATGAAGATCCAGTTTGATGTTGCGTTCGATAACAAAGTTTTTAGATCAGCGTCAGGACTGGTGGTCTAGGGTACGATGAATGAGTATTTGGCCTCGAAATCGATTCTTCATAACAATATTGCATCTCCGTTCGCAGCAGAAGCATATGCAGGGTTAGAAGTAGTTAAGTTAGGAATTGAAATGGGTTTTTAGGAAATACAAATATTGGGTGATTCATTAACAGTAATCAAGAAATGTTAGTCAACAGCAACTGATTATTCAGTTATTGGAGCGATTATTAGAGATATCCAGAGTAAGAAATCATGTTTCCAAAAGATCGAGTTCAAGCATATCTAGAAAATAAAGAATACGAGAGCCCATAATATCGTGAAGGAGGCATTGAAGAGAAGCAAGAGGGTATACTTGGAGAATGAAGAGACGATTCGTCATAATGTTGATGCAACAGAGCAATGGGCAAGGAATCTGGACTAAGAAGACAGGGAGAGGATTTGGTTTTAAAGCAGACAGCAAAGAAATATATTCTTGGGCAGTGCTATCGTCAAACGAATAGAACAAATGGGATAGATGAAATGAAACAACGAGAAGGATTAATGGTTTCCAGCCATTGGAAGATTGACTAAGGGTAGATTAGGTTTCATTTTTTCAATGCGTATTAATTCTCTGATGATCCATTATTTTATTTCCGTTTCTTTTATTATTTCTTTATGTTTTGATGGTCTCCACTTCAGACTGTGAAAGCCCGGTTTGATATTTTGGGCTTGTCTTAGCAGGCCTGAAACCTTTGTTTTTTCTTTAGTTTATTTCAATAAATACCCAGTCAATCCTTGATCAAAAAAATATATAATAAGAGTTAATTACATTCATTGACTAAAGTAAAGTAAAAATATTATTAACAATATATATAAAATATAATAAGAGTTAATTATATTCATTGATATTTTTTTTTTATACAAGGCTCAACAGGGGAAGAGATAAAGTGAAGTAAGTAGTGATTCTATGGAAGTCAATTCACTTAAAGAGGCAGAGAGCCAAAAGGGAATATGATGACAAGCTAATTGTTGAGAGATAGAAAAAGTATTTGGGCAAAGTAACTTTAGGGTTGAAAAACCAATCCTTTCTCCATCACTAGAAGGGCTTTTATAAGAGAGGCCTTCTTGTCCACTACCATGACATGGTAGGATAAATACTTTGTCTCGCCAAACTCGTAGAGGATATTCATGGTGGGCCCTATTTTTTTATTCATTCGATCAGTACAAGTTTATTGATACATACACAGATGTTGTGAAATTTATTAAATTCCATTCACCGAATTTGTCAATTATTAAGTTTAGAAATTAGTCAACTTACAACAATTTTTTGGATGGGATCTAAAAATTTCTGGGTTGAGATGCCTTCATAGTGCCCGAAGATCTATCTCTTTGCTTCTAAATGCACTTTGAATCACTCAATTTCAAGTTCAGGAGATCAAGTTATAACTGTTTTAGTGAAGACTAGGCGAGTAGAATTTCTGGATTGATTTATTATGGAAATTACGAGTTTCATGCTTTTAATTCGAGTTTAAATCATATTGGATTTGATTTTTAGGCTTAATTTTATTATATGAGCCTAATATTGTATTTATTAGGTATTATTATTTTATTATATATTTATTCCAAATTTTGGATATATTTTTAAATATTTTAAGTTATTTAGGAGTTTTATGTTTCTTAGTCAACAAAAAATTTTAATTTAAAACCACTCTTATTTAGATTAATTAGATTTTCAGTACAAGGAATGTTGTGATTAAACGCATAGTTGCCTTACTGTACAAGGTAGTATCGTTCATTCCTTTTGATTTTGGTCAATTGGTTTTTAACGAAATAGTCAAGTATGCATAGACTAAGAACACAATGCTTGCTTTGCCTTTTACATCCTTCATTTTCTAAATTCTCTTGAAGTAAAAGCTAGACATAGTGGAGAAGGATGAAGTTCATGAAGTTGAGTAGAAGGAGTTGAAAGTTCCTCAAAACGAAAAAAAGGGAAAGCATGCTACAAATGGCACTAAAGTGGATGCTTCGATACTAATAAAGATGATGAGCTACACTAGTTTTTCCTCTAGTTGAAACTAGTTCAACATTTTCTAGAGTTCTATGTGTTGCATAGGTTAGATTTATAGAGCATTTGGATGAAGAAGTTATATGTCTTGAAAAGAATATCTAGTATCATGAGCAACAATTAAAGCTTCTCCAATGTATATGACACGTAAGGCTGAAGTTAGAAAATTTTTTTAGAGGGGAAATTTAATTGTAACTTTTACAGTAGTAAAAATATAATTTCACTATTTTAATAGCCTCTATATTTATAATTTTTAAAATATTATTTTTTTAATTTTTAGGTGGGCCAAAGTGCAATTTGATTTTTACTAATTTAAAATTTTAAAAATTTCAAAGGGTTTAAATAGACTAAGAACACAATGCTTGCTTTGCCTTTTACATCCTTCATTTTCTAAATTCTCTTGAAGTAAAAGCTAGACATAGTGGAGAAGGATGAAGTTCATGAAGTTGAGTAGAAGGAGTTGAAAGTTCCTCAAAACGAAAAAAAGGGAAAGCATGCTACAAATGGCACTAAAGTGGATGCTTCGATACTAATAAAGATGATGAGCTACACTAGTTTTTCCTCTAGTTGAAACTAGTTCAACATTTTCTAGAGTTCTATGTGTTGCATAGGTTAGATTTATAGAGCATTTGGATGAAGAAGTTATATGTCTTGAAAAGAATATCTAGTATCATGAGCAACAATTAAAGCTTCTCCAATGTATATGACACGTAAGGCTGAAGTTAGAAAATTTTTTAGAGGGAAATTTAATTGTAACTTTTACAGAGTAAAATATAATTTCACTATTTTAATAGCCTCTATATTTATAATTTTAAAATATTATTTTTTAATTTTTAGGTGGGCCAAAGTGCAATTTGATTTTTACTAATTTAAAATTTTAAAAATTTCAAAGGGTTTAAATAGACTAAGAACACAATGCTTGCTTTGCCTTTTACATCCTTCATTTTCTAAATTCTCTTGAAGTAAAAGCTAGACATAGTGGAGAAGGATGAAGTTCATGAAGTTGAGTAGAAGGAGTTGAAAGTTCCTCAAAACGAAAAAAAGGAAAGCATGCTACAAATGGCACTAAAGTGGATGCTTGATACTAATAAAGATGATGAGCTACACTAGTTTTTCCTCTAGTTGAAACTAGTTCAACATTTTCTAGAGTTCTATGTGTTGCATAGGTTAGATTTATAGAGCATTTGGATGAAGAAGTTATATGTCTTGAAAAGAATATCTAGTATCATGAGCAACAATTAAAGCTTCTCCAATGTATATGACACGTAAGGCTGAAGTTAGAAAATTTTTTTAGAGGGGAAATTTAATTGTAACTTTTACAGTAGTAAAAATATAATTTCACTATTTTAATAGTCTCTATATTTATAATTTTTAAAATATTATTTTTTTTAATTTTTAGGTGGGCCAAAGTGTAATTTGATTTTTACTAATTTAAAATTTTAAAAATTTCAAAGGGTTTAAATAGAAATTTTTTATTTTAGGAAGGGCGGTCCCCTGCCAACCTCCCTTGATTTCACCCCTGATGACACAGAATCTCCGTTACAAGATGGATTTACTTGTTTATGGCACCTAAACCTTTGTATTTGTGAACAAAAGGGGGGGGGGGAAGTGAGTTTTGTTGGATAGTCATTGTTGTTTATGTTCTATTGAATTTTTTTTTTTGGATGATGATACTTTAAATCTTATTACTTTTTCTATTCTGGGACATTTACTTGATGAATTGTGCTTGTTGTATATCTGCTATGGTATTAGATTACTATGCATATTGATTGTTTATGTTTTTGTTATTTTGCACTAATAGTTAATTAATTTCATTATTTTAAATCATAGTTGATTGGATGGATTAACGGGGAGGGGGAGTATTGACATGATATGGGTTGAATTACCTTGTTTGATGTATTGATATGTTTTTTATTCAAAATTTCAAATTGGAGATTGTTATTGTTAGTTACAAGGGTTAAATGTCAAGTTAGTTACAATTTAAGGAACATCTAGCAGGCTATAGTAACTTGTATTATTTGGTTGACATATTTTGAGCAAAATTAGTAGCCAACGAAAGATTACATCAAGACTTTCAATGTAATCAAAGTTCTCATAAATAATAGATCTGATCTTTAAAGAGTTTGATGTCGAAAAGATCTCTTTCAATATACTCTTTATTGAATAATTGTTCGAAATGACTTGCTTAGGTTTAATGTATTTGAGAGAAAGCACTTAACTTGTTTATTGAGGAACAATTTTCCATATATATTTGTGTAAGTAAACTGCTTTAATTTTTCTTTTGTTACTAAGTCACAAGAAAATTAAACTCTGTATATGTTGAAATTGAATCTTCCTTGCATCAGTTTAGATTTAAAGTTCTGGGTAAGAATTAGCAGGGTAAAAATGATATTATAATTTGATAAGTAAGTTGAATTTATATAATATTTTGTAGTTATCAAGAAAAAATATCTATGAAAACTAATTCTTTTAGACTTCGTGATTATCTGTACTAACAATAATATTTTTAGGATCTGAAAATTACAATATATTTTATCATTTAATTATAAGAGTCAGACAATTTTACCACTGTAACTAACGGTAACTTCTATAGGCAGAAAAGTGATGAATTTAAGTGAAGCCCAGCAACCAAAATAAACGGTGAATCCAATACCACGTCATCGAATATCAATGATACCTAGCGGTAGTGGTGTGTTAGCATCTCCTAACGTCATTGTCTTTGAAAGCAACTACCTGCTTTATTTCTTATCTGCATTCATATTCTTCCTTTGCAAATTATCCTGCACATTTCTCCTTTAAAATATTTATAATTTTTTTGCAAAAAAATCGAAAGAGTTAAAAAACATGATTGATAAATAAGAATATTTTATAATTATAGTAAATAAGATTTTCCCAACAATGTAATATTATTTAAATTTGGTTTTAGTAATAGTTTTTTATTTGTGATGAAAGGTTTAAAAAATATAGTAATTTTAATATAAACTAAAAATTTTAAATAAAATAGAAGATATTTTAGCTAATATTAGGCACATTTATAATTTTATCTCTAATGTTTTTATGATGCAGTGAATTTAATTTTATTTTGGTGAATTACAAGAAAAGATAAAATCGTAATAACAATGCTATTCAAATCCAAACTATACTTGAAGTGATGAACACCCTAAAATCATGGAAACAAATTATTGCATGAAACTATTTTTAATTTTTAGATATGTTTTAACTTATTTTCTGTAAAAATATAATTATTTTAAAAAATATGGAAAAACTCTTGTATAACTTATTTATACTTATAAAATCTTTAATTAAATTATGGAGGATATTTTTATTATTTTATATAAAAATAAAATTTCAAAATTTAAACCCATGTTTTCTACCTTTATAATTTTAACCACAAAACTTTTCTAAAATATGAAGCTTTTGTATTTTTACGTAGTTAGTAAATAATAATTGTTAAATAAAACAAGGTAAAATAGAGAACAAAACAATTTAATTAATTAATTAATAAATTAAAATATAAATTCTGGCTTTGCTAAATGCACACACCTATCGAGTAACCAAATAACCACCAGAAAGGAAGGAACGACTAAACTTCTATTGCACTCAATGGACTCCACCACCGGCTGCAAGTCGCCAGTTCGATTTACCCTGGGCAAGCAATCGTCGCTGGCGCCCGACCGGGAAGGTTCGTCTCGTGGAGCCATCGAGGCGGCGATAGACCCGAGGGTGAGGCTAATGTACATGGCTAACGAGGGGGATCTGGAAGGGATTAAGGAGCTCTTGGACTCTGGCACCAATGTTAACTTCAAAGATATTGACGGTAGGACCGCCCTCCATGTCGCCGCCTGCCAGGGCCTTACTGATGTCGTCCGGTTGCTCCTTGATCGTGGCGCCGATGTCGATTCTAAAGATCGCTGGGGCAGCACTGTAACTCTCTCTCTCTATTTCTTTTTCTTTTTATAAATTCAGTTTCTTTATGTATTTTGCTAGTTGCAAAAGAATTTCGATAAATAATAACCAATACGAAGTAGACTTACTATTAATGAAAAAAAAAAAGAAATGGCTGGAGTGGAAAACTACTTCTAGTTCTAGTAGAATTATTGTTCTGTACACAGTGAAATGCTGCATTTTATACTTTCTTTAAAAAAAAATTCCCCTCACACATACACATTATTTTCTTTTCTTTTTGGCATCCAAAAGCAAAGTAGTAAAAGCAATAATCAAAAGCTAACCGAAATTGTTGGTTTTCTTTCTTTGGGGATAATCGTTGAAATATGAACTACTTGGGTGATGTTGTCCTTTGATAAATAGAACTATTGAATGGATGATTTTGTCTAAACAGCCACTTGCAGATGCGATTTACTATAAGAATCAAGATGTGATCAAGCTTTTGGAGAAGCATGGTGCAAAGCCTCCGGTATTTAATCGACCTTGTTCCTGCAGCTATTGATATTCTCTTAAATTTGTCTAGTTTCTTTTTAAATTATCAAGTGTAGCTTCATATTTAAAAGTCTCTAGTCTCTTTGATTTTAGATAGCCCCGATGCATGTTCAAAATTCTCGGGAAGTGCCAGAATATGAGATTGATCCTAGTGAACTCGACTTTTCTAACAGTGTCAATATCACAAAGGTAACCTATGAACCTTGTTGTTTTGTCTGTCAATTGCTGTAATTTATGCTTTTGATGCATTCTGATATTACTTTCTCTACCTTGGTTTACATTATCATTGAACTTGTGACGAGAAGTACATATGTTTGTGTGCTAGAGTTAGGTATTAGGTTATATCATTCTTCAGAAACCTATGGGGCCTTTTCTGTTTAACTAAAATATTCTTCATCTAATGCATTAAGACATGTATCCTTTTCAATTCTAATAAGAACTTCCATAGTTTTAATCAAAATTGAGTGCAATTCTTCTTGTATAAGTGAGTTATTTGAGAGACTTAAAGTTGTTGTAATGCTGTCTTGAAGTTGTACACAAACTTCCCCATCTTTATGTATACAGTGCACTTTGGTAAAATCCTTTTGTATAGGATACTGTATTGATCATGAACAAGTATGCTATGTCACTAAATATAAATTGTTGAATGTTAACACAGGGAACATTTCGTGTAGCTTCTTGGCGAGGCATTAAAGTTGCTGTTAAAACACTGGGAGAGGAAGTTTTTACTGATGAGGAAAAAGTGTGGGTTTGTTTAACATTATTAGTGATTTTTGTGTATGTGTGTATGTTTAATTGTTGGTCCTCTATCTCCAATTTCTTTGTATCAAATCTAATTTGTGATTTCATTTCATTTGTTTCTGGAGTTTTGATGTCTTGTTGGAATTTCAGAAAGGCATTCAGAGATGAGCTCGCATTGCTTCAGAAGATACGACATCCAAATGTTGTCCAATTTCTGGGTGCTGTAACTCAAAGCAGTCCAATGATAATTGTTACAGAATACTTACCCAAGGTTTGATTGTGTTCTGCACCACTAGAATAGCAGATTGTTGTTCACTATGTATTTTTTAACAGTTGTGTGTTTGATCATATAATGGTAACAAGTTGCACTTTTAGTTCATAAATCTTGACATGCAATTTTGTCAATTGCCATTTGTCTCTTTGCTCTGTACCTTTTATGGCACACTGCTAGCTTTATAATACTCAAAAAATTGCTTTTAGATATTTTTGGATTTTTCAGAATTTTCTTAATATAGATAAAAGGAAAACAATAGTGTTCTTATTTTGTTTTTGTTAATATGCAGAACTTTGTATGTAATTTCCATATTAATGAAATATAACTTTATTAAGGAAACTGTGAGCTGTATTTCTTAATTGCTATTTTATCAAGTTTATTAATTATAAAGTAAATGTTAGTTATCTTTATTGTATCATTTTGACTTTATGAATAATTAACTTCGAAAGTGAAGTAGAATTTGAAGTTACACCTAAAATTTTGAAGTAGTTTGGTAATTTTGGCATGGCCTTTTGGGCATTTCATTCAACCAACAAGCTACTGTTTTGATCCTTGACACTTTTTTTTACCGGAAACAATGTTAAGCCCATTTGAAATATACTTATACCCAGGCTGAGATTACATGAAAATGAGGGTATTTTAGCCTCACATATATCAGTACCAAGTTGGAATGTTAAATTCCCACCTCTTTGGGAAATGTGAGATTCTCAATTCTGGGCAGTAAATTAGATTACCAGAATGTCCAATTACTTCATATTGAGATTACTAGTTTGAACAAAATAGGGAGAAGATCCCCTCATTTAATTTACTGGTAATCTCTTGTGGCACTGTCCTTTCTTCTCTTTTAGCCCCTGATGGTGCCCTGTAGGATTTGGGAGAACCAGGATAGGAATAACTAGAAAAGGAGTTTTTCTTGGTTCTTGGACAGTTGGACTAATGTAATGTCCTTTTCTTTGGGTCGAAGAATAATAATGACCTTCTTTTTGTTGTTTTATTTTTGCACAGCAAAATTTTATAGTCATTTTTTTTTTTACCACATCATGTATCATAAAAGTTAATTTTTGTAATTCTTTTTACAGGGAGATCTTCGAGCATATTTGAAGCTAAAAGGCGCATTGAAGCTAAAACTTGCTGTTAAGTTTGCACTTGATATTGCTAGGTTAGTTACGTGGCTGAAAATACATCTATGGATTTCATATTGATGAGCAATTTTTAAAATTTTGGGAGTAAACTACATGGATGCCTGTTGGGGTTAGGCATACAAACTGCAATTTCTTGTGAGCATTTAAATTGAGTCTTTGATTGAAATTTCAGTTAGCTTCTACCTTTTAAAAAATATTAGTTTACATGAACCATGCATTATTAGGTAGAAAGGATTGTGCTATGATGGTTTTGGTGCATCCATGAATTCTGTTAGAATTTGTTAGTTGTAACAAAGTTGTTTGTAATTTAATGAACATGAAGATTATGATAGAGATTATTAACTTCGATTACTTTAACTAAGTCACATTAGAGGAGTGTAGTGTTGGTGGTAGAAAGAAACAATTATCTGAGAGGGTAAAGTCCTTCTTTTGCTGCATAGTATGCGATTGCAAAATGGTTGTTAATGCTCTATGTAATTAATTAATGGCTCAACAGGATACATGTGTTAGTTAAAGGCAAAAAAAATGGGGAGGAACAGGTAAAATTAATGTATCAGCTATCATGTACGGATAAGTTTTAGAAGGTTGGCAGTTTCATTACAAATGCAAATCTAGTAAGACCTTCAGGCTGTTGCTATGTTATTGTATAGAAAATGGTTGTGGATTGCTGCAATGTTTGCTGTGGAGAAATCTATTCTCCACATTTTGGCTGTTTTTCTACAAGGATTCTAAGGAAACTGAGCAAGGGGAAGGCAACAAGCACTTTTCTGGATTTTTGTTTATTATTGCCTGCTTCATTTTGATGATTTTCTGGTACCTTAATTGAACGTTGTTACCTTTTGCAGGGGAATGAATTATTTGCATGAGCATAAACCTGAAGCAATAATTCACCGAGATCTTGAGCCTTCGTAGGTCTTCCTTCTTAAATTTATATGCTGGTTACCTTAAGTTCCTATAACTTTTTGGGCATGGACATCCATTTTTTTATTATCCAAATGGGCAAGATTTCTTAAAGCTTGTTCATTTTTATGAGTAAGATAACAGAAACATACTGCGGGATGATTCTGGGCATTTGAAAGTTGCTGACTTTGGAGTCAGCAAGCTGCTCAAGGTTGCAAACAGAGTTAAAGAAGACAAACCTGTGACATCTCAAGAGACTTCTTGTAAGTTTTCTACACTGGGCAAAACTCTTTATCCTCCATCGTTATCTATTTATACTTGGGGTTTTGCTTGTGAATTATTGGACTAGCCATCTGATTTGGCCTTTGTTGAGAAAATCAGAGGCAGGTAGCAGGATTTGTTGTTTTGATTCCTAATTAACTGTTTGATTAACTTGTTTACTGGAGAAGTGTGTTAAAATGATGACTAAAGATGTTTGTTTCATGTCATCTTTCAAATTTTGCATTTTAATTTGAATCAAATAATTGAAAGCTAAGTATCCTTTCTTTTTTAATGGTAAATACATCATGATGTATCAATCCTTCCTGAGCAGGGAGATATGTGGCACCTGAAGTTTATAGGAATGAAGAGTATGATACTAAAGTTGATGTGTTTTCATTTGCTTTGATATTACAAGAGGTTAGAGTTCTTCTCCCCCAACTCAAAAGCTTATATTGCAAGTTGCAGTGTTGCTAATACTTGTGTAACTAGTAACTTAAACTCAAGGAGCAAGTGGCAGTCTTAGAAACTCGTCCCAACTCTAGACAAAGAAGAATCATGCAATCTTTTTTTCCTTTTTTTTAGGCCTCTAATAGTTGATTTTATAAGAAGATTTCACCTGAGCCTGCTCATTTCATTTTCCCCAAAATTTGAAGCCTTCTACAATAGATGACAATTGCATAAGACTTAAGCTAGAACTACTGTATATCTATTCTAACTGAAATTCATTTATGATGTCAAAGGTTGAAGGGATATCAGAACTCAAAATGTGGGATTTATAGATATATTTTTGTTTGTTTTGTTTAAAAACATTAGTAATAGTTTCTACAGATCTTTCTTTATTTTTTGAACTTTTTCTCTTGTTTATCCTTATTCAATAGTTGCTTTATTTTTGATGTCTCGGATTAATATCTGATCTCTATTTAAGGTTTTTTTCCAACAGTGTAGTTTAGCATTTGGGGTTAAAGAGAAAATCTTGTCAAGTCTAGAAGAATTTCTAACATCAAGAAACCCTCATCTCATCTCATCTCATCTCCCCTTTTCTTTTTGTTTCTTTTGGGTGTTTAGGGGAAGGGAGGATATTTCGATAAAAGTTGCATGCATGAGATCTATAGGGTTTCTTTCTGCTTATTATATTACCGAATCTATCTGATACATGTAGAAGTTGCAATAACATATCATCTATCATTGCTCTAGATGATTGAAGGTTTTCCACCATTTCATGCAAAGCAAGAATATGAAGTTCCTAAAGCATATGTTGAGAATGAGCGCCCACCATTTCGAGCTCCTGCAAAGTGCTATGCTTATGGATTAAGAGAGTAAGTCCTTCACCTTGTTTTATCTATGCTTGTACATCATTTCAGAATGCATCAATGATTTTAGAAAAGCCTTGTTGCCACTTGGAAAGCATAATGTGAACTACATGTATGGTTAACCCATTTATCTGAGCCAAAATAAAGAAGGAAATTTATCTTTTATTCTTGTCTACTTTAAAATTTCTATTTCTATTTGTGGGGCTGCTGCAAACGTTATTTGTAATGCATATTTGAAGTTTATTGCTTTTTCATGCATAGTATCTCTTGTTAATATTGAACAAATCAGGATCATAGATAGATATTCATTGGTGAGAGCAAACTGCAGTAACATAACCATACCTTTGACACCATTTGGGTTTGAACTGCTTATACTTTGAAATGCTGGAGACTTGAAGAAGGTGGTGAGGGGGAAGGGAGGGGGGTGGATGAGGAAAATCAAGTGTTGCTTGATAGCCTTATGGGTAATTGTTCAGCCTTAAATTTACTAATGTAGTACCTGTAGCGCAGAAAAAGTAGTAACAGGGGATTCAGAGATGGCTGTTTTCTTCCTCATCCTTGTTTTTAAGATAAGTTTGACAAGTTTTGAAAGGAAAGTCAATCCATCTTCTTGCCCAGGTTTACAGAACCGGTTCGGTGGTCAAACCGGTCAGGCCACCAGTTTGCCTGTTCGTACGGTTCAATTAAATAAATCATTAAAAATTTCATAATAAAAAAAAAAAAACGGTTCAAGTGCTTTTTTAGCCTGGTTCAACTAGTTTGTACCAGTTCACAGGTCAACTGGTCTGATATCTCTCTCTGGACTGGTACCCCAGTTGGTTCTCGGTCTGACTCGCTGGTCCAGTCTGGTTCCAACAACCAAGCTTCTTGCCGTCCTTATTAGATTTTTCTTCTCTGCTTACTAAAATACACCAGTTTACGTTTTCTGCAGTTTAATTGAGGAATGCTGGAGTGAGGAGCCATTCAGGAGACCAATATTCAGGCAGATAATAACAAGGCTAGATGACATAAATAACCAACTTGCACATAAGGGGAATTGGAAGGTTTTTTCCCTCTCTTTTTCTCTGTTTTAGATTCTGGCATACACAGTTTGTAAATAGGTTTGTGCCTGCAGTTTTGTTCAAAAACCAACTTGTTGTCTTTTTGTGTCATATCTTCATCTTTCCTAATCCTGCATAGAAAGGTAGACTGATTCCTCAGTGATAAAAGATGGCTTTCATGGTCTAAGCTGGTTTTGGCTTTGAGTCTTATGGAACCTTTAGGTGGCTTGACACGTTTCTTACATTCCTATTATCAGTAAAAACATTTAGCTAGCTTGATGGTGAATGTTACGGTAAGTTACTGTGTTCTATCATCGTACAGGTTGGACCGCTCAAATGTCTAAAGAATTTCGAGAATATGCTGAAGAGAGATCGTCTAAATCCTAGTAGTCGTACAACTCGCTCCACAACCAGATGATGAATTTGTAAAAGCTTGTTCTTTGTCTTTTAGTGGCTTTTGGTTCATACTAGTTCTCATATTGCAATTAAACTAATTGAATTGGTGGGAGCCTTTTGGATTGGGAAAGAGAAGCCCAAAAAAAAAAAAAAAAAAGAAAACGAAGAAGAAATATGGCATGAGAGAATGAAATATGAGTGTGTGAGTGAAGACATTAGACTGTTTACGTACACTACAATTTGTCATTTTTTAGTAGTGTAATTTTGCATAAGATTTTTGGTCCTTTGAAATTGACTTGTTTTTGTGATAGAGTTGAATGAAATTAAAAAGTAGCCCTGAATCTCAAAAGTTAAATTTCAGTTTGATTTGGTACAATAGTTTATATAGAAATTTATTTTGTTTTCACATATCACTAACATTTAATATTTAGTTATTGCATACAAAAGCTTCTATGTTAATTTATTTGTTTTACTAAAACGTCCATAATTAAACAAAAGCTTCTTTTGATTGGTTGACTATGAGATTGATTATTAAAGCTGTGTTTGAATTTTAAACAATTATTGAAGATGTTTGACTAAATATATATATATATATATATATATATATATATATATATATGATATTCATAAAATTAAGAAAAAAGTTAAAACAATTATATTCTAACAATAATCTTATTAATAAAATGGTAAAAATATATATAATATATATCATTATTTGTTTGTTTGTTTCTTATTTTGGTACTATTTATTTATTATTGACATTAATCTAATAGTATAGTGGATATTAAACATTTAAATTTTTGTAAAGTTTATATAAATATTGTAATTAACTAATTGGTTGTTTTATATCTAAATGACTTGTTTTGAGTAATAAGTTAGAGAGAAAGAACAATCAACAATAGAAAAATACATATGCTATGATTATTCTTTAAGAAAAAGAAAGAAAGTGTAAGGGCATAAAAGTTGAAGAGAGTTGTCTCTTGGGTCACAGGAACTCGTATCTCCACCTTACTTTTGTTTTGGTGCATCAGTTCTTCAATCTCTGTGTAATGGTGTTAACCAAACACCAATATAATTACAATTAATAGATAAAAAATCCACTGCAATCAAAATTAAAGTTTAAAGTGTATAATTGAATTAAAATAAATTTTTCATATACTGATTTAATATTTTTTTATTTATTTCTCCATTAAATTAAAATAGATATGTATTGATAAATTACAATATGGTAAATTTGGAGAAATTGTTAATTTTAAAATATTTAAAAAATGTATCGTTTTTTCGATATTTAGGAAAATAGGTTAATTTTTGGGGAGAAACATAAAAGAATTTTCGTTTCAGCTTGGTTTTTGTTCTCATAGTTAATATATAAAATATAACTATAACTTGAGAAGTTTAGAATTAAAATTTAAATATTAATTATTATAATTTTGTAAATATACAATTTAAAATTAATTATTATAACTAACAATTTTTGGAAATAACTTTCAAAATAAAAGGTAGGTATAAAATAATATAAACACAACAAAAATATACAAATCTACTTTATTATTAAAATTTTTATATATAATAAGAATATAACTTTTTTAGTTCAAAGTATATTAAAAAATATGACAATTTTGTAATTTTTATTTCTAATAATAATTCATATATATTTTTAAAAATAAAACATGAAGCCAAAATAATTAATTATATTGGGGTAAATTGTTGACAAGTTCATACTTAGACTTAGTAAATCAATTAATTTATCTTAAATTCGTAGCCGTCAGATGAATAAAAGAGAATATTGGGCGTTGGATTGAAAGTGGTATAGAAGTAGTGTTAGATAAATAAAATCAGAGTTGTCTTCACGGCCGCTAATTCTATTTCTCTGTTTCCTTCACTCCGTTCCCTCTTCACCCCCAGAACCCGCTTCTCGACCCGATCCGACACCCGCAAATAAAACCCATTAGAATCTACTGTTCCCTATCGGTATTACCTTCTTCCCCCTTTTTATTCATATATAATTTTGGTTTTGGTTGTGTTATTAACGAAATGTGCTTGCTTGCTTTGTGATTTTTATTTATTTCTTCTATTAATTTTACTTTCTCTCATGCATGCTATCATGGTGAAATGAATGGTAATTTTGCGGGGTTTTCTTTTTCCTTTCGTTTTATCTTTTACATGGAAATATAATTGGTTGTGATTCTTGCGTTCTTGCTCTAAATTGGAAAAAAAAGAAATTAATTTGATTTTTTTTTCTACTCAAGATGTGTTTTTCTTTTTCTTTTTTACGTTACTTTTAGAAGCAGAAATTAAGGAGCAAAGGCAACTAATTGAACTGCATAATAGTTGTATATTTTGTTGAATGTATGATCCTTATAGAATGGGATTTCTTTTAAAAACTTACAAGGGAATAGAGAAAAAAATTATGGAAAGAAAAAGTTATTAAATCTTTCATAGGTGCTGTTTTTCTGATTGTTCCATTAAACTGCTATTTTATGATAAAATTATCATTGGTGATACTAATAACTTGTTATGTTGTATATTTAAGAGATGTCTGAGACTTGGGTAATTTACATTCTAGTTCATTCAACTTAGTATTAGTTTTCATGAATTCCACAAACCTTAAATTTTATCAAATTATACAACTTCTATTATTAATAAATTAAGTCACTTGTGCTAACTTCTGTAAGTAAATTTAGTGGAAAAGTTGATTCAGCATGCATTCGTGACTTATTTTTTATGCCTCATCAAGATAATACATTAAAAGTTTATTCAACTTGCATACATGGCCTTTTTTTTTCTTTTTTCTTTTTTCTTTTTTGTTTAAATTTTAAAGACTGTTTTCGGTTTTCCTTTCTTAAGTGGACCCTAATGCCGGCATGGAAGATATTTTACGTAAAATGCTAGCAAGGAATTATCTTGATGACATGTAAAAAAATAAACCATATGCATGTGCAAGCTAATTTAACTTTTCCATAAGAATTACTTAACAAAGTTAGCATAAATCACCTATATGAAAGTTGATGTCAAGTTTAATGACTCAGAATGTAAATTGCGCTTGAAATTTTGTTCTTTTCAGTTTATATGGTATCAAATATATTATGCATGTAGGCGAATTCCAAGGCCTTTGGCTACTTGTAATTGACAACTATGCAACCAAAACCAGCTTGTCTTTGATCTGATTTCCAAGGTTTGTTTGCAATGGACAATCATGTAAGCTTCAAGAAAATGTTAATTAGTTTTGTTCTTCACTGATGTTTGGAGAATACTTTTTGCTAATTTTTTCTTGGACTAAATCAGTACATTGAGTTGCTTATGTTCTATGCAAGTTCAGACCATTTAATTGTTTTCTGCTT
Source organism: Gossypium arboreum (assembly GCF_025698485.1). Lineage (NCBI taxonomy): Eukaryota > Viridiplantae > Streptophyta > Magnoliopsida > Malvales > Malvaceae > Gossypium > Gossypium arboreum. Next base: position 6,831,352 of record NC_069073.1, on the reverse strand, counting down.
TTTCCAAAATAATTATATGCATTAACAAAACCTGGAAATGGAAGGGACAATTATTATATCCATACTTCATTATGCTTTGTGTAATAACTAGAGGCAAAGCTAGGAATTTGGTGTTGGGGGGCCGAAGTAAAATAGTAAAAGTTTGGGGTCAAAGGTAAAAAAATGCTTAAAAAGGACTTAAATTTGAATACTTTTTAACTGAAAAAGACTAAAATTGATATTTTACCACTTAGCTAGGGGGGACCAAGGCCATTGCCTGCCTCCTCTAGCTATGCCCCCTGGTAATAACCAAATACACTTGTCTTCTATGAAAGTTTTCTTGCAAATACAGTGCAAGTTTAAACATCCTTTCCTATTGCAACCACTTATAAGCAAAGTTGTTCTTGCTTTTCAGGTCTTAAGTCATTTTGTCTTCTCTATTACCTTAGAATATAGATTACAAGCACTTATTGATGATTTCCTTTGTTTTAGTAGCATGTAAAAGAAAAATGGCCCTGGGAATTGTCATTGCCTCTGTCCTGTAGTGTTAAGACTTTATCATTAATTCTATGGGACCCATGAAAATGTTAACACACAATTATAGTTATGGTTCTGTTATAGATGTATCAATGTTTTGCTGAGCCATCCTCTGTAAAAGCGATGAGCATTTCAACTGTTTTGAATAATTTTGGATATTGAGTTGTTGTGACATCCTCTATATATATTCTATTATTTCTTTCTATAAAAAATGTGGCTTTTTTCTTGGGGCTTCATGGCTGCAACCTTTTTCTCCTTTGTTGGAAGTTGTATTAATTATAGAAGGTACTAAGTTTGTTTTGAATATGCAGATATTTGCCAAACATTAGGTTCATGTGATGGATATGTCTGATGCAGTCATAGTAAATTCGAGCAGATTGAAATCTATTGTCTGGAATGACTTCGATAGGGTTAAAAAGGGTGACACATTTGTGGCCATTTGTAGGCATTGTAAGAAGAAGCTTAGTGGATCAAGTACTAGTGGAACCTCGCATCTGAGGAACCATTTAATTAGGTGTCAAAGGAGATCCAATCATGGTGTAGCTCAATACTTTTCTGCTAAAGATAAGAAAAAGGAAGGTTCTCTTGCCCTTGTAACTATTGATCAAGAGCAGAAGAACGATGAAGTGCTTAGCATTGTGAATCTTAGATATGAACAGGAGCAGATTAAAAGTGAGCATGTTGGCATTGGTAGTAATAGCTTGGATCAAAGGCGGAGCCAGTTTGATCTTGCCCGCATGATCATATTGCATAACTATCCTTTGGCTATGGTGGAGCATGTTGGGTTCAAGATTTTTGTCAGGAATCTACAGCCTTTGTTTGAACTTGCGACTCGTAATAAAGTTGAAGCTGATTGCATGGAAATCTATGCGAAGGAGAAGCAAAAGGTGTATGAAATTTTTGATAAGTTGCCTGGAAAAATCAGTGTATCTGCTGATGTGTGGACTGCTTCTGAAGATGATGCTGCATACCTGAGTTTGGCAGCACACTATATCGATGAGAATTGGCAGTTAAAAAAGAAGAATTTGAATTTTGTTACTATTGATCCTTCTTATACAGAAGACATGCATTCAGAAGTTATAATGAATTGTCTGATGGATTGGGATATAGATCGTAAGTTGTTCTCTATGATATTTGATAGTTTTACCAGTGATAACATTGTTGAAAGAATCAGAGATCGGCTGTCCCAAAATAGGTTCCTTTATTGTAATGGTCAACTATTTGATGTTCGATGTGCCGTAGATCTTCTCAATCGTATGGCTCATGATGCCTTGGAAGCTCTCTGTGAGATTACCCAGAAAATACGGGAAAGCATTCGCTATGTTAAAAGTTCAGAAGCAACACAAGCTACTTTCAATGAGCTGGCTGATGAAGTTCAGGTTGAAACTAAAAAATGCCTATGTATTGACAATCCATTGAAATGGAACTCGACATATTTTATGCTAGAAGCTGCCTTAGAATACAGGAAAGTTTTCTCCTGTCTACGAGATCGTGACCCTGTCAACATGAAGTTTCTACTATCTGATCCTGAATGGGATAGACTGATTACCGTTACTAGCTTCTTAAAGCTGTTTGTTGAAGTTACTAATGTTTTTACAAGAAGCAAGTATCCAACTGCAAATATATTTTTCCCTGAGATATGTGATATTCACTTGCAGTTGATTGAATGGTGCAAGAATCCTGATGAATATATTAGTTCGTTGGCTCTAAAGATGAGAAGGAAGTTTGAAGAGTACTGCTATAAGTGCAGTTCGGGTTTGGCAGTTGCAGCTATGTTAGATCCTCGATTCAAAATGAAGCTCTTGGAGTATTACTACCCACAGCTATATGGTGATAGTGCCACAGAGCTTATTGATGATGTTTTTGAGTGTATTAAATCACTTTACAATGAACATTCTATCGTCTCCCCATTAGCATCTTCTATCGATCAGGGACTGGATTGGCAAGCAAGTGGTATTTCCGGTTCTGGAAAAGATTCTAGGGATAGGTTGATGGGGTTTGACAAGTACCTTCACGAAACTTGTCAAGCTGAGGGCTCTAGTTCTGATTTAGACAAGTACCTGGAGGAACCACTGTTTCCCCGAAACGTTGATTTCAACGTATTGAATTGGTGGAAGGTTCACACTCCACGGTATCCTATTCTATCTATGATGGCACGCAATATTCTAGGAATTCCTATATCCAAAGTTGCAGCAGAATCAAGATTTGACACCGGAGGAAGGGTGCTTGATCATAACTGGAGCTCATTGCCTCCAACTACAATTCAAGCCCTCATGTGTTCGCAAGATTGGATAAGGAGTGAACTCGAGAGCTAGTTTCAGAGGAAGAAGATGAGGTGGGAGGTTAGCACCAATTTTTGTGTAGCTGCTATTTTGTCAATAACTTTTGGTTCTTGCTGGGTTTGATTTTAAGAAATTTTAGGGGTTATTATTATAAAACACCATATTTATGCTGCTCTCAGAATATGTTGTAAGTGAGTTAGTTGTACAGTGTATAACTATTAAAGCCTTACTTTACTCCGCTGTCTGTCTTGATGCTTGTTTCTACATCACAGTGATGCGAAGTTAAGGTATAAATAAACAAGATGCTAAGCTTCTCAAACCTGAATTTGTCTCAACAATTCCATATTGAATCCATCTAAATGAATTACCTCTATTAGAAAGGTTGGATTGCTAGATTTGTAAATTTTGTGTAATTGGCTAATGGTTTAATTATTACAATTATTATAATTACAGTTGATTTAAAGCTTACTTTATAAGTTTTCATCCTAAACAAAGCCAAGTGATTCATCTCCTAATAGGAAACCTCAAACCCTCAACTAGATTAGATTACAATGTAGGTAAAATTATTTATAAAAAATTTGATTCTGACTTTAGTTTAAACAATAAAATTTAAAACTATAATTAGCATAATGTTTTACTGCACTCTCAAATAAAAATGTGGAATTTAAACTTTAGAGACAATGTTGTCAATAAAAACAATTACCAATTTTGAACCTTGACGATAAAATGGACATGAAGAATATCCAAAAAAAAAAATTCTTTAGTTTAAATATTATAATTCACATTATGTATATGTTTTATCTAAATTTATCAAAATATAAAAGACATAAATACCATTAAAATAATATTTATTGTTTTATAAAAAAATGGATAACTCCAATTTAATCAAAGTTTTAATATATAATATAGATACGAATATGCGTACCCATGTGATAAATGCATATTATAAATAATAAAATATATGATTAATAATGTTAAAATATGTAGTGTAAAATAGTATAATAATTTTATTATGAACATAAATATATATTCTTGAAGAAATAGCATAAATATTAAATAGAAAGATAATGTTTGTCAACAACTTTTGACTTAATGACAAGAGCATTATATTGTAGGCACGAGAGTTTGAGTTCAATTTGGAGCAAACCTCATTCCTCTCCCTCAATGACTTTATAAGGGTTAAAGAGAGATTATTATTTGGCATATAATAAATAAATGTATAATTTGAAACTAAAAATAATAACATATATACAACTAGTTTGGATTCTGTATGTGCACAGGTTACTTATGTCTATTAATATTATAATTTTTTTATAATTTTGATTTTTATTTAACTTAATAAATTATTTTAAAAATAATAATACTTGAAAAATATATATAAAGTTACTTTAATTAATATTATTAAAATACCTCTTTACTTACAAAATATATTTTAAGTTTAACAAATTACTGTAAAATAATTTTAATATCATGGACATTAAAATTTATTTATTTTAAATATATTTCAATTTTAAAATTTATTCAATATATATATATATATATGTGTATATTTATGTCAATTTTTGCTTTATAAAAGTTGAAAATAATAACCAAATAACAATTAAAAGATAAAAATAAAAGGAGAAAAAAGAAACCTGGACTTTATCATATAAATAATATATTTTTTAACAAACTTATAATTTGATTATTTTATAATATCTTAAAAATATAAATAAAGAATTAATTGTATAAGAAAATAAATCTAAAACCAAAACTTAAAAGAATAATTATAAAGAAATGTGTTATGAAATAAATAATAAAGAGAGTAAAGAATAAGAAAAGATAACAGTAAAAAGAGGAAAGCAAAAGAGAACTAATTTTTATTGATCAATAGGAATGTTTACAATATTTCTCTAAAATCTATATTTATAAATATAAGAAATATAAATGAAATAAAATTCTACTTCTAAGAACTATTAGAGTTCTAAAGTACATCAAACTTATCTTGATGAAAATCCATTTAATATTTAGTGAAGGAAAAAGAGTACTCATATATCTATAATATGCATAACATTGGTTAAGAGAAAAGAGTACAGTGCGTATATATTCTCCCTCATAACAACATCACATGATATATAATGTTCTATGCATTCCAATATTGAATACTGACTTTTCAAATGATCACTTGAACGTATTTGCTAAACATTTAATCATCAAGTCATAAGTGAAGAAAAATTTTGGGGAAATATATTTTGATCTCTTTAAGAGTTTCAACGATAATCATAACAAAATTTTGATTGTGATCATTTTAAAAATACATATGTTCAAATCAAATCAATCCATATATTAAACAATTTTCAAGGAATTTCTTTATGCTTCCAGTATTCTAAATTCTTCAAGGATTTTAATATAAATTTCCACTATATAGTAATTCATATAAGAGGTTGTAACAACAACTGTTAGACGCGTGTAAAACCTTTTATGGACTACCAGACTAATAAAATATATTAACGTTATTGCATCCACCATATAAGAATATGTTTTCATAATCAATGTCAGGACTTAGCAAAAAATTTCATATTTCATTAAAACTACTTTATTTGTACCCTCATTGGCTTTATACCTTTAGATATTTGGATGATTGGTCCAGAAATTTCCCGAATTTAATTCTAATCGAATTGTATCTTTCCATTTTGACCAATCTATTTCATTTTTATCTTTCTTAAAAAATTTATTTAAAATCCACATTATTTCAATAGTACTATTGCATGCAAAACTATTGTTGACAATTTCTATTTCCCACGGTCCATATTTTCTCATATTTATATAACTTACTAAGATCTCTTTATTTTTACTATTTTCATCTACAATTTTAGGTATCTAAATTTCTTTTGAAGTTTTAATAATTAGTTATGTCTTGAGACTCTTTAGGAGCAACTGCATCTATTATTTGACCATCTTGATTTATTATTTTCTTATACAGGAATTTTTATCTTTGGAACCAATAAATCTACCATGCTTCAGGCATGCATTACCTTCAATTTATTTCAACAAGTTGTCCTATTGGGACTTCAATTCAAATAAAAACATTAGTTGATATATAATACTTAGTTATTCTAATCAGGTCGATAAATACATCTAGCAATTAAATTTGTAATAAAGCGAGTTATCCTTTTTGTACTGTTGGTTCAAATTACTTTCTATGAGGATATGGATAATAATAATTTATTTCAAGTAATTTATTCTATCAATTATTATTTCTCTCCCCCTTAACGTTAGGAAAATTATCAAATCCATATACAAATCATGTCTTATTAAATCTTCAATTCATTCAAAACATCTAATAATAAGGAGATTCATAATTAATACAGATTTCCAACATTCTTTGAACACCCATTTTGTGCACTTTGGCAGAGCAATTCAAATGTATCCCGCATATTCAAAAATTCTAAAATGGGTTGTATTTGGCTCTTGACCAAAAGTCAATTGTAATGGGGAGTACTTATCACAATTGTCGAAACCATTTTTTTTAATTTTGGAAAAACAAGGATCGACTTTAAAAACGAATTATGGAGCCGCCACCAATCCTTTTTGTTTAAGTGTGATCGGGTCACCTCGTGATCGATCATTTTAATAAAGCATTTTAGTTTATTAAAACAACATTTTTGGTCTACGAAAAACTAGAAAACGTATTCGGGAGTTGGTTACACGCGAAGAAGGATTAGCACCCTCGCAATGCCCAAGATTGGTACCGTATTAATCAATTAACGTCCTAATGCTGAGAATTTGAAAAAGATTTTAGAATAAAATTCCTTTAAAAACGTTTAGATAACTAGACTTGGATGTTGAGATTCTCTCGTTCAGAAGGGATAAAATGTCATATCCAGCACGGTAGGATACAACATTTTGAACCCTCGATACAAGATCATCTCATGATTTCCAAAACTCATGCATTTGAATTTTTTTTAAAAGGATATTTGGCTATTTGGTTAAACGGCAAATCGAAACCCAGCATGATTAGGCACGATTTATCGAATTTCCAAATACAATATATTACCTTCATTTTAAAAAAATCATTTTTATGGGTTTGGGTAAAAATCAATTGATGTTGGGCGAAAAGTTGAAATTTAATAATCATGATACAAATAACGAGCATGCAAGCTTAGTATTGAGCATGGAGAAAAATTGGGGCAATAATATTACACGAATAAATAATGAGAAACACAAAGGAATGAGTTAGGGTACATGCAATGACAACACATCATACTATACAAATACTAATATTAATAATTGAAGGCTAATGAATTAAAAGCCAATTTCAAAAGAAATTCCAAGCAAATTACACAAATGAAATATAACAAGTTTTAAAATAAAATAAAATGAATAATATGAAAGAAAGAAAATTTGAAAACATCACTAAAAGAAAATTTGAAAACATGACTATACAAACAATATAAAAATTTTAAAACAAGTAATAGATATAAAAGTTTAAAATAGGTAAAAAGATAAAATAAATAATATATTAAATAGTAATATACAAATGAATTTAAAATAAATATTGTAAAGTACAAAATAATTCATAATAATAATAATAATAATAATAATAATTGTTGTAGGCCAATTTTAACCAATTTACATCAAAACCCAATTTAACCTTACCTAACCCACCAAAATTAAACCCAAAACCCAAAATCTTAACTACCCAAAGCCCAATTTACATTAAAACCCCAATGGCCCAAACCCTAAGCCCAAATCAAAATAAAAAACCCTAGCCCACAACCTAAACTTTTCTCAACTAAATCCTAGCATTTGCCACCACCAACTCCACTAGCCACACTTGCTCCACCACCAACTCCCAACTCCCAACTCCACTAGCAACACTTGCTCCACCACCTACTCCATTAGCCACACTTGCTCCACCACCACTTGTACCTACAAATGAAGACATAAATAATAAAAAAATATTTTGTAAATGGCTATATAAGCCTTCTCATATTTTGTATTTAAAGGGGGAGGAAGAAGTTTTGGGGGAGAAAGTTATTGTAAAGGATTTTTGAGAGATTTTTTTAGAGTAATCAAGGAGAAGAGTTATTGTAGAGGCTAGTTTTTGGAGAGGCTAGTTTTTTTTTTTTGGAGATTAATCAAATATCAAAGCAAAAGAGGTTTCTTGGTCTATTCTCGTTTTAAGTTCTTTGTTTGCTTATTGTTTTCCTTTCAGTTTTATTTTGTTTCTTTTATATGAAAGTAAAAATAAAAGGAGGAAGCTTTCCCATTTTTACCGAAAAAGTTTTTTTGAGGTCCGGCTGCCATGTACGGTGGCACCGACGGTGGTGGCATGGTCCGATGATCCATGACGGTGGTGAAAAATCACCCACTCTCTCCTCTCTTTTTTGTTATTATTATAATTTTTAATATTATATTATATATATATTCTTTTAATATATTAGGTATATTCTAAATTCTATATTACGTATATATATATTATACTATTTTATGTATATATCTTTAATACTATATTATTTATATATATATATATTTTTTTTTCTACATGTTATCTTATGTATATATTTTAATTATATTATGTATGTATTTTTACACTATATTATGTACATATTTTTTTCATACATATGTATATATTATATATATCTTAACATTACTAGTTATATTTTCACTATTTTATGTATATACTTCAAACACTATATATAGTATATTTCTAACACTATTACTATTTATAAATATATATATATATTTTACGTACATACTCTTAATATCTTTATTATGTATATATTCGTTGTTTTTATTTCACATTGGATACTATTATTACGTTTAATATATTGCATGCATTGTTATTGTTTTAATATTGTTGTCATATTTATTATTTGTTTCAATGTATTTCCAACTCGTTTATTTTTGTCTCCGCCTATTTTATATCATTCTCATTGTTCATTACTTTAAAGATTTTTATTCATGTTTTACTAATTTCAATAAATAAGGCAATGTTTCGCATTTTAGAACATCGAAGAATTGTGCCCTAACTTAGGGGTTTCGGTTCTCTTGTTGGTTCTAAATAGCTAAATATCCTTTTGAGTTTTGAAATGCACGGATTTCCAATTTAAATTAAAAGATGACCTTGTGCTCGGGAATTCATGGTATTGTGTCCTAACTTATGAGATGTGATACTCCGATATCTCGAGATAAGGAAATCTTTAAACAAATCGATTTAAGCTAATTCAAGAATTTTAAAATCAGTATTAATAGAAAAGATCGTATTTCAAGTCCCTTGTCAATTTTTAATTTTCGACATTAAGATACTAACTAATCAATTCGGTATCAATTTTTTGGGCATGTCGAGGGTGCTAATCCTTCCTCGCACGTAACCGACTCCCGAACTCATTCTCTCAAGTTTCGTAGACCAAAGGCCCTGTTTTAGTAAACTAAAATTGATTTATTAAAACAAAGGTAATCCGATCACACCTGATAAAAGATTGGTGGCGACTCTCGTTTTAATTTTCACTTTCAAACAAAGTCGATCCTCGTTTTCAAAAGAATGGTTTCGACAGCTTGGTGACTCCACTGGGGAATTTGAGAGTCGAGCCTTAAATTGATTATTTTTTTGTCTTTTGTCAAAAATCAAAAATCGATTTTAAATTTACTGCATTGCATGTTGTCTGTTATTTTCGCGACTCTCTTCATAATATGCTTGCTTTAAGTGGTTTAATTCTTTGAGGTATCTTTGCATATCGCATCGCATTATTAGTCGATTTCACCCTCTTAAGTGGAAGTGAAAAACTACTCCTTCGTGAGGTCTTCACCTCCGTATAGGATAGTGGATCGCTTTCGAGAAACATTCGTACCTGCGTCTTCGTGGGGTTTTCACCTCCGTATAGCCATAGGGAAATGTATTCCCCTGAATCGAACTCGGTCTGTATAAACCTATAATGGGTGAGGATCGAGGAATCTGCTGGTTCAGGTACCTTTACTTTAGAACCAAACTACATGTAATGAGCCCTAGGAGCCTACCCTAGGTAGAACCACACCAAACCCTAGTGGTTACCTGATTAGGTGCTTATTTACTCACTATTTGCTTTGAATTCTATTCTTTGTATATAATACTAACTTGTTGTATTTTGATCATTTTCGCATGACATTTCATCATAAAAGGGTGTTGATTTACGTTTGGTTACTAATTAGAAGAGTTTAGCATGGAAAAAGGATTTCTTGATAGAATGGAGGATAATGCGGCCGTCCGAGTGTGGTCTGAGAGAACGCAACAGGAGAAAGGAGATAGCTTGACCGATGGATATGAATCAGAGTTGTGGGATTTCACTCGCATCAGTGTGACTCAGAACAACCTGCAAGAGTTAAGGGATATATGAAATAGTTAGAATGGCGAAGTCAAACAACTCTTTTACTGTAACTACGGCGACCTACTCTATTTGCTCGATGTAAAGGTGGACAAGTACTTGTTCCGGGCCCTCGCACAATTTTGGAACCCCGCTTACAGTTGCTTCACTTTCGGAGGAGTTGATTTAGTACCTACGGTTGAGGAATACATGGCGTTACTTAATTGCCCGAAGATTCAGGCTGATAAGGCCTATTCAAGACTTGTTAATGTCCCTCCCTTTTTGAAGAAATTGATGAATATCACGGGGATGAGCGAGCAATGGGTTGCAACCCGCATCAAGCAAAAAGGGGATAGTAAATGTATTCCTTGGAGGAATTTGAGGGATTTTATTCTTGCGCACCCGGATTCGAAGAAAAGGGTTGATGTTTTTGCCTTAAGTCTCTACGGTTTGATCGTCTTTCCTAAAGCACTTGGACACATAGATGAAGCCGTCTCAGATTTATTCGATCGACTTGATAAAGGTACCATACCCATCCCGACAATCCTAGCAGAAACTTTCCGATCCTTGAATACATGCCGGAGAGCAGGCGAGGGAAGATTTATTGGTTGCGCACAGGTTCTTTTGGCTTGGTTCCACTGTTATTTTTGGAAGGTAGAGAAGGTCTCCTATCGGGTATTCTCTAAGGATTATTCCCCATTAAGAGAATTAATGGCCACATCGAGGCGGGACGACATCTCCGAAGAAAGGTGAATAACTATTCTCCAAAATTTACGGACCGAAGATGTTGAATGGAGGGCTCCGTGGTTGATTCCTGACGAGATCTTATATAGGTACGGTGATTTTGACTGGGTCCCTCTGGCTGGAATATGGGGAGCCATTGGATATGCTCCACTGATGGTGTTAAGGCAGTATCAATCAAGGCAGTTTATACTGGTGACACAAGGGTTGGCACAATGTGAGTTCCCCTATAAAGACAACAATTATAAAAAGAGGGTTCGCGAGATATCAGATGCATGGAACCAAACTTAAAAAATGAAAGGATTCACTGCAGGCCCGATGACGACCCCCGAGTATGAATGGTGGTGGGGTAGGAGAGTCAACGACAACATCCTAAGCGTAATCAAGGAACACACACGGTGATAGAGGAGCATTCTGAGTCATCCCATCCGAGTTAGAGATCATTAAGTAAGATTTTGATAAAAGAAACTCGGAGTTGGGGAAGAAGATACAGTAGCTAGAAGAAGATAAAATGAAGTTGGGGTTAGACGTCGATATCCACAAGCTAGAGGCCGAGAAGTTAATGAAAGGAAAGAACAAGGCCGAGGAAGATTTAGATAGTCTGAAAACTGATTACAAGAAGCTCCGTATAACAATAAAAACTGCCGGATTAGGTAAAACGTCGGAGCAATGGCGTCAAGAGATTAAAGAGGAAAAGACTAGAGCCGACCATTGGGAGAAAAGATTTCAAGATGCCCGAGTACGAGAGGACACTCTGAAGAAGAGTTTGTTAAAAACCCAAAACGAAAAGGAGAAGTTACGAGCTCGGGTGGCTAAATTGTAAAGATTACTTCAGCAACATCGTAGCCATAATTCGATAATTAAGCTAAAGGCTAGTCTGAGCAGGATCGACAAGTTGAAAGGGAAAATAGAAGAACTCGAGACTGCACTGCGAGATAGTAAAATTCGAGTGGAACTTCTTGAGACAAACAATGACCATTACAGAGAACAGCTTCACCACTCTCAAAACCAGATTAGAGATAGAGACTATGTCACGAGCGAAGCTATAGCTCAGGTTCGGGAGATAGTTGATCACTTGCAAACCTTGGCAGTTCAGGCTGATATATTGAGCTTAAAGTACGAGTCAGAATCAGACCGAGGCTGAAGCTTAGCTTGGCTTCTTAGGAAAGTTAAGACTTTGGGCATTAGGGCGAAGTCGTATATGTAATCATCCATTCTATGTAAAGAAATTTTTCATCTAGTGAAGTTCTTCTAATGAAATTGAATTGGAATCAACGCCTCTTTTTGCATCCATTCATCCATTCATTGCATATACATATCCCATAATCATTCGCTAAGGTTAGAATCATATAATTCGCAGTTGTAACACTTCAAATCTGGAACCACGCCATTTGTATAAAACGCGTCGACAAGCTAGAGCAATGGAGGCTGAGTTCAATGAAAGAATCGAAAGGATGGAAATAGTCTAGAAGGAATTACAAGAACAACTGGCTAAGTCACAGCAAGAAATGAGGGATTTGATAGTAAGATCTCGAAAGGAATCACTTGAAAAAAATGATCAAATGGCTAGAATGATGGAGATGATATCAGTTTTGGTCAAAGGAAAAGGACCCATGCAGAACCCCGACAGTATAGAACCTCAATCAAGAATTAATCATGACCAGGATCCACTCTATCCCCCAAGATTCACTCCACCACATGCCTACGTAGCACAAAGAGGGTATACTCAAGGGGAATCCACAGGCTTGGAACAACGACCTATGCCATTTGCTCATCTAGGGTAAGAAACATTTATGTCAAATCCCGGAGCAACCCCTTCCAATCCTATAGTTCCAGATTTATATGATTCAGTCAAAATAGCCAAGTTGAAAATAGATGATCACGAGGCTCAAGAGAAGTATAGGAATTTGGAAGAAAGACTCAAGGCAATAGAATGCACTAAAGTCTTCTCGGTATTAGGTGCTAAAGAACTCAGTTTGGTACCTGACCTAATCCTGCCTCCGAAGTTCAAGGTGTCTGATTTCAAAAAGTACGATGGGACAAGATATCCAAAAGCACATCTTGTCATGTTTTGCCAAAAAATGACCGGTTACGTGAACGAAGATAAGCTACTTGTACATTGTTTTCAAGACAGTCTAGTAGGATCGGCTCTTCGGTGGTACAACCAGCTCAGTAAGGAAAGGATTCGATCTTGGAAAGACTTGGCGTCGACATTCTGTAAGCAGTACAAGCATGTATCAGATATGGTGCCTGATCGGATGACTTTACAAATGATGGAGAAAAAGCCGTCAGAAAATTTTAGACAGTACGTGCAAAGATGGAGGGACGTCTCAGCCCAAGTGGAACCCCCACTAACGAAAACGGAGATAACCGTCCTTTTTATCAACACCTTAAAGACGCCGTTTTATGACAAACTAGTGGGAAGCACCACGAAAGACTTTGCGGATATTGTAATATCCGGTGAGCTTATAGAGAACGCCGTCAAGAGCGGTAGAATGGAAAGTCAAGAAAGTTCAATAAGGGTAGCACCCATGAAGAAGAAAGAACCAGAAGCCCACATGGTGGGAATGAGAAGTCGTTATGCCCCTAATCCATATCCAAACCAACCCTGACCTCGAAGTTATCCACCTCCAAATTTCTATTATCCCCTTCAAACCCCTTACTACCAAGCACCATATCCTTCCTACCCCGTATACGCCACGAACAACCAAAGACCCGTCACCACATTCCCACAAAACACGGTACCCGTTCAAAGTCAGCCCAGAAACGAACCAAGACCAGTAAGGCCTAATTCCGAGAGACCGCAATTTACTCCTATCCCTGTGTCGTATGGGGAACTGTACCCAAAACTTCTGGAGAAATAGCTGATTTCTCCCCATTACATGGCACCCCTTAAACCTCCATACCCAAAGTGGTACGATCCAAACGCTAGTTGTGCATACCATGCAGGGAACCAGGGGCATTCCACGGAGAATTGCCTAGCCTTTAAGAGGAGAGTTTAAGGACTCATTGACGCGGGTATCCTACGGTTCGATAGTGCTAGTAACGCAACTGGGAACCCGTTCCCCAACCATGCTAAAGGGAATGTGAGCACAGTGGGGAAAGAGGACGAATGGAAAGTCAAAAGATGTGTTTCGGAAATAAGGACGCCTCTACAGAAAATCTGAGAGGTACTGGTTAAGAAAGGATTGCTTTGTCACCCCGATAGAATTCTCGAAGAAGAAGGTCAAAGTTTTTGCAATTTCCATGGAATTGTAAGACACGACATTCAGTCGTATGAGGAATTTAAAAGGTTGCTTCAAGACCGGATGGATAATAAGGAGATTAAGGTCCTTAAAAAGATGGAAGAGACCAACGAAGGAGAAGTATGCACCTCTGACAACCAGTCATCAGGTCTCCCTTATAACGCGGATCGACCGTTAATAATTTATTACGACACGACGAAAGAGCCGATGAAACCAAAAATGATAATCGAAGTACCGTCTCCTTTTCCGTACAAGGACGACAAAGCCGCACCATGGAAATATGACATCAATATCGTCACACCGGAAGATGAAAAGCTCAAAGCCATAACTGGAGATGTTGGAGAGGTAGGTCATTTTACCCAAAGTGGAAGATGTTATTCGAAAGAGGTCGAACCAAGAAAGAAAACGTTGTTGGAAGTAAAAGGGAAAGCGATGATGCATGAGGTCAAGTCGAGCAAGAAATTCCACCCGTGCAAGAAACTAAAAAGCCTGTGGATGAGGAGGAAGCACAGGAGTTCTTGAAATTTATCAAACACAGTGAATACAATGTGGTGGAACAATTGAATAAGCAACCAGCACGAATTTCGGTTTTATCTCTGCTGCTAAATTCGGAGCCACATCGGAACGCTTTGCTGAAGGTCTTGAATCAAGCTTACGTGGCAAACAATATATCCGTGGAGAAGCTGGACAGATAGGTGAACAACTTGAATGTGAATAATTTCATTTCTTTTAGTGATGACGAAATACCACCCAATGGTAGAGGCTCCGTGAAAGCACTACATGTTACGACGCGTTGCAAGGGCTACATAATACCGAATGTACTTATCGATAATGGCTCGGCACTTAATGTCATGCCTTTGGCCACGCTTTCTAGAATTCTGATAGATTTGTCCTATTTAAGGCCCTGTCATTCCACGGTAAGGGCATTCGATGGGACAAGGCGTGAAGTTATAGGAAAGATTGATATCCCTTTAGAAGTGGACCCTTACATTTACAATGTCGAGTTTCAAGTCATGGACATCACACCCTCGTATAACTGCCTTCTGGGAAGGCCCTGGATCCATTCTGCTGGAGCAGTTCCATCCTCTCTCCATCAAAAAGTAAAGTTCATCATGGATGGTTGTTTGGTCACTGTCGAGGGAGAAGAAGACATTATCGCATCTATCTCTCTTGATCGCCATATCTTGAAGTAAGCAAAGACCAGTGGAATGTTCCTTCCGATCCTTGAATTTGTCAATGCCACTTTTGTCGCCGAGGAAATAGAATTTGATGCCAAAGCGTAGAAATACCGAATGGGTGTCAAGTTGATCAGTAGGAAGGGAGCTCGGCGAGAAGAGGTTTAGGGAGATATCTGCAAGGAATAGTTAGGGCTCTAAAGCCAGTACACCATAAGGCTCGATACGATTTAGGGTTCCAACTGGACATGCGTCAAAGAAGAAAGCAGTGGAAAAAATATCAAGAAAGAAGGATCGCGAGAACATTAGGCCGAGAACCAGAATGGGAGCCCATGGAATTCCCTCATTTGTCAAGAACATTTACGTCTGCGAGAATGATATACCCAGGGCAGTATAGTGCACAAAGCACAATGTTAATGATCGAAGAGGGTTTTCAGAATATCAGTATAAATGTCATTGACAAGGAGCTGACGCGAATAAAGACGTCTCAAAGATACGCCATTGTCCCCCGGGTTTCATGTTGAACAATTGGACTGCCGAGGATCTTCTTGTAGTTTATAAGTCTTCAGAGTAATGCTCAAACGTTAACATTCTGTTATGTCCTTAGATATAATAGAATTCTTTTGTAAGAGCTTGCATTCGCTCTTTATCATTTAAATGAATATTAATGAAGATGCATTTTGTCACGATTTTTCGCATTATCACTAATTCTATAATCATTTCATAGCCTATCTTTACATTTGCCTCATGCCATACCTTAACATTCAGTTTGTTGGTTTCACTACTTGGATGCCCCTCTATAGTTTCCTTTTCCATTAAACTTTCAGGTGCTCAGATATCAATTGCATGAACAAACCCGATTCTGAGTCCCGAAATCGATTTTGAGAAAATTTGTTTGTGTAGGAGAATTCGAAGCCGAAGCAAATGCTGATGACTATGTCTCGTCTCCTGACTTACTAAGAATGGTGGAACAAGAGGATAAACAGATTTTGCCTCATCAAGAATTTGTTGAAACAATAAACTTGGGAGCTAAAGAAAGGAAGCAAGAAGTGAAGATTAGGACCTCTATTTCAGGGGGCACCAGGCATAATTTGATTGCTTTGCTCCGTGAGTACAAAGATGTATTCGCATGGTCATATCGGGATATGCGAGATTGGATGAAGATGTAGTGGTCCATAAGCTCCCATTGAAGCGAATGTAAACCCATTCAACAAAAGCTAAGACGGATGAGACACGAGATGTTGTTGAAAATAAAGAGGAAGTCAAAGCAATTTGATCTTGGCTTCCTACAAACCTCAAATATCCAGTGGGTGGCCAACATAGTTTGGTACCAAAAAAGACGGCAAGAAATCACGAATGTGCGTGGATTATCGTGACCTGAATCGAGCAAGTCCCAAAGATAATTTTCCCTTACCACGCATTGATACGTTGGTGGATAAGACAGCAAAACATTCATTGTTTTCTTTTATGGATGGATTCTCGGGGTATAATCAGATCAAGATGGCCCTTGAGGATATGGAGAAAACTACCTTCGTAACAATGTGGGGAACATTCTGCTACAAGGTGATGCCATTTGGGTTAAAGAATGCTGGGGCAACATATCAGAGGGCTATGGTGACGTTATTCCATGCCATGATGCATAAAGAAATAGAGGTCTATGTCGACGATATAATTGCTAAATCCCGAGGGGAAGAAGAGCATGTAGTGAACCTGAAGAAGTTGTTCGACAGACTGAGAAAGTTCCAGCTAAATCTCAATCCAACCAAATGTACGTTTGGGGCTACTTTAGGAAAATTGCTTGGCTTCATTGTCAGCAAGAGAGGCATTGAAGTTGATCCAGACAAAATAAAAGCGATTTAAGAGTTACCACCTCTGCGCACGCAAAAGGAAGTCAGAGGATTTTTAGGGAGATTAAACTACATCGCCCGATTTATCGCTCAACTTACCAACCAATGCGACCCAATCTTTCGACTCCTTTGAAAACATAATCCCGGAGAATGGAACGAGGAGTGCCAAGTGGCTTTTAACAAGATAAAACAGTATTTGTCTAGTCCTCCAGTGCTAGTACCACTAATGCCGGGAAGACCATTGATATTGTATTTGACTGTATTCGAGAATTCAATGGGTTGCGTACTGGGGCAACATGACGAGTCCTGAAAGAAAGAAAAGGCGATCTACTACCTCAGTAAAAAGTTCACTGAATATGAGGCAAAGTATTCATCCATAGAAAAATACTGTTACGCTCTGGTTTGGGTAGCTCGGAGACTCAGGCAATATATGCTGTATCATACGACATGGCTAATTTCAAAGTTGGACCCAATAAAGTACATGATGGAATCACCTGCACTCTCAGGAAGAATAGCACGATGGCAGATCTTACTATCAGAATATGATATCGTCTATGTGAGCCAAAAGTCGATAAAAGGGAACGCAATAGCTGACTTCTTAGCAACTCAAACAACTGAGGAATACGAGCTATTGAGATTTGATTTCCCAGATGAAGACTTGATGTGCATTACAGAAAAAGAATGTGAGTCATCAAAAGAAAAGTTATGGAAGATGAGCTTTGATGGTGTATCGAATGCATTAGGGCATGGGATTGGAGAAGTCTTAGTATCACCAGAAGGAAACCATTACCCACTCACTGCCAGGCTGAACTTTTTCTGTACCAATAACATAGCAGAATATGAGGCTTGTATCATGGGACTTCGTGCAGCAATTGTACGAAACATCAAAACTTTAGAGGTATACGGAGACTCAGCCTTGGTGATATACCAAATCCGTGGAGATTGGGAAGTGAGAGATTCGAAACTGGTCAAATACAGTGATCTAGTGGCAGAGCTAATTAAAGAATTCGAAGAAATAAATTTTAATTACCTCCCACGAGAAGAAAACCAATTGGTTGATGCCCTAGCCACTTTGACTTCAATGTTCAAAGCAAACAGAGAAACAGAAATAATGCCTCTTCAAATGAGCATATATGAAGTCCCTGCACATTGTTTCAGCATTGAAAAAGAGCCAGATGGACGGCCATGGTTCCATGATTTCTTAGAATATGTCAAGAACCAAAAGTATCCCGAACAAGCAAATGAGAATTACAAACGAACAATCAGAAGAATGGCAGCGGGATTTGTTCTTGATGGGAGCATCCTGTACAAAAGAGGAAAAGATCAAGTGCTCTTGAGATGCGTAGATGCTGTTGAAGCCAGAAAAATACTTGAAGATGTCCACGAGGGAATTTGTGGGACACATGTCAATGGTTTCACTATGGCCAGGAAGATTATGAGACTCGGTTACTACTGGCTGACGATGGAAAGCGACTACATTAGTTTTGCAAGAAAATGCCACAAATGTCAAATTTATGGTGATAAGATTCATGTAGCCCCTTCGCCCCTTCATGTCATGACTTCTCCGTGGCCCTTTTTTATGTGAGGCATGGATGTTATAGGGCCAATTTCCCCAAAAGCTTCTAATGGACACCGGTTCATTTTTGTGGTTATTGATTACTTCACAAAATGGATAGAAGCCGCTTGTTTGCCAATGTGACCAAGGTCATAGGTTTGCGATTTTTGAAAAGGAAATCATTTGTCGATATGGTTTGCCTGAGAGAATCATTTCAGATAATGCCTTGAATCTGAACAACAAAATGATGAAGGAAGTGTATGAGCAGTTTGAAATAAAGCATCATAACTCGTCACCCTATCGCCTTAAAAATGAACGGAGTATTGAAGCGACCAACAAGAATATTAAGAAGATTATTGGGAAAATGACTGAGACATATAAAGATTGGCACGAGAAGCTACCATTTGCTTTGTATGCATATCGCACATCTGTACGGACATCTACGGGGGCAACTCATTTCTCTCTAGTCTATGGAATAGAAGCTGTGCTACCTACCGAAGTTGAGATCCCCTCTTTACGAGTCTTAATAGATTCGAAACTAGAGGAGGCAGAATGGGTTCGAGCTCGATATGACCAATTAAACCTCATCGAAGAAAAATGTTTAAAGGTAATTTGTCACGGACAGATGTACTAGAAGAGAATGATCGCGGCCCATGACAAGAAAATACGGCCAAGAGAATTCCACGAAGGAGAACTCGTGCTGAGAAAGATTCTTCCAATACAGAAGGACTTACGAGGAAAATAGGCCCAAATTGGGAAGGACCATAAGTCGTAAAGAAGGCATTCTCAGGCGGAGCTTTGATTCTCACTGAGATGGATGGGAAAAAGTTACCGAATTTAGTGAATTCAGATGCTGTGAAGAAATATTATGCTTAAAAAAGGAAAATCAAGATGAAAAACCGAAAAAGGGCATCTTAAAAAAAAGAGAAAAGAAAAGAAAAAAGAAAAAGAAAAAGAGAGAGGGATCAAGGTGAAAACCCGAAAAGGGCATCTTGATTAACACAAAAGATTAGGATGAAAACCCTAAAGGGCGTTCTAATGAAGCAAGCACTGGATTAAAAAGCAAGGCGTTTTGAACGGTGGGTCAAACAGAGAGACTACAGTATTTGAAGCATTTCTGAAAACTCGAAATCTCTTACGCAAGAAAGCCATGCTCGAAAAGATTCTTGATTGAGGAACGTGGAAGAGTTCATGCGTTGAATATCTAGAGCATTTGTATTTGTTGAAATGCGATCCCCTTTCTCTTTATGACACTTTTTTTTTACTATTATTGATTAACTTTCTTTGTTTGCTACATTTGAAATGAATAAATGTGAGGTATCCTTTTGTCCCTACTTGACCATATTCATGCATCTTATTATGTGGTTCATTTACATGATAAATAGTGAAATGACATACTCTAAACAAAAGAAGTGCTAAGCATTACCCGGACAAGAATTTGACAAGTACAAGAGCCTCAAAGCAAGGACAAAGTTCAACCAGGGGCAAAAGAGCGATATCTGAGAAACGCAGATTAGTCGTGAAGCTAGAGGATGGGTACAGGGCCTGAAGAGAAAGTCAAGAGTCAAAGAAATGAACGCAGATCATCAAAAATCACGACGGAAAGGGACATATGACAAGCAAGCCCAAGGCACATAGCATGATCATGTAGGCATAAAGGCATTTAAGGCAAACATGTGCATTTCATGATAACATAATGCATGACATATACATGTATTTCAGCAGAACAAGAGATTTCGATGATAGCTGTACTGAATCAAAGGAAAGGACACCTGAGTTCCACCAGATGACATCTTTTGGTATTTTGATGTTTTTATTTCTATCTTTCAAAAAAATCAACTCATATTACGAGAGGTGAGTTGGGCCTCAGGTCACACGCTGAGGTATTTTCAATTTCCATTTTTTCAATTTATGCTTTTCAAAAATCAACTCATATTGCGAGAGGTGAGCTGAGCCTCAGGGCACGCCGAGGTATTTTTAATTTTTGTTTTTCAATTTCTGCTTTTAATTTCTGTTTTTCAAAAATCAACTCATATTGCGAGAGGTGAGTTGAGCCTCAAGGCACGCTGAGGTATTTTCAATTTCTATTTTTCAATTTTTGCCTTACAAATTCTTCTTTTCAAATCAACTCATATTGCGAGAGGTGAGTTGAGCCTCAGGACACGTTGAGGTATTTTCAATTTTCATTTTTTTAATTTATGTTTCTAAAAAAATCAACTCATATTGCGAGAAGTGAGTTGAGCCTCAGGACACGCTGAGGTAATTTCAATTTTTGTTTGTCAAAACTCAACTCATATTGCAAGAGGTGAGTTGAGCCTCAAGACACGTTGAGGTATTTTCAATTTCTGTTTTTCAAAAAAATCAACTCATATTGTGATAGGTGAGTTGAGCCTCAGGACACGCTGAGGTAATTTCAATTTTTTTTTGTCAAAAATCAACTCATATTGCGAGAGGTGAGTTGAGCCTCAAGACACGTTGAGGTATTTTCAATTTCTGTCTTTAAAAAAAAAAATCAGCTCATATTGCGAGAGGTGAGTTGAACCTCAAGACACATTGAGGTATTTTTAATTTCTGTTTTTCAAAAAAATCAACTCATATTGCGATAGGTGAGTTGAACCTCAAAACGCTGAGGTAATTTCAATTTTTGTTTGTCAAAAATCAACTCATATTGCGAGAGGTGAGTTGAGTCTCAAGACACGTTGAGGTATTTTCAATTTCTATCTTTCAAAAAAAATCAGCTAATATTGCGAGAGGTGAGTTGAGCCTCAAGACACGTTGAGGTATTTTCAATTTCTGTCTTTCAAAAAAAATTAGCTCATATTACGAGAGGTGAGTTGAACCTCAAGACGCTGAGGTGTTTTCCATTTCTGTTCTTCAATTTCTGTGTTTAAAAAAAAATCAGCTCATATTGCAAGTGGTGAGTTGAGCCTTGACTCACACGCTGAGGTATTTTCAAATTCTGTTTTTCAAATTTTGTTTTTCCAAAAAATTAACTCATATTGCGAGAGGTGAGTTCAGCCTCAGGACACGCTGAGATATTTTCAATTTCTTTTTTTTTCAATTTATGTTTGTCAAAAAAATCAACTCATGTTGCGAGAGGTGAGTTGAGCCTCAGATCACACACCGAGGTATTTTTAATTGATTTTTTTTTCAATTTATGCTTTGCAAAAATCAACTCATATTACGAGAGGTGAGTTGAACCTCGGGTCACATACTGAGGTATTTTCAAAATCTGTTTTACAAATTTTGTTTTAAAAATTAACTCATATTGCGAGAAGTGAGTTGAGCCTTGGCTCACGTGCTGAGCTATTTTCAATTTCTGTTTTTAATGTTTAGTTTTAAAGAGTCAATTCATATTGCGAGAAATGAGTTAAGCTCAGGATCACATGCCGGGTAAAGAATAAAGACTGGAATTAATCGAAGACACAGATTTTATATCCCTAAAGTTATAGTGAAGCTAATTGAAGTTGCAGTGGAGCTGATCGATGATATCAGATCTTACCTTTCTAAAAGTTGCAGAAGAGAAGACCATAAATTTTATCTTACTAAAGCGATGGAAGAGCAGATTGAAGCTGTAGATCTTATCTTTTTCAAGTCACCTTGGAGTAAATCGAAGCTACAAGGCATATATCAAAAGATGCAGTGGATTTGATCAAGACAACAAGATACAGTGGTTTGGAAAGAGACTACCTGGATGAGAAGAGCACCAAAGAAGTCCATACTTAGTAAGACCGGGCAAAATTGGCCTTTCTTTGTGTCTTTGCTTTATTCCCGTTCCTCGATAATAAGCAAAGAGGGGCAGCTGTTGTAGGCCAATTTTAACCCATTTACATCAAAACCCAATTTAACCTTACCTAACCCACCAAAATTAAACCCAAAACCCAAAATCTTAACTACCGAAAGCCCAATTTACATCAAAACCCCAATGGCCCAAACCCTAAGCCTAAATCAAAATAAAAAACCCTAGCCCACAACCTAAACTTTTCTCAACTAAATCCTAGCCTTTGCTACCACCAACTCCACTAGCCACACTTGCTCCACCACCAACTCCACTAGCCACACTTGCTCAACCACTTACTCCACTAGCCACACTTGCTCCACCACCTATTCCATTAGCCACACTTGCTCCACCACCACTTGTACCTACAAATGAAGACATAAACAATAAAAAAATATTTTGTAAATGGCTATATAAGCCTTCTCATATTTTGTATTTAAAGGGGGAGGAAGAAGTTTTGGGGGAGAAAGTTATTGTAAAGGATTTTTGAGAGGTTTTTTTAGAGTAATCAAGGAGAAGAGTTATTGTAAAGGCTAGTTTTTGGAGAGGCTAGTTTTTTTTTTTGGAGATTAATCATATATCAAAGCAAAATAGGTTTCTTGGTCTATTCTCGTTTTAAGTTCTTTGTTTGCTTATTGTTTTCCTTTCAGTTTTATTTTGTTTCTCTTATACGAAAGTAAAAATAAAAGGAGGAAGCTTTCCCATTTTTACCGAAAAGTTTTTTTGAGGTTCGGCTCTCTGTGTCTGGTGGCACCGACGTGTGGCCGTGGCGATCCGGTGCTGTGACCTTGTGGCGAAATCACCCACTCTCTCCCTTTTTTTTGTTATTATTATATTTTTAATATTATATTATATATATATTCTTTTAATATATTAGGTATATTCTAAATTCTATATTACGTATATATATATTATACTATTTTATGTATATATCTTTAATACTATATTATTTATATATATATATATATATTTTTCTACATGTTATCTTATGTATATATTTTAATTATATTATGTATGTATTTTTACACTATATTATGTACATATTTTTTTCATACATATGTATATATTATATATATATCTTAACATTACTAGTTATATTTTCACTATTTTATGTATATACTTCAAACACTATATATAGTATATTTCTAACAATATTACTATTTATAAATATATATATATTTTACGTACATACTCTTAATATCTTTATTATGTATATATTCGTTGTTTTTATTTCACATTGGATACTATTATTACGTTTAATATATCGCATGCATTGTTATTGTTTTAATATTGTTGTCATATTTATTATTTGTTTCAATGTATTTTCAACTCGTTTATTTTGTCTCCGCCTATTTTATATCATTCAGTTGTTCATTACTTTAAAGATTTTTATTCATGTTTTTACTAATTTCAATAAATAAGGCAATGTTTCGCATTTTGGAACATCGAAGAATTGTGCCCTAACTTACGGGGTTTCGGTTCTCTTGTTGGTTCTAAATAGCTAAATATCCTTTTGAGTTTTGAAATGCACGGATTTCCAATTTAAATTAAAAGACGACCTTGTGCTCGGGAATTCATGGTATTGTGTCCTAACTTACGGGATGTGATACTCCGATATCTCGAGATAAGGAAATCTTTAAACAAATCGATTTAAGCTAATTCAAGAATTTTAAAATCAGTATTAATAGAAAAGATCGTATTTCAAGTCCCTTCTCGATTTTTAATTTTCGACATTAAGATACTAACTAATCAATTCGGTACCAATTTTTTGAGCATGTCGAGGGTGCTAATCCTTCCTCGCACGTAACCGACTCCCGAACTCATTCTCTCAAGTTTCGTAGACCAAAGGCCCTGTTTTAGTAAACTAAAATTGATTTATTAAAACAAAGGTGATCCGATCACACCTGATAAAAGATTGGTGGCGATTCCCGTTTTAATTTTCACTTTCAAACAAAGTCGATCCCGTTTTCAAAAGAATAGTTTCACAATAATAATAATAATAATAATAAAATTTTAAAATCATATAAGAGGACATAAATAAATAACAACACGATATAAATAAATAAATAAAATGTTAATAACAAGAGTAAAAAAATATATAAGAAAAATAATAATGAAAATAATATTAGTAAATAAATAGGAATAGAAATACAATAAATAAAAATATAATAATAGTAGAAATATAAGTAGCTAAATAAAAATTAGATAAATAGTAATAGTATTAGAATGACAAAATAAATATAAACAGAAACATAATAATAATAGCAATAATATATTAAATATTTAATTTGATAATAAAATAGAAAAATAAAAAAATAAATCGAACCTTAAAATAAAATTTTGGGGCGAATAAAAAATAAATAAAAGGAAATGGACCAATTTGAACATGCGAATAATAAGGAGGGACCAAAAGGGAAATAATCCCACCC
Source organism: Gossypium arboreum (assembly GCF_025698485.1). Classification (NCBI taxonomy): domain Eukaryota; kingdom Viridiplantae; phylum Streptophyta; class Magnoliopsida; order Malvales; family Malvaceae; genus Gossypium; species Gossypium arboreum. The sequence continues at coordinate 6,806,462 of NC_069073.1, read as the reverse complement.
TCCAAAACACACAACTTCAAGGAGGACCCAAAATGCAGTTAAAACAAATTTTAGGTCCAAAAAAGAAAATGAAAACTTAATTGCAAAACAATAAAAAAAAACAGAAACAATTAGACGAATTTAGAAAAAACAAAGAAATTGAAATGAAATGGACAAAATTCTCACGTAATTGAAAGAGAAAAGAAAATAATTTAATTCCAATGGAAATATGGAAAGAGAGAATAATCCAATTCTGAATTGAAGTAGGAATCCCAAAGTAATTCATCTAAGTCCCCCCGTTCAAAGAACAAAATACCCTTATTTATATACATGGGGTTTACTAAAAATAGCCTAACTAATTTAATAATAAAATAAAATAAAATAAAATAAAAATCTAATCTTCCTATTTTTAGCCTTTTACCAAGTCAACAAATTTTGATAACTCCTTGGCTTTCTCCATCTTTTTTTGTTTGGCCACAATTGAATGATTATCTTTCAATTTGGTCCTTTTTGGCTTGTTTTTGACCAATTGCATCCTTTGGCTTCTATTATTATTTTTTGGGGACCCAGACCAAAATTAGTCTATTACAATGCGTGCAAGTATTTATTCATATAATACATCATATTCTTATATACAAAAATTTTTGTTCTCAAAAATAATGGTTTAGACATTAACTAGAGGCATTTAATCATTAATTCTGCTAAATCAATTTATACGTATAAACAACAGGCTTTTGTGATAGTTACTCGCATTGGCAATCTAATATACAATAACCATTGAAAACTTGAGTAATAAAGTAACTAACATTAGCAAGAATTGTCTCGATTGCATAATTTGAAAGTTTTGCTCATAAACAAATCATTAAACAAATAATCTTGCAAACTACAAGTTGTGAGTTGATAACTCACATGTGATTAACTTGTAAATGCATCTACCAAAATCATATTAAAACATCCACTTGTTAGATAAACAAACCCATATTTCTTCCAGAAATGCTAGAGATTCAATCTCAATTTTTATTACTGAGGTTCTAATAATTCATATTTTCTGAGAACAAGCATCACTTAAAAAATCTTTAAAATAAAGAATCTTCAGGTTCTTTAATAAACTTCCATGTAAATTCTCATTTTGCATCATTATTATTTATCAAGATGGTATAACCGATCATGCCCACTAATTAATATATTTGGACTAGTAAACTTCTGGTTTATTATGCATGTGATTCAACAATACTAATGTAGACTTCTAATTTACTGTTCCATGTGATTTAACCATACAAATAGCTATACTAGCATTGTATTGAAGAAAACACCATATTAACTAGTTTAGAAGTAGTTATAGAAGTCATCTTTGAAGCATCCAAACATGAAACATCAAACTCAATACAATAAAATCATAGCCTAAACCATCTGCATTTGTTACAAATAAAATTTATCAATTTTTAAAATGTGCACAAACAAATATTTCATTTGTATAGACATATGTGCAGAATTAAGTGAATCATATAAACATACCATAAATGCACAACAATTAAAAGTTGGAACATAATATGAAACTATTTATTTAAATTTCAATATCAATCAACATTGATATATTAGCTCTTCTATAGCTTTCAACTAATTTTGTACTACCAAATATTTCAATAATATTGGTTGTTTTTAATACCAAATAAGATAAATACTGAGTTCTAATTTTGATCAATAATGTTGGCAATGCAGGATAATATGAGTTCGAGTGCGTTTGAAGTGTGTTTATGCTGTTATTTAAGAGTTCAGGATCATGGGTATTTTTAGGCATTGTATAAAAAAGAATCATATTTTTAATATTTTATAACTGAGTTGGTGTTGGATTAATTCGTAAAATCATATATTCCAACACGAAACCAATGTCATTTTCTAATTTAAAAATTATTAGAGTTTTAATGGGGCTAATTGCATTAATGTCCCCCAAACTATGACTTAGATTTTAAATTGATTATCAAATTTCAAAACATTTTAGTTGAATTCTCAAAGTATCAATACTGTATATATGTATCAATCATGTCATTCTCTTAAGGTTCGTTTGTTTACATGTAAAAGGTTTTATAGAAAATATTTTCTGCATTTTCCTGTGTTTGTTTCACAAAAAATAGTTTAGTCAACGGAAAATGACTAACAGGTTAAGATAAAATAAGCCTTTTTTTCCTGTAAAATGACTTACTATTTTGAAAAGCGTAAGTCATTTTTGGAAAAAAGCTCATCTATAGATAATTTTATTTTATATAAAATTAACTTAAATCAAGCTTAATATTATTATATTGATAATAAATTTTATTTTTATTTTAAAAATATTTAAAATATTATATTTTTCAATATTATTAAACATACATATTTAATTATTTATATTTATTCATATAATAAATTATTAATATAATAAATATAATTTATTATTTTAATAAATTATTTAATATTTTAATTTTATTTTAGTAATAAATTTTAAAATAATAATTTTAAATAATATTATTCACATATTATTGAAAATATTCAATATTAATATTTTAATAATAAATATTTATTACAATTATAAATATATTAATAATAAATATTTTGTAGTATAAAGGTTAAAATATGTCATAGGTTTATGTACACTTGAGATTTGTAATTTAGTTTTTGTACTTTTATTTTCAAGAATTTAGTCGCTTTACTTTTCAAATATGAAAATCAAGTCCAATTGTTGACCTCGCTAATTTTTTGTCAATTTTGTTGATATCACATTTTAAATAAAAATACTCATTTAGTAGTCATGCAATTAAAAATGACGTTGTAATGAATCTGAATTTAACATAATATTTTTAATATATGCAAAAACAATGTAAAATATAAAATTATAGATACAAATAAATTCAATTAAACAATGAAAAATAAGAAAATCTCAAAATGTATGTTTGTTTAATTGAAAACAACTTTTATGAAATATTTTAAGAAATTTACCAAACAAAAAAAAATATTTTACACAGATTTCTCCAAACACCAGAAAATATTAGTTTTTCCAGAAAAGTAAATCATTTTCCGAAAGTCATTTTCAGTGAAACAAACTAATCCTTAGTCAAATTATCAGTTTAGGCATTAAATGATAGTTTAAGGAGGATAACTCGACCCTTGACGTGTATGAAAATTTCTAGTTTAAAATTTGATGTAGTGCTTTAAACATGCTTCTTGTTAGATCCAAGCTCATATTTAATGTCCAAGATGATAGTAGGTTGATGATGAAATTTAATTGATATGATATTAATAATATTTAAATAGAATGAAATTAATTTAAGATATATAGGAAGATGTTAGATAGAATTCGAGCTGTTTAATGCTATTTATTTATTTTAGTTGAATTGAAAATTAGAGTCATGGATTCAGTTTATATTTCATGGTTTTTATTGGGAGTTTTGTGGTGTGATTCTCTTTAATGATATATAATAATATATTATTATTCAAAATTGATTTTTTTTTAAATCTTAACCCCAGCAATTGAATTTTAACTCAAATGAATTCGGTCTGGAAGTTTGAATTTTGATAATTCATAAATAGCATGATTTTAATGAATGTTGTATCAGGAGTTAAATCGTATTTCCTTCTCTATTTAAAAAATATACAAATTAATTCTAATACTTTAATTCAAAAAGCATATTGGTCATTTCTGTTAAAAATTTTATTAATTTGACTGTTAAAAACTAGCGCAACTAATGAAATAGCTAGACAGTAATATGTGAAATTTCACGTGTATTGTGTACATCATGTTATAGAGACTAATTTTCAATAGTGAAAATGGATTAAATTTTTAACAAAAGGACTAATAAATAGGAGATATAATTAAGGTTGGTTGGGGTGTGTGTTTTTTGCCCCAAAAGTTAAGGTTGTAATGGAGTTTGTTTCAGGCATTTATTTTCTTTTTAACACTAAGAAAAATTTAAAATAGGTATAAGTTGTAAATGTAATTGCTTGGAATGGTGGCAACATACCACATTAAATTGGGATTTGCAGCATGCACTACATGCAGAAGAGCATAATCCAGTTTATAGCATAGAAAAGGAATGATTATTGGAGGGGCATGCCTCCTTCAGGACCATCACTATGCTTCCTCTCTTTTCTTAGCCTTTTTAACCTAATGCTGGAGCTCTCTCCACGTGCCCTAACCTCCTTGTGTTATGATTTTGATTTTTTTCTTTTCTAATTTAGACCTGCAATTTTTTTTTTCATAAACTAATAGCACCACTATTATTTGATGTACTCTGTTGTAGAAATAATCATTTTGTTCTAAAATGTCTTCAATCAAATCTAAAACACCAAATTAAAGTTGATGGAATTGGTGAAAATTTATGTAAGTAAACCCTTAACTGCAATCAATATAATACAACTAAAAAACACATGGGAAAGTGCAGTTTAAGCTATTGTCTAAGATAATTTTATCTGTGTCCATTGAAGGAAGAGGATCAAAGTATGCAGGCAAATTACAGTGCTACAAACATTTCCCACATGCACCAGATAGTTAGAATCTAAATTTTCTTTTTAACTAGAAGATTTGATTAACGGTGCATACAAAGAAAGAAAGAAAAACCAAGGGTAGTGGATACTGGCAAGTTGGGGCCGTGAGAGTGGAGGAACCCACAGTGACAGTGAGTGGTACATATTTTCCCTTAACCAAAGAGGAGGACATAGAGTGCACAAAAATTATGAAATCACCTCTTCTTTTATTTACCATAAATGAATCACAAAGAATAGAAGGTGAGCAGGGTTCACATGGCAGTCACCTTCACTCACGTCACCACCTGCACATATTCTAATAATGTAAGAGAGAGAGAGATAGTGTCAAGCTTTTCCCATCAATAGGGTTTGAGGGTCACCAAAAACCAAACTATAATGAGAGGTCCCCAAAACCCCAGAATTTCACAAGGCTAATTATACCATGGGAGCCTATCTAGTTTTGTTTTTCTTATATATTTGGCGTAAGATGTTTTGGTATTCGATACTGGTATTGGGTGTGGACTAAATCTAAAGTTGAGGTGGATTGAATACTCAATCAAAGATTTAATTCAACTTATGTTAGTGTTATTGATGGAGTAGATTGAATGATATGCCAAAGTATGGGGGTGTGATTGAAGAGAATGGTGGTAGTGAGTTTCCAAAATACCCTTTACCATCATCATCCATCACCTATCTCTTTTTTCCTATACAAGAAGGAAATGGACGGTTAATGGAATCTCAAAGTGAACATCAACCATCCTTCTTTAGCATCATCCCTTTCTCTTTCTCTCTCTCTTTCTATTTTTCCAATACAAATTCACCTAAGAAAATTATGTACTTTCATAAATACGTATATAGCTTGCTTTAGAGAGAGAGAAAGAGAGAATACGTATATAGCTTGCTTTAGAGAGAGAGAAAGAGAGAGAGAGAGAGAGATTTCTACTAAAGCAAAAGCAAATAAAAAAAATGAAAAAACCTTGTGTTGGGTGATTGTTAAAGGGTCAATTTTGTGTCTATAAATGTCTATCTGGTAAAGCAGAAAACTGCCTTTTTTTTGCAACACAAAACTGTAGCTCTACTTAACCTATATTCATCAAAAGAAGGAGAAGAGTTGGAATTCAAGAGCTTAGCCTTTCTCATAGTTCAATTCCTTGCCAGGTTAGAGCCCCTTGTGGTGTGTTTTTGTTTTGTTTTTGGTATTGTTCATCAATTCCTTTTTTGCTTGTTTTTTCAGCTTTGAACAATGGAGTTCCCTAATCTAGACCCAGAAAGCTCTTCCCAGAAAAAAATGGGAAGAGGCAAAATCGAGATTAAGCGGATCGAGAACACCACTAATCGACAAGTTACCTTCTGCAAGCGCCGCAATGGACTGCTCAAAAAGGCCTATGAATTATCTGTTCTTTGTGATGCTGAGGTGGCTCTCATAGTCTTCTCCAGCCGTGGCCGTCTCTATGAATATGCTAACAACAGGTTTCACTTTTCTTCTTCTTCTATGTTCTGCAAATTTGTTTGATCTTTTTCATTCCATTAAAGATAACCTTTTTTATGAACTTTTTGTTGTGCAATAAAGCATAAAACATTTAAGACTTCCAACATTTACTTCTATAAACCTTTGATTATGGGTTGTTCTTCCTTTTCTTGTATGTTCTCTCTAATTTGTTTGGTAGCCATGCAGATGATTTCAAGTAAATATAGCCCTAGTTTAAACTTTAGGGTTGTAAAGATATATATATTTATATATATAGCAGTGATTGGTGAAGCTGAAAGCAGACTCTCTTTCCTAAATTCCTACCCTTCTCTTTTCCCCTCTCTCTCTCTCTCTCTCACCACATGTCATCTATCATCTATCACACCTTGCAGAAAAGTTTGCTAAAACAAAACTGTGTCATGCCCTCATTAGCTCACTCTTTTAGATTATGGAATATAAAACAGATGTTTAAAACCCCAGATTTGTTTTGTATAGATTAGTCATTTTTTGTCCCTTTTGTTTCACACTTTCAATCCGATGATGACAAAGTTTCAAGATAATAGGTCTAATGGATGTGTGACAAAAACTCCAGTCAAAATCAGATATTAGATTAGGGTTTTTTCCCCTAAATGGGTTGTTTCACTCAACAAACCTAAAGTTGGCCTGTCATAGACTAATTGGATACCTGGAAATTTTGTCTCCTTCTCTACCCATTAATCTTCTTATCAGCTTTCTTAGATTTGAAGAGATTAGGGTTTTCTAAAAAAAAGCTGAGATGGGAATCTAAAACAAATTTCTTTGACACAAATTGAAAAGGAATCCTAGCATAAGTCAAGGGTTTCCTTTTCTTTATCTACAGCTTAGCTGTGTTTCCCATAAGAATCTTTTTTGATTTTCTTTCCTTCTTATATCATTGTTTGCTGTCCCTTTTCTCTTTAATCTTTTAATCTCAAACTTTTCTAGTTAATTTCATTGCTTCCCTTCCATCCCTCACTTTCTCTGTTAAAAGAGGGGAGTTTTCATTGATTGATACATATCAAAATGATCATCTAAATTGTCACATTTAGACTACACAACCAACAAATCCTATAGAATACCAACAAAAACTGAAGTATATTTGTTCTATTATATAATATGTAGGGTAAAATAGTAAAGAAAGGAGAAAATTCTAATAGCTAGCCTAGCAATACGTGAGAAAAGACGGATAGAAGCAAAGGGTACGAACCAATGGGATTCTCTGCATGCACTTTCTTGGAGCCTGTAGCATTTGCCATTGCCTGCACCTGCAACTGCAACTGCAGCTGCTTAAATTTTCACTCAACATTTCATAGTTTTCATGCCTTATTTAATAGTAACCCCAGAGTTAAAAAGGAAGGATAATAATATTATTAATAAAGGGGGTTGTTTTCTTGCTGGGGTTAAAATCTCGGGGTATTTCAAGAGAGAGAGGTCATTACATGTTGTGGAATGGGGTAAAAAGCAACTCACATTTTTCATAAATGATAAAAACACATAAAAAAGTAAAAGGAAAAGGATCACAACCAATCATATCGAGGGATCTTGTACCAGAGTGGCAGAGGTAACCAATGAAAAGCTCGACAAATTTAAGGAAACAGCTAGCTGCCTCCCTTCTCAATCACATACAACACTTTTTGCTTTACTTTTTAGACTGCAGTATTTTTACCTACTGCTGCTTCACCTTGCCTAATGCATTTTTTTTTTAATTAAACAAATAGTTTTAGGGTATGTTATGCTTCTTTATTTGCATTATTTAAAAGGAAAGGAAAGAAAGTTTTTAATTTATAAAATGTTTATTTCATTGTTAATTATGAATGCTTATAAATGATTTCGTTATTATATCTTATTTTGCAAGCAACCAAATATCAAAAGCAACTCCTTTCCTTTCCTTTTCACTCTTTTACCAGGCTTCATTAATTTTGCAAACAAGAGATTTCTTTTTTTGTTAATCTTCTTTCCCCCTTTACTGTTTATCTAATGTCGAAATGTATGCTAGAATCTGTTAATTGCATATAATATCAAGCATTCTTTTTAAGTAGAAAAGTGAAAAGAAATTACAGTTCATTTATTTTATTAGGTTTTGGGGTTTTGGCTAATTTAGCATTGTTGTTTCTGTTTAAAATTGCCTTTTAAAAGTTACGATCGGGAAAAGTGTAATGGAAAAAGGTGGTCTATTAATTTCGGACTGTCAAAATTATTTTTAAAAGTTAAAACATAATATTAGAAAGCAAAAATAATCCATCTTATAATAATAAATATTAATTTCATCCCATGAATACAATTCAAAATTTTAGAAGAAATATAATTACTATTAAATTGATTAATTTAAATGATATTTAAGTAAGTTAATTTAAGAATATAAATAATATAATAACTATTACCATTACTTGATAAATTACTATTAAATTCATGCATCTATGTAATTTAAATATGACCAAAATAACACATCATAACATATCAAAGTTTAAAGTGAACTCATTAAACTACAAGCAATAACATCCCTTGTAGCTTCCATGCATTTCACAACAAGTGAAAATGCATTCATCATTGTCCCAACATGTAAAAAAGAGATAATAAACATTCATCATTGTGTGAAAGTAAAGAAAGCAAGCAAACATATATAAACCGTCAAACGTCATCAAACATAGGTGACACTTATAAATGTCCAATGCAAACTAATATTCGAACATAACAATTGAAAATAAAAGAAACTTAGCGAGATTTGATAATGCATATCTTATGACCCAAGAAGGCTAGCAAATTTAGAACTCTCCCCTGTTTCAATCTTAAGCCACCAAACTCTTATCTCATGAGATATGGATAAAAACACAATTGCTTATCCTTATTGACCAATAACTTCTGCGAAAAAATGTATAGTGGATTTGGGAAAAACTTTTTTGGGGGTTCGAAATTATATTGTATATTTTTATAATAGTAAAAATGTAATTTTACTATTTTAATAGCCTATATCTTTATAATTTTTAAAGAATTAAATCAATTTTTTATCATTTTGAGGGGCAAAAGTACAATTTAACCATTATTATTTTAAAATTTATAAATTATAAAAGGGCCTAAATGAAAAAAAAATTATTTTAGGGGGCCGAGTCCCTTGCCATCCGCCCCTCTGGCTTCGCCACTGAATTTACTAGCTTTTGGAACTTCCTCCAACAAGCTAACAAGCACTTTGATAACTTATCGTATGCCACATGGATCATTCATAGGAGTTAGGCTCAATGTAGCTTGACTCATATTGTCAGCAGCATTGCATAGTATATTAATTTGGCTATATAACTTGACAACCCCTCTTGCATTTGAGGGTTTTTTACAAGCCTTAATATGGGAAGATTCCACCTACATGGATTTTCTTTTTTGACGTATATCAAGAACATGTTGTTCAGGCTCAAGTGGCCTATCATGAATTTTCTTCTTCATTTTTTTAGGTGTCTCATTGTATTCATCCTCAAATAAATCGCTAAGGAATAGGCATGAAGAAGGTCTCCATGCTTTGCAATCAATTGCAATTATCCTCATGAACATGTGGTCTAAATTTCCTTCTAATCCAGGATCAGAGCTTGCAACTCTAAATTTTAGAGGTTTTAAGGACAACCTATATATAAAATAATGGTTTAATACAAATGAGAAAACCTTATAAATAAGAGAAATAATAATTACACAGAAAAAAAAATAAAAGTAATGTACCTTTAGCCTACTCTTTCACCAATCTTTTAGGCATCAACTGTTCTTTTTATAGGATTTTACCCTAAACTAATATATTTCTCTTTAAACTTTTTCCATTCTTTTTTCAATAAGCCATCCCTATTTTTTAATTATTTTTGTGTACAAGTCTTACTCGTTTCATTATCAAATTTGGCAACAATTCTTAGTTACCTTTCTCTTTTGAAATGAGTACCGAGTTTATTGTCATTACTTATCTCCTTAATACAACGATCACAAAATATTATTGTCAACCTCCTATCTCATATTGCTTTTGCCTTTTCACCTTTTGATATTTTACTTGCTTCAACAAACATAACACTTTTCATCTATCACAATAAAATGGCTTCAAATTTCACTTCTTTTGAGCTAGTGATAAATATCAACAAGAATAGATAGGGTCTATAAAGACCCGTCGTTGATGAATGGTATATGCAAGAATAATATTTTTTTTTCGAGAAATATACATTATTTTATCTACATTCTTTCATTTGGCTTCTTAATTTATTTTCTTTCTGTTTGCCTATTTTATTATTTAAAAAATTATTGAATAAATATATATTTATAAGTAAAATTTAATAAAATGATTAAAAATTCAAATTTATAAGAAGACAAAACCTTGAAAGTGCACTTAATTAACCCACATGTAAATACGGTTTATAGTTAACATCAAAATATATTATGCTTTAATTTTTCATTAATTCATTATATATATATATATATATATATATATATATAAGTAGCCTTCAAGTTGAGCATGTTGCTCAATCTTGGGCTTCGAGGACCCCACATATCTATAAAACTAAAACACAATAGATTGCTAAAAAAAAAAAAAAAAAAAGAAGTAAAAAAAGCAATGATATTTGGCTAAGTACTGCATGCACAAAGCAAAGCCAAAAAATGTAGGTAGGTTTATTGTTTTTACAGTAATAGAGCTTCATTGATACCAAACTACACAGTGCATCTGCTAAACCCTTACATATTCAAGATACAAAAAAAAAAAAATTGAAGGATGAGCAAAGCATACCAAACAGCTCTGCAATCTTGGTTTAACAAACCAAGAAATAGCAACAAATTTAACTCATACTGACCTTGAACAATTGCTCTGCAATTTTGATATAGCAAAAGGGTCTGAAAGTTTCAAAATGGCAGCAGCAGCTGGAATCATGATATAACCTTCCATTACTTCATTTGTACTTGGGTAGATAGAAATGATTTAATAAGGTGATATCACCCCAAAACCAAAACCCAAATGCACCCAGCACTTCTTGAAAGTGCTTTTGGTTGCAAAAGCAATTTGTTTGGGATTGCTTTTACAGTGCACCTCAACTGCAATCTCAAATGAGTTCCGACAAATATTAAATTATTTAAATATAATGTATTGTTATATTAAATTATTTAAATATCATTTATTATTATATTTTAATTTTTTAATATTTTATATCATTAATTTTACAAATAATTTATATTAATTACTTAAAAGTATTAAAATTTTATATATCATGTATCATTATATTAAATTGTTTAAATATTATTAATTCTTTTTGCTTTCCAATATTATGGAAATAGACATTAACTTTTACCATAATTTTTTTACAATAACACGAAACACTTGAAATTAATAAATCACACTTTTCAATCGCATTTTTCGTAAAATCCTTGTAGCACCCCAAACCCGGCCCAGACGTTATGGCCGGATCCGACATGCCACATCGAAACATTCAAAACATTTCCGATCCAGAAAGAAAACTTACTGAGTGTTTTAAAAGATGATTTCATTATAGGTTAAAGTGAATGGAAGTCATGCACCGGTAGGAAACCGGAAAGAGGAGGTGAGTCCATCGACCGCTTAAGTACCAAACTCCTTCGGATCCAATCCTAGACATGCAAACCGCCATTGCCATACCTTAACGTCATGTATATTTCTAGGAAACCGATTTGATTAAGTCCTTTTTAGGAAAAGTGATTAATTTTGGAAAATATCTTCATTGCGGAAGCTTTGCTTGTTTTCGTGTTATTTTGAAATCAATTACTGTTTTTGAAAACGCGCCCTAAAGCTATCTAATTTCAACATTTAAAATATAAATATTACCTATCTTAATAAAACATATAAAAACCATCAAAAATAAATAAGCGGCCTTATTACATTTAAAAGCCCAAAACCTCAAACGTAATTAAAAGGATGTCCAGTTCACCAGAAGAAAATCAAACTTTCAAAACGGGTGGCCACTCCGAATTCCCTCACAGCTCGAAGCCCACTATGGTTGGGGATTTCCTGCGTGGATGAAAATAAAAGGGGTGAGTTTGGGGAAACTCAGTGTGTAAGGAAAACCCATTCAAAGCCCAAGTCAGCTCAAGCCTATTGGGCCTAAGCTCATTCAGGTAACAGTGGTACTAGACCAGAGCCCTTTTCAGATTACAATAAACTGGACCTTAGCCCCTTATTTAGATAACAGTATGGCCCGTAGGCCCATTTCAAAATACATGCAACATCAGTAAACATATGCACGCCCATTTGGGGAGACTACTCAACCCACCAATCACTACACTCCACCCGTACCAGCCATACACTCCATGTGGGGATAGCTCAACCCACCCAAATTTAACACTCCATTTTGACCTTGCTTTGCTCGCCAGTTAACAATAAATTGAGACAAAGCCTCTAAATGCGTGGACAAGCCACTTTCAGACTTCTTCCGTCAATATCCCAATCCCATGCATCGATAATAACAACATGGCATGCAAGAAATAACAACGATCAAAGATGCATTTAGGTCAATTTAACCCTATGGGTATTTGGTAATTTATCTCCTAGGGGTAAAACTGTAAATTTCCACTTTTAAAGGTATTTCAAGAATTTATCTATTTTAGGGTTTTCATGCATATTCCTACTTTTTACGTACTAACGAATCACGTGCGAGGGTTCTTACGAATTGGGCCGTTGGCCCATCATTCCAATTTTGGCCCATTAAGCCCAAAAATATCGAGGGCACGAAATCACGTGCTTTGCAGTCCAAATTTTGCAGCTTACCAAAAACATTAATCGATTTACCTCACGAGCATTCGCACACTCATAAATCTACAAAATACCGGTTTTCGGCATTTCGGCTTTTCAACTTTTGTCGATCCAGACTAAGAAAGAGGGTGTTAATTACACACTGCTTTGCGACGATATCTTGTGAGATCCACACACGAACGCCTACAATTGGATTACTAACACATTAATCTAACTATTCAAATACGAACTACGATTAACCCCTTACAATATTCGGCCAACCACACCTACAGATCATAGTAAGCTTATAAGAAAACAATAAGTAACTCATTAACAAATTTTTGTCAATGTTTACAACATAATCATAATTTCACTGCAAGCTGTCTTCCTGAGCAACAGTCACTAAATTATTTATAACTGGAGCTACGAAACTCCAAATCAAGTGCCGTTAATTTTTCCTGAAAATAGACTCATATATCTTCTATCCATAAAATTTTCAGAATTTTTGGTATGGCCAATCAATACCAGATTTTTCTTAAAGTTTCCCATGTTTCACTGTTTGACTAATCTGACAACTCTTCATTACGAATCAAATTTCTCATTGTACAGAATTCAAAATATTTTCTCGTTTATTCCATTTGGAACTAGACTCATTAAGCTTTAATTACATAATTTATGCAGCTTCTAACTCATCTCCCACAATTTATGGTGATTTTCCAAAGTCACGTTACTGCTGCTATCCCAAGCAGATTTATTACCAAATCACTCTTTCACACCTAACTTGCATGCTTGTTATTTAAACATGTATATCACCAATCAATCATCACATATCTATGATTTTACTTAAGTATAATCTCCATTTCATCATTTTAAAGCACAACATGCTAGCTGATTTTTCCCTTTAACATCTAAGGCACATGCATGCTCATTTGTTTGGCTCAACTTCACCTATCTTCCATTTTTCATCAAAAGAACATGAAACAACAACCATTTCCTTCATTTTAATTCATGACTAAATGCTCACAACACAACTAAAAACCAAAATATGCTTCAAGAGTTAAGGTAGAATCAAGAAGAACTCATGAACATCAATATAAAAGCAAACTACCATGAACTTACCTTCAATTTTCTTCCCCAAGTGACCGAACATTCAAGAGCTTTCTCCTCTCCTTTCTCTTCTCTAACTTTAGGATATGATGAACAAAGATGGACAAAACTTTGTTCTTTTCACCCCTTTTTCTTTTAATAAAATTTCATATTTCATCCATTTAATTCTTTAATACAAAAGACATGAAATGCCCATCATGGAACATTTACCTAAACCATTATCATGGAACATCTACTTAACCCATTATCATGGAATATTTACCTAATTCATTATCATGGAACATTTACCTAATCCATTATCAATTTGTACCATGAATTATGGATATCAAGTGCTCATATTGTCTACAACAACATGATGGCTGGCCACTTCATGTAAAATTGGAGGTTTGTCATGCAAATCCTCCTATTTTGCACTCCTATTTATTTGGCCACTTCAATTTAGCCTATAGCATTTTCAAACATTTTCACATAGGTTCTATTTCATAATTTCACTCACAAATGACAAAATCAAAGCATGAAATTTTGCCAACATTCATAGAATTCCCGAAAATTGGGGCGTTACAATCCTTTTTTCAACTGCGACAGGAACGAAGAATTAGCTCTGAATTAAGTTCATTTGGTAGGAAAGAAAACATGAAAAAATTTATTTTCTATTCTAATGCATAAAAAATAAATTATTTCAAATTGGAATGATAAGGAAAAAGAAATGAGAGGTAGGTGTGCATGTTCAAAATTATGCATTTTACGAAGACTTTATTTTTTTTCTCTTATTTTTTAACTCTACCAGATAATAAATAATTTTTTTTTTCAAATTTCCATCCTTCCTACTAAGCCAATGAAAAGAAAATTTAATAATTCTTTTGATTTTTCTACTTTCAGTTTTTTTATTCTATCTAGCAATGTATTTAATTAATTCATTTTCATTTAATCAATTTACGTTTAGAAAAATTATAAAGTTTTGGCTTTCAACTTGCTACATTTTCTAAAATAAATATTAACTATTTTTTTGTTTTTGTTATATTGGTGGTCTATTTTAGTTACTGTGTTCATAGGTCGGGTCGGATTAAATCTAATTATGATATTAATTTTATATTTGTCCAAGTTCGGCTTGGCTTGAAATATGAAATTAAAATTTTGTCTAAAGTCGCCTATATTTGCAAAAAAAATAATTCAAGCCTATTTTAGGCTTCCCTCATATTATTTTAAATTTTTTAAAAATATTTATATTATTTTAATTTAATAATTAATAATTGTTTTTATTTTTATTTGTTAAAATTTTTATATAATCATCTTAGCATTATTTTAATGTTTATATTAGAGTAGTATTATATATTTAATATAGATTTATTTTTTGTGTTATAAATTACATAATATTAAAAATAACATAATATAATTTATTATAAACTTAAAAATAGGCCTAGTTGGGCTTTGAATGTTCAAGTCCGAGCTCAATCCATATTTCAGATCTAATTTTTTTACTCAAATCCTGATAGACCTTTGGACCTAAACGGATAACTTTACTCATGAAGAGATTTAATAGTATGCCTTATTTCTTTTAATAAGTTTTTTTGGTTACTATATTAAATATTTGCCACTTAATTAATATGTCAGCCGGCGGAAAAGGGTGTGATAATTTCATTGTATAATTTTTTTCCGAAGATGGTTTCTCATTTTTTAAAGAAAATTTTAGGGACATGATGCCACATTTGGTATTTATTCATTTATAAAATGTTTAATGTAGTAATAATACCTTGAAAATATCTAATGTGGTATTTGAACTATCAATATATATTTTGTTAGGGCATTTATATTTTCGTAAAATGTCCAATGTGGTACATGTATTTTGAAAATGTCCAAAACGACACCTAAATTATCATTATATGTTTTATTATGATACATGGTATTAACACTATTATTGAATTGCTAAACTAGCCAATGAAAATTTAACACGTAAATTTTTTTTAAATCATCAAATCCACATGGATAATTGTTTTATGTGAAAACTAAATAAAACAAAATAAATTAAGTTAAAAAATAACTAAACATATGGTTAATAAAAAATACACTTTCATGGATAATAATTTTAAAAAATAAATTAAAAGTATATTTTCAAATGGAAAACTCTTTATTTAGTTTTTTTATCAATTATTTATTTATTTTTGTTTTATTTAGTTTTTCATATAATGTTATATATATTATCAATGTAATAATTTGGGAAAAAAATTCTTCTTGTCAAAATTTTCATGGGCTGGTTTAGCAATTCAATAACGAAGTCAACATTAGGTACCATAATAAAACACATTTTGATAATTCATGTATCACATTTGACATTTTATAAAAGTAGAGGTATCATAATAAAACACATAGACAGTTCATGTAAAGTATTATAGTGTATATTTTCAAAGTAGAAGTACTATATTAGACATTTTATGCAAATACACATTGTTTTGATTATATTGATATTTCAAACTTATAAGATTTTCTTTTTATTTAACAAAAAGATTATATTGTGTGAATGATCTAATTATACAAACTATTATGATGTTTTGTGTAACATTGAAGCTTATAAAAAGCTCATTCTGAAGTGCTTTTCCATCTGACCTCTCCCAAATGATGTGTTATAACATTTAAGAAAACACCCTAATTTTAATATTGCATTATTAACTTATGGCTTTGTCTATGTATTCAAGAAGAGGCCTTCACATTTTCCTAAGATAGGGTAGTTGAAGTTATGTAGACTGTTGTGTGCTGCAATTATGTAGTATAAGAAACCTCGGTTTAAAAGTAGTTTCCACTTGTAAAAATGGCATTTTCAATTGACTACTACTTGGCATTCAAACAACTGGAACTATTGCTTGCAGTGTGAGAGCAACAATTGAGAGATACAAGAAAGCATGCTCAGATGCAACAACTCCAGGGTCTGTGGCTGAAGCCAACATTCAGGCAAGTCCATATTACCTGATTTACTAAATCATTGGCTATCACTTGGTAGGGCATGAGAGGATCCTATTCCACTTGGTTTTTGTGTCGTTTTCTCATTCTCTTAACTCACTCTTCTTTCTCTTTATATTATATGATACTAATGTTATAAAAATTACCTCAGTTCTACCAGCAAGAAGCAACCAAACTCCGACGACAAATTCGTGATGTTCAGAACATGAACAGGTCTCCTATCAATTTCTCTTCTTCTTCCTACACTCTATATCTATATCTATATACGAATGATGTTTGTTGCAGGCATATCCTTGGAGAGGCTCTGAGCTCATTGACCTTTAAGGAACTCAAGAACCTTGAAGGCAGGCTGGAGAAAGGCATTTGTAGAATCAGATCCAAAAAGGTTTTTGTTTTGGTGTATATTAAAATCTTTCATTCTTTCCTTCCATCTTAATCTCTTTGTTTGTTTATTATATGGAATAAAATATGGTTATTCACTCAACACATTCTCCAACTCTACCAGAACGAATTACTGTTTGCAGAAATTGGATTCATGCAAAAGAGGGTAAACTTTCATCCCTACTTGGTCTATTTATTTATAGGCTAGTTAACTCAAAACCCGGTATATAGCTGGTTTAGAAGCAATCTTGAGTATGTTAATTCATCCATCATTAGCTTGAAAAAGAAAAAAGAGGATTGTATACATTGATATCCTCAAACCCCATTGTAGTTTCATCTTCAGAATCTTTAATTTGTTAGACACTATACAAGATATAAGTGATAGCATAAAAGTCGTCGTCTTAATTATTAACAGCTGTAAAATGGGTATATAATTTCTAGGAAGTTGAACTGCAGAACGATAACATGTACCTGCGAGCAAAAGTAAGCCTCTCTGCCTAATGAATTTCAACTATAGATGGAGATGTTGGGTGTTGATCATGATTAAAATAGATGCATGGATGTATGGATGCAGATAGCTGAAAATGAAAGAGCGCAACAACAATCAAACCAGCTGATACAAGCAGCCTCCTCCTACAATCGCAACTTTCTGCCAGTAAACCTGCTGGAACCCAGTAATAATGATTACTCCAACCAAGACCAAACTCCTCTTCAACTTGTATAAGCTTCTCTCTTCCACCTCCATCTATTCAAGGTTAGAACCCATTTTAATTATTTGCTTAAAATTAAGCACTTTGGAAGAGGATGGTATATGGAACAACTACTTGAAAAGCTCCCTATAAACATATGAGTTTTGTTATTAGTATTAGCAAGTGCATGTATGTAGTCACAATGCTGAATATTTGCACTAAACAGTCCCTGCCAATTAATGCATATAAATTAAGTTGAAAAGGCTATAAACTTTGAAGAATTAAACAGTCACTTGCTCATTTTCCATATTCATAATTAATATTCTCACATTATTATGCATATATATATTTCTTTCTCTGCTTATTATTTATTTTTACTTTTTGGTGCAGCTGACATGCAAGCAGCAGCCTCTAATATTCTACCAACTTTATCTCTGGTTAAGCATATATATATATATCTTATAAGCCATGCAAGTATATATATATATATATATATTTATATATGGTTTATAAACAGTTGAAAGCGTAGTTGTTGATTGTGATGAATGTAAGGAACTTAGGTTTCAGTACTGGACTCCTTTTTAACTGTTATATTGCAGGAAAGGTTTATTTTTGTATTATATATGTTTCTTAAAACTCTACATATAGTTTTCATCCCTTCTCTCAACTACTTTGGATATATTTGTTCAATTCAATAACTAGATAGATGGAGCAGTTGCCTTTTGATTTCAGCTTTTATTTTTTAAACACTTATCAAATTTTTAACCTTATTTATGGAGTTTATGGTGTATCATAGATTTTCTTTTAATTAAATATAAAATTTAAAGGTTGTTATCGCTTTCTAGTCTTAAGCCCTTTGTTTCCTTAATTATAAGTTATTAGTATCTATACTTCTATAAAAGAAATAAAATAAAAATCAATCCTCTTAATTTTTTTAATTTAAAATCATTATCATTGTTAGTAGTTTCTATAAAATTTATCAATTCAACAAGTTTATTTTTCATTAATTATATATTACATCAGGGGTTGGCAGGGGCCCCGCCTCCCTAAAATGGAAATGTTATTTTGACCCTTTAATATTTTTAAAATTTTAAATTAATAAAGATAAAATTACACTTTGGCCCTTAAAAATGATAAAATTTTGATTTAACCTTTTAAAAATTACATTTTACTATCAGAAAAATTACTTTAATTTTTGCCCTTTAAAAAAATTTTCTAGCCTTGCCCCGATCATATTTGGTTAGCCTAATTAATAAGTCAAGTTCACAAATTTTATTGACAAAAAAATTCACAAATTTTGACGAAATACTAACAATGTTAATAATTAGATTGAGATTTTTAAATTTAAAAATTGAAAGAACTTAATTTTAACTTTTAATTACTTGAACTCAATCTTAAATAAATCATATCGAAATAACTATAACTAAAAGGATCAAATTAATACGATGATTGGAATATATTTAGATATTTTTTCAATATATATATATATATATATATATATATATATGTCTTTGGATAAAGTTACACATGATAAAGTTTAAGTCAAAATAAATTTAAAACAAAAGCTACTCGTGATATTTAAATATGATGGGACTCTAACTTAAAATTTAAGTAGTCAATTATGTTCCGATAGTAAATAGGAATGATGAACTTTAGGTTTCGTTCTAGTGCAAAATTCAGTCACTACCAGTCGTACTAGTGCTTATCAATTAATTTCACCCATGCCATTTAAATATAAAGTATTGATTAAATTTAAAATTTTATTATTTATTTTGAATTTATTGAATTATGAATTGTTATATGAATGGTATAGAATAATCTTATTATTTAATTTATGCAATAATTTTTTGCTTATTTATTTTAATTAGTTTAATAGTGGATTATATTTGTGAAGTTTATTAAAGAATATTTTATATAATTGATGAGTATTTTATGTTGAAGACTTATTTAATCTTTTTACTTGATATTTGTATAGGTTTTTTATATGCATATATCAAATATTTTTAAAAATAGTGACAAATTCAAAAGATGCATTGAAACAAACCAATACTAATAGAAAAATAATACGTCCATATCGATACAATACTGATTACTTTACTTACGATTTCAAAGTTTTCGATTTCAAGCAAAGCTTTATTATTATCGAATTTGCTAAGAAGCTATTACTATAGCTCAAGTAGATGTAGTTGGATTTTTGTAATTTAAAGTTTTAGATTATGGTTGCTTATTTAGTTAAATGTGTTGGTATAATATTGGTTAGAGTGATTTTATTCAATTTTATAAATATATAAATATTGTGATTACATATATTGCGATGTTATTGAATGGTATAATCCTATTCAATTTTATTGATGCGGATAAAGATCACGGTTACATGTATTGATATAGTGGATTCATGAGTTAATATTATAATGCCTTTTATCCTATTGCAATAATTCTTACTAAGAATAATGTCCGTGTTATTCTAACTAGTTATAGTTAGTATAATTATCATACAAATTAAAATGATAGTGGAAATCATTATTTTTCGATCTATTATTCATATAATTAGAAATACGATAATTATAATAAAAAACTTTCTAATTTACTAAAAAACACCATTGTTATTGATTGTTATGATTCTATCCAATTTTATATATAGATTAGAGTGATGGCTTGAACTAGAATCCAACTAAGATTTAAAGTGATAAAGTTGTAGCTAAAGGCAAGCAAAAGAAGGAAAAAATATTCGTGAATCAACCAAAATTTTCCTAAAAATTATTTCTCTAAAACCAGACATAATAAAAAATAGAGGTATACTCAAATTTTGATTAAAATTATATTTCGATCACCCAACTTTTAAAAGTTACATAATTATTAAATTGTTACGTGTTTATCACTCATCCATTAACTTTTGTTAAGAAAATGACATAACAATTTAATTTAAAGGATTAATAAAAGTTTAGCCTGAACCATAATTAAAATATCAATGTGATACTTTTAATTTTTCTTAATAATAATTCAGATATTTTCGAATTTTGTTGTCTAATATTTTTTAAAAATAAAATCTTTTGCTTGGTTTCTCTTTGTATAAAGATGGGATTATTTTAGGTAATTTTAGTTTTAATTTTATTTATTTATTTAATGTACTTCCTTTTCTAAAAAACTTTTCTGGGATCAAATTAGTATATGTTTTAAATTTATTCATTTATTTTTAATATTCTTTTAAATTTTAGGATTATTATTAAAAAATTAAAAAATTAAATTAACATTTTAGTTATAACTCAAGGACTAAATTTATCATTAACCAACCAAAATGTAAAAATTTATTAATAACTTTAGTGACAATTATGTAACTTTAATAAAAATATAGTTTTAATCAAGGCTTAGGGGCATTAGGTTTAGTTTACCCTAAAAATAGGGGCTGATACGCAAATTGGCTCTTCAATTGATTGAAATTAAAAAAAAAAAATTCACAATCATGGCTGAACTACAATTTGTGAAGCAATAGGTAAATCATGGGGAAAAAGACATGATAAAAGTAATTTGGATTAAATGAATGTTGTTGAACAGCTACATTGTTTATGCAATCATATATGTTGAAGATCCTTACCATATCTTACTTAAATCATTAAGTACCTTCATCTATTTTCTATTATGGACATGAAAGTTACCGATTTCCATACTATGCAGAGACTGAAGCCAATACCTTCTTCCCTCTGCTTTGGTTCCGAACCGTGTTACTGCTGGTTTTCATGGTTCCGAATCTGAAATGAGTACATCATGGTGCCAGAGAACTTTGTCCTCTGGCCCTAATGCAAAACCCTACATTTCTGGATAAAGCTGTTCGAGAAATTTACATGTCTACTCCACAGGCTTCGTACTTCTGGAGAACCGATCTCAAGCCATGGCTTGGCAGGGCCATTGAAATGCAAAACAGCAGCAGCCTCTAATATCTGTCCTCCAGCAGATGAGGAACGATACCCTAAACCAGCCACTTGCCATAAAGGGTCAATAGGATGCACGTGCCCTTGGAAAGCAAGTAAGCTTGGCGGAAGCACTCCTGGTTGCCATAGTGTGAACCCCGAGTTGAGACTCTGTAAAGACAGATGTATATAGTACGATTCCAGCAGTTACATGGACAGTAAAGCAACATTAATCACCAAATAACTGAACCAGCAGCAGACGAATTTACTTACGAGTTTCAACCATTTATGATAAGAAGATGTGATGTTGCTCCTCCTCCAGGCTTCAAGATCGAAGATGTTCATACCAGAAAGCCATGCACAACTATCTTGGTCGAGGTGAGATGGAATTACGGGGTGTGAAAAATTCAAGTAGTCCTTGTATTTCCTTCCTGGACAGCAGTTTTCTCCACACCATGAGTCAACGACGGCACCAACGATTTTCCCATTGAGATCCAATGTCCACAAAGATGATATGTCATGTTGTACTACAACATCATCGTCCAAGAATACTATCTTGTTGAGTTCCGGAAACAGCTGTGGAACCCATGAAAGTTAGAACATTTCAATGCCAATTGAATTTCAAAGTTCAGAACAAATCAAATGCAGAATTTTAAAAGTAATTACTTCAGGGATATAAATGCGAAGATGATTCATAAGGGACAGGCAGCTAGGGCTTAAAGCCTCCAAAAAATTTTGATGCTCTCCTCCATAATCAAGGTCGTTTTCTTTCAGATTATTGTAGTAATGACTACAAATCAAGTGATGTATTTCCAACATCTGCTTAACTCCAACATTCACCTCCTGAGACCAATCATATTGATGTAATCCCTTAACTTCCACTACTGCTGATTTCAGCGTATTTGTTGCAAACCAGGCATGCATTGGGGAGTACGTTTTCTTGTCTGTTACTATGTGAAACACCAGTTTTTCAGGACTGGCTGCATTTTCAACTGTAGAGGATATCACAACAGAGGCGGCCAGGACATTGTCAGTCAGAAGCACAATATGGTTGAAGGATGTGTCAGCAAGGCGAGAAACATGTTCCGGAGGAGGTAAACAAGAGCGGGCCATTGCATTTACAGCATACTCTTCTGCCAATTTCAGGCAGAGGCAATGTAGGCTCTTTGGAACACCCCTTGAAGCTAAATACCAGTACATTAACTCACGCTTCTTTGCTGACTGGACCTTCTGCTCCATACCTAAAAGCTGGAAATGGATGTACTTTGACTTGTTAGAGGAATGTTTGAGTGTTTACATATATTGCAATTTACATACTAAACAAATTACGAAATATAAAATTTATTCACATAATTTAGTTAGGCCACTCATTGTAATAATAAGCATTCAGGCCATATGTATGCAGAAAGCACATACAAGCAAATACAGACTACAAACATGGCTTAGCGAGTAAAATCAAACCAGAAGGCAATATATGTGAGATAACATAAATATTTACTGCAAGCAACAAAAATTAGCAAAACACTTGGGCGTCTTCAATTGGATTCAGAAGTATGGGAGGAGAAATTCTGTCAAAACTATTTGTCAAATTGACATTTCAAAAGAACACGAAATTTTCAAAATTAGTAGTTACATAATTTTAAGGATATAGAAAGAGAAGTGTCAAAGCACATCACGAAATTGTTCCTTTGAGATTATATTGATCTAGCAAGTCCTATAAAGTGTGTGCAGCGAAACCTGTGAATCACTGCTAGGAAGTAAAATCAAACTTTGAGCTAATAGGAGAGGAGATAAGACCGCAGTTCATACACAAGTTGGAAATCACTTAAAAGCCTACTGATACCATTGGCTGATTCAGGTTGTCTTATTTGGAACTCTTAGTAAATATAGTGGATAATGCAGAGAGGATTTGAGACACAGTGCGGTGGATACTATGGAAGAGGGGTTACACAAGGGAGAAGGATGATGGTCTTCATGTGCTCAGAGATCAAAACAAGAGAGGAGACAGGAGAAATACTGAAGGTCAGACAAAAGGGTTGTCCCAAAGGATTGAAAAAGAAAAATAAAAGACATAATATATAAAGATGTCTCCATCAGTTGACAACTTAAAATTTTGGGTAAGCTTGGGCCCTACCATACATCTAGACATGCATACATAGACATACAATCATGCATGTATATGATACACGAGTGTATTAAGCATCCAACCTAAAACCAATTGGTAATAGGTGAAGGGCCCTAACTTTAATATAGGACCACAAGAAACCTAATAGTTAACAGATGTGGCCATGTGGGGTAACACAACTTAAAGTATCCGACCTAAAATAAATTGGTGATAGTGGCAGGCCCCAACTTTAATACAAGACCACAGGATACCTAATACTTAACAAATGTGGGATAACACCACTTGGCAAAGCACTTTAGAAGGATGCACTTTCCATCCTGCCAATAACTTGACACAGAGAGGTAGGTATAACAGATGCCATTAAATTTGACTCAAGATTACCTGAGGATAAAACAGGTAAGATAGAAGCAGTGAAAGCATAAAACAAAAATATATAAAAAATATATATCTATTTGCATGATATTATATGATAAAATTCCCTCCTTACAGAATTCAAATGTAGGTGTTCCGTCCAAGTTCTCAAGAATGTTATTCCACTAGTAGACACTGCAATTTATACAAATTTTAGATATTTTTGTTGGTTATAGGAATCTCACCGATGCCAAGAATAAAAAGTGGCTTTTTTTTTCTTCCCAAATATTTGCCAGACATCAATAATCAAATTTCCCAGGTAATTAATGTGTAAACACATAATTAATGGATGTATAAGAAACAGGAAAAAGATGGACATACTAGTGATCATTATATGCAATTATATCTGATTGATTGCCAGCAACAAATAGGATCAGGTAAGTTTAAAGTTATTTCAGAAAACAACTACACCAGCACATGAACCTAGTAACTAACTGCTGTTTCTGTAAGGTCATGAATTTTAAGGTCAAACACCTTCGAACATGTGGTCTCAAACTAACAAAAATCAACAGAGGCATATAAGAACTAGTTAGAGCAAACCATTCTGACGCCAGACAACAAATTGACTAAAACCCAAAAGAAAAGCCTCATCATCGGTGTCCTATAAAAGCATTTTACATCGAAAAGTAAACCATTTGGCAAAATGGGATAATCCAAGTTGCTGGTTATCTCTAACTTTGAAATATACTTACATTTCTATAAAAGAAACACTAGTAAGATGCGCATGAACTTTACCAACACCAGAAAACCTCAGTACAAACAAAATGATGATTAGGTCCATCAAAAGCAATTAGTGGTTAAAAATAGAAAAGAAAAAGTTAGAAAAAAATACATAAACATAACCCCCCAAAGAAATTTTGGATTTATTAACTACAAAATAAAATGCAATAGTCAAGCTAAAGAGAAATGCAAGCAACCTTAGCTCAGAGAAACCTATGAAGAATACTTCAAGAGGAAAAATACTCATTAGTTAATTTTATACATATCTTAAGGTATAGTAATTTGCTGGTTTAAGTTACACAAGAGGAAAGCTGGTAGTAGTATCAAAAGGATACTTTCATCCTGTTGACAGATGTATCAACTGCATCACATGATTTACCAAGAAGCTCAAGAAGAGTTGCACAGAGAAATTACAGATCCAGTTCATTTAGAATACGGTCAAAATGCAGATTTTAAAGAGGAGCAGAATGCTGTAGTAGTACCAGTTGTACTGGGGATAGGAGGTAATAATAATCTATATCCAAATAATTAAGTATGGCTTACAAACTATAGCCAATAAAGACATAGGTCAAGATAAAACGGTCTAGAACATCCAAATTTCAAAACAAGCGCAATGCATAAACTTTGTCCACATTAAATACATTTCATATGCAATTTTCAGACTTTAAAGACTAAATTTAATTTTTCAGGACTCTGGCGTTATGAACCTGAAGTTCCACACTGAATCCGTTTGAAAGTAAAAGACAGTTTTTTTTTTCTTTCTTTTTCTTTTTTTATGAAAAATAAAACTATAGTGCCTTGATAATTAAAATTTGATGCTGATTTCTGATGGTACAAAATTTAGATGATCAAACAAGATTTCAGGTTTTAGAAATTTTCTGAAGTTACTCTAAAACAGTCTTTCAAACAAGCCACCTAATTATGCTTTATCCCTTACCTTCTTGCCCTATTTTCATTATGTCTAATAGCCCGGTCCAAATCTCAAGTTTCATTCATTTTAAGTCATAAGAGGCCTGTTCATATAAATACCTACTAACAAAATAATATATGGTCCCATTTATAGTCATAGTTTCTTTCATACTTCTCTAAATGAGTAGAACTCATAACTATCTCACTGCCTAAGTTTTCCATTTTCACTTCCCCCTTTTGTCTTCAGGAAAGATAACCCTACAATCTTTTGAACATTCTTTTCTTTTTCCTCCGTCCTCTATTTCAATTTAAACTGTGATATTTACTACTGTAGTCACATAAGACAACCTGTAGTGAGTGATTACAGTATAGGCTCTGTAATTTAAGAACCTTAAAAATTCCTCATATATTTGTTATTACGGGGGTAGAGAGTGAATTCTTAAGCATAGCCTTGATTCACATAAATTAAATCAGAAATAAAAAAAGCATAATAACAATATAAGTACTACTACTTAGGATGTTTGAGTCAATATATACTTTTATAGCCTTACACACTAGTACATTATTATGTAAAAATATTTAGGTAGCAGTATTGAGCTACGGTCTCTATAGAAAAGACAACTATCCCATTATCAATGAAGTAGACAAATTGATACTAATAACTGAAAGGAAGAAATGGATGTGCACGTGTAAAGACAAGAATAAAATTGTAAGAGTAAATTACCATGGCCTTTGTCTTGAAAGCAAAGGCCTTGATATCTTGTTGTTTTGACGTCATCTCCTTCACAAGTTCACTGAATGTCTCAAGTGAACCCTCTGTTCCCCCATCAACAATGTTGCCATCTTTCACTTCGATTAGTGCCCTTGTCAGTTCTTCTCTGAGTTTCTTTGTGGCACATGCATAAACATGACAATCACAAACTAAATCGTATATGATTTATTACAAGCTAGGAAGTATAAACAGGAAAACGTAATACAGGACAACATGACATACAGACAAAACGTTTCAGAAAACTTAAGACACAGGTATGCTAAGGCATAATAATAAAAAATAGTTTATATATAAATATAGAATTAAATTTCAAAACGATACTTTCCAATCAAATGGGAACATGCAAATAGCCTTTTAAATTTTTTTCAAAACCAATTTTAAATTCAGAAATTTTAGCCTTAAAAAAACTCATTAAGGTGCAACTCTAAATATCTCAAAAGCCCAAAACCTAGATCATCACAACCCAAATATTCAACAAGGAATTGTTATACTTGCCTCATTTTGTACCTTCCTCTCTTGTTTTTATCGCTGTAACATATTACATTGATACTTCGCTTTATACTTGCACTGTTTCCAACATTTAACTCCATATTTTTGTTATTTCTTTCAATTTTCTTTTACTTAATGGATTTCAAGCATCTTATTTCTTTAGAATTTTTAGTTCTGCACATCACTGAGCCCAAATTTGGGAAAATACAAAAGAAAAACATTCATGACCGTGTTCGGATAGATTCAAACATGTGTTAATCATGCTTTAACATTATCTATTTTATTATTTCTGACATGTAACTGCATGTCCAATACAAATTCCGTCATGTTAGAAGTAGACACATATTTATCCTAGCATGAGTGGCCATGCTTCATAGACTACAAGCCTTAAAATATTTTATTTTTCGACAGTAACATGTTTAATACCTATTTCGCAATATCAAAATTTTCTGAGTCAAACATGTATTATGCACCCGGCATGAAGTGTTCATTCTATAAAGACTGCAAGCCTTTCAAATCGTTGCTTTCATCAAACCGTGTTGACGTTCATAACGACTAAAGATGACCAAAATTTAGTTACATCAATATAAGCTGCTGCCAGGATTACTTTTTGACTTCTTCAAAACCCAACAAAAGTTCTACCACTTTGCTAGTTTTCGTTGAGAACATAGAGAAAAAGCACAGAGTTTTGACAACAGCAAATACTCGTCCGACAAGTATTATAATATGATGATGTTAGGACAACTGATCTAGTGTCCAAGAAAGAAACTAATGGAAGTGCATTACCGACAGTTCCTCCTAGATATACTTCTCGATTATCTATTTTATTATTTAAGTATAATATTTGTATATTGACAAATTAATAATTTATATTATATAAATTTTGATATGGTCATAAATTTGTGTTATATTAATGTTACTTTTTTCACATCTTATTTTATATTATATTTTAATTACTTTTTCAGATTATTTTATATATTATATAAAAATATTTTTATATTATCAACTAAATCACAAATGAAATAATAAATAATTTGGGTTCAAGTCTAGAGTTAAAAATTAGTTTCAGATTCAATTTCTCAAAAACCCCTGCCCCTGGTCCGCTGTATCCCTTATTAAAAAAGGGCAAAAAAAAAAGGAACTTTTTCCGTATCATTATTACCCTATCCTTATCCTAGACAATGACAACGTAAATGTTGGCAAATGCTAGAAAACAAAAAGTCCGCCAAATTCCAAAACTACCCCCAACATCATAACACAGATGGCAATCTAGTAGAACAAGTTGTTTCGTATAGCCTAGCATGACTCATTCGGATTATGTACTCTTTCCTTTGCTTGTCTCTATTATTATTTCATACAGAACATATAAAATAAATTCAATCCAAACAAAATAGATAAAAATAGATAGAAATCCACTTGATAAATTAAGATGGCTCATTTTTTTATATAAATTTGTATCTTAATTATGCTAACCTGAGATATGTAACCCCCGCTAAAAAGCCTCCATCCTCTACATTCTGCAAATCCCATTAAAATAAAAATAATTAATTTTAATTTTAAAATTTCAGTTGTCTGTAAAATAAAAATAAAAGACATAGCCTAAAAGGCTAGGAGGAGGGCATTATGTGTAAGCAACAACTATTGCATGTATTGCATTTCAAACAGTACAGTACAATTGAAAGACGCAAAGCAAAGGTACAACACCATCAAAGCAGGAATTCCTCAAAAAAGTATTTTCCGGAATGAAAAAAGATAGTAAGATTCAGTTAAAAAACGAATTGGATTCAGAAAACAATAGGAAATTAAATTACCGATAGGGGAAGAACAAGAAGAGGAAGAAGCAGATTCAAGAACCAAGAAGGCAATTCTAACGAAAAGGAAAGGCAAAACGATCCCCAATACCAACACAACCGGCAACAGCGTTCGGCTCGATAGCCGTCCACGCGCAGCCGCAGCACTAGTTGCTGCCACCGTCGCTCCTTTGCTCCCTCCTCCTTCACTCGTGTTCGATATCGTTACTCTCTTTATCCCTGTTGCTGATATGTAGAACTTGTTTATTTTCTGTCGATTTCCTGAACTTTCTCCTCACTTCCATTTAATCCAAACAAAGATCCACTCGATCATTGCTCAACACTAGCATTGAAATCTCAAGAAGAAATTATATTTTTAATTAAATTTTCACGAAAAGAAACAAAACATAAAAAAAAATTAAGAAAATTTTTTGAGAGCATTATAAATAGTATTAAGCAGTAGTACAGAATAGCGAGAGTGTGAAATGGCAATGTGATTATCTTGGTGGGAGTTTTTCAGATAGGGGCTTGGTTTTATGGTGGAATTATGGATTCGCCCTTCATATTTTAATTATTCTCACCGACAGACAGAGAATCAGGTAGTGGGTGAAGCTTGCTGTTCCCCTTTTGCAATTTAACTAGCTGATGAGGAATTGTTATTATGAGGGCGATCCTAGTTATCTTTTGGTGCACCTGCATTTAAAAAAAACATCTCGGATATTAAGATAAAAATTAAAATTACGTTTTCTTATATATATTTTAAAATTTTTTATTTTCCTAAACTTGTAATTAATTACTCGCTACGCGCTAAAATATAAATTTATTATATGTTATTAAATATAGAAATTCTATTATATAGAGGTATGTTTAAAAATAAAATATAATGAATAATAAATTGTTTGGTTTGAAATTAATTAATAATTATATGAGAGGCGATTTTAGGGTTGGCATAGTACCGGTCTCTTCTAAAATGAAAAATATCATTTAGGCTCTCTAATTTTTTAAAAGTTTTAAATTAATAAAGGTAAAATTGTACTTTAACCCCTAAAATTATAAAAATTTGAGTTAATCCTTTGATATAAAGATATGACTATAAAAGATTAAAATTTCATTGGGTCCCCCTAAAAAATTATTCTGGCTTCGCCCCTGAATAACACATGAAATATTTACAATATTAAAATGAATAAGAATTAGATTAACTTGTAATACTAACTTAATCGATAATAGTATTAATAAGAAATGCTAATGCATGCGTATGCGTGTAGAAATCACAGATTTAGAACACGATTTGTGTTTAAAAATAACATATAATAAATAATGAAACGTATGGTTTGAAACTAATTAATTATAATAAAACATGAAATATGTACGACATTAAAATAAAAAAATAGATTAAATTTTGAGTAAATGAAATTTAAACACATAAACACATCATGTTAACAATACTAAATGCACTACAATTGTTTATCATGGTGTTGTTATAAAACTAGGGGCGAAGCCAGAAATTTTTTTAAAGGGGGCCAAAATTAAATTGTAATTTTTACGATAGTAAAAATACAATTTTACTATTTTAATAACCTATATCTTTATAATTTTTAAAGGATTAAATCAAATTTTTATCTTTTTTAGGGGGCCAAAGTGCAATTTTACCTTTACTAATTTAAAATTTTCTATTTTAGGGGGTTGAGCCAGCCCTCTGGTTTCGTCCCCGTATCGAACGTGAGTTAGTGTCGAGTTTACTTGTGACACCAACTCAATTAACAACATTATTAATACATATAATTGATGTAGATAATAAATCGTGCATATTAAAACATAAGTTTTAAGGTGTAAGGTAAAATGTATAGTCAACTCTCTATATAACAATACTTGTTATAACAACGTTCACTATCATAACTAAGTTTTTAGTAGAATCGATTTTTATATTTTATTTTAACATTTTATAACAATTTTTCACTTGTAACACAATATCTATAGTTCGAAATACATTTTTTTATTAAATTAGTTATCCATAATAGCATATTGTTTAAATTTTTAAGTAAAATTATATCTATTTCATATAAGCAAGCCCATTAACTATAATTTATTAAATAAAAATGATCTTAATTAAACTATTATTCCAATAAAATATTTAATTTTCAGATAAAAACTATTAATCATATTTTATTAAATGAAAATAAGCTTTAACGAATGAAATAAAAATATTAATTCAATAAACTATTAAGTTTCCTACTTAAATATTCTACTATGAATTTGAACATCATAAACTTATAAATTGAATATTTGAATTTAATAAATCATGATAAATTGATTTATTTATTTTGATAACTCATAAAAATTAATTGAGCTCATTAGATTTATGATCAATCACGTGTAAGAATATATTTTACTATGAATTTGGAACATCATAAACTTATAAATTGATTAATTGAGTTTAAGAACACATTATTAATTAATTAATTTAATTTGATAACCCATATTGATTAATTAAACTTGTTAGATTAATAATCCTCATAAATAATCAAGTGAAATAATGTCAAACAAAATATTTATAAAAGTATAATGCATGCAGCTGTAATGGCCAATTTTGGCCCAAGTTAATAGACCCAAAATAACAAAAAGAGTTCAAAAA
Source organism: Gossypium arboreum (assembly GCF_025698485.1). Lineage (NCBI taxonomy): Eukaryota > Viridiplantae > Streptophyta > Magnoliopsida > Malvales > Malvaceae > Gossypium > Gossypium arboreum. The sequence continues at coordinate 6,774,912 of NC_069073.1, read as the reverse complement.
AATATAAACAGTCAATTTACAAATAACCCAATTATTAAACAAGCCCAAATCAAAATCCTGTTAGCCCATTACCTAAACTAACCCTAATAGCCCAACTACCCAAAATGTTTCAAAGAACCCTAACCCCTACCTTGTCTGCCGCCACTCTTCACCAAATGGCCACAAAGATACACCACCAATCGCAGCCTCACGCAAGATCTCGACACCACCGCAAGCATGCAAGCAATGAGACAAACAAACAACAAGCAAAAAACAAAAAAAGCAGAAAACAAAGAGCAAAAAACAAGAAAAAAATAGATAATAGAAGTAGAATGAGTCGATCTTCACTATAAAAGGCCACATTCGACTTCTTTGTTTTTTACGATACTAGGCAATCAAAAGCAATATACCAAAAAAAAGGTTGATGTTTGGCTTTACTTTTCTTTATCTTCATTTTCGTTTTTTTCATTTCTTTAATATTTCATTTTGATTTTAACACAAATCTATTAAGTAAGAGTAGATATAAAACAAGAAAAGAAAAGAAGAGAGGAACCTCACCGAATCGTTCATTGCTAAGTCACGGAGGTCTCCTCTCGTCGGGACTAAAAAGGGTGGGGATCTATTTTCCTCGTTTCCTTCGACTCAAAGAAGGCCAGCCTTGAACCCTCTTGGAACCAGGCCGAGCGACTCATTTTGGTATCACCGGCCACCAAACACGGTGGTGGCGCGGTGGTCGCATGACTGAGCAAAATAGGGGGGCTTAAAACCATAGCAGAGGAATTGAAATGGGGGGTGTTTAAAAGTTTTAAACAGCGAAGAAAAGAATGAAATCTTTAAAAAAAGAAATTTTTTAGCTTAAGTGAAAAGAGCAAACAACACCGTTTAGAAAGGGAAGGGGTCCGCATGTCTCCCTTGAATGGGAAATTGCCCACTTTGACCCTTCCCCCTTTTCTGACCCTTGATTTGATCCTGATTTGCGTTTTTATCCTTTCAAATAGTGCCCAATTATTTTGTTTCATCACGATTTGGTCCCCGACCTAGACAAATTAAATGTTGTGCATAAGGGTTGGGGAAAATTTCCCAACCAGGTCCCTTGAGGTTTCGCACATTTTAAATAAGTCTATTACCCTTCTTTTTCTTTTTGAATTCTTTCTTTAATTTTATTTAGATTTTAATTTAGTCCTTTTAATATTCGTATTCATTTTATTTGAATTTGGACCCTTAATTTTTATTGTTATTTGTAATTTCCCTTTTCACATCAATCTAAGCCTTTCTTTTATTTGTTTATCTTAAACTATTTTCATTTACCTTAAATTTTATATATTATACTGTTTTAAATTGTCTTAGATATCATTATTTTAAATTATTTCATATACTTTAAATTGCTTTATCCATTGTTTATTTTAAATTCATTAAATTGTATTATTTATTCTAAACTGCTTTTATTATGTATTTTAAATTTTTTTGTATATTTTACTTCAATTTCTATATGTGTCATCCATTTTCTATGTATACCCTTTTTAAATGTTTTGTACGTTATCTATTTTAAATTTCTATCTGCATAATATTTATTTTTGACTTATTTTATTATTCATCATAAACTATCTTATATATTGTCTATTTTATAACGCTTTAGTTTTACATATCATTTTAAATTATTATATACATGTTAATCATTTTACATTACTTTTCATTTATTCATTTTAGACCTTTTATATATCATTTTGAATTACTTATTATTTTAAATTTACATACTGATTATTCTTAAACGCCTTTTCAGATAGGGCATTTATTTTCAAATTTTCATGTGTCTTTATCTTAAACTCTTTCTACATTGTTTATTTTTTTATGCATATATTTATGATAAGTTTTTATACTATGTATATTATTTATTTTGAACTCCTTTTATGTATTATGATTTTAAACTTTTCATTAATGATTTTAAATTTTTTTATTTACTTTAAGTTTGCCTTTATAGTATTTATTTTAAAATCCTTTATGTATATATTTTACATTTAAGACTATCTATTGGTTTGATTCAAATCATTTTATATTATTACCTCAATTACGTGTTTATTAAGCTTATTATTTAATTGACATATGTTATGTTATTGCCATTGTGTGTTATAATTGCTCATTCAGATTTCCACTATTGTCATTTGCTCGCGTAATACTTTATTCATGTATGCATCATTTTTTTTCATTATCGCCTTATGAATTAAATTTCGCTACATTTATCCAATAAATCACCTTATTTTAACCTAAATAAATAACACTTGTTGTTTAAATATTACATTCGCTACTATTCAAAAATGAAAATTTTCAAATAAGGCAATGTTATGCATTTTGAGATATCAAGGAATTGTGCCCTAACTTACGGGTTTCGATTTTCTCGTTATTTCTAAATAGAAAATATCCTTTTCGAGTTTTAAAACACATGAAATTCTCGTTTAAATTAGAAGACAACCTTGTGCTCGGAATTCATGGTATTGTGTCCTAACTTACGGGATGTGATACTCGATATCTCGAGATAAGGAAATCTCTAAACAAATTGTTTTGAGCTAGTTCAAAGATTTTAAAATCAATATTAACAAGAAAAGATCGTATTCCAAATCCATTCTCGATTTTCAATTTTCAACATTTAGACACTAATTAGTCAATTTGGTACCAATTTTTGGGCGTGTCGAGGGTGCTAATCCTTCCTCGCACGTAACCGACTCTCGAACCTGTTCTCTTGGATTTCGTAGACCAAAATGCCGTTTTAGTAAACTAAAATTGTTTTATTAAAATAAAGGTGACCCGATCACACCAAATCAAGATCGGTGGCGACTCCCTTTTTAAATTTCGTTTTCAAAATCAAGTCGATTCCCGTTTTCAAAAAAAATGGTTTCGACAGCTTGGCGACTCCACTGGGGAATTCGAGAGTCAAGCCTTAAATTGGTTAATTTTTGTTTTTTTCGAAAATTAAAAATCGGTTTTAAATTATCTGCATTGCATATTGTTTGTTATTTTCGTGGCCTTCTTCATAATATGCTTGATTTAAGTAGTTTAGTTCTATGATGTTTCTTTGCATATTGCATCGCATTATTGGTCAATTTCACCCTCTTGAGTGAAAGTGAGAAACTACTCCTTCATGAGGTCTTCACCTCCGTATAGGATAGTGGATCGCTTTCGGGATACATCCGTACCTGCGTCTTCGTGAGGTTTTCATCTCCGTATAGCCGTAGGGAAATGTATTCCCCTGAATCGAACTCGGTCCGTATGAGCCTATAATGGGCGGGTCGAGGAATCTGCTGGTTCGTGTACCTTTACCTTAGAACCGAACTACATGTAATGAGCCCTAGGAGCCTACCTAGGTAGAACCACACCAACCCTAGTGGTTACCCTATTAGGCGCTTATTTACTCCTTATTTGTTTTGAATTCTATTCTTTGTATATAATACTAACTTGTTGTGTTTTGATTGTTTTCGCATGGCATTTCATCATAAAAGGGTGTTGATTTACGTTCGATTACTAAATAGAAGAGTTTAGCATGGAAAGGGATTTCTTGATAGAGTGGAGGATAATGCGGCCGTCCGAGTGTGGTCTGAGAGAACGCAACAAGAGAAAGGAGATAGTTTGACCGAGGGATATGAATCGGAGTTGTGGGATTTCACTCGCATCAGTGTGACTCAAAATAACCTACAAGAGTTAAAGGATATATGGAATAGTTGGAATGGTGAAGTCAAGCAACTCTTTTATTGTAACTACGGCGATTTACCCTATTTGCTCGATGTAAAGGTGGATAAGTACTTATTCCGGGCTCTCGCGCAGTTTTGGAACCCTGCTTACAGTTGCTTCACCTTCGGAGAATTTGATTTAGTACCTACTGTGGAGGAATACATGGCGTTACTTAATTGCCCAAAGATTCAGGCTGACAGGGCCTATTCAAGACTGCCAACATCCCTCCCTTTTTGAAGAAGTTGATGAATGTAACGGATGAGCGAGCAATGGGTTGCAGCCGCATCAAGCAAAAAGGGATAGTAAGTGTATTCCTTGGAGGAATTTGAGGGACTTGATTCTTGCGCACCCGGATTCGAAGAAAAGGGTTGATGTTTTTGCCTTAAGCCTCTACGGTTTGATCATCTTTCCCAAGGCGCTAGGACAAATAGATGAAGCGGTCTTAGATCTATTCGACCGGCTTGATAAAAGTACTACACCTGTCCCAGCAATACTAGCAGAAACTTTCAGATCCTTGAATGCATGCCGGAGAGCAGGCGAGGGAAGATTTATTGGTTGTGCTCAGCTTCTTTTGGCTTGGTTCCATAGCCATTTCTGGAGGGTGGAGAAGGTCTCTTATCGGGTTTTCTCTAAAGATTATTCCCCATTAAGGGAATTCGTGGCCATACCGAGGCGGGACGACATCTCAGAAGAGAAATGGATAACTATTCTCCAGAATTTGCGGGCCAAAGACGTTGAATGGAGAGCTCCGTGGTTGATTCCTGACGAGATCTTATATAAGTGCGGTGATTTTGACTGGGTCCCTCTGGCCGGAATATGGGGAGCCGTTGGATACGCTCCATTGATAGTGTTAAGGCAATATCGATCAAGGCAATTTATACCAGTGACACAGGGTTTGGCATAATTTGAGTTTTCCTATAAAGACAATAATTATAAGAAGAGGGTTCGCGAGGTGTCAGATGCATGGAACCAAGCTCGAAGAATAAAAGGATTTACCGCAGGCCCGATGACCACCCCCGGGTATAAATGGTGGTGGGGTAAGAGAGTCAACGACAACATCCCTAGGCCGAATCAAGGGAATACTCAACCGATAGAGGAGCATTTACGGGTTATCCCATCCGAGTTAGAGATCATTAAACAAGACTTTGAGAAAAAGAACTCAGAGTTGGGGAAGAAGATAGAGCAGCTAGAAGAAGAGAAAATGAAATTGGGATTAGACGTTGATGTCCACAAGCTAGAGGCTGAGAAGTTAAGAAAAGGAAAGAACAAGGTCGAGGAAGGTTTGGATAGTTTGAAAATCGATTACAAGAAGCTGTGTATGTCAATAAGAACTGCCGGTTTAGGTAAAACGTCAGAGCAATGGCGTCAAGAGATCAAAGTGGAAAAAACTAGAGCCGACCATTGGGAGAAAAGGTTTCAAGATGCCCGAATACGAGAGGACACTCTGAAAAAGAGTTTGTTAGAAAGCCAAAACGAAAAGGAGAAGTTACGTGCCCGGGTGGTTGAATTGGAAAGATCACTTCATCGACATCGTAGCTGTAATTCGGTAATTAAGCTGAAAGCTAGTCTGAGCAAGATCGAAGAGTTGAAAGGGAAAGTAGAAGAACTCGAGACTGCACTACGAGATAGTAAAATTTGAGTGGAACGACTTGAGGCAAACAACGACCATTGCAGGAACGACTTCACCACTCTCGTAACCAGTTAGAGATAGAGATTATGTCATGGGCGAAGTCAGGGCTCGAGTTCGAGAGGTAGCCGATCACTTGCAAACCTTGGCGGTCCAAGCTGATGTATTAAGCTTAAAGTACGAGTCGAATCAGATCGAGGCTGAAAACTAGCTTGGCTCCTTAGAAAAATTAAGGCTTTGGGCATTAGGGCAAAGTCGTATATGTAATCATCCGTTCTATGTAAAAAAAAATTTCTTCTAGTGAAGTTCTTCTAATGAAATTGAATTAGAATCAACGCCTTTTTTGTTTTGCATTCATTCATTTGCATTACATTTCATCATGTGCATTAAATTTCGTGAAAAGACCCTGATTAAACAAAATTATTTCAGTTAATCTGGAAACCAACGAGAATCAACCAACCGAACACAGCTACTATACCCGCCGTAAAACCAAAGCAATGGATCAGAGATTAGAGAGAATAGAACAAATGCAAAGGGAAATGCAAGAGCAATTACAAGCACAAATGCAAGAGCAACTGGCTAAGATACAACAAGATATGAAAGAAAAAATGGAAGAATCCCAAAATAATCTAATAGGCCAGTTGGCGCAGTTGCTGGCTAGAGAACGCGAGAAAGGGAAGAGCACCATGGGGAACGATAATGAAGACCCTATCTATCCTCCGGGCTTTGCTCCGATAAACACTCAACCACAATCGGAGGAGCATCCACGAACGGTATCCGTCACTATTAAGCCCAAAGAATACCGGGCCATTGCCTCGACACCAATAAACATTCCTATAGGATCGTGCTCTAATCCGGGATAATCCAAATTAATCCATTTGTCCCGGACCTTGATGACATAGCGAAATGGAGAAAGGAAAAGTAGATATGGCAAAACAACTCGATAATCGGTGCAAATGGCTTGAGGAAAAATTCAAAGCAATGGAAGCTGCTGATTACTGTGGCGGGATAGATGCTAAGGACTTAAGCTTAGTCCCAGATCCGGTCCTCCCACCAAATTTAAAACCCCGAGTTCAAAAGTATAACGGGACGAGCTGTCCCGAAGCTCATATTACGATGTTCGTCAAGGATGACAGGTATGTTAACAATGATCACCGTTGATCCACTGCTTCAGATACCGATCGGATCTGCGACCAAGTGGTATAAGCAGCTCAGCCGTGCCCAAATTGGTTCGTGGAAAGACTTGGCTCAAGCTTTCATGAAACAATACGGTCACGTGACGGACATAGCACCTGACAGAATTACCCTACAAAACATGGAAAAAAGCCGAGTGAAACCTTCAAACAAGATGCACAACGGTGGAGGGAAATAGCGATGCAAGTTCAACCACCCTCTTGGAGAAGGAAACGACCATGCTATTTATCAACACTCTAAAGGCCCCATTCATTAACCACATGTTAGGAAGTGCTACTAAAGCTTCTGGACATAGTAATGTCCGGGAGATGATAGAAAACGCGTGAGATGTGGGAAAATTGAAGCGGGAGAAAGTGCCAAAAGATCGGCTCCTAGAAGGAAAGAAAGTGAAGTAAACAATGCAAGCATATACAATAAAAGTTATTCCAAGCCGATCACACCACAAAGTGAGCCAACCAAGGCGGTGACTACTAGCCATCGAGGCCCTACAAGGCGTGATTCCAACCCAAGGCCTAACACGAAAGAGTTCAATTCACGCCAATTCCAATGACGTATAAGGAGCTTTACAAGAACCTGTTCGACGCACATGTAGTGTCCCCATTTTACTTAAAACCCATGCAACCTCCATTCCCTAAGTGGTATGACGCAAACGCTCAATGCGAATACCATGCAGGAATCTCGGGACACACAATTGAAAACTGCACGGCCTTCAAGAAATTGGTCGAAAGGTTCATAAAGATGGGCATTGTGAAGTTCGATGATCCTACAGGACCTAATGTGGCGGGAAATTCGTTACCATCATTCGATGAAGGGGTAAACGCGATAGTCGAAAATGAAGGGAGGAGAACCAAGATAGATATATCAGAGGTAAAGACTCCATTGAAGTGGGTTTGGAAGAAAATGGTAGAAGAAGGTTTACTTACACAAGGTTTAGGGGAGAAGCCCGAAGGAGTAAAATACTACTGCGAATATCACAACGAAGAGGGTCATGAGATCCAGGAGTGCAATGAATTGTGGCAATGGTACAGATATTGATGGAAAATAAAGAGATTGAATTCTTTGAGGGCCTCGAGGAGAAGATGTGTGCGTCGAGCAAGGGCCAACCAACAATGTCCGAGGGTCAATCACCGGTCAGTAATTATATCCCGACCAAGAGTCAGTGAAGTCGGAGTACCAATTGCGCCAAAGGTCATAATTCAAAAGCCCATTACTTTTCCTTATAAGGATAGCAAAAGGGTTCCTTGGAATTACGACTGCAATGTAACGATCCCGGGAGGGGAGAATCCAGTTGTCGCTTTTGAGAAAGGTCAAGACGAGGGTTTCTATACACGCAGCGGAAGGCGTTATACTCCGAACACAAAGGCAGAATCAGCTAAAGGAAAATCCGTGGTCATTGAACAAGAAAAGGAAAAGACGACCAGACCTGAATCACCCGTCAATGAGCCTGTAACTGAAAAAGAGGCTAAGGAATTCTTAAAATTCTTAAAACACAGCGAGTACAGCGTTGTGGAGCAATTGCACAAACAGCCAGCTCGTATATCCGTACTAGCCTTGCTCTTGAGTTCAGATACTCACCGAAGTGCATTGATGAAGGTTTTAAATGAAACATATGTTGCGGATGACATCTCTGTCAACAAACTCGATCGCCTAGTCAATAACATCAGCGCGGATAATTTTATTTTCTTTAATGATGATGAAATACCATCGGGAGGCATGGGATCTACAAAGGCCCTACACATTACCACTCGCTGCAAAGGATACACATTGCCGGGGGTATTGATTGATAATGGATCGGCATTGAATGTCATGCCCTTGTCCACGTTAAATAGGTTGCCAGTGGATAACTCTCACATGAAGACATGTCAAAACATCGTGAGAGCATTCGACGGTACGAAAAGAAAAGTGATGGGAAGGATCGAGATACCTCTCTTGATTGGCCCAAATACATACGAGGTAGACTTCTTGGTAATGGACATCAAGCCATCATACAATTGTCTGTTGGGGAGACCGTGGATTCACTCGGCTGGGGCAGTGCCGTCGTCCCTACACCAAAAGTTGAAGTTGGTAACTAAGGGTAGGTTGGTAACGATAAACGCGGAGGAAGATATCATTGCATCTCTCACTAGTGATGCGCCGTACGTAGGTACAGACGATGAGGCGATAGAGTGTTCTTTTCGATCACTAGAATTTGTCAATGCTATATTCATCGTTGAAGGAAACAAGATCCCAGCACCTAGAATATCCAAAACCACAATGATGGGCCTACGATTAACTGTTGGCAAAGGAGCTTTGCCAGGGAAAGGACTTGGAAGATGCCTCCAAGGAAGGATCGAGGTACCAGTGTTGAAGGAAAAACGAGACCGCTTTGGCTTAGGATTTAAGCCAGATGTAAAGCAAAAGAAGAAAGAGCTGGAGAAAAGGCAAGAGATAAGGAGAGCGCGTTTGTGCGGTGAGGAGGTCAAGTGGGAGCCGATGACCTTCCCTCATTTATCCAAAACATTCGTCTCAGGAGGGACTATTCACTCTAAAGGAAGATTGATAAGGAAAGAGCCCGCCGAAGAAATATTGGACAATTTGAGCATTAACGCCATATCTGAAGGGAAAACTGAAGAAAATTTAGCTGGAATTCGCCCTTACATCTCTGGAAGCGTTTTGAACAATTGGACCGTGGAGGAGATCCCTGTAACTTTTAGGGTTAACTCAGAGTAATGTTCAAAACAAGCTTATTGCTCTAAGCCTAGGGGTAGTAAGAATCCTTTTATGAAATAGGCATATGTCCAAATATCGTTATTTCAATGAAAAATACATTTTTGCGTATCATCTTGAGTGAATATTCTTTTATTCTTTCCAATTCATTCATAATCATACCATACAAATAAAATATTCTTAGATTCATTGTTCTTTGGATTTCTTTCTTCATCCATAACAGGTCCCCAGATATCAATGATATGAGCGATATTACCAGCGACTCAGAATTTCCTTTTGAGCAAGATGTGTGTATGGATGATTCTCAGGATTTTGAAGATGACCAAGGCTGTAACCTATCTCCTGATTTGTTGAGGATGGTAGAACAAGACGAGAAACAAATCTTACCTCACAAAGAGTCGGTGGAAATTGTGAGCTTAGAAGAAGGAAAAGAGGTGAAAATTGGAGCTAGTATCGCTGCAGAAACAAAGCGAGACCTCATCGAGTTACTCCGGGAATTCAAGGATGTCTTCGCCTGGTCATATAAAGACATGCCCGGATTGAATACCGATATCGTGGTACATCGACTCCCTATAAAGGAAGAGTGCAAGCCAGTTCAACAGAAACTCCGAAGGATGAGACCCGATGTTTTGTTGAAAATAAAAGAAGAGGTCAAGAAGCAGTTCGACGCCGGTTTCTTACAAGTGGTCAAGTACTCAGAATGGGTGGCCAATATAGTCCCAGTTCCTAAGAAAGATGGAAAGGTACGGATGTGCGTAGATTATCGGGATCTAAACAAAGCCAGCCCAAAAGATAACTTTCCGTTGCCTCACATTAATACATTAGTGGATAACACGGCGGGTTACTCACTTTTCTCGTTCATGGACGGCTTCTCGGGATACAACCAGATAAAGATGCATCCGGAAGACATGGAAAAGACCATATTCGTAACCATGTGGGGAACATTTTGTTATAAAGTTATGCCATTCGGGCTAAAAACGCGAGCAACATATCGTAGAGCCATGGTAACTTTATTCCATGATATGATGCACAAGGAGATCGAAGTTTATGTCGATGACATGATTGCAAAATCCAGAACAGAAAATGAACATGTGCAGGTCCTGAGGAAACTATTCTTAAGGTTAAGGAAGTTCCAACTAAAACTCAACCCCGCAAAGTGTACATTCGGAGCCCAGTCAGGAAAACTGTTGGGATTTGTGGTCAGTGAAAAAGGAATTGAGATCGACCCAGATAAAGTCAGGGCTATACAAGAATTACCTCCACCACGTACTCAAAAAGAAGTTCGAGGTTTCCTAGGAAGGCTGAATTACATCGCTCGGTTCATCTCACAACTGACAGAAAGATGTGATCCGATATTTCGTCTCCTTAGGAAGCATAATCCAGGTGTTTGGGATGAGGAGTGCCAGAGAACTTTTGACAAGGTCAAGCATTACCTATCCAATGCCCCAGTACTGATGCCACCTTGTTCGGATAAACCACTGCTATTGTACTTGACGGTGTTCGAGAATTCCATGGGATGCGTGCTAGGCCAACATGACGAGACTGGAAGAAAAAAAAGAGCAATATACTATCTCAGCAAGAAATTCACTGAATATGAAACGAGATATTCGCTGATCGAGAAGTTGTGTTGTGCTTTGATTTGGACAACCCGAAGACTGAGGCAATACATGTTGTACCACACAACTTGGCTCATCTCAAAACTGGACCCTTTGAAATACATGATGGAATCAAACGCTTTGAACGGAAGAATGGCTCGTTGGCAAATTCTACTTTCTGAGTTCGACATAGTCTACGTGAATCAAAAGGCTGTAAAGGGGAGTGCAATAGCAGACTTTCTGGCCAGTAGAGCTCTAGAAGATTATGAGCCATTGAGCTTTGATTTCCCGAATGAGGATCTAATGTATGTTGCAACCACAGAAGAAGACTCTCAAGAAGGCCACCCTTGGAAGCTGAATTTTGACGAGACTTCAAATGTCAGAGGTAATGGAATCGGGGCAGTCTTGGTATCCCCAAACGGAGATCATTATCCTTTCACCAGTAAATTAGATTTTGACTGCACAAACAACATGGCGGAATACGAGGCATACATCATGGGCATCCGTGCAGCCATAGAACGTAAAATAAAAGTATTAGAGGTATACGGAGATTCTGCGCTAGTGATCTATCAGCTTAAAGGTGAATGGGAGACAAGAGATCCCAAGCTGATCAGTTATCGAAGACTGGTTCTTGAGTTAATCGAGGAGTTTGACGATATCACTTTCTGCTATCTCCCACGAGATGAAAACCAGATGGCTGATGCCTTGGCAACTTTAGCTTCTATGATCAAAGTGAACAAGTAAGAGGATATGAAGCCTATCCAAATGAGCATTTATGAGGCTCCGGCTCATTGCTGCAACGTCGAAGAAGAAGAAGAGAAAGATGACCATCCTTGGTATCAGGATATTTTACGATATGTGAAGAGTCGTGAATACCCAGACCAAGCGACTGAGAATGACAAGAGGACATTAAGAAGGTTGGCCAGTGACTATGTCTTGGATGGAGAAATCCTGTATAAAAGAAGAAAAGACCAAGTGCTCCTAAGATGTGTGGACGTTGTCGAGGCTAAGCAAATCCTAGAAGAGGTTCATGAGGGTGTCTGTGGGATGCATGCTAATGGTTTCACCATGGCCAGACAGATCATGAGATTCGGATATTATTGGTCTACTATGGAAGGAGATTGCATCAACTATGCCAAGAAGTGCCATAAATGCCAAATCTATGGAGATAAAATTCATGTACCTCCTTCACCCCTTCACGCCATGACTTCTCCATGGCCTTTCTCCATGTGGGGCATGGATGACATTGGGCCAATCTCACCAAAGGCATCTAATGGTCATCGTTTCATCTTTGTGGTTATAGATTACTTCACTAAATGGGTGGAGGCCACTTCTTACGCCAATGTCACAAAGTCAGCAGTCAGTAAGTTCTTGAAGAAAGAAATCATATGTCAATATGGGATGCCTGAGCGAATCATATTGGACAATGCACTGAACTTGAATAATAGCACGATAGCAGAGGTCTGTAGCCAGTTCAAGATTAAACATCATAACTCGTCACCGTATCGCCCAAAGATGAATGGTGCAGTAGAAGCGGCCAATAAAAATATAAAGAAAATCATAGGAAAAATGACTGAGACCTATAAAGATTGGCACGAGAGATTACCATTTGCCTGTATGCCTCACTGGACGTCAATCGAGAACATCTACCGGGGCAACACCATTCTCTTTAGTTTATGGAATGGAGGCGGTTCTACCTATTGAGGTCGAGATTCCCTCTTTACGTGTGCTTTCAGAACTAAAGTTAGATGAAGCAGAATGGATCCAGTCTCGATACGACCAGTTGAACTTGATTGAGGAAAAGAGGCTAAAGGCTATCCGTCATGGTCAAATGTATCAAAAGAGAATGATGCGGCTTACAATAAGAAGGTTCGCCCTAGAGAATTCTATGAAGGAGACCTCGATTGAAAAGATCCTTCCCATACAAAAGGACTTCAGAGGAAAATGGATGCGAATTGGGAGGGACCTTATGTGGTAAAGAAGGCTTTCTCTGGAGGGCTTTGATTTTGACCGAGATGGATGGTAAAAGCTTGCCTAATCCCGTGAATTCAGATTCGGTCAAGAGGTATTTTACCTAAAAAAAAAAAAACAAAACAGAGAGGCCAAGGCGAAAACCCGTAAAAGGCGCTTTGAGACCAAAGGGTTTTGAGTTGAAAACCGTGAATGGGCGATTCAAATTTTGATCGAAGTTGGGGGCATGCAAGGTGGCCTGCTTTCCTCTGAATTGATAAGAAGGAGGGATGCTACATCTTGGGGCATCGACAAAATACTCTTGATCTTCTAATGCATACCGAGTTCAAAGGGTCCTCGAGAAATTTGTGCAGAGAAGTTCATACTACGATATCTGGGACACTTATTCTTATCTCATTCACTTTACATTTTTTTTTGGCAGAATGTGTTATCTCGATTAATTCGTTAGTTCTCATTTTGTATCTAAGCAAATTTACTATCTTGATTACCCTATTCATTTTGAGTTTTGTTCTCAAATAAAATTCCATTTTGTCTAATGCGACAACCTTTGTCGAGTGTTTTTCATTGAAATGATGATTAATGGACTAATAATATTCACAAAAGAGTTTTGCATATTACTCTGAAAAGCTTCTAAATGATACAAGGACCTGAAATGGGACTAATTGGTTTGAATTACCCAAATTTAAGGGTTAGAAACGTTAGAGGAAGAATAGCCCAGATTGTGATTATTCTTGGGGTTTTCTGTCAAAGGTACCAGTCGAAGGAAAGGCAGAATAATACGTTGATGAACAACGAGTAATACCAAATTAGGCAAAAAAAATTCAAAAAATGACATTTTCATTCATACATCATTCATAACACATCTAATTAGGAGCATTTGATTCATTTCAATCACAGCATCCTAGTTATTTGATTCATTCATAACACGTTTAATTAAGAGCATTTGATTCATTTCGATCATACCATCCTAATTATTTGACACATTCATCACATCTAGTTAGGAGCATTTGATTCGACCATAGCATCCTAATCATTTGACATAAGCCTAGATACATGGAACTGATTCTACAGGTCATATCCCTAAAATTAGTAAGTTCACAAGCTTTAACCCCCTAAGCAGTAGGGTAACAAGCTGAAGATCGCAGATCTTGTCTCCCTGAAGTTACAGTGGAACAGATCGAAGACGGTGAATCTCGTCTCCCTAACCAGTAGTGGAACAGATCTAAGCCACCATCCTATCTCCCTAAGCAGTAGTGGAGTAGGCTGGAGATTGCAGATCTTATCTCCCTGAAGTTGCAGTGGAACAGATCGAGGACAGTGATTTTGTCTCCCTAAGCAGTAGTGGAGCAAATCAAAGATGATGGGCTTTAACCCCCTAAGCAGTAGGGTAACAAGTCGCATTTATAGATCCTAACCCCCTAAGTAGTAGGGAAACAGATCGAAGATGATGGGCCTTAACCCCCTAAGCAGTAGTGTAACAGGATTGAAATCAAGTATCTTTTCCCTGAAATGGCGTTGGAGCGGCTAAAAGCCACAATAGATCTCCTTAAAGTTGCAGTGGAGTAGACTCATGACAGCGAATCTTATATCTCTGAAGTTACAGTAGAGCAGATTAAAGCTATAAATCATATACCTCTGAAGTTGTAGTAGGTTGGATCAAATCTACCATGACAAATCTTACCTCTCTGAACTTGCGGTAGTACGGATTAAAGCCATTAGCCTTATCTCCCTGAAGATGCAGTGGAGCAGGTTGAAAATACCAAGTCTTATCTCTTTGAAGTTCTAGTGGGGTAGACCGAAGCTACTAATCTCTTCTCCCCGATATCGCATTGAAACAAGTCGTAGCAACAACTCCTATACCTCTGAAGATACAGAGGATTGGAATGAGGCTATTCGAAGAATAAAAGAAGTCAAGATTCGATGAGATTGGGCAAAATTGGCCATTTTAAGGTTTTTGCTCCATTCTCGCTACACGACAATGAACAAAGAGGGGCAGCTGTAATGGCCAATTTTGGCCCAAGTTAATAGACCCAAAATAACAAAAGAGTTCAAAAAATATAAACAAATCAATTTACAAATAACCCAATTATTAAACAAGCCCAAATCAAAATCCTGTTAGCCCATTACCTAAACTAACCCTAATAGCCCAACTACCCAAAATGTTTCAGCAACCCTAACCCCTACCTTGTCTGCCGCCACTCTTCACCAAATGGCCACAGCATACACCACCAATCGCAGGCCTCACGCGCATCTGACACCACCTGCAAGCATGCAAGCAACAGACAAACAAACAACAAGCAAAAAAACAAAAAGAAGCAGAAAACAAAGAGCAAAAAAACAAGAAAAAAAATAGATAATAGAAGTAGAATGAGTCGATCTTCAGCTATAAAAGGCCACATTCGACTTCTTTGTTTTTTTACGCATACTAGGCAATCAAAAAGCAATATACCAGCAAAAAAGGTTGATGTTTGGCTTTACTTTTCTTTATCTTCATTTTCGTTTTTTTTCATTTCTTTAATATTTCATTTTGATTTTAACACAAATCTATTAAGTAAGAGTAGATATAAAACAAGAAAAGAAAAGGAGAGAGGAACCTCACCTGAATCGTTCGCTGTTGCGTCGCCGGAGGTCTCCCCTCGGTCGTCGGGACTAAAAAGGGGTGGGGATCTATTTTCCTCGTTTCCTTCTGACTCAAAGAAGGCCAGGCCTTCGAACCCCTCTTGGAACCAGGCCGAGCGACTCATTTTGGTGTATCACCGGCCACCAAACACGGTGGTGGCGCGGTGGTCGCATGACTGAGCAAAATGGGGGGGCTTAAAACCATAGCAGAGGAATTGAAATGGGGGGGTGTTTAAAAGTTTTTAAACAGCAGTAAAAGAATGAAATCTTTAAAAAAAAAGAAATTTTTTAGCTTAAATGAAAAGAGCAAACAACACCGTTTAGAAAGGGGAGGGGTCCGCATGTCTCCCTTGAATGGAAAATTGCCCACTTTGACCCTTCCCTTTTCGACCCTTGATTTGATCTGATTTGCGTTTTATCCTTTCAAATAGTGCCCAATTATTTTGTTTCATCACGATTTGGTCCTGACCTAGACAAATTAAATGTTGTGCATAAGGGGTTGGGGAAAATTTCCCAACCAAATTCCTTGAGGTTTCGCACATTTTAAATAAGTCTATTACCCTTCTTTTTCTTTTTGAATTCTTTCTTTAATTTTATTTAGATTTTAATTTAGTCCTTTTAATATTCGTATTCATTTTATTTGAATTTGGACCCTTAATTTTTATTGTTATTTGTAATTTCCCCTTTTTCACATCAATCTAAGCCTTTCTTTTATTTGTTTATCTTAAACTATTTTCATTTACCTTAAATTTTATATATTATCTTGTTTTAAATTGTCTTAGATATCTGTTATTTTAAATTATTTCATATACTTTAAATTGCTTTATCCATTGTTTATTTTAAATTCATTAAATTGTATTATTTATTCTAAACTGTTTTATTATGTATTTTAAATTTTTTTGTATATTTTACTTTCAATTTCTATATGTGTCATCCATTTTCTATGTATACCCTTTTTAAATGTTTTGTACGTTATCTATTTTAAATTTCTATCTGCATAATATTTATTTTTGACTTATTTTTATTATTCATCATAAACTATCTTATATATTGTCTATTTTATACTGCTTTAGTTTTACATATCATTTTAAATTATTATATACATGTTAATCATTTTACATTACTTTTCATTTATTCATTTTAGACCTTTTATATATCATTTTTGAATTACTTATTATTTTTAAATTTACATACTGATTATTCTTAAACCGCCTTTTCAGATAGGGCATTTATTTTCAAATTTTCATGTGTCTTTATCTTAAACTCTTTCTACATTGTTTATTTTTTTATGCATATATTTATGATAAGTTTTTATACTATGTATATTATTTATTTTGAACTCCTTTTATGTATTATGATTTTAAACTTTTCATTAATGATTTTAAATTTTTTATTTACTTTAAGCTGCCTTTATAGTATTTATTTTAAAATCCTTTATGTATATATTTTACATTTAAGACTATCTATTGGTTTGATTCAAATCATTTTATATTATTACCTCAATTCGTGTTTATTAAGCTTATTATTTAATTGACATATGTTATGTTATTGCCATTGTGTGTTATAATTGTTCATTCGTATTTCCACTATTGTCATTTGCTCGTGTAATACTTTATTCATGTATGCATCATTTTTTTTTCATTATCGCCTTATGAATTAAATTTCACTATATTTATCCAATAAATCACCTTATTTTAACCTAAATAAATAACACTTGTTGTTTAAATATTGCATTCGCTACTATTCAAAAATGAAAATTTTCAAATAAGGCAATGTTATGCATTTTGAGATATCGAGGAATTGTGCCCTAACTTACGGGGTTTCGATTTTCTCGTTATTTCTAAATAGAAAAATATCCTTTTCGAGTTTTAAAACACATGAAATTCTCGTTTAAATTAGAAGACAACCTTGTGCTCGGGAATTCATGGTATTGTGTCCTAACTTATGGGATGTGATACTCCGATATCTCGAGATAAGGAAATCTCTAAACAAATTGTTTTGAGCTAGTTCAAAGATTTTAAAATCAATATTAACAAGAAAAGATCGTATTCCAAATCCATTCTCGATTTTCAATTTTCAACATTTAGACACTAATTAGTCAATTTGGTACCAATTTTTGGGCGTGTCGAGGGTGCTAATCCTTCCTCGCACGTAACCGACTCCCGAACCTGTTCTCTTGGATTTCGTAGACCAAAATGCCGTTTTAGTAAACTAAAATTGTTTTATTAAAATAAAGGTGACCCGATCACACCAAATCAAGATCGGTGGCGACTCCCTTTTTAAATTTCGTTTTCAAAATCAAGTCGATTCCCGTTTTCAAAAAAATGGTTTCGACACATGCACCTGCTATACGTCTTTTAATTTTTTTGATTCGATTTCCGCATTCTTTTTTTAATATAATTCTCACTTTTTTTATTTGTTAGATTTTTAAAATATGAATTCAATTGTAGGTTTACAACGACTATCTCTCTATAACAACATTTTATAGATGTATAACAATCACCTCTCTATAACAATTAATGCTATTAAACAATTAATGCATTAAGCTTAAAGAACTTAGTAAGTTCATTCAGATTTCCTACTTTACTTTAGTCTTATTAGTGTTGAGTTTTTGCAAATATAAATTCTAATTTCAATCAAATCTCATACTTATCAATTCCACATTAAGACCTAAGCACTCAAACATGATTCATTTAACAATTCATTACACATATTAATGTAATTTCCATTTTAGAACTTATTCACTTTATTTTCATATTAGATTTTTTACAATTTCAACAGTAATTTCATATTTATAACATTTATCAAGAGTTACCATACCAAAATTTAATCACTCTATACTATTGTGCTACTTTTCATTATGGTATTTATTAGTCTATGATCTACTTAAACCATTATTAATCTTTTTACTAAACATAACTCTTTAATAGATTAGTTCAAATCTCAATTTACTTATCAGCTTGCAAGTTTGAAATTTTTGTCAATTAAGTTCATTACTTATTACTAACATTTCAAATAAATTTATTATCAAATTTAACCTCTCAACCTTTTGTAGCTTTAATAAGAATAGATTTGAATATGCAAAATTTCATTCAAACACATAAAAATAATGCAATTGAGGTGCTCCAACCAATGACACCAAGATATACAAAAATTGCGCTATAAGTACATACCCTCCAAAACACACCAATAACACAATTATACTATGCTATACGACATCATCTCTCACACATGCATATTTGTACAAGTGCACTCCTAATTCCTATAACATGTTCATTATATCTTAATTAATCTATTAAACTCACAAAACGACATCACATTATTAGTCTAATAACCATTTCATGGTTCACATACTTGCATATCATAAAATATCACACAAATCACATTTTAGTTCTTGTTGGCACTCAATTATCATCTATGCACATTCACATGATCACATTATCACCCAAGTGGCCCGTATCACCACACAATGTTTTAAATGTTTGCATATGCACTTAACAAATCAAATCATTCCACATATGACCTAAGTTCTCTTTTCTTAATTCACATAATTACTTACTCCTTAGGTGACTATGTCACCATATCACACACTTATAGATAATTTATCACATAATATTCCAAATACCGAGGAGTTAATTCACACATAAATGCTTATTAAGCTATTTATTTATTTTTATCATATTTCATAGCACATGATTGCTCATTTCCTAATTCCCTTTTTTATAAAATTAAGCAATTTTTGAATTTCACTTTTTACTTGGTTAAAATAATTTAATAATTTAACTAATATTTTTCAAATACTCGAGAATCTAACCCAATACATGAAGGGTGGCAAACCCTAATCCCAATAAGGGCTGTGGCCACCCCTTAAGGTTTCCTAATATAGAAACTATGTTTTTCTGTTAAAATATTATTATTTAATTACCTATTGTTCAAATAAAATTAGTGTAACTTTTTCCTTTAAATAGGAACTATAGGATGACCTAATTGATAAACCAATTAGGTGTTGTCACTCTACCAAAAAATAGTAACAATTTATTTACAAAATAAATTTTATTTTTTATAAAGCTCAAAAATTTTCGATTTCTCATAGAGAGAAATTAATATTCTCATTGAAAATTAATTGAAAGTTCTCATTATCTGCATTCAATTCGTGTGGTTTGAGTCCAAACTCAAAGTTAGCTAAGGTTTAAAAATAACAAAGAAGATCCTTTGGTAAAAAGTTAGGAAACAATTTAAACCGCCTTGATCAAGGATAATAATTTGGTCTAAGGTTTATTACTATAAATACAACAAGGCTTGGTTTTAAGAAAAAATTTAAACTTTCGTTGTGCTATAAATATTGTTTTCTAAATTGATTTTTCCTACACTTTATTCCACTGGTGCAAAGTGGAGAGTGGTGGGTGGTCAACTTGAGCATTATTAGAGTTGATGTGAGGTGATTAAATTAAGTATTGAAAGGTGATGGATTAACGAATGTTGACAGAAACTCTTCCCTATATATTCTTTTAGGATTGCATGGCCCACCTTATGTAACATGGTGAGACGAGGATGAGATTAAATTTCTGCCAAGGTTGCAAGGTCAAACTTCGCTAAATTCTATTTAAGCATGTGCATCAAACAACTTAATAAAGAGTGATATAATAATAATACAATATAAGTATAACATTTACATGCCTTATCTTATATTATGTACTACAAAATATCTAGAAGGTTAAGATATAACCAACCTAGATGTTTTTGGTTTAAATAAAAAACCGGTGGTTATAATGAATGTACAAAAAGTTAAGACACAAGGGGATACAAGAAAATAAAAGCTTGAGAGAGGCGAAAGAATAATCTTACATTCTTCCTTGATATTCCATGCTTTTATTATTATTCTTCTTTGAATTGATGTTTCATGCTTTTTTTTAAGACTTGAAAGCATTTATCCAATGGTGAAATGAGACAATTTCTTTTTGCATGAAATTAAATTGTATTATGATAATGAAAATGTAAATTTATTATTTTAATAATTTATGTTTTATAATTTTAAAAAGTTAAATCAAATTTTATATTTTTAAAGAGTTAATATAAAATTTTATTATTATTAATTTAAAATTTTATAAATTATAAAAAAATTAAATTAAAAATCTGGTGAGATACTTTAGATAAATATTTGTGTACAAAAGATCCTATAAATTCCAAAACATGGGTTTTGAGAGTTTGGGGATCTACCCTATCCTACCCTACCCTTCAAAATTCCTTTTAGGGACTCAATCATCTAACCTTGTTCCCACTTAAGAGTGATGTTGATGTATTTTAAAGAAAATTGATATAATACAAACTCATTCTAAACATTTGCATGCCTGAATATTAATTTGAAATTATTTTAAATATAATCAAAATATACTTATTAAATTTTACAAATTAAATTTGATGGTTTAAGCAACTAAAATTTTAAGAACCAGACTAATTCAAACTAAAATTTGCTTACCGAATTAAAATTTACAACTAACAATTACACATTATAAGATTTAAATCTTGATACACAAAAATCTAAAGTTTCAGCTTTTGTTATAATTAATTTGGACCGGGTTATTTTTTAGAAGGGATAAATATCAAATTTATACATTAACTTTGGTCCAATATGCAATGTCATACATGAACTTTAATTTTATGAAATTTTATGCAAGGAATTTTTGTAATCACTAACAATATTAACGAATTAACATCATTTTATATTGATATATTGTATACACAAATAATTATATTAATCCAATATAAAAATAAATACATTATTCGTTTCTTGAAGCAAAATCAAAGCTTCATATATACATATAAACCACAATTCAAATTTCATGTATATAATTACACTAAATTAAATTTTATATATATCAAATTACATATTAGAGCAAAATTTACATATAAATTTAATATATATCGAATAACTAATTTGCTAAAAATGCAAGCCAGTGACCTATTTGCGTACCAAGCTATCTGTTTGACACATTGGGTCTTTTTAATGATTGTCAAGTCAAGTTATATTGGTTTAAATGTCGAGAACCACGAATTTTAGATTTCGTTTCGATGTAAAATTTGATTTATATTGATCATATTAATGTGTATCAGTTGATTTTACTCATACAAATCATAATATGGTGTATTGACTAATATAAAAATAATTTAAAAATAAATTTAAATTTTAAATTTTATTTTGGATTTATTGAATTATGAATTGTTATATACATAATATGAGATAATCTTAATGTTTAATTTATGAAATGAATTTTTGCTTGTTTATTTTGAGTTTGTTTAATGAGAATTGTAGTTGTGAATCTTATTAAATAATATTTTAGATTTTAGATTTATTTAATCACATTATTTGGTATTTGTAAATGTTTTTTTATATTTATATATAAAATGTTTATGAAAATAGCAATAAATCCAAAATAGGCACCAAAACATATTCATACTCATACCTGTATATATTAGTACCGTAATTTGAGAAGAGAAATAGTATACAATGAAATCTTGATTATTTTTTTTCTCAATAATTGTATAAATCAAGTAAATTAAAATATCCAACTCAAGAGGTACTGGCTTCATGGTGGTTGTTAGTTGCGATTATTAGTTAGCCATCGCATCCCAGCCTTTATTAATCCACATCACAATCACAGTAGTACTGCATTGCTTTTTCTTTTTTAACCTCTTGTTTCCTTTTGCTTTTCTCTTGTTTTCACTGAAATTTGGTGTCGGATTGGAGGCTTCGGAATTGAGCCAAATCAGATTTCGAGAAAAATTCTCTCATCACAAAATCGAAACTCTTAAAAAAAAAAATCTGAATAACGTAGTATTTAAACATATTTAGAAACAACAAATATGAATTCTCAGATGTAATAGCAACAAACCAGAAAAACTCATTGGTTTTCTTATGACTATGAATATGTGGAAGCACAGTGAACTGAATGGTATGGAGTACAATAATAAAGTAACTTTATTCAGTGGTCGACAACAACAGGGGGGGGGGGTATAACAAGCCACCTTAGACAATGGCCAAATTAATAATAATAACAAACAACACCACCTGGATGAGGAGGCTTATGGTTATGGTTCTTAGTTTGAGTGTTCCCAAGCAATGGTTTTCCAGTTGGGTTCAAAGACATATTTGATGAGTGAGTCCTTGATAGACAGTAACTCAGGGAACTCATTCTTTAGCTTAGATGCATCGAGTTCATTGTTGCTCCTGGGTGCAACAATGACCTTGGCCTGTTCTTGCAAGCTGAAATTAACCCAGTTGAAATTTGGGTCTATGTAGTCCTTGTACATTTGCAGTATCTCATTGTGGCTCACAACACCAGGGTTTGTGAAGTTCCATATGCCCCTCAAGTTCCTTTTTGCCATCTCTATTGAAACTGGTAGAAGCTCATCTAATATGGTCATGCTGTTGGAAATGTCAACCACCTTGTTGTATCGAGTGATCTTTGTGATAAAGTTCCGTGGGTTGCTCAGATCTGAGGATATAGGCATCCGGACTCTGAGTGTGCATACATTGTCAAATTCCCTCAAAAGCTCTTCAACCTGGCATCACAATAGGAAAAAAGCTTGAAACAAAGACATTTCAATGGGTGTTACTGTTAGATTAAGATACCATACCACGGCTTTGGTTTTTGAATAGAAGGAACCAGTGAAATTGGGCTTATCTTCCTCCTTGAAACCGACTCCGGTTCCTAAAGGATGAGTGGCATCATATTCAAAGATACAACCAGTAGCATAATTGATCATGAGGAGGTCATGTTCCCTGCAGATGTCAGCCAAGGTTAATGTACCGACAACATTGGTTCTTATGGTTTCGGGCTTATGAGTTTCACACCAATCCACATTTGGTCTACCCGTCACACCAGCTGCATTGAACACATGGGTTGGCTTAACAGTTTGGATATCGTCCAAAAGCTGTGAACGTTGCTCCAACCGACCTTTCCCGTACTCGAAAGGTATGCCTTGTTTCTCACAGAGCTTCCCAAGAAGTCCCCCTATCCAACCTGTTCTACCGAAAATCAAAAACTTGAGAGATGGCTTTTGAGATGGTATATTGTGCTTTGGAGATGGAACCAACATCCTGCTTTGATTGAACTTGTTTGTCACAGGGGCCGAACCTAAACCCGAATTGCTCGTATCAGGGGCATTGAATTGCCTTTCAATTCCAGGCAGCATGAGCATTCTAGGATGGGGTAGCAGCGCACCAGAGACATCACCCCACCAATCAGGGTTGCTAACATACCATTCCATAGTTTTCTTGAGACCTTCCTCCCATGTGGTTCTTTCATACCATCCCAAGCTTTTCAGCTTTTGATCATCCAAGAAATATCTTTGGTCATTGAAAGGACGATTCTCCACGAACTTGATCTGGCTTTCAGGGTCCAAGTTAAACAGCCTGCAAATATCCCTGGCCACATCAATCACTCTTCTTTCTTTCTTTGTGCCTATGTTGTACACATGGCCAACTTCACCTCTGTGTAGAATGACTTCAAAGGCCTCTGCAACATCCTCACAATACAGATAACTCCTCACATTTGATCCATCCCCATGAATTGGAAGAATCTTTCCATTCATTGCCAGTAGGATGAACTTGGGAATCAGTTTTTCAGGGAACTGATTGGTCCCATAAACATTATTCCCTCGTGTAGTTATCACAGGCAGACCATATGAGCGTCCATAAGCCATTACCAGCATCTCTGCTCCGGCTTTAGTGGCGGAATATGGGTTGGTCGGGAGGAGCTGAGAAGCCTCATGGTTTCCCACCACAGCATCTTCATCCGTCTCGCCGTAAACCTCATCCGTGCTTACATGGATGAATCTCTTGATTTGGCCAGTGACTTTGCAAGCTTCCAGGAGAACATGAGTTCCATAAATGTTGTTTTTGGTGAACTCAAAACTGTTACCGAAGGAGTTGTCAACATGAGTCTGGGCTGCAAAGTGCATGATGGTATCAATGAATTCAGTCTGTAGGATAAAATGAACCAGATCAGCACTTGCAATATCTCCCTTGATGAACTTGAAGTTGGGAGATGAGCGTGAAGGGTCCAGGTTCTTCAAGCTTGAGCAGTAATCAAGCTTGTCAAGGACCACAATTTTGTAGTCCGGGTAGTTGCGGATGAGACGGTTGCAGACATGGGAGGCAATGAAGCCAGCAGCTCCGGTTATGAGGATGTTCTTCGGCGTGTATTTATTAGCCATCTAAAATACATTTTCACCAATACAACATAAACATTAAACATATTAAAAACATCAATAGTAACATTAAACATGCATTTAACAAGATACATTACACACATATACATGTACAACTACAACAATCCTTGCTAAAACAAGAAGAATTGAGAAGAAGAATGAAGAGAGGAGTAAGAAAACTTACGCAAAAGTGAGTGATTTTCCTTTTTTGGTGAAGGTGTTGAGTGAGAGAGGAGAGGAGGAAGGTAGAGAAAAGAAAGAAGAGAGAATGTGTGAGGGACCCTTCGTAGAGGTGAGCGATTTATAGATGAATTTAGTATTTAATGCAATGATATTGACATTGTATAAATGTTATATGCTATACGGTTATTTTAAAAAATAAATATTCCATCACAATCCACACAAATTACTGGGTAAAAGTATCGAAGTGTTTCCTACATAGTCAAATTGCATTTTGTCCTATTTACTAAAAAAATAAACAAATTAGTCCTTATACGTTGGATTAAAGAATAAATTGGTCATTTCTATTAAAAATTTCATCCATTTCTACTCTTAAAAATTGATGTATATTAATAGAATAACCAAACAAGTTGTTTTCTTAATGAGATAACAGTTGAAGTGCTTGACTGTAGTGGCCACTACGGATTGGCAGTACTAAAAACTGTGCAAACAAAAACAAAGAACACCAAAGATTTGTTTATGTAATTCAGTTTTCCTACGTTTGGGGAGCCTAACTTAGTGAATTATTTCACTACCTTTATTCACAGATACAAGTGATTCACACTTTACCACTCCCCAATAATAGAGACCTCATTGCACTTAATAATAAAAATAGCTCCCCAATGAACAAATTCAAGTGCTCACAATAAGCTCTCATCCATAACCTAGACAAGCATCAAGGCATGGATAAATTTCGGCTTCGTAACATACAATCTAAGTAAATATAAAGTAACTCCTTGAAAGTATCAATTACAACGTTAACATTCAAAGAACAATCAATCGAAAATATGTTCTCCAAAATCAGCAATACAATCTCGATCGAATCTCCATATTTTAAGGGTTGAATTAATTCACTCGAATCCAATCCAATATAAGAAAGTCAAGTATTGGTTTCCATAAATGGACCTTAGAATCTTCAAAATAACAACACATTAACAGATTCAAAGATTCTATTCTTTAAATTATCAATTCAAATAAGGCAAATAATTTAACTGCCTTAGTGGTAGCTTGCAATAGGCACTACGAGTGCCACCCAGCTTCAATAAGCACATCTTGCCTTAACATGTTACATGTAATGTGTTACATGTACCTTATGCTCACGTATGAGACCAATTTAATAAAATAATCAGTTTACTCTTTGATCTAACATATAAGGACTAATTTACTCATTTTTTTAATAAACAGGGGCAAAATGTAATTTAACTTCTAATATAAGACCCAAAATTTTATAATTGAACCAACTTTTTGGCAACATTATCTCCAAATCGTTAGCAAAGCTTTTTAAGAATTCACGTGAGGTTATTAGATAGAGATAGCTTTTAAGATGTATGCTATATATATAATATCCTATAATAACTTTTAAAATGATATTTGTTTAATATATAAAAGTTATATTTTAAAAATTGGAAATATTCTTTTCATTTCGTTTGTGCAATTAATAGAATTATAAAAGAAGTTCGTGAAATTATAAAAAAAAAATTATGATAATTCTTAATACATATTAGAATTATTAATATTTTGCATTTTATTGGTAATGATTAAAAATAAATAAATAATGAGGGGGACACCCATATTTAGGTACATCAAAACAAGTCAACATGTTACTCGTTTCTTAGCATTTCTATTTTTCAAATGTCCCACTTTCCATATTTTGAGAGCCAATTATTTTCCCCTGCGTAGCTTCCTGTTTCGTTAGATTAAGGCTAGTAAATTATTAATTTGACACCTATCTATAAGGGTAAATTCCATCATTAGTCACTATTCTATAGATAAGTTTTCGTTTTGGTAATTGAACTATTCAAAATTTTCATTTAAGTCACCAAACTATTCAAAATGTTTTATTTAAGTCATTAAGCTGTTAAGTTTTTTTTCACCTGCAACCTCCAAATAATGATTCGATGATCGGTACAGTAGATCAATACCCATCTACATGTAAAAGAACATATTTTAAATCCAAGTTAATCTGACAGTTAGTGTCGAAGATCAAAGAAAAAAGTTGTTTGAATTTTAGTTCGAGAAGAAGGCCAAAGAGAGCTTTCGATTGGTGTAGCCATTGCGAATAGAGAAAGCCATATAGCATCGATTTTAACAACTCAGTAACTTAAATGAAAATTTTTTAATAGTTCAGTGACCAAATTGTAACTTTTCTAGTTAAGTGACCAAAACGAAAACTTACTCATAGTTTAATGACTAATGGTGTAGTCTACCTATTATTAACTAGTTTTCTTCAATGTTGTTTGAGCCAGATCGGCTGGTCAGACCGATTGAATCAGAAACCAACCAAGAGACCAGTTTGAAAAGTGACTTTGAACCGGTCAGATCAAGAATCGATACGAACCTATTGAATCAACTAAAAAAATCAGTTGAATCAATTTTTTTTAATTTTTTAATTAAACCGGTTAGTATTTGGCATACTCAGAGTTTACTTTTTTTATTTATTCCACAAGCAACCTTATAAAATTGTCTCGTGTCTCCCTTTTATCTTTTAAATATTTACTTTTTAATATTAAACTATACCCCTATATCACTTGTCAATCCCTTGATCTTGCTTGAGGAGTTTAAATTAGTACATTGTTAGTGGAGTTTTTAGACTCCATAAGCATGATCAGGAGGTTTAACAAGTGTCCTATAGGAGTATAGTAAAATATTAAAATAAATACTTCAAAAAAAAAAAGAGACACAACAATTTTCTAAGGTTTTTTGTAGAATAAAAAAGAAGAAGAAGAAGAAGCAAATGGTGAGTGTACCAGAGACTTGTTGGAAAATCCAAGTTTAGAAAACACAACAAAAAATAGGTTTGAAAAAAAAATCAGAGTTTTTAATTTTTTTCCAAAACTAGAACTTGGCTGTGTTATCTAAATTAACAAACAACTACATTTTCGATTCGTCTAGGATGAATGCTCCAACCGAATAGTCTTCTCTATTATCCTCAAGCGCACGTCTATCGAGTGTGGGCTCCCTTCGAATCAGAAAATTTTTCACAAAATTATAAGTAGGGTAATTTCACAATTTCTCTAAACTTTTAAGCCAAATTGTAAATAAAAAAATATCTCAAAAAATTTTCTTAGAGAATCTTCTCTCTACAACTTTCTATTGAATTCAAATGTGTGAAAAATAATAACTCGTAACTCTCTTTATATAGGGAAGTTTAGAGAGTTCAACTATGATTAAACTTAATCATTTTAATATTAAATTTATATAATACTTATCAAGATAAATATTATATTAAATTTAATATTAAATTAATTAAATTTAATATTAAAATAATCACTTTAATATTAAATTAAATTTAATATTAAATCTATTAAAATAATATTATTTATTAGAATAGTTAATCTAAAATCAAATTATCTGGTAAAATCCCAATAGGAGTGTGATTCCACCACTGCTCAACCGCCTATGGACCACCCGCTGGCCACCAGAATGCTGTAGTTGCCGCTGCCGGCACCGTCGTGTCCGTTGGTGCCATCACAGGTGTGACACTCTCACGGGACCTCAAGTCAATTCGGTCTAGGTCAGTGTTGGCCTTACTGGTCCAGTCTTGCCATTGGTTGGACCATCGGCCCGGTTTCACATACCAGGCCTGGTTTGACCACCTTTTGGGTCTCAGTCTCCGTTTTGGTTCTCAGACCCAATTTTCGATCTAAGATCCAATTTTCAATTTCAATTACTCATTAGGGCAATTGTCTTACTTGAAAATTAATTTTAAAAAAATATCATATTTATTTTAATTAATTTAATTTCACTTTATCAAAATTAATTTTCTCACAAGTCATTTAAAATTTATAAAGCCCCATAACCCGGCCTAGAAGTTTAGACTGAATCCCAGAGGTTACATTGATAACCAAAGTGATCTGAAACAATTTTACAAAACGTGTTGTTAAAATCTTATTTGAACACAGTTATTAAAAGCGAACCAAACCATTTTAGCCCTTTTAGGATTCAAAATAGAAAACTCAAGTCACATTGAAAGCGTTCAGAAATAAAGTACCAAAGTTTATAGAATTCAAAACAAAACTATTTACGAAAATTCCAAATTAGATTGTACCACAATCTTTATAGAGGTTTACTGTTCAAACACATATCACAAATTTATAAATTTGAAAAGTCATTTTATTAGTTCGGCTTAAAAAAAATCAATCTGAGACTTCCGGCATGCCAAGTCCAGCTACAGAAAACGAGGGTACCTGCAAAGGAATAAACTAAGGGGGTGAGCTACATGAGCTTAGTGTGAGTTCGAAAATGATAGATAAATGCACACCAAAATGTCACAATAGAAAAAAATAAAACTCAATAGAAATCTGATATATGAAGTCTTCACAAACAAATCAAACGTATCAGTACTAAAACACATTGATTTATAAATAGTTAGTCTCGCAATCTGACAGAAAGATAGAATGCGGAATGAATGCAACAAGTAATAGAAACCCACCAACCAGCTAAACACCTTTCTGCCCCCTAATCACACCCCAAAAAGAGCTAATTAAGCTCATCCAATCATGCACATCACATAAGACCTCGAAAGGCCCATCCAACCCTACACACCAAGTATGTGGACTAAGCCACTCAAATGTTAATATGCAACTGAGCTGACATATATGCTTTGCGATAAACCGCTGTACAGATATGTTGCAGTTGAAACTGTCAAAACAGATCAGACTCCCTTCTCTTCGCAACCAAACCCAAAAAGATTAATGCAAATGCAAAATGCACACCATTTGAAGACAGACTTATAGAAGCAGAGTACGGAATTAGAAATGCACATATTCAAATACCCAGAATCAAAATCAGATATAACATAACATCAATTAACATTCAACTGAATCGCTTAATTAGAGCTATGATTGCGGATAACATATAAGACCAGGTCGAAAAAAAGTCTCGACCACCCTTACAAAGACCTAACCAAGGGTCAGAACACATAGAATCATAATCAGATAAAAAAAACACAGTACAAAATTTGGCGACATAAGGCCACACGGTCGTGTGCCCCTGCCGTATGGAAGTGCCTAGACCATGTGGGGTTTACACACTCATATGAAGGCCACATATGCCCATGTAAAGGCTACACACACTTGTGTTGAGGGGACACACGCCCTTATGAGTAGCCCATGTAACTCACTGTCCAAAAGTGCTAAAAATTAAGAGCAAAGGAGACACAGTCGTGTGGAGATCTCACACGTCCATGTGGGGACACATGTTCGTATGGCCAAGCCTTATGAAACTAAAAATCATCAGAAACCCTAAATTTCCAATTGTACATGGCCGTGCGGACTACTTGTGTGGGGCACACGCTCGTGTGGCCACCCATGTGGGGTAAACGCCCGTATGGCCATTCGTGTGGTCATGAAACCACATCAAAACATCCTAAAAAACACGTAATTCACCACCAAACAAACCTTCAATTGCTTAAACTCAAAAACATACCAGAAATTACAGAAATTCCCATGATTCATAACAATTCAAAGCCAAAACAACACTTCGAACAGTCAATTTTGAAAATACACAAAATTATTGAATTTTCGCAGAACCCAAGCAACAATTCGATAAAGGAATCAAAGAGTTTCTCAACACACAACTGGTTTCGTAAACCAAATCCTCCGAATAGATCGGACGTTACCACCTACCTGATTGAAATCTCAATTCCATAAATAACTAATCTAAGAACTCGACTAATTTAATTTAAAAGTCACAGAAAGACATACCAAAAGATGACACTTACCCGGTTCAAACTCCTATTAGATGGAAATGTGAGGCAATGACATGTGAAATCAAAAAGAAAATAAAAAGAACAAACTACAACAATTCCCAAAAGAAAACCACCAAGAAAAATGAAAAGGAAAATAAATAGAAGATAAAAAAAAATGTGATAGAGTGGGAGAAAAGAACGTGTTTAACCACTGAACTAATAATAAAATAATAAAATAATAAAATTGTCAATGCAGAAGGACGTGAGTTCGAGTACTATAAAACGCATTATCTCCGAGTGCGTACAATCTAATTTTGTATTTTCATAAGTAGTTTTGTTTTGATTAATAGAAACTTCAAAACTTTATTTCCGAGTGCAGAAACAAACATAATTGTCCAAGCTAGTCACTGACCCTACCTACAAATCTCAAAACCTCTAACCCCAAATCCAGGAATGTTACAGAATTTCCAAATTATTAAAAAAAAATTCTTTAATCAAATTCTCTAGTTGAACAATTCTCACGATCGCCTAATTTAATTCCACATCAAAAAAATTGACTCAATTAAATTATTTCCAAACTTGTAGAATTTCCTTATGATTTAAATGCAGTCTAATCGAACTTTTGTTGAGCTAATGTGTAACACCCTAAAATTTTAAGAATTTAATTGTGAGAATCTGTAGTTCTGGTATCACTGCTTTTGTGTTTAAGGTTTAGAGTTCGAGTTGCGTTGTTAAAAGTTTTGTTATTATAAAAGCAACCCTTAATTATGCATTACATATTTGAGTTTAATTCAGTGTGAATTTGTGTTAAGAATGAGCTTACTGGTTCACTGGTTTAGTGTTTGTATTCTGTAAGGTCATGTGCTTGAGTTTCAGAGAAAACGAAAAGGAATATTTTTTTGTCAAATGCTAGAAACCTACTTGGAAGTTAGAAATTTAATTAATACTAGTTCTTCTATTCTTTAGTTTTTATTCCCTTTTCTTCTTTGTCACTTTTGTTCTTCTTCTTCATTATTTTTCTTTTCTTTTATTTTTGCTAATTGTAGTCGTGAGGGATATGAGATTAACTAAAATTTTGTTGGTAATCATTGGTCAAAAAGCTATCGAGTAAGTAATTGTCAATTTGAAAGTTTCCGCAATTTTCTTTTATTTTTGTAACTTGCTTTGAATTTTGTATTTCGTGAGTTGCGAGAATCTATAATAAACGCTCTTTTGTTTCCCCAATAGGCAAGAATATTGGCAATAAGGAATAGCAACATGAAATTTTTTGTGATTGTCGTTGAAGTTTCGGTAAGTTTGGGTCCATTGAAAGTTTTGTGTCGAAACTTTCGACATAGGCATTATGTGCTTAATCAGGAAATTCTGTTGATTAAATGGCTGAATTGTATAACTCAATGATTATTTTAGGCTTCGAGTATCTTTTGCGTTGTTGTTACTTTGAATTCTCTTCAGGTGCATGCCGAAAACCTTAATTTTTGCAAGTTTCGATCGCCAGAAATTATGGCTGTTGACACCATACTGCCAGGTACACAAGCGTGTGTCTAAGCCGTGTGAGCCACACGGCTGTGTAGCAGGCCGTGTGGGTGGCCTTGTAACTCACTATTCATCAATTTGGAGCCACAAGGGCAAGGCACACGGGTGTGTGTCCAGGCCGTATGTGACAATATTAGTGCAGGGTAGGGACACGAGCGTGTGTCTAGGCCGTGTAACTCACTATTTTTGACTTAGAACAATACGAACGAGCACATGAGCGTGTGCCCAAACAGTGTGAGTCACACGGGCAAGGACACGGCCGTGTGTTCAAGCCGTGTAACTCTTTGATTTATGCTTTAAAACAAAAAAGAGCAATGACATGGGCTTGTGCCCAGGCTATGTGAACCACACGGGCAAGGACACGGGCATGTGTCCAAGCCGTATGGCGTATATAAAAGGGCCCAAAAATAGTTTTTGAGGTCATAAATGTTACTTAAGACTGATATTGATTCCCCCATGGTATGAATGATTTGAATTAACTGAATGTGAATTCTCTGATACCTTGTGACATATGCATGAATTCTATACCTGTATGTGCATTGTGATACTTAGTCTGATATTAAACTATGCTATCTACTTGTGGAATAATTTAGAATAACTGAATACATATTGTGGATATTAGTTCTCTGTACATGGATGGGTTGGGATATTATGAAAAAGGAAGTGATATGTTCTAAATTAGTAGCTAAGCCACCATATATATAATTCTGATCCTGGCGCTTCGTCATAATACAATTTAGCAGCTAAGTTGTGTTTTTGTAAACGTGTCAGACAAACATTCTATAGTATATAGGGTTGGTTGGGTATTGAACGCTCTTAATGGTGTGTTAGGATGGTCGAAGATGGTGCGTAGCTGATGGAGGTTAAGAATATCTACATCTGACTCTGATCTATTCTGTATATGAAACTGAAATTGTTTCTGCATTTGAAATTAATCTATCTTGGATCTGAACTAGAAATATTTCCATTATCAGATCGAATCTTTGATTATGAACACTGTTTGGTAAATGTGTTTTTGTAAACAAACTTCTTTATGCACTGAGTTCACAACTTACTTTATTGTTAGTTGGATTTCAGGTGGTTCTCAGTTTTGAACGGGTTGGCACCGCGGAAGCTCGTCAAGCTTTTATCTTTCATTTAAATACAACTTTAGGAATTTCGGTAAACTATGATAGTATGGATTTTGGATGATTATATACTTAACTAATCTTTGTGATGAATATTATGCGATGTATGGTTTAGTATTATTGTGTTATATGTATGGTATTTGAGTATCGATAATGTGACTCTTTAAACTTAGATTGGACATCTAGGCCGGGTTTAAGGTGTTATATTTAGTGGTATCAGAGCTAAATTTGTCAACACTCGGAATGTGTTTGGGCTTATAATGTATGAGAAAAATAGTTTGGTGATAACTTAGTATCTGAGTTAATATGGAAAAACTAAAACTTAGTGAATGACAGAGCCTTCGACGCTAACCCTGTAAGTATTTCTGTAATGTTATAAAGATTGTAATACGTAAACTATTATTTGGTTAAATGTTTTAATGTGAACTGTTGAAATCTTCCTGTTGGATGTCTGAAATGATCTATGCACTCTGACATTATAGCTAGATTGCCATAATGAGTTCGTGAGGTAGTCGTGGACGTGGTGTTCGATGCCGAGGAGGAGTTTGAGTAGAGTCATCCTTTATGGGTAGTATGCCCAATCTAAAGACTAACGAGACAATTGGTACTCCCATTACTGAGATAGAGTCTTAGACTCCGATGGCTGGGAACGACGCACTGTCTCAAACAATGATTAGAGCACTGGAGAGGGTCGCAGGGACCCATTCAGGATCGAGAGGTTGAGGGTCGTTTACTGAACGACTCTGATCGAATAGGGCTAAATTGTTCAAGGGCTTCATAGGAGTCGCTCCTACTATTGATGAATATTAGCTCAAATCTATCGAATATATTATAACCGATCTTGACTGTACTCTCAATCAAAAAATTAAGGGACATTGTGTTTCTACTCCAAGATGAAGCCTATCAGTGGTGGCTGACAGTTGCATAAGGTACTTAGCCTGAATAGGTTAACTGAGATTATTTTAAGAATGTCTTCCAGTGTAAGTACGTGGGGGCGAGTTATGTTGAGGCTCGCCGATGCGAGTTTATGAGCTTAATTGAGGGTGATCAGCTGATGGCGGAATATGAAACTGAGTTTCTGCGACTAAGTAGGTATGCCTGGGCTTTGGTAGCGTGAGGTTTAAGAAATGATCTGCAAGTTCTGATAGCTCTTCAGAGGGAGCGGGTTTTTACAATTCTGGTTGACAAAGCAAAGATAGTGGAAGAAGTGAGGAGCACTGAATGCAAACGGCATGACCGCGAGAGGGATCAGCATAAGATTAAGAGGGATTTGGATCCCTCTGGTTCTGGTTAGCACCTTAAGAAGCGGGAAAGGTTTAAACGACCCCCGAGGTTTGAGACACCAGCTGTAGTGATTGAAATTCAAGTGTGTAGTGATTGTGGGAAAAGCTATCCGGGCGAGTGCTGAATGAAGTTAGGAGCGTGCCTTTGTTGGAGGTCAATGGAGCATCGAGTTAAAGATTGCCCTCGTCGACCAGATCAGGTGCCTACTGCGGCACAAGCTTCGACTTCAAGTTCTGTTCAACCTCTGAGAATGGTTCAGCAACCACCTAGAGGTCGCAATACTAGTAGAGGTGGTAATAGTTCGGGGAGAAGACAGAGGGCATCGGATAGAGGTGCAGGTCAAACTGAGACTCGTCAATCAATACTAGTTTATCCGGTGAGACGCTAGTAAGATAGCGATGATGCTGATGTCATTGCATGTACCTTATTTATTCATTCTGTTCTGTACTATGCTCTCATTGATATTGGCTCTACTCACTCGTACATAACTAGTATTGTTTCTACAAACCTGGGTTTAACTACTGAAAATACTGCTAGATAATTTTTTGTGATTAGTCCTTTGGGTCAGTCAATTCGAGTTGATAGAGTTTACAGGCGGCTACCCCTAGAGCTCCAGGGTATGATATTTCTAGCTGACCTGATGGAATTACCCTTTAATGAGTTTGATTTGATTCTAGGAATTGACTGGCTTGTAGAACATCAGTTCAGTTTTGATTATGCAACTAAAAGAGTTACTTTGAAAACGGATGAGAATGATGAGGTGGTAATGGTTGGTGAGTATGGAGATTACTTCTTTAATGTAATCTCTGCTCTTGTAGCAGATAAGTTAGTCTGAAAGAGGTACGAGGCATACCTTGCCTATGTTTCCAATTCTGTTCCTACAAAACTTACTGTGGGAGATATTCACACTGTGATGGAATTCTCGGACATATTTCCCGAGAAATTACCTGGAGTCCCTCCGAATAGAGAGGTAGAGTTTGGAATTGAACTACTACCAGGTACTACTTCTATGTTCATTGTACCCTACCGCATGGCACCGAAAGAGCTGACTGAGTTGAAAGTGCAGCTTCAGGAACTTTTTGGTAAGGGATTCATTCGATCGAATTTGTCTCCATAGAGGGTACCGGTGTTATTTGTTAAGAAGAAAGATGGGTCGATGAGGATGTGCATAGATTATCGACAATTAAACAAGTTGACAATCGAGAATAAGTACCCGTTACTGAGGATTGACAACTTGTTCGACTAGTTTCGAGGAGCGTCTATCTTCTCCAAAATTAATATGCTTTCCGGTTACTATCAGCTCAAAGTCAATGAGACTAATATGTACAAAATCGCCTTCAAAACTCGTTACGAACATTACGAGTTCCTAGTGATGCATTTTTGTTTGACGAATGCTCCGGTGTTGTTAATGGATTTAATGAATCGGGTGTTCCAACCATACTTAGATCAATTTGTAGTGGTTTTCATCGATGACATCCTAATTTACTCCAAAATTGAAATTGATCATGATCATCACCTTCGTATTGTACTTTATGTACTTCGAGAAAAATAATTGTATGCCAAGTTCAGTAAGTACAAGTTTTGGTTATAGGAAGTCACTTTTCTGGGTCATGTGGTAACTGTGGAATGGATCTGAGTCGATCCCAAGAAAATAGAAGCTATAGTTGAGTGAAGCAACCGAAAAATGTAGCCAAGCTTTGTAGTTTTTTGGGTTTAGTCGATTATTATCGATGGTTCGTTGAAAGATTTTCTCTGATTGCGTCACCCATAACGAAGCTGCTATGTAAGAATGCTCCATTTGTATGGTCAGAGGTACAGCATACTAGTTTCGATAAGTTCAAGTCTGAAATCAAGTTAGGAATTTGTGGTGAACAGTGATACATCACATGTCGAGTTAGGATGTGTGTTTATGAAAGACAGTAAGATGGTCACTTACGCTTTGCAGCAGCTTAAGACACATGAAGGTAACTACCCTTTGTACGATCTTGAGCTGGCTGCAGTTGTATTTGCTCTAAAGATCTAGAGACACTATTTGCATGATAAAAAATATATCATTTATACTGATCACAAGAGTCTTAAATATTTGTTAACTCAAAAAGAATTAAATCTTTGGCAGCACAGATGGGTTAAATTACTTAAAGATTATGATTGCACGATAGGGTACCATCCGAGTAAGGCTAATGTAGTAGCTGATGCCCTTAGTCGTATAACAATGACTGATCTGAGAGCAATGTTAGCTCGTCTGAGTTTGGTTGAGGATGGGGGGTTGTTAGCAGAATTACAGGTTAAACCGATTTGGATGGAGCAAATTCAAGCTAAACAGTTGAACGATGAGTCCTTAGTTCAACGATTGCAATATGTTGGTTTGAACAAAACATTCAATTTTAGCTTGAATAGCGACAATGTGTTGTGCTTAAAAGGTCAGATTTGTGTACCTAATGATAAAGAGTTGAGGCACTCGATTCTGCAAGAGGTGCAGAGTAGTCCCTATGCTATGCATACTAGTGGGAACAAAATGTATCGGGACCTCTGAGAACTCTATTGGTGGCCTAGATTTAAATGGGAGATAGTTGCTTTTGCATCCCACTATCTGACGTGTCAAAAGGTTAAGGATGAACATCAGTTGCCCTCCGAATTACTTTAACCAGTTAAGATTTCGCAATGGAAATGGGAGCGGATAACGATGGATTTTGTTAGTGGGTTGCCTTTAACCCCCACTAAGAAAGATTTAGTTTGGGTCATTATTGATCGGTTGACCAAATCAACCCACTTCATTACTATTCGAATAGATTACTCCCTACAAAAGTTAGCTAAACCATATATTGCGAAAATTGTGATACTATACGGGGTTCTAGTCTCAAGTACCTCTGATAGAGACCCACGATTCACATCTTGATTCTAAAAGAAACTTCAAGAAGCCTTAGGCACACGACTTAATTTCAGTACTGCGTACCACCTTCAAACCGAAGGACAGTCTGAGCGAGTCATTCAGATCCTGGAAGATATGCTTCGGAGTTGTGTGATAGATCTCCGGGGTAGTTGGGAGGAGTATCTACTGTTGGCTGAGTTTGCATATAATAACAACTTCCAGTCTAGTACTCAAATGGCACCCTACGAGGCCTTGTAAGGTCGCAAGTGTCGTACTCTGTTATGTTGGGCAGAATTAAGCGAACGTCGAATATTGGGTCTTGAGCTGGTTTCTAAAACTAAGAGTACTGTAAAAGTGATTCGTAATCGCCTGGAAGCAGCATTTGTCTGACAGAAGTCTTATGCGGATTTAAAAAGAAAAGGATATTGAGTTTTCTATAGGTGATCAAGTGTTTCTAAAGGTATCACTGTAGAAAAAGGTTCTTCAATGAGGTTCTTTGGACCTTACCACATTTTGAAGCGTGTCAGACCTGTTGCATATCAGTTAGAATTACCGTCAGAATTAGAATAAATTTACAACGTGTTTCATGTCTCGATGTTGAGACGGTATTGATTTGATCCGTCGCATATTGTCCTTGTCGACAAGATCGAGTTGCGACTGAATCTAACATTTAAGGAGGAACTGGTCCAGATCTTGGAGCATGATGTTAAATTATTGAGGAATAAAACTGTTCCTTTAGTAAAAGTTCTGTGGCAGAACCATGGTACTGAGGAGGCCATGTGGGAACTTGAAGAATAAATTTGACAGCTGTGTCCGTATTTGTTTGAGTTAGGTAAATTTCGAGGCTGAATTTTTTTAGGGGAGAGAGTTATAACGCCCCAAAATTTTAAAAATTTATTTGTGAGAATCTACAGTAATTAAATTCTAGTATCTCTAGTTCTATGCTTTGTTTTTGTGTTTAAAGTTTGGAGTTCGAGTTGCATCATTAAAAGTTTTATTATTTTAAAAGCAACTTTTAATCATGCATTACATATTTAAGTTCCATTCAGTGTGAATTTGTGTTAAGAATGAGCCTACTAGTTCACTGGTTTAGTGTCTATATTCTGTAAGGTCCTGTGCTCCAGTTTCGGAGAGAACGAAAAGGAATATTTTTTGTCAAATGCTAGAAACCTTCTTGGAAGTTAGAAATTTCATTAACGTTAATTCCTTTTTTCTTTAGTTTTTATTCCCTTTTCTTCTTCGTCACTTCTGTTCTTTTTTTGTTCTTTTTCGTTTCTTTTATTGTCTCTAATCGTAGTCGTGAGGGATATGGGATTAACTGAAATTTTGTTATTAGTCGTTGATCAGAAGGTTATCGAGTAAGTAACTTTCAATGTGAGGATTTTTGTAATTTTCTTTCATTTTAGTAACTTGTTTTGAATTAGGTATTTTATGAGTTGTGAGAATCTCTAGTAAACGATCATTTGTTTCCCTAATAGGCGAGAATATTGGCAGTAAGGAATAGCAACACGATAGTTTCCGTTATTGTCGCTGAAGTTCCGATAAGTTTGGGTCCGTTGAAGGTTTCTTGTCGAAACTTTTGACATAGGCATTATGTGCGTAATCATGAAATTCTGTTGATTGAATGGCTAAATTGTGTAACTAAATGATTGTTTTAGGCTTTGAGGATCTTTTGTGTTGTTGTTACTTCGAAATCTCTTTAGGTGCGTACCGAAAACCTTAATTTTTACAAATTTCAATCGCCGAAAAATGATGGCTGTTGATGCCACATGGCTAGGTACACGAGCGTGTGTCTAGGCCGTGTAACTCGCTGTTCATCAATTTAGAGCCACACGGGCAAGGCACACGGGCGTATGTCCAGGACGTGTGTGACAATATTAGTACAGGGTTCACATTGGCAAGGGACACGAACGTGTGTCTAGGCCGTGTAACTCACTATTTGTGACTTAGGACAACACGAGCAAGTACATGGGCGTATGCCCAGGCCATGTGAGTCACACGGACAAGGACACAGTCGTGTGTCCAGGCCGTGTAACTCTTTGATTTATGCTTTAAAACCACATGAGCAAGGACATGGGCGTGTAAACCACACGGACATGTGTTTAGGCCATGTAGCATATATAAAAGGGCCCGAAAATTATTTTTGAGGCCGTAAATGTTACTTAAGGCTAATATTAACATCCCCATGGTATGAATGGTCTGAATTGACTGAATGAGAATTCTCTAATACCTTGTGACATATGCATGAATTTTAACCTGTATGTACACTGTGATACTTAGTTTAATTTTAAACTGTGATATCTACTTGTGGAACAATTTAGAATAACTGAATACATATTGTGGATATTGGTTTTCTGCACATGCATGGGTTAGGATATTATAAAGAAGGAAGTGAACTGTTCTAAATTAGTGGCTAAGCCACCATATGTATAATTCTGATCCCAGCACTTCGTCGCATAACGATTTAGCAGCTAAGTTGCGGTTTTGTAAATGTGTCAAACAGACACTCTATGGTGTGTAGGGTTGGTTGGGAATTGAACGCCCTTAACGGTGTGTTGGGATGGCCAAAGATGGTGTGTAGCGAATAGGGGTTAGGAATATATGCACCTGACTCTGATCTGTTCTATATATGAAACTAAAATTGTTTCTGCATCTGAAATTAATCTGTCTTGGATCTGAACTAGAAATGTTTCTGTTATCAGATCGGATCTTTAAATACGAAACTGTTTGGTAAATTGTTTATGTGAATAAACTTTTTTATGTACTGAGTTCACAACTCATTTTATTGTTGGTTTGATTTTAAGTGGTTCTCAGTCTTGAATGGGTCGGCACCACGGAAGCTCAGTCAAGCTTTTATCTTTCATTTAAATATTATTTTAGAAATTTCGGTAAACTATGATAGTATGACTTTTGGATGATTATATACTTAACTAATCTTTGTGATGAATATTATGAGATGTACGGTTCAGTATTATTGTGTTATATGTGTGGTATTTGAGTATTGATAATGTGACTCTTTAAACTTGGATTGGACGTCTAGGTCGGGCTTAGGATGTTACATAGCGGAGGGACCAATAGAACTTATACTATTATGCTCTAATAATTGTCATTATGTCCAGAAACATCGTTCCGATAATTCGCAATTACTTAATCATGGAGTCAGTCTACAAGAAGTACCATAATTGAAAACTCCTTATTATATACCCTTTACGAAAGCAATTCATCCAACTTCTTTGTCCAATGACCTTGTCATGTGTGTGTTACCCTCATATGATATCCTTGATTCCTTTGAGAATTTCTATGAGCATCAAAAATAAAAATGGAAGTTAAGATCTTAGAGAGTATGTTCATTAACTTAGAAGCAAGAAACTAGTAGATAGAAGTAAAGAAAAATAAATGGAAAATAAAGGGTAGTGATTAAGTTGATAAAGAAATGGAAGAGAAGCAAAAGAGAAGAAATTCTAAAGAGGTAAGTTTTCAAATTAATCTTACTTGTATTTCAATGGGTTGAGTTAAATATATGGGGAATGAAAAGTATAATATGTGTATTTTAATTTATATATTAGAGATAGAAAGTATAGATGAAGTATGAGATGAAGAGGCACCCAATTTTCAAGTGAGCGAGTGAGTGAATATGATTTATAATTATAACAAGTATTAAGTTAAAGAAATGAATATGTTATCAATATATAAATATAAGTGATTAATTTGGACATTAACTAATATTATAATAAATATATGTGATCATATGAAAGTTAGTGCAAAAGAACCATGAGAAAGAAAATGTTTCTACTAAAATAGTTTTAGACAACACAAGTAACTAAATTTTGAAAATTCACCAAAAATTGTAGAAACCAAATTAGAGGTTAAATAAAATATAAAATTAAATCCTATTGAGTCTATTTTTTTTTTACAGAAGAAATGGTGTAAGTAAATGATTTGTAGATTGTGATATATAATAATTTTCGGGAGACAATGTCAGAATAATTTTGGGTTGCCCTATTCTAACTTTGAAAAATCATTATAAATTGTACGAAATATTTTAGGATATCAAATTTATATGAATAAAATCTTATATGTGTCTATTTTCGAGGAAAATAAACGGAAAATTAATATGAAACTTTTTTTGAAAGTTAATAATTTTTAGTCAAGAAGGATCAGAGCTGCCTAGCAGTAGAACATTGGAGGATTAAAAGAATAAACTGTATTAATTGACGAATGTAGGAATTCTAAAATTCTTATGGTACAAATATTGTTGAGTCTAATTTCAAAAACAAAAAGTGGATTTTAATTTTAAATTTTGTAGATCAATATATATATAATTTTGTGACTGCTATTCTAGTTGACAGTCTTGCTAAAAATGTGTAATTAGTGAAACATAATTAATGTTGCATATAAGCATGCTATACTAGAAGTTATAAATACTGTATAAATATATATGCATTTATAGGATGTCGAATAGAGAGGAAGAGGAAGAAAAATAATAGAATAGCGTAATATTAAAAAGCTATTATAAATAATGAAATTGTTAATATACAAGAGAAATGTAAATGAATTGATAAGACATTAAGTGAATAATTATTTTATGATGATTTAATGGAATTATTTGTAAAATTTTAATAGTTGTGTTTTTCTTATAAATTTATTGAGAATTATATGGTGTTGAAATATGGAAATAGATAAATGTGAATCATATGAATGATACATTAGTTGATTGATTTGGAATATGTAAATTGAACAAGACTTAGGTGGTAAAAACTTGAAGTACGAAAAAAATGGACATAACAGGGTGCATGTCGCGATGTCAAACGTACCACGTCGCAACGAGCTCAAGTCAGTGAGTGTCATCGTAATGAGGAACCCCTCCGTCGTGTCGACAACTCGGGGTTTTGAAAAACTTTGTAATTTAATCCTGATTCAATTATAAACTGTTACGAGTGCCATTGAAAATTCGAATTGAGTTAAGATTTTAAATTATATTGTAAACGATATTTAGTCTTAGTAGTGCGATTAAAATGATTAAATTAATTGAATTTAACAGAAGTTGTTTCGGCAACGAATGTAACATTCTAGTGCTTGGTCTTGGCGAGCGGGTCGGGTATTGGGGTGTTACAAAATATATATGGATTACTAAAAAATGATTGAAAGAATGATTTTATGTTTTTGAGCAGTTTTAAAGATCAAAAATGAAAAAAAAAATCATTCGATCATAGTGAACAAGTTGAGTTTTGAAATATTGAATATATTTTATTGTAAATTTTACTAGGGGTAAAATCGTCATAATTTTACTGAGGGTAAAATTGGGATGAGAAAATTATTTAATTGAAAAATTAATGTTTGTTTTGGAAAATAGGAAAATATGTATTGGGTTGGATTAAATTATAAAGTGTTGGGTTAAAAATTTAGAAAGCACATATAATTGGACACAATGCAATGAGAGACTCGAATCCCCATCATAATACATATAAGGGGAAACACATCCTATTAGCCCCTCTACCTCTCCTAGTTGGGCTAGGAAGTTATTTTTTTTCTATTTGAAATAAACTTCTACAATTTAACAAGGGTTCTACCTTCTCTCCCTATAAATAGATGACATCGGTAGAGCTATTTATACAATTTTAAGCAATTGTTACTTTGTCGAAAAATAGAAAGGATTTATTCTCAAATATTAAATATATTTTTCTAGAATAACAATTCTACCGGTTTCTACTAAAGAAGAGAGAATTTTCATTTTTACCCCAAAGATAAAAGAAAACTTTTCTAGTTTTGTGTTTTGATTCAATTGGTTCGAGCCCATACTTAAAACAGTTTGTGGTACGATAATAATAGAGAAGATCGTTTAGTTGAAATTTGGAAAACCTCAAGGATCCACTTATCTGAAAACACATGTATGATTTCGATTCAAGGTTTAATGCTATAAATATCACAAACTAGGTCAATTTCAAAATTTAAATTTTTTATTGTGCAAGAAAGCCGTTTTTAAACCGTATTTTTTCCAACAGTTAACATTTCCACCAGGACTTGTCATCATGGACTAAGATTTTAAGTCCACGAACAAAATTGGTCCTTTCTAATTTATCATTGCTCTGTATTGAACTTTAAAGTCCATCATCTTGAAGCTTCAACTCTTCTTCTCAAAATTTCTTCGTGATAAAGTCTTGAACAAATGAGTTGATTTTTGACTTCAACTGCTTGAATTGGATCTCGTGATTAAGCCTTGAGGTAGTGTAAGCCCATCACATCCATAGGCCTAAAATTGGGTCTTGAGACTCACATCAAGTGGACTTAAAGCACCAAAGCTTCCATTGAATTCATCCATAAACATTTTTAAACATATATTCCTATGTACATGCCAAAAGCTAATGCCAAAAATTTAGATTAATACTCTCTTCCAATCTTGATATGTGATAAGATGAGTAGAGATCAACCTTCCCTTTAAAGCTTCAAAACAAGCCCTCACCTACACGTTTGAAAAGAAAGCGTTAAGCTGATCACGTGAGCTTAGTAAGCATATCAAGAATTTAACTTTGCATTTGAAATTAATTCATTACACATACACATATACTAACATATATTTACATAACTATAATGAATCACTATCATCATACACAAATTTGTTTCAATAATAACTATAGTAAGGTACCAATTCAACAAGTTACAAGCTATATACCAATGTCATTTTGAAGTTCACTTACCTTTCAATTCTATTGTCCAATTGTAGACTTAATTGAACATATAGGATATGTGTAAATGTCGATAATTTGCATCGAAGTGCCACTATCATTTGCATGGGTGTGCGGATGTCACTTTGCACCGAAGTGTCACTAGCACCTACGCCGTAGTGTTATTTTCACTTACACCGTAGTGCCATTATCACTTTTGTGCATAGAAATTTTTTCTAATGGCATGCCATTTGTATCTTACTAGTTCTCATTTTGTTTAATTGGGCATTTAAACTATACAATTCATTTACATTTTCTCAACAAATAAAACAATTCAACCTTTACGATATTTTACAATTTAGTCTTTATCCATATAGAATCAACAATCATCAATTTTTCACTTGACATCTATTTTATCAACAATCATCATCTATTTCACCTATCTAAATTTTACGCTCTCTGCAATTTAATCCATTTCACCAGTTTCACTATACATACACTTTTCAATTCATAATAAGAATACAATTTCTCATTCAAAATAAATTCCATAAAACAAATTATAATTTTCATATACAAATAAATCCCATGTATAATACTAAACCAATTTACCCAATTTTTCATTTAAAGTTTAATTAAATAAGTAAAATTCTTAATATACTTACAACAAAATGTTTAGAATGAATCCTTCCTTTTTCCTTCACTCCTCTGTTATTTCTTTGCCATTGTCACCAATTTGATGTTCACTCCTCTTCTCCTACTCTTCATTTATACAACACATATACAATATTCAATATCAAAATAAAAATCACATAATATTTCCATGCATTTGATGAGATAAACATGAAGTCCTATAAGAAAACTTATCATTTTTACCTTAACCTTTATCGAAATCCTTAACTTTTCTTTACTTTTGTTTCTCT
This sequence comes from Gossypium arboreum, assembly GCF_025698485.1. Taxonomy (NCBI): domain Eukaryota; kingdom Viridiplantae; phylum Streptophyta; class Magnoliopsida; order Malvales; family Malvaceae; genus Gossypium; species Gossypium arboreum. The sequence goes on along the minus strand of NC_069073.1, from coordinate 6,729,988 downwards.
TACAAAATGAATATTAGCTACCTTTACAAGAAAATAAGCTTACAATGGAGTTCTTCTATTGATTTCACTTAAAATCTATGGTGGAAATTTGAAAGTTAAAGCTTAAAGGAGGTGAAAATGGTAAGAGAGATTAAATTGAAAGAAAATGAAAATATGAAATAAAAAGGGAGATAAGAGACAGACATGGGAAAGAAGGGGGAAAATATGACAAAAGTTAAACTTTTTCTCTTCTTTCTTCTGGTACATCTTTCCTTACAAAATATTTATTCATCTTTTTTTTTAATAATATTTAATTAATAAAAATCAAATTGGTTCCTATTCACTCCCATTCTCATCCATTCCTTTTTCGTACTTTCATTGTAAATTACTGTTCAAGGCCTTCCCCTTTTTACCATGCATTAAATTCAATCATTTCTTATTTCTAATTGTTACATTATTACCTAAAACTTCTCACCTTTTACATTTTAGTCCATTTCTTAAATTAATTTCCCTAAATTCAAAAGTCTTTTTAATTTCTTATAATATCTAACTATCTTTTTACACTAATAATAATTACTATTTTATCTACTTCAAAAATTCTAACACGTGTCAACCTTGAATTGACATGTTCTCATTTCGAGGGTATCGGGATGCTATAATTTTATATATTATTATTTCTTGTCAACAATCATTTTTTTATTTTTATATATTCTTTAAATTTATTATTATATTTTTAAAAATATTTATGTATTTTATATATTTATTTTAAAATTTTAAAATTAGGATCAAATTGAGACCATTTGTTAATTTTGAGGGTTAATTTTTAAAATTATGACTAAATCGATTTAATTTGTAAAAGTTAAATTTATTATTATACTAACTTTTTAATTGCTATGTCACCCTCTTGTTAGTGCAATTAATAGAAATGGACCAAAAAAATAATCTTGATTAGTTGGGTGACCAATGTAAAAAATTCATAGTTGGGTGACAAAAAAGAAACAAATCTATAGTTGAGAGATCCAAAAAGAAAATGACCCATACCTGTGATGTAGTTTAACCACAGAGATAATTAGCGAACCAAATTTTATGTTAGGTGGAAGGCCCAATCATAAACTGAAAAGCCCAAAATCAAATCTTCAAATCCAACCAACAATTTAAAGGGCTAAATGAAAGACAAAATAATTACTTCAACAATTTAAAAGGGCTGAAACTAACAAGTAGACTTGTCATACGCTATCCAGCTTTGTATAAGATTTTTTTTTTAGGGTATAATTCAATTTAAATTATTAATTAATATTTGAATTATTTTAGGTGGAATAGAAAAACCTCACAAGCGAACCAACAGATGGTTAGAAGAATTGAAGTTACTATTGTTGGAAGGTTTTACTTGAATACCATATTTGACTCGAACAATATTAAATTCAGACCGTAAAACAGATGCGTAGTGGTTATGCAGAAGAAAAAGAAGCTCTACAAGTAAATTTAAGATTTTGTTACGTATCTTTTTTATTTTTTATTTTTTATTTTTATTTATGTAAGAACACAAGACGATATCCTAAATTTACTTATGAAACTTACTATGTATATAACAATTGCATTAATATTTTTATTATAATATATATAGATGTTAATATAAATAATTTTTTATTTTTAATATTTTAAGGAATAATTTTTTAGATTAATTTATTGAATTTAAGTCACGATTTGGCTGAGACCTTGAATATGTCTATAAACTAAACAATAGAGCTAAGTTCAATTTTCCAAGAAAAAAGGCTTCTTATTAAGAGAGCGTAGAGGATTCTTTAGATTTGGATAACATTGCCGCTCATTTGTATAAAGGCTTTCCTACTTATGTTGGTGTGGATGTTACTCCACATATTGCACTTAGTTTTATAGATTGAAACTGCCTTGGCCTCTTAGACAAAAAGACTGTTGTGTTGTTGGTTTTTAATGTTGCTAATAGTTTCTTATGCTATATCTTCTGCTACTCATATTCCTGTTTTTGATGCTATAGACATGTTTGTAGGGATGCAACACATGAGGGAGAGAGTTCTTTTTTCTTTGGACTATTTTTGATAATAAAAAAAAAAAAAGAAGAAAGGAGATGGTGTTGTAGTTGTATGCTTGGACATTTTATTAGTTTGATTTTGAGATAATTTTTTATTATGCATCAACATAGTGGTAGTTTTGATTATACTTTAATGTGATATTTATGCTTGATAACTCTGATGATGCATCTAAAAATGACTTCTTATTGGACTTAGTGCTAAATGCTAGTTTCTTGGTATGAGATATTTAGCATATTTGTGGCAAAATTTTGTCTGAAAAGATTGTTGGAACATTGATAGGGTTACTTGCATTGTTACACAACATGACATATAACAATGCACAATGATAGCATGTTTATTTTAAGAGTATGAAACAAATACTAGGATTTACTTGTAAAAATGAACTAAATACATGAAATGTATTCTTAAAATCCATATAAAGTGGGTTTTTACTTTCCTTAAATGAGGTAATCATGATACTTTTAATTGAAGGATTGGGAGGTGATTAAGTGATTTGGATATTGATAAAATCATGCATTTATTTGGAGGATATGCTGTAGATATTTTGGAGATATGTGTGGTTAATTTTACTTGCCTATAAAAGAAAAGTTATGTCGTTTGTGTTGAAAGGGGTGAAGAAAGTTAAAATCAGCTCATGGCAGGACCATTTTACAGTACACTTGACATTTTGTTAGTATATTTTATAGCCTTCTATAAAAGGTTGAATGAAGAATGAATGCATACAAATTGTACGACTTTGACGTTACAATTTTCGATAGTGAATTTAGATAAAAGTTTAGCTGTATTGAGAAATTTGTAACATACAAATCCGGTCTAGATGTTACTGTTGAATATGAAGAAATTATATTAATTTATTTAAAATATAAAAAAACTCAGAATTTGAAATTTAATTAAAAAAATTTATGTGATTCAAAAATATTATTTTTGAATACTCTTACATGTTATTCAGAAAAACACACTCGCAGAATTTATTTATTTTACAGAAAAGCACTTAATTTGACACTTAATTTTGCAGCGGAAATCTTCAGAGTTTTAGTTTTGAAAACTGATTTCTAATTTGGCACTTCGTACGATTTTGTAGTTTTACGTTAAAAATACCAAAAATCAATGAACATAACAAAAACAAACAAAAAAATAAAATCTAAAAACAGATTTACAGTCCAAAAGTCCAGAAAAGTTAACGTAAATCATCGTATTTAATTAACATGTAAACTATAAAAATAGTCATTTTTGTTTGCCTCAGATTACATTTTAGTTATTTATGTTTGAAATATTCCGTTTTAATCACTTATGTTATCATTTTGTTACAAAGTGGTCACTCTATCGTTAAACTCCGTTACCTCCCTAACGGCAGGCCTATGTGGCAATCCAAATGGGTTTTAAATACCAACTTGGATGTCCAATTGTTGGGATGAAAATAGGTTTTTAATTAAATAAATTTAATTTGGACTGCCACATAGGATCATCATTAGGGAGGTCAAAGAGCTTAACGGTACAGTGAGCACTTTGTAACAAGACTAAAATGTAACATTTAAAACATAAGTGACTAAAATGTAATCTAAGACAAGGAAAAATGACTATTTTTGTAGTTTACTCTTAATTAATTGAGAAAACAATCCAAGCTCCCGCACGCCGTCTAGTCCTAAACTTGTTGATTACCTGAGAAGTCAGAAAAATTGGGTGAGCTTACAAGCTCAGTGTGTAACACAACCCAAACAAACAAAATAGATACAAATGCAAGTACAGATTTAGTTCCAAAGGCAGATACAAATGTAGATACAGATTTAGTTACAGATGTAGATACAAACTCAGATACAAATGCTGACACAAATGCGGATACAGATGCAAACACTGATTCAGATACAATTACAGACACAAATCCTACCCTCATCCGCTACACACCATATCCGTCCCACCAATACACACCAAATAGGACTACAAGAGTCCATTCGACCCCATACACTTATAAGTGAGCGTATGTCACTTTTTAGAATAGCGCAGTCAAGCTGTCAGAAATATTGCGGTAATCTGCCATAATCAAATATATGTGGTCAGGCCACCAGATTAGATATGTAGTTAATAACACAAAATAAGTCATCCCAGGTTGCCCAGAAACGATGACCCACCACCCTGGCTTGCCCGACAACAATGTCGTACTAATATCAGTATGCAGTTAAATTCCTAGAACACTTTTTCTATCACATCATTATCCCACCCCTAACGTACATGTCAAAACATATTACATACTAACCAATATCAAATGTACGTATGCTTTACATACTTTTCACATCATATCATGCTAACAAAATTATCAGATTACTGATCACATACGAAGGTCTCATTTTAATCATGCTAACAATTGATACACATACATAATGCATATCATATACAGTATAAAAATATCATATTTCATGTTTTAGAGTCATATTTATACAGTACGAACCCTATAAAGTGGCTGAATTCGAATTGCTCATCAAATATAGCCATAGGTAAAATTTTTAGAAAATGGGCCTACACGGCCTAACTGGCCCAACCCAGCCTGTGTGGCCTATACGATCTGGCACACGGCTGTGTGGCCTCGACAACCAATTTTTCAGCTTCACGTTGCTTAGTGTTTTTCAAGTTTTTTGATACACACCTGGTCATTTTTCAACACCAACACAACAACAGCAATATAATACTTAAATGACACCCAAAAACAATCAATCACACAACCTTACTCTTGAAATCAATTGGTTAATAACGAACATATTCCACAACACTATTGTAGGGCCCAATTTTAGTCCGTGGCCCAATAAACAACAACCTAAGATACAAAGCCCATTTACAATCCAAATACCACCCCACTAAACCACCCCACTAACTCCATCACTCCACTTGCCTGCAAAAAGAAAGAGGAATTAGTTGTAAAATTTGGCTATAAAAGCTATTCAAAACTATTGTAAAGGGGGTGCTGGTTTTTGGAGAAAAAAAAAAGAAATTAATCAAAAATCAAAGCGAAAGAGGTTTTTTTCGTCTATTCTAGTTTTAAGTTCTTTGTTTATTTTATTTTATCTTTCAATTTTATTTTGTTTTTTTTACATACGAAAGTAAAAATAAAGGGGAAGAAGCTTACCCATTTTGAAATTGCCGAAAAAAAGATTTTTTTTTTAGGTCCGGCCGCCTTGTACGATGGCGCCGACGATGGTGCGTAGAGTTCCGGTGACCAGAGTAAATTCGGACCGGTGTTTTAGAAGGGAGGGGAGAGTGTTATTTTTAATATTATTATTATTATTATTATTATTATTATTATTATTATTATTATTATTATTATTATTATTATTATTCTATATACTATTACTGTTTTTTTTTATTATTATTAGTAGTAACGTAATGGTGTTTTTATTAATTTATTATTATTTTCACCTTTTATTACTATTATTATTAACCTATTATTATTATTTTTATTAATATAGTATTATCTTCTTTTATTTTATTATCATTATTAACATATCATTTCTATTTTTATCATTAATATATTATCATGCTTATTAATATTCCATTTTCTACTTTATTACTGTATTAATACCAAACTAATCAATTTATATTATTATTATTATTATTATTATTATTATTATTATTATTATTATTACATTTTTCCTTTTTGTATTTATTTATTCATTTTAATTTCTTTTTCTTTTTGCAAATCTCTATTTTATTTATTTATTTCAGATTTTTACATAATATCTATTCCCAACTCTTATACAAATTATTTATTTTAAATGTACTTATTGTATATTTTGAACTTTTCTTCATGTGATTTATTTCACTTTTTTATATATGTATATACATTACTTATTTTAGATTTTGTCATAGATTATTTTTAAAAAAATCATTTTGTATATTATTGATTTTGATTCTTTTCTCACATTATTGTTTTGAATTCATTTATTATCATTTTCAAATTGTTTTTACCCTCTATTTCGATTTGCTTTGTTCTTAATTTATTATATATGTCTTTTAATTCATTTGTCTTTGATTATCATGTTAGTTTGTAAATAATGTATATTAGGTGACCATCACAAATTGTTTTATTAGCACATTCGATCTTATTTACGTGGCAATTGCATTCACATATCTTGGTTTCAAAGTAAAAAATACACCTCTTGCACTTGATATTATTATTCAAAAGTTTTAAAAAATAAGGCAATATTTCGACTTTGGAAATTCGAGAAATCGTGCCCGAACGTGCTGGGTTTCGAATTTACTGTTTGACCAAATAACCGAATATCCTTTTTAAAATTCAATGCATGAATTTTAGAAATCATGAGATGATCTTGGTTTCGAGGGTTTGAATTGTTGTATCCTAACGTACTGGATGTGATATTTTATTCCTTCGGAACAAGAGAATCTTAGCATCCAATTCGAGTATATTCAAACACTTTTAAATGAGATTGTATTTTTAAAATCATTTCAAATTTTCGACATTAGGACATTAATTAATCGATTAGGTACCAATTTTGGGCCTTGCGAGGGTGCCAATCCTTTCTTGTATGTAATCGACTCCCGAACTCGTTTTCTTGACTTTCGTAGGGCAAAATTAATATTTTAAATCAAAACATTTTATTAGGTGATCCGATCACACCTAAGCAAAAAAGATTGGTGGCGACTCCATATTTTATTTCAAAGTCAATTCCCGTTTTTCAAAATTAAAAATGGTTTCGAAAACTATCTTAAATAAACACCAACTAACCCTAAAAAAAGAGCAAAAAACTCACTTACCCTTGAGAAAAATAGTAGCCAAACGAATTCCTTAGTTCACCGGAGGATTAATTGTTACTAAATCTTCACCTAAACGAGATTTCACATGGTTAAAACTATAGTCACAACGAAAAAATCATAACTCAAAACATGATAGTCCCCATAACCAAATAAAAAACTTAAATTCACAACCTTACCGCACACGACAGACAATGATATAAAAGGAAATATTGATACAGAAAATCTCAAAAGCAAAGAACAGTGTAACAAAAAAAGAGGAACAACAGGAGGAAGTCTTGTGAAAACAAATTGAATCGAAAAGAAAAGGGAATAAACCAAAATTGGAACTTACAGTAAGGAACAAAACAAACATGAGAGTGGAGAGGGAAGAGTGAGAATGAATGAACAGTTTTAGGGAGAAAATTTTAGAGGATAATGCCAAAACATATTTTTAAAACAAAAATAAAATAAAAACTTATTTATCCAAACCCTATCAGATTTCCATAATTTGTTTTTTAATTCAAATTATGAGCACATGCCCTACACAAAAAGAGAACAACAAAAATGTTATTTATGCCAGATGATCAAGGATAGGGATTAGGACAAAAATAATAAAAATTCAATGGAAGGATTCAAAACCTAGAACCTCACACACATAAGCACAACACCTATCCACTGAACTAGATCACTACACTTAACATAATTTTCACAATCTTAACTCAAAATTAGGACGTAACCACTCTTGGTTTTACTAACCCAATTTCTACTAACTCGATTTTTGGGATGTGACAAAATTTCTATAGTAAATTCACTACCTAACAAGACCCTATAGATGTAAATTTGATAATCAAATTACATAAACAATCTTGTGCTTCTTCTATTTTCTTTATCTATTGTTCTTTCTATTGTCATAATTCACTACTACAACATCAATTATAAAATCCATGAGACTATAAGTTAGACATTTTCACAATCTAAATCTAAATCTTTAAATTTATGTTCCCTAACATAGTATATTATTGTTTTTCCTTTTCCTTTTCTCTTGGTTTAACCATTATGTCCACCCATCATAAGTCTTAGTATTATTTTTTAATATTATGATTTGTCACACCCCAAAAATATATAGTTAAGAGTCAAAATTAAGTAAGAAATGAATTGTATTCTTAATGGTTAAGTGTTAATGTCTTTTCCTAGAGATCCTGGGTTTAAGCCCCTCCTTCCCCTTTCAATTTCTTATTTGGAAACATGGTATAATTGCAGGTGCCACCCATAGGGTTTACAAACTCAAGTTATTTAATCATTCTTTTCCTATTTTGATTGGGATTGCCTCTTTTCAAAATTCTAGTGAAATTACTCCCCACCTTCTTTTTCTTTTCTTTTCCTCTTCTTGCACTATATTTTTCATCATTGGGTTGTTGATTCTTTTACTTTCTCAAATCAAATCATTCCACTTTCAATCATTTTCTATTCAAGTTTAGAATTTCCATCAATAGTATCTGTAATCTTTGCCAAAAACCGGTAAGTACACTTAGTCTCAATGGTTAGATTTCGTATTTTCGTTGTACAGATATTCTACATAAATCTTTTGTTCGATTAGTCAATCTTTTTTAAATCTTGCCCAAATCTTGAAATCGATTGTTAATTGTGTGTATTTATCATTGAAGGATTGAATCTAGGTGAATCAGATCAGAATCGATCCTGAGAAACATCAATTGGACCCGTGGTGAAAGATGTGTGTCTTTTCTAAGTGAGTCGATACTGATAATGTGTAGTTTTGGGGCCACACAGTCTCCCACATGGGTGGACCACACGACTATGTGTACATGTAAATTTTAGGGTAGTTCATGAACCACATGGCCTCAGCCTATTAAATGGCCTGTCACATGGCTGTGTCCTTATTATAAGGCAATTTATCGTTTTTCATGCAGCATCAGGCTGTTACATGATTGTGTACCCTTTCTCACACAATATCAACCTTCCACACGGTCGTTGGCCTTTGTTTTGCAATTTTTCCTAGAAATTTTTTAATTGTTTAGTTTAGTCCTTGTATAATCCCTAAATTATTTTTAGAGTTTTTATTCATTCAATTGAGTTCCTGATATTATGTATTTTTTGGAATATGTGATTTAATGACTAAATTACTACTGTTATAATGTATGATATGAAATTGTTAAATGCCTACTGTCACGATATTTCTGATAAATTGTTACTGTTGTTATTGCTCCTACCCCGCTAAGTACATTTTAAGCATGTCTACTACTAATGTTGTACTAAATACATGTTAAGCATGCCTACTGTATCCACGTTGTTTTGTTACAAGCATGTCATATTGTATTGCATGAGGCAGGACAATATGAACGGAGGAAGTACTGGTAGTTTAATAATCTACAAACGCTGGTAGTTCATCCACAACTTACTGGTAGTTTATCTGCAAACTTTTTATCTAAAAATAATGATGGTTTACCCACAATTTTTACTAGTAGTTTATCTGAAAATAATGGTGGTTTACCCACAATTTTTACTGGAAATTTATCTGCAAATTATTGGTGGTTTATCCACAATAGGGATGTATGAGTTCTGGGGAACTCTTACTGTGGTGTGTAGTGGAGTTGGGTAGGATCTTTTCTAATAATCTGAAATTTCATTTTCATTCATAAAGTAGGTACAAGCAAACTGAAAATTCTGAAATGCTATACCGATGTGACGTATTGAACTGAAAAGCTAATATTTTGTAAGCCATGTTCTCTATATTGTTGTACGATTGTGATTTTATCTAAGAGCTATTATTTTGTATGCCTTTACTATTTTACATTGATTTACTTGTGTTTATACTAACACTAAGCTCTTTAAGCTCACCCCTCTTATTTCAATCATCATAGATAACCCGCAAGATTAGGATGTGGATTCGACATTTGAGAGTCTCAACTTAGATTAAATTCTGTTAAAAGTATTTAGACTTGTTTATTATAATTTCTAATATTTGGGACTATAATGTTTTATATAAATTGTAACATGATATTTAAATTTTGGGGTTAACTATTGACATGTATAACATTTAAGTTGATTAGGTTATTGAATCTTAAAATTTAATTAAATATGCATGAAATTTAGTTTTTAAATTAAAACCCAATCAATTATCACTTTTTCGTTGCAATATAATGAATGAACTTTTTAGTAATAAATAAATTAGAAATTAATTAAGCTTTTCCTCAAAAATAAACAAACATTTTAAATGATAATTTTATAAATTCGGCAATTTTCTAGACCATTTCAGTGGTCAACGTAGCCTTCAAAATCCAGTCATAACGTGTAAGTTGGGTTAAGGAGATTATATAATTATATATAAAGGGTTATATTTATATAATTTTTATTTATTGGTCGTTTATATTTTATATAAATCAAAACACCTTTTATATTTTTATATTATATTATATTATATTCATGTTTTATTTTATACCTTAATTATTTTTTCGTTTTGTAATTAGATTTATTCATGGATTAGATCAACTTAAACTAAGATAAAGACAAAATATTCATAAGAAAATTATATACCCAAGTCTAATCTATATTTTATATAAAACACTATTAACAAAATAATTATCATTATTGTTTTTATATTATTAACCTTTATCACATTTATTTGAATATGAATATGAAATTGAAAAATTGCATGCATAGTTAGATTTCTTATGTATTGTTTATCTAAAGATTTTTTAATTATTTTTATTTTATATAATTATATTCAATGGATTAATTGTTGATTAATAATATTGTTGTTATTTTCATGTAATAGCTAGTAATATATGAATAAATTTTTATTTCAATATCAATTTAGTAATATATTGAATATTAAAGTGTATTCTCGTTAGCTTTAAAAGTTTCTTCAAACTTATACTTTTATGTATATCGTAAATTGAGAACGTAAATTGAGAAAGGATTATATAAAACTAGGATACCACGTCATTTGTATCCCTTTCCAATAAGAACGTGTCGCTCCAATATTTTCATTCTAAATTTCAACAAATCATGTTGGATTTAATTTTTTTCAAGATAACAATGCTGAAGTGGCATATTGTTATTGGAAAGAAATACAAATGACATGATATCTCAGTTTTATACAATTTTTTCACAATTTTTCTCATCATAAATTTTACTTTATCATAATGAATAAATAAAAATCGAATAGAATTAAGACAATAAGCTAAGTAATTATATGCTTAAGAATTTGGGGGGTTCAATATATTTCATTTATTATTATTTTTATTCTAATTACATAATCTTTAATTTGTTTAAAGGTATTATTGTTTTTTTACATTTAATTGAAAACATTTATATTTTATCTTTTTATTAATTGATTTAAATATATATGATTAAAAAATTGAAAGTCATGCAAAACATGAGATGATTGTCATCATCATTTGATAAAGCAAATAATCATTAATGGTCTACAACATGTTACCATTTCAAAATCAACATTCAAATCCTATTCCTATAATTTCTCTCTCAATTTATAATATATACAATATGACCAAAAGAAAGTTATAAGTATGTAAGGATTATCAATTTAGTCCGACTAATAATATTATAAAAGTAAGAATAAGGGATTAAATCTTCAACTTCAACATAGTAAAGAGATTAAAATAAGAAATAAACTTCTTTATGAATTCAGATATTCATTATTTGCCAGATATTTGAATCTATCATTTGCTTTAATTTAAAATTTTTATTTTAATTTTATGAAATTGCTAAATTTGAATATTTATTAGATGGAGATATTCTAGGAAGTTAGTTTTAAATTCAAATAATAATACTCAAGCAAACTCAAAAATTAAAACAGAAATTAAATTTTACAACAATAAAATATTGGATTGGCTACCTAATTGTGTCTTATGCTGTGGCTGTGAATTATTGGGAGGCTGTGGCAAATGAAAGGTCAGTAACATGTCAATGTTATGTTCTGACACATCCCACTTACATAAACTTTTCAAATAAGATGGATTCGATTTTATTATGAAATTAGGGGCAGAGGTTGTTCAAGAATCAAAATCGAGACAGCTTGATAATAAATTGATATTTTTTATTATCTTGATTAAAAAAAACAAAAAACAAAAAGAGAAGTTGAGGAACAGTTGAATTTGTTTCATTTTCTTCTGGATCTCCATTGAAGAAAAAAAAAAATACAGCTGTTTGAATAGAGAGAAGCATGAATCTTATTTGTGCAGTAGATGTGTCCATGCCCTAAAATGAAATGGACAAGTCAAAGTGAAGATAAATGGGTGCAACAGAAGTAGTGTGTTTTGACAGAGAGAGGTTGGGTAGCTCCATGTGAATGTGGTGATGGGAGTCAATTGTATGACACTTTCAACCATCGACGCATACTTTTTATTTTCTTAACTTTCTACCTCGACAGCCTCCCCCACACGCATTTACCCAAATCAACAATTTTGGTGATTTTTAAAACATTTTTCCTTTCTTAAGAAACTTAAATGACTTCGTTGATATAAATATTCTAAAGAAGGATTCTTCTACTCTTTAAAACACTACTTTAACATTAATATTTAATAAATTCAATATTTTTTCTCCCTCAAATTTAATTAATATTTTTTAAAAAATCACGGGATTTAGGTGAGATAATAAGGGTCTCTCCTACCTTAACCAGTCGACAAAGGTTCGATCATCCCCTCGGGTATGAAGCAGCTTTAAAATTCGTGACCAACATCTACCTATTAATGGGCCTACAGAATGTAAAAGATTAGTTACTACTGAGTTCACTCCGATAGATACTTTAAGAAATAAAAATATATATTTTATAAAAATATGTGAAAATTAAAAATAATACAAAAATGCTTTTTAAAATTGAAAATGAAGAAAACTGATTCAGACTTATATAAAGGCAAAATATTCTTTTTTAATATTAAATCCATATGAATTTAAAAATTATTTATTTTATTTTTCATGTTTCTATTATAAAATAATATTTACCAAACATGTTTTCATATTTTCATTATTGAAAACAAATTTTTATTTCTATTTTACCAAACATGTTTTTCAATTTCTATAATATTGAAAATAAAAATTCACAAACCAAACATATCCTAAATGTTCTAAGTAGGGTCAAATCCTTCATAAGTTGTTAATATAAGGGACAAACTTTTAAAATAGTCAAATAAAGGATAAATATTTTCATAAATACTTAAATAAAAATCAAATCTTTCAAAATAGTCACATAAGGACATTTCAAAGGTTGTATATCAGCTTTCAAATTATGTTTTCATTTTTTGGGATAATAGTACCATTCGCCCTCGTACTTTGGTGTTATTTCTAATGTGGCTCCTAAACTTTCAAGGTTTCCAATTAGGCCCATGTACTTTATTTTCATTTACTAACGTAGTCCTTGACTATAACTTAACCAATTTTTTTTGCTGACGTGGTGCTTTGTCCAATCAAGGGCTACCACGTGGCTGTCTGTTGACTATTGACCAGTTATGTAAGGTCCTTATGAGCAATTTTTCCTTTTTTTTAATGAAAATCAAATAATAATTACCCAAATACTTTTTACCACATTATAAAAATATAAATTTTTATAAATTCATTAAAATATATATTTTAAATTTTTTATAAGTTATATTTTATAAATTCATTAAAATATATTTTCAAAAATATAAAATGTTTAAAAATATATTTTTTTAAATTTATTGTAATGTATGATTGTCGAGACTGCAAAAATAAATTACTACTTAAAAAATAAACTTGTAGATAGCAATAAGTAGGGTCGAATCCATAGAGATCGGTTGTAATATCCCAAACCTAGCTAGGCGTTATGGCCGAATCAGGGAGTGTTATGAAGAAGGGTTTCGAAACTATTGTCACTTCGATAAAAACCTTGTATAGTTACTTGTTAAAAAGAGTCTGAGTTTTGCAAAACATATTCACTACTAAAACATAATTTGCAGAGTCCTATTTTCATCCTCTACAAACCATCTCCGTCCATCCCAATACCCCATGTGGGTATAAAACATCTATCCATCCCTACACACCATATAGTGTCTAAACTACTTTAGAATTTCACTTTGACCGAACCTCTATCACACAACTAAAGCAAAAATTATCATTTATGCTTACTCAAGAATTTGAACACGAGACCCTAGGGCAAGCTAACAACTTATCACTTGAACCAATAGGCTCATTCTGATATGAGTTTACCAAAAATAAGATATAAGCCAAACCACCAAGGTCAAGGATAGAATAAAAATAACATATTTTCCACAAGTAGGACTTGAACCTAAGACCTCAAACACACACTTATATCACTTAACCACTGAAGTAGATACTCATTTATAATAGATTTCACAGGAACAAAGATAAATAGTTTAGGGCGTTACAACTCTACCCCCTAAAAGAAATTTTGACCTCAATATTTACCTGATCATAACAAATGAGGATACTGCTGACGCATCGAATCTTCAAGTTCCCATATAGCTTCCTCAGTGCCATGATTCCGCCACAGAACCTTGACTAACAGAATAGACTTCCTTATCAAAATCTTTACGTCTCGATCCAAAATTTGAATCGACTCCTCCTCAAATGACAAGTCTGATTTAATCTCTATCTCCTCAACCGAAACAACGTGAGATGGGTCAGACCGGTACCGTCTCAACATCGAGATATGAAACATATCATGGATACTATCCAACTCCGAAGGTAGCTCTAACTGATAAACGACTAGTCCCACACATTTCAGAATTCGATAAGGCCCAATGAACCTAGGGCTCAACTTACCCTCTACGTCCGAACAACAGATCTTTCTTCTACGGAGATACCTTAAAGAAAACGATAGAGTACTCGATATCCCTCCTTTTCAGATTGCATAGGACTTCTATTTATCTGAAGCTGCCTTAAGATGATCCCAAATTAATCTGACTTTATCCTCATTCTTGGAAACCAACTCAGGTCCCAAAACTTGTTGCTCACCCAACTCAATCCAACACAATGGAGTACAACACTTACGACCATACAGAGCCTCGTAAGGTGCCATCTGGATGTCAGACTGAAAACTGTTGTTGTAGGTGAACTCAGCTAACGACAGAAAATCCTCCTAGCTACCTCCGAAATCAATCACACAACTCCGAAGCATATCCTTCAATATCTGAATCACCCTTTCAGATTGACCATCGATTTGAGAATAGAATGCAGTACTGATGTCCAATCTCAAGCCTAGAGTTTAATAGAGTTTCTTCCAAAATTGAGAAGTGAAACGAGGATCCTAATTAGAAATTATCAAAACTAGAACCCCGTGAAGTCTTACAATCTCGGAAATGTAGAGCTTAGACAACTTCTGCAGAGAATAATCCATTCGAACCACAATGAAATGGGCATACTTGGTTAACAGATCCACGATGACCCATATAAAATCCTTCTTAGTAGGTGTTAAAGGCAACCCGCTAACGAAGTCCATCGTAACACGTTTCCATTTCCACAAGGCAATCTTAATGGGTTGGAACAAACTCGAAGGCAATTAGTGTTCACCCTTAACTTGTTGGCACATCAAACAATGAGCAACGAAATCTGTTACCTTTCGTTTCAAACCCGACCACCAATATAGTTTATAGAGGTCCCGAGACATCTTATTTCTACCGAGATGCATAGCATAAGGGCTACTATACGCTTTCCTCAGAATCGACTGCCTCAAATTAGTGTCACTCGGTACATAAACTCGCTCTCAGAAACACAAAACCCTATTAATATTCAGCCTAAAATCAGATGTATTGCTATTCTCATCCTGACGAAAATGCAAAACCAGAGAATCATCCTTCCACTGCTTAACTCGAATCTGATCAATCCAAGTAAACTTAACTTGCAACTCAACTAACAAGCTTCCATCATCAAATAAACTGAGACAAGCAAATATCGCCCTCAAATCAAACATTGCTCTACGACTGAGAGTATCGGCCACCACATTGGCCTTACCGGAATCATACTTTATAGTACAATCATAATCTTTGAGTAGCTCAATCCATCTCCACTGCCTAATATTCAACTCCTTTTGATTAAGGAGGTACTTGAGGCTCTTGTGATCGATGTAGATGATACACCTCTCACCATACAGATAGTGTCTCTAGATCATTAAAGTAAACACTATGGCAGTTAACTTGAGATCATGCGTCAGATAGTTCCCCTCGTGTGACTTAAACTGTCCGGACGCATAAGCTACCACCTTACCATCTTATATTAGTACATATCCTAAACCGACGTGCGACACATCACTCTAGACAAAGGAACATTCTTGCGTAGAAGTTTAGTTAGAGGAACTAAAATCAATGAGAACCCCTCAACAAATCATCGATAATAACCCACAAGACCCAAAAAATTACGGATCTTAAAAACATTCTTAGGTTGTTTCCGATCATGCACAACCTCAATCTTTCTAGGATCAACTCAAATCCCTTCAGTAAAAACCACGTGCCCCAAAAATGTTACTTTCTGTAACCAGAACTCATATTTGCTTAACTTAGCGTAGAGTTGTTAATTTCGGAGTATCTGAAGTACTACTCTAAGATGCTCATCATGTTGCTCCTCAGTTTTCGAGTATGCAAGAATATCATTGATAAAAACTATGACGAATTGATCCAGATACTACTGACAAACCCAGTTCATTATATCCATGAATGTAGCCGAAGTATTCGTCAAACCAAAAGGCATGACTAGGAACTCATAGTGCCCATAACGAGTCCTAAAAGCCATCTTATGAATATCAACCTCCTTAACTCTAAACTGATGATACCCAGAGTGAATATTTATCTTCAAGAATACCGAAGCCCCACAAAACTGATCGAACAGATCGTCGATCTTTGGAAGTGGGTACTTATTCTTTACAGTTAATTTATTCAACTATTGGTACCCGATACACATCCTCATGGTATTATCCTTTTTCCCCACAAACAAAATTGGTGCCTCTCACAGATACACACTAGGACGGATGAACCCATGATCTAAAAGCTCTTGAAGCTGAGCCTTTAGCTCCATAAGCTTTTTTGGTTCCATTCGGTAATGAGCGATGGACACCGAAACTGTACCCGGTAGAAGCTCAATGTCAAACTCAACTTTCTAATTCAGAGGAAAACCCGGTAACTCATCAAGAAATACATCAAAAAATTCTCTCACTATTCTGATATTCCAGACAGAAGAGTCCCTAGAAACTAAAATATACACCAAGGCCAGATATGCTTCACACCCTTTCCAAACCAATTTTTCAGCCACTAGAGCAGAGATTACGTTAGATAAGTAATCCCAATGTTCATTGATCACAATAATTTCCACACTATCTTCGGTTCTCAGAACTACCTTCTTAATTGTGTTATCCAAATTGACTCTGTGCTCTACTAACCAATCCATACCCAGAATCAAGTCGAACTCTCCAAACGGTAACTCTATCAGATTTTCCAGAAACATAACCCTTTGAACTTCTAACGGTTCATTCCTATACAGTCTGTTTACTAGAACCAATTGACCCAGTGGACTCAGTATAGAAATCTCACCTGAAGTACTCTTAACCATAATCCTCAAGTTTTTAGAAATAGAACTAGATACATATTAATGTGTTGACCCTATGTCTATCAAAACAGTATAAGGGGCATCAAAAATAAAAAAAGTACCGGTAATCACATTAGGGGCGTCTCTGTCCTCACGGTGTCGAGTAGCATAAACTAGTGCAGGCTACCTTATCTCAGTCTTACTAGCACCTCTGCATAGTGCTCTCTGTCCTCTGCCCAAACCACTACCACCCCTAGTAGGACCACAGCCCCTAGGTGGCTACTGTACTGCCCTCTGAGGAAGAAAAAAACCCAAACCTAGAGCTTGCATCTGATTAGAGTGCTATGGGCACTCTCTAATTCGATGATTCATCGACCCATAACACAAACATGCCCCTAGTCTCCTCCAATACTCGCCTGGATGGCGTCTACCACAATCACTGCACGGTTGAACCTAAGTAGGAGCAACTGGAACTACCACTCTAGCAGACCCATCAGGTCTGGCCCGTTTCTTAGGCCTCTGAGTAGAACTAGAGGGATTTGAATCCCTCTTATTCTTACCTCTCTCACGATCTTTGTTCTGAAGCTCAATGCGTTTAACCTCCTTGGCGGTCTTCGTCTTGTCCACTAGAACGGCGAACTGTCACTCCCTCTGCGGAACTATCAAAACCCTCAGGTTGTCCCTCAAACCATCCTCGAAGTGCACATACTTCTTGTACTCAGATGCCATTATGCCTCGAGTGTAGCGGCTGAGTCTCAGAAATTCAGCCTTATACTTGACCACAGTCCTATCTTCTAGCATGAGATTCATGAACTCATGTCTGCGAGCATCCACATAACTTGCTCCCACATACTTCCTTTAAAAAACTGTCTTAAAATACTTTTCCAACTAATCCGATCTGGCTGAGTACCCTCCTCAATAGATAACCGCCGCTAATATGCCTCATCGCGAAGCAAAAAAATTGCACCATTCAGTTTCTGCTCAAGAGTGTAGTTGATTTCAACTCCATTGGACTGAAGTCGTTTAGTTACCAACCTAGGGCCTCCAGATCCAGAATAGGGTCCAGCGACTCTCTCCAAAACTCTCAACATAGCATGGGACAATGAGTTGTCCCTAGTCGAGCCACTTTGAGACCCAATGTCAGTAGTAGATGAAATCGGTGTCTCGCTCGTATCCATATTTAGCGTACTACCCAAAGAAGAAGACTCAGCTCAAGTCCTCCTATGGCACCCACTGCGCCTACAAATACCACGATTGCGAGTTTCACTAGCGCTCATCATTTTTCAAGTTTTATTTACATTAAGAAATTTTATGCATCAGTTTCAATGTTTATTAGCAAATGTTTTATGCTTCAGATATTTATCTGAAGTTTTAGAAATATATCAAAAGTCTTAGTTTTTAACTAAATCAGTATAGTTTCAGACAATTCTAGTTATAGTATCTCTAATTTTCAGAAATACTTACAAAACCGGCGTCGGAGACTCGATGTACCACATACTTTACTCATAAAGACAGACTTATTTGGAAACCGTTTTCTTTTTCAAATTCAATTTTGAACCCAAAATTTATAGCCCAATTTTTGCAACCTGACTCTAATACCACTAATTGTAACACCCTAAACCCAGCCTAGATATTATGGCCAAATCAGAGAGTGTTACGAAGAAGGGATTTGAAACTATTATCACTCCGATAAAAATCTTGTATAGTTACTTGTTAAAAAAGGTTTGAGTTTTGCAAAACATATTCACTTCCATATTCATTAATAAAACATAATTTGTAGCAAAAATCTTAAAAGCCATTATTATTTATAGAAAACCCAGTTCATGTTTTTAGAAAATATTTGTTTGCGTAAAATTGGGTTTTTGTCGATCATTGCAATTTAGAAATCATAAATGCATCCAAATCCAAAACTTTAAAACAACAATCCAAAAGTCTGGAGAGTCCAAAATTTATAAAACTCTCAAGAAAAACCAAAATTAAAATATATAACCAATTATTAAAAGATAGCTTATAAATTAGTGGTCACTGTTGAGCCTCCGTCGCACCGACCCACCTATACCTAAATATTACCTGAACAGAACAGACAAACAGATGTGAGTTTTATAAACTCAGTGTGTAACTAAGGGGAATATACATGCATAAATTCAGATCTTCAATATTTCATATAAGATACAGACATAAGTCCCTATCAGAAAGATCATATCAGAATTAGATTTTCAGAACATACAGATATACAAAGTCTTATTCCCATCCTCTGCACACCATCTCCGTCCATCCCACCACACCATATGGGGTCTAAAACACCCACTCATCCTTACACACTATATAGTGTCTAAACGACACATTTTTAGGTTACTTCCACTTAACTATAGCTTTAATTTTCTTGAGATCGACTCTGATCCCTTCTACAGTTACCACATGACCTAGAAAGGCAACTTCCTATAACCAAAAGTCGCACTTGTTGAACTTAGCATACAATTATTTTTCTCGGAGTATTTGAAGTATAATGCAAAGGTGATGATTATGCTGATTTAGAGTAAATCAGAATGTCATCGATAAAAAACACTACAAACTGGTCCAAGTACGGTTGGAATACTCTGTTCATTAAATCATTAAATACTTCCAGGGTGTTCGTCAAACTGAAAAGCATCACCAGAAACTCGTAATATCCGTAACGAGTCCTGAAGGCGATTTTGTACACATTAGTCTCCTTGACTTTGAGCAGATGGTAACCAGAGCACAGATCAAATTTGGAGAAAATAGATGCTCCTCAAAACTGATTGAACAAGTCGTCAATCCTCGATAACGAGTACTTATTCTTGATTGCCAACTTGTTCAGATGTCCATAGTCTATGCACATTCTCATCGATCCATTTTTTTCTTTATAAATAGTACCAGTGCACTCCATGGAGACACGTTCGATCAGATAACCCCCTATCAAGAAGTTCTTGAAGTTGCGCCTTTAGCTCGGTCAACTTCTTCGGTGCCATGCAGTAGGGTGCGATGGACACTGGAGCCATACCTAGTGATAAATCAATACCAAATTCCACCTCCTGATCCGGAGTTACTTTTGATAATTCCTCAGGAAAGACATCTGAGAATTCCATCATAGTGCGAATATCTCCCATAGAAAGTTTTGTGGAAACAGAATTGGATACATAGGCAAGATATGCCTCACACCCCTTTCGGACTAACTTATCTGCTATAAGAGTAGAGATTACATTAAAGACGTAATCTCGATGCTCACCAACCATGGCCACCTCATCATTCTTATCCGTTCTCAGAGTAACTCTCTTAGTTGCACAATCTAGACTAACCCGATATTCTACGAGTCAATCCATTCCTAGAACCAAATCAAACTCATTAAAGAGTAATTCCATTAAGTCGACTGGAAATACCTTACCCTAGATCTCTAGAGGTATCTGTTTGTATACTCTATCAACCCGATCTGACTGACCTAAAGGACTATTCAGAAAAAAATCTCTAATAATATTTTCAGCAGTTAAACCCAGATTTGTAGAAACAACGCTAACAATATACGAGTGAGTAGATCCAATATCAATGAGAGCATAGTATGGTACAAAATGAATAAGAAAGTACCTACAATGACATCAGCATCATTACTATTCTCGCGGTGTCTCGCCGCATAACCTAGAGTCAGCTGACGAGCCTCAGTTTGACCTATACCTCTATCCGGTGCTCTATGTCCTCTTTCAGACCTATTACCACCTCTACCAATACCACAACCTCTAGGTGGTTACAGAACCACTCTCGAAGGCTGAACAGAACCTGAACCCAGAGTTTGGCACTTGATTTAGTCAATTTGCCGCTAACCAGATGTTCTATCGACCCGTAATGGAGGCATACTCTTAACTTCTTCTAGCACTCACCCTGATGTTATTTCACAATCATCGCAACCTAAATCTTAGTTGATACAGCTAGTTTCTCAGGCCTCGGGGGCCTATCAAGTCTCACCAATTCCTTAGGGTGCTATTTAGAACCAGAGGGACCCAAATCCCTCTTAATCTTACTTTGATCCCTCTCCTAGTCACACCGCTCATGCTCAGTGCGCTTCACTTCCTCTACTATCTTTCCTTTGTCAACCAAAACCATAAAAACCCACTTCCTCTAAGGAGCTATAAGAACCCACAGATTATATCTCAATCCTTCCTCAAACCTTACAAACTTGTCGTATTCAGACACTACCAATGCTCGTGCATACTTGCTCATTCGCAGAACATCGGCTTCATATTTAGTCATAGATTGGTTGCCCTGAACTAAGCTCATAAACTTGCATTGATAAGCCTCAACATAACTCACTCTCTCATGCTTACCCTTAAAGGCGTTCTTGAAATAATCCCAGTTAACCTGTTTAGGTTGAACACATTCCTCAACTGTCAGCCACCACTGATAGGCTTTCTTCCGGAGTAAAGATATCGTACCTTCAATTTTTGAATGGGGGTATAATCCAAATCAGTCATAATACGCTCAGTAGCTTCAAGACAGTACAAAACAACGGTAGGAGCGATGCCTATGACACCCCTAAATAGTTTGGCCCCATTCGACTAGAATCGTTCAGTAACTGAACATCGGCCTTCTGATTCAGAATGGGTCCCTGCGACCCTCTCTAATGCTTGAATCATGGTTTGTGACAATGAGTCGTCCCCAGCCGTCGGAGTCTAGGACACCGTTTTAATAGTGGGAGTACCCACTGTCTCACTAGTCTTCAGATCGGGCATACTATAGAGGATGACTCTGTTCGAGCTCCTCCTCGGCATCCTCTATGTCCACGAGTTTCTCACCCACAACTACCACACAAACTCATTTTAGTAATCTAGCTACAATGTCAAAGTGTACATATCAGTTCAGACATTCAACATGATAATTTCACCAGTTCACATTAAACATTCAATTAGATAACAGTTCAGGTAATGTAATCATTATAGCAAAATATAAATACTTACAGGGTTGGCGTTGGAGGCTCAACCACTTACTAATATTTCAGTTTTCAAATTAACTTAGATACTCAATTATCACCTAATTTCTTTTTATCACATATTATGAACCCATATATTATGAGCCCATACACAGTCCAAGTGTTGTCTAACCTGGCTCTGATACCACTAAATGTAACACCCTAAGCTTGGCCTAGATGTCCAGATCAAGTCAAGTGAGTTACATCAACGATACTACGAACACCACATTTAAGACACAGTTAGAATGAACCATTTACTACATAACATCTAGCGTAGTAATAAACTAAATATAAAATCCTTCCAACCTTCATAATATCTTAGAACACTGAAATTCCTAAAAATAGTATTTAGAAAAATAATAATAGCTTGACCGAGCTCCTGCGACGTCGACCCGTTCAAGTCTGAGAACCACTTGAAATTCAATCAATAATAGAGTGAGTTATAGACTCAGGCGACTAAAATTCGCGAAAAATGGGGTTTTGGTCACGAACCTGAAGATATTTTGAAGTAGAAACAACACAGAAAAATCCTGGAACTTACTTTAACCATTCCACAAACAATTAACAACTACAACCATGAATCAGCATTCATTAACACTCAAGCAAATGTGTCGAAACCTTGACGTTAAATTTCGAAGACGAGTTCTTACTGACAATTTGACAATGCTAAATCAGTGCAACTCGCGTCATTTCCCTCCATACTCATGCCTAAGGAAATGAAACAACTAATTATCAGAGAGTTTACGAAGAACAAATCAGACATTCCCAATTGGCAATGCAACAGAAACTAACGAAACTTCGTAGAAATTGAAGGATTCTAATAGAACTTACATAGAAATCTTCCAATAAGTTAAGGTTCTTACTAATTTCGCTATTCACTTGTAGAACACAATCAAGAAGAGGAATTGAAAAAACACAAAGAAAAGGAAAAAAAAATAAATGAAAGAATGGGGTGAATAGCATGTCAGGAAAGCCAAAGAATAAATGTTTAAGTTTTTGTTTTATCCACCATCCAATTTTTCAGTAACAAGCAAAAAATTTCTCTTAACCCGTACGATGGGGTTCAAACTCGGAATCAGACAAAATACAGATAAATGCTTAATTAGTGAACCAACAGGCTTGTTCTTAGCACAGATTTACACAGAATTGCACTTAACTACTTAACACATGGATAAATGTTGTTTTAAAAAAAATAAAACTTTTAACAATGCAACTCGAACTCTAGACCCTAAACACAAAAGCAGAGCAGAAAACCAGAGATATAAAAATCTAATTACTGGAAATTCTTACAATTAAATTCTAAGATATCCTTGATCTATTTGGGATAATATTTTCTTTCATGACAAGTTAATCACTATCAAATAATGATTAAGTCATCCACCACAAAGATAGATAACCCGTGGATATGTTTACTTTTCATCAATCATGCAATGCTAATGAGAGAATGTTATTTACTCATGTTTTGGGCTATGAATTCCACTATTATGAATGACTTACCATACTACATAAGTCATACACATAACGCACCAGCTTTTAATTTCTTATTATTTGAAATTAGACTTTTACTTACATTAAAGTGTAGAAGTCACGCACACATAGTTCTCCATCCACTCAAGATTTAGGTACATCACACTATGAATGTTACAAGTGAATAAATCCATAAACCGATTAAGGATCTATTTTTCTTGAGTCCTGTTGACCGCCTCCGGATGTATGAATGTCCAGAGTGTGAATACTAAAGTAAAAGATATATAAATAAGGCAGTATCTACAAGTATACTGGTCCAATTGTAATATAGTTACAATGAAATAGATGAGTACTCTGAGGATTGTACCCAAATGAGGCTAGTGCTAGATCAGTTTTAACTTAAACACCAAAAGATCTAATTAGTACTAGAAATAAGTTAAGTATGAAAATATGAATAAAATGAATTTATGGGATTTTTATAATAATAAAATATAATAAAGAACTAAATATCAAGAGATTGAAAATTGGAATTAATCAAAACTAGTTATGGGTGATTAGCTCGCTTCAGTAATCTTCATCAACTGTCACTTCGGGTTCCTTGTCAATCAACTAGCCCATACACTAGCAGGATCTTCTGGTACGTCTATTAGGATAACGAGTCAGCAAAGACTACTTATCTTCCGACCTCACGGTCCAGACTAGCTCGGGGTGAAGGTGTTCACAGATAGGCTATACCAATTTTAGGTTAAATCCTACCTTGATGACTTCCTAGGGTTATCAAGCCTAGGGTTTAAGTTCTTCCTTTCCCAAACAGTTGATCCGGTGCATAGCCCTACAAAACAGTTAATAGATTATACCTCCACTCACTAATCCCCTATAGAGGGATTAGTTTCTCATGGTTTTAATAAACAATATAGAATCGATATAGTGAGTAAACATGTTAAATGAATCAAAAGTATAGATTTTAATAAAAAGTCTGATTTGTATTATGAATGGAAACGAATCCACAAAGTTTGCTTGTATCCAATAATAAGATCTCTCAAGATAAAACAAAGAACAAAGTGAAAGTAAATCTAAAATCTAAGAAAAGAGAAAAACTAAATTGAAATTAAAAGATAAATTCTAAGCTAAGTAATTATGTGTTTAATATGTGACAAATAAGCCTATTTATAGGTTTCAGATGGTCATAGTCCTTAACTTTAGGTTAGCTGACATTCTCAAGCTTTAAGTTTGATTGTGCAAACCAAAATGCCCCCAAGCTCGTGTTAATTCCCGTCCAGATTTGATGTCACGACACATCAAGACCTGTGTCGTGACATAGAAATTATTACACTCTTCTTAGAATGCCTTTAGGGATATGTCGCAACACCCTTAGGCTATGTCGTGACATCGAAGGCAATATCAAAATTTTTTCATTTTGTTCCCTAATTGTGACATCATACCCTTCGTGTTGAAACATAGTGACCAGTATCGATTTAGCACACCTTCTAATGGTCTCCTACATGCTTACAAAGTTCATTAGCTCACTCTTGGGCTTCATTCGTTCTCTAAGGTCAATAAAAGACTCAATTTGCACATTTTATTGTCTTTAAGAAAACTTACCAAAACATAATTAAAACCTAATGATAATGCTTGTTTTCAAGCTCTTAAAGTGCGAAAATTAGTTTAATTTGCTACATCGAATTATGACAGATCACTTGTCTGATGTACTAATAGTCCTGTTAGTCACATCTATGTCTTTATCTTTTGGGAGTCATCTACTCCAATGCCCAAGACAAGACATCTCCCCAATTGGACTTGATAGATGACATATTAGTCTTTTAATCAGTTTGCTCATTTTCAATTAGACTAATGACATGTTTGGGTTTGTCTAACAATACAAGCTGTCTTTCTGTACTACGACCTGACCACGTAGTATTGCTTAGTATTAGTTAAACATTAGACCACCAATTAGCAACACTTGCTTCCATTTTACTTTGTATGTAAAGGCCATGTGAGTAAAATAATACAAAGTATGTTAATATAATAAATGAATTTGTTTTATTAATCAATCTGTCCAAAAAAATTACAAGTGTATAGTGACGAAATTACACTTAGAGCACCAGATCCAACAAAAACTACCCCACAGAGAGCCTAGTTGAGAAATTGCCGAGGCATCGAGAAAGTTCCTAAGTAAACCAAAACAATTTGATTTTGAGGATGTAATGAGGGCGTTGCGAAAACTAATGGGGAGAATGTCACTAGTTGTAGATCAAAGCCTGTGACTAATGCATAAAAAGCATCCCATGAAGGTCAATTGATCTAATGGGGCTTATTTGACCCGCTTGAACCGGACTGATTCGTGGAACATATGGAGAAACTCATTTACTTGAAGCCTTGGTGGCTTAGTGAAACACTTAAGGGAAATTAGGGCTACCTTGGTAAATATGGAAAGTACTATTAGAATATGTGTAATATTATAAGATTTAATTTTGTAATCTTAGAGGATTGTATAAATCTTTTAAGAATTTCAATTGTAGGTCTTGACTGTTGATGTAAATTAAACTGTGTCATTGGATCTAGGGGTGCTTAACTATAAATAAAAGTATTTCCCCTCATTTTGATCATCTCATTCTTTACTTCATTCTTGAATAATAGAATACTTTGAGAGCATTTACTCAAATACCTTGCGAGATTTGCTTTCTTATGGCTTTTTTTTTTCTTCTTTGTTCTTTTTTCTTTGAGTTGCTTCCATTTTATTTTTGATGTATTGGACAATTTCTATCGAGAATGCTCACTTTACTAGAGTTAGACTGACTTAGGTGAATTTGAAGCAAAGAAATCTCGTTAGGCTGAATGGACAGTGAGACTAAAGTTCTAACCCCGTAATACTAGAGGGTGTTTTTACTTGGAATCGAACCTTGTATCTTGGTATAGTAAGAAACAAGCATCCATTTCCCTATCTACTATAGAAGCAAAGTACATTGTTGTAGGGAGTTCCATTCGACTTCTTTGGATGAAGAAAATGATGGAATATGTTAGAGTGACTTTACCAATGACCACTACCTATTGTGACAATTTGATTTGCCATGAAATACACTATCATTTACATCATTTTTACACATAACTTTAGCTTGTTTAATAGTTAAATCAAAGCATCTTAATTTATATTTAGGTTTTCATGCTTAAAGTAGTAATTTATACTTTTTAGTAATTTTTATTAAATTCTATATATCTAAATAAGGTTACATGGTTTTGCAGGACAACTAGGGAGCTAAAGATGTATATTTGAGCCAAAACTGATATCTATGTCTTGACACTAGAATATTGATGTCTTAACATCGAAGATAGAAGTTAAAAACAACTTCTAGAGTAAAATTGCCCTCGATGTCACAACACGGCCCTTCGATGTCGTGACATACCCCTTGTGTTTGGTTGCAACATTGTATACATGTGTTGCAACCAAGCCCCTGTGCAACACAAAATCTCCTACATGTTTTAATTACATTGCAAATTAAGAATATCTGTCCTAGTCGAACTCTAAGGACTTCAAGAGTATTTTAGGCACTTTAATATTTCAAGTTTAGCCTATATAAAGGCCATTTTAATCAATTTAAAGACTAATTTGGAGGGAGACAGAAAATATACTTAGGATTTTTATTTCATTCTTAGTTTCTACTTAGGGTATTTTATGTTCTTGTAATCAAAAGATCCTATTCCAAAGTGAGACTCTTGTAAATGGAAATTGTTCTAGAGCCACGTTTTCATCGATAAATCCATGAGCATTTCTTTTCCTTTATTCTATTCTTTATATCTCTTTCTTTAACATTGTTTAATTGAATGTTTGTGTAAAGATTGAACCAATTTATACTTTATACATATCTCACATGTTTCAACTGCTCTAATCTTATTAATTGATTGCAGGATAAAGTTTCTTAACAGGTCAGCTGTTTGAGAGAGGAAGAACTTAAACCCTAGGCTTGACAACCCTAGGAATTCATTTAGGTGGGAATTAACCCAAAATTGGTATGGCCTATCCGTGAACACCTTAACCCTGAACCAGTCTGGACTATGAGGTTAGAAGATAAATAGTTCTTGCTGACTCGTTATTTTAGTGGAAAATCAGAAGATCCTACTAGGATAGTGACTAGTTGATTGATTAGAAACTTACATTAATAATTAATTAGGTAAAACAATTGCATCTAGGCTAAAGGAACTCGTGTATTCGAAACAAGAGATAGAAGAAGCTAATACATGAACTTAGGAGTAGATTTAGGTTTAATTCAATTTATTTATTTTATTATTAATATCATCTTACTTCCATAGTAACATTACTAATTCGTGACTCAAGTAGATTAGTAATTATTTTTGATAATTAGTTTGATAACAATTTCTCCAAAGTGCAATCCCTTTAGGTATATTCCTCGGAGTACTTACCTACTTCATTGTAACTATATTACAACTTGACTCGTATACTTGCAGACACTGCCTCATTTATATATCTTTTGTTTCAATATTCACACTTTGGACGTTAGTACGTTCGAAGGCGGTTGCAATTCAATTGTCATAATTTCAAAGAAACCAATGATGCACTCAAGAAAAAAACACATTATGTTAGACATAATTTCATTAGAGAATTGGTGGAAAATGACATTGTGGAGCTAAGGTATGTGCCCACAGAAAATCAACTAGCTGATCTATTCATTAAAGCTTTAGATTTAACTAGATTTGAAGCCTTAAGAAGTGTTGTTGGACTATGTCGAGTCTAATACTTGGTATGAGTAATGGTTGGCATCCAAATGCTTATCTTGATGCCATTTTGATTATTTTTTTGTTACTAAATAATTTTGGTAAATTTTGACATGAAATCATTTTATTTTTTGAAGGTAAATTTTCATGATTTTTTATCTTCATATCTTGCAAGGAAAGGCAATAAATGCAATATTGATCTTTTTAGGGTTTAAATACCTATGTTGAGTTGTAACTAATTTTTACATCTACTTACTAACCCTTCTTAAATTCTATGAGTTGTAAAAAGTGTTTCTTATTTCTACTCACCAAGCAAGGTTTGTCTGTTTGAAAAATGGCTTGCATTAAGTTTACACATCAAGATTAATTTGAGCAATCTCAGGAAGAAAGAAAATTAATTGACGAAGGTTTTTAAAGTTTTGAAAGCCCTACTAATGTGAATCAATAAATAGAAACTACCGAGGAAACTATCACAATGACAGACCCAATGGTCATTCCATCTATCACTACTCATTGGGGTATCAATCAAGGGGCTTGTACTATTTTTGTACCCTATCCTCTATTTGATAAGTCTGATCCATCTAAAGACAAAGATGGGAATATGAAAGGAATGAAAAAAGGAGAAGTTACATCTAGGGCAATGGATATAGAAGCGATTGAAGTACAACTATTTTCTGAGAAGTAGAAACAATGATAGAGATCGATCAATTTTTGGATAACCCACCATTGCCAAAACATACTCTAATGCTACAAGACAAGTTGGAAGCTTTGATTAATGATAAGTGCTAAAAGTAACATGTTTTAACCTCATTCTTAATGCATTTTTAGGTGATTATTCGATTTTAATTATGAATTTCATGCTCCTAATCCTTTAAATTAATGTTTGATGCTTAATAGAGCACTTGGGAGCAAAATGAGCGAAAATTAGAAAATCGAAGCAAGCTATAGGATCCACACGGGCTGACCTATTCCATACAATTTGGCCACACGGACGTGTGGTAGACCATATTGTTTTCATGAAATTACACACCAAACAACGAAAAATCGAGATTTTTAGGTTTTTCGGGCATTCTAAGACATATATTGAAAAAAATAAGAAATTAAGAGGGAGTCGTCATAGGATATTCAAGAAAACAACTCGAAAAATGCCATTGAAGCCTATTATAAAGTAGATTTTCGTCAAGATTGATGATTCTCATTTTATTTCTTAGGAGATTATCATGAGTTTCTTTATTTCTTTCGGTTGTTCTGTCTCTTGGATGTTTTTACTTTCAAACATGAACTAATTTTCTAAATACCTAGGGAGATGAACCCTATGATGGATTCTATCGTTTGATTTTATTTTACGAAATAAATACTTAGTTTGTTGTTCTTAATTATGTGTGCTTAATTTTTTGTTTAATATTTCTAGACTATTGACCCATGTTTGATGCGCTTAAATCAGTGGTTGAATAGAATCTATTTAAGAGTAGGCATTGTTTAATTAAGTAGAGTTGCATGCAATCCTAGAAATAGGACAATATAAATCTACCGGATTAGATTCAAATCTAATAATGGAATTCATAGCACAAGTTAATGCGATAATATGGGTTTTAACTAGAAAGAAATTTCAATTAATCAACCTAGAGTCAGTTGCTTTTATGCTCGAAAGATATATTTGCATAATTTAGATTGATAATGACAGATGAAATGTAGGTGAATTATTTCCTGGGTATTGTTTCGCTACTTGGTTGTTAATCAATTATTTTTCTGATTTGTTATTTGAGGTATCGTTAGTAATTAATTTAGTTAGATTTAGCTTTTAATCAATTACTAGAATTATTCTGTTAAATAATAGAAATACGATAATTACTAGTACTTTTAGTCTTCGTGGGAATGATATCTTTGCTCACCGTAGTTATACTATTAATTGATAGGTGCGCTTGCCTTATTCAAATTTTTAGTTAGTTCACAACGCATCAATTAATGTCATTACCTATCAAGGTAATATTAAACCTACTCTTGATGCTTCCATTCATATTTTATAGTTAATGTTGTTACAGTTGAAACAACTATGTCTGGGAGTCCTGATCATGATGTATGTGAATTTTTAACTAACATTATTGAATCAACTCTTGATTTCTCTAACAACCCTAGTTTTGAACCAATTGTTGGTAGTTTTTCGTTCCTAAAATAAATGAAGAAGATCTTATGATAACAATAGTGACCACTACTAATGCCATTAATCTTGTGGTGGGTAGGAGTACTCGTTCCTTTGTAACCAAGGAAATTGAATAGCAACATACCACTTTGAAGGGGTCCCAAAGCAAAGCTTCACAAAAGCCTAATAAAAGTAATGCATCAGTTATTCTACTAGCCTCTAAGAAAGTATGAACAAAGTGGGAAACTGACTCAGATTCCTCTACCACCAAATTTGATAAAAGCTAGGATGAGAATGACCCACTAAAAAGGTTGTTTTTGGTGGAATGCTTAAAACAAAAGTGCTCAATATTCCTCTCACTTCTAATCAAGCAAAGGAACAAATGATTAAAGGAAGCTAGGGTAACATCAGTGCTTGATGAAGCCATTGCTAAAGTAAGAGAGGAAGAAGCTATTCTTCTAAAAGATGAAACAACAATCTTTCCTTACTCTTTCTTCCACCAACGGAAACTTAGCCTTCGCTAAAAAGTGCTTTAGTGAAGAACAAAATATAGATGAAAAAAGTTTTACAGATCATGGAATTGATATTTTTTCTAAAAAAAATGGCCTTGTGGGAACTATATATCTATTTTGTTAAGCCTTATATACTTTAGATTGTGTTGGAGTTTTATGCAAATCTCTTGAGGAGTTTTAATTATCCTTAGAGCAAGTTGTATCTTAAGTTTTTTCTGAGGACAAATGGTATTCATTTTGCCTTAAAGAGATTAGAAAAATCTTCTATTTCCATCGTGTTTTTGATGTGGATCTAGCTAATCAAAGGTGAAATTCATTCCTCGCCTTTGCATACAACATATGTCACACTATTTGGAATAACAACTAGAAATTGGATTCCAAATAGTCAAAGGCATATTCTTACAGAGAAAATGGCTATTCTATTGAGGAATATTGCTGATATGATTTAATTCAATCGAGGGGAGATTATATTCCAAGAAATGGCTCAAATCATGATGGCTCAGTAGATCAAGGATCATGCAATAGATTCAAGAATGATTTTTAGTCTAGATCCCATCCTTGATATCCTAAATTATTTGTTGTATTAGATTAAAAAGTAGTAAATTATCTCTCTAAATAAGGCCCTACAAACATAAGAAAATTAAATCACGAAAACAATTTCCTTGTGTTCATCTTTATTTATCACAGTTACACTCCTACTGCCCACTACCTATGTCATTATTCGTGGCGTTGCTCCTCCATTCTTACAATATCACTTCAAATTCTTTCAATTGGAAATTTAGAAAAAAAAAAATTGCCAAATACGGCACTTGATAATGACTCCCACATCTTAGTCATAAATTGTGTGCTCGTGATAAAACAAAACTCATAAAAGGATTGTAGTTTGTGTGGCTGTTTTCCTTGGTATCAAAATTTTTAAAATTTTAGTGTTTTTACACTTAAAAATAGTAATAAAAAATAATTTTATAAAGAAATAAATTAAAATTCAATATATAATATATATATTTTCTCTTGACCTTCGAGATAAAAATTTTGACTCGACCTTGGATTTCGTTCTACAAAAATGGGGACCTCAAAGCTTAAGGCTGGTAGTATATATAATTACACTTGGGTTTAGATGTCGATTGCAAGAAGTGCACGTTTAAAGTCATTTACTACGATTGAGATATGAGTATGAAAAATAGGGTTAACGCAGTTCCTTTTGGTATATATAAAGGGTTTAGGTAACAAAGGAGGACAGCTGAGCAAACACCATACTTGGTCGAGTGAAGCAAAAATGACTGTTGAATTTTTGTCGTCCATGCGCGACACGCACTGCATTTATGTTTTTCAAAGCTTTGCATGTGTGTTTCGCGCATGGACGACGTAAATTAACAAGTCATTAAATTAAATTTATGATATATATATATGGTGTTTATTTGGGTTTATGAATATATAATAGTTACTGATTTATTGATTACATGTTTTGTTTGCTAGACAAGATCCATCGTGGTTCAAAAGGGGCCGCTCCACCAGAAATTGTAGCTGCGGGAAGAAGGGGAGCCCTGCTGCCTGCATTGCTTGTAGGTACAACTTTTTTTTTGAAATATTGGTTTCCAACATTTTGTTGAAGATACTGAGCATACACGAAACACTTCAGCGGGTGGACATTGAAGAATGTGATCCCCAGAAGAGATGGGCGGGCGAGGAAGTTGCTTAATATGGTATTTGGTAGGTATAATTGTTTCTCTTTGATCGCCGGTGGCGTTAGGATATCCGGTTGGGTAATTTTGTATTTTGCAACTTTGAAGAATTTAAAATGTGCCATGATTGATGTCGAAATGATGAAAATGATATTTTTGTTCTTTTTTTGGTGGAACATGAGAATTATCTACTTATTATGTCAATGTGCTACGGCTCATCTTTTCCATATGTTTATGCTTATTATTATTCTTTTTCATTTTTACTGTATTTTATTTTATTTGTTTTTCTGATTAAAAAACCTTAAAAGTTCAAATTAGTTTATTGTGTTTTCGGTGAATTTAGTTTCTTTATTATTATTATTATTATTATTTTATTTCTCTAATCAACTTTTTTTCACATTTTTTGTACACTTCAACAAATATTTTTTGTCTTTCTAAGAATGTGCAATGAATTCGTTTAATTATACAAAAATTATTAATGTGCATATGTCACATCATCACATATCAAAATTGACAATGAATATTTTAGATTAGAAAAAATAAAAAGTTGAAGAATCTTTTACAAAATTGGACCAAAAATAAAAATCCAAGGATGTCATATGGTTTTGATGTTCCACTTGGGAAGATGATGAGGCAGTGCATTCCATGGAAAAGACGTTTTTGTATTAATATTCTTGGAAATTTATGTACCAATTCTCACATTTGTGGCAATTTCATAAACATTACTTGGCTCCAGTCCAGTTTGCTGATTTGAGAGTGTCCCTATCTGTCTTATTCACGGGCAGGGCTGGTCGTTTTGGTGGGTCATTCATCCTACCGTCCACCATAGGATTACATGTAAATTCATATTATCATAAACATGATTATAAGACGAAGGAAAAAAGACTATGAATATGATATAAGTAAGGCGTACTGTGGGTAGGCTCTCTTACAAGCTAGATCTTGGACAAGTCACATGTTGGGTATTGTGACCTTGTGGTTTTGTCTTCTTCCTCTATTATGAGTCCGGTGGATTGCGGTTGCTTTGAAATATTTAAATAGATAAAATTGAAAATTTTATGTATGATTGAACATGACCTGATTATATTTACGACATATGTGACATTTACGGGGGAGAATGCTGCCACTTAACTTAGTTTAATTAGTTTAATTGTATGTAAGTTCTTTAATTTTGTACGGTTTATCTATTTACACAATTTCATTCTGTATACCTATCAAGACTCCCATTAAAATGAAGAAGCAAAACCTTAATAAAAAAAAACAATACTTGGGTACTCCTTTTATATAAAGAAGAACGCTTTAAGTGGCAAGGTTGAATGTACAACCA
This sequence comes from Gossypium arboreum, assembly GCF_025698485.1. Classification (NCBI taxonomy): domain Eukaryota; kingdom Viridiplantae; phylum Streptophyta; class Magnoliopsida; order Malvales; family Malvaceae; genus Gossypium; species Gossypium arboreum. The sequence goes on along the minus strand of NC_069073.1, from coordinate 6,695,839 downwards.
GTATGTTCACCTAATAAACTTTTTTTTATTTGTTTGTTGTTAAAATAAAGTTTAATATTTAATTTGTCTCTAAATTTGTCCAAAAATATTTAGTTAGTACTTAGAATTTTTTTTGGGCCTAGTAGATACTTAAATTTTTTCTTGACCTAGTGTCACAAGACTAGATTTTTCATCTTACGCTCCAAGTGGCCTTAGACGATCTATTCGTTCCAAACTTGCCTAAGTCGGCCTTAACACCACAAGTGATGATTCTTTTAGAATTCCTCCAAGACACCAATTTGTATAGCGAAAGCAATTTATGCCAAAAGAAGCCACAAAAGAACAACAAAAAGTCACAGAAAAGAATGCACGAGAGGTGTTTGAGTAAATGCTCTCAATATTCTATTATTCACAAATAAAAATGAAACAATGGAATGAAGTGATTTACAAGTGAGGGGTAGGCTCTCTATTTATAGTTGAGCTCCCCTAAAACCGACGGTCAAGATTAAGTTACATTGACGGACGAGATTAATCATATCCCTTAAATTATGGGATTTACAAGATATACCATATCAAATCTAATTTAATCTTTACAAGATATGATTCCTATCAATCTCTTAAGATTAGTTATCAAGATAGTCTACGTTGTCATATCTTCATCATTGGGCCACTTAGGCTTCAATCTGACAGGTTTCTCCAACAGCTTACCGAATCGGGCTAGTTCTTGTGGGCCAAATGATCCCCATCTAAACAATAGACCTCCATTGGACACATTTGGTGCGATGGTCATGGGCTTTGAACTGCGACCCGTGACATTCTCCCCTACCCATTCTTGCAATGCCCTCGTTGTGCCTTTAGAATGGCACTAACTTGATTCGCCTCGATCTCGTCTCAACCCCTTAGCTTTCCCTTCTTTTGAAACTTTTGTCTCGGTTTACGTCACTTCTTAACTCGAATCGTCCTACTCGTTGGTACATCTTTGGTGGCCAGAAGTTGTGTTTCTTTCTTGCCCACATTCTAACTTGCTTCGAGCAAAATCCTCTTGATTCACAATACTTGGCTTCGAATTTCCTACAATCCCTTGGCCTCCTTACTTAAAAACTTCAAAAGGGCCACTACGTTCTTCCTAAGGCAACAAGTTAGAATGCAAAACACTATCAGAGTGTTCAGAATGTACCTTCCTTGTTGCATTTACTTAGGCCAATTGTCCAACTTGCATCACCACTTTCCCGAAGTTTAATGCAGAACCCACCTCTCCTAAAGGTGGTAGCTCTTCCGATGTGTCAACAGAAATGAGCCTTATTGATCCTAGCTTTAAAGTTTGCATTGCGACTTTTTCCTCTAAGTCCAATGTCAAACTCACCTCTTCCATGAGTGAAAGCCTCACCGACGACTCGGCCAACTCCGTCGTTTTACTCAAATTAAGTCTTATTGGTCTCAGCTTCACTATTTTCATCATAACCTTTTCCCCTAAGTTCGATGACAAACTCATATTTTCCTCATGTGGAAGCCCCTTCGATGACTCAACAAACTCCGATATTGCCTTTTCTTTAACCACAACTGACTTGGATTGCTTTGGATAGTTCCGCAACTTATGTGGACCACGGTACAAGAAGCACTTTACTCGTTACTTCTTTTTGCTCTTCTTTGTCCTCTTGGCTTCTACTTTTCCCTTGCTCGAACCAAGATTCTTAGGCTCATTTTCTGCTCTATCATCCCCTTCGACGATAGACTTATTTGAACACTTCCGCAACCTATGCGGACCATGACATAAGAAGCACTCCACCGGCTTCTTCTCACTTTTAATCTTATTGGCTTCGGCACCCCTTGTACTCGAACCAAGTCTCAAGGCCTTACCTACCGACTTCTCCTTCTTAGAAAGTGTGAATTTCTTCAGACATTACTTTAACATATGTGAATCGTCATAAAGAATGCACTTCAACTTGTCCCTCTTTCTATTGGGTTTCTTCTTCTCAACTCGTGGTTTCCCATTACCACTATTTTTACTATTACCATTGCCATCATCATCTTCCTTATGGTCCTTTTCACATACGCCCCTATCCTCAGACTTGGAAGACTCAAGCTTGTCTTTCATTAGACTAAGCTTGACCACAGACTCCGCTACTATCATGGTTTCTAACAGCTCTTAGACACCTTTTTGTTCCACTTCCTGTCTGACCCATGACTTTAATCCATTCTTTAAAGCAAGAAATGCCTCTTTCTTGGTCACATATGAAATTTGAAACATGGGTTCCTTGAACTCTTGAACATACTCCCCTACTGTACCCGTTGCGTTGCAGTCGCAACTTTGCTCGAGCTTTTTCCTCGACAATTTATGGGTAAAATTGTCCCTTCAACTCACATTGAATCTCTTGCCACATTCCAATCTCACTTTGCCTTTTATCTTTGGACTTGCCTCGCCACCATAAAAGTGAAATATCAATAAGAAACATTGAAGTAGTATTTACCTTAACCGTACCATCCATAATGCCTTTAGCATGGAAGTAGTTTTTCATCCTCCACAACAAATTGTCCACATCGTATGCAGACTTTGTCCCCACAAACTCTTTCGGCTTTAGGACATCCTCGCCATTGAGTGCTACTGTAACACCCCTAACATGTATCCATCGCCAGGATAGGGTTACGAGGCATTACCAATCAAATCAGAACATATGAAATACATTTCTCAAACATAAATCCATTATCACTTAAATATCAATCAAACATAATTACATTGTCCCTTATAAGGCTCTATGAGGCCCTAAAACATGCTTGCAAGAGGTTTGGGACTAAACCGATAACATTTGAAAACTTTGGGAAACTTATAAAATTTCTCATGCATACAGGGATCACATGCCCATGTGAACAGGTCGTGTGCCTCATACGGTCACTAGAGACACCCGTGTCACAAGCTGTGAGGGAACAGGGCATACATACTGAGTTGCATCACACGGCCGGAGACACGCCTATGTACCATAGCCGTATAAAATCTGGAGGGTATACTAACTTAGGTCAAACGACCAGCCACACGCCCATATGTCAGCCCGTGTGTCACACACGGCCAGTAAACACGCCCATGTGTCTAAGCCGTGTAACTCACTTACTTGTTTAACCAAGTTACAGCGGACACATGGTCAAGTCACACGCCCATGTGCTCAACCGTGTGGGGTGCAAATAGGCTTGGTTTAAGCCACATTTCTCACCCTTCTCAAGCAAACCAAAACAACATCATTTCATACTATTTCAATACATTTATAGGCAACCAAAACATGCTATTTCATATACAAATCATGTCATTTAAAATCCATCAATTTTACTACTCAAATCATAATCCAAAACTACCAATAATTTCACCTATCTTCTCTATGCATTTTTCTCATCATCTTATCATCTATTTTAAGCCTCAAATCATACCAATTAATTATCACAACATCCATGACAAACATGGCAAAACACAAAGCCATTTATATACATCATAATTCACTTACCAAACTTATAAAATAAGTCAACCCAAATGGCCAAATACATACCAACATTTACATCATTTATGACCCAAATCTCATGCCTAATATTATATCTCAAAAGGCATCATCATATCACTTGCCATATACTAATATTTACAAAGCATCAAAAGTACCAATAGGTTGATCGATAGTGTGACGGTGTTCTTGATGATCCCCGAGTCCGAGCTAGCTTCGATTATCTATAATACAAGAAAAAAACACATAAAGTAAGCTTTAAAAGTTTAGTAAGCCATATACAAATAAAATTACCACATGTATCAACATCATTTCCATCAATAGGAAAATTATGAGTCTGCACATATAAGTTCACAAACCTTTCCCATTGTACACATATTCAATATCATAAGTGAATTCATCAAATATTTCCTTTTTCAATACTTGTATGAATCTCGTACGTACCTGAGTCACTTAACTCATTCACATATTCCTTCTCGACTTGACTTTGCCCGTTGAACCTTTTGAAATTGTTAAGGATACTAGAAAATCACATGTAGCTCGTACAATGCAATATCCCAAGCATGGTCTTACATGTTATCACATATCGATGTCAATAGTCTAGCTATGGTCTTACATGAAATTAATTAACGATGCCAATGTCCCAGACATGGTCTTACACATAATCACATAATGATGCCAATGTCCCAAACATGGTCTTACACATAATCAGATCTCGTTAATCCTAATGTCATGACATTCGTATCCTATACTATTCCTAAGGTTCGACGGGACTTTCGGATATTGTAACCCTGTCGATTCTTGTTGTATCTGATCATTCAACATTCATAGTAGTTCAATGACAATTAAACATATATAATTCAATTTAAAGACATTTATTTTCATATGAACTTACCTTGTATTCTAGATTAACGGACTGGATCGACTATTCGATAACTTTTGATTTTCCCCTATCTAAATCTGATTTCTTTCGTTCTTGATCTATATACATTCAAAATTAACTCATTTATTCACCAAATCATTCAATTTAGTCCAAAACACATATTTGGGCATTTTTACACTTTATCCTAAAGTTTCACATTTTTACAATTTAGTCCTTATTTCACAAATACACAAAATTCACACAATTCAACACAATTCAACACAATTCATACTTGGCCAAATTTCATATAAGTCCCTAGCAGCCCAAAAATTTCATTTATTTCACATTTCATCCACCCAATTTACACTTTTCACAATTAAATCCCTAAAATACATTTTTAGCTAAAATCACTTAACAGAACTTGTGTAAATATCATCAAACTTTCATATTTCAACATTAAACATCAAAAAACACATAGATTCAACAATGTAAACTCTCAAAATCTTTGAAATTTTTGAAATCTAGGGTACGGGCTAGTTAGAACACGAAGCAACGATCACAAAAACGTAAAAATTATAAAAAAAAAATCGAGCTCAAAACACTTACCAATCAAGCCTTGCAAGTGTCGAACCCTAACAAGCTTCTAACCTCTCTTTTTTTCTTTGATATTCGGTCACCAAGAGGAAGATGATTATGAATTTTGTTTTGTTTATTAACCTTTATTATCCAAATTATAAGTTTAACCTTAATGAATAAGCATAGAATTTTATAATGCATGTCCATAAATGACCATTAAGACAACCAATGGTCTAATATCATCATAAGGACTTTTCATTTAATCAACCATAGCAATTAAGCACTTTAAACAAATAGAATGCAACTTTTGCATTAAGTTGCATTTTATGCGATTTAGTCCTTTTTCTCAAATTGAGCTATTAAACGATAAAATTAGCTCACGAAATTTTCACACATACATGCAATCATGCTATAAAAACATAAAATAATATTAAAATAATTTTTTAACATCAGATTTTTTATTCTGAAACCACTATTCTGATTTAACGAAAAACAGGTTGTTACAGCTACACTTGACAGTCCTTTCCCCACGGTTGCTCGACACAAGGTCAGCTCTCCCTCGAGCTCCTCTATTCTTGTGTTCAAAGCCATTTTCATGGCCTCAAGAGCATCATTCCTCTCTGTTAGCTTCTTTATTTGTGAATCTAGCAACTCTTGTACATTATCCCTATTAGAAGTTAAACACATAGTCACAAAGTCCCTAGACTGCTCCTAGAAGTCGTCTATGCGTTCACCAAGTGCATTGTGTAACTCCTTTGCGTCCTTTATGGACTCCTCGAGTTTACCCACGTATTCCTCTATTGCCGACAACATTTCCCTCAAAGGGATTGATTTTCTGGCCTACCTCTGTTCGAACTCTTCTTTCGACATCCCAGTGGTGCCTTAGCAACTAATAGCTCGGATACCACTTGTCACAAGGTTAGATCTTTCATATCGCGATCCATGCAGCCTTAGGCAATCCGTTCGTTCCAAACTCGCCTAAGTCAGCCTTAACACCACAAGTGATGATTCCTTTAGAATTCCTCCAAGGTACCAATTTGTATAGCGGTAGCAATTTATGCCAAAAGAAGCCACAAAAGAACAACAGAAAGTCACAGAAAAGAATGCACTAGAGGTGTTTAAGTAAATGCTCTCAATATTCTATTATTCACAAAGAATAATGAAACAATGGAATGAAGTGATTTACAAGTGAGGGGTAAGCTCTCTATTTATAGTTGAGCTCTCCTAAAACTAACGGTCAAGATTAAGTTACAACGACGGACGAGATTAATCATATCTCTTAAATAATGGGATTTACAAGATATATCATATCAAATCTAATCTAATCTAATCTTTACAAGATATGATTCCTATCAATCTCTTAAGATTAGTTATCAAGATAGCCTACGTTGCTATATCTTCATCACTGGGCCACTTAGGCTTTAATCTGATAGGCTTTTCCAACAACTTACCGGATCGAGTCAGTTCTTGTGAGCCAAATGATCCCCATCTAAACAATAGACATCCATTTGATGCAATTGGTGCAATGGTCATGAGCTTTGAACTGCAACCCGTGACACTAGCAAGTATTTAAATGTGACACTGTTAGTCAATCCAGTGGTGATACGTGGTATCCTATTAATATGAAATATGGCATATATAAATTCAAATTCAAATGCATCTTGACAACCATTTGCCCGATTCATTATATATGAGATTTTAGTTCTTTTATATATTTATATTTTTACAAAATTTATAAATTTTAGTTTTATATATTTATATATTTTCATAAATTTATAAATTTTAACTTTTTATTTATATATTATATATTGTAAATTTTATATATTTTTTCAAATTATAGCCTTTTATATATATATTGATAAGGCTTTTATATATTTTTAATTGTAGATATTTTTATAAATTATATATTTTTAAAAACAATAATAACCTAACAACTGATATTTTATTTAAAACTTAAAATATATAAACTACTATAGATTATAAAATACATCTAGAATAAATTTGAACAAGTTGATGTCTAGGTTTAGATGTATATGGACAACTATTTATCTAAATTCATTCTTAATGTGAAAAATTGTACTTATTTTATTAATTTATATATTTTAAAATTTTTTTTACTTTATGTTACGTGTCATTACCAAATTGATTAGCAATATCACATCATTACAAATTAATAGTACTAGTACGGAAATACCAATGTGATTGATAGAATATAAATTCATGTAGCAATTAAGTAAAAAATATAAATATCAATTATATACTTTAAACAAGTTCAAACAGGAAAGTAGATATTAACCTTTCTCAGTCGCTAACAAGCAAAATATTGGAGAAGGCCTAAGAATGATGACCAAACACTGTACAAAGAAACGTTAGACTAAAACAAGAACCCAAGGCGCAGTAGCAAGCTGTCAGAACCGGCATCCACGCCTCCCCCACTAAAGGACCCATAAACAACAAAGCGCCGACAACCACCAAAATCTATATCGAAAAACTCAGGTGGGTACCAAGCCAACAACAGCAGCACAACCATGAAAATTTATTGAAATTTACCTTTACTTCAATAAATTTTTAAAATAAATTTATGAATTTTATTAATTTTATTGAATTTTCTAATAAATTTTACTTTTAGAATTTTAAGTTAGGATTGTTAAAATTTTTACTGTTCTATTTTTAAAAATATTTTGAAAGTTGAATATCAAAATGATAAAAAAAGAAAATTAAAGCCAAAGTGAAGAGGTAAAGATATAAATTTATTGGGTTAAAATATATTATTAGTCCCTATACTTGTATAGAATTTGAGATTTAGTCCATGTAATTTAAAAGTTAAAAATTCAGTCCTTCTACTTTTTCAATTTAAAAATTCTAACCCATCATTATTGTCGTTGGTAGGTTCTGTCAAAAATTATCAACTTACCATGTTTATTTTCTATGCCATGTCATATAAGGACAATTTAATCAAAATTTCAAGTTGACAACAAATACTTACAATTTTAGTGACTAGGTTGAGTTTTTCAAAATAGAAAAAGCAAGAAGACTTTATTTTTAACTTTTTAAGTATAAGGATTAAATCTTAAATTTTGTCGAAGTATAGAGACTAATAAAATATTTTAACCAATTTCTCATTAAACCTTTAAAATACCAACTTGTGTTTAAAAAGAATATAGTTAAAATACACCATACGTATTTGTACTCTTCATAAATTTGGAAATTAATCATTTTAATTTTAATTTTAGGAATTTAGTCCTCTACTTTTTATATTTTAAAATTTAAGTTCAGTTGTTAACACTGCTAATTGTTTTGTTAAATTTATTAGTGTGATATTTTGAAATAAAAAAATACTCACTTTGTAACCATGTAACTAAAAAATAGAGATGTTAACAAAATAATTTTAACAGTGTTAATTGTTGAACTTAAAATATGAAGAGTAAAAGAACCAAAGAGTAGAGGGACTAATTGCAAATTTTAACCAAAAAAATAAATAAAAACATACGTTGATTTCTAGTTTAAACGCCTTAACCCGTTTCCAAGCTGCAAAAAAGGGAAACGGAAGCCGAAGATCTCTGGAAATCCCGAAACTACAGAACCCAACAAATTATTTTCCAGGTATTTTACTTCACTACTGGAACTATCATCCTATCGTTTGCGATTTGATATATTCATTTTTACCTTCTATAATTAAGATATTGGAATGCCTTAACGTTTAAGATCTATATACAACCACCATTGCAACTTAATTAAGAGTCTTAGACTAATCCTAGGCTCAGTTTATTAGTGAATCGTTTCAATTCCAACTTAGGGATTTTTATATTTCCTAGAAGTTATTTTTTGTAATGCTGAATCTTGGAACAAAGTTAAAGGCATGGCATGGGCATAAGAAATACCCGGTTGTAGTCCTAGTTATGTTTGTGGTATCAGTCTCAGTTGCTTTAGTATTGCTTTTCAACAAATATGATGAAAACCCAATTCCGGTACCTGGACTGCCACCGGATAGAAAATGGAATAGGTTTGAGTCTTTGGTGCAATTTAATCCGAAGAGAGAATTCCGGAATGGGACGGATTTGATATGGCAAATACCCGATTAGCCTAAGGCTGTTCTTTTTCTAGCTCATGGATGTAGTTGTAGAGCTGTTAATTTCTGGGATAAGTCACATAAATGTCCTGAATGCGTTGGTTTGCCTGAGGATAGGCTGCTTGTGCTTCATGCTCTTGCTCGTAAATTCGCCGTGTTGACTATATCAAGCGTAGGGGAATGCTGGACATTTGGGAAGGAAAGGTTGATTGTTGAAGATATTATAACATGGTGGGTTAACAGACAGAACCTTGGAAAGCTTCCTCTTGTGGCTTTGGGGGCTTCTTCTGGTGGGTATTTTGTATCTGCAATTGCTAATGATTTGAAGTTTAGTAGTATTACACTTATGATCGCTGAAGGCTTATTTGATCGCATGGACATCAAAGAGGACTATCCACCTACCCTTTTTGTGCACATGCCAAAAGATACACATAGGCAACAAAAAATAACTGAATTTATGCAAGTCTTGAGAAGTAAAAGGGTTCATGTTGCAGAGATTAAATGCATGGAGTTGCCTCTGTCACCAACCTTTTTGTCTGATAGAATCCCAGGTGTTGGTCAGACTGTTTCGGCTATGTTGTTCGATTTGTTCAGGGAGAAAGGCTTTGTTGACAAGAATGGGTATATGAAACGGGACGGACGTGCAACACGTTGGGAAGATGCTATCCAGGATAGTAAGCCTAATTTGCTGGAAAACCATTTGGTGCATCCTGTTCAGGAGGAGCTAAATCTTGCATTTGCGTATCACGAAATGACTAGTTTGCAATCCGAAGATATTCTTAAATGGTTCGAATCTCATATGACCTGAGCAGCCGTCTATTGTACCGCAGTACTGACTGTTTGAAAGGTGATAGGTGATACACTGTTCATAGTAACAATACCTACACTTGAGCTGGACATATTTGTTTAGTGTTTGAAGTTTGTCTTTAAATAACCAAAGACTAGGATGTAAAACTGCAGGATCCATTATGTATTAAGTAAATTTAGCTGTATGTGGGAAACAAACCAATCTTCATTACACTGAATACTATTATTCACTTGTATGTTTTGAATTGCAAAATGTCCTTTGTTTGCTTGCTTTGAATGAATGATCTTTATGTATTATCTATATATACTTTTTGATTTGCTGTTTTCTCCTTTCTAGTGCAGCAGCTGATCTATTTATACCCAAGCTGCGGGAATTAAGTTATTATGTTACAAATCATAAATGTATAACTTTCCACTGATTTTATCAATTAATACTTGATATGAGAATGGTTGATTTCTGAAAATGGATATAATTGTTTTCAATATTTTTAATTAATATTGTTGGGAGGACAACCTCTAAAAAAATAAAAATAAAACAATATTTTACAAATATATATATAAAGGAAATCAAAAATAAAATTTTATTATCTTATTTTGAAAATTATTTGGATAAAAATTTTAAAATATAATCCTAATCTTTACATGCTTAATTTTTTATTAATTTATTTGCAATGCATAGAAATATTTTATCTTAGTTAAATGTGTCTAAATAAACTTATCCCAAGAAAGCAGTTGGCTATTACGCTATATTCGAAGGAGCAAAATCAAAGTGTTGATCTTATAACCAAACCAGCTTTTGGAGAAAAGGAAGATCTACAACTAATTGAAACCGTTTGTAAGTTTCTTTTTCCACCAAAACGAAAGTTAATTTTATATTGTTTTAAATTTTAAATTTTGAAGTATTGAAGTTACATTTCATAGAAAAATTAAAATACATATAAAATTAAAATTTTCATTAATTAGATACTTATACTAATTAATAAAAGTTTTTCTATTACTAAAGTTGTAAAGTAAAATTCTAACCCAATATTTATAATTTTAAATTTGTAATATAACCCTTTGATAGTAATTAAAATTGAAAATTACTTAAATGAAATTTTCAAAAATATATATCTATAAGTAATTAAAATTTTAAAATCATACTTTTAAATACAATCTTCATAAATAATTAAAATTTTAAATAAGAAGAGATTTTTTTCAATATTTTAAAATATAAAAACTTAACCTGTTTCTTTAAAAATTAATAAATAAAAGTAAAAATAGATCAATATTTACTAACTTAAAATACTATTTTAATAAAATAATAATAAAGAAAATAGATTAAGATTTACTATCTTAAAGCAGTATCTCAATAAATTATAAAATTATCTATTAACTTAGCTAAAATACAATCATAACCAGAATATGAAAACTTATATAAGGAGTAATTATAGGTTATGTTGGTCAAAACACTAAAAATACCAATGATATAATAATTAAGAATTAAAAATCAAAACAGCAATGAAAAAACAAATATCTTTTTCACATTTTAAATTTATAAAAATTAACATGTTTCTTTAATAAAGAAAATAAACTAATTAAGATAGATAATCTTAAAATACTCTCTTAATAAATTATAATTTGTTAATTTACTTACATTACTTAAAATAAAATCCTAGCCAAATCAATGAAAATTATTTCTTAAACAATTATAAAAGGCCTTAAGATTCATATAAACTTCCGAGTTTGGAAGATTACATTGATCATCAAAATGACCCAGTTAACTATCGAAGTTTATAAAACAGGCTTTTTAAAACATTTGTTTATCTTAGAAGAAAAGTTAACCTACTTCAGAAAAACTCACGAGTTAACAAAAACTGATCAAGTAAAACATTTTCTTTGTAACTGTAACTACTTTTGAAAACTTAGTTAATTTTTATTTATTTATTCCTCAAATTTTATTTATAATTTAGCACAAAAAGTGATATTCTACTTAGTTTTAATTAAGTAAAATCAAAATTATTATATGCGTATTTAATCTTAATTCCATATTTAAACATCCTAACTTCAAATTAAATATCATGCATGCTAAATAAACCCTAAGCTTAAGACCCATGCCACAATTTAATAAAGCAATATAGTTCCAAAATAACAGAAAATTCAAATAGTAAATCTAAAATACTTCTTAATAGAAATTAAGTAGAGTCAAGCCCTTCGTATGTTGAGTCTACGTCCTAACCTGGGGGGGTTATCTGTATGTCGAGTCTGTAGTTCAAGTTAGTACAGTAGCAAAGTCATGCTTAACATGTACTCGATTTAATGGTATTAAAAGGCATGTTGAACATACAATCAGTAATACAGAGACAATAGGCATGTATTGTTCACATATTATGCATATAACAGTAATAATCTAGTCATTCAGATCCTAGCTTTCAATTATTCATATTATTAGGGGTTCAAATGTGAGTAATAAAACTCTAAAAATAGTTCAGGGAGTATATAGGGACTAAACAAAACAATTCACAAATTCTAGGGAAAAACTATAAAACAGGGATTACACGGTCATGTGGTTAGGCCGTGTGAAAAGCTAAAGGTCGTATGGAAGGGTTACACAATCGTGTAGCCAGGCCATGTAACAAACTGTGGCCGTGTGGCAATTTAAAAAAAAAAAACTACAGGAGGGATATGGCTATGTGACAGGCCGTGTGGTTCACAAACTAGCCTAGGGTTTACAATGACACATGGCCATGTGGTCCACACGCCCATGTGAGAGACTGCGTAGCCCTCAACCTACACACAGTTTGCCTCGATTCACTTGTAAAAAAACACACACCTTTCACCGAGAGTTTGATTGACGTTCCTCATGATCAAATTTGATCTAATTCACTTAATTAGGTTCGTTTCTTGACAAAGATCGGGATGCTATTAACGGCAATTACAAAAACCAATAGAAAAATGATTGAACGGAGGATTGATTTGATTCAGGCAAGCAAAATAATTATCAAAAATTAGGGTGAAAAATATGATGTAAAGAAAAGGGAAAGAAAAAGAAAAGAGAATAAATAGAAAGATGGAGAGCAAATTCTATTAAGATTTGAAAAGGTGCAATACGAAAATCTAATTAGGAAAAGAAGAGAAAAAGATGTGGAATTTAATTCTATTGGAATTTTGAGGAAAGACAATATATGAACTCTAATTAGGGAAAGGAATTAAAACGAATAGGGAAAGGAGGAGAAGACTCGAACCTTGGCTTCAAGGAGTACTAACACTTTAACCATTAAGCCTATTACTCATTTTTTATTTAATTTTGACACTTAATCATATGCATTTATTTTGGGGCATATTTGGCGAAATTACGAAATAAAAAGGGAAAGAAGAGACTCAAACTTGGATTTGAAAGGGCTCTTGCGTTTTAACCATTGAGCCCATAGTTCATTTCTTGCTTAATTCAGACACCTAGCACATGTAAATTTTAGGGCAACAAGTTGGACATTTAAACAAGGCTTTGCTAAAAATTAAAAGAAAGAGGAAGGGGACTCAAACCTAGGACCTTAAAGATATGGACTACTTTTTAATCGTTAGGCTATCGCCCATTTCTTATTGAATCTTAACTGTTGATCATATATATTCCAAATGTGGCTTTTACCCTATCTTTGTTAAAAATAAAAGGAGATGGAATGGGAGGAAGGGAGCTCGAACTCAAGTTCACAAGGGAGGGAAGCAAACTTTTAACTATTAAACCTAAGCCTATTTCTTATTATCCTTTACGATTAACCTATTATATTTTGGGGCATGACAATTCATATATTGAACAAAACACCAAACATGCCAATAATAAGTTAATTTTAGCCATCATTTTCTTGAAATGATTAAAAAAGAATCAATTTGACTCTTTTTAAAATGTTAATGGTTAAATTTAACTTAAAAAAAAAAGAACTAGGACCAAACTAACAGAAGATGTAAACATTGAGAGCTAAATTTGGCCTTATAGTTTTTGTAATTTTTGGTGCGTTTGTTCAACAGGAAATGATTTGCAATTTTTTTTTCTTTTTGCATTTTCTTGTGTCTGGTTCATGAAAAATAAATTGGTCAATGAAAAATGGCTTATAGGTCAATAAAAATAAACATTATTTCTTTTAAATTGACTTACCTTTTTGAAATGCATAAGTCATTTTTCAAAAAGAACTCACTATAGGTAATTTTATTTTTATATAAAATTAACTAGAATGAAGTCTAATATTATTTTATTTATAATAAATTTTTATTTTAATTTTTAAAATTTGTAAAAATATTAAAATATTATAATGTTCAATATTATTATACATGCATATTTAATTATTTATATTTATTAATATAATTAATATATTTTATTATTTTAATAAATTATTTAATATTACAACTTTATTTTATTACTAAAATTTAACAACAAAATTTTGAATTTTGAATAATATATTATTGAAAAATATTTATAATAATATTTTAATAATAAATATTTATTACAATTTATAAATATTTAATAGTAAATATTTTATGATAAAAATATAAATATTTTAATTATATAAACATGAGTTTTTAAATCATGCTTAGCTTCATTTGTCCCTTTCAACTCAAATTTGTCACTATCCATTTTCATATATGTAATATATGTAATTTAAATTAAGTTTTAATTAAGTATTATTTATTATTAAGTTTATATATTGTATTATATTATATTAATTATTACAAAATATTATCTTATCATAAAAAATTTCGATTGTCAAAAAGAAATGATACTATAATAATTTGTAACAAATATAAATTTATGTTGTGTTTGTTTCACTAAGAAAAACTTTCAGAAAATTATTTAAGGAAATTTACTAAACAATGACAAGTATTTTACGTAGAATCATCCCAAAATTATAAAATATTAGCTTTTCCATAAAATCAATTTATTTTCTAGAAGTTGTTTTCAATGAATCAAACATAACCTAAAACAATTTTTAATAATGTTGGCATGGTAATCCGCATGATAGTTCGCGTGTACTTCACGCTAATTTGGCACTATTTGTCTTATATCAACAAATAAGTTAAAAATTTTAAAGAAAATTTTAAAATTAAAAATTAAAAAATTATAAAACTTCATAAAAATTCAAACAACATTAGCGTGAAGTACATGTGAATTGCTATACTCGTGTCTAAAATTTTAACATTTTAGTGAGTATTTTTGTTAAAAAAAATCAATTCAACTTTTTATGAAATATTGATGGTGAAATTAGACCCTTAACAATTCGACTCCTTTTAAAAGGATAAGGGTTGAATTTAGCTAAAAAAGATAAATTAACAAAAATTATTAATATTAAGAGTTAAATTTTACATTATATCAATTAAAAAAATAAAAAGAGTGAAAAAGAATAATGTTTTACCCATTTGTAATGGGGTAGTAATTCATAAAATATATCCAAATCAAAATATTTAAAATTTAAAAATGAAAATAATGAACAATTAAAATTAAAAATGGTAAAAGACAAATATAAAAGAATTCAATCTTTTATTAAAATACACATAATAAAAAAGACAATAAAAGTTATATGTTAAGTAATTCTAAAGAGCATATCTATACAACATAAATAACTTAAAGTTTTGAATATAATATTTATATTAATGTGTGATAAGTATAGTTGATTGACTCTTAACTCGATTGACATTATTATTATTGTGACAATTTAGAATATGTGAGTTTAAATATACTTAAGTGCATATTATTGTGATTGAGGGATTATGTTTTATTTAAGCATTTAATCGTATATATGACAAGTGTTATGATGTAATTTCTAATTAAATGAATTTAAAATTAAAATATTATGCACGACTACAGAAAATATGACATAATTTAAGACATAATAAAAATGTAAAATTATTAAAGCACATGTTCATGATGTCATAAAAAAATATATGTATATGACACAAATATCATGCGTTAAATTTACATAAATTAGAAGCTTGTACAGTTGAATAAGCTTGATTTTTTATTTTTATTTGAAACTCTTGTGTTGTCTAATAAATTAGAAGAACTTCGTGTTAGCTTAAGTTTTAATTATTTTTTCTATGTTGACAAGTTGGGCAGAGTGGTGGCTTAGCCCTCATTTGGAATAAGGACTATAATGTCTCAATTACTAGTTTTTTCTAGAAATTATATTGATGTTGATGTTGATGGTGATAATTTGTAGCTTATTGGTTTCTATGGGTATCTTGAGGCTGCATAAAAGCGAGATAGTTGGGAGTTGTTTCTGTTTCTTTCTCAAGCTTGTACTTTGCCTTGGGTTTGCCTTGATGATTTCAATAACCTACTTTTAGTGAGTGATAAATAGAGAGGTGGTGACTATCTGATTGCTTGGTTGGGTGGGTTTCAAAACAACATTCTTGATTGTAAAATTAGAATCATTCGTTAGGAAATGACTTGACAGAGGTTTCTGTAACAATAAGTGGGTTCCATTGTTTCCTTTTCATAAGCTCTATAACTGGGTGGGTTCCTCTTTGGATCATAACCCTATTAAGTTATTTACTTCCACCACACCGCTTGTTCAGTGAACTTGGAGGTTCCATTTTAAGTACAAATAACTTTCTGATGATGTTTTTTATGGTGATTTCTAATTGTTGGCTCCTTCATGGGTCGACCAATGTAACAGCTCGATTTTGAGTCTAGTCGGAATAGTAGTTTCGCGACCACAAATTTAACGTAGTAAAGTTCAATTTTATTATATTTTTATGGTCTAAAGTTTCACGGAATAATTTCTTGAAAATTTCGTTTGAAAATTTTGACCTTTGGGCACTCAATTTAGTAAAAAGGACTAAATTGTAAAAAATGCAAAAGTTGAGTTCTATATGTTGGAGGTATCCAATTGTTATGAAATTTTAAATTGGAGGTCCTTAAATGGTAAATAGACTATTGTTTAAGTTGGTGGACAAAAATGGACATGGTGTGGTATATTTCTAAAGTTTTTCATTAAGGGTAATTTGGTCATTTGTGTAATTAAAATGAATTAAAAACAAAATTAAAAGCCAATTTGTCCATCTTCAACCCCATGGTCGAATTTCACAAGGAGAAACGATGGCTAGGGTTTTTCATGTAACACCCTTAACCCGTATCCGCTGCCAGAACAGGGTTTCGGAGCATTACTACCATTTACAGATCACTAAAAAAAAATTTAGATATTTACCGATTCAATGCATCATATAAATAAATATATTACCATTCAATCAACAGTTTGACAATTGTATAAGCATCAAACAGCAACATTGTTAGTATACTTGCACATATCTCATATAAATTCAACATTGATATATCTATTTTCTCGACATATCGCACTTGAGTTTAATAATAGTCTCAACTTACATAATTTCCTTGTATCAACATATCAAAGATAATCATATATGTATATGTCATGAAACATATCATGCTCTTACCGTTTCTTCATAAGCATATATCATTCATTTCATTATATCAATATTTCATGCTCCATCATTTCCATATATTTTATGTATATTTATTAGGTAATAGTTTATATCAAACTTAACATAAATTATATTCCATGTACTTATACTTATTTCGTTTATCTATCTTTAAAATTATTTCATATAACCATTCGTCATTTGATACATATTACTTGAATATCAATTGTTCAACAGATGTTAGAGCGTCTCCCATCCACGGTCTTATTTATCTTTAACATGATGCCATAGTGTCTTTCAACTATGGTCTTACTCATTTTCTGTCATGTTGCCATGGTATCTTTCAACCATAGTCTTGTTCATTTCATATCACGTTGCCATGGTACATTTCATATCAGGTTGCCATGGTATCTTTCAACCATGGTGGTATCTTTCAACCATGGTCTTACACATTTCATATCAGGCTGCCATGGTATCTTTCAACCATGGTCTTACACATTTCATATCAGAGAGCACACTCATGAACCTCATCCTTACAGTGGGATTACCAGTCCAGGCTAAATCCCCTGCAACGACAATTACTCTAATGAGCTTGGATCTGAATTACCAGTCCAGGCTAAATTCAGACCCTAATTCGGATTACTCGTCCGGGCTAAATCCATTTTACAAGTATTCTTCGGGAGGGCTATATCAGAATAGGATCACCCGTCCGGGTTAGATCCTTTTTACCGTCAATTCCTTTTCAGAGATCCATCGAATTTTCCTTTCATTCAATTGGGGTTTATTTTCAATTTATATTGAGTATTATCAATATTTCATCAAATATCATGAATTGAACATTCAAATCATATTTTCATCACATAACCACATATTTCAAGTATTTAAAATACAATTCAAGTTGCACAAACTTACCTCGTTGCTTGTTTGTGTTTATAATTTCATTAATCCGAAATCTTTTCTTTTCCACAATCAAGTCTCATATTTGAGTTGTCCAGATCTTATAAATAAATTTGATCATCATTTTCATTCATTTCATCTTCTAATGCATTTAATTAATGCTCTATGAAAAATTACCATTTTGCCCCTAAACTTTTAATTAATGACGATTTCGTCCTTAGGGTCAGGAAAATAAAATTCTTGCAATTTAATCCTTATTTCCAGCTATTATTCTCATATATATTGATAACAGTCCATGAATTCTATAAAATATCAGAATTTTCCATAATTTCAACACTTTTTAATTTAATCCCTAAAACATGTTTTCCCCCGATCTTGAACTAAATTAATAATTTCATTCAATTTTGCAATTTAAATAATAAAATAATACATTTCATGCAATTTGGTCATTTCTGACATTTTTGCAAAATTACCCATAAAGTTTTACTTTTATTCAATTTAGTCCCTAAGCCTAAAATATGCAAATTAGCCATGCTTAATGAATATTCATATATGTTTTCCTCCTCCTCCTCTCCATTCCACATCCTTGATGTATGTAGCACACTTGTAAGTAACATAATCTATAATCTTTATTATTTACTTTTATGAATATTCAACCTGTCCATCTGTGTCATAGTCACTAAATTATTTATATCTGGAGCTATAGGACTCCAAATTAAGATCCGCTAATTTTCCATGAAACTAGACTCATATATATTCTTACCATAAAATTTTCAGAATTTTTGGTTTAGTCAATAAGTACAGTTTATTCTTTAAAGTTACCCCTATTCTGCTGTCTGACAGTTATGACCCTTCTTCACTAAAAATTAATTATCTCCTTGTATAGAATTCGAATGATGTTCATATTTGTTTCTATTGAAAATAGACTCATTCAGGATTCTAAACATATAAATTTAATCCCATAATTATTTTTATCCAATTTTTTTTTATGATTTTACAAATTCAGAACAGGGGAACCCAAAATCATTTTGACCTTGTCTCACAAAATTCATCATATCTCATGATTTAGAATTCCATTGCTTACATAATTTCTTCTATAAGAAACTATACTTAATAAGCTTTAATTTCATATTTTATTCATCCTATAATTAGATTTCTACAATTTTTGATGATTTTTCAAAGCTAAACTACTGCTACTGTCCAAAACTGTTTTAGTACAAGATATTAATTACCATGTTATAACATCTTTATTTTCTCTTTCTACACCATTTCTCATCACTTTCTCTTATTTTTCTCTTCATTAACATATCAAGAACATAGGACCTTATGTAAGAAAACTCTACTATAACATTATTTCCATGCTTTATCAATAATAACAAACTTAAAAACATATTGAAATCTTGATGTACTTACCTTTTCTTATTGACTTCAATCTTTAACTTGATTTTCTCTCTCCTCCAGCTTCGATTTCTTGAATCCAACTTGATATTCTTGCTCCCCATCATCTCCTTGCTATCTTTCTCTCTTGATGGCTATGGAAATTCTTTCAATTTTAGGTGAAAATAATGAATTTTTGGTGGAAGGACTAAATTGTAAAGAAAGCAAACTTCTTTTCTTCTTCTTATCTTACGTTAGTTTGCATGGGAAAGGAAATGTGTTGATAATTCTTCATCTTTCCTTCCTTTTATTCTAAATAAATAATAATATAATAATAATAAACATCTCATAAAATATTAATAAAATAATATTTATCTAATTAATTAATTTAAAATATCATCAACATAATCATTACATTCTAGAATTCTCTCTTACTAATTGACCATTTTGCCCTTTATGATCTTTTAGAATTCCATCCTTGAGTCATCACTTAATTTGGTAAAATTGCGATTTAGTCCCTCATAATTTTTACCTATTCAATTTGGTCCTAATTCATCAATTTTTCTTGGTTTCTAGATCATTCCACCCTTAAAATATTTGCACCATTAGTCCTTCAACTTTTTATATTTACACTTCAACCCTTAAATTTTGAGTATTTACTCTTGTGCAACAAGACTTTTCTCATCTTTGCAATTTAGTCCTTTCTTGAATTAATATATCATAATATACTTCTCAATATTGACATCACTCAAAAATTCCCTTTTGTCACTTTATTTCCTTATTTTACTATATCACGGATAATATTTTACTGTAAAAATTTTTGGGATATTACATTTCAAGCTTCCAAGCTTGATTATAAGTCCGTTCTAGCCCCGTTTTTAATGATTTTCATATTTTTGAAATCCTTATATCATGATCTATCTATTTCTACCATTAATTTGAGATATGATGAAGGTCTAGGTTTTGACCCGTGTTAGAAATTTGTGTATTTTGATATTTAATGGTAGATTATGCAAGTTTAATGTTAGATAAACGACTTTTGCTAAGTGATTTCTGGTGAAAATGCCTAAAAGGACTAATTTGTAAAAGTTATAAAAATTGTCATAAAAGTGTGATTTAATGAAAAATTTTGATAAATGAGGTTCGGCTAGGCTTGGAAATCAAAGAAATTGAATACATTTCATTTTTCGAGCTTAGGAGAAAAAATGTAAATATGTCAAACTTTAGGGGCAAAAACGTAATTTTATCATAATGTGATTTTTGGGTCACATTGAATAATGTGACTAATAAGTTATCTAAATTTGATATTATAGATCAAGAAAAATGAAGTTCGAGTCTAGATCAGGGAAAAAACAAATATTGGACAAATAGGTCATTTTCGCTGTTGCCGCATTCAAGTAAGTTCGTGTGTAAATAATGCAACTTATATTATGTATTTAATATTTTGTTATTGTATGAATTGTACAATTATCATTATGGATTTGTTTGGCAAAGATTCGATACGGCGAGATTCCCGGTTGAACCTTAGGAATAGTTAGGATACAAATGTCATGACATTAGGGTTAGTTGAGATTTCATGTAAGACCATATCTGGGATATGGCATCGGTATGAGATTTCATGTAAGACCATAGCTTGGATATTGGCATTGATATGAGATCCCATGTAAGACCATATCTGGGATATGGCATTGGTATGGTACTATGTGTGTGAGATTCCCGAGTATCCTTTAGTATTCCAAGCGGTTCAACGAGAAATTCAATAATTATGTCAAAGGCAAAGATGGACATGAGGTTATGTTGAAACAGTACAGGTATGTACGTAAGGTTTATAATCAATGGTTTCATGATATTGTGAGTTTATGTTCACTATGGGGATGACCTTGTGATGACCTTGTGATTATTGGTTTATACTTGTGATGTATGAAACTTATGGTAAATTCGGTTGAAGATCATGTGATTAGCTTTTATGCTTAAATTGGGTTATGATATAGCATGTTTTATTCATACAAATTATGTTTTATCAGATATGAGAAATATGAAAGGTGTTAAGACATATGCTAAGAAATATGAGTACACAAGATTAATGTGCATGCTTACTATGAAGTTTGAAATGAGTTGTCAATTGTTGTAGCATGTTGCAAATGAAAGATTATGTTTGTTAGGCTAATTCCAGGATATGTTAAATTATGCTTATAAGTTGATAGAGTAAATATTATGATTGAATAAAAACTATAGCCATGAGATTAAGGTAGATTATGATAACTTGTGTTCATATTGTTGAACATGATAAACACTTGGTAAGATGTGAATGAGTAAGCTATACTTATGAGACTTAAATGGCATTCGTAGGTATTTACATTATGTTAATTGTATGATATAAGTATGGTTGACGTTGCTTATTATTTGCATATGGACTTACTAAGCTATATAGCTTACCCCTCTTCCTTTCCCATATCTTATAGGGTTATTAAGCTAGCTCGGGTTGGAGATCGCCAGAGATCCTACCACACTATCAAGCTATCACTTCAGGTTTTGATGAATTCAAGTATTTTGAGTCTATGGCATGTATAGGGACTTGGTCTTTTGGTTATATGTGTCATTATTAATGTGGCTAAATGTGTTGGCCTATAATGGATTATTGTTCCAATTGTATATAGCCATGAATGATGGCTTATATTGATTACAAGTTTATTCATGTGTTAATGCCCTCTTATGAATGTGATGTTAATATGTTTTTAATGGGCTAAGTATGATGTTTTAAGCATGATAAATGATGGCATGAGAATGACATATTATTGTCTTAGTTTTGAGTGTTTGGTTGCCTAAGTGTGATATGTCTTGTGCCTTTGAATTGATATGAGTACATGTGTGAATAAGTGTAACACCCCTAACCCGAGACCGTCGCCGGAGTCAGACACGAGGTGTTAACAAACTTCAAACCACTTATTGATAATTTCCCAGACAAGCTGCCAATCTGTATACTAGTCGCTTCAAAAATCATAACTTGAGTTCTACAACTCAAAAATCAGTTTCGTAATTTTTCCCTGAAACTAGACTCATATGTCCATCTACATATTTTTTCTAGAATTTTTTGTTGAGCCAATTAGTACAGTTTATTAGTTAAATTCTCCCATGTTACAGGGGTCGACTACACTGACCTTCGTGCGTTGCAACTCGAATAACTCCCTGTGCAGGGCTTCAATACTGATGCCGTTTGTTTCTATAGAAACTAGACTCAAAAAGGAATCTATACATATATGGCATGATTTCTAAATGTCTCGGGTTAATTTATAATGAATTTTCAAAGTCGGAACAGGGAATCCAGAAACCGTTCTGGCCCTGTTTCACGAAAACCCAAATATCTCTTAACATACAACTCATATGACCGTTTCGTTTCTTCCATATGAATATAGATTCATCAAGGTTCATTTACATAATTTATTCACTATTTAATTCCATTCCTACTATTTTTAGTGATTTTTCACATCCACATCACTGTTGCTGCCAGCATCTATTTCTAGGGTAGACTTTCTCTAACACATAGTTTCTATGATTCAACCACCCCTTTTTCATATATAGTCCAAAATATAATCATGATGACTCATTCTAATGGCTGGTCATTGCCAAACATTTCCGTGCCTCTTAATGAGCATATACATACCAAATGATTATAACATTATGCTCAAAACATTTATAAGCCATTTTCGTATGGCTATTCAAAATTTTACATACCAAGTTCAAACATAACATAATAGCCTATACATGCCGAAATGTTCTCTTAGACCATCTAAGAAGAAGATACCAAAAAGTCGCTAGTCGGTGTGATGACTTCGATGACGGTCCCGAATACGCAAAAAGTCGAGTCCAAGAAACCTAAAATAGGTGACAAGCAAACACCGAATGAGTATATAACTCGATGAAGTCATAAGCAATGCACTCCCAACCATTAATAACATTATCGCAAAAGGAAACAAAATGGAACGAGGCTAATTACTCCATTCAAACCGAACTATACCATAGTTCCTTAGGCCATTCGATTCAACCACATACCAAGTTACACATTCACATTCCATATACTAATCAATAGGATATTTGAAGCATTTCTATACACCATTTTGTTTTCGTCACAATCATACATCTACATGACCTTTCACTCATTCCACGATAATTCTTATGTACGTGACTTCAATTTACATTGTTACATAGGTTCAAACTTACCAAGCTCAACCCCAAATATAAACATAGCGCCTATTAGCCATGAACTCAAGGTACTTACCCGATCCGCTGTCCGTGATCAACTCAATAGTGTCGCACACTCAGTGTCAATAGTGATTCAAAAGCATATAGTGAGTCCGCACACTTAGTGCTATATAATCAACTCGCACACTTAGTGCTATATGATCAAACTGGCACACTTAGTGCTGTACAAGTTTTAAACCCGCACACTTAGTGCCATTCTCATGATCACAAATGTTTATACCCGCACACTTAGTGCCGAAATCAACAACTCAATACATCTCACCTCTTTCCTTTCATTCAATACTTCCATCACCACATACATACATGTATATAAATTCATCATTCCTTTCGGCATAATTATATAGACATTATGTCTATTCAAATCAATACAAAATATATGCTTAGTGACTTACCTTGTGTTGGGTAAAATAGTCCAAGTCGGCTACTCGATGACCTTCGTCTTTCCCTTGCTTGATTCTCCTTCTTTAACTCCTTGAGCTTAATCAATAAATCAACTAGTTTAACCATCTTGCTAAACATTCATAATTCAATTACACATGCATATGTATGTTTGTATATTCGCAACCATCCTCACTTATTACCCATTTAGTCAATAATCTAAGCCAAGATAAGGCTTCAATATGGTTGCCTCTAACCGAATACATGCACACCAATCTACTTCATTTGGCCGAATATGCATGTCTATGTTGAGGCCAATTTTACACTTAATACTACACAAAAAAAACAGCATACATTTTACTAACTAACGATTACATATTGTAGCTCAATACACATCTCTCGTTTACTTCATAACCGAAACAACATCACAAGCAAATATACACCTTAAAATAGTATATATGTCATACCAATACATCATGTGCAAACATATATTCATGTAGGTGCAAGGGTAGAATCTCAAGTTGTTTATATCCAAATATAAACACATATCCAAAGCTCAAATCTTACCTACCATGCAACATGCATGAATCATACTTATGGATATACCATGACCGAATACATCACAACACCATAATTTTGGTCATGATTAAGCAAAGAACTTAATGTCTTACTCAAAAATACTAAAAAGAAAGTCCAAGAGCCATCAATCCACCATCACATATACCATTAGCAAGCTTCATATTTAACATGCAATGGCATTAACACAAAATCCACCTTGGCCAAATACCATCCCCATGATATAACAAAGATTTGAACCATGGGCTAATAAGAACATCAAGCTAGCAACTAAAAACATGCATGAATCTCATGGCACAACCTCAAACATACCTTAATCTTGATGCAAGTATAGCCAAATCTCTTCCTAATCCCTTCCAAACCAAACATGAAGTAAAATTCCTTCCTTCCTCTTTGGTATTTTCGGTCAAGAGAGAATGAAATGGATGAGCAAAATTTTTTCTTTTCTTTTCTTCAATGCACGGCAATGGGGGGTTCACTCACACACATTTTTTTTTCTTTCTTTATTACTCATACTTATTTGTTTATTGTTTCTCCCTAATGCACCAACAAAACATGTTTCATGACATGTTTAGCCCATACTCCCTTGTCATGGCCGCCACCTCCTATAAAAGAGGAATATTTGACATGCAAGGCCATTGTTTTGCATGCATGCTTTAATTAGTCATCACACATTTCCCCATCATACTTTCAAAGTTTTCTACTAGGTCCTTTCTAGTGAAATTCACATTTATAACTCTAAGTCAAACATCAAAAATGTCACACACGAATTAACACATATCATAAGCATCAAAATGAGCATTAAATTATTTTTATGCCTCGGTTTTGCGGTCCCGAAACCACATTCCGACTAGGGTCAATTTTGGGCTGTCACAATAAGGGTGGCAAATGGCTTGGTAAATAGCCTTGCTTTTGTTCACACAGGTAGACACACGGGTATGTGTCTAGGCCGTGTGTGACACACTGTTCTCCCCATGGGCATGTGATCCGACCATGTGTCCCCTGCACCTTAATTTTGGCAAAACAGAATGTCTAGAATTGAGTACACGGGCAGAGACACGGGCATGTGTCTAAGTCGTGTGTGCTACACGGCCTAGCACACGAGTGTGTCACTTGGCTGTGTGACCTCAATTTGATGATGACGTCATAAACAGAATGTTCCCTATTTTGAACACGACCTGAAGCACTATCATCTCTTAGGGTCAAACGGGCGTGTCCCGAGCACCCACAGGCGTGTGACCTCTTTTGCATGAAAAATTTTCTAAGTTTCCCAAAAGTTTTCAGAGTTCTCAGTTTAGTCTCGAACTACTCCTAATGTATGTTTTGGGCCTCATAAGCTTATTTAAGGGACGATATGAATGCATGTGAAAGGTTTTAAATTTGAGTGGAAATCCATGTCTCAATTTTGAATGTTTGTTTGAGTTTAAGTCCGATAATGCCTTGTACCCTGTTTCAGCGTCAAATATGGGTAAGGGGTGTTACAACCAATGTGATTGAGAAAGTGGCAACTTGTGGTATTAAGTTGTAAAAATGGCATAAAGCTAGTAGGGTTTATTTTGTTGAGCGTTCTAAAGAAATCAAACTTCAGTTAGAGGTTTTGAGGGCCTCAGATGCTGATTGTTCATAGGTTTAGAGAGTACAAGCGAAGCTTAAGGTATGTTTGTTTCATTGAAAATGGCTTCCGGAAAATGATTTCTAGAAAATTATTTACTTTCCTGAAAAAGTTAATACTTTCTGGTGTTTGGATGAATCTGTGTAAAATTTTTTTTTGTTGTTTGACCGATTTCTTAAAAATATTTCATAAAAACTATTTTCAATAACCAATCATACATTTGAGATTTTCTTATATTTTTATTATTTAATTGAGTTTATTTTATATCTATAAATTTATATTTTACATTGTTTTTGTATATATTAAAAATATTTTGTTAAATTTAGGTTCATTACAACGTCATTTTTTAGTTATACGACTATTGTAAGAGCTCAATTTTGCCCGGGCCCAATAGTAAAACAACAAAAAAGATATAATAATAATAATAGTCCATTTGCAAGGCCTGAAAGCCCAAAAAAATTATTACAAGCCCAAATACAAATAGAGGCCTAGTGGCCCAAAAACCTAAATCTTTTTCAGAAAACCTAAAACCCTAGTCCCCCTTGACGCCGCTCCTCATGTCACGTCGGCATGCTCGCCGCCCGAGGCCTGACGCGTCCCTACCGCCATTGCACCAAAATGGAAAATGAGCACCTCTCGTCATCGCCGTTGACCATGGGCACCTGCAAAAAGAAAACACAAGGACAGAGACACAAACACGCAAAGAACAATAGAAAAACAGTAAAAAACAACAGTTTAAGTGTAACATATTCGACTATAAAAGCCATGGCAACCATGTATTTATTTTTTACAGACAAGCAATCAAAAATACAAAAATCGAATACAAAAAAGGTGATTCTTTTGATTTATTTTTCGAAACAAATAGAAAAATAATAAAAGGAGTTTTTTTTTTTACCTTTTCGACCGTAGGTGAGAATTGTCTCTGGCTCTAGAAGCCTCGGAGTCCCTCTAGGGCTCCATTGAGGGTCTCATCGGAGGGAAGAAGAAACCGAAAGGTTTCTTTACTTTTAGCTTGATTTTGTCAAGATTTTAGTGTTTTTAACCCTAAAATGAGGTTCCTTATAAAAAGAAGGTTAAAAAGGGAGTTTTGTGGTGATTTGTCGGCCACCGAAGACGGCGGTCATCATCGCAAATGACCAGCAGCCACGACAGATGTCCGTCGTTCCCATGGTCGGCCTAAGAAAAACCTTCAGAGGAAAAAAAAAGAAGGAAGGGTTTTTTTAAACAAAGGAAAAATGAATTTTTTTTGGGGAAATTTTTAACTTAAATAGGGTATTGGAACAGCGTCGTTTTGGCCTGGTTTTATAATCCCCAAAACGATATTGTTTTGGGCATGGTCCGCCAACCCGAGCTGACCTCCCTTAGGATACGCGTGTTTTTCAAAGGGCGTGATTTGCAGATTTGGTCCCTCTCGCTTTTTTCGTCTTTTTAATTTAGTCCTGTTCATTTTTATTTTTTTAAATTTTCACCCTATAATTTAAATCCTTGTGCAATTTAGTCCTCTGACCCACTATGAATCCCTTGAAGAGTGACACGTGTCAATATGATGGGGATAATTGCCATTTGACCCCCTAAAACTTTCTATTTTATTTTGATTTAGTCCTTTATATTATGTTTCTTTGTAATTTAGGCGATAAATTTTATTATATTTTGATTTAGTCTTTTATTTCCTTTTTCTTATTTATTTCATAATTTATGCTTTATGTTTCGTTTAAATTTCGATTTAATCCTCATTTATTTAATGTTGCCTATTTATTTACTATATCTTTTATTTTAACATTCAAAATCTTTGTTATTTATTTTATTATCATGCATTTTCATTTTATCCCTTTTATTATTATTATTATTATTATTATTATTATTATTATTATTATTATTATTATTATTATTATTATCATTTTATATTAATGTTATGGTAGTAATCATGACGCAATATCGTTGTTATTACCATATATTGGTGTTTTTACTTCCATTATATTTGCATTATCATTACTAATTAGCATGGCATTTTTCATTTTTATTTTATTTGTTCATTTGTTTATTCATTTATTATGTTAATATCATCATTTTTTTACTCGCCACTATATTACTTCATTTGGCAAATCGCCATGAACCGTGTTTAAATATACTTATCTATTTTTATACTATGCCCAAATAAGTTAAATGCATATTGCTTTAAATGTTTTACGTTTGTTTTTACTCAATGCATAAAAAAGAAAAAATTTAAAATCAAGGCAATGTTCGGTATTTGGAGATTCGATAAGTTGTGCCCTAACTTACGGGGCTTGACTTTCCCTTTAAACCTAGATAATCAAACATCCTTTTTAAAACTAAAACACATGAGATTTAAATAGTAATTAAATAATGAGGAAGCTTATTTTCGAGGATTCGAGATGTCGTGTCCTAACTTACGGGACATGACATTTTCATTTCGGTTACTTTGAGATGAGAAAGCCTTTTACACATGTTTTAATTTATTTAAGTTATTTTAGTTAAAAATATCATTATGCAACGCGGGATTGCGTTTTAAATTCTCTTCAAATTTTTAATTCTCGATACTAAGACATTAATTAATCAATTAGGTACCAATTCTAGGCATTACGAGGGTGCTAATCCTGCCTCGTGCGTAACCGACTCCCAAACCGTTTCCTAGATTTTGTAAACTAAAAATCATTGTTTTAGTGAATCTAAAATTTTTATTAAAATGATCTAATTACTAGGTGATCCAATCACACCTAATGAAAAGGATTGGTGACGACTCCATTTTCTTTTTAAATAGAAGTCCATTAAAAAAAAAGGTTTCGACAACTACCAAGTGAGTATTTTTTATTTAAAAATGTGACATCAACAAAAAAAATTAACAATGTCAACAATTGGACTTGATTTTAAAATCTAAAAAGTAGAGGGACTAAATTCTTGAAAATAAAAGTACAGAAACTAAATTAAAATTTTGTGAAGAGTACATAGACTTATCATATATTTGAACTTTTATACTACAAAACATCTATTATTAATATATTTATAATTGTAATAAATATTTATTTTAAAATATTAATATTGAATATTTTCAAAAGAATATTATTTAAAATTATTATTTTTAAAATTTATTATTAAAAATAAAATAAAATATTAAATAATTTATTAAAATAATAAATATATTAATTATATTAATAATTTATTATATAACTAAATATAAATTAATAATTATGTATGTTTAATGATATTGAAAAATATAATATTTTATATTAATATTTTAATAATTTTAAATATTTTTAGAATAAAATAAAATTTATTTTCAATATAATAATATTAAATTTGATTTAAGTTATTTTATATAAAATAAAATTATTTATATAGGAACTCTTTTTCAAAAATAACTTATGCTTTTAAAAACATAAATCATTTTATAAGAAAAAAATTATTTTGCATTAACTTATAAATCATCGTCTGTTAACTAGAAAACATTTTTCATAAAACTTTTAACATATAAACAAACATAAACTTAATAATTTTTAGCACAGGAAGCTATTTATTGGAGACAATGGTCGAAAATTATTTGGCTCTGACATGGGGACGCTAATACTAAGATATTTCATGCTCAAGCATATAAAAGGAAACGACTTAACCATATCCATATGATTCATGACTTAGAAGGGCGGCCTTGTGTGAATATGGTGCTGGAAAGAATAGTTAAGAAAATAGTGAACATTACACAATGGAAGTTAATTTTTTTTCTTAAAATCGAGCCTCGTGGAATTTATAATAATAAACCATAAATCAAATTATTACATATGTTTTGCGTGAATGAGTCTAAGTCGTATCTTGACTTTCTATCAAACAATATTTCTTACTTTTCTTGAACTTTGGAATGCTTTAAGTGTAGGTTCACACAACACCAACTGAATACACATAATAAAAACTTTGATTAAGTGTGAAAGTTAACTTTTTGCTATGAGAAATTAGAAAACCTTTTTACCTTAGTAAAACATAGAATTTATTTTGTGAATAAATTGTCATTGTTTTCTGATGGAGTAATGACCCCAAATGTTATGTTAATTAGGTTATTTCATAGTTCCTATTTATAAGAAAAATGCTACAAAAGTTTTAACAATATGTTATTAAATAATAATATTTTAATAGAAAAATACAATATTCCTTTCTATGAAATATTAAGGCGATGACATACCCTAATGGATACTAAAGTTTGTTGCCCTTTTCATTTGAGATGGATATATTGAGCTTGTCTTATGTACAGGTATAATTATATATATTATTTGGACTTCTAACCAACATATATCATTTAATCAATCTAATAGCTAATTTTCTATTCTTAAAATATTAATTAATTAATTAATTAACCCAATTAAATTATTTTCTCAACCTAATTCTAATTACATTAAAGTATTGTATTAGAATATATGAGGAAATAGATTTAGTTGCCTCGTTCAATACAACTATGATGATTAATTAATTGAGACTTTGGTCTCAAATTTGTCATGTTGTAAATATTGAGGGTCAAATTTATTAAAATTTTAGAATTTGAATTAAAATGACGAAATTTG
Organism: Gossypium arboreum; assembly: GCF_025698485.1. Taxonomy (NCBI): domain Eukaryota; kingdom Viridiplantae; phylum Streptophyta; class Magnoliopsida; order Malvales; family Malvaceae; genus Gossypium; species Gossypium arboreum. Next base: position 6,664,998 of record NC_069073.1, on the reverse strand, counting down.
TAAACATTGAGGGGTAAATTTATTATTAGACAAAAAAAAAAAAGCCCAAGTCAACTTCCTGTCACTCGTAACTACAAGGGACTAAAATATTTAATTTCAAAAAGTTTAGTGATTAAATTGAAATAATTAATAGTTAAGTGACTAAAATAGAACAAAATCAATAGTTTATTGACATTTTTGTACTTTACCCTAAACCTTTTGATAACGGGTTAACCCATTCAAAAGCTGCAAGAACTGGAAACGGAAGCTAAGCTCTCTGGAAATTCGGAAAGCAGAAGATTAGATCTCCAACTACCCTCCCAAATATTTTCCAGGTCTTGACTTCTTCAGTTCTTCAACTATCATTCTATCTTTTGCGATCTACAAATAACATCTTGGAATGTCCAACCTTTAATATCTATATTACACCCACCCTTTTTTAGACTTTAGACTAATCTTAGATTCAATTTATTAGTGAATTGTTTCAATTAGACTTTAGGCTTACAAGTGTTCAAGCCTGTTATTGTTAATCTGTTGTCAGCAATGCTGAATCGTGGAACAAAGTTAAAGGCATGGCATGGACAAAAAAAATACCCGGTTGTGGTCCCAGTTATGTTTGTGGTATCAGTCTCAGTAGCATTAGTGTTCCTTTTCCACAGAAATGATGAAAAGCAGATTCAGGCATACGGACTGCCACCGGAGAGAAAATGGAATAGGTTTGAGTCTTTGGTGCAGTTTAATCCAAAAAGAGAATTCCGGAATGGGACGGATTTGATATGGCAAATACCCGATTCGCCTAAGGCTGTTCTTTTTCTAGCTCATGGATGTAGTGGTAGAGCTGTTAATTTTTGGGATAAGTCTCCTAAATGTCCTGAATGTGTTGGTTTGCCTGAGGAAAGGCTGCTTGTGCTTCATGCTCTTGCTCGTAAATTTGCTGTCTTGACTATATCAAGCGCAGGGAGGTGCTGGGCATTTGGGGAAGAAAGGTTGATTGTTGAAGATATTATAACATGGTGGGTTAAGAGACATAAACTTGGAAAGCTTCCTCTTGTGGCTTTGGGGGCCTCTTCTGGTGGGTATTTTGTATCTGCAATTGCTAATGATTTGAAGTTTAGTAGTATTACACTTATGATTGCTGAAGGATTATTTGATCACATGGACATTAGAGAGGACTATCCACCGACCCTTTTTGTGCACATGCCAAAAGATTTACGTAGGCAACAAAAAATAACTGAATTCATTGAAGTTTTGAGAAATAAAGGGGTTGATGTTGCAGAGATTGAATGCATGGAGTTGCCTCTGTCACCAACTTTTTTGTCTGATAGAATCCCAAGTCTTGATCAGACTATTTCTGCTACGTTGTTCAACCTATTCAGGGAGAAAGGCTTTGTCGACGAGAATGGGTATATGAAACGGGATGGGCGTGCGACACATTGGAAAGATGCTCTCCAGGATAGCAAGCCTAATTTGCTAGAAAAGGATTTGGTGCATCCCATTGAGGAGGAGCTAAATCTTGCATTTGCCTATCATGAAATGACTAGTTTGCAATCTGAAGAGATTTTTAAATGGTTTGAGTCTCATATGGCCTGAACAGTACACAATTGTGCCACATTCTCCTTTCTTTCTGTTTGACCAAAGTACTGACTGTCAAAAGTGATCGTACATACAACTCTTCGTAACAATCCCTGAATTTGAGCTAGACTGAATTGTTTATTGCTTGAAGCTTGTCTTCAAACAGCCGAAGACTAGATGTAAAGTTACTACCTTGAACCAAACTGCAACATCCACTATGTATTAGGTAAATTTAGCTGTATGTTGGAAAGAAAACATTCAAATTTGATCACTATACTATTATATTACATATAATTATATAAATCTCCAATTGCAAAGTATCCCTTGTTTCCTTTAAGGGGTCTGTTTATGCTTGCTTTGAATGAATTATCTTTTTGTTATCTATTTACTTTTTGATTTGCCATTTTCTCCTTATTAGGGCAACTGTAGATTATCTATTCTGGAGTTTTGAAAAAAAATAAAGACAAGAAACCCAGACATGAAAGGGGAAAACAGCTACTAACTTATCCTTTCCCAAGTTGCAAGAATCAACTTACTATGTTAGAAATCATAGATGAATGTAGTCTGGATTGTAGGACTTCGAGTTAGAACTTAATCCATGCTAACGACTAGAAAATGAAAATGCAGTAGTTAACACTTCAAGCACCCAAGCAAGCATTAACTTTGTGTTTGAAGGGAAAAGGGAACCTAGAGTCTTTAGATATGTATTTCTGAACAAAAGTGCAAAACTTCCATGGAGAGTGAAAAGTTCATGTTTTATGAGTAACATATGGGATTATATATATATATATATATGCTATAGTCGTGGCAAAAGTATGCGATTGAGCTTGCTTATTGGTGTTGTGTTTAATAACTCAATATTATTAGGTACTTTTTCTTTTCAAGGTTTTTTTCTATTACACATTCCAGACGTTTCTAATCACCAAAATACAATGCAAGACACACTGATCAAATGGTAATGGTATTTTTAGTCTGCTTGAAGATACTAAAACTTCTTTCAGGAAAAAAAAGATACTAAAACTGCTATGCATTCAACTGTGAACTGATTTTATCAATTAATACTTGATATGGGGATGGTTGATCTCTGAAATGGATAGAATTGAATCTTACTTGAGTGCAAGGTCTTATTACTCAAAATATGAAAAATAACTTGCTATTCACTGTCAATTTTTTACTCTTTGTCCATGCTGCTTGAGTTCGAAGAGAATTTCAACATTCTGCATATAAATACTTTAGTATGCTATGCTTCATCTCTCCCTAAAATTTGTAGAGCATGTAAAAGTGTGTTTGCAGACTGCATATGTCCCAAATTTACATTCTGAAGCTTGTGTTATTGGAGAATATTGAGATGTCTTTGCTCATTGGATATTTATTATCAGGATGAAAGTGCAACTCTGATCTATAAATTATCATGTCAATGCAGTGATGGTTTAATTTTATATGTATAAAACCTTCCTTTTTATTTTGATAATAAATATCCTATGAAGTTCTGTTTTGTTTAAGAGCAACTAAAGAAACTTACTACTCACTCAGCAAATGGCTTTTGTTTGTTCTAATTTCTTGGAAATTTCATTACAGTTTGATGCAACCATTGCAGTTGCTACATGAATCTAGTGAGAAAAGATACAATAAGAATCCTTTCCTTTTCTATTTTTCCTTTTAAGATAGGACAGAGAGATTTAATACGTGAATTTTTGTGCCAGCTTGATGCAGGTAGTTATATTTGTTGTCTGTGTACCTTGAAAGCTTATAAAATTATATTGGACCCTTTGAGTATGTATAAATTGTCTGCTACCTTGGTCTTGATACTAATTTCCATATTGAGTTGTTAATAGATGTTAAGTGAGACAATGGCCTCCACTTTTAACCTGGCAGGTTTTTAAGTTTGAGCTTATGTTTTGGACTACCATCTGACATCCCTTTCCACGGTCTCTCCATTTTGTTTCTTCCTTTAGACTTCTTAAGTTTTTTGGCATTAAAAATGCACCTAGAATTAGGTCACTGGAATTATGTTGCTCTGGGAGTCATAGTGAATTTTGGTTGCCGCCTTCATTCATTCAAGCATTTTATATTTACAGCTCAGTCCAGTCTGGTGTCTGCATCAAAAAAACCATCTAAAGAGGTTTAAAGGGTCAAAGATTTAAGTAGATCTTGAAGGAAGTATCAGCAGCTCCATGCTCGATGTTCGTGGTGCTTTTCAATTTACATGAGATACCCAACCTGATTAATGCACCATCTCACTTCATCATACTTTGAAAATTAAAATAAAATTACATAAGCTCATGTGCTAATTCTGCTTGTGCAACAATAAACTTTCAGCAAGCATTTTCCTTTTTCTTAATGTAAATGTTTTTTAGTCCATGTTACTAAGACTTGTCGGACGCGTGTTTATTCAAACTTTTCCAAGATTTCCATGTATTTTCAGAGTTCTTAGAGGACCATATCCCTATACCCTTTTCCGGATATACATTGGATATGGTTACCAGACATGAGTACTTCAGGAAAAAAAATAGAGTCGAAACAACGTAGTTTCAAGTTACTAAAATGCCATTTTGACTTGGCTTTTTAGGGTCATTTTTCTTGCCTTGCAGAGATCATACACACGTTCTATTTAACCGAATATTGGTTGGTATGCCTTTATTTTTTGCATTGATTTTAACTCTTCTATTGTCTTGCAAACTGGTAACCCTTGATCTATTTGTAACTATGTAAATAAATTTTTGAAAATGTTCAAAAGAACATAGATATGTTCTAATTGAAATTCTCTTACCAATGGATGGATAAATTTACACATGAAAATTGTCAAGGCGTGTTATCTATGGTTTTAGGTTGTATTCTTAACATGATATCGAGCCCAAGTATTTGTTAAGTTCTTCCTGCCTAAACCATGTGAAACTGACGATCCGCAGTGAGGTTGTTCATCGTAAGTTCATGTTGAGCTACACATAGAAGGGAGCATCAAGGGTTGTTATCTTACACCTATCAAGTATTTAGTTTCACATGGTCTTTATATTGTAGCTGTATCTTCCACCTATTACACCTTATTAAATATCTTCTGTTTTTTTTTTTTTTATGTAACTGGCTTCCTTGGTGAAACTTTTATGGAGCTGCCGCGTCTGTCATGATCATGTGGTAGGCTGGTAGCCATATTTGTTTATTAACTTGGACAAGAAGTAAATGATAAAAGATTTCAAGCTAGATCTTTTGGAAATTGTTTGTATTATCATTAACTAGCTTGTTTGTTACTGTTGATTTGCTGTTAGCATATGCAACTACTAAGCTTTTTTCTGTTTTATCCTTCTTCCATTTTCTGGAAGACTAGGGTAAACCGAAATATTTACGTTGGCATCTGAGATGTCCTGAAAAATCATCTATGGGCACAAAATTATTCTCTATATAGTGGTGAATCAGATATGCCTCGCAGGGTTCTGCAATCTAATTTCAGTGCCACCAAAAGTTAAGTGCAGTTCTAGAAAATGGCTGTAGTTACATGCATTCCTTGAATGGACGAGTAGGAAATTTTTGGCTGAATGCTACAATGATAACTTGAATGCAAGTACTACGAGGTATTCAGAAACTGGATGGGAATCTATGAAAACAATTTTCACTTATTCCATACAATCATGATTGCAACCCGTAGGAAAGAAAGTCGAGAATACTAAGGAGCAGTAATTTCTCATATGATCAGCTGGTGCTTAAGTTGCCTCCCAAATAATTGTTCACTTTCCTTGTTTATCAATTGTGTAAACGATTTCTTCCTGGTCATTATAACAAGCAAAAGTTATGTTTTCCTTCGGGTTTCCTTTTGACCATCCTAACTTTTACCTTCATTTGAGACAGAATCCCATAACTGTGACATTGTTGTTTCAATGAATTGGTAGCGAACCAGGATTGGCATTAGAACTTTTTGTCAAAAAGAAGATTTATGTCTTTCTTTATGTTGATGACCTTAATACTACTTTAATTGTGAAAGTAACTCATTAATTGTTGTTATAATATTCTAGTTTCTGCTGTCCAGTTCTCTCTTAAATATGGTTCATGGAATTCCTACAGCTGTGCTATATAATAAATGAAATACACTGGGCTATCTGCAAGTTCCACTGCTCTGTATTTGGGTCATTAATGTGCATTCACTTCCCATTTATTCTTACCACGCTCCCTTTGTTGAATTCGCCATGCACGCATGCTCCATAAACATGGATGCATCGGCACGAATCATTAATCATGTAATTTGCTTGGTTTAGGACGTCTATCTAGAAAAGCTAGATGCATGTTTTATTTTAATTGTCTCAGATAGCTTGAAACTATGGTTTCATTCACCAGTGGCCTAGCTAGTGACCAACTTTTGATGCAGTTTCTGTCAGTGTAGAGTATGTGGTAGGAGGAAATTTAAATAAATATCTTAAATTTTATTTAAAATAAGAAAACATAAACTTAACATTCAGTTCTAGGCACAGTATCTATCCAAATGAAAGCTGTAGCATTATAGATGTCGAATACTAGGAACATAAAATCTAAGTAGCACACACTAGTGGATAAAATGCTTCAAGAAACTGACAAACCAAAAGGTGTTTGCTTAGGTCCTTTGCTTGAGGTGGCCTTCATTGGCAAGCTTGAAGAGACGAGCCTGAGCTGCTGCAGCGCTGTTTGAACCAAGTGCTGCAACAAAAGTCTCCCTAACTTGCTTAGTCGAGAATGGGAACCTATTATTCACCATGGAGTTGAGAAATGAGGCTGTTCCTTCTCGGTAAAGCGCCCCAAGTCCATCAGTACGTGTGTTTGAAAGTGCTTGGGGCAAGCTCATGCTTGTTCCAAGTCCAGGAACGTTGGTCACGCCAAATGCGTTGCCTACAGTGCCCCACCAACCAAGCAGACCCCATATCAGTGTGGGGTGACTCCTCCAGAAACTGAAAGTAACAAATATGAGTTGTTAGTATCTTAACTTGATGACAAAAGAACCATTCAGAAGTTACAATGACTTACTCGCATGTACCACCAATTGGTGGAGTTGGAGCAGGAAAGAATGGAGGTGAGGGAATGCTTGGAGTTCCTGGATCAATAGGAGTAGTTGGACTGCCACCTCCATATGATGGGGGACTGCCACCTCCATATGATGGGGGACTGCCACCTCCGTATGATGGGGGACTGCCACCTCCGTATGATGGGGGACTGCCACCTCCGTATGATGGGGGACTGCCACCTCCGTATGATGGGGGACTGCCTCCTCCGTACGATGGGGGACTGCCTCCTCCATACGATGGGGGACTACCACCTCCAGATGATGGTGGAGTACCATGCGAAGGAGTGTGTGATGGTGTTGATGGAGTTGAAGGGTCATGTGGTGGAGTTCCACAATTTCCACCCGAAGGCGTTGATGGTGTTGGTGAAGGGTGGTAACCACCTCCATGTGATGGGGTTCCATGAGAGGGAGGTGTTCCACCTCCTGAAGATGGTGGTGTGCCATGTGAACCTGCACTTAGACCAAATAGAGTCAGCATGCATGTCATTGCAACAAGAAAAGGAAAACATCAGACAATTGGTATGAACCAACAGCTGAATATAGTTTCTCAAAGAGAGTGAAACCTGAAGGGGGAGTTCCAGCATGAGGGTCAGGAACTGGATAGTAATTTTTCTGCTCTCCAAGGCCAGTGGAGGTCACTGCAATGACCATGTTTTGGGAGAACAAGGCAGCAACCAAAGCCCACATCAACAAACGAACCTGCTTGCTTCTTTGCCTCTCCATCTCCGTCTGCTATAGATATTACTACTTCAACAGCAAAGAATGAAAGATTGGTAGGTGTGTGAGTTGAGAAGAATGAGGGAGATGATCAATATAAAGCACTAACTAGGTGAAGTAAATGGAAACAGGTGAACCTGCATGAGGTTAGTTGATGACAGCAGGTGCATTTATATGTTGTATTAATTATTAACTTTTGAATTGCTGAAACAATGCTGAACTTGAAATGGTCTTTCTAACGAGGACTTCAACTCATGGAACATTGGCGGGTCACTTTGGATTACAATCAGGCATATTATATTTGATTATCATCATCAGATAATTTTGTTCACAAGACTTTAGGATATTGGACGATAATTATCAACTTTTAGGGAGAAAAGAAATTACTTATTAATGGGTAAGTCCAAGTGGGGATGTAATCCAATGAAGAGAGATAAATGAATTGGGACCATCTTTACTCACCACAGGAGACGTATATAAATATAAAATCAATAGGTTGATATAGGCATGAGATTAATGTTTGCTTAAACATTAGTATCTTTGTCTCTCAAGACATCCCTCTTATCAAGATTTGATAATTTATTAATTTTGGACAAAACACACAAATATGATTTGAAAAAAAAATTAAAAATATAATACAAGAAAACAAAATACAAACACAATATTATTGAGGGAGATTAGCTCTTTCGGGTGAAATTTTCGAAGTGTCATTCTTGGGGATACCAACCCAGTCTCTCAGCAATGGAAGGTATTGTCTTCAGGGGAGGATTTTGTCCCTCCTCCACAAAGAGCCGTGTCCAATTCACGGAAGGAGACACCTTAACTGTACGTGGATGTACGACTATTGACCAAGAGGTGACGTAAGCATCCCACCCTTGGTAGGATTCGAACCCTTAGCCTATGGATAGGTCATCTGTTGAGGGACAATAACTTTCATTGTTGAGGGATCGAGTCGGCATCCTTGAGGACGGGGAGGGGGACAAAACCCTCTCTAAGAGGATAATACCTTCCATTGTTGAGGGATTAAATCGGCACCACCAAGGACGACACGTTGAAAATTTCTTCCAGAGAAACCAATCCCCCTCAACAAATATGAATATAGAAATGATCTAAAATGACTGATTAATAAATCAAAATTTATATAAATGTATATGTATTGAATATAATTATAAGATGAATTCGAACAATTTTAATACAAGAATAACCCATAGCTCTGTGGTCTGCACCATACACAAAGATATGTATCCTTCCAATTTATTGGGATGTTTAAAAGGAAACAGTACTTGGAAATGTATTGTAGCCATAAAATTTCATTTCATACATTAATCCTAAAACTCATTTGGAACCTCATAGTTGATAAATTAATCCTAAAACTTCCCAATATGGAACCTGCTCTTAATATGGTGTGGTTCATCTTGGCTATCATTTCCCTAATGAAAAAACCTTGTTGGATTCTTAAGAGTTATAGTTAGCCTGTGATTTTACAATGGAAACATTATGTGAGATAATTTCTTGTTTAGATTTCAAAAACTAATGTCAACATGGATTAGCTCAGTTCTTATTATCACTTTGATAAGCACTAAAGTTGGCATTTCACTGATAACTTCATTTGATAAATGATCTATAAATATCACACTTTCAGCCTGACTGATGGGAATGCCGTGACATTGGGTGGCAACCTCTCCAATCCCCTAAACTATTATATGACCAAAAACAGGGCTAGTTGTTGAAGCACAGTGATCCCGACAGTTGTACAACCTGTTACAACCCACAAGAAAAGAAGATGATGAAATGTAAATTTCCCAAAGGACTGAGAGACCTTGACATTGCTAAGATGGAGAAATGGACCCACAGTTCTGCAAATGAAGAAATTGAAGTTTAATGGGTGTGACAGAGAGGTAGGTGTGTGGTAGCACAAGATAATTAGATGAGGAGTAAAGAAAGACAGTAATGGTGGTGCCATTTGGAGTCCTATACTTTAAGCTGGCCCTGCATATACCTGTTCCCCCCAGACTATCGTTTGACCATATTTTAAGCTTACATATATGTAAACATGGTGTCAGATAGGAGAACAGGGAGGTATTAATAGAAAAGGTAACCATATACTAATTGCGTAGTGAATTGGGATAAACATATTTTTGTCAATAATGGATTTAAATACGTGAAGCCCATAAATTTTTATGCAGATTTATTTGCTGAGTAAGGTTTTGCATTTTTTTATAATGAATTATTTAGTTTTTTACTTTATAAAAAATTATTTTAATACTTCATTTAATTTTTCATCTTTTTAGTTTTAAATTTCTATTATTTATCAAATCACCTTAAAATAGATGAAAATGTTAAGATTTGTTAAATTCTTGATGTGGCATATACATAAACTAATACGTGGATGTCACGCCAAGAATTATTAATTTTTAAAATAAAAAATTAAAAATTGTTAAAATATTTTTAATACTTTTTATTTTTTTAAAAATAATTAATTGCTAATGTGACGTATATGTGAAATCCATATATATTCTATGTCAAAAGTTAACAAATATTAACTTTTCACCTATTTTTGGGTGATTTGACAAATAATCAAGTTCAAAGATTAAAATAGATGAAAAATTAAATAAAGAGCAAAAGTAACTTCTTCTTTTTATAAGTTGAAGGGCCAAAAAATCATTATACCAATATTTTTTAAATATTTTTATTTGATATATGTTAAAATATGTTTTAAAATGCATATATAAAATTTAAATATAAATATATTTATTGTACATAAGTAACATAACACTTTTGTCCAATTTTATTAAAATACATAGGAATAAATTTTAAAAGTATACATTAATTTTGACTTAATCGTAATTTTATACAAAAACTTTGATTTTACAACACAATTATTGATATAGCATCATTTATGTTTATATATTGTATACAAAAATAATTATATTTATTAAATATAAAAATAATTTTATATATTTATTTAAATGTGTATAATTAAATTAAAATTAAAATTTTATATATATATTTGAACTACAGTTAGAATTTTATATGTATAATTACATTATTTAAAATTCATATATCAAATTATATATTGAAATAAAATTAATATATAATTTTATTTTTTTTTCCCAAATATAAATTACACAGTTAGTTTTGGAGTTTTGGCACAGTTCACAGTGAGCCGTGAGGATGGTTGAGCAAGTAAATGATTGAGCAAACATTCATTTACTTTTGCTTTTAATTTAAACCTCCTTTAGTTAATGTGATGTTATTATTATTGATCCTAAATTCATTAAATAATCAAAGACAACCACCATGTTTCAGTTTTTAAAGTTTGTATCATCTAGACATTTCAAAGATGAAATTAAGAATTTTGTAGATTTATGTCTCGTGTTTTCGAACTAAATAGTGTGTGACGTTATAATGAGGAAGTTTTATTTGTCCCAACGAACAGCTAACATCACAACAAGAAGAGAGCCTTCGTCCCGATGACGCGAATGCCACATCACGACACGACGGCGTGTTTATCAAGCTTCTTAGTTTTTTTTTCTCAGTTAAACTCTGTTTTTAGTTTCCTACTTGTACTCTGATTAACCTAGGGATATTTTAGTCATATCTAGATTTCATATAACAGAAATATTGAGATTGAGAGAATTTCATTATTTGTTTTGAAGGATTTTTATTTTGGGGTTTTGGATTTTCCTTTGATTCTTTCCATCTTTTGTACCCTTCTTTTATTATAATGAAATCTCCTTTTGCTCTTGTTTTTTATCCTCTTTTAAGGATTTTTTCTATTTAAAATTTGCATGTTTGATCTTGTCGATTTTACTTTATTTACTTGTTCGCTACATACGGAGATTATTTCCCAACAAGCTGGTATCAGAGTTAGTTCGATTTCCGCATTCAACTCGTTTAGAGATGAACATCAAGGTTTGATATTGATAAGTTCGACGGCATTGCAAATTTTAATTTGTGGCAAGTTCGTATGTTAGCCATACTGATTCAGAGCGATCTTGAGAGGATCCTTACAGAGAAGAAGCCCGTAGACATGGAATAGTCACAAAAAAACTCTAACCACAATTCAATTATGTTTAACAAATAATGTGTTACAGGAGGTTTTGAAGGAGAAAACAACTTTTACATTATGGAAGAAACTGGAAGCCTTGTACATGATGAATGTAACACGCCAAACTCGATCCCTTAGAAGGACCCAAGTATGACGTGTCACTACTTAGAAATCACCCATCTTTAAAACTATTTCTGACAAAAACTTTGTATTATTTGCAGTGTTTGAATTAAACCTTTAATAAATACTAAAATAAAGTATAAGTCAAATAACGTATAAACTTCAATAAGATAATTTCATTATTCGAAATATAACATTATGAAACCATTCCAAAAACTTAGATGAAATTTCATTAAACATTGTTTATTAATCATAAGTTTTAGTTATAATTCCATCTCAAAATACAACTAGACATCACCCCCATATGTCATGCATAGTACAAATAAATACACGTCTTACAACAGCAGATGTCTTCTAGCGTAGTCCTTTAAATAGTCTTCCTTCAATAGTAGGCCTGAGAAAGAAAGAGAAATGGGGTAAGTTCAAAAGAACTTAGAGAGTTCCATAGAGATATCAAGTAAAATACTAATGGCACAATCCAATCTTTCAAAGGAATCCCTCAACATTACAGAGTTAGCCCAATGGCGTATATAAAACTCAGACAGACTTAGTATGCCAATGACATGTCACATGGGCGAATATTATACACCAACACAACATAACTCAGACATTCCATTTTCATGCTAGCTACATACCAGAGTTGAGAGTCAAATTCATATCAGATGTTTCCGTTTCATTCATATGCATTCTCTCCTTATAACTCCCATTTCAGAATCATTCAGTAGAATGTTTAATTATATTATGCCAATCCGGTTTGGGAAGTTACATAACATATTGCCTTTAACTCTATTTCCATAGATCAGTTTATATCATATCATTCATTTCAGAAGCAGATGGTAGTGGCCTAACATGAAGATGACCCACTTTTATCCCAGACATACAGAATTCAGCCTAATGACTCTAGACAGACAACCATTATTCACACACACATACATTGATAATCTTTTACAGAGTAAGAATACTTATCTTACAATATTATAAAGTAATGATAATCATGACATATGGAAGTAAGAAGGAGCCTACTAGAAAAATAAAAAAGTCTAAATAGCAGGTCCTTTGCCTTTGTCACTTGGACCTTCAATAGAGTCTTGAGCTAAAAACAAGGTTATCTAAAATTATCAAATTACTACTTCATCAAATCAAAACATGCATCATGAAACATTAACACTTAACCCAGAACCAGAAAGTTTTCTTCCTTAAACACCAGTCTGACACTTATGCATGCAGAATCGAAAACACGTAAATAGCCTTAAAAATAACCTAGGGTTCATAAAAGATTACTACTGAGCTAAAACAAACGTATGAGTTGGCTGACTACAGTGAACCCAACTTCAGACAGGTTTTCTGGACTTTGGTTTTCAGAAAATACAAAGAAAATCAAGGAAAATTGAATACAAAGAAAACACAAAGATTTTTCCATGAAGGCACTGCTATCATTATATACTTAAACATGGAGACAATGTTTAGTAGAAAAATCAGATAATTCCACTAACACTTTTGATTCTCGTGATTAAGTGCTTATCATAATTTAAGTCTTTTAACCTACAGTAGCTTAGTTCCACTCTAACTAAGTCTAAATTTAACTCACTAAATGACCTTACTAAAATAGTAAACAAACCTATTCAATTAGTAAACTAAGTGAGTTCACCAAAACATTTAGGCGACGTACACTTAATAGAAGAGTCCACCAAACCACAGATATTTTCCAAACAAGAGTTCACCAAATAGCACATACAAAGAATTCTATACTTAATAAAACAAACAATTTACTTCCCTATCTCTACCTTTAATTCACCAAAACACTTTAAACAATAATTAGATACCGAGACTTCGTTAGGCAGGTTATTACAATGAAATCCTTGGTCAACATGTTAGTGTTAAAACAACGTCTCTACATATTTAGAATGGTCAAAGGTGAGTCTATTAGATCTCATATTAGTGAGTTTGTTGCTCTTCTAAATGACCTAAAGAATCTAGAAGCAAAAATTAGCAACGAGGATCAGGCTATGTTATTGTTATGTTCTTTGCACTCTTCTTATAAAATATTTAGGGAAAATTTGATTTATGGGAGAGATCATCTCTCATTTGAGTATCTGAAGGGGAATATACTAAGTAATGATATACTTGGCAACGAATTAGGCCCAAACAAAAGGTCAGACAAGCAAGCCTCAATTCTAGTTGTAAGAGGCAAACAAAAATCCAGAAAACTAGATCAAAACATGTCTAGGGCGATATCTAAATCCAGAAATTGAGACAAAGAATGTTGCTACTGCAAGAAGAAGGGTCACATCAAGTCAGAATGCTACAAACTTCAAAATAAAATTAAAAGGGATGCTGAAAATGACAAGAAAGGTAAGAAAAAAAAAAACCAAAGTTACTGATGCTAGTGTAGCCGAAGATAAAAGGTGATGATTTCTTGTTAGTGTCGATGAATGAAAGCTTCAAGCTTACTTCCGAATAGATCTTAAATTCAAGATGCTCCTATCATATGTGTCCCAACAAGGAATGTTTCTCTACGTACAGTTTAATTGAAGGTGGAGTTGTGCTAATGGGGAATAATTCTCCATATAAGATAACTAGAATAGAAACCATACAAATCATGATGCATGATGGAATTATTTGAATATTGTCAAATGTCTAGTATGTATCTTGCTTAAAGAAAAATCTCATATCATTGAGAATTTTGGATCTAACAGTTGCAGGATAGTCATTGAGTCAAATGGCTTAAAAGTTTCTTGTGGAGCTCTCATTGTAATGAGAGGATATAAAAAGGTAGTCTATACATTTTGCAAGGGTCAATGATTACTGATGCAGTTGTAATTATAAAAAATGAGCCAAAGTTGACGCGACAAGAACCAACCTGACGTCAGCACGATGCGATTCTTTCTTTACAGATTCTGATTCAACTAAACTCTAGCACATGCGACTTGGTCATATAAGCAAGAAAGGTATGAAAATATTGTACAAACAAGGTCTTCTAGAAGATACTAGAATTGGTAAGTTAGGTTTTTGCGAACACTGCACTTACGAGAAGTAGACACAATTAAGTTTCGATTTAGCAGTGCACAAAACAAAATGGACTCTTGAATACATCCCTTCTGATTTATGGGGTCCAATTCCTAACATCTCAAAATGAGATAATAAATATTTCCTAACTTTTATTGATGATCATTCTAGGAAGTTTGGCTTTATTTTCTGCAACAGAAAAATGAAGTCTTCGAAATCTTCAAGCAATGGAAAACACTGTTAGAAAAACAGATCGATAAGTCCGTGAAATGATCGAGAATAAACAATGTACTTGATTTATGTTCATCTGAGTTTAATGACTATTGCAAACCAGAAGGGATAAAGAGACATCACACTATTATAGGTATTTTGCAACAGAATCGAGTTGCAAAAAGAATGAACAGAACCTTGTTGGAAAATGCTCGATGTATGCTTTAAAATACAGGACTAGGGAATGAGTTTTGGGCTGAAGCCACAAATTTGGAAAGCTATTTAGTAAACTGATCTCTACATCGAGCATTGAACGGTAAACTTCCCAAGAATATATGGTTAGGTAATCCTTCCAATTATTCTAATGTTAGAATTTTCAGTTGTCCTGCTTATGCTAAAGTCAACCAGGGAAAGCTCGATCCAAGGGTCATAAAGTGCATTTATTTGGGTTACTCTACCGGTACGAAAGGTTTCAAACTGTGGTGTCCGAAGGAAAGAATACCCCGACCTTCTGGCCACTTACATAACACTTTATATTACGATGGATCCATCTGCCTAAACATATTTGTTTTCTCTACAAAATACCATATAACAGAATAGCTCGAAAAGTATTAATGTTAGGTACATTCAACACGGGTTCTATTCTAGTACAAATAAATTGCATCCACATCTTGGCTATCAGAAACATGATTGCTTGATTAAAATTAGTTGGTAATTTGGTATCTGATCTATGGTTCCATATGCCTCTTCTTTGAGTTAAATATTTTACAACATCATCTATTTCTATGTCCTTAAATGCGTCTAGATTAGTGTTATCAAGGAAGTCATTTGTGTAATATTGGACGTTATAAAACTCACATATTTCTTGAGGTGTAACCCATACTTCCTTACCTATCACTGTTATGGTTTCCCATATTTCACTATATGAACTCCTCGTTTTTTGATCCCTAAAAGAGGCATAGAACTCCTGAATTATTGGGATAATCACATTTTATTTGGGAGTAACACAAAATTTCTCCCATTGATGGTATCGAACTAATGTCCAAATTTCTGTACATAAAACCATTAATGGTTCGAATCCTAATTCTTAAATAAAAAAATTTCCTTGTAGTTCAAGAAAATATGATTTAGCGTTTGGATTTTGAAAATTTTGAGTATCTGAAACTATCTCAGTTTCTTGTACATTAGTTTTTCTACTCTCCCTAGGAGGCATATTGGATATTAAAACTTAGAATAACTAATAGAATCAAGAAATATTCAATAAAACAGTAAGAATAAATTAAGAACCCTTAAGCTTGCTTTGTTTATCTCGAATTCCTCGAAGAACCGTATCAATGTTTTTCCGTCAATTTTTTGATGAGATACCTACACCAAATAAAACACCAAGATAAGAAAAGAAGATTTGCAGAATTAGGGGTTCCAATGGAAAAGAAGGTTTTAGGATTTGAGGGTTTTTTAAAAGGTAAAAAGGTTAGGATTAGTTTAGATGTGGTCTTAAGGTGTTTTTAGGTTTTAAATATAGGGGTTTTAAGGTTAAAAGCCGAGTAAATTAGAGTTTAATCAACTGGGTTATGCAATTGGTCAGGTTGACCTTGTAGAAAATTGCAGCGATATCGTGACACAGAACCTCTGTGTCACGACACCACTGGCAAGATGCCAATGTCACGACATTGGGGTTCGATGTCGTGACACACATTGAAATTTTTTAGCCTTGGGGTTTTTTGTCTACTGTATTGCGACACAGAGGTGCTATGTCATGACATCAAAATGTTTTTCTCGATTCCTTGAGCTTGTGAGTGGTGTTGCGACACAGAGGTACTGTGTTGCGACATTGATTTTATTTCAACCTGATATTCAATTCTCAAAGTGTTTTGATTTAGACAAAGCCATAATTTGAATAGAAATTAGATTCTAAACTACTGGTTAGTTAAAAATACTAATATACACAAAATTTTTAGTTCAAGAAGGTTAGGTATTGTTGTCGGATTCATCTGCTAGCTCTGTTAATGTACATGTGGATACTTTTTCGGTTTTGTTTTTGTCAGTGTGTGTCTAGCATCCGTCATGCCATTAGACTTTTCTTCGTTTATCTCATTTTTTTAACCTATTTCATCATGCATTTATCATAGAAAATACCTTTCACAAGTCAAAATGAGTAGTAATACTTATAAGTATTTTGTAACCTCATGGTCCTAAATACGTCTTATAATCTGGTTTCTATAGAGCATTCTCGTGATATGTTCCACTTTCGCCTTTTTCTTTTTTCTCAAAGTTATTAATAGTCTTTGTAAAATCTAAAAAAAATTCCAACACCAGGGATTTCTTAAAGTTTACTTCAAAATCTAAAGTCATATAATCATCCCACATCTTATGCTTATGTTGTTCGATTAAGCGCTCTTCCGATAATTTATTAATTAAGTGTTGATTTTATCATATGATTCGGATAAGAAGTGAGTGCTTTCTAATTTCCTTAATTCTAAGTTTGTGTTTCTTTGTAGGGTCATTTGGTTAAAAATAACCTCTAAGATAATCGAAATTCTATCAATACTTATAGTCCCTAACTTGATTCGTATTGTGAAATTCCCTGGGTTTACAAATTTTTGAGGTGCCTGATTTAGGATTATTATTTTACGAAGGTTATCCATGTTGCATGGGTCTTTATCTTTATAATCTCAAGTTCTTCTATAGTATTTGAAGTCTTTAATGATCCCTTTATTGGTTCCATAAAAGTTAACATCTCACAAAATGTTTGAAGTAGGGTTGAGACACTTAACTCGTCATTTAGATCTTGATGTTGCTTATATTCTAATTTTGATGAAATCAATGTTGTTAGGAAGGCAGATTTAATGTTTAACTCAATTAACAATTCTACTATTGGCTCTGTCTCACTCTGGACATTCTTTTGTAGGAGTGTTTTTGTTTTGAACTATTTGGGTTCCTTCTGATTATTTTCCCAACTTAGGGTTTCTTGGCTAGTCAAGTTTTCACTTTTCTCAATTACTATTGTTGTTGGGTTTTCATCTTCTTCTTTGCTTTCACCCAGATTTTATTCAAGCTAGTGATGAATTATATTTACTTTTGTACCCTTGTCACTATCTTGTAAATCTGTTGAGACTTCTCCTCTAAGCTAGCTCAATTTCAGAATTAATAGTCTCTGGTTTTCCTAAATTTTCCATTCTTCATAGACTTCTTCTTCATAAATTTCATTGTTATAATTTTCATCATCAGACCACATGTAATTGAACTTGTCCATGATTAATTTTGGTGGCTACTTCTACAGGAATCTTTCCTCTTTTCAAATGTATTTATTGGGAATTATTTGAAAAAAAAAAAGAAGAGTGATAGTAAAATAAAATAAAATAAATTTAACAACAAAATAAAAAAATCTAGGAATCGTATCTTCAGTCTTTAAAATTTCAAATTATTCTATTATAATGTAAAAATTAAAATTAACTTAGTAGCGTTGCCTCTCGGCAACAACGCAAACAACTTGATCACCTCCAGACGTACCAACATTCAAAATATGAATACTGCAACTGAAAATATAGTTTTGAAGTGGTGCCCGCAAGTATACAGGTCAGGTTGTAATATAGTTTTTACAACGGAATAAGTGAGTATTCCGAGGATCGTACCCAAGGGAGGCGAGTACTAAATTATAGTTAACCTAAACGCAAAAATAATTAATTAATAGTTTAAATAAATTATATTATGACAAAACATAAAGGCAAGATTTTTAGGTTTTTATAAATAAAGAAATAAAAACAACATAAATAAAAAGGACTTCGGAAAACTAATTTTTAGACTTAATCAAATGTAGACATGGGTGATTAGCTTACTTTGGTGATATAACTAATTCCTATTTCAGGTTTCTATTCAATTAACTAGTCGCTACCCTAGCAGGATCTCTCGATCTTCCACTAAACTAATGAGTCAATAAGAACTACTTATCTCTCGACTTCACAGTCCAAACTAGTTCTGGGCTAAAGGGTTCACAGATTGGTCATACCGATTTTGGGTTAATTCCCACCTAAATAAATTCTTAAGGTCATCAAGTCTAAGGTTTAAGTTCTTCCACTCCCAAATAGTTGATCTACTAAGAAAACCCCACATAACAATTAGTCAATCACACCTCCACTCGTTAATCCCCTATAAGAGGATTAGTTCCTCATGGAATCCATAAACATAATAAACTTGATAATAAAAAAAGTGCATAAATAATAAATCAAAAGGATTAGTTCCTCAATTGGATTATTAATGTAATGGAAGAGAGGTTTGTCTCCTCCATATATAGATGACGTACTAAATGAGGACTCTATACGATTAAGTCTGTCCACAATTTGTTGATATCTATCATCCTCCTAGAAAACTTTTACCGTAGATAGTTTCTGACCATATGTATAACATTCAGTTGGCTACTGACAGGAATTCATCACCATATTTTCTATCAATTCATACGCATCTTCGTATGTTCTATTCATTAGGGATCTTCTTACGACTTTATCTAGTCCTAAATGTGCGTACACATCCAACCCATTATAGAACATCTGAAACCTCAGCCACTTGAGTAATCCATGATGTGAGCATCTTTGTATTAGCATTTTAAAATGCTCCCAAGCTTCATGAAAGCTTTCTCCTTCTAATTGTTTGAACATTGCGATCTCTCTCCTCAGTTGTTCTACCTTGCTAATAGGAAAGAACTTTTGCAGAAATTTTCCTACAAGTTCATCCCATGTCATGATAGATCCTGGTGCCTGTGAATCTAACCAAGAAAAGGTGTTATTGATTAAGGATAAGGGAAACAGCTGAAGACGAATAACGTCATCGATGAACCCGTCGTATTTAAATATATCACAAAGCTAAAGGTGCTACTTTAGATGCTGATTTGGGTCATCCGTCATTGTGCCTCTAAATTGCATATTTTTTTGGATTATCTACATTATGGTCAGTTTTATTTCAAAATTGTTAGCTATGATGGTCGGCCTTGTGATGCTTCCTTGAACCATGTCACGATTTGGTAGCACATAGTCCCTTAGAGTTCTTTCATTGAACGCAATATGTATGTTTGCGGGTAGTTGCGATGGTGGTGGTAAGTCCTATGGGTTATTATTGCTAATCTTGTCAAACAGCAAGTTGTCTCACAGTGGATTGTAGCAGGTGGTTGATTCTACATCTATTGTTGTTGTTTCGACGATTTTGGCAAATTAGTCTCTCCGGATCAATAATTGGCTCTATAGGTGTTCCTCTACCACGAGTCATATACTGAAACCAAAAAGAAAATAAACGATGTTAGTAAAAAAAATGTATTATAATTTATTAATTTCCTAACTATTCTATTAAATGCAAAAAATTAAAATTAATTCAGTAACGTTGCCCCTCGGCAACGGCGCCAACAACTTGACCACCTCCGGACGTACTAACGTCCAGAGTGTGAATACTATAACTAAAACATATGAAATCGAGGCAGTGTCCGCAAGTATACGGGTCAGATTGTAATATAGTTTTACAACAGAATAGATGAGTATTCTGAGGATTGTACCCAAAGGAGGTAATACTAAATTAACTTTAACCTGAATGTAAATAGATCTAATTAGTAATTTAAATAAACTATATTACGATAGAAAAAAATGAAGGTCTTTTGGTTTTTAAAAATAAAAGAATAAAAATAGCATAAATAAAAGGAACTTGGAAAACTGAATTATAAACTTGATCAAATCTAGTTATGGGTGATTAGCTTGTTTTAGTGGTCATAAGTAATTCATATTTCGGGTTTCTATTCAATTAACTAGTCATTACCCTAGTAGGATCTCTCGATCTTCCACTAAAATAATGAGTCGGCAAGAACTACTTATCTCTCAACCTCACAGCCCAGACCAGTTTGGGGCTAAGGTGTTCACAAATAAGCCTTACCAATTTTGGGTGAATTACCACCTAAATAAATACCTAGGTTCATCAAGCCTATGGTTTAAGTTCTTTCTCTTCCAAACAGCTGATTCGTTAAGAAAACCCTACATAGTAATCAGTTAATCACATCTCCACTCACTAATCCCCTATAAGAGGATTAGTTCCTCATGGAATTAATAAGCATAAGAAAATTGATATAAAAGATATGCATAAAGAATAAGACAAGAGTAGATTTTAAAGAATTGTAACACCCCTCACCCAGTCCGGTCGTCAAACCCGGGCAATAGGATGCTCCAGTTAAATACCAAACAATTACAAACAAATTATAATTTTAAAATCTTAATTAAATATCAAAAAAATTAAAATTAAATAAATTAACATGTGTTCCACTCAGTTACGAGTTAATATCGAGCTTACAGAAAGTTAAAACTAAGCAAACAATCATTTTGGATCAATTTGAAACAAATTTGAAAAAAAAATAAGAAAAATATGAAACAGGGGACACATGGTCGTGTCCCAAGGCCGTGTGGAAGGGTTGAGGCCGTGTGGATGGGTCACATGGTTGTGTGAGTAAACTGTGTAATAACCTGATACCGTGTGAAATTGGGGTTACATTGCTATGTCACCAAGCCGTGTGAAAAAGCTCAGCCCATGTGGTTCAAGAACATGGTCATATGGCCAAACTGTGTACAATTCGAATATAGGGTCACACGGTCATGTCACTAGGCCATGTAACTCCCTGAGACCGTGTGGACAAACCTGTACCAAAATTTAATAAACCACATGGCCGTGTGGGGTGACCATGTGGGACACATGGTCGTGTGTAGACCATATGTCAGCCCATGTATACCTGAAAAGTGCTTTTGAAACCAAGCTATACAACCATGAAATGCTTAAGCCCCAAGATTTCATTTTAACCACATTTCAACCTATTCAAAGGCATCCAAAACAAGTTAAAAACATCATCTACAACAATCATTCTAGGTGTCTAACCAATATGCCTCAATTGGCACCTTAATCAACAATGCAAACTCAATTAGATGATCTTAATAATACCATTATGCCTTTAATGACACCTCGAATAAACCAAACCAAACATGTACAAGAATAACCAACACATCCAAATAAAGCATAGGTGTAAACATGACTTTTATCAATTCCATGCTAAGACATAATCTAGGCATAATATTTATCAAACCAAATCCAGACATCCATCAAACATAATGCCTAACATATATCTATTTCATCCATGAAAACATTTAAGAAATAACCAAAGCAACCACCAAGATATCAACAAAATGACCATTGCCATTATGTTGTATATATTTACATAACCTATATGGCCAACAAGATTCAAAATGCCATCAAACTCCAAAATCAACATTTCAAACACAAGACTTCCTAGGTACATGCCAAAACCAAATTAAGAGTATCACCAACACTTCAGTTAGTGATTGTCGCTAGATGCTGAATCTACATACAAACTGAATAGTACCTAACCCGTGCACGAAAAAAAATGAAATTGTACGCCAAGTGTTACTTAGTGGTATTTCTATAATCCGAATATTTTAAACAAAATAGACTATTAAAATGTAAAATTTAATTCAATTAATGACATGCAATATGATCAATTACACAGGTCAAAATACAAATTCTTTTCTCATAACCAAATCATTAATCAAATATCAATACATAGTAATTATATCTTATAGTGCATATGTTAACTCAATTCATGTATAAACATATTCCATCTAGCCTTTCATTTCATAGGCATTCATTGAACATCACTATCCAATATTCACAATTTCATTCATGATCTCATATTCTTTTCCACATTTCAATTTAATTTCTCATCATTTGCCATATCGGAAGTAAAACAACTTATTTGATCATTTATTTCCCTATTAACACGACTCGGATGGATATACAGATCCAACCAACACACAAGTTTACACCTAATGCCAAATCAGATAAAGCCGAAGCAAATAGTTGCACCCAGCACTATAAAAGAGATTGAAACCCAGTGTCTCATCGGTTAGAATGAAGCAAATTAGCACTCAGTGCCTTATCAACTTGTAGTCAAAGAAATTCCTAAACTCTTCCTATCTTATGGCATGCCAACTATAACTAACTCTACCCGAACAGTTAATAGGAGTTTCCATTACTTATTTCATTCTCAATCCATATACCAATTCACATCAATTACATCATTAACTCATTTATGTAATCATATAATAACATAAAACATTTCATTATACATTCAATTCCATATTTACATCAATACACACATCTCTCACATATGCTCAAATTAATCCTCAAGAACATCAATCATTTTTACCAATTCAAATACATATCAATTTCACAAATGAACTTATCTTATATTCTTACCATGCAAACACAATTCAAATGCAACAATTTATGAGTGATTCACAAACCATAGACTCCGAGCTATTCATCAAAGACTTTGTCTTTTCCTTTCTTTTTCGAAAAATTTGGGTTGACGTTAGCTACGGATTAAAACAAACAACACATTTCATCAATACACAAACAATTTCACATTCAATTACTAATTAGATCAATTTTTTCATTTTATTCAATTTAGTTCCTAAAATCGAGACTAACATAACTTTCACATTTAACTTCAAATCTTTATACCAATTTCAATCTAAGCCAAATTTAACTACCTATTTCTTATTTCTACCCCAAAATTTTGATATTTTTGCAATTTCGTTCAATAATTGACTTTACAATTTAGTCTTTTTTCACTTTTAACCTAAAAATCTATTAAATTGGCCCCTAAAACTTTAACTATTCAACTAAACTAACATTCTTAAATTTTAAAAATAACAAAAAATATAACATGAGTCAACTAGCTCGAGGTACTAGAATTTTGAAAACATAGAAATTATAAGAAAAGTGACTAAATTGACTAACCAATTGAAGCTTGAAAAGCTTAAACCTTTAATGTGGTGCATTTCCTCTTCTTTCTTTTCTTTCTTGTTTTGAAAATGTAGAAAATGAAAAGAGAATAGTTATATTCTCTATCAATCCACTAATTAACATTTTTTCCTTCATTTTGTTTTTTTTTTAACATAAATTTTGACTAAAGTTCTATAATATATATAACGTATAATATAAGTCAAAATCAGCCACCATTAACTAAACACTGTTTCGATGAAATTACCTATCTAAAATTCTATTAAATATTTACAAGTTCAGCGTAAACGGGGTCTCAAAACTACACTTTCTGACAAAATTGACTTTCGGTTCGTTATAAGAATCTTGTTTTGTATTCAATAATTGAAGCGTAAAAAATCCTCAAGAGTTGATCTCGTCTATAAGGCAAGTTCTTCGAAGAACATGTTAAAGAAAAGAACTAAAAATAAACCTAAAGCCTAAAAGAAAGAATAACTGAAAAGTAAATTACAAAGAAAATCTGAAAGTATCCAAGGTTGTCCTTAAACAAGTGCTAAATGAGCCTATTTAGGGTAGTCGTCGTCCTTAACCATAGCTTAGCTAACTTTCTTAGGTTTAATTTCCATTGTGCGGACCAAAACATTTCTAATCGGTAATTAACCTCGTACAAGGCCAGTATATCGCGAGACCGAAGATAGTATACTAAGGCTCAGGGTAACTTTAAGGGTGTGCCCCGACATCCCTTGGCTATGTCGTAACACGAAAGGCAGCATAGCAATTCTGGCATTCTACTCCCTATGCTGCGACATCAAACTTCCCCTGTTGCAAGCAGCGACCAATATTGAGTTTCTATGCCATTGAATGGTCTCTTGCACACTTACTAAGTAGTTAGCTCGCCTTTAGGCCTCATTCGGCCCCTAAGGTCAATAAAAGACTCAAAATAAACTTTATTTAATTTAAAATAAAATATAAAAACTTAACTAAAGCATAATAAAAGTGCTTGTATTTAAGCTCATCAAGTACGAAAACTAGTTTAATCTGTTACATCGAATCACGGCAGATCAAGAATCTTGATTGTATTTGACTGATGAAGTGTTGAAATCCACTAGCGTTTGATTGTATTTACAAATCAAGTCTCTCGAAGAACACAAATGAAAAGAACTGAAAAGAAATCTAAAACCTAAAGGAACGAAAAACTGAAAACTAAATTACAATGACAAACTTAGAATATGAAAAGTTGTCCCTAAACAAGTGCTAAATGAGTCTATTTATAGAATTAGGGTAGCTGTCGTGCTCAACCTTAGCTTAGCTAACATTCTTGTATTTAATTTCCATTGTGCGGACCAAAATGCTTTTGACTTGTAATTAATCCCGTACAGGGCCGATGTCATGACACCTTAATGTCTGTATCGTGACATCGAAGACAGTATACAAGTTTAGGGGTAACTTCAGGGGTGTGTCGCGACACCTAAGGTAGACTTGGAATTCTCATATTCTGCTCCCTATGTTGTGACATAAAACTCCCTGTGATGCAACACAACGACCAGCTTTGAGTTCCTATGCCTTTGAATGGTCTCCGATACACTTACTAAGTACATTAACTCACCTTTAGGCCTTATTCGGCCTCTAAGGTCAATAAAAGACTCAAAATACACTTTTTATTGAATTTAAACTAAACTAAGAAAACATAACTAAAACATATTAAAATTACTCATATTCAAGCTCCTTAAGTATGAAAACTAGTTTCATATGCTACACAGAATTACGACATATCACTAATCGGGCATAAATGCATTGATCCTACCAACCGCACCAGAATAAGCTCACAACCCAAAGTATATGAGTTGGTGATACGTTCTCAACCCTTAAGGTATTAGAGAATTATCACAATATGTACACGCATAGCATTGAGTCTCTCACCTATCAATACAAACCCTATGTCACGTTAACTATACCCGTGACTCTATATGAAAACATTAATAGGACAATATCCCATTACCAAGTATTGATATCATTAAGTAAACATATATAAATACAATAAATCTAATAACATATCATAATTCACATATTCAAGTATATACATACCTTTCATTTCTGAACATTTAACAAAACAATATAAACATATAAATATTATCTAGCAAACTCGAATTATGAGAGCACAAACTACATTAGCTATTCGTCAATTGCTTTACCTTTTCCTTTGCTTTTCGATGTTTGAACATTGTATTTAACTACGTTCAATAAATTTGGATATGAAAAATCTATCCAATATATAATTTGAACATA
This sequence comes from Gossypium arboreum, assembly GCF_025698485.1. Taxonomy (NCBI): domain Eukaryota; kingdom Viridiplantae; phylum Streptophyta; class Magnoliopsida; order Malvales; family Malvaceae; genus Gossypium; species Gossypium arboreum. The sequence continues at coordinate 6,639,220 of NC_069073.1, read as the reverse complement.
GAAATATGATAATTAAATATGAAGGTACTTTATTCAATTTAGTCTCTACTAATGCTATTATCCGAAACACTCGTATCTTACAATTCATCCAATTAAATTTAAATCTGACTTTATAATTATAATATAGGGACCTCCAATTATTATTCTTTAACAAGCTCCAAAATTTTTATATTTTACAATTAGGTCTTTAATAAAACATAATTTATCAAACAATTCGCACTTAATTCAAGCTTAATTCACTATCATCTAACACATTTCTATCATGTGTTTTTCCTAATGTAACTAGATTCACCCATGTATAACTTAAAGCTTAACATTCAAATTTCTTTAAGCTTTCAACAATGATGATTTGTTTAAAACTCTATCAATCTCAAATCCTATACATGGGTTTTACTTATCATGATTCAAAGATTAAAAATTCATCTAGAAATCAAATAAAATTCTCACTTACATGATGATTGAAGGGACGATAAATTGGAAATGGAAGAATGGATAATTTTCTTTTCTTTTGTAGTTGGACGACACTTAATTAAGGGGAAAAATGATGGCTTCCTTATTCTCTCTCTCACTTTCTTTTATATATACACTAAAATTAGTAATTTAATTAGATTTAATCTCATTTAATTGATTAATATAAAACCATTACTTAATATAAATCATATTAATAACAATGAATGAGTTTAATCATATCATCCCACTATTTCAATATTATTGTGTTTTAATTATTTTATAGTCCCTTATTTAATTTCTAATTAAATCTTTCTCCATTTTCTAAATTAAATTCAATAATTATTACACTTTTGTAATTCAGCCTATGTACTATTTTTAATAATCATTTTAATATAATATTATTTAATAATTCAACCCTAAACTTCCATACTTAAAATGACATCATTCGGTTTTAATTATCTACTAACTCAACTTAATTAATTCAATCCAAAATCAAACTTTACACCATTGTTACAGTATTGCAGCCATTAAGGCCGAGGGTCCTGCCCTGAATCCTTTTGAGGGTCCTAATAAACTTGTTTGGCCCTGGAATGGTGATGGAAGATTCACTGTTGCATGAAATTACTAGCCAATGGTGAGTTGGAGAATAAAAATAGTATGTGGTCATTACTGTGGTGATATAAGGGTCCACAACGTGTAAGCCACTTCATTTGGTTCTTAAGGGTCAGATTGATGACAAATTTTGAGAGGTTTCCCAGGTACTTAACTGATGATTCTTCGCGTTTTCTTTGTGGACACTGGCAAGAGACAGCATTACATGCTGTGCGTGATTGCCCGATGGCCGCTCATGGGCGGCGAAAAGTTATCCCGAACAACGCAGTGAATAATTTCTTTGCCATGGACCTTACTGATTGGGTGAAAGCAAGTCTTCTAAATTTGAACGATTTTCTATTTGATGATGTGGATTGGCCGACCTTCTCTGGTATCATCTGTTGGCGTTTGTGGAAAAACCAGAATAGGTTGACTTTTGGTTCACACCATGATTCTTCGATATCGATTGTGAATATTAGTTTGGGGTGGGCTAAAAGTAATAAATATAGAAATATCAAAGAGACGACGGAAGATGGACTGAGGAGGGAGTATGCAAGTTAATTGGCAAAGACATTTTTGTGGATGGTTTAAACTGAACGTTGATGCAGCTGTTAAAGCTGATCCGCCACTTGCGGCTGCGGGGGGATGAAGGATCTTGGGTGGCTGGTTTTAGCCGCTGCATCGGGATTTGCTGGGTGATCCAAGCTGAAATATGGGCGGTTTACGAAGGATTTCCACTCGCTTGGAACAAAGGCTTCCGAGGTAGAGTGCGATAATCAATGAGTGGTTAACCGCCTAAATTATGATGCGTAACTTTAGGGTACGTTTAGTTTATTGCAATGGAATAAGGCTGTAATAGAATAGAACTGTAATCAGTAATTCAATTGTTTGGTTGAATGGAATGGAATAGAGCTGTAATAGAATTCTTGTGTTTGGTTGAATGAAATAGATGTTATAATAGCATAGGAAAAAAGTTAAAATGACCAGAACACCCTTAACATAATTTTTTTAAATAAATAATTATTGTTATTGTTATTAAATTTTAATAAAAATAATAATAAATAATTTAATCATATTTTAATATAATTATTATTATATATAATTTAATAATATATAATTTAATAACATTTTTAATATAATTATGTTTTTATTTTTGTAAAAATATTAAAAACCAAAATATATCCTTTAATTAAATTTAATGATTATTTTGTAATTTTAAAATTAAATGACCAAAATATCAAATTATCAATAATTTAATGACTTGAGTGTAATTTAACCATAAAATCCCACCAAATAATCAAGCCCACCCACCAAAATCCCAAACTGCAATGGCCATCGTCACTTTCTTCCTTTTCACCTAAATTTTTCATCAACATGAACAAACTAAAGCCCAACAACCCAATCCAGGAGAAAGCTCTAGAAGCCACGATACTTGACAAAATGAAACAAAAGCGATAGAATCGTCTCGAAAAGCAACCTTCAGCAATTAATTCCTTCGGTTACCTAAATAGTTCCCTTCCCAAGCTTCTTCAACCTTTCGTTTCCTGCAAAAATGCCCTTTCCAGATCCTACATCCACCCAAGACTCCCCTCCTCTGAATCAGAAAACATATGTTCAGAGAGCCTTCCCCTTTCGATCCCTTTCCACTTATTCTCTGGCAAAATCAGGAACTCCGTCTCGCAAGCATTGATGTATCCCTCATTTTAATCCTTCAACAACAAACAGATAGGCAACACCATTCCAACATTTTTATTTTATCTAAAAAGATAAAATATTTATCTTTCCATTCTTATCTACTTGTTATGCTTAGAAATTTTGGATCCCAGAAATCCAAAAGAGCAACCAGCCATGACTTTCTTTTCTGCCTTAAAGACCAAACAGTAACAAAGATGAAGAAACATGCAATCTATTTATTTAAAAATTTAAGCAGATTTGATTCCTTTAGGTGTTCCTGTAGATGGATTGTTGTTATAAAATTTTGTTATCTTTTTTTCTGTTATGGTTTACTTGCTGCACTGTTTAGATTAAAGTGTTGTTGTTTTTATCGATTTTTTTTTGTTTAATTTTGGAGTTTTAGATGATTTTCTGCATGGGTAAAATGGGTAAAAAATAAAAAAAAAATCTATTTCAAGAATCGCCGAATAACCCATTCAGAGGTGGGAGTGCGTAATGGAGATTACGGGACTTTGCCGCTTAGCCCAGGAATGGCCATTCGGCTGAATGGTCATTCAGCCAACCAAACATCTGCTTAACTGTGGTGGGGTGAATACATCCGGAATTGCTAAGCTATTCATGTGAACCAAACATGCTGTAAGTGTGGTGGTGTTACACAAGAATTGGAACGTTAAAATAAGGCATGAATTTGGGGAGTCTAACTTAGTGGCTGATTACATGGCTAAGATAATGGACGTACAGGATCGGAGGCGAAACATTTGCTTTCGGCTGATGTTCAAGGATTTCATGCTGGATAGTTTGTTGTGTTCTTTCTTTAGGCGTTTAGCGTCTTTTTGTTACCGAAATGAATGCAAATCATAATTAAAGTAATTTTACAATATTTTAAATAACGAAGATTATGCGAATCCATGCTGAGGTCTACAAATCTGTTTAGATAAACTAGTTATATTAATCAATACTTAAATAATAACAATGTTATATTTAAATCTAAAATGGGAGGGAGGATTCAGCCATCACTCTGCTTAGTAGTGTTCAACGAATTTTGAAATATAAAGGACAGTGATGTATTAAACATGTTCCTAAAGAAGCTATATACAATGACTGATTGTTTGGCAAAACTGAGTTTAAAGTAAAAAACAAGTTTACAAATCTTCAAGGTCGCTTCTAATGATACCTTAGAGATATTCCAACAAAACAGAATTAGTGGTGCTTTCAATTAATTTAATTTTAAGTAATTTCATTTTTTATCACAAAAAAAATAATAATTCATATTTGCCTTTTGTTATAATAATATCTCTATATAATAACTAGCAATATTTTATTTTATCAAATATAAAATTTATAACCACAAGCTTTATTATTGGAATTAGTGAACCATGTTTGAAAGTCATTTCAATTTTATATTAGACAACACAAAAAGTTAATGCAAAATTTGATTGTTAAAAATCAAATTTCTTAGGGACATATTAAGAAAAAATGTAGATAAACTTGAAGCACCTGCATGGCCATTGTCAAACTCAGCATATATCTTTGTTAAGAATAGTATAAGGGAAGTAGGGTCAAATCCTCAGGGATTGAATTTGCACAAGTGCTTGTTCCTCGAAATCTCGGACAGAATCATGCCTAAGAAAACCTACGTACCTAGAAAAAAATTTAAAAAAAACAGAATTAAAAGTTTTGATTGAATTGAAATTACGAAAATTAAAATTAAAATAGTAGAGATAAATAGAGTTGAGGAAAAAGAGTTTTTATGGAGAGATTCCACCTCCGATTGTTTCGATCCACCTTGGGTTCAATTCTCGTCTTTTAGGTGATCCTTTTCAAACAAAATAAGCCAGTTATAGTGGAAGATAACGCCTACAACCACTAGCTCCAAGATTTTAGACTTATAATTTAGAGGAACCTAACTCTAGCCAATAATCGCTTTTGTGGGACCATCTTATACTAGACCATCACTTCTCAATGGTGAATGTCACGCCATTTTGTCTCTTGCGCTTGCCTACTTCTGACGCAGTAAGCTAACAAATCGACTGTGCACCTTTCCCAAAACATACAAAACGGCCATTCATTGCACAAGTTGAAAAGATCAACTTTTAAGGGACATGAAAGAAGCGTAAACCCCGCAATGCGGGGAAACGATGCATACTCGTTGAGAAGGCTAAGTGCAGATTTTAAGTCTCATGAACCCTTTTGGGGAATTTTGACAACCTTTGGCTAGATAAGTTTAGTGGCTTATGATTTTTGGAGAAAAAGAAATAAATGTAATGGAAATAGAATTTTTATTGAATAATGTGAAGGGAAATAAGGCTAAGCTTTTTGGGAGAGGGAGTGTTTACAGAAAAGATTAATGAAATTTGTGTCACTCCATCCCCATCCCTTATTTATAATCTTGGGAAACATAATGTATTCCTAATTAAATTCAAAAGATAAATACAAATAAATAAAAATAATTAAAGATAAATAAGGATAAATAAAGATAAAAACTAAGATAAATAAAGATAAGAGCTAAAATTAAATCTAAATAATAATCCTTAATAATTATTCTAATATAATTAGAATTTAAATAGAGTCTTGTGCTATAAAATCTCTTCTTTGCACTTTTGTCTCAAATCTTCCACAATTTGTAGTTTCGGCACCACCTCTTGCATGTTGGCCCATTTTATCTTTAAATTCACGCTTTTAGCCCCCAAATTTCCTTTTGCCTTCAATTTAGTCCCTATAAGATAAAAAGCCATAAATAGCTCAAATTAGTAAGATCATACTCAAAATAAACACATAATTAATACATAAAAATATGTCATTCTAGTGTATTATCAAATTCCCCCTACTTAGTCCATGCTTGCCCTTAAGTATGGTTCCTAACCACTGTGAAAATTAGAACTTTTACCATGATTGAAATACCACTCCAAAGTTTTATAAAAAGTAGGCATAATGCATATAAAAAATAAAGAGAACCTTTAGCTTGCTTTAAGTAAAAGTATTCCAATTAATACACACAAAAATTAAAATCGACTTGAATTATTTCATGAAAATTAAGTAATTTACTAAACTTACCAAGACACCTTATTTGTTTCCACCTTTAGCCCCCAAATGCAATTTTATTATTAATACATCATTTTTTTTCTTTTTTCTCTTTTTTTCTCCTCTTTTTTTTTCCTCTTCTTCTTATTGCTTAAGAATACATTGGACCTTTTGACGCGAAGAGAGATGAAAGCCAAGCACTCCACCCCGGTTACTAAGCCCAACATACTCCTAATTTATTATATTTTTCTTAAAAACATATCAAACCTTTTGACGCGAAAAGAGATGATAGCCAAACACCCCACCCCGGTTACTCAACCCAACATATTCTTAAAAAAATTATTTAATTCCGGTTAGTGGAGTTACCTAACACGTCACACAACCTTTTGACACGAAATAGGTGTAAGACCCAATTTTAACTCGGGCCTATACTACAAAAATAAAACAAATAAAAAATCCCAAAGTCCATTTACAGTCTAATTTTTACAAGCTCAAATACACTACCCAAATGGCCCAAAATTAAAAAAACCCTAGCAGCCCAAAAGCCCACAACTTTAACTTTCAGCAAAAAAAAAAAAAACCCTAGCCTAAGAGCTGCCTTCGCACCTTTTGCTGCCACCCACATGCCATCTGACACCAGCTCCACCACAGTCACCTGCAAACACGCAAAGTAGAAGAAAGCAGTGAGAAAAAAACAAAAGAGTAAACAGTAGCAATAATGTAAAATATTGTGAGAAAATCGGCTATAAAGCCATAAAGAAACGATTGTAATGAGGAGATTTTTTGAATGCAAAAACAGTGTTTCAAATATACATCTAAATACAAGAAGAAAATAATCAAGCAAGCAGAAAAAGAAACAAGATTCAAAAGCATATTAAGGGTATTTTCCTTTTTATTTTCTTCTTTTTTTCAAATCCGTTATATAAATATATTTATCAAAAAATAAAAAGGAAATAGTATACCTAGCACTTTGATTTGCCTGAAAAAGGGAATTTTTGAAGCTCTGACCGTCGTGCACGGTGGTCACCGGCGACGGGCCGGTGGTGGCTAATGACCTAAAACTGAAAAAGGGGGGAGAGTTTTTTTTGATGGCTTTCAGATTTTTTTTTTTTAGTGAGAAGGGAAAAGTGAATTTTTTTTGTAAAATTTTGATTTTTATAACACCCCCCATACGGCATCGTTTTGGGGCAAGCCACAAGCGCCCAAAACGGCATCGTTTTAGGCTTTGACCCATGACCCGATCTGCTCCAAAATGGGGGATCCGCGTGTTTTTATTTTATGGGTTATTTCTACAAATGGTCCCCCCGCTTTTGTGGCGCCATTCAATCAGGCCTATTTTTCGTTACTTTCATTTTTACAGATTTTACCCTTAAATTTTGTTTAGTTTTTAATCGGGTCCCCAACCCACTGATGCTTTGAAAAAGGACACGTGTCCTAGAGATGGGGTTAATTGCTTTTTTAGTCTCCGTATGTTTTTGCGCATTTGATTTTAATCCTTTGTTTTATTTTATTATTTAAATTGTTTGTTTTATTATTATTTTTTTACTTTTAATTTTATTTACATTACGATTTAGTCCTAATCATTGGATTTTAACCTTTTAATTTGTTATTTATTTAATATTTTATATATTATTTCTTTCAAATTATTTTACTCATTTTAATTTTTTTTTGATATTCTTTATATTAAACTGTTTTATTATATATATATATATATATTCTATTTTAAATTTTTTTATTGTTGGTTTTAAACTCTTTTCATATTATCTATATTGAATTTTTATATATATTGTTTATTTTTAATTTTTATTTATTATCTATTTTAATTTTTTATATAATGTTTGTAACACCCTAGCCCGTGTCCGATCGCCGGTATAGGCTATGAGGTATTACCAAGCTAAACATTTAATTTCAATCACATAATCTACCAACACAAGTATAAATCGAACTGAATACATACAGATTTATAAGTCATAAGTGCCATTTTCATACGGCCAAGATAATTACAATTTCAAAACATATTTTTTTGTTTTTTGTGTCAACAGTCCAACCTATACATGCCATATCGAGTCCAAAATATAAGCTGTACCAAAAGATCGATAGTATGAAGAAGCTGCGACGATCCCAGTCGATAGCCAAAATCAACAATCTATAAAACAAAGAAATAAGAAAGCAGAGTAAGCTTTCGAGGCTTAGTAAGTTTTAAGCAATTCATACTATTAATGCTCATCATTAAAATTGAACATTGAGTATCACAAAACTTGTATTCTAATTGTAATTCACTTGACCAAATATACATCAGTACATTAGTTACAAACCCCTTGGCCGAATATGTATGTATGTATACACAAGACTTCTTGCACATATTTTACTATTTATATAGATTATACTAATACCTTTAATCACATTCTTTCATATGGAGACTTACATTAACCAATTATATTATTGTCTTATCCTCAAATACCGAATTCATTTGCACACACACACACACACACACACACACACACATATATATATATATATATTTTGTGCTTTGATGCTATTAAATCACTTAAAAAAAATCAATTCAAATATAAGCACATAACACGAACCTTAACATGTAAAAAATATAATACTTACGTAACGATGTTTACCACTGATATTCGAAGTCGAAATCTTATTTAACTTACTGGCATCGGTTCTGTCAAATCTTAGAGCTCGGAATACATTACTAGCGCAAGCCTGCGGGTCTTTAACCCGGATATTTTCCCAGCACGTAGCCTGCGGACCTCAAGTCCGGATATATTTCTAGCATATAGCCTGCGGATCTCATGTCCGGATATATTTCTAGCATATAGCCTGCGGATCTCATGTCCGGATATTTCCAATCTCATACTCATTTGATCATAACACATGTCAGTCACCTTATCACTTAATAGTCGTATATTACATTCGAGTATAAACTCGATACGCACATCATCATTCACATTTCAGCTCAATGGTTATATCTCATATCACTCATTCTATTCATCATTTAATCTTAAATTCAAAGTGGCCATCAAACTATAAGTCATATACATGCATTATCTATTATACATCTTAATTCAAGTGCAAGCCAAAGATCACAATTTACCTACTATACTCTTATAGTGGTATCGTCAATTATATGCTAAAGGAAATTACTTAAAACTTACCTCAGATATATTTGAACGGTTGCGAAATAGTTACTCGGTTACTTTCTCTTTTCCCTTATTCGAAGTTGCCCTCCTATGCTCTTGAGCTTTAATTCAACAAATTTTAAACTAATCATTAATCGACTATTCAAATATTATTTTCAGAATATAATACATATATATTCGAATTTCACACATACAGATTATAGTAAGCTTATAAGAAATCAATAAGCAATTCATTAGCAAAATTTTTTTATCAATGTTTACAATATAATCACAATTTCACTATAAGCTGACTTCCTGAGCAACAGTCATTAAATTATTTATAACTGGAGCTACGAAACTCTAAATCAGTTTCCGTAAATTTTCCTTGAAAATAGACTCATTTACCTTTTATCCATAAAATTTTCAGGATTTTGGTTTGGCCAATCAAAACCAGAATTTTCTTAAAGTTTCCCTATTTCACTGTTTGACTATACTGACGACTCTTCACTCTGAATCAAATTTCTCATTGTACAGATTTCAAAATATGTTCTTGTTTATTTCATTTGAAACTAGACTCATTAAGGAGTCTAAGAATATAAATTTTATCTTATAAAAATTTTTACTATTTATAATGATTTTCTAAAAACAGAACAGGGATTTGGATTCATTCGACAACTGTCACACACAACTTTAAATATCTCTCTATAGGAAATTCCTTTGCTTGCACTGTTTATTTTATAAGAAACTAGACTCATTGAGCTTTGATTACATTTTATTCAGTCTCTAATTCCATTCCAACAATTTATGGTGATTTTCAAAAATCACGCTACTGCTGCTGTCCTAAGCAGATTATTACAATTTGCTCTTAAATTTCCAAGTCCAAACACTTCAGAACTTACCATTTGAGTTTAGAGCATATCATCATATATAATTAGCTCAACCTTCAATAATTCAATTTGCTAATTAAAACATAGAAATTTATAACCAATTCAAAATTCCTTAACAATGGCCGAATATCAAAAGGGCTATCAAAGGACATCATCAACTAACTAACAAGTTTCAATTGTAATTCAAAACTTAAGTTCACATTCGGCCATTATAAGCAAAACAACCATTCAAAGCTCACTTCAATTATTTAACAAATAATACTAATGTTTAATACTATCTCCCAATTTGGTATGAGTTACCGAATGAAATTAAACTCCTAATTCATGCACTAAAATCACATTCGGCACAAGCAAACTTCGTTTCAATTATGCCACTCTTAAACTTATCTATAATACCCTAAGTTCATTTAGTAGCTAGGCAACAATTATACAAAAACAACAAGCATAACAACAATGTACTTAACCAATTCCTTAAGCATACATTCGGCAATATATATATATTAATGACTAAAACACTTAGGCCGATTCTAAAACATCCATAAATCTTCATAATAGCACATGTAACTAGCTCAAATCTCAAACCATCTAATATACTATCAAAATATATATAACATTACAACCATTCTCTTTAACATCTTCCATAGCTGAATGTTCATATCACCATCAACTTCAAAATTTTGGCATGGGCTAAGTAAGGAACTTAGGATCTAGCTTAAACTATGCTAAGATTTAAAAAGAAAACTAACTTGAATTTCTTACCTTAATTTCCAGCTCAAAGGTGACCGAAAGACTTAAGCTATTTCCTCCCTTGCTCTCTTATTTTCGGCTAGAAGGAAGTAAAGATGAATTCTTCTTTTTTTTTTTCTTCACCCATTTTCTATCTTTAATAACCTTATTCTATATTATAAAACCATATAATAGAAATAATGCTAATATAATATATATATGTTATATAATAATTAACAATATGGCCGGCCACTAACTAAAATGGACAATTTGACATGCAAGTCCATACTTTTATAACATGCATTAATAGACCCTTACACATTAACCTATCACATTTTAAAAATGTCTCATATAAGTCCTATTAAATAAATTCACATTCAAATGAATAAATTAAAGATTGAAACTTTCACACATGCATGTTCACGCACAATAAGCATAGAAAATAACGGTTAATTATTTTTATGACTCGGTTTTATGGTCCCAAAACCACTTCTCGACTAGGGTCAATTTAGGGCTGTCACAATGTTCATTTTAAACTCTTTTTATATATCATTTGCTTTAAAATTTTTATGTATTATTTATTTTAAATTATTTTTACATATTATTTATTTTAAATTTTTCCCCATATATTATTTATTTTAAATCTTTGTGTATATTATTTATTTTAAAGTTTTATATATATTACTCGGTTTAAATTATTTTATATGTTGTTTACTTTAAATTTCTTTTACATTATTATTTTTAAAACTGTTTTATATTTTTTTATGTTATGTATTTTAAATTTATTTTTTTACATATTATTTAGTTTAAACTTTTATATGTCATTTTAAATTGTTTTATAAATTAGTTATTTTAAATTGTTTTATATATTATTTTATTTTAAATTGTTTTACATATTAATTTTTTAATTATTATTTACTTAAAATTACTTTTGTAATATCTATTTTAAACTTGTTTTTATGTATTATTTGTTTAGAATTGTCTTATTATTTATTTTAAATTACTTTATATTATTTATTTCATTTCTTTATTGTTAATGTTAATACTTAAATAGTGTATGTGGTGTGATTATTGTCATTGTGTATCATATTTCGATTATTCGTATTTTCACGTCATTGTCATTTGCTTGTATAATGTTGTATTCATATACTATTGTCCCATGCTCATTACTATATTTTTATTTCATGTCATCACATCGTGAATTTGGCTCCAACGTATTTATCCAATATAGATCGTTTTGTTTTACTCCAAACAAAATGAATGCACATCGTAAAATGTTGTACTCGCTGCATTTTAAAAAAAGGAAAATTTTTCAAAATAAGGCGATATTTCGCGTTTTGGAAATTTGAGAAATCGTACCCAAACTTACGGGATTTTGATTTTCTCGTTAAACCCAAATAGCCAAATACCCTTTTTGAATTCCAAAATACATGAAATTTCAATGAAAATTAAAGGCAAATTTATTCTCGATGACTCAAATGTCGCATCCTAACTTACGGGATGTGGCACATTGTTATCGCGGGACGAGTGGGCCTTTGATGCTTGTTTCAATTTAATTCAAGCATTTCTTTTAAAAATTAACAGAGGATCGTATTTTAAAACTTTTCAAAATTCTCAACATTCGACATTAAGACATTAATTAATCAATTAGGTACCAATTTTGGGCGCTACAAGGGTGTTAATCCTTCCTCGTACGTAACCGACTCCCAAACCTATTTTTCTCTGATTTTGTAGACCAAAAATCATCGTTTTAGTAAATTTAAACTTTTATTAAAATGGTTGAATTAATAGGTGATCCAATCATACCTAAATAAAAAAGATTGGTGGTGACTCCATTTTCATTTTTTTTAATAAAAGTCTACCCTTTTCAAAAAAATGGTTTCGACAATAGGATGACAACCCACGCACCCTACCCTGATTACTCAGTCAGTCATGTTTTAAGCTATACTCATAACCACGGAAACATCACAATTTATTATAAATGAAACAGAATTTTAATTAGGAGGACTAGGAAAAAACAATCAAGTGTCAAAAATAAGCTTCGACAACTACCTAACAGTCATGAACATAATTTTGGCATGCAATTGTGTTAAGTGTTCTTCTTTGCATTTAGACTTAATCAAGTTTACTATAAGCAAGATCGGTTAACTCTATTAATCATAATTATTTTAGCCTAATAAAAATAAAACAGTGGAGACGAAATCCAACTTAGCAAAATCATGATTAACTCATTAAACAAGAATCATACTCGCAGGTCAAACAGTGGGCAATTCTTGGTTAAAATCTTGGGCATGAAAAGAGGCAGAATATTTTTAAAAAAATAAATATGGGCAGCAACGAGCACAAAGCAGCAACAACAACAAAAACAACATATAAAATGACAGAAATAATGAGGAATGCCTCTCCCCCTGCTTAAAACACATTGTCCTCAATGTGAAAGAAAAAGGATAAAGAAAAATAGGTGAAAGTAAAAGGGTTTAGAAAAACTCCTCATGTAGTCATTGTCGTTCGTGCATAGTTGCAAGGAGAGGAAGGTTTGGTGTTGAGTGGAAGGGAGGAAGAAGGGGAAGGCATTCATCAGCTATGTTGACATATTGGGGCGCCGAGAATTGTGGTGGTGGGTGTAACACCCCCTAACCCCAAACCATTGCCGAAATAGGGTTACAGAGCATTACCGGACCTATCGGATAATTTACAATTAATTCAAAATAAATGGCATACATATCTTGATTTAATTATAAAGTCTCCATAATGGACCCTCGAGGTCCAAATTACACATTAGAATCGAATCGGCGGGACTTGTTAGGGTACTCCGATTTTTTTTATGCGAACTCAATATAACACCTTTATAAATATCTAACCTTCCCTGCAAATTTAAATCGAGACCAATCCAAATAAATTAATTCATGACTTTAATTATACACCTCTAATCATAACAAACTAATAATATAAAGTTCTAACATTTTTATGTTTATAACAATCTACATAAGATGTCTAATTGATTCATTTAAATTATCATTCAACAAAATTGCCCAAAGCTATGATATACTATGTTTAAGACATATGTAATTGTATGAAACAACCATTACCATCATTTATCATTAATATTTATGTATCAAAATAACAACAAATTACAACCTAGGTACATGCCATTTTCAAAAGAGAAAATACATCACCATGTATTTGAGTTCGAGATTGACTTGGATGCTGAGTCGTTAGTCACTTTTGTACCTAACCTGCGCACGGAAACAAACCGTACGCTGAGTATGCACTCAGTGGTATTTCTATAAACCAACACTTAAATAATTATAAAATACATATATAACACTACTCAAATTCAATAACTATTCAAATATTCACCTTTCAATCCAGTACTCTATTTTATTTCAAACTCAGTATCAATCATTATTTTTCAATAACAATTATTTATTTATTATTATTCAATAATAATCAGTTATTCAGTATCAAACAATCAATAATAATCTGTTATTCAGTACAGTAATTTAGTCATTCAGTAACTATCAAATATTCAGTGTAGTAGTTTAGTTATTCAATAACTATCAATTATTCAATACAGTAATTTAGTTATTCAGTAACTATCAATTATTTAGTACAGTAGTTTACCCTATTAACATAACTCGGACCTAGACGGACACACGGATCCAACCAACACACTAGTACAGAACATTGTGCCTCATCGACTTTGCCAAAGTAAACAGTAGCAGTGCAGTAGTTAGTACCTCATCGGATTAAACCGAAGCAACAGTAATAGTACGACACACAAAGTGCCTCATCGACTCAAAGTCGAAGTAACAGTACGACACTTATAGTGCCTCATCGACTCAAGGTCGAAGTATTCCTGAATACTTCCAATCTTATGGCATGTCAATTATATTCGACTCAGTCTAATACAGTTAATAAGGTATTCAATTCATTCTCAATTCACAGTAATTAATCATTTCACAATAATCACAAATTCACATACATTCAATTCAATATCAAAATACTAATACTTACCTTAATATCTTTCCATACACATATAATAATAAAAACAACAATTTAAATGTTAAGTTCGGTTTATAGAAATACAAACTGTAATTCTCGAATTACTCTTCGTCAACTTTCTCCTTTCCTTTCTTTGTCGAGGTCTCCGGTATTACGTTAGCTATGGAAATTAAAATAATTATACCATTAATTACAGCATTAATTTATAATAATAATTGAATTTCTATCCAATTTATATTTTTGTTCCAATTTAGTCCTAACTAGATTTATCTACTTTTCTAATTTAATTCACACTCTATTTCTATTCAAATTTCATTCAAACTCAAATTTAACAACTAAATTTTCAGCATATTTCACTAATTTCGGATTTTCCTCAATTTAGTCTCTACAACATAAAACTTATAGCTTACTTCACAATTTAATCCCTTTATTAATTCTAACTTGAAATTCTTTCAATTAAATCCCTAATTCATCTTTTTTGTCCAACATAAATTATACTTGAAAACCTATAAAGTTCTAAACTATCAACTTAATTTTATCAAAACCTTGTTTTAAGACTTTTAAAACATCAAAATTAAGAGAAAAGGACTTAATTAAGCTTACCAATTAAACTCTAAGCTTCAAATTCCCTATTTCTCCTTTTTCTTTCTTTTTTTTCTTTCTTTCTTCTTTCCCTACTCTATTTCGAAAGCTTCTATGTTCTTTTACCCTTTTGTTTCTTTTGTCTTTCTTTTTATTCTTTTATTATTTCATTTGTTTTATTTATTTTATTAACTTAATATATTATAATTTAATTACTATAAATATCTATCATATAACTAATAATATAATACAAATGTATACATTTACTTTTCTACATTTGTACATGATCAATACCATACAATTCATTTTTCATGATTTTATCTAATTATTTCATAAAATCTTATAAATAATTATTTAATTAATAACTATCTTTTTAATTTAATAAAAATAATAAATATATATTAATGAAACACATATATAAATTACAAATGTATATATTTTATTTAGTACACTTGGATTCATCATCACCTTACACTTGTCACCATTTAATTTATTTGTCATATAAAAAATCTTATAATATTATATAATTATAATAAATATCTATTTAAATAATAATAAATATCTATTTACTTTAATAAAAAGTAATTAATAAATATGTTACAATTGTATAGATATATTATTATTACATTTGTATTTTTTATCACCATCCATTTGTCAAAATCATATTTTATTTCATAATAATAATAATAATAATAATAATAATAATAATATAATTCAATTTAATAACAATAATATAATAAGATATGCTAATACATAAAATCTTGGATTTTTATTACTTATATGCCGCCTCATTCCTCTTTAATGGCTTAATTGCCATTTTGGTCCTCATTATTTTCTTTTAATTTATTATTAAACTTTTACCCTTTATTCAATTTAGTCATTTTTCCTAATTACTCTAAATTAAGCTAAATTCACTTAATTAAAATCTAATTAAACACACCACTAGACTCATAAATATTTCTAATAATTATTTACAAACCCATTTTGTTAAGATGGAGGCCCAATAATGTACTTTTCTGATGCCCGTGAATTTTGGGTCATTACATGTGGGGGTGAGGGAGAAGGGGGACGGTGGCTAAAGGGTTATTTGGGTGAAAATAGGGAAAAGTTTAGGGTGTGAAGATGTAGAAGAAAGGGCGTTTGGCTGTAGGGTAGGTGTTTAGATACAGGTTCTAGGTAAGTATAAAGTAAGGATGCGTTGTTCCTACTTGGAATAAGGATAGAATAAGGGATGTTTGTGAAAGCATGCCAATCCTGAGTTTTTTCTTGTCGGTTTACCCAGACAGAAGAAGAGAAATTTATTAATATCCAAACAAAATAAAGTAATAAATAATAAAATAATAAAATAAAAATAAAAATAAAAATTGGGTTGCCTCCCAATAAGCGATTGTTTAACATCGCTAGCTTGACGCCCCAACTAGTATTAGGGTTGTTCCAACTGAATTCTTTCGTTTGTATGGGCTTGAAAATTCTCCCTTTTTATCACATCCACCATATTTGGGTTGAATCTCGTCCTTGCGCCTCTTTCTTTGGTTTCGTATTTCCCTCCAAGAAAATCTTATGTATGCCTGTCAAAGGGTTAATCCCTTTTAAGTCAGCAATGGTCCAACCAATCACCTCCTTATGATTTTTTAGTACCTGAATCAAACTTTCTTCCTCGAGCTTGGAGAGTCTATTTGAAACTATGATCAGTAGGGTATTACCTTTCCCTAAAAACGCATACTTAAGATGTTCGGGAAACGGTTTCAATTCTAAATCTGGAGGCTGCACAACAAAAGGTAAAAGTTTAGTATTCGATGGAGACAATAATTCATTAACAGATTCATAATCATCAAAAATCAATTCAGATTTATCTTCATAAATTGATTCAAAAGTCTCTTCTGCTAATGAGTCAATTATGTCGACACGGTTTACGTTCAAGATTTCGCTTGGATGACCAATAGCATCATAAACATTAAACTTCACGATCTTCCTATCAAATTACATCGTAAGAGTTCCACTTCGAACGTCGATCTTAGTACTAGTGGTACTAAGGAAAGGTCGGCCTAACAAGAGGTCTGAAGATCCAGGAGTGATATCCTCCTTCATTTTCTCACATAAAAATCTGTAGGAAAAATAAGTTCGTTAACTTTTACCAATACATTTTCGAGGACTCATTTGGGATGCACAATAAACCTGTCTGCCAACTAAATGATAACACCTATTTTTGTCAAAAAAACTCGCGTTAAGTGATTCATAAATAGAAAAAGGCATTACATTTATGGAGGCTCCTAAATTACATATAGGTTTCTTAATTCCTAAGTGGCCTATTTTGTATGGTATAGAGAACATGCCCCTATTTTTTCATTTTGCTGGCATCTTCTGCTGTAATACTGTGGATACATTCTCATCTACACTTACCCTTTTATTACCAGTTAACTTTCACTTATTGGTGCAGAGCTCTTCAAGGAACTTGACATGGTTAATTCTCTTATAGACGCCTCGGTTTTCTGTTGAAAATCATTTGTTTCTTTTTGGAAATTAAGAGTTTGCTGCTGGAAATCAAAGACATTAGCTGCTAATTTATTGACCATGGTTTCTAGAGAGTTACCTGAATCTCGTGGCTATTGTGGAAACTGATTTTGATATGGCTGGCTATACCATGGGTTGGCCCCATAACTCAAGTTGGGATAGTTCCTCCATCATGGATTGTAGGTATTAGCATAATGGTCATATCGCCTTTGTGGTGGCCTAGAAAAATTTCTCACAGTATCTAAATGAACTATAATATCATCATACAAACTAGGACATGCATCAGTTGTATGTTTAGGTGTAGCACATATTCTGCATAATCGGGTTGGTTTTGCTTTTTCTACAACAAGAGAATTCACAATTGTAATAGTCCGATTTAGACCCTAGTCGGAACAGTGGTTTCGAGACCACGTAATTGATTTTGAAAAAAATATTTTAATATTATTTTCTGTGTCTGTGATATGTGAATTTATATCTGCAAGGTTTTTGTGATTAATTTGCAAAAAGGACCTAATCGCGTAAAGTGTAAAAGCTGTGTGCTAGATGTTAAAAGTACCAATTTGATTTGGATTATTTAAGTGAGGGTCCTTGCATGTCAAATTTACCATTTGTGTTAATGGTGGACAAATATGGACATTAGCTGGTGGATTTTAAAATGAAATAGTTAAGGTTAAAATAGTCATTTGTGTAATAATATGTTTTATAATAAAGAAAACATAAAATGGCTAGGCATTTTCACCTTTTTTGACCCATTATTTGAAAGAAAAAGAATAGAAAAGATCAAGCTAGGTTTCAGCTAGCTTAATCCTTGATTAAGGTATGAATTTTCGTCTGTTTTTTATAATTTCTACGTTTCTGTGATCGTTGCTTTGTATTCTTCAAAACCCATGTCTAAATTACTATTTCTGTTGAAGGTTATGAAATGTGCCATTGATGATTATATGAGATTTGTAATGTTTTTATATGGATTATGAAAGATATATGTGAGATTATCATACTTTGTTCTTGAATTTTTTATGGATTAGAGCTATTTGGGCTAATTTGTGAAAATGAGATTTTGAAGGACAAAATTGTGAATTAAATATGTTATTTGGGCTTGTATGGAAGCTACGTATATTTGGCCAAGCTATAGTCTTGGTGAATTTTGCATATTTGTGATTTTGTGAAAAATGGACTAAATTGTCAAAGTGTGAAAATGTATGGGTTAAAATGCAAAGTGCCCTAAATATGTGTTCATGGATTATTTTGAATGAAATGAATGGTTGAATGGTTGAATTTGAATTGTAATAGATCAAGAATAAATAAAATCGGACTTAGATCGAGGGAAGTTCAAAATAGTTGAATAGTCGACTCGTTTTCGTCCGAAATTCGTACAAGGTAAGGCAAATTACAATTACGTGTTAAATTGACTAAATTATGTGCATACAAACTGTAATCTGTGTTGGACGGCCTTAAGATCCTGATGAATAAATTTCGAGTAAACTCCAATAATATGCTAGTATCTGAAAAGCTCTGTATGTTTCTAAAAGAACGTTGACATTAATTTGAGATATCGTGTAAGACCGTGTCTGGGACACAGATCTCGATTTGAGATTTAAGTGTAAGACATGTCTAGGACATAGGCATCGTATCTGATTTCGAGTAAGACCCTATCTGGGATAGAGGCATCGAAACTGAATTACATGTAAGACCACGTCCGGGACGTCGACATTGTACCCGTTTATTAGTGTCTATATCATTTCTGAATCATCTGATGATAGAATACGAGATATTAGAATGAATATATAAAATGTATAATCTATACAGGTACGTTTGTATCATACTAAATTTCTGAATATGAAAGACTGTAACGTCCCCTAACCCTATACCGTCACCGGAACAGGGTTACGAGACATTACCAGTCAATACAGTCCAATTTTGGTCATTAATTAAAATAAATATTCACACACATCCTAGTTTTAAGATGTCGTCCCTTTAATGGGCCCTCGCGGTCCAATATGAACAGTAAATTCAATTCGGGACTAATTTAGAATCACTACGAATTTTTAGTAAATTTCAAAATTCATACTACATACCATTGCCAACCATAATTTACTCGTTTCATCAATACTTTTACAACCTAAATGACTCTCATTAAACATCCTGGTACATGCCATTATCAATACTCAACATACTTTACCTTAATGAATTCGGGATCGTCTTGGGGTGCTGATTCAACGTACTATCTTTACTTAACTGCATGACGGAAACAAACCGTCACTGCGAGTATGGTATACTCAATGGTATTTCTATAATCCAAACAATTAATAATATAACAAATACTTAAGATCATAATAACAATTACAATTATTCAATTGTTTATTCATAGATAAATTTCAACTACTTACCATATAAATTTTATACAAATCATATAATAAACACAATAACATAATTGTTCAATTCTTAACTAAATCCATTATTATTTACTCCATTCTTTCACTTACTACTCGGTATAGCTTTCCTTAATTTACTCACAATTCAATATCATTAAACTATATTCAACTATACACTTATCAATCATATTCCATTTTAATTCATTTCAATAACAGTCAATTTCATTTATATCATATCAACTTACTATCCTCGATAGCTTTCAAGTATATACATACGATTCATATATCTCAAATCACATTTCAATTCATCAAGTGGCATCATATATCATCAATTCGAACTCCAATCATTTCATGAACCTTTGGTTCATATTTTCAATTCATATCTAAATTTTCAATTCTCAATTCAATTTCTCGTTTCATTTCAATAGCTTGATCAATCAAATTTATTCGATTTATCTTTCACTTATTTACCCTATTAACAAACCCAGGACTTTGACGGATACACAATTCCAACCCAAACACACCATGACGGCACATTGTGCCTAAACGGTACATAGTACCTGATCAGATATCGACACATAAAGTGCCTAAAACGACACACGAGGTGCACGAAATACGACACATAAAGTGCCGATCGATAAAGCCGCAAATCTCGTACACTTCCGGATCCTATGGCATGCCAATTATATCCGACTCACCCGACTAGTTAATAGGGTATTTCATTCACTTTCTCAATTTAATAATTCTTTCATCAATATCTCATTCCGATAATTACACATATTTACCCATTTTCACAATTCATACAATTTCATTCAATTCAACAAATATATTTCAATTATGCACATTAATTCATAATTCAATACAATTCAATTTACTTTTCAATACCAAATATTCAAATATCACAATCTCATATATTCACATCAATTTCCTCATATTTCCAATCAATATATTTTCAATATAACATTCATTCAATATTCAAATTTCTACATAAGTCATATATATTATATAATTCAATCAATATAAATTCAATCAAAATAATTTCAATCAATATAAATTCAATAAATTCATCGCATACCAAAATCAATCCATTCCAATTGTAAAACATCATAATTCTAACACTAACAATTGCCATATGTATATAAATATAACAAATAATAACTAAGTTCGGATTATAGAAATACAAACCCTAATTTTCGAGCTAACTCCGTTGACTTTGTCTTGTCCTTTCTTAGCGAGATTTCGGTACCACATTGACTACGAAATTAATACAATTCATAATCATTAATACATTACTAATTCATATCTTGAGTTAAAGAATTCTAAATTAAGATCCGCTAATTTTTCCTGAAAATAGACTCACAAATCTTCTTACAATAAAATTTTCAGAATTTTTGGTTTAGCCATTAAGTACAGTTTATTCTTTAAATTCACCCCTATTCTGCTGTCTGACAGTTTCGTTCCTTCTTCACTAAAAATTAATTATCTCACAGTACAGAACTCAGATAATATTCCCGTTGATTTCTCCTGAAAATAGACTCATTAGGTATTCTAAACATATAACTTTAAGCCTCTAATTATTTTTCTTCAATTTTTGGTGATTTTTCAAAGTCAGAACAGGGGAACTCGAATTCATTCTGACCTTGTCTCACAAAATTCATTATATCTCATAATTTACAATTCAATTGCTTATATTGTTTCTTCTATAAGAAACTAGACTCAATAATATTTAATTAAATATTTTACTCATCCTCTAATTCAATTTCTACAATTTTTGGTGATTTTTCAAACTTAGACTACTGCTACTGTCCAAAATAGTCTTAGTACAAAATGTTGATTTACTTTAATTTCAATTTAATTCTAACTAAATTCACTTACTTTTCTATCTTAATTCATACTTTATTTCTACTCAATTTTTAACCAAACTTAGACATAATTATCTATTTTTCATCATAAAACCATAATTTCGAAATTCTTTCAATTTAGTCCTTAAAGCATAAAACTTATGAATCACTTTACAATTCAATCCTTATATCATTTCTAACTTGAATTTCTATCAATTTAGCCCTTAATTCATCATTTTATTTAACATGGACAATATCTAGAAATCTAATAACTTTTAAAATATCAACTTAATTTCATCAAAACTTTGTTCTAAAACTTCTAAAACATCAAAATTAAGTAAAAATGGCTTGATTGACTTACCTATTAAAGCTTAAAGCTTCAAACCTTAAATTTTCTCTTTTCTCCCTTTCTTTCTTTCTTTTTCTCCCCTGCTCTCTATTTCGTTTCATTCTGTTTCTATTTCCTTTCATTTGCTTCTTTAGTTTATATAATATAATATAATATAATATAATTAAACCATAAAATATCTTTATTATATAATAATATAATAATATAATAATATACTAAACATAAAAAAAATCTTTAGATTTTCTTCACGATAAACCGCCTCAATTTATACTTTTTGTATAATTGCCCTTTAAGTCCTTTTTATTTTCTTTTAATCTATAATTCAACTTTTACCCCTTATTCAATTTAGTCCTTTTTCTTAATTAAATTAAATTCACTTAATTAAACTCTAATTAACCACTCATTTTACTTCGTAAATATTTTTAATAAATATTTAAGAATCCATTTTTCAGAAACGGAGACCCGAAAATACACTTTTTCGGTAACGGTAAAATTCGGGTCGTTACTCTGTTTCTGTGAAATAATTAATGCGAAGTATGTATGAAATCATGAAAATGAAATATGACATGTATACAAGCAAATGAGCATGGTTAAGCTCATGAATTATTCTGTGAAATGGTTATGAATTCTTACTGTTGATTTGTACTTTATATGATTTAATAGTTAAACCAATTGAATTTGGCTTACTAAGCTCTTTGTAGCTTACTCTATGTGATTTCTGTCTGTTTTACAGTTATCGTAGCTACTGAAGGCTCGGGGATAGTCGAGGATTGTCACCACTCTATCGAACTCATTTTGGTACTTTTGAAAGTGTATATTTTAAGTATGGCATGTATAGGCTGGAATATCTATGTATTTAAGTTTTGATATGTATATATGTTATGCCATGAGAGTTGGCTAGCAAATGATATGTTTGTGCTTAGTTTTGGTATGGATTTGAATAAGTTATTGAATGATGATGATTTAGTTATAGTAAAGCATGTTTTGAGCATGGAATTGGTTAAAAATTTTGGTATAAATGTTATTTAATGTTGCTTGTAGGAATGACCCAAAAAGGGGTGGCAATTTGGCTTAAACCAAGCCTGCATTGTGCCACACGACCAGGGCACACAGATGTGCCTTGTGGCCGTGTATGCAAAGCAGTAACCTCCTAAGACCACACGGTTAAGACACATGGGCGTGTCATATGCCCGTGGGCTTAAGTCAATAGCTAGCTAAGTATCACACGGCCATAGCACACGGGCGGGTCTGTTGGCCGTGGGTGAAAGTCAGTATGTATGCCTTGTTTTGGCACGGTTTGGTCACACGGGCGTGTGACATCAACAGAATTGAAAAATTTTCTAAGTTCTGAAATTTATGAATGTGTTTGATTTAGTCCCGACTATCTTTAAAAATATATTTTAGGTCTCGTAGACCTTCATAAGAGATGGATTGTAGATGATTGCCTATGTATTAATGTTATGTGATATCTGTGATTCTGAATTGGTCTGAAATGTTCTGTCTGTCTGGTAATGCCTCGTAACCCTAATCCGATGATGGTTACGGGTTAGGGGTGTTACAACAATATTAGTAAGTCTATCAACTTTATCTTTTAAGGTTGAATTACTTAGTTGATAAACCCTTCTAGGGGGTTTAGGATCGACTCGGAACTATTGAGTATTTGTAGCCATCGTAGATATCAAGTCCATTGCTTGTTGGGGAGTCATGTTGACCAATGCTCCTCCACTGGCGGCATCCATCATATTCATCACTATGGGCTTTAAACCTTAATAAAAGTATTGGAGCAGAAACTTTTCTGTAATACGATGTTGTGGGCAACTTGCACACAACTTCTTAAATCACTCCTAATAGTTGTAAAGAGACTTTGATTCTTTTTGCCTTATCCCAACTATCTCCCTTCTTAACTCAGTTGCACGTGATGCTAGAAAAAACTTGTTGAGAAATAAGCGAGAAAGATCAGCCGAAGTTGTAATAGATCTAAGGTTAGATAAAATAACCATTCCCTAGCAGAATCCGCTAAGGAGAAAGGGAAAGCACGCAATTTGATTTGATCCTCAATTACCCTCTAAGGTTTCATGTTAAGACAAATCATATGAAACTCTTTCAGATGTTTGTAGGGATTTTTGTTTTGCAACTCACGAAAAGTTGGCAGTAACTAGATTAAACCTGACTTCAGTTCAAAATCAGTATCCATAGTAGGATACGCAATGCACAATGGCAGTTGTTCTGCTGGAGCTTCGATCAGTTGCCGAATCGTTTGAGCCATTATTTGATGTGCTAGATTCGTGTTTTTGTTAACCCTAGATTTAACTTCGTCGTCGACTTCGATTTCTGGTGGTGGGTTACTCTGAGTCCCAACCACTCCTAACTGCTTTTTTCGTAACTTTGTATCCTTGTGGTTAGCTCTCACAGTCTTCTCTATTTCTAAATCAAATCCAAGAATACTTGGAGCAGATCTGGTCATAAGAAACAAAGAAACAAGATTAGTACGTTACCAATCCCCGACAACGGCGCCAAAATTTGATGTGGTCGTTGATAGCACTAAAAATATCCTATCCCTATAAAATAATGAAAAAGAATAGTATAAGGGAAGTAGGGTCAAATCCTCAGGGATTGGATTTGTACAAATGCTTGTTCCTCAAAATCCCGAACAGTATCGTGCCTAAGAAAACCTGCATGCTTGGAAAAAAATAAAAAAAAATAAAATTAAAAGTTTTGATTGAATTGAAATTACAAAAATTAAAATTAAAATTAAAATAGTATAGATAAATAGAGTTGAGGAAAAAGAGTTCTTATGGAGAGATTCCAGCCTCCGGTTGCCTCGATCCGGTTGCCTCGATCTGCCTTGGATTCAATCATCGGCTTTTAGGTGATCCTTCTCAAATAGAATAAGCCAGTTATAGTGGAAAAGGATGCCTACGACCACCAGCTCCAAGATTTTAGACTTATGATTTAGAGGAACCTGACTCTAGCCAACAATCGCTTTTGTGGGACAATCTTATGCTAGATCATCACTTCTCAATAGCGAATGCCAAGCCATTTTGTCTTTTAGGCTCGCTAACTTTTAATGCAGTAAGCTAACGAACCAACTGTGCAATCTTCCCAATACAAAGCGATCGTTCATTGCACAAGTTAAAAAAATCACCTTTTTAAGGGACATGGACGGAAACGTCAGTCCTATAATGCGGAGAAACGATGAATACTCGTTGAGAAGGCTAAGCACGAATTCTAAGCTTCATAAACCCATTTGGGAAATTTCGACAACCTTTGGCTAGATAAGTTTAGTGGCTTATGATTTTTGGGGAAAAAGAAATAAATGTAATGTAAATAGAATTTTTATTGAATAATATGAATTGAGATATCGAGTGTTTACAGAAAAGATGAATGAAATTTGTGTCACTCCATCCTCTATTTATAGTACTAGGAAACCTAGTCTATTCCTAATTAAATTCTAAAAGATAAATACAAATAATTAAAGATAATTAAAGATAAATAAGGATAAATAAAGATAAGAGCTAAAATTAAATCTAAATAATAATCCTTAATAATTATCCTAATATAATTGGAATTTAAATAGAGTCTTGTGCTATAAAATTTTTTTTTGCACTTTTGCCCCAAATCTTCCACAATTTGTATTTTCAGCACCACCTCTTGCATGCTGGCCCATTTTATCATTAAATTTATGCTTTTAGCCCCCAAATTTCTTTTTGCCTTCAATTTAGTCCCTATAAAATAAAAAGTCATAAATAGCTCAAATGAATAAGATCACACTCAAAATAAACATATAATTAAAACATAAAAATATGTAATTCTAGAGTATTATCAGTCAAAATCAGCATATATCTTTGTTGGATATTCCATTTGAGCAATGTGCATTAATTATCATTTTGACATTTGGGTGGATGAAACGAAGTAAAAAAATCTATATATTTTAAACTAGGTGGAAATTGCTAATCTTTAATTTCTCATATGAAAAAAATCCAATTCAGTGTTGATGGAAATGAACATTCCATGCAAACAACACATTAAGATTAGGTGCCATAACATCTTCATCTCAATGTATATCCCTACCTGCAGCATAGATCCACAAATCTTGCTTTAAACTTGGTTATGACTGCCACAAATCTCTACTAGTTGATCACCATTGTTGCAGTGATGCAGCATGGGCGGTCAAAAATATTGCATTTTTATTCAGTTTGACTTTGTCTGCAAGTGATAAAATATATTTCTTCTGCTGGAGATTGCAGATTTCTAGGGATATTCTGACAATTAAAAATATAAAAATTCTACAACACTGAAACAAGTTCAAGGGATCGATTCTCAGCACCATCAGGTAATGAAAAATTTTCAGATATATTATGATGATTAGTATTTGTTATTGTGAGGACGGTGAAGGGTATCAGCAACTTGAATCAGGCACATGCAATGTCCATGTTCACTGCTTTCTTACCCTTCTTCATCATAGTCTTTACATCCAAGTCAACCTCTGTTAATAAATTATATATAATGATGTTTACTCTGGTTAATGGATGCATGATTAGTTGACTTTTTCAGAAAAATCAAAATGGGGTTTTGAGTTTGACTATCAATATCCAGGCAGGAATACTATATATATATATCAACACACACAACTTCATCAGCTATAATTTCTTTGCTTCTCAGTCTATTTTCTTCACACACACACCCTCCCCCTTCCCCAAAAGGAAAATGGCTTTGGAGATGAATAGTTTCCTTTCTTGGATTTTGTTTTGTCTAGCAGCAATGGTCTCCACCATTTTCTTCAAACACAGGAAACGATGTTATGGTGCAAAGAGGAAACTCCCACCAGGGCAGCTTGGACTGCCATTGATAGGTGAAACAATGGAGTTCTACAAAGCTCAACGCAGTAACCGGTTGTTCGAGGAGTTCGTCGAACCCCGCGTTGCCAAGTACGGGAAAATCTTCAAAACAAGCCTCATGGGATCACCAACTGTTGTTGTAAATGGAGCCGAAGCCAACCGGTTCATATTGTCGAATGAGTTCAAGTTGGTGGTAAGCTCATGGCCTTCATCGTCAGTTCAGCTCATGGGGAAAAACTCAATCATGGAGAAACAAGGGGAACAACATCGTTTCCATCGAGGTTTAATAACCTCTTCCCTCAGCAGTACAGCGTTGGAAACTTTAGTGCCTAAAATATGCATGGCAGTTCAATTACACCTTCAAGAATACTGGCAGGGAAAGGATAGTGTTAGGCTTTATTGTTCAACCAAACTTTTGACATTCACCATGGTGTTCGAATGCTTGCTAGGGATCAATGTGGAGCCACAAATGTTGGACACTTTCGAGAGGGTTTTGGAAGGTGCTTTTGCTCCACCACTCAACTTCCCTGGTTCTAAATTTTCAAGAGCCAAGAAAGCAAGGGCGGAGATTGTAAAGATATTGGAGAAAGTAGTGGACGAAAAGAGAAAAGAAATGGAAAATTGCAGCATGGTTGGAGAGGAAAATGGATGTATGCTACTCTCAAGATTGGTGGGTGCAATGATTCGAGGGGAACTCAGTGAGGAAGAGGTTATTGACAATGTAGTTTTGCTGGTGTTTGCAGCTCATGATACAACTTCCTTCGCCATTGCCATGACCTTCAAAATGTTAGCTCAGCATCCAGACTGCTACTCCAAAATCCTTCAAGGTAATAACAGTAATATCAGTATTTGGGCTTTCCTTCCTCCTTAATTCCCTGCTGATGAAACCCTCATTCGTTTTGACAGAACATGATGAAGTAAAGAAGACAAAAAAGGCAGGTGAAATGCTGACATTAGGGGACGTGAAGAAAATGGAGCGCACATGGCAAGCTGCACGAGAATGCATGAGGCTGTTCCCTCCGATCTTCGGGTCTTTTAGGAAAACAGTTGCGGACATTGAATATGAAGGATTCACCATTCCCAAAGGATGGAAGGTACGTACGTAGCGTAGCTTATATAGCTGTCGTCATAAATTTCTTTGGTTTTCTGTCGTGTTAAATGGGCGCATGCAGGTGTTATGGACAGCGTATGGAACACATTACAATGAGGAATATTTCAAAGATCCATTACGTTATGATCCCAGCAGATTCCAGGAATTCGTGCCGCCCTATGTTTATGTTCCCTTTGGTGGAGGGCCAAGAACTTGTGCTGGCTATCAGCTGGCCAAGTTGAATATATTGATCTTCCTGCATTACGTAGTCACTGCTTACCATTGGTCATTGCTCCATCCAAATGAGCCAATCATTATGGATCCTCTCCCTCTTCCATCTAAGGGAATGCCTATCAACATTTCTCCCAAGCTTATCACAAACCCAAATTGATTCCCCTTTTTTCCCTATTTAATTATTTTCTTTGTACACAAATTAAATATATTCTTTTCTATTCTTTGTCCCTATTTGTTTCAACACCAATTGTTTTCAAAGGAAATGAAATCAAATATAATTCTATATTTTTTATATGAAAAGTTCACTATTTTCCATTGAAATTTATATATACAAGTAAAACAGGAGCTAGATATAATTTATAGAAAGAATAAATTCCAAAAGTATAAATCTCACTTTGATCAAATAGGTAATGTTAAAAATAAACTTTAATTTTATATAATTTCATTTGATTTAATTTTCATAAATAGCTAACATATTCATTTAATATTGACATATTACATATATAAATAATTATATTTATTTTATATATAAAAATTAATATATTTATTTCTTTAAATGTATACAATTTAATTAAAATCAAAATTTTATGTATACATCTAAACCACAATAAAAATTTCATATGTCCGATTACATGTATCAAATTGCAAGTTAAATCAAAATTCATAAGTGATTTCAATATTTATAATTTTATCTTACCATCTACTGCAAAGCATAAAATGTTAAAATAATATGATTTTTATATTTGTTTCAAAACTTATATAAAGCAAGAAACAAAAATATAACATTTCTTTTTCATTTTTTCCCATCCACTTTTAATGTATAAGTGCCTATAGAAAATGCCAGATTGACCCAAAATTTTATAAATCCTTTGCCTGGGTCTGAAGTAAACAACCCAAATCACAAAGGGAGCTCATATTCCAAACCTACCGACTGAACCAAACCAATAACTTGACCCTTGAACAAACCTACTTCAATATACCCATGTATACATACATAAATACACTTGGGTAACAGCTGCTGAAGGAGAATGAATATAAAACGAGTTGCAAATGTTACGCAGCCTAAGCCTATACACTTACTCAGGTAACTGCTGCTAAAGGGCAACAAAATCCCCGACAAAATGCACCTGTCGGGTAATAGCAACAACACAGTACATTTTTAGAGGGAACTATTAACATACAATATAACAGTTAATGTGTTATGATGTACTAAATGAAAGAATTAATGAATTCAGATGGTTGGCAAAAGCAAATAATCACGACTAAAAAATTTGTCATCAGCTACATAAACAATTACTTCCACTTATATCCAATCCACAACATTCTTACAGGGGATGTGGATCTTTCACACACTGTGTGGCATCTGATAATAATTTATGACTAACTGGCTTCAGACCCCTTCTAAACCACCAATTTACAAGGGTCAGTTCTAGTTTCCGCACCTGCAAACATTTAGTCATTACAGTTCATCAAGCATTTGAAAGTAATATCAGATATTATACATACTATAAAACAATACCAAAGCAGAGATGAAAAGGGTAATAAACAAGCAAAAACAGAAAAGACAATTGCAGATCATCTTTTCACCAAGGTCTTATCTATGTTATATATTATTTCATCTTTGACTGCACTGTACGTTTATTTTCCATTTAGAACACTAGCAAATTCAGGGGAAGAAGAAAAGAAAAACAGAGACTTGGCTTTTATTATTAAAAGATTAAAACAGCACATCAATAGTCATATGCTTCACACTAGAAAATTTTAGCACATTATTTCATATATGGAACCCAAAATATTTCATGTTTGACATTAGAAAGAAGGAAACGTTCAAGAGAGTCTAAAACAAACAAATAGCTCATAGTAGTTTCATTGCATCCAATCTTTCTAGAGGCGCTCTAGCAGTTAGCTTCCCAAACCCATCCTCCTGACGTGAAAAGCCTTTCCAACAATGCCTCATGATTGTAATTAATTAAAAATGGTAAGAGGACGATTAAAAAATTTTCCATGTTCAGTATATTTGTCTATCGAAATAACCACCTTGAAAACAAGTGGTCTATCTACCAGTGAATAATTGTTGCTAGATAGAGGAAGTTTGTTGGACATCCATAATAGATAAAATCCATAAAAATATGAGCAAACTAACTCAAGCCTCATGCAACAAAAAATATTGGGGAATGAAATTTTTCCACACAGATTTTTTCCTAATGTAGTGCTGGCAATGGAATCCAATATCAAGGAAGGCCAGAAGAAACATTTCACTTTAATGCAAGATGCAAGTTAGTAACAACTGGAAGAGATTAAATAGTTCCATCAAAGAAAGGAAAACCAAGATCTAGGTGATCAACAAAACATTATATCGAGGAACAAAAAATTCACCACTACAATTCTCATCATTATATATCTAGACATAAGAAGACTTATTTTGAGAGTTGAAGATTTCATCAAGAGTCACAGATTGAATTGTTGCAGAACCCTAAAAGACTTAACTAGAAAAAGCTTAGGTTAGAAGACAGTCTCTAGCAGTCAAACCGAGAACACAGAATAGAAAATAGCAAGTAAATGGATGTCTGGTCTACAAGAACAATAGAGAAAAGTTCCAATATCTTAGGAACAACTAAAGTTTAATTTCCGAGATTAGCCTTCGGCAGCAAGTCACCCTCATAATAAGAGAACAAAGGTACTTTCCCAGGGATTGACTCAATCTCATCTTTTCAGATTGTTCAATAAGATTCTTTAGAGCACAAAAAATTAAAATTAAAAGGAAGTAATCTGAAGGAAGGAAAGGAAAGGATAACCAACCTGCCTAACAATGAATGGCTCCTCAACAACACTTAAAGGTTCAGTCAATATAGTCAAAAATCCATTTCGGTTTCCATAAACAACATCTGTAAAGGGCCGATCACCCACCTGCCATAAACATGAATTATGTCAGCAACATAATCCATAAACAAGACAAAATCAACCACCTAGTTTGTTCTATCACCCTTTACATACCATGATAAGTTGTGACGACTTATATCCAAAGTGTTTCTCAATTTCTTCAGCTGTTCCAGCTGGTTTCTTCACCTCTACAAAGACATGTCAGATGGAGGCCCTAATCAATTCTAGATAAACTAAACATTGTTGACATAAAGTAACAGTACCTGTGTGCTAAACCTTACAATCTTTAGCAGCAATTGTAATTCATCCCAAGCTTTTTACATGCTTAATGTTTTAATATAGGATTGAAACTAAATACGGTAAAAAATCTATTTATTTCTTCATAAATGCTATAGAAACGAATTTGGTAACAGACTAAAACTAGAAGCTTGAACTGAAAGGGGAAAAAACCTTACTGTGCCTTATTACTTTAATCCCAATAGTCCCTTCCAGTTTCTTCGCCTTTGAACCATCATAATCATACTCTAAAAGACCTTAATTGATCAACAGAAGGGGGGAAACAAAACATCAGCACATTGCACAAAGGCAGGGTCAGTAAAGAATAAAAAGCACTCAATCTCAAAGAGCCAAACAAAAAAATCACCAGCAGAGTTACTAAAGACGGCGATATCAGGGCCAAAAACATCTTTGCACTGCTCGATGGAAGGACGGAGAGGAGGCCAAAGCGTCAAAGAATAAGGAACAGTAATCGTATTATCCTTATCGAAGACGACACCTTTAAACCCTCTTCTACGGAGCTCAGACCAATTAATGCACCTTATATCACGCACTGCAACATGCGGCAACGCCAAGTGACGGTCTTTCACGAACACTCGAACCGAAAACACAAGGCCTTCAACATTGATTCTTTGTCCCACAGCCGCTTTCAAATCCGTCCACCACATGTTTGTGAAAATGACCCTTAGGAAACCCAAGAACTTGGTCTTTTTAGGATGTTTATCCTCTTCTTTTTCTTCGTTATCTGGATCTGGGTCTTGATTGCTTACTGTTTTTTGGCTGAAGGTAGAGTAAAATTGTTGGAGAAAAGTGGATTTCTGATCTCGGTATGTGTAGCTGTTGGTTCTATTGGGGTTCTCTTGCTGGGGTGTGCTGAAGTCGTGGGTTGTTGTAGTAGGGAGGGCTAACGAACAGAGGGTTTTGAACTGTGATTGGGTCCTGGGGAAGGAAAGATTGATGGGTTTGTGTTCGAAATTGAAATGAAGAAAGTGGATGGGAAGGGGATAGCAGCAGCAGTTGGGGAATGCAGCAAGTACAACCGGCTGCATCTCCAATGTATTGTTTTCCAATTTTTTTTGTGGTTCAATAATGTAATTGTTTTGTAATTACTCCATAAAGAAATGCAATTATATTTTATTAAAATTTGAAGTGAAGTTCTTTAGGTAACTTTCGACCAACACTTGGGTCCGGTGCGCTTGAGGGATGAGGATTGCCTCGCCGCCAACCATTGATTCGTTTCTTAGATTTTACCACCATTTTTTTTTTGGTTAAATCACATTTTGAGACTTAAATTTAGTAATTTTTTTCACATTGGGCCTGAACTTCTTTTTGTCCAAGTTAGACTCTAAACTTGACAAATGTTCCCATATTAAGACTTCAATTTTTTTTATCCAAGTTAGTCCTTAAAAGCCCTAAAATTCAAGCTTTATTGTGAGAATGATTGTCAAATTCAGGCCCCAATATAGAAACAATTGCCAAGTTTAGGACCTAACCTTAACAAAAAAAATTCAAACCACAATATAAGAAAAGTTACCAAATTCAAGCCCCAAATAATGATTTAACACTTTTTTTACAATATTTTTTGGTAGATATTTTTTTGTAAACATTGAATATGGACCATGACATCAGTTGGTCCTGAGCCAAATTCGAGTTAGGTTTATAGATAGAATTCACAAATTTCAAGTTTAAATTCGATTGAGATTGAAAAATAAATATTAATATTTTTATAATAGTTTATATCCATACTATTATTCAAATCTTTGACTGAATTGGTGTCACAAGTTAATCGGACACCAGCTCGGTTAAGAAAATTACAAAATATTCTTTTGTATTTAAAATAAGTAATATTATTCGAGGACATTTTAATTTCTTTTATTTCAAAAAACAATAAAAAAAACATATGCCTATATGGAGGGATTTGAACCAACACCAATTATATTAATAATGTTGTTGATTGAGATGATGCCATAAATTAACTCGACATTAACTTAGGATTGATGATAATACCATGATAAATAATTGTATTCGGTTAGAATTCTTAGTCTAATGTATTTATGTGTTTAAATTTTATTTTACTTACAATTTAATCTATTTTTTATTTTAATAGCGTACATATTTAATGTGTTACTATTAATTAATTTCAAATCTAAACATTTATTTTTTTATTATATGTTATTTTTAAACACAAATTTATATTTTAAATATATGATTTCCACTCACATACATATCTTATAGAGTTTATAGATTTAATTTTTATATTTTATAAATTATATAATAATCACATCCATTTAAGCCCCATAAATAGATAATGAATCCTTTTTAAAGTCTATGTTCAAAAAAAAATCCTTTTAAAGTCTAATTTCGCCGATGATCCCTATAGATTAGCCAAATATGTCCCGGTCCTTTAATTTATAAAAATTAAATCCTTGTACTGTGTCAATTTAAAAATCATGATCCTATCGATAATGTGAAAACTTGATGTTTGTTAATCGATTGAAGAAGTCATGTGCATTTTTTTTAATCAAAAGATTAAAAATTAAGTTTTTTTCTTAATTGAGAGCTCAATTGGCATCGGTATTATTGTTGGTGCTGACGGACGTAAATTCAAGTACACTGAAGTTTATTATCCTCCTATCGAAGGGTTAGAGAGGAGTTATGAGTAGTTTTAAACATTAAATAAAAAAAAGATATGATAAGAAATTATAGTAAGATAAAAAGTAAACTAAAAAACACTTAAAAGGACAATTCAATTTATATCGAAAATGTATTGATTGATATAATAATAAATTTAACTTTTAATATTTTGTTATATTTTGATAATTTAATCTTGCTTGTAAAAAATTAATAAATTGAAGATAACATTTGTTGATTAAATTTGATTTTACCAATCAAATTCATATATAATTGATGGAAACACTAATTTCATAATTAATTATCTTTATTCTTCACTTTCGAGATTTAGAGGTAAACATTCGATTGAATTAAGTCGAATTGAGTAAAAAAAATTTTGAGTTAATTAAATTGACGGGTCATATTTTATCATCCTAATTGATTTAATTTCTTTTTTGAATCAAGTCAATTTGAGTTGAGTCGAATCAAGTGAAAATATATGAATTAAATTAAAAAAGTCCCAAAATTATTATTTTAAATTATTTTAGAAATTTTTAGAAATTTTAAAATATATATAATTTTTAAAAAGTACAAATTTTAGAATGTTTATAAATATTTTGAATTTAAAAATTATTTTATAATTTTTGTTATGTTTATTTTCAAAATTAAATCCAAGAAAGCTCATTTTTAAATTTATCAGGATTTATTGTTTGAGTTATTTGAAATATAAAATTCAAATAAACTCAAATTCAAATTTAATTATTTAAAAAACCAAATAATAAAAAATCGTTTTTATTTTATTTTTAAAAATAGAATGAAAATTTATTCATAGGTTTAAAATTGTGAGCTAGCAAACAATTGAAAATTAAAAAATAAATTATAACAGTAAACCTGAAGTCCGCATGAACAAAACTGAGAACCCAAAAAGAATAAAAAAATTTGGACACTAAAAACAAAAAATCCTAACCTCATTCATCTTCCACTGCAGCAATCGTTAGTCAGGACCGCTGCCTACTACAGAGAAACACCACAGCAGCCGCAAAAAGGATAGCCACCGCCGGCACTCCCAACAACCAACCTTTAACCTTCGACCTCCCTTTAATGGCTCCACTCGTCTTCCCCTCTACCCGTTCCTTCACTTGCAACATGTTAGACTCCAACAACTTGGCCCTTTCCTCAAACTCTACTATTTCCGCATTGGTTTTGTCCAACTCAGCCTTGGTTCTGGCCACCTCCGCCTGGAGTGCATTCGCTTTCTTCTTGAGTTCATCTACTTTCTCCTTCATTTCCTCTTCGAGTCGAACTTTTTTACTCCGCTCTTCCGTTTCCCTCACTTCTAAAACCCCTAATTTCCTCTCCAAATCCCTCTCCCTCTTCTCGATCTCCAATTTCTCTTTCTTCAACTCCGAGATTTCCTTCTCCATTCCTTCGATCACCCACGCTTTCTCCTCTAATCCTCGTTTTAACTCCACCGCATCCTTGTTCGCTTCATCTATTTCACTCATCGAAGTTATCAAATCATGTTGCAGCCTGGAAACCTCGTTTTCAAGTTCGGCGGATCTCGAGGCCAGCGATTCCAGCACCAGTTCATCTTCCCATTGATCCGTTTCTGTTTTCCTTTCTACTTCCCTGTGCCGAAATTCATCGATTTCTAGGGTCAGTTTTTCGATCGTTTCCTTCACCTCCTTGTTCTCGTTCCTCAATTCAAGCTTTTCTTTCTGAAGCGCTTCCAATTTTTTAGACAGTTCCTTTAGTTTGGCTTCATTCTCATCGCTCCTCCTCGTCATTTTCTTTTCTTTGGATGCCTGCAAAAATCACAGAGAAAAAAATGAAAAATAAAAACCAAATTTAAAAAAAATTTAAATTCCATGAAAATGTCAAGAAGAAAAAAAGAAAAATTTAGATTCGAAAATCCGGGAAAATAACGGTTTCGAAAGGAACGAATGGTGAGGCGGCAACGATGATAACCGGAGAAAAGTTAAAAAAAAAAATCATTTAGCAAAATTAAGGTGAGAGTTGCGTATAATTTTAAAAAATTAAATATTTAGTAATTAAATATTTGTATAACTCAGTGTTATTCGTGTTGAACTTGTATTGGTTTAAAATTTTAAATTGTGATTGGTTTATTCATTTAATTAAATAAATTTATCCGAATATATTTTTAAACAATTATAATTTTTCTTTGGTGATAATAAACAAAACATACTATTACATTAATTTAAACTAGGCAAAAGTGCCATTTGTTTTATCAGAAGATAAGATTTCAAGAATATCTCCAGGTGGATTATCAAACACCTGCATACCTGTCTCCCCCTCAGAAGTCATTTTAGCTAGACAATAAGCAATTTTGTTGATCTCTCTAGGAATATGCTTAAGAATCCATTGTCCTCCTTGCATCAAAATCCGTTGGATCCACCTGAGTAACGTAGAACTCAAATCCACTGATGTATTATCTTTAATAACTAAGACTGTCTGCAAACTGTCAGATTGACTTACCACCCTATTGAACCCTTGTCTTTGGAGAAGAATAAATCCATCTAAAATACCCTATAATTTAGCATCAAAGACTAACCACTTCCCTAAATAATGGTTATACTCGAAAATCCAATCCCTATTCTTGTCTCGCAGCACTCTCTCGGCGGCGATAATTTTTGAGTCCAACTTGACAGCAGCAAAACTAAAAGGTAATTAGGGTGGTAGGCAAGATGAGTACCTTATAAGTCCAAGGTGAAAAGGAGAATCTATACCGGTAATTGAACACCCATCTATGTGATTAATGATTAAAATTTATGAGTAGAAGGATATCAGGAAGGGAGATGAATGAAGGAAAGAATGTACGTAAGTAAAAGGTAAGAGTCCGCGGTTATGGCAAGACACGTGAGAAAATATTAAAACTTGTTAAATGGTTACAAGGTCAGCTAAGGGAAGATCGCTTAGCGGCCTATCCGTTAAAATAAAAGTTCCAGAAATGAATCAAAGACTGCCAACCTAAATTTGAGAGAAATTGTCTCCAGATAGATCAAGGATAAATTATTAGTTTAGTGTCATGCACGTAGGAGCGGTACCCTTAGAGGCTTCGCCTCGAGGTCGAATAAAAACATTAATAAATGAATAAAAATATAAACAATGATAATTTATAAATTATACAATAAACCGGAAATAAGCTAATTTTAAATGATTTATTTAATTAACAAAAACATGAATAAATGAATTGATCACACCGTTTAATTCACTCAATAAACAAACCTCACTTAAAATCTACAAATATATAAATTCATATTTTTGGTAATAGGTTAGAATGAACCAATATCATAAAAATATATTAATTGAACCAAGCATGAGTGTATAGCGCAGTGATATGATAGTACCAAATTTTATTGATTGAATCAAACACGAGTATATGATCCATCACCAATCTTACATTGCATGTAATTAAACCAATAGCATTAATATTGGACGAAGAGTGTTATTATTATTTTTATTCTATATAATAAAATTAAACGTATGACATGTAGTATTTTTCCCATTAGAGCCTATGGTTTACCTGAGAAAGCTAGCTTTCCTCACTTTTTACAGACTCCACTAAACAAAAGGATCCATTTACTTCGTAACACTTCCCCTAATCTTTCACTAATACATCCTTGTCATGCCATATTGAACCGTTCCCGCCTTCCGTTGAGCAGGGCCTGTTGCCGCAGCACTTGCACCAACACCTATTCCACTATAATGACCTCTTGGCTGCAGCAAGTTCGTATCATTGGTGATTCTATTGTCAGCCGGCTCCACCTTCTTCACTCTGGTCATGAAAAAGGGGTTCGAGTCGATGTTTATAGCTATATCCGGTGAAAATTTGGCTGCCATGCTGCATTGAGGACCTTGTTTAGCTTGGGAAGGCAACTCCCTTTCACTTCTTTCTTGATTTCCAGTGTTAGATTTTGAATAAGTATATGCAGGGTGGACAGCCTGTGGTGGAAGACCTGTGCTTCTTATGAACGTTCTCGTATCATAGGCATCTTTCATGATTGTTCCATTCTCATACAGCACAACGGGGCCTACTATCTTTCCCGGTTTAGCTGAATAGAGAAAATATGTCGGTTCAAGCACCAAAAATAAAAGAGCGAGCAGAAGCAGAAGGAAGGGTGTGCTAGGATAATCTAAGATATTACACATACCTAGTGGGATTCTTTGTTGTGCCTGCAAGGATTTTGAGGCTTGATATGCCTCCTCTGCATTTTGTCTCTCTTTTAAGGACTTGAGGCTTGGCTGCTGCTCTTTAGGGGCAATGGTATTGGAATGTACAATTGTTGACCTGTAAAATTCATAGGATTACAGTTTCAACCATCAGATTAAAGCAAAAATAAAATAAAATTGCTGTACGAACAACCAACCAGTTCCAATAAAAGGTAACATAAAAAAATGATGCTCTACCAATAGCCTTTTTCCTTTCTTTTGGCTCATTGAAGAGCATTTCCACTGCAAAAGTAGAAGCAAGGTATTTGGCTCTCAATATTTTTTACTACACTATACCTGTATACCATACATTATAAGTGCATCAATAGTATTTTTTGGAAGTCCACAAGCACACGTTCGGCCATGAAATGAAAAATTGAAAGTAAAAGGTAGAGAATAATATCTACCTCGGAAGGGAGACATGCTTTCTTTCAAGTGGAATAACTGGTGCACTTTTACCACCATTTTCCTCGAGATGTGCAAACTGCTTTTTGAATTGATCAACCGCACTGCATTAAAAACTATACATTAGAAATAACTACAAGCAGCAGCAGATTGATTAATACTATACATTAGAAATAACTACAAGCAGCAGCAGATTGATTATTAATGAAGTTTGGTAAGTTGAGAAAAGCAATGAATAAACAATAAATGAAACCTTGGATAGAGAAAGTTTGTCCTCTCAGTTCCATTCATATGATCTTTCAGCAGCTGAGGATGGTACTCCAGTATCTCACGGAAAATTAGCTCTTGTATATCATCTTTTGTGACCCTTCGCCTCTCAAATTCAAACTCCATCTTTGTAATTGGTTGACATGAAGGCTCCCTCTCAACTCTTGCCAGCCCCTTAAAGTAAGGATCAGCAAGGGCCTGAAACATACCAAATTAAAAGATGCTAGTGTTATAAACTCACAATGCGGATTGATATCATTTATGTAGTTAAAAGAAAATTTGCAGCAACAAATTGTCAGGGAAGAAATCAATACTCTCCAACAACCACAGACCTCTTCAGCTGTTGGCCGGTCTTTTGGATCAAAGGCAAGCAATCTTTGCAGTAGACGTAGAGCCAAAGGATCTGCATTTGGAAATTTTTGTTCAAATGGGATTGGTTGCTTTTTTCTCATGCTAGTTAAGTATCTTCTTGCCTTTTCATTACGAACCTGTGAACAAGAATAAGAAAAAGAAGTTAATAGCAGTTATGTCTGTATGATCAAAAAACTGCTCAGAAGTCTTGACGTGCATACTCGAGAGATGGTATCTAATGAAGGTGTACCAAGCAGATCAGTCATCAAATCCAGCTGGTGAACTACGTTTTTACCAGGAAAAAGTGGCTTCCCAGTTAATACCTCAGCAAAGATGCACCCTATACTCCATATATCAATTGCAGGTGTATACTGCATTAATTTTAAGCAACAAGGATAGCAATCAGAGATCGGAAAATAAACAGTAACACCACCATGAAGCATTTATTCCAAGTAATATGAACGCCAATCAAAACCTCACAAATTAAAAAAAAAAACCAATCATGCAACAACCATTCAAAGTAAAAAGAAAAAGAATCAAAATTTGGAAAATGAACAGAAATCCATTGTGAAATGCTTCATCTTATATGTTGCTAATACGGGATGGGACATATAGGCTGAAGGATATCATAACTCGCATACTACATTGCTAATAAAATGTTTTTTGAATGTTCTGCTAAAACCATATTTGAATTTGATAAAATAATATGGATAAAAGTACACAACACACACCATTTCAAAAAACTTTGCATTCATTAAAATTTGAAAAGTATGGAAGTGGGAATGACGTGTACTAGAAAATAATTTGAGTTCAGTAAACATTCAGAAAACTCATATTAGCATAAAGTTAGATACTTTGAATCATTCATTTCGCATTGGAACATCTAGGCAGACAAAAAGCAATCATTTCATGATATAAATTGCTCAGTACTACATGCTAGGAAGTTCTTATCAACCTAATAATTCACCTATATGCATTTTAGACAGGAACATATGTTAAAATAGCCACACTTTTAAATTCAAATCTTGATCCAAATTAAAAATTTAGATATACATAAGAAACTGAACAACTAGAAAGAACATTGCATGCACCACAGAATGAACTAATATAGCTTCATCCAATATGATCTCATACAGGGAATAAATGCATCACATGATTTTAGGTTTGTAGAGTTCCAATCTTTAAAGTCTATGCAAGAGGACGTCTTTACCTTGGAGAAAAAGGATCCACAGAGTTCTGGAGCTCTATACCATCTTGTAGCAACGTAATCCTGAAAATGCCCAACAAAGAAGTCCATAAAATCAGCAAACCAGTTCTTTCTATTGTGATAAATGTAGGAAACAGTTATAATCTGAAAACATCAAAGACTGGTAATTGTAAAAGGCATACCGTCCAGAAAATTGTCATAGGTGTATCATTAAATGCAACTCTAGCTAAACCAAAATCACATATCTTAAGCTTGCAGTTTGCATTTGCCAAAATATTCTTGGGTTTTAAGTCTCTATGGTAGACATTTGCTGCAGCCAAAAAAGCAAATATCAGATACATTCTGCAGTCTACAAATATAATCTAACCTGTCCACAGCACAAGACATTGAGGGTGATATAAGAAAACAGAAAACAGAGAACAAATTGAATTAGCAAAATAGCACTGACAAACTTTAGAAAAATAGCAGTTGTTACCAAAGATGAATACAACAGAAAGAACAAAAGATTTGCTAAAGTTGAAAACAGAGTTTGGAAACCTAAAAATAATTAGAACTTGGACATTCGGACTAGACAAAATATTTACCAGAAAAATGTTTACCAAATGTTATGGCATATAAAACAAACAGTCGTTACCATTGAAAAGGTCAGATGAAAAAGATATAGCTGTAAACCAAGTGAAAGTCCCAGCAAATGCAGTCGAGCCAATATAGAGTGAAAATTACCAGTGTGAATATATTTCAATGCACGCAGTAGCTGGTAAAGGAAAAACTGGTAGTGCTCTCTAGTCAAATCATCATTAGCTTTAATAACTTGATGAAGATCTGACTCCATGAGCTCAAAAACGACATAAATATCTTTGAAGTCCCTGCGGGATGGAGGCAGCATAATGTGTTTAATCTCAACAATATCAGGATGCTGAAGAAGTCTGAGCAGCTTTATCTCACGAAGAATTCGGGCAGCATCAGAAATATGCTCAAAAATATCATGTATTTTCTTGATCGCCACTTTTTCACCAGTATGGGTGTCAATTGCAGAGCACACAACACCATAACTGCCTTTTCCTATAACTTCTTGAATCTTAAATCTAGTGGCATCACCATATTCAGAGAAAAAGTCCATCTCTGTTGAGCTCTGTGGCACAAAAATACATATAAGACAAGATCCCCAAGCATAACTTTTCAACAATACAAGACAAAAGTAACGACATGCATATGGTGAATCAGTCAAAGGCAGTCCATTTAACTCAAAAAAAAAGAAAACCATACAAATGTAGGACAAAAAGATAATGAAAATGCAATCATTAACAAACAAGAAGAAAAAAAAGAATACCACAATGTCATCAATAAAGTAAAGTATCTTCAACACATCAGTGACAAAACTAAATACTAAAACTCCCTACAATTTCCTTCTTTTCAATCACTATATGATCATACAGATATTAAACTCATAAGCTAAGCAATAAGCAATTACTTTCAGCAGAGGCAACTAATTTTCAAGATGTAAGGAGAAAAGAAAAAGACAATTAAAATTTAAAACACAATTCTTTATATGTAGAATCCAGTATCAGACTGGCAGTATAACAAACAGGTTGTAAAGGAAGACAATCTTATTAAAGTAACAATAATGGACTACGATTCCCTACTTTCCATATATAAAATGCAGGGAAACTCAACCATTTTAAAACAGAGAAGAAGTTTAGGAAGAATATATATATATTGATATTAGAAAGTAAATAAAACTGGCCTCAAATGAGAATCAAAGAGGAGTATAAAGCATTTATTTCAAAAGATAGCATCCCAGAAAAAGAATGAAACTTAGATATTCCAAATAAAATATATATATATTGCATTAAATTTATGCTGTTTTATCTCTCCCTCCCTATAATCGAAACGCATTCTACTTAATTCAACCAAAGAGGAAAATATCTAAAAATAAAATCATTCCTTTCATTGACTAAAAATATCTGCGACATCTTCACACAGCACAAAACACCCAAAAACACAACAATCCCATATGTCTCACCTAACCACCCAACATTTTCACAGCTCAATAAAAACTCCCAAAAACCCAAAATAAATTTAAAGAAAAAAGGATTAAAAGAAATGAAAAATCACCTTCTTTTGGTGATCTGGCTGCATTTTTGTGAATCCAAATTTAATCCCAGATCACAAAGAAACAGATGGTAAAAACCCAATGAGGAGAAAAAGGAGAAGTTGAATGAAGAAACAGAAGAAAATCTAAGAAATCATCCACATTTGCCCCATCTCCCTCGACTCCGAATCACAAGTCCATAATCCCATTGATTTCTCCAACATAATAAAATCCAAACTAAATCATTCATACAATCTGCTTCTTCTTCTTCTTCTCCTTCTTTTACAACAGCATTGCAATTCAACCACCATACAAAAAAAAGTAGCTCTCAAGAACTCTCCTTGATAATTCAGTCTAAACTACTCTTCCAACACTTCTTTTTCTTCCTCCTTTTTTTTTTTTCTTTTTTACTTTCCCTTCAAGTCTTCAAAAACTTAACCAATAACCCAAAATTCGCCTCCTTTTTATCTTCTTGAAACAAGAAACGAAAGAATAAAAATACATATATATGTGTATATTTATATATAAAAAAGTTAAATGTGTGAATGAAGAGTGCAGAGGTTGCAAGATCTGAACACCGACAGAAAGGAAAGAGGATGAGAAAGAGAAAATAAAATTATTTCTTTAATAAATAAATATTAAAGTTTTTTTTTCTTTTTTTGTGGCATGAATCTAGGGGTATTTTTATACGTATTTGGGAGTGTATTTGGATACAAGAGTGGCAGATGATGTAAATACTGTGAGCATTGAGGAGTTTTTGGTTGGGAAAGTAAGAGAGTTAGAGTGGATTTGGGGAAAAGGTTCCAAGGTTCTGTTTCGGGGGCATCCTCCCTTTTTTTTTTTAAATTAAATTATAATTGTTAGGGTTAGGAATCTCCAGAATTTGGAACACGTCATTTTTCCACGTGATGATTCATGAGATGGGATGGTGGAAGCGCAATCACCATCGTAGATTTTGGTTGACGCAACTGTATGATCAAAATCTCATCATCATCTCATTCATTGTTTATGCGGACACTACCACATAATTTCCAAATTTTCTTTCATTTTCTGTTTTTTCAAATAAATATAAATCACATCATGTTTGCTTACAAAAATATATATATATACACATCATTTCATAGTTGCTAGTATTATAATTTTTAAATAAACTTAAAAATAAATTAATTTTTAAGCAAAATGACTTTTTTTTTAAATTTATTCATTTATATCATTAAAATTAGGGTGAGTATTTGATCTAGTCGAGTCAAAAAATTTTAAGTTAGTCGAGTTGATGAATCTTATTTTAATAACTGAACTTAATTTGAATCTTTTTCAAATTAAATTGAATCGAATTGAGTCAAAAAATTTGAGTTAAGTCAAGTAGAGTTAATGAATCCTATTATATATACTTAATGTTGCTTTTATATGGACCAATTATTTAACTAGTAGATAAAGTATAAGATTATTTAACTACATAAATAATATAATGGTTTTACTTTTTAACTTAATGAGTAAATATTTATCAAAACGACGTAATTTTACCTTTTAACTTAATGGCTTTGATTTTTAATTCTAGAAAATATAAACATTGATCAAAACGACATAGTTTTGTTTTGTCTTATTCGAATTTTCGGATAACTTGAGTTGTGTAATTCATATTTGAGTTAAACCAAAAAATTTAATTTTTTATTCGAGTTGAACTAAATAACTTGATTAACTCAAATAACTCGAACTAATTAATTCAAAATTTGAACTTTTTATCGAATTTTTTCAAATCGAATCGAAGTTTACTCACCCTATTAAAAACTAATATGATTGACACAATAATCGGATAAAAAATATTATACATTTCGATTGGACTTGTAATAAAAAAATAACAAAAATAAAAATAAATCCATTTATTGCTAATTATAATTGGTAAACTTCAATCAGATTGACAATTAATTAATATAAAATAATGAAATCAGAGGTAAGTGAATATAATCATTGATGGAGGAAATAAATTTGATATTAAAATGACCAATTAAACTAAAAGTTGTAGTGAAAAGCAAGCT
Source organism: Gossypium arboreum (assembly GCF_025698485.1). NCBI lineage: Eukaryota > Viridiplantae > Streptophyta > Magnoliopsida > Malvales > Malvaceae > Gossypium > Gossypium arboreum. The sequence continues at coordinate 6,594,561 of NC_069073.1, read as the reverse complement.
GTATTTTGTCTAATTTGGCAACAATGCCATGCAAGTTGCTTTCACAAAAGAGTTGCCCAAGTTTCACGTGCCTTTCTTTTCCTACCACAACTCTAATCTCATATTCATTCATTTAACACCTCCGAATCTTACCTTCTACAAATAATTTTCTCTTTTTCTTTTCATTTTTCAATTTTTATCCATATGTTAGAATATAGATATAATTGTTAATTTTTAATTTATTAAGCTTTTGATATAACAACATTTAAAATAAATTCTCACATTTGAACATGTTTTAAACTTATTTCAAGCCTTTCGAAAGAGTGGGATTAACCCCCTGTGAATGGGTTCAATCCTATGGCAAGTCAATAGCTAGATAAAAATTTGGAAGGGAGAGATGAAGGGACCGATCCTATATGTCTTTTCTGTATTGCTTCAAAACATGGTTTTTGTATTTTTTTAGAGAGCTTCGTTGTAAATATTTGTATACTTTTATTCCATCTTTTATTAAGCTAAACTTTGTAAACAGAGGTTTTTCATTTGTTTACACAAATCACCAATTTGTATATTCAGAGGATTACTAATTGAGCCATAAAAATTAGAGAAATTTTTAGTTTAGCCTTCGAAAAGTTAGAAGATTCTAGTTAAGCTACAAAAATTATGAAATAGTTCTATCTTAACCCAAGTTATACTTTGTCCCTGAAAGATACCAAACATTTAGGCTATGATTGAAAAGCAATCTAGAAATTTTATTTGGGTGTAATTGGTGGATCCCATTAAAATGGGTATAATTGAAGCACCCAATTACACTTTCCAACTCTTAGGCGAGGATGAAAATTGGAGTAATTATGTAAGTAATTACACCAAAATCTAATTATTATATGGCTTTGCAAACACTCATATATATTTTTAAGGTTTTTCATTTGTTTACACAAATCACCGATTTGTATATTCGGAGGATTACTAATTGAACCATAAAAACTAGAGAAGTTTTTAGTTGAGCCATCGAAAAGTTAAAAAGTTCTAGTTAAGCTACAAAAACTATGAAATAGTTCTATCTTAACCCAAGTAAATAATAGAGAATTGTGAATGTTATAATTGTCTTTGAAAGATACCAATTAGTGAATTGGGAAAACCTTTAGGTTATGTTTGAAAAGCGACCTAGTAATTAAATTTGGGTGTAATTGGTGGATCCCATTAAATTGGGTATAATTGAAGTACCCCAATTACACTTTCCAGCTCTTAGGGGAGGGTGAGAATTGGAGCACTTAAGCAAGTAATTACACCAAAATCCAATTATTATATGGTTTTCCAAATACTCATACATTATTTAACTTTTAAAAAAATTATTTTTTATTCAAGTTTAAGTTGTGAAAATTATATCATAAGCATGAACATGTATGAGTGTATAAATCCTAAAATTATATTATAAAAATAATTTATGTATATTTTATAAATTTATAAAAATTTATATGATTTAAATCATATAAAATTTTTAAAGTTATGGTCGAAAGTATATTATAAAAATAATTTACGCATTAAGCGTGTTATAATATACTTATTTATAAAAAGTGACAATGAAAAGGTATGGACGTAACTTTGTTTAAGTGTCCGTGCTATATATTATAAAAATAATATACTTATTTAAAAAAATGTTAATTTTTTTATTATAACTTATTTATAAAAATAACTTTCTAAAGTTATAACAAAAAATATTATTTTTACATGTTATTGGACACTTTATAAAATCTTTTATAAATGTTATATATAATAAAATTTTATTATTTTAACCTAATTTATGTATTATAAAAATGTTATAACTTAGCATAAGTTTTTCTCCAAATTAACTTTATATGAGTTTTTATAATCAAAGCTATTAAATATTTATATTATGAACCCAAATATTATGTGGCATATGATAATTATTCAAATAAAAATGTTTTCTTGCACCATATCATGGGATACGATACCATTTGAGAAAATAGAGTTGGACACAATATTATAGATTGTTCACGAATTCTTTAATTCAAGACATTCAAAGCTTCAAAATGTTGTTGAGATAACAATTGTTGTTCTAAAAAAATATTTTTCATATTAACATCACCTTAGTATAACATAAAAAAGTAAAGTTAGATTATACTAGCATGTTACATGTTTCATAACTTCATTCGTAGACGAAATCGGAATGATACATCCTTTGAAGACTACATGGAAGAGCGAGATATTAATAATCTTAATGATACATATTTAGATGATGAAAAGCTCGATCAATGACCAACATATAATGACAAGGAGTATATGTTAAATGTTAAAGAGGGAATAGCTCAACAAATATAGAATGCTAGAGCAATTAGATAAAATTGCATATGGTATTTATTTTTCTTATTATTTTTATTAGTAACCATATTATTGACTACTTTCTTAGACTAATATATTACATATGATGATTTGATTTTAATTTTTGTTACTCGTTTAAAAATAATTTGTCGTAATGATAATTTGTCGTTTAAAAAGTAATTTTAAATTTTGGACCAAATTACTTTTTGTTTTATTATTTTAATTACTTTCTTCATTTTTCCAAATAAAATTTAAGTTTAATTAAAATAAATATCTCTCTTATTCTTAACGGTAAAACAATAGATGTTATACTTTACCATTATAATTATGGAAAAATATTTGGCACACTATTAGAAGAGTTTTAAACTCCACAAGCTCCTATTAGGGGTTGACAAATATCCAACAGGGTATAATAAAATATTTTAAAAGAGACACATGACAAATTTTAAGGTTCCTTGTATAATTAAAAAGTACATACCAATGTACCAAATACTCATCCTATAATTATTAATATTGTATTTAGTCTAAATATTCATTTATTAGTATATTAATTATGATTTAAAATTAATTTCAACCTCACATATTTATTAATATATATAAATTGAGACTGAAAAATGTGTTTTAGTTAACCTTATATTCTATCAATCAAACACCAAAATCATATATTCCAACCAAATGAACTAAATAGGGTAATATAATATACCTAATATTCCACATCATAATATTATATTCTCGTAATCTTATTATCAAATGTAATATTACATTCCTTGAACCAAATGCCACTATAATATTTTTGTCATTTTATCACTTTCGCTCTCAACCTTTAAATTTTAGTCTAATTGTTCTTTTTAGACAAAAAATCGACTAATTTGTTAAAATTTTAACGATAATAAGTGACAACTTGTGTGATGGTCCATATGTAATTATTACTAACGTGTATATTTTTAAAATTATCCTTTTAAATTTTTAATAAAATTTTGAATTTTTATAAAGAACATTTAGACTTCCACGTTTTGTTTTTAAATTTTTTTACAATTTAACCTCTCTCTCTTTTTTTATTTAAAGAAAACAATTTGATTAAACTTTGAAGACTGAGGGTTAAATTGATTAAAAAAAATTAGTACCAAAGTGATTAAAAGGGTACTCATTAGAGGCTAAATTTATTATGTCAAAGCTTTATTTACAATCAAGTGAAGCTAGAAAAAAAGTAGGGACCGAAGCTAAATTATAAATTTTTAGAAGTAAAAATGCAATCTTGCCATGGTATTAGTTTATAATGTTACAATTTCTAAAGGGATTTAATTAAATTTTTACCATTTTTAGAATAACCAATACTATGCCCCATCCTTATTATAATTATTATTAATACTATAAATCCTATTACACATATATGCATGTGGAAACTATGGATTTAAAACACAAATATGAGATTAAAAAATATATAATAAACAATAAAAGTATAGTTTGAAACTAATTAATCATAAAAACACATGAAATATGTATGATATTAAAATAAAACAAATTAAATTAAATTACGAGTAAAATGAAATTTAAATACATAAATACATCAAATAAACAATACTAAATGCACTACTATTATTTATCATGGTTTTGTCATCATTTGTGAATTAGTCTCGAGTTGACTTGTGGCACCAACTTAATGAACAACATTATTAATACTATAAATTCTATCACACGCGCATGCGTGTGGAAACCATATTTAGAACATATGTGTGTGTTTAAAAATAACATATAATAAATAATGAAATATAAGGTTTGAAACTAATAATAATAACAACACTATAAATGTAACATCCCAGAATCTAGGGTTAGAAGTTTTGAGGTTTGTGGTTAGGGTCAGTAAGTGGGTTGAACATTTGGGTTCAGTTTCACATTTTAATATTAGAATGGGCCTACTGGTCTGGTGGTTAGTTGTGTTAGTGTATCTCTAGATCTCGTTTTCGAATCCTTATGAGAGTTTTTGATATTTTTTTATGTTATTTTATTTTATTTTAAAAGGGATAGTTATTTTTAAAATAGAAGAATAAAGTTTCCCATTCTTCTTCGCTTTTTCTTTTTTCTTCCCCATCGTTCCTCTTTTTTCTATTCTTTCCAATTTTAATTTCGTTTGTTTCTTGCTTCTTCTATTTTACGCAATTGTTATTTATCATTTCGTCAAAAGAAATTACTCTTGTGTGTTTTGTGTAATCGGATGTGAGTCAGAATAGTCCTATAGAGGCGAAGTGGTTAATCTTTGTTGTTTGCAATTTCAATTTAAGGTGTGTTTTCGAAACTATTGATTTTAAGTGTTAAGTCATTGATGGATTGCATAATATTATGCATATTTCGGTATATTTTTGGATTTCCATAGGATGGGGATCGTTTCGGAGTCAAAAACACGAATTTAGGCTATTTCAGTGTGGTTTCGTGACCACATGGGTGGCCACACTAGCGTGTGCTGCACATGGGCGGTCCACACGGCTGTGTGCAATTGAGAATTTTAGGTTTTCGATGGTTTTTGGTTCCACACGGGCATGTGAGATCTCTACATGGTCGTGTCTCATCTGCTCTTTATTTTTGGCATTTTTGGACAGTGAGTTACATGGTAAAGAATTTTTTTTATTTTTGGCGTTTTTGGACAGTGAGTTACATGGTAAAGAATTTTTTTAAGTTTACTTAAGAATTATTGTTGTTGTAACAAAAAGAAATTATTTATAAATCCATTAAACATGAGTTCAATTCCTAGATATGTTAATTTTAATTCTTTTATTTAAAAACTATATAAAAGTATGAAAGACAAAAGACCATCAAAATAATAATAGTCATTTAATAAAATGGTATATTAGTCATTTAAGAGGTTGAGTGAAATTATAGGTAGTTTAAAAATCATATAAAAAAACTTGGGTAAACTTCAAAATCGCCCCTTTTGTTTACTTTAGGTTACATTTTAGTTACTTATGTTTGAAATATTACGTTTTAGTCATTTATGTTAATGTGTTGTAACATTTTAGTTATTGAGCTATTAATTGTTGTTAACAGTGTAATGGTAAGCTGACGTGGCACGTTAAATTATCATGTCAAACAAAAATTTTAGGTTAAATTATACAATTGATCCCCATATCTTTTTCATTTTAAGCAATTTAATTTTTTTTCTTTTATGTTCTTTTAACTTCTTTTTTTTTTTATTTTCCATTCACTTCTGCTTCTCCCTCTATTTTTCTCCCTTCTCCATTTCTTCAACATAGTTCTTTTATATTTTCCATTTTTTAAAACTAGTCTCAAAAGTTATAAGGACATAGAAGGAAAAAATTTAAATTGCTCAAAACGAAAAAATGTATGTGGGGACCAATTGTATAATTTAACCTAAATTTTTTGTTTGAAATGATTATTTAACATGCCACGTCAGCTTATCGTTGTACCGTAAACGGTAATTAACAGTCAGTAATTAAAATGTTACAACACATTAATGTAAGTGATTAAAATGTAACGTAAGATAAACAAAAGTGACTATTTTGATAATTTATCTAAAAAATTTTTTGGCATCTTTGTATTTGGTCTACATTGATCGGCTGATTTGTTTTATTACTTACATAAAATAATTTTTTTAAAAAATTCTATTACTTACGAATATTCTTATAATTAAAATTGTTATAACAATTACGGTATATACGAAATATGGAGGTGATTTGTTATGGTGGTCACACCATGAGTGGTGGAAAAAGCCATTAAAAATAAAGGTTTTACGATAATATTTTAGTAAAATGGTGGCTAATGGTTGATCTTGTCTTTTTTTTCTTTTCTTTTTTTTTTTATCGTGGAGGAGAGGTACTGGTAGGAGAAAGAGGATTCAGCGTAGGTCTCTTATAAAAATGATTGCTTTCTTTATATAATCCAACATAAACATATGTTAAGGAATGGATTGGTTGTATCGCAAGTGATCATTTTTGGAATTGGTGTGCTTGGAAAATTGAAAGAATTAATGAAATTAAATATTGAGATTATGATTATCTTTGATGATGTTGTTTGTGGTATAGAGGTGTCAAAATATGATTATTTATCATATATAACAAATTTTAATTTAATTAAACACTAAAAATTTTAAAATTATCCAGAAATTTAAATTAAGTCTTGTAATTATTATTGTTAAAAGGACTTTATTTAAACATTTTCGCTAACTGAAACAAGAAAAACGGATGAAAAACATGAGATTATAAAAAAAAATTACATATATTTTATAATTAAAAATATTTTAAAAAATCTATCAGTAACATATATTTTATAATTAAAATTGTTATAACTATTAACTTGTATATTTAATCCACATCATGAGTGGTGCAAAAAGCCACTAAAAATAAAGATTTTTAGGATAATTTTTAATAAGATGGTGGCTAATGGTAGATCTTGTTTATTATTATTATTATTATCTTGGAGGAGGAGTCTTGATAGGAGAAAGAGGATTCTAAGTAGGTCTCTTGCTTTCTTAATACAATCCAACATAAACATATGTTGAGGAATAGCTTGGATGTATCTTGATGTGATCATTTTTGGAATTGGTATGTTTGGAAAGTTGAAAGAATTAATGAAATTAGATATTGAGATGATGATTTTTATTTTTTTGGTGAAAAAAAATTTACAATTTAAGTATCAAATATTAAGAAAACTCATCACATAATTTTTATCAACCAACCGCAACTTCAGTTCCCTATTTCATTTAAACTTGATTATCCCGTTTGCAATTCTCTTCTTTTCTCTAAGAATATGTTAAAGATTTCAGTGACTCAGAATATTCAAATTCTATTCTTCGATAATGTTATTTGTGGCATAAGGGTGTCAAGATATGAGTACTTACTACGTATAACAAAATTTAAAATTATTAAAGAATTTGAATCAAGTTCAAACCCTGTAATTATTATTGTTAAAAGGGTTTTACTTAAATATCTTCCTTAATTGAGTGGTGTATTGCCGTGGTCGTGGACAGGTAATAAAAAAGAAAGTAAACAATTTTTTTTTCTTGTTGTCAAGCAAAGAGAGAAATTTGTGCAAATTCATTGTCACTTTCATTATATCATTTACTTGCTTTATTAAAGGAAGAAAATTAAAGTTAAGAGGATCTTCAATTTTAGTATAAAATGAATTTTTTACAATGTACACCAACATGGATCCAGTGCTAATGAATACAAAATTGGATTCAATTTAATTTTTATTAGATATGGTAAAAATAATTATTTAATACCCAAAAATCATGTCATAATTAAATATAATTAATTAATTAATTAAAACTACTTCATTCAAATATTCTTATAATAAACTTTTCAAATATTTTGATCTATAACACATTTTAAATATAAGTAGAGAATTTTTAAAAATATGAAAAGTTGAGAGTAAATTTATAATAAATTGTTGTTATGTACTTTTTAAAATTTGAAATTTAGTCCTTGTATTTTTACTATTAGAATTTAGTCTATTTACTTTTGATTTCAAAATTCGGTCCAGTTCATAAAACTTTTTCTTTTTGGTAATTTTGTTCATGTGACATTTTGAAATATAAAAATTTCATTTGATAGCCATGTAATTAAAAAGATGTTCTAATGATACTAATTTTTTTAAAAGAAATTAACAGTGTTAGTAATTGGACATGAATTTTAAAATCTGAAAAGTAAAAAAAAAACTAATATTTAAATTTACAAAGAGTAGAGAGAGTTGTGTCATATTTTAAGCAAATACCAAATAAATCTTTAGTTGGAGTGGTAAAATAGAGTAAAGTTTGTAATGTTTTAGGTTTGAATCTCATCATATATATTTTTAGCTTTTATATAAAAACATAAAAGATAAAAATACCCTCAAAATAATATTTACCCTTTTATAAAAATAATTTTTTAGTAAATTCACAACTTAATTGGAATGTAGCTATTAGTGACACCAATTCAATTCAAACTTTAAAATTTTAATTTTAATTTATTTATTAAAGTTAATGCCTTGCTTAGAGAATTAGTAATTTTTAAATTATTTATTTTATCAAATTATAAAAATTAATTAAAATTAAATTTTATTAAGTAGTAAGTATTTATTTTATCATTTACCAAATAGCATATTTATTTTATGATAAATTAATTTATTAATTAATTAGTTTTTCTTTTTAGTCATAAAATATGAAAATTGAATTTATGATAATAATTTAAAATCATATTCTAAATTAATTTATTAGTAAGTTCAGAATAATTATTTTAAATTTATAATTTAAAATAAAAATATTGTAATCTCTCCAACCCGACCTAAACATTAGACCCAAATTCAAAAAATTACATTAGCCACTAAAATGACCCAGTGAGCTAACGGAGTTTATAAAATATTCCATTTTAAAACATTTATTTATCTTAGAAGAAAAAATTGTTTATTTTCAAAAAAAAATCGTGAGTATAACAAAACCGTTTATCATATTCTTTGTAATGAATACTACCTTTGAAAACTTAGCTAATTTTCCCGTTTATTTATTATTCAGAATTCGTCTATAATCTAGCAATGGAAGAGTGATAGCTACTTATATTTTTAATAAAATCGAAGTTCATGCATAATTGATTAATATCCATAGTTCAATATCCTAAAATCAAATTAAATGTCATGTATGCTACAAAAATCCAAATCCTAATCCATTGCCCCAGTTAATGTAACCTCCCAACTCCACCTAGACGTTAGACCAAATTATGAAAATTACATTAATCACTGAAATGACTCAATAAGTTATCGGAGTTTTGAAACCAGTAATTTTAAAACATTTGTTTATTTTAGGAAAAAAAACTTAGTCTATTTTTAGGAAAAAACCTATCAGTTAGAAAAATGATTTAAATTTGCCATCATATGTACAGTGTTTACTTTTGAAAACCTCGTTTATTATCAATTTATTTAATACTTAAGTTCTAATTATAATTTAGCAGTGAAAAAGAGATATATGTTTATGATTTTAATAAAAATTGGGGTTCATGTGTAACTATTTAATAATCGTAATTAGATATCCTAAAATTAAACTAAATATCATGCAAGCTATAAATAAAATAAAATAAAAACAACATACTCAATGTCCCTTGCCATAGTTCAAAATAATATAATACAGTCTCTAAATAATAAAGTATCAAGTAATATATGTAAAATATTTTAAAAAAATTGAGCCAAGACCCTCTGGATGTCAAGTCCGCACCCTAACCTAACGGGTTATCTGTAAGGATGAAAGTAAATAAAGAAAAGAAAAAAAGGAATGAGCTATGATGCTCCATGTGAGTTCAATCCCAAGCAAATCAGTACAATTGATTAGTCATACAAAATCACATCACATGAAATAAATCACAACAATAGTTTCAGAATAACGGAATATCATATCAACACAACAACATATGTATATACATATATATCATCTCAGAAATCTCAGATTCGTTTGCACATGTTTTGTGAATGCAACATATTTTTGGATTTAACAAAAGAGATCTTACCCCACCATTACACACCATAGTAAGAGTTCCCTATAACTCGTTCATCCCTACACACTAGGTTATGGTTAAACCACAAAAGTTGTAGGTTAATACACTGCCAGATGGTTGTGAATGCATAACAGATTTGCCGATAAAAGCTGTCAGATAATGGGTGGGTGAACCACCAAAGTTGTAGGTTAATATGATGCCAGATGGTTGTGAATACACAACGTGTTTGCAGATAATAGTTACCAAATAATCTGTGGATAATCCATCAGAGTTGCAATTATTAATCTGCCAGAACTTCCTCCTTGTCAAAGTGTCCTACCCCATGCAATGCAATATGACATGTTTTATAACAGATTAAAACAGAAATGAATATTATGCTTATAACATATCAATGTGGCAGCAATAAATCTGCATTCCACAAGTCACTAAATCAGGAAAACATGCTCGTCATGAATTTGTTATAACAGTAAAAAAAAAGACATATTGGCCTAAATTAAGGAGGAAAAATATAAGATTCAATGGCTCGAACCTGGGTATGCAAGGGGAGAGAAGCAAGCTTTAATCATTGGGTTGCTGCTTATGTCTTAATAAGTTTTCACTCCTAATAATATATATTCCAATATGGTTTTTTATCCTAGTTTGTTGAAATAAAAAAAAAATAGGAGAGGAGTGGATAGAACATAGGAACTTTAAGGGGTGTTCTAACTACTTAACCATGAAGCATTATTCTTTTCTTGGTTAATTTTTCAGTTAACCCTATATATTTTGGGGTAAGATAGTTAAAAAATAAAGCAATATAATAAGACAGTTAAAAAAAATAAAGCAATACAATTTCTAAATAACAAAAAAATAGAATAACAAAGTTAAAATACTTTATTTAAAAAAAATAAATCTGAGTTGAGACCCTCTGAATGTCGTGTCCGCGTCCTAACCTGGTGGGTTATCTGTAAAAATGGAAATAAAAGGGGAGTGAGCTATGTAGCTCAGTGTGAGTTCCATCGTAAGAAAATTACAGCAAACAATAAATAAAACATACTAAGTGTCAACACATAGAATAATCACAATCACATAGAAATTCAAAGTATAGGTTTTTCAAATCAACTAATCAATACAATATGGAAGTATTCACAGTTTATGTATGCATGTGCTTATGAATGTCAATGCAATTTCAGTATATCAAAAGATAGATCCTACCCAACTCCGTTACACACCAAAATGGGAATTCCCTTAAATTCCAACAACCTTATACATCGGGCTGTGGTTTAACCACCAATGGTTTCCAAATAAACTGCTAATGGCTACAGACATACAACAAAATTTACAGATGAGAACTGCCACTAGGCTGTGGATATACGAAAAAATTTTGCAAGTAAAATATGTTACTGATTGTGGATGCACAACATGTTTACAAGTAAAAGCTGTCAATGGGTTGTGGATGCCCATCATATTTGCAATTAAAGGAAAAATACTTGTAGATAGACTGCCGATGGTTGTAGTTTGCACAATAAATTTGCAGATAAACTATCAATTCTTCCTCTTTACAGATCATCCCACCCCACGCAATGTAATATAACATGATTATAACATATGTAGAAATTAATATACTTATAACAGTTAGATATGGCAGCAAATAATATGCTTATAACGAATTAAAACGATGGCAATTAATATATTTATAAAATATCAATACAATAGAAAATAAAATGCTTAAAATGGATCAATGTGACAACAATTAATATGTTTATAACAAATCAATATAGTAGCAAAAGACGTGCTTGTCATGTGTTCAGTTTAATGGTATCATACGACATGATGAACATACAATCAATAATACAACTGCAACAAGCATATGTCATTCACATCTCATGCATATACAATAATAATTCAGTCATTCAGATCATGCATTTCAATACTCATATTATCAGGGGTTCAATTGAAAGAAATAAAACTCTAAAAATAGTTCAGGAACTAAATCAAACAATTCATAAAATTTTGGGCAAAATTGTAAAATAAGGGTCACGCAATTATGTGGCCAAGCCGTGTAAGGTGCTATAAGCCATGTGGAAGGGTTACATTGTCATGTGGCCAAGCTGTGTAATAGACTGTGACCGTGTGGAAATTGAAAAAATTAACCTATATGAGGACACATGGCCATGTGGTTCACAAACTAGCCTAGGGTTTCTAGGTTACATGGTCGTGTGGTCTACTGTTGGAAAATTTTGATTTGAAAATGGTTTTCTTGCACAGTAGAAAATTAAAATTTTAAAAAACGACCCAGTTTTTTATATTTATAGCAATAAACCTTCACCGATATCGTACTTGTGTTTTTGAATTAAGCAAATCCTTGATGTTTTCTCTCTTTCAACCAAAAGATCTCCTCCGCTATTCTCGTACCACAAACTGTTTTGGGTGTGTGCTCGAACCAATTCAATCAAAACATAAAACTGAAAAAAAGTTTCTTTTCTTTTTTGGGTGAAAACAAAAACTCTATCTCTTTTAATAGAAACCAGTAGAATTGTTATTTTGGAAAAAATATTAAATAATTAAGAATAAATTCTCTCTATTTTTCGACAAAATAACAATCTCTCAAAGTTGTGTAAATAGCCCTGTCGGTGCCATCTATTTATAGCAAAATAATATAGAACCCTTGTTTTTCAAATAGAAAAACTACTTCCTACTTAGAGTAAAAGAGGGGTAGATGGAACACCCTAGTATTCTAACTAGGAATGTCGCCCCCTTCATGTTACATAAGGGGTTTTGGTCGTCTCTCACATCGGGTCCAATTACAAATACTTCCTGTGCCTTTTTATTGCCCCAGTACTTTGTAATTTAATCCAATCCAATTTAGTTTTTCTATTTCTCAAAATAAACTTTAATATTTATATAAAAAAATTATTATCCCTATTTTACCCCCAGCAAAATTTTAAAGATTTTACCCCTAGTAAAATTTAGACGATTTTGCCCCTGGTAAAATTTTGAGAAAATACTTCAATATTTCACAGCTCAACATATTCATTATGACCGAATAGTTTACTCTCATTTTCAGGCTTCAAAACAATCCAAAAACAGAAACTCATTCTTTCAATTATTTTTAAGTAATCCTTATAGGATTGCAAATTTCCATTTCCATTTTCATTTCCATTTCCATTTTTGGAAACCTACATTCATTTCCAAATGATTCCATCTCTCCATTTCGAAGAAAACCATAATCATTCCTAAATGTTTCTCATTTCTCTTTTTCTATTCATTTCATTCATTTCTATTAAAACACATAATTCATTTCTAGTTTCAACGATCTTATAGGAGATCGATTGGACATATGTAGTTGAGGTTCAAATGATTTATAATTAATTTCCGACTTTTCGCCTATTAATTATAAACTCATTTAGTCACAATGTCATTGCACTATATTATCATGACTGAGCTCCCCCCAACTACATACCATTACGAAAGACTCTACTTAGTGCTCGTCTAATGACCTTGTCATTAGTGTGTTACCCTCATAGGATATCCTTAATCTCTTTTGGGATAATATCTATTCTCCCAATATGATCCTATTTTATCTCATGGTAACCATTGCATCTTTCTTCATGAAAAGTCAATACTATCAAATAGTGACCAAGTTATCTATCAAAAAGTGGGGCAGCTCATGACCACGTTCACTTTTCTTCAACCATGTAATGCCAATGAGAGGATATCATTTACTCATTCTTTAGGCTATGAATTCCACTATTGTGAACGACACTACATATTATAGAAGTCGTGCACCCAACACACAAACTTTTGTTTCCTTATTTATTTGAGCTCAGGCTTTTGCTTACATCAAAATGTACGAGTCACGCATACATAATACGCCATCCACTCAGCATTTAGGTATGCTACGCTATGAATGTCTGATTTGTTGTAATTCGGTGTAGCAGATTAAACTATTTTTCACACTTAAGGAGCTTGAATACAAGCACTTTTATTATGTTTTAATAAAGTTTTTATAAGTTTAGTTTACATTCAATAAAAAGTATATTTTGAGTATTTTATTAACCTTAGGGGTCAAATAAAGCCTAAAGGTGAACTAACGTATTTAGTGAGTGCGCAGGAGACGATACAAGGGCATAGGAACTTAACACTGGTTGATGTGTTGCAACACGGGGGATTCGATGCCGCAACATAGGGAGCAGAATGCAAGAATTCCCATACTGCCTTTGGTGTCACGACACAGCCATGGGATGTCACGGCACACCCTTGAAGCTACCCTGAACTTAAGCATACTGCCTTCGATGTTGCAACACAGGAACCTGTGTCACGATATCGGCCTTATACTAAAAATCCTTACGAGTCAGGGGTGTTTTGATCAGCACAATCAAAAATTAAACACGAGAGCATCAATTGACCTAGGGTTAAGGACAACGACAACCTTAACTCTATAAATAGACTCTTAAACACTTGTTAAAGGACAAGTTTTGATATTCTAATTTTTCTTCTCTGTAAATTTTGTCTTTAGTTTTTTATTTCTTTTATACTTTAGGTTTATTTCAGTTCTTTTCTATTTTGTGTTATTTGGAGAAGCTGATTTATAAATTCGAACCAAAATTTATGGATTTTTTGCTTACATCAATCAATACAACTCAGAATTCTCTAAACCTTACTGTTTATTTATTCTTTATGCATATCTTATTTTTCAAGTTTATTGTGTTTATGAGATCCATGAGGAACTAATCCTCTTATGGGGGATTAACGAGTGGAGGTGTGATTTACTGATTACTATGTAGGGTTTTCTTAACAGATCATCAGTTTAAGAGAGGAAAAACTTAAACCCTAGGCTTGACGACCCTAGGAAGTTATTTAGGTGGGAATTAACCCAAAATTGGTATGGCCTATCCGTGAAAACCTTAGCCCCAAATCGGTTTGGACTGTGAGGTTGAGAGATAAGTAGTTCTTGTTGACTTATTAGTTTAGTGGAAGATCGAGAGGTCCTGCTAAGTTAATGACTAGTTGATTGAATAGAAACCCAAAATATGAATTAGTTATTACCACCAAAGCGAGCTAATCACTCATAGCTAGATTTGATAAAATTTATAAATTATTTTTCTTAAGTTCTTTTTATTTATGTTTTTTTTCCTTTATTTATAAAACCCCAAAAATCTTCTATTTATATTTTGTTGTATTATGATTTATTTAAGTACTAATTAGATCTATTTGTGTTTAGGTTAGAATTAATTTAGTACTCGCCTCCCTTGGGTACTATCCTCAGAGTACTTACCAATTTTATTGTAACTATATTACAACTTGACCCGTATACTTGTGGACATTGCTTATTTTATATCTTTTATGCAGTACGTCAAGAGGTGGTCAACGTCACAAGTGAATAAATCCATAAATAAATTCAGGATCTATTTTGCTTAGGTCTTGTCTGATATAGTGTTAGTCCAGTCAGTCACATCTATGTCTCTATCTTTTGGGAGTCATAAACTCCAATGCCCAAGACAATGCATCTCCCTAATTGAACTTGATAAACGACATATTAGCCTTTCAATCAGTTTGCTCATTTTTTATTAAACGAAGGATATGGTTAGGTTCATCTACTAATACAAGTTGTATTTTCATACTATGATTCGATCACGTAATACCTCTTAGTATTAGTTAAACATTAGACAACCGATAAGCAACATTTGCTTCCATTTTGCTTTGTGTAAAAACCATGTGAGGACAATATAAAAAGCATTACTGTAATCCATGAATAATTTTATTAACCAAACTATTCAAAAAAATTAAAAGTGTACTTAGACAAAAATACAACACTCAGGGCACCAAATCCAATAGTACGCCCTTGTGGCAGACCATGTGGCCCTAATCATTGGCATGGTTTGCCCCGATTCGCTTGGTAAAGAACACACACCTTTCACTAAGAGCCCAATCGATGTTTCTTGTGATTAAATTTGATCTAATTCACCTAAACCAGGTCCTTCAATGAAAAATTCACACGAATTAACATTGGGTATCAAGATTTAACTAGATTAACCAAGATTTTGGCAAGATCCATAAAAGATCATTTAATCAATCGCAAGAATAGTATGGATAGAAATTCTATAGAAATTGAAGATTAAACACTGGAATGAGATGGACTTACAAATCCTTTGGAAATATTAAGGATGTTATTTGACAATACCGCTAAGATTTCAAGAATGAGGTTGATCTGATATGAGAAAGAAAATATTCAATAGAAAAAGATGAAAAATATGATGTAAAGGAGAGGAAAAAAAAGAAAGATGAGAATAAATTGAGAGAGAAAATAAAATTTCTAATTGGTGTTTGAAAAGAAAACAAAATCCATGTATAGTTAGGAAAAATTGGAATAAATACCTAGGGTTTGGGAACCCTAGGGGGCTACATGGTAATTTTCCCTTACTGTTGAAAATAAAAGGCAATGGATGGGGAATTTAGGCGGCTCAAACTCAAGTATGTAAGGGGGAAACTAGCGTGTTAACCATTATGCCTAAGGCTTATTTCTTGTTTAGTTTTTGCTTCTAACAATATTTACTTTAGTGTGGTTTTTATCCAAGTTTGCTGAAAATAAAAGAAAGAAATGGAAGAGGAGTGGTTTGAACCTAAGACCTCTGAGAAGTGCACTAACTATGTAACCATCAAGCCTAATTTATTTCTTTGTTAATTATTTCAATTAACCCCCTATATTTTGGGGTGTGACAAATATTTTTTTCATACGAATTGAATGTGAATATCATTTTTTTATACAATGTCTAGAACCAGGGGCAGATCTAGAAATATAACTTATGGAGCAAACTTATATTAGTATTGTTGAATACATATTTTTTTACTATTAATTTTCATGTATAATCATTCAATAATTAAAGTATACATATGGTAGCTCGATAGTTCAACTCGAAATCACCAAAATGAGGGTGAATTGGCCTATTAAAAATTTGTAGTTGATAAGAAAAGGACGGAGCCAATGAACACTTAAATCTATAGTGGTTCGGCCCTAATTGCCTACTCCATTACCTTAGCTTGCCACAACTAAGGATTTTCCCAAATTCATTGATTTGACAACCTTTGAGGAAAAGGTTTAACCTTACAATATCCCTTAAGATTTCTACCCAAAATCTTAATATTGCAACTCCCTCAAAGTTTCTACCCAAACCTTAAGACTCAAACCCTCTTAAAAAGTAAATACAAGTAGCAAACTAAGAAGTAATCCTTACTAGATCAGAATGTTTGCCAATTAAGCACAAATAAATAAGAATACCCTTGAGCAAGTGTGTACAAGGAAAGCATGAAAGAATTAAGCACTAAGATTGTATTGATTGATCTTTAGGCTTGATGATCTATCTTGTTGTTGTAGGACCTTTGGGAGAAGATATTTATACACTCTAATTCGTTTCCAATTGTTGCGATTGTTGGAAACATGAATAGAGCCGTTGAGGGATGGAAATACCATATCATTGAATTCACCTACAACAAAAGGTATCGATACTTTTTTCTTCAAATATTAATACTATTAGCATTTAATGCCGAGGTGACCCGTCCTTTCTCCCCCTTTCGTCATAAGGCGTGGTCTGACTCTGAGAAAAACCATTCCTGTGTTTAGGTCCCTACTAAGCAGAATTCGTAAACTATGCAAGGGCTATTTTAAGACTTTTTTAAGAATTTTTAACAATAAAAGCAAAAACAATTCTCAACGCCCTTACGAGGTAGTGATGAGTTAAACTACTCGTGTTGGCATGGCATTAAAGTAAGTTTACAATGATACCAAAAACAAATTATCGGTACCTGGTAAAAGGTATTGATACTTTTTGAAAAGGTGTTGATACTTTTTGTAATTGATTGAAAACAGAATGTCAATTTGGTATCGATTTTAGAATGGGTATCGATATTTGAAAACTATCGATACTTGGCCAAAAAGTATACCTTTTGGCCTGAAGTAATACTAAATTATTTTAAAACTCTTTTAACATGATTGAAAATATTTAACTCAATTGAAACTATTTTAACTTGATTTTATTATTTTGCTAATTTTGTGCAACTTTAACTTTTATTCTAAACATTTTAATTTATTATATCAAAACATATTACCAAATAAAGTTATGTATAACAATCTCCCCCTTTTTGATATAACAAAATATTTGGTAAATTTGTTTTTGAATAAATTGCTCCCCCTTAATAAAAGTCATTTTCAATTTAAAGCTTAAACAAAATTGGCATAAGATCAAATTTAACGTTCATTTTACTTTAAAAACATGGTCACTAAATCTGGCATAAAATCAATTAATCATAACCAATCAACCATTAAATTTAGCTTTCTCTTCTCCCCTTTTTTGTTATATAAAAAATAATCAAATAAAGCTTAAGAGGAAAATAAAGTGGTTAGTCCAAACATAGATATTAAAAATAAGGAACAAATGAACTAGCATACCAAGTAAACATTAAGGTGCAATCACATAGAATTTGCATTAGTGATGAATTTGCATTAGTGATGTTCTTCTTGAAGCAGTGCACCGTTTCCTACAAATATAGAATTAAATTTTTGTTTTTGGCACTTAATTTCTTTTAGGTCCATAATGACTAGTTTTCAAGATTCTAGCCCCTTTAGGTATCCATTTAGAAACGATATCCTTATCTTTAGTAGTTATGAGTCCTTTAGGGACTCATACACTTTTAACAATTTTTCCTTTGTAAAAACTTAGAGAACATCTTTGTAAAGATATTTTTAACAAATTTTTGTTTTGAATTTTCTCCTCTTTCAATCCATTTTTCCAAAACTTTGTTAGAGTGAGTTTTTTCACTCTTAAGCAATTTAAGTTGTTTTTGATGATCATCATGAACTTTAGAAAGTAAATTATACAAGTTACAATTCTTTTTCTCAAAATAATTTATAATAGCTTGCATATCATTTATTTTACTTTCAAGTTCATGTTGGTTTTGGAGAGTGAACTATTTTCATCTTTTAGTTTTGGAATAGTTTTCTTATATTTTGAAACCATTAATTCAAACTCCAAGCCTAATTCATCATAGGCATCTTGCAACTCATCAAAAGAATAAGAATTTGAAATAGATAAGTTAAAAGTTACCTTAGAATCATCGATGGCCATAAGGTATAGGTTGACTACTTCTTGATCTTCATTATCAGATGAATCCTCATCACTCCAAGTAGTAACATTGGCCTTCTATTTTTTGTTTGCTAGACCGTTTCTTCTTCCATTGAGGACTATCATAGTTGATGCGTCCCGATTTCTTGCATTCATAGAAAATAATAGGATTTTTCTCCTTGGTAGATTCAAGCTTTAATTCCTTCATCTTTTGAAATCTTCTTCCTTTATTGGACTTGAACCTCTTGAATCTCCTGCAAATATTTCCATCTTTTTATCTTTATCCACCTATTTACTTGATTCACTATCTTCATTTGTGATGGATTTTAGAGTAACAAAACCTTCTTCTTAAGCCTCTTCATTGAGCCTTATCTCGTGTGTAAGCAAAGAACTGATAGCTCATCCAATGTTAAAGTTTTTAAATTATTTGCTTCTTCAATTGAGGTCACCTTGGCTTATTATGATTTATGTAAGCTTCAAATCATCTTCCTAACCGCACATCTTCATTTGGATAAATCTTTCTATTAGACTTTAATCTATTTATGATGATTGTAAACCGATCAGACATCTCCTTAATATCCTCTTTGAGCTTCATCTTGAAAGTTTCATAGTTGAATGTACGGATTCCAACTTTAGACTTCTTCACTTGGCTAGTGCAGTTATGGGTGACTTCAAGCTTGTCTTATATCTCCTTGATGTTTGAATAAGAAGAAACTCTACTATACCTATCCGGACCAATGGCACAAAATAGAATGTACATTGTTTTGGCATTGAGTTGAATACTTCTCCTATCTTTCTTATTCCATTCCTTCCTGCTTTTTGGAACTAAAAGCTCTCCTTTTTGTTTGGATGGAATTAAAGGATCGTCCATAATAATGTCTCATACAACAAGATTATTAGTATGGATAAACAACATCATCCTAGTATTCTAATAGAAATAGTTAGCATCATTTAAATAAGAATGTTTGGAGATAGATTGAAATAAGGAGGAATAGATGCCATTGTTGTAAAATAAGTTGATGATCATTTCAGCTTCTCCGAGGATATTCTCTTGGTTGTTCAATGTCTTTAGAGACAAGCTCTGATACTAATTTTTAGCTCGACAATTCAACTCAAAATCACCAAGAGGGGGTGAACTGGCCTTTTAAAAATTTATGGTTGCTAAGAAAAGGATAAAAACCATGAACACTTTAATTTATAATGGTTCAACCCCAATTGCCTTCTCCATTACTTTAGCTTTCCACAACTAAGGATTTTTTCCAATTTCACTAACTCGATAACTTTTGAGGACAAGGTTGTCTTCACAATTTTCATAGCAAAAAATGCACCCTTAGTAGTAGATGTTGAAATAGAAAGAGTCAACACAAGTCGAATTAATTTATCAACAAGTAAGTAAATGACTAACTTACCTGTCTTTGTCAACTCTTGGCATAATTTAGGAATTGAAGACAAATTCTACAAAGTTGTATATTGACGAATATTAAGCTCAAAGTGTTCTAGTTTTCATTTCAAATGTATTAGAACAAACATATGAGAGAAAACCAAACCTTAGAAAATAAAAGACAAGTCCAAAAAGAGAAAACATAAATAAATAAATAAATAAAACAGATCCCAACCAAACAGATGAGCTTCCAGCAGCCAAACTAGAAAAAATAGTAGTGAAGGTACAAAGCTCAAAAATATTCGATTTGCCACAATAGTAAAGATGGAAAAACCACTAGTTTTATTATGCTCGAAATTGTCCTTACAGACATCGATAGCTACAAAAAAATCAGTCCCCTTCCCAAATGTCGACCAAACCAAATTGACCATTGCCCTCAATCGAACTCCCATCACTAGTCCTCTCAGCTCCCCTTAGTCCGTTGATGTAAGGAAACTAAGGCCACCTGCAAATCAAACATGCAAGCCTACTCCTGCATCCTAACCCCCGATTGCAGGAAAGCCGACAATAAATCCCTTCTCACACAATTTATGCACCCTTACAACAACGAAAACCACTGTTGGAAGCCCCCCAACATAAATAAAGAGTAGAATAGCCAGAACCAAAAAGATCAAGTGTAACATCTTAAATTAGGGCCTAGTCAGAACAGTGATTTCGGGACTACAAATTCAACGTAAGAAAGTTTATTTTTAATATATTTTTATGCTATTCTATTTCACAGGATGATTTGGTGAAAATTTCGTTCGAAAATTTCGACGTTTGGGCACTCAATTTGGTCAAAAGGACTAAATTGTAAAAGGTGCAAAATTTGAATTCTACATGTTAGAGGTGTCAAATTGTTATGAAATTTTAAATTGGAGTCCCTTAAATGGTAATTATACCATTGGTTAATTTTTGGACAAAAATAGACATGAAATGGGTGAAATAGAATATTTTTCAGTTAGGGGCATTTTGATAATCTAATAATTAAAAGAATTAAAAAGGGAAAATAAACCAAAATTGTTCATCTTCTTCCCCATCCAGCTGAATCTACCATGGAAGCCATGGCTAGGGTTTTATTTAAGCTTCCAAGCTCATTTGTAAGTGATCCCGAGCCCTATTTTTAATGTTCTTTACATTTTTGAAGTCCTGGTAACTCGATTTACCTATTTCTACCATTATTTTGAGCTTGGGTTCATGTTTAAAAATTTATCCATGATTGATATGCTGGTATTTTAAGTTTTAATGGTAGATTATGCATGTTTATGGTTAGAATAATGACTTTTACTAAGTGATTTTAGATGAAAACGTCCAAAAGGACCGTTTTGTAAAAGTTACAAAATTGGTCATAAAAGGGTGATTTAGTGGAAATTAGGGGCTGCTATAGTTATGAAAATGATTCGGCTAGGCTTAAAATGCAAGGCAATTGAATAAAAAATCACTTTACGAGCCTAGGGTCAAAAGCGTAGTTTTGATAATGTTTAGGGGCAAAAATGTAATTTTGCTATTACATGTGACTAATAATTAAATAATGTGACTAATAATAAGATTAAATGTGATATTATAGATCAAGGAAAATGAGGATTGGACTTAGATCGAGTGAAAAATGGAAAATCAAGGGTTGGGTTCCTTTGTGCTATTTTGGTGCCAAGATAAGTTCATACAATTTAATAAGCATGTTATTCATGTTATTGTGTGTTTATTGGACATGGGAAAATTATGGAACAAGAGATTCCATTGAAACAAGTAAGTTTGTATGTAAATAATTCATTATTATGTTGTTATGAAATCAATGCTTTGATATGGTATAAATTGTATACCTGTGTATGTATGAGTTGTTAGGCTTGGTTATATGAATGATAATACCTGACGAGTTTCGAGGTGATGAAAACCCCGGTTGGACCTTTGGAAATACTTAGGACATGGGTATCGAAACACCGTTGTGATGTGTGCTAGTGTAAGACCATATCTAGGATATGGTATCGACATCAGTGTGAGGACCTATGTAAGACCATGTCTGGGACATGGCATTGGCACCCTATCATGTGTTTAGATTTCCCGAACATCCATTGGTGTTCCAAGTGGTTCAACGAGTAGTTCAAAGCTTGTGACGTAAACGAGAAAGTAAGTGTATGAGCTGGTTAGAAAGGTGCAAGTATGTACTTGAAGCTCAAGTGCTATTACGATAATGGAAATAATACACCTCTGAGAAGGATACAAATAAGTAAGTTATGTATATGAGAATGAAATGGTGATGACCTTGTGAGTTTGGGTCTATGATTATGATGTACAAATATGATTTTGTACCATGAAGGTAAAATGGTTTGTAAAAGCATTATAAGCATAATTACCATTACATTGCACTGAAACAGTTTGGATAGTAACAGTAGTCCAAATTTAAAAATCTACCAAAAATCATGGAAGTGAATTAAAGGCTGAATAAAATATGGAATTAAACCTTATTGAGTCTAGTTTCAGATAAATGAAATGGTATAAGCAAGGAATCTCATATTATGAGATATTTGAATTTTTGTGAGACAGAGTCAGAATGAGTTCGGAATCCCCTATTCTGACTTGGTAAAATCACTAGAAATTGTAAAAAAATAATTATGGGTTATAGTTTATATGCTTAAAATCCTTAATGAGTCTATTTTCAAGATAAATAGCAGGACCATCATTCGAGTTCCGTACTATGAGATAATTGATTTTTGGTAAAGAAAGGTCAGAACTATCAGACAACAAAATAGGGGTAACTTTAAAGAATAAATTGTATTTATTGGCTAGGCTAAAAATTTTGAAAATTTTATAGTAAGAAGATATGTGAGTCTAGTTTCAGGGAAATTAGCAGATCTTAATTTGGAGTTCCGTAGCTCCAAATATAGATAATTTGGTACCTATGACTCAAGAAAATAGTATGACCAAAATATAAGCAAAAGTGTAATTATAGTGGTATTACCTTGTGAAGTATGTTGGCATATTGCTTAATATTTTTCATGCAAGCTTACTAAGCGTAAAGCTTACTCCCTCATTTCCATTTCTTTTAGTATTGTCAGGTCGGCTCAGGGTTGGAGATCATCGGAGGCAGCATCACACTATCAAGATATCACCTTCGAAGAGTTAACATGTATAAGTTAAGCGTACACAAGTGAGTGGCATGTATAAGGACTTGGTTTTTATGTTAGATGTTGTTATGATTAGCCAAATATATTGGCTTATATTGATTCATTGTATATAGCCATGAGATATGGCTTATAATGGTTATGGCTTGTAAGCCTATTTATCCATGTTATCTATTAATACCTTGTGATGTGATTATACGAATTACTATGAATGAGTAGTAATGGCACATGTACATGATGATGCCTTAGGACCATTCGAGGTGGTCATGGCTATGGAATAAACGTGTAAATTGGCATTAAGTTGCTAATGATTGAATGTGGACATTTAAATAATAAATAGAGATTAATTATTAGGTAATATATTATGGTTGCTTGTTAAAAACATGCCTTAGTGAGGCATGCTAAATCATTAATTGATGCTATAATATGTGTCTATAAAGTGGTTAAGTTTGTGAAAGATTCAGGCAACAAAAGGGCTTGGAAAATAGCCTAAGTGTTGGCCACACGGGCAGAGACACGGCTGTGTCTCAGCCGTGTGAAGGACTCAGTCTGGCCATACGGGCGTGTGGTACGGCCTTGTGACCTTATTTTGATGATTACGTCATAGTCAGAGAGTTACACAACCTGATGACATGGGCGTGTCCCCTGGCTCACACAGGTGTGTGACTCGGTATTTGGGAAACTTTCCCAAACCTTTTTAAAGTTTTTTATTTAGCCCCGAACCTTTTTCGATGTATGTTTTAGGCCTCATAGGCCTGTTCAAGGGACATCATTCATGTGTTTGAAAATTTTTAATTTGTACAAAATTTTATGGCCCGATATTATGAAATGGTGTACGTTTAAGTCCGGTAACACGTCGAACCTTGTCCCGGCATCGGATACGGGTAAGGGGTGTTACATCAAGCCTCCATACCCATAGTCTACCAACCCTCCACCCATCCATTCTCGCTACCCAGCACGGCCATACCCTTGACCTAGAATCGTAACATAGGAGTCAAAGAGAAGAAGCTTTTCGAATCACAGCCTCCCGATCAACAAACAGAGTATGATGAATGGCCTCGGGACCATCTTCAACCTAATAGGAATCACATTTTCGTTGAAATCCCTCCTTAGACATCAAGTGTGCAGCCTTGTTACCATCTCGTTTCATAAATTGAAGTCGACATTCATTAAAAGCCTACACAATTTCTTTAATGTCCCAATTTAACTTGCTAATTTTTTATTTGTCAAGACATGCAAATCAGAGTTTTGTAATGATCTACCATAATTTGAAATGCAAATTAGGCTTTCTTAGTTAAAGCGAGCTTATTCTCGAACAAAGTAGCATATTTTTCATAGTTTTTCGCAATTTTTAGATTTTTAGTTAACAAGTGTAAATGTCTCTACTCATTTTATGACCCAATTTGGCCAATGGTGTCATTAAGGGGCCTAACATGTGGTTAAGTGGTGTAGGGATGTGTTGGAGGTTGAAAACGAGCAAAAATAACACCAAAGGAAAAGGTATTGCAATATCCATACCTTGGAATTGCGATACCTTCAACAGTATGGCAGATTGGAGACCACTTTTTAGTGGTATTGTGATATCCACCATTCAAAGAAGACCCTAAGGTTTGAAACTACCTAAGGTATCACGATGCCAAGATTGTGAGGGAGACAAAATTGGGGACAATCAATTTTGAAATAAAAATTCATCAACATTTAGCCCAAAACAATCAATTTTGGCAAAGGAGGAGACACACACACATTATTTTAGTTTTAGCCTTAGTTTTTTTGGGTTTTCTTTTAGTTTTTTCTGTACTTTTTCTAGGGTTTTCATTTTCTCTTCTTATTTCTTAGTTTTAGAGTTTATTTTTTAGCATTTACTTCTCATTCTTAATGTTAGTTAAGTTATTTATCATTGTAGCTTAGGTTTATTTACACTTTCAGTCCCTATAATTTGGTTGTAAGACATTTCTAGCTTTAGTTTAATGCATTTCAGTTTCTTTTACTTTATATCAGCAAAAGTTTGTGTCTTTTATGTTTATTGCTTTAAATTTTCTTATTGAATTTCTTTAGTTTCATGTTCTTTAAGTTTTCTTGCATAAAAAGCCAAAGTTTTATATTTTTCTTAAAATTTACTTTAATGGCTTCTTGGCTTTTCATTTTCATGTCTATTCTCTTTATTTTCAGCATGAGTAGCCAAACCTAAAAAGGAGGTTGGTTGATGAAGATGTGTGTAAGTTGATTTTATTGGACAAGGGACTAAATCCTAATAAATTATACTAAATCAAATAGACCTAAAAACTTAAGAAGTGATTCCCCTAAGGGAATATCTAGAGAAGTGAGATCGAGAGGTAATCTTGTAGTGCACCAATTCATTAGTCCCGAATTAACCAATGAGATCGAAAGATAAATTAGATTAATTATTCTAAATTGGTAAAATTGAGATCGAGAGATAAAATGGAGCCACTTGGTAACTTAAGTGATTTAAGTCCCTCATTTGAGGACCAACGATGTAACACCCGTAACCCGTAGTCATCGCCAGAATAGGGTTATGGAGCATTACCTTAAAGACATAACATAAAAACATACATTTACAATCATTGATGTAAACATAGTATAATTCAATCATATACATGCACATTGTCCCTTAATTGAGCCCTCGAGGCCTTAGAATCACCTTAGAAACGATTCGGGACTAATTGAAAACATTTGAAACATTGAGGACAAAGTTAGAAATTTTAAACTGCAGGGGTCACACGGCCGTGTGACTCACATGGATGAGATACACGTCCGTGTCTCAGGCTGTGTAACATTCGAAATGCAACCTTTAAAAACCTACAGGGGACACACGGCCATGTCACATGGCTGTGTATCACACACTACTGAGACACACACCCGTGTCTTAGGCTATATGGATAAGAGATTGGCCAAAATGAAGCCATTTCCTTCACCCACCTTAAACATACACCTAAATATCATTAGCACATATGACCAAAACATCAAAACATGTTCAAACATTTATAAAATGTCCAATTTCAAATGACCAAATTCCATTCAACCAATATGCCATACAGGCACCTCAAATGCAAACATACAATTTACCTAAACATATACATGTACTTAACATTTTTCATTCATCAACACTTAATTCATTTACCATCTCAAAACCCATCATAAATTGACCTATATCACTTCAACATAAACTCACCATATTTGACCACATTTATACCATTTCAAATAGCTCATATCTACCTCAAAGCATAACTTAACATGGCCTCATTATAAACATACCAAATATGGTCATTCCAAACATGCATCAATTTAACCATATTAACATAAAAAACAAGACATCAATATACCATAACAACATCAATCATAATAACAATTATACATATCACAACAATTAGATCATTCAACATAAGTCCACATATACATGCCATTATAACCATGACCCAAAATGTCAAAATCTATCGATATTATCGTTGGATAGTGTGATAAATCTGCAATGAGCTTCCAAACCAATTGACCTTCCGATAAACTATAAAGTAAGGGAAAAACAACTACGTAAGCAATGAATGCTTAGTAAGTTCGTATAAACTTTAAACATAACATTCCATTTCAACAATGAAATTTATAAATTAAATATAAACCTATACCAATTCGCAAGATTTATCAACTACATAACCATCAACTCATAAATGAGTAATTCTATCAACATCATATATATTTTTCTTTCCTAACTTAATAGGATTTTATAAAACAATATACACCATCATTAACGTTTTCATAAAACTATGAATTACTTCATTTACTTACTTTCATTTCCATTTAATAAGTATAAACATAAATAACAACATCAATTCATTAATTAGTATATTTATTCACATCATAGGTAAGTTCATCTATAACATATGTAATTTCTTATATATAAGTACATCTTTCAATTCATCAATCCATTTTCTTCATATCATATTTCAATAATGAACTTACCATTTCATTACCTTTTCTTACCCATTTCATTTGTATAATACAAACATAAGCCTAATCATCATCATCAATACACAAGTTAGTGCATTTATGTATACAACTTATTTGAGGCCAATCACATGATAATCCATTTTATAAGAAAATACACCTTTTGAATCATACCACTTTCTCATGAACATAAGCATATTCTCATTTTTGTCATTTACTATTTCAATGTATATCATTAATATTAAACATGATATAATGAATCCTTAATTTTAGCATAAACCTAATCATCATCCACAATCTCAACTGTTGAATTCATTTATGTACAGATCAATATTCAATAAATAGCAAATCTTTCAAATTCATTATATAGATTAGCTTACTAAGATTTTCCATTCGAAGAACGACTTACAGATAAGATTACATCGTCATGCCAACCAACACACCAGATGCTCACACTAGCCAATCCCTCCAACACACTAGATGCTCATAAGAGCTAATCCAACCAACACACCAATACTCATCACAACTAATCCAACCAACACACCAAACAAAGAGTATAACTCGAGAGTTCGCAAAAAAATGTTGAACATCGGTTTACTCAGGTAATATGAATATACATCACTCCATAGCCATCTCCACTCCAATCCCCCGTAACACACCAAATCACAACTGTACTCTATCTCGCGATCAATCTAATCCGAACATCAATTTTCAATAATATTTCTCAAATAATCCTTCATTATCATAAATTGAATAAATACTTATTGTATCAGGTTATACAATTCAACAATTCATATAGATACTAAATTTTTAAACCGCACAAACTCACCTGGCCAAATCACAGAAATGTCAAAGTACAGGGGTTATTTGGTAATTTTTCAATCTCCTCGATTTTTCACTTGATCTTGATCTAAATTAATAATTTTATTAAATTCATTAATTTAGACAGTAAAATAATGCATTTTATGCAATTAAGTCATTTTGACATTTTTACAAAATTTTCCCTAAAATTTTACTTTTATTCAATTTAGTCCCTGAGCCTAAAACATGCAAATTAACCATTTTTATTGGAATTTCCCACTAGCCGAACATTCATGACATCAAAAAAATCCTATTTTTGGAATAATTTCACAACTACTTGTACTTTATTCTTTTAACAATTTAGTCCCTAATCGATAAATTCGTCAAAAATCACTTAACAAAATACTTTTAAATAAAAAATAATATTTCAAATTCATCATTTAACATAAAAAAATCACTAGATTCATCAATGAAAACATTTAAAATCTTTAACAGTTTCAAAATCGGAGGTACGGGCTAGCTGGACCTAGTTGCAACGATCTTAAAAACATAAAAATTATTCAAAATAGGACTAAATCGGACTTACATGCAAGAGAAAATATTGGCCCAACCTCCCAAGCTATGTTTCCATGGTGGTTTCGGTTATGAAGAAAAGAAAAATAAAGAAGAAAACTTGTTTCCTCTAATTTGATTAGTTAATTTCTTTTTATTTACAATTTTGCCATTATTACTAATTTCTTTCAAAAAAAATTCTTTTTTTAAAATTAGCTCCATTACCGTCCACTATTTAAAATAAGGAATAATTTTCTTATTAGTCCTCCCACATTACTAATTAGGCCATTTAATCTTTCAAATCTAATAGTGATCAAATTTTACATCTTTTATGATTAAGTCCTTTCTAATTAATTAACCATCGAAACATTAAAATTTTTCAACGAACCTTTAATACAACCTTAGTAATACTCCGTAAATATTTACAACTCGGTTTATAGAAATGAAGATTCGATACCTTATTTTTTAAAACTACTTGACTTTAGCATCTTACCACTTGAACTTCATTAACCATTCATAAAACAAAAATGACCATATCAAAAACCTTTTTAAAGCCAAAAGTGACTCGTAAAAATTAAATAATAATATTTACGAACTTAATTGTTAGAATTGTGGCCTCAAAGCCACTATTTTTGACACCACTAAAAAACGGGCTGTTACAAACGAATCACATCGAAATCAACCAACCACCATTAGTAATTTATTAATTAATCTCTTAATTTTTTACTCTTTGCAATTTGGTCCTTAGATCAACATACTGAATTTTCTTGTAAAACTTGCTTGTTATGATTTTTCATACTATAAAATCATATCAGTAGTTGATTAGACTCTATAGTGTCTGCTATTTATCACTCAAACTTCATCTCCTTTGGGTTTGATCCTTGGAATATTCCAGTGTTCCATTGTAACACTACTAATATTACAATTGACCTGTTCGCTTATAGTAAAACCACGCTTTAAAATTGTTTTATAAAATTGTTTATTTTATATGCACATAGGAACGCTATCAGATGACTACCCCCAAAGAATCCCCTTTAAGCTCAACCGATCTAAAACCCATCTCATGAGTGAAGCGTGCTACTTGAAAGCAGGCCCAAGTATCAGCTACAAGTAGGTTTGTAATAAATTCCCTCCAGAAACAAGTAGCACTTATGGTCAACCCAGCACTATTTCGAACAACCATCTCTATGCTTGCAGCCCCCAGATCACTATAAAAGCCAACATCAAAATTAACATGCACGAACGGGTCTCTCAGTAGGTGCCACATCCCTGAAACAGACTCTCTCCCACTGGTCTGTGGCTGGTGTAACCCTTCCAAATGGTGAACATAGCCCAAAATAAAGGTAACAATCTCAGATTGTGATTGCCATTTTCGCTCATGAATTAAGATGTTACAAGAATACCACAAAGCCCAAATAGTAAC
The DNA here is from genome assembly GCF_025698485.1 of Gossypium arboreum. Taxonomy (NCBI): domain Eukaryota; kingdom Viridiplantae; phylum Streptophyta; class Magnoliopsida; order Malvales; family Malvaceae; genus Gossypium; species Gossypium arboreum. The sequence goes on along the minus strand of NC_069073.1, from coordinate 6,564,406 downwards.
GAGTGGAATTTGCCTTTATCTAAAGGTATTATGAGAAAACCCAAGACGAAGCCACCTACCCACAGAATCTTGCAACTAAACATCATACTAATATAAACCAAGAGCCTACCAAACTAGCACCACAAAAGGGCAATCTCGTACTGCATAAAGAGAGGTTTCAGCCCTTATTCCTCAACAAGGGCACATCGAGTCACCCTGTAATGAAGTATATAGAAATTTGATTTGGTAGGCATTTATAATGATCGATTTTTAGTGGTGTCGAAAATGATGGTTTCGGGGCCACCAAATTTGACGAGTAAATTCATAAATATTATTATTTAATGTTTACGAGTCAAATGTGATTTTTTTAAAAAAAGGTTAAGTGATTTGTTAAGTTCTAGTGGTTTTAAAAAATAAGGTATCGGGACCTTATTTTTATAAACCAAGCCATAAATATTTTTATAAATGTTTACGGAGTGTCATTAAGGTGGTATTGAAGTTTTGTTAAGAAATTTTAATGTCACGATGGTTAATTAATTAAAAAGGACCAAATTAAAAAAAATTGCATTCTCGGGACTCCGTTCCCGTAAATCAGACTTGCAAATATTTAATAAATATTTACTAAGCTAGTTGTGTAGTTAATTAGGTTTTTCTTAAGTGAATTTGCTTGAATTAAAAGTAATTAGGTATAAGAACTAAATTGCATATATTTGAAAGTTGAATTCTAGATTAAAGAAAAATTATGTTTTACTTAATTATTAAGTATATATTATATTATATTATAATAAAACAAAAATAAATAAAGAATAAATGAAAAGATAGAAAGATAGAAACCAAACAGAAAGAAAAGGAAAAAGAAAAGGAAAAAGAAAAAGAAAGAAAGGAAGGAGAAAGCAACGGCCTTAGGGGCTTCAATTATTCAAAGTTCAATTGGTTAGTCAATTTAGTCTATTTTTCTTTTAATTTTTATGTTTTTGGAATCCCGATATTAAATACTACCCAACCTATGTCAAAATTTTAGAAATTATTAAATTATTAAATGTTGTTAATGTTGGATAATTTTAGTATTAGGGATTAAATTGATAGATTTTAAGTTAGAAGTGAAAAGGATTGAATTGTAGAATAAATTGTAAATTTTGAGTAATAGAGACTAAATTGTGAAAATTTCAAAATTTAGGGATTTAAGTGAAATTAGAGAGTTAAATCTAGTTTAAAGTGGAAATTGAATGAAAATTTAGAATTGATTGTGAAGAAATAAAATTAGTCTCGATTTAGGGACTAAATTGGAATTTAGACAAATGTTGAGTAAAAATTAAAATATGCAGTATGAAATTGAATTGTATTGTATTGATGAATTTTAATTGTTTAAATTCCGTAGCTAACGTCGTACCAGAATCCTCGACTAAAAAGGGGAAAGATAAAGTCGAAGTGGAATAGCTCGAAATTCCTAGTTTGTATTTCTATAATCCGAATTTAGTTGTTAATTGTTATAATTTAATTTAATGTATATGGTAAGTGTTGAGGTGAGAATTATTGTGTTTTACAATTGAAATGGATTGATTTAGTATGTAATGAATTTATTAAATTTATATTGATTGAATTGGTATATATATTGAATATATATATTGATTATTTGAATTGAATTGAATATTGGTTGTATTTGAAAAGTGAATTGAAACCCTATTAATTGTATCGGGCTAAGTCGAATATAGATGGCATGCCATAGGATTAGAAGAGTACAGGGATTTCTTTGACTTCAAGTCGATGAGACATTGGGTGTCGAAATTATTACTTAGATTAATTCGATGAGGCTCTGGGTGCCAATTTATTTCGGTTTAGCCAATGAGACACTGGGTGTCAATTTAATTCTTCGAATTATCCGATAAGGCACTAGTTGCCAATTTGGTGTGTTTTGGTCGAATCCGTGTATCCGTCCGAGTTCAAGTCGTGTTAATAGGAGTAATTAAATAAAATGACACCATGATCGATGTTGGATGGTATTTTATGTGAAATGAAAATGGGACTGTGAATTGAAATATGGATTGAGACACATGAATTGTGTATTCACGAATTGGACATGGAATGAACATTATTATTATTTAAGTGAAATGTGTATCATATTATGAGAATTGAGTATAGTATTAATGATATAATTATGAGATGAATATTGAATGGTTAATGCTATTGTATAAATAAATGTGAATTTTAAATATTCAATTGTGCTTAATATTTAATTGTGCCTATTATATTATCTTTTGTCTTTAAATATTCGAATTATAGGAATACCACTGAGTTTTGCTCAGCGTATGGTTTTGTTTCCCGTGCGCAAGTTAGGTACTTAATTTTGATTGTCGATTCAGCATCCAACAACGATCCCGAACTCAAATGTGGTGATGTTTATCCTTTGTGTCGACATGTACCTAAGGTGTCTAAATAATAATTATTTTGTGGTTTGATTGTAAATGAGGTTATAAGTTTAATTTTGGTTGGTTTTATACATATAAATATGTGTTTGTTTTTGAAGCCATATTATAGCATGATAAATTGAACTAAATCTAAATAGGTATATGTGAATTTAATTCTATGTTTAAGTGCTCATGAATTAGGCAAATTGATTTGTATTTGGTATGTTTATAATTTGAATTAAAATGATGCTTTGATGACTTTTTTGATGATATGAAATGTTTGAAATTTCTATCTGTTTGATCTGTAAACTCCGATAATGCTCCGTAACCCGGTTCCGGCTAGGGATACGGGTTGGGGATGTTACAGGCACATAGCTATGTAAGAATTTCTAGCTTGTAATTTTAATTTTTGTGGGGCATTGTAGATGCCATAATTGTCTTTGTATCTGTTGTCAATCATGCCTAAAAGGCCCCGAAAGAGGAGACGATAGCCACTTCGCATAGTAACTCCCTCATACTCTCAAGGCACCATCGAAGTCTGTCACAAGTCACTTGTGCCAATGGTATAAATATAATTCGCCAAACATCTTAGTAATCCAACACCGACGTCACAATATCTTCCTTCCATTTACACGCGTATGCATCTATTAAGTCTACCACTACAACATAATCACTAACACATAGGATAAAAATCATGTAGGGCACATCACTCGATAGCCACAGAGTGTCCTAAATAAAGATCAATCGGTTGTCTCCTACCAACCAACTATAACCCTTGGAAAGAAGGCCCTTGGTAGCCCAGATACCTTGCTAGATAGCAGAAGGTTGAGGGCCCAACCTAGACGTCAAAAATGTATCATACAAATAGTATTTGGCTTGAAGAACCCGAGCTAGCAGAGAATCCAAGCCACAAGCCAACCATCACCCTTTGCTTTGCTAGCAAAGCGATATTAAACTCTACCAAATCATGGAAACCCATGTAATACCCCGAAAATTTTTACAGTAAGATATTATCCTTGATATAGTAAAATAAGGAAATAAAGTGACAAAAAGGGAAATTTTGAGTTATGTCAAAATTGAGAAGTATATTATGATATATTAATTCAAGAAAGGACTAAATTGTAAAAGTGAGAAAAGTTTTGTTGCACAAGAGTAAATACTCAAAATTTGAGGGGTTAAAGTGTAAATATGAAAAAGTTGAAGGAACAATAGTGTAAATATTTTAAGAGTGGAATAATCTAGAAACTAAGGAAAATGGATGAATTAGGACCAAATTGAATAGGTGAAGAACTATGAGGGACTAAATTGCAATTTTACCAAATTAAATGATGACTCAAGGATGGAATTTTAAAAGATAATAAAGGGCAAAATGGTCAATTGGAAGAGAGAGAAATCTAGAAAGCAATGATGATGTTGGAGATATTTTAGATTAAATAAATAAATAATAGTTTATTAATATTTTAATTTAATTTTTAAATGATATTTTTATTATTTTATTTAGTATATATAAGGAAAGAAAGATGAAGAATCATCATCTTTTTCCCATGCACCCAACGTATAAAGAGAAAAGGAAGAAAGAAACTTTCTTTTCTTTACAATTTGGTCATTCTACCAAAAATTCACCATTTTCACCCAAAAATTAAAAGAATTTCCTTAGCTACCAAGAGAGAAAAATGTTAAGGAGGCTATGGGAAGTTAAAATATCAAGTTGGATTCAAGAAATGGAGGCTGATGGAGAGAAAATCAAGATGAAGGTTGGAATCAATAGAACAAGGTAAGAACATCATGATTTCAATATATTTTTAAGTTTGATATTATTGAAAAAGCTTGGGATTGATGTTAATGTAGAGTTTCCTTACATATGGTCCTATGTTCTTGATATGTTAATGAAGAGAAAATAAGAGAAAGTGAAGAGAAATAGTGTAGAGAAAGAAAATAAAGGTGTTATTAACATGGTAATTAATATCTTGCACTAAAACAGTTCTAGACAGCAGCATTATTCTAATTTTGAAAAATCACCATAAATTGTAGAAATTGAATTAGAAGATTAAAAAAATATGGGATTAAATCTTATTGAGTCTAGGTTCTCATAGAAGAAACAGTGTAAGCAATGGATTTGTAAATTTTTAGATATAATGAATTTTGTGAGACAAGGTCAGAATGAATTCGGGTTCCCCTGTTCAGACTTTGAAAAATCATAAAAAAATGAATAAAAATAATTAGGGGCTTAAATTTATATGTATAGAATCCTGAATTAGTATAATTTTATTATAAATAAACTAGAACATCATTTTAATTCTGTACAAGGAGATAATTAATTTTTAGTGAAGAAGGGTCAGAACTGTTAGACAGCAGAACAGGGGTGACTTTAATGAATAAACTGTACTAATTGGATAAACCAAAAATTCTGAAAATTTTATGGTAAGAATATATGTGAGTCTAGTTTCAGATAAAATTTACAAATCTTAATTTTGACTTCTGTAACTCAAGAAATAAATAATTTAGTGACTATGACTCAAATGGACAGCTTTGAATATACATATAAGTAAATAGTGAAATTATTGATAATGTTACTTATAAGCATATTATATAAATTTAAGGATGTGGAATGGAGAGGAGGAGGAGGAAAATATATATGAATATTCAGCAAGCATGACTTATTTGCATGTTTTAGGCTTAAGGACTAAATTGAATAAAAGTAAAACTTTATGGGTAATTTTGTAAAAATGTCAAAAATGACCAAATTGCATGAAATGGATTAATTTTATTATTTAAATTACAAAATTGAATAAAATTATTAATTTAGTTCAAGATAGGGGAAAACATGTTTTAGGGATTAAATTGAAAAGTGTTGAAATTATGGAAAAATTCGATATTTTATAGACTTCATGGATTGTTATCAATATGTATGAGAATAATAGCTGGAAATAAGGATTAAATTGCAAGAATTTTATTTTCCTCCCCTAAGGATGAAATCGTCATTAATTAAAAGTTTAGGGCAAAATGGTAACTTTTCCTAGAGCATTAATTAAATGCATTAGAATATGAAATGAATGAAAATGATGATCAAATTTATTTATAAAGATCCAGACGACTCAAATATGAGACTTGATCGTGGAAAAGAAAAGATATCGGATTAATGAAATTATAAACACAAACAAGCAATGAGGTAAGTTCGTGTAACTTGAATTATATTCTTAAATGCTTGAAATGCATGTTTTTGATATGAATATGATTTGAATGTTCATTATATGAAATTTATGAAACATTGACATATTTGATGGGAAGAAATCCCGGTTGAATGAAAGGAAAATTCGATGGATCTCTGAAAAGGAATTGACGGTAAAAAGGATCTAGCCCGGACGGGTGATCCTATCCTGATATAGCCCTCCCGAAGAATATGTGGAAAATGGATTTAGCCCGGACGGGTAATCCGAATTAGGGTCTGAATTTAGCTTGGACTGGTAATTCAGATCCAAGCTCATTAGAGTAATTGTCGTTGCAGGGGATTTAGCCTGGACTGGTAATCCCGACAATACTCTATGAGTTTATATTACAGGGGATTTAGCCTGGACTGGTAATCCCACTGTAAGGATGAGGTTCGCGGTAGTGTGCTCTCTGATATGAAATGTGTAAGACCATGGTTGAAAGATACCATGGCAACGTGATATGAAACGAATAAGACCATGGTTGAAAGATACCATGGCAACATGACGGGAAATGAATAAGACCATGGTTGAAAGATACCGTGGCAACGTGACATGAAAAGAATAAGACCATGGTTGAAAGATACCATGGCAACATGACAGAAAATGAGTAAGACCATAGTTGAAAGACACTATGACATCATGTCAAAGATAAATAAGACCGTGGATGGGAGACGCTATGATATCTATTGAACAATTGATATTCGTGTAATACGATTAGATGACGAATGGTTACATGAAATGGTTGTGTGAAATGTTTACAAGAACTGGTCATATGGAAATATATGTACAAAATAGTTGTATGAAATAATTATGAAGATAGATAAACAAAATAAGAATAAGTACATGGAATATAATTTATGTTAAGTTTGATATAAACTTTACCGGAATAAATATACTTAAAATATATGGAAATGATGAAACATGAAATATTGATATAATGAAACGATTGATATATACTTATAAAGAAACGGTAATAGAATTAATATGTTTCATGACATGTACATATATGATTATCTTTGATACGTTGATACAAGGAAATTATGTAAGTAAAGACAATTATTAAACTCAAATGTGACATGTCGAGAAAATAAGTATATCGATGTTGAATTTATATGAAATATATGCAAGTATACTAACAATGACGTGGCTTGACACTTAGACAAAGGACAAGCTATTGATTGAATGGTAATATGTTTAATTACAAGAAGCATTGAAATGGTAAGTACTTAGATGAAAATAAAATTTAAGATTTTGCGAATTTTTTTTTTTATAATCTCGATTTAATTCCATTTGGTTTCTAGTGTATGTTTGGGGCTTCGAGGGCCCAATAGAGAGACGTTATGATTATTTTCAAAATTTGAATAATAAATGACTCAGAATTATCTGAAAATGTTCAGTAAACTCCGGTAATGCCTCGTACCCTATTCTGGCAATGGATACGGGTAGGGGGTGTTACAACCCATACCCCCAACTCTTTCAAATAACACAACTTCCCCTAAGAGCACCAATGAATTCCCTATTTTGAATGGGATTTCTACCACCAATACCTACTAACAATAGACTCCAACTCCCTACAAGATAAACTAGGTAGCAAAAAACAAGACATAACATAAGTTGGAATTACTTATAAGACAGATTTGATAAAAAATCTCCCTCCTTTCTTGGAATAAACAACAAGTACACCAACCATTAACTCATCTTTGCATCCTCTCTTTAATGTGATGAAAAGCCAGTCTCTTGTTCCGACCAACCACCATAAGCATACCGAGATACTTTTCGGGATCAACAGACAGATACACCCCAAAATCAACACTATCTACTTTCGAATAACATCAACCACATTAGGACTAAAATAAATAAGGGATTTATCAAAATTAACCATTTGCCCCAAACACTCCACATACTAATGCAAAATCTCCTCGACATTAGTAACACCTTCCACTGAAGCCTCCTTGAAAATCAAACAGCCGTTCGCAAAGAATAAATGGGTCACCACCAACCCTAACTTGGAGGCTCGACTCTATGAATCAGACCATCTTGAGTAGCCATAAAAAATAGTAAAGACAAACCCTTGCTACAAAAAAAGGAACAAGAAAGGGCTTAATGGATCACCTTATCGTAGACCTCTTATCAGAACAATATGACCATGTGCCTGCCCATTCACAAAACCAAATATGTTATTGGTTGCACACAGCTCATGAAAAGAGCCAAACATTTAGCAGTGAAACCCAATCGTAACATGATCTCCTCCAAGAAATGCCACTCGACCCGATCATACGCCTTACCCATGTCTAACTTCAGTGCACACATCCCATGATGCCCACTTATCATTCGCTAAAACGAATGAAGCAACTCAAATGCCACAATCACATTATCAATAATCAATCTACCAAGAACAAAGGCCCTTTGAGCCTCATCAATGCAGTGGTGCATAATCATTTGTAATCTATTAACAATAGTCTTCAAGATGATCTTAAACAACACATTACAAATGTTGATCGGTTGAAAGTGGGTCATGTTAAAGGGATCTACTCGCTTCTGAATCAATACAATGTTGTATGATTGATAGAAGGCATAGGCATCTCCCCATTAAAAACACTCAAATGGAGCCAACTAACACCCATTCCTATAATAGGCCAAAAGGTGCGATAAAACAATGCTAGCAAACCATCCATACCTGATGCTTTAGTTGGGCACATACTTTGTAAAGAAGCAACTACCTCTTCCTCCGTAAATGTTGAACAAAAGCACTCATTCATCTCTTCTGTCACCTCAGTTCAAATATCAGAAAAAATGTGGGCCATCTCTTGTTGGCTAATCGATGTAAATAGATCAGAGAAGTACTGACAAGTAACCCGACCAATCTCCACATCACCCTCCACCCATTGTCCATCGAAGTCTCTGATCTTCTAGATATGCTTTAAAACTATTCTAATGAGTAGCAAATCAATGAAAAAAATTGTATTTTAATCCCCATTACGAAGCCAATTGGCCCTTGCCTTCTGTACCCAATATTTCTTTCCCTTACCAGTCTTCATATTCAGTTGCATCTTAGTGATAATCAAATCCTCTAGCGTGCCATCAGTCGAGTCCGACTTGCAAAGATCATCCAAATGTTTCTGAAAGGAATCAAGTGTCTTCTTGTTCACTTGGTTCTAAATAAAAGTATGCCAGAATAAGCCTTGACACACCCTTACTAGACGCGTAGGCTTATCCCCTTTGAAATCCCTCCAAAGATGATGAACTTATTCCTCACAAGAATGCTAGAAGTAACCAAGAAGCATCAAATCATAAACACCCTACACAGTCTGAAAAGGACTTCTATCATTCCTCGTTTCAAGTAACAAAGGGAAATGGTCCGAAATAGAATGCATCCGATGAGAATTTGTAGAATGCGGGAACAATTCATGCCCCTCTGTATTGGCAACCCCTCTGTCTAGTCTCTCCCTAATAGTCATTTGAGCAAATCGCCCCTTCTCCCAAGTATACCACCATCCTACAAAAGGCAAGTCGGATAGATGTAGTCCTGCACAACAGAACGAAAAGCCGCCATCCCTCTTTCATCTCTCAATTGACCACCTTGCTTTTCATACAAGAAAGTAATCTTATTAAAATCCTCTAAAACCAACCACGGAGACCCATTCCCCTGCGATAGGCTTTGGGTGCAACTTCACCTCTGGACATAACATTTGGAGAAGGAATAAAGCGAGATAAAACAACCCGATTTCCAACAAAGTGACAAATCACTTCTGGACCCATCACTGCTAACCTCATTCCCATTAGTATAGCCGCAATTTGTAGCTTCATTTCCATGAAAAAAGATGCATTGGGGTTCATCTCCCTTAACATATGCTGAAGGTACCGAATAGCTCGGAGGTTCCCCAATCCCCGGGTATTCCAACTAAGAATTTTCATGGCACTCAGTTGCCCTGCTGCACAGAGCTTGTCAATGATTCAACATTATGAACCTGATCCTATTCATTCAGCCTTCTTCGAATCTAATACCACAAAAATATATAATTTTAAATACACATAAATGTAAAATACAAAAGATTTCTTCCTTTCTTTTCTTTCGCTCTTTTTTTCAAACTTCCTCCTTCCATCCGCATCACCTACTGTATCTTCCTTTTATATATATAAAATATATGTATATATTACCTTTTTTTTCCTTTGCAATGCACCAATTCATTATATTTAATATTCGATATTTTTATTTAATTATTTTACTTTAAAAATAATATTTGATAATATTAAATTATTGAAAACAATGTTTTATTTTGTATAGTACTTTAGAATTAGGTTTTTCATAAACTAATAATTTCTAAAATTATCTCATAAAAAGAATGCAATGAGCTAATTAATTACAAATGACATAAAAATGTGAATAATTTTTCCTAAAATAATTGGGATAAATACTAAAGTTATACATAAACTATGGTTTATTGTGTAATTGTAAACATGATTTTGGTTTGATCCAATTCTTGTAAATAATTAACACTATTGATATAACATCATTTTATGTTTATTTATTGCATACATAAATAATTATATTTATCTAATATAAAAATAAATTGATGTATTTATTTTTTAATGTGTATGATTAAATTAAAATTAAAGTTTCAAGTATACATTTGAACCACAATTAAAGTTTCGCATGTATAATTGTATCAAATTAAAGTTCATGTATACAATTGCACATTAAATCAAAATTCATATATAATTTTGAGATTTATCCCAAAATAATTTTACTAAATTAAAACTATTACAATAACATTTTTAAAAATTTACCAGCTTTTTATTTATTTTTTATTTTTAAAATGTTTTAAAGAAAACATTTTAATTTGAAAAAAATTATTTAAATTATTTTAAAAAATCTTAAAGCAGTAGTTAATGTATTATTAATTTAAAAATTGTTTTAGAATTATTGTTTTAAAATATATAGAATACATTTTTAACTAATTTTATAAATAATTATATTAAAAACGAATGTATTATTAATATGCAAAACTTTTTTTAACATTTTTTAAACACTTCATACAAATATTTTTAAACAATTTTATAATTTTTCAAATTTATTTTTATATAATTTTTTTAAAATTGGTATTATATATTTTTATAAAAATATTTTTAAACTAATTTTGTAAAATAATTAATAGCAAGTCTCACCTAATTTTTAATATTAAAGTGATGTGTCTCGAATTTGAGAGCGTCTACTTGTCATTTTAGATATGCCAAATAACATACTTTCCTAAATTGCTCCAATATATATATATATATATATATATATATATATATATATTAAAACCAAAAAAATGAAACAATTGTATATTGATGGTTTAGAATTTTGGCACATTTGTAGTATTAAATAATGTGATGTGTTTTATATTTAATTGTTTTTATTAGTCTTTGTTATACATTAATGATCACTAACTCAAAATCCAGATAAGATCTCGGTCACTTACCTGTGACTCGGCCAAGCTCCACCATATAGATGTGTGCGAGACGTACAATTGAGAGAATAATTAGGGGAGCACGCGGTATCAGTTCGCATATACCTAAGGAGTTCTTATGTGGGGGCTTGCAAGGTCTAGTAAGCGACCCAGAATGGAAAACCAAAATTTAATTACTTATGTATGATTTGAATTATATTTTAGTCACCAAATTTTTAAAAATTATAATATAATCACTAACATTATTAATTTATTACATTATGATCATCAAATTAATAATTACGATTAACAGTAACAACAAGCTAACTTTAACACATTATAAGACAATTGACCGCTCAATAACATATCATTCGTCATCTTCGAGTCCGGCATTAAGAGACGATTGACCAGAAACATAGACACGATGTGGGCATGTTGATCGGTTGTATCTGGATGTTCGACACACAGTGCACAGTTTGAGTTCGCTCGTCTCCCTGACATCCGTGTCATTTCAAATTCCTATTGATTGTGGTCGACCTTTAGGATATCTACGGAGACTACGGTCAGGCACCATCTCGAAAGTAGGCAGTGGAACTTCCCAGTTTGAGACATCGGGTATTCCAGGAAATTCGTTCCCCCATATACGCAATGTGCGTTGCAACATGTATATCTCATCTATGAATTGTTCAACATTTAAGTTTGCTCTCGCACACACTGCCTGAACATGTGCACATGTGTAACGGCCTAATTTTCAGTGGTGTCGGAAATGGTGATTTGAGATCACTAAATTCGACAAATAAGATTGAACAAGATAGTAATTTAATATTTATGAGTCAAGTAAGAATTTAGAAGAATTTGTGAAATGGTGAAATTAGTGAATTAAAAGAATTTATTAGGTCAAACGGGTCAAAAATGAGGTATCGAGACCTCAAAGTTGAAAATCAAGCTATAAATATTTTATAAATATTTATGGAGTGTCATTGAGTTAGTATTAAAGTTTAGTTAGAAAATTTTAACGTTTGGATGGCTAATTAATTAAAAAGGATTAAATTGAAAATAGCACAAAATTTGTTAAATTGTGAGTAAATAGCTTAAGTATTTAAAAAATGGATTTAAAGAGCAATTAGACCCAAAGGTTAATGGCTGGACGGTTTGGGTATGAAATAAGCAAGAAAACAATGTGAACAAGGGCAAAATTGGAAATAGATAAAAGTTAATAGTTAAATAATGATGTAATTGAAAAATCTAGACATTTTCTTCATAATTTCTCAGCCAAAACGCCATAGAAGGTCTGGAGAAAGCTGGTTTTCATATTTTTACATCATGTGAGTCTAATTCTTGCTTTTTCTTGATAATTTTTATGTTTTTATGACTTTTACAATTAGGTCCACTTGTAGAATTCATTAGTTTTTGATTTTATGGGTGAAATTGGAAGTTACCCTGGATGGATATGATGAATTATTATGAAATTTAAGTTCTAATTTCATATTAAGGTGGTTTTATTAAGTGATTTTGATAGGAAATGATATTTAGGACCTAATTGTGAAAAAGTTGTGAATTGAAGGTTGCTGTTGAAATTCAGAATATAAAAGATTTTGAAATAGTTTATAATGATAAAATAAAGTGTTAATTGAGAAAAATTAGTTCAATTGATGGGTGAATTGAGTAGGGACTAAATTGTGAAAACTGTAAATTTTGGGGTAAAAGTGCAATTTCGAAATTTGAACAGCATAAATTGTGAAGTGAAATAGAAATCAAATAAATGCTAATGAGTAGAAATATTTTATATTATAGATCAAGAATCCAAAGAAGAACGAGGAAAAGAAAAAGTTGCGAATAGTCCCTAAATTTCAATATCTTCTACAAATTAGCCGGGTAAGTTCATATGGTTGAATTTAGATGTTTATTTGTGAATGATTGAAGTTTATAATGTGTTATTATATACTGAATTTGTTGTGGGATTGTGTAGATTTTGTTAATGAAAGAATAAATGTGGAAATGCAAATTAGGAAAACGCAGGATTGAGTAATGCTCAGATCGTGGACGTGTGATGAATTGATTGGATAAGACCATGGTTGTTCCATGGCAAAGTGTGAAATGTAGGTATGGTATCATCCATACTGAGTTGTGAAATGTAGGTATGGTATTATCCATACTGAGTCATGAAATGTAGGTATGGTATTATCAAATCCATACCGAGTTAAAAATGTAGGTATGGCATTTCCCATACCGAGTTGAAAATGTAGGTATGGTATTTCAATGAGGAAAACCATACTGAGTTGTGAATCGTGGCATTGAGCAACGACGTACTCAATTTCGTAAGCCGCTTCCTAATTTGATTATAAGAAATAAAAGAGAAGTGATCCAAATGAAAGAGATTGAGTAGTTGTTACTTGTTGAGCTCAACTATGTGAATTATTATAACAATGGTTGTGAATCGCAGAAACTTTAGTAAATGTTTTGGTATTGTTTGGAAATATTATGTTTGGTAAGCATTACTTTTAACCTATGAACTTACTAAGCTTCAATAAGCTTACTTGTGTGTGTTTAATATTTTTATGTAGATTGACTTGAAGTGAAGAGGGTAGATCGGATCAACACAACAAAGCACACTATCCAGATCAATTCGGTAGCTTTTGTTTTATGTTTGAAGATTTATATGGCATGTATAGAGTTTGAATGAATTGAAGTAAAGATGTTATAAACTAGTTAACAATATTTGTACTAAAATAGTTTTCGGTAAGTAGCAGTAGTTTGACTTTGAAAAATCACTAAAAATAGTAGAAATGGAATTAAATAATGAATAAATTATGGAATCGAATCTCGATGACTCTATTTTCATATGGAAGAAGCAAAACAGGTATATGAGCTATATTTTATGAGATGTTTAAATTTTTGTGAAACAGGGCCAGAGCAATTTCTGGATCCCTGTTCTGACTTTGGAAATTCACCATAAATTTTACAAAGATAATTAGAAGTCATACTTTATATGTACAGATTCCTTATTGAGTCTAGTTTTATTAGAGACAAACGGCATAGTCATTGAAGCTCTGTACAGAGAGATATCTGATTCCTAATACAAAAGGTCAGAGTAGTCAAACCCTGAAACAGGGAGATTTTAAATAATAAACTGTACTAATTGGCTTGACCAAAATTCTAGAAAAAATTTGTAAGTAGATATATGAGTATAAATTCAGAAAAATTTACGGATTTGGATTTCGAGTTTTATAACTCGAGATATGAATTATTTATCAACTATGATACAGTTGGACAGCTTGTCTGGAAAGTGTGATATAAATTGTTTGAATTTGTTTAAGTGCTCAAATAAGTTTAGTAATGCCTCGTGCTCAACTCCAGCGACGGTCTCGGGTAAAGGGGGCGTTACATTTATTGGTATCAGAGCCTGGTTTAGTCGATTCTCGGAACGAATTTGATGTGTAAAGTGTTTAAAAATACATGCCATATAAATCTGTGATTGTGTGATGTGAATGATCCGATCTAATTACTAATTTTTATTATAGATTGTAAAGATGTCTGATAGACCCGATGGTGCTAGTCGAAAGAGGAAGTTAATAGTAGAATACAGACTTGAGCGGGAACAAGTGGTAATGTCCCGATTTCTTTGATGAGAGAGGAAGAACTTAAAAATATGATTTACGGATTAATGAATCGGTGGTATCATGAAACAATACAAGGAAGAAGTCAGCACAACAACCTCCTCCTCCCCTCTTGTACCACCGTTACAACCCGGTTGCTCCTTCTTTAATAGATGAATCTAGCAAAAGAACACCAATTGAAAAACTCGAAAGTTTGGAGTGAAGAATTTCAAGGAGATCGGACGATGATCCGGTTAAAGCGAGTATTGGTTAAAGAGTTTGGAGAGAGTTTTAAACAGATGATGTGTTCTCCGGAGGACTATTTGGGATGTGCGATTTAGCTATTGAAAGAAGAAGCGATAATTGGTGGGAAACCATTGAGGCAATGGTACTGCAGATAAACTTACAGGGAATTCTTCCAAAACGAATTTAAGAAGAAGTATGTGGGAAAGAGATATTTAGATAAGAAGAAGAGAATTTCTTGATCTTCGACAAGGGAATAAAACAAAGGCGAATATGAAAGAAAATTTGTGTATCTCAAGAGATATGCTCGGATGTTGTAAATTGACAGAGGAAGAAATGTGCATTAGATTTGAAGAAGGGCTTAATGATGAAATCGAATGATGATTGGAGGTACAGAGATTCGGAATTTGTGATTCATCGATCGAGCTCAAAAGATGGAAGAAGTGTATAACAGAAAGATGCAAAGAGAAAGAAGAGGTAAAGAGGTATACAAAAGAAGTTTCTAGACCAACTTCGACTTTTTCGCCAAAAAGTTCGAAATGATTCGTCGACTGTTATAATCCTTTAACGATCGAATAAAAGTAAAACGACTCAACAAGATGTCGGAGTAACTAAGAAACCAGCAGCTAGTGCTAGTAGTGTGCAAAATATTCCGAGACTTAGATGTAAAAATTGTGGTAGATTTCATATTGGTGAGTGTTGGGGAAGAGCCGGAGCTTGCTATAAATGTGGTGGAACTGATCATTTTATTCGGGATTGTCCTCAATTATTAAAAGAAGATAGAGAACAAGGGGAGAAGCAAGCAAATACTCCTCGGAAAGGTAAACGTCGGGTCAAAGTAGTCTTCTTTGGGACTGTTCATTCAGAACGAGAGATACTGCAGCTCGATCAGAGACAAGAGTACCTGCACGTACATATGCTATCCGGGCAAGGGAAGAAGCTTCTGCTCCAGATGTGATAGCTGGTAATTTCTATCTTTTTGATGATTCTGTATATGCTTTAATTGATCCTGGATCTACACATTCATATATTTGCACTGCATTAGTGTCAGAAAAGAAAATGACTGTTGAGTCCACTGACCTTGAATTGCAAGTCACTAATCCACTAGGGCAAAGTGTGTTGGTTAATTTAATATGTCGGAATTGTCCACTGAAAATACAAGGCTGTGAATTCTCTGCTGATTTAATGTTGTTACCTTTCCGAGAATTTGATGTTATTCTTGGAATGGATTGGTTGATTGAACACGATGCCATAGTGAATTGTAGAGAAAACGGATTGATTTAAAATGTCGATGGGGAAATAGTTTCATTGAGTTTGGGGATAAAAGAATGATGTCGTAATTATTTCACCTTTACATTTCGGAAATTGATTCGGAAAGGTAATGAAGCATTTTTAGCTTATATTCTTGATACTGGGTTCGAATTGAAGATGGAACAATTGTCGATTGTTAATGAGTTTATTGATGTGTTTCGAGGAATTACCGGTTTACCCCAGATCGTGAGGTTGAATTCACAATTGATGTAATTCCTGCATACAGCTCAATATCAATAACACCGTATAGAA
The DNA here is from genome assembly GCF_025698485.1 of Gossypium arboreum. Lineage (NCBI taxonomy): Eukaryota > Viridiplantae > Streptophyta > Magnoliopsida > Malvales > Malvaceae > Gossypium > Gossypium arboreum. The sequence goes on along the minus strand of NC_069073.1, from coordinate 6,547,982 downwards.
TGGCACCAATGAGTTAAAAGAGTTGAAGACACAGTTGCAAGAGTTATTGGATAAAGGGTTCATCGATCGAGTACATCACCTTGGGGCGCACTGTCTTATTTGTGAAAAGAAAGATGGTTCGTTGCGATTGTGTATTGATTACAGGCAGTTGAATAAGGTAACAATTAAAAATAAATATCCATTACCTCGTATCGATGATTTGTTTGATCAACTGAAAGGTGCTGCAGTGTTCTCAAAAATAGACCTTAGATCTGGGTATTATCAGCTGAAGGTTAAAGAGTGTGATGTGCCAAAGACTGCTTTTCGAACTCGGTATGGTCACTACGAATTTTTGGTAATGCCTTTTGGTTTAACGAATGCCCCTGTTGCATTTATGGATTTAATGAATCGAATTTTTCAGTCTTATTTGGATAGATTTGTGGTGGTATTTATTGATGACATATTGGTCTATTCAAAGACAGAATCCGAACATGCACAGCACTTGAGAATTGTACTACAGACTTTGAGAGAAAAACAGTTATATATGAAATTTAGTAAATGTGAGTTTTGGCTTCATGAGGTTGGATTTCTGGGTCATATTATATCAGCTGAAGGAATTCGTGTGGATCCAAGTAAAGTTTGGCGGTGGTGAATTAGAAAACACCAAGAATGTAAATCAAGTGCGAAGTTTTCGGGATTAGCAGGATACTATCGCCGCTTTTGTAAAGAATTTTTCCATGATTGCTTCACCAATGACTCGTTTATTACAGAAGAATGTTGAGTTTATGTGGTCTCGATGAATGTCGTGAGCTTTGATCGCTTAAAGAAAATGTTAATGAAGCTCCAGTCTTAACTCAACCGAATCGTATACCGTATGTTGTGTACAATGATGCATCTTTAAGTGGTTTGGGTTGTGTGTTAATACAATCGGAAAGGTAGTGGCTTATGCTTCACGGCAATTAAAACCACATGAAAAGAATTACCCTACACATGATCTTGAGTTAGCGCAATTGTTTTTGCCTTAAAAATTTGGAGACACTATTTATATGGTGAGAAGTGTTATATGTATACGGATCACAAAAGTTTGAAATACTTAATGACTCGAAGGAACCGAACTTAAGACAGAGACGGTGGTTAAAGTTCTTTGAAAGACTATGATTTGGTTATTGACTATCATCCAGGAAAGCTAATGTAGTTCTTGATGCATCGAGTCGAAAGTCATCCTTGTTTGCACTTCTGCAATGAATGCTCATTTGGCTCTTAATGAAGAAGGTGTTGTATTAGTAGAATTGAAGGTAAAACCAATGTTTCTTCAACAAATTCGAAGTGCAGAATGAAGATCCAAAATTGGTCTGAAACGACAAATGGTTCGGGATAATTTAGATTCGAGTTCAAGATTGATGATGAAGGTATATTGCGCTATCATAATAGGATTTGTGTTCCCAATAATTCGATTTAAAGAATGATATTCTTTCTGAAGCACATAATAGTATGTATTCTATTCATCCGGTAGTACAAAAATGTATGGTGATCTGAAAAAGACATATTGGTGGCTCGGTATGAAAAGAGAAATTTCGAATTTATTGCAAAATGTTTGATTTGCCGCAAGTTAAAGCGAGCATCAAGTGCCAACGGGTTTATTACAACTCATTATGATTCCTGAATGGAAGTGGAGCATATTTCAATGGATTTTGTGTCGATTGCCTGTGACTCAGAAAGAAAGATTCGATATGGGTGATTGTTGATAGATTGACAAAGTCAAGACACTTTATTCCAAATGTAACAGATTTTTCACTTAATAAGTTAGCGAATTGTATGTGTCGAGATTGTGAGACTACATGGAGTTCCAATATCTATCATTTCGCATCGGATCCGAGGTTTACTTCAAGATTTTGGAATAAATTGCAAGAAGCCTTAGGCACCAGATTGAATTTTAGTACAACATTTCATCCTCAAACAGATGGACAATCGAGCGAGTGATTCAAATTTTAGAAGATATGTTAAGATGTTGTATACTCGAGTTTGGTGACAGTTGGGAAAGGTATTTACCGTTGGTGAGTTTGCTTACAACAATAGCTATCGGTCTAGTATAAAATGACACCATTTGAGGCTCTTTATGGTAGAAAATGCAAGACTCCATTGTGTTGGTCTGAATTGAGAGAATCAAAATAGTTGGGGTTGATTTGATTCGAGAAACCAAGAGAAAGTCCGGATTATTCAAGATAGTCTAAAAGTCGCTTGGATCGTCGAAGTCATATGCGGATTTAAAACGAAGAGACATAGAATATGCAAGGGTGATCGAGTATTTTAAAAGTTTCACCATGGAAAAGGGTGTTACGATTTGGTAAAAAGGAAAATTAAGTCCGAGATTCATAGGGCCATATGAAATTGTGGAAAGGGTTGGTCCTGTGGCTTATCGTTTGGCTTTACCTCCGAACTTGAGAAGATTCATAATGTGTTTCATGTGTCTATGCTAAGGCAAGATAGGTCGATCCTTCACACGTAATTCCCATACCGAAATTGAGCTTCAACCAGATATGACTTATTCGGAAGAACCGGTGAAGATTTTGGCTCGTGAAGTTAAGGAATTGCGGAACAAAAAGTACCATTGGTTAAAGTATTATGGCATCGACATGGTATGGAGGAGGCAACCTGGGAAACAGAGGAGTCAATAAGATCACAGATATCAAATCTATTTTCGGTAACAAATTTTGAGGACGAAATTTTTAAAGGGGGAGAGTTGTAACGGCCTAATTTTCAGTGGTGTCGGAAATGGTGATTTGAGATCACTAAATTCGACAAATAAGATTGAACAAGATAGTAATTTAATATTTATGAGTCAAGTAAGAATTTAGAAGAATTTGTGAAATGGTGAAATTAGTGAATTAAAAGAATTTATTAGGTCAAACGGGTCAAAAATGAGGTATCGAGACCTCAAAGTTGAAAATCAAGCTATAAATATTTTTATAAATATTTATGGAGTGTCATTGAGTTAGTATTAAAGTTTCGTTAGAAAATTTTAACGTTTGGATGGCTAATTAATTGAAAAGGATTAAATTGAAAATAGCACAAAATTTGTTAAATTGTGAGTAAATAGCTTAAGTATTTAAAAAGATGGATTTAAAGAGCAATTAGACCCAAAGGTTAATGGCTGGACGGTTTGGGTATGAAATAAGCAAGAAAACAATGTGAACAAGGGCAAAATTGGAAATAGATAAAAGTTAATAGTTAAATAATGATGTAATTGAAAAATCTAGACATTTTCTTCATAATTTCTCAGCCAAAACGCCATAGAAGGTCTGGAGAAAGCTGGTTTTTCATATTTTTACATCATGTGAGTCTAATTCTTGCTTTTTCTTGATAATTTTATGTTTTTATGACTTTTACAATTAGGTCCACTTGTAGAATTCATTAGTTTTTGATTTTATGGGTGAAATTGGAAGTTACCCTGGATGGATATGATGAATTATTATGAAATTTAAGTTCTAATTTCATATTAAGGTGGTTTTATTAAGTGATTTTGATAGGAAATGATATTTAGGACCTAATTGTGAAAAAGTTGTGAATTGAAGGTTGCTGTTGAAATTCAGAATATAAAAGATTTTGAAATAGTTTATAATGATAAAATAAAGTGTTAATTGAGAAAAATTAGTTCAATTGATGGGTGAATTGAGTAGGGACTAAATTGTGAAAACTGTAAATTTTGGGGTAAAAGTGCAATTTCGAAATTTGAACAGCATAAATTGTGAAGTGAAATAGAAATCAAATAAATGCTAATGAGTAGAAATATTTTATATTATAGATCAAGAATCCAAAGAAGAACAAGGAAAAGAAAAAGTTGCGAATAGTCCCTAAATTTCAATATCTTCTACAAATTAGCGGGTAAGTTCATATGGTTGAATTTAGATGTTTATTTGTGAATGATTGAAGTTTATAATGTGTTATTATATACTAATTTGTTGTGGGATTGTGTAGATTTTGTTAACGAAAGAATAAATGTGGAAATGCAAATTAGGAAAAACGCAGGATTGAGTAATGTTCAGATCGTGACGTGTGATGAATTGATTGGATAAGACCATGGTTGTTCCATGGCAAAGTGTGAAATGTAGGTATGGTATCATCCATACTGAGTTGTGAAATGTAGGTATGGTATTATCCATACTGAAATGTGAAATGTAGGTATGGTATTATCAAATCCATACCGAGTTAAAAATGTAGGTATGGCATTTCCCATACCGAGTTGAAAATGTAGGTATGGTATTTCAATGAGGAAAACCATACTGAGTTGTGAATCGTGGCATTGAGCAACGACGTACTCAATTTCGTAAGCCGCTTCCTAATTTGATTATAAGAAATAAAAGAGAAGTGATCCAAATGAAAGAGATTGAGTAGTTATTCTTGTTGAGCTCAACTATGTGAATTATTATAACAATGGTTGTGAATCGCAGGAAACTTTAGTAAATGTTTTGGTATTGTTTGGAAATATTATGTTTGGTAAGCATTACTTTTAACCTATGAACTTACTAAGCTTCAATAAGCTTACTTGTGTGTGTTTAATATTTTTATGTAGATTGACTTGAAGTGAAGAGGGTAGATCGGATCAACACAACAAAGCACACTATCCAGATCAATTCCGTAGCTTTTGTTTTATGTTTGAAGATTTATATGGCATGTATAGAGTTTGAATGAATTGAAGTAAAGATGTTATAAACTAGTTAACAATATTTGTACTAAAATAGTTTTCGTAAGTAGCAGTAGTTTGACTTTGAAAAATCACTAAAAATAGTAGAAATGGAATTAAATAATGAATAAATTATGGAATCGAATCTCGATGACTCTATTTTCATATGGAAGAAGCAAAACAGGTATATGAGCTATATTTTATGAGATGTTTAAATTTTTGTGAAACAGGGCCAGAGCAATTTCTGGATCCCCTGTTCTGATTTTGGAAATTCACCATAAATTTTACAAAGATAATTAGAAGTCATACTTTATATGTACAGATTCCTTATTGAGTCTAGTTTTATTAGAGACAAACGGCATAGTCATTGAAGCTCTGTAAAGAGAGATATCTGATTCCTAATACAAAAAGGTCAGAGTAGTCAAACCCTGAAACAGGGGAGATTTTAAATAATAAACTGTACTAATTGGCTTGACCAAAAATTCTAGAAAAAAATTGGTAAGTAGATATATGAGTATAAATTCAGAGAAAATTTACGGATTTGGATTTCGAGTTTTATAACTCGAGATATGAATTATTTAGCAACTATGACACAGTTGGACAGCTTGTCTGGAAAGTGTGATATAAATTGTTTGAATTTGTTTAAGTGCTCAAATAAGTTTAGTAATTCCTCGTGCTCGACTCCAGCGACAGTCTCGGGTAAAGGGGGCGTTACAACATGGATATCAAAGAGTCTGAAATATCCCACACTCATATCGCCTATTACGCAGATCAACTGCGTACGACCTAGGTGGAAAACCCGAACAACGGCCTATGTACTCTTGAACTCGGAAATTACCCAAGTTTCATGAATACAAATTCTGCGTTCATTGTTTGTGCCCTTCGACTATTTACCGCCATGACCTTTCGGATGCCTTCAACGTACACGTGCCCGACCTCGATCTGCTTAGCTTGTCTCAATTCCATCTTAGGCATCAATGTGGCCAACTTATAAAATGTTGCTGAGAAAATAGCAGAGATCGGCAGATGACGTGTTCGCCTCAATACAGAGTTAATTGCCTCTACCAGGTTGGTCGTCATTTGCCCATACCGAAACCCGTCATCGTAACTTTGATTCCATTTCCAGTTCTCCATGCTACCCAACCATGTCTGGAGATCTATTGGTAAAAATGACATCTGAGATTCGAGTCTCGCGAACCTCTGCCTGAATCTTCGAGGTTCTAACTCATGAGCTGCATATTTAATTTGAAATCATCATTTTAAAAACAACAACAAATTTGATAATTAAATTTTTAAATAAATACAAACAAATTTTTTTACCCATGTTCACGAGTTCTTTTTTCCAATCTTTATTCTTATAATCTTTGTGGAAGTTTGCTACGATATGCCAGATATAATAAATAGACCTCCACGGAACCCATGATCGCATTATCGTAGCAAGTAATCCTTTCGATCTATCTGATATAACGCAAATGTTGTCTTCTTTGACAACGTGTCTCTGCAAATTTCCTAGGAAAAATTCCCAAGACTCGAAGCACTCTCACTCGACTATTGTGAAAGTGATCGGAAGTACATTTCGACTGCCGTCTTGTGCAACAACAATCAGAAGTATTTGTGTGTATTTTTCGTACAACCATGTCCCGTCCACATGTACCATCGGCTTAGAGTGAGGGAAAGCCCTAACACACGGCTCTAATGTCTAAAATAATCGATGAAAAACTCGTTTCCCCGATTATATCTCCCTGTCTGGGCCTTTATATGGAAATGTTTGCAAATCAATCACTGTCTCAGGCACATACTTCTGTATCCCGGCTATCCACCCTTGAAGCTTGTCGAAACCATTCTTTCGAAAAACGGGTTCGACTGGATTTTGGAAATGAAAAACGAAAAACGGAAATCGCCACCAATCCTTTTGGTTGAGGTGTGATTGGGTCACCAAAAAAATAGTTGTTTAATAAAAATATTGATTTATCAAAACAACGATTTTGATCTACGAAAACCAGAAAAACGGGTCTGGGAGTCGATTACGTGCGAGGAAGGATTAGCACCCTCGACACGCCTAAAATTGGTACCTAGTTGATTAATTTGTGCCTCAGTGTCAAAATTTTGAAAACTTGAAAGACTTTAAAATACGATCCCTCTTTTTGTAAAAAAGGACACACTCGAATTTTAAAGACCTTCTCGTCTCGAAGTAATAAAATGTCACATCCAGTAAGTTAGGACACGACATCTTGAACCTTTGAAAATGAGCCTGCCTTTTATTTAAAATTCGTGTATTTTAACTTTTTAAAAGGATATTCGATTATTTAAGGTAAAAGAGAAAAACCGGAACTCAATAAGTTAGGGCACGATCTCTCGAACTACCGAATATTGCCTTTATTTATAAAAAATCTTATCTCGAGGTAACAAGATGTCATATCTGGTAAGTTAGGGCACAACACCTCGAATCTCAGAGAGTAAGTATTTTATTCAAAACTCGTATTGCGATTTTAAAAGAATATTTCGTTATTTAGGTTAAATGAGAAAAATCGGAACCCAGTAAGTTAGGGCACGATTTTCTCAGATTTCCAAATACGGAACATTGCCTTTATAAGAGAATCAATTTTGGGTCGGGTAAAGGTTAATATAACATAAGTTTGTAACAAAATGAGATAATAAAGAATGCATAAACAAATACAAATTTCGGTATTGACAGGCATAGCAGAATATACATAGACGCGAATGTGAACGATAATGATAAGAGCAAAAATAAAATAAATGAATAAAACGAATAAGCTAAAATAACAAAGAAAATACTAAATAAGCTAAAAATATTTGAAATTTAAAAGAACTAGTAGTAAATAAATAAATATTATGTAAAACTATTTTAAAAAATGATAGTAATAGTAATGATAATAATATTAATGGTAATAATACAAGTAATAAATATTTTAAAGTTTGAAATGATATAAAAGATATATAAATAAATAAATAATATATAATGTGAGTGAGGAATAAAAATAAAATGAGTGTATTTAAAGAGTAATAGGTAAAAATAATATAATAATAATAATATAATAGTAATAATAATAATATAATAATAGTAGTAATATTAATAAAAGTATAATAGTAATGATAATAACAATAATATAAAAATATAGCAATAGTAAAATAATGATATTAATACATAAATATAAATAGAGATATAATACCTAAAATATAATAATAACAAAATATAAATAGATAAGAAATATAAATAGATAAATAAAAACTAGATAAATAATAAGAAAATAAATATAGATGAAAATATAATAATAGTAATAATACAATAGTAGTAATAATAATAAAAAGGTAATAATAATATATTAAATAGTAAAAAATAATAGTAACAAAGAATTAAAAAATGATAATAGTAATAATAATAATAATAATAATATAAATAATAGTAAAATAATAAAATTAACTAATTTTATAGTAAAGTAACCAAATAACTAAAAAGGAATTAAATTGAATTCAAAACAGAAAGTTTGGGGAAATCTGGAAATATATAAAAGAGAAAAGAACCAATTCGAACGCGCGAATAACAAGGAGGGACCAAAAGAGAAATAATCCCCGCCTTCCAAAACGACGTCGTTCAAATGCCCAAATTGAAGTCCAAACAAATTATAGGGTCAAAATTAAGAAGAATAAAAACTTAATTGCAAAATCATAAAAAAGCGGAATGGCTAAACGGGCAAATAACCCATTAATAAAAAACAAGCGGATCCTACCCTTGGAGCGGGTCGGATCAAGTCGGCCTCCCCAAAACAACGTCGTTTTGGAGTCTGGGGAGGCCAATGAAAACGACGCCGTTTCTTTGTTATATATAAGCAACTTTTTTACCAAAAAAATCATTTTTTTCATGTTTTAGAAAGAAAATAAAAAGGGGGGGCTCCCTTCTTCATTTTCTCTCTGGCCAAAGCCAGAATTCGGCGAGGGGACCGCCGTGGTGTCACCGTCGACCGCTGTCGTCTGCCCTTTTTTATTTTTTTATTTTTTTATATGTTTTTAATATACGTATATATATGAGTAAATAGATTCAAAAATAGGAAAATAAATAAATAAAGAACCTTAGCAACGAATCGATTCCCTCTTCAACTGCTAGCTGTTTTTTGATTGTTTGGTATGCTTGAATGTTGAATCCTTGTGGTTATATTTCTACTCTGTTTTTGTGTTTGAAAACCTATTGTTTGTATTGATAATCTCTCTCAAAAAAAAAAACTATTACATACGGTTTTAATATGGCTTTTTATAGCCATATTTTCTTTACAACTTGCTTCTTAATTGATTGCTCTGTTCTTCTTGTAGGTAAACGGGCGGTGGATGTGATAAAGGCGGTGCTGCAGGCGGCGATTGTTTATTTGTTTTTTTTTTTTCTGATTTTGGGTATTGGGCTAACTGGGCTAGGGTTAGGCATTGGGTTTTGGTTTTTAAGGCTTGGGCTGATGTAATTGGGTTATTTTATTTTGGGGCCCCGGCAGAATTTGGGCTGTACAAAGCTCGTTGTATGACGCATCCCAGTCACCATACAACTCTCACATCGCCATTTGCTTTGCCCACCATACCTTTCAATACGACACTTTATACTTGAATCGAGCTTGCATGTCCACAATAAGGACCGACACCTGAATGGTGGGCGACTCTTTCACCAAAGGGATGATCCAGTTGCATGTAGTTTTTGCTTCTAACTTTTTATGGTATTGCGACATACGAGCGAACATGCATGTGTGTGGACCTTCTAGTTTCCTTATCATCCACATCTGTGTCCGCTGCATTAACGCGGCTCGAACACGCCATTTACAACCACTTGGCACTTTCCAACATTCTCTTACGTACAAAGACTGCGTTGACTTCGTCACTTTATAATCCACACCTAACTTCAAGTTAATTTGTTTTATAGCATGTAAACAATCTTTTTTGTTATCGCATTGTTGTCCTACAAACAACTATTCATCGCCGAATTAATCATCAAGTAGGTGAGCCGGCATAATAGTTGTATATTTTGGGAACTCGCGTGTAAGAGCCACATCAGGATCTAGTTTATCATGAAGAACCCTGGACTATTTCTTAAAATTATACCAAGGCCCATGTTTCCGGCTGAATGGGGGTTTGCATTTTCACCCTCTACCGGCCTTTCCTCATCTATGTCTTCAGGGATGTCATCCAAATTAGGGTCACTGAAATCGTCGTTCGGATCAGGGTAGGACTGATCATCATTATCGGACTCTTCATCACCATCTTCTATAGTAGCCAGCACCTTCAAATGGATCTCTAGACGAGGACACGAGTTCGGGATGTTATATGAACATCTACTGGTGTTTAGATTTTCAGCAGTTGGAATTAACCGTCCAAAACCCGACTGATCTTCCTAGGAGACATTAAGATCAAAATTAATTCTAGAGCACTGGCTTGCTGGAATTACAACTTAAATGGGATCTGGTTCGGCTATCTCAGCAAACAACTCAACCGGACTGAGATTTTCTATCTTAGTGGGGCAATAAATTGCTATCATTGTCCCTAGATCATCATCATCTTCAAGCTCCATTTCTGAGAACTTCAGCGGATCATTTGAAATCGAAAATTTGTAAAACAGTCTCAGCATTTGCTTTCCGCAGCGGATTGCTATATTTGTACTGATTTTTCGTTTAAATTTTCCAACACAACCCGCTTGTTGAATCTCATTGCTATTTTTTGCTGACTTTGAAATACACATCCTTCTTCAGTTGTATTTATGATTTTTCCATCGAAATGAACATAAACAAACAAAATTTGAGAATTCATATTCAAAAACTTTTGCTTCTTTCTCAACAAAGATGAAACTAAAAATTTTAAAGTAAACAAAAACTCAAATGGAAGATAAAATACTTATATATCTCTGATAAATTTGGTGCCGGCCATTACCTGAACAGCACCCAAAAAAAAATTTTTACATCTCTGGTGCAAGCCATCAGTGTACAAAAGTAAAAAAAAAATTGAATTTTTTTTACTAGTCTGGTGCCAGCCATTAGAAGGCCAGCACCAAAAAAAATTTTCCTGATATTTTTGTACTAGAGCCGGTTGAAGACTAGCACCCAAAAAATTTTGAAAATTTTTTTACGAGTGTGGTGCCAGAGATTAGAAGACCAGCAAAAAAAAAATTTCCTAATATTTTTGTACTGGTGCCGACCATTAGAAGGCCAGCACAAAAAAAAAATTCCTAATATTTTTGTACTGGTGCCGGCCATTAGAAAACCAGCACTCAAAAAATTTTGAATTTTTTTTTACTACAGTGGTGCCGGTCATTAGAAGGTCAGCACCAAAAAAAAAATCCTGATATTTTTGTACTGGTGTCGGCCATTAGAAGGCCAGCACCAAAATTTTTTTTCAAATACTTGTATTTTCGTATACCAGTATGATACGAATTTAAAAAAAATACCTTGGTGCCGGCCATTGATTACCCAAAGTCAAAAAAATTAATTTTTTAAAGCCTGACTTAATCATCCGGCAATCATAGGGGCAAAATACGAGGTGGTGCCGGCCAATGATGTCCCGTAATCCCATTTTACTATTTATTTTAAGTTATTTTGGTGATTGTTTTAGAACCGGGTATTTTGTAAATATCAATTTATTTTGAGTTAATTTAGTAAAATAACCTACTTTTCAAATTTATTTTTATAGAAACCATTTTTTTAAATTGGTATTATTATTTTATTTTTATAAAAATATTTTTAAACTAATTTTGTAAAATAATTAATAGTAAGTCTCACCTAATTTTTAATATTAAAGTGATGTATTTCGAATTGAGAGTGTCCACTTGTCATTTTAGATATGCCAAATAACATACTTGTCATTTTAGATATCCCAAATAACATACTTTCCTAAATTGCTCCAATATATATATATATATATATATATATATATATATAAAACCAAAAAATGAAACAATTGTATATTGATGGTTTAGAATTTTGGCACATTTGTAGTATTAAATAATGTGATGTGTTTTATATTTAATTGTTTTTATTAGTCTTTGTTATACATCAATGATCACTAACTCAAAATTCAGATAAGATTTCGGTCACTTACCTGTGACCCGGCGAAGTTCCACCAGATAGATGTGTGCGAGACGTACAGTGAGAGAACAATCAGGGGAGCTCGCGGTATCAATTCGCATATATTCAAGGAGTTCGCATGTGGAGGCTTGCGAGGTCTAGTAAACGACCTAGAACGGTAAACCAAAATTTAATCACTTATTTATGATTTAAATTATATTTTAGTCACCAAATTTTTAAAAATTATAATATAATCGCTAACGTTATCAATTTATTACATTATTATCATCAAATTAATAATTATGATTAATGGTATAACAACAATCTAACTTTAACAAATTATTTTTCTTTTAACTTTCCTTTTCCCTTTTATTTCTTTATTTTGTTCTCTTCCATTTGATGAAACCACTGGAAATCTTTTCATGAATTTTTAGTATTTCATTTTATTTGAAGGTAATATTTTAGAGGAATATTTTTAGGAAAATTATAAAAAGTCACTAAATTATTGTTTTTGTTCTATTTTAGTCACTAAATTATTAATTTTTCTGATTTAATCACTAAATTGTTCGAGTTCAAATATTTTGGTCACTTGATTTGGGTTTTTTTATTGGTCTAATAACAAATTTAGTCTTCCAATGTTTACATATTATATCAATTTGATCTTAAATATAAAATATTCAACAAATTTACCCTTTAATGTTTACAAAATTTGTCATTTTAATTGAATTGTAAAAAATGCACATAACTTTATTTATAACTAAACAATCCACTTCCCATAATTTTATCTTCTATTTTGAATTTGGAGATGACAACTTGAGCTCACTTTTTTTTCTATTTTGAGTATTGAGTTTTGTTGGTTAGTGATGTTTTTATTATAAACTGGTTAGTTGGCTGTTGCAACCTCTGCCAAAGAATAGTTATCTTTGATTCATCAATTGTAATATTTTCAATATCATTACTTTAGCGGTGTTCTTATCATTCTTTTTTCCCTTTTTGCATGAGTTAGGTTGGTAAACAAGGTGTATAAAAACAATATGGCAAAGACAATGCTAGAAATTTTATATTGGAGGAGGATAAAATCATAAAATTTTGAAACCTAAAGGTAAGGTTTTTGGGTTAAGATGCTTAAATTATTAATTTTTGTAAAGGACCAAAAGTTAATTTATTGATTTTTTTTTATAATTAGAACTAAATTAACAAATTGTGTAAATTCGAGAGCTAAATTTATTAATTTTTTAGAATTCAAACTAAAAGACAAGTTTTGTAAACATTAAAGGCTAAATTTGTTGAATATTTTATATTTAGATCAAATTGATATAATGTGTAAATATTTGAGGGCTAAAATTTTTATTAGACCAATAAAAAGCCTAAATCAGCTTTGAATGATCAGAATATTTTTATTTTGAAAAGTTTAGTGACTAAATCGAAAAAATTAATAGTTTACATATCAAAATAGAACAAAAATAATAGCATAGTGACCATTTTATTGTTTAATATATTTTTATGAAAGGTGAGATAAAAGGTAGAGAAATAAAAGAAATAAATCAAGACAAAGATTTAGTTTGAATGTTCAGTTAATATAAAAATAACGATAGCGGTAAAATTAAATATTATAACGTAAGATAAAAATAATCTAAACGTATTACACCACACTCACCTGCTGATCTAAACTCACAAAATATTAGAAAAACAATTGATAATGAAAAATAAGAGTATTATATATTTGGAACCTTAAACATACACAAAATTTTCACCATCCCAAATTATTACAAAATTAGCAATTGGGGAATATTAAAATATATACATTTTTTCACTGTCTTTATTTTTTTATTTTTGTAATTTGAAATTTAATTTCTCCGCTTTTTTATCAAAATAATCCTTTAATTTTAAATAAGTATCAAAATGACTCACTTTTTTAATTAAACACCAAAATGATCTGAAATCTACAGTAAAAGTTAGTGGAGCCAAATTATATGGCGCCACCAACTTGTTACTTCAGCAGGGAGCATAAAAAATTAATTTTTTGGTGGAGCCATGTAAAATGACGCTACCTGTATAAATATCAGGGAAATATTAAAATTTTTGAAAATATGGGAGGACTTCAAAAAAATTAACCATTTTTCTAGTGGAGCCAAATTAAATGGCGCCACCAGATTGTGCCATGTCAGTCTTTTTTTTTTTTACTTTTTTACTTTTTTGCTTTACTTTTGTCTTTTTCTCTTTATTTATTTTATTTATTTATTATATTTTATTTATTTATCTATTATTATTAATTTTAAAATTTTAAAATATGTATTTGAAATATTTTATTAATTATATTTTGAAATTACTTTTTAAATTTTAAATATTATTTTTTAATATTTAAATATTTTAAACTTTCAAATTTATTATTAGTTTTATAATAATTTTAATATTATTTAATTTGTTTTATAATATTTTAAATTATAATTTTAAATTATTTTAAAGATATTCAAACTATTTTTAAATTCTATTTAAAAGTTAGAAATAATATTTTATTTTAAAAGTGAAATTTGAATTAATAAAAAATTAAACAAATATTTTCACTTTCTACAAATACTATAAATTTTAAAAAATGGGAGACTTAAAATAAATTTTCATTTTTTGTGGAGCCAACTTAAATGGCGCCACCAAATTCACCACACCATCTTTCACTTTTTTTACTTATTTATTTTTTAATTTTTATTATCTTTTATCTTTTCTTTAAATATTATAAAACTAATAATAAATTTAAAAGTTATATCTTTAAAATATTTAAATTTTTATATTATTAAATATATATTTAATATTTAAAATTTTAAACAATGATTTAAAAATAATATTTAAAATTTAGAAAAATAATTTCAAATATATATATTATAAAACATTTCAAATATACATTTCAAGTTTTTAAAATTAATAATAAAAATAAAATAAATAAATAAATAAAGATAAAGAAAAAATTAAAAATGTCAGAGAAATGACAAAAGCTAAAAAAATTAAAAAACAAATTTAAAAATATATATTTAATGTTTAAAAATAATATTTAAAATTTAAAAATTTATATATTATAAAACGTTTCAAATATACATTTTAAATTTTTAAAATTAATAACAAAAATAAATAAATAAATAAACAAAATAAAATAAGAAAATTTATAAAACTTAAAAGAAAATTTAAAGAAAAGACAAAATAAATAAGTTAAAAAAAGTGGAAGACGGTGTGATGAATTCTGGTGGCGTTAAGTTGGCTCCACCAGAAAATAAAAATTATTTTAAGTCCTCATTTTTTAAAATTTAAAGTATTTTTAGAAAATGAAAAAATTAAATTTTTTATTAATTCAAATTTTACTTTTAAAATAAAATATTATTTTAACTTTTAAATAAAATTTAAAATAGTTTGAATATCTTTAAAAATAATTTAAAATATTATAAAATAAATTAAATAATATTTAAATTATTATAAAATAAATAAATTTGAAAGTTTAAAATATTTAAATATTAAAAAATAATATTTAAATATTTAAAAAGTAATTTCAAAATATATATTAATAAAATATTTTAAATATATATTTTAAAATTTTTAAAGTTAATAATAATAAATAAATAAAATAAATAAAGAGAAAAGACAAAAGAGAAGTAAAAAATAAAAAGTAAAAAAAAAAGACTGACATGGCACAATCGCGCCATTTAATTTGGCTCCACCAGAAAAATGGTTAATTTTTTTAAAGTCCTCTCATGTTTTGAAAAATTTTAGTATTTCTCTGGTATTTATACAGGTGGTGCCATTCTACATGGCTCCACTAAAAAATTAATTTTTATACTTTCTGCTGATGTGGCAAGTTGGTGGCACCATATAATTTGGCTCCACCAACTTTTACTGTAGATTTTAGATTATTTTGATGTTTGATTAAAAAAGTGAAACATTTTAATATTTATTTAAAATTAGAAGGTTATTTTGACAAAAAGACCAATTTCTCCTTTCTATAGAAATATGAAAGAGACTTCTTATCCCTCAAACAAATCTCTTGTATTGTGAGACAGATAATGACAAAACAATAATAACATGTGTTGCGATTGTATTCTTTTGCCGACAAAATTAGGGATGTTTAAACACGTCAACCTTCTCCAAATGTAGCATGTGCCTTTATGGTTGGTAGATATAAATCAATGGAATCTTTCTTCTTTTGCTTGTTAACAGTATTGGGCTTTTTTTTTTTATATATATTAATGGGGTAAAAAGACACTCATAGATGTTGAGAATACGTTACATGAAGTTACTCAATTCTTTACCATATTTATTTCAAAAAATCATTTCAATAATTCTCTTAAATGTCTTGAAGCCTTGAATCATTCCAATTACTTTTAAAATTTATACGAGTCACTTTTTAAGTTAAGTATTGTGAAAATAATTTTTTTTTTTTTTTACAAATGTTATATTATTATTGCATTTAGCAATTATTGACAGTAAATTTGCGAGTGTTTTCAAACTTACTTTAATATAAATGATGTTTCTCTAGAGAGCATAAAAAAGAAGATTTCAAAAAAAACCCAAACTGAGACTATTAAGTGGATATCAAACCTAAAGTATATATTTTCGAAGTCTAACAAAAAAGGGTATAAATATATTACAATAGATGTCAAAGATGATAGAGATGTTGAGACGATGGTGTTTAAGCATTAAAAAAGCGAAGATGTTACAATAAGGCTATTAATGGATGTTTAACTTTATGAGGTTTTGAATTATGTAAGTGTATTGACTATCTTGATGTAAACATATCATCCAAACATTCTATTAGTGTATATTTCGAGTATCTTTCTTTATTACTATACCCAAGAGTTTACAATGTTAAATATTTATGAGTAGCATGAGAGGATGTTGGTTATGTCATTGTTTGGATGAGCCCCAACAATCGAAGCATATTATCTGGAGATGCCAACATCTTCTACTTGGGCCAATCCCCAGTAAATGCAATGATAATGACATTGGTGATATCCCTGAAGCCCAAACCTAGAAAAAGGTTTATATTAAAGCTGAATGAGCTAACGATCCCAAGCTGAAAGATGAACCAATAGTTGACGTTGGCAGTCTACCTACATATGAATCACCAAGCAGCTATCGACGCTCAACACTCATGGCATCAATTTCCCGAAAATAGCCATAAACTATTCAAGTTGAATTACCCGCTGATTGAAGACAGCGGTTAACTCAGAGACAGCCAACTTTTTTGGGGGTTGTATGGTTTCAATGAAATGCATTTGTCTGGTAGCAAGAAGATTTTAGAACTTTTGTTGATAACTTCTTGCAGACATGGAGAGGTTCAAGGGTGTTTATCAACTCCTTCCTATCAGGCCCCTGTTTTGTCGGGTGTGCGGATGGTCTCTGTTGCTAGTTGGCTTAAATGCAAGTATATTTCAAATTGAAGAGCCCACAAGCTATGTTGTTATTGGAGACCGGGAAGTGAGGTTTCTTAAGGCTCTTTCAGGACATTTTATTGGTCACGTGGATGCTCATATGCAGAGATTGTATCAGTCTGTGAAGCTATTTCATGAATGCTCTATTTCATAATGCTTGTTCGACCGTTTAGAAGTTTAGAAGGTGATTATCCTGCTTGGGATTCAATTCCTCCTGCTTCAAGTTCAGTTCAATACTCTAAATTGATGAAGTTGAATTTGGGAATGAGATGAACGATAAGACGTAGTATACGGGATAAGCTTCTTGGTTTGATTTTAGAGTTTGTCTTAATTGTTTTTATTTTGACTCTATTTTTGTTATTTTCTTTTATTAATATAAAATCTTTGCTTAAAAAAATCGAAGAATTATCATTAAATATTCCTACGTAAAATTTTCTGTAATATACTAATATCAGAAAAAAAAAAGTTAAGGATAGAGGTTGAATTTTTGGATATTTAAGAAAATAAGTCGATTTTACTGATGTTGAGGCAAAAATGCTTCCTGTAAGATGTGCTTTTAAAAAACGACCTATACAAAAAGCACTTCTTTTTGACATGTGATCATCCTTTACTTGATGGTTAAATGTTAGTGTATTGACTTTTGTGGCTTAGGTTTGATTCTTCTTCCGATCAGTATCTATATTTTTTTAATATTATTTTAAGTTTTTTTTTATTTTTAACTTTTAATTAATAAATGTATTTTCAAACTATTTTATTTTACTTTTTAATTGTTAACTCCTTTATTTATATATACAAATAATTAAAAGATAAAATAAAATAACTTGAAAAATATATTTATTAATTAATACTTAAAAACTTGAAACAATATTGAAAAATATAACCTAAATATAGTTAAGAGGAGAATAGAACTAAGGCCATAAAAATAAAGTAGGGACAAAGGTAGGACTAGATTTATTCAAGAGCTAGGCTTAGATAAGAATTTTTACACTTCAATTGGTTCGACCTAATTAAAATTTATTTGTGATGGATTAAAATATATTTAAATTTAAATTTAAATTTATAAAAGTATAAAATATCAATTAAAAATATATTTTTAAAAGAGATAAATACCAAAATTATAAATGAACTATGGTTTAATATGTAATTATATATATTAATTTTGTGCAATTTTATACTTGAAATTTTGATTTGATCTAATTTTATAAATTATTAACAAAATTATTAATATAATATCATTTTATGTTTATATATCACATACATAAATAATTATATTTATTCAATATAATTATAAATTGATATATTTATTTCTTTAAATGTACATGATTAAATCAAAATTAAAATTTTAAATATATATTTAAACTATAATTAAAATTTCATGTATATAATTACACCAAATTAAATTACGAAGCCCATTCAATCCGACTAATAATATTCAGTAGTTTCCAACCTGTTACTTGTCTTTGAAAGCGCTAATTATGCAAGTTTGAACTCTGAACCCTTTTGGGCATTTTTTACCATAGGTATAGAGTAGGCCAACTTCTAACACAATGTAAGCCCAAAGAAATCAAATATATTATTCTTAGACTTCAACCTAATGGACTAAACCGTCGTAATGATAAATTTAACCCTTAATATTTATATTCTTGTTAATTTAGTTTTTATTATTATTTAATTAAATTTGACGTTAATATTTTAAAAAGAGTCAAATCATTTTTTAACGGAAATAATGATTAAAACATTAATTTTTCAATGTAACCACTGCATGGCAATCCATGTACAATTCATGCTAATATAATATTTTTTGTCTTATATGTCACATCAATAAATAATTCAAAATTTATAAAAATATAAATAATTAAATCAAAATTTAAATTAAAAATATAAAAAGTTCAAAAAATAAAAAATAGTATGAAGTATACGTGAATTGTCATATAGGTTGTCATGTTTAAAAAACTAACATTTTAGTTAGTATTCTAGTTAAAAGCATCATTTTGACTCTTTTTCAAAAGGTTGATGGTCAAATTAGCTAAAAAAAATGGGTTAAATATGTTCTTAATCATGGTAATTGGTATCGTTCCAGTATCGATTGGTATGTACAGTTTCGATCCTAAACCGACACCAAGTAATCTATTCCGTTTAGGTCAAAATTTTGGTGCGTTTCAGTCATTTCTATGTGTTTTTGGCCTATTTCGATCAATATTAGCTTGTACCGATTGGTACAAAATTTGATATTTTAAGCTTAACTTTTAAAATTTTTATCTTAAACCATTTTAATTTTTTTATAATTACTTTTAAAATTAATAATTATTACATTAAATTATCGAACATAATTAATAATTTTAACACTTATTTTTATATAAATTGAGATATATTTGTATGTATATATAATATTTTTTGCCTAAATAATAAATTAATGGATAAACTGCTTTAGTAGTTACCCAACTATGATTTTTTTTTTGGTCAATCAACTATGAAAAGTTACAAAATAGTCATCCAACTATTTAATTAGTTGAAGATAGAACAATTAGCTAATATTGGATGAAATTGTAATATTAGTTATTGATTAGTTATTCTTTTAAATTTTATTTTGTTAATTTTATTTACTAGATTTGGTTTTAAAATTCTATTGTCAAATTATTTGGACAAAGTTATAGAGTAATAGTTGGTAATTAACATTAGAATTAACAATAGTTCACTTTGGGACTGATCTTTTTATACTACTTGTCATGTTATATATACTTACATGTGCAATATTCAATCTAACACTCATGCAAGGCAAAAAAATGTTAGTGCAATCATCCATGCATGTGTCGTTCTTGAAGTTTATTTGTTGAAATCTCT
The DNA here is from genome assembly GCF_025698485.1 of Gossypium arboreum. Taxonomy (NCBI): domain Eukaryota; kingdom Viridiplantae; phylum Streptophyta; class Magnoliopsida; order Malvales; family Malvaceae; genus Gossypium; species Gossypium arboreum. Next base: position 6,528,021 of record NC_069073.1, on the reverse strand, counting down.
TCAAGTTGATAAGGACCTTATGGAGGGGTGTTTATGTGAACGACAAGTCAAATACGGAATTCGATGTCACTTGTATTGCAATCATTGGAAAAGTGATATGAGGATTATGGACTACCACCAATTCTTTTACGTTCTCATGATTTCTAAGTTTCTAGCCTTCTATAATCTCATATGAGAATCGACATTGCTTCATGAATTGGTGGTTGATTCGGCCTATATTTCTACCTAAATTTTGTTCTCTACCCACACTGGGTATTGTTACCACTTTGTGGAGATGAGACTCCATTCCTTAGATTAGTAAAGAGCTCGTTAATAATGTTCGCTCTCTCACCTTTAACTTAATCACCATAGTTGAATTGTAGCCAAGCAGGTTTCCACAATCCCTTTCATCAAACAAGCAACCAGAGCTTTTGGAATCCACTAAGTATTTGCCTTATGTTCCCAAATATTTGGTACCTTATTGATAGGTGCCTTGGAAATATTGAAATAGGCGCTGGTAAGATCAAGCTAGGGAGTTGGAACCAACCCCTCACTTCAGCTCCATGGGCTTTTGATTATTAATGATAGTACCTCTAATTATAAAGTTAGATCTCTAGTGTTGCCACCTCTTCGAGTTATGCTCATTGCTTTTCGTGGGTAACTTTCTCTTTAATTTGGTGAGCTTAAGAGGTGTTTGAAGAAGACTAGTCTAAATGGGGAGTGACATGGGGTGGTTGGGGAGCCCTCTTCATTCTTTGATTCAGACATCATCATATCCTTTGAGCAGTATTCATACCCTTGAATGGGGTGCTACTTAGACACGATTGGGTCTATTGGGTATTGGAATTTTAAAGAGTTGGGTGAGTAGTTTTTGTTTAGAATAACCAAGGGTGAAACATAAACTATTATGAAAGTAATTTAACTCAATTTTTCTTATAGAAAAAAAAATGTAACAATTTTTTCAAATCTTTTGGCTATATGCTAAATCCTTATCATGAGTAACCAAAAAGCAATCTTTTGTCCATGTTTGAACCTTTTCCACTAAATTTCCTTAAAAATGAGAACCTTTGTTTTGTATATTTACCTAATGATTAGTTCTCCCTCTCTAATTAGGAATTTTCATCCATTGGGTTGATGTTAAACATTGTAGCCATTGATAATAGTTTAGGGGAAGCGGTTTTTCCATGTTGGTTGTTATTAGTGTTTTTACTAACAATATGTAACCCTTTTGCATGAGTTAGTTGTTGCTCCCCATTAACAAACTTAAACACCTTTTGTGTCTATTTTGTTGTACCATAGGATAGAGATCCTTGATATATTTTCACATTTTACTATATTTTTTTCTACTACTTCATTATTTCCTAGGAAAGAAATTTTCCTTTTTGCCCTTTTTACCAAACATTTAGCCTTTCCATTTTATTTGGGCCTTTTTATTTGGACTATCATCTAAGGCCCAAATTCATCCCCTTGAGAATATTCCAATGTTTCCTTTAGTAACATTGATTATGAACATTTTGTGGTGCCCGGAGGTATCAAATTCGCCCCTTTTTTAGGCTGTGGGAACTTTTTTGGCTTGGATTAATCAAAATACACGAATCAACCCTTTGTCCTAGAAACTTACACTTAGAGCATAAGAAATCAGTTCCTTCATCCAGAATGTTTTGCTGCCATCCCTCCATCATTGCAAATTTCTTAAATGATCTTTTTTAGATAAACTTGAATGCATAATCCATGAAAATACCTCTTTCACTAGACATGATCTAGTTATCAACCCGCAATAAACCCATTAGATTTTTACCAATCTTCATTAATATTATTATATCGTAACTCAATGAAGAGTTCTAATAGACGAATCCATACTGCCACTAAGTTAAAAAAGGCTTTAGGCAACCTAAAGTTTTGCTTTGCAGATAGTGAGGAAGCATCCACATATGAACCATGACCTTTCTTTACTAACATGATTATAGACTTCAATGTTTTCTAGTTTGTCATTAAAGTAGTTGTTTCCTAAATCAATCAACTTTAGCTCTCCTTTAGGCTTTCATATTTGTTGTAGCTTGAATGATAGGTATTTGTACCTTGCTATTTTACCAAATACTTTGATTGCAAGTGCTTTCTTTCAATAGTTTCAGATAAGTTGCCTTTCTTCTTTAAACATAGATGATATGGAAATCCTCATTCAGTTCCATAGGATTCCATTGGACATTCAGTATCATCCTTGTTGGAGTCTATCTCCACTTGTTCTATTCCTTTATTAAGGAACTATTACTCATAATCATAGAAATTACCTTCCAATAAGGAGTCCATGTATGACAATTTTTTATTTGATTCACCTCATAGTGATATGGCTACCTTGCGATTATCCTTGATTTTCCTAATCCTACACAGGCGTTCTTCCTCTTCTTATTTGGAGAGCAAAAACTCAAATACCATCTTAATTTTAACTTTAGATTCTTAAAGTCATATACTTTTTCATGATTTTATTCATGATTAAATTTAAGCATCATTTTATCATTCTAGTTTGGACAAAATAAATTTTAGTCCGAATCAAACTTTATTACATTTTAACAACATAATATTTCTTTTCATTTAACTTTTAATAAAGATGAGCTATTTAAGTTGACCCAAATTGACTTCATAAAAAATATTTAAAATTTCTCCAATGATAATCCAATCCAATTTCGTGGACACTTGTACCAAAAATATCCCAAGATAGAGAGCAGCTGAATCCAATCACTTTTGCCGTCACGCAAACAACATGTCATTGATCCTCACCAACACAGATACAAAAAGCATAGATAAATCACCTGTGCTCATTCTCACCTAACACCTCTACTCCGTTAACCAAAATTTACACGTCTCCTCAAAAACCAGCCATCCGATGTTCACGTCGCATCCTGATTAGATTCCCTCAGAATTATTTCGAAACCTTTTCACACCAACAATCCTTGAACCAATAACCAAAAGCCACATCACCCAGAGACAGAACCATGGCAAAGTTGTGGCTATTTTACCAATCTAACCCAAAAAATTTTGATATTTATAATAATGACCTAGGTTTAAAAATAATCACCAAAATGACCTGAAATGAACAGTTGAATGGGGTTTTGGGAACCCAATGACCAGCACTACCTAGTGTTTTGGCCTCATGATTGCCTGATGATTGTGTTAGGATTTAAAAAATTGATTTTTTTTACTTTGGTAACCCAATGGCCGACAACAGAGTATTTTTTTTTTAAATCGTATCATATTGGTATACAAAAATACCCGTATTTAAATTTTTTTTTTGGATACTGGCCATGTAATGATTGGCATCAAATATGTAAAAATAATTTTTTTTTGGGTGCTGGCCAGTAGATGGCCAACATTAGGTACATTTTTTGTGTCCCAATGCAATTTTTTTTACTTTGGTACACTGATGATTGATACCACTTAATTTAAAAAAAAAAATTTGGTGTTGGCCATGTAATGGCCGGCACTAGAGATATAAAAAAAAATTTTTTTTGGGTACTGGATATGTAAAAAAAAATTTTTTTTTAGGTGATGCCCATGTAATGCCCGACACCAGAGAAGTAAAAAAAAGAATTTTTTTTTTGGTGTTGGCCAGTAGATGACCAGTACCAGGTATTCTTTTTGTGTCCCAATGTAATTTTTTTTACTTTGGTACACTGATGGCCGGCACTAGAGATGTAAATTTTTTTTTTTTGGGTATTGGTCGTGTAATGGCCGACACCAGAGATGTTAAATTTTTTTTTTTAGGTGTTGGCCATGTAGATGGCCGGCACCAAGTACTTTTTTCGTGCCTTAATGCAATTTTTTTTTGGTTTGGCACACTGATGACCGACACTACTTAATTTTAATTTTATTTTTTTTGGTATGGCCCGCACAAACCTTATATATATACTGGGTGGTTTGGGTTTTTATAGTGTAAATGGATAAGAAAGTTTTTTTTGAGAGAGGCATTAAAATGAGAGTATTTTGTAGTATATCATCAAATGAGTTTTTTGTAGTGAATTGTAGATGAGAGTTTTTCGTAGTGTACAACCGAATTTTGGGGTTGAATTATATATTGTCATGTTTTAACGGAGTTAAATTATATACTGTCATGTCCACTTTAAAGGTTATGCTATTAAATGTTGGATAATTTTCTGCGTCATAGATGACTAATCGAGATGTCCAACGCAGATGGACATTATCTATGGTGCAATAGCATTTATTCCGCAACTTATAAGTGGAGTATTGATACAACGTAGACATGATTCAAGCAGAAGAATATTAATTTTCCCTTGATTTATGCAGCTGGTTTTCTGTTTCTTTTTAAATTTGCTGACCGTTTCAACTATCCAATTATCCTATACTAATGCAACGTAGACCTGATTCAAGCAGAAGACGATTAGTTGTGAAGAAAAATTATTCAAAATAATTGTATTATTTCTTTAGAATGTTTGTATTTTTTATATCTATAAATTTAATGTAGTTGTTTAGGATTTAAGGTTTCATTTTTTATATTTTGTGTATTAATTTCTTAGAATGTTTGTATATTTTTGTATCTGTAAATTTAATTTAGTCCGCATTATATGTAGTTTGAATTTAAAATTTTCGTGTATTAATTTTACATTGCCAGCACCCAATTTTTTTTTTTACATATCTAGTACCGGTCATCAGTGTATCAAAGTAAAAAAAAATTGTATTGGGACACGAAAAAGGTACCTAGTGCTGTCCATCTACTGACCAGCACCCAAAATTTTTTTTTACATCTCTGGTGTCGGCCATTACATGCCCAGCACCCAACAATTTTTTTTTTAAATACTGATATTTTTGTATATCAGTATGATACGATTTAAAAAAAATACCCTGTTGCCGACTATTGGGTTCCTAAAGTAAAAAAAATTAATTTTTTAAAGCTTGACACAACCATCAAACAATTATGGGGCCAAAACACTAAGTAGTGCTGGTCATTGGGTTTACAAAACCCTAATTTACTGTTCATTTCAAATTATTTTGATGATTATTTTTAAACTTGAGTTATTTTTATAAATATCAAAAATTTTTGAGTTAGATTAGCAAAATAGTCCAAAGTTGTAATATAATGGAATATAAAGGGCAAACAGGCAAACCAAAATTATGTTTTGTTTGTGTCTTGTGTGGGCTATATGTGTCAACGGACGCCAAACAAAATTCAAATTCAGCAGAATCTTTTTATTTTTTTATGTTTAATTTTTTTCAAAGACCGAAAAAACACAGTGCCTGAGAAAGAACTTTGTTTTTTTTTTTTTTTCTTTCTCTTTCTCTTTCATTTTCATTTTTTTTTTCTTTTTCTTTCCCTCCAATCATGTTATATTTTCTCTCACTTTCTCTTTAATATAATTTTAATTAATTTTTGTTTATTATAATAATTATTAAAATTTCTAGTTTCCCGGCGAGAGAAAAGGAAGTAGAAGTGTATAAGGAAGAAATATCTCTGCTTCTACGAAACTCTCTTTCTTTCTTTCTTTAAGCTGTTCTCTTAGTTTTTCCGTTTGTGTATATATAATTTTGGGTGATTAAAGACAAAAACTTTATTTGGAATCAGGCCTGTCAGTCAAGTTAACTTCTTCAATGGACTCTCTTTAACTATCTTATATATATATATATATATATATATATATACCATTTTCTTGTAAAAAGGTAATTTTTTTCTTTTAACTTTACATTTATTTTCTTTCCATATAATTTCTGGGTAATTGTTTGCTTATTTATTTATTTTATTGTTTGAGAGAAATGTTTCTGGGAAGTGTTCAAAAGGGGTAATTTTTGTTTCTGAATTTATAAGTCTTTTTGACTTTGTTAATTAGTGAAGTTATTGTTGGCTGCTGGGTTTGATGGTTCTTTTTTCCTAGTAAAGTTCAAAATTTCATTTTTATTGATATAATTTCTTGTTTTGGGTGTTGACTTATATTGGTGCAGTGATTTACAGTTGTTATTTTATCATAATTATCAGCTCTTTTAGAGCTTACACTGTAGATGATTTTTTCAATTTTCTGTTTGATCTTGACAATTTTGTTTGCTTTATTTGGACTTTGTGTTATCTGTAGAGAATCATTGCTTGATTGACTACTCAAAAGTGAATTCCTGTAACCAGTATTTACTGTAAAAGCTGTGTGATCAAGAAGAACTAATTGGAAATATTATAGTTGAAAGGTTGCGAATTTGATTTGGCTTTTGCACAGTATACTGACTGCTAGTTGGTTGAATTGCTCAGGAACTGCTGTATTTATTGAAATTCAATATGAACCTGAAAATTTAGTGAATGCTTTGCGATGATATGCTATGCTATGCTATTCTTAAGGTTTCACATGGTCTGTGTTATATATGCTGAATTAGTCTGCATTATTGTCATATTTTGATAGTTAATGTTTGGAATTCTTTGTCTTCAGAAAGTGATTAAATGGAGGAAAGTTCTAAAGGTCCAAACTCAAGTCAAGCTGGAGGTATAACATTGTTCATCATTCGATTAAATCTAGGATACAAATGCATGTGATCTTATGCATCTTGCTCATCTATTTTCACCAGATACTGATTGGTTGTTCTTGTATTATAGGTCCATCCGATACTCCTTCAGTCAACATTTCTAGAAAGTGGGAAACTGGTGCATGGGGAATCCCGCGTAGAACTGAGGCATATCATTCATCAAGTGATGCAAGCTTATTTTCTAGTTCATTACCTGTCCTTCCTCATGAAAAATGTACGTGTTTTCTGTTGATATGAAAATGCTGTATATTGTGTTTTACTTGGAACAAGACTGAGGATTTTCTTTTGCTAAAATGTAGTGAACTTTACTGATGGGGAAAATTCTGGTCATTCTGTTGATGATAACTCGCCTGAGTTACGTAAGCTAGAGTTAAAAAATGAAGGAAAGGACCCACTCGAAGATGTTGAAACAAATGCAATTGGAAATTTACTTCCTGATGATGAAGATGACCTCCTTGCTGGCATAATGGATGACTTCGACTTAAATGAGTTGCCTAGTCAGTTGGAGGACTTGGAAGAATATGATGTCTTTGGTACTGGAGGGGGAATGGAGTTGGACTTTGAACCTCAAGAGGGCCTTAATATTGGTATATCAAAGATGAACCTATCTGAAGGGGTTATTGCAAATGGGATTGGTCATTACCCTCTTACAAATGGTGTGGGAACAGTGGCTGGGGAACACCCCTATGGTGAGCATCCTTCAAGAACATTGTTTGTACGAAATATCAATAGTAATGTTGAAGACTCTGAATTGAGATCTCTCTTTGAGGTATTTTATGTTAGTCTGTTATTCTTATTTACATTGGTTACCGTTCTACCTAATAAATCTCTTTGCTTATAATGGTGTTATTTTTCGGTCTCTTGGGTCTACTTTGGTCTTTTTTCTTTATTTATCTGCATGTAACAGTTTTCATCTTGTTTATACTAGGCTAATAATTATCATCTTTGAAATTCCAACACATTTTGCAGCATTATGGAGATATCAGAACTTTGTACACTGCATGCAAGCATAGGGGTTTTGTAATGATTTCATATTATGATATTCGAGCTGCACGCACTGCGATGCGTGCATTACAAAATAAGCCGCTAAGGCGAAGAAAACTGGACATTCACTTCTCAATTCCAAAGGTTTGAACTAGTGTATTTTGTTTATATATTTGAGTTTGACATTGTAGATCCCATCAACAAATTTAACTTATAATATTCCAGGATAACCCATCGGAGAAAGATATAAATCAGGGAACTCTTGTAATATTTAATTTGGATCCATCAGTATCAAATGATGACCTTCGCCAAATATTTGGGGCTTATGGAGAGGTCAAAGAGGTATAATACAATTTTGCCTAATTTGTTTCTCTGCCACTTTCATTCACCATTTTGACATGTCTGGAGATTTGCTGATGACTTATTCGCTTGCGAGAATGCAGATCAGGGAAACACCACATAAGCGACACCATAAATTCATAGAATTTTATGATGTTAGAGCTGCAGAGGCTGCTCTTAGAGCATTGAATCGGAGTGACATAGCTGGGAAACGCATAAAGCTTGAACCTAGCCGTCCCGGTGGAGCTCGTCGAAAGTAAGTGTTAATTTTAGCTTCTTTGCATCATCTGATTTCTGGTAGATAATTTTTAGCAGGATATAATTTCTGAAACACTTAATAAGATCTGTTATTGTTATTATGGTCTGGGAGAGAAACTTGGAATGAATGTGAATATTTAGGAGTTTGGTATGAAGATACTTTCTTTGTAGTTGATGACCAAAAAAGGGAATAGGGGAGATGGTGGATGCATTTCTTTTTCCATAGATTAGTGGGAGCCCTACTGTTGTGGTGTCCTGGAATACATTTGCAAATTTTCTTCCTGTGAATGCCTAATGCTTCTGGCAACTGGCAACTTGGCTACATGCTAAATTGTTTTCTCTTGTTTCAGTAACCTAAATTTTGGGTTAGGACCTAGCCAACTAGAAAAATTCCCATTAACACTTTCTATGCTTAGCATAAGTTTGTGATCCATTTTTCTTGAGCATCTGAAACATTTATGCATATTTCTGTTGGATATCTTTGACAACCAAAAAAGGAACTCTGCTATTTTTGAATCTTATAATTGCTCTTTCCTCATGGCTGCTAGGCATATTTTTGAATTGGTATAAAGAAATTAAAATTGATGCCCCTTCTTTGTTAGCTTGATGCAGCAGCTAAGTCAGGAGCTTGAACAGGACGAAGCACGAAGTTTTAGACATCACATTGGTTCTCCGGTTGCTAGCTCTCCTCCTGGTAAATATCGTAGATGCTCTACGTTTGTGTGTACTCAACAACTTTATGCTCGTACAACCAGTTTTTCTTTTTCCTATAATTATTCTGAGTTATGCATTGCTGTGACAGGTAATTGGGCACAATTTGGCAGCCCTGTTGAACAAAATCCGTTGCATGCTTTTAGCAAATCTCCTGGTTTGGGATCTTTTAGCCCTGTAAATAACAATAATTTGCCTGGACTAGCTTCAATTCTCCCACATCAATTGTCTAACTCTCCAAAGATTGCACCTATTGGGAAGGATCAAAGCAAGACCAATAATACAAACCCAATTTTTACTAATTCTGGAGCAATGCAAGGAGCATCCTACCAGCATTCGAGATCCTTCTCTGAGCAAAAGGTAAGTGCAAGCCCTGGACCAATCTCTGCCTTCGGTGAATCTACTTCAAGTTCATCTGGTATTGGAACATTGACCGGTCCTCAGTTTCTATGGGGAAGTCCCACTCCTTACTCTGAGCGTGCTAATTCTGCTTGGCCAACACCATCAGTGACGCACCCTTTTTCATCAAGTGGACAAGGTTTTCCATTTACTAGTCGGCATGGCTCATTTCTTGGTTCAAGCAACCACCATCATGTGGGATCTGCTCCTTCTGGTGTGCATCTTGATAGGCACTTTAATTATCTCTCTGAGTCGCCTGAAACATCCTTTATGAATCCTGTTTCTTTTGCTGGTGTGGGTTTAAATCGTAGCAATGGAAGTTTTTTGATGAATATTGGTGCTCGTGGAACTATTGGTGCTGGTGTTGGTCACCTAGGAAATGTAACTGAAAATGGTTCGTCTAGTTTCAGAATGATGTCAATGCCAAGACATGGTCCTATTTTCCTTGGGAATGGTTCTTATCCTGGACAAGGTACAGCTGGCAATGAAGGGTTGGCTGACCGCAGTCGAAGTCGGCTAGTTGAAAATAATGGAAACCAGATTGATAACAAGAAGCAGTATCAGCTTGATTTGGATAAAATAATTAATGGAGAAGATACTAGGACCACTTTAATGATTAAAAATATCCCCAACAAGTAAGACAAGTTAATGAATGGTGAAGAACTCAATGTTTTGGGTTCTAAGTAAAATGCTGTTTTCCTTGATGGTTTCTGCTTTTATCCTATTTGTTTAGGTATACTTCGAAGATGCTGCTTGCTGCTATTGATGAGAATCACCGGGGCACTTACGATTTTCTCTATTTGCCAATTGATTTCAAGGTACTCTTGGGGTCTTTGACATGTATGGTTAGGTCAAGTTGATTTACTGGTTATTAATCAACTTCTCTGATTGCAGAACAAGTGCAATGTAGGTTATGCTTTCATCAATATGATCTCCCCTTCACATATTGTCTCCTTCTACCAGGTTCAACCTTTTCTCCTTTGTCAAGTGTGTCAAGAAAGAGTAGTATAGAATATCGATCAATAAATAGTATTTGTTTAACTTCATATTAAGTGTGCATATATATAACTAAATTTTATTGTTCATAATGTATCCATAAAAGAGAAAGACCTGAGTTTTATGCTTCTGTAAATTTATCTTCTTGGTAGAAAATGAGGAGTTAACTCTATGGAAATTTCTGCAGGCTTTTAATGGAAAGAAATGGGAGAAGTTCAACAGTGAGAAGGTGGCGTCATTGGCCTATGCTCGAATCCAGGGCAAGGCTGCTCTTGTGGCACATTTCCAGAATTCAAGCTTAATGAATGAAGATAAGAGATGCCGGCCAATTCTGTTTCATTCAGAGGGGCAAGAGACCAGTGATCAGGTAGTAAAATTTTAAGTATGAGTTGGAGAGCATTTACCAGTATTTATTTTTGTTCAATAAAACTCCTTGCCAACAGTAGATTACATATATTGATTCTAGTATTTTTAATGCTTACTAATTCATTAGATATAGTCATTTCAGTAGAGACCAAGCCAGGAATATTGCAAAAAACGAATTAAGTAAATATAAAAATAATTCATAATCTTCTTAAAAAAAAAAAGTATATATAAGCTTTGAACATTGCCTCTGTTGTATTAAAAAGTTTATAAAATGCATGGAGAGATTAATTAGGGACATGTTTTTGTCGAAGTTTTCTGAACACCGGTGTAAACCAACCTTTTGATACTTACCAAGTATATGATCTTGCAGGAACATTTCCTTTCTTGCAATTTGAACATCTGTATTCGTCAACCAGACGGGTCCTATTCCGGGGATTCATTGGAGAGCCCGAAGGGCCTTCTGGATGAGAAGCCAGAGAAGAGTTAATAAATTTGGTAATCTTACCCCTTAGCTTGAATTAAGAAAAGGGCTAAGGATGCTAACAAGTTGATAATTTTCCTTTTTTAAGTGTATAAAAGTTGGACGACAAATTAAAGCACAAGCGTACGAAAAAGCTTGTGTCATGTGCAGTGTTTGCTTTTCAGCTCTGGACACTCCATGGTAAGTAACTAGAGATGTCGAAAATTAAAACGAGGCAGAAAGTGTTATCTTTGTTTGTAGAGCAAGAAAATTGGTATGAATAAGGTGGAGCATGCTGCTAAGGATCGGAATTTTCTTCGCAGCTGTATGCATTACTCATCAACCTGTGCTTATATCTCCTCTGGGTTCTTTCTTTCTAAACTGTTAGATGTTGTCGGTGATTCACGTCGATATGCAGATATGGTTACTTGTTTGTATGTAAATCTTTGTTGGTGGGGAACTCCAAAATGTGAAGGTACAGGGCTGTTCATAAACTGTATAGGGAATTTAATGAACTATATTTTTGTCGATATTTATGTATGTACAGATATTTCTATTACCCTCTTTCTCTGTACCCCATTTATTTCTAACTTGATATTTCCTTTCCACCCATATAGTGGGTGTATTATGGGAAACCAGAAAATATTTATTTTTTATATCATGTGTCAAGAAAATAAGACAAATAATAAAAGAGAGAAAATGTCGAGAATAGCAGAAGATATGCATCTATATATTTTTGGATGAGTGATCAATAAATTCTAAAATGTAATTTACTAATATAAGGTCTATTTTATAGTTTGGGTTTTACATACCTCTTCTTTATTAGCTATGAATAATAAAAATAAGTTAAAATTGCTTCTTTTTGTGAAAAATACAGTAAATAATTGCTTTTTGAAGATTTTATGTTTAATATTATTATTATAAATTAAAATATTTATTTTAGTCATGATGTTATAAAATAAAAAATAGGTTAAAATTCTTTTTGAAAGTGTTACAAATATAATATAAATACAAATATATATTCAAGTAACTATAAGTATCAAACATTTATAATACAAACGAACTGTTAAATAACCACAAAATATCATCAAACTATTACAACTATTACAGTACAAATAGACTACAAATTGGTGCAATTCAGACTAAAATTGACGAACTAAATTAAATCTCACACATGACAATTGCACATTAGACTCAAAAATGTATAGTACATATAAATTGGATACAAACAAACCCATGGCTAATCTCAACAAAATTGATTCAATCAGGGACTTTACTAATATGAATATTAGATTTTATTCATAAAAATAAATTATATAAATTAGTATGCAACTTTTCATACTAAATGATACTTTTATCCTCAAAACATAATACATTTATTTCGTCATTTCATACTAAGATGAAATTGGCACATACTTTCTAAACTTTCGGCTTAAAAAGAGTTCATATGAAGCCTCTTGGAGATTGGACTTAAATTTGGAGAGCATCAGCAATTGATCCTGCAAGACTCAGAACTTCAAAAGGAGCTGTGTTTTCAATGGCTTTCACAGTCTGGGGGCATGAATCTGTGATCCAAAAGTAGGCAAATCCCTTCTCCGACCCTTCCACAATACCAAATCAAATACCAATCAATACCTCCACAAGTTGCATCACAGACACAAGATGAGATCGAACAAGTACTTACTGTTGTTCTTCTGAGTAAACCGCTCCCAGGAACGCTTCGGGAAAACACCATGAGTGACATATGCGCTCACCTTTGCCGCACCATGAGCAAACAGAACTTTCTGGAAGAAGAACAAGTTCCATACCAACAAATCAAGCTTATTATTTCAAGTCCAAACCCATATGAACGTCGACAAGTGTTGCGTCCATTACAGGACAAATATTATGCGTATCAACAGTAAGTAAACATATGATGCATGGAAATAAAAACTGTTCTGGAATCACAAATGCATGTCATGGCAGAAAATAAACACGAAATTATCCACCTGTCACAGCCACAGCCTGAGATTGGGACATAACGTGAAATTGTAATGGACTAAGGGAAAAAGTTCATAAGAAAGGGTATCGGCTATAAGTACCTGGCATTCAATGAGAGTGCCTCCAGATTGCACTAAGTCATCAACTATAACCACATGACAACCGGTGGGATTTCCCTCCTTGAGTCGAACTATCCTCTTGTCACCCTCACGAACCTTTGTGCAGATAACCTGCCATCAATTATCATGTACTTTAAATCTACATATAACAAAAGGGAACAAAACATAACAAAACTTAATAGGTAAGATTCCAAACTGACCGTTGGAAAATGGTCCAACAACTTGTGAAATCGTTTCCAAGCTCCATCATCTGGAAATGCAACAACTATCTGAAAAAACAAACTGAGTCTAATTGAGGAGGGTGTAACAACATACAATAAGGGACCACTCCTAAGAAAAGAATATTGGCATCAAGTTAGTAGAAATCATGTAGAAGACGGCAGTGACAAGCACCATGACCACAAAGAAAATATATTTTGCACCAGACAACATTTTGAGATGATATACTTACCTTATCAGCATCAGAGAGCTGATGAAGACGCTGCTTTAGAAGAGGAATCCCAGTCTCAAATAACGGCAACACATGGTCTCCGAAATAAAATCTTTCCTATATTATAAGGAAAATTAACAAATCAAGTCTCCTTATAAAACAGAAAACAACCAAGACATTGATTACAGACGTAAATTACCATGGGCAACTCCGTCTTACAACCAATGAATCACAAGTGATCATGTTTGAGACTATAGATGTACAACGTTATTGCTCATTAGATCCACATTAAATAGCACGAACATATATTTTTATTTAGAATAAGACAACTTGGAATAAATCAACTATCCTGCATTATTACTTCAGGCATATGTCTACTCAGTAAACAAAAGTCTCTATCACTTTCCAAGGCCAACAATGAACCCCATTGCTAATAACATCAATGTTAACCATCCTTTGTGTTCAGAATTATCCACAGGGTTCAAAGATTAAAATACCAAATTCAACAATCTGAATATTTGATCACTAGTAGTTGAATTATTGCTTGTTGGTCAAAGGATTATGTTTCCAGACTTATCACCATATACTTTGGACGTTATGTCGAGAATATAAGCAAGTCTCCTTCCCTCAACATTTGCCCTTTCAATTCAGTTAAACCAAATTCTAAAAGAAGAAATCTTATGCTTTAATGTTCCAACATACTTCTTCAACTGTTTTAGAGAAAGACCGCAAGGAATCAAGACCATAATGGAAATAGCTAACTAGAGTCAAATACAACCAAAGATTGTAGGTGGTTTGTGCTTGGTACTTGGTAGCTATTTGAACATGCAGAGATGATGAGAAACTTCACAATAATCGAATAAGAATGAAGATCAAATGTCACAAAATCCAACCCTTGAAAACAACCAATGAGACTTAATCCTCTCTCCAAAAAAACCCTATCACAAGACGCTTTGTATGGTAATGATTTGAAATATAAATATTTTGGTTGAGTAAGAGAATACCCAAATATAAAGTTCTAGCCATGCACTAAATAAAATAAAAAAACAGGTATTGCTCATTAGCATTACGCTGATGCAAAACAATGAGATGAAACTTTCCAGATTAATCTGATAAACCGCTTCAGCTATAAACATTTAAATATTGTAATAAGGGAATATATATGATAATCATGTTCATTGTTGAAAAGAAAAAGAAAAAAACAAAAAACAAAAAAAACAAAACCAACCTGCAAAGCATGGATGTCATAAATAACTACGCTTGTAGGACCACCCCTAGATATGGGAATATTTGACAAAATCCTTGCCATGGTAAATGCAGTTGCAACATCACCTTCTTCTTCCATTCTCTCAAAGGAGCCAGTTGGAAAGAATGGCAAAACCAAAGTGAAGGAAGCAACAAACAATCGTGGAAGATTATATATGACGGAAAGCTGTTCAAAGATAACAGCTGGGGAGCTGAAGGATGCGAGAAAAGCAACATGCTGACCTCGAATATCATGTGCATTGTTTATGAAAAGATTTGGAAATCCATCATCAAAGCTCCTGTAAATGAAAGAAATTCAGTATTTCTTCATATAATAATACTCTTTGTTTAAAACTATTAATATATATCTCTCACTGGAATCAAATCTAGATTTGTAAACATTGGAAGTTTAAAGACAGAAAAATAAAGTCACTGTTGAAATGCCAACATAATGTTGAAAGGATTCAATGTTCTTGATTTGGCCATGATACAGGCTTCAGCAATAAAAGAAAGCAAGAAACACATGGTCAGTCAACATAAAAAAATTGCAAAACATGTGTAAATAAAGAAAATAGTAGATATTAAAAAATTGACAAGTAAAGGAGTTTGCATCTATCAACATATTGGCTCAGTCTCGGTGGAGGACTTAAAGGTAAGAACATAGACAGGTTTAGCGTGTTCTTGGGAGAAAGTTAAAACAAGAAAATAAGCTGATTTTCCATGTTATTGAACATGATGACCAACTTATGAGTGGGTTTAGAATTGACAGACTTGGACCGAGTTATTTCAAGTCTTGACAAAAGCTCCCAAGTCCATTGTCAAGCAGGCACCTTTGGATCAACGATTACTATTCATTGGCTGTAACAAGGTTCTCAGAACTACATTTGCAAATTGCATGAATTGCTCATCTAAAAAGATAACATATAGAACCCAGAAGTAAACACACAAGGAAGTTGATCAGAGTCTCATAAGACTGAAGAATAAGAACAAAGTGGCAGAAAACAAAGATGATCCAAGAATTCACATCCAGATAAAGAGCACAACTTTTCCCCTTTTTTTCTCAAATTTTTTTAAGAAAATAAAAATACAGACGCTTTGTTATAAGAGTTCATGAAATTCTTTGCCACTTATCCTAACACACAATCTGATCATATACCATTTTATCAACTTTTTTAAAAAAAAAATTCAACCTTTCTACAGACAGATTAAACAAAAAGCAAGAAAGAAAAACACCCACCTTAAAAAAATGCAAAAGAAAAGAAAAGAAAAGAAAAGAATCAAAAGAACAGAAACATGAAAAGTTGTCATTCAAAGGAGAAAACAAACCAAAGATTTTGAAGAAATAATTGAGGCAAGTGAGTATACCTCCAGTTGATAGATTGAAGGGTAATGAGTTGGGAGTGAGCAGCAACTTTGCGGGCAAGCTCTTCACACTCCATACAGTAAAACAATCGAACTTGCTTCTTATTCCCAGACTTCAACTCTCCCGTGACCTGGTTGTTATTGTTCTCCATTTTTTTGTTTAAGCTTTTTTACAGGGGAGGAAAAAAGAGAGACTTTAGAATTCAGACAGAGGTAGAGAGAGACAAAGATATAAAAAGAAAGAAGTGAGAACTACGAGGGTAGGCTTTGCGACCTCTCCTCCGGTTTCCCTCACAGTTTATATATAATACAAACTCTTCACTCTTCTCTATTTTCTTGGGGGGTCTGTCTGTCTTGACCTAATACGACAGAAATAATAATAATAATAATAATATAAAAAAAAAACTAAGCGAAGGTTTAATTCTGGTTTTAGTCCTTTCCTAGAAAGCATACAAATAAGAGAAAAAATACTAAATTTATTAATTCATTCAAGGAATAAAAGTGTTCAATTTAGAAAAAAATAGTAAATACTTATAGTAGATGATGAATGACAATTTTATCAACGCAATAAAGATTTTATAAATAAACTAATCGACAAATAAATTGAGTATTCACCAAATTAGAGAGGATGACAATAAAATTATCTTTAAAATTACTAGTAAAATTAAGATTACATGTATAAACAATACTAAAAAACGTGTTATAAGAACAGAAAAAAGTCTAAAGCTAAAGATTTATTAAACAATAGAAAACAAACAAAAAAATATATAAAACTTAAGACAATAGGTTTCAAATCGATACGTGAAATCATTTATTATTCTAAAATACTCTCAAAGGTAAATCAATATAAAACAATATGATCTCTATTCTTATTCTTATAGACTATTCCAATTCATAACATTGTAAAGTGTCACAATTAAAAGAATTTGGGAATTTCTTTTAAGGTTATTTCATTTAACACAACACATTTAATCAAATAGAAAATTAATCTGATGTTTTAAAAATATTTCAACTCAATATCACTTTAACAGTAGTTAATGTGTTCATGAGTTTGACCAGAGTTAGGTATGGGTTGAATCATTATATGGTATTAATATAATATATGTATGTCCAAATTTAATTCGCTTGATGTAAATATAAACTTTAAATTTTACCTAAATTCATTCATATTTGTAAAAAAAAAAACTAAGCTCTTTTTAGTTAAAATTTTTGTTTTAATATAATATTTAACAATTTTATATGTTTTTCTTCTTTTATTAAGAAAAATAGGATTAATAGACTATTTGATAGCTAAATTTAGCTTCAATGTTTCATTTGGTATCTATATTAAACGAAATCATGGAAGAATGAAGATTTTTACATATGTGCTATAGTAAAAAAAACATAGAAACTTAATTAGAAAAAAAGTACCAAATTAAACATTGAAATCAAACTTAGGCGCTTAATTAGGACATAAAAATTTAAATATAAAATTAAATATTAAAGTCAAACTCGGTGTCAAATAATATATTAACCCAAAATTTTAAGCATGGTTAACATATTTTTTAATATTCACCTTATAGTATTAAATATTACTCTAAATTTAATTTTTATGTGTTATAAAATACAAAATATATATAATAAAATAATATAATATATATTACAATATTAAAATGAGCCAAACTAGACTAAGCTCGATCTTAAATATTAGAGCCCTAACCTAGTCATATTTTTAATTGTCTTAATTTTTTTTGTCGAAACATATTTTTTAGCTTAATATTTTTGTCCAATTCTTTCCAAATATCAGATGGAGCTTTGGGCTTATGAGTCCAACCTTTGAACAAATCTAATTTGAATATACTAGTAATATTATAAAAGGAGAGAACCAAATAATGTTAAATTAAAGTGGGGATTAAATCTTAATTTTTATCTTAGTAAAATGACTAAAACTAAAATTGAACAAAAAATTAAAATACAATATAATTTATGATAAAACAAATAAATGAACATGTGGAAAAAAGTTATATAATAAGCTTAAATGCAAAAACAAAATCATAAAAAGATTAAAAAATCAATTTAACCCTTAATCAAGAATTGGAATCGGTTGTGCTCTTAATCAAAAGTTAACAATCAATAGAGTCCCTAAAATATAGTTTTTCCGTCCAAGCTCTTGATATGTTGTTAAGTGATGACATGCCAACTGGTGTGAAAAAATAATAAAGTGGCGATGACGTAGTGCCTCACATGGAGGGTTTATTTGATTTTTAATTATTTTACAAATAGTTTAATTTTATAGTAGAGGTAGTAAGTTTTAATTTTATAAAATTTAATATTTTTAAATTTTCTAAAAAATAGAATATTTTAATAATTTATAATAAGTTTAAAATATACTATTAGTCATTATACCTTTATAGAATTTGAGATTTAGTCCTTATACTTTAAAAGTTAAAAAGTAAATCCTTCTACTTTTTCAATTTAAAAATCTTAGTACAATCATTGTCATTATTGGTAGTTTCCATAAGAATTTATCAACTTAACATATTTATTTTTCATTCATAGACCACATCATATGATGATAGCCTAATTAATATGCCAAGTTGACAAGTTTTTACAAAAAATACTAACAATGTTAATGATTGGATTGATATTTTTAAATTATAAAAATAGGAGGACTTAAATTTTAACTTTTTAAGTACATGGCTTAAATCTCTAATTTTATCAAAATACAAGGACTCATGTACTGTCGTACACCATACCTTAATTCATGCTTATCAACTTCTTTCACATCACTTCCGCTCAATCAAAACCATCACTCATCATGAACAAAAATAACAAATGAGAAATAGATAGCATGAATTATTATCCGCAGTAAATGCATTTTCTAAAAAAAGCAAGAGATGACTCGTTGGGGATCAACTTGTATAAACAACGAGAAAGAATGAATAGAGAAAAATTGGGCACACAAATTTACATGGAAAAACTCATCCAATCAAGAGGATAAAAAACCACGGGCAAAAGAGACTTCACTAATGAGCAAACAAATGAAAAGTACAAGACAATCCACATATTACTATCCATTGCTACGGCTCTCAATTATGAGATCTGGCAAATGGATGTCAAGATAGCTCTTCTAAGCGACTATCTTGAAGAGAGTATCTATATGATCCAACCCACTAGATATATAGCTAAAGGTAACAAGTATAAATTTTGCAAATTGCTTAGATTCATATATAGACTGAAGTAAGCATCCCGCTCATGGAATCAAAGATTTGATTAAGTGATAAAGACTTTTAGATTTGAGAAAAACGTAGATGAACCTTGTGTTTATAAACGTTTAGGGGATGGAAAAGTGGTCTTTCTCATTCTATATGTCGATGACATTCTACTCATTAGAAATGATGTAAGGACATTGTCATCGATTAAACTATGATTAACTCAACAGTTTAGCATGAAGGACTTAGGAGAAGCTAATTTTGTTCTAGGCATTCAAATCCTAAGATATCGAAAGAACAAAGTAATAGCACTGTCTCAAGCTTCATACATAGACAAGATATTAAAGTGTTATGCAATAACCGATTTGAAGAAGGTAAATCAACCCTTCGTGTTGGGATTTCATCTCTCTTTAGAGGATTGCCCTAAGACAGTGGAAGAAAGAGAAAACATGAGAAATGTTCCTTATGCTTTGGTTGTAAGAAGTCTTATGTATGCTATATTGTGTACACACCCAGATATCTATTTTGTAATAAGGTTGGTAAGTCGATATCAAGCATATCCAGGGCCAAGATACTAGCAAGTAGTTAAGCATATACTCAAGTATTTACGAAGAATGAGGGATTGTATGCTTGTGTATTCCGGAGGAGATCTTACTCCTATACGATATACTAACGTTAACTTCCCACCGTGTCAAGATTTGAGGAAATCGACGTTGGACTGTGCTTTTGTCTTAAACGACGAGCCTATAATATGACTAAGTGTCAAGCAAGGTTATACTGCTAACTTCATTATGGAGGGTCGAATATGAGGTATGGAAAAGCTATGACATTATAACAGTATGGATATAGCTAAACCTAAAAGAAATCACATTAGGCAAAAATACATTAAGGGAGACAATAGTATTTGACAGAATAGTGGATGTAGTAAAAGATCGCATATGAGGACAAACCTTGGGGATATGTTTTGCCAAGACTCTTTTAGTTAAAAAAATATTTGGGAACATATGGAAGGTGTAACACCCCTAACCTAGCCTAGGGGTTTCGGCTAAGTCAAAGGCATTACATTGATCACTGAAGTGGTCCAGTAAAACCATTCTTTTGCTTGAGTTGAATTGTATGAAAATCGCTCTTTTGTTTTTAAGAAAAACATTCATTAATCAAATCAGCTTTACTTAGTAATCCAATTACAGTATTATTAATGTGAAGTTTTGAGAAAAATAGTTAAAGTTTAAATAAAAAGACTTATCAAAACTTTAAGTATTTAGCAAAGCAGCGAAAAACATTATTAAGAATATTAGTCTTCTAAATCAAATTACCAACCAAATATCATGCTTAAAAATTAATAAGCTAAATAATCTCAAACCATAGTTATAAAGTAGATAATAACAATTTACAACCTGATAAATAAACCAATAAAACGATTAATGAATGTTTTAATGGGAACTTTTAAATAATAATATAAAAATAAGATACTAGTCCGAGGTTTCTTCGATGACATTCCGAGTCTTAGTTTTCTATGTTACCTGAAAGATATGGAAATGGGGGAGTGAGCTTATGGTAGCCCAATACGAGTCTAATTTTTAAATTGTTATATATAATTGTTCAAACAGTAAAGTATTTAATTTATAGCATCATAGCAAATTAAACATAATGTAAGAAACATTCAGTAAATCAATGTATGTACAGGTTATGTTCATTATGCAATACAATTTTAAATTTTAAGTTCCCACCCATCCATTCTATATGCTTTTGAGCATCGCTCGACACTCCAAAACACATATCAATAACTGACCATTCAGAATTTCTCAATGACAATGATTGTTCATTTGTCATCTGTGGCGATGACTTTTACTACAATAACTTGCCATCTCGGGTTACCCGGTTTCGATGGCCTTTTTAAACTATCATCCCAGTTTACCCGGTTTTGATGACATTGTTGCTTACTTTGTGCAGTACTAACTTTCGGTGTGGACTTAAATTGCCATTTTCTCTTAAGGAACTCTTTTGTCCTCCATACCCAATTTCATGTAATCATGCACATAAACTCATAATATCATGCTATTTGTCAACAATCGATGCTATGCTTGTCAAGCACATTTATTATTTCATACAATCATCTAATGGCATGTATTCATGCCTTCATTCATATCAATTTCACATATACAATTTCTCTATGTGAACTAAAAACTTGTATCTATATATTAACATTAGGTTGTTAACATGCTAGTTCGGCTAACACATACATAACAGGTTCATGTATAAGGTTCGAATACTAAATCACATAAGGGTTTTCATGAAGGTTCGTATATTGACTATAGCTCGTCTTTAAATTTAACAGAGATCACATGTATATCTGTTCATGTAAGGGTTTACATTCAGTTCGTATTCATATAAGGTTCGCATTGCATATAAGAGTTCACATACATATTTACCTTAAGTTTCGCATACTTATTCACATAAGGTTTCGCATGTTAGTTCAAAGGGTTCATATAATATCATTAAGGGATCGCCTAACATTTACTAAGGGGTTCGCACAATATGTACTAAGGGATCGCATGACATTTCGCCTAGGGGTTCACAGTTTATTTACATAAGAAGGTTCGCATTTTTATTATTTTTGACTTAAACCCTAATTTCTAGTGATTTAACTAATTAATCATACATAATGACTTAAATTAGATCCCACACCTGATTGAAGGCACAAAAACCTTAAATTTTGGATGAAGAATTCAACAACCACTAGGAATTGTACAAATTTACATTAAAAAAATCCTTGGGCAAATGAGACTTTACCAATGAGCAAACAAACGAAGAGTACAAGATGGAGATATTCGAAAACAAACCTTAAACCCCAAAAGCAAAGCTCTCTGGCAAAAACATAAAATTCCCTTAAAGCTCTCTCAAAGCTTTTTCTTAATGTTATTCAATGTTGTTCTATTTTTCTGTGGTTACTAAAGCCCCTTTTATAGGCTAAGATTAGAGGACTAACTAGACTTAAACATCTCTTGAGAAATTAGAGTTTAACTGGGAAAAGTAGCCTTACTGAAAGTCTAATATACAGTTGCTTTAATTAAGGAAATCGTCGCGTCGTTGTGACATCAAGAGTCTCCTTATCGCAATGTCGCCTTTGCTTTGTGTTTCGATTGGTTTCACATCGTTGCGACGTTGCATGAATCCTCATTGCGACATCGCCTCTGTTTCGACTCTGGTTTGACTAAAAAATGCAAGACACACTCCACATGACCTATGATTAATTCAATTTTTTTTGGATTATTAAGTCATTGTAGTTTAATTTTATTGGGATAATTAAATAATTTTGTACATATATTCTAATACGATAAAGTCATCATGATTTTAATTGAATATTTAATTATTTAGTTAATTAAACATATGAGCTTGGTTTTTTATTTAAATTAAAAGAGGTAAGATAGAAAATTTGGATTGACTTGGACCAGCAAAATAGGTCCAATAGGGTTAGGATGCCACGACAAAGGGGTCTTATTCCCCCTTGGAGCCACCGCACACGCCATGTGGGAAGTCCTATTCAGACTTAAACTTCTCCCTTTTAATTAATTAAAAAACTCTGAATGGCTTTCATATTTTCCTCTATATATTCC
The DNA here is from genome assembly GCF_025698485.1 of Gossypium arboreum. NCBI lineage: Eukaryota > Viridiplantae > Streptophyta > Magnoliopsida > Malvales > Malvaceae > Gossypium > Gossypium arboreum. The sequence goes on along the minus strand of NC_069073.1, from coordinate 6,505,075 downwards.
TCAAGCTAGAAAAATATAATAGAGTATCAAATACTAAAGAAAACTCTATTGATATTTAGTTAGAGTTTGAGAATAATTGAGAAGACCAATTGGTGGAAAGCTTGAAGATATGGTTTGGGTTGATTGGAAAGTTTGTACACCTGCACAGAGCGTTATTACAATTTGGACTATCTCCTTAAGCTTCAATTAACAAGTACTTATTTTATCATATTTATTACTTTAAATATAATAAAAAAGGTCCGTTTTAGAGTTTTTTTTTAATTCCACCGTGTTATTCTATCGGCTTTTTCTAAACGACTTTTCAACAAATTTAACCTTTAATGATATGTTTGGATGAAAAATTTTAAATTTCTAGAGATTTTAAAATACTAGTATTCTAAAATTTATCATTTTAAAATGGTAATACTTGTGATTATTCTATTTAGGTAGATAATGTTTTAGAAAAAATAGATTATTGAGATTTTATAAGTATTTTTGGGCCAAAATTGAAAATTTATAAGTTAAAAATAAAATAATAAGATAATATTATTAAAAGTAAATAATAAAATGCAACATTGATATTATTAGTTTCATAAAAATAAAAATGTTTTTAATAATATAAAATTATATATTAGAATAACTAAAATGATTTTTGAAGTTTACATTTTTAAATTTTATGGTCTAATTAAATGGAATAATGGACAAATGGAATAATTAAATGGAATAATGGACCACCTCTTCAGATGGAATTTGAATAAAAAATTTGAGTTCCTCAAATCTCATTTTGGAATTCCTTATATATTCTAAAATTCCTCATTATTTTTTACTAAAACAAGTAAATTCATTTTCTAAATTTTGAAAATCTTAATAAAATTAAACTTTTACTTGAATATCTCTCTTAAACACAATTTTTTTAATTTTTAATTAAAATTATTCTCTTTTGATTTAGGGTTTCTTTCCAAAGATAAAAGAAAAAAATGTGCAAAAATATAGAATATAAATATATCCTTGATCTAAAAACGAGACTTGCGTCAATTTCATAAAATCATTTTTCATTAAAACATTTTCAAATAATAATTAAATTCCAATATATGCAATCTCTTTTTTTATTGTCAAATTATAATCTTTGTTATGCATGTGTGTACACTAGACATGATGATGAGCCAAGTGGGTAGTTTAGCCCACTTTACACAAGGGTTTTTGACTTCATGCTGATACCATCATGTTTGAACTAAAATTAAATATTTTTATAAATATTTTTACTTAAATTTAATTATAAAAATATAAAATTATTTTTATTTTTAATATTGTTGATACAAGTGTTCAATAAGGGAAGAGGTAAGAAGAGATGGTGGTGGTGACAAGGAAGCCATTTCACCTTGATAGGTGAAGAACCAAAGTAAGAGAACTTAGAAGAAGTGAGCTTAAGGTAAATAAGGGAGATTGTGTCCCAAGTTGAATGTATAAGGTCACTTAAAGGGAAATGAGATCCCTCTACTACTATATGTTGGGGTAAATATATAGGGGAGGATCCCTTGTGATAGTGCCACGTCGCTAACAAACTCGAGATATGGAGAACGTGCAGTCAGCCAAGTGGTATGGTCGTTACACATTTGTTTTCATAAAACGTAGGACTTCTCTTACATTCCAGTTGCTGAGGTAGTACGAGGTTGTAACCCTTAATGGTTCATTCTTGGTGAGAGTTCATGGGATAAAAAACAAGCGGCCTCATGGAGAGTTTGCTATTTAGCAGGTGGTCGTAGCTGATCAACTAGTGAATAGCTGAGTGGTGTAAGTTGAAGGGCCATCTGCGGGTGCTTCTTAGGTTGCTTCTCGTGATGTCACGTGTCTAGATCAGGGTAAGGGTAAAACAATTGCCCCCACTTGAAAGGAAGGTTATGAAGTGGCTTACTTGAAGACCATCCGTGGGTTGTCTCAACAGTTGATAATTGTCATAGAGCAAGTGATTCAAAATACCAAAAGTTGTTTGTTATGCATGTTGAGGATGTTGGAACATTTTCAAATATTTATAGTGTTCCAATAACTATAAATGAATGGGTGTAATTAATCAAAAGATTATATTGTTTGATTTTAAAAAAGAATTATAACTATTTAAATAATTTTATTTGAATAGTTATAATTAAATGAATAATTATGTGTTTATTTTAAAGACATTATTATTCAGAAAGACACCTATTGATGAAAGATGTCTCTATGAAGAGACATAAAAATTCCTATAAATAGGAATGAGATTTAATTTGGAAATCATAGTATCAAATTCTAATATTCTTTCTTTCCTTCCTTCGTTTTATAATATTATTAGATTATTCTATAAAGTATTACTATAGAAATCCTTTATAGAAATTGAGTTTCTTGTCATACAATTGCTCAGTGTGTAGTGAGCTATTCTCGTCAGTGCAAAACGCAAATAGTCATTGGCTTCATTGTATCCTCAAGGTTAATTTGCTTGGAACTTGTTTGTACACCGAAGATAGGTGAGGGCGAATATAACCTTAAAGATAGTGGCTTGATACACGCCTTGGAGCCTTGTCCTATTTCTTCTTCTGTTCGAGTTCCGTTCGTGTGTTCGAGATTTTCCTCACCGAAGATTTGTACTAACAATTTTAAGGTTATGTTTCATGATGACTACCACAACTCATGAAAGTGGAACACTAAGGGAGTTGGCTTCCAATTTTGTCAAACTTGATCGGTTTGATGGTGGCAATTTTCGATGATGGCAGAAAAAAGATGCACTTCTTGTTATCAACTTTGAAGATTGCTTATGTTTTGGATACTCCAAGACCTGATGAGACTGAAAACGAATCTGTTGCTGTAACCCAAAAAAGACAAAAATGGGACAATGCTGATTACATGTGCATGGGCCACATATTGAATGGTTTATCTGATGGTTTGTTCGATACCTACCAAAACAAGGTCACCGCTAAAGAATTATAGGACAAATTGGAGACAAGATACATGACCAAGGATGTTACAAGTAAGAAATTTCTTGTCAATCATTTCAATAATAATCAAATGGTTGATGGTCGTTCTGTTATAGAACAATTCCGTGATATTGAAAAGATGTTGAATCAATTCAAGCAATATGATATGAAAATGGAAGAAATGATTGTTGTATCTTCCATAATAGACAAACTTCCTCCATCTTGGAAAGACTTTAAAAGAAGTCTAAAACATAAGAAAGAGGAAATATCTCTTGAGGCTTTGGCAAATCATCTTCGTATTGAAGAAGAATATTGAAAGCAAGATCAGAATCTAAATTCTGAAAATGCCAAAGTGCATGTTACGGAGGAAGTATAGACTACTAAACCATTCAAGAGAAAGTTCAAACAGACTGATAGAGCACCTAAGTTAAAAAAGAAACAAAAGGGCTCATGCTATCATTGTGGTAAGCCGGGACATTTCAAGAATGAATGTTGATTTTTAAAGAAGAAATCATCTTCTAAGGCTGATAATAACGAAAAGTTCGTTGCAATGATATCTAAAATTAATATGGCTCAAGATGATAATACATGGTAGATTGATACCGAAGCAACCAAACATGTGTGCAAAGATAAAAGCATGTTCACAGAGTTCACACAATGTGAAAATGACAATGTCTTATACATGGGAAATTCTTCCACCGTAGCAATCAAAAACAGAGGGTTTGTTGAACTACAATTCATTCTGGAAAGGTTTTAACCTTAAATGATGTATATTATGTACCAAAAGTTAGAAAGAATTTAATGTCTGGAAGTCTGTTAAATAAGTTTGGTTTCAAACTTGTTTTTGAGATAGATAAGTTTATTTTGTCTAAGGGAGGAATTTTTGTAGGGAAAGGGTATATGTCTGAGAGTATGTTCAAACTAAATATTATTAATAAGAATAAAAATATTATTTCTGCTTATATGGTTGAGTCTTTTTGTTTATCGCATTATAGATTAGGTCATTTGAATTATAGGAAATTGAATGGCATGTATAAGTTAGATTTAATTCCTATTTTTAATAATAATATTGGAAAATACAATACATGTATGTTGACTAAAATTACAAGAAACCCTTTCCCTAAGGTTAAAAGAAAAACAAAATTGCTTGATTTGATACACAGTGATTTATGTGACATGCATAATACTCTTACATTAGGTGGAAAGAAATATTTTGTTACTTTTATTGATGATTGTTCTAGATATTGTTATGTATATTTATTGCATTCAAAAGATGAAGCGCTTGATAAATTTAAAGTTTATAAATCTGAAGTTGAACTTCAGTGTGAATCATTTATCAAGTGCTTAAGATCAGATAGAGGTGGAGAATACTATAATCCAAGTTATTTTGAATCCACTGGGATTATCCATCAAGTTTCAGCCCCCTATACACCACAACAAAATGGTGTAGCTGAAAGGAAAAATAGGGTCTTGACTGAAATAGTAAATTCAATGTTATCATATTCAAGTCTTGGACAAGGTTTTTGGGGAGAAGCTGTTCTAACAGCTTGTCATATATTGAATAGAGTTCCTAATAAAGAAACTAAAATAATCCCCTATGAACAATGGAAAAAAAGGAAACCAAACCTTAATTATTTGAAGGTTTGGGGTTGTAGAGCTATTGTCAAAGTTCCAACACCTAAACGTAAAAAGTTAGGTGAAAGATGAATTGAATGCATATTTATAGGATATGCACATAATAGCAAGGCATATAGGTTCATGGTAATTGAACCAAATGATTCAATTTCAATTAAGACTGTTATTGAATCAAGAGATGCCATTTTTGATGAAAATAGATTTAATTCTATATCAAGACAATTATAGCCACAAAAATTGATTCATTCTTCAAATGAGAATGAGATTCCATTGGAACAAATTGATAATAATGATGAATCTTGTCAAGATTTAAGAAGAAGTAAGGGGATTAAAAAGGTCAAAGATTTTGGACCAGATTTCATTATGTTTCTTATAGAAGGAAAAGGTGAATGTATATGCAATAAGATACCTTATTGTTATAATACGAAATCTGATCCTATTACATTTGAAGAGGCAATAAATCTCAAGACTCTGTTTTTTGGAAAAAAGCAATAAATGATGAGATAGATTCAATAATGGGAAATCAAACTTGGATCTTAGTTGATCTTCCACCGGGTTCCAAACCAATAGGTTGTAAATAGATCTTCAAAAAGAAAATAAAGGTCGATGGAACCATTGATAAGTTTAAAGAAAGGTTGGTAGCCAAAGGTTTTACACAAAAACAAGGTATTGATTACTTTGATACCTATGCTCCAGTAGCAAGAGTTGCTACAATTAGGCTCTTAATATCACTTACCTCTATATATAATTTGGTTGTTCACCAAATAGATGTTAAAAATGAATTTTTAAATGGTGAATTGGAAGAGGAAGTGTACATGGAACAAACGGAAGGATTTGTTGTTCCAGGACAAGAACATAAGGTTTGTAAGCTTGTTAAATCTTTATATGGACTTAAACAAGCACCAAAACAATGGCATCAAAAGTTTGACAATGTTGTTTTAGCTAATGGCTATAAAATAAATGAATCCGATATGTGTATATATAGCAAATTTGAAAATGGAAAAGGTGTCATAATTTGCTTATATGTAGATGACATGCTCATTTTTGGCACGGATTTAGAACAAATAGAAAACACAAAGAAATTCTTGTCAAACAACTTTGATATGAAGGATATGGGTGTAGCAGATGTTATTCTTGGGATTAAAATAACCCGAGATGAAAGCACTATAGCTTTATCACAATCACATTACATTGAAAAGGTGCTTAAAAAGTTTGATCTTTTCAATCAGATACCGCATCTACACCCATGGATCCTCAAATAAAATTAGTATCTAATGCTGGTAGGAAAATTGATCAGTTGAAATATGCAAGTCTAATTGGTTGTCTTATGTACATAATGACTTGTACAAGGCAAGATATTGCATATGCTGTTGGGAAATTGAGTAGGTACACAAGTAATCCAAGTAGCTTGCATTGGCAAGCTTTGGATAGACTACTTAGGTACTTAAAGAAAACTATTAACTATGGATTCTGTTATAATGGATATCCTCCAGTTTTAGAAGGGTATTCGGATGCTAGTTGGATTACAAGTTTGGAAGATCATGCATCTTGTAACGCCCCTAACCCGAATCCGTCACCGGAATAGAGTTACGGAGCATTACCGGAGTTACCGATTTATTTATTAGATATTTTATTTCATCTAATGTTCATATTTGGAACCAATTAAAATCAATCATATTGTCTTTTATTTTTCTCGACATGTTTTACTTCAATTTATTACTCGTCTCAATATACTTAATTTCCTTGTATCAACGTATCAAGATAGTCACATATTGACATATCATGATAAATATCATTCTCTTGCCATTTCTTCATAAACATAAATCAGGTAATTCATTATATCGATATTTCATGCATTTAAAAATAAAATTCTTGCAATTTAATCCTTATTTCCAGCCGTTATTCTCATACAAATTGATAACAACCTATGTATTCTATAAAATATCGAATTTTTCATAATTTCAACACTTTTAAATTTAATCATTAAAATATGTTTTTTCCTCGATCTTGAACTAAATTAATAATTTTATTCAATTTTTCAATTTTAAATAATAAAATATCCACTTCATGCAAATTGGTCATTTCTAACTTTTTACAAATTTGCCCATAAAGTTTTAATTTTATTCAATTTAGTCCCTGAGCCTAAAACGTGCAAATTAGCTATGCTAGCTTAATATTCATACATATTTTCCTCCTCCTCCTCTTCATTCCACATCCTTAATTTATATAATATGCTTATAAGTAACATTATCTATAATTTCACTATTTACTTATATGTATATTGAAAGCTATCCATTTGAGTCATAGTCACTAAATTATTTATATCTTGAGCTACAGAACTCCAAATTAAGATCCGTTAATTTTACCTGAAACTAGACTCATATTTTTTCTTACCATAAAATTTTCAGAATTTTTGGTTTAGAAAATTAGTACAGTTTATTCATTAAAGTCTCCCCTATTTTGCTATTTGATAGTTCTGACCACTCTTCACTAAAGTTTAATTATCTATTTAAAAATAATTAAAATGATGTTATCATTTGTTTCTTATAAAAATAGACTCGTTAAGGAATCTAACCATATAAATTATGTCCCAAATTTGTTTTTGTATAATTTTTAATGATTTTCCAAGTCAGAACAGGGGATCTCGAAATCATTCTGAACTAGTCTCACAAAAATATAAATATCTCAAAATACAGAATTCCTTTACTTTCTATATTTCTTTTATATGAAAATAGACTCAATAATATTTAATTCTATATCTCACTAAGCTTCTAATTCAATTTCTACCATTTTTGGAGATTTTTCAAAGTTAGCCTATTGCTGCTGTCCAAAACTACTTTAGTGCAACATATTGATTACCAAGTTTATAACACTCTTATTTCCATTCTCTACCATATTTCCCATTATTTTCTCTCATTTCCCTTCACTAATATATCAAGAACATGGATCCTTATATAAGAAAACTCTACCTTAACATCATTTTCATGCTTTTGATATTACCTTACATGAGAAACTCTACTTAAAATATATTGAAATATTAAAATTCTTACCTTGTCCCATTGATTTTAATCTTTAACTTGATTTTTCTCTCTCCTCCAACTTCTAATTCTTGAATCCAACTTGATATTCCAACTCCCCTTAGTCTCCTTAACATTTTTCTCTCTTGGTAGCTATGAAAATTCTTTTAATTTTTAGGTAAAAAGGGTGAATTTTTGGTGGAAGGACTAAATTGTAAAAAAGAAAAGTTTACTCTTCTCTTTTCTTTCTAACGTGGGATGCATGAAAATGATGGTGTTGTTCTCTCTTTTTTTTTTCTTTCCATACACACATATATATATACTAAATAAAATAATAAAATAATAATAAATATCTTATTAAAATATTAAATAAATAATAATTATCTAATTAAATAACTATAAAATATCACCAACATCATCATTACTTTCTAGATTTCTTTCTCTTCCAATTGACCATTTTTCCCTTTGTGATCTTTTAAAATTCCATTCTTGAGTCATCACTTAATTTGGTAAAATTACAATTTAGTCTCTCATAATTCTTCACCTATTCAATTTGGTCCTTATTCATCAATTTTCCTTGGTTTCTAGATCATTCCACCCTTAAAATATTTTCACTATTAGTCCTTCAACTTTTTCATATTTACACTTTAATCCCTCAAATTTTAAGTATTTACTATTGGGTCATAAAACTTTTCTCACTTTTACAATTTAGTCCTTTCTTGAATCAGTATGTCATAATATACTTCCCAGTGACATAACTCAATTTCCCTCTTCTTGTCACTTTATTTTCTTATTTTACTATATTAAGGATAATATCTTACTGTAGAAATTTTCGGGGTGTTATATATCTACTAGTGGATGGATTTTTATTCTTGGTGGAGGAGCCATTTCTTTGGGTTCCAAGAAACAAACATGTATTACTGATTCCACCATGACAGCAGAATTTATTGCATTAGCCGCTGCATCTAAAAAAACAGAATGGTTAAGAAATTTGCTTTATGATGTACCTTTATGGCCTAAGCCAATTTCACCTATTTCTATCTGTTGTGATAGTAAGGCTACTCTAGTAAAGGTATATAGCCAAGTATATAATGGAAAGTCTAGACACATTGGATTAAGACATAGTTATGTCCGACAACTAATTTCTGATGGAGTGATCACTATTAATTATATGAGGTCAAGTGAAAATTTGGCGGATCTTTTGACAAAAAGTCTTGTTAGAGATACAGTAAAAAGGACCTCAAAAGGGATGGGACTCAAGCCCATTAATTAGAGTCACCCATAATGGAAACTCGACTCAATGCTTGGTATAACGTCAGGTCTTGAGTTCAATGAGACAAAGTACATCATTTGTATGTGACTGTTAGCACTGTAAATAAATCCATCCTAAGATTAAAGTGCTAGGTACCCGTAATGATAAGGGAAGGATGAGTAATGTACTCTTAATGGACCCATAACATAAAAATGTTAGAGTGTTATAATTACGGGAACACTCTTGATGGGATCTACCTATGTGAGTGGAAGTATGGTCGCTTCTAGGAGCTCAAGGGCTTGGTTCTGATAACACTCATGAAAAGAGGACACGGACACATGGCCATAATAGTGTCCCTAGATACTATGCATTGACCGATGTTGAAATCATTGTGTGAGATGTGTTCGGTTAATCAAATGAAATAGTTGGTTCAAATCTTAGTCTACCATGCAATTTCGATTAACTTTAACATGTTTTCACTAAGTGAAAGTTCAATCGTAAGATACCTTTCATTTATGCAAATTGATTTCCAAGAATATCAAAATCTAAAATATTTTGAAAATGGGGGGAGATTGTTGGAACATTTTCAAATATTTATAGTGTTCCAATAACTATAAATGAATGGGTGTAATTAATCAAAAGATTATATTGTTTGATTTTTGAAAAAAATTATAACTATTTAAATAATTTTATTTGAATAGTTATAATTAAATGAATAATTATGTGTTTATTTTAAAGACATTATTATTCGTAAAGATACCTATTGATGAAAGATGTCTCTATGAAGAGACATGAAAATTCCTATAAATAGGAATGAGATTTCATTTGGAAATCATAGCATCAAATTCTAATATTCTTTCTTTCCTTCCTTCGTTTTATAATATTATTAGATTATTCTATAAAGTATTACTGCAGAAATCTTTTATAGAAATTAAGTTTCTTGTCATACAATTGTTTAGTGTGTAGTGGGCTATTCTCGTTAGTGCAAAACGCAAATAGTCATTGGCTTCATTGTATCTTCGAGGTTAATTTGCTTGAAACTCGTTTGCACACCGAAGATAGGTGAAGGCAAATATAACCTTAAAGATAGTGGCTTGATACACGCCTTAGAGCCTTGTCCTATTTCTTCTTCTGTTCTAGTTCCGTTCGTGTGTTCGAGATTTTCCTCACCCAAGGTTTGTACTAACAGAGGATGTTGTTAAAGGTAAGACGTTCCTTCAAAGGTTCCAGAATGCACTAGGTAAATACAAAACTGAATCGTTCTTCATGAGGAGTGGGGCTGATGATGAATTGTACTGCTACATAGGACACATGTTCAGTTGGTATTGGCCTTGAAGTGTTGAGATAGTTGTGTAATAAAACATGTTGTTTTGGAGGATTTCTACATATATACCTTCTTCTTCCTCAACCTATTTTGTTATCTCAAGTTTTCCAAGCCTTTTTGTGTTGTTTCTATGATTATTCTTCGAGTTCCTTAAGTTCTTATCTTTTTTGGGCTTTCGAGCCTTGTTCTTGCTCTCGTCTTTTCATTCTACTCATTATTGTTTTCATGCTTTGAGCTTTTAGGGCAAGACTTCACCTTTTGCATTTGGTTTCATCTTTCATTTTGTACTTTTTCGATTACTATGGTTTGAAACATCCGCGATGGGGGAGGTCAAAATTTCCAAGACGGTAGAATATAAACCAAGCGCATCTTCAAAGAAGCATAATGATTCGGTAGTCAGTTCCAGTTACGAGTGTACCACTACGGTACTACTACGATCAAAATCATGACCGTTGGAGCTTGATGTATTGGTAGAAGCCTAATGGTTTCAAGGGTTTGGACTTGTATCGATAGTTGTATTAGTAGAAGGTGTAGGAGAACAAAAAAATTGCTTACTGACTTACTTGTATCAGTAAAAGTCCCCCTAAGTATTGGTAGAAGTCTAATGTTATGCTTGAAGTGCTCTCTGACTTAGGACATATAATACATATCAAATCTATCTTAAATGTTGTTATATCAAAAGTTTGAAACATCAAAACTAACCCATACTAAATATTGAAATCAACAAATTAATTAAGGAAAAGAAAAATAGTTAAAACTAATATTGAAATTTAAATTTAAATTTAAATTAGAATTAACCTAACACAAATATGGAATAAATAACCAAAAAGTGAAATAAAATAATAATAACATAAAATACCAACATAAAGTTAATAAAAATCAATTATTAGAATTAAATCTAAAATAAAAATAGAATTAAAACTAAACAAAGAAAATTACTTTAACATAGATATACCAAACATAAAATTACAAAAAAATTGATAAAACGAAAATTACAAAAATATTCAATGTTGAGTTAGAATTTCTTTTTTGTTCATTTATTTAAAAATGCAAGGGTATTTATAGGAGTCTTGAAGATGTTATAAATAAATTATCATTTTAAAAATAACTAGAAATAATATAAATAATATATAAGTAATAATTATTTAAGGTAAATTAAGAGGATAGATTAATTTTCTAAAATTTCTATTTATCTAAATAACTATTTATTTTAAACATAAAATTCTAAAATAGTAACTTAATAAATGTATATATCCATTTAATTTAACTATTTGTTAAGTTAATATTTTTAAAATTTTACCTTTAGAATAGTTGATTATACAAACAAATATTTTAAAATTTTAATTTTTTCTTTTAAATAAATTTTTATTTTTAATTATATATTATCTAAATTTGTTAAATGAATATTTTAAAATTTTTATGTTTAAGATACATAGTTAATTAAATAAACAAAATACGAAAAAGTTAATTTATCTATTAAATTTAAATTATATAAATAAACTGTTTAATTAATTATTTAATCATATTAAAATAGAAATTAAATATAAAAAGATAAATGCACTACTTGTCGCAATATTGGTGCTTGCATACCTTATTATATTATATACTAGTTTTTTTATTTTGTGCGATGCACGAATTGTTAGCTTGTTTTATAAAATTATTATTTAAATAACAATATAGTAAAATAAAATTATCGATAAAATAATATTTAAAATATATGAATAAATTTAAAAATATACTTAAGTTTTTGAAAGACAATTTATACTTTAATATTTATAATATTAAGAATATAATGTATACTTTAATTATGATGAAGGAAATTTGAATGATAAAACTGTTATAATAAAGTTTAAAATAAATTTTAATTTTAATCTTAGAAATTATATATATCTAATACTTTTTTTAATTTTAGAAATAAAGTTTTTTTAATCTAAAAGTAAAGTTTTAAATAATTTATTTTAGTACAAAATAAAATTTTAAATAACATAAAAGCATATATTTGACTTATGAAATAAATAACCCTAAAATTACTTCACTAATTTTTGTTTGTAATATGGATGGTGTTCTAGGTAGAAGTAAAATATTTAAAATTATTACATAAGATAAATTAAATCACATAAAAGGTTTTTTAAAATTTTTAAAAATTAGTTTTGAGAGAAAAATATTTTAATTTTGAGAGAAAAATATTTTAACTATTATTAAATTTATTTTATATTCAATACAATTTAATGCAATATAGTAAATAAAATATATGAACTTGCATATTAAATATAGAGAAATTAATCATTTAATAATTGTGATTATGATATAAATATTATGATAAATAATATTTACCTTTATGATAATTAAATAATATTTATTTATTTTTATGATAATATTATTTATCTTTATGAAAAATATTATATTATGTTTTATTTTCAAATTTAAACTATGTTTTTAAGGATAAATAGAAAAATATTATTTGAATAAAATATTATAAGATATATTTTTTGATGAATTGCAATAATAAAGCAAAACCCAAACAACAAAGGTAACTAGCACATCTTGATCCCAAGCCACACTTGGGGCGGTGACCACCTTTGACTATCAGACCATCAGATAGGATTCAATATTATATGATATTTTTAACTATAAACTAAATATAAAAATTAATAAATTTAAAATTATAATTGTTTTATGAATTTTTATGAAAGGACGTTAAAATATATTTTTTGAGGATAAATAAAAAAAGATTTCAATTAAATTTTCTATGAGATTTATAACTTTAAATTAAATATTGAAATTAATAAATTTAAATTCAAATATTAAAATTGAAAATTAAAATTGTGTGATGGATTTTAATTATCATGTTCTTCTTTTGGCTTTATCTTGTAGGAAATTTCTCCATCTTTTGAATGGAATCTTTACTGTTCTTCTTTTAGTTGTCATTTCTTCTCTTTTTCAGGGAATCTATCCTGTTACAGGAAATTTCTCATTTATTTATTTATTCTTGTTTTGGTGATTATTACAAAGGTGATATCGTCTGCAAAATCTACTGTTTTGATTAAAGACGTCAAAGATTTCTCATCTTCTTCATCTTCTGATTTAGAATTCATTGAGCTAAGCATTTCAACAATGATTTTCTTGTATTCCTTATTGGTTTTGGCCTGAACTAACATTGCATTGCCATTTGATTTTGCTTGGATGAATTATGTTGTAGTTTGGTACGGAATAAGAAAATTTACACAACCTTGGGTTCTTATTAAAAAAGTCATCTAAATATTTGAAGCCATAGTTTTCATCATTAAATTTATCCCACCATTTTGTTCTAAAATTTTGGACTAATAATGGGATTCCCATGAAAGAATCTTGTTCATATGAATAACTCCAGAAAACAATCCAGGAGATGCATAATTTTGAGAAAAAAATGAATGTTTGTGTAAATGTGTTTTTGATCAGGTTCGAGTTGGAACTTGTCAAAAAAATTTGGGCCATAGGTCTTGGATTTTTGCTGGTAAGATCTCAAAGTAGGATGGTTTGTACCAGTTCCACCATTCTTGAAATCAGTTGGGAAATTTAAAATAGGTGTCATATTTGAAATATAAGAGCCATGAATATCTCATATACTGATTATTGATAAGGAAAGCATTGTACCAGACTATTTGGTAGTCCCAATATGTGAAATATGGATAATGGTCTATTTTAGTGGTAACTTTGGTTGGGAATTTCTGTGGAGAATTTGGGTTCTCAGTCCAATCTCTTGATTGAAGAATTTTAACAATTTGAGCTATGGAATGGGCAATAAAAGTTGGATCTTTTGGTTTGGTGTAATGTTTGAATTATACTGACCCGGTTTGAATCAGTATGCTTTCATAATATTAATGTGGTTTTTATAATTCTAATGGCTTAAAATGTCATCCTTTGAAAAGTTCTTTAATAAGAATATGTGGAGGTTTTTCAAAAAATTCTTCTTCTATTATTGGGAAGATTTTTGGGTTGCAATTTGCAAAGATGCTACTTCTTTTGGGAAAACTTCTTGTACATATGTTTTTGAGAGATTTTGGTTTGTGCAAAACAGTCTCTATTTTTTGAAACCTTTATTGCTTCAACAATAATTTGTGTGAGAGGAGTTCCCTTTTTTTATTGGGCAAAAGCCAATGTTAATTCTGGGGACTGAGAGAGTGTCACACCCCAAAATATAGGGGTTTAGTTGTAATAAATAAGCAAGAAGTAAGCCTTAGGCTGATGGATAAGTTGCTTGTACATTCTTTAAAGGACCTAAGTTTAAACCACACCTCTCCTATTTTTCCTTTTTAAATTTTCAGCAACCTAGGATAAAAGTCACACTAAAATAAATATTAATTGAAGTAAAAATTGAACAAGAAGAGGAAGCAACCAAATAGTTTAACATGCTTGTTTTCCTCTTCCTTACCCAAATTTGAAACACTCTTACCCAATTCCATTCTCTTATTATTTTTCAACCAAAATTTTGGGAAAGTTACTCATGTCTCCTCTAGGGTTTCCAAATCATAGGTATTTAAGTAATTTATCTTCTAATTGGTTTTCTATTGCCCTTTTTTTTTCAAATCCTATTAGGATTTGGTCTTTTCTTTCCCTATATTTTCCCCATTTTTCTTTTTCATCTTCTTTACAATAAATTTTCTCTCTATTGCCAAAATTATTTTTGCTACCCAAAAAAAAAAAAAATCAAATCTCAATTGAATAGTTTCCTACCAAATTCATAATTGTCATTAGCATCAACCTTAGCCTTAGCCAAGAATAAGTAAGGATGAGTCGATCCCAAATGTTTGAATTTGAATCTTTATAGAATTTCTACTTAAACAATAATCTTGTAAGTGAATAAATGATCTTTCTCGATTTTAAATCGAATCTTTCAATAATCTTGATTGGTCTTGACGAATCCTGAAATCAATCGTTAACTAATGTGAAATTGTCCTTTGAATGACTTGTTTTAGGTGAATCGAACTAGATATGAGCATGAGGAACATCGTTCGAGGTCCCGGTGATAGGTGTGTGTTATTTTACAAGCGAATTAGGAAAAATCGAGCCTTAGAAGAAGGCCTACACGGGTATGTGGGCCACATGTATGGACCACATGACCCCTCACACGGCTATGTGGCCTAAAACTTTAGTGTAGTTCGTGAACTACACAGCTTAGACCCTTCCAAACGTTTGTGTCTCCTATGTACGCTAATTTTGCATGTACCATACGGTCGTGTAACCCTTCCACATGGCCTGGTCACACGGCCATGTGCCCCATGTATTATAGTTTTGCCCAAAAATTTATGTTTTGTTCAATTTAATCCCTACTTGATCCTTGAAGTGTTCCTAAGAGTTTCTGTGCACTTAATTGATCCTTGATTTAGTGTTTATACAAAAATCTATAACATATATGCTTGAATGATCACTATTATAATATGTTTAGCAATATTTATTAGGTGAATCATTATGATGCTATGAATGAACATGTATTATTAACCTTGCTTAATGTTAAAGCATTATTGATAAATTGTGAAGTGCTATTATTGCTATCACATTACTGAATACATGATGAACATGTTTATTGCTAGTGTTGAACGAAATAAGTGTTAAGCATGCCTACGAATTTTTGCATTATTATGTTGTAAAGTAGGTCATATTACATTGCATGGGATAGGGTGATTTGTATGAAGGAAGAGTGGCAGTTTAATAATTTGCAAACAAATGGTGGCTTGTCTACAAACCTAGTGGCAGTTCGTTTCATCTGTAAATATGTTGTGCACTCACAACAAGTGGCAATAACTGTAAATTTTGGTTTAATCTTGAACCAAGTGGCAACTTAGTTGCAAATGTTTTTATCTAAAATACCAGTGGTTTACCCATAGTTTTTACAAACCCAGTGGCAGCTTTTATCTGCCATTACATTGTGTATCCACAAGTGGCAGTTTATTTACAATTCAGTTGTGGTTCATCCACAACCTAGAGTGATACGATAGATGAGTTATGGCCAACTCATAAGTGAGGTGTGTAACGAAGTTGGGTAAGACCTTTATGATAAACTGAACTTACATTACCATACATTAGCATGTGTATTTAAAACTATGTTTTCTAAAACAATATGTTGAAGTGATGATATGATAAATTGTTCCTCTAAAGTGCTTTATGATTGTGATTATTATCAGAATTGCTAAGCCACGTGCTTTGCCTACGGTTTTGTTTCGGTTTTCTTATGAACAAACTCACACTTAGCTTTATAGCTCATTCCCTCCCTTAAAATTTCATTTTTACAGATAACCCACTAGGTTAGGAAGCGGAATCGACAAATTAGAGGGCTAAGCTTGGATTGAAGTTTTATTAGTATTTATACCTATTATTATTTATAGTTCCTATTATTTAAAAACTGTAAGATATTATTTAAACTGTGACATGGGACTTAATTTCGAGTTTATTTAGGCATGCATGGTATATTTCGGCTATTAATGCTTAGGTTTTGGTTTTATTTAGCATCCATGTATTTTAAATTATTTTTAAAATAATGAATTATGGATTATAATCAAATATGCATGAAATATGAACTTTATCAAAACTAGGTAAAAATCACTTTTTCGCTGCCAGATTCTAATTAAACTCTGTGTAATAAATAGATTAGGAATTAGCTAAGTATTCAAAGGTAATCACTGTCGAAACCTTTTTTTTTTGGGAAAACGGGGATCGACTTTGGTTTTGAAAATGAAAACAAACATGGGAGTCGCCACCAATCTTTTTGGTTTAGGTGCGATCGGATCACCTAGAAATTTGGTCGTTTTAATAAAACATTTCTATTTACTAAAACAACGATTTTGGTCTACGAAGATTGAGAAAACGGATTCGGGAGTCGGTTACGTACGAGGAAGGATTAGCACCCTCGTAACGCCCAAAATTGGTACCTAATTGATTAATCAATGTCTTGATATTGAAAATTCGAAAAGATTTTGCAATAAATTTTAAAATACAATCCCTTGATATGAATGTTTGAAAAACTTGAAATGGATAATAAGATTCTCTTGTTTTGAAGAAATACAATATCACATCCAACACGTAGGACATGATATTTCAACCTTCGATACCAAAATCGTCTCATAATTTCCAAAATTTATGTATTGAAAATTTAAAAATGATATTCGGTCGTTTGGTCAAACGATAAATTGAAACCCAACACGTAGGGCACAATTTCTCGAAATTTCCAAATGCCAAATATCGAAGTCGACCCAAAACACATTAATTTTGACTTGAAAAAAAAGGTGGAACCATTGATTTTGGATTAACAAGTTGAAAACTAAAATGCGACAATTACGAATGATGAATAAGCATGGAACAATATACATAGATAAGATACTATGCAAATGGGTAACAATAATATAAAAATACAAACGAATGAATTATAATACACAATGATAATAATCACATAACATAGGTCACTTAGATACCAACATTAATAATAAAAAGAATGAAATAAACTACATGAAACCTTTTAAAATAGATAATGAGACAATTTTAAATAAATAATACATAGCAACGAGTTTAAATTAGGTATTATAAAAACAATTTAAAGGGAATGGTATAGTACAATCTAAAATAATTGATACACAAAATGATTTCAAAATGCAACTTAAGATGAATAGTGTATATAACAAGTTGAAAGAATACATAGAATATCTAAAATAAATAATATATGAAAAACAAATTTTAAAAATATAATATATAAGAAGTATGTAAAACAATTTAATACAAGTAATATATGAAATCTTAAGGTAAATAATAATAAAAGGTTTGCAATAAATAACTTAAAATCGTTTACATATAAAATAGTATAACAGAATAACATATGAAAATTTAAAATAAATAATATATATAATGATTTAACATAAATAATGTATAAAATATTTAGAATAAATGATATGAAAAGAGAAATTTGAGATAAAATAACGTACAAAATCGTTTAAGCAAAAAGTATGTGTATATATATAAAATAATTTAAAGTACAAAGATACATATAACAATTTCAAAATGAATACTACGATGATGATTTAGAAGAGATAATATATGTAAAATATTTAAAATTAATAATATTTTAAAACACATGATACGTTCAAAAATAGTGACAATAATAATAGTAATAATAATGTAGATAAAAATAAGAAGAAAGAAAAATATAATATGACAAGATCAATATAAAATTAATAATATGATGATTGTAATAATAGTAATGTAATAATAAAAAGTAGTGAATGATAACAATACATTAATAGGAATAATGATAGTATGTCGATAATAACGATAATGGAAGATAATGATAAAATAATAATAAACCGAGGAATAATAATAATGCTAACAATAATATAATGTAAATAATACAACAAGAGAATAAAAGTAATAATGATAATAATAGTAAATAAAAAGCATAAAAATAAAATATAATTAAAAACAATGATATTTAATTGGTTAATAAAATAGCAAAAAGAACGAAAATGGACCAATTTGAAATTTAAACAGATATTCATGGCAAATTTGAAAGAAAAATAAAAGAGAGAATGACCAATTTGAAAACGCGAATGATATGGGAGGACCAGATGGGTAATAAACTCGTCTCCCCCAAAACATACAGTTCTATCAGGGACTCGAATAAAATATTAAGGAAATTTTAGGGGAAAAATTAGAAATGAAAAAAAGAATTGGACCCTATTGAACCAAGCCTCAAAAGCGGAAGGACTGAGGGCGCAAATATACCCTCAGTCCAAAACGCGCGGATCCTAGGCCGGGTTAGGGTCGAATTTCTGGTCTGGGTCCTTAAACGACGCCGTTTTGAGGCCATGGGAACGGCCTTAAACGACGCCGTTTTATACTTCTTATAAAAGGCTAAATTTTCTTCAAAAGCTTAATTTCAGCTGCGCTTTAAAACAAAAAAAGAAAGAAAGGGAGTTTTGGGTTTTTTAGGAGCCTCTGTTTTCGGCGATTGGACCACCGTTCGTCCGTCGCTGGCGACTGCCGTGCACGGCGGTCAGAGGTGCTAAACGGATCCCTTTTTAACCCTTTCACTCTCTTTACCTTAAATCTAAACCCCAAACACACAAAAACCTCCTAGCAAGTCGGAGAAAGCCAAAGGAACCTTTCGATTCTGACTTCCCCAACTAGACATAGGAAAGACCGATCGTATTCCTCTCTTTTTTATATATGTACACAAACTATACTAAATAAATTCGTAAAAAAGTGTAAGAACAGAATGAAAGACCACCTTTTTAGCCGAATATTCTTTGATTTTTTTTTTGCTTTTTTGTAATGTAAAAAAAACATTATTTTTTCGAGGCTCTCTTATAGCCGAATACAAAGGCCTTCTTTTACTATTTGTTACTGTTTTGCTATGCTTCTACTTTTTTGCTTTCTTTTTGTTTCTATTTTGCAAGCCTAGGCGAAGTCAACGGGGGCGGGTTCTTGCCATTTTAGTGTAACGGGAAAAAGGGAACCAGGCCTCGGGCATTGGGCGTGCCGACGAAGCACGTGGGAGGGGTACGGTGCTGGGGGAAACTAGGGTTTCCTAGTTTGCCAAAAAATGGCTTGAGTTTTGGGCCTATCGGGCCATCAGAAAAATTGGGTTAGGGGTTTAAGTTAATGGGTTTGTAATTGGATTTTGGAAATATGGGCCGATTTAACTTTGTAACTGGACATTTAATGGTCTTGGGACTTTATTTGGTTATTTTTTGGTTTCTAATGGGCCGGGCAAAATAGGGCTCTTACAGCTGCCCCTCTTTGCTCATTGTCGTGCAACGAGAGTAGAGCAAAGACCATAAAATGGCCAATTTTGC
This sequence comes from Gossypium arboreum, assembly GCF_025698485.1. Classification (NCBI taxonomy): domain Eukaryota; kingdom Viridiplantae; phylum Streptophyta; class Magnoliopsida; order Malvales; family Malvaceae; genus Gossypium; species Gossypium arboreum. The sequence continues at coordinate 6,485,108 of NC_069073.1, read as the reverse complement.
CCGGACCAGCTGAGTCTCGACTTCTCTTGATGCTTCTTTTCTTCGAATATCCTCAATGTGCTCCACTGCAACTTCAAAGATATAAGAATTGTAACTTCAACCTGCCCCACTGCAACTTTAGGGGGATAAGGTTTGTGACTTCAATCTGCTTCGCTGCAACTTCAGGAAGATAAGATTCACCATGGTATACTTGGCCCAACCTGCTCCACTGTAACTTCAGGGAAATAAGGTTAGTGGCTTCAATCTGCTCCACTGCAACTTCAGGGAGATAGGATTTGCCATGGTAGATTTGATCAGACCTGCTGCAACTTCAGAGGTATAGGATTTATAGCTTTAATCTACTCTACTACAACTTCAAAGAGATAAGATCCGCTATTTTGGTCTGCTCCACTGCAACTTCAGGGAAATTAGACTTGTAATTTCAACTTACTCTACTGCAACTTCAGGGAAATAAGGTTCTTGGGTTCTTCCATCTGTTCCACTACAACTTCAGAGAGACAAGATTCGCTATTTTCAGTCTGCTCTACTACAACTTTAGAAAGACGAGACTTGTTTTGATCTGCTCTATTGTAACTTCAGAGAGATAAGATCTACAATTTTAACCTGTTCCGCTGCAACCTCAGGAAGATAAGATTAATGGCTTTAGTCTGTTTTATTGCAACTTTAGAAAGATAAGATTCACCATAATTTGTAGCTTCAATCGATCTTGCTACACTATTCTCTGAGGTACATGACGCATAAAATTGATTTCTTGAGCCTATGCTTATGTCGAATGATTAGGATGTTATAAATGAATCAAGTGCTCTTAACTAGATGTGCATGGATGATGTTTGCATGAATGCCAAATGTTATTTTTAAATGTTTAATTTGATATTACTCGTTATTCATCGAGGTTTTATCATTGACGTATTACTCTCCCTTTTCCTTTAGCTGGTACCTTTTGAAGAATAATCACAATTTGGGCTACTCTTTTCCCCATATCTCCTTGAATTTGGGTAATTCAAACTAATTAGTCCTGTTTCAGGTCCTTGTTTCATTTAAAATTAGTTCAGAGTAATATGCAGAACTCCTTTTGGATGTCATTAGTCCATTAATCATTACTTCAATGGAAGAATGCTTGAAAAAGATTATCGCAATGAACAAGACGGGATTTTATTGAGAGCAATGCTCGAAATGAATCAAGTAATCAAAATAGAAAATTTTGCTAAGATACAAAATGAATAAGATGAAAATAGGTGCCCCAGATATCGCAGCATAAGCTTCTTTACACAAAACATCTTGAGGACCCTTTGAACTTGGTATGTGTTTGGAAAACCAATAGTACTTTGTTGATGCCTCAAGATGTAGCATCCCTCATTCTTGTTAATTCAAAGAAGACAAGACCACCGTATGCCCTATCCTCGATCAAAATTTGAATTGCCCATTCCCGGGTTTTCAATTCAAAATCCCTTTGGTCTTAAAGCGCCCTTTGTTCGGGTTTTCGCCTTAGCCTCTCCGTTTTTTTTAGGTAAAGTACCTCTTGACTGAATCTGAATTTACGGGGTTAGGCAAGTTTTTTCCATCCGTCTTAGTCAAGATCAGAGCTCCTCCAGAGAAAGCTTTCTTCACCACATAAGGTCCCTCCCAATTTGGCATCCATTTTCCTCTGAACTCCTTTTGTGTGGGGAGAATCTTTTTCAAAATGAGGTTTCATTCACAGAATTCTCTAGGGTGAACCTTTTTGTTATAAGCCCGCATCATTCGCTTTTGGTACATTTGACCATGGCGAATAGCTTTCAGCCTCTTTTCTTCAATTAAGTTTAACTGGTCATATCGTGACTGGATCCATTCTGCTTCATCTAACTTTAGTTCTGACAACACTCGTAGAGAGGGGATTTCAACCTCTATGGGTAGGACTGCCTCTATTCCATAAACCAAAGAGAAAGGTGTTGCCCCGGTAGAGGTTCTAACCGATGTTCGGTAGGCGTAGAGGGCGAATGGTAACTTCTCATGCCAATCTTATAAGTCTCAGTCATTTTTCCCACGATTTTCTTAATGTTCTTATTGGTCGCTTCCACTGCGCCATTCATTTTTGGGCAATGACGAGTTATGATGTTTAATCTTGAATCGGCTACAGACCTCTGCTGTCGTGCTGTTGTTCAAGTTCAGTGCATTATCTGATATGATCCTCTCAGGCATCCTATATCAACATATAATCTCTTTCTTTAAGAACTTACTGACTGCTGATTTCGTGACGTTGGAATAAGAAGTGGCCTTTACCCATTTGGTGAAGTAATCGATGACCACAAAGATGAATCGATGTCCGTTAGATGCCTTCGGTGAGATAGGCCCAATGACATCCATCCCCCACATGGAGAAAGGCCATGGAGAAGTCATTACATGAAGAGGTGAAGGAGGTACTTGAATTTTATCTCCATAAATTTGGCATTTATGACACTTTTTGGCATAGCTGATGCAATCCCCTTCCATAGTGGACAATAATACTCGAATCTCATGATTTTTTCTAAGCCATTAACGTAAGTTCCACAGACACCCTCATGAACCTCTTCTAAGATTTATTTTGCCTCAACGGCGTCCACACACCTTAGGAGTACCTGATCCTTCCTTCTTTTATATAGGACCTCTCCGTCTAAGACATAGTCACTGGCTAGCCTTCTCAATGTCCTTTTATCATTTTCTGTTGCTTGGTCAGGGTATTCTCGATTTTTCACATATTACAATATATCATGGTACCAAGGGTGATCGTCTTTTTCTTCTTCTTATTCGATGTTGTAACAATGAGCCGGAGTCTCATAGATACTCATTTGGATAGGCTGCTTATTTACTTTAATCATTGAAGCTAAAGTTGCCAAGGCATCAGCCATCTAGTTTTCATCTCATGGGACGTAACAGAAAGTAATATCGTCAAACTCCTCAATTAACTCTAGAACCAGCCTTCGGTAATTGATTAGCTTAGGGTCTCTTGTCTCCCATTCACCTTTGAGCTGATAGATCACTAATGCCGAATCCCCGTATACTTCTAACACCTTGATTTTACGTTCAATGGCCGCACGGATTCCCATGATGCATGCTTCATACTGCGCCATGTTATTTGTGCAATTAAAATCCAATTTACTAGTAAAAGGATAATGATCTCCATTCGGGGATACCAGAACTGCCCCGATTCCGTTACCCACAGCATTTGAGGCTCCGTCAAAATTCAGTCTCCAAGGATGATCTTGAGAGTTTTTTTCAATGGTTGCAACATACATTAGATCTTCATTTTGGAAATCGAAGCTCAAGGGTTCATAGTCTTCTAGAGCTCTACTGGCTAGAAAATATGTTATTGCGCTCCCTTTTATAGCTTTCTAGTTCACGTAGATTATGTCAAATTTAGAAAGCAAAATTTGCCAACAAGTCATTCTTCCGTTCAAAGCATTTGACTCCATCATGTACTTTAGGGGGTCTAGTTTTGAGATGAGCCAAGTCGTGTGGTACAACATGTATTGTCTCAGCCTTCGGGTTGTCTAGATCAAGGCACAACATAGTTTCTCGATCGGCGAATATCTTGTCTCACATTCAGTGAATTTTTTACTGAGATAGTATATTGCTTTTTCCTTTCTTCTTGATTCATCATGTTGGCCTAACACGTATCCCATAGAGTTCTCGAACACTGCCAAATACAATATCAATGGTTTACTTAGGCAAGGCGGCATTAGCACTGGGGCATTGGACAGGTAATGCTTGACTTTGTTAAAAGTTCTTTGGCACTCCTCATCCCAAACACCTGGGTTGTGTGTCCTAAGGAGATGGAATATCGGGTCACATTTCTCTGTTAGTTGTGAAATGAACCAGGCGATGTAATTTAGCCTTCCTAGGAAACCTGGAACTTCTTTTTGAGTGCGTGGCGGAGTTAACTCTTGTATGGCTTTGACTTTATCTGGGTCGATTTCGATCCCCTTTTCACTGACTACGACTCCTAATAGCTTTTCTGACCTGGTCCCGAAGGTACATTTTGCGGGATTGAGCTTCAGTTGAAACTTTCTTAACCTTAAGAACAGTTTCTTCAAGACTTGTATGTGCTCCTTTTCTGTCCTGGATTTTGCAATCATATCGTCGATGTAAAATTCGATCTCCTTGTGCATCATATCATGGAACAGAGTTACCATGGCCCTTTGATATGTCGCTCCTGCGTTTTTCAATCCGAATGGTATCGCCTTATAACAAAAAATTCCCCACATGGTCACGAATGTGGTCTTTTCCATGTATTCGGGATGCATTTTTATCTAGTTGTATCCCGAGAAACCGTTCATGAAGGAAAAAAATGACTAACCTGCCGTGTTATCCACTAATGTATTAATGTAAGGTAACGGAAAATTGTCTTTTGGGCTGGCTTTGTTCAGATCTCGATAGTCTACGCACATTCGTACTTTTCCATCTTTCTTAGGAACTGGGACTATATTGGCTACCCATTCTGAGTTTTTCACCACTTGTAAGAAACCGACGTCGAATTGCTTCTTGACCTCCTTTATCTTCAACAAAACATCTGGTCTCATTCGTCAGAGTTTCTGTTGGACTGGCTTACGCTCTTCCTTTATGGGGAGTTGGTGTACCACAATATCAGTATTTAATTTGGGCATGTCTTGATATGATCATACGAAGGCATCTTTGAATTCTTGTAGTAGCTCAATGAGATCTCATTTTGTCTCCACGGCGATATAGGTTCCAATCTTCACCTCTTTCCCTTCTCCTAAGCTCACAATTTCCACTGACTCCTTGTGGGGTAGGATTTTTTTCTCATCTTGTTCTACCATGATTAACAAATCTGGAGATAGGTTACAGTTTTGGTCGTTTTCAAAATCTTGAGAATCCTCCATACAAATATCTTACTCAAAAGGAGACTCTGAGTCAGTAGCAGCGTTACTCATATCATTGATATCTGGAGACCTGTTATAGAAATGAAGAAAAGTCCAAAGAATAAAAGAATCTAAGAATATTTATTGGTGGTATGATTATGAATGAAATGGAAAAATAAAAGAATATTTGTTCAAGATGATACGCAAAGATGCATTTTCATTGAAAAAACGATATTGGATAAGATCCTATTTCACAAAAAGATTCCTATTGCCCCTAGGCTTAGAGCAATAAACTTGTTTTGGACATTACTCTGAATTAATTTTAAAAGTTACAGGGATCTCCTCCGTGGTCTAATTGTTTAAAACGCTCCCAGGCACGTATGGGCAAATGCCTACATGATCTTTTTCTCTCCTTTCTTCCTCGGATATGGCATTAATGCTCAAATTTCCCAACATTTCTTTGGCAGACCCCTTCCTCGTCGATCTTCTATCACAGTAGATAGTCCCTCCCGACACGAATGTTCTGGATATATAAGGAAAGGACATTGGCTCCCATTTGACCTCTTCCCCACTTAAACATGCACTTCTCCTCTCTTGCCTCTTTTCTATTTCCTTTTTCTTTTGCCTTGCATCTGGTTTGTACCTTAAGCCAAAACGGTCTCATTTGTCCGTGAGCATGGGTGCCTCGACCCTTCCTTGTAAGCTTCTTCCAAGCCCCTTTCCAGGTAAAACTCCTTTCCCAACCGTCAGTTGTAAGCCCATTCTGGTAGTTTTGGAGATTTTAGGCACCAGGACCTTGTTCCCTCCAACGATGAAGGTCACATTCACAAATTCTAGTGATCGGAAAGAGTATTCTATTGCTTCATCATCTGTCCCCACATATGGTGCCTCGCTGGTAACGGACGCAATGATATCCTCTTCAGCGTTTATGGTCACCAGCCGGCCTTCCGTTATAAATTTGAGCTTTTGATGTAAAGGCGATGGCACTACCCTCGCTGAGTGAATCCAGGGCCTCCCCAATAAGCAATTGTAAGAAGGTTTGATGTCCATTACTAAGAAATCCACCTCGTACGTGCTTGGACCGATCAAAAGGGGTATTTCAATCCTTCCCATTACTTTTCTCTTAGTGCCGTCAAATGCCCTTACTATATTTTGGCATGTCTTCATGTGGGAACTATCCACTGGCAACCTATTTAGTGTGGATAGAGGTAGGATATTTAGCGCAGACCTATTGTCAATTAATACTCCTGATAGTGATGTGTAGTGCCTTTGTTGACCCCATTCCCTCCGGCAGTATTTCATCGTCATTGAAAAATATGAAATTATCGGTGCTTATATTATTGACAAGTCGGTCCAGCTTGTTGACAGAGATATCATCCGCAACATAGGTTTCGTTTAGAACCTTCATTAACGCACTCCGATGCGTCTCCGAACTCAAGAGCAAAGCTAGCACTGAGATGAGAGCCAATTGCTTGTGTAACTGTTCAACCACGCTGTACTCACTATGCTTTAAGAATTTTAGGAATTCTCTAGCTTCATTCTCAGTTACTTGCTCGTTGATTGGCGATTCGAGCCTGACCGTCTTTTCCTTCTTTTGCTCGACTATCGGGGTTTTTCCTTTAACAGTTTTAGTTCCTGTACTCGCAGGATCATAACGTCCCCCGCTGCGTGTATAGAAACCTACATCTTGATTCTCCCTTGAAGCGCTAGCCGGGTTCTTCCCACCCGGGATCGTCACATTGCAATCATAATTCCAGGGAACCCTTTTACTATCCTTGTAAGGGAAGGGTACCGGCTTCTGGATTATGACTCTTGGCGCCATTTGTACTCCTGCTTCATTGTTCTTTGGTCGCGAAATTATCACCACAAGATGATTAACTCTTTGGACCCCTTCTGTTGTTCCTTCTTCTGAGGCGTAAACCTTTCCTTCTTCTGATCCTTCGATTTCTTCGTAAAATTCCATCTCCTTATTGTCCATCAGATTTTGTACTATGGACCTGAACTTATTGCACTCTTGGATGTCATGGCCTTCATCGGCATAAAACTCACAGTATCTTCTTGCTTTTCTAGGTCTTTCCCTTAAGTCTTGTGTGATTAAACCTCCTTCCACCATCTTCTTCCAAACCCATTTCAATGGGGGTTTTTACCTCTGATACATCCATCTTGGTTCTCATCCTTTCATTTTCAATTATCGCATTTACCCTTTTGTCTGAATGACTAGGTAGCGGATTCCCTGCCACATTAGGTTATGTGGGCTCATCGAACTTCACAACGCCCATGCCTATGAGCCTTTCGACTATCTTTTTGAAGGCAGTGCAGTTCTCAATCGTGTGGCTCGAGATTCCTGCATAGTATTCGCATTGAGCGTTTGCGTCATACCACTTAGGAAATGGAGGTTGCAGGGGTTTTAAGTAGTAAGGTGACACCATATGGGCATCAAATAAACTCTGATACAACTCCTTGTATGGTATTGGGATAGGCGTAAACTGGACTCTTTCCATGTTAGGCCTCGGGTTTGAGTCTTGTCTTGTAGAGCGCTGATGACTGGTAGTCACTGTCTTTGGTTGGCTCACAGTGACTGGCTTGGAATAACTCTTATTGTATACACCCGCGTTTTTCACCTCATTTTCTTTCCTTCTCGGAGCTGATTTCTTGGCATTTTCCCCTGTTTCGATCTTTTCGCGTTCTCTATCATCTCTCCTGACATTACTATGTCTGAGAAGCTCTTAGTAGCACTCCCCAGCATATAGTTGATAAATGGGGCTTTCAGAGTGTTGATAAAGAGCATAGTCATTTCTTTCTCCAGAAGAGGTGGTTAGACTTGCGTCGTCACCTCTCTCCATCTTTGGGCGTATTGCCTGAAGCTCTCATTTTGTTTCTTCTCCATATTTTGTAACGTGATTTGATCGGGTGCTATGTCTGTGACGTGGCCGTATTACTTCATGAAAGCTTGTGCCAAGTCTTTCTATGAATGGATTTGCGCGCGACTTAATTGGTTGTGCCACTTGGCCGCAGACTCGACCAAACTATCTTGGAAGCAGTGGATCAATAATTGATCATTATGAACATACCCTGCCATTCTTTGACAAAACATGGTGATGTGAGCCTCTGGGCAGCTAGTTCCATTGTACTTTTCAAAGTCTAGGATTTTTAACTTAGGAGGGAGGACTAGGTCTGGGACCAAGCTTAAATCTTTGGCGTCGATCCTATAATGATAGTCAGCACTTTCCATCACTATAAACTTTTCCTCTAACCACTTGCATCGGTCTTCCAATTCTTTCGGGAGACCCATTCTCACTCTTTCTTTTTCTGCCATATTATCCAGATCAGGGATGGTAGGATTAATAGGGTTATCCCGGGATTAGAACCTGAGCCTGTTTGATAATTGATTGGCATCGAGGTATCAGCCTGAAATTGCTGAGGCCTGATCGTAACGGATGGTCTTTGTGTGTGCAGCTCGGGTTGCGTTTGAGCATTCACCGGGGTGAAACAAGGGGGTAGAGGGGATCTTTAGTAATGGATGGCCTCTGCGTGTGTGTCTCATGTTGCGTTTGAGCGTTTGCCGGGGTAAAACCAGGGGGTAAAGGGAATCTTCATTGTTATTTCCCATTTTGGCCATAGGGCCCTTTGTTTTGTCCGGCCTACTAGTCAGTAGTCGGGTTAGCTCTTCTATCATATTTCTTTGGGATTCCAGCATCTGGTCCCTCATTTCCTGCTGGATTTTTGCTAACTGTTCTTGCACTTGTGCTTGCATCTGCTTCTGCAACTCTTTCTGCATTTGCTCCAGTCTTTCTAATTTTTTATCCATTGCTTTAATTTTCCTTCTTGTACTGTAGGGATGTGTATTTGGGGGATTTTCGTTGGTTTCCAGATTACTGAAACATTTTTAATTAATTAGAATCTTTTTATGGCCTTTAATGCGTATGATGTAATGTAATGCAAATGCATGAATGCAAAGGAATCAATGCAAAAAGAGGCGTTGATTCTGATTCAATTTCATTAGAACAACTTTGCTAAAAGTAAAATTTCTTTACATAGAACGGATAATTATATATACGACTTTGCCCTAATGCCCAAAGCCTTAAATTTCCTAAGAAACCAAGCTAAGTCCCGGTCTCGATCTGATTCTGACTCGTATTTTAGGCTTAATACATCAGCTTGAACTGCCAAGGTTTGCAAATGATTGGCTATCTCTCTAACTTGAGCCACGGTTTCACCTATGACATAATCTCTATTTCTGATTTGATATTAAGAGTGGTAAAGTTGTGTTTTGTAATGTTCATTGTTTGCCTCAAGGAATTCCACTCGACTTTTGCTATCTTGTAGTGTCGTCTCGAGTTCCTCTATCTTTCCTTTCATCTCCTCGATCTTACTCAGGCTGGCCTTCAACTCAGTTACAGAGTTACGGCTTCGATGCAGATGTAGCGATTTTTCTAATTCGGCTATTCGAGCTTTTAATCTCTCTTTTTCACCTTGGCTTTCTGACAAACTCTTTTTCAAAACATCTTCTCGCACTTGAATATCTTGGAACTTCTTCTCCCAGTGATCGGCTCTAGCCTTTTTTTTTCAATTTCTTGACGCCACTTATCTGACGTTTTACTCAATCTAGCAGTTCTTATTGACATACGCAACTTCTTATAATCAATCTTCAGACTATTCAAGTCCTCTTCAGCCTTATTCTTCCCTTTTCTTAGCTTCTCAGCCTCTAGCTTATGGATGTCGACATCTAATTCTAGCCGCATCTTTTCTTCCTCTAATTACTCTATCTTCTTTCCCAATTCCGAGCTCCTTTTCTCAAAGTCTTGCTTGATGATTTCTAACTCAGATGGGACTACTTGTAAATGCTCTTCTATCGGTCGGGCATTTTTCTGACTTAGCATTGGGATGTTGTCGTTAACTCTTTTACCCCACCACCGGTCATAATCAGGGGTCGTCATTGGACCCGCCGTGAATCCTTTTATTATTCGGGTTTATTTCCAAGCATTTGACATCTCACGAACCTTTTTCCTATAATTGTCGTCCTTATAATAGAACTCACATTGAGCTAACCCCTGTGTCGCTGGTACAAACTACCTCGATCGATACTGTCTTAAAACAAGTAGTGGAGCACTCCCAATGGTTCCTCATATCCTAAGTAAGGGGACCCAGTCAAAGTTCCCACACCGATATAAGATATCACCAGGGATCATCCATGGGGCCCTTCACTCAATATCTTTAGTTTGTAGATTCTGGAGAATCGCCATCCACTTCTCTTCAGAAAGGTCATCCCGCCTTGGCGTATCCACTAATTCTTTCAGTGGGGAGTAGTTCTCGGAGAAAACTCGATAAGAGACCTTTTCTACTCTCCAAAAGTGGTTATGAAACTAAGCCAGCAATAACTGAGCACACCCTATGAATCTTCCTTCACCTGCCCTCCGGCATGCATTCAAGGATCTGAAAGTTTCTGCAAGGATTGCCGGGATGGATGTGACCCCTTTATCAAGTCAATCGAAAAGGTCTGAGACTGCTTCATCTATATATCCTAATACATTGGGAAAGACAACTAAACCGTAGATGCTCAAAGCGAACACGTCAACCCTCTTCCTTATATCCGGATGTGCTAGAATTAGATTTCTCAAATTCTTCCAAGGAATACACTTACTGTCTCCTTTCTGCTTAATTCGGCTTGCAACCCACTGTTCGCTCATCCCCATGATACTCACTAAATTTTTTACAAAGGCTGTGACATTCGTAGCTCTTGAATAGGTTTTGTCGACCTGAATCTTTGGGCAACGAAGTAAAGCCTTATACTCCTCTACAGTAGGTACCAAATCGACTTTTCCGAAGGTGAAGCAACTGTAGGCGGGATTCCAAAATTGCACGAGGGCTCAAAACAGATGCTTGTCCACCTTTACATCGAGCAAATAGGGTAGGTCACCGTAATTACAATAAAAGAGTTGCTTGACCTCGTCACTCTATTGACCCCATATCTCCTTTAGTTCTTATAGGTCACTTTGAGTTACACAAATACGAGTGAAATCCCACAATTCCGATTCATGTCTTTTGGTCAAACTATCACATTTCTTTTGTTGCATCCTCTCAGACCAGACTCGGACCGCCGCTTTATCCTCCACTCTATCAAAAAACCCCTTTTCCATGCTAAGCTCTTCTACTTAGTAACCGAACAGGAATCAACACCTTTTTATGATGAAATGCCATGCAATAACAGCAAAACACAGTAGGTCAGTATTATATAATAGAATTTAAAACAAATAGGAAATATCAAGCACCTAATCGGGTAATCACTAGGATCTGGTAAGGTTCAACCTAGAGTAGGTTCTTGGAGGCTCATTATATGTGGTTTGGTTCTAGAGTGAGGGTACCCGAACTAGCAGATTCCTCGATCCTCACCCATTATAGGCTCATATAGACCGAGTTCAGTTTAGGGGAATATATTTCCCTATGGCTACACGGAGATGAAAATCTCACAAAGACATTGGTACGGATGTATCCCAAAAGCAATCCACTATCCTATACGGAGTGAAAACCTCACGAAGGAATAGTTTCTCACTCCCACTTAAGAGGTGTGACCACAACGGTCATGCAATGCAATGTGTGAAGATATATACATAAAAAAAACTCGAAGCAATAAAGAAAATGGGAACAAAATGATGAAAACCATAAGAAAAACGGATGAAATACAATGAATGGATCGTAAGTTTAAAACAAATTTCCAATTTTCAACAAGGACAAAAATCAATCAATTTATGGCTCGACTCTCTGGTATCCCTAGCGGAGTCGCCATGCTGTCGAAACCATTTTTTTTTACGAAAACGGGGATCGACTTTGGTTTTGAAAATGAAAACGAACATGGGAGTCGCCACCAATCTTTTTGGTTTAGGTGCGATCAGATCACCTAGAAATTTGGTCGTTTTAATAAAACATTTCGATTTACTAAAACAATGATTTTGGTCTACGAAGTTTGAGAATACGGGTTCGGGAGTCGGTTACGTACGAGGAAGAATTAGCACCCTCGTAACGCCCAAAATTGGTACCTAATTGATTAATCAATGTCTTGATATTGAAAATTCGAAAAGATTTTGCAATAAATTTTAAAATACGATCCCTTGATATGAATGTTTGAAAAACTTGAAATGGATAATAAGATTCTCTTGTTTCGAAGAAATACAATATCACATCCAACACGTAGGACACGATATTTCAACCTTCAATACCAAAATCGTCTCATAATTTTCGAAATTTATGTATTGAAAATTTAAAAAGGATATTCAAGCATTTGGTCAAACGATAAATCAAAACCCAACACGTAGGGCACAATTTCTCGAAATTTCCAAACGGCAAATATTGAAGTCGACCCAAAACACATTAATTTTGACTTGAAAAAAAAGGTGGAACCATTGATTTTGGATTAACAAGTTGAAAACTATAATGCGACAATTACGAATGATGAATAAGCATGGAACAATATACATGGATAAGATACTATGCAAATGGGTAACAATAATATAAAAATACAAACGAACGAATTATAATACACAATGATAATAATCACATAACATAGGTCACTTAGATACCAACATTAATAATCAAAAGAATGAAATAAACTACATGAAACCTTTTAAAATAGATAATGAGACAATTTTAAATAAATAATACATAGCAACGAGTTTAAATTAGGTATTATAAAAACAATTTAAAGGGAATGGTATAGTACAATCTAAAATAATTTATACACAAAATAATTTCAAAATGCAACTTAAGATGAATAGTGTATATAACAAGTTGAAAGAATACATAGAATATCTAAAATAAATAATATATGAAAAAAATTTAAAAATATAATATATAAGAAGTATGTAAAACAATTTAATACAAGTAATATATGAAATCTTAAGGTAAATAATAATAAAAGGTTTGCAATAAATAACTTAAAATCGTTTACATATAAAATAGTATAATGAAATAACATATGAAAATTTAAAATAAATAATATATATAATGATTTAACATAAATAATGTATAAAATATTAAGAATAAATGATATGAAAAGAGAAATTTGAGATAAAATAACGTATAAAATCGTTTAAGCAAAAAGTATGTGTATATATATAATAATTTAAAGTACAAAGATACATATAACAATTTCAAAATGAACACTACGTATGATGATTTAGAAGAGATAATTTATGTAAAATATTTAAAATTGATAATAGTTTAAAACACATGATACGTTCAAAAATAGTGACAATAATAATAGTAATAATAATGTAGATAAAAAATAAGAAGAAAGAAAAATATAATATGACAAGATCAATTTAAAATTAATAATATGATGATTGTAATAATAGTAATGTAATAATAAAAAGTAGTGAATGATAACAATACATTAATAGGAATAATGATAGTATGTCGATAATAACGATAATGGAAGATAATGATAAAATAATAATAAACCGAGGAATAATAATAATGCTAACAATAATATAATGTAAATAATACAACAAGAGAATGAAAGTAATAATGATAATAATAGTAAATAAAAGGCATAAAATAAAATATAATTAAAAACAATGATATTTAATTGGTTAATAAAATAGCAAAAGAACGAAAATTGACCAATTTGAAATTTAAATGATATTCATGGCAAATTTGAAAGAAAAATAAAAGAGAGAATGACCAATTTGAAAACGCGAATGATATGGGAGGACCAGATAGGTAATAAACTTGTCTCCCCCAAAACGCACAGTTCTATCAGGGACCTGAATAAAATATTAAGGAAATTTCAGGGGAAAAATTAGAAATAAAAAAAAAGAATTGGACCCTATTGAACCAAGCCTCAAAAGCGGAAGGACTGAGGGCGCAAATATACCCTCAGTTCAAAACGCGCGAATCCTAGGCCGGGTTAGGGTCGGATTTTGGGTCTGGGTCCTTAAACGACACCGTTTTGAGGCCATGGGAACGGCCCTAAATGACGCCGTTTTATACTTCTTATAAAAGGCTAAATTTCCTTCAAAAGCTTCATTTCAGCTGTGCTTTAAAACAAAAAAATGAAGGGAGTTTTGGGTTTTTTGGCAGCCTCTGTTTCCGGCGATCGGACCATCGTTCGTCCGTCGCCGGTGACCGCCGTGCACAGTGGCTGGAGGTGCTAAACGGATCTCTTTTTAACCCTTTCACTCTCCTTACCTCAAATCTAAACCCCAAACACGCAAAAACCTCTTAGCAAGTCGGAGAAAGCCAAAGGAACCTTCCGATTTCGACTTCCCCAACTCGACATAGGTAAGACCGATCGTATTCCTCTCTTTTTTTATGTATGTACATAAACTATACTGAATAAATTCGTAAAAGGTGTAAGAACAGAACGAAAGACCACTTTTTTGGCTGAATATTCTTCGTTTTTTTTATTTTCTTTTTTTGTAACGTAAAAAAAAACATTGTTTTTTCGAGGCTCTCTTATAGCCGAATACGAAGGCCTTCTTTTACTGTTTGTTACTGTTTTGTTATGCTTTGCTTCTTTTCTTTCTTTTTGTTTCTGTTTTGCAGGCCTAGGCGAAGTCAACGGGGGCGGGTTCTTTCCATTTTAGTGCAACGGGAAAAGGGGAACCAGGCCTCGAGCGTTGGGCGTGCCGACGAAACACGTGGGAGGTGTACGGTGCCAGGGGGAAACTAGGGTTTCCTAGTTTCCAAAAAATGGCTTGAGTTTTGGGCCAATCGGGCCATCAGAAAATTTGGGTTAGGGGTTTAAGTTAATGGGTTTGTAATTGGGTTTTGGAAATATGGGCCGATTTAACTTTATAACTGGACATTTAATGGTCTTGGGACTTTATTTGGTTATTTTTTGGTTTCTAATGGGCCGGGCAAAATAGGGCTCTTATAATCACCATTACAAGATAACTGTTCTTAATCAGTTTTTATTAACTCGTGAGTTTTTTTAGAAAATAGGCTTAGTTTTTCTTTTAACTTAAAAAAATGTTTCAAAATGACTGTTTTATAAACCCTGATAGCTTATTGGGCCATTTTGACGACCAATATAATCTTTCGAATTCGGGTCTAATGTCTAAGCTGACAGAGAGGGACTCAATCCTTCTTCTAATTTCAGAACTAACTTCATTCGAGTCTTGTGCATCTTGGAGAGATGCATTCTTTGAGATTTTTGACGAGGATGACGATTCCTCATTTTCTTCTTGCATGCATATTTCATACTAATATTTTATGGGTTTTGAAGAAATTTTGGGTTTTGGGGATATTTCTTCTATTTTCCCATTTCTTTGTCTCGAAAATTTGGGGGCTTTTTTGGAGAAATTTTCTGGTAAGGAAATCAGACAAAAAATGAGTTTCTCCTTTAACATATTTAATGTCAAAATCAAATATGCTCAAAATTGCTTGTCATATTGCAAAAATCTGTTTTAAGGCTATTTTGAACATCTTTTTGTAAAACTTCTTTTGCTGATTTGCAATCAATTCGTAAAAAAAAAAAAATTGGTTTAATAAATCACTTTGAAATTTTGTAATACATAAAACAATTGATAAAATTTTGTTTTTTTGATAATAGTATAATTTTGCTGAGTTGGATTCCAGTGTCTGGAATTAAATTGGACTATTTTTTCTTTTCCTCCCTTAATTTGTTTTAAGATCTCACCATCCTCTATTTCACAAGCATCTATTTCTACTATTTTATGAGCATTTGGATCAGCTAAATATAAAAAAGAGAAGTTTAGTAATTTTCTTTTTAATTTAGGTAACAATATTGGTGTGATCATTTGTCTAAGGTCGTGGATTCTTTTTTAGTTTATCATATAAGGGTTTGCATAATTTGCTAAGACCTAGATAAAAATCTATGACATAATTGAGGCTTGGGCTTGCATTGGGGTATCAAGGGCAATTAATTCAGACTTGTAACTTTCCAAAGTATCAAGTCTATTTTGTCATTTTGGGGGTTTTGAAAAGGTTTTGAAATTTCATATGGTGTAAAAGTTTGTTCTTTAGAACTTTTTTTTCAATGATCTCTTTTACAAATTCTTTCTCAATTGGCTGGCTTACTAAAATTTTAATATGATCTAATTGTTTTCCTATTGTATAAAGACTGAGATTTATATAATTGTTTTGTTCTACTATCATTTTAATATCTTTTGATAAGATATGTTCTATTGTTTATTTTTGTTGGAATAGAAGTGTTTTCTACAACTTTCTTTATTAGTTTCAAAAGAATTTTCTAAAACAAAAAATTCTGAATTTTCTCCTAGTATTGCATTATTACTCATTGATGAGTATGCTGGTGATATATTAGGTGAATTTTGGGCTACATTTGAGGAATTATCTATTCCTTGTAAATTGGTTCTAAATGTTATTGGGATGAAAAAGACAAAGAATCTAGTAGTTTTAAAATCTGTTGTTTGTGTTTCGAGGTTCGGTTCTTCTATATTTAACTTTCTAAAGGATGTACTGATACTTTTGGTAAACAGGCCAATTTACCCGGGTCCACATCAAAGCCCAAAATAATAAATAAATAAATAAACCTAATAATAAAAAGTCCAATTACAGTCTAAAAATTTAATGCCCAAGTGGCCCAAAATCAAAATAGTTTCAGAAACCCTAGGTTTTTTAGGTGCGCCGCAGCCAACACCCCACGTACGGCCTCCGTGCGCCCAAAGCCTGGCTCCGTACCCTCCGTGCCGCCACGCGCACCTCCGTACGCCTCACACCAAGTGCCAACACACGTCCCGTACCCCACACCTGCAAGCGAACAAGAGAACGACAGCAAAAAGCAAGAAAAATATTGTATTTCTATATTTATTTTTCTTTTAGTTTTCAGCTATAAAGCCAAGAACACTGCCATTGTATTTTTTTTTATGCACACAGGACAGAGAAAAAGAAATCAAAAACAGTAAAGATGATTTCAAGCTTCTTTGTTCCTTCTCTTTCGATTTATTTTCCTTTTCGTTGGCTCGATTTCCTCTTTTAGTATGTGAATCGACACCGATGAATACCCAAATATCTCGAAAATATAGAGATTCGGGCGAGGGTCTAATGTTTGTTTCTTTTGAATTTCTGCTTTGTTTTTAAAGAGATTAACGCATGATTTGAGTTTTTTTTTTCTAAGAAGAAAATTAGAGGGATTAATTTACCTAATTTCCATGGGTGATCTTTGTGGGCAAGATCGAATCTTTGCTCGTGCACCGTCGACCATCAAATTGAATGATGGGTTTGGCGGCTGCAAAAGGAGGCTCTAGCAGGTTGATTTTAGGTTGTAAATATTTGTTAAAAGGTTGGCTGCAAAGAAAATGGGATAAGAGAGCTGCTACTCCGAAACCTTAATGGTTTGTAGCTTGAAAAAAGGGAATTACCATTAAATGGCTTTTAATTTTGAAATAAATTGAAACGGTGGTGTTTAAGGGTGGAGACGTGTTGATCCATGCCCAGACCCAATTTGTGCATTTGTATGTCAAATGGGAAATTTCCACGATTAATCCCTCACTTTTTGCGCCGCATTTCAGCAGACCCCTATTGGCATCCATGTGTTTTATTTTAATTTTTCCCCCAAAATTTATACGCTATTTCATTTTAGTTCGCTCCAAGGTGCAGCGTTTTGGGACCTAGATTATTTTCAGTTCTAGTCCCTGTACATTTATATGCTTTGCACGTTTTTTAAACTATTTTATTTGTAAATTATCCTTTTTATTTTAGGTTTAATCTTAATTTGGTCCTTTATTTGTATAATCTGCTAATTTAAAGTACTCTTAATATTTTTGTATATGTTAATTTTTAAACTTTTAGAAGTTGTTTTCTTAAATTTGGTTTGTTGGAACTCTTGAAAGAGTCCAATTATCAAATTTTTTGGGGAACATTTTCATAATGTTCTTATTGTTCATTAGCAGTGTTATTTGAGATTTGGTCAGACTCTTGAGATTGATTGGAGGTAAAGCTTGCAGAAGAATTAATTCTTTAGGGTTCTACTATCATAATTTTTGGATCACTAAAATTGTCTATAGAGATACTCTGTCCTTAACACGTCTAACCCATAGCTAACCGGACTATGTACCAATACTTAGCAAAAATAATAATACATTAATAAAGACGGTTAAACTAGAACTCGAAAATATTGAAAACAAAATTCAAAATTTCCAAAACTTAGAACTTGTTCCTTCTTGGCTCGAATACCAGATAATCCCAAACATCTAAGGATCAAGTGGATGGAAGTAGATGAAAGTAACTAAGATTGAAATTTAAAAGTAACTAATTAAAACCCGTAACACAATTTAATTCAAAATTCAAAATTAATATTAATAATAAATTCAATGTTTATTTATTTTTATGATAATAATATTTATCTTTATGGTAAATATTAAATTTAAATTTAATCAAAAAATAAAATTTATTTAACTTTATTTTTATTAAATACTTTTTATTTTTAATAAATATTGTATTATTTTTTTAATTTTGAACTTTAAACTAGGTTCTCCAAGGAGAAATAAAAATATATTAATTAAATTAAATTATCTAAGAAATTTTAACTTTAATCTAAATATTAAAATTAATAAATTAATTAATAAAAAGTATAAAAGTTAAAATTAATAAATTAAGATGCAAATATGATATTTTTTATAATATTCGAATATATTTTTGTTTATTATCTATTGTATGATAAAATTATTATGGTATTTTCAAATATATATATATAATTTAGAAATTTAGACAAATTTATATATACAAAATTTTTAAAATGATCATTTTGTATATTTTTAAAAAATAAATACTAAAAATGTAACAATATAATTAAATTAACTAAATTTAAATCTAAAATCGAAATATAATTTAAATTTTACAGAGATCGGGTTTGTTTTTTATTTGAATATTTTCTGTCGAAACCATTATCAGATCGAGTTTTAGAAAATGGGAATCGATTTTAAAAAACGAAAACGGGAGTCGCCACCAATCTTTTTGGGTGTGATTGGATCACCTTTAAAACATTTTGTTTTAAAATCATTAGTTTTGGTCCACGAAATAAAAGAACGGGTTCGGGAGTCGGTTACGTACGAGGAAGGATTAGCACTCTCGTAATGCCCAAAAATTGGTACCTAATTGATTATCAAATGTCTTTAATGTCGAAAGAAAAAAAATTTAAGATGTAGTCCTCTTTAAAATATTTTAACTTTGAAAATTGGGATTCACTAGCATCAAAGTATTGACATTAAGTTATCCCTTTTTTGAAATTCCTATCTCGAAACAGCAAAACGCTATATCCAATAAGTTAGGACATATTGCTTTGAAATTCCAAGATAGTGGCTTGCATTTAGAAAACCTCTAAAAACTTAGAAGGGTACTTAATTATTCGAATTCAACGAGAAAAGTGGCAACCCAATAAGTTAGGGCACTGCTTTCTCGAAATTTCCAAACACCAAGCATTGCCTTATTTGCAAAAAATCTTATTTCGAGGTAACAAATAAATGAATAAAACGAATAAAAAGATAATAACAAATAAGCTAGGAAATATTCGAGATTAAAAAAAACTAGTAATAAATAAACAATCATTATGTAAGACTAAAGAATGATAGTATAGTGAAGATAATAATAATATTAATAGTAATAATACAAATAAAAATTTTGGAATGATGTGTGAAATTATATATATGTATGTGAATATATAGATAAGTAAACAATATATATAGTGAGTGAAGAGTAAAAGGTAAAACAAGTGTATTTAAAGAGTAATGGGTAAAAATATAATAATAGTGTAATAGTAGTAATAACGTAATAGTATTAGAAATATACGATATATAATATTGAAGGTAAATACATAATATATACATATTAGAAATAATCATACTATTAGAAACAACTATTAATAATACTACATAAATAGATATATAGTAGTAGCATATACATGATATAGTTAAAAATATATAAAGTAAGATAATATGGGAAATAAAAAATATATATAAACGATATAATATTAGGGCATATGCAAAACAATAAAATATAATATTAAAAGATATATATATATATATATTGTATACATAATATAATATTAAAATATTTACATGGTATATACATAATAATGTAAAAATAAACTATTAGTAATATTATAAATATATACATATAGTAGTAATAATAATATAACGGTATTTCATATAAACAAGTATGCACGTGAAAAAAAAGAAAAGAGAAAAACAATAATTACAAAAGTATGAAATCAAAATAATATGTAAAAACATGTTTATTCTAAAAAGAATAACTGAAACTTAGTTGAGAGAAGAAACAAAATCTATTGAAACAAAATTTTGGGCTAAAATTAATTGCGTATAAATGTACGAGATCTAAAATTAAAAATGCCCCAAATCTTAAAATACCGCGCAAATGGGGCAAATTGAAATAGCACACAGACTGCAGGGCTAATTTAAAATAATATAAAACTTAAATATGGCCCGATTGAAGGCTAGCACAAAGGAGGGGACCCATTGTGCAAATTACCCAATTAAAGGTAACATGCATGGTCCCAAGCAAAAAAGTTGATTCCACTCCCCCATGCTACTTTGTTTTATTATTAATTAAAACTACTCCCCCATACTATTTTATTTTATTATTAATTAAATCTATTCCCCCATACTATTTTGTTTTTATTATTAATTAAAACCATTTCCCTACACTATTTTGTTTTTATTATTAATTAAAACCATACTTTATTTTCTTTTTTATCATAAAAAACCTTTTTTAAGAAAAAATAACAAAAAAAGTTAAAACACCACCTTACCACCCTACATTCATTTTTCAAAATAGAGAGAAGGCTCTCAACTCTCTCAACCCTTCCCCTCCTCCGGTCATCGGACCGGCCATCAACCGTCATGCCGGTCACCGGCCACCGACGGCGGCGCCGCCATCCACGGTGATCGAAAAATCTACCGAGGCCCTTTTTCGCTTTTCTTCTCGAGTAGAGCCCGGATTTGGGGTTAAAATGACCCAAAAACCTTCAAAAATTAATGAAAAGCACCCTAGAACTCAAGAATCCATTCAGTTTCCGACCACCGATCCTCAGCGGTGGCTTCCTCGGTCGTCCACGATGTTGGAAAACTGAACACCGGTAAGATCCTTCCCTCTTTCCCTTTTTTTATATTTCTTACGAGTTTTTTTCTTTGTTAAAAATATTTGTAAAATAGATAAAACGAACGACTAGAAAGAAGATCAAAAAAATAAAAATAAGTAAAAACACCTTTTGAACTTGTTTTCTCCTTTTGATTTCTCCCCAAAAGTCTCTGTAATACAACCCCCTAATACAATCTCTTCTCTCCCAAAATACAATCGATTCTTCCTCAAAATACCATCGATCCCCCTCTACAATCGGTTCTAGTATGGCCTTTATAGCCATTTACAAACCTTATTATATATATTTGTTATCTTTTCTTCTTCTTGTATGGCGAAAAAAACGGTGGTGGAGGCATGTGCCACTTGGTAGTGGTTGGAAGTGGGTGGTTGAGGCTTGCGGCTAGAGTTTCTAATTTCCGAAAATAGGTTGTGAGCTAGGGTTTCTAAGCTTTTGGGCTTCTTTTAGGTTTTAATTTTTGGGTTGTAATTGGGTTGGTAGCTTTGTTTGTAAATGGACTTTTAATGGACATTTTGATTTTTTTTATTTTTTTTTCAAAATTTGGTTTATTTATTTTAAGGCCCGGGCAAAATATGGGTTCTACAGTTGCCCCTCTTTGCTCATTGTTGTGTTAACAGGAATAGAGCAAAGACTAAAAAGACCCAATTTTGCTTTGGCTTGCCGAGTTTTGAGTTCTTCGATCTGCTTCTTCGATCTGTTCCCTATAAATACAGGGATGCCAAATCTGCTATCTTCAACTTGTTCCCTATAAACACAGGGATGCCAAATTTGCTATCTTCAACTTGTTCCCTATAAACACAGGGATGCCATGCTGAAATCTTAGATCTGCTTCACTGTAAGCACAGGAATGTCAGATCTGCTATCTTCGATCTGTTCCCTATAAGCACAGGGATCCCAAATCTACTGTTTTTCAACTTGTTCCCTATAAGCATGGGATGCCATGTTGAAATCTTCGATCCGCTTTCTTCAGTAAGCACGGAATGTCGATCTGCTATCTTCGATCTGTTCCCTATAAGCACAGGGATGCCAAATCTGCTGTTTTCAACTTGTTCCCTATATGCACAGGGATGCCATGCAAAATCTTCGATCTGCTTCACTCTAAGCACAGGAATGTCAGATCTGCTATCTTAGATCTGTTCCCTATAAGCACAGGGATGCCATGCTGAAATCTTCGATCTGCTTCACTGTAACTCAGGAAGGCGATATCTGCTATCTTTGATCTGCCCCCCGTCTACTACAGAGACGCCAAATCTATTTCTTCGATTTGTTCCCAGGCAATACAGAGATGCCAAATTATCTTAGATTTGCTTTAACGTAAGCCCGTGAAAGCCAAATCAACTATGATTCGATTTGCTCCTTGTAAGCATAAGGATGCCAAACCATCTTGGATCCGCTTCAGCATAAACATCCGAAGGTGAGATCCGCTATGTGTCTGCTCTCCATCAAAGTGAAGATGCCAAACTTCGATTCGTTCTCTGACGATACAGAGACGATAAATCATCTTAGATTTGCTTTCTCGTAATCACGTGAAAGCCAAATTAGCTATGTCTTCGATTTGTTCCTTGTAAACACAAGGATGCCAAACCATCTTGAATCTGCTTCAGTGAAATCATCTGAAGGCAAGATCTGCTATGTGTCTGCTCTCCATCAAAGTGAAGATGCCAAACTTCAATTCGTTCTCTGACAATACAGAGACGACAAATCATCTTAGATTTGCTTCATCGTAATCACGTGAAAGCCAAATCAGCTATGTCTTCGATTTGCTCCTTGTAAACACAAGGATGCCAAACCATCTTGAATCTGCTTCAGTGAAATCATCTGAAGGCGAGATCTGCTATGTGTCTGCTCTCCATCAAAGTGAAGATGCCAAACTTCGATTCGTTCTCTGACAATACAGAGATGACAAATCATCTTAGATTTGCTTCATCGTAATCACGTGAAAACCAAATCAGCTATGTCTTCGATTTGCTCCTTATAAACACAAGGATGCCAAACCATCTTGGATCTGCTTCAGTATAACATCTGAAGGCCGGATCATTATGTCATGACCTATTACCCTCTCGCCTAACGGATTAAGGCGTCATCCTCAGAGAATGATTATGCCCGATAATTAGGATGCCATGCTCAAGTGAGTCAAATGTTCCTAATTAAACATGTTATGATGCAAAATGTCATGAATATGACCCCTATCCTAGACGTCATCATTCGTTCTTTCATTTGCCTTTCTTTTCTCAAAGCTTTATTCACGCTCAGCCCGTAGGCCTGTACCCTTCCTCCAATGCTACGATCCGCTCAGGATGTTTGTAAAACAATCTTTTCTTAAAATTGAATCATTGATTTTGTTCATTTTCCCTTTAGACTAGATGAAAAAAATTCCTCGAGTTCTTTCATCCTTTACTTACGTGAATTTCTCAAACAATTGTCCTGTTTTAGTTTCTTGTGTTGTCTAGAAATTTCAGAGTAATGCGCAAAACTTCGTTTGTAAACATATTTAGTTCATCTATCATTATTTCAATGCAACATGGAAGATGAATAAATCTTTAAGAATAATTGGATTTGAATGAATTAAGAAGAAAGAATACAAAGGAAATTAATCTGAAGGTCTATCTTTAGGAAGGAATAGAATCTAAAGATGGAAAACAAGATAGAAGTTAGATCCTCCAGATATCACCGCTTGAGTGCCTATACACCAGCTCCATGAAGTCTTTCTTGAGTTCAAAATATGTTTAAAAGATCCCAAGTACTCTGTTGTTGCCTCAGTTTGTAGCATTCTTCGCTCTTTGTAACAAGATCACTGTCTACTCTTCAAAATTTGAGCTGCCCTTACAGGTTTTCAACTCAAAAACCTTTTGGTCACAATGTGCCTTTTGAGGGTTTTCACCTTGGCCTCTCCGTTTTTGATTTTTTTTTTCAAGGCGCCCTTTGTGGGTTTTCACCTTAGATTCTCTTCTTCTTTAGACAAAGTATTTTTAAGCGAGTCCGAAGTTCTTCGGATTAGGTAAACTTTTCCCATCCATTTCTGCTAAGATCAATGCACTACCGGAGAAAGCTTTCTTCACAACATACGGCCCTTCCCAATTCGGCATCCATTTTCCTCTAAAATCCTTTTGAATAGGAAGGATCTTTTTCAGTACAAGGTCTCCCTCATGGAATTCTCTTGGTCGAACTTTCTTGTCATAAGCTCGCATCATTTGTTTCTGATACATCTGACCATGTCGAATGGCTTTTAGCCTCTTTTCTTCAATCAAGTTCAACTGGTCATACCGGGATTGAACCCACTTAGCTTCATCTAACTTTACTTCATCAAAATTCAAGAGAAGGTATTTCTACTTCAATAGGTATCTACCGCTTCCATCCCGTAAACTAACGAGAATGGAGTTGCCCAAAGAAGGTTCTCGACAGATGTTCGATAGGCCGAGTGCAAGCGGTAACTTCTCATGCCAATCTCTATAGGTCTCACCATCTTCCCCACTATTTTCTTAATGTTCTTGTTGGCGCTTCTACCGCCCCATTCATTTTTGGACTATAGGGGGAAGAATTGTGATGCTTAATCTTGAACTGGTCTCAAACTTCTGCTATCATTTTGTTGTTTAGGTTCAATGCATTGTCGGATATGATCTTCTCAGGCATTCCATACTGACAAATGATATCCTTCTTCAAGAATCGACTCACAGCTGACTTAGTAACATTCGCATAAGAAGCAGCCTCTACCCATTTTGTGAAGTAGTCAATTACTACAAAGATAAACCGATGTCCATTCGAAGCTCTCGGTGATATTGGTCCAATAACATCCATGCCCCACATGGAAAAGGGCCATGGAGAAGTCATAACATGCAAAGATGAAGGTGGTACATGAATTTTATCCCCATAACCGGCACTTATGGCATTTCTTGGTGTAACGATGCAATCCCCTTCCATAGTGGCCCAATAATAGCCAAACCTCATGATTTGCCTTGCCATCGTGAACCCATTTGTATGCGTTCCGCATACACCTTCGTGAACTTCTTCTAGAATTAACTTAGCTTCCACAGCATCGACACATCTCAAAAGTACTTGGTCTTTTCGTCGTTTGTACAGGATATCTCCGTCTAAAACATAGTCACAAGCTAACCTCCTCAAGGTTCGTTTGTCATTTTCACTGGCCTGTTCAGGGTATTTACGATCTCTCACCTATCGCAATATATCTTGATACCAGGGGTTATTGTCATTTCCCTCCCTCTCAATGTTACAACAATGAGTTGGAGCCTCATAAACACTCATTTGAATTGGCTTAATTTCTTCTTCTTTATTTGCCTTGATCATTGAGGCCAAGGTTGCTAAAGCATCTGTCATCTGATTTTTGTCTCGTGGGAGATAACTGAAGGTGATGTTATCAAATTCCTCAAGTAACCCCAAAACTACCTTTCGATAACTAATCAATTTAGGGTCCCTTGTCTCCCATTCACCTCTAAGCTGATAAACAACCAACGCCAAATCCCCATACACTTCTAGAGTTTTTATACCTTACTCTATAGCTGCTTGAAGTCCCATGATGCATGCTTCATATTCAGCCATATTGTTTGTGCAATCAAAGTCCAACTTGCACATAAAAGGATAATGATCACCATTCGGAGATACCAAGACTGCTCCTATTCCATTTTCGACTGCATTAGAAGCCCCATCAAAATTGAGCCTCTAAGAAGAATTTTCAGTCATTGCTATACACATCAACTCCTCATTTGGAAAATCGAAGTTTAGTGGCTCATAATCCTCTAGAGCCCTACTAGCCAAGAACTCCGCTACCGCACTTCCTTTTATAGCCTTCTGACTTATGTAGACTATATCAAACTCCGAAAGTAAAATTTGCCATCTCGCCATTCTCCCATTTAGAGCTGTTGACTCCATCATGTATTTCAATGGATCAAGTTTTGAGATGAGCCAAGTGGTATGGTATAGCATGTACTGTCTTAATCTCCGAGTTGTCCAAATCAACAAGACAACACAACTTTTCGATTGGTGAATATCTCATCTCACGGTCGGTGAACTTCTTCGAGATAATAAATTGCCTTCTCCTTTTTCCCTGACTCATCATGCTGGCCAAGCACACATCCCATAGAATTACTGAACACTGATAAGTACAGTATTAATGGTTTATCTGAGCTGGGTGGAGACAATACGGAGCATTCAACAAATCTTGCTTGACCTTTTCAAAAGCATTCAGCGGTCCCATCCCAAATACCTTGATTGTGCTTTACGAGGAGGCGAAAGATAGGATCACATTTCTCGGTTAGTTGTGAAATGAACCGAGCAATGTAATTTAACCTTCCTAGGAATCCTCGAACTTCTTTTTGAGTACGTGGTGGAGGTAATTCTCGTATGGCTCTGACCTTGTCTGAGTCGACTTCAATTCCTTTTTCACTGACTACGAAGCCTAACAACTTTCCGGATCTGTCTCCAAAGGTACACTTTACTGGATTGAGCTTCAACTGAAATTTTCTCAACCTTACAAACAATCTTCTCAAGACCTCAATATGCTCTTTTTCCGTACGGGACTTGGCAATCATATTATCCACGTATACCTCAATATCCTTATGCATCATGTCGTGAAACAAGTTCACCATGGCCCTTTGGTACGTTGCCCCTGTATTTTTTAGTCCAAATGGCATTACTTTATAGCAAAAGGTGCCCCACAAGGTTATAAATGTGGTTTTATCCATGTCCTCTGGATACATCTTTATTTGGTTCTATCCTGAGAAACCATCCATAAAGGAGAACAATGAATATCCCGCTGTGTTATCTACTAAAGTGTCAATGTGGGGTAAAGGAAAATTATCTTTTGGGCTTGCTTTGTTCAAGTATCTGTAAGCAACACACATTCGTACTTTTCCATCCTTCTTGGGGACTGGCACAATGTTAGCTACCCATTCGGAGTACTTCACTTCTTGCAAGAATCCTGCATCAAACTGTTTCTTGACTTCATCCTTTATCTTCAAAACGATATCTGGCCTCATTCTTCGCAACTTCTGTTGGACTGGCTTACAATCTTATTTTATCGGAAGACGATGTACCATAATATCAGTACTCAATCCAGGCATATCCTGATATGACCAGGTGAAGCAACTCAATCAGACCATGCTTTGTGTCCACGCCAATTAGGGTTCCGATTTTCAACTCATTCCCTTCCTCTAGGGCTATATTCTCTATTGCCTCTTTCTTATGTGGCATGATTTGTTTCTCCTCCTGCTTAACCATTCTTAACAGATCGAGAGATACGTCACAATCCTGAACATTTTCAAAATCCTGAGGTTCCTCTAAACACATGTCTTGCTCGCTAGAGAAATTAGGAGTTGTAGTATCAGCGCTCATATCATTGATATCTAGGGACCTGTGGGGGTATGAAAGAATATACAAAGAATGAATGAATCAAAGAATGATTGTTTATGTGCTATGAATAAAAGAATAAGAATTGCTAGAATTTGAAGGAATATTGGTCGATAAAAATAGAACGATACTCGTTTAAATTGATAAAAAGTTATGTTTTTTTTAAAATAATTATAGATGAACATAAGCCTATTTCACGAATATAATCTTACTACTCCTAGGCCCTAGAGTAACAGACATGTTTTGAGAATTACTCTGAAAAATTCCTAAAGACTACAGGAAGGTCTTCCGTAGTCTAATTATTCAGAGAGCTCCCCGGTTCGTAAGGACGAATGCCCTCGAGGCTTCCTTGCTCCGATCCTTCATTGTGCACAGCATTAACTTGATGACTTTCCTTTATCAGCAGTCCTCCCAATTTGAAGGATTTGGATATAGGTGGGAATGTCATCGGTTCCCACTCCACTTCTTTTCCATTCAAACGAGTCTTTCTTCTCGCTTGGCGCTTTTCTATTTCCCGCCTCTTGTGTTTGTGGTCTGGCTTGAAGCCCAAGCCAAAGCGGTCCTTCTTCTCAATCAGTTTTGGGATTTGAACCTCTCCTTGCAACTGTCTTCCTAGCCCTTTTGCCGGCAATGCTCCTTTCCCCATCATCATTTGTAGGGCCATCTTCGTGGCTCCAGACATTTTGGGTACCGGCACTTTGCTTCCTTCCAAATTAAAGGTGGCATTGATGACCTCTAAAGAGCGGAAAGAACATTCAATAGCCTCTTCATTTGCCTCAACATAAGGGGCCTTGCTGATAACTGCTGCTATGATGTCCTCTTCCGCATTGATGGTTATTAAGCGACCATCCATTACTAACTTTAATTTTTGGTGCAATGAAGAGGGCTTCGCTTTTTCTGAGTGTATCCATGGTCTCCCCAATAAACAATTGTAGGAGGGCTTGATATCCATCATCGAAATCAACTTCATACGTATTCGCCCAATCTCCAAAGGGATGTCGATTCGCCCCATTACTTTTCTTTCGCCCATCAAAGGCTCTTACCATATTATGACACGTTTTCATATGCGAACTGTCAATGGGCAATCTGTTCAAGGTGGATAGCGGCAGGACGTTCAAAGTAGACCTATTATCCACGAGTACACTTGGAAGTGTGTATCCTTTGCACCGAGTAGTGATGTATAGGGCTTTGGTTGACCCTATGCCCCTAGGTGGAATTTCATCATCGTTAAAATAAATGAAATTATCAGCACTGATGTTGTTTACTAACCAGTCTAGCTTGTTAACGGATATGTCATGGGTAACATATGTTTCGTTAAGCACCTTTAACAACGCATCTCGATGCACCTCAGAGCTCAAGAGTAGGGCTAACACTAATATACGCGCCGGCTGCTTGCGCAACTGCTCGACCACGCTATACTCGCTATGTTTCAGGAATTTTAGAAACTCCTTAGCCTCTTCTTCCTTTACCGGCTCATTGATGAGTACTTCAGTTTCCTTTTCCTTTTCAGCCTTGACATCTTTCGTCTTTGCGGGCTCTACTCTGATATTCCCCCTGTCATAACGTTTCCCACTTCGTGTATGAGAACCTTCATTTTACGTGCCCCTAGACGCGCTAGCTATACTCTCCCCCTCAGGTATTGTTATATTGTAGTCATAGCTCCATTGCACCCTCCTGTCATCCTTATAAGGGAAAGGATTGGGTTTATGGATGACTATTTTGGGCCTAGTTTGCGACCCCTCCTTATTATTCCCTGGTAAGGAAATAATAATTCTCGGTTGGCTTGTTCTTTGTCGTTCATTCTCCAGTACACATATTTGTCCTTCATAAGAACTACCCTCAGAAACCTGCAACTCTTTGTTAACTATAAGGCCTTGTACTATGACCTTGAACTCTTCACAATTTTGGATCACATGACCTACTTCCTCATGGAACTCACAATGGTTCTCTATTCCTTCTCCTTTTCTAGAGGTCAGTATACCTCTCTCCACCATCTCCTCTCATATTACCTTCATAGGTGTCTTCACCTCAGCAGTGTCTTCCTTGATTTTTCTTTTCTTTGTTTCATCAATGGCATTCACTCCTTTATTGCCATGATCCGGTAACGGATTTTCGGCATTAGGGGTACTGTCGAATTTCACAACCCCCATCTTGATAAGCCTCTCCACGGCCTTCTTGAATCCTGTGCAGTTTTTAATCGAATACCCTGGTATTCCCGCATGATATTCGCATTTAGCATTTGCATCATACCATCTGGGGTACGGTGGCTGTAGTGGTTTCAAGTGAAATGGAGCAATGGTATGTGCATCATACAAGCTTTGATATAGCTCACGATATGTCACGGGGATAGGCGTAAATTGCATTCTTTCCGAATTCTGTCTTATGCCTGATTCCTGTCTTTGGGTATTTTGTTGTTCGACCATAGCTGCTTTGGGTTGACCAACTGTGATTGCCCTCGAGTTGAGACTATTCACCTCATTGTCCTTTCTCCTTGGGGCGGATCTTTTAGCCACTTCCCCATCGATTTTACCGCCTCTCACAGCATTCTCAATCATCTCACCCGCCATAACTATATCCATGAAACTTTTGTGGTACTTCCAATCATATGTGTGATGAATGGCGCATTCAAAGTATTAATAAATAACATGGTGGTTTCCTTTTCTAACAATGGTGGTTGTACTTGCATTGCCACCTCCCTCCATCATTGTGCATATTGCCTAAAACTTTCATTAGGTTTTTTCTCCATGTTTTGAAGTGTGATCCTATCTGGCGTCATATCAGTCACATAGTTATACTGTTGCATGAAAGCCTGTGCAAGATCTCTCCATGAACTGATTCTTGCACGGCTCAACTGATTGTACCACCTAGCCGCCGCTCCCACTAGGCTATCTTGAAAACAATAGATCAATAGTTGATCGTTGTTCACATAACCAGTCATTCTTCTACAAAACATTGTTATGTGTGCCTCTGGGCAAGTAGTCCCATTGTACTTTTCAAACTCTAGCATCTTAAATTTATGAGGAAGCACCAAATCTGGAACCAAACTTAAGTCTTTGGCATCAATCCCATGATGATTGCCAGCGCCTTTTAAAACCCTAAACTTCTCCTCTAACCACCTGCAACGATCTTCCAATTGTTTTGAGGATTCAGTGGCCATTCTTTCCTTCTCCATTAAATCCAGATCAAGAGTAATAGGGTTGATCGAGCTATCACCCAAATTATTTCCCAACCCAGATGGGAAATTTATGGGGATTCTAGCATCCGCTGGCCCATATTGAGGCCTTACTGTGACAGATGGCCTTCTAGGAGGTGCCTGGCTTTGCAGGGGCACATGAGGCGGAGTAAAACCCGGAGGAAGACCTTCATTATCCTCTTCAGTGATCGCCATGGGAGCTTTTCCTTTATCAGTGGCTCTTAGCAGCTGAGCCATTTCAACCATCATATTTCTCTGAGCCTCTAGCATCTGCTCCCTCATTTCATTCTGTATTTTGGCTAACTACTCTTGCATTTGATCTTGCATATCTTTTTGTAATTGCTCAAACATTTGATCCATGTTCTTAGTTTTAGTACGAGTGCCGTAAGGATGTGTGATTTCCAAATTTTCTTTTCTACCTTTCTCTTTTCTACCTCTCTGGAAAGTAAACTTTAACTAATCAGGGTCTTTCTATAACTTTGAATGCAAATGATGTGATGAAATGTTATGAGATGAAAATGCATGAATATCGATTCTGGTTCAACTTCATTTAGAAAATTTTATTTAGAAAAAGAATATCTTTACATATAAGAGGATTACAAATATGATTTCGCCCTAAGGCCCAAAGCTTTAACTCTATCTAATAAAAAGGCTAACTTTCGTCCTACATCCGACGATGATGAATACATCAGACTCAATACGTCAGCTCGAATTGCCAAGTCTTGCACATACTCAGCAACCTCTCGAATTTGAGCTATGGCTTCACCAATGACATGATCCTTTTTTCTGACCTGTTCTTTAGCTTGATGTAGCTCTCCCCTCAGATAATCCTCTTGCGCCTTGAGCTGCTCAACCCGGAGTTCACCGTCATGCAATGCCACCTCCAAATCTTCAACTTTGCTTCTTAGCTCCTTTAACTCGACCGTAGAATTATGGTTTTGGTGCCAACGCAGGATTTTCCAAGTTCCATTACCTTGGTCTTCAATCCTTTATTCTCTTCCTCTAATGCCAAATTCGCCTCTGCATTTCTTGAATTTCCTCTCCCGATTCGGCTCTATCCTTTTCTTCTTGAACCTCCTTCGCCATCGATTCAAGATCCTCCTACTCTCGCCCTCCTTAAGGCTACTTGTGCCCTTTTGTAATGCTCCCTTAGATCATCTCGATCTTCCTCAATCTTCCTTTTTTCTTTCCTCTCTTTCTCGACTTCCATCTTTTGAACATCAACGTCCAAACTCAAGTACATCTTTTCTTCTTCGAGCTTTGCTATCCTCCTCTCGAACTCTAAGCTTTATCTCTCGAACTCTTGTTTCATAATTTCTAACTTTGAGGGCCTTACTTGCAAATATTCCTCCATTAGTCGAGCTCCTTCCATACTTGGCTTAGGGATATTATCATTAACTCTTCTACCTCTCCATTCTATGTATTCCGGTGTCATAACGAGGCTAATAGCTTTTCCTCTCAATCGACAAGTCTTCTTCTAAGCACTAAAAACTTCACTAACCCTCCTCTTGTAATTGGCTCCTCTATGTACAAACTCACTTTGAGCCAACCCCTGAGTCGCTGGTATGAACTATCTCAATCCATGCTGTCTTAGTACGAGCAAAGGGGCATAGCCAATGGCACCCCAAATCCCCAATAAGGGTACCCAATCAAAACTACCGCATCGGTAAAGAACCTCACCAGGCATCATCCACGGAGCCCTCCACTCGACATATTTCGACTGAAGGTTCTGAAGTAACGCTATCCAATTCTCTTCTGGAACATTAACTTTCCTGGTTGAAGCTACTATATCTTTCAACAGTGAATAATCCTCAAAGTAAACCCGACAAACCACCCTATCTATCAACCGAAAATGATCAGAGAACCAAGCCAAAAGCAATCGAGCACACCCTATAAACCCGCCAAGACCACCCTCCTACATACACCTAAAGACCTAAATGTTTCCGCCAAAATTGCAGGGACAGAAGTGACCTTTTTACTGAGTCGATGAAAAAGATCCGTGGTTGCCTCATCCACATATCCCAAAGCCTAGGGAAGACCATCAATCCATATAAACTTAGGGCAAAAACATCTATCTTCTTTGTCTCATCAGGGTGTGTCAAAATCAAATCTTTCAAAGCATCTCACGAAATGCACTTGCACTCACCCTTTTCTTTAATTCGGGCCATGGCCCACTGCTCGCTCATCCCCGTAATAATCATCAATTTCTTCCAAAAGGTAGGGACACAAGGAGCTCGGGAATAGATCCTATCATTCTGAAACCGGGGACAACAAAGTAAAGCAGTGTACTCTTCCACAGTAGGTACCATGTCTACTTCTCCAAAAGTGAAGCAATCAGACGCCAGTTCCAAAAGCGAGCAAGGGCTCAATAAGTGCTCGCTCTATCTGAACATCAAGCAAGTAAGGTAAGTCTCCATAGTTACCGTAGAATAATTGCTTAGTCTCTTTGCCCCACTGATCCCAAATTTCCTTAAGCTCTTGGAGATTATTCTGTGTGACACTTATACGAGTATAATTTGGCAGCTCTGACACATATCCTATAGCTATACTGTCTCCCTTTTCTAGTTGAGTTTGCTCGGACCATCTGTGGACGTTAACGTTGCCTTCCACTTTATCAAGAAGTCTGTTCTCCATAATAAAACTTCCTAACTTAGAAACTGACCATGAACCGATATCTTTGTAAATGCAAAATGACATGCAAGCAAAAGAAAAGAGATAGTCAGTATCACATAATATCAATAAATTTCAACGATAACTTATAAGGGTAATGTCTAAGTTGGGCTTATACGGTCCTTTAACATGGGGTTGGTTCTAAAGTTTGAGGTACCCGAACCAGCGGATTCCTCGATGCTCACCCATTATAGGCTCATTTGAATCTAGTTCAGTTCAGGGGAATACATTTCCCTATGGCTACACGGAGATGAAAATCTCATGAAACCATAGGTACGGATGTATCCCGAAAGTGATCCACTATCCTGCACGGAGGCGAAAACCTCACGAAGGCGTAGCTTCTCACTCCCACTTAAGGGTGTGACCACAACGGTCATGTAAAATGCAATGCGATCAAAATATAGCATGTAATAATACAAACACATGTAATGCAAAGAGGATTAAATTTTAAAATTTTTAATTTCCGACATTAAGACAAGAGATAATCAATTACATTGCCTGACTCTCTTATTACATCCCCAGCGGAGTCGCCAAGCTGTCGAAACCATTATCAGATCGAGTTTTGGAAAATGGGAATCTATTTTAAAAAATGAAAACGGGAGTCGCCACCAATCTTTTTGGGTGTGATTGGATCACCTTTAAAACATTTTGTTTTAAAATCATTAGTTTTGGTCCACGAAATAAAAGAACGGGTTCGAGTCGGTTACGCATTTGAGGAAGGATTAGCACCTCAGAACGCCCAAAAATTAGTACCTAATTGATTATCAAATGTCTTTAATGTCGAAAGAAAAAAATTTAAGATGTAGTCCTCTTTAAAATATTTTAACTTTGAAAATTGGGATTCACTAGCGTCAAAGTATTGACATTAAGTTATCCTTTTTGAAATTCCTATCTCAAACAAAGAAACGCTATATCCAATAAGTTAGGACATATTGCTTTGAAATTCCAAGATAGTGGCTTGCATTTAGAAAACCTCTAAAACTTAGAAGGGTACTTAATTATTCGAATTCAACGAGAAAAGTGGCAACCCAATAAGTTAGAGAATTTCTTTCTAAATTTCCAAACACCAACATTGCCTTATTTGCAAAAATCTTATTTCGAGGTCACAAATAAATGAATAAAACGAATAAAAAGATAATAACAAATAAGCTAGAAAATATTCGAGATTAAAAAACCTAGTAATAAATAAACAATCATTATGTAAGACTAAAGAATGATAGTATAGTGAAGATAATAATAATATTAATAGTAATAATACAAATAAAAATTTTGGAATGATGTGTGAAATTATATATATGTATGTGAATATATAGATAAGTAAATAATATATATAGTGAGTGAAGAGTAAAAGGTAAAACAAGTGTATTTAAAGAGTAATGGGTAAAAATATAATAATAGTGTAATAGTAGTAATAACGTAATAGTATTAGAAATATACGATATATAATATTGAAGGTAAATACATAATATATACATATTAGAAATAATCATACTATTAGAAACAACTATTAATAATACTACATAAATAGATATATAGTAGTAGCATATACATGATATAGTTAAAAATATATAAAGTAAGATAATATGGGAAATAAAAAATATATATATAAACGATATAATATTAGGGCATATGCAAAACAATAAAATACAATATTAAAAGATATATATATATATATATATATATATATATGTATACATAATATAATATTAAAATATTTACATGGTATATACATAATAATGTAAAAATAAACTATTAGTAATATTATAAATATATACATATAGTAGTAATAATAATATAAAGGTATTTCATATAAACAGTATGCACGTGAAAAAGAAAGAAAAGAGAAAACAATAATTACAAAAGTATGAAATCAAAATAATATGTAGAAACATGTTTATTCTAAAAGAATAATTGAAACTTAATTGAGAGAAGAAACAAAATCCAAGAGATAACTTACAAGTAAAACAAATTATTGAAATGTAATTTTGGGCTAAAATTAATTATGATAAATGTCCGAAATCTAAAATTAAAATGGCCCAAATCTTAAAATACCGCAAAGTGGGCAAATTGAAATAGCACACAGATTGCAGGGGCCAATTTAAAATAATATAAAACTTAAATATGGCCCGATTGAAGACTAGCACAAAGGAGGACCAATTATGCATAAATTACCCAATTAAAGGTAACATGCATGGTCCCAAGCAAAAAGTTTATTCCACTCCCCATGCTACTTTGTTTTATTATTAATTAAAACTACTCCCCATACTATTTTGTTTTATTATTAATTAAAACTATTCCCCATACTATTTTGTTTTTATTATTAATTGAAACCATTTCCCAATACTATTTTGTTTTTATTATTAATTAAAACCATACTTTATTTTCTTTTTTTATCATAAAAAACCTTTTTTAAGAAAAAAAACAACAAAAAAGAGTTAAAACACCACCTTACCACCCTACATTCATTTTTCAAAATAGAGAAGGCTCTCAACTCTCAACCATTCCTCCTCCAGTCATCGGACCGCCATCAACCGCCACGCCGGTCACGGTCATCGACCACCGACCACCGGCAATGGCCCATGCGTCCACTGGTGACCGAAAAATCTTCGAGGCCCTTTTTCGCTTCTCTTCTCAAGTAGAGCCCGGATTTGGGGTTAAAATGACCCAAAAACCTTCAAAAATTAATGAGAAGCACCCTAAAACTCAAGAATCCATTCGGTTTTCGGCCACCGATCCTCAGCGGTGGCTTCCTCGGTCGTCCACGATGTTGGAAAACTGAACACCGGTAAGATCCTTCCCTCTTTCCATTTTTTTATATTTTTTACAAGTTTTTTTCTTTGTTAAAAATATTTGTAAAATAGATAAAACGAACGAATAGAAAGAAGATCAAAAAAATAAAAATAAGGACAAACACCTTTTGAACTTGTTTTCTCCTTTTGATTTCTCCCCAAAAGTCTCTGTAATACAACCCCCTCTAATACAATCTCTTCTCTCCCCAAAATACAATCGATTCTTCTTCAAAATACCATCGATCTCCCCTCTTACAATCGGTTCTAGTATGGCCTTTATAGCCATTTACAAACTTTATTATATATATTTGTTATCTTTTCTTCTTCTTGTATGGCAGGCAAACAGTGGTGGAGGCATGTGTCACTTGGTAGTGGTTGGAAGTGGGTGGTTGAGGCTTGCGGCTAGAGTTTCTAATTTTCGAAAATAGGTTGTGGGCTAGGGTTTCTAAGCTTTTGGGCTTCTTTTAGGTTTTAATTTTTGGGTTGTAATTGGGTTGGTAGCTTTGTTTGTTAATGGACTTTTAATGGGCATTTTGATTTTTTTTTTTTAAATTTGGTTTATTTATTTTAAGGCCCGGGCAAAATATGGGTTCTACATTTTCTATTTCTCTCAAATAATGAATTTTAATTTTAAATTATCTTCTATTTTTAAAAGTAATAACAGAGGTAAATAAAATTTGTGTCTTTTTGCACATGTAATCGCATTTTTTTCTAATGATAAGAAATTTAAATAAATTGGGATATAAAAAGTTTAAAATAAGTCATTTTGCATTTTTTTAAATAAATACTAAAAACGTCAACTATATAATCAAATTAACTAAATTTAAATATATAATTAATTTTTTATTAAGATCACATTTGTTTTTTATTTGAATATTTTATATTTATCTTAAATAATGTATTTATAATTTTATTACAAAAATAACAGAGATAAATAAAATTTGTGTGTATTTCTCCACATGTAATCGCATGTATTTGATTATATTGTAGAGAAATAATGCATTTATACATTTGTGTTATTTTAAAAATAAAGCATCTACATCAACAGAGATTAGAGTTGTTTATAGGTTGGGTTGGGTTGGATTGAGCCGGGCCCATGTAAGATATGCAGATTAATTTTTTAAGTTTAGATTAGGTTTGAAAAATTGGCTTATTTTTTTTTGTGTAAGCTTGACCTATTTTAAGAAAGGTTAGTTAGGGTCCGATTTGGCTTATTCATATTTGATTTTTTAGATGAATTTTTATTTAAAATAATTATTTTTAAATAATATAATACACCAAATGCACTAAAAGCACTAAAATAACAAATTCTAAACACATTAAGATTATGTTAAAAAGTATTTATATTAAAAGTCACTATAATAAATATAATAAATATTTTATTATATTAAAAATAAAATAAATATTTTATTATGTTAAATATAATTTTAAAAATTTTATATTTTAATTTGAGTTATTTAGTTAGGAAAGTTTCTTTTAGGTTTTGAGTAACAGTGATTATGGACTTAATAATTTAATATAAATATATATAATTATTATTTAACATGTATAATTTAAATTTATAATATAATATATTTAGGTTGAATTAGACTTAGGTAGAATATCGTATCAAATTTTATCCAAACTTATTTTTTAAATATTTTATTTTTTAATATCTTTTATTTTTGAGCAGAACTTCCGACTTACTTCCGAATTAGATGAATGAAATAGTCGGGATCAAATAAATCAGAAAAAAAATCCAAAGCCGGCCCAAAATACAGTGGACATTACCTTTTTCTTTTTGAGTTCCCTTTCTACACTCGGCTCGAGAGAAATGGTGGAAGCCTAGCCTAGCCTAGGAATAAAGGCAGCTTAATTGTATGGTTGTGGTTTAAAGATAGTCCTTTATCATTTTATCATTCCTCTACCAATAGTAGTGGAATCGAATAAATAATTTATTTTAATATTGTAATAAAAATAGCAATAGTCAATCATCACCACCATTCATTTTAATGAATGTTTAAATAAGACTTTGTGAAATTAAAAGAGAAAATTAATATATGACGAAATAGAAATTCATGTTAAGATATATAATTAAATTTAGGTCAAAATTAATTAGTATGGAAAAAATTGATAATATAAATATGGAAATGTGAAACTTAATTTTCTTACCACTAAAATTATTAAATATTTAATCAATCTAATCAATGATGTAATGGTAACAAAAATGCATTTAAATATTGTACAACCTCTTCTGTTTCTCCTTCTAAGTAAAATATAGCTTATCAAAAATAAAAAAAGTATAATAGTAAATTTAGTCCTTAATATTTATATATTTTATTAATATAATTTTTATTCTTTTCGAGTTAAATTTGATTCTTAACATTTTAAAAAGAGTCAAATTAAACCATCAATCTTTTAAAAAAGAGTTGAAATAATTTTTTAATGAGAATACTAACTAAAATGTTAAAATTTTCAATATAGCAACTCTGTATTACAATGAACATGTATTCCATGCTAATATTTTTTTATCTTTTATGAATTTTTTATACTTTTAATTTTTAATTTTTAAATTATTACTTATTGACATGATATATAAAACAAATAATGTTATGTTGGCATCATGTGCCCATGGACTGCCATGCCAACAACATTAAAATTAATGTTTTACTTATTATTTTGAAAGGTTAAGGGTTAAATTTAACTCAAAAAATTAATAAGAGTTAAATTAACAAATAAATAAATAAATAAATATTAAGAGTTAAATTTATCATCATATTACAAAAATAAAAAAAGCACAACTGAGGTGAAATAAATTTCCAATTGTAATTTATTTCTTATACAAGCCAAATTTAAATTTCAATTCCATTAATGTCTTACTAATTCGAAAAGCATCCATATTTTTCATTTTAGTTTCCTCATATTTTTACGGTAAGACTTACTCATAGACAAAGTTTGCTTAGATTCAATCGAGTCCAGTTGTAATTTGACTTTCTTTTTAAGAGTAAAGTTTTTCAAAGTTTGAATATGATATTAATTAAGATTTGAAATTATCACACGATATTTGCTACGGGTGTTCAATCGGTTAACCGGCCTAAAATATCATTAACCGAATTAACCAACCCTTCAAAACTT
The DNA here is from genome assembly GCF_025698485.1 of Gossypium arboreum. Taxonomy (NCBI): domain Eukaryota; kingdom Viridiplantae; phylum Streptophyta; class Magnoliopsida; order Malvales; family Malvaceae; genus Gossypium; species Gossypium arboreum. Next base: position 6,446,054 of record NC_069073.1, on the reverse strand, counting down.
TTAACCGTTAACTGAACCGAATTTTTTTCAAAAAAAACTAACCAAATTGAATTTTTAAAAAAAATTAACCAAACCAATTTTTTTTCGATTAATTCGGTCGGTTAACCGAATTAACTGAAAATTATATGTTTTTTTTTAATTTTTAGTTAAAATAAGTATAAAATTAACCGAATCAACCGAATTAACCGAATTAAATTATTCAATAACTACATAATTAAAAACATTACATAAGTCTTGATACTAACACATAATTGAAATGTAAGTCTTTAATATTCTCCATTTGTATCCATTTCTTCCCTCCAAAAAATCTCCATTTGCATTATACCTACAAAAAAACAGGTGCAAAAATTTGCATATAATAGAAATATACGCTTTTAAAAAAAATCAAATAATATAAACAAATGAATAGATTGTAAGTTAACAAGAATAAGATAGTAAGCATACCTTTCAACTCACAAAAGCTCATGAATTTAGGGTAGGCTCTAATGCATTACAAGAAAAGTTTAAACATTGAATCAATTAAATAAGTAGGAGTGATATGGTAAAAAAATTGAAACTATTAAAATAAAACAATAAATATACCATTTTCAATCTTGTCAAGCTCTTGGATTTATTTTTCAATCTTTTTGATGTCTTCTTGTGATGATGATTTTTGAATCCAATCTTGAGTACACATAAGAGCTTGTGCAATTTTAAGAGTTAAAGAACTCTTATATTGATCAAGCACATGTCCCTCGGTGCTAAATGCAGACTCTGAAGTAACCGTAGAAACTGGTATAGCTAACACATCTCTGGCCATTTTTGAAAGAGTGGGAAATCTAGGGTTGTTCACTTTCCACCATACTAAAATATCAAAATCTTCAACAAAATCCTCATTAGCCTCAGCTAGATATTTATCAAACTCAGATGTTTTATCCTTACCACCATTTTCCAACTCACGCTTTTTATACAAAGCTTGCGTTCGTCTTTTCATTTTTTGTTGTGGTTCACCGAGAGAAACATGTGTTGGCACACTCGATTGGCTACAAGTACTATAAAGTGGAGGCTTATACTTATCAAACAATTCATACAAAAATTCCTTCAAGTTTTGCATCATTTCAAAAGCTTTTTCAGAACTAAACATTTCACTAAGTGCAAATTCAAGATACTTTAGTTTTTGTCTAGGAACTAAAACACAAGCAACAAACATAAGCAAATTCATCTTATCAATATCACCCCAATACTTATCATACTTCTCTTTTATCTTGATGGTCATAACATTGAAATCAACATTACTATTTAACTGAGCATCTCGTAAAAGAATATCAATTTCAGAAAGCTCGTCAAAAAAATTATTGGACGTGACATATGAAGTGCCAGATATACGCAAAGTGATTTCATAAAAGTGTTCCAAGAAATCCCTCAAGTTTTTAACATTAGCCCAATCATCCATACTAGGGCAACCCTCTCCCCTTTCAAGTCCAGCCCTAAAGTTTGTATCTTACTCCTCAAATCTCTCAAAAGCTCTTTCAAAATTCTGAGCAGTGTCTAACATTAAGTAGGTCGAGTTCCACCTAGTACAAACATCAAGACACAACATCTTTTTGCACTCTATCTTTCCACCACAACACACTCCTTAAACTTTTGTAATCTAGCTGGAGATTGTCTCACATATCTAACAGCCCTTCTAACACGTTCAACAGATTTTTTAATTTCCTTTAAGCCTTTAACAACAATTAAATTCACAATGTGTGCCATGCTTTTCATATGAAGATATTTACCATTTTGAACTAAACCCCTTCGAGGGTTAAATTTCTTTCTCAAATAACCAGAAACAACATTATTTGAACTTGCATTATCAACAGTAACAGTAAACAACTTATCAATCCCCCAATTCAACAAGCATTTCTCAATCACCATCCCAATGGACTCACCCTTATGACTAGAAATTGGACAGAAGTTTAAAATCTTTTTATTCAATTTCTAATTGTTAGAAAAAAAGTGAGCGGTGATACACAAATAATTAAATTTTTGCAAAGAAGTCCATGTGCCAGTAGTTAAGCAAACTCTAGAACAAGAACTTTTCAAAAGTTGTTTTATCTTGACCCTTTCATCTAAATACAGTTGATAAACATCCCTAGTCATAGTAGTTCGTGAAAGAATATAAAACCTAGGACATGTCACAAACATAAATTTCTTAAAGCCTTCACTTTCAACAAACTTGAAAGGTAATTCATTAATCACAATCATTTGTGCTAATCCTTTCCTACATGCTTCTCGATCAAATCTCCAAGTTGAAAGATTCCCTTTCCCCTCTTCAACTCCCTTTCTAGGTAAAACTAGTTGTCCTTGACCAGTGTTAACAACATTACTAGGATTTTTCTTACATGAACCAAAATGATATTTCAATGAACCTATACCATTTTTTTTTCATATCACAACAAAATTCCTTTTGACAATAATTACATTTAGCCTTACTTGCACCCTTACTATTAATAATCTTAGTGAAGTGAGACCAAACTTTGGACCTTTAAAGAGTGGCTTTTCTTTTCCTAGTAGTCCCCTTTGTTTGGCTTGAAGCTCCAACTCTCGAATTTTCAAAATCCATCGAAGTAGGAGGTGTAACACTACCTTTAATAAATGTCGGTTCGGTGCACATTTTGCAACAAAAACATTATATAATAAATTAAAATACATTTATAATATTTAACATATTTTGATGTTGAGTTTTAGAGAAATGAATTTTGCTTTTATCCATGTCTAATAATTGATTATGGGTGCTTGATCATAGGTATTCAAATGTGGATGTATTTTAGAAACCTAAAAAAAGTGTCAAGATAAAATTCCTTTCTGGAAATGGTTAAAAATAGAATCATTAAGTCAACTTACCTGGAGTCGACTTTTTACTATATCAATTGGGTATAGAGTTGCTTCGATGATAACACCAGTCATAGCTCCAGCTATAATACTTTCTGTAAAATACACAAAATATCTTTAGTAAGATTTGCTTCCAACCATGCTAAAGTTCAAGAAAGAGTAGTATCCAATCGCTACACTCCATCTAACTTTCAAAACTTTCACAAATTTTTTTGTACTCTGATTTAGGACATCATTGTTGCCATATATATTGCTTTTCTTATAATACTTCATTTTCCCCCTTTTTTATTATTACTTAACTAAGTTAAAAACGCCTTTCTAGGCCTTGTATGTAAGTTATAACAGTGACATTCTAAATGGTGTAGAAAGAATTAAAAGACGTAAGAAAAAGCTGTGAACTTTTTTATTAGAATTTTGACTAGCTTCGAACATTCAAAACTTGGAATTAATTATCATTAATGTAGGTTGATTGAATGAAAATGTGGCTTATGATTTTCCTGTGTTCTGAATGCAATTTTTCTTTCTTTAAAAAAAAAATAGGGTAGATATGTAAGATGATTTGTTTGAGATAAGTTGCTATCATGAATTGATATATAGCTATCCATCCACTGGTTGATTAGTCTACCAATATAAGCAGTGTTTCAAAGCCTCCTCATTTGAATATGATGAAGAAATAGTGTTTAAATTCCATGTGAATGTATTAAATTTTAGCTAACAAAGTCACAAGCATTACTATCATGCACTAACATACTACTGAGCCAAAACTGTTCACACCAATAGCAATCCGATCATCATTGTTGATCTATTTCGTTTATATAATAAAATAAAAAGACCAAAAGAATATAATAGAGAACTCAATTAATGCACATTTTTGGTCCTCTTCATCCAGATTGTTACATAGGTGAATGAGAGTTTATGAGAATGATTAGATTAGATGCATTATAATCATGCTTCATGCAAATGGACAAAATAAATTTGGAACACCCTAAGAAAATTTCTCATAGCATCATAAAGAATCACATCCATTCTCTGTTAAGTTAAGAGTTATAAGTTTGTCACTACATCTTATGCAAATTCTCCTAATTTCCAACATGTTATAACACCAGATGATTAGGTAGCGTCAAAACAGCTAAATCAAAGAACTGTAGTCATTTAAAAGAGGTGGATAAGATAAGAGGGGTTGAAAGAAGCCATATAACTTACAATTTCAAACTTGCACTTGTATGAGTAAACAAGCATTTACAAACACCAACACATCGCAATCGCAACAAATAAGGGCATTTCACAAAACTGAATTCTCTACTAGACTACTACTATTATATATACACTTGCCACTCCTGGATGAAAGAGAGATTTCTCAAAAAACAAATAAGGGCATTCTCACAAATGACTGGTAACATAGGGAAAATTCAGCGGTGCGAATAAGATTAAATGCGATGGAAGGAATTTAAGACATTTGGTCAAGATGTAGAATAAGCAAGCAGTAAAATAGTGCCCAAAATTTCAAGAGTAAAAGCCTACCTCAACTCACAGTGATGGTGACCTGGTAGACACCGGACGGTTCACGAAGGTGGCTGGCCTGGCAGTGACAATAGAAAGATTTTGGGAGATTTCAATTAGGGATTTTGAAGGTTAGGGTCTTAGTTAGGGAATTTGTTTATTTCTACCGTCTGTTACTATGTTTTAGTTTTAGACTTTTACTTTTACTTTTAGATTTTTATTTTTATTTATTAAATTATTTGTAATTTTTATGATTGTGCTGGGTAATTGGGTTAGGTTGGGTTGGGTTGGGTACTTCAGTTTATATATATTAAATTGGGTTTATGTTGGATTGAGTTTGGGTAAATAGTGGCCTATTTATATATTATAATTTTATTTATTAATTTTTTTGGTTAAACCAAAAAAATTTGGTTAACCGATCGGTTTCGAACCGAATTAACCGTTAACTGAAAACTCAAAAAATTATTAACCGACTCCCGATCGAATTAATTCGGTTAACCGATTGATTAACCGAATTTGGTCGGTTAATCGAATTTTTTCGGTTTTACCCAAATTTTGCACACCCCTAATTTTTGCTATTACACTGGTAGCTTAGTTGATCATGAATTTTAATTTGGTGTCAGTATACATTGATTTTGATTAAATGATATACATGAAGCTTGAGTTTGGTTCAAATATATACATTTTAAAACAAATAAATCTAGTTATTTTCATATGAGATAGATATAGTTGTTCGTGTGTGCAATATGTAAACATAAGATGGAGGTTAATAGTATGTAAAAAAATTAAATTAAAAAATGTATATATTCACAATTGCATCAAATAAAAATTCGTATATTGCATTTTTTTAACCAAAATTCAAATCTATACACAATTGTTTCCTTTCCTTTGTAGATCGCCACATTGCGGAACTTGCTGAGCCGAATCAGCGTGAAACACACTATCAAAAGATGATAGAATTATGTTGTGTGTTCAAATTTTGTGGCATGTATATAAGGGCACCTTAGTGTGCAAATTGTTATGTTGTGATAGTTGTTATATTGGAAATTGTAGCATGGTTAATCTTGAGTAATATGATTTCCTTATGACTTAGTAAATGTACAACATTGATCATGTTTCATGCTAGTATAAGTGATGATAAAAACTTATATGTTTTGGCATGTAAAAGATTACAAAATGAAGAAAATAGGATAGTTAAGTTGATGTATGATTGAAAATGGTACAAATGATTGTCATACTTGAAACATATGTTAAAAGCATAGTTGTTTTGGTTTATTTCAAGATCATTTGGATCCTTGATGCTCAAAATAAGTAGATATGCATATGTTGATCTAAGATAAGCAAAGTTGACATAGTTAGGAAAGTAAATGATGTAATTGAAGTTGAATGAATGTCATGGATTGTATGTTATGTTAAATGGTTGAATCCAAATTGTTACAAGCTTGTTTTGGCATATTTTGTTAGGTTTTGGTATAGGTGAATTGGCAAATGAATGTCTGTGATAATATGCTTTGGTTGGAAACATGTGAATAGGTACCTAAATGTGTTAAGTTTCTAAAAATAAGGGCAACGTCATAACCATGTGAGTCCTTGACGTCGCAACTTAGTCTAACAGTAAGTGGCATCACGACATGAAAGTATTTGGGGTTGCGGCATGACACACTAAGTTGCATAATTGCAATGAGGGAATTATGAAGTCACGATGTCGACTCGAGGTTTTAAAAACTTTACAAATTAGTCTTAGCTCAATCTTGGGTTAGTAAAAGAGCTTTCGTAAACTCGTGTGGGACTTGAAAATGAATATGTTGCATAGTATGAATGTAAAATTATACTTAATTGCATATGTGTATGATTGTATGATGCTTGTGTGATGTTAGTTTCACCGGTAATGATTGTCTTAATTTTTTTTATCTAGTACTAATCCATAGCTCGGACCTGGGGTGTTGGGAATGGGGTGTTACACCTCACTTGCCAGGGTCCCTCATTCCAACTGCAAGAAATTTCCTTTAATTTGTGAATTTTTTAGGAAAGGATCGGATGATTTTTCTTATAAGCTTATAGTTTGAATACTCCTCTCCTAATGCAAAATCTTGATTCAAAATTTCATAGACCTTAGTATAAAACTATGTCAAAGTCTTTTTCTCCTACATCTTAAAGGATTTGAACTTAATAGTGTCAGCATCTGAAGCTTGGTTTTCTTCACAGTGTTAGTTCCCTCATGTGTAGTCTCAAGAATAACCATGCTTCTTTGGCTGTAATGCACTTTGAGATTCTCTTGAATTCTTTTTTATCAACTCAACAAAAAATAACATTAAATGTTATGGAGTTTCCACTAGCAAGCTTCTCTTCTTCACTTGTCCAAGTTATCTCAGGTTTGAGAGTCTTCACACCTAAAACATCAATAGAATGAGGTTTCCAACCTGTTAAAATCAAACTCCAAACATTCTTATCCATGGACTTAATGAAAGCCCTCATCCTAGTTGCCTAATAAACATAATTAGAGTTGTTCAACTTGGAGGTTCTAGTAATAAAGAACTTTCCATCTTAAAAAAAAATCAAAAACATAACCACCACTTAGGGGGTCAAGTGTTTAGTTCTGATACCAATTGAAAGTTTATTGAGTTTTTCCTATAATATATTAGTCTCGATATATGTTGAGTTGCAATTGGCCTAAGTGACTACTATAGTAAAAATAGAGATGGACATCAAAAGTTTGTTCATGTAGTTGAAACTTATTATGTCTGCGAGGCCTAATCTAGAGAGTTAGTCCATGAGTACAACCTATGATATAAATTTCACTCACTCACCAAGTAGAAAACTCACTCCTATACTCAAATTAGATCACACGCTCTCTAAGACTTTTCCCCTAAAGCTAAGATTTTCAACCGGTTAACTCAATTCAATTCACCTACAATATTTGCACACAATAAAATATTTCCTATATAATGCTTTGTCATTTGTCATTTTTAACCTAAACAAGTAGTGCAAAGCTTGTTAAATTGCAATACATTACTATCGTTTAATTCCACTAAACTACCATAAAAACATGTCTTTTATATTTCACACCATGGCACATATCTTCTAGGTATCAATCAACTTCTACATGCATTAAAAGTCTTGGATTCAATTCTTATATTGTATCTTACATGTTTGAATTCAATAATAAACTGCTAGTAATTCTCATGATTAAAGGTGAAATATGATACGTTTATCTGCCAACTCTTTTTTTCAAATTGCAATTGGCATTAATAAATATTAATTTTTTTGTCCATGTAACATTATTTACTATAAGTTAATCTTTTATTTGTTAATGAATATAAGGGGTTTTCTTGGAATTTTCAGCATTGTCCACTACTGCTGTTCAATTTTGTGTTTCACGTCGATTGATATTCTAATTAGTTAAAAAGAAAACAACACATCAAACATAAAATATGAGGTAAGTAAGATGATGTTGAGCTTTAAGGTCAAGATTCTATAGATTTGAAAATATAAACTTCAACATTAATGCCGTTACTTACACTCTACAAGCAATATAGATAATCAATGACAAAAATTTATACAAAGAAGGGAAATGATCTGCATTCTACCTATAGAATCAGTTGATAATAGGTGGAGATATGAATATCATATAACAAGACATAACACCCGTTTTTAACATGCCTCGTCCACATCGTTCCAACATGAAATAATGGACTTGCTGGCCCCAAACCATGTGAACCCAAATTGTTCAAAAAAATTTTTGACAGCTACTGCATGCCTTCTTCAATCCCATCCATCTCTTAGAATCTGATTCAATCCTTGAACATACCCTTTGTGTTGCTGCTCAATGTAACCCAAAGCCAGTGCCACAATCTTTGGGTCCTTATCATCTTCTTCCCTGCAAACTCCACCTGTTTTTTCCCATTTCCAATGATCGCCACAAATGGCACTAATGTTCATCTTCAACCCAGGCCACAACTTACTTGATTTGGAACATACCTGAGAAAGAACTGAACAAAACTGTTCTGGTCTGAATTTTGATCTTGAATGCAGTGCTGTTTCTTTATCATGGTGGCCAAATCCAGCCTGCATCCATATATACTCTTCCATGCCAGCTATGAGCCAAGGTGGAGCCCTGGACTTGCCATCCCAGAGCCATATCCGAGCCATGGCACGTTGTATGGTTGATATGACACTGTACTTGACATTACTTTCCTCCATTATTGATGGACTTAAACTGATGACATAAACTGGGTCTTTGCTTCTGCTTGTGTCCACACTGACTTTGATCGTCGTCAGGTTGTCGCCGGCAGCCAGCTGAAGAACGACATGGTGAACTGGCTTCTTTGTTTGGTCGTCGGACTGATCTGCATAAAGAATGTTTTCGACCACGGCGCTTGTGTTCAAGATGATCCGAGTGGCTTCATCGTTTGATACGTAAAAGAGATCAAACCGTCGCCCTGCCGGAGATTCTTTGGCGGCCACGTTAATTATGGTTACCTTGAATCCTTTTGATGCTTCGTGGTTTGCCCATATGGAGATTGTTCCGATGAGAATTACCAAAAGAAGACGGTAAATAATACTGGAACCGGATGAGAAAACCCCATTTTCATCATCTTTTTTGGTTGCGCAGCTGGTAGCGGCGACGGTGGTGGTAAGAGCACCGGCGGGGGTAGCTAGGAGAGGTATGGAAAGGGTGTAGTCCTCCATGAAAGGGCTGAGAAAAGAGGTATAATTTGTGGACAATAGAGATGGGCCAACGCAATTTTATTCGGAATATAAATAAAATAGTACAATGATTGGCAGCCAACTGTTCCACGAGGAACTCTGTTCGATAGCTCAGATTTGGCATTTTGGAATTTTTTTACAGTAAAATATTATAAAAGTTACACAACTTTATTATTTTATTTATATAAATTTCCTTACATCTACAATCTTCATTTTTTTATGTTTTTTTTCTTGCTGAGTAACATTATTCATTAAACTTCAACAAAATTATAGCAAACCAACATGGTGATAAGTACAATAGTAAGACATCTTATACTCCAAAAGGGAACATACAAGTTCAAACTTTATAGACAACATTATTAGGAGAGACTACCAAGAACCCTGAACATAAACGGTAAAACACACATGAAAAATACCAAAAAAATTATAGCAAACTCCTAAGATCAATAGGTACAAGATATTGCCAAAAACCTTATCACTAAGGCTTTAGCCACAAACGCATTCGATGATCTAGTCGCTGTGTTGATTCCATCGATAGCTTTTACATTGTTATTCCTTGCCACAACAGCTAAACCAACCATTTTGGAGATTTTCATGAGGGAAGCATCACAATTATCTTTATAACATCTAGGGGAGAAGGTGACCAGGAGGTATTCACGTTGGTTATGACTCTTAAGATAGAGATTGAGGGTAAAGAAAGATTAAGGAATTCTGAGAAGTTATCAAGAGTTTGTTTCCACATAAGGATAGGATCATCCTTCAATCTCTGAAAAAGGCAATTATTACGAGAAACCCATAAATTCTAGTATAGCTAAGTTGTGAGGCTTATTCATGAAAAAGAGGAAAAATTAGGAAATAAATAACATATATTGTTCCATCAACTAGGAAAGTAAACAAATCCCATTTGATTAGGACAATAATAAAATGTTGATGCTCTTCGAGCTACTTGGGCTATTGGACAAAAACCAAAATATGTTCAGTCAATTCAACATCAGCTCCGTACCGAGAACATCCCATTGGCCATGAATGATTGACCGCCTCCGAATGTATTAACGTTTAGAGTGAGAATACTGCACAAAAGATATAGAATAAAGTGGTGTCCGTAAGTATATGTAATGGCTTAAATTCAAGGTTATCGGAACAATGGTTTCGTAATCATAGATCCGATTTAAAGAGAAATTTATTTCAATATTTTTGCTTGAAAATTGATATGATAGGAAAATCGTATGAAAATATTGATAGAAAAATTTTACCAATTTAGTGATTAGATAGAAAAAGAAATTATTGAAGAAATTGGGTAAAAACAAGGTATCGAGACCTCTATCTCGTAAAACTGAGTCAAAAATAATTTTATAAATATTTATGAAATGTTATTAATGTGGTATTAAAATTTCGTTAGGAAATTTTAATGTTTGGGTAGTCAATTAAATGAAAAGGACTAAATTGTAATAGGTGTAAAAGTTGCTAGAGTGATTAAATAGCTTAAGAGTCTAATGAGAAATGATTTAAAAGGAAATTAGACCCAAATTTGTTTGGGCTGGACGGAAAGGGTATGAAATCAGCAGAAAAATTGATAAATTAAGGGTAAAATTGGAATATTGCAAAATTAACTAAATAAAGCTAGGACTAAATAGGAAATATCTAGTTCTCTTCATTTCTCTTCAATTCCAGCAGCTAAAAACGCCATAGGAGGGTTCTCTAAGCTTATATTTCATAATTTTTGCACCAAGTGAGTTAATCCTTGCCTTTTTCTTGTAATTTTTGTGTTTCTAAGACTTTTACAACTAGGTCCTACTATTAAATTCATTAGTTTTTGATTTCATGGATGAAATTGAAAGTCACCATGGTTTAGTTCTGTAAGTTTATGATGAAATAGAATTAAATTAAAGCTTTAATTTGTTTATGAGATGATTTTATTAGGTAATTTCAATAGAAATTGATTTTTAGGACCTAATTGTAAAAATGCTTGGAATTAAAGTCTATTGCTGAAATTCTGATTCCTAAAGGTTGTAAACTAGTTTAATGTGATAGAATAAAATGTTAATTGAGAAAAATCAACTCAATTGAGAGGCTAATTGAGTAGGGATGAAATTATCATTTATTAAAAGCTTAGGGGAAAATGGTAATAAACAGCTTGCACAAAAACAGTTTGGACAGCAGCAGTAGACTAAATTTGAAAAATCACCATAAATTGTAGAAATCGAATTAGAAGATGAAAAAAATATGAAATTAAATCTTATTGAGTCTAGTTTCTTATAGAAGAAATAGTGTAAGCAATGGATTTGTAAATTTTGAGATATAATGAATTTTGTGAGACAAGGTCAGAATGAATTCGGGTTCCCCTGTTTTGACTTTGAAAAATCATAAAAAATTTAAGAAAAACAATTATGGGCTTAAATTTATATGTCTAGAATCCTTGATTAGTCTATTTTTAGGAGAAACAAACGATAACATTATTTGAATTCTGTATGAAGAGATAAATAATTTTTAGTGAAGAAGGGTCAGAACTGTCAACAGCAGAACAGGGGTGACTTTAAAGAATAAACTGTACTTATTGGCTAAACCAAAAATTCTGAAAATTTTATGGTAAAAATATATATGAGTATAGTTTCAGGGAAAATTAATGGATCTTAATTTGGAGTTCCGTAGCTCAAGTTATAAATAATTTAGTGACTATGACTCAAGTAAGCAGCTTTGAATGAACTATAAATAATAGTTGAATTATAGAGAATGTTGCATATGAACATGAAATGTATTAAATTGATAATTAAATTTATTTATTTAGATCTGGAAGATTCAAATACGAAGCTAGATCGAGGAAAGGAAAAAGTTCAGGATTAGTAGATTTTTACTGTTTACAAACAAGTATCAAGGTAAGTTCGTGTAACTTGATTTATATTCTTAAATGCTTGAAATGCATGTTTTTGATATGAATATGATTTGAATGTTCATTATATGGAAATTTATGAAACATTGATATATTTGATAAAATGGGAAGAAATCCCGTTTAAATGAAAGGAAAATTCGATGGATCTCTGAAAAGGAATTGACGGTAAAAAGGATCTAGCCCGGACGGGTGATCCTATCTTGATATAGCCCTCCGAAGAATATGTGTAAAATGGATTTAGCCGGACGGGTAATCCGAATTAGGTCTGAATTTAGCTTTGACTGGTAATTGAGATCCAAGCTCATTAGAGTAATTGTCGTTGCGGATTTAGCTCGGACCGGTAATCCCGACAATACTCTATGAGTTTATATTGCGAGGATTTAGCTCGATGGTAATCCCGCCGCAAGGTTGAGGTTCATGAGAGTGTGCTCTCTGAAGTGGATATGTGCGCACATGAATATGAATTGACGGACCCGGAATTGTACAATAAATGTGTACCTCTGAAAATCCATCGAAATTTCGATAAATTCAACGGGATAAATATGGAAAAATAGCAAGGAAATGGAAATCATGGTATTGACGAGCTCATCAATCATGGTATATATATTATTGATACATGGAAATTATTGTACTAACTTGAATGCTGAGTTTGTGCATGTTAGGGTAATAATGCATTGAATGGATATATGAATGTTTATTATATTGTATTGAAAATATTAGGTAAGTATAATTCTTGTTACATGAGCTTACTAAGTACAAAGTGCTTACCCCATTTCCTTTTTCCCTGTTTTGTAGTGTTAAGAGCTCGGAGGTCAGATTTGGTCAGAGACATATCACACTGTCAACCTCAGGATTTCGGTATATAAAGAAACTTTATTTTGGAAATCAATGGCATGTATAAGCTAACAAAGTAAATGTTAACGTGAAATGAATGTAAAGTTAGCCATTAGTATGGTTAACAAACCTAGTTTTAGATATGTGATAACGTTATCTTATAAATATGCATGAATTTATCTTGAAAATATTTTGAATTGATTTGGTTGATGTGGATTGGTCTCGATTTAATATTTCAGGGAAGGTTAGATATCTATAAAAGGGTTATATTGAGTTAAAAAAAATCTAATTCGTAAACTCCGGTAATGCCTCGTACCTATTCCTAAGAATGAATACGAGTAGGGTATTACATTTATTGGTATCGAGCTACGGTTTAGCGGTTCTAGGATCGATGTAGCAAATACGGGATTAGCTATACATGCCATTTAAATTATTATTGATAGTGTGATATCTCCTGACCATTTAAAATGTGTTTTTCTTATAGTAATGTCATCCGACCGAGCTCAATCTGAGGAAGCTGGGAGTCATGCTCCGGCTTCAGTACAAAGAGAAGAAACTAGCAGTAGAAGGCCCGAGACAGAGGGTCGAGGGGAGGAGGCAAAAACAGCCTTCTTTCAAATGATGAATGAATGGTTTAATCAATACTTAAGAACTAACCCTGTAGTGCAGCAAGTTCAAGCTCCCCCTCCTGCTCCTCCACTGGTTCCCGAGATCCCACAAGGTACAGGTACTGAATCTGTCAGAAAAGGGAAAGCTCCAGTAGATAAAATTCAAAAATATGGGGCCGAAGAATTTCGAGCAGCAGTTAATGATGATTCTAAACGGGCTGAATTTTGGTTAGAAAACACTACTCGGGTTCTGGAGGAATTATCTTGTACACCAGAAGAATGTCTGAAATGTGCCGTCTCACTGCTAAAAGACACAGCTTACCATTGGTGGAATACTAAAGCTTCAGTTGTTCCGAAAGAAGAAATTACATGGGAATTCTTTCAGACCGAGTTCAGAAAAAAATATATCAGCCAAAGGTTTCTCGATCAGAAAAGAAAAGAATTTCTTGAGTTGAAACAGGGTAACAGATCAGTATTTGAATATGAAAGAGAATTTGTTCGATTGAGTAAATATGCTCGAGAATGGGTACAATCAGAAGCTGAAATGTGCAAACGATTCGAAGAAAGGTTAAATGAAGACATTAAACTCTTGATCGAATTCTTGAAATTCGAGAGTTTGCTACATTGGCGAGAGAGCTTATAAAGCGTAAGAATTGAGCAAAGAAAAGAAACAGTGAGAGGAAGCTCGAATTTTAGTAAAAGACCGATGGGAAAATCCCAGTTTTCTGCTTCAAAGAATTTGAAGAAGTATCAGGATCGTTCTACTTCAGCCATTGGGTATTCGGGCAAAGAGCGAGGTTCTCAACGCACTAATCCAAAACCTTCTACTCCATCAGTGACCAGTGTTGGCAGTGTTGGCACTCCTAAACCGAGATGCCAGTACTGTAATAAAGTTCATTTTGGTGAATGTCGATTAAAGAGCGGGGCTTATTACCGATGTGGTTCTTTTGACCATTTCCTCGAGATTGTCTAGAAAGGGTGAAAAGAAGTGAATGATATCGGTGAGTAATCCAGTTTCGAGAGGTAGACCACCTCGACCATCCGGTAATGTCAGTGGTAGTCGAGGAGCTACAAAAGATACTGCAGGTAGGCCTGAGGCACGAGCACCTGCTAGGACATATGCCATTCGTGCCAGAGAAGATGCCTCAGCACCCGATGTTATTACTGGTACATTTTCTTTACTTGATACTGATATTATTGCATTGATTGATCCTGGTTCTACGCATTCATATATATGTGTTAAACTTGCAATTATTAAAAATTTATCTGTTGAACCTACTGAATTTGTGGTTAAAGTCTCGAACCCCCTAGGCCAGTCTGTGTTGGTGGATAAAATTTGTAAAAATTGTCCAATAATGGTAAGAGGTTATTGTTTCTCGACTGATTTGATGTTACTGCCATTTGATGAATTTGACGTGATATTGGGCATAGATTGGTTAACCCAGCATGATGCGGTAATAAATTGTAGACAAAAATATATTGTGCTAAAATGTCAGAATGGTGAGTTACTCCAGGTTAAATCTGATCAGACAGAGGGGTTATCTGATATGATTTCGGTAATGGCAGCACAGAGGTATGTCAAAAAAATGTATGATGCTTACTTGGCTTATGTACTTGACACCAAAGTATCTGAGTCAAAAATACAGGCAGTTCCAGTGGTATGTGAATTTTCTGATGTGTTTCCAAAGGAATTACCAGGATTGCCACCAGAAAGAGAAGTGGAATTTTCTATAGATTTGATTCCGGGAACTACTCCGATTTCCATAGCTCCATATCGTATGGCTCCTACAGAATTAAATGAGTTAAAGACACAGTTGCAAGAACTTGTTGACAGGGGTTTTGTCCGACCGAGTCATTCACCTTGGGGTGCTCCGGTTCTGTTTGTGAAAAAGAAAGATGAGTCTTTGAGATTGTGTATCGACTACCGGCAGCTTAATAAAGTAACCATAAAGAATAAGTACCCGTTACCCCGGATTGATGATTTATTTGATTAGCTGAAATGTGCTACTGTGTTTTCAAAGATTGATCTTCGATCGGTTATTATCGATTCACGGGTAAAGGAGTCAGATGTGCCAAAAACAGCCTTTAGAACCGTGTACGGGCATTATGAGTTTCTAGTTATGCTGTTTGGGCTAACTAATGCACTGCAGATTCATGGATTTGATGAACCGGATATTCGATCGTACTTAGACAGATTTGTAGTAGTATTCATTGATGATATTTTAGTTTATTCTCGGATGAAGAAGAACATGCGAACATTTGAGAATTGCGTTGCAAATTCTACGAGAGAAGTAGTTATATGCTAAATTCAGTAAATGTGAATTTTGGCTTCGAGAAGTGGGTTTTCTTGGACACATTGTATCTGCCAAAGGCATCAGGGTAGATCCAAGTAAAATATCAGCTATTGTCAATTGGAATCCACTGAAGAATGTATCTGAAGTTAGAAGTTTCTTGGGTTTAGCTGGTTATTATCGGAGATTTGTACAGGGATTCTCTATGATAGCTTCTCCAATGACTCGATTATTGCAGAAAGATGTAAAGTTCGAGTGGACTGATGAATGTCAACAAAGTTTTAACCGATTGAAAGACCTATTAACGAAAGCACCTGTATTAGTGCAGCCTGACTTGCAACCCTTTTAAAGTTATAGGGGACACACGACTATGTCGCCTGACCGTGTGTCACACACTGTAGAGACATACATCCGTGTCTCTGCCTGTGTAGACAAAATTAGGCCATTTCCAAGTCATTTTTCTCACCCAAACTCACACCTCATGCACAAGCCAATTGAACCTATAATCAAGCATTTAAGACACACTTTACATATGCATATTCAAGTTTACACAACATAGAAACTATCCATTCAACCAATATGCCAAAATAGCACCTCAATTTCAACAATCAAACTTATCTAAACACCTAACCAATTCATTCACTAATTAAATTACCAATTGAACAATTTCATGCCATATTTATCCATATGTTCATATACCCAAAATTTCATACACAACCAATACCAAATAACCATTTTCACAGCCAACATGTACCACACCAATTTGACTAAAAGATGTTCACTTCCAAACTACCAAAACTAACCATTATCAACATCATGCTATATTCATTCCACACCAGCCATTAACTGCTACCATACCATTTCCATCAACATTTCCTTATCATCATCTTAACCAACGCAACATCAAATTATCAACCACACCAAATACCATATAATCTTAATATCTTACCAATTCATTCATTAACCAAAATAACATATATACAAGCCACATAATGGCTAAATTCATTAAACAAAAGACCTATACATGCCATTATAATAATGACTCAAAATCTTCAAAATATACTGATACAACTGATGGATAGTGTGATAGGATTCTTGACAGCTTTCAACCCGCACGAGTTTCCAATTATCTAGAAACACAAGAAATTAACACAAAGTAAGCATGAAATGCTTAACATGTTCGTAAATCATAAACAAAGCTTACCATTTCAATTTATAAGCACAAATTTTTTTTGAGATAATCCAATATGATTTGGCATTAGCCTAAGCAACAACAACCTTTCAAGTTAGATAATCTCATAGCTTAGCAAATCATCTCAATAACATCATAGCTTTATATATACTACTTATAAACATTCATACTTGCAAGCATATTGCTAAGCATATTTCAAATATCATCAACTCATACCTTTCCATACTTCCATAACATCACTTATTGAAGCATTTTCTGAATATTCCTTTTTTCATACTTGTTGAAACACTAGAATAATATCGGATATGCGAGAATCTCACACACTATGTGCCAACATGTGGTCAAAACCACTACTATCTCATATATCGTATCAATGCTCTCTCTTGAGCCATAAATGGGTCTATTCACACAAGCTATCAGTCAAGACGTAGCTACACGGTGCTGCTCACACAAGCTGTCAGGTAAGCTGAACACATGCTGAAAACTCAGCCACCGGTAGGACGTACAAGACTAACACTCGAAACACAGTAACCCCTAATGACATATCATTTGTATCCTATATATTCCTAAGGTTCAAACGGGATCTGAAAGTTGCCGAAACTTCGTTGGATTTTTTTGTAGAGACATAATACTATAATATAACATAAAAGCATGTAAATCGAGCATATTACAACTTTAATTAAATGTACAAACTTACCTCGATCGCAAATGAGAATTTATGATCAGCTAATCTGATACTTTTTCTTTTCCCTAATCTAAATCCAAATATTGCTTTTCTTGATCTATATAATCAAATTTAGCTAATTCAATTTCATTCTATTCGATTTAATCCAAATTAGAAAAATTATGCTTTTTCCCCTAAAATTTTGAATTCATTACAATTTAGTCCCTAGCTCATAAAAATGGAAATTCATGCAATTTAGTCCACACCCATGCTAGCCGAATATTAATTTAGTTCTTAGCAATCCCTATATTTCATTTATTTCACATTTTTACCATGAACATTTTTCTATTTTTCAATTAAATACTTAAATGACAAATTCATCAAAAAATCCTTCACAAAAGTTGCTCAACTATCATCAAATATTCAATTTCATCCATCAAACATAAAAAAAACCAATATACATTCATGGTAAAACCCTAGACTTTTAACAGTTTTGCAAATTAATCTCCGGGCTAGCTAGATTAAGCTACAACGACTCTAAAAACATAGAAATCATTAAAAAAGGGATAAAAATACTTACATGCATGAGAATATAGATTGGCCAAATGTTTGAAGCTCAAAAATGGTGGTTTTCTTCCTTAGGCATTCGGCTAGATGAAGATGGACAAGGTAATGTGATTTTTGTTTTATTTATTTTGTTTATTTATTATTAAATTACTAATATAACATTTATTAAACATATTAATGATGTCCATAATTGTCCAATACTTAAATCAATGGTTTAACCACCATTTAACTCCACTCATGATTAAAGTTCATAGCAATTTAACACCTTTTTCTAATAGAACATAAGTTTTTCACTTTACGCGATTTAGTCCTTTTTATCTAATTAAGCATGCAAACGATACAATTTCTTCACAAAATTATTATATGATGCTACTATCATGATGTAGTCCTTAAAATAATAATAAAATAAATTTTTTGACATCGTATTTGTGGTCCTAAAACTACTATTCTGATTTCACTGAAAACGGGCTATTATATAGGGTTTAAGTTCTTCCTCTCCCAAATAGATTATCCGTTAAGAGAACCTTACATAGTAATTAGTTAATTACACATTCACTCACTAATCCCCCATAAGAGGATTAGTTTCTCATGGATCTTATGAAAATAATTATCTTGACAAATAAGATATGCATAAAGAATAAATCAAGAGAAAGGTTTCGATAATCCTGAATTGTATTTGATTGATTGTAAGCACAGAATCTACAAGATTTATTCCAAGTATACAAAGAATCTTTTCCAAATAACATGAATACGAAGAACTGAAATAAACCTAAAGCCTAAAAAAAAGGAAAAACTAAAACTAAAATTACAAAAAAAACTTAAGAAGATCAAAAGATGTTCTCTAATAAGTGTTTAATAGCCTATTTATAGAGTTAGGGTTGTCGTCGTCCTCAACCCTAGGTCAGTTGATGCTCTCGTGTTTAAATTTTAATTATGTAGACCAAAATACCCCTGGCTCGTAAGTATTTCCCTTACAGAATTGATGTCGCGACACTCTAGTGCTTGTGTCGCAACATCGAAGGTAGTATCCTCAGGTTCAAGGTAGCTTCAGGGGTGTGTTGTGACATCTCATGGCTGTTTTGTAACACCGAAGGCAGTCTCAAGATTCTTGCATTCTGCTCCCTATGTTGTGACATCGAACTTCTCGTGTTGCAACACATCTATCAATATTGAGTTTGTACACCTTCAGATGGTCTCCTGCACACTCACTAAGTATGTTAGCTCTCATAGGCAACTAATGAAGATAGATTTAGAAAGGACAATCCACCAAGAGATCAATCGCTACTAAATTTGTATTTTGCTATTACATCTATCAGTGGAAGCTTTGTGTGTACAAGGCTTTGTATAGTCGAATGTGAAACGTGAAACCTTCTGTTATCAAGTCGTCAGATGTAGATCAACTGTAATCAAGTAAGATGAATTATTCTCCAGGATGCGTGAGGAAATAAGCGATGGTATTTTGAGGATAATGTACCAAGTACAAGTGAGCTAGTTTGTGTTACGTAGACACTACGCCAATGAGATTGGCAAGCCGTCCTAGTATAGACAATCATACTTAAATTCTAAATCATAAAGAGCCAATTTGTTAGAATTTTGCTAAAGTAAGGTATGGATACCTCACTAAGTTCATACGTACTTACGTATGTGACATTATGTATTGCAAATATTAAGGAAATTAAAGAGGTTACAGAAGGACCAGGCCAGAAACTGTCGTGCTTAGGTAGAATTGTTTCTTGTTGTAATATGCATACAACAAGGTGACCCAAAGGTAGAGTCTTAGGGTCAGACATAAGTTGAAATTATATAGGTCTGTAGGATACATTTCTAAGTTCAAATAAAATTGTCTATATATTAAAACTACTTTGTGCAATATAAATGTATTAAATTCATATAGTTAGCAAAGTTGATTATTGAATTGAGTTATAAATATTATTGGAAATTAATTAATCTATTAGGCGGAGTGTACTAAATGAATGTGTTAGTTAAAATTTAAATTTTTGGAGCGTAGCACCCTATAACCTGAATCTGGTGGTCGGGTCGGGTAAAGAGTGTTACACCAAATAAGTTTATCTACTTGATCATGAACACCTAGTAGGATTTTTCTAATGGCTTTCATGTCATTATCATTAAATAAAGATCGTAAGGTATTTAAATTCCATATTTTATGGTCATTAGAGAGGAAATGATTGACCAGTGTAAGACCTTGATCATTAGGCCTTAATGATATTGTTCTAAAACCGAGGTTTAGAGGTATCCATTTTTCATCCTAGATAAGAATTTTGTCCTCATTATCGATGTTCCATCTTAATACATTTTTTCCAAGAAACTAAGACCTTCTAAGATACTATTCAATTCATATGAACATATTCTACCCTTTCTAGCTTGAATTAGAATTGATGATGGGAAATAGATCCCTTTTAAAATCAGTGCCTACTTTGACTGGGGTTCTTGGTTGAATGCCACGCTTGTTGGGTTAATAAAGACAAGTTGAAAACATGAAAACCATGAAACCTCATTCCTCTATTCTTCATGGTATTGCCAATTTATTACAAAACATTCAATTGATTGAGTTCTTCATTGAATTAGCTCATCCCCACCAAACCTTATTAAGGAGAACATTCACATCAAAACAAAATGATAGGGATTTAAAATAATTCACAATATACATTCGCATCGAAGACATCACTACTTTTGTCAGAATTTCCTGACCAGCTTGAGTAAGAAACTTCCCTTTCCAACTTCTAATACATAAACAAATCTCTAAGAAAAAAAAATATTTTTCTTCCCCTTTTTTAGGATAGATGGTAGCCCATGATAGTTTGAGTTAGGAAGCGTCTTTGGAATTCTTATGGCTATTAAGATGGAATCCTCAGTATCTATATAAGTGTATTTGGAGAGAATAAGATTGAAGACTTGTCGAAATTAATGGTTTGTCTTGTAGCTTCTTTAAAGAGATCAATATAGTGAATAATATTAGAGACATTCTAAAGATTGGTAGTAAAAAATAGAATATAGTTGTTTGCAAAAGGAAGGAGAGAGATAGATGGGAAATTAGGTGAAATACGATATCCTTCAATAGATCCTACTTGTTTTATATTCGCTGTAACACCCCTCGTCTGACCTGATCGTCAGGTACAAGCTACATGATGCCACATTCATTGTCGGAATAACGACAGTCAAATATGCAATAAATAATCATTTACACATGTAATTTAAGTTTTAATCACAACCAAATCATGTTACACAATCAATTCTACACAGCCAAATCATGTTACACAATCAATTCTAAGTCTTAATCGAGCTTACGAAAGCACTTATGTCAACCTGAACTCGAAATAAGACCAAATTGCAAAGTTTTTAAAAGTTTAAGGCTAACGTCGTGATGTCATCCCCTTCTACGCTGTGACATAGGTAAAAAAAATTTCACGTCACATTACGACCTCAGGCCACTCAACATCATGACGTCACATACTGTCAACCAATGTTGGACGAAGAAAGATGCTCGTCAGGACGAAGACCCTATTTTTGATAAAAATGAATCATTTGGTACCTATTCCAAGTTTATAACAACAATTCTAACAACAATCATTCAACATATATACCAAATACCAATTTCATATAACACCCCAAGCCCAGTCTGGACGTTATGGCCTAATCTAGCGATGTCACATGACAGTGCTTTTGAAATCGTATCGTTGCTATCACCTCATTTCCCATTTTGAAACACTATATTATCTTAACACTGGTTTTCAAACTAAGTTATCAATTTAGTTTATCATCTTCAAAATGTTAACCAACTCGAAAGCTTTCGAAACTGTTGAGTGGTCATGAATATTTTGATAAAACGTTTGTTTATTTTGAAAACTCGAGTTTTCCTACTACTAGCAGTAAAACCATAAAATGTTGCAAAACCCAAATTTAAACAGAAACCCATAATGGCCATAATTACATCAAAATTCCCCAAATAAAAATTAAAACTATGATAAGTATAAAACCGTAAATTTATCGTGAGGCAGAAGTAGTAGCCACTGTCGAGTCCTCCGCTGCACCGATCCATCTAATACTGGGAATTACCGAACAGATTAAATAGAAAAGGGTGAGTTTTTGCAAACTCAGTGTGTAATCACCACAGAAAAATATACACGCAGCACAATATTCGAAATCAGTCATATATCTATATATAGTTCGGGCCTGAGCCCTTTACAGAATCGATGTGAACCTTAGCCCACTCAGATACAGAATCATATACGAATTAGAGCCTTAACCTATCTCAAATATAACATGCAGAACATAACAGAATAATAGAGTCCTACGCACTAGCCTCTACACACCAACTCCATCCAACCCTGCACACCATATAGGGATAAAATCGGCCCACCTATCCCTACACACTTTGCTGTATCGAATGCAGCACATAACCAGATAATTGCAGCTGAGCTGCCACATATCAAGCTTAAGAGCCTTTCAGAATACTTCCTCCAAAACATCAACCCATGCAATGTAACATATAAATATGACATGCTAATACGCAATTTATTAGATAATATAATCAATTCAAATATCACATCCATGCTCAGTACTGAAATCAGACAATCAGAATACTCGTTTAGGGGTCTAAGTAATGCTTATTGACCCTACAGTAGGTCCATAGTCAACTTGGGCGACCCGTGCAACATTATAGATCATTTCAGAAAAATGGACTCACACGCTCATATGGCCTGGGCGTGTTGGCCCACACGGCCCAATTTGGCCTTGGCCGTGTGATCTGGCCCAGAACCCTACATACTCGTATGGCCCACAAGGTATAGTTGGTCATCACACACGACCTCACCCAGCCATTACACGACCGTGTCCTTAGCACACGACCTGGCCTTGTCATTTACACGGCCATGTACTGCCACACGACCTACTGCATGGGCGACCACACGCCCATATGGTGTCGACAAAATCATTTTTCAGCTTTTGTCATTTTTCGTTTTCTGTGTTTTTGGGTACACACCTGATATCGATTCACCGAAAAAACACACTCAAGACTTCTCCCACCTAAAACAATAGTATCCATTACCGATTTAGCGGATTAACAAGTGAATTTGAAAACGATAACTTAACAGAAACATGACTTACCGCCCACGAAAATCTACGTTAACACCGCTAAAAACAACCAGAACGAAACTTATTGCCCAAAGTCTTCTCCTACACCACCAACTGCAGAAAATTAGATTCCTGCTCAATTGTTACACGGTTACAACGAAAAGAAAAGAGGACTTGCCGAACCGCACTAGTGCAAATCACTTTGCAAAAGAACAAGATGGATAGAAAGACGAAAGAAGGGAAAAGAGGGAAAAATACAATTGAAATTTTGGCAGAATGTTGGGGAGTGCAAAACGTCAGAAAAGAAAGGGATTTTTGAGAAAAAGAAAAGGAAAAAAATAAAAGATTGATGTGCAAATAACCTCAAAATCCCCTAGATTACTCCTCAATCCCACAAAATATTCCCACTACCCTCAATCTCCCAACCGCCCACTACTTCCACCATTTTCAGAATTTCAACTCCACTCAAACACTCCCAATCAACTCAGGTAAAAATAAATTCCCTTGCTTACACGGTGATTTAAACTCCAGACCTCTCACACTCCAACATAGACCTTAACCACCAGACCAGCAGACCCATTCTGTTATGAAATTACAAATAATTTAATATAAGCTTGCTAACTAGAAGTTGAGGCTTATTTCAGGAAAAAGCCAAATTTTTCCAAAAGCAAGGCTTGAACTTGAGACCTCCCACACACACCCAAAACACATAACCACTGAAACAGACACATAGTTGTGTCACTAAAGCATAAAAACACATTTTCAAAACTTAAGGCGTTACAACTCTACCCCCTAAAAGAAAATTTCGGCCTCAAAATTTTACCTGATAAAAAAAGGTGAGGTACTACTGACGCATTGAATCCTTCGGCTCCCAAGTAGCCTCATCAGTGCTATGATTTCGCCACAGCACTTTCACTAAAGGGACAGACTTCCTTCGTAGAACCTTAACATCGCGATCTAGAATCTGAACTAGCTTCTCCTCAAACGTTAGATCTGGCCTAATTTCAATTTCCTCCACAAGAACAATGTGCATAGGATCAGAGCGGTAGCGTCTCAACATCGAGACATGAAAAACATCATGAATGCAATCCAGCTTTGAAGGTAGTTCCAACTAATAAGCGACTGGTCCCACTCGTCTCAGAATCCAGTACTGTCCAATAAACTGAGGGCTTAGCTTGCCCTTGCAACCGAACCTCAACACCTTCTTCCATAGTGAAACCTTGAGAAAAATGAAGTCTCCCACAGAATACTCTATCTCTCAATGCTTCTGATCTGTGTAGGACTTCTGCCTATCAGAAGACGCTTTTAGTTGATCCCTAATCAATCTAACTTTATCCTCAGTTTCAGAAGCCAGTTCCGGACCTAGAACACGTCACTTACCTAACTTAGTCTAGCACAAGGTAATGCGACACTTACGACTATACAAGGCCTCGTAAGGTGCCATTTGTATACTAGATTGATAGCTGTTATTGTAGGTGAACTCTGCTAATGGCAAGTACTCCTCCCAACTGCCTCGAAAATCGATAACACGGCTCCTCAACATGTCCTCTATTATCTGAATCACCCTCTTCAACTGACCATCTGTCTGAGGATGAAAAGTAGTACTGAAGCCTAATCTTGAACCTAGAGTCTTATAAAGCTTCTTCCAAAATCGAGACGTGAAACGTAGATTCCTATTCGATATGATCGAGACGGGTACCCCTTGTAGCCTCACTATTTCAGAGATGTGGAGTTTAGCTAATTTTTGTATAGAGAAGTTTGTCCTAATCGAGATGAAGTGAGCAGATTTGGTCAATCGGTCCACGATGACCCAGACAGAATCCTTCTTAGTGGGTGTTAGAGGCAACCCACTAACGAAGTCCATCGTTACTCTCTCCTATTTCCATAACAGTATCTTTACTGACTGCAGCAAACCCGAAAGTAACTGTTGCTCAGCCTTAACCTACTGACAAGTCAAATAGTGAGCAACGAAGTCAGTAACTTCACTCTTCAACCCTGGCCACCAATACAACTCTCGCAGGTTTCGGTACATTTTATTCCCGCCGGGATGTATAGTATAAGGGCTACTATGCGCCTCCTTCAGAATCGACAGTCTCATATCCTCATCATTCGGTACACAAATTTGACTGTGGAAAGACAGTACCCAATCATTGTTAACCCCAAAATCAGTAGTAGCACCACTCTCAACCTGACGAAAACGCAACTCAAGAGACTTATCCCTCAACTGTTTATCTCTGATTTGATCAATCCATATCGGTTTAACTTGAAGTTCTGCCAGCAGACTCCCATCATCGAAAAGACTAAGTCGAGCGAACATCACTCTCAGATTGGTTATGGTTCTACGGCTAAACGCATCAGCCACTACAT
This sequence comes from Gossypium arboreum, assembly GCF_025698485.1. Classification (NCBI taxonomy): domain Eukaryota; kingdom Viridiplantae; phylum Streptophyta; class Magnoliopsida; order Malvales; family Malvaceae; genus Gossypium; species Gossypium arboreum. The sequence goes on along the minus strand of NC_069073.1, from coordinate 6,420,490 downwards.
TGGCCTTACTAGGATGGTACTCAATTGTACAATCATAATCTTTAAGCAGCTCTACCCATCTACGCTGCCTAAGATTTAACTCCTTCTGAATGAGGAGGTACTTGAGGCTCTTATAATCAGTATAGATAGTACACTTCTCACCGTATAGGTAGTGCCTCCAGATTTTCAAAACAAACACTACCGCAGCTAATTTCAAATCATGCGTAGGATAGTTTGCTTTGTGAGTTTTGAGCTGACGAGATGCATACGCTACCACCTTACCATCCTACATCAATACACACCTTAAACTGACGTGTGAAGCATCATTATAAACCACGAAGTCTCTACCAGGCTCAAGCTGGATCAGAATAGGAGCTCGAGTCAGAACAGTTTTGAGCTTATCAAAGCTCTCCTGCTATACATCAGTCCAAACGAAAAGAACTCCCTTACGCAAAAACTTTGTCATCAGAGTTACGATCAAGGAGAACCCTTCTACAAAGCGACAATAATACCTTACCAGCCCCAGAAAGCTACGAATTTCAGACACATTCCTCAGCTGTTTCCAATCTAACATAGCCTCAATCTTACGAGGATCAACACGAATCCCCTCAGTAGAAACCACATAACCCAAAAAGGCTACTTCTTAGAGCCAGAACTCGCACTTACTGAACTTCGCATACAATTATTTCTCCCGAAGAATCTATAGTACCACCCTGAGATGTTCATCGTGCTCATCTTCAGTTTTAGAATACACAAGAATATCATCAATGAATACAACCATAAATTGGTCCAGATAAGGCCAGAACACACGGTTCATCAAGTTTATAAATGCCGCTGGTGCATTATTTAACCCAAAAGGTATAACCAGGAACTCATAATGTCCATACCGAGTCCTAAATGTCATCTTATGCACATCGGTCTCCTTAACTCTCAACTGATGATATCCTGAACGTAGATCAATCTTAGAGAAAACTGAAGCTCCTCGAAACTGATCGAACATATCATTTATCCTCGATAGGGGTACTTATTCTTAATGGTCAGCTTATTCAGTTACTGGTAGTCGATACACATCCTCATCATCCCATCTTTCTTTTTAACAAATAAAACAGGTCTTCCCCACAGAGACACACTGGGACGAATAAACCCTCGATCCAACAATTCTTAAATTTGAGCCTTAAACTCCGTAAGCTCCTTTGGTGCCCTTCAGTAAGGTGCAATAGACACCGGAGCTGCACCCGGAATAAGGTCGATCCCAAATTCTACTTATCGACTTAGAGGCAAACCCAGTAATTCCTCAAGAAAAATATCTGAAAATTCCCTGACAATTCTAATGTCCTTAATCGAAGAGTCCCCAGAATCTGTAACACTGATGTAGGCCAAGAATGCCTCACATCCTTTCCAAACCAATTTTTTTGCCACCAACGTAGAAATCACATTAGTCAGATAGTCTCATCGTTCCCCAATTACCACTACCTCATTGTCCTCCTCGATCCTCAAGAAAACTATTTTTGTGGCACAGTCCAGACTCATTCGATGTTTAACCAGCCAGTCCATGCCCAAAATCAAGTCGAACTCCCTAAATGGAAGCTCTATCAAATTGGCCAAAAATACTGTCTATTGAACCTCTAACGGAACGTCTCTAAATAGTTTACTCACTCGGATGGATTGTCCCAACAGACTCACAACAGTTACCTCACAAGAAGTACTCTCAATCAGAATGCTCAAGGTTTCAGCCGCAGTACTCGCTACGTATGAGTGTGTAGAGCCTATATCTATTAGTGCAAAGTAAGGTACATTAAAATTAAAAACGTACCCGTAATGATGTCCGAAGCATCTCGATCCTCACAGCGACGAGCAGCATAAACCAGTACAAGCTGACTCACCTCAGTCGGTCTAACACATCTACCCGGTACTCTCTGTCCTCGGCCCATACCATTACCGCCCCTAACCTAACCTTAGCCCCTAGGTGGCTGCTGAACTACTTTCGGTAACTGTGCAGTGCCACTAACCAGAGCTTGTATCTTATCAGTTCTCAACAGACAATCCCGAACATGGTGCTTAGTCGACCCACATCTCAAACATGCCTCAGTAGTCCTCCAACACCCGCTCGGATGACATCTACTATAGTGCCCACAAAGCGCCACCCTAGTAGGTGCAACATGAGACCCAGATCTCACTGTCCCATCTGATCTGACATTTTTCTTAGGCTTTATCGCAGAACTTGAAAGCTCCGATTCCCTCTTGTTTTTCCTCTCTCTCGATTTTGGCGCTCAGCATTCTTAACTTCCTCAGTGATTTTCGCCTTCTCAACCAGTGTAGTAAATTCATGCTCCCTCTGTGGAGCTATCAGAACTCGTAAACTGTCTCTGAGGCTATCTTCGAAGTGGACACATCTCTCACATTCGGTCACCACCATGCCACGCGTATAACAGCTCAATCTCAGAAACTCGACCTTATACTCGGTCACCGAACGGTCTCTCTGGGTGAGATTAAGGAACTCACGTCTCCTAGCATCAATGTAATTGGATCCTACATACTTACTCTGGAAGGCCGACTTAAAGTAATCCCAAGTCAATCGATCGGGCTAAGTGTCTTCTTTAACCGTCAGCCACTACTGGTATGCTTCGTCACGAAACAGAGAAACAACCCCCTTAAGCTTCTGCTCAGCAGTAAATTCTAGGTCGTCCATAACTCTTTCCGTGGCCTCCATCCAATATTCGACCACGTTAGGGGAGACTCTAGTGACACCCCTGAATAACTCAGTCCTATTGGACTGGAGTGGTTTCGTAACTGACCCACGGTCTCCAGATCCAGTGTGGGGTCCAACAACCCTCTCTAAAATTCTGAGCATAGCCTGGGACAGTGCATCGTCCCCAGCCATGCGGTCCTGAGACCCAGTCTTTGTAGCAGGTGAAACCGGCGTCTCACTCATATCTAGATTCGATAGATTTCCAGATGATGAGGACCTAGCTCGAGCCCCTCCACGGTCTCTACCACGGCCTTTAGTACCCCGTCCGCGGATACCTCATCAGCTCATCGTAAATTTTAGAATTTATCTGTATTAATAGTTTTATGCATCAATTACAGTTTCGATATTCATTAACCAAAAGTTTTATGCAGAGCAGTATCATTAATTTCAAGTTTGTTTTCGTAAATCGCAGTCTCACTACAGTTTCAGTTTCACTACCGTTTTTAGTTTACACTAACTAAAGTATTTTTCGTATAGTATACTACCTATGGCTATTTAAAACAAGCTAATAGTATTTTCAGATAAATCTAAAAAGAGTTTTAGAACACTTACAGGATCGACGCTGGAGACTCGGTGTACCACATACTTTGTCTAAAAATATTTCAAATTATTTAAAAATTGTTTTTTAAAATTAATCTTTAAAACCCAAATCCACAGTCGAGTTTTGTAACTTGGCTCTGATACCACTAAATGTAACACCTCAAACCCGACCTGGATGTTATGATGGAATCTGGAGATGTCACATGATAGTGCTTTTGAAATCATATTGTTGCTATCACCTCATTTCCGTTTTAAAACACTACATTATCTTAACACTAGTTTTTAAACTGAGTCACCTATTTAGTTTATCATCTTCAAAACGTTAACCTACGCGAAAGCTTTCGAAACTGTTGAGTGGTCGTGGATATTTTGATAAAACTTTTGTTTTTTTTTGAAAACCCGAGTTTTCCTACTACTAGCAGTAAAACCAGAAAATGTTGCAAAACCTAAATTTAAACAAAAACCCGTAATGGCCATAATTACATCAAAATTTCCCAAATAAAAATTAAAACCATGATAAGTATAAAATCGTAAATTTATCGTGAGGTAGAAGCAGTGGTCACTGTCAAATCCTCCGCTACACCGATCCATCTAATGCTGGGGATTACCTGAACAAATTAAACAGAAAAGCGTGAGTTTTTGCAAACTCAGTGTGTAATCCCCACAGAAAAATATACGCACAGCACAAAATCTGAAATCAGTCATATATCTATATATAGTTCGGGCCTGAGCCCTTTATAGAATCGGTGTGGACCTTAACCCACTCAGATACAGAATCAGATACGAATTAGGACCTTAACCCATCTCAGATATAACATGCAGAATAGAACAGAATAACAGAGTCCTAACCACTAGCCTTTACACACCAACTATGTCCAACCCTGCACACCATGTGGGGATAAAATCGACCCACCCATCCCTACACACCATGTTGTACTGAATGTAGCACATAATCAGATAATTGCAGCTGAGCTGCCCGATATCAGGCTTAAGATCCTTTCAAAATACTTCCTCCGAAACATCAACCCAACTTCGATGCAATGCAACATACAAATATGACATGCTAATTTTCAATTTATCAGATCATACAATCAATTCATATATCACAGTTCATGCTCAGTACCAAATCAGACAGTCAGAATACTTGTTTAGGGGCCTAAGTAACGCTTACCGACCCAACAATAGGTCCACAGTCGACTTGGATGACTCGTGCAACCTTACAGATCATTTCAGAAAAATAGGCTCACACGCCCATGTGGCCAGCCCGTGTTGGCCCACACTGCCCAATTTCCACACGGCCTAGCCTAGAATCTTAAACGCTCGTGTGGTTCACCCGTGTGGGCCCACAAGCCTGTTTGGCCCACACAGCCCAGTTGGTCGAACTCATATGTCGAACACGGCCTCACCCGACCATTACACGATCGTGTCTTTCGCTCATGGTGTGGCTTCGTTATTCATACGGTCGTGTACTGCGACACGGCCTACCACATGGACGACCACACACTCGTGTGGCATCGACAGAATCATTTTTCAGCATTCGTCGTTTCTCATTTTCTGTGTTTTCGGGTACACACCTGATATCGATTCACCGAAGAAACATACTCAAGACTTCTGCAACCTAAAACCGCAGCATCCATTACTGATTTAGTGGATTAACAAGCGAATTCAAAAATGATAACTTAACAAAAACGAGACTTACCGCCTATGAAAACCTACGTTACCACTGCTAAAAACAACTGGAGCGAAACTTACTGCCCAAAGTCTTCTCCTACACCATCAACTGCAGAAAATTAGATTCCTGCTCAATTGTTACACAGTTACAACGGAAAAAAAAAGGACTTACCGAACCTGCACTAGTGCAAATCACTTTGCAAAAGAGCAAGATGGATAAAAAGACGAAATAAGGGAAAAGAGGAAAAAAAATACAATTGAAATTTTGGCAGGGTGTTGGGGAGTGCAAAACGTTAGAAAAGAAAGGGATTTCCGGAAAAAAGAAAAAGAAAAAAAATAAAAGCTTGATGTACAGATAACCCCCAAATCCCTTAGATTACTCCTCAATTCCACAAAATATTCCCACTACCCCTCAATCTTCCAAAACTACCCACTACTTCCACCATCATCAGAATTTCAACTCCACTCAAACACTCTCAGTCAACCGAGGTAAAAATAAATTCCCTTACTTACACGGTGATTTAAACTCCAGACCTCCCACATTCCAACACACACCTTAATCCCCAGACCAACAGACCCATTCTAATATGAAATTACAACTAATTTAATATAAGCCTGCTGACTAAAAGTTAAGGCTTATTTCAAGAAAAAGCCAAATTTTGGAAAAAGTAAGACTTGAACTTGGGACCTCCCACACACGCCCAGAACACATAACCACTGAAACAGACATATAGTTGTGTCACTCAAGCACAAAAACACATTTTCAAAACTTGGGGCATTACATTTCATTTGAATCAAAACATAACAAATGAGTTAAACATACAATTTTAACCTCATATAAAACATTCCACACCTATTCATCAATTACACTTAACAATTCAATGTCATGAAATACTCATCAACCAAGTTATCCTAACACCAAACCTTATATATGTCACACCATAAAAACTAGACTACATTTTACAAGCATATTTCAAGTTGCTAATGTTCAAATACATTTCCATTTGACCAACCATTTCTAACTCATTTCATACCATTCCATATGTCATTCATATAGTTATATATCATCATAACCTTAAGCATGAAATACATATATATTCATCTCTATATATGAACCAAAACACTAACCAAACATATCATACGAAATGGTTAAGTCAAATTGCCAAGAGCAAACACATTTACATACTAAGACGTACCACAAGACACCTTATAACTAATCCATTTAGCAATCATTCTAACTAACCACAAGACACCTTATAACTAATCCATTTAGCAATCATTCTAACTATCCTTTGGCACAGTGTGACATATCTATATATAACATCAATCAAATGCATTAGAGGCATTCTCAAATCATAGATGATTTAAACCCTAATCAAAGTCATGTAATCATATATACATTAACATTGCCAAATACCTTTCATTTTCCATTCAATGGTTAAATTTATATTTTCAAAAAAGTGAACATCAACTGATAGAATTTTAGTAAAATGGACTTGGATACACACATGAATGTAATGTTCATACAAGCTGACATTATAACCGAATTGCTCACACAAGTAACATTATATCGAGGTTACCTGTATGGGCTAAACCTGCGATACATTTAACTTGAGAATCTACAATAAATGCTAGATCTTGTAACAACATGTAAATCCCTGATCAAATACATGTATAACCCTAATAGCATGCCATACGTATCCTAATTTTTACAAAGTTCACTCGGGCATTACTTTCGTATAAATGTCAATATCAAATCATGTACATATTTCATTTTTTATTTACAACGCATACAATCAACCAATAATCATATTAACATATTGCATTATCTCCATATAACCAATTTTTACACGAATTTGCAATTCAGTCCAATACAAGACATTTGTGCCAAATTTCCTAATTCTACAAAATTCTAACAAGTTCCATATGAACTTACCTGGTCAAAACAACATATGAATTGAATCGTTGGGGACTAACCAACCATTTTGGCTTTTCCTCAATTATCTCCGATTTGATTCAATTATTAATCTATACAATTATTTCATTCAATTTATCAATACCAAACATTTATATATTATGCCATGACATGAAAGAACCTATATAATTTTATTTTTTGGATACCCCTAAAGTTTTACATTTTATTCAATTTAGTAATTAAAACCGAAATAACTATATCTTTCAAATTTGGGCCTCGATTTAAAATTTGACTTCAATTATATTCATTATAGACCCTCTACTATCTATTTATACCAACATTTCAAAATAATTTCGCATTTTATTTCCTTTAGACCTTATGTACAAAACTAACTATTAAACTTTACAATCTAGTCATTTTTCATAATCTAAACTTAAAATTTATCAATTTAACACCAATTTTTTTAAAATTAAACAATGACAACTTTTAAAAACTTTAAATTTTTTACAAATTAGTACATGGGCATGCTAAATCAAGCTCCTATGACCTCAAAAACGTCAAAATTACAAGAAAATGACTTGAAATTTTAAATTTAAAGCTTTGAAACTCTTCTCCCTTCTATTTTTTCTTAGTTTTGGAAGGTAGGAACTTATGATTTAATTAACTTAATTAACCTTATTTACTTAATTAATTAAACCAAATTTTAAGCTTAAGTGGATTGTGTCATCATCCATTAAATCCTATTGAAAAATGGTTTAATTACCATTTTAAATCTTTCACTAATTGCAATTTAAATATTTAAGTCTTTGGCCAATTAAAAACCTATAACGATTGGACTTTTACAATTTAGTCCATATACCTAAATTAACAATGAATTTAAAAATCATTGGACTAAAATTTAATAAAATTTTATACTAACTTCGTAAATATTTTTATTTAATATTTACAGAATTGGTTTATAGAAATGAGGTTCCAAAACCGTCTTTTCCGCACTATTAAAAAAATTAAATTGTTACATTTTTAATAAAGGCTAAGAAACCATTGGTGACCCAGTTGAATAGACAAGGTGAGAGTGGGTCCCTTTGTTGAAGGCTTCTTTTTGGTTAGATAATTCATTTAACTTCCCCATTGAAAATAATATTAAAAGAAGTTGTCGTCCATTATTTGTTGTGTCCAGAAATTACAGAAGCCTATACATTTTATGATAAGTTCCAAAAAAGTCCATGAAACATTTTCGTAGGCTTTGTCTAGATCAAGTTTAATGGCCATAATACCTTTTTCATCCCTATTTTCTCCTTTTGATAACATGGAAGGCTTCATGTTCTATGACAATGTTATTTTAAATCTGCCTTCCAGGGACAAAAATCGATTGTGCTATGGAAATGATTGTAGGCAGAATGGACGAGTCATTAGCAGTTTCGAGATTAGAGACTTTGTCAGGTTAGTGTCATTGATCCTTTCAGTCATGTCACCACAACTAAAAAAGTTTTGCACTAGTTCAACGACTTCTTTCTTGATGGTTCCCCAAACTTGATGGTAAAACAATCTTGTGAACCTATCTAGCTCTAGTGCTTTAAGGGCCCCTAAATCCCTAAATTAAAAACAACATTCTTGATCTCATCTTGAGATCATTTCCTTTGCAAAGATGCATTCAAGTAAGAAGTAATCACACTCTCAATGTTCTTCAATTCACGAGCAAGAGATTGAGTCGAAAAGATCATTGAAAAAAACCTTAGAAACAGATTACTCACTTCGTCTTCTTCTTCCTCACATAGACCATTTACGTTCTTAAGTCTTTGGATAGAGTTTATTCTTACATGATTCACTTTTGTCGCATGGAAGTGTTTGATATTTTTGTCCCTGTATTTGAGCCACTTAACCCTCGAACGTTGGTTCCAATAAGATTCCTCCAATTTTCAGAGAGTCTCATGCTCTTTCTTGATAGTCTCATTCATTTTCCTCCTAACATTCCCAAATTTCTGCTGTTCCATTGAGTGAGCGTATTTCTTACAGATTAGGTGCATTGTTGGAAGTGAGGTAAGTTTTCATAAGCTTTTTCGCATTCAGAATCAAAGGTCCTTTAGATTTGAATTCGAAGAACACTAAGATGAGGGAATGGTACGAGTATATAGTTGGTTTTGCAATGCCATTAGCTTCACTAAAAAGTCCACCCCAATAGGTATTGACAAAGCATTTGTTGTATAAAATCCGTATTAAGTCTGTTATTTGAGCAAGTGTATCAACTTCCAGAAATTCACATTTTCCCAATTTAAATAGTTAAATCCTGATTATCACTCTCCCAAGTCCAGGATTAATATGGCCTTTGTATACTTTAATGTTGGCCACTAGTGTTGAGTTGTTCAGGCACAAAGTCAGAAAATTTTTTTAGGGGCCAAAATTAAATTGTAATTTTTATTATAGAAGGATTAAATCAAAATTTTATCATTTTTAGGCTGCAAAGTATAATTTTACTTTTACTAGTTTACAATTTTTAGTTTTAAAATTTTTAAAGGGTCGAAAATGAAAAAGAATTATTTTAAGGAGGTTGGGCCCTGCCAACCCCTTAGATGCGCCCTTGGAAATAGTTTTTGTAATGATTTGTGATTCAAGCATAAGAGGATTAAGGCTTAAGAAAATATTTTTATATCAATATAAATATTTTATGACTACATTTAAATATTTTTTATTTAATGAATATTAATTCAGGTGGGCATAAATTAGCTCAAATTAAAAAAAGAAATAGATCTAATTCAATTTTAAAAAAAAAACAAATATATTTGTTAATTTAGTTTCCTCTATTAACATGACATGACGTGACGGGATAAACATTCAATCCATCAAATGTACAAAGGACAATTATGAGCATAGATCATAGGACTCATTTTATAATATTTTCAATTAACACAAAGTTATTATGCCTAAATAAACTCTTTATAATTTTAAAAATGTGTTCACGCTTAAAAAGTAACTCTTTTAAAAAGGGATAAATGGGTCTTTCAAAAGATTTTAAAAAGGATGATCAAGTAAAAGATAGTTTTCGTTTATAGTTTCAAACGAAATTAACAAAGAAAGAAATCAACAATACTTTTAACGGGTATAACAATATTAATATACATAAACTCTTAAACATATTTTTAAATGCTATTATAAAAATTATATATAAACAAATACATGGATTAGCCCTCCCTCTATTCCAACGCTAAAGTTAAAAAAAAAAAAAAAAAACGAAAACAAAATGTGGTTCTCTCTCATTCTTTCTTTTTTCTAGTACATTTTATCTACTCATCATTCACTAAACCAATTTATATGGTTCTCCTTAGTTTCCATTAAAAATTTTAAAACCTTGTGGCAACCAAGAGATTTAAGAAAAAGAAAAAAAGGGTCTTCATCTGCTTCGTTGATAGTATATGCCCAGCAACTGCCGCAATACGAGGCATGTCAAAGTGGTGAAAAAGGGCTGCCCGGGTGGTCTTAATCTGATAGCGGCGGCTGACGGCGGAGATGGGTTGTAAGGCACCGCACCGAAAACATTTGAACCATTTGAATTGGTAGTGTTTAAGATGGAAGAAGTTGTGCTACACATTCACCATTGCCAATCAATTATTTATATTCATATAAAGAAAAGTAATAATGGAAATGAAAGTTTACCTTGTGGATTGATACTGACAGGTCCCACTACCTGAAATATTTATGGGTCAAAGATGAATAAATCCCCAAGAAAATATGAAGAAGCTTGTACCATATTTATTAATATAAATATTTAGGAAAAACCTCTAATTTCATTATTCTCCTAGTTGTAAAGCTTCTCCAAAATCAACCCACCATTTTATCTAAATCTAACAAATGACCTAACAAGGTTTTGATATCATCAATTACATGAAAAAACATGTTATTAGCCCCTATACTTTTACCGATTTTGAAATTTAATCTTTATACTTTAAAAGTTAAACCAATTATTATCATTGTTCATAATTTTCTTCAGAATTTATCAACTGCACCAAGGGAGCTAGCAAGGACTAGGCCCCCTAAAATAGGAAAATATCATACTGTTCCCTTTATATTTTATAAATTAAAAATTAGTAAATAGTCAAATTGCACTTTACCCCTAAAAATCTTTTAAATTTTATAAAGATATAAGTTAATACAATGATGGAATTATATTTTAACTCTCATAAAAATATATAACTCATTTTCACTCCCCCAAAAAAAAGCTTTGGCTTTGCCTCTGTCACCAATTATATACCACATCATATGAGGGTAGCTTAATTAATATGTCAAGTTGACAAAAAATACTAACAATGTTAACGATTTGGGTTGAGATTTATAAATTATAAAAGTAAGAGGGCTTGATTTTTAATTTTTTTAATCAAAATATAAGGACTAAAAGTAAATTTTAACCAAAATTATTTTATGAAATTTCTTACTACATGAGTAATCTCAATTTTAGTAAGGGTGATTATTTTGTAATCTTAATCTGACTGCAGAGATGACATGAAAAAAAGGGTGAAGTAGGTGTTTCCAATTGATGGGAAAGTTGCATGAAATACATTTTAAGTACCATCAATATTTATTTACTTATTTATTTATTAATATATTTTTAAATGAGATATAAGAATCTGCAATTAAACCTTTTAAAACAGTTTGGGACCAAAATGGAGGAATACTTTTGGTTAAAATAACCCCAAAAAACCTTTTTAATTTTATTTGAATAATGCTTTCAAAAATTCATTTTAATAAATTTGTATCCTTCTTCCATTTGACATAAAAAATTATTTAAAATATTTAGATTTTTGATAATTTTTTTAAAAATTAAGTATTAAATAAAAAATTATAAGTACCAAAATTATATTATTAAACCTTTTAGTATATTACTGAAAATTAATTACTTAATATGAGTTATTAAATACATTTTTAAGGAATAAAATTAATTTTGTATAATTTTATACATAAAATTTTGATTTGATTTAATTTTTATTAATCGTTAACAACATTATTGAATTAGTACTATTTTAAGTTGATACATTGCATACATAAATAATTATATTAATTTGATATAAAATAAATATTTATGCATCTATTTAAATGTGTATAATCAAATCAAAATAAAAATTTGTGTATACATATGAACTACAATTCAAGTTTTATGCGTTAAATTACACATTGGACCAAAGTTTATATATAAATTTAATATCTGTCTATTTTAATTATTAAAATCTTTTAATATTTTATAAAATATATTATTATTTTTAAAAATTGAAGTAATTTTCAAAATATCTCCGGTTCCGGTTAGCAACATTGCAAATAAAATATAGGAAATATCAAAATGAATGAAAGAAATTGGGCACATTTATTTAGTCAATACTCAGATGCAGTAATAATTATGTGGTGAGCTGGATCAGATTACGGTCCAAATTACTTATTTTATTATATTAGCATTTAAAATATTAAATTTATTTTGAAAATTATGAATTTAGCCGAGCTAGGTATAGTGAAATGCAGAACTTACTTGGATCAATGTTGGTGGTAACAGCAGTGCCTCCAAAATTACAGCTACTAGGAACAGGGTTCTTCCTGAAATAGCTGTTAAATGCATAGGAAGCATGTGCATGAACCGTGTTGGGATTGTAACACATCCCTCCTGGCTGAATTGCTGCACAGTCTGCACCACCATGCCCACATGCATAGTCTAGTGCTACTTGTACTGCCCTTTCTGATGCACTTTGGCTTGCTACACACCAGCTTCCCCCCAATCCCCCGCTCGTAGTTGTTGCCGGTGCCATCGTCATCGGTGTCATTATCATCGGAGATGCCGTATCCGGGTTCGAAGTTGGGTTCAGTACTGGACTTGATGAAGTAGGAGTCGTGGTTGGAATTATTGTTGGCATAGTCGTTATTGGAGTTGTTATGTCCTTTTGTTCACTAGATATATCGACCTTCCTTGAAACACCTCGACCTGTATCACATTTAATTCCGATTAAGCACAAGATTCGAGATCAACATTAAAGAAATTAATCTCCTAATATTCAAAATTGGAGTAGCATAGATGTAAACCATGTTGAGACAAGACATAGAAGTACTGTTGAAATGAAGACTAAATGAAAATAATTTGGTAAGAAAAGGAACAGACTGATTAACAAGACAAGCAAGCAAAGAGTTGATTGTTGTATATGCAATAATTAATGATTCAAAAAAAAAAAAAGTGAAATGTTCAAAGTTGAAGAACAATGATTAAGATTTTCAAAGAAGAAGCAATGAGTAGGACTGTCCTGTATACTGTACAACTTATACAAAAGGATCTCTCCTCTAAAAGAAAAAAAAGAAGGCATTGCCCACATGGGAAAGCCATTAAAATGAGGAATTCACAACTGGGAAACTGATACCACAATTCAAAAACAAGATGAACAAATTGAACAACATAAAAATAGGAAAAAGGAGAAACCCAAATTACCAGGAGAGAATAAGAGACAAAACAGGAGGAATATTTTAGTGGAAATTGTAGTTGAGACCATTTCTGTAACTTCCTGCTTCTTCTTTTTTGGGTTGGGACAAAGAAGAGCGAATTAAAGGGTGTGATAAACTACAGAAAACATGAATGATGGTGCGAAAAAGAAGGAATTTTGGGAATGGATATAGAGAGAGAGAGTGTGTGTAGTGTGGTTGTTTTGAGAGGAAGAAGAAGCAAAGGAGGGAAAAAATATGAGAATGAAGGTTGAAAAAAGGAAGCAAAGATGGAAAAGTGCTTTGGAATTTAGGTTTGGTAAGTGGTGATAGTAATGATGGGGTTTATGTGTGCATTTTTGCCTTTCACTTTTTTTTTTCCTTATATTTTATCCATGACTTCATTCATTGGTGTTTTTGCTTTCCTTTTTTTTTTTTGGCTCTAGTGACAAATTTATATGAATTCAAGTAGATTGGTGTTAAGTCTAGAACTTGATCCTTTGTAATCCACTTTATATGAACAATACATTAAATATAAATATCAATTATTTTAAATATACATATTGATGTTTCTCTTTGTTTATGCAATTGTCTCATACTTTCATTTTCACTGTTTTATAAAATTATCAAAAAGAAATCATGAAAGTCTTGTAATCCATGTGAACGAGCTTGTCTTTTGCAAGATATCTGCCCTTTTCTTCATTTTTTTTTTCTTTTTTCTTTTTGCCTTTATATATATTTGAACAAATTAAGCTTTGTATTTGAATATTACAAAATGGGGTATTTAAACAGCAAATTCGTGATATTTGATAAGGAGTAAAACGAGTTCATTTATTTCATATTCTTCAAAAACAAAAATTTTAAAAAAAAATTCAAGAAATTGTTTTTGTTGTCTTGCTTTTGTTTGGGTTTAGATCGAGTTTTGAGGAAGTTTTCGTGGTTGGACTTTTGTCAATGTGACTACCAGCTGCATAAGTTGAATTTGTCTTTCCTTTTCTATTTACTTTATTCTTGTTATATTTCTTGTTGATGGCACTAGGGTTTTTTTTTTTTTTTTTTTTAAAAAAAACTGCAACATCTACCAGTTTAATTAAAGAAGTTGAAAAAAGACCAGAGAAATTATGCAATTAAAGAAGTTACACTAAGAGTGAAGACCCACACTGAAATTGTAATAATAAATGAAAATTAGGATATTTTGGTCTATCACATTTTAAAAAAATAATTAGCTAGTACAAATAAAATGAATCACTTGAGAACTACTTCCATATAATATAAGTTTAACTCAGTTTTTTTTAAATATAATAATTATCTACATCCAACTTATTCTTCTTCAAACATCTTAGTTGTGCCCCAAAATAGCATATTCATTGAATTTTTTTTTTTTTTATGAAAAAAAGGACAGTACTGAGCAATAAAGATGATTCAAAGGCCCAATACAAGGAAGAGAATCAAATAAATTCATGCAACTATCACGTGTTAAAGAAAAGATATGCACACTTTAACTGAAAGTTAAACCAAGCCAGCTCGACTGACAAACAATACCAGCCTAATGAAGTCGGAAGAGAAAAACATGCAAGCTCCATCAAACAAAACAAGATAATCAAAGCCTAGAAGGGTTCCAACCAATAAAAAGCTAATGTGTTGATTACCTAGCTTTTGCCAAAGGAGGAACTCTCGTCGCTGTAAAAGAATCGAGAAAGAACCATGAAGTCAAGGCCAGCCTTCCTAAGAATCATCACCCCAACAACCTCTGAGGGTGGCAGCCTCACATTGACAGAGAGAGGAGGCAGAACACAGTCAGAAGCCACCTCAAAGGAAGGGGCTTATTTTTCAGGGAAAAGAGAGGAAAATAAATAAGAGACTAAGAGATGAGAAGAGAAGAAAAACAAGAGGGTGGAAGGAAGAGCTGGAAGAAATCGAGCAATCAGCCTAGTGGGTGGCCGACCACTCAAGCGGAGTAGCTAGAGTTTGAGGAGCCTTGTAGAGAGGAGGAGAAAAGCCTTTTAGAGTCTTGGTTGCCTTTCTCAACCAAAAGCTTAGACTCCTGTAAAACATAGTAAATATTTGAGCACCTTGGATATAAGGGAACAAGAGAGAAATGTAAATAACCAAATCAATCATTAGTAAATCAAGTGCTCTCTATAATGTTGAGGAGGCAGAGGCAGATGCCATTGCCAGTCAGCTTCTCTTTTCAAGTATGTACAATTGGACATCGCCAAAGCACCCAAAATACAACACATTGAAATCTTTGATTGTAACTGTAATATGATCCTACGTAGCCGCTTTTACAATCCTTTGCTTGATAGCCAGGCAAAACAAAAACAAAATTAAAAATGGATTTTAGTAGTTATGCTGCCATGTTTGGGGTAATTGCCTAGGTGACGGCCCTTGCAGATCATTTAAAATCAAATCCCGGAGATTTTGCTGCTGCTGCTGTTGTGGCTGTTCTATTGCCATCGCTGCATGAGAATTGTAAATACTGGGGTATCCCAAAGCTTCATGAAGCTGCTGTGCTAGTTGCTGAGCTTGTTGATAACCTGCATGCTGGTGATTTTGCCCGTTTAAACTGTAATAAGCATTATCCGGAATAGTTGATGTGGTTCTTGTACCATGTCTATAATCCCATGCAGCAGAGCCATCGTTCTGGTAATATGCAAATGATAAAAAGAAAAAGAAAGAGTTAATCGTCTTGCTCTAAACAGTATGCTACATGTAGTACTATCAAAAATACTTATTGTTAGTACCTGTTGAAGTAGGTTGAAATTAGCTCCTCCGTTGCTGTACTGAGAGCGTAAAAAGTCATCATATGCAGCTTTGCTGCCTGCCGAATCAGCCAATAGATCATGAAGAAAGCTACCAGGAGAACCAGAAGAATTCTCTAGACTTCGATAACCAGAGGTGTAAGAACTCGACCAAGGCAAGCTGCTGCTCATACTAGTGCTACTGTAGCGTTGGAGATCATATTTTGTCTCCATATGAGATTCATGGAACACATTGCCATTTGGAAATTCTTGTTGCAAAGCAGATGGTGTATATGTATGCCCTTGAGGTACGGCTCGGTAGCCAGTTTGAGGATAAGAATATGCATACAAATGCTCCTTTAGTACAGGTCCTGTCGCGGGGTTGGCACCTTCAAGGGCCAGTGAGGAAGGCTGATATACAGAAAAAGGTTCAGAATTTAAAAGCTGAATCATCAAACCAGTTTAAAATAATAATAATTTCCTAAGTCCTTTTAAGTAGAGGCACAGCAAACTCAAATCCTCATTTACTAGGAATGCAAGGCCAGACTCACCATAGATTTGACAGCATGACATATAGTTTAAATAATAAATGTGTTGGCCTTTCCATAATGAAAAGATAACCACTAATTTAACTGACACTAATAATGGAGTTAATAAGTGGTCTAAAGATCTTTCATTTGTGAGTTGGAAGTCTATACCTATCCCTACAACATCTCAGAAAATTAACCGAACAAAGCAAAGTCTAGGGTAGGAAAATCCAATAATTTATGGCCAATTGTCAATATGTACATATGAAATAAGGTTAAGCTATACAATAATGCATTTATCTGCGGATCATGCAAGTTTTTGCTGGCCAATATGCATGATTTCCTTACTATCTCAATCCCATGTCTGTTGTCAAATATTCAAATATTATGAAGTAGATCGTTTGATACTATCTCCTTTCTTTCTAGTAAAGGTTCATCTAACAGAAAAACTTCAAAATAAGAGAAAACAAAGAGACACTTTGATCACACTGCCTTCCTCTTATGCCTATCACATTACAAAAAAAAAAAAAGGGGGATGCCTATGCAAACCAAGCATCCAACTCGCCTGAAAGGGTCTAAAGTATTTTTGTTGCCTAGCTCTAAGGCCCAAGGCAGTGGTGCACCTAGGCCCACACCTTCACAACATTGATTTTACCTAACTTAAAACTTTTGAGCCACCCAGGAGAGAAGATTCTTGATTTCGTACCTGAGACATAGATGTGATTGGATTCTTAACAGATGATGCAGAACCAATGTATCTAGATGAAATTGACTGTGATGCAAGAAATGCAGCAGGATCTCTAGCCTTTGGAGATTGAATAGCCGCTGCCAATAAATCGCTAGGCAAAGTGTTGGAGTATGATTCCTAGCACCCAAAAGTAACAAGATCAGTACAAAGCTCCCAAAGAAGATGAAACCAGAAAAAGCATTGACAAGTAATTGCACAAGCAAGTATAAAGAGCATATTTCATAAATGAACACCAAGGGGGAAAAGCCACTGAAAAATGTAGTAGGCATTAGAGAGAACATGGCATGCTGAGCATTGCACAGGTAACCAACACAGTGGATGAGAAAAAACATAGGCCTTTCATAAACATAGTAAAGGCTTATTGATATTCTAATGAAAGAAAGAAAATAGCTCTCAAGTTTTGCATCTTCATAAAATATTGGCAATGCTATTCTGTATAACAACAAGCACTGGTAAATATTTCTTTTTTTCAGAAAAGCCGACGGTTACCATTGCAGAAAATGAGACAAGATGCTGTCAGGGTATCATAAACACAACAAAGAAAGAAGTATGTACCACTTTATTTGGCAAAATAGGAAGGTTCCTAGCATTTGGATCAATCACAAAAGACATAGAGGAAGATTGTTGGATGTTCTTAAAACTTGAACCAGGTATAGATGCACAGGAGATATAATCATTCCCAAGAGTTGATGCATCAGGAATATCTAGTTTCCTAAGCTCTGGTTGTGAAAATTTAGGTGAATTATCGTTTCTAGCATCTGCAGTTGCTCTATGACTATCAAAATCAACTTCATCATGATAAACTAAGTTCCTGCAAAGAAATAAATCAGAATATCATGAACTACAATGAACAACAAAGCCAAAATTGGAACTCATTAAGGATATGCATACCTAGAGCTCAAATTCATAGAAGATGAACAACCATTTGATGTTGTCAAGGTCTCTTCCAAGTCATTCATCAAGGAACTGGATGTTTGTGGCTGGGACAATGCTGTACTCTCGCCAGATTTGTAGGTACCAAAGCTCAAATGTGAGCAATCAGCAGAAAAGGCTTGCAAATAATCTGGAAGCACCACTCCACGATTATCCTCTTTAGGAGTCACTGCTCTCTCTTCCTTCCCTAAACTTAGTTGTTGCAAGTTCACAGCAATTGATGATGCAGCTTTGATGGCATCATCAGATAAAGATGCAGCAGGAGTTGGAGCAGATGCATTAGAACCTCTACCTATTACCAAGTTAGATACCAGAGGATCAAAAGCAAAGACCACAACACATATCCAACAATAACCTTTTGCTTCAATGCAAGCATAGAATAAACACAATATAACAACTGCCCATAAAGGCAATTATATTTCTCAAGCTAGAAATAGAAATTTTGAAGCCCACAGCTAAACTTAATAGAGCTATATTCCCAAGGGCACTTCTCATTCAACCATTCAAATAGGACACCTAAAGAAGAGCAGAGTGAAAGTAAATTCTACTATAGAACATAAATAACAGTTTTTGGTCTCTCCATATAATGCACAAACATTAGAACATTAGAAGCTTTTTTCCAGTCTTCACCCAACCCTTTTCTGTGCATTCAAATATCCGAGAGTTGACAACTAAAAGAAAACTGCTCCATTTTTCATGTTTTCTGCTACAAGGACCAAACAGGAATGTAAACAACCTACCACTTCCCTTGTCCTGTGTCTATTACAAACTCATACATTCTACATAAGGTTTTACAGGCTAAGGACCATGTTGTTATCTTAGGTCACAGAGCATATAACTACACAATCATTTCCTGGTCCAAAATAAATATGTTCTACTAGGCAGTTTATGTTTTAAATATGTACTAAAAATCACAAATAAAATTATAACAAACATGATAACTGCTGCAATAATAAGAAAAAGAAAATCTTAGAGAAATTCTGTAAGGATATCTAGATTATTCACTCTAATGTGAAGATATACATTATAGATAGCTATAATCATCAAAATACACACATTACGTAAGAAGAATCCATGAATATTATATAGCATCTCATGCACTTATGGTACTGAAATCTGTCATAGTTTAATTAAAAACCAAATAAAGAAAATAAAATAAAGAAGTCCTATAAAATCAAAGTCAAAAACTGGAATTTACCTTCCAGGGGCTCATAGGTTTGGCCATAAGAATCAGGTGAACTTGTATGCTTACGGAGGTCATCATCATATTCAGACATTCCTCCAGAATCACTCATAAACATTTGTTTATTTGATGCTTGAACAGAACTGACGTGATTAGGACTAAGATTCTTCCTGGCAACATTGCTCTCTGATACTACAATAGTGTCTGACCAGCAGTTATTTGACAAGTTAGCTCTGTTGCCATGAAAGCAAGGTTGATTTGAATACCTTGTACCACCAATATCACTAGAAGCTGTCATTGGCTCATTGACAGCCCATTCATTGTCAAAACCATGCTGACTAGATTTCATTCCAGATTCAGAAATCGTGTTCAAATCAGAATGCAAATCTTGGCCTGTTCCCAAATTTGAATGTGAAGTAGCAGGGGATGGTTTGATTTGGTTGATGGTTGAGTTTGGCGGAACAGCATCTTGAGGGGAAAAAGAGGTCTCACATGGCATTTTTGAGCCTTTGCTCTTTGGTCTACCCATTTTTACAATATCAGCCATAGCAACATGCTGTAAGGTGCTCCCAACCCAAGAAGACTGTGAACCGTAAGATGGTTGCATAGATGAATCAATCGTATCACCTGTTCCTATTGATTGTCTTCTATAATCAGCATTAAAAGAATTGCTGCAGAAGAATATAATATGCTCAAAATGGAGGAGTAATAATTTCATCAAGTAGCAAAGCAAACAAAGATGCATATATCACCACATCCATTAATTGAGGAAAGCATAAAAAAGAAAAAAAAAAGGATCAATAGGTACCATGCATCATACACGTGTACCAAGCACACATTAACAGTATTTATAATGAAAGAGAATTGGAAAGGTTATGCATACAAAAGTATCAATAAGCCAGTGCAATTTATATTCCATTAACACTAAAGAACCACACAAGGACATATGATAAGCAACAATTTTGCTTCATTATAGAACCAACCTTTGAGGGGAAGGTTGCTCATTCCAAGTTTGTCCCATTGCACATAATTTTGAAGAAGCAGAATATGGAATATAAGAAACTGAGACATTCTCTTTCTTGCATGCAGCTTTACCAAGCTCTGCCACAAAGAGCGGAATATCATATTAAGAATACCAGAAAAACAAAGTTCAACACTAGTGTCACCAACGCATCTGTGCTCCAAGGACCATACCATTGGAGATTAGCATTGATCTGCTCCGCCCAAAAGAATGTTCACTACCATCTCTAACACCATGACTAGATGCATGACTGTTGGCTCGAGTTTTTTGTTCTTGTGTCTCTTTCATCTGACATATCAAGAGAAAAAAATTGTATTTTGAAGTGAATGAAAAAGGGATAAATCTCAAACTTACACATGAATTTCGATCCAACATGCAAACCGATACATAAACTTTGATTTGTTGCAATTGAATAAATGAAATTTTAATTTTAATCCAACTTTCACTTTCGGAAACCACAAACACCATTCTCAACAGGACACCATTTTACTTTTTTACTTATTGCATATACAAACAATAATATTTATCCACATGAAAATAAATAGATTTGTTTTCTTTTTTTAATATGTACAATTGAATCAAATTGTGTGAATGAGTGCACCAAATCAAAGTTAAACTATCACATTGCACATTGAATCAAACTTGCGAGTAATTTGGAGATTCATCACAATAAGAAAAAAATGGAAAATGACCAAGCACATTTTAAAAAGAATAAATACCTCTTTTCTTCTCTCCCGTTTGCTTTTTACCTCATGAAAGGTATCTACAAAATTGAAAACTATTAATCTACTAAATATTTTGAAAACAGTGCCAACAGTTGTCAAAGCCTTGTTTGGCATTGTTCTCCCATTAAACTTGAAAAAGCGTGAATCACACAACTCATAGAATTTAAGGATTCACATTATTTCAGTTGCAAAATTCTCAGTAGTTTGACTGCTAAGAATAATGAATCATGCATCATAAAGAAAACAAATAAACCTCTAGCCGTCAAAGAGCAACATGTTAATAACATCCTAGCTTTTATTCCTAAGCAAATTTGAAGCTTTTCGAGTTAAAGAACTCAAAAGGCAAGAAATTAAGTTATCAACTATTATTTGGAGTAGAAATTAAAGAATAAATAAAACAAATATTGGGAGAGAAACGCAGGAAACAAACGAAATAAGAACATAACTTCTAGAAGTTCTAAAATTGCTAAAAGAAAATTAAAAATATTTTCCCCATCAAATATTATAAGAAACATACTAGAGAAAAAAAATTAACTTTTTTGCATTATATTTGCTTTCAGTTTTCTGAACAAACAAACAAAGTAGCGGAAAAAAGAAGAAGCAAAAACAGATAGAACAAATTTGTTCTCATCATTAAAAGAAAAGAACAAAAAGAGATAGGGAAAACCTTGTGAGAGGAGGCGTTGAACGGCGTCGCTAGGGTCCATATTACAGTCTCTAAGGACGGCGTAGATCTCCCAGTCCGTACAGCTATTATTGACAATCTCTTTAAGGTTCTGCACCACTTTCTTCACCGATGCTGACATCTGTACTCCGCCATCGCCGCCGCCACGTCCATTGGTCTTGCTATCACTCCCCATTCTATCAACGGCTTATCAGATTAATAAAATAAACAAACAACCAAACAATATTTTTGAGAAAGAGAGAGTTTCGTTTCTTTTTATATAGTCACGGAAAGTTGCAGTTTTTTTTGGGGGGGTTGCGTTGTGGACTGAATTTGAGTTCTAAAGTGAAATAAAGGTCTAATTTTGTTATTAGTCCCTATATTATATATCTATTCTCTAATTTGGTAACTTTAATTCATATATTTTTTTAATTCCGAGTAAATCAAATGACAACCTTTGCAATTTTTATTTACAAAATATTATACGACAAATATATTATTACTTCTAATGTTATGTCAATTTGATGTTTTTGCATAATACTTACAAAAAATCATATAATTTTAATTAATAAATTTAGTAGTTATCGATTGACTCGATATTAAAATTTTAAAATCAAAGTATGAAGATTAAAATTATTAAACAAATAATAATTTGACAATTTATGCTGTGCGAGATTAATAACAAAATTTGACCGAAGGGTGCTACTATATAAGTAAGGAATGAAATTCTAAAATTTAAAAGTATAAGTATTAAATATTTTTATTTGACTAAATTAGAGTACATGGATTAAATCTTTATATTATGCACAATATAAGAACTAATAACAAAATTTACCTAAGATAAAATATTGGTTAAAACCAATGTTTTTAGAATTGGGCAAGTGATCGTACCATCATGATATCGATTTTGATTCAATCGATTTAATTAATTTAATTAATTCAAAAAAAAGAAATATGAAAAATAGGTAAACATAGAGAAAATAAAAAAATTAAAACAAATTAAAACAAATAAATAACAGTAATGTCATAAATTCCAATTATACACTCCCATATAGGTTAATTTTTCTCTTTTTTCTCATTTTCTAAGTATTTGAGTGATTGGGCCAAATAGTTTAGGTTTTTGAGTTGGGCCAATTGGGATTTTTTTTCTTCGGGTTGAGTCATTAATTTGGACTAAAAGATAAAAAAAAATTGATTCAAATCAGTTCACAAGTCATGATTCAACTTTGGTTCTAAGTGATTTGCTCTAAAATTGATCTATCCCCTTTGTTCGGAGTAATATATCAACCAATTTGTGACTCGACTAATATAGGTTAGACTATATAGGTTAAAACTTAAAAATAAAGTGAAACCCATCAATTTTAGAATAGTTTATAATATTATTCAATTAGAATTTTTTTACATTTATATTTAAATAAAACTTAGATAAATTAAGTTTTATATAAAGTTAAAAATTTATTTAACTACAAGATAAAGAACTATGAAACTAAATACTTTACTACTATAAAGTTTATGTCTAAAACCTATATTAAAAACACTTAGCAGACGAGAGAAATTGTAGAGGTGAGGGATATGGTGAAAAACATGTATGGAATACTATTTAAAGGAAGGGAAGAGATGATGGACACTCTAGAGAGGTTCATGGTTTATTAGGAGATTTATGTTGAACTTAAAAATCTGGGATGTTAGAAAGATAATTCATAAGTTAGATTTTTTTAAGGATAACTTTTTAGATTTAGATTCACATGATTACGTTAGAGATGCAAAGTAGGATAAATGTTTTTAGGATTGGTAGTGTATGTATTGGGAAAGATTGTTCATACAAAGGATTTGCTAGGAAAAGAGGGTTAGGAAGAGGTTTTCTTAAAGTAAAGGTAGATATGGAGGTGCAAAACTCTTTAATGGCATGTTATTAGGTTCTTAAATCAAAAAGATAAAACCTATGTGGCAAGATCAAATATGAAAGACTATCTAACCTTTATTACTCAAAAAGAAAAAAACTATGTGCAAAGATCAAATATGAAAGACTATCTAACCTTTATTACTCCTATGGTAGATTAGGGCATGTTAATAGAAATTTAAAGAAAATAACAAAAGTGTGGTAGTGGATAGGATGCTTGTTAGGATTTGTGTCTTTAGTGTAGTTTTTTCATCATGATTACTTGTAATTTTTAGAACGATTGAATAAATATAAAATTATCATATGTTCATTTAACTAATCTTTGTATGTTTTCTTTCAATGGTTTTTGCAAGAAAAGTAAAATGTATAAACAAATATAAGCTCTTTGATTACCTAAAGTTTAACTAATATGAATTGTATTGTATAGATGAATTATATTGTGAGAAGACAACTCACATTAGTAGGTAATCTAAAATTTTATAGTCCACATAATCAGATTGAGTAAATGATTCAAATAATAGGGACTATTATATCGTCTATAAGTTTAATTGGGGAGATAGTTTGTCTTGGCTATTGGAGTAAGATTGACTCCTACAAATAGGGACATAGATGTGGTTGTCTAAACTAACAAAATATCAGACTAACTTAAGTTAAATATAAGGGTTTATTCACTTATAACGTTCATGGTATGAGTTACGTTAATCATGAGTAAATGTATGATTGACCATATACGAATAACTCATGTACTTTGATATATTAAAAACCTATGCTCTCATAGTAATTAGTTGAATGTTTGTATGTGTTTGATTGCGAATTAGTGTAAAATATGAGATTTGGACTAAATCGTAAAATAATGGTTATATTGAACAAGAGACCTGTGTGAACTTAATAAATGTTAGGATATGATTCGCATGCCAATAGAGTTTTGTGCGCACTTGTACGAGATTGGTTATAAATATCACCAAGATCTAGCATTTGTTGCGGACTCATAGAAACTTGTGACACAAGTTTAGCCTGGACTGGTAACCTAATGTCGTTTTAAAGGTTTAGCTTGGACAAGTAACCTAACATGTATATATATTAAGCTTGAACAAGCAATCGATAGTGTCGTTATAAAAGTTTAGCCTAGACTAGTAACCTGACACGAATATATATTTAGTTCGAACAAGCAACTAGTGTCATGGGTTGCGCATGGGAGCCCACAACCATGACACATCTGTGTGATCCATTAAGAGGAAAGGAGGTCATTTGGCCCAATTGGACTAGCCCGTTGCTTGAAAAGATTTAAGGCCCGTCTACAAGCTTGGAAAATATGGAAACATGATCTTTGAAGATATGCAATCTTAGATATGGTATGTAATCTTAAAAGATATGATTTTGTAATCTTAGATATTTAATTTGTAGATACCATTTAATCGTAGCCGTTGATGTACTTGATCTATACCGTTGGATTCGAGGAGGCTCAACTATAAATAGAGGCCTCTCCCCTCATTGTAAATCACTGGAGTTTTGAGCAATAAGAATTATTGAGAGCATTCACTCAAATTTCTCTCTTGTGTTCTTATTTTTCTGTGACTTGTTTTTGTTTTGTTCTCTGTTCATCTTGTTTGACTTTGAGTTGGGTTTTCAAGAAGGAATTCTGTTGAATCCTCAGATTGTGGGAGTTAGGCTAACTTAGGTGTTTGTGGAACAAGAAATTACCTAAGGCTGCACGGATTGTGAGGCAAAAATCTTAAGTCCGTGACAGTTGGTATCCGAGCCAGGTTTTTGAAAGCACTGTTGAGAGATGTCAAAAAAAGTTGTTGATCAGAATGAGCCAATGGAGACCCGTGAGAGGGCTAGAAAGGCTAGTCTATCGAGGGATATGTGCCAAGCATGGAAAATCGAGTGGTCAATCTCAAGGAGTCCGTTGCTGACATGAAAGAGACACTCGATGTGTTCCTGATCCGTATGGAAGAACTGAGGGAAGATAGTAAGAAATTTGTGTTGGATACTCTCAGATCCACTTCGAACAAATTGAAGATGAGGAACGAAACTCTTGAGGCCCTGGTGACTGCCATGAAAGAGGAGATTGCTGAGCTTAAGGGGGAGCTCACAATCTGTAAGGCTACCCTAAAAAGTGGGATGTTGGCTTCGGGACCGAAGTAACGTCATGTGGATGTTTCAAAACCCGAGAAGTTCAAAGGGGCTAGGTCTACGAGAGAAGTGAACAATATTCTATGGGAATTGGAGCAATATTTTCAAGCAATGGGAATTGAGAATGATGCCACCAAGGTAAACACTACTTCAATTTACTTTTTTGATGTTGCTCTTTTGTGGCGGCGATGTAGGTCCACGAATGAGAAACGTAGAGAAACGGCTATTGGGACTTAGGAGGAGTTCCAAAGAGAGTTGAAGAAGCAGTTTTATCCACAACATGCTGAAAAGGAGGCTCGTGCTAAGTTGCGCCAGCTTACGCAACAAGGCACCGTTTGAGATTATGTTCAAAAATTCAGTGAATTGATGCTTTAGGTCTCAGACTTGAACAAGAAGGAAGCATTCTATTGGTTCAAGGATGGGCTGAAAATGTGGGCTAAGCAAAGTTGCGTCACCTAGGTATCACTGAATTGACCGTAGCTATGGCTGAGGCAGAAAATTTCTACAATGTTGAGGGAAAGAAGTTTGATAATAGTAAGTATTCTAAACCCAAGTCGAGATCCAAAGGCAATGGTGGGAGAGACAATGATCAAGGGGGCAAGAATGGTGAAGGCCCAAGGGCTAGTCAAGGTAAACCTTGGGATAGGAAAAGACCATTAAAAAGCTATCTTTGTCAAGGCCCACATAGGATGAGTATGTGTCCAAAGAAAGCCGCTTTCCATGCCATGGAGGCGCGCGAGGAAGTCGAATACGACACCAAAAGCCTTAATTCAATATTGGGTAGTGTCGAAGAAAAAGCATGTAATGGGTTAATATTTGTGGACATTATCGTAGCTGGCAGAGGATTAAATTCACTTGTCGATACTGGTGCATTTGACTTATTCATGTCCGAAGAAATGGCGAAGGAACTTGGCCTCAAAGTTGAGGAATATTCGAGATGAATCAAAACGGTGAACTCGAAAAGTATTCCCATAACGAGTGTAGCAAAAGGGGTGGAACTCAAACTTAACGAATGGACTGGCAAAGCAATTATTAAGGTAATCCCACTTGATAATTATGATTTTGTAGTTGGATTAAGCTTGCTTGACCAAGCTAATGTGGATATTCATCTTTCTGAGAATTACATGACGATCTCCGATTCAAATCGTCGATATATGGTGCAAATAAAAAGAAAAGGGAAGCATGGAGGGAAAAACATTATCGGCGATCCAATTTGCCAAAGTAGTACGTAGAAATGAAGTCTCCTATCTAGCTACCTTGAGGGACAATGCAGATGACAAATCCGAGGGAAAATTTCCAAAGGAAGAAGTGAAACAGTTGTTGAAGTCATTTCAAGATGTGATGCCCATGGAGTTGCCAAAAAAGTTGCCACCTAAGAGGGAGGTAGACCACAAGATTGAGTTGTTGCCTAATACTGAACCGCCAGCAAGGGCATCATATTGAATGGCTCCTCCCGAGTTGGAGGAATTGCGAAAGCAATTGATGGAGCTATTAGATACCGGGTTCATTAAACCATCTAAAGCCCCATTCGGTGCACCTGTGCTATTCTAAAAGAAGCATGATGGGTCCATAAGATTACGCATCGACTATAGAGCCTTAAATAAGATCACTGTGAAAAACAGGTATCCCATTCCACTTATTGCAGATTTGTTCGATTAACTTGGTAGCGTGAGATGGTTTACTAAGTTGGATTTGCGATCGAGGTGCCATCAAGTGAGAGTAGCGGAAGAGGATGAACCCAAGACAGCTTGTGTGACTTGGTACAGGTCTTTTGAGTTCTTTGTGATGCCATTCGGGTTAACAAATGTTCCGGCCACATTTTGCACCCTAATGAATAAGGTATTGCAACCCTTCTTAGATAGTTTTATGGTTATTTATCTTGACGGATATTGTGGTGCATAGTAAGATGCTTAAGAAGCATATGGAACATTTGAGGGAGGTGTTTCAAACCTTACGAGAAAATGAGCTATATGTCAAAGAGGAGAAATGTTCATTTGCTCAATAGGAGGTGCCATTTCTAGGTCATATTGTAGGAAGTGGCACGATTTGAATGGATGCAAGTAAATTTCGAGCAATTACCGATTGAGAGCCACCAACCAATGTGACAGAGTTGCAGTATTTTCTTGGATTAGCAAATTATTACCATCGCTTCATTGAAGGCTATTCCAAGATCGCTGCACCCTTGACGGATTTGTTAAAAAAGGGTAAAGTGTGGGATTGGGATCCTCGGTGCGAGAAAACCTTCAACCAAGTGAAGCAAGCAATGATGAATGAGCTTGTACTCGTGTTGCTAGGCTTTTCAAAGGCGTATGAGGTACGCACGGATACTTTAGATTATGCGATTAGGGGAATGCCAATGCAAGATGGGCATCCAATTGCTTTCAAGAGTCGAAAACTTAATGAGACAAAACAAAGATACACGGTCCAAGAAAAAGAGATGACTGCAGTGGTACATTACTTGTGCACATAGAGACACTATTTGCTGAGTTCCAGGTTCGAGGTATTCACTGATAATGTTACAAATAGTTATTTCTTAACCCAGAAAAAGTTATCCCCCAAGCAGGCTCATTGGCAGGTTTTGCTAGCAGAGTTTGATTTTAGCATGGAATACAAGTCGGGGAGTGCCAACACTGTGGCTGATGCGCTTAGCCAAAAAATAGAGTTTGAAACAATAAGCCAACCTGATAGTCCCCTATTGGCGCGCATTCAAAAAGGATTGTCCCACGATCTTACAGCCAAGAATCTGATTGATCTTGCCAAAGATGAAAAAATAAGATTTTGGTTCGAGGAAGAATTACTATACATTCAGGGGCAACATCTATATGTACCTCAACATGGGAATTTGCGAAAGAAAGTCATAAAGGAATGTCATGATTCCAAATGGGCTGGCCATCTAGGTATACACCGTACCTTGGCTCTCTTAGAAGATCGATTTTATTGGCCTTACATGGGTGATGATGTGGAGACCTATGTGAAAACTTGTTTGGTGTGCCAACAAGATAAGGTCGAGTTAAAGGCCCCTGCTGGTTTGTTACAACCCTTGGCCATTCCGGAGCGCCCATGGAAAAGTTTATCCATGGACTGTATTTTGAGTTTGCTTAAGTCTGATGGATTTGCGAGTATTTTTGTTATGGTAAACAGGTTTTCGAAGTATGCAACTTTTATCCCCGCAACCAAGGAGTGTCTCCCGCTGAGGAGATAGCTCATTTGTTCCTTAGACATGTGGTAAAGTACTGGGGAGTACCACAGTCTATCGTCAGTGATCGAGATGGGCGATTCATTGGTCGGTTTTGGATGGAGTTGTTCAAGTTAATAGGCTCAGACTTGAACTTTTCCACTAGCATGCATCCCCAAATCGATGGGCAAACCGAACAAGTGAATGCATTGTTGAAGACGTATTTTCGGCATTATGTAAGTACGGCACAAATGGATTGGCCGAAGTTGTTGGATGTGGCACAATTTTCGTACAACTTACAACGAAGTGGGGCGACGAACTAGAGTCCATTCAAGATAGTGATAGGGGCAGCAGCCATTTACACTTAATGCTGTTGCAACTCATTATGCGGGACCAAATCCAGTAGCTTATCGATTTGCGAAGGATTGGCAAGAGCAAAACGATCTAATTAGAGCTTGTCTACATAAGGCAAGTAAGCGCAACAAGAAGTGGGCGGATCAAAATAAAAGGGATGTGCAATTTTAGGTTGGTGACCCAGTCCTTGCTAAACTACACCTGATTTTGCGACATGATGGTTTGCACAAATGACTTGTGCAACAATATGAAGGGCCATTTCGAGTTGTGAAGAAAGTAGGCAAGGTAACCTACAAGCTTGAGTTGCCTGAAAAGCTCAAAGTCTAAAGTCTATCTAGTATTCCATGTAAGCATGCTTAAGCCATTCCATGAAGATGGAGAAGACCCAAATTGAAGCAAGTCCAAACGAGCACCAATGGAGGTAAAAGTCGCTTATGATCGAGAGGTCAAATACATTGAGGCATATCGTATGGTGAGACGGAAGTACTATCGACCACGGCATGAATACCTAGTCCGATAGAAGGGATTTCACGATAGTGAGACGAGTTGGGAACCCGCTGAAGCCTTGTAGCAATTCCAAGACAAGATAGATCAGTACCATGCAGAGGATGCGACGAGGGCGTCGCTAGATTTGGTGGGGGAGAATGTCATGGGTTATGCATGGGAGCCCGCAACCATGACACATCTGTGCGATCTATTAAGAGGGAATGAGGCCATTTGGCCCAATCGGACTGACCCGTTGCTTGAAGAGATTGAAGGTCCATCTACAAGTTTGACAAATATGGAAACATGATCTTCGAAGATATGCAATCTTAGATATGATATGTAATCTTAGAAGATATGATTTTGCTATCTTAAAGATTTGATTTGTAGATACCATTTAATCGTAGTCGTTGATGTACCTGATCTGTGCCGTTGGATTTAGGGAGGCTCAACTATAAATAGAGGCTTCTCCCCTCATTGTAAATCACTGGAGTTTTGAGCAATAAGAATTCTTGAGAGCATTTACTCAAATTTCCCTCTCTTGTGTTCTTATTTTTCTGTGGCTTGTTCTTATTTCGTTCTTCGTTCATCTTGTTTGACTTTGAGTTGCTTTCGTTTGAGTTGGGTTTTCGAGGAGGAATTCTGTTGAATCCTCAGATTGTTGGAGTTAGGCTGATAGGCGTTTTTGAAGTAATAAAACTATCTAAGGCCGTATGGATTGTGAGGCAAAAATCCTAAGTCCGTGGCACTAGTGTGATGTAGTTAGCTATGTATCCGAGTCTATTTATTTAAGTTCATTATGCTAAGTGGTCAATGTAAAATAAAAATTGAAATGACATTAGATGATATAAGTTTGATGTTCAAATGGACAAATGTTGAATTGAGCATGAGCATGGTATTGAGATGTTGAATTTAAAATGAATTGGATTGATATATGGTTGAGATGTAATTTGGTTTGATTATATGTCAAACTCACCTTGTTGATATTGTGTTTTGCCATGACTAACTAACTATGTCAAATTATGGTAACATATTGTATTTTATTGTAAGATAAGGTAAGTTTTGTTTAATGCCTATGAATTTCCTATGCTTTTTATATGCTCACCTTATTTGTTTTTCACTTTTCCTTGTAGATCACCACATTGCGGGACATGTAAAGTCGAATCGTTCTAAAGCTCACACTATCCTATCAGTTAATTAGTAGATATTAGTTCTTTTTGAGTCTTGGGATTGTAGCATGTATATAAGTGTTTTTGGCATATATCTTAATGTATAAATGTCTTGATGAGTTTGGTAACTTTTGATGGATGTGGTATATGATGATTCCCATGTTGTTCATGGTAAATAAATTGGTTAATGCGTGAATTAACACTGCTTGATGAATGTGGGAAGTTGAAACATGAATTTACTTAAGCTTGCCATGTAAGTTAGTAAGAACATGAATTTACTTAAGCTTGCCATGTAAGTTAGTAAGATGAAGTAAGCAGAATGGCCAAAATGATGATTAGTTGAAATAGTAAGTTTGATTCATATGTTTAAGATATGTGTTTGATTGATTTGGTTCAAGTTTAATACCCTTAAATCATTATGGTATATAATGTTCACTTGTATATAAAATGATAAGTTTTAATGCATTATAACATAGGTAAGATTGGTAATTGAAGAGTTAAATTGATTTGTTTGAATGGCATTTGATTGACTGTATAAAAATGTTTAGCTTGGTAATAGGCTGAACTTATATTGAATTGGTTTGATTTGAAATGATTAAATGTCTTGTTTTGATATGTTTTTGGTATGTTTTGATTCAAATGAAATTGATATTTGATGCACAAATTGATAGATTGGTTGGAGAGTATGAAATAAATACCAAATGGTTCATTTTTACCAAAAATAGGAGTCACAACGTTGTCATTATAGTGAATGACTTCATGATAAGCTAAGGTTTGTCATTGTGACGTGACATACTGAAATGGTCACATCATGACAAGCACTAGATGAAGTCCCGACTGAAGTCACGACGTCAATCCATACATTTTAAAATTTTTACAGTTTGATAATATTTCATACTTGAGTTGATTAAGAGCTTCCGTATGCTCGATTAAGGCTCAAAATTGTTTGTTTAACCTGAATAAATGTAATAGTCAATGAATTGCATGTGTAAAAGATTAATTTTTGTGAATTTGTATGTAGTTACTCCGGCAACGAATATGACATCCTATAGCTCGGACCCGACGATTAGGTCGGACGAAGAGTGTTCCATTCATACTTTAAAAGTAATGCACTAATCAAAAGGATCTACGGAGTTAGGAGCAAGCATTTTTTACGCATACAATGGTTCTTCAAGCTTCAGTGACAGTTGGGAAAATTATGCCAATGTTTGGCAATAATAAGAGAGAGAGACAGCTGCAGGCTGGTGCCTCATGCTTCCGTGGCAGTAGGGAAAAATATGACAACTTTGGTGGGAAAGGGTAAAATCTTTGATGAAGGCATGGGATATTTTAGTGAAGTTTGTGCCTTCCCTAAGAAACTAATTCATAACATCTCATTTCGCAGATAAGTCAGTAATAAAGGCATCTAAGTTACTATGATCCATGGCCCATGTAAAAGACCATGAACTAGATAGAACTATCATGTTTACAATTTAATTCAATCAAATCCCAAAAAGAAACAACCATCCATTCTCATCAGATCTCTTTCTACCGCTTCAATTTGAGGTGTCATATTAGCCCCAGCCACCTGAATGTTCCTCTCATCTTACAAATACATCCACATTGTCAGGTTCTATATTTACACCAATTTTCTGTTGTTTATTCAATGTTAGTCAAATCATGTTAATTCCGCAATGGCTATAGTAAACCTAACTTTGTAATTTACAAGCTCAAGAAGAAATGAAAGACATCATGTAATCAACAAACAATTTGATGCAAAATTACAGTTGGTAACCTCATTGATTGTGACTAACAATGATGCTTCTATATTCTAAAGGAAAAAAAGGCAGTAACCATTTCTTGACTTGATTTTCGTATGGAGATTTGCTTGGTTACAAATCTCTTCATACAGTACAAAAGCAGAACCACAAGAATAAGCAACGCGTAGCCGAGGCAAAATATAGGGCTATGGCTCAAGGTGTTTGTGAGCTTATTTGGCTACAGAAGGTATTGGAGGAGCTGAAACTGTCAAGAAGGAAAATTATCCCTGTACTGTGATAATAAGGCTGCAATAAGCATAGATCATAACCCAATCCAACATGATCGAACAAAACATATTGAGATAGATCGGCACTTCATCAGAGAAAAATTGAACTCCAGTCTCTTAAACTTAGTTCATTTGGCGTTCGACGAGCAGTTAGTTGATGTATTCACTAAAGTATTAAGTAATAGAACCTTTCATAATCTAATTTGCATGTTGGGCATGTGTGGTATCTATGCACCAACTTGAGAGTGTTGACAGCCAAGAGATTCTTCCTATCACTGTAAATTAGGGATTAGATATACTTGATATTAGGATTATATACTATTTCTTGCCTTAGTTTTTTGCTCTTTGTATAAATACCTATGTTACCATTTTTTAGTATGAGTGAAATTATTCAAATCCCTATAAAATTCATCTCTCAAATATCTAATTTCAACACATTTACTTCTATTTCATTTGTTACCCTTTGCTAATTCACAAAGACGTCTACCATCAATCGGTACTAGAGAGTATAAAATATATGTGAAGAAAAATTCACAGAGTAGGTAAATTTGATTATAAATGCAACAATGCAATGGACTTATGCTATATAATTTAAGAGTTCATTCAGTTATTATATGTTATTGAAGTAATGATTTTACTAAAAAAAAAATGCTTTCTTGCACATGCTACAGGTAACAAAATCCATATGCAGAGCATCGAAAATATAAACCCAACATGCATTCTAAAAATCAGAAAGATGAAAGCAGCAGAAAGCCAGAACTCACCGACATTTTTTTCTACTTATCCCAATTTTTATTTTGTCATGATAATACTGGTAATCCATATAATGAAGAGTAGCCAGTGACAATTTCTCTCAATGTGTTGCAGTTTTAAGCAACTTCATGCTGATAGCCTCTGTTTTTCTCTAGTAACTGCAATTTTAACAGTCAAAGCAGGTGTCTGAAAATGAGATTGTCTAATTACAGAAAACAACAAAGTCAAAACATAAATCAGAAAAAGAACGGTGACAATAGCTGAAACAAAATGGTAGATGAAATTGTGGAAACAAAATGGACCACTGGAGGCTTTCATTTATACTTCCATCATGATTCATCGAAGAACCCTAATCACCTTATACAGGAACATAATGTGAGAAGTTTACTGCATTATTTATCTATAAGCTAAGTTTCTGAAAGTTAATGCAGCTTATAATATTTTGTTACTGTTACAAGTAGTCTATTGATCACAGAGTATCCTATTAAGAAGCTGCTCCAAGAGCTCCAGTGTTATTCAGCCACTTCCCTATGGGCAAAAACAAAGTAGAATTGAACCATCAGCTTGGTTACAAGTTTTCCCTTTTGAAAACTTTTACAGGAAAAACATGGATATGGTAAATACTGAGCTCCACAGAGCTTATTTCTTGTTTAAGAAATTAGTCAGCCTCGGTTTCTCACTGGTACTATACTCATTTCTTT
Organism: Gossypium arboreum; assembly: GCF_025698485.1. Lineage (NCBI taxonomy): Eukaryota > Viridiplantae > Streptophyta > Magnoliopsida > Malvales > Malvaceae > Gossypium > Gossypium arboreum. Next base: position 6,385,959 of record NC_069073.1, on the reverse strand, counting down.
TCTTTATGTTCAGATGCAATTGTGTTCCCATTATGTTTTGCAAGGTAATTTTGAAATTTTAAGATGGTTTCTGAGTAGCAAACAGAATAATGTTCTATTATTACAATTTATATCCTTTGTCTTTTAATTCTAATACCTGATTTACCATGAAAATGTTTTAGTTACTAAACTTATCATGAAATGGTTTTCCATATATTCAATCAAGAAATAATTAGTTAGTTACTTCAAAGTTTGCTTGGAATTCAATTGAACAACAACTTAGTCACTCTAAAAAAGTCAAAATCTTTTGTTACTGATTTTTGGGGAAAAAAGCATATGATTGTTACCTTAAAAGGAACTCCTAGCTTTGCTGCTTCCCATTCCCTATCAAACACGTAAAATTTCATCATCTTTGTCAAAGAACACCAAAAAGATGGAAGGAAAAGTGTAAGTTTTGAGGATACCATAACTTACCCAGACAAGGTTATAAACTCAATAGCTTCTTTTGCAGTCAGCAATAACTATCATACAGCACATACATACATGCTAACTTGCAATGTAGGCTTTTTGCTTAACAAATCCAAATAGTTTCAGCTCAAACAATGCCCTTACCTGGTAGTAGGAACCTGACCAAGAAACAATGAAGCCTTAACTTATCTCAACCTTCATCTGCCTGATATTTGTAATTCTGTGAAGATACAAGCTTCGGAAACTTAATGATCTATGATATAAAATCCTTAAGCTCTTATTGTTGATTGTTTCAGAGCTGACAAAAGCACAAAACGATCAAGTTTCATCAATTTTTAAATTAGTTAAGAAATTTACCTCTGTCTTAAATCAAGTATACTCTCAAGAATTCCTGTCGTTTGCTGCACCTTCACATTTTTTGGTTTCTCATCATCAAGTAATAGTGTTGAAACATTTAATATCGTGAGAAGTTCTTGTTCAATTTGTTTGAGCTGTTGATCCAAATGTTCCAAGAAGTCCTCATAAGTCGATATTGCTGCCAAGCTGCTAGTTCTATTGTCTTCATTAAAAGCTAATGCTTTATGTTCCTCTAGCTCCTTGTGGGCAGGTTGCTCCACCAAATCATCAGTATCAAGCAACAACTTTTGATCTTCACCAACTGTTAAAGCATCAAGGCCAAAGTCCTTATTCTTATTTTTATTGTTTTCAGCTTGCTCCTTCGGAGATATGATCCGAACTGGACTGGAACCATCTTCTTCACCAATTTCAGAATCTGACACAATATTCCCAATTAGTTGAGTTTCTTTGACGTTTATCACCTGAAACCAAGATGACTTGTTAAATATACATATCAAACCATTTAGCTCTTCAATAAGATCCAAAAAAGGAAAGTCAAAATTTATAGTGAAATATTGTTAAAAGAAAAAGGATAGACTGGCTGCATTTATTGGGAGTCTAAATGAGAAAATCATAGCCTTAAGCAGCAATCAATAAAAGGTTGTTAGTGGGAAGTGCAGGTAGAAATGGAAATATAAAGTTTAAAGCAGATAGAACTAGGTATGTTAAATTGTTAATTTGTTAAACTGAAAAGGTGAAGAATCCATCCAAAAGAAACCGTTGAGTTTAAACATATATATACGATATATGTAAGTCATGCAAAAATTTAAAGCACATGGAACTAGGCATGCACAAAATGACAGACTAGCAAAGAAGCAATAGATAAGGAACCATCATTTGAACACCACGAGCATATTCAATATTTGCAATAGACCTTGTTTCAGTGGCAAGGAGTTGTTACATTGAAAAAGTGAAGAATCCATCCAAAAGAAACCATTAAGTATAAACATATATATATAATATGTAAGTCATACAAAAATTTAAATCACATAGAACTAGGTATGCAAAAAAGTTGACCAGCAAAGAAGCAAAAGATTATTAGAACCATCATTTGAACTTCATGAGCATATTCAATATTCGCAATGAAACCTTGTTTCAGTGGCAAGGAGGAGGCTTTGGAACTTTTAGGTTCTAGGTTCAAGTCCCACCATATGTGGGTTTAGTCTAACTTTTCATTGGTTTGTTTGTTTAGTTGATTGATTGCTTCCATGGATGTACAATTTGATATTGCTGACAATTATTTGATTGTGATTGTAGTTTCTAATTGTAATATTTAATCTCATCAACTGGAAAAAAAAAACAGCAGATTCAATATCCCATGTATTGGATAAAGCTATCCATGATACAAATTTTATATTGTTTAGTCGCATGAAGTACAAGACAATATCACCCTAAATTTCCATTAATTACAAAATAGCAACATAATAATTTGAGAAGATAAAACTTCTAAAACCATAAACCACATTTAGGCTTTCAAGACACTGTGACATTTTATCATGCCAATTTAAAAAAAGAAAAATTAAGGGTCATTGAATCCCTTCCAGTTAAACGAAGAAATTATGTTTGTTCAAATTAATGAATAAACAGATATTCCATGCACTTATATAGAAATTAGGTAAAGGAAAGGCTTATTTTAATTTGATTCACGCCGAAACAATAATGCACTTATTACTAATACTGTCTAAACTCATAGCTTAAAACTTCTTATCTGTTAAATGTTAATTCTACTTCTTTGATTCTACCTTTACATTGATAATAACATTATTAATCACAATCTTGTTTTACCTCATTAAGCTTCGTAGCAAGCTTATCCAATAACTCAATCCGACTCTTAGACTTTTCCAAAGCTTGCATAACCTTCTTTTTCTGAAAAAGCAGGTCCCTTGCCTCATTTTCCTTCCCCCCCTGAATACTAACAGCTGCCTGTCGTCGAAGCTTCTCTGCTGCCTCTGATAGCCGCAAAAACCTCAATCTAGCATTGTTAGCTGAATCAACAAAGACCCAATAACTTCAATTTTCTTAACATTCATTCATTCATTACAAATAAAATTAATCCCCACTAAAAACCAGCAACTAGTCAAAAGTCATCATCATGATTTAAACTGAAATGGGTATAGAGTATTAAATCAAAAAATGAAAAAGGGGAAAATGGGTAATTGTGGTTTTGGTGGAAAAATATGAAAAGGGAACAGAGAGGAGATATCAGTGGCTACCTTTGGCTCGGGTGCTCTCAGCTTCAGCATGAAGTTGGTCAAGCTGGTAACGAAGCTGCTCTGTGTTGATTTTGGGATTTGAAGCAAAGCATTTGGGGCTTAGGACAGGCCTGTAACCTACGACAACCATTGCTGCACAATTCATTATCATCTTGGCTTCTTTTCTCAGCTTTCACTTCACTCCCTACCTATAAACTTCGAAACTGTATGTAAACACCCTACATTCGATCGTCATTCATCATCCTTAAAATCCTTATTTAGTTCCACGTTCGTACTTATCCATTGAATTGTTTCATTTCGTTCCGTATAAAGTATTTTGTTTCTACTTTAATCCACATTAGAATTGGCTGGGTGGAAATATTAAAAAGAAGAGTCAATTAGACTAAATTATTATTAACTTTACATTTTTGTTACTTAATTTTAAAAAATTATAAAATAATCGTTGAATTATTCGAAATCATTTAACCAGCCGAATTATTTTAAATTTTTTTATTTAAGTCATTAAGTTGTTAATCTTTTTTTTAAAAGTTTAGCTAGTAAGCTCCAAGCGAATACTTAATGATCGGTAACATACTTTAGATCCAAATCAATCTGACAATCAGTGCCAGAGATTGGAGAAGAAAGCTGTTTAGATTTTGGTTCGTAAATTTATAACATTTAAAGTTATTTCATGAAAAACAACTTAATTAAAAAGAAGAATAAGGGAAAAAAAAGTTTTGATTGGTGTAGGCATGCGAATGGAGAATGCCATATACAACAACGATTTTAATAGTCGAATGACTTAAATGAAAATTTTTTACTAATTCAGTGATTATTTTGTAACTTTTTAAATTTAAGTGACCAAAATATAAACTTATTAATAATTTAATAACCTTAGATATAGTTTAATAAAAGTGATTAGAAATCATTTTGGTGATAAAAAACCATAGGTACCAAGAAATGAATATTTTTAAATAAATTAGATAAATGTTGGTACTTTGTTGCGGCTATATTATCTTATTTTAACCATTTTTTTTACAACAGTTAGAGTTATTTGAATATGGTGAAGTATATATGATAATTTTAAAGTACTATAAGCATAAAACGATGGATGGTGCGCATAGGCATGGTTGAACACGTCTAGTAAGCTGACATTAACATTAGTAATGTTTGCTTGTGCAATGCGCATTGCTTGAGCAATTGAAGGGGTGGAGAAGGATTTGAGTATATGATACTAGAGATTGATTTACAAGGCAAAAGGTTCAATAATGGTAGTGATATTGGTCGAAACAGGTGGTACGTTGAATGGTAAAACCATAAGTAAGGTGTCAAGTGAATAAGGGACTTGTGAGCTATAATAATAAGTAAGAGCAAGGATTTGGCTAATTGTGGGTAAGGGGTTAAGTAAGCTAGGATTGGTGGATGTGGATAAGATGGGAATGACACTAGATGTGAAATTTTTTGGGTTTTCTACGTTGTTAAGTGTAGAGGTGTTCAGTCGGTTAATTGATCGGTTAACTGATCCGAAATAACATTAACTGAATTAATCGACTCTTTAAAATTTTTAATCGTTAACCGAACGAAATTTTTTTAAAAAAAAATTAACTGAACCAAAAAATTTTCGGTTAATTCGGTCAGTTAACCGAATTAACCGAAAATTATATGTTTTTAATTTTTGGTTAAAATAAGTATAAAATTAACTGAATTAATCGAATTAACTAAATTACACAAATTAACCAAATTAACCGAATTATTTGTATAAAATTATATGTTTTTTTATTTTTATTTTTAGTTTTAGTTTTAGATTTTTATTTTTATTTATTAAATTATTTGTAATTTTTATGATTGGGTTGGGTAATTGGGTTGGGCTGGGTACTTGAGTTAATATATATTAGATTGGGTATTTAAATTTATGTTGGATTGGGTTTGAGTGAATAGTGGGTTATTTATATATTATAATTTTATTTATTAATTTCTTCGGTTAAACCGAAAAATTTAGTTAATCGACCGGTTTCGAACGGAATTAACCGTTAACCAAAAATTCAAAAAATTATTAACTGACCTCTGACCAAATTAATTCGGTTAACCGACCGATTAACCGAAAAAATTCGATTTTACCTGAATTTTGGACACCCCTAATTAAGTGGGTTGATTTTAGTGTTTGAATGGTTATTGATTGTTAATTGGAATGGTTTGGATATCGATAGGATTAGTCTTAACGATGGGATCCATGTCCTTTTATTTAGATTTTCATAGACAATTCAAAATATTGATGCTCTTAAGAAGAAAATGGGTTGGACTATTTTTGTTACTAAGAAAGGCTTCGAGTCAGCAAAAATAAAAGGAAAAGTAAAAGAGCATCAGAGCTTAAGTTTTGAAATGTTGTTCGATGCTTAAGTTAGTGAAAGAAAGATAATCAAAGCTAAGAAAAATATTTTAGTAGAATGAGAATAACTTCTTAAGAACATATTTTGAGATTAATAGAGCTAGATATTTATATCAAGGACACTTTTACGTCTGTGAGATACTAATTACATGAGAGTGTGCATTATAAAACCATTCATTATTGGTTAGGGTACTTGGAATTGTGCCTTCATGCTTTTTGTTGATTCTATTCTCTAATTTGTGGCTGGTAGTATGTACCGGATTGATGGTCCCTAATATATGTTATTTGTCAACTAAGCTTTCTTATAGAACTTCAACTTTGGATTTTACTAATTTTAAGATGTGGGCTGAGGAGCTGGGCCAAAATTATATTGCCTTTTAACTTTAAAAGATTCTTATATCTTTTATTTGAAAATATTAGTTATTAATTAACAAAATTAGCTACGCTTTTTTTTAGTTGGTGTAATAGTAAGATACATTACACTCTTAAGAAAATATATGTTGATTCGAACCTTGGAAAGAGTATTGTTGAGAGGAGTATTCATTAACCTTGAATATTAATCATAAAATGGATATAAAGAATACCAAAAATAATTGAGCTTCTAATTTAAAAGTTTCCGTAAGCTAAATTGGGTTTGTACAAACCTAACACCATATTCTTTTTTAAATAATTTATTTTTATCAATATTTAGTAAATATATATAATTTATTAAATATCTATACATAGAAAACTTAACATACTTTCAATTGTAAATTTAAAAACAAGTTGGATTAGGTCTAAATCTTCAATATTTAAATTAAAACCTAATGTTTAAAACTAATATTTTTAACGAAACCCTTAAAAAAAAAAACCTTCAAGCATAAGTGATAAGTGATAACCCAATCATTGGGTGACGTCTACTTGGAATATCAATGGAGAAAGACTAAAGAATGAAGCCATTTGGGAACAAAGCATTGGAATTGTGGTCACTTAAAATGGTGATCACAAAGAGAGAAAGAAAGAAACCCAAACATGGATACAAAACAAAAGTGTTGTATTCATAGAGACCCACCAAAAGCTTCTTTTCAGCACTTTCCACCTTATCAATCACACCTATACCTAATTCGAGCTTCAACCCTCAAAATGCTGGCCTATTTATTTATTCCTTTCGATGCACGCATCTTCTTATATTTTTGTAGCAGCAAGCTATCAAGATTTTGGCCCACATGTGAGAACCATCACATGATTTGATACTGGAAGAGCTCAGTATCTTTCATCCAATAAAACATCCGACTAGTTTGAATTTTTTTTTCTCTCCTTTTACTTGTATAGTTATATTTTTTTTTCCTCAAATTTGATTTGATAGAACATTAATAATTTAAAATAAAAGGAGGAGATTTTTTTTAAATTATATCAGATGTCACTTTAAAATAATGTTATTTTTATCTTGATCATTCTAATTTTTTTTGTCAATTTAGTCACTGTCATTAAAAAAATTGATCAAAATGGTCACTCAATTGTTACTCTTAACGAATTATTCATTGGACCTAAAAAAAGAAAAAAAGAAAAAATTTTCTTTTACCCTTTTAAAAATTACAAAAAATTAAAGTTAACCCCTTAGATTCCTATAAAAAACCCATATCAAATACTGCAATAATGTCGATCTGATATCTCTAGCAGAAATTTTGGATTTTAATATTAGTTTTTTATAGGGATTTAAGGGATTAACTTTAAAAAATTATAATTTTTAAAGGGACTAAAAGACCAAATTTTCTTCTTTTTTTTTTTGCAGGCCTAGTCAGCTATTCATTGAGGGTTTAATGATTATGTGATCATTTTGATCAATTTTTCTAACGACAATGACTAAATTGATAGAAAAAATTAAAGTGACCAAAATAGGAATGACCCCATTTTAGGATGACCTCTGATGTACTTTACCATTTTCTTCTTTGAGAAATAGGAATCATATTCATCAAGTGTATCAATTACAATTTTGTTGGATGCATTCACCAAATAAGAAGGAAAATGAAACAAGCATTCATCAAAGCAGACCCTAGGTACAATCGAGACCTCTCCACTAGACAACAAATTTTTGTATCCTAGGCTCAATAAGACACTCCATCAATTATCAAGACCTTTCAGATGTCAAAGCACGCTTTGAAGAGCACTTAGATTTGAGATAAACACAATCATCACCAATAGGTTGTGGTAGAGATTTGTTCAAAAAAGGCTAATCCTAGTCCTAAAAAGCAAAAGATAAAAAAGAAAGGCCACACAAAATGGTTCCTCTAAAAGGAGCAATGGCCTCAAGACAATTAACACATCCCTTGGTTGGAGGCGCACCTAGGAGTCCAATCTAATGTACCATCCCTCCATTGAGTACATTTGTATCTCTACTCGTGGAGTCAACTACTTCGATAGCCAAGATTGACCATCTCCCTAATTGGAACTGTAGACGGCATAATAATCGTTATGAGTATTTGAATCAAATGCTCACTTTGATTCTTTTACTGGATTACGGACTTGTTTAAACTACCTACTAAAGTAAGTTGTCTTTCTCGCAACGTAAACATTTATACAGTGCCACTTATCATCAGTTTGAACTTATACAATGAATGAGTTAACATTTGTTTGTCACAATTTTGCCATGTATGCAAAACATGAAAGACAAAAACATAAAAATAGAATAGTGAAATGTGAAATTAACTTTATTTATTTATTCATCATTCAAATACATAGAAAATAGTTATATGTTTACTACAATACGAGCACATTTCTCAATAGTCACACCCGTTGTCGGAGCAATTATGAACATATAAAATTCAAATAAAAACATAAATATTCAAACATAATCATTTCAATTCATAATCATGTTGTACAACCTTTCCCATGTTTTATATGAGCTTACATATGCTCTAAAGTTAACCCGGAATTGAATAAGGACTAATTTGCAATATTTTCATAATTTCAGGTCAACATCGCGACGTGAGGGAGTGCTGTCGTGACATGACATATTGACTTGGATTGTTGTGATGATGGGGTTTCTCGTCACACCATGACCTGAAATCCAGATCTCATCACGACGGTCATCATTTGACATCGCGATGTGGACTCTGTTTTTTGGCAGAAATTAGGCATGTTGGTACCTATTTCAAACCAACAAATCCAATTACACATTTGGTGCATATTTTCACACTTGTACCTGTATAAAATCAACCAAAATTCATACCAAACATTGCATATAACCATTTCCAAAATCAAGTAATCCAAAATGCCTCAGTTCGGCACTAAATCATATCAAAACATGCCAATTTCACTTATTTAAGTTCAAATTTACCAACATGCTTATAAGTCATTCAATATCATCCATTTCCATACCATGTCATACTCAATTATGCAATTATAAATGCCATTCACTCAATACAACCTATTACCAACTCAGATACCCAAATTGGTACAACTTTCACAATATTAACAATAACCAAATTCAAACCAAATCTATAAATCCAAAGTCATCACATAAATTATAGTTATGTACATGCAACATAACCGGGCATTAAAATGATCAAAAGACTATCGAATCAATAGTAGGATAGTGTAAGCTTCTCATAGATGCGATCGACATGTTTTGCAAGTTGGAGATCTATAGGGAAAAGGAAAAACAACGGGGTAAGCATATTGAATGCTTAGTAAGTCCATAAGCATTAAACAACAACTTACCTTGTTTTACAATTTAATACAACAAACTATTCAACTTGACAATTTTACCTAAACATGACAACCACATATCAATAAGTGAGTTCATTATATAACCAATTCATATAGTGATTCAAACATTTAACATTTCGGTTCAATTCAATACCATTCACATGGAATCATTAATTCAATACCATTTGCATAATTCAATTAACATTTAACCATGTATAAACCAAACTCATATCATTCCATTGTCATTTTTAATTTTCATTAACCATTTAGCTCTATAAACTCTAGTATAAGAGTCATAACATTTAATCATGTATAAACCAAACTCATGACATTTTGGTTCCTTTTTTGTTCGAACTCAGGCTTTTACTTGCATCAAAGTATAAAAAAAAAGTATAAAAGTCACGCATACATAGTTCATCATCCACTCAGGATTAAGTTATGCCACACTATGGATGTCACAAGTAAATAAATCCATAAACGGATTCAAGATATATTATGGGGTCATCTGCTTTGATGCTTAATACAAAGTATCTCCCCAATTGGACTTGATAAAAAACATATTAGTATTTCAATTAGTTTACTCATTTTCGATTAGACTAAGGACATGTTTAGGGTTGTCTACTAATATAAGTTGTCTCTCCATATTACAATTTGACCACGTAATACCGCTTAGTATTAGTTGAACATTAGATAACCAGTGAGCTAATATTTGCTTTCATTTTTCTTTGTTAGATAACCAGTGAGCTAATATTTGCTTTCATTTTTCTTTGTATGAAAAAACCATTGAGGAAAATGTATAAAGAGTATTAATGTAATTCATGAATAATTTTATTAAACTAATCTGTTAAAAAAATTACAAGTATACAAATAAATTTACTACACTTAGGGCATTAGATCCAACATAATATGATAGCATAAGATTCTCCTAAAGGAAGGTTATAAGCTTACTATAGACGCTCAAAATTGATTGAATCTAGCAACAAAAGAAATTGTGCTAAAAGAGGTTAAAAAGTAGATAGATGCATGTATTATGTATGCTATTTTAAATGGTGAGTTGTTGAGTCCTTCCTAATGTGTTTTGAAGAAGGGGGCATGAAGGTTGTGAAAAATAAGAAGAACGAATTGATCCCTGCCACCTTGGTAACTAGATGGAGAGTTTGCATTGGTTATTAAAAATTGAATGATTCCACTTAGAAATTGAAGAGCGTGCTTTGTTCAATTCTTTGCTAGGAGAGCTAGTTTTTCCTCCAATCATTTTAGTGAGGAAGTAGTGTTGTTGGTGTTTTTAGTAGTGGCCCTATCATTAAAAGCAAGATCATTTCCGGCTTGAACTTTCTCCCTTTCAATCACCTTTAGGTTATTTCAAATGTGCAAAGCAATCAACTCACCCATCTTATATAATCAACATCTTTGGCTTCCTTAATGACAACCATTTGATTGCAAATATCTCTGGCAGAGACTTTAGAACTTCTTTCACTAGTTTGGCCTTGGAATATTTCTTTCCTGAAACAAAAGCTTTATTAACAATCAATCCCAGCAAAAAAAAAAATAAACATCAACAAAATTATTTTATAATTATTTTATGTTATTTCTTATTGTATTTTGTGGTTTAAATGTCTAATTATTAGATTTTGGCTTATATTTTCATTTTTGTGGAACAGGAAAAAAAATTGAAATGAAATGAGTTTGGAGTTTACTTTTAACATGATTTATGGTTTAAAGAAGTTTAGAGCTTTCTAATGAAGATAACAAATTAAGAAACCAGCTCTAAAGCTCAAATGAGAATAAAAGTTCAAACAATGAGCTTTTTTTTTTTATTTCTCTGGTGTACTAGGCTAGGACCATATAGTTGGAATGTGAGACAAAATTTATCTTCGAGTGCAATGTAACACCCCTTATGTAACATCCCATTTTTTAATGGTGTTAGAAACAATAATTTTAGGACCACAATTTCGACTAATATGTCAATGTTTTATTAACTATTTTTTATTATAGAGTTATTACAAGGTCGTATTAAAATTTGGTTAAGAAATTTTAATGTTTAGTTGGTTATATAAGTAAAAAGGGTCAAATCGTAAAAGTTGTAGAAGTTGCTATCTATTAGTAAAATGTGTTGAATGGCTATAGAAATGTGATTAATGGACTTAAAAGATAAATATACCATATAGGTATATATTGGATGACTATGGACATTAGTTTGTTAGTTGTTATGTAATTTTTTTAACGGTAAAAAAGTAATTAGATAAATAAAACTAAATCAAATTAAACTAAAATGAAGTTATCATCTTCCTAAAGTCACTACTAAAATTTTAAAGGGAAAAACACCATTGAAGAAGCTTGGTTTCGGCTTGGTTAAATTCACTTGCATGGAATGTAAATTTTTACCCATTTCTAGTGATTTTTATATTTTTGTGATTGTTTTAACTTAATCTAGCTAACCTGGGGATTAACAAATTGTTAAATGTTTTAGATCATGCCATTGATTATTTTGAAGTGTTTTTGAAGTTTGAGGATAGATTATTAAGTTTGGTTGTTAAATAGGATTATTTTGTAAAGTAATTTTTAGTGATTTTAATGTTTAAGGATTTAATTGTTAAAGTTGTAAAATCTCATAAAAATATGGTGAAATTATGAATTATTGGATTTTTCAAGGACCACAGGAAATTCGGCTAGCTTGGTTTAAGCTTAAATGTGTTCAATTTGATAGTTTCAGGTTTTGAGGCTAAATTGCATAAAGAGTAAAATTTAGGGGCAAATTTGTAAAATATGATTAAAAGGACTTAAATGCATAAATTTGATTGTTTATGTGATTTGAATAGATTTAATTAAATTAAACTATACTTTAGATCAAGAATCTCAACGATCAGAGGACGTATAAGGAAAAGAAAAAATTGTCAATTAATCCCTTATAGTTTAATTACTTCAATAGGTAAGTTCATACTATTTTTTGTAGTTACAATTTGTTATTAAATGTTGTTAATATATATAATGCTAAAATGGAAATCAAACTATGTTGAAATAAATTAAATTCTGTGATAACTCTGATGGATCGAGTAAAAGTTTCTTACACGAAATTTCTGAATGATTCCCGTTCTGGACCGAGCTCCAACATTTGTTGCGGACTCAGATATACATGTGACATGGATTTAGCCTGGATTGGTAATCCGTTATCGTTTTAAAGGTTTAGCATGGACTGGTAACCTTACCTGTATACATAGCCCTGGCCAGGCTATTTTTCTGTGTTGTCAATGGTTTAACCCGGATAGGTAACCTGACACATGTATTTCTGTATCCGACTAGCTTTAACGAGCATTAAATGTTTCCCACAATTTTGTATTATGTTCTTTTACAAAGTTCCATTAGAAAATCAAAGGATATATAGTGTATTATTAATATGGACAAAATATGAATTTTGACTATCCATATGATCGTTATTTGCTAATCCGGAATTATTGAACTTTGTTATGATAGGGATAATAGTTTGCATAGCAATTTGAAATTATCTATTAAATGAATAAGGTAAGTTATTAATTTGAATTGTATGAGCTTACTAAGTATTTTATATCGTTACACTTGTTATTATGTTTTTATATATTTTGGATAATCGGAGAGTGTCAATCGGATCAACGGAGCTCACACTTATCATCTTCTAACATCGGTAGATTTTGAAGTCTTGAATTGTGGATACTTGTAACATGTATATAGGATACTTATTTTGTAAATGTTGAACATGTTTTGATACTTAGTTGTAATAGCACTTATATGCAAATGTGATGTATATATTGTATGTTTCGCCCATTGGTAATGTGTTGATAAAGGTCATGTTTGAATGGTATTTTGGATGACTATTTGGTAACAAGTTATATATGTGAATATTGTTGGTTCATGATGTTAGAATGGATGGATTGAACTAAATAGTTGTTGATTTAACTATGAATTATATGTGGTGTCAATGAGGGCACATTGGTTACTCATCTAGGTTGGATGATTTGGTATAATTTGGGCATGTTTTAATGTGTTTTGAATAGGTTAAAGTGGTTGGATATGGGTTGGCTTGGTACCTAAGAAATGATTGATGTTTTGCCTTATTTTGGAAGCCATTTTAGGTACAGACTGTAATACCCCTACCCGTATTCATTGCCGGAATAGGGTACAAGGCATTACCGGAGTTTACGAATTAATTTTTTTTTATATTCAATATAACCCTTTTATATATATCTAACCTTCCCTGTAATATTAAATCGAGACCAATCCACATCAACCAAATCAATTCAACATATTTTCATGATAGATTCATGCATTTATATAAGATAACGTCATCACATATCTATAACCAGGTTTGTTAACCATACTAATGGCTAACTTTACATTCATTTCACGTTAACATTTACTTTGTTAGCTTATACATGCCATTGATTTGCAAAATAAAGTTTCTTTATATACCGAAATCCTGAGGTTGACAGTGTGATGGTGTCTCCGACCAAATCCAACCTCCGAGCTCTTAACACTACAAAACAGGGAAAAAGGAAACGGGGTAAGCACTTTGTGCTTAGTAAGCTCATGTAACAAGAATTATACTTACCTAATATTTTCAATACAATATAATAAACATTCATATATCCATTCAATGCATTATTACCCTAACATGCACAAACTCAACATTCAAGTTAGTACAATAATTTCCATGTATCAATAATATATATACCATGATTGATGAGCTCGTCAATACCATGATTTCCATTTCCTTGTTATTTTTTCATATTTATCCCGTTGAATTTATCAGAATTTCGATGGATTTTCAGAGGTACACATTTAGTGTACAATTCCGGCCCGTCAATTCATATTCATGTGCGCACATATCCATTTCGAGAGCACACTCATGAACCTCAACCTTGCAATGGATTACCACCGAGCTAAATCACGCAATATAAACTCATAGAGTATTGTCGGGATTACCACCAAAGCTAAATCCTACGCAACAAATTACTCTAATGAGCTTGGATCTGAATTACCATTCCAGCTAAATTGAGACCTAATTGGATTACCCGTCCGGCTAAATCCATTTTACACATATTCTTCGGAGGGCTATATCAGATAGGATCACCCGTCCGGCTAGATCCTTTTTACCGTCAATTCCTTTTCAGAGATCCATCGAATTTTCCTTTCATTCAACATGGATTTCTTCCCATTTTATCAAATATATCAATGTTTCATTAATTTCCATATAATGAACATTCAAATCATATTCATATCAAAAACATGCATTTCAAGCATTTAAGAATATAATTCAAGTTACACGAACTTACCTTGATACTTGTTTGTAAACAGTAAAAATCTACTAATCCCGAACTTTTTCCTTTCCTTGATTTAGCTTCGTATTTGAATCTTCTGGATTTGGTGCAAAAATTATGAAATACCAGCTTAGAGAACCCTCCTATGGCGTTTCTAGCTGCTGGAATTGAAGAGAAATGAAGAGAAATCTAGATATTTCCTATTTAGTCCTAGTTTTATTTAGTTAATTTTGCAATATTCCAATTTTACCCTTAATTTATCAATTTTTCTGCTGATTTCATACCTTTGCCGTCCAGCCCAAATAAATTTTGGGTCTAATTGCCTTTTAAATCCTTTCTCATTAGACTCTTAAGCTATTTAATCACTCTAGCAACTTTTACACCTATTACAATTTAGTCATTTTCATTTAATTGACTACCCAAACATTAAAATTTCCTAACGAAATTTTAATACCACATTAATAACATTTCATAAATATTTATAAAATTATTTTTGACTCGGTTTTACGAGATAGAAGTCCCGATACCTTATTTTACCCAATTTCTTCAATAATTTTTTTTTCTAACTAATCACTAAATCGATAAAATTTTCCTATCAATATTTTCATACGATTTTCCTATCATATAAATTTTCAAGAAAAAATATTGAAATAAATTTCTCTTTAAATCGGATCTATGGTTACGAAACCATTATTCCGATAACCTTGAATTTAGGCCATTACACAGACGACCTGGGACACGGGTTGTCACACGGTCGTGTGCCACACATGGTCACACCACACGGCCATGTGGCCTATTAAATTTTTTGTGTAGGTTGTCCCACACGATCACAGGTTGTTATACGGTCGTCTAGCCCTATTTTGAATCGTGCACTATTTGGCACATGGTTTGTGACACAGTCATATGACCCTATTTCGATTTGCATACAGTCGAGCACACGGTCTGGCAACACGACCGTGTGACCCTATTTTTGAATTGTACACGATTTGGCCACATCGCCTGGGCTTTGTCACACAACTTGGGCACACAGCCGTGTGACCCATATTTTCTGTTTCTCTTATATTTTTCTGTTTTGTTTCAAATTAATCCTTGATTGTTTCTAAACTGATTTTTAGGTTCCATAAGCTCGCTATAAGGCACGCAATGTATACATGCTATGAATAATTATTGTTTTAGAATTTTTGATATTTAAATTAATAATTGAATGGTTTTATGGTGTTATTCATTTGATATGTGTCGTAACACTCCGTAACCCTAATTCAATGACGGAGATGAGTTAGGGGTGTTACACTTTACTTGGAGTAAACCAATACCTCACGAGCAAAGGATGTCACAAATTGAATACTAAAGCTACTCAACTCGACCGTAAATTTAAGAAAAAAAGTTTAACATAATTTGACTCCTTTGGAGTTATTCAAATCATTTCTAGGCTTTCTCAAAAGTTTGGTTATAAATAGGGGCCAATTGGAGCTTATTCGAGTCAAAAGAGGGTCAATGTCGCGACACTAGAATGATTGCATGACACTGAGAATAATTTACTCCTATGACTCTAATTTCGCGACATTAAATGTCAAATGTCGTCACACTAAAGATAGATTACTCTATTAACTTCAATGTTGTGACACCAGAGACAGATTGCCCAATACATATCTGAAACACTTAAAACCAAGTCTAAACAATCATAAGTCATAGGAGTAAATTTGTGATTACTCTATATCACTTCTAAACATTATCAAACATGATTCTCCATTAAAACATCATGTAATTCAACATAGAACTCAATCATAATTTAACTAAATTTGTGAGGCTAACAAAATGATCAAGTTCTATTAAAAATTTCCATTAGAATTCTTTCACATACACACTTGGTTTAAACCTATGTACATGCCATAAACTATAACCAAAAATCAAAACTATACTTTCTCCCAAGCTTCGGTATGTGATGAGATAAGTAGAGGTTGATCTTCACTCTAGAACTTCAAGTCTAATCTTCACCTACGCATTAGAAAAAATAATGCGTTAAGCTTGTGAAAGCTTAGTAAATACATCAAGAATTAAACTTTTCATTTAAAAATTTAACCAATACAAATGTGTAAAAATAACTTATGGAATAAATACTATCATACATGAAATTCATTAGAAGATAACTACAATAGAATCTCAAGCTTACAATTTATAAGTCACTTACCAATCTCATTGTTAAATTCACTCACTATTAAAATTTATAACTCAATTGTAGACTCAATAGAGCATATATGATATGCGGAAAAATCAATAATTTGCACCAAAGTGCCACTATCACTTGCACCAAAGTGTCACAATCACTTGCATGGATGAAAATTTTCTAATGGCAAGTCATTTATATCCCACTAGTTCTCATTTTGTATACATGAGCATTTAAATATTTAATTTCATTACATTCTCTTAACAAATAAATGCAATTCAAACTTTACTCTTTTTATTATTATTACTATTTAAGCCTTATTTAATAAAAGTCAACAATCATCAAATTTCATTTGACATTTATTTTATCATTATTTAACACTTCACTTAAGTGCTTTATCTTATTATCTGCTTCACTTATCTAACTTTTATTCACTTTGCAATTAAGTCTTTTTTCTCCAAATTCACTACACACAAGCTATTCAAGATATTTTAAGAATTCATCTTCATTTTCAAATAAGTTCCATAATACACATTAACATTTTCTTATATAAATAAATCTCATAAATATTACAAAAATTAATTTAACAAATTCTCACTCAGGTTTTAATTAGGTAAGTGAAAATTTTGAAGTACTTACAATCAAATACTTAGAATGAGCTCTTTTCTTCTTCTTTCACTCCTTTTCCCATCCGTCTAATCTAATCATTTCTTAACTTTAAATTTTCACACGTTTACCCAACTCTTTTCAAAATTTTACAATTTAGTCAATACCTCAAATTAATTTCTCTCAATTCAAAAGCCTTTTTTTTTTTTTATATTCCTTAAGGTATCCAGCTACTTTCTCCACTAACATTAATAATCCCTATTTTATTTACTTCAAAAATTCTAACACGTGCAAGTTCCAAAATGACATTGTCCTCATCTCAAGGGTGTTAGATATGTTACATGCAATCTATTTCTACTAACACATTGGGCCAGCGCCAGGAAACCTGAAACTTATGATTTTATGCTAAAATGAGACTTTTTAAGGGTTCTTTTGAGGTCTTTTCACTCCTTATTCTATTTTTAACATACAAATAAACATGATCAAACTTAAGTCTAGTTGCATATTAAATAATTTTTTTTTGTGTTTTTCTCTCAACATATGTTGTTAAACTCTTCTAGCCAAAGAGAATTCAAAGTTTTGAATCCACAAGCTTGTGAGATCTAATTTATTCTTTATTCTTTGGTACTTACATATTTTCTGCTTTAATTACAAATATACAAGCTTGTTGAATATAGAATCTGTATTGGATAACTTAAAATATTTTCTTTATCAATTAGAATCGTTAAATACTTAACTGTTTGATTATTCTAATACATGTGATAAATAACAGTGTTTCATGTCGGAGCATACAATTTATGTTACATGGATATTTAATCTAGTCTAAATTAATCTTGCTTGTGAACGTATATAATTGAGTCATCTAACTTTTAAGACTATGATAAATAAAACCCTTCACACTTTATTATAAAGTTATTTCTTAATATGAAAAATAGTGAACGTGTTTGAACTTAAGTATCGAAGACGTAATGATAAAATGGTTGGTAGGTGTCAATTACAATTTTAACTTTGCATAAACGAGGAAACCAATGCAAAATATAATTCCTACCAAAACTGAATCAAGCAAACAGCTTAATTTGACCTTTATAATTAGCTCCCCTATCAAACCATAGATAAAGCATGAACTAGTCAACATGCTTATTCATTCGGTGAATCTACAGAACGTCACTGTCTTTTCATTTTCTTTACCAAAGAATAATATCTTCTTTTCGTGGAGAAGATGAGTGATAATTATTAAAATAAATAAGCTTTGGGTTGAATTGATTCTCCATCTCCTTGCCTAAACAACACTTTAGTGGTTGAGAATGGCAATCAAGACAGGTTCAAAGATACATATGAAACCAACATCATACAAAGTCATCAACTTCTTTGTTGGAGAAATTCTCTTTGTATGCATTTCAAAACATTTTTGTAAAAAGCTAGAATTGTTCATAGCCACCGATCTGTTTCGAGTTAAATTTAAATTTATATTTTTTAGTATCGAATCAGCCCGGCTTGATACCTTTATAGTTTATGAATAATAAAAATAATTTTATATTAAATTTAAATAGAAAATTATTTTAAAAAAGTAAAAGTAAGTCTTTTAGGTGTGCATGGACACAAGCCTTGCTCGATTTGAAATTTTTTTTAATATATATTTTTCAAATTATGTTTTGATATATAAACTTGATTAAAAATAAACATGAAGAGAATCTCATGCGATGGCCTGATAATTAAGAGTATTCACTGTCTCGATTATGATCTGAATTAGATTCGCTAGTCGTGTTAATTATTCGGCTTTACCTTATTATTATAATTTAGTACCAAAAACAAAATAAACATGATTTATAGTTACATTTTAATACAGAAATGTTTTTTTTTTAATTCTTGATACATTTATACTTTTTTTTTTTGTAAGAAATATATTCAAATCTCATTTTTTTTTGTAGTATGAAACTAATTAACAGCAGCATGTTTAATTTGAAAAAAAAAAAGCCCACAAAAATTCAAGTCTATGTTTCAATTATCATGTGAAACATGGTCCATGCTTGGATTTTTTCCAAGGGAAAGCGTGTTACACTCGAAAACTCATTTAAATTTTTCGAATTTAATTTTATAAAGAGTAGAGATTAAAGTTTTTGTCAAATATTTATTGATTGAGTCTTAATTTAATTGACATTGATATTATTTTTAATGTAGGAGAATGTGAGTTTAAATATCTTAAAACATATTATCTTTCTAATTAAGGACTAGACTTTGTTAATAAACGAAGATATATTATAAAATTTATAATGAAATTAATGTTTAAAATTTTTTATCATATTTATATTCAATAAAGTATGGTCCAAATTTGATTTAAATAATATTAATAAAAAATATTTTTAAATATTTTAGTAATACTTAAACAATGAAATGAATCAACAGGCAGTGTCAATCTTAAACACGCCTAGTACAGCAATCTGTGTCGTGTCATGGACAGCTCTGATCAGCAGCCGTACCACTCCAAATTAATGATGATACCTACTCATAAATTGGCGATGCAAAATCAATGGGTAAAAAGTTATCTCAACTAACTAGAGGACAAAAACGAAGACAAGGCCGAGCCCCATAATTTAGTACAATTTCTTGCAAAACCCTTGAAATATTTTAAAATTAATATGGTTAATAATTTATGGAAAAGCAGATAATCTTCAAAATACAAATACAAGAATTGATGAATTTATGCATGGATTATGGACAAATATGCTCAACAATATAGCCATGAAGAACAACGGAACGACATCTTCTATCTCTAATATGCAGAGACGTACGTAGTTTCTCATGTGCATGAGATGTTTTATGATTGAGGTTATTCAAGTTTCTCCTAAAAGACACCATGTAGAACCCATTAGACAAACATAACTAAATGGAAACGAAGGGCTTCATCTCTTGCTTTTTTTCCCTCTCTCATTCTGCTAGGGAAATGGTCCTTCCACTAAAATGCTTTTTACACATATCGATTAAATTTTGTGGATCGATCAGTATATCAGACTAAATAAAAAAATTGAATTAATTTTTAATGAACTATTTAGAATAGGTAAAAATTTCAAAAACCGAGATAAAAATAATAATTAAACCGATTTATGATTTTTAATAACACTACTTTTTGCACCATTTTGTGTCAAAATGACCATCTAGATTTGTTAAAAAGTGAAACTATGAGCATGGCAATGAAATCATCCTGTTCTTTAATTATGTTGGGGTTCATAAGGTTTTTCTTTTGTGGTACAATAATTTTTCAACACAAATAATAGGGAATCATGTTGTTTTTCTTGAAGTTTGTAATCTCTTCACTTTTGGAATTTCTGTTTTGGGTTGAATTCAAGGTTGAGTTTTAAAAGATTGACCATCAATGATATACACTTTTACATCTATTTCTTGTATTTTCTTCTTCATTTTAAATATGAGTATACTTAATTATAGCTCAATCACATAGACTTTTCTTATGTTTCATAATTTCCTTTAGGAGTTTATCTTTGACTTAGTATACACCATTAAAATCAAATGATGATATATTATTTAAATATTTTATAATACACAAAATTATATGTTGTTAATATATTAAATATAAATTCTTTCTGTACAAGTTAATATTTAGTGCACAAATAATATATAATTTTATGCACTATTCATTACATATTGAGGTATTGTCTAAATTTTTTTTCTGTATTAGAAGTTATATTGCATTTTGGTTTATTTATTCAAAAAATGAGTAAGTTAGTCCTTGTACGGTATATCATAGAACAAATTGTCCCTTTTAGTTAAAATTTTTATCCATTTGTACTGTTAAAAAACTGATTTGGCTGACAAAATAATCAGATAGTGACATGTGACGTGCCATGTGTACCACATTGTTAACATACGATGACCAATTTTTAATAATTGAAATGGATAGTTTGATCTAATGTACAAAAATTAATTTATCTATTTTTTAAAGTAAAGATCAAAATGCAACACAATTCTTAGTCCAGAAACCTTCATACTACATTTATTACGTAACTAAGTTCATCATATATATCATACACAATATCATTTAAGTTCATTGATTTGATCAATGATTCATCCACTTTATGGTGAATGAATTTGTAAAAAGGAAAAAAAAAATTATTGTTAGCCAGGTACATATTTTGAATTGCATGTCAAAACAAAACAGCTGTAGAATCTTTGTGAAACACACATTGAACAATGAGTTGTAGTGGCGAATCCATTTCTTCTGCCCTCAACATAGAAACTTCACCATTTTCATATGCATTTCCAGAACATAGAGTTGACACCATGTAAGCAGCCTTCACAACAGTTGCTTGGGAAAAGATCTTCATGTGCATCTATCTATATGCACAACATAACAAATATTTATATTCCTCGGATTTTATGCGTTCTTTTTCCTTTTGCCTAATACAACAAACTTATTTTCTTCACTTACAGCATTTATATAAGACTTCAACATGTGCTTGAAGATTAGAAGCTCTTCCACGAGGAGCTCCAAAAGGACATGAAAAACATGGAAAAATGAACCTCTATATAAATATATTAAGAATGCTCCTACCCAATGCCTTACACTTCACATCATTAAAATTTTCAAAATTCTCACCTCAACAATAATAATTTTAATTAGTCAAAATATATTTAGACAGTAAAAATATTATGAGTCCCTATTCTAAGAGACCGATTGCATTTTGTTTCACATATTAAAAAAAAAGTAACTTAATATTTGTACGTTAAATCAAAGAGCAAATCGGTCATTTCGTTAAAAATTTCATCAATTTCTGTTAATAATGACTGGTTCTATGCGTTGGCATGAAGTGCACACGAAATCCATGTGTCATTATTTGATTATTTTGTTAATTAAATCAATTTTTAACAGGAGAAATAGATGAAATTTTTAATAGAAAAGACCAATTACCTTTTTGATCTAAGATACAATGATTAATTTATCTAATTTTTTAATAAAAGAGGCAATATTCTAATACATTTGTAATAGTTTTACCTATCTAGACATATAAAACTTTATTTTTACTATTAAATCAGTATATTAATTCCCTACTTGAAGAATTACAGCTTTGAATAGCCTGTTCTTAATTAGTTTGGTGAGGGCAATCTCTTTGAACCACAAGGTGCTTGATGTACTAATATGTTGATGATTCATCATTGGGTGACCAACCCCAAATCATGATTAGTTATTTCACATTAAATGAAAATCAATTTCACATCATCTCATCCAAATCAACTTCCTTTTGGACTTTTTCATCTATTTTTAATAATTATTGAGTAATTTTATCTCATATCTTATTAATGAAAATATTTAGGTATTTATATATATTGTTACTGTTTATGACATGACTCCATCATTCTTAGGATTGTCATTCTGAACGGATTTCAGACATGTTGGACACATGTTTCACTCTGGGCTGTCTGTCAGACCACACAGCTTCCCTTCTATACGAGTTCCTTGAGTATATGCGAATTGAGACCGCGGCTTTCCCTTGGTTCGTGCAAACTCTCCTTGCAAGTTGGATCCGCGAGCTCCCCTCTAATCATCTGGTAAGACCTACCTGAGTTAAGAATAAGCGATCTGGATCTTACCTAAAATTCGAGCTAATGATTACTAATATATAACAACAAAATATGTAAAAAAAAGAAAAAGACCTTATCTCTAAAGTTTGACATCAAGTCATATCATAATACCTTTTCATATTCTTTAAGTTTAGTCTGGCTAGCAAAAAGATGAAAAAAAAATTAATAATTCAATAATTAAGATTTGTACATTGTTAAAATTTTCAATTTTTTCCTTTTTTATAGAGAAACCCACAATTTTGGTCTTGGGAAAAAAACATCTTACAAGTCTAGTTTAAAATTTAATAAATATATCATTCTTTAAAACTAAATGCATAGTCGAATTAAATTAAGTTTTATTCCATTCCATTTAGATATGATATCATTCTTTTCAATGGGAGAAGACAAACAAAGTGTTATTAATGGAGTTTTAGCACTATAATTACAAAATTATGTATGGTCAAGACTTGACTCTTGTAGATGAAGAGGATGTTCATTTCCACGCTTAAATAATTCCAATGGATTTAACATAATATTCCTTGATAAGACAAAAACACCAATCATGTCATTGGGCCTTGCTTGCAATTTTAATTTACTCCTATTACATAATTTCATTCTCTTTTCAACACTTTTGCCTCTTATCTTTGTTAATTTTAGATTTTAGGTCTCTACCTCTCTATTATAATTTCATTTTTTAAAAATTTAATTTTTTTAAAACATGTGATGACACCATATATACACTTTATTGTTTGTAAAATAATATTTTATATATTTTAAAAAAATATATACAATATTTATCTAACTATATAAAATAATATCAAGGTGTATAATCAGATATGCGTTTTATCACCATATGTTACATTAAATTATTTGATAGAATTAATTTTAAAAATTATTATCTAGGTTAAAGTACATATTTGAAAAATAAAGGGATTATAAATAATTAAATTATAATAGATAGACTAAATCCAACAAAAGTGCTTAGTATAAGTACCATCTATGCATTTTGTCCTAGATTTTATCGTTTGATGCTAGAAACTTCATGAGATTTTTCTTTTGGGGTTAATTGCACCAACCATGCTCAAACTATTATCTAGATTCTCAATTAGTTGCAAATTTTAAAATGTTCTTATTGAGTTCTCAAAGTTTTAGTATTGTATCAATTAGGTCATTCCTTCAGCTTTGCCATCATATTTGGCATAGCATATGTAAAATACATGAATTAAATTTTAAATATGTTATAACGACCAGATGGGAAATTAAGATCTAACATGTTAAGGGAAAAATAAATAGTACACATAACTTTTAAAGACATTGTTTGGTGTTTTTAAACACTTAAGATCCAAGTTATCCATGCGATAAGTTTAAAATTTGATTCATGTATTTTAAATATGTTCTATGTTATATCAAGCTAGCCTTTAACGCATGATCTATCATGAAGAATATCTAAAATATGTTATACTGGAATATTTTGAAATTAACCGTAAACTTTGTACAATGATATAAGACACAATCACTTTACAAACCAACAATGAAAGAAGAGGCGCCTTTTGGACCAAGCCAAACAAATGTATTTTCTTTCCTCACATGGATCTTTCTCTTCAATCTTTATCTCCTCCATATCATCCCTTACTTCCTAACCATTTTACCTTACTTTCTCTAGTACCAAACTCCCTTACTGACGTAGGCATCAAAGAGCGTTACAGAGCACAAGCTTTGATGTTTACCTTCGTCTTGCACCTGAAAGCTCTTGAGTCCATCTCCAAACCCAACATGTTTTAGAGTAAGTAAAACAAACATGGATCAGATTTTAAGTATGTTTGTGCCTACCACATGGACAACTTTAATCTTGTGTGTTTAAACAAAGCCTTCATAAATTTGAATGACACTATCTTTTTAATATATATATATATATATATATATATATATATATATATAAAAGTTGTTCATGCAATATGTATATATGTATTTAAAATTTAATCTATATAGTTCAAATATGTTTCATGTCATACTTGAGCTAACATTTAATGCCTAGGTTGATGTTAGGTTGATGGAAAGACTTACTTGACACATATTGATACTTCAATGACTCAATTAAAATGTTTTTAAGTTTAAGGACTAGTTTAAAATTTGTTTAAAATTTATTTCATAGTTTGGGATGTCTGGTGCAATTAACCCTTTTAATTTTAATGTTAATAAAGCATTTATTATTATAAACGTTGGTAATCAACATATTATATTATAAAATTGAAGAAATACAATAAGAAGTTAAAGAAATATAATTTTTTAGGTAAAAATATAGCACACCCCTATACTATATCCTAGATTACATTTTAACCCTCTACTAAAACTTGGGCAAATTAGTCCCTATATGTTAGATGAGTGAGTGAAATTGCATCTTCGTTAAAATTGCACCATTAAAATTGAAATGGAGGGGTTATTTTGCTCACTTATTTAACAGACAATGACTAATTTATTTATTTTTTCAATAAAAAAACTAAAATACAATCTAGAGTATAATACAATAAATTTTCGATATACTTTTACCAATTTTTAATTAAAAATATACAACTTAATCATCTTTTTAAAGGTTTTATTATCTTCTAAATTTACGTATAATTTTGTTATATCAAAAGGAGAATATATATATATATATATAAATAGTTCTTTGACTAACAATTATACATGGTGATTAAATAATAAATTTTAGGATGTATTGTCTCAAAAAGCTACAGCATGTTTTTTAAAAAGGTAAAGTAAGTTGAGAAAATGAAATAATTAATTATTATTTGTGAAAAATAAATTAAAAACAAAATAGAACAAAGAAAGAATGCATCTTATCTTTGACTAACCTTTTTTATCAACAAAAAGTCTGCCACAAAATTCGGAAGTTAACGGTGATAAGAAGACTACGTCATTGCCACCTCACCACCAAACAAAAATGCACACCACCTTCACTTGGGGAGATTGATTCATAATAACAGTGAAGAGTTTTGAATTTCAAAAAGCTCAAATTTCACAAATGTCTCCTTTTTCATTTTATTTTTTTCTCTCAAAAAACCTTAAAATTTTTTTGGGTATACTCCTCTTAAAACTCACTCAACATTTTGTTAGGGAAAAAGCATCATTTTATTCACTTCCATTAACCCATAAAAATTTTTAATTTTATTTTTAAAAATATATAAATATGATCCGAATCTCAAATTTTATTATATATGTTTATAATGTCTAAAATCTTGATAAATAAATGAGTTGTTATAGGAAAAATTATTACATAAATCATTCTTATCTTTTAAGACATAAACCGAACTAATTAAATTAATACATATAATATTTTTTATATCATAGATACACGTATACATAAATCTCTTACTCATGTTTTGGGTCAAAATACCTAAATGCAAAAAAAAAAAAAAGGGTTTCCTCTCAAAAAATTTCACATTGTCAACCTAATTCCTTTCCTATACTTGTTGCCACCTTTACCAGCCATGGATATGATGTATTAACTTAATTGGTTGGGGTTATATGGCATAGATGGTGGGAAGGACATATATAATAATCTCTTAGTTATGGAGAAATTTGATTATATGAGATTTTAGATAAGTTCCCTATAATTTTAAAAATGTTGTTGTATTTATTATTTAATAACTATATATTATTTTTAATCAATATCTAATAGTTTTTATATAAAGATTTTGTAACGTCCTTTTGTTAAATTTTCAGATATAAAATATTTAATTTTAAATAATTTCTTTTATACTATTTTTTAAAACTTTTTCATATGCTTTTAAGCATTTTTGTTAGGAGGGTTTAAATCACTTCATGGTATTTAAAAGTATGTTTATTTCTGCAAGTTGGTATCTTTTTTTTCACAAGTGGTCCCTATACTTCATTATGCAAATTATTCCTATCGTTAAAAAAATCTTTTAACCAATCATTTTATGACACACGACATTTTTAAAATTTAAAAAGAATCTAAAAAAAGTTAAATATTATTTCCTTAATGTTTTTAAAAGAACTTATAAACATATTCATCTCTTTTATTCTTCACCCAAAACCTCTGGCAACGAAAAATTTAAGAACTCATTAGAAAACTCGTCCATACTTAGCTTTCAGTGAAAAACCCTAAATTCCGACGAGCTTCTTTTTCATTTTTAAATATCTATTTCAATCCTTTTCCCATCTTGATTCAAAATCCATGTATTATTTTTCTTAAAAATAACTTTCTCTGTTTTTTCTATACTTTGCATAAAATAGTTAATGTTGGGTGAACCTCTACAATGAAAAAAAAAACCCATATGTTGAGAATAAGTTGAGTAGAAAAAAAATAGAAAGAGTATTGCAAAGAAAAGTTATCTAATAGTTAAAAAAGTGCATTAAAAGAGAAGAAATAAGCACTGTAGTGATCAATTTTGGCCCGGGCCCACTAAAAACCCCAAATATAAATATAATATGTACAAATAAATAAATAATTATAATAATAAAAAACCACAGTCCATTAAATATTCTTTTTACAGTCCAAAACCCAGCTACATAACCCAAGACCCAATTAAAATCTAAGAGCTAAAACCTAACCCAATACCCCAGAGGCCCAAACACGATAGCCCAACTACAAGAACAGGCCCAATAAGCCCATATCCTTAACAGGTTTCAAAAATCCTAAGTCATCCCCCTTCCTTGCGCCAAGACAACCCTTGGCCTCCGTGCCTCCAGTATACCATACGCTCCAGTCCTCATGTAACGCCCAATTTTTGGGAATTCATGAATGTTGGCATAGGTTTAATTATGTTTGTGGGCCTCTAGAAGGCCCAAGCTTAAGATAGAACCGGTAATTTTAGTTAATTTTTGTTCCATAAGAAACAGGAGTGAAATTATGAAATAGGACTTATGTGAAAATGTTTGAAAATGCTATAGGCTAAATTGAAGTGGCCAAATAAATAGGAGTGCAAAATAGGAGGATTTGCATGACAAACCTCCCATTTTACATGAAGTGGCTAGCCATCATGTTGTTGTAGACAATATGAGTACTTGATATCCATAATTTATGGTACAAATTGATACAAATTGATAATGGGTTAGGTAAATGTTTCATGACAATGGATTAGGTAAATATTCCATGATAATGGGTTAGGTAAATGTTTCATGATAATGGGTTAGGTAAATGTTTCATGATAAGAATTTCATGTCTTTTGTATTAAAGAATTAAATGGATGAAATATGAAGTTTTATTAAAAGAAAAAGGGGTGAAAAGAACAAAGTTTTGTCCATCTTTGTTCATCATAGCTGAAAGTTAGAGAAGAGAAAGGAGAGGAGAAAGCTCTTGAGTATTCGGTCATTAGGAGGAGGAAAATTGAAGGTAAGTTCTTGGTACCTTACTTTTATTTTGAGGTTCATGAGTTCTTCTTGATTCTACCTTAACTCTTGAAGTATATTTTGATTTTTGGTTGTGTTGTGAGCATTTAGTCATGAATTAAAATGAAGGAAATGGTTGTTGTTTCATGTTCTTTTGATGAAAAATGGAAGATAGGTGAAGTTGAGCCAAACAAATAAACATGCATGTGCCTTAGATGCTAAAGGGAAAAATCGGCTAACATGTTGTGCTTTAAAATGATGAAATGGAGATTATACTTAAGTAAAATCATAGATATGTGATGATTGATTGGTGATATACATGTTTAAATAACATGCATGCAAGTTAGGTGTGAAAGAGTGATTTGGTAATAAATCTGCTTGGGACAGCAGCAGTAACGTGACTTTGGAAAATCACCATAAATTATGGGAGATGAATTAGAAGCTGAATAAATTATGTAATTAAAGCTTATTGAGTCTAGTTTCTAATGAAATAAACAAGAACATATTTTTAATTCTGTACAATGAGAAATTTGATTCGTAATGAAGAGTGGTCAGATTAGTCAAACAGTGAAACATGGGAAACTTTGAGAAAAATATGGTATTGATTGGATAAACCAAAAATTTTGAAAATTTTATGGATAGAAGATATATGAGTCTATTTTTAGGGAAAATTAACGGAACTTGATTTGGAGCTTCGTAGCTCCAGTTATAAATGATTTAGTGACTGTTGCTCAGGAAGACAGCTTGCAGTGAAATTATGATTATGTGGTAAACATTGACAAAAATTTGTTAATGGGTTGCTTATTGATTTCTTATAAGCTTACTATGATCTGTAGGTGTGGTTGGCGAATATTGTAAGGGATTAATCGTAGTTTGTAATTGAATAGTTAGGTTAACGTGTTAGTAATCCAATTGTAGGCGGTTCGTGTGTGGATCTCGTCAAGATATCGTCATAAGCAGTGTGTAACTAACACCCTCTTTCTTAGTCTAAATCGGCAAAAGTCGAAAAGCGAAATGCTGAAAACCGGTATTTTGTAGATTTGCGAGTGTGCGAATGCTCGTGAGGTAAATCGATTAATGTTTTGGGAAGTTACAATGTTTGGACCGCAAAGTGCATGATTTACGTGCCTCGATATTTTTGGGCCTAATGGGCCAAAATTGGAATGATAGACCAATCTGCCCAATTCGGTAAGAACCCTCGGTATGTGATTCAGTAGTACGTGAAAGGTAGGAATATGCATGAAAAACCCTAAAATAGATAAATTACTAAAATACCTTTAAAAGTGAAAATTTACGCTTTACCCCTAGGAGATAAATTACCAAATACCCCTAGGGTTAAATTGACTTAAATGCATGTTTGATGTTGTTATTTATTGCATGCCATGTTGTTATTATCGATGCATGGACCGGGATATTGACGGAGAAAGTCTTGAAAGTGGCTTGTCCACGTCTTGGAGGCTTTGCCTCAATTCTTTGATAATCGAGCGGCAATCTTTGCAACTATGGAGTGTTAAATGGGTGGGTTGAGCTATCCCACATGGAGTGTATGGTGATACGGTGGAGTGTAGTGGTTGGTGGGTTGAGTAGTCTCCCAAATGGGTTTGCATATGTTATTGATGTTGCATGTATTTTGAAATGGGCCTATGGGCCATCTCATTATCTGAATAAGGGCTAAGGCCCGGTTTATTGTAATCTAAAAGGGCTCGCCCAATACCACTTTATTACTGAATGGGCTTAGGCCCAATGGGCTTGAGTGACTTGGGCTTTGAATGGGTTTTCCTTACACTCGAGTTTCCCCAAACTCACCCTTTTATTTTCATCCACGCAGAAATCCCTAACCATAGTGGGCTTGGAGCTGTGAAGGAATTCGGAGTGACCACCCGTTTTGACAGTTTGATTTTCTTCTGGTGAACTGGACATCCTTTTAATTACGTTTGAGGTTTTGGGCTTTTAAATGTAATAAGGCCGCTTATTTATTTTTGATGGTTTTTAATATGTATTACTAAGATAGGTAATACTTATTTTAACTGTTGAAATTGGATAGCTTTAGGCGCGTTTTCAAAAACAACAGTTGATTTCAAAATAACACGACAACAAGCAAAGCTTCCGAATGAAAGTATTTTCCAAAATTAATCACTTTTCCTAAAATGACTTAATCGAATCGGTTTCCTAGAAATATCCATGACGTTAAGGTGTGGCAATGGCGGTATGCATGTCTAGGATTGGATCCGAAGGAGCTTGGTACTTAGCGGTCCGACGGACTCACCACCTCTTTTCCGGTTTCCTACCGGTGCATGACTTCCATTCACTTTAACCTATAATGAAATTATCTTTTAAAACACTAAGTAAGTTTTTCTGGATCAACAATAGAAATTATTTTGAACGCTTCGATGTGGCATGTCGGATCTAGCCATAACGTCTGGGCCGGGTTTGGGGTGCTACATTTAGTGGTATCAGAGCCTAGGTTACAACAACTCGGCTGTGGAATGGGTTTACAAAAACAAAAATTTTCGAAAACGAAAATTTTATAAAGAATGCAAAAAAAAACTTGATTTTCAAAATTTAGATCTTTAGAAGGTGGCATTCAATCTCCTACCAAGTCTCAAATATTACTCGAACTCTTACGAATATTTTTCTCAATTATCATGCATCTTTGAAACCCTACTAGGATACTCTAGATAGGATTATTTTGAAACCATAGGAAAATCTGATAAGAGACTAAAAATGTAGCTAGACTTCGATTCTGCGAAAACAAACTTTGAATTACTGTCTGATTCATAAAACATCTGTAATAAACACTAGAATATTGAATTGATAAATAAAAATTCGTAATCAAGATAAATCGATATGAGTACGAGAGCTACTCAGAGAAGAGGCCGTGGTCGAGGCCGAGGTAGTACTCAAGCTGGATCTTCGTCTTCTGAACACATACCCACTGGAGTAGCACGACCACCACCGACGGATGAGAATAGGCCGTATGATAGGGCCGCCGAGGATGATGCCTTGTCACAGGCAATGCTTCATGTTCTGGAAAGGGTTGCCGGAGCAAGTTCGGGCAACGAAATTCAGGGATCAATTTCTGAATGACTTCGGGACTAACGGAACGAAGATCTTTAAGGGCGTGTCTGGTATAGCCCCGAATGTGGCGGAATATTGGTTGGAGGCCACAGAACGGATTATGGACGAATTGGACTGCTCTGAGGAGATTGTGAGTGGGGTATCTGTACTAAGTCCCTTGGGTCACTTTCGGTTAAGGTAGACAAAGCAGATAGGAATGTACCCTTAGAAACTCAAGGTAAGATTTTCCCTGGAGATCTGATGGAGTTACCATTCGGAGAGTTTGATCTCATTTTGGGAATGGACTGGCTTGTTAAGCATAAAGCGACTCTGGATTGTGCTGCTAAACGAATGGAGTTAAGGACCACAAAGGATGAGGAGGTTATAGTGATAGGTGAGCGAAGGGATTATTTGTCCAATGTGGTGTCGGCTTTAAGAGCCGAAAAGTGGATTCGAAAAGGTTGTGAGGCCTATTTGGCATTTGTAAGTTAGTCAGAAGAGGAGGGACTGACAGTGGATAAGGTTAGGACCGTAAATGAGTTCCAAGATGTTTTTCCCGAGGAGCTTCTAGGTTGCCTCCGAACCGAGAAGTTGAGTTTGGAATAGATTTGTTGCCTGGAACGGCGCCTGTGTCTATCGTACCGTATAGGATGACACCGAAGGAGTTAGTGGAGTTAAATGCTCAAACTTAAGAGTTGTTGGATAGGGGCTTCATTAGGCCAGGTGTGTCTTCATGGGGAGCACCGGTGCTATTCGTGAAAAAGAAGGATGGTACGATGCGGATGTGCATTGATTATCGCCAGTTGAACAAACTGACGATTAAGAATAAATATCCACTGCCAAGGATTGATGATCTGTTCGACTAGCTTAGAGGAGCTTCTATATTTTCCAAGATCGACCTTCGATCTGGATATCATCAGTTAAGGGTCAAGGAGGCAGATATCCATAAAATAGCATTCAGGACTCGGTATGGTCATTACGAGTTTCTGGTTATGCCATTTGGACTGATGAACGCTCCTGCAGCATTTATGGATCTGATGAATCGTGTATTCCAACCATTTTTAGATCAGTTCATAGTCGTCTTTATTGACGATATCCTGGTATATTCTGAAACTGAAGCGAAACATGATGAGCATCTCCGTATAGTCTCATGCGAGTGTTGAGGAGAAGGAACTCTTTGCGAAGTTCAGCAAGTGTGAATTTTGGTTGAGGAGGTAACCTTCTTAGGACATGTGGTCTCTGCTGAGGAGATTAAGGTGGACCCTCGGAAAATTGAAGCGATTTTGGAATGGAAGCCACCTAGGTCGGTTTCGAAATACGGAGTTTCCTAGACCGGCGGGATACTCTGAAGGTTTGTAGAAGGTTTTTGTGTGATGGCATCACCTCTAACAAAACTCATAAGGAAAGGAGTACCATTTGTATGGACTAAGAAGCGAAGAAGCTTTTGAGAAGTTGAAGAAAGTTCATCAAGCACTGTGTTAATTCAACCGAGTCAGGAAGGATTTTATCGTATGCGATGACGCATCACACGTGGGTTTAGGTGCGTGTTAATGCAAGAGGGTAAGGTGGTTGCATATGCATCACGATAGCTTAAGCCTCATGAGGGAAACTATTTGACTCATGATTTAGAGTGGCAGCAGTGATATTTGCACTTAAGATTTGAAGACATTACTTGTACGAAGAAAGGTGTATTATATACACTGACCATAAGAGTCTTAAGTATTTGTTGACTCAGAAGGAGCTGAACCTTAGGCAAAGGAGATGGATTGAGTTGCTTAAGGATTATGACTGTTCGATCAAGTATCACCCAAGCAAGGCTAATGTGGTAGCCAATGCTCTAAGTCGTAGAGTCAGATTCGATCCGAGAGCAATGTTTGCTCGTTTGAGTCTCAGATGATAATGGAAGTCTGCTGGTGAGTTGCAAGTGAGGCCAACTCGGGTGGATCGATTAAGGAAAAATAGTTGAACGATGAGTCTTTGGTCGCTCGTTTTCAACAAGTTAAGGAAGGGGAAACTTCTGAGTTTGGGAGCCAGAAGAGACGATGCAACAGCAATATAAGAGAAAAGACTATTCACATATTGAATACAAGATAGCAAAAGGTGATTTCTTCTCCAGTTCTTGAGTTCATCTGTCGCTTATTGTTTTTGGGTCATTTGTTTTGTATTTAAAAAATATCAAAAAGGGAGAAAAGGGGACCTTACCTCGAAGATATGCCGTGAGATCCTTTCCTCTTCGTCGGGATCGAAGTGTGAAGAGGGGTCTTAAGGCTAAAAAGGGCGACCCCAAGGCTCGAATGGGTTGGTCGTCTTTCACGGAAGCAGAACGGCGCCCAAAAGGGGGTTCTTAGGAGTCGATTGAATAACCAAAAAAGGGGCTAGGGTTTTACAATGGTTCGGCTGAACGAAGGCTGTACTTAGCCTTATAAGGGAAGCAAAAAACGACGTCGTTTAAGCCAAGTACGATGGCTTGGAATACGACGTCGTTTGAAGTCGCGCCTGACCCGCTTCAGTTTGCTGCCCCGATGACCCGCATGTTTCAGCGGTGAGGGTATATTTGCAACATTAGTCCTCCTCGTTTTGCCCCGTTTTCAAATCAGTTAATATTCGTGTTTTTTTTCTTTTAAATTTTACCCATAATTTGTGGGCATTTGTATTTCAGTCCACGCTTGTGCGCACCGTTTTAGGGCCTGGATTAATTCCAGTTCGGGTCCCTAGGCATTTGTGCGCTTCGCACTCTGGTCCCCTTTGATTACTTTATTTATAAATTAGCCCATTCATTTTAAGTGTATTTTAATTAGGTCCCCTTTTTTATTTTAATAGTTCATTCCCCTTATAATTTGTCCTTTTTAAATTATTTTAATAATTTTATTTCGTTTCAAAAACCACTATTGTAATTTTTTTATTTTATATACATAATTACACAAATATATATACATACTTTATAGTAAAATTATTTTATTCTATACATATTATTAATTTTATATTATTTTACGCATATAGTTTCTTTTAAATTTGTTCTCGTCTTTTATTATATAGTCTTACATAACATATCTTTTAAATTATTATTATATACATTTTTATCATTATCTATATTTGATCTATATATTATTAGACCCATGTACTTTAATGTATATTTTGCTATGATAATATGTTTTGTATATATGTTCCATATAAATTATTTTTATACTTACCTATAATAGTATATATATTTGATTTACATACATTATTAAACCTATATATTATCATTTTCTATATGAATTTACATGCATTCACTTTTAAATTTATATATGTATATTAATACAATTATTATTTTAATAGATTTTTTTATTTTAAAACACCTTTTACTTTGTGATTTATCAAATATTTTCTTTACTGAATAGATGAAATAATTTTGGAAACTTCATGTCTTTTGTAATTATAAAATTATTATTTTAGTATATCTTTACATTATATGGCTTTGGTGTTTGTATAGTCTATTATTCTAAATGTTTTGATATAAGGATATGTATGATTTTTTTTAGACCGACTTAAAATTTATATATAGATTATTATTAACCTCATTCTTTTCATAAATTCATATGCACATATTTTTTAAATCTATTTTGGGTATTGTGTCTTGTCATACAATTTTTTTATTACTCTTTTGTATCATATTTCTTATTATCATATATTTTGTAAACCTTTAAATGATTTTGTGTTTAAAACATTTACATTTACATGTAATCAATTCAAACTTTGATTCTATAACATTTCTTGCAATAATTATATATATTCTTAGTTCCTACATAAATTTATCAACTTATATATTACGTATTTTTAAAAACATTCATCGTATAAATATATATTTTAATGATTGTGTGTGTTTATTAAGCTTGTTTTTACAAGTGTTTTTATTTATCAATTCATCAATTCATATAGTATGTGTCATGTACTTATCATTGTTTTGAAATAGTTTTATACCATATCGCTTCTTCGATTTACATTTTGTCTTGTGCATCTAATAGTAACCTTTTTTTATTAAACCATGCACATTATCGTTGCATTATTCATTGTTTTATATTGTCATGTTAGTTATTCTCCATGCATAATGGAAGTTGAGTTATATTTTTAAGTTAGTTATACTTAATTGCTTAAATGTTTGTTAGTTGATTAAATAAATTGTATTATCTTCATTTCTCCATTGTCGTATTTTTATGCGTACACATATTACCCCTTATTATCGTTTTCCACTCGATTTTTGAAATGTGGTTTTATAAAATCCAAATTTTATGATTAATTTCGTCTTATTTCAAAACGAGTTAATATGTTTTAAGCTAGCTTCACAATTATTAGGAATTCTTTAAAACGAAAGCGATATTCGACACTTGGTAATTCGTGGAATCGTGCCCTAACGTGTTGGGTTGCAATTTCTCATTTACCCAAAGTAATCGAAGGTCCCTTTAGAATTTCACTCATGTCTTCCAAAAATCCTTTAAAACGAAGGTAATACTCGGTGTTTGATAATTCGGGAATCATGCCCTATCGTGCTGGGTTGTGATTTCTCGTTTGTTCAAAATAATCGAATGTTCCTTCAGGTTTTTATTCATGTTTATTAAAAACCTTCCGAAACGAAGGCGATTTTAGATGTTTAGCGATTTGAGAATCGTGCCCTATCGTGCTGGGTTGCGTATTTTCGTTTGTTCAAAACAATTAAAGACTCCTTAGGAATTTCATTCATGCTTTCTAAAAACCCTTTAAAACAAAAGAAATGTTCGATGTTTGGCAATTCGGTGAATAGTGCCCTATCGTGCTGGGTTGCAATTTCCCGTTTGTTCAAAATAATCGAATATATCTTCGGAATTTCACTCGTATTTTTTAAGGCAATGCGATGTTTAATGTTTGGAAATTTGAGGAATCGTGCCCTACTGTGCTGGGTTTCGGTTTTTCTTTGGACCAAATAGTTGGGCATCCTTTTGTAATTTTCAAATTATAAATTTTCGGAAGTCGAGACAAGAAGATTTTGGCAGCCAACTCGGGTTACTCAAATGTTATTAAAAAAGGGAACCACATTTCAAAAACAGTTTTGATTTTAGACATAAGGACAGTATTTAATCGATTTAGTACCAATTTTGAGGCGTAGTGAGGGTGCTAATCCTTCCTCATGCGTAATCGACTCCCGAACTCATTTTCTCAAAAGTTCGTAGACCAAAATCGTTGTTTTAGTAAACCAAAATGTTTTATTAATTCTTAGGTGACCCAATCGCATCAAAACAAAAGGATCGGTGGCGACTCCATGCATTCATTTTTCAAAAGTCAATTTCCCCTTTTTTTAACATTTAAATTTAAAATTTTTAAATTGAGGGATGGTTTCGACAAGCACGGTGTAGGAGGGAGAGAGTGCATTAAAAAAACAATTGGCTAAGAGATTTTTTTAACATCCAGGGTAATTTGGGTAATCAAGTGTCATGCTCCAAAAATCGGGTTAGAAGAATCAAGTTTGTGAAAATCGAGAGTGGTCACGCCTCGATTTATAAGATTATTTTTGTGCATTTGTAAATAAATCGAGGGTTCGAAACGGATACCAAAATTAGGGTCATAAATAATTAATCAAAGTATTAAAATAATATAATCAAATTTTACTATATTAATTAATCTAAAACAAAACTTGATTATAAGGTTTAATTTGAAAATAGTGTGTTTTAATTAAGTTAGGACCTAATTGGAAAAGGGGTGAAACAGGGAGTTACCAAAAAGGCCAAATTGCCCAATTTTTGGGAAATTAGTCTTCCACTAGGAATTTCCACTATCTTCTTCTTCCCTCTTCTAACTTAAACCCCATCCTAAGTTCCAAGAGTAAGTACTTTAAGAATTTAATTATGTTTAAGTTATGTTAATTAGAAATTATGTCTATTAAGTAGTTTATTACTACTTTAATAATGCTATGTATAGTATTATCAGAGGAAAGTAGTGTTGATGGTAAAAATTTTAGTGTAAGTTATGAAATTATGGTAATTTACAATAATAGTGTAAAAAGCACTAAACCGTAAAGTTAATAAAGTATGCCATCACATTGTATAAAATGGAAAGAGGGCTTCAGTGAAGAAGTGTTAAAGATATGGTGTTATGTGTAATAAATGTGTAAGCTAATAAATAATATGTAAGTTGAGTCCCTTCCTCCCATTTTATTATTTTCGACAAATTAGGGAAAAGTCACACCCTGAAATAAATATATACAATTAATAAATAAGATTAAGTAAGAAATAGGCTTCAGGCCTAATGGTTAAGAGTTAGTTTCCCTCCCTTATGATCCTAGGTTCAAACCCCTCATTCCATGTTTTGGGAATTCAACAAGTCTTCAAAAAGAAAGTAATATGTACAATTAAGTGTCATATCCCGAAAATCGGGTTAGAAGAAATTGGGTTAGTGAAACTAAAAGAGGTCACGCCCTGTTTTGGATTAAGGTGGTGAAAATTATGAAACGCAATTTAATGTGGTTTAGTGGTTGTGTGTTCTATATGTGTGTGAAAGGTCCTAAGTTCAAATATTATCTTTTAAAATTTTGTTAATTTTTAGCTCAATTCTTATCTCTGGTCTTTTGGCTTAAATTTAAATTCAGCACAACTTTTGGCAAGAATGAGCTTGCTGGTTTAGTGCTAAAGCATTAGCTTACTCTTAAGTCTTGTGTTTGAAGCCTCGTATATGCAAAATGAAAGTATTTTTGCAATTTCTTGTCTGTGTTGCCCATGTGGATGCAGTGGAGATATAGGGGTGGTTATTTTTAAAAATATTTTTGTTATTATTTGTTATATATATTTTATTTTGAAAATCATCCCCTAATTTTATTCTTTAGTCTTACAGTTCAAACTTTTCTCACTTTCTCCATATCTTTCCTTCTTACTTTTGTTCCTATAACTTCCTTATTCTATTTTCTCTCTTTCTTGTTGTCAATTCTTTGTCGTCGTCCATACGAGAGTGTTGTGGCATTATTAGTTTTGGTGTAAGTAATTCAAATGTAAGTATTATGGTTTTAATTCGATGATAAAGGGTGTATTTGTATTGGTACTCAGTTTACGTTTTAGTGCATTTTTGTGAATAATGGTTTTATTTTCTGAATAGAAGAGGAATGAGGTGACTTTAGATGAACCTCTAGTAAATTAAGTACTTTGAACGGTTGTATGAAAATTTGCAAATCGTGTGGGTAGACCATGTGGACCACATGGGTTAGGTTTTGGGGCGTGGGCCTTTTTGCCCAATTTTAGGGCCCAATTAGAGACTGTTCGAGGGACTCAAAATTTGGGTTCGTAGGCATCGTATGGGGTCCATTAGGCTTAAATAAGAATCAAAATGTGACACATCTGTCAAGATGTATTAGTATGTGCTACAATTAAGGTAAGTGAAGAACTTGCATACGATCTGTGTTTCGATAACTCTGAAAGTGATTTTATATATTTCAATATTTTTATAGATTTACAAATTTTTAGTTATTTTAATTTTAGGATAATTTTTAGTTTTTTTTATTATACTCAATTTACACTAAGAGGGGTGAATTAGTGGTGAAAATATTTTTTAAACTATGAGCTCAAAAATAATGACACAAAAATTTAGAATGATTCGGTCTATGAGTGAATCTATTAATTTTTTTAGAGGGGACTGGTATTGAATAATAAATTTTTTAGAGATTAAAACCTAATTTTGTAAGGTATTAATTTATTATTTTCATCATTTTTGAAGGGATTAAACATAATTTTTTTTTGGAGGGCCAAAATGTAATTTTACAATAAATTAAATTCTAACTTGATCATCTTATAGGGACTTAAATAGCAATTTTCCATCTAATAAGGAGGAGGGCAAGGCCCCTGCTTACCCCCATTCAGATTTTCCCCTAGTTCGTCCCCAATTGCCTACATCCACTACCTTAGCTTACTACCAGTAAGGATTTCTCAAACTTATT
Organism: Gossypium arboreum; assembly: GCF_025698485.1. Lineage (NCBI taxonomy): Eukaryota > Viridiplantae > Streptophyta > Magnoliopsida > Malvales > Malvaceae > Gossypium > Gossypium arboreum. Next base: position 6,346,880 of record NC_069073.1, on the reverse strand, counting down.
AACTTGAAACATTTTAAGGATAAGGTTTAATATTTACAACACTATCTTTTCAATTAAGCAAGATAGAGTCACTTCCCTGAAAAACCTTAAGTAACCTTTCACAAATTTTGGAAATACAATAGATAATAAGTAATCACCTCTAGAAGGTAGATATACAATGATAAAACTTTCACAATTACAAAACAACACTTGAAAGAATGAATAAGATTTGAACCTAAAGTGTTTACAAGTGAAAATAAGAATAATAATAAGAAATGATTAGATTTTTGTTCTTGATCTTTGTAACATTGTTTCTTATCTATATTTGAATCAAATTTATATCTTCTCATAAATTTTTGGACGTTTGGAGCCGTTGGAGGTAGTTTCTAGTCATTGGGAGTATTAGTTTCGTTTATTTAATGAAGTCTACAACCTATTTCTCGAGGCATAAAAGGGGTTTCTCGAGACAACATGAGCAAAAGATGCTGTTGGAGCACTATGTCTCGATATACAATAGGTATGTCTTGAGACATCAAGAATATGTCCTGAGACTTAGATAAGATTGTCTCGAGACAAGGTTCTCCCGGAGCAAAACTTCAACTTCGATATTTTATGTCTCAAGATAAACAAACTTATCTCCTGAGACATGACCTGTTGTCTCAAGACTTTGCTCCCCTGAAGCATGTTTTACATTTGAAGTTCTATGTCATGAGAAATATCATCCTATGTCTCACGACATTGTTGGAAAAAGAAGAAGAAGAAGCAATTTTAGAGTTAGAAACATTTTTAAAAGACTTGGGAGTATTCAACAACTTTGATAAAATGCTCAAGTCATTTAAAAACTTTATTTTGAGTTTGTAACACTTAAAAAAACTTTAGGTGTGATCAATGTAAATTTTGCAAAATTAATTAAGGAAAATTAAAATTAATTTTATTATATAAAAACATTTGAAAATCAAAGCTAACAATATTTATATATTTTAGTTTTTTATAAACTTATAAATAATATAGTTTTTATATAATAAATTTTATATGTTTTAAAAATATTATAGGTTTATATATATATATATATATATTAATTGTATATTTTATATTTTCAAAATACTAATAACCTTTCTATAAAAAAATTAAATAAATAAACTTAATAAAAATATATCTAGAATGAATCTAGATAAATGAATTTCTAAATTCAGAGGTATTTGGACAACCATTTATCTAGGTTCATTCTTAATGTGAAAAAAATATTTTTATTAATTTATATATTTTAAAGATTTTATTTATGTTTGTCACATGACATGATGAGAGGTTGTCACGTGTCACCATAAAATTAATTATAAATGCCACGTCAACACAAATTAACTATGTTAGTACAAATATACAACTTGTGTGACGGAATACATAGTGTTTATTAAAGTTTTATATTATTTATAATATATGTACAACAATCATATATACACATATAATATGTAAATATAATGAAAAAGAAATAAAGAAATTTCAAATTAAATAGAGGTGTCTATATTTCAGGGATACAACTATATGTAAATCTTTTTAAAAGAATTGTGTTCTTTCCAAGAGATATATAGGTACCTCTTGGCACCCTACATGTAGACAGGAAAATAAAAGAAAATAATTGAGTTTACCAATTTCGAGCCAATATTTTTCTCTATTTTTTAGTATCTTTCTGGATTCATTTTAATTTGTTATAACAATTCGAGTGCAGCCACATTATTCTTACCTGAGATAAAAACATTATATATTGGGAATAGTTTTTTTTGATTATCCTATACGATGGAAGGGAAATAAACTATTTTACGAAATGTCTTGTCTTTATAATTTTATAAATTTTCGATTTGGGATCCAACTATAATTATTTTATAAAACAATACATGTTGAAGGTGCCGATTAGATCCAAAAAATGGACGAATCAACTATGTAGTTTAGAACAAATTTTGAGAAAAACAACATATTAATCCATGAAATATTAGATATTATTCTTTGGACTAAGAAAAAATAAACAAATACAAATATCTCCCCCGTGCTAGCTTTGGTCAAAGGACGGTGCCCAGTTCCTGACACGTGTAAGCCTCTTCCTCCAAAACTTGATTGTGATTGCAAACAAAAGTTTTCTCAGTTTTCTTCTTTTTCTTTAATAGTTTGATGATAAATTACAAAACTGGTAACTTATATTTAGGTAGTTTATGCTTTGATCATTAAACTTTAGAAAATTACGATATAATCACTATTGTTATCTATTTATCACATTATGATCACTCAGCTATTAACTCCTACAAGTTGATGCTGCTGGACTGCCGCTGTTTGACGTCCGTTCAGTCGGATTCCTCCACCAGATCAATGCCCAAAATATCACTGATTGAACTTGGATCATCACCACCACCATGTTTCTCACCATCTTCATGTCTGGCCATACATTCCCATTCATAGAAACAGGGAGTAAAAGGTGACATATTAGCTTTTCGTTATAACGAGAGTGTGATCAATTGATAATGTTATTAATTTTATAATATTTTTTAAGTTAAGTGAACAAAACATAAATTTATTCAAACATGAATATCTAATTTTGTAATTTACCCATAACTTCATATCCAATTCATGTGTATTTTTAAAGAAACAATAATAAATAGGGTTGAAACTCAAATATAATAATGGGTATGAATAACTCAAGAGATCTTTCATGAGAAATTTAATTTTTTTAAATAAAAGAAGTAATTTAATCCTATATTATTAACAAATAAGAAAAGAAGATAATGGCATTAATATTTTAGTTAACACATTATTAGGCCATACTTAATCCTTTTAAATTAAATGAGATAATTTAGTTTTTATATTATTTTTAAAAGTGAGTAAATAAAGATAATTTAATGTAATATTAATTATTTACACTTGTAAATATAGACATGGTAAAAGAAAAAAATAAAAAATAAATATAATTGTGAAAAAGATAATGTCGATCATTGATTTGTTGAGTTGTATTTTGTTTATAAAGAAAGATTTTTTAAAAATACATAATATAATATTAAAAATTAAATTTAATAATAAATATTTGAATTTTTTTGAAAATTTTATAAGAAAATAGGAAAATCTTTGAACAACTTTTTGAATTTTAAAAATTTTCTTTTCGAAATTTTTAGATTTTATTTTTCAAAATTTTGGAATTAACTACTATCTTTTAATTTTAAAAATATGTTATTACATTTATGAATATAATATAATATTTAAATTAATTAGTTTTTAAAAATTTTAAAATTTTAAAATTAAACTAATTGTGCTTTTACACATGATCATGTTTAATTGCATTTATTTTTTCTTTTGGCCATGATAGTTTCAATCAAAGAAAATGATTAATGGCGTTTCAATTTTAAATACTAAAAGCATTAAGTTACTTCATTAGGGATTAAGTCGCTCCTCTTCTTATAGTTTACTAGTGAAAATAGTTAGTACTGTTATCAATTGCCTTTATTTGATAATTTTTAATAATATATGAATTAAATTATTTTTTTATTTTGAGAAAGATTAAATTAATTTTGACCTTACAGTATAAAAATCTATTAGTATTTATTTTCAATTGGTATTATCTTATCGACTTAGGGTTTTGAAGTAATTAATTATTTAATTTAGGTTAATTTTTTTAAAATTGAATTTATTTTCATAGTAAGAGGTTATTTCAAGTGATATATATATATATATATATATATATATAATGATAATTTGAACCTAAATTATTTTTAGGAAAGTGAATACCAACCTAACAAGCCACAACTTGGTGTTCATTTCAAGTGAAATATTGATTTATGTTAAAACTTATTTAAATATAAATTAAAGAATATAGTTTATTTATGTCGAAAATCGGGTTAGAAAAAATTGGGTTGGAGTAACCAAGAGTGGTCACATCCTGTTTTGAATTAAGGTTGTGAAAATTATATCAAGTAATTTATTTTGGTTCAGTGGTTAAGAGATGTGAGTAGTGTGTATGAGGTTTTGGGTTTAATTAATTTTTGTTAAAATTTTGCTATGTTTGCCTAAACCCCTATCTTTGAACATCTGATTTAAAAATAATCTTCACTCAATAATGATAAGGATGAGCTTGTTGGTTCAGTGGTAAGACTTCAGCTTACTTTTTGGTTTTGTATTCAAATCCCTGTGTGTGCAAAGTGAAAATTATTTTTGTTTTGAACACTGATGGAATCTGATAAGTGGTTAGTTAGTGGATTTAGTCGGATGTGGGTAGTTTTGATTTAACCCAAAAATCTCTCTCACTCTTCCACTCTCTCTATCTTACGTCTCAATTTCCTCTCATTCTCTCAGTTTTCTTTTTCTTTCTTTTCTAGAAAATTTTGGTATGTTAAAGTTTTCTCTGATGTCGTTGTTCATTTTTTGTTTTACCATTCCTCTATCACTGATTTTTGGTTTTCGATAGGAGGAGAGGGTGGTGCATACAACATCTCTCCGGCGAGTTAGGCACGGGTAATGGCTGTTGTTCAACTATTGTTTTCGAGGTAAGTGCTCGTATACCTTTTAAGGGACTGTTTTCTTTTGGAGGAGTGGATTTAAAGTGAAATATTGGGTTAGTTTGTGTTTGTTAATTGATACATTTTGGTGCCGTATGTAGGTTTCGTGACTTCTAAACGTTTGGTTTGTCGTACCAATAATCATGTGTGTGAAACTAACCCAAAACATCACTCGAGACTTGAGAAAATCACGAAATAGGGGTTGTTTTTGAAACTGCCCAGTACCACACAGCTATGTGGTAGACCGTGTGCACCGCACGATCGTATGGTAGGACTCGTGTCAAGTCATGTGTCAGGCCGTGTGTGATTACATAACCTAGATTGGTAAACTGTGTGGACCATACGAGTTGACTTGTTGGGCCGTGTGGGCCTTTTGGGCCAATTTTTAGGGCTGATTAAAGGATTCAGAAATTGGGTCCGTGGGCGTTATGTAGGCCCAGAAAAGCATAAGTTTTGTTATACACACATAGGTATGTGTAGGAAGCATGTTAAGTAAGTTATGATAAATATAATAATGTGGTCTAATATGTTATAAGTTATGCTTCGTTATGAAATCTGATATTTTGCTATTGTATGTGATAGGGATATTTTATGTGTATCAATTACAAGAATGTCTTAAATGTGAAATTCGTATATGATCTGTGATCTGATATTTTCGTTCCCATGTTCTAATGTGAAAAACATGGATGGCATATGTGCATATGATGTCTGTTAGTATTGGCATATGCATTAGGGTGAGATATGATATGTGATGGTGAAAGTGTGATTCTGGCAGTATTACTGCATCTTCTGGTGGTGTATTCGCAATATTTGTTTTGGCAGCTTTACTTCAATTATAGTGGCTTGACCATATATAATTGATTATGGCGGGTTACCGCAACATTTCTGTCTGGCAGCTTAGCTGCACTTATATGAGTGGCATACCACTACGACCTGGTGTAATTTGTTAGCTTAACTCTTAGAGTCCTAATTGGTGTGAATGGTTAGATGGAGTTGGTGTGTAGCAGATGGGGGTAGGATTTGTGTCTACATCTATGCTTGTATTTGTATCTGAATCTGTTTATGCATCTGTATTTGAATATAAGAATACCTCTGGTTCTGTATATGAGGACATGTTTAAATATGTATCTAAAAACGTATCTGTATGTGTTTCTGATTTACTACTGAGGATGTGTTACACTTTGGGCTTCTAGCTCACTCGTTTGTTTTAATATGTTTCAGGTGGTCTTCAAACTTAGGATCGAACGGCATATAGGAGCTCATATTATTTTCTCAGTTAACTAAATATGGTAATTTATGTTAGTAATTTTTCTGGACTTTTAGGACTGTAATTTGTTCTTTGGTTTTTTGCTCTATTTGTTGGATATTGTTATTTTAGCGTTAAATTGCAAAATCGTATGATCTATCAAACTAAAAATTTGATTTTCAAAATTAAAACTCTAAAAATTTCTGCTGCAAAGATTAAGTAATTGCTTAAGTGTTTTCTACAAATAAATATATGGTTTTAATGAATGTTTGTTTTAGTACTGGAAATGATCTGCCAACGTTAGTACTTTCAAAACACGCAACTCTAATTCGAATTCTGGGTTTTAAATAAGTGTTTTTAAACTTTGGTTTTTCTAAACATCTATGAGAGTTTTGTCATAATTTTGCAACACCCATAACCCGTACCTATTGCTGAATTAGAGTTAAGGCGTATTACCGTACAATCCAGAAAAATCAATAACAAATAGCATCAAGTTGCAAATTTAATAAATAGAATTTCATAATAATTCAGATCAAAGTAATACATTCATTTATGGGCCTTAAATCAAGGTTACGTGGCCTTAAAAACAATTTAGGAACAATCATGGACTAATTCAAAGCACATTAGAAAGTTCAGAGAAAAACTGAAAATTTTTAAAACAGGGGTCACACGGTCGTGTGACAAAGCCTAGACCATGTGCTTTTAGACATGGCAGTGTGGCCAATCGTGTCACAGATTGTGTACCCTTTGAAATAATTTCACACGATCGTGTCGCAGGCCATGTGTTAGCCTATATAGCATTCGAATTACCCTTACAAGGCCATGTCGCAAGTCGTGTGCTAGACCATATTCGAAACTATTTTGAGACACAAGACCGTGTTGTTGGCTGTGTGTCAGCCCGTGTGAGACTTTCACCTAACATGTTCAGGGCACACGCCCATGTAGGTTACCCATGTGATAGCCCGTGTCCCAAGCCGTGTGTGCCCAAAAATGGCCCAAAACATGCTTAATTTACATCCAAATGCTTAGGTACCTAAACCAACTTATAACACATGATCACAAGCCATCAAAACATATTTAAAAACACTCAAACCATACCAAAACAAACTAAGTGCCTGACCAATATGTCATCAATGACTCTACAAATTAACATTTTCATTCAACCATTTAAGCTAAATCTCAATTCACAAGTTTATAACCTAGTGATTAATAATCACCTAGAGTACCATACCAAATGTAACATCCCGATTTAGGGTCTAGTCAGAACAGTGGTTTCGAGACTACAAATCTGACGTAATAAAATTTATTTTTATTTTATTTTTATGGTCTACAGTTTCATAGAATGATTTCATGAAAATTTTGTTCGAAAATTTTGACATTTGGGCATTCAATTTAGTCAAAAGGACTAAATTATAAAAAGTGCAAAAATTGAGTTCTACATGCTAGAGGTGTCCAATTGTTATGAAATTTTAAATTGGAAGTCCTTATATGGTAATTAGACCATTGGTTAAGTTGATGGACAAAAATGGACATGGTTAGGCATGTTTCCAAAGTTTTTTCATTAAGGGCATTTTGGTTATTTAGTTATTAAAATGAATTAAAAACAAAAATAAAAGCCCAAAAATTTTTCTATCTTCCTCCTTGGAATAAATTTGCAAGAGGAAGCCATGGATAGGGTTTTTCAAGCTTTGAAGCTCGATTATAAGTCAGTTCTAGCCTCGTTTTTAATGATTTTCACGTTTTTTTGAAATCCTTGTAACGCGATCTAGCTATTTCTACTATTAATTTGAGACATGATGAAGGTATAGGTTTTGAACCATGTTAGAAAATTTTTTTATTTTGATGTTTAATGGTAGATTATGCATGTTTATGGTAAGAGAAACGACTTTTACTAAGTGATTTTCAGTGAAAACGTTCAAAAAGACTAAATTGTAAAAGTTATAAAATATGTAGTAAAAGTGTATTTTAATGGAAATTGTAGGCTGATATAGTTATGAAAATGATTTGGCTAGTCTTGTATGTTAAATAAATTGAATAAATTTCATTTTACGAGCCTAAGGGCAAAAATGTAATTATGAAAAACTTTAGGGAAAAATATGTAATTTTTCCATAGTATGATTTTTGGGTCACATTGAGTAATGTGACTAATAAGTGGGCTAAATGTGATGTTATAGATCAAAGAAAATGAGATTTAGGCCTAGAACGAGGGAAAACGGGTAATTGACAGTTAAGTCCCTCTTTGCCATTTTGGTGTCGAGGTAAGTTCATATATAAATAATGCTTTGTTATGTTTGTATTTTAAATATTCTAAATGCTTTGATAATGTATGAAATAAATGATTGATTCTAAGGTTGTATTTGACGAAGTTCGTATAAGAGAGAAAAATCCCATTTGAACCTTAAGAATAGAATCGAATACCAGTGACATGTCACTAAGGATATTTGTGATGTAAGTGTGATTATGTGATCAGGGTGCTAGTTTCGTACGTTTACCAGTGGCTGAGTAGTCCGGCATGTGTTGCGGATACTTGACAGCTTGTGTGAGCAACATTGCATAGTTGCGTCTTGATTGTCAGCTTGTGTGAGCGAGCTCGAGATTTGCTCGAGAGCGATCATTTATGTGATATGAGATATGAGGCAGCTTTAACTAAATATGTGGCACTTATGTGCAAAGACTTTCCGTGTATCCATTTAGTATTCCTAGTGTTCAACGGGTATGCCAAAGATGAGAAAGTAAGTGGTTATGTTACGATATGGTACAGGTATGTACGTAAAGATTTTAAGTATTGACTTCATATTATTGTGAGTTATGACCACTATAAAAGTGACTTTGAGATAGCCCTACGGTTGTTGATTTATGGTCATGATGTATAAATGCATGGAAACACGGTTGATGACTATATGTTAGGCCTTGGAGGCCCAATTGATTGTTGAGATTGTAAATGTTGTTCATTTGAATTGTAATTTACAGGTTATGAGTGAAAGAAAATATTGGCCTAATTTCCTATTAAAATGGTTAAGAAAGTATGGAAAGAAAGAGTTATTACAATTTGAAATATGTTGAGCTATATGCATGAAAACACGAATATACATAAGTAATGTGTACTTTTACTAAGATGTTTAAAATGATTTGCTAATTATGAAACATGCTGCAATGGAGAAATTATGGCTGCTAGACTGAAAGCCGAGTAATGCTAAATCATTTTAATAAATCAAAAGAGAGTAAACATGTGAATAGGTTATATTACAACCTTGTGATTTATAGCTATTTTTATATTAACTTTTGCTTATATTGTCAAGCATAGTATATGACTAGCATGAGTTGCCCATTATTTTCATAAGAACTTACTAAGTTTTGAAGCTTACTCCCTTTCCTTTCCCATCTCTTATAGGTTAATTTAGCTAGCTCGGGTTGGAGGCTGCCGGAGATGTCATCACATTGTTAAGCTATCATCGTGGGTAAAAATGAATACAAACCTCTTAAGTTTATGGCATGTATAGGGACTTAGTCAATTGTGAATGTGTAATTACGATTTAGCCAAATGTATTGGCTTGTAATGGTTAAGGGTTTGATGTAATGTGAAGCCATGTAAATTGGCTTATATTGATATTTGATTCATTTTGTATAAGGCCATGAGATGTGGCTCATATTGATTATTAGGTTGTAAGCTTATTTATTTAAGTATGCATGTGCCCATGCAATTGTGATGTGGTTGGTGGTTGTGTGTATGTGATGAGATGTGTTGTAGCTATGAATGCTCAATGATCTAATTGGGATTTGTTTATTATGATGATAACCATGGCTTAAATGAGAATTAGTAAGTTAGGTTTGACAAAGTATGAAGTCATATGCGTGTATAAGTAAAGATGAAATGATCACGATCATGTCTTGTTTATGTATGTTTAAGTGCTCACTTATGTCATGCTAAGTGCCTTTGAAGTCATGTATGTGTATGTGCAAATAAGGGTGGCAACTGGCTTGGAAAATAGCTTCAAAGTTGTCCACACGGGTAGGCACACGAATGTGTGTCTAGACCGTGTGTGACACAGGGTCTAGCCCCATAGGCTTGTGTTTTGGCCGTGTGTCCCCTGCACCCTAATTTGGTAAAACAGAATGCTCAGTAGTAAACACACGGGCAGAGACACGATCGTGTGTCTCAACCATGTGGAGGACACAGCCTAAGCACACAGGTGTGTGACTTGGCCGTGTGACCTCAATTTAGTTGATGACGTCATAACTAGAGAGTTATATAGGCTGAAGATATGGGCATGTCCCAAGCCATACGGGCATGTGTGACCACACGGCCTACTCTCACGGGCGTGTGACCCTTCAAAATAGGAAAATTTTCTAAGTGTTGTATAAGTTCCGAGAGTTCTCGGTTGAGTCCCTAACCACACCCAATGTATGTTTTTGGCTTCGAAAGCCCATATAAGGGACGATATGCATGCGAATGAAAAGTTTTAAATTTGGACGGAAATTCATGTCTTAGTTTTGTATGATTGTGTGAGTTTAGGTCCGGTAACGCCTCGTACCCTGTTCTGGCGTCGAATATGGGTAAGATGTGTTATACCAAATTTCATGTCAAGACTTACCATTGCTCATTTACATTCAACCACATCTTTGTATCATGCATGTGCATATTCATTGACCATTTAGCTCAACAACACTATAAGCACAAGAAGTTATACAATTTAAGTACTTATGAACATTACAAAACATAACCAAATTCTCCTATTACATGCCATATAAGCCAAGTTGAATTCATAATCTACCAAGGAACCTCAGATAGTGTGATTCTTCGAGTTGATCCGATCGCCAAATTTCCACAAAACAGTAGTATAAGGAAACAAAACAATAACACAAGCTTCATATAGCTTAGTAAGTTCGTCGATTTAACAATAAAGCTTACCGAATTAAACATAATAATTCAAATAACAAGATTAATGAATAGAGTTCCTATCAACAGAGTTATTATCATAGTTCTTGTCAATCACAGCACACAACAGGTGAGAAATGCTCAATAATAGAACAAATCAGTTTTCCATATTTCAATAACATTCAATGATCAATAAATAATGCCCAATGAACAATATACGAATAAGAGTACATGGTTATCTATTTGAAACACAACAAACGCTCAAACGAACTAATCCAACCGATAACACACCTCGGCACCAAGTGTCTAGCCCGTAGGCTAACATCCCTCATGTAACACGCCTCAGCACCAAGTGCCAAGTCTGAAGGCTTTACATCCGCCCTCGATAACAGGCCAGAAACACTGTAAATATAAAATGATAGTCTGTAACAAATGCTGGGCTTCAGTATATTCAGTGAACAGGAAATACACAAGAATCATCATATCATCTCATATCAATCCTGTATAGCGCGCAATATAACCTATTTGCATGCCAATCGTACTTTATCCTAAGTTCATTGGCTAAGAGTATTTCAATCAGTAATCAATACCATATCAATTCATTATTTCCATTCTCAATTACATGCATCAATATTATCCATCATTCTACAATCAAGTTCATATAATATACATTTAAAATATATTAAAATTATCCGAACGTACTTACCAGACTAATCTGTAGCAACGACAAAGTATAAAGACTGTTTGATAATTTTTTTTCCTTGATTTTCCACACATTATTGATTTATAATAATAATTTCATTCAATTCACCACTTCCAATCGCAAAATTAACTCATGTTATGTAATTAAGTCATTTTTGACATTTTTATAAAATTACCCCCAATATTTTACTTTAATGCAATTTAGTCCTTAGACTCAAAACATAAAATTTTTACCATTTTTATTCAAATCTTAATTTAGGCAAATATTCAAGTGCCTTTCTACAGCCTCTTTTTGCAATTATTCCACATCAAGTACAAGTGAGTTTATCGTTTTAACAATTTAATCCTTAAACATTAAAATTATCAAAAATTACTTTGTCTAATCTAACAACAAAGCTTAATAATCTCCCATAAACTTCAAGAAACAACTCAACTCATCAATGGAAAAATTTATAACATTTGACAGTTTTACAAATTAGTCCTCAGGTTAGCTAGATTAGGCTAATACAAGTTCAAAAACATAAAAATTACTAAAAACGGGCAAGATTTACCTACAAAATTAATGAACCCTAGCTTGGTCGAATGAGATCTCTCCCTTACCATGATGTTTTGATTTGAAAGTGTGAAAATGAAGAAGATGGACTAGAAATTTCTATTTTGTTTTATTTTAATTCCTTTTATAATTTAATTATTATTATACCCTTTTTATTTCCATTCAAATATCACCAATTATAAACCTATTACCGTGGGTAATGATGATTTATTTACCATCCAAACCCTTTCAATTTACCTTTTAACTAATAAATTCATCTTTTTCCATATTTATAATTTAGTCCTTTTCACTTAATTAACCATTCAAACGTTAAAATTTCCTAACTATGGCCTGAAAAATAGAATTTGTGACCCCAAAACCACCAGTTCCAGTCATACTAGAAACAAATTAATTAGTAAATCCTTATTTAATTATGATTTAATTGTAATTTACCACAATCTAAAGAATTCCACATCATTTTTATTATTAGGCCATTTAAGGAGGTCTAATTACACAATTGATCATTCAATTCTATTAAATTCCAATTAAACAAACTTGTTTTCAATTTAGCCTTAAACTAATCAGGACTAAATGAATTAATACCCTAAAAGTTAGTGGAGTGATTGACATCCACCACCGCTTGGACTTTTTGACCATGGTTTAATTACCATTTTCATCCTTTTACTATTTAAATCTATAGCGATTAACTTTTACCTCTTTTACAATTTAATCTTTTTACCTTAATTAAGCAATAAATCATAAAAATTACCAGACCAACCTTCCGTTCACATATCATATGACTCTGTAAATATTTAATAAAAATATTCACAATCTCAGTTTATAGAAATGAGGTCCCGATACCTCATTTCCTTAAACCATTTGACTTCCGAGACAACCACTTATACTAACCCTTAATTCAATTAATTAAAATTTGTCACATAAAAATTCAATATAAAAATTATTATTGACTAGCATAATTTAAATATTAATTATACGAACTTACTCATCGGATTTTTTTATCTCGAAACTACTATTTCCGACACCACTGAAAAATAGATTGTTACAAATTTTATGTTTTCGAAACATGCAGCGAGTTTGGTTAAAACAAACGCTTTGAACAAGTTGGTGTACTTCCTCAATATCCGGTCGTAACTTCTAGGTCAGATTTCGGTGTTACAATTTAGATAGAAGTTAAAGGCTAAAAAATTATTAGAATATAAATGAAAATATTAAAGGCTTATTCAAGTATTAAAAAATATAAAAGTTATCTAAATAAATTAATAAAGTTTAGTAATATTTTAGTATTGTAGTATTCAATTTGATATATAGTTAGTGTTTTTGAATTCACCTTTAACAATATTTGCCAATGATGCATCAGTTTAAGGGCAAAGTTGGGATCCTAAGAACTTTGAGATTCTAAGTTCGAATAACGTTTTACGCCCAATCATTCTGAACAATGCTTGAATCCTCTGTATTTCAATGGTTGTTGGCATTGAGTTAGAGTAAACACAATAGAATAGACTCTTTTCTAATTAAAAAAAAAAGAGAAATAATAATAATAAGTAAAATAAATAAAAGAAAGAAAGGGTTTACTTTAATATACCTAAGTAGATATGTATGTATTATGTAGATCCATATCAATTAACTTGTAGAGTAGATTTAAACTGGTGTCACAAGGATTTCTTTTCCTCTGCTCTACCAACTAAACCATCTCGATACTGACGTATTGTCCACATAACACTAGATGACTTAGATATATGTCAATTAAAAATAAAATAAAAAATGAAAAAGCATTAAATTACAAGTCTCGAATGAGAACTTCTTGGATCTTTGAATGAAGACTTAGTAAATTTCCATATAAGTAATCATGTGGATTATGATAATTCAAATAGGTAGGATAAAATAAATAAATAAAGGGATAGAAGGACTTGGAACTTTAGGATTTTTGAAGTCGACAAATATTCCTCTTACTATATATTTCATTGTTGTCAGTATTGATATTGACATGTAGAACGAGACTATATCTTTATTCTTGTCTCATTAATCAAATTTTCAAAAGATTTATCAAACTATGGAGTGAATGATTTGATTAATGGCTATTCTATTCAATTATTGCTTCAACTTGGAATCAATTCACAAAAATTCTTTTTTATTTTCCATTTAATTTGATTTTACATATAAATAAAAAATATGGGTTTGCTTCATCTTTTTTGAGATATTTTTTCATTAGGATACCTATTTGTATTTTATACTCGAGTTGTTATACCAAGAGGAATATTTATTCGACATAGATTACTAATGTCCATTACTGAAAAAATCACCAAGTCTCAAATTTTATTGTTATTGAATTAGTTAATTTTCCCAATAATAAAATTACTCGTTTAGCTATTTAATTAGTTTATTTTTTGGATTAGGTATTTACTAATTTCAAATTAAGCATTTTAATGATTTTATTATAATTAATACACTTCTTGCTTTGGTTTCAATCATTGGAATACCTCATTCTTCAAGCCTATTTCGTTGTAATTATTACTTAGGAGTGATCTTGTCCACTTGCAAGTATTGGTCATATTGTGGTAACACTGTGCAACACACCTTAGTTTTGGTGGGTTCAAGGTTTTGGCACGTAGACTCAAAATATTCTATGTCGTGAAGTAGCATTCGCCGAGTGTTTCTGTTGGGCATATAGGATAGGCAAATTCCAGCTAATGCTTAAGTTAGTGATGGTTCTAGGTCAGATTGCTATGTTAATTAGAATACAATAACAGCAAAGTAAATGTAGTTAAGGCATAAGTTCGCGCCAAAGGTAAAGTGCTCTTGTATGTCTGAAGCACCATTCAAGTTACAGTACAATGTAATCTAGTCAGGAGTCAACCGGATTGAGTAATCGGGCATTTAAAATATTGGATTTTTATTTATTTCATTCTCAGATTGTTTAAAGCATTATGAAAGAAAAACTCTAAATTCAAGTGGCACCTGTTGAGCTCCTGTAAGTGGATTCGGGTTATATATATGTGTTTGAGGTTAGAGAAAATGGAGTTTTCTTTTTCTTTCTTCTAAAGTTCTATTATTTGATTCTTTATGGAACCAAAAGCAGTTTTTTCTTCTTTAAGCTAGAATCTATAGTTTTGAATCTCATCAGTAGTTACTCCATGTTTGGTAAGTATTATGATTCTGCATGTTAAGTTCTGAAAGAATAAGTCTATATCAGTGCATGAACAGTAAGATAAAGGAATAAGGTTTTGCATGGAGGTTATTTGTACTTGAGATGATGGTAAATTGTATTCGAATGAGTTTTAATGGTGCTCCTATGTTTTGTAAGCAATGATTGCTACTATTTCATGTATAGATGATTAAGTCTAAAGTTCAAACTACTATAGGTAAATTACCAGGTGAGTTATATGTGATGAACTCATGAAAAGTATAGTATGTGATGATTGGTGTATGATTATTGAAACATTGAAATATGGTTGAGTATGTATTTGTCTGAAAAGTATGTTATGAGATGTGTGTTTTGATTAGGTATATGTTAGTGAAGAAAATGTTAAATTTAGATTGTGTCGCATGAATAGTCTATCAAGAGAGTCTATGTTTGGTCACTACGGTGAGATCTAATGGTGTCTGTTGGGATAAAAAAACACGAACTTTGATATGAAACTCTAAAGGAAAGTCCATGGCCATGGCACCTACTAAAAATGAACTAATGAATAGTGATTAGCCAATGGGTTTTTTTGCATGTCCTAGGATGATGATGGGAAAACCTCACAAAATGTGAGTTTAGACAAATCCATATCGTAAACACGATAAGAAAGAATCACCTATGTGGCTTACTATGAAAGAATGCCCTTGTGGATCACCATGTCATAGCCCTTTGTGGCATAATTTAATGGACGTCCTGTATGGCGGGTTCTTTAATAAGCTAAGTGGCATATTTAATATGGCTTCTAAGGATAATCAATATAGCCAGTATGATATAGATATAAGGAATTTGCTAATGATACGACAAAGCACTATGTAAGTCTAAGATTCAATTGAAAATAATGAATTGAAGATATGTAGAGAATAATGAGTTAGCATTGAAATTTTATTTTGAATAAAGGCTTGGATCTGTATGTTCGAAGCAGGTATCTGTTATAAATATATGTGCTTATTCACGATTTGAGATTGTATGTTGGTTTTGAGTTATATGTGTGCATGAAAGGATATTTTGGTTGTATTAATCTCTGAAAAGGAAATGAGTATGATATATGAAGGTTAAGATGTAAGGTTGTAAGTGAAAAATCAAAGTCATTGATGGGAAAAATAATTGAATCCAAAGTAAGGTATGGTAACCAACGTGTATATAAGACTAGTATCTGTGAAGTATTTGCTAGAAATAAGTCAGATGTCAATGTACAGTAAGACAGATGTCATGAATCATCAGTTATATGGTAGATGTATCAACTAAGGTAAATGGTGTTTTCTCACTAAGTTCTTATGAACTTATCTCTGTGTATATTAGTTATAGGTTAGTATGCCAAGAGACTGCACCAGGATGGAAATGTCGAGACCACGCCAAGAATGTGGCATATCAGTTCATTATGCATGTAAAGCACACTTGGCTGTGTTTAAGGATCAATAATGTTTCATAGGAGTATTTATTTAGGATAATTATATTGAGTTATGATATTAGGTGATGACTTTCGTAATTAAATCTCTCTACTTATCCTTATTGCCATTTATATTTCTTTAATGTTCATGTATTCTTTCTATAAATTGTAAATTATTCTAAGATGTAATAATGCTTTGTAAGTTTAAGTTTATTTTAGTGTGGTAGCATCCAAAATCCAAATTCGGTGAATCGAATCGGGTTGAGGGTGTTATAGGTTATATATGGCTTATGATTTTAATTTATATTTAATGCCTAAATATTTGAATAGCAATAACAGAATTACATTTAACTAATTTAGAAGAAATTTAAATACAAAATTTCTTTAAGAGTCTCGCACTCCAAGTTTTGGGAACAAGCTTCCCATCCATCTTGCATTCCAATATTCTTGATTACTTTGTAAAGTCCTTCCTACTTGATGCCATATTGCCTCATTATGATTTTAGGAGGCTAGTGCCTATATTTCTCATCACAAGATAACCAACCTTGCACTGTCAGTTATGTGCCATGGAATTATCATAGTTAGCCACTTATTGGGTGGTAACTGGAAGTTTTTTTCAGCACGGTCTCTCGTTTCTTCAAGAAAATCAAGGTTAGACCTTAAACCTTTTTCATTTTGTTGGGTATCTAGGTGAGAAACTCTATATATGTTTAAGCTTGTGGCTGTTGGAATGACAAGTTGTGATCCAAACATTAAATTTAATAGAGTTTTGTTTATGCTTGTATGCGAGATAGCTTTAGGAGCTTACAGTGTTCCTAGAAATTCTTTCAGCCAAGCCCTTATTGCATCATCAACTTTCATTTTTAAGGCCTTTAAAATCTTCTTACTAGTTTCTTTTGTTTGACCATTGTCTTGTGTCTTAACCCAGTAATGAGCAAAAAAAAATATAAATATTGCAACATCCTTTGGAGTATGAAACTTAGTCCAATTATCTGTATTAAGAAGGAGAGGTATGCTATAGCTTCAAATATTCATTTGTTTCTTTATGGTAACAACAATGACAATGGAAAAGGCCTCCAGTTTCATCCATTTGGTAAAATATTCAATGGCCACTAGTATGAACTTTTTTTTACTACTATGCACTTTTTCCATGCCACGGTCATGGGAAAGGACCCAACATATTCAATTGGTATGTTGCAAAAGGCTGTGGAATAAGACTAGTTGGAGAGGTTCTATTGGTTGAAGAGGAATAAAGGCAAACTTTTGAAATAGATCACGCATCATATTTAGCTTTATTGAGTCTTTGTGTATTGTTAGTAAGTGATATCTACTGGATCTAGAACCCTAAGTGTACTATTTTCTTCTAAGTATTCATGAATTACATTAATACTTTGTATATTATCCTCACATAGTTTTTGCACGTAAAGGAAAATGGAAGCAAATGTTGCTTACTAGTTGTCTAATGTTTAACTAATATTAAGCGATGTTACATGGTCAGATTGTAATGTAGAAAGACAACTTATATTAGTAGATGAACCTAAATATGTCCTTAGTCTAATCGAAAATGAGCAAACCGATTGAAAGACTAATATGTCATCTATCAAGTCCAATTGAGGTGATGATTTTTCTTGGGCATCGGAGCGGATGGCTCCTAGAAGATAAAGACATATATGTGACTAACTAGACTGGCAGTATATCAGACTTCTGCAGTATGTAGCGTCAATCACAATAGTGGAATTCATAGCCTGATACATACGCAAATGATATCTTCTCATTTGCATTATATGGTTGATGAAAACTAAACGTGGCCACGGGTCATTCGTCTTTGTGATGAATGACTTGATTATTATTTGATAATAATTGACTTTTCATGAAGAAAGATGTAACGGTTACCATGATATAAATAAGATCATATTGGGAGAATGAATATTACCCAAAGAGATCAAAGATATCCTATGAAGGTAACACACTTATGACAAGGTCATTGAACGAGCACTGAGTAGTTGCTTTGGTAATGGTATGTCTTTAGGGAGAGCTCAATCATGATATTATAATAGAATGACTTCATGACAAAATGAGTTTATAATTAATAGGCGAAAAGCCAAAACTTAATTATAAATAATTTAAGCCCTAATTACATCTGTTCAATCAGTCCCTCCGCTAGCTTGTTGAAACAAAAAATGAATTGCTTGTTTGAATCAAAATGAGCAGAATGAACAGAAATAGAAAAATGGAAAACATTCAGAAATTATTTTGGTTTTCTTTGAAATGGAGAAATGAAATCATTTCGAAATGAATCTGATTGCCTAAAAAAGGAAATGGAAATGGAAATGATAAATGATTCATTTGCAAATGTAGATGAATTAGTTAACAATGATCAGGAGAATGAATTTATTTTTTTTGAGCTATTTTAAAGCCCAAAAATTAAAATGAGCCATTCGGTCATAGTGAACAAGTTGAGTTGTGAAATATTAAATATATTTTTTCAGAAATTTTACCAGGGTAAAATCGTCGTAATTTTACTAGGAGTAAAATTAAGATGAGAAAATTATTTACTATAAATATAATGAAGTTTATTTTGGGAAATGGAAAAATAGAATTGGGTTGGATCATATTACAAAGTACTGGGTCAAGAGCCTAGAAAATACTCGTAATTAGACTTGATGTGAGAGAGGACCAAAAACCCTTCATGGATATGAGGGGACGACAACCCTAGGAGCAATACTTGGGAATACCGTCCACTCTAATCTTATTCTAAATAGAACGTTAGTTTTCTATTTGAAATAAACCTCTACAATTCAATAAGGGTTGTACCTTCTCTTTCTGTAAATAGATGGCATCGGTAGGGTTATTAACACAACTTTAATATATTGTTACTTTGTAGAAAACTAGAGAGAATTTATTCTCAACTATTAAATATATTTTTTCGCATAACAATTTTGGCAGTTTCTATTTGAGAAGAGAGAATTTTTGTTTTCACCCTAAAAGAAAAGAAAATTTTTTCTAGTTCTGTTTTTTATTTAATTAGTTTGAGCCCATACTCGAAATAGTTTGTGGTAAAAGAATAATGAAAAAGATCGTTTGATTGAGATCAGAAAACATCAAGGGTCTGCTGATTGGAAAATATAGGTACGATTTTGTTCAAGGGTTTATTACTATAAATATCTTAAATCGTGTTGGTTTTCAAATTTTTTATTTTCTGATGTACAAGAAAATCATTTTCAAAATGATTTTTTTCCAACAATTGGTGTTCGAGCTACAGTTGTGTTATGTTTATAGTGTAAACCGAGTCCAAAATTCTCTCTTTTCTTCATATATGATTATATTTGATAAGATGTGATATTCTTGTAATTGTATGCACGTTTAGGGGAATGTATGCGAATGAATGTATGTTATTATTTTTTTATTATGGATGATAAAGTAATTTTGTCAAAGTTTTGATTCTTATAAGTTTAATTGTAGTTTATTAATTTATCGAGCATGTATATTTTAGATCATGGATTATCATCTCCACGTAGGGTATTATTTTATTATTTATTTAGAGAAAAATATGTGAGCCAGAAACATACATGAATTTTGTAACCTAATTTTTCCCAAAGAAACCTGAAAAACTAAGACAACGGAAACCCAACCCAACTTAGCCAATAGTGGTCCAGCAGCGGTGGTCAAAGGCGGAAAAAAATGAAGACGACAGAAACGTGACCTGAATCTGCAGAAGTCCATGGTGGCAAAATTGAAGACCCAAAGTATGCTTTAGTGTGATTTTTTTTATTTTTACAATTTTATTTTTCTAAGATGGAATCATGGAACTTGGGTAGTAATGATGTATTATTAAATGCCCTATTTGTACTATTAGAAATGTTTTAGCATTATTGCCAACATCACATGGTTCTACAGGGTCATACCCTATAGTTGGAATGATCGGGATCCAAATAAATTTGAGATTATTTTAAACCTGTCACACAAGTTAAATTAATTGTAGAAATGTTCTTATAATTAACTTAATTTGATAAGGTTAAAAAAAATGTACACAATATGTGTGCGTGCTTGACACACATATATAAAGGATTCGATTAAAATAATGTGAAATGTGTTTCACATATTGTAATTAGGTAAAATCTTCCCTTCAAATTTATTAAGTAATGTATTTAATAATAACGGTTAAAAAGATTAAAATAGATTTCTCATTAAAATTGATATCACATTTTAAAGTGAGTATATCATGTTTGGATTAGAATCCTACAAATATTCAATGTGATTTATGCTTAATCAAAAGAGTTTGGAAGAAAAAGGTAAGTATATTATTCCTTCTCCCTACTTCACATGAAAATACCTAGTTTAGCATAAGAGAAATTTTTTATAAAACTCATTCAAAAGTTTAGAGAGAATTACATTCGTGTTCATCATATGGATCCAAAATGGCTTGAACTTTCTCAAGTTTTGCTTCAATGCCTCTGTTTGATACCATAAATCCTAAAAACTTTCCAGATCCAATGAGAAAGCACATTTGGTGGGATTCAATCTCATGTTGTAACCACGAAGCAATTGAAAATTATTGCATCACCGATACGCCTCGTGGCACAGTGGAAAACTAAATCCTGGCAATCAAA
Source organism: Gossypium arboreum (assembly GCF_025698485.1). Classification (NCBI taxonomy): domain Eukaryota; kingdom Viridiplantae; phylum Streptophyta; class Magnoliopsida; order Malvales; family Malvaceae; genus Gossypium; species Gossypium arboreum. The sequence goes on along the minus strand of NC_069073.1, from coordinate 6,325,817 downwards.
AGTATCTATATGAAAAGAACAAAATTGGGTTGAGAAAAGATGAAAAATATACCTTTGATGATATGAAAATATCACTGGTATGATGGTAATTCCTTTTTCCATGTCGTAAACCACAACCGCAATGCAAAAGTTTCAATCTCTACGCTATCCACTCGGTTGGCAATGATCTATTTAATCTCTTAAAGCCCTTTAGAGAGAAAAACGAAACTCTTTTTCCTACTTGTCAAAATAGCCTTTTTCAGGTATGCCTAAAATTGGGATTTTCCTTCCTTTTACTCAAAACTATTTTTGAATGGAAATCAATCACCAATAAGAAAAATAAGATGTATATCTTAAAACAAGATTTTCTCATTTACTTAAGAAAATATCGATTTAATTTAAATCCTACCATTTTATCTTACCTAGTTTTATTAAATCCAATATTTAATAAATTTGAAAAGATAAATTTATAAATTAAAATACGTGAAACATATTTTCATGTTATTTTAATTTAATCCTCTTTATATATACACATCAAGTATGTGCAAATATTATGTCTAATTTTAACATTGTCAAATTAAATAAATTATTAGAACATTTCTATAATCAATTTAACTTTTATAACATGTTATATATAATTCCAACTTCTATTACATTCGATTGTCCCCACCAAATGGTGTGACCTTATAGGATTTTGTAATGTAGGTAGTAATATTAAAACATTTCTAATGTTACAAGCAGTGAGTGAGATCTAGCAATGCATCATTGCTACCCAAGTTGTAGGAAATAGTGGTTCGACATGGTCTTTTGTTTTAACAATGTTATGTATTATATCAGTTTTTTCCTTTATATCTAGATTGAACATAAGTCATGGAATAATAGCACTTGTATAGTCCAATATCTTGTTTCTTGATTCTCGAGAAAACTAAGATCATAAACAAATAGATATCTTATAACAACTAATTTGAGCTTAGTCGTGCATTTGTAGTCTCACTCAACCAAGAGGCCCAAGATATTTCTCCCGTTATGTAGGTGGGAACAATCCTATCTTGATCACTCACATCCCACTACACAGATTGAGGCACACCTAACATTAGTCTTTATAGTACAATCTTTTATGGAAGACGTTTGACTGTGTCAAAGCATACGACTCACAATGTTCGAATAATGATGATATCAAGTCTAAGGATCATACATATAATTATCACAATTAGGAATGTTGTGACTATACAATAATAATCCAAAAAAACATTCTCATGGCAGGTCAGTCCAATACATTGTTCTCTATCATGCACTTATGCATTGACTTTGACATTCTCATGTCAATGGCAACATTTTGTCATCAATCAACTACATATCAATATTAATGCATTATTGGGGTCAAAGCCCACAATAATATTTGAATAAAGACATTTAAGAATAATCATATTATTCTTACAACTTTATTATTAAACACTTTATTTAATATACAGAAATAGAAACTAAAATAACAATGACAATGCCTTTTATTAATAAACTAGGTGAACAAGTATTTGATTACAATCATTTCATGATTGGTTTTTGGGCATACTCCAACAAAAATCACTTATTGATCTCACAAATGTTATTCCATAAAAGAAATATGCACTATCATATCATCTATATATACTTACATGCTTGAACGCTTTGCCCAATCTAATCCTTGAATACTTTGTTAACCAAATCTTAGTATGTGGAGTCAGTATTCTTAAAGTTAAATGGCATCAGTTGTAGCAAAATAAACCATCTTTAGTGTTAAAAAAATTTCTTCTATTGATCTTCTAAAGATATCATGATTTCTTTGTTACCTAAAAGAACATCCATGAAAATTAATATTTATGTCCAACAAATGCATCTATAAACTTGCTGATTAAGGAAAGAGGAAAACCATATTTAGGACACATTTTGTTCAAATTGGTGAAGTGCACACATATTCTCCATTTCTCATTAGATTTCTTCACCATAAAAAAATTTTAGAAATATAATTGTGATATGCCACTTCTCAAATAAAGTCTACATCTAGCAATTCACTGAATTCTTATCTTATTCTTGTACTGTATTTGGGGTAAACCTTTTTTTTCTTATGCTTAACAGGATTTATGTAACGCCCCAAAATTTATATTTTTTTTGTTTTTGAGAATTCGTGAGACAAAAATATCTATCTGCTTTAGTGGTTAAGTGTTCTCGGAGCGTCTGAGAGGTCCCAAGTTCAAGCCTGGTCTTGGTAAAAAATTTGGTATTTCTATGATTTAAGCCTCATTCTTGAGTAGCGGGCTTATATTCAATTATTGGTAATTTCATATCAGAATGAGCCTATTGGTCTGGTGGGTGAGAGGTGTGTTCGTGTGTTAGAGGTCAGGAGTTCGAAACCCTATGCGAGCACGGGAGTTTATTTTTGCTTATTTGACCGAGAGAGTTTCGGTCAAACGGAAACTCTGAGTAGTGGGGTGTTGGATGGAGAAATGTAAGGGGAGTTGGGATAAGGGGGTTATGAGTTTTTCTTTTTGATTTTTTTCTGTTTGCAAATTTCATCATCCTCTCTCATCTTCCCAAAATTCCTGAAGTTTTCTTGAATTTTCCGTTCTGTCGATTTTTCCTTTTTCTTCTCTTGCTGTTTTGTTTTTTTTTTTTATGCTCCCTATCACTTGCTAGTTTTCGCGATTCAAAAGTTGTACGTTTGGAGCGTCAACTGTAAGTTGGTGAGTTTTTGTTTTTGCTTTCTTATGTGGATCATGAATTCTGTCTAAAAGGGGTCTTGTTTGGTGTTTAGAAGTTAATCAAGGGACTGAAAATCACTCCTAATCAATGAGTTGAGTACGTGGATTCCTCATTTTGATCAAGGTAAGGGTTTAGATAGTTATGGATGATCATCTAGTTGCTATATCGTTTAAGTCTCGGTTATCATTACTGAAATTGCGGCTCTGATTTGTTGATTTTAGGTACTGGAGTGCTCGTGAGTGTTTAAGCGTAAAAAATGATACAGGTGTGTACCTGAAATCACAGTAAACGAGAATTGACAAAAGCTAAAAAACGAATCTGTTGACTCCACACGGGCGTGTGGTTGCCTGTGTGGTAGGCCGTGTAGCAGTACACGGGTGCATGACACGTCTGTGTGATGGTCGGAGAGGCCGTGTGCGAGACACTGGCTCAACCAAATTGGGTCGTGTGGGCTACACGAGCATGTGGGCCCGCACGAGTAAACCACATGAGCGTGTAAAATTTTGGGCCATGCCGTGTGATCCACACGGCCAAATCTAATTTGGACCGTGTGAGTCACACGGGCGTATGGGCCTACACGGGTAGGCCACATGAGCGTGTGAGCTCAACTATCTGAAATACTTTGAAAGGTTTTTCGGATCACCCAAGTTGACTGGGACCAATTGTAGGGTCGGTAAGAGTTAGTTGACCCCTAATAACGTGATCTGGCCATGTGATACATGTACTCTTAGCATGTAGACCGATTTGTATGCATGATCTATTAATTATATATTTGCATGTCATGTATTGTATGTCGCATTGCATCGGGCTTGGGTTATTGTATATGGAGGAAGTGTTCTGAAAGGCTTCTAAGCCTGATATCTAGTAGCACAACTGTAATTATCTGATTATGTGTCGCATTCTGGTACAGCATGGTGTGTAGAGATGGGTGGGTCGATTTTATCCCCACATGGTGTGTAGGGTTAGCGGAACTGATGTGTAGAGGCTGGTAGGTAGAACTCTGTTATTCTGTTCTGTATCTGATTCTGTATCTGAGTGAGCTAAGGCCCCACTGATTCTGTAATAAGCTCAGGCCCAAACTGTATATACATGACTGATTTTCTGATATTATACTGTGTGTATGTTTTCTGTATGGATTACACACTGAGTTGCGAAATTTACCCTTTTCTGTTTAATCTGTTCAGGTAATGCCCAACATTAGCGGATTGGTGTAGTGGAGGACTCAGCGGTGGCCACACGTAATAACTGTAGACTATTTTCATTGGTTTTTTTTGGTTTTGGATTATTTATTTATTTGGGGTTTCTGGTTGTAATTTTGGACTTTGAACTTTTCGGTTTTAATTTCGGCTTTTGAACTGTGGATGATTTTATTACTGATAAGCATGACTAAAATTTGGTTTTCTCTAAAGCAAACAGTTTTCCTAAAATAGAATATTTTCGAACACTTTCACGTAAAAGAATTATGTTTTAATGCAAATCAGTGTGAACACATTTATCGGACTAAGTAAGGGATAATAACTAAAACAATTTTCATGTATTGAGGTATTTTTGTAAAAACACTTTCATGTGATATCATCAGATTCAGCCATAACGTCTAGACCAAGTTTGTGGTGTTACATTTAGTGCTATCAGAGCCAAGTTTCAAAACTCTACTGTGGATTGGGTTTTAAATTTGGTTTTAAAGAAATGGTTTTCAATAGGTTGAAATATTGACTGAGAATGTGGTACACCGAGTGAGTCTCCGGCGTCAATCCTGTAAGTGTCCTGAAACTTTGTTAAGATTTATCTAAAAATACTACTAGTATGTTTTGAAGCAACATTAGGTAGTATGCTATACTGAAAATACCCTAGGTAGTGTAAACTAGAAACCGTAGTAAAACTATGATTTGCAATAACAAATTCTGAACTTCTGATACTACACTGCATAAAACATTTAATAATAAATATCGAAACTGTAACTAATGTAAAAAACTATTAATACAAATAAACCCATAATATACGATAAGCACATGAGGCACTCGTAGACGAGGTACAAGAGGCCGTGGTAGAGGCCATAGAGGGGCTCGAGCTAGGTCCTCATCATCTGGAAATCTACCTAATCTGGATTCGAGTGAGAAGCTGGTTTCACCTGCTACAGAGACTAGGTCTCATGATCATGCGGCTGGGGATGACGCACTATCCTAAGCCATGTTGCAGATTCTGGAGAGGGTCGATGAGCCCAATACTAGAGTTAGAGGGCTTGGGTATGTTACGGAACGACTTTGATCCAATAGGGTTGAGTTATTCACGGGTGTCGCTAGAGTCGCCCCTAATGTGGCCAAGTATTAGATGGAGGCCATAGAAAGAATTATGGACAACCTAGATTTTACTGCGAGTAGAAGCTTAAGGGGGCTGTTTCTCTGTTTCGCGACAAAGCATACTAGTGGTGGTTAACGGTTAAGGAGGGCACTCAGCCCGACTGTTTGACTTGAGATTATTTTAAGACTACTTTCCAGGGTAAGTATGTGGGGGCCGGCTATATTGATGCCAAGAGGCATGAGTTCTTTAATCTCACCCAGGGAGACCTTTCAATGGCTGAGTATGACGCCGAGTTCCTGAGGTTAAACCGTTATGCGCGAGGCATGGTGGCGACTAGGTATGAGCGTTGTGTCCGATTTGAGGATAGTCTTAGGGACAGTTTACGAACCCTAATAGCTCTACAGAGGGAGCGTGATTTTTCTGTTCCAGTTGAGAAGGTGAAGATCGATGAGGAGGTTAAGCGTGCTGAGCGCTAAAACCAAGAGAAAGCAAACTAAAAGGCTGTTACACCTTCTAGGGTGGCGCTCTGTAGACACTGTGGTAGACGCCATCCGAGCGAGTGTTGGAGGACTACTGGGGCATACTTGAAGTGTGGGTCGATTGAGCACTATGTTCGGGATTGTCTATTAAGGACCGAGTAGATGCAAGCTATAGGTTCTATTACTGCATAGCCGCCGAGGGTACTGCAACAGCCACATGGGGGCTATGGTCAAGCTAGGGTGGTAATGGTATGGGCCGAGGTCAGAGAGCACCATGCAAAGGTGTTGGACCGACTGAAGCAAGACAGCCTGCATTGGTTTATGCTGCACGTCACTGTGAGGACTGAGATACTTCGGACGTTTTTACAGGTACATTTTTAATTCATAATGTATCTTATCTTGCATTGATAGACATAGGCTCTACACATTCATACGTAGCTAGTACTGTGTCTGAAACTTTGGGAATTCCGGTTGTGAGTACTGTTAGTGAGGTGATTGTTGGGAGTCTTTTGAGGCAATCTATCCAAGTCAGCAAATTGTATAGAGACGTTCTGTTAGAGGTCCAATGGATAGTTTCTCTGCCAGATTTGATGGAGCTTTCATTTTGGGAGTTCAATTTGATATTAGGGATAGATTGCTTGGCAAAACACTGAGTAAGTCTGGATTGTGTGACAAAAAGGGTTGTGTTGAGAACAGATGAGGGCAACAAGGTAATTGTGATTGGGGAATGTCGTGACTACCTGACTAATGTGATTTTTGCGTTGGTGGCAGAAAAGTTGGTCTGAAAAGGATGTGAGGTTTATCTGGCTCATGTGAGTGTTTCGGATTCTAGGGACTCTTCTGTTAAGGATATCAGAATTGTAAGAGATTTTCTAGATGTCTTTTCCTAAGGAGTTATCGAGGTTGCCTCCGAGCCGTGAGGTAGAGTTTGGATTGAGTTGATTCCTGGTACAGCTCCGGTGTCTATCGCCTCTTATCGAATAGCACTGAAAGAGCTGACAAAAATTAAAGCTTAGATTTAGGAGTTGTTGGATCGTGAGTTCATTCGTCCCAGTGTGTCTCCGTAGGGAGCACATGTTCTATTTGTAAAGAAGAAAGACGGGACAATGAGGATGTACATCAACTATCGACAGCTGAACAAGCTAACGATTAAAATTCCGAGGATAGATGACTTATTCAACCAGTTTAGAGGCATTTTGTGTTCTCTAAGATTGATTTGCATTTGAGCTACCATCAGTTGGGAGTCAGGGAGGCCGATGTGCATAAGACTTTATTTAGGACTCAATATGGACATTACGAGTTCCTAGTTATGCTCTTTAGTTTGACTAAATCACCAGTGGCATTTATGGTAATGTTCATCGACAATATCTTGGTATATTCTAATACCGAGGATGAGCACGATGAGCATGTCAGAGTGGTTCTACAAATTCTTTGTGAGAAACAATTGTATGGGAAGTTCAGCAAGTATGAGTTTTGGCTTCGGGAGGTGATATTTCTGGGACATGTAGTTTTTGCTAAGGGGATACGAGTTGATCCTCATAAGATTGAGGTTGTGTTAGGTTGGAAACAACCGAAGAATGCGTCTGAGATCTACAGTTTTCTGGGGCTGGCTAGATAAAATTTTGTGTTTCTTAGAAGGGTTCTCTTTGATCGCAGCTTCGATGACTAAGCTACTACGTAAGGGAGTTCCTTTCGCTTGGACTGATGTATAGTAGAAGAGCTTTGATAAGCTTAAGACAGTTTTGACTTAGGCTCCTATTCTGATACAGCTTGAGCCCAGTAAAGACTACGTGATATACAGTGATGCATCGTATGTGGGTCTGGGTTGTGTTCTGATGCACGATGGGAAGGTAGTTGCTTGTGCGTCTCGACAGCTCAAAATGCATGAGGCGAATTATCCTACAGATAACTTGAAGCTGGCCGTAATGGTATTCGCCTTGAAAATTTGAAGGCATTACTTGTCTGGTGAAAGGTGGGTCATCTACATTGATCAAAAGAGCCTCAAGTATCTCCTCACTCAGAAGGAGTTAAACCTTAGGTAGCGTAGATGGGCTGAAATGCTTAAGGATTACGACTGTACAATTGAATACCACTCTAGTAAGTCTAACGTAGTGGCTGATGCACTGAGCCGTAAGGTTGTGACTAATCTGAGGGCCATGTTTGCTCGCCTCGGTTTATTTAATGATGGTAGTTTATTGGCCGAGCTGCAGGTTAAACCGATTCAGATAGATCAGATTAAGGGTAAACAGTTGAAGGATGAGTCTTTGGGTCTTCGGTTTAGGCAGATTGAGTGTGGTAACACTACAGATTTTGGGTTGAACAGTGATGGGGTATTATGTTTCCGCGTTCAGATTTGTGTATCGAATGATGAGGGTTTGAGACTATCGATTCTAAGAGAGGTGCAAAGTAGCCCTTATGCTATACATCCTAGTGGGAATAAAATGTACCAAGATCTCCGAGAGTTATATTGCTGGCCAGGGTTGAAACATGATATCACTAATTCCGTTACTCGCTATTTGACTTGCCAGCTGGTTAAGGCTGAGCATCAGTTACTTTTGGGCTTGCTAGAGCCAGTTAAGCTACTGATATGGAAATGTAAGCGAGTAACGATAGACTTCGGTAGTAGGTTGCCTCTAACACCTACCAAGAAGGATTCTTTCTGGGTCATCGTGGATCGATTGACCAAGTCCGAGCACTTCATCCCGGTCAGGATAGACTTTTCTTTGCAAAAGTTGGCCAAGCTCTATATTTCAGGAATAGTGAGACTTCATGGGGTACCCATATCGATCATCTCTGATAGGGATCCACGTTTCACGTCTCGATTCTGGAAGAAATTTCATGAGGCTTTGGGTTTAAGATTAGACTTCAGTACTGCTTTCCATCTCCAGATAGATGGTCTGTCAGAGAGGGTGATTCAGATGCTGGAGGATATGTTAAAGGGCTATATTATTGACTTCCGAGGCAGCAGAGTTCGCTTATAATAACAACTACTAGTTTAGTATCTAGATGGCATGTTACGAGGCACTGTATGGTCGTAAGTGTCGTACTCCTTTATGTTGGACTGAGTTGGGCGAGCGACATGTTTTGGGTCTGTAATTGGTCTCAGAAACTGAAGATAAGGTTCGACTGATTTAGGATCGACTAAAAGCAGCTTCTGACATACAGAAGTCTTATGCGGATCTGAAGAGATGTGAGATAGAGTATTCTATGGGAGACTTCATTTTTCTTAAGGTCTCACCATGAAAATAGATTTAGAGGTTCGGTCGCAAGGGAAAGCTGAGGCCTTGGTTTATTGGGTTGTACCGAATTCTGAAACGAGTGGAACCAATTGCTTATCAGTTAGAGCTACCTCCGGAGTTAGAACGCATCCATAATGTTTTTCATGTCTCGATGTTGAGGCGCTACCGCTCTGATTTTACGCATATTGTTCCTGTAGAAGAGATTGAGGTTCGACCAGATCTAACCTTCGAAGAGGAGCCAGTTTAGATTCTAGATCGCGACGTTAAAGTTCAGAGTAGGAAATCCATTCCTTTAGTAAAAGTACTGTGGCGGAATCATAGCACTGAGGAGGCTACGTGGGAGCCTGAAGATGCAACGCGTCAGTAGTATCATCATCTGTTCTAATCAAGTAAATTTTGAGGCTTAAATTTTCTTTTAGAAGGGTAGAGTGTTAACGCACCAAAATTTATATTTTTTTATTTTTGAGAATTCTTGACATACAAATATCTATCTGCTTTAGTGGTTAAGTGTTCTGAGAGTGTCTAAGAGGTCCCAACTTGATGCCTGGTCTTGGGAAAAATTTTGGTATTTCTCTTATTTAAGCCTTATTCTGGAGCTGCGGGCTTATATTCAATTATTGGTAATTTTATATCAGAATGGTCCTGCTGGTCTGGTAGGTGAGAGGCTTGTTAGTGTGTTGGAGGTCAGGAATTCGAATCGCTGTGCGAGCACGGGAGCTTATTTTGCTCGTTTGACAGAGAGAGTTTTGGTCAAATGGAAACTCTGAGTAGTGGGGTGTTGGATGGAGAAAAGTAAGGGAAGTTGGGATAAGGGGGTTATGACATTTTCCTTTTGATTTTTTTCTTTTTGCAAATTTCGGCACCCTCTCTCATCTTCCCAAAATTCCTGACATTTTCTTGAATTTTCCTTTTTGCCAATTTTTCTTTTTTTTTCTCTTGTTGTTTCGTTTATTTTTTTTATTCTTCCTATCACTTGCTAGTTTTCGAGATTCAGTAGTTGTGCATTTGGAGCGTCAACGGTAAGTTGGTGAGTTTCAGTTTTTGCTTTCTTAAGTGGTTCATTAATTCTATCTAAGAATGGTCCTGTTTGGCGTTTAGGAGTTAATCAAGAGATTGGAAATCGCTCCCAATCGACGAGTTGAGTACGTGGATTCCCTATTTTGATCAAGGTAAGGGTTTTAATAGTTATGGATGATCATGTAGTTACTATATCATTTAAGTATTAGTTATCATTACTGAAATTGTGGCTCTGATTTGTCGATTTTAGGTACTGGAGTGCTCGTGGGTGTTTAAGTGTAAAAAACGATACAGGTGTGTACCCAAAAAAATAGAAAACGAGAATCGGTGAAAGCCAAAAAATGAATCTATCGACGCCACACGACCAAGCCTAATTTGGGCCATGTGGGCCCACACGCCCATGGGCTTGTGAGCCCAACTGCCTGAAATACGCTAAAAGGTTGCTCAGGTCGCCCAAGTCAACTAGGACCTACTATAGGGTCAGTAAGAGTTACTTGACCCCTGATAATGTGATCTGACCATGTGATATATGTGCTCTTAGCATGTAGACCGATTTGTATGCATGATTTGTTAATTGCATATTTGCATGTCATGTATTGTATGCCGTATTGCATCGGAGTTGGGTTATTGTATATGGGGGAAGTGTTCTAAAAAACTTCTAAGCTTGATATCTGGCAGCACAGTCGTAATTACCTGATTATGTACCACATTCTGATATAGCATGTGTGTAGGGATGGGTAGGTCGATTTTATCCCTACATAGTGTGTAGGGTTGGATGGAGCTGGTGTGTAGAGGCTGGTGGGCAGGACTCTGTTATTCTATTCTGTATCTAATTCTGTATCTGAGTAGGCTAAGGCCCAACTGATTCTGTAATGGGCTCAGACTCAAACTGTATATACGTGACTAATTTTCTGATATTATGTTGTGTGCATGTTTTCTGTAGGGATTACACACTTTATTTCGAAACTCACCCTTTTCTGTTTAATCTGTTCATGAAATCCCCAGCATTAGTGGATTGGTGTAGCGGAGTACTCGACGGTGGCCACACGTAATAACTTTAGACTATTTTCATTGGTTTTTTTTTGGTTTTGGATTATTTATTTATTTGGGGTTTCTGGTTGTAATTTTAAACTTTGGACTTTTCGGCTTTAACTTTGGCTTTTGAACTGTGGATGATTTTATTACTGATAAGCCTGACTAAAATCTGGATTTCTCTAAAGCAAACAGTTTTCCTAAAATAGAAGATTTTTGAACGCTTCAACATAAAAGAGATATGTTTTAAAGCAATTCAGTGTGAACACATTTATCGGACTAAGTAAGGGATAATAACTGAAACAATTTTCAGGCATTTTTACAAAAACACTCTCATGTGACGTTGTCAGATTCGACCATAACGTCCAAGCCGAGTTTAGGGTGTTACACTTTATAAAAGGATCAATGCCTAGTATGTCTATAGTTGACCCAAAAAATATTAGCATTACCCTTCAACAAACTTATTAAGGCACATCTTTTATTTCTTGGCAAAACAACGAATATTTGTGTTGCCTTCATCAGACCATCATAGTATATCTGTAATCTTCCATATGTTTTGTTGGTTCTTGTTTATATATGTTTATCTTAGCTTTGGTATCTAATCTCTCCAAATTCATCATGCTCTTGTCATTTAAACTAATTCGAGCATCAATCATTTTTAAAATATAGTCACTAATCCATATTATTTTTTTCTTAAAGGTCCTACTCAACTAGAATCCTTGCTTTTTTTCGTCAATTAGAGATGTAATGTGACATTGCCTTGTTGTTTGCTAATTATATTCCATGTAACCAATTCTAATTGGTTTGGGGAATTTTACTTTCATGCAAATGTTTCTAAGGTCATTTTGGTCATGCTCATTATTGGTCGACCAAAAATAACTTTATGTACTAAAGTCTAATCAACAATTAAGAAGTCCACCATCTCTTGAGTAGTGTGTTTTCCATCTTCTTTTGTAATTAGAAGATTAATTGGGCTTTTAACCTTAATAGGTTGAAGCCAAAAATAAGGCTTGCCTTCTTTAACACAGTTTCCTTAAGGACCATTTTCTTGAAAACCTCCAAATGTAAGACTTTTATTATGTTTCTATTATACAGCTAGAATTGTTTTCAAGTTCTATCTTGCTATCATGAAAATGACCACTAAAGGATCATTGCAACTAACATCGATAATTTCCTCTTTAACTCCTTCATTAAAATTAACCTACCATTTTTCGATTAGGTCAAATCTTTTTATTGAAGGATTTATTGACATTATACTTTTCAAGTGATTCTTCCACCTAGAGCTAGAGGTCACATACTATTCATTTATATAAACAATCATATTTATTACATCCTTAAAAGGTCATGTTCCAAGTGCCTTATCTTGTTTTTCCTTTCATGAAGTTCCATCTTCTTGTGATTCTTTCTAACAAGGATTTCATACATTAAGCTATCTAATTTTCCCAGGTTTGATGTCTATTTCACTAGCACCTTTGAAGTAAATAAAATATTTTGCCAATATCACCATAGAATTAACATTTTTCAAATAACTATCTTTTGTGCTAACTCAACTTCATTAGAAGAGTGATTCAAGAATCCTTTGCCTTTCTAATTTAGTTAAATTGTACATGAAACATTTGAAGTAGTATAACTATCAAACTTGTTAGAAAGATCTTCCTCTCTTCTTCTTGGCCAATACTCTTTAGTGTGTACCTTGTCATTTTAGGCGATTGAGAGGAATATGAAAATGTTACCCCCAAGCTTAGTCTCATGTTGGGATTTCATCTTTATTAATCTCTACTAAAAGGTCACCCCCATTTTGGGATGGTTAAATATATGTTGTATTGAATATAAAAAAGCCCTGGAAACTTTTGTGCTATACATCTTCAATTTTTTCACACATCTTTGAGCTTTCTCATAAAATTATGCAACTACTCAGGTTTAACATCAGTTAATGCATATATCAAATGTTTATGATCAACACAAGCAATAAATTCTTGGATATCCTAATCATTTGTTATATCTTTGTACTCTATTATTGTTGCATAAAGTGACTAATATTATCTCATAACAATTCATATGGTTTTTTCTTGATGGAATGAAGGTTATCAAGTATCTTGTATGTTGTTGTATAACATAGAAATTAGATAGATAGCTCTTCAAAATTATGAATAAAACATTTTAGCAATTTATATACCAATTTCTCATATTTCTTCTTAAAGTCATAGAAAAAAACTCTAAATTTTATTCCATTAATGACACCTAAAGTATCCATATATTTTTTAAATTGTATAACATGGTCAATCAGATCTCTGTTCTTATCATAAATATTTCTTGATAGTTTGTACGTTAGGTGTATGTATTCAACATCTACCTCAAGGGCAAGAGGACTATTGGAATAGGAGGTCCATCAACATCATCAAACCTAATTTTTCAAATGGGTTGTAATTCTTTTCTAAAGGCCTCATTTGATCTTCAGAGGGAGTATTTGTTGCTAGAATGGTACCATTTAAGGGCAATACTCTTCATTCACATTAAGGTTTCTTGTTAGCCTAATGCAAAGAAGTTGGTTTCCTTATATTGGTTATTGATTTTGGGAAGGGAATTTTGATTCACTCAAAGTTCTTAAATGACCTAAGCAGTTTGCTTATAAAGCTCTTGTTGTTATTGATAGATTTCATGTTGTTATCGATGTTAGTCTAGCAAAGTCTTTTTTTGTTCTTGCAACTTAGTAAATTGTTAGAATTTGAATTGGGGTTTTGTGTAGCCTTTGATCTCTACAGTAAGATAAAGATGAACTCTAGTGGTGGTTGTTGGTAATGCAAAGTGGGTAATCCCATATTGGTTGAGGAAAAGCTTCTAAGAGGGTTTAAATATAGCTTTGCCTCTGATTTTCAGTGAGTAATTAGGGGCTCAAGGCCCTGGCCCAGTCCATGTTTATGACACGTACTGCACGTGTGTTTTTGAATAAAATTTTTGTTCCTTTTATCATAAATATGTTTTCGTTTTTAGAATATTTTTTCAGCTGTAAAATATATTCTAGTTGTTGCATAATATTTTCGGTTTAGAAAAATCTTCTACTATTTTTGGAAACTGACATTGCTATTTTACCATTTTGCCCTTTCAAAAAGCAGTCTAAATAGCAAGCCATTCTTCTAATTTTCTCACAACAACTAGCAAACAATAATCTCTTCTCTACCTTTTTTAGCTCGTTTATTTAGTTCAGAATACTTTTTTGGTCAAATTTTGACCAAGTTTTCAGCTTGATTTTCTAGCCTACTTTTTTGAATACTTTTGAGAAGAACAATACCAATTGCATTCCACCTTCTTTATTCGGGTTTACGAATATTAAAGTATTGTGTTAACCTTGGGAGTGACATCCACTACACAATTACGCCGATTAGGGCAGATTTGCTTCCAAGGTAGTGCTTCTTCCACGGCACAGTGATTATTTTTTTCTTTATACTTAATTTATTTATCCTGTTAGTGCTAACTATTTCGTTTTACGGTAGTATATTTCCACAATTTAGAAGAGAAATTCAACTACTGTTTAAACATGTCAGTCATGATTTTTGTGGTTTTCGAAGTGAACTTGGTTAAGAACAATGCTAAGTGGATTGTAGACATAGGTGCTTCACAACATTTCTGTGCCAATAGAGAAATGTCTACCGAGCTTGAAAGTATAGTTGAAGGTGAACAAGTCTACATGTGTCACACATGAATTTGTTAAGTCTTAAGTTATATAGGAGATTTTCGAATTAAATTGAAAAGTTTACTATTCTGACAGGTGTTTTTTGTAAATAAGCGTCTTTGGTGGTTGGTTGAGAAAAAAATTTGAATTTCAAATTTAGTCTAGTTCCTTAAGAACTAGATAGTTGTCAGTGGGAGACATGACAATTAAGGTATTCCCAAGTGGTTGTGAATTGGTTTTGGTGAAAGGAGGGTCGAAGAGATTATATATATGGGAGAGGCTTTCTTCTCTGGTTTGCCATGGAAGAGAGAAAGATTAAAGAGTGTTTGTGCAGGGAGGAAGAAATGGAGGTTTGAGACTTAGAAGATGGGAATCTCGTAAGCTGGTAAGCTTCTTAACCTTTCTGTATTAACAAATTTGAGAAAAGGAAAGAAGGTTAAGGATTTTAGTTGCCCATCAAATTTTTTCTATTAATTACTTAAATTACCTCTATATGCAAGCAAATTATGCTTCTTATGTTGATAAATTATCCTCACGGGAATTCTGAAATGGTGGTTGTGTTTATAAGCTGGAGGCTTATGTAGCAGGGAAAAACATAGTGGATGGATTCGACAGCAACTTGTAGGTGAGTTCTCGGACTCAAGTCTTAAATTGATGTATCTTTTATCTTAATATACTGAAATATTGAATTAGTGTTTTACCAGTGGTGAATCAACTTGTAGTGAAGTGTTGATGTCTTGTTTGTGCATATAGTATTAAGTGCAAATACAGTTTGGATGAGTCTGATCATGATTGAATAGATGAGTTGTTTAGTGTGATGTATGTTGTTTAATGAGATGCAATTGTATGACTGTGAGTAAATATGATTATGATGCATAAATGGTATGATTGGCGTACTATATGTCTTATGATGGACAGTACATGTTGGCTAAATGTTTGTATATGTATGCATGATATGTATGTGGCTTTAAGAAGGTCAGAATGGCCATGCATGGGATTGCATAGGCATTCTATCTTGTGGCTTTGAATGAGGTTTGGTTGGAGTAATCCAAGAAAGGAGATTTAAATGATACGGAGAACGGTGTGCACCAGTATATGAGAGCCCTTTAAGGGACGTTTGAGAGCCCCTTGTGTAGGACGTATGAAAGCCCTTTATGAGACGTATGGAAGACCATGTCCATGGTAATATATTATATATGGGAAGTCCATCAGGACTATTTAAATGTGGGGAGCCCTTCAAGACTGTCTAAATGTAGGCAGTCCGTCAAGACGATCTTAAATGTAGAAGTTGTCCAAGACAATCTTAAATGAGGAAGTCTGTCTGAATGTTCTTACAATGGAAATCCGTTTGGGCTATATCACAAATGGGATTCCAAAATGAAGGGATTCGTTTGAATGAGTCCACTAAGAATGAATTTATTCTCTTGTGATCTATTGCTGTGCGTAAGCTATCTACTTATGTACGTCGTGTATGAGATATGATAGTAAGTTATGACTATCTCGTATGTATGATTCCATAACTTGGGGATTAACTCTTAAGAATCCACCTATCTTTTATTTGAGTCAAAGAGAAGACTACTAAGAATAGGTTATCTGTTGTTGCGCAATTGAGGTAAGACGAGATTGGTTGTTCAATCTGTCTACTTGATTGAGGTGAGTAGACTTGATTGAGATTAGTTATCCAATTTGTATTCTTTATGAATCCATTTTTTGTTTCAGAAACCATAAATCTACTTATGTGGGTCTGAAAAAAAAACCTATGAGGTCCATAATATGAATCAAAGTTTGTTAGGACATACCGCTAATAACAGTCAGCAACAAGGCCTATCCGCCAAGATTAGTCTATGTAGTTATTAGTGCAAGGATTGTTATGAAAGATTCTATGTTTTATGATCCACAAGTCCACAAGTAAATGTTCGCAAAGTTTCCCTCTCATGAAAATAAATACATATGTAGTCGAGAAGTCAACTGGTGAAGAAAGAATTTGCAAATGTTAATCCACCAAGAAATCAATTGCTAATAAGATTGTATCTATAAGATCTTATCAGTGGGAGTTGTAGGTGTGCTAGGTTGTGTATAGCCATACATGAAATCTCTGATTTCAAGTTATTGAAACCAAACAAGTGAAGGTACTATTGAGGGTGATGTTCCAAATACAAGTAAGCTAATTTGTGTGAGGTAGATAGTAC
The DNA here is from genome assembly GCF_025698485.1 of Gossypium arboreum. Taxonomy (NCBI): domain Eukaryota; kingdom Viridiplantae; phylum Streptophyta; class Magnoliopsida; order Malvales; family Malvaceae; genus Gossypium; species Gossypium arboreum. The sequence goes on along the minus strand of NC_069073.1, from coordinate 6,309,178 downwards.
GTCAAAAATATATGTGAATTGCCCTATTATAGACTAATTAAAAGTGGAACTCAAGCGTGATCGTGTTGTGATTGAAAAAGTATGAAAACTCATTAAGTTTTCTATAACTTACACATGTGTTGGTATGTATTGTAGGTAAATAGGGGATTTTGAGAGTTCGAGAAAGGACCGGGCCAGAGTTCGTTGTAGAATAACAATTTGTTTCTTAGTTGTAATATACATATGGTGGTGCGACCCAGAGGTAGAGTCTCAAGGTCTTTGTTGTAAATGAAGTTAGGTGGTCAGAACACAAAAATTTCAATACTAAGTAATTATTTTAATAAGACAAAGTTTACTTGGTAAAATTGTTGTATATTAAATTAAAGTTTTAACATTGACATAGATTTTTGAACATTTTGAATTTAATTAGTAACAATATCAAATATACTATTTGTATTCTCCATTTATTTCAGAATATAATATTGAAAATATTAGTTAAGTTTTAAATTAGAATGTAGCATCCTATAGTCTGTACCCTGCAATCACGTCAGGTATGGGGTGTTATAACATGGGTAATACTAATAGTTCAGAACTACTCGACAAAGGAAATATCTTACTTATACTTACTTCTGGAAAAACATTAGCATTGGCTAATGTTCTTTTATGTACCTGCCCTATGCAGAAATTTAATTAGTGGTGGATTACCGAATAAGGAAGGCATTAAATTAGTCTTTGAATCAGATAAACTTGTACTTTCCTGTAATGGAGATTATGTTGGGAAAGGTTATCTGAGCGGAGGTTTATTTGTGATTGAGACCATGTTTAATGATAATAATAAAGCCACCACTTCTACTTATATTGCTGAATCCATTGATATGTGGCATGCTAGATTAGGTTATATGAATATTCATTCTTTAAAAAAAACTCAAAAATGAATCTACTCCCTAATCTAAATAATAGTAGCTTTAATAAATGAGAAATTTGTGTTGAAGCCAAGCATGCTAGACCTTCCTTAAAAACTCTTACTGATAAGAAGACTAAACTTTTAGAGTTAGTTTATATTGTTCTAGCAAACTTTAGAAACACAGAGAGTAAGACTGGAAAACGCTGCTATCTCACCTTTGTAGATGACTACTTTAGATATACAAAGGTTTATCTCCTAAGATCAAAAGATGAAGCTGATAAAACTTTTCTTATTTATAAAATAGAAGTAGAAAATGAATTTGATAGGAGAATAAAACGTCTTAGATTTGATAGAGGTGGTGAATATGACGCTAATTTCCTTAAAGAGGTCTATGAGAAAGAAAACATTATACATGAGTTTTCTACTCCTTATTTCCCGCAACAGAATCGCATATCTAAAATGAAAAATAGAACTCTGAAAGAAATGACGAATGTTTTACAACTAAGTTTTGGTTTACCTGACAGTATATGGGGGAGGTCATACATTCTGCAAAACATATTCTTAATAGAGTGCCTCATAAAAAAATTAAACTATACCCCATATGAATTGTGGAAAGGTTATGCCCCTAATCTATAATACTTGAAAGTGTGAGGGTGTTTAGCAAAAGTAGGTTTGCCTGCTTTTAAAAAATAGCATTATCGAATCTAAAATTTTTGATATTGTATTTGTTGGGTATGCTCTAAATAGTTTTTCATATAGATTCATGTCTTTGTATGATCATTCCATTTATGAATCTAGAGGTGCTTTTTTTCTTTTAGAATCTATTTCTTTAAAGAAATCTAGCATAGTGCTATACAGTTAGATGAGCATATTTCTTCCTCTAGTACACACAATAGAGATGTTCTTAATAATGATGTTGAACCCAGAATGAGTAAAAGACAAAAGACTACCATTAGTTTCGAATTTGATTTCCTTACTTCCCTTATAACAGCCCGGTTTAGACCCTAGTCAGAATAATAGTTTCGGGACCACAAATTAGAGTCGAAAAATAATCTAATATTATTTTCCGTGTTTATAGTATGTTAATTTATATGTGTGAAAGTTTCGTGTGAAAATTTTATTGTTTGTGTGCTCGATTTGATAAAAAGACTTAATCGCGTAAAGTGCAAAAGTGACCTACTAATAGTTAAAAGTGTTTAAATGCTATGCTTTGTGAAATGTGAGGTCCTTATTATGTAATTGGGCCATGGATAGTGGGATTGGTCATAAATGACCTTAAAATGGATGAATTATAAGTTATTAAGCCAAGGGTAAAATAGTAATTGATGTATTAAGGTTAAATAATTAAAACAAACAAATTAAATTCACCATTTTCTTCATTCATCAACCAAAAATCAAAAGAAAAGAAAAGAAAAACACCAAGCTAGGGTTCAGCACTTGCAAGCCTCAATTGGAATGTGATTTTTGCTCGGTTTTTGAGAATTTTTACGTTTTTGTGATTGTTGTTTTGTGTTTTATTAAGCCTATGCCTCAATTTCAGAATTTGATGATGAATTTGAGTTATACCATTGATGAAATTGTGAGCTTTGTGATGTTATTTGATGGAAAATGAAAGATATGTGTTGGGTTAATATATTTTGTGTTGGGATTTTTGATGAATTTGAGTATTTTGGACAAATTTGTAAAAATGTGAAATTGAGGGGCTAAAATGTGAAATAAATAAAATATGAGGGCTTATATAAGCTAAGGGAAAATTCGGCTAAGCATGTGTATATAGAAATTTTGTGTATTTTGTGATTTTATGAAATAGGGACTAAAATGTTAAAATGTGAAAATATAAGGGCTAATTTGTAAAATGCCCTAAATATGTGTATAAGGATTAATTTGAATGAATGTGAGATTGAATAAGTCAAATTTGAATTTATATAGATCAAGAAATGAGAAATTCAGACCTAGATCAAGGCAAAAACAAAGTGCTCGATTGATCGACTAATATCGTCTTTTTTACGTCCGAGGTAAGTTCGTGTATAATACATATTGTTTAAACAATAGTTATATGTGATTAAATGAATAGAAATGTGATGATTGAATTTATGAGGCACTAAGTATGAGAAAAATGAAATAATTGCTGCTACCAGAAATGGCATTGAGTGTGCGATATTATAACAGCATTTGCTAAATAAATGGCACTATGTGTACGATACTGATATAAATTTGGTTTAATATAATGGCACTAAGTGTGCGATAATATTATTATAGCTTCGGCTAATTAATTGGCACTAAGTGTGCGAGTTCATTAAATGTTTAAGAATGATCGAATGAATTAGTGCATTGAGCATTGAAGTGATAAATGTGATAGATAAGAACGTGATGGTACAGATATGTACAGAACCTATGTGGTTAATGATATTAAGTATGAAGTAGATGAAAAATTATATAAATGAATGATGAAATGAGTTGGATTGAATAGGATTATGAATGCTTATTATAAGTTAAAAGATGTGGTATGAAAGTAAGATATAGCCTTAAATAAGAATTAGTAATGTAATGAGCTACATTAAATGTTAGTTAATTGATTGAATTATATTTGATTGATGAGTTAAATATGTTATATTACGAACTTACTAAGCTTTAAAGCTTACTGTGTGAAATGTTTTCTGTTTTACAGTGTTATAAAGCTAGCTCGGATCCGGGAATTGGCAGCGACTCAATCACACTATCGGACATCTATTTTGGTACCATTTTGAGAATTGTATATATGGTATATGGCATGTATAAGCTAGAGTTACTTTCGTATGTATTGTGATATGAATATTTAGCCATGTGATATGGCTTGGATTTCGTTGTGTATAAGAATGAAGTATGGTTGTAATCTATGTGATGTAATATTGTCTATAGGATATATTTTGATGTATATAAAATGGGTCTTGTGAGAAATGGTTGATTTGGTAAGTTAGAAATGTGAATTTGCTATGGAAATGGTATAATGATGCTATAAGAATGAATGAAGTATATTAAGATTATGGAACATATGTCTTGGTATGATTATAGCTTATGATTTGGCATGAGTGGTGTATGTTTTGGTTGTGAATTGGTTGAGAATTTGGTATAAAATGGTTTGTTTTGGTGCTTGTGGGGAGGACCCAAAATGGGTGGCAAATTGGCTTTGTAAATAGCCTATTTTTGCCCACACGGGTAGGGATACGGGCGTGTGTCTCAGTCGTGTTGCTCGAGGGTTATTTCGAAATGAGCTTGAGCAGACCACACGATCACACACATATGGGCATGTTTTAAACTATGTGGCCAAGTCAGTTTCGAGCACGGGCTAGACACATTGGCGTGTGGCTAGCCGTGTGGCCAAGTCAGTAACCTCTGTAATTTTCACATGGCCTGGCACACGGGCGTGTCTTATAGCCGTGTGGTGAAGTTAGTATATATGCCCTGTTTTGCCACGGCCTAGACACACGGGTGTGTCTAATGCCGTGTGAGGCACACGGCCTGTTCACACGGGTGTGTGACCCTTAAATGCTTAAAAGTTTTCCAAGTTTTCTTAAGTTTTCAAATGTCATCGATTTAGTCCTGAATCATTCCTAAGCACGTTTTAAGATCTCGTAGACCTATATAAGGGACACTGGGAATGATTTGTAAGGTCTTTGATTATAAATACTTAAATGGATGTGATTTGATCGGTAATACCTCGTAACCCTATTCTGGCGACGGATACGGGTTAGGGGTCTTACATTTTATTGGTATCAGAGCTACGATTTAATCGATTCTATGACTAACGTAGCGAGTGAGAGTCTAGCTATACATGCCATATATCTAACTGCGATAGTGTGATGATTCCTGATATTTGAAATGTGTTTTTCGTATTGTAAATAGATCTCGATCAAACTATAGCTGACCATGTGGAAAATAATGCGCCCGCTCCAGCTCAAGGGGTAGCGCCGGCCGATTCTAGGACTATTTTTAGTAGTTAGGGAGGAGAGGCTAAAATACCTTTCTTCCAAATGATGACTGAGTGGTTCACGAAATTCATACGAACGAATCCGGCTGCTCAACAACCTCCACCCCCACCCGTTCCTCAACAAGTCCCGATTGTGCCACAAGTAATAGATCCGATTCAATTGAGTAAGCCACTTATTGATAAGATTCGTACATACGGGGCTGAAGAGTTTCGGGCTACAGTTGATGATGATTCTGAGAAAGCTGAGTTCTTGCTCGAGAACACTATCAGAGTATTTGATGAATTGTCCTGTACTCCAAAATGTATCAAATGCGCAGTATCTTTCTTTAGAGATAATGCATATCACTGTTGGAAAACGTTGACATCAGTGGTTCCTAGAGAACGTGTAACGACCTAATTTTCAGTGGTGTCGGAAATGGTGATTTGAGATCACTAAATTCAACAAATAAGATTGAACAAGATAGTAATTTAATATTTATGAGTCAAGTAAGAATTTAGAAGAATTTGTGAAATGGTGAAATTAGTGAATTAAAAGAATTTATTAGGTCAAGCGGGTCAAAAATGAGGTATCGAGACCTCAAAGTTGAAAATCGAGCTATAAATATTTTTATAAATATTTATGGAGTGTCATTGAGTTAGTATTAAAGTTTCGTTAGAAAATTTTAACGTTTGGATGGCTAATTAATTGAAAAGGATTAAATTGAAAATAGCACAAAATTTGTTAAATTGTGAGTAAATAGCTTAAGTATTTAAAAGATGGATTTAAAGAGCAATTAGACCCAAAGGTTAATGGCTGGACAGTTTGGGTATGAAATAAGCAAGAAAACAATGTGAACAAGGGCAAAATTGGAAATAGATAAAAGTTAATAGTTAAATAATGATGTAATTGAAAAATCTAGACATTTTCTTCATAATTTCTCAGCCAAAACGCCATAGAAGGTCTGGAGAAAGCTGGTTTTCATATTTTACATCATTCGAGTCTAATTCTTGCTTTTCTTGATAATTTTTATGTTTTATGACTTTTACAATTAGGTCCACTTGTAGAATTCATTAGTTTTTGATTTTATGGGTGAAATTGGAAGTTACCCTGGATGGATAAGGGAATTTTATGATGAATTATTATGAAATTTAAGTTCTAATTTCATATTAAGGTGGTTTTATTAAGTGATTTTGATAGGAAATGATATTTAGGACCTAATTGTGAAAAAGTTGTGAATTGAAGGTTGCTGTTGAAATTCAGAATATAAAAGGTTTTGAAATAGTTTATAATGATAAAATAAAGTGTTAATTGAGAAAAATTAGTTCAATTGATGGGTGAATTGAGTAGGGACTAAATTGTGAAAGCTCAAATTTTGGGGTAAAAGTGCAATTTCGAAATTTGAACAGCATAAATTGTGAAGTGAAATAGAAATCAAATAAATGCTAATGAGTAGAAATATTTTATATTATAGATCAAGAATCCAAAGAAGAACGAGGAAAAGAAAAAGTTGCGAATAGTCCCAAAATTTCAATATCTTCTACAAATTAGCGGGTAAGTTCATATGGTTGAAATTAGATATTTATTTGTGAATGATTGAAGTATATAATGTGTTATTATATACTGAATTTGTTGTGGGATTGTGTAGATTTTGTTAATGAAAGAATAAATGTGGAAATGCAAATTAGGAAAAACGAGGATTGAGTAATGCGTTAGTATCGTGACGTGTGATGAATTGACGGATAAGACCATGGTTGTTCCATGGCAAAGTGTGAAATGTAGGTATGGTATCATCCATACTGAGTTGTGAAATGTAGGTATGGTATTATCCATACTGAGCTGTGAAATGTAGGTATGGTATTATCAAATCCATCTTGAGTTAAGAAATGTAGGTATGGCATTTCCCATACCGAGTTGAAAAATGTAGGTATGGTATTTCAATGAGGAAAACCATACTGAGTTGTGAATCGTGGCATTGAGCAACGACGTACTCAATTTCGTAAGCCGTTTCCTAATTTGATTATAAGAAATAAAGAGAAGTGATCCAAATGGAAGAGATTGAGTAGTTGTTATTCTTGTTGAGCTCAACTATGTGAATTATTATAACAATGGTTGTGAATCGCAGAAACTTTAGTAAATGTTTTGGTATTGTTTGGAAATATTATGTTTGGTAAGCATTACTTTTAACCTATGAACTTACTAAGCTTCAATAAGCTTACTTGTGTGTGTTTAATATTTTTATGTAGATTGACTTGAAGTGAAGTGGGTAGATCGGATCAACACAACAAAGCACACTATCCAATCAATTCCGGTAGCTTTTGTTTTATGTTTGAAGATTTATATGGCATGTATAGAGTTTGAATGAATTGAAGTAAAGATGTTATAAACTAGTTAACAATATTTGTACTAAAATAGTTTTCGGTAAGTAGCAGTAGTTTGACTTTGAAAAATCACTAAAAATAGTAGAAATGGAATTAAATAATGAATAAATTATGGAATCGAATCTCGATGAGTCTATTTTCATATGGAAGAAGCAAAACAGGTATATGAGCTATATTTTATGAGATGTTTAAATTTTTGTGAAACAGGGCCAGAGCAATTTCTGGATCCCTGTTCTGACTTTGAAATTTACCATAAATTTTACAAAGATAATTAGAAGTCATACTTTATATGTACAGATTTCTTATTGAGTCTAGTTTTATTAGAGATAAACGGCATAGTCATTGAAGCTCTGTACAGAGAGATATCTGATTCGTAATACAAAAGGTCAGAGTAGTCAAACCCTGAAACAGGGAGATTTTAAATAATAAACTGTACTAATTGGCTTGACCAAAATTCTAGAAAAATTTGGTAAGTAGATATATGAGTATAAATTCAGAGAAAATTTACGGATTTGGATTTCGAGTTTTATAACTCGAGATATGAATTATTTAGCAACTATGACACAGTTGGACAGCTTGTCTGGAAAGTGTGATATAAATTGTTTGAATTTGTTTAAGTGCTCAAATAAGTTTAGTAATGCCTCGTGCTCGACTCCAGCGACGGTCTCGGGTAAAGGGGGCGTTACATTTATTGGTATCAGAGCCTGGTTTAGTCGATTCTCGAACGAATTTGATGTGTAAAGTGTTTAAAATACATGCCATATAAATCATGTGATAGTGTGATGTGAATGATCCGATCTAATTACTAATTTTTGTTATAGATTGTAAAGATGTCTGATAGACCCGATGGTGCTAGTCAGGAAGAGGAAGTTAATAGTAGAATACAGACTTCTGAGCAGGGAACAAGTGGTAATGTCCCGATTTCTTTGATGAGAGAGGAAGAACTTAAAAATATGATTTACTGGATTAATGAATCGGTGGTATCATGAAACAATACAAGGAAGAAGTCGGCACAACAACCTCCTCCTCCCCTCTTGTACCACCGATTTACAACCCGGTTGCTCCTCCTTTAATAGATGAATCTAGCAAAAGAACACCAATTGAAAAACTCAGAAAGTTTGGAGCTGAAGAATTTCGAGGGAGATCGGACGATGATCCGGTTAAAGCAGAGTATTGGTTAAAGAGTTTGGAGAGAGTTTTTAAACAGATGATGTGTTCTCCAGAGGACTATTTGGGATGTGCGGTTTAGCTATTGAAAGAAGAAGCGTATAATTGGTGGGAAACCATTGAGGCGATGGTACTGCAGATAAACTTACAGGAATTCTTCCAAAACGAATTTAAGAAGAAGTATGTGGGAAAGAGATATTTAGATAAGAAGAAGAGAATTTCTTGATCTTCGACAAGGGAATAAAACAATGGCGAATATGAAAGAGAATTTGTGTATCTCAAGTAGATATGCTCGGGATGTTGTAAGCGAGAGGAAGAAATGTGCATTAGATTTGAAGAAGGGCTTAATGATGAAATCGAATGATGATTGGAGGTACAGAGATTCGAAATTTGTGATTCATCGATCGAGCTCAAAAGATGGAAGAAGTGTATAACGAGAAAGATGCAAAGAGAAAGAAGAGGTAAAGAGGTATACAAAAGAAGTTTCTCTAGACCAACTTCGACTTTTTCGCCAAAAGTTCGAAATGATTCGTCGACTGTTATAATCCGGGACGATCGAATAATAGTAAACGACTCAACAAGATGTCGGAGTAACTAAGAAACCAGCACTAGTGTTAGTAGTGTGCAAAATATTCCGAGACTTAGATGTAAAAATTGTGGTAGATTTCATATTGGTGAGTGTTGGGGAAGAGCCGAGCTTGCTATAAATGTGGTGGAACTGATCATTTTATTCGGATGTCCTCAATTATTAAAAGAAGATAGAGAACAAGGGAGAAGCAAGCAAATACTCCTCGGAAAGGTAAACGTTCAGTCAAAGTAGTGCTCTTGGGACTGTTCATTCGGGAACGAGAATCTGCACCCGATCGAGACAAGAGTACCTGCGTACATATGCTATCCGGGCAAGGGAAGAAGCTTCGCTCCGGATGTGATAGCTGGTAATTTCTATCTTTTGATGATTCTGTATGCTTTAATTGATCCCGGATCTACACATTCATATATTTGCCTTTGCATTAGTGTCGAAAAGAAAATGACTGTTGAGTCCATCGACCTTGAATTGCAAGTCACTAATCCACTAGGGCAAAGTGTGTTGGTTAATTTAATATGTCGGAATTGTCCACCGAAAATACAAGGCTGTGAATTCTCTGCGATTTAATGTTGTTACCTTTCCGAGAATTTGATGTTATTCTTGGAATGGATTGGTTGATTGAACACGATGCCATAGTGAATTGTAGAGAAAACGGATTGATTTAAAATGTCAGATAGAGGAAATAGTTTCAGCTAAGTTTGGGGATAAAAAGAATGATGTCAGGATTATTTCAGCCTTTACAGCTCGAAAATTGATTCGGAAAGGTAATAAAGCATTTCTAGCTTATATTCTTGATACTCGGGTTACGAATTGAAGATGGAACAATTGTCGATTGTTAATGAGTTTACTGATGTTTTTCCTGAGGAATTACTTGGTTTACCCCGAGATCGTGAGGTTGAATTCACAATTGATGTAATTAAATGCACAGCTCAATATCAATAATACCGTATAGAATGGCACCAGCTGAGTTAAAAGAGTTGAAGACACAGTTGCAAGAGTTATTGGATAAAGGGTTCATCGACCGAGTACATCACCTTGGGGCGCTTTGTCTTATTTGTGAAAAAGAAAGATGGTTCGTTGCGATTGTGTATTGATTACGAGCGTTGAATAAGGTAACAATTAAAAATAAATATCCATTACCTCGTCTCGATGATTTGTTTGATCAACTGAAAGGTCTGCAGTGTTCTCAAAAATAGACCTTAGATCTAGGTATTATCATTTGAAGGTTAAAGAGTGTGATGTGCCAAAGACCTTTTCGAACTCGGTATGGTCACTACGAATTTTTGGTAATGCCTTTTGGTTTAACGAATGCCCCTGCTGCATTTATGGATTTAATGAATCGAATTTTTCAGTCTTATTTGGATAGATTTGTGGTGGTATTTATTGATGACATATTGGTGTATTCAAAGACGAATCCGAACATGCACAACACTTGAGAATTGTACTACGACTTTGAGAGAAAAACAGTTATATGCGAAATTTAGTAAATGTGAGTTTTGGCTTCATGAGGTTGGATTTACGGGTCATATTATATCACCAAGGAATTCGTGTGGATCCAAGTAAAGTTTGACGGTGGTGAATTGGAAAACACCAAGAATGTAAGCGAAGTGCGAAGTTTTACGGGATTAGCGAGGATACTATCGCCGCTTTGTAAAGAATTTTTCCATGATTGCTTCACCAATGACTCGTTTATTACGTAAGAAGGTTGAGTTTATGTGGTCTCGATGAATGTCGTGAGCTTTGATCGATTAAAGAAAATGTTAACGAAGCTCCAGTCTTAACTCAACCGAATCGTATACCGTATGTTGTGTCTGATGATGCATCTTTAAGTGGTTTGGGTTGTGTGTTAATGCAATCGGAAAGGTAGTGGCTTATGCTTCACGGCAATTAAAACCACATGAAAAGAATTACCCTACACATGATCTAGAGTTAGCTGCAATTGTTTTTGCCTTAAAAATTTGGAGACACTATTTATATGGTGAGAAGTGTTATATGTATACGGATCACAAAAGTTTGAAATACTTAATGACTCGAAGGAACCGAACTTAAGACGAGACGGTGGTTAGAGTTCTTTGAAAGACTATGATTTGGTTATTGACTATCATCCGGGAAGGCTAATGTAGTTCTTGATGCCTTGAGTCGAAAGTCATCCTTGTTTGCACTTCGCAATGAATGCTCATTTGGCTCTTAATGAAGAAGGTGTTGTATTAGTAGAATTGAAGGTAAAACCAATGTTTCTTCAACAAATTCGAAGCTGCAGAATGAAGATCCAAAATTGGTCTTTGAAACGACAAATGGTTCGGGATAATTTAGATTCGAGTTCATATTGATGATGAAGGTATATTGCGCTATCATAATAGGATTTGTGTTCCCAATAATTCGATTTAAAGAATGATATTCTTTCAAGCACATAATAGTATGTATTCTATTCATCCGGTAGTACAAAATGTATGGTGATCTGAAAAAGACATATTGGTGGCTGGTATGAAAAGAGAAATTTCGAATTTATTGCAAAATGTTTGATTTGCCAACAAGTTAAAGCGAGCATCAAGTGCCAACGGTCTATTACAACCCATTATGATTCCTAAATGGAAGTGGGAGCATATTTCAATGGATTTTGTGTCGATTGCTGTGACTCAGAAAGAAAGATTCGATATGGGTGATTGTTGATAGATTGACAAAGTCAAGACACTTTATTCCAATGAATAGATTTTTCACTTAATAAGTTAGCGAATTGTATGTGTCGAGATTGTGAGACTACATGGAGTTCCAATATCTATCATTTCGATCGGATCCGAGGTTTACTTCAAGATTTTGGAATAAATTGCAAGAAGCCTTAGGCACCAGATTGAATTTTAGTCTGACATTTCATCCTCAAACAGATGGACGGTCGAGCGAGTGATTCAAATTTTAGAAGATATGTTAAGATGTTGTATACTCGAGTTTGGTGACAGTTGGGAAAGGTATTTACTGTTGGTGAGTTTGCTTACAACAATAGCTATCAGTCTAGTATAAAAATGACACCATTTGAGGCTCTTTATGGTAGAAAATGCAAGACTCCATTGTGTTGGTCAGAATTGAGTGAATCAAAAATAGTTGGGGTTGATTTGATTCGAAAACCAAGAGAAAGTCCGGATTATTCGAGATAGTCTAAAAGTCGCTTCAGATCGTCGAAGTCATATGCGGATTTAAAACGAAGAGACATAGAATATGCAATGGGTGATCGAGTATTTTAAAAGTTTCACCATGGAAAAGGGTGTTACGATTTGGTAAAAGGAAAATTAAGTCCGAGATTCATAGGGCCATATGAAATTGTGGAAAGGGTTGGTCCGTGGCTTATCGTTTGGCTTTACCTCCTGAACTTGAGAAGATTCATAATGTGTTTCATGTGTCTATGCTAAGGCGGTATAGGTCAGATCCTTCACACGTAATTCCCCATACTGAAATTGAGCTTCAACCAGATATGACTTATTCAGAAGAACCAGTGAAGATTTTGGCTCGTGAAGTTAAGGAATTGCGGAACAAAAGAGTACCATTGGTTAAAGTATTATGGCATCGACATGGTATGGAGGAGGCAACCTGGGAAACAGAGGAGTCAATAAGATCACAGTATCCAAATCTATTTTCAGGTAACAAATTTCGAGGACGAAATTTTTAAAGGGGGGGAGAGTTGTAACTACCTAATTTTCAAGGTGGTGTCGGAAATGGTGATTTGAGATCACTAAATTCGACAAATAAGATTGAACAAGATAGTAATTTAATATTTATGAGTCAAGTAAGAATTTAGAAGAATTTGTGAAATGGTGAAATTAGTGAATTAAAAGAATTTATTAGGTCAAACGGGTCAAAAATGAGGTATCGAGACCTCAAAGTTGAAAATCGAGCTATAAATATTTTTATAAATATTTATGGAGTGTCATTGAGTTAGTATTAAAGTTTCGTTAGAAAATTTTAACGTTTGGATGGCTAATTAATTGAAAAGGATTAAATTGAAAATAGCACAAAATTTGTTAAATTGTGAGTAAATAGCTTAATTATTTAAAAAGATGGATTTAAAGAGCAATTAGACCCAAAGGTTAATGGCTGGACGGTTTGGGTATGAAATAAGCAAGAAAACAATGTGAACAAGGGGCAAAATTGGAAATAGATAAAAGTTAATAGTTAAATAATGATGTAATTGAAAAATCTAGACATTTTCTTCATAATTTCTCAGCCAAAACGCCATAGAAGGTCTGTAGAAAGCTGGTTTTCATATTTTTACATCATGTGAGTCTAATTCTTGCTTTTTCTTGATAATTTTATGTTTTTATGACTTTTACAATTAGGTCCACTTGTAGAATTCATTAGTTTTTGATTTTATGGGTGAAATTGGAAGTTACCCTGGATGGATAAGGAATTTTATGATGAATTATTATGAAATTTAAGTTCTAATTTCATATTAAGGTGGTTTTATTAAGTGATTTTGATAGGAAATGATATTTAGGACCTAATTGTGAAAAAGTTGTGAATTGAAGGTTGCTGTTGAAATTCAGAATATAAAAGGTTTTAAATAGTTTATAATGATAAAATAAAGTGTTAATTGAGAAAAATTAGTTCAATTGATGGGTGAATTGAGTAGGGACTAAATTGTGAAAACTGTAAATTTTGGGGTAAAAGTGCAATTTCGAAATTTGAACAGCATAAATTGTGAAGTGAAATAGAAATCAAATAAATGCTAATGAGTAGAAATATTTTATATTATAGATCAAGAATCCAAAGAAGAACGAGGAAAAGAAAAAGTTGCAGAATAGTCCCAAAATTTCAATATCTTCTACAAATTAGCCGGTAAGTTCATATGGTTGAAATTAGATGTTTATTTGTGAATGATTGAAGTATATAATGTGTTATTATATACGAATTTGTTGTGGGATTGTGTAGATTTTGTTAATGAAAGAATAAATGTGGAAATGCAAATTAGGAAAAACGCAGGATTGAGTACGTTAAGTATCGTGACGTGTGATGAATTGATGGATAAGACCATGGTTGTTCCATGGCAAAGTGTGAAATGTAGGTATGGTATCATCCATACTGAGTTGTGAAATGTAGGTATGGTATTATCCATCTTGAAATGTGAAATGTAGGTATGGTATTATCAAATCCATCTTGAGTTAAGAAATGTAGGTATGGCATTTCCCATACCGAGTTGAAAATGTAGGTATGGTATTTCAATGAGGAAAACCATACTGAGTTGTGAATCGTGGCATTGAGCAACGACGTACTCAATTTCGTAAGCCGTTTCCTAATTTGATTATAAGAAATAAAGAGAAGTGATCCAAATGGAAGAGATTGAGTAGTTATTCTTGTTGAGCTCAACTATGTGAATTATTATAACAATGGTTGTGAATCGCAGGAAACTTTAGTAAATGTTTTGGTATTGTTTGGAAATATTATGTTTGGTAAGCATTACTTTTAACCTATGAACTTACTAAGCTTCAATAAGCTTACTTGTGTTTGTTTAATATTTTTATGTAGATTGACTTGAAGTGAAGTGGGTAGATCGGATCAACACAACAAAGCACACTATCCAGATCAATTCCAATAGCTTTTGTTTTATGTTTGAAGATTTATATGGCATGGATAGAGTTTGAATGAATTGAAGTAAAGATGTTATAAACTAGTTAACAATATTTGTACTAAAATAGTTTTCGGTAAGTAGCAGTAGTTTGACTTTGAAAAATCACTAAAAATAGTAGAAATGGAATTAAATAATGAATAAATTATGGAATCGAATCTCGATGAGTCTATTTTCATATGGAAGAAGCAAAACAGATATATGAGCTATATTTTATGAGATGTTTAAATTTTTGTGAAACAGGGCCAGAGCAATTTCTGGATCCCCTGTTCTGAATTTGGAAATTCACCATAAATTTTACAAAGATAATTAGAAGTCATACTTTATATGTACAGATTCCTTATTGAGTCTAGTTTTATTAGAGACAAACGGCATAGTCATTGAAGCTCTGTACAGAGAGATATCTGATTCGTAATACAAAAAGGTCAGAGTAGTTAAACCCTGAAACAGGGGAGATTTTAAATAATAAACTGTACTAATTGGCTTGACAAAAAATTCTAGAAAAAATTTGGTAAGTAGATATATGAGTATAAATTCAGAGAAAATTTACGGATTTGGATTTCGAGTTTTATAACTCGAGATATGAATTATTTAGCAACTATGACACAGTTGGACAGCTTGTCTGGAAAGTGTGATATAAATTGTTTAAATTTGTTTAAGTGCTCAAATAAGTTTAGTAATGCCTCGTGCTTGACTCCAGCGACGGTCTCGGGTAAAGGGGGCGTTACAGAACGAGTTACCTGGGAATTCTTTCAGACCAAGTTCCGAAAAAATACATAAGCCAAAGATTCCACGATCAGAAAAATAATGAGTTTCTAGAATTGAAACAAAGTCGGATGACCGTTACTGAGTTTAAAAGAGAATTCGTACGTTTAAGCAAATATACCCGGAAATATGTGTATATTGAAGAGATCATGTGTAAAAGATTTGTTGATGGATTGAACGAAGACATAAAACTATTTTTCGGGATACTTGAATTGAAAGAAATCGTAGTATTGGTTGAGAGGGCTTGTAAAGCCGAGGATCTCAGCAAAGAAAAGAGAAAAGCTGGTTCAGAGGCTAGAGATTCGAGAAAGAGATCAATGAATAAACCTTATCATTCCTCGTCAAAGAAATCTCGAGATTATATTGATCAATCGATAGCTTTAGCGGGATATCAGAATAGAGATCGTGAAAGTAATATACCAACTCTAATAACAGAGCTTGTTACAGTTGTGGTTCATGAGATCATTTTATAAACGATTGCCCAGAGTTAGGTGAAAAAGATAATGCCCAGAAAACGAGGCCGAGTAACACTGTAGCTAGAGGTAGACCACTGAAAAACATGGGAAATGTGAGTGGTAGTAGAGGTGTGACATGAGACACTGCAGTGATATCTGATGCTAGAGCACCTGCACGAGCCTAAGCTATTCGAGCATGCGAAAAAGCGTCATCTATAGATGTTATTACCGGTACTTTTACTCTCTATGATACTAAAGTTATTGCATTGATAGATCCAGGGTCTACTCATTCGTATATATGTCTAAATTTAGTATCCAGTAAGGCTTTACCTATAGAGTCTACTGAATTAGTAATTAGAGTATCGAACCCCTTAGGCAAGTGTGTATTGGTTGATAAAGTGAGCAAGAATTATCCATTGATGATTTGGGGTAATTATTTTCCAGCCGATTAGATGTTGTTACCATTTAACGAGTTTAACGTAATCCTGGGTATGGATTAGCTAACGTTGCATGATTCTGTTGCATATTGCAAACGAAAGATGAGTGATTTGAGATGTCAAAGCAATAAGATTATTCAAATTGAATTAGATGATTTGAACGGATTGCCAATAGTGATTTCAGTAATGTTAGCTCAAAAATATGTGAGAAAGGGTTGCAAAGCTTATTTAGCTTATGTGCTTGACACGAAAGTGACTGAAAAGAAGATTGAATCAGTGCCAGTTGTTTGTGAATATTCAGATGTGTTTCCTGATAAGTTACTGGGTTTACCTCCGATTCGAGAAGTTGAGTATGGTATTGAGTTAATACCAGCAACAACTCCGATATCGATAGCTCCATACCGAATGGCTCTGACAGAATTAACAGAATTAAAGTCTCAGTTGCAAGAGTTGACCGGTAGAGGATTCGCACGACCGAGTTTCTCACCTTAGGGTGCACCTGTTTTGTTTGTGAAAAAGAAAGATGGTATGATGAGAATGTGTATTGATTATCATCAGTTGAACAAAGTGACTATCAACAATAAATATGCTCTGCCCCGAATTGATGATTTGTTTGATCAGTTGAAAGAAGTTACCATATTTTCGAAGATAGATTTGAGATCAGGCTATTATCAGTTGAGAGTAAAAGACTCAGACATTTCGAAAACTGCTTTCCGAAAGAGGTATGGACATTATAAGTTTTTAGTTATACCTTCGGATTAACGAATGCACCTGTTGTTTTTATGGATTTGATGAACAGAATTTTCAGACTATATTTAGATCGATTTGTTGTCGTATTCATTGATGACATTTTAATTTATTCACGTGATGAAACTGAGTATACTGAACATTTTAGAATAGTGCTACAGGCTTTGCAAGATAAACAGTTATATGCGAAGTTTAGCAAATGTGAATAATGGTTACGAGAAGTTGGTTTTCTGGAACATATTGTATCAGCATCTGGTATCCGAGTTGATCCGAGCAAGGTTTCAACTATTTTGGATTGGAAGCCTCCAAGAAATGTTTCTGAAGTCCACAGTTTTCTGGGACTTGCGGGTTATTACTGAAGATTTGTAAAAGGCTTTTCGATGATTGCGACTCCGTTGACGAAATTGCTTTAGAAAGATGTAAAATTTCAATGGTCTGAAAACTGTCAGAAAAGCTTTGATCAATTGAAAGCTCTATTGATAGAAGCTCTGGTGTTAGTACAACCAGAATCGGGTAAAGAGTTTGTAATATATAATGAAGCATCATTGAATGGTCTGGGCTGCGTATTGGTGTAGGAAGGCAAAGACATAGCTTATGCCTCAAGATAGTTAAAGCCGCACGAAAAGAATTATCCTACTCACGATCTTGAATTAGTTGTGATTGTGTTTGCTTTGAAGATTTGGCGTCACTATCTATTTGATGAGAAATGTCATGTTTATTCTAACCACAAAAGCTTAAAATATTTGATAACTCAGAAATATCTGAATTTACGACAGCAAAGATGGTTAAAGTTGTTAAAAGACTACGAGCTTCTAATTGATTACCATCTGGGAAAGGCAAATGTTGTTGTTGATGCTTTAAGTCGAAAATCATTGTTTTCATTGCATGCGATAAATAATCAGTTAACTTTGTCTGATGATGGTTCAGTTTTAGTTAAGTTGAAAACGAGATCGTTATTTATTCAGCAGATTTACGAAGCTCAAAAAGTTGATAATGAATTGTTAGCAAAACGAGCTCAATGTGATTTGAATACTGATTTAGAATTCCAATTTGATGTTGAAGGATGTTTGAGATTCAGAGGCCGAATATGTATTCTGAGAAATTCGGAGTTAATTCAGATGATTTTAAATGAAGCTCATAGCAGTCGGTTATCTATTCATCCGGTTAGTACTAAAATGTATAATGATCTGAAACAGCTTTATTGGTGGCATGGTATAAAACAAGATATTTTAGACTTTGTTCCGAAATGTTTGTTCTGTCAACAAGTTAAAGCTGAACATCAAGTGCCATCCAGTTTGTTACAACCGGTTATGATTCCTGAGTGGAAATGGGATAAAGTAACAATGGAATTTGTTTCGGGTTTTCCCCTATCTTCGAGAAAGAAAGATACGATTTGGGTTGTAGTTGATCGATTGACGAAATCAGCTCATTTTATTCCGGTTCGATCTAACTACTCGCTTGATAAATTAGCTGAGCTATACATTTCAGATATTGTGAGATTGCATGGGGTACCATTGTCTATTATATCAGATAGAGATCCGAGATTCACTTTGCATTTTTGGAAGAAACTGCAAGAGGCTTTAGCTATGAAATTACATTTCAGTACTACTTTTCACCCGTAGATGGATGGTCAATCTGAGCAGATTATTCAGATTCTCGCAGATATGTTGAGATGTTGCATTCTTGAGTTTGAAGGTACGTGGGAACAGTATTTTCCATTAATTGAATTTGCTTACAATAATAGTTTTCAGTCGAGCATTAAAATTGCACCGTATGAAGCCTTATATGGTAGAAAATGCCGTACAACTTTGTATTGGACTGAGCTAAATGAGAATAAGATTCACAGGGTTCACTTGATAAAAGAGACTAAACAGAAAGTAAAAGTGATTCGAGATAGTTTGAAAGTAGCTTCCGATCGTCAGAAATCATATGCAGATTTGAAATGAAAAGATATTTAATTTGAGATCAGTGACAAGGTCTTTCTGAAAGTGTCTCCTTGAAAGAAAGTACTTCGATGCAGTTGTAATGGTAAATTGAGTCTGAGGGTCATCAGATCGTATAAAATCATAGAGCGTGCCGAGCCAGTTTCGTATAATTGTTATTGCCACATGAGCTAGAAAAGATACACAACGTATTTCACGTATCGGCACTACTAAAATACAGATCAAATCCTTCGCATGTTATTTCCCTGACTGAGGTTGAAATTTAGCCTGATATGTCTTATGAAGAAGAACCGATATAGATTTTAGCTCGTGAGATCAAAGAGCTGAAGAATAAAAGAATAGCATTAGTGAAAGTATTGTGGCATCGAAACGGGGTTGAAGAAGTTACGTGGGAACTCGAGGATGCTATGAGAAACCAATATCCAAACCTATTCACTGGTAAAATTTTCGGGGACAAAAATCCCTAAGGGGGGAGAGTTGTAACAGCCCAGTTTAGACCCTAGTCGGACTAATGGTTTCAAGACCACAAATCCGAGTCAAAAAAATATTCTAATATTATTTTCTATGTTTATAGTATGTTAATTTATATGTGTGAAAGTTTCGTGTGAAAATTTTATTGTTTGTGTGCTCGATTTGATAAAATTGCTTAATCGCGTAAAGTGCAAAAGTGATTTGCTAATAGCTAACAGTGTTTAATGCTATGCTTTGTGAAACATGAGGTCCTTATTATGTAATTGGGCCATGGATAGTGGGATTGGTCATAAATGACCTTAAAATGGATGAATCATAAGTTATTAAGCCAAGGGTAGAATAGTAATTGATGCATTAAGGTTAATTAATTAAAACAAACAAATTAAATTTATCATTTTCTTCATTCATCAACCGAAAATCAAAAGAAAAGAAAAGAAAAATACCAAGCTAGGGTTTGGCACTTGCAAGCCTCAATTGGTATGTGATTTTTGCTCGGTTTTGATAATTTTTACGTTTTTGTTATTGTTGCTTTGTACCTATGCCTCAATTTCAGAATTTGATGATGAATTTGAGCTATACCATTGATGAAATTGTGAGCTTTGTGATGTTAGTTGATGGAAAATGAAAGATATGTGTTAGGTTAATATATTTTGTATTGGGTGATATTCGATTGAACAATCATAATCCTTAAGCAACTCGATCCATCTCCTTTGCCTAAGGTTCAGTTCCTTCTGAGTCAGCAAATACTTGAGACTCTTATGATCTGTGTATATAATACACCTTTCTCCATACAAGTAATGTCTCCAGATTTTAAGTGCAAAGATCACTGCTGCTAACTCCAAATCATGAGTGGGATAGTTCCCTTCGTGAGGCTTAAGTTGTCGAGACGCATAAGCAACCACCTTACCCTCTTGCATCAACACACAACCCAAACCTACGTGTTATGCATCACTGTACACAGTAAAATCTTTCCCAGACTCTGGTTGAATTAACACAGGTGCTTCAGTCAGAACTTTCTTCAACCTCTCAAAAGCTTTTTGCTGCTTCTCCGTCCATACAAACGGTACTCATTTCCTTATGAGTTTTGTGAGAGGTGCTGCCATCACAGAAAAACCTTCCACAAACCTTCTGTAGTATCCTGCCAACCCTAGGAAACTTCGAATTTCTGAAACCGACCTAGGTGGCTTCCATTCCAAAATTGCTTCAATCTTTCGAGGATCTACTTTAACCCCCTCTGCAGAGACCACATGCCCCAAAAAGGTTACCTCCCTCAACCAGAACTCACACTTGCTGAACTTCGCATAAAGTTCCTTCTCCCTTAACACTTGTAACACAGTGCGGAGATGCTCATCATGTTTTGCTTCGGTCTCAGAATATACCAGAATATCGTCAATAAAGACGACCACAAACCGATCCAGAAATGGTTGGAACACACGATTCATCAGATCCATAAACGCTGTAGGAGCGTTTGTTAGTCCAAATGGCATAACCAGAAACTCATAATGACCATAACGAGTCCTGAATGCTGTCTCATGAATATCTGCCTCCTTGACCCTTAACTGATGATATCCAGATCGAAGATCGATCTTGGAAAATACCGAAGCTCCTTTAAGCTGGTCGAACAGATCGTCAATCCTTGGCAGAGGGTACTTATTCTTAATCGTCAGTTTATTCAACTGGCGATAATCAATGCACATGCGCATCGTCCCATCCTTCTTCTTCACGAATAGCACCGGTGCTCCCCGTGGAGACACACTTGGCCTAATAAAGCCCCTATCCAACAATTCTTGAATTTGCGCCTTTAACTCCACTAACTCCTTCGGTGCCATCCTATATGGTGCAATGGACACT
The DNA here is from genome assembly GCF_025698485.1 of Gossypium arboreum. Classification (NCBI taxonomy): domain Eukaryota; kingdom Viridiplantae; phylum Streptophyta; class Magnoliopsida; order Malvales; family Malvaceae; genus Gossypium; species Gossypium arboreum. The sequence continues at coordinate 6,287,937 of NC_069073.1, read as the reverse complement.
GGTGCTGTCCCAGGCAACAGGTCGATTCCAAATTCGACTTCTCGGTTTGGAGGTAATCCCGGAAGCTCCTCTAGAAAGACATCTTGGAACTCTTTTACAGTTCTAACCTTATCCACTGTCAGCCCCTCTACATCTGTTTGACTTACAAATGCCAAATAGGCCCTACAACCTTTCCGAATCCACTTTTCAACCGTCAATGCCGATATCACATTAGACAAATAGTCCCTTCGTTCACCTATCACCATAACCTCATCCCCTTCCGTGGTCCTTAGCACCATTCGCTTAGCAGCACAGTCTAGAGTCGCCTTATGCCTAACAAGCCAGTCCATTCCCAGAATGAGATCAAACTCTCCAAACGGCAACTCCATTAGATCGCCAGGAAAGATCCTACGTTGAGTTTCTAAGGGTACATCCTTATACAGCTTGTCTACCCTAACCGAGTGACCCAAGGGACTTAGCGCAGATACCCCACTCACTATCTTCTCAGAATGCACTCCCAAAGACCCAGATATGGCACACGCAACATAAGAATGAGTAGATCCAATATCCACTAAGGCAGTATACGGCATATTAGAAACTAAAACGTATCATTATGACATCAAAAGTCGCCCTCCTTTCGACGACGAGCTGCATACACCAACGCTGGCTGTCGAGCCTCAGCATTTCCGGCTCCCCTGCCAGGCGCCCCTCGACCTCGACCATTTCCATTTCTGCCCCTACCTTGTCCACGTCCTCTCGGTGGTTGTGGTCTACCTCTCATGGGTTGAACAACCCTCTGTACAGCAACCTGAGACTGATCAGCTCTCTATGGACAGTCCTTAACTCTGTGCTCCATAGATCTGCATCGAAAACAAGCACCAGAACGTTTCCTACACTCACCCAGGTGTACCTTACCACAGTCCCCACAGATTGGCGGTCTAACCACATTCATCGAAACGGCTCGAACTGGCTTCTCCACTCTCGCCCTTTTGACATTCTTGTTTGCTCCACCCGAAGGTCCAGAATCTCTTCGAAAATGGTTCTGATCTTTCTCACAATTCTGCCTCTCAGTACGCTTTACCTCCTCAGCGATCTTAACTTTTTCCACCAGAACCGCGAAGTCACGCTCCTCTCGAGCAATCAGACCTTAAGGTCATCTCGAGTCCATCCTCAAAGCGAACGCTACGCTCATACTTCAGAGCAACTATTCCCACAAAGATACCTACTTAGCCTCGAAATTCACCTCGTACTTCAAGAATGCTTTTGCCTCCTTGGACCAGATTCAGAATTCTTTCTCTGAGCGTCCACATAACTCGCCCCAACATACTTCCCTTAAAGGCCGTCTTAAACAGCTCCCAAGTGACCCTATCACCGGGGTTCCATCCTCACGGTGAGCCACCACCGATAAGCCTCATCTCGCAAACAACGATCGGCCCCTTCACCGCTCCACGTAATGTCCAAGTCATCCATAATTCGTTCCGTGGCCTCCAACCAATATTCTGCCACATTCGGAGCTGCACCAGATACACCCCTAAAGATCTCTGCTCCGTTAGCCCGGAGTCGTTCAGAAATTGATCCTCAAATTTCGTTGCCCGAACTTGCCCCGGCAACCCTTTCCAGAACTCGAAGCATAGCCTGCGACAGGGCGTCATCCCCGGCACCATGATCATGTGATTCTACTTCTGTTGCTGATGGTATCGGTGCTTCTGCCGCTTGCATATGTCCCGAAGATGAATATCCCGCTCGGGCTCTTCCTCGGCCTCGTCCACGGCCTCTACCTCGAGCTGCTCGCGTACTCATATCGTATTATCTGATTACAAATTTTATGCATTAATATTATTCCAATGTTTATTACAGATGTTTTATGATTCAGACAGTAATTCAGAAATGGGTTTTCGTAGAATCGACGTCTAGCTATAGTTTCAGTCTTTTAGCAAGCTTTTCTAGGGTTTCAGTAGCATCCTATCTAGAGTATTCTAGTAAAGTTTCATCTGATGATAATTGAAATATATTCAAAAATTCAAAATACTTACAGGCTTGGGCCGGAGATTCGGAATGCCACCTTCAGGAGTCTAGATTTTTTTTTTAAAAACCAATTTTTTTTTCAAAATCTTCGTTTTTGTAAACCAATTCCACAGCCGAGTTGTTGCAACCTAGGCTCTGATACCACTAAATGTAACACCCCAAACCCGGCCTAGACGTTATGACCGGATCCGGTGCCCCACATCGATGCGTTCAAAACGTTCTGTATTACTTAAGTTGGAAAACTTAGTTGGTGTTGCAAAAGATACTTTTAAAAGTAGGTTAAAGTGATTAGAAGATATGCACCAGGTAGGAAACCAGGAAAAGAGGAGGTGAGTCCGTCAGACTGCTTAAGTACCAAGCTCCCTTCGGATCCAATCCTAGACATGCACACCACCATTGCCACACCTTAACGACTCGTATTATTTTGAGAAAACTGTCTGGTTATGTCTATCTTAAGAAAATGATTAAGTTTGAAAACGTTTGCTTAGCGGAAGTCTTATTTGTAATCGTGTTATTTTGAAATCCCTTAATGTTTTTGAAAACGCGTCCTAAAGCTAACCCATTTTCCTTAGTTATCATAGTTTTTTTCATCAGAATAAAATAAAATAATAAAAGTAATACAAAACCATAAAAATAAGTAAGCGGCCTTATTACACTTAAAACCCAAAACCATAAATGAAATTAAAAGGACGTCCAGTTCACCAGAAAGAAACCAGTTCAGAGACATGTGGCGATCCAATCCTCACACTCAAAGCCCACTATGGTTGAGGATTACTGCGATGATGAAAATAAGGGTGAGTTTTGGGAAACTCGGTGTGTAATTCAACCCAACCATAGCCTAAATCGGTTCAAACCACGAGAGTAATAAGTTGGCCTCGGCCGAGCAGATATCAAAATAAAGCCCATAAGCCCGAATGATCGAATAGATATATCATGCTTATGCGAAACACAACCATATCCAACCACATACACCCCATACCATCCTTTCGCCATGTGGGGAGACTACTCGACCCACCCAACCGCTACACACCACGTAAATATGCAAAGCATGGTTGCGGATACGAAAAATGTGACAGAGTCACCAGATACAGATATGTTGTGGCAGTGCCACCAGAACAGATATATGTGGCAGGGCCACCAGAACAGATAGTTTGTGGCATAGCCACCAGGACGCTTCCTCCATAATATAACCCATGTCCCCATGCAACAGATATACATTCATGGCATACATCATACAGATTTAATTCATCATACTTTTCAGACAAAATTAACCCTAGGGGTATAGAGGTCATTTTGCATACATAGGGGTATAATGGTAATTTTGCATACATAGGGGTATAATGGTAATTTTGCATACATAGAGGTACTCTAGTACATCTAACTATTTCTAAGGTTTTCATGCATATCGTAGCCATTAAGTTTAGCCAGAAACACTTACCGAGTGTTCTTACCGAATTGGGCCAGTTTTGGCCCATTAAGCCTAAACTATCAAAACGCACGAAATAGAGCGTACTGCAGTTTTATCACTTTTGATTACCAGTAATAATTACCCATACGTCTTACGAGCATTCGCACACTCGCAAGTGCCCAAAATATCGACTTTTCGGCATTTCGACTTTTCGACTTTTGCCGATCTAGCCTATGAGAGGGTGTCAGTTACACACTTGTTTTTGGGATTTCCTCGACGAGATTTACACACGAACTGCCTACAATCGAATCACTTAATATTACTCCAAATATCGAAATAAAATTGAGTATATAGTCCCTTACCACATTCGGCCAAACATGCCTAAAACCCTTATTGCTCTTACCTTACTGCCGAACTATGGTTAACTCCAAAGATCCGATCGTTCCACCTGTCCAAGCCCTTGATCAACCACCTCTAAATCACATTATTACCAAAACAAAATAGTTATTACGACACCTCAGGATTACAAGTCCAAATCGACAACCTCCCTAACTTTTAGGGATTTCGGCTTTTCCTAAAATATGTAAGAAGACTAAGTTTTGGAGAAGACTTACCACCAATTCCTTAGTGAATGATTCCAATGAGTTTCCCACTCGATCCCGATGTAGATCTAAGCCCTCAGATGATAACAAAATTTGATCTTTCAGTGACTTCAGTATTCGGCCAAGTCCCTTTTAATGTGGGGTTTTCGGCTTTTTGCAACTTGTGTTTAGAAAGGTAAAACGAGAGGGTTTTGCTATGGTCTTGTCGTCAAAACTTGAGGTTTTAGAGGGCTGGTGAATCGGCCACAAATGATGAAGAGAAGAGATGTGGTTTTGGTTATAAGAAATCGGCACAAAAGAATCAAGCTTTGGATTTCGCTTTTTATGGCCAAAGGCTATGAAGGTTTTGAAACGGTTGAAGGAAAATGGAGATGAACAAGATGGTAGGAAGGTTCGGCAATGGAGGAAAGAAGAAGGAAGATAGATGGAGAGAAAAAGAAAAGAAAAGAAGGAAAAGAAGGAAGAATGGTCAGAAAAGAAAAAAACGGCACAACACTTCTAAATGCCGAATTTATACCTAGCTTTTGACCTAGCCGAAATTTTCCCCCCTAAAGAAACCCTTGGCCGGCCAACTCTTGCTCCTCAAGAGTCCACTATTCGCCAACACCATCCTCCTTGATCAGCTCCTAAATCCTCTCCTTATCCCTCCTTACTCAATCTCTGAGCAATTCAAACTCCTCCCGATGACTTTTACTTGGCCCATTACTTACCTTTTCTGCTCATAAAAATTAATCCCTTGATTTGTCATTATTGTGGCTTGAACACTGGTCCTCCTAGCTTCCACACGCCACTTATAGCCTTCCCAATGGCGTCACATGCCACTTCACCACTAGCTTCCTTGTGATCTATTTTACACAATTAATTCCCCAAAGCCTAATTTACGTAACCCTTTCTCTTATGGAATTAAAATTAATTAAAACTATCGGGTTTTATCCTAAGCTTGGGCCTTCTAGAGGCCCACTATCACAATTAACCCTACACTTAACAAGCTGAACACAGAATTTTCAATTTTACAAACTTTTTTCAGAATTCTCAAAAATTTGGGGCGTTACAAGTGAAGTCAGTATGTATGCTCTGTTTTGCCACGACATAGACACACGGGCATGTCTAATGTCGTGTGAGGCACACGGCCTATTCACATGGGCATGTGACCCTTAAATGCTTAAAAATTTTTCAAGTTTCCTAAAGTTTGCAAATGTTATCGGTTTAGTCCCGAACCATTTCTAAGAATGTTTTAAGGTCTCGTGGAGCTATATAAGGGACATTGTAAATTATTTGTAAGGTCTTTGATTATAAATACTTAAATGGATGTGAATGATGTGATTTGATCGGTAATACCTCGTAACCCTATTCTGGCGACGGATACGGGTTAGGGGTGTTACATCCTTTGCAACTGAGATTAGTCAATTAGACCAGATAAGTGATTTTATTGCTCATACATTTTTTATAGATGAGGATCCAAAAACCTATGATGAAGCTATAAAGTCAATAGATGCTAGGTTCTGGAGAGATGTCATTAATAATGAGCTAGAGTCTATTATGTATAATCACACTTGGGAAGTGGTAGACTTGCCTAGAGGTTTTAGACCTATTAGTAATAAATGGGTCTTTAGAAAGAAACTTAGACCAGATAGGTCAATACAGAGATATAAGGCAAGACTAGTTGTAAAAGGATTTACTCAGAAATTTGGAGTAGATTTTTTTGATACGTACTCTCTTGTGACTAAGATAACAACCATTCGTGTGTGTTTTCTTTTAGCTTCTATTCATAATTTGCTGGTACATCAAATGGATGTAAAGACAGCTTTCTTAAATAGTGATTTGGACGAGGAGATCTACATGGAGTAGTCTCTAGGATTAGTAGCACCTGGTATGGAAGATAAAATTTGCAAACTCAAAAAAAAATTGTATGGTCTCAAACAAGCTCCAAAATAATGGTACAAGAAATTTCATAAGACTATTCTTAGTTTTGGTTTTTTTATTAATGGTGCAGATGCATGTGTGGATTATAAAAATTAATCAGAATAAACTTTTCTATCTCAGATTCGTGATTTCGCAACCACTATTCCGTTTAGGCCCTATTTTGGGATGTTACAATTGGAATGCTCTAAAGCGTTTGCTTAAATACCTTTGTGAAACCCAAATTTTGCCCGGGCCCAAAACCAGACACAAATAAAACCAAAACCAAAAAAAAAAAACAAATAAAAACTAAATATTAACAGTCCATTGTCTTTTTTTATTATACACCCCAAGCCCAAAATAACCAAAAACTTAAAGGCCCAGAACGGCCCAAAATCTAAACAAATCTTGGCAAAAGAAAAAAGGAAAGTAGAAACCCTAGCCGCACCCTTTGCTGCCCTCCTCTGCCACCACCTGCTCCACCACTGTTACCTGTAGAGAAAAGCAACACGCAACAGAGAAAACAGCAAAGAACAAAAGCAAAAACAGAGAAAAGACAACATAAAATAATAATATAATGTATTTTATTTTGGTTATAAAGACTGAAAATGATTTGTAAAGAAAGGATATCAAATACAAAAAAATAGAGAAGTTTGATTCAAAGATCAAAGGTTTTTTTTATTTCTTTTTTATTTTCTTTTTCTAAAATAAATGAATAAATGAAATAAAAAAACTTTACCTAACGATTTGTCTCCACTTCGCCGTCGAACGTCACCTGCGTTCGAATGCCCCGAGACCCATATGGGTTTTGAAGAGGGTTCAAAAGGCGATGAGGGTTGTTGTATTTTCGCGTAATATTTCCTTTTTATTTCTAAATAAATCGGATTTGAAGGTGTTTTTTTTTTTGTTTTGAAAAGAAAAGAGGATTGAAAAGGACCGAAAAGTCCCGATTTTGTGCACTTTCAGCCGTCGTCTAAGGCGGAGCCACTGCTGAGGCTCGCTGGAGATTGGCCGGATTCTGGGTTGATACCCAGAGAGAAAAAGAGAAAGAATTATTTTTTAGAAAAGTTGTAAAAGTTATTTTTGTGTTAAAATTTTAGTATTTATAGTGTAGCCCGTACGACGTCATTTTAACATTAACCCGAGACCCGACCCATTTGCCTTAAGGATCCACCTGTTTTTTGGTGAATAGGCTATTTGCGTGCGCGGTCCCTCCACTTTTGCACATGTTCCGTTTGGGTCCTAATTTGATTTTACTATTTAATTTCTTATAATTTATGCCTTTAATTCTGTTTAAGTTTCAATTCTGCCCTTTGAATATTTATGTTCATTTTTATATTTGTTTATTGTTTATTATTCTTTTAAATACCTAGGTTTAATATTATTTATATTCTTTTACTTTTAAAATACTTAACTTTACTATTATGTATGTTTGTTTTATTTATTTGCACAAAATTTCAGCATCGTCATTATTCTTATTTTTATTTCTCGTTGCTTATTTATTTCTTTGCTTATTTTTACACTTTCATATTTTGTTTATTTATTTTTCTTCATCATGCATGTTCCATTTTTATTTTAATCATTTATTATTACTATGATATGATTACTAATGTCAAAATTATTATTATAATTATGTTATTACTGTTACAATATTTCTTCATTTGCTCATTATTTATCATTTTATCTACATAGCCTTTTAAATTACCTCACTTTCACTATATCATACATTGTGTTTAGATAATTACTCGTTTCTTCCAAACAAGTTAAACGCACATTATTTTAAACATTACACTAATTTTTACCCGAATTCGTAAAAAATGAAAATTTTAAAAATAAGGCAATGTTTTATATTTAGAGATTCGAGAAGTCGTACCCTAACTTACTGGGTTTCGATTTTTTCTTATTGAACCTAAATAACCGAATATCCTTTTAAAATGAATACATGAGTTTTAAATAAAAAAGGCTTGTTCTCAAGGATTCGATGTGTTGTGTCCTAACTTTCTGGATGTAAAATTTTTGTCACCTCGAGATGAGGTCTTTAACATACCTTTTAATTTATCAAAATGATTTTTTAAGTAAAATAACATCACCACAAAGAGAGATTGTATTTTAAAATCTTTTCAAGTTTTCAACTTTCGACACTGAGATTTTAATTAATCAACTAGGTACCAATTTTGGGCGTTACGATGGTGCAATCCTTCCTCATGCGTAACCGATTCCCAAACCCATTTGTTGGATTTTTGTAGACCGAAAAACATTGTTTTAATAAATTAAACTATTTATTAAAATAATCAAATTACAAGGTGATCCGATCACACCTCATCAAAAAGGATTGGTGGCGACTCTCATATTCGTTTTCGTTTTCAAAATAAAGTCGACCCTTTTTCAAAAAAAATGGTTTTGACAACCTTAAAAGTACTATAACTTGGAAATTGGAATTTTTTTTATAACTTGGAAATTGGAATTTTTTTTATACTCTACAGTTCTAGAGGGATATTGTGGCGCAAACTAGGTAACTGATAATGATGATGTTAGCTCTACAAGTAGGTATGTCTTTACTCTGAGTGGAATAGCTAGTTCTTGGAAGTTTGCTAAATAGACGTGTATTGCTCACTCCATGATAGAATCAAAGTTATAGCTCTGGACTTAATCAGGCAAAAGGCCGAGTGGCTTAGGAATCTGCTTGCAGATATTCACTTATATAAAAAATCAACACCTCTCGTATCTCTATTATGTGACTTACAAACCACAATTTGCATTGCTAGGAGCCAAGCTTACAATGGTAAGAAGAGGCATATCCGAATAAGACATGAATCTATGAGACATTTAATAAAGAATGAAATACTTGCTTTAGAGTACGTGAGGTCTAAAAGGAACCTAGTTGATCCACTAACCAAAATGTTAAGTAGGAAAATGGTTCTTAATTCGTTAAGGGGGATGGGTCTTAAGCCCAATGGTTGAGGAATACATGTGGATATCCAACTTAATTTTCTAAGTTAAATATGGTCAACAAAACCATGGAAAGACTCGTAGTGTACATTTTACCTATCTCTATGGCAAATGATGTACATGCATAAGGTTGAGTTCTTACTCTCAATGAATTCAATCCTATTCAGATGGACTTGATGAATTCATTGATATGTGAGGTTGAGTTTCTTACTCTTAATGAGTTCATATCCCAGAGTTTGGATGGACCTATTCAGATGGACTTGATGAATTCATTGATATGTGAGGTTGAGTTTCTTACTCTTAATGAGTTCATATCCTAGAGTTTGGGTGGTCCTATTGAGACGAACTTGATGAATTCACCGAATTTAAATTTGAGAGGATGAGCTTAATAAATGCTCTTAATAGTTTCATATTCCTAATTTGAGTAGTATATATTGAGATAGATTTGATGAAATCACCTACGTAAGTGCAAATAACTAGCCATCTTCTATAAAAGACATTGGGTAGTCTTTCTAGAGCACTTACCAACATCCTAATATGTATTGGCTAAAACTTTTTTATCTATTGTGGAACATCAATTGGATCTGAAATTAGTCGTGTGTCATGAGTTAGCCCCGATCTTAACAAGTTCAAAATTCGTTCACTTGTTAAAGAGAAGATTCGTTCATTTCACTACATACTAGTTCAAATACACAAGATACTAGTACTTAAGTGGCTAATTTTGTTGTTGCTCTTCTCATATTTTACATTTTCTCATGTTTACAAAAATTTACAATCTTTTGCATTAGTAGGGGAATGTTGATAATGCAAAGTGGGCAATCTCACATTGTTTGAGAAAAGGCTTCTAAGAGGGTTTAAATATAGTTTTGCCTTTTACCCTCATTAAGTAATTAGGCGTTAAACGCCCTGCACGCACAAGCCGCCATCGCCCGACCCGGTTCGTGTTCGTGTACACGTTAACACGTGTCACACGTACCACGCATGTTTCTTTTTTAATAAAATTTTTGTTCATTTTATCAGAAATATTTTTTATTTTCAAAATATATTTTCAATTGTAGAAAATCTTCTGGCTGTTGCAGAATATTTTTGGTTAAGGAAAATCCTCTACTATTTTTGAAAACTGACATTGCTATTTTACCATTTTGCCTCTTCAAAAAACAATATAAATAGTAGGTCATTCTTCACATTTTTTCACAACAAGCAAACAACAATATCTTTTCTGTTTTTCTTAGCTCGCCTGTTTTCTATTTAGAAAACTTTTCCGATTAAATTTTCGACCAAGCTTTCAACTCTACTTTTCCGAACACTTTTGAGAAGAACAATACCAATTGTGTTCCACCTTTTTTATTCGATGTACGAATATTGAAGTATTGTGTTAACCTTGAAGGCGACGTCCACTATACGATTACACCGATCATGGTGGATTTACTTCTAAAGCAGTGGTTCTTCCAAGGCATAGTTATTATTTTATTTATTTACGCTCAGTTTATTTATCCTGTCAGTGCTAATTAACTATTTCATTTTGCAGTAGTATATTTCCAACGGTGATTATAAGAATGGTCATTGGTTTGGATAAGAATTGTAATATCTAGGCAATGGATAATTTTGTTGGTCATGATACTACTGATGGTAAGGATTATAAGGATCGTAATTATCATAAGGTTGCCTATTATGATTCCCTTGTTCATATCGATTGCTTTGACCAGCTTGATATCCTTACTCGTAACCTTGTTTCTTTTGAGTTGTTTAATGTTGGAAATGCTAGTTATATTTGTTTTTTTTCCAAGAGATTTTCATTTGGATTAGTCATGTTTGGTCGATACTCACCGCACCAATTGTTGATACGATGTGGTTTAGTGGTTGGAAATGGTTCACACAATTGTGTCAAAAGTTTTTTAAGGTGGTTTTTGATGAATCAACGAATAAGGGTGGAGTCTATAGGTAGTTTAAACAGGGTAACAACATGGAAAGTATCTTGTAGTTCCTTGGTCGATAAGAGATACTGATAAGTTCATGTGTCTTATGAAAAAGTAGGTTGCTTTGATGTGACTTAACGAGGTCCATAAACATACAAGAAACAAATGTATGTACCTACATGAGGCAAGAAATTCTTTGTAAGTCAAGTGCTTTCATCGGACAAACCTCTCCTTATTTTTTATTGATTAAAATGATTGACATGATGAAATCTTCCAAACGAAGTAAAAAATCATGGCAAGCCCTCAAGATTTCCTATTCCTTTTTGCCCTTATTTTTTGAATAATATGGACGTATGTAAAATTAACTAAAAAATCAGATGAGTTAAAAAGATGTACATATTAATAGTAATAGCATAAAAAGTGTTTTTTTTAATTTATGTTATATATTTTTAGAAAATATTAAACTAGAAAATTAAAAGAGATATATTAAAATTGATGTTTAATTGTATACGTTGAGAAGATATGTGGACTATTTGTAGTCGATGGGTTGATAATTTTGACAAAAGTGTTCTCAAAATATATAATTCAATTATTTGGTTTGAACCTATAATCATCCATGAAAGAGACGGGTGAAATTTAGATTTTTGAATTGGAAACTTAAATAATAGTGGGAAATAGCCAAACCTACCCATTCCTTTACAACTCTCTCTCCATCATAATCAACAACACAAAATAATATTAGTAAATAAATAAATAATCCAACACCACACACTCATAAAAATAAAAACAAAGTTTCTTAATCAAAACCCCACTTTTCTCTCCTTCTCTCACTTTTAAACCCTTTCATATTTCCATTGTAGTTTTACCCTTTTGCTTCTTCTTCCTCATCTTCTTTCTTTCATCTATGTTTATATGTCTTCAAATGAAAAGAACGATCCACAACACAACTATGATCCTTTCCAAGGATTCAACCGATCTGCCACCTTCCCATTCTTTGACGACAACAGCTCTTGCATTTACAACCAATCTGCAGCCACTCCACCACCGGCCTTTGATCCTTCATATATGACCTTCACTGACTGCTTAAATGGCTCCAACGTCATCGACTACAACTCCTTCTCGAGAGCCTTCGACATGTCTTGTTCTTCATCTGATGTTGTCAGTCCCATGGATGACAATACGGCTACTGACAACTCCAAGAAAATCCCCACTTGTGCAGATAACAATAATAATATTTCTGAAAACCCATCAACCCCCAATTCCTCAGTGTCTTCTTCCTCTAACGAAGATGAAGATTCCAGCAAAGCCAAGAAAGGTAAACAGCCAAAAGGGTGTGAAGATCATGGAGATGACAAGTCAAAGAAAGTGTAGGTTTTTATTTTTTCTGGGCTTTTTAGGCAACTTTATTTTCTCATTATTATCTAGTTTGGGGATTATTAATAGCGTTCATACTAGCTAGATAGCATTTGTGATTTTGGATTTCTACGTCACTGATAAAATTTTCTTAGTAAATTGATTACGCGTTTCTGACTGACTTATAAAGGTCTTTGAAATGACTAATCTACATGGTATTTGTTTTTGGTAACTTTTTTCCTTCTTCTTTTTCCTTTATTCTTTGTTCTGAATTTTTTTTCTCAAGCTACCAAAACCCTAATATATGATGATGATAGGACACAATTTGTATTGATTTTTAAAAAGTGTTAATATTGGGTGCAGGAACAAAGCAACAAAAAAGGAGAAACGGCAAAAAGAGCCCAGGTTTGCATTCCTCACAAAGAGTGAGATTGATCATCTTGAAGATGGCTATAGATGGAGGAAGTACGGACAAAAGGCCGTCAAGAACAGCCCTTATCCAAGGTCCATCCTTCTTTCTAATTCCTATGTATGTTTTTGTTTAGAAATGGGTACCATTGATAAATGACAATCAAATTAATCCATCTCTCTCTTAACCCTAATTGCAAACATTGTCATTGTCTTAAAACGTTTGTGAAACTTTGCAGAAGTTACTACAGGTGCACAAGCCCAAAATGTGGTGTTAAGAAGCGAGTTGAGAGATCATTTGAGGACCCGTCGGTGGTTATCACAACATATGAAGGAAAGCATAACCATCACATTCCGGCAACTCTTCGAGGCCATGCTGCCGGGATGTTTTCCCCTCCGATCATGTCGGGATCGATGGGTCCGACCTTCCCTCATGAATTCCTAACCCATTTCCTTCCATCACCGAGCAATAATCCAGCAGCACACGCCAACTCCATGCATCATCAAACCCAGCAGCAGCAGCAGCAGCAGCAGCTTCAAGTTCGTGATTATGGCTTATTACAAGACTTAGTTTCTTCCTTCACCCGTAGTCAGGGGCCATGAATGAACTTTATAGTGATCTTTATACATATATCTAGCTGGAGTTGCTGTATTAATGGAGGGTTAGTCCAAGTATGAAGTTAGGGGTCGGGCACTCCACTTCTTTTTGTTGTGCAAACTGCTACTCCTCTGATGTTTATTACCACTCTAGAGATGAAATTGTTGTAGTGTTGGAGAGAAGAACATTGATTGTTCCTTAATTTGTCTCTTTTGTATTATAAAATTTTCATATTATCTTAATTCTTTTCATTGTTACACATTTAAATCTAAATTTCATATCTATATCTATATATAGTATAAACCTATATGATAATATGATGATTAAGAGTTTTCGTGGTCCTAAGTTTAGTCTGGATTTGAATTGTATTAATTTTGAGTTTTACCTTATTATTATAATTTATTAAGATAAATAAAAGAATTTTGGTAAGTAAAAATAAATGTTTTCATTTTATAATTTATTATTACTTATTTAAATGACTTTTATGATTTCTGATTTATTGAGAGTTACACTTCATTATATTTTATTTGAATTAACTGTATTTTAAATATTATTTTATTTTATAATCTTTTAAATACTCTAAGTTGTATTTTTAGTTATTTATAAACTCTAAATTGTTGAAACAACAATAATAACTAAATTAAAACTAGTCAACTGTATTACCTTCATTATACCTGGTTTTCTTTTTGGAGTTAATTGAATGATTAGGTGGATGTAAATAATCTAAAATTTTTAGGATTTATATTTAATGTATTATAGTATATAATTTTATATACTGTAATGAATTAAATTATGACATATCATCATAAAATTTTAATTATGTGATTTCACTTGTGAACGAAATATTAGCTCAATGATAAAATCAGAACTTTAAATACTTCAAAATTTCAATTTTAAGTTTCACCTTATCTAATTATTTAATTAGAGTTAAATTAATTAATCAATTTAATGCTCATAATTATTGATTTTATTGCAATTGTTGTAACTTCAAGATGATATGATGGTCTTATCTTGTTCACTGAATATATAAAATTTTACAGCTCCATAGTGTTTTTTTTTTTTTTTGTCAACTCTATAAAAACATGAATTTAGTGTCTATTCAAAATTTAGTAAAAGTATCATGAAGGTCTTGGTATTAAGAATCGAGTTGTATTTTGTCCTATTTATTTAATTTGAATATTCATAAATTAACAGTTATGGAAGATTATTTATGCAACTTGAATAGCCTTAATTAATTTAGTGGTATTGATTCTTATATTATAATAATTAAGGCTTGTAATATATACTTTTTAGGAGTAAATAAAACTCGATTTGATTTTAAAAATTGAAAAAGAATTTTGAATTTCGACTTAACGAATCGAGTTATTCGAACTAACTCAAATAAATAATTTGAGTTTCAAGTTCGAGTCGAGTTGAATTTATAATTTAAATAACTCGAATAGTAGATTAATGTAAATACCATTTTGGCTCCTGCCAATTTTGAAAATGAGAAAATTGAACTCACTCTCTCAACAAAAGAATAAAAAATTCAAAATAATTTTAAAATTCCAAAATTTATATTTTAAAAAATTCTAAATAATATATAAAGAAAGTTAATTTTTAAAATTTTCTAAAATAATAATTTTGGAATCTAAATAATTAATTAACGGTTCAAGTTTATCATACTAAAATATCTTATTTTTATTATTTTGCTTTAAAAAGTTTTCAAATATATATGGTTTCAAATTTATGTGCTATAACATGGAAATAGTTATATTATAATAAGATTTTAATTTGACATATTTGATTTTTTTTAATTTAACTCGAACAATTTGATTCAGCTCAATTCGAAAAAGTTTAAAATAGAGTTAGAATAATAAAATAGGACTCGTCAACTTGATTAACTCGAAATTCTTTCACTCAATTCTATCGATTGCTCACCTTAATAACTCCCTTTTAAAGATAATTAAGGCTTGATGTTTAGTTTAGCTTAAGTATGGTTAAATAATGAATGTATCTATGTATAGCATGCCTAATTCTTTTTATGTCATTTGTCTTTATAGGTTACATTTATAAACCTAGCTATAACAATTTTAAATATGTTAAATTGTGTATTATATATAAACATATATACATGATAATGAAATTCATGTTTTCAAAAATAAAGTTTGAAATTCCACACAAAATATTAATATTTTAATTATGTTGAAAAACTTTTTCATAAAAATTATATATAAGAACAAATGAATTTTAAATATTGTTAGTTTGACAATACATAAAGAGATTACTCCTCTGTCTATTATATTGAGGGGTGGTGGACTTTTTGCAGTACTATCTCTTGCTCTTTGTTTATTTATATGTGAAAGGGATTGATATACTGCTAATATTTTCCTAAATCTTTGTTTAATTTCCTCTATATTCAAGTAGATTAAATATACTTTTTAATTAAATTATCAATTTCTTGTTGGATATAAAATATTAATTATTGTCGTTTGTGAATCACTCGAGTAAATGTAGTAATTTACGGAGTGGGGGTATTCTATAGTTATAGTAAATTAATACACAATCTGTACAAGAAACAGTTGCTTCTGAATCGTAAAATGCTTGCACAAATAGTGCTATCTCATATAGGAATTGTCTTTATATGATTTCCAACGAGATATTAGAAAATAAAGAAGTCGGAAGGAATCCAACGAAATGCTTTAAATGAAATAGGGTTCCCTAGAGAATGAACTCGGGAAGGTAGAGTAGAAATTAATATGATAAATAAAATTTGATTCTATAAGGTCATCAAAACAAGATGAGCGAATACATTTAATAAAAAAAAGATTTTTTTCTTTTCCAACCGGATTCGATTCTTTTATTTATTTTTTCTTACGACATGACAATTTTGGTTATCAGATTTTTTGACTAAAGCATCAGTCTACGTTTGATCATTTTGAATCAATTGAAGGGGTAAGCCGATTTATTTCTGGTTCTAAAAGCAATAGTTTTGATGGTCGACTCACTTCTTTCAAACTGTTTCTTATTATTAAAAAAGGGTAACGAAGATAAAATACTAGCTTTTATATGTGATTATATTGTTAAATTATCTTTCAAACTGTTTCTTATTATTAAAAAAGGTAACGAAGATAAAATACTAGCTTTTATATGTGATTATATTGTTAAATTATTTGGTTAGTTTTCTAAAATATTATTCCTATATAAAATAAAAAAATGTGTCTCTATATATTCTGTAATGAGAGATTTGTTAAAGTCAAAGGGGGCACGTAACACAAATATAGAAATAAGATTTTTTTTCTATTAAAAGCTTTCATATGTACCCTATTATATGAGTGTATTAAGAACAAAAATTAAGGTTTGGATTAAATTAATTGCATGAGAATCCAAACCAACTTTTAGTTAATGAACCAAACAACAAAAATTCTTAAACTGTTCACACTTATGCTTGGTCTTGTTTTTGGCTACTTCAATTTTATTTTATTTTTTTCTTGTAATAAAAATTAAAGAAAACAAAAACATTTTTTTTTAGGTACGACTTGTTTTGTAACCTGTTGGTGGATGTCACAAATTCCAAACCCAGAAACTGCCAAATTGCCCTAAGTTAAACATCATAATATATATGGTTGACATTGATTTATATTTATATGAAATTAATTAATTAACTATATAGGTTAAGTATGACCTTGAAAGTCTAACAATTTATCATACATGTCTCTATAACTACCATGTATTTAAGTTAGTTTGTATACCATGGTATACGTGACCAAGCCGGGAAATGGATCTTTGATTTTAATAGATTTATAAGGAGTTGTTTTGTATTTGAAACTGAATTGTGGAGCATCTTAGATGGATTAGACATATTGAGTAACCGGAGCTACGATAATATGCTAGTTCAAACAGATAGTCTTGAAGTAACTATTGCCATACAGGAGAGACGAATAGGAGGATCAAATTCTGTTTTGGTTAAGAGAATCAAGGATTACAAGTATTTGAATTATCCCCATTTGGAGGAAAGGATTATGTGATGTAATTTGTCCTTTTTATTTTTTTCTTTGTCACCAAAAAAAATTAAACGAGTTGATTGATTGGTAATAATTCCACATTTGATATAATAAAAATACATAAATGTAAAGTTATGAAATAAACAAATATAATTAGAGTTTTTTAACACTGAAATATAAAAATAATAACAAATAGAATTATAGAAATTTTATTTTTAAATTATATATTAAAATATTAATAAGGATTGAATTGAATTGAAATGAAAAATATAATGCTTAAAATTAAAATAAAAGGTTAAAAGAGAGACATAAAATTAAATTACCAAAGAAGTTTTTTTTTATACAATGCCTAAAATTACTCATAACCTCTTTTCACCCTTAAATAGGAGGATAAATGCGTTTTAGCACACTCGAACCCACATCCTCGAGAAATTATTTTATAAACCCTTTCCACCACGTCATTTATGGTCCCGTCCAATTAAAATAGGACACATCATCCTTTTTTCCACATCATATATATATTTGAACTAGACTTCTAAACCAAAGATGATATGTCTTCTTTCAATTGGGTGAAATAGTGAAAAGGGTCCATAAAATAATTTCTCCATATCTTCTTATTCTAGCAATAATGTCAATGCTCTGTTGGCATGACCAAATAATTTTTTTTTCTTTTTCTTCTTTTTTTTTTTTGAAAAAAAGTTCCCTTAAATGGGTTTAATTATCATTGAATGAAACAATGAACTTATCCGTCACTTTTTATTGTCGTGGTATAAGGTTCTCGGATCATCATATACCACCTCTAGTATTTTTATTTTTTTATTTTTTTGCTTTGGTTAACAATTAGGGTTTTACATTCCCAAAACATAAATTAAAAACAACGAGAGGGAAAAACCCGATGATACCAACAAAGTCAAGGGTTGATATTCTTCATTTTCTTAATTTTTTTTTAAAGAATTTAAATTTTTTATAGAGTTAAAAAATCCATCTTGAGTGATTTTTTTAAAACTCGAAAAATGTTAAATATAACAAAGAAAAAAAAAACGGAAAAACGTTGGGCCCTAAAACAAGAGATTCATTTGTAAAAACAGGGGGATTACAAAGTAAAGGCTGCAGAGATATCTCTAGCATACAACCAAATACCAATTGTTGCAGAATGGACAAAACAAACAAGGCAACAAAGAGAGAAAACCAGCAATGAACATCCAAAACTGAAGAAATTATACAGAACAAGCGAAATTGCATCAAATTACCAGCAAGCAGAAAAAGGACAGTGTCGATCAATTCCTACTTTTGCCATTGCATCTGCCAAGCAATTAATTTCTCTGTACGCGAAAGTAAATCTAACTTCCCCGATCTCCATGATGAACCTATCAATAAATTCACCAACATCCCAATACACCCACGGTTTAGAGCTTGGATCATTCACCCATTGAACAGCATTGGCAGAGTCGGATTTGATAATCAAATTAACTTTGTCAAACCAACCGGTTTTGGTGAATACCTCCAAGGCTGTTTTGATTGCTAATAACTCGGCCAAATTAGAGCAAATAACCTGAAGCGGATAAGAAAATGATGCGACAATAGAATCCTTGTCATTCCTGAGAACACCTCCACATCCGCCAAGCTCGACTGCAATTTTGACAGCTCCATCGACATCACATTTTAAAGAGCCCGCGGGTGGGGGCACCAAGCTTATTGTAATTCAAGATTTTGAAACCTCTGTTGGAATACAATTAATGGGGGTATTCCCACCAAATAGCTTCCTAAATTGAAGGGAAAGACAGAAAATTTTTGTGCTGAAATTAAATTATATATTTTACTAGTAAAATATAAATTTATCATTTTAATAGTTTATATCTTTATGATTTTTAAAACATTAAATCAAATTTTTATCATTTTAAAAGGTCAAAGTATAATTTTATCATAACTAATTTAAAATTTTATAAACTATAAAAGGATCTAAATGACCATATGACACCTTCTCTTGACACCTTCAACCAGTAGATAGATTCTAATTTTACCAAAAACAACAATTCTTCCGAATTTGATTTTTTTTTTTTTTTTTTACTTTTGAAAACCAACTTGTTTCGCACTAAGTAGAGTGACCATATGACTGTTGCGCATGCAACCAACCACCACGATTTGTAACTATTCGAAAGTCAGTAATATTGAAAAATATGATTTCGAGATCCGTTCTCATAAATCGAACCCTTAAATATTTACAAAGTTATATTATAGATAAATTAAATTTTAGACTGATAATTTTATGGAATTAGTGATTAATTAAGGATTAGGGACAAATTGTAAAAGTGGTAAAAATTCAATTAATAGTGAATCTTTAAGTAGAGTTTGTCAAGGGACTTATGCGGTATTTAAACTATTATAATTTTAATTTTATAGTGGACGGTGATGACCAGGGGTAATGTTTTAAATTATAAAGTTTTATTAATTAAAATTTTAATAAGTAAAAATTTAAAATATATGTTAGTTTAGTGGAAAGAAAGAGAAATTATTTTCTCATCTTCGTCTTCATTCACGAAAACTCCATTGTTGAGGAGAAGAGGTTTTATCTTGTGTCTTCAATTTTGGAGCTTTAATTTGTTAGTGTATTTTTTTTTTGTAATTTTTATATTTTTTAAATCTCGAGAGCTTAATTTAGCTGATCCGTGATTTATTTTTTGAAACAATTAAAGTTTTAGATTGATGTCATTGATGAATTCTTGATGTTTTAGATGTTATATTGATAGGTTTTAAGCTTAGGAGTAAAAAAGGATTAAATTGTGAAGTTAATTTATAATTTTACACTATAGGGACTAAAATGCACAAATTTTGAAATTTTTGGTAGAATTGAGAAATTAGAGATACTAAATAGACTATAGTGAAAACAGATTGAAAATATGAGTTCTAAATTTAAAGTTATGTAAGTCCCGGATTTATGAACTAAATTAAATAAAATGTGAAATTTGTGTAAATTTTTTAATCTGATTTTGATTGATTATTGATTGTATTGTATGTTTATGTCATTCTGTAGCTAACATCGACCTGAAATCCTCGGAAGAAAAGGAAAAGCTAAATCATCGATGAATAGCTCGGAGTTCTCGATTTGTGTTTCTATAATTTAAACTACTTCGATTGTTACATTTTTATATTGTTTTGCAAGGTAAGACTATGAGGTGAGTTGAATTTGCTAAATTGAGTTGAATTGATATGATTTTGATTTGGTTAGAGATGTAGAAGACTAAATTGAAAGGAATGAAAATTATTGATTTTTGATAAAAATGTGAAAGTGATCTTGAGTTGAATTGATTCATGATATTATATATATATGATTGATGATTGGTTGATGAATTGAAATGATGTTGTATAAATTGAACTACATTTGGAAATTTGATAAAATTGCTATTCTATTAATTGTTCGGACAGAATCGAATATAGTTGGCAATAAACACCTTAACAATAAACACAACTAGCGTGACTCGAAACCAATTCACATCTAGGGCGGTAAACACCTTAACTATCAAGCCATCACATAGGGTTCTTATTTCTTCTTCTTTATTTTGAATAAAAGTTAGATTATGTCATTTTATATCATTTATAATGTGTTAATTGTTTCTTACAAGATTAAATATGGTATGTTTTATGTAAAATAAGAGTTGGAAATCAATTGGAAATAGTTCACCATGTAACGTCCCCTAACCCCATACCGTCGCAAGAACAGGGTTACGAGACATTACCAGTCAATACAGTACAATACAGGCATTAATTAAATATAAATGTTCAGACTCATCATAATTTTAAGATGTCGTCCCTTTAATGGGACCTCGCGGTCCAATATGAACAGTAAAATTAATTCGGGACTAATTTAGAATTACTACGAATTTTTCTTTCAAATTTTAAATTCATACTATATACCATTGCCAACCATAATTTATTTATTTTATCAATACTTTCACAACCTAAATGACTCTCATAAGACATCCTAGGTACATGCCATTACCAATACTCAACATACTTTACCTCATTGAATTCGGGATCGGCTTGGGATGTTGATTCAACGGTCTAGCCTTAACTTGAGCACAGAAACAAACCGAACGCTGAGTATACACTCAGTGGTATTTCTATAATCCGAACACTTAAACAATTATAAAACATATTAATTTATATATATTGAACTATTCAAACTCAATGAATATTCAAACATTCACTTTCCAACCAATGTTTTGGTCTACTTTAAATTCAAAATCATTTATTATTTTTCAACAACAATTAATCAATCAGTAATATTCATTAACAATCAGCCAATCAGAACAATTATTTATTTAGTAACAGTCGGTAACAATCAATTATTCAATAATAATCAGTTATTCAGTATCAATCAATTGATCGGTTATCTAGTAACAATCAATTGATCGGTTATCCAGTAGCAGTCAATTATTCAGTAAAAATCAAATATTCAGTAACAGTCGATCTTTCCAGTTCCTTTATTTACCCCTATTAACATGACTCGGACCTAAACGGATATACAGATCCAACCAATACACCAGTACAGCACATAGTGCCTCATCGGTACACAGAGTACCTTATCGAAACAAATCCGAACGAATAAAGATATAGAATAATGAACGTTAACAAGAATAATATCCGACACACAAAGTGCCGAATCGATATGATAATGATAATGATAATAATGAGTTGGCACATAAGTGCCTGATCAGTAAGTCGGCAAAACCCGTACTCTTTCATTCCTATGGCATGTCAACTATATCTAACAAGCCAGACTAGTTAATAGGGTATTTAATTCACTTATCAATTTTCAATTAATTCATATTTTAATTAATTAACTATATATTTTCAATTCAATATAATTCCATTCACTTTTCACTAATAAATATTCAATTTCACAATAATCACATTTTTCTATCAATTTCATCACACTTCCAACTATATATATTTTCCAATATAACAAATATTTATTATTCAATTTCCACATCAATATTCATTTCAATTCAAACATTCACATATATTCATAAATCAATTCAATATAGTCAATATTCAATCTAATTCAAATAATCATCTCAAAACACCTATATATATATATATATATATATATATATATATATATATATATATATATATATATAAGTAATAAATCTAACAATTTAAGTATTAAGTTCGGATTATAGAAATACAAACCGTAATTTCCGAGCTAACTCCCGTTGTCTTTGTCATTTCCTTGCTTAGCCGAGATTTCCAGAGACAACGTTAGCTACGGAAATTAAAACAATTAAATATCAATACACTAACATTCAATTTTCACATTAAATATTTCAATTTCTATCCAACTTTTACCTTAATTCCAATTTAGTCCTAACTAAATTCATCCATTTTTCTACCTCAATTTATAGCTTATTTCTATTCAAATTCTAACTAAACGTAAACTTTAACAACAAATTTTCAGCATAAAATCATAATTTCAAATTTCTTTCAATTTAGTCTCTATTATACAAAATTTATAACTTATTCTACAATTTATTCTATCTCCCACTTCTAGTTAGAAATTCTATTAATTCAATCCCCAATTCACACCTTTACTCACTAAAATTTAATGTCTAAAAATCTAATATCTTCCAAAATTTCAGCACATACTTAATAGTATTCTGTTCTAGTTTCATATAAACTCAAAATTACAAGAAAATGACTTAATTTGACTTACCAATTTAAAATTGAACCTTAAAATCCTTAAATTTCTTCTTTTCTTTTTCTTTCTACTTCGTCCCCTATTCTGTTTTTATTTCCTTTCTTTTGTTTTAGTTTATAATATAATATAATATAATATAGTTAAAACATAAAATATCTTTATATAATAATATATTAAACATAAAAATCTTAGATTTTCTTCACGATAAACCGCCTCAATTTATACTTTTGTATAATTTCCTTTTAATCCTTTTTATTTTCTTTTAATCTATAATTCATTTTTACCCTTATTCAATTTAGTATTTTTCTTAATTACTCTTAATTAAGCTAAATTCACTCAATTAAACTCTAATTAACCACTCGATTAACTTCATAAATATTTTTAATAATTATTTACTAATCTATTTTTAGAAGCGGAGACCAAAATACACTTTTCTGATAACCTTAAAATTCGGGTCGTTACACACCAAATATATTTCCATTATTATAATTTAGAAAGTAATTAAATGATAAAAAAGAATCCAACATATAGTATCTAAATACATATTTCCTAAAATATTTTAAAACCTAAATGTAATTAACGTATATGATTAGATTTGATCATAGGTCGGGTTGGATTTGATTTGGGTTAGGTTGATGCAAAATTTTAGAATCATTTTTTAGGCCCGAGCTTGGCTTAGCTTGAAAAATAGGCTTAAAATTCTACCTAAGCCCAGCTCAGATTAAAAATGCTAAACCCAAACTCGACCTAGTTCGCCCGTATTAAATTTTTTAGATTATTTTTGTATAAAATAAACTACATCAATTAAAATAAATGAATCTCAACAAATTAAAAATACATTAAAAATCATTATACTTAGATAACACTAAGATAATTGCAACTTAACAAACAAATGTCTCTAAAATAATAGCAAAAATAACAATAAAACAAGAGTCATATAATATCCAAACAATAACAATAAAATAGTAGTAATATAATAATGAAATGTTAGCAAAACAGCAACGAAACAATAGCAAAATAGCTTATTCGAGTCAGGTCGGGCCAAGGACAAAAAATCCTACTTGAGGCCCAACCCATTTAGAAAACAGATCTTATTTTTTATCCAAACCTATTTTTCAAACATATATTTGTGCACAAACTCTTCCACTTAACCTGGCCCATGATCAGGTCTATATATGATTACGTTTAATTAATTACATTTTTTAAGTGATTAATCATGTATTATTTTAAAATATTAATTATGTCGATTGAATCTTAGCTCGATTGGCATGGACATTGTTCCAATGTAGGAGGACATGGGTTCGAGTGCGTTAAAGCGAATTATCTTCCTATTTATACGGGTTGTGGAGAGGCTATAGTTAATTTTAGACATTATTTCAAAAAGAATATATATGGTCAGAACCTATAATGAAATTGTTCAATATATATATAAATCATATCTTAATTACATATATAACGGATATTAGTAGGATGAATTACATTTATTACAGGAAAATATGCTTTTAAGTGTTTATTTCATGAAACCATTGCTAAAAATACTCAATTTAACTGTCTCTTGGAAAAAGGCCCAGTAAATAATACACAACATAAAAGTATCATAAAAGATTTTTACTAGGAATAACTAAAAATAGGTAAATTAATTCTTATACATTAGATCTAAGAACAAATTGATGTTTTGTTAAAATTTCTATCTATTTCTACGGTTAAAATTTATTTCATAAACATTAAATTGGGATACACATGGCACGGTACATATAATTACCTAGTTATTTGGTTAATAACACGAGTTTTTAACAATAAAAATTAATAATTTTTACTAAAATAACTAAGTTACTCCTTAACTTAACTTACTAAGAATAATTTATTATTTTTTAATAAAGATGATAAAATAGAGAATAGGAGTTTTTACAGTACTTTTACCCAGGTTGTCAGTATAAACGCCAAAAACACTACATAAAGACATCAGTGACGACAACACATTTTCCTGAATTCAATATCGGCGACGGAAAAAAAGCAGAAATCCTAAAACAACCATCATAACATCCATCCAACTCCAACTAAGATTGAAATTAAACCCAAAATATCATTATTGAATCCGTTACTGATCCAAGAGAAGAAACATGAACTGAGCAGCATCAAACAAACGTTTAGCTTGAACCATATAGCTCAGCAGCTCCGCCGGGACCGGAACATCGGCATACTTGCTAAACGCAAAAACGCATCGAAGCAGGTCCAAATGCGCCATCCTGGCCGAAACATGAGCGTTCTTATAATCCGAAACTTCCATCTTCGTCAATCCATCCCAGAGCGTGTTGGAAGCCGACAACATTGTGTCTCCACACACTCGGTACGTTGTTTTCAGACGGACCGCCGCGGTGTTTTGGTACAGATGATCCGCACATTGATGTGCGTACGTTGTCTCAGAATACATGCAAAAGAGGATTGAATATGTCATGTTGGAAACATTACTAGATTCTCGACCAGTATCGGATAATATGCAGTTGAGACATACATCTGGTTCTAGGGTTTGGTCGCATAGTTTTCGGACAAACGTCTTATCATCTGCCTTGACTGGTTTAGAGGCTGACAGAAGAAAAACAAGTAAGAAAATCTGAGTAACAATGGTGAAAGTGATGCCTTTGATATCCATTTTTTAGTTCTCTGTAAACTCTCAATGATATTCAATTTTTCTTACTGGTAATAGCACTAATAAGGAAATAAAGGGTACCAACAAAATCCAATACATTAATTCAAATATAAAAGGGAATTAAATAGTACATTAATTACATTTTTAAATAAAAATTCAAATTAATCTGATAATTATATCATAACTGTTGAAATTAATTTTTCAGTCAAATAAATAGTTAAAGACTTTTTATTTTAATGAATCATTCAACATGTGAATGTAACATTAATTATGGAAATTTAATTATTAAAAAACTATAAAATACATTAAAATTAATTTAAATCTAATTTATTGTAAATGAATTTTACGCATATTATTAATTTTTCCTCTTATTTCAATGGCGACTTGTTTGTTTGCGTCAAATGGGGATCTGATTTAGTGCCAACTTAATGATTAGCCATTTTATCTGCAAATTTCAATTTAAGTAAAACACCTTCCAAACCTTTTCCATGCATTTAATGCACAACCAGTTGTCTTGCAATTGTTGGTTTCACGATTGCATTAGTCAAATTCATTATTTCATACATTAATTCAAATATACAATTCGGAAAAAAAATTTCTTTTGTTGATAATGAAAAACTATATGACAAAAATTTTAGTTTTAATATCAATAGAACATTACGAGATATTGATAATTGATTTTGTTATAATTCAAGCATGATATATTTGGAGTTATTAAAAGCAATTATCATGATAAAGAAATTAACCCTGAATGCAAAATTGACAAAAGAATCGAGCATCCATCAAACTGGAAAGGATTATGAGAAAACTCCTAAAATCATTTGCAAAAGTAAAACTACATATATAAGCAAGACTAAAAAACTTATAGATAAAAACAAGATAAAAACTTTCAAAAGTGAAGACTTATTAAATAATGGAAAACAAATAAGACAACATATAAAGCTTAAAGAAAACACGAGTTCAAATTGACTCATGAAATTATTTATTATTTCAAAACAAAAATAGATTAAGAAGTTAATAAAGAGCCACTATTTGAGTATCTACGGTCAACCCCATTTTCCAAGAAAAACTATTGTTGGCCGGTGAAGGTTCAACAATGACACCATCATTAGTCCATCATAATTTAGGAAGACAACAAGGATGCTCATAAAATAGATCTGCAAACTGAAAAAAGAGAAGGCGTATGAAGTGAATTGAGTCATAAAATATATTTACAAACTGAAAAGGAAGAATACACATAAAGTGAATGAAGAAAAAAAATAGAAAATTAGTGGGAGGAAAAATCAAAAAGAAGAATAACACCACCATTGAAAAAGAAGCAAACCCCTTGGAAGTTTTTCAAATAATATCTAACCTTAAAAATAATTAATCAATGTTTATGTGTTCTAAGGTAAAGCATATACTTCTTTTTATTACTAAAATTGAATAATTGGTATAAACTAATCTTTACATTTTGTGAAAATTGCAAAAACTAATCTATTTATTTATTTATTTATTTATTTCATTTTATGTTGATTTCTTTTGAAATAAAATTATATATTGATTTTTACATTAATTGTGATATTGTTATTTAATTCGATTAAGTTATGATATTAATTAAAGTAAGAGAATTACACGAATTAATTTTTAATTTTTCGTAAATTAAAAGAATGAAATTCAGAATTAGATTTTAAAAATTATTACAAGATAAATTGAGTTGAAAAGAGAAAATATTTTAACACATTAAATAACAAATAAAAGAAATAAGTTTTAAATTTATACATAAATTTAAGTCGATGTGTGATGTGATACATATAAATTTTGATTTGGGTGTGATTATCCACATGAAACTTTGATTTTAATTCAATCATATATATTTTAAAAATAAATATAACAATTTATTTTTTATGTTAAATAAATATAATTATTTGTGCATGTAAAATGTAAATTTAAAAATATCACGATGATCATAAAATGTTAATGATTTACAAAATTGTATAAAATTGAATATTCATTTATATAACTATCTAAAACCAAAGTTCAAGTATTACATTTCACATTAACTCTAAATTCATGTGTAGTTTTAAAATTATGGTAGAGGTCACCCAACTATGATTTTTTTTCTTTTATGATCACCTAACTATGAAACATTAGAAAATGATCACCCAACTATTAGTATTTTTTTTTATACCTAAAAATCTAAGATAAATGGGTGACCAAAAAAGACAATTAAATAGTTGAGTAATTATTTTGTAACTTTTCATAGTTAGGTGACCAAAAACGAAAATTACTAATAGTTAGGTGACCATTTTGTACTTTTTGTAGTTGGTGACCAAAAAATAAAAAAACCATAATTAGGTAACTACTAATGTAGTTTACCGTTCGTAAAAGAGAAAGACCAGTACAAACTAAAAGATGGCCCTAGGTTACAACCTTTCAAACCTTTTAAAATGGTCATATAAGACATAATCTTTACAAAAGTGCTCAAATAAGTGTTTTTCATGCACTTCAGCCTAGTTTATAGTAAAAATTATGTGAATGCAAACAAGTTTGAAATGAAACATGTTACAAGCCCAATTTAACCCTACTAACCCACCAAAATTAAACACATAACCCAAATAACCCCAAAAAAATTAAACTAAAAACCCAATTACAAAATCAGACCCCAGCCCAAATAAATAACCTAAACCCAACTACACAAACCCAAAATAAAAAAACCCTAGCCCATAACCTAAACTTTTCTCAACTAAACCCTAGCCCCCCTAGCCGCCGCTCCTAGACTGTACCACCACTAACTCCACTGGCCACGCCTGCAGCACGCCACCGCCCTTGTCACTGTCCAACTTGTACCTGCAAACACAGAGATGACATCAATGAAAAAACAAGTTGTATAATGCTATATAGCC
This sequence comes from Gossypium arboreum, assembly GCF_025698485.1. Lineage (NCBI taxonomy): Eukaryota > Viridiplantae > Streptophyta > Magnoliopsida > Malvales > Malvaceae > Gossypium > Gossypium arboreum. The sequence goes on along the minus strand of NC_069073.1, from coordinate 6,259,587 downwards.
AAATCAAAAAAGGGATGTAAAAGGGGGATTTTTTTTTTTTTGAAAGTAATAGAAGTAATCGATTTCTCAAAAAAAAAAAACAAAGATCACAGCAGGAGTTTGAAGAAAAAGAGAAAACAAAGCAAACATTATAGGGTATTTCTTCTTTCATTAGCATTTTTGTTTATTTTGAAAATACCTATACACTAAACTGTTATACACATATACATATATTTTTCCTATTTTTTTAAAAAACAGTATATATTTATATATATAAACATAAATAATAATAATAATAAATTTTTACCTTTTTATTTTCCACGTGGTGGCAGCGGTGGCTTAAGCGGTGATCAAGGCGAGATCTCACTAGAGCAGAACCTCCCCTACAGAGAAAAAAAATAAAGAAGGATGAGTTTTTTTTTTTTTGAAACATATGAAAGAATGAATTTAAAAAAAAAAAATTAGGCTTTTATAGCTTCCCAAAACGACGTCGTTTTGGGGTTGCCTTTTAACCCCAAAACGACGTCGTTTTGCCTTTTACCCATGCACCGACCCGATCCGACCCGCTCCAGGCCAGGATCAGCATGTTTTTGAGCGGAAGGGTAATTTGCGCATTTGGCCCTTCCGCTTTTTCAAGCTTTTGCAATTAAGTCATTTTTTATTTTTAATTTAGCCCCGAAATTTGTCGCGATTTTCAATTTAGTCCCCGTTGATGTGTTGCATTTTGATAGGAAGGAATAATTGCTAATTCAGTCCCCCTATGTTTTGTGCGCGTTCAAATAAGCCCCTTCCTTTTATTTTATTTCGAATTCGCCTCAAAAATTCCATTTTCAATTCAATTTCGTCCTTTTTTTTTACTTTTCTCATTATTCTATTTTAATTTTAATATTATTCATACTATTATATTTTATTATTGCTATTATTATTATATTTTATTATATTTTTATTTATTAGCATCTCATATTTATTATTTTTACTTAATACTTATATATATATATATTCTATAGTATTATTAATAGTTTTAATATTATTGTTTTTGTTAATGTATTTGTATGTCACATATGTATTCTTTTAATATATATTATATATTATACTCCATATTACATATATATATTAATATTATATTATGTATATTATTTTTTAAATATTATATATATGTATTTTTATATATTATGTATATATTTTAATATATTATGTATATATATTATGTACATACTTATAATATTATTATGTATTTGTTCTTAATATATATGTATATATTTATGTAGTATTATTAATAGTTGCTTTTAATATTATTATTATTTCTAATATGTATATATTATGTAAATATTTTAATACTATATTATGTATATATTTTTACATGTATTATGTACATATTTTCAATAACTATATCATATGTATATATTTTATGTACATACTTTTAATATTATTATGTATTTATTTTAATATATATATGTATATATTTATATTATTAATAGTTATTTTTAACATTATTATCATTTCTAATATATATGTGTATCGTATATGTTTATATATATATTATGTATATATCTTTAGTATTATTAGTTATATGTTTTTATACTATTTCATGTATATATTTTTATATTATCCTTATTATTATTATTAATATTAGTATGTATTTTATTATAAGTATATATCTTTAATATATATATGTATATATTTATGTAATATTATTAATAGTTATTTTTTAAACATTATTATTATTTCTAATATGTATATACTATGTAAATATTTTAATACTATATTATGTATACATTTTTATATATATTACGTATATATATCTTTTAATATTGTATTTTTATATATGTTATGTATATATCTTTAATACTATATTATTTTTATATTTTCTATTTTTCATATTATCTTACGTATATATTTTTTAATAACTATATTATGTATATACTATTACTATATATCTATTTCGTAGCATTATTAATGGTTGTTTTTACTATTATTATTATTCCTAGTATATATACTATGTATACATTTTTAAATACTATATTATATATTTTTTATACCGTATTATGTACATGTTATTATTATATCTATTTTTACCCTATTATATTTATTATTATTAGTATAATTTTATTATTCGTGTATATATATATACTTTTTATATATAGTATTATTTTTATATATCATTATATTTATTATTATACTTATTATTTTCACTATTGTTGCTTATTATTTTATATTAATATTATCATGTATTATTTGGTATACATATATCTTTTGTACATACTTATACTTACTTCATTACTGCTTGATCATTACCATTACCATTATTATTAGTATAATTATTATTCTTTTCATCATTATTAACATGTATATACACGTATATATGTATATATATATATTTTTATGTATATATTGTTATTTTCTATTATTGTTATAAATACATTATTTTTCTTATTATATTAATAGTACATTATTTTTATTTTCTTGTAAATATTGTTATTGTTGTTTTAATATTCTTAGTTTTAATATTTTTATTATTAATTGCATCATTGTTTGCATTATTTACGAATTCTTATTCTAATAATGTTTTACTCATACTTTTTTAATTAATTTCAACAAATAAGGCAACGTACCAATTTAACATTAATTCATCGATTTCATCGCTATGTTGGGTGGATATTAATCGGCTCATGTTAAAAACGGAACATCCTTCTCAAAAGAAACCAAAAAACTTGAAATTTCTCGTGTATTAATCAGATCACGATTAAATGTTATATTGAACTCGCATTTTTGAAAATTAAGACAACACGTGTTTAATGAGATACCAATTTTGGGTGTCGCAGGGGTGCTAATACCTTCCCCGTGCGTAACCGACTTCCGAACCCTATTTTTCTCTGAACTTTTGACGTAGACCTAAACTCGGCCTCCTTTTGTATTCAAAAGTAAATTCTTTTTTTAAAAAAGAGGATTTATTAGGTGTCCGATCACACCTAGGAAAAAGGATCGATGGTGACTCCCTTTTTTAATAAAATCGAAAGTCGATTTTCAAATTTTCAATAAATAGCCTCAATTGGCTACCGAAAGCAGAAATTTTTACGTCGCTACAAAACACATAACATATAATGACCTGTGTAGCGACATAAAAATTTTAGCTTAGTCGCTAATTAGGGTGTTTGATTGAAAATTTAGAGACCGAGGTTTGATTTTAAAAAGGGAGTCGCCACCGATCCTTTTTCCTAGGTGTGATCAGACACCTAATAAATCTTCATTTTAACCAAAAGTTTTATTTTTGTTAAAAAGAAGACCAAATTTAGGTTTACGTTAAAATTCAGAGAAAAAATAGAGTTCGGGAGTCGGTTACGCACGAAGAAGGTATTAGCACCCTCGCGACGCCCAAAATTGGTATCTTGTCAAACGTGTGTTGTCTTAATTTTCAAAAATGCGAGTTCAATGATATTTAACCGTGACCCGATTGAAAAATGAGAATTTTTAGTTTTTTTGATTTTTTTGAAAAGGACATACTGTTTTAACGCGAGTCGATTGATGTTCACCCAACATAGCGATGAAGTCAATGACTTAATGTTAATCGGTACGTTACTTTGTTTATTGAAATTGATTTAAAACATGAATAAGAATATTATTTTTATTTAAAACAATAGAAACTTATAACAATGTTGTAATAAAATAAAATTTACGAATATATGAAGCAGATGATAAAATAAAATATTCACGATGTATTTGATATTATGCATGATAATAATAACATTAAACACGAAATAAAACAATGAATATATACAAACATATAATAATAATAATAATAAATGAAGTGACGTAAACATAATATTAAAAATACTAATAGTGCTATATATATATATATATATATATATATATTAAAGTATGTGTAATGATAAGAGTGAAAAGTGTATACATAGTAATACTAAAATACATACGTAATATATACCTACATAATATATAAAATGAACATATGCAAGATACGTTATAAATACTAACAACATGAAAATTATATACATTATCAATACTACACAAATATATACATATATTTTAAGATAAATACATAATTAGAATAAAATAATAAGTATAATAATAAATATAAAGACATATGAAAATGATACTATTTATAAATATATATATATATATATACGTATAATAAAATATATATACTAATATTAATAATAAATATACTAGGAATAAAAATAAATAAAATAATAGTATATATATGATGTGGTATTAAAAGATATATATATGTAATAGTATTCAAGAAGATATGAAAAATAAAATATACAAATAATATGGTATTAGAGTTATATACATAACATATATAAAAAGCAATATTTAAAGATACATACACACAATATATATATAAAAATGTTAAAATATTTATATAGTATATACATATTAAAAAATGTCTATACGTAATATGGGATTTAAAAATATATATATAAATAATAATGATAAGTAATAAATAAATATAATAGAAATAGTGCATATAAAAGTAAAAGGGAGAAAATATAATATATAAACAAAAACTAGGTATAATAATGATGTAAAGAAAATAAAAAATAATATGTTAAAAATAAATAGTAAATGTAACGCCCCAATTTTCGAATTACATGAATGTTGACAAAATTTCATGCTTTGATTTTGTCATTTGTGAGTGAAATTATGAAATAGGACCTATGTGAAAATGTTTGAAAATGCTATAGGCTAAATTGAAGTGGCCAAATAAATAGGAGTGCAAAATAGGAGGATTTGCATGATAAACCTCCCATTTTACATGAAGTGGCCAACCATCATGTTGTTGTAGACAAAATGTACACTTGATATCCATAATTTATGGTACAAATTGATACAAATTGATAATAGGTTAGGTAAATGTTCCATGATAATGGGTTAGGTAAATGTTTCATGATAATAGGTTAGGTAAATGTTCCATGATAATGGGTTAGGTAAATGTTTCATGATAATGGGTTAGGTAAATGTTTCATGATAAGAATATCATGTATTTTGTATTAAAGAATTAAATGGATGAAATATGAAGTTTTATTAAAAGAAAAAGGGGTGAAAAGAACAAAGTTTTGTCCATATTTGTTCATCATAGCTGAAAGTTAGAGAAGAGAAAGGAGAGGAGAAAGCTCTTGAGTATTCGGTCATTAGGAGGAGGAAAATTGAAGGTAAGTTCTTGGTACCTTGCTTCTATTTTGAGGTTCATGAGTTCTTCTTGATTCTACCTTAACTCTTGAAGTATATTTTGATTTTTAGTTGTGTTGTGAGCATTTAGTCATGAATTAAAATGAAGGAAATGGTTGTTGTTTCATGTTCTTTTGATGAAAAATGGAAGATAGGTGAAGTTGAGCCAAACAAATGAGCATGCATGTGCCTTAGATGTTAAAGGAAAAAATCAGCTAACATGTTGTGCTTTAAAATGATGAAATGGAGATTATACTTAAGTAAAATCATAGATATGTGATGATTGATTGGTGATATACATGTTTAAATAACAAGCATGCAAGTTAGGTGTGAAAGAGTGATTTGGTAATAAATCTGCTTGGGACAGCAGCAGTAACGTGACTTTGGAAAATCACCATAAATTGTAGGAGATGAATTAGAAGCTGAATAAATTATGTAATTAAAGCTTATTGAGTCTAGTTTCTAATGAAATAAACAAGAACATATTTTAAATTCTGTACAATGAGAAATTTGATTCGTAATGAAGAGTGGTCAGATTAGTCAAACAGTGAAACATGGGAAACTTTGAGAAAATCTGGTATTGATTGGATAAACCAAAAATTCTGAAAATTTTATGGATATAAGATATATGAGTGTATTTTCAGGGAAAATTAACGGAACTTGATTTGGAGTTTCGTAGCTCCAGTTATAAATGATTTAGTGACTGTTGCTCAGGAAGACAGCTTGCAGTGAAATTATGATTATGTGGTAAACATTGACAAAAATTTGTTAATGGGTTGCTTATTGATTTCTTATAAGCTTACTATGATCTGTAGGTGTGGTTGGCGAATATTGTAAGGGATTAATCGTAGTTCGTATTTGAATAGTTAGATTAACGTGTTAGTAATCCAATTGTAGGCGGTTCGTGTGTGGATCTCGTCGAATATATCGTCGCAAATGTGTGTAACTAACACCCTCTTTCTTAGTCGGATCGGCAAAAGTCGAAAAGCGAAATGCCAAAAGCAGTATTTTGTAGATTTGCGAGTGTGCGAATGCTCGTGAGGTAAATCGATTAATGTTTTTGGTAAACTGCAAAATTTGGACTGCAAAGTGCATGATTTCTGTGCCCTCGATATTTTTGGGCTTAATGGGCCAAAATTGGAATGATGGGCCAATGAGCCCAATTTGGTAAGAACCCTCGATGCGTGATTACATTAGTACGTGAAAAGTAGGAATATGTATGAAAAACCCTAAAATAGATAAATTACTGAAATACCTTTAAAAGTGAAAAATTTACAGTTTTACCCCTACTAGATAAATTACCGAAATACCCCTAGGGTTAAATGGACCTAAATGCATGTTTGACTGTTGTTATTTACTACATGCCATGTTGTTATTATCTGATGCATGGGACTGGGATATTGACGGAGGAAGTCTGAAAGTGGCTTGTCCACGTCTTGGAGGCTTTGCCTCAATTCTATGATAATCGAAAGCAAAGGTCAAGAATGTGGAATGTTGGGTGGGTGGGTTGAGCTATTTCCCACATGGAGTGTATGGCTGGTGCAGGTGGAGTGTAGTGGTTGGTGGGTTGAGTAGTCTCCCAAATGGGCTTGCATATGTTTACTGATGTTGCATGTATTTTGAAATGGGCCTATGGGCCATACTATTATCTGAATAAGGGCTAAGGCCCGTTTATTATAATCTGAAAAGGGCTCTTGCCCAGTACCACTATTACCCAAATGGGCTTGCATATGTTTCTTGATGTTGCATGTATTTTGAAATGGGCCTATGGGCCATCATCATTATCTGAATAAGGGCTAAGGCCCGTTTATTATAATCAAAAAGGCTCGCCCAGACCACTTATTACTGAATGGCCTTAGGCCCAATAGGCTTGAGTGACTTGGGCTTTGAATGGGTTTTCCTTACACACGAGTTTCCCAAACTCACCCTTTTATTTTCATCCACGCAGAAATCCCCAACCATAGTGGGCTTGGAGTCGTGAGGGAATTGAGTGGCCACCGCTCGAAAGTTTGATTTTCTTCTGGTGAACTGAACATCCTTTTATTTACGTTTGAAGTTTTGGGTTTTTAAATGTAATAAGGCCGCTTAATTATTTTTGATGGTTTTAATATGTATTACTAAGATAGATATTACTTATTTTAACTGTTGAAATTGGATAGCTTTAGGGCGCGTTTTCAAAAACAACAGTTGATTTCAAAATTACACGACAACAAGCAAAGCTTCCGCAATGAAAGTATTTTCCAAAATTAATCACTTTTCCTAAAAATAACTTAATCAAATCGGTTTCCTAGAAATATCCATGACGTTAAGGTGTGGCAATGGCGGTATGCATGTCTAGGATTGGATCCGAAGGGAGCTTGGTATTAGCGATCCGATGGACTCACCACCTCTTTTCCGGTTTCCTACCTGGTGCACAGCTTCCATTCACTTTAATCCTTAATGAATTAATCTTTTGAACATCAAGTACGATTTTCTGGACTTAGAATGGAAATTTTTTTTTAACGTTTTTGATGTGGCATGCCGGATCCGGCCATAACTTCTGGGCCGGGTTTGGGGTGCTACATTTAGTGGTATCAGAGCCTAGTTACAACAACTCGGCTGTGGAATGGGTTTACAAAATTTAGATCTTCGAAAAAAAATTTATAAAGATTGTGAAAAATGCGATTTTCAAAATTTAGATCTTTAGAAAGTGGCATTCCGAATCTCCGGCTCAAGTCTGTAAGTATTACTCTGAACTCTTCTGAATATTTTTGTAAATTATCTGCATCTTTGAAACCCTACTAGGACACTCTAGATAGGATGATCTGAAACCATAGGAAAATCGATAAGAGATTGAAGCGTAGCTAGACTTGATTCGCAAAAACAAACTCTCAACTACTATCGATTCATAAAACATCGTAATAAACATTGGAATATTAATTGATGCATAAAATTCGTAATCAAGATAATACGATATGAGTACAAGAGGTCGTGGGCGTAGCCGAGTAAGTGCTCGGCGAGATCTTCGTCTTGAGACATATGCTGCGGTGGATGCACCGGTACCGATAATAGAGGTAGAGTCTCATGATCGCGATGCAGGGATGATGCTCTATCGCGAGCAATGCTTCGTGTTCGGAAAGGGTTACTGGACAAGTTCGGGCAACAAAATTCGAGGATCGATTTACGAATGACTCAAGCTAACGGAGCGGAAATCGTTAAGGCGTGTCTGGTATAGCCCGAATGTGGCGGAATATTGGTTGGAGGCCACAGAACGGATTATGGACGACTTGGACTGCTCTGAGGAGATTGTGAATGGGGTATCTGTACTAAGTCCATTGGGTCACTCGGTTAGGGTAGACAAACTGTATAGGGATGTACCCTTAGAAACTCAAGGTAAGATTTTCCCTGGAGATCTGATGGAGTTACCGTTCGGAGAGTTTGATCTCATTTTGGGAATGGACTGGCTTGTTAAGCATGAAGCGACTCTGGATTGTGCTACTAAACGAATGGTGTTAAGGACCACAAAGGATGAGGAGGTTATGGTGATAGGTGAGCGAAGGGATTATTTGTCCAATGTGGTGTCGGCTTTAAGAGCCGAAAAGTGGATTCAGAAAGGTTGTGAGGCCTATTTGGCATTTGTAAGTCAGTCAGAAGAGGAGGGACTGACAGTGGATAAGGTTAGGATCGTAAAGGAGTTCCAAGATGTTTTTTCTGGAGGAGCTTCGGGATTGCCTCGAACCGAAGTTGAGTTTGGAATAGATTTGTTGCACAGGCGGCGCTTGTGTCCATCGCACCGTATAGGATGGCACCGAAGGAGTTAGTAGAGTTAAATGCTCAAATTCAAAAGTTGTTGGATAGGGGCTTTATTAGGCCAAGCGTGTCTCCATGGGGAGCACTAGTGCTATTCGTGAAAAAGAAGGATGGTGCGATGCGGATGTGCATTGATTATCGCCATTGAACAAGCGGCGATTAAGAATAAGTATCCACCGCCAAGGATTGATGATCTGTTCGACTAGCTTAGAGGAGCTTCAGATTTTCCAAGATCGACCTTGATCTGGACATCATCGATTAAGGGTCAAGGAGGCAAATATCCGAAGGCGACATTCGGGACTCGGTATGGTCATTACGAGTTTCGGTTATGCCATTTGGACTGACGAACGCTCCTGCAGCGTTTATGGATCTGATGAATTGTGTGTTCCAACCATTTTTAGATCAGTTCGTAGTCGTCTTTATTGACGATATCCTGGTATATTCTAAAACTGAAACGAAACATGATGAGCATCTCCGTATAGTGCTGTAAGTATTAAGGGAGAAGGAACTCTTTGCGAACTTCAGCAAGTGTGAATTTTGGTTGAGAGAGGTAACCTTCTTAGGACATGTGGTCTCTGTTGAGGAGATTAAGGTGGACCCTCGGAAAATTGAAGCAATTTTGGAATGAAAGCCGCCTAGGTCAGTGTCGGAAATATGAAGTTTCCTAGGACTGGCAGGATACTATAGAAGGTTTGTAGAAAGTTTTTCTGTGATGGCAGCACCTCTGATAAAACTCATAAGGAAAGGAGTACCATTTGTATAGACTAAGAAGCACCAAGAAGCTTTTGAGAAGTTGAATAAAGTTCTGACTGAAGCACCTGTGTTAATTCAGCCGGAGTCTGGGAAGGATTTTAGTGTGTACAGTGATGCATCACACGTGGGTTTGGGCTGCGTGTTAATGCAAGAGGGTAAGGTGGTTGCATATGCATCACGATAGCTTAAGCCTCATGAGGGAAAACTATTTGACTCATGATTTAGAGTTGGCAGCAGTGATATTTGCACTTAAGATTTGGAGACATTACTTGTACAGAGAAAGGTGTATTATATATACTAACCATAAGAGTCTTAAGTATTTGTTGACTTAGAAGGAGCTGAACCTTAGGCAAAGGAGATGGATTGAGTTGCTTAAGGATTATGACTGTTCGATCGAGTATCACCCAAGCAAGGCTAATGCGGTGGTCGATGCTCTAAGTCGTAGAGTCAGATCGATCTGAGAGCAATGTTTGCTCGTCTGAGTCTCATATGATGATGGAAGTCTGTTGGCTGAGTTACAAGTGAGGCCAACCTGGGTGGATCAGATTAAGGAAAAGCAGTTGGAATATGTGTAACGCCCCAATTTTCGGGAATCCTGTGAATGTTGGCATAGGTTTAATTATGTTAGTGGGCCTCTAGAAAGCCCAAGCTTAAGATAGAACCCGACAATTTTAGTTAATTTTTGTTCCATAAGAAAAAGGGGGTGAAATGATGAAATAGGACCTATGTGAAAATGTTTGAAAATGCTATAGGCTAAATTGAAGTGGCCAAATAAATAGGAGTGCAAAATAGGAGGATTTGCATGACAAACCTCCCATTTTACATGAAGTGGCCAGCCATCATGTTGTTGTAGACAAAATGTACACTTGATATCCATAATTTATGGTACAAATTGATACAAATTGATAATAGGTTAGGTAAATGTTCCATGATAATAGGTTAGGTAAATGTTCCATGATAATGGGTTAGGTAAATGTTTCATGATAATGGGTTAGGTAAATGTTTCATGATAAGAATATCATGTATTTTGTATTAAAGAATTAAATGGATGAAATATGAAGTTTTATTAAAAGAAAAGGGTGAAAAGAACAAAGTTTTGTCCATCTTTGTTCATCATAGCTGAAAGTTAGAGAAGAGAAAGGAGAGGAGAAAGCTCTTGAGTATTCGGTCATTAGGAGGAGGAAAATTGAAGGTAAGTTCTTGGTACCTTGCTTCTATTTTGAGGTTCATGAGTTCTTCTTGATTCTACCTTAACTCTTGAAGTATATTTTGATTTTTAGTTGTGTTGTGAGCATTTGGTCATGAATTAAAATGAAGGAAATGGTTGTTGTTTCATGTTCTTTTGATGAAAAATGGAAGATATGTGAAGTTGAACCAAACAAATGAGCATGCATGTGCCTTAGATGCTAAAGGGAAAAATCGGCTAACATGTCGTGCTTTAAAATGATGAAATGGAGATTATGCTTAAGTAAAAATCATAGATATGTGATGATTGATTGGTGATATACATGTTTAAATAACATGCATGCAAGATAGGTGTATGAAAGAGTGATTTGGTAATAAATCTGCTTGGGACAGCAGCAGTAATGTGACTTTGGAAAATCACCATAAATTGTGGGAGATGAATTAGAAGCTTAATAAATTATGTAATTAAAGCTTAATGAGTCTAGTTTCAAATGGAATAAACGAAAACATATTTTGAATTCTGTACAATGAGAAATTTGATTCGTAATGAAGTGTGGTCAGATTAGTCAAACAGTGAAACATGGGAAACTTTGAGAAAAATCTGGTATTGATTGGCTAAACCAAAAATTCTGAAAATTTTATGGATAGAAGATATATGAGTCTATTTTCAAGGAAAATTAATGGAACTTGATTCGGAGTTTCGTAGCTCCAGTTATAAATAATTTAGTGACTGTTGCTCAGGAAGACAACTTGCAGTGAAATTATGATTATGTGGTAAACATTGACAAAAATTTGTTAATGAGTTGCTTATTGATTTCTTATAAGCTTACTATGATCTGTAGGTGTGGTTGGCCGAATATTGTAAGGGGTTAATACGTAGTTTGCATTTGAATAGTTAGATTAACGTGTTAGTAATCCAATTGTAGGCGGTTCGTGTGTGGATCTCAATCGACATATATCGTCATAAGCAATGTGTAACTAACACCCTCTTTCTTAGTCTGGATCGGCAAAAGTCGAAAAGTCGAAATGCCGAAAACTGGTATTTTGTAGGTTTGCGAGTGTGCGAATGCTCGTGAGGTAAATCGATTAATGTTTTTGGTAAGCTGCAAAATTTAGACTGTAAAGTGCATGATTTCTGTGCCCTCGATATTTTTGGGCTTAATGGGCCAAAATTGGAATGATGGGCCAACAGACCCAATTCGGTAAGAACCCTCGATGCGTGATTACATTAGTACGTGAAAGGTAGGAATATGCATGAAAAACCCTAAAATAGATAAATTACTGAAATACCTTTAAAAATAGAAAATTTACAGTTTACCCTAGTAGATAAATTACCAAATACCCCAGGGTTAAATTGACCTAAATGCATGTTTGATTGTTGTTATTTTGCATGCCATGTTGTTATTATCGATGCATGGGACCGGGATATTGACGGAGGAAGTCTTGAAAGTGGCTTGTCCACATCTTGGAGGCTTTGCCTCAATTTACTATTAATCGAGCACAAAGGCCGCAATGTGGAGTGTTAAATTTGGGTGGGTTGAGCTATTCCCACATGGAGTGTATGGTGGTACGGTGGAGTGTAGTGGTTGGTGGGTTGAGTAGTCTCCCAAATGGGCTTGCATATGTTTATTGATGTTGCATGTAATTTTGAAATGGGCCTATGGGCCATACTATTATCTGAATAAGGGCTAAGGCCCGGTTTATTGTAATCTGAAAGGGCTCGGCCCAGTACCATCATTACTGAATGGGCTTAGGCCCAATGGGCTTGAGCTGACTTGGACTTTGAATGGGTTTTCCTTACACACTGAGTTTCCCCAAACTCACCCTTTTATTTTCATCCACGAAAATCCCCAACCATAGTGGGCTTGGAGTCGTGAGGGAATTGGAGTGGCCACCCGTTCGAAAGTTTGATTTTCTTCCGGTGAACTGGACATCCTTTTATTTACATTTGAAGTTTTGGGCTTTTAAATGTAATAAGGCCGCTTAATTATTTTGATGGTTTTAATATGTATTACTAAGATAGGTAATACTTATATTTAACTGTTGAAACTGGATAGCTTTAGGCGCGTTTTCAAAAACAACAGTTGATTTCAAAATAACACGACAACAAGAAAAGCTTCCGCAATGAAAGTATTTTTCCAAAATTAATCACTTTTCCTAAAATGACTTAATCAAATCAGTTTTCCTAGAAATATCCATGACATTAAGGTGTGGCAATGGCGGTATGCATGTCTAGGATTGGATCCGAAGGAGCTTGGTATTAGCAATCAGATGGACTCACCACCTCTTTTCCGGTTTCCTACCGGTGCATAGCTTCCATTCACTTTAACCCTTAATGAATTAATCTTTTGAACATCAAGTACGATTTTCTGGACTTAGAAAAGAAATTTTTTTTTTAACATTTTTGATGTGGCATGCCGGATCCGGCCATAACTTCTGGGCTGGGTTTGGGGTGCTACAATATAAGTCTTTGGTCGCTCGTTTTCAACAAGTTAAGGAAGGGGAAACTTCTGAGTTTGAGAGCCAGAAGAGACGATGCAACAGCAATACCCTCATCTATTTGGATTAGGTAAATTTCGAGGACGAAATTTCTTTAAGGAGGGTAGAGTTGTAACGCCCCAATTTTCTGGAATTCTGTGAATGTTGACAAAATTTCATGCTTTGATTTTGTCATTTGTGAGTGAAATTATGAAATAGGACCTATGTGAAAATGTTTGAAAATGCTATAGGCTAAATTGAAGTGGCCAAATAAATAGGAGTGCAAAATAGGAGGATTTGCATGATAAACCTCCCATTTTACATGAAGTGGCCAACCATCATGTTGTTGTAGACAAAATGTACACTTGATATCCATAATTTATGGTACAAATTGATACAAATTGATAATAGGTTAGGTAAATGTTCCATGATAATGGGTTAGGTAAATGTTTCATGATAATAGGTTAGGTAAATGTTCCATGATAATGGGTTAGGTAAATGTTTCATGATAATGGGTTAGGTAAATGTTTCATGATAAGAATATCATGTATTTTGTATTAAAGAATTAAATGGATGAAATATGAAGTTTTATTAAAAGAAAAAGGGGTGAAAAGAACAAAGTTTTGTCCATATTTGTTCATCATAGCTGAAAGTTAGAGAAGAGAAAGGAGAGGAGAAAGCTCTTGAGTATTCGGTCATTAATAGGAGGAAAATTGAAGGTAAGTTCTTGGTACCTTGCTTCTATTTTGAGGTTCATGAGTTCTTGATTCTACCTTAACTCTTGAAGTATATTTTGATTTTTAGTTGTGTTGTGAGCATTTAGTCATGAATTAAAATGAAGGAAATGGTTGTTGTTTCATGTTCTTTTGATGAAAAATGGAAGATAGGTGAAGTTGAGCCAAACAAATGAGCATGCATGTGCCTTAGATGTTAAAGGGAAAAATCGGCTAACATGTTGTGCTTTAAAATGATGAAATGGAGATTATACTTAAGTAAAATCATAGATATGTGATGATTGATTGGTGATATACATGTTTAAATAACAAGCATGCAAGTTAGGTGTGAAAGAGTGATTTGGTAATAAATCTGCTTGGGACAGCAGCAGTAACGTGACTTTGGAAAATCACCATAAATTGTGGAAGATGAATTAGAAGCTGAATAAATTATGTAATTAAAGCTTATTGAGTCTAGTTTGTAATGAAATAAACAAGAACATATTTTAAATTCTGTACAATGAGAAATTTGATTTGTAATGAAGAGTGGTCAGATTAGTCAAACAGTGAAATATGGGAAACTTTGAGAAAAATCTGGTATTGATTGGATAAACCAAAAATTCTGAAAATTTTATGGATATAAGATATATGAGTGTATTTTCAGGGAAAATTAACGGAACTTGATTTGGAGTTTCGTAGCTCCAGTTATAAATGATTTAGTGACTGTTGCTCAGGAAGACAGCTTGCAGTGAAATTATGATTATGTGGTAAACATTGACAAAAATTTGTTAATGGGTTGCTTATTGATTTCTTATAAGCTTACTATGATCTGTAGGTATGGTTGGCCGAATATTGTAAGAGATTAATACGTAGTTCGTATTTGAATAGTTAGATTAACGTGTTAGTAATCCAATTGTAGGCAGTTCGTGTGTGGATCTCGTCAGCATATCGTCGCAAACAGGTGTGTAACTAACACCCTCTTTCTTAGTCTGGATCGGCAAAAGTCGAAAAGCTGAAATACCGAAAACAGGTATTTTGTAGATTTGCGAGTGTGCGAATGCTCGTGAGGTAAATCGATTAATGTTTTTGGTAAACTGCAAAGTGCATGATTTCTGTGCCCTCGATATTTTTGGGCTTAATGGGCCAAAATTGGAATGATGGGTCAACAGGCCCAATTTGGTAAGAACCCTCGGTACGTGATTCTGTTAGTACGTGAAAAGTAGGAATATGTATGAAAAACCCTAAAATAGATAAATTACTGAAATACCTTTAAAAGTGAAAAATTTACAGTTTTACCCCTACTAGATAAATTACCGAAATACCCCTAGGGTTAAATGGACCTAAATGCATGTTTGACTGTTGTTATTTACTGCATGCCATGTTGTTATTATCGATGCATGGAATTTGGGATATTGACGGAGGAAGTCTTGAAAGTGGCTTGTCCACGTCTTGGAGGCTTTGCCTCAATTCTTTGATAAGCGAAGCAGCAAGGTACAAGAATCGTGGAGTGTTAATGGGGTGGGTTGAGCTATTCCCCACATGGAGTGTATGGCTGGTACGGGTGGAGTGTAGTGGTTGGTGGGTTGAGTAGTCTCCCAAATGGGCTTGCATATGTTCTTGATGTTGCATGTATTTTGAAATGGGCCTATGGGCCATACTATTATCTGAATAAGGGCTAAGGCCCGGTTTATTATAATCTGAAAAGGGCTCTTGCCCAGTACCACTGTTACCCAAATGGGCTTGCATATGTTTCTTGATGTTGCATGTATTTTGAAATGGGCCTATGGGCCATCTTGCTATCTGAATAAGGGCTAAGGCCCGTTTATTATGTCTGAAAAGGGCTCGGCCCAGATACCACTATTACTGAATGGCCTTAGGCCCAATAGGCTTGAGTGACTTGGGCTTTGAATGGGTTTTCCTTACACACCGAGTTTCCCCAAACTCACCCTTTTATTTTCATCCACGCAGAAATCCCCAACCATAGTGGGCTTGGGTCGTGAGGGAATTCGAGTGGCCACCGTTCGAAAGTTTGATTTTCTTCGGTGAACTGAACATCCTTTTATTTACGTTTGAAGTTTTGGGTTTTAAATGTAATAAGGCCGCAATTATTTTTGATGGTTTTAATATGTATTACTAAGATAGATATTACTTATTTTAACTGTTGAAATTGGATAGCTTTAGGCGCGTTTTCAAAAACAACAGTTGATTTCAAAATTACACGACAACAAGTAAAGTTTCCATAATGAAAGTATTTTCCAAAATTAATCACTTTTCCTAAAATAACTTAATCAAATTGGTTTCCTAGAAATATCCATGACGTTAAGGTGTGGCAATGGCGGTATGCATGTCTAGGATTGGATCCGAAGGAGCTTGGTATAGCGATCCGATGGACTCACCACCTCTTTCCGGTTTCCTACGGTGCATGACTTCCATTCACTTTAATCCTTAATGAATTAATCTTTTGAACATCAAGTACGATTTTCGGACTTAGAATGGAATTTTTTTAACGTTTTGATGTGGCATGCGAATCCGCCATAACTTCGGGCGGGTTTGGGGTGCTACTGATAAATATAATAATGTACAATAATAAAAAGCATGTACGTACATATATAATAAAATATATATTAATAATAACAGTAATAATGAGGATAATATAAGCAAATATACACGAAATAGTATAAAAATATATAACTAATAATATTAAAATATATACGTACATGATAATATATAAAAATGATATTAGAAAACATATGTACATAATATAGTTATCAAAACATATATATACACATATTAGAAATAATGTTATAAAACAATATATTAATGATATTGCATAAACATATACATATATATATTAAAGATATATATATACATAATATATATAAAATATATACAATATATACATATATTGGAAATGGAAATAGTATATAAAAAACTATTAAATACGTTACATAAATACATTCACGTACATATATACATATGTAATAATAGTGTTAGAAATATACAATATAGTATTAAAATATACATACAATAGTATAAAAGATGTATATCTAATGATACTAAAATATATGCATAATAATATATGTAAAATGTATACACGATATAGTTATAAAAATATATATACACATTAATATAGAATTTAGAATATACTTAATATATTAAAAGAGTATACATATAATATAGTATTAAGACAAATAATAAAAAACTATTAATAATAATATATAATATATATACGTACATCTATTAAGTAGAAAGAATGATAATGAAATGTTAATGAATAAAACTATAATAATCATCACAGTAACAATATTGTAATTAATATTTAAATTGAGATAAAATAATGAGAAAAGTAAAAAGGATGTAATTGAACAAAAAATGAAATTTTGAGGCGAATTCGAAATAAAAAATAAAAGGTAAGGGCTTATTTGAATGCGCGTGAGGTATGAGGGGACCAAAAGCACAATACTCCCAAGCCCCTAAAACTATGTCGTATCAGCGAGGATTCGTTTGAATTTCAAACAAAATTATGGGGCCGATTTTAAAAAACCACAGGAACTTAATTGCACAACATGGAAAGAGCGGAAGGATCTATAACGCAATTAACCCCAAAAATGAAAACACGCAGATCCTTCTAATGGGTCAGGTCGGGTCGGTCCGACCCGGAGCCAAAACGGCGTCATTTTATTAAAGGGGGGACCAAAACGCACCGTTTTGGTCCCTATAAAAGACAAAAAAAAATTTAAAAAAATCATTTGGACGGGTAAAAAGAAAAAAAATGGGAGAAAAGGGAGAGGGAAAGGGAGAAGGGATTTCTGGCCAAGAAGGCCAGCGGTCCGATCGCTTGACCGTCATCGCCGCGCCAACCACCGTCTTGAGGTGGCGAAAAAATAATTTTCCTTTTTTTTAAAAAAAATATTTGTTTTATATATTTTTTGTTTTAAATATATACATGTAAAAAAATAGGCCTGAAACGAAATTAAAAATAGAAATAAAAAAATCACCTTAAATGTTTGATGCCTGTGTTTTAAGTTGCTGGATTGATGCTATTCTCATGTTTCCTTTATATTTTCTGAATCTTCTTGTGTATATTGGAATATAATTGTATTGATAAAAAAAAATCCAACATTTTATCTGTTTTTCATTCGGCCTTTTATAGCCTATGTTTTACACTGTCTGTTTCTCTTTTTTGATTGCTATTGCGTGCTCTGTTTGCTGTGCAGGTGGTGGGTGAACGGTGGAGGTAACTACGGGCAGGTGGCGCCAGGGGATGGGGTTGCAGTAGGGTGGTTGGGGGCAGAAGGCAAGTGGGGGAGGCAAGTGGGAGCTAGGGTTTGTGATGGCTGTTAGGGTAGGTTTAGTGGGCTTTTGAATTGGGTTTGGGGTATTGGGTTTAGGTTAGTCTAGGCTGTAGTGGGTTTAAAATGTTGTAAACAGGCTTGGGTTTTATGTATGGGTTTTGGGTTTTTTGTATTCGGGCCCGGGTAATTTAGGGTGGTGAATTGATGGGTTAGTTGGGTTTAATTTGTATTGGGTTTGTGGGTTTAGGGATTGGGTTATAAATAGGCCCATGTAATCTTGATATACACAGGCCCAAAATTGGCCTACAACAACCTGATAGTCATGAGTGTCGGAAAGTGCATTCCTGAGACTCCGTTCTCGTAAATCGGACTCGTAAATTTTTTAATAAATATTTATGAAGCTAGTTGTGTAGTTAATTAGGTTTCAGTTAAGTGAATTTATTTGAATTAGAAGTAATTAGGTATAAAGACTAAATTGCATATAGAGTGAAAGTTAAATTATGGATTAAAGAATAATTAAAGGGATTGAAGAAGTAATTTTACTATTGTTTCTTTAGTGGGACGGGATTAGGTAAATTATGTGTAAATTTATTTTATATATTATAATAATTAAAGTTAAAATATATTATAATATATTACCTTAATTATTAAGTATATATATTATATAATAATAAAAGCTGTTATAAAATAAAGAAAGATTGAGAGAATAAGAACAAAGAAAATATGAAAGCAACAGAGAATGAACTTTATTGATTAAAAGGGATGATTACAATGCTTCATCAGAGTTTCTATTTATAGGGATAAGAAGTATAAAAGAAATAGAGATCTAATTCTAATAACTATTTAAAGTATATCAAAACTTTATCTTCATCATGATGGACATCCATTTAATAAGATATTCATAACACTCCCCATTGGATGTCCATTGGTAGATAATGTGCCTCGTTAAAACCTTATTAGGAAAAAACCCTTTAGGATAAAAAAACCTAATGAAGGAAAAAGAGTACACAATCTTCTATTACAAGCTACCTCGTTAAAAACCTTTACCAGGAAAACCCAATAGGACAAAACCTTGATTAAAGGAAAAGAGTACAACTTGTTTTTAGACTCCCCCTGATGACAACATTACATTACATCTTTGAGTTGACGCATTCCAATCTTGTGTAATAGTCTTTTAAATGTTGAAGTTGGCAATACCTTAGTAAAAAGATCTGCTAAATTCTCACTATAACGAATTTGTTGAACATTTATATCGCCTCTTTTCTCAAGATCATGGGTGAAGAATAATTTTGGTGAAATATGTTTCGTTCTGTCACCTTTGATATAGTCAACCTTCAATTGAGCTATGCATGCTGCATTATCTTCGTATAAGATAGTTGGCATCTTTTCCTGTAAAGGCAAATTACATGCCTTCTGGATATGTTGGGTTAATAACCTTAGCCAAACACACTCTCGACTTGCCTCATGCATTGCAATTATTTCTGCATGATTTGAAGAAGCAGCAGCTGATGTTTGCTTTGTTGAACGCCATGATATGGCAGTATCCTCACATGTAAATAAATATCCTGTTTGAGATCAACATTTATATGGATCCGATAAGTATCCAGCATCAGCATAGCCAACTAATAGGGATTTTTAATCATTTGAATAAAATAACCCCATATCAATAGTCCCTCTGAGATATCTAAATACATGTTTAATTTCATTCCAATGTCTACATGTTGGAGAAGAACTGAATCTTGATAACAAGTTTACAACAAAACCTATATTAGGTCTTGTGTTGTTTGCAAGATACATCAATGCCCCTATGGCACTTAAATATGGTACTTCAAGACCAAGAAACTCTTTACCATCCTCGTAAGGACGAAATTGATCTTTTTTCACATCTAACGATCGTACAATCATCGGAGTACTTAATGGGTGTGCTTTATCTATGTAAAATTTCTTTAATATCTTTTCTGTATAAGTTGATTGATGAACATGAGTTCCATCTTTTAAATGCTTGATTTGTAAGCTAAGACAAAACTTTGTTTTTCGAAGATCTTTCATCTCAAATCCTTTCTTTAAATAATTTACCATATTTTGGAGATCTTTAGGAGTTCCAATAATATTTAGATCATCAACATAAACAGAAATTATCACAAACTTTGATCCATACATTTTTATAAAGACACGTGGACAAATTGGATCGTTTTTGTAACTTTCTTTTAACAAGTATTCACTAAGATGATTGTACCACATACGTCTAAATTGTTTTAATCCATATAAACTTTTCTTTAATCTGATCGAACAATTTTCCCGAGAAACTCTATATCCTTCAGGGATCTTAAATCCTTTAGAGATTTTCATATAAATTTCACTATCAAGTGTGTCATACAAATAGGTTGTAACAACATCCATTAGATGCATGTCGAGTTTTTTACATACTGCCAGACTAATAAGATATCTAAACGTGATTGCATCCACCACAGGAGAATATGTCTCTTCATAATCAATGCTGAGCCTTTGCAAAAATCCTTGTGCTACAAGCCGTGCTTTATATCTTACGACTTCATTTTTTCATTTCGTTTTTGCACAAATACCCATTTATATCCTACCAACTTTACACCTTTAGGTGTTTGGACTACAGGTCCAAAAACCTCACGTTTAGAAAGTGAATTTAATTCTGCTTGAATTGCATCTTTCCATTTTGGCCAATCTTTTTTATTTCTACATTCATCAATAGATTTAGGCTCAAGATCATCATTTTCTTTTTCTACTTCAATAGCAACATTATATGCAAATTTGTTGTCGACAACTATATTTTTCCGGTTCCATCTTTTCTCTAAAGTAACATAACTTATCGAGATCTCTTTGTTATCATCATTTTCAGCTAACTGAATTCCTTCTAGGGTTTTATGATTATAATTAGTTATATCTTTGGCCTCTTCTTGGGAATTTGTCTCCATAATATAATCACCTTGAGTATTTGCTCCTTTCCTTTTACGAGGATTTTTATTTTTGGAACCAACCGGTCTTCCACGCTTCAGGCATGGATTACTTTCTTTTGCATTAACAGTTTACCCTATTGGGATATCATATTGGAGCATCTTTAACTGGTATGTGAGATTTTGTAATTCTCTTTAGGTCAGTAAATGAATCTGGCAGATGATTGGCGATGTTTTACAAATGTATGATCCTTTGAACTTCTTGTTCATATTGACTTGTACGAGGATCTAATTGAGATAATGATGATCCATTCCATGTAATTTCTTTTACCGGCTGTATTTTCTCTAACCCTAATGTTGGGAATATTGTTTCATTAAAGTGACAATCAACAAATCATGTAGTAAATAAATCTCCAGTTAATAGTTCAACATACTTAATTATAGAAGAAGATTTATAACCAACATATATTCCCAACCTCCTCTGAGGACCCATCTTTGTTCGTTATGGTGGAGAAATTGGAACATATACTGCACATCCAAAAATTCTAAGATGGAAATATTTGGCTCCTGACCAAAAGCCAATTGCAATGCGGAGTATTTATTATAACTTGTTGGCCTGATGAGCATAAGTGCTGCTGCATGCAAAATAGTATATCCCCAAGCTGTAATAGGGAGCTTTGTCCTCATAAGTAATAGCCTAGCTATTAGTTGGAGGCGTTTGATAAATGATTCAGCTAAACTGTTTTGTGTGTGAACATGAGCTACAGGATGTTCAACTTTTATCCCAATTGACATGTAATAATCATTGAAAGCTTGAGATGTAAACTCACCAGCATTATCAAGACGGATAGTTTTTATTGCATAATCCGAAAATTGTGCTCTAAATAGAATTATTTGAGCAAGTAGTCTCACAAATGCCAGGTTGCGAGTCGATAATAAACGTACATGTGACCATCTACTAGATGCATCTATTAATACCATAAAATATCTAAATGGTCCACATGGTGGATGAATAGGCCCACATATATCACCTTGAATACGTTCTAGAAATACGGAAGATTCAATCCCAACTTTAGCTGGTGATGGTCTAATAATCAGTTTACCATTATAACAAGCATTATAAGAGAAATTTTTAAATTCAAGAATCTTCTGGTTCTTTAATAGGTGCCCAATTGAATTCTCAATTATTTTTCGCATCATAATAGATTCTAGATGGCCTAGCCGGTCATGCCAAATAGTAAAAGTATGTGGTTCTACAAACTTCTGGTTCGTAGTAACGTGTGCCTCAATTGTACTAATATGCGTATAATATAAACCTGATGAAAAAGCAGGTAGTCTTTCCAAAACACATTTCTTTCAACATTCAACATCTGTAATATATAGATATTCAATATTTTTCTCATTCATAGCCTTAATATGATATCCATTAATACGAATATCTTTAAAACTCAATAAATTTCTTTAAGACTTAGTGAAAAATAAAGTATCATCAATGATAAATTTTGTACTTTTAGGTAATAATAAAATTGCTCTTCCGAAGTCTTCAATAAGTTTTGAACTATCCGATATTGTATTAATATGAGCATCACTTATTGTTAAATGAGAAAAATATTTTTTTCTCTTTGAGTATCATATGTGTGGTAGCACTACCAGCAAGACATATGTCTCCATTAATTTTGGATCCAACAAAATTTTATAGGTGCATGTGAATTTAAGTTGATGCTTAAGGGTTTATGTATTAGGCAAAATGGATTGAATTTGGTAGGTTTATAATTTGGATTAAAATAATGCTTTGATAATATGATTTGATGATATAAATGAGGTACCAATGAGGGTACATTAGTTAGGCACTTAGGATGATTGTTTTAGCATGATTTGAATGTGTTTGATTGTGTTTTAAACAGGTTAAACGAATGGTTTTTAAGTTGTTTAATGCTCGAACACTTAGAAAATGGTAAATTGGTTGTTTAAGGCACATTTTAGGTCCACACGGCCAGACACACGGGTATGTGACTTGGCCATGTGAGACAAACGGCTAGCACACGGGCGTGCAAGACCATTTCAAAGGGTACACGGCTAACACACAGGCATGTGGCTTAGTCGTGTGACTTAAGTCAGATAGTTACACAGGCACAGACACAGGTTAGGACACAGCCATGTGTCCCTACTTCGAATGCCCACACGGCCAGACACACAGGCGTGTGACTTGGCCATGTGAGTCACACGGCCTGACCACACGGCCGTGTGAACCTTGCAACTTTGAAATTTTTTAATGTATTCCAAAAAAAAATTTGAGTTTCCAAATTAGTTCTGACTTATTTCTAACCCGTATTTTAGGCCTCGAGGGCTCAAATAAGGGACAATATGTATGAATTTGATTGGTTTCAGACCTAAATATTATATATTGTGAAATATTTAAAATTTCTGTCTATTTGATTGTAAATTTTGGTAATGCTCTGAAACCCTATTCCGGCGACGGATACGGGTTAGGAGTGTTACCTAACAACTAAATTGGATATTACTTAAAAAGAAAATAATAAAAAACATGATTTGAAACAAGATATATGACATATGAAAAGCCCTTATTTGAGCATATTCGAAAAAGTTTGACCCTTATTTTAGCACTTTCGAAAAGGTTTAGCCTTTGTTTGACTATTTTGAAATATTTGACTTTTATTTAACTACTTTTTGTAATAGTTAGACCCTTACATGATCATTTTAAAAAGTTTAATCTTTATATGAGCAAACTCTAAAATGTTTGTTAGAATTAAGTGACCCAAATCCTTATTTAAATAAAATACCGTGGTAAAATAAAATAAAAGAAGAATTCATATAGAATTACACTTCTTTTATTTTATTTTAGAATAAGGTTTTTTAAACCTTATTAAACTCCATCTATTTTATATTGATTAGAATAAGGAGTTTCAGTCTTACTAGAATATGGCTTTACAAGCCTATAAATAGATATAGTCTATTCCTCTTGTAAAAAAATTTGAATTCGACATAGTGAATTTTTCTTCTCCTCTGCTCGTGGTATTTTCCCGAAAGGGTTTCCACGTAAAAATCTGTGTGTTCTTTATTTTATTTTATTTTAAACAAATTGGTATCAGAACTTCCAGGTTGTTCATCTCGATCACGGTAATGGTATCTTTGAAGTATGAAATTTCGCTGTTGGATCACAATACCAGGTTTACATTGTGGCAGATTAAGATGCAAGCAGTTCTTGCGCAGATGGATCTGGAGGATGCCCTGCTAGGGATAGATAAGATGCCTTCGACTTTAACAGATGAAGAGAAGAAGCGTAAGGATCGAAAGGCGTTAACACAATTACATCTACATTTGTTCAACGAAATTTTACAGGGTGTGATGAAAGAGAATACCGCCGCTGCATTATGAAGAGGGTAAAACAAATATGTATGTCGAAAACTCTAACAAGCAAGTTGCATATGAAGCAGCGTCTTTATGCTCATCGTTTGGAGGAAGGTGCGTCGTACATGAACATAATGAGTGTTTAAAGAAATTCTCTCAAACTTGGAGGCCATGGAGGTTCAGTATGATAAGGAAGATCTAGGGTTGATTCTACTTTGTTTGTTGCCCCCGTCTTATTCAACCTTTAGAGACATGATTTTATATAGCTGCGAGTCTCTCATAGTTGATGAGGTTTATGATTCTTTGACCTCGTATGATAAGATGAAACATCTTATGGTTAAACCCGAATCTCAGAGAGAGGGTCTCATTGTTCGTGGGAGACAAGATCGAAATGCTGATGATGATCGTGGAAGAACACAGGAACAAAATCCTTGCGGTAAATCTAAGGGTAGATCAAAGTCTTCAAACAGAGGTAAAACTTGCAACTTCTGTAAGAAGAAAGGGCACATTAAATCTGAGTGCTATAAGCTACAAAATAAGATTAAAAGGGAGGCTGCAAATCAAAGGAAAACAACCGAAAAATTACGGTGAAGGCGATGTTGTAGAAGACTACGTGATGGTGAACTTCTAGTCGCTTCATCAATGATTCTAAAGTGGCGAGGTGGATACTTGATTCAGTTTGCACCTTCCACATGAGTCCCAATCGGGATTGGTTTACAACTTACGAAACGATTATCGAAGGTGTTGTTTTGATGGGAAATAATGCTTCGTGTAAAATCACAGGTGTTGGAAAAATTAAAGTTAAGATGTTTGATGGAGTTATCAGAACACTTAGTGACGTACGATATGTTCCAGAATTGAAAAGAAATTTAATTTCGTTAAGTACTCTTGATTCAAAAGGGTATAAATACACAGCTGAAAGTGGGGTTTTAAATATTTCCAAAGGTTCCCTTGTTGTGATGAAAGGGCAGAGAAAGATTGCCAAGTTATATGTTTTGCAGGGTTCTACTGTTACTGGTGATGCAGCTGTCGCTTCCTCTTCCTTGTCAGATGATGATATATTAAACTTTGCATATGCATCTAGGGTATATGAGTGAGAATGGCATGGCAGAATTGAGCAAAAGAGGACTTTTTGATGGATAAGGAATTTGCAAACTGAATTTTTGTGAACACTGTGTTTTTGGAAAGCAAAAGAAAGTTCGATTCACCAGAGGAATCCATAACACAAAAGGATTGGAGTATATTCATTCTGATTATGGGGGCCATCCAGAGTGCCTTCGAGAGGTGGAGCTAATTATATGCTAACATTTATTGATGATTTTTCCAGAAAAGTTTAGGCATTCTTCTTGAAGTAGAAAAGCGATGTGTTTTCTGCATTTAAGTCTTGGAAAATTATGATTGAAAAACAGACGGGAAAATAAATAAAATACCTCCTCACAGACAATGGCTTAGAGTTCTATTCCGATGAGTTTAATAGATTGTGCAAGTCAGAAGGGATCGTGAGACACTTGACAGTTCGCCATACTCCACAGAAAAATGGCGTTGCAGAACGAATGAATAGAACGATCATGGAGAAGGTTCGATGTATGTTGTCAAATGCCAACTTACCAAAGTCGTTTTGGGTCGAAGCAGCCTCTACTGCATGTTTTTTTATCAACTGATCTCCATCCGTTGCCATTGAGAAAAGACTCCAAAAGAGGTATGGTCCGTAATCCGCTAATTATTACGATTTAAAATTTTTGGGTCTCTGCGTATGCTCATGTTGATAATGGAAAATTGGGCGAGATCCATTAAATGTATTTTCTTGGTTATAAAGTGGTGTAAAAGGGTATAAGTTATGGTGCCACGAAAATAGAAAAGTTGTGATTAGCGAGAGATGTTGTTTTTGATGAAGCGCTATGCTACCTAACTTATCTCTTAAAGACTCTTCCAATAAAGAAAATCAAAAGCGGTGGAGCATCGATTAATCTGAGTCGACTCCTCAAGCCAGTACAAAAATTGATAATAGAGTTGCTTCTTCACCGCAATACTCTATCGCCAAAAACAAAACTAGAAGAAAAATTAAACCTCCAAATAAGTATGCTGAAGCTGATCTAGTTGCTTATGCTCTAAATGTGGCTGAAGATATAGATACGAATCAAGAGCCATCTAATTATTCTGAGGCGGTTAGTTGTGAAGACTCAGAAAAATGGATGTTTGCTATGTAAGAGGAGATGAAATCACTCCAAAAAAACAAAACATGAGATCTTGTGAAACTTCCTAAAGGTAAGAAGACTGTTCGTTGTAAATGGGTGTTTAAAAAGAAAGAAGGGACTCCAATAGTTGAAGAACCCAGATATAAGGCAAGGCTTGTTGTAAAGCGTTACAGGCAAATTCCAAGAGTGAACTTTACAGATGTGTTCTCCCCAGTTGTTAAGCATAGTTCGAATCGAGCTTTGCTTGGTATTGTGACCATGCATGATTTGGAGCTTGAGCAGTTAGATGTAAAAACTGCATTTTTGCATGTAGAACTTAAGGAAGATATTTAAATGCAACAACCAGAGGGTTTTATAGTCTCAGAAAAAGAGGACTATGTTTGCTTGCTAAAAAAGTTCCTTTATGGTTTGAAACAGTCACCAAGACAGTGGTACAAGAGGTTTGATTCATTTATGACTTCTTATGATTTCAAAAGAAATAGTTTTGACAGTTGTGTGTACTTTAAGAAAAACAGTGATGGTTCTTTTGTGTATCTACTTCTTTATGTTGATGACACAGCAAAAGATAAATGCGAGATAAGAAAGGTCAAAGCCCAACTAAGTGAAGAATTTGAGATGAAATATTTGGGACCAGCAAAAAAGATACTTGGTATTGAGATTCTCAGAGATAAAAAAGTAAGTAAATTGTACTTAAGTCAGAAGGGGTGCATTGAGAAAGTTTTTTGCAGGTTCAATATGCAGAGTGCTAAGCCTGTTAGTACTCATTTAGTAGCCCATTTCAGACTTTCATCGGCTTTGTCTCCAAAATCAGATGATGAGATTGAGTACATGTCACATGTTCCATACTCTAGTGCAGTGGGATCTCTCATGTATGCTATGGTTTGTTCACATCCAGATTTATCATATGCAGTTAATGCAGTTAGCAGATATATGGCGAATCCCGATAAAGAACATTGGAAAACAGTTCAGTGGATTTTAAGATACGTACGAGGTACTACTGATGTTGGCTTACAGTTTGGAAGAACTAGAGATGGAGTCATTGGGTATGTTGATGCTGATTTTGCTGGAGACCTTGATAGAAGAAGATCTCTCACAGGTTATGTCTTTACAATCAGAGGTTGTGCAATCAGTTGAAAAGCCACTTTGCAAACTACAGTCGCTTTGTCTATTACTGAAGCTGAGTACATGGCGATTACTGAGGCTTGTAAATAAGCTATTTGGTTGAAAGGACTCTTTAGTGAACTCAATGAAGACCTTCAAATCAGCACAATATTTTGTGACAGTCAGAGTGCCATCTTTCTTACAAAAAATCAAATGTTTCATGAGAGAACAAAACACATTGATGTTCGGTATCATTTTGTTCGTGATATTATTGCTCGTGGTGATATAGTTGTAACACCCCAAACCCGGCACAGACGTTATGGCCAGATCCGACATGCGTTCAAAACATTTTATATTATTGGTCCAGAAAAACTTACTTAGTGTTTTAAAAGATAATTTCATTATAGGTTAAAGTGAATGGAAGCTGTGCACCAGGTAGGAAACCGGAAAAGAGGTGGTGAGTCCATCGGACTGCTTAAGTACCAAGCTCCCTTCAGATCCAATCCTAGACATGCATACCGCCATTGCCACACCTTAACGTCATGGATATTTCTAGGAAACCGATTTGATTAAGTCATTTTTAGGAAAAGTGCTTAATTTTGGAAAATACTTTCATTGCGGAAGTTTTGCTTGTTGTCGTGTTATTTTGAAATCAACTGTTGTTTTTGAAAACGCACCCTAAAGCTATCCAATTTCAACAGTTAAAATAAGTAATACCTATATTAGTAATACATATTAAAACCATTAAAAATAATTAAGTGGCCTTATTACATTTAAAAACCCAAAACTTCAAACGTAAATAAAAGGATGTCCAGTTCACCAGAAGAAAACCAAACTTTCGAGCGGGTGGCCACTCAAATTCCCTCACGACTCCAAGCCCACTATGGTTGGGGATTTCTGCGTGGATGAAAATAAAAGGGGTGAGTTTGGGAAACTCAGTGTGTAAGGAAAACCCATTCAAAGCCCAAGTCAGCTCAAGCCTATTGGGCCTAAGCCCATTGGGCCTAAGCCCATTAAGGTAATAGTGGTACTGGCCCAGAGCCCTTTTCAGATTACAATAAACTAGGCCTTAGCCCCTTATTCAGATAACAGTATGGCCCATAGGCCCATTTCAAAATACATGCAACATCAGTAAACATATGCAAGCCCATTTGGGGAGACTACTCAACCCACCAACCACTACACTCCACCCGTACCAGCCATACACTCCATGTGGGGAATAGCTCAACTCACCCATTTAACACTCCACAGATTCTGACCTTCTTTGCTCGATTAACGATAAATTGAGGCAAAGCCTCCAGTACGTGGACAAGCCACTTTCAGTACTTCCTCCGTCAATATCTTAGTCCCATGCATCAGATAATAACAACATGGCATGCAGTAAATAACAACGATCAAACATGCATTTAGGTCAATTTAACCTAGGGGTATTTGGTAATTTATCTCCTAGGGGTAAAATCGTAAATTTTCACTTTTAAAGATATTTCAATAATATATCTATTTTAGGGTTTTTCATGCATATTCCTACCTTTCACGTACTAGCAAAATCACTACCAAGGGTTCTTATCGAATTGGGCCCGTTGGCCCATCATTCCAATGTTGGCCCATTAAGCCCAAAAATATCGAGGGCACAGAAATCATGCACTTTGCAATCCAAATTTTGCAGTTTACCAAAACATTAATCGATTTACCTCACGAGCATTACTTTTCTGTAAATCTACAAAATACCGGTTTTCGGCATTTCGGCTTTTCGACTTTTGCCGATCCAAACTAAGAAAGAGGGTGTTAGTTACACACACGAACCGCCTACAATTGCATTACTAACACGTTAATCTAACTATTCAAATACAAACTACGTGTTAACCCCCTTACAATATTCGGCCAACCACACCTACAGATTATAGTAAGCTTATAAGAAATCAATAAACAACTCATTAACAAATTTTTGTCAATGTTTACCACATACTCATAATTTCACTGCAAGCTGTCTTCCTGAGCAACAGTCACTAAATCATTTATAACTAGAGCTACGAAACTCCAAATCAAGTGCCCTTAATTTTCCCTGAAAATAGACTCATATATCTTATATCCATAAAATTTTCAGAATTTTTGGTTTGGCCAATCAATACCAGATTTTTCTCAAAGTTTTGCATGTTTCACTGTTTGACTAATCTGCCCACTCTTCATTGCGAATCAAATTTCTCATTGTACAGAATTCAAAATATGTTCTCATTTATTTCATTTGAAACTAGACTCAACAAGCTTTAATTACATAATTTATTCAGCTTCTAATTCATCTCCCACAATTTATGGTGATTTTCCAAAGTCACATTACTGCTACTGTCCCAAGCAGATTTATTACCAAATTCACTCTTTCACACATAACTTGCATGCATGTTATTTAAACATGTATATCACCAATTAATCATCACATATCTATGATTTTACTTAAGTATAATCTCCATTTCATCATTTTAAAGCACAACATGTTAGCCGATTTTTCCCTTTAGCATCTAAGGCACATGCATGTTCATTTGTTTGGCTCAACTTCACCTATCTTCCATTTTTCATCAAAAGAACATGAAACAACAACCATTTCCTTCATTTTAATTCATGACCAAATGCTCACAATACAACCAAAAACCAAAATATGCTTCAAGAGTTAAGGTAGAATCAAGAAGAACTCATGAACATCAAGATAGAAGCAAACTACCATGAACTTACCTTCAATTTTCTTCCCCAAGTGACCAAACATTTAAGAGCTTTCTCCTCTCCTTTCTCTTCTCTAACTTTAGGCTATGATGAACAAAGATGGACAAAACTTTGTTCTTTTCACCCCTTTTTCTTTTAATAAAATTTCATATTTCATCCATTTAATTCTTTAATACAAAAGACATGAAATTCCCATCATGGAACATTTACCTAAACCATTATCATGGAACATTTACCTAACCCGTTATCATGGAATATTTACCTAATCCATTGTCATGGAACATTTACCTAACCCATTATCAATTTGTATCAATTTGTACCATAAATTATGGATATCAAGTGCTCATATTGTCTACAACAACATGATGGCTAGCCACTTCATGTAAAATGGGAGGTTTGTCATGCAAATCCTCCTATTTTGCACTCCTATTTATTTGGCCACTTCAATTTAGCCTATAGCATTTTCAAACATTTTCACATAGGTTTTATTTCATAATTTCACCCCCTTTTTCTTATGGAACAAAAATTAACTAAAATTGCCGGGTTCTATCTTAAGCTTGGGCCTTCTAGAGGCCCACTAACATAATTAAACCTATGCCAACATTCACAGAATTCCCGAAAATTGGGGCGTTACAATAGTTGTGAGCAAAATTAGTACTCATGAAAATCCTGCAGATATGATGACTAAGTCACTTCCTATAACCAAGTTTGAGCATTGCTTAGACTTGGTTGGTATTCATTGTTAAAGTTAAACCCTTAAGTGGTTTTATGGAAGAGGTGGAGAACTTGTTCGTTGAGAGTTCGCCATGAAGAACTTGTTCATTGAGAATTCGTGTCAAGGTGGAGATTGTTAGAATTAAGTGACCCAAATCCTTATTTAAATAAAATACTGTGGTAAAATAAAATAAAAGAAGAATCCATATAGAATTACACTTCTTTTATTTTATTTTAGAATAAGGTTTTTTATACCTTATTAAACTCCATCTATTTTATATTAATTAGAATAAGGAGTTTCAGTCTTACTAGAATATGGCTTTACAAGCCTATAAATAGATATAGTCTATTCCTCTTGTAAAAAAATTTGAATTCGACATAGTGAATTTTTCTTCTCCTCTGCCTGTGGTATTTTCCCGAAAGGGTTTTCACGTAAAAATCTATGTGTTCTTTATTTTATTTTATTTTACACAATGTAAGCCCAAATTGAGCATTATCCTTATTTTTTTAACCTTTTCATTAAATTTTCTATGTTCAATTAGACAAATGTTTATCAAAATTATAAAAAAAAAAATTGTATTACCATATGAGTTTATTTGGTAAAATTACGACAGATACCTTTATATTATGAGTCACATTACATTTTGCCGCCTCTAGTAAAAATAATAGGCAAATTAGTCCATGTACATTAGATAAAATAAGCAAACTAACCCTTCTGTTAAAAAATTCATACATTTCTATTATTAAAAATTAGTCAATTTATATTAGACATGAAGTACACGTGACACATCATATATAAGCTGTCTGCTATTCTACCAACTACACCAACTTTTAATAATAGAAATGGATGAAATTTTAACCAAAAGAACAAATTTACTTTTTAATTTAATATATATTAACTAATTTATCTACTTTTTAAGTAAAAGAGATAAATATAATCTAACTCTTAATATAAAGATTTCTATGATTCTTTTCTTGAATTTAGTTAAGATGAATGAATGAAATAGAAAAACTAAAAGTAGTGTAAAATATGATAATATATATCCTTATTAAAAAAAAGGGGTAAACTATAAAAATAATTACTTTTGTTTGTTTCAAGTTACATTTTAGTCACTTATATTTGAAATGTTACATTTTAGTCACTTATGTTATTATTTTGTTACAAAGTGATCACTCTTCCTTT
This sequence comes from Gossypium arboreum, assembly GCF_025698485.1. Lineage (NCBI taxonomy): Eukaryota > Viridiplantae > Streptophyta > Magnoliopsida > Malvales > Malvaceae > Gossypium > Gossypium arboreum. Next base: position 6,227,007 of record NC_069073.1, on the reverse strand, counting down.
AAGTTTCGTTTTCTCCCTAACGGTAATCTTACGTGGCAGTCTAACTAGATTTTAAGTGCCAAATTGGATTTCCTAATGGGATGTGAATAGATTTTTTATTAAATAAATTTAATTAATTAAAAATTTTAAACCCTAAATCTTAGTTAAAAACCCATTCATCTCTCCCTTTTTTTAGTTTTCTTTTTCAATTGACTCAAAAAACTATTATCATCAAAATTTTGTATTCACGTACAAAAACAAAAGAGAATTCAATGAAGAGTCCAGGTTTGTCTTCTTCACTGACAAATTTATGTTCTAAAACTTAAAATGAAGTGGTTGTCGACAAATAAGAAGGTGGTAATTGTTTTTGTTCCTAATCATTGTATTTTCCAATTCTTCATGTTTTTGAATAATTAGTTTCTCAATCCGATTTTTTCTGATCTGAATCAGCTTGTTTGTTCACATCCTTTTGTGGGTATCCCTTTTTTTTGATCTGAACTTCTTTTAGTTGTTAATATTCATATCAAGAATTTTAATTTAAGGTTTTCATTAAATAATAAAAAATTTAATCTTTTATTTTCAATATTGAATAAAAGAGATAGAGAAATGCAAAGAAGACATACCTCCATCTTTATGAAACAGTCAATTTGATTTTAACTATTTTAATCTTAATAATAGTTTTTCAGTCAAATAAAAAAAACATTGAAAAAAGGAGATCGAAGAAAAATTAAAAAGAATATGAATAATTTTTTAGTTAAGATTTAGATTTAAAATTTTAATTAATTAAATTTTTAATTAAAATATATTTTCATCCCATTTAGAAATCTAAGTTGATATCTAAAATCTAATTAGACTGCCACGTAGGATTACCATTAGAGAGATAACAGAACTTAACAAGAGAGTGATCACTTCGTAACAAAATAGTAACATAAGTAACTAAAACGTAATATTTTAAACATAAATAACTAAAATATAACCTGAAACAAATAAAAATAACTATTTTTATAGATTACACTAAAAAAAAATACATAGCATCTAAATCTATTTATGAAATTTTCTTTATATATTAATAATATACCCCTAAACCTCTAGAAACTGCAAACGGCGGGTAGACCACTCAACAGAAAAAGTGTTACAAGGCACGCATTACAAGTCAAACATTATTATTACACTTTACAACAGGAAATTCAGACAACTAATCTAAAACGTAAAATATACACTTAGATGACATTTTACCTGTAACCAACCAACCAAACATTCCTTTTCTACTTCTCAAACCTTAATTCTTACTTCTTTTATGTATAATTATATGATTACTCTTGTATTTGCAACTTTATACTAATAGCATACATGTAGAGATTGTGATCTGGGAAGGCCAGCTTAGAAGGAAAGCATATGATGAAATCTGAAACAGGAAACTGATTACTGTGAGCTCTGAGGCGACAATAAATCATGAATCAAAGACTGAAAAAGAAAGATTGAATACCCACACATGCAATCATTACAAAGTGCAAATCAAAATGATCATTATCATCCAAAGAACATTAATTGAATCCCCAAGAGGGGGGAAAACAAGAAAAATATAAATAAAATAAATAATAATCATATTATATAGTAGCATAATAAAAAACAGCCCACCAATCCCAGAGACACACCTGTACAACAAGAACCATTTTATCTCTCTTTTTTTTCTTTTTTGGATGTTAGCCTTTCATATGCTTGAAAGCTGCCTTTCATCCCTCTGATTTGCCCAAGAAAACAGCTGATGATGCTCATGCCTGTAATTCAAAACCCCTAACCTGCTTTTTTTTCTTCATGCTGAGAGAGATTCATCTCTTCCAATGCACCAAATTTCTCCAACAAACAAACAAACTTTGAGATGTACATGTATCAATGGGTAGCTGAAAAGCTTTAAATACTACACCAATTATTCACCATGTCATTGCTTTTTTGTCAGTAGTCCTATTACTCATGCGTCGTCTTGGTTACGCTGCTCTGTGATTCCCCGGCCTTGCTCTCCGCGTCCGTTGGTTCCTTCAATGATTCGATTTCCATGCTGGCTGTTCGGCTCTTTCTGTTCCTCCGGTCCTGAATGATAAGATTGAAGAAGAATGATATCAGGGTTTTGTCAACGGAGCTTGTAGAGTACAATGATCATGCAAAAACAAGCACAAGTGTAGGACAACATAACCATATATGAATGAAAATAAGTTTAAGGCCAAGTTGAGAATGGTACAAGGAGCTACAAGAAGCAAAACAAACTAGAATGAGATTCAGAAACTACAAAATACCGTTATTTTAGGGCTAATAGAACTCAAGAAAAAAGCTCCGGTAAACGACCATCAACAATCAAGTGGTAGGAAGTAGAATGCTAAGACATTGAAAGCACTTTATAGTACTAACTGTCTGGTTTATAGATGGACTCGGGTTTTACAAGCCAAAAGAATAGTATTGTATGTATCGCAAGATAGATGCGCGGTAAACACTAGGTCATAATGAATGTCATGTAAGAGCATGACAACAACCTTGAGCATCAGAAATTCAAATAATATCAAAAATACTTCAGGGACTTCATAATTTGTGCTAAGCCTTTATATCGTAGTAATTAAAACAAATTAACTAGCATGGAGACATTCACGCGAACTCATACTCGGGATAGGTTTTCTGCCTAGTAGGATTCCCCACTGTCTTTTCTTTTTCTCAGTGAATCGTTTAGAGTGAAGGGATGGCAGGAGATGCAAGGATGAAATACTCTATCAAAGATACCGAGTATCCGGCTCACTACCAAATATGCTGAAATTTGTAAACCGTAATTCAAAAGAAATGCACTACACCTAGTACATTAATAATTCATGAAAAAAAAACCACACCGCATATACATGAAAATAACATTAAATTCCAAAAAACAGGAAACTTATACCTCACGAAATGGATATTCATCAGCTTCAAGCATTCGCACAACCTGAGTCATTTTGGGTCGCTTATTTGCATCAGGATCAACACACCTAAGTGCCACCAAAAGGGCACGTTTAAGAGCACGTGTGGCAGGTCTAGTTTCAAGATTCGGATCCACAACTTCCTCTGCTCTTCTTGTTCCAACCATCATCTTAAGCCACTCAACAAGGTTAACCTGCAGTAGGCATATGGTTTGCTTATGAGAAATTCTTGAAGAACTTAGCGATATACAATCGAACACAGTGAGGGGGCCAAGAGATGAGAATTTGATGGAAAAAGTGTTAGCATGTATTAATTATCACCTCATTTGCTGGTCTGCCATAGTCAACAGGGTCTCTTCCAGTGACAGCTTCAAGCAGAAGAACACCGAAGCTGTAAATATCACTCTTCTCATTTAACAAGCCAGTGTTAGCATATTCTGGTGCCACATAACTGCAAGTCACATACAAAATTTTTCAATCCGCAGATACTTGCAATTCAAATAAAATAATAAATAATTGCTGGAGAGAACAAGAACTTAAAAGAGTTACCCAAAAGTCCCCATAACTCTAGTTGTGATATGACTCTCTCCTGAACCCAAGAGCTTGGCCAGTCCAAAATCAGAAACCTTGGCATTGAAATCATCATCAATCAAGATGTTACTTGATTTTATGTCCCGGTGAACAACTTTGGGTTCTATTGCTTCATGCAAATAAGCAAGTCTGCAACCAGAAACACCAGCTTTTTGTCACACTTCAATTTTTAACTAACAAAAAGTAAACAAAACAAGAAGCTTCAAGTTTGAATGGTGACTTACGCCTTGGCAGTACCAATAATAACCTTCATGCGAGCCTCCCAAGTAAGGGTCCCATGCTGGCGCATTGCCCCGTGTAGCCATTGTTCCAAGTTACCATTATTCACATATTCATATACCAGCATCCTATGATAATCAACCATTAATTACAGTTATAACCTCATTTCCAGCTAATCATACTCAAATAACTATGAAGACAGATAGGATGACAAAAGTCTAGCCTGCATTAACATGTTAATAAACAATTACGGTTAAAAGTGAATCTGCAAGAAATTGACAAATAAACCAATGAAACACATTTGAGTTCACCTGTGAACTCCTTCTATACAATAACCCAAAAGCCGCACAAGATTCTTATGACGAACATGACCAATGGCCTCCACTTCCACCCTAAATTCTTTTTCAGCCTGTCCCCTAGACATCCAAATGCGCAATTTATTACAAAACATCCTTTTTAAGAACCAAGTATTAAAAGAAAATAAAAAGTGTCTCAAATATATCCTTACAGATTATTAAGAATTTTCTTAACTGCTACTTCAGTTCCATTGATCAGTCTACCGTTGTAAACCACCCCATATCCACCCTCTCCAAGCACATTCTCTGCTGCGAAGTGATTTGTGGCAAGATCGAGATCCCTAAGAGTAAACCAGTGACCCCACCCAAGATGTGAAATTTCTGGCAGACCAACTAAGGGAGAGGCCGTCACTAGTCCTCCATATGACAAGGAAGACTGCTTTCGAACCGTTCCGGAGCTCCCTTCTTCTCCTGAATGAGAACTAAAACCTCTCTCGTGATGGTAAATTGAGCTGCATTGACTTGCATTATCAGGATCACTCGATTTGCTCATCCCCAGATGAGCTAACATTCTCTCAGAATTCTTATCATTGGATTTATCATTAACAGAAAGGAATAAACTTTCTGGTTGATCATTGAATCTCTGAACTCCAACCTTGTCAACCTTGATTTCCTTTGAGACATTTGGTATCTGAGAAAGCGAGAACTTGTCTACCGATCGTCTGGATCTTCTCCGAAATGTAACCCAAACAGACAAAATACCAAGAATCAACACTATAAATGCCCCAACAGATATACCAATCAAAACCCAAAGTTTTAGACCCAAAAATGATGTCTTCTTTGATAACTCAGCATTTAAGGCACCCTGAGATGACATCTCTGATCTTCTGGGCTTTAAGAGTCAAAAATTATATTCGGCCTCTTTTATACAATATCAGAATCTTAAGACATTCCTACCTGCATGCCAGAACATGTCATATAACACCAGAAATATCAAAAAGTTGACATGTTTAATCCTTTTAAAGATCCATAGACTCATTTTTGGAGAAATGCTATGGAGAACAAGCTAGATGTGATTGACATTTCATCCATTCTCATAAAACCCATCCTTGCATTCAAATCTAAAGACCGAAAAAAGTAAATAAATCCCATAAGATTCTTGGCTTAATCTTCACCCACCGAAAAGAACAGAAAAAGATGAAAAGGAAAAGTAAAAAAATAATAATAATAACAGGAGAATCTGATACCTCATTTAATGAAGTTCATGAGTGAAAAACAAAAAAGAAAAGAAGAAAAAAAACCCCACATTTTTTATGAACTTAAACAATCAAGAAAAATCATTCAATAAACAAGTCAGACCAATTAAAATTTTACAATAAACTTATATTCCATGATTAAATACACCCAAACCAACTCCATTTCTCTTGAAAATGAATAAACTTGTAAAAAAAACAAAAGAATCACTTATGATCCAAGTAAGAGACAGATAAAGTAATATAAAAAGAGAAAGAAAGAGAGAGCATTTACCTCGATCTTCTTCCTTGAGCAGTCAAAGAAGCAAAGAAAAAACAAAACCCTTAAACTTTAGCATCCGAATGAGCAAAAAAGATAAGTCAAGGCAATGCAAAACAAAACAAACCCCCCCCCCCAAATGCCTGAAAAAGGGTAAAGCTGCAGTTGCAAAGGGAAAGAGTAGTTTACAAGTAGAGACCCTTTCTTTTGTAGTTGTTGTTGTTGTTTGCCTTCCAAGTGGGCAAAAAGAAAGAATTCAGCTTCAACCAAAAATGCATATATATTACATATATAAAGAGGGAAAAAGGCTAAATATATAATGAAAAAAAAAAAAGGGGGAAAAGAAAAGGAGAAGGGTGGGTAAAATGGTTGGTGGGTCTTGGGTGTTTGAGGGGAAGAGAGGGACCTCAAAGAAAGCTGGAAAGGAAGCTTAGTTTGCAATGGAGGAAACCACAGAAAAAGAGAGAGGAAAAAAAGAAAGGAAACAGTGAAGGAAAAGCAAAATTGAGGTGAACTCATGGAAGTGGGCACTTATATTTTGGGATAATAAAAAATTCAATCCAATCCTGTGTCAATGGATAATTTATATCAACACAATTTGAATTTAATTTAATGAACAAAAAGTTTTGAATTTAATTTCACTCCATAAAATATTTATTTTATAAAAGTTCTAATTAATTTTAATTCTAAGAGTAAATTACATAAATAATTATTCAATTATTAGTATTTTTTAACTACTTAATTTATAAAAATTATAATGATCACTCAACTGTTTAATTTTATTTTTTATCACTCGATTTTTAATTATTCTATTCTTATGTTATCATAGAAAAGATAAAATTAAATAACTAAATGATATTTAAGTAATATTCAAATAAAGACATGAATAAAAAAAAAGGTTTTTTAAAGACATGAAATTGAGGATTTAAAGAAAAAACAACAAAAAGAAGTCAAACCCAAATCCAGCACCTAAAATCTAAGGTTGCCTTGATGTTTACTTATTTAATTTGTCTAAAATTATTTTTCAACCAATAAATTATTTAATTTTCAATTGAAAGAATTAATTCTTAAATTTCATTTTCAAGGAGTTATAATGTCTTAATCTCTCATGAAAATGGCTTTGAAGGTATGATTCAACCCTCTCATCCATAGACAACTCCACTGTACTTTAAAATAATTTTATAATTTTTATTTATATAGAGATTTATTCAAATTAAATAATTTTAAAGATAATTCTATTTTTAATTTAATTATACAAATATTAATATAAATTTATATTTTAATATTTTATTACGTTTGAGTGAATTGAATTGAGACCGATTTGAATTTTAAAAAAAAATTACGATTTGACTCAACATATAACCTCCACTCATAAAAAGATGATAATGGATGTTAAGATATCGGTTAAAATATTAAATCAAATTAGTCCATCTATTATTAAATAGATTAATTTAGTCATATTAGTAAAAAGAATTAAATAAGTCCAATTATAATACGAGATAACACGTATTATATAAAAATTATCTTGAATTTTTTTCAATTATAAATCAATTCCATACAAAAGATTTCATTTATAAAATTATAAAAACTTTGAAAATACTAACCCTGCTAAATAATAAGTGATAACGCTACTCCAATTCAACTTTATTTAATTCTTTTTAATAATTTAAAGACTAAATTAATTTATTTAATAGTAGAAAAATTCTCGAGTAAATTCACTTTAAACATTTCATACTATCAATTTTTTATTTTTGTAATAAATATGAATGGATATGCATTTACATATTTAATTCTTATTGATTTCATGTTTTAAAATGGTTGATTAAATTAAAGGAAGAGTCACTATCTTCAACCATTCAACTAAGACATCTTACTAAGATTTGGTAAGAACCCAATTAATCTATGATTAAACAGAAACAGATCACATCACTCACCTTTTTAAACTATTTATGCTTCATGCAATTTCATGTTTATTATAAAGTTTAATATATATTATTCATATTTAAATATTATTAAAATTTAACTAATTCAACTATTAAGTAAAAATCATTGACCCAAAAAAAGTTTCAAAAATTAATTGATAAAAGTACCATGAAAGTTCCCTGTATTAGGGTTATATTGTATTTTGTCCCCTCAATTAAAAAAATAGATAAATTAGTCCTTGTACGTTAAATTAAATAGTAAACTAGTCATTTTGTTAAAAATTTCATCAATTTCTACTATTATAAATTGGTCATTGTATCTCTATATGAGGTACATGTAGCATGCCACGTGTTACTATTTGGTTATTTTATCAATCACACCTATTTTAAACAGTACAAATAGATTCATTTTTTTCTTTGATTTAACATATGGAAATTAATTTGTCTATTTTTTTAATAGAGAGGAGCAAAAAACAATTTGAGTCTTAGTACAAGGACCTCTATGCTACTTTTATCATTTTTTTTTTTTGCAATGATTCATAGGGGTAATAATGTCAATCAAAATTGGACCAAACATGAATACCTAATCTTGTGTTAATATTTTATTAGTTTTCCTAAGTAAACAAAAGTGACTTCTATTGGGTATATAATTATGGGTTTAGGGAAAAAATAAAGCCCCTAATGGGGGAAGTTAATACAGACTTTGATCTGAAGCATAACTTTTTCCATAAAGTTTGTCTCAATTAAATCTAATCTCTTTTTTTTCCCCCAAATCTCCTCTTTTTCTTCTATCACATTTACATTATTGAATTATTACAAAGAAAAAGGGGGGAAATGTAATAATAATAATAATGAGTTGCATTTCTCTTCTAGGTTAAGATTCTTAAATATTTAACGAAATCAGTCTTCTTCTTCTTCTTCTTTTGTAGTTTCATACAATTCTGTCTTTTGTTCTAATGTTTGATAACGGAACTATCAAGATTTCATGAGTCTCAAGCTTTTCTTTAATTTTCTAATAATTCGATAATATTTTTTAAATAATTATTTTATTTCATAAATTGAGTTAAAAAGCGTCGATTAAGCTTTAGCTCGATTGATATGAGCATTGTTGTCAATACAAAGAGACATGAATTTGAATATATTAAAGCGTAGAATGAGTAATGCTAAGTATTATATCAAAACTTATAATGAAATTGTTGGAAAAAAACTCTATAAACAGAATTCAAAGCTTAAAATGTTATTAAATTTATTTAAAAATAAAATTTTCATAAACACAATTACAAAGAATACAACTGTTTAATTTATTTAATTTTTAGATTTTAATTATACTCAAAAGACATAATTAGGTTTTTTTTAATTAAGGAGTAAATACTTTATCAATGGACATTTTGTATCGATCTATTTTGATGTATTGCTTCAAATTTATCATTATTTTTTAAAAAGATTTGATATATACATATATATATATATAATAAATATTTACAAATATTTCATGAATTAAATAATAAGATTATCTCATACTATGCATATGACAATTCATTATTCAATAAATTTAAAATAAATAATAAATATTATATATAATATTTTATATTTTAAAATTCATTTTTCTTGTACCTACACCATATTTCAACTTGTTAGAATTAAGTGACCCAAATTCTTATTTAAATAAAATACGATGGAAAATAAAATAAAAGTAAAATCCATATAGAACTAGACTTCTTTTATTTTATTTTAGAATAAGGTTTTAAACCTTATTAAACTCCATCTATTTTATATTGATTAGGATAAGGTGTTGCAATCCTACTAGAATATGGCTTTGCAAGCCTATAAATAGACATAGTCTATTCCTCTTGTATTTGAGTAAAAATTTTTCGACATAGTGAATTTTCTTCTCCTCTGCCCGTGGTTTTTTCCCGAAAGGGTTTCCACGTAAAATTTATGTGTTCTTTATTTTTATTTATTTTATTCTATTTTATTTTTCACAAATTGGTATCAGAGCTTCCGGGTTATTCATCTCGATCACGGTAATGGCGTCTTTGAAGTATGAAATTTCGCTGTTGGATCGCAACACCGATTTGCGTTGTGGCAAATTAAGATGCAAGCGCTTCTTGCACGATGGATCTAGAGGATGCCTTGCTAGGATAGATAAGATGCCTTCGACATTAACAGATGAAGAGAAGAAGCGTAAGGATCGAAAGGCATTAACACAATTACATCTGCATTTGTCCAACGAAATTTTGCAGGATGTGATGAAAGAGAAAACTGCCGCTGCATTATGGAAGAGGCTAGAACAAATATGTATATCGAAAACTCTAACAAGCAAGTTGCATATGAAGCGGCGTCTTTATGCTCATCGTTTGGAGGAAGGTGCGTCAGTACACGAACACTTAACAAAGGTGTTTAAAGAAATTCTCTCAAACTTGGAGGCCATGAAGGTTCAAGATGATAAGGAAGATCTAGGTTGATTCTACTTTGTTCGTTGCCCTGCCTTATTCAACCTTTAGAGACACGATTTTATATAGCCGCGAGTCTCTCACAGTTGATGAGGTTTATGATTCTTTAACCTCGTATGATAAGATGAAGCATCTTGTGGTTAAACCCAACTCTCGTGGAGAGGGTCTCATTGTTCGTGGGAGACAAGACCGAATGTTGATGATGATCGTGGTAGAACACAGAACGGAATCCTCGTGGTAAATCTAAGGGTAGATCGAAATCTTCAAACAGAGGTAAAACTTGCAACTTCGCAAGAAGAAAGGGCACATTAAATCTGAGTGCTATAAGCTACAAAATAAGATTAAAAGGAGGTGCGAATCAAAAGGAAAACAAATTAAAATTCGGTGAAGTGATGTTGTAGAAGACTACAACGATGGTGAACTTCTAGTTGCTTCATCAATGATTCTAAAGTGGCGAGGAGTGGATACTTGATTCAGCTGCACCTTCCACATGAGTCCCAATCGGGATTGGTTTACAACTTATGAAACAAAGATCTCAAGGTGTTGTTTTGATGGGAAATAATGCTTCATGTAAAATCGCAGTGTTGGAACAATTAAAGTTAAGATGTTTGATGGAGTTGTCGAACACTTAGTGACGTGCGGCATGTTCCGAATTGAAAAGAAATTTAATTTCGTTGAGCACTCTTGATTCAAAAGGGCAGATACACAAATGAAAGTGGGGTTTTAAAGATTTCAAAGGGCCCTTGTTGTGATGAAAGGGCAAAGAAAGATTGCCAAGTTATATGTTTTGAGGTGGTTCTCATCATTCTCGGTGATGCAATTGCCGCTTCCTCTTCCTTGTCGATGATGATATTACTAAACTTTGGCATATGCGCCTAGGGCATATGAGTGAGAATGACATGGCGAATTAAGCAAAGAGGACTTCTTAATGGGCAAGGAATTTGCAAACCGAATTTCGTGAGCACTGTGTTTTGGGAAGCAAAAGAGAGTTCGATTCACTAGAGGAATCCATAACACGAAGGAAACGTTGGAGTATATCCATTCGATCTGTGGGGCCGTCCAGAGTGCCTTCGAGAGGTGGAGCTAATTATATGCTAACCTTTATTGATGATTTTTCCGAAAAGTTTGGGCGTTCTTCACGAAAGCGAAGCGATGTGTTTTCCACATTTAAGTCTTGGAAAATTATGATTGAAAAAGGCGGGAAAAGCAGATAAAATATCTCCGTGCACAATGGCTTAGAGTTCGCTCGATGAGTTTAATAGATTGTGCAAGTCGGAAGGATCATGAGACACAAGACGATTCGTCATACTCCACAACAAAAGCGGCGTTGCGAACGAATGAACGAACGATCATGGAGAAGGTTCGATGTATGTTGTCAAATGCCAACTTACCAAGTCATTTTGGGCGTAGCGACCTCTCTCGCATGTTTTTGATCAACCGATCTCCATCCGCTGCCATTGAGAAAAGACTCCACAAGAGGTATGGTCCGGTAATCCCGCTAATTATTCGATTTAAAGATTTTTGGGTGTCCTGCGTATGCTCATGTTGATAATGGAAAATTGGAACCAAGATCCATTAAATGCGTTTTCTTGGTTATAAAGTGGTGTAAAAGGCTATAAGTTATGGTGTCCTGAAAATAGAAAAGTTGTGATTAGCAGAGATGTTGTTTTGATGAAACTGCTATGCTACCTAACTTATCTCTTAAAGACTCTTCCAATAAAGAAAACCAAAAGCGGTGGAGCATCGATTAATACGAATCAACTCCTCAAGCCAAGACAAAAATTGAGAATAGAGTTGCTTCTTCACCGCAATACTCTATCGCCAAAAACAGGACAAGAAGAGAAATTAAACCTCCAAAGAAGTATGCCGAGGTTGATCTAGTTGCTTATGCTTTAAATGTGGTGAAGATATAGATGCGAATCAAGAGCCATTTAATTATTCGAGGCGATTAGTGTGAAGACTCGAGAAAAGTGGATGTTTGCTATGCAAGAGGAGATGGAATCACTCCACAAAAAGAACATGGGATCTTGTAAAACTTCCTAAAGGTAAAAAGGTCATTCGTTGTAAATGGGTGTTTAAAAGAAAGAAGGGACTCAGGAGTTGAAGAACCCGGATATAAAGCAAGGCTTGTTGCAAAGGGTGACAGTCAGTGCCATCTTTCTTACAAAAGATCAAATGTTTCATGAGAGAACAAAACACATTGATATTCGGTATCATTTTGTTCGTGATATTATTGCTCGTGGTGATATTGTTGTTAGCAAAATTAGCACTCATGAAAATCCTGCAGATATGATGACTAAGTCACTTCCTATAACCAAGTTTGAGCATTGCTTAGACTTGGTTGGTGTTCATTGTTGAAGTTAAACCCTTAAGGGTTTTTGGAAGAGGTGAAGAACTTGTTTATTGAAAGTTCGCGATGAAGAACTTGTTCATTGAGAATTTGTGTCAAGGTGGAGATTGTTAGAATTAAGTGACCCAAATTCTTATTTAAATAAAATACGATGGAAAATAAAATAAAAGTAAAATCCATATAGAACTAGACTTCTTTTATTTTATTTTAGAATAAGGTTTTAAACCTTATTAAACTCCATCTATTTTATATTGATTAGGATAAGGTGTTGCAATCCTACTAGAATATGGCTTTGCAAGCCTATAAATAGACATAGTCTATTCCTCTTGTATTTGAGTAAAAATTTTTCGACATAGTGAATTTTCTTCTCCTCTGCCCGTGGTTTTTTTCCCGAAAGGGTTTCCACGTAAAATTTATGTGTTCTTTATTTTTATTTATTTTATTCTATTTTATTTTTCACACAACCAATATGGGCAAAATCAACTGGTAAGCACTAGTACAGCTGATACCAATTGGAATTGCTTCGAAAAAAAACCTAGAGTTTATTGTTTCGATTTACTACCAAAAAGAGCATTCAAGTCTGTACGGGAACAAAATTGGCTACCTTTTTTTTGTTTTAATATAATCACGGTGTTTTCATTCGTTTTACAGTTTAAGACTAAGATTTAAACTTGGTTCAAAATTTTGGAGAAGAAATCCATTTTCACTCATTCTAACCATCTATTGATATTGACTATCATGTTTTCAATCTCACTACCATTGATACATGTGCGAGTGTGGTGAAATTTATTAAATTTCAATCACCGAAGCTGTCAATTTTCAAGTTTAGAAAAGCAATCAATCAACTTGTGACGACTTTTTTGATGAGATCCAAGCATTTCTGGGTTAAGATGTCTTCATAAAGATCTATTTCTTAGCTTCAAAACACACTTTGAATCACTCGATTTCGAGTTTGAGAGCTCAAGTTATAACTATTTTAGTAAAAATGCGTAAAAAAATTTCTGAACGAGATTATTATAAAAATTATGAGTTTCGAGTTTTTAATTCATGTTCAAATACTATTGGCTTTGATTTTTAAGTTTAATTTTTATTGTATTTATTAGGTTTTACTATTTATTTATTCCAAATTTTGGAATTTTTTTTTGCAAGATTGCTTTCTTGTGATTTTTAGAAGCAATTTTTTCTCGATTTTTTAAAAAGTTGATTAGAGCCATTAATTGAATTTGTTGGGTTGATTAGATCCATCTTTCACTTTTTATTCTATATTTTCTTTATTTAGTTATTATTTTGAATATTTATTTTTATTCTTAAATTCATTATTTTATTTATTTTTATTTGTTTTCTTAAATCTATTTATTTTCTTCTTTCAAGTCGATTTAATTTTTCTTTCTCAAATTGAACAATTTGAATACGATCTTCTTCGCTTGCTTATTTATCAGCCATTATATATAAACAATAATCCATATTTTAATTACTATTCCTTGAGTTTATATATATATTTTATAAACCAAAAGAAATGTATATTTTGGTTAATTTTTTTAAAAAGGAAAAACATACTAAATATGAATAAAGATGATATGTTATAGATATGAAAATAATATAATAAACACAATTAATGGAGCATTTGTAATTAGGAAATTAATAAAGGTGAAAATAGGAGATTAAGGCAAAGTAAAGGATGAATGTGATAATTATAAATCATGTGATCTTCAACTTTGTGTTGTCAAATCTAAAGTCTAGAATTACTCACATCATATGGGTTTCATGTGTTTTTGTGCATCAGAAACCTCACGAGTCACGTGCAATGCAGCTGAATTTCACTCCCTTTTTCAGTATTTTTTTCTATACATAAAAAGACCCCTTATTTTATGAATACTAAATATTTCCTATTTCATACTTTGTTAATGCAAAAGTTTTCTTGCTAATCAATCTAAATATTGTTATTATGTAAGCTTTGAATTTGGATAATATTTTTATATAAAAGCAAAAGGCAGGTACAAATATAAAGGAAAATGCAACTGAAATTTCTTTTTTTTCAACTAAAATCCATGAGTTTACTTTTAATATCATTTTAGTCTTATATTTTATTATTTATTTACCTTTTGCTTTTTGTTTTTCATTCCCTTTAATAAAATTTATTAAAGAGTTAGATTGCTCCAAACGTTTCATGACTCACATTTTAAATTACATGCTCTTTCCATCAATTTAACTACTAAATCACATATAAAATCTTTATGCAATATAAGTTTTTAAAAAAGTAAAATACTATAGTTAACAATAGTTTCTATAAAAACATTAAACCAAGATTTTTACATCCATTTTTCTTTAATTTTTCATTTTAAATTATGTCAAATCTCGTTAAATTAACAATTTTAGTAAAAAGTACCTTATTGATATAACATTGATAGATTAAGGTAATAATTAAAATGTTTAAAAGTTTTGGGACCAATTTAGAATGATGGTTATAGTTTAAGGACCAATATTATATATATATCGTTTTACAAGTTAATCTCTCCTTAAATACTATTCAATGCAATAATAACAAAGTTAAAACAGTATTGTGATCGCATTACATGAAATCAAAAGATCAAAGCAATATGACAAAAATTTCTTCACTGTCAACTGCTTAGCTACCATTATACATCAACCAATATGGACCTAACTCATTCATCAAAGTCCCACACATACCAATTAAGATCACTTGGCTGTGCATGCATATACCGTCTTCAACCTAAGACACCGTGAGATCCAATGGACCAAAACTAATAATACCTTGGCACCATGACTAGGTAAACCTAAAGCACTGAACCTATCACTTGCTTAGTTTGTGTCTAAAATACAACCTCTAACAGTTAATGCACCATTGTTCAACCAAAAAGAAAAGCAGATGATGTTAGCCAGTAATTTTAAAAGGACATAAATAAAAGCTGATTAAGTCGGTATCCGGCTTTTCAGTCTTACCTTTCACTGTAGTTGTTTATATCTGGATCTTCTTGTTCTTGATAAAATTAGGAAGGGTCGTGGATCCAAACATCAGGTAATGAAGATTTGAATATTCGAAGCAGCAATGATGCCTTTCTGCTACCTTGCCTTTTCATTCCACGGCCCTTGTAGACACCAAGTTCAAGTGCTTCTCGTCCTTCTTCCATTGACCTTTTTCTAACAGCTGCTAGCAGAGATGAACCTTGACGGCTAATGCCATCCTCTATTTTTCCATTTTGGCCGGGTTTGTCATTAGCCATGTCATCAGGCTCTTCAATAGTTTGATGCTTGTCTTCTCCCTCAGTTTCAGCTCCATCAGCATCACTGACTTCATTACAGTCAGACTTGCTACTGCCCCACCATTTGTTTGTAATGACCGATAAGCCATCGGATGGGAATCCAAACTTAAATTCATCTGACATTGCCGCTCCCGTCATCAAGCTTTGATGGCTAAAATTCAGGGCCTGAGCTGTTTGTATGTTTCTTATCCCTTGCTGCTGTAAGTTCGGTAATGCTGAGCCACCTTGTAATTTGGGTTGTTCATTGTTTTGTGGTTGAGGTTGAGAGCTGCAGCATGCAGATCCATGAAATACCAGTTTGTACAAGTCTCAAACTATCAACAATAGAAGAGGAAAATTGTGGTTCAACAACAGTAATCATTTGCAAAGAAGCATGAAAAGCATAGGTTTCTCATGAAAGAAAGTCTTTACACGATCTTAATGACTGCAAAGCAGTAACCAACTGAAGGTTTGAAGAGCAGCAATCAAGGGTGAAGAATCAACCAAGCAAAGTGATTTTTTTGTTTTTGCAACAATGAATGGCCTTTAAACTTTTAATCTTCCATCTTGAAGCTGGGAGCAGGTCAGCGGATGAGCGGCCATACGATCAATACTCTAAAAGGTCTTTTTGATTTCGGTAAAATAAAGAGGTGAAGGACTCAAATAGCACCATCTTTAACACACACAAAGTGAGATTCCCGAGTCTTAACAGAGATGATATGGTAAGATACTTGTATTATCTCATTTCATCATCTGTTTGAACATTTAATCTACAACATTTAGGGAATCCTATTGAGATCTTTTTGAAGGGAAAACAGGCATGAAATTACAAGGAACCCAACATATTACAAACAAAAACAATATGCACAAAATCTTCTTTTAGAGCTCAACTTCCAAAAAAGCACTAAGATGGAGCCTACTCAAGCAGTATGGCCAAAAGATCCATTTGCCAAAATAGCAGGTCTATCCTCGTTTACACTGGATAATTTTCATCGATTTGTTTTCTTAAAAGAAAACAATAAAAAGAAGAAAAAGCTCAAACTTAAAATTTTCTAGGCTCCATGTTTTTCTACTCCTAGCTGGCTATGGCCATGTTGCTCCCACTCTTGATTTTTCTTGAAATACTCACGTATAACACTAGTAGCCAACACATATCCAAGCATAGGTACAAGAATATGACCCTCCAAGAACCCTTCAGTACATAGAAAAACTTAAAAAAATTGAACATAACCATGTTATAAACATACATCCGACCCTCACCCTAGTCCAAGGAACATAATCATGATATACATTTTTTCCTATGACAAGATATACAAAAGGCATCGACAGGTTTATTTAGCATTATCTTCAATAGTTTTTGTTAGTATTTAACTAAAGAGTTCTCCCTTCTACATAATTGATTGATAAAAACAAAAACTCTAAAGCATGCTAGCACTACTTATGGTGAATTATTTGTTTACAAAATTCATAAAAAGCACAAAACACACAGGTTACTATCTCACACAAAAAACACCAACTTGAACCCCAACTAACATAAATACTTCCAAGTTATCCCAAAGACAATCAAATCGAACAACTCTTTTGGGGTTATACCTCTGCCGATGAGCCTTTGAAAGCTCAGCGATTTCCCTTCTTCTTTCTCTAGCTGCATGCCTCTTGATTTCTTCGACGCTCTTTCCAGCTAAAAACTAAACCTCAGATTTAAAAATCACACAAATTGAAACAGAATATCAATTTCAAAAATACAAAATTAAAAGATTTCCCAAACAAAAGGGGAAAATAGAATGAAAAAAAAAAACCATGCCTTTTTAACTGTAGAGACTGTAAAGCAGGTATAAAGTCGAAATTTCCTGTTGTATACTAAAAATCTAAACCACCCATCAAAGAAGATGACAATATCTAACGATTCGATAGGAATTTGAGACATGGGATAAAAGACAAGGGACGCAAAAGGATGGAGCGAAGAAAGGGGTAGAAAGTTACCTTGCGGTGAGGCCATCTGTCGAGACCATTTTCACGGCAGATTTTCTTGAGAACAGAGGTGCAAACGCCTGAGGGATGAAGATTGAATATAGAAATCATAAATTAAAAAACACCAAAGTAACTGAATTGTCCAATAAAATGCTTAGAAATAAAATACCAAGAGTGGAAGCGGCGTCGTCAAGGGGAAGAGAGAAGAAGTCGGCAATGTCATCAAAAGAGAGAGATTGAGCAGCTGCTGTGGAGTTGGAGTTATGGTGATGTTTTAAGCTCATTTTTCCTTCCTATTTCCACTACTCTCGCCCTCCCTTTGGCTTTCAGAGTTTCTTTGTGAAGAATTGGATTGCAGGTCCTTTTAAAAACCACCCCTCCCTAATAATATATATGCCTTAAAATATTTATTCTTTCCGAAATTCAAAATTCACATTAATGGATTAAAATTATTTTATTAAATTAAAATTCATTATAACTTTATTTTTAGAGTATTTCTTTAACATTAAAATATGTTATAAATTTTATACTTTTCAAAAGTTGAAATTAAATCCCTATTCTTTTTTTTTTTAAGAATTTAGTGTTTTATTTTTCAAATTTCAAAATTAAGATTTAACTGTTAACATTATTGATTTGTTTTGTTAAATTTATTGATATGACATTTTAAAATAAAAAATACGTACTTAATAGCCATGTAATTAAAAAATAACGTAATAATTAACTTGCATTTAACAAAAAAATGTTAACAATTAGACTGAATCTTAAAATTTAAAAAGTAGAAAGACTAAATTTTGAAAATAAAAACACAAAAACTAAATTCTAAATTTTTGTAAAGTATAGGAACTTATGGAATATTTTGATTTATTTTTTTATTTCAAAAGGTGAAACTAACAGATTTAACAAAAATAAATTTAAGAATATTAAGCATTAACCTAAATTTAAAATTTGAAAAAGTAAAGAACTAAATTCTTAAAAATAAAAATAAAGGAATTAAATTTTAAATTTATGAAAAATAGAGATATTTTAACCAAAAACTATAATAATATTCTCTAATGTAAAAACAATAAATAAATAAAAGTCTACTTCCCAATTTCATATATCCACCGTTGTGTGTGTTACAATACTAGGCACATATATCCACCATTTTCATTAGTTAGCAGGCAGTAAATACAGTCTGTTTAGAATGAAGTTTCTGGTTCATCCTTCCATTCATTCAAAACCATCGTATTCAGAAGGCACCTGCATGCAACACTATTGCCATGCCCATATCTCATAATTATATGGCATGAAGATGTTACCCTTATATGGATGCTGCTCACTGTCTCCTGATATTTGTTGGAATAATAGTCAGATCACCATGTCTCATTCAATACTTTCCAACCATTCCTTTTCTAATTGTAATTCCCAACTACCCCTCATTTTCACATTTAATATGCTACAATTGTTAACCTTGCATTTGAAAATTGAACTAGTTTCCCATTCATCAATTCAACAAAATAGGTCGTAGTGAAAAAAGGAAAGAAATTGTAGGTGAAATACTCCAGAACTTGGAATCCCTACACATGTATGCATTTTACAGATTACATGAAAGGTTCTTTTCGATTAATTTATGGAGAACCTAAAGATTTAAAGAACAAAGATCTAATAAATACAAAGTCTGTCATAAGAAAGGCTAAAAAGGGGCTCAATGGAGAGATTACAAAAAGGATAAAAATGGCTGCTGATTAAGGTTGTTAACAGCAAAAGAATTTTCAAGCATACTTAACTGGGGAAGTAATGTCTTTCTCTTTTCTGCCAGCAAGGATCATGGAAATCTGGAGTCCTCTGCTAAATGCTTGGTTGAAGAGCAATCGAGTTTGAAACTCGGATACGAACGGGAACCATGACAAGATAGCTATGGGCATGAACAATATCAGACCCATGATATACTCATATCCCCTTGCTAGCTCCTTTATTGAGTCCCAGAACTTTAAGCTTTTCAACACTGGCCTCATTGCTTGTCCAATCTAGGGATGCCACAATGGAAAACAAACAAGAAAAACAACATTGGACTTTCATGAGAATATTGCAATTAATCAGTGGCATACTATGTTGCTTGTACTCTTCATTTATTTACGAAAATTATGTTTGACGCACATATAATTAAAGCACTAGTCATACTTGTTCGTCATAAGAGATTCCAAAAGCTTTTTAGTGTTGGTGTCATATATTGAGCATGTTAATTAAAAGAATATTAAATGTGCAACATGTAAACTGAGCAGCTGCTACTGTATGCCATGGAAAATAAGTGGCAACGTAATCTCTCAAGTTTTAAACTTACGAGAAGAATTGCCCATCCAGTCGGCAAGAAGGCAAGGATGGCAGCAAACAAATCCGATATTGTGAGGCCACATACTACAAATAGCACAGTCATGACTGACAAAAACCCAAGGAATAGAAGTGCCTTAAGAATCCTGAACATGAGCTGAAAGTCGGTACCAAATCTTCGCCTACCCATGGATACCATCTATAAACACGGGAACAAATAAGCAGGAAGAGAAAAGGTTAAATATTAATATACATGATACTTGAAAAATATTAGAAAAACATGAGATGAGTAGCCAGTGCCAGTGGAGCATATAGCCAGTTCTTTAAACATGAAGCTACTCTAACCATGTTTCTCATTTGTGTTTAAACGAATTTGCTTACAGATTCATTGCATACCTTTAACACCAGCAGCCCCGTTAGCATAACTAGCCAAGAAAGTCCGTAAACCTACAAAAATAACAAGTTAGAAGATAAGGAGAGGGAGGTATGAACTGCCAGAACAAAGAAAAATTCCCACGATGATACACAACTATTCATAGGCAAAAGCAAAGTGTAGGAAAATGAAGTATGAAAATTATACCAAAATCTTCTTGCTATGATGAGCTATATCAAGGTGGTAGACAATCCCATATTGGTAAATAAAGAAGCGAAATACAAGGATAATCTCAAGCAGCCTTCCCCTAATATTTGTGAATTTGAGGTGTTCTTG
This sequence comes from Gossypium arboreum, assembly GCF_025698485.1. Taxonomy (NCBI): domain Eukaryota; kingdom Viridiplantae; phylum Streptophyta; class Magnoliopsida; order Malvales; family Malvaceae; genus Gossypium; species Gossypium arboreum. The sequence continues at coordinate 6,206,502 of NC_069073.1, read as the reverse complement.
TTCTTCTTCCCACCATGATTCCCAACTTTTATCAGGGTTGATACCGATACCACCGCGATTTCCCATCCACCTCTTCCAATCTGTCCAGTCATCCACTGTTTTTTGCCAGTCAAAACCAGATGGATTGAACACAAAAGGGGCAAACAACCAGGATCCAACAAGGAACCACATGGAGACTGTTATGAACATATAAAGGCTTGAACTGCGATAGGATTGCCCATAAACTTCATAGAGGACCAAGAGAATGAGAAGCTCCAACCCTTTTACAAAATGACTTCTGGAGTACAGTCTGTAGTTATCTGCGAACTTTGCATGAAAAACCACAAAGCCACGACCAGTAGCTCGATATTTAGAACCTCCATGCAAGATAGTTCTTCCATAATAATGTGCTTTTGTACCAAGCTGGAAAGTAAAGAACACAGAGGCAAGTTGTAGTTGCATGATGATAAAGTCACCCAGAGCAGTACGGAACCCTTTTTCCAGGCCAATTTCCATAACCATGGGAAGCACAAGCAACAAGCCCAGCTGGAAGACAGACTGTGTTGCCAAAGCTTCTTCAAGGGCCTTGCTTTGATGTATGGTTGCATTCTCAATAATTTCTTGTTCCAATCCACTCATAACCATGTACAAACGTCCATATAAGAATACATATACGATAAGCACTGTAACCTGAAACATTGTAGTTCCCAAAATGCTGTCAGTATTTATCTCCATACCTACATAAAGGACAGCTGGGTGGGTGTTTTCTTTCACAATTAAAGACTCTAAATTTAATATACTTCCAGTTACTGCTGCTTAATTACCGAAGTAAATTTATGGTGACATGAGAATCCATCCCATGCATTTAAGAGATATATGACTATTCAACAACAAAGTGATCAGACTTCAAATACTACAAAAAGAATGTTAAAGCATTTAAGAAACGGAGGTTCATCTTGAAAACTTATTAGGCTATATAAAATTCTTAGCAAAGTAACTTTGTCACCAAAATATTTGGAGAACTCCAGTTTACTCTAGGTAACATACCATGCTACTGAAATAGAAGCCCACGGTTGTAAAGTAGAAAGATAGCATTCTATAGAAATCAAACCGACGCCCAAGCCGATAAACATCCCGGCTAAGTGTCTGCTCTCCATTTCCATTGGCAACCTTAGCCTCAAAAGCAGATATCTGATTCATACCAACATCACGCCCTTTGCCAACTTGGATATATTCATGATGCGTTACATAACCCCCACGCAAAGTAGAATTGAATCCTGAACAAGATAAAATAATTAACAAGCGCAATATAGCTTTAAGTTGGGTTTTTGGCTGACTGAAGATTACCAGCAAATATATCCTCGCTCAAGTTAATAATTTTTGAAGCTTTGCTTATGCCACCTCTTGTTAAATGGAAGATTCTGTCAAATATATCTGGATGACCATAATGGAATCTCACCCTGGAATGATAAGATATAAACAGTTAAAAGAAACTCTTCTGATAAAGCAACACAAACAAGGCAGCTCAAGCTCAACCAAAACCTTGCAAGGCCATAAAATTTGGACTTTGTGCAATCGTGCCATGTTTAATGGCTTAACTGATTCATATATAAAAGACAATCATCAAAAAATAAGTACTAAATACCATACTGAACATATAATATCTCATGAAAAATTCTCAGTGATTTCTTTCCAATTAATATATTGCAACAGACGGATATTCCCAGCTGCCTTCATTTCTACATTTTTCTACATCTTCCAAAAAAAAGCACAATATAAACCCAAGCAGCTCTCAAAGTTTTATTCGTATTATTGTTCCTCAGTAACCAACAAATTCTATTGTTATTATTCCTATTTAATACCTATGATATGTAATTCCTCTCTCTTGAAACCTATAAATACGAGTGCCCACAACTCATTTTGGGGGACTTGGCATTTCACAAACTCTATACAGTTATTTCTGCAATTCTCTCCCCTATTCTCCGTCATCCATAAATGGGGGACTTATTCTACTATTCAACCTTATTTCACCATCTCTCCACTTCTTACACCTACTGCTATGCTCAGCATTCAAGGTCTACTCCAGTTTTACTACCGTCTCTCCATACATCCTCTTTCACTTGTTTGCAATGTTTCTTTCTCTACCAAAAACCCTGTATATTTAAAACAGTCTCCAATCTTCCTCTTTGTTATCACCCTACCACATCCTGTTTTACTGGTTTTTAATGTTTCCCCATCCCATCAAAAGGAACCATCTACAGCCCCAATTGCTCTTCTTCTCCTGATAATATTTGCCCCTTTGCACAATTTACTAATGGCAAAATCATTTGATTCATTCCTTTCCAAAACATAAACCCAAATTCTTTCAGCTTAACCACCCTTTGATCAGTGAAGATCTTCACTAAATTAACTCTTAAATCATATTGATTATGGTCATCAGCAGAAAAGTTGACAACTTGTTCTTTGATTCAACCCAACCTTTTGCCATCAAACTCAATCCATTAACCTTTACTTAATTATCATCCTATATCCATTCTTCTATTACTTAAATGACTCTATGAAAGTGGTTTAAATCTGGTTTGAATAAGCCCAAAACCACCTTGAGCCTCCACAGTTCTAACTGAAAGTTGGTAACCACAGTTCTATTTACAGAGGTGTCCCAAAGTTGAGATGAGCGGGCCTCTTCAAATTTCCAGAAGCATATTATATTAGAATCAATATTACAAAGTCAAGTCTGAAACTGACCTCACCCATCGAACCTGACCCCACTAGAACCCCTAACTAGCCATGTAATTGAATTTGTTCATGAATTCTTCTGTCTCATTTGGCTCCTTTATTGTATAAATGATAAGGATTAAATATGACTGTCAATCATTACATGTAATATCACATAACTTCAAGGATTTAAGGAAGAAAGTTTAGGCCTACCTCAAAGGATTTGCCAGAATGCGTTGCCCAATTGTAACAAAACTAGTCTCTTGATTGGACATGAACCAAGCTAGAGAAGAAACACTGTCAAATAAATAAAAGCAAATACATATATTAATACCATCAAACAGTTATGTGTAACATCTTGTCACATTTTCACCAGCTTAATCGCAGTTATTATTCCCAAACATATCAAGCTAGTTCAACAAGGCAAAGGTATTAGTAAACTCACCTTCCAGTGAATATATGCTCCCTTAAACCCAATATTGATGGCTTTCTCTCCTTGTGGCGAGCTTTTAGAAATTCCTCCAAAACATTTCTCATTTTATAAGCCTCTTCAAAATAATTGTCCTGAGAACAAAGCATGGAAAAACAGTGTGTAATTTTGCTAAGACATCTTTGAAATTGGTAAATGAGGTTAAATTCCTAGAAATTATTTCTCATTTTTGTAGTTATTATCAAAGTAATAAACCCTCTGCAAACATTGAAAAAAATGAAAACTTCTGAATGCATCTTAAAATAGGTAAAACAAAAAGCTACCTGATTCATGTCTATCGTCTGAAGGGCTTCTCCACGAGTAAAAATAATTGCATGATTTTGATTTTCAGGCTTTCCTTCACCAATTTCTGTCGGGGGACCTGGCAGTCTGATGCGATATATTTCCTAGGAATATTATCATTTCCCATTTATTTATTAATAACATGATAACAAATGAAGCTAATTACGTAAAAGTTTGAAAGTATTCACTGATTCACAAAGATGAATTCAGGAGTTATTTGAACTTTTTACACAAATGAGGACTAATTCAGACTAAAATCTTCACCATTTCTAGTGCTCTTTCCTTTTTGATAATTATCAATATTAAAATGGCCACTCTTCAACATCTCTAGTACCTTATTTAACTACATTTCTGTCTTATATTAGACTTGAAGTACTACTACTAGTGTATAAAACTAGAAAAAGCAGTCCTATTCGCTTTAAAATGTACTCCGTACCTTAAGCCATGGATTTAATAACATAAAGGACAAGAAGATCAAGGCATGCATATTGTGAGATGGACATGTATAAACGGGACATATCACCCATCTAATATAAGCAAATTACATACTCAAACCTTCACTGACATGCTACATTAGCGTGACAATTAGAAACATCCAACCAAATAAAATCTGCGTAGAATAGGCTGCTAAAGGTAAAGGTCTAGGGCTGACTATCTGTTAGACAACCCGATAATACAATGGACACAGCCCAGGTAATTTCACGTGCTTGAATTCACATGCTTGTAACACCTTGGTAATGCATCGCGATCCTCCATCTAATGTAAGTTGGCCAACATAAGCAAAAGTGACATACATTGACTCCTATTGATTGTGTAAATAGGCTACTTTTAACACAAATTCAGTTCATCTAACACATTTATACTCTTACAAAAAATAATAAGCATTTAAAATTAATGTACTTACCGTTTGTTATATTTTAATATATTTACCTAAACATTAATACATTTCATCCAATGAAACAGGTTATCGTCTATGGTATCCTGTGACATTGTTAATTAATGCGAGATGCTGTACCAACTATTCTTTTTGCAATATGCAGAACTTGAAACATGATTAGGTTAAGACAGCTTAAATTCTCATCCTTAAGCACAGTTCAAAAAGTTATTTGTACAATAGGATGTGATAAAACACACACTCATATTGTAAGCTAAATCCGTATTAGACAAGTGTCGTTTCCTACCTCGTCCAACTTTTCACCTCCCTTGACAAGAACAGAATAATAAACCTTCTGAGATTTTTCCTCAACTGTCTCCTCTCTTTCATCGATATAAGCAACACGCAGAGATGGATACCTTTGTAGTTTCAAAATATGTAAAGATGAAATCAGATTTCTATTCTACATCGAGAACTACGAGACTGAAATAGTGAGCACTTACGTTAACATGAGATTTAGAATGTTAAGGTAACAACTGCGGTCTCGCTGATCAGAAGATTTTTTCTGAGCCCCATAGACTTGACAGGAAACAACATAGGTGAACTTCATATTGGCCAACGCTTGTGCTTGCTCCATGTATCTTTGATCATTCTCAAAGGCCTGGAAGCCTCCCAAAATTTCTACAAGGGAACAAATGAATACTTAAAGATAGTTTCATCATATCATCTTTTAAAAGAAATTGGACATGCAAAAGATATTTATTTGAAATTGCAATTATCAAAGGGGAAAAACAAACCAGAGTCATCTGAAAACTCTAAACAGTATTGGAGTTCTAGAGCCTGCCTGTAGTACATCATCCCTCTCACTGGCAGAAAGAATGGCATAGCTCAAGTAAGAATCTATGTAGTTAAAGCTAGTGAAAATAAAATGATATTTTTGACGTTTCGAGACCTGTTTTGGAGAGTGTCTGTCCTCTATAAGATACCCACTTTCGGATTTCCTCTTTCAGATGAGCTTCCTCACTCTCATCTTTGTTTCCAAAAGGTTGCACTCGCTCTAGAAAGTTGTTCCACTCATCTAGTTTACAGTTGCAAATGTCCTTTGGTCATATGTTTTTAATACAGCAAAAGGCATAAAATAGAAAGACATCACAAATTACCTGGATATATTCTCTGCAAGTAAAACAAAATTGATATTCCATCCTCATTTTCCTTGGTGAGTTCCTCGTCTGAATAAAGAACATCCTCTTTGTAGTATGGAGTCAAAACACTGAATCAGAGCAGCAGTATAAGTGACAGTAGAGCATCCATCTAAATAATACATCTTCTAAAAGAGACAACCACAGTGCCCATGTTCATATTAAAAAAAAAATTGAAATCACAGTAGCTGATCATGACAATACTTATAAGGAAAAGAAAAAAAGTAATGTAGTTTAAACAAGTTAAAAACCTCAGTTATGATCCAATTAAAGCAACAAGCTCCCGCTGTCGGTTGCAAAACTGTTTTTTAGCACACTACCATCATAGATCATTAAAAGAAAACTTGCCCTTTCCCAGGCCTTGTTTCAAATAAGTGTGGAAATACCATGTATTATCTTTCCATTTCTTGTATATAACTTGTAAATATCCTGTTCCTAAAGTTTAGGGATTAGATCACTTAGTTCTAGGTAGAGTTTACTTTCCTCCTTTTATCTCTTTTATCTCTTAAACTTCTAGTCTATAAAATAGATGTGAAACTAAAGGAATAAAACAAGACAGAATTTTTACAACATGGTATCAAACTAATCGATCTTCCTGGAAATTTTTTCTCCTTCCTTCTAAATTCACTGCTAGCTCTTTTTTCTTCTTCTCCATCAGTTTTTTCCTTGTGCTAGTAACATTTTTTCCAAGGCCTTCCTTCATTGCCACAACACTATTTTTTTTGACAACCATCTTTTTTACCACAACCCTAATCTCTTTTTCAACAGTAAATCAATCCTTTCCATACAGTTTTTTGGGGTCCTTCATCGTCTACCATTATGTTGGAAACTACTTCTGCCTCTCCTATGCAAACACAGATCATACAAGAATAGCTTTCTCGCCCTACTAGTAAGCTCCAAAATATACTAGCAGCCCATCGACTCAATAGTTGAAATTATCTTGAGCAACCTTCTCCAAGTACATGTTCATTGGCTTACTTAGGTACACACCTGTTGGCTTTCACGTTTCTAACCCCAGCCCATTCCCATTTTGGGTGGAATGGATCTACTAATTCATTTATTCGAGTTAGAAAAGAGGGATAGGATTACAAATAGGGACATAAAAAATCCTGAAAATTAGGGCCTTGCCACCATGCGAATCTCAACAATCACTTGTTCTGATTCTACATATAATTTTTTTGTGAATTCATGGATTTTACACTCTGGAGCAACTGATCATATGAACCCTATCTCAAACTTGTTTACCACTTACACACCCTGCCCTAGTAATAAAAAAAGTTATTGTCGTCGATGGTATTGAAACCATCGCAACTGACATAGGAAATATTTCTATCACATCCACTCTTGTCCTTCAAAATGTTCCCCATGTTCCTACCTTAGCTACTAATCTTGTTTCTATTCAGAAGTTACAAGAGACTTACACTGTCATGTTACATTTTACCCCTCTTCCTGTGAATTTCAAGACCAGGATCCTAGGAGAATTGGATGTGCTAGAGCAAAGGATGAATTTTATTTCCTTAAGACATCCACCAACCCCAATGTCACAGCCTACTTTATCTTCATCTTTCCTTTCTTCTACAAATAAGGATGCCATTTGATTGCATCATTCTCGTCTACAACACCCTTCTTTTTCCATTTTAGAAACTATGTTTCCATATTTGTTTAAGGGGTTCAATATTAGTAATTTCCACTTGTAATTTGTGAGTATGTCAAACATACTTGTGTCTCATTTTCCATTAGCAATAAAATATCTTTTTTTAAATTCACGATGATATCTGGGGACCATCGCCTGTTCAAGACATTTTTGCTTCTAGCAGGTATGTTCTGTTTATTAGCGATTGTACTCGAGTCTCTTGGATTTTCTTGTAAAAAACAAATCCAATGTTAATCATGTCTTTCCCACCTTTCATATAATGATTCAAAATCAATTTGGTACCCAAATAAAGTGGTTTAGATCTGACAATGCCAATGTCTACTTTTAATCATGTTCTATCTCCCTTCTTCTAAAAAGAGGAAACTATTCATGAGTCTTCTTGTGTTAACACACTCCATCAAAATGGTGTTGTTGAGCGAAAAAATTATCATCTCACTGGGCCCCTCTTATTTCATCATAACATACCAAAATAATATTAAGGAGAGACAATTCTTACTTCTACTTATATTATAAATAGACTTCCTTCAAAGAGTCTAGGGTAAGTCCAATGGACTTATTTTCTACCTTTTTTTTCCGACATTTGTCCCTCTAATAATCTTACTCCTAGGATATTTGGTTGCATTTCCTTTGTTCATGTCCATAATCGAGGAAAATTAGACCCTAAAGCCATTAAATGTGTGTTTCTTGGTTACTTTCTACTCAAAGGGCTACAAGTATTTTCTTCCACTAACTAGAAAACTGTATGTTTCTGCTAATGTCACATTTGTAGAAGACAAACCATACATAGTCTTATCTTTAAGGGGGTTGTCTATTATGGAAGATAAGGATTTCTTTCTACCCGAAATTTTCAATCAATTTGTGTCATAGTCACCACCTAGTCAGTCTCAATCTCAATCACCACTTGATCAATCTATGGCTCAGTCTGAGTCTCTTATTATCAATCTAATGTTAGTACCTTAAACTTCGATTGTTGAACCTCTAGTTGATAACCTAATATCTTTCCCAACTATACATCCAATATAGGATAACAAATATGAGGAGTACTCAAGGAAAAAGGCTCACACTTTGATCTAGCATAGGCTCAATCCTCTAACCTGACTTTTGAGACTGAGATAACACCACCAAACCTGAACCTATTCCACCTTTAATTGTTGAACAACTTCCTAAAACTCAACCTGGTAATCATGATTTACCTATAGCTACGAGAAAAAGAATCCAAGAATGCACAAAAAGACCTTTATACCCATTATCCCACTGTGTATCCTTTCAGAGATTCTCACCATACCATAAGAACTTGCTTACCAGTCTAAACGAAATTGCTATTCCAAACACTTAATTGGAATCATTGTCTAAGAAAGAAATGGATGCCTTAGAAAAGAATGAGACATGGGAAGTAGTTTATCTACCAAATGAAAAGAGAACAATTGGCGTAAATGGGTGTTTTCTTTGAAATTTAAAACTGATAGGTCGTTGGAACGTTACAAAGCAAGACATGTTGCTAAAATGAACATTGAATACAGTGAGAATCTTGTTGTCATCTGTATGATGTAAAGAACGATTTTCTTTATAGAGACTTTGAGAAAGAAATATATATGAGCATTCCACCTAGGTTTGGAGGAGTCAAAGGGAACAAGGTATGCAAATTAAAGAAAGCCTTATATGGCTTTAAACAATCACCTCTTACTTAGTTTGGAAGGTTTACCAAGGTGATGCTAGTTATGGGATATAGACAAAAACCAAGGAGAGCCCACCCTGTTCATCAAACACTTGACTTCAGGGGGAGTCACGACTTTGATAGTCTACGTAAATGACATTATTGGGACAGGGAATGATGAAAAAGAGAAGAAAATCCTACAACAATGTCAGACCAGAGAATTTGAGATCAAGGCCTTAGGAAGATTAAAATATTTCCTTGGGATTGAGGTTGCTCATTCTAAACAAGGGATCGTTGTTTCACAGCAAAAGTATGTCACAAATCTTCTTAAGGAAACAAAAATACTTGAGAGAAACTCTGTTTCAACACCAATCGAGCCTAATCATAAACTTGTCGAGGCTATTGAAGACCAAACCATAGACAAGGAAATGTATCAAAGGTTGATTGGAAAACTCATCTATATTACTCACACTCAACTAGACATAGCCTACACTGTAAGTGTTATAAGTCAATTCATGCATGTTTCTGAGAGAATTCATCTTCAAAATGTCTATCTTGTTCTACATTACTGAAAAGCTAATCCTGGAAAAGGAACATTATCCAAGAGAAATTCTAAACTTATCCTTGAAGCCTACATCGATGTAGATTATGCTAGGTCTCCTATAGATCGAAGGTCTGCCTTAGGCCATTGTATGCTTCTTGGAAGCAACTTAGTGACATGGCAGAGTGAGAAACAGAACATTGTGGTTAGATCAAGTGCAAAAGATGAGTTTAGAGCAATGGCAAAAGGCATTTGTGAGTCGTTATGGCTGAAGGTTATATTGGAAGATTGAAGATGGACCAATAAGGTTATATTGTGATAACAAATCAACCATTAGAATCGCACATAACCCAGTGCAACATGATTGGATTAAGAATATTGAGGAAGATAGACATTTTATCCAAGAGAAGCTAGAGAATGGGTTAATTTGTACTCCATATATCCCTTCGAAGGGGCAACTAGCAAATGTCTCTACAAAAGGGCTTGACAATGACACTTTCCATTGAATTATCACCAAGCTAGGAATGGAAGATACCTACTCACCAGCTTGAGGGGGAGTATGAAAAATACCATGTTTTATATTATCTTTCCATTTCTTGTATATATCTTGTTCGTAAAGCTTAAGGATTAGAACATTTATTTTTAGGTAGAGTTTATTTCCTTCTTTTATCTCTTGTACTTCTAGTCTATAAAACAGATTGTGTAACTAAGGGAACAAAACAAAACAAGACAAAATTTCAATCTTTACAACAATAAGCAAGCAGTGATATTTCGGTAATTTGATGTTTTCAATGACTGACCTAAAGGAAAGCATGTCACGAACTTTTGGAGCGCTAGGCATATTCATAAATAAGGAATTCGCAAAAAATGTGATGCGTCGCCGAGCCTCCAAATTTGGAGGCACATTTATAGCTGATTCTTTAACAGTCAAAAGCAAATATAGCCTAATGATCTGCAAAAAAGACATATATATATAAGTAGACTAGGAACAAAACATTGGTGTGAAAATTGTTACATGATGAAAAACCAATATGAGTTCATCTTAAATTGACCTTCTCCCTCCACGTCTTCATTTGTATAAGATTAATATTTATCTTTTCGAATCTCTGCTCTTTCTTTTGATCGCCTTCATGATGACGGTGAGCTCTTGCGATGATTCTACAAAGGAAAACTTATAGGTTAGTTTCTCCCAATAAAATTGACACAACATCAACTACAAAGAAGTTTTTATTTTACAGCACTTACCCACTTCCATTGACCATAACATCCTGTGTAATAATTTCCATGATATCCTGTAGGACATTGATTATCTGAGATCTGAATGTATCAACATCTTCTACATTAGAAAGCTGCCACATAGAGAGAGTTTAGCATGGGAAAAGACCACATTATTAATAAGTTTTATAACACCATAGAGAAGTTAAGAAATGTGAAGAAAGAATCTTACCAAGATCCCTAGAAACTTCTCCAACCTATTACTGAGTGCAGGCAGCCCACTCATCCGAAAGTCGGTCAAAAATCTCCGCTGACGTATGCTCATGTCCACTTCATAACAAATCTCTTTAACAATCCTAAAAGTAAAGAGAAGAGAAAAGAATTTATTAGACTTTTTTTATAAAGGGGATATTCTCATTGCTAAACAAGCCATGATGCTATTTAAGATCATGTTTTAAAAGTAGTTCAAGTTCATGATATGCTGCTTCAGCCTTACAGCCTATCTGCGTCATCATCCAGGAGGTTATATAGTATATCTCTGAGAGTCTCATAACATTCTATCACTGCTGAATGCATATAATCATCTGTCTCTATCTTCTTAAACAACCCTGCATCATCCTTCTTTTTAAAATCTTTTGCCATGTCCAATGCAATAGGAATCTGTCGTGTTATAAACCAGAAAATAAGATACAGGATCTTGCATTGAGATCAAAATTAATATAAAAAACTACATCTACCAACCTTGCTAGCAAGCAAGAAAGGAGGCCACTGGACAACAGAGACATCACTTGATGAAGATGGTACAAGTAGCAAATCTCTATCCCTGGACAACAACGGCAAAAGAATATATCAGAATTCCCTATCTAATACATTTAAGATTGAATAAGCTTCATTGACAGACAATTTAGCGAGGAATTGCCCAACCTATCGCTGATCAGATCCTGCATCCGCATAGAATGTATAAACTTATTCCAAACAAGAGAAAAACTTGCAATATTCTTTCTTTCAGTTGCCTCATCCTGTCATGTGGAAATGATCATTTTTAGCAAAGAAACAACAAAATGAAGTACAGGCTCCATAATGTATACATTATGCATAAAAAAATCCAGATATTGGCTTCCTTATGCTCAAAAGAACAACATTTTGACTTTGATGATAATTGAGACAATCATGAGTAATCACATAAACAGTACTGTATCACTTGAGCACTACCGGAGTCCTTTTTCTGTTATGCTGATTTGGTGATGGAACAAGACGACGACAGAAGGCTCTAGGAACAGATTCAAATCTAGACCGCAACATTCCCAATGTCCGTATCTGGAAATGCCAAATGAAGGAAAACAACAGTAAAAGATAATCAGTATTGTCTAGCCCCCAGAAATACAGAAATCAATTCATTTCTTTTCACCAAAATCAAATATAGATCACATAAGGCAACTAAAATTTTTTATTCAGACATGCCTTGAAGGTACAAGAATAAGTTGGCCACTAACCTCACCCAAATGGCTGAAAGCACCACGAATCCCACCAAAAAGAGTGGAAAATATAGCATACCATATTTGGGCATCCATAAAATATACCTATAGGAAAATAAAACGATAGTAGTTAATTTACAAAGAACCTGTTTAATAATTTTAAGTACCTCAAAACAGCATAACTTTTGTCATTCCCAAAAGTTTCTACATGCTAACTTACCAGGACAATTGGAGACCAAATAGCAATAACGACTCCAATGTTGTGAGTTTTTACTGCAGAAGATTAAACACGACTTAGTACGGACCATAGCCACATAAAGGATAAATAAATAAAACAAAGACAAAGTAAAGAATAGTAGATGCAGAAAGAGGGAAGAGGTGGTTCAAGGTGTTGTTGAAGGTCATACCCTCTGAAAAGAATTCATGCCACTGATAATTATCCACATGCAATTCCATGATTATCTTGGTCGGTTGAACTAGTGGCAGTATCTATCAGCACATAACGTAAAAAACACCCTCAAAAAATTTCACATATCCTTTAGGGAAAGAAAGAAAAAGGCAAAAAGCAACTTCTTTAAATGTGTTCACAAGTGCAATATTTTGTTAACAATTAACTCAAATTCAAAAAATCCAATATGTTCTTGCTATTGTTGCTGCAGACCTCCACTCTCAGATTCCTGTACTTTAAGGTAGTTGAGAAATTCCTGTACTTTAAGGTAGTTGAGAAGATTTTAAACTTTTTTCAATTCTTCTAGAAATATGGTAACTAGCATCTTTAAATGTTCAGTCTTGCACAGGGCTGTCAGCACATGCATAAAATACTTTTTTTTAAATAATGACTGATACAGATGCAGAAAATGCATATGCACATCTAACTCCAAATATATGGGAAAAAACCACAGGCAAAGATAGCAAGAACATTTCAAACATGAAAACATTGAGGCTCCCTTTGGTTGTTGCTCTTCCTACTGCCTTTACTCGCAAATTTTGCAATGAAGGAAAAGGAATTAAGAAACTTTGAACTCATGCATTTAGCTAAAATGTAAATAACAACTGAATCATAAGGGACGTCATGACAATCTTGTGATCTTTAATGAAATCGGACAGCTACGAGTGGATGATGATATTTTTCATGGGATAGAACTAATGAATTTTCATAAGCCTATCAAATGTATATTTTTGCTAAACAATTAGAGAGTTTTAAGTCACTGAAACTCTATTGTACCTAGTTTAGGAGTCAATATACATACATAAATATGTCTAAGCAAACACATACACCAAAAGTTTTCTCAGGTTTCGGAAGATCTGTTCAAACTGAAATTTGCATTCTTTAAAACACGTGTGTTAAAACAAGTGCTTGATTATTAGCTTTCCACTTTAAGGCAAATTACGCATAAAGTGAAACAGGAGAAATCACCTCCACATAGTAGCTGAATGCTAGTTTGCTGATTAGTAGCAGAATCCAAAACATTGTATACCTGAAAATATGAAAAAATGGAATCCATTCACTGGAGAAAAGGCTTGTGCATGTCATAGCACAAATGTATCGATCTTGAATTTTGGAAGGGAAATACAAACATGATTACAAATACAATGACTAGTAAATAGAAAGAAATTATCTCAAAACCTCCCCCCCCCTTCCCCAACCACCTGTTAGAAAGTATTCTCAACACTGAATAAGGAGGGAAAAGAAAACTCGTTATCTTACTTCAGAAGTGAGAAGAAATCCTCATGCATGCCTCTACCAACATACAACTTTGGCTGCATTGTGGCACAAATTAGATAAGGAGCTGAACCTTCTAAAAACCAAGTAACTAGGTACAGGAAAAGAGGCATACCGATGTCAACTAGAGAAAGAAATTCACTGAAAACTAAATATATAAGTTATACTTGCCTGAGCCCACCACATAAAAAGAGTGACTATTCGCCAGTTTGAGCGCTCCATCCCTCTCCGTAAAGGTGGAAGTAGAAATATTATAGCAGCCAGTATATTGGGTATCAAATATATTGCAAGACAATAATTATACAATGACTCATTCTGCCAATCATTAATCCAACTGCTGAAGAACCTTACAAGACCCGTTGGATTTTGTACAGAGCTAGAATAAGCAAGTGGTAAAACCACTGCCCAGAAAGCCGCTATGGCAAATTTTGCAAGGTACCGGAGTATTTGGGAAAAGTTTAAGCTTCTCCAGGCATTGAAACTAAGAATTATATCCAGAGTAGCTGCATGAAAAGTGATATTGAATCACAAAAATCTTAAATCTGGTACTAAAATAGGAAATATCTAAAACTTCAAACTATAATAGCAATGACTTATTAATTAACAAATTTCTGAAGCAAAGCAACCACTTGATTATACATCGTTTTGAGGATGATTAACTGCATTTGCTTCTATGTAACCAAATATTAATAAAAAGAAATTCAACAAGCCAAGAACAACCTAGTACCTTGCAGGAAATTGAGAAAAGCAGCAGTAATGAAAATAGTCAACACCTTTCTGAACACATCTTCGTCAAAAAAGCCAAGAAGAGACCCAGAGTTCCATGCAACAATTAGCATAGCCTGAAAACCACAAGATCATGTGATGGAGTAAATTCTTTCAGGCGAATAGAAAGGAACAAAAACTGCATGTTCAGACATTAATTCACCTGAAAAGCCATTATAAAGAATATCCACATTCGATCGAAACTTCTGTAAAGATGCCAAAATGTTCGGGCTTCAACAAAATTCGTTTTGGGCTTTCTCTTTCCAGCAGTGATTTGATTATTTGTCTGTAAGCAAACAAAAAAAAAAATCAACTTAGATCTTTATAAAGATGAAAGAGCCAAATTCAACAGTAGCCGGCAACAGTAGAATGTGAAAACCAGAAATAGACAACAAAAGAATGTGATGAGATTTAACCCAAATAAAAAGGAGACACAATCATGAAATGAAGGTCTTTCTCTGACTTCTATAACTTTAAGTAAATTAGGCATAGTGTTTTTGTTACCTGATCAACTCTAGTTTTCTAGTTGTTTACATTTACTGTGCATAATTTGGTAGTCTTGTAACGGATAGTATCATAAGTTGTATGCTCTCTCTCTCACACACACACAAAGAGAAAATTGGGGCATTTTCCAGCATCTTCACAATAAAAATTTTGAATAAATCCAACCCCAACCCAATGTCTCTACTTTTGATTGCTGTCTTAGGATCTCAGTAATAAATCTTTTGACTTCCAGACTTGACATCAAAACTCATAAATAATAACCCTAAATCTCTTACTTTTGTAAATTCAAAGCCAACTTCAAGCTTTATAGGCAGATTTGTTATGCATATGCCAAGAAACTAATACAATAATGTTTTTTTCCTCCATATGGAAAATAAATAAAGAAAACAAATAAATCCTAACCCTTAGAAAGTGATCCAAAGGGTTTCCAAACCTAATCCACTATACTTCTACACCAGAGAAGCAACAAGAGTTTCCGATAATGGGCACATACAATTTTGTTTTCCTATATCAGCAAAGGTGGCTGACGTACCTTCCAAAAGACAGCTGAGAGGGTGGGAAGTGGAAAGAGAGAAAAAGAAAATAATGCTAAGAATTACATGTGCTGTTTATAAAATTTTCACATTTCCCAAAGACAATGCAGAATAGGAGACTGAATGAAAATTATACAAAGCATTCTCAATATCTAGGAGACAGTTAACAGTACATGACAGTAAAAAGTTTTACCAAGTCAAGTACTGTTGAAATTTTTTACTAAGTCATGACTATTAAAAGTTGGTCAAAAAGAAACATTGCATCTGTTAGCCAAGAATAATGGAATTCAAGTTGTGTTTGCCTAGCACTAAATAACTATGAGAATTGACGAAAGGTGTTCTGCTCACCTTCGTTTAACATAATATCAATGTTGAAATATGTGAAACCCATATATTTTGTATTTTGGGATATATTTTAAAGTTATTTAGGTAGATAAATCTTAGAATAATATTTTAGTAGTTTATTAGAATAAGGAAATTATTTTCCCAATTAGGTTATGACTCCTTTCTCTATTTAAATTCAGTTGTTTAGTTAATAATAGACAAAACAATTTTATTAAATGCTCTCTTGAAAACTTTCATGGCATCTGAGCTAGGTTAGCTCTAGTAGCATCATGGTTAAAACAGCCTTCCTTGGAGATAAGAGATCCAGCAATCAAACAGAGGAAGAAAGTTTTACCGTTGAAACAACTAATGAAAATTATGAAGCCCAAAGTTCTCTAGAAGAGTCTCTATTCACTAAGGAACAACTAAAGCATCTACACAAGCTTTTTCAATCACCACAATTTCGGATGAATTCTTATCTTCCTAACTCATCCAATAATCCTTCTTCCTCCTTTACCCAATCAGGTACTGATTTTTCTGCTTTTTTCAGTGTCAAGCCTTGTAAAACAAACACGTGGATCGTTGATTCTGGAGCTAGTGATCACATGATTAGTAGTCATTTTCTTTTTTCAACTTACACACCTTATGCAGGAAACAAAAAAATTAAAGTAGCAGATGGGTCGTTCTCGACAATAGCCGGGAAAGGCACTGTTAAAATTTCACCTTCCTTGGTTTTACATGATATTTTACATGTGCCAAATCTAGCTTGTAATCTCATATCGATCAGTAAATTATCCCAGTCCTCGAATTGTCATGTCATATTTGACTCCTCTATGTGTAAATTTCAAGACATAGTCTCGGGGAGGATGATTGGCAATGCTAAAGAATCTGGTGGAATTTACTTTCTTGACGACGACCGTCTAAGTCAACCAACAACTACTTTATGTTTAAATTCTACTTCTAGTTTTGATAAGGTTATGATTTGGCATTATAGGCTTGGACATCCTAATTTTTACTATTTAAGATATTTGTTACCTAATCTATTTAAAAATAAAAATCCTTCTTCCTCAAAAATATAAAGCTTCCAAACCTTTTTTGTTAATTCATAGTGATATTTGGGGACCTTCAAGAGTCTCAACTTTTTCAAGAAAACGTTGGTTTGTCACATTTATTAATGATCATACTCGCATTTGTTAGGTGTTTTTATTAAAAGATAAGTCTGAAGTTAAAAATGTGTTTCAGTCTTTTTATGCTATGGTGAATACACAATTTAGTGTGAGAATAGAAGTACTTCGGAATGACAATGGTGTGGAATTTTTTAGTGACCAATTAGGTGTTTTCTTAACCAAACATGGTATAGTTCACCAAAACTCTTGTATAAATACACCACAACAAAATGGGGTTACAAGAAGAAAAAATCGACATCTTTTAGAAGTAACTAGAGCCTTGATGTTCACTAGTCAGGTACCACATTATCTTTGGGGCGAAGCCTTGTTAACAATTACATATCTTATTAATAGAATGCCTAATAAAACTCTAAACTATAGAACTCCTTTCAGTCTCTTTAAAGATAACTTTCCTAACTCTAAATTGATCACAGATTTATCCCTCCGAATTTTTGGGTGTAGTGTTTTTATTCATCTTCACAACCAAGGTAAACTAGATTCTAGAGCAAAAAAATGCGTCTTTGTTGGCTATGTTTCTCATAAAAAGGGTTACAAATGTTACGATCCAATTGATAGGAAGATTATTGTTACCATGGATGTCACATTTATTGAAACGCAATCTTACTTTGATTCTAATCTTCAAGGAGAAAATTATAGTAAGGAAGATTCTATAATTGATCAAGAAAACATTAGGAATATACAACATAGGGATTCTAATAATGAGGAAGGTGAATTTATAATTAACACAGAAATTAATAATGTTAATGTTGTTAATTAAAAGGAGTTTGAAGATGTAGAGTCTGATCATAAGAATAAAGAATAAACAAAGGAGTTAATTGTTTACTCAAGAAGATATCGAAATCAAGGAAGTGGAATCCACCAGATTCATCACCAAGAATCCGACCCGCAAGATCTTGTCAAAAGTCCAGGTAAAGCTCATAATCCAACCAATGAATTTTCTAATTTAGATATTCCAATTGCTAAAAAAAAAGTGTTAGAAATGTTGTCAAAAATCTCATGTCTAACTTTGCATCCTATAAAGCCTTGTTTTCAACATTCTCAACCTTTGTTTCGTGTCTCGATACTGTGAAAATACCCAAAAATGTGAAAAATGCTCTACAAGTACCTGAGCAGAAGGAGGCTACTTTAGAGGAGATGCGTGCTTTTGAAAAAAAAAAGTACATGGGAAATAATGGAATTACCTGTAGGGAAAAAAACTGTGGGCTGTAAATGGGTGTTCACAACCAAATTCAAACCGGATGGATCTTTAGATAGATACAAAACCTGACTGGTGGCTAAAGGGTACACTCAAACATACGGGATAAATTATCTTGAAACATTTGCTCTAGTAGCCAAACTAAATTCTGTTACAGTTCTTTTATCAATTGTTGTTAATCTTAATTGGTCCTTACAGCAACTAGATCTGAAGAATGCTTTCTTAAATGGGATACTTGAACAAGAAATTTACATGAATTCTCCTCCAGGTTTTGAAGAAAAATTTAGAACTCGAGTATGTAAGTTCAGGAAATCTTTGTATGATCTAAAGCAATCTCCTCGAGCTTGGTTTGAACGGTTCACTCAAGTTGTGAAAAAACAAGGTTACTCACAAGGGCAAGCTGATCACACAATGTTCTATCGACACTCACAAAGAGGTAGAATAGCAATTATTATAGTTTATGTCGATGGTATCATTCTTACAGGAGATGATGTGGATGAAATAAGGCGTCTCAATGAGAATCTAGCATTGGAGTTTGAGATCAAAGACTTGGGTCCTTTGAAATACTTTCTTGGAATGAAAGTTGCTCGATCAAAGAAGGGTCTTGTGGTCTCTCAGAAAAAATATGTGATTAATCTTTTAAAAGAGGCTAGGATGAGCGGTTGCCGCCCAGCTGACACACCAATTGATCCAAATGTAAAATTCGGAAATAAAGAAGGTCGATTAGTTGATAAAGGACAGTATCAAAGATTAGTCGGTAAGTTAATTTACTTATCATATACAAGGCCAGACATAGCTTTTGCAGTGAGCTTAGTGAGTCAATTTATGCACTC
Source organism: Gossypium arboreum (assembly GCF_025698485.1). NCBI lineage: Eukaryota > Viridiplantae > Streptophyta > Magnoliopsida > Malvales > Malvaceae > Gossypium > Gossypium arboreum. The sequence goes on along the minus strand of NC_069073.1, from coordinate 6,187,360 downwards.
CCCAATGGAGGAACATGAAGAAGCAGTGTTTCGGATTCTGAGATACTTGAAGAGTTCACCTGGAAAGGGCTTATTTTTCTAGAAATACAAACAAAAAGGAACTGAAGCTTATACAGATTCAAACTAGGCAGGCTCAATAACAGATAGAAGATCTACATCAGGATACTGTACATTTGTTTGGGGAAACCTTGTGACTTGGCGAAGCAAAAAACAAAATGTTGTAGCAAGAAGTAATGCAGAGGCTGAGTTTAGATCAATGGCTCAAAGAATTTGTGAAATGATATGGTTAAAAGGAATTATGGAAGAGCTGAGGAAACCAATAACTTCACCAATGAAGTTGTACTGTGATAGCAAAGCTGCTATTAGTATTGCTCACAACCCAGTCCAACATGATAGAACTAAACATGTTGAGATTGATAGACACTTTATCAAGGGGAAGATTGAAGAAGGCTAAATGTGCATGCCGTTTGTTCCTTCAAAACAACAGATTGCTGACATACTCACCAAAGGGCTCTCTAAGACAAGCTTTGATTTTCTTGTAAGCAAGTTAGGCATGATTGATATATATGCACCAACTTGAGGGAGGGTGTTGAAATATGTGAAACCCATATATTTTGGGATATATTTTAAAGTTATTTAGGTAGATAAATTTTAGAATAAATTATTTGAAATATTCTAGAATATTTTATTTTATCTTTTAGTAGTTGAATAGAATAAAGGAATTATTTTTTATCTTTTAGTAGTTTATTAGAATAAGGAATTATTTTTTATCTTTAGTAGAATAAAGGAATTATTTTTTATCTTTTAGTAGTTTATTAGAATAAGGAAATTATTTTCCCAATTAGGTTATGACTCTTTTCTCTATTTAAATTCAGTTGTTTAGTTAATAAAAGACGGAACAGTTTTATTAAATGCTCTCTTGAAAACTTTCAATTAAACCCCTGGAGGTGCTGCATAATTACAACAAAACTAACAGAATAGACATCATTGATGCTGAAAGCAACTTCTTGCAAAACAGTTCTACTGCTAAAACACAATAATGAAAACTTTGTAATCATGTTTGTAAAAGCATCCCTTCTATACATAAATCCTGAAAGAGTGAGATGCCAAATATACTCATAATCGAGGAGCAATTTGTAAACAATAATATGCAACTCGATATCAAGCAGAGTTGCAAAACCATAAGCAAAGAATCTTAATGCCTTCAAGTTTCGTGCTTTTCCTAGTCTTCAAGGAACCTCTCATGGTTAAAGCCATAAAATGGGAGGTTTCCTTCTATTCGCTCCCCTTGAATCAAAACCATTCAAGTTTTGACCTAGCAGCACTTTCATCTTTATATAATTCTATGCATTATCCTGACTTGGGATGGCTTTATTCTCTTGTAAATCCATAACAAACTCCATAATTATTATTCATACATTTTATATTTGTTTTTAACTCTAGCCACCTTGAAACACTAGACCCCTGCAACAGTTGATCTAACCAAAACATTTTAGCAATAAATCTCTTTGTTTCACTATACTATTTTCACCTAACATCTAGAATTTAATCTGAAAAAGACACATCCTAAAACTCTATAGCACACTATAGCTGTAGCTGAAAAGGAAGGAAAATTCATAAGCAAAAGGCCCTAAATGTTGAGCGTTCAATGTCAAGGTTGTAAAAGAAGCAAAATTATAAGCAAAGGAGTTAATTGGTCCGTTTCATTCTTTTTTATTTTTGTTTTTTTCCTCTTACCTTTCTCTTTATCATATGTTCTCTTCATTTACTTATGTCTTCCTTGAGGTCTTGTTCTTGTTCATTCTTTCTAATTTGAATGAACTACATATGTCTATTTCAATTATTAGATGCTTATCAAACACGCTAGCCTTATTTTATTAAGGGAAAAAATAAAGATAAACAAATAATATTTCAGAGGAAAAAGAATATTGATGCCCTAACCAAAATACTTTAACAAAAATTGCCAAAAAAATAAGCAGCAAATACATACCTCATTTGCAGGTGGTGGATCATCCGAGTGCGCAAAAAAATCTGCTTTTACGTTCATAGGCCACTTCAATTGAAAACACCTCCCTGACCTGGAAAAATGAGGTTTTATCTATTTGTCCAACTTTATTTAGAAAACCTCCTTTACCATCTAAGAAACTCACCAAAAGTACTCATTTAGGTCATCATAGTTTCTCCATTTTGAGTGGCTTGCCTTGCCTCCTTTGTTTCTCTTGACTTCCTTTTAATTAAAATAAAATCAATTTTCAGCTAGAAAGCTATGAATAAATAACAAAGAAAAGTATGGAGGTGCAACCAAATAATAATTACCCGTTGGAGAACTTTATAAATAGGGGTTATAACATTCCTTAAAAATGCTTCATCATCAGGTGGAGCATTCTGGTATGTTTCCCCGCTCACAGGACGTGCATTGCTAAATAGAATTCCATAGACCTCATTTGCCATCTTATAGAATGAGAGAACAAGATAGATTAAAAATATGCAGTAGCTGACCAATATCAAGTAGGAGGACAACTCATCACAGTCATATCAGTATGATACAGTGTTTTTGTTAGCATTCACAATGTCTAATTTGATTGTCAGATTTAATTGCTGCTTCACTAATTAAACTGAACCAGGATTGTTCTAACAATGAGAAATAACAGGAAAACAAAGGAAGTGGAAGATATTTTGCTTAACAGTTATATAATCAGTAAATAATAGTTGCTTAGGTCATTAATGGTATCCAACCTCACACTAATGAGCAATAGATGGAGAGGTCCAAGTCCCTACCTGAATATATAGCCACAACAAACCCCAAACTTAAACAACATGAGGGTGAAACCATTAAACACTTCCCCTCAAGTGGGCTAAAGACTAACAACTGAAACAAACAGGCATGGCATTGACAACAATCTGGGGTGAGAAACAACAAATAGCAAATCACAAGCCATTTAACCTAGAACCATTCAGCTATAAGTACAAAGACCTAACTTGAATGTCAAATTGGGGTTTCTGGAAATAGCGTTTGTCTGATCAGAGGAAATTCCAGGTCTGCATTATTATGCACAATGTGAATCACTTTTTTTCTTCCATAATTAATTTAATCAGCTGAGTAACATAATATAAGCTCAAAGTTTTCACTAGAATGTGTGAATCAGCATTCAAAAGATTATACCTAGTTTGGAGGGGATTGATAGACATTACTCATAAGCTAATCAGTTAGATTTTTCTCTTTCTACTTAATGGTTACTTCTTAACAAACCAACACAGTTACTCATCCTTCCTATTAGTTCCTAAACTTTATCTGAATTTTGCAATGAGGCACTCGTCATCATCAACTTAACTAGTTAGACAGATAAATGAAAATGACATAAAATAAAATCAACCTGGGAAGAACTTAAAGATGAGAAACTATAAGAATACAATGATTTTTAATGATGCTAAATTGATAAGATCAAGGAGAAAAACATGAAATCCATTTTTAGTTCACTGAATATAAGAGAGAAAATGTTAAAGGAATAAATGAAAAACTAGCACCATCCACAAATAATAAAATTCCAAATATGGACAATGCTTCCTCAAAATGTAAAGAAAACAACATACATTATGGAATATGTAGCAAAGGCATTCAGGCATGAATCGGATATTTGAAGCTTCACCCCAGATAAGAAGATATAGTGAAATGTAGATAAGCTCCAGCTGTTGTCTATTACAACCTTGTTGAAACCTGCAAAGTAAAAAACAATACATGCCCCTTATGTAAAATCTTGGTGTTCAACTACAGTTACGTAGTTACTGATCTGCAATAACTAATAGACTAACCTCAAATGTGACTTGCAACGCAAATAATTGCACCATGAACGATAATTCTTGAAAACTTTATCAACCAACTTCCGTATAGTGTTAGCATTTAACTGTATTAAACTTCAAGTCAGGCTTGAACAAATATGACATAAATGAAACTTAGGTCTGCTACTAACGTAGAATAATTAAATAAGTATAAAGAAGCTCAGGGGAATAAATATTTACCTCAGTGTAACCTTCAAGATTCTCCTTTTTCCTAACATCCATGTTGGCTAGTAACAATATCAAATGCTCTCTTTGATTTGCTACATTTCCTTTCTTCAAATTTAGAAGTGCATACATGTATATAAATGATATCAGTCAGTTTAACAGATTTTCCATGAAGAAATAAGAATAACATGTGATATATAAAAGAGTATGGCTAAACAACATGAAAGAAATATTCCCCCCTAAAATATCTGTGAACTTATGGAGCCAACTAGATACCTGAAGTTGGATGCATAAAACAGACTGAACTATAGTATTTCAGAATATTGCTAAAAATGGTCATTAGAAGTTGGCTAGAGATTTTTGTAATTGATCAGATGAGGCTTTAGAAAGATTATGGCTGTAAAAATACTAGGATAGATGGCCTGCCAATATATTCTATTGATAACTTAACTTATACAGAAAAGTCGCTTAGATCTAAACAAGCTTTTTGGCTAAGCACACAAATTTGAGCCAAACTCTAAAACAAAAAGGTTCCAGGCCTTATTAGTTTTCTTAGACTTCATTGAGAAAGAATTTATAGAAGATGACATTGCTTTAAAAAAAAATTAAAAGAAACAAAAACTATTTTCTTTTACAGATTAAGGTTTATAAAAAGGGAAAAAAATCAAACCTATGTGTAAATTTTCAGGACAGTTGGACCATTCACTGTTGGAGGTTATAGCTTTCCTTCCCCAATCTCATGATTATAACTATTTTCAAGCACGTTCATAAAGCTCCATACTTTCATCCAGACCTTAAAATGTTCTAAATAAATGCAAAATCAAATTTGAGGGATGTGATGGCCTGGTGGAAATAGCAAACTGTCCTTTGGAGATCCAAATCAAAGTCTAGCTCCTTTTAGACATTAAAGTTTTGTGGGTTTACAAAAACACAGCCAACTTCACAACTGGCCAGAACCAGTAGTACAATGCTGTGCAAAATAACTGCAATATAATTAGTAATTTAGGTTATTACCTGAAATCCAAAGTGGAAAGAAAGCCAATCGAGTACATCATTTACTGGTTTACCCCTCTCTCGACGGGTATCATCAGAAGTGTCTCTGGCCACAGGGAGACCTTCCACATTTTGTATAGCACGAAGTGCTGCTTGAATCTGTAGAATTTTTCAGAGACCATGACCATGGTGAAAATTGACTAAAAAGATTATTCTACATTCAAGTTAACTAATATTATGTATTAATACTATATATTATGTATACAACCTCAGGAAGTTCCATAATAGCTGGTTTAACTCCAACAGCATACAATGGAAGAATGTTATAGTGTTCAAATTGCTCCTTTTTCTTCTCAACCTCTTCTGCAAATCTCTGAGTCTGGAATAACAAAATAACTTAAAAGTAAATATACTTCACATGAAACATGTCCTTCATAAATTTGTATTGGAACACAAATAATATACAGATCAAACCTGATCATCAACTCTTCCAACAGGCACAACTGTTCTCAGCACATCAAACAAGACTGAAGCAATTTGATAAATTTTCGCCATCTCCTCCCTTCAAGAGCAAGCAAAAATCAAAAGGCTAAATCAAAATGAATAGCAAGCCTAGCTGAAGTGAAACTAAAGATCTCACGGTTTCTTTGTATATTGTCCATCTGCGATGTTTTTCAAATAAAACTGCTGATAATACATCTGAATTTCTCTTGGATCGTTTCTCGCAAGCTTAGGTATTGTCTCTTCTTCCTCCTGAAAGAAAGAAAAAATTATTTGCTCTTAATTTTGAAATTTCTAAAATAGAATGTAAATTCTAAAGGGTATATCCTTGAGGGGACACCCCGATGGTTAGAGATTAAGGCTCGGTCTTGGAATTGGTGGACTGAAAGAGGGCTATCTGACGTTGTCTAACCCAATGATTTACATGTTCACCAACAGAGAAGTATCTAAAGAAAATATCAGAAAATCTAGTGAATAAATTCATGAACTTCACTTAGAAAGCAAAACCAATATCTAGTAGCAGTAAAATAATGTCATAGTAACCTTATCACTGGAAACCTATGATGTAAAGATTATCCCTAAATTTATACTTCAAGTTATTTGGAGAAACAGTCGAAGTTGAAAATTGATATAGGCTCATAAGCCTTCCATGTAAAAGTTCCCCAATAAAGTGATGAAAATCTTGTGAATGGAAAACAATCCCATATCATTTTCTTTCTTCATTATGAAACAAGTCATACTTTAAATATATTTTGTACCCTCATTGGTGATGCAGAGAAAAAATAGAAAGTGCAAGAAGTATTCAGTTTTTTGTATCTTAGAATTTCAGGACAAACATCTAAGTTTAGCAGGAATATGTATTGCCAGGAAGATATATCCTCAACTTGAGTCACAGAATTCAATTAATTTTGTTCCTTAATTGCTACAGCATTTAGATAAATATGTGCCATGATGATATATCTTCTTTTTCACTAGGTTAAACATGTTAGTCTTGCTATTGTGAAAGGAGCTTACAGAATTCATTGTCTTAACAAGTATCCAAGGAAACCAGTAAACTGTAAAAGCAATAATAAACGTTAAAGCCTACCCTCTCAAGTCTATGCAACAGATAAGTCTTAAACTGGCGAACACCACGTCCACTTGACGTTGGATCCATTTGGTGAGCCTTCTCGAACGCATGGAAACGGCCTAATCAAATAAAACCGTAAACAAGGGTCACAGCATAGAACATATAACTACCAATATGATCACTATGGACAGCTCCATTAACCTTATTCTGAACCAACAGAAATTGTATTCTTCAAAGTGACTGACAGTAAATCAATTAGAAATATATTTTTTTAAAAAAAAAAGCAAAGAAAAAGGGGAAGTGGGGAAAGAGAAAGAATTACAGAGATAAGCGACTCTGGGGTTATCCTTTTCTATTTCATTGGCAACACGAAGAATAGGGGCAATGGAAGCCAAGCTGGAAGGGACCAGCTCACTATCAGCAGTGGTGTTATCCTCGTTGGGAATTTCCACCATCATAGTTTGAGCTCGAGACATCCTCTTTGAAGGCGTCCGAGCCAGCCCGCTGGAGCTCGCCATGAACCCCAACCAATAACTTCTTCTTCTTCTTCTTCTTCTTCTTCACTAAACAAAGTTACTGTTTTGTTTTTCTTTTTCTGGGTTTTTTTTCTCCTTTGGGTAATGGCTGTAGTATCAGTAACAGAGCAAAGCAAACCAAATTTGCTCTCATAATTTCTTCTTTGCTTAAATATTTTTTCCCTTTTATCTGTGGGGATGAAAAAGGGATACTTTGAGTGCAGGGTGGGGCAAAGGCAGAGAAGTTGCTCTTAGGAGAAGAAAAGAATGATGTGTCGATGAGAAATAAAATTGAGAAATGTGGGTGCTTTTGCTTTATAGGGAAATGGGTTTGGATGATTGGCTTTGTTCCTTTGTTTTGCTTTTGGTATAAACAAATCAAGGGTAAGCTTTTTGTCGAGAAAGAAAGAAGAAGAAAACAGCAGTATCCGAGCAGCCGTTGGAATTGGAGGCGGGAACTTTACTTTCTGCCATTCAACCCAAATGAAACAATTACATGTTTTTTTTCCACCAATTACAGCTTTACACATTTATACCTTACCTTTTTTGCCCTTTTTCTTCGTCATTAAGTTTGTGAAAGCGAATAGTTAGATATCACGATAGAGCGACCAAGCAGCTGAACCAACACCTCTTCTTATGAGACGTGCCTTTAGTTGAGGGTAACTATGAATAATTTTTTAAAGCATTTGATGAAATTTTAATTTTTTTTATAGTTTATGTTTTTATAATTTTTAAAAAATTAATTCAAATTTTTATAATTTTAAGAGATTAAAGTATAATTTTATCTTTATTAATTTAAAATTTTTTAAAAATTTTAATGGTCTAAATAATAATTTTACATTTTAGGGGACGGGCCCTCGCCAAATTTCCTAGATTTATCTCTACTTTAGTTTTGATAAAATTAAAAATGATGATAGTGATAAAATTACCAATGATTCAAGTATATAATAATAAAATAAAATAAATAATGAAAAGATTCAAGTTGAAAATTGCTTAATTTCAGGATAATCAGTGGTTTTTGCGTTATATCTCGAGAGAGCAGAATCAAGCTGCAGATTACTTAATTAAACAAGCCTTGATCGAAAAAGATAACTTGCTAGTGTTTGATCTCCCCTACAATGGTTTGCACCTTTATTGATATCGATAAGTCTAAGAGTGCTCCTTCTGTTCAGAATGTCGCTATGTAATTAGTTTAACTTTTTTTTTTTCTGTCATCAAAAAAATTGTATTTATAGACATAAAGAAAGATAAATGATACAAAACTTGTATTTTAATGGACATAAACTTTTATAATAATAAAATATTTATAATACTCTAATTAGATATTCGTCGATAAATAATATACCTCATTAAAATCTTATTAAGATAAAAATCCTATGGAAAAAACTCTTAACGGAGAAAAAATAGTACATGTAAAAGCCCGTTTTTAGTCAAATCGGAACAGTAATTTTGGGACCACAAAATCGAAGTCAAAATATTTATTTTATTATTATTTTAATATTTACAGCATGATTGAGTGATTGTGTGAAAGTTTTGTTTAGAAATTTTATCGTTTGATTAGTTAATTTGATAAAAAGGACTAAATCGCGTAAAGTGTAAAACTTGTGTTCTATTAGCTAAAGGTGTCTAATAGCTATAAAACCTTAAATTGGAGGTCCTTATGTGATAATTAGACAATTAATTAGACAGTTGATGATAATGGTTTGGCATAATTGAAATTTTGAATTAATAATAAGGTTAATTTTGTAATTTGGTAAATAAAGATTAAGTAAATAAAACAAAGCCAATTATCATCTTTATTTCTCCATCTTCAACCAAAAATTAGGTTTTTGGAAGCCATTGTTGAGCTTTTTCATTCGGCCAACCTTCATAGCTTAATTGTAAGTCTGTTTTTAATGATTTCTACGTTTTTGAGATTGTTACAGCTAGGTCTAACTAACCCAGGGACTATTTTGCAAAACTGTTAAAGATTTTGAATGTTTCCATTGATGAATAAGCATGTGTTTTGATGTTTGATGATAGCATATGAATGTTTGATGATAGTTATACAAGTTTTGTTAAGTGATTTTTTAGTGAAAATGCAAATTGGGGATTAAATTGTGAAAGGTGGAAACTTTGTGGTTAAAATGTGAAATAAATAGAAAATATGGGCTGCTAGGGACCTAATTATAATTCAGCTAGCGTGGGTTGTGGTTAAATTGCATGAATTTGTGTTTTAATGAAATAATGACTAAATTGTAAAAATGTGAAACATTAGGGGAAAAATATGTAAAAGTGACTTAATGTGAATTTTGGATTAAATTGAATAGATTGATGATTAGATAAGCTGAATTTAATATTATATAGATCAAGAAAAGCCAAATACAGACTTAGATTGAGGAAAGAACAAAGTCTCGGATTAGTTGACTCGTGTTGCCGTTTTTACATTCGAGGTAAGTTCGTATGTAATAAGCATTGCAATATTTGTGTTTTAAATGCTTTGATATTGCATCAATTGTGAGTTACAAAATTGTGGATACATTCAATGAAGATTCGGCGTTGAAAATCCCGGTTGAACTTTAGGAATAGATTAGGATACGAATGACATGTCATTAGGGAATTTATTGATTTGGCTTCAAGACCTGATATTGGCACTTCGGGTGTGAGCTTCATTGATTTGGCTTCGGGCCATGATATTGGCACTTCTGGTGCGAGCTTCATTGATTTGGCTTCGGGCCATAATATTAGCCCTTCGGGTGCGAGCTACATTGATTTGGCTTCGAGCCATGATATTGACACTTAGGGTACGAGACTCTCGAGTATCCAAATTTTATTCCGAATGGTTCAACGAGTATATTGAAGATCTAAATTGATGAGAAATAGATACGTATCAGTACCGGTATGTACGAAAAACTATTCGAACAATGAGTCCAAGGAAGTTGTGAGCTTATGATCAATTATGTGATTCAATTTCATGTTAACTTTGTGATTAATGCTTTGATGCAAATTTATGTCATTTATTTTGAAATGTAAATGAATGGTAAGACTTGTTTATTCTTTTCATACAAGTTTACTAAGCTTTATAGCTTACTTTGTTTATTTTATCGTGTTTTATAGTGATTTCAAAGCTAGCTCGGATTCGAGGATCATCAGAGACTTTGTCACAGTATCCAATTATCAATTTGGTACTTTTAAGCTTATGTTTTGGTTATTTGACATGTATAGGATTATGGCCATTTTGATATGTAGTTTGGTAGTGAATTTTGCCATTTAAGTTGGCTTGTAAATGTTTATATTTTGTTTTGTATATATATATATAGCCATGAGTGATGGCTTATTTTGGAAAATATGGTGATGTATATATATATATGTTAATGCTATTTGGTGATAAGGTTTATATTTGCTATTTGAATGCTCAGATGAGATATGGTAGTGAAGGTAGCTAATGGTGGAGAGTTTGACATTGATATGTTTGTGGTTTTAAGCAAAGAAATGCTTAGATTAAATTGTGCATATAAATACTTTGTGAATGTGAAATTGGTTTGATTTGAATGAGTAAAACATGATATTATAAGCATGTTAGTTGTTGGTATTGAAATGACATGTTTTAGTCTTGGTTGTGATTGTATTGGATGCTTTTATATGCTATGATTTGTGTCATTTGGGTTGTGTAGGTGTGAACAAGTTTGGGGTGGCAAAATGACTTGGTAAATAGCCTATTTTTGTCCATACAGGCAGAGACACGGGCGTGTGTCTTAGCCATGTGTGACGCACGGTCAGATTACGAGTGTGTGTCCTCTGGTGTTAAAATAGAAATTAAGTCAATATGCTCCACACGACCTCATACACAGGCTTATGACTCTGTCATGTGGCATAAGTTAGTATACCCTATAGGTTTGGCACAGCCTAGCACACGGCCTGGTACACGGGCGTGTATGGCCATTTTTAGGGCACACGGGCTAGCCACACGGGTGTGTGTATTGACCATGTAACCCAAGTTAAAGAGTTACACGGAGTCGGACACAGGCTGGGACACAGCCATGTGATCCCATTTCGAATGTTCACACGGCCTGTGAAACGATCGTGTCTTTGGCCGTGTGAGACACACGGCTGGGCCACATGGGCGTGTGTCCCCTGTTTTTGAGAAAATTTTCTAAGTGTTTGAAAAGTTTCCAAAGCTATCGGTTCAGTCCCAAACCATATCAAATGCATATTTTGGAGCTTCGTAGGCTCGTATTAGGGACAATATGGATGTTGTTGATTGATATCTGAAATAAATTTGATAAAGTATGTGAAATGTATGTGAAATTGTTTATTATGTTCGGTGATGCTCCGTAATCCTATTCCGGCTTTGAATATGGGTGAGGGATGTTACATTTATTGGTATTAAAGCTACAGTTTAGTCGATTCTCGGACTAACAAAGTGTGTGTAAGAGTCTAGCTATACATGCCATATATAACCTGTGATAGTGTGATGACCCCTGACAATTTAAAATGTGTTTTCGTATAGTAAATGGATCCTAGTCGAGCTGTAGCTGACGATGTAGAGAGTAATGCACCAGCTCCCACTCAAGGGCCAGCGCCGTCTGAATCTAGACATGTATCGAGTAGTCATGGAGGAGAGGCTAAAGAAGCCTTTTTTCCAAATGATAAGCGAGTGGTTCACAGAGTTTGTTCGGACAAATCTGGCTGATCAACAACTTCCACCACCACCTAATCCCCAACCGATTCCCGTAGCTCTTCTAGTTGTGGAACTTCTAATATTAAATAAGCCGTCAGTTAATAAGATTCGAAAATATGAAGCAGAAGAGTACAGAGCTACCATTGAGGACAATCCCGAGAGAGCTGAATTTTGGCTTGAAAACATTATTTGAGAATTAGATGAACTTTCTTGCACATCTGATGAGTGTTTAAAATGTTTTGTATCACTTCTGAGGGTCACTGCGTATCAACAGTGGAATACTCTAGTATCAATGGTACTAAGAGAAAGAGTGACTTGGGAATTCTTTCAGACTGAGTTCCGAAAGAAATAAATAAGTTAGAAATTCTCGATCAAAAGCACAAAGAGTTTTTAGAATTGAAACAGGGCTGTATGACTGTGGCCGAATATGAAAGAGAATTTGTAAGATTAAGTAAGTATGCTCGGAAGTATGTTTCTACTGAAGAAATCATGTGCAAACGGTTCATCGATGGGTTGAACGAAGATATTAAACTTCTAGTTGGAATTCTAGAATTGAAAGAATTTGTTGTCTTGGTTGATAGAGCTTGCAAAGCCGAGGAGCTTAACAAAGAAAAAAGAAAAACAAATTCAGAGGCTAGAGACTCTAGACTCGAGAAAAAGACCGATGAATAAACCATATCAATCTTTGTCAAAGAAATCTAGAGATTCGTTCAATCGTCCAAATGCTTCAATCGGGTATTCGAGTAAAGATCATGGAAAACAATACTCATGTCCTAAAACTCAAGCCATATCAGTATCGAGTGTTGGCAGTGTGAGAAACAATAAACCCGAGTGTTAACAGTGTGGGAGATGACATTTTAGAGAATGTTGGAATAAAAGTCATAAAGCTTGTTACAAATGTGATTTGCCAGATCATTTTATTCGGGATTGTCCTAGGTTATCCGAGAAAGACAAATTTCATAGTGCAAGACCGAGCAATACAACCGCTAGAGGAAGACCACCTAAAAATGCAAAAAATGTGTCTAGTGGAAAAAGTACGACAAAAGACTCTGCTATGAGATACGAGGCTAGAGCACCAGCCAGAGCGTACGCTATTTGCGCTCGTGAAGATGCGTCATCACCAGATGTTATTACCGGTACATTTTCTCTTTATAACACTAATATGATTACATTGATTGATCCTGGATCAACTCATTCATATATCTGTATGAATTTAGTGTTTAGTAAGAGTTTATCTGTTGAGTCTATTGAGTTTGTGATTAAAGTATCGAACCCCTTAGGCAAGTATATTCTAGTTTATAAAGTTTGCAAGAATTGTCCTTTAATGATTAGGGGTTACTATTTTCCGACTGATTTGATGCTTTTTCCATTTGATGAGTTCGATGTAATTCTGAGTGTAGATTGGTTGATGCTACATGATGCTATTGTGAATTGTAGACGAAAGACTATTGAATTGAAATGTCAGAATAGTAAATTATTCGAATTAAATTAGATGAATTGAGTGAATTGCGTGTTGTGATTTCGTCTATATCAGCTTAGAAATGTGAGAAAAGGTTGCGAAGTTTACCTTGCGTATGTGCTGGATGCAAAAGTGTTTGAATCGAAAATTGAACCAGTGACAGTAGTCTATGAATATTCAGATGTATTTCCAAAAGAATTACCAGGGTTACCACCGATAAGAGAGGTTAAATTTGCTACTGAATTAGTACCGGGAACTTCACAGATATCGATAGTTCCGTACAGAATGGCTCCGACAGAACTGAATGAGTTGAAATCTCAATTGCAAGAGTTAACAGATAGAGGTTTTGCAAAACCTAGTTTTTCACCCTGGGTGCGCCAGTCTTGTTCGTAAAGAAGAAAGATGGATCAATGAGAATATGTATTGACTATCGTCAGCTTAATAAGGTTAAGATAATGAACAAGTATCTGTTGCCAAGAATAGATGATTTATTTGATCAATTGAAAGGAGCAACAGTGTTTTCAAAGATTGATTTGCGGTTTGGTTATTATCAGTTGCGAGTTAAAGATTTAGATGTGCCAAAAACTGCGTTCAAAACGAGGTACAGACATTATGACTTTCTTATTATGCCTTTCGGATTGGCTAATGCTCCTGCAATTTTTATGGATTTGATGAATCAAATTTTTAGACCGTATTTAGACAAATTCGTTGTTGTGTTCATTGACGACATTCTGATCTATTCTCGAGATGAGTCTAAGCATGCCGAGCATTTGAGAATTGTGTTACAAACATTGAGAGATAAGCAACTATTTGCTAAGTTCAGTATATGCAAGTTTTGGCTCAGAGAAGTTAGATTTTTGGGGTATATTGTTTCAGTGAAAGTATACGAGTTGATTCGAGCAAGATTTCATCTGTTGTTGATTGGAAACCATTGAGAAATATATCCGAAGTCAGAAGTTTTTTAAGGTTAGATGGCTATTATCGACATTTTGTTAAAGAATTTTCGATGATTGCTACACTGATGTCTAGATTGCTACAGAAAGATGTGAAGTTTGAGTGGTCTGAGAAATGTCAACAGAGTTTTGATTAGTTGAAAGCATTGCTAACCGAAGCACCAGTGTTGGTTCAACCTAAGTCGGGTAAAGAATTTGTGATTTTTAACGACGCGTCATTCAATGGTTTGGGTTGCATTTTGATGCAAGAAGGAAAAATGATAGCTTATGCCTTTAGACAGTTAAAGTCGCATGAAAAAAATTATTCAACACACGATTTAGAGTTCACCGCTATTATATTTGCATTGAAAATTTGGCGACATCATTTATACGGGGAGAAGTGTCATATATTTACCGACCACAAAAGTTTAAAGTATATAATGACTCAGAAAGATTTGAATTTGCGACAACGGAGATAGCTCAAGCTGTTGAAAAACTATGAGTTAGTGATTGATTATCATCTGGGTGAAGCGAACGTAGTCGCGGATGTTCTGATTAGAAAATATCTATTTGCTTTGAGAGCGATGAATACACAATTATCTTTGTCTGATGATGGTTCGATTCTAGCAGAGTTTAAAGCTAAACCTGTTTTTCTTCAGCAAATTTATGAAGCTCAAAAGTGTGACAAAGAGTTGCAAGCTAAAAGAGTGCACTGTGAGTCGACTAGTGATTCTGACTATCAGATCGGATCCGATAATTGTTTAATGTTCTAAGATAGAATTTGCGTACAAAAGAATTCTGAACTTATTCAGAAGATTTTGCACAAAGCACACAGTGGTTATTTATCTATTCACCCAGAGAGCACCAAAATGTACAATAATTTAAAACAGTTGTATTGGTGGTCAGGCATGAAACGAGACATTTCAGAGTTTGTATCGAAGTGTTTGATTTGTCAGCAAGTTAAAGCTAAACATCAAGTTAAAGCTAAACATCAAGTACCTTCGGGATTACCATAGCCTGTGATGATACCAGAATGGAAATGGGATAGAGTTCGATGGATTTCATATCGGGCTTACCCCTGTCTCCAAAGAAGAAAGATAATATATGGGTTGTCATTGATCGACTGACGAAATCTGTACATTTCATCCCAGTACGTACTGATTATTCGCTTAATAAATTGGATGAGTTGTACGTTTCTAAAATTGTTAGATTGTATGGGGTACCAGCTTTGATTATTTCGGATAGAGATCTGAGGTTTACATTGCGATTTTAGAAGAAATTGCAAGAACCTTTGGGTATGAGGTTGAATTTTAGTACAACATTTCACCAGCAAACCGACGGTCAGTCTGAGAGAGTAATTCAGATTCTCGAAAATATGATTCGTTGTTGTGTGTTGGAGTTCGAAAGTAGTTGGGAGAAATATTTGCCGTTGGTTGAATTTGCGTATAACAATAGTTTTCAATTAAGCATAAAGATGGCACCGTATGAAGCTTTGTATGGTCGCAAATGTCGAACTCCATTGTACTGGACCGAGCTGAGTGAGAAAAAGATTCACGAGGTTGATTTGGTTTGAGAAACCGAAGATAAAGTGAAAATAATTCGTGATTGTTTGAAAACAGCTTCAGATCGACAGAAATCGTATGCGGATTTGAAATGAAAAGGCATTGAATTTCAGATCGGTTACAAAGTATTTCTAAAAGTATCACCATAGAAGAAAATACTCTGTTTTGGTCGTAAAGGTAAACTAAGTCCGTGTTTCATTAAGCCATACGAGATCATTGAAAAAATAGGGTCAATGGCATATCGGCTAGCTTTACCGTCAAAATTGGAAAAGATTCACAATGTGTTTTATGTGTCGATGTTGCGTCAATATAGATCGGATCCATTACACATAATTTCTCCTGCAGAGATTGAAATTCAACTCGATAGGACATACAACGGAAAACCGATCAGAATTTTAGCTCGAGAGGTTAAAGAGTTGAGAAATAAAAGCATAGCTTTTTGGTGAAGGTTTTGTGGCAACGACATGGTGTTGAAGAGGCTACATAAGAATCTGAGGAAGCTATGAGAAAACAGTACCCTAACCTTTTTTTGGTAAGATTTGTGAGGACGAAAATCCCTAGTAGGGGAGAGTTGTAATAGCCCGTTTTTAGTCAAATCAGAACAGTAGTTTTGGGACCAAAAAACCAAAGTTAAAATATTTATTTTATTATTATTTTAATGTTTATAGCATGATTGAGTGATTGTGTGAAAGTTTTGTTTAGAAATTTTCTCGTTTAATTAGTCAATTTGATAAAAAGGACTAAATCGCGTAAAGTATAAAACATGTGTTCTATTAGCTAAAAGTGTCTAATAGCTATAGAACTTTAAAGTGGAGGTTCTTATGTGGTAATTAGATCATTAATTAGATAGTGGATGATAATGGTTTGGCATAATTGAAATTTTGAATTAATAATAAGGTTAATTTTGTAATTTGGTAAATGAAGGTTAATTAAATAAAACAAAGCCAATTATCATCTTTATTTCTCCATATTCAACCAAAAATTAGGTTTTTGGAAACCATTGTTGAGCTTTTTCATTCGGCCAAGCTTCTTATCTCAATTGTAAGTCCGTTTTTAATAATTTCTACTTTTTTGATATCGTTGCAGCTAGGTCTAGCTAATCCAGGGACTATTTTGCAAAATTTTTAAAGATTTTGAATGTTTCCATTGATGAATAAGCATGTGTTTTGATATTTGATGATATATTATGAATGTTTGATGATAGTTATACAAGTTTTGTTAAGTGATTTTTTAGTGAAAATGCAAATTAAGGATTAAATTGTGAAATGTGGAAACTTTATGGTTAAAATGTGAAATAAATGGAAAATATGAGCTGCTAGGGACCTAATTATAATTCGGCTAGCATGGGTTGTGGTAAAATTGCATGAATTTGTGTTTTAATAAAATAAGGACTAAATTATAAAAAAGTGAAACATAACGGGAAAATATGTAAAAATCACTTAATGTGAATTTTAGATTAAATTGAATAGAGTGATGATTAAATAAGCTGAATTTGATATTATAAGATCAAGAAAAGCGAAATATGAAACTTAGATCGGGGAAAAAACAAGGTCTCGGATTAGTTGACTCGTGTTGTCGTTTTTACATCCGAGGTAAGTTCGTATGTAATAAGCATTGATATATTTGTGTTTTAAATGCTTTGATATTGGATCAATTGTGAGTTACGAAATTATGGATGCATTCGATGAATATTCGGCTTTGAAAATCCCGACTTTGAAGATTCGACACTTAGGGGGCGAAACTCTCGAGTATCCAAATTTTATTCTGAATGGTTCAACGGGTATATTGAAGATGTGAATTGATGATAAATAGGTATGTATCGGTACAGGTATGTATGGAAAACTATTCAAGCAATGAGTCAAAGGAAATTGTGAGCTTATGATCAATTATGTGATTAAATTTCATGTTAACGTGATTAATGCTTTGATGCAATTTTATGTCATTTATTTTTAAATGTAAATGAATGGTGAGACTTGCTCATTCTTTTCATACGACCTTACTAAGCTTTATAGCTTACTTTGTTTATTTTATCGTGTTTTATAGTGATTTAAAAGCTAGCTCGGATTCTGGGCATCGTCAGAGACTTCATCATTCTATCCAACTATCAATTTAGTACTTTTAAGCTTATGTTTTGGTTATATGGCATGTATAGGATTGTTGTAACACCCCTCACCTGTATCCGACGCCGGGATAGGGTTCGAGACGTTACTGGGACTTTACATTTGTATCACACTATTTGGGATCTCAAACTTTTGCTCAAATTTAAAACCATTCAACCATGAATATCTCGCCCCTTATATAGGCCTTAGAGGCAATGCGGGACTAATTCGTGCACATTTGATAAACCTTAGGCTCCTTAGAAAATTTTTCTTATCTTAAAGTGTCACAGGCCCGTGTAAATGGGCCGTGTGGTCACACACGCCCGTGTGACTTGGGACACGCCCATGCCCTTCAGCCCTGGGCAACACTGACTTATCAACACGGCCAAAGCACACTCCCGTGCTGCTTGCCCGTGGACAACACTATCTTTTAGACACGGAAAGTACACACGCCCGTGTGGCCTACCCCTATGCGCTATGTGTAACACCCCGAACCCGAGACCGTTGCCGGTGTCGGACACGAGGGGTTAACAAGCCAAAACCACTTATAGCACCGACCAACTTGACATTCCCAGGCAAGCTAGAAAAACTGCGTCACTGTTGCCTTAAAAAGTATATCTCAAGTTACAAAACTCAGAAACTGATTCCGTAAATTTTCCCTGAATTTAGACTCATATATCCATCCCTGGATTTATTTCCAGAATTTTTGGTCGGGCCAATTGGTACAGTTTATTAGTTAAAGTCGCCCATGTTACAGGGGTCGACTACACTGACCTTCGCGCGTTACAACTTGAATATCTCTCTGTACAGGGTTTCAATACTGATTCCGTTTATTTCTAATGAAACTGGACTCAAAAATGAATCTTCACATATAAGGCATGACTTCTAATTCATTCTGGATAATTTATGGCAAATTTTCAAAGTCGCGACAGGGGACCCAGAAACCGTTCTGGCCCTGTCTCACGAGAACTTTAATATCTCTCGGTATACTGATCATATGATTGTTTCGTTACTTTCATATGAAAATAGGCTCGTCAAGGTTCGATCACATAATTTATTCACTATTTAACACCATTCCTACAAATTTTGGTGATTTTCCCCATCCACGTCACTGCAGCTGGCAGCATCTGTTTTTAAGGTAGGCTTTACCTAATTTGTAGTCTCCATGGGCCAACTATGGTCTTGCCATACATGGGTCCACATATGATCATATTTAGCCATTCCAATGGCTGATCATGTGACCAACACTCCCATTCCAATCCATAATCACATCATGAAATCATATATAATTACAAACCACAAATGGTCTAATTCCATACTCCACTATTACGAACCATTTTCGCATGGCCGTACACATATACATCACAAGTACTTAAAAATAACCGAGGGTAGTCCTATACATGCCATATCCAAAACTCAACTAAAGGAGTACCAAAAAGGGCTTTGATAGTGTGGTTGACTTCAACTTCTATGATCCCGAATCCGATCGCTAACGAGCAAAATCTATAAACAGAGAAACAAAGAAACGGAGTAAGCAATTTATGCTTAGTAAGTTTGAGCCATAATATACACACAACCAAAGCATAGCATTCAAGTAGCTAAACAATAATTCATATGCACAATTTCTCAAAGACATGCTTACTTCACAATCCCAACTCTTATATTCATACACAAATAACGGCCTAGTTAATGCCGATAGCTCATTTATCATTAGAGCGAATATTCAGACGATTTACTCATAGTGTGCAAAGCACACACAAAACATACCTTGTTGGGAATTTCACAAGTGCAATAACTGAAAATTTTCCAGCAGCTTATAAAATTCAAATCACATACCTTCGAGTTTATCTGGATATAGCTACTGTTCAAAACACCTTGGGACATAGCCCGGTTATGGTAACCCGCACAAATGCCTTCGGACTTAACCCGGATATCACAACTCGCACAATTGCCTTCGGCTTAGCCCGATATCATAGCTCGCACAATTGCCTTGGGCTTAGCCCGATATCACAATTAGCACAATTGCCTTCGGGCTTAGCCCGGATATCACAATTCGCACAATTGCCTTCGGGCTTAGCCCGGATATTACTCGAACATTCATGCACATCTTTGTTTCATTTTCACAACAAAACTTTTATGCACAATTCACTTAACAAAATATCATTTCGGCTCAATGGCCATATACAAGGGCGAATTTCGATTGCTTATTACTTCATTCAATCGAATCAAAATCTAAGTTTCGATACTCGAAAACTTACCTCGGATGTTGTCGAACGATTCCGATGGCTATTCGACTACTTTTTCCTTCCCTTTATCGGATTTGGTCCCCCTTTGCTCTTGAGCTTAATTTAACAAATAATTTGATTCAATCATTTGAGTATCGAAAAGAAGAACTCAAGGCACTTAGCCCACATATATTCACTAGACATTAAAGTCACATAAGTACGAATTCATGAATCGACTCAACACACAAAGCCTTCAACATGCTTACTCATGGCGAACAACACAACCTCTTAGGCACTCATTCATGGCCGATTATGCATGTTGATGTTGAGGCCAATTACATGTTTAACACCACACATGAATGGCACACATTTTACTAGCTAATGCTTTACATATTGTAGCTCAATACTTATAATATAGCATCAAGCACTCATATGGCCGATTATACTTAGTCATTCTTGCACCAAATCAACAATAAATTCCAAGATTTTCACATCATATGTGTACTAGGCCGAATGTACTTGCAATTTCACAACCATTCTTCAACATTTTCTTCTTTAAACAAACATATTTATCACTTACTTCATAACCAAAACATCATGTGCAAACATATACACACATATAGGTGCAAGGTCAATCTCAAGGGTTCATACCCATCCAAACACAAATTTTACCAATCAAGTAACAAGCATAAATCATGCTCATGAATGCACCATGGCCGAATACCTCACACCATGCTCCTTTTAATTTTGTTTTTGATCATGGTTAAACAAAGAATTCAATGTCCTACTCAAGAATACTAAAAGAAATTTCAAGAGTAGTCAATCCTTCATTACATGCATCATCAACAAGCTTCACATTTAGCATGCAATGGCTTTAACACAATATCAACCTTGGCCAAACACCATTTTCATGGCATAACAAGGATTTGAACCATGGCTAACATGCACATCAAGTTAGCAACCAAAACAAGCATGAATCTCATGACACAACCTCAAACATACCTTAATCTTGATGCAAGTATGACCAAATCTCCTTCTAGTTCTCTTCCAAGCCAAGCATGAAGCAAAACTCCTATCTTCTCCTTAGTATTTTCGGCCAAGAAGGAAAGAACAAGGATGAACAAATTTTTTCTTGTTTTTCTTTCACATACACGGCAATGGGGGAATGCCACACTCACACACATTTTTTTCTCTTCTCTTCCCACAACTTAATTATTAAATCATTTCCTCATCATCCATTAACAAAACATGTTTCAACATGTTTTCTTTGCCCATAACCCTTGTCATGGCCGGCCACTAAGCTTCCTTTTGGGGAAATTTGACATGCAAATCCTTTATTTTTGCATGCATGATTAACTAGTCATCACACATTTCCCCATCATACTTTCAAAGTTTACTACTAGGTCATTTCTAGTGAAATTCACCTTTATAACACTAAATCGAATCATCAAAAATGCCACACACAAATTAACACATATCATAGGCATCAAAATAAATTTTAAATTATTTTTATGCCTCAATTTTTTGGTCCCGAAACCACATCCCGACTAGGGTCAATTTTGGGCTGTCACATTATGGATTTAGAATTTTAAGTGCAGGGGACACATGACCATAACCCACACCTATGGGAAGGAACCGTGTGTTACACACAACCTAGACACACGCCCGTGTGTCTAACCATGTGGACCCTAATAGGCTATTTTCCAAGCCTTTGGTCACCTTTTCTACCATCTATACTTAACGGTTATCAATTTTTGAAATAAAACATGACTACGCATTTGTAAATCTTTGAAAAATCTTATCATATGGAAACCTCATATTATTGGTTTCATACATGAAAGGTTATTTCCCATTTAGCGTTTATGGGTTTCCATTTCACTTTAATTCGTCCGAAATTGGCTCGTTCATATGACTCATTGGCCATTGGTAACAACCCATCACGTGTAAATAAAATCATGCATAGATTCGTAGGTCATAGCCTACTCTAATTAAGCCAATTTCCATGGCCATATACAAAGAAATAAACATATTTTACATGCCTTCATTTGGCAAAGCAAATGACACATATAACAAAATACTCAAAACCCTATACATGCTATTGAACAAAATAAAGGTGTCTATATACCAAAGCTAGGCTTGTTGGTAGTGTGCTGACTCTCCTATCATCTTCCAATCTTTACGAGTCTTTGAGCTCTGAAAAATAGGGAAAAGTAAGGGGGTAAGCATTTACATGCTTAGTAAGCTCGAATAATAGGAAAGTAGACTTACCAAATATTTAACATGCATCCATGATGGATAAGGAAACCAACAATTATGAAATGCTTCCCTATTACATGCACTCAATCAAAAAGTTAGTAACATAATCAAGCATCATATAATTAACTAGATGAGCTCATCATTCAACATCTCATTTACACAAACATCTTATGTTAATCTCATTGAGTTTTTAGGAAATCTCGATGGAATACCCATTAACCGTCAATTCATACGAATGATCATTCCATATATGTACTCCCGCGAGCCTCACATCTTATGGCAGGATTACCAGTCCAAGCTAAATCCCTTATTACGGCAAACACTCTTAATGAACTCGGATCTGAATTACCAATCCAGGCTAAATTCAGACCCTAATCAGATTACCCGTCTGGGCTAAATCCATAATGCACACAAAATCTTCGGGAGGCTTGATCGTTCAAAGGAACACCCGTCCGGGCTAGATCCTTATTATAATTGAGATCAACGGGATTACCCGTTCGGGCTAAATCCTTACTGTAACACATGCAGGATCTCAAATCACCTGTATTTTCGGGTTACCCATCTAATTCACTTTTTCAACCTCAACCGAGACTTTTAACCACAATTCTTTACTAAGAATGTATTTCATGAATATTCACACTATCAAGATGTACAGTTATCATATGTTCATAAATCATACAATTATGCATACTACAAGTTTACTTGTGTTATCCGAACTTACCTGGTATTTGTTTCGGAGCTGTGTTTCAGTTATTCCGAAACCTTGCGTTTACCTTGATCGACCTCCGAAATTTGATCCTCGGGGTCTATGACAACAAAATTATATCATTAATACCCCACATTATACATTACAAGTCCAATTCTCACCCTCGGTTTAAATGACCGTTTTGCCCCTAACCTTTAACATTTTTACGATTTAATCCCTAGGCTCGTATAATGAAACACATGCACTTTCTATCTTACCCAAGCCTAGCAAAACACTTTTCTCTCTTATGGAAACCCACATTTCCCATTATTTTCTCATTTCTACCACACAATTTATAACTTTTTCAAAAAGGTCCCTAGAAGGGTTTTTCATGAAAATTACCCAAGAAAAGATGTTTAACACATATTCATCTCTCATATTCCTTCATAATCCATCAAAATACAAATAAATCATGCATGGGTAAATTTTTAAACATGAACTCTAGCATGAAATATGGGTAGAAATGAAGAGTACAAGCTACTGGGATTCCAAAAATACAAAGAACATTAAAAACGGGGCTTGGGAGCACTTATAATTGAGCTTGAAATGTTGGCAAACCCTAGCTATGGTGACAAGAGAATTTCGGCAGCTATGGGGAAGAAGATGGCTGATTTTGGCTTGATTTTTCCCATTTTATTTCATTAAAAAACCAAATGACCAAAATGCCCTCATGCCCTTTCTTTAAAATTTCATCCATGCAAGCCCATTTTTGTCCAAAAATTTAGAAATTGGGAAAATTACTCTCCAAGACCTTATAATTCATAACTCAATGAAATTTCATATAAATTTCTACTAGAATTCAAGTTTTACAATTTATTCAATTTAGTCCCTAATTTCCAATTGAACACCTTACTCAAAGAATTTTTTCATGGAACTTTAACACATGCATATACTCATAATCTAGGCCTCATAATAATCATAAAATAAATATTTTTATGTCGAATTTATGGTCCCAAAACTACTATTTCGACTAGGCCCTATTTCGGGATGTTATATTTCTCCCCCCTTAGGACTTTCGTCCTCGAAAGTCTTACCAGAAAACAGATTCAGATATTGACTTCTCACGGTTTCTTCCGGCTCCCAAGTAGCCTATTCCATATCATGTCGATGCCATAAAACTTTTAGTAAAGCCACATTTTGGTTCCTCAACTATTTAACTTCACGAGCCAAAATCTTGACTGGTTCCCCTCCTGGTCATGTCCGATCGAATTTTAATCTCAGTCGGTGAAATCACATGGGAGGGGTCTGATCGGTATCGCCTTAACATAGATAAATAGAACACATCATGAATCTTTTCCAGTTCCGATGGCAACACCAAACGATAAGCTAACGGTCCAATTCTTTCGGTGATCTCGTACGGTCCGATAAATCGTGGACTCAGTTTACCTTTCCGACCAAATCTTAATACATTTTTCCATGGAGATACTTTCAAAAATACTCTATCTCTAATTTGGAACTCAATTTCCTTTCTTTTCAAGTCAACATAAGACTTTTGCATATCTGATGTCGCTTTTAAACAATATTGTATCACTTTAACTTTCTCTTTAGTTTCTTTAATCAAATCAACTCTGTGAATCTGATTTTCCTTGAGTTCTTTCCAGTACAATGGATTTTGGAACTTCCTACCATACAAGGCCTCATAAGGCGCCATCTTCAAACTTGTTTGGAAACTATTGTTGTAGGAAAATTCTACCAAAGGCAGATATTTTTCCTAGTTACCCTGAAATTCAAAGATGTAACATCGCAACATATCCTCGAGAATTTAAATCATCCACTCAGATTGACCATCAGTCTGAAGGTGAAAAGCTGTATTCAAGCTTAACTTCGTACCCAAGGCTTCTTGTAACTTCTTCCAGAATCTCGAAGTGAACCTCGGGTCTCTATCTGAAATAATCGACAGTGGTACTCCATGTAATCTTACTATCTCAGAAATGTACAAGTCGGCCAATCTATCAAGGGAATAATCTATCCTTACCGGAATAAAATGAGCCGACTTCATCAATTTGGCCACGATAACCCATATGGTATATTTCTTTTTCGGAGTCAAAGATAATCCTATCACGAAGTCCATGGTAACTCTGTCCCACTTCCATTCGGGGACCATTACAGGCTGTAACAAACCTGAAGACACTTGATGTTCAGCTTTAACTTGCTGACATACAAGGGATTTCGATACAAACTCAGAAATATCTCTTTTCATGCCTTTCCACAAGTATATTTTCTTCAAGTCGTTATACATCTTGGTACTTTCGGGGTGAATAGACAAACGACTGTTGTGAGTTTCTTGCAAAATTTTCCAAATAAGTTCATTATCTTTTGGTACACAAACCTTATTTCTGAACATCAAACATCTATTGGAACTAATTCAAAATTCTAATTCAACACCTGACTCTCAAAATCCCTTTTTGCTTGCAAGTCATCATCATTAAGCTGAGCATCATGAGTTTCTTACAGAAATATCGACCTAGCCTCCAGTTCGGTCAATACTGAACCATCTTCAAGCAATGTCAAACGAGTATCCATGGCTCTCAAAATAAACAGGGATTTTCTGCTCAAAGCATTGGCGACCACATTCGCCTTTCCCGGGTGATAGTTGATGATCAGATCATAATCCTTAATTAATTCTAACCATCTTCAATGTCTCAGATTAAGTTATTTTTGAGTCATCAAGTATTTCAAACTCTTGTGGTCTATGAATATACGGCAAGTCTCACCATACAAATAATGCCTTCAAATCTTCAGAGCAAAAACGATGGCGGCAAGCTCTAGGTCATGGGTTGGATAATTCTTCTTGTGAGGCTTCAACTGCCGTGAAGCTTAGGCTATTACCTTACCATCTTGCAGAAGTACACACCCCAATTCGTTTAAGGATGCATCACTATAGACCACAAACTCTTTTCCCGGTTCAGGTAGTACTAAAACAGGAGCTTCGGTCAGTAATGTCTTTAACTTCTCAAAACTTTGCTGACACTTCTCCATCCATTCGAACTTAACATCTTTCTGTAGTAACCTCGTCGTTGGAGTTGCTATCATGGAGTATCCTTTTACAAATTTTCGATAGTAACCGGCTAAGCCCAAAAAGCTTCTAACCTCAGTTACATTTTTAGGCGGTTTCCATTCGACAATTGTAGAAATCTTACTTGGATCAACTCGGATGCCTTCACTCGAAACAATATGACCCAAAAATCTGACTTTTTGGAGCCAAAACTCACTCTTGCTAAACTTGGTATACAGCTGCACTTCCCTCAAAGTCTGTAGCACGATTCTCAGGTGCTTCGCATGCTTTGTTTCATCCTCAGAGTAGATCAAAATATCGTCAATAAACACAACAAAAAACTTATCCAGATATGACGAAAGATCATATTCATTAAATCCATAAATACCGCTGGTGCATTCATCAGCCCAAACGGCAAAACAAGAAATTCATAATGAGCATACCTCGTCCTGAAAGATAGCTGTTTTAGGTACATCCGAGTCTTTAACTCGCAACTGATAATAGCCAGACCTCAAATCTATCTTAGAGAACACAGTGGCTCCTCTCAATTGGTTAAACAAGTCATCAATCATTGGTAAATGATACTTATTCTTGATAGTTACCTTGTTCAGTTCCCGATAATCGATACATAACCTCATTGACCTATCTTTCTTCTTTACAAACAATACGGGGGCACCCAAATGTGAAAAACTTGGCCTTGCAAATCCTTTATCCCTCAGCTCTTGCAACTGTGCTTTCAACTATTTCAACTCAGTTGGTGCCATTCTGTGCGGAGCAATAGAAATAGGAGTTGTCCCTGGTACCAATTCAATACCAAACTCTATCTCCCTTTTAGGAGGTAATCTGAGTAATTCCTCCGGAAACACATCTGGATACTCACATACTATCGGCACAGACTCAATCTTCAATTCAGTTTCCTTAGTGTTCAACACAAATGTAAGGTAAGCTTCGTATCCTTTCCTCATATATCTCTGGGCAACCATTGTCGTGATTATCATTAGCGGCGAACCCAATTCTCTTGATTCGACCCGTAGAATTTCACTATCCAGGCATTTCAATTTAATATACTTACTACCACAATTTACAATTACATCATGCAGGGCTAACCAATCCATACCAAGTATTACATCAAATTCATCAAATGGTAACAACATAAGGTTAGCTGGGAAACAATAACCTCGAATCGTCAAAGGACAATTCTTACAGATTTTGTCAACTAGGACTGACTTGCTTAGTGGGTTTGACACTCTAATAATATCTTCCGTATTTTTAATAGGTATGTTCAAACTAGACGCCAATCTTATACAGATATATGAATGCGTCGACCCCGGGTCAATTAAAGCAACAACATTTGTATTAAATAGAGAGAAAGTACCCGTAATAACATCAGGAGCAGCGGCTTCCTCTCGAGCACAAACCGTATACGTTCTTGCCTGGGCTCGAACCTTTGATTTTATAGTATCTTTACTCAACACTCGTCTGTCACTAGCACTCCTAGGGTATTTCAGAGGTCTACTTCGTGAAATAGGAGTACTCGATTTCTGGGTTACATCCACTTCTCTTTTCGCTCGGTCTGGGCAGTCTCTGAGAAAGTGATCAAAAGAACCACACCTAAAACATGTGCCACTCTTTATTGGGCACTCTCTGAAATGAAATTTATTACAGCTCTTACACTTCAGTTTTTGGCCATCTACACTCCCCACACTAGTCACCATCGGGGAGAAAGACTTTTGACCTAGTCATTTAGACCTTCTCGCTCCACCTGAATATCCCACTGACGAAGTGGAGCGTTCATGCTGGTTCCTGGCTTTTTTCATGGATAACGAGAGTGTTTTACTGCTAGACCTCTTGCTGGCAACTCGAGCCTCTCTTTTAGCTTGTTTTCTTTCATTATTAAGTTTATCGACCTTCTTGGCTCAATCGGTCAATGTGGCAAATTTCCGTATTTCCAAGATCCCAATCAACAACTTGATGTCCTCATTCAGACCTTCTTCGAAGCGTTTACATATTTCCGTTTTCGTTTGGACCCATTCAGTTGCGTAATGACTTAGTCGTACAAACTCTCTCTCATATTTCGCTACAGTGTTGTTCCCTTGTTTGAGTTCTAGGAACTTCTTTCGCTTTGAGTCCAAAAACCGTTAACTAATGTATTTCTTCCTAAACTCTACTTGGAAGAAATCCCAAGTAATATTTTTATTCGGTACTACCGAGGATACGGTCTTCCACCAATGGTATGCAATGTTCGTCAAAAGGGACACAGTACACTTCAAACCTTCCTCGAATGTGCGCGACAAATCATCTAGCACCCGCATTGTATTTTTGAGCTAGAACTCGGCTCTTTCAGCGTCATCATCAACTTTAGCTCTAAATTCCTCAGCCCCATACTTTCTAAGCTTATCAACAGGGGCTTTACCAATTCTCACCGGTGCCATTCCTTGTGCATGTCCTCATCAGGTTGGTTGGGGGTGGGGGAAGTCTTGGTACATTGGGACGATTTCTTAAATAATCCCCAAACCATTAGTCTATCATATCAAAGATGGCAACTCGGGCCTCTTCCCGGCCTTCAGACATAAGCCTTCTACTACTAGTAGATACAACTCATTGTACGGAAGCTGGAACATGGCTCTCGGCTCCCTTGGACTCATCTTGCGCTTGATTGGAAGATATTTACTATATTCAAAATAATTTAAACAATTAGGAGATATCACATTATCAACATTCGAATAATGGCATGTATAGCGAACTTTATCATCTTCTACGGTAGTCCTAGAATAGACTAAACCATAGCTCTGATACCATTAAATGTAAAACCCATCACTCGTATCCGACGCCGAGATAGAGTTCGAGGTGTTACCAGGACTTTACATTTGTATCACATTATTTGGGATCGCAAACTTTTGCTCAAACTTAATACCTTTCAACCATGAATATCTCGCCCCTTATATAGGCCTTCGAGGCCTATAACATACTTAGAGGTAGTGCGGGACTAATTCGTGCACATTCACTAAACCTTGTACTCCTTAGAAAATTTTTCTTATCTTAAAGTGTCACACGCCCGTGTAGATGGGTCGTGTGGTCACACACGCCTGTGTGACTTGAGACATGCCCATGCCCTTTGGCCGTGGGCAACACTGACTTATCAACACAGCCATAGTATACGCCCGTGCTACCTGCTCGTGGACAACACTGTCTTTTAGACACGGCAAGTACACAAGCCCGTGCGGCCTACCCGTGTGCACTATTGGTTTAGAATTTTAATGCAGGGGACACACAGCCATAGCCCACACCCATGGGAAGGAACCGTGTGTCTAACTATGTGGACCCTAATAGGCTATTTTCCAAGCCTTTGGTCACCCTTTCTACCATCTATACTTAATGGTTATCAATTTTTGAAATAAAACATGACTATGCATTTGTAAATCTTTGATAAATCTTATCATATGGAAACCTCATATCATTGGTTTCATACATGAAAGGCTGTTTCCCATTTAGTGTTTAAGGGTTTCCATGTCACTTTAATTCATTCGAAATTGGCTCGTTCATGCTACTCATTGCCAATTGGTAACAACCCATCACATGTAAATAAAATCATGCATAAATTCGTAGGTCATAGCCTACTTCAATTAAGTCAATTTCCATGGCCATATACAAAGAAATAAACATATTTTTATATGCCTTCATTTGGCAAAGCAAATGACACATATAACAAAATACTTTAAACCCTATACATGCCATTGAACAAAATAGAGGTGTCTATATACCAAAGCTGGGCTTGTTGATAGTATGCTGACTCTCCTATCGTCTTTCAATCTTTACGAGTCCTTGAGCTCTGAAAAACAGGGAAAAGTAAGGGGGTAAGCATTTACATGCTTAGTAAGCTCGAATAATAGGAAAGTAGACTTACCAAATATTTAACATGCATCCATGATAGATAAGGAAACCAACAATTATGAAATGGTTTCCTATTACATGCACTTAATCAGTAAGTTAGTAACATAATTAAGCATAATAAAATTAACTAGATGAGCTCATCATTCAACATCTCATTTACACAAACATCTCGTGTTAATTTTGTTGAGTTTCTAGGAAATCTCGATGGAATACCCATTAACCGTCAATTCATACGAATGATCATTCCATATATGTACTCCCGCGAACCTCACATCTTATGGCGGGATTACCAGTCCAAGCTAAATCCTCCATTTTATGAACTCATAAGGTGATGTCGGGATTATCAGTCCAGGCTAAATCCCTTATTACGACAAACACTTTTAATGAACTCGGATCTGAATTACCAGTCCAGGCTAAATTCAGTCCCTAATCGGATTACCCGACCGGGCTAAATCCATAATGCACACATATTTTTCGAGAGGCTTGATCGTTCAATGAAAGACCCGTCCGGGCTAGATCCTTATTATAATTGAGATCAACGGATTACCCGTCCGGGCTAAATCTTTACTGTAACACATACAGGATCTCAAATCACCTGTAATTTCGGGTTACCCATCTAATTCCCTTTTTCAACCTCAACCGAGACTTTTAACCACAATTCTTTATTAAGAATGTATTTCATGAATATTCATACTATCAAGATGTGCAATTATCATACGTTCATAAATCATACAATTATGCATACTACAAGTTTACTTGTGTTATCCGAACTTACCTGGTATTTGTTTTGGAGCTGTGTTTCGGTTATTTCGAAACCTTGCGTTTACTTCGATCGACCTCCGGAATTTGTTCCTCGGGGTCTATAACAACAAAATTATATCATTAATACCCCACATTATACATTACAAGTCTAATTCTCACCCCGGTCTAAATGATTGTTTTGCCCCTAACCTTTGACATTTTTACGATTTAATCCCTAGGCTCGTATAATGAAACACATGCACTTTCTATCTTACCCAAGCCTAGAATAACACTTTTCTCTCTTATGGCAACCCAGATTTCCCATTATTTTCTCATTTCTACCACACAATTTATAACTTTTGCAAAAAGGTCCCTAGAAGGGTTTTTCATGAAAATTACCTAGGAAAAGATGTTTAACACATATTCATCTCTCATATTCCTCCATAATACATCAAAATAAAAATAACTCATGCATGGGTAAATTTTTAAACATGAACCCTAGCATGAAATATTGGTAGAAATGAAGAGAACAAGTTACTGGGATTCCAAAAATACAAAGAACATTAAAAACTGGACTTGAGAGTACTTACTATTGAGCTTGAAATGTTGGAAAACCCTAGATATGGTGACAAGAGAATTTCAGCAGCTATGGGGAAGAAGATGGCTGATTTTGGCTTGATTTTTCCCATTTTATTTCATTAAAAAACCAAATGACCAAAATGCCATCATGCCCTTTCTTTAAAATTTCATCCATGCAAGACCGTTTTTGCCCAAAAAATTAGAAATTGGGAAAATTACTCTCCAAGACCTTATAATTCATAACTCAAAGCAATTTCATACAATTTGCTTCTAGAATTCAAGTTTTACAATTTATTCAATTTAGTCCCTAATTTCCAATTGAACACCTTACTCAAAGAATTTCTTCATGAAACTTTAACACATGCATTTACCCATATTATAGGCCTCATAATAATCATGAAATAAATATTTTGATGTAGAATTTGTGGTCCCAAAACCACTATTTCGACTAGGCCCTATTTCGGGATGTTACAATTGTGGTCATTTTGATATGTAGTTTGGTAGTGAATTTTGCCATTTAAGTTGGCTTGTAAATATTTATGTTTTGTTTTGTATATATATAGCCATGAGTGATGGCTTATTTTGGTTTACTTTGGCAAATATGGTGATGTGTATATATATGTTAATGCTCTTTAGTGATGAGGTTTATATTTGCTATTCGAATGCTTAGATGAGATATGGTAGTGAAGGTAGCTAATGGTGGAGAGTTTGACATTGATATGTTTTTGGTCCTAAGTAAAGAAATACTTATATTAAATTATGCATATAAATGCTTTGTGAATGTGAAATTGGTTTGATTTGAATAAGTAAAACAGGATATTATAAGTATGTTAGTTATTGGTATTCAAATGGCATGTTTTAGCCTTGGTTTTGATTGTATTGGATGCTTATATATGCTATGATTTGTGCCATTTAGGTTGTGTAGGTGTGAACAAGTTTGAGGTGGAAAAATATCTTGGTAAATAGCCTATTTTTGTCCACACGGGCAGAGACACAGTCGTGTGTCTCAGCCGTGTGTGATGCACGATCAGATTATATGGTCGTGTATCCCCTGGTGTTGAAATAAAAATTAAGTCAATATGCTCCACACGGCCTCACACACGGGCATGTGGCTTGGTCGTATGGCATAGGTCAGTATACCCTACAGGTTTGGCATGACTTAGCACACAACCTGGTACACGGGCGTGTATGGCCATTTTTAGGGCACATGGGCTAGCCACACGAGTGTGTGTGTTTGCCATGTGACCCAAGTCAGAGAGTTACACGGGGTCGGACACAGGCTGGGACACGGCCATGTGATCCTATTTCGAATGTCCACATGACCTGTGACATGGGCATGTCTTTGGCCGTGTGAGACACACGGTCGGGCCATATGGGCGTATGTCTCTTGTTTTTGAGAAAATTTTCTAACTGTTTGAAAAGTTTCCAAAGTTACTGGTTTAGTCCCGAACCACACCGAATACATATTTTAGGGCCTTGTAGGCTCGTATTAGGGACGATGTGGATGTTGTTGATTGATATTTGAATTAAATTTGATAAAGTATGTGAAATGCATGTAAAATTGTTTATTATGTTCGGTAATGCTCTGTAACCCTATTCCGGCATTGAATACGGGTGATGGGTGTTACAGTACATATATCTATAATACATAAAACATGTTGCCTCTTTAAAAACTTTACCAAAAAACTCAGCACAACAAAATGGAAAAGGAACACAGCGCATATTTATTCCCTTCATGACAACTTCACATAAAATCTCATATTAAACATATTTAATCTGGAATACTAGCTTTTCAATAATCACTTGAACGAATTTGTTAAACATTTTTTATCATCATTCTCCTAGAAGTCATGAATAAGTAATAATTTTTTATAAATATATTTTGATCTCTTTAAAAATTACAACAATAATCATTACATATAGATACAAATGGTCCAATGGGAGCAAAAATTTCCAGGAGCATTTGGAACATTTCATTTCTGAACAGAAGAGCCGTTTTCAAGTAGTGTTCGATTGATTATGTATTAATCAATATTTGATTGATTGGTCTGAGGTTATCGACAAAAAAGATTTGTCTAAGTCATTTCGTTTCTTTTTGTCCAAGTTACTTTTCTTTTTGTCTAACTCACTTCTTTTTTTCTTTGTGAGTTTCGAGAATATCCCCATTCATAGGTCTAAAATCCACATTTATGAATTGAAAGGTCCAAATGATTAACTTTGCAATACATTGTTAGAATCAATAGGTCTTCAGATTATTCATTTGAAAATTTTGAAACCTTTCTTATTGGATGATCATAATACTTCTCGAAAATCAAAATTCTTGATCAATAGAGGAACAATATCACCATTATTGGTCAATAAGATACCAAAGTGGATGATTGACTCATTTCATACTAGAAATAATCGCAGGAAATCTTTTGATAACATGGATTTCTATTTTTCAATGATATCCCACGATCAAGACGATTGGTTGAATCCCGTGAAACCATTTCATAAAATTTCATTGATATCTTCTTTTTTATAAAGCAAATCGACTTCGATTCTTGAATAATCCACATCACTTCTGCTTCTATTGTAACAAAAGATTCCCTTTTTATGTGGAAAAGGCCCGTATCAATAATTATGATTTTATGTATGGACAATTCCTCAATATCTTGTTCATTCGCAACAAAATATTTTCTTTGTGCAGTGGTTAAAAAAAAATACTTTTTGGGGAAGAGATACTATTTCACCTTTACCAATCTAGATCATAATCCTTCTATACATGCGCATGTTGGTCATTATAAAATATTCTTTTAACTATTATTCACTGAGTTAATTCTACATTCAAATTAATTTAATTTATATAATATTTATTCAAACAAATCCAGCAATTTCCCAATAGCTTATATATACTTTTAGCATTCTAAATTTTTCAATGATTTTAATAGAAACTTCAGATATAGTGATTCATATAAAATTATAACAACAATCATTAGATGCATGTAAAATCTTTCATGATCGGTCATTGCAATAAGATTTTAAAGATATATCAATCTCATTTCAAATGTATAAATGTTTTTATTTTATTTTA
Source organism: Gossypium arboreum (assembly GCF_025698485.1). NCBI lineage: Eukaryota > Viridiplantae > Streptophyta > Magnoliopsida > Malvales > Malvaceae > Gossypium > Gossypium arboreum. Next base: position 6,153,063 of record NC_069073.1, on the reverse strand, counting down.
TTTTTATGTTTTTAAGAGGTAGTTATAGATATTGTTTACCACCAAACTTAATAAAGTATTAATTGAAAACTTGAAAATAATTTTTTGTCATTCCACCAGTAGTTCAATTAATTATACTATAGAATTTATATTATATGAAAATTAAATATATTTTAACATAATGTAAATATTAAAATTATAATAAATTATTTATATTTAGAATTTTAGTAAAATATATAATATTATTCAATATGTATATTTACATATAATTATTAAATATTAAATAAAAATATTTTTAATAAAAATATAAAAAAAAACACGTCACCTAAATGGATTCAAGTTAACTATTTACAAATATGAGCGAGCTTGAACAAAACTTGACTCATACTTTCGATTGAGCCAAGCTTGGGTAACTATGCATAATATTAAAAACATGAGGTTCAGTATGGTGGTTGCTTAATTATGTATAATATCAAAATCATAAGGTATGGTGTGGTGATTGCTCACCTTGTCTCTTGATCATGAAGTCAGGGATTTGATCTCTGTTCATGAGAATAGAACACATTTCATGGTTAGTAATTTACTTCTTTGAAGAGCACTCACGACGAGGGAATTAGTCATTGCTATTGGTAGTGGACACCTTGGTTTCGACCAAAATTTTGCAAATTTGGCACTATCATTAAAAACTATTTTCATTAAGGTCACTCACCATTAATTTGGAGTTAGACAATATTTTTGTACACACTACACCCATTTTAGCCACCTAACTTTAGTAAATTTTCATTTTGATTATTTATTTCTCTTTTATATATTTTATTTTTTTCAAACAATTCTTTGTAAAAATCTAAGTTTTTCCTTGTAAAACCCAAAATTTCCATTTTCCTAAAAAACTAAAATTAATTCAAAACATAAAGAAAATAGAAAAGATAAAATGTTTTTTCTATAAAAATACAACGTATAGAAACTTAGGTAATTCTCAGTAAAATCTCTTTTACTTGAAAAAAACTAAAACTATTTCTAGAAAATGGGCAAATCAGGAGAAATTAAAATGATGATTTGGTTTTTCCTATAAAATTCAAGTATTTCCTTATAAAAATCTCGTAATTTCTTGTAAAATCTTAAATTTTCTCTTTTACAAGGAAAATTAAAATTAATTTTTTAAAAAATTAATAAAATTAAGAAATTAAAAGATAATATGATTTTTCCATATAAAACCAAGGGTTTTTCCTATAAAACCTAAAATTTTCCAAAGTTCAAAAGATGTGACCAAAACTTACTAAAGTTAGAATGATTAAAATTAGTGTATAACAATATTGTCTAATCGTAAATTAACACGGGTGACCAAAATAAAAGCAATTGTAAGGGTAGTATCCTTTTGGTAAAAATGTATTAAATGTTATTTTCTTTTAAAATTTAGTTAAAATTATCCTTATTATTGTATAGGTATTGGTTAAGAAAATCTTAAAAATAATATGTTAATCTCTAGTATCAAAAATATTAAAATATCACTTATAATCTAAATCTATAGTTATTTAATGATATAAAACAAAATTTTATCTTAAAAATATATCAAAATTTATTCATCTAATCTATCAAACAAAATATTTTTAATTTATATAATTAAAATATTAATTTTATCAATCAAATTTGATAAAAATCATGAATTTCATAAATAAATAATAGAACTTCATCTAAGAGTATCTCCTTTCCTTGTTCTAGTGTTTACTTTTATCTAATATATAGTGATCCGATTTTCGTCAATGGCGGAAAATTTAATTTTAGGCTCGAAATCATTGAACGGAGCTGTTTAGGAAGTTAAATTGAAAGGTGTGTTCGGACAAAAAAGAGAATTGAGAGGGGAATTAATAAGTGAATTATTAAGTATAGTACAATGACAAAATTGAATGGTGACTAGAACAGTGTGATTAGATTCGAAATTAAATAAGTCCTTAATGTGCTATTTAACCTGGCCTTAAAGTGCAACTTAGTTTAAGGTAAATTAATGTTTTCATGAAAAGGTAAATTAAGATAAAATGTATAGATAGTGAGTGTGTGGATGAACTCACAACGTAGCCATATCTTCTTCCACCGAACTTAAGAGAAGAGAAGGAAACTTTGCATGTTTGAACCACCATTGTCGTGTATTATTTTTAAAGGGGAGAGAGGTTTTTCATTGAATCTTTGTTAGATTATTACTTGAGGGTGCTAGCTAAATGTAGCACATTGAAGCTTTGCATGTTTCAACCAATATTGTGGTGTATTATAATTTTAATGTAATTAAAATTGAGTTATGTAAATTATTTAATTGAATTAATTAATTATTTTTTAAGAATATTCAAAATTTTGGTTGGATATATGAACTTGGTTTTTTATTCAGCTACATTTAGTCGAACTTGGACTGACCCACCTAGCCTAATAAGGTTAGGGTGTCGTGGCACGTAAGGAGTAAAATCCCTTAATGTAATCGACTTCTAGGCCTAGAAGTACTACTAGGATTTGGATTCTTATTAAATAATTATTTCATGTACTCTGAATTCAAGTATAACTCTCGCAAATGTTTCCTCTATAAATACTATATCATAGTTAAATTGTATATAGGCCCATATTAAGGGAAAACTTTGTCAAAATTTAGTAAAATTTTTTATTTGAGTTATTTTTCTTTAAACTCAAATAAATTTTATTTTTATTTAGTTTTGTTTTTTAAATTTGTGAGATTGCAATTGCAATCATCTAGGGATTAATATTCAATTTTAAAAGTTGATTTTCGATTTTGGATTTCCACGTAAAGAGGAAGTCGACATCCCCTTCGGGAAATCTCAAGTTTTCGTCATCATCTTGTCTTTGATTCTTTGAGTTAGAGCTCACTCTCTGAGCATCCAAGAGTTTAAGAATAACGAAGAAGATCATTTAGTTGAAAGTTTGAAGGATTTGGACTCCAGTTTGGATCGATTGTGTAACACTTCTCGCCCGACCCAATTGTCAGGTCTAAGTTACTAGATGCTACAATAGTCATCGGAGCAACTACCATCAAATATACCAAAAATAAATCATTCAAACATTCCATCATGTCTTAAACACATCCACATTATGTAATGAACCGAAAGTTACGGTATCGGAAATTGAGTCTTGAGTACTGTTTCCATGAAATTTATTCATGAATATTTATTAGAAATATTTATGAATTATAGTTGAATGGTTATTTAGTGTTTAATTAAGTGTAGTAGCTTGAATTTAGTTTAAAGGACTAAATTGCATACGGTATAAAAGTTTAATTATAGATTAAAGATTAGTAAAGGGACTAATCTAGCAATTAGACCCTAAATGCCATGTGTGTGAATGTATGATATAACATGTGTAATAGTTGGTAAAGATATTAAATGTGTTAAAGTAGTTTTTCTTATAGATTAAGTTATTTTATTAGAATAATATTATATTATTAATATTATTATATTGAATATAGATTTATGAGTAAATTAAAAAAAAAGAAAGAAGGAAAGAAAGATAGAAAGAGTTACAGAGAGCAAACGTGAGAAAGAAAGAAAGAAAGAAATAGAAAAGAGAAATTTGAGGATTAAGGCCCTAAAGCTTGATTGGTAAGATATTTTAGCTTATTTTCTTATAATTTTTATGTTTATGGATGCCTAATTCAAAGTTCTACATGTATGAGGTTAAAATGAAGAAAAATAAAAAAATTTTAGATATTGATTTAGTTGAATAAATTGAGGTTTTATGGGTTAAATTGATAGAAATTGAAGTTAGAAGTGAAAATTGAGTGATTTATTAAAAGAATTCTAAGTTAGGTTTAAATAGGGATTAAGTTGAATAGAGCTCAAAATTTATGTTTTATAATGAATTTTATGAGTTAGAAATTGTTAATGAGTTGATTAAAAGAGAATATGAAGCTTAAGTTAAAGAAAAAGATTAGTAATGGAAAAAGGACGAAATTGGAATTTTGTAAAAGTTTGATAGAAAGTGAAAATGTGTTTTATGAATTAGTATATTGATGATTTTTAATTGTATGATTGTTAGTAGCAAACGTAGCACGGATACGTCATCAAAGAAGGAAAAGAGAAAGTGAACAAAGATATCGATTAAATTCGATAAATAGTGGTTTGTATTTCTATAAACCGAGCTTAATCGTTATTGCTATATTTGATATTTATATTGTATGAAAATGTGAATGAGGTAAGTATTTTTACCGTATTGAAATGAATGTGATTTTGAATACCCTATTAACAGTGCCGGGCTAGTCGGATATAGTTGACATGTCATAGGAATTGGAAGTATTGGGATATTCCGACATTGAGTCGATGAGACACTATGTGTCGACTACTGTTAAAGTTTCGGATTTGTTCCGATGAAGTACTTTGTGTACTATAATGTTAAAGTTCGGATTTATTCGATGAAGCACTATGTGCTTATCCCGAGTGTGGGTTGGATCCGTATCCGTCGATGTCCGAGTTATGTTAATAAGGGTAAAAAAGTACAGTTATTAAAGTCTTGATTGATATTGAATAATAGCAATAATGTGTTTGAATTACCATGTTTTAAAGTTGATTAAGCTATTGTTTATAGAAATACCACTGAGAGTATTCTCAGCGTAGGTTTGTTTCCGTGTGCAGGCTAGGTACGAAAGTATAAGGACTCAGCATACAAGCCGATCCCCGAACTTAAATTGGTGAAGTTTCTATCTTTTTGGAAAATGGCATTGTACCTAGGATGTCTTTTGGTCATTTTGAAAGTATCTAAGTTGTTAAGTGATATTTTGGTATGTTTTGTAAATGTTACCAAAACCTTAAGTATATTATGTTTTGATATGTTAGTGAAGAGTAATAAGAGGAAGTGTTGGTAAATATTGTAGAGAGAAGAAATGAAGATGTTATAAACTTAGTTATCAACATTTTATACTAAAACAGATTTGGACAGTAACAGTAGTCCAACTTTGAAAATATACCAAAAATAGTATAAAGTGAATTAGATGATGAATAAAATATGTAATTTAAGCTTAATGAATCTATTTTTATATGGAAGAAACAAAATAGGTAAAAGAGTTGTATTTTATGAGATATTTACGTTTTGGTGAAATAGGGTTAGAGCAATTTCTAGATTCCCTATTTTGAATTTAGAAATTCACCATAAATTGTGTATTAAGAATTATGACTCAAACTTTATATGTCTGGATTCCTTATTGAGTCTATTTTTAATTGAAATAAATGGAATAGTCATTGGATTTCTGTACCAGAAGAAATTTGATTCGTAGTGCACAAGGGTCAGAGTAGCCGAACCATGAAACAGGGGAGACTTTTTCTAATAAACTGTACTAATTGGCCTGACCAAAAATTCTAGAAAAAAATTAGTAAGTAGATATATGAGTCTATTTTCAGGGAAAATTTACAGAATTGGATTTCGAGTTTCGTAACTCGAGATATGATTTTTTTAGCGACCGTGACGCAGATGGATAGTTTACTACAAAAACTGTTTAAGTGCTAAGATAAGTTTTGTAATGTCCCCTGCTTGACTCCGGCAACGGTCTCGGGTAGGGGGACGTTACACATTATGATATACAATTAAATCTAAAACTAATTCGAGCTTACGAATGCTACAATTAAATCTAAGACTAATTCGAGCTTACGAATGCTTTTTATAACCCGAGCATGAAATAGGACCAAATTGAAAAAAATTTAAAATTTCAGATCATGTTTTGATACCCTTACCTAGTACCAATACCAATTTGAGCTTTGATGTTTAAGAAAAATTGAATTAAAACCAAATGTACCTATACCAATTGATCTGTCGTAATTTGATATGGAAAATTAGGCTTTCCCAGTGTACTTAAGTAGCTTATTCTCAAGGAAGGTAGCGTCTTTTTTGTAATTTTTATATTTTAAGTTGATAAGTGTAGATATCTTGTTTTTACTCATTTTGTAACCCAATATGGCCAATAGTGCCATCAGGGGCCCTAATGTGTGGTTAAGTGGTGTAGGGACATGTTGGAGGTTGAAAACAAGCGAAAACGAAACTAAAGGAAAATGTATCGCGATATCCAAACCTTAGAATCGTGATACCTGTAATAGACTTGAAGATTGGAAACCACCCTTTAGTGGTATCATGATATCCACCTTTTAAGAAGACCTCTAAGTTCGAAACTGACCGGGGTATCGTAATATCCTTTCTTGGGTATCATGATACTTATATTATGAGGGGACAAAGTTGGACAAAAATGGTAGTCTTTGTCCACTCGACACACCAATCACACAAGCCCCTTCAGGGGCAATTTTGGCAACAAAAATTCATCAGCCGTCAACCTAAAACAACCAATTTTGACTGAGGAGAGTGGGAACTCACATTAGTTTTATTTTTAGCTTTAGTTTCTCTAGGTTTTCTTTAGTTTTTCAGCAAATTTTTTTAGGGTTTATATTTTCTTTTCTCTTTTCTTAGTTTTAAAGATTGTTTTATTCTATTTTCTTATTGTTCTTATAGTTAGTTGAATTATTTATCATTGTAGCTTAGGGTTATTTGCATCACTAGTTCATGTACCTTGGTTGTAAGTCATTTTCAGATTTTGTTTAATGTATTTCATTTTTATTTTTATTTTTACTTTGTAGTTGTTAAAGTTTACTCCTTTTATGTTTATTGTTTTAGATATTCTTGTTGAATACTTTTTTTACATGCATTTTATATTTTCTCTCATAAAATCTCAATTTTTATATTTTTCTTAACCTTTACTTTAATGGCTTCTTTGCTTTTCATTTTCATGTGTTAGCTTAATAGATTAACTTGAAATCACCAAGAGGGGTGAATTGTAGAGGTGTTCATGGGTCGGGCAGGCGGGTTGGGTCGGGCTCAACTAAAAAATTATCAAAAATGAGCCTAAAATTTTACCCAAGCCCAACCCAGATAAAAATACTAAAACCCGAGCCTAGCCTAGCTCACCAGATTAATTTTTTATATTATTTTTATATATATATAATACATCAAAATACTAAAACATCAAAATAAATATTTCCCAACAAATTGAAAATAAATTTTAAAAATATGTAGACTTAAATAACACTAAGATAAATGCAACTTAACAATCAAATACCTCTAAAATAATAATAAAATTAACAAATGCCTTTAAAATAATAAGAAAATTAACAATAAAATAAATTTTATACAATATCCAAATAATAACAACAAAATAGTAGCAACATAATAGTAAAATAATAGCAAAATAGGGAGAAAACAACAAGAAAATAACATTCAAAAATAAAAAAATGAATTTTTTTTTTGTCCTTTAGTGAATTCGGGCCGAGAACGGGCTAAAAATACCTTACCCGAGGCCCTGCCTATTTTTTAAACGGGCCTTATTTTTTTTGTCTAAGTCTATTTTTCGGACCTATATTTTTGCCCAAACCCTCTCACATTTAGGGCGGGCCTTCGAGTTGGGTCGGATAGCTCGGCCCATGCACACCTCTAGTGAATTGGCCTCTTAATAAGATTTTGGTTGCTAAAAAAAAAGATAGAGACAATGAACACTTCGACTTATAGTGGTTCAGTATCAATTGCCTACTCCACTACCTTAGCTTTCCACGACTAAAGATTTTCTCAAATTCACTAATTTGATAATCTTTGAGGATAAGATTTAACCTTACAAGCTCTCTTAAGGTTTCTACTCGAACCTTAAGACACAAACTCTTACAAAGAGTGAACACAAATAGCAAACTAAGAAGAAATCCTTACAAGATTGAATTGTTTGTCAATTATGCACTAATAAATAAGAATACACTTGAGCTGAAAGAATAACAATGAAAGCTCACAAGTGTATACAAGAAAAGTATGAAGATTGAGCACAAAGGTTAATTGGTTGATCTTTTAGGCTTGAATTATCTCTCCTGTTGTTGTAGGATCTTTGGAAGCTAGTATTTATACCCCCTAATTGATTTCCAACCATTGTGGTTGTTGGAGATATGAATAGAATCGTTGGGGATGTGAAAATTATTGCATTTAATTCACCTACAACAGCGAGTATCGACACCGACTAAGACGGTATCAATAATTTTTGCATTAAATGTAGAATTTAATGACCATTAGAGTTAAAGATATCGATACCAGATAAATTTTATCGATACCATGTGAAAAGTATCGATACTTAGATAAATTTGTGAAAAAACAGAATGTCAATTTGGTATCGTTTTTAAAAGGGGTATCAATATTCTGAAAACTATGATACCAGGCCAAAAAGTACTTTTTGGCTATACTGACTTGTTTTAAAAACAGTTTGATTAGTTGAAAGAATTATTACTTGATTAAAATCATTTTAACTTGATTTTAAAGTTGATTCAAAAATTTTCTAAGAGTTCAAAGTAAAGATTCAAAATTTTATCTCTTAGACTTCATTTGAGAAATTATTTTGTCAACTTTGATCAACTTTAACTTTTATTCAAAACCACTTTAATTTGTTATATCAAAATATATGATCAAATAAAGCTTAGTTTAATAATCTCTCATTTTTTATATAACAAAACATTTGGTAAATTTTTTTGAATAAATTACGCCTCTTCATAATGTCATTTTCAATTTAAGGCCTAAAGAAATGGACATAAAAAAATTGACATTCATTTTAGTTTGAAAATAATGATCACATAAAGTTAATATTTAGCACAATATCAATCAATTTACCTTTACTTTCTCCCTTTTTATTATATAAAAAATCAAATAAAATTTTAGAAGAAAAGATGGTTAGTTCAAGATTATATATATAAATAAAAAAAGAATGAACTAACATTTACTACAACAAAACAGGCCTACTGCGACACATTTTTTTACTTAGGTCGATGCAAAAAAGGTTAGCATAGGCCCCCCGGACTCTTCCAAAAATGTCATTCTTAGTGTCATTAGCATAGGTGCTGAGACATTTTTGAAAAAGTGTTGGCATAATTCATCATAAGCCAACCTTTACTGAAGGGTTGGTAAAGACCTAGTCAAGGTCGACTTTTTGAAAAAGGTTGGGATGGGAGGAAACAACATAAAAAAGGTTAAAATAAAACATTAATATGCCAAATTTTAAAGAGTTAGGATAGATTTGTCTAAGGAACTTTAAAAAGGTTGGGATAGGCCTTGTCTGTGCCAAAGCCTTACATAGTTGGCTCAGGTCCTATATTTTTTATGATTTTTTCCTGACTTTTGAATAGCCTATTTTGGTAAAATATTATCAAATTTGTATGTGTCGGGCTTGGACAAATTTGAGACGACATTAATTGAACAGTTAATTAACATAAATTGATCATATTAATACAAAATTACCACTGAATAATGCACTTATTAATTTAAATACAAAATCCTAATAGAAACAGTCAACACGTTGACAACATGTTTACAACTTGTTGTCCATTACATCACTAGGTAACTATAACACCTTAAACTTGGCCTAGTCACAGAGCCCGATTAATAAGACACTGCACCACCGTCACATATTACTTATATTATAAATTGTCTCATTAGCAAGCGAACAACATTTATTATATCATTGATTAGAATTTTTTAGGTCAAGTATATCCTAATCATCGTATAAGCATACTAAAAATACATAAGACGAACTTATAACAATAATTAACCATGTTTTTAAACCACTAAGCAAAAATTTTGAAGAAATCACGTAGGAAACGATACAGAATCAAAGGTATCAATAATTCTCCTAGATGGTGTCAATACCACCTAGAAAATCGGTACCAAATTAGCATTATGTTTCTCGTCTAAAATCAAAACCCAAGAAAATATTGATACATTTTAAAAAGTATCAGTTTTATTACCCTGAATATCGATAATCGTGATATGGTATCGATACCAATTTACACAACTAAATTCCTGCACATTTGAAAATCATTGAGGTATCAATTTTAAAACCCAAATATTGATACCCCTGCTCCAGACAGCAAAAATACAATAATTTAAGGCATATAGTCTATTCTAACTTGTATCAAATCGATATGCATCTATTACTTTATCAACATTCGTCAAAACAACTATAATGGCAGTTCGAAACATCATAAATATGTTCGAACAAGTAATCAATATGCCAAGCTTGATACCCATAAATCCTAAGAGCAATAAAGTCATGAAAACATCCAAAACATCCTGACATCAATCAACTAAAAGTCTACCACATTGCCTTGTTCACACAGTTTAAAGAATAATAATAATTCACCTACTCAAATGCTAAACTACTTGGACTAGTCCCTTAGAAAATATTCTGCACCACTCACACTACAACGCTTAATAGTCTGTAAAGGTTTAAAAAGGAGCAGGCGAGCTTAAACAAACTCAATGAATGTCGGAATAACCACAAAGTTTACACAACATCAAAGGTTAAACAAGAGCATACTACAACACGTTCACAACCATATTCTAACCATGCCACAATAACATATTCACGCTTCATTAAACAATAAAACTAGCATATACTCTCACGTACTACTACACTCAACATATTCAAATAACTCATTTACAATAATTCATCAAGACTAAACAATGTATACATGCTTTAATAGCTCACAAATCTAGCTTATATATTCACATGCATTCACAAGTTAAATGATAATGACCCAAAATACAATAAATAAGATTTTCATGAAACTTTAATTACATATGCAATTTATTATAAGAACATACTAACATTTTCATGAAACTTTAATCAACTCATTTAGCACATTATTTACATGTTATGCATCCATCTCACATTGTATTATCACAATAAATAATATCATATTTAACCGAAAATTTGGCACTTGAGGTTATGAAACATAAAAGTGGGTTCTATCACCACAAATCAGATACACAAATCTCCAACACACCAAATAACCCTAGAATCGAACATATCCTAAAAACATTTCAATTTGTTATATCAAAACATTTTATCAAATAAAGCTTGGTTTAATAGATTCCTTTTAACATGGCCATATCTACTTTTCTAGACCCCAAAACCCATTTTGATGAAAAATTCCTATCGAAACATTCTTATTCTGTATCGGAATTAAAACACTCATTGAAAGGCGACTTAAAACCACTAGGAGGATTTGACAAAGAGGCACTAGTTGTAGGATGCTTCTTAAGGGCCATAATAGAAATCTAAGCACTAAAAATGCATTGAGACACTAAAAAACCTCGTTTGAGAATTTTATCAAACTGTTGGTGTGCAAAGGGCTTGATCCAAAAACTTGAGAAAAAGTGTAGTAATAAGTTACCCCATGTAAGAAAACACGGTGTATATAGTGAAATTAACCCAATAAGCTACATTTCATAAAATAATAAGATTGAAAATTTTAGATTTTACCTCAAAAGTGTTGAAATGTGGAAAACCTTGAAGCAATGTTGAAGAAATATTGATGCTAAGGTGTTAGGAAGGATTTGAGTGTTAAGATTTCATGAAAAAATCGAAAGGTTTTGAAAACATTTGAAGCTGGGGAAAAAAATTCAAGATAAAAAGGGAATAGGGTTTTAAAATTGTTTTTGAAAACTCACGATGCAGGTACCTTTAAAACCCAGTAGGTATCGTATCGATAATTTTAAAACGGTATCGATAACAAATCACTATTTTGTTTTGTTTTTCAAGTGTAGAAAATTTTCAAAAACACAAATTTTAAGTCCTAAAGTGTTCTAAGTGTCCTAAAATGACTCTAGGATAAATCTTATTGAATTCATATGCATAAAAATGCACAAAGTAAGCATGATACATGTAATTCATGAAGTACAATAAGTTCAATAATTAGAAAAATAGACTAAGTTACCAAACAAAGTCCATTTTAACAAGTTTAAGGGCATAAAAAATAAGTCATGTTAGACAGAATAAGGTCAAAATAGATCAATTAACCACATAAAACTCCCTCTATCTTATTGTATACAAGAGCTATGAACACCATACTATCACGCTTTTTGCAAACAAAGACAATATACAAAGTTAAAAAATCAAACAAAGTTATTTATTTATTAATATTGTTTTCATTACCAATGTAATACTTATTACCACTTAATTCAATTTTGATCCATATTATATTACATTTATTATTTTAGATTAATTATAACTTAATCAGCATTACAATTATTTAACAATAAAAATTAATATTTAATACTATAAATATACACATGTCATTTTCATTAAAAAACATATAAAGAGTTATTGAAAAAATCATATATCAAAATTATTTAATAGGTTTTGTTTCCATTGGTAAAAAATTGTATGATTTTCATTATTATTTGAAATGTTTAGTTATTATTATTTGATATTTTTACCATTATTTGATTTTAATAATATTTACATAACTATAAATAATGTTTATCATTGTGTTATGAAGTATTATGTCAAATGTAATGAAATATTAAAATAATGATTCTTTTAGGTGAAATTTTGACTCATATTTGAATGTCAAGTTATTTTATCTAAATACTTAATATTTTACTATAAGTTAAATTTTCACATTTTTATTTTTATTACTTTTAAAATTTATTTTATTTTCTCAATTATTTTCGAAATTAATGGGCTTTTATTATAAACTAGACCAATTCGATTTTTCTACACGTGTTTGATAACTCAAAATTAAAACAATCCGATAGAATTTTTTCTACCAAAATATGTGGAAAATAATAAGTAGATAAGATCTAATATTTTAATTAATTCAATTTTATTTTATTTATTTTAATATTATATTATCTTATAAAAATTTACGTTTAAATTTTTGTTTTTTTTTTTTTTTGTTTAAAACAAGGTGTAGTGTTTAAAAGTTAAGGATAAAACATAGAATATAATTTTTTAATAATTTATAATCTATATTTTTAAACAATCTAATTATCTTTCGTAATTAACTTTAAGCAATATGTCAAACAAAATTTATAACTTAAATTCAACACTTAAATTTTTAATACTTATATTTTTAATACTTAATTTTTCAGTTTATCAAACAACATCTTAATTAAAAACATATTTTTTAACAAATTATAGAAATATATTATTTAATAAGATTTATTATTTTCAAACAACAGAATTATATATTCAATATTTATTTTTACTAACACAATAAATAATTTTATAATATAAAATCAACATATATTTAATATTAGAAATTTTCAGTTTATCAAATAATATTTGAGTGATAAGTATATCATTATCTATTTATAATTTTTCATAATTTTTATTATAAAAACCATCATTTATTTTTATTATGAATTATCAAATGTAATTAAAAATTAAGTAACTGAAATTATTATTTTAAAGCTAATTTAATATTTTTCAATCTTATCATAATTTTAGTTAAAATTTTAAGTAATTTCCTATTTAAATTATTATCGAATTGACTTATAATACCAAATTAGATTTTAAGACATTAAAATTTTAAGTAATTTCCTATTTGAATTATTATCGAATTGACTTATAATACCAAATTAGATTTTAGGACACATATGAAGGTTTGTTTTTTGTTTTTGTTTACATTAAAATTTGATTAAAAATTAAAAAAGTTAAGAAGAGATGAGAAGTGGGAAGTTAAATAACTATACTAACTATAATGAAGTGTGTTATAAGGCTTTTATTACTAAATTGACCCTTAAAGTTATATTCTAATTTTTATATTGATCTTTAAAGTTTGTTTTTATCAAAAGTAGCCCTCAAACTATTAATTTTATCTCAATTTACTTTGAAAAATGATATTAACCAATAAGAATAAGGCAAGTCCTACATTCTTGTTGGATGTTGTACTGTTTTTAGGTAAAAATAGACAACAAAGTCCTACACTCTTGTTGGATGTACTGTTTTTAGGTAAAAATAGACAAAAATAATAGTTTAGGACTACTTTTGAGCCCAAAAGACTTAAAGAACAATATGAAATTGGGGTATAGTTTAAGGGCCAATTCACTAATAATTCCTAAATATAAAGATATGCACGTACTCACTTTTTATTTTGTCATGGTTTTAATTTACTTATTTTTATAAATTGGTCCTAAACTGGTTAACAAATATCAACTTAGTTTTCTTTCAAAAATAAAAATAAAAATCAATTCAGTGTTTTTGGTACATGATATATATATATATATATATATTATACTATAGATGATATAGATTTAAGCATATATCTTTTGCTTTATTAGAAAATTGGTCTCTCAACTATATCTCAATCCCAGTTTGGTCCTTAAAGTTTTTTTTGACAAAAGTGATACTTAAACTATCAATTTTATCTCATTTTACCTAAAAAGTACAGACGTTCAATAAAAACTCGTCACATGTCAATTCTTATTGGTTGATATTATTTTTTAATAAAATTTATAGTTTAGGTATTACTCTAAAAACTTTAAGGACCAAACTAATAATTAAAGTATAATTTAGGGATCAATTTGTGAATAATGCATATTTCTTTTATCAAATAATATTCAATCAGGATAAAACAACATTTAGTCCCTAAATTTTTAACTTTTTTCACATTGCTCCTTGAACTTTTTTTCGTTTATATCAATCTTGGAAGTTGGCAATTTATGACTTTTCAGATGACCAAATCACTCATCTAAGTTTAGGGATTAAATTTTAAAAAATACTTAAATTCAGGGCTAATGTGGACCAAGAAATAATTCAGAAACTAAATTGGAAAAGTTGACAAATTTGAGGATTAAATGTTGATTTATCCCTATTTTATCAAACAAATACTAAAAAAAAAAAAAATCGAAGTAAATTAAATTATGAAAAGAAGGGTTAGCTTAATATAGAGCATAAACCCTTACTCCGTTTCTGTGCAATTCTAAAACCCTAACTGAACCCCATTTCTTTTCCCTTTCTCCAAACCCTTTACTGTTAGAAACAACATATTTTCAAAAACGAAAATATGATGAACACCGTCTTCAAACGCACAACTTCCTTAGCCTCCAGGCGGATCCTCGCTGCCTCTGCTCAAACTCTCCTTCATCACTTCCACTCTACAGCAACAGTTGCAACAGCCGCCAGAGATGCTGAGACTTTCTTTATTAACAGATTCAAACCCTTCCCTGGCTTTCCGGCGTCTGCAGCGAAGGGGTTTCACGCCAAATCAGGGCCGTTGTATTTCAGGGCATCGACGGGCGTACAGGCAGAGTATGCCGTCGAGGATTATGTCGATGAGAAGGGAAGTGAAGCGCTTGAGATCTCTAATCTGGGGATTGCTCCCGAAATTGTTTCTGCTTTGAAGAATAGGGGTATCACCAAATTATTTCCAATCCAGGTATATACGTGTGTATATATTGTTAGGCTCTTTGCTTTTAATGATATATATTGGAAAATAAGATGTAAAATTTCCCGTTATTTGTAACTGTAGAGGGCGGTGTTGGAACCAGCAATGCAAGGAAGGGACATGATTGGAAGGGCAAAGACAGGGACAGGCAAAACGCTTGCCTTCGGGATTCCTATCATGGACAAAATCATTCGATACAATGCTAAACATGGGTTTGTTGAATTTTTTTCCCTTTTATCTTACTTAAATTTACCGATGCTTTTTTTCAATTCCTAAACGGAAAGGTAAAAAAAATGCATGTTTTTGCGTTTATTATGAATAGTTAAGCTATCTCAATTTGTTATCTATTTTTTCATTTTTAACTAAATTATAATAAAATGATAATGATACTACTTTAAAATGATAATGATACTACTTTAATGTAGCCTTTTTAACGTTTACTTTTAGAAATTTTTAACAACTAATATAACAAGTGAACAACCAAAGAGACCATATTGGTTTATATTTTGATTCTTTTTTGTGCATGTGAAAGATAAATTGTTGTATGGGTAATATTTGTCATCATTTTTAATCAAGAAGACATGTTTTGTGTGAATATGTAGCCGTGGTAGAAACCCTTTGTGCTTGGTTTTGGCACCAACAAGGGAACTTGCTAAACAAGTTGAGAAGGAATTTCATGAGTCTGCTCCCAACTTGGATACAATATGTGTTTATGGTGGTACTCCAATTTCTCGTCAAATGAGGCAGCTTGATTATGGTGTTGATGTAGCTGTTGGTACACCAGGTCGCATTATTGATCTGCTTAAGAGAGGTGCTCTTAACTTATCGGAGGTTCAATTTCTTGTTCTTGATGAAGCTGATCAGATGCTTCAAGTTGGATTTGCCGAAGATGTTGAAACCATACTGGAGAGGCTGCCTGCAAATCGTCAAAGTATGATGTTTTCAGCAACCATGCCTAACTGGATTAGAAGCCTTACCCAAAAGCACTTAAAAAACCCATTAACGATTGATCTGGTTAGCCTGCCTATCTTCTTTTTCCAAACTGCTATGTTATGTTATGATTTCTGGCTTATAGTTATTGGTTCATCCTTGTATTTGTTCTCTGCAAATTGTTTAATGTTGCATTGATGCTGGTTACATATGGAAAAGATTTCACAGAACTAAAAATGAATGCTTAGCATGATGAAAGTTTTACCGTCATAATCCATATTCCTGTGAACACCACTTATTTCTTGTGGCTTATGTGCACCTTTAGGTTGGAGAAAATGATCAAAAGTTGGCAGAAGGAATTTCCTTGTATTCAATTGCAGCAGATATGCGTGGGAAAGCAGCAATTCTTGGTCCACTAATAACAGTAAGGGTCATGCCCTTGTGGTTTGTTTGTTTTCCTGCTTGGCATTTTTATTTTTTGTTCTTTTCATTTTAATTTCAGTTCTGTACCCATTTCAAATGTTTTATAGTTTTTTTTTTCTCAATAATTATTGCTTTCATTGTCAAATTCTTTTTTAGGAGCATGCGAAAGGAGGGAAGTGTATTGTTTTCACTCAAACAAAGCGTGATGCAGATCGGTTGGCATATGCCATGGCAAGAAACTTTAAATGTGAGGCTTTGCATGGTGATATATCTCAAAGCCAGAGGGAAAGAACTCTCTCAGGATTCCGAGATGGGCATTTTAATATTTTAGTTGCTACTGATGTTGCTGCTCGTGGCCTTGATATACCTAGTGTTGACCTGGTAAGCTTTTCATATTATTCTCTGGGTTTTGTTAGAAACTAATGCTTGCTTATAGATGTTTATTTTTTATTTTCGACTTGTGATGCCAGACTTGGCTTGTTAGATATTTTATTAGTCATGTTACCACTTTAAGGAAAACCTACTTCTTATAGGTCTGTTCAATGTGACATCCTAGAAGAATCTGTATGACTTGTGTGTGAATTTCCTACCACTGTTGCAAAAGTTTATCTTACGGTTCATTTTTGTAGGTTTCAATATTCTGCTTTTTCTATTTCCAATTAATTGGTTGCCTATTACTTAGGCCACTTTTGGAGTAGTGGGCCATAGTTTCTAATTGTTAAAACAATAGAAACTGTGCAGGCATCGTTAGAAAATTCTGCATGTTGAAATAGGAATTTATGGAAGAAAAAAATCGCACTGTAAATTTTTGCTGATGCTAATGGTTACTGATGAAATTTCTCAGGCATTTGGGAACCTGTCATTATTTTAGAGTGCATGTGTTTGTATATGCTAGCATTGTTTTGAATAAAGTTTCTGCATGAGTTGATATCGTGAGTTAAAAAATTGCAGCAAATTGATACTTTTGATCTGTCTTCAATTCTTCTGTTCAGTATCTAAGCCTACATTTTCTCATAGGCTTATAGAATTCAAATCCTTGATGTTCAGTAGTTAATATGGTGATTGTTCTGAGCTCTTTCAAAGCCAGTAACTTGTTCTCCTTACTCTAGTTTTTAATGTTCTGTTATTGATCTTGTATTCTTAAATAGGTAATACATTATGAGCTTCCAAATACATCTGAAACTTTTGTCCATCGAACTGGCCGGACTGGTCGTGCTGGAAGGAAAGGAAGTGCAATTCTTATCTATACTCAAGACCAGAATAGGGCTGTTAAGGTTATTGAACGAGAAGTAGGCTGTAGATTTTCTGAGGTAATATCTTGTATCCCTTTGATGTTCATGCTTGTTTTTCCTTTCCTTTTCCCTTTCTTTTTCAGGGATCTTTTACAACTTTGATACTACTTTATTGAGGATTTTGAGCATTAATAATAGGGAAGTCAAAGAAATTTTAAAAGCTAAAGTGAAGGATTTTGAAATGGGGCTAGCAAAAGTCTAAAGTTTTGACATTGATACTCTTTTAGCCTTTTGGAGCTGGAGCTGGCGAAAACATTAAAGCTATTTCAGCCTTTTATCTTATGAAATCAAAACTAATTTTTTAGCCTTGTTTTCATCTGGTTTGGTTGTCAGCCATTACTGGTCGTTAATAATATTCTTTGAGCCAAAGACCTAACTGGTTGTAGGTCAAACTGGCCGATTTTGATTTGTAAAGCACTTCTTGACAATTTCATGCTAAATTTCTAACCCTAAGTCCTAACTCTTTAGTAGTTAAGGTTCAAATAATGTTTCTACATGTCATTTTTCTATTCAAATCTGAAAATTCCAATGTAATTAAAGTATGTGTGGTGTGAGATTGTCAGCCTTTGTTCCTTTGGAAATGTAATGAGTGCCTATTATTGGTTCAGGTGATTTATTGTCTCTTCTTGAGCTTTGTGAGAATTAAAAATCATTTCCTAAGATAGAAATTTAACTAATTTAACCAGACCCTTGTGTCTTTCCACCAATGAGATCCACTATTCTCCATTTGAAAAACAAATGTAAAGAATTATAAAATAGTATCGTACAGTCCAAGAATATTAAGGATGGTCTTATTTCGATTTTGCATGTAAGATTTTATAACATGAGGTAGGAAAAGACAAGAACTACTATTATGACACACGAAAATATCTAATTCAAATCATTAAACCAAAGTTATGCATAAATGGATAATTGTACCTGAAAGATATACATGAAGTTTTACATTGATTGCTATGTTACTGTATGTTCTCATGGATAGAGCTTATAGACTGATTACTCTTTAATTTGTTGTAGCTTCCTAGGATTGAGGTTGATGGTGGGAGCACTGGTATGTTTAATGATATTGGTGCTGGTGGTCGATTTGGAGGTGCACGAGATCGTGGATATGGTGATATGGGTTTTGGTCGTTCTGGTCGGCAAGCGGAATATGGATTTGGCCGTTCTGGAGGCAATAGGGGTCCTGGATTTGGTCGTAGTGGCAGTCAGTTTTCTGATGAGATGGGTGGTTATGGAGGTCGTTTTGGTTCTAATAACCGGTCTGGAAATTTTGGTGGTTCTGCATCCAGTCGTCCTAGTGGCTTTGGTAATTTTGGTTCTAGACGTACTAGTGGATTTGGGGACTTTGGTTCAGGTAACCCAGGTGGATTTAAGGACAATCGTTCTGGTCAAACTGCTGGTGGTTTTGGCGGCTTTGGTTCTGGTGGATTTGGTGACAAGCATTCAGGCCAAAGTAGTGCGAGCAATGGTGATTCTCGATCTAGTCGATTTAGCCGCTTTGGGGTCTCTGATGTTGATAATGATCAGAGCACTGGAAGAACACCCTTCTAAATTCTTTGAGGTAAGCACGATATGGCAAACACCACTAGGAGCTCTCCCTCTCTTTTTCTTGTTACTTTTTGCTATCAATTTGAAATAATCATTTATTTTGCAAATCTTGATTCATTTTCATTTTTGCAAGATTGCCTGGTGCTACCTAGGTCTTTATGCATTCTTAATACTTATTGTCTTCCCTTGGGTTTGTGTGGAATTAGATTTCTCTGGTAAAGCCTTCAAAATTGTAGTGGATTGGATTTAGTGCAAATATAATAGAGATACCATTTTTCTTTATTCTGTTCTTGGTTTTTTCCTTGTAGAAGTGGAAACCTGCCGCTGTATTATAGAATGTAAAGGTGATGGTAGGTTGCATGCTACAATTCTTATGCAAACTTGTAGCTTGTGGACAAGCTCACAATATATGTGTTAACCAAATATGCTTGGTTGATTATATTGAAATAAACAAGTCTTTATTTGGCAGTCACCAGCTCTCTCGAAAATCAATTATTTTCAATGATAAACACAAAAGCAAATACAAATAAACCATCTAGATTTTAGTTATGTTTTGATTTGGGGTATTGGTTATAATTTGTTAGTGAGTAATGTGTTCTCTTTGTGAGTATGGTGCTCAGAGGAAGAGGTGGTCAGCATAGGTGCAACTGGAGGTTCTCTTTAGTGACAGGTTACCGAGTTGGTAATGCAAAAGGAATGTTTTTTTTTTTCTTCAAAGAGGAGTGATGACTAAAAGTTGTTTACCTCCATTATTTTCCATTAACCTTCCTTTTTCCGTGCCTTCCAAAAGCCAAAGATTTGGAAAATGCACAAAATGATTTCTGATGAATGAAGCACACAAATTCTTGGCTGATCTTATGATTGCTTTTTAAGGTCTTATCTTCATTTTTTGCTCTATCACATCATGTTGATGACAAAAAGTGTATTCACTGCATATGTTTGCTTTTATTTGGCTGCAAACAAGTGCTTACTCCATCCCCTTTGTCCATTTGGTAGGATTTGATTGACTAGATGTTTGTGGCCTACGAATTACATTTGTTCTCATTTGCATTTATTTTGGAATGGCAGGGAAGAAGGCAGCAATCTCGATGACAGCTTTCAGTGGGAAACAGATATTGAGAAACAAGGATTTTTTGTTTTGGTTCGTGATAAGTTTGTTGGGAAGAAAGAAAGGATATATAACCCTAATCCCTTTCCTCTCCCCTGGCCGGTTAGTGCTTAAGTTAACTAATATATATACTAGTTACTCACATGGGAATGTTTTAAGATGCTGACTATTAATATTGAATTGATTCTATGTGAAGAGAAAATATAATAAAAAAAACATCCAGAACGATCATGTATTACGAATTAAGTTGTCATAGTATATTTCATTATGGGAAAGTGGCCTGTTCTTCAGTGTCTTCTTTAGTGGTCAGAAACAGAGGCAAGAGAGGGTTTGCAATGGCCTTGCTCCTTCCGGAAAATGATAGAAAAACTGTCCCCCCAAAACCCCGAAAGTTCCCTGAACATAAAATTCTTGGCTTCATCCTTGCTATACATATACATATCGTATAATTTATTTCTAGCATGTTAAATTTATATTTGAAACGTTATGATAGTATGGTGTAGCCAAAGCCAAGCATGCTTTTATTTTCCATAAGGTCGCTCACTAACAGTAACCAAAGATGCTAAATATCATCTATTCTTCTTATATATATTTATGAGTGTTTTTATCTTTATTTTTATATAATAGATTTGATCTCGGAACATCATACGTAATAAACATTTAAAAAATTCTGATTCAGTAACAACTTGAAAGCCAGCCAGAAACAGTAGTGCTTCAGCACTAACAAGCTCAGATATCAAGTTTGAACAAGACCATCATATACGTCCCAAAACAGAGCAAATACCACACTTCTTGAGAATCCTCCAACACCCTTCATTGTCTTGTATTAGTCCGCCGGCCACTGCCACATTGTTAACAAGGCGAACAACTCCACCAATGTTAACCTTGCACCATCCCACTGGTTGGCACTGCTATACCATAACTTGTCGTTTAACTCTCCGCCTAGCCTGGAGACCGTTTATTCCATTGCCCCTGCTAACCCAAACAGCTTAACCCCTCAGCCTTGTACTCCGTTCCAACACTCCTCCAATATCTCTAAAATTCTCATAAAAAAGAATCAGCTTATTTCTTCTTTGCTAAGGATTCCAAAAAATTGCTCCAAAAGCAGGTCTCAATTCTGGGTCTCCTTAGCAAAGTGCCCAAAGTACTCTAAGTTGATAAATATTCAATCCTTAATATCAATTGAAAGGAACTCGTCCAACTTCCATGGTTTAACAAGTGATGCCTAGAATGACATAGCCACGCTGCACTGACGTAATACATGACAGGTGTCCTCGACCATACAGTCATAAAATTGACAGTTGGGATTCACAATATGTTTGCAAACTCCTTCCACATTTGTCAAAATCTTGCCACTACCAGCAGCCAGAGAAACACTTCAATCCTTTTAAAGACCACGCGACTTCCAAATCCAGTGCTATTTTTTATCGGCATCTTTCTCGGGAACGTTAGAATATCATATGCCGAGCTGACCGAGAACCTGGGTTTATTATCCCATATCCACACTTGAGAATCGACAACATCCTGCGCTCGAAGCCAAACCCATTACTAATCTTTATCTGAACCTGCAACGATACGTTCTTGGAAAAATAAACGCGAATTTTGTGGTTGCTAACCTGACGCGCTAAGCATTGACATAATTCGACCAAAAGCTTCTCAATAACAACCATTTGCTCCCTTAAAGCCCTAGCAAATAAAACCAAGTCATCAGCAAAGAATAAATGGGATATATTTGGACCATTCCTTACTAACTTAACTGGATTCCAACTGCCTCCTCCGTTAACTTCCATCATAATAGCCTGAACCAATCTCTCCATGCATAAGATGAACAGATCGGGAGAGGATTTCCCTGTCGAATTCCCCTCGACAGATGAGAAGTTTCAATCATGGACTCATTCCGTAGAATATGTGTCGACTCTGAACTCACATAATGACATGGTATCTTTCTGCAAATCCTTAATAGACTTCCACTTCAATTTTAGCTTGGTTATAATGTTTTTTTATTATAAAAATTGATTCTTGGCTTGGTTTAATCAGTCCAAATGGGTCAACAGGTTTTTTACATCATCAGATTGATACCCTAACCGTTTTTTGTCACACTGGTTGATCTTGTTATCTGGTTTAGATAAAATTAAATTTTAATTTTTTTTTTATATTTTGAATTGTAGAGAGTTTTAGTTTTTCTTAATTTTTATATTTTTAAATAATATAATTTTTTAGAAAAGTATGTTTTATTTAAAATATGAAAAATAATTTTTAAAAATTATGTTCTTTTAAAGGTAAAGATTAAATTGACAAAAACTATAAAAATTGAGTTTAAAAAACCGTTAACTTTAATTGTAAAAGAGATAGATAAATGAAAAAAATACAGTTACTATAGGAATTAAATTAGAGAAAAGCGTTAAATGAGGAAAAGGTATGTTGCCGTTGGAGTTTACTGCCAACGGAAATCCACTTACAGTTACAGCCTATCTTCCTGATTTGGTATATGTTTTCTTTTTACAGCTATTTTCATTTCTTGTTTCCTCTTTCTTCTCCGATCTCTAACAATAATTTCAGTTGTCCTCCTTCCTCAATTCATTTTATGTTTCGATTCGAAGTCTAATTCTTCGTTTCGTTTTAATCTCTTATAGGTTTGAATAGCGACATTTTGTTTAAATCCATTTTTTTTTTCAATATTTTAGATTTCAATTTAGTTCTTATATAAATATTTGCAGAGGAAATTGATAAAAAGGAGGAAGATGGGCCTGAAGCAAACTATAAGAAGCCTGGATGCGTTTCCTCGTACGGAGGAACATTTGTTGCAGAAGACGCAATCGGGAGCACTTGGTGAGTTATCCTTTCTTTTTATTTATTTATTTCAATTTAATCCAAAAATAATGCTTCTTATTCATTAAAAGCATTGCTAATTTCATCTCTCTCTCTTTTTGGGGGGGTAAAATTCTGTATTATAGTCTCGATTGTTGGTTTAGTGATAATGGCCACGCTGTTTACTCACGAGCTTACGTATTACCTAACAACATACACCGTTCACGAGGTTTGCATTTTTTTCTAATTTTCATCAGTTTTGCTACCTGTTTTTGTAGATTAATTGTTGGGATGGAATGATTGCATTGTTATTTTGTTGAATTTCTTAATATTTTTGTAGAAGCAAAACTCAAATTAACATGTTTAGAATTAGACCTTCTGGGTCCTAATCTTCTGTTTCTAGTCGAAGTGTGTCATAGAGGCTTAATGTTCCAAGGACAAAATTGAAACTTGTCTTATGGTGAAGTGTGCTCATATACTAGCTTGGAAGAATGATAGGCAAAAATCTGGGGGATGTAAATTATGTGGCCACAGATTACGTATTGTTCTTGTGTAGTTGTAGTTCTAGTGATGTGATAGTTTTTTTATATTTGGGTTGTGCGTGTATTATGTTTATGGATAGAGTTATGTTTATTTTCTCTCTGGCAATCTCTGTTTTATCTTGGTCTGCTTAGTGGCATCCAAGTCGTTTGCTAGTTTGTTGGATAATCTTTTCTGTAGGAAGTCTTCTTCAAGATAATGAATTCTTTGATCTTGTGCTTTTTTTTTCATTTAATTCTTTTTTAAATGCTTTTATTGCTGTCTTCTGATATCTTTGCAAATCAAATCTATACCTTTCCCTAAACTACTTAAACTTACTGATCTGTCTAATATTAATCACGCTACAGTCTGTTTACAATGTTTCCACATCTTTTGGATACAGTTATTATCTGATAACTGTTTTAACTGAACCGCCATTTTTTTGAAATATAAACCTTGAACCCTTCTGCTGTTCTACAGCTTTCATTATCAGAATCCCATTATTTCCAAGCCTGACTCACCTCAAGTGCCATGAAGGCAGCTTTCTATAAACTCTTCCGTATTAATAAGAGCACCCAAGCACTTTAAGTTCTTAAACAAGTTGATTTCCTCTCCTACCTTTCTGAGTTAACTCTGTGAGTGAATTCTGTTGCAAATGATGTGATGCCATTTGTAGTTTTAGACTGTCGGTTGATATGATCTAACTGAACAAGTATTCGGCAGATGTCTGTAGACTTCAAACGTGGAGAAACGCTTCCAATTCACATTAACATGACATTTCCTTCATTGCCTTGTGATGGTCTGTACACGCCTTATGTGAAAATCTTCCTTTTATTTGTAGATTCTGTTTTTATCTCATATTTGGAATATTGACTGTTGGTTGTTGCTCTATCATATTAATCTTGCAGTTGCAAGTGTAGATGCCATTGACTTGTCAGGAAAGCACGAAGTGGATCTTGATACTAACATATGGAAAGTAAGACAATTGCTTCTTTTGAGCATTCTTTATTAGCTTCATGATAGTTGTGTACTACTGAATGCAATATTCTTCTTAAAAGAACCCCCCCTCTTCCCGCTTTAGAGATGAGTGTTGGATTTGTGGTTAGATTTCCTTGTTTGATATCTGGCTAACTGTGTTAAACTTCCTGCAGCTTCGCCTGAACAGTCATGGTCATATCATTGGCACTGAATATTTGTCTGACCTTGTGGAAAAGCAGCATACCACTCGCAATCATGGTATTGTCCTTTGTGTTATCCACCTCATGTTTTTAATTTAGTTTATTTTTTTGACAGCTGCATCCTTGTTCAAAATACCTGGTTATGTTATCTGGAGTTGTTATTTTTGTCTAGTAAACACCAATATTTGCTCCTTGTTGTTGGTAATCAATACTCTGCCTTTTTCTCTTTTCCTTTTATTTGGGGTTGAATTGAGCTGATTGGGTGGGGGGGGGGGGATAAGTGGGAGATAAAACACAACCAAAGGATCGGATTCTTATAAACTCATCTTTGTTTCGAAAATTGGAAACAGTCAGGTTTCTTCCTCAAGATGCTTTAATGCAAAAAGAGCTACCTTAGTAGTTGGCCTTTCACCTCCAAACTAATGTACTGAGAACTCTCCTCTTGAATTCTTTTCCTTCATTAACTAGATGTAAAAGGCTTTTGTTCACCAAGTCTCTGTCAAGGGTTGCCATCTACTATTATCAGACATCTTTTAAAGTATCTGATATAGGAAGGAATGAGTCATGTACTTAGGCTGTCAACTATAGCTGGGTGAGTGTTAGTTTTCAATAGACATTTACAGAGGGTCCTTTCTTATAGGTAAATTGGGTTGGGTTCAATCTAGAGGTCACTTGGCTTATTAATTAACTGAATTTGAGTGATGCAAAAGATCAAACTTTTCCTCCGTTGCTGTTTTCATCCTCACCCACATGTTCTTATTGCTGTTTTTGAGAAGGTCTTCTGGTCAAAGGTGGAAAATTTGATTTTATAAGCTATATGTATAGATGGCATGGGATGCTAAAGCGATCATGCTTGGCTTCTTCGACAAAAGATGTGAGTCACTTTGAAAATGAAGAGTAGGCATTTTCTGTGATTTATTAAGGCAAATATTTGTGACTTGTGCTTAAGCCTCTTTTCAAGCTTTAGATTTTTTATTGTTTCTCTTTTTCGGCATTACCTGATTGCTCGGCAGCTTTTGTTTAGGATACGTATTGGGTTTCCTTGATTTCTTTTAGGCTACATAAAATTTTAAATTTATGGATATAAAATTGTCATTACTTTGTTTTGTTTATTTTCAGTATATGTTTTATATGTATAAAGAAAAATAGAGATAGTACCATGTTATGTTTCTCCAAGGCATAAGTCAGTAATTCAAATAATAAATTTCTTGGAATGAATGTAACCAGATGATAAGGAGCATCATGATGGTTCTGCTAAGAAGCCTCACAAATTCAGTTTTGATAAAGATGCAGAAAATATGATCAATAAGGTGAAGAAAGCATTAGAAAATGGAGAGGGATGCCGGGTATTTATCCCTTGGAGTTTTCTTAATTAAATTTATCAGCTCTTTAATTAATCAATTAGTGTTTAACTTTTTATTTTTGGGGCCATCAGAGTGTTAAACAAAACCATATAAAGGAAAACTAATCAATTAATGTAACTTTTGCTACAGGTTTATGGGGTATTAGATGTCCAGAGGGTGGCAGGAAACTTTCACATTTCAGTTCATGCGTTAAACATTTATGTTGCTCAAATGGTTAGTAACTTTTTCTCTTAGCATTCTAACTTCGTCTCACATCCTAACTCCTAAGTTATGCAAGACTGGTTGTTTTACATGTTTGGTCTTGATTGATCTTTTTTGAACTATTATAAGACTAATACTCTATTTTTCTCTTTTAACGAAGAAAATATATGAATATCTTTTATCACATAAGACTGTAAATTACTGTATATCCACGGATAAAAAACCATCAAAACTCAAATTATGAAGAGGTGAAATAAAATCACTATCATTACTTTCATTTGATTGGTTTCCTTTTTCTTTTTCTTTTGTAGTCTAAGGTTCTCTTATTTTTTTATGCAGTTAAGATTTATTTGACATATGAATTGAATTTAACTCAACCAGCTCTTTTAAAACGTAGTTGGTAAATTATGTGGTGCCAATTATTAATTGTGAAAAAGATTAAGCGTTTTAAGTCAGAATCATAGATCAACTTATTGCAGTTCAAGTGGGGGTTGAAGGTCAGAAGGAAACAAATTCAGGTCAAAATAAGTATTAGTTATATTAGACTGACTTGGTAGATTTAAAACTTTTTCCATGTGAAATGTTGTCCACTTTAGCCCTATGGAGATGTAGATATCAATGCCCTGAACCTGTTGAAAGCCTGACCTTGTTGGGCATTGTGTACTTGATATGTTAATGTTCATAATTCAATTCTGGAGTTATTATGCGAATTTCTGGACTCTTGGATGTGGTTCGGAATTTATTTCTCCTCAGGCTAAAATATGATGTGTTGACTTTTTAAATCTATTGTATTCAGTGTTATTAAGCTGATAGAAGTACTTTTGGTCTTCGGAAGATCTTTTTTCCATAAATTTATAGGGAACTATCCCTAGAGTTGGTGCACTATCCATCTGATCTCCAGCTATGCTCATGTGTTGGGCTCTGCTTAGTTTTAGGTCGAATATTTTCCATTAATTCAGAGAAAAAGTGCATTGAATGACTCTAATTAGAGATCTTAGTTATATTTGTTCAAATGTAAGTACCTCATTCTGATCTTAAGACCTGTCAAGCTTTAGAGAAAAGTTCTTGGCCTCGAAGATAATTTTCTCCTAAGGTTTGAAATTTTAATTAGAGTAAGGAATTTAAACTTCTTTATATAGTTCGAAAGAATGTACTAGGCTTGCATACTATGTTTTCTCTCGTAGTTTCTTGGCACTAGAATCATGAGGATTCTAGAACACTACCATATTTTGTTCCTTTTCTGCATTGCTTTTTCTTTTGTCACCAGCAAATTAAGTAGAAATCCTCTTTTCTTTGCTGACAGATCTTTGGAGGAGCAACACATGTCAATGTGAGTCATATGATTCATGATTTATCATTTGGGCCAAAATATCCAGGACTTCACAACCCACTTGATGATACAGTGCGGATTTTGCATGACACAAGTGGAACATTCAAGTATTATATAAAGGTTTGAATTTTGATTATTCTCTTGATTGACCAAATATTTATGGCAACCTCAGCCTTTTCAAGTAACTTGCATATGGGCTATGGCAAATATCTCATAGAACTATGCACTGCAAAAATTCCATCAGTAGTGTACAAACTGATGATCCATGTTTTCTGTATTAAATTGATCTTTTGCTTTTTGCGACTTACTTGGGGATCTAGTTAGTGGCCCAATCGGCATTGTAGCTATTCCTGAGTATCTATACTTATTATAAAACCCTGATTTAGTTTGTCATAGGTTAACCCATTTCTTTTAAACGATAACTAATATTATTATGAATGTGCTTTTATCTTTTCATACTTTTATATAATCTTTAAATAGAAAAATTAAAAACCACATATCCAATGATTGAACACATGTTTAATAAGATTTATATACAAGTTCTTTACCACTCCACCTATAACTATTGTTGAATAAATTTTAAAAGAAAATATTTTTTTACATAAAATGTTTTCTTTCACCCACATCATGGGTGTGACATAATCTTGTGTCTGTAAATAGAGTTAAAACCTTCTTAGTATTCTTTCTCACTCTTCCATTTAGTGCTTTAGCCAAAATAGTAATGGTCATCTAGCATGTAACTGCCTGAGTTGTATCATTTTTTGTTGTGTCATTGTATGATTGGTTGGGAAGAGAGCCAACATAAAACTTAAACATAGGTTGGTTCACTTTATCTAAAGCGGTTGGAGTTTCTATTATATTGGTGATTGTTTTTATCCTTCACACAAGGATACCGCACATCATGTTCTCATACCTATCTTCACTCTTCTTTTGCGGCATTCTGTAAACATTGCCAGGTCTTCCTCTGGTACATGCCACTTCTCTACCTCTAGGCTCCACGCTCTCAACCCTTATAAAGCTATAGATTCAATAATATATTCTTCCGGTTGCTCTCCTTCCCTATAGATATGGTGTTAGCTTTAGAATAGCTCCCAGATCCATAAAATAATAACAAGCTGTTAAGTTTTGTCATCTCTATTCATCCAAATGTTCTCTTACGGTGCTTGCAGATAGTTCCTACTGAGTACAGATATATCTCGAAGGAAGTTTTGCCAACAAATCAATTCTCTGTCTCCGAATATTTTTCACCGATGAATGAGTTTGATAGGACATGGCCAGGTTGGTTGGAAGTTGGATTTTGTAAACATCAGAACTATCTCCTTTTGGTTGCTGATTACTAACTGCTTCACCCTTTTTTCTCCAGCTGTTTACTTTTTGTATGATCTGTCACCAATCACTGTAACAATAAAAGAAGAGCGCCGGAGCTTTCTCCATTTCACCACTCGACTCTCTGCAGTTCTGGGTGGTACATTTGCATTAACAGGTTTGCTACCTCTGCTCATTCTGTAAATCATCCAAAGTTACTGATAAGTTGCTTAAACTTTACAAATTAGGCGCAATTGCAGAATCTAGGTGCTAAATGTGAATTTTAGCATGGTTTTTAGCAGTTACATTAGTTTTATGGTTTTGGTTGTGATTTAGACCTTTGGGTACTGTTCACTTCAGGTTAAGACCTTATCATAAATCTTATGATTTCTCCACATTTTTGGGTTCATTTATTTGAATGCTTTAGAATTTCATGTGGAAACAATGCTCTGGTTCACACATTTACTGGTTAGAAAACTTATACCATTTGTATATGCTTATATCCTCGATCTTATTTCAGTTAACAAAGAATTGTTTTGGATCAGGAATGCTAGATCGTTGGATGTATAGACTTATCAAAGCACTGACTACAACAAGCGCTAGGGGTGCGTTTCAGTAGATTGGAATTTGGAGTGCAAGAGAGCAACATAAACTCACATGTGCACCTCCTCAGAGGAATCCCCAATTTTGTGGAAACACTGCCTTCTGAACATAGCCTGACCTTAGACACACACACACATATATATGTCTGTGACTTCATAATTAATTCCATGCAGCCTTGTTTGTTGTTTTCCCTTGCACTCAAGATTTAGATGCCCTAGGTGGTTTTCTCATTTTTGTAATGCTATTTTTATTCAAGCAATGGGCAACTTAGGGCTTGCTATTTTTGTAATGCTATTTAGAACCGATCCATAGGGGTTGGTTTTTGGACAGAATTTCGATTTTTAAACGATACTCTTGAAGTGCTCTATGTCTTGCATATATTCAGACATGAGTAGGAGCAAATCATATTCCAAGAGGACAAGATTTGCAGCTCTCATGACTTTTCGAGTTTATAAAGAACAATATTTGGGAGTGCTTTTTCATGCTTGATCGTATGCACAGAATGTCTATTGATCTTAAGTTGGTCTCATAAACTCCACGGCAAGAGAAAGCAAGCAATTCAAACTAATTCTTATAATTAAATCCATATTTTACTCTCTCTTTTCTTTTTTGTGTGAACTTCCATTGCAACTATTAAATATCCTTCGTGTGTGTGTGTAAGTGAAGTTAGCTATTAGCTATTGTATGGTGTTAACACAATTTGTATTTTCTATTTATTTTAGACATTTTCATTTTTTAAAAGGCATATTATTCAATTTTACAAAAAAATTGCTTCTTAATAAGTTTTTATATTTTAAAACTTTTATTATTTTCACCCATCTTCATTTTTAATAAAAAATACTTTTTAACTTGCTACTATCTTTAAGAATACCCCAATAGGAGAGAAATATAAATAGACATTCACTAAAAAGTTATAGAAATAAGCTAAATATAAATCATCTTAATCAATTGTTAATAATGCACTTTAGCCTATTATCGTCAAGTTGTTATGATGATATATTTTAATTAATTAATTGGACACAATTAAAAGGCCCAATAAATTCCAGTGCATTAGTAATGTCCGAAAACTAGCACTTAAATAGTCATCTTCTTTCTCATCCCTCACGAACTCAAACTTCACCCTCAATATTATATTGCTCAATTTTGACAAAATCCTCCAATAATGATTTCAAGCTACGCACGCTACATTGGTAATTTTAGCATTTACAATCGAAAAGTCAAGTAAAGACAAAAACTAACCAAAAAAAAAGCTAATACGGTTTTTAGAGAAAATAGAACATATTTTAAATAAAAAATGAAGGCAAAAATAATATAGGAAGAGATGGTGAATTGGATAGAGGGTACTAATTGAAAATCTTGGTATGGATAATTCTCCCTTTTATTAACTTCCGAAATAAATTTGAAGAAATTATAAAGTTGAAACAAATTAATACAAGTTGCATATCTTGTAATATAATTTTTTGGTTTATTTATTTATATTAAAATAGAGATGGATATATCCCAAATTTCATGTTTCCCTCAAAATATCTAACCATTTTTATGTAGAGATTGTTTGTACTTCTATCTTTGTTCCACCTCTTTAGTCGACGAGCAGTAATGGAGGCATCCCATTCTTCTTCTTCTTCTATATATGGCTCCGGGCTTCACCAAAACTTCTTCAGACGCTCGCCACTGGTTTCCGCCATGCCCCTGAATTCCCGACTATCATTTCCCACAACTCTTGTGGCAAACCCTCTTCCACCAAAGCTTTATTTCTCTACTAAACATGCAATTCTTAGAGTTGGACAATCCCCAAGGTCCTTTTTTTTTCTTCTCATTTTAATCACTACCCATTTCTTTTTTTCTTTTCTTTTACTTTACTTGCGATTCCATTTGTTGTAGTGCCTTGTTTTTCATTTGGGTTGAACTCTTCTGTGGGGGTATTTTTTTAACAGGTTGCTCAAAATAGATGGTAATAATCCTTTAGTTGGAGTAATCTCAATGGGAATGTTGGCTCCAAGAAAGTTTTTTAAGAAGAGGAAGAAAGTGGAACATTTCAAAGATGCAGCTGATGAAGCTAAACAGAAGAGCTGGAGGAGACTAATGCAGGAAATTGAGGACACAGGTTCTGCTTCTACAGTACTTAGACGCCAACGGACAAATGACCAATCTCTTTCTAAAGACTTGGTTTTAGGCACTTTGGTTAGATTTAAGCAGATGAAAAAATGGCACTATGTTAGTGAGGTATCTTTCATTAGTTATGTGTATGCATGTATGGATGTTATGAGCCTTATCTGCTTTAGCTTTAACATTAGCTAATTATCATGTTCCTTTTTCCAATAAATAGGCTCTAGGTTTTGGGGTAGTTTTGGTTATCTATTTAACATATGCTTCTCACCTGATATGGCTCAAATGGAAAACAAAGGAAAAA
Source organism: Gossypium arboreum (assembly GCF_025698485.1). Classification (NCBI taxonomy): domain Eukaryota; kingdom Viridiplantae; phylum Streptophyta; class Magnoliopsida; order Malvales; family Malvaceae; genus Gossypium; species Gossypium arboreum. Next base: position 6,120,847 of record NC_069073.1, on the reverse strand, counting down.
CCATTGAATTTTGTTTTACCAGCCCTCATGGATTATTTTGTTGATAGCTAGTAAATTTTAAGTAGTCCCAGTATGATAGTCTTGTCATTTTAGTACAAAAATGCACACATTTTATCTGATGAAGAGGTGAACATGTAAAAACTATAACCAAAATTTAAGGCATAAATAAATGCATTCATGAATAGTTTTGGTTCAACAATGTGGCATTTGTTAACTAGATCTAGAATTGTTATGGTCGTTTGTACTTTTAGAAAATTTTTCCGAGTTGCATTTGATCCAAATTAATTTTTTTTTATTGCTGTTCTTCTGATCAAAGTAGAAACAAACACACAGGGATGAAGGGGGAAAAGAACAAGGATAATATACCAGAAACTTGTATCATACAGAAAGGCAACCACAAACTTTTGAAAACTAACTGAACCTTGGGATTCTTGCAGACTGTTTTATGTTCTTAGTTTGCAACAAAGAGAAAATAATATTTTTTAAAAAGGTTTTTGTTTAAAAGTAGACTAGATCTTTTGAATTATAACTTGTGTAAATATGGGAATTCTGTGTGATTTTTATGTTATAATTGCTCATTACATGATATGCTAACCATTTTGATCCTATAGATTCTTGAGTGGCTTCGAGGTCAGAGCTGGTGGGACTTCAGTGAAATGGACTTCCTGATGCTTATAACAGCATACGGAAAGCAAGGGGACTTTAACAAGGCTGAGAAAATTTTGAGCTTTATGAATAAAAAGTGTTATGTACCAAGTGTTGTATCACATACTGCTCTTATGGAGGCTTATGGGAAAGGAGGTCGATACAATAATGCTGAAGCCATTTTTAGAAGGATGCAGTCTTCAGGCCCTGAACCTTCTGCTGTGACATATCAAATAATACTTAAAATACTAGTTGAGGTAGTCTGATTCCTCAAAACCTTGTTCTATTTTTTATAAAATTTTCTTTCTTAACAACATTAACTTAGAGATCATTAAATGATCATCCACTTGATGCTATTGGTAGAGAGACTTTTTTTATTTCTGGTAGAGGTTGGCTTTGTCCTTGTTTTCATTAAATTATAAAATTTTCTTGGCTTTTATCTGAGTATTGATCTTTCAATATCTTATTAGGGGAACAAATTTAAGGAAGCCGAAGAAGTTTTTGAGACACTTTTGGAGAAGGAAAAATATCCTTTGAAGCCTGACCAAAAAATGTTTCACATGATGATTTATATGTATAAGAAGGCTGGGAGTTATGAGAAGGCCCGTAAACTATTTGCGCTGATGGCTGAACGAGGAGTTAAGCAATCCACAGTCACTTACAATAGTCTTATGTCATTTGAAACTAATTACAAGGAAGTGTCAAAGATATATGATCAGGTACAATTTTAGGCATTGTCTGACCTATACTTTTCATGTTTATGCATTATAGTAGGTGGTTGTGGTCATACTGTTTTGGAAAGAAATCTTTTATAGGAACACATAAGTTGCATTGATTCTAATATCATAAAATAACTCTAGTTTTATTTTCCATATCATTCTGCTTTGTTCACCATATCCTTGAGTACATGGAAGAGTTTTTCAGTGTGGTCTCAATTGAGGGTAGTATATAGATCTTGTTTTGATCATCTTGACTGATAGTTGTGTTTAATCATCAGTCCCATGCTAACATTTCCTTGCACGAAAGTGGTTGCATCCCACATCTGTTAAGTATTTTCATGTGGTCTTATGTTAAGTTGGCCCCTTCATTTATTGCTTAGCATGGTATCTAAATCCAGGTCTGCTATGTTGGTCTTCATGTCTAACCACGAGTGTAGTTGACGATCGCTAATAAGGTTGTCCATGTATTAAGTCCTATGAACTGCAATTGAAGGGAGTGTTAAGTGGTGTTATCCCACATCTATTAAATATTGGGTTTCCTATGGTCTTATGTTAAAGTTTGACCTCCATTTATTGCCAATTGGTTTAGGTACTTTAACTAAATTTGTAGTCTAAATGTAGAAACTAAAAACTGAGTTGCACATAAACAAATGAAGGCCATTACAAATGTTTAGAATTTTTGCAATAAAACATTATTTAAAGCAGAGTCTATGTTGGAATCATTTTTCATTTCTCTCTATTCAGTCTAAAGTCCCTAACCAAGACCTATGTGCATCTGTTAAAAGGATTGTCTGATTTTCTTTGGTGGTTCTATTTATTTGAGGTAGGAAAACTCCTATGTGCATCTGATCTTATTTGGTCTATGTTAGGTTTCTAAATTTTGAGGTTGTTATAACCTACAATTTCCTTTAGTTGGTAAAGTTCTTGTCATCATACTTTTGTCTTGGAATAAGATAGATTCACTTGGAACTTACATGAATTCTTTCCAATGGATTATCCTGTAAAGAGTACACATTTTAGGGTTTGAATTGTGGAATAAGGTGTCTAGGGTGGCTGTCAAGGTTGAATATTTTTGAGAAGGCATTGGAAGATGTAATATCTATCGGAGCAAATATATTGGGGCTTGAGTGTGTAGCTTGCTAGGGGTAGAAACGGATATTAGTTTATTAACTTTAAGAGGTATTATTGGAATAATTAGACCTGGTTGTGCAATAAGTAATTACACTAGTTATTCAAATTAAAAATCATTTCAATTAGTTATTGATTTTTTTAATGTTCAATACACTGCAAATTAATACCTGAAAGATTAGTTGTTTATTCCCTCTAGTGAAGTAGTTAAATTTTGCTTCGTTCTCTCTTAAAATGCTGTCAACAGCTAATCTTATCATTTTGTACATCGTATAACTTGTGTTTACATGCAACAGAAAATATTTGTTTTTAGAAGTGGCACGTGTTCCTTTATTTTTTTTTTGTTGATTTTGCATTCATATATTTGTGTGTTGATGTATAAAAAATCTATAGCCCTTTCAAAGTGCCTGTGTAGGCAATCACATTTCTATACTACATATGAAATATAAGACATGTTTGGTTTGCCTCACATCTATTTCGGATGCATTCTGTAAAAGTTCCATACATCTTTATGTGAAAAAAAAACAACTTATTCTTCAGTATGCATTCACAAGAAGCATGTGTGCTAACAGACACCAAACTGTTTCATGTTGTCATACAGTCAAACCAGTGTTTGATTTTTTAGCTTCTTGCTGTCTCTCTCTGAATATTTTGATGATAATAGTTATGTAACGGTTTGTAGTAACTTTATTTTAGATGCAAAGAGCTGGTCTTCACCCTGACGTGGTGAGTTATGCCTTGCTCATTAATGCTTATGGCAAAGCCAGGAGGGAAGAGGAAGCATTGGCTGTTTTTGAGGAAATGTTGGATGCTGGAATCAGGTGTGTAAGTTCAACTTGTATATTCAATTTGAAGCCACAGTGGTTAGAAATTAATGCAGTTAGTTAAGTTTTCTTGCCCTCTCCATTGTAGAGTTAATGTTCTCATCAGCTATGGTTGTTAACCTATTAATAGATTAATATGACTTATTTGGTTGTTAACCTACCATGGGAGGATTTAAGGTCTAGATTCAACTCACCCCTACATCTTAGCCAGTCCACTTGCACCAAAATACATTTTGACCCCTTAAAACAGTTGACACAAAGTAGTTGCTTTTATCTGGTTATTAAGTGTTCCAGGTAGTTCATTGGGCTGTTAGATTCTACCTGGATGGTTGAATTAGTAATTAGATGTGACACAAACCAAACGTCTTATTTTGTGACTTAAATCTAGGGCAACATTTTACCAATGGCCTAGGTGATCATCTATTCTTGCTTATCCCAGCTTTACCCCTGATAGGATAGTTTTGTCATCAATTTTTATAGTTTTTATGGCTTGGGCTTCATGCTAGCTTCATATATTTGATGGATTCAGTGGACATCCTCCTGAATATGGGTAGGTGAATGAACGGGATAAAGCCGATGTAGGTGGTGCATAATGCTGACTTGAGTATGCAACTAACATGTAATGGAAAATCATTAATCTTTTTTTGTGGTTTAATTTAGATATATCAGTTTTCTGGGTTTTCCTTCATTAATTGACTGTGGAGTTTGTGGCTAGCTATTTGGAAGCTGTATATTCATTCTGCCAAAGTTGATGCTAATTATTATCGCGGATATCTTAGTGCTATCCTATTGTCTCCTTTTCAGGCCTACCCATAAGTCTTATAATATTTTGCTTGATGCATTTGCAATTTCGGGAATGTTGGAGCAAGCTCGGACTGTTTTCAAAAGCATGAGACGAGACAGGTAAAGTGTTATAATTTGAAAATCAAGCAACTACTATGGCTTTTCCTAATGAATGGTCTCTGGTTGAAGCTCTATTTGTTTCATGCAAAAAGGAAAGAAAGTTACTTTAGACCCTAGCTTTAGGAATGAGATTTTAGATTATCTTTCTAATTGACATAGTTTACTAGGATTACCGAGTTTAAGATGGTTTACTCATGGCTTTTATCCTTTCAAAGCAGTAACATTTACGATTGATTCAGTGCTGAAACATCGAAATTAACTTTTTCTTTGCAGATATACCCCTGACATTTGTTCTTATACAACTATGCTATCAGCTTATGTCAATGCATCTGATATGGAGGGTGCTGAAAAATTCTTCACGAGACTGAAACGAGATGGACTTAAACCCAATATTGTCACATACGGGACGCTGATGAAAGGGTATGCTAAGGTAAATAATCTCGAGAAGATGATGGAGACATATGAAGAAATGCGATTAAGCGGTATCAAAGCAAATCAAACCATCTTCACAACTCTCATGGATGCATACGGAAAGAATAGGGATTTTGGTAGTGCTGTTGTTTGGTACAAAGAAATGGGATCTTATGGTGTTCCACCCGATCAGAAAGCGAAAAAAATCCTTTTGTCTTTGGCAACAACTGCAGATGAACAAAAGGAGGCAAAACAACTTGTAGGGTGCATGGAGACTAAGGTGAATGGATTTTCGAGGCTTCTTGATGAAGAAGATAACAATGATCATATAGAGGAGGCCATATTGTATGAAAAAACGGGTTGATTATAGTTTCTTAAGCAGTGATTGTTATCAAGAAAAGCAAGCAATTTATACATACTGGGATACTCTTTGATATGTAAAGCCTGGAATTTTGTTTACTGGTAGTATACTCAGCCATGAAAATATATATCACAGTTAATGTAGAATTTTTTGGCCGAATATCAGAGTTGTTATACGTAGCAAGTTATAATTATATGATTGTATCTCTATTGTTCTTGACTTCAATTTCATCAGGGTTTTCGTTTTCCAATTCCAGCTGGAATTATTTATATTTGGCAGATGCTTGAACCTCCTGCCCTTCAAGATAAAAGAAAAAAATTGGAGCCTAAAATTGGTTTTCTTGGTCCCTTTTAATCAAAGATCAAATCGACTCAAATCAAAGTGATTGGACAGTTTATAGAATGTTAATTCAAATATCGTGGTTATCTGAAACTGAATTAAAATTTATTTTATTTAGTTTATAATTATGTTGCTAAATAATATCCCAAAGTCATAAAGTAAAATTAATTTTATCAAAATAAGTTAAAAACCCAAAATAAAAAAATTAATATAAAAATAGAGAACCAAATTGAACTGGATTATGATGAACAGTTAGAAAAATTCAAAAAATCTTATCCAACTGAACCGATACCATGATTACTTTTAATCCTTCAATCTTAATCCATTGCCATGTTTACCAAAAGTTGCTCCTTGTGGCTGAAGAGAGTGTTTAACTTTTAGTAAATTCTTCATTTGATTTTTGGACTTTACCAAATTTAAAAATAAATAAATAAAATTCAAAGTTTAAATGAAAAAATGAGATCCAACAAAATGTTAAATCTATATAACAAAAATTATTAACGAATCAAAAGTTAAATAAATAAAAACCTATTATATATGACAAAAAATATATATGAACATAACATGAATACAAAAATCATCAGATGACAAGATGAAAAAAAAAGAAGAAAATTGCTAATAACATAACAATCCCTCCCTAATAAAGCCTTTGTTGTTTCATGTACGTGGTATTGTAATGTAAGTTGTGGTATTGTAATGTAAGTTGTAGATGTTTGATGTTTGATGTGCCTAGCAGCCGTGAGGAAATGAGTGGCAAGTGTAGCACTCAATAATGAGGATGTCCCGAAGCCGAAAGAGTTTGTAGGGACAAGGTCTGCATGCAATGTGGACAATTTCTTGTAGAGGATGGAAAACTACTTACGTGCCAAAGGCATCACGGATGATGCGGTTAAGGTAAATACTGCTTCAATGTTTCTTATTGATATTGTGTTTTTATGGTGGCGGGCTAGAACCACAGATAAAAGGCAAAGTGAGATTGGGTCGTGGCAAGACTTCCAATGTGAGTTGAAGGGACAGTTTTACCCAGAGTTTGCCAAGGAAGAAGCTCGGGCAAAGTTACAAGGTAGAACGCAACGGGGCATAGTGGGGAGTATGTTCGAGAGTTCAATGAATTCATGCTCCAATTTTTAGATGTGACCGAGAAAGAAACATTGCTTGCTTTTAAAGAGAGATTGAAACCGTGGGTTAAACAGGAGGTGGAACAAAGAGGTGTCCAAAAGCTATCGGAAGCCATGACGGTAGCGGAATCCATGGTTAAGCTTGGTCTAGGGAAAGACAAGTTTGGGTCTTCCAAGTCTGAGGAAAGGGGCGTACATGAAAAGGATCACAAGGAAGACAATGTTGATGGTAATGGCAACGGCGACAATGGTGGTAATGGGAAACCACGAGTTGGGAAGAAGAAACCCAAGAGGAAAAGGGACAAGCTGAAATGTTTTTTTCTGTAACGGTCCACACATGTTGAAGAAATGTTTGAAGAAATCCGCGTTTAAGAAGAAGCCGGTGGGTAAGGCCTTGGTACTTGGTTCGAGCGCAAGGGGTGTCGAAGCCAGTGAGGCCGAAAACGAGAATAAGCCAGTGGAGTGCTTCTTATGTCATGGTCCACATAGGTTGCGGAAGTGTCCAATGAAGTCTGTCATCGAAGGGAACGATAAAGCAGACAATGAGCCCAAGAAGCTTGGTTCAAGCAAGGGAAAAGTTGAAGAAAAGAGGACAAAGAGGAGAAAAAAGAAGCGAGTAAAGTGCTTTTTGTGCTGTAGTCCGCATGAGTTGCGGAACTGTCCAAAGCAAGACATAGTAAAAAAAAAGGCAACGTTCGAGCTTGGTGAGTCGTCGGAGGGGCTTCCACCCAAGGAAGAGGTGAGTTTGTAATCCAACTTAGAAGAAGAAATTGCGATGAAAATAGTGAAGCTGGGACCAATGAGGCTAAAGTTGAGTGAAACGTCGGAGTTGGCCGAGTCATCGACGAGGCTTCCACCTATGAGAGATGTGGGTGATGCATCGAACTTCAAGGGGAAAGAAACGATGCAAGTGGGACAGGTGACCTGAATAAATGCAAAGGTACATTCCGAACACTTCGATAATGTGTTGCATTCTAACTTGTTGACTTGGCAAGAACGTAGGGGTCCTTTCGAAGTTATTGAGCAAAGTGGCCGAGAGATTGTGAACAAAGCGAAGCCAAGTGTTGTGAATCAAGAGGATTCTATTCTAGTCAAGTTAGAATGTGAGCAAGAGAGGGACATAACTTCTTGTTGTCGAGATGTACAAACAAGTAGGATGGTTCGAGTTAAGAATCGACGTAAGTCAAGGCAAAAGTCTTGAAGGAAGAGGAAAGCTAAGGAATCGAGACGAGACCGTGAATCAAGTCAGTGCCATTCGGAAGTCGCAATGAGGACGTTGCGAGAATGGGTGGGGGGAAATGTCACGGGTCACAGTTCAGAGCTCGTGACCATCGCATCAAATGCATCCGATGGAGGTTTGTTGTTTAGATGGGGATAATTTCGCCCACAAGAACTGGCCTGAGGAGAAGCCTATCAGATTGAAGCTTGGTTGCCCCGATAACGAAGATATGACAACTTAGGCTAATTTGGTAACTAATCTTAGAAGACAGAGGGAATCATATCTTGTAAAGATTAGATTAGATTTGATATGGCATATCTTGTAAATCTCTTAAATCGTGGGATATGATTAATCTCGTCCGTCGATGTAAATGTATCTTGACCATCGATTTTGGGGGAGCTCAACTATAAATAGAGAGTCTCCCCCTCATTTGTACTCACTCTATTCCTTATTTCATTATTCTTTGTGAATAAGAGAATAAAGAGCATTTACTCAAACACTTTGTGTGCGTCTTTTCTGTTGTTCTTTTGGTTGCTCCTTTTGTCATAAATCACTTCCGCTCTTCAATTTGGTGCCTTGGATGAGTTCTTAAGGAATCTTCACTTGAGTAAAGGCTGATTTAGGCAAGTTTGGATCGCTTAAGGCCACACGGATCATGGACGAAAGATCTAGCCCCGTGACAAGTGGTATCATCTTTGACTACCCAAAAAATGAAGGGTAAGGTTTCAACACAATTCATAATAGTAGCATAGGACAGGCTACAACAACATGCAATCACACCAAATTTGGTTCCCAACTTTTGGTATTATATGATGCAAATTCTATTACCACAACTCTCAAGCCATATATCCAACAATGGTCGGTGCTATTGATGGTGGTGGTGTCTGCGGCGGCAATGACTTCTTTTCCATTGTTAGATGATTGACATGACTTAACTTGGCCAGAGTGATTGGCCTTAGAGAAAGATAGAGTTAACAAACTCATATCCACTATCAGAAGGAAATAATCCACAATTCCATTACCTACATTCAATGTTATTTGCACACTCACACATGTTTACCCACATATAAGTTTGATGTGACTTTATTTAATTATCGAAAAATTAAAATTCAATAAGCTTACTTACTATAATTAAATTACCATTTTCATAAAAAATTAATTACCACTAAAAATAATTAACCACTTATAAGTTTTAAAATCTTAATTTATCCTTTTATTTTTAATAATGTTATTATTTAAAAAATTGTTTTAACCCACAAATTGTGTGAGATGAATTCTCGTTATTATTATCATTATTTTAAAAAAATTGCTATTAATAATTCTTGTATTAAGTTTAAGTTACAAATTTAGTAATTGTGATTTGTAGTCTAAATTTGATATTTTAATTTCTATATCATTATATATATGTATATATATATATATATATATATAAATTTTGCTATTAATTCTGTAATGTGTCTTAAGTTACAAATTTAGTCCGTGTACTCTATTTTGATATTTTTAATTTTTATATCTTTTGAATTTTAAAGTTTGAGTCCTAATCAAATAATAGCCTTAAATCGTTAGTTAAGTTAAATTTTGTTATTTCGAAAATCATGTGTGGCAATATTATCACGTATATAATAATATGTCAACTTACTATTTCCACATAATATTAAAAAAAACCATCATTTTACTTAATAGATTTATTTGCTACCATTTGAATCGAAAAATATATGAACTAAAATAATCAAATTTGAAAATGTAAACTAAATCCACAACTTACACATAATGCAATACTAATAACATAATTTGACCTAATGAATTTATCATTCTTGTTTAGATAAATACTAAAATTCTAAAATTCGAAAAGCACAGAAATTAAAAAGACCAAATTATAGTATAAAAATAAAATCCATAACTTATGGATAATAAAAAGATTAATAACAAAATTTAACCTATATTTTTAAGATTGCCCAAGTTTAAATACTAAGACTTGGCATTAACAAGAATTTAAACATTGCATGTTAGTTTATCACTATACCAGTGGCTAGTTGACTGCAACAAAAAATTTTGCAATGTTTAAATTTTGAGATAAGAGGGTTTTATATGAGACTCACAAATAGCCATTGCATTTCAAACAATTGAAATTCCCACAGAAACAAATCATTGGCTTCACCTTTAGCCATTGCAGCGCATGAATCCACTGCTCCTCTATAATTTTATATTTATATAGTTTTACACCTCACATGGAATAGCAGCTGTTATACAGAGTAGCTATCAGATTCCTGAAATCAACAACGAAATCTACCGTATGCCAGTGGACTCGTACAATGCCTAATGCTACTACACCAGGAAAACACGTATATGCTTAATGCCCTTAATCACTTGGTTTCTAGTGTCCCTTTCAGTTTATTCTTGTTGCTGTACAGTTGAATTCTGAATTATGAATGATCATCTTCTGTATGCTTCTTGAACACATTCTTTCATGAATTCATTCAACGCTAGCAACGCTGCTCCAACTGCAGGCTCCACCTGAAATGCATACAAGAAAAGCAGTTAAAAGGTAGGTTGTGGTATTTGTAAAACGATGTATTTATTTAGCATTTGCGTAAAGAATGCTAATGACGATAACCACTCAGCATTAAACCAGGAGGACCTCCATCCTACCCATCCCTTGCATTAAAGAACTACCATTTGCCAGCCTGTCATCTATGATATTTAGGGACACTCTTCTAAAGACAATAGACCTATGTTACTTGGCCTCAGGTGTGAGTGTTGAATCAAGGGTGTCGGACAAAGGTACTTCAACCAAACTGAAAAGTCGAAGCAAAATAGCATTAGACTATAGGATAGGTTGAAAGGATTAATATGAATAGAGCAATGACTCAAAGGGAGACCGATTATCTTGGAATCAGCATATAATCGATCGGTGTAGGATGAAAAGTTATATGCAGGCAGACCAGCCTAAACCTGCCCCATCCCAAAACCATGTCAGGGCATAACAAATAAGACTGTACTTGCCATTGACAATTAGTTATCAGACAAAAGTAGTAGTCTGAAGGTGTAGGCCAGCCAATAGACCCACTCAAGCAGGAGCATTTTTCCATTCATTTATCTTATCTTCTCGTATATTTTGATGTCATGTTCCAATCATAACTCTGATATTTATTCCTAAACATCAGTTTTCGCATTTTGCATCTCCTTTTGATTTCCACTCTGCTAAGGTTAGTAGAAAGAACATGTGATTATTTTTGTCAATGAAGTGACCAAAAAGAAAATAACAGTGGTTCAAATATAAGAATGTGGAAGGCAATTGTAACAAGCACTTGGACTATATTAAATTATTCTTACCTTAGGCCTAATAGGATGGGCCCCAGGATAGTCTTTGGAGATAAAGTCCATGACTTCTCTTCCTATGTCCCACCTCTGGTTTGCTTCAAGAACACCACCAACCATAACAAGAGGGAAGGAATTTTTTCTATCTGCAAGGGTAGATGCATAGAAATACAGAAATTCAGTAGCCATAATCTAATCAATCTGTGGCAAAGCTATCAAGGAACAGATATCCAAGTTATACATTATTGCTCAAAAAGTAAAGTCCATAATCTGCTGTTTGCAAGAACAAATTAGCTCTAATGATCCTGATACTAGCAAGTAGTAAGCATAAGAATGGACCACATATTTGTTTAAATGCTTATTCAAACAAGCAAAACAATTTATGCCATAGAAATAAAAGGAATTAAATAAAAAGAAAAAGAATATAACTTTTTAATGTTATGACTTGGAATCACATGAAGTGAGCAAAGTAGATTAAGATTCAACAACTATATAAATGGCCCATAAATTTTAAGAAGATGCTTTGCAGTGTCAAAATGATCTTGTCAAAGTTTGTGACCTAAAAGAGTGGTCATTGCAAGGTTATAAACAAAAGAAAGCAGATACTAGAGCTTCAAGTTGCAGCTGAACACTTTTAAGCACAAGATGAGCATTGGATGATGGCCCTTGTAAAATAATCTAATCGAATATTCTATTCAAAGACCAATCATTTTTGTCAAGGGGATAGAATAGATCCTTTATTTTGTGTTTCATAATAACTGCATGATATCTCATTGAGGCCTAAAAAGTTTAATCTAATTTGACTATGTCTGAAAGGTATAGCAAATAATCCTATGTTCTCCATATATTCAGATTTTCTGCAAGAGTAAAATATCTTTGCGCTAAATTTAAGCAATGATGCACTATCTGACACTACAAAGAATTCTTTGCTTCTAAATATAAGAATAGTCCAAAAAAAGGTCTCTATTTTGGATTTTGCTTGATATGCCAACCTGCACCGCACAGGCCAAGTCTCTGAACAACAGCTTTCACACTTAAAGCTAACTCTTGAACTGCCTCTTTCAAAATCTTATTTGCAACTTCATCACCAGCCTCTGCACAAGAGACAACAACTGGGACAAGTGCGGCGATGCGAGCCCAGGATGGATCTGCATAGGTCCACCTAAAACAATAACAGAATAACAAATGAAATTCAACATTTATTGATAACAAGACCATGAAACTTAATTATATCAATCTAGCCCAGTCTTCAGTTGATGTAACAAGTTTGTGACACTAACTATTTCTCAAGTTTCAGAACTTGTGAGAAGGGAAAATAAGTTTGCCACATGCCAATCTAGTGTTGAGAGAATAGAGAAAGGTCTTATACATGAATTAAATAGGACAACTGAATCCATCATTTATGAACTTTTAAAACTAGTTCCATTTCATCCATGACCTTTTAGGTGAAATAGCACCCAATAACCTTCTATAATAATATCATCCTTCTATTATTAACCATTAGAAAGTTGACAAAAATGGCCCTATATGCAACTGTGGGAAAGAAAAAAGGGTGTAGCCAAAGCACAAGGCTCACACTATAAGTAGGGCTTGGCGAAGGTCCTGATGTTTGCAGCCTTTCCCCTGTTTGTACTGAGAGGTTGTTTTCAAGGTTTGACCCGTGACCAAGCAGATAACAAGTAAATACTAGACCATTGCCCCAAGCACAACCTTCAACCATGACTCTTTTTGCAGTTTCAATTCATCAATCATTTTCCAATTTAAAAAATATTGGGGTAAATTACACTAGTTATTAATGACTCTTTTTCAGTTCCATTTCAACAGTTTCCAGTTGCAGGTATGCACGGTTCAATGCAACTCACCTGACTGACTGCATTAGAAATTGTAAGGAAGTTTCCATAGGGAAAAAACGCTTATGATAACATTCGTGGCAAGTAACCCAAAAAACAATGGCCAGAGAAAAGACAAATCCAGATTATTAACATGCATCCCTTTATCATAACAACTGTTCCAAAAAAAAAAAAAGAAGTTTATCATAACAAAAATATGCGTTTTAAAATACTGGAAGGAATTTTGGAGATTTAAGTAAAAGTGAAGGAGCATAGAGAAAGATAGCAGAAAAATGAATATGATGAAATAATAATAATAATAATAATGAAAATGAAATTCAGTGGAAAGATCACAGACTGATAAGTGCTATTTACATAATTTTTTCCTGACAAAAATTTGCTATACAGCATGACTCATCTAGTTTACATGGTCTTTTTGTTGACTTCTTACTTTTAACTAATGAAAGGATGATATTGACACACATAAGAAAGGTCATGAAGTATAATGTTAAATTTAAAAGGTTATGGATGAAATATAAACCAACCTTAAAAGGAGACAACTGAATAGTGCAATTTCCCAAAATAATAAGCTCCTTGTGAACCAGTTTTCAGATTTATTTGAATCCTTTAATTTTCATCCCAAACAGCAAAGACATTCTAGGAGGCAATTATTAGCCATATCTTCAAGCATTAAGCCATACATAATGAAGGGAAATAATTTCTCAAAATAAGTAACCGTTTACATCAATTAGAAAAAATACCCAATTAGTTCATCAGCGGAAGAGAGACCAAGTGTCTGCAGAATGGTAGATGTAAGCATCGTATGTGGTCCACGACCGTCATGAGCTCTAATTACAGCAGTTAGTGCCAGCGCAGCTATTCCATATCCACTGCATGTAAAGAAATGAGCACATAAGTAACAAGTCATACTAGTAGGCAAAAAAGAAAAAAAGAAACAATTAGCAACATATCGTCCAACAACGCCAGTAACAAGATTGAACAAAGTTTCTACTAGATTCCTTTAAAGGCTGAACTTCTTTCTTCTTATCAAGAGATTTATCTTGAACTCGGTGTTCCCCTCCAGTAACACAAAACTCAAGAAAGCATCTTTGTTGCCTTTATCATTGTTCATTTAGTTTTTAAAAAAAAGTGTAGGAAAATAATTGCATTAACATTGTTGCACAAATAAGAAAAGTGAAGTAGACCCGACTGTTTTCATTTGGTTCCATGTTGATAAAAGAAAGATTTATTTTTGAAAAAACAATTCTTGAATAATGTTTTTGGTAAAGCTGAGTTTATTCCTATAGGAAAAGAAAGCGCAGTATTTTTTATAGAATAGAGTTTCCTTTGCTAAAGGAATTAGAATCGTAATATCAATTTCAATAAATTTAATGTGTCAGCTTCAATTCAAATCCAATTTGTAAGCCATTAGCCATCTAACGATATAAGTAATGTACTTGAACTAGTTTAAAATTATGTTTTCCAATACTGAATATAGCCAAAACAATGAATTTTAGACTCAAAAGTTTAAGCTCCAAATTTAAGTTCCCAAAAAAGACCTTACACCTTAAGCTTTGTGTCACTTTACATCAATAAAATTTATACAAAAAAAAGTCCCATATGGTAGAAACCAACGTCTTGAATTGAATATTACAGCAAAATAAACAATAAAATAGGAGGCTTATCTTTTTCTTCTTTTTCTTTTTTTTTTTTAAAAGTCACAATAATGTACCTTCCCCAATCACCTAGGACAGGTCCAGCGCCAGCTGCTCGAGCTTCTCTGCCATCTTCTGTGAATCCATAGGCAATGGTTCCAGTACCAGCAATTAGTACACAACCATGTAGCTTACCCATTGTCCCACTAGCTAAAGCTGCCACAGCATCATTTTGCACATAGAGCTTTACTTGGGTGGGGAATATGTCTCTATACGAGTCATCAAATTGCAGATTCATGACAATGTTAGTTGCATATTCATATGTAGAACAAACTTCAGGTAAAAAGAGAAGCAAAAGGGTCATATGATTATCATATCAAAATTTGAATATTTTGGGTGAGAATAATACAGATGAAGCATTTGCCAAACTTTTACATGTAAATTATCCATAACTCATTTAAGCGTACATATTGTCATATTGCAATAATTCTGGCATAAAAAATGAATCAATATCTAAAGACAGTTCTCATTTAACAAACATCTAAGATATTGTACATTAAAGTAATCACATGGGTTTTCCTGAAATTTCTATTAATTTAATCAGAATCTCCATTTCATTTAAAATGCACGTTGTTTTCTCCTCAGAGCCTAAAGACGGTTCTCATTTATATGTTCCAAGTTAATGACAGTTTTCACACAAGTTCTGGCATCTTTTCAATTATGTTGAGCTATAAACAAAATGCCAGTCTCAAATCTTCTGCAATACTCAAGCTGCAAGATTACAAATAGAGAGCAAACCTAAGCCAGGTTAATATTCTTTGTTGGTCTGTAGGATGGTTAACCCCAGATACTGCTAAACAAACAGCTCGAACTGCAGATCGATTAGAACCAGATTTTGAAAGTGCATCTGCCATAACTTGCTCTAATGTTTCCCTGGCCGCAGTTTCTGTAATGTACAGAAAATTGACATCCAAAATAATGGCATGAACTAACAGAACGTCTATTTTAGAGCCAAAAACAGAAGAAATAAACAACAAAAACTAGATGGTGAAGTGCTGCTTTTATCTTATCCAGCAAATGAATGATAATTCGTGTAACCACAATCAAATATCACAACGCATTTCATGCACTATCTAATCCTCCCTTTCACTAGTTCTTTAGAAGTTTCCAACGCATTTCTTTGAGAATGAAGAGACAACTTCAATGTTTCACATAATCAAACATAAGTGCTGCAAATAAAAGCAAAATACTGCCTTTGTTTTTTTTTCTTCACAAAATGTTAACCTCCATTGCTCTAATTATTCAAATATGCAGCTATTTGCTGTTAAATGCATGAAAACTTTCTTGTCTTTGGCTTCCAACTAAGAAAAATAAAAATGAGAACCCTAAGCTTAAAAGCAACAATAAATAAATAAGAATCCAGAGAGAGGGGGTAAAATTACCGCCAACGCTGTTATGATTGGAGCAGCCGGCGACGGCACGGGCGAGAACGGGAAGAGGGTCGGGAAGGGCGTCGGAGAAAGGCATAATTGGCATACAAATGCAGACAGTAGAAGTGGTTCCACCATCCAATCCTAAAATAACCGGCCGGTTCGTCGCCACCGCCACCTCGTGCTCGAAGTCCCAGATTTCCCCATTCCTATATCTCTTCATTCCTTTTTGATGACTCTAACTACCAAAAATTTCAAACAGGGGAAATCAGAAATGCAGTAACAAAGCCAAAAAAAAAAAAATTGACACCAATTTCCTCTTTAGTTTTTTTTTTTTTTTTTCAAAGCGTTTTACTTAGGCGAAATGGATTTGGTAGATTCGGCATTTTTATGTTGTTCTAAGGATTGGCATTTTGAGTCATCATATTGGATTTTTTTTAGTTTTTTTTTCAACAAAAAATTTCTAATTTAGGGGATAAAAATTTGGTAATAACTGAAATTTCATAAAAAGTATCTTTTAGAAAAGGTAATAAATATTAATATTATATTATTTTTATATTATATGTCATTTTAAATAAAATAATTAAAAATATATCTACAATTAAATGCAAGATTGAAGCCCATTTTATGAGTTGGGAAAGAGGTGCTAGTAATTAAAAGACATTCAGGAGTGGAATCAAAAATTTGTTAAAGAGTTATATTTTAAAGTAAGTATATGAAAAAAATTTATTTTAGAGGAGGCGACTCCTGCCAATAACTCTAATTTTGTTATTATAGATATTGTATAAAAATTAAATATAACGAGAACTTATCATTTTATTATCATAACAAATAAAAATAAATATTTCACTAATAATTCCATCATATTATAATAATGGGAGTGATACTTATAAAAAGGAAAATACGAAAAGCATAGAAAATGAGGGACTTGATTCGGACGGCTAATGCGCCAAACGCTAAATTATGGTAGGCTCGGATCATCATTTTGGGTTTAGCATTATTTTAAAGATTCGGTTGAATCCTGTGTTTTTATTGTAATTAACTATGATGCGCCCATATTTTTATTGCATTTCACTCGCATCATTTTCATATATAAAATTTTGGATCCATAATTCTACCCTTCCACTTCCACTTCCACTTCCATTACCTTAATTCTTATTATACACTCCCTCCTATTCAAAACTATCTTTACAAAATCCAATGCATTAATAAAATATTCAATTTTATATATAAAAAATTACTATAATTTTTTTATCTTTTTAAATCTTGGAATTTGTATTATTTATTAAATTACTCAAAAATTTTGTTAAATTTACTAATTTAGAATCCAAGTGGCAATCCACTTGTATGCCATGCATGTATGTCAACGTTTCCATCCATTTTGAATTCCTAAATCACTTAGCATAATTGTGTTTTAAAAGTTTGGAAAATTAACAAACTTGGTGATAAATTTTTGGACGAAAACCAAGCATATCTAAGTAGATTTTTTAACTTGGATGTGTAGGGTTGTTTCTTATCTTTTTAACGCAATTTGGATCGTGTCAATTTAGCTTTTAAAACTTAAGTTATGATTGTTTTATTGAAGTAGCAAAAAGCTCTATACATTTTAATTTGGGAATGCCGAGTTTTTTAGTTTTAGATCAACTTTGGACAATGTTTTATTTAATTTGATGTTCAAATAAATTTTCAGATAGATGTTTAAACAAAAGTTTAGACAAAATAGTTTAAACACGTCGATACAAAAAGCAAAGTAATAAGAGAAAAAAACACAAATCTAAAATGTGAGTAAAAAATATAAGTAAATAGAGAATCATCACACAATAATCGTTAACGCAATTTGAAGATTCATCAATTCTACATCTGCAGAGTCTCGCTTAGAAAATAATTTTATTCAACAATTTATATGGTACAGCTATTGGCTAAAGCCCCCTAAAGTTGAATTCAAATTGTTACATCACTCTACCCAAATATCTCTCCATACAAATCCTTAAACAAGGAGTGTATAAATACACCTCCAAATGACTAATGAAGAAGTCAATCAACAACCTATTTGTAGGCTAATACAAGAGTCTCTTCAATGGCATTTTGTTAAACTTTAAACTCTCATTTAAAAGTTAAAAATATCTCTTTAATTATAACTAATAATTATCTCATAAAAGCCTTCATATCCAAGTAAAATATGCAGTTCAAACTTCAAGTAAAAGGATAATCATTTAATTGATTCTACCGATCAACATGATCAATGACAAAAATTATTAACAAATGAACTTAATTTCTTTTAATTGTTTTAACAAATGACAACATGATCAATTTATTTTAATCCTTGACAAACCTCCTAAAACGAAAATTTTTCTATTTAAATTATTTTATAATTTATAAAATTTTAAATTAATAATAATATTACACTTTAATTTTTAATAAAAATAAAAATTAATTTAATTATTAAAAATTATAAAAATATAAATTATTAAATAATAAAATTATATTTTTATACCATTAAATTTCAACCGAAATTTTTTTCTGAATTCGCCTGACCTCAACCCATCACTCGTTGAGCATAATGGAGCAGGGTGTTATTTTTGTTGTCCTTTTCAGCTATGAAAACCAAGACAGATTCTCTCTCTCTCTCTCTACTGCTGTTGGTGGATTTGTTTCCATTTGGCCATGCCTTGGATACACCCAACTTTCATACTTTTGTCAGCCACAACTTTCCCAACCTAACCAGATTTTTTTTTTTAATTTACTTTTATTAAAAAATTCAACAACATATTAAAAATGAAAATCTTTCAGTCTAATTATCACTAGTGACGATAATTGGACCAAGCAAGCATACATTGTAAGGCTCAGAAGTAGAAGACAAGAATTTTATTTATTTTTTAATTTAGAAAATAAATTTGTTTATTAATTTGACTTTTTTTAAAAAGTAAAATTTATAAACCAAGAAATATATCATTTGTTAAAAATTTGAAATTCATAGCGTCATAATATATGAAAAAGGAAGTTTTGTAATTTGTTATTATTGTAACTTTCAGAAATAATAAAATGGAAATCTGGTTGACATAACTTTGACTTAATATAAAGCATTCAAGGATGACTATTTTTTGGGTTTGAGAGATCAAATTATTTGTTTGATTTAAAGAAATGCATTGCCTAAAACACTATATTCAGTGTTGGATTCAATTTTTATTTAATTAAAAAAAATCTTGGGAAATGAGTTTATCTAGCTTAAGCTATTCCATGGCTGCTTATGAATCTTCCATATGCTAAAGCTTATAGATTTGTACCATGCCATAAACACCTCATGGTTTTGCTCTTCAGAATTGGAGACAAATGTGTCCTTTTTAAACTTTAATTGATACATTATAATAAATGGTAAGGCTACTCGGATTGAATTTCTTTGACTGGACTGCCACAAAGATATACATACATTACATGGTACTATTACAACCAGGGTGGGGAGAGAGAGGAACCATTACTCTTTTTTTTTTTGTAGAAATCATTCCCCCACACACCACTAGTAGACAATTCCCATTATTTGATCCCATAAATTGGGTATGAGAATAAACACCCTTGACCAATGGGCCAAACGATGAGGATCAAAGGAACCAATACTAGAATATGAGTTATTCATTCTATGTTTAACATTCAAGAATTAAGTCAACCTTAATTGGAGCAAAAAGAATTACAGCTTCTCCACAGGAAAACCGGTAACAGGACTTATCTCTGATGCCAGTGAGCGTAGCTCGTCCACTTCTTCGTTGCTTAGTCTCCAGCCAAGGGCACCTGCAAATTCCTCAGCTTGTGCAGCATTTTTGGCTCCTGGGATTGGCACAACATTCTCCTGTGCTATTAACCAGTTGAGCACCACCTGTAGTAAAACAAGCTCATTTCATAAAAGATCTCAGCACATTTTAAAATAACCCATCGAGTAGTTGCAACTCGAGATGAAAAAAGCATGAGAAGAAAACAGCCTGTTTCCACCTATTTGTGACAACTTCCAGATGTGTATCTAAAAGTTACAGAGGAGATGCTACATAGATACCAAATTAGGATAATGACATCAAAGAGGACTTAAAGCACTTACAAAGCTTTGTGGTTTTTTCTCATCTCATTGTGATCTTAGTGCATGACTGCATATGCTATTTGGTCGAGGAATGGGTCATGGAAATCAAATATACTTTAAAGAAGACAACTTCTGTGCCAATTACTTCACCAACTTGAGCCAAGATTTTCCCAGCTGGTGTAGGCCATGATTATGAGGTTGTTGTAGACGGACTAGTGCCCATGGTTGTAATTAAGCTGAGTCACATATTGTGCAATGAAAAGAAAACGCCATCAAAGCCTAATGCCTAAAGATGTTGGTTGTCCAATGGGCAGCACATGAAATATCGAGTTTCTAATGCACTTGTCTTTTTGCTAAGTGCTGTTAATATGACCATAATATTGAAGCGGCAGATCTATCAACAGATGTAAGCATATATATATATATATACACACACACAAGCAAAAGAACAAGAACAAACCTGTGTTGGAGTTTTCCCATAATTCCCTCCTATTTCCTTAATTCTGATAAGGAGAGGTTGGAGCTGTATATTTAAAAAGACCTTAGCAATCAAGTCTGAAATTAGAATTGGGATACAAAACACTCAAGAGACATACCTTAGTTAAAAAATCCGGAGTGTAAATCTGGCCTCTAGGTCCAGATGGCGGATTTTCTGGTTTATATTTCCCGGTAAGGGCACCTGAAAAGAAGATATGGCACCCTACTTGTGTTAAAAAGAATATATATGCCAGACTCAGTTTATGCATTTAACATTTGTTCTTGTTTCCAAACTCTGGTTATTTGACTTTGTGTACTACATCATCCCATTTTGGTGGATAATCGACCTTGCACATGCAAAAGTGTTGTTTAAAATGAATGCTAGTAGTTCCAAATCCACATCCCTTAACGTGCTCGATTTTATATTTAATATTGTTAATTCTTTACATCAGTATCATGGCAAACAACAAAAGACTCGCACTTAAATGAATATAAACAAGCAACTAAAAAAAGAAAAAAGACGGACATGACCTTGTGCAATAGGACAATAAGCAATCAACGTGACCCCGAGCTCATCACAAGCAGCTTTTACTCCATTCTGCTCAGGTAACCTGTATATGAGACTGTAATTCACTTGGTTCGAAGCTAGAGGAATTCCTCTCTTCTTGAGCCTTTCATAAGCATCACGAAGTCGCTTCTCTGAAGCAAGGAGTTTTTACATTATGATAGTTACAATGTGTATAAGTAGGAATAAGAACTGTTGCAATCAGTAATTCACAACAGAAATATTACCACTGTAGTTTGAGACGCCAACTGCCTTCACTAGGCCCTGTTCAACAGCATCGCCAAGACCATCAATATACCCTGAAAAATCATTTTTCAATGAACTCAGCTTCTATTCAACATGATTGGGCTGCATAAACATCCAATTGTACTAGCTTATATAAAGTCTGGTTCTTCAATGAAATAGTGGGCGTTGCATTGCGAACAACCTTCATTTCCCCATATACCAGGCCTGAAATGCAATAGAAGAAAAATTGTGATGAATTACTAAGAAATACAATCAATAAATCCTATAAAGCATTACGACTACAGACCAATGGAGTTGATAAAGGTCTACTGATGAAAGGCCAAGCCGATTAAGGGAATCCTTGAGTGCACTGATGACACTTTGACGACCAAACCTCCAAGGCAAAGCTGCAAACTTCGTTGCAACAACAACCTCTTCACCGGGATTATCATTTTCTCTTTCCTTTATAAATCTTTAAATATACAATGTATTTTGTTAGAAGAGTAAGCCAGCAGATAACTAAACTAGAGCAAGCTAATTCCACCTTTGGCGAGATTTTAAAATAACACCGTTGTCCTCAATAAAATTCAAGACACATACCTTCCCAGTAGAGTTTCAGAATTTTCAGCACCTAAGGCGAGCTGTGAAAAAGGAATCATCAACGGTATTCTTCCATAAATAAAGTAAATAAATCAATCTATAGATGATCTCGTGTTTTACCGGAGAGCCATAAACTTCAGCTGTATCGAAAAACGTAATACCGCAATCAAGACTTTTATTGAAAGCAGCCTTAGCAGCCTTCAATTTCTGATCTGCTTCCACAGCAAGTAGAAATCAATCAGATATGCAGAAAGCATAAGCAACAAATGCAGACCAAGAGTTCCAAATAGAACATTCTCAACACATCACTTTGTGGCAGTTGTACAAATCAAATCTAACACTAAACCTAGTAATTGGAAGAATACAAAATCAATAATTCTAATCCAAGAACCTGCCAGTATACAAGGCCTACAAATATATAAACTTAATTAGAGAGAAAAAAAGAGTAAAATAATCCAAATTCTAGATATCAAACAACCTTTTAAATTTTGAACCATAAAAACACGATACACAAGCAAGAAACACTGAATTACATTAAAATATGGGGAGGGGGGGAAGAGAAGAAGAAAAAAACCCATTATTCTATTATTTTCATTTTATGAAATTACTTACACAAAACACCATAAAATAAGCAAAAAATCAAAGAAAAATGAGCTGAAAAATGTAAAAGTTTACCATCCCATTGAAAGTTGTTCCAGTAACTGGTGTCACCCCAAGACCAAGCTCCGATTCCGAGCTTTGTCACTTTGAGCTCCGATCCTCCTAACTTCAATTTGTCTTCTGTATCTATTTTGAGAGCAGCAGTAGTGGCAAAATCCTCGGAAGCAACCGCTCTTATTCGGTTGGGTTTCTTGCAACTGAAAACTGAGAAACAGGCACTGCTAACATTCATGGCCATTGATGATATTCCTTTGGAACTCAAGGGCAAATTCTGTACTTGCAATTCCTAACACAAATAAGATTTTATTTTATTTTTAAAATATATATAATTATTTAGTTTTGCTGGGAAATTTTTGTATCCAGTGGAAAGTGAAGTATCCACAGAAAAAAAAAATGAAACGAAATCCACAACTACTGACACACCTACGTAGTTTAGAAAGTATCCACAATAAAGTCAAAATACTTCATTTAATATTAGCTCGGCCGATATTAGTATTTATATTCGCATTATTTTCTTAAATGAGTTAGAGAAAACATATTAATTTTAAATATTGTATAAAAAATTAAATATTAAGAATAATAATACTATAATTATACAAAAGGAAGTAAAAAAATGTATTACCTTCAAAACTTATGGGATGAATTAGAAAAAAAATTTAAGTCATTTTTTCTAAATTTATGGTTATGTTAAATATATTTTAATGTTAATTAATTTGTTCGATATATTTTTCTTTTATATATAATTTTTATTTATTAAATATTTATTTTCTCTACTTCTTCATATTATGGGTATGGTGATTTCTAATATTATAAAATCAAGTATTTCAAATATCATTATTATTGAAAAAGTCAAGAGTGCCCTTTTTTAGTGTCCCAGAGAAACAATACTTGTTGTGGTTAGGTTGGAGTAGGGTGGTGACTTTTCTCGGTATGGTAAGGGACGGGAGCTCTCTCTTAGCAGAAGAACTAGTACAGTTGACGATGAAGAGTTCTTTGATTATAACGAATAGTAACCTATCGTTGTTAAACTCTATGTGGACGAGGAAATCGTATAACCCGAATAGTCTTCGTGCACAATTGAAGAGTATATGGAAGACTAGGAAAAAATTTGAGATCTAAGTGATATGGCAAAATCTGTTTTAGATCTCGTTTGAAGATGAGGATGATTTGGAGATGATCATGGAGGGAAGACCGTGGTTATTTAGAAGACAATTGATTATTTTTGATAGACTGAAGGAGGCTACAGAAAGGAGAAATATTAAATTGGTTTTCTCCCTATTTTGGCTCAAAATTGGTCATTGTCCACTAGAGTGTGAAAAGAAAGATTTTATGCACGCAATAGGTTTCTACTTTTGGAGGAGTAATGCGATCAGAGATAAAAAGCAATGTTTGCCGTTTGAAAGTTCAGTTGGATGTCCAAAAACCGCTACGAATGGTAACTTTTATTACAACTGGCAATCAAGAGAAAGTATGGCTTCCTTTAAGTATGAAAACCTACCGAATGTTTGCTTTGGTTGTAGTCATACGGGTCATGCTGTGAAAGATTGTACTAAGATCTCAATTTCGGGGGAAGAGAAGCTGGAAGATGACCTCTCTTACTCACTAGCGCTAAAAGCTGAATTTACTTCAGTAGGTAAAGAATGTCTGCAATTTAGTTTCTCAATAAAAAAAATCTATGACACAATGCTCATATATTAGGGAGACTGTGAAGATGGAAACATCGGAGGTCAAATTTCAAAAAGACATCACCCTTAGTAAGATGTCGACAATGATTCATCATGTGGAGGAGATCCTGCAAAAGGTGGAGTTTTTGACAGAAATGCGACCTACGGATTTGTTCTGTAATCCTAAGGAAATTAAGCCATCTAGCCAACGTTGTTCTACAGAAATTAAATCTAAAAAAGCTGATTCTCATGTCTCAAATCTAAGGATTGAGCAGTTTTGGGGGAAAGATGAGAATCTGAATAGGTTGGGTGCAATAGCAACAGAAAAGACCGAAAAGCACAAAAGAATAAGTTGGAAGAGATTGGAAAGGACTGTGCAGATTGATGATGTCCAAATGGAAAGCGTGACAAGTAAGAGGAAGGGTTTTTTTAGTTATAGAGGATGAAACTAAAAATTCTTCTCTTAGTAAAAATAATTATAAAATGGGGAGGATTTTGAGGAGATGGTTTTGATCATTAGTATTTGAAGACTCCTCAAGAACAACTAGTTGTTTTTTTCTCAATTAGGATCGACGGTTACCCATAGGCAAGCCAACTGGACTCAATGAAAATCATAAGTTGGAATGTCCATAGATTAGGGAGTCCACAGGCAATAAGAAGGCTTCGGTTCATGCTGAAGCAACATAATCCTCAAATGGTCTTTTTCATGGATACGAAAGTTGATGGCAGACATATGGATAGGGCTAGGAGGAGTTGCAGATTTATTAATGGGTTTGATGTTGAGGCAGAAAGTTCAAGGGGTGGGTTATCATTGGCATAGAAAGGAGATGTTCATGTTACAATTATAAGCTATTCTAAAAATCATATTGATGCTCTGATTAAGGAGAATCAAGTTGACAAGGAATGGTACTTCACAAGATTTTATGGAGCACCTTTTACTACTGAAAGGTGTAGTACTTGGAATTTACTTCGAAAATTAGGAAGGACTCAGACTCATCCTTGGCTTATTTTTGGGGATTTTAATGAAATCTTGTACTCATTTGAGAAGAAGGGAAGGGTGCTAATAGATGAATAAAGAATGGAGGTTTTTCGAAAAGTTTTTGACGAGTGTCGACTCTTGGATATAGAGTTCTCTAGGTTGTGGTTTATATGGGAAAGAGGAAACTTACCAGAAACAAACACAAGGGAAAGGTTTGACAAGAGGGTTGCAAATACATAATGGTTTTCAGTTTTCCCACATGCTCGTATTCAACACTTGTCTTACTCACATTCAAATCATTGTCTTTTGCTCATTCATATAGAGCAGGGGTACAGGGAGACAAGGAAGGCTCCCTTTCAGTTTGAGGCATGGTGGATATTGAAAGAAATATTTGAAATGATGATTAAGGACATTTGGGGATCATCTTTGGGGTTGACATTAGATAAATTAGAAAACTTAAGACATGGATTGACTCAATATGCGTTTAAGATTCGTAAAAGAAAGGTGGGGCTCAAAAAATATTTAAGTAAAAAATTGAAAAGCTTGTTAGAGGAGGATAGGACTAATGAGACTTTGGCTAAAATCATTAATATGAAGATACATCTTAATTTGGAAATTGATAAAGAGGAGGCTTATTGGGAGCAAATAACGCGTGCTATTGGTTGAAATTGAAGGATAAAAAAACATGACATTTTTTCATAATTTTGCTACTCAACGAAATAGATCTAATATTATAAGAAGCTTGCGGAACAAGGATAGGGAAGAAGTTAGTGATGTGGAAGAGATTCGAAAGATAGTTAAGAGATTTTCCCAATAGTTATTTACAACCGGAGGGGTGAGCAATATGGAATCGGTCTTACCAGGAATTGATCATTGCATTTCTGATTAAGCAAATTTGTTGCTTACAACGAACTACACTGATGAAGAGATTTGGGCAGCATTGAAAGGGATAGGTCCTACAAAGGCTCATGATGATGATGGTTTCCCAGTGATTTTATTTTAGAAGTATTGGCACATCGTAAGTTCAGAGGTAACTTCTTTCTGTTTGGAAATATTAAATGAGGGTAAGGATTTGGAATTTTTAAATGTCATTAATATTGTGTTGATACCCAAAACCTCACATCCTACAAATATGGAAAATTTTAGACCTATTAGTCTATGCAATGTTCTTTATAAGGTGATTGCTAAGGTGGTGGTTAATCGATTTCAGCATGTTCTGGATGCATGTATTGATAATGCACAGAGTGCTTTTGTTCCAAGATGTTTAATCACTAGTAATGTGCTTGTGACTTATGAAATCATGCATACATTGAAGAATAAAAGAATTGGAATAAAAGGGCACATAACAATCAAGCTGGGTATGAGTAAGGCTTATGATAGGGTGGAATGAGATTTGTTAAAGCTTATATGGAGTGAATGGGTTTTGTGCAATCTTAGGTAGAGTTTATTGTGAGGTATCTAACTTCAGTTTCCTATTCGATCATCTTAAATGGGTGCAAAGGGGAACATTTTAAACCATTCAAAGGTCTTCATTAAGGGGATCTGCTTAGCCTTATCCTTTTTTTGATTTGTAGTGAAGGACCCTCATCCCTTATGCATTCGGCAAAGAGGAGCGGGAAATCAAATATGCCAAAACAAACAGGAGAGGTCCACAGATTTGTCATCTCCTCTTTGTAGATGATTGTATTTTATTTGGAAAAGCAACAACCATGAAAGCTAAGAAGATAAAGGAAATTCTGAGTACGTACGAATTGTGTTCTAGCCAATGTGTGAACTTTGAAAAATCCACAATGTTTTTTAATACTAATACTTCGGAGGTTGATAGATATCTTGTTATGAAATTGCTGGGGGGTGAAGAGCTCGAACGATATTGAGAAGTATCTTGGTCTTCCAAATTTGATAGGTAAGAACAAGAAAGGCTCCTTTAAGGATCGAATTCGATTGAAAATTTATGGATAGGGTTTGTGGTTTTTGTTACAAAGGGGTAAAGAAGTCTTCATCAAATCATTTTTGCAAGCGATCCCTACATATTCCATGATGTGCTTTCTTTACCAAAAACTTTATGTGGATAAATAGAGGTTATAATTGCCAAGTATTTGTGGAAAAAAGGGCATGGGTTCAAAGGTCTCCTGGATGGTGGGTTGGGTTTTAGGAATTTGGCGAAATTTAATGTGGCCTTACTTGCTAAGCAAAGATGGCTTCTCATTGATCAACACGATTCATTATTACCGCGGGTCCTAAAAGCCAAATACTATCTATCTACCAACTTTTTTACAAGCGGAGCTAGGGTGTGCACCATTGTATACTTGGAAAAGTATTTTGGCGGCAAAATGTCTCCTTAAAGACGGTCTGGGTTAGAGGGTTGATACGGGGAAAGTATTTTAATCAACGAGGATGCGTGGCTGCCTAGGGAAGTAAATTATATATTCACAATCAAATTAATAATACAAATTTATCTAATGTTGGTTGTTTAATTGATAGTACTAATAGAGTATGGAAGAAGGAGGTTATTCGCAATACCCTTGAGACGGATGATGCAGATAGAATCCTGTAGATTCCACTTGTGATGGATGAGCATATTGACATGGTAATATGGCGCGGTGAGCCCTCGAGTGTGTTCTCGGTACGAAGTGCCTATAAATTATTACAGACTTAGAACATTACCCTACTTTTAATGACTTATAAGTTAAAACACAACATTTCTACAAACAACTATAGAATCTAGAACTTTCCAACAAAATTAAAATAATGCTATGGAGAGTGTTTTGGAATTTCATCGCCACGATGGTCAACTTATATACCAAAAGATTGACTTAAAGTAAAAACTATCCCAGATGTAAGGTATGATTAGAGACCTTATGACATGTCTTTGGAGAATGTCCTATTTCAGTAGAAACATAAAAAATTTTAAAGCTTGAATGGGTAATTACAAGGCAACATATGAACTTTTTTGAATGGCTTACTTGGGTATTTGGAAGATGCACAAAGCGCCAAAGACCTTTTTCTGGTTGTGGCTTGCGATCGTTTTGGTTAAACAGGAATAAAAACCTGCATGGAGGGAAAACTCATTCAGGTATAAGAGTAGCTAATTTCATCAAAAACTACATTGGAGAACTCGATTGTTTGATAGAGAAAAAGACTACCTTTGTTGGTGAGAATGAGAATTAGAAAACACCTTAGGGCAGCTCCTTAAAATCAATTTTGATGCCCCGTTTGACTGCTAGGGTTTTAAGTAGGCTTCGGGGATTGTGGTACGAAATGTGAAAGGGGAAGTTTTGGTCTCCAAGTCTCGTCTGCACGTGATGGTTGGCTCGGCCTTTGATGCAGAAGCCTTCGCCTGTCTCAAAGCTGTGCTCATAGGGATTGAGTTGGGTTTAACAGATGTAATAGTGGAAAAGGATTCCATATCCATCATTAACAATTGCAAAACTAGTTCAGTAGATAAGTCCTAAATTAGTGCTCACATCAAAAAATATTCAGAAGGAAAATAACAGTTTTCGGTCATTAGTTTTCCATTTTGCTCTCCAGTCGGCTAATCAACTAGCCCATAACCTAGCTACGATGAGTCTAAAGAATGGATAAATGATTTACCAGGTGGGTTGTGTTTCTAGATATGTTCAACGGTGACTAGAGATGGAATGGCCATGAGAACCAGATTGATGAAAGAAGGGTTTGAAATGGTGATTTGGGAGTTGAGAGGTCCCATTTCTCTGAATTTTGGTCACTATACTCTCGGGCTTTTGGAACCGATAAGTCAAGGAAATAATAAAAAGAGGAAAGTTGGTAACAGAACATTAATGGCAAACTAAGGTTTTCTCGGCAACTGTTTTTGTTATTTTAAGTGTTCCTAGATTTTTCTTTTAATGGTTTTTAGACGATTGAGTCTCTGTGTTGGGTTTTGTATTGGTGGTCTTTGGCACAGTTGGGCTAATTCTTTTGTTGGTTTTTCGTTTTGCTTCAATAATAATATCCCAGTTTGATTTTTAAAAAAATATCATTATTATTTTTATATGTAAAATATGTCAAATATCATTGTTTTTCATCTACATGTGGCTATGGTAAATTCTAATATTATAAAATAAAAATATTTTTTATTATATATATAATAAATGAGTTCTTAATTAAAAATAAAAAAGTTTAAAACAATATGAAATAAAAAATACAAACATGTATACTAGAGGAATCAAACTCGAGACTAAAAAATAAAACTACTAACATTTAGCCATCTGACCAAAGGAGTTGATATGTTAAGTTATTAAAAAAAACTACATTTTTAAACACGTTAGCAGAGAACGCTTCTTTTAGAGTGTTTTTTATTTCTCTCACCAGAATCAACATATTTCTTTAAATATGAAAAAAAACCTAAATCATTAATTAACTTTTTAAAACAACCTTTTTTTTTCTTCTAATTTATCCAATATGTGACTTGATTTTTTAAAATTAAAATAAATTTCGAGTTAAATAATTTAGTATATTCATGTAACACCCCTAACCCATATCTAACGCCAGAATAGGATTACGAGGCACTACCAAATAATACATCTCATTCACATACATTTATACATTAATTATCAAAAACCATTCATAAACATTCACATTGTCCCTTACAAGGTTCTATAAAACCTTAAATCATGCATAGAAATGGTTCGGGACTAAACCGATAATATTTAGAAACTTAAGGAATCATAATAAAATTTCAAACATTTAAGGGTCACACGCCCATGTGAACAGGCCGTGTGCCTCACACAGCTACCAGACACGCCTGTGTCATAGACCGTATGAAAAAAGGGCATACATACTGACTTGCACCACACGGCCGGAAACACGCCTGTGTGCCATAGCCGTGTGAAATCTAGAGGGTACGCCCGTGTGTCTAGCCCGTGTACCCTTCGAAATGGCCACACACGCCCATATGCCAAGGCTGTGTGCCTCACATAGTCGTCAGACACGTACATGTGTCCAAGCCGTGCTCAAGACAGACTTAAATTCGTAGGGCTATCCCAGGGGACACACGACCATATAACATAGTCGTGTGTCGCATACAGTTGAGACACACGCCTGTGTCTCTACCCGTGTGGACAAAAATAGGCCATTTGAGAAGCCAATTTGCCACCTTATTCTCATGCACACATAACAACCAAATTTGTACCAATTTTATATATCTTTAAGCAATCAAAAACATGCCATTTCATACTCATGTCATGCCATCTATCTTTATCCAATTCAACTACTCAATTCCATATTCAAAACCTATCAAATCATTATACCAAAATTCATCACGTTAACCTCTATTCCATATCACATAACACATCATTAAACTATATCAACAACTAATGTCAACATACTAAAATAAGCCAACATAGAAGGCATTAAATACATCACATACTTATCACTTGACAACATATAAATCAAACCAAATTTAACTTCATAAACAACACCATTTACAAGACACATCTCATGACTAAATTCACAACTCAAAACATACTCAAAAAGACACTAGCCTATACATGCCATATACCATATATACAAAGCTTCAAAGGTACCAACGAGTTGATTCCATAGTGTGATGATGGTTCCCGATGATCCCCGATGCCAGAGCTAGCTTCGATACTCTATAAAGAAAAGACAAATATCACACAATAAGCTTCATAGCTTAGTAAGTTCGTACCAAATATACTCAACAGTTCATATAATACAAAACATCAATTAATAAACACTTAGTAGTTCTTATATCATCATTCAATTCCAATCTACCACCATTTAACATGAATATACAAATTTATCAAGCTTCATACACATAGTATCAACTATCACATAGGTATCGTACATACCTGAACTTTCCTGTATTTATTTATTTCATTCCCACCTCTTTGTTCAATACATTAATTTGTTCGAAGTCTTTCAATGCTCTAAGAATTTGCACACTTAGTGCATCAGTTATTAGCCGAAGCTATAATGATCTCGCACACTTAGTGCCATCACATTAAGCTGAAGCTATCTCGGTATCGCACACTTAGTGCCCCATATAACTGAAGCTATTCCAATTCGCATACCAAGTGCTATTTATAGCCAAAACTATTTTGAAACGCACACTGAGTGCCAAATATCATAAATTTGTCGTCGTACACTGTCGTAGTCTCATATATACAATTTATGTGATATTAAATCATTCGAAACATAATTTTAATAGTATTTATCATGTACGAACTTACCTCGGACGTTAAAACGGCGAAACTAGTCGATTAATCGAGTACTTTGTTCTTACCTTGATCTAAGTCCGAGTTCCTCTTTTCTTGATCTATATACAATCAAATTTAACTCTTTTATTCATTAAAATATTCAATTTAATCCACAAGCACATATTTGGGCATTTTTGCATTTTAGCCCCTAAAGTTTCACATTTATTCATTTTAGTCCTTATTTCATAAATACATAACATTCAACAATTTCAATTACACCCAAGCTAGGCGAATTACCCTTATGCCCTTAGTAGCCCATATCTTTCATTTATTTCATAATGTAACCCTTCCATTTACACTTTTCTCAATTTAATCCACAATATGCATTTTTACTTAAAATCACTTTACAAAACATGTATATCAAGCACCAAGCTTTCATAATTCATCATCAAACATTATAAAACACATGAATTCATCAATTGAAACTTATAAAATCATCAACCAATTCAAAAATTAAGGCATGGGCTAGCTAGAACTCAAAGCAACGATCACAAAAACGTAAAAATTATCAAAAACCGAGCAAAATACATACCTTAATCAAGCCAAGTGTGTGCTGAATATCAAAAGCCCTAAATGGCTTTCTTCTTCTTCTTCTTATTTTTGACTAGGATGAACTAAAATGATGATAATTTCATTTGTTTTTATCTAATATATCATTAATAATCTAATTACCATTTTAACCATTATAAATACATTTAAAATCCACTAAAATATATCCATCCATGTCCATTTACTAAAATTATGGTCTAATTACAACATAATTACTTCACATTTAATAAGCCATAGCAAATAAGCACCTTTATCATTTAGAATGCAACTTTTGCATTTTACGCGATTAAGTCCTTTTATCAAATCGAACACACAAACGATAAAATTTTCACATGAAACTTTCACAATATTAATTCACATACTGTAAACACAAAAAATAATATTAAAATATTTTTCTGACTCAGACTTGTGATCTTGTAACCACTATTCCAATTTAGCTAAAATCGATCGTTATAATTCAAGTTATTTAAATAATTTTGAATAATAATTAAGTATAGTTTTATTTTACTTTCGTACATAATATAACATAATTGATGCCTAAATAATTAAATATGTTTTGATTTTGAAGAGTGTGATTAATCATTTATAATGGCTCTATGATGTTTTAATATATTGGACTTTTTCTAAATTACTTAGTTAAAAAATTTATAGGTCAACCTTAAAACTCAAAAATGATTATTCAAATAAGTTGCACCAAATATTAAAAAAAGATGTTTGTTGGACAAATTAGTCATAAAACTTTAATTTTGGTAAAAGTTTTCATTTTCCAAAAACTTGTATGTTTGGGTTTTTAGGGTTAATGTATATTTTCTCTCTTGAATTTATATTTTGTATAATACATCATTAATTTATACTCACGTGATATTTATAGTTAATTCGGTAGTGATATATGACAATCTCTTAGTATGCTACTTGAAAAACATAAATAAAAATTTTAAAAATCTTGAAAAATATATCAATTATATTTTTTTACATTAAGAATGAACTTGGGCAAATGGTCATGTACAACATTTAAATCTAGACAACCAATTGTCTAAATTCATTTCAGATTTATTTTTTAGTAATTACATATATTTTTATTTTTATAAAATATTAGGTTATTTATATTATTATTTTAAAATTTAAAATGTATAAATCAATCAAAAGTATACAAAAGTAAGAATGAATCTAAATAGATTGTTGTCTAGATTCAAATGCATCTATACAACAATTTGTTCAAATTCATTCTAAATGTGTTTTTAATAAATTTATATATCTTTATAAATTTATAAATTATATATTTTAAGAATATGATAGATGTTTATATTTTTAAAACAATAATAACCTAAAATTGATATTTTATAATTATATATATAATATTATGAAAAACACATCTAAATGAATCTAGATTTAGATCTATCCAGATGCCAGTTTGTCCATGTTCATACTTAATGTGAATAAAATTATTATTATTAATTTATATATATATTTAAGTTTTTTATTATTTATGTTTGTCATAGTACTAAAAGGTTGCCACATGCCATTGTTGGATTGGCAATCAATATCATGTTAGCACAAATCAACAATGTTAGTACAGAGATACCAAATTATGTAATAGAATACAATTTCAATTACCAAGAAGGTATCAATTAAATACAAATGAACAAATTCAAGGAGCAAAATATATATTAACTTTAATTTTTATATTTGGGAACTTTATATTTTAGTAACTTTATATTTTGAAAACTTCCTATTCAAACTTTAGTGCACAATTACAAATTTTGTTATCTATAAAATTTTAAATTCTAAATCATTGTGTAATAATTATAGGTTTGAAAATTTTAATAACTACCCTCAACTTCTTAGCATTGATCTAACAACAATTCTGGTAGTCACACATAACTCGACCCATGGTTCCACCTACTTAAGCAATATGTTAATTCAAACATATAATAAATAAATAACATTTACTATGATAACTATATATTATTATCAAATGAATTTTTCCTTGTCATTAATGAGAATGGATAAGGGGTATCCACTGAGGGACATAAAAATGGTAGTCGCCACCATGCCCATGACTGCAGCAGGAGCAGAACCACCGATTGACATCTTAGCCAATTTTGTTGTCTGACACAACTCCCTATACAACGTGGCTAACACGATTGATCCCCAACTCAGTCGACCGCATTCTCTAAAGTCGACTAGGTGTAGTAGCCACCTTATGTGTACCAAAATTTGAGATTTATTAGGAATTTGAATGCCCCCGATTAACCTCAGGATGAATGCTTAGCCGTATTGTTCCTTGACAACGTCAATCACGTTCAGAGGAAAGTTTTTGAAACTATCTTGCAACCATCTCATCTCTATCCGACCACCTTCAAACAAAGATCCTATTTACTGGAAACAATCACTGTCATCGTAAAGACTAGCCTATCCACAGGTAAACCGAGTTGTACAGCTACATCCTCGAGTGTGATTGTACACTCACGTCATGGAAGATGGAATGTGTGTATGTCGGGTCTTCATTTTTCCACCAATGCATTGATAAGTATAGTGTCCAATTTACAGGCCCCGAACATACGAGACGCATGTAAGAATCCCACATCTTGTAAAAAACCACGAATTTCACTAGGTGTGCTTTTTGATAAATTGTGTATGAACCTCTCCAAAACATGATCATCCACCTATTTATATCGACAAAATAAAATAATTTAAAAAAAAGTAAAAACTTTAAAATGAACTTAATTTAAAATAATAGAATTTAAATTTTTTCTTACCCTTACCGATTGAGTGACGAAAATGTGCTTGTCATCAAAACGAATAAGAGAACTTGTCATTCCTGAAAAATTAATCAAAATGAATAATCTACGAAATAATAAAATAAAACTATAATATTTTTATACAAATTTATTAGAAAATTTCAAACAAATCTTGAGAAAATTAAGAGAATTGAGAGTTTAGAAAGAATGGGGAGAGTTGGATTTGAATGAAAAGAATGAAAAATGGCCTAGGTATTTATAAGAAATTAAAGTTACTGTTGAGCTATTTCAAAATTTTATCGTTGGCGTGTTTGAATTTTTACCGTTGGAGAAATGACCTTTTACAAAATAATTAAATTTTGCCTCTATTGTTCCTCCATTTCAGATGAGAACTTCATATTTTCATTGGAAAGTCTATAATTTTTCAGATTTCGGCATCAAATCCTAAATTTTGACAGGCCATTTTTACTCTTTTAAAACTTGATTTTGGTTTTGTGTAATTTCTGGTTCAAAACTTAAGTACCATTTTCTGAAAAATGACTTTTTTCTTATTTTATTTTAAATATCAAATAAAAAATCCGAACTTTAAATTTGTTTTAGAAAGGATGATGGCAGAAATCACATTTATACTTTATCATATCTTTCAATACGGTACTTGAACTTTTTTCTGTCTATCATTACGATACTCTAATCTAATGGTATTAATTTCTAGCATTGGAGTCTATCATTACGGTACTCCAATCTAATGGTATTAATTTCTAACATTGGAGAACACTAACCCATTAAAAGAACGAAAAAAGTTAAATAATCAGCAAAGGACTTGAAAAAAATTTCCCTTTCCTTTTTTTAGGTAAAAAAATTAAAAACCTTAAATACAAATTTTCTTCTCCCTCCTTTTATATGGTGGTGGAAACCTTAACTCCATCCATGCTCTATTGTTGACTAAACACAAACACAATACCTAGAGAGATACAAATTTTTTTTTTTCGCATTTGTAAAGTTGAGTGACATGATTTCACTTCAACACCTTCAATGTGGCCAAGGGTTATAGATTTCACTTTCCCAATCTTTCTCACCAACTTATAAAAAATGAAATATATTATATGACAAGTACTAAGTTTTTTATACAAATCATATTACAAATCATAACACTCAAGTTTCGCCTTATAAGGATAAAAATTCTCCCTTTATTTTTTTTCTTTTTCTTTCTTTTCTTTTTTCTTTTAATTTTTTCTTCCCAATTTTACAAGTTTAAAATCACTAAATTGAATAAAATATAAAATTGCATATATTAGCAATTGAATGTGAAATTGTTTGTTTATTGATGAAATGTGTTGTATGTTTTATCCCATAGCTAACGTCGACCTGGATTTCTCAAAAAAAAAAAGGAAAAAGATAAAGTCGTCAATGAATAGCTCGGAGTTTACAGTTTGTGTTTTTATAATATGAACTAATTATAAATTGATGCATATTGATTTGTTCGTTCATGGTAAGATATGAGGTAAAAATTCTTGTTCACTTGGATGGTTAGAATCGAATAATGATTTTGAGGATTAAAATGAATATGTTTGACAAATATGTGTATTTTTATTAATTATGAAAATTGAGTATGAATTGGGATAACTATGGCTACTATATATGTTGAATAAATGTTAACTTGATTGAAATAATTGTGAAATTAAGACATTGGTTAGTATTGGATTACGAAATGAAAACTCTTATTAAATGTTCAGGTAGAGTCGAATATAGTTCACATGCTATAAGATAGGAAAAGTTCAGGGATTTCTTCGACTATGAGTTGATGAGGCACTAAGTGGCAATATGCTTTGGTTTAACCAATGAGACACTGGGTGTCAATCTATTTGATAGTGTTGAGCGTTACTATTTGCTTTGAATTTATCGAATGAGGCACTGGGTGCCAAACTAGTGTGTTGGTTAGATCCGTGTATCCTTTTGAGTCCGAATTGTGTTAATAGGGATATAAAGAATGAAATGGTTTATATGATTTTGATATGGCAAAAAGAACAAGAAATGAAATTAGAATGGAAAATGAAATGTGAATTGAATTGGAAACATTAATATGTTATGTTCCATAAAATTATAAAGTTGGATTTTGAGATGAAATGTATCTTACATAAGTTATATGATGCAAAATGAGATAGACTTAAGTTTATATAAGAGAAATAAGATGGTTTTGAGTACATGATTATGTGAAATAACATATTTGGCTTGATGATTTGCATGTTATTTTCATTTTAAGTTTATGATCCTTTATGATTCATATTATACTTATTGTTCAGATTAGAGAAATTGTAATATCCTAAATTAGGGCTTAATCGGAATAGTGGTTTCGTGACCACAAATCCGAGATAGAAATAATTATTTTACAATGATTTTGATGTTTATGATATGATTGCATGATTGTGTGAAAATTTCGTGATGAAATTCTATGCCTAAAGTGCTTAAATTGAAAGTAGGGACTAAATCGAATAAGTTGCAAAACTTGCATTCTAGAAGTTTTTAGTATGAAATTGTTTTGGAATATTAATGAGGAGGTCTTAAATAGCAATTTTACCAATTTTAAGTTCATGGACAAAATTAGGACATGGAAGGAATTTTTGGAAAGTTTAGTAGTAAGGGTATTTTGGTCATTTAGTTATTAAAATGAATTAAAAACAAAATTAAAAGCCAATTTTGTCCATCTTCTTCATTAGGCCGAAATTTCAAGGGTTCTCCATAGCTAGGGTTTGTTTCAAGCTTTCAAGCTCCATAGTAAGTGATTCCAAGCCCGCTTTTAATGATTTTTACGTTTTGAGATCCCTAACTCGATAAAGCTTATGTTAGCAATAATTTAACCTAGGGTTTATATTTGGAAAAATACCCATAGGCGAAATTTGTGTATTTTGATGTTTTATGATAGAATGTAAAGTTTTAAATTATGTTAGACAACTTGTACTACTCGATTTTAAGCAAAAACGAGTAAAAGGGCTTAATCGGTAAAATACCTAATAGTCACAAGTACATGTTAGAGTGAGAATTTGATGTTGCCATAGAAGAGAAAAGTGATCAGCATGTTGTAAAACATAAGAATAAGGAATAAAGTTTAATCCAGAGCCTAGGGGCAAAAATGTAAATATGCAAAAGTTTAGGGGTAAAATTGTAATTTTGCCAAAATTTGAGTTAAGGATTAATTTGATAATGTGAGTATTAAATAAGCTAAATGTGTTATTTTAGATC
Organism: Gossypium arboreum; assembly: GCF_025698485.1. NCBI lineage: Eukaryota > Viridiplantae > Streptophyta > Magnoliopsida > Malvales > Malvaceae > Gossypium > Gossypium arboreum. The sequence goes on along the minus strand of NC_069073.1, from coordinate 6,082,949 downwards.
AAGAAAGACGTGGAATCGACCTCAATCGAGGAAAAGAAAAGATTGTGGACTAAATTGCAAAATCTTTGTATTTTGGTACCAATGTAAGTTCATGTGTAAATAATGTAGCATAATTGTTATTTTTAAGTTATTGATATTAATTATGTGTTATGCTGAATTTTATTATGAAATGTATGCTTTGTGGTTAATTTCAAATAATATGTAAATTATGTGAACTACTTGTTAAATATAATTGTTATTGAGTATTGATTTCGGCATTCTACGGAAGACGGCAAGGATAAGTGTTCGAGGAAAAGCCCGTTTGAACCTTAGGAATAGATTAGGATACAAGTGACATGTCACTAGGATGGTTGAGCATCCGAACTCGTTGAGTTGAGTCCGAGTTCACTTATGGATGCGAATGTCCGAACTCGTTGAGTTGAGTCCGAGTTCGTGAGATGTAACTAGGCATCCGAACTCGTTGAGTTGAGTCCGAGTTCACTTATGGATGCGAACGCCCAAGCTCGTTGAGTTGAGTCCGAGTTCGCTTATGGGCGGTTACATGATTGCTTGATTGAATATGTGGCACTTATGTGCAAGTTATCCATGTATCCAAATTATATTCGATGTGTTCAACGGGTAAAGTTCTACTCAAATGGAGGAAAATTTCGAGATGTAAAGAGACGTATTGGTAAGTGATATGAAATGGATATTTTGGACAGGTATATATTTAACCCTCGGGTTGAGTATTGATACAACCACGATAAGGTAATAAGATGATGAAGAATGATTAAAAATGTGATATGTGTTTTAGTGATGTATGCTAATGTTGACCGGTATAACTGTTTGTTATGTTACTTATTATTTGCATATGAACTTACTAAGCATTTATGCTTACTCCTCCTTCTTACTCATTGTAGTTTTGGACAAGCCATTTCGAGTCGGGATAGGTCGAAGGCTCATCCACACTATCCGGAAGATTTTGGTAAATGGCTTGTAAATTTAAGTATGGCATGTATAGCAATATACCCATTTTGTGTAAATGATCTTATGGTATGGTTGTGAAATGGTTGAGGAAATGCTTGATAATGATAAATTATGAAAATGGTTAGTTTAGATTATGTTTGATGTTAAGGAAAACTATTAAGATACTTAGTGCATAAAACTCATAAAAGGATGAAATTTACCATAAATGAATACCGCAGCAACACTAACGCGAGTTTGAAAATTTACTAAAAATCATAGAAATTGAATTTGGTGGTTAAATACATATCAAATTGAAGCTTATTATGTCTAGTTTCACATGAAACAAATGAAACAAGTAAAGGAAGTATATGTTAGAAGATATTTTAATTTTAGTGAAACAGAGTCATAGCAGTTTCTGAATCCCTGTTCCTACTTTAGAAATTCACCATAAATTGTAAAGATATAATTAGGTGGTGTATTTTATATCCTCAGAATCCTTATTGAGTCTAGTTTTAGTATAAACAAACCTCATAGTCATATGAATTTTGTACAGAAAGAAATGTGGTTCGTAGTAAACAGAGGTCAGACCAGTCGAGTCTTGAAACAGGGTAACTTTAACTAATAAACTGTACTAATTGACCCAACCAAAATTCTAGAAAAACATTAGTAGATAGTTTTATGAGTCTAGATTCAGGAAAATTTACAGATCTTAATTTCGAGTTTCAGTAACTCGAGATATGATTTTCTTGTGATGTGGCGCAAGTAGCTTAAAAGCTGTGAATGTAGAAACAAATAATTCAAAGTTCTAAAAATGTTAAACTAAGCTTAGTAACACCTCATACTCGACTCCGGCGACGGTCTCGGGTGTGGGGGCGTTACAAAAATACCATTGAGTTATACTCTACGTATGTTTTCGTTTGTCCGTGCATAGGTTAGGTACTATTCGGTTCGTATGTCGATTCAGCATCCAACAACAATCTTGAACTTAAGTGTTGGTGGTGCTCTTATTTTGGTTTTGGCATGTACCTAGGAAGTCTTGTGTTTGAAATGTTTATTTTGTAGTTGCTGGTATTTTAAATCTTGTTGGTTTTGTAGGTTATGTAAATATGTATAGCATAATAGCAATGGTCACTTTGTTGATAGCTTGATCTTTGCTTTAGTTATTTGTTAAATGTTTTCATGGATGAAATGGTTATATGTTAAGCATTATGTTTGATATGTTTTGATATATATATATATATATATATTGATGTTGAAACATGAAGTTGTTTTAAAGGTTAGTTATGCTTAAGTAAGTGATTGAGAAGATGTCATACAATGTTAATGATTTGGTATGTTTGAGCATTTTCATTTTGGTTGTTTTGAATTGTAAATTGAGGTGTCTTTGTGGGCATATTGGTTAGGCACTTAGGTCAAATGATATATGGCATGTTTTGATATGATTTGGTGTGTTTTGAGATGGGTATTTATAGGTGCAAATGGTATGGCTTGGTAACCAAACAATGGTAGGTGAAATGGCTTGATTTTGAAGTTATTTTAGGTGTACACGGTCTACCATATGGTCACCCTACATGGCCATGTGGCTTATTTAATTTTGGTACAAGTTTGTCCATACAGTCTCAGGGAGTTACATAGTCTAGTGACATAGTTGTGTGACCTTATATTTGAAGTGTACACGGTCTGGCCACATGGTCATATTCTTGAGGCACATGAGCTGAGCTTTGTCACGTTGCCTAGTGACACAATTGTGTGTCCCCAATTTCACACGGCATCAAATTGTTACATGGTTTACTCACACGACCATGTGACCCATTCACACAGCCGCGTGTCTCATGTTTTCATATTTTTCTTATATTTTTAAATTTGTTTCAAATTGATCCAAATTGATTGTCTGCTTAGTGTTAACTTTTCGTAAGCTCGCTAGTAACCCGGAATTGATTGAAACACATGTTAATTTATTTAATTATGATTTTTTATGGTTAATTTAGATTTTCAAAATTATAATTTGCTTGTAATTGTTTAATATTTAGTTGTAACATCCTATTGTTCGGATCTGGCGACTGGACTGGGTGAAAGGGGTTACAAGAAGGGATTGGATGGTTTACGGGGTGTGAATGGTCGAGAGTGATAAGACTGATGGTGGTCTAAATAAAAGAGAAATAAGGAAGGAGAAGGCAAAGAGATAAAAGAGAGGAGGAAGACGTTGTTGGTGCTAGAGACTAGAGTAAGTCATAGAAAGTATGGTCGACGGCCTCATATCAATTACTATCAGAAGTTAACACCATTAATTTGGAGTACTAAAGTGATAGATGAAAAATAGTAAAGATATCAAATTGGACAAATTAAAAATACAAGTACCATATTAAAAGATTTAGTAAAGTACAAGAGTAATTACTGCCATTATCCTTTTCTTTTAAATCATAGTGAAAAACTTGATTTTGAAATCTTCTTTTGAATCTTGTGTCAAATTGATCTCAAAAGTGATTTAGGGCCAGTTCTGCATTACTTTTCAAAAGCACTTCTAGCTCCAAAAGTACTTTTGGAAGAAAAGTGTCTTGAAACAATTTCTTTTTTGAATTTTAGCTTTTCGTAGTGCTTTTGAAAAGCACTTCAGAAACGGAGAAGTTAAAATTTTTAGCTTTTCCTCTCCCAAAAGCACTTTTAGTGCTTAATTACTTTTTCACCCCTTCAATAATAGAGTACTTCTCTTTTTTTTCTTGGTACTTAATTACAAATGTGTTAAAATCATTAATTAAAAATAAAAAAATATTTTTTAAAATACTAATTACAAATATTTAATAGTTATATTTAAATATTTAAAATATAGTTTATATACTCTAATTAAATTTTATAAATAATTAATATTTATTGCTTAAAATATTTAAAATTTATATTTTATATATTAAAATATTAACAAGAAATTATAATATATTTTTATATTCTTACTAAAATATAATAATATTAACTAATTTAAATATTATTTAAATGTATATTTGTTACTTGATAATAACATGTCTAAAATGAACATTTTATTTCTCAAAAGCACTTTTTGACAGCAATGTTAAACACTCAAATTTTAAACTAAATTTTTCAAAAGTACTTTTCCACCGCACTTCTCAAAAGTATTTTTCAAAAGCATTACCAAACTAGTCCTTAAGCATATTCCAAAACCATTCTAAAAACAAAATAACAATTTTTTTCTTTTTACCTTTAAACTATCGGTTTTTTTAATTCTCTTATGCTCGTTAGTTGCGTATGCAGAGATTTTTCTATTTTTAATTTTGCCATATACTAATTTATGAATTTATCATAATATTTATAGGGTAGAAAAAATATGCATTTAGTGCTGATTGATTTTCCATAATTTTTTTATTCCTTGTTTGAAAAGTTCTAACTAGGTTTGAAAAAATTCCAAAAATATTGTAGATAGCTTTCTAAAATTACTTTTAATTTTTTATACATTAAAATTTAATTGAGATTCAATTTTTACGTTTCACTAATCTCATTATCTATATGATACAATTTCTCGTTAAGTCATATGTAAAATGTTGATGTGGCATTTTATTAAGTTAGAAAACAAATAAATTATTTAAATTATTTCCAACTAGATTAAAAAATAGATTTTCCAGAAAAATTAAGATACCTTTTATCAAGTGTGTTAATTTTTTAATCCAAGAGGAAATAATTTAAATTTGTTTGTTTGTTTGTTTTTAAGCTAATAAAATGTCTTATCAATAATTTACACGTGACTTAATGAAGAATTGTGCCACATAGATAACGAAAATTGTTCCACGAAATAACAAGATTAATGAAATGTGAAAATTAAATCAAAATTAAAGTTTGATGTATACAAATATACCAAATTAAAGTTGATGTATAACATTACAAAATTTATCAAAATTTATGTATAATTTTGATATTTATTCCATAATTTTTAATAAATTTATATTATTTCAATAATTATATGTGTTTGATTTTAGACTAACAAATAATAACGAATACATAGTTATGACACAAAATTAATTTCCTAAAATACTTCATATACTATATATGATTTGTGACATATAAGCATGTATAAAAAGAAAGTTTTTTTTTGGTGTGTGTGAATTACAAAAAGAGGATAAAGTCTTAAAAACAACGTGACTAGTATGACTCAAATCTGATCCACACCTAAAGTGATAAATACCCTAATTATCAAGCTAACATACAAAATTCAAGATAGAATGTGGGGAGAATGTGGGGAGCTTTGCAAGCTTAGCAATTGAAACATGTAGATGTTCCAACTTCATTCATCTCATTTATTCAACTATCCTCTTCACCCATTTTCCAATCCATTCCTTCATCATTTAAACTCCAACCACAGGCAAACTTAATACTATAATTAAAACTTACATTTCTTTGTGCTGCTGTTCCTCCATATATGTTATAATTTTAATTATGAAGTTGATATTATGTTATTTTAATTTTAATAAGAATTCTGTTTATGTTAAAATAACTTTTCTTAAATAGATTTATATAATAATAAGGGTAAATTATCGTTGTTCTTATTTTAGTCATCTATTTCAAAATTTTATTTATTTTGATCACTCTCGTTAGAAAAGTTGTCAATTTGGTCACTCTATAATAGTGGAATCGGTTAACCGACCCGAACTACTATTAACTGAATTAATCGACTCTTTTAAACCCTTAACCGTTAACCGAACCAATATTTTTTTCAAAAAAATTAACGAACCGAACTTTTTCAATTAATTCAGTCGGTTAATCAAATTAACTGAAATTTATATGTTTTTCGGGTAAAATCAGATTACTTTGGTTAATTCATGTTTGAAGCTGCCTTTTTTCAAATCTGCATCTTCCATTGAAAGTGTAATGTGTTTTACTACTATACAACTCTTCTTAATATTTAGTATTTAGTATATTTTAATTATTTTTAATAGTAATTACAGTTAAATTAGCCAAATATGTCAGTAAAGTTTGTTAATTGGTCATATAGGTCGATTTTTTGAAAATTTAGGAAAATATGTTATTTTTTAAGAGAGTGTATGAAAGCGCGTCCAGCTACATGTCAAGAAAAGTACACCTAATTGGAAATGTTTTTTGTAAATTCCAAAGAATACGCGTCTAACTAACTAGGCACGCTTTTCTTAACATGTCAGCAAAAAACTCACTTAGTTGGACATACTTTTACGCACTCCCTCTAAAAACGATATATTTCTTTAAATTTTCAAAAAAATCTACCTATTTATCAAATTTTTTTCCTGGCATATAAGACTAATTTAACTAGTAATTACTTATTTTAACATGAAATAAAAATATTTCATTAAATAAAAAAATAAAACATATATATAAATTATTATAGTGGTATGTGTTGGTTCATAACCATTCAAAATGAAATCTGACGTGGACATAGGGAAGAGTTAGAAAGGTGACGTGGCACGAATAAGAGCCTCAAGAGCCTTATCCCGACATCCATGATCCAATCCTCCTTCCTCATCCAATATCCAGACACACACTACCCCCAATTCCCTTCACATATCTAAAACATCCAAATCCTCTCACACTCATTTTATTTTTTCCAACCAGCCTAGAGAGCACTAGCATTAGCACTAGCACTAGTAGCAACCATGGCCTCCGCCGCATGTTTCTTGCACCACCACGCACTCACAACCAATGGCAGATCATCATCATTATCGCCGTCGCTGCGCCAGGTTTCAAACATGAAGCCTACCCAGCAGGTGGTGTGCAAGGCTCAAAAGCAGGAAGATGATGGAAGCCTTGTGTCCCGTAGGTTGGCTCTCACTGTACTCATTGGTGCTGCCGCTGTTGGCTCTAAGGTTTCTCCTGCTGATGCTGCCTATGGTGAAGCTGGTAATTATCTTCCTTTTTCTTTTTCCTTTCTTTATCAGCCGTACGTTTAGGCTCATGAACCCTAGCTAGCATGAAGAGATAATGATATTAATTTAAGTGAATGAAAATGAGTGGGTTGATTTGGATGCAGCAAATGTATTTGGAAAGCCAAAAACAGACACAGACTTCATGCCATACAGTGGGGATGGATTCAAGCTGTCGATACCATCGAAATGGAACCCAAGCAAAGAGGTGGAGTTCCCAGGTCAAGTGCTGAGGTACGAGGACAACTTCGACACCACCAGCAATTTGAGCGTCATGATCACTCCCACGGACAAGAAGTCCATCACCGACTACGGTTCCCCTGAGGAGTTCCTCTCTTCGGTATTCCATTTTCCCACCAGCTTAAATATTTTATCAATATTTAATCTTTGCTCATCCATTTGCTTCTCATTGAATATTTGCAGGTGGATTATCTTCTTGGAAAACAAGCTTACTTTGGTAAAACTGATGCTGAGGTGATTCACTAACATATGCATATAATATATAACATATGTAATAGCTATCATAGACTTCATTTTTGGTACCTCCCATTCGGCCATTCCCTTGTTTTTCGAATTTAAAGCAACCATTTACATACGTGGTTTGAGTACATACATGTGTGTGTGCGCGCGCATATGCAGGGTGGTTTTGACTCCGGTGCGGTGGCGACCGCAAACATATTGGAGAGTTCAAGTTCAACAGTCGGCGGGAAGCCGTACTACTTCTTGTCAGTGTTGACAAGAACCGCCGACGGAGACGAAGGCGGGAAGCACCAGCTAATAACAGCCACCGTCAACAACGGCAAGCTTTACATTTGCAAGGCACAAGCTGGGGACAAGAGGTGGTTCAAGGGAGCTAGAAAGTTTGTGGAGAGTGCTGCTAGTTCCTTCAGTGTTGCTTAAACAAAGCTTAAAAATGGAAGAGGGATTTTATGTAAATCTTATTAATTTACGAGTTATGATTTTGTTGGATTTGAATTTGCTGGCTATTTTATCGTCCAAACCTTGTCGTCTTTATTTCTTCTTTTTGTCTTTTTAGGGGAAACTTGTGGATGTTGAATATTAACTTCTGGTCGGACCAATCATTCTCAAAATAATGCCTCATGTTTTGATTTTAATTATAAATATTAAGGTTTTTCTTTTACTAGAAAAAATAAATGCTCGGGATTAAGTTTTAATTTGATTGATATAAACATTGTTATTAATGGGAGTTAGAAAATATATGAATAATTTTAAGTATTATTTATAAATTATTTTATAAAAATATAATTAAAAATATTATACCTAATTCAATATCAAATTTTATCGGTGAAAATATAAAAAAACCAACTTTATGCAATTAAGAAATATTATTAAGGAGTATTTTTAATTTCCATACATAGAGTTAATTGCATCAAACATTCCTAATCTATGACCCTCATTTTAAATAAGTCCTTAAACTTTAAGATATTCTAATTATATCCTTAAACTATCAATGTTATATCAATTAGGTCATTTTGTTATTACAATTATTAATTTAATTGTTAAATAGCACGTTAGAGCTTATGTGACATAATTTAAAATAAAAGTTTAAGAAAATGAATATTGTAAAATAGATGTTTTAAAAATCTTAATTTTAAGATTTTTGAAACTTTTACATAAGTTTTATTGTTCACTATTTTTTCTAGTTTTACTTTATTTTTAGTTTTTATTTTTAAAAGTTACACAACAATATTCTATTTATTCATTTTAAATTTAACTATATAAGATTTCATGTATCATTTATCAATTTTAATAATGAGATGACCTAATTAGTATAATATTAATAGTTTAGGATGTAATTAGAATATTTTAAAATTTAGAGGCTAATTTAAAATGAGGGTCATAATTTGATGATGTGTAATGAAACTAACTTATCTTTATAAAAAATTAAATAGAAATAAAACATGTATATAATAAGATTGAACCTAAAACCTTAAACATCTTAAATATACCGCTCGATCGATAATTGAAATTTTCTTCCGCCAAAATAACATCTTATTAACATGTTTAATGAAACTTTACATTTAAACTTACTATAAAACAATATCTACGAAAAACTAATTGGAGTACATTTAATATTTACTTATTTATATTTTTTATATTTTATAAGATAATACTTACAAATATCCATAATTTCTCTTTTTAACTCGTAAATTTTTACTACATTCAAATACCAGTCCTTTTAACTTAATAAAAATATCCATAATAGTAGGGCTAAGACTTGATCCGGAATGAAATTCTATTTTTTTTAATTATTAAACAAGATATAAAAATATTAAAATAATAATTGGAAGGGAGTAAAGCGGTGGTAATGTAATAGAAGGTTTGAAGTTAGAGGAGTGAAACCTAAACCCGAAAGGCAGCAATTAAGAGACAGGACAGGCGCCTCTTCACCTACGTCTCTTTCTTTTCCTACTTTCCTTCTTTTCTGGTTTTTGTTTTACCCTGCTCTTCTTTCACTCTGCATTTGGAAAACCAAATACAAACCCCAATCAATGGGAAAGAAGAACCCCTTAGCTGAAATCTCCGTTATCCGATTAAACAACGTACTTGAGAAATTTCGTGAATCAGAAGATGAAGGTTTTTTATTATTATTAAAATCTCGTTCAAATTTTCTATTTTGAAGATTAAATGCATTGGGACTACTGGATTTTTTTATCATAGTTTTATTTAGGGCTTCTTAATACTATAGTTATTGAGTGTGTGTGTGTGGGAGGGGGGGGGGAGGTTGGTTGTTCATCTCTTTGAAAATGTGTTCTTCAAAATTGCATGACGTGGTTTGTTGCGTAGCAACAAACCTTTCTTGTTTTTGGGAATGCTGTAACTTAATGCTAGCAAACCGAATTTTGTCTCAATGTTGAGAATTGGAGAAAGTTTTACCTTGTTTGCTTCTTTGTGTTGATATATTTATTGAATCCGACAATTCTCGCTCTTTTAAAAAAAAAATGATGTTTTGGTGATTAATTGGATTACAATGGCTAGAATGATATTGAAGAATGCTATTTGCTTCTTATGCATTAAACATTCATTGCAGTATTTTTCTTGTGGTTAAGTTTTTATATTAGCTTATTGAGTTTTCGATGCTGTATGTAGTGTATACCTTTGAATCCAACCTTACTAACAAAGAACGAGCATTGGTGCACAAGGCATGCCGGAAAATGGGTATGAAATCCAAAAGTAAAGGGTAAGTGTTAATTGCTGGTTTCATGCTTCACTGATATTAATAATATTAACTTAGAAAATGTTAAATAATGTTACTATTTTGATGAATTCCTTCTTAATTGTGGAATAGATACTCACTGCTTTTTTTTCTTTTAAGTGGTTTAGCAAATGAGTTTTCCAGTTTGGTTTCTTAAGAGCCTGAATTTTGTTTTCAGGCGTGGGAGCCAGAGATGTGTATCTGTCTATAAAATCAAAGAGAAAGCCAGCAGTATGACAGAGAAGAATCTAACTACTGTGTCATTTTCGGAGGGGACACAATTGGTTTTGCAGGACTTATTTACAAATTATCCACCAGATGATGGAGAGCTTGGAGAGAAGGTATTTGGAAAGTATAGCGGAAAATCTGCTAAAATACGAAGAAAGAAAGATGATATTTTCTCGAAGCCATTGATGAATGCTGCGGAGATAGCAAAGAAGGTTAAAACACTTGCATCTAAGAGAGAGAAGTATCCAAACATGAGACAGGTTCTTCCTTACAAGCTGGCTTAGAAACTTTGGCTGGATGCTACTTATTTTTTCACTCAATTCTTATGCATAAGGGGGGATTTTGTAGTTTCTTTAAATTAGTTTATGAGAGAAGGTTTTCTGACATCACGCATGCAGATTGATGAAGAGAGGTCAAAGCTTCCAATTTCTGGGTTTAGGGATGCCATTACATCTGCAGTAGAATCTCACCAGGTTGCCTTTTGTCTTCTACGTATTTGTTTTTAAGACGTGTGTCTGTGCCTGGTGCACAGATTCAGAATGTAGTAGTAATACAGAGTTACTTATATTGGTATTCTCAATTATTTCTGCCTTTGTCTCAATTCAATCGGGTTGTTATTTCCCAATGAGAAGTCCATATTTTCCTGTTCTCTTTGAGTTACAGTTGGATGGTTGGGATTATTTCATATTGTTATACTTATTTTTTCTTCCAAATTCCAATGTAGATTATCCTCATTTCTGGCGAGACTGGGTGTGGCAAGACAACACAGGTATTCTTTTATCTTTTCTTTTTTGGGTATATTTAATAGAACTTTTTGAACTATCTGTTTTCGAAGTACCCCTGCCCATCATTTTACCTTCTTGATTAGTCGACACGGACAGAGAAGAAATGTATCTCACATGATGCTTGATGAGCTATAATTGATAATTCTAATGAAATTCTATTTAATCCTATGAAATTAAAATGAGCAGGTTTTAAGGCTCTTGATGCAGCTGAAACTGTCCTTAAAATATTCTAATCCTTTATGCAACAATAAAGGGTTGCTATTGCGGCAAACTGAATCTGCAACTTTTTGGTTGTCTAACTCAGAGGCTCTTTATCTTGTTTCTGAAATGACTCTTAAATTCTCATCTGTGTGCAGCTTCTCAAACTCAAAGTCAGGAATGAGTGCTAATTTACTGCATTTTGTGTTATGTTACTTATAGGATTCTTAGTAGAAAGTTGGTAGCTGGGATCTGTGAAGGCTTTTCTTTAGTTGTCTTCTTCTGATCTTATCTTAGTACTTCAAATAATACCTTCTTTTAAGAATCAGAATCTAATTGTGGCTTTCTCTCTATGGATACAATCAATTGAAAGTAGAGTTCATGAATACCAAGATTAAGTGAAGTTCTGCTTAAAGATGATGAACTGAATTTATATTATAATTGTGTCTAAAAGAGAGCATATACAATATTTTAAAAAATGAATTTATATTATAAATGATTAAACATATATAATTAAATCAAGCCAGAAGTAAGGTATGACAATTGTTTTCTTAAAAGAATAATATCAAGAACCAGTCGCTTTTATAGAAGTACTGCTACCTCAAAGTTTCTCAGAATTATTAGTGTACAATTCAAATTATACCCAAGGCTGAGGAACTTAGTTCACTGTTCCATGAAGTTCATGATGTAAGGATTCTTTTGTTTTTGGGTTTGTGACTTATGTTGCCAGTGCATCTGGTCCAGGTTCCACAATTTCTTTTAGACTATATGTGGGGGAAAGGTGAGGCCTGTAAAATACTGTGTACTCAGCCTCGGCGTATATCAGCTACATCAGGTGTGGATAATTTAGGCCTGTGTATTCCTTGTTCTACTTTTTTTTCCCCTGCTTTTATGGTTTGCTAACCTTCATATGGTTGCTCTTTTCTTTATTTACTAGTGGCTGAGAGAATCGCTAATGAAAGAGGGGAAAGTGTTGGAGAAAATGTTGGATACAAGGTACTGTTACTAAACTTTTTTTTCTAAATATGCAAGTGTGATGCGAATCTTGTTAAAATCATGGCATTTTAAGAGAAATTACTGCTTGCTTCTCACTGCATTTTAACCACATGAGGAGGGGTAATGTATTAGAGGTAGTCTTACCAAAGGCATAGAACTAGAACCATTTGTTCAAACTTTCACAGTTCTTTAACTACTGAAGGAATTAAAAAGTATCTGCATTTCTTGCTGCTATGTATATTTTTCAGTGTGGCTCCTTGCTATTTATCCAGCAGTTTATTGTTTTCTAGGTTAGGTGGAAATGCTGCATTTAGCTAACATGCTAATGAGTGTTTGATTTCTTGGCTTTTTAATGGAAAAGCTTTAAGTTTATACCACCTTGCTAAAGGTTATGATCTTTTTATGAAGATTCGCTTGGAAAGTAAAGGCGGTCGACACTCATCAATCGTCTTCTGCACGAATGGGGTATTATTGAGAGTGCTGGTTGCAAACAGTAGATCAAAGAGGGAAGACATCTCTGACATGACTCACATTATTATGGTATTTAATTTACTCTTGTTTTGCTTGTAAATTTTCTTAAATTTCATTTTCAGTTGATTAAAAACAGCTTTCTTTCTTTGGTAAAATTCAGAAAAATTTAGGGGGAATATGTTAATATGGGCTGGGGAGAATATATATTTCAACATAAACTCAGGATTTTCTTGAACCTATTTATTAACATGCTTAGATTTAATAGCTGTTCATATTAATGTGGCCAAGGTGCTTACCAGATTCTACATTGACATTGTTTCATTCCACATTTCATATTAGGACTGACTGTTTTAAAGTTGTATTGCCAACATCATTTGCTAGGGATAATGCATGTTGGGATAGGGATATAGGATACTGAGACTAACTTCCCCACTTATATTGCTTGCATCCTTGGCTGGGAATGGACTTATACTAGAATAGGGATGTAGAGTAGTAGGACCAATTGCCCCTGCTAAAATCCTGGAAACTTCTTGGGTTTATCTATAAAATGCTTACTGTTTCCATAAAAACCTGACTTCTATTTCTCACTCTATATGCTAATGAAATATAATTGTTACCCTTCTTCGGTATTTACTTGTAGAAGGGTTTATCTAGAAAAAACTAAGTGGTTATTGTGTAAAAGACTGAAAATGAATGGAATGGGCTGTTAGTGGTTTTTCCATTTTAAGTGTGGTTCAATTACATTTGCATGGAGATCTGAAGAAAGAGAAGAAAAGAGAGAGGAAAGGCAGTTCCAAATATAGGTGTTTCTATATGAAAACAATTTTCTTATGGTGATACCACAAGAAGTATTTGTTGTTCTATAAAACTGAAACTAAAACATTTTCTAACAAGTCTATTTACCTTCACTGATCCGAAGTTCTGATCCCCTCTATGGATTACTATTCTTTCCTCTTGAAATTTTTAGAGGCTGCACTAGCTCCTCTCAGCTTTTGGCTTTTGTCCAATGTCAATGAAGAACTGTGCCATTTTTTTCTCCTTTTGTTCTCTCCGTGATGTTAATTAAGATATAGAGGCTTTTGGGTCTTTGCTGGCCATATGTACTTGTTTAAAAATTGTATCCTACCCTCCTTTTATCTACTCCTAGGAATTTTATGGATCATGATAGGCACCATGTTGGTTGGCTTGTTGTTGCTATTTTCCCTTTGGTTCTTGACTCCAAACCTAAGATTTTCTTCTCCCAGGACTGTTCCGCAGAAAAAGGACAGATTAGTGTTTGAGTTTGAGAACTGGAAAAGGTTCTCTATTTCTGCATCTGACTAGCTAGGATGAGCAGTTTGAAAATTGATTACTAACCCAGCAATACCAGGAGAATTTAATAATAAGGTGGATGCTGGGCATATACTGGCCCTTCCAGGCAAAAAAGATTTATTTGGCAATTAGTTCCTTGGACTGGTTCAGTCCAAAAACCTTGGAATATTTTTATTTGGTTTAGATGGGTGATGGGGATCTTGTGCTTGTAATTTTCTTGGGGAACTCTTGTTTTTCAGATAAATCCATATTTATTTTCTTCTCAAAGCTGTATATACATATAAATTATTTTTCTCATTTGTGCATGCACATTTGTTTATATTTATTATGGCTTACAGTTGTAGTTGCTAATTTCTGAAATTTGTAGGATGAAATTCATGAAAGGGACTGCTTCTGCGATTTCATGTTGGCAATTATCAGGTACATGTACTGTGATTCAAAATTTCACCTTCTTTGTTTGCATTTTTGGCCAACCTTGTTTGCTTGCTTTTACTAACATCAAGTTTTATATCATATGAGTCTAAATTTAAGGCTTAAAATGGTTTAGGGTTTACCATTTTTGCAATGTTTCTTTAAGCAATTTAGTATATTGTATATGGTGTGGCAGTCATATCCATACTCTCTGGGCCTCACCACTAGTCACATAGCTGCCTGTTTTGAGTCAGAACAACCCTGAAAATTGTAGGTTATCCCGTTGGCAATATATCCTAAGGGATGGTCTTATAGATTTCATAAATTCCTGAGAATATCTAATATGCAGAGAGAAAGCGAGACAATTATACTCGCAACCTACTTGAGTTAGGTTTGAAAAAAACTCCAAATTTGGTTCGGTCATTATTGAGCTAATATCGAGCTCCAGAAGCTCAAGTTATTGATTGAGTCAAATTCAATTTCTACCCTCCTCGTGTTAATTATTTTCTTCCCTAGGGGCATGTTGTCTTTGAAGATGGAACTATGGAAGATAATAGTTGAATAGAATGTTTGACATTTTAATTTTCTCTTTGTCAATTTGCAGGGATATACTTCCTTCGTACCCTTATCTACGGGTGGTTAGTTCTTCACCTCATGCGTTCATAATATTGCTCCAATTTTATTTTAAAATCTTGATGGAAAATTAATTAGTATTTCCTCTTTTGTTGTATGATTTGATAGGTACTGATGAGTGCTACTCTTGATTCTGAACGGTTTTCACAATATTTTGGTGGTTGCCCAATTATCCGTGTTCCTGGGTTTACATATCCTGTAAAATTCTATCACTGATTTTTTGTCATTTATATTCTTTTTTGGATCACGTCATAATTTTCTTGATATTCTTAATTCAGGTAAGAAGTTTCTATTTAGAGGATGTGCTTTCTATCCTGAAATCCACAGACGATAATCATCTTATTTCAGCTAATGCAAGTGCCCAGGATGAAGACCCAGAATTAACTGAAGAAGATAAGATCGCATTGGATGAAGCTATTAATTTGGCTTGGTCAAGTGATGACTTTGATCCACTTTTAGATTTGATTTCTGTTGAAGGAGGGTCAAAGATTCATAATTACCAGCATTCTTTGACTGGACTAACGCCACTAATGGTGTTTGCTGGAAAGGGTAGAGTGGAGGAAGTTTGCATGCTCCTCTCGTTTGGTGTAGACTGCAGTATAATCTCCAAGGACGGGAAGAGTGCTTTGGATTGGGCTGAGCAGGAAAACCAGCAGGAAGCTGCTGAAATAATTAAAAATCATATTGAAAGTTCCCAAAATAATATTGGGGGACAGAACTTACTCGAAAAGTATATAGCATCAGGTAATCCAGAAATCATTGATTTTGTTCTTATTGAACAATTACTAAGAAAGATATGTATTGATTCAAATGAAGGAGCCATCCTTGTTTTCCTTCCTGGGTGGGAGGATATAAACAGAATGAAAGAGAAATTATTCGCCAACCCCTTTTTTAAAGATTCTTCCAGATTTATTATAGTACCTTTGCATTCAATGGTTCCATCTGCTGATCAAAAGAAGGTCTTTAATCGTCCACCTTTGGGCTGCCGCAAAATCGTTCTTTCAACCAATGTTGCTGAAAGTTCCATTACAATCGATGATGTTGTCTATGTTATAGATAGTGGTAGAATGAAAGAGAAAAACTATGATCCATATAATAATGTATCAACCCTTCAGTCTTCATGGGTCTCCAAAGCAAATGCTAAGCAGAGAGAGGGGCGAGCTGGTCGATGTCAACCTGGAATTTGTTATCATCTTTTTTCAAAACTTCGAGCAGCTTCTATGCTTGACTTTCAAGTTCCAGAGATTAAGAGAATGCCAATTGAAGAGCTCTGTTTACAGGTAATATATGTTCTGCTTTGTGCTTGTTAGGTCTCTCTGTCTCTCTCACTGAAGATGGGGGGATATCTGCTACAGAAGTTTTCCTGTCATAAACCATGTTCATCTCCTTTCTTTTACATTTATTTACTAATATTGTGATACTGTCAATGTAGTAGGCTGTGCCTCTTTTTTCTCTCCCAAGTGTGGTTTTGCTTATTTTACAGAAAGGGCTTTGCAGGGATGGGGGAAGAGGTGTTACTTTCTTTGACAAAGAAGGAAATAATTGAAATGTAACAGTTTGTGCATGATTTTATTTGCACTGGCAGGTGAAATTGCTTGACCCAGCTTGCAAAGTAGAGGATTTCTTGCGAAAGACATTGGACCCTCCTGTTTCTGAAACTGTACATAATGCACTTAGAGTCCTTCAAGATATTGGGGCTTTCACGCAAGATGAGGAACTGACAGAACTTGGAGAGAAGCTTGGTTATCTTCCTGTTCATCCATTGACATGCAGGATGCTTTTCTTTGCCATATTGATGAATTGCCTTGATCCGGCATTGACACTAGCATGTGCTTCAGACTTCAAGGATCCATTTGTCCTTCCCATGCGACCAAATGAAAAGCAGAAGGCTGCTGCTGCCAGGCATGAGCTTGCGTCTCTGTATGGTGGGCAAAGTGATCAGCTGGCACTCATAGCTGCCTTTGAGTGCTGGAAGAATGCTAAAAGAAAGGGTCTAGAGGGACGTTTTTGTTCACAATACTTTGTCTCATCAAGCACCATGAACTTGCTGTTTGGCATGCGTAAGCAGCTCCAGGGTGAACTAATACGGCATGGGTTTATTCCAGATGATGTCTCAAGCTGTAGTCTAAATGCAAATCACCCTGGAGTACTCCATGCAGTCCTTGTGGCTGGTTTGTATCCAATGGTGGGAAGGATACTCCCTGTAAAACAGGGTAAACGATTGATTATAGAGGCTGCCAATGGCAGTAAAGTTCGGTTACACACTCGCTCTGTTAATTCAAAGTTAGTACCCAAGAAACCCGAAGATTGCCCTTTGATTATGTATGATGAAATAACCCGTGGGGATGGGGGTATGTTCATAAGGAACTGTACTGTTGTTGGGCCATTTCCATTGTTATTTCTTGCAACAGAGATTGCAGTGGCTCCTATAAAAGGCATTGTTTATGATGAAGATGAAGATGATGGGGATGATGGTGATGGTGATGATGATGATGGAAGTGATGATGGTGATGGTGATGCATGCAACACTGATGGAGATGAAAAATTGGTTGTTAGTAAGTCAGGTGGAAAAGAAGATAAGGTCATGTCCTCTCCCGATAATTCTGTTATGGTGGTTGTTGATCGCTGGCTATCATTCAGATCAACAGCACTTGATGTTGCTCAAATTTACTGCTTGAGAGAACGATTATTGGCAGCAATCTTATTCAAGGTAGGCATTTCCATTGACTGCGTACATACATAAGAGCTAAAATACACTTTGCCCACCTTCTCCGTCCCTGTTTTCTTTGATCAATAGTATCATTTAAACTTGTTCAGCCGTGAAGCGTGCTCATTTTCTTGTTATATTCTTCTCTACATTTCCAGGTAATGCATCCACACGAAGTTCTTCCTCCTGTTCTCGGGGCGTCTGTATATGCAATAGCTTGTATTCTATCTTATGATGGGTTATCAGGCATCCCAACGCCAGCAGAATCTGTAGATTCACTGACTTCGAGGGTGCGTTCTACTGATATCAACAAATCTATGCCAGTGATGAAAGATACAAGTCCCAATCCAAGTAGATTCCTTTTGTCACTTTTGAACCGAAGCCCATTCAGCTGGTCAAGTTTCCAGAAAGGTGTTAAGGGCCCTGCAGTAGGGGCTGTAACAAATGGAGTTGAGTCCATGAGTTACAACCAACAGGCACCTGTAATGTCAGCTGGGATGAGCTTAGATCAAGCTGAGTTGCAGGACCCTACGTCAGTTGCTTCCGGTTCAGGTGTGTCTAAATCACAGGGTTCTGGAAACGGTTCTTGCAAGCGACAACGCGGGAAGAGGTCTATATCTAGACCGTGAAGGTAGTATAAAACATATTTTATAAACTAGAAGAGCAAGTGGATGGTGGATTATGCTCATAGTTTTGAAGGTTTTGCATTTCCATTGAAGTAACCCAGTGGGTTGAGAATCATTATCTATGCTACAGGCTGACATATAAGAGTCGATACTTACATGAACTAGGGAATATTATACTACTAACCTATGGCAGCCACTTAGCTGTTTTATATGACCTTTTTTTTTTTACGTAATTAATATTTTCCTCTGCTAAATTAATGGAAAAGATCTTTATTATTATTATTGTTGTTGTTACTATTATTAAAGAGGTTGTAGTTTGATAGATGAGGAAAAATTGCAGATGTTAATATTCAAAATTTAGATTTATTAGATTCTTTTAACAGATATAATATGAAACTTTTGGATTAAGTTTTGAGTTTCATCATTAACAGTTAATGTTATTTTTATTTTTTGTTTTTGGTACATTGCAAATGGAATATCTTAATTCCACAAGCATGATTTAAATATATTTACTTTTTAATTCTTGAATTTTTTTTTTACTGCACTTTAAATGGAGGCTTTAATACGCACGGCATCTTTTTGTATTTATGGTGGGTAAAGATGATTCCTTAGTTGAGTTTACCATCATCAAAGGGCTGTGCGACAAGCATCTTGTCCGGATTGAAAAATGGTATTCATCTGGAATCCGATGTCTGCGGCAACTATCTGGTGAAGAGAAAAATATTAAAAGAGTTGGGTTTTTATTTGAGCAATAAAATTTTGTTTAATCAATTTTCTTTTCTTTTCTTCCCCATATGGTGTTGAGATAATTTAGGTTTTAGGTTTCTGTAAAACGGATATGCGTAACACTAAAAAAAAAGAAAAAAGAGATAGGTTCCTTTTTAGCATCATGTTAATTGAACCACTTTAATCTATTTACATATAATCAAATAACCTTCGAGTCTAGAAATTCGTTGTGATCTCCTGATCATCATATTTTTCCTCGCAAGTCAATTGAGGACATAGTCATTAATGGCTATTACATACCGACAAATTCAAAGGTTTTAGTGAACATTTGGAAAATTGGGAGAGATCCTAATACCTGGTCTAATAATGTTGAAGAGTTCTCTCCAGAAAGGTTCATTAATAATAATATAGATCTTCATGGACAAGATTTTGAACTCATCTCATTCGGTGCATGTAGTAGAATATGCTCAAGAAAAAAATTAGGGCTAATCAAAGTTAAACTTATTCTAACTCAATTGGTGCATTGTTTTGATTGTGAGTTGTCCGGTGAAATGTCACCAAATGAATTGGACATGACTGTGAATTTTAGTATCTCGTTGCTAAAAAATTTTGATGATGTGATTTAACAGGATATTCGTATAATAAAAATAGGGTGTTTTGAAAATGGTATGTATTTGATACATTGTCACAATATAAATATATATATTGAAAATGCATCACACTTTAAAAAATTCTTCAAAATCAAATAAATATAATTAAAATTTTTAATACATTACATCGCTTTCTTTATTGTTCGTATATAAATTTGTCTTGCTATCAATTCAACTTCTTCTCTTAACTTATTTTCTTATTTTTGAAAAATATTACTTCAACCAAAACCAAACATAAAAAAAAAAACGAGGGATAGATTAAGGATTCGCGATAGTAGAAAGAAAAACAAAGGGAATTGGTAAGAAAATTCAATGGAACTAAAGATTAAAAAAACACAATAAAATATAATTTTGTTGTAATAAAAAACTTTGCTATGTTTATTTATTTGTTTATATTTATTTGGTTAAAATATATTATAAGTTTTATATTCTTCATAAATTATGAATTTAGTCCCGTACTTTTATATAACTTAAAATAGATAGGATTTTTAATTATTAATTAGAATTGTAACCTCGCTACATTGGGGTTTTATTTTTGATAATTTTTATTTAATTAATATTTAAAATTAATTTTAAAATAAGTTTTAATAAATTATAATTTCTTGGTGCTAGTCCCTTTATTATACCCAAATTTACAATTAAAACCTTATACTTTAATTTTGACATAATTTAGTCAATTTATTTTAGAATGTCATTAATTATTCCAAAAAGCTAACAATTTTAACTATGCATTTTTTTCTTAAGTTCATTCCTTCTAACTAATTCACGGCTTAATCACCTTCTAACTAATCATACTAAAACATATTTTTCTTTTTTGGAATGAATATGTTAAAAGGAAAAATCTACCTCAACATTTTAATTGAATTTATTGAGTGTATTAATCTAGTTAATGATACTAATATATATATATATATATTTCTTTGTTAGAATAAGCATATTTAAGGAAATATTCACTTCAAACTTTTTAACTAAAATTATTACCATGTTAATTAGTTGGACTAACTAATTGTATTATAAAAGTAGATACAAAATTATTTTTAATTAAATTGTATTGACTAAATTTCAAATTCGGGTATAATAAAAGGACCGAAATCACATTTTGATATTATAAAAGTAGATGAGAAAATTATGTCAAATTAAATTATAGGGACTAAATCTCATATCTAAATATAGTAAAAGGACCAAAACGAATCCCTTCTCTTCTTTCCCTAATGCCTCACCCAACTAAATAAATAAGGTGTAATGACTTATTTGACCTTCCAACCTTATAAAAAAAAATATTTTAGTCATCTATTTAAATATTCACCTTTTTAGCTCTTAAATTTGCATTTTAGCCAAATCATTTCAAAATAGATAAAAAAAGTTAACGCTTTAATTAATTTTTTAAAATTAAAAATTAAAAAACAAAAAATATTAAAAATAAAAATTATGAATTTTTAAAATATTTTCTAATTTTTAAAACTTAATTAATTGTTGACACAATGTGATTGCCATATGACATTAACTTTCTATCCATTTTCGAGGTGATTTGATAAACGATACAAGTTTAAAGGTTAAAAAAATAAAAAAATTAAATAAAAGTCTAAAACGATTTTTTTATAATAAATAAATAAAAATGCCATGCGTAAATGCACGGCTAAACACTTCTACCATGCTTAATTTATCGAGAGAGATTTTTTTTTTATGAATTACAATAACATGACAAAATCCGAACAATAAACATGACTAACGTGACTCGAACTCAAACCACACCTGGGACAGTAACACCCTTGACCATATATATATATATATATATTATAGATTGATTCTCTCCATTGAAATCATAAATTTTCTGTTTGATGCTATTCCTACTGAAACGGACAATTTCTTTCTTAATACTTTATATGTAGGCCCTGGATTAGAATTTGATTAATTCATTGATTATTTTTTTTCATACTTTTTCTTTCCTCTCAGATATTTTAATTTCATATTGATTTATAGTGAATGTATTATTCTATTTGAAAAAAAGAGACATTTAACTTAAAAAGACTTGATCATAGATATGATCATGAGAGGGGCTGGATAAAAATATAATTTCGTAAAATAGGTTTGGATAAAAAAATAAGGCCTGTTTTTTAAACGGGTTGGGTCATGAGCAGAGTTTTTTGGCCCAGAACCAACTCGAATCACATTCCTATACTTTTTTTAAAAAAAAATTATTGAGAATTCTTTATGTTAGCTCGATCAATCAACTGAAAATAGCTAAGAGAGGGAATGAATTGACCTTTTAAAAAATTTGTGGAAGCAAAAGAGAAAATATGAGACAATGAATACAATAACTTAGAGTGGTTTGGTCTTAATTGCCTTCTCCACTACCTTAGCTTTCTACAACTAAAGATTTTTCCAAACTCACTAATTTGATGACAAAGTTTAACCTTACAACTCCCTTAAAATTTCTACCCAAATCTTAATAAACAAACCCTCTCAAAAGAGCAAACAAATAAGCATACAAGGAAATGATCCTTACAAGATTAGGATGTTTGTCAATTAAGCACTAATACAAAGAAACACTTGAGTTGATAGAAAAACAACGAATGCTCACAAGTGTATATAAGAAAAATGTGAAGATTTTTAAGCACAAAGGTTGATAGGACAACTGTTGGGGTTTGGCCTTATAAACAACGAGATAGTAAAAGTGGAGAACCACGAACACAAATATTTTAAGTGAGAAACCCTCAAAAGAGAAAAAGCTACGGGCAAATGAGACTTCGACTTTTCACTAAACAAACGAGAGTTCAATATGGAAAAAATAAACCTAAAAGTACTAAATATACAATCCCAAAGAAGAAACTGGTTAACAAAATCCTAAATCTCATAACACACTCACAAAAAGGGGTATAAAACACTCTCCATAATTATCACAAAACTCTCATAAAAAATCATATGCGACTACATCTTGTCGCCCTCAAATAAAAAAAAAATCATTATTGATTTGCGTCTAATTTTGGCCTCTAGAATCAGGGATATAATGGCCTCTTTAAATAGGCTAAAACTAGAGTCCTAATATGGATATAATATTCCTAGAATAATTAGAGTTTTAGGGAATAAATAGTAGAGCTAAATTAGGAGAAGAAAATTCGGTTGAATTTGGGAAGAAGTCGCAGTGTCATTTTTTCCTCGTCGGGGCATTGTCCATCATGTCGTCGCGACATCATAATCCTTTTTGTGATGTCATCTCGTAAATACGAGGCACACCACATAGCTTTTTGATCCTTTTGCACTCTCTTGTTGTTGTAGAACCTTTTGAAGATGATATTTATACTCTTAAATTGATTTCCAACCATTGTGATTGTTGTGGAATTGAATAGAGCTGTTGAATAAAAAACCAGAGCATTAATGTCACCTGCAACAACTATTGATACCTTTTGATGTGCATTGATACTTAAATCATTTAATGTTCGATTTAGTGATTGTTGACCCTTTTTCACATCAATACCTAGAGAGATTTATCGATGCTTGATTATAAGTATCAGTTATTTTTTATGGGTATCGATACTAGGGTAATTTCTTGAATAATTTTCAAAACATCGAACCCTAGAAGATGATATTTATACTCCCAAATTGAGTAACAACCGTTGTTGCTGTAGAATTGAAAAAAACCGTTAGGATATAAAAAACCAGAGCATTAATGTCACCTGCAACAACATGTATCGATAGCTTTTGATGAGTATCAATACTTAAAGCATTTAATGTTTAATTCAGTGACTATTGACCCTTTTTCACATCAATATCTGGAGAGATTTATGATGCTTGATTAAAAGTATCAATAGTTTTTTGATAGGTGTCGAGACTTAATTACAAGTATCAATACACAAACTATTTTTATTCAAAAACATTTTTTGTTATATTAAAATAATTTATCAAATAAAACTTAATTTAACAATTTATTTTAATATTTTTATTGTATTGATGTATAATATTTTTTAAATTTGTTTTTGTATAAAAAATCTAAAAAAATTTATTACGGTCAGGCTTGGGTTAAGCATTTTTAATATGGGCCAGACTTGAGAAAAATTTTAAGCCCATTTTTGGGTTGGGCTCGGGCTTAGAAAGCGAACCTAAAATTCTGCATCGGTCTGACCCGACCTATGATTACGTCTATTTACGAATAAGATTTCTCAAGAAACAATAATTATTTTTATTTAACTTATGTTTCATTTTAATTAAACTGTAGATGAAGTGGTAAAAAATTTATACCTAAGTCTTCAATTGATATCGAGTAAAAGAAATCATATTTGGTTATTTTCAGTCACGTACAACACTATTTACAGTAGTTTAGATGGGTAGTGCGTTTAGTTGCGGTTAGTGTAAAAACAGCGGTAGCGGTGAGATTAAATACTGTAACAATATTATAGCGTGAGACAAAAAGTAAACTAAATACATCACACCCCACCTAATCGTCCATCCAAACCTTAATTCATAAATAAAAATTGAGAAGAATGTTAGAATGGTTAAAAAAAATTGAAATAAAATTAATTTATGCAATTAATAGAACAAAGTTGGCCAAAATCTTATGGGAGGAGAGAAATAAAAAGAGAAGACCCACAAAAAAAAAAAAAATCTAGAAATGAATGAAACAAGATAATATAGTGAAGAAAGGGTACACTGAAAGAAATTAAAGGAAATTTATTGCGAGCAGAAAATGGGGAAAACGTAAGCGATGGAAATGGATTAAAATGTCTACAACAATTATAAATATTTTTAATTATTTTATATAAGTTTTTAACTCTTTAAATATGATTAAGGTAGGAAAAATTTAGTAATATTTATAAATTTAAATTTAAAAATAATAACAACTTATTTATACTAATCAAGAATAAATTTGATGAATAGAAAATTATTTGTCTTTAATACGAAATTATTCGTTATTTTTAAGATTTCAACAATATCACTTCAAAGAATTGCGCTCCACTTAAATGTCTACGAACTTATAAAATTTAACTCAATTTCTTTTCACAATAATAAAATTTTAAGCTGAAATATATAAAACAACTTAAACTTTCTTTAATAGTCTTTTGGAAAAATGAAAACACCTTGAAGTGACTATTTTTCTTAATTAATATAAATATATATAATTTTTTCAAAGCTTCATTGACTACATATACTAAACGTACGTTTAAAGTCTTCAAATGTTTTATTCACCAAACAAACAAAGACTTTAAATGTGTTTCTTAAGAAAAAACATTTATTATTTTAATTAAAACATATTCCACAAATATATTTAAAAATTTATCACGTGTCTCATTTATTTTATACATATCTATTTTTAATATTTTATTATATTTTATAGGACACTTGTCATTATTCTAACCTGTGTAGTCTAAAAACTCTATTAATAGTGTACAAAATATTTTGCTCCCAAAAATATAATTATTGTTACCAATAAAAAGAAAATATAATTATTTGTTATACATGTGTTGAAGTTTTTGTAAACTACACCATTAGTCACTAAACTATGGTAAGTTTTTATTTTGGTCACTTAACTAAAAAAAGTTACAATTTGGTCACTAAACTATTCAAAAATTTTCATTCAATTCACTGAACTATTCAAAAGTTTTTATTTAAGACATTGGGCTATTAATTTTTTTTTTTTTTTAAAAAGTTCCACTAGCAAGCTATAAGTGATGATTTCACAACTGATACGGTGGATTAGTATTCAGTTGGAAAAGTTTTGGTTTGAGAATAGCTTTCTTGCACAACGAAAAATTAAAGTTTTGAAAACTGAGTCGGTTGTGATATTTATAGCAATAAACTTTACTTGAAATTGCTCTTGTGTTTTCGGCTAGACAGATCCTTATCGTTCCTGACTTTCAACCGAACGGTCTTCTCTGCTATTCTCATACTACGAACTGCTTCGAGTTTGGGCTCGAACGAATTCGAATCAAATACATGACTAGAAATTATTTACTTTACTTTTAATGGGAAAACAAAAATCTCTCTCTAATAAAAAGCGGTAAAATTGTTATTCCGGAAAATAGAATTTATATTTAGAAACAAATTCTCACTATTTTCGTGCAAAATAACAATATCTCAAAGTTGTGTAAAACTTCTTATGTTTTTAGCCCTATTGGTACTATCTATTTATAGGGAGAAGAAGTGAAACTCTTATTGAATAAGTAGTTTATTTAATAGAAAAATACCTTCAAAGTTGAACTAGGAGAGAGTGGGCGACAACATTAGTTAAATATAGTAAAGTTTGCCATCTCATGTATTAACATAAATGGCTCTTGTGCCTCTCCTGTATCGGGTCTAATTATAAGTGCTTTCTAAACTTTTAACCAAACACTATATAATTCAATCTAACCCAACACATATTTTTCCATTTTCTAAAATAAACATCATATATTAATTTTCCAATTAAATAATTTCCTCAACCCGGTTTTGATTCTGTTAAAATCATGATAAATTTATCGTAAAAGAATTTATGAAATGTATATTTAATATTTATACATTTAATGATTCATAATGATCAATTAATTTAATTTCATTTTGAACTTTAATTTTTAATTAAATAATTAAATACTAATTAAAAACCATAAATTAATTCTCGTGTCATTTCCATGATAGGAAAATCACATTCATTTACAAATGTTTCACATTTCTCTAACTTTACCATTTATATCCATTTATGTTCATTTGATTCAATATACAATTCATTTCTGGTTTCAACGAGGTAGCAAAGGGACCGATTAGACATATGTGATTACTGCTCAGATGATTTATAATTAAGTTCTAGCTTTTAGCTTATTAATTATAAACTTATTTAGTCACAAAGTCATTCTACTATAGTATCATGACTGAGCTCTCCCTAATGACATACCATTACGAAAGCAACTCGACTAGTACTCGTCCAATGTCCTTATTATAAGTGTGTTACCCCCAAATGATATCTTTAATCTCATTAGGATAAATCCGTTCTCCCAATATGATCCTACTTTATCTCATGGGAACCATTATATCTTTTTTCATGAAAAGTCAATTACTATCAAACAGTAATTAAGTCATTCATCACAAAGACGAACAACCCGTGTGTAACGGCCCAAATTTCAGTGATATCAGAATAGTGATTTGAGATCACTAAATCCGACATGTGAGTTTAGTTATTAGTAAGTAAAAGTTAAGTGTGGTTTTAGAAATAATTTCGAATTAGTGAAATTATGAATTAAAAGAAATTTGTAGATTAAATAAGATAAAGATGAGGTATCGAGACCTCGAATTCATAAAATGAGCCATAAATATTTTTATAAATATTTATGGAGTGTTAGTAAGTTAGTATTAAAGTTTCGTTAAGAAATTTTAAGGTTTCAGTAGTGAATTGGGTAAAAAGGACTAAATTGAATTAAGTGCAAAATTGTGAAATGTGATTAAAAAGCTCTAGTAATAATTAAAGGAGGACTAAATAGGAAATTAAACACCTATTATTGGGCTGGACGGCATGAGTGTGCAGGAAAAATAAAAAATCAAGTGTGAACAAAGGGCAAAATTAGAAATAGGGTAAAAATTAAATTGTAAAATATGATATATTAGGTAAAATCTAGAGTTTTTTTCATTTTTCTTCATCCTCTCCAGAAAAAACACCATTGAAGGGTTCTTTTAAGCTGGTCTCTCATATTTTTACTACATGTAAGCTCAATTCTTGATTATTTCTTGTAAATTTTGTGTTTTTGAGACTTTTACAACTAGGTCCACTTGTTTAATTCATTAGTTTTTGATTTCATGGGTAATTTTGAAAGTTTCCATGTATAAGTGCTGAAATTTTATGATGATTTATCATGGAATTAAGGTTTTAATTTCATTATATGATGATTTTATGAAGAGATTTGCATAGAAATTTATTTTAGGACTTAATTGTGAAAGTTGTTGGAATTAGGGTTTTTGTGTTGAAGCTTGAATGTCAAATACTGTGAAGTATTTTTTAGTGTTTAGATAAAATGATATTTGAAAGGAATTAGTTTAATTGATGAATAAATTGAATAGGGACTAAATTGTAAAAACTAAAAAGTTTGGGATAATAGTGTAATTTTAAAAATTTAAGGGCATAAGTTGTGAAATAGAATAGAATCAAAATAGATGCTAATGAAGGAATGATTTTATAATTATAGATCAAGAAAACAAAGTGAATCGTGGAGAGGAGAAAATTCAAGAATAGTCCCCGACTTTCTACGACTTTTGCAAATTAGCCCAGGTAAGTTCATATGGAAAATTTAATGTTTTGTTATGAAAATATTATGGTTTTTAAGTATATTATTGTATATGAATACTATTAAATTGTAAAAAAGTATGAAATAGTATTTAAGTAAAAATACATAATATTCGGAACAATAGATTTGAGTGCTTCCATTCTGTGACCATAATGAATTGACGAAAAAGATGTGATATGTGCTTCCGTATAAGACCATAGCTGGGCTATGGCATCGGTACAATATGACTCGAGTTCCCGTATAAGACCATAGTTGGGTTATGGCATCGGTGTGATGTGATAATGTGATTCCGTATGAGACCATATCTGGGATATGGCATCAATATGTTATGTAATCCGTGTAAGACCATGGCAGGGCTATGGCTTCAGTATTTGATGTGTGACAATGTGAAAGTCCATAGTTTACTATGGCAATGTGATAATGAAGCACTCAATTCCTTTATTGTTCCTTAATTTGACAATGGAAGTAAATGAGAAATGGGCCCAAGGGAATTAAATTTGTGAATAGCAACCTGGAAATTATCCAAATGAGTTTATTAATGAAATTGTGATTTGCAGGATGAATTAGATAAGTTAATAGATATATAATTGTGTATAATATTTGGTAAGATTTGTGTAATTATGTCTATGAGCTTACTAAGCTTCTACAAGCTTACTTGTGTAAGTTATTTGTTTTGTAGATTGACTTATATACATACGGAGGATCGGATCTACATCAAGGTTCACACTATCCAGATTTACTCCGGTAGATTTTGTTAAACAACTTTTTGATTTATATGGCATGTATAGGAGTTGATTTGATAATGTAATTGTGTGAATGATTAAATATGTAAAGTATGTTAAATGTGATGTTTTGTGTTTGAAAATGAAATATACATATTTTGGATTGAAATAATTGATTGGTTGGGTACTATTAGTGTATAATTGTGTTTAGGTACAAGAAAATGGATAAAAGAATGTTATTTGATCAAGATTTATAAATCAATGTTTTGGGCATAAATTAAGTGTGTTTGATAGGTGACAATAGCTTAAAAATAGTTAAAAATGAGGTTTTCACACGGCCAAGTCATATGGGCGTGTGCCCAGGCCGTGTGGTAAAGTCAGAATCGCCCACGGGCAGGCCACACGGGCATGTCCCAGGCCATACAGGCGTGTGCCCCTATTTTCAAGGAAATTTTTTTCAAAGTTCCCGGTTTAGTTCCAAATCACTTCCTAAGCATATTTTGGGTCTCGTAGGTCCATATTAAGGACTTAAAGATGAAATTTGAGAAATTTTTAAATTGAAATACAAATTTATGACTCGGTTTTATACGTTTATTATTGTTTAATTCAGGTAGCACCTCGAACCCTGTTCCGGCGTCGGATATGGGCGAGGGATGTTGCACCGTGGCCACGTTTACTTTTCATCTATCAAGTAATTCCAATAAGAGGATATCATTTATCCATGTCTTCGGCTATAAATTCCACTATTGTGAATGATGCTACATACTGTAGAAGTCATATACCCAACGTACCAGCTTTCAGTTCCTTATCTATTTGAACTCAAACTTTTGCTTACACCAAAGTATACGAGTCATGCATACATAGTCCATCGTTCACTCAGGATTAATGTATGCCACACTATGAACGTGACAAGTGAATAAATCCATAAATGGATTCAGGATTTATTCTGCTTGGGTCCAGTTTGATGTACTACCAGTCCAGTCAGTCACATCTATGTCTCTATCTTCTAGGAGTCATCTACTCAGATGCCCAAAACAAGACACCTCCTCAATTGGACTTAATAGACGACATATTAATCTTTAAATCGATTTGTTCATTTCCGATTAGACTAAGAACATGTTTAGGTTTATCTACTAATATAAGTTGTCTTTCCGTATTACGATCTGACCATGTAATACCACTTAGTATTAGTTTAAACATTAGACAACTATTGAGTTAATATTTGCTTCTATTTTGCTTTGCATGCAAAAACCACATGAAGACATTATACAAAGAATATTAATGTAATCCATGAATCATTTTATTAACCAAGCTGTTTCAAAAAAATAACAAGTTTACAAACGAATATAATACATATAGGGAACCGGATCCAACATACCCATCGAGGAGTAGAAGAACATACCTTAAATCCAAGTCAATCCGGCGGTCAGTGTCAAAGATCAGAAAAAAAACTATTTGAATTTTGGTTCATAGATTCATGCATCCAAAACTATTTCATAAAAAAAAAATGAACTAGAGAAAAGAAGAGTGAAGTGAGCTTTCAATTGGTGTAGACAGTGTGAACAAAAAAAGTCGTACCAATTTTAACAACCTGATGACTTAAGTGAAAACTTTTGAATAATTCAATAGCCAAATTGTAATGTTTTTTAGTTAAGTGACCAAAACAAAAACTTACCCATAGTTTAGTGACTAATAGAATAGTTTACCTTTTAAAATATTGGTAAGTTTCTTTAATTAATATTTAAAAAATAAAAATATATAAAGGTAAGTATTTGGTACACTAGCACTAAACTTTTTTTTTATTTCACAAGTAATATTGAAAAATTGCCATGTGTCTTTTTTTTAATATCTAGTTTTTTAATATTTTACTATACCTCTATAAGAGACTTGTCAACCTTTGACCTTGCTATGGAGTCTAAAAACTTCACTGGTAGTATTCACATGTCAAATTTTCAAGACTGCCTATGGATTAAAAAAATTATAAGATCAGTGTTGTAACATTTCGTTTTCAATGGTGTTGGAAATAGTGATTTCAAGACTACAATTCCAACCAGTGAGTCAATAAATTTTATTTATTTAATATTTATTAAGTTGTTGGAGTGTCGTATTAAAATTTGGTACGATAATTTTAATGTTTGGATAGTTAATTAAAGAAAAATGACTAAATCATAAAAGTTGAAAAAATTAATCGCTATTAGTTTATATGTGCTAAATAGATAAGAAATCTTAATTGGAGGGTTTTATGAAGTAAATAACCCATGTTAGCCATAGTGGACAGTTTAAGTATGGTATATTGTGAAATTTAAGTTAATATTAAAGGGAAAATAGTAATTAAATAATTTATAACAAAAACAAAATAGGAAAAAGTGGTCATCTTCTCTATTTGTTTCCTTAGCAACCGAAATCACCATTGTTTCATTAGGGAGGAATCAACCAAGCTTAGTTTGATTGCATGTAAGTGTTTTCTCTACCCGTTTTTAGTAATTTTATGTTTTTGTGATCGTTGTAGTTTATTCTAGCTAACTTAGGGACTATTTTGCAAAATTGTTAAATGTTTTGAAAATTTCCATTGATGATTTTTTATGTTCTTGAAGTTAAATGATATATTTTTAAGCTTAGTTGTTGAATAGGACTAATTTGTAAAAGAATTTTGGTTAGTTTTAAGTTTAATGACTAAAATGATAAAATAATAAACTTGACATGAAATTCTTTTGAAATTTCAATAATTATGGGCTGTAAATGGATACATAAAAATTCAGCTAGCTTTATTTTGGGCTTACTTGTGATAATTGTATAAGTTTCAGGTTTAGGGACTAAATTGAGTAAAAGGTAAAAGTTTAGGATAATAATATAAAATATCATTAAAGGGTTAATTACATGAATTTAGACATTTTAAGGTATTTGAATTGGTTAATTGAGTTAAATTATTATATGTATAGATTAAGAAATGAATCAACCAGTTGATAACCGCGAAAAAAGAAAAATTGTCGAGTAGTCCTCATCGAGGTGTTGGTAGCTATTGCATTTAAGTAAGTTCGTACGAGATTTGTTATGTTTATTAATATTTTGAATTCTAGTCATATATGTGTATATGTATATGTGTATAATGGGCATGATTAAATGAGGTAAGTTTGAAGGTGGAAATAAAGGCTTTAAATAGAAAGCATGACAATTGTACTTGTTTGAATTGAATCATGTTATTATATGGAATGTTTGTGATCAAGTTGATCATGGTATGAGGTTATAATTATGAAAATATTAAGGTATACAAGTTAAGGCCAGCGTGAACTCAATGAGTAGCTAGGATACAGATGACATGTCATTAGGCTGTTCCAGGCACTAGGTGCCAGTGATTACAGTTTCCAGGTACTATTTACATGTGTTATAGTTCCAGGCACTCTGTGCCGGTGATATATATATATCCAGGTACTATGTACCGGTGGTGGATACCGTACTGATAGTTGTAATCTAGCATTTATTGCAGATTCTTGTCAGCTTGTATGAACATTCATTTCCCCGTGTATCCAAAGTAAGTTACTAAAGTTCTCCAGGCTTTTAATATTTTGGAATATTTAGGAATGAAACTCATGGCATGAATGGTTATTTGCTTAAATAGAAGTGAAAGGGTATATGGAACTTATATCTTGTGATATTGCCAATGTTATGAAGATTGCTAATCTTTTCGTATGGTAGGTAATGTGAAATAAGGCAAGAATTGTTGCTATATGTTAAATTAAATTGTATGCTTAAAATGACAGGTATGTGATGTTTGATTTATACAAACTTACTAAGCTTTAAGTAAGCTTACCTCGTTTTGTTTTCTTTCTTATAGATTGTTAGATTCAAGCTATAGATTGGACCATTTCTGAAGATCACACTATGCGTCAATTCTTTCAATAGCTATTTACTTATTTTGACTCGATTATAAGTGGCATGTAAATAGGGTTTGGTAACTTTTCTATATGAGAACTTTGGTTGAGGTTTATGTCACCTTGTGTGTGAATTGAGTAGTTGGATGTAAAGTTTAAATATTATTTTTGTTGTTGTTGATGTTAAGCTTAAATGATGTTTATGTATTTGGTAAATTGATAAACTTTGTTTTATGAATGTGAACATGAGAAAATGAAGTTAGTTTAATGATTGAATAGGTATAGAATGTTAGGTTGTTATGCTTGAATCATTAAAGTTTAATGTTTGAACTGTGGTGCTAATGATGACATATTGGTTAGGCACTTAAGTTGAATGCTATTTGGTATGTTTTGATAAGTTTTGATGCATTTTATGTAGGATTAATGGATGGTAATTGCATTACTTGTGGCCTAAGCAATTATAGGTGTGATGGCTTCGTTTTGAAGGCATGTTCAGGTGCACACGGTCGTGTGCCACACGCGGTTGTATGGCATGACCATGTTGTCTGTTTGATTTTGGTGCAAGTTTATTCACATGGTATCAGTCTGTTACACGGCTTGGCGAAATGGTCGTGTGACCCATGTTTACACTTTTTACTTGAATTTTTGTAAAAGTTTCAGTTTAGTCCTAAGTTGTTACCAAGTTGGTTTAAAGGTCTTGTATGCTTAATTAATGCCCGATTTTGATTGTAAATCACATCACACTTGTGTTAATGTTGTTTAATAGATTTTTTTGATTATTTATGTCAAATCTTTGTATGATAGAAATGTTTAATATTTGTAATATCTTATAGCTTGGCTCAGGTAATCGGACCGGGTATAGGGTGTTACAAGTGTAATAAATACTAACTTATACAAAATATTAATAAATTTCTTTAAATATTCTTCATAAAATTTCTAATATTTTGTACTAATTTGATTCTAGATTATAGTTTATCAAGGAATATTATATTTATGACCCTATTATATATATATTTGAAAATAATGTTTGGTTACTTTATTAAATGAGAAATAACAAAATGACACAAACCATATAGAAAATGAAAATCATAAAGAAAACTGGGAAAGCAAACCAAACCCAAAAGAGGCCTTTCTCCTGGAGGAAACCCTAACCGACGCTAAGCCTTCAAGCAAAACAACAAGTGGACGATGAAAAATCACTTGAGAGGAAATTTTGGGGAAACAAAGATATCAAGAAATTCCCCAACTTAAAGCCTGCTGAAACCTAGACTAAGGTGGATTGTACGATCTTCTGTCTTCGTCGGCAACAAAGGTGGCCAACAATGATACTTCCTATACTCAAAAACAATCTTTCGTTCTTGACATGCCCTCTGGAGCCACTGCATGTGCAATCTGGTTCCCTGATCTAGCTATGAAGGTGAACCGACAGTCTAAAAACCGTTTTGAAAGCTCATTTACTTCCCAAATAAGTGTACTAATTTCTGAGAATTCTTCTGAGCTTACGTTTAACTTTTGGATGACCGACCTGGAATCACTCTCCAGGATGACTGACTAAAAGCCTAGATCAAGTGCAAACCTTAACCTATGTACTGTCGCTAGAGCTTCGGTCGCAAATACTGTAGGCGAATGTAAGGTAAGACGACCACATGCCCTTTTAATCTGTCCATGTTCATCTCTAATAATTACTCCTAAACATATTTTTCTTTGTATAAGGGAAATATTGGCATCGACATTAATCTTAACAAATGATATCGGAGAAAGGGACCAGCTAACAGCCTGAGGTGGAGACGACTGATATATACTTGCAACAAGCACTTCAATATCAGCACAGTAGCCTTGAACAAAGGCAACCAAATCCCTCATCCTCTAGTTTGTACCTCCATGTATAAGCTTATTCCTAGCATACCAAATAACCCACAACACCACTACTATCTTCACTCTTTTATTCGCAGAATAATTTTCTAACATCCATGATAACCATTCATGAAAGTTGATATGTTCGTTATTACCTGGGCTAACATAGTATAAAGCTAGCCACACATCCCTTGCAAAACCACAGTATCGTAGAACGTGATTCACATCCTCAACAGCATGACAACATCTAGGGCACAGAAGGTCATTTGCAATTCTCTTGTTATACTAACTCAATTTTGTAGGTACAAAATATTTCAGAAATTTCCACAGAGCGATTCAAATTTTTGAAGGGTAAGAGAGCAGCCATATCTGTTGATATAATATTTTATCCATTGGGGTGTAAATTAGAAGGGCTTAGTAATGATTAATATCTACTACAAACACTATATAAGCCTGAGTGTTCACCACCCCATACTACATAGTTCTCTTGTGAAAAACTCGAAAGGGGAATACTCTTAATAATAGTAGCTTCGCCATGGGAAAATATAGAATTACTTAGATCCAAGTTCCATGCCATAGGATCTTGCACCATATGGTCTGACACCCAAGTAAAATGATCCACTTGTGGGGACTAAATCTTTTGGGGAATAGGGTCGAGCAACTAGTAATCATTCCAATCTAAGATTGAATTACCCATGCCAACCTTCCATCTAGGGCCTAGTTCCAAAAGCCTATCTGCACACTATATGCTCTGCCAGAGCAAAGAAGGGTTAGAACCCAAAGACACATTAAAAAAACCTGTAGATGGATAGTACTTTGCTTTTATTATCCTTCCCATGGAAGTAGTCAGGTTTGTTAGAAGGTGCCAACCTTGTTTAGCAAGTAAAGCAATATTGAACTTTGATAAGTCTCAAAAGCTAAGACCACCGTTTCCTTTTAGGTCACATAATGAAGACCAAGTACACTAATGAATTCCCCTATTCTTAGTAGACTTTTGCCACCAAAATGAGCCATTAAAGGTTCCAGTTCTTTGCAAAAATATTTAGGTAATAAAAAACACATCATTTCATACGTCGGTAAATCCTGCAAAATAGACTTTATGAAGACTTCCTTACCCCTTATGGAGAGATTTTGAGCACTTCAAGAAAGAATCCTACTTCTGAATCTATCCTTGAGATCTAGCTCAATCAACTTTTTTCACGCTTTATCTTCATAAACCACACATTCAGCCCCTCACTAGCAACTCGAAGTTTATCTGGGATAGGACCCAACGAGCTTTCCCAAAGCCTCTTCACTTCAGGTTCACAAGATTCTTCCAATAACCATGTGGTCTCAAACTTGAAATGCCACTGTTTAGGTGACCTAATGAGGCCAAAAGTAGTCTTAACCAAATAGGGCAATGATAAAAAAAAGGATGTGGCAGATGGGATGCTTTATAATGCGGAAACAACCGCCACCATCATCCATTCATGACACTCTTATCAAGGCTCTCCCGAATATTATTACTCGCTATTCTCCCTCTCTCTTAAGTGAACTAGACACCATTGTAACGCAAATCCTCTAAAGAACAATCCTTTAAGGCACATTGAAAATCATTCATTTGACATTCACTTTGCGAAAATCCTCCTTGATTCTCAAAAGAAAAAGTAATCTCATTAAATTCCCTAATTGCAAGCCATGGTACCTTCGAGCAATCATCCAACTGTCTTAATAGATTCCAAGACTCCACTCTTCTTTGTTCCTTAGGTGTGTTATAAAACCTATATATCTCTAGCAATTTCCTTCAGAATCATTAGTAATTAAAACATTAATATGTCTTCCTGAAAAAGAATGAAAAGAAACAATACATTTATGCTTCTAACCAAAAGAGAGACCACCACTTCTGCCAATTGAATCAACATCAACTCCATTCTAAAATCCACACATTTGATGTACATTCGCCATTTGAGTACTATGTAATTTCATTTCAACTGAAAAAATTACAGAGGGGTTCAGATCTTTCAACACATGCTAAAAGCGACGAATTGTCTGAGGGTTCCCCAAACCCCGGACGTTCCAACTTAAGAGTTTCATTGCGACTGACTGGCCTACCAAGCAGGGTCTGCCGATAGAGAAATTTTTCCATATTCGAAACCATATTACTAAAAACTCCTGATTTAGCTAACTGGGTACGGGGTTGCTTAAGCCTATCCATTTGCACAATCAGTCTGTCTTCCCCTTCAACACCCATTTCTTCATCAAAATCTACATATTGTGACCTTTGATTATGGGCTAGAATTGAGTCAACATTTGACCCAATAATAACCTTGTTTCGCAGTCCTAAGGACTTCACATCTGTTGACATCACATTAATGGTGATATTTTCAACCATATCTCTTTGAAGATTATCTCCTTAATTGTAGGAATGAAATTTTGGAGATCTCTCATTTATCCCCAAAATTCCGACATTGGTAACCCTAGAATTTGGAGTACCAAAATTGTCTTCCTCCTTCAGCCAAAGACTCTTCGGTGCCACCGCTTGCTTGGCCGGAGCTTGAAGAGAGATGTCCAACCCCAAATCAAAATCCTGGTTCTCCTAGAGTGTAACACCCCTAATCGCCGGAGGGTTAAAGAGTATTACTATATACAAAAGAGTCATATCAAGATAATTAGGTATAGTGATTCATTCTTAAGTTCAATTCATATCAAACATTGAAAACATTAATCAAATCTCAACCACACATTCACATAAACCATTTGGAACACATATAGTAACTTATCAAGCCATTTTCGCATGGCTATACATATATACATCATAAAAAAGATAATTATTTAACAACAAAAAGTCAAGCCTATACATGCCATTATCGAAATTTAACTACTAGAGTACCAAAAGGCTTAGATAGTGTGGACGACTTCGACTTTGAGATCCTGAGACCGTAGCTGACGAACAAGATCTATAAAACAGAGAATTAAGGCAACAAAGTAAGCATTACTATACTTAGTAAGTTTTAAGCATTTCAAACAATCAAAACGTATCATATAAAACGGACATTAAATATCACAAAACTCGTATTCTAATTGTAATTCACTTGGCCGAATATACACAAGTACACTAGTTATAAATCCTATTGGCCGAATATGTATTTATGTATACACAAGAAAATTTCTAGCACGTGTTTCATTATCTACATGGTTTATACAATTACGTTTAGTCACATATTTTCCTATAATGACTTACAATGACCGAATATGTCATTATCTTATCCTCAAATACCGAATTCATCCACACACCTATATATATATATATACATGGTTCTTTGATACTAATAAATCATTTTGAAATCAATTCACATATGAGCACATAATACGTACGTTAACATGTAAAGTATATATATTACTTACTCGACGATGGTTACCATGGACATTCAATATCGTAGTCTTACTTAACTTACTAGCCTCGGTCCTGTCAAGTCTTAGAACTTGAAACACATTTATAACACAAGTCCACGGGTCTTTAACCCGGGTACCATTCCAACACGTAGCCTGTGGACTTCAAGTCCGGATATATTTCCAGCACATAGCCTGCGGACTTCAAGTCCGGATATATTTCCAGCATATAGCCTGCGGACCTCATGTCCGGATATATTTCAAATACCATGCATACTTAGTCATATTTTAACATATCTCATTCAACCTATCACTTTAGTAGTCATTTACGGCATTCGGATATAAGCTCAATATGCACATCATCATTCACATTTCGGCTCAAGAGTTATACTTAACACCACACATTCATTTCATCATTCAAGCTTAATCCAAAAGTGACCATTATACTATAATGGTATACATACACTAATTATTATACAACTATAATCAAGAACAAACTAAAGATTTCAATTCACTTAATATACTCTTATAAAAGCGTCATCAATTTCATACTAAAAGAAACTACTCAAAACTTACCTCGGGTATAATTGAACAGTTACGGATAAGCTACTCGATTGCTTTCTCCTTCCCCTTATCTGATTTAGTTCCTCTTTGCTCTTGAGCTTTAAAATTAAACAGTTGAATTTGTTTAATTACCTACTCAACTTTAATTCTTTAATAATCACATTTGATAATCATATAACTTCCATACATGTTAAGTTTTATAAAATGTACCATGACTCGATGTCATGCCTATTATTTACACGAATTTATCTATATAATATATATATATGTATAACCGAATGTCTCTATGTCACAAGGTACTTACCTAAGGCATATATTTTTATATAACTATGTGTGACTAACACAATTTAATCAATTACTCATTTTATGCACAACCACGTATACACACAGATATATAATCATAACATGCCTTAATATCTCATATACCACATTCGGCCCTAACCACTCAAACTTAGCTTTCATATACAAATTCCATTTCATTATCAAATGTAGCAAATTGTACATAGGTTTCACCTATGCTAAACAATGACTGAATATACATTTCGAAGAAATAACTTACTTAATACATAACTCACATTACCAAGTACATATAACCCTAATGACCTAATATATATCACCCCAATTCCTATGACTTAGCCATTTACCCTTTTAGCGGAATATCCATAAAACATCTAGTTCACATACACAAACAAAATCTCTTAAGGCTTATTATATTTTCAAGTACACATCAAATTTATATAGCCGAATATACATATATATTTAGCTCATCAAACCGATACTTAATCATATTTTCCCCTAACACAAATGTATTCGGCAATGACCACAACTATTTAACAAACTTTAAAAACAAACCACAACATTTTAAATTCATCTTATTCCTCCCCCCCTTTTGACCGAATGTACATATCAAATGAAAACTCAACTAAACAACAACATTTTTCTTTCCAAAATGCATCTACACACATACGGCAATTTCAATTCATACTTTTCAACCATGAATTCTACTTATTCAACCATCATTTAAGCTACTTAACATATAACTAACATCTTCCCAAAAACTTATCAAAATAATACCAATTTAGCACTTGCCGAAAGGACACTTGTTCATTGATTCATGAATTTAAACCATGGGTTAACTATGCTATGTATTTATCCATTTAATTTCATAATCAATTACAAATAAAAATTGCATTACATACCTTTAAATGAAGATAACCATGGTCG
This sequence comes from Gossypium arboreum, assembly GCF_025698485.1. Classification (NCBI taxonomy): domain Eukaryota; kingdom Viridiplantae; phylum Streptophyta; class Magnoliopsida; order Malvales; family Malvaceae; genus Gossypium; species Gossypium arboreum. The sequence continues at coordinate 6,043,312 of NC_069073.1, read as the reverse complement.
AATGCCTTGGCTTCTTCTTCACTATTTTTCTGTCCCAAATTCGGCAATCAAGAAAGAAAGATGAACATCTATTTTTTTATCATCTTTTATTGTTTTACTAATTAATTTATTTCAAAAATAAAGCCATTACTTATTATAATACTTAACTAAAACATATATTATACATCAACCATCATTTATGGCCGGCCACTAACAAAATTGGTCCATTTGACATGCAAATCCCTCATGTCAACATTTCATGCATTATTTGGCACTTTAAAATTTACCTATCACACTTTCAAGTTTTATAACATGAGTCCTATCTTATAAATTTCACATACAAATGACAAAATCAAAGCATGAAACTTTCACACATGCATTTACACATATAATAAACATAGAATTTAACAATTAATTATTTTTATGACTCGGTTTTGTGGTCCCGAAACCACTTTTCGACTAGGGTCAAATTAGGGCTGTCACATAGAGAATCCTAACAGGACAAAAACTTTCCCTATGACCAAGTTTGCCATAGAGAAAGCAAAAAAAGTGTGAGCTTTTCATACTCAAATCTCGTAGAAGCCTGCCTTGCATTCGACAACACAAACTCTTTCTTATGCTTTATTCGTTTTTGAATATCAAATCGGGCCTTAACTTGCAACCCAAGGAACACCCCAATAAAATTACTAGCTGCTTTGCCACCATCTCGGACATGAACCTATGCAATAGATCATGGATTAAAACCTAAAAATCTACAATAAACAGTGGCATGGCCATTGGATCATCCTCATCTTTTAATCGATGCATAACGAGAAGATGAGAATTGCAAATCCATGGTGCCCTAGCCTCAATTCTGTCCACATCCACCTTATGATATAATCGAAAAGATACCTTCCTTCATTCAGATCAAGAATCAAAATACTCTAAATCGGATGCCAAATGTTTACCAAAGTTGCTCATATTGACTGAAAACTAACCACATTTGATGTAAAAAAAGAGCCCACAAAATAATTATCAAAAGAAACCACTAGATTTGGTCTCTCCGTACTCCTCATCCCTAAGGGATAGGTCAGCAATGTTCTCTTCCACATTTTTCATCCTTTAACAATTACAGAAACAATGACCAATGAAACTAGAACAAAGAGAAAAGGAAAAATGTGCTACAAAACGGAAAAAAAAAGCGTGCTACAAAGCAGAAAAAACACTATTAATTAAGATTTAAGCTCTGTTTTTTTTAAACGTAAATTTTTTTTACAGAAAATATTTTCAGCCTTTTCCAATGTTTGTTTCATGTAAAATATGATGGTCAACGTAAAAAGTTTTCTAGTCAACGTAAAATTACCCTCTTATTCCCGTAAAATGTCTTACCAATTTTTTTTTCTATAAGACATTTTCCAAACTGATAAGACTCTATTCGCTATAACACCGCCATGCCTGACTCGGACATCAGGTCAAAGCACTGGAATGTTACATTCTCTACTACATTCTTCACTCATCAAATAAATTTTATAAACTTTTATAATTTTTCAATTTAGTATCTTTTTGTCATAAAAGTTCAATATTCACTAATTAATCATATTCAATCAATTTTCTTTCTTGTTACACTTTAAGCATATAATTTATCTCAATATCTTGTTTCACATATGAAATTTATATGTATTTCACTTCTATTATTTTATCCACATATTTTCTCAAGTTTAACAATTTAGTCTTTGTCATCATAAAAATTCCATACTTCTCCACAATTTCACTTTTACAATACTTTATGCATATTTTATCATCTCATAACACATTCATTAAACTTTTATCATAATTTCCTTATTCACATATTAAGTTGTTTCACACTTAAATTTTTGTATATTTTTCAATTTAGTCCCTATTGCCATGTAATTTATTTTTCACCATATAATCACTTTAATCCTTATTTTTCATTATAATATCTTATTTCACATAACAAATTTTCATGGATATAACTTTTCTTGTTTCAATTATAAATTTCACAAAGTTTACAATTTAATCCTTAACATCATGAAAATTCATCATTTACTATAATTTCACCTTAACATCACTTTATAATCAATTCACTACTTATCATAAATCTTAAAATGTATGTTTGTTTAATTGAAAATAACTTTTTTATGAAATATTTTAAGAAATCTGTAAACAATAAAAAATATTTTACATAGATTCATCAAAATACCGTAAAATATTAATTTTTCCAGAAATGTAAATTAATTTTAAAATTATTTTTCAAAAATTATTTTCAGTAAAATAAACAAGTGATTAAGTATCAAGCAATCAATATTCAATCAAGCAACTATATTTAAAATAGTACAAACAACTTTTAAAAATATGATATCATATATATATATATATATCAAAGATATCATATCTTCTTTTATTGCATCTATTATAAATTATCATAATATAATTGTAGAACGTGGAATAGATGCTGCACTTTGTCTTTTGGAAAAGCATTCTGGAAATAGAATAATCTATTATATACAGATAACCTTATTTGACCTCAGTTTTTCATAAATTATTCTAGAAATATCATAATCTTATATTAATTAAAATTAAAATAACATATACATATATTAAATAATTTATATATATATATATATATCTAGCTATCCAATCAATTAAAAGAAAAGGCGAAATATGACACACAGGATGGCAAGCACTGATTAAGAAATTTTTTTATCGAGTATTCATTCCTACGCCTATATATTTCTTCAAATTAATTTTTCTGAAAAAAGAAGAAAAAATAAGCAGAGAATCCAGCAGCAGTTTCCGTCGCTTTCTGTTTGCCCAAAAAACTAAATCCCGGATTTCTTCCGTAATTCCCGCTGTTTAATTTTTCTCCGATTCCGGTATTCCTATTTTCCTCCTTCCTTTCTTCTTTCTTGTCTTTTCGATATTTTTCTTTTTATCTATCTTGCATGATCATTTTGGTTTTTGATTGGTTTGTTATTGAATTATTTTTGGCTCTTTTTTGTTTCCATATTTTTATTTCAGTTGTTACTTTGATGATATGTTATTTTCTTGTTTTTTCTGCATTGATGTTGTTGTTGGATGCATTTTTTTTATTTTATTTTTAAGTTTTAATTTCTTTTTGCAAATCCTTGTTGGATGATTGAAATTGAATCAGTTGCTTTGAATTGATGCAAAAGATAATAAGTTAATCACGATTAGGGTTGCCATGCCTTCTGAAATTATTGTACTTTACTTCTGTTATATGCAATGGCTGTAAAGAAATAAAAAACAGGAAGAACTTGGGCTCTTTATGTCATCTTTTCCTTCTTCAGGACCATAGATATATATTAAAAATAAACTTTGAATAACATTCGCCAAGAACAATGAAGCTCGGACGCTTACTGTTTCACTTGGCTAAAAAATTGTGGTTAAAACATGCAAGGACTCGTGTTCTGAATGCTTTTTCGGACATGTTCAGACACATAAAAATATGAAAATAATAATAAAATAGGCTGAAATGTGGTCAAGATATGGTTGGATAAGTCTAGATACGGCTGGATTTGCGATGATCAATTTGGTTTTAATTGTTTAATTATTGAATTTTTTGGTTCATTTCTGTTGTTTCATGCTGTGTTGTTTTCTTCTTGTTTTTCTGCATTGATAGTTTTGTTTGATACATTTTTTATTTTAAATTAAAAAATTTTTTGGGGAAAAACCTTGTCGGATGATTGAATCAGTTGTTTTAAATTGATGCAAAAGAGAATAAGTTGATCACGTTTAGAGTTCTCTTGCCTACTGAAATATTTGTATTTACTTCTGTTAAATTCAATGGCTGCAAAGAAAAAGAAGCTTGACTCTTTATGTCATTTTCTTCTTCTTCAGGATCATTATATATATTTAAAAAAAGAGAGGAAAAAACTTGAACAACATTTTGCCAAGAACAAGGAATAATGGGTCAAAAATGCAAGGACTCGTGTTCTGAATATAAGTCGGACACACGATTACACATAAAAATAAAATAGGCCTTACAGTTGGATAAGTCTAGACACAGCTGGATTCGCGATGAAGGGTCTTTTTCACATTTTTCTCTCAAATATAGAAGCAATAAAGAGGAATTTATTTGAATGAACATTTTAACGTCAAGTTTTTAACTTAAAATTTTTTTTAAAAAATTGAAAAAAAAAACTATTTTCACGTTAATAATATTTTATTCAAAGGTATCAATTTTACAGTTTTATTGTTTATTATTCCATAATAAATCTTTTTCTTGTTGTGCTCTACTGTATCCATGCCTAATTTTCTTTAAACAAATTCGTGTTCCTCTGTTCATATCCGTTGTACAAGTATTCTGTATCTGCATCCCTGCTGCTTAGGCCAAACTTAATAGATCCTGATATATATATATATATATTTCCATTTTGAAGAAGGGATGGGGGGGAAGAGATTCTGAATCTTTGCTGTTCTCTTGTATGTTAATTAGATTAGAACTTCTTTTCCTTAAGCAATTATCGTCAATTTCATTCATATTAAACCGCCATTGACATGAATGGAGGAGCATTCTTTATTGAAATGAATTTATAGCATATGTTATTTGAATTTCATGTCTTGTTATGTTTAATACCCCTTATCTTTGAAGGAAATCCTTATTGCTATATTCATTACGCTGTTTCCAATATAAACTGTGTTCAAGATTCAAATGTATTCAAGATACTTTTACTGCAAGTCTCAACTCAGCCCTAAAGATGACTTTGAGGATATGCCCATCCCAAATTCAAGTCTGGGACTGCTAACTGTCTTTTGACTGCAGATTCTGTACATTTTCTGATTTTCACGTCATAGCCATCCTCTCTTGCACCTATTCTCACCCTTTTAGATGGTTGGAATGTGAAAATTAAGACACTATTGATGTTCTGATTGTCTTTCATATATGGTGAATGGTGTGGTTCGTGCTTTTTTCTTGTTTAGAGGGGAATGCTAGTTGTGCAAACTATATTTGAATTTCTAGTGTATTATAATTCAAATTAAAATCAACTATACTTGGAATGTAGAATTTTTTCCTTTTTGAAATATTTTTCTAACGTTCATTCAATTGTTTTATGTTTTATTCATCATGAAGAACGAGCAGAGTACAGGAGACAACAGAATTTCTTTTTCTTGGACTGATTGGTTATCGAATATGCTCTGTTAGCATTTTCTAAAACAGAAATTATGGGGATAAAATCTTACCAGAATCCAGCTGAGCTGCTGGTAAAGGAATATTTACTAGCGGATTCCTTCATCCCATACACATCAATCATTTGTGGCATTTGTGCCTGCAAGATGGTATGTTCCCTAATCATTTTTTTGATTTACTGGTCAGATTGAAAATAATTCAGTTGAGTTAGGATGACGATTTGCAGCTGTATGATCTGAACTTTTTATCTTATTTCTATAATGTTGGTTACTTTTCATTGAGCTTTAGTTTCTTCTGAGTTTTCTCTGTTATTTTTCTCATTTCTTATGTTTAAGCGTCTTTTTTTCCCTTTATTTCCTTTGTGCTACCTTTTCCTTCTTTCTCTTCCTCTCAAGTTTTGACTGCGTTATCCTTTTCCAGGTATATGATCTTACTCAGTTGTTTAGCAGTGTTTACTTTAAGAGCTATCCTAGCCTACCAAAAATTCAACGCACTGAGTGGAGCAACCGGTGACTAGTATTTCTAGTTATCTTGAATTTGTCATTACTATTTGCTTTTATATATACAGAATTAACGTCGGGATTGTTTATGCAGATCCATATCAACCTTTCATGCCATGTTCATAACTGCCATGTCCTTATACTTCGTGTTTTGGTCAAACCTCTATTCTGACAACCAATATGCTGGCATGGTTACTTTCCGCAGTTCTGCACTGTCTACATTCAGTTTGGGGGTGAGGATAGCCTTTTCCTTCATCTTCAATGAAAACTTTTGGAATTGAGATATTATTTGATCATTTATGTCTGGTCTTTTATCCTTGACTTTTAATATTGGCTATCAGTAAAAAATTGATCTGCCTGCCTTTAGTAACACGTCATCGTGATAATTGTTTTAGTCATGCATTGTGATACATAAAATTCTCCTGAGTGGTTTATTTTGAGCACATTTACTGTATCATTTAGAAGAAGCAATGAAATGTTGAGTTTTCTTTATTGAATATTTAAATTTCTAGTGAATGGAAATGTTTGACTTTATAAGTTTGAATGATGTGGGTGGCTCTACCCTTGATACGACAAATATTTGTGAATTGCTGTTTTTTTTCTCATGCTGAAATTGACCTCTCATTTTCCAGGGACAGCAATGAAGAGTACCATCATATGTCTGTCTATGTAATATGTATATCCTTGGTCATGCCTGCAAGTGCAATTCTTCTGATTTAATATGGTTTAAGGTTCTCAGCCACTTTGTTTCATAGCCCTAACAGAGTATTTTATGTACCCTTAGCCAAATCTCTTGTTTTTGTGCAAAACGAGTAGCATAATTGTGGTGGAAAAATATGCATTCATGTTAACTCCTTTTCACAAAATTTAATAAACTTAACTTTAAGCTTAGGACAAGCATTTCTTGAATTCATGGTCAAACTTTTTCATTGAAACTTTATAGTAAGCTGGGCTTGGTTTTCATAGGGATTTGCTAGTCTTGGTTCAATGGATTAGGATCCCAAACATTATCTTTTGTCTATTATTTTTCAATACATCCATCATTACCATTCACTTCTGCAGGACTCATTTATTATTTGTGGAAGTTATACTTTTCTTTTGAAAGTTGTGAAAGTCACTTTTGAATGGTGATTAATGTGTAATGGAAATTAATGGAGGGGAGTCAGACCCTGGTTCAATTCACCTTTGATGTGAAGACTACTCATTAAAATAAAGATCTCCGATGTCACATGTAGCTAGCATACAGCAAAAGTTTTTCACTGTGATTGCAATTTTGCAATTAAAAGCTCAGTCGCAGAAACTATAAATGTATAATGTCATCCTGTGTCTCTCAGTAAGCTTTCATGGCCATGAGGCATGGTCTGCTAACTCAATAAGTAAATCACATTGCTCATGAGCTGTACCTTGAATTTCTTAGATAAGCTCTTATAAGCCCTTGTCTGAAATAAAACAAAGACAGGGGCTAATATGAGATATCTGAGAAAGTAGAAGGCTTTTTTTTTTTTTTAGTCTGTTAGCCTTTTTATATTGCAGAATGACGACCTGTCTAATGAATGACTAAATAAATAATAAATACACTCAGAGAAGCCGTGAAAGTCATGATACACACTCTGCCTATCAACTCAGTTTTTAATGTGGCTGGAAACTAGTTGTAGCACTCTTGTTTGTGCAAGAGGAAAATATATTTCAGAAATTCATCTTGCTGAACGTTTTCATTTTGTGTTTAACATTTCTCTCGGTTTATATCTTATCATCTCAGAGCCAGCTTCTAAGTAATTATCTTACATGCCATTTCTTGAAAATTTTCTTTTGACAGGCATCTGTTGGTTACTTTCTGGCTGACCTTGGGATGATTATTTGGTTTTACCCTTCTCTAGGTGGAATGGAGTATGTAAGTATTTTATTATTGGGTCTAAGTCTTGGCCTATGTCAAGCCCTGATATTCAAGCTATCCTGATGTAAATCAACCTAAATTTTTTGTTATTCAGGTCCTTCATCATCTTCTGTCATTAGCAGCTGTAGCATATTCTATGTTGACTGGGGAGGGGCAGCTTTACACCTTCATGGTACTAATCTCTGAGACTACAACGCCTGGGATCAATTTGAGATGGTAAAAGATTACATATTGACTACTTCATTTCTTGTATGTCAATTGTAAAATACATGTTACTTTACTCTATGTTACAGATGTTACTGGTTTCATATAGGTATCTTGACACAGTTGGAATGAAGAGATCCAAAGCTTACTTGGTCAATGGAGTTGTAATATTTGTCGCATGGTTGGTGAGTGAAATCAGTTTATTGCTCTTGGTCTTTTTCCTTTTCTGTTAATGCTTTTATTGAAGTCCTCTCCACTAATTTATCTTGCAGTTACTTATAATGAACTTTGATGTTTTTGCCAGGTTGCTAGAGTACTCCTGTTTATGTATCTATTTTATCACATCTACTTGCACTATGATCAGGTAAACTGTTACTGCAAAACTTTACCTGCTGTCATCCCTAGGGGTGCATGTTTATTATTTACTAGCTTATTTGCCTTTTAATCTAAAATTTTATTAAAATTATCTTGGCTTTTAAGTATTAAACTTCTTTTATACTATCTTACTTTAGCTGGCACATACTGGGTGCTATATTGTTTTGACTTTTCGTTTTCTCTAAGGTATCAATTTCTGTTACTCGTATCTGACCTGTATTTAGACATGGATATGGGGTTATGGTTATCCAATTATAAGGAAAAACTTCAAAAAATGAGGCTTCACTGTATTAGACACGTACTTGCATCTCACGTTTACCTTTGAGTCTGAGTAACACAAGGTAGATGTATTCGTTTCCTTTTTGACAAAAGAGATTGTAGTTCTGGAGATAACAATTAGGCATGAATTAACTGAATTAGTTCTTAGTTTCAAATCGAAGGTGTATTTGTTATTGCTTGTGTTAAGTAATGAACAAACCTGATATCACTTGAGAACAGTAGAAAAACTTGATATGATACCTTTAACATCGTACGCCTTGTTTTTAATATGTTGACAGGGATTTTTCACATGAATAAATTGTTATCATACATTTTTTTTTCTGATAAATAAGTTAACAGCGAACTGCAATTTTCTCGTGAAAACAGGTAAAGCAGATGCACAGCTATGGGCTGTTGTTAATATTCGTTGTGCCGTCAGTCCTATCAGTTATGAACTTATTTTGGTTCGGAAAGATTATAAGGGGATTAAGGAAGACATTAGCAAAGCGGCAGTGAAGAAAAGGGTATAGCAAAACAGAAACTGATGATGAATTGGGACATGGATCGACCGATTGACCGGCAAAGAAAATCATTGTATTCTATTAGGCCTAATGTCCTTAGCATTTGATCTCACCCTCTTGATTGTTAAATACGTAAATGGGTATAGGTGAAAACTAGAGTTTTGATTCAACGTCACAAATCTGAAGGAACGATGAAAACTAAATACCTGGTGTATGATGGGAAATCTGTGTACATGGTGAAGTGAATTGAATTAATAGAAGATAAATTCTGGTTAAATAAACATTATATTGTGGATATTTAATTAAAATATATGCATGAATCCATGTTTGGAATTGAAATAATGTTAGTCGAGATTGATTCTTCATGTTTAGCTTGTCAAAAGTTTTGCTATTAGATTTAAAAATTATGTCCCACCAAAAGTGCTATCCTTTAAAGTGGATTTGTAGCCATTGCAATAGCATCACACCATTTAACAAGTTTACCATCTGAATCCATCCCAACTTCACTCATCAGTGACTGGAACCAAACAATGTAATGGTTAGCTGACTTGTGTAGATGTTGAGCGAGAAACCACTCCTTGTTTCTTTGAGGAGCATCCACCAAGGTAAATGTAATGTCCAGAAGTAGACCTTGGATCCTCAAAATAGCTACCACATAAGCGCATTAGAAAACCCAGTGAGATCCAGGAAAGATGACAACTTGAAGAGCAAATCAGATACTCCAGGATTCTCTTAAAAAAAACACCACGGAATGTGAAAAGGCCGTTGCATGTATTGGCTCACTTTGTTTACGTTGTAGGCAACGTTAGGCCTAGTTAGCACATGTACTGTAATGCTCCAATTGCACTCCTATAACCTGTAGCATTTCCAATTGGAACACATAACGATGATGACAATGCTGGAGAGCTAACCAGTGGAAGTCACTTCTAATCCCAAAAAGTAGCTTAGGTCACATAAATCCTTCAAAGAGAATTGAACATTGAACTCGCAATGCTATCCATACCTTGTCTCGAACCAGTGACTATTATGTCATCAACATACACAACCAAGAACAAGCATGACCCTTTAGAATTTTTGAAGAAAATGGAAAGATCAACTTGAGATGAGGTAAACTTCAATTAGACCACTGAAAACCTCTTAGCTTTTTGAACCTAGCACAAAATGCTTGTTTGAGCACATATGAATCTTTTTGTAGTTTCTCAAAGCTAAGGGGTCGTGCCATAACCACTTCCATGAGCAAGTCACCATTATTGACATTCACTTGTGGTAGCTTCCAATGTTGTATGACAGTAAGGGTATGTATGGTTCTTACTGCATTGACCTTCACCATAGGACCGACTAAAGGTTTCATATAGGTTATATATCCTGCAGATTGTGAGTACCCTTTGGCAACCAATCTTGTTTAAATTGTGGGGAGAGATAGTGCCATCAATATTTCTTTCGACTTTAAAAAGCCATCTGCAGCTTATAATTCTCCTATTTGCTGGTTTGGAACTAAGTATTCTTCTTGAAGAGAACATCTAAGTCTTAACTGCACTTGACCACAAAGGATTTTGCATAATAGTGTGTATATCTCCAAGGTCCTCATCTATTGCTGGTGCTATATAGGGTTTAGTCTTGGAACACGTTTGCCTTGTTGCGATTGATCATGGTATGAGTATTTTATGCTTCTATTGAAGGTATAGAAGCTGGAACAATAGGAACTATTGATGATGATGAAGGTAACAAGTCTAGGTTAGGTGTAGTAAGTACTTGAGTAACAAACAACCTATGCTTAGTACTCCTTAAGATGTGGAAGTAATACCTGAAACTCTCCACCACCATCAGTCTACTATTTTACCTCACACTTCTTGGTATTAGATAACTAATTATAATATTAAATAAGTATTTCATAAACATTAGATCTTATATTCTTCACAAATTTGAAATGCAGTCCCTATACTTTTTTTCTTCAGAAATTTAGTTTCTCTACTTTTCGATTTCGAATTCGGGTTCAATTGTTAATATTGTTACATTTTATTGTTAAATTTGTTTGTATGACATTTTGAAATTAAAAAAGAATTACTCACTTGGTAAGAATGTAACTACAAAAATACTTTGTAATGAACTTGAATTTAATAAAATAATTTTAATAACATTAACAGTTGGACTTGAATTTTAAAATCTAAAAGCAAAGGAACTAGATTCTAAAAAAATAAAAATAAGAGACTAAATTATAAATTTACTGAAAAATACACAAACTTATGACATATTTTAACTTAAGTAAAATTATTTTAATTAATGGTTCTAGTCAATCTTTGCTCAATTTGATAGCAGCATTTACATAATGTAGAAACTTTTTTACAACAAATTTACGGACCAATGATTTGTTGCAATTAAGTGGATATCCCGATAATTAATGGGTTGGAGTAGTAAAAAGTTCAATATCTCTTAAGTAAGGATGAATTTGTGAATAAAAAAAGATTTGAAATCCGACCCAATTCGATTTTGGAATAGTTGATGTAAAAGTTAGAAGAATTTGGAAGTGCCCATAATTGCTCTTCCATAAGCCAGTGGAAGTGAAGCAAATTTCTTTGCTTTCCCTACATAAGCCCTTTTGGTGAAATTATTATAGTCATTTTCTTCGATGACATCTAAGATTTGTCTATACAACAACAATGATGCCCACACTGGCCATCTGCTTGCCTCCTTTAGCTCCGCAACCCCTTTTTCGGCCTCATCGAAGTACATTCTTGCTCGTTTTATTTGATTTTTCATGAAAATTTTCCATTTATCGCTCACTTGTCCTCGAAATATTTCGTCTTCCGATATCCCTGCCGAGGCAAGTTCATCTTGTGGAAGATATATTCTTCCTCTCCTACCACTGTTAATTTAATTATTCAAATTAAATCTTTAAAATGAGCATGAAGCTTATTATTGTCACTAAAAGTAATGATCATGCCATTGAACTTACTCTTCCCCAACATCTCGGAGTATATTAGTAAGTTGATTAGCGATTCCGAGGGCTAATGCAGCACTGTAGACGGTTTCGATGGATGCCTTTGATTCGGATGCGATTCCCATTACCGGAACACTCATTAGTCCGACCGTCCCAGCAACATAGTAGCAGTATAGATAGAGTTCATCAAAGTTGTTATATCTGGTTTTCAATAAATCTAATCTCATCCCTTCTATCATGTCCTTGAAGGGCTGCACAAACAAAATTAATTAATTTGTTGATATAGTTCCAAATCTCAATAATTTTGTGAATGTCAAACATGGCTATGCATCTAACCTGAATACCAAGAGCGTAGTTTGAGACAGTATGAGATAAAGCAGCATCAAACAAGTCATAGGGACGGCCTTGAAAGATGTTATCTAATCTTTTCTCCCAAGTGTCAAGAGCCCTTGGTGTAATGTGTGAAGCATTTGGTCCATCTACCAGCTCATCTGTCCTTCTGCACCAAACTGCATGGCAAAAGGACTGGATATTTTAACAATCACCTTCTAAACATCCACTAAAAATTTCGATTTTTGTCTTTTCAACTATTTGTGTTTGACACATATTTTGATATGATTATAAAGATATGATCTTTAATGAATCATCCAAATACATATAAAATTATTGAACATATACATATCTCAAACACATACTCGTATTTGATACTCACAATTAATATTCTTGATAACATAACATCTACCTTAGCAACATCCCAAATAGCCCCCAAACAGAAACATTACATACCGTAAATGGCCCAAATAGCCCTCCGACGTTCTGATGTCATAAGCAATGTACCTTCAAACAACAACAAACAATTCCTTCCATAAATTGGATAAGGAGAAATCTTAATGAAAATGTTTTGTCAAAATGACCTTAATTAAATTTTTGAGTTTTTTTTTTTTTACCATCAACCTATATTCTTTTTTTTTTTTTCAAATTGTTTTGTCAAAATGTTCCTAAAAAAATGCTTCAAAATGAATGCATACACTCAGTATTCTCGTTTTGATTTATTAATTATCTTTTAAAACCCTAATTAAAAAATGCATGCATTTATTTTGAAACATTTTTAGATTATTACATTTATTTTCTGTAAATTATGAGTTATTTTTAATTTCATATATGATTTATTTATTTTATTATTTTTCACATGTAATTATCTTATTGGGTTACCTAAGTAATAAATTATATCTTATTAAAATATTTCACATCATCTCCATTAATTTTTTTAACGATACTTTCATCAAATCTATTAGAAAAAGCAGTTTGAAAAAAAAAAACAAAGGTTGATGGCCAAAAAAGGTTAAAAAAATACAATTAAGGCCATTTTGACAAAACATGTAAACGTTAGTGGCTAAATTTAACATTAAGCCTAATTATTTCACAAGTAACTTTAAAAATTGAAACGTGTCTTTTTTAAATATATATATATATTTAATATTTTACTACTTTTCTGTATTACATTTATTAACCTCTTAATCCTGCTCGTGAAGTCTAAAACTCCACTAACAATGTATCAAATAATTTCACATATATTAAATCTATTTTCTTAAAAAATAACTAATTATTTTTAAAATTTTAAGCTATAGAAAATAGTCAACTTATTAATATTTAATTTTAAGTACACATTCTCAAGTAAAAGCTGTGTAACTTTATTACATATAAAATATTATTAAAAATGTATGAGAACATGGGTTCGAGTATATTGAAGCACATTATCTTTCTATTTATGAGTTGGGAGAAATTATGAGTAGTTCTAGGTATTGTGTCAACAAGAACAGATATGGTCAAAACTTATAATGAAATTGTTCGAAAATTTAAAGTTTAAAATATAAATATTTTACTAAATAAGATTTTTAATATTATTCTGGAATTATTAATAAAACAATACTTTTTTAGAATAAATAAATTGATTTTCTTTTTTACAAAATTGGTAATATTATTTGACCCTGAAAATGAGAGGACAAACGTACCCAAGTAGAAAGTCTTGGCATACTCAGCACAGACTTCACCGCACCTCTCATAAGCTTCATTCAACAGGTCCCAATCTTTGCATCCTTCGTTTGGCCTCTGTTGTTTAACCAAAGCGGCTTGCTTCAACACCACCTCATGTACCTTTTTTCCTGAATATGCTCTTACCGCCGTCGATGAGATCAGTGGGACGCCGGTCCTGAGTTTCGGACCCAATCTCTTCCTTGGTGGCGGTATCAAATTCTGTTTGGGAAATGTCACGCAAACAACACCACCCGCCGCCATCGTCCGATGATGTTCTTCAAAGCTGAATTTGTTTTGTTTTTAAAAGATGGAAGTTTTTCCCCATTAATTCATGGAGGAAGGAGGCACACGTAAAACACGTCTTCTTCTTCTACTTCTCCTAGCCGAAAGCGCATGAGATACTCTTTTTTCCAACATAGCTGCCGCCATTATTGTTTGTCGTGTAATATATATACAATTTCGTACGTCTTACCATTTTTCTATTTAAATATCTTCTACTTCATACGTGGATGAAAGAAACAAATAAAATTAATTTAAATTTATTCAAGTATTAAGCAAATATAATAAGATGAAAAATAAAAAATATTCTCGTGTTTTTATATATATTATAGTCTATATAATCTTACAATATATTACTTTTATTATATATATTAGATTTATTTATATTTTTAATGAAATAAGTATTGAATTAACTCGTAACACTAATTCAATTTAATATTTTATTATAATATATTACACAAGTACGTAATTGCATTACTAACTGTCTTTTAATGAAAAAAAAGATGGTAGGAAGTGCTATCTGTTCCCTCTAAATTTTAAAATTTAATAAATTAGTTCTCTAAAAGAATTGGTGAAATTAAATCTTTGTCAATTTTGAAACTGAGCAATTAATGACAATTAAGTACGGCGCTAATATCTTCCGTCAATTGTACATAATATGATTGGAATAGTAAAAAAAAGAAGCCTTCAACTTTACATAAATATTTGTCATTTTAACCTTAATTCTAATAAATTCAACAAATTTAGCCTCAGTATTTACATATTTATACAAATGTTGCAAGATATATCTGTTAAGTTAGGACCAAATCGAAAGAATGTATAAACTTTGAGGATAAATTTATTATTATATCAATAATTTTACATGTACAATTGATGGAAAACTTTAACGTCGTGATTAATGGTATTTAGTTATTCACTTTTAAAATTTAGATAAATTAAATTATTTTAATGTTTTTGAGAGGGATTAATTTGACAATTTTGAAATTGAAAGGGATTGGAGATTTTTTTTTTTATAAAAGAAAAACTTTGGTATTTTTTTTTTTTTAATATAAGCAAAGTCGTAGCTTATAAGGGCTGCGCCCTTCCTTATTCTACCAAGAAAAGAAAGTCGTAGTGATTGTGATTGCATGAATTAACTAGGTTAGCTAGTAGATTAAATGTCAATATTGATGGTAGAGACAAAGGGAAAATAGGTTAAATATTAAAAATAGTTTCTGTATTTATTGATTTGTGTGGATTTAGTCCCTTTATTTTTATTTGCTTAATTTTTATTTTTTATTTTTACTTTTCGATTGGATCATTTTCAGGTATTTTGTTAACTTTTTCATTAAGTCTATTACAATATTATGTACAATCATAAATTTTAACCCTCAATTTTATAATTTTATCAATTTGATCCTTACTCTTTTTCATTAATTATAGAACATTATAAAAATTATAGAAAAATTATAAGAAATTATAAAAGTTCCCCAACAGTAACCACAAATTAAAGATAGAAAACATCGAAACTTACTATTAATCGTTGTTACTAGAGATTTTAACATACTATTTTCATGTAGCAACAAGAATCATCAATATTTATATAAAAAAAATCATAAGAAATTTAAGGTTCATGAATATAAATATTAGTAAATGATATGATATATTTGCAAATCGCAAACTAGCTACGCACTTGTCTTTTTGGGTCTTGTGGTATTTTATATCCTAGATATATAAAATAGGATTTTCTTTTTCCTTCTTTTGCTTGTTTTTACTTTGATTGGGCATGTGTTGCCTCAATCACGTGGAAACTCAAACGAAATTTCATGGTTTATAACAAATAGATTGATTATTGTCTGAATAAACGCTATACACTTACTCTTACTAAAATGACGGCGTGGCTCAGGCTTATTCTTGACCCATTAAAAGAGGGTGATACATGTATTGGTGGGTGAAATTTATTAAATTTTATTTACTAAAGTTGTCAATTTTTAAGTTTGAAAAAATTAGTCGACTTGCGATAACGTTTTGAATGAGATTCAGACATTACTAGGTTGAGATGTCTCATTATGTTTGAAGATCTATCTCTTAACTTCGAAACGTACTTTGAATCACTCGGTTTTGAGTTTAGGAGCTCAAGTTATGACAATTTTAGTGAAAACTGCGCAAGTAGAATATAATGGCCGACTTTCAATGATGTCGGGAATTGTGGTTCGAGACCACTAAATTCGAAAAATAAGCTCGTAAATTTATTTATTTAATAATTATGAGCCAAATGTGATTTTTGAGAGATTTTTAAATTAGTAATTTGTGTTTTATAAAGATTTATTAAGTCAAGAAATTGAGGAAAACAGGTATCGAGATCTCGATTTTATAAATAGAGCCATAAAAATTTTTATAAATATTTATGGAGTATCAATAAGGTAGTATTAAAATTTCATCAGAAAATTTTAACGTTTGTGTGGTTAATTAAATAAAAAGAACTAAATTGAAAAAGGTGTAAAAGTTGCTAAAAGGATTAAATAGCTCAATTGTCAAATGAGGAAGGACCTAAAGTGCAAATAAGCCCATAGAAGATATTTTGGGCGGCAATAGCTGAGAAAAATCAGGAAATGGGTGAATTAAGGGCAAAATTGAAAAATTGTCAAAATTAACTAAATAAAAATGGGACCAAATGGGAATATCTAGAATTCTCTTCATTTTCATCAGCTAAAAAACAGCCATGGAAGAGGGTTCAAGCTGGTTTTCATACTCTAGCTTCATGTAAGTTTAATTCTTGCTTTCTCCTTGAAATTTTTATGTTTTTGGACTTTTACAATTGGGTCCAACTTACTATTTCATTAGTTTTTGATTTCATGGCTAATTTTTAAAGTTGTTATGGATGAGTGCTGGAAGCATATGATGAATAAAAATAGAATTGAAGTTTTAATTTTGATATATGATAATTTTATCAAGTAAAATTGATGGAAATTGATTTTAAGACCTAATTGTGAAAATGTTTGGAATTACAGTCTAGTGCTGAAATTATGATTTCCAAAGGTTGTAAAGTAGTTTAAAGTGATAGAATAAAGTGTTAATTGAGAAAAATAAACTCAATTGAGAGGCTAATTGAGTAGAGACGAAATTGTTATTTATTAAAAGCTTAGGGGAAAATTGGTAATAAACAGTTTGCACTAAAACAATTTTGGATAGCAGCAGTAGACTAAATTTGAAAAATCACCATAAATTTTAGAAATCGAATTAGAAGATGAAAAAAATATTAAATTAAATATTATTAAGTCTAGTTTCTCATAGAAAAAACGGTGTAAGCAATGGATTTGTAAATCATGAGATATAATGAGTTTTGTGAGACAAGGTCAGAATGAATTCGGGTTCCCCTGTTCTGACTTTAAAAAATCGTAAAAAATTGAAGAAAATATAATTATGGGCTTAAATTTATATTTTTAGAATTCTGAATGATTCTATTTTCAAGAAAAACAAACAAGAATATCATTTGAATCCTGTACAAGGAGATAATTAATTTTTAGTGAAGAAGGATCGGAACTGTCAGACAGCAGAACAGGGGTGAATTTAAAGAATAAACTATACTTATTGGCTAAACCAAAAATTCTGAAAATTTTATGGTAAGAAGATATGTGAGTCTAGTTTCAGGTAAAATTATTGGATCTTAATTTGGAGTTCCGTAGCTCTAGATATAAATAATTTAGTGACTATGACATGGGTGGATAGCTTGAATATTCACATAAGTAATTAGTGAAAATTATGGATAAGGTTACTTACAAGTGTGTTATTTATACCAAGGATGTGGATGGAGAGGAGGAAAAAAATATATGAATGACTTGTGTATAAATTGATTATATTCCCGATTATAAACAATAAATGTTGAATTAGTAATGATATAACGTTTTATTTCATATGTTCATTATTAAATTGTAAATATTGAAAAAGTATGAAAATTGAACTAAATGTTCAAATTGAGTGGAACGCAGGGTTGAGTACTTTCGTTCAGTGGCTAAAACGAATTGATGGAAAAGACCATGGTTGGACCATGGCAACATGTGATATGTGATTTCCGTATAAGACCATTGGTGGGCTATGACATCGGAGAGATGTGATTATGTGCTTCCGACCATATCTAGGATATGGCATCAGTGAGATATGTGATTCGTGTAAGACCATAGTTGGGCTATGGCATCGTTATGTGATATGTGATCCGTGTAAGACCATAGTTGGTCTATGGCATCGATTTGTGATATATGTGATCTGTGTAAGACCATAGCTGGGCTATGGCATCGATATGTGATATGTGATTACGTGTAAGACCATAGCTGGGCTATGGCATCGATATGTGAATATGTGTAAGACCATAGTTGGGCTATGGCATCATTATGTGAAGATGTGTAAGACCAAAGTTGAACTATGGCATCGAGAAAACGAAGTACTCAATTCCGTAAGACGTTCACTAATTTGACAAAGTTTGGTAAGTGTTACATGAACTATGTGATATAAGGAAGTACGAATTGATATGACATGAGTATAGAACTTGGTTGATGAATGAATTCATTTGTGATTATATAATTGTTCATCTTGAGTGTACTGTCCATATGTATTGATATTTCAAATGATTTAATGAGTAAAGTTCTGACATGGAATAAACTGAACACGAGACTAATAATTATGAAATTCAACTTAAAATTCATGAAAATGATGGTTATTGATATATGGAGACATGAGGCATTGATATATGAATATGGAATATTTTTGATAAATGTGTTCATTCATAATTATGGAATTATGTATCTCATGTGTACTATTTGAATAAAGATGATATTTCAAATACTTAGGTTATTTAAGCTCGAATATGAAGTAGTATGAAATTAAGATAAGTTGTTATGAAAATATATTTAAATTACAGAGATATGGTTGATATATATTAATTGATTAGTCAATGTTGGCTTATGAATGATATAACTGTAACTAGCCATTGGTATGGCTTGTATTTAATAAGTTTGAGATTCAAATTATTATGATTTTATCATGATTGATATGGCTATGAAATGAACAAACGATGATAATTATAAGGCTTGGTTGAATACCTTAAATTGATTCATAAATGTATTAAAATGTTGGTGAAGATAAATGATTAAATGGGTGAGAAATATGGCTTGAAAAATAGCCTAAGTGTTAGCCACACGGGCTGAGACACGGTCGTGTGTCTCAACCGTGTGAGGGACATGGCTTGGAGACACGGACGTGTGGCCCCACCGTGTGATTCGATTCGCATGCTGACGTTATAAACAGAAAGTTACACATCCTGAGGACACAGGCATGTCCCTATGTCCACACGGGCATGTGACCCTGTTTCTTGGGAAAATTTCCTAAATTTTCCTAAATCTTCTCAGAGTTCTCAGTTTAGTCCCAAATTAATCCCGATGTATGTTTTGGGCTTCGTAGACCCAATTAAGGGGCAACATGCATGTGTTTGAAAAGTTTGAATTAAAAGAAATTTTATGGCCCGGTTTTTGCATGTATGTATATGTTTAGGTTCGGTAATACCTCGTACCTTGTCTTGGCATCGGATACGGGTAAGGGGTGTTACATAGAATTTCTGAATGGGATTATTATGGAAATTACAAGTTTTGGGCTTTTAATTCAAGTCTAAATCATATTGGGTTCAATTTTTAGGCTTAAATTTTATTATATATGAGCCCAATATTGTATTTATTATGTTTTGTTATTTTATTATTTATTTATTCCGAATTTTAGATTTTTAAAAGTATTTTAAGTTATTTAGGAGTTCTATATTTCTTATTAAATAAGAAAGTTTGGTTTAAAACTACTTATTGTTTAGATTAATTAGAGTTTGAATACAATTGAGAGTTTTATTTGGATATACTTAGGTAAGCCTATATAAAGACCTCTTCATTGTACATTAGATACACAATTATTTTTTTGTTCATTAATAAAATTTCCAACTCTGGGAGTTAGTTTCTTTATGCAAGATTTCTTATGATTTTTAGAAACGGTTTTCTTCTCAATTTTCTTCAAGAAGTTGTGGAAATTCATTCTTCATCCTTCAATTTACCAAGAATTATTTCTTTGAGGGTTGATTAGAGCCCTTAATTGAGTTTGTTTGGGTTTATATCTCAAAGGGTTTAATTGGACACTTATCCATCTATCTGTAACACCCCTCGTCGACTCGATTGTTAGGTTTGAGTTACGGAATGCTACAGTCATTGTTGGAACAACTACAGACAACTATCGCTCAATTTAAGCATAAATCATATAAGAAAAATAATTTCAATTGATAAACATCAAATACGAACTTTCTCGGGTCTTATATGAGCCTACAAATGCTCTGAAGTTAACTCGAAATCGCGACGTGAGGAGTTCTTCATCACAACATGATCGTTTGTTTTGCTTCGTTGAGATGACGAGGTTCCTTGTCATGTTGTGGTCCAAAACCCATATCTCATAGCAATGACCACCGCTTGACTTCGTGACGTGGACTCTGTTTTTTACACAAAATAGACCTTTTGGTGACTATTTCAACCAACTAAACCATTATACAAAGTTGGTGCACTTTTGCATAACATTACCTATACAAGAATATGCCAAAACACATGCCAAACATATATTTAACTATTTTCCCAATCAACTAGACCAATATGCCACAGTTTGGCATCAAATCATTTCAATTTAACTTATATAAATTCAATTATACATATAGCCATTCCACACCATTATTTAATCATACTATTCATGCTCAAATATACCATATCAAGTATCACACCTATAGTTCAAAATGTTACCAAAACAACATGTTCAAATAAGCTTTACTTTACCAAATATTCAAACATTAGAAAGGTTCAACAATACTAACATCTATATTACCAAAAGCATAACTCCTGTTTACATGCCACAAAACTAAGATTCCAAATTATTAAAAGACTACCAAATCAATGACAGGGTATTGTGAGATTCTCGTAGATCTGATCGACATGTTCTACAAGATGGCAATCTACAAAAAAAGAAAGATAATGGGGTAACCATTTCGAATGCTTAGTAAGTGTTGGGAAATATGTCTATATTGTAGTAAACATGTAATTGTTTTCTATGTATTTGAATGATGAATAAATAAATAAATAAAGTTAATTTTACATTTCACTATTATGTCTTTTATGTTTCTATCTTTCATGTTTAGCATGCATAGCAAAACTGTGACAAACAAATATTAGTCCATTGATTGTCTAAGTTCAAACTGATGATAAGTGACACTGTAAGAAAGTTTACATTGTAAGAAAAACAACTTACTTTAGTAGATAATCTAAACGAACCCGTAATCCTATAAAAGAATCAAAGTGAGCATTTGATTCAAATACATAAAAGGATTATTATGTCCTTTACAATTCCAATTGTGGAGATAGCTAGTCTTGGCTATTGGAGCAGTTGACTCCACGGATAGAGATATAGATGTACTCATTGGAAGAATGATACATTGAACTGAACCTAAGTTGAATTAATTCTGAATCCGTTTGTGAATTAATTCACTTGTGACGTTTATGATGTGATTTACTAAATCCTGAGTTAGTTACTAACCATGTGTATGTAACTCATGTGCTTTGATATAAGTGGAGGCTTGTACTTTAAAAATGATCGAGCCTATAGACGGCATGCTAGGTACATGACTTGTGTATGGCATCGCTTTGCTAGCAACAATGGAATTCATAGCTCGATTAAAGAGTTAATGGTATCTTCTCATTGGGATTGTGTGGATTGATAAATATGGAACGTGGCCACGGGTTACTCATTCTCGAACTAGCAATTTATTACATTCGTTTGCTGACAATGATCATATTACTCATCAAGAAGACACAATGGTGACAATAAGATAAAATAGAATTGTACTGAGAGAACGGATTTAACTAAATGAAATTAAGGATATTATATAAGGATAACATATATATGACAAGGTCATTCGACAAAGCAGTTGGATGAATTGCTTTCGTAAAGAGTATACAATAAGGAGTTTTCAATCATGGTACTTCTTTTGGACTGACTCCATGATTAAGTAATTATGAATTATTGGAACAATGCTTTTGGACATAATTGTATTTACTAGAGCCTAATTGTATATGTCCAATTGGTCCCTTTGCTAGCTCAACAAAAACTCAATCAGACTGTATTTGAATCAGAAGAAAATTCTACAACTTTGGAAATAATTTAATTGAGTCGATTTATTCGATGTGAAATTAAATTAGACAGTCGTTAGAATTGTTCAACTAGAAAACTTGATTAAAGAATTTTTTTGAAAAATTAATTTGGAAAATCTTAGTGATTTTTGGGAAAACTAATTTTTATCAAGTAAAATTAAATTAATCAAATTAATTAAAATTAATATGATATTTTCGAAAATTAATTTTCAAGTCATACAATTGACCAATAGGTAAGTGGACTTGAGACCGAAAATTGGAATCGAGAACCAAAAATCGAGATTGAGACCCAAAACTGTTTGAATTGGGCTCGATAGTGAAATCGAACCAATCGGGCCATCATTGGCCCAAACTGAATCGGAGACAACTGAACGAACAACAGTTGAACCGGCTCGAGGTGTTATAAGGGTGTCGCATCTACGATAGCACCACTAGACACGACGACGTTCTAGTGGCTGATGGGTGGTCCTTCGACGGTTGAGCAGTGGAGGAATCACACTTCTACTAGGACTCTACTGGATAATTTGATTTCAGATTAATTATTCTAAAAATAATATTATTTTAATAGATTTAATATTAAATATAATTTACTATTTATCTTGATAGTATTATATTAAATTAATATTAAAGTAATTATCTTATTATTAAATTTAATTTATAAATATTTTATTAATTTAATAGATTTTATATTAAATTTAATCTAAATCTTATCTTGATAGGTATTATATTAATTTAATATTAAATTGATTAAGTTTAATTATAGTTGAACTCTCTAAACTCTCCCTATATAAAGGGAGTGATGGGTCATTATTTCACAAACACTTGAATTCAAGAAAAAGTTGCAAAGAGAAAATTCTCTAAAAAATTATTTTAGAAGATTTCTAGAGATATTTTTTTTATTTACAACTTAGCCCAAAAGTTCAGAGAAGTTGCAAAATTATCTAACTAGTAATTTTGTGAAAATTTTTTTGATTCGAAACGAGCCCACACTTGACAGACGTGAGCTTGAGGGTAGTGGATAAGACTACTTGGTCAATGTGTTCATCCTAAATGAATCGAAAAGGTACAATTTTGATTAAGTGTTTATTACTTTAGATAATACAACCAAATTCTAGTTTTGGAAAAAGATTTGAAACTCTAATTTTTCCTCAAATATATTTTTCGATACGTTTTCCAAACTCGTTTTTTCCAATAGTAAGCCCATAGGAATTAAATATAAACTTACCTTATTTTGTAATTAAACAACTTAACTTGGTAACGTTTTGCTTAAACATATTCACACATAGCAATAAGGTGAGTTTATCATATAATCACAATAGATAGTAATTTAAACATATACCAAGTCAATTTACCAATATTAACTTTTCAATACTATATGCATACTCAATTCGACATTTAACCATTTTAAATATCAAATTTGTACCATGCACAATTATCATGTTACACCAATTATCCAAACTGAATGTATATATATACAAACGTTAGGTTACTCGTCCAGGTTAAGCCTTTAAAACGACATCAGGTTACTTTTCTGAGCTAAACTTGTATCCTAATTATCTCTGAAATATTAATTTCTCATCCAAGCTAAACATATAATCATGTCAAGTTACTCATCTGGGCTAAACCTTTAAAATAACATCACGTTACTCGTTCGAGCTAAACCTATGCACATGTATCTTCGAGTCCATAACAAATGCTGGAGCTCGGTAATCATCGGTAATCAATATGTATCCATGTGTACGAGAACTTTACAAAGTTTCGTCAAGGTAATTCTAAGATATAAGTTCATATTTATTTCTTTACAATATAGCTCAATTCTCGCATTTGTACTAAATTGTAAACATTCCAACTTTCAATTAACAAACGTATATTTATAAATCAAATATTAAAATATTAAAATAAACAATTAAACCATATGAACTTACCTGACAAAATCAACAGACAAGTTGAACTACAAGGACTAATTAGTAATTTTTTCTTTTCCTCGATTATCCTTGGTCCGTTTCAATTCTCAATCTAAACAATAATTCGGTTACATTTATCAATACCAATAATTTTATAATATCCCCTATTATAAATGAATCAATCCAATTTTATTTTTAAAATGCCCCTACAATTTTTCATTTGATTCAATTTAGTCCCTAAAACCAAAATTGCTATAACTTTAAAATTTGAGCCTCGATTTCAAAACTGATCTTAATTACATCCTTCTATAACTTTCAATTATCAGTAATTACATAAATATTTCATAAATCTCAAAATTTATGCACTTGACCATATGTTCAAAAACTAGCAATTATATTTTACAAACTAGTCCTTTTCACTTCTAAGCTTAAAATCTAACAATTTATACCAATTTTGTCAAGTATTCATCAATGAAAAATTTTAGAAACTTTAACAATTTTGCAAATTGGTACACGGGTTAACTAAATCAAGCTCTTGAGACCTCAAAAATATAAAAATTACAAGAACCCGACTTGTATACTTACCAAATCAGAAGACCGAATGCTTAAGTTGATAAAAAAAATGGCTTCCTAGGTTTCTTTGTAGTTTCAGTTGAAGAAGAAAGCAAAATAAAATATGATAACATTTCATTTTAACTTATATACCGTAATTAACTTATAATTAATACTAATTAGTTTAATTAATAATTAATAAATTATTAAGCTTACTTATCAAATTTAATGACTTACAACTAGCCTCCACTACCGTATAGTCAAATATTAGTGGTCCAATTGCTCAATTGGCCCTCCAATTAATTAATCAAGCTTTATTTCAATTAAACCTTAATTAATTAAGGCCTAATAACAATTAGCCCAAAAGTTAATTGTAACCTCCCCCAACATGACCTAAACGTTAGGCCTAAATCCCTAAGATTACATCAGCCACTAGAATGCCTAGTAGTGGTTGGGGTTTATAAAACAGTCATTTTAAAACATTAGTTTATTTTGGTAGAAAACTTTAGTCTATTTTCAGAAAAAGTTTACGAGTTTATCAAAAACCGGTTTAGTTTAACTTTCCTACATAATGGTTACTACTTTTTGAAAACTTAATTAATTTCCAGTTTATTTAATACTTGAAAATTTATGATCTTCCGGCGGATAAATTGATATCTAAATCTTAGGTTTAATAGAAGTTGTATCTCATGCAATGATAATTAAATTCCCTAATTTTAATAACCTAATCATAATTAAGGTTCATGTAGGCTGAATAATCCCCAAAAAAACTTAAGTCCCATGCCACCATTTAAATAAAATATTACACTTTCTGGATAACGAAAATTTTCAAATAATAAATTTAAAATATTAGGATAGACAAAATTAAGCGGAGTCCCTCCGAATGTTGTATCTGCGTCCTGACCTGATGGGTTATTTGTAAAAATGGACAATAAAGGGGAGTGAGGTATAAAGCTCAGTGTGAGTTCAATCACAAGAATATCAGTGGAAATAGTCAATAGGTCATATTTAATAATAACACATAGTATAATCGCAATCAAATAGCAAATCAGATAATCGATTTTTCAACTAATCATCGATAGTATCACAGAATTCACAATAGTAATTTCAAAATATTGATTTTTCAATTCATCTTATCGTCACAATATCTCAATGTTCACCACTATGCATATGCCTATGAATGCAATGTAATTTCAATTATCAGAAAAGGTTCTACCCCACCGCTACACACCGCTACACATAATTGAATAAAATCAAACACTAAAACAATTAAAGGATCATTAAGGGACTAAATGGATCAAAACATAACATTCTAGTTAAAACTGTAAAATTTGTAAAATAGGGGCACATGGCCTTGTAGTCGGGCTATGTGCAATGCCTTAAGCCATGTGAAGGGGTTACACGATCGAGTGTTAATTGTAAAATCAAGGTACAAAGGAGACACAACCGTATGGCAAGCCGTGTTAAAAGCTTTAGGTCGTGTAAGATTTGAAATTCTTAGGGCTTTAGGGGGACATAGTCGTGTGGTCCACATGCCCGTGTGGCCCTATTCCGAGGCACGAATTGCCCCAATTCACTTGTAAAAGAACACACACCTGTCACCGGGATCTCGAACGATGTTCCTCATACTCAATTCTGGTCCGATGCACCTAAAATAGGTCTTTTAAACGATAATTTCACGCGGATTAACGTTCCAAGATTTATCATGATTCAACGATATTAATGAAAGATTTGTTAATAACCGTTATAGATTGACTAATTGATTTGAAAGATTAATATCGGATAGAAATTCTATGAAATTTGGGGTCTAATTTTTAGAATGAGATGTACTTATCGAACATGATGGAATTATGAAGGCTACCAACGATAAATTCAACAATTAGTAGAGAATCAATTTTTCGAGGATTGATTTGATATCGAGAGCAAAATAATTTCAGTAATGGAGGGAAAATTTGATGCAAAAAAGAGGATTAAAAGAAATATGAAAAGAAATAGGGAGAGAGAAGATAAATTCTAATTGGAATGAAAAAATAAACATAATCCTAGTGTAATGAGGGAAAAAAAACTAAATAGCTAGGGTTTTCAAATTTGATGGGGCTGCATGGTAATTTCCCCTATTTTGTCGAAATAAAATGAAAGTGACTTGGGAATGGGGTGGTTTGAATCTGGTTGTGCAAAAGGAAGAAGCAAGTGCTTTAACCATTAATCTACTGCCCATTTCTTGATAAATTTCTACTCCAAATAATATTTATTTTGATATGGTGTTAATCCTAGGTTGTAGAAAATTTAAAAATGAAAAATGGAAGAGATGTGATTTGAACTTAAGATCTCTAAGGAATGTACAAGCTATTTTTTATCAAGCCTAAGGCTTAATTCTTGCTTATTCGTTACAACTAACCCCAAATATTTTGGGGTGTGTCATTAATGGAATTTAATGACATCCACGACCGCTTGGACATTTGTAAATGGTATATTCACCATTTTGATCCCTTAGCTATTTAAAATTTATAGTGATTATATTTTACTACTTTTACAATTTAGTCATTGTACCTTAATTAACTATCTGATTAACAAAATTAATGGACCAAATTTTAATTAAACTTTATACCAACCTCATAAATATTAAATAATAATATTTACTAACTCGATCATCAAAAATGAGATTCCGAAACCACTGTTTTCAACACCACTAACTTTTGGGTCGTTACACTATTTGTCATATCCATCGATTTATCCGATCCATCTTCCACTTTTTTTTTATATCATTTCTTTAGTTATTTATTATTTTGAATATTTATTCTTTATTCTTAATTTTTTATTTTAGTTATTTTCTTTGTTTTTCTTGTTTTCCTAAATCTGTTTGGTTTCTTCTTTTTAGGTCAGACTTGAATATTTTTTCTAAAATCGAACAATTTGAATACGATCTACTTCCGCTTGCCTCTTATCAAAGGTACTAGCCACAACATCATTTATAAACATTTAAATTTATCAACATTAAATTTCTAATGATTTTGGTTAAATATACACGATATTTTTTGGTACAACATAGTATTTATTGTTTCTAAATAAAATTGCAAATTAAAATCTCTAGTAGCAGTGATTAATAGTAAGTTCTAGTTTTTTTTTTTTTATCTTTAATCTTTCGACACATTTGGAAAATTTTATAATTTTTAATTATTCTATAATTTTTGAACTTTTAATAAATTGTTATAATTTTTATAGTTTTTATAAAATAAAAAGTAGGGGTCAAATTGATAATGTTATAAAGATTGAGGGTTAAATTTGTAATTATACTTAATTTTTAAATAGAGTTAATGGAAAGATCGAAAATGATGAATTTGAAAAATAGAAAGACATATTTTAAATAAATAAAAGGAAGGAAAGTATAGAAAATTTAATATATATTACAAAATTTAATCGAAAATTAAATATATGTAGACCAATTAATTAAAAGAAGAAAAAAAGTGCTGCATTTCTAATATATATTACAAGTGAATGGACACCTTGAAATTATCCATATGTTTTTTTTTATAACTACATTATAAATAATTAAATATTTACATAATATAGATCACAAAATAAAAGAAAATATAAAGAAGTAAAATAACCATATTTACATTATTTTAGAAACTATTCTCCACGAGAACGTTGATTTATTGGCAAAGAGACGAAGAAATAAATTTATTATTCCATTTTAATTTATTCAAGACCAAGGAGAAGAACTGATGTTGTATTTCCATTTCAGTATCTCGATGGAAATACATATTAATGGTATTTTCTGTAGAAAAAGTATTCTTGTTTTTTTTGAAGATCCTCGATACAGAAGAAAGAATTCAAGAATTACTAAATATGGGACTCTAGGGGCACATTCAATCGTAAAAAGGGAGGATGTGATTGAGTATCGAGGACTTAAAAAGGTTAAGCCAAAATACGAAATGAATGTAAATCGATTTTTCTTTCATTCCCGAGGAAGTACATATTTTATCAGAATCTTCGTCCATAATGGTAAAGAACAATAGTATTATTGGAGTACTCATAAGTGTTGGTGGAATTGTAAACGCATTTCATTTTTAAGAAAAGAATGCATGCTTGAATCTTGAAAATAATATTGTTGGAGGGACCGTTACAAATTCTAAACCATAAAATAAACAAAAATTATTTAAGGAAAAGGTGGATTAATGATTTAATAGTATTTTATTTTGAAAAATAAAATTATTATTATTATGAACTTAGGTTTGGTTTTAGGTGACTTCCCAATTGAGTTGGACGATGTTTGATAACTGAAAAAATAAAATGTAAGTGCTAAAATTAAATATTAAAATTTTAATATGGAATATAGTAAGTATTGGATTTGAATTTTTTAAAATTGTTTGGTATATTTTGAAATATTAAATATTAAATAAAAATTCATAAAATTTGTTAATATTAGCAATTTTATTTAAAAATAATTAAATATTAATTATAAATATTATAAATAAATATTACCGAGGTTTATTAGGTTCTCGAGTTTAGGTTTTAGAATCTTGGTTTAACGGTCAAGTAGTATTAATTTATAATTAATTAATTAATTATGTTTAAATAATTTTAATAGTATTTATTTATTTTATCTTATTCAATGATATGTTGTCATATTATTATTCACCGATGATGTAGAGAACTCGTGCAAATTATTTTTTAACTTTTTGGATTTTTAATTACTTGTTTAGTAATGAGTTTAATTTTCATATTTTTATGTATTTCAAAAATGTAATCCAAACTAATTTATATATAATTTAAGGTTAAAAATATGTCATAGGTGACTACACTCTTTACATATTTAGAATTTAGTCATTATACTTTTATTTTTTAAGAATTTAGTCCTCTATTTTTCGAATTGTAAAATTCAGGTCCAATTGTTAACATTGTTAAATTTTTATGTAACATTTTGAAATAAAAACTCACTTGGTAGCAATGAACCTAAAAATTGATGTCAAACTTAAATTTTACAAAATAATTTTAATAATATAAATAATTAAACTTGAATTTTAAAATTTAAAAATAAATTCTTAAATATAAAGATGTAAGGACTAAATTCAAATTCTTAAAATCAGGATTCTATAGTAATGACCATTGATATTCTTAAAAATGTACCTTTTTTTATTTTTTATTTATTTATAATGTGAAATTCGATAAGTGTATAACATGTAAAGAAAAAGGACATGTTCGCCATGTGGGGGTGAAGATAGGGTTTAGGAAAATAATAATAATAAGTCAATAAAGTCCATCTTCACCTCCACATGATCCGATACGTCACTAATATGATATAAGGGCCTAAAACAATAGTGTCGAATAGGCAAGTGGGTCGCATTACTGTGTAAGTAGCTTCAAGTCTAGTTGTAGAGGTTGCATGCTTGAGTATGACTTTGCTGAAGTGCTCATCGATGGTTAAATGGTATGCATCATTTTCTTATTATTAGATACTCTTCTCCCAAATTGAATTGTCTTTTAACTCATTTGACTGAATCATTGTATATGTTTTATAGGGTAAAAATTTATCATCCCGAGTAATTTTCTCATATATGCATGGCTAAGATCATTAATCCCAAAGCTTAACGCACGAACACAGTACATGCTCTGTTGGTCAATTCTTGTTTGGCAATGTTCCTCTTACCATCAAAAAAATCCAAGCCCTGCCATTTCAGTCCATCTCCTCCACAATTACATGTAGTGGAGGGGCCTATTTGAAAAGCTTCTCCAGCCATAATGTGTTTCACTAGATTCCCATCTATTCGTTCTTGTCATTATCCTTAGACACACATTGATACTACTAGCTTCAATTATCACTTGCTCATCGATAGCAAGATCGGTTATTAAAATGACACATTCCATCATCATAATCACTTACTTGCATCAAAAATGAAATGTATATGTTTGTAACCTCTTTATTTCTAATAAAGTGAAAGAAACTTCAATATCATAATAAATTTTATTATCATAAATGTTACATATAAATCAACTGATGCGTCATAAACCAACTAAAAATTTGATTAAAGCAAATAGTGTACCTATCAATTAATAGTATAGCTACGATAAACAAAGATATCGTTCCAACGAAAAATAAAAATACTAGTAAGTTTCTATTATTAACCGAATGATTCGAATGATCGATTAAAAACTAAAATTAATTAACTAAGGAACACGACAAAGAACAAAACACAAAAATAATCGATTAACAACCAAGAAGCAAAGCAATACCCAGGAAAGAATTCACTTAGATTTCATCTGTCACTATCAATCTAAATTACGTAATTTCTTTACTTAACATCTTGATCCATAAAAATTCCTAAATTATGTAAATATCTTTTTTGAGCATAAGAACAACTGACTCTGGGTTAATTTGTAATAGCCTGAATTTCAACGATGTCGAAAATAGTGGTTCGAGACCATCAAATCTGAAAAATGAACTCGTAGATTATATTATTTAATATTTACGAGCCAAATGTAGTTTTTAAAAGATTTTTGGAATAGTAAATTGTGTTTTATAAAGATTTATTTGGTCAAGAAATTGAGAAAAAGAGGTATCGAGATCTCGATATTATAAACCGAGCCATAAATATTTTTATAAATATTTACGGAATGTCAATAAGGTAGTATTAAAATTTTGTTAGAAAATTTTGACGTTTGGGTGGTGAATTAAATAAAAAGGATTAAATTGGAAAATGTGTAAAAGTTACTAAAAGGATTAAATAGCTCAATTGTCAAATGAGGAAGGACCTAAAGTGAAAATAAGCCCAAAGGAGATATTTTGGACGGCAATAGCTGAGAAAAATCAGGAAATGGGTGAAATAAGGGCAAAATTGGAAAATTACCAAAATTAGCTAAACAAAAATGGGACTAAATTGGAATATCTAGAATTCTCTTCATTTCTCTTCATATTCATCAGCTTAAAAACAGCCATGGAAGGGGGTTCAAGCTGGTTTTCATGCTCTAGCTTCATGTAAGTTTAATTCTTGCTCTCTCCTTGAAATTTCTATGTTTTTGGAATTTTACAATTGGGTCCAACTTACTATTTCATTAGTTTTTGATTCCATGGATAATTTTTAAAGTTTTTTATGGATGAGTGCTGAAATAATATGATGAATAATCATATAATTGAAGCTTTACTTTTGGTATATGATGATTTTATCAAGTAAAATTGATGGAAATTCATTTTAGGCCTAATTAAGAAAGAGTTTGGAATTAATGTCTAATGCTAAAGTTCTGATTTTTAGGGGTTATGAAAAAGTTTAAAATGATATACTAAAGTATTAATTGAAAAAAAATTAGCTCAATTGAGGGATTAATTGAGCAAGGACTGAATTGTATAAACTGTGAAATTTGGGACAAAATGGAAATCAACATTTTTCACTAAAACTGTTTTGGACAGCAGCAGTAGTGTAACTTTGAAAAATCACCAAAAATTGTATAAATCGAATTAGAGGATGAATAAAAAAAGAAATTAAATCTTATTGAGTCCAGTTTCTTATAAAAGAAACGATGTAAGCAATGGAATTGTAAATCATGAGATATAATAAATTTTATGAGACAAGATCAGAATGATTTTAGGTTCCCCTGTTTTGACTTTGGAAAATCATAAAAAATTGGAGAAAAATAATTAGGGGCTTAAATTTATATGTTTAGAATCCTTAATGAGCTTATTTTCCATAGAAATAAATAAAACATCATTTGAATCTTGTACGAGGATATAATTAATTTTAGTGAAGAAGATTCGAATCTGTTAGATGATGAGAATAGGGTAACTTTAAAGAATAAATCGTACTTATTTGCTTAACCAAAAATTCTGAAAATTTTATGGTAAGAATAATATGAGTCTAGTTTCAGGTAAAATTATAAGATCTTAATTTAGAGTTATATAGCTCTAGATATAAAAAATTTAGTGACTATGACATGTATGGACAACTTGAATATTAATAAAAGTAAATAATAAAGATTATAGATAATGTTACTTACAAGTGTGTTATATACATTAAGGATGTGGAATGGAAAGGAGGAGGAGGAAAATATATATGAATATCCAGCTAGCATGGCTAATTTGCATGTTTTAGGCTTAAGGATTGAATTGAATAAAAATAAAACTACAGGGGGTAATTTTGTAAAAATGTCAAAAATGACCAAATTGAAGGGACTGAATTTTTTTTATTATCTAAATTAATAAATTGAATGAAATTTTCAATTTAAGATCGGATGAAAATTGGGAAAATGGTAAATTACCAAAATGCCCCTTAATCTTGATATTTCTGCAATTTCTCCAAGTAAGTTCGTGTAACTTGAATTATATTCTTAAATGCTTGAAATGCATGTTTTTTTATATGAATATGATTTGAATGTTCATTATATGAAAATTTATGAAACATTGATATATTTGAAAAAAAAAGGGGAAAAAAATCTCGGTTGAATGGAAGGAAAATTCGATGGATCTCTGAAAAGGAATTGACGGTAAAAAGGATCTAGCCTGGACGGGTGATCCTATCCTGATATATCCCTCCTGAAGAATATGTGGAAAATGAATTTAGCCCAGACGGGTAATCCGAATTAGGGTCTGAATTTAGCCTGGACTGGTAATTCAGATCCAAGCTCATTAGAGTAATTGTCGTTGTGGATTTAGCCCGACCGGTAATCCCGACAATACTCTATGAGTTTATATTACAGGCGATTTAGCCTGGACTGGTAATCCCACTGTAAGGATGAGGTTCGCGGGAGTGTGCTCCCTGATATGAAATGTGTAAGACCATGGTTGAAAGATACCATGGCAACCTGATATGAAATGTGTAAGATCATGGTTGAAAGATACCCTGGCAACCTGATATGAAATGTGTAAGACCATGGTTGAAAGATACCGTGGCAACCTGATATGAAATGTGTAAGACCATGGTTGAAAGATACCATGGCAACGTGATATGAAATGAATAAGACCATGGTTGAAAGATACCATGGCAACCTGACATGAAATGAGTAAGACCATGGTTGAAAGATACCATGGCAACATGACAGAAAACGAGTAAAATCATAGTTGAAAGATACTATGACATCATGTCGAAGATAAATAAGATCGAGGAAGAGAAACGCCAAGATATCTATTGAACAATCGATATTCAAGTAATATGTATCAGATGGAATGGTTATATGAAATGGTTGTATGAAATGTTTACAGGAATTGGTCATATGGAAATATATGTACAAAATAGTTGTATGAAATAATTAAGAAGATAGATAAATGAAATAAGTATAGGTACATGGAATTTAATTTATGTTAAGTTTAATATGAACTATTATCGAAATAAATATATACAAGATATAAGGAAATGATGGTGCATGAAATATTGATATAACGAAATGAATGATATATGCTTATGAAGAAACAAGAAGAGAATAATATATTTTGTGATATGTACATATATAATTATCTTTGATATATTGATACAAGGAAATTATGTAAATTGAGACTATTATTAAACTCAAGTGTGATATGTTCGAAAATAGGTATATCAATGTTGAATTTATATGAAATATGTGCAAGTATACTAACAATGTTGTTGTTTGACGCTTAGACAAGTGTCAAGCTATTGATTGAATGGTAACATGTTTAATTATAAGGAGCATTGACATGGTAAGTACTTAGATGAAAATATAATTTAAGATTTTGCGAAATTTTTTATGATCTCGATTTTATTCCAGTTGGTTTCTAATGTATGTTTTGGGCTTCGAGGGCCCAATAGAGAGACGTTATGATTATTTCAAAATATGAATAATAAATGACTCAAAATTATCTGAAAATGTTCAAGAACTCGGTAATGCCTCGTACTCTATTCCGGCAATGAATACGGGTAGGGGTGTTACATAATTAATTGAAATTTCTTTCTAATTAAAACCCCTATTATCGCATTGAATCGTGCTATGGATTCCCCTATTAAATTTGACTCCAATCCAGTAGATTATGTCGTCTTGTTTCTTGGATTGCATACAACTCCATTTAACTATGCAAGATCTCCTCTTAAACAGGGTCTATTCAACCACCAAATTAAGCACATTAAACACGGATTAATAATTTAGAAATATTAAAACAAGAATTAAACATACATAATTGAGAACAAGAAACTAAATATTTATTGCGTAAAATAAAAATCAAACAACAGAATCCATCATAGGGTCATCTCCTCTATGTATTTGGAAAATTAGTTCATGCTTGAAAATAAAAACATCCAACAGACAATATACAATATACAATATAACATAAGGAAATAAAGAAACTCATGATAACTTCCTAAGAAATCAATTATGAATCTTCAATCTTGACGGAAATCTGCTTTAGAGTAGGGTTTAATGGTGTTTTCGAGTTGTTTTCTTGAATATTCTCCAACGACTCCCTCCTATCTTCTTATTTTTGTCATATATACGTTTTAGAATGCTTGAAAAACCTAAAAATCATGATTTTCCGCTGTTTGGTGTGCAATCCGTGAAATCAACATGGCTGTGTGGCCTGGCTATGTGAAATGGTTCAACCTATATGGCTCTTGTAACTTGTTTCAAAACTCCAATTTTCGCTCATTTTTCGCTCGTTTTTTCACTCTTTTTGCTCACAAGTGCTCTCTTAAACATTAAAACATAATTTTAAAGTGTTAGAAGCATAAAATTTACAATTAACATCAAATAATCAATCAAAATTGTATTAAGAATGAGGTTAAAACATGTTACTTCTAACACTTATCATCAACACTCTTTAAACTGTCTATAATGTGTCAACTAAGCTCTGGGAATTTTAAATTACACGAGCTCAAACAACTCAATATTTTTGTTGTTCGAAATACCACAAAAAACGTATTTAAATTTGTAAAATCTTGAAAATATTTCTACAAATGTAACAAAAAAAGATTAAAAATTAAGTTGGAACTTTTACTATCAGGGGCGTAGCTAGGGGGCTGGAAAGAGGCCCGATCCTCTTAAAATAGAAAATTTTCTATTTAGATCCTCTTAAAATGTAAAATTACACTTTGGCTCCCTAAAAATGATACAAATTTGATTTAATCCTTTAAAAATTATAAAGATATAGGCTATTAAAATGGTGAAATTACATTTTTATTATCGTAAAAATTATAATTTAATTTTGACCCCCTAAAAACAATTTCTAACTTCACCCCTATTTACTATATTGACAACATGATTTATTACATATTCTTCCTAAAACCTAAAATGATCACTTTTTCTCCCAAAAAGTTTTTGAAAATAATAAGGGTTTTTTAAAGAGTTTTGAGAGTTTGAGAAAAAATTCGGTGGGAGGAGAACTGAAATGGGCCGAGGTATATATAGAATCGAAATTTGACTCTCATAGTTGTCACCTTCTATGTATTAAATGGGCTGATTAAGCCATCGAGCAAATAAATTTGCAACACAAATTTCATAACTTTAAACTCGATATCCAGGTGAGTTAAAGTCGTGTTGACTATATTTTGCATTCGATCACTTGTGACATAAATAACATTCACTCTTGTGATGATTTGACATTATCTTGAACTCGACACCTGACAATGTTGAAGTAATCTCCTAAACAAATATTTTAAAATATATATTATAGCAAATAATAAAAAGACACAATTATGAAGTCAAAACCACATGTTAAAATGTGTTATTAGTCCCTGTACTTGTATAAAATTTAATATTAATCCATATATTTTACAAGTTAAAAGTCAATATTCCTATTTTTTTTCAAATTAAAAATCTTAGTGTAATCATTATCAACATCATCATTAATAGTTTTCAAGATTTGTCAATTTAATATGTTTATTTCCTGTCAATTATATACCACATCATATGAGGATATCTTGATTAAAATTTTAAGTTGATAAATTTTAACAAAAAATATTTACTGAGATTTTAAATAAATAAAAATTAAAACTTTAACAGCACATTTTAACCAAAACCACAATAACCCATTTGGAACGAATACTCACGACTCAAATTTGTACATAAATCAAAATCCTTATGCATTACTGGTGTTTGTTACAACATCAGAAGATAGAGAACAGCCAGAATCATGAATGGAGTTATGAACTGCAATAACATCAGAATCTGAAGCTTCAAAATCGACATCATCGCGGGGATTGACCGGAAAAATGATGTCCGGATAGCAATGGTCGTCGCCATGATTACTCTTCACTAACTCAGCATCAGCAGTTTCTTGAAGCTCCAATGCAAATCCTAGCCTTTCCATCACATCATTCATGAATGGCCGCTTCACTCCCATTTCTTGTATGCAACTTTCAGCAATTTCAACAAACACCTTTAAACACTGTGGAGCTATCTTTCCCTTCAGCTTTGGATCTATGGCTTGATGAAGTGTCCCATCAGCAATGCATTTTCTAACCCAATGAGCTAAGTTCATTTGTTCCATTGATACTCTCTTGTCCAGAGCTTTCCTTGCACATAAAACTTCAAATAGTACTACACCGAACGAGTATACATCGGATTTTTGGGTCAATGTATGACCGCGAGCGTATTCGGGATCCAAGTATCCCCATGTGCCCTTTACACCGGTATTGAGCATGTCGAGCTTCGGATCAAGTTTCGACAAGCCAAAATCCGCGACTTTCGCAGTGAATTTATGGTCGAGGAGAATGTTGCTGGTCTTAACGTCACGGTGAATCACAGTATACTTCACTTCTGTATGAAGGTAATTCAATCCGATTGCTGCCCCATGGCATATCTTGAGCCTTTGTTTCCATGTTAGAGGTTCGTTGGTAGTGTCGTAAAGGTGATCGCGGAGAGTGCCGTTGATCATGTAATCGTACACAAGGATCATCTCATTGTTGTCGTTGCAATATCCCACCAAAGAGACCAAATGAATGTGACGAAGCTGGGATAGCATCTCGATCTCGGTCTTGAACTCTCTTGCACCTTGTTTCGACTCTGGATTCAAGCGTTTGATGGCCAGTATTGTTTCACCATTATCCAGGAAACCTTTGTAAACATTGCCGAAACCGCCTACCCCGATAATCAAATCTTGATTGAAGTCGCTAGTGGCAGCTTTGATCTCATCTAGTGAAAACCGACGACACAATTCATCAGGCAGAGATGAGGTTTTCGCCCCGACGAATGATTTCCCTTTAGAACGATCCAGCAAGCAGCAAAAACATGATGGTTTATAGTGTGAACCATACTGCATCTTTCTATGTCGCCAAATGATGATGGAGCATACTAACACAAGCACAATCAACAAGCCTATACCACCAACACTGATAAAAATAAGCAATTTCCTCTTCGTGTCTTTTGAACTCTTTTTCTTGGTGCCTTTTTCTGGCAACTTGGGCTCGGGATTTGGTCTGCCAAGATTGCCATCGGAGTTATTCAACTTAAAGACTTCTATTCCATTCAGAAGAGCGTCTGCATAAGCACTGTATTCTTTATTAGGATGCAAAGCTATAAAGAGGGAATGTTCACTCTTAATATCACTAATGTTTCCAATCATAACCATATAGTCATGATAGATTGGTTTATATTTACCGCCAGCAGTTTCGATCGCATCGAATGCTGGCTCTGCGGTCTTGTTATCAATAAAGATCCGGAATCGCCTATCACTCGTCTTTTCTGGGGCCGGATCAAATTCACAGAAATGGAGTCTAACAAGGTACCTGAATCCCGAATCAACCGGTAAACTCCATGTCAAATTGTACAACAAGTTCTCTGTTCTGTTGTTTCCCATTGATCTAGCTGTTTCATATACATTAGCAGGAGCTGTGTAATCATGCATGTTAGAATAGTCGAGTTCAAGAGTAGTATTACTAGGAACAACACCACCTTCTATCAGATTATCAATGTCATTGTACCAGTTTCGATACATGCCAGTATCACTTGCAGCGGTGATTGATGGCCCCCCAACGTTTAAACGATGAACATTCTCGAGTGCAGTATAGTTATCAATCCAGAAACGTGTGTTAAGACCGATGAACTTAATGCCGTGATGATCTGAAGTCGAGTAATAGAGATTAGTAGGCATCGAGACAATTTCGATTCCATTGACAAAAGCATAAGAACCCTCCAAAGAGGGAGTAAAAGTTACATTGAGAGTTTGATTCTGCATCAAGCTTACACAGAACTCTCTAATCGACGACCCTTTCCTCGAACGATCGGCAGTAACGGAAGAAGTGAAGTTATTGAGCAGTGTATAAGGGCCTACCTTGACAGAGAAGAAATAGACAGAGGTGTCAAAGCCATGGTACAGAGCAGGATTGAAATAGAGCCTGATAAATTTTTGACCAGCAGTAACTGGGAACATGTAGGTGAATTCGGATTTAGACATTCTAGCAGTCATGTAAGGCACACCATGGAAAGAGCTGTTATGCTTTTGGACACTGGCCGACACTGATTGGTTACCGGACTCCGCGAACCACGACATGTTATCTCCGGTCCAATAACGACCATCTAGTGCTACAGAATTGCCTGAAGTTGAAGAACCACAATCTAGAGCAATATTA
Organism: Gossypium arboreum; assembly: GCF_025698485.1. NCBI lineage: Eukaryota > Viridiplantae > Streptophyta > Magnoliopsida > Malvales > Malvaceae > Gossypium > Gossypium arboreum. The sequence continues at coordinate 6,004,029 of NC_069073.1, read as the reverse complement.
TCAGCAGGGATATAAATTTGTGCACAAGTGAGAATTTGCTGAAGCAAAAACAAGAGCACCGCCAGAAACAACATCAGTACTAAATTAGGATCAAAGACTAAAGATACATCCTTTACTGTAACATAAATCTGGGGTTTTATAAATCAGTATGACAGAAGAAGTAGGAACAAATTGTAAGTATATATTCTATTATTTCATCTGCAAAAACATGTTTTTTGTTGCTACATTAATATTGATAATGATTGAGGTCAGGCAACTCTGTCCCACCATTTAAAGTTTTCTACTTTACAACCATTTAGCATATACTAACTTTCCCAATATGCCTAATTTATAATTCAACCCTTCAATTATTTTAAATAAATGGTTTGTTTTTTTCCAGGCAACTGCATGTGCTAAAGAATATTAGGAAAACGTTTTTCTCATTGATTCTCTCATAAAAAATCTCTTCTTCTTCTTCTTCTTTTTCAGATTTAAATGATTCCTTTATGTTTATATTGAAAGAAAAATATAAAAATGTTACATTGGAATTATTTAAAATTTGTTTTATTATTTGATAAAGTATAAAGTATTTAAAACAACAAATGCACGCGATCATTTTTTTTATTAAGACGACCAGCCCCTCTTTGTTGAGCCAAAAATACAAAGCGAAAATAATTTTAAAAAAAAAAACAAATACAGAACGATCAGCCCCTCTTTTGTGTATATATATATATATATATATATATATGGCGGATTAATATGGGTTTTGATTAATTATTTATAAATATGGATGAATTTGAGTAGATATAAAATATGTTAATATTTTAACTAGATTCGAACCCAGCTCAGCATATGAACACTCTACTCTTTCACCAACTCTGGAGAAATATTCAAGGGAGATAAGTGTAGACAAACTTACCTCGATAAATACAATTGTAAAAACAAAATCGAAAATTAATCTGATATCTTAGCTTATCCTCGATGTAACTCTAATTGTCTCATATAATAAGTTTATTCGATTAAGTCAATTTCAACACTTATATAATCAAATTTACACAATTTAACGCTTTCATAAAAATTATAAAATTATCCCTAATATTTTATCCTTTTTACAATCTAATCCCTAAACCTGAAATTCTAAAATTAACAAAATTTTACAATTTTCCATTCTAGCCGAATTTATTCACAAATTTATTCACAAACTAGGACAGTCCATATTCATTGAAATTTCACAAAAATTTCATGTATATTTTAACATTTTATCAAATTAGTTCTTTAACTAAAAACTATCAAAAATCACCTTAACAAAATAGTCCTAATCAACAATCAACACTTTAAATTCATCGCTTAACATCAAGAATAACAAAAATTCATCAATAGAAAAATCCAAAATCTTTAACAGTTTCGAAAACAGAAGTACGGGGTTAGCTAGATCTAGTTGTAACGATATCAAAAACATAAAAATTATAAGAAATAATTGAGAAACCCACTTACATGCAATGGTTTATTAATGGCCGAATGTTTAGCTTGAGAATGGTGTTTTTACTCTTCCATTTTCGGTGGTTCTAGCATTTTGGGAAGATGATAGTATTTTATTTTATTTTTTTTACTTAAGTTTTATTTTTCTTTTAACATATATTTTAATATTATAATTAAAATATTTTACTTAAAAATTCTTACACCAGCCGCCACTATCTTTTAAAAGTGGAATTTGTCATATTAACACTTGCAATAGTAACATTTAATCCATTTAGCACAAATAACCTAATAATAGTTTACTTTTGCAACCTTTACAATTTAGTCATTTTTACTCAATTAATTATCAAATCACTAAAATTTCTGAATCAAACTTCGATACACCTAAATAATCACTTCGTAAATATTTATATTATATATTTACGAGCTCGGTTTACAGAAATGAGGTCCCAATACCTCATTTTCGAAAACCACTCGACTTTCGAAACAAACCACTTGTCTTTATCTATTTGTTCATAAACTAAAATTTTTCAAATTCAAATTTTAATATAAAACTATAATTGACTCATATAAGTTAATTAATAATTATTATGGACTTATTTGTAGGATTTGTGGTCCCGAAATTACTGTTTTCGACACTACTGAAAAACGGGTTGTTACATTATGCCCTTATTTTATTTTACATGTACGTGGACAAATAAGAGAATAATTTTTTTTTATAATTTCTAAAGGTTAAATTCTGCTATTAGTTCTTGTACTTTATGAAAGTTATGGATTTAGTCCCTCAACTTTAATTTGGGCATTTTTAGTCCTTATACTTTTTGAATTTTAAAATTTCAATCCTCACCAAATGATAATTGTTAAATTCATTAAGTTCTATTATTTTTAAAATATGATATGACAAACAAATTATCATATGTGTATGCTACATCAACTTATTATTTCTACATATTACTCACTAAAAATTCAGTTAATGGATTAGCGACTATCATTTGACTCAAGATTGAAGTTTCAAAATTTGAAAAGTATAGGGACTTAGAATGGTCTAGTTGAAGAATATGGACTAGTCTACAATTGTATGCATAATACAAGACCAATAATTGAATTCAAACAAATGACTTTAATTGCTATTGTTTGGATTAAGACTAAAATTTTAAAATTCGAAAAAGTACAAAGACTACAATTGATCAAATTAAAATACATATACTAAATCTACAACTTTCATAAAGTACAATGACTAACAAATAAATTTAGCCAATTCTTAATTTGATTTGATTATGATAATTACATGTATCTCTTTTATAAAGTAAATCTCTAAATTATTTCAATATGATATATAGTTAATTATCTTAGTAATTTATAAAATTGAATTAAATCACGATTTTTAGTATAAAATTATACAAAATCAAACTCTATATATAATATTACATATTGAACTAAAATTCATATATAGTTTTAAGATTCATCCTTCTATTTAATTGCAGTTTGAAATAATTGGTTAATAATTTATTTTATGATGTATGCATATGAGCAAATAAGAGAATTTTTGGTAAATACTTGATTTGTTTTTATTAAAATTAATTAATTCTATTTATTGTTAATTGAGTTAATATCTCTAAATTGATTATATGAAATTGTTAATTAAATATATTTAAGGGATTGGAAGATATTATTAGTAGTTTTAAGTTTTATATATATATATATATATAAAACCTTCTTGCACGACAAATTAAATGAAAACTTGAAAGTTCATAGATAAGAAATAAGATTGTTAAAATCTGCTCCAAGTCTTTGTACTCTTTATATATTTGAAATTTACTTTTCAAATTTAAAACTGTTAATTTTTTTTGTTCAATTCATGTCTATTACAATATCATTCTTTTTATTACATGGCTATTAAATAATTTTTTATTTCAAAATACCACACAAACAAATTTCACAACAAAATAAATTAATTATATTAATAATTGAATCATCTTTTAAATTTGAAGATAATAATAATAATAATAATAATAATAATAATAAATTTTTAAAATAAAAGTAAAGGTACCAAAACTCAAATATAAAAAGAATATAAAAATGGGAATATATTTTATCCAAATAAGAATTATAAAAAATGTTGCAATCCTATGGTTGTTTCTTAATTTATAAATGAGTTACTTATTGTTACAATAGTTAAGAAGTGGCTTACTACATCTTACACAGTCTAATATATTTTCTTACACTCTAATGTATTTTCTTACTGCACAGGCCAATTTTGGGCCCAATTTCAAGGCCCATTTACATTACAAACCCTCAACCCAATTACCCTTTTTACAACAGTCCAAATACCCACCTAAATTAACCCAGCAGAGACCCAAACCCATACAATTAGCAAACCCTAACCAAACCCTAAGTTCAGCCAAACCTACCCCCCACTTGTGCCACCAACCCTCTGACGGCCCCATGCCCCTGACTGCCGGCCACCTGCTCCACCAGCACCAGCCATGCCCTGCAAAATGAGAAAGACATGCAACAGCAACAAAGAGAACAAACAGACAGTGAAAACAGGCTATAAAAGCCATGAAACAAAATGTAAAAAGGGTTCTTTTTTTTCTTTTCTTTAAAAAGTTCAAAAATATATAGAAATCATAGCACAAAAACAAGTATTTTGAAGCACAACCAAGATCAGAAAATCAAAGATATCAAAATAAAAAAAACTGGAAAACTAAAGGTGATTATTTTTCCTTTTTTTCATTTTAGTTTCGGCTTTAGGCCTATTTTATACATACATATATATTAAAAATATAACAAAGTATTAAAATGAACAACAAGAAAAAACGAGAAAAAAATTTACCTTTTTGAAAATCCGCCACTGTATGGTGGCTTGCCACCACGCCGGCGACGGGTCGACGATCGGCCGGTGATCAAAGACCTCACGAATCCCTCCTCTATCTTTTTCTCTCTTTCTCTCTTTCTTTTTTTTTTCTTTTCCCCTCACAAATGATTTTTTTTTTGAAATTAGGCCTATTTATAGCCCTCCAAAACGACGTTGTTTTGGAGGCTATACTTAAGCCCCAAAACAACGTCGTTTTGGCTTAACCCGTCTGCTGACCCGACCCGTTCCAAGGATCCGCATGTTTTTTCATCTGAGGGGCTAATTTCACTTTTAGCCCCTCCGCTTTTTCATGCATTCACAATCAGGTTCTTTTTTTGTTTTAATTCGGCCCTAGACATTGTCGTGCTTTTCAATTTAGTCCTTAGCCAAGCGCAGCATTTTAACAGTCGGGAATATTGCGCTTTTGGTCCCTTTAAGTCACACGCACATTGCAATTTGGTCCGATTTCCCTATTTTGTTTCCAATTTCACCCCAAGAATTCGATTTTGACTTCAATTTCATCCTTTTTTTGATTGTTTTTTTTTATTCTTAAATAGCATTTGTAATATTAATTTCACTAGATTATTATATCATTGTTATTTAATATTATTATAATTACTCTTAGTATTTAAAAATATTAGTGTATACTATTATTATGTACGTATATATATATATAGAATTATCTTAATTACTTTATATTATTATATTATATTTATTTTTATATTACATCATCATTTTTGTATTAATGTCATATAATATTAGTGTATATTTTATTATATATATGCATACGTATATATTTGTATATAGTATCACTTTCTACTTTATTTTAATATTTTGTATTATGTCTATGTATGTGAATTTAATATATTTTATGTATCATATTACATATATCTTTTATATATGTTATATATATGTTTAATACCATACTTTTATATATTATTATGTACACACATTAATATTATTAGTTATGTATCTTTATACTATTATAGTATATTCCTAACACCATTATTATTTATATATATATACTTTATGCAACATATTAATAGTTATGCTTTTATTATTATTATTATCTTCTTTGAAATATATGTATATTATATGTATTCTTTTAACATGTGCTGCATATATATATATTTTTTATTCTACGTTATGTATATATATATTTTTAATATTGTTGTTTGAATTATATGCCATCTTATGTATATATTTTAATTATATTTGATATACTATTCCTATGTATATATTCTTATCCTTATTTATTGTCATTAATCTTAGAACCTGCTTTTATTATATACGATATTTGATATATATATATGTATATTTACGTAATAGGATTTATATATATATTATTATTCTCAATATGTGTATATTATGTCAAGATTATATTACATATACATTTTCATGTATATATACTTTTTAATATTGTATTTTATCGTGCATATGTTTTGAATAACTATGTTATCTTTTGCATATTATATTATATATATATATATATTTCTTATATACGTTATGTACATACATCTTTCAACATTTATTATTATGTATATACTTTAACGTTACTAGTTATATATTTTTATCATTTCATATATAGTTCAAATAATATATATAGTATATTTCTAACATTATTACTACTTATATATATATATAGGTGTGTACAAAATATATTATGTACATACTCTTAATATCATTTTTATATATATGTATATTCATTGTTTTCTCGTATTTGATACTATTATTACATTTAATCTTGCATTTATTGTTATTGTTTTCTTATATTACTTGTCATACTCGTTATTTGCTTCAATGTATTTCTGGTTCCTTTATTTATTTTTATTTCGCATCAATTTGCTTAGCATTATTTCGAAAATCTTATTCTTGTTTTTTAATAAGTGAGGAAATGTATCGATTTAACATTACGCCGTAAGTTTCATCGCTATGTTGGATGGAATTTGTAGGCTCGTATTTAAACGGTATATCCTTCTCAAAAAACCGAAAAAAAACTAAAGTTTCTTATCTTTTCAATTCAATCATGACTAAATATTACATTGAACTCGTATTTTTGAAAATCCAGACAACACATGTTTATGAGATACCAATTTTGGGCGTCGCGAGGGTGCTAATATCTTCCTCGCGCGTAACCGACTCCCGAGCCCTACTTTTTCTCTGGATTTCAACGTAGACCCAAACTCAGCCTTCATTTGTTTTTAAAAAAAATAGATCTAATAGGTGTCCGATCACACCTATAAAAAAGGATCGGTGGCGACTCCTTGTTTATTTTAAAATAAAATTTCAGTTTTCAAGTTTTCAATAGATCGCCACAGTTAGCGACCCCGAACCAATTTTTTTTTTACGTTGCTACACTTACTGTTTATTACCTTCATAAAAAAATTATTATCTATAATTTAATTTTGTCGTGATTGGGAGTTTAGACTTGTTTATGGATAGGTTCGAAGGCCCGTTCGAAAAATGAAAAATTTAGTAAGAATATAGGCTCGAAAAATGGATTTGAACAAAAAAATAAGACCCATTTTTAAACAAATTGAGCCTCAAGTAAGCTTTTTTAGCTCGGACTCAGCTCGGCCCATATGCAACAAAAAAAAATTGCCGCTTTTTTATTATTATTTTACCATTATTTTTTCATTGTTTTGCTATTATTTCATTATTATATTGCTAATATTTTATTGTTAATGTTGGGGTATTGTACAACTTTTATTTTATTATTAATTTTTCTATTGTTTTAAAGGTGTTTGCTTGTTAAGTTGCACTTATCTTAGCGTTGTTTAAATATATTTTTCTGTAAAAATTTCATTTATCGAAACTATTTATTTTAATGTTTTTAATAAATCTAATGTATTATATTTTTAAATTTATTTTTATATAAAAAATTTCATACCGACGGATCAAATTCAAATTTTAATGTTTTTTATTTAGGTCTAATTTGAACAAATTTTTAATCTTATTTTTCAAATTGAATCTGAAAACAGACCTAATTTTCTTACATACAGCGGAAATACAAGTATAATTATTCAGTTGGCAAAAAGGACAAAAAAGCATAATGAACAATGATTGCCAAGCTGAAAAGTAATAAGCGGACACTTCACTCTTTCACTATTTGATATAACAATATAATATTTTAGCGGGTAAACTACATTATTAATCACTAAATTATAGTAAGTTTTTTATTTTGGTTGCTTAATTAAAAAAGTTATAATTTGATCATTGAATTATTAAAATATTTTCATTTAAGTCAATGAGCTATTAAAGTCGATGTTATATGACTTTCTTTATTTGCATTGTCTGCACCAATCGAAAGTTTTCTTTCCCCTTCTCTTCTACAGTTTAATTTTGTTTCATGAAATAGCTTTGGATGTCACAGATCTATGAACCAAAATTAAAATAGCTTTTTTTTCAATCTCTGACACTAACTATCAGATCTACTTGTATCTAAGATTTTTTTTACTCATCGATGAGTACTGATCCATCATATCTGTAGCGACGTAAAAAAATTTTGCTTAGCTCGGTCGCTAATTGTGGCGATTTATTGAAAAAAGTTTGAAATTTGAAGTTTGATTTTTGAAATAAACAGGGAGTCGCCACCGATCATTTTTCCTAGGTGTGATTGGACACCTATTAGATCTCTTATTAAAACAAATAAAGGCTGAGTTTAGGTCTACGTTAAAATCCAGAGAAAAATTTGGGTTCGGGAGTCGGTTACGCGCGAGGAAGGTATTAGCACCCTCGCGAATTGGTATATTATAAACACGTGTTGTCTTGATTTTAAAAAAATACGAGTTCAATATAACATTTAGTCGTGATCCAATTGAAAAGACGAGGAATTTTTGTTTTTCTCGGGTTTTTTTAGAAAGATATGCCGTTTAAACACGAGCCTAAAAATTCCATCCAACATAGCGGTGAAACTTACGACCTAATGTTAAATCGATACATTGCCTCACTTATTAAAAAACAAGAATAAGATTTTCGAAATAATGCTAAGCAAATTGATGTGAAATAAAAATAAATAAAGGAACCATAAATACATTGAAGCAAATAACGAGTATGACAAAGAATATAAGAAAACAATAACAATACATGCAAGATTAAATATAATAATAGTATCAAATACGAGAAAACAATGAATATACATATATATAAAAATGATATTAAGAGTATGTACGTAATATATTTTGTACACACCTATATATAAGTAGTAATAATGTTAGAAATATACTATATATATCATTTGAACTATATATGAAATGATAAAAGTATATAACTAGTAATATTAAAGTATATACATAATAATAAATGTTGAAAGATGTATGTACATAGCATATATAAGAAATATATATATTTACATAATATATTTAAAATGAACATATACAATATACATATATAATAAAATACATGAATACTATGATATTTTAAAAGAACATATATAAATAATAAGAAAAATATTATAATAAGTATAAAAATATCTATATATATATATACATGTATAATAATGAATAATACGATATACAAAAATAATACTAATAAAAATATATATACGTGTAATGAAATATATGTACTAATATTAATAATAAATATAAATAATATATACATAGTATGGTATGAAAAAACATAGATATATAAAGCATAGTACTAAAATATACATATAATATATAAGAATATATATGTAATAAAGTATTAAAAATTTGTACATGATATATATAATAATATGATGTTAAGAATATACATATGGAATATAATATTAAAAGTATGTATAAAAATGTATATATATATAATATAGTATTAAAATATATGCATAATATATTAAAGAATAATAATGTTATAAACAACTAGTAATAATACTTCATAAATATATATGCGCATTAAAAGTATACAAAATAATAATATATACATACAAAGTACACTAATATTTAAAGATAATAATAGTAAACATAATATTAATATTAAATAAAATTAATATTACAAATTTAATTTGAGAGCAAAAATGACAAAAAGGACTAAATTCGAATTAAAAACAAAGTTTTGGGTGAATTTTAAAATAAAAGATAAATTAGAGGATCTATTTGAATGCGCTTGCAAAAGTGGGGGGCCAAAAAAGTAATTTTCCCAAGTTTTAAAAGCAAGGCTTGGCGAGGACTAAATTGAGAAGCGCGACAAAGTTCAGGGCCAATTAATAAATACATATAAGCCTGATTTAAAACATCAAAAATGCGGAAGGACCTATTGCGCAAATAACCTCTAAGAGCAAAAACGCGTAGATCCTTGTCCGGAGCGGGTCGGATCAGGTCAGGTAAGGCTTAAACGACGTCGTTTTGGGGCTTAAGTGTAGCCCCCAAAACGACGCTGCTTTGGAGGGCTATAATAGGCCCATTTTCAAAAAAAATCATTTATAAACCCTTGCTTGGAAAAAAATTTTGGAAAAAGGATTTTTATTCATAAAGGTTTGTGGCTTTTTTAAAATGACAAATTTATTTTTTCCCTTTAAAAGGGCCCAAATTTCCTTTTGAAATTGGGCCTTTAAAAAATTTTTTTTCCCTTCGTTTATTCCCAAATTTGGGGTCCCTTTTTTTTAAATTTTTTTTTTTAATTTTATCCCTTTAACCCATTTTACTTTTAAAATTTTAAACCCCTGAAATACCATTTCCGGGCTACCTTAAATTTAATTTTTTAATTATCATATTTAATGCCTTAATGTTAATACCCTGAATTGCGATGGTTTTTACGGAATAAATGATTAAACTTAGCTCAAGCTTATACCTTATTTGTCATTTCAGTAGCTTCATCTTTGATGTTACTATTTACATTCTGACATTACGATTGCAGTTGAATTTCTATAAGTATGTAAATGCTTCAATTTATCATCCCAAGTTAATCATTTTTGATTAAGTTAAGTTGATTCACTCTGTCTGACTCGAACTATTCTTACTTAGCATTTAATGAAATTACATTGAAATTGTCAATTCATCACTCGAGTTAATTTTGATTTACTGTATTAATTGGTTGTTCAACTTACGAAATGCTCGATGCTTCATATCATCCTACTTGTTAATATGATACTTTGATCTAATAGCACCTATTTTCAATTTGTACTATATGACTTTATTCATTTGTTTATTAAAAATTTTCTTATAGATTATACTGGTAATCATCTGTAATCAGAGCATTCAAGTATTGATGCCCATTAATTGTAACTTCATGTTTATTATCTCTGGATTTCAAATAATGTTTCAATGTGATTATCAGATGGTACCTTCAAATTTTATCTTCGGAACATCTTGACTCTTCATCTTGGGTTCATTTGATCCGGTCAAGCTTTTGTGACTTTCAGTGGTTCATACTTTATCGTATCTATATTCTTGATTCAATGCTTCTGGTATTCAACTGCTTTAAGTTACATAGGTTTCTGTCAATCTTCGAAGTTTACTTTCGTTCATTCCTTGATATCTCTATTTGACATGAATGTCAACTTCTTTAGTACCGATTCCAAGGTATTTGTCATTCTCTTTTTGGGAATCATCGGTTTCTGATGTTGCTTTTCTTGTGTCAAATTGATATGTCTTTCATCTTCCTCGATTAGGCATTTATCTTTTTTGATTGGCTTATCGCTTCTTTCATATTCTTGGTCGTATATTAGTACTGAGCTTTCTTTATTGACATTCATTCCATCAACCTAATGACTTCATAGTTGAATTTCGTAATCATCGCATACTATCCATATTGACCATGAAAGACTTCGATGAGGAAATCTGATGCACTCTTCACCAATAACTGAATATTGCAGTTGCACATCATGTTACAATTTGGATAGGTCAAAATGATGCTACTTATGATGTGCATTCGTCAGCATAGTAATCATCATATTTGCTTTAGTCTCTATTAATTCGGGTCAACGATCGATCGCAAGTTATCTCTAAGGAATAATTCTATTCTTCTCAATGTAAACATGTCTCAATCCTTGATATATTCATAACATTCTAAGCTTCGCAATTGTCCATTTAATCAATGAGCATCGGTCTGTCACCATGGCAAAATGGACGTATCTAATTTGGATATACATCATCAGTATCTGTATGAATTTTGTGAACTCATTCACTAATCTCAGTGAAATGCACAGTGATACTAGACTAAAGTCTCATGTTCAATATAGTTTGCATTCCTGACTGTAGCCTTCGATTTATTTGCGTAACATTCAAGTTCATCGTGATAAATTATTTAGCTCATATACATTCGTCCTAAGTTCATTCGATACCCATTTACGCCTTGCTTATATCACTTTTGAGTCACGATAGTCTTCGTCAATAATTTAGTTATTCAATTCTTCATCTTTGCTGAATTCCTATTATTACTTCAATCCTTTGTCACAATCGAGCGTAGTAGTCTATGTGAATACTTCCAATATGCTGTGCAATGATTATGCAATTGTTGCATCGATGAAATTTGCCATGCTACGAGATGACAAGTACAGGAATAGAAATTCTGAAGCAACGTTGCGCATTCGTAAATCAGCTAATTATTTTTACTTTTGCTCAGCATTATTCTTGAGCATCGTTAGGATCTTCAGAAGTTCAGTTATACTGTGCAATTGGTAGATTAAGTCTAAGCGATTCTCATATGTCTTGACTTGCAAGATATTATTGCCTTCATGGATCTTGAGGCTCAGAACTTTTAGTTAATTAGCCATGTAGTCTGATGTCTGATAAATTGATCAAGTAACCAGAATATCATTATGTATGTGAAGTACTCTGGGTTATCATATTGTTATGTCAAAACCTTTTCATTTTATTAGGAATTAATGTTAGAATGCGAAAGTTATTTCAATGGATTATTAGAGATAATGTGCTATTAGTAGCTAAAAATTCTGAACTTGACAATTGTCGGATGCAATCATTATATTGATTATTTTTAGAAGTGAAAAGTAATTAGCTATAGTTGTGAATTATTGAATCATTATGTTATACAATCGTAGGAATATCGAGTCTTAAGATACTTTTTGCGAGTATCGAACATTTGAATATTTTATTTTCTGGATCAACTGACTTTATGAAATGAATAGATATTTCGATATAATAGTTGATATTCGTTTACAATTTGTATGGACAATTGCACTTTGATATAGCTATGATCCTGACATTAGTCATACTGTTCTTTAATAGCATTCATTTATTGGAGACATTTCATGCATTGAATGATTGATTACTGCACTTTGATTAATTTGATTTCTAATCGGCAAGTCACTTGTACATTTATATCATTCTTCCGATAGAGCAGACTATTGATTAGTTCAATTGAAGATAAGGTCTCTATTCTTCATCCGATTCTTATTCTATATTTTGTTAATGGTGATGCAATATTGGATTGCTATTACATCAACATCAGTTTTATGATTTGTTAAATTTAGTTTATAAATAGTATGAATTTGAAATGATCGTTACAATAACTTTGACTGATCATATCTAATTGAATTGAATGCTTGATAGAATTGCAATGTCAATCTTATGATGAGGACATGATTTAAAGATTGTTAGATGCATTCGTATGAAATGGATTCTCAAATCTAAATGAGAGTTTCATGTATGAATTATGTACAATTGAAAAGACTAAATGGTATCTTTCAAATCTGATTAGTAAACATGTTAATTTAGTAAAGTTAAATTATATTGAGTATTATTAAAATTATTAGGATCAAGTAATTGTTAATTCAATGTAATGACAATGAGCACTAAAGTATAACTAATGATAGATCAAATTAGTTGATAACATACGTAAATTATCATGGAATATATAGAAATTGTAATGTATGAAATTATAATAGTGAATTAATGTTACTATACTTGAATTATTAGATAATGGAAAAGTAAAAGTTTAATTTATATAATTAAGATTAGAAAAGGTTATTAGAGATAACAATCTATGAGTGGAATGTATTGTAGTAGTAGATTAATAAAAGTAATGAAGGATATTTATATGATTGATTAGTATAATACTAATGTAAATATTGAATTTATATGTTTAATAGAATATATTAATGTATTGTATAGTTAAAGTAAATGATTTAGTAATATTCATATAATAGAGAATTATATATTAAAATAGTAAGGTAATAAATATAGACTAGAATTGATGATAAAAGCGTAGAGTAGAATAAGAAATAAAAAGAAATTTGAGATAAGGCATCCTAAGTAATTGTAGTTTTTATAGGTTAATTTTTGAATATAGTTATGATAAGTATAAAGTTTACATGATATTATGAAGAGTTAAAAAAAAGTTTTAGAATTGATTGTTAATGAAATGTAGGTTAAGGAGGAAATTGAGGAATTGAGCTAGAAGTTGAAATTGAATGATATTAATCAGTTTGTTTAAATAATGTAATTAATGATTGCTAAATTATCTTGACTATGTTAATAGAAGTGAATTTTAATATAGAAATGAATATGAAGGTATCTATGAAGGTTAGTGAAAAAGAGAATGTATATGTAAAATTGATCATTGTCAATATGGATTATAAATTTAGTAATAATTTGATTTTAATGAATATATATGATTGTAATGTATTAACGATTGTGAGCTAAGATGAAATGATGTGATCGAAAAGTTAAATGGAAGATTTATTTCGTAAATCGGTTTTGATATTGCTATAATTTGAATGATTTATTTATAATTATCAATGATGATGTGATACATGTTTTACATATTAAAGCTAATGGATGATTTTGATCATCATTGGTAGATTTCTATTGACTGTCTAGAAGAATATTGGATATTCAATGATACATAGAATAATTTTCCTTTAAATCGATTATTGATCCATGATATTTGTATAATTATAATGTGTAATTTGTTCTGTCTATGTTATCAATGGAGCTATATGATCGTTAGTAGGTTAGTTGATGTTATGTGAATGTAGAAGGTTATTAGAAAGTAATTGTAATAAGTGTTAAAGTCAATTGTCTTGAATAACAATGATTTGTATGGATTCCATTCTGAATGAGGATCGTTATAAGTTTATAGCTATTTCAAAGCTTATTTATTACATGTCGAAACTAATTTAAAGTTCTTTATGATTTAGAATTTGTGCCAAATCTATTGTCATTCGTTGAATTCTTTTGTTAGAATTGAATTTTGATTACAATATTAATATGTAGTGTTCTTGATTGGAAATTCCATTAACCGTGGTAAATAGGATGTTATTGTATTTGAATTGTAATTTAAGGAATTTTAGTAATTCGCATAGTACCAAATGATTAGTATTGTATGATGGGTATAATTGATAAAATTGTACAGTAATATTGTATCAATACTTAAGATAATTACCAATGTGATTATAAGATTTACAGAGAATAATTCTACTTGACTAGCAATTTAGATTCTAGAATTATATCTAAATGGAATATGAATTTTAAGAATACGGTCTTATATGGTACATTCGATTAACTATTCTATTTGACTCATGCTTCAATGTTTTGGTAGTCAGACTTTATTGAAGTATTTATTATACATGGATAACTGTTATTTCTTCAAGAATTTTGACACTATTGAAAATCTGAATCTAGAACTAGTGTCTGAATGACTTCATTGATGTAATTTCAAAGTCTAATCAACTTGGATTTAGGTGTAAGCATCGATTGAAACTTTAATGCTGTAACTAAATTTGATTATGTCTGATACGATGCAACATTTCAATTGTGTTTCGATTCTATAATCTATTCTCTCTGATGAAATCGTTCATTAGAAACTTGTCTACATAATCAGCTCTGTATATTTTTGATTCATAGCATTAGATTCAATAAGTGCTCTTATCTTTTTCCGTATTCTGCTAATGATTCATGATGATTCACCTTCATTTGACCTGATTGCTCTTACATCTGGATGATCCGTCTTCCTGTAATTCTGGATTAGCAGCATTTGATCTACCTTGCCTAATTCCTAGTTCAGACACTTATGTTTTCCCTAGTATCTTGCTTTCCAACATCGTGCACTACAGGTTTCATGCCTTAGATGACATTCATTCAGGAACATGCTTCAAGCTATCTGAACATTAATCTCATTCTCGGCTCTTGTCAATACTTACGCATCTGTGTCTGAATGGACATACATTGTTACTATTCATGTGCTTTAAATAAAGCATGAGCTTTGCGAAGACCAATCTATCTTTAGGAATTTGCATTAGTCGGTATGATTGCAACATGGTTCAAGTACCCAAACACTTAGATTTATCCTATTGATGAATACACGTTGCTCTGATTCAGGGTCTATTAGTAGACAATTTAGAGTCATTCCATATGCTTGAGATTCTGACTTGACCTGGTCATGATCTGTAATGCTCCAGATGGCATTGCTTTCATATGTACTTTTGACTCATTGGTATCTATAATCATTGGATTGAAAATAGCTTCTATGTGGAATTAGCTACGGATTTTTTCGTATGATGTTCATATGATAACACGTGTGATAGCTTGTTCAGGTCTTGAAGATTTGTAATAGCATATTAAGTACAAGATTATCTGGTTACTATATTGTGTGAAATATAATTCTCACATTTCTGGGTTACTCATCTCTGATTAGCCCTTTCTATATTCTGTTATAATTCGCCTCTTCTCATATTATACTCATTTTCCTCATGTGTACTCTTTATAATATTTCCTATAGATTGATCTTTTTCCCATCTCTAGCCTTGTCTTAATCGAGATCGTCATATGCTTCTGTGTTTCATGGTACTTATCACTTGTGGTGAATTGCTTGTCTCTCCATCTCTAAATCCTACTTGTCTTGATGTTTATGATGGCTTGGATTTCATACAGGACATATGGTTCATTCATCTCTTTTGCCTAATCAGCTATTATGTATCGTCTCGTATTTAAGTAGCCTTTTTCGTCATCTTCTTATAGAGTGATTGTCTTTATAAAGGATTTGTGATGTCCTTCCTTGATAAAGGCACTACTTGATGCTCCTCATTTAGTCTTTTATTGTCATTTAGTATTCTGTTGTCTTTACTGGTGAGCACTTGTCTTCATCGGCTCTTACTGTGATAGAAAGCTGATCTTTCAATAGACGGTCTCGGTATAATGCGCAAAGTTTTGAAATAATTGCGGTTGGTTTGGTACGGAGTATGCTCATATCTGATGATTTTAATATGTCCAGTTCATGTAAGTCGGCTTATCGTACCTATTTGTCAATCTCCTCATTTACAAGTTGACGATCTTTAGTGGTTACTGATTTTATGGTATCTTGTTGCATTTTGCGAATAGGGTACTTAGTTTGTTAGGAAGTCATTCGAATGATTCTGGGATCTGGTATGGTGATCTCTTTAGTTAATCAT
This sequence comes from Gossypium arboreum, assembly GCF_025698485.1. NCBI lineage: Eukaryota > Viridiplantae > Streptophyta > Magnoliopsida > Malvales > Malvaceae > Gossypium > Gossypium arboreum. The sequence continues at coordinate 5,987,395 of NC_069073.1, read as the reverse complement.
TGATCTAGTTGTAATTGTGATATTTGAGTTTAGTGGTAATCATAGCTAGTTTTAGAGAACGTATCTTGATAGCAGTCTTGTGAATAGATCTTATATAATTTAAATGATACTTTTGTATCGCCATTCATCTAGTACTGGTCATTTCTTTACATATCGTACACATGTAATTTCAGATCCTTGGCAAAGGTATTAGATTTAAATGATAGCTCACCGTTATGTATGTGCATCTTCTATCATTAGCTTGTCATAAAGTCTAATTTCAGTCATTTGAAACATTTAGCATTCTTTCAATAATTGTTCACTAATATCATGTTGCAATTGGGTGTTCTTAGACTGGATCCAATCTGCTCAAATAGTTTATGGTGCTTTGCATCATAATGAAATCTCTGTACTTAAGAATACTCGCTTGTCGACTTAAAGTGATGCCCATGTGTCATGGCTATTGAAGTAATAGCAGATGCAGTTTTCAAGTATTTACTATGACTAATGATACTTAGTACGACGTAGTTCTTCATTTTCCATTTCGAACTAAACTTTAGAAATTATAGATTGCCATTGCATTTTTCTAACTTTACTTTGCTATTGATTCTATTTTGAAGCTTGTAATTTCCGATCTAGCCGTTTCAGTTTACTCTTCACCTTCATATCTAGTTCGATTACTCATCTGTTCTAGCTTGCTTGTATTCGATGCACTGAGATGTTCTATGATTGTGTTTAGACTTTGCCATTTAGTGATGTGAACTGATCTTGTCGTATGAATGCATATGAATCTATGATTGTGCTTGTTAACTTGTTGAGTATCTATTGATTTGAATTAGCCATTTTGCATTTTTGTTAGCTAGGTCACTTATCTATACATCCTTTTCATTCCTTTGAACTGATACTTTTACTAGACTTACTCAGAATCGTATTGTTCTTTTGTCATTTGTATGTAGCTTGATTTCTGATTCTTAATAATTGTTCAGTGAATTGGCATTTCTAATTAGTCATAACCTAAGTTGCATATTTGCTGATCTCATCAACCTTTTAACTATTGTGTACGAATGTTCTTAAACTGCAATTGATCATTTTAATGCGAAATGTCATGAATACCTAATATTAGATGAACTTCATAGTAATATGTCATGATGATATTCAATAATATTTCACTACAATTAGTTTCAGTGTTTCTCAAGTACGCTTTTCGTTTCAATTCAGTCTGATTCTTCTTGAAGCCATTTTTCCATATTGATCATATTCAGCCTTTTTTAACAATGAATGTCATTGTCTTTCAACTGATTCGAACTGAAGTTTCGACTTTCTTAGTTCGGATTCTCAAATCTACTTGCTGATAATTTAATGAGTTCGTAATATAGTCAGCTTTCCTTTTTACATTCATTCATGCCTCCTTCTATCTCGATTTTCTCTGACACTTTTGTTAAACCTTAGATTTATTGTTGGGTCTTGCTTTTCAATTCTGTGACTTTGTGTTTCATTGCTTTAATCATTCTTTATATCGTTTCTGAACATTCATCGCATTATCTTTTTCTCGTCAAATATGCTTGGCCTTTTCTTTCCGTAATTCAAGAATCGATTGTCTATCATCAATCTGTGACTTTCTCTGCCATTTCAACTTTATATTGTGGTTAATCTATTCTTTATCCAGATTCGATTGACTCTCAAGCTTTCACGTTATTCAACTTCTGTCGACTCTGTTACAATGTCTCCGAACTCTGGTGTTATTCTGGGAATCAGTTTCCTTTCGTGAACAATTGGCTGACATTATTTACTTGAATTCACAAATTTGTCTTAATTTGTGGAGTACGACTTCTCATATCTACTACTGTGAAATCGGTCATTTCTATGAGATTTAGCAGTATTTGAGTCAGTCTTCTAGAACTTCTATGAGGTATTCCAGTTGCTAATTCAATGAATTAGCGCATTCTTAAGATTCGATTCACAAACTCTGTCAAGACATTGGTAGAATGAGCAACGTTATGGAAATGGTAGGAAAATTGCTAATTGTACATTTGGATGAATGCTAGTGGAAACTGTCTATTTCATGTTTTCATATATTTCTTATTAGTCATTTCGACTCATTCAACGGAGTATTGTCTCAATGCTTACTATTGAAGGATCTCATTCAGGTTTGTCAGATATACGAATTCTGTCCTCAATTACTATGGTACAATTTCGGTAATCGCGTACGTTTAAGTCTCCACATATGCCATACACTTGGAGCGATTACTTAAGCGACATGCCTATTCGCAATTGTTGCTCGATAATCTTCTAGTAAGATTCCACCATATTCATCGTAAGTCGCAGTTATTCGAAAGTGCGTTCAACTTTTAAGTCGAAGGATAGGCCATCTATTCTATTTCAGCATTAGAAAACGATGTTGCAGAACTAGAAGATTGAACCATTTTATTCACGATGTTTATAACGTTCGACTATCTATGCATTCAATCTTAAATCGAATCCATGTACATCGGATAAACCATTGCACTAATTGTCTATTATACTTCAATAGACATTATAGTCCAAATTCAATTTTACTTATTTGAATTATCAACCCATTCTTTTGAATATGTAATAATAGACTCTAGAGCAATGGTTCAAATCCAGTATATCTTAAGCGACAATAAGCGAAATAAGGTCTTCGTAATTAGGATTATATTGACAATTCTACGTTATTTAGGTGCTTTGAGTTCTAATGACAGGTGTACGTTGATTGGTGACAGGGCGTATCAGTGCTCTAGTTAGTTAGGTCAATAGGTTTTTTGAGTATTTTGATCAGAAAGTCCACTTGAATCAAGATTTAAGTTCAAAGATAACAGTCAACGTTAATGAGGAAATTAAATCGAGACATAATTAGCATTATCGATATTGAATTAGATTACATTGAGCGTAGTTAATAATCGAAGGCAGTTTTAGATTCTAGCCTTGTATTGTCATGACAAATCGCGGTTAAATCAACCGATTTAGTTAAAACTAAACGACTATATTAAATAAAATAACAATTCCGATTTAAATAGAATATTTAAAACGCTTTAACATGAGAGTTAAATTAAATTGAAAGAATAAATTTATTTCAACAATTTGAAAGTACATCGACACAATAGATATCTATACAGAATGTTGCAACTTGTAGATTAATATGTACAGAAATTTTATCTATCGAAAAGCGAATTTGTATACGTATTTTTCATATAAATGGTTACGCTTTTGAAACTAGTAAATTGTCACATTGCACTTAAACTAAGAAGATAAAATACTTATTAGTTATATCAAATAAGAATTAAAGCATAGTTCAGTCAGCATTATAAATATGAAGACAAATTATTTTAAAGTCGATTTAGTTCAAAAGTATAGACTGTCAGAATATCGGATCTATAAACACATGAGATATTTATAATGTTCTAAATATCATTATTGTAATAATAATAAAGATATCAATATTATAATGACAAGTTAAGCTGGATATATGTCCTACTTAATAAAATAAATAATTTAAATCATTGCTAATTATCATAAAAAATAAAATAATACATATACTGTATAATAATATGATATAAAAATAAATTAATAGATTGAATATTCAATATAAATGAAATAATAAGAATATAATAGAATATATTAAGATATATAACATATATAAATATGAAATAATAAATAATATAAAATACTAAAATAATTTGAATTGTAAAAAATATAATATATAATAAATATTATAAAATAATAATATATTACAAATAATAAAATTATAATAGATAATAAATTACATATATACTAATATAATTTAATAATTATTTACAATTAATATTAAAATAATATAAAGTACTATATTAACTAATAATATTTAGATAATTGTTAAATAAATAACTTGATTTAATTGTAATATTACTATGATAAAAAATTGAACTATTAAAATATTATAGTTGGATATATTAAACTAAATAAAAATATATAAATAGATGATAATTTAAAATTATGCTATATACTATAAATTGTATATAAATAAGATAATTATGAATATAATAATGCATAGTAACCTATATATTAGGATAATAGTAATATGGATATAATATAAAATGATTATAATTTAAAATAATTTATAAGAATAAAATATTAATGATAATAGAAAGGTGATAAATTTATATTAATAATGTGAAAGTAGTAAATAGAATCTATAATTATTGAATATGTTACTAAATACAAAAATTAATAATATGAACTAATGTAAAATTATAAAATGACATAAACTTATAAATATAAATAAATTTAATATTTAATACAAGTTCTATATTCATAAGTATATTATTAATGTCATAAATACATTTTATATAAATTGAAATTTAGAATTACATATAATAATTTAAAACTTAAAAAGATTTGACATCTAGTGACTTAATATTAGAATATTAAATTTGTAATAAATGTACAGAATTCTAAATTTTAATGAGCTGCTTGGAAAGCTTTAATCAGATCTTAAAATGACACAAATTAGCATATATGGTAAAATAATAATTCAATTGAAGGATAAAATGGAAAAAAAATAAAGATAGTGAAAGAGTACAGATGGAAGGCATAGTATTCCGTATCGGTAGATCCATAACGACTCTAGGTACAATCACATGGGATGAATCAGAAAATCATTTAGAGCAATTGAAGTTTAGTTTTGATATTGAATATAATGTCGTTAAATTAGTACATGATCAATACAGCATGATAGAATAATAAGTAAATTTTAACTAATTAAATTGAATAATTACGATGTTACTTTTACTAATGCATAATGTATTAGATTTAGGACTTATTGACAGTAATGCTGTTGGCGTCATTGTGTTAATGCCAATGCTGCGATTTGAACAAACTCGTATTATCGATTTGAAGCATTATGAAATTTCTATTTACTATATTAGTATTATATAGTCTGATCGTGATGAGGTGGCGATTGACAGGTTAGCGATGGTTGGAATGCAGCTGTGGTTATTTTATCAGGGAGTTTATAGTTGTTATTTGTAGTGGTTGTTTGATTTAAATGGGTTATGGGTAATGGGTAATATTGGTTTGATAGAAAGGCTAGTTTTGGTACGAGTAATCAACATTTCTCAAATATCACTCTTTTGCCCCTGGTTGAACTTTGTTCTTGCTTTGAGGCTCTTGTATTTGTCAAATTTTCGTCCAGGTAATGCTTAACATTTCTTTTGTTTAGAGTATGTCATTTCACTATTTATCATGTAAATGAGCCACATAATAAGATGCATGCAAACAGTTAGGTAGGGGCAAAAATGCTACCTCATATTTATTTATTTCAAATGTAGCAAACAAAGAAAGTTAATCAATGATAGTAAAAAGTGTCGTAAAGAGAAAAGGGATCGCATTCAACGGATACAAATGCTCTAGACATTCAACATATGAACTCTTCCACGTTCCTTCATCTAGAATCTTTTCGAGCATGGCTTCTTACGTAGAAGATTTCGAGCTTTCATAACTGTTTCAAATACTGTAGTCTTACTATTTGACCCACTGTTCAAAACGCCTTGCTTTTTTAAGCCCGGGTTTCCTTCATTAGAATGCCCTTTCGGGTTTTCATCCTAATCTTTTGTGTTAATCAAGATGCCCTTTTCAGGTTTTCATATTGATCCTCTTTTTTCTTTTTTTTTCTCTTTTTTTTTAAGATGCCATTTTCGGGTTTTCATCTTGGTTTTTTTTTCAAGCATAATATTTCTTTACAGCATCTGAATTCACTGGATTCGGTAACTCTTTCCCATTCATCTCGGTGAGAATCAAAGCTTCGCCCGAGAATGCCTTCTTTACGACGTATGGACCTTCCCAATTTGGTGCCCATTTTCCTCGGAAGTCTTTTTGTATTGGGAGAATCTTACTCAGCATGAGTTCTCCTTCATGGAATTCTTTTGGTCGTACTTTCTTGTCATGGGCTGCGATCATTCTTTTCTGGTACATCTGTCCATGACATATTGCCTTTAAACGTTTTTTTCGATGAGGTTCAACTGGTCATATCGAGCTCGAATCCATTATATTTCTTCTAGTTTTGATTCCATTAAGACTCGTAGAGAGGGGATCTCAACCTCGATAAGTAGCACAGCTTCCATTCCATAGACCAGAGAGAAATGAGTTGCTCCCGTAGATGTCCGCACAGATGTACGATATGCGTACAAGGCAAATGGTAGCTTTTCGTGCCAGTCTTTATATGTCTTGGTCATTTTCCCAATAATCTTCTTAATATTCTTGTTGGCCGCTTCAACAGCTTCGTTCATTTTTGGGCGATAGGTTGATGAGTTATGATGCTTTATTTGAAATTGGTCACACACTTCTTTCATCATCTTGTTGCTCAGATTCATGGCATTATCTGAAATGATTCTTTCAGGCAAACCATATCGACAAATTATTTCCTTTTTAAAAAACCTACAAACTGCAGTCTTCGTCACATTGGCAAACGAAGCGGCTTCTATCCATTTTTGTGAAGTAATCAATAACCACAAAAATGAACCAGTGTCCATTAGAAGCTTTTGGGGAAATTGGTCCTATAACATCCATGCCCCACATGGAAAAAGCCACGGAGAAGCCATGACGTGGAGGGGCGAAAGGGCTAGATGAATCTCATCACCATAAATTTGGCATTTGTGGCATTTTCGTGCAAAACTGATGCAGTCACTTTCCATCGTCAACCAGTAATAATCGAGTCTCATAATCTTTCTCGCCATAGTGAAACCATTGGCGTGCGTCCCACAAGTTCCTTCATGAACATCTTTCTCTGCTCGCTTTGAACATTGAAGTCAACGTGGCCAGGGCATCAGCTAACTGGTTTTCTTCTCGTGGGAAGTAATTAAAAGTTATTTCTTTGAATTCTTTAATCAACCACCTTGCGAGATCATCAGATTTGACTAATTTTGAATCCCTCACTTCCCAATCTCCACGGATTTGATAAATCACCAATGCTGAGTCTCCGTACACCTCTAAAATTTGGATGTTTCGTTCAATTGCTGCACGAAGTCCCATGATGCAGGCCTCATAGTCCGCTATGTTATTGGTGCAGAAAAAGTTCAGCCTAGCAATGAACGGGTAATGGTTCCCTTCTGGTGATACTAAGACTGCTCCAATCCCATGCCCCAATGCATTCGATGCACCATCAAAGCTCGTCTTCCATGACTTCTCTTTTGGTGACTCGCATTCTTTTTCCGTGATGCACATCAAGTCTTCATCCGGAAAATCAAATCTCAATGGCTCATATTCCTCTGTTGTTCGAGTTGCTAAGAAGTCAGCTATTACGCTCCCTTTTATCGACTTTTGGCTCACATAGACGATGTTGTATTCTGATAGTAAGATCTGCCATCGTGCCATTCTTCCTGAGAGTGCAGGTGATTCCATCATGTACTTTATTGGGTCCAACTTTGAAATTAGCCATGCCGTATGATACAGCATGTATTGCCTGAGTCTCCGAGCTACCCAAACCAGAGCGCAATAGTATTTTTCTATGGACGAATACCTTGCCTCATATTCAGTGAACTTTTTGCTGAGGTAGTAGATCACCTTTTCTTTCTTTCCTGACTCGTCATGTTGCCCCAGTACGCAACCCATTGATTTTTCGAACACTGTCAGATACAAAATTAATGGTCTGCCTAGAATTGGCGGTATTAGTACCGAGGGACTAGACAAATATTGTTTTATCTTGTCAAAAGCCACTTGGCACTCTTCATTCCATTCTCCGGGATTATGTTTTAGGAGGAGTCGAAAGATTAGGTCGTATTGGTTGGTAAGCTGAACGATAAATCGGGCGATGTAGTTTAATCTCCCTAAAAATCCTCTAACTTCATTTTGTGTGCGCGGGGGTGGTAACTCTTGAATGGCTTTTATTTTATCTGGATCAACCTTGATACCTCTTTCGCTGACAATGAAGCCTAGCAACTTTTCCGAGGTTACCCCAAACGTACATTTGGCCGGATTGAGCTTTAGCTGAAACTTTCTCAGTCTGTCGAACAACTTCTTCAGGTTCGCTACATGCTCTTCTTCCCCTCGGGACTTAGCAATCATATCGTCGATGTAGACCTCTATTTCTTTATGCATTATGTCATGGAATAATGTTACCATAGCCCTCTGATATGTTGCCCCAGCATTCTTTAACCTAAATGGCATTACCTTGTAGCAGAATGTTCCTTACATTGTTACGAAAGTAGTTTTCTCCATATCCTCAGAGGCCATCTTGATCTGATTATACCCAGAGAATCCATCCATTAAAGAAAACAATGAATGCTTTGCTGTGTTATCCACCAATGTATCAATGTGTGGTAAGGGAAAATTATCTTTGGGACTTGCTCGATTCAGGTCATGATAATCCACGCACATTCGTACTTTGCCGTCTTTCTTTGGTATCGGGACTATGTTGGCCACCTATTCTGGATATTTGGAGGCTTGTAGGAAGCCAGCATCAAATTACTTCTTGACTTCTTCTTTTATTTTCAATAACATCTCAGGTCTCATTCGTCTTAACTTTTGTTGAATGGGTTTGCATTCTGGCTTTAATGGGAGCTTATGGACTACTACATCTTCATCCAATCCTGGCATGTCTTGATATGACCATGCGAATACATCTTTGTACTCGAGGAGCAAAGCAATAAAATTATGCCTGGTGCTCCTTGAAATGGAGGTCCCAATCTTCACCTCTTGCTTCCTTTCTTCAGTTCCCAAATTTATTGTTTAACAGATTCTTGATGAGGCAAAATCTGTTTATCCTCTTGTTCCACCATTCTTAGCAGGTCAGGAGACGAGACATAGTCTTCAGCATTTTCTTCAACTTCAAATTCTCCTAAACAAATAGCCTTCTCAAAATCAATTTCAGGACTCGTAACGGGTTTCTTCATGCTATTGATATCTGAGCACCTAAAAGTTGGATGGAAAAGGAAACTATAGAGGGGCATCCCAGTATTGGAACCAACAAACGAAATGTTATGGCATGGTATGAGGTAAATGTATAGATATGCTATGAAATGAGAAGATGATCATGAAATTAGTGATAATGCGAAAGATCGTGACAAAATACATCTTCATTGATATTCATTTAAATGATAAAGAGCGAATGCAAGCTCTTACAAAAGAATTCTATTATATCTAATGATACAATAGAGGGTTAATGTTTGAGCATTACTCTGAATACTTATAAACTACAAGAAGGTCCTCAGCAGTCCAATTGTTCAACATGAAACCAAGAGGACAAGGGCGTATCTGTAATGAACCGAAAGTTACGGTATCGGAAATTGAGTCTTGAGTACTTTTTCCGTGAAATTTATTCATGAATATTTATTAGAAATATTTATGAATTATAGTTGAATGGTTATTTAATGTTTGATTAAGTTAAGTAGCTTGAATTTAGAATAATGACTAAATTGCATACGGTATAAAAGTTTAATTATAGATTAAAGATTAGTAAAAGGGACTAATCTAGCAATTAGACCCTAAGTGCCATGTGTGTGAATGTATGATATAACATGTGTAATAGTTGGTATATATGTGTAATAGTTATAAGATATTTTATGTTATAGCTATTACACATGTTAATTTATATTTTTATAGGTTAATAATAATATAATATAGTATAATGAATAAATAATAATGAGTAAAGAAACATAGAAAGAGTTACAGAGAGCAAACGTGAGAAAGAAAGAAGGAAAGAAAGAAAAGAAAAGAAAAGGGAAATTTGAGGATTAAGGCCCTAAAGTTTAATTGGTAAGTTGTTTTAGCTCATTTTCTTATGATTTTTATGTTTATGGATGCCTAATTCAAAGTTCTACATGTATGAGGTTAAAATGAAGAAAAATAGAAAATTTTAGATATTGATTTGGTTGAATAAATTGAGGTTTTATGGGTTAAATTGATAGGAATTGAAGTTAGAAGTGAAAATTGAGTGATTTATTAAAAGAATTCTAAGTTAGGTTTAAATAGGGATTAAGTTGAATAGAGCTCAAAATTTATGTTTTATAATGAATTTTATGAGTTAGAAATTGTTAATGAGTTGATTAAAGAGAATATGAAGCTTAAGTTAAAGAAAAAAGATTAGTAATGGAAAAAGGACGAAATTGGAATTTTGTAAAAGTTTGATAGAAAGTGAAAATGTGTTTTATGAATTAGTATATTGATGATTTTAATTGTATGATTGTTAGTAGCAAACGTAGCACCGGATCGTCATCAAAGAAGGAAAAGAGAAAGTGAGCGAAGATATCGATTAAATTCGATAAATAGTGGTTTGTATTTCTATAAACCGAGCTTAATCGTTATTGCTATATTTGATATTTATATTGTATGAAAATGTGAATGAGGTAAGTATTTTTACCATATTGAAATGAATGTGATTTTGAATACCCTATTAACGATGTCGGGCTAGTCGGATATAGTTGACATGTCATAGGAATTAGAAGTATTGGGATATTCCGACATTGAGTCGATGAGACACTATGTGTCGACTCTTCGTTAAAGTTTGGATTTGTTCCGATGAAGTACTTTGTGTACTATAATGTTAAAGTTCGGATTTGTTCGATGAAGCACTATGTGCTTATCCCGGAGTGTGGGTTGGATCCGTGTATCCGTTAGTGTCCGAGTTATGTTAATAAGGGTAAATAAAGTAAAGGTTATTAAAGTCTTGATTGATATTGAATAATAGCAATAATGTGTTTGAATTACCATGTTTTAAAGTTGATTAAGCTATTGTTTATAGAAATACCACTGAGAGTATTCTCAGCGTACGGTTTGTTTCCGTGCGCAGGCTAGGTACGAAAGTATAAGGACTCAGCATACAAGCCGATCCCCAAACTCAAATTGGTGAAGTTTCTATCTTTTTGGAAAATGGCATTGTGCCTAGGATGTCTTTTGGTTATTTTGAAAGTATCTAAGTTGTTAAGTGATATTTTGGTATGTTTTGTAAATGTTACCAAAACCTTAAGTATGGTATGTTTTGATATGTTAGTGAAGAGTAATAAGAGGAATTGTTGGTAAATATGGATGAGAAGAAATGATAATGTTATAAACTTAGTTATCAACATTTTATACTAAAACAGATTTGGACAGTAACAGTAGTCCAACTTTGAAAATATACCAAAAATAGTATAAAGTGAATTAGATGATGAATAAAATATGTAATTGAAGCTTAATGAATCTATTTTTATATGGAAGAAACAAAATAGGTAAAAGAGTTGTATTTTATGAGATATTTACGTTTTGGTAAAACAGGGTTAGAACAATTTCTGGATTCCCTGTTCTGACTTTAGAAATTCACCATAAATTGTGTATTAATAATTAGGAATCAAACTTTATATGTATGGATTCCTTATTGAGTCTATTTTTAATTGAAACAAATGGAATAGTCATTGGATTTCTGTACAAGAAGAAATTTGATTCGTAGTACAGAAGGGTCAGAGTAGCCAAACCCTGAAATAGGGGAGACTTCTTCTAATAAACTGTACTAATTGGCCTGACTAAAAATTCTAGAAAAAAATTAGTAGGTAGATATATGAGTCTAGTTTCAGGGAAAATTTACGGAATTGGATTTTGAGTTTCGTAACTCAAGATATGATTTTTTTAGCGACCGTGACGCAGATAGATAGTTTACTACGAAAACTGTTTAAGTGCTAAGATAAGTTTTGTAATGTCTCCTGCTTGACTCCGGCAACGGTCTCGGGTAGGGGGACATTACAGTATCGTTGAAACATCTTTAATTGCCTCACTTCCTTTGTCAATGACATTTATACTGACATTCTGAAGACCCCTTTCAATTAATAACAGCGTGCTTTGTATATTATCCTGTCCGGGGTATATCATACCTGCAGATGTAAATGTTTTTGACAAAGGAGGGTACGTTATTGGCTCCCATTCCAATTCTCGACCTAAGGTTCTTGCAATCCTTCTCTCCTGGTCCTTCTTCCACTGTTTTCTTCTTTGACGCACATCTGGTTGGAACCCTAAACCGTATTGAGCTTTATGATGTACCGGCTTTAAGGCCCTGACTATTTCTTGCAGATACCTTCTCAAACCTTTCCTTGCTCGGGCTCCTCTTCCCACAGTCATCTTATTACCCATCCTGGTATTTCTTGACATTTTTGGCGTAGGAATTCTGTTTCCCTCAGCGACGAATGTGGCATTGACAAATTCAAGGGATCGGAAGGAACATTCTAAAGCATCTTTACTCACTTCAATGTATGGTGTGTCGGTAGAAATAGATGCTACTATCTTCTTCTCCCTCGATGGTGACCAAACAGCCATCCATGATGAATTTCACCTTTTGATGGAGGGATGATGGGACTGCTTCAGCAGAATGGATCCAAGGTCTTCCCAAGAGACAATTGTATGATGGTGTAATGTCCATGACTTGAAACTCAACATCGTATATGTAGGGACCCACTTCTAGAGGGATCTCGATTTTTCCCAAGACTTCTCGTCTTGTTCCATCGAATGCCCTTACTGTAGAATGGCAGGGCCTTAGATAGGACAAATCCATCGGAATCCTAGAAAGTGTGGCCAAAGGCATGACATTGAGTGCCGATCCATTGTCGATGAGCATGTTCAGTATTATATAGCCCTTACAACGGGTTGTGATATGCAATGCTTTCACTGAGCCTCTACCATTGGGCGGTATTTCATCATCACTAAAAGAAATAAAATTATCCGCATTCAAGTTGTTCACCCACCTATCCAGTTTTTCAACGGATATATTGTTTACCACGTAAGCTTGATTCAACACCTTTAACAAGGCGTTCCGGTGAGGTTCTGAATTTAACAGCAGAGATAATACCGAAATTCGTGCTGGCTACTTACTCAATTGTTCCACCACGTTGTACTCACTGTGCTTAATAAATTTTAAGAATTCCTGTGCTTCCTCATCGTCTACAGGCTTTTTAGCTTCTTGCTCAGGCATAGTTTCATACTCATCTTCGGTCACATGCATCGGTGCTTTTCCTTTCTGTTTCAAGTCACTATTTTTCTTCACTGGTTCGACCTCTTTCGAATAACATCTCCTACTACGAGTGAAATGACCTACTTCCCCAACAGTTCCAGTCATGGCCTTGGGTTTTTCATCTTCCCGTGTGACGATATTGACGTCGTATTTCCATGGTACTGTTTTATTGTCCTTGTAGGGGAAAGGAGATGGCACCTCAATTATCAATTTTGGTTTCACCGACTCTTTCTTCGCGTCGTAATAAATTATTAACGGTCGGTCGGCGCTATACGGGAAACCTGACGATTGATGGTCAGAGGCGCATGTTTCTCCTCCATCGGCCTCTTCGCCTTTATAAAAGATCTCAATCTCTTTATTATCCATCATGTTTTGAAGTACCCTTTTAAATTCCTCACATGACTGAATGCCGTGCCCTATAATTCTGTGGAAATAGCAAAAACCTTGATCTTTTGTATTCCGTCCCTCGAATACTCTGTTAAGATGACAGAGCAGCCCCTTTTCAACTAGCACCTCCCAGATTTTCTGCAGAGATGTTCTTATTTCAGAAACCCATCTTCTATTTTGCCGTTTGTCCTCCTCTCCTACTGTGCTCACATTCCCTTCGGTGTGGTTTGGAAATGGGTACCCGGACATACCGCCAGTGCCATCAAATCGCAAAATACCCACGTCGATGAGTTATTGAACTCTCATTTTGAAGGCCAGGCAGTTTTCCGTAGAGTGCCTCTGGTTCCCGGTATGGTATGCACAACTAGCATTTGGATCGCACTATTTCGGGTATGGAGGTTTTAGGGGTGTCATGTAATAGGGAGATATTAATTGCTTCTCCAGGAGTTTTGGGTACAGTTCCCCATATGACACAGGAATAGGGGTGAATTGCGGTCTCTTGAGATTGGGTTTTGTTGGTCTTGGTTTATTTCTAGGTTGGTTTTGAGCGGGTAGAGTGTTTTGTGGGAATGTAGTGACGGGCCTTTGGTTGTTCATGGCGTATACAGTATAAGAAGGAGGTGGTGCTTGGTAATAAGAGGTCTGAGGAGGATAATAGAAATTCGAAGGATGATAATTTCGAGGTCGGAGTTGGTTTGGATATGGATTAGGGGTATAACGGCTTCCCATTCCCACCATATGGGCTTCTGGTTCTTTCTTCTTCATGGGCGCTACCCTTCTTGAACTTTCTTGACCTTCCATTCTACCGCTCTTGACGGCATTCTCTATAAGCTCACCGGATATTACAATATCCCCAAAGTCCTTCGTAGCATTTCCCACTAATTTGTCATAAAACGGTACTTTCAAAGTATTGATAAAGAGAACGGTTATCTCCGTTTTTGTTAGTGGGGGTTCCACTTGGGCCGAGATGTCCCTCCATCTCTGCGCATACTGTCTAAAAGTTTTTGCAGCTTTTTCTCCATCATTTGCAAAGTCATCCGATCTGGCACCATATCCGATACATGCTTGTACTGATCACAGAATGCTGATGCCAAGTCCTTTCAGGATCGGATCTTTTTCCTACTAAGCTGGTTGTACCACCGAAGAGCTGATCCTACTAGACTATCTTGAAAACAATGTACGAGTAGCTTGTCTTCATTCACGTAACCCGTCATTTTCACGTAAAACATGACAAGATGCGCCTTTGGACATATCGTGCCATCATATTTTTCCAAATCGGGCACCTTAAACTTTGGAGGTAGAAACAGATCGGGCACCAAGCTGAGTTCTTTGGCGCTCAATGCAGAGAAGGCTTCAGTACCTTCTATCGCCTTGAGCCTTTCTTCCAAGCTCCTATACTTGTCCTGAACATCATGATCATTCATTTTCAACTTGGCTGTTTCTACTAGATCATCCAAATCTGGAACGAGTGTATCAGCAGGACTAGCCCCCGGGTTTGATACAAACACTCCCTGCCCTATGTGAGCAGGTGGCACCGCCCGTTGCTCCAGGTCTGTGGGTTCCCCTTGGGTGTACCCTCTTTGTGTTGCGTGGGCATGTGGTGGAGTGAATCCTGGGGGATAGAGCGGATCTTGACTGTGATTAACTCTTGACCAAGGTTCCTCGACGTTAGGGCTCTGCATGGGTCCCTTTCCTTTAACTAAAGCTGACATCATTTCTATCATTTTGGCCATTTCGTCTCTTTGTTCGAGTGATTCTTCTCGAGATCTCACCATTAAGTCTCTTGTCTCTTGCTGTGACTTAACCAGTTGTTCTTGTAATTCCCTCTGAACTCTTTCCATCCTTTCAATTCTTTCATTGAATTCAGCCTCCATTGCCCTAGCTTGTCGACGCGTTCTATACGAATGACGTAGTTCCAGTCTCATGGTATTACAACTGCGAATTGTATGTTTAGCCCTCAGCGAATGATTATAGGATATGCAATGAATGAATGAATGAATGAATGAATGCATAAATGTCGAATGAATGTTAGTCATAAAACAAATACAAGAAGTTAGTGTTGATTTCAAGATAGCCCCTATTTTAAGCATTTCATTCATCAAAAGAGTTCATTACAAAACATTTTGCCATTTTTGATTCAGCTATTACACAAACTTCCTAGCTATATCACCGTATTTCTTTACTCGCGCTAAGAACTCTGATATATGTTTGATCTTTGACTTGGAGGGAATTGGTAAATGAGAATTTCAGCTTCTTCCGATAATTGTACCACGTGCATGGCTACCCCACGAACTTCATTGATCAAATAGCTAAGTTGCATTTCTTTTTCTTGGAGGCCCTCTTCGTAAGCACGAACGTCTCTATCATACTGACTATCTTTTTCTTCCAAAACCTTCAAGAGAGTATCTAGTTGTTGTCGACGATCTTGCAGCATATCCTCTAACTCTCGTATCCTTTCTTTTAGTTCTTGACGTTTAGATCGACTAGTCATTACCTCGGCAGACACAGCTTCATATTCGGTGTTCTTCTTCCTCAGTTCTATCATAGCTCGCGCAGCCTTTTCCTCCTCTTTCTTCGCTTTTCCTTTCCAAAATTCCATCCCGCCTTTAATGTTGCTTATTTCTTCTTTCCATTCTGCAGACGACTTTCCCAGCCCACTATTTTTTATTGTGCCTCTTAACTTTTTATTTTCCAGATGGAGGTCCCTTAAGTCATTTCTCACGACTTCAACTTCTTTTTGCACTTTCTTGGTTCTGGATCTTTCAATCTGAACGTCGATCTTCAATTGGTAGTTTTCCTTTTGAAGAGCACTAAGGTCCCGAGACATCTTGGCCTTTTCTCATTCAAATTCTTGTCTTGACATTTCTAGCTCAGACGGTATTTCTCCAGAGAAAGGATTCTGGACGGTGTAGTTCGTTGACGAGATTTGCTGACTGTTCACTTGTTGCTTTCTCCATATGTCATAATCTTGGGTGAGGGTATCAGCATATAGAACTAATTCTATCAGATGAATTTTCTGCCAAGACTTTGCAGTGTCTCGGACCCTCTTCATATACCCTTCTCTCGTAAAAGCGAACTCGGACTGTGCTAATCCTCCAGTGGCGGGTATGAATTGTCGCGAAGAAAATTGTCTTTGGACTAATAGCGGGGCATATCCAACTCCTCCCCATAACCCAAGTAGTGGTACTCAATCTTGATTTCCAACCTTGTATAATAGAACCGAAGGGTGGATCCACGGTGCTTTCCACGTTATATCCTCGGCGCGAAGGTTCTGAAAAACTGAGACCCAATGCTGTTCAGTGACTTCCTTTGGCCATTCTTTCTTGAGATAAACTTCCAACGGGGCAAATGTTTTTGAAAACATATGGAACGGTGTACACTTTACTTTCCAAAAGTGACTCAAAATCCAGACATTTAGTAACTGCACGCATCCGATAAAGCGTCATTTCCCTATTTTCCTACAACTATTTAAGGATCTGAAGGTCTCGGCTAGGATAGTCGGGACAGGGTTGATTCCTTGTTTTAATTTTTCAAAAAATCCACCACCGCAACTTCTATGTGTCCAAGGACTTTCGGGAAGATGATCAAACCGTAATGGCCAAAGCGAACAGATTTACCCTTTTCAACATGTCAGGATGGTTCAGAACCAATTCTCGTAGGGAAGACCATGGAATGCAAATGGTTTCATTTTTCTTATTTATCTGTTTTTCGTCCCATGCGTCAGTCATGTCTGTCAATCTCACTAACTTTTTTCTTGAAGGTCATCGGCTTAGGCTCTTTCACGTATACTTTATAGAATTGCGCATTTTCAACACGAAGCAAAGCAACGTACTCCTCAATAGTCGGAGTCATATCTTCTAGATTGAAGGTAAAACATTGGTAAGCCGGATCCCAAAATCTGACCATGGCTTGGATCAATCGTTCGCCTACGTTGACAGCGATCAAATTGGCTATGTCTCCATATCTCTCGGTGAAGATACCCCTAGTGTCCGAATCCCACTGATTCCAAACCCGAACCAAATCTTCAAGGTTATTCTGGCGAACATTCACAGTTACGTGCTCGGGCAAATTAGCAATACATCCCTCCACTAAACTATCCCTTTTTCTTTTTGAGTTTTTAGAGACCAGTCCCGAACCACGGTATTCTTCTCGGTTGTTTGTATAATTGAATCTTCCATTAGAAACCCGTTTTTGGCAACCAATCTCTAGTCAACACCTTCCTAATATGATGCCTATAATGCATGATGCAAAATAAGAATAAAAACAAACTTGGTTAGTAACCACAACAATTATAAATTGAGAAACAAATTAAGCTACCCGATTCAGTTCTTTTGCATAACAGCGTAAATGTAAAGAAAATGAAAGACAAAAGGTGTTTCTCCTGTGTACTTATTTGGTGACCATTAGCGGACAGGAGTTCGGCATGGCTCTAATTAGGTGGCTTATATGGTTCACTATATGCAGTTTCGGTTCTAGATAGGTGCTCGAATCGTCCGTACTGTCATCTACTAAGATTAGTACAAAGCCTCGATCGTAGCCCATCACAGGCTCACGAGTTCAATTCGAGGGATTACATTTACTTATGCCTATGCGGAGGGACAAGTTAACTCACGAAAGCATAAGTCATATGTAACCCGAAAGTATTCACTAGCCTGTGCGGAGGGACGAGTTAACTCACGAAGGCATAGCGTTTACTTTCACTTAAACGGACGGAGCCCGGGTATAGAGCTCATGTTATGCAAGAATGCACGTGCACGGTGTGTGGGGAGAAACTCACAAACCTTTACATTTTATTTAAAAACTAAACCAAAACTTAAATCATAAGAATTTAAAGTTTTAAAACAACCGGACAAAACAAGTTAGAAGAATATATACAACACGATGCACATGCATGATTTTTTTCGAAAACACAATTTTAGGATCACGACTAAATATTAATTTGAACAAGGAATTTTGAAAATTTTGACAACACACGTTTAATTCGACTCGACTCTCAAAAATGTGGGACGCCAGTGAAGTCGCCAGCTGTAGCGACGTAAAAAAGTTTTGCTTAGCTCGGTCGCTAATTATGGCGATTTATTGAAAAAAGTTTGAAATTTGACGTTTGATTTTTGAAATAAACAGGGAGTCGCCACCGATCCTTTTTCCTAGGTGTGATCGGACACCTATTAGATCTCTTATTAAAACAAATAAAGGCTGAGTTTAAGTCTACGTTAAAATCCAGAGAAAAATTTGGGTTCGGAAGTCGGTTACGCGCGAGGAAGGTATTAGCACCCTCGCGACGCCCAAAATTGGTATCTTATAAACACGTGTTGTCTTGATTTTCAAAAAATACGAGTTCAATATAACATTTAGTCGTGATCCAATTGAAAAGACGAGGAATTTTAGTTTTTTCAGTTTTTTTAGAAGGATATACCGTTTAAACACGAGCCTAAAAATTCCATCCAACATAGCGATGAAACTTACGACCTAATGTTAAATCGATACATTGCCTCACTTATTAAAAAATAAGAATAAGATTTTCGAAATAATGCTAAGCAAATTGATGTGAAATAAAAATAAATAAAGGAACCAGAAATACATTGAAGCAAATAACGAGTATGACAGCAATATAAGAAAACAATAACAATACATGCAAGATTAAATATAATAATAGTATCAAATACGAGAAAACAATGAATATACATATATATAAAAATGATATTAAGAGTATGTACGTAATATATTTTTGTACACACCTATATATAAGTAGTAATAATGTTAGAAATATACTATATATATCATTTGAACTATATATGAAATGATAAAATATATAACTAGTAATATTAAAGTATATACATAATAATAAATGTTGAAAGATGTATGTACATAGCATATATAAGAAATATATATATACATAATATATTTAAAATGAACATATACAATATACATATATAATAAAATACATGAATACTATGATATTTTAAAAGAACATATATAAATAATAAGAAAAATATTATAATAAGTGCTAAAAATATCTATACATATATATACATGTATAATAATGAATAATACGATATACAAAATAATACTAATAAAAATATATATACGTGTAATGAAATATATGTACTAATATTAATAATAAATATAAATAATATATACATAGTATGGTATGAAAAACATAGATATATAAAGCATAGTACTAAAATATACATATAATATATAAGAATATATATGTAATAAAGTATTAAAATTTGTACATGATATATATAATAATATGATGTTAAGAATATACATATGGAATATAATATTAAAAGTATGTATAAAAATGTATATATATATAATATAGTATTAAAATATATGCATAATATATTAAAGAATAATAACGTTATAAACAACTAGTAATAATACTTCATAAATATATATACGTACTAAAAGTATACAAAATAATAATATATACATACAAAGTACACTAATATTTAAAGATAATAATGGTAAACATAATATTAATATTAAATAAAATTAATATTACAAATTTAATTTGAGAGCAAAAATGACAAAAAGGACTAAATTCGAATTAAAAACAAAGTTTTAGGTGAATTTTAAAATAAAAGATAAATCAGAGGATTTATTTGAATGCGCTTGCAAAAGTGGGGGGCCAAAAAAGCAATTTTCCCAAGCCTTTAAAACGCTGCGCTTGGCCAGGGACTAAATTGAGAAGCGCGACAAAGTTCAGGGCCAATTCATAAATACATATAAGCCTGATTTAAAACATCAAAAATGCGGAAGGACCTATTGCGCAACTAACCCCTAAGAGCAAAAACGCACGGATCCTTGTCCGGAGCGGGTCGGATCGGGTCGGGTAAGGCTTAAACGACGTCGTTTTGGGGCTTAAGTGTAGCCCCCAAAACGACGTCGTTTTGGAGAGCTATAAATAGGCCCATTTTTAGAAAAAAAATCATTTGAAGGGAGAAAAGGAAAAAAAAAAAAGAAGAAAGGAGAGGAAGAGAGGAGAGAGAGGGAAAGGAGAGGGGGGGCCAGGCCGGGGGCTTGTCCATCGGCCGACCATGGGACCATCGCCATGCGTCGACGCAGTGGTAAAAAAGGTAAAACTCAAATTTTATTTTTTACTTTTTTTTTATATTTTACTTGTTTATTTTATTATTTATTATATTTTTATATGTATGAGTAATAAGATAGATATTAAGACAAAATAGAAAAAAAAGAAATAACCTTAGTTTTTTTTAGCTTCCTATTCTTCGATCTTTGATATTTTCTTTTGCTTTGAACGTTGTTATTGAATCTAAATGCTCATTGGACTGCTACTTTGATTCTGGATTTGAAATGATTTTCTTATTTCTTTGTATTTTCAAAACTGCCGAACTCAGGAAAAAAAAAAAAACCTCTTTACATTTCATTTCATGGCTTTTATAGCCTTTACCATTTTATTTCCTATTATTTCTGTCCTTTCTCTCTACTGTATGCAGGAGATGGTGATGGAGTAGGTGGCAGAGTTGGTGGCCGGTGGTGTCAGTGGTTGCGGCGCAAGTGGGAAGGCAAGTGGGATAGGGTTTCTGTTTTGTCTGACTTGGGCTTAGGGTTGGGTTATTTGTTTAGTGGGCTGGTTGATTTAAATGGGTTAATGGTAATTTGGGCTAGTTAGTTGGGTTTGGATAGTAAATGGGCCTCTGGGTTTTGGGTATTTAGGTTATTTGGGGGCTAGGTTTAATGGGTTGTCGTGGGTAAGGGTTTGAAGTAATGGGTAGGTTTAATTTGGGTGGTGATTTGTTGGGTTTTAGGGGTTGGATTGTAAATGTATTTGGGTTAAGGGATAATTGGGTTTTGCAATGTATTGGTTTGGGTTTGAAAATGTGAGTGGGCCAAATTGGCCTATAACAATATCGATTGTTAAAGTGTCGCTTAGAGCCTGCTAGCTGAACTTTTTAAAAAAATATTAGCAACCCAATGACTTAAATGAAAAATTTTTAATAGTTTGGTGACTTAAATAAAAACTTTCAAATAATTTAATGACAAAAATAAAAACTTATGCATAATTTAGGGTTAATAATGAAATTTACCTATTCGATAAATGAGTTACTTATTGTTACTATATTTATTTTTATGTTCAATTTTATTTAATACCTAAACTTTTTTTAATCTAATTGATATTTAAATTTAAAAGCCGTAAATTAACTTTCCTCATTTTTAAAAGGCATGTTTATAATTAAACTTCGTTTAAAGTGTTAATAAAAAATTAACAATCTCTTATTATTACGACTTTAGTCTCTTTGATACACATTTTTAATTGATTATTTTTGTGGTTTTTATTCAAAATTTTATACGATGGACGTATTAAAATTAAAGAAAATAAAATTTCCATAATTTAAAATATTAAAAAATAATAACCATGTTATATGTCAATAATATGATACCCGAACCGTAAAAAAGATTCGAACTTCCGACCCATGACCTGACCACGAGAGGACAACAAGGTGAATCAGATTACAAGGCAATGCTACAGACCTACCTCGCAGGAACCTTGCGCGAGCTTATAGGGTAGGATCATAGGTACAGCTCACAAAATCAGTTCACAAGATAAGGTTACAAACCCAACTCGTGGGGACCTATGGAAGGCCGCAGTCTCACCTCGCATGCACCCAAGGAACTCACAGGAAGTGTCACATGCTCCACAAGCCACCTAGACACGCGTCTAGCAGGTATGAGCTCACCCTGAATGCTAGTCTCAGGAGCAAAAAAGACCACGTGTTTCGTAGACACGTGCCCAACAAGCCTGGAGCTCACAAAGAATGTCAGTATCGGAAACAGTAGAGTCAAGAACAAATAGTGGGGTCCTATCATGAGCTGTAATAGTACCAGTAACAACATGTACAAATATCCTGATACTCATATCAATAAAACTGAAGCAAAATATTATTGAACAAAACCTTAAATAAAATTTTAAAAAATAGTATAATTAGAAGAAAACAAATTAATTAAATGAGAATTTAGATAAAATAAATTAAATATATTAAAAATACATACCATTTAAAATTTCTTAGACCATTATTGACTAATATCCTATATACCAATTTTGCAAAGAAAACATAAATGCAAAGTATGCACATAATATAACAAATAATGGAATGTGTTTTCGAAGCAATTTAAATATTTTTTTTATTACTTTTCATCAATTAAAATGGTAACATCATTCAAAAAAGTAAAGGCTAAACTGCTAAAATAGTCACTTTTATTCTCTCAGGTTACATTTTAGTCACTTATGTTTGAAATGTTACGTTTTGGTCACTTACGTTAACATGTTATAACATTTTAGTCATTGAGCCGTTAATTGCCGTTAATGGTGTAACGATAAATTGACATGGCACATTAAATTATCATTTTAAACAAAAAATTTAGGTTAAATTATACAATTGGTCCTCATATTTTTTTTGTATTGAGCAATTTAATTTTTTTCTTTTATGTTCTTTTAACTTTCCTCTTTTTTTTTTTCTACTCTCTTCTTCTTCTCCCTTCATTTCCTCACTTCTCCATCTCTTTTAATGTAAAAGAAAAAAATCAAATTGCTCGAAATAAAAAAAAATATAGGGGCCAATTGTATAATTTAACCTAAAATTTTCATTTGAAATTATGATTTAACGTGCCACGTTAGCTTACCGTTACACCTTTAATGAAATTAACGCTCAGTGACTAAAATGTTACAACAAGATAACGTAAGTGACTAAAAAGTAACATTTCAAACATAAATAACTAAAATATAATTTTAGACAAACAAAAGAGACTATTTTAATAGTTTATCCAAAAGTAAAACATAGACGTAATCATCTTAAAAGCAAAACACTAATTTTATTTTTTAGCATATGAAAAAGAGGAAGAATTTTTTTCGTTTAATCTAAAGAGGTTTTTCTTTCTAATTTAAATTTAAATTTTGTTTTTATCTAATTATCGTAATAATTATATAAAAATAACATTTTTTGTATTATTACATGTGTAACCAAACAGTTATTAATTGCAAAATGTAATTCAAATATTCCAAAAAAAAAAGCAGTTCAAACTATAGTTAGATGTAAAACATATGATTATGAACGGTCAAGTTTTGACCACGTCCACCCATACTTTAAATATAACTCAAGTTTGTTTAAGGAAACTCTAATTTTTAATTTTTAAATATAATTATTTTTAGGGTAAATTGTCAAAATAATCACTTTTGTTTGGCTCAAGTTACATTTTAGTCACTTATGTTTGAAATGTTATGTTTTAGTCACTTACGTTATCGTGTCGTAACATTTTAGTCACTGAGCCATTAATTATTATTAACGGTGCAACGGTAAGTTGACTTGGCACGTTAAATCATCATTTTAAATGAAAATTTTAGGTTACATTCTACAATTGATCCATATATTTTTTTCATTTTGAGCTTTTCTTTTATGTTCTTTTAACTTTTTTTTTTCATTCTCTTCTACTTCCCGTCTCCATTTGTTTTCCTCCTTTCTTCATTTCCTTTAACGTAGTTTTCTATATTTTTCATTTGTTAAAACTAGTCTACAAGCTTACCTCACTCGAAAAAATTAAATTGTTCAAAAAAATAAAAGTATAAAGACTAATTTTAACTAATGGAAAACATATAAAAGCTACGCTAAAAGAAAATGGAGGAAGGAGGAAAACAAATGGAGAAGCAGAAGAGAATGGAAAATAAAGAAAAAAAAATAAAGTTAAAAAAACATAAAAGAAAAAAAAAGTAAATTGCTCAAAACAAAAATGTATAGGGATCGATTGTATAAATTAACCTAAACTTTTTGTTTGAAATAATGATTTAACGTGTCATACTAGCTTACCGTTACACCGTTAACGGCAATTAACGACTCAGTAAATAAAATGTTACAACGCGATAATGTAAGGGACTAAAACATAACATTTCAAACATAAGTGACTAATATATAATTTAAAGTAAACAAAAATGACTATTTTGATAGTTTACCCTTATTTTTTTAAATATTTAGTAATTATATGTGTATATCTTTTATATGTATATATATATATCTTTTATTAAATTTCTGAAACACACACAAAAAAAAGCTTAAACATATTTTAGATATTTACATCATATATAAGATATTTAGTTTTCAGATAATACAAATTATATATATATAAAAGAAAAATATTATATTATAAACTTGAAATTGGGTTGGGCTCACATCTTTATTGATGTAACCAAGTCTTCTATGGGCTGGTTCAAATAACCTTATAGCCTAAATTTCATCAAACTTCTCAGTTTGACCTCCAAACTTCTTTAAGATAGCTTTGGCGTCATTTAACTCCTTCTTAGTTGCTTTGAACGCATCATTCTTTTCTTGGATCATGATTTCGAGGTTTTTTTCTCTTTTGAGAAATATAGTTTCATCTTTCAAGGAAACATTAAATTGACACAATATTTTCACTTACATCGATATAAAACTTAGATTGCTTCAAAATATAATCTTATAAAAAATTACAAAGTGTATAAAATTACTTTAGTTTTACATTGATATAAGTGGATCTCTCCGAAACAAAAATTCTGAAGTCATATTTAGTCAAGAAATTACTCTAAATTTTCCCAAGCATACCAAATGCATACTCTGCTCATCGTACTTAGTTCTACCCATTTGGCCAACAACATAAAAGAGTAGTGGCTAAGCTCTTATTGCCACTCGAGAGACTAGGGTTCAAACAGTGCTATTGTCATCTCTTCCCTCTATGGTAATATATTATCTATAATTACTATAAAATTCTCGATTAAGTTAATGTCACGGGTTAATCAGGTATCAAATAAATTAAAAAAAAAAAGACTAATGCACATTTTTATTAAATGATAACTAATATTATTATTATAATACTTGTATCTTCTCGTACTTTTTATGTAATATTTAAATAAAATAAATAAAAACTTAACATCTTAGATTCAAATCACTTATAATATTATTAAATAACTTTTAATAGGAAAAGTTTTCATGAGTATGACTTCATCTACTACGTACTAAAAAGAAACCTGCCCCCTGGAAAATTTTGCAAATAATACATTATTTTCTTATGCACTTAAAAAGAATAAATCAATAAACAATGACCTTGGAAAGTTGACACTAACAGAACCAATGGTATGGTGAAGGGTCTACTCTTCCAAAATAAGTTTTTAAATTATCGTTTGAAAAGCAATACATCAGTCTCTCAATAATTGAAAGTATTATTTTCAGTAGAATTTTGTCATTCGTAATTTGTCGAGAGCGATTGGCCAATTAACCTGATTGGTAGAATTGAAAGTGCCTCGATTGGTAAACTTACAAAACTCAAGAAAAAAGTGTTAATATAAAACATGTAATAATATGAAATTTACTTGCATGCAAGGAAAACTCAAACCACCGGCGTCAAACATATAAACCACTTACATGCAATCGTCACACCATTATTATTATTTTGTTAAATTCAAATTCATTATAATGTCAATTTTAAAATAAGGTTTGTTTTTAATTTTAAAATGTCAAACTAACAAATTTAACAAAAAAATATTGACGAGGTTAACAATTAGATATAAATTTTGAAATAAAAAAAAAGGAAAACTAAATTCCAAATTATAAAAAATATAGGGACTTCTCAATCCATGTGCTTAAGTCGACTAATCTCTCGTAAACATAAAAGTAGAGTGGAATATTCAAGGAATCCAATTGCCATGCCCATTTCCACCACATATATTTTAAGCACAAAATAGTAATATCCGCAAATCCCACCCAACACAACTTAGGGAGGTAATATGTGGCCAGCCATTAAGTAAATCCCTTTTCTTAAATTTAAAATTTAGTCCATATATTTTTATTTTTAGAAGTCTAGTCTCTCTACTTTCTAAATTTTGAAATTTAAGTCCAATTATTAACATTATTTTTGTTAAATTTATTGGCATGACATTTTGAAATAAAAAAATATTTACTTGGTAGCAATGTAACTAAAAAATAGTGTTATAATGAACATGAATTTAATAAAATAATATTAATAGTGTTAATAGTTGGACCTAAAATTTGAAATCTAAAAATAGAGAGACTAAATTTCTTGAAAGAAAATAAAAGGATTAAATTCCAAATTTGAAAATAATATAAGGACCTATGGCATATTTTAACCTTTTAAAAACATTAGGTCTAATTAATGGAGTGTTTGCAATATTGGGAAAATGCATAATGATTTTTTTAGCCCTCCAATTTATGAAAAAAGTTATTTTATCTCTCCATTTAATTTTTTGCCTCTTTTAGCCCTTAAAATTGTATTTTTTTGTCAAATCACCTCAAAATGAATGGAAAAGTTAACATTTGTTAATTTTGTTGGTGTGGCATGCATGTGGATTGCCACCTAGATGAAACATTAATATTTGATGGAAAAATTAATGTTTATTAATTTTTCGGTTATGGAAATGTTAATATTTTTTTATAATTTTAATAATTTTAATTATTTTTAGTTTTTAAAATAGTTTTATAATTTTTTGAAAATTTAAATTAAAAATTAAATATTGACATGGCATTCACGTGTTTGCAATGTCAATAAAATTAAAAAAACGATAACTTTTCCATTAAAAAACATAAATTTAAGAGCTAAAAAAATTGAAATGACTTTTTTAATAAAATTGGTGGGTTAAATAAATCATTATACTTTATAAAAAAAAAGGAAAACATAAGACTTTTTTCATATTTGAATAGCTTCATACACAAAAGTTAAAGTTTTGGTTTTAGAAAAATTTGCCAAAATTTTTCCAAAATTTATTTAAGACAAAATTTCCTAAAATTTGATTTGGATATGGCTTGTGATTTGGTTGACATAATTAAGAGAAAGTAAAGCTTTTGAAAAAACTGAAGAAAATTAATATCAAACTTATGCCATTAATGTTTAATGTGAAGGAAATTTGATTTCAAATATATTTTTTAAGAATTAACTTTAGTATTTGTTTTTAAGTGAAGATGATGATGTTTTTATTTATGTAAATTCAGTATTTATTTTTTTAATTAATCAAATATTGTTGAGGTCTAATTATTTATTTTTAAATTTAATTTAATTTGATTTTTGTTTATTTAATTTTTCACATAATCTTATATTATACATGTGAAATAGGTTATTTGGAAAAAAGATTCACATGTCGAATTTTCATTAGCTATCTTAGCATTCACTAACAGTATAAACTTTAGGTATCATAATAATATATGACTGATAGTTCATGTACCACATTGAACATTTTTAAAATATAAGTACCATATTAAACATTTCATAAAAATATAAACACCAAATATGACATTATTCCTATTTTTTTACCAAACTAAGGGCACATAATTAAAAATTGAAATTAATTGACTCTTTTAACCTGTCCGCTAACCTATGAAACATATAATCCATATGTGACTTCTGTCCCTCCAAGAAACAACAAAGATATTAATTAATAAATATTTTATTTACAAAATATTTCTGGCACAAATAGATTTATTTTAAAATTATAATTATAATATTTATGTATTTTTATATTCATAATACAAGGAGAATTTGTGTGGTTTGTTCTTTTTAACATAATGTCTAGAATTAGGCATAACTCTTCTCAACCCGCAAATAGTAAGATAATACATTTCAGTGCACTTGAATCTACATTTTCTTGTATTGACAACAATGTTTAAGCCAATCGAGCTAAGACTTAATTGGCAAAAAATACACAATTTTAAACTAACATAAACCTCTCTTTTATTTTTTATTCTCTTGTCATTCTAATTTGGAAAGATTGATTTTTATGCATTAGATGAAAAATGATCATCTCTTATATTTTCTTTTCTCTCATTTTTCTTCCCAGCCAAACACACTTAAAAATTTATTTTCCTTCCACTTGTGATTCCCTCCGCCATCCTTCTATTTTTTACACCCAAACAAGTACACCCTGAAGGTTTAACCAAACAAAATAATAAAATTATGATTTAATTTTTCAAATAAATTACAAATTAATATCATAAAACTATGTCTTATATAAAATAAAATAATAATTCGATTTAAGTTATCTGAACAAAAATTTTGAGTTCAGCCCTATTCAAGACATTACTCTAATTTTCACACGATACCAAATGCATACACGATTCATTGCCAACAACATAAAACAATAGCTTTTTAAGTTTTTGTCACCCGAAAAACCTAAGAACAACATAAAACAATAACTTTTTAAGTTTTTGTCACCCGAAAAACCTAAGGTTTTGTTATTATCATCTTCCCTCTCAATTTGTAATCTATACTTGATTAAGTGTGACGAATTAATCAAGTACCAATTCAATTGAGGAAAAGATAATATACCATTTCTTTTAAATAATTATTAATATTATTGCCATCATTCTACTATATAAATTTTAAATAAAATAATTAAAATTAATATCCAAAAATTGAACATATATTTGCAAACTAAGTGATTAGCTTAATGATAAAATTACTTGGGATTCAAGTTAATCGGCATGAAATCTAGAATTCAATTCCCATAATTGGTAGTAAAAAAACCTGCCGTGGAAAATTTTGCAAATAATAGAATATTTTTTAATAAATCAATAAACAAAGACGTTGGAAAGTTGACACTAACAGAACGAATGCTGTGGACCAAATAAAAATCCCAAGTTCTTTTATAATTGCTCAAAATCTTATAAAAAGAAGTCCGATTTCCCATTTCCGGTGTTTTTGTTGTGGTGAGTGTTTTGATGGGGAAGAAACATAGCTTAGATGAGACTTCAAACTCCATTTCTAGTTCTGGAAGTGAAAGAGCACCTCTTTTGAACAAGGAGGTTGGTTTTCTTCTTTCTTTTTATAATTTAATTTGATTAAATTTTCTGGGATTCTTTTATTGGTGATTCTCCTTCACAATAAAAGAATGTTTGTTTCTGTTTTTATGGGTATCTGTAGCCTGCAACCTGCAAAGGGTAGTACTTGAATTTATATGATCGTTTTTGTGTCTTTTTGTTTTCTCCATCAAGTAGGTTTATTTGATTTTTGAGATATGTTAGCCCCAATTTTTCATTTAAATATATATATATATAGATATAGCTATGAAAATATTATGCTCCAAATATATGAAAAAAAAACTTAAAAGGAATCAAGCATATCATGTCGAGCCTGACTCCGATTAGTTTTATTTTTTTAATGGTCTATGACATCAAATTCTTTAGTTAGATTAGGCTTAAGTAAGTGATTATTTGGTTTTCTTCTTCACTCAGCTCTGTAGATTTTAGTTATCTTATGCAGATTTCAAAAGAATTTTTGATAGAATTTAGAGGACCAGCTTTTCTTATCTTAGTATTCATTTTAGTTAATGAAAGTGAAACATTGAGAGGAAAAAGAATGAATAGCATAAAAATGGAAAATAGAAATTGAGATTATTTCACTGAACCAAGAAAGATACCTAACATAAGGTACAATCTGTTCTCTTTTTCTAATTTAATTTTTGAGGTGCTTAAAAGAAAAAGAAATGCTGAAACAACATTAGAAGAAGACTATTTAAAGCATATTTTTATTTTGCAATTTAATATAAGAAATTCACACAAACACTGGTTTAGTGGAAACAATTCACTTTATTTTGTGCAGGCAAATAAGCAAACAAATGGGCAACAAGCAGCTGAAAGTCCTCTGTCAGACCTTGAGCAAGGCAATGCAGAAGAGGTGATATTTGAAGCTATTTTCCTACATTTTTATTTCCCAATTAGCAAATTTTTTGGGGGGACTTAAGGATTTTTGGTCTTCCTTTTGAAATTTTCAGGCAGTCAATGTTGGATTTTGGAGAGTATTTGCACTGGTTAGTGATGGATTGTTTCCCATCATTTCTAAGCATGGAGTTCTAACATCAATGTGCATTGAAATGCTTTTTTTCCCTTCAATTTTCAGGCAAAGCCAGATGCTGGGAAGATATTTGTTGCCACCTTTGCATTATTGATAGCATCCACTACAAATCTCTTGATTGTATGTTGTTTCTAATCAAACTTTAGTCTCATAATGCCCCAAATCTTCTTTGTTGTTCTTAAAATTCCTTTATTTACCTTTTACTTTGATCATGATCCATGATTATTTGAGATGAAAAATGAGTACAAACTCATTGCTGTTAACCACAAAGCACATTTTAGGAATAGGATTGGCTCATCATTGACTGTTTATGCTTAAAAAAAGGTCATTTGATCATTGACTGTTTATGCTTAAAAAAAGGTCATTTGTCCAGTTCCCTTTGTTTTGAGTGTTGTGTTTCCATGGCCCTTCATTTGTATTTCCATCATCCAGAATAGCTCTAATTCTACTGTAGAAATAAACCCAAATTAGAATTAAAACTACAAAATGCAAAAATTCATCATGATGTATGTATGTAAGCTCTTAACAGTTTCCCCCTTAAAACAGCTCACCTTTGATGGTAACCCATTTTTTGGAGATTGTCACATCTTTATGTTCAGTGTCTTCTTTTACATGGCATAGAATACTGTGAAATATTGTTGCCTTCTAAAGAGTGAAAGAAATGTAACATCGTGCAAGATTATGAATTGCTCCTTCAAACATACTGTATTTTTTAATTTTTTTCTCTGTTTGGCACAATAGTATGCAAGCAAAAATTGTAACATCAAAGGAATTCTTTCACTTCAAACTCTATTTTCCAGTAAGCTGGAAACGTTCATATGAAACCATTTAGAAATCAAGAGCAGAAGTTAACTGTGAAATAAGGTTTTATCCTGCCCTTACTCTTGTTTCCTCATTTTTGCATTATGTCAAATTGCTTTTATTGCAGCCTAAATATGGTGGAATGATCATAGACATTGTTTCAAGAGATATAAGGACACCTGAACAGCAATCAGAGGCCCTGGAAGCTGTCAAGAATACTGTAACATACATTGTGCTGATCGTTGTAATAGGGTATTCCTTTTCCTTTTGTGATTTTCAGGTTCTAGTGTTCTACTAGTTATGGTTTTATTCATAGTTGTCTATTTTAACAATTGGGCATCCATTGATATATGAGATAGTTAAGGTTTATCTGGCTTTCGACTTTTCTTAAGTTGGAAAGAAACAATCCTTTTTCTTGTAGCATTTCATATGCTCCTTCATTTTTGAGAGAGATAGATAATGAGTGTTCCCTTACATCATTGTGAGATTTTGATGTTTCCATGAGACCAGCTTATCCGTTGAAATGCTTCAAGAAAAAAATACATCTCAGGTTCTAGTCATAGATTATCTTAAAAACAGCATTATCTTGGCTTGTCTTCATGTTTTTCGCTTAATATCTTGAATTTATTGATCTTATAGCAGAGTTTCTGCTAAAATGTCAATTAGTTTTTGTATTTCAAGAAGGTTTGAAGATTTGCAAAAACATATACTGAACCTGAAAATATTGTCTTAAGAATCAGATTCTATAATAAACTTCTATGATGATGTAATTTAGTTGAAGACTAGTTCCTTTTTAGGAATTTTCATATCTCTATTTCCTTAGTCTATTGCATCCATATTCATGCATCAACTTTATAAACTATATTACTTGATCTTTTGACTTCAAAAGTTTGACACTATAGTTATTTTTCTCTCATCCATTTAGGTCTGTGTCCACAGCACTTCGGTCATGGCTCTTTTCTTCTGCCAGTGAAAGGGTTGTAGCTCGCCTTAGGCGAGACTTATTCAGTCATCTTATTCATCAGGTCAGGCCAATTAGAGCAGCTACTAGTTATATGATATTGCCAGTTAATGATTACCCAGCTTTAAGAATTAAGATTGATGGTTCATGTAACCAATGATTTGATAGTTATTCTGCTCATAGCTTGAATCAGCCTTCTCTTGAAGCTTGATTTTCAGCAAAACTGATCCTAAAATAGTTCCAACAGGAAATAGCCTTCTTTGATGTTACTCGAACAGGGGAACTCCTCAGCAGGCTATCTGAGGACACCCAGATTATAAAAAATGCAGCAACAACTAATCTTTCAGAGGCACTCCGGAATCTAACAACCGCCTCTATTGGTGTTGCCTTCATGTTTTCTTCATCTTGGAAATTAACGTGTATGTGATTTTTTTTGTTCATTTTTTTTATTGATTCCTCTATCAGATAAGCAGAGTGCTCATGGTAGTTTTTATTCCTGTTAGTGCTATCATTGGCTATAGTACCGGTTATTTCTGTTGCTATACGAAGACTCGGACGCTATCTCAAGGAACTTTCACACAAAACACAAGCAGCAGCTGCAGTAGCATCCTCAATTGCTGAGGTTTATATAAATATTTCTGATTTCTACTATCACACTAACGTTATTATTGATTATTTGATAGTATATCCTTCATGAGATACTTTAATGTTTAGGAATCTTTTGGAGCCATTCGAACAGTTAGATCATTTGCTCAAGAAGGTTTTGCAATATCGAATTACACCGAAAAAGTTGACGAGACACTGCAGCTCGGACTAAAACAAGCTGTGAGTTTCAGGATGCTAAAGCTTGCTCTCTCTCTATCTTCCTGTCACGCGTGTGTTTGGAAGCTAAACTTTGCATAACTTGTATTGTTTTCTTCAACAGAAACTAGTTGGTCTATTCTTTGGAGGAGTAAATGCTGCATTCACATTTTCTGTTATGGCCGTAGTGTTCTATGGTGCCTACTTGACAATAACAGGATCTATGACTGTGGGTTCTCTCACATCCTTCATCCTCTATAGCCTCACAGGTACTTCCTCAATGTTCAAGTTTTGCTTAGTTTCTGCTCATTTATGATGGTTAAATAATTTCATCTCATGATTGCTGATATGTGGTAACAACATTCCAAGCTTAACCAATCCGGGAAGTTATAAATCTACCACCTTCATTGGCAGAATTTTGCCACCAAAATTTTTATATAGTATCTCTCTCCGCCTGCAGTTGGATCTGCAGTCTCCTCTTTGTCCGGGTTATATTCAACTGCCATGAAAGCTGCAGGCGCAAGTAGGAGGGTTTTCCAGCTCTTAGATCGCGTGTCAAGCATGCCGAAATCCGGGGACAAGTGTCCAGAAGGGTAAGTCATATTACAATATACTTTTAAAAGTCCAACAGTTTTAAGGCAGTAACTAGATAGTTTTCCTAACATTGAAAATCAAAAGCATAAACTTACCTCATAATACCATTTTTGTCAAGACATTGATTGCTTATAGTCCATGATGTTGTATTCTCAATGGCAGAAATCCCGATGGAGATGTAGAATTGAAAGATGTGTGGTTTGCTTATCCTTCTCGACCAAGTGATATGATACTAAAGGTAATGATTTCCTTGTTATACCATGGTGATGGATTTGGTTTAGTCGGCCTGCCCTTTTAGGACTTGCAACATGATAAAATTGAAGAAGATCACAGTAAAACAAGGTTAAAATTGAAGTACATAGATTGGCATTGCTCTGGTCAACGAATTCTGATAGAGAAAGAACATTTGTTATTTAGGAGATTAATTTAGGTCATGGTTTTACAATTCTCAAACTTCGTGATTTGAAACAGATTACTGTTTGAATTGCAGGGAATAACATTGAAACTAAAACCTGGTTCGAAAGTTGCCCTTGTTGGACCAAGTGGTGGTGGAAAAGTAACATCATCCCTTTCCCCATTACTGTTTTTCCAGTTTTCTCTGTTGGAGTATTTTAATAGTTGATGTCCCAAATTTCTTATCTGTTGCAGACCACGATTGCAAACTTAATTGAGAGATTTTACGATCCTTTGAAGGGAGAGATTTTGTTAAATGGAGTTCCTTTAGTGGAAATATCTCATGAATATCTTCACAAAAAGGTAGTCCTCGCTTTTCTGAATTCTCTTGATATCTGCATAGCTTTCATAAAACCTGTAGTCAAGTTCACAACAGGAAACAGATTACCATGGTGTCATTCCAATAGCAACATTATTCGAACCCACCAGTTTGCCACCTCTAATTTAGGCCATCCTTTTAATACAACAGTAGTGCATTTATTTATCTGCTTTGTTTACAGTTTCTCACTTGGCACACAGCTTTTGTCATTTCAAACTAGATTGGAATGAATATATGGTTTAAGCTTTATATCGGCCATTGAGTGGAAATGTGTAAACAGCTATTTAAATTGTATAATTTCACCCTTCTGTATTCATGTTCTAGATACAATAATCGCATTAAATTATCTATGGCTTTCACAAATACTTGATCATTTTGATGCCCCGAGATTTCTTTAACACCCTTATTCTTCTTGCCTTTCTGGAATGCAGGTAAGTATAGTCAGCCAGGAACCTATTCTTTTCAATTGTTCTATAGAGGAGAACATCGCTTACGGGTTCAGTGGAAAATCAAGCAGTTCAGAAATAGAATCTGTAGCTGTGAGTTCTGATCATGTTCTAACTTCTTCCTCTTTGACCAATATCTATAAGCCATCTTCTTGGATTTTGGTTTGTGTATGCATGTATGCTGATAAACTACAATGTTGCAGAAAATGGCTAATGCTCATGAATTCATAGATAAATTTCCGGAAAAGTATAAAA
The DNA here is from genome assembly GCF_025698485.1 of Gossypium arboreum. Taxonomy (NCBI): domain Eukaryota; kingdom Viridiplantae; phylum Streptophyta; class Magnoliopsida; order Malvales; family Malvaceae; genus Gossypium; species Gossypium arboreum. The sequence continues at coordinate 5,952,590 of NC_069073.1, read as the reverse complement.
CAGTCGTTGGAGAACGTGGTTTGAGGCTCTCAGGAGGCCAGAAGCAAAGAATAGCAATTGCGAGAGCACTATTGATGAATCCAAAAGTATTGCTGTTGGATGAAGCCACAAGTGCACTGGATGCCGAAAGCGAATACCTTGTCCAGGTGAGACTGAAGTTGCTCCATTTATCTGTTTATCAAATCATGCCCTCTATCCAAATAAAATCCTTACTTTTTTCTTGCACCATATAGGACGCCATGGATTCATTGATGAGGGGTAGGACTGTTCTAGTCATAGCACACAGGCTATCAACAGTCCAAAGTGCTGACACTGTAGCCGTCATATCCAATGGAGAGATAGCCGAAAGTGGCACACATGAAGATCTTCTCCGTGAGGATGGTATCTACACAGCTCTTGTTAGGAGGCAACTACAAGGACCAACCACCAAAATATAGTTCCAAAATGGTAAACAAGGTCCATATACTTGTTCTGCTCACCATATATTATATACTTGGCATTGTCAGAAAACATAAATATATTTTTACATATATTATAGTTCCCTTGCTGACATTATAAGACTACTCGTAGGATACTTCTGAAATGAAATATCCCATTTATGAGATATGGTATGTTGAAAGAAAGAGTCATTGTTAGATTTAGGGGACATGAATGTCAGAATTCTGCAGAATACATGCTAAACAAAGTAGTTTCATATATCACAGTGCTGAATTCCCTGAAACAAATTATTGCAAAGTAGTGGAATCTTCTCAACCGGAAAACTTGCATCACCTTAACTGAGACTTAAGTGGCTTAAAGTGCACGGTGGTGAGCAGCATGTTAACCATGTGGTTAAAGAGAAATTGTTAAATTGCACTAAAATACCCCCTAATCTTTTTCCGACATCGGAACAGGATTACGGAGCATTACCAATCACTACAGATTAAATACGAATAATACAAGAATATTTATTATACAGTTCAGTAATTTGTTTTATTGACCTTTTAATGGACCCTCGAGGCCCAAAGAAGAAGTTAGAAACAAATCAGGACCCGATTAGAAGCTTATAAAATTTTTCGTAAAATTTCCAAAATTTTTCTTATGAATAGTACCCACACGCCCGTGTGGTTTAGGAGACACGCCCGTGTGTCTCCATGATACGCCCGTGTTGACTAACCGTGTGGCTCACATGGCCAGGACACACCTGTGTCCTTTACCCGTGTAACTCTCTGACTTATTGCTTATAACAAATTAGTTTCACACGGCAAGATACACGCCCGTGTGCTTAGCCCGTGTGGATTTATTTTCAATTCGAATCTAAAGCAGTTTTCACACGGCCAGTGCATATGCCCGTGTGCTGTGGCCGTGTGCCTCACATGGCTGAGACACACGCCCGTGTCCCTGCTCGTGTGGCTATTCCTGGCCATTCTGTTTACAAAATTTAAAATGCAGGGGACACACGGCCTAATCACCAACCCATGTATAAGCCGTGTGTCTCACACTGTCTGATCACACGCCTGTGTGTCAAGCTGTGTGGACTCAAAATGAGTCTTTCAATTCAAGTTTGCCAACCCTGCAAACCTTGAATAACAAGCAACTTAAAATCCAATCTTTTAATCAATCCAAAACATGATTAATTGCATCTAAAACATATCAAAACTGTCATTATAACAATCTAACTCATGGATGTTCATAGATATCTAACATAAATTTTCTAAACAATTTATTTAAATACCATTCAAATCAATTCAAATTAAACCATGAAAATGACCATATTATAAGACATATATTTATGTATATAGATCAACCAATATGATCTTATACACCATTAATATTCACATCTCAAAATGACTTCAAAAGACAACCTAGGTATTTGCCATTTTCAAAAGAGAAAATATATCACCACGTATTTGAGTTCGGGACCGGCTTGAATGCTGAGTCGTTAGTCACTTTCGTACCTAACCTGCGCACGAAAACAAACAGTACGCTAATTATGCACTTAGTGGTATTTCTATAAACCAACACTTAAATCAATTATTAACTCAAATGCATTTAAACTATAAGATTTCAATTTCATAACAATAACTATATTCACAACTCCTTCTCAAGGAAATATTCAATTCAATTTAATATTAATCAATAACAATTAGTTATTTAGTATGGTAGTATAGTCATTCAGTTATTTAGTACAGTAGTTTACCCCTATTGACATAATTCAGACCTGGACGGTTACACGGATCCAACCAAACACACCAGTACGGCACTTAGTGCCTCATCGGTTTTGCCGAAGTAAACAATAACAATACAGTACTTAATACCTCATCGGATTAAACCGAAGTAACAGTAACAGTACGACACTTATAGTGCCTCATCGACTCGAGGTCAAAGTATCCCTAAACACACCCAATCCTATGGCATGCCAACTATATCCGACTTAGCCCGATACTGTCAATAGAGTATTCAATTCACTATCAATTTTCAGATAACAGTCAATTCACACTTCGATTCAATATTCACAACTTATTTCGATCCAATACAAAAATTGCAATTCTTACCTCTATCTCTCTTACCATATACATTAAATAATAAAAGCAACAATTAATTATTAGGTTCGGTTTATAGAAATATAAACCGTAATTCTCGGATTACTATTCATCAACCTTCTCGTTTCCTTTCTTTGTCGATGTCTCCGGTACTACATTAGCTACGGAAATTAAACAATTTACACTATTAATACAACATTAATTCATAATAAATAATTGCTTTAATTTCAATTTGATCCTAATTAACTCTTTTACTTTTATCACTCAATTTATACTTCATTTCTATTCAATTTCCTATCATATTCACCCTAACCATCAAATATCCATGGTAAAACTCTACTCTTAAGTTTCTTTCAATTTAGTCCCTCTAACATAAAACTTATAGCGTCTTTTACAATTTAATCCCTTAATCAATTCTAACTTGATATTCATTCAATTAAATCCCTAATTCAACAATTTGTTCAACATGAACCATGCTTAAAAACCTATAAATCTCCAAAACCTCAACTTTATTTCAACAAAACTTTGTTTTAAAGCTTCTAAAACATCAAAATTATAAGAAAATGGACTAAATTAACTTACAAAATTAAGCTTTAAACCCTAAAACCTAAATTTTCCATTTTCTTTTTCTTTTCTTCTTTCTTCCTCCCTTTTCGTTTCTTTCTCTGTTCCTTTTCTTATTTTGTTTCTTTATTTTCTTTTATTTATTTTATGTTTTATTATTTTATATTATTATATTAATATACTATTATATTATATACTTAAATACTAAGTATAAATATATGTATATTATACATACACATGGGATTATATTTTCCACACATTTGTCACTATTTTCCTTATGGATTATTTACTAATTTAGTTGTTCAAATTTTCTTAATTCAATTATTCAACTTTTACACTATATTCAATCTAATCTTTATACTAAATTAATCTCAATTCAAGCTAATTCACTTAACCAAAATCTAATTAACCACTCAACTATCATTCATAAATATTTCTAATAAATATTTACGAACCCGATTTACGAAAATAGTAATCCAGAAACACAATTTTCGATACCCATAAATTTCGGGTCATTACATGCACCCAACACTTATAAAAAAAGTACAATTATATTCCAATAATTGGAACTGTTTACAATTGGGACTAATCTTAGTTATTGTCAAGTGAAATATTCAAATGTTTTAAATGTGAAAAATTGTCAGATTTCGTTTGGGATATTTGGATGCAAAATTTTGTTAATCATTATTTATTGGTTATAGTTATAAATGGGTTTATATTAAGCTATTAAAATTTTATAATATGAAATTTCTTGTAAATTCTGTGTTACTTGCTTTTGCTATTTTAGTATGTGAAGAATGAAAAGGATATTTACTATTTTTGGCTTTGGATTTTTCTTTCTTTGTGGACAACTTCCCTGAAATGCACCCCATTAGTTCTTGTATCTTGTGATTGAAGCAAAGCAAAGCAATTGGAGTTGTATTTTCTATACAAATAAAAACTTGTAATATTTGAAGGTCAATCTTTAAAAATTTCCAAACCATGAGCGACGCGGCTAGCAAGGATCCATCACTCCACGTAATATATTGATGAACCCTACATACTTGTAAACTAAGTCCAGTGTATTATTGTTACTGTAGGTCATCTTCCATCTCCTCTAGTTGCAGCAATCACAAGGACTGTTTCCACTTTTAGTTTTAAATGAAATATCTAATGTTTCAAAACAATCGTATCCCACGTTTATATTTGAATATGAATCATGACTTTTAGAGACCCTCTATCGCATATGCACCCTAATAATAACTTGACCTGGGTACAGACAGGGAGTGTATGTACTGAACCACATTCATTATAATGTGAAAGAATAAGAACAGAAAAGGTTATATCAGAGTCGTTGACATGTTCTCCAATGGAAGCAAGATGTTGATTTTATGGTCAAAATTGGCTCCGTCAAGTAATTAAACAAAGCTTCAGTCCACTTCCGATCTTAAAACCTATGCTGGAACACATCATCTTACCTCTCCTCTCAACTTTTGACACGATAACACATTGGCTGCTTTTATCCACAAATTGATCATTGTATTGCTTGAAGCTTTGCTGTAATTGTTTTATGCCTCCATATTTATATTGTATGTATATAAAAGTTGATACATGTCTTAAACTCTAAAACCATCCGGAATCAAAGCAAAAAATAGTAGAAATCCATCTTTAGATAAAATTTTGCATAGCTAGACTTGAGAACAAGATAGAATCAAGAAATGCACTGTCAAAATTTCCAATTCATTAGGATTTCAAAACCATGGGAACACTAAAAACAGTAGAAATTTAAACCTGATCTATTTTCTTGGATAAACAACGCCTTCCAAACATAAATAGTTATAAATAATAGCTCTACCGAATTGCCATCCCTTGCATAGCTTGTGAGCCTTCTTCCACAGCCTTGTTAGCTTGGATGGTGCTGATGAGGCTAGCAACATTACCCTGGTAAAGTAATTACACACAATGTTAAATCAAATGAAAGAACAAACTCTTTTCTCACAGGTTGAATACATTAACAACGTTAAATTCATTGGGCCTCAATTGGGTTAACTCCCTTACCCTCCATGTTGCTAGTTTCAACCGAAGAGAATGCCACTGATGCTGTCCAAAAATGCGCTCAGTACAGCGGCTGCATGTTAAACAAAGGGAGTTTTTAATTTACTTCTGAAGGGAATCTTCTAGATTAATTTATTGGGAAAAAAACCAATGAAAGAGAGAGAACTAACAGCTTACCTTACAATCACAACCTGGTTCATCTGATCCATTTTACAGTCGATTAACTTAGCAGTTATAGCCTTAACAATCCACAATTCCACCTCATCATCGTTGATCTGCAAAGAGAAATACATCAATGAACAACCTAAATCGTGCAGCAGATGTGGTAAACAGGCAGAGCTAAGCAAGTTCACCCTAAGAGTATCCTTGATGAGGGCATATGGAATTTGTCCAGATTCATTAGAGCCAAGATCAACCAATGACATCAACCTCATCTTTGTTATACAATCTTCGTGAACAAGACCTAAGCCATGGAGAGCAATAATATTGAAATATAATACTTTAGCTCATGTAATAGCCCACATCATAAATAAATGAAAACAAAGCATTACCATAGCTTTTCATTAAGGTAGAATTTGCAGCCTGAAATTCCAGGTAGGCATCTAATCGCTGAGTCAAAAAGATCTTCAGAAGCTGATAAACCAGTGCATATTTAGCATCCTTCTCCAATTGCCCTACAGCAGGCATATCTAATAGATCACACTGCCAAAAGAAAGGAACAAATTAACCCATGGGTAACAAGTAACAAACACTTAAAATACCTGAAATGCAGGGATGCCGAAAAAAGATTAAAAGCTAGAATGAAGGGAAAAAGTGGCAGTGTTTGAAGGAGCAAGAAAATGGCATGAATAAAATAAGCTTAAAATGCCAAAAAGAAATGTATATATAAATCAGCTAGGATGTGCAACATTAGTAAGATTAAGATACCCGAAACGTGTCAGGTGCCTTCACAAATTCTATGACAGCACGAACAGCTTCCTCCTTGGCTTCACCAATTACATATGAGTCCTCACCAGAGAAAGTTTCCAAATACTTGGTCAAGAATTTGAAAGAATCCTTTCCCGAGCTGAATTTGAAATATGTAAGAGTGCACCCAATATAAAAAAAGACTTATAATCAGACATACGCAAGGGCATCTAGATTAATGCTTTGGGGTTCGTATATACCTTTTGTTTTCTTTCAGTACATTTGCAATGGTAAGAAAGAGGTTCCTTTGATCCTTGACCCCAATATTCCACTCCTTCAAGAAACTATCTATCTTCTTGAAAGATGGTACAATATGATCAATAACTTTCCCATTCAGTGCTAAATTTAAGGCTTGCATGTACACAAAGAACCGGCTATCTGGGCCTTCCAACAAATTGTAGAGATTGAACAAGCTGGAAAGAGAAAAATAAGAAACATGAGAGAGAAACATATTGAAAATTCTATAAGCTAGATGCATGGATCATCATTGAACATTACATCTTTAAACGCATTGCAGGCTTATCATTTGGTTGTTGACTGATTTTTGTAGATATGAGCTTTGCCATCTCAAGTTCATCATCTGGATTTTCGAGCTTTGAGGCTAGATTGCAGATAACAGTGAAGATACATTCGAGATCTGAAGAAATATAATAAAAGAAATTAGTTATTTGTTAAACTAGAACTTTAATGCAATTTTATGAATTATCAATCACAGCATTGCAGAAATCATACAACTAAGTCCACAGTATCCTCAGAGAATGTTAGTAGTATCAGCTCAATTCATTTTCAATTTTCCATTGCAACTCAAATGGAAAAATTCTAAAAGGTAAAACAAGGAAATCCTAAACAACATTCAATCTGTCTTATCTAAACTAATTACACAAATTTATTCATAGGGACTAAAAGGCACCTTGAAGAACAAAATCTCATCTAAAAGATAAAACAAGGGAATTTTAAACAACATCACAATGTAAGCTAAAATGTAAACAACCTCCCCCCCTTCCCCAAGGGGCAGAAAAAAAAAAGTAATATCCTAATTGATTAAATGTGAAAAAATGACTCAAACTTTAAATCCCAATCACACATATGTTTCCATTGTAAACTAAAATCAAGCATTCCGCCTTCCAAAAAGTTCAATCTTTGATTTGTAGATTCTTCAAAATATTGTTTGTTTCTATATCCAAACACGTTTTTAGCAAAAGCGACAACAAATCAGTACCTACCAAAGTCCTTTGCCAATTAATTAGTTCGAAAATTAAAATTCAAAAACTCCATGGCGTGGAATGAATAAGAAAAGTAGAACTATCTCAATTCATAAATCTCCCAAAACTATACAAATAATACCTTTATCAGAGACCTTGGGAAAGACCAACTCAGCAGAAGTAAGCATTAAAGAAGCCAAATCCAACCATCTTCCCATCACCATACACTCTTGCGCTTCCATACAAAGACTCGTCACTTGCGGTTCCGCAACCTTTTTCACCATAATTAAACAAAAAAAAAATGAAAAACTGAAATTTCCGATTGCATATTAGAGTTTCGGAAAGATAAATTGAGCTCACCTCAGGACCGGCATCAGCCCAAGAGAGGTCGGCCGTGAATCGGACTACGGGAAGGACGGGATCTTCTTCGGAGGTGGGAACGACGGTCGTCATTGTCGTTTTAAAGCTCCCTGCAAAACCCTAGCTTCGATTTGGTTGAAGCAGCCGAGCAGAGAGAGGAGGAAAAAAATAGTGGAAACCCTAGCTGTTTTAATAGATTTGTAGTTTTTTAACCTTCTATTATTGATGGGTATTACCGTCTATTAGCTCCTTTTTTACATTAATTGAATTAAATTTGATTTTTATCCGACAATAACTCTATAATTTCATAATTTATATGAAAGACTAACAAAAGTATAATTATTTATTTTAACATTAGCTTTCTAATGTCACATCAAATATTAATTAGTTTTATAAGGTTATTCCTTGTATTTTTCGACTTGTTTTTTTCTAATTAAACTCTATTTTTACTATTTCATCTCTGATTATTATAGTTTATTTCAATATTATTTGATCTATAAATTTAACCTATAATCACACTCTTTTCTACTTAGAAAGAAAACACATTATATATTTAAATATTAATTTTACAAATTTTAGTGAATTTTGTATTTATATTTTGAGGATTTTATTTTAGATTTCGGATTTAGTTTTATCTCTATCGTTTATACTTTTTTTTGTTGTTTTAGTAAAATTATCTTTGTCTATAATTTTTATCCTCTTCGAAAGATTTTTCAAATAAAATATTTGTGTTATTCTCAACAATTTTTTTAAATCATGTATTTTTAATTATTGTAATTAATAAAATTTACAAAATTTTAAAACAACCTCTCAAACTAAGGTGAAAAGACCACATTACCTTAGTAGAAATAAAACACAAAATTAAAGTGCAATTTTCGAAGTTAGGCCATATTAGGCAAATTCATATTTTGTTATTTTCCAGCTCGTCCTCGTTCCACTGCCTTTCAAGTCAAAATTTTCACCCTTTAAAAAGCTTATTAAATAAAAAAAAACATCTAAAGAGCAATAAAAGTAATTAAAAAGTAATAAAAATAAATAAATATTCATTCTATAAAAACTCATTGTAAATTCACCTAAAAAAACTCAAAACTAGCTAAAAATTATTCCGAAACAAATGCAAACATGAGCAAATTAAGGCAAAAAATATGTAATAAATATTCGCTCATCGTACTCCCACACTCACATTTTTACTTATCTCTAAGTAAAACACTAAAATACAATAAAAAAAACATAGAAATCCTAAGATACTTGCATAACTCATAGGCAATATTTCAAATGAGTGAAAAGAAAGCAACTTAACATTATCATGAATATAAGTTGTTGAATATGTCTAAAAAGAACTTCTATGCATGCGTGTGCCAAATATTTGTTTGCATACTCATTTATACATTTAAAAAATAACAAATAAAATGAATTATTGTAAGTTCATTATCCATTGCTTCTCCTTTAAATTGGTTCCAATTATGCATTAATGTTACTAAGGTTTTTAGAAGCTTATAATGGGGCTTAGGCAACAATGGCTTAACCTAAACTCAAGTTACTTAATGATTGAAAATTGAGCATATTCTCTACTCCACTTTTTGAGTGCCCCTTTTTTCACCACCACTCGAGAATAAAAGCATTTACAAACGAAGCAAAAACAACAAAAGATATAACAATAAAGCTTAATATCACTTTTCTTTTCAATTTTTCAATTTTTCTCAAGTGCTTTTTAAATTCTTTTTCTTTCCAAAATTTTCTTCCGATTTTTTTCGTTTGTTTTTTTAGATTTTCCATAATGAAGAACACAAAAAGTTATATTCTCTCTCACCAATTCTTCTGCCATGATCTATTTATCTAACCCTAGCATTCTTTTATTGAGTGGTCACTAATCCATTTTTTTTGGGGGTCTCGCTTAGAATCTATTTCGATTCTTCATTTTAATCTAGTTGTTGAGAAAATCACAAAAAGTGTTTCCTTGTTCTGGGATCTTTTATCTTTGACTTAAATAATTGGGTTTAGACATTACTTTGATGATATTTAATCATTTCAAAAATGCCAGTAGCTTGCCCTTTTTTTTCTCTCTTTCTTTTTTCGATCAAAGAATCACATGAACCATTAAGTCTTACATGATACACTTTTGATCGAAAGAATGTAACCAATTCCAAAAATTTCTTTGAATCAGATGAAAATACATTAATCAAATTATAAAGTATTAGGTTAAAAGCCCGAAAAGTACTTGTAATTGGACTCGATATAGGAGAGGCCCAAAAGCCCCTCATGTTAAAAGGGGTTGTAACATTCCGAAATAGGGCCTAAACGGAACAGTGGTTGCGAAACCACAAATTCAGGGTAAAAAAAAAATATTTTATTATTATTTTGAGGTTCATGGTATGATTACATGATTGTGTGAAAATTTCGTGATAAAATTCTATGCATAAAGTGCTTAAATTGAGGTTAGGGACTAAATCGAATAATTTGCAAAACTTGCATTCTAGAAGTTTTTAGTATGAAATTATTTTGGAATATTAATTAGGAGATCTTAAATGGTAATTTGACCAATTTTAAGTTCATGGACAAAATTAGGACATGGAAGGAATTTTTGAAAGTTTAGTAAGGAGGGGCATTTTGGTCATTTGGTTATTAACATTAATAAAAAGGTAAAAAAGATGATAAAATTGTATCATCTTCTTCAAGTTACCAGCAGAACCTTACCTCTCTCCATAGCTGGGGTTTCTTCAACTTTCAAGCTTCATAGTAAGTGATTCCAAGCCCCGTTTTTAATGATCTTTACGTTTTGAAGTCCCTAGCTCGATAAAGCTTATGCTAGCAATAATTTAAGTTAGGAATCAAATTTGGAAAAATACCCATAGGTGAAATTTGTGTATTTTGATGTTTTATGATGGAATATGAGGTTTTAAATTATGTTAGACAACTTGTGCTACTTGGTTTTAAGTGAAAACGAGTAAAAAGGCTTAATCGGTAAAAATACCTAATAGTCATAAGTACATGTTAGTGTGTGAATTTGATGTTGCCATAGAAGGAAAAATGATCATCATGTCATAAAACATAAGAAAATAGGATGAAGTTTAATTTACGAGCCTTGGGGCAAAAGTGCAAATATGTGAAAGTTTAGGGCAAAATGTAATTTTTCCAAAGTTTGAGTAAAGGGTTGTTTTGATAAATGTTGGTATTAAATAAGCTAAATTTGCTATTATAGATCAAGAAGAGCGAAATTCGAGAGTAGATCGGGAAAAGAAAAGTAAAGGACTAAATTGTAAAGTTTAGTCACATTTTGTATCGAGGTAAGTTTACAGTAAATAAATGCAATATTATTTTATTTTACATTATTATTGTCAATTTCAGCATTTATATATTTATGTTATAAAAATATTTAAAGTCGAATTTAAGGTGAAGTGACAGAGGAAAAGTGTTAGAAAGCCGGTTGAACCCTAGGAATGTTAGGATATTAGGGTTGACAGAGACGAACGAAATGAGCCATGTAAGTCCATATTAGAAATATGGCTTTGGAGACAGATTGAGCCATGTAAGTCCATATTATATATGGCATTGGAGACAGGAATAATTCATGTAAGTCCATGTCAAAGACATGGCATTGGTAGGATATTGATGAGACAGAACGACCCTAGTATCCTTAGTATTCCGAGTGGTTCAACGGGTCAGGATACTGAGTTAAATTACAGTGAATTAACAGCAAAGGAAAAGTAGATTATACTTATGAAAAGGAAAGGTCGTAAGAAAGAAGGTAAGGGAATAAAGAAGAAGATAGAAATTGAGAAGTAAAGAAATTTATGATGTTAGATGATATTATGCATAATTATCCATTATGTTGAATGTTGTGATTTATTTGCTTGTAAGCTTACTAAGCCTAGTGCTTAATCTCTTTATTTTCTTCTTCTTATAGTACTTATCTAGCCACTCGGGATCGAAGGAAACGTCGGAGGCCGATCACACTATCAAAGAAATAACTCGGTATAATTAGACGTTTTGTTTTGTGTATGGCATGTATAGAAACTTAGCCACTTTTGGTATAATATGAACAATGAATGATGTGTAAATACTTGCTAGTGATTAGCTAATAAAATGGCCGATGATATGCATGTTTATTAATATGTATGATTGAATGGTGATTATCACATGAAAATTATGAAAATGTGAAAGTAACCTAAAACAGATTCAAGTAACAGCAATGACGTAACTTTGAAAAATCACTAAAAATTGTATAAACATATTTTGAAGATGAATAATATATTAAATTAAAGCTTATTATGTCTATTTTCTTATGAAATAAGAAAAATAGGTAAAGGTATTATATTTCATGATATATCTGAGTTTTAGTGAAACAGGTCAGAGCGATTTCTGGAACCCTGTTTCAACTTTGGAAATTCACCATAAATTGTACAAAACTAATTAGAAGGTATAATTTATATGGTTATAATCCTTGTTGAGTCTAGTTTTAAGAGAAATAAACGACTTAGTGATATGAATTTTGTACAGGAAGAAACATGGTTCGTAGTAACAAGAGGTTAGTGCAGTCGAGTTTTGAAACAGGGAAACTTTAACTAATAAACTGTACTAATTGGCCAAGTCAAAATCTATGAAAAAATTAGTAGATAGATATATGAGTCTAGTTTCAGGAAAAATTTACGGATCTTAATTTCGAGTTTCGAACTCAAGATATGAATTTTTAGGCGACTCTGACGCAGAATGGCAGCACATTCGAAATGCTTAAATAAACAATTTAAACCTATTTAAGGGATAGAATAAGTTTAGTAATGCCTCGTGCTCGATTCTGGCAACAGTCTCGGGTAAGGAGTGTTACATTTATTGGTATCAGAGCAGGTTTAGTCGGTTCTCGGAACAGTTAGTGTGAGAAAAAGTCTAGCTATACATGCCATACTTGTATTTTGATAGTGTGACGACTCTTGACGATTTTTTTTAAATATTTTGTTTTATAGTAATGGATCCCGGGCGAGCCGGTGATGATGATGTAGAAAGTAATGCGCCTGCTTCCACAGAAGGGGCAGCGCCATCTAAGAATAGGCCAGTAATAGTTGATCAGGGAGGAGTGACTCGAGAAACTCTCTTCCGAGCTTTGAATGATTTGTTTGCCGAGTTCGTTCGTACGAATCCGGCAGTTAGACCTCCACCCCCTCATGATTCTCAGGCTACCCATGTAGCTCAAGCTTCCCCAATCACAGGTACAGTGGTAAGAGAAAAACCACCAGTTGATAGAATCAGGAAACAAGGGCGTAAGAGTTCCGAGCAACAAAAGATGATGATGCGAAAAAGCGAATTTTGGTTAGAAAATACTATCGAGTCTTTGACGAATTATCTTGCACACCCGAGGAATGTATGAAATGTGTAGTATCACTTCTTAGAGACTCAGCCTACTACTGGTGGAAGACACTTGTATCAGTTGTACCGAAGAGAGAGTCACTTGGGATTTCTTTCAGAAGAATTTCGTAAAAAGTACATCATCGAGGTTTATTGACCGAAGAGAAAGGAATTCTGGAATTGAAACAAGGCAATATGATTTGACCGATTATGAGCGTGAATTTGTCGGGCTCATAAATATGCTCAAGAATGTGTGTCCACAGAGGCTATCCTGTGTAAAGGTTTGAGGATGGGTTAAATGATGATATCCGATCACAAGGGTGTCCTAGAAATAAAAGAGTTCGTTATTTTAGTTGAGAGAGCACAGTAAGGCGAGGAGCTATTAAAAAGAAAAGGCAAAGTTGAGACAGAGACACAAGATACAAAGAAGAGACAGATGAGCGAGATCATTTCACCTACATCCAAGAGGCCCAGAGAGTTTTTACCGATTTAGCTTTTCACGGGCAATCTAGTCGAATAGAGGTAGCAGATTTAAGGATCCAAGGCTCGGACCATCTCGACTACGAGTGTAGGTAATGTTAGACAGGGTAGATCGTGGTGTCCACGGTGTGGTAGACTTCATTATGGTCCTTGTCGGGCAAAGTAAAATGTTTGCTATAAATGTGGTGCTCCAGATCATTTTGTACGAGAATGTCCGAAGTGGCTAGCCGAGAGGTAACACAGAGTGCTAGATCCTAAATGCTCCTACTAGAGGCGATCATCGAGGCAACCGGAGTAGGAGCAAGTAATGAGGTACCTCTAGAGATTCTTTGTGAGACCGGATGTTAGAGCCCCTGCAAGGACTTATGCTATTCGTGCACGCCAAGAGGCATCCTCCCGATGTGATTACGGGTACATTTTCTCTACATGATATTAATGTCATTGCTCTGATTGATCCGGGTTCAACTCATTCTTATGTTTGTATGAAATTGATGCCTAGTATAAGTATGCCTATAGAATCTACAGAATTTGTGATTAAAGTATCGAATCCATTAGGCAAGCATGTATTAGTAGATAAGGTATGTAGAAATTGTCCTTTAATGATTAGAGGCTACTGTTTTCCGGCCGATCTCATGCTATTCCCATTTGATGAGTTTGATGTGATTCTTGGTATGGATTGGTTGACTACACATGATGTGATAGTGAATTGTGGAAAGAAATTCATTGAGTTGAAGTGTGAAAATGGTGAAATTCTTCGGGTTAATTCAGAAGAGTCAGATAGTTCATTTCCTATAATTTCTGTTATGTCTGCTCAGAAATACTTGAGAAAAGGGTATGAAGCTTATCTTGCTTTTGTGTTGAACACTAAAGATCCAGAATTGAAAATTGAATCAGTGCCTGTGGTATGTGAGTTTCCCGATGTGTTTTCGGAAGAACTACCAGGTTTGCCTCCTGTTAGAGAAGTTGAGTTTGGTATTGAGTTGATTCCAGGTACCACGCCCATTTCTATTGCTCCTTATAGAATGGCTCTATTGGAATTGAAAGAATTGAAAGCTCAGTTGCAGGAATTAACAGATAAAGGCTTTGTAAGACCCAGTAGTTCACCATGGGGTACACCAGTGCTATTTGTGAAAAAAAAAGACGGATCGATGAGATTGTGCATAGATTATCGGCAACTTAACAAGGTAACAGTAAAGAACAAGTATCCATTGCCTAGAATTGATGATTTGTTTGATCAATTGAAGGGAGCTACTGTGTTTTCCAAGATAGATTTGAGATCCGGATACTATCAGTTGCGAGTTAAAGAGTCGATGTCCCAAGATCGCTTCCGGACTAGGTATGGTCATTATGAGTTCCTTGTGATGCCATTTGGCTTGACTAATGCTCTGTCATTTTTATGGACTTAATGAACCGAATTTTTAGACCATACTTAGATAAGTTTGTAGTTGTGTTCATTGATGATATTTTGATTTATTCTCATGATGAGACCGAGCATGCGAGCATTTGAGAACGCTTTACAAATTCGAGAGATAATCGGTTGTATGCCAAGTTCAAAAAAAGTGAGTTCGTTACGAAGTTGGTTTTTTGGACATATTGTCTCGGTGAAGGTATTAAGGTTTATACGAGTAAGATTTCAACCATTGTTGATTGGAAGCCTCCTAGAAATGTATCGAAGTTAGAAGTTTTCTTGGTCTTGCGGATATTATAGACGATTTGTGAAGGATTTTCCATTATAGCTACCCGTTGATGAGACCGCTACGGAAGGATGTTAAGTTTGAATGGATGAGAAGTGCCAACAAAGTTTTGACAAGTTAAAGGCATTGTTGACTAAGCTCCTATCTTAGTACAAATAGGAACCGGTAAAGAATTTGTGATTTACAATGATGCATCCTTGAATGGGCTCGGTTGTGTACTCATGCAGGAAGGAAAGGTAATTGCTTATGCCTCTAGACAATTGAAGCCACATGAGAAAAATTATCCGACACATGATTTAGAGCTAGTTGCTATTGTATTTGCATTGAAGATTTGGAGACATTATTTGTATGGTGAAAGGTGCCGGATATTTACCGATCATAAAAGCTTGAAATACTTGATGACTTAAAAAGATTTGAATTTGAGACAAAGAAGATGGTTGGAATTGCTTAAAGATTATGAGTTAGTGATTGATTATCACCCAGGTAAGGCAAATGTAGTTGCTGACGCTTTAAGCAGGAAACTTTTATTTACATTGCGAGCTTTGAATACCAATTTAGCCATGTCGATGATGGTTCTATTTTAGCTGAATTTAGAGCTAAACCGGTATTTCTTGAAGAGATTTGTGAAGCTCGGAAAGATGATAATGAGTTACAAGCTAAAAGAGTTCAATGTGAGTCGGGCATAGAATCGATTTCGGATTGGTTCGATGGTTGTTTGATGTTTAGAGACGAATTTGTGTACCAAAGAATGATGAGCTTATTCAAAGATTTTACAGAAGCACATAGCGCTTCTTTATCTATTCATCCAGCAGACAAAAATGTATAATGATTTGAAGAAATTGTATTGGTAGGTAGGAATGAAAAGAGATATTTCGAGTTTGTTTCTAGATGCTTGATTTGTCAACGTAAAGGCGAACATCGGTACCCTCGGGATTATTGCAACTCGTGCTAGTTCGGAATGGAAATGGGACGAGTTACTATGGATTTTGTGACAGATTGCCGTTAACACTGAAAAAGAAAGATGCAATATGGGTTGTGATTGATAAGCTAACTAAGTCGGCTCATTTTATCCCAATCCGTATGGATTATTCACTTGACAAGTTGGCCGAGTTATACATTTCGAGATAGTTAGACTACATGGAGTGCCATTATCGATCATTTCGATGAGATCCAAGATTTACTTCACGGTTCGGAAGAAGTTACAAGAGGCTTTAGGTACGGTTGAGTTTTAGTACGGCTTTTCACCCTCGAATCGATGGTCACGAGAGAGTTATTCAGTACTTGAAGATATGCTTAGATGTTGTGTATTAGAATTTCAAGGTAGTTGGGAAAAATACTTACCATTGGTAGAGTTTGCCTACAATAATAGTTATCATCAAGTTTGAAGATGGCACCTTATGAAGCTTTGTATGGACGTAAATGCCGCACACCTTTATATTGGATGAGCTTAAAGAAAGCCGATTCTGGGTTGATCTAGTTAAAGAAACGGAAGAAAAGTGAAAGTTATCGAAATTGTTTAAAAGCGACTTGACGACAAGGTAAGTCGTATGCGATTTAAAAGAAAAGAGATCGAATATCAAGTTGGTGACAAAGTTTTTTGAAAGTATCCCGTGGAAGAAAGTTCTCGATTTGGCAAGAAAGGCAAACTAAGTCCACGTTTTATTGGACCGTTTGAAGTGATTGAGAGAGTCGGACCATTAGCATATCGGTTAGCTTTACTGATTGAGTTAGAGAAGATTCATAATGTATTTCATGTGTCTATTCTACGTCGTTATCGTTCAGATCCGTCACATGTGATTTCTCAAACAGAGGTTGAGATTCACGAGACATGACTTACGGTGAAGAACCCAGAAAGATTCTAGCTCGAGAGGTAAAGCAATTAAGGAACAAAAGTATTGTACTTGTGAAAGTACTATGGAATAGACATGGGGTAGACGAGGCTACATGGGAACCCAAGAGGCTATCTGAAAACAGTACCCATATCTCTTCACGGGTAAGATTTTGGGACGAAAATCCCTAAAGGGGGAGAAATGTAACATTCAAATAGGGCCTAAACGGAATAAAGGTTACGAAACCACAAATTCAGGGTAAAAAAATATTTTATTATTATTTTGAGGTTCATGGTATGATTACATGATTGTGTGAAAATTTCGTGATAAAATTCTATGCATAAAGTGCTTAAATTGAGGTTAGGGACTAAATCGAATAATTTGCAAAACTTGCATTCTAGAAGTTTTAGTATGAAATTATTTTGGAATATTAATTAGGAGATCTTAAATGGTAATTTGACCAATTTTAAGTTCATGGACAAAATTAGGACATGGAAGGAATTTTTGAAAGTTTAGTAAGGAGGGCATTTTGGTCATTTGGTTATTAACATTAATAAAAGGTAAAAAGATGATAAAATTGTATCATCTTCTTCAAGTTACCAGCAGAACCTTACCTGTCTCCATAGCTGGGGTTTCTTCAACTTTCAAGCTTCATAGTAAGTGATTCCAAGCCCGCTTTTAATGATCTTTACGTTTTGAAGTCCCTAGCTCGATAAAGCTTATGCTAGCAATAATTTAAGTTAGGAATCAAATTTGGAAAAATACCCATAGGTGAAATTTGTGTATTTTGATGTTTTATGATGGAATATGAGGTTTTAAATTATGTTAGACAACTTGTGCTACTTGGTTTTAAGTGAAAACGAGTAAAAGGCTTAATCGGTAAAATACCTAATAGTCATAAGTACATGTTAGTGTGTGAATTTGATGTTGCCATAGAAGGAAAAATGATCAGCATGTCATAAAACATAAGAAAATAGGATGAAGTTTAATTTACGAGCCTTGGGGCAAAAGTGCAAATATGTGAAAGTTTAGGGGCAAAAATGTAATTTTTCCAAAGTTTGAGTAAAGGGTTGTTTTGATAAATGTTGGTATTAAATAAGCTAAATTTGCTATTATAGATCAAGAAGAGCGAAATTCGAGAGTAGATCGGGGAAAAGAAAAAGTAAAGGACTAAATTGTAAAGTTTAGTCACATTTTGTATCGAGGTAAGTTTACAGTAAATAAATGCAATATTATTTTATTTTACATTATTATTGTCAATTTCCAGCATTTATATATTTATGTTATGAAAATATTTAAAGTCGAATTTAAGGTGAAGTGACAGAGGAAAAGTGTTAGAAAGCCGGTTGAACCCTAGGAATGTTAGGATATTAGGGTTGTGAGACGTAATCTAAATGAGCCATGTAAGTCCATATTAGAAATATGGCTTTGGAGACAGGATTGAGCCATGTAAGTCCATATTATATATGGCATTGGAGCAGGAATAATTCATGTAAGTCCATGTCAAAGACATGGCATTGGTAGGATATTGATAGACAGAACGACCTAGTATCCTTAGTATTCCGAGTGGTTCAACGGGTCAGGATACGAGTTAAATTACAGTGAATTAACAGCAAAGGAAAAGTAGATTATACTTATGAAAAGGAAAGGTCGGTAAGAAAGAAGGTAAGGGAATAAAGAAGAAGATAGAAATTGAGAAGTAAAGAAATTTATGATGTTAGATGATATTATGCATAATTATCCATTATGTTGAATGTTGTGATTTATTTGCTTGTAAGCTTACTAAGCCTAGTGCTTAATCTCTTTATTTTCTTCTTCTTATAGTACTTATCTAGCCACTCGGGGATCGAAGGAAACGTCGGAGGCCGATCACACTATCAAAGAAATAACTCGGTATAATTAGACGTTTTGTTTTGTGTATGGCATGTATAGAAACTTAGCCACTTTTGGTATAATATGAACAATGAATGATGTGTAAATACTTGCTAGTGATTAGCTAATAAAATGGCCGATGATATGCATGTTTATTAATATGTATGATTGAATGGTGATTATCACATGAAAATTATGAAAATGTGAAAGTAACCTAAAAACAGATTCAAGTAACAGCAATGACGTAACTTTGAAAAATCACTAAAAATTGTATAAACATATTTTGAAGATGAATAATATATTAAATTAAAGCTTATTATGTCTATTTTCTTATGAAATAAGAAAAATAGGTAAAGGTATTATATTTCATGATATATCTGAGTTTTAGTGAAACAGGGTCAGAGCGATTTCTGGAACCCCTGTTTCAACTTTGGAAATTCACCATAAATTGTACAAAACTAATTAGAAGGTATAATTTATATGGTTATAATCCTTGTTGAGTCTAGTTTTAAGAGAAATAAACGACTTAGTGATATGAATTTTGTACAGGAAGAAACATGGTTCGTAGTAACAAGAGGTTAGTGCAGTCGAGTTTTGAAACAGGAGAAACTTTAACTAATAAACTGTACTAATTGGCCAAGTCAAAAATCTATGAAAAAAATTAGTAGATAGATATATGAGTCTAGTTTCAGGAAAAATTTACGGATCTTAATTTCGAGTTTCGGAACTCAAGATATGAATTTTAGGCGACTCTGACGCAGAATGGCAGCACATTCGAAATGCTTAAATAAACAATTTAAACCTATTTAAGGGATAGAATAAGTTTAGTAATGCCTCGTGCTCGATTCTGGCAACAGTCTCGGGTAAGGAGTGTTACAGGGGTGGACAACAAACCCTAGAATACTAACTAGAGTTGCCACCACCTATACTTCTTGTTAGACTAGAAGCTCGTTTTTCTAATTGAAATAAACTTCTACAATTCAAAAAGGACTCTACCTTCTCTCCCTATAAATAGATGGCACAGTAGGACTATTTACACAACTTTAATATATTATTACCCTACCCAAAAATAGAGAGAATTTATTCTCAACTATTGAATCTATTTTCCTGGAATAAAAAATTCTGTCAGTTTCTATTTGAAAAGAGATTTTTTGTTTTCACACTAAAGAAAAAAAGTTATTTCTAGTAATGGGTTTTGATTCAAACTGTTTGAACCCACACTCGAATCAGTTCGTGGTATGAAAATAGTAGAGAAGATTGTTTGGTTGAAAGCCAGGAATGACAAGGATCTGCCTATTCGAAAACACAGGTGTAAATTCGGTCTAAAGTTTATTACTATAAATATCACAAATCTGAATTGGTTTTCAAATTTTTTATTTTTTGTTATGCAAGAAAATTGTTTTTGAACTAATTTTTTTCCAACACTCCCACTTAGGAATACTTGTACTTTGTGAAATTGATATGCATACCCTGATCACATAACTAGCTAATACTGGTGAGATTAGCCTTCAAGCCATCAACAAGAAAAACATTTTTCAATTTAGGTAAACTAGAAACATTCAAAACTCATTTGCCAAGAAATCTACCTTTTTTGCCATCTCAAAATGTTAAACAACCAATTTGGTTTTCACCAAAATTAGACAAGTAATTGACATTACCAGTCATGTAGCAAGAGCATCCACTATCAAAGTACCAGACATGATTTATAATAATCTTCAAGGAATGGTAAGCAACAAGTAAACACTTTTGATCCTTCTTTCTCTAGGCAAGATTGTTCTTCTTCATCACTGTGTTGGAACTAGTGGGCACTAATTTTGGCACTATTTACTTCCATCTTAAGTCATAAAGCATCTAAGTCTGATGTGACCTAATGCTTTACAATAACGACATATAATTTTATGTTAGGTATACACCTTCTTATCAACCTTGATCATAATTGAGCGGTTTAAGCTTTCTCCATTATTATAATTTGTTGCTTTGACAAAAATAGTAGGACCTTTAGCAACAACTTTTCCTTTCCACTCAACATAACCTAATCTACCTTTTCTAGGGCTCCATCTTTTTGCAACTAGTATTTCGTTAAGTTTTCCACAACTTGCATTATATTTCTCGAGCATTTTCTTAGTGAACTCAAGTTCATTTTGAGTTTTCCCCATATTTTTTATTTCAATAGCCAATTAAAACTCTTTTTACTTCCACTTACCTAATTAGCATTTGATTTTCTTCCTTTAATTCACTTTCTTAACCACTAATCTAGAACAAGCATTACAAACCATTTCCCACTCGTTAAACGGTCTTGTAAGTATTTAAATACTCCGCATCAAATACTCTTTCAAAATTAACCATGTTCACTATGAATGTAAAAGCAACGTAGTTACTTAGGTGTTCCTCATCAGTTTTTGAACAACTAGTGGAGTCTTTATCACTCCAAGTGACACACAAGGAATTATTCTTTAGGGTGTTTGCATACGCTTCCTAAATATGCCTATAGCTATGACATTTATGAAATTGAATCCTCTTCTTCTTGTCAGTGGCAGCTTCCTCATTGGTGACAACTTTTTGGATCTTCCTTGTCTAACGTTGTTGAACTTTTTAAACATTTGACTTCTTTTAGATTGATTTTTTGAAAGCTTCTATTGTAGTGTTGAAATTAGTGGGCATTGTTCCAATTGCTTATAAAGTAATGCTCTTTTCCTCTTTGCTCATATTTCTCTTTGTTTCATCCATATTGATTTCGAAGGTTTGTAGAGGCCGAACCAACTCATCAATAAGCATGGTATCAAAGTCTTTATCTTCCTTGATGACTGTAACATTGATGTTAAATTGTTCAAGAAAAGATTGAAGAACCTTCTTAACCAAATTTAAAATTGAATGCTCACTTTCAAGGGCAAAAAACTAATGGGATAAATCATAGAGTTTGGTATAGAACTTGCCACTTAACTTATTATTTTGCATCTATAAGGTTTTAAACTTTTTTGTAAGCATCTGCAGCTTAGATTGCTTCCTAGTATTCGTTCCTTTATATATTGTCTCAAAATTGCATAGAGAGCTTTAAAGTTAGTATTGGCAAACTTCTCATCCTCAATGGTCTAAATCAATTTTGACTTTGTGGAGTTAATCAACTTTAGTGAAAGATTGGTCCCATCCAATAAGGACTGATCTCCAAACTTTCTTATCATATGACTTGATAAAAGTCATCATTCTTACCTTTTAGTAGGCATAATTAGCACCATCGAGCGTAGGCACTTGTGTTCCTAATGAACCTTCTATGGCAAGCAAATATCAACACAAAAAAAAAAGTCACTAGATGTGTTTAGTAGGAGGCTTTGATACCAATTGAAACTTCAATTTTGCTATTTGTAAGCAAAACAAAAGTAGTGACAGTGACCAGTGTCAACTATTTAGGCATTGAGTATGAACAAGGTAGAAAAATAATGAACACGCGATACATTTACATAGTTCAGTTTACCTACGTCTACAGGGCCTTACCTAGTGAGATAATCCACTATCTTAACACACCTATAACAATATATTACAACCTCTAACACCCACCATATTAAACTTCTCACTTTGTGCCTAAGATATAAAAAACTCTTCTCTAAGTTTCCCCTTTGAAAACTTAAGATATTAACCAAGTAAGACACTTGTTTTTTTTTTCATTCAATGCAGTTAAAAGAAACATTTCTTAATGAACAAGAATAAGTGCTCTTAGTTCAATATATTACCTATACAAGTCTGCTTAATTGATAAGAAACCAAGACTTGCTAACATACTACATAAATTTTAAAATCAACCTTCCCATGAAACAAGCAAGATAAGAAGCATAAAGAATATCTTCAATCAACTCAGGATAAGTATTGAATCCTTAGGATATACTTCCAAGTTTCACTCATTTTGATCTGATCTACCGAACTTGGAAAGTTGATTACTTCGATCCAAATCCAAATCAGTCTCCAATTTATGTTGCTAAACATAGTTTGGATATTAAAGATGAACTAACTGTCGTCCAAATTATTAGTTAGAAACCTAATAATTTTGTTGCAAAAATTTGTCAACTTAAAATGACAATTTTTTGAGTAAACAATGCTAAACACATGTTGAAAGAACTATTTTTCTCCTAAAAAATAACCTTACCATATTTTTCTCCTCTCAAATGTCTAAAAAACTTGTTTAATAAAAATAAATTGTTGAAAGAACTATTTTTCAAAAAGAAAAAGGCAAATATGTTAGAAATGATATTCTGTTAAAATAAAAATAAAAATGGGCTTAGGCCCAAAGGAGAGTCCAAAACCCGATTTGAGAAGTATAAAAGAAGCTAGCGTTTCTTCAACGTCCAAATAACAAAGTTGTGTGTCTCAGAAAATCAGGAGGTAAAAAGTTTCAACAAAAGAAAAATTGCTTTCCAATCTTGGTTCTTCCTTGGAAAAAAATCATTAACAACATCCGACTAAAGAAATTATGCTTTATATAATGGTTTGCCTTACTGTTTTGCAGTAACTGAAGAAGATGCAGATATTCGTTAAAACCCTAACAGGGAAGACTATCACTCTCGAGGTTGAAAGCAGCGATACCATCGACAATGTCAAGGCCAAGATTCAGGTTTTTCTTTTCTTATCCATCGTGTTAAACATAACTATTCTTCAATTTCTATTGTTTCCATGTATTTTTTTACTTCATTTTCCTCTTGCGAAACTGCAAACTTAATTTTACAGGAGTTTAATATGAACTTTGTGAATGATTCCTTTATTGTATGATTTTCTTCTTCTTTTTTTCCTCTTACGGAACTGCAAACTTAGTATTAGAGGAGATTGACGTTTAATCCTGCTTCTTTTATGTGTACTTAGCAATTTCTGCGAAAGTTGCTTACAAATAATTTAGGGATGACAATGTATAGTAAAAAAACACTGGATCTGACACTATGCGATCCATTTTTTGTGGATTCAGATATTGGATCTACTATTTGCAGTGGATTTGAAGCAAAATTCGGATATGAACCATTGAATTTGCTTTGATTTTGGCTCAATTAGTGCCCTGATATCCTACTTCTTTAGCATAATCTACTGTATTTATGTGGATAATGTATTCGAATATTTTAACCTGATATTTATTTACTTATTTAGCTATATTTAGCAACTTAGGAATTACGACCGATATTTTTTCTGAATTTAGGTGCAGATACAGATGTCAGCAAAAAAAAAAAAAACCAGAATTGGGTTTTGAATAAATTTAATGGATATGAAATCAGATACTTAAAAATTACAAAATATATGATCGGTTGCCATTTGTAGAAGTTATTATTTAAGAAGTATTCTATTGATGATAAAGCAAATTCCATATTGCTTTTGCTCCCGAGTTGATTAATTTTAGATTTACTTAATCGCCACTTCATTAATGATTGGATCAAATTTGTTTATTCAACTAAAATAGTTCAAGTAGACGACATGCAATTTTGCAATTCCGTTAGAAGGTGTGAGTGCTAAAATAAACTTAAACCATACTCAACTCTTTTGTACTCTGCTAGCACTATTGGTTATGCATATTTGTAAAGCTTCCTATTCCATTGATTAAGAAAAAAGACTACTTCCATTATTACCTTTCTTTTATATCTGCTATTTTATTTTCAATCTATTTGTATCCTCCCACGAGGATATTGTTTGAACATAATGCTTTCTTCATGGTTACTGTGCTGACAATGAATTACATTTTCCAGGATAAAGAAGGCATCCCTCCTGATCAGCAGAGGTTGATTTTTGCTGGTAAGCAACTGGAAGATGGCCGAACCCTAGCTGATTATAACATCCAAAAGGAGTCCACTCTTCACCTAGTTTTAAGGCTTAGGGGTGGAACCATGATCAAGGTGAAGACTCTCACCGGGAAAGAAATTGAAATTGACATTGAACCAACTGATACCATTGATCGTATCAAGGAACGGGTTGAAGAGAAAGAGGGAATTCCTCCAGTTCAGCAAAGGTACCAATTTTGTTCTTCTGCGTTGTATTGAATGCATCTCTCGGGTTTACTCGTTCATTGACAATCTTCTGCTTAATATTGTGATTTGAAATTCTTGTTTATCTTTCATTGGCTAATGTAATTTCTTGGGGCTGCTACTTGACCATATTTCTCCAAAGGTGTAGAAAAGACTCAATTCACCACTTTTTTTTTGCATACAGGATACAAAATTTGATGATTTTACACTTCCATGTAACACTGAATCTTAAGAATGTTATGTTATCAGATGCCTTTAGGTATATTCTTTAATTATTTTGTGCCAAATCTATCAGGAAGGTATTTCCAAGTTTGTACTCCGTAGATAACTGTAGTGCTCTCGTTCTTGACTTGTCAATTTAAAGCATATTTTGACTGCTTGCTACAGGCTTATATACGCCGGGAAGCAACTTGCAGATGACAAGACAGCGCGGGACTACAATATTGAGGGTGGCTCTGTGCTGCATCTTGTGCTTGCACTGCGGGGTGGCTGTCTGTAGATGGTGCAATACGAAAAAAATACCTGGACAGAAACTGTTGCAATTTTAATTATTGCATAAATCTAATGAGTTCGCATTTGATTTGTTGAGAAATGCATGGAACATATATGAATTGATGATTTCGTCAAGGGACAGATGTTGTGTTGTATTACTTGATTGTATAAATCAGCCTTCTTTGGATGGCCTCGCAAACTCATGAGGGTATGTCAAAAAGTCGGAAAAAAAGGTCTAATGGGCTTTAATTAGTAAGGTACCGTATGATTTCGCACAGTCTGATACGTTAGTATAGCGACTAATTGGTATCTTATTGAGGAGGTCTAAGTCCATTTCTCCAAATGGAAAATTACTAAATTATCTCTTGTTGGGAGGGTTGTTTTGACTAAGCCGGCTGCGGCTCCTAGTCCCCTTTTTATTATGCAGATGGCTCAGCTTCCCTTTGATGTTTGTGATCACACTGACAAGATTTGTAGAGCTTCTATTTTGGGGTTCTTACGACGAGAGGGGAATTCACTTGGTCAGCTGGGAGACATTGCATTTACCTAAATAAGCTGAGTTCAGGCCTAGGTATTATGGGTTCTACAGGCTAAACATCTTCGAAGAGATTCTTTCTTTGATGTGCCTAAAGGCCTGGATAGATCACATGTTTGGAAAATAATTCTTGCAGGGCGCCAAGTTCTTTCTAATGGGCTTTGATAGAGTGTGGGTAAAGGAGTCGAGGTATAAGTTGGCTCGATAATCGGATCTCTGAAGGTCCATTAATCAATAAGTGTATTCAACCACCGCAGCATGATTCTATAAATAGCTTGGTTCAGGATTCATAAATGGGTTTTCAAGCTCTTGCTGGATAGTTGCTGAATGAGGTCATTGGTCAAATTGGACTGAGTCCGAGTCTGCTCAGCGCCAATGTTCGAAGACACATTGATTTGGGGTGAATCTGCCAACGTCATCTTTTCAACTCGATCTACCTACGCTATGCTAATCAGGAGTAACTGGGTTGTAAACCCATTGTTTGTGCTATACGGAATATTCCTTGTTAAGTAAAAGTGCAATTGTTCTTGTGGTTAGCTTGGAAAGAGAATCTTGAGTGATGTTAACAGGCGTGCAAGAAATTTAGCCAAAAAACGAGAGTTGTTTAGTTTGTGGTCATATGTGAGAGGTACTTCATATTTTAAGAGATATCCCTGTTCGTGGCTTTGGCTATTCATCTTCGCAGTCATATGCTGGAGAATCTGCAAATGGAAAAACAAGATTTGTTTTGCCAATGTTTATCCGCCTGGTAATTGTAAAACTGAGATTATTTGCAATTACTGGAAGGATATGGTCATTGTCCCGATGCATCAAGCTCGACGCGATTCAAGCAAGAACAACTCTGTTGAGATTAGCCGGTTGACGGATGGTGCAAATTAAAATACAGATGAAAGTTGGTTTCGAGACAAGAACTTTGTGACTGTAGGGGGTAATTAGAGATATGCATGGAAGATGCATTTCTGGTTTTTCAATCAGCATTGGTAATTGTAGCATCGATTTAGAAGAACTTTGGGGTCTTTTATTTGGTATTTATTAACTTTTATGTCCATACTTTTTTATATAATAACATTTATGATCAACTTTATCAAATATTTTCTAAAATTTGCAATATACTCAAAAATACATTTTAAATCTATTTTATTTATTTAAATGCTTTTAAGTTAATATTAAATTATTTTGTTTATCTGAATCTATATTTCAATTTTAAACTAAAATTAAACACTAATTATTTATGATATGATTTATAGCGATGTAAAACAAAATATGGATTTTATAGGCATACAACTACTATTTTCAAATATTTGGTTTACCTCACGTTAATTTGTTTCTATTTTATTTAAAATAAAATTTAAATTTAACATTTTATTATAAACATATAATCCCGCCATCAACTAAATCTATAAATAATTATTTAAGATAGAGTTGAGGGGGTCATGCCTAGTTTTAGGCATTATCTAAGAAAGAACATATATGATAAAAATTATAATGAGATTAATATTCAAATAAATAAAATGACCTTTTGTATTATTTTTAAAACATAATCTTAAATAGCATATCGATAAAAATTTTGAAAAATCTAAACTAGTGAATAATGAAAAATTAAATAAAATATAAAAATATAGTAGATGTGCCACTTATGCAAAATGTAATATACGTATTTTTTATATTAAATATACTATTTTTTCGTCCATTAATTGATTGTATGTATTAATTAAAATATAATTTATTTTTAATTTAATACTAAAAAATAAAAGAATAGATGCCACATACAAAAAAATTGAAAGTAAGAATATAGAATAAGATATGTTAAAAATAAAGAAAGTAAAATACTATTCTTTAAAATAATTTTATATTATTGCGGACATTTATATATATATATTTAGAATTTTAAGAATTTAAAAATTATATCTTTATTTATCTTAAATTTAAATTTAAAAATATATATTTTATGATAATTTTAAATTTAATGAAATAATTAAAAATACAATATTGAATAAAATTAAATTTAAATTGAGTTATAATGATAATGATAATTTTAAAATCTAATGATACAAGATAATATTTTTTTATCTTTATAATAAATTATATTTTTTATTTTCTTACATAAAAATTTACATAAATTTTTTCTCAGATTTTAATTTTATTTATTTAAAATTGTTAAAAAAATAATTCATGTGCCAAATAAGTAAACTATTTAATTAATTTTAAGTTTTAAACATTATAATATAATATATATAATATATTATAAATGATAGATTATAGATAAATAATATATTCTGTCAATCATTAATTTACCTTTTCATATTAAAACCATAATATTAAATTAAAATGTGAGATAATAGTAATTTAAATTTAATACTTTTTTATTATTCAGATATTGTTAAAAATGAAATTGGGCTTAGGCCCAAAGGAGAGTCCAAAACCCAATTTGAGAAGTATAAAAGAAGCTAGCGTTTCTTCAACGTCCAAATAACAAAGTTTTGTCTCTGAAAATCAAAGAGGTAAAAAATTTCAGCGGAAGAAAGATTGCTTTTCAATCATGGAAATAATCTTTAACAACAGTTGCCTTACTGTTTTGCAGTGACTAAAGAAGATGCAAATATTCGTCAAAACCCTAACGGGGAAAACTATCACTCTCGAGGTTGAAAGCAGTGATACCATAGACAATGTCAAGGCCAAGATTCAGGTTTTGTTTTTCTTATCCATCAAGTTAAACATAATCTAATCTTCAATATCTATTGTTTCCGTGCACTATTGTTTTTATTTTAGTTTGTTTTCCTCTTGCGAAACTGCAAACTTAGTTTTAGAGGAGTTTAATTTGTTCTTCGTGAATGATTCCTTTATTGTATGATTTTTCCTTTTTTATGTTGATCGTTTTCCTCTTACGGAACTGAAAACTTAGTATTAGAGAAGATTGACGCCTAACCTGCTTCTTTTATGCTGTACTTAGCAATTTCTGTGAAAGTTGCTTGGAAATTAATTTAGGGATGACAATGTGTAGTTTAAGAAAAACTGGATCTGACACTATTTGATCCAGCTTTTCTGCGGATTCAGATATTGGGTCTACTATTTGCAGCGGATTTGAAGCAAAATTCGGATATGAACCATTGGATATATGTTACCTGAATTTGCTTTGATTTTGGCTCAATTAGTGGCCTAATATCCTACTTCTTTAGCATGATCTACTATATTTATGCAGATAATGTATTTGAATATTCTGACCTGATATTTATTTAGCTATATTTTAATTTTATTATTTAAATATCATATAATAAATTGAGATATTTAGCAACTTAGGAATTACGACCGATATTGTTTTTGAATTCAGGTGCAGATACAGATGGTGAGCAAAAAATAAACAAAGTTGGGTTTTGAGTTTAGCCGAAATGAAATCGGATACTTGAAAATTACGAATATTTGATCGGTTGCCATTTGTAGAAATTATTGTAGAAGTGAATTGATGATAAAGCAAGTTCCATATTGATTGAATTGGCTATAAGTAGACTGGCCGATTTATTTTTTGTGCTCCGCTTTTGCACCTGAGTTGATTAATTTTAGATTTACTTAATCACCACTTCATTAATGATTGGATAAAATTGGTTTATTCAACTAAAATAGTTCAAGTTGACTACATGCAATTTTGCAATTCCATTAGAAGATGTGAGTGCTAAAATAAACTTAAACCATACTCTCTTTTGTACTCTGCTAGCTCTATTGGTTATGCATACTTGTAAAGCTTCCTATTCCATTGATTAAAAAAAAAAGACTACTTCCATTATTACCTTTCTTTTATATCTGCTATTTTATTTTCAATCTATTTGTTTCCTCCCAAGAGGACATTGTTTGAACATAATGCTCTCTTCATGGTTACTGTGCTGACAATGAATTATATTTTCCAGGATAAAGAGGGCATCCCTCCTGATCAGCAGAGGTTGATTTTTGCTGGTAAGCAACTAGAAGATGGCCGAACCCTAGCTGATTATAACATCCAAAAGGAGTCCACTCTTCACCTAGTTTTAAGGCTTAGAGGAGGAACCATGATCAAGGTGAAGACTCTCACCGGGAAAGAAATTGAAATTGACATTGAACCAACTGATACCATTGATCGTATCAAGGAACGGGTTGAAGAGAAAGAAGGAATTCCTCCAGTTCAGCAAAGGTACCAAGTTTGTTCTTCTGCATTGTACTGAATGCATCTCTGGGATTTACTTGATCATTGACATGCTTCTTCGTTATTCTTGTGATTTGAAATCCTTGTTTATTTTCCATTGGCTAATATAACTTATTGGGGGTGCTTATTGACCATATTTCTCCAAAGGTGTAGAGACTATTCACAACTTCTTTTACATACAGGATTCAAAATTTGATGATTTTACACTTCCGTGTAACACTGAATCTTAAGTATGTTATGTTATCAGATGCTCTTAGGTATATTGTTTAATTATTGCCAAATTTATCAGAAAGGTATTTCCAAGTTTATACTCGATAAAGGTAAGACATGATTGGGTCGCAGGGTCGTATATATCTGGTCCGAATGACCTGTTTGACTGTAACCTTAGTGCTCTGGTTCTTGACTTGTCAATTTAATGCATATCTTGACTCTTGTTACAGGCTTATATATGCCGGGAAGCAACTTGCAGATGACAAGACAGCGCGGGACTACAATATTGAAGGTGGCTCAGTGCTGCATCTTGTGCTTGCACTGAGGGGTGGCT
The DNA here is from genome assembly GCF_025698485.1 of Gossypium arboreum. Lineage (NCBI taxonomy): Eukaryota > Viridiplantae > Streptophyta > Magnoliopsida > Malvales > Malvaceae > Gossypium > Gossypium arboreum. Next base: position 5,922,002 of record NC_069073.1, on the reverse strand, counting down.
GTCTGTAGATGGTGCCATAAAAAAAAAATACCTGGACAGAAACTGTTGCAATTTTAATTATTGCATAAATCTAATGACTTTGCATTTGATTCGTTGAGAAATGCATGAATTGATGATGATTTCCTCAAGACACAGATGTTGTGCTGTATTACTTGTTTTGTATAAATCAGGCTTCTTTGGATGGCCTCGCAAACTCTTGAGGATATGTCAAAAAGGTCCAAATGGACTTTAGTTTATAAGGTACCATATGATTACACACTCTGATACTACAAGTATTGTAATGAATCAAAATTCATGGGCATTAGAAAAGTACATTATCGGGTTTCTGTCTTGACAAAATGAGGTCATAAATTATTATTAGAAATATTTGTGAGTCTAGTAGTGTGTTTAATTAGGCTTTAATTAAGTGAAATTAGCTTAATTTAGAGAATAGTAAAAGAATTAGATTGAATAAGGAGTAAAAGTTGAACTATAGATTAATAGAAAATAAAAAGGATTAAAATGACAATTAAGCTATTAACAAGAAATGAGGCGGCATATATGTAATGATTTTTATGTTATATTTTAATAATATAATTAATTATTTAGATATAAATTATGTTAAATTAATTTAAAATAATTATATTATAAGATTTTTATCTGAAAAAAATTGAAATTATGAAAAGTGGACGGTGATGATAATGCACAAATATAAAATACATATGTTTACATTTGTGATACATATATTTGTTATTAAATAGATTTTTATTATTTATCATTATTATTATTCTATTAAATTATAATTTATATTATTAAATTATGAGTATTATTATTAAAATAAATTAAAATAAAGACAAATGTATGGTGATTAAATTATACAAGTGTAATGCATATATTTATACATTTGTAATATATTTATTTAATTACTTTTATTTAAGTAAAAGATTTTATTATGTTAAAATATTAAATTATATAAAATAAATAAAAAGGACAATTGAATGGTGATGATAATAGGAAGTGTAAAATATATGTGTGTCCAATTGTAATATATATATTTGTTAATAAATAAGATATTTATTATAATAATAAAATTATTATTAAGTTAATAAAGTAAAAGAATAAAAGAATGAAATAAATAAAGAAAACAAAAGAAAGAAAGAACAACAGAAGCATTTCGAAACAGAGGAAAGAAAAGAAAGAAAGAAAATAAAAGGAGAAACTAGTGTTGTAGTGGGCTAAATTTGCCCGCTCGTTACAAAAAACAAAGAAAAGAAACAAACAATAAATAAATAATAAAAAAACTACATTATCAATAGTCCACTAGTCTGAAATTATTACAATGACCCAATACCCTAGCCCAAAAACTAAATCAAGGCAGAGCCCCAGCCTCCGTACCCTCCAAAGACCACGCCAGCATTCAGACATGCCAAAGACAAGATGCACTGCACACCAAACACAAGAAAACAACAGATGCAAGAAAATAGCAAAATTGTATATTTTATTTTTATTTTTTCTTCTCTCGGCTATAAAGCCTAAAGAGAATCACTTGTAAGTTTTTTACGCGCACATTACGAGTATTAAAATACAGAAGGTGATTTCGTGCGTCTTGTGTTTCCTCTTTTGAATCTGTTTTTCCTATTTCTTTTCATTTTGCATGTGTTTTCTTAGTATAATGAAATAAGGAGGGAGTTTACCTTTGTGAATAAACGATTGAAATCCTTATCTCCTTCGTAGATATCGGAGTTTGAGAGGAGATTCCAAGGTCGAAATCGTCGAACCTTGAACGTAGGGAACCACTTTGGACCACCATCCATTGATTACAATGGTGGAATGGGGGTCGAACGGCGGATGGAATAAGGGCAAGCTCTTAGGGTTTTCAATTTCCCCTTTTGTTCTGCTGAAATGCCTTGATTTCGAGGCTGATTTTCCTTTTAATTGGAAGGCACGAAGTGACGCCGTTTCAGGCAAGGCTCAACAGCCTTGAAATGACGCCGTCTCAAAAGGGGGGCTAGGATCCGCGTGTCGACCCGTTGGGTAGGCCGGACCCACGCTTCTTTGTTTAAAAGGGTTAATTTCGTGCTAGGTCATTCCTCCTTGCGTGGTCATTCAATAGCATACCATTTGTTTTATTTATTTCTTTTAATTTATCCCCGAAATTTACGCTTGTTTGCAAAGGGATCCGCGCCTGAGCATTGCGTTTTGGGAGCTGGGTTATTTCCAACTTAAGTCCCCACGCATCTTTGCGCATGGCATATTGGTCCCTATTGTTAATATTGTTAATTTTCGAATTATCTCTTTGTTTTAGTTTATTTTTAATTAAGTTTTTTTATAGCCCTTTTTTTATTCTTAATCAATTATTTGTACTTTTTAAACAACTTTGGTAATTGTTACTTTGTCATTGTAAATTTTTTTTTTTGTAATGTCATCATCACATTTCGTATAATTTGTAAATGTTTATTTCCTCTACATTATTACACACATATATATACCTTATAATAAAGTTAATGTTATTTCATACATATAACTGACTTTTGACTCTATCCATGTATTTTAGCATATTTTTGTTATTCTAACATGTTTTGTATATATGTTTTGCATAAAATTTAAATTATTTTTATACTTACTTATATTAGTACACATATTTGATTTACATACATTATTAAACCTATACATATTATCATTTCTATGTTATTTTACATGTACTTACTTTTAAATTTATATGAATATATATTAATACACTTATTACTTTAATAGATTTTTCTATTTAAAACACTTTTTTGCTTTATGATTTGTCAAGTATTTTCTTTATATATATGAAACAATTTTAGAAACTTCATTTTGTAATTATAAAATTATTATTTTGAATATTTCTTCATATTATATTGCTTTTGTGTTAGCTTATTATTTAAATGTTTTGATATAAGGGTATGTGTAATTTTTAGACAAACTTAAAATTTATATATATCTTATTATTAATCTCATGATCTTTTTACAATAGATTTACATATAAATATGTTTTATAAATCTATTTTGTGTATTATGTCTTGTCTTCTATCCTTCTTCTTCTTTTGTATTATATATATTATTAAAGTCAGCATGTACTTTATCAACTTTTAAATGAATTTGTGTTTAAAATATTTTACACGCAATTTGATTCCAACTTTTGTTCTATAATATTTATTTCAATAATTATACATTCTTAGTTTCTCTGAAAATTTGTCAACTTATATATTATGTTTTTTAAAAATATTCATTCTACAATATATATTTTAATGATTGCATGTGTATATTAAACTTGTCTTTACAAATGTTTTTTTAATTTATCAATCCATCAATTCATATAGTGTGTATCATGTACTTATCATTGTTTTAAAATAGTTTTATACCATATTGCTTCTTTGATTTGCATTTTGTTTTGCGCATCTAGTAGTAATCGTTTTATATTATTCCATGTATGTTGTCGTTGCATATTATTTATTCACTGTTTTACATTGTCGTGTTAATTATTCTCCATGCATGATCAAAATTGAGTCATATTTCCAAGTTAGTTATACTTACTTGTTTAAGTGCTTGTTAGTTGATTAAATAAATTGCATTATCTTCATTTCCATTGTCGTATTTTTATGCGTACATATATTATCCCATATCATTGTTTTCCACTTGGTTTATGAAATGTGGTTTTATAAAATCCAAATTTTTATGATTAATTTCGTCTTATTTCAAGTCGAATTAATGCGCTTTAAGCTAGTTTTATAATCATTCATGTTTTCTAAAAATCCTTTAAAACGAAGGCGATGTTCGACATTTGGCAATTAGCGGAATTGTGCCCTAACGTGCTGGGTTGCAATTTCATTCATGTTTTCTAAAAACTCTTTAAAACGAAGGTAATACTCAATGTTTTGCAATTCGAGAATCGTGCCCTATCGTGCTGGGTTGCGATTTCCCGTTCGTTCAAAACAATCGAATATTCCTTTGGAATTTCACCCATGTCTTTAAAGATTCTATAAAACGAAGGTAATGTTCGATGTTTGGCAATTCGAGGAATCGTGCCCTATCATGCTGGGTTGCGATTTCCTGTTGGTTCAAAATAATCGAACATCCCCTTTAGAATTTCACTCATATTTCTTAAAAATTCTAAAAATAAGGCAATGCTCGATGTTTAAAAATTCGAGGAATCGTGCCCTACTGTGTTGGGTTTCGATTTTTCGTTGGACTAAATAATTGGGCATCCTTTTGTAATTTCCACTTATAAAATTTAGGAAGTCGAAATTTAACGTGTTTTTGAAGGTAACGGATCGTGTCCTATCGTGCTGGATGTGATGTTGTATTCCTCTGAAACAAGAGAATTTTGACGACCAACTCGGGCTATTCAAATGTTTGTACAGAGGATCACATTTCAAAAACATTTTAAATTTTAGACATAAGGACAGCATTCAATCGATTTGGTACCAATTTTGGGCGTAATGAGGGTGCTAATCCTTCCTCATGCGTAACCGATTCCCGAACCCATTTTTTCAAATTTCGTAGACCAAAATCGTCGTTTTAGTAAGCCAAAATTTTTTATTAAAATGATCAAAATTCTTGGTGATCCAATCACACCTAAAAAATGATTGGTGGCGACTCCATTTCTGTTTTTCAAAAGTCGATTCCCCGTTTTTCATTAAATTTAAAATTTTGAACGGAAAGTTATAATTTCGACAAGTGTCACGGACTTAGAGTTTTCACAAGCAATCTGTGCGGCCTTAGGCAGTTTCTTCGCTCACAAACGCCTAAGTCAGCCTAACTCGCAACAATTGAGGATTCAACTGAATTCCTCTAAGGCACCCACGAAGAACAGCAGAGGAATGAAGTAAGAACGATCTTGAAAGTTGAATAAAAGCCACAGAGAAATAAGAACACTTGAGAGAAAAGTTTGAGTGAATGCTCTCAAAATTCTATTAACAACTGAATGAATACAATAAGGGGAAGAGGCCTCTATTTATAGTTGAGCCTTCCCAATATCAACGGTACAGATCAAATACATCAATGGCTAAGATCTAAAGCTATCAAGATATCAAATCTCTAAGATTACAGAATCGTATCTTCTAAAGATTACATTAAAGTCTAGGATCACATATCTTTGAAGATCCCCTTCCATATTTTCCAAGCATATCTTTGAAGATTACTTTCCATATTTGCCAAGCTCCAGAGATGGGCTTTCAATCTCTCCAAGCACTAGACTAGTCTGATTGGGCCAAATGACCTCCCTCAAAAGCGATAAATCGCACAAGTCCGTCATGGTTGCAAGTTTCCCTTCGCAACCCATGACATTCTCCCCCACTTGTTCTAGCGACGCCCTCGTCGCGTCCCCCTCATGGAACTGGGCTATCTTCTCTTAGAATTGCCACAATGCCTCGGCAGGTTCCCAACTTGCTTCGCTGTCAGGTAATCATTTCCATCGTACCAAGTATTCATGTCGTGGCCGATGACACCTTCATCTCACCACACGATCTGCTTCAATGTTTTCAACTTCTCGGTCATAAGAGACCTTTACCCCGATTGGTGCTCGTTCAGACTTGCCTCGATTTAGATCCTCTTGCATCAGTACTCCCCCAATGGCATAATCTGACGCATCCGTACGTACTTCATAAGGCTTCGGGTAATCTGGTAATGCAAGTACGGGCTCACTTGTCATTACTTGCTTCAATTGATTGAAGGCCCTCTCACACTGTGGTTTTCAATCCCATACCTTACCCTTTTTCAACATGTCCGTCAAGGGTGCAGTAATTCTAGAGTAGCCTTCGATAAAGCGTCTATAGTAGTTTGCCAACCCAAGGAAAGATCTCAACTCTGTCACCTTGGTTGGAGCCTCCCACTCGGCAATGGCCTGAACCTTGCTTTCATCTATCTGGATTTTTCCACCTCCCACAATGTGGCCTAGAAATGGTACCTCTCGTTGAGCAAATGTGCATTTTTCCTCTTTGACGAACATTTCATTTTCCCTCAAAGTTTGGAACACTTCCCTCAAATGTTCCACATGTTCGTCGAGTGACTTACTATACACCACAATATCGTCAAGGTAAACAACCACGAAACGAGCAAGGAAAGGTTGAAGTACCTTATTCATCAAGGTGCAGAATATAGCTGGGGCATTCGTGAGTTCGAAGGGCATCACCAAAAACTCATACGAGCCATACCGCGTCACACAAGCTGTCTTTGGCTCGTCCCCTTCGGCTATCCGAACTTGATGGTACCCCGATCTCAAGTCCAACTTGGTAAACCATCTCGCACTACCAAGCTGGTCGAACAAGTCTGCAATGAGGGAAATAGGGTACCTGTTCCTCACGGTGATCTTGTTTAGGGCCTAATAATCGATACACATCCGTAATGACCTGTAATGACCCAAATTTTTATAGTTATCAAAAAAAGTGTATTTTCGGGTCTCCGTTTCTGAAAAATAGATTAGTAAATATTTATTAAAAATATTTACGAAGTTAAGAGAATGATTAATTAAAGTTTAATGAAGCAAATTAGCTTAAATAAAGGATAATTAGATAAAAGGATTAAATTGAATGAAGTGTGAAAGTTTAATTATAGGATAAAGAAATTGTAAGGACTAAATTAGTAAATAAGCCAAAGGAGTGCCAAGTGTATGGAAAAATAAAATACATGTGTAATAAGTATTATACATACATTTGTAATACATGTATGTATTTACTTATTATTTAAGTAAATAATTAATATATTTATTATTATTAAATTGATATTATATGATGAATAGATTAAATAAAGACAAGTGTATGGTAATGATTTGGTACAAATGTATTAATAAAAAATACATACATTTGTAATATATGTATTTGATATTAAATGGATATTTATTATTTAGTGAAAGATATTTATTAAATAAATAATTATATTATAATATATTTATATGATAAATAAATGTAAAATAACAAGTGTCTGTGGGGATGAAATACAAATGTAATAATATATGTGTGCCCAAGTGTAAAATAAATATTTGATATTAAGTAGATATTTAATAAAGTCATTATTATTATTATTGTTATTATATATTATATATATATAAAGTACAACAAAAAGAAAAAGAAAGAAGAAAGGAAACAGAGAATGAGACGAAACAGGGGAAAAAAAGGAACGAAAGAAAAATTTGATCCCATTTCTTGCAATTTTGATGTTTATGAAATTCTAGAGAAGAGTACTACATGAATTATATCAAAAGTTAGGGAGTTAATGAATTTTTATGTGTTTATTAAGTTGAACAAAAAGATGAATTAAGGGCTAAATTGATAGAAATTCAAGTTAGAAATGAAATAAGGATTGAATTGTAAAGTGATTCATAAGTTTTATGCTTTAAGGACTAAATTGAAAGAATTTCGAAATTATGGTTTTATGATGAAAAATAGATAATTAAGTCTAAGTTTGGTTAAAAATTGAGTAGAAATAAAGTATGAATTAAGATAGAAAAGTAAGTGAATTTAGTTAGGATTAAATTGAAATTAAAGTAGAAAATCAACATTTTGCATTAAGACTGTTTGGGACAGCAGCAGTAGTTTAAGTTTGAAAAATCACCAAATATTGTATAAATTGAATTAGAGGATGAATAAAATATGTAATTAAATCTTATTGAGTCTAATTTCTTATAGAAGAAACGGTTTAAGCAATTGAATTGTAAATTATAAGATATAATGAGTTTTGTGAGACAAGGTCAGAATGAATTCGGGTTCCCCTGTTTTGACTTTGGAAAATCACCAAAAATTGAAGAAAAATAATTATAGGCTTAAAGTTATATGTTTAGAATTAATAATTAGTATATTTCTAGGAGAAATCAACAGGAATATTATCCGAGTTCTGTACTATGAGATAATTAATTTTTAGTGAAGAAGGGTCGGAACTGTCAGACAGCAGAATAGGGGTGAATTTAAAGAATAAACTGTACCTAATGGCTAAACTAAAAATTATGAAAATTTTATGGTAAGAAGATATATGAGTCTAGTTTCATGGAAAATTAACGGATCTTAATTTGGAGTTCTGTAGCTCGAGTTATAAATAATTTAGTGACTATGACATAGATGGACAGCTTGAATATTCATAAAAGTAAATAATAAAAATTATAGATAATGTTACTTACAAGTGTGTTATATACACTAAGGATGTGGAATGGAGAGGAGGAGGAGGAAAAATATGTATGAATATTCATCTAGCATGGCTAATTTGCATGTTTTAGGCTCAGAGACTAAATTGAATAAAAGTAAAACTTTATGGGTAATTTTGTAAAAATGTCAGAAACGACCAAATTGCATGAAATGGATTATTTTATTATTTAAATTACAAAATTGAATGAAATTATTAATTTAGTTCAAGATTGGGGGAAAACATGTTTTAGGGATTAAATTGAAAAGTGTTGAAATTATGAAAAATTCTGATATTTTATAGAATTCATGGATTGTTATCAATATTTATGAGAATAATATCTAGAAATAAGGATTAAATTGAAAGAATTTTATTTTCCTGACCCTAAGGATGAAATCGTCATTAATTAAAAGTTTAGGGGCAAAATGGTAATTTTTCCTAGAGCATTAATTAAATGCATTAGAATATGAAATGAATGAAAATGATGATCAAATTTATTTATAAAGATCCGGACGACTCAAATATGAGACTTGATCGTGGAAAATAAAAGATATCGGATTAGTGAAATTATAAACATAAACAAGCAATGAGGTAAGTTTGTGTAACTTGAATTGTATTTTAAATACTTGAAATATGTGGTTATGTGATGAAAATATGATTTGAATGTTCAATTCATGATAATTGATGAAATATTGCTAATACTCGATATAAATTGAAAATAAAACCTGGTTGAATGAAAGGAAAATTCGATGGATCTCTAAAAAGGAATTGACGGTAAAAAGGATCTAGCCTGGACGGGTGATCCTACTCTGATACAGCCCTCCCGAAGAATACTTGTAAAATGGATTTAGCCCAAACGGGTAATCCGAATTAGGGTCTGAATTTAGCCTGGACTGGTAATTCAGATCCAAGCTCATTAGAGTAATTGTCATTGTAGGGGATTTAGCCTGGATTGGTAATCCCGGCAATACTCTATGAGTTTATATTACAGGGGATTTAGCCTGGATTGGTAATCCCACTGTAAGGATAAGGTTCACGGGAGTGTGCTCTCTGATATGAAATGTGTAAGACCATGGTTGAAAGATACCATGGCAACCTGATATGAAATGTGTAAGACCATGGTTGAAAGATACCATGGCAAAGTGATATGAAATGAATAAGACCATGGTTGAAAGATACCATGGCAACGTGACATGAAAAGAATAAGACCATGGTTGAAAGATAACATGGCAACATGACAGAAAATGAATGAGTAAGACCATAGTTGAAAGATACTTGGCATCATGTCAAAGATAAATAAGACCGTGGATGGGAGACGCTATGACATCTATTGAACAATTGATATTCAGGTAATACTTATCAGATGACGAATGGTTATATGAAATGGTTGTGTGAAATGTTTACAAGAACTGGTCATATGGAAATATATGTACAAAATAGTTGTATGAAATAATTATGAAGATAAATAAACAAAATAAGTATAAGTACATGGAATATAATTTATGTCAAGTTTGATATAAACTATTACCTAATAAATATACATAAAATATATGGAAATGATGGAGCATGAAATATTGATATAATGAAATGAATGATATATGCTTATGAAGAAACGGTAAGAGCATGATATGTTTCATGACATGTACATATATGATTATCTTTGATATGTTGATACAAAGAAATTATGTAAGTTGAGACTATTATTAAACTCAAGTGCGATATGTAGAGAAAATAAGTATACCAATGTTGAATTTAGATGAAATGTGTGCAAGTATACTAACAATGATGTTGTTTGACGCTTAGACAAGTGCCAAACTATTGATTGAACGGTAACATGTTTAATTATAAGGAGCATTGAAATAGTAAGTACTTAGATGAAAATAAAATTTAAGATTTTGCGAATTTTTTTTATAATCCCGATTTAATTCCGGTTGGTTTCTAATGTATGTTTGGCGCTTCGAGGGCCCAATAGAGAGACGTTATGATTATTTCTAAAATATGAATAATAAATGACTCAGAATTATCTGAAAATGTTCAGTAAACTTTGGTAATGCCTCGTAGCCTATTCCGACAATGGATACGGGTAGGGGGTGTTACATGACCCATCATGTTTCTTTTGAAATAGCACCGGTGCACCATACGGAGATTTAGATGGCCTAATGAATCCCGCATCTAAAAGCTCCTTTAACTGTTTTCGTAATTCCTCAAATTCCAACGGGGACATACGATATGGGGCCCTAGTTGGCAGCACCATGTTGGACACCAATTCGATCCTATGATCCACCTCCCTCTTAGGTGGCAAACTCTTTGGCAACTTTGCAGGCATCACATCTCGAAAGGATTGTAGTACTTGGCCCACTTCCTTAGGGATCTCACCCACGGTCTTATCGGTTTTCTCAATCTTCAAAGTGGCTAAGTAGAAGACTTCATATCTACGTACTCCCCTAGCAAATTAGATTGTGGACAATGTTTTCCCTTCCAGGCTCCCCTTTCTTGTCAATCTCACCATACATTTATGGTTCGAATCCGAAATCACCATGAAATTACTGGAAGGACAAATCGTCGCATTAACCTGATCAAGAAAACTCAATCCAACTATAAAATCATAGTCATCAAGTGGTATTACCTTGATGGATGCCTTACTGGTCCTGTAATAACCCGAATTTTACGATTATCGGAAAAGTGTATTTTCGAGTCTCCGTTGCTAAAAAAATGGCTCCGTAAATATTTATCAAAAATATTTAAAAAGTTAATTGAGTGGTTAATTAGAGTTTAATTAAGTGAATTTAGCTTAATTAAGGATAATTGGATAAAAGGATTAAATTGAATAAAGTGTAAAAGTTTAATTATAGATTAAATGAAAATAAAAAGGACCAAAATAGAAATTATGCCATTTAGCATAAGTGAGTGACATATAAAGTAAAAATCTAAGATTTTTACTTAGATTTTAATTATAATATATATATTTATTAGTAATAAATGATATTAAATTAATTTATTATAATTATATTATAAGATATTTATATGATAAATAAATTAGTATAAAGACAAATGTATAGTAAATAAAATATACAAGTGTATGGATAAAATACATACATTTGTAATACATGTATTAGATATTAAATAAATATTTATTATTTTATAAAAGATATTTATTAATTAAATAATTATATTATAAGATTTTATATGATAAATATATTAAATAATGACAAATGTATGGTTATAAATGAATACAAATGTACTACTAATATACACATGAATAAATAAATAATACTTATTATTTAAGTATAAATACATATGTGTATATATATATATATATATATATATATATATATAAGAAATAAAGAAAGAAAAAGGATAGAAATGAATAAACAAAGCAAACGAAACAGAGAGCAGGGGAATGAAAGAAAGAAAAAGAGAAAAGAAAGAAGAAAAGGGAAAATTAAAGGTGTGAAGCTTGGAAGTTTAATAAGTAAGTCAATTTAGCCCTTTTTACTTAATTTTGATGTTTTAGAAGCTTTGGAATAAGATTTTGATGAAATTAAGTTGATATTTTGAAAGTTATTAGATTTCTAGATAATGTTCATGTTGAGTAAAATGATGAAATAGGGGTTAAATTTATAGAAATTCAAGTTAGAAATGAAATAATGATTGAATTGTAAAGTAATTCATAAGTTTTATGTTGAAGGGCTAATTTGAGGAAATTTCGAAATTAGTTAAATAAGTTGAAATTTTAGTAGTTAAATTTGAGTTGGGATGGAACTTGAATAGAAATAGAGTATGAATTAAGTTAGTAAAGTGAATGAATTAGTTAGGACCTCATTGAAAAAGGTGTAAAAGTTGCTAAAAGGATTAAATAGCTCAATTGTCAAATGAGGAAGGACCTAAAGTGCAAATAAGTCCAAAGGAGATATTTTGAGCGGCAATAGCTGAGAAAAATCAGGAAAAGGGTGAAATAAGGGCAAATTTGGAAAATTGCCAAAATTAGCTAAATAAAAATGGGACTAAATTGGAATATCTAGAATTCTATTCATTTTTCTTTATTTTCAATAACTGAAAAACAGCCATGGATTACCCGTCCAGGCTAAATTCAGACCCTAATTCGGATTACTTGTCCGGGCTAAATCCATTTTCCATATATTCTTCGGGAGGACTATATCAAGATAGGATCACCCGTCCAGGCTAGATCCTTTTTACCGTCAATTCATTTTCAAAGATCCATCGAATTTTCCTTTCATTCAACCGGGATTTCTTCCCATTTTATCAAATATTTCAATGTTTCATTTATTTTCATACAATGAACATTCAAATCATATTCACATCAATAACATACATTTCAAGCATTTAAGAATATAATTCAAGTTACACGAACTTACCTAGCGAAATTACAGAAATATCAAGATTCAGGGGCATTTTGGTAATTTACCATTTTCTCAATTTTCACTTGATCTTAAATTGACAATTTCATTCAATTTATTAATTTAGATAATAAAACAATTCATTCCCTTCAATTTGGTCATTTTTGACATTTTTACAAAATTGCCCCCTAAAGTTTTACTTTTATTCAATTTAGTCCTTAAGCCTAAAACATGCAAATTAGCCATGCTAGCTGGATATTTATATATATTTTCCTCCTCCTCCTCTCCATTCCACATCCTTAGTGTATATAACACACTTGTAAGTAACATCATCTATAATTTTTATTATTTACTTTTATGAATATTCAAGCTGTCTATCTGTGTCATAGTCACTAAATTATTTCTATCTGGAGCTATAGAACTCCAAATTAAGATCCGCTAATTTTACCTGAAACTAGACTCATATATCTTCTTGCCATAAAATTTTCAGAATTTTTTTAGCCAATAAGTACAGTTTATTCTTTAAAGTTACCCCTGTTCTGCTATCTGACAGTTCTGACCCTTCTTAACTAAAAATTAATTATCTTCTCGTACAGAGTTTGAATTATATTCCCACTTATTTCTCTTGAAAATAAACTCATTCAGGATTCTAAACATATAAATTTAAGCCCATAATTATTTCTATCCAATTTTTGATGATTTTCCAAAGTCAAAACAGCGGAAACCGAATTCATTCTAACATTGTCTCACAAAATTCATTATATCTCATGATTTACAAATCCATTGCTTACACCGTTTCTTCTATGAGAAACTAGACTCAATAAGATTTAATTTCATATTTTTTTAATCTTCTAATTCATTTTCTAAAATTTATGGTGATTTTTCAAATTTAGTCTACTCCTGTTGTCCAATATTGTTTTAGCACAAGCTGTTTATTACCATTTTTTCCCTTAAGTTTTAATAAATAACAATTTCATCCCTACTCAATTAGTCTCTCAATTGAGCTGATTTTTCTCAATTAACACTTTATTCTATCACTTTAAACTACTTTACAACTTTTGGAAATCATAATTTCAGCACTAGACTTTAATTCCAAACATTTTCACAATTAGGTCCTAAAATCAATTTCCATTAATTTTACTTGATAAAATTATCATATATCAAAATTAAAGCTTCAATTATATGTTTATTCATCATATTATTCCAGAACTCATCCATAATAACTTTAAAAATTAGCCATGAAATCAAAAACTAATGAAAAAGTAAGTTGGACCCAATTGTAAAAGTCCAAAAACATAGAAATTTCAAGGAGAAAGCAAGAATTAAACTTACATGTAGCTAGAGAATGAAAACCAGCTTGAACCCTCTTCCATGGCTATTTTTTTAGCTATTAAAAATAAAGAAAAATGAAAAGAATTCTAGATATTCCAATTTAGTCTCATTTTTATTTAGCTAATTTTGGCAATTTTTTAATTTTGCCCTTATTTCACCCTTTTCCTGATTTTTCTCAACTATTGCCACTCAAAATATCTCCTTTGGACTTATTTGCACTTTAGGTCCTTCCTCATTTGACAATTAAGCTATTTAATCCTTTTAGCAACTTTTACACCTTTTTCAATGAGGTCTTAACTAATTCATTCACTTTACTAACTTAATTCATACTCTATTTCTATTCAAGTTCCATCCCAACTCAAATTTAACTACTAAATTTTCAACTTATTTAACTAATTTCGAAATTTCCTCAAATTAGCCCTTCAACATAAAACTTATGAATTACTTTACAATTCAATCCTTATTTCATTTCTAACTTGAATTTCTATCAATTTAACCCTTATTTCATCATTTTACTCAACATGAACATTATCTAGAAATCTAATAACTTTCAAAATATCAACTTAATTTCATCAAAATCTTATTCCAAAGCTTCTAAAACATCAAAATTAAGTAAAAAGGGCTAAATTGACTTACCTATTAAACTTCCAAGCTTCACACCTTTAATTTTCCCTTTTCTTCTTTCTTTTCTCTTTTTCTTTCTTTCCTTCCCCTGCTCTCTGTTTGTTTGCTTTGTTTCTTCATTTGGATCCTTTTTCTTTCTTTATTTCTTTTATATATATATATATATACACATATGTATTTATACTTAAATAATAAGTATTATTTATTTATTCATGTGTATATTAGTAGTACATTTGTATTCATTTATAACCATACATTTGTCATTATTTAATATATTTATCATATAAAATCTTATAATATAATTATTTAATTAATAAATATCTTTTATAAAATAATAAATATTTATTTAATATCTAATACATGTATTACAAATGTATGTATTTTATCCATACACTTGTATATTTTATTTACTATACATTTGTCTTTATACTAATTTATTTATCATATAAATATCTTATAATATAATTATAATAAATTAATTTAATATCATTTATTACTAATAAATATATATATTATAATTAAAATCTAAGTAAAAATCTTAGATTTTTACTTTATATGTCACTCACTTATGCTAAATGGCATAATTTCTATTTTGGTCCTTTTATTTTCTTTTAATCTATAATTAAACTTTCACACTTTATTCAATTTAATCCTTTTATCCAATTATCCTTAATTAAGCTAAATTCACTTAATTAAACTCTAATTAACCACTCAATTAAATTATTAAATATTTTTGATAAATACTTACGGATCCATTTTTTTAGTAACGGAGACTCGAAAATACACTTTTCTAATAACTGTAAAATTCGGGTTATTACAGGTCCAATCGCCAAATTGGAGATTTACTCCCTTTGCAACCCCCTTGATTGAAACACTTTTCGAATTCACCGTCTTAATCCGACCTGGCTCATTTTCAATCTTGAGGCCAAGTTTATGAACAGTCCCTTCGGACATGAATAAATTAGACGCACCTGTGTCGACAAGTGCATTCAATTTTCTGCCAGCCATTATGATATCTGCAAACATCAGCCCATGACTCGTTTTATCTTCGACACCCCCTAGTATCGAACCAAGATTGTTATCCTCTACATCGGACTCCACTTTCGCTTCCGTAGTGGCGAGCGCAGCCTTCTTTGGATAGTCCTTAATCATGTGCGGGCCATCACAATTGAATCAACTTATAGGCCCTCCCTTCTTTTTGTCCCACGGCTTCTTACCGTTCCCATTTCTAGTGGGCCTTTCTTTGTCTCCCCTACTATTTCCTTTCGGATTGAATCTGAGCTTAGACGACTCAGACCTATCTTTCTTCCCATCGAATTCGGCCAATGATTCTGCTACAGACATGGCCTTGGTAAGCTCTTGTACTCTTCGACGTTGCATCTCTTACTTCGCTCATGGTTTCAACCCATCCATGAAGGAAAATAATGCCTCTTTCTCATCCATATCTAAGATCTAAAGCATGAGTTCGCTAAACTCCTGCACATACTCCCTTACAGTGCCTTGTTGTAAAAGCCGACGCAACTTTGCTCGAGCTTCATCTTCGGCATACTCTGGGTAAAACTGTGCCTTGAACTCGTATTGGAACTCCTTCCAAGTTCCAATTTCTGTCCCACACTGTCTCACATCGGTGGACCTACAACGCCACCACAATAAGGCAACGTCAGTAAGATACATAGCAGCAGAATTACCTTAGTGGCATTATTTGTGATGCATTTGGCATGGAAGTATTACTCGACACCCCACAAAAAGTTGTCCACATCTCTCGTAGACATTGTTCCCTTGAATTCCTTTGGCTTGAGAACATCAACACTGGGCTTGGGCGCGGCAGCAGCTAACCCACCATTGCCCAAAGCAGCCTTGTAGATTGTGAGTTCACCCTTGAGCTTCGTAATATCCTCTTTCAAGGCCGTCATCGTAGCCTCAATGGAATCATTCCTGCCACCAAGCTTTTCCTCAATTGCATCATCCCTAGTAGTCAGCTTCTCAACATGGTCCAACACATAGTCTCTAAGTTGCTCCTTCATGGACAGCAACCCATCGTTGACCTTATCATCGATATCATCAACCCTCTCATTGACATCCCCCATGGATTCCTCGAGAGTGACAACTCGATCTTTCAAAGCCGATAGTATGTCCCTCGAGTGGCTAGCTTTCCTAACCCTCCCATGGGTCTCCATTCCATCAACATTCTCAGCAACTTCTTTCAACATCTTTTGACTGTGCCTTCGAACTTGGCTCGGATACCAACTGTCACGGACTTAGAGTTTTCACAAGCAATCTGTGCGGCCTTAGGCAGTTTCTTCACTTACAAATGCCTAAGTCAGCCTAACTTGCAACAATTGAGGATTCAATTGAATTCCTCGAAGGCACCCATGAAGAACAGTAGAAGAACGAAGTAAGAACGATCTTGAAAGTTGAATAAAAGGCATAGAGAAATAAGAACACTTGAGAGGAAAGTTTGAGTGAATGCTCTCAAAATTCTATTAACAACTGAATTGATACAATAAGGGGAAGAGGCCTCTATTTATAGTTGAGCCTTCCTAATATCAACGGTACAGATCAAAATACATCAATGGCTTAGATCTAAAGCTATCAAGATATCAAATCTCTAAGATTACAGAATCGTATCTTCTAAAGATTACATTAAAGTCTAGGATCACATATCTTTGAAGATCCCCTTCCATATTTGTCAAGCATATCTTTAAATATTATTTTCCACATTTGCTAAGCTCCGGAGATGGGCTTTCAATCTCTCTAAGCACTGGACCAGTCTGATTGGGCCAAATGACCTCCCTCAAAAGCGATAAATCGCACAAGTCCGTCATGGTTGCAAGTTTCCCTTCGCAACCCATGACACTAGGGTTTGAGAGCTTTAAGTTTTAATTGGTAAGTCAATTAAGTCCTTTTTACTTAAATTTGATATTTTAGAAGTTTTAGAACAAATTTTTGTTGAAATTAAGTTGAAGTTTTAAAATTTTTTAGGTTTTTGAACATAGTTCATGTTGAACAAAATAATTAATTAGGGTTTAATTAAATGAATTTTAAGTTAGAATTGATTAAAGGATTAAATTGTAAACTAGGCTATAAGTTTTGTGTTGTAGGGATTAAATTGAAATAAGTTTTAAATTAGGGTTTTATTATGAACATTAGATAGTTAAGTAGAATATGGAAGGAACTTGAATAAGAGTGAAGTATAAATTAAGTTAGTAAAATGAATGAGTTAGTAAGGACCTAATTGAAAGTAAGGTAGAAATTGAATAAAAATTCAATTATTCAATATAAATTAGTGTTGTATTAGTAGTATAAATTATTTTTATTTTTATTTTCGTAGCTCACAAAAAACCCAAGACATCAACAAAGAAAGGAAAAGAGAAGGTTGACGAAGAGTAATCTAAGAATTACGGTTTGTATTTCTATAAACCGAACTTAACATTTAAATTGTTGTTTTTATTATATGATGTGTATGGAAAGATATTAAGTAAGTATTAGTGTTTTGATGTTAATTAAATGTATGTGAATTTGTGATTATTGTGAAATGGATATTGAAATAATTAATTACTGTGAATTGAGAAATGAATTGAATACCCTATTAACTATATCGGGTTGTGTTGGATATAATTGGCATGCCATAGGATTGGAAGTGTTAAAGGATACTTTGACCTTGAGTCGATGAGGCACTATAAGTGTTGTACTGTTACTTCGACTTCGAGTCGATGAGGCACCTTGTGTGTCGTACTATTACTGTTACTTCGGTTTAATCTGATAAGGTACTAAGTACCATACTACTGTTTACTTTGGTAAAGCCGATGAGGCACTGAGTGCCGTACTGGTCTGTTAGTTGGATCCGTGTATCCGTCTAAGACTGAGCTATGTTAATAGGGGTAAACTATTGCATTGAATAATTGAATGACTGTATTACCAGACTGAATAACTGATTGTTGTTGATTGTTTGATATTGAATAACTGTTTGTTATTGATTGTTTGATACTGAATAACTGATTGTTATTGAATAACAATAAACAAATAATTGTTATTGAAAAATAATGATTGATACTGAGATTGAAATAAAATAGAGCACTGGATTGAAAGGTGAATATTTGAATAGTTATTGAATTTGAGTAGTGTTATATGTATTTTATAATTATTTTAGTGTTGGTTTGTAGAAATACCATTGAGTGCATACTCAGCGTACGGTTTGTTTCCGTGTACAAGTTAGGTACAAAAGTGATTAATGACTCAGCATCCAAGTTGATCCTGAACTCAAATACATGGTAACGTATTTTCTCTTTTGAAAATGGCATGTACCTAGGTTGTAATTTGTTGTTATTTTGATACATAAATATTAAAGGATAAATGATGGTAATGGTTGTTCCATACAATTACATATGTCTTAAACATAGTCTATGCCATAGCTTTGGGCAATTTTGTTGAATGATAATTTAAATAAATCAATTAGAAATCTTATGTTAGATTGTTATAAACTACAAGAAAACAGACTTTTAGCGGCTCTTTTTTTAGCCTTTAGCGGCGTTTTCACAAGCGCGACAACAAAGGCCCCTATAGGAAACGCCGCAAAAATTTGCGGCGCTTATCTAGAAAACGCTGCTAATTTTGGCAGATTTAATATGCACATTTTTCACCAATATCCAGCCCTTCCTGCATTGAATCCAACCAAAATCAGCAAATATAGCATGAAATACAACCAAAAACAGCAAATTTAGCATAAAAAATACAACCAAAAACATTAATTCTAAATGATACTTCAAATTTAACGAAAGATATATAATGTAATTAATAAATAAAGTATAACTTAAAATATTTTTACAATAATGTTAAACGTGACAAAGTTAAAAACATTCTTACAACGAGAAAACTAATGTCTAAGATGGCGGCTTTTGAGACTGCTGAAACATCTGCATCATCTGCTGAAGCTTTAGCTGGAGCTCATCGTACTTTCTGCTCGTCTCTGCCTCCCTCGCTGCTGCCGCTGCCTCCCTATCTGCTGCCTTCACTCTAAGTTGTTGCTGAAGTTCTTCATATTTTCTTTGAACCTCAGCAATTTGCTCAACCGTGTTCGCTTGCATCTGAGCTATCTGGACTCTTAACCTCTGAACTTCAGCTTGAGCTTGACTCCCGGAAGGCATGTATTGCTGGAAGCCGGATCCAAAATATTAGGTCGGGTAACACGGATCCTTGAAATCGAACCCTACTGTATCTTTCAGACCCAAAACTTCAAAGATAATTCATTATCAATGTTCTCAAGATTAACAGAACTATCAGTCGAAGCAATCGCTTCATACTCCGCCTTCTTCTCCTTTAGTTTCTCCTAATAAATCAATTGAAGAGTTAGAAACGAAATATATTATAAAAAGGAATGCAACATAACTTAACATTATTTAAAAGTACTAACGACGAATTAAACTATTATAATTAAACATTATAAATATGTATAATAGATCAAATTTTATTAAATAAATATACCATAATTTCTCCAGCTTTGAATGTCATAGGAGATCTATCTTTCTTCCTATGCGTAATCTCAAAAAGCTGAAGGCGTCCAACTTTTTGACCGGACGAGACTTCCTACAATATAGTAGTAAAAATATTATTTAATAGTAGAAAGTCATTAATATTTGACAGAATTAATAAATTCATAATACCTCGGCCTCATTATAGAAGCAAAACTTCTAACCTGCTGGTAATGCGTGAATTTTGTTTTTGCTCACGCTTGTTCCAACTCACTCACGGTCCTACATAATGAAATTATTATTACGTATATAGTAAACAATATATACCAAAAAATTTATAAGAGTTTAGAATTACGTAATACCTCTCATTTCTTTGAATTCTAGAATTTAATCGCGTCTTCCCATTGGTACCTCAGCATTCCCGGCGGGACATTTCGCAATTTTTCCTCTAGGCTTATATCTTTCTTAAAATATAGTTTTTTCAAAGTGCTTTTATTGTCTCTCTATTTTTTACCCAAAGCCTTCTTAATATGGTCATCGGAGACCTCTAAAGCAAACCTCTCCTAAAAAAACACAAGTTTAGAATGTAAATATAAATGAAACTTAAACCAAATTATTATAAATTACATTCACATTTTGTTACCTTAATTGTCGAAACCATTTTCAAATCGAGTTTTGAAAAATGGGAATCGATTTTAAAAAAACAAAAACGGAAGTCGCCACCAATCTTTTTAGGTGTGATTGGATCACCTTTAAAACATTTTGTTTTAAAGTCATTAGTTTTGGTCCACGAAATAAAAGAACGGGTTCGGGAGTCGATTACATACGAGGAAAGATTAGCACCCTCGTAACGCCTAAAAATTTGTACCTAATTGATTATCAAATGTCTTTAATGTCGAAAATTTAAAAAATTTTAAGATGTAATCCTATTTAAAATACTTTGATTTTGAAAATTTGGGTTCACTCGTATTAAAATATTGACACTAAGTTAACCTTTTGGAAATTCCTATCTCGAAACGACAAATCGCCACATCCAATAAGTTAGGACACAACGCTTTGAAATTCCAAGACAGTTGCTCGTATTTTGAAAATCTTAAAAACTTAGAAGGGTACTTGACTATTCGAACTCAACGAGAAAAGTTGCAACCCAATAAGTTAGGGCACTACTTTTCTCAAAGCTTTCAAATACTAAGCATTGCCTTTTTTTTTTTTTTTTATAAAACTTTTAAATATTGTTTTAAATGACCTTTTAAAGTGACAATTTATATTACTAAACATAGATATTCAAATAGCGTATATTACAAAGTATTATAACACTATATAAATGCAATCACTAAATAGAGGTAAAATAGAATAATAAAATAATCATGCTAAGCAAATAGGAATATACCCAAAAGAAAGCATAATAAATGCACTAATTATATACAATATATCATAAATAAAATATTAAATAATATAAAAACATGGTAAATATTAATGTGTAAAATATGTATGAGTAAAATAGATGACATGCATAGCAAATGGATAAATAAAATCTACATAAAATATAAAATATACAATCCAATAATTTAATGTACACATGAATGGATTAATAAATGAAATGATGCATATAATACAATATATCAATGTACATATATAAAAATATGCATTTGAAAGTAAATTATAAAAGTCTAAGATATTACATAACATATGAAATACATAACATAACAATAATACATTAATTCTAAAGTAAAAACAAATATTGTATAATAATAAAAAACATAACTTTTAAAAATATATGTATAATATAAACAATTGATAAATAGAATGAGCATATAAAAAATGTGATATTTAATAATAAATTTTAAATATAATATATAATAAAAATAAATTTATAAGAATAATAATTATATAAAAATATAAAATATATTGGTTTAGAAAAATAATGTATAAAATATCAAATATGTAAAAGAATTTATATTTATAATGAAATGGTTATATAATATATATATACATGCATAGAAAATATATATTTGAAAATAAACTATATAAAAGGTTAAATATTATGATATATAAAATACATAATCAAATGTATAAAAGATAGGAAAAATATACATATTTGAAAAATGAAGAAATTAAAATAAAAAGGGTTGAAAAACTAAGATAGACGAAGAATAAAATAAGAACAAACCACAGAGAGTAAGAACGCAAGAGGGAGAAAAATTTGAATGAATGCTCTCAAGAATTCTTATTATTTCCCAAAACTCAAGTGTCTTTTACAATGAAGGGAAAAGCCTCTATTTATAGTTGAGCCTCCCCAAATCCAACGGTACAGATCAATTACATCAACGGTTAAGAGTAAAGGATATCTACAAATTAAATCTCCAAGATTACAAAATCATATCTTCTAAGATTGTATATCATATCTAAAATTACAATCATATCTAAGATTGTATCATATTTAAGATTGCAATCATATCTAAGATTGTATCATATCTAAGATTGCATATCATTGAAGATTATATTTTCATATGAGTCAAGCTTGTAGATGGACCCTAAATCTTTTCAAGTAATGGGCCATTCCGATCGGGCCAAATTATATTTGTAATTCTGGACTGAACTTTGGACTTCGTTTTTTTTGGGGTTTATTATTTTTGTTTTTGGACTTATTTCTGGGCCCGGGCAAAATTGAGTGTCTACATTAATATTAGCGAGAGCCTGATTTTTGTTGCTATCAGGCATGTGATGTCATGATTCATAGTTGATGGGCAACATATTGGCATTTCGTGCTAAAATGCCCAAATAGCTTGCTAAAAGTCGAGCTTCAGATCCAACAAGCTGACCATGACTGTTTCTACTTACTTTGACACGCTCAACAGGATCTAAGTCGTATAAATCTTTAAGCATCGTACGTCCTCGACCTCTGCGCGTCGCACCACTTTCAGCTGAGAAACGATATACTATTATTATATTAAAATTGAGAAATAAATCAATAATAAAAGTCAACACATGTGAAATGAACTTAACATTACTTTGAAATTCTCTAGGCTCGTCAAGTGTCTCCAGCACATTCGAAGATCCAACAACTTTCTGCTGTTCACTATTTATTTCTTCCGAATTTTGAGTATTCTGGACAATACTTAAATCTCGTAATCTTCTTCTACGCATTTTTCTTGCAATATACATAAAATAGTTGAAGTTTTAGTAATAAATTACAACAATAATAGTACATATAAAATAGTTAAATTATATAACATAACCAAGATTAAAATTATAATATTACATATAATTAAAAATCGTAAAATCTTACTACATCATTATTCAGAATATCTTCATCCACATCATGTCGAACCCATTGATGTTGTGTACTAGTACTAGGGATATTTTCATCTAAGTTTTGTTCTAGAAAAGATAATGTTTTTGATCTTTCGACGATATCATCTCTACTTCCATTACCCATGTCAAACAAGTCTCTAGGAGTGTTCCGGAGTATAACATACCAACCCTCATTAGTTGGATCTTTTGAATAAAAAACTTGTTTCACTTGAGAGGAAAATACAAATGACTCGTCCATCAATTGTTGTCCAGTGTGAATAAAGCGAGAGAAATTAACCATTATAAAACCAAATTGATCTTTTTTAATTCAACGAGCAGTATTAACATCAGCCCAATCACACCGAAATAAGACAACTTTCCATCTGCCATAGTAATCCAACTCAATAATGTCGGTAAGAAGTCCGTAATACTCCACATTACCCTCAACCGGATTACTGTCCCTAGCACTAGCATAACTTGTAATTGAAGAATTAACAACAATTCCACAATTTTGAGTTTTCCTCATTCTCTCACGATATTTTGTATGAAATCTGTATCCATTGATGAGGAACGTACTATATCTTTTTATTACTCTGTTCGGACCTTGGGAAAACCATTTAACTTCGTCATTACGTCCTTCCCACTCCAAACCTATTGAATCGAAAGTAAATTAAGTAATTATAAATGTATTATGTAAAAACATTCTTATTTAATTAACTAAATGTCGCGATTATATGTAACTTATTAACTTCAATTACATACCGTTTGACTTAACCATTCATGAAAAGATTCTGTGAATAACTTATTAATCTCTCAATGTTGTAATCTTCGAGATCGTGCACGAGATCTCAAAATTTGTTTGTACTCACTATGTTAAAAAAAAGTTTAATTGGTTAGAAGATAAACAAATCAAAACGATGAATATCTGAGGAAATTTTAGAACTTACTTGCGTAATGGTTCAATTGAATCATGGTGGAAAAGTACATATCGATGTGCTTGTATCCACGATATATCATCTAATTCTGCAATTTCAACTTTACCGATTGGTTCTCCATAACTTTGGAATAAATAAGTTTCGACCAAGTTATGATCATTGAGCCCAGCATTTCTACTTGGTCTATTCAATCGTGTTTCAACATCTTCTAAATATCTAGAACAGAAGGTCATGCACTCCTCTGCCAAGTAGCCTTCAGCAATTGATCTTTCTGGATAACGCTTATTGCGACAATACGACTTCAATTTGCTTAGGAACCTAAACACGATATACAATATTTATCAAAAGCTGTAACTAAATGTATAGAGGTGAATGAATGAATACTTGAGAAATAAATTAGCACCTTTCTATAGGATACATCCATCGATAAAAAACCGGTCCACCAAGTATTACTTCGTGAGGGAGATGGATTACTAAGTGCACCATAATAGTGAAGAAGAAAGGTGAAAAGATCTTCTCCAAATTGCATAAAGTCAATGCCGCTCGATCCTGTACTTTTTCAAGTTCTTCAACATCCAAAACTTTGCCACAAATAGCTTTCATTAAATTGGATAGTTCAATTATACAGGACGTTACGTTTTTTGACATACAACAACGTAAATCAACTGGGAGTAAATCTTACATCAAGATGTGATAATCATGTGATTTTAATGAATATAATCTTCTATCTTTAAGACTCACACATCGAGATATATTTGGCGCATACGCATCTGGGACCTTTATATCCTTCAACACCATGCAGAACACTTCTTTCTCTTCCTTTGACATTGAAAAAATAGAAGGCGGCAACCGATATTTCCCATTCGGAAGTATTGAGGATGAAGATCAGGCCGAATTCTTATGTCAACTAAATCAAGTCGACTCTGAAGATTGTCTTTGATTTTCCATCGACATTCAAAATTGTCCCAATTATGTTCTCGCAGACATTCTTCTCAATATGCATGACATTCAAGATTGTGGCGTAAAATATTGTGCTCCCAATAAGGCAACTAAAAAAAATACTCTTTTTTTTCCACAAGTTCGCCTCATTAGGATCATCCTATTCGTCAGATTCATCATCAGATTCATACCTCGATCTTCTCTTTGTTTGTGTGTTAGGTGGTTGATTCATCTTCCTATAACTAAAGTTGATATCTTTTAACATAAACAAGATTTCAAATCCAACGGTCTGCTCAAGAGCTCCTCTGTACTCTTTAGTTCCGTCAAATAGAGTCCTCTAAAATCTAAATTTATGATTTTCATCTAACCATCGATGATGGCCCATGTAAGAGAACTTCTTCCCATTGTACAACCACTTCGAACAAGTTTGCGTAGCACAACAAGGACAAGCATAACGTCCTTTAGTACTCTAACCCGATAAATTAGCATAAGCCGGGAAATCATTAATTGTCCACAACAAAGCTGCACGTAAATTAAAGTTCTCCTTTCTCAGTACATCATATGTCTCAACACTCGACCATAATTGTTTTAACTCTTCAATAAGTGGCTGCAAATAGATGTCAATATCATTTCTGGGACCTTTCCCTCTAGGAATAATCATTGATAAAATAAATGAAGATTGCTTCATGCAAATCCATGGAGACAAATTGTAAGGAAAAAGCACTACACGCCAAGTACTGTACGAAGTACTCATGATTTTAAATGGATTAAAGTCGTCAGCTGCTAGCCCAAGCCTCACATTTCGAGGATCACTTGCAAAGCTTGAAAATTTACTGTCAAATGATTTCCAAGCTAAAGAATCCGCAGGATGTCTTAATAATCCATCATCAGTCCGTTGATCATTATGCCACCTCATAGATTCGGCCGTCTTTGACGACATGAAAAGCTTTTGAAGTCTTGGTATTAGGGGAAAATATCGCAAAACCTTGACTAGCTTCTTTCTTAACTGTGCCCCACCTTCATCCGCATTCACATATTCTACATTCCTATCCATCCAACGAGACTTACCACAAACATGACAAGATTGTTGGTTTTTTTTATCACCCCAGTACAACATGCAATCATGTGGGCAACTATGAATTTTATCATACCCAAGGCCCAAATCTTTTATGAGTCTCATCATATCTTGATAAGATTGGGGTATTTTTGCAAACGGAAACATCTCTCTCAGAAACTCTAGCAGCATTGTAAAAGAGTTTCCGGTCCACTCTCCCAAACATTTTAAGTGAAATAGACGAATACAGAAAAACAATTTCTAATATTTTGATCCCTCGTAAAGTTCTTCGTTCATTTCATTAAGTAAATTATAGAACTTCACCGCTTCTTCATTTGGCTCCTCATCAGATGCACTTGTTCCCGTTTCGCAAAAAATATTTCCACCAATATTACAATCATCGGATGCAATAAAGTCAGGTGGAAACGATTGCTCACCATGACTGTGCATATTAAATGCATCCCGCAACATACCTTTCATGTCATCTTGTCTAACATACTGGTGGAAAGCAGTATCAGAATAAGTCAGATTAATCGTTGAAGAAGTTCCACTAGATGTACACTCACCATGAAAAATCCATTTTTTATACCCCCGAATAAAGCCATCAGCAATTAGATGTTCTTAGACAACTTCACGAAAATGCCAATGATGTTGCCACACTTCTTACATGGGCAAAGAATCATATTCTCTTGGCTTGCATTTTGAAATGCAAAATTTAGAAAAGTTTGTACTCCATTTCGATAGGGATTGCTTACCCTTGACAAATTCATCCAACTCCTATCCATTTTGTAGTTCTTGAAATCTAAAGTTTACAATAAATTACACGTGTAAGTTGTTTATTTATAAGTATAATAAAGTTATGTAAGTCATGTATTATGTAAGATATTTATTATGTAAGTTAAGTAAATTATGTAAGTTATGGAATTTGATCTTTAAATTCGTAAGTTATGTATTATGTAAGTTATGTAAATTATGTAAGTTGTGTATTATATAAGTTATGTGAGTTATGTATTAAATAATATTTAAAACTTATCTTGAGATGGGATTTAGATAATATTGCAACTAAAGTATAAACTATTCAATCAAGAATGACGAACTTAAATTGAAACTTTGTTTAACTAATTACATTGAACTTGCAAATGAGGAAATGGATGAAACCCAACCTTATTACAAGTTTTTTTTTTGGAAAAAAGAATAGTAATTTAATTTTATATTAAAATAAATTTAAATAATGGTCAATATTATTATATTGATAAAAAATATTTATAAGTCTTAAAAACATTTAAAAATATTAAATATTAAAATCAAACATTATTAATATAAAAATTAATCAATACGATGTATTCGCTTATTATTAGAAATATATACAAGGCATGGGATATAATTTGATGAGTAACAAAAGTAACTTTTCATTTTAAAAGCTTTTAAATCATTTTTTTTGAAAAAAAGAATAGTAATTTGATTTTTATATTAAAATAAATTTAAATAATGATCAATATTATTATATTGATAAAATATATTTATACGTTTTAAAAATATTAAATATTAAAATCAAACATTATTAATACCAAAAATTAATTAGTATTAAATATATACTTTTAGTCAAGAAGACAATATTTAATCATATAATAAATTAATATTTTTAGTCAATATATTGAAAAATCATGTTAATATTTAAATAGCAAAATTACATTGAAATTGTGCAACTAATTGATTGCAAAAAAAAAAATGCACAAGTTCAAAATGTACAATAATAAACTTGAAAATTTATAAATTAAGATGAACATTTATTAAGAGTTATATAAATAATTATAAAAATTGTATATAATTTTTCAACTGATAAAGTATAATATAATTATAACATAAAAACTGATACAACCATAATGGTTAACCAATCAATCACCATTTTGTAAAAAATAGAAGAAACATATGCTTGATAAGATAAAGTATAATTTTTTAACAGATAAAGTATAATATAATTATACTATATAAACACCAACTTCAGAAGTCTCACATTTATGATTTTAATTGCATTTTTGTATGGTGTTCAAGTATTGAAACATGCATTGGTAGAAGAGGCAAGCATTGGAGGAAGAGCAGGCATGCTGCTGCACTATCTAAGAAGAAAGGAGAAAGTCATGGTTATCGCAATTACCACAATGGAGGACCCAAAGCCTTACCTAAGTCAATGTGGATTGAAGCTAAGCAAATTGGATGACAGAAAACTGGAGAAGCAACAGAGGAATGCCGACGGAGATGTAGAAGAGGGATACCGACGAAAATGTAGCAGAAGGCTGCCGACGAGGATGTGAAAGACTACCGAAGGCGATGCAGCAAACGTAAATCCAAAATTCTTGACCAACTGTCAACATTAACAAATATATATATGAGTTCCAGATCAAATATATATGTGTATCTTTGATTTTATTTGATTAAGAGTTAATTTCAATAACTTAACACGATGATTAACATTTTTCATAATAATTTTACTAGTATAACCATATGGCATCAAGACATTTGGGATGATAGGGTCATAAACTGGTAAACTTACAAAAGGCATAAGCTTCCAAGAAAGTTGGGCCGAAACACTCCTCCCTATGCTATTCTAAGCCCAACTAACAGTACTCTCCAACTCTCCATCAACTTGTCCAGGGTTTAGATTTGGATTAGGATATTTGAAAGTTCAATCATAAAATCTAAACTTCTCCACTATTCAATACTTCATAATAAAGTTTCAACTTTAATAAACTTAAGAAAAGGAAGAACAATTGGTAATATTTTTTTCTTGCAAAATAAAACATCCCTTTTTATATACAAAAGTAATTGCACCTCCATATATTGAAAAAACTTGGACAAATTAATGAAAAAAATAAAATAATTTGTATTAATATATTATCCAACTTAGCTCCACGCAATCTAAGGACCTTTCCAGACAACAATATAAATGTAATTTAGATCCTTGATGAAAAGCACGTGAAGGTCCAAATTGGGTTGAGTTGTGTCTCAATCATGCATCAAAATCCAATCAAGTCATAGGGGTAACTTATGTTGAATTCAAATCAAATAATTATGTCCAAACCATACACAAATGAATGTGAGTTCGGTTCATCTCACATTCTTCTCTCTCTAATCACAACTTTTCCATCATGGGCACCATTTTTGAATTAGACTTATACCAAATAACAATCACACCTAAGTTCTAACAAACCTCACCTTTCACAAAAATAATGACACTAGTAATTTTATTATCTAATCAACCATGATACTTAAAATATCCAATTTTGCTACCATAACAATCAATCATACCTATCATCTAAATTTTTTTAAAATAAATGTACTTAAAACTTTTAAGTTTTTGAAAAAAATTATTTTATTTTAAAAGATGTGTTATTATCTAATTCATTGACAATTTATAGATTCATTGAATTTGCCTTCCAAATTTTCGTTCAGATGCAACTAGATAAACTTACTACTAGTTATAAAACTTAGATGAACACTAAAATTTTAGTTACATAGTTCAGAAACTTCCTACATCTGTGTGGCTTTACCTAGAATTCTGCAACAGAATATAAAACCGAACCAGCTGCATCAATTGCTAATGCTATAACAGCACATTCATTTAAACTCAAACATGACACAGCATCTGAATAACACAGCATCAATTGCTAATACTTCAATGTAATCAATTGCTAATACTTTTCTACTGCTACTAAGAGTCTAAAGGAAGTACAATTAAAAGATGTTTTATTATCTAATTCATTGACAATTTATAGATTCATTGAATTTGCCTTCCAAATTTTCGTTCAGATGCAACTAGATAAACTTACTACTAGTTATAAAACTTAGATGAACACTAAAATTTTAGTTACATAGTTCAGAAACTTCCTACATCTGTGTGGCTTTACCTAGAATTCTGTAATAGAATATAAAACCAAACAAGCTGCATCAATTGCTAATGCTGTAACAACACATTCATTTAAACTCAAACATGACACAGCATCTGAATGACATAGCATCAATTGCTAATACTTCAATGTAATCAATTGCTAATACTTTTCTACTGCTACTAAGAGTCTAAAGGAAGTACAATTAAAAGATGTGTTATTATCTAATTCATTGACAATTTATAGATTCATTAAATTTGCCTTCCAAATTTTCGTTCAGATGCAACTAGATAAACTTACTCCTAGTTATAAAACTGAGATGAACACTAAAATTTTAGTTACATAGTTCAGAAAACTCCTACATCTGTGTGGCTTTACCTAGAATTCTGTAACAGAAAATAAAACTGAACCAGCTGTATCAATTGCTAATGCTGTAACAGCACATTCATTTAAACTCAAACATGACACAGCATCTGAATGACACAGCATCAATTGCTAATATTTCAATGTAATCAATTGCTAATACTTTTCTACTACTACTAAGAGTCTAAAGGAAGTACAAAGATTGAAAATAGACTAAAGTTGAAGACAATCTTTGAAATATACTTGATCAGTAAAAATCTTTAAATTCTTTAAGATTTTTCCATACACGTATGTTCTTTCTATCAAAACCCTAAATCAAATTTCGAAATTTAAAAAACCCAAATATCTCCAAAACCCCGAAAAGAGAGAGAAGCACAACAATCTAACATTACCAATGTCAGCATGCTAAAGTCTAGGGTTCAAAAGAACAACTAAATGAGAGTACCTTGATTTGTTGGACTCGCAAAAGCTAGCCTTCAGTCGGGTTTTGATTTCGAAATGAAATCCCTTAATCTTTCTGCTTGCTGCAAAAATAAAACAGAAGTGAAATCGAAATCGAAATGAAATAAAAAATAAACTGCTTGCTTGTTGCAATGAAATCGAAATGAAACAAGGAGCTTCGGGATTGATTAGAAATCGAAATGAAAGAGAAAATTTGGGTTGGAACAAAAACCATATTTAACCCAGTGACAATAGATTAAAACAAAAACGAAATAATAATAACCTGTCGAACCAAAAGAGAAAGGGAGACGGCAAATGGGTTTGATTTGGGGAAAATTTGGGGTTTAGGGGAAATTTTGATTTAGGGGAAAATAAGGGTTTCGGGATTGTATTGGGGTGAAATGGATGAAACAAAAATAGCGTCATTTTGCTAAACATAATGACGTCAGTAAATTGCAAAAGAAACGACGTAGTTTTATTTAAATTTTTAGCGGCGCTTTTTTTAAAAACGATGTTAATTCCCATGGAAACATAGAATGACGTCATTTATGCTAAAGTGAATTTTTTTTGTGACGTTTTTGATAAAAACGCCACTAATGCATTAGATAGTAATAAATTTTAATAGTTAATTTGTTTTCTTTCAAACAATATATCTAATTTGAAAAAATTAATTATATTGAATATTATTATTTAAATATTTAATATTTAAATTTAAGGTAAAATCAATTTAAAATAATTTCTAATAATTATTTAAAACATGAAATGAATTGAGATAAAAAAATATATTTTCAAAATCATTTTGATAAAATGAACAACATTGAAAAGAAAATGAAAATTTTTAAAACATTAGGTTTTTATTAAAAATACAAGAGTTGTCATTGATATTTTTAACTAGGTGTGAGCAATACTTATTAAAAATTTCTTTTAAGAGATTGTTATTATCTGCATCTTAAAATTAAAGTAAGACAAGTTTAATTTAGAGTCGATTACATGCAAAGAAAGTTATTAAATAGATATTATTTTTAGATTTTGAAATTATAATAAATTCAAATTCAATATTTAATCATGAGGCTATAAATTTGAGAATTTCATGTTAACATTTCAGTATTTAATAATTTTAAGAACCACCTCATCAAATTTCAGTAAATACTAAATCTTGCGTAATTATCTGGGAATATAAACATATATATACATCATAAATATATGTATAAACATGAGATCAAGTATTTAATTAAACCACACTCCGAGCACTCCAAATTAAAACCTAGATTCAACCAGAACATCATTTAATCAACTAACCCTTAAACCCTAATACCCTAACCCTTAAAACCTTAAACACTAATACCCTAAACCCTAAATACTTTAAAACACCAAACCCCAAATAACAAACTAATTTAAAACACTATACCCCAAACCCAAAATAACAAACCTCAAACCATAAACTTAACGTACTACCATTGAACCTTAAACCCTAAACTTAAAATATATACTACCATTTCAATCTAACCATAGGCTTTAACCTTAAATATTAAACACTAAACCCAAAAATAAATTTAATCAACTGCTTCCACAATTTATTAATATAAACATATATAAGCTTTTACATTATCTATGTATATACATGCATAAACATCCATATGAATTTTTTAGGGGTTTAAGGTTTTAGAGTTTATGGATTACTATTTAGGATTTAGGGTTTTAGAGTTTATAGATTACTATATAGGGTTTATGTTTTTACAATTTAGTTATCAATTTGTGACTTTTCATAATTAAGTAATTAAAATGAAACTTTCTCATAGCTAAGTGAATTAGTTTATATTAAATCAATTCAAAAAATAAGAAAATAATATGAAAATTAAATCGATCAAATCGAAACGACTGTCGATTACCCTACTCAAAAATGGTAGCTCAATTTTTTACGGCGTTTGATCAAAAAAACGCTGCTATAGATAAAAATTTTTGCGGTGTTTGGGCCTAAAAACGCCGCTATTGATTAGTTTTAGTGGCGCTTGGACAAAAAAAGCCGCTATTTCTCCAGTTTTTAGTGGCGTTTTGGATAAAAACGCCACTATTGATCAGTTTTTAGTGGCTTGGACAAAAACGCCGCTATTTCTCCAGTTTTTCATGGCGTTTTAGATAAAAACGCTGCTATTGATTAGTTTTAGTGGCGTTTGGGAAAAAACGCCGCTATTTCCCTAGTTTTTAGTGGCGTTTAGTTAAAAACGCCGCTATTGATCTGTTTTTAGTGGCGTTTTAGACAAAAACGCCGCTATTGATCTATTTTTAGTGGCATTTTAGACAAAAACGTCGTTATTGATCTGTTTTTAGTGGCGTTTTAGATAAAAACACAGCTATTTCTTATTTTTTTTGCAGTGTAAAATATTTGCGGCGTTTTTTGTTCAAACGCCGCTAAAAGTCTATTTTCTTGTAATGATAAAAATGTTAGAACTTTATATTATTAGTTTGTTATAATTAGAGATGTATAAATTCATGAATTAATTTGTTTGGATTGGTCTCGATTTGAATTTGTAGGGAACGTTAGATATTTATAAATGAGTTATATTGAGTTCGCACAAAAAAAATTTGGAGTACCCGAACAAGTCCCGATTCGATTCTAACGTGTGATTTGGACCTCGAGGGTCCATTATAGGGGTTTTAAAATTAAATCAAGATGTGCATGTCATTTATTTTGAATTAAATTGTAATTTGTCCGATAGGTCCGGTCATGCTCCGTAACCCTGTTCCGATGACGATTTGGGGTTAAGGGTGTTACAAGTGTAGCCACTATTGTCATCTTGTTGAGAAGGTCCAACTCCATTTCTCCTATTCCAAAATTAATAAATTATCTCTCTTCTGGGATTTTTTAGTATTTGTACTCTAATTGTTGTAATTTCAAATTTTCAAATTTGATTCAAAATGCAACCATTAAATTCTATTATATTTTAAATGCTATGCAGCAAATTTGGTTTTTGTTTTTTACATAATACTCACAAAGGAGTCATATTATTTTAATTGATATATAATGATTTATGATTAAATTAAAATATAAAGCTTAAATTCAAGTAGAATGATTAATGAAAAATTTGACTTTTATTCTTATATAACTTTTATTGCATATAATATATTTGTTTATATATAAAATAAAATTTTAAAATTTTAACCACAAAAATATTTAAAATTATAGTCCATTTTATTAATTTATTTGACTATAATATCATCTAATTAAAATTGATGAGTACAAAAAATAAACGTTAGAAATAGGTATAAAATGATCAACTTGCCAATAAGTCAACGGGAATTATCTTAATAGCAAGATTAAGATTTTGATAACTTTGAGTTTTATCTAAATATATTTTGATTTAAGTTAATATATATTATAGTCACAAGTTTTTAAATTTTGAATATATATAATTAAGTGTTGGATACACTAGTAATGTATATTACACTCTAAAATGAAAGAATGTATATTTGAATATTGGAGACATATTATTGAGAATGAGCCACAACCTTAAACATGAACCATCAAAGAAAATACGAAAAATCATATATTAAGTTATATATTAGATTTATTCATCAACATATTTTTAATTAAATTTTCAACATTTTCCTTTCCAGCTTGGAATTGAAATTGCAGAAAGAACTTGAGAGTTATAAAAGCACGAGGAGATTCATTCTGGTGATTGAAACACATCCTATTTCTACACTTTAGCACTTGTCAAATGTAGTAGAGGAAAAATACGGGCTCTCAAGAATGAGAATAGGGTATGGGTTCATGATGAGGAGGAGATTAAGATGGTAGCTGTTAATTATGTTCGCAGCTTGTATACCAAATATTAATGTTTCCTTTCCGGTGTTGACTATGCAAGAGTTTGAATGTTTACACAATGATGAGATTAAAGATTTAGTTTTAGTATGGGTGCTTTTCAAGCACCGGACCCAGATGGGTTTCAAGCTTGTTTCTTCCAATAGAACTGGGAGTGTGTTGGAGATGATGTGAGTTTTATGATTGAAGAAGCATTTCACATTTATTCCTCAAGTTAAAGAACAGGAAAGCATGAACCAACTTGGGCCAATTAGACTTTGGAAGGTGGTGTATAAGATAATCTCAAAGATAAGACCGAACAAATCGAAATCTATATTGGCATCAAATTTCTCTATGAAGAAGAATAAGGGGAGATTAGGGGAAGGTCGACCTTGAGAAGGATGAATTGGGATTTTATCCAATCTACTCTTACTCTTACTCTTATCACGAGTTGTGTTCGATCTACCTTGTTTCAGGTTTTATGGAATGGTGAAATTACAGAATCTTTTAGGCCCTCGAGAGATCTTCAACCTGTTACAGCTTGCAGAGACGGTCCCTCAATTTCCCATGTTTTCTTTGCTTGCCTTCTCCTCAAGTTTGGATGGCCAACTACGACAAATCCAAAGGAGCCTTGATGAATGGTGAATCTCTTAAAGTCTAAGCTTTTCTTTTCCAATAACTTGGTGATAGTGTGCGATGTATTAGTCGATTGGTGAGGATTCCGGTGACAAGTGATTTGGGCAAGTACTTGGGAGTACCATGAATTCATAGTAGAGTTACAAGGAAAACTTATTGGCATCCTGTTGAGAGGGTCCAAGCTGGTTTCTCCAATTGGAAAATTAATAAATTTTGCTGGGAGGACAGGACATGCGGCTCATATTCCCTGTATACCGTGTAAATGGGTCAGCTTTCCTTGGGTGTTTGTGATCATATTGACAAGATTTGCAGAGCTTTTAATCGTGGTTCTTCAGACGAGAGGAGGAAAATTCACTTGGTCAATTGGGAGAAATTGTGTTTACCTAAAAAAGCTTGGGGTTTAGACCGAAGGACTATGCATGATTGGAATGATTGTTGAAGGTGATAAATTTTGGGTACGGGTTCTACAAGTTAAATATCTAGGAAGAGGTTCTTTCTTTGATATGCTTCAAAGCCTAGATAGCTCACATGTTTGGAAGAGTATTCTTGCAGGGCGTCAAAGTTCTTCCTAAAGGGCTTCCATGGAAAGTGGGTAAAGGAGACAAGGTACAATTTGGCTCGATAATTGGATCTCCAAAGCTCCATTAATCAATTGTATTCAGCCTCCGTATCATGATTCTCTGAATAGCTCAGTTCAAGATGTTCATAATGGGCCATATAGATATTTTTAGCCTCTTGCAGGACTGTTGCCGAATGAGGTCATTGATCAATTTAGAGCGAGAACGAGTTTGCTCAGCGCGACTATGGAACACACATTGATTTGGGGTGAATCTGCATCTTTTCGACTCAATCTGCATACTCTATGCTAATCAAGAATAATTGGGTTGTAAATCCCATTGCTTGTGCTATATGGACGATTCCTTTTCAACCAAAAGTGCAATTATTCTTGGAAAGATAGAATCTTGAGTGATGTTAATAAGGCTGCAACAAATTTAGCCGAAAGTGAGAGTTGTTCAGTTTGTGGTCATATTCCAGAAGATGTACAAACTACCCTGCTGCTAAGGACATTTGGATCTTATTGATAGTAAATCCAAGTTGACTGGGGAGTAGTTTTGGCCATTCATCTTTGCAATCATGTGCTGGAGAAACCATGAATGTTTTTCCACCAGTTAGTCGTAAAATTGAGATTATTTGCAAATCTTTGAAAGAATATGGTCATGGTGCAGATGCATTAAACTCTATGCAAATAAAGTAAGAGCTTCTTTATTGGGATAAGTTGGCTGATCGATGGTGCAAATTAAATAAGTTGGTTTCGAGACAGGCAGGGGATAATTAGAGATATGCATGGGAGATGGGTTTCTGGTTTTTCGATCAGCAATTGCAGCATTGATTTAGCAGAACTTTGGGGTCTTTTAGATGATATTCATTTAGCATGGAACACAAAGTTTAACATTTAATCTGATACTTTACCAAATAAGTGTTTGGTGTGGATAATATTATTGAGAGGATAACTCTTTTATATATATATATATAAAAGAATGAGAATATTTGATACATTATCGGTACATAAACTTATGCATCATCAGTGGATGATAACATAACACGTTATAGTTAAATAAAACAAAAAGTAATGGAGGGCTTTGTTCTTTTTGGTGAATTACAATAATATGGTAAAACTCAAACAATCAACACAATCGGCGAAACTCGAACTCAAGCCACACCTAGAGCAGTAAATATCCTTAACCATTAGGCCATCACATGATGAAATATTAATAATTTTATTTAAACATAATTAAATATAAATAAATAAATACTAAAACCCTATAACTTAAACTTCATGAACTTAGACCTTAAACTTTTTAACTCAAAATCCTAAATTCTAATATTTATTTATAATAGTTATGGTCAGGGGTAGCCAGGGGCTGGCATGGGCCCCGGCCCCCCTAAAATGGAAAATTTTATTTTAGGCCTTTGAAATTTTTAAAAATTTTAAATTAGTAAAAATAAAATTACACTTTGGCCCCCCTAAAATTATAAAAATTCAATTTAATTCTTTACAAATTATAAAAATATAAACTATAAAAAATTAAAGTTTTATCCGCCCCCTAAAAAAATTTTCTGACTTCGCCCCTGGTTATGGTTAATGTTTAGTTAGGTTTAAATAAAATTATTAGTATTTATTTACAAATCCTTTACATATTTTGTTTAATATTTTAATGATAATGTGTCATGTTATTAATCTTAGATGGTGCATGAGACTTATACATCAACGGCGCATCAAATATTGTTCTAACATGAAAATGATTCTAATCGGTTTAAATTTATATTTTAAATTTTTTTGAGTTTAAGTAAATTTTGGGTAATCTGATTAAGGTAGTTTTGGATAATTTGAAATAAAAAAATTCTGATAAAAGTGACATGTGGCACCATACAATTGGTCCTTAGTGTCCTGACAAATCAAGATTTAACTCTGTTACTCACATGTAGTGCATTGAGTTGTTAAAGTTTAAGTATTAAAATAGATATTTTAAAAGTTTAAATACCAAATTAAAAGTTTTGTCGAAATTCAAATACCAAATTTGATAATAAACATATCACCTATAATTTTAACCGACTACCGGAAATTGATTCGTTTTACTTAAAATGACACTTCATATAATATATAATACTTTTATTACATTTAGTTGAAAAATTAAAAAAATTCAAAATTGACTTTTGTCACACATTTTAGTTCAATTTTTAACTTCGTTAAAATTAGATAATATGGAATCAATTAAATTTAAACACGTGACACACATGCTACATCATCACCCAATATACTTGCCATGACAGCAATCTGATTAATCCACTTCATCTAATTTTAAGGAAGTTACAAAAATGGATTAAAATGTGTGAAGAAAGTTAAATTTGAGTATTAATTGAAAAAAAATATAGGTATCAATTTGAATAATAAATACAAATTTAAGTACCAAAAAGCATATTTACCCAAGAAGAAAATACACAAATAAATATAAAATTGGTAAATGGATTAAGTTGAGCTTGCGCGGTGAAAGTTGTTGAGACATGTAGGTTTCAGATTTGAGGTTTGAAACTCTGGATGAACACTTGGCAATGAACTCCTTGATTTGCACAACCAAGTGGGAAGACTCGGGCAAAAGTGGGAAAGTATAAAACGCATGGATTACGTTATGATACTCGATCAACCTCGCCTCTTTGCCAGATTTCAATAGCCATTCATAATACCTTCTTTGCCAATCTTTCAAAGGGTCAAATCCCCTAACCACCACCATCGTCGCCGGAAAATCTAACCCTGATATGTCATCTGCGTTGGGACCGCTCACATTCGCCGCTGCATGGTCTCGGTTCGACCCCAAAGGCAAATATGCGTTCCAACACCAATCGGTTAAAGGGACAGACACCAATAGGCCGGACCCTACTAGCTGCATCTCCGACTGGCTTCTCTCTTCTCCACCAAAAAATGGTTGTATTGAAATCAGTCCAATCATCTTCATTGTATGAAGCTTGGTTCGGCATGCCCGGACTGCCACGTGGTGAGCCAGGTTGGCACCTGCGCTATCGCCGGCGAAGAAGCAGCGGGCTGGGTCGGCGTTTTTGGGTAAGACTGTGGCCCAGTTCTCGTCAATGAAGTTGAGAGCGTCGAACCCGTCATGGCATTGTGAAGGGTAACGGTGTTCAGGAGCTAGACGATAGTTGACAGAGATAACGATAGCGGGGAGGTTGGTGGCGAAGTTACGGCAAACCATGTCGAAGG
The DNA here is from genome assembly GCF_025698485.1 of Gossypium arboreum. Lineage (NCBI taxonomy): Eukaryota > Viridiplantae > Streptophyta > Magnoliopsida > Malvales > Malvaceae > Gossypium > Gossypium arboreum. The sequence continues at coordinate 5,882,988 of NC_069073.1, read as the reverse complement.
CGAGGGAGGCGGGGCTTAGGAAGCTGAATCCACCTCCGTGGAAGAAAATAAGAACAGGAAGGAGTTGGTTGTTGGATGGAGAGTAAAGGCGAATCCAGAGGTTACGTGTGGCGTCGATGGAGATGTCGGTGGAGGAGACGGAGGTGGTAGAAATGGGAGGGGTCTGGTAGTCGAGGAAGTGAATGAGACGACGGTTGACAGTGCCATTAGGACGGCAGGCATTGTCGACGACGGCAGAGACCATTGAGACGACCAGCCTTACTGCCCAAGGGAGTGTCGGCCTTTCATTTTTGCCCTGATGACGAGGCCTTTCAGGGATCATACTTTATTTATTTATTCTTTTGGGAGAATTTTAGCTAGTTTTGATGATAGAATGGGAATGCATTCTGGATTGGACAAACCTTGTGCTTATATATAATTTTAAATGATAAAAACTAGTATATATTATATTATTAATGGTAATATTAAAATATTAAAAATAAATTTAAATTCAATTAAAAATATTAAAAATTAATTTATCATTCTCACGTTAAAAAGGATAAGAGAAATCATAATTTTAAACCATTTTTCTCATTAAAAAATAATGAAAATGACGTGTCTTCACTAGTGCCTTTCAACATCAACTTGGATTCATTATCCCATGGATATGCAGTGGGCTGAATATAATATTAATATAATCTAGATTTAATAAATAAAATATTAAAGAATTAAAAATGACACAGATTTATCGTACAAAATGGTAAGTGAAATTAAATAATGAATTATTAGATTATATCATAAATGGGAGTGAATAATTATATAATAATTTTATGCAAATTTGATATAAAAATTAAACATGATTTTAGTTGATAGGATAAAGTCTGCAATGTTTTAGTTTTAAATTTGTATTTCTTGAGAGTTTATATAAAAATATAAAAGATATAGTGACTTATTTGACCTTTTAACTCTATAAAAATTATTTTAGTTTTTGTTTACTTTTTCGTTTTTTAATCCTTAAACTTACGATATTTGTCAAACCATTTTAAAATGGATAAAAAGTTAAAAATACTATTAAAGTTGATGATGTGGATTTCCATGTCAATAATTAATTATTTTTAAAAATTTAAAATTTTAAAATTATTAAAATTATTAAAATATAAGAATTCTAAAATATATATTTTAATATTTTAATTTTAAAAAATTAATTATTTGTTAATATGACACACATATTCATTGTCATGTTGAAGGATAGAAAATAAAAATTAAATGGAATACTAAAATATTTTTTAAAATTAAATAGTAAAATAAAACGTTATGTCAATATAAAAAATAAAAATATTTTTACTTTATAAAAATAATAATTTAATAATTTCGTAATTAAATTAATAAATATCACCAACCGTATATTCATTCACAAAAGACAGAGTGATACGTTAAAACGAAGTGTTTTAGGATGAAATGGGCCAAGTTGGAGTCGGAATCTAAAAACAACCAAATTTATTGGTTACACAAAGACGGAAATGAAATTAATGCACGCGTCTCTTATGACATTGATGATTCGTTGAAAGTTGAAACTAATTATGGGCATGTTGTTGCGGCTGCTATGCATGCATGTCTCCGGCCTCTTTTCTATTCTACAAAATAGCATTTGACTCCCTTGAGTCAAATAAGGGAATTCAATTAATATCTCTTCTATCATATCAAACTTCATTTTAATTCATTTTTATTTAATGGATTTGGTTTAAGTACGGATTGAGCACACCCCTTTTTCACATTTTTAAGGTTCTAAGAAAAATAATAAAAAAAAGGTTTTAGGCTCGTTAAAAGTTAAAAAAAAAATTTATTAGGTACCTTAAAAGTTAGTAAAAAAATTTAGGCCTTTAAAAATTAAAAAATAATATTTTAGACACCTTTCAACCTTGGGCCCTGGGCGGCCACACCTCCAGACGACCCCTAGGGTCAGGCCTATGATTGAGTCTTAGTTTGAATGGCACGAGTATTATTGTCAATGTAAGAAGACATAAGTTCAAATGTGCTGAAGCACATTATCCTCCTATTTATGGGTCGGGGAGGGATTATGAATGATTCTAAGTATCGTGTAAACCAGAACATATGTGATCAAAACCTCTAATTAAATTATTCAAAAAAAAAAAACTCCTTTAGATAATTCTTTTTGAGCTGATAGTGCAAAGATAGTAATTTTAGTAACTCTTCTTTTAGTTTTATGATATTTTAATACATTATACTACATATAAAGATTTTAATTGAGTTGTTATTATTCATAATCGAGTCCTAATTTAATTATTAAATTATAAAAATATTATTTTAAAAATATAATAAATATTAATTTAAGGGTATTTTTATTCTTTTATATGAAATCTAGAAAATTGATACTTATGTTAGGATTTGAACCTAAAACAATATAATATTTTATTTTTATATAAATTCTAAATAAATATATTATATAATTATTTTCAACCATATTGTGAGTACACCATAATCTTATTGATAATGTCGTCAATTGAGTTGGTGTCACAAGTCAACTTGATACCAACTTAAGAAAAATAATAATACCATGACAAACAATTGGAGTGCATTTAATATTTAATATGTTGTATTTACTTATTTTTAAAAAGCACTCACAATTTAAATTATTATTTTAATTTCATATGTATTGCATATGTATTCATTTTATTATTTATTATATATTATTTATAAATGCACATATGCTTCGAATACATGGTATTCATATGCATGCATGTGATATAATATTTAAACTCAATACATTAATAAAATGGCTAAAATTATCAGTTTTCATATTTAATATAAATAGTGTATTAAACAAATAAAAACTATTTAAATTTTTTAATAAAAATTGATATTAAGCATAAAAAACTTTGGTGTATTCAAATAATGAAATAAGGTTTGCACTTGGAGGAAAATTTATATATTAAATATAATGATTATAATAATACTATGTTAAATGCAAGTTTACTCTTCTTTAAAAAATTTACTATATTAAATATATAATAAATATAATGATTATAATAATACTATGTTAAATGTAAGTTTACTCTTCTTTAAAAAATTTAGAGTCATATTAATATTTTCTAATTAATGTTAAAGGAACTAAACTCTATTACAACAATAATTTAGTGACATTTCATTTACCTAACAACAAATTTTATCTTCGAACTAAATGAGCTAAACATGATAATGTAATATGCCCTCATAATTTGTTAAATAATTTTGCATTCTAATGATTTGTTTTGGAATCAAGGGTATCGTTCGTGTCCGTTTTACGGTTCATGGAGATTAATTCTTTTGAGGTTCATAATTGTCCATTCTAATAATATTGTCTCAAAAATTCAATTATAAATCTCTCATTAAAAGTGCAAAGTACCATATAATTACCCCCGATATTTTTTTCTTTGTGCAAAAATAATGATTAAACCATAACTTCAACTATATGTGACCAAGCCACTCTGGAATAATCATCATGTAGTGATTGAAGGACTTCATCAGATGGTTGCATGAAAAAGTACCTACCCATCGATTTGAGAATGCCATTGATGATAACCCATCAGCTACCTTGTTACCCTCTCTGAAGGTATAAGTAACTTTAACCATCCAAGGAAGTTGCAACATGTTCTTAATAGTACGTGTTACAGCTGAGTAATGTTGATCAACTACATTTTCTTGAATCACCTGAATAACTTTAGTACTGTCCAACTCGAGAGTTATTCATTTTAGCCCAAGGTTCCAGGCTAGTTGGAGACCTTCCAGAGCTCCCCAAAGTTCAACATCAATAACTGAGTAGTGACCAATATTCCTTGAGAAACTAGAAATCAAACATTATATTTTATCTATTTTAGGTTTAGATTCATGCTATTAAGCAAAAATATTAAGTTTTATATTGCGATTGGTTGATATTTCTTGTCATTTATTTTTAACGTTTTCTTTTAACTTAATTTAAATATGGAGATATTCGCAATCTCCATTATTTTTTTCACACATACGGGTGTTTTAATTATTAAAAAATAATGGTAAAATTTAGTTTCAATCCTTATATTTTGCTTACATTCAACTTTATATTATTTGATATAATTTAGTCTTCTACTTTATGAATGACATTAGTCACTTCAACAGATAGCACTTTTAATTATTCCGGTTAAGATGTTGTTATACCTTGTATTCGTAGAAAGCTAAACACATGCAAACCTAGCCTAGTTCGCAAACTAGTTAGCGAACCCCAACTCGGCGAACCTCTAAAGCTATGTGAAGGCTATGTGGAGACCTTGAGTAATTGATTGCTAGTCGCCCTAACATGTCTTATTTTAGGACGTCACATCATCGTTACTACCAAGGGTATTGACCGCACAACGGCATATGGACGTCGAGCAAAGAATCAACACAAAATATCATGAATTAAGTTTGGTCCCTTTATTTTGTCAATTAGATAGTTAATTAAGGTGCAAAGACTAAATTGTAAAAGTGGTAAAAGTTAACCGCTATAGATTTTTAATTAACTGAATGACCAATTAAGCAATTTGACCATATTTATAAAGCCATTGGTGGTGAGGATTAGTTTTAACCCACCAAAATTGATAATTAAGCTTAGGTTTAATTAAATATAGGTTAATTAAGTTAATTATAATTAATAAACTAATTAATATATATAAGCAAAATTAAAAAGAAATGAAAATAATTTTCCTTGTCATCTTTATCTTCTCATGAAGAAAAGAAATAAAATAAGGGTTTAAAGCTTTCAATATTTGGTTCTTCAATTGGTAAGAAATTTCAAGTCCATTAATTGTAATTTTTATATTTTTTAGGTCTCTGGAACTTGATTTAGCTATCTTGTGTACCAATTTGTAAGACTGTTAAAGTTTTCAAAAGTTCCTTTTGATGAATGTTTGATGAAATTGATACTAAATTGTTAGATTTTAGGCTTAAAAGTGAAAAAAAGGTCTAGTTTGTAAAATATAATTGCTAGTTTTTGAACATAGGGACTAATGTGTGTAAATTTTGAAATCAATATTTGGTTCTTCAATTGGTAAGAAATTTCAAGTCCATTAATTGTAATTTTTATATTTTTTAGGTCTCTGGAACTTGATTTAGCTATCTTGTGTACCAATTTGTAAGACTGTTAAAGTTTTCAAAAGTTTCTTTTGATGAATGTTTGATGAAATTGATACTAAATTGTTAGATTTTAGGCTTAAAAGTGAAAAAAAGGTCTAGTTTGTAAAATATAATTGCTAGTTTTTGAACATAGGGACTAATGTGTGTAAATTTTGAAATTGATGTTAAAATTTTGTAACTATAGATGATAGAGGGTTATAGAAGGATGTAAGTGAGATCAATTTCGAAATCAAAGCTCAAATTTGAAAGATATTGTAATTTTAGTTTTAGAGATTAAATTGAATAAAATGCAAAAATTTAGGGGGATTTGCAAAATGAAATTGAACTGATACATGCATATAATAGGATGATATAAGATGTTTTGAATTGATAAATTGAATTTAATTATTATATAGATTAAGAATTGAACCAAATCGAAGATAATCGGGGAAAAGGTAAAATTGTTGATTAGTCCTTAGAGAGTTGTTCATTTGTTGTTTTGCAAGGTAAGTTCATATGAAACTTATTATGTTAATTCATATTATGTTTGTATTGTATAATTTTGCTTATTAGTTTGAATTGATGTGACTGTAATGACTTTTGGCATCAAATGGACTAAATCATAAAGTATGAAATATATGACAATTACAAATAGGTACAAGATATCAAGTGGATATGAAATGTTTATATGATTGAATGATATGTATATCATGATGTTAAAGAGATTGAAATGATATGTATATCTTGATTTGAAGCTTGTGTGAGTAACCCAGATTTTAAGGCTTGTGTGAACCATTTCATTACCTAACCCAGATTTTAAGGCTTGTGTGAACCATTTCATTACCTAACGCTTGTGCAAACCATTTCATTATTTAAGGCTTGTGAGAGCCATTTCAAAAATGTCATCTTGTGTGAGCAAATTTATATAGTCAGCTTGTGGGAGCACTATAGTCTCGTGTACATGAATGGAAATATATTGGCTCGTATATGGTTTATGATTTGGTTGATACATGTTTAAAATGAATTGTTATAATTGTATATGATTATGTTATAAGTTCATGTCATGTAAATGAACTAACCTTTGAATGTATTTGTTAATATGCATATGAAAGTATAAGGATGCCAAAGGATTGTCATGCTTTATTCCAATATATTTTAATGCTTAGTTGTTGAATTATCAAGGTACGTTAAGTAAATTTTTATATAGACTTACTAACAATTCATTATACTTACCCCGTTCCTTCTCTTTTTCCTTGTAGATTGCTAACTTGCGGAATGTGTTGATCAGATCTACGAGATGCTCATACTATCTCGTGTTTGATTATGTAGTTCTTCAAATGTTTTAAAATTTGGCTATGTGACATGGACATAGGTGTTAATATATGTGTTAACTTTGGGATTGATAGTTTGGCTTGAACTTAACTAATGTTTGAATTATGAAATGCTAATGTTCATATATATATATATATGTGTGTGTGTGTAAGTTTGGTAATGTAATAAGCTATAAATGTGACACTTGAACGAAAAATTTGCTTGAGGAATTGGAATGGTAAATGATGGTATTGAATAGCTTAAAGGCATGGTTGATTAGGTTGAAATTTGGTTATGTTGAAATGGATGTTTGGAGTTGATTAGATGCTTAAATGTGCCACTTTCTTTGGCATTCTAGATCCATGCATAAGCTTAACAACCTTAAAATTAGAAAGTATAACTTTTATATATGAAATAATGGCGCTAATCTATGAGTTGCTTTTCACCTTCTTAATCACCGTGAGAACATCTCTTTTGAGGGTTACTGACAATAATCCTAGATCCATACCAAATTGAATAACTTGGAGACGGGATGAAAATTACATTTTATATATGAAATAACTAACTTCTTTATTTTTATAGAATAAAGGGTGAAAGTTATAAAGAAAAACTTGATCTTAACCTTTTAAGGTTTATATTTTGTAAAAAATTGAAATATATATTTTATAATATCAACATATTTTTAAGAGTATTGAATAAATTCTTAGAATTATATTAATAATAATTACAGAGTTAATCAAGTTAGCAACGTAATGACAAGTTTTGATTCACTTAAGCTACTTAATTGAACAATCCAAGTCCTTTCTTTCTTATAAAAGTGTAATAAATGATACAAATTATAATAAAAATAGTTTATGATAGTGATAATGATGTTAATATATTTTATATTTATTTAAAATTAATTTAATTTAAAATATGTTTTTAAAAAATTTCCATTTATTTATATTTATAAATAGTCATTTTAGATTTATTTTAGATTCATTTACATTATTTTTAATAAAATTATATTATTTTAATTTAATACTTAATACTTTTCATTTATTAAATTTTATATAGATAACTTATCATTTTTAATATTTACATTATAGTATTATATATTACTAAAGATTTAATTTTTATGTTTTATAAATTACATAATATATAATAACATAATATAATATGTTACAAATTTAAAAACAGGTTGGGTCGGGTCCAACTTAAGTCTTGAATGTTTAAGCCTATATCAAAGCCATATTTTAAATGAGTCTATTTTTTTCTCAAACCCATTTTTCGACCATAATATTTTTATTTAAATCCTTTTAAATTTTGGGTAGACCTTCAGGCTTGGTAAGTAGATTGTTTCGTGAATATATTAGACTAAAGATGTTCATGAGTTGAGTCGGGTTTGGTTGGGCCTATGTGTGATTTTAATACATTTTATGTTTGCCCAAGTCCAACCTAGCATGAAATATGAGCTTGGAATTTTATCCAAGCTCTCCTATATTTGTAAATTTTATCTAAGCTTTCCTATATTTGTAAATAACTAATTAAGCTTGTTTTAGGCTTACTCATATTATTTTTAATTTAATATTAGATATTTTAGATTATATTTATTTTATTAAAATTCTAAATTCAGACAACTTAACATAAATTTTAGGTTAAAATATCCTATTAGTCCTGTACTTTTACAAAATTTGAGATTTAATCCATATATTTAAAAGTTAAAAATTCAATCCTCTTACTTTTTTTAACTTAAAATTTTAGTCCAATCATTATCTTTGTTACTAGTTTTCATCGAATTTGTCAACTTAACATTTTTATTTTTGTCAATAATATGGCACGTTATATGAGGGCTAGGATTAATATGCCAAATTGACAAATTAACAAAAAAATACTAACAATGTTAATGATTGGATTGAGATTTTAAAACTATAAAAGTAGAATGTTTTTAACCTTTTAAGTACAAGGACTATATTTTAATTTTATCAAAATATAAGAACTAATAATATTGTATTATTGCCTATTTAATTTTAGGGTAAAGTGGTCACTAAAATTTACTAAACTATACAAAATCAAATATTTTCGTCACCGAATTTAAGAGCATTTTGAATATTAAAGTGATGACATGAGCTTTTTATTGGTTTAATAATAATTTTAGCTCTCTAATTTTTATATATTTTATCAATTTGTTCTTAAATATAAAAAATTTAAAAATTTATTATAAATTTTTTATTTTAACTCTAAATATTTACAAAATGATAAATTTTCGTCTTTTTAAACTTTTAGGCCTTGTTTGGTTCACATGAATGGCTTAGCCATTCCTCCCTTATTCAATACAATGATCTTATTCAGGGTTTGGTTGGTCAAAGCCTATTCAATGGAATAGCTATTACGACCTTATTCCTCAAAATCATCGAATAGCAATTCAACGCCATCACTAATGAATGGCTATTCAACGCTTCCAGTAATACAAAAAATTATTTTTCTTTCCTTTTCTACCCATCTCACATCTCTTCAAATTCCCTACTCCTATCTGAGAGTTTTCAACAAATCTATCGTGCGGTATGAAATTTCTCTGTTTTGTTTAAACTTTTTCTTCTTACTTTCTATTTACCCTCACCATTCTCCCAATATACCTGTATAGAACGTTTGGAGTGAGCAAGAAGAGGGGTTTGAAAGACCAGCAGCAGCAGCCATGGTGAAAAAGATTAGCGTCACAAATAAAGCCTTGATTCCAGGTTTAATCAAACCCTCAAGAATGTCCAAGGGTACCTCTTTTTAATCGTTCCAATTTCCCATTACTTTTCTTCCTCTATTTTCTTTCTGGTTTCTCAATGTTGATTTTTGATTGTTCTTTTTCATTGGATTTAGAGAAATACCTTTTGATCTTTCGAATTTCAGTTTTGATTCTGAATTCCTGTGGAAGAATTTTTCCTCTTTTGGGAGAAATTTTGATTTCGCAAAAATTTTCAATTAGGTTTATTGGGTTTAATTTGTTGCGGTTTGCACTTAGATTGAAAGCGCCTTTTGGGAATTAAAGCGAGATCTCACAAGTTCTACTTAATGGCATGACCTAGTTTTTTTTCTTTTGGAAGATGATTCTTTCATCTTTGTGCTTAGATCATAGTATTTATCTATTTTTCCCTAAAAAGTCTGATATTTTGGTTTATGTTGTAATTTGATCATGGCATTGTTGTTGAGGAATCATAGGCATCACAGGGGGTTCAAAAAGGGTTGCTCATTGTCTTTTAGCATGGAGGGAGAGGCCATGGATTTGGCATATTAAATAGTTGTTTCTTCATATTAAGAAGTTAGAGAGGTAGGAGATGGTTAAAGTGGTAAAGGCAAGGAGAAATTTTGTGCTTGTAAGGAAGAATTCGGTAAGTATTCCTTGAAATTTACACACACTTACTCATTTAGTTAATTGTCAAGTCGAATTAAACTAGTTGGTGACTTCAATTAAGTTGTCTGAATTTTATTATTAAACTGTCAATTAGCTGCTGTTGATTTTTGGTTAGGAGCAAATAAATCATGTTGGAAATTTGAAGAAATGGTTGTAAATAAAAAAAATGATTGTTGTTGGTTATGGTGTGAGTTTAAGTTATTTCTTGAATGATTTATTGTACTCTAATCTTTGGTATGTGTGATGAAAATTGAAAGAAAAGTCTTGATGATTGTTAGTTGTTGAGTGAACTGTCGAGGAATGCAAACTCCATGCATCTTTGTCGAATATGACTTTTTGTAATGAAATTAAGGTAACCTGCTGCTGGAATTGATTAAATATTAATGTCCTAAGCTGAAATTAGAAGATGTCATAGTTATAATTAAGATTTCCTCTTGCTTGATCTTGATTAAAATGTAAGCATTTATCTTTGTAAGTATTTATGTTGTCTTAAACCATTATCTAAAGTGGATTAATTGTCGTAATTTAAACGGTCTTAATAATGAAATTGTGGTATCTTCAAATGACAAATTAGGAGGGGTTATAGCTGTGATTTATAGTGCTTTGGTGCCGTGGTTAAAATGTATAACTCTAGGATTGATATTGATGATGTGTCGTTAATGAGTAAACTGCGTTTTATTTGCCGAATGACTTGTTATTTTAGAAGTACAAATTGAGTGTTGCTAATGGTGAGTTTTCTTTAAACTCGTTTTGTTATTTTCATGCTTAAAATATATATATATATATATTAAATTAGAATTGATGTTTCGGTTTTGATTTAATGGCTGAAAATGTTCTTTAAATTTTCAAGGCTACTTACTATCTGGCATTAGCTAGATTCGTTTATTGTAAGTTTAAATGCTACTCGGAAATAGTGTAAAAATTACTGCTATCCAATTTTGTGCCTTTATTTTGCTGTCCAAAATTTGAACAAATTAATGGTTCTATTTTCATGTTGATTGAGGGCTGTAAAGACAGTCCCATTTGTTGCATTATGCTATTCAGTTTTGGGACCAAATAATTGAGTATTCTTGGATTAAAAATCATGGATTGTTCTTGTGATGAACTAATAAATTTTAATACTATTGAGTGTGTTCTTGCGGGATACAAATGCCCTGCATGTTGCTGTCTTGTGCTGTCCAAAATAGGACAAATTAAATGTGCTTTTGAGTGAGTTTTTCAAAGGAAACTTTGCAAATTCTCATGTTTAAATTCTGAAGTTTGCATGCAGGTAAGCTATGGTTGTAGGGGTTTATAAATCGATTTTAGTAGCTAAAATATTATGTTATTCTTTCTAAGTTCGGTTGTTAGTAGTGAAGTGAAAATTTGACAATTAAATGCTTAAATGATTGCTGGAAACTACAGCTTGAAAGCTCATTATTCCAGCATATAAATTCTTATTTGAATGTGTTGTAATATGTAGAGCAATTGGTCTGCTACATGTATGAAATAAAAGAAAAACAATAGTTGTTAAATATTAGTTTTTGTTGCTGATCGAAAAGGTTAAATTCGTTGTTAAAGGGGATGTAAATTGGTGTTAATTAAGCTGTCGGATAGGGCTAATAAAACAGTTTGAATGTGATGCTATTAGGCTGATTTAACGTAAAGTGAACTTTTTTTTCAGAAACAAGCACATTATGATTGATCTTGGCATCGATAATAACAAGATTAACTGGGCTCTCAAGGACAAACAGGAGTTTAGAGACATCATTGGGACTGTATACCGTGAGGCATGGAAAGGCCGTGGTTTGAAAGATTACTCGAAAAAGTACTGCTATTAAGTATTCTTCCAACATGTAGTTGATCAGAATGTAAATTGTATGTAGATATGTGTGTCATTTGCAATGTTTGGTTGCATGAATGTGGAGGATAATCCAATTTGAGATGAAACTTTGAAATATATATTTTATGTGCTCTTTTGATGCTTGTTTACAGTATAGCACCTTAGCTTGGAGTGACTTTCCTTACAGTTGTTTGATAAGGAACAAGTGTTTTAATTTAACTATATAAAATATAAATGATATGTTTATAAATATGATAATATGTTGATTCAACCATGGTTGTAGACGAATCTTCCAATTAACTCAATTGAAGATTATATAAACTTGATTTTATTATATAAAAGATAAAAGAAATTTAGTAAAGGAAGAAAAAGAGTGCAAGGAAAAATAAATGGATAATGGAACATTTAGCACATTAAATATGTGTTTAAAAATAATAAAGTAGTTATATATTATTTTATAATATTATATTTTAAGATTTTATTAATTCATAATTTAATAATAATATTAAGAATGTTATTAAATTATATATTATTTTATTAAATTGTATTTAATAATATTTGTGTTAAAATATGATTAAATTATTTATTATTTATTATTATTTTATTAAATTATATTTAATAATAATTTTATTAAAATTTAAAATAATAATCATTTATCTAAAAAATTCTACTAAGGGTATTTTAGTCATTTAATTCTTTTTCCTTATGCTATTACAACATCTATTCCATTCAACCAAACACAAGAATAGTATTACAACTCTATTCCATTCCATTCAATCAAACAACTGAATTATTCATTTTAAGTCTATTCTATTACAGCTCTATTCCATTCCTCACAACCAAACGTGCCCTTAGGCTTACATATGAGATGAGATGGATAGAATACCTAAAAGTTTTTAATTTATTTAAAATTAAATTATAGAGACACGTGTAAATAAAATACAAGGGGGGAGAGATGAGAAAGAAGAAAGGAGAAGGCGGAAACGTGGATAAATTTGGAATGAACAATTTCGCTGCAAAAATGAAACATAAAATATTTAAAAACGACAATACCAACTAACGTTGTTCCATATCGCAATTTTTCTACCTTGTTTATAAATGTAAAGAAAGGAAAATAAATTCAAATCAGCGAGATTTCGAGCACCAAGGCCAATATCATCATGTTCTCGCCTATGTGTTTGCGTTTCCCATGGCTTTCTCCGCCCTTTATCTCTGTAAGCTTCCTTATTTCTTCCTGTACTTGCTCATACTTCGAAATCTTATGCTGCGCTTTCTTGCAACTTCGATTCTCTATTTTTATTTTCCTAAGCGAAGAAATTTAACCTTTTTTTTCCCATCTACTGTAACTTTGTTGTTGAATCAGGAATTATACATTTTCAATTCTCTTACTTTAATCAAACTTGGAAACTCAATTGAAAGCTAATTACTAGCCACATTTCATGTAAATTTATATTATAGATTTTCAACTTCAGTCAATTTATCTGTCCTGTGTTATAGAAGCAATTTACGTCAGAAGGTTAGCGTATGGGCATAATATATTGTTGATTCAAAATTCTGTATAGCTGGAGCTTAGCTAGTAGCCTTATGATTACGGCAATAACCATCCGATAAGCTAGGATGGGAATGAGAAAGTAACAAAAAGGTAAAATGAGTGTGAACAGTGGTGAGATCGAGGCATCCTTAATAACGGTGATAGGAGACGAGCGTGATGTCAAAACACCATGCCTTTTACTTCTTCCCCAAAAGAAAAAAAACCCACCACCAAGAACATTTTCTATGTCGTTAGATTACTAAAGCTAGGTGTTGAATTCATATTAACTTTTACTCTTCATTTTTCACCAAGTGACCATTCTCAGCGTACAAACCTGCACTTTTGAACTTGATTTGATGCGGTCCTCTGCTATTGTGGTTGTTTTCTATTTCTGATAGGAGCTTTTAAGCTTAAAGTGTCTATGTTCATTATGCAGCCTTCTACAAGTAGATCAGTGGTGCTTCGAAGTCTTTTGACAGGCAGGTGTTCTTTTAGCCTTATACATCACATAACATGTTGCTTTGATCATTCTGTAAGTGTGGCTGGCGTAGTTGTTACCATGTTCTTGCAACTGCATCGTTTCAGGTCACAAGTTTAGGCAATTGTTTAGCTCAAGAAGAAGGATAAAATTCTCTCAAGGCTCTATCAAATTTTTACAGACATCGTGTCGGATATCAGTCCCAGGGGTGCCAGTTAGAGAGACACAACCACCTTCAAATTTTTTGAAAGACAAGAAGGTGGTTCCCCAAGCAGATCCTCCGAGTGCTGAAGACATAAACCATTTGTATCAACTCATTGACCAAAGGTTATTCTTGTCCTTGGTTTTGCATACTGTTCCTTTTGTAGTCACACAATAAACGATGTAAATTTATTTGAATGGGTTAAATATTTGACTGCTATTTGTATTTTGCAGCACCAAGCTTGTGGTATTGACTGGAGCGGGAATTAGCACTGAATGTGGAATTCCTGATTATAGAAGGTTCTATCTCTTGTTTGCTTTGTTTTCAATTGGACTCATAATGTTATTGAACCTTTTTCTTCTTGCAGTAGCAGTATTTGAAGAAATCTAGCATTAGGCAACTTTGCCTTAGGTTCCAGCCTTCCATAATTTATATAATTAAATATATTTTATATTTATAACAGATTAAATTAGTTTTTTTTAAAAAAAAAATTAAGTGTAGGCACAAAAAGCAAGTAAAGAGTTGTAGACCATTAAGTATTTATTCTTAGGCTGTTCTTCGTTTGTGCAAATCCTCTTCCTCAAGGTGACATTCCTGTTGACTGGTTATTGTCTCTTTAACTTTTTTTTCTCAGGATCTTGATATTTGGTAATTATTAAGAATTTTAAATGCTGATATGGCAAGAGAAATTTAAAAACAAAGGATAAGATGATTCTTTTGCTGAACTAATTGAGGAAAGAAGAAACTCTAGCAAACAGCGAGGCAACTTCTTTGCCAGCTTTTGAACCATAGCATTTCCTAAATGTGGGTTTGTCGATGTTAAGGTTTTTAATCAACTGTTCGTTGCTACTATCACTTCTTTCTGGTTTCTTCTCATATACATAATAAATGTAACCAAGTCAAGCCAGGGTTTAATAGAGTAACAGAAAGACAAGCTCTCTAAAATACCCATGCTTAAAAAAATGTGACAAACTGAAAATCCCCTTTCAAAATAATAGGTAGTAACTCTTGTGAATGCCTCCTCATTTAGTTGTTTGCACTGGTATACTTGGTAATTTTTTGTACGTACCTTTACATTTTGTTACCCATTTGGTTGTGTCACCAGCCTGCCAGCCTCTAAATTGTACATGGTTCAGGTCATTTACACCAAAAATTCCCTGTAGTTCTGACTTCCCTATTTTCTTCTTTTTCAAATATCAAGGTTTCAGATGTTTCCCATTTCTTCTCAATAACAAGTTTCTTTTCTTTGGCAGCCCAAATGGAGCTTATAGTTCTGGTTTCAAGCCAATAACCCATCAGGTGATGTGCTGGCATGCCCTGTGAGTACTGAACAAATACACATTAGCGGTCAGTTAATATGCTAATTGGCTAATGTGTTGAAGAAGTTTGGTACATTGTTTGTTTACAAGTAACTTGTTGTCTTTCTGCTTATAAATGATTTCATTACTTTGCAATGTCATTTACTATTTCCTTCACAATTGAGTATTTTACCGAAGGACAAAAGAGGTATTAAAGAAAGATAAACAAGAGTGGCTGTCTAGAGCATGAGTACATGATGAGAAAAATAGCATAGCTTGATATAATTCCTTGACTTCTTTCTTCTGAGAAGGTTCTCTCTTGTTGGTTTCAGTACTCTTTGCGCTTCTCTATTTTAATGTCAAAGAGACAATTGGAAAGAGAGGAAAGCTGGTACAAAGCTAGTCATTGTAAAGCAGATTTCTGTTCTAGAACATTTTTGTATGTTTCTCTGGAGTGATAAACAAAAGAAGTGTTTCCAGAAGTTTCAGATCATTCACTTTTGAAGGTTAGGAAAGTTGCTTCTCTAGAGTTGTAGTGAAACACAGTTGTGAATTTGCATTATCTTGTTAGCTGCCGATCTCATCATTTCCTTAGTGAATAACTTTTGCAGTCAATAGCATCGTAGGTGCCTTGAGACTCTTGGCCAGTCCCCTTCTGGTATTTTTGTCTTAGGATGTAATCGTCATTCCTTATCATCAGAGTTACTTGTCTTCTGTACTGGATAGTAAACTTCACCTACCTTCCCAACTTTTCTTTGAATGATCGAATTTCATTCATTCAAAGTAGTAAGAATACAAGAACAATTTCTTGAAACATCAAATGTCTTATTTTGTTTTGAAAACCTCTCTAGTTTCCTGATATTTTTCTCTGGTCATGTCAAATACCGAAGTGCTATTAACCAAATTTCTGCATGACTCACTATTAATTGGTTTTCCATAAGTGGTTTTCTATAATCAATGTCTGTATTTTCAACTTCTAACTATTTGCAATTTTCTTTCACCAGGAGTTTGTACGTTCAATTCGTGCCCGCAGGCGGTATTGGGCCAGGAGCTATGCTGGATGGAGGCAGTTTACTGCAGCACAACCTGGTGCTGCACATGTTGCTTTAGCATCTCTAGAGCAAGCTGGCCGAATAAATTTTATGATAACACAGAATGTTGACAGGTAACAAACTGTTTTTCTTTCATCTCATTTTCATAAGTGATGTTGATGGCACTAATTTATCAAGATTATGTTTCAGGCTGCATCATCGTGCTGGGAGCAACCCACTTGAATTGCATGGGACTGTTTATAGTGTGATTTGCTTAGATTGTGGTTTTTCATTTTGTCGAAATTTATTTCAAGATGAAGTGAAGGCCCTTAATCCAAAGGTTAGTGATCTGCAAGTTACTCTTTCACTTCTTGTCCCTAACCTTTCAATTGTTTCATTTATATAGCAGATCTCTTTAAATTGTTCCCATTGTGTGTTATCTACCAATGGCACTGTTAAAAAGACAGAAATAACAGTTCCAGTGAGGTGGTTGTCTATGTCAGCACCTTTGATCCATTTTTAACCAAATAATCTAAAGCACTAAATTATAGTGATTTAAAGAGGTTTGGAACTAAAATAAACCAATTTAAAGTTTATGGATCAAATGAAACTTTGTGGTAAAATTCAGGACCACTGTCCATTTTATGTTTTAATTATTTTTTACTGATAAATAGAATATTACTTCCCATAAAATTCCTCACCCCTTTTATTGTTCCTCTGTGCGCAAAGACATTTGCTTTCATTACTGGAATAGGCAATGAATTCTTCCTATTGCAGTGGGCAGCAGCAATAGAAAGCTTGGACTATGGTAATGCTGGATCAGATAAGAGCTTTGGCATGAAGCAAAGACCTGATGGTGACATTGAGATCGATGAGAAATTTTGGGAGGAGGATTTCCACATTCCCACTTGCCATAAATGCAATGGGGTCCTGAAACCTGATGTAAGATACTTTGCTTTTATGAAACCTGATATATACTACATTGTTTTTTGAATAATCAGAATCTAGAGTGTTTAAGATGTTATATTTCCTATTCCCTGAACATCTTTTTTTTTCAATAGTTTATGGTAGTGGTGATGGAGAACATAATGAATATTAAGAATTTGATTTCAAGCATATAGAGGTTGAAAATATGCTCTCAACTCAAATGATAGTCTGAGGTATTCACAATAATGATGCTCTGAGGCATGTCTGTGGCACAAATATCAAGGAATCTGGTAGGCATAAGTTTCTTTTAACAGGTTTTATTTTTAAGAGAAATATGCAGTTTTTTAATATAAAAATATATAAATTTTGTAAATTTAAAAAAAAATATTTTTTCAGATAAACATTGAGAGACATTAATTTCCATATTCTATAATCATTATAATTTCTTAGTGTTAGTTTTAGTAATTCTCTCGACTATGTTGGTGTCAGTTTTCACTTAACTTTTGAAATCTTATCAGTCGTAGGTTTTATTATTAGTGTGTGCGTGTGCGTGTGCGCTTTAAAACTATTAAGATGAACAACTATGTTACTTGGACTAGTGTGTGAGTGTGCAGATATGTTTTAAATATTTGAAGTTTTTCCATGTATTTTGAGATCCCCACATCCATGTTTGAATATGTGTTGTATTTGTTGGAGGAGGCGTTCTTATTAATTTCCCATTTCTTATTTTGTTCATATTGATATTTTGCCCCAGTGATCTTGCTGTTAGTTTGACATTTTGTAATTGTACATTTGAAAGAAAATGACAATTGATTTTGTTGTGCAATTGGCCCATTTAGTTTGAGACTGATTTGGGTCAAGTAGTTGTACAATTAAAATTTAAGTGAAATACAAACACTTTTTTTAATGTTTTTGTTGTGTATTTAAACATCAAGGTTGTCTTCTTTGGTGACAATGTGCCCAAGGAAAGAGCTGATAAAGCCATGGAAGTTGCAAGAGAATGTGATGCTTTCCTTGTATTAGGATCATCTGTGATGACCATGTCTGCTTTCCGACTAGTCAGGTATACAATTTGGTTGATCAGTGGTGTTCGCCAGAAATATTTGGTTCACTATTCTATTTATCTGAACATGATTTATTTAATAATAAGTTGCAGATGTCATGTACTACCATATTACTTCAAAGTTTGCTTGCAACAAGCAGTCCTAAAGTTCGTTACTTTTAGTTTCAGGATTCGATGTAGTAACTTTCCCCTATTTTAAGTATTTCAAGTTCCAAGGACATTACATATATCTATTACTTGTTTCTAGAAGAGGATTTGGTCTGCAGCTAATGGTATTTGAGGTTGACAGGGCTGCTCATGAGGCAGGTGCCTCCACTGCAATTGTGAATATCGGTAAGACCCGAGCTGATGAGTTTGTATCCTTGAAAGTAAATGCTCGATTAGGAGAGGTACTGTTTTTGAAGTTTTTAACTTTTGCGTAGTTTTTTGCTTTGATATTTCCACATGTAGTTTATCATGTTCATATCTTTTAAATTCTTGCATGTTGCAGATTTTGCCAAGAGTGCTCAACACAGGCTCTCTTAGCATCCCTGCTCTTCACTAAAATGATCTAGAGGTAAAATACCAAAAATTCATTTTGAACGATATTTAAATATAAAAAAACATATTTTTATTAATTATGATATACATAGGTAGATCAATTTGGGAACAAAAAGATCATGTTGCTTATTATAGTGCACATATATCAAGAAGTATACTGCATATGTAATTTGATGATTACTTGAAAGAGTTTCATGGAGGGAGTGAGTAGTTTGACTGAGAGTGAATGCATACGTTAAAGTATTTGACTATAAATTATGTGGATTTTTGGCCCACTAATGACAGTGATCTTAGCAAGTGCTATTAGGGCAGTCATTCATGAAATCCTTTTACATGTTTGAGATAATTTTGCTTGTTATTTACAAGCTGTTAGGTGCTGAGATGCCTTTGTAAACTGAATCTTACTCGCAACTCAATTTTGTCTTTAAATTTTTATTCATGTCTAGATAAATTTCAATTAATTGGAGTCATTAGTGAACCAGCCAGGCAGCCACTAATGTCACGGGCCGCGCGGTCTAGCCCCGTGATACTAGTTGGTGGACAACAAATTTCTCTTACAAGTCATTGCAGGTTTGGGGCAAATATTAAAAAAAACAAAACAACAGGAGGTTCTTTTTTTAAAGAAAAGTTTGATGTGAAATCTAAGATGTAGTAACTAAACAAAGAAGAAATTAGACATGATAATTAAATGTAAAGGATAAGAAAGAAGATTGGGTTGATGATGTTGAATTCGACCTAGATGGGAAGGGCGTGTGGATTGGAATTCTTTATTTTGAAGGATGTTTTGCTTTCAAATATGAAAATTAAGAAATAAAGGAAATAGAGAAGGATAGATTGTGCCTATGAAACTCCATGATAACTTGTATCTAAATGTCAACAATCGAACTCAAACCCCTAAGAAAGGAGAATCTCACTCATTACGTTAAGTTAGAAGACAACTTCTTATTCCATGATTAAGGTGGGTGACTTAGGTTTTTTTGGGCCAAAGTACAAGAATAGGAATAAAATAGCTCTTAATTAATGAGAACTCTTTAAACATTCGGGTGATATATTCTAGCCAATTAAAAAAGAGTATAAATGTAAATATTACTTAAAAATCAAATGTTTAAAACCAATAAATCCTTTATTATTATTATTATTATGGCTGGTCATACAGAGTCTCCTTGCAACCATCCTTGTGCTAAAGGAATCCTACTTGATGGATCAAAGGAGGTAGAATTACTCTTATTTTGCTGGCTCCTAAGTTGTCCAGTACTTCCTGGACAGGTCTTCTCCAGAAAATCATCAATGACCTACAAAATCCAATAAGAAACATAAATTTATTAATCCAAATAAACCACCGCCGGCGGTGAGATTTTTCATTATTACCAAGTTTTTGGTGGCCTTTTACCTAGCAAAGTTAGGGCCAACTAAACGATATTTTATGGACGATCGCTTGATGTGCCATTTGATTGACTTGGCATTGTAACGATGGTCGACTTTGAATACATTAGATAAGTAGTTGTAGTAGTTGCCGAATGTCTGTTAACATAGGCTCAAGCTTCCAACTTACTGTCACTCTGTTCTATAAGATAGCCTTCCATTTCTTATACATGCTTTAGCAAATGCAGCCACACCGAGCCGAGCTTGACAATCGTAAAAGGATTGCATGAACAAGGAGAGATGTCGAAAATGTCGTTTTGTATAACCAGCTAATGTATGCCAGATTATTATATGATTCCCATCGTGTTATGGTCCTGATTGATGGATCCTGTTGCTAGACAAGCAATCTTTATGTCTTATTAGGGCTCTTTCCTTGGCTTTTACCTCTTCCTCCCGAAATACCTATGTTGAACAAGTGAAACCAGTTGAAGGGAATTCTAGACCATAAGACTTGTTGAAGAGAATCTTAAATCTCATAAAAATTGGTTTAATCTCATTTGTATTATTCAAATCCCCAATTCTCTCTTAAATAGAGATTACAAAGTTAAATTGAAATTAAAAGACCTCCTAAGAAATAATTATACAAAGGAAAGACTTCTAAGAAAATAAGAAATACTCATAATTAAAAATTTGGGTAAACAACACTCATCGTCACTTTAAAACAGGGTCTATCTTATTTTGGTCACTTCAATTTTTTTCTCAATTTAGTCACTTGAAATAAGATAATTGTTGAATTAGTCACTGTTGTTAAAATTTTCGTTTTCTTTCAATGGATTGCAAATGTGACACATAGCCCATCGAGTGATTGACATGTGACATTTTTTTGTTGACTTTTGACTAAAGTTTAGGGACCTCTCTATAAAGTTTAGATGGAAAAAGTTTTGGACTAATTATAGCGAGGTCCTTAAATTTTAGTCAAAAGCCAACAAACAGTGCTACATGTCAGTCATTCAATGTGCTAATGTGCTACATCAACAATCCGTTAAAAGAACATCAAAATTTTAATAGTAGTGACTAATTCGCACAATTATCTTATTTAGAGACTAATTTGAGAAAAAAAATTAGAGTGACCAAAATAGGACAGGCCTTATTTTAGAGTGACTATGAGTGTAGTTTACCTTAAAATGTTTAATATTATAAAATAATAATAAAATTGATTCCTACTAGCGTAAAAATACTTCCCTTAACATCATCTGCTGTCATCCCACTTTTGTGCACCTTATGGCGCACATAGGTTTGTTCGACAAATATATCCATAACATTACCCGTTCTGTGGAAAAAAAAAGAGTTTGTCCTCAAGCTCGATAGTTGGATAAGAGTTGTAGCATTCTTGCACATCCTCCCAAGTTGCGTCAGTGTCTGCTAGACCAATCCATTGCACTAAAACCTCCTATTTGCCACGGTTGAGTCGAGCACGAGGAATTGTGGCAGGAGTTGGAAGAACTTCTCCATCCAATGTAGGAGGTAAGCTAGCCATGGTTGTTGGAGATTCTCCATGAAAAGGTTTGAGTAAGGAGACATGTAATACATCATGGATTTTAGAACCGGTTGGCAAGTCCAATTGATAAGCAACTATCTCAATCTTACTTAGTACTCGAAATGGCCCATAGAACTTAGAAGCAAGCTTATGTCGATGTTTACTTGGAATTGATTTTTTTCAATGTGGGTGCAAACATAACCCTACCTAAGAACCAAGAACACAATCAACATCACGATGTCCTTTATCATAATAAGTCTTCATACGATGTTGTGATTGTTGAATACGCGATCAAATTACCTACAAGGCCTCATCATAGTTAAATATGGCTTGGTCAACAATATCAACTTTCGAGGTACCTATTTCATAGGACAACAAGTGAGGCAACTCATGACCATAAACTACCTTGAAATAGGAAATACCTAATGACATATGAAATGGAGTGTTATAACAATACTTGGCTCATGGAATCCAATCCACCATCGTTTTGGTTAATGCCTCGCCAAACACCTCAAATACATCTCAATGGTTTGATTAATGACCTCATTTTGACCATCAGTTTGAGGAAGATAAGCTGAAAAGAAGGCTAAGTTGGTCCCTTGCATTTGGAAAAGCTATTTCCAAAACTTATTGGTAAACACCACATTTCAATTGCATACAATTGATTCTGATATCCTATGTAATCACTCAATTTGTGCAAAATATAAGTTTGTCACACTCGTTGTGTACAAATGTGTCATGGGTAAGAAATGTGCATATTTTGAGAATCAATCCATTACTCCCAATAAAATTGTCTTACCTCATGATTTGGGCAACCCCTTGATAAATCCTATGGAGACATTAGCCTATATTTTAGTCGGCAATTGTAATGGTTGTAACAAATCTACTGGGCTCAAATGCTCGACCTTATTATGTTGACACACCAAACAAGCTATCACATAATCACTAATTGCCAGTTTCATCCTTTTCTAATAGAAGTCCTTACACACCCATTGTAAAGTTTTCTATATGCCTTTGCGTGTCGCATCATGAAAACCCGATAAGACCAAAAAAACCAATAGAAGTTGGTAACAAATAAGCTTGGTCTTTAGAGAAAACCAACCCATCATGCATTGACCATGACTCACACACTTTTCCACTTCAATACACTCATGTAACTTTCGTAAGGTGGAGTTGTTTTGGATTTCTTGTCTAATTGCATCTAAGAGTGCTACTTGTGGTTAGCTGACTGTGTACGATATCCCCTCAACCTTTTTGCGATAGGATAATGCGTTGACTTCTTTGTTAAGGCTTCTTATTTTATATTCTACTTGAAAATCTAAATCAAGTAACTTATTTGTAACACCCCTTACCCGACTCGATCGCCGAGTCTAAGTCACTAGATGCTACGATCGTTGTCGAAGCAACTACGGGCAATCATATACTTTTCAACTAGTTAAACATGAATTCAAAATTAAAAAGTATTCACAACATGATACACAATCATTTCTGGGTCTCACACGAGCTTACAAAAACTCTTTTGCTAACCTGAGTATGAAGTAGGACCAAAGTGTAAAGTTTTTAAAACTTTCGAGTTGACGTCACAACCTCAAGCTTCCTCATCGTAGTGACATTATCATAGTGAGTCACGTTACAATGACATGTATACCCACGTCGCAACGTCACTTATTGCCAATCAAAATCGCGACGCCACAGACCTTTCGTCGCGATGTTGGTCTTGTTTTTGCAAAAATGCACATTTGGTACCTACTATAAGTAATTCCAAATCATACCAAACATGTTTTCATCCAATCTTTAGCAAAATAAGGCCAATTGACTAAACCAATATACAATTAACTCATGTATAAACTAATAAATCATCCATTCTATACCTTATTAACTAATTATTCACATTTAGCTATATACATGACCATTCCATCTATTCCTACCAAAATGCCTCCAATTTCCAACTCAACACAATCATCTTACTAATTGAAACTCACCAATTCAAGAGATTGACATGAACAAGTCAAAACATATACTAATTACACAACATACTTATCATAAACCTTATCATTCCTATAACATTATTTAGGTACTCAAATCAAATAGTCTAAATGATAGTTTAACATACCAAACCATTTAAAGGTAAATTCATCATTCATACATTAATAACTTAACCAAAATGTGTACTATCAATTATATACCAAAGGATACATCCAACATTAAACCTCACAACAAACACAGATGCCACTGTTTCAAAATAACCACAAGCATACTAAGACCTATATGTACATACCACATAGTTTAGACTTAAAATGAACATATAACTATCGTCTTTAGATAGTGCGTGTGCTTCTTTGCTAATCTGGCTCGACAGTTTCACAAGGTGGAAAATCTTTAAGGAAGGAAAACAACTAGAATAAGCATTCAGAATACTTAGTAAGCTCAAAAATGAAATTTAAACATACCTTGAACATTTAAGGCATAATTCACTAATCAAATTGGAATTCAACTTAACTATCATTTGGCACATTATGAATTAATTAAGCATATAACAACATCTCCAAAAAAGCATGTTAGTCACATTTTCGAATCATAAGTAATATCAAGACTTGAATAGAATCATGTAACCATCCACATATCAAACATCAATAATTACCATTCATTTTTAATTTATTATTAAGTTTCCATTCCAATCCATTGAATATCGCCCGATGGAACTATAGTAAAATGAACTTGGATACACGGGAATATAATGCTCATGCAAGTTAACAGTATATTCGGGTTACTCACACAAGCTCACATTTTAACAGAATTGCTCACACAAGCTGACATTATATTGAGGTTACCTGTCTGGGCTAAACCTTCGATACATATAGCTTGAAAATCTAAAACTCATGCTAGATCTCGTAATAACATGTATAATCCTTGATTAATCACGTGTGTAACCCTAATGACATGCCATACATATCCTAATCTTTTACTAAGCTCACTCAGGCATCATTTTTGTATAATTGTTAATACCAATTCCTGTATATAATTTCATTTCTCATTTTTGAGTCATATAATCAATCATAATCACATTTACATCCTGTATTAATTCCATGTAGTCGATATTTACATGAATTTACAATTTAGTCCATTTCAAAATATGTGTCAAATTCACTAATTCTACTCAACTCTAATATATAAGTACAAATTCAAGTATAATTCATAAATAAAATAGAATAGCGTGGTAGGTTTCATATGAACTTACTTGTTCAAAATACATAAAGTGGATATTTCAGGGACTAATCCGTAATTTTAGCTTTTCCCTGATCGACACCACTCCGATCTGATTCTTGATCTAAACAATTATTTATAACATTAATCAATACCAAATATCTCCATTTTATGCTATGATATGCATGAACCCATATAACTTGATTTTTTTTATATCCCTAAAATATTACACATTCAATTTAGTCTCTAAACTTAGAATAGTTATAGCTTTCAATTCCTAGCCTCGGATTAAAATCCAATTTCAAATACTCTCACTAGGAAACTTAAAATTTCTATTTCTAACATAAACTCATAACAATTTTTACATTTATTCAATTTAGTCTCTAATGTAACAAAGTTAACAATAAGCTAAATTAACTTTACAATCTAGTCCTTTTCATATTCTAAGCTTAAATCTATCAATTTTAAGCCTAGTTCTTCAAGAAATCAACCAATGAAAACTTTTAAAAACTTTAACAGTTTTACAATTGGTACATGGGCACCTCAAATTTATAAAAATTACAAGAAAGGGACTTCATTATAATACCTAAATAATGGCCGAAAGTTGGAAACCGTTAGAAGCTTTATTCTTTTCTTCACTTATGGTGGATAGTCATTTGATGATGAAGAAGAGAAAATTTTCTCTTTCATTCCACCATCCAAATATTTATACTTATATTAAGGTTTAGTTTAACTAATTAATTACCTAAATTTAATGTTAATCAAGCTTAGAAATTTTTAACCTTACCATCCACTACCACTTTTTAAAAACGGCTTATTTATCATTTAGAGCTTTGGTTAATTTCCATTTAAGTCCTCAATTCTTTTACCAATTAAAACTCTATAGCGATTAGAATTTTACAATTTAGTCCCTAAACCTTAAATAACTACTAACCCGGCAAAATTACTTAACCAACTTTAATTTACTATATAACATCCTCATAAATATTAATATTTAATAATTACAACATCGATTTACGAAAATGGGGTTCCGAAACCTTATTTTTTGATACCACTAAAAATTGGGTCATTACATTATTGACCCAATATTGTTGCAGTGATTTGTTCCAACAAGTACTTAAGGCTATAATGGTCAGTTCTGATCAAGAAGTGTCACCCCCATACATATGGCTGCCAATGTCGCACCACCTTAGCCAAATCAATCAACTCCCGCTCTGTAATTTTATATTATTATTGGTTATCTTACGAGAAGGAAATAGAATGTCCCTTTTGTTGTAAGATAGCCCCAACACTAACCAAAGCCTTTAAGGTTTTTTGAAAGTAGTCAAAGCTTCATCGGTCCATTGAAAGGAATTTCGTTTGAAAATATGAGTGAGAGGTGTTACAATTGTGCCATATCCCTAAATGAATTTGCGGTAATACTGTGCTAGCTCGAGAAAGCCTTGTAAAGCAGTTATGGATTGCGGTTAAGGCCAATTAACAATTGTTTGAACTTCGCTTGTGTCAACTGAAACACCTTCCATATAAACATGTCTTAGATATGCCACTTGGGATTCCTAGAAAAGCATTTAGATTTCTTTAAACAAAGATGGAGAGCTCTTTGTAATTCAAAAACAACTTGGATATAATACAATCAAGCCATGTTTGAATATAAATCAAAATATCATCAAAGAAGACGAGAACAAAGTGACGTAAGTGCTTACGAAATACCTTATTATAATAGCTTAAAATGTCAATGGGGGCATTAGTTTATTCGAATAGCATTAATAAAAACTCAAAGTGACCATGATGGCAGGGGCGAAGCCAGAACAATTGTTTAGGTCGAGGCCAAATGATATTTTAATTTTTTATAGTCTATATATTTATAATTTTTAAAGGATTAAATCGAATTTTTATAATTTTAGAGAGGGCCAAAATGTAATTTTCCCTTTATTAATTTAAAATTTTAAAAAAAAATTTAGAGGGCCTAAATGGCAATTTTTCATTTGGAGGGGCGGAGCCCATGCTAGCCCTTCTAGAATCGCTATGCATGATGGGTGCAAAATGTTGTTTCTCAATGCCATTGGGTTCCATGTGAATTTGATGATTACCTGATCATCAATCTAATTTGGTGAAGTATTTTGCCCCATGTAACTCATCTACCACTGGTGGCGAAAATTTATCTTTTATTGTTTTAGGATTGAGCTCACGATAATCAACATAAAACCTTCATGTTTTGCCATGCTTTCGAACTAATAAAATCGAGGAAGAGAAAGGCGAGTTGCTAGGTCAAATTATGCCTTGTTTCAACATCTGTTCACACTGTCGTTCTACCTTGTCTTTCTGCAAGTGTGGATACCTATATGGTTGAACCATCATGGGTTGGGCTCCAACCGATAAAGAAATTTAATACTCATAATTATGGATAAATGGTAGTCCTGTTGGCTCTAAGAACAGGTTATCAAATTCTTTCAAAAATTTATCCAACTATTGATCTGAATCTGTAGTCTCCTCTACGAAATGGATCTGAACTTCATATGATTTTTTATCACCTTGTAGTGTAACACCTCACACCTGATACATTCACCGGATCCGAATGAGTGATGTCATATTACGTTGCCAAAGCACCTCAAGTTAACTAATTACATAACATTCAATGTATAATTACAAGTCATATCAATTTATTTTTCCATTATAATCACGCATATGCATTCATAATGTGTATCAATTTAATGTTAACCAAGTTATGGAGTTATATTATTAAATCAATTTAAGAGTTAGAACACAAATCAAAACGCAATTGTCTAGTTTTAACTATATGTCTTTAGACATGATCTCTATGTCTTGAGATAGGACACTTTATATGTTTGGAAATTTTGTTTCGATGATAGTATGTCTCGAGACATTAGAATCCATGTCTCAAGACAAGGTTCCTCATGTCTCAAGACTTGGTCTCAAGATCAATCTCCTCTATTTTCTTATCTTAGTTTCGATGTTTGAATGTCTCGAGACAGGAAACATGGTAAAACAAACTTAGCTTCAATTTATCTTTGCCTTAAGACAAAGGCCAACTCTATCGAGACTTAAAAGGAATTGTCTCGAGACTAAGTGTGACAAGTCTCAAGATACTAAGCATTTAGTTGAATATTAAGGTAAATTTTGTTCTAATGGTCTTGAGGCTCAATGGTAAAATGACCATAAAAGCACATTTTCAAGTATCCAAACCATACCAATTTGTACCTTACGCATACCTAAACTTTACATCAATGTGAGACCATCAATTCAACACACGTAAACAGAATCAAACATCATCACGATCAATGCATCAATATTCAACCAACTAATTCACATAATCAAACTCATATAAACTAGCATAACTATCTACTAATCAAAGGATAAATTTCAACTTTATAACTTTATAGGTCAAGTACTAAATATACCAAAATATTAACTTAAGCAACAAGCCCAAAACAACCTATGTACATGTTATATAACCAAAACACATATATACATACAAAATATGTGACAAGTTGATTTTCAAGTTGAGCTGTTTAGTTAGATGTTTGACTACTTTTAATGTACGTCAACTCTCATCTGAGACTTGCGCACAAAAACAAACATAACTGTACACTGAGTATTGAATACTCAGTGGTGTTAATGAAATTCAAATTCAATACAATAAGATTAAATTGAAGCAAATACACAATTTCAATATTAACTTTATTACTTTACTCTTTTCTCACTCATTACAAAATCATTAATCACATAATCCCCAAATTTTCTCATTCAATACTTATTTCAATATTTCTCAAGATTGTATCATATTATATTCAATATTTCAACATGTCATTCACTGCCATTTTCGATACTTACTATTTTCGGCCTCTATTAATTGACGGCATATATTGGAATAGATACTCAAATCTACATAATGAGTAAGTCCATGATCCTCTGGGAATTGGGACTATTCAATCTGAATGTTGATATATGTCCACGACCCTCTGGGAATTGAGGTTGCTCACGACCCTCTAGGAATTAGAGCTAATACATGATTGATATCAGTGACCTTATGGCATGCCTACTATACCCGGACTACATCTAATATTGTTTAACGAGGCATGATCGTCATTATTATCAATATAACACATACTAACATGGTATCAAATTCCATTATTTATATAAATTTATATAGCACAATTTAACCATTCATAAATTGATTGGGCAATCACAATATCAATAAATCATCTCATAGTTTTTGGGGAAAGATCTGGTTACCTCAGCATTTATTTCATGTTCGTCTATAAGGACTAGTTGATCTACGAATGGATTATTGAAAATGAATTTTAGAAGCACAAACCATAATATCTATTCAATGCTCACATTTTTCTTTCTTTTCACTTTTGACATCCAACGTTGTCTTTGGTTTATTCTCTTAATTGAAGGACGGCAATGGAAGAAACTCAAAGCTATTTTCTTTCATTCCCATGCATGTATGATAATGGAGAAGATGATAGAATGTTCCTTTAACAGAGTCTCTCCTACTAATTATATATAAGTAATTAACACTTCATTAACTTAATTAACCCATTAGATAAATAATTAAGCATGTTTAGTTGTTACTTTAGTGGAAAATGATGACATGATGAATTATTAACATTAACATAAATTTAAAATGGTTTAAGTACTCCCTAATCCTTATTATAATTACGTGTTAAAGTCCTTTAATGTCTTGTAATCAATTTCTTCCATTAACCTTGTTTTTTAATCAAGTCCTGTACTATTTATAAAATAACTTAATTTATTTAATTATTATTTGGTTCTATTTATTAATTCACATTTGACTTGCTAATTTCTCGGTTTGAAATATTTAATAGCTTGATTCAAAGAATTCAACCTTGAATCGAGTTTTTTTGATACCAACGAAAATCGAGTCATTACATGTAGTGTGACTATTTCTCCCCCAATCAGAATTTCATAGTGAAAGCCACAAAATCTCACACTACTAGCCCCAAAGGCTGCAACCACTTTATTCCTAGTCCAACATCGAAACCATCCAAAGGAATAATAAAGAAATTAGTCTCAAAAGAATTGTTGTCAACTATAAATGTTACCTCTAGGAAAATTCCTGAACGTACGGATGACCTTTTCTTCATTGGCCATTGCTACTCGCAACCCTGATTGAGCTTGGATTGGCAGCCCCAAGCATTTGGCCACAATGACACTAGTAAAGTTATAAGTACTCCCGGAATCGACTAATCCCAAAATGAGATGATATTTTAATATGGCTTGTAATTGCATAGTCTTGAGGATTTTGTGTTTCAGTGATCGCATGCAGCGAGATTTTTGGTTCCTTGTCTTCTTCTGGATTCAGATTAGGGTCGCCTTGGTTTTCTACTTCTAACCAAAATAGCCTTTTACAATGATATCCCATCCCATAGGGTTCATCACAATTATAACAACGACTTTTTACCTTTCTATCATCTTTGTGCGATTCAATATTTTAAAAATTGGTAGGTTTGCTTTACTGTCACCGGGCTTATTTGCTAATGCAACGGTACCCTTTAGAGTTAACCTTTCTAGTAGTTGTAGTTGATACTATTCTCGAATTGGGTCCCCAATTTTGCCAAGGAGTCCTTCGTAGGCCTGTTGCTCGAGTTAGTTGATATTTTATTTCAAAGGTTCATGTCAGATTCGTCGCTTGAACTAAGTTTTCAGGTTTCTGCATCTCTACATCTATTTGGGTTGAATCTAACAACCTTGTAGTAAACAAATTAATTTGTTAGTCTGGTCTAATGAAATCTACTTAGGCGTATAGTTTTTGAAATCAGCAAAGATAATCTTCCATCCAATCCTGTTTTATTCAACTTTGCTAATTCCCAAAGGATTTTCATGCAGCGGTGGTCCAATCCGTAGAGTACAATATAATTTGAATGCCTTCCGTGAAAGATTAGTTTATTCTTGCTCTATTTGATAATACCACGACTGTGCCCTTCCTATCAAGTGAAAAGAAGCTAGACTTTGTCTATTTCAACTGTCCTCTAGTTCGCAAATAAGTTCTCGCATTGGTACAACCAAATTAGAGGGCCTTTTGTCCCATCGAAAGTCGAAAAATCTGACTTCGTGTATCGTGGAATCACATCGAATCCATTCATTGTCTCTAATTGAATTTCCTATTTTTCTAGTCGACTCTCGTTTTTGTCAGCACTGTTGTTACTGCTGTCAACCCCTTTTCCCTATCAAAGTTTCGATTAGAAACAATTAATTCCCTCATCTGCAACATGAACTGGCCGATCATCAACTCTATTCCTGCTTTAAATGATTCCAACTCCTCTCTCATAACAGAACCGCTATTGTTTCTAACTCTGAAGTCAAGTTTTTACAGCCCTGACTGATGGATCCTGTCACCGAACGATTCACATGCAATTCGTCTGTTATTTTATCATTTACTGATAAGGGTAACCCATTGAGTGGGATTAGGGTCAATTTCAGAGAAAATTTTGGAATTTAGCCTTTTTCAAATTGCCCAGAGATTGTTGTTGCATTAGTATAAATTCATAGGCCATAATCTTGTAGTGCATCCAAATTGGCAAACCAATTTGATAAGCTAGTATGGATATCATAGCCTTCAAGGTTTTCAATCCTCATTGTTAAGCAACTGCTAAATTGGTTTGTTAATTTATTCCAATAATTCGGATGCAAATTTCATTTGCTCCAATAAAAACTAGAATCAATAAGATTTTAAACCATATATGGCTCAACTTCTAATTCAATTTCTACAATTTTTTGGTAAATTTTTAAAGTCAAACTACTACTACTGTCTAAAATTATTTTAGTACAAAATGTTGATAACCAAATTATTCAAGTGACATATTAAATACATTCGCACAATAATTACATATTTCATATATATTTGTATAATAAGTCTCATGTTTATTGCACTATTTTCATATTAACAACTTAAATTTATTGTTTTTCTTAACATTTTAACATAAAAAAGGAAGTAAGAGGATCTAAGGGTACTTACCACAACATTTATTCGAGCCTCCATAAGTTCTAATTCATCATCAATCAAGCTTGGAAACCCCATTTTCATCATTAACATTTTTCCATACAATAAAAAAAAATATAAAAAAAATATCAACAACAAATCTTTCCAAGTTATCTCATCACCATTAAATTCAAATATCATGTTAAGTGAGTTAGGAACACACCAAAACCTATGGAATTGGAATTGAGCTTAGAAGGTTGTTTCCAATGATGATTTTTACATGATGATTTTTACAAAATCTTAAGGTGAGGTGTCAAAATTTGGAGAGAAAATGGACAAATGAGTGAGGAAATGAAGGAGAGAAAAATGGTAACAAAGGTTGTTGGTGGTGGCTAGAAAAGAAGGGAAAATAAGGCTGAAGGGGGTTCTCATCCCCTTCAAAAATATCAACAAATGAGCTTTAGACTTATGTTTAACAACTTAAATCTAAACTTTTCCATATGAAGCTCATTTTTTTTAGTCCGAAGCCCCAATGGTCGAAAATAATTTTGGATATCAAATACCATAATTAAATATCATTTTTATCATGAAAGTCTTGAGAAATGACTAAAATATCTTTTTATAGCAAAATTATTATTTTACACTTTTTTTTACTCTTTGCATGATTTCTTCTCAATAATAGAAATTGTAAATCCCAAACCTCATAATTCTCTAGTGAACTTTAATATGAATCTATGGATGATAATTGCATCTTTGCTCTTTTCTTAGTAAAATTGGAAATTTATAATTGAGTCCTTGAGCTTTTTGATATTTTCAATTTGTTCTTAGAAGTGATTTTCACCTTACTAATTCATATACCAATTTATCCTTATGTCAAATAGGAAATAAAAACTCTTATTTTTCTTTTTGGCTAACTTTGCATTTTAGTCTTTAAACTTTTCAAAATTTGTGATTTAGTTCTTTTATCACATTTCCTCTTCTAAATTTCTTTTCATTAAATCTCATCTCAATTATCAACTTTGATTCCATAAGATTCTTTTATCCAACTTTTCTTTTTCAAATTTTCTCACCATGTCCAACTTTGATTTCATAAGATTCATTTATTTGTTATCGGAATAGTGCCATGCATCCAGCCAAAAATTTTGAGATGTTACACTCACCGCTAATCTAGAGTGTTCTCCTTGATAAGCACTCTTAACAGAGAACTGTCTTCGGAAATCAAATTTCCACACAAAATTATCTTAGCCTGGAAAAACCAAGAAGCCGTGCGATCATAGCTCCTGAAGCCATCCTTCTCCAAGTTGTTCCGGTATAATTAGTTCAGTGTGCAAGATTTCAGGTATGGATCCATGAACCGATGGAAATGTAATTCATGATGAACGTGATGCAGATCATTATATAGAACAAAGGCATTAAGTGGATGCCCGAAAGCAGGATAAAACATAAAGAAGCATTGATGAGCGGACAAATTTGAGCAATGTGTATCTACCAGACTCTTTGATTTCCAAGCCACTAGTTTAGATTGCATCTTTTCAATCATTGATTGTTGGACAAACATCCAATTTGAATACTTAAGTACATGGTTTGTCAACTCTCTTTACTCCCAATATACTTAACATTCATCTTTTCTTATTGCTTTGTCCTAACTTGAGCATTAAAGATTTAAAGCTCATATTTGTTATTTTTAGAGGACATTTTGGCCATTCATTTTTTGTTTTGAGGAGTGAATCAGATACAAAAGCCTGTCTTGGTTGTCTAAATTTTTTTTTTTTTTTGGAATATAAAAATTTATTTCTGATAGATGCCCAAATAAGAGCACCATTGTAATTCTTTTTTTAAATAAAGAATAAGAGTAAAGGTTGTTGGAGGATTAAATCTAAATATGATGTTAATCAAAGACATCACCATAACTCTTTGCGACTCTTTCGTATCTGTCATGTTTTGATCCATCATCATTATCTTCATAATCAACATCTTATATTGAATTGAAAATGAAAATCAGATTCATGAACCCAAAATCATTAACCAAAGCTACACATCAAACCGTCATCCTACATATATATATATATATATATTACAAATTAAACCTAGGAATAACAGCATATTAATGATGATCTTTGTTGCTATATAAATAAGAACTAAGAAAGCAGACTAAGGAACCACCTTCCCATCCACAAAACCTGGAAACAAAGGAGTGATTTGCTGAACCTGCGATTTCATTTCTTTCCATTCTTCCATCCATCGACTAAAGCTCGAGTTTTTCGCCAACACGTCTTTGGACACCTCTTTATTGTTGATCAACTGTCTCGCATATGCTTCAAAGTTGTCGATCTTGTGCCACAACTGCTGTCGTTTCGTTGCATCCCTCTCACTTCTCACATTATCTAGCCATTCTTTTGCTTCTTCTACCCTGGCCCAGAAGCATGAATCTTGTGTCAAGCTGGCAAATTTGCTCCTCTTGTTTTCTTCCTCTGGAACACTTCTCTCCCTCCACCACTTGTCGAAAACTTCATACCTCCTTTCCCTTCCGTGCTCAATGTAGTGCCCACGCTCGCGGTGCATACCAGTTCGGTAATAATCCGCGATGTCCAATGGTTCGACAAGGAGCTTATAGAAGTGAGAAGCATTCACCCATTTTCCCCTTCTGTCAAAGTCATGAGGTAGCTTGTTGTTTTCAAGCATGTGGATAACGCTGTTCCAGAACTGAGCAAGTCTATGGCGGTTAATGTTGACTCTACCCTCTCTTCTTGAGGCCCCCGTAAGCTTGAATGAGTCATAGTAACCCATTTGATCATCGGCCTCATCACAGCATGCTTTATACCACTCTATTTCAGCTCGATATGGCACTATCTTGGACAATTTTATTGCCAGGTTTGCAGCATTCAGGTTTGGCTTATCACTGTGTTGAGCCATTTGCAGGCACTCCTTTGCCATAACCACAACTGGTTCCTGTGAGTTGATTTAGTTAAAGACGGAAAGAAAATCTGTAAATCAACATTGTTACAGAAAAAAAGAGTACCTTGTCGGTTAGGTCTGATGATTGCAATGCCAAGGCGACACCAGCTTCATAGCTAGAATCAGGTATCCCCTCTTCAAAGTTTCTAGCCTGCAAAAACTGTCTAGAAACTTTGGCAACATAATCTCCATACTTGAGATGATCCTCAATGCTTTGGTTCGGTGAGCCAGTGGCCATCATCAAATGCAACATCTTCATAACTGATGCAACATTCTCTACACAAATGGCACCCTCTTGGCAGCAGAAAACATAGCTCCCGAAAGGCCAAAACAGGCTCTCTGATGGATCGTCAGCTTGGGTTAACAATTCCAAGTCCTTTAAAACACTAATAAAAAGTATACGTTTTAGATCACTGGGTACTTGAGAAGAAAGGCCTGCAACAGGGAGGTGAGGAGAAGCCATGCAGCAGTGCCAGAACTGCAGCAGGGCTTGTATATGAGGAATGAGGTTTACAATCTCAGCTAAAAGTAGCCTTGGCATGATATCATGCTTGGAAACAACATGGCAAAAGTTTTCACCCCATCTTTGGCGTCGAATCGACCGATGGAGGGCTTCATTGCCGAGCAATGGAGAACCGAATGTGATGCATAGGACGGACATTGGAGGATATACTGACAAAGAGAGCAGATGACAGAGGAGAAACAGAGCAGAAAGAGAGGCTGTCGTTCCTCCTATGCAGTGACCTGATATCACTATTGACTTCACTTTTCCCATTAAATCCGCGATCTGCATCAACATATCTATTTAATTAGTTTTATTACTTAAGACATCTTCCAATGCGCACCTACCTTAATTAATTTGTTTCCAGGTTAGAACAAAAATAAATTCATTTCTTATTTTTAAAAGTAACTTCATTTCATGAGTTCAATCCAAACTTCTTGAGATAATCTGAATTATTCAAACTTTAATTAAGTATAATTTTATGGTTTCTCAAAATAAGTATTAATCGATTTAAAACAATACATGTCAAGCAAGTACAAAGATTGATGGCAGAGTTGCATTAATAGGAACTAGGGAAGGTAATACTCGAATCACTTGAAGGATGAGACGATTTTTTTTGTTTGTTTGTTTGAAAGGAGCGTAGGAAACAGTTATGATATTTTGAAATTAATATATCTATATATTTAACTTTTAAAATGATAAAGGCAAATAATTATACATTATACAATAAACCTTAAAATATTTAGATTGAGATATAGATAAATATGTACATTAAAATAATTAGAAATAACTAATAAATATCAAAATATAAAATAGTGAAGAATCTGACAACACTTGTGGCATCCATCTCTCCTAAATATGTTGAAGTTAAAAGGTGGTATGGAAAGGTACTTCTTTTGTATAAAGTTAAACCCCATTGACGGGTTACTTATCATCTTACAGCCAACCCCCATAAAAAGGAGAAAAAGATGCACCCCAATGAAAGCAAGTTTGGTTGGTTTAAGATTGGAGTTGACCCCAACAAACATTTAGCCGACATCAAGTGGGAATGGAATCTTGTTTTTAAGATAATGTAATGTGAGTGAAGTTCGGGGTGACTCACTCCCTGCCAGCCTCACTTGTCATGATTGACTTGGTCTACAAATTGATTTAACGTGGCCTTGAATAGTTGGTCTTTTTAAGTACCACAAAAAGCATGTGGCCATTTTAAGGTCCAATTATTGACAGTTATATCTTACAAAGGGAATTATTGTGGGCTGAAATTATGTGATTGAGTTACTTTTGATTTTTTTCTTCCTTTTGGGATGAATTAGTGGCAATATCCCCATGCCTCCTACACTCTATCCTACTTGGGGTGCTTTGCCTCAGCTCAGGCCTGAGGCGATACTCAGCAGGCATCAAATTTTTTAAGAATTATTATTAAATTTTTAAAAATTTTAAAAATTTTAATTAAACTCTTCAATTTTATTTTTGTGTTTTGTAAATTCTCATAAAATTTTTGAAACAAAGTTTTAAAATTCTCATTAAAACCCTCAAAGTGTTTAAAATATTTAATTAGACCTCTCTACCATTATATAAATGAAAAAAATGAAAACCAAAAAGAAAATCGGAATACATATATTTATAAATAAAAGGATAATAATCCATCCTCTTTAGAATAATTTCATTTGTATGTTAATCTATAAAATTTATGTTTGTTAAAATTTTGGATGTTATAAAGATGTAACATGTGAATTTTAGATTATATTATATTTTTAATTTTTAAATTAACAAATTATGATATATTAATAATATTATTATTTATTGATATTTAGTTCATATCTTTAATAAAATTTATAAATGCAATTATATTTATTAAAGATTATTTTCATTTAATAAAATATGATTAATATATTTTTATAAAAAATTAATCATTTTATTAAAACAATCTTAATTATTTTATTTTATTTTACAACTAATTTGACTAAAACTTGAGGAAAAATTTGTTATAACAGAATTAATTTAGTAAAAAATGTACTTCTTGCTCTATGATTGTCGTCATAGATGGAAAGTTGCTATAAAATGTAAGAGTAAAACATAAAAATTGATTATACATCAAACTTGAATGTTATAATAAAATGTTGTTATAGAGTAAAACTATTAAAGAGAGTAATTTTTTTAAAAGATTAAAAATTAAAATTCTTAAAATAAATAAATTTGAATATCCACATCCCAAGTCTCAACTACTAATCAAACCCACAAGATATACATAAAGGTGGATGCAAATTTTCCCCCAATTTTTGCCCAATTATGATGACTAATGTCTATAAGATACGGCACCATTTGTTTGCACATGTTGTACTTTTCTCATAATTTTCTTTTTGGGGTTTTCTATACATTATCAAATAAAAAAATAGCTGCCTTTTGGGAATATTTCTCTTTCACAATTTAGAGTTGTAATATAAAAATCAATATGATATTTTAGATATTGGTACAGTTATTAAATTTGAAAAAGTATAATTAGATTAAATTGTAGTTAAGGATTATTCACCCAAAGCTTTTGGTATTTTATACATGGAAAGTTTTAACAAATGTTTTGGAGGGAGACAAACAGGAGTGCATCATGTTGATGATGATAATTAAAGTTGTATCACATTCCATTAACTTCAATTCTAAACAAATGCAACAATTATACTTCCATTGATTCTTTTATTGAGTGTCCAATTATGAAGTTTCCCACTATATGCAGTACTTACTTATTCCCACTACCCAAAAATGCCCTATTATCTGAACCAGGTCACTTATTCTATCTTTCATTTCAGCTTTAGATTAAGGCTTGGGCTTTTAGTTAATTTAATATCACAAACCAAGTCTATATAAGCTTCTTAATTTCCATATAAATCAATTACAATTAGTCAGTACTAGTTTAGGCAAATTCTAATTCTTCATTTGTTCTTATCTGGGATGGGTTTCAACTTTCAATTTACCATTACACCAATAATCTAGGGATTTTGTTAGGCTAAAGTTTCCATCATAAATGAAGCCCCCATAATAAATCATTTCACATAAAGAGAGTCAAATAAATATGTCAAACACTTGCCTAATCTTAATTATTCACAAACACTCGTTGATTATACTCATGCACAACGAGAAAGGATTGTATGAAACAGCGACGCCACGTTATCTATATCCCTTTCCAATAGTTTTATGCCACATCAATATTTTTATCTTGAATTTCAGGATTTTATCTTGAATTTTAGTATTTTAATTTAGATTTGATTTTTTTTTCAAGATAAAATCCTGAAATTCAGGATAAGGGTACTGATGTGGCATAAAACTATTGGAAAGGGATACAGATGACGTGGCGTCACTGTTTCATACAATCCTTTTCCCATGCACAACACTCATTTTCCTTAAGTCCCAAGTTGTTTAACCTATGAAACTCTACTATTTTCCTGTCTTTACTTTTATTTTTAAAATATTAATTTTTCTATTTTTTTGAATAATTTCATTATAGGTTTTGATCATATCTATTCTTTTTAATACAATATCTAGAACTACCCATAACCCGTCCCCAACCCATAAATAGAAGAATAATGTGCTTCAATGCACTTGAGCTCATGTCCTGCATTAACAACAATATCCATGCCAATCGAGCTAAGAGTTAATCGGTTAGTCCTTCCATATTTTAAAATTTCAAAATTGAGTTCAATTGCTGTTATTATTATTATTATTATTATTATTATTATTATTATTATTTTGTTAAACTGAAAATAAGTTGATAGCTAAGTAATAAAAATAAGTTGTAGTAAATTAAAATTTAACAATATTAACA
Source organism: Gossypium arboreum (assembly GCF_025698485.1). Taxonomy (NCBI): domain Eukaryota; kingdom Viridiplantae; phylum Streptophyta; class Magnoliopsida; order Malvales; family Malvaceae; genus Gossypium; species Gossypium arboreum. The sequence continues at coordinate 5,843,962 of NC_069073.1, read as the reverse complement.
ATTAGATTTATATTTTAATCTTAAAAGCAGAGGGACTATATCCCTTAAAATAGAAGTAGGATTAAATTCCTTGAAAAAAAAAAACTAAATTTTAAATGTATGAAAAAGTAGAAGGACCTGAAGCATATTTTATCCTCCTTGTGTAACTTCTTTCCCTCATTCTTCAATCAATTTATGGAGTTTCCCGGCGCTTAAGTAATGCTTATAAGCCCATTACTTAGCGCCCAATAACCCATTTTACCTGTAATTCATACTTGCCCAAACAATATCTAAATTAATCCCAAAATCTCATATCGATTTTCTAGCTGGGTTTTTTTCAATTAGAGGTTAATTTATTAATTATCGATTTGGTTTTGATTTCTTCAATACATTTCATGAAACTAAAACATGATCAACACTATAATCGATGAGGTTTATAAGTCTAAAATTCTATAATTTTTTTCAACTTTAGATCACTCTGAGTAAAATGAATTAGATCTTCAAGCATAAACAAAGGAAACAGAAATGAATTAAATCTATAAACCGTAACTGTAGCAAAAGGAAAGCTAACCTGGATTTGCAAGCTTGGGAACATTGAGAAGAAAAGCTTTAACATCCCATGATGCACCATGGGCTCCTCTGCTTCGCTATGTCGATAAAGCGGAGCAAAAACGCCACCGTCTTCCTTACTCAAAGCCACCAGATTTCTACATTTCTGGTCAGACCCAGAAGTCATTTGCCGGCCGGAAAACGCAATATAAGCCACGCTTCCAATCCGTTCCACCAGGTAAGCCCCTGGGAAGCTTATGTTTGCTATATTGCACACCCTCCATGCTTCCTCCAACAATGGCGTCGACGCAAGAAATGTCGCCAGCGTCTCGCTCATTTCGAAATTGTTTTGGCCGCTTTGATCCCAATTAATTTCCACAAGGAACCCATGTTAGGATTTCGGAATAAAGAATTTTCAAGTCAAAATTTGGAATTTGTAGTTGAAAATTAAAAAAAAAAAAAAAAAAGTGGGCTGAGTTAACTTACCATGAAGCTTCGGTTTCCATACTATGGAAAGTTGTTGCTCTTTCTTCGATTTCTTTTTGGTTGTTTTCTTGCTGCTTAGTGGTAGCGTGATGCTGGTGACAGACTCCTTTATTAGTGAGAAAAGAACAAGGTCTAATTTCAAATTTCATCTCTCTACTTTACAAAAATTAAAAATTTAGTCATTTTACTTTACTTTATCATAAATTAGTCCCAATTATCAACAAACATTGGTAATTTGCTATATAAAAATTGGTTTGAACCATTGGTTTTTGTTAATTCCATGTAGATTAACACTATTATCTAGTTAACTTAATTTCTCAATTTTCATAAATTACAAGAATCGAATTCTGAAAAATTAAGATATAAAGGATGGAACTCACAATTAGACAGATATATAAATATTGAAAACATAGTCTGAACGATCAAAGTAAGTGGGTGATTTTAATTACTACTTTATTAATAAAAAAGGAAAAAAAAAAAGAAATGATGATGGGTGGGGTTTGAAGATTGAAAAATGAAAAGAGTTTACTTTGGTAAATGGGGGATGGTGAGTCAAAATTCAAACTAATTGGGTGACCAATGCAGACACTGAATTTTTTATGGATTATGATAAATTATTTATGGCAATAAATAGAGTTTGTATATTTATTACAGAGAGAAGAGGAGAACAAGTCGAACTTGTAATGCCGCGTTGGCGAAAGAGATGGAATGGATATATTTTTGTAAGATGAAGAGCATCCCATTTGAGAAGATGTGTGGGTCAACTCTTTGTTTTTTTGTTTTTTTGTTTTAATTTCTATTGGAGTGAGATGTTCGCTTATTACATACCCAACATGAGAGTCGAATCCTCAACTATTAGTTAAAATAAAAAATACTATTACTATATCACCTAATTCCCTTAATTGGTCAACTCTTGATTTTTGTTTTACTTTTTCATATTACTATTATTATTTATTATAGTTTAATCAACATTAATGATGTTGTATTTTCTTTACTAATCCCAAAATAAATATATTTTTTAATTTTTTATAAAATTTATAATAAAAAATAATTTAAACCCCAAATAGACATATACATTATAAAACTTGAACTTAAAATATCAAAACTCTCGACACCTTATCTCAAGTGCACTATAATCAAGTAATAAAGGGCTTGGGTTTTACAAATATTAGAAATCCTATTATACGCATATACGTAGAAACCGTGAATCTAAAACACAAATACATGTTTAAAAATAAAATACAATAAATATTGAAACTAATTAATCATAATAACACATGAAATATGTATGATATTAAAATAAAAATAAATTAAATTATGGGTAAAACAAAATTTAAACACATAAATATATTATATTAACAATACTAAATGCACTACAATTGTTTAACATGGTGTTGTCTTCAATTCTAAATTAATATCGAGTTGATTTTAGACATCAACTCAATTAACAACATTATTTTCTAATTTTTATTTTTATTTATTTTTGCTTTGAAAGTAAATATTTTAACTAATTTAGAATTAAAAGTAACAATTCCATTATAAATAAAGGCAAAATGTTTTCTAATAAAATTACTAATAATTTACAAACTTATTTTTAATAAATATGAATTTCTTAAAAATTAAATATGCTCGTAAAAATTGAGTTCTACTGATTGACACATAGTGACTTTTTTCTTAAAATTTAAAATTTTATATTTAAAACTATTTAATGTTTTAAACTCAATTTATTTTAAATATGCTCGACTCCATTATATTAATAGTCTATATTTTCATAATTTTTAAATAATTAAATCAAATTTTATCATTCTTAAGAGTGTTAAAAGTACAATTTTACCTTTATTAATTTAAAATTTTAAAAATTTCAAAACTCTAAATAAAAAATTTTAATTTTAAGGGCCGGGCCCTAGTTTTGCCATGCAAGCCATTTTAAATATATTATTTAAAAATAAAGCCTAATATATAAAAGTAAATTTAATAAAATTTAAAAATATTAAATTTCTCAAATATACTAGATATATCTCTTAAAAATTAATCGGAGAATAAATATAATATATATATATATATATATATATATATATATATCACTTAAACTAGTTTTAAGATTAAAATCCAAAGTTTTAAAATAAAATAAAATAAACCTTAAAACACCACGTGTCAAGCACTGAAACTCGACATTTGTCTAGCATTATAATTCAATTTCAAATGTAATATATATTTTTGAGATATGAATATAATAGCTTTTAAACATATGTTTTATAAATTTAATTAATTAAATATTTTAAGAAATTAATATTGTTTTATTAGCAACTTTGTTAATTATTAGTAATTTTATTATAAAGTGTTTTTTTATGAAATTGTTATTTTTCTTTTAAATTATACCAAATCTTTACTTACAAAGCAAAAAAAAGCTAAAATTTAAGTTGCAATATTTTTATATAATGATAAATTTAATTTTTAATGTTTATATTTTCTGTTAATTGGCCCTTATTCTCTCTCTTTCTTTTTTTAATTAAATTTATTCGTTAACCTTTTAAAAGAACTAAATTTAACCATCAACATTTAAAAAGAGTTTAATTTAATCATTAACTTTTTAAAAGAGTTGAATTGTTTTTAATTGAAATATTGACTAAAACATTAACTTTTTAAATATGACAATCGACGAGAACTTGATGCTATTTTTTGAATTTCGATAAATTTTTATAATTTTTAATTATTTATTGACGTGACATTTAAGACAATGAATATCATATCAAGATGAAGTACATGTAAATTGTCATTAGGATTGTCATCTCAACATTATTAAAAATTTATTTTTAGTTAGTATTTTAGTAAAAAAATGATTTGACTTTTTTAATGATTAATGGTCAAATTTAATTTAAAAAATAATAATGGCTAAATTGACAAAAAGATATAAATGTTGAGGAATAAATTTTTATGTAAATTTTTAGGATAAACTATAGAATTAGTCACCAACTATTAGTGTGTTTCTATTTTTGTCACTCAATTATGAAAATTTTTAATCTAGTCACTAATGTTTTAGATCATTTCTATTTTGGTCAGTCACGTTTTAGATTTTTTCTATTCTGGTTAGAGGTGAGCAAAATTTAATTCGACTCGAAAAAAATTAAAAAAATATTTTAATTTTGAGTTAAACAAATTGAGCTATTCGAGTCAACTTGAATTTTTTTCAAATTTCGAGGTCGAATCAAGTTGAGTTTTCGAATTCGAATAACTCGAATAATTCGAATAAATCAAATATCAAACTATAATATTTTAAATTTTTACCCCAAACTCCCAAACTTTTTTACTTTTCCCTCAAAACTTTCTCACTTTCCTCCCAAAACTTTTACTCCTCTCTCATCCCAACCCATTATCTACCCAAAATCCATTTCCCACCAAAATTTTACTTTCCCATTTACTTTTTCTCAAAATATTACTCCTAAAAACCCTCAAAATTTTTTATTTTCCCCTAAAATTTTTACTCCCTCCCATTTTCCCCCTAAAACTTTTACTCCCTTCCCATCTTACCCCCAATCTACCCCAAACTCATCCCCCTCAATTTTTATTAATATTTTCCTCCAAAATTTTACTCCTCTATTTACTTTCCTCAAACTTTTACTAGTAATAATTTTATTTATATCTACTATTTCTATTATTAAATTAAATTTCACATTTTATATTATTTATATCATTGAATTGTTTAGTCATATTAAATATTTATATTAAAATTGAATTATTAATAATGCCATAAAATATTCATGTTAAAATTTTAGATTGGTACAAATTTTACATTTTATCTTTAAAATAACTTTTATTCATATTTTTATATTTAATATATTTTTAATTCTAAAATACATAGTGACAAGAATCTGAAAATAATTGAAATAACTAAGCAAGCAAAGAAGCTAACCCGTATATAAAAGATTAATAAATAAATTATGAGGTGATGAAAGTTAATAAAAAATTTGATTACGGTGGACAAATTTGATTACAGTGGGTGATAATGGTTACAAGAACCTAAAATTAACTTTTTTTTAAATTTAACTCGAACAAATGTATTCGATTCGAATTTCATCTCACTCGACTCGATTCGAGAAAAATTCAAATCAAATTAGGATGATAAAATATGATTCGTCAACTCGATTAACTCAAAATTTTTTCATTCGATTTGATTTGATTCTATCGAACGCTCACCCCTAATTTTGGTCACTCTCTGTTAAGTAGTTAATGAAAATGATGATGTGGCATTTTTCAAACTGTTATAATAACACATTTAGACCCTAATACTTACACATTCTATAACTTGATCCTAATTCTAAACAATTCAATAAATTTAACCTTCCATCTAGCAATTTGATCCTCAAACATATATAATTAAATATAAATTATTTATTATGAAAATGTACAAAAGATATTATTTTTTATATATATTTATATGAAAAATATTATATGTGTTTATATTTAATTATAATTATAAAGCTCAAATATGCCTTTAGCCCCCAGAAGTTGACACATTCTCCCAAGTTGATACTTATGATTTTTTTGTCCCAAGTTGGTATTCGAATTTTCATTCCGTCAAGTGTTTTGATACTTTTTTTTTTTGTAATGGTGTTAAATACAAGATACATATGGTGATGTCATAATCTATTTTGATAAAACTATTTAAAATCAAAAGAAAATATTTAAAATTTATATAATTTTTTAAAAATATAAAAGAAATTATAAAACATATATGTATCTAAAAAATAAAAAATTTAAAAAATCTAAAATTCAAGTTAGAAAATTGAAAACCCGAAAATTTACATATTCTTAAATAAATTGCAAATAAATTAGATGAAAATAAATTTTACAATAAATTTTATGCTTAGAGTGCGATTATTACATAATTCTTCAAAGTTGACAAGAATGCAAAATATGATGATTTGAAAAAACTTATAGAAAGCTTTTTCATTTTTCATTTTTTTCTTTTTATTTGTTAATTATTTGTTAGGCTTCATAAGAAAAATCGAGTTCCTCTATTGAGAATGCTATTAGCACAATCATGAATGAAGTTTATAAAAAGCATAAATTTATTAAGTTTTTGGGTTTATCAAAATCACAAATTTACATATAAGTTTAGTAAGATCTAAATATATGTGTTTAAATATAATTATGTTTATATTTAATTATACGTGCTTCAGGATCAAATTGATAGAATTAGTAAATGTGGAGGGTTAAATTTATTGAATTATTTAGAATTAGGATAAAATTGATAGAATGTGTAAGTATCGATGACTAAATATGTTATTATACCAGTTCGAACAAGACTACATCATCACTTCCGTTAACCATTTAACAGAGAGTGACCAAAATAGAAATAATCTAAAATATTAATGGTTAAATTGAAAATTCTCATAATTAGGTGAATGAAATAGAAACATACTAATAGTTGAGTGACTAATTCTACAATTTACCCTTTTTTTTATAATAATGTTGATGAGTTTAATGCTAAAGTTGAAGTAATGGAAATTTTTAGGTTTTATGTTGAGTCTATCGTATTTAAATAATAAATTGGCTTTGAGTCTAAAATTTTATTTTAGTTGAACTCCTTTATAAAAAAGAAAATATTAATTAATTAAATCCACTTTAATATTTGGTATAATGAGAATACATTTTTTAACTCTATAGTAAAGTTAAAAAATTACCATATGCCATCGATTGAGTATTATCTCGATTGATATGGGTATTGTTGCCAATATAGGAGGACGTGAGTGTGAGTGTGCTGAAGCGCATTATCCTCCTATTTATAGATTGGAGAGGGACTATGGGTAGTTCTAGACATTATGTCAAAAAAAGCAAATATGATTAGAACATATAGTAAAATTGTTAAAAAAATAATACCATGTGCCTTATTTTTTATATTTTTATTTTTAATATTTTACTATGCAACATTTATACCCTTACCTTATTTCTAAAAACTACATTAAAAATGAACTAAATATTTTCTCTTTAAAAAATATAGGGTAAGTTACACCATTAGTCACTAGTTATGGGTAAGTTTTCGTTTTGATCACTTAGCTAAAAAAAATTACAATTTAATCATTGAACTATTCAGAAGTTTTCGTTTAACTTATTGGGTTGTTAAAATAGATGCTATATAACTTTCTTTGTTCGCACTATTTGCAGCAATCGAAAGCTCTCTTTCCTCTTCTTTTCTACAGTTTAGTTTTTTTTTTCATGAAACAATTTTAAACTTTATAAATCTGCGAATCAAAATTCAAATAATTTTTTGTTCGATCTTTAACACTAACTGTCAAATCCACTTGGATCCAAGGCATGTTTTCCTACTCATCAATGGATACTAACCCACCGTACTAATTGTCAAGTTGCCGCTTAGAACTTACTAGTGGAACTTAAAAAAAAATAATGGCTTAGTGACTTAAATAAAAACTTACCCATAATTTAATGACTAATGATGTAATTTACCCATATATATATATATATATATATATATATAAATTGTTGGATACATGATTACGCCACTGCTTTTAATGGGCAGCATCAAGGTTGAAAGACGCGGTGGCGGTCTGAATGGAATGACTTATAATTTTTTGTCCTCAACTGCTTACATAAACACGCTTTATTTAATAAAGTTAAATCGATTTGATTGCTCCTTTTGTTAACTAATCTTTCATTTGCACCATTATTTTTTATTTTAAATTATTTATAATAATTTTATATTTCTCTTTACGTTTTCTGTTATAAAAATTACTATGAATAGCAAACAGTTAAATAATTAAATTCATTTTTATTTTCCTCTTTTAATTTTTTTAAAAGAAATCTTCGTGATAATTTATAACAACATGCTTAAACTCATATTAAGAATTTTGTTAATAAATAAATCAAGTAAATGAAATAAAAAATCCAAAATGAATTTAAAATATTATTATATGTCACTATAAAATATTTTGTATTTAGTTATATCGTTAAAATCTCTCTCTTATCTTTACACTCTAAATCTTTTTTTCTGATATAATTTTATTACGGCTTAAGGCTTTTAAACTTATGAATTAGAAGATGATATGAGTTTAAGGCTGTACTTGATTGGGTGGAAAAATGAGAATAAAATAAATTTTGAGTGTGTTTGGTTGAGAAGAAAGAAAATAAGAAAGATTGTTATTTTCTATCATAATGCATAAAAATTAATCCTTCTAAATTGAAATGATGAGACGAGAGAAAATGAAAAAAATGTGTATACTAATTTAAAATTATGCATTTTTAAATATTTTATTTTATTACGTTAGCCATGTACAAGTCTACATAACAATATGCACTTTAATAATGAAAAGTTTTCTTCCAATACCAAGAAGTAAAGCCCAACAAACTAGACGTTCAAAATACCATATAAATGAGTAATACAGTATGATCATCAAGCACTCCCTAATAGTAGAACATAACACTCTTGACCTTTTCCCTTGAGGCCAGGCAGAGGTCCGACGGAAACACTAGCACCAGGTACTCTTGTGCTATGCCCACCTGCAGCTGTGCCACTTGTCATTGGTCCACTGTCTGATGTTTCTGGTTCCATATAAAATCAAGCTCGGGATGCAGCATGATGGCCATAGTACGCATGAGAACTGCACACGTTTATTGCGTTATAAGGCAGCGGCGAAATCAAAATAAATTTTTAAGAGGGTAAATGAAAATTTAATTTTTTATAGTTTATATCTTTATAATTTTTAAAGAATTAAATTAAATTTTTATAATTTTAAGGGGGTTAAAGTATAATATTATATTTATTACTTTAAAATTTTAAAAAAAATTTAAAAGTCTAAATATAAATTTTCCATTTTAAGGGGGGTCAAGGCCACTGTCAGCCCCCTTGTATTCGTCTCGAATTCAAAGTTATTAATCACTAAAAGATAGACCCAAACAAAAATGGAGAGAGTGTTGAAAATTGGTTATAAAATTCAAACACTGCATTTTTATTTGGATGACTAGAATTTAAACATATATTTCTATTTTGATAACTTAAACTGGGTCTAAGAGTCATAAAAATTCTAAAATATAGAAAACAAAATTTTCAATTTCATTTTATTAAATATTATTGTTGACCAAATTATGTTTCATTTCATTAAACATCATATTAAATTAATGTTCCAAAAGTTTTTGTTGAATTTATATATATATATATATATATATTATAAAATGATATAATTATCATACTTGTTTAGTTACTTTGGAGGTTACCACACAACTGAAATACCTTGGAATCAAAACTGTAAATTGAAACTGAAACCTCAAATCACAATTAAATCTAAACCCTCAAACTAAAACTCTAAATTAAAATTTAAGTCGAAACTCTAAACTTACTGCTTTCAACAGATCTGGATAACTAAGTTTAAGACTTTTTAAAACCATCATCTACTGTTGCTCATTCCAATCAAACTGTAGGTGATTCATATTGTACAAAATGTGATCTTTTCATTGATATGTTTTTCTAGCTAAATTGAGTTCTGTGTTAAAAGAATTAAGTACCCAAAATTGCCTAAACTTAGAAATTATTGGTAAGTTGTGATGAATTTCAATGTTTTGAGCCTAAAATTTTAAGCTTTTGGTTACTTTTGAAATAAGATTTCGTTTTTCAAAATTACATTTGAACTTTAGACCCCCAATCTCAACCCTAAGCCCGAACCCTAAACTCCATAAAAAATTAATAAGAAAGCACACAGCGGCAATAGAAGGGCTTGAATCCTCCCAGGGTGAGGATGGGTAACATCAGTACAGAAGATTATAGTCGGACGGTCATTGACAAAAGGTATCCCTTCTGATTTTGCATCAACAAGAACAGTATTTCTGCCCCCAACCTTGTCATTAATTTTCAATGCCACATTGACCAAATATCGTGTGTCCATTTTAAATACATGTTTAGTCAAGCAGCACTGGGAAACAATATCAAGAACAGTCTCACAAATCCTTCTCAAATCACCTGCAAGGGAAATAGAATGATTCAAGGTCGGCATGAATCTTTTTTAAAGAAACAAATTCCAGACCAGGAAATTTATACCATAAAGAGAGCTTTTTTTATTTGGAAGAATAACAATAAGCAGGTCAAGCTGTTTCTTCTGGGGCTGGAGTTCAATCATGGCATCTTGATACATTGTTTTCAACACATTCTCAACATTCTCAGGATTAGCCCTAATTAGAGAAAGCACTGGTTCAGAAGTAAATGCCTGCAAATGACACGAGAAACTAATGTTAAAAGGAATTCTTTTCAAAATAAAAACAGTACCAAATTGAGATCACAAAGACAGACTAATGTCAGAGTGTACTACAACTCCCTTACCATGCCAGAGACATTACACACACATCCAAGTTCCTCACAAAACTTTCGTGCGACCTCATCATCGATTTGCTAAGAAAATATCATGCCGATCCAGTTGTTTACAGTCACACCATTAACCATTTTATGCAACAAAATAATTAGAAATCAGAAATAGCACAAGACTTCACATTCCACCATTCGAGACTGAACAAATAAACTTCATGTAGTTAGGATACCTATAACTCCTTTTCTTTTCAAGTAGATAACCAAGTTATTTATCTATTCTACCTATACATTGGGTGTGTGTAAGACTAGTTTAATGAAAACCAAATACGCAGTGAGAACGAAAATTCAACAACTAAAATGTATGACCTAACTTTGAAACAGTAAGAGACACCTTATTCTTCATATCCCATTGCCAAAACTTAGGCTGCCAATATTTATGTAAGCTGCACAGAGAACAAAAATTACCCACGGTGGAGGCAGAATACACGCTTCAACTGAAGCAAGCGTTACATCCCTCGTCTATAAAGGAATATAAGAAATTAGTCCGTAAGAGAGAAATATGTTGTAGATTTTTAGATACAAAGGTAATCACAAGATGGATATTATATTAGTTCTCACTTGTTATTTAGCCCTAGAGTCAAACACAGTTTGGAATGCACAGTAATTATTATTTTTAAAAGGCAATTGTTCACATGAAAACCACAGAAAAAAGAATAAAAAGGAGAAACAATTTAAGTAGTTTTGATGCAGATTATTGCAGACTAATATGTCACATTCACCCATCATACGAAAAAGGGAAAGAAAATAGTGAGGCGAGATAAAGCAAAAGTGTTTAGAAACACAAATGAAAATTAAATAAATTATTTTAAAAACTATAGAGAATAAGAATGAACTTATGTATTTTATTATTTTGATTAATTTAATATTTGAATTATTAAAAAAATAGAAAAAATATAAATTACTTTAATTTTATATTTGTGTAAATAATAAATAAATAATAAATAATAAATGATTATATATAACAGATGCAATTTAAAAGAAAAAGGATACGCATTTATTACCACAATTTAAAATCCAAAGCAAGGTAATTTACAAAAGTATTTGCTTTCTCTAACATCAAGTAACCACTGAAACTGCGAAACCAATACAAAGCTTTTATCTATGAATGAACCACAGCCTCCACCGCCGCCGCGCCGGCACTTTTTTCTTGATTTTGATTTTACGACGACAAAGTGGAAATTAACAAATGCTTAGTAGGTAGTCTTAAATGGCTTGTAAACCTTAAGGTCAAGAATGACACCAACAATCGAGCCAGCACCAGCCACAATCGAAATCATCAAGCAAGCCATGCTTAGCATCTTCAAACAAATCCACCGACTGCTCCACTTGCTTATCTTCTTCTGTTGAATATACATCTCCACCGGAAAATACACCGTCAAAGGCCAAAACCCAAGTGCCCCAAGGATCCCCACAACGTCATTGAAGAAAGGAAGCAACATGGATATAACAGTGGTTAACATCACAAACCCCGTTCTCCAAACCAGTCTAAACATGTTGAGCTTGTAAGGATGACGATAACCAGGGACTGGGATTTTGAACTCTTTGGTAATGAAGTAGCTTTCAGGCCATCTTTGGGTTGCCCATTTCTCGATGAATGCAAAAATGGGTTGGCAAAACACTTGGTATGCTCCCACCAAGTGAATTATTATAGCAGCATTGGCAATATCAAGAAGCCAAAAAGGGTTAAAGAAACCAAAACCTGTAAGGAGATTACCAGGTGCAAAGTCTCCAAAGGATGCGTAGCCCATGCTACCACATAACATGTAGAAAGCTGTTGTTACTGCAATGCTCAGTTTGGTTGCCTTCTTCATTGTCTTTGCTTCTTCTGGTGGGGATTTGACTGTGTCTTGAATTTCAATAAGAATGACGGAAAATGAATATGCGAAAGCAATGTCACCAATGGCTTGTAAGCTTCTCCATATCTTTTGTGCTTGTGTTACTGTTCCAATGCTTATTCCAGTAAGACTGCCTTTAAATGTTCCGGTGGCTGCAACTTTGGCGATTCCAAGACCAAGACCGATGCCCGAATAGGTAAATGACATGACCGCAGCGACGATCGAGAGCCACCATATCTGATCGAAATCTGGGATTTGTGAAAGTAAAATCTCAGAGACACCGAACATGATCATGTACGGATTGCTGGACATATGACATGGGTTCTTCCCACCACTCTCGTGGAAACAATTAGACCTTTTTATTGCCCTGCCATTTTCAGAACAAGGAAATTCATATTTGAACCACAGTAATACGAAACTTTTTGCGGGTGAAATGAAAATCTTTACTCACATCATGCTTATCGATGCTGCGATTGTATATCCAATGGAAATGCCAAAAAGATTAAGATACTGAATCAATCCGCATGCCTTCACTTTGTATCCACCTGAGGCGCCGAAGAAAATGAAATATTTCAGTCCATTTGTTAGCGTTATTTCCAAAACTTGGCAAGGGAAAAAATAGGGTACCGAGAATGGAGCGAACGGCATCAGTGTAAGTATAGTTGCGTTTGCCAGAGACGGGGTCGCCGGTCCGATAACAGTCAGTGAGGAGAGAAGAAGTGTAGTAAGTGACAAAGGAAAACAACAACATTACAGCAGGACCAGCAATCCAGCCGAGTTGAGCAATAGCCCATGCTAAAGAAAGAACTCCTGACCCAATCACTGCTGTTATTATGTGTGCACTTGCGGTACATATAGTTCCTGCACATCCAATTCAAACATGTCCATTTACATATTGCTGCAATATTACTATTTATTATTAGTTCAATTATAGAAATTATTTTTTCGATGTATGTTTTTATTTTCATGATTTCCATTACATTACATTACATACTAAGGCATGTTTTCTTTAAATTCTATAAAAACATAAATATTGTTTCCTACTACTGAATAGGTATGTTTTAACTGAGTGAAGTATGTAGTGTACCGGTTCGTTTGAGACGACCATCGTCATCGACACATTCGGAGACATTGTGAGAAGGGATAGCCATTGAAACATCGAAGACTTGGCGTTGGTTGTCTCCCATCTCTGCAACCCAAGGTAAGTGGTGCAAAAAAGTATGATCTGAATGTGCGAAGAGAAACGGGGAGGAAGCTGATGGTATATATAAATGGTTTTTAGAATATATTATATAATATTATACAAAATAATAATAAATAAGTGTAAAAGAAAGGTAAGTATTGTAATGCTGTGAGGCGTGTGTAGTCTGTCCTCCATTGTTGGTTGAAAGGAGAGGAATCAATGCTCTTTCGTCCTCCTCCGAAGCTTTTTGAGACACTCCCATCTTTATGCCAATTTGCATTCATTAATCAATCTATTCCACAAATTTTGCTCAGCTTTTTTCCTAATGGAAAGGGAACTCAGACTGTTTCTCCTTTTCATTTCTATATTAATGGAATCCCACTTTGCTTTACACTCCATATATAAACTATTAGATATGACTTTCACCATAAAGATAACAATGCAGGTTAATCTAACTGAGTTCATGATTTTATTCTGAAAATAATTTTACCACACAAAAACTTGCCTCACTTGTATTGACTTAAGTAACTAATCCTTAGTGTTTCCTAATCTGGGAGACTTAGGTGTTACTAAGTCTCTCTTTCAAATATGTACAACCCAAAATAGATTGAACTAGCTTCACACACTAAGGGTATTTTTGATTCATTTAATGGTGTTTTATAATTATCATGTTTGATTTATTTAGTTAGAATGTAAGATTTTACGATTTGATTAATGGAATATAAGATTACACATTTTACTAAATTGTCATTAGTAAAAAATAAGGATGAAATAGTTATTGAATTATGCTTGGAGTAAAACTTAACCATTAAAATATATAAAAATTAGTATAATAATACAATCAACCCTCTTTATAACAATTCTTTTTTCTATTTAGATTTTGCATGTTATAGAGATGTGATCATTATACACCTATAACAATATACTGTTATAGAGAGATAATTGTTGTAAACCTACAGTAGAATTCATATCATGGATTTTCATAAAAAAGAAAGGAAGTAGAAATCAAATCAGCAAAACTAAAAGGTGTATAACAAGTACATGCACTATTATTTTATGAGTATTTTATTTTATTCTTTTACATAATTAATTATAAGGTTCATAAATTTAACAAGTTCAATTAGACATCAATTATCAAATTAAATTAATTAATTTATCATGAATTGTTAAATTCAAGTAATCAATTTATAAGTTTATTATGTTCCAAAATCATAATAGAATGTTTAATTAGGGAACTTAATATTTTATTGAACTGATATGTTTAATTTCACTCGTTGAAGACTATTTTTATTTTTTTTATATCAAAGAGAAAATAAAAAAATATTAAGTAGACATTTTTCTTGGTGTTATACAACTATGAGCATCAACATATAGTAAATAAAAAATCAAATTAGGTGGAGAGTAAAAGACAAAACATTACAACAGTCGACCCCAAGCCATCAACAAGCTTATTGTCTTCCCTGTAGATGTGTTGTATAATCACCTCCCATTTCTTCTTCATGTGCTTACGAGCTTCCCGACCTAAGTTATGATCCCCAACCTTAGCACTATTGGTCAATATATTAATAACATCAATATTATCCAATTCAAGAAGATTATCTTCATTTAATAAAAAATGGTTTATATATTTTTATGTGAAATTTAAATATTTTATTGAAATAATATTTTGATTACGATCATTTTATTTAATAAATTATAATTAATAGATTTGCTTATACAAAATAACTATGATTTTACTAAAGATTTTAGAGAATATATTTTAACCTTATTCTTAATGCATTTTTGGTGATTATTCGATATTAATTGTGAATTTTATACTCCTAATCCTTTAAATTCATGTTTTTATACTTAGAGAGCATTGGGGAGTAAAAAGAGTAAAAATTGGAAAATCGGAGCAAGGTACAGGAGCCACACAGCTGTGTGAGCCACACGGGCTGTCACATGGCTATGTGGCAGGCTATGTCGATTTCAAGAATTGGCATTTTGAACTGAGGGAAATACGTTTTTAAGTTTTTCGAGCATTCTAAGACTTATATATGAAAAAAAATAAAAAATATAGGAGAGAGTTGTTATAGAATATTTAAGAAAACAACTCGAAAAACACCATTGAAACAGATTTCCATGAAGATTGAAGATTCTCAGTTGATTTCTTAGGAAATTATCATGAGTTTCTTTATATCTTTCGATTATACTGTCTCTAGGATGATTTTATTAGCATGATTTTATTTCAACCGAAAAAATTTAAAAACCATTCTTTTCAAAGTTTACCAAGTATTACTATAAGATTTTTTGCTTTATATATATATATATATATATATATTATAAAATGTATAAAATATAATTTAAACTTAGACTAAAAAATATTGTAAAATTTAAATATAAGACACTAAAATTTCTAAAATTTCAAATCTATCATTTCAAATAAAATCTCGTTCCTCTTATATATTTTTTATAAATATTATTTTTACGTAATATTTTTACCACGTATAGTGAGTCATAATCTAGTATATATCCTATCTTGAGAGTTTTCCAAAATAAAAGTAAGATGTTAGATATGAATAATGAATATTTAAGTTGGTAAAATAATGATTTCCATATGAAGAACAAATATTTTAGGAGTAAAAGATATAAACACATATTTGCCATTATTTTATTCATTAAAAGATTTTGTGTAATGTAGTTGGTTTAGTTAATTTTTTTATTAATTTTATAAAACCAATATGTTTAATATATAAGTAAAGCACAAAAAATATTAAAAAGTAATAAGAGTAGTGATTGTTAAAATGGACAAAATTTATATTTATGTTGGTTTATTTTTTTAGTTGATGGAGATAAGAGTATACTAATATTATGCCTCATTAAGTTTGTCGTATTTCAATTTTTAATAGTTATTTTTAAAATTTATTGTTGATGTTCAAAACGGGTTAAAATTTTAGTTTGGTAAATTATGTGATACTAGACGAGAATTTAGCTTCAAATCTATCTACATTAACTTTATTTTAAAAAATAAAAATTTACAAACGAAATTCTTTAAGACACTGAACTTAGCGAAAGCAAATTGAAAGACAAAGAAGCAACGAACGAATAGAAGAGCTATAAAAAAGCAATGCATATAAGATGTTTAAGTAAATGATCTCAAAAGTGTTTAATTACTAAATAATGTGTTGAGTATGATTTATATTTCAGTCAAATTTAAAAGATAATCTCATAGTCAAACTCTGTTTATTTGTTTCAGTCGAGTTCTAATTAGTCTAGATTATTTTATTATTATTTGACCTATGAATTTAGCTTATAAATAGGCTCTTTTACAACCTTAGAAAAAACACCCATTAAAGATTAGAACTCATAACACTTTCGGAGAATTTTGTGTTTACGTTTTGAGGGTTATTTGTTTTGGAGTTTAGTTTTTATCTTCATCTTTTGTATTATTCGTTCTTTTGCCATTATACTAAAATTATCTTTACCCGTAGTTTTTTATCCTCTTTGGAAGGGTTTTTCTACGTTAAATTTGTGTGTTCAATTTCTTAATTTATTCCGCTATTTTTTACTTGTTCGTTGCTTAAATCGGGTCAATCCCCAACAAGTGGTATCAAGAGCTAGTTCAATTTTTATAGACCAGCCTATTCAGAGATGACAACAATAAGGTTTGACATTGAGAAGTTCGATGGTGTCACAAATTTCAATCTGTGACAATTTTGGATGATGTCAATTTCAGTTCAGACCAGCCTGAAAAAGGTCGTTACCAGTAAAAAGCCTGAGAATCTAGATAAAGAGCTTAATGAAAAGGTCATGTCTACAATCCAGTTGTGCCTCACGAATAGGGTATTGCAGGAGGTATTAATGGAGAAAACATTATCCGCCTTGTGGAAAAGGTTAGAAACTTTTTATGCGACTAAGTCTCTAGCTAATCGTTTAATGTTAAAACAACGTTTATTTATATTTCGTTTGAACGAATGTGAGCTTCTTAGAGATCACATTAGTCAATTAATTACTCTTTTGAATGATTTAAAGAATGTTGAGGTTAAGATTGACGATGAAGATCAAGCTATTCTATTACTGTGCTCTTTACCCTTTTCATTCAGGTCTTTCAGGGAGACCCTGATTTATGGTAGAAACAATCTCTCGTTCGAGGATGTGAAGGGTCATTTGTTGAGTAAATACAAACTCGACAATGAGTTTGGTTCGGATAGCAAGACAGATAGGCAAGCTTCCATTTTGCTAGCATCAAAGAAGCGAGACAAAAGGTGTGGCTATTGTAAGAAGTTAGGTCACATCAAAGCATATTGTTATAAACTGCAAAATAAAAGGGTTGCTAAGAGTAACGAGGAAGATGTACTTGGTGCTAATTTGGCCGATGAAAGCTGTGATTATTTCTTGTTAGTGTTAACGAGCGATAGCTCCGACCTTATGTCCGAGTGGATTCTAGATTCAAGATGTTCTTTCCACATGTGTCCTAATAGAGAATGATTATCCATATACAGTTCGATTGAAGGTGGAGTTGTGCGCATGGGAAACGATTCATCCAATAAAGTAATCGGTATTAGTACTGTTAAAATTAGGATGCACGATGAGATGATTAGGACACTCTCAGATGTTAGGTATGCACTTGGTTTACAAACGAATCTCATCTCTTTAAGTATTTTAGACTTGAAAAGTTACAGAATCAACATCGAGTCGAGTGGCCTTAAGGTGTCTCGTGGGGCTCTCATTTTGTTAAAAGGTAAAATGACTGAAAGTCTTTATATTCTGGAAGGTTCTATAGTGACCGGTGAAATCGGATGCCTCTCGTCCGTTACAGAGTCGAAGTCAACTCGTTTGGAGTGGAGGTAACTTAGTCATAGGAGGGAAAAAGGTATGATCGGTTCGTTGAAGAACAATAATTCTCTTTTAGATGCAGGTTTTGAAAAGTTAGGGCATTGTGTTTGTGAAAATCAGACTTAGGTTAGTTTTGATTTGGCAGTGCACAAGTCAAAGGCTAGAAGTCTTCCAGCTTCGAAAGCACAGATTTGACTCAATTAATTCTGTGCATAGTTCAAGATAGGCTCGTGATGGGCTTTAGCAAAGATGGCAGTGTAAAAATACGAGTCAAGGTGGAGATTTGTTGAGTATGACTGATATTTCAGTCTAATTTGAAAGATAATCTCACAGTTAAACTCTATTTATTTGTTTCAGTTGAACTCTGATTAGTCTAGATTATTTTATTTTTATTTGACCTACGAATTTAGCCTCTAAATAGGCTAATTTACAATCTTACAAAAAAACACCCATTAAAGATTAGAACTCATAAAACTTTTGGAGAATTTTGTATTTACATTTTGAGGGTTCTTTATTTTCAAGTTTAGTTTTATCTCCAATTTTTGTACTCTTCGTTCTTTTTCTATTATAGTAAAATTATCTTTGCGCGTGGTTTTTTGTCTTCTTTGGATAGGTTTTTCCACGTTAAATTTGTATGTTCAATTTCTCAATTTCTTCCGCTATTATTTTTTACTTGTTCGTTGCTTAAATCAAGTTGATCCCCAACATAATGGATGATTACAAATGAGAGAGAATGTCTCTATTTATCATTGAATTCCCCTTTATTCAATAGTACAGTTTAAATTAAATATATGATCGAGATCAAAACCTATCTACAAAATAAGAGTCTTAAAGGATTTAAACACTATACAATCTTATATTTTATGATTACAACATATTTACTATGGTAACTCTAGTTTTACCAAAGTGTTTCACTAGGTCACCAAAGCTTCAAGTAATTGTGCTTCTCTATATGTTCCACGGATAGGGCTAGTTCAAGTAGGTCAAATAAGTCTCATTTAATCAGTCGATCTCCATGAAATGTTCTGTGTGCATCCGTCACAAGTTTCAACCCATGGCCTGCAACACTAGAGTATGGATTGAACATTCTTATTCTTTCAATTGGCTTGGAGAAGAACTTTGAAATTATTTTCAGAAAAAAATTTACGAAAGTGCTTCATTTGAATATTATTCAAAAAAATTCCCTTGATAAAATCAACATTCAATCATGATGAAGGACTCATTCTTATCTTTGGAAGCATCTTGATGAGAGAATGAGCATTTGGAAAGCCTTTATCCTTATCTATAAGGATTTAGACCAGCTTTATTTTACTTGAAGATGAAGGTGTATTAATAAAGTGATAATATGAAGATAGATAATCTAACTTGTATTTGAGAATTATCTTATCCTTTAGAAGCTAATTTATTGAGGCCTATAAATAGACTGCATTAACACACAAAACAGTGTGCTTAGTTGACTGCTTTTCGGGGATTAAGTGCTTACCCCTATTCGTTGGATAGTTATTATTGTTCGGAAGGATTTTGAGTGAACGATCGTAATAATTAAAATTTTCATTTGGGTTTTAAAGATTTTTAAAATTTTAAATTAATAAAGATAAAATTATATTTTAATTTTTAATAATATAAAATTTGATTTAATCATTTAAAATTATAGAGATATAGATTATTAAAATGGTGAAATTACATTTTCGCTATCATAAAAATTACAATTTAATTTCAGCCTCCCTAAAAAAAAATAATGGTTTCACTCTATAGACAAGTGTCTTATAAGGCGTAGAAAAATATTAAAAATTAAAATTAAAATAAATAGATAGTCAATTTTTAAGGTTACTTGTGGAATAAGAAAAATATAATGTTAGTGTACCAAATACTAACCCTAATTATTATGCATAATAATTTATATCTATACTATTTTTAAAAGGAGAATGATCTACTTACATTGGTGTAAAATTTAAGTGGTTTTATACTCTTCTATAACTTTTTACATGATTAATATTTTAACAATCCAACCGTCACATTTCATGCTTTATTTATGTAAATCATGCACATTCAGCTTTAATATAAATTAAAATATTTTAACTGTTTATAGTATGTAAAAAGATTTCAATCGTTAAATATATATTAATATACACAATGTTTTAGATTAATAAAATAAAGATATCAAATCAATTAAAAATTTAATTACATGAAAAGTATAAATATATTGATAAATTCGTAGTTGAATTATTAAAATATTAATCGCGTAAAATATTATAAAAAAAAAATTTTACACCGATATAAATAGATGTGTCCATTTTGTAAATGTAGGAGTGAATTTGTATAACCCATCCACTATGTTTCATTCTTTTTTTCAGCTCATAAGTTATAAGTAATATGTTTTGCCCTTTTGGTTAATTGTATTATCATGCCAAGTGAAAAGATGGCAATCAGCTACCTTATAGTTTGGCAACTGTAAAATCTTCTCCCAATATTAGATTTCAATGGACATTTCATTCCAAAATAACACCTAATTTCTCTCAAGAAACGCGAGTGTGAACTTCATAGTATCAGAACATGTTCTTGATATTTTTGGAGCCCTGAGTAAAACAATAAAATGGGATTTTAAGTTTTCTAAAAATTAGAAAAAATTAATTTTTAAATCCCTTTAAAGGTGGTAATTCTTTTTTTAACTTTTAAAAGTTAAAAAATATTAAATCCCTTACAAATTGGAAAACAATATTTTAGACCATTTTCAACCTTGGGTCTAGACAATCATGCCTCCAAACAACCCCAAAACCGGGCCTGCATAGGATGAGGATGATAAACTCATTACTAAACCCTAAACATAAATAGAATCAAATAATCAGATGAAATTTTTCCTTTTTTTTTTAAATTAAATAAAAAAAGAGAGAAAAACGATAAAAATCAACCACATCTTCAAAATATTTCCGACGTATAAAACAAAAACGTTGAAACAATTGATTGAAGAAGGCAATGAATTCTACTGATAAACAAATTAATATTCAAACTAAAACAGAAATACCCAAAACCCTAAATAAGGAAGATTTTCCAATATACACTAATCTTCAACGCAGATTTTCCAATATACACTAATCTTCAACTCAATTTGATGAATCGTGTGAAGAATGATAAACGAAATAAGAAGATAAATTCAAACACTAATCTCCTTTTATTCTGCTTCGTTGAAGATAAGACCATTTTTTTTTCTTATGGTTGTGCATTTAAACATATTATAAAAATATTTTTTAACACAAGACTGTGTATTAGTTTGATAGTCAGAGTATTCATTGCCTTAGATGTGGTTTGAGTTTAAGTTGTACTAATTGTATTATTGTTAAGGCTTTGTCCTCTTATTGTAATTCACCAAAAAAAATAATTTTTTTAAGAAATTTACATGAATAACTTTTACATGTAAGTGACATGTGGAAGCTTTTTAAAGCTTCCATTAGCATAGGCGAATCTCGGGGTTGGCAGGGGTCTTGACCCCCTAAAATAAAAAAAAATGTTATTTAGGCTTTTTAATTTTTTTTTAAATTTTAAATTAGTAAAGGTAAAATTGCACTTTGGCCCTCCTAAAATTATAAAAATTTGATTTAATCCTTTAAAATTATAAAGATATAGACTATAAAAAATTAAAATTTCATTCGCCCCACTAAAAAATTATTCTGGTTTCTCCCCTGCCCATTAGCCACATCAAGAGATTTTAACAATTAATCAAGTAAGAAACGAAAGTTGTTAATGAAGAGACTTAATTGATTATTTTAATTAATGTTAAAGTTTAACTAAGTATAAATTTAATTTAGGACTTAATTGATTTTTGTTTTTTCTTAACAGCTTGTTATAACTATAAGTAGAATTTATTTAAAATTTAAAATTAATAAGTTTATCAAATAATATAATTTCATTTTCGATTTATGATTAATTTTATATGTGTGAATATATCGATTATACAATTTAAATCTAATAATAATTTAATATATTTTAATTATAAAATACAATAAACATGTATCTCACGGAAATGAAAATAATTGTTACTAATATAATCATACATAATTAAATTTTTATATTATTTATTTATTTTTGGTATTATTTATATCGGTTAGTTTATGTATATATATGTTGAAAAAATTAATTGAGAAACTATGTTGAAACAATCGTGAAAATGCGTCCTGTAGGACGCGTTTTTTGAGAGAAGACGCATTTTAACTTAGGTAAAAAAAATTTTCTTGCATTTGAAAATTAGAAGTTTGTATATTTATTTTTATCCGTGTTTGATATAGACATGGTTATAATTTTAAGGAATGTTTGAATTTACAGTTGTGTTGTGGAGTTGGGTGACCTACAAATTTCATCTGTCATGTGAGTATGGAGCTATCTCTTAGGAAGTTAGATTGCGTTGCAACTCAAAGTTCTAGTTAAAGATGATTATATGGTATAGGGTTGAAGTGTAAATAGGGCTTCAAGTTTACAAAGGTTATGCTATCAATGGATGGAGCATAAATGGGGTCATAGTTGACGGTGGTTATGTGGGTATGACAACGAGTTTCTCATCAGAAGAGGATTATAAAACTCAAACATAAATACAAGGAAGAAAAACACAATGGTGTTTCAGTACAATTAAGTAATGCATCTTATCCACCACCATCGAAGGCGATGCCTCTGTTATTATTGTCGAAACCATTTTTTTGAAAATGTTGACTTTAAAAAATGAAAATGGAGTCGTTACCAATATTTTTTGATGAGGTGTGATCGGGTCACCTCGTAAAATGGTTGTTTTTAATAAACCGTTTTGATTTAATAAAACAACGCTTTTTGGTCTACAAAATTCGAGAAAAACGGGTTCGAGAGTCTGTTACATACGAAGAAGGATTAGCACCCTCGTAATACCCAACATTGGTACCTAATTGATTGATTAATGTCCTAATGTCGAATGTTGAAAACTTGAAAATAATTAAAATATGATCCATTTTTATTAATGTTTGTTTTGAAAAATGCTTGAATTAAGTTGAAACGAGCATCAAAGGCCCTCTCGTCCTGATATAACAAAATACCACATCCCGTAAGTTAGGATGTGATGTTTGAATCCTCGAGAATAAGTCTGCCTTTAATTTTTTATCGAAAACTTTGTGTATTTTGAAATCCAAAAAGGTATTTGGCTATTTAGGTTTAAGAAGAAAATTGGAACCCCGTAAGTTAGGGTACGATTTCTTGAATTCCCGAAACGCAAAATATTGCCTTATTTTGAAGATTTTCCTTTTGAATAATAACGAGTGCAGCACTTCGCAATGTGAGTTTATTTTGTTTGGAGTAAAATGAAACGATCTATATTGGATAAATACATGACCTTTGAAGTGACTTTAATGAAACGAGAATGAATGACGATATCGAACATGACATAATAATTTGCGAATAAATATTGCAATAATAGATCACAAAGACATGAAACTACGAATAAAGAGTTATAGAACACAATGGCAATAATCATACAACACAAGTTATTTTGATATCAATATTAACGATCAAAGGAAATGAAACAAAAGCATATATAAAACAATTTGAAGTAAATAGCATAAAACAATTTAAAATAAATAATGTGTAAAATAAATTAAAACAAATAATATACTGAAGCAATTTAAAATAAATAATATAAGACAATTTAAAGCAAATAAGAAGACAATTTTAAATGAATAATATATAGAAAAACACGTTTAAAATTTGACTACCCCTAAACTTGTTTGACACCTTCCCTAGCAGTTGCTCGCTTGTACTCCAATCGACACTAACAACTGACCTTGTAACGGCATCCCTGTTGATCGGTAGATTGAGTTGTAAATTGACATCCTCGAGTATAATTGTACACTCGCCCCAAGGGAGATGGAACGTGTGCGTCTCCAGTCTCGATCTCTCGATCAAATAATTAATGAGTGGAGGATCCAATTTAGTCATCCCAAGCATGTGAGCCATGTATAAAAAGCATATCTTACAAGTGTCCATAAACGACCTCCAGTGTACTTTCGCTTAAGTTGTTTATGTACGTCTCCAAAATCCAATCTTCGGGCTGAGTATATAAAAATAAAAAATTAATAATCTAAACAACATAATAATTAGCTATTTAAATTTAAATAATTTAATAAATTTACTTACTATTTGTAATTTAACGTTGGAGATATGCTTGTCATCCAAACGAATAAGTTATTTTGCCATTTAAAATTTTATAAGAAAAGAATAAAATCGAAGATAATAAAATTCAAAAAAAGAATTTAAAAAAATATTTGAGTATTGAGGATTGAAAATTGAAAATTGAAAATTGAAAATTGAAAATATAAAATTGGAAATTGGGATTGAAGATTGGGATTGAAGATTGAGAATTTAGAAAGAAAGAATGAGTATGGAGTATTTGGGTGGAAAGAATGAATATTTGAGGGGTTTATATATGAACTTTTATGGCTGTTGGACCCCTACTAGCAGTTGAAAAAGTTATTGTTGAAATAGTACCATTAAAAGAAAACGCGTCCTACAGGGTACATTTTTTTTCTCTTCTTAAAAATGCGTTCTACGTGGCGCGCTTTCATTTATGCGGTAGATCGATAAATTTTAAGAAAATCAGCCTAATTTTTTTTAAATATTTTCATATAAATTAACCTATTTATATATGTTTTAAAAATCTCAAGTTTTAAAATAATTCCTTTTAGTTTTATGAAAGTGGAAAGCATGTGAGTTATAGGCATTGTCGTATGTATAATAAAATGAAGGGTAAATTATCTATTTAGTTACTCGAGTTTGTCCATGTTTCTATTTCTGTCATTCATTTTAAAAAAATTGTTATTTTAGTCATTCTTGTTAGATAAGTTGTTAATTTTAGTCATTTCCGTTCGACAAGTTGTCAAATTTAGTTACTCTACCATTAAAATGGGTTCGGCCACTAAACAGAATGCTGACATGGCTTGGTATAATAACAAAATTAGCCCTCAATGTTTACCCATTTTATTAATTTATTCTAATTTAAAAAAATTTAACTGTTAATATAAAAATAAAATTTATTAGAATTTATAAAATATATAAAATACTAAAAAATATTTTTAAAAATACATATTTAAAATTTGTTAAAATTTAATATATTTTCACACATTCACTTTTCCTCCTCATCATTCTCAATCAACGGCAATTTTTCTTCCTTGTTTAATCAAATAACTTTTTATGCTTATCATTTTGAGTTTATATAAGTTTGACTTTTATTTTTAATTGTAAAACTGAATTAATTTTACATTTAAGTTTTCATTGTTAATTTAGATTATTTATTTGAATCAAAAGAAAAACCATGAGTATTTCTGAATTTTTAGAATTTGAAATGCAATTAATTATATAATACTACTAAAGAGGAAATCACTTAAAAACAAATTCACAATTTGATTTTTCTAATCCAATTAATATAATAATAACATTATCTTCTTTACCCTGCAATGTAAAATAATCTCATTATCACCATCTTTCTACTATTATTTCTTGCTTTTACTTCCCACATTTTCATTCTCATGCTTCCCTTCAATCTCTCACCTTGTTCGTCAACTTCTCTTGCAATACTTTCGCATTTTTGCTCATCACACATAATTTGTAAGATCACAAGTAAAAAATGAAGATGCAAAATTCACACAATAAAAAAAATTTAAAAAGGAAAAGGAAGTATAAAAGAAAAGGGAACCTTTCATAGCGTTACTCAGGATTAACACCACCTATTTTTATAATTTCTTGAATAGATTATATATTTTTATAAATTTTAATAATTTTGAATTTTAATTTATATATATTTTTAATATCTATAATCATGATCAAATTGGTATAATGTATAAATATATTTTAATTTTTTAAAATTTGAACTTACATTATCTTAATTTTTAAAATCAAGACCAAATTTGTATAGTGTGTAAATATTAAAAGTAATTTTTTAAAAATTAAAGATTAAATTAATAAAATAGGTAAATATTGAGGGCTAATTTTGTTATTATACTAGCTCATGTCAACATTTATTGGCGGAGCTTAGTAGATACCCAAGGGGGCATGCCCCTTAATGTTTAAAATTTTTGCAATTTAGCCATTTGTAGATATATTATGACCCTCCCTACCATATAAATAGGCCGCTCAAGATTTAAAATTTTAAAATTTCTCAAAAATATTACTTTTTAAATAGATTATCACGTTGAAATATACTTGTTTTGAATAAATTATTATGATGAAATATTATTTTTTAATTAATTGTTTATTTATTTAAATCAATTGTTATATTAAAATATTATTTTTTAATTTTTATTTATATATTTAAATCAATTGTTACGATGAAATATATATATATATATTTTAATCCATTGTTATATTAAAATTCTATTTTGTCAGTTATTTATTAACTATTTATTTAAAATTAAATTGAGTGATCGAACTCGAGTAAACTCGGCTTACTAAATAGTACCCTAAAATGAAAGGGGAAGCGAAAGAGGAACAGGGTGCGTAAATTGGTATTGTTGGGAGGAAAGGGTGAAAACTGTGGAGGATCGATTGAATTAAAAAAAAAAAAGAATGAGCGGCGGAGATATACACGCAGCGGCCAGGTCCGGTGACCTTTCAAAACTTCAATCAATTCTGGCGTCTAACCCTTTGGCCGTTAATTCCCGAGATAAGCACTCCAGAACTCCGTATCCTATTCTCTATTCTATTCTTGTCTATCCTTAATCCTTATCCAATCCTTCCTTCCTTCGTTGATTTTATTTTTTTATTTTCTTCTTTTTGGAATCTTTGCTGATAATTTAGCTGTATTTTTGCAATATCACTTCCCCGCACATGATTCCGTTATTCCATTATCTAAACTGAATGTTATCTGCTCTTGAGGTTTGATTTTTTATGGTCTCTTGGGCAGTAGTTACTGATTTGAAGGCTGCAAATTTAGCCTTTGCTTGAATGAGTTCCTAATCATAAAACAAACATTGAATAAATTGCCCAAGTTTTTGGACTAGGACTAGTAGTCAAATGAAATAAATGTTCTTAGGCTTTTTATTTGGATTAGTCACAAATGACAATTAATGAAATAGCATTGCTCAAATTAGCAACACCAGTTCAATTCAGATTCTGGATTCTTTTTGTTGAGTCCCCATGCTGGAAAATGTTGCTGAACCCTTGCTTGTGCTAGTGTTTATGTATGTATATATCATTTTCAGTAGTGATTATTGGATTACCTCCTTGATGTTATAGCATATTTACCTTGTCGTTAAGCTAATTTCACTGACATGATTGTATTCTGAGAGCTGCCTCCTGTTGCTTATTGTTTCTGGTGACTACAATGTTAGGCCATGGGGGATTGATCCGGTGTAACTGTATGGACTGTTAAAATTAGAACAAAATATACCTGTTGCTTGAGATGTTGCAATTGTTGTGAAGGATGCATAGCCTAATTAGCTCTCTACTAAGAAAGAGGTCCTCGGTTCAGAATTGTAAGAAAGAGGTCCTCGGTTCAGAATTGTGCCATGTTCAAACGATGTGCATTCTGCACTTTTTGAATGATTTGTATTGTATATATTTTTTCTCAGTAACATCATTAGTGATTGGATCCTGCTGTTTTCGCCATGCATGATAGCTTTCCACTTTTCAATTTGTTTCCTTGACATCGGTAACCTTGTGATATAGACTACATTTAGCAGCATGGGCTGGGCAAGCACAGGTAGTGAGTTATCTTTGCAAGCACAAGGCTGATGTCGGTGCTGCTGCCATGGATGACATGGGTGCGATTCATTTTGCGGCGCAGAAAGGACATCTAGAGGTTGTCCGAACTCTGCTCTCATCAGGAGTTTCAGTGAGAGCCACTAATCGCAAGGGATTCACTCCACTTCACTATGCTGTTCAAGGGTCCCATCTAGAAGTAATCAAAGTCTTATTAAAGAAAGGTGCAAGTCTTGATGCCAAAACCAAAGCTGGGAAAACCCCACTTGATCTTGCAGTCAGTGAAGAAATTCGGTCATTACTGAAAGAACGTGAACAGGCCCCTGAGGAAGTAAATACGGGTGGTAAAAGGAAGGTTGAACAACCTGATTCTTCAAGGCCACCGTTGGATAAGCCGGAAAACTCCAATGATGAAGCTACTGCGGCTGAGCATGACGGGCAAGAGGAGGAAAGTGTAAAAAGGAAAGGTGATGACAATAAACCAGAAGGCGTATCAGAACCTAAGAAACCAAGAGTTGTTCTTAAGCATCTCAGTGAAGATGACACTCAGGAAGATGACGATACCTCGTAAGGACAACGCTAGAGTGGAATCCATGAGCATTGCTTGAACCAAAATTTGTTACAAGATGGTGAATCAGTTAATGCAACGCTAACAGTAGGAGTAGTGCCTTACGATTAGATTGTTTACGCTAAGTTTTGGTTTTTGTGTGTTTTGATTTGAACCCAGCAAGCTTCCTGGCAGCAGACATTGCCATTTTTTTAGTTGTAAGTGGCTAGCAATTTGATAGCAGATGCACTTGAGCAGTTACGCCAAACACAGTCTATAACAATTTACTAAGGATTTGGTATATGTCCTTGTCTTTTGTTTTAACATTTTGGTCTTGCTGAATCTGTTTAAAAGATCCAAAGTTTCATATTGGTAGGTAAATACATCTTATATGTTTTAAATAAATACATAGATTAGTATTTTGTGAGTAAAAAAACTTTAAAGGTGAATTATTATTTTATGCATTGATTATACTTTAATTATATTAAAAATGATTAAAAATAATATGGTCGATCCGAATCGAGCTTAAATATTGACAAGTTTGAGCTCGAGATATAATCAAATTATTTGAGTTTGAGCTAGATTAAGTTCGTTTTTTAATTTTTGTACTCAAGCTCGATTAAACTTGTAGGTATTCAAGTTCGAGCTCAAGCTCGATTCGTTAATTAAGATTAAAGTTAATAATATATATTAACGTTAATAATGTAATTTAATGATATAAAAACATTAAAAATATATATTAAAAATGAAAAGTTTGATAAGATTTACAAGTCGTTTGAGTTGAAAATTATTATGCTCGGATTAAGCTTGACCGATAATTCAAGTTCAAGCTTGTTTCGATAATTACTAAATCAAGTTAAAAAAAATTTCGAATTAAACTCGAATAACTTATGAACATCAGTCTTATTTAGACCCATAGGCAGTATTGGCCTGATATGGGTCAAGTTCAAAACTGAACTAGATCAACTGGAGTACCTATTTGGTATAAAGGGTTGATGCGTTGATCTGTAATATTGGTAGGATATACAAGTCTGACCAATTTGATCATCGGTCCGATTTTGTAAGGTTGGGTTACAACCAAACAACTTGAAATGAACCGCTCATGTACAACCGGTCCAAGTCCAACTTTCAAAATATCTGCTTCTGCTGTTGATAATGATATACGAAAATGAAGAAGGCGAGGCCCAAATTTATCCATTGCTGCCTACCATCGCTGCTGCGGTGCCTTTGCTACAAACACTAGAATCTGCACCATCTTCTTCTTTCACTGTAAATTTACGGTTAAGAGTATTGCAATTCTCAAAATTAAACAAAAAGCTAGAAAATCCATAATACCAATAAATGGCGTCCTCCATTTCCTTCACTTCAACACCTTCTTTCGCTTCCCCTTGTTTCCACCATAAAAACCCACTCCCTTCGTTTCCAATATGGGTTCC
Organism: Gossypium arboreum; assembly: GCF_025698485.1. Lineage (NCBI taxonomy): Eukaryota > Viridiplantae > Streptophyta > Magnoliopsida > Malvales > Malvaceae > Gossypium > Gossypium arboreum. The sequence goes on along the minus strand of NC_069073.1, from coordinate 5,814,060 downwards.
CTGCCGAAACCCCACCAACAGTTCTGCCTCTGCGCTATTCCCTATCTGCTTTGCTGCTAAACCCCAGACGGGTGGACCTGTCAAGAAAAGATCGTCGTCGGCAGCTGGGAATAAGAAGAGGAGAAAAGGGAAAAGTGGGAATGATGATGGTAATTTGAAGGAGATGAGTTTGAGGGATGTTGAGATTGTGGAAGAAAATGATGATTTTGATGAAGGGTCATCATCTTCTTCTTCTACTAGTACTACTACGCGTTCTTTAGCATATTATTCTCATCCGCTGCCCAAACCGCCAGCTGGGTTTGTGGTTGACGACACTGGCAGGGTTCTCATGGCCTCAAACAAGAGAATTGCCACCATCGTAAGCTTTGTTTTCTAACCTCTCCTTTGTAGTTTTATTTAGCTTAGCTGAGGTTTGGTTGTTGATTTTGCAACTTGCTTGTTTCTGAAAGTGAAAACTCAAAAACATAAAATAATATACTTTTAGGTAAGGTAACTTGGATTTCAGAAATATTGTAAGTTGTTGATAGAAGTAGAACACACATAAATATAATATAAATGATTTATCTTTCAAATCCATTCATTTGTTGGATGCTATTTAGTAGTAAATTTGAAATTCGTATAATATTTATGAGTTTGTAAATATAAATTTCATATTGAATCTCAACTTATTTGTGTACAATGTATACATATTTCTCCCTATTTATATAGCAAATGAGATCGAAACCTGAATCTTCAAATTCATGTGCCAAAGATAACATTATAATAGTTTTGAATGATTTTTTCATATTCACATTGCAAAAATATTTAATGGAGCAGATGCATAACTTCAGTTTCATATAGATTAACTAATTATGTTATAAGTGTCTATTTAGTACAAGGCTGTCTGCTCTAAGTTTTTAGAAAAGGCTCTTCTTTTGTACATATAAACATGCATAAATGATATTTGAGGTAAATGAATCATAGCTATTTCAACAGGTCTATAAATATTGGTGTCAATGACAGATGGTGTTGTTAGACTCTATTATCATGCAGATGTTTCTAGCACTGGGAAAAACGATTCACTAATTTTGACATAAGAAGCTTTTCTCAATACTGGAGAAGCTACCTTGAGGTTTTGAAGTTACTTATTGATGATTGATGAGCTTGGTTATGTGTGGTTAGTGCTGCAAACTATTTGAGTCAAGACCAGCCTAGTACCTTCTTTGAGTTTGGCTTATAAGCTGAAAAGAAAGAGACATAGCTTCAAGTGATAAAAGTAAGGACTAGCTTAGTAAAAGCCAAATATACTTCAGACTGAGTATCCTTGTTGATATGACTCAACATAGAAATTAGCTTGAGGTTTGGTCAGATTGCAACACATGTCAGTGTTGGCAATGCCACCAACTTGGCTAAATCAATGCCCTAACCAAACTATGGTTATAATGGTGTTTCTAACGTAGAACAGGCAGGGGAAAGAGAGAGAAAATAGAAAATAGGAAGAAACCAGAGGGAAGTCTGAAGATTACATATTTTCACAGCTTAATAATCCATATCTAAAACTACCATTAATTAAAAAGAGTTATATCTATCTTGGGATTAGAATATGCAAATGAATCCTTCATAGTACAAATGAAAGAAAGGTTGAAGTGATACTTTGACAATTTTGTTCTGATGCTCTTCATGTTCATCAAATAGTTAATGCTTGTAATGATTATATACATATTTCAGAACTTGTTCTAAATGAGTGATTTACTTGCCATTTCTTTATTTAGTAAAAAAGGGTAAGTTCTCTCTTTTTTAATCTTTAGATTTAACAAAGTTCTAAAAAATTATGGACAGGTTGATTCTGTCAACAACAACCCGTTAGAGTGTGTCATAAGGAGGGTATTCAAAAGTTCGAGGGGTGATGAATGTATGCTGCTCTGCCCAGTTGACATGTATGTCTTGTTACTCTAATTGTGGCTATCTAATTCATCAGAAAATATGACATTGACTATTGCTGGCTCTATATTATTGATAAGAGATTGGCTTCTGCAGGCCTGTTCAGATATTAAAGAGCACAAATATCGATGGATGGTCAGCTGTATGTGTCCTCTGCCAAATTGGTTTTATTCGTGCCTTCAATCATTTTAGGCTTGTTATTGAACTGTGGAATTTTGCCAGTAAAAGATATAGTTTGGAGTAACTTTCTTAATAGCCATTCGCTAATCTTTCCCTCTTCCTTAGGGTGTACAACCTTGGAACCCAATACTCATGCTTCTTTGTTTCAGGTCAGTGATGAAGAAGTTGAAGCTATTCTTCCTACAGCTGAATATGCTCTTGCCAAAGTACATATGCATCTGGTCCACAGTGGGTATGTTCATAAAATCAGTGTAGCTTGTTTTTCCTTGATTTCTTGATAATATATATTTATATTCCAATTTCTTCATGTTGCATCAGATTCTGTTATACAGCTCGAGGAGGATTCTGCTACTCTGAAGATGACATCTTCGATTTCCGCTCAGGCATCTTTCCTCTTTTAGCTTTATGCTTTTGCTTTTGGCTCTTCACGATTTTCTAGCATAGGGATGACTGGACATCCTCCAAAATTGAAGTCATGCCAACTTCTCTGAAGTTTTAATGTTGGCTGAACTGAAGAAATCTGTCTATGCAGATTTTCCAGCAGTCTGAAGTGTGATAAGTATGTTTTTAGGTTTTGGAATTGTAGAAAACCTAATCATGACTGTGCCAAGAACTATAGTTGCTGAATCATATACTTCCAAAAGGACCATTGATTTATGAAGTCGCAGTTTTCCCTATTTAATCACATATAAACCTTTAAAAAGAAAAAAAAAACATATATAAGAAAGAAATCCAGGTTTGAATTAGATTACTCCTTGGATCCTTAAGGGTGAAGGACGAGGCAAAGACCATTAGAGGTTAGGTATTCTAGTGCTTGTTTAGAAACCTTTCAGGCACTCAGTTCTGCCCTTCCTTTTTTCCTCTGAATTGCAGAAAATTGGGGGAAGAATCCTTCTTTTAGTGAAGCTTCCAAATATTGAGAGATGCTATCCTTGGCGATTATTTTTCAATCTACCTTAAATTAAGATAACATAACAGCATGACCCTTTTTGGATTCTAAGTGCTAATGTGGAGGGTTGCTTGGTTGAATGGGGTGAGAAATTATTGAGGTGTTACAATTGAAATATGATGCAGCAGTTAGAATTAGGGTGGTCTGTAAAGTTGTGTTGCACTTTTTAGATTTCATATTTCAAGACTTATTAGGTATTCTGTTGATAATAGGATTGAAATATCAAGAAAGGCTTAGGGTCTCTAAAGTCCAAGCTATCACTTTTTTTCTACTGTCTTTTCTGTACTTATTCAGTGTTCTGTTGTCTCAGATAATATGTTTATGCCTGGTTCTTAAATTTTGCAGATGATGGTCAAGATATAGATGGGTTGCCAACTGAAGGCATAGAGATTACATGCTTCCATCTGGTAAGAACTCTCGATTTTCAATACTCAGTCTCAAAATTCAAGACTTTATACTCTATTCTTGGTACCAAAGTCTCGATATAAAATGCCCCCTCTGTAGTTGTTTTTATCATTCAAGTTTTTTGGTGCTTAGATAACATGTGAAATTGTAGATAGAATGGGCTAATTTAATTTACATTCTGAGTCCCCAAATATAGCATCAATTATCATGCATGTTGCAAACCTTTTAATTTTATCAAATTGCATCATTGAACTTCTGTTATTAATAAATTAGGTCACTAATGCTAATTATGTTACGTAATTCTAATGAAAAAAATGGCTCAACTTGCTTATGTAGCTCTGCATGAAATCTCAGAGTTAGTTGACTTCATTCAGAAAATAAATTGCATAGGCATTTTGAGTTAGCTTTTATATTAAAATTATTTAAATGAAATTAGTATAAATGATCTAATTTGTTAATAATGGAAGTATAGTGATGTAATTTGATGAAATTAAAGATTTGTGACTTGTATGAAAGTTGATTCTAAGTTCAATGACAGAGAATGTAAATTCCCTGATACAATGCATTAAATTGCTCAAAGCTATGGGAGCGAAAATAGCTATTTAACCTTCTTGGAAGAAAAGAAAAAAGAAAGAAGAATGAATTCAAATAAAGATTCTTTAGTAATTTTGCACTGAGAGAGTTTTTGCTACACATATACTATAAAAGAGGTTTTAGCTTGTGACTATGCTGGCTCTTGAAAAGAGGTAAATAACATAGTTGTCATCATTATTATTTATTATTATTTAATTTGACATTTCTTACCAAATGCAGGATGGTGCCCATTACATGATTTATACACCATCTGATCCACTACTATTTGTTGCTTTTAAGGTAACTATATGTATCCTTGAAAGAACTACTTTTTCGGACTTGAATGCGGTTGGAGTTCCAAAATTTATTGAATTGTATGCTAGTGTTTAAAGTCTGTATTTAAATTTGTGTCTACAAGCAATAGCTCGAGAACTACTAACAGGGAAATTAAAAATGAGAAAGAATCACTATGAAGGTTATGAATTGGAAAGCTGATGAAGCTGGTTTTGGTTTCTGCAGGATCAGAATGGAATTCTGCAAATTGCTGATGATGTAAGTAACATTTTACATCCTGCAATAGATATTATTGAAGTTTGTACTTTGACTACTTTGTTTTATGTTCCTCTAGATTATAACAGGACAATAATTTGTCCTATATATTCATGCTCTGTTATAAAAAAATATCCTATTGCAATGTACCACACTTGCTCCTGGTGTTCACTTGCATGTTAATGTGCATGTACACGCTGATTCTCATTTAGAAGCCTTCATCCACTAACTTAAATAATCTGCTAGTGTGATTAAATTCACAAAGTTCCCATCTATCCACATCAATTTGGATATGATACTTTAAACAAAAACAAAAATTATGATTTTGAGGGCTTTATGAAGCATATTGAGAGCCAAGGCAAGGGAGCATTTTGCTTGGCAGCAATCATCTGAAGGGGTATCAAATGTTGAATTCATTAAGACTGATTTCTCTTTCTGTGTGTATATATATATATTACGTGCATTGGAAGAGTTTCCTCAGTTGAAAGGAGTGAATGCCGCATTGGTGTTGCTGTCTTGTACTGTTTCCCTCATTTTGGCTTTTTAAACTAGTTTTTGTGAGCACAAATTTATATTTATGGTACGGCTCAAAGTAGTGTGTATCTTGTGGTAACAGGAACTCCTGGAAGACCCTGCTATCATGAGTGCCATTGATGAGGAAACTGAGTTTAATGCCTTAGTGGTATGCCACCCTACTAATTAATTACCTTACGCCTCAATCTACTGCTGAAATGACCTAATTATTGATTTTTCTGCCTTTCTTTTTTCCGTTGGGGGCAGGAAGAAGAAGCTGCTCTTCTTGAATCATTGTTGGGTGAAAGATGACCGGCTTGCTCGGTGTTTATTTGGAAGTAGCCCCTGAATTTTAACTTACTACCCCAACCCTTAGTACTTCTTCTCCACCCATTTCCCCTAAAAATGCAAGTAAAAAAGCTTGTAAAGAAAAAGAAAAAAAGAAAAGAGTAAATGATAGTTAATTTTGCTCTAAATTTACGAATTATGATTTGATGTTTAGTTCAATTGGCTATTTTCAGTTATATATTAGCAGTTGAATCGGTTTTTGGTTCAACCTTTGCATATGTGGGCATTGAGTTGAGAACTATTAGAAATAGAATTAAAATAAACACTTTTAATTGTTTAATAGAGGAATATGCTTTGATAATGATATATCACTGAGGGAGATGATGGTATGAAAATGGAGAATTAACATTGACAAGTGAAATGGTGTTTAAAGAAATTTGAAGAGGATCCCCATTCAACTCTTCAAGCACCACTAATAGATTTCCAGTAGGGTTGAGGAATGAGCGAGGCACATGGTACCTACAATTTTAGCATATATTCGATTAAGTTTGTGCATAAATTAATCAAATTGGAAATTATATAACTTACAAGGTTTGGGAGGGGTTTCCTTTAGAAGTAAGGAATGAAACCCAATAGCGACCAATGCTTTGTTCATTCACCCAAACTTCTCCTTTTTGCATTGAACTCATGTTCAAGGCAATTGGTTCATCTCCAATGGGTGCATCAAACGTTGTCTGCCAAATTAAAACATTATTTATATATATGGTTTCATTGTTTTAATTTAAAATGTTTATCAAATTTAAATAAGTTGAATTTTTTTATACTTCAAATTTAATTGATTAATAATGTGTTTTTCATATTTTCTTTTTTTTTAAATATATTTTCAATTTCATTTAACAAAACTTAGGTCCCGCTTTTCTTTTCGTGTTGAAAAATATGTGATTGGTAGAAAATTTTTAAAATGATTTTTGAAAATGAAAATGAAAATATGAGAAAAATTAGAAATGACAGAAAATAATTTTCACTAAAATAATTTGTAAATGTGAAAAAATTTAAAAAACAATGGTTTTAACTTTAAATGAATTGATCTTGGTTCAAACTTATATAAGCTCAAAATTCAAAAAATATTTTTCAAAAGCTTTTCAAATATTAAATTTAATATCCTAGTTCGATTCCATATAAAGTGAGTTTTTTATTTTATTTTTATGTTTATATTATAGAGAAATTATGATCAAACATGTTTTCAAAATAAAATTACAATTTTAAAAATAGAAAATGAAAATTGAGAATAGAAAATATTTTAAAAACCAAACTCGAGTCCTATTTTTTCCAAAATTTGAAATTAAAGAGTAAATTATTTTTAAATGAAAATAAAAATAAAACAATAAATATTCTCTTAACACCAAGCTATTGTAATGTATGTGCAAAAGTTGAAGCTTACCTTGTACCAAGTGAGTGATTTATTTGTAGAGTCATCAATCTCACTCCACTCCACCTCCTCCAAACTTTGTTCTTTGAACACTTGTAACTTTTCCCCTTCCAAACCAATCTACAATTACATAAACAATTAATACAGCTACACATACCCTACCTCTTTCAACTCATTTATGAATTTAAAACACTTCAAATAAAATATAGATGATATATATATACCTGATATCCCCATGTATAATTGGTAAAGTCGTATATGTAAGATTCGGAGCATCGAATGGTAACTTTAGTCAATCCAGCATATCTACTCTCTAAAAAAGCTCCCGAGTCCTTCAAATACAGTCATTTTAACTTAAACATGTGTTATTACTTCATTTATTCTTTAATTAGTTGCTTATAGATATGTATATGTATATATTAGAGAGAGAGATTACCGGCAATCCAACCATAACACTGAGTATGGATACATTGTTGATACCATCAATTAAGGTAATGGGTATGTCCATGCTAAATCCTTTAGTATCATGGCTTCCATGTCCAGCTTCTGACCAAACGTATGTACACATCAATTGTTAATAAATCTTATTGATAGGGTGCATTATATTCTTATATAAGACATAAATACTATGGTAAAAGAAATAGTTTATGAGGAGATGGGAAAATTGTACCTATAAATATGGTGTTGATATAGGCATGCACAACGTGTCCAAGGGACTCAACGTGAAGCACAGGTTGAGGGCAAGTTGAATTGGGTTGAAAGCTGTTTTCAATATTATGCCGTTTGTTAGCATTCACTTATTATTTTATTATGGGAAAAAAAACTAATTAATTAAGAAAAAGGAGATACATAAGGTACCTGAATGTATACCAAAGGTAATCAGATTTATCTTGGGTTGTATTCATGTGTTCCAACAATGAATTAAAACGCAATGAGGTATCTAAAAAGTTTGGGATGTCTTCTTTGAATTCTTTCCACATATCTACTTCATTAAACATTTTGGTCAATGTTGTAATTCTCTTATTCGGCTTTGTGCTCACCTGCCATTTTAAATAACTTTGTGTTATTTTGTATCGTATTGTATATGGGGTAGGGGATAGGATGACACGGTTTGAACATGTGTTTGATGAGAACTTTAGTCACCGCTCCATACAAGTCAAGATTAAATTCTAGTCATTTTAAGAACTTACTTGTTTTATGAATCGCATACAAGGATTAGCTTATGTACGTACAACTTAAGCTATGCTTGTCTTTCTAATAGTCAATGAACTTGATTCAAAGTATAAAATAGCCTATTAATTTATACTAAAAATAAAGTGCTTCACTAAATTTAATATCACGAGTCAAGCGACACTTTGACATCATCGTTAACCCACTTTATAGCAATGATTAAGATGTTGGGTATTGACACCTATGTCCAGGGATCAAACCTTATGACACACACCCCTATCCCAACTTGATTTTACCAATATACACATATAAAAGTAGCCAAGAAATAAATGTAAATGTATGGCACTATAGATATCCTTATTATTAGAAAAAAAGAAATTGAAAAACAAGTCTACCAAATTTTCGATGAAGGGGTTATTCGCCCAAGTACCAATGCTTTCTCGTCTCCGGTGCTAGTTAAGAAGAAGGATAACATTTGTGTTTTATATGGACTATCAAACTTCAATGCAACCATTGTCAAGGATCAGTTTCCAATTCCCACGATAAATGAGTTGTTCGACAAGTTAGGAGTGTTGCTATTTTCTCCAAGTTGGATTTGTTAGCATGATACCATCATATTTGGGTTCACCATGATGCACAAGGGTTGTTATGAGTTTCTCGTCATGTTGTTTGGGTTGACGAATGCACCTTCGAATTTTCATGCCACCATGAACGACATATTCAAGAAGTTCTTGCATGAGTTCGTGCTAGTTTTTCTTCTTTTTTTTTTTATGATGTACTCGTCTATGGCAAAAACCTCTTGCGAGAAAATAGGTCGATAGTTAAATGCTCAAAGTGTGTGTTTGGACAAGATACCATTGTTACGAGATGGCCAACCATGAAATGGTGAACACATATGGCAAACAGTCCAATTGGCGAACAACATAAATAGCGAACAATTCAATTGGCAAACACACGTGGCGAACAACATAAATAGCAAACAATTCAATTGGCAAACACACATGGCGAACAACATAAATGGCAAACACACGTGACGGACAGTCCAAGCATAAGTCACTTGGCGTACAGTCAAAATATGAAAAGGATGGCAAACTGTCATGCGAGTGATGCATTGATAATTGACTTCTCCTTGAAAAGATGTTTAGATGCTAGTTTTATCATGTTAACCTTTGCATACAAGTTATATTTTCTCAATTTTTTAGGAGATTAGATGTTTCTAGTAGAGTACGAGGAAAGAAATCTTGTTATAAATAGTAATATTTCTCTTGTTGAAAAATTAATGAAAATATTAGCAGATTAATTTCATATTGCTATCATACTCATTTCTTCTCCATTTTTCTTTTTCTTAGTTCATATCTCCAACAATTGGTATCAAGAGCCAATCATCCTAGAGGGCTATTGTTCCTTTTTGAGTTCTTTGTCGAGAAAATCTATTTGTTTAAAAAAAATGTTTTTATCAAATTTTTCACCACCTTCACCTCTTGTCTTCATTGGTGAAAACTACTACATTTAGGTAGTCAAGATGAAAACCTACCAACAAGCATTTGACTTGTGAGAGGTTGTAAATGCTGATATCGAGCAACCACTATTAAGGGCTAATCCTATAGTTGCATAAATTAGGCAACACAACGATGATCGTGCAAAAAGATAAAAGGCAATGTTTTATCTTCAAAATGGTGTCTCTGATGTGATATTCACACAAATCATAGCATGTGAGACTCTAAAACAAGCTTGGGGTAACCTAAATGAAGAGTTTCAAAGATCAGACTAGACTAGACAATAGCAACTCATTAATCTCAAGATAGATTTTGAGAATTTGAAAATGAAGGAGGTTGAAACAGTAAATCAATACTCAGACAGGATAATGGCAATGGTAAATAGCATCATGCTACTAGGAGATCAGTTTATAGATAACAGGGTAGTTGAAAAGGTCATAACTACACTTACTAAGCTGTAAGAGTAAAAAATATCTTCTCTTGAAGACTTGAGAGACCTATCTACGATCTCCTTATCTGAGTTGATAAATGCCTTGTATGCTCAATAGCAAAGGAGAGCACCAAGGTTGTAAAAGCACGTTGAATGAGCTTTTCGAGCTAGAAGAATTGAAAGTGCGAGCTGTCCAAGTTAGGAGGGAAATAAAAGCTGGTTAGAAAAGAAAGAGAAGCCAAGGAGAGATAGTGGGAAAAAGAAACATCCACCATGCTCTCAATGTAAGAAAACCACTCATCTGGAGAGGTTTTGTTGGTTTAAACCAGACATACAATATAAATCCTACAAGCAGTTTGGACACATAGAGAAAGTATACAAGAACAGATGGTGAACCCAATAATAATAACCATAATAACAAAATGTTTAGGCCTAAGCAGCTGAGGGAGATCATGCTAAGGAGGAGCAAGTGTTTGCAGCCTCTTGTTTTGCATCTAGAAGTAAAGTCGCAAAGGGTTGGTTGATCGAAAATGGTTGCACCAGCCATATGACCTCAGATGAAAACATCTTCAGGAAGTTAGATAGAAGTTGCATTTCAAGAGTGAAGATTGGAAATGACGAACTCATTCAAGCTAAGAGTAAAGGTGATGTGCTGATCAGTACGCTATCAGGTACTAAAGTAATTTTGAATTTTTTTTTAATGCCTGAAATAAACCAGAATCTTCTTATGATTGGTCAACTGTTTGAAAAAAATTATAATGTTGTTTTTAAATATAGTGGTTGCATTATATTGGATTCATTGGGACAAGAAATTCTAATAGTCTTTGTGAAAAATAAAATAGAATAAAATAAATAAAAATAAAGAACACATAAATTTTACGTGGAAACCCTTTCGGAAAAAAACCACGAGGCGAGAGAAGAAAATTCACTATGTCGAAAAATTTTTCTCAAATACAAGAGGAATAGACTATGTCTATTTATAGGCTTGCAAAGCCATATTCTAGTAGGATTGAAACACCTTATCCTAATCAATATAAAATAGATGGAGTTTAATAAGGTTTAAAACCTTATTCTAAAATAAAATAAAAGAAGTCTAGTTCTATATGGATTTTACTTTTATTTTATTTTCCATCGTATTTTATTTAAATAAGAATTTGGGTCACTTAATTCTAACAATCTCCACCTTGACACAAATTCTCAATGAACAAGTTCTTCATCGCGAACTTTCAATAAACAAGTTCTTCACCTCTTCCAAAAACCCCTTAAGGGTTTAACTTCAACAATGAACACCAACCAAGTCTAAGCAATGCTCAAACTTGGTTATAGGAAGTGACTTAGTCATCATATCTGCAGGATTTTCATGAGTGCTAATTTTGCTCACAACAATATCACCACGAGCAATAATATCACGAACAAAATGATACCGAATATCAATGTGTTTTGTTCTCTCATGAAACATTTGATCTTTTGTAAGAAAGATGGCACTCATCGTCACAAAATATCGTGCCGATTTGAAGGTCTTCATTGAGTTCACTAAATAGTCCTTCAACCAAATAGCTTCTTTACAAGCCTCAAGAATCGCCATGTACTCACTTCATGGTAGACAAAGCGATCGTAGTTTGCAAAGTGGCTTTCCAACTAATTGCACAACCTCCGATTGTAAAGACGTAACTCGTGAGAGATCTTCTTCTATCAAGGTCTCCAAAGAAAATCAGCATCAACATACCCTATAACTCCATCTTTAGTTCTTCCAAACTGTAAGCAAACATTAGTAGTGCCTCGTAAGTATCTTAAAATCCACTGAATCGCTTTCCAGGTGTTCTTTACCAGATTCGCCATGTATCTCGCTAATCTGACCGATCGCATATGATAAATCGGGCGTGAACAAACCATAGCATACATGAGAGATCCTCTGCACTAGAGTATGGAACATGTGACATGTACTCAATCTCATTATCGATTGAGGAGATAAGGTAGATGAAAGTCCGAAATGGTCGCTAAAGGAGTACTAACAGCTTAGCACTCTGCATATTGAACTCGCAAAGAACTTTCTCAATGTACCCTTCCGACTTAGGTACAATTTACTTGCTTTTCTATCTCGAGAATCTCCATACCAAGTATCTTCTTTGTTGGTCCTAAATCTTTCATCTCAAATTCTTCACTTAGTTGGGCTTTAACCTTTCTTATCTCTCTTTATCTTTTGTCGCTATCAACATGTCATCAACATAAAGAAGTAGATACACAAAGAACCATCAACGTTTTTCTTAAAGTAGACACAACTGTCAAAACTACTTCTTTTGAAATCATGAGAAGTCATAAAGGAATCAAACCTCTTGTACCAATTGTCTTGGTGATGCTTTCAAACCGTAAAGGGACTTTTTCAACAAGCAAACATAGTCCTCTTTTTCGAGACTATAAAACCCTCTGGTTGTTGCATGTAAATATCTTCCTCAAGTTCTCCATGCAAAATGCGCTTTTACATCTAACCGCTCAAGCTCCAAATCATGCATGGCAACAATACCAAGCAAAGCTCGAATCGAACTATGCTTAACAACTGGAGAGAACACATCTGTGAAGTCCACTCGAATTTGATCAGTAACCCTTTGCAACAAGCCTTGCTTTATATCCGGGTTCTTCAACTCCCGAGTCCCTTCTTTCTTTTAAACACCCATTTACAACGAATGACCTTTTTACCTTTAGGAAGTTTTACAAAATCCCATGTTCTGTTTTGTGGAGTGATTCCATCTCCTCTTGCATAGCAAACATCCACTTTTCTCGAGTCTTCACACTAATCGCCTCGTAATAATTAAATGGCTCTTGATTCGCATCTATATCTTCACCACATTTAAAGCATAAGCAACTAGATCAACCTCGGCATACTTCTTTGGAGGTTTAATTTCTCTTCTTGTCCTGTTTTTGGCGATAGAGTATTGCGGTGATGAAGCAACTCTATTCTCAATTTTGTACCGGCTTGAGGAGTTGATTCGTATTAACTGATGCTCCACCGCTTTTGGTTTTCTTTATTGGAAGAGTCTTTAAGAGATAAGTTAGGTAGCATAGCGGTTTCATCAAAACAACATCTCTGCTAATCACAACTTTTCTATTTTCAGACACCATAACTTATAGCCTTTTACACCAGCTTTATAACCAAGAAAACGCATTTAATGGATCTCGGTTCCAATTTTCCATTATCAACATGAGCATACGCAGACACCCAAAAATCTTTAAATCGTAATAATTAGCGGATTACGGACCATACCTCTTGTGGAGTCTTTTCTCAATGGCAACGGATGGAGATCGGTTGATCAAAAACATGCGAGAGAGGTCGTCGCCAAAATGACTTCGTAAGTTGGCATTTGACAACATACATCGAACCTTCTCCATGATCGCTCTGTTCATTCTTTCTGCAACGCCGCTTTTGTCGTGGAGTATGACGAATCGTCAAGTGTCTCATGATCCCTTCGACTTGCACAATCTATTAAACTCATCGTAGCGTAACTCTAAGCCATTGTGCATGCGGAGGTATTTTATCTGCTTTTCCGTCTGTTTTTCAATCATAATTTTCCAAGACTTAAATGTGGAAAACACATCGCTTTTCGCTTCGTGAAGAACGCCCAAACTTTTCTCGGAAAATCATCAATAAAGGTTAGCATATAATTAGCTCCACCTCTCGAAGGCACTCGGACGGCCCCACGGATCGTAATGGATATACTCCAACGCTTCCTTCGTGTTATGGATTCCTCTAGTGAATCGAACTCTCTTTGCTTCCCAAAACACAAAGGTGCTCACGAAATTCGGTTTGCAAATTCCTTGCCCATTAAGAAGTCCTCTTTGCTTAATTCGCCATGCCATTCTCACTCATATGCCCTAGGCGCATATGCCAAAGTTTAGTAATATCATCATCGACAAGGAAGAGGAAGGCAATTGCATCACCAATAATGATAGAACCACAGAAACATATAACTTGGCAATCTTTCTTTGCCCTTTCATCACAACAAGGACCCTTTGGAAATCTTTAAAACCCCACTTTCAACTGTGTATCTGTGCACTTTTGAATCAAGAGTACTCAACGAAATTAAATTTCTTTTCAATTCGGAACATGCCGCGTCACTAAGTGTTCGACAACTCCATCAAACATCTTAACTTTAATTGTTCCAACACCGCGATTTTACATGAAGCATTATTTCCCATCAAAACAACACCTTCAGATCTCGTTTCATAAGTTGTAAACCAATCCCGATTGGGACTCATGTGGAAGGTGCAACTGAATCAAGTATCCACTCGCCACTTTAGAATCATTGATGAAGCAACTAGAAGTTCACCATCATTGTAGTCTTCTACAACATCGCCTTCACCGAATTTTCTGGTCAGTTTTCCTTTTGATTCGCAGCCTCCCTTTTAATCTTATTTTGTAGCTTATAGCACTCAGATTTAATGTGCCCTTTCTTCTTGCGAAGTTGCAAGTTTTACCTCTGCTTGAAGATTTCGATCTACCCTTAGATTTACCACGAGGATTCCGTTCTGTGTTCTACCACGATCATCATCAACATTCCGGTCTTGTCTCCCACGAACAATGAGACCCTCTCCCCGAGAGTTGGGTTTAACCACAAGATGCTTCATCTTATCATACGAGGTTAAAGAATCATAAACCTCATCAACCTGTGAGAGACTCGCGCTATATAAAATCGTGTCTCTAAAGGTTGAATAAGACGGGGTAACGAACAAAGTAGAATCAACCCTAGATCTTCCTTATCATCTTGAACCTCCATGGCCTCCAAGTTTGAGAGAATTTCTTTAAACACCATTAAGTGTTCGTGTCTGACGCACCTTCCTCCAAACGATGAGCATAAAGACGCCGCTTCATATGCAACTTGCTTGTTAGAGTTTTCGACATACATATTTGTTCTAGCCTCTTCCATAATGCAATGGCGCTTTTCTCTTTCATCACATCCTGCAAAATTTCGTTGGACAAATGCGTATGTAATTGTGTTAATGCCTTTCGATCCTTACGCTTCTTCTCTTCATCTGTTAATGTCGAAGGCATCTTATCTATCCCTAGCAGGCATCCTCTAGATCCATCTGCAAGAACGCTTGCATCTTAATTTGCCACAACGCAAATCGGTGTTGCGATCCAACAATGAATTTCATACTTCAAAGACGCCATTACCGTGATCGAGATGAATAACCCTAAGCTCGATACCAATTTGTGAAAAATAAAATAGAATAAAATAAATAAAATAAAGAACACATAAATTTTACGTGAAACCCTTTCGGAAAAAACCACGCAGAGGAGAAGAAAATTCACTATGTCGAAAAATTTTTCTCAAATACAAGAGGAATAGACTATGTCTATTTATAGGCTTGCAAAGCTATATTCTAGTAGGATTGAAACACCTTATCCTAATCAATATAAAATAGATGGAGTTTAATAAGGTTTAAAAACCTTATTCTAAAATAAAATAAAAGAAGTCTAGTTCTATATGGATTTTACTTTTATTTTATTTTCCATCGTATTTTATTTAAATAAGAATTTGGGTCACTTAATTCTAACAGTCTTAATGAAAGAAAGAAGCTTTGTGTTGGATTATAATCAAGTGGCCTCAAGTGCTTATACCAGTACAGTAGATGAAACTAATCTTTGGCACAAAAGACTAGGACACATAAATTATAAGTCCCTTAGTCAAATGTGCAAGATCTAGTTGAGAATATGGCCAGAGTTGAAGATTAAAAAAGTGTTTGCGAAGTCTGTCAACTGCAGAAACATGCTACGCTTCCATTTCCAACGAACAGAGCTTAGCGTGCTAATAAAAAACTCCACTTAGTCCATGCAGATGTTTGTGAACCTATACGAACCGGGTCACTGAGTGGCAGTAGTATTATGTTTTGTTTATTGATGACTATACAAGTTTTTGTTAGGTCTATTTTATGCAACATAAGTTTAAAATAGCTGACAATTTTTGGAAGTTCAAAACCATGGTAGAAAATCAAGCCAGTAGCAAGCTTAAGATACTCAGATAAGATAATAAATCTGAGTACACCTCAAAAAAGTTTCAAAAGTTTGGTGAAAAGGAAGGGATTCAACACCAGCTCACCAACTTCGACACTCCTTCGCAAAATAGAGTATGTGAAAGAAAGAATAGGACAGTTATGGACATGGCGAGCTGCTGATTGTTTCAAAATAACATGTCAAATAGATTTTGGGTTGAGGCAGTAAATACCTTAGTATATCTGTTCAACAGGCTGCCAACCAAGGTTGTAAAGGAAAAGACTATTCAAAGCATGGTATGGGCATAAACCTTCATTTTCTCATCTAAAAATATTTGTTTGTATTTGTTTTGTTCATATACCATAAGTGAAAATAAGTACACTTGAAAAGAGGTTGCAGCTTGGGATCTTTTTGGGATACAGTTGTAATAAGAAGGGTTATAGAATTTTTTATCCTTTCTCTAATAAGATCATTGTGAGTAGAGATCTGAAGTTTGATGAAGGGAAAACATGGAACTGAGATGCTAGTAAAGTTGAGTTACTCGAGCAAGGAGAACTTAAGCTAGGTTTCGAACCTACCAATGATCAAGTTGAAAATGAAAAGTTTGATGATAGTCTAGTGAAAGGCACTCGACAAATCATTGAAATCTATGAAAGAGCTGATGTAGCAATCTTTAAGCCAAACCAAATTCGAAGAAGCTGAAGCAATTAAAGGCTGGAAAGAAGCAATGCTAGCTGAGTTAAAGATGATTCACAAAAATCAGATTTGGGAACTTGTTGATAGACCATCACATAAAAAATTTATTGGTGTCAAATGGGTGTTCAGGACCAAACTAAATGTTGATGGCTCACTCAACAAGTTCAAGGCAAGACTGGTTGAGGATTGATTATTTGGAGACATTTGCACCAGTAGCAAGGTTAGACACAATCAGATCGCTAATGGCTTTAACACCACAAATAGGTTAGAGAATCTATCAGTTGGATGTCAAATAAGCTTTTTTAAATGGTTACTTGCAATAAGATATTTCCGTGGAACAACCACCTGGTTTCACAGTCAAAAGAAGTGAATAGAAGGTTTACAGCCTTAACAAAGCCTTGGGCTGAAATAAGCTCCAAGGGTTTTGTATATAAGGATTGATAAGTATTTGCTAAGCTTGGGATATAAGAAGAGCCTAAGTAAACCTACTCTTTATGTTAAGAAAGCTGGTGAGGTCACAACATTGATTGTTCCATTATATATTGATGACTTGCTAGTAATTGAGAGTAATAATGACTTGGTAAAAGAATTTAAGCTATAAATGGAGAAGATGTTTGTGATGTTAGACCTTAGAAAAATGAGATACTTTCTGGGCATGGAAATAGAACAAGTTTAGGAAAGGATATTCATTAGTTAACTAAGCTTTGCCTCAAAGATCTTGGAAAGGTTTTGCAGGGATAGGTGTAAACCAGCAAGCACACCTGTAGCACTTAGTGAAAAGCTTGGCAATAATGAAGATTTTGAGAGGGTCGATGAGAGAAATTCCCGAAGTCTTATTGGTTCCCTGTTGTATTTGATAGCAACACAATATGATATTATGTATGTAGTAGGTTTGCTATCAAAGTTCATGCATTGCTATAATATATCACATTTTAAGGCTACTAAAAGAGTGCTAATATATATAATAAAAAAACTACCAATTTTGAGGTTTGCTTTGCGAAGGCGGACACATTGAAGCTTGTGGGGTACACTAAAAATGATTGGGCTGGATCAGTGAATGACATGTGAAGCATCTTTGGATATTTTCTCACTTGGATCCGTCGTACTCTCTTGGAGTTCGAAGAAGCAACTAACTGTTGCTCAGTCCATAGCTAAGGCGAAGTATATAACTGTGGCAGAAGCAGTCAACTAAGCAATTTGGTTGAGAAAAATTTGAAGTGACTTAAATCTTGTACAGGTTGAAGAAATGCAAATTTTCTATGATAATCAATTTGCTGTGGCAATTACAAAGAATACAGTCGTCCATGGGAAGACAAAACATTTCAAGATCAAGTACCACTTCGTAAGGGAAGTTGAACAAATCAATGAAGTAACTTTGGTTCATTACAGTTCAAAAGTTCAACAAACATATATTTTGACCAAACCTCTTAGAAAAGTGATGTTTAAAAAATTAAGGAATGAAATTGGTGTTCAAAGCATGAAAGCCAATGAGGAGTGTTGCGAGATGACCAACCATGCAACAGTGAACACACATGATAAACAACATAAATGGCGAACAGTCTAATTGGCGAAAAACATAAATGTCAAACAGTTTAATTGGCGAACACACATGGCGAACAACATAAATTGCGAACACACATGGTGGACAATCCAAGCATGAGCCATTTGGCACACAGTCAAAATATGATAAGGATGGCGAACAATCATGCGAGTGATGCATTGATAATTGACTTCTCCTTGAAAAGATATTTAGATGCTAGTTTTGTCATGTTAGCCTTTGCGTACAAGTTATGTTTTCTCAGTTTTTTAAGAGATTGGACGTTTTTAATAGAGTAAAAGGAAAGGAATCTTGTTATCAATAGTAATTTTTTCTTGTTGAAAAATTAATAAGAATATTAGTAGATTAATTTCATATTGTTATCATACTCGTTTCTTCTCTACTTTTATTTTTTCTTAGTTCATATCTCTAACATTTGAGTACTTGGGTCATTAAGTGACGAAGGATGGGCTGCAAATGGATTCCATTAAAGTAGCTATAGTATAATAATAGCTCACACCAACTATTATGAAGGAGGTTTGTGGATTTTTCAGACTAGTAGGATAATATGGTTGATTCATTCAAGGGCTTTCTTGAAAGGCTGCGCCACTGACCAATTTGTTAAAAAAAGATTCATTTCATTGTTTTGATGAGTCACAAGCCACTTTTGAATATGTTAAGATACTTTGAGCTAGCCATTATACTAGCTTTGACAAATTTTAGCGCTCATTTCACAATGGAGACTGATGCATCTGGTGTAGGGATTAGGATTGTATTGATTCAGTGGGGATGACCAATAGCATATTTCAATTAGAAACTCAGCCTTCATATTTGAAATGCTTCTACATATCATTGTGAAATGTATGCCATCACTCAACCTGTAGGAAAGTAACAAAAGTATGTGTTGGACCGTTGATTTATGGTCATGACTAATCACCAACAATTTAAAGATTTAACCGCTCAGACAATCTAAATATCGAAACAACAACAATGGTTGTTTAAATTTATTGGGTTAGATTTTGATATCCAATATAGATTTGGGTCATTGAACCCTAGAGTCAACATTCTTTCACGTAAACCAAGTGGTATTTATTTGGCTTTCATAATGTCGAGTTTTGATATCCTAAAGGATATAAAGCTAGTAAACCGTGACAATGAAGAGGTATAACATTTGAGTGAGTGTGCACAATTAGGAGATTCACAGTATGTTGATTATACGATCCAATGTCTTATTATGTAAGGGCTAAATAATGATACCCAACATGCCGTATCTTAAGGCCCGATTACTACGGGAATTTCATGGGACTATTATGGGGGGCATACCAGAGTTCTATGCACTAACCACAGCTTAAAAACCAACTTTTACTAGGTGAATATGAAAAAAAAAGATGTACAAAGGTATGTGCTTGAGTAATAAACTTGTCAAAGAATAGAGAGTGATCAATTGAGCCCGTTGGCTTTCTAAAATCAAATGCTAAGGAAACTATTATGGTAGTGGTGGATCGTTTGACCAAATATGGCCATTTTTTTTGCTTTGTCAAAATATTAAATTAGTGAGACAATGGTTGTTGTATTTGTGGGGGGAGATTGTTAAATCACATATCATTCTAAAGTTCGTGGTGGGTGATGGTGACAATATATATTTTAGTGAATTTTGGCTAGAGTTGGCCCAATTGCATGACATTTCACTGGGGTTTTTTAGCCTATCACCTTCAATCAAGTGATCAAATGAAGGCCCTAAACTATTGTCTTAAGATGTATTTGAGATGCTCTGCTGGTGATGGTTTGACGATATAGGAAGGGTATTTGTCTTGGGCTAAATATTGGTACACATATCCTTCCAACCTTGATTAAGTACAATGGTGGTTCTTCTAGGAATAATGGAGTTGATAAGGCATTGCAGGAAAGGGATGAGATTTTACGAGAACTAAAGCATAATCTGGTTCATGCTTAGAATAGGATGAAGTCTCTAGCTAATCACAAGCGTCAGGATGTTAATTTAGAAGTGAGGATTTAGGTGTTTTTTCAACACAACCTTATCTTCAAATTTTTATTCGTTCATGCAAACAACAAAAAGATGAGTCCTAAATATTTTGGACCCTATAAGATACTTAAAAAGGTGGGTTCAATTTCTTACAAGCTTCAGCTTCCTAATTCTGTCTAGATTCACCCCGTTTTTCATTGTCTCTTTTTAAACCTTGCTATGGCAGTCCACAACAACATGTCACTCGTATGCCATTATTGGTTGACTCTTCAATTGAATCTTCTATGAACCTTGAGGACAAGGTTCCTTTACAAGCGTGAGGTAATGTTATGTCCACAAAGCTAGGTTAAAAACTGCTATCTCAGCAAGTAATAGTAGCCAAGGAAGAGTACACGTGAGCGAAGATATCCTCAGGCGCTTACTAATTATGTTTACTTTGTTATAACCGCTTTGCTTGGTTAATAAAGGTAGGCAATGGGCGATGGCGAGGTAGGCAAGCTGTTAACTCAGTTCTCTTTTCCTCTTTTTCTCTTTTCTTTATTCTAGTATTCTGTTGATTTTATAATTTTCTTTCTTATTGGTTGTATTGCACTTTCAATACATTAATCAATTCAATTATTGTTTGTCTTGAGTTCATAACAAGGAGCGAAACCATAACATACCTTTGCAGTGTTGAAAACCATGTTTTGACAATCTGGTAGAATGCCAATAGACTTGGGTAACAATTCAAATGAATTGTTTTGAAATTGCACTGTAACATTTTTTGTAGCATCATTGTTTACAAGAAATGCAACACAAGCTCCCGTTCCTTCTTTAAAAACATAAGCCTAATCCAAATAAAATAATTAAATCCAACTTAAGTAATTGACATTAATTTATGAATAATTCTTTTAAAGTGCAATTCTTGAATAAAAATCATATATGGTATTTGGTCTAAAACACTTCATCACCTGTTGTAGTGGGCCTATTGAGAAATTACTTTGCACTCCTTGTAATAAAGGTGTGGAGCAATTCTTTATCACAATATGCAACTCTTTAAGATGACCCCATTTTGGTTGTCTTAGTAAACCTGGATGTTCATTCCATATCAATCATATTCAACTTGTTGCAATATTATTTTACATGCAAGAAAATAGCTATAAGATGGATACAACTCACCATATTCATCAAGAGGAGCTTGGTCATAATAACTAGTTATCACATAAGCCGATGTCGTCCTTCCAAAATTTGTTCCACCATGGTACTATATTATTTATGAAAAATTATTTGGTTAAACTATTGATTAAGGTACTGTGAGATGTATTGTTAACATATAAGCTTACCATGTAATAGTTTATGTAACTTCCTTTTTTTGCTATGAAAAGTGCAACATGAAATGCAATATCTTCAGCAGATCTTATGTATGGTTCACCACCATATACTTGATAGCTTTAAAAATAAATGTGTAAATTAGTAACTATAATTAAAAAAAAAACCTTTTAAAGCTACAACTATATCAATAGTTTCAATTAGAATAAATCATTACAAGTATTGAACTAAATAACTAGTTCAACAACTAAGTAACATAAATCAAAGGAAAACCTAGACATTTACATAAAATGGGACTTAAACTTAGGATTTTAAAGTACCCATGGCCTCAACCTTACCATTGAGCTACAAATAAAAAAAAACCTTTTATAACCAATTTGAAAAGCTACAGGTATCAATTAGCATATGTTTAATAACAACTTATAATTAAGTAGCATATGATGCAGTGACTTAATAGCAAATAGGAGGCTCAAAAACCTTATTTTTCATATTCAAGTTCGACATGAATTGATCTAAATGTATTTTGATTTGTCAGTTCAAGTTTAGTTAATTATTTAGTGTTTTATGAGTGTAATAAAGAAAACATGGGTAAAAGCTTACAAAGAAGTCCAGTTTTCTGTCCACATAGATGGCTTGTTGGGTGAGTTGGGACCTCCGAAAGTTTCCCCACATCTCATACCGTTACATGTATTAATCTACAACATAATAAACAACCTTACATTCTTTTGGTCTATTAAACAAATTAAGAACATAAATTCCAAACCAAAGAAGGAAAAAATGATAATGAGTAAATAGGAGGAACTGAACCACTGGATCAGGAGCATCAGTTTGCTTGCACATCACCCATGGCACACCAGTTTCAAGTTCGACCCCCATTTTTGCAGCCCATTTAACATAAATAGGTCCTTTTTCATGGAAAGCTGCTTCCACATTTTGATATTCATTCTCTATCTACAAATTACATACATACATTCATATATATAGAAATATTGGTTCATACTTTTTGGGGGGAAATTAAACAATGAGGCAATTGATTAGCTAGGTTTATTAATTTACCTGTGATAATATGATTGGGCCTCCTTGTGAAGCATATAAACCTTCTGACTTCATCAAGTTTACTATCTTTGTAGTAAAGTTTTGCATGTAGAACTAAAACAAGCGAATAATTACTACTAATTAATACAAATTAAGGTAAAACAAATTATATATTTTTTAAAAAATATGAACAAAGAGTGCATATATTAGAATTTTTAATTTACAAATTAAAAATAGATAGAAAAAGAAGAATATGAACCAAATTAAATAATGAGTCAAAATCAAATGTACCTTAAAGGGCTCATTATCTGTTCGATAAACAATACCAGGGACGTCATGCAACCAAAATGGAAATCCCCTAAAACCAAATTTACCAAATTCTAGTTACGCACAAGTCAATAACCCAAAAGTAACAAATGAATGTGAGACAAATGGAAAAAAATAATGTTGAAGCTAGCTTCATTAAAGAAAATATGGGTCTAACTCACCCATAAGTCCATTCACTCTCAATAAAAGGTCCAATCCTAAGGCAAGCATAAAGCCCTTGAGCTTGAATTTCCTTAATGAATTTCACCAAATCATATCTTCCACTGAAATCATACTACCAAAAGCAAAATAATAAAAGGATTTTGTGAATAAACATTTATGCAAATATAGAAATATAGCTCACTTGGGTTCTACTTAGATGTTCTAACCTGACCAGGTTGGGGCTCATGCAAATTCCAGAATACATATGTCTGAATCACATCAACTCCACCTTCCTTTGCTTTGCCTATTAAAGATGACCACATCTACATAGAAACTTGAAACTTACTCATAATTACATAATCAAGTTTGTCTTTCAACCAAAATGTTTTCATTTCTTTTTTAAGCTCGTTCTTCAACAAAACACCAATTCAATATGCAAAGTTCATGTAGGGATAGTGATGTATGGAGAATTATGGAGAACTTGTTAGTTAGCTAAAGGCATAATAATGGAGGGAAAGTCTCCTAAGGACTGTTAGCAAAAATTAGAAATAACAAAAAAGTTTGAGCTCTTTAGCCATTTTGATTAGTCATTAGATAATTAATTATAGAATCCATTACTTAGCCTTGTATGTAAAGACATTTAAGAGGTATGAGATGATATAACTGAAATTATACTCAATTTCTCTCTATGCTATTCTTTTCAACATTCCCAATTATCCAAGCACTTAGCACATTTGAGAGTTGATCTTGATTCTTAATTTTCCTAAATTGCTAATTTGAAATGCATATATAAGCTTAGTATCCAAGCCAATATCTTAGCACCATGGTTGATTTCAAATTAAATGAGATGATTAGAAGAAACTATTAAGGAGTTGGTTAACAAGAGTTAGAGCCAAGAAATTTACCAAGAAAATGTTATCTTAACCTTCTCAGAGTTATCACAACTTTGAATGTTCAACATAACTAAATAATGTCCCAAACATAACATCTTAAAGCTCTAAAAATCCACAAAACTAGGTAATTTTCAGCTAGATAACCAAAGGTTGATTTCTTTCATTTTAATGGTGATGACCTCTAAGGCTAGTTGTTCAAGTGTTTGCAATTTTTCAAAATAGAATATTCCATAATCGAAAAGAACAATCTTAAAATAATACTAATTAATTTAAAAGGAAAAGCACTACACTATCACCAAAATTGGATCAAGTACAAGGGTGGAGTGTTGCCTACATGGGCAACCTATTTATAGGCCTTAAAAGAAACTATTGAAGATAAAAATTTTAGTGTTCCAATGATTGAATTTCTCAATTTGAAAACAAATATATATGGCCTTTGAATATCAAGATAAGTTTGTTTCTTTGTTATAAGGAGTTGAGCTATTAGAGGAATATGTAATTACCTTATTCCTTAAGGGTTTCAAGATTTATATACAGTAATCTACAAGGATTTTATGCCTAAGAATTTGTCCCATATATATGCATTAGCTTAACTACAACAATCTATAATAAAAAATCTCTAGCAAGAAATATAAAAAACTCCTAAAAGACCATCTTTATTGCCAACCATTATATCTACCTTAAAATCTAAATTAAGAAATATACTTACAAATTTGGCTGAATCTTGGAAGAGGCCTATAACTAGCTTAAAGGCTAGAAACAATGTTGACTTTGATGGGAAAAATGCTAAAAGTTTTATGCTTTAAATGTTATCAAAAGTATGAATTAGGTCATAAGTGTAAGAAAAAACAGTAGCTCTATTTTTTTTAAATGGAGGAATTAGATGAGGCCTATGAAGACCAGCTGTACAGTGCTAAGTGATACTGAGCCACAAATCTCAACAATAGCTATTTGTGAGATAAAAGCTAGAGGTTATCACACCATAAGGGTCACTTCCAATATAAATAAGAAGCCATTACAAAAGCTTATTGATCCAAGAAGCACTCGTAATTTCCTAGCTTTAGAAATGGCAAAGAAGTTAGGTTGTAAGATTGTAGCAACTAAGAAAGTAAATGTTGTTGATGATAATAGTTGCAATGCGATACCGTGTGTAAAGATCTGACTTGGTTTTTGTAGGGCACTGATTTTGTTCTTGATGTGCTACCACTACCTTGGATAGCTATAACATGGTTCTTAGAATGCAGTGGTTGAAGAATGATAGAGAAATCAAGTGGGACTTCTTGTAGAACAAATAAAGGCGTTGAATAGATGTTTGGAAATCTACCTAAAATGTGTGTTTGGTGGCCAACCAAAGTTTTGGGTCAAGTTGCTCCCATTGACTGAGAAGTGGTATAACATCAATTACCATCCCTCACCAAACTTACCCTCATTTGAGGATTTGTATTATAATTGTCCTTTCTTGCACATTCACTATGTACTTGGAGGATCACAAGTGGAGCAAGTAAAATCTCAATAGCAAAGGATAAGATGTTAGAATTATTGAAACACATATCAGAATTTCAAATCAGGCAGTAGGTTCCTTTGAAGTTAAAACCCTATAGGCAAAATTCTTTAGTAGATAAGTACTACAAGAAGCTTTCACATCGATTCTTTAGACCCTATAAAGTTGTTGGTAAGATAGGGTAAGACTTGAACAATTTGCATTATCTCGGATGCATGTTGTCTTCCATGTCTCTTAAATGAAAAAGAAGGTAAGGCCATCAAAGCATAAGATCTTAGCTACCAATTTTAAGGGTTGTACCTACACTAAAACTGTAACAACTTGGCTTTAAGTAGTGCCAAAAAATGCGATTTTGAGACCTCGTTTCCATAAACCAAATCCTTAAATTTTAAATATGGATATTTATGGATTTAGTATATAAATGAATTGAAATTTAGATTATTAAATTAGTCAAAATTGTGGTTAATTAAGCTTAAGGACTAAATTGTAAAAGTCCAATTACTATAAACTTTTAATTAGGAAATGGCTTGGGGACTTAAGTAAACATTATTCAAAGGTCTAAAGTGGCTAATAGACCAATTGTAAATGGGTGATAGTGGAATGTGATAGATGGAATGACAATTAAACTAATTAATTAAAAACTAAAATATAAGAAAAATGTTAACTAAAAGTTAATTATGATTAAAGCTTAATATAAAAGCCAAATTGGTGGATGGAGAGATGAAAAACTATCTTCTCCAATCGATCAAAAGAAGAAAAAAAAAAGGGGGACGCCATTTTTAAACATTGAAGCTTTCGACCATTCAAGTTAAGTAAGTCCCTAACCATTTTTCTTTGATTTTTATGGAAATTGAACCATGAGAGTTTGATTTAGCTAGCCCATGTACTAATTTGTAAAATTATTAAATTTTTTTAAAGTTTCCATTATTGAGAAATGGATGAATTTGGTGTGAATTTGATAGAAATTAAGCTTAGGTTATAGAAAAGACTAATTTGTAAAGCTTAATTATTAATTTTATACATTAGGGACTAAATTGAATAAAATAAAAACAATTATGAAATTTTGGTAAGACTAAAAATTTGGAGGTCCTTAATGAATATATGAATCAAATTTTAATCTAAAGCCTTAGACCGAAAGTTATGCTTGTTTCGGGTTTAGAGACTAAATTGAATAAATTGAAAATATGTGTGGCTTTTTATTTGAATGCAATTTGGATGGAATTTGATAGTGCCATCATTGAATTATTATTCGTAGCTAGAGACGATGACGGATTGTCGAGAGAGAAAGGAAAAGCGAGAGCCGACGATGAGTGACGCGTGCTTTCGGTTTTTATTTTTAAGATCCAAGATCAATTTAATTATTTCATATTCATGATATTTTGCATTATATGGTATTGAGGTGAGTTAAAAATGGTTATTTCAATTGAATTGCTATGATTGAGATTGAATATTGAGATATGGACTATATTAGATATAATAGAAAGTAGTATGATTTAATTGATCTATGATATTTGGTATGAAACTGTGTTGAAACATGTTATATGATGAGTTGAATTGGTGAAATGTTTATGAATTGGGAATTTTGGAATATCAATTGAATTATATAATGAAATTGGAAAATTGGTTGCCCTATTAGTTGTTCGGACTGGTGTGGATATAGTTGGCATGCCATAGGGTCAGGGTATTGATTGGAAACCATTGTTGCTGGGAAATCTGGGGTGGTAGATTGTACATATAAAGTCATCATTGTCGGGCAATTCGAGATGACAGGATATTCATATTATAAAAACCATCATTGTCGAACAACCCGGGATGACAAATCTGTGTATCCATTCTAAGTCTATGACTGGTTAATAGGGTTGTAAAACATGATTTGGCTACATAATATACGAAATGAAATGCAATTGACATGTATTATACGTCAGTATGTGAAAATTTATACAAAATGATTCAAAACGGAGCTTTGGAGATCGATTTGGTATTGATGAGTTAATAGACTCAACGATGATTGAAATATTCATGATGATAAATGAATAAATATATGTAACCAAATATGATAATTGAAATTGATCAAATGACATGTGAAATTGTTGAGAAATGGTAAGCTTGTATGTATACCTATTGAATTGGTGTGTAAAGATGGTCATATCCATGTCTATATGGAAATGAAAGTATTTTGGCATGAAATGGCATAAAAATATGTTATGAATTGAACTTGAACTCAATGTATGCAATTGTTTACACTTGTTTTGTATTAACTTAAATCATGGAAGTACCACTGATCATTATCACTCAATGTATGGTTTGTTTTCTCTATGCGCATGTATAGTCGATCCTCGAGAGTACGTGAAGTAGTTCTAGCATCCAAGAAGTGATCCCCAAGTCAACAATGTTTGTATAGTTTCATTTTGTTAAATATACGTTATGTACCTAAGTTGAGTTAGTTTTTGGTATAGTAATGTGATTTTGTGAACATTTGGGTTAGAATTTGTATATGGAAATGGTCATATGGTTGAAATATGAATTTGAGTTTGATACAAGGTTTGAAATCTATAAAATGTTGAATTGTTCATGGCTTATTTGAATATTTGTACATGTCAAATGTTTTGAATGATTTGTACTAGGAAATTAGCTTATAGGTTGTATGGTATTGATGAGATGGTGGTACGGCATTAGTACATTTATGAATAAAGTGCTATGGTTCATAATTGAGTTCATGAAAATTGTGTATTTGGCTGGAAATATGATATGAAAGTGTGATTTGGTTGTTTAGGCATTTACAGGTTGGTGTCATTTTGAACTATTTAGAAATAGATAGTCAAGTCGCGATGTCGAGCATTTGTCAATGTGACAAGGGCAAGTCAGTATGTTGCACCACGATGAGGAACCTCCAAAGTTGCAATACTAACCCGTGATTTTGAAAACATTACAAATTGGTCCTAATTCGACCTCAGGTTAGCAATAGAGCCTTCATAAGCTCGTATAAGACCTGGAAACAATTGTATACTATATTATATATTTATATTACTTGTAATTAAATGTTAATGGCATGAATTGAATGTAATTGATCATAGTTGCTTGGGCAATGAATGTAACATCCCGAAGCTCGGACCCGGCAGTCGGATCAGGTATAGGGTGTTACAAAAACCATTAGAGGTGTTAGCTACAAGGATGGTTAAAAAAGGTTGAAGAGTAGATACACAAGTCATTGTGCTTTGGAAAAATTCATTCCCTAGGATGTAACATGAGAATATTTGTTGAGTTGCAAAAAAGATTCCCTAATTTTAGCATTAAAGTTAAGGCTAAAATGAGAGGGGAGGAGATGATATATAGAGAGTATTTTAGAACCTATTAGTTAGCTAAAAGATTTAGAGTTGTTAAGGCATTAATAATGGTGAGAAAGTTTGTTAAGGGTTGTTAGCAACATCTAGAAAATAGTAGGAAAGATTATTAATTAGTTCCTTAGTCATTTTTATTAGTCTTTAATTGGTTGGTTGTATAAAATCATTACTTAGCCTTGTATATAAAGACATTTCGGTGCTATAAGAGGATATGAATGGAATTGTACTCAAATTCTTCTTTCTGACTATCCAAAAGTTTTTGTTGACATCGTTTTGTTATCTAAATATTATAATTTTAAAAGAGAAATGACTAAAAACATCATATGCATTATATATCAATGAAAGTTGCAGTTTAACGAATTAAGCTTTAAATTGAAAATATTAAATGTATATAATTTTAATATTAAAACGTAAATATAAACTATTTTATAATAGAATTTGTAAAGAGCTATTTTTATACGTGATTTTACAAATACTTTAAGGTATTTAAAATCTATATGTCATATATCATATTAAATTATTTAAATTTATTAATGGAAATTTTAACTTTCTAATCAATACAAAAATAATTCAAACTCAAATAATTAACTAACCAACATATAAAAGATTATAATTTGTTTGTATATGATATAAGCTACTAGAAACATTAAATGGGCAGGACAAAATAAGAGACAATGTTCACAAATATGATATTGACAAGTATGAAGGCTAGCTAACCTATTTGCAAAAGGGACAATATGAAATGTCCCAAAGAAAAATGTGCCCGTGACCCACAATTACAACCCTAATCATTCATTTGCCTAACTTTAAAACAATGTAATAACAAGTGACAAAACTATGGTGGCTACCACGCCCACCTCCTAAAATAATTTTTTTCATAAATTAATAAAAATAAAATTATATTTTAATTTTTTTAAAAATATAATAATTTAATTTAATTTTTAAAAATTATAAAAATATAACCTATTGAAATAACAAATTTATATTTTTTATTATAAAATTATAATTTAATTCCGTACTATTTTAACAATATTTTCTCATATCGAGAAACGAATTTTGGTTGTTTTCAAAAAGATAGAAACAAAGAAATGCGTGATCTTTGATGTTTGTCTGTTAAGTCATATATTTCACGTTGTTTCATTCTCTCTCTATTTGCAAAAGTCTACTCTTTCCCATCAAAATCAAACACCTCGTGATCCAAATTTTTGTGTTATTTTATTGATTTTTTATATTTTTATTAGTTAGAATATGTTTTAAGTTTCATACTCTCATGTATGTATAAAATTTAATCTTTTTCTTTTTGTATTAAAGATGCTACAAATAGAGAAGATAATGAAACATAATAGAATAGGAGCTGATGCTTTAGCATAATCTATAATCTTGAAAATTACTGTTACTTCTATAAAAATTAGATGTATCATCTCCACTCTATATCGCCCACTTTAATTTATTTTTAACACATTTTCTTTATATTTTTCTTATTTTAATAGTTATAAATATATAAGAATAAAATAATTGTAATTTTATATAGTAAAAGAAAATAGGGTAGAGCAAACAATTACCATAACTGTCTAAAAAATTCGATTCAGAATCTATTAGATTATTAACACTTTTTAAACCCCGAACAAAATCTATAGGTATAGTTAAAAATGAAACGAAATACCTGAGGGGTGCTGCGAGGATAGTGAATGGAACCCGAAAATAGAAGTTTGCGTTGGCCATTGATGATTAAAGATCTCCCATCATACGTCACATAGTCTTCTCCCTTGATGCTTGCCTGCACTGCAACTGCTATATATATCCACCACCACCATACCATCTCCCTCACCTTCATTTTTTCTTTTCAGCTATAGCAGTGGCCTTTACAAACAAGAATTTTGAGCCAAATATTGAAACTAAGGTTGGAAGGGTAGGTTGGTGAGCTTGGGATGATATATATATACACACACATGGGAAAGGAAAGGTTTCCCAATCTTGGAAGTATTCATGCCCACTTTAAGCAGCTTTCACCTACAATAAAACATATATCATTTACTCATAAAAAGGCAATAAATATCTCTTAAAACAAGCAATAAATATTATATCCAAGTTTAGATACTAAAAATCTAAACTTAGCTCTCGTTTATCTCTTTTTTGGTGCTGAATGGTTAAAGGTGACATTTTGTGGACATTGATACTTCCAAGAATGCCAAACCTTTCCTTTCCTATGCGTGTGTATATATCCCAAGTTTAGACGACTATGATATAACATTTTCATTGACCAAAAAATATTTATATAAAGTTTCCATAGCTTAAATTATCATGGAATTATAGAAAAAGGAATTTTTGGCAGGTTTTGGTAGGTGTATATTTTTTTAATACAATATTTAAAATTATTCGAAATTTTTTCTTAGCCCAAACTCACATCTTCATACACTAATAATATCTCAACTAACAAGTTAAGGAATAAATTAGATTATCTAAAATAATATAATTTTTATACATTAAATGTAGGGAGTAAATAAGCAAAACTGTGATATAAGAAAGAAAAGAAATCAATATTTTTAAAACACGACAAGAAGTTGTTGAGGCAAAATGTGATTAGAGTTATTGAGTGGCACTCGACAATGTCAACTACAGACTGTCATTGAGGTGGTTAAAAATTTGTCTTATTTAGTTTGACAATTTAATGAAGAAAATATTTGGATATGGTTATGTGTTGTTTCATTGAAGATACTTTGATCCATCTATAGAAACCAATTCTTGGCATTTGGAGATTAGATTGGATAAGATTGAATCAATTAAGCTGTTGATTTTGGAGAACATATTTTCGAGTGATTTTATTTTGATTGTTATTTATGTCGAAATTGAATATATATACTTAGAAGTTTGTCTAGGTTATATAACGATGTAACGTATTAAAAGTAAAAATAACAACATAAATTAATTAATAAATAGATTGCTTTCTTTTCTTTCTTTTTTTTTGAATAAATTAAAAATATACATATCTTATCCACTCCATCCATTTTTTATCCAAAAGTCCTTTTAACTTATATATCTAAATAAGCCTTTTCGCATAATTCCATCTTTTATATAAAATAAAATCTTTATTTGGTACAAACAAAATAAAATAAAAACAATTAAGATGTGTATAGTAAAAATAAAAAATAAAAATTACAATTCAGATTTTTGAAACTTTATTCTTTTTTTCATGTAACACATTTGTGTATAAAATAGCAGAATGCAAAAGAAATTAAACTAAAAAATTATTGTATGAAACTGTGATTTCATATCATATTTACCTTTTTCGATAGGAAAATGACAAATCAGATTTTCTCTTCTTAAACAATTTAAATCTAACTGAAATTGCTAAAAATCAAGAAAAAAAAATCTAAAGAGAAGAGATGACGTGGAATCACAATTTCATACAATTTCTTCTCAATTAAACTAGACTGAAGCCTGTGATGTATAGTTAATTTTTCAATTAAAACCAATTTTTTTCCAGCTAAATTTCGCATAAAAAAATTAATTAAAAACAAATTTGTGTGAACCTGAAGAAAATTACAAGAATTGTTAAATATAGTTATCGTTATCATCTTAATTTAGTATATAAGATAAATGGGTAAAGTGAGTAAACAATAATAAACTGAGGCCATCGTCCATGAAAACAGCTCCAAGAGCCAAACAGTATATAAAATAAGATAAGATGAAAATAGTGAAGGCAACAATTGTTTGTAATGGTGGCGTTGCTTGGCTTCTAAACTTTTACATATAAACGTAGGAAACAATAGCCCCGAAAATAAGATATTAAAAATATAAATCGGCACCAAGCTTTATGTTGTTACTTGTACGTCAACCCTCCTTCATAAAATGACTTATCTCTCTATTTTGGTGCAGTAGGCGTCCATTGCAACCCCTTTCTTGATTTTGTGTGAAGAAACTAGTATTTGCAAGGTTGTTGGGTTTGAAGGAGTTTGGGTTTAGGGCTAGGGTTAGATTAGATGGCATTTGGGCTTTATTTGTGAGTTTGGGCAAAGGTCAACTGATTTCCTCATGAAACAAGTTTGGGGTTGTTGGCGTTTGCTGGTGCCAATGTTGCTGGTTTGAGTGGGTTGCTTCAACCCTGTTTTGTATGTTGCTTTCTTCTTTTCTTTAATAATAAAGTAATTTTTTTTTTCATCTTTTGGTGGTGGTTGTAATCCAGAAGGAAAAACAACTTCAAACTTTGTCATTCAATTACATAAAGCAACGGCAGTAAAAGCAAAAGCTTGAATGTCGGATTTCTTGGGTTTGATCAGATGAAATCCATCTTTAAAATATGAACAACATGTAGCTCAAAAAAAGGTGCAAGGGCATCCTTGTTCAATTCTTCCTCTGCTTTTGAATATACGTGGAGTTCAACTGTTGAAAACTAAAAGTGGCCCACACAAGGCAACCGAAAAAACCTTCCCTAGCTCCAAAACTCACTTTTCCAACCTAATCATGTCAATGCAATTCTTGATTTCACCCACTACAGTCAAAGCATCGAAATTCAAAACACAACAGGTTTCTCCTATCTAGATAGGAGAATCTTGCAGCCAATCATGACCCCAAAATTTTGCAAGGGTCAAAATAGTTTTCAACATAGCCTTTCGATGTATGGTATCTATATGCAATTCAATCTTTCCATTAGTGAGGGGCATAGCTAGGGGTAGTGGCCTTGCGCCTTAGATCAAATGGTGAAATTATTATTTTAGGCTCTTCAATTTAAGTATTTTAAGCTTTTAGTTAAATGAAAAAATTAAAGTTCTGGCCCCTCTAAAAATAAATAATTTTATCTAAGCATCTTTAACCCAACATTTTTAGCTTTGCCTCCATCAAATTTTATAATTTTATCTTGTTCCCTAAACAAAATTCCTAGCTTCGCCCTATCATTAGTGTATGGTATCCTAGTTAGTCTTGCAACTCTTAGTTATAACTCGAATCTATCCTTAAAATCATTGGGATGACAGATCCTTTCTAAACCACTCCACCACCTTCATATGCATTATGCCCAAAACAACCTACATTCATTTGTTGTATACCTATTTTGTGATGAATCAAATGATGACACTCAACGTTCAAGAAGCGTCAGTGCTACAAGTCTGACTAGTGCTACCAACACATAAGAGTATTTCCATATGCACTTGAGTGAACTACCGAACAAAACTCTCATAACGAGTCATATTTAGTGAAGTTTCTCATACTTCAACTTATGAGATCAATTGCATGCAGCTCATACATGGATGCTTACCATATGCTGATATCTTAGCATTATTGATGCTCTATCTCGATAATATGATAACCAAGAACAATTTAAGAATCACAACTTTGACCATGAATATCTCATAATTGAAACTTATTGTACAATTTCCTTGCAAGGTCTTCTATGATACATGGGCTTTAACTATGCAAGTCTAAATATTTAACTTTTTTAATTTTGGATAAAGAAATATATTAAATATTATAAAATTATAATAATATTTATATAATCAAATATTGATTAGTGTTTTTACAAGTAATTCTTGATTGGCGCTGGAATTTTTATGTGAAGATTGTATTTCTATTGATCAAAACGTAATCGAATGGATTAATTAAATTATTGTTTGTGAATGTTTTTTTCCATACTTCAATCAATTGATATCATCGCAATACATGTTCAAATTTGTGATGATACATTAATTCCATATGTTGCGTTACGACTGCATTGTTATCACAATATAATGGCACCAGATCAACAATGCACGAAAACCCACCCAATTCGATAACGAATTTTTTAAAATCCAAATAATCTTATTCTCACTCGTAAACATTTACTCAGCTTTAGTTGTTAAGTTTGCATTCAATGCATGTTTACAACTTTTCCAGCTGATTTTAATATAAACATGAATTCATATCGCGATTTTTTATCATCACAATCTCATAATATAACTTTTATATAACTCTAGTTTAGAGTTCATACTCTCGATAGACTAGTAAAATATCCTTCATTTTTCTCTTTCTAAGTATTTAAGAATATTATTCTTTAAAATAGTCTAATAACCATTAACAAGATTACCTTAATATAAGCTTATGATACATAGAGCATATTATACCTCTAGTGTTGTGCACAGCATGACATAGAAGATACATTCCACTCCCAAAGCAAATGGCATCTTCTCCAATCTTGTCTTTTCTTCCAAAGTTTTTGGAGTCATATTTTTCCATCAATGTACACTAGCACCGTAGACAAGAATCAATGCGAAAACTCTATAGCACCTTGTTTATGTGGATGGATTGAGAGAGTTTTAGCAATCTTTTCAATCATCTCTATAGATCTTCAGAACATAGGTTGCTCCCATATCCTTCATAGATGATCATATGGATAGGCAGACATTAGTGGTTTGTCATTTCTCATCATTAATAATTCTTAAACTATACAAAGTCATTAGAATTTTTAATGAATTAAACTCTTAAATCATTTCATCAAATTTGATATTTTAACTTTGAGATATTTAATTTAATCTATAAATAAATTACATAGCTATATATTTCAACTCAAATAATATTTAGATTCAAATATTTTATTTACCATCTCTATAAGATTCATAGTAAATATAGATATTAACATTCAAATATTCATTATGTAAATCTTCTTTCATTTTAAACATAAAAATCTAAATATCTAAATTTATTATTATCAAAATTTACCCAATAAATATGAACACCCTATACGATTCAACAATTTCGATTTTGAAAACATTGCTAAAAGATAAAAGAAAAAAAGTGAAAGGGTGTTGTTTTATACTAAAAATGAACGATTTGAAATAGATTGTTATGCAAATAGCGAGATACCGACCCAAGTCGTGCAAGTGTAGCAGTAAAAGACAAATGGGCAGAATAAAGAATAGGACAGCAACTTGGGGAGCAAGGGATAATAAAAGGGTGGGATGGTTCGTAGAAATGAAGGGATGTTCATTTAACTTGGACCACCTTTCCAAAATAATATTTATAAGCTTTTCAATGACATGTTGACATTGATGTTTCCCAGTAATGTTCATGGTTTCATCTCTAGTCCTAGGACGGCGGTGATTTTTGCAACTTGCTGACTTTTTTAAAATTAATAAGTGATGGGACGAGTTTCCACATACTGGTACGAGGACAATGTCAATATTAAACCATTATGTAAATATCCAAGCAACTTCCCACGTATCATTATCCATTTCCAATTCCATCGCTCACCTCATCTTCTCTTCTTTTTCAAATTAATGCCTAAACTCCATAAGACATAATTCACAATAGATGGGTAGAAATTTTGGGTAAAATCGATTTAATTGGTCGAACAAAATTAATTTAACTAAGGTTATTTAATAATTTTTTAGACGTTTGATTAATTGTTAATTTAGTTCGAAATCAGTTAATTATCTAAATTAACTGAAAATTTATATTTTATATACATTTTATATATATTAAAATCAGTTAATTTTTATATATTTTATATTTATTTTAACCAAACTGAATTAACCGAAAAAGTTTGGTTCAATTAAATTTTTTTGAAAAAAATTCGGTTCAATTAACGGTAAATGGTTTAAAAAGTTTAGTTAATTCGATTAATACTAGTTCGGGTCAGTTAACCAATTAAACACCCCTAATTAACACGTATTTATATTGTTTGGTGGGTTTAATGTCACGAGTTACTACAAGATTAATAAATATGTTTGGTGGGATTTGAACATATGTCTCAAATGTGAATTGGAGGGAGGTAAGTAAGGGTTTTTGCTCCCTAAAAAATGCAGTCTTTCAATGAATAAAGAAATTATAAATTAATATATAGAAAATTTGTATTTTAAACCCCTAAAAATAAAATAAAAAATTGTTTAATCCTTCAAAATGATGAATTATAAATATTAAATTTAGAAATATTATAATTAAATTCATGTCCCTATTAAAAAAATTCTAGATATATTCCCCTTGATAAGCAAGCCATCACGGTTTCAGAAACCCTAAATTTATCAATTCTACCAAACTCTTATTTGTTTTGTCATATAAAATTTTTATAAATAAATTTATTATATAATTTTTTTCACCCACATCCGTGGGTGTGTATTAATTAGTTTTATTAATTATAATTAGAATTAAAATCTTACAATGTACAAGTGAATTAATAATCTCACCATAACGGATTTAAATCAGAATGAATTTACACAAGATTCAATGCATGATGACGGTAAAACCTAAACAAAAAAAGGAACCCATAAATAGTTTACACAACTAACACTCTACCTAAAATCTCAAAATTCTTCAAACTTTAACTTTATCATCAAGTCAAAGTCTTATTGGACTTTTTAATTACTCTTTCTTTTTTATCAATACACTATTTAAGGAGAGAAACGAGGATGACAAATTTTAATAAATTCTTTTAGAATTACTTATTAACTACTTTGTTAAGGTTTCCTTATTCTCTCACTTTACCCACTAAATTATTGGTTTTGGTTAAGAGTAGACTTGTCAATTTGTGTGACTATATTAAGTTCAAACATGACTAACATGATTTAGATTTATAATTTATGTATAACATATATGGCACCATCGTTGTATGACATATACAATATGTTGAACATATATAACACGATTAACACATGAATGGAAATAATTAAAAATTATTGATGTAACGGCCTAATTTTCAGTGGTGTCGGAAATGGTGATTTGAGATCACTAAATTCGACAAATAAGATTGAACAAGATAGTAATTTAATATTTATGAGTCAAGTAAGAATTTAGAAGAATTTGTGAAATGGTGAAATTAGTGAATTAAAAGAATTTATTAGGTCAAACGGGTCAAAAATGAGGTATCGAGACCTCAAAGTTGAAAATCGAGCTATAAATATTTTTATAAATATTTATGGAGTGTCATTGAGTTAGTATTAAAGTTTCGTTAGAAAATTTTAACGTTTGGATGACTAATTAATTGAAAAGGATTAAATTGAAAATAGCACAAAATTTGTTAAATTGTGAGTAAATAGCTTAAGTATTTAAAAAGATGGATTTAAAGAGCAATTAGACCCAAAGGTTAATGGCTGGACGGTTTGGGTATGAAATAAGCAAGAAAACAATGTGAACAAGGGGCAAAATTGGAAATAGATAAAAGTTAATAGCTAAATAATGATGTAATTGAAAAATCTAGACATTTTCTTCATAATTTCTCAGCCAAAACGCCATAGAAGGTCTGGAGAAAGCTGCTTTTTCATATTTTTACATCATATCAAGAATCCAAAGAAGAACGAGGAAAAGAAAAAGTTGCGGAATAGTCCCAAAATTTCAATATCTTCTACAAATTAGCCGGGTAAGTTCATATGGTTGAAATTAGATGTTTATTTGTGAATGATTGAAGTATATAATGTGTTATTATATACGAATTTGTTGTGGGATTGTGTAGATTTTGTTAATGAAAGAATAAATGTGGAAATGCAAATTAGGAAAAACGCAGGATTGAGTACGTTCGAATCGTGACGTGTGATGAATTGACGGATAAAACCATGGTTGTTCCATGGCAAAGTGTGAAATGTAGGTATGGTATTATCCATACTGAGTTGTGAAATGTAGGTATGGTATTATCCATACTGAGCTGTGAAATGTAGGTATGGTATTATCAAATCCATCTTGAGTTAAGAAATGTAGGTATGGCATTTCCCATACCGAGTTAAAAAATGTAGGTATGGTATTTCAATGAGGAAAACCATACTTGAGTTGTGAATCGTGGCATTGAGCAACGACGTACTCAATTTAAATAAGCCGTTTCCTAATTTGATTATAAGAAATAAAGAGAAGTGATCCAAATGAAAGAGATTGAGTAGTTATTCTTGTTGAGCTCAACTATGTGAATTATTATAACAATGGTTGTGAATCGCAGAAACTTTAGTAAATGTTTTGGTATTGTTTGGAAATATTATGTTTGGTAAGCATTACTTTTAACCTATGAACTTACTAAGCTTCAATAAGCTTACTTGTGTGTGTTTAATATTTTTATGTAGATTGACTTGAAGTGAAGAGGGTAGATCGGATCAACACAACAAAGCACACTATCCAGATCAATTCCGGTAGCTTTTGTTTTATGTTTGAAGATTTATATGGCATGTATAGAGTTTGAATGAATTGAAGTAAAGATGTTATAAACTAGTTAACAATATTTGTACTAAAATAGTTTTCGGTAAGTAGCAGTAGTTTGACTTTGAAAAATCACTAAAAATAGTAGAAATGGAATTAAATAATGAATAAATTATGGAATCGAATCTTGATGAGTCTATTTTCATATGGAAGAAGCAAAACAGGTATATGAGCTATATTTTATGAGATGTTTAAATTTTTGTGAAACAGGGCCAGAGCAATTTTGGATCCCTGTTCTGAATTTGGAAATTCACCATAAATTTTACAAAGATAATTAGAAGTCATACTTTATATGTACAGATTCCTTATTGAGTCTAGTTTTATTAGAGACAAACGGCATAGTCATTGAAGCTCTGTACAGAGAGATATCTGATTCGTAATACACAAAGGTCAGAGTAGTCAAACCCTGAAACAGGGGAGATTTTAAATAATAAACTGTACTAATTGGCTTGACCAAAAATTCTAGAAAAAAATTGGTAAGTAGATATATGAGTATAAATTCATAGAAAATTTACGGATTTGGATTTCGAGTTTTATAACTCGAGATATGAATTATTTAGCAACTATGACACAGTTGGACAGCTTGTTTGGAAAGTGTGATATAAATTGTTTGAATTTGTTTAAGTGCTCAAATAAGTTTAGTAATGCCTCGTGCTCGACTCCGGCGACGGTCTCGGGTAAAGGGGGCGTTACATTTATTGGTATCAGAGCCTGGTTTAGTCGATTCTCGGAACGAATTTGATGTGTAAAGTGTTTAAAAATACATGCCATATAAATCTGTGATAGTGTGATGTGAATGATCCGATCTAATTACTAATTTTTGTTATAGATTGTAAAGATGTCTGATAGACCCGATGGTGCTAGTCAGGAAGAGGAAGTTAATAGTAGAATGCAGACTTCTGAGCGGGGAACAAGTGGTAATGTCCGATTTCTTTGATGAGAGAGGAAGAACTAAAAATATGATTTACGGATTAATGAATCGGTGGTCTCATGAAACAATACAAGGAAGAAGTCAGCACAACAACCTCCTCCTCCCCTCTTGTACCACCGATTTACAACCCGGTTGCTCCTCCTTTAATAGATGAATCTAGCAAAAGAACACCAATTGAAAAACTCGAAAAGTTTGGAGTGAAGAATTTCGAGGGAGATCGGACGATGATCCGGTTAAAGCGAGTATTGGTTAAAGAGTTTGGAGAGAGTTTTAAGCAGATGATGTGTTCTCCGAAGGACTATTTGGGATGTGCAGTTTAGCTATTGAAAGAAGAAGCGTATAATTGGTGGGAAACCATTGAGGCGATGGTACCGCAGATAAACTTACAGGGAATTCTTCCAAAACGAATTTAAGAAGAAGTATGTGGGAAAGAGATATTTAGATAAGAAGAAGAGAATTTCTTGATCTTCGACAAGGGAATAAAACAATGGCGAATATGAAAGAGAATTTGTGTATCTCAAGAGATATGCTCGGGATGTTGTGCAAACGAGAGGAAGAAATGTGCATTAGATTTGAAGAAGGGCTTAATGATGAAATCAAAATGATGATTGAAGGTACAGAGATTCGAGAATTTGTGATTCTGTCGATCGAGCTCAAAAGATGGAAGAAGTGTATAACGAAAGATGCAAAGAGAAAGAAGAGGTAAAGAGGTATACAAAAGAAGTTTCTCTAGACCAACTTCGACTTTTCCGCCAAAAGTTCGAGATGATTCGTCGACTGTTATAATCCCGAACGATCGAATAAAAGTAAAACGACTCAACAAGATGTCGGAGTAACTAAGAAACCAGCAGCTAGTGTTAGTAGTGTGCAAAATATTCGAGACTTAGATGTAAAAATTGTGGTAGATTTCATATTGGTGAGTGTTGGGGAAGAGCCGAGCTTACTATAAATGTGGTGGAACTGATCATTTTATTCGGACTGTCCTCAATTATTAAAGAAGATAGAGAACAAGGGAGAAGCAAGCAAATACTCCTCGAAAGGTAAACGTTCAGTCAAAGTAGTGCTCTTTGGGACTGTTCATTCGAGAACGAGAATCTGCGACCGATCGAGACAAGAGTACCTGCGTACATATGCTATCCGGCAAGGGAAGAAGCTTCGCTCCGGATGTGATAGTGGTAATTTCTATATTTTGATGATTCTGTGTATGCTTTAATTGATCCCGGATCTACACATTCATATATTTGCCTTTGCATTAGTGTCGAAAAAGAAAATGACCTATTGAGTCCACTGACCTTGAATTGCAAGTCACTAATCCACTAGGGCAAAGTGTGTTGGTTAATTTAATATGTCGGAATTGTCCACTTTGAAAATACAAGGTTGTGAATTCTCTGCCGATTTAATGTTGTTACCTTTCCAGAATTTGATGTTATTCTTGGAATGGATTGGTTGATTGAACACGATGCCATAGTGAATTGTAGAGAAAAATGGATTGATTTAAAATGTCAGACAGGGGAAATAGTTTCAGCTGAGTTTGGGGATAAAAAGAATGATGTCGATTTATTTCACCTTTCTGACTCGAAAATTGATTCGGAAAGGTAATAAAGCATTTCTAGCTTATATTCTTGATACTCGGGTTCGAATTGAAGAAGGAACAATTGTCGATTGTTAATGAGTTTCTTGATGTGTTTCTGAGGAATTACCGGTTTACCCCCAGATCGTGAGGTTGAATTCACAATTGATGTAATTACGGGTACAACTCCAATATCAATAACACCGTATAGAATGGCACCAAATGAGTTAAAGAGTTGAAGACACAGTTGCAAGAGTTATTGGATAAAGGGTTCATCGATCGAGTACATCACCTTGGGCGCTTTTGTCTTATTTGTGAAAAAGAAAGATGGTTCGTTGCGATTGTGTATTGATTACTGCGGTTGAATAAGGTAACAATTAAAATAAATATCCATTACCTCGTATCGATGATTTGTTTGATCAAGCTGAAAGGTGCTGCAGTGTTCTCAAAAATAGACCTTAGATCCGGGTATTATCACCGAAGGTTAAAGAGTGTGATGTGCCAAAGACATTTTTGAACTCGGTATGGTCACTACTGAATTTTTGGTAATGCCTTTTGGTTTAACTAATGCCCTGCTGCATTTATGGATTTAATGAATCGAATTCTTCAGTCTTATTTGGATAGATTTGTGGTGGTATTTATTGATGACATATTGGTCTATTCAAAGACAGAATCTGAACATGCACAGCACTTGAGAATTGTACTACAGACTTTGAGAGAAAAATAGTTATATGCGAAATTTAGTAAATGTGAGTTTTGGCTTCATGAGGTTGGATTTCTGGGTCATATTATATCAGCTGAAGGAATTCGTGCGGATCCAAGTAAAGTTTCGGCAGTGGTGAATTGGAAAACACCGAAGAATGTAACTGAAGTGCGAAGTTTTCGGGATTAGCGAGGATACTATCGCCGTTTTGTAAAGAATTT
The DNA here is from genome assembly GCF_025698485.1 of Gossypium arboreum. NCBI lineage: Eukaryota > Viridiplantae > Streptophyta > Magnoliopsida > Malvales > Malvaceae > Gossypium > Gossypium arboreum. The sequence goes on along the minus strand of NC_069073.1, from coordinate 5,771,844 downwards.
TTCCATGATTGCTTCACCAATGACTCGTTTATTACGAAAGAATGTTGAGTTTATGTGGTCGATGAATGTCGTGAGCTTTGATCGATTAAAGAAAATGTTAATGAAGCTCCGGTCTTAACTCAACCGAAATCGTATATCCGTATGTTGTGTACAATGATGCATCTTTAAGTGGTTTGGGTTGTGTGTTAATGCGATCGGAAAGGTAGTGGCTTATGCTTCACGACAATTAAAACCACATGAAAAGAATTACCCTACACATGATCTTGAGTTAGCTGCAATTGTTTTTGCCTTAAAATTTGGAGACACTATTTATATGGTGAGAAGTGTTATATGTATACGGATCACAAAAGTTTGAAATACTTAATGACTCGAAGGAACCGAACTTAAGACGAGAGCGGTGGTTAGAGTTCTTTGAAAGACTATGATTTGGTTATTGACTATCATCCGGGAAAGCTAATGTAGTTCTTGATGCACTTGAGTCGAAAGTCATCCTTGTTTGCACTTCGGCAATGAATGCTCATTTGGCTCTTAATGAAGAAGGTGTTGTATTAGTAGAATTGAAGGTAAAACCAATGTTTCTTCAACAAATTCGAAGTTGCGAATGAAGATCCAAAATTGGTCTTTGAAACGACAAATGGTTCGGGATAATTTAGATTCGAGTTCAAGATTGATGATGAAGGTATATTAAGCTATCATAATAGGATTTGTGTTCCCAATAATTCGATTTAAAGAATGATATTCTTTCTGAAGCACATAATAGTATGTATTCTATTCATCCGGTAGTACAAAATGTATGGTGATCTGAAAAGACATATTGGTGGCTGGTATGAAAAAGAAATTTCGAATTTATTGCAAAATGTTTGATTTGCCGACAAGTTAAAGCGAGCATCAAGTGCCAACGGGTTTATTACAACCCATTATGATTCTGAATGGAAGTGGGAGCATATTTCAATGGATTTTGTGTCGATTGCTGTGACTCGAGAAAGAAAGATTCGATATGGGTGATTGTTGATAGATTGACAAAGTCAAGACACTTTATTCCATCGAATAGATTTTTCACTTAATAAGTTAGCGAATTGTATGTGTCGAGATTGTGAGACTACATGGAGTTCCAATATCTATCATTTCGCATCGGATCCGAGGTTTACTTCAAGATTTTGGAATAAATTGCAAGAAGCCTTAGGCACCAGATTGAATTTAAGTCTGACATTTCATCCTCAAATAGATGGACAATCGAGCGAGTGATTCAAATTTTAGACGATATGTTAAGATGTTGTATACTCGAGTTTGGTGACAGTTGGGAAAGGTATTTACCGTTGGTGAGTTTGCTTACAACAATAGCTATCATCTAGTATAAAAATGACACCATTTGAGGCTCTTTATGGTAGAAAATGCAAGACTCCATTGTGTTGGTCGAATTGAGTGAATCAAAAATAGTTGGGGTTGATTTGATTCGAGAAACCGAAGAGAAAGTCCGGATTATTCGAGATAGTCTAAAAGTCGCTTGGATCGTCGAAGTCATATGCGGATTTAAAACGAAGAGACATAGAATATGCACGATGGGTGATCGAGTATTTTTAAAAGTTTCACCATGGAAAAGGGTGTTACGATTTGGTAAAAGGGAAAATTAAGTCCGAGATTCATAGGGCCATATGAAATTGTGGAAAGGGTTGGTCCTGTGGCTTATCGTTTGGCTTTACCTCCGAACTTGAGAAGATTCATAATGTGTTTCATGTGTCTATGCTAAGGCGGTATAGGTCGATCCTTCACACGTAATTCCCATACTGAAATTGAGGTTCAACCAGATATGACTTATTCAGAAGAACCAGTGAAGATTTTGGCTCGTGAAGTTAAGGAATTGCGGAACAAAAGAGTACCATTGGTTAAAGTATTATGGCATCGACATGGTATGGAGGAGGCAACACGGGAAACAGAGGAGTCAATAAGATCACAATATCCAAATCTATTTTCAGGTAACAAATTTCGAGGACGAAATTTTTAAAGGGGGGGAGAGTTGTAACGGCCTAATTTTCAGTGGTGTCGGAAATGGTGATTTGAGATCACTAAATTCGACAAATAAGATTGAACAAGATAGTAATTTAATATTTATGAGTCAAGTAAGAATTTAGAAGAATTTGTGAAATGGTGAAATTAGTGAATTAAAAGAATTTATTAGGTCAAACGGGTCAAAAATGAGGTATCGAGACCTCAAAGTTGAAAATCGAGCTATAAATATTTTTATAAATATTTATGGAGTGACATTGAGTTAGTATTAAAGTTTAGTTAGAAAATTTTAACGTTTGGATGGCTAATTAATTGAAAAGGATTAAATTGAAAATAGCACAAAATTTGTTAAATTGTGAGTAAATAGCTTAAGTATTTAAAAAGATGGATTTAAAGAGCAATTAGACCCAAAGGTTAATGGCTGGACGGTTTGGGTATGAAATAAGCAAGAAAACAATGTGAACAAGGGCAAAATTGGAAATAGATAAAAGTTAATAGTTAAATAATGATGTAATTGAAAAATCTAGACATTTTCTTCATAATTTCTCAGCCAAAACGCCATAGAAGGTCTGGAGAAAGCTGGTTTTCATATTTTTACATCATATCAAGAATCCAAGAAGAACGAGGAAAAGAAAAGTTGCGGAATAGTCCCAAAATTTCAATATCTTCTACAAATTAGCCGGGTAAGTTCATATGGTTGAAATTAGATGTTTATTTGTGAATGATTGAAGTATATAATGTGTTATTATATACTAATTTGTTGTGGGATTGTGTAGATTTTGTTAATGAAAGAATAAATGTGGAAATGCAAATTAGGAAAAACGCAGGATTGAGTACGTTCAATCGTGACGTGTGATGAATTGACGGATAAGACCATGGTTGTTCCATGGCAAAGTGTGAAATGTAGGTATGGTATCATCCATACTGAGTTGTGAAATGTAGGTATGGTATTATCCATCTTGAAATGTGAAATGTAGGTATGGTATTATCAAATCCATACCGAGTTAAGAAATGTAGGTATGGCATTTCCCATACCGAGTTAAAAAATGTAGGTATGGTATTTCAATGAGGAAAACCATACTGAGTTGTGAATCGTGGCATTGAGCAACGACGTACTCAATTTCGTAAGCCGTTTCCTAATTTGATTATAAGAAATAAAGAGAAGTGATCCAAATGAAAGAGATTGAGTAGTTGTTACTTGTTGAGCTCAACTATGTAAATTATTATAACAATGGTTGTGAATCGCAGGAAACTTTAGTAAATGTTTTGGTATTGTTTGGAAATATTATGTTTGGTAAGCATTACTTTTAACCTATGAACTTACTAAGCTTCAATAAGCTTACTTGTGTGTGTTTAATATTTTATGTAGATTGACTTGAAGTGAAGTGGGTAGATCGGATCAACACAACAAAGCACACTATCCAGATCAATTCGGTAGCTTTTGTTTTATGTTTGAAGATTTATATGGCATGTATAGAGTTTGAATGAATTGAAGTAAAGATGTTATAAACTAGTTAACAATATTTGTACTAAAATAGTTTTCGTAAGTAGCAGTAGTTTGACTTTGAAAAATCACTAAAAATAGTAGAAATGGAATTAAATAATGAATAAATTATGGAATCGAATCTTGATGAGTCTATTTTCATATGGAAGAAGCAAAACAGGTATATGAGCTATATTTTATGAGATGTTTAAATTTTTGTGAAACAGGGCCAGAGCAATTTCTGGATCCCTGTTCTGACTTTGGAAATTCACCATAAATTTTACAAAGATAATTAGAAATCATACTTTATATGTACAGATTCCTTATTGAGTCTAGTTTTATTAGAGACAAACGGCATAGTCATTGAAGCTCTGTACAGAGAGATATCTGATTCGTAATACACAAAGGTCAGAGTAGTCAAACCCTGAAACGGGGAGATTTTAAATAATAAACTGTACTAATTGGCTTGACCAAAATTCTAGAAAAAATTGGTAAGTAGATATATGAGTATAAATTCATAGAAAATTTACGGATTTGGATTTCGAGTTTTATAACTCGAGATATGAATTATTTAGCAACTATGACACAGTTGGACAGCTTGTCTGGAAAGTGTGATATAAATTGTTTGAATTTGTTTAAGTGCTCAAATAAGTTTAGTAATGCCTCGTGCTCGACTCCGGCGACGGTCTCGGGTAAAGGGGGCGTTACAATTGAATACATGAAAAGTCCCAAAATTCAATTTTATATATATTTTTACTTGTCATTAAATATCTTTTTAATAACCACGGGAGTTAGGTAAAATGATAAGGGTCTTTTATATTTTAACCAGTGGTTGAGAGCTTAATCCTTACCCTGGGTATGGAACAGTTTTAAAATTCGTGACCAGCATCTACCTCTTAATGGACCTACAGAATACGAAGAATTAATTACTGAGCTTGCTTCGGTAGATACTTTAAGAAATCAAAAAAAAAAAAAAATCTTTTAATGCTAATTTAATCATGGCTTAATAATATAAAAGGGACATCACCATTGACAAATGCCATATCAACATTGATTACTAATATAGTAGTGCCGGTAAAAAAAAATTATAAATAATTTCATAATGAACTTGGACAACCGGTCGTCCAAATGAATACTTTTATCATATTTTATTTTTTATAATTCTAAAATGAATCTAGACACTCATTCAAATAAGCTTAAGAAATATTTTTTTTCTAAATTCATTTTGGATTTATTTTTTAATTTTTTTTTTGAGAATTTTTATTTTTGCTATTCAACTTTTGAAGGTTGACATGGTACCACCAAAGGCCTTCATTTCCGATGGGGCTCGAGTTTCCATACTTGTCTGAAACATGGACAATTTTTTTAGGCTATTTCCATTTTGGATTTTGAGCTGAAATTTTTTTTTTTGACCAAAAAAATCCAAGCATTATAAGTCTCAAATTTGGGTCCCAAATGTCTAGTTGAAAAAATAAGAGAATTTACAGATCGCACAAGTATTGAGATAAACCCGTAGATTTAGGGTACTAGTCGAACGACCACAAAAAGCTTCTCGGGACAATGTCATGAGTTTGCGATCTTCCGTAAAATTAGCTATGATGACATGACACAGATATTGTAACTAGTTTCAAACAATCAATATTGATCAAAGAATGTAACTAATTAAATTCTTTATTTTAAGAGCTCAATTAAATGAAAGAAAAATACAATGATTTAATTGATTTTTAAAAATTCTTAAAGGCATTTTATACTCTTTAGCTTTTAATCATTCATCTTATATTCAATTTTGTTAAAAGTAAAACTCTGAAACATAATAATCATATAAATTAAAAAGGAAGAAAATATATAATTTTAAAAATTAAAATTAAAAATATATATATATACACACTAACTATTGTTTGTTGATAATAGTTAAAAACACATCTAGCATGACCTTAGATAAATGATTGTCTAGATATTTGTATCTGGAAAACCATTTGTCTAGGTTCATTATTGATGTGAAAAAAATTATATTTTTAATTTATATTTGTCGCATGACGTATTGCAAGGTTGCCACATGGTGTCACTAAATTTACTAGCAATGTCATGTTAACATAAACTAATGTTATTAATGTAAAAATATCAACTTAATTGACGGAATATAAATTCTAATAGTCAAAATATATATTAACATTTTGTTTTTAATTAAAAATAGGTTGTTTTACTAAATTAACCCAAAAAATTTTGATATTTATAAAAATGACTCAGGTTCAAAAATAATCACAAAAATAAACTGAAATGAACAGTAAAATTGGGTTTTGGCCTGTCAATGGTCGGCACCAACTCGTATTTTGCACCCATGATTGCCAAATGATTGTGTCAGGCTTTAAAAAATTAATTTTTTTAGTTTTGGCCTATAAATGGCCGGCACCAGGGTATTTTTTTTAAATAGTATCATATTGGTATACAAAATACAAGTTTAAAAAAAAAATTGGTGTTGGCTTGTCAATGGCCGGCACCAAGTACAAAAAAAAATCAATTTTTTTAAAAAAAAAATTTTGCTCTCCGAAAATACGAGTTTAAAAAAAAATTTTGAGTGCTGGCCTGTCAATGACCGGCACCAAGTACAAAAAAAATCAATTTTTTTAAAAGAAAATTTCGCTCTCCAAAAATACGAGTTTTAAAAAAAAAATTGGGTGCTAGCCTGTCAATGGCCGGCACCCAGTACCAAAAAAAAATTCAAAATTTTTTTTAAAAAAAAATTTTGCTCTCCAAAAATATGAGTTTTAAAAAAAAATTAGGTGCTAGCCTGTCAATGGCCGGCACCAAGTAAAAAAAAAATTTAAGTTTTGTTTTAAAAAAGTTTTTTTTGCTGTTCGAAAATACGAGTTTTAAAAAAAAATTGAATTTTTTGTTTACTTGGTGCCGACCATTGACAGGTCAACACTAAAATTTTTTTTTAAACTCGTATTTTGTATACTAATATGATACGATTTAAAAAAAAATACCCTGGTGCCGGCCATTGACAGGCCAAAATTAAAAAAATTAATTTTTTAAAGCCTCACACAATCATTTGGCAATCATGGGTGTAAAATACGAGTTGATGCCGGCCATTGATAGGTCAAAACCTAATTTTACTGTTCATTTCAGGTTAATTTTGTAATTATTTTTTAACCTGAGTCATTTTTATAAATATTAAAATTTTTTAGATTAATTTAATAAAATAGCCTAAAAAATAAATAAAAAATATGATATTCCAATTAAGAATAGGGAGGAGACATAAAAGGCCCCATGTTTGATGTGGTGAAATTAAAAGGATAAGAAAATGGAAAAGTAGGAGTTTTTGTGAGTGCCTGAGTGGTTCAGATTTGGGATTTGGACAGCAATGATGTAGGCTTTATTACGTGAGAGATGAGGTCAGATCATGTTTGACTCCTGACGTATGTTCTTCTTTTTCAATTCCATTCCCAGCCCGCCAGCGTTGAATCGGCTGGCCGGCGGTGAGAAATCAGTTATGCTGGTGAAATCAACTCTACTACTAACGTTATTTTTTTTTTATTTGTTCAGTAATTGTTAGTTGCAGTGATAAAATAAATTACATTTTAAAAAAATATAAATTTAAACATTATTTATTTATTTATTTGATTAATAAATATTAAGCGTAATTGTAAGATAAATTGTTTCTTAAAGGAAAAATATAAATTCAAAATTTAAAGATAATATTATTTAGAACAACAGTTAATAAATTTGCATTTTAAATACTTTAAATATTTTTATAAATTTAATAATACATAAAATCCAAAAGAAAAAATTAATATGAAAACTCGATAATCAAATTATAATTAACGGTTTAAAAACCTAAAACTAACATAATTGAACCAAACCGATATTACCTCAAATTATAAATGGAACCATAGTCAGGGTTTGAAGAAGCACACATATGTTCTCCATTTGTTTCCAATTAAGTTATTCTATCAGTCTCTATACTTTAAAAAAGTTGTAGATTTAGTCTTTGTACTTTAATTGGGTATTTTTTATTTTTGTACTTTCGAATTTTAAAATTTCAGTCCTCACCAAACAATAATTGTTAAATTCATTATGTTCTGTTATTTCCAAAATTGGATGCGATAAACATATTATCATATGTGTAATGTCATGTTAGTTTGTTATTTCCATATATTACTCATTAAAATTTTAATTAATAGATTAACAACTATTATTCATTTGTGTTAAGACTTAAATTTCAAATTTTGAAAAAGTATATGGTCTTGGAATAATCGAATAAGTGAATATGGACTAAATGTATAACTATACGCATAGTACAAGACTAGTCATTGAATTTAACCAAATGGATTTAACTACTACTGTATGAATATACCTGATCGCCCAGCCCGAAAAACCCATCCAAAAAGTGGGAGGGTTTAAGCAAAAATGTAAGCTTGAAAAATGGGTTTGGGGTAAAATTTTAGGCCTATTTTTTGGACCGGGCTTAAAATTTTGTTACCACACGACTCAACCATTGATCACCTTTATGTATAAGTTAAGACTAAATTTCAAATTTTAAAAAAGTACATGAACTAAAATTGATCAATTCGGAAAATACATAAACTAAAATTGATAAAATTAGAGTACATAGATTAAACTTATAACTTTTACAAAATATATAGACTAATAACATAATTTAACATTTACTTTATGATGAATAGGACTGGGATGGATGTAAATATTTTATCTTTTGCTGGTTGAAAAATAACTAGATTTAAATATTAAATTGCAAATGACATAAAATATATAAATGTTCTTTTAATTATAATTTTTTAACTATGAAAATGGAAACAAACAATTTTGACAGGAAAAGAATTTGGAAGTGAAGAAAATGTGTTCATTTTCAAATTAAAAAAAATCCAAATTTCTTAGCTATGGTCATAAAATTTAATAATTTCTATCATACCATTTAATCAAGAATTTAAAAATCTTTTAATATCGAAAGATAAACTTTTCATTAACCACTGGAATTAGGTGAGATGATAAAAATCTCTTCTACTTTAACTAGTGATTGAGAGTTCGATTTTTACTCTAAAAGTGAAACAGTTTTAAAATTTGTGACTAATTAAAATGATAAAAAAATTAAATAAAGGCTAAAAAGAATCTTTTTGTAAAATTAGAGAGAGTAATAATATTTACCAAAACTGATGGGTCACTGTGCACACACTTGTTGTTTAAAGCAAAAAAGAGCAGATTAATGGGAAATTCATAGAACAGCCCAGTTTTATCTTTCCTAATTGGAAGTAGATTACTTGGGAGGCAAGGAAAGGAATTTTCAAATTGCAAATCCATTTCAATAAACTATTAAATGTCACTGCTAACAAAAATAAAATATATAATTAAAAATATTTAAGCTTTTGCCTGCGGCGAAACCCCATGGATTCAACTTATCAATGGCCGAGCAAGGCTTTATTTTATTCAATAACACTCTTCCACTTTTGACCATTTCTATATTCAATTTGATTTTTCTTTTCATACTAGCATTAAAAATAAATATTAATTTTATATATTTTTAAATTATAATAATAAGACAAAGCTCAAAAAAAATTATATAATTAATCTAACTCAAACCTAAACTATACTCAGAATAATAAATTTTTGACCATCAAATCATCATATGATATTTAATTTTATAATTATTTTAATTGGTCACATGTTTATAACCAAATGTCAAATAAAATAAAAGAAATTATTAAATAATAAAATATCAATTTAAGGAAAAAAATTAGAGAGGGCTGGTGATCTCATTTACGTCGTTAAACGTGCATGGAGACAAAACAATAATATTTAATGAGTCAAAGATTATTTTAAAGATATTTAGTATTTTATAAATGTTTAATGATACGGATTACGATAACATTTATAAAAGTAATTAATACATATTATGATCAAATTATAGTTCTTTATTTTTGGATTAGATGATTTTTTTATTTGAGGACAAGAGAATGAGATTATTTGAGATCGAACTCAAGTTTTCATGCTTACAATATAATACTATTGTCATTAGGTTAAAAGTTATTGAATAACTTGATGTTTTAGTATTTATATTTTAATTTGATATAATTTAAATTTTAAATTATTATTATTCCTGTTTTAAATAAACAATACGATTAAAATTTGATTAGTACACCGATGTGAATATCTTTTAAAGGTCTTGTTGAGTATTTTAGAGAGTGTGTCCCCTTTAAGCGGGTTAAAGTAGGTATTTATATGATATTGTTACTGTTTATGGATGTGACATCATAGGTAGATTCCCATGCATGTCGACACGTACCCTATACTAGGGTTAACACGTGTTTGCAAGGTGTGGGTTCGCCTATATGATAGTGCCAACCTACATTATACGGTCTTATCATAGAAGGATGTAAGCTCTTTACATGTGAATCCTAGATTCAAACCGCATAGAGTACAGGTCAAGACCTAATTGGGTAATGAGTCATAATAATTTTCCCCAACCTGGTTCAAAAAAAAGTAATAAATGTTAGAATTTATAAAATAAATCTAAAATATAACTTAATAAACTAGGATCTATCATGTCAAACCATTAAGAATAAATCAAGAACAAAACTAGATGCGGAAGCGTACCTGAATCCATGGATTCCTTGAAACTTTCTGGAACTTGGGGATTTGATCTTCCAAATTAGCACACAATAAATTCAGAGAATATTTGCTCTTTCTTTCCTAATGATGGGATATTAGAAAAGATATCTTGTGTATAATTTTGGGACCATAACCCTAATATTTATAACCTTAGCATATTAGTTCTAATCAAATTCTAATTAGCCCATCATTAATTAGAATTTGATTAGAAGAGTATCTACACATATTTGACCCATACTTTATTTAATAATTAAAAGCCCAATAAAATTCTAACTAAATTAGATCACTTTTAATTTGGGCTAACCTATCATGATAGTAAATAATAACATGTAATTATCCTTATTATATATGTAATGTCCAAATTTTCCAACAATCTCCCACTTGGACCACATATATATACTAATTACTTTATAATTACATGTCATTATATAACCTTATGAGCTCAAAATTTTACTATCATATCCAAAAAGCATTCTGTACAATCTCGTCTATTAATTATGTTAACATAGAACCAAGGCGACTTTTGTTACAAATATCATAACTAAATCCATCCATGATCACGTATATTAACACAACCAAATGACATAGATCAAGAATGGATGTGTAGCATGGAAATTACATGCAATATGATCTAAACATGTCTATTTCCATCTGGTCCTCCTTAAACTTAAGTGAGGTCAATTTCAAAATAATAAACAGAGTGAATAAACTGAATACTTCATTTCTGATCAAAAAATAACCAAATACATAAATGTCTGAAATATAAACTCCCACTAAATCATGATATCCTCAAACAATGTAACACTCATGTGAGCAGTGTGCTCATGAAAGACCTTGGATGGTAAACCTTTTGTGAGCGGATCCGCTATCATGGAGTTTGTCCCAATATGCTCTATGGATATTTGAGCATTTTGTACTCTTTCTTTTACAACTAGGAACTTTATATCAATATGCTTTAACTTAGATGAACTCCTGTTGTTATTAGAATACAACACTGCTGACTTATTGTCACAAAATAATTTGAGTGGTCTTTCTACATTCTCCAAAATGTGCAGCTCTGTGACAAAGTTCCGCAACCATATTCTATGGTTTGATGCCTCATAGCATGTTACAAACTCTGCTGCCATAGTGGACGAAGCTACAAGCGTTTGTTTGACACTTTCCAAGATATAGCTCATCCGGCTAACAGGTAAATATAGCCTAATGTAGATTTCCTACAATCTTGGCATTCAGCGAAATTAGAATCAGAATACCCTATGACCTCCAAAAGATCTGATATCTTATAAGTAAGTATGTAACCTTTTGTTCTCTGAAGATATCTCATAACCCTTTTGGCTGCTATCCAATGTTCTATACCAGGGTTGCTTAAATATCTGCCTAACATCCCAACAATGTACGCAATGTCCAGACGCGTACATACTTGAGCATACATTAAACTCCCAACAGCTGATGCATAAGGAATCTTTTGCATTTCCTAAATTTTAAGGTTACTTTTAGGGCATTGAGTAAGACTAAATTTGTCTCCTTTAGCGACAGGGGTGTCACCTAGTCTATAATTCTGCATCCCAAACCTTTTGAGTACTTTATCGATATAGCTCTTTTGTGATAATCTAAGAATACCTCGAGATCAATCTTGATATATCTGAATTCCTAAAACAAAAGAGGCGTCCCCAAGATCTTTCATCTCAAAATGCTTGGATAAAAATCTCTTGGTTTCGTGTAATAAGCCTATATCATTAGTGGCAAGCAAAATATCATCAACATATAGAACCAGAAATATGTACTTACTCCCATTGAATTTTGTGATACACACAATCATCAACAATATTCATCTCAAAACCAAATGAAACAATTATTTGATAAAACTTGTAGTACCATTGACAGGAAGCTTGTTTGAGTCCATAGATGGATTTTGTCAATTTTCAAACCATATTCTTTGAGTCTTTCGACTCAAAATTTTCTGGTTGTACCATATAAATTGTTTTTTTGATGTCTTCATTAAGAAACGCAGTCTTAACATCCATCTGATGTAACTCAAGATCAAAATGAGCAACAAGTACCATGATTATCCTGAAAGAGTCTTTCGATGAAACTGGAGAGAAGGTCTCTGTAAAATCAATGCCTTCTTTCTGAGTATATCCTTTAGCTACAAGGCGTGCCTTATACCTTTCCACATTACCATTTGCATCTCTCTTGGTTTTAAATATCCATTTACAACCAATTAGTTTTGCACCTTCAGGTAATGGGACAAGTTCCCAAACTTTATTGTCTTGCATAGATTTATACTCATCTTTCATGGCATCAATCCACTTTTGAGAATTAAAACTTTTCATGGCCTGATGAAAGTTGATTGGATCATCTTCCATCATTCAATTATCATCCTCATGTTCTTGGAGAAATACAATATAATCATCTAAAATAGCATTTCTCCTTTCTCTTGTAGACCTCCTTAATGGCACTTGTTCTTGAGGTTGTTGAGTTTGTTTTTCTGGAACAATCACCTTATTTTGAATGGGAAGTTGTTCAACATTGTCTTGGAGAGGTTCTGGATTCACTTCTTGATCAATGATAGGTATAAGAACCTGAACATCGTCAAAAGTGATAGTAGGAATTGAGTTAGAATCCAGTTCTTCCTCAAAAGCAATGTCTCTAACCTTATTTCTCCCTCCAAACTCAACATCCTCAAAAAATGTTGCAGTTCCTGTCTCAAAAATATTCTTTATTATGGGATCATAAAATTTATAGCCCCTAGATTGCTCAGAATAGCCAATAAAGTAGCTGCTTACTGTTTTGGAGTCTAATTTCTTTTTATGTGGCTTATAAAGCATTACCTCAACTGGACATCCCCAAATGTGAAAGTGCTTTAGACTAGGCTTTTGACCTGTCCAAAGTTCATAAGGTGTTTTTGCAACTGCTTTATTGGGTACTCTATTCAGAATGTAAGCTGCTGTCTTTAATGCTTCTCCCCAGAGGGACTCAGGTAAGGTAGAATGAGCAATCATGCTCTTTACCATATCCTTAAAAGTTCTGTTTCGTCTTTCAGCTACACCATTCATACTTGGTGATCCTGGCATGATGTACTGTGGGACAATACCATATTCCTCTAGGAATTTCGTAAATGGTCTTGGACATTGTTCTCCTGAGCCATCATATCTACCATAGTACTCACCACCACGATCAGATGTAACGTTTTTAATCCTTTTGTTGTGTTGATTCTCAACTTCAGCTTTATAAATTTTGAACACGTCCAAAAATTGAGATTTCTCATGAATGAGATATAAGTACCCATAACGTGAGTAGTCGTCTATGAATGTTATGAAATATCGTTGACCATTCCATGATGCCGTAGGGAATGGCCCACAAATATCTGTATGAATTAATTCTAAGACGTCTGAAGATCTATTGGCACCCAATCTCTTGGTTTTGGTTTGTTTTCTCTTGATGCAATCGATACAAACATCAAAGTTTGTGAAGTTAAGGGACTTTAAAATACCATCAGACACAAGGCGTTCAATTCTAACTTTTGAGATATGACCTAAGCGCCTATGCCATAATGATACTAAATTTTTCTTATCTAATTTGCGTTTAATACCACGTGATTCAAAAAAAAGTAATAAAGTGACTCTTCTTAGAACCTGATTTTATGAGACGAGAGGTTACGTAAGGAGAAGCTTATTATGTGCGACTTACGTTTTAACTTGTAACGTATACTTCGCCATGTATTAAGGAGTGATATAGTTGATTGTGACCCTATTCTCAGAGACATGAATCATTAAAGCACAATACCCTTTTAAAAGGAGGTTGCTTGAGCCTTAAAAACTAAACTGTTTGAAATCGAGATTTTGAAGAAGAAGTCGTTGTTGAGAAGAGCAACATTATATGTAATTTTCTTAAAATTTCCATTATTCTTGTGATTTTTTCTTGGTTTATTAGAACACAGTGGTTAGGATGAGAGGAAGTGATTGTGTTATTCAAAACATCTATTCATAACGTCGTGAAGTGAATACTTCAGTGGAGGCAAAGGCTTATGTTTGCACCACTAAAGAGAAATATTAAACCGATTGAGCAATACCATCGACGGGAGTTTCCTACTTCTACTGCATATGATAGATGCAGGTTTCCATTTATCACTCTACCCCTTCTTCTGCCACATTCTCGATGAATATAGGATAGCTCCGGGACTTTTTTCTGGCTTTTCGTAGCAGGTCGCAATGACATATTTCATTGAATGTTGCCAGCGGGAGGAAGTGTCATTAATTATCGTTTTCCAAAATTTTTACCAATTGAAAACATGCAATTAGGGTAGTTTGGTGGGTTTATTTTATTTTTCTCCTCTTGAAGATGTAGAATCAATCATCTTGAATTGGTCTTTAAACCTTCATTTAAATCGTTACAAGTACATAGCTGTTAAGTATAAGCTTAAAAGTGGTTTTGATTTTTCAATTGAATGGTCGATACCTAGCAAGAGTATATGCTTGAAAAAGCAAGAAATTATGTTTGAAATTGGGTGTGATCAATATTATAGACTTTGCAAGGGTTGCGTACTAAATTTGGAGGAGGTGTTAATTGTTAGAAATATGTTTCAGCACTTCCTCTTAAATTTAAGCCCTAATGGATGACGGTCTATTGATGATGGTAATGGTGCAAACACTGTGATAGTACTGCCTACACAGTTCGCGTGGCCGCATGGAACCACTGATGATTTGGGGCTTATATACTTAGGGAGGAAAAAGGAACTTAAGAATTATTTTTATAGTTTTTATAAACTAAAGCCTCGTCCATAGTTCTTGAAACCTTCAAGGGATCCAAAAAGTGGTGCGAATGCTCTTATGCTAATTGTTAGTGTTGATAATACACTTTTTGATGCAGGCACAGTTCACGATGTTGAAGAGAGTTCAGAAGTATCCGCTAGTTTATCCAAAAAGATCAACGATACATGAACGTGCGATCCTTTATGCAAAATGTATGAGCTGGTGCCTCTGGTACTGCTGCTGGGAAAGGGAGTGTAAGCAGTAGAAAGAAACAGAAGACTACTGCAGGAACTGCTAGTATTGTACTGAGTAGTGAAGATGAGGGCAGTCTAGTAAAGGAGCTTCGTCAGAATAAAAGAAAAGATCATGTTGCAACATTCGACAATGTAGCTCCTATTGGTACAGTCCCTGTTGTAGTTGCTTCTCCCCTTAACTCTCCTACTGATCTTTAAACACCACCAAGACCACTAATTGAAGATACATTCGGGGTAATTGTTGATTATGGCCCTCCTAGTGGTTTCATGAAGTTTACTGTTTCTGGTGTTGAGACAGGAAAATTATTTTCATGGTACGAGCATCTCAACATACAAAAGTTTCCTCACAGTCCTAATGAAATGAGAAAACAGTGGAAAAATTTCATACTCGAAGAGGCAAAAGAGCATATCTATCCTTCTAGATCGTCCAGCTGTATAAGAAAACCCTTTTTTACAGGAGCTTATACTTTCTTTTCAAGTTGTCTTAGTTGAAGCTGGCATGGTCAGTGTGGGGATCACTAAGGGTATTGACGAAGTAGACGTGAAAAAGAAAGAGACTAAAAATGCTTACCAGTCTACCATGGGAGCACTAGAAATGGCTCACGAATTACATAATAGCTTGGATGAAGAAAATAAGAAATTAGTGGAGCAGAATAAGATGCTACAAGAGAGTCTCTCCCTTGCTAAAAATATATTGAAAAATTACATGTAGAGATCACAATTGAGTAAGCTGATAAGGATGTCCTGAATGCGAGCTCCTTAAATACGAACCCTAGGTTCGAACCGCATAGAGCATGGGTCAAGACCCAATGGTCTAAATAATGAGACTAACTTAATTTTATTTTTAAAATAACAAATTTCATGAAACATAATTATTTTAATATCCTTGACTTCACCTACTAAACGAGTGGGGAATTTCATTTTTTTTTTCAGAAGGGGTTGGCGGTTTGAACTAAAGCATAAATATTTTTTTGTTGATAAAAGACATTAAAGCATCAACTTATTATTAATAATAGGAGAAAAATTGATTTATGTTAAATTAAAGTATATAAACTGAATATTTAAGTTAAATGTAATACAGAGATGATAAGACCTAATATATATTTACATTTAATAAAAGTTGAAACCTCTTTTTTTTCTTCTATTGAATCAAGAAATAAATAGGTTTGATTGTCCATCTTTTTAATATAATCTATATATATTTAATATAATTTTAATATAGACATCCTTCGGGTACTTCAAATCGAAGCAATTGGATGTCCGACTCGAGCCTATATGACATGACCGATCAATAGAAATACTCCAACACTCCACATTTGTCGTATATTCCATATATCACACTAGATAGATATCATATTCATGGAATACGATTCACTTTCAAGATGCCTTGGTGGTGAAATGGTAGACACGCGAGACTCAAAATCTCGTGCTAAAGAGCGTGGAGGTTCAAGTCCTTTTCAAGGCATAATATTGAGAATGCTCATTAAATTGGAATAAGTTCGGCAGTAGATCACGAGATCTTAGGGATCTTCTCTATCTAATGAATGGGGAGTCCGCTTTGAAATTGTTCACCTTGCACCTACCTCCAAGTATATGCTTCAACAGGAATCACTTACACAAGGGTAGATTGATACAATATAAACCTCTGGTAAAATGCCCCCCGATAACTCAGAGGATAAAGTACATTACATAGTCCATTTTAGAGATTGGCGACTTACCCATTCCGTGACTTTGGCACTAGACGTTTCAAAAATGGGTACTATCGGGTCGGGTGAATTCAATAATATAGACGCCTAGTGGCATTCCAGCTTTCCTTCTCCTTTCAGGACCTATCCCAAAGAGAATCCAGTACTTCTCGGTCGTGAATATCTAAATAGGGCGACCACCCCGTGGATATCTTTGCTTCGGAACAAAACAATTAGAATATAATTAGGCTCGATCAGCTTGAATGTGTATTATACATATATTATCCATATAGGGGATCTTCCAGTTGAGAAGATCCATCGACCTGAAACGCTTGCCAAACAAAGGCTAAGAGAAAAAAGAGAACATGTATTACTGGCATAAAATCTACGATTGGATTCAAAAAAGCATAAGCCTCGGGCAATTTGGCAAATAAAAAACTACTCGAAAAAAGGGTAGAATTAAAACAGATACAAATCAAATTAAAGATATTAAGCATAACAAAATTTTGTTCTTGGAGATAATTTTGATTGAGTTATTAATATGTTTTTTGATATAAGGAAAAAAATGAAGAAAGAAAAATAAGGCAGGCTAAACAATACTTCTTTGAACTCACCCAATCAAAAAGTCTTCAATCCTTACAAAGAGAATAGAAGAAATCATACTTTCATACAATATCGTTTATCTAAAGGTAAATAGGATAAGGTCAATTGAGTTTTAGTTCGATTGACATGAGCATTATTGTTAATGTAGGAAGACATAAGTTCGAGTGCCTTAAAGCACATT
This sequence comes from Gossypium arboreum, assembly GCF_025698485.1. Classification (NCBI taxonomy): domain Eukaryota; kingdom Viridiplantae; phylum Streptophyta; class Magnoliopsida; order Malvales; family Malvaceae; genus Gossypium; species Gossypium arboreum. The sequence goes on along the minus strand of NC_069073.1, from coordinate 5,754,259 downwards.
ATCTTCTTATTTATGGGTTAGGGAGGAGTTTTGGATAAGAGAGCTAATATATCTACTAGGTTAAGCAAAAACAACTTAAATCAACATTTTAAATTTTAAATCGGTTAAATCATCAGTTTTTCATTCGATCCGTTCAATTATTACTTCAACAATAATTAAAAATTAAGAAAAAAATTAAAAATTTTATATCACCCATGAAACCATCAATTTTTAGTTGAGTCTATTTATTCCTACAATGATTTTATTTTTACTTAAAACTGTAAGCTTTTAACAAGGGGTCAAACGAGGTGGACAACCAGTAGCAGTGTGGGAAGCGTATAAGATGCTGTCCAACACTTTCAGATGAGAAAACAGTCAACGACGGTGAATACTACTGGATAGGTAGTAGGTCCCTAAGTCCATGATGGAAGCGATGACGTCCCTACAATATCCCTCATTCGTCCTCTCCAAAAGCCAAATAGGGCTGCGTCAGCTACTACATGACAACCTTAAAGCTTCTTTTGCGTTCTAACTAAAATCCAAAGACAGCCGACATCCGCACGTGCCTTTTTTCCCTATAAAATCTTCCCTCTCACTCGTTCTCTGCGTTTCAATTCAACATCCGCCAACAAAAGACCACCCGGTACCAACAGCCAACAACACAAAGAAGGCATATTTACAGCTTTTTTAAAGAGGAGCTTAAGAAAGTTAAGTCTAAAAAGGAAGAAGAGTTTAAAGAGTTCAGAGAATGAAGGGAGAGTTAGAGTTGCCACCTGGTTTCAGATTCCATCCTACAGATGACGAATTGGTGAATCATTATTTGTGTAGGAAATGTGCTTCTCAGCCTATTTCTGTGCCCATCATTGCTGAGATTGATCTTTACAAGTTTGATCCATGGCAGCTTCCAGGTTTGTCCTTTTATATATGCTTGATTTGTTTGGTTTCGGGAAAAAGGGGCCGAACCCAGTAAAGAAATTTAGGGTCCAGACTTGAATTGCAAAATTTTGGAGAGTTTAATTGCAATTTTACCATTTTAAAAGGGACTAAAACTAGAGTTATTCATTTTTAGGGCCAAGGCCCTGCCGATTTGAAATATTTGGGAGAGTGATTAATTAATTTGATATATTTGGTGTAGATATGGCGTTGTATGGTGAAAAAGAGTGGTATTTCTTTTCTCCAAGGGATCGAAAATACCCAAATGGGTGTCGGCCGAACAGGGCGGCTGGAACCGGATATTGGAAAGCGACCGGAGCCGATAAGCCTATCGGAAAGCCCAAGGCACTGGGCATAAAAAAAGCACTCGTTTTCTACGCTGGTAAAGCCCCACGCGGTGTCAAAACCAACTGGATTATGCACGAGTATCGCCTCGCCAATGTTGATAGGTCCGCCGGCAAGAGAAGCAACAACTTGAGGGTAAGTGGATATAATTATTTGTTTTATTGGAAATTGGAGTTGCCAACTTTGACAGTTGACACCGACACTTTTTACTGTTGATTTGGGCTAAATGGTGGGTTTGTTCTATTTTTTGATTGCAGCTTGATGATTGGGTGTTATGTCGAATATACAACAAGAAAGGAAGCATAGAGAAACATTTTCCGAGTGAACAAAAATCGTTAAGTTACCCAGAAATGGAAGATGAGAAACTGGGCATCATAATGAATGGTCAAAACATGCAACAACCGCGGTCGGTGATGGCGATGAAGAACGATGCAATACAAACGGATGGTTCGGAGTCGAGTTGGTCGGAGCACGTGCCGTCACCGGAAATCACGTGGGAGAAAGAAGTGAAAAGTGAAGGGAGATGGAATGAGCTTGATTTCGGGTTGGATTTCATAGATGAAGACCCGTTTGCCAGTCAAGTTGATTACCAAATGGAGCAGCTGTCACCGTTGCAAGACATGTTCATGTATCTACCCAAGACATTTTAAGCCAATGTAGACCAAAAATCCTACAATTGTGGGGTCCAATCCAAATTAAAAACATTTTTAATTTAGATTCATGCACACACACATTGCCAAACGAACAATGGGTCAAATTCAAATTCAATAGGAGGCGGTGGGTGACAAACAATTGGATCGCTCGTGGGTGTAATATAAAATGAGCCGTCCATTTTCTTCATTTTGAATATTCAACGAAATTGTAGGAATATTCTTGTAATATATGTAGACCATTTTTTCAAATATGAATATTATGAAATATGCTATGTTGCTATTTCTAGAATTGGTATGCATGATTTCTGCAATCTGGCCTTCATCCTGTTAACCTTTTTGGACTGGACTCAATATTTCACAATTTGACTGAAATTATGATTCCACCAAAAGAATACAATTCCATATATAGTATATGATAATAATATGTTCCAAACTGCATTCTTATCCTTACCATCACTTACTTCCTTGACTGAAAATGAAGCACTAAATTGATTGAATTTCTAAAATTGTTGTCTCAAGGATCCACCAATTGGGTTTGTCTATGGATACTGCAATAATCAAGCATCACAAGGGCTATACTGTCAAAAAAGCAGCATCCCTTTCAAGTGTTATATGGTATCTTGCTATCTGATGTTTTTCTTGAGACCATTGCAGTAAGATTGTTGATGCAGCCTGGATATTTCCTGACAGATTGTTGTGGGAGAGGTCCAGGTTTTGAAGAGAGGATAGATCACAAATTTGCTCTGGCATATGACCATGAAACCTGTTTGGTTGAAGGCTGATGATGATCCATTTTGAGAGCCTTTCTCCCATCCATGGTGGAATTTCTCCAGGCTGATGATTAGCAACAAAGTTAAGACTTAAGAGTGAGTAATTGAGTACAATTTCTTAGTGATTCAGGCATCTCACCTTCTAGATTGTTGTTTCTTAGGTGCAAGGACTGAAGAGAAGTTAAATCTCCCATGGATCTTGGGATTTCACCACTAAAATTGTTGTTGCACAATTTAATGACCACCTTACTTCTCCATTTCTCCTGACAAGAGATTACCCTCAAGGTTGAGAACTTCCAGTCTCATCTGATGCTTTTTGTGGCACAAAAACTGGGACATACGTCCTGACAAAACATTGTTAGAAAGATCTAAAGCTGTCACATTTAAGGAGATACCAGGCAATGAACCAGTGAAGTTGTTGCAACTTAAGTATAACACAAGAAAGGCATGCTTTGTGAGCAAATCTGGGGTTTTTCCTTGGACTTGATTACCATAGATGTTCAGATAGTGCAGATGGGAAGTCAAGCTTCAAAACCAATCAGGGATTTGAGTTGGATCAAAATCATTGTTGCTTAACTCCAAGTAAGACAAGTGTTTCAAATCCAGTAAAGCAGGGCTCAACTAACCACCTAGCTTGATCCTCCCAGCTTTTTTAATCCTTGATGCGATGTTATCATTGGAACTTCCAAGCTGAAGTTCAGTGACATGGCCAGTAAGTAACATTGTTGCAAAATACTCCAAACCATTGGCAGCAATCTCTAATCAGCTAACATGTCTGAAGGGTCTTTGAGATGTTGCTTAATCTTCAAAAGAGCTTGCCTCTCATTTTCAGGGCAACTAAATTCAGGGATTGCAGTGCAAAAGCAAGGCTTGTAGTTTCTGATGTAAGAGAATCTTAATCACTACGTCTGTAGTTTATCAATCTATATCTAATTTAGTTGAAATGTTATTTTATGGAAAACATAATGATAAATTTAATATTTAATATTTACATATTTTGTTAATTTGATCCTTATTTTTTAAAATTAAATTTGATTATTAATATTTCAAAAAGAATCAAAGCAATTTTTTTAACAAAAATGCTGACTAAAACATTAATTATCTTTTAACGATGTTGGCGTGACAACCTGAGTGACAATCCCTATGGATTACCATACGGACTGTCATGTTTAGGAATTTAACATTTTAATTAATATTTCCATTAAAAATTAACAATTCAACTCTTTTTGAAAGATTAATGGTCAAATTTGACTTATTTAAAAGGTTGAGAGCCAAATTTAGATAATAATAAAAGAATAAAACTAAATTTACATAAAAATATAAAAGTTGAAGTTTAATTTATCATTATACCCTTTATTTATAGTTAGATTTTAGAATACATGCAAATGCATGTACAAAAAAAAACTCATTATGTGTAGGTATTTTTATATTTTATATAAAAATATAAAGACAAAAATACACCATCATAGAGATATTTATTACTTTGTAAAAAAAAAGAGAGTTTTAGTCATTTCTCAACCAAGTTGTTTTGTCGTTTGACTCATGGCACCAATTTTGTCTAAGATATTATATATACTAGATTATAGCATACTGATGATGTGGGTGAAATATAGTTATAAAACTATATTAATTAAAAGTTCTTTAAAGATTAAACGAAATTTTAGTTGAAAGGATAAAGTTAAAGTTCTCGATGATTGTTATTTTGATGCTGAACCTCTCAGGTAATAACCTAAGAACCTTCATCACAAGTTTAGAGTTTGAGTACTTACTCCTTAAAGCAAAAGCCTAATTGGCCAGGTAACAAAATTTAGCATAAAACTCTCCAGTGGTCTCTAATTCTTGCATCCTCAGAGTCTCAAATTTGGTTGTCAGCATCTGAAGCTTTGATTGTTTCATTGTATTGGTCCCTTCATATGTTGTCTCTAGTATTTCCTAGGCCTCCTTTGCTTCAGTACACTTTGAAATCCTTTTGAACTCCTGTGCATCTACCCTATAGAAAATGACATAAAGTGCTTTGGAGTTGGCATTAGCAGTCATTTCTTCTTCAGTATTCCAGGTTGCCTCGGTCTTGGGAGTTTTTACTCCTTTAATTTTAGTGAAGGGATGAGCCTATCTAGTTAAAGTAACCCTTTAGACTTGCTTATTTGTTGACTTAATGAACGTTTTCATCTTAGCTTTCCAATATGCGTAATTTGCTTCATCGAGCATAAAGGGATGCGAGACTAAAGAACCTTCCATTGCAAGTATATCAACCAGGATGATCACTGTTTGTGTTAAGTGTGAAGCTTTGATACCAATTGTAGAAATGAGGGGATAGTTGCTTAGCAAACCAAAACTCTAGCTAAAATGATGCTTGGAACTATGGCCATAGTTTCAACCACGATATCAAAATGTGCACAAAAGTAAAGTTGAACACCGAGATTGTTTACGCAATTTGATCTTAGACTACACCTTTGAGGTCTTGGCTAGAGCAATGATCCACTATCTTTCTCATAGTACAACTAATAATTTAAGTCCTAACACTAGTTTAACACTCACTAATTTAGCGGCCTCATCATGTACAAAAACTAGATTGCTCTCCCACTAAGCTTCTCCTTCGAAAGCTTAGTCTTGCAATCCAAGAAACCCTCTTGATTACTTACAAAAACAATGCACACATAAAACATTCTTAACTTGAACAAATTTGTGCTCTTTCAAACTCTAGGTCTCTCGATTACTCATTTAACCTAGACAGAACTTAAGTTTTATTTACATAAGAGTTATAATCTAATCATTTTTCTCTACAATAAAGCTAAAAATCAGCATAGGATAATAATTCCATAAGAGTCTTGTTGTAATTCAAAGTTTTTAATTATAGAAAGTAATTTTACTTGTTTTGTATATAACCAAACTTGTACCGCAAGTAACAATTCTCAAGTACTTGTACCGCAAGTAACAATTCTCAAGTCTTCAATTTCAACATAATTGGTCTTCATATTCTGAGTTTTTATTCGTCCGAATAATTCCACAATAAATAGCTTACTACTTTTGTTCTAAATTTTGTCAATTTTAAAAATAGACAAAGTTAAAAATGAAATAGTGCCTAAAATTGTGGCTACTATTTCAGCCATAAAAACTGCCACAAAATTCACCTTGTCTTCAAATGTGTTTAACATACATAATCAATAGACATTCTGATTGATTTTCAAAAGATCATAGTTCAAAATGCTTGTCTTAAAATTCGAATGTATATTAATTAATTCGAGACAAATCATCTAATAGCAAAAAAAAAAAAAAAAATGAAATTTATCGCACTCTGCTTACATACCTCCATATTGCATATATTTGATTGAGGAAAATTCCTATATTTGTTTTCCTTTTGTGTTAACAATGGGTATGAAAATGCAAACAATTTGTTATGCATTAACAATTGGTATATATTTTGGAATGATGATTTACTTTGCTCAATTAATATTCATGTCTAAATTAAATACTATATCACAATCTTTTAAACACTATTAACAATGAAGTTCCTATCATTAACTATTGTTGAAGGTAGTGATAAGATATTGTATTTTAAAAAAGAATTTATATTTAAATTTTAAAATAACATTATAAGAGAGAACAATTATAAATCTTAATAAAATTATTCATAAATTATAAAATAAATATGAATGATATCTTAATTATACCAATCGATTTAATGTAGCTTTTAGCTTCAAGGTTATTGAATTTAGCATGGGCCAGTAGTGGTTGCACCACTAGCTCTGATGTATTAATCAATTTGTTTAATAAATATTTAAACGCATGTAAATAATAATGTAAAACAAAAAATTGTACAGAAAAAAGAAGAAGCAAATAAACATCATTATTAATTTTAAAGATAAAATAAGCTTATCTATATTCATTACTTTTATTTTATTGGTAATTACGTATAATCAATTTGTTCACTAAATTCTGCCATTCTCAGTTCTTTGTAGGTACCAGAAGGGTTCATCTTGAATGCAAACTAAAAAAGAAATCATGAGTTGAGAAGAGAAGAGCAAATCAGTGTGCATTGTCTCAGTCTTTATAGAATCCAAGTAAAGCAAGCATAATGTTAAGTAACTTGCCACTGAGTAAGGCTTTTATTTGCTTTTTCTTTCCCGGTGTGTATGGTGGGTACCTAGTCGGCGAATCCCCTGCAAAACTTCTGTATAAAACTGCCTTCTTATGGCTAAAAGCATCAAAAGAGAATTTCCCATGGTATGACCCCATTCCACTCTCCCCGACTCCTCCGAAAGGTAGAGTGGGAACTGTGACCTGCAATGATTGTCATAAGGGATCGGAGTTTAGTTGAAATATATTCGTTCTAACCAAATGCTGATGGTGACCATATGCTCTAACATCACCGTTATAGGTACAATGAATTTCATATGTTTCTGATGCACTATGAAGTCCATTGACCAACAAAGAAGTGTAATGCAAGTGACTCAGTTTTCATCAGTTTTTTATGATTAGCCAAACATTAATGGAAGATGTGATGTGGATGCCAATCATTGAACATAAGAATTAATTCATCATGGAAACCCTATCTCATGCTTGACAGGAAGATAAATGACAAAAGGAAAATGCATCTATCGCTTTTTCTGTATGAAATTTATTTAGAGCGGAAATACTTGTAGAATGGTGTCATTAATAGCCATTCCTCCGGCGTAAATATTTTGTACAAACTTCCTTTTAATCTGTTCATCATCACTGAAGAGATATGCAGCAAGAGGTTTTGGCTTTCTGTTTATCATAGCAAAGCTATCTTCCAACCTTTCAACCTGAACAGCGAGGGCAAAACATTAGAATCAATATTAACATGGCTTAAGTCACATGTAATTTTATGGTTTATATTAGAGTTTTACAGTTTTTACAAAAGAAACTCACAGTAATTATTGGAAGTAATGGTCCAAATATTTCTTCTTGCATAATCATCGAGTCCTCGGGAACATCCAACAATATTGTTGGAGCTATTTGTCTGCATTATAAAAACAACTATTACACGGTGATTAAAGAATAGATCGGTAAAGATAATTACAAGGTGGCAATTATCAAACTCACAATTGGCTCTCATCCCTTTGGCCTCCGAAAACAATTTTGTTGGAGACCTTATCCTCTTCCAAGAGATTTACTAGACGTTTGAAGTGAAATGAGTTTATAATGCGGGATCGTTCCTTTGATTCCATTAGATCTTTTCCGAAGATTTCCTCCACTACATTCACTAGAGTTGCTATCTGTAGATCAAACATGTTTCAATACAATGACCTTAAAATGAGTTTTACTCCTTTGATAAAATCTTACCAACTTTGGGGCAAGTTCTTTTGTTGTTATGATATAATCAACACCGATGCAAGCTTGTCCGTTGTTGCATACCCACTTGCCGGCTACAATCCTTCTTGCCGTAACCTTAAAATTGATACAATCAGATCAATTGAATAACTGAAGATGGATTGATGACTTAACGTAAACAGAACTATTCTCACTTGTAAATTAACATTGGAATCAACAACAGCCGGGCACTTTCCTCCAAGTTCAAGAGTTACGGGTGTAAGGTTCTTTGCTGCTGCAGCCATCACAATGCGCCCAACTCTTGCCCCACCTGCAATGTAAAGGTATCTGTATTTTAAGATTTTATTGTTGTGAATTCAATTAAACAATGAAAAATCACGAACTTACATTTGACAGTTAATGCAATATAAAGGAAGCTCAGGATTTTCAGCTTCCTCTCAAACAGCCAAAATGTTCATTGATTATTTTTTCTTTTTGAAAATTTCATTGATTCATTTTTACTCCTCGTAGCTTAGGTGAAAAAGGGTAACAACATTCATCAACTTTAAGGAGACTGCATAGATTGATTTATTTAGCACAAATAATAACCATGGAATTACAAGAACAGTTCGATCAAAAATTCATCTCCCAATATAAGAACCTGTTATATTGAGAGCATAACAATGTTTTTTCTTTTCCTTTTTTCTCATGGAGTTTGATATTTATCTTATTGATAAAAGTTGAGAATTTATCCAACCATTTACTAGGTAGCCTCAATGAAGCTGGAATGTATTCTAAGAGAACCAAAAAGTAGAGCCTGTCTAAGGGAAGACTAAAAAAATTAATTTAGGCATCAAAGTTGGAGAAATCAAGACATATGAAGATTATTGGTTACCTGTAAAAAAGATCTTATCCCATTTCTGCTCTAGTAATGCAGAGGTCTCAGCAACAGCACCCTCAACAACAATTATAGCAGATTTATCCATATATTCCCCTACTAGCCTTGAAAGCAGTGATGATGTGGCTGGAGCAATTTCTGATGGCTTGAGGACCACAGCATTGCCAGCAGCAATAGCTCCAATCACCGGATCAAGAGACAATGCTAGAAGATGGACCAATAAACATTTCAGTTTGCACAATATAAGAGAATAATGAAAACAATTGAAGCTGCCTAGTGTCTATTATTTTATGATTCTAAAAAATCTATCAAAACATCAGCTATGTTTTAGAACAATTCCATACACAAAGAAAATTCCTAGTGGCACCTTGAGATTGTAAACTTTCCTAAATAAAGCAGTAGAATCCAATAAAGCAGCAGAATCCCATTATGAAGACAAATGATGTGTACGGGGCATATCATGTCGTTTTGATTATAGATGTTTATTGAAAATATATATGAGAAGCCTAAACAGCTCCAGTGAATCCCTCTTATATCAAATTGCAGCATCAGTGAAAAAAGAAAGAGAAGTTTCTAAAGCAATGGTACAACTTTATAAAAACAATTAGGACACATCCCATACATGCTTGCGTGCATACATACATACATAAACAAATTAGATATGACACATGTCCATTACTATCTCAGTTCAAATTCTTTAAATTGATGGGATAAAGGAAGAATGGATGATATTAAGAAATTACTAAGGGTAAAGCAAAGTAAACATTACTGTTCTTCAAAATCCCATAGGATTAACACACAAAATGGTTCTGATCAAGAAAGAAAAGAAGAAGACATAATAACAGTCAACTTTGAAGATATCAAGAGGCAAGCATGCAAATTGATGTGAGTATATCTCTTTAAGTTGGATTGAGTAAAAGGAAGTGCGTGTAAAGACGTGTAAAAATCAATTAATGTAAATTACCAAAAAGAAAAAGAGTGATTAATTAAGGAAAATACTAAGCATAACACAAAACTAATAATAGATTGTACCACAAACCTTAGGCAATTCATTTTAACTAGCTTAAATAAGTTAAACAGCATAAAAATAACATACAAAAAGGGAAGTTCCAGGTAGATATGACCAAGACGACTCCAAGAGGTTCTGCCACAATTTCAGCTGACGATGGATAAGTTGCCAACGAAGTTTCAACCTGAAAAGGCGCTAAAATTCGTAAGCAAAATGTAAATAGTAACATTTAGTCTAAGATTTGTAACCGTAACAGTAATTACCTTTTGTGGCATCATCCATTGTTTAAGTTCTTTCAGAGCCAACTTACATGAGGATCTTGCCATCAAAATCTACATCACACATAAGTTGAAGTCCATATGGCACCCAAGTCAATTATTCGAACATAATAAATGCATGGCATACAATTTTGGCATCCTATAGATTGATATCCAGCAAGATCAAACCATCGTAGTTTCTTTTGGTTGCCTTATGTCTTACTATTGCCTCTAAACCCAAATTACACATACCCAATTTAAACATATTAAGGTTTTCTCTATCAGAAATATAACCTTAATTGTCTGAATTTATATCGAACCAGTATATTGGTGCTTGTACAAAAACAAATTGCTAAATTGTCGAACTCTTTTAATGAAAGTCAACCAGATAATCTGAAAAAAGGAATGAAAAAAAATTGTAATATGCAAAACGATGCTGATCTTTCAATCATGGACATGCTCTTATAGCTAAAAATCAAGTGCTGCATTAGAACTCATAGACCTAAAGAGAAAAACCAATTTTGAAAGGTTTAACAATGGAGAAAGAAAGACTTGACAACTGATGCACCTTTGATATGATTCACCATGTGCACCAGATCTCTTAATTGATGAACAGAACCATCATCCACCCGTAGTTTCAGCTAAGATGACTATCAATTTCACTCTAGCCCTTGCCATTAGGTAAATATACCACCTTAGAATTTAGAAGCCTTTGTACTTTTTAGTGGAAATAATAAACTGAATGTGACTTCCTTGGTGCCAGAAGCCAATTATATAATGCCCTCCAATATGTGTCAAATAATTCAGAAATTGCAGAGATGCTAGAACCCAACACATAAAAATCACTTTTCCCCTCTATATAGGGTTAACAGATGGATGTTAATGGTTCAGATTTTGGTAGTATCTTCTATGCAATTTTGCTTGAAAGTTTATGAGAGCACACAAAAAAATTATTTAATGAATTGACAGCTGAAGGCAAGATATTAAGAATAAAAAGAGTTGAAACTTGTAAGGTAATATAAAAGAAAAGGCACAAAGAAACATATACACAAGCATGGCAATTGATGATGAAATGAAGAATACATACTTCTGATAAGAACGCTTCAAGTTCAGGTTTTGAGAGGTCCTTCTGTAGTGCTTCTACAATTTCCTTCTCCTTTTCATCAATCATCTTTGATATGCTTTCCAATTGTGATATTCTCCATTCATAGCTCTTTGTCTTGCCGGAATTAAAGGTTTTCCTAAGCTCGTTAACTAGTACAGCAGCTTTGTCTGAATCAAATGCTGGCTTCACTTCCTCCATCGTTGTTGATAGTGTTGCACGACAACTTTTCAGATGTATTAAAGAAACAATCCAGGAAATAAAGGGAGGTTGGAGATCAAGATATGAAAACTAACTAATACAGAAAGATGAGTGCAATGAGAGAGAGAGAGAATTACTAGTAAGAAGGAGTAGAACTGGAGAAGCTGACTCGATTTATCTTATATTTGTGACGATATGTGAAAGTGCCAAGAAGACCAACACCGACAATACTGTAGGATCTGAAACATCTGAAAATAAGTGAGAAAACAAAGCAAATAATGCAGTTGCTAATTTTATATCAGTATTTATGTAGACTAAACCAAAAAAGTTTCTCATTATTAGACACTTCATTTTGAGTAATGATGCCAGAACAAACGGCCTCAAGTCATCATTTAACTAGTTTTTTGAAACTAGGATTTATCTCAAAGGACCAATACAGCAATGATCCAGTCTACATAAAAGCTTGCATTGTCGATGCATTAAGTTAATTGCTCCAAGTGATAAAGCCAATAACAAATTTGAACGATCAGCAGCTGTTATTTATATGGCAGAATAAAATGTCACACTACTGCAGCAGCAGCTGGAAGAGGAATAATATCTAAGATAATCATTCACCACCAGTAATCATGAAATGTTGAAAACAATATATTAGCCATGTTTACTTTTATGTGAAAATGTCATAGGGCTCCAGGAGTTACTGAGATTTCATAATGGTAAGGCGGTGATCTTTCCAGAGCAATTCCTTCTATCTCACAGGTCAGCAGGTCTAGCAAGTAGATGGCTCTTAGATAAGTAGATTAAAAGGAAGTTCTGTTCTACAAACCAATCCCATAAGGACCTTGTATACTTCCTTACAAGCATCATGTAATTGATTAACTCAATGGAGGGTCTTGGTGATGGTGATAATTAGTACAATATAGTTTACAAATTAAGATCCTCTAACAAGTGTCAAACACCTTTCAGTTTGTCAATGACAAAAAACATTTTATTCAAATGCAATATCTACAGCCCCCCCCCCCCCCAACTCACCCTCGCAGAAATTTCCTCTCAACAGAGAGAGAAACTAAATACTTGAGCTAATGGAGACTACTGCCTTCTTCCTAGCAAGGATGGTTTCAGTAATAAGAGCATCCAATAGAAAATTGGGGTTTGGGTCTTAATTCCATTGAAATTGAGGAAAATCTAGTGACATTCTCTAACTATTCTTAATTTTTATAAGCAATGGTTCAAAACTAAAAAGCACCTTCCTTCCCATTTCAATACACGTACTGCAACTATGTACAAATCCCAGCCTACCATATTCCACATATAATTCACTAAACAAAGCAAAAAATCACCAAACAAATATACAGAAGTTAACACTTAAAACTTGCATTGTATTTCATCATTCACAGCATAATCTAACCAAAGCATTAAGAAAGCCACAACATACCAGCAAAACGAGGATAGACAAAGTTAGAGAGAGAGAAGCTAAAGGGAAATAGTAAAGAAACTGAAAAGTCTGGGTATATAAGAAGAGAAAAGAAACCTTGAAGGGTGTTTGAAAAGGCCAGGCGAGACGATCGTCATGGCAGCTGGAGACACTGCAAGTTATCAGCAGAAAATTTGGTCACTCAAAGTCTACTGAAACCAGATGGGCAGAAAGGAAGGATGAAGGTTGGCTTGGCTTTTGCTGAAGTGAAACACAACTGAGACTCGCATGCAAGAACACGTGGCTTTTGGTATCACCCTCTCTCTCATATGTAATTTGCCCAACTCAAAAAGTGGGGGCATTTGAGAGACGTTTCTCCGCCATTAAAATTATTGTAAGAGCTGTGGAGATAACGTTGGAGAACAAACACAAGCACGCGTCCCATGTGTCCCATCTAAATTCTAAATCTTACTCAACCTACATGGATTGGCCCATCTATCATGTTATATCATACATCAGTAACTATATGAGGAGACTATCCCTTAAATTGGGAGTGGTCAAGGAGTCTCCCACTTTCTATTTACATTTGTCATCTTTTAATTGCTTATCTAATAAGGTGGTAGTTAGGTAATAAGGAGTTTAATAAGAAAAATTTTGGGTTTGCTAATGTAAAATGACTGGCTCGAATATTGATTTGGAAAACAAGGTGGATATACATTAATTCAACCAAATTTTTAATATTCAATTAAGCAATTAAAATATATTATAAATAATATAGTATAGATATAGATATATAATAATAGATATTGATAAAATTTAAATGAATTAAATATTTTGGGACGGAAAGTTATTATGGAAATGGTTATTTAGAGTTAAATGGCTATAGCATGTGATCGTAACCCAATCTATTTTCATAAAATAATATCGTAGTGGAACTGGAAACTACTAAATTTTATGGAGGTGAGAATCATGGATGAGATAACTGCAAAGGTGACTAATGAATATTGATATGACTAGATCTTTTAAGAAGAGAAAATTTATAAAAGCAAGGAGATGTCTCTAATTAAAGCTCCTCAGTAGTATAAGGTGACGATGTTTTGAGCTATGAAGAGCATTCTTGAAGAACCATCAAGTTGTCAGCAGTGTGAGTTGCTTTGTGGCGTTAATGAAGATGTGAAGAGAGTTGCTCCTCAATTAGCTAACGTAACGTTGTTTTATACAAGATTATCTCTAAGTTTACTTATGTCATGCCTTAATAATGTCATTTCAGCCAATCAAATTGTTTTTGTACTAGGAAACTCATTATAGATTGCATTTTAGGTAGAAAAGAGAAATATCATGAAACTTTGACATATTCAATGAAGTCAAATGAACTTTCTTAAAATAATCATTCGGTATAGGGTTATTCTTAAATAAATTTAAAGATAATTTTGTATATAACTTAACATTGCATGGTGCTAAGATTAATATGAAGGTTATGATTCTAAAAGCTATATTACAAGTTTATGAACAATGCTCATCAAAAGTAATTGGATAAAATAAGTCTATTCTTTTGCAAGAACTCTAATTTGGGTCATCAAAGGGAAATGAATCATTTTATTTGTTCATGGGTAAATATTTTCTTTTGGTTTATCTAGGCATGCCGGTGTGTAATCAATGACTTTTCAATATATTAAAGTGATGATTTTGAAAAAGAGACAAGGTCACTAAGGTTGGCTACTACTTCATGGGGATAAGATGAAGAGGTATTGATGAAAGCGGTTGCCCAGACACTACCAACGTATACCATGGATTGGTCTTTTTTCTCTTGCCTGTGTATTTGCGATGATATAACCAGTATGCTCCGCATATTTTGGTGTGGTGAGAGGGATGGGAAGTGGCAGATGAGTTGGGAAACTTGGCACAAGTTATGTATTTCAAAAGCAAAGGGTGGTTTGAGATTTCACGATCATTCAGCTTTTAACCGGTCGTAGCATCACCTGCCCAGATTCCTTTTGTTGCCAACTACTACGGAGTAAGTAATTCGTAGCACCACATGCATTGAGAAAGCCTCTATTTTTTTTTTTATTGGAGAAGTCTCTTAAAAAGTTAGATAAATAATTAGGGATGATATACGATGGCAGATTGGTAACAGGTTGGGTGTGTGATCAGGGACCAAACCAAAAAATTAGTATTGGGCCAAAATAAAATTTGAAAATTGTTAAAAAGCTTTATAATTATAAAGGACTAAAAATATAATATACCACTTAGTTAGATGGACTAAGACCGTTCGCCCCTAATGATGTTGAGGCTGCAACAAAGCTTACAAAGTTTGGTTCGTTGCCGTATTTTATCCATAAAGATGTGGATGTTCTCGATCGTCGAAAGAGACTTGGTCGACATGGCTGTAGGCAATGAGGGGTGGGCGTGGGCTGCCATTAATATGGTCCAATACCTATATCTCCCATTCCCATTTACTGTTACTAGGCATATCAATCGGTCTTTATTGTTTTTTTATTAAGAACTCTTTACTGTTAGATCAGCTTACAGGGTGGTTTTTAGGAAGAAATGGGTAGTTGAGACCACCACGTGGTTTCTTGAAACTGAACTTAGACGCTGCCGTTGGGGGATGGCGCAATCATTGGTTTCAGGGGTGGAATTCCTATGTTATGGAAGCTACTGCAATACATACTCTTAGGTGGGAGTTAAATTTTTACTGTTTACAATATTAATCCTTTTTTATGGTTTATCCTCTTACCATGATTAAATATAAAAAAAATTTAAGTGGAATGTATTTTATTATTACGTTTTATTTCTTTAGGTTTATTAAGTTTAAATATGTTTTCAAATCAAGAAATTAATATGGTTTAGCTAGCTTTGCTAAGTTAGGGTAATGACTATATTTTTAGTCGAGCAGAACAACCACTCATCCTTACTTTTATATTGAAATTTTAATTATCTAGTTATAATTGTTGATACATGATATCAACAAAAGTGGAAAAGGAGGAGGGAGGCGGTGTCGAAGGAGTCTAGTTCACCTATTTTAGGGCAGAGAGCCAGACAGGTAGAGAAACTCAAGATGAATGCTTAGTGTATTAGAGTTTTGTATGGAGTGGAGTTTTCTTACTAAGCGATCTCTTAGGGTATTTATAGGACAGGCGAGGGCTCAATTGAGTCCACAACCAACCGCGTCAAATTGTGGTAGGGATATAACTATAGTCCCCCACAGTCGAGAAGTAGGTTATAAAGTGATTGTGCCTCGAGATCATCCGCAATTTATCCTCGCAGGTGGTAGTGGTTGCAAGTAATGGGTGGAGGGTATAATTTATTAGTCAGATGTCTTGGGAATATACAATGCCTTGTAAGGCTATTGAAATTCATTCATACCATTAATAATAGTGTGCTTGTAGATGGTATTTCTATTCATAGTTGACTCGTATAAATTTCACTTTGTGATTTAACAGGTGATATGCCCATTGATTTGACAATCTAGAAATGTATAATGTACACTCGCGTCCGGATTTATACCATGGAGATGTGTCGTGTTCATATCATGGATGCGATAATTGGACATGAAAAATAGAAAATGTAATGGCGTAAATTCAATGTTATCGGAACAGTGATTTCGTAACCACAAATCCGATTTAAAGAAAAATTTATTTCAATATTTTTGCTTGAAAATTTATATGATAGGAAATTCGTATGAAAATATTGATAGGAAAATTTTATCAATTTAGTGATTAGTTAGAAAAAGAAATTATTGAAGAAATTGGGTAAAATAAGGTATCGGGACCTCTATCTCGTAAAACCGAGTCAAAAATAATTTTATAAATATTTATGAAATGTTATTAATGTGGTATTAAAATTTCGTTAGGAAATTTTAATGTTTGGATAGTCAATTAAATGAAAAGGACTGAATTGTAATAGGTGTAAAAGTTGCTAGAGTGATTAAATAGCTTATTAGTCTAATGAGAAAGGATAAAAAAAGGCAATTAGACCCAAAATTTATTTGGGCTGGACGGCAAGGGTATGAAATCAGCAGAAAAATTGATAAATTAAGGGTAAAATTGAAATATTGCAAAATTAACTAAATAAAACTAGGACTAAATAGGAAATATCTAGATTTTTCTTCATTTCTCTTCAATTCCAGCAGCTAAAAACGCCATAGGAGGGTTCTCTAAGCTGGTATTTCATAATTTTTGCACCAAGTGAGTTAATCCTTGCCTTTTCTTGTAATTTTGTGTTTCTAAGACTTTTACAACTAGATCCTACTATTAAATTCATTAGTTTTTGATTTCATGGATGAAATTTAAAGTCACCATGGTTGAGTGCTGTAAGTTTATGATGAAATAGTATGAAATTAAAGCTTTAATTTGTTTATGAGATGATTTTATTAGGCAATTTCAATGGAAATTGATTTTTGGGACCTAATTGTGAAAATGTTTGGAATTAAAGTCTATTGCTGAAATTATGATTCCTAAAGGTTGTAAACTAGTTTAAGGTGATAGAATAAAATGTTAATTGAGAAAAATCAGCTCAATTGAGAGGCTAATTGAGTAGGGACGAAATTATCATTTATTAAAAGCTCAGGGGAAAAATGGTAATAAACAGCTTGCACTAAAACAGTTTGGACAGCAGCAGTAGACTAACTTTGAAAAATCACAAAAAATTGTAGGAATCGGATTAGAAGATGAACAAAATATGGAATTAAATCTTATTGAGTCTATTTTCTCATAGAAGAAATATTGTAAGCAATGGATTTGTAAATTTTGAGATATAATGAATTTTGTGAGACAAGGTCAGAATGAATTCGGGTTCCCCTGTTCTGACTTTGAAAAATTATAAAAATTGAATAAAAATAATTAGGGACTTAAATTTATATGTCTATAATTCTGAATGAGTCTATTTTAATAAAACAAACAAGAACATCATTTGAATTCTGTACAAAGAGATAATTTATTTTTAGTAAAGAAGGGTCAGAACTGTTAGACAACAGAACAAGGGTGAATTTGAAGAATAAACTGTACTGATTAGCTAAACCAAAAATTCTGAAAATTTTATGATAAAATATATATGAGTCTAGTTTCAGGAAAATTAACGGATCTTAATTTGGAGTTCCGTAGCTCAAGTTATAAATAATTTAGTGACTATGACTCAAGTAGACAGCTTTGAATGAACTATAAATAATAGTTGAATTATAGAGAATGTTGCATATGAACATGAAATGTATTAAATTGATAATTAAATTTATTTATTTAGATCCGAAGATTCAAATACGAAGCTAGATCGAGGAAAGGAAAAGTTCGGATTAATAGATTTTCTTGTTTACAAACAAGTATCAAGGTAAGTTCATGTAACTTGAATTATATTCTTAAATGATTGAAATGCATGTTTTTGATATGAATATGATTTGAATGTTCATTGTATGAAAATTTATGAAACATTGATATATTTGATAAAATGGGAAGAAATCCCGTTTGAATGAAAGGAAAATTCGATGGATCTCGAAAAGGAATTGACGGTAAAAGGATCTAGCCGGACGGGTGATCCTATCTTGATATAGCCCTCCAGAAGAATATGTGTAAAATGGATTTAGCCGGACGGGTAATCCGAATTAGGTCTGAATTTAGCCTGACTGGTAATTCAGATCCAAGCTCATTAGAGTAATTGTCGTTGCGAGGATTTAGCCTGACCGGTAATCCCGACAATACTCTATGAGTTTATATTGCGAGGATTTAGCTCGATGGTAATCCATTGCAAGGTTGAAGTTCATGAGTGTGCTCTCTGAAATGGAAATGTCGCACATGAATATGAATTGACGGACCTGGAATTGTACACTAAAAGTGTACCTCTGAAAATCCATCGAAATTCCAATAAATTCAACGGGATAAATATGAAAAATAATAAGGGAATGAAAATCATGGTATTGATGAGTACATCAATCATGGTATATATATATATATATATATTATTGATACATGGAAATTATTGTACTAACTTGAATGTTGAGTTTGTACATGTTAGGGTAATAATGCATTGAATGGATATATGAATGTTTATTATATTGTATTGAAAATATTAGGTAAGTATAATTCTTTTTACATGAGCTTACTAAGCACAAAGTGCTTACCCGCTTCCTTTTTCCCTGCTTTTGTAGTGTTAAGAGCTCGGAGGTCGGATTTGGTGGGAGACACATCACATTTATCAACCTCGGGATTTCGGTATATAAAGAAACTTTATTTTGGAAATCAATGGCATGTATAAGCTAACAAAGTAAATGTTAACGTGAAATGAATGTAAAGTTAGCCATTAGTATAGTTAACAAACCTAGTTATAGATATGTGATGACGTTATCTTATATAAATGCATGAATCTATCATGAAAATATGTTGAATTGAAAAAAAAAATTAATTCGTAAACTCCGGTAATGCCTCGTACCCTATTCCGGCAATGAATACGGGTAGGGGTATTACAGAAAAGGTTCAAGCAATCCATTGGCAATATAATATATAAGAGGCGCGATTTGTCCGTTGGTAATATAAAACGTAAGAGATGCATAATGTCCGTCAAAATGTGAGTGGGAGGATTATTCATTATTATAAATTGTAATACCCCTCACCCAGTTCGGTCACGAGACCCGAGCTAAAGGATGCTATAGTAAAATACAGGAATATTCACGTGCAAAGATTTACAAGAAATTTCATTTTAAAATCATTAAAACATTTCTAAACACATTTAAAAACAATCATCTATAGATCCAAGCATGTTTAAAGATTCAATTAAAAAAATATAAAATATAAGTGTTAAGATTATCATTGAAATGGGTTTTGCCAAATGGCTGACCACCAAAGATGATCCATAAGTTAGTTTGCCAAATTTCTTACATATACTCCGCAAGCCATGACCACTCGCTTTCATACGTGTCTGCCATGTTGGTTCACTTCTGGACAATACGACATATCAACTTGATTTCATATAGTTCACATATTGCGTCACGCTTGGTTCATCCATCACCAATACTCGCAAGATTACTATTTGCAGCTTTGAACATACTTGTCATATCCATCTAACAGCCCGTATTTATAAAGTCCACCATGAAACCAAAATAACTTTACACATTCAAGGCATGCATTCATTTCCATTCAAGCAACTAATTATCAACGCCATACACATGAACAAGCATCAACATATATATAAACACCTATAATTTATTTCAAAAAATATTCACATTCAATTCCTTAAGATAGACTTGTATACGATTTAAACTTATATACATGCCACTTGACCATGTGTAAGATTAAAAGTAAAATCTACCGAAACATGAGTTGAATAGTGTTGGTTGTAGGTTGATTCGCCTACCGAGTTTCAAAAAATATTAGCTATAAAAATCAAGGAATTAATCAGATTAACAATTGACTATGCTTATGGTTTTAAGCATTGAACGCACCTCATAAAACATTAATATAAATAACTTAACTAATGCGCGCTTTTCTTGTCAACACATTTCACATGTACAAAGTGAGTGCAACACATTAAATCATGTAATATTGTCTATTCATTTTGTGCCATTAAAACACAAGTCATTCCATTGAGCATTCCTACTTTTTTTCCAGGATATATCACTATAACAACAATGACACATTTATTATAACTAGTCAACTTGATAAATTTTCATGACCAGAAATGGATACGCGGGTGACCAATCGAAACATGCCAGTTTGCTCATAAGAGCTATTACACCCAATAACACACCAGTTTGCTCATAAGAGCTATCTCATCCGATAACACGCCAGTTTGCTTATAAGAGCTATTCCACCTGATAACACGCCAATTTTCTCATAAGAGTTATTCCATCCGATAACACGCCAATATATTTGTAGAGATAGAATTGGAAATCCGCAACAAATGTTGGACTCTAGTAATGTCAATGAACTTCCTCATTTTATTCACATCTCTTTTACAACCCATACATCGCGCAATAACCCTATTGGCATGCGAATTGTCTCTTTTGTTCATTTAGGCTCCATAAACATATCTGAATATTCATTTTTACCATTTAATACTTTTCTTACCTCATGTTCCAGTTTGCTAACATTTTCTATATTCATTCAAACTCAAACATTTCATAATTAAACACAACATTATCATATGAACTTATCTGGTACAACAACAAAAGTAGAATATCAAAGATTAATTTGCGATCTTTCATTTTCCTCTATTATCTACTGGTTGATTTGGTTATTGATATATACGTTAATACACTTCAATTTATCAGTGACAAAATTTAAACTTAACAATTTCGCAATCAGCCATACAAGTTAACTAAATTGAGATACAACGATCTTAAAAACATAAAATTTATGAAGAATAGGCTTTGAAAACACTTACATGCAAAGTCAATTGTTCAAGAATACTTAGAGCTTTTCTTTTTTTTTCAATGAAGATGGTTTTAGTGGAAGAAGATGAGGATGAAAAACTCTCTTTCCATCCACTATAGATTTCTACTTAAATACCCAACACTAGTCATTCATTACTAGGAAAATATGGTTAATCACCACATAACACCCTGATTAATTCTTATAAAATACATTTAACTAGGTAATCAATAATTCTTACTATTTAGTCCTTACATCAAAACTACTAACCAATCAACCCAATTACCAAATCAAGTATCAATATAACACTATAATGGACTTGTGAATATTAATGAATAATATTTATCGATTCACTCATCGAAACTGTAATCCCCAAACCATTATTTTCGACACTACTAAAAATTGGGTTGTTACATAATAGTGATAGTGAATGTAGCTTTTGGCCTTAGTTTTTAACAAGTAATATTGAATGGGTGTTTACAAAATGATGACAATTGTGACAACCCGACTTGGTTGCATGGTGACCCAACTAGGTTGCTACCAAGTATGGCGACCCAATAAGTAATAAAGTGACCCTACTTCTAGGCACATAGGGGGCTTATAGAAAGTAATAAAGTGGCCTTGCCCCTAAACGCATGGAGAAAGGCTTACAGAAAAAATAGTGGTGTTGCTTCTGCTTGAGGCGGAAGGCTTACAATAGATCCTACTCCTAGACTCATGGGGGGAGGCTTCCAATAAGAAATTGTTGGTTGATAGCGTTACTATTGGCCCTTGCAGCTCAAAATTATGTGAAGAGTGTCATCTTACCACTTTGAATTATGACTGTCGGTCGTCTTGGATTTACATGATGAATGTAGAATCATAGGTATGATATGTAGAATTATATATATGACATAAATGTGGATGGTGGATTTAACTATCCATGGGAGTCCCTCATAGGCTCACTTTGTTTAACTATATAGGTATAAATGTATATAAATGTGTAGAATGGGGTATAACTACCTGTAGGAACCCCTAGTGGGTTCCTTTTCTTAGATTAATATAAACATTTATATGTAAGCAGATATAGATCGTGGGTTGTAACCACACATGGGTTTTGTTATAATCCTCTCGTAGGCCTTTGCTTTTGCTGCAAATGTGACCAAACTACCTTCCTGCTAGAACGCCCAAGGATAAGAATTAGAAACCTAAAGACAAAAGTTATTTTCAAGGGACAGAAGTTGTTTCTACAAAGTTTTTCATGAAGACAGATGATGATGAACTTCTTTGTGTAGACGAGGTAGTGACCCAACTAGCTTGCTAACGAGTATAGTGACTAGTAAGTAATAAAGTGACTTTGCCCCCAGACACATGAGGGACTTACAGAAAGAAATTAAGTGGCATTGCTCCTAAATGCATGAGGGAAGGCTTACAGAAAAAATAGTGGTGTTGTTTCCACTCAAGGCGGAAGGCTTACGATAAATCCTACTCCTAGATGCATGATGCATTCCTATTAATTTATACTAGCACTCCCCTTTAGTTTTTTGGTGCTCGAAAAGTTGGATTGCCTTCATTGAGTCCCTATTGTGAGCATAACCAAAGATCATTGAATCACCATTATGAGCACCAAAGGTCTGGGATACCTGAAAATGGTCGGATTTCATGTAGAAGCATCTCTGGGTTTTTTGATTTCATGGTTGGAAAATAGAGTTGTAGTTGTTAAACTCCATATTGGCCTCCAAGGACTAGTTTGAATGGTCTTAACATGCCTTTATAGAAGCTAAGGGCTATGTAAATAATAGTCGTAGTCATGCTTTCAGGTTTTGGGTGCTGGGTTTCAACATAGAGAGGATTGGAAATAAACCTGATTTGCATTGTGTTTGGTTGGTTTTAATGGAAGATGAACAAGGTTTCTTCAATTTGTTGAGAAATCTTGATGGGAAGATGAGTAATCGTTCTTCATCTTTTTTTTTTTTTAAGAAAATTTGAGTTATTTCTGTAAGTCACTCCTCAAACTAAAATTATGGGTCCCCAACAGAGCTCTTTAGGTTCAAGGTTGCACGAGCCTATTTCCATCAACTTAAAATTCAGTTCCATTCCATTTTCTTATTCTATGCTTTGAATTGATTCAGAAAATTCAAAGATCAAGGATATTGGCAAGATCAAGCTTGTAAATGTTGTGGACAAGGATTAACAATGGTGGCAAGGAAGGTCACATGTTTGGTCCATGTTCACCATACCATTGTTGATACATAAAATCAACGAAAATGGAGAAGGTGGAGAAAAATCCACTAAGTAATATCTTAAGGTATTTATAACAATGCGAGGGCCCAATAAAGAACTCAACCTGGTCCATAATAGATGAAAGTCCTACGGATAATCCAATCGGCTCCAAATTGTGGAAGGGATATAACAATCATATATGTTCTTTTTCCACTTTCACTTAAAAAATAATTTATTCAACAGACCCTTCTTTTTTTATTTTAAAAAGAAATATAATAGAGATAGGAGGCATGTGGGCCTTAATGTAATCTTGGTTTAGAGCAGGCAATGATTCATTGAAGAGCTAACAAAATGTGAAAAGCCCAGCATTGCTAACACCCAAGGCTTCAAGCTGAAGGTTATTGAATAGGTACAGTAATGGCGATGGAGCGTGGTAAGTAGATTCACGACAAAGCCGACCAACAACGTCAAACAGAATGGGGACCCATTTCAACAGTAGTTAGTCAAAGTAAGTATCAAACTGGATCTTGTTCTTCTTGTTGTTACTGTCTAAGTCAAGATTTCAAAATAAAGAATGAACCCTATTTATTACAGACATAAACATAGGTAGATAGATGCAAATCTCTAAAGAAAAGAAAACAGAACAAAAAAGCAAAGAAAAGATGCTCCCTCTCCCACTAAAGTTGGTACGACAAGCCATTACACATCACCCTCTCCTTCTCTCCCAAAATACTCACCACCGTCGTCGCCGCAGTCGCCGTCGCGATCACCACCGCCGTGATCTTGATGAAGAAGAAGATGATGATAGTGAAAATGATGCCTGCAATTCCAAGCCCAGCTCTTACAATTTTTATCATCATTCCTCAAAACCAACGAAACCCAAATCCAAAACCCCATTTCTTCTTTTTCTTCCTACTAGAGAACTCATCGGTGATACATACAGGTTGGCCAACATAGCTAGAGAAATGGGTATGGATTTGTACCCTACTCCTTCCCTTTCTCACATCATTTTCTCTTTCTCTTCTTCTTCTCCTTCACCTTCCTCTTCTTCCTCTATTTCTTCTGCTTCTTCTTCATCTGCTTCTTCTTCTGCTTTGTCTCTCTCTTCTTCTTTCTCCATGCCTTTACCCACTGGCGCTGTTTTGATTTCCTTCCCTTCACTGTCTTCCTCATCCCTTTCCCATCTTCGATCCTTTGTTTCCCTTTCTAAAGGTCTTTTCAAGCTGGTCTTTATCACTACCGACTCGGATTATGACCCCAAATCCGATGATGCCCGCAACTGGGATTGCTGCTCCATCTCTCTGTTTTCAAGGCGGACAGGCGATAGGATCGAGTCCATGCAGTCATTTTCAAGGGCTTTAACTGGAATGGGATGGACCCTTTACAGTACAAGGAAAAACCCTTCTCTGGATTCCCTTAATACCGCTACCAAATCGGTTCACTTGTTCAGAAAAGTGGATTCTGGTCGTGTTCGTGGAGGAAGAGGCAATGGGGAACACAGGATAAGAGAGCTGAGATTGCCTTCGTTGGATTTCAGGAATGCTCCTTTGAAGATATTGCAGTATATTGTTTTGATGACTGATGATGTTTTTTATCTTGGGTAAAAAAGAAAAATCATAATGGGTATGCCTTTATATTTCTTCTTTTTCTGTTTATCTCTTTCATTTTTATTTTTATTTTTTTGCTAGTTGATGTAAATGTTAATTTTACTCATCCAGACACTATTAACTCACTCCAATGTTAAAACAATTTGTAGAATTTTCCCATGACATCTGCCTCTAATCACTGGTTAAGGTCTTGTTCATAGAATGATTCTTGTGGTTAATCCCTTTGCTCTAAGTTTCATGTGCTGGCTTTTGCTTTGTTTTGAGACCAGCTTGTTTGCCTATGGCTTGGAAACTAGTTAGGTATGATTTACAGAGTTGTGCTTTTCTAAGTCCTTTTATCGGTGGGTCTGCTCAGAGGTGAAGCTGTCTTTTACTGTCATTTAAAACCTTGCATGATAAAATTAAGGGGTTTGTTGAACTAGAGTAGCAAGTGGAATGATTAGCATGAAAAGGAATAGCTGCCTATATTGATGGAGGGAAATAAGAGTTAATCAAGTAAGGAAATTTCTTGAAGTTGCTATTAAATGGAAAAAATGAAAACACTTAATTACACCCTTGTTGTATGAAGGCTAGTAATTGCTTCTATGCATGCCTAAATGTCTGCCATGAAATATACACTACCTGCAGGTGGAGTTCGTGTATCTTGTTGGGAAATGCTATATTAGTTTCTTTGTTCTCTCAATGTAGAATATGCAATCATCTTGAATAAAGAGGATCATTGCCCCCTTGACTTAAGAGGAATTTGGAGGGGTGAAAGTACCATGGACATGGAGGCCTTGTATTAGGAGTCAAATTGTATTTTGCTTCCTTTACTCAAAAAATGGGCAATTCCTATCTATTATATCAAAGAGCAAATTGGTCATTTTTATTCAAAATTTTATTCATTTCTACTATTAAAAGCTAGTTATTTTACCTTAGCACGAGGTATATGTGATACGCCACATGTCATTGTATGAATATTTCATCAGTCTCGTTAGTTTTTAACATTATGAATGGATTAAATTTTTAATGGAAGTGATCAATTTATTTTTTTATCTACCGTACAAAAATTAACTTGTTCATTTTTAAGTAGAGGGGGTAAAATGCAATTTGACTCCTAGTATAGGGGTGTCCATAATACTTTTTCCAATTTGGAGTAAATATTTGATATATTTCTTTCCTTTGGGATCCCTTTTTCTATGCAACCTCAAGCTTTAGAGGCAGTTGAAATCCTAGAATGTTATATATCTTGTAATGGGAATGTAAGTTACAATAATTGGATACAAGCATGCATGTATTAGATTTTGCACACATATGGATCTGCCTCTTAATAGGAAAGTTTCTGATGAAATTTGTCATTTTAGGTGGCATTTCCACTGCACTTTATCTGTAATTCATAATCCTCAATTTTTCATGTACGAAGTTAGACGTCTCACACATGCTAAAATTTTCAAGAAAGAAAAAGTTGAAATAGAGAAATGATGGGGCTGAACTTTTTAGGGGGGGGGGGGGGAGGGAGTGTACTAACACCATTCCTTTTATGAAATTGAGCTAGAGTATCAAGGATCCATTTCTGTACTCTTGTTAATGTGTATTTATATAAACCCTTTGAGGCATCATGATTTTCAGATATTGGACCCAAAAAGTATGACATCTATAATGTCTACTTTGACATTTTTAATTTCTTGGAGACTGCAGAATATGATCAAAGGATTTGACTGAGTTGTAATCATAGCATTTTCAGAAGTAGTTAAAGAGACTTAACAAGCAAAGTTGCTTTGATCGTCATACATGCATGGGATTCTGATATAGTGTTCATTCTCCATTTAATAAGCTTGTTTTTGCTTATGATCCAAAAGCTAGACTCGAATGCGAGTCCATTGTTTCTCAATTCTCCTCATAGCCTGCTTATAGTGTTGAAGGAGGTCAAAATAATTGGGTTATATGTTTGGACTTGCTTGGAAAATTCTGGTCAGCTTAATAACAATTAAGTCTGGTTTTTGGAGCTGGATTGGTGATTGAATTGATCAGGTCACTCGTTCTCAGTTGACCGATATGATTGTTAGTCGGATTTCAATGAAATAAGTTATTTAAGAATTTGTAAAAATTATAAAACCCTGCTCAGTTAACTCAAAAGTCAATTCAATCCCATTGTTTGAATCGATATATCAGTCGATTTTCAATTTGATCATTTGGTTCGGTTCGATTTTAATAATTATGCAATTAAGTTGCTGACTCTATTGTGGATGCTTGTTTTTGGACTTGAGTGTTTACTCCATGGATGCTTATCCTTCTCCCTTGTTTTCACAATTACAAATACAATATGGTTCCAAATAATTATAATTAAAATCAAGCAATACAGGTCCAAATAATTATAATTAAAATCAAGCATTAAAAAGCTTAATGGATTGATAACTAAAATATCTTCATATTAAACCCAAATAAATCTCAACATAGTCTACACATGGTGAAATTTATGTTTTAATAAATTTGAAAAGAGTCCGCGTGATTTACACACTATTAAAGATATATATAAATTATACAACTTGTTCCTACTTGTATTATTAAAGATATATATAAATTATACAACTCGATCACTCAAAATTGTGGTGAAAATGTCATGATCGCGGATTAAAGCTTGTGACGAATGTACAAAGAGCATCCCCTGGAGGTCAATTGATAAAATGAGACTCATTCGATCCACTGGAACTAGTCTGATTCGTGAAACATATGGAGAAACTTCGTTTAGATAAAGCCTTGGTGACCAAGTAAAGCACTTAAGGAAATTTAGGCTTACCATGGTAAATGGGGAAACTAATCTTAGAAAATATGTAATTTGATAATATTTGATTTTATAATCTTAAAGGATTGTGTCAATCCTTTAAAAATCTCAATTATAAGCTCTAATCCTGATTCAATGTAATTCAATCCATTCAGAGTAATCGAAATGCTTTGAGAGCATTTACTCAAACTCCTTCTATGCATAACTTTCTCGAGGCATTTTCTGTTATTTCATTGCTTTTTCGTATAGATTTGAACCCTAAAAATCAACTAAAGTCGCATGAAATGCAAAACGAAAGTTCTAACCATGTGAGAGTAATACTTCCGAAGTTTTATTAGGGATTGGATCAATTTAATCTCTCTCCTATTAAATAGATCAATTTAATCTTATACTATTAAAAAGAATCCAATGAAGTAAAATTGTAAGAGTTAATATTTTTTATTTAAAAGAGGCAAGAAAATTTTTTTCATTTACAATTCAACTTCAAACAAAATATATCCATAAAATCATAAAAAGCTTTAAAAATATAACATTATTAAATACTAAATAACATGTTTTTACCTAATAAATATTAACTATGTTAAAATTTAAACTTATTTGATTCTTTTAAATAATAAATAAATTAAATTGATCTATTTTAATAATAAAACGACTAATTTAATCCGATCCTTACAATAAAAACACATGCCAGATACATTCCCTCTAAAATGACTTAGCCCATTCGCCAACTCATCGCAACTCATCTACGTTCCGATACAATGAAATGTGTTCGGAGTTGACCAGGTGATGATGACCTCCCTTCTCTGTTACACTTACTTTAATGGCTTGAATGGATCAACATTTTATCCGAACCAAAAACAAAAGATTTGGAGCTTGAGAGGATTTCATTGGTTATAAACAACAGCTAGGCTAGCTGTACCTATTTTAAGACCAACTAGATTGGTAAATCCAACAAGGATATTAGCTAATGGCAATCAAACTTTATCCAACTTTCCATTTCCCTTGTTCTTTCACCCAACCACTAGGAAGCAACATCAACTTTTCACTTCTCAATTCACTTGTGTAAAGCTTAAATGGCACAAGCGTCAGTGAAAAATGTCAAAACTGACCCACAAGAAACAAAAAAAAAATTCACATTCCCTTCAAGGGTCAATTAGGCTAAACATAATTGTACACATAAATTTTACCTTATCCACAGCTCATTTCTCAAATGGCAGCCATTTATGATGTCTTGAATAAAATCCCATATATTTTCCCACTTCCACTATTATGTAGGACCAGCAGTAAAGAAAGAATACAGTGAACTTATATGCATCATCATGTATCATATATCAACAAATCATGTTGTATGAGCACCGTGCGTTCTTGACGCCCATATACCAAACACAAGAAACCAGAAGACGAACAATATCGCCCAATAGCGAGCTGGTCCATACTTAATCCTTGTCAGCACAATCTGCAATTTACCACCCAGTTTATACAAAACGTTATCTCAACTGAAATCTATTACAAATAAAAATAAAGATAAAGACTACGCATCCCATAATCACAAGCACATGAACCATATGACTAACTCAAATTCAGAATTCAACTGAAAATGCTCAACCTGGCACACAACACATGAACCTGACAGCAACATATTTCCTTAGATATATAAAAGGGCAATGTTTTCAGCATCGGATATAATTCCAAATTTAAGGTAATGATGATGAGACTGCATCATTCTATCAATATCATGCCTATTGTAAAGGTTGAGCAAATGTTTAATTCAATTTTTTCAATATAACTGCTTCAGAATGCAGAAAACCTTGATCTGCTTACAATAACCTCAAAGGACAAAAACAGGTTACTCAACGGTTGGTACGGAACTACAAAGCATCAAAATAATGGCATGCCAATTCTGAAGATATAGTAAAAGTATAACTAAGTTTATCAAGATAATTGTTTGTCAAGGAGCAGAAACATAAAGAACACATCGTGCATCAACTTCCAAATATATTCAACATTTACTAAAATAAAAAATGCACACAGTTTAGAGCACAAACAACTACAGATATGACATCCAAGTTACTTACAAAGCGAAAGAAGACCACAACTGTTAAAGCACAAATGCCTCCCAAAAGAATGTGAAGACCACTCTTAGCCGTTTTCTGCAAAACAATGAGTGGCACATAAAAATAAAGCATGCAATAATTATAATACTAAAATAAAGCACTGGATAATTATAAGATAAAACAAATAGTGGCATATAGTTTCACTTAAAGAAAAGGGGATAAAGAACCAACTAATAACATAATTTATGTTTTAGACCGCAGCAATTACTAACAAAGGATGCCAATATGGGTTACAAGTGAGACATCTGAACAAATTTAGGTATCACCAATCAACTGCCACTTGTATGTACTTGTGTGGGATTGGATTGATATTCACATTCTCTTGGTCTAAATTCTACAAGTGAATCGCATTCAGCATAATTATAAGATATTCTTAAACTTAATTAAGAAAGAAATAGATTTTTGCAAGAAATCTGATCAGCTCCTAATTCACCATTTTCTCTTTGCATCATGGGTATCTCTCTCTCTCTCTCTCTCTCTCTCTCTCTTTCTTTACACACCAAGATTTCTTAATAGACATGTAAAAGGAAAGAATATGCTTCACATGTCTCTGTCCAATAATCAATGCATATGCCCTCATATCCGTGAAACACCTATCCTGTACCCTGAACTTGAACCAATATCAATGATTCAGTCTTTGTTAAGAAACTCATGCTTAAAAATCTTAGGAAACTGGTTAATACTTAATCATTATACTAATCAAGAAGAAATGTCACACAAGTCTAAACCACACCAAAATGTCCAAAACCATATATTATGAAGGCATACAAGTAGATTTAATTCAGCCTTTTACATAGAAGAATATTATAAGATGCAGAATATTTTGAATTACTTTTAAAGGAGATCAGTATCAAATCCACCACTCTCAATGTTATAGATATTCCTCTAACTAGAACAGAGAGATAATACAGAAATCATAACAAAAGCAATAGATGGCAGATAGTGTGACCATAAGATTCAGTTGGGATGTATAGAGAATGCTCATAAAGAACTCAGTACGGGAAGAGATTGATTAAGTATTAGATAGAGATATTTCCTCTCTTACAGAAAAAAAACATTTTCTTTCTAATAAGGCATTTCCTGTTAATTAATTAGTATAATAATCACTTCTCACGTTGGTTTAGAATGGGAAAAATAATTGGAGCTTCTGTAAATTTTCATGCACAAGCATACTGTTAAAGGTTTTCTAATTAAGGCGAGCTGATTTTTCATATACTGAATTTCTTTATCCACAGGAAAAACAAAATGCACTAAGTCCTTAGCTTGTTAGATGAGCATTTATCACAAAATACCTTTCCAACACGAGGAGCAATGAGCCATGCAAGTGTAACAGTAAGTAGGCCTGTAGCAAGCAGAATTCCAGTACCTTCCACAGCCCATTTGGTTGCAGGATTTTCACTGGGAGCAACTTCTTCAGTGACAGTATTTGGGGGTTGTTCAGAAACAACCTGTGAAACTGCAGAAGAACTATGATTGTTGTTGTTATTACTATGTGGACTGAACCACAATGAAATCTCACTTAGTCGTTGCCTCCGAATAGCAGCAACAGCATCAGGGTCTACACCTGAACTTGAATGAATTTGGGCAGGATTAGGATCACCACTAGCAGTCCTTTCTCTCAATGCTTCATAGTCTTTCAAAGAAACTACAACTTTCTTAAAATCGGAAGTCCTGATATTTTTTGCGGGATTTCCACAGATCTCACAAACAGTAGATCCATGACTAACAAACCATTTGAGAGCACAAGCATAATGCACTAGAGCAAGATCACTTTTGCAAGAACAACCAAGTTCAATTAATGCATCCTGATGATGACAGGTGCCCATTTCTAAATCAGTACTACAGATGAAAACCTCTCCTTCAGGGCTTATGAACTCAACAAACCCAGATTCTCTCCGAAGACTCTTAGAATGAGACTCATCACTTTCAACATCTTGTTGAACTCCTTCTGTATCAGGCTTAGCTTCTCCTTTGCTTTTAACTGCTTCCGCTAAGGGAGGAGTGATGCCCAAAAATCCTAAAGCAGCATCCCCCCTTTTGTCAGATTCTGAACACTGGCACACACGACAAGTAGGCAAACCTGCCTCTTTGTCTAGACTATACCGCGAATAAGTTCCAGAATCATCAATGTCAGCATTTGAGCAACTATCATTGCTGACACCTCCATTAACTGGTTGAGGCAAGTTTTCCTTACCCATCATGAATCAAATAGAATTAAATAAGATCACTTCAATCAACGCAGTATCTTATTTCTTTGAAGCATAACCTTAGTCTTCCAAAAAGCCAATCTCCCCATTGCAAGTTGCTAAACCATTGAAAAGAAGCAACAGTATCTCCACACAAAGAGACAGTTCACAACCACTTGCCTTTCATAGAAAATTGTTTTGTTGTTTCTGCACAATCCAGGGCCTTAATGCAAGATAGAAACAAAGAAGAGTTGCTGCAAGAAGGGAAGTAGATAAAATCAAGATTCTGGTTCAAAAATAGTACATCATACATTGTTTAACACATTAAAAAAAATGTAAACGCACACACACACAAACAAAAAACCTAAAATTTAGCACTAACCAATTCTGCGGAATGCATGAGAAAAATTATAACAAACACTAGCAAGTATTAAATGATTGTCTTCTCTTCTTCACCAGTTGAAAGGATTTAAGAACAATTAATAAGAAAACATAAATGTTCAAATAGAATCATCTTAAAACACCAAATTTCCAAAATTTGTCTAATCACTCAAATGGTCAAATCTCAATTTAAAAAAAAAAAGAAAAAAAAAAAGAAAACCCAGTGCATTCGATGTAGGTATAAAGATACAAGGAAATACATAGGAATAAGTAGAGGCATAGGAAAGGAACACTAATAATTAAAAAAAATAGGAAGTCCAAACACAGTCAAACCTAGAGCGGCAATTCAATTAAACTAATATGCAGGCATGAAGATGGGAAAAAAAGAGAATCTAAAGCAAAGCAACTGAATCATAAACTTAACACACAACTCAAAGTCCGTATAGAAAACTGATAATTAATATTAAAAAGAACAAACAGGGAAACCAAAGAAAACCCAGAAATCTTAGATCATGGAAAAATGGAAAGCACGCCAAAATTTAAAAATAAAATAAAATAAACGAACCTATGGAAATTGGGATGGAAGAGGGGAAATTGGGAGGAGTGAGGCGTAGAGAGAGTAGAGTAGATGTGAGGGAAGGGAATGTGGGGGCTGCTCAGCTCGTTTTTGTCTTACTACTACTTTATTGTGGGCTTCACATTGGCTCGCTCTTCCATTTTAGTTTTGGTTTTGGACTGTGTCGCTTATACTTTCCTTTCTGATCTCCTTGTCCTTGAAGAGGATTTTTCGAGTGCCTTCTGCTCTGTTTACTTTTGTTTGGAATTTATTTTCCCATAAATTTTACCTCCATTAATTTCACATAATTTGACTTCTATACAAATATTCTCCCAAAAAAATCTCAACATTTTTAGGATATGTCTTTTATTTCTTTTCTTATTTTTATATAATTTTGTTTCTTTTTATGTTTAAAAATAATGTGAACAATTAAGGGCTAATTTAGTGATGCTATAGAAAAGTACTTTTGAGAAATACTTTATTTAAGAATTGAGTGTTTAGCACTATTGTCAAAAATATTTTTGAAAAATAAAATATTTATTTTAGACATATTATTATTATTAAGTAATAAATATATATTTAAATAATATTTAAATTAGTTAATATTATTATATTTTAGTAAGAATATAAAAAATATTATAATTTGTTGTTAATATTTTAATATATGAAATATAAATTTTAAATATTTTAAGTAATAAATATTAATTATTTATAAAATTTAATTAGAATTTATAAACTAAATTTTTAATATTTAAATATAACTATTAAATATTTGTAATTAGATATTAACATATTTGTATTATTTTTATAAATATATTCTTTATTTTTACTTAATGATTTTAACACATTTGTAATTAAACATCAAGATAAAAAAAAGAAGAAGGTGAAGTATTATACTAATGGAGGGGTGAAAAAATAATTAAAGCGCTTTTGGGAGAGGAAAAACTAAAAAATTTAACTTCTTATTTTCAGAAGTGTTTTTCAAAAAAGCTTCTGGAAAACCAAAAAATTTAACTAAAAGCGGCTTATTTAGCACAGCTTTTCTTCCAAAAGTACTTTTGGAGCCGAAAATACTTTTTTTAAAAACTACTAAACAAGCCTTAAATGGGTTTGAATGTGCTGGAACGCATTATCTTTCTATTTATAGATTATGGAAGGACTATTGTAGGTATAAACATTATATAAAAAGAATAGATATTATTAAAACTTATAATGAGATTGTTTAAAAAACAGATTTCGATTAAAATTAAAATATTAACATTTTTATATTATGAGAAATTTATGTTTAAATATTTATAAATATAATTTTAGGTATTTTATTATTTATAAATAAGAGTTTTAATTTTGGTAAAATAATTTGATAAAAATTATTTCATAAGAAAAGCTATCATATTTATAAATAAGAATTGCAATTTTATTAAGAAAATTATTAAATTAATTTATATAATAAAATTAAAACTTTATATATAATTATTTTATATTTAAATTATTTTTCCATTAACAAAAAATAAAAAATATATTACTTTTTTTCAAATAGTAAATTTTAATTATTTATATAATAAATAATTTTATATTTTAGTTTTATAAATAATATATTGTATAATATAATATTATATATTGTCTACAATTTTTATCATCAATTTATTGAATATTTTTACAAATGATTTAGTAATGATTAGAATTTTTATTAGCACTATATTTTAATTATCAAAATAATTGATATATTATAATATATTAATTACTTATTATTTTGAATAATGTTGTTTTACATTAATCATAGTGTTAAAAATGTATTAACTGTGATTTCAATTATTATTAGTATTACTATATTAAAAATTTTAAATAAACTAATAAAATATTTGTTGAACCCAAGTTTAATTTTTATATATTTTCCGAGTTTAGCTTAATGAGATAATTTATTATTTTTAAACTCAATACAACAAGCTATTTAAGTAGATTTAAATCACTTAGTGTAACGACCCGAAAATTTACGGTTATCGAAAAGTATATTTTCGGGTCTTCATTTTCGTAAAATGAATTCGTAAATATTTATTAAAAATATTTACGAAGTTAGTTAATGGTTAATTCGGTTTTGATTAGTTGAATTTGTCTAAATTAAGAGTAATTAGGTATAAGGACTAAATTGTAAATATGAAAAAGTTGAATTATAGAATAAAGAAAAATGAAGGGACTAAATTAGAAATTAAACCATAACAAGTGTATGGTAATAAATGAATACATATGTACTAATAATATACACATGTATAAAAATAATAAATAAGTATTACTTAGTATTCAAGTATAAATATATATTATATTATATTATATTATATTATATTATATTATATTATATTATATTATACTATATTATATTATAATAGTTTAATAATAAAATAAACAAATAAAGTAAATAAAGAAAAAAGAATGAAAAAGAAACAGAATTGAAAACGAAACAGAGAAGGAGAAAGGAGAAAGAAAAAGAAAAGGAAAAATTAGGGTTTTAAGATTTGAAGTTTAATTGGTAAGTCAATTTAACTCCTTTTCTTGTAATTTTGATGTTTTTAGAATCCTCGAACAAAATACTACTTGATTTATGTTGAAATTTTAGAAGTTTGTAAATTTTTAGATGTTGATTATGTTGAATAAATTTAAAGTGCTAGGGAATAAATTGATAGAATTTCAAGTTAGAAGTGAAAAGGAGATTGAATTGTAAAATAAATCATAAGTTTTGAGTAATAGGGACTAAATTGAGAGAATTTTGAAATTAGGTTTATGATGAAATTTGACAGTTGAAATTAGTTTAAAGTGGGATTTGAATGAAAATACAAAATTAATTTTAAATAAAATAAAGTTAGTTTTGATTAGGGACTAAATTATAGATATGAGTAAAGATTTAGTATAAATTGAAATATTCAATATGAAATTGTAGTGTATTGATAAATTTTAATTATTTCGATTTCCGTAGCTAACATTGAGCCGGAAACCTCACTAGAAAAGGAAAAGACAAAGTCAACGAGGATTAGCTTGGAAATTACGATTTGTATTTCTATAATCTGAATTTAATATTTAATTGTTGAATTTATTACTTAATGTGTATGGTAAGTAGAATGAGGTAAGTAATTAATATTATAGAATTGAATTGAATATAATTGAATTCTATGAGCAAATGTAAATAGTTGAATTGAAATTGTGAGAATTTGTGATTGGTATGGATTTTGATTGAAATTGAATTGAGAAATTGAAATTGAAACCCTATTAACTGTATCAGGCTGATTTAGATATAGTTGGCATGCCATAGGATTGGAAGTGTTCAGGGATACTTCGACTTCAAGTCGATGAGACACTGGGTGTCAAACTATTTCTTCGAATAAATTTGATGAGGTACTGGGTACCAATTTACTTCGGCATGACGGATGAGACACTGGGTGTCAATCTATTACTTCGAATTATCCAATGAGACACTAGGTGCCATATTGGTGTGTTTTGGTTGGATCCGTGTATCCGCCAAAGTCTGAGTCATGTTAATAGGGGTAAATAAATAAATTGGCAATATGAATGATATTGAATGATTTTGAACATGAATTGGATTGAGATATTGAATTGAGTTATGAAATTGAAATGTATGAACCAATGGGTTCATGAAATGGTTATTGATATGTGAAATGATATGTGCATCCTATTGAGAAAAGTTACTTGAATATCAATTATAAGATTGAAATAGTAGGAGATGAGAATTGAAAGTGTTATGAATGATGTGTTATGAAATTGATTATTTGTTGAATGACTTTTGTTATGTGTGTTTAGATATACAAATATTGAAAATTCTTGTTTAATAAGTATTCGAATTATAGAAATACCACTGAGTTTATACTCAGCATACGGTTTGTTTCCGTGCGCAGGTTAGGTCAAAGTCAGATCGTTGAATCAACATCCAAAGCTGATCCCGAACTCAAAAACGTAGTGAAGTATATTTCTTTTGGTAATGGCATGTACCTAGGATATTATACATATGTCATTTTGAGAAGTGTTTGTAAATTATATATTAAGATGATATAGGTTGGTTATATATGTATAAATTTATATATGTTATGTTGAGTTTATAAATGGTATATTTTGGTTGAAGTATGAATGAATTTAATGCAACTTTTAGGTAGATATTTGATATAAAGTTTGAATTGGTTAAATGAAGATAAATGAATTGAGTTAGTAAGTATTTGTAAAATATCTATGTTAGTACATTGGTTAGGCCATTAGGTTGATTATTTGACATGTTTTAGATGTATTTGAATGTGTTTTGGATTGATTGAAAGATTGGTAATTGAGTTGCTTGCTATATAAGTTTGCAGGGTGTGGTAAACTTGATGAAAAAGGCTCATTTTGAGTCCACACGGCCTGGCACGTGTGACCGGACTGTGTGAGACACACGACTTACGCATGGGCATGTGGTTAGGCCATGTGTCCCCTGCATCTTAAAAATTTAAAACAGAATGCTTAGGTATTACCACACGGGCATGTGTCTCAGCTGTGTTAGGCACATGGCTTAGCACATGGGCGTGTGACTTGGCCGTGTGAGGTAAGTCAGGGGGTTACAAGGGTTAGGACATGGCCTGAAGCACGGGCATGTCATAGGGACACACGAGCTTGTCCCTTGACCACACGAGCGTGTGAGCCCTACACCTAGGAAAAATTTTGAAATTTTACAAAAAATTCTCTAAGTTTTCGATTAATCCCCATTTGTTTTTAACACTTATTTTGGGCCTCGAGGGCCTATAAAAGGGAGTATATGATTAATTTACGAAGTGTATGTTAATTGAATTGTGTAATGTTTGTATTTGTTTTGAAAAGTCCTGTAATGCTCTGTAACCCTGTTCTGGCGACGGATAAGGGTTATAGGTGTTACACTTAGCTTTTAGTATTTAAAGTGATCTAGGTATCTACTCCAATGATACTATTTTTCCGTACCATTATGGAAGAAGATTTAGATAAAATATGCACTTCTATGGGAATGAAAAAAAAATCAATCTACTTTCATTTGGTATTTTGGGTTAACCTTTTTTACTCTTCGATACCGAATCACATCCTTCTTTTTGACGATTGAATGCGCCCCTACAGTTCCATATTTAGTAATTACTACACTCTTTCTTCTGTATCAAAGATCGTCAACAAAAGCAAGAATACTTTTTTCTAAGAAAAATAACATTTATGGGTATTTCCATCGAGATACCGAAATGGGAATACAACATTAGTTCTTTCTCTTGGTTTTGAATAAATTGAAATTGACTAATAAATCTATTTCTTGTTTTCTTTGTCAATAAATCAACATTCTCATGGAGAATAACAGAATATATGAAATCACAATGCTCAATACCTGTGATTCGATTCAATTTTGAATAATCGTAAATCCAATCTTCTTTTTTATCAGAAAAATCTGAACTAAATAAGTTGTGTCTCACTTGATCATTATTCATTAAGAATCTAGAAATATATCTTCGTTTTGGTTTAGGTATAACAAATTAAAGTTAGCAACTAATTAAACTAATTAAAATAAATTACGACCAAAACGTTCAAAGACATGAATTATTTATGTATTAACTTTCTTTTAACAACTTTGAATGATTTGACTTAATAGCTTAACTTAAAATGATTTTTTAATGGTCTTATAGATGATTATGATATTAATTTAATTATTTAATTCACTTTGTAAATGAGCATGTAGTATGACTGTTATAAAAGAAAAAAAATCAAAAACTGCAATATTAAAATTTTTTAGCCCAAAACAATGTGATATTGTTTTATTTTACAAAGCCCAAATTTGTTAAAAACTATCGAACTAAACCGAATTACAATTATTAGTTTCAGATATTTCGGTTTTTATTCAATATAATTTTGGTTTCAAAAGTTAAAAATTGAATGGAATGGTTCGTTTCACTTTTTTGTCCAAAAATCGAATCGAATTAAACCAAATATATCCCTAGTGAGAAGAAAGTGAGATTTTGGTTAAAATATGTTGTTAGTCCTTATACTTTGACAAAATTTAAGATTTAGTCCTTGTACTTAAAAAGTTAAAAATTTAAGTACTCCCGCTTTTTTCATTCAAAAATCTTAGTTCAATCATTAAAATGGTTAATATTTGCTATTAAAATTTGTCCAACTTAGAATTGTAATTAGGTTGTCTTCGTATAATATAACAAATGTTTGATAGAAAATAAATATGTTAAATTATCAAATTTTGACAGAAACTAATAATAACAATAATGATTAGATTAAAAATTTTAAATTGAAACAATACGAGATTAAATTCTTAACTTTTAAAAGTGTAGGGACTAAATCTTAAATTCTATCACTTTAGATGACTTTAAACTTTGGGTATCACAAACATTTAGACCCTACAAGATTAAACGCAGCAGTTTGTAATTATATGGCATAAGTCCCTCAACTGCTGCCTCTTTTCATTGGCACTTAAAACCTTTGACAAGCCTTGGTTCTGTCTTAAAAGGCCTCTTGACATATGATCCACTTCCTTTTCCTTAATTCATTTGGTCATATCTTGTGTTAATGGCATAATCTTTTTAAAGTAAATTTTATTAATTTATTTTATGAATGAGATTATATAATTCAAGAAAAAATAATAATAAACACTTATAGTAAGCGGTAAAAGACAAACTCCATTAATAAAACAAAAACTTCAACCTCGACATCAATAAAACATCATGACATGTTGACAAATAACCTAAATTGAATAGATGAGCCATGTTTATCACATAGATGTAAGAAATTTACCTACAATGAACCTCATGTAATGATCTGATAATCAAGGGTGTTAACTGCCTTAAGTGTGACCTGAGTTCGAGTCGCGCTAATTGCGTTTGTTGTTTGGACTTTACCCTATTATTATAATTAAAAAATTCTCAAAATTAGTTCACAAAAAGTTTTCTCATTTTCTAATTATTAAAGAAATGAAAGCTACAACTACCCTCAATAGCACGGATGCAAAACTCAAGTTGCTCCATAAATTTTACATGATCCACTTTCAACACCAAATTTTAAAATTTATTAATTTTAATTTTATAAAATTTTTATGTATTTTTAGATTTTCTTTTATATATACACCATAAATATATTAATATTGATTTTTTCACTAATTTAATATTTTTAACGAGTTATTGAAAAGGACAATTATCACGTGCTTTTAATATTTGTAATATAATTTATTTGCTTATTTGCTTATTTCAATTTTCTTTTACTCATGAGTTAAACTATTTTTATTTTAGTTTCATGCATATTTTTATAGTATATTATTTTAGTTTCAAAACTTTTGTTTTATTATTTATAGTATATTATTTTTAAATATATATCTGTGTTTTAAATTCATAATTTTTATACGCATATATGTATGATAAGAGTTCTAGTATATATTATTGCAGATATATATCATTTATATGTATATTTTAAAAATTTATATGTATTAAAGTTATAGTAATGAATAAATTATAAATATATATTTCATAATATTAATATAAAAATAAACTATTAACAAAAGAAGGCAAACGGAGAGGAGTAATGTATATATACGAAGGTGGTGAATGTTTTCGGTATCTATATAAAGTTACGAATGCAATCCTATACCGCTCTCTAATTGATACTTGCAAGTAGACCTATGTATAGTCGGGTTGGGTTCGAAAAAAAATGAAAGAATTTAAATAAAATTATGAGTCTAAAAAATGAATTTGGACAAAAAAATAAGACTCGTTTAGAAAAATAATTGAGTCTTAGGTAAGGCTTTTTTGACTTGAGTCCAGCCCACCCGAATTTGCAAAAATAAAAAAAAAATATTTTTTTTGCTTTTTTTTTTACTGTTTTGCTGCTATTTTCTTATTGTTTTTTACTATTTTGCTACCATTTTACTATTATATTATTACTGTTTTGTTGTTATTATATAACTTTTGTTTTATTGTTAACTTTGTTACTATTTTAGAGGCATTTGCTTGTTAAGTTGCACCTATCTAAGTATATATTTAAAAAATATTTTTAATTTATTGGGAAACATTTATTTTATTTTAATGCTTTTAGTATTTTTGATGTATTATATATATTAAAAATTATATAAAAATAATATAAAAAATTTAATACAGTCAAACCTTAAATTTTAACATTTTTATTCGGGTCAGACTTTGGTAAAATTTTAGATTTTTTTCAGGCCTCGCAAAGGAGTCTAAGATTTTGGTTGGGTCCGACTTAACCCATGGACATATCTAGTCAACAAACTTACAATGGAATTTTGAACATAATTTCAGTATACATTAACTATTTGATTGACATATGTTTGAAGAATTATTTTTTAGCTTTTTAATACAAATTAAAATATGTTAATTTGAGTTCGATAACTAAAGTTATAACCATTTTACAAAAGCATGTGTAAGTAAATTTTTAAATCAATTTATTCAGGTTATAATCTTTAATTTTTATTCCTTTATTTTTATTCTAATTATTTAATTTTGAATTTTACGGATTTAAACCAAACTTTCTCTTCCTTCTTTTTTCTCCGTTTTGGATTTTATACATCAAATTACCCTCCTTAGTTTCACGGCATTTTCAGCTTCAACCTTCTTCCCTTTGTAGAACCAACATGAACCCTTTTCTTTTCAGCCTCCATTTCTTTTCTTGAAAATTTCTCCTGAACCAAATTAAATAAAATAAAAAGCACATGTAAATCAATTTTTTTTGATCGATTTTACCTGATTACTTGTTAAGAGAAATTAACTCATACGAGAGAAGTCTTCAAAGAGTTACCAGTTCAAAGTTGACAAACCTTTCAACGAACAGCATAGTTGCCCACAAATGCCTTATATGTTGCAGGGCACAAGTTCAACCCTACTACGCACAAATGCTAACATTTCTTTGGTAAATGGCCATGCGCTATGCGCCACACATGATATACTTCTTCAAGCATCCAACGAGGGACTTCTATTTTGTTGAACCGATTGTCTCTTTAGGCAACCTCAGATATTCAAACTCTCAATAAAGTCGAAAAATAAAACTCATCCAAAAACAAATATTAAACATGTTGAAGGACTCATCGACTTCAAACGAAAAACACTTCAAAGATTTCTTTCAAAAAAAATAAATTTTTTTTTATCAATTTAACCCCCAACAACCATATGATAAATCAAATCCAATATTGTTTAAATTGCATTTAGTTTAACATTAACGAAAACCGATTCGCTTTATTATATTCATACTCAAAGTGGATTGCAATTCACATGCAACACCAATATTGATCTCAGTCAAAAGTAGGAAGCAATTAATAGGGAGTTCAACTGATCAAGGGTTTGGATTTAACCCCATTTAAGCGCCGTAAAAGTTATAATCCACGTCTCTGGAGAGGTCTCGCCTAAAATGGTAACTGCATATAAATTACCCTAGCTTAAAGTTGATGATGATCAGTACCATATTTTGACCCAGCATGACCCAGTAATTACTAATGCCAGCTGAAATTCTAAGTAGGAGAATTTACTCCTTAT
Source organism: Gossypium arboreum (assembly GCF_025698485.1). Taxonomy (NCBI): domain Eukaryota; kingdom Viridiplantae; phylum Streptophyta; class Magnoliopsida; order Malvales; family Malvaceae; genus Gossypium; species Gossypium arboreum. Next base: position 5,711,745 of record NC_069073.1, on the reverse strand, counting down.
TCTATGGATAAATATATATTATAAAAATTTTCAACAAATTAATTTTTAAATATATACTTTTATGAATTCTGTTTAATTAAAATAATCGAGGTTAAAGTTTAAAAAGTTTGTGTTAGTTCGAATAGTTATAGAGAAAAAAGTTAAGTTTAGGAAGAAATGACAAGGGAATGAACACTCCTTCACTACCGAAAGTAAAACAGTAAACAAATAGAAGATACAATAGTTGTTTACATAATTCGGTTTTCCTATGTTTGTGGAACCTACCTTAGTGACAAATATTTATTATCTTCAACACTTGCAACAAGTGATCCTAACATATACCCGCGACAATTTTCTTCGCATTGAAGAATGATACTCTCACCACTACAGTCACCTATTGAATACACTCATATAATAAAGTTCCTCAAAAGAAAAGATTATCTGCTTAATTCTCTTAATACAATAACGTATACAAGTTTCTCAATTATATAAAATATTTTGAAACTTGTTAACATAAGAAGATTTATACCAATCCCTATTAAGCAACAATAGAATAAGTTGAATATAATATAATAATAAAGTACAAGGTAAACATGGGCTCTTGGTAGCTAAGCAATCAGTGTTTCAATTCAATCCAATATCCATGATTCAAAGGGATTAAATAGGATGATCTAATTCAATTGAATCTCTAAATTATATGTTTCCCAAAGTGATTTGATCTTCAATAACGGGTTATATATCATCCACATAATCAACTTAACTCATAACTACCGTTCCATAAATTGTCAACACCTTAAATATGAAAATTATATTAAATAACTCCAATAATCAGAGAGTGGACACTCCTTGATACTCAATTATCAATTTCATATTTTTAACAGTTTGACTTAAAAATATCACTTGTGTGACACAGAGAATATAAATTATATTTATATTTAAATATATGTGATAAGTAATGTAAGGTTTTTATATTTTTCAAAAATCAAAATATGATATCAAATTAAAATCTTAAATTAATCTAACTTTAAATTTCTAGTTGGCAATAATGATTTGAAATTTTTGAATAAAAAATTATTTATAAATTTGAGTTGCAATTTTTGGATAAATTCTTTTATTCTTCTCTGCAAAGTATCTTTGATCCATGAGTCGTTTAAACTTTGACATTTTATAGATGTAGTTCATTTTAATGGTTATTGAAACTTGATCTCAAAATTTGGTTTGGAGAGTTGTTTTGTTTAAATTATTTGAGATTGATCCAAAGATCACCTAGAATTGATCTTGGGTTAATGTTGTCCACTACAAGGTTGTGTACTTGATCTTCTTTGTGTTGATGCAACTGGATTGAGAAAAGCTTTTATCCAAAGGTCTTTAAAGATTGAACTTGGATGGATAACTCTGCTTCAAGATTCTTCTAAGCTTGATCTTGATAACAAGTTTAGCCTTTTTTTTTTTTTTTGGCTGGTTGAACAGGAGTGGAGAGCAAATTTATTCAAAAGTAATGCATCATTTGTTAAAATCTTTTCAAGTTCTTCAAAGGTTTCTTAAGATTTTGGAGAAAAATTTTTATTCTTATCTTTAGATAACTTGTGGAACTTTTAGCTTTTGAAATGGTTTTCAAAGGCTTGGAAGTGATCCCTTTTATAATGCAAAGAGAGTTGCGTAGAATATAACTTTTTTCATTTGAGTGTTTTGCAAAGATTAAATTCTTTTATTTATTATTTATCTTATTAATTTAGATTAATTAGAGATAAAATAATATTTAAAATGTAATATATTTTTATGAAAGAGTTCGAATGGATTTATTTTATTGGATTATCTCTTATTATTTGATTTAAATAGAGATAAATAATAATGACACGTGATGAATTTTGATTGTTCAAAATATTCTTATGCTACAAATTTTGAAACTTATTTTACTTCCGATGTCAAATAATGTTTTTTTTCATCTTTCAATTCTGTTGACAAGATTTGCAAGGTTCAAAGGGAGCCATCAAGATTTTTTTATTTAGTATTTGGATTGACCTTGGTAATGAAACATGTTGCAGATGTACTTTCCTTTTTGAAGGATTAAGCCATGACACAATTCAATTATTGGATGTGTAGTTTAACTCTTACTTAGGAGTGATACAATGGTTTAAGCTCATACTTAGGAGTCTTATTTATTGGATGAGTAATTTAAGCTCGTGCTTAGTAGTATCTGTTGTAGGCTAATTTTGGGCCCGTTTATAATCAAACTCGAATGGCCCAATAACCCTATCCAACCCATTACAATTAAACCCAATAAAATCCAACCAAACAAATACAAATAGCCAAGCCCACTAAACTTTAACCATAAAACCCAAAACAAAACAACCCATCAGCCCAATAACATCAACAGTAACCCAAACCCTAAACCCAATTCCTAACAGCCCAAACACTAAAACCCTAAATCTAAACCTAGCCCCTTAGCTTGTTGGCGCCGCAACCACCCTCTCACTGTCAGCCACCTACCCACTGCAACACCATCCCCTGGTGCCACCTGTCCCATAGTCACCTCCACCGCCCTCTGCACCTGCAAGGAATTAAAAAGAAAGGACAACAAACATAAAATAATAAAAGGCAAAGCATTTGTAAAAGGCTATAAAAGCCATCAAAAGACGGTGTAATGAAAGAGGAATTTTGGATGAATGAAAACAATAGATTCGGCCATTTTAAGCAATAGATCTCAAATATCAAAGACAAATCTAAACACCAAAGCAGTGAATATCAGAATATAAGAACCAGAATCAGAGAAATAGGATGTGACGTTCTGTCTTTTAAGTTTTAAGTTTTTTTTTTCTTTTTTTACACAAGCAAATATAGACATATATATAAACCACAAAAAAAAGAAGGAAAAATTACCTTTTTGAGGTTCTGGCCACCGTGGACGGTGGCGGCGGCAGAGATTCTGACGGTAGCCTTGTGGCCCTCTGGCCGGCTCAGGTTTCCCAGAGAAAAACTCCCTTCCCTTTGTTTTTTTAAAACCTGGATGAAATGAAAATTTTTAAAGAATTTTTTACTTTTAAAGGCCCTCAAAACGACGTCATTTTGGGGTTGACCTTCAACACCCAAAACGACGTCGTTTTGCCATAGCCTGACCCGATCCGACCCGCTCTGGCCTAGGATTCGAGTGTTTTTAAACGGAAGGGCTAATTGCACTTTTAGCCCTTTTGCTTTTTTGATATTTCGCAATTAAGTTTTTATGGTTTTTTAATTTGGCCCCATAATTTTTCGCGATTTTCAACTTAGTCCCCACTGATACGCTGCGTTTGGATGGGAAGGAGTAATTGTTGTTTTGGTCCTCCTAGGTTACGCGCGTGTTGCAATTTGATCCTTTTTCTTTATTTCCTTTTAAATTTGCCCCAAAACTTTGTTATTAGTTCAATTTTAGTCCTTTCTTATTTATTTTTGTTTCTTTATTAAATATTATTATTATTATTTCTAATATTATTATCAATATTATTATTATTTTTTATATATTAGTGTATGTTTTCATTATATACATATACGTATATGTATTTATATATGGTATTACTTTTAGTTACTTTAATTTCATATTGTTATTATTAAGTATTATACTATGATATTTATTTTTAGTATTAGTATACATTTTATTATATGTGTATATATATAGTAGTGTTTTATTACTTCATTTTAATATTTTGTTGTATTTGTTTTTTTTGCATTACAATATTATTATATATATATATGAGTGTATATGTTTCCTATGTACGTACATGTATATATAATTTATATAGCCTTACTTTTATTATTTTATTTTAATATTTTATTATACGTGCTTTTTTGTTACTATTATTAATATTATATAATAGTATATACTTTTTATCATATATGGATATATATATTTGTACATAGTCGTATTTTATTACTTTATTTCAATATTTTTGTTGTATTTGTTTTTCGTATTTCAATATTATTATTATATTCATTGCATAATAGTGTATATTTTTATTACCTATGTGTATATATATATTTATATATATATATATATAGTATGATTTTTAATTACTTTATTATTTTTATTATATTTTATTATTCTTTTTTTTGTGCTTTAATATTATTACTATTATTATTATTATTATTATCATTGTTAATATAGTGAGTATTTTGTGTTATATATATATATGTATTTATATAATAGTATTTTTAATTACCTTATTTTAATATTATTATTATATACACTTCCGTTTTCATGATTATTTATCTATTACTCTATTACTAATTAACTTAATTTATTGATTATTATTATCATTATTACAATTGCCACTCATTATTTTATTTTAATATTATGTATTATTTGATGTACATACATCTTTTATTATTACTATTATTATTATATATATAAATATATATTTTTATGTTATTGGTATTTCTAATATATATTGTATATGTTCATTTTATATATATTATGTATATATATATATTATGTATGTATTTAGTATTATCATGTATACGTTTTTCATTCCTATCACCAAGTACATATTTTATATATATATATATATATATATATATATATATATATATATATATATATATATATATATATATATATATATATATAGCACTATTAGTATTTTTAATATTAGGTTTACGTCACTTCATTTATTATTACAATATGTTTATATACATTCATGATTTTGTTTCGTGTTTAATGCTATTACTATCATGTTTAATACCATATGCATTATTATTGTTTTATACTATTACTATCGCATGTATATTGTTAATGTTTTATATATTATCTTTTACGTATATTCTTAACTTTTTATTATTTGCCTGTCCCGAATTTAGCATAGTATTTCATACCATAGTGCAACATCTATTTTAGTTTTCTTTTACTTTTATTTGTTCTATCTAGAAATATTTTTGTTCATGTCTTTAAATTAATTTCAATAAATAAGGCAACATGCCGATTTAACATTAAGTCGTTGATTTCATCGCTATGTTGGGTGAATATCATCAGCTCGTGTTAAAAAGGAACGTCCTTCTCAAAAGGGATTGAAATTATAAAAAATTTTCGAGTTTTGGTCGGATTACGATTAAAATTTAAATTGAACTCGTATTTTTGAGAATTAAGACAATGTGTGTTTTACAAGATACCAAATTTGGACGTCGCGACGATGCTAATATCTTCCTCGCTCGTAACTGACTCCCAAACTCTAATTTACTCTGATTTTCACGTAGACCAAAATTTGGCCTTCATTTTTGTTCAAGAATAAATTTTCTTTTAAAAAAAGATGATTTATCAGGTTTCCGATCACACCTAGAAAAAAGGATCGGTGGCGACTCCCCTTTCTTTATAAAACCGAAATTTCATTTTCAAATTTTCAAATAATCGCCTCAATTAGTGACCCAAAGCAATATTTTACGTCGCTACAGTATCATTATTTTGGTTTCTTTGAGATGAAAAATTTAAGCTCGTGGAGCATCATATAAAATGAACAATTTGAGCTCGTGCTTAGGAGCATCATTTGGGAAGAGTAGATTAAGCTCTTACATAGGATCATAATCATTTTTTCCTTTGAGATGAACAATTTAAGCTTGTGTTTGAGAGTAATGTGAATGTTTAAGCTCATGCCTAGGATCGTTGCTTTTTTATTGACTTCTTTGACATACGAATGGAGTCCAACCATGATAATTATAATATCTTGGAAGCAGACAATTTGCCTCACTTTCTTGGAGAACCACTATCTTGTTTGTGCTTAGGGCCAATATTATAGGATCAAAAGAATCAAAATTTTCTCTCCAACATAATGGACTGAGAAGCTATAGTGACTAATGTTAAGTTTGTTGATGCCACTTCTTATTCAAACTCGATTTTCTTTTTTCATCTCTTTGTATGATTTTGTCATTCAAAACGAAACACTTTTAAGAGGATGACTAATAATGTGGTAATATTTGCAATAGTTGACATCATCTACGCGACCAATTTCTTTAAGTTACTTTACTTTTAGAAATTGAAACAACTTTATTTCTCTTCAAGCATGTTTGGGCCATGTATCAACTAAAATTTTTTCTTTTATTACCTTTACTTTATATGATTTTTGTTTTACTTTTGAATTGAGTAGAAACGGGTTTTTCATTAACAACCATAGACTTTATAATATCATCATTATTAGCCAATATTTCCCCCTTTTTTTGAATTTATTATTTAAGAGATTCTTAATTCTCAATAGTTTTCATACTTAACTCTATACTATAAGCTCGAGTAGTTAATTTTTCAAAGGATTTTGGTTTGATGCCATAGAAAATATAACACAACCCCTAATTCATGTCTTGTATGAATATGTCGATGGTAGAGGAATCTGATAATTTTACTTTGTAGTTCAGGATTACATTCCTCTAATGGTGGATGTAATCAATGACTGGCTCATCCTTTCCATTGTCATGAGCTTGTGAGTTTAATCATGTTGGCAATTCGGCGAGTATTATAAAATTGATTGAGAAATTCATGTTCACGGTTTTCCCAATTTTCAATCATCTTAAGCTCAAGATCAATGTACCAATTGAAGGTATTTTGTTTTAAAGACCGAATGAACTGCTTTACCATTAGACCTCCATCAGTGCTAGTGCTATTGTAGGTTTCCAAGAAATGTGCAACAAGTTGAAATGAACTTCTTTTGCGATCAAGCTATTGAAGTTTTGGAGGTTGATAATTTTCCAACATCTTCAAATAATCAATCCTTTGAGTGTATGGTTTTACATATGTGTATGAAGGTGGAACAATACTTTCAACTTGCTTTTTGATAGCTTCCTTGATAGGCTTATTGAGTTGATCTGAAGAAATATTTTGAAGTCATTCTTTAACAACATTAATAGAAATTTCACCAACTTCTTGAAGAGCTTGAGTTGAGTTTTGATGACAAGAATTTGTTTGTTTCCACTTAGGCTTTTAATTTGTGCCATCATGAAAGCAAGTTGATAATTCATTCCATTAATGCTTGTCGTATTTGTTTTCATATCTTTTGCAAGAGAAGCCACTTGTTCCAATCACCGCATCCAACTTTAATGATGAGCTTTGGCGAAGTGTTATTGTAGATATTCTTCCTCTAACTTTTAAGCTGGAGAAGACTTGAGATTTGACTTGTTAACAGGGTTCTTCATAGGAGCCATCACAAATTTAGTGAACTTGATCTTTGAAGAAATAAAATGAAAAGCAGAGTTGGTCCCATCAAACATGCTAGAAATTTGTGTCGAGTTCAAGCAAAAAATAATAACTTGAAAAATTGGAACAAATAAAAGAATTTTATTTATAAAATTTTGAGTTACAATATTTGGATAATTCTTTGAATTTTCTCTTTAATGGAACTTCGAACTAAAGGTCATGTAGACTTAATTTTGGATGGATGCAGTTTGTTTCAACGATCATTGAAACTTGATCTTTAAAGTTGATTTGGAATGTTGTTTTCTTGAAATTATTCAAGATTGATCCAAGGTGTTATAGCCCAATTTTGCCCACTCTTAGACCTCAACCCTTCAGCCTAATAACCCCAACAGCCCAAAACCCAATAAATAAATAAACCATTACAAATTAACCCAACAACCTAGCCCAATTCAAAATACTAGCCTAAAAACTAAAACATCTTTCAGCAGCAAACCCTTCCCCGAGATGCAGCCACCAAAGTTCAGCCGCATGCCCCCTCTGCCTTTGGCCATCACGTGCACCACCTACACCTGACACACCTGCAACAGAGACAAAAACAACAGCATGCGAGGGATGGGGGAAAGAATAAACAAAAGAGGACAGGAAAGGAATGGAGAAACATGCAAAGCAAAAGCAAAACAAGCAGAGAGCAGTGAAAATCACATGTAATCGGCTATAATAGCCGAAAGAGAATCAATGTAATGGAGGGGGGAATTTTAATCAATCCAAAGAATTTATCTTCATTTTTGCATCAATATTAGCAGATTAAAACCAAGAAAGAAAGTGGATAGCATCGAATACAAACCAAAAATCTCAGAAATCGAAAGCTAAAAAATACCTAAAGGTGATCTTATCTTCTTTATTATTTTACTCTTATTTTTATTTTTATTTTATTTTTTTCCCCTTTTTCGAATCTATTAATCTATATACATACATCATAATAAAAAAAATATAATAAAAATATATATACAAAACAAATATTAAAAAAAAAAATTTACCTTTTCCACCATCATGCGTCGATGGTGGACGCGACAGACGGAGGGACAGTGAGCCGTTGACCGAGCCCTGGCCGGATTCCCCTTCCCCCCTCCCTTCTCTCTTCCCTCTCTATTCCCTCTCTCTTCTTTTTTTTCTTTCCCTCTCCCCAAATGATTTTTTTTGGTTATTTTAGGCCTTATATAACCCTCCAAACGACGTCATTTTGGGGCTACATAAGCCCCAAAACGACGTCGTTTTGGCCATCCCACCCATCCGACTGACCCGCCAAGAGGATTCGCGTGTTTTTTTGAATGGGTTATTTATGTGCGCAGTCCTTCCGCTTTTTCAAGGTTTTGCAATTAAGTCATTTTTTTGTTTTCAATTTGGCCCTATAATTTTTTGCGCTTTTCGATTTAGTCCCCGCTAATGTGCTGCGTTTTAATGGGAAGGAATAATTGCTGTTTCAGTCCCCCTATGTTTTGTGCGCGCTCAAATAAGCCCTTTTCTCTTTATTTCCTTTCACATTTGCCCCAAAACTTTGTTATTGGTTCAATTTTAGTCCTTTTTCATTTGTTTTTGTTTCTTTATTAAATATTACATTTTGTATTTCAATATTATTATTATTATTATTATTATTATTATCATTATTATTATACGTTAGTGTATATCTTCATGTATGTATATATATATATGTAGTAATATTTTATTACTTTATTTTAATATTTTTATTATAATAGCTTTTGTATTTCAATATTATTATTATTATTATTATTATTATTATTATTATTATTATTATTATTATTATTATCATTAACATTACTATATATTCTTATTAGATGTGTGTATATATATATTCTGTTTTTAATGACTTTATTTTAATATCATTTTATTATATTTACTTTTTGTATTGTGTTACATGGTTATTATTATTATATTTATTAGTGTATGCCTCTTACCCCGTATATATTTTTAGTACGTATTAATAGTAAATTTTTTAATATATATTATATGAATAATTTATATATAATATTATGTATATATTTTAGTATTATCAGTTATATATCTTTATACTATATTATCTAATACTATTATTTATATATATATATATATGTATAAGTATGTGTGTAGTGTACAAAATAGTTTTATTATTATTATTATCATTTCTAAGGTATATATGTATTGTATACGTTCTATATATGTTATATATATATTTATATTATCTTATGTATATATTACCTTATATTATTATTACTAAATGTACTTTATATTTGTTCATGTTTGGTTTTCTCTTTTAAATATTATTATTATTGTTTTGCTCTGTTCTAGTATTATGTTAACATTTTTCATTGATAATGTCATTGTTTGCATTTTGATTTATTTTAAATTCTTATTTCATGAATATTTTTTATGTTTAATTACTAATCGAGGCAATATATCGATTTAACATTAAGTCGTAAATTTCATCGCTATGTTGGATGGAATTTGTCGGCTCATGTTAAAACGGTATATCCTTCTCAAAAATCAAAGATTGAAAGTTCTTGTTTTTTTAAATCGGATCACAATTGGAATTTAAATTGAACTAGCATTTTTGAAAATTAAGACAACACATGTTTAAAAGATACCAATTTTGGGCGTCGCGAAGGTGCTAATACCCTCCTCGCGCGTAACTGACTCCCGAGCCCTACTTTATCTCTGATTTTAACGTAGACCTAAACTCGGCCTTCTTTTATTTTTAAAAATAAATTTATTAGGTGTCCGATCACACCTATAAAAAGGATTGGTGGCGACTCCCCTCTTTATTTCCGTTTTTCAGTTTATGTTTCAAAAAAATCAAACTTCAGTTTTCAAGTTTTCAATAAATTGCCACAATTAGCGACCAAGCTAAAATTTTTTACGTCCCTACACAAGGGTTGCCTAAACTTATCTTGGGTCAAGGTTATATGTTTTAAGGGCCGTTGAGACTTAATTTTCAAAACATGCTTGGAGAGATGTTTGCTTAAGTACTTGATTTGATTTGGATTCAAGGGTATTCAAGACTTTATCTTGAACAATAAAGTTTGCTTTAAGAGCTGTCGAGACTAGATCTTGAAAAACTGAGTTTTATCTTCTTCCTTTTTCATACAATCAGAATGAAAAGAGCTTCCATCTAAAGGTGTTTGAGATTTGATTTAGGATGCATGATTCTGCTTCAAGGACCTTCTAAACTTGGTCTTTAAAAGCAAGTTTAGCCTCTTTTTTCCCGACTGAACGAGATCAGAAGGCAGCTTCCTTTATAATTTGTTCGAGTTGTTCGATTTCTTCCAAGAATTCTTTGAATCTTGGAGAAAAATTTTAATCTTAAAAATCTTCTTTTTGGAGAACTTGTGAACTTCTAAAGTTGTGTTGAATGGCTTGGAGGTTATCTTTTTTATATTGCTAGTTAGTCAAGTAAAATAGTTTAATATTAGTTCGGTTGGCATCGATATTATTGCCCGTGTAAAAGGGCACGTGTTCGAGTGTGCTAAAGCATATTTATCCTCCTATTTAGAATATGATAGATACTTATAAATATTTTATAAAAAAAATATATAATACAAGGCGTAAAACATGAGATTTATTACTGTCAAAATAGATTGACCTACATCTCAAGGGAAAGGTCTAGAATGGCTAGGTATATCCACCGAGGAAGAAGGGTAAATTAATGTTGTTTTTCTTGTCTACTTTGTTAAGTTGCAGTTGTGAATTGACCAAACCTCTGTTTTAGTTGAAATAGTCTCAACTGGTTTGTTTGACTTTAATGCCATGGAATATTTTCCAAACAATGCTATCTCCCTCTCTCTTGTTTCATAATTCATAGCCTTCCCTCCTTATTAATTTAATATTTTTTTTCATTTTACGGTTTATATTTAAAGTTCGTGGTCAATCATTTTAAAAATCAATTTAAATGTTTTAATTAATTGTTTTAGTTGATTTAACAAATTTTTATTAATTCGACCGAAATTTTTTACCAACTGAATTTTTTTTAATTATAGTATATTGATTGAACGACCATAACTATCAATCACTATTTCTTCAACAAATCAATCCAATTAATATTATTATTACATTTTAATTTAATTTTTTATTATTAAGATTTTTTTACTTTTAATTTCATAAAAGTTACAAATAATTATATATATATATATATATATATATATATAAAAAGCACATACATCAGTGTAACCAGGGGAAGGCAGAATTTGTTATTATTATTTTATTTTGATGTTAAATAGTTTAATATAAAAAACCAATCAGTTCAATTTTCTTTATGTATTTATAGTTTTTTTTCTTTGATGCATTAATTGGTTGAGAATTATATTTTAAATATTTTTTATTTTTTTGGAAGATCAATTATTTTTGGGTAACTAATTTTTACAAGTTTTTTTAATGATTTTTCATGTGTTTTTTTAATGCAATTTTTCGAAAGAGAACAGCAAGACCATCTGTTAAAATAGACTACTAAGACCGTCAAGCGACAACAAAGAAAAAATACCCACACCAAAACAGTTTATCCCAACAAAAAATCAACAAACCAGAAGATGCTCGAAGTAACATTATCTCGACTCAAATTATCCAACCATTAACAATAAGTCGTTACCTAATATAAAATTAAAAATAAATATAATATTAATAAAATTTAAATACTTAAAATAAAATGTTCACATATATATATATATATATATATATATATATAAAATATTCCGTACTAATCTTTCTTTCGCTCTATATTCAATTTTCTTCAACCATCATGCTATTACATAAAACTAATAATGTAATTATCAGTCATTTAATTTAATATTTTAATAATTTTTAAATTATATTTTTATATAAAAATTATTTAAAATTTGAACCCAGATATATTCTTTGTATAAAGTTAAATACTTATAGTAAAATAATTTACGATTCACATTGTTTTGAGTTGCAAAATGGATTGTGATATAAGATTAAGATGATGGACTTTCCTCCATTTTTCAGGGATAATTTAGAAATTATATTATAAATAATTAACATGAGAATCTAGCTGCTCTTTACAAAAAATAGTGACATCAATATTTCAACTAAATATCTCACTATACACATTTTTTATACTGGACTTTTAATTACAGCTCTCTCTCTCTCCCCCTGCAAGTATGAAAAAAAATAATAATAAAAGGCTAAATTGAAAAAAAGGTGAGAGCATGTGACTAATAATTATATCATTTATGCTTATAAGTAATTAAAGCCTGGTTAAATTTTTTTTGGTGCAGATATATAGTTTTATAATCAGGTGAAATTTTTCTTTTTTTTTTTTAAATTGTTTAATGATATTTCAGTAGTTTTTTGTATATCATTAATATGCAATTTTTTGTATTTTGAGGTTCGGGTTTAAGGTTGAGAAATTATTTTATAGACTCTTCCCAGTTCCCACCATATCATCTATGGTCTTTTTTCAATTATTTAATGACATTTCAATAATTTTTTTTCATATTATTGACATATAATTTTGGTAATTTTTTTTACCTCGAATCATAAATGGGTTCAATATTCAAAGTTTAGGATTTAAGATTTATGATTCGATGTTCAATGTTTGAGATTTGAAGTTTGAGGTTCAGGGTTTGAGTTTAGAGTTTAGGGTTTATGGTTAATGTTTGGGATTTAGGTTTTTAGGTTCAAGATAAAAATTTACTAAAATTATGTATCAATAACATGGAAAAAATTGCTAAAATGTCATTAAATAATTGGGAAGGACCATGGATGATGTGGCAGGAAGGTCCATAAAATAATTTTCTCTAAAATTATGGTAACTTACACAACTTGTCATTAAATTACAGGTAAGTTTTTCATTTTTATCGCCTAAGGAAAAAAAATTACAATTTGATCATTGAGCTATTCAAAAGTTTTTATTTAAGCCATTGAACTGTTAAAATCAATGTTATATGGCTTTCTTTGTTCATATCGCCTACACCAATTAAAAACTTTCTTTTTCATTCTTTTCTGCAATTTATTTTTTCTCATGAAATAATTTTGGACGTCAAAAATCTATGAACCAAAATTTAAACAACCTTTTTTTACTTGTCGATGGGTATTAATCAATCGTACCGATCGTCAAATTGTCACTAGAATTTTGCTGGCAGAACTTTTCTTTTTGAAAAAAACTTAACAGCCTAGTGATTTAAATAAAAATTTTTGAATAGTTTAGTGGCTTAAATGAAAATTTTCGAATAATTTATTATTTATTAACTTTTTTTTATTTAAGTGATAAAAACAAAATTTAACTATAATTTAGTGAGTGAAGGTTATTAAAATTTTACAAGTGAAACAATATGAAAGCGAAGGGTAGTAAGGCATGCAAGTTGAAGGGCCTCTTCCCTCCTTTCCAAGCTGTCCAAACTTAATGAAAATGGCATACTGTAGTAGAATACATATAGATATAGACTTAGTATGGCCCTTCCAAAAATTCAATGCGGCCCCTCAATAATAAAAATTCATATTGTAGGTCAAATTTTTAATCTTTGAAGTCCCTACTATCTTTGATTTCTTTTTTATATTCACTTTTAATTGCTAAAATATCCATTATATCATCCATATATATATACATATATATTGAATTACCCTCAATTAATTAATCAAACTACCTTTCTTTAGTTCTTGTTTATTCACCTTTCAATAGAGTTTTTTAATTTCATAAACACGATTAAGAACTCAGAAATATTCATGTTTACTAATACTGATATCCATTTCAAACATATGTGTATATATATATTTGTTGTATTCAACACATGTCCTTGTAAAGCGAATATAATGAAAGAAAGTTGGGAGGTATGTTACAGGTTAACAGGAAAGAGAGAGGTCCTTCATCCATTGACCTTCCATGGTTTAATGTTGATAATGAGGCCTATTTAAGCATGCAATTTAATAAGTGTAATAATGGTATTATGGGTATAAACGCTTTTAAATAGCTGAAACCGTTGCCATCTCCGCCACTTTATAGGTTCATGACAGTTTTCATTTTATATAACCAATGTTACTTACACAAGTTGATCATAAAATATATTTATTGGTTGAACACTGTTGTTTTCTTGTTTAACCCTCTGCCTTGTTGCATTCTTGCTCTAACCACCACTACCCACCACTCTTGCAAGTTTTTTTCCGGTAAAATGGGACTATTCAAGGCTGCTGGCGTTGTTTACAAGCCGGTCGAGGAGATTGATCTTGGTCCTGACAGCAATGAGTTTTATCTCAAAGCCAATGTTAAAGGTCTCACCATCATCATCATCAGCAGCAGCAGCAGTTTGCTGTTTACTTTTTGTTTTCTTTCTAATTTTACATCAGATTCAGAAACCAACAAAAGTTTGCTTATTACAAGTCCTGTCTCATCTTCATCTCATTGTTTAAGAATGTCTGTTTTTTTTCTTTGTTTTAGTACTACTAACTGAAACTTTATCTGACAATTCCAAAAAAAGTTGCAGACTTTTCTATATCTACCCTTGTTACTTGAAACTGCTGTTTGTTGACTTTGAGGTTTCAATGATTACACTGCAAAAAGCATGTTTCAATTGCATAATCTTACAATATGTGTATGTTTTGTGTACATGATGTACAGCTCCTCGCATGGCTGGATTTCTTGTCAAAATATTTGCTTGGTTCCTGGAGTCAAGGATCATTGGAACGTTATTGTTGTATATATTGAAGAGGAACAACCAAATTCACAAGGTACACACTTATTACCTTCATTTTTACCATTATTTTTGGTTAAAAAAGAAATCCCAACATTTTTTACCTCGTACTTCCGACAAGTGACAGTCAGTCTGACATTGTGGTCTCAAAGCTTTTACTGACACCCATGTGATGGCATTTTGGCAACTTGTTCTTGTAATTCATTCATTCATTCCATAGGGAAGAAAGCACAAAGAATAATTGGCCGATAGTTGAGACTTGGTACATTTTTTGTTCGTTACCATTTTACTGCTTTGTCCTCTCTTTACTCCTGTTAGCCACAAATTTGGCTAAGTTTATGAGGCAAAGGGAAGTAACTTTATAAACCACTTTCTGCAGGGAACTTCTTTTCACCTATATACTATATTAGATATAAGATTTCAAATTTTCATATAACTTCTGTTATAACAATTTTTCATCGAGCAGCTTGTTTCCAATGCAACGCTGGAGGAGGCACCTATGTTTGTTCCTTTGCATCCATTTGTTGGTATGTATGTGCTACATACTCTTTTACCTTTGATTCATATGCGTAGATTACTGTATATTGGAAGCATTTTAAAACTCATTAAGCATTGATCAATACAGACCTTAATGAACAAGAAGTTGAACAAATTGACTCTGATGCATCGCCAGCAGAACGAGTTCAACGGGCAATGAATTGTCTTCCTTTGACCTTAGAGAAGTCAGTAGATGATTCAAATTCCAGCAGCTTCCGACGCTGGACAATAGCGGATTATTCAAGAGCCTATAGTTCTGGAGAAATAACTCCCCGGAAGGCATCATTCTTGGCTATTTAGTTTATGACATATAGTTGATTTCCCATTTACATGAATGATTACATTTCCACCTGAAAGAATTTGAGGCTTTCTAGATATTTGATACAGTTAACTTTTAGTTTATCATGGTCATGAAAATCGATTTTTGATATTACAGGTTGCGGAGCAATTTATAAATGCCGTGCATGAATCTTCCCGTGCTGCTTTGCCAATGTCCTTCTTCATTAACTATGATGCTGAAGATATCCTGAAACAAGCTACAGAATCAACTCTTCGGTACGAAAGAGGTAACTGTTTAGCGTAACTAAATCACTATTACATACCCTAATGTGCTTTTCTGTTGTGACATTATTGCTTCCATTCTCCTGAAACATAAAGACATAAAACAAGGTAACTGTTTGGTTTCAAAACTTGGCAATAGTGAACATTCATTTTAATGTATAATGTTTAGTCTATACCATCTAGAAGTTCATATGGATCTCATTGTCCTTTTCTTCAGGGGATCCGATATCAGCTCTAGACGGAGTCCCAATAGCTATCAAGGATGAAATAGATTGTTCTCCATATCCAACAACAGGTCTCATAATTTCTCCACTTGCCATGTTCTTTACTTGCATAGGCTTTTTTTTTCATAACGGTATCCTTAGTTTCTTCCTATTTGAGTCTTGATTCTTTTAGGAGGTACAAAGTGGCTGCACAAGGTTAGACCTTGCACGGGTGACGCATGCTGTGTTATGCGGCTCAGATCCTGTGGTGCTATAATTGTTGGAAAGACTAATATGCATGAGCTTGGAGCAGGAACAAGTGGGATAAATCCTCACTATGGGTGAGAACTTTCTTGTGTGTTCTCCTTTTCTAATACCGAAAACTTCATGTTTAAAATATAGTGATATGTTTTCATTTTCTGAGGCTGCAGGACTACCAGAAATCCGTATCATCCCAACAAAATCGCTGGTGGTTCTTCCAGCGGATCTGCTGCAGTAGTATCTGCAGGATTATGCCCTGCTGCTCTTGGTGTGGATGGAGGAGGTAACTTCCTCATCTTTTACTTAAAAAAACCCACAAATATATCATAATAATTAAGTACAACATTATATCATGTGAATAAGTTTAAAGGACCATTGTGCTTCATATTCTGTGGTTTCCTTGTAGGATCTGTGCGGATGCCCGCATCCCTTTGTGGTGTTATAGGATTCAAACCGACTTTTGGGCGCATACCTCATACAGGGTGAGAATTTATTTTAGGAAAATAATTCTCTGTGTTCCATGTAAGTTTTAGACAATATTTCAGAAAATTCATGTTGTTTTCAGTGTTCTTCCTCTGAACTGGACAGTAGGAATGGTTGGAATACTAGCAGGCACCTTAGAGGATGCATTGATTGTGTAAGTAATCTCTCCTTTTCTTGTATCAATGCATTTCCTTCACTTTTATATATTACTTTGTTAGTTCTAGATATGATTTACATTAGTTTTCTGTTTTTAGCTATGCTGCCATTAGTGGCCAACTTCCATCACATGAGCCAACAATTTTACCTGTAAGTGCCCATCTCTATAATATTACTAGAATTTCCAAGTACTTGAAGCTGTAGTAAAGTATCACTAGCCTTTGTTAGCTTGATTCCTATTAATTGCCCTGCTAAGCATTCCCTTTACCAGCCCAAGTTACTTTTTCCCCTGCTGAACTCAACAAATCCAATATCAGAAATCAAGTTTGCAAGATATGGAGAGGTTAGTGATGTTATTATATGATAAACTAGTTTTAAGTCCAGTTTCATCATTGATTATAGCTTAAAAAGATAAGGTTTCTAATACCTCTCATTCTATTTTTGAACCACTAATTGCCTCAATTAGTGGTTCAACGATTGCAGTGACGAAATCAGAATATGCTGTTCCAATGCTTTGCACTTGCTTTGTGAGCATTACAAATGGAAGGTATTAGCAATGGAAGTTTCCTTTAACTAATAAAAAAAGGTGACTGCTCACTAATCTGCAAAGGTTTATTATTCACAAGACTGTAGAGGTTACTATACCAGAGATAGAGTCGATGCGGCTGGCCCATTATCTGACCATTGGCTCCGAATGCACAACTTCACTGAGTTCCGCTCTCGAAAAGCTGTATGTTATGTTCCAAACCTCAACCCTAATTTATCCCCTTATGTTCATGTTTGGGATATTAGAAGTTCAAAAGCTGACAGTATAAAACTTGTTGAAATAGGGATTTTGCAGAACTAGGATGGGATGCAAGAGTAGCACTTAGGGTATACGGTGCTTTCAACAGCAAAGAGTACATAAAAGCTCAGAAAATGAGGTAAGTTTTTTCCAAAATTCACTTGTTATTTAAGTTCTTATAGTTGACACTTATAAATATGGGCTTTATATGCAGGAACCGCCAGATGCAGATTCATAAGAACATATTTGCCAAGGCAGATGTCATAGTTGCTCCAACAACAGGGTAGATTCTTTGTAAACTGCAACATCTTACAATGTCTTTAAGAGATTTTTATTTTTGATTATTTTATTATTCTCAAAACAGTGTGACTGCATACTCAATATTTGATGATGCTCTAAAAACCGGTGAGCTCGATTACATAAATGGAGGTACGAGTTTCGACAGATTTTTCCATTATGCATTTTATGTTTAAATGGAAATTAACCATTTCATCATCTTTTCAGCTGCCCTTGTTCGATATCAGATAGCAGGAAACTTTTTAGGACTACCTGCTGTGACCGTTCCTGTACTAACTTATTACTACTCCGTTCTCTTTGGTTAAGATTTTATATAGTGGGACAACATTTATACTAACATCAGTTCTCTATGTCTCCTTAATAGGTTGGCTATGATAAAGAAGGTTTGCCAATTGGTCTTCAATTTATAGGGAAGCCATGGTCAGAAACCACATTAATGCACATAGCATTTGCAATGCAGGTAAGCTACATGCTTCTCTGGATGTAGTTGCTTTCTTATTCAAAATAAGAAAATGATAAATGGTATATAATTAGATTTCTGGTTCCTGTTTTGGGTATTTTTCATAAATTGGAATAATTTGAGTTTTCTTCATACACAAGGCATTATTGAATTGATTATACCCTTTGCTTGCTGATATGTAGAACACATTTTTGGTTTCAGGCCTTGTGCATCTCACACTATAGGAAGCCTAAAGTCTTCTATAATCTACTTCATAAGAATTGAGTGGGGCAGGCCAGAAGCCACCAGGAGGAGGCCGGAAGGGTAATCAGTCACCATGATTGCATAGCTTCCTTTTCTTCTTCTCTTATCATGGTATATGGCAATATGTAGTATTGTTTAATTATTTAGTGAGTTGCTACTGTTGAGATGGGCGTGTCAAAAATCATTAGAAGCTAAAAGTGTGTACTATGTCATTCATACATATCTATTCTTATATGTAGATGAGATATGTATTAAATTGCTTGTTTTATGGCTATAATTGGAGTTATTCTTCTGTTAAAAGTAGCTAATACAGAATAGTAGTGAAGGTGTAGTTGAGTTACTCAGGGCTCATGTGCTACTTGCTGATCCATCATTAAGTAATATTATAGGGTGTAATGACTGGAAAGCATTCTAATTATGTAATTGAGGCCTTAGACATTAATTCATTTAATAAATTTGTTGATCTACAAAACAAGGTAGTTTTTGTTTTCAACTTGAAATTTGGTGGCGCTTGTTGGATGATGAGAGTTTAAGCATTTGTTGAGTTTAGGATGGGGTTAGCAAGTGGTTAGAAGAAGAGGTAAACGGACTTCTTCCCCATTATTTAAACCGAGTTTGAATCTCTAACTCACCACTATTGAAGGGTTTATTTGATTACCATTTTTAACCTGGATAAGATTCGATTTAAACCATAAAATAAGTAAAAATATGTGATTATATCCAAAAGGTTGAGATAATAGATCCATCAACAATTCCTATGCTTTTATATTTGTTTTAACTAGTAGATACAAACATTTTAAAATTTTCAACTTTATTCTTGTATAGCAATGGTTATGTCCAAGTGACCAAGTCCCTCTAATATTTAGGCTTGTACTGTAGAAAATGAGCACTGGATATTTTTTTCATTGCTCTTAAATATTTCTAACTTGTAGATAAAAAAAATTAAAGATGAAAAAAGGTCCTACCGGGAGTTGAACCCAGGTCGCTGGATTCAAAGTCCAGAGTGCTAACCACTACACCATAGAACCTTGACAACTGTAAAGTGAAGGTTTACCTTATATATCCAATAAAATCATTAGAGAAATCCAATCTATAGTCAAAGGAGGGACTACCCAATAAATAGCAGATGGAGACAATAAAAGTGCTTGAGCAATGAAGTGAGCTACTCTATTTGTAGTCCATCGAACCCAACAAAAAGCAATATGCTGGAATTGAGCTTTTATCCACAAACAGTCAGGAATCATTGCACCAAATTCAGAGTTTAGGCTTTGAGAGGGGATAGTGATTTCCGTCCGTTTAGGCTTTACATGTGCAATGACAACAAAGGTAAGTTTCCAATTTTTATGGAGTTTTGTGTTTACATAAGACTTATTGTGACAATACTATTTCCTAAAAGAAAAAAAAAATTCTTGTTGATTGAGTTTTAGTTTGATTGGTATGAATATTCTTGTCAATGCAAGAGAACGTGAGTTCGAGTGAGCTGAAGTGTATTATCGTTCTATTTATAAGTTAGAGAAGAGCTATGTAATTTTAGGCTGTCCAAAAGAACATATATGATTAAAACTTATAGCAATGATTGCATGTGAGTTATTAGTGATTAGAAAGTAAAGTTGGGTGTTTTCATAAATATTTCAATGAAAATTGCTCAGCTGGAATTTTTGTATACAATTTTGCTGTTTATCAGTTTCTGTACACTTTTGTAGGAGGATTAATTACATTCCGTGTTGGTTAACAGAAATCACAACACACAATGAAGCGGGATCCTGACCGTTGAATTCCTTTTCACTTTTAAAAAATTAAAAGATGAAAAAAAAGGTCCTACCGGGAGTCGAACCCAGGTCGCTGGATTCAAAGTCCAGAGTGCTAACCACTACACCATAGAACCCAAAGGCTGAAAATGCTCTCTCAGCACTCTATTTAATACTAGAATAAGTTACTCGCTAACTATCTTCACATAGCAAGTGACTGGTAAGTGATAACTCATTTCGTTTTACATTTTTTTAAATATTTTCTTCATAATTACTTTTTTTTTGTGGTTTTAATTAACTAGTTGAATAGCATCAATGTCTATAAAACCTTAAATTTACCATTTTAATCAATTTTTATTTTAATTTTTCTATAAATTTTTATATTTTTACAAAAACCCTTTTCACTTGCATCATGTTCTACAATTTAATGTAATAAATTTATATTTATATTAATATCTATATCTATATTATCTATACTTAGTATAAAATTTTTGATTAAGTTGGTAACATGAGTTAATCGAGTACCGATTCAATTGGAGAAATAGTTATATATAAACATAATTGATATTTTTATAAGTTTAACTATTATTCAAACGGTTAACTCTATTTTTAAAAAATAAATAATTAAAATTTTTCATGAAGCAAAAGACAAATATATTTTCCTTTATGTATTTAAAAATTCATTAAAAATAAAAATATTTAAAAAATAGAGAAAATTAGTTCAATCGATTTTTTAAGCTCGGTTCAATTGATTTGTATTAATTTTCGAGTCAACTATTCAACTCTTCGGACCAGTTCCCAGTGTAGCTCTGAAAACACTAATTTTGATTGATGCATGAACTTTTTCAATCCCGTTAGGTTGAACAAGTAGGCAGTGAAGTTTGAAAATGGAATTAATCGCCAGCATCTCGACCTTGGGAGGACCAATTTCGAACATTGCTGGCTTTGCTAGAGACCGAAAAGGAAGAAGAAAGAAAACAAATTAAAGAGAGAAATAATGTAAAAGAAAATAAAATAAATAAATAAAATATTTTTTAAACTTTATATGACATGTAGTTTATTATTGGCTAGAATTTTTTAACGGATAACATTTTTGTGTAAAATAGATAACATAAGAATAATTTAGGTACCATTTGTGACCAAAAGAAAATTTATGTACCAACTTAGAAGAAAGAATATTGTTTAGGTTAAGGATGTTGAAACCAAACCAGATCAACCAATTGAACTAGTTGAATCGAGAACTGACCAATACACAAGTCCGAAGTGTACTAAAAACCCTGTTTGAATTGTGAACAGGGTAGAAATGTCTTCTTTTACTCATTTCATGGATGTAACATAATATAGCTATTATTAAGAGTTTGGTTGAGTTGATGACACTTATCAATTGAGTGTTAACTCAGTTATGAAATTACTTTATGTAGATTCCTTTTTCAAAGCAACAAATGTTATTTCAAGAACATTTGTTTTTTTTATAGTTCATCAATCTAGAAAAATATGTCTATATATCCATTCTTATCCTTGAAAGTTGTTTCAAAATACTATTATAAGTTTAAGTGTAGAAAATAATACTAATAATTTATTAATGTAACTAATAATTAGAGATGTTTATGGGTTGGTAATCTATCTAAGTTTGAAAACCTATTGAAAATGTGAGAGAGTTTGGACAAAAGAATGAGTCTTAAAAAATGAGCCGAGCTTTTAAGGTATGAGATCAATCCATTTTTTATTTACTTTTTAATATATATTAATATATTATGTAATTTATATACATAAATTTAAATATATAATAGTACAATACCAATCTCTAGTACTTGAACTAAACTACAATTATATCGAATAAAAACAGAATGTTTAATATAATATTTGGTACTTGAACTTGATACTTTTTCTAATTTAGTACTTAAAGTTAACACTTTTCTTAAGTTAATACTTAGTCTTTTTGAGATCCAATTTGTTATTTAAACTTGATTCTCTTTTTCCCTAATTTGATAACTAATCTTTTTTTTTGTTCTATTTGGTACTTTAACTTGTCAAACTTTTTAGCAATGTTATTTTTTATGAGGTAATAAAATAATCAATGTATGACTAACATGTGACAAATGATATGATAATTTTATTTTATTTTATATGTTCAATTACTTTAGTTTTATTTATTTAATTAATTATTTTATTAATTGAAAATAATGAATTTTTTAATTTAGATTTTTAAAACTCTTTTTTTCTTTTTATTTAATATTAATTAGTTAAGCATAGCTCGATACTTTTTTTTTTAACATGAATTCCTTTAATTCTGAAAATATTTTTGTAGCATAAAAAAATAATAGTTAATATTTTGCCTAATTTGTATAACATTTAATAAATTTGGATATCAAATTGAACTAAAAAAAAAGTTTAGGTAGCAAATTTGTATAATACTTATTTTTATTTTGATACACAGTGCATAGTATATGAGTGAACCGTTCTATGAATGTTAGCAACCGTTTTCTGAAGTTTTGAATTTGCAGATTAATCAACACCCACATGTAATCCTTCTTGTGCTTTGAATACAATTGTAAGCATCCATTTTATTTGATTTTTTTAAAATTCTTTTTAAGAAAATTCAATGTTTGATTGCATGGTAATTAACATTTAAAACCAGAGATTTAAAAAAGAAGAAGAAGAAGAAGAAGAAGAAGAAGAAGAAGAAGAAGAAGAAGAAGAAGAAGAAGAAGAAGAAAGGTTTACTGGAATCGTTAAAGGTTGTAAATTCGGATTTTCTTATTTTGATTGACTATACTTTCTACTGATTTCTTTATTCAATTTGTTGCATACATTACTTGTTCATTGCTTTCTTTTTTTTTTCTTTTTACTTTTATATAGACTTGGATGTTGTATTGTTACCCATTCTAAGAAATTAGGCTACGGGTCTTTAAATTTGTTTTTTTTTTATTAGGGGGGTTATTTCTTTCTTCCCATAGTTTCGATAAGCAAGATGGAACTGAAGGATTTGCAATCTGATCTTGAAGCTTTAAGAGAATTATATGGACTTATACGTTATGGTGATGTTACAAGCAATGTGATTGTAAGTTCTCAAATTGTTAGGGCTACTATTTCCACTTATTATGTTTTGAAGAATCTTAATTTCTCAATTAGTTGTTGAATTTCGAAGATTTGTACTACAACATTTTCTCTTGAAAGATTTGTGGATTGTCCATTTCCTTTGTAACTGTCTTTACATTATCTTGAGGCAATTGCTAAAAGTGTAGCAATTTGGAAGATATGCATTCCCTTTTAATTGATCATGTGTACATATTTTTTCCTTTGATGGTAAACAGTTAGGTGAAGGATCAAAGCTCTTACTCAAGGATCTTCTAGATGGAGCTACAAAGAGAGTTTTGGAGACACATATAAAGGTATCTGGACCATGTCAATGTGCGGACTTGTGTCGGATTATTTGCTATTCGGAGTTCTTCAAAGTTTAATAGCAAAATTGTTGAACATTGATGATTCCCTTATTGTTATTCCAACTGTGATATGCTGTTCAACAATTTGCTAGCAATCTATAGTTCTGTTTGATTTTAGATTCATTTCATTCTCGATGATTGTAATCTTTGCTGTTAATCGATTTGTGTGACAGATAATAGCAGAAGCAGAACATGGTATTTGTGGCAATACCTTCTCTTCTGAATCTGGAAAATGGTTAGTAGAGTCTCGGCCTTGTGTTTCATCAAATATTTTAAATGCTACACCAGATGTAATTCGTGATTCGGTAAAAGAATCAAAGCACCCTGCATTCAGTTCATCGAAAGATGAAGATTATCCTAACCAGCTAACAACTCATGAAGTTATCTCGCAGCAATCTAGATTCACCTTAGACAAATCTGAAAATAGAAAGAAAAATTGTGAGTTCAACAAGAAAAGCAGTATGAAGCAGCACAGTACAGCCAAGATTTTAAGCAAAGATGCTAAGCAACAGGGTTGGCAATGTGATCCTCTTGGACATTTTTATCAAGCCATTGGGGATGACAAGAATTTGTCAGAGAGAAATGAAACAAATATGGAGCTGTTGAAAAGCAATGAAACAATGAGGCAGAGTAGTATTTGTGGATTGCGAGGTATTGAATCAGTTTCTAGCTCCTCAAATTCTGTAGCTTCTGGAGATAATCTTGCTGATCTGTATGAAAAGGGAGGGGAGGCAGTAAATAATTTCTCCAAAGACATCGATAATGTAGTCAAGCACATTGAATCCCACATTTCAGCTTTGCGTTTGTTATCAAAGTTGGCGGAAGCTACCAAAGCCCCTATGCCTACATCAGTGTATCCTATGGTACAAGCAAAAGAACATTTGGTTAAAAAGAATGAACTAAGTCATGATGTTGATCCTTTTTCAGATTGGGATGATATGCAGCTAATTGGATTGGTCAGTCAAAGAAATGGAAAGAAAGATGACTCAAATGGGATTTGTCATGTGTTAGGTCAAAGTACAAATGACTTGTTGGACGAGATAACGAGCAAAAGGAGGAGGATTCAACACAAGGAGATGGGCCAGACTTGCAACCATATTGTAAGGAGTGATAGTAGGGTGAATAAAAAGACAGGTAACTGGAATGTGAGTGACATGCTAGAAGCAGATGGCTATAAACAAAATGAAAATACTGGTTGCTATGTTCATGGATTAAGGATTCCAACTAAGCAGGAAGATATCACCAAGAGGTCTCCCATGCCTGTAAAAACTCCCTTTCCGATCTCAATAGATAGAGGGAAAGAATCATCACCAACCATATCAAAATTAAGATCTTCACCACCTTACCAGTCAACAGAATCTAAGGCTCTTAGTCATAAGAGAAGCCTAGCACATGAGATTCTACCCAAACAGGACAAAGGCGGTATGGGGATTTTGCGGCATAAGATTCTACTGCATCAGCAAGAACCTGAGGAGTCTTCTACTTCTGGCAGTGGCAGTAGTGGCAGCAGTGACAATGAGGCTTATTCTTTACTGAGTGAGGACAGTTCAACTTCAATGTCCAGTAGGTTTGATCATGGAGCACGTGAAGAAAGCAGTAGTTCATCAATTAGCAGTGATTACAGGGATGCTAGTGAATCAGATAGATTGCATCCTTCCAGAACACACAAATTAATCCATCCAACAGACTCCGAGCCTGAGAAAGCTGAGGGTCGAAGGGTCGGACGGCTGAGGAAGATCACAAACAAGTTAGGGCTAATTTTTCATCACCATCATCACCATCACCATCACCGTTACGATCACCATGATAGTGGCGATCGCTCCCACGGTGCGCACACCAAATCTTTGTGGACACCTTTGCACAAGATTTTTCATCCCAGAAACAGAAATGAAGTTGATGAAGGTAAATTAAGAAAAGCAAAGGCGAGTAATGCGCCGGTCAAGCATCAGGTAGGGCATTTTCATGCACTAGTTGACGGACTGATGCAGCACCTTCGGCACTCAAAGCAATCAAAAGCTTCAAAAAGTGGGATGGGATGGCTAGGAAAGAACCAACATAAAGAAAACAGGAAGGTGAAGCAATTACATTGGTGGCAGATGTTTCAGCGTCAAGGTGGAGTAAAATTACCCAATAGAAGGCGTGTCAAGGTAGGGTTTATGAGTAAAAAAAAGCAGCTTAGGGTACCTAAGTTGAAATAGCAAATAACAGGGCAGGGTGCATAGCTGTGGTTATTGTTACCGTCAACTACATTTACTACAATGTCTTACGGAGTATAGACTTCTCAACTATTGAAGTAGAAGAAATGTCTAATGCCCACTCTTTTTTTTTTTTTAATCAAATGGCACCAGTACTATGAAGGACTAGGATCAATTTCATTATAGGGTATCTATTTTTTCTTTTAAATGGGTTAGCCAGTAAAACCTAGTAGATTTGTCTCTTTTTTACTTTTTGGTCTTTATAATTTCTCGTGTTTTCTTGTCTTTAGACTAATGATATGAGAATTGAAATTTACTAAGACGATGTCTTTGGTGGGAGATCAAAGTTTATTGCTGCAAATTTTTTTTTGACAAGTGCAACATCACCTTTTTTTTACAACAGCAACAATCACTTTCCATTTGTTATTGTGATGGTATTTAAGAGTTGTGACTTGTCAATGACCATTACCCAATTTGGATCAAACAGTAGTGTCGTAACCATTTTTTAGGAAAATCGGGTATCGACTTGGAGAAAAAAAAAGAAAACAGGAGTCGCCACCAATCTTTTTAGGTGTGATCGGATCACCTTAAATTAATCATTTTAATAAGAGTTAAGATTTACTAAAACGATAATTTTTGGTCTACGAAAATCAGAAAATGAGTTCGGGAGTCGGTTAATCACGAGGAAGGATTAGCACCCTCGATACGCCCAAAATTGGTACCTAGTTGATTAATTAGTGTCTTAGTGTCGAAAATTTGAAGGCTTGAAAGAATTTAAAATACGATCCCTCTTTGTAAAGAAAATGCTCAAATGTTAAGGACCTTCTCGTCTCACAATATAAAATGTCACATCCAGTAAGTTAGGACACGACATCTTGAATTTTCGAGAGCGAGCTTGCCTTTTATATAAAAGTTCGTGTATTTCAAAAGGTTATTTAGTTAGTTAAGGTGAACGAGGAAAATCAAAACCCAGTAAGTTAGGGCACGTTTCTTAGAATTCCCGAACACCGAATATTGCCTTTACTTGCAAAAATCTTATTTCGAGGTAACAAAATGCCATACCCAGTAAGTTAGGGCACAATACCTCATATCTCCGAGAATAAGCATTTTTCAAAACTCATGTCGCGATTTAAAAGAGTATTCCGTTATTTAGGTTAAAGGAGAAAAATCGAAACCCAGTAAGTTAGGGCACGATTGTCTCGAATTACCAAATACGGAATATTACTTTATGAAAGAATTATTATTGAGTTGGATATAATGATAATAAGAATAATATTAAAGTAAAGTAAATAATAATACTATATATAAAATATATATATATATGTATATAATAGAAATACACACTACTATATAATAATAATAATAAATATAGAAATACAAAAAGCAAATATAATAAAAATATTAAATTAAAGTAATAAAAACAATACTATATATAAATATATATATATATATACATAAAATATACACTAATATATAATAATAATAGTAATAGCAAAAATAATGAAAATATGAGTAATATTAATAATATATTAGAATACACAAGTAAAGTAATAACAATAGGGTGATAATAATAATAATACTAATACAAACAATAATATATATATATAATAATAGTAGTCGAAATAAAAATAATAGAAGTAACAATAATGATAATAATAATATAAATAAATATGGAGAGGGCATATATAATATAATAATAATATAAATAATAATATATACATGAGAAATAATAATAATAATATAAATAATAGTAAAATAATAAAATAAAAAAATAAAACAAAGCTCTCAACTCTCTTTTCCTCTTTTCTAAATCCGCCGTTGGTCCGGCTTTACTTCAGTTATGGACCCCACGGGTCACATCATCGCCACAGTGCAGACACGGGGGACCTCAAAAAACCTTTTTCGTAATGAAAATATGGGTAAGCTTCTTACTTTTATTTTTACTTTGATAAAAAAAAACAAAATAAAATTGAAAGGAAAACAATAAACAAACAAAGAACTTAAGATGAGAATAGACAAAAGAAACCTCTTTTGCTTTGATCTTTGATTAATCTCCAAAAACTAGCCTTTCCAAAAAACAAAAAACCCCCTTCTAACATAGTCTTGAATGGCTTTTATAGCCAAATTTTACAAATAAAATTTTGTAAGCAAGTGGAGTGGTTGGGGTGGTTTAGGTGGCCAAGGTGGGTGGCCAACAAGAGTGGTGGAGTAGGTGGGATTAGGGTTTTTCTTTTTTTGATTTTTTTTTTGGGTTGGGTTAGTGTTTTGGGCTAAGTTTTGGGTTTGTATTGGGTTTTAATTGGGTAGTTGGGTTATGTTTATTTGGGCCCAAAATTGGGCTTGTACAGCTGCCCCTCTTTGCTTGTTTTCATGTAACGAGAACAGAGCAAAGACTTAAGAAAGACCAATTTTGCCCTGTCTCACTGTGTCTGGACTTGTTTAGTGCTCCTTTTCTCCAGGTAGCTTTATTACAATCTTGTTGCTTCGCTTCGCTTCACTGCTCTACTGCAACTTCAAGAAGGTAAGGTTTGTTTTGATCTGCTCCACTGCAACTCCATGGAGATAAGACACGTGACTTCAATTAATTCCACTAAAACTTTAAGGAGATCTGCTGTAGCTTCGATTAATCCACTGAAACTTCAAGGAAATCTGTTGTGGCTTTTAGCTGCTCCAACGCCATTTCAGGGAGAAGAGATTCACTGAAACTTCAAGGAGATCTGTTGTGGCTTTTAGCCGCTCCAACGCCATATCAGGGAGAAGAGATCCACTGAAACTTCAAGGAGATCTGCTGTGGCTTTTAGCCGCTCCAACGCTATTTCAGGGAAAAGAGATCCACTGAAACTTCAAGGAGATCTACTGTGGCTTTTAGCCGCTCCAACGCCATTTCAGGGAGAAGATATTTGATTTTCAACCTGTTACCCTACTGCTTAAGGGGTTAAGGCTTGTTATCATTGATCTGTTTCCCTACTGCTTAGAGGTTTAAGATCTTGTAAAATCAACCTGTTACCCTACTGCTTAGGGGTTTAAGGCTCATCGCCTTCAATCTGTTTCCCTACTGCTTAGGGGGTTAAGATCTGTAAATTTAGTCTGTTACCCTACTGTTTAGGGTTTTAAAACTCATCATCTTTAATCTGCTTCCCTACTGCTTAGGGGGTTGCGATCTGTAAATCTTCAATCTGCTTCACTGCAACTTCAGGAAGACAAGATTCGCTAAATTCGATCTGTTCCACTGCAACTTCAGGGAGACAAGATCTGTAATTTTAAGCCTATTACCCTACTACTTAGGGGGTTAAGGTCTATAAATTTGGCTTGTTACCCTACTGCTTAGGGGGTTAAAGATTATTATTTTCGATCTGTTTCCCTACTGCTTAGGGTGATAAGATCTATGAACTTCAGCTTGTTACCCTACTGCTTAGGGGGTTAAAGCTCGTTGCCTTCGATCTATTCCCCTATTGCTTATGGGGTAAGATCTGTGAATTCACTGATTCTAGGGACATGACCTGTAGAATCAGTTCCATGTCAAAGAATTAGGATGTTATGATCAAAATGAATCAAATGTTCCTAATTAGATGTACTTATGAATGATCTATAAATGTATGAGTGCAGCATGTTGTGAGCGTGAATCCCTGTTTAGGTTGCCATTGCTCTTTGTTCATCAAGGTTCCTTCACTGAAATGGTACCCTGTCTTCTTGTTCAGCTCAAATTTTGAACAGAAAACCCAAAGAGGTAGTCCCAATTTAAACTCTTTCTTATCAAATGCTTTCAATCTTTGAGTTTGGTTAGTCCTAAAAAATAGTCCTGTTTCAGGTTCCTGTACTATTTAGAAACTTTCAGAGTAATATGCAGAACTCTTTTTGCGAAAATAGGTTTAGTCCATTAATCATCATTTTAATGCAAAATGCTTGAAAAAGATCATAGTAATGATGGAATTGAAATTTATCAGAAACAAAATTTGAAGGGAATGGATTCATCACAGTCAACAAACATTGCTGGAATACAAAATGAATAAGAAGGGAATAGGTGCCCCAGATATCGCAACGTGAGCTTCTCTGCACTTGTTTCTTGAGAACTCCTTTTTGCCCAATATGTGTTTAGGGGATCTAGAGTACTCTTGTAGATGCCCCAAAACGTAACATCTCTCTTCCTTGTTAATTTTAGGTATCATAAGACCATCGCATGCCTCACCTTCGATCAAAATTTGAATCGCCCTTTACGGGTTTTCAATTCAAAATCCCTTTGGCCTCAAGGTGCTCTTTGCGAGTTTTCACCCTGGCCTCTCCTTTTTTTTTTAGGCGAAGTATCTCTTAATCGAATCCGAATTCACAGGATTGGATAAGGTCTTGCCATCCATTTCAGCCAATATCAATGCTCCGCCAGAAAAGGCTTTCTTCACCACATAAGGCCCTTCCCAATTCGGCATCTATTTTCCTCTAAAGTCTTTTTGTATGGGCAGGATCTTTTTCAGTACTAGGTCTCCCTTGTGGAACTCTCTGGGACGAACCTTTTTTTTGTAAGCTCGCATCATTCGCTTTTGGTACATCTGACCATGGCGAATAGCCTGTAGCCTATTTTCTTCAATCAAATTCAGCTGATCGTATCGGGACTGGATCCATTCTGCTTCATCCATCTTTACTTCTGACAAAACTCTGAGGGAAAGAATCTCGACCTCGATAAGTAAAACTGCCTCCATTCCATAGACTAATGAGAAAGGCGTTGCCCAAGTAGAAGTTCTGATAGACGTTCGATAAGCATAGAGGGCGAATGGTAGCTTCTCATGCCAATCTTTATAAGTTTCTGTCATCTTTCCTACAATCTTCTTGATGTTCTTATTGGCTGCTTCGACTGCTCTGTTCATCTTCGGGCGATACGATGAC
This sequence comes from Gossypium arboreum, assembly GCF_025698485.1. Taxonomy (NCBI): domain Eukaryota; kingdom Viridiplantae; phylum Streptophyta; class Magnoliopsida; order Malvales; family Malvaceae; genus Gossypium; species Gossypium arboreum. Next base: position 5,680,685 of record NC_069073.1, on the reverse strand, counting down.
GAGTTGTGGTGTCTGATCTTGAACTGACTATAGACATCCGCTATCATGCTGTTGTTCAAATTCAATGCGTTGTCAGATATGATCCTTTCCGGCATTCCATATCGACAGATGATTTCCTTTTTCAGGAACTTGCTAACTGTTGATTTAGTGACATTGGCATATGAAGCGGCCTCCACCCATTTGGTGAAATAATCAATGACCACAAAGATGAAACAATGCCCATTTGAAGCTTTTGGCAAAATTGGCCTAATCACATCCATGCCCCACATCGAGAAAGGCCATGGCGAAGTCATGACATGCAGAGGTGAGGGAGGTATATTAATCTTGTCTCCGTAGATTTGGCATTTATGACATCTTTTTGCGTAGTTAATACAGTCTCCTTCCATGGTGGACCAATAATAACCGAACCTCATAATTTGCCTGGCCATTGTAAAACCATTAGCATGTGTCCCGCAAATGTCCTCGTAGACTTCTTCTAAGATTTTCTTAGCCTCAATGGCGTCTAAACATCTTAATAGTACCTGATCCTTCATTCTTTTGTATAGGATCTCCCCATCTAAGACATAGTCACTGGCCAGTCTTCTCAACGTTCTCTTGTCGTTCTCAGTAGCTTAGTCGGGGTACTCACAATTCTTCACATATCGTAGGATATCGTGGTACCAAGGGCAATCATCATTTTCCTCTTCTTTTTTAAGGTTGTAACAATGAGTCGGGGCCTCGTAAATGCTCATTTGGATTGGTTTCACATCCTTTGGTTGGTTTACCTTAATCATAGAAGCTAAAGTTGCTAGGGCGTCAGCCATCTGATTTTCTTCTCGTGGGAGATAGTAGAAGACAATATTATCAAACTCTTTAATTAACTCAAGGATCAACCTCCGGTAATTGATCAATTTGGGGTCTCTTGTCTCCAATTCACCTTTGAGTTGATAAATCACTAGGGCAGAATCTCCATATACCTCTAACATCTTGATTTTACGTTCTATGGCCGGACGTACTCCCATGATGCATGCTTCATATTCTGCCATATTGTTCGTGCAGTCAAAATCTAATTTACTAGTGAAGGGATAATGATCTCCACTCAAGGATACCAGGACTGCCCCGATTCCATTGCCCACGGCATTCGATGCTCCGTCAAAGTTTAGCTTCCAAGGATGACCTTCTTGAGGGTCTTCTTCAGTGGTTGCTACGTACATTAGATCTTCATTTGGAAAGTTAAAGTTTAGAGGCTCGTAGTCCTCTAGGGATCTGCTGGCTAGGAAATCTACTATCGCACTCCCTTTTACGGCCTTCTGGTTCACATAGACTATATCGAATTCAGAAAGTAAAATTTGCCATCGGGCCATTCTCCCGTTCAAGGCAGTCAACTCCATCAAGTACTTCAGAGGGTCCATTTTAGAGATTAGCCAAGTTGTGTGATACAATATGTATTGTCTCAGTCTTCGAGTTGTCCAGATCAAGGCACAGCACAACTTTTCAATGAACGAGTATCTCGTCTCACACTCAGTAAACTTTTTATTGAGGTAATATATCACTCTTTCTTTCCTTCTCGATTCATCGTATTGGCCAAGCACGCATCCCATAGAATTTTCAAATACCGTCAAATACAGTATCAGTGGCTTATCTGGATTAGGTGGTGTCAACACTGGGGCATTAGACAAATATTGCTTAACTTTGTCGAAAGTTTTCTGGCATTCCTCGTCCCAACCACCAGGGTTGTGTTTCTTAAGGAGACGGAATATGGGGTCACATTTCTTGGTTAGTTGTGAAATAAACCGAGCGATGTAATTTAGTCTTCCTAGGAATCCTCGAACTTCCTTCTGAGTACGTAGTGGAGGTAACTCTTGTATGGCTTTGACTTTATCTGGGTCAATCTCAATCCCTTTTCCACTGACCATGAATCCTAGCAGTTTACCTGACTTGGCTCCGAAGGTATATTTTGCGGGATTGAGTTTCAACTGAAATTTTCTCAACCTCAAAAATAATTTTCTCAAGACTTGCACATGCTCTTCTTCAGTCCGAGATTTGGCGATCATGTCGTCGACATAGACTTCAATTTCTTTATGCATCATATCATGAAATAGGGTTACCATGGCTCTCTGATATATTGCTCTTGCATTTTTCAATCCGAACGGCATTACTTTATAGCAAAAGTTCCCCACATGGTCACAAATGTGGTTTTATTCATGTCTTCAGGATGCATCTTGATCTGATTGTACCCCGAGAAACCATCCATGAAGGAGAAGAGTGAGTAACCTGCCGTGTTGTCCACTAAGGTGTCAATATGAGGCAACGGAAAATTATCTTTCGGGCTAACCTTGTTTAAGTCTCTGTAGTCTACACATATCCGTACCTTTCTATCTTTTTTAGGGACGGCGGCGATGTTGGCTACCCATTCCGAGTACTTAACTACTTGTAAGAAACCAGCATCAAATTGCTTCTTAACCTCCTCTTTTATTTTCAACAGAACATCGGGCCGCATCCTTCGAAGCTTTTGCTGAACTGGCTTGCATTCTTCTTTGATGGGGAGCTTGTGTACCACAAGGTCAGTACTTAGCCTAGGCATATCCTGATATGACCATGCAAAGACATCCTTGAACTCTTGGAGTAACTCAATAAGGTCCCGCTTTGTCTCTGTGGTGATGGAAGCTCCGATTTTTACTTCTCTCCTTTCTAGTTCATCTCCCAAGTTCACGACTTCTACGGTCTCTTTGTGGGGTAGAATCTGTTTCTCCTCGTGTTCTACCATCCTTAACAAATCAAGGGATAAGTTACAGTCTCCGTCATCCTCAAAGTCTTAGGATCCCTCCAGACACATAACTCGCTCAAAAGAAGATTCTGAATTAGTAGCAACGTCACTCGCGTCATTGATATCTGGAGACCTATTGTAGGTGTGAAGGAAGATGCAAAGAACAAGAGAATCTAAGAACAATGATATGTGTGGTATGATCATGAATGAAAGAATAAAAGAATATTTATACGGAATAAGTCAAAATGATGCATTTCATTGAAATAATGATTTCGAACATAAGCCTATTTCTCAAAAGGACACTTGTTACTCCTAGGCCTAGAGCAATAAGTGTGTTTTGGACATTACTCTGAGTTAGTTCTAAAGACTACAGGAATCTCTTCCGCAGTCCAATTATTTAGAACACTTCCCGACTCATAGGGGCGAATGCCTGATAAATTCTCTACCCCCGTCCCTTCTTCATATGTGGCGTTGATGTCCAAACTCTCCATCATTCCTTCCAAGATTTCCTTTCCCGACGTCTTCTGCTCGGAGTGAATGACCCCTCCAAACACAAAAGTCTTCGATATATAGGGGAAGATCATTGGTTCCCATTCGATTTTTCCCCCGCTCAATCGCGCTCTCCTTCTTTCTTGCTTCTTCTCAAGTTCTTTCTTTCTTTGTTTCATATCCAGCTTAAACCCTAACCCAAAACGGTCTTGTTTGTCCTTCATCATTGGTACATTAATCCTTCCTTGGAGGTATCTCCCGAGTCCTCTTCCGGGTAGAGCCCCTTTTCTAATAGTTAGCCGTAGTCCCATTCTTGTAGTCTCAGATAACCTGGGCATTGGAATCTTATTTCCTTCGATGATGAACGTCGCGTTCACAAACTCCAAAGATCAAAAAGAACACTCGATTGCTTCATTATTTGCCTCCAGATATGGGGCATCACTGGTTATTGCCGTAATGATGTCCTCTTCAGCATTGATTGTTACTAACCAACCTTCGGTCACTAATTTCAACTTTTGATGCAGCGATGAATGGACTGCCCCCGCCGAGTGTATCCACGGTCTCCCCAATAGGCAATTATACGAAGGCTTAATGTCCATGACCAAGAAATCTACCTCGTATGTACTCGGCCCGATTAAGAGGAGTACTTCAATTCTCCCCATTACCTTCCTTTCCGTGCCATCAAATGCTCTCACTACATTTTGGCATGTCTTCATATGGGAACTATCCACTGGCAACCTACTCAGGGTAGATAGGGGTAGGACATTCAGTGTAGACCCATTGTCAATCAATACCCCCGGTAACGTGTACCCTTTACAGCGAGTCGTGATGTGCAAAGCTTTAGTTGATCCTCGGCCCCCTGGCGGTACCTCATCTTTATTGAAGAATATAAAGTTGTCGGCGCTTATATTGTTGACTAAGCGGTCCAGTTTGTTTACAGAGATATCGTTAGCAACATAAGTTTTATTCAGCACCTTCATCAATGCGCTGCGATGGGTTTCAGAACTTAAAAGTAAGGCCAGTACCGATATACACGCTGGCTGTTTGTGCAACTGTTCTACGACACTATATTTGCTGTGCTTTAGGAATTTTAAGAATTCCTTGGCTTCTTTTTCAGTCACTGATTCATTAACAGTTGGTTTAGGCCCCGCCGGCTTCTCTTTCTTTTGCTCAATTGCTAATGATTTTTCTTCAACCTGCTCGACTTTTGTATTTGGGGTATAACGCCTTCCGCTGCGCGTATAAAAACCTTCGTCTTGAACTTCCTCTGATGCATTGATCGGGGTCTCTTCTCCCGGGAATGTCACATTGCAGCTATAGTTCCACGGTACCCTTTTGCTATCTTTATAAGGAAAAGCAACGGGCTTTTAGATCACGACTTTTGGCGCAACTTGTGCCCCGGCTTCATTCATTCTCGGACGTGATATGATAACCACTGGGTGGTTAACTTTGTAAACGTCCTTCATCGACCCCTCTTCGGAGGCACACACATCTGTTTCTTCCAGGCTCCCGACATATTCGAAGAATTCCAGCTCTTTATTATCCATCAATCCTTGTACTAAAGCCCTGAATTGGCTGCATTTCTGAATCTCATGATCCTCTTGATCGTGGAACTCACAATAATTTTTCGCTTCTCGAGGTCTGACCCTTGAATTCTGTGCTATCAACCCTCTTTCCACCATTTTCTTCCAAACTTCCTCCAACTGGGTATTCACTTCTGCAATACTCATCTTAATTTCTTTCCCCGAACTCTCGATTATCACATTTATTCCTTTATCCCCATGGTTAGGTAATGGGTTTTCTGTATTGGATGCATCATCAAATTTCACAATCCCCATGTTGATGAGTCTTTCAACCAATTTCTTAAAAGTGGTGCAGTTTTCTATCGAGTGTCCTGTGGCTCCCGCATGGTATTCACATTGGGCATTTGCGTCATACCATTTGGGGTATGGAGGTTGCATTGGCTTTAGATAGAAGGGAGACACGACATGTGCATCAAATAAACTCTGGTATAACTCCTTGTATGTCATTGGAATGGGCGTAAATTGAAGTTTCTCCCTATTTTGTTTTGTGTTGGGCTCTTGTCTGGGTGGGCCCTGTTGTCCAGTAGTTGTCGACCTTGGTTGGCTTACGGTGATCGATTTCGAATATGAGCTCACATTATTCACCTTGTGCTCTTTCTTTCTCGGAGCTGACCTCTTAGCGTTTTCCTCAGCCTCTATTTTCCCACATCTTATGGCATTTTCTATCATTTCTCCAGACATTACTATGTCCGAAAAACTCTTGGTTGCGCTACCCAGCATGTGGTTAATAAAAGGTGCCTTCAGGGTATTGATGAAGAGCACAGTGGTTTCCTTTTCCAACAGAGGGGGTTGGACCTGTGTTGCCATTTCTCTCCATCGCTGGGCGTACTGTCTAAAGCTCTCATTATGCTTCTTCTTCATATTCTGTAAAGTGATTCTATCAGGGGCTATGTCTACCACATGACCGTACTGCTTCATGAAGGCTTGTGCTAAATCTTTCTATGAACTGATCTGGGCGCGACTCAGCTGGTTGTACCATCTAGAAGCGGCCCCAACTAGACTTTCTTGGAAGCAGTGAATTAATAGTTGGTCATTATTGACATGGCCTGCCATTCGTCTGCAGAATATAGTGATGTGAGCTTCGGGACAGCTAGTCCCGTTGTATTTCTCAAATTCCAGAGTTTTGAACTTGTGAGGGATTATCAAGTCTGGAACCAAACTTAATTCCGTAGCATCGATTCCACCACGATAGTCAGTGCTTTCCATTTCTTTAAATTTTTCTTCCAACCATCTGCACCTTTCTTCAAGCTCTCTCGGGAGTTCTACCCTTATCTTTTGTGCTTCTGTTACTTCATCGAGATTGAGGACCACAGGATTGGTCGAGTTATCCCCCGGATTAGAGCCCGAGCCTGCCTGATAATTTATCGGTGCCGAAACACCAGCCTGAAATAGTTGGGGCTTAATTGTGACCGATGGCCTTCTTGGGTACATGTCAAGTTGTGTCTGAACGTCTGCTGGGGCAAAACCCGGAGGGTACGTAGGATCTTCATTATCTTCTCCCGCATTGATCAAAGGGCTTTTTCCCTTTTTCTAATCCGTCAGCCAATAGACGAGTTAATTGGTCCATCATGCTTTTCTGGGACTCCAACATATGGTCCCTCATATCTTGCTGTATCTTTGCCAGTTGCTCTTGCATTTGCGCTTGTAATTATTCTTGTATCTCCATTTGCATTTGTTCTATCCTTTCTAATCTCTGGTCCATTGCTTTGGTTTTACGACGGGTATAGTGGCTGTGTTCGGTTGCTTGATTCTCGTTGGTTTCCAGATTAACTGAAATAATTTTGTTTAATCAGGGTTCTTTAGTGAAAGTTTAATGCAAATGTTTCAATGTAATGCAAATGTATAGAACGAATGCAAAAGAAAGGAAGATGTTGATCTTGAATTCAATTCCATTAGAATAACTTTTCTAGAAAACATATTTCTTTACATGAAAATAGATTACATATGCGGTATTGCCCTTCATAGTCCAAGTAAACGTTGATCTTTTCTTCATGGTCGAATCCTGTAAATTCTCCAAGAGATGCCTTTACTAGTTCCTTGCTGCTTAATCTGAGCCTCGATCTCTTGCTCGCTTATCTCCATGATACTCATCAAAAAGTGCCGGCTCTTGGATAATCTTCGTCGACAATTAAATCAAGTCATGTATTCCTTCGTAGACTTCTGGCTTTCTCTCGTTATGCTCTTGGATAACTTTTGTTGGCTTGAATCTCCGGCAATTACATCATGCATTCCTCCGTGGACATCAGCTTTCTCTTGTCGTATTTATTTGGACTATATTCAGACGACCACACTATAATCCACTTTATCAAAAAATTCGTTTCCTTATGACAAACTATTCTATTTAGGAATCGAATTTCGAATCAACACATTCTTTTCTTTAATGTAATGTAATGCAAATGCATGAACGCAAAAAAAAAAAGGAAGGCATTGATTCTAAATTTAATTTCATTAGAACAACTTTTCTAGAAAGCAAATCCCTTTACATAAAACAGACTACATATACGGCTTTTCTCTTGTATTCCAAGTGAAGACACCTATCTTCCTCTTCATATCCGGATCTTATGGTCGAGTCTGACGAATTCTCCAAAAGATGTCTATATTAACTCCTTTTTTGCTCGATCCAGGCTGCGACTTGTTGCTCACTTATTACTGTGATACTTGTCAGCTCCTTTAAGAAGGTCAAGATATGAAGGCTCTCGAATAATCTTTGTCAGTTTCTGTCTTCAGGCAATGAAGCAAAGTCTTGTATTTCTTCACGGGCTATCAGTCTTCTTTCATGTGTTCACTTGGACCATATTTAGACAACCGTATTATAATCCACTTTATCAAAAAATTCGTTTTCTTATGACAAACTGTTCTATTTAGCAATCAAATATGAATCAACACCTCCTTCCTAGGATGATGTAATGTAATGCAATTATAAACAAAACAAAAATAAAACACGTTAGTGCAGGATAAATAAATAAAAAATAAAGTAATTCGGGTGACCACTAGGGATTCGGAGTGGCTCTACCTAGTGTGGGCTCCTAGGTCTCTTTATATGTGGTTTGGTTCTAGAGTAAGGGTACCTGAACCAGCAGATTCCTCGATCTTCACCCATTATAGGCTCATTTGAATCGAGTTCAATTCAGGGGAATACATTTCCCTATGGCTACACGGAGATGAAAATCTCACGAAACCATAGGTACGGATGTATTCCGAAAGTGATCCACTATCCTACACAGAGGTGAAAACCTCACGAAGGCGTAGTTTCTCACTCCCACTTAAGGGTGTGACCACAACGGTCATGCAATGCAATGCGAGAAGATATATGCATAAAAACTTAAAACGATTAAAGAAAATAGGAATAAAATGATGAAAACAGTACAAAAAATGAGTGAAACGCAATGAAGAGATCGTATATCAAAGCCAAATTCTCAATTTTCGAAAAAAGACAAAAGTTAATCAACTTGTGGCTTGACTCTCTTATAAAACTCCCCAGTGGAGTCGCCAAGCTGTCGTAACCATTTTTTAGGAAAATCGGGTATCGACTTGGAGAAAAAAAACGAAAACAGGAGTCGCCACCAATCTTTTTAGGTGTGATCGGATCACCTTAAATTAATCATTTTAATAAAAGTTAAGATTTACTAAAACGATAATTTTTGGTCTACGAAAATCAGAAAATGAGTTCGGGAGTCGGTTACGCACGAGGAAGGATTAGCACCCTTGATACGCCCAAAATTGGTACCTAGTTGATTAATTAGTGTCTTAGTGTCGAAAATTTGAAAACTTGAAAGAATTTAAAATACGATCCCTCTTTGTAAAGAAAATGCTCAAATGTTAAGGACCTCCTCGTTTCACAATATAAAATGTCACATCCAGTAAGTTAGGACACGACATCTTAAATTTTCGAGAGCGAGCTTGCCTTTTATATAAAAGTTTGTGTATTTCAAAAGGTTATTCAGTTAGTTAAGGTGAACGAGGAAAATCAAAACCCAGTAAGTTAGGGCACGTTTCCTCGAATTCCCTAACACCGAATATTGCCTTTACTTGCAAAAATCTTATTTCGAGGTAACAAAATGCCATACCCAGTAAGTTAGGGCACAACACCTCGTATCTCCGAGAATAAGCATTTTTCAAAACTCGTGTCTTGATTTAAAAGAGTATTCCGTTATTTAGGTTAAAGGAGAAAAATCAAAACCCAGTAAGTTAGGGCACGATTGTCTCGAATTACCAAATACGGAATATTACTTTTATGAAAGAATTATTATTGGGTTGGATATAATGATAATAAGAATAATATTAAAGTAAAGTAAATAATAATACTATATATAAAAAATATATATATATATATGTATATAATAGAAATACACACTACTATATAATAATAATAATAATAATAAATATAGAAATACAAAAAGCAAATATAATAAAAATATTAAATTAAAGTAATAAAAACAATACTATATATAAATATATATATATACATAAAAATATACACTAATATATAATAATAATAGTAATAGCAAAAATAATGAAAATATGAGTAATATTAATAATATATTAGAATACAAAAGTAAAGTAATAACAATAGGGTGATAATAATAATAATACTAATACAAACAATAATATATATATATATATAATAATAGTAGTCGAAATAAAAATAATAGAAGTAACAATAATGATAATAATAATATAAATAAATATGGTAATAATAATATAAATAATAATATATACATGAGAAATAATAATAATAATATAAATAATAGTAAAAATAATAAAATAAAAAAAATAAAACAAAGCTCTCAACTCTCTTTCTCCCTCTTTTCTAAACCCGGCCGTTGGTCCGGCTTTGCTTCGGTCATGAACCCCACGGGCATTATCTAGCTACCACCGTACATGATGGCCGGACCTCAAAAAACCTTTTTCGGTAATGAAAATATGGGTAAGCTTCTTACTTTTATTTTTACTTTCGTATAAAAAAAACAAAATAAAATTGAAAGGAAAACAATAAACAAACAAAGAACTTAAAGATGAGAATAGACAAAAGAAACCTCTTTTGCTTTGATCTTTGATTAATCTCCAAAAAATAGCCTTTCCAAAAAACAAAAAACCCCCTTCTAACATAGTCTTGAATGGCTTTTATAGCTATATTTTACAAATAAATTTTTGTAAGCAAGTGGAGTGGTTGGGGTGATTTAGGTGGCCAAGGTGGGTAGCCAACAAGGGTGGTGGAGTAGGTGGGATTAGGGGTTTTCTTTTTTTGATTTTTTTTTTTGGGTTGGGTTAGTGTTTTGGGCTAAGTTTTGTGTTTGTATTGAGTTTTAATTAGGTAGTTGGGTTATGTTTATTTGAGCCCAAAATTGGGCTTGTACAAGTAGCATCAAGCTACGCGGATTACGTGGTAATTTATGAACAAGTTATAATGCGTTCGTTACTAAATGTAATGAGCATTATCCTATGCAGATTAATGGGTAAGTCCAAAAAGTTACTATGCATGATAAGATGTAAAGCATAAACATATGAGGATTAAGCCATAGCTTAATCAAATCCCACCTCCAATTCACAAAGCTAGCACTAATCATCTTAGAACATAAAGTACAAAAGCCATGACTGCTGCAGCACTTGATTCTTATGGTGATGTTTCTATGCTTGGTTTGTGTTTTATGGCTTTAATCTGTTGGCTTGTTATGTGTTGTCTTTGGGGCTGGTTTATGGGGTGTCATGTTCTATGCATTTGGCTTTGGTGATGCGCTGTGGCTTTTTGTTTGTCAAATGCTTTGTCTACACCGATGTTCTCTTTGGTGCTGGGTTTTGCTTTACCACATGAGAAGATGAATCCCCAGCTTGATTTTATGAGGTGAAAATCTCCTATTTCTATTTCTTTGATGAGAGTTGCAATGTTAATCTACTTAGACATGTAAGTCTAACAATTAAAACACAATACTGTTGATGATGCAGGGGTTTAATGAAGATTAAAGGAAGCTTGATTGCAGCTTAGAAATTCAAAATTAAAACATATATTTTTCATAAAAAAAAGAGGAGGAAAACAATGGCTAGAAAATTAGGAATTGAGAGATAAAAGTGAAAATAACGATAAAGGAACATATAAAAAGGAGAGGTCATGATGCATTTGAGTTCGCCAATAAAACATGGCAATCCAATAGAGTTTAAAGGCCATCAAATCATATCAATCGTGCATATGTAACCGGCCGAGACTTTAATCGATCAATCCCTTTAACCATCTGCTTGCAAAGCCTGCCCCACTGTTGCACAGCAGGGCCGCAATTTATTTTTGGGCAAAGAGTTTGGGAAGAAGATAAAAAAGCATGGTAGAAATGAGTGCGCCACCACCGCCCAAATCCCATCCATGGTTGTTATCAGTCAAATGGGATAGAAAAGCTAAAGAGTATAATGCATTAAATGGTGCCTCGCCATATTTCCCGCTGCCGACCATATCATTGCTTATTCCTTTTATCCCTTTCCAAATCTGTCCAAACAACTGCTTGTTTTCTCTAACTTGGCAACTACTTATAAGTAGTACAACTTTCCATGCAAACTAGACAGGTGTGTTTTTTTTACTTTTTTTCAATTTCATAAAATCATTTTTAAAATAACGATTTAGTATTTGATATATTGATGATGAACTATTTTAAAAGGTGACGAACTATTGTCATCTTTTCTTATTAAAGTCAAGTTCTTAATGAAAACAGATCAGATCAGACCGATCCGGGTCGTGTGATATTTTATAATGAGCTATTATCATGTTTTTGGGTAAAAAAAAAACTTTAGAAAAACTAATTTTACATGAATGGGCACCATTTGTACGGACGTCAACCTCACTTACTGCAAATCGTCTAATCCTAGTATTTACTTTTATGTATTAGACATGAAGATTTATCTTTTCTTTACAATTCCTTTCATAAGCATTATGGGTGTTTAATTAATATTTAATAAATAAATAAATAAAATACATGACATTCTTTTTAATCCATCATTTTTAATTTCAATTTCTGAAATAAATATTTTTAGGTAAACTATTAAAATAGTTATTTTATTTATCATAGGTTACATTTTAGTCACTTATGTTATCGTGTTATAATATTTTAGTCACTGAGCCGTTAATTATTGTTAACGATGTAACGGTAAGCTGATGTGGCACATTAAATCATTATTTCAAACAAAAAATTTAGGTTAATTTATTCAATCAGTCCCCATCTTTTTTCGTTTTGAGCAATTTAATTTTTTTTCTTTTATATTCTTGTTAACTTTTCTCATTTTCCTCCATTCTTCATTTATTTTAACAATGTTTTGTTTTATATTTTCATTTGTTAAAATTAGTCTACAAGTTCGCCTCACTCAAAAAAAATAAATTGTTCAAAAAAAATAAAAGTATAGACTAGTTTTAACAAATAAAAAATATTTAAAAAAACAACTATGTTAAAAGAAAGGAAGAAGGGAGAAAAACAGATGGAGAAGTAGGAGAGAATGGAAAATGAAGAAAAAAATAAATTGCTCAAAATGAAAAGAAATATGAGAACCGATTGTATAAATTAACCTAAATTTTTTGCTTGAAATGTTAATTTAACTTGCCACGTTGCCTTACCGTTACACAGTTAACAGCGTAGTGACTAAAATGTTACGATGTGATAACACAAGTGACTAAAACATAACATTTCAAATATAAGTGACTAAAATATAATCTGAAATAAATAAAAGTGACTATTTTAATAGTTTACCCAATTTTATCATCGGTGTGTAATATATTAGAAGATTAGCTTGGCAGGATAGAAGCACTTGGAATTTATAATGATATACTAAAAGGCAAATTGCATTTCTGAGAAGGACCTCCGTACTGATAGATGACTAAGAATTCAACTTTGACCTGCTTCTTTACTTTATTTATCATTATAATACAGGTCAAGCCCTAATGCTTTGCTTTACATTACTTTACTTTCTCATCATCTCATCATATACAACACAATAAAGCAACAGAGGTAGAAGGTGCTTAGTGTTTTCCAAATACCCCAACAGATACTCTATAATATAACTATGAATATTACCTACAAGAAGCCACTTATACAGATATGGAAATGGAAGGAGTAAGATTATTAGGTCGACATCAGTTCCACTTGTATGGTGGGTCAAATACTCCTCTCCAACCATTATGCTTTTTTTTTTTTTACAACAAAAATCCCACCTCCAACCAACTTGCAGGATTCTGGAGAAAGAAAAAAGGAAACCAAAAAGAACCCAAATTCATGATTGTTCCGTATAAAGTGGTACTAACTCGTATTTCTTAATTTTTTATTACTACTCAAAGAGGGTATGTGTAAAACCCAACCATAATGTTCCATTTAGCTGTGTCTGTGTGGTATAAATACATATAAGCACGCACTTGCAAGTTGCAAGCCTCAGCTTTGCGGGAAAAATAAGCAAAGTCCAGAGTCGTTTAGAAAAAGAACAGTAGAGAAAATGGAGAAGGCAAAGGGGAAGGTGAAGAAAGGGTGGCTTGCAGTGGAGGTAGGATTAGAAGAGGAGGATGAACAACATGGTTTTCAGCGATTTGTGATTCCTATATCTTACCTTTACCATCCACTTTTCAAGCAGCTGTTGGACAAGGCTTATGAGGTCTACGGCTACCACACCAAGGGACCTTTGAAGCTGCCATGTTCCGTCGATGATTTTCTTAATCTCAAGTGGCAAATAGAGAAAGAGTCCAACCATCACCACCACCATCACCATCACCATCATCTTCCTCTTACTTTACCCTTCCACTCTTGTTGAAATATTTCATCATCAAAACAAACACATACTGATACACTTACGCTTTGATTTTCTGCTTCTTGTAAATTAATTAGATATGCCAAGGGCTGTCCTCTCTCTTCTTCTTTTTTTTTTTTTTTTGGGTATAAAATGAGGCTTCTTTTTGGGGTTTGTGAAATGCATAATTTCTCAGAGTTATATTTCCAACTTGTTTGTGACTTGTACAATTTTTTTATGACAAGGTTCAAACTTCAAACTTGGTTATGTTATGTCCCTCTCTAATACAGAGATTCTAGTTTGCTGCTATACTTAATACGACAATGAAAAAGAAGTATGTAGTATTTGGTTTTAACCCATATTTATTAGTAACTGAAACTTAATAACATGCACTTTGTCTTTAAGTACTTTGGTTTATCTGGCCAGAGGAAAAATAAGGACCATAACTAGGCATTAGAAGGTGTCTATATAGTAAAAGAAGGAATAGAACAATGAGTTATGGATGCATCCAAATCAAGAAACTGTGATACTACTAAGGGAAGATAATAGTGTAAGTCAATGTTTTTGGAATCGAAAAAGTGGTCAACCGATCACAACATCGATTTTCAGTTACATCAATTTATTTAGTTCAATTAATCAAATAAATTATTAAAATATTCATAAAAATATTTTTTTGCTCCAATCAACTTAGTGGCCGATCAACTCTGTTCTGAAAATACTTGTGGAAGTACATGAAACTTTGTAATTTAGAGGTCTAGGTTGAGTCAAATTTGAGCCGAGCATAAATATATATATAGTATTAATATATTTTAAATACTGTTTAAATTCAATTTCACTCGAAAGGTGAAATTAAAATTTATTATAACTTATCATACTTGTCAATAATTAATGTTTATCCATATTTTATCTCTTTTATAATAAATAGTTATTTTAATTTTAAAGATTAAATATGTTTATTCTTTTATTAAAACTTATATTTTTATTTTCAAAATAAAATATTTTAAAAACAAATAAAATATTTTCTTTTTAAGAGTAAAAGAAGTCAAACATAATAATAATTAATAATAAATCCAACCAAGTCTCCACCTATTAAAGAAAGTGGTGGAACCATTTGATCCAAACATTTAAGAAAGATAAGTGTTCTCAAGCTTATCCTTTGAGTTTCCTTTTAATTTTACGCATATCCGATTAAAAATAATATGCAATAAATAATAAAATGTATAATTTAAAATTAATTAATCATAATAATATATGAAATATGCACGATATTAATATAAAAACTAGATTAAATTATAAATAAAATAAATTTTAAATACATAAATACATTGGATAAATAATACTAAATGCACTATCGTTATTTATTACTATTTTGTCATCAATTATGAGTTAGTGTTAGGTTGACTTCGACACCAACTCAATGAATAACATTATTAATATATACAAATGAGGAGATAATAAATTGTGTATATTAAAACAAAATATATAAAATATATTAAAATAAAGCTTTGGTTGAGTGATAAATTTAAGGTTTAGTAATATAATTAGCATGGGTTAAAATATTATAATATGCATATTTTACGAAAAGATATTTTTGTAATTTCTTAACCGAGTTTATAAATTAATTAAGGGTGATACCAACTCAATCAATAACTTAATATTATTTGTCGATTAATTCGTAGTGGTTGAATAAAGCATCAAAAATATTTGGAGGAATAAAGCAATTATCATTTTTATATATTGATAAATGAAAATTTGAAATTACTTATTTGATCATTAATTAACTATTATTATTTGTATTTTGTAAATTTATTATTATGGTTCATCCATGTTGATTACTTATTTGTGTCAAATTATAAATAAAAAATTAAAGATTAAAATATAATCTAAGTAATGTTTTTAGAACTGCATCGGTTGTTGAACTGGTCATATCACTAGTTCATATGATTTGTTTAAATAAATCATTAAAAATCATAAATAAAAAAATAAATAAAAAATCAGTTCAATTGGTTTTTAGCCTAGTTGAACTAGTCTGTATCAGTTCGCAGGTCAATTAGTCTAATGTCTCTCTTCGGATTAGTACCCCGATCACATCCTAGTCTAGTTTAAACAATATTGACTGTAAGTCTCTATACACTTCATACATTAGTAGTTTAGTATTACTTTTATTTTTAAGATTAATTTAATCTCTGTATTTTTGGATTTAAAATCTACTTTCAACTTATATATAAAAAATTAACCAAAGCTATGAAAGTTATTTGACACTTTATAAAATATTTTTATAAAGTTTATATATTATAAAATTTATATTAATTTCAAGTAAGTTGCATATTATAAAAAGTTTATAATCTAGCATAAGTCTTTTTCCAAATTAAGTTTATATAAGTTTTTATAACCAAAGCTAAAGATTGTCTGCATTCTAAAAAGTAAGTTTATTGCCTACTTCATAACTACATTTATTCAAAGTGAATTGAGATGATCCATACTTTGAGCAGTATATAAAAGAAAGAGATATTGATAGTCTTAATAATATAAATTCAAATTCAGATGATGAAGAGCTCAATGAATGACCAACAGATGATGATAACGAGTACATATTAAATGTTAAAGAAGGAATAACCCAATAAATATGAAATCCTGGAGCACTTAGATAAAATTGCATATGATGTTTATTTTTCTTGTTATTTTTATTAGTAATCACATTATCGACTATTTTCTTGGACTAACATAGTACATATGATGATTTGATTTTAATTTTTGTTACCCATTTAGAAATATTTTTATCATATTGATAATTTTTATAGTAATTAATATTTTTAAAATATAAATTATGTAATTGTGTACTTACCATTTATAATTATAATTTGTACTACCAAACATGGCATAATGAATTACGATGTAATTACACTATGTGAGCCAAACATGTCTAGGGATATTACAAATCTTTGAAAATACTACTTAACAATTATACTGTTATCCAATTACTCTATGTTGTCCAAATAAACAAACCTTAGTGATTTTTGTTGTATTTCAATAAAACAGTTGTAACGACTCAAGTTTTGTTGATGTTGGAAAATGAAGTTTCGAAGCCGAATTCCTTAAATTGAGTTAGTGAAATTATTAATCGAAGAGTTGACATATTTAATATAAGGTTGTATTATTGGATCACCGAGTAGTTAAATTGAGAAAGTCTTAATTATAGTTCACAAATTAAATTGTAAAAGTGTAATTGCTATTGAATTTTAAATTAAGAATTGCATAAGACCTTATTTAGCAATTCAACCAAGGATCTAATGGTTATTTAACTATTATTATTTCATAGATAGTGGGATAAAATGATCCTATTCATCTTTTTCCAATTAGAGAATTAATTTTTAATCATGGTCATGTATTAACTATTTAATTAAGGTTAATTAGGTTGTTAATAATTTATATATATAATGTGAGTAGGAGAGAGAATGTATCATCATTGTGCTGTCCAACCTAAGTGAAGGAAGAAAATTTTCTTTAGTTTCTTAGTCAAACCATCCGAAAATTTTACCAACGTAAGAAGGATTATTTGATAATTTTTATAGCTTTTTTATCATCTAAGCTTAGTATGTCATACCCATGTATTAAATTTTCACGTTGTTTGAGTTTAGTTTTAGATGTCATTGTTGAGATATGATGCAATTAAAGCTTGGAAGTTGTAATACCCCTACCCGTATTCATTGCCGGAATAGGTTACGAGGCATTACCGGAGTTTACAAATTAATTTTTTTTATATTCAATATAGCCCCTTTATAAATATCTAACCTTCCCTGCAATATTAAATCGAGACCAATCCACATCAACCAAATCAATTCAACATATTTTCAAGATAAATTCATGCATATTTATAAGTTAACGTCATCACATATCTAAAACCAGGTTTGTTAACCATACTAATGGCTAACTTTACATTCATTTCACGTTAACATTTACTTTGTTAGCTTATACATGCCATTGATTTCCAAAATAAAGTTTCTTTATATACTGAAATCCTGAGGTTGATAGTGTGATGTGTCTCCGACCAAATCCGACCTCCGAGCTCTTAACACTACAAAACAGGGAAAAAGGAAACGGAGTAAGCACTTTGTGCTTAGTAAGCTCATGTAACAAGAATTATACTTACCTAATATTTTCAATACAATACAATAAACATCCATATATCCATTCAATGCATTATTACCCTAATATGCACAAACTCAACATTCAAGTTAGTACAATAATTTCCATGTACCAATAATATATACTATAATTGATGAGCTCGTCAATACCATGATTTCCATTTCCTTGTTATTTTTCCATATTTATCCCGTTGAATTTCTTGGAATTTTCGATGGATTTTCAGAGGTACACTTTTAGTGTACAATTCCGGGTCTGTCAATTCATATTCATGTGCGCACATATCCATTTTAGAGAGCACACTCCCGCGAACCTCAACCTTGCAGCGGGATTACCAGTCCAGGCTAAATCCCCTGCAATATAAACTCATAGAGTATTGTCGGGATTGCCAGTCCAGGCTAAATTCAGACCCTAATTCGGATTGCCCATTCGGGCTAAATCCATTTTACACATATTCTTTGGGAGGGCTATATCAGGATAGGATCACCCGTTCGGACTAGATCCTTTTTACCGTCAATTCCTTTTCAGAGATCCATCGAATTTTCCTTTCATTCAACCGGGATTTCTTCCCATTTTATCAAATATATCAATGTTTCATTAATTTTCATACAATGAACACTCAAATCAAATTCACATCAATAACATACAATCTCAAGCATTTAAGAATATAATTCAAGTTATACGAACTTACCTTGATACTTGTTTGTAAACAGTAAAACTCTACTAATCCCGAACTTTTTCCTTTCCTCGATCTAGCTTCATATTTGAATCTTCTGGATCTAAATAAATAAATTTAATTATCAATTTAATACATTTCATGTTCATATGCAACATTCTCTATAATTCAACTATTATTTATAGTTCATTCAAAGCTATCTACTTGAGTCATAGTCACTAAATTATTTATAATTTGAGCTACAGAACTCCAAATTAAGATCCGTTAATTTTCCATGAAACTAGACTCATATATATTTTTACCATAAAATTTTCAGAATTTTTGGTTTAGCCAATCAGTACAATTTATTCTTCAAAGTCACCCCTGTTCTATTGTCTAACAGTTCTGACCCTTCTTCACTAAAAATAAATTATCTCTTTATACAGAATTCAAATGATGTTCTCGTTTATTTCTATTAAAAATAGACTCATTCAGAATTCTAGACATATAAATTTAAGTCCCTAATTATTTTTATTCAATTTTTTATAATTTTTCAAAGTCAGAATAGGGGAACCCGAATTCATTCTGACCTTGTCTCACAAAATTCTTATCTCAAAATTTACAAATTCATTGCTTACAATATTTCTTCTATGAGAAACTAGACTCAATAAGATTTAATTCAATATTTTTTTCATCTTCTAATTCGATTTATAAAATTTATGGTGATTTTTCAAAGTTAGTCTACTGCTGCTGTCCAAACTGTTTTTGTGCAAGCTGTTTATTACCATTTTTCCCCTAAGCTTTTAATAAATGCTAATTTCGTCCCTACTCAATTAGCCTCTCAATTGAGCTGATTTTTCTCAATTAACATTTTATTCTATCACCTTAAAGTAGTTTACAACCTTTAGGAATCAGAATTTCAGCAATAGACTTTAATTCCAAACATTTTCACAATTAGGTCCTAAAAATCAATTTCCATTGAAATTGCCTAATAAAATCATCTCATAAACAAATTAAAGCTTTAATTTCATTCTATTTCATCATAAAATTACAGCACTCAACCATGGTGATTTTCAATTTCATCCATGAAATCAAAAACTAATGAATTTAATAGTAGGACCTAGTTGTAAAAGTTTTAGAAACACAAAAATTACAAGAAAAAGGCAAGGATTAACTCAATTTTTGAAAAAATTATGAAATATCAGCTTATAGAACCCTCCTATGGCGTTTTTAGCTGCTGGAATTGAAGAGAAATGAAGAGAAATCTAGATATTTCCTATTTAGTCCTAGCATTATTTAGTTAATTTTGCAATATTCCAATTTTACCCTTAATTTATCAATTTTTCTGCTGATTTCATACCATTTCCGTCCAGCCCAAATAACTTTTGGGTCTAATTTCCTTTTAAATCCTTTCTCATTAGACTCTTAAGCTATTTAATCACTCTAGCAACTTTTACACCTATTACAATTTAATCCTTTTCATTTAATTGACTACCCAAACATTAAAATTTCCTAACGAAATTTTAATACCACATTAATAACATTTCATAAATATTTATAAAATTATTTTTTACTCGGTTTTACGAGATAGAGGTCTCGATACCTTGTTTTTACCCAATTTCTT
The DNA here is from genome assembly GCF_025698485.1 of Gossypium arboreum. Classification (NCBI taxonomy): domain Eukaryota; kingdom Viridiplantae; phylum Streptophyta; class Magnoliopsida; order Malvales; family Malvaceae; genus Gossypium; species Gossypium arboreum. The sequence goes on along the minus strand of NC_069073.1, from coordinate 5,660,700 downwards.
CAATAATTTCTTTTTCTATCTAATCACTAAATTGGTAAAATTTTTCTATCAATATTTTCATACGATTTTCCTATCATATCAATTTTCAAGCAAAAAATTAAAATAAATTTCTCTTTAAATCGGATCTATAGTTACGAAACCATTGTTCCGATAACCTTGAATTTAGGCCATTACAGAAGTGATGAATTCTTGAATGATATGTTTAGAATAAGTTATAACCATGTTAGAACATAGTGGAAAGTAATGGACTAGGCTTGAAATTAAGTTAAGCTTTATAGTTCGCTTTATGTTATTAGTAACCAAAGTGAATAAAATGAAAGCTGTTAGGAAATTATGTTATGGATTGAAATTATGAGGTCCCTAATGAATGAATATGAAGTCAGATTTTTATTTGATAAAGAATATCGATAGATACAAGCATTTCAAACATTAGGCTTAGAGGGACTAAAATGAATATATGGCATTTCATGAATTATTGATGTGTTCCCATGTGTCATGTGTGAAAATAATATTCTTTCCGTAATCAGATTTATCATACGTAGCTAAAGGTGGTGCTAGGGCATTAAGGGAGAAAGGAAAAACAAAGGTTGTAATCGAGAAACTCCATTTCAACTTGTGCTTTCATGATTTTGATTTCAACACTGAGCCTAATAAGTATTAATTTAATTAAGGTAATAAAAAGATAATTTGTCTCATGAATGGTAAGCATATTGTATCATGTTGAATTAGTGAAAAGTGATGAAATGTATGTGATTAAATGCTAAGTATGTTTGAATGAAATTGATATAAGAATTAGTTAAATGCAAGCATGTTAAATGGATATGTGATACACTAGATGATTGATATATGAAAGCATGATAATGAAATGCAAATGATATAAAAATTTCATGTGATTGTTAATTGATATGTAAACTTGTATACATTGAAATGGTGAATACCTTATTAAACAATCTCAGATAGAGTTGAGTATAGTTGGTATGCCATAGGATCCATATACATCGTTGGTGGGAGCTTACTGACACTCAAAGTGATTGTTATTGGCACTTCGGTGCGATTGATGCTAACATTTTGATGCAATTAATATTGTGAAGTGTTAAAGGGATTAGTGCATCTTTGCCTGACTAACACTTTGGTGCTTAACATGGAGTGTTTAGGGTTTAAATTCGTGTATTCGTCTTGAGTTTGCGCTCGGTTAATACAGATTATAAATTGTGTAATATGTAATTGGATATGTTAATTGATATTAGATATTGAATAGTTCATGTTGATTTGGGTAATTGTATACAAATGTTAAAGCATTGAAATATAATATGTGAAAGATTATATGAAAATTAGTACAAGCCCTAAAGGCCGATGATACTATGAAAATGAGTTAAACTACTCAATCGATGAAAATGAGATAGAGATAGTAATATGAGAATGTCATATGTTTATAAAAATTATTGAGATAACATTGATATTATGATTTGTTTTCATATATAGATACTAAATATCAAAATGTAAAGTCTCAAAGGCATAACGATAAGTTAACATTTAGAACTTAAATTGAATAATGGATTATATGAAGTTGTAATGAAATGGACCATGAGGCAATAATAATAATAATAGCATGTTTATAAATCATTTGGATAACTAATTTTGACACTTGATTTGTATATGCATTGCTTTCAAATCATGTTAGAACCATTGAGCTCTTTTGCTTATAAATTATTTGGATAACTAAATTATGTACTTGATTCGTATATGCATTGCTTTCAAATCATGTTAGCACCACCAACTCTTTTGCTCAACATAAGGATTTTTTTGTTTTTGTGCACAAGTAACATTTAAGTCTCGAGGATTCGAGAAATTCAACAACATCCAGGACTCACTTCTCAACTCACCCAAGTGCGTATAACCTTTTGTATGCTTTGTTTAAGTTGGTATGTACCTAGCGTCAAAACCTAGTTTTGGAGTCCCTTTTGTTGTTTTGGTATTTGCAATGTTATGAATTGGTAACCTAATCATGATTATATACGTATAAAGGTGTGCAAAGATGTAATTATATAGATATGATGAAATGCATGACCTTAATTATTGTGTATGACATGATTCAAATGTTGCTTGCATGCCAAGTTCGTGATGTTGATGTTGGAAATTGGAAATGTTATGATCATGTTAATAATTATGTGTTTGAATATGCTTGAATTAAAACATGTTTTTAATGTCCCATGATGTTTAGAAATGAAATGGTAATTTTTTTAGCCAAACTAGGCGACTTTAGGGGTCATTTTGGGTCCTAACAAACGTGTTTAAGTACAAGTGGTTAGATGCATCAAAACAAGTAAGTCAATAGCCAACAATGGACGGTACCAACTAGATTTATCGGCATAAGTACCCACTTATACCGATACAACTGAGTCAGACAAAAGTCCCTCTCCTGTTTTGAGTTGTTTGACTCTCAGAGACCTAAATTTTATCTCAATCACCTCCAAACACCTAGAACTTGTTTTAAAATGTTTCTAAATCATTTTAAATGACTCGAAATTATTTTTAGCCATTGTGAAAGTGTTGTTATGATGCATTAATGTTTGAAATTCTTAACGACTATTGAAATGCAAATTAATTCAAGTTATTTTGGCAACGAATGAAGGGTCTTTACTCGAACTTGACGACTAAGTCGAATATAGGTGTCACGATCATATTAAAGTTAGTTCTATGAAATCTCTTCTTTTTACCTATAAAAGAATGGTTTGAACATACAACATGTGATAACATGAGGGACTCACAAAGAAATTTCATTTTATGGCTATAGCTATCATCTTTAGGCTAATGTTTCTTAACAATCATTGGTGGGTTTTCTTATTTGTCTTCTACTATTGTCGGGTTGTTTACCCATTTGCCGAGGCCCAACTAGGCAATTAACAGCCAACAGGCACGTAATAAATTGCATATTAGATCTAGAGACAACTGTGCAATATATGGTCTTCTTCAACGGTGAAGTCAAAAGAAATTTTTAACCTTAAATTATAATTTTATTATTATAAATTTTAAGTTGCAAAAATTAAATTTTAGTATTGTATTAATTTATAGTTTCACAGTTTTTAAGATTTAATTATAATTTTATTGTTTTGTTTTTAAAAAATACAATTCAGCCGATTGAGTCATAACTCGATTGGTATGAACATTGTTGCTAATACAAGACAGGAGTTCAAGTGCATTGAAATGCATTATCGAACATTATGAGGAAAGTTTAGTTGATTAAATCAATCCTCCTTTGGATCTTCAATACAGCAGTCTCTTGCATTCCAGAACTACATTGTCCCACTCTGTGCCAACTTGGAGATTAGTTTTTATCTATCCATTTGCGGTGTCATCCTCCACCTCTAGTCCACTCGTTCATGAATTTTGGGTTGTCATTCTCAATTGTCTAATTGAGAAGAAGTGATTGTTAGTTCATGTGACCCTCAGTTGCAACGCATGTAAATGCAGCCCCCTTAAACAACTTTGGTCTCTACATACATTTCATTAAAAAAACTGGATTTTGCATTTAACCATGAAAATAAAATGTTAATATCCATTCTTTGTTGATTTCCAAACTTGGCCAATAAGAAGCCTGCATGAATTAACATAATAAGCCATGTAATCATGGTTTTATAGGCATATAGAATTATAAGCATACAAGTAGAATAGTAAAGCGAAACAATAGTTCTGATAAGTAAATTAATACATTGAAGGGTTCTACTATTAATAATAGATGCATAATAATCACAAACATAGCATCTCTTTTCTCTTCCCCTTGCCTTCTATCTCTACTTCACATCGGTACAATATCAACACCGCTTGCGCTGCAAAAAAATTCAACCAAGATCCTGGTATACCCTTGGATAATTGGAAACTGCTAATATCATTTAGTTCCCTCACACGCCAGTTTACACATGAAAACATTCATTTTATGGGTTATCAACAGCTTCAACCGGCTTTCCTTTCTCGGAGAAAGTAGAGGAATAGAAGAGAGGGAAGGTGAGTTACGAATAAGATATCCTTATTACAACTCTTCATATGGTAAAAGTATGTCAATGTAAGATCCAAAGCAATAAAAAGAAAAAAAAAAGGTACTGCTCAAAAGTTAATGGGGAAAAAACTTGTACCATATCTTCAAAATACGATGTCTCTCCATTGTAGACTACATATATAGATATATATATCTTTACCTGAAGTACAGGAATGACCTAATAATCTCTTGTAACGAACATAAGGAGATAACCCTCGTTGTGTCGGAGAAACGGATTTATCGTCTCGGAAACAACCTGAAACCTGACACTCTCGAGTCACAAGTAGCAGCAAACTAGCCCCGGCTCTACATGACGTATTGGCATGGAAACAATAGTTGAGTATTTGCAACTATTCTAGTCCCATCGGTGACCTAGATATGCCTTTGCCTGCCAAAGAAACATGGGGCAACCACAGATGATTATTTGCAGAACATTATACAAGAAAGCAACAGTTATCGAATTAGAACTAGTGCTTGTAAGAACTAATCCTAGATGCATCCCAAGCTTCAAAGAAAAGTAAACAAACTTTCATAAAACAAAGATGTTACATTGATTCATTTCAAAGGCTCACAAAACTTGCCATAAGTAAAATATTCTTTATCTGGGCCTGAACATATAGGGGTCGTTTTCTTTGTTTTTTTACCCTTCAACACGATACGTTAACATAAATTTATATGAACAATGACAGAATGTTGAATGTAAAATGCATAATTTTATTCTGCACCAACAAAATCAGAAAATAAAAAACTATTACCTATATACATTTCAAGTGAAGTGAGAAACAAATACAAAAAGACTGCAAAGCTGAACCTAACATGGTGCATATGCTAAGAGTGAATAGAAATTTAACAGTTAATCGAAAATTATGTCCAAAAATTACCAAAGTAAAAGCCAGGTTAAATTTATAAACCACCTACCAAGCCATACTTAATTCACTTGACCTATAGAAAGAAACTAAGCCAGAACATGATAAATCAAGAGAAAGTTGTTTAGCCAATAAAATGCAAGATCAGATTCACGATACCACGAACTGAGCAGTTCCTTAGAATCTCTGCCGTCAAACAATTGACAGAAGTTCTCCAATAAACAAGACATACTCTAAAAGGCCCTAACTCATAAAATATAAGTATTTTTTTCACTCATAAAGTAAACAAACCAGAAGCTCAGAAGAAAAAGAAAGTTAGATAGTAACAAGAAGAGACTCATAGCAGTTGTAGGCTTGTAGCCTTGTCAGGATGCAATTGAAAAATAAATAGCAACTGGGAACTCATAGCAGTATATAAAGCGCAACATTAATTGAGTTGTTTGTTTAGCTGTCACTTCCCCCACCCCTCACACTACTAAAAAAACAGAATTCAATATCATTGTTATTCTCATGCCAAATAACCAAAAAAGAATTTCCTTGTTTATGAATTAAGTACAGCATGAGTGCAATAAATAGAGCAAACGAAGGACAACATTCATTAGCTAAGGAGCAGTTTGGGGAAAAAAAGATTTAAAACATTCTTCTATAGGATATAACACAAACCTTAATGAAGATGAACACGTTGAGGTGTTTGAGAACCCCGCAAACACATTTGAGTAGGATTTGGTCAAATATGAAAAGTTGGCAACTGGAGGTAAAGCAGGCACCTGTTCACCTTTCTTCAAAAGATCTTGCAAGTTGAGTCTTTGCAGGGTCAAGACAGCCCTGGATTCCTTCCATATGAAGGCAAGCAGACCATTTTGAATAACAAAAAGAGAGCCAGGCTTTGAGCCAGGATATCTAAAACCATATCCATTTGCAATACCTTCTCCCATGAAAGCATGCTTCACACTGACAGGATGCGAATCTGCATCACTATCCCAAGGAAATGGGTCAAGTGAAGGTTCATCAATATTCACTATGAACATTGCAGAACCATTGGGGTGCAGAACATAGTGGGTGCCTTCCAATATTTTAGTTGCAATGAGAGACCGTTTTCCATCTGTCTCTTCGTAAGAGAGCAAAAGAAAGAACAGAGCTTTCCCAGGCTTGTCTTCAGTTGGCCTTCCTGGAGGCCAACCAAATGTTCCTCCCCATAAACCAGCATACTCTTGGTCCTCCGTAGGAACCCGCATGGGCAGCTTGTAAAGAGCAAACTGTGTATCATGCATATTAGGCCAAGCTCGATAAGCTGATAACTTCATTGTCGTTGCATGCAATGTCAGCCCTATAGTATCCCCTGAATTTAGAAATTCATGAAGTAGAGCATGCCTATTCTCACCGCTAGAAGAATTAAGTCTTGACATTGCTCGACCACCATTGAGAGAACTAGATTTCCGAAGAATTTGCTTAATGCTGGCTCTGAAGTACCCACCTATACTTTTCCTATTGTTGCCATGTGTCTGACCATCATCTCCATTCAGAGAAGTAGAAGTAGAAGTAGAACTAGAACTAGAACGGTCAAGGCTCTTTCTAATGTCACTGAGTTCCAACTGAATAGGACCAGCAGAAATCGCAGTACTCTCATTCAAATCTGTGCAACTGTGATCACTACCAAATTTATACATCTGAAGAAGCGACGATCTTCGCTGCAACAGAAGTATCAAATCTTTTTGGAAATTCTCTGCGTCCTCCCTCAATCGTGGAAATAGAGGCTCACGTATAGAATCAGTAACCATTAGACGAACTTGGCCGGTGACAGTCTCAAGCAACGTTCTTCTATCACCAAAAGCTAACCGACTAAAAGGAACTACAGCCTCGCTCCGTCCAGAGACCTGTTGTGATCTCGATAAACCACTATTTGATCTACAAACCTTTCTTGAAATCTCCTCAGTGGAATGATGAGTAAAGCTCTTACTAGGCAACAATTTACATCCATTCCTTTTTTCTCTAGGCTCAACCTCAAGAAATAGCACATTGCAGTTCTGCTCCACGGATTTCACCAAACCAGGATATAAAAAGTCACATCCTTTCTCCCTACCGTGAAGAAGAAACGTGGTAGAACCATCAAAATCACCAATAATTTCAAACACTGGTGCCCACAGAATGGGGCCATCCTCGATTCCTAACGGGCCAAGCTCTTGCGGAATTATTCGACATCCAACAACAGAAACAAAACCAGGCATTACATAGACTACATTGCCAAGCTCAGGATTCTGGTGAACCCAAATCCCAATTAATGGCTTTACTCTAACAAGGAAGCGACAAAGCGCCTTATAAGATACTACACCTTCCCTCCACTCCACTAGGTCCCTTGTAGGCACAATTCCAACTACATCACATTGACTGAGCCAAATCTTTTCAGAGGCTACAAGTGCAGATAGACTTTTGCAACATATACTAAGATTACACATATCCTTTAGTGAAAGGGACCGTGATATGATAGCAAACACATCATCAGGTAACGCAAGAAACAAGCTAGAACCACAAGTTTCGGGTAACATGGCAGTGTCAGTTATTTATTCTTCGGGGTTATTAAGATTCCTCCCCCCCTCCCCAACAAATTAAGCTACAAATCAATATTCAAGGAAACAAAAAGAAACAATTCTGAATCTATAAATAAATAAATAGACAAACAGAATTCAGAGAGATCATGTTACCCAAATCAAGCCTTGAATACAAATGGGTTTGTGATTCCCCCTTCATTCTACAATTTTCCACCCAGAAACATGGATTCCAAAGGTGGAGATGAAAATCAAAGTGGGGGGGTTTCATCAACTTCCCCCAAAAACTGAACCTTTTTCCTTATAAAAACATGAACTTTGCTTTGCATCTACAACTCAAGAAAGATATCAAAAGACAAAAAAAACAAAGCTTGGTTGGCCACAGTATGTATAGGTTTAGGACATAACGTAAGAGTAGGGTAAATTCTCAAGTCGTCGGCACTGAAAATAAAAAAAAAAAAAAAAAAAGCTTTAAAGCAGCTTTTTTTGCACTAGTGGTTTTTTTATCAGTTATGTAATGAAATTGAAGGATGAGGGGAAAAAATGGGAGCTGCGTGCTTCAAACATTGGTATTGACGTTGGCCCAGCATCAGCCTACCAATATTGAAAACTTAGAAACAACCCCATTAATATTCTCGCACTGTTTGGGAGTCCAATTATTGTCGACTTTGGAATATAAGCAGTGTGTCGTGTGAGTGGACCATGTTTTTCGCTATGCCATTCATAGTAAGTATGTGGTTTTCTATATGAGAAAGAGAAAATTTATTTATTTAATTTTTCTATTCATCATCTAATCATGTATGTAGACATAGTAGGTAGCAAAAACATGTTTTATGTGGATTATGACGTCCAATTTTAAGTTATAATTTACAAAGTATATCCATAAATAATTTAAGAATTAAATTAATTTGTTTTCAAGGGTTAAGTATTAATTTACAATAATTACATTATTTAAATAAATTATATTAAAATTTCATCATTTTAAAAACATCAGAACTCTACCTGCTCTCTTATTATCGTGTGAAATTTATATTAATTTTTATACGGAAATTATCCTTAGGTGCTTCAAAAAATGACATTCTTTGGAAGTCATCATATTAATTCATCTTTTAAAAAAAAAAAATGGTTAAATTAGAAATTGGTTGTTTTCAAAATTGAGTAGTCTATGCGTTCATACTATTATATTTATTAGAAAAATAGTTAGAAAATCTTATTTCTAAAGATTATTATATTGTAGAAGTTAGTGCTTATTATTAAAAGTAGAGCACCCTACAGCATGGCTGTATGTGTGGAAAAAAGAAGAAAACCAGAGTATTGCTTTGAATTTATATATATATTGACTTGGAAGAAAAACAGAGTTGAATTGGTAAGATTAGGTCTAGGCAGGTTGGTGGATGCAATTGCTCCCACGCATTTAGCTTTTGGTTTAATTGAAAATGACACTGATTTTCTTTTCATTTCTTTTTCTGCTTATATACAAATAGTTTGAAATATTGGCAACAATAATCAATAATAAACTCAAATTCAATCAAAACACTTGATTATCATTAGCCCTGAATTAATCCTTAGCTACTGCTCCAATCTGATCTGGGCTTTCTTCTTCTTCTTTTTCTTTTTCTTTTTTTTTCATTTCACCAAGATATTCAATCAGATTTTTCATTGAATTTGTCCAGAAAATAATCTCCATTTAGAATTATTTTGAGTAAAAACCCAAAATGATCCAAACCATTAAACAATCTCCCAATTAAGCACTTGTTAGTACCACTTCCGACACCTTAGAAAATCATTAATGCATAATGTTTAAGGTGAAATAAAAGCATTCATTCCAGTTCAGTTATATACACACATATATGCATATATATGAATTAAAAGTTAAAACCTTACCCAGATAGATGATCCAACAAGCTAATGTACAAGGGCAGAAAATAAGCAAATAACAATAATCACCATTATGTAAATTATGGGTATTTATACAGATCCGTACGCACTGACATGGAAATATTTGACCACCAAACTCTTTCATGGAATCGGAAATAAACAGATCAGATTAAATATAGGACGAAGCAGCCGGGAAATGGTAATTAATAATCGCAAGCTCCTTATCATGAAACAGCACGTCTTTTTCTCAATCATGCAGGTAGGGGTTCCTCCGTAACTGTTTTTTTTTTTTTTTTTAAATTGTCAGTAGTTAGAACTTCTCAATCATGCAGAGAGTGCATGCATGTGTCATGTGTGAGTAAGCATGGGCATTTTGACTGTGTGTGTGTGTGTGAGCGCTTGTATCTGCATGTATTGTATGTGTGTGTGTATATCTAGAGAGAGAGAGAGAGAGAGAGACCTCTTCTTTTTGTGGAAATTTCAGCATCATCTGTAGCTGCATTGGAAGCAACTGGTTTCTTGGTTGGCACATCAGGAAGATCCAACTTTTGTTCTTCAGATCCTGCTTTACTAGGCACTTCTGGCATATCTTGAACGGCCATCTAAACAACATACAGTTTGTCATTCGAACAGAAAATGGTTGACGAAACAATACCATATGCTAATAAACAAAGCAAAATCCCGAATGACATACTAAACAAAAGACCTTTCCATGCTTACACACCACCAAGGATTTCTAGTTTTTTCAAAAATCCAATAAAAAGGAAGAAAAAAGCCAAGCTTAACATGAGCAAACAGGTCCAATCTCATGGTTCAACATATATCCCATACTAATAAATAATATCTATAGGTAAAATGCATTCAATGATTTATCTATAGGGTTAGCGTTTGCACACCAAGGCTTTTCTGCTATTCAAATGCTCAGAGTCATTGAGGAATTTAAACTTTTAGAAACAACAATTCAAAGAAATTATTTTCTTCATTTTCTGGCATTAGAAACCAGAAGACACCTCTGGGCTGCCTATTCTCTAAAGCTCTCTCCCAAGATCTTTAAGTCAAACAAATTCTAGGTTGAAATTTTGAATTGCTTTTCTATCTCATATTTGGTATCAAAGGCAAAAAACTATCAGGAAAGTGCAAAGAAGCAAAGAGAAGAGTATGAAGAGGACTAACAGAGAGATGATTATCACCATCACCTACTGGCAAAAAAATTGTGGCCTAGTGTTTTATCCATAGAACCAAATCAGCAGCTGCCATCTCAACAAGTGACAGATCAGCCAAGGAGGAGTACACATGAGCGAAAACTTCCTCAGGCCTTGCTGATTATGTTTAGTTTGTTATAATCGTTTTTACTTGGCTAATAAAAGTGGGAAAAGGGCAACGGGGAGGGAATCAATCTGTTAGCTCAATTCTCTCTTCATTTCTTTCTTCTTTTCCTATTTCCTTTATTCTGTTGCTCTTCTATATTACTTGTTCTTGATTGTGCTGCATTTTGCAATCTATCAATTCAATCTTGGTTTATCTTGAGTTTCTCCCATTGCTGGTATTGAGTTCATAACACCTAGTCTGGTTTCAGAAAATCATTGGCAATCTATAAAGAAATGTCTTGTTTTCTATAGGAGTCAACAAACGGTTTGTTTGGCCAAAACAAAGTATTTTGGTCATCTTGAATGCCGTAGAGAAATGGTTGAAAACTTCAGCCATATTAAAGTTCATAAGGCCAGTGCCATTACAAGTTGTTATCCCCATTGCAATCACTTTTGCCCTTTCCCTTGTCTTTTATTGGGAACCTTTATGGCCTTTAGGGAAGGAAAGGAAAAGTTTGTAAATATAAACGGAGACCATGGAGGAGTTTTCTAGAGAAACAGATTAATGGAACAAGAAATTTTTTAAGCTCTTTTATTAGGTCTAGGGTTTGGTTATGTACCTATGATCAAGATAATGGGAAACACACAAAACCCAAAGTAAGTGGCTTGACACAGCAACTGGGGCTTTGGGTGAGTTTCAACATGGTAATCTTTTTTCTTTGATAGTGAATTTCTTATTTGTTGTGCTCATGGATATAGAGATTTAGTTCCTTAACCTCGTATATCAGTGTGTTCTCTCTTTATTGCTTCCATTATTGATTCCTTTTCTTGATTATGTTATTGTCTGTGTCTGATAAGTCTAACATCTAAGTTGGTTAATCTGACTTTTGCAACTAAGCAGCTTGGGTTGGTTATTACCCAAGATTTCAATGTTTTTAAGACTACCCTGATGGTCACATTCGCTTTACATATTTACAAACTTCTCCTCCCCTTTTGACAATACCATAAGTGCAACCAACAGGAAACAAGATAAAGGGAATTGCAAGGGGGCCAACAAACCATAGATAGCGTAAGCAGTTAATCATGTGGGTCAACCTTAATAGTTTTCACACGGTTGAAATTTTCAGCCATTTTTCCACATCTTTCAAGATATGAGACGACCTATTTGACTTCATTGGCAGTAATTTTCAGCTGTTTCTGGATATTCTCCTTACTGTTTTAGACCTATGAGGATGTATGATGTTTGCCAACGCAGATAGTTGTCAAAGTTTATTGGTCAGCCATAAATAGTAACTTCTTGGAGGGTCAATAAGGAGCTCGCATACCATCCCATGAAAGGTTATTTTAGTTAGAGTAAATAAAGTTAACAAGACTAGATACTTTTTTAAACCCCGGCAATTTGGAAATATAACAATAAGGAATTTAGGTTATTGTTCTTGTATCCTTTGGAAGAATTGTAAAGAGTGAAGATAAAATGTTGGGTGATGATTTTGAGAATGTAGTGATTAAGGACTTTGCAAAGCAGGTTGCAACCAGTGAAGAGTATAAAACAGTAAATACACATTCACAGAGCAGCTTTTAAATGCCAGCAAAACATAAAGCAGAAATGTGCAGAGAAGCTAAAGAATTGAAAACTAGAGGTTAGACAGTGCAGTTGACTTTCCCACCTCAGACTTTGTGTATGGTGAAAATTAAATGTGTACGTTCATAAAATACACATGCATGCATGCGTAGTTCATACTACTGTAGGAGTAATGTTAGACAATTTTATTTCACGATCTCTTAACTACAGTAGATTCTGTTTTAGGGTTTTATGTCTTTTTTATTTTTACCATTTAAAGTCCAAGTTTTATTTTTAATGAGTAGGTTCCATGTAAGATCTATGAATCAGAACAGATTGTTTTTGTTATTTCCTTTCCTGGCACTAGAAACAAGAAGACCAACCTTCTAATTTACTTAACCTCTATTCCTCCATTCCTAATTTCTGTTGGTCTCCGAATTAAACAAATTCAGAAAAATAAAAACAGTGGAGAGGAAAATAGACAAAGGGTTAGGAACAGTTGCAAATCATAAAAATTTTAAGGTTAATTTGTACTATTCTATAAATAAATAAACTATAGTAAATTTTAACTACTAGAACTGTGGAACTTTAGCATTATAGAGCCTAGGGCCAATATTTGGCATATTTTTGGAAAGACGCGTAAAATAATATTTCTATAAATTTTGTTTCTTAATTGAAGAAATAAGATCATCAATGAGCACCACCTAAAGAATCAGCAAACCATAGATGGCTATTTAATCAAATGCAATTGTATTTTTACTAGTTATAACTGAACAAATACCTGAGTTTCCAAGTTCTCAAATTCTGCCAAAATCTCCTCTTCATCTTCTGCTGATAACTTCTCCCCCAAGATCGCATTAATTTCCTACAAAATTACAAATATACAGCCCATTTCAGAGAAAAAAGAAAACAATAATGGAGAAAAAGCAGAAAGCCCGTGTGATGAGGAATTGTTGAATATATGATCTAATGGACAAAAATGCCACACCTTTTGGCAGATAAAGAGAAAGCTTAGTTAATAAAATCAACATGAGAAAAAGGAAAATGCAAGTGATTCTTCAGAAAAATGAGAAAACATGTCTTAATCTCCATTTATAGCTTCCTTGTCTAAAACCATAAGCATGTCGTCTTTACAGGCTTCATGATCATCTATGTCATTCAAGGATATTTAGAAGGAAAATTTGAAATAATAAAAGAAAAACATATCTAAGAGAAAAAAATGTGATAAAATCTTCTTGAAAATGATGTATAATGTAATGCTGTCCTCTGCCAGCTTGAATTCTACATCCTAATGGCAACCTGGTAATACAAACCATTCTGTTTTAGAGACTTAAACATTGGTTGTTTACCTTTTTCTTCTTTTTGAAGAGAACTTCAAAATAGATTAAAATGCCCTGATTCATAAGCAACTAACTTATGGCATGATAAACATCTTATCTGAAGTGGACAGACACTTGAAAACAAACAATGAGGGATAGTGAGTGAGACAACAGAGAAGAGACATCTACATCAAGGATCATATTCATTTTCGACAGAGAACTCAAGCAAGCGAGCAAATTCACAATGAATTAAAAGGAACAAAGATTAGTAAGAATTGAAACGAAGCTCACATCTTGATAAGCCTTAGCCTCTTCGGTGTCATCCATTAACTTCTGCACATCATCAATGTTGATCTCACTTTGTATTGCCTTAATTGCATTGTTACCTGCTTTCAAACTATCAAAAACTGCTTTTTGCTTGCTTGCTAGTTCAATATCTGCCAACTGAGAGAAGAATTAGTATTTTAAATCTATATATGCATTTTCAAATAGTAACACTAGAACCCAAAAGTAAGGTAACAGAGCAGTGCCCATGTCAATGCTAGCTCTGTAAAAATACATTGTAAAGGATTGACTTGATATTTGATCAAACCCTTATTGCATTACAAAAAGAATTGCAAGAACTTAACTTAGCAAAAATATCAAATGATAAATTAAATTAAACAAAATCAAACACCATGAAAATTCAGGTTTCAATTACTTGTTGCTCAACATTAATAAGCCAGGTATCAACTTGCTTCAATAGTTCTTCTTGAGCTTTCTTCTTCTTCAAAGCTAACAAAGCTCTATCCTTCCTCTTTTCACGAATCAAGTCTCTAGCAGCTTGCTTTTCTGCTTCTATAACAGCCTCCAGCTAAGAAAAACGAAAAATGTAAACAAAAATGAAGCTAAAAATAAAATTACAGAAAATGACCAAAAAAAGAGAATTAGAACTGAATTAACTTACAAACACAAATAGTTTTTTCAAGGAAAAAGAAAAGAGAGAAGCAAAGAAACCTGTTGCTGGTATTGACCAAGCTTGCGTCTCTGAGTCTTGAGCGAGAGAATTGCTCGATCGACTTCGGTGATCTTGGGTTTCTTCGCCAATAAATTCCCCATCTATTATTACTGATTCAATTCAATTAAGAAAAAGAAACAACTAATCTCCGTATTAGGATTTTGTTGGGAAGAGGACCCAAATCTCTCCGCCAATCAGCCTTAGCGGCGGAGGTAAATCTGTTATCCCTTTCCTTTTGATTTTAATTTTGTTTTTCTTCCCTCTTCCTCTTACCTTTTACCCTGTCGTCTACAGCGCATAACCACTGACAATCTCCAAATTAATTTCTTTCAAAGAAAAAAAAAGACGATCTCCAAATTCCAACTCTTTGTATTACTATATTTAGTTTATTTCTTATTCAAGAATACTACACTAGTTTAATTTCACATAAACACTATTTTATACTAAAAAAAAGGGGGGCTCTTTATTAATATACAAGAAAAATTAAATTTTAATTTCAAGGAGAGTTTTTTTTTTTAATTTCACAACCATCTTTAACCAAATATTACCTCTTAGTTTTATTTCTCTTACAAATATATTGTTTAGTAATGATTTTGTCTCAAAAGTATTTTTTCTCCAAAATTATTTTTTCAAAACAACGCTAAATTAGTCGTAAGTCACAAGTTTATTTTGTGAGGCCAAAATTAAATTATAAAGTGATCAAAGAATATTTTTTTCTTTATATATACTTGTTATTTTATAATTTTAAAGGGATTAAACTAAAAAAAATCATCTTTGAGAAAGACTAAGTGTACTTTTACCATTAAACTAATAATTTTAAAATTTTCAAACAATTAAAATAATAATTTGCCATTTTGTGGGCTAAGGCCATGTCTGTCCTCTTAGTGTGATCCCTAATTAAATGGTTATTGGATTTAGAGAATATAAATGTAGGTAAACTACACTTAAAATCATAAACTACTAGTAGGTTTATATTTTGGTCATTTAACTTCAAAAAATTACAAAATGGTCATTGAATTATTTTATAATTTTCTTTTAAGTCACTAGGCTGATAAAATCATTGTTGAATGGCCTTCTCTGTTTGCACTGCTTGCACCAATCGAAAATTGTCCTTCTTCTTCTCTTCTATATTTCAGGTTTTTTTTTAATGAAACATCTTTGAACGTTATTAATTTGCGAACCAAAATCCGAACAACTTTCTTTTTCGATATCCGACACTGACCATTAGATCAACTAGAATCTAAGGTATGTTATTCTACTCGTCAATGGATACTAATTCAATGTACCGATCATTAAATCATTGTTTGGAGCTCACTAATTGGACAACTAGAAAAAACTTAACAAACCAGTGAATTAATTAAAAACTTTCAAATAATTTAGTTACTTCAATGAAAATTTTCAAATTGTTTAATGATCATTTTGTAATTTTTTAAAGTTGTGTGATCAAAGCATAAACTTACTAAAATTTTAATAACTTTAGATGTAGTTTACTTAATAAGTATTAGAACCAATAACATGGCTTAGCCTCAACAAAGTGTAAGATCTCAATTTTGGAATTTATTACTTATAAGTTCAACTAACCATTTAATACATTCAGGTATTATCTTACATTCACTCTATTCTAGTTTATTTTCACACAAAATCTTTTAAAAAAACTCAACTCCCCTCAAGCACAAATTAAATTCTCAGCTTTTTTTACCATTAAAAAAAAAGTTTTATTGAGGCTCCAACATGAATCGTAACTTCATTATTCGTAAACATGGTAAAATTTTATACTTGATTTTTAAATTTTTTATTACAATTAAACTTTATTATTATGAAACTTATTTTAGATTTTAGTAGAATAAATAATATTTTTATTGTTAATTTTTTAAGTCGAAGAAATTGGAATGCTAAGGCCTAACATAATTTTTCATTTTGGCATGTCAAATTGATGTCTCAAAAACCACTTAAAGAGGATTGGTTTATTAGCAACAATAATGCCTTAATTTGAAATGGTGGAGTTATTTGCTAATTTACTTGAAAGATGGAGGCCTGAAATACATAAGTTTCAATTTCCATGTAGGAAAACTATCATAACATTAGAAGGTGTAGCTTTAATAATCGACTTTCAAATTTACAAACAAACAATAATCAAAGAGAGTAACATTGACATGTTGCGGTTATGTTATCAATTATTGGGTGCGAGTTTGGACAAGCGGCAAAAGGAATGCAATGGGAATAAGGTAAAAGTAACATGGTTGATGACACTTATCAATCTAGTCCTTCTAGCTAATGCAACTGCCAAGAAGGATGGATCAATATATCGAAGCTTTAATGTTATACATGATAGGAGGAATGTTATTTCCAAATAATTCAAGCAACATGGTCCATTGCATGTATTTGAATCTACCGTCAAACTTTGATTTAGTCAGTACACTCAGCTAAGAGCATCAATTCTAGTATACCTCTATAAGGGGTTTTGTAAGGCGACTTGACATTATATCAATGAAATTAAAAATAGCAATATGCTTTTGCAAGCATAGGCGTGTATATAAATGTCATGGTTAGCACCAATCCCTTCCCAAACATATTGAAGGTAAAAATATAATCCTGATTAATATCTTAGATGTATTAAATTATGAATATATATAATGTCCTTTATATTTAACATCTTAGGTCATACTTAGAGAATGACATTATTGATATTATATAAAAGGTAGTGTGCGAGTAAGTTGAAGTTTGGAGGTCTAAGTGTTGATTAAATGCTTCCACATTATCAAGTGGCAACAACTTGGTCAAGTGAAATGAATCAGTTTGTCTTGGTGCAAAATATTCCTATTGGCCCTGAGAACCTCGATTCTTTTTGTTTGATTGATTTGAAGGATCAGGATAAATATTTCCCTAAAGAGCATGAAATTTATATTGATATTTAGGACCATCATGTTGACCATGTCATTATCAAAAACATTATCTAGGATAATAATTTCTAACCCTCTTAGCCATATAATGATTGATTTAGGCTAATTGCTCAAACATGTTCATACGCGAACAAGGAACGTCCTCATTTTAAGGAATTATGTGTACCAACGAGCATAGTAGTAAGTTCATGCTCAAGTGGCCAAACTTGTTGAGCCATAGCCACTTGTCAAGTATTATGAGTCAAAGCCACTTGCCAAAGTCGCCAAATCGGTTAGATTTGTCGTACTTGCCTGTGCAACATACTATTTGAATTTAAAGGGATCTAGTCAATTAAATTCTCCTAATTCACCATATCTGATGTCGGAAATGAATATGGCATGTATGGACCCCGAGTTTACGTAGCTCTTTAGAGTTGCACATATTGATTCAATGAGCCTATACACACTTCAACTATTCTATTATTTACATCATTATTAGTCACGGGTCACTCAAGTGTATAATTTGATTAAATCCCATCAACGCCTCAAACAAATAAAGGTAGAGATAAGAGTGGAACTCTTGTCCAAGCTCTACTACGGTGGAATCCAACCCATTACCGTTAGCCACTAGGATGTGAAACACATTCACCGCATTGATGCCACTAATGATTTTCTTTAAATTATATTTGATTCATTACAAAAAATTCACTTATTAAATAATTTATTTATGAATGAAACTTGTAAGTTAAAAATAATCATAAATTTAAAAAATTACTTTTTTTAGATTGTAACACTCCACAACTAATCCAATTATCAAATCAATGTTGTAAGATGTCATATTTTTTACCGAAACAACTACAATTTTATTTCGATATTCTAAAAACAAATCATACAAACAATTAAGTGTTTTTTTTAAACTTCTAATGACATTAATTATTCAAATTTAGGTTACGGTAACAAATAAGGGACTAAAACATAAAAATAGTTAAAGCAAAAATTCTGTTGCAACATCAAAGGATGGATGTCGCGACACTAAGGGTAGAAACACAATGTCTCAACTTCAAACTGGGGTGAGTCGTGACTATGAAGATAGGGGTTTAATGTCATGACACCAATAGGGGAACGTCGTGACTCTAAAAACAGTTCATTCAAGTTTTGCATCATTCTTCTTAAACCTACCAAGCACCAATCCCAAACAGTCTAAGTGACCGAAAAGTTCAACATATCACATTTTAGGCTTTAATTCAAATGCAAAACTACCAACCTGGGTACACTTAAACATATTTTAACATATGATCATATACATATTCATATTTATTCTTGAATCATGCATTACAATCATTTACTTGGTATGTAAGAAATAACTCAAGACCAATATAACATAACCAAATGACAAACAAATCATTAACACATTAAATTACTACATATCCATACCATTTAACATATATGGTCATATTCAAAATGTTAACATGTCCTACCATTTGCACCAAAACATCCTAAATGGACCTAAAAACTATTGGGAAATGTGCCCATATTGTTGTAAACATGTAATTATTTTCTATGTATTTGAACAATGAATAAATAAATAAAGTTAATTTCATATTTCTCTATTATGTCTTTTGTGTTTCTGTCTTTCATGTTTTGCACGCATAGCGAAGTTGTGACAAGAAAATATTAGCTCATTTATTGTCTAAGTTCAAACTAATGATAAGTGGCACTGTAAGAATGTTTGTATTGCGAGAAAGGCAACTTACTTCAGTAGATAATCTAAACGAGTCTGTAATCCCATAAAAGAATCAATGTGAGCATTTGATTAAAATACTTAAAAAATTATTATGTCATATACAATTCCAATTAGGGAGATGCTTATTTTTGGCTATCGAAGCAATTAACTACATAAGTAGAGACATAGGTGTACTCATTAGAAGAATGATAAATTGGACTGGATCCAAGATAAATTAATTTTGAATATGTTTGTGAATCAATTCACTTGTGACGTTCATAGTGTTGTGAATCAATTCACTTGTGACGTTCATAGTGTGATTTACCTAAATCCTAAATTAGTCATTGACCATGTGTATGTAACTCATGTGCTTTGATATAAGTAGAAACTTATGCTCTAAAGATGATCAAGCCCATAGCCGATATGTTGGGTACATGACATGGTTTTACTAGTAACAATAAAATTTATAACTCGATTAAAAAGTTAACGATATCCTCTCGTTGACATTGTGTGGATTGATAAATATGGAACGTGTCCATGGGTTGCTTGTTCTCAAACGAGCAATTTATAACAGTCATTTGTTGATAGTGAATATATTAATCATTAAAAAGACACAATGGTGACAATGAGATAAAATAAGATTATATTGAGTGAACAGATTTAACTTAAAGGAATCAAGGATATCATACTAGGGTAACACACACATAATGTAACACCCCAAACCCAGCCCAGACGTTACGACCGAATCCGGCGTGTCGCATTGAAACGTTACTAGAAAAGTCATGTTTTATCTAAAGTCTTTCTTAGTGTTTAAAGAATATCTTCGTTAAAGATTAAAGTGAATGGAAGCTGTGCACCAGGTAGGATGCCAGAAAAGAGGAGGTGAGTCAATTAGACTGCTTAAGTACCCAGCTCTTCACGGATCCAATCCTAAACATGCACACAACCATTGCCACACTTTAACTGAGTGATTGTTCAGGGAAAACCAATTCGTTTAAAACCATTTGAAAAGGTTATTAATTTTGAAAACGTTTTCATTGCGGAAGCTTTGCCTTGTTATCGCGATATTTTGAAAGCAAGTAACCTTTTTAAAACGCACCCTAGAGCTATTCAATTTCAATCAATTAAAACAATATCAAAACTAAGCTAACAAAACATACTAAAAACAATTAAAAATAATTAAAGCGGCCTTATTACAAATTAAAAACCCGAAAACATAAAGGAAATAATCTAGAATAAAAGTGAAGGCATAAACACTTATTTTAAACAGTCCACATAGCCACTTTGAATCCCTCCACTCCAAGTTCACCGATCTAAGGCTCACCTACAAAGATGGGAAAAAGGGGTGAGTTTGGAAAACTCAGTGTAAAGTATCCCAACCGAGCCCAAATCGCCTCAAGCTTTCTTGGGCCTAAGCCCTATTCAGCAATCAGAGTTAACTGAGCCTTAGCCCATATCAATATTAATCTGGGCCATAGCCCCTTATAGTATCAGAGTATACTGGGCCTAGCCCATGTCAATATCAATCTGGGCTGTAGCCCTATTACAAGTCGAGATATGTTGGACCTTGCCCATATTAACACATTTGGGCCCATTTCAATACAGTTGGCCCATAACAAAACAGTCTCATATGATTAATGCATGATAACCCCATCCAACCCTGCACTTGCCTCCGTCCATCCCTACACTTCCTGTGGGGAATAAATCACCCACGCCATCCCTACACTTACAGTGTTAGCATCGGTTACGGCACTAACTATAATCCGCAAAGAAAGTCGCTTATATCGTAATATGTGGCACGACCACCGTAACGAGTTCTTCCCCATAACAAAACCCAACCCCATGCAGTATGACATGTATGCAGAGAATATATAATTAACAAGGCATGCTTCAGAAAGACAGTCAGATGATAGCGTAAGAACAGTTATTTACCCTCGAAGGGCGTAATCGTAAACTTACCCCTTTATGGGTATTACGGTAATTCTACTTTACAGAGGTATTTCAGTAATTTTATCAGTCCTTTTAGGGTTTCATGCTCATTACAGTTATTAACATATTAACAGAAACACTTACCAACATTTTATCGAATTGGGCCCATTGGCCCATTTAACCCAATTTCGCCCATTAAGCCCAAATATACCGAAGTGCACGAAATTGCGCACTCTGCAATTTTACCATTGAATTTACCAAAATTATCAATACAAACAATCTCACGAGCGCTCGCACGCTCGCAAGTTCTCGAAATGCCGGCTTTTTGGTATTTCAGTTTTTCAATTTTTGCCGATCTAGTCTACTAGTGGGTGTCATTTACACACCTGATTTGCGACAACTGCTACCAAAATCTCCCACGATATCCTACAATCGTCACTAGACATATCAGATCCAAAATACAATGGCAACCATCATAAACTTACTTACCATAATCGGCCATTAATACATATGGCCCTTGAGATCCTACCTTTGCCAAAACTAGTGACTAGATCTCGATCTAGTCGTTCCAATTGTCCAAGCCTTCGATCAGCAGCCTCTAGATCACACTAACACTAAAACAAATCAATTGTTACACCTCTTAGAGCCTTAAGCTCCAATCGACAGCCTCCCTATACCTTTAGGGATTTTGACTTTTCTAAAACCCGAAATAAAGAATAGATTTGAGTACCTACCTCAGGTTCTTTCAACCAAAATGATTCCATTTCAGTTTCTACTCAGATCTGATGCAGATCCAACCCTTAAACACTAGCAGAAATCGAATCTTAGAGATCTAAAGATTCGGCTATATGTCCCTAAAAACTATGGTGTTTTCAGCTTTTGGAACTGTGAAGAGGAAGATGATTTGGTATGGTGGTTTTGCAATGGTATTTTTGACAGGGGTTGAGGTTTAGAGGATGTGAAAATCGGCCAAAAGAGATGAAGAAAATAGGAGGATTTTGACCAGAAGAAATCGGCACAAGAAACAACTTTCGGGATTTCGGCTTTTATGGCAATCGGCTATAGAGGTTTAGAAAAGAATGGGAATGAAAGAAGAGATGAGTAGAATGGTAGGAATGTTTCAAATTGGAGAAGAAAAGAAGGGAAAAGAAAATAGAAGAAGAGAGAGAAGAGAAGGAAGAATTCGCACTCAGAGATCTAACTTTATGCGTTTTTCGCTTTTTTATGATCGAGAAGAGAATAAAATGAAAGGGAAGGCTCTAGGTGGCTAACCCTAATTCGGCAAAACAAAAAGAAAACAAAGCTTACCCTAATGGCCATTCAAACCCACGACCCAACCTTCCTAAAGCCCTAATCGAATTTCCACTTAAGCTCTATCACATGCCCGGCACATGCACAAAAAAAAATAATAAAAGTAACAATACACTTACCTTGTGACTTGAACTCTGGCTCCCCCTAAACATCCACACGTCACTCCCCAAATACCTAGGTGGAGCCACATGCCACTTTACCACAGTTTTTTTTGTGTCCAATTTTACTACCTCAACTTTAAAAGCCCATATCGCCAGAACCCTCTCTCCCAAAATTAAAATTTAGGAATTGCCTCGAATTAAATTTACTCTTGGGCCTTTTTCCCCACACTATAAACCCTTCGTAATTTATTTAATTACTAAACTAAACATACGAAATAATAATAACATCCAAATTATTCGGGCCGTTTTCCACCCGAACCCAGACTCAAGGCCCAATACTTCCAGGCCCAAAAATCGGGGCGTTACACATAACGAGGCCATTGGACAAAGTAGTTGGATGAATAATTTTCGTAAAAAATATACAATAAGGAGTTTCCATTTATGGTACTTCTTGTGGACTGACTCTATGATTAAGTAAATTATGAATTATCGAAACGGTTCTTCTGGACATAATTACATTTATTAAAGCCTAATTGTATATGTTTGATTGGTCCCTCCACTAGCTCAACAAAACCTCGATCGAATTGCATTTGAATTAGAAGAAAATTTTACGACTTTGGAAATAATTTAATTGAGTTGACTTATTCGAAGTGGAATTAAATTAGGCGTCCGTGAGAATTGCTCAACTAGAGAATTTGATTAAAAATTTTTCTTGAAAATTTAATTTGGAAAATCTTAGTGATTTTTTAGAAAATTAATTTTGATAAAGTAAAATTAAATTAATCAAATTAATTAAAATTAATATGATATTTTTGGAAATTAATTTTCAAGTCAGAAAATTGGTCCAATGGGTAATTGACTTGAAAATTGGACCTGATATCGAAAATTAGGCCCAAAAACCCATATAGATATCAAGATCTAAAAACTAGTTGAACTGGGCCTAGTATGTGAAACCGGGCCGACGGTGGAGTACAAAAACTCATATTAAATCCTTCATTCTCGCCAACTTAGCTTTTCTAAAAGCCAAAGCCTCCATCGTCTTGGTAGCTAAGTAAAACAACCAATATACACCAATTAAAATAAAGGTATTCAAATCTTAAAACCCAAAATTTAGTACTATTCAAAAGCTTCTCAGAGGTTTCAGCTATTCTTACTTCTCTTTCTTCTAATTCACAAGTACAAAGAGACTTAGGAGCTTACCAGCCTACTAGATTTCTTGCTTTCTAGACTTGAGTGTCACATTTACTGCACTATGCAAAGCTTTTTTTAACTTTCTCTTTTCCAGAGCAACTGAAGAAAATGATGCAGATGAGAAAATTATACACAGACTTAGGAAGAATTTTTCCTTTATAGAATAAGACTTCTCACCTAAATATATAACTCTTCTTACACGGTCTTCGAACCTTAATTAGCCATCCATAGACAATCATTGTGTCTCCCACTATGGAACCAGCTGGTTTCAACTTAACCAAACCAGAATTGAAACTTAGCTAAGTACCAATCAGCCACGAAATTTCTCAATTTTTCTAATAGATCCCGTCAACTTTCTACTTTATTCAATTAACTCCCCACATTTCCTAAGGTTTGGGGCTTAAAAAAACTGGGTGTAACAACATACCATTATGAAAGTAACTCGACCAGTGCTCCTCCAAAGACCTTGTCATAAGTGTGTTAACCTTATAGGATATCTTTAATTTCTTTAGGATAAATTTATTCTCCCAATATGATCCTATTGTATCTCATGGTAACGATTGCATCTTCCTTCATGAAAAGTCAATTACTATCAAATAGTAATCAAGTCATTCATCACAAAGATGAATAACCGTGACCATGTTTACTTTCCGTCAACTATATAATGGAAATGAAAAAGATATCATTTACCCACATTGCAGGCTATGAATTCCATTATTGTGAATGACGCTACATACTACAGAAGTCGTATACCTAACACACAAGTTTTCGGTTCCTTATCTATCCGAACTCAGGCTTTTATTTACACCAAAATATACGAGTCATGCATGCATAGTCCGTCATCTACATAGGATTAAGGTATGCCATACTTTGAACATCACAATTGAATAAATCCATAAATGAATTCATGATCTATTCTTCTTGGGTCCAGTCCAATGTACTATCAGTCACATCTATGTCTCTATTTTCTTGGAGTTATTCGCTCTGATGCCTAAGACAAAACATTTCCCCAATTGGACTTGATAGACAACATATTAGTCTTTCAATCGATTTGCTCTTTTACAATTAGACAAAGGACATGTTTAGGTTCTACTAATACAAGCTGTCTTTCTGTATTACGATCCGACCACATAATACCGCTTAGTATTAGTTTAAACATTAGACAACCAATTAGCCAATATTTGCTTCTATTTTGCTTTGTATGCAAAAATCACATGAATAAATTATACAAAGTATATTAATATAATCCATGAATTATTTTATTAACCAATCTATTCGAAAAAATTACAAGTGTACATAGACGAAATGTAACAGCACGGTTTAGATCCTAGTCGGAACAGCGGTTTTGAGACCACAAATTCAAGTAAAAAATATTTTAATATTATTTTTGGTGTTTATATCATGTGAGTATATATGTGTGAAAATTTCGTGAGCTAATTTTATTGTTTAAGTGGTTAATTTGAGAAAAAGACTTAATCGCGTAAAATGTAAAAGTTACATTCTATATGTTAAAAGTGCCAAATTGTTATGGCTTGTTAAATGAGAGGTCTTTATGTTGTAATTATACCATTAATAGTGTAATATGACAAAAATGACCATTAAATGAATGAATTTAAATGGTTATTAATAAGGTTAATTTGGTAAATAGATTATTAATGTTATATTAAATAAAACTAAAGCCAAAATTAGTCCATTATCATCTTCTTCACACCGAAAATCAAAAGAAAAGAAATCTATTGAAGCATTTAGGTTCGGCTCTCATTTTTTTTGGTTAAGGTATGTATTGAGTTCGGTTTTTGATGATTTCTACGTTTTTGTGATTGTTGCTTTGAGTACTAGCTAGCCCATGCCTTAATTTTTGAAATTTTTGATGATTTTTTGAAATTCCATTGATGAATCCATGGGTTTTATGTTGTTTGGTGATGAATTTATGCAAGTTTGGAGTTTGATATACATGTTTTGTAAAGTGATTTTTGACAAAAATGTCAATTAGGGATTAAATTGGGAAAAGTGTAATTTGAGGGGTTAATTGTGAAATAAATGAAAGTTTTGGGCTGCTAGGGACCTATAGATAATTCTTCTAAGGCATGGTTTTGATGAATTTTGTGTATTTGAAGTTTTGTGTAATAAGGACTAAAATGTCAAAATGTGAAATGTTAGGGGCTAAAGTGCAAAAATGCTCAAATGTATATTTTAGATGAAATTGAATGAATAGGTGATTAAATAAGTTAATTTTGAATACATATAAATCAAGAAAAGAGGAACTCAGACTTAGATCGAGGCAAGAATAAAGTACTAGATTAATCGACTAGTTTCGTTGTTTCTACGACCGAGGTAAGTTCGTAGGTGTTAATTTCATTATAAAGGAATGTTATATGCTTTAATATTGTATAAAATGTGTTTATGAGATTGCGGATAATGTTTGAATTGTGAATACAACTATACGGAAGTGTTCGACGATGAAATCGACAAGCGAAACTTCTTGGTTAAACTTTAAGTACAGTGATGATGATAGTGTAATACTATTAAGTTAATGCATTGGCTTCAGGCCATGATATCGACACTTCGTGTGCAAATAATACCTTGATTTGGCTACGGGCCATGATATAGGTATTTTGAGAGGAGTTACCTTGATTTGGCTACGGGCCATGGTATAGGTACTCCGGAATAAGTTACCTTGATTTGGCTACGGGTCATGGTATAGGTACTTATCGATTGTGATTCGTGAGTGATCGATTTATTTTCCTAATGGTTCAATGGATAAAAGAATGACTTGTTTAAGAAAGAGGTTAATACGAGATGGTACAGGTACGTACAGAACTTATTTGAGCATTTCTTTGAACAAGATCAATGAGATGTTAATGAATCGTGTTTTGAGACATGATAAGAAGGTTTGTGTTAATGAGATATTGTTTTGGTAATGTGTATAAGATTGAATTATATTTATTTGATGAATTGAATTGCTTAATTATGAACTTACTAAGCTATGAAGTTTACTGTTTGTTATTTGTCTTGTTTTATAGATAATCAAAGCTAGCTTGGATTTGGGGATCATCAGGAGCATCGTCACACTATTGATCATTTGTTAGTACTTTTGAAGCTTGTATGTATGGTATATGGCATGAATAGGCTAGTGTAACATCCCGAAATAGGGCCTAAACGGAACAGTGGTTGCGAAACCACAAATCCGAGGTAGAATGTAACGCCTAATTTTCAAGTGGTGTCAAAATGGTGATTTGAGATCGCTAAATCGGACAAATAAGATTGAACAAGATAGTAACTTAATATTTATGAGTCAAGTAAGAATTAAAAAGAATTTGTGAAATGGTGAAATTAGTGAATTAAAATAATTTATTAGGTCAGACGGGTCAAAAACGAGGTATCGAGACCTCGAATTTGAAAATCGAGCTATAAATATTTTTATAAATATTTATGAAGTGTCATTGAGTTAGTATTAAAGTTTCATAGAAAATTTTGATGTTTGGATAGCAAATTAATTAAAAAGGACTAAATCGAAAATAGCTCAAAATTTGTTAAATTGTGAGTAAATAGCTTAAGTATTTAAAAGATGGATTTAAAGAGAAATTAGACCCAAAGGTTAATGGCTGGACGGTTTGGGTATGAAATAAGCAAGAAAACAATGTGAACAAGGGACAAAATTGGAATTAGCATAAAAGTTAATAGTAAAAAACCGATGTGATTGAAAATCTAGACATTTCTTCATCTTTCTCAGCCGTAAACGCCGTAGCAGGTCTCCTATGCTGGTTTTTCATATTTTGCACCATGTAAGTTCAATTTTACTATTTCTTAGTAATTTTATGTTTTTGTGACTTTTACAATTAGGTCCAATCATCTAATTCATTAGTTTTTGATTTGGTGGGTGAAATTGGAAGTTACCCTGGCTGAGTAAGGGTAGTTTATGATGAATTATTATGAAATTGAAGTTCTAATTTCATATTAAGGTTGTTTTATTAAGTCATTTTGATAGAAAATGGTATTTAGGACCTAATTGTGAGCAAAATTGTGAATTAGATGTTGGTGTTGAAATTCAGAATATCAAAGGCTGTGAAATAGTTTATATTGATAAAATAAAAGTGTTAATTTAGAAAAAATTAGTTCAATTGATGGGTGAATTGAGCAGGACTAAATTGTAAAACTGTAAATTTTGGGGTAAAAGTGCAATTTCGAATTTTGAACAGCATAAATTGTGAAGTGAAATAGAAATCAAATAAATGCTAATGAGTAGAAATATTTTATATTATAGATCAAGAATCCAAAGAAGAACGAGGAAAAGAAAAGTAAAGGACTAAATTGTAAGGTTTAGTCACATTTTGTATCAAGGTAAGTTTACAGTAAATAAATGCAATATTCTTTTATTTTACATTATTATTGTCAATTTCAGCATTTAAATATTATGTTATGAAAATATTTAAAGTCGAATTTAAGGTGAAGTGACAGAGAAAAGTGTTAGAAAGCCCCGTTGAACCCTAGGAATGTTAGGATATTAGGGTTGACAGTGATGAACGAAATGAGCCATGTAAGTCCATATTAGAAATATGGCTTTGGAGATAGGATTGAGCCATGTAAGTCCATATTATATATGGCATTGGAGACAGAATAATTCATGTAAGTCCATGTCAAAAACATGGCATTGGCAGGATATTGATAGACAGGAACGACCCTAGTATCCTTAGTATTCCGAGTGGTTCAACGGGTCAGGATACGAGTTAAATTACAGTGAATTAACAGCAAAGGAAAAGTAGATTATACTTATGAAAAGGAAAGGTCGTAAGAAAGAAGGTAAGGGAATAAAGAAGAAGATAGAAATTAAGAAGTAAAGAAATTTATGATGTTAAATGATATTATGCATAATTATCCATTATGTTGAATGTTGTGATTTATTTGCTTGTAAGCTTACTAAGCCTAGTGCTTAATCTCTTTATTTTCTTCTTCTTATAGTACTTATCTAGTCACTCGGGATCGAAGGAAATGTCGGAGGCCGATCACACTATCAAAGAAATAACTTCGGATAACTAGACGCTTTTGTTTTGGGTATGGCATGTATAGAAACTTAGCTACTTTTGGTATAATATGAATAATGAATGATGTATAAATACTTGCTAGTGATTAGCTAAGAAAATAGCTGATGATATACATGTTTATTAATATGTATGATTGAATGATGATTATCACATGAAAATTATGAAAAATGTGAAAGTAACCTAAAAACAGATTCAAGTAACAGAAATGATGTAACTTTGAAAAATCACTAAAAATTGTAGAAACATAGTTTGAAGATGAATAATATATGAAATTAAAGCTTATTATGTATATTTTCTTATGGAATAAGAAAAACAGGTAAAAGTATTATATTTTATGATATATCTGAGTTTTAGTGAAACAGGGTCAGAGCGATTTCTGGATCCTCTGTTTCAACTTTGGAAATTCACCATAAATTGTACAAAACTAATTAGAAGGTATAATTTATATGGTTAGAATTATTGTTGAATCTAGGTTTGGGAGAAACAAACGACTTAGTCATATGAATTTTGTACAGGAAGAAAAATGGTTTGTAGTAAGAAGAGGTCAGTGCAGTTGAGTTTTGAAATAGGGGAAACTTTAACTAATAAACTGTACTAATTGGCTAAGTTAAAAATTCTAGAAAAAAATTAGTAGATATATATATGAGTCTAGTTTCATGAAAAATTTACGGATCTTAATTTCGAGTTTTGAAACTCGAGAAATGAATTTTTAAGTAACCATGACGCAGAAAAACAGTTTATTCTGAAAATTAAAATAAGTGATTTAGAGTTGTTTAAAAGGTAAGATAAGTTTAGTAACACCTCAAGCTTGACTCCGATGATGGTTTTGGGCGTGGGGGCGTTACATTTATTGGTATCAGAGCAGGTTTAGTCAGTTCTCGGAACAGTTAGTGTGAGAAAAAGTCTAGCTATACATGCCATACTTGTATTTTGATAGTGTGACGACTCCTGACGATTTTTAAATATTTTGTTTTATTGTAATGGATCCCGAGTGAGCTGGTGATGATGATGTAGAAAGTAATGCGCCTGCTCCCGTAGAAGGGGTAGCGCCATCTGAAAATTAGGCCGTTACATTCTACCTCGGATTTGTGGTTTCGCAACCACTGTTCCGTTTAGGCCCTATTTCGGGATGTTACAGCTAGTGTCATTTTGGTATGTTTTGAACTATGATATTAGCCATGTGATTTGGCTTGTTAATGATGTAAATGTTGATATGTTTTAGCCAATTAAATTGGCTTAAGTTAAATGCTTGATAAGTGATATATGTGATGCAAATAATGCCTTTATATGTTGGCTTGTTTTGGTATGTTTGTCATAGTGGTAGATATAGTTAAATGGATATTGTTTAAGTTAGTTATCAATGTTTGAGTAATGGTAAATTGTGATGATTTTGGCATAATGATTTGGTATAATTTGAATATGGAAATGATTAGTTGAAATAGTTGATTATATATGATATGTTACGTATATGTTTTGGTGGGTTTTGATTGCTTATAAATGACTTGAAATAGTACCAAATAGGTTTGATTATTATGCATGATTGTAGGGTGGCAAATTGGCTTTTCAAATGACCTATTGTTGTCCACACAAGTAGAGACACGGGCATGTGTCTCGGCTATGTGCTACACACGACTATGTTATACGGCCGTGTGTCCCCTAGGGTAGCCCCACGAATTTAAGTCAGTCTCAAGCACGTGCTAGACACATGGACGTGTGGTTGGTTGTGTGACCTAAGTCAGTTTCGACCACGGCCAAGGCACACAGGCATGTCTCCGGCCGTGTGGTTCAAGTCAGTATGTATACTCTGTTTTCACACGGTCTAGGACATATGCATGTCTGGTAGCCGTGTGAGGCACACGGCCTGCTTACACGAGCGTGTGACTTAGGAATGTAAAATTTTTCTAAGTGTTTGAAAATTTTTAATTGTGATCGGTTTAGTCCTGAACCATTCTTAAGCATGTTTTAAGGTCATGTAGAACCTTATAAGGGACAATGTGAATGTTTGCGAATGGTTTTTGATAATGAATGTATAAATGTATGTGAATGGGATGTGTTATTCGGTAATGCCTTGTAACCCTTTTTTCGGCAAAGGATACGGGTTAAAGGGTGTTACACGAAAATACTACACTTAGGGCACCAGATTCAACAATTCTTTCATTAAATACCTTGTACTTTCAATCTATAGCATAATTTCTTAACAACTTTCAATTTATTCAATTTAGTCCTTAATGTCATAAATCAACTATATAGTTTAATCAGATTTCTAGTCATTTCCAAAATTTTTCTCTACTTTTCAACTTAACCTTAACATACCAAAACTTACACTTCTAATTCTCATCAAAATCAAGCTTTATTTCACCAAATCCTACTAATGGTAACTTAATATATACTTAACAATTTATAAATTAAGCTCAAATAAGTACAATTCTATAGAAAATTTGAGGACAATATTCAATTACATTACTTAACCAAAGTGTAAAAGAAAGTAAAAAGGGAAATTCTTTCTTTCAACCTTGGACGGCAACAAGAAGGAAGGATGATATGTTTTTTTCTCATCCACTCACATTTCATATTTATACTTAGATTAAAGTGTTAATTAACTTAAATTTTAACTTTATAACATGATTAATCTAATAATTAATCTTTCTTAATTAAAAGTCCCTTGGTTAAATAATCATTAAGTCCCTTGGTTAATTGCTAATCAAGTCCCTGTATATTTTCTAAATTAAAGTTCATTAGTGATTGTCCTTTACGATTTAGTCCCTATATTATAATTAATCATTTTCTCGATTTAATTTCTTGACCGTCCTCTAATATACTTTCATACTAAATACATAAATCATTCTATTCATAATTTTATGACTCGATTTACGAAATTGGGTTTCAAAAAAGCATTTTTTGACACTGGCTAAAATCGAGTCGTTACATAGACTTTGAGATATCAATTAGGGTAATGTAAATAAATTTTTTAAAAAAAGAATGCTATTTTATTTAATAATTTTCATATCTCAAACTAAACAATGACAAATTTTAAATTATTTTTAACATTGGACAAAGTGACCAACAAATTAAAATATTTTCTCAACATCAAATTTAGCTTTATAATGTTAGATGTTACAATCAACAAATTAAATTATTTATCATATTGAAGTTGTGTTATAAAATAAGTATAAAATGTTATAAAACGTGGTTGTTTGCTTGACACGTAGACTTGTCCGCAATCAACCTAGTGAGCTCTTCAAGAGCTCATCCGTTATGAGTGCCCACTACTTGCATGATCTCACCCTGCTCGTCCATAATCCTTTGAGGGGTATCTAAGACACATATAACCCTTAAGAGGGTACCATGTCACCACACATGACACCAAGTTACCTTAGCACGTTACATCAAAGAACCATATATTATATATAAGTGTAAATGAGCTATTCAAAAAGACACAGTAGAACAAACACTCAATAATTAGATATTTTATAGAATACATCAACAAAGATAATCATTTGACATTATAAAAAAGAGAGAAATGCGCAAAAGGCATGCACCATATCTTTCAAAATGTGTCTTTTAGCTAATTAAGCATTGTGTCGAAGAAGCACATAAAGCTCTTAATAGTGAAATTTCTAATGAAAAAAGCTATCAACTAGGCTTCACCATTATAGCAAACACAAACTCAAAATCCGTACCCTCTTGAATAAGCACTCCCTCCACAAAAACTAGTAAAACGATTTTCTCATCTCCCCCGCCTCTGTTTTCTTTTTCTTTTTCTTGCTAAAAAACTCCGTAACTGATTCAAAGCTCAAAATCCAAAACCCGTTCAACCCATTTACCACAAACAACAAATTCCAACCTGAAATTGAAATTCCTTACTATTGAGACAAGCAACCTGAAATCCCTTACAATAAATAGAAATGCTCAGCAATTCGAAAAAACCAAGCTTAGCTTTCTAACCCTAAATTGCCCTAAAACAATCAGATCAACCAATCAACCAATTTTTTTTCGAAAACTCATTTTTTTCACTTCTCCCTTCTAATGAAATACAAGCAGAGAAGCAAAGAGATGAAATTCTCACAATAGAGGTGAGATTAAGGGGAAAAATAACCTTACTCGTCTCAACTTTGGGGAAGCTTTTTACAATGTCGAGATCTCTGTCAATGATGGTTGTGGGATGAGAATAACTAAACGAGAACTAGGAGACAGGGTTGGGGTCTGGTGGTTTGAGGTGTTTGCTGAGGGAGAGTGGTAAAGGGCAAGAATGAGAGGTTATGTTTTTATTCTTATTCAGTGGAGGCTCTGTATTGCTATTCTTTACATTAGGTGCGGAATGGCTATTACGAGGAGGAGGCGAAATGGGAGATGAATGAAATTCTGTCGAATGAAGGATTCGGTGAACCAAACTAATGAATAGCTGCTTATCACTGAATCATCCAGGAATAGCTATTCATGCCAACCAAACATGCTCTAAATTTTTTTCTTATTTTGGATTTTAGTTTTCAATGATATTCACAATTACCATGTCCAACAAACATGTGCCACGTCCAAACCTCCCATTGGCCTAATGCTCAGCTAAACATGCTCCGCTCACGTAAGGCAAATCCCCCCGCCCTCAATAACTAAAAATGTAAATTATAAATATAAAAATAAAGTAAGTCTTTCTTTCTTTCATTGTCTGAGCCAAACGATCTCTCACTTTCAAAACCCAAATACAGTGCCAAAATCAGCAGATCCATTGATACTTCCACACTGAGATTTAGCTGAGGAGGCTGGAATTTTAATTCAGGTTCCTTTTCTTCTCCATTCCTTTTTACTTTATTTTTCCTCTTAAATTATCAATTCATAATCATTCACTTCAATTTTTGTTTTTGTTTTTGTTTTTTCTACAATACAGCCGAAGCCTCCTTAAATAAGGTTGAAATTACAGTGGCAAATATCTTGATGTGTTAGAGAAGGGTTGAAGGAATGATGAAAGGATGCAAATTTAATATACTGAAAGGAATCCATGTTTCTATTGCTCTCCTTACTCTGTGTTTTTTAGTTATAATGCTTTCGCCATGGAAGAATAATCCTTTTCTTACTACTCTTCTATTGGCCCAACAACGTTTTAGACAACCTTCTTCAGGTTTGGTTCCCCCACATCACCTTTGGCAATTTGCACATCTTTTTATTTTTTTATTTTGTAGTTCTGAATGTTTTCCATGAAGAATGGTTGGGTAGTCTAGCTGGGATGAACATTAAAACAGTTAATTATTGTTGGTTACTGTTTGAGAAGAAAAATGGAACTTCTAGGTTTGTAACTCATTAGGCTATTTAAACATATGAACTTAAAAGGAAAAGAGAGGCTA
The DNA here is from genome assembly GCF_025698485.1 of Gossypium arboreum. Taxonomy (NCBI): domain Eukaryota; kingdom Viridiplantae; phylum Streptophyta; class Magnoliopsida; order Malvales; family Malvaceae; genus Gossypium; species Gossypium arboreum. The sequence continues at coordinate 5,626,684 of NC_069073.1, read as the reverse complement.
GGAGGGGAAGGGATGAATCTTAGTCCTTAGGTAAGAAAGATACGTGCCTGGAGATGTAATTCGGAATTCATTTCGGTTATGATAATGTAAGATTTTGATTTCACTAAATGTGAAGATGAAGATGAAGTTCTGTACCCAGAAATGTAATTTGGAACTGAAATTTGTTATTGAATTGAAAGTGCATTAAAAGTTTAAAGGCACAAGAAGATTTCCAAAGCTGACAGCTGGGATGCTGAAAATTGTATGATGGATGGTTATATTCTGTAGTAAATATGACCCTTGAAAGGTTATATGGTTTAAAGAATCCCACGGGACCAGTCTCGCTAGTATGAAGCTATGAATCACATTGAGGTTCAATGATAAGTATTTTTTCATTTCTTTTAATGTTCAATTGAACTTTCTTATTTTTGAGTAACATTTGCAGCATTTGTTATTCTCGAGATTGCTTATTTATATGCATTTTACAAGAACTTAGATGATATAGATCAAAAAGAAAAGATTAATATTCCTGGACAACATCATAGTTTTATGTAGCACTCACTGAGCTACCTCCATGTACAGGAGGGCAAAGTAGCAGAGTCATGATTATATTAGCTTCTTGATCCATGAACTTTCATTTCCTTATATCTTTTAATGGGAAAAATAACACTCAATTTCCATTTGAAAATTGTTAAGACGGTATAGATCCTGTTTAGGTGGTAGTTATGGTGTATGTTTCAACTGGGATGAATAAATCCTTTCTTACTACTCTTTTATTGCCCCAACAACATTTTAGACAACCTTCTTCAGGTTTGGTTCCCCCCACTCCACCTTTGGCAATTTGCACATCTTTTTATTTATTTTGTATTTCTGAATGTTTTCCATGAAGAATGGTTGAGTAGTCTAGCTGGGATGAACATTAAAACAATTAACTAATTTTGGTTACAATTTGAGAAGAAAAATGGAACTTTCAGGTTTGTAACTCATTAGGCTATTTAAACATATGAAGTTAAAAGGAAAGAGAGGTTAGGAGGGGAAGGGATGAATCTTAGTCCATAGGTGAGAAAGATATGTGCCTGGAGATGTAATTCAGAATCCATTTCGGTTATGATGCATGGAAAAATGGTTCTAAGAATACATGTAAGATTTTGATTTTTCACTAGATGGGAAGATGAGGATGAACCTATGTACCTGGAAATGTAATTTGGATCTGAAATTTGTTTTGGAATTGAAAGTGCATTAAAAGGTTGAAGGATCAAGAAGATATGCAAAGCTGACTGCTGGGATGGTGAAAATTGTATGATGGATTTTTATATTCTATAGTAAATATGACCCTTGAAAGGCTATATGGTCTAAAGAATCCCATGGGACCGGTCTCACTAGTATGAAGCTATGAATCACATTAAGGTTCAATGATAAGTATTTTGTCATTTCTTTTAATGTTGATTTGAACTTTCTTATTTTTGAGTAACATATGTTTGCAGCACTTGTTACTCTCGAGATTACTTATTTATATGCATTTTTCAAGAAGTTAGATGATATAGATAAAAAAGAAAAGAATAATATTCCTGGACAACATCATAGTTTTATGTAGCACTCACTGAGCTATCTCCATGTATACGAGGGCAAAGTAGCAGAGTCGTAATAGTATTAGCTTCTTGATCCATGAACTTTCATTTCCTTATATCCTTTAATGGGACAAACCACGATCAATTTCGAAAATTGTTAAGACAGTATGGATCCTATTTAGGTGGTAGTTATGGCATATGTTCTACTGGGATGAATAAATGATCCAAGAGTATGCTATATGAGATGCCTTTTGGATGCTAAGGGTTCTGAAGTTAGCTGGCAAAGACCATTTGTTCTGCTGGGTTCTATTTGATGGATATACGGACCATGGTTTACTAGATATTAACGAATGAAATATTTGAATTGAACAATATTTTTCTAAACTTAATATTAAATTCATTGACTTTTTAATTTTCTTGTTGCACATAGACTTGCTTGTGGACGCACCAAATAATTCTTCAATTTCCAGGAGCCGTGGAGGGCATACAGAGGAAGCCAATAAGTCATTTTTGAAAAAAGAAGCAACAAGGATGGGAGAACATCATAATTCTTCTTCATCAACAGAACCTGTAACCACATTCTCTTCTGAAGATAATGATAGTGATGAGGAGGAGTTATCCCCCCAAAATGCAGGTTGAGTATGAAATAAATAATCAGTTTTAAGTAAATCTTCCAACTTTCTTTTATGAAAAATATTCTTATCACTAGACTTCTTGTTTTAAGTTTGCAAGCTAAGACATGCAGAGTGAAATTTTTTTACTTACATTTAGGTGACCGAAGCACATTAGCTGTTATTTGTGATTTGAGATGAACGAAAGTGCTATACTGAAAGCCTTTATTAAAATGGTTTAATTCCTAAATCAAATGGGCGATTCTGGAAAATTTGGGTTTTTGATGATTAACGGAGCAGAGAAGCTTACAAATCTGTTTTCATGAGAGTTAACTAAGATTTTGGGGGATCATGGGGCTGCATCTAGATTAAATCTACTTTGTACTGATAATTGTTGCTCCTTTTTTCTTCTGTCTCCCACTGGATCACTTTAATACAGGGTACATTTAATTAATTACTTGTTTGTCAAAGGCTTATGGTGTTGAGTCATTGTTAGGGCAAGAGTGGGTGCTTAAATCTGATTAGATTTAAAAGATTCAGCTTTAATGCCTGGCTGATTGAAATTAATCACACATTTGTACTAAATCTGCATAGCTGCTAAAATTGGGGACCATATCTACTAGTTAGTGTTAAACTTGTGCTCATTAAAGGTTTATATAAGGGGTGTGCCCTCATAAGAGTAAAATGAACCTGTTGCAAATATGAAAAGGTTGATAAAGGGTAGCAAGTTATATGCCTGAAATTACTTCTGAGATCCTTCAAGTGTCAAAAATTCCTAGAGGGACAGTTACATAAAACTAAAAGTGTGTGCACATTTTTAAATGAGCTAGAAAGTCTTCTAGCTTTCTTGCGTCTTCTAAGAACTTAGATTGTAGAATGGGAAACTGTAAAACTGGTTAATGAATTTCTCCTAGAGAGAATAACATGATATAGAATTTGGCCAGAAGTGAACCGTAAGTGACATAGAAGTACCATATGCCTTTTGAGTTCTATTATAGGAAGTAATGATTCTTCTTTTGTATCTAATAATAACGTTTATAAATTATATGCCATATAATTTAACAAACTTCACTGAAGTTTAATAAATTAGGATATACTGAAAGATCTGCACGGTTCTTTATTACTAATTTACTATTATTTCTTTCATCATTCTATTTTATAATCTTTATGCTCTGTTAATAGCTCATTAGTTGCAGGCTTCAATTTTTTTTATTTATGTTTGTAGCATTTAAATTTATTGAGAAGCTTCTATGGATGAAATTTTAAGTTTTTCAGGTGCCTTCATGATTTATCACTAAGCATTTCCACTTTTTGGTCACTCAGATTGCAATTTTGCCAAGGGTAGATGGGTTGCTGACAGCAAGCGGCCATTGTATTCTGGGTTTGGATGTAAACAATGGTTATCAGTAATGTGGGCTTGCAGACTAACCCAACGGACAGACTTCTCTTTTGAGGGATATCGGTGGCAGCCTAAGAATTGTAAAATGAAAAAGTTTAACCGGTTTTCATTCTTGAGAAGGTAAGTCTTTGTGTACGGTTTCTTGTTATTGCTTCTTCCCATGCCCTTTCCCAACATAGCTCTCTTTTTCCTCCTTATGTTCCTTAAGGTGGTTAGTTACCAGTCATATTCTTGTAAATAAATGGTCAATATTAATATTTTTTATCGTTCTTAGTAGATCTTGTCCTAAAAGAAAAAAAAGGATATTCTTTTAATGAACCTCTGCTGTTATCGGGACAGTAGTCACCCTTCACTGCTTTTCCTTTATTCTCTAATGTTTTCTGCCAACACAAAATGTATCCTTAATATTCTTGCTATCCTTTTCCTATTTGGTACTAAATGCATCTTACTATTCACTACTGACCAAATTCACCATGTTTTGGAACACTATGATTAATAAAGATTACCAATGGTAGCACACTAACACTGCCTTACGTCACATGCTACTGCTTTTCCTAGATTTTGTATTCTTTCTTCACTGCTTAGCTGGAAATTCCTTATTTTATGATGCTTTTTCTTTTTCTATTGTCTTATGTGAAATTTCTCAGTTTTAAGTTTGTTAAGATCACTTAGCAGGCCTCTTTTTTCTATTCTAACCATGGTTGTAATTTTCAGAATGCGGAATAAAACAATTGCCTTTGTAGGAGACTCATTAGGCAGGCAGCAGTTCCAATCCATGATGTGTATGGTCTCAGGCGGGGAACATATTATATATGTTGAAGATGCTGCAAGGGAATATGGGCTTGTTAAACCTCGTGGAGCCAAGCGTCCTGATGGATGGGTCTACCGTTTCACAAAAACAAATACCACCATTTTATATTACTGGTCAGCTAGCCTCTCAGACCTGGTTCCTATAAACAGCACAGACAAAGCCTCTGATGTTGCCATGCATTTGGACCGTCCACCAGCTTTCCTGCGACGATACCTTCATCGTTTTGATGTATTAGTTTTGAATACAGGTCACCACTGGAACAGAGGGAAGTTTGAAGGAAACCGTTGGGTGATGCATGTTAATGGGAAGCCCAATGAGAATAAAGAATTTGAAGATATTAGGAATGCCAAGAATTTCACAGTGCATAGTTTCGTCAGGTGGCTAGATTCACAACTTACATCACACCCACGGCTGAAAGCTTTCTTTAGGACAATCTCTCCAAGGCACTACCGCAATGGAGATTGGAACACCGGAGGTACTTGCAATAATACCATTCCCTTAACCAATGGTAGCGAGGTCTTGCAAGATGGATCTAATGACAAAGTTGTGGAGAGTGCTGTTAGGGGCACAAAGGTAAAGCTTTTGGATATAACTGCGATTTCTGAACTCCGAGATGAAGCTCACATGTCTGGTTACAGTATTAGGCCGACTCAGAGTGTCAATGATTGCTTGCATTGGTGCCTACCCGGCGTACCAGACTCATGGAACGAAATCCTTATTGCACAGATATAGGAACTTCCATGCATATGGTGTGAAGAGGGAGTTTTATGAAGATACAACACGGAGCTGGTATTAAAATTACCTTAAATTCTTTCATATTTCCTCTCTTTTTTACTTGATTAGAGACTAGGTAAATCATTTCTCCTTTTTCACCACTGAGAATGTCATTGTTGAAAACCAAAATGTATTTTGAACAGCTTGATGTCTACGGTAACCCAACAAATAAACACATGCAATTCAGCATTTGATTTCCATTGTATTTTTATTGTATGTACATTTATCACCTTACTCATAATTGAATTTCAATCCTTCCTTTTACTCCAGGTCTTGGTTTTCATATTAAAATTGTAATTAACCTTTGATGTTCATTTTTCATATTAATTTTTCTTTTTCTTAAAGAAAAATTGTTCCATTATCTTCTAATTTAATTTCTTAAATTGAATGTATAAAACAAAAGGGTCAGAGACATGAAAATTGTTAATATTATATATAAATTAAAATTTAATATTATATATCATGTATATTTTAATTTCAAAACTTGATATCTAATTTTTTTAAGGACACTTGCAAGTTGGTTGTGTATATAAATTTTTTGGTTTTTTTTTTTCTATATTTGTACACGAAATTTGGACTTTTAGTTAATTTGGAAATCTTTTGCTCTTTGAAAAATCTAAGCCATTAGATCAAAGCGCTTTTGGAAATATGTTTGGCCACCGGACACGATGGCTGACATGACGGCGGTTTGATGGTTGGGTGCCTGTTTCAGAAGTTGGGCTTTGCCAATCGTAAGTGACCCTTTTAAACATAATAGATTCAGAAGTTTGGTGCCCGAATTTCTTTTTCCTTTCCAATTCCTGAAGACTAAATTCTATTTAAAGATATAATTCTGTTTTCATTTATTTCCTCTAATTCCCAAAATTATCTTAAAAATATCCTTCTTGCAATTAATTTCAATTTTGGATTTAAGTTTTGTAGTTTTAAAACCAAAAGAAGTTGCAAGATTGATGAAAAATTTCAGATTTGATTCTTAATTTATATATTTCATGTAATATTTATTGTTTATATCACTAATTAATTATGACGTAAAGTATTCTTTACCAAAAGAAGAATTATAATACAAAATGTCACATCAATAATGAAATCCCATTCATGTATTAATTAATAATTTACTTTTCAATTTTCAATGTCAAATCACTATATGAACTTATTTCAAAAATATTTTCATGTACTTTAAAGTTGTTTTCAAGCTTTTACTTATTTAATTTGAGAAATAATTTTTAATTAAAAGTGTTTTTTTTTACCTATAATATTTCGTTTTTGCATATAAAATATGACAATAACAATGAAGAACTAGTCGATAGTGTAAGAAGAGTAATATAAAAGAATATTATATAGTTAATATTTAAAATATATAAATTATGTAAAATATGAGATAATGTAATGAAATCAACATACCATGCATACATACATATCAACAAGCACATAAAGGATTGCTTTTATAGTAGGTATTATTGATATTGGAGTATATATATAATATTGAGACATACAATTTATCCAACACAAAGGAAGAGCAGAGGAGGCACTTCCTACTAACAAGGTTCATTCTGTTTTCCTCTTTAACATTTTTCCATATACATTCTAGTATTACTATATTTGATTCATGCTATGCATGCATACTTGCATTATTGCATCTTCCTGCATGCTGAATACTAATGATGTATATCGGCAGCGGAGAGGATCGGAATCAGAAAAGTAGTGACTATAACATCACATTGTGACCGTTGTTTAAATCGGTGGTACCGAGGATCTAATTCATTCGGAATGTGTTTGTTTCTTTTGCAGTGCAGAAGAGGAGATGAAAGGAGGAGATGGTTTCAGAACAACTGGAAAGAAAATCTCTGTGGCTCTGCTTGCTCTGGTTTTGATGACCTTATTGCTTTGGGATTGGGAGACCAATCCTTTTGTTTATACACATGTATCAACCCAATACCAGTCCAACACACCTCCTGGTTTGTTTCCCATTTCATTCTTCTTTATATCTATTTTTAAGTTGTTGAATTTCAGAATCTATGTGCATGCTATAGCTATGTTGAAGTTGGTTTGAGGTTTTACGAAAGTTGTACGCCTAGCTGTTTCAACCATTACTCAAGCTTTTCTAGCTTCAATGGATATTACATATGAAGTATGCATTCATTGCGACCCAAATAACTCCACAGAGCCTATGGAGCCTGCTGAGACGAAAACTGATGGAAATAAGTATCAATCACTTGAGAAAGAAGAAGGGAAAGAGCCAATGGAAAATGGTGATGATTTTGAAGCTGAGATGATAGATGGTAGCTTTGTAAATGAGACAGCCTCAGTCGATACAAAAGGTACACGAGAATGCAATGCGATGCATATTCTTCCTTGTATAACTAATGAAGGATGTAGAGGATTAAATTGTATTATATCCATATTTGCAGTCTGTAATTATGCAAGAGGTAGATGGGTTGCTGATAGCAGGCCGCCTTTATATGCTGCTCAATGCAAGTATATGGAAAGGAAGTGGGCATGCAGACTCTCCAGTCGAACAGATTTCTCCTACGAAGGTTATAGATGGCAGTCCGTAGATTGTCAAAAGCCAGAATTTGAGGCCTCTCATTTCTTGGAAAGGTAAGCAGTTTAACGCAAACACACACACACACACACACACACACACACAAAATAAGATCAAAGAGACTCCCATTGCAGGTACTTTATCCTAGTTAATGCTTGAGTTGTTTAAAAGAATAAGCTTGTATCACACACATATATATATATATATATATATATATATATAACAGGATGAAAGACAAAATAGTTGCCTTTGTTGGAGATTCATTGAGCAGACAGCAATTTGAATCCATGATGTGCATGCTCACCGGGGGCCAAGAGAGCTCTGACATTGAAGATGTTCAGTTCCTATACACCGGAGAGATCCATCACCCTGGTTGGGGTTACCGGTTTCGGAGTACCAATACCACAATCTTGTATTCTAAGTCAACAAGACTGTGTGATCTAGAGCCTATTAATGCCACCGATCCAAACACCCTTAACGCCATGCATTTGGACCGTCAGCCAGCTTTCATTCGAGAAAACATCGATCACCTTAATGTATTAGTCATGAACACGGATCAGCATTGGAGAAAAACGTTGGTTAGCTGGGACAACGAGGTGATGTACGTGAACGGGGCGCCTGTCCAAGACAGAAATCTCAAGAACATCTCCAATGCCATGATTTTTAAAGTGAACAATATAGTAAAATGGCTTGATTCTAAGTTGGCGTCGAATCCCAACTTGCAAGTTTTCTTTAGAACAAAGTCGCCAACGCACTTTTTCAAAGGCGACTGGGACACCGGCGGTAGATGCGATAACACCATTCCGATGACCAGAGGGAGTGAAGTCTTCGAAGATGAATCGAGCGACAAGGTTGTAGCTGCTGCCGTTAAGGGTACCAGGGTGAAGCTTTTGGATATAACTGCTCTATCTGATCTAAGAGATGAGGCTCACAATTCATATTATGGTAAAAAATCCCCTGACTGCTTGCATTGGTGCTTGCCTGGTGTTCCAGATACTTGGAATGAACTACTCAATGCACAGCTCTAGAAATATATGCTTGCATTTATATGACATTCTTTAGATACATTTTGATTTATAAATAACATTTACATCTACATATATTGTAACATCCCGAAATTTATTATAGTATGAAAGTAGTGGAAAGTCGAGGTTTTATTCTCGATACAGTAAAATAAAGGTGATAACAAGGAGGAAGTTAAGTGAAGATAAGAAAAATTAATTAAGAGGAGAATTGTGAGATATTAACTTAACCTGAGGATTAAATCGCAAACGAGGAAAGTTCTATGACTCAAGAGTAAACATTCAAAGTTTAAGGGGTTAAACTATAAATATGAAAAATTTTAAGGGCCAATAAAGCAAATATATTAAGAGTGGAAGGATCAAAAAAAAGTAAAGCAAACAGATGATTACGGACTAAATTGAATCAATGGAAAAGGAGGGATTAGAGGTGAAAATATACCAAAAGTAAATAAGATACATGGTGGTATTATAAGAAAAGTGAAAGGACAAAATGGTAAATTAATTGAAAAGATATTTATGAGTAATGGTAATATTGTAATGAAATGGAAAGGTAAAATGGTATATAGCCTAAATATATTTTTTTTGGATAGATAATTTGATGGAAAAGTGTAGAAGAATGGAGAAAGAAAAGATGAAATGGCTATAAAAAGCCGTCAGCCCTTTCATGTTTCACGTAAGCCACTATTTTCTACCATTTTCAACTTTTATTTTTCTTGCAAATAAGTCTTTTTCACCAAATACAAGCTAAATAAGTTAATTCCTTCTAAAATTTTCTGGGAAACAATAAAAAAGAGTAATAGCCACATCAATTTCATTAAAGGAGCATTCATGAAAGTTTTAGAGGAAGAAGAAAATCAAGTTAAAGTTTGATTTCAAAAGGTTAAAATATGAGTGTTAATGTTTTATGTTGTTTTTAAATTTGGTAGTGATAGAAAAATATAAATATGGTGTTAAAGTGAAGATTTCTTGTAAGAAAATATTGTGTTTTTAACATGTTGATGAAGAGAGAAATTGAGAAAGAAAATTAAATGACAAGAGAAGAGAAAACAAGTGATTTTGGATAAAAAAATAAGTACTCATGTACTTCCTTATTATTTAAAGATTAAAATATTTGGTAAAACATATAGTAAGTAAGTAAAATTAAGTACGGAAAATTTAACATATGAATTGAGAAAATATGATAAAAAGAATAATCGAGGTACTAGGAAATGATGAAAAATATTTAAAATATAAAATATGTGGAATTATGATAATAAGGATTAAGTTGTAAAATTTGAGAATTTATGTGGTAAAAAATAAAAGAAGTGAAATGCATAGAAATGTGCCATGGGAAATGAGATACTTAAATAGATTACGTGCCTAAAATGTTATAAGGAAGAAAATTTGATTAGATATGATTAATTAATGAATATTGAATTTTTATAACAAAATGGATTAGATTAGAAAAGACATAAGAGTTTACAAGAAAATATTGATAAGAAAAAATAAATATTGAAATTCAAATTACAATTATTCTTTAAGTTGTGGAAAATTAAGAAGTAGTGAACTTGTGAAATTTATGTTAGAAATAGTAAAAGTGAAGTGTATATAAATTTGGTATGTGAAAATAGATATCATGGTGAATTAATGGATTAAAGTACTAAATGATAATGAATTTTGAATGGAAGACAATTTGAAATGATATTAAAATAAATGTAAAATTTTGAGGTATAAAGGATTAGATTGTAAGTTCATAAAAGTTCTACATACAATTATTGATAATTGTAAAGATGAAGAAACTGCAAGATAGATGGTGAATTATAAATCGAAACTTTATTGATTAGAATATCATATCATTATAAGTATTTTTTTTAAAAAAATCGTGAAAATGAAGACTATAAGTGTTAGAAATACAGTTAAATCGTGATATTCATGAAATATAATATTCGTGTTTAAATGATATAAATTCAATATTGTGAAATGCTTATGTAGACTAATATTGAATTCTGTGGATATAGTTGGCATGCCATAAGAACTCAAGCGCTACTATGCTATCGTGATCTACGTGATCTCAACACTTCGATACTTCGTGTTAAAGCACTTTGGTGCTTCATGTTATCCGATATGTTTCGTGTATCCATTCAATTCAATGTCTCTGGCACGGTCTAACGAAGAAGTTGTGGTAAGTATTTGAAGAAAAAAAAAGTGAGAATGATACATAAAATGATTTTGAGATATTGTGAATGTGTTTAATGGAATTTAATAAAGAAATTTAATGAAGATATGGGCTAATATGTTACAAGTGTAAAAATAATATGTGAAAGAAATGATAAAGGTTAGTGACGAATTATGAAAATTATGTTAATTGGTGAAATGTGATACATGCATTAAAAAGAGTAGTAAATTCTAATTGCCGACTTGTTATCATAAGGACGAAATTGTGAAATAAGTAAAAAGTGAAATCAGTATGATAATAAGAAATTAAGATGAAATAAGGTAAATAAACAAAGAAATGAAATATTAGGAATTAAAGACTTTAATAGATTTCGATATCATGGGTCCTTACTAAGTTGTCACAAGCTTAACGCGTTGTTTTCTAATGCATAGGTACAAGTTAGACATTAAGCATTGGATTCAGAAAAAAAAAATCGACCTCAACTCATCTTATCACATCTGTCAAGCCCGAGCAAGAGTAGATGCAAATATTTTGGTTTAGATATGGCATGTACATAGGCTTGTTAAGTTATGAATAGAGTTAGTTATTTAAAGGACTAAAATGTAAGATTTTACAAATCCTACTGATTCCGTGAATGATTAGAAATTAGAGAATGCTCAAACTAAATTAGATAAAGAATTATATCCAAGTTAATTAGTATATTTAAGTGAAGAATTTTAATGGGTCTTAGGTGAATTAATTTGGTTTCAAAGTATTAGACTATTTTGAATAAATGTAGGGGTTTTTTTAGCAAAATTTCCTAGTGCTTTTGAGCAAAAATTGCCAAAGTATCGATACTTTGCCCTAGTTTTGTACAAAAGTCATATTTTAAACATTTTCAAGCATAGTTGGTTAACCAGTAATAACCCTGAACACTGGGAATAATAATATTGAATGAATTTGATGAAAACTTTATTAGTTAATATTTAAATTTATTAGTGATTAGTCAAAATCGCTTTGGCATCAAATGTAATAGCCTGAATTTTTAGTGGTGTCAGAACAATGATTCGAGATCACTAAATCTGACAAATGAGTAGAAAATATTATTAATTTAGTGAGTATAAGTTAAATGTGAAGTTAGGAAAATTTTTGAAATAGTGAATAGTGTACTAGAAATAAATATTAAAATAATTAGAATCGAAAACGAGGTATCGAGAATTCAAAAATTTTAAACCAAGCCATAAATATTTTTATAAATATTTATGGAGTGTTAATAAGTTAGTATTAAAGTTTCGTCAAGAAATTTTAAAGTTCCGATAGTTAATTGAACAAAAAGGACTAAATTGTAACAAATATAAAATTATGGAAAATGAGTAAATAGCTTAAATGATAAAAGAAAGAGGGTTTAAAAGGAAAATAGACCCAAGGTCTATTTGGGCTGGACAGAAAGGGCATGAAATCAGCAAGAAAATAAGGAGAATTAAGGGCAAAATTGGAATATTGTAAAATTTACTTAATGAAGCTAGGACTAAAGTGGAATTATCTAGATTTCTCTTTATTTTTCTGCATTCTCATCAGCAAAAAAAAAAAAAAAAAACACCATAGAAGGGTTTCCTTAAGCTGGTTTTTCATATTTTTACTGCAAGTAAGTTCAATTATTGATTGTTTCTTGAAAGTTTTGTGTTTTTGTGACTTTTGCAACTAAGTCCTCTTGTTGAATTCATTAGTTTTTGATTCTATGAAAGAAATTGAAAGTTTCTATGAGTATGTGCTGGAATTATATAATGATTTGGCATGGAATTAAAGCTTTAAATTGTTTATATGCCGATTTTATTGAAAGAAATGAATAGAAAGTGAATGTTTGAAACCTAATTGCAAAAGAGTTTGAAGTTAGGGTTTTATGTGGAAATTCTGAATTTCAATAGTTGTGAAATAACTTATAATTTCTAGGTAAAGTATTAGTTGAGAAAAATTAGCTTAATTGAGGGGTTAATTGAGCAAGGACAGAATTGTATGAACTGTGAAATTTGGGGCAAAATAGAAATCAATATTTTGCACTAAAATAGTTTTGGACAGCAGCAGTAATCTAACTTTGAAAAATCATCAAAAATTGTAAAAATTGAATTAGAGTATGAATAAAATATGAAATTAAATCTTATTGAGTCTAGTTTCTTATAAAATAAATGATGTAAGTAATAGAATTGTAAATCATGAGATATAATAAATTTTGTGAGACAAGGTTAGAATAATTTCGGGTTCCCTTGTTCTTATTTTGGAAAATCATAAAAAAATTGTAGAAAAATAATAGGGGCTTAAATTTATATGTTTAAAATCCTGAATGAATCTATTTTCAAGAGGAATAAATAGGAACATCATCCGAATTCTGTACAAGGAATAATTAATTTTTAGTGAAGAAGGGTCGGAACTGTCAAATAGCAGAACATGGGTGAATTTAAAGAATAAACTGTACTTATTAGCTAAACCAAAAATTCTAAAAATTTTATGATAAGAAGATATGTAAGTCTAGTTTCAGGAAAAATTAGTAGATCCTAATTTGACATTCTGTAGCTCAAGATAAAAATAATTTAGTAACTATGACACGGATGGACAGCGTTGAATATACATAAGTAAATAGTGAAATTATAGATAATGTTACTTATAAGCGGGCTATAAACATTAAGGATGAGAAATAGAGTGAACGTGAAGTCAATACTAATAAGTAAACAGTAAAAATTTTATATGTTTGGATTGGTCTCGGTTTTAAAATGGATCGGAACCAACCAATCCATTTTAACCAATTTGATACCAAATCATACTTCTATTATAATTATACCATTTAACATATTCATTAAAAAAATCTTAGCATTGACTTATTAATATTGACTTTACCTTCACTCTATTTTACATCGTTAATGTTTATAACCCGCTTATAAGTAACATTATCTATAATTTCACTATTTACTTATGTATATTCAATGCTATCCATCCGTGTCATAGTCACTAAATTATTTTTATCTTGAGCTACAGAATGTCAAATTAGGATCCACTAATTTTTCCTGAAACTAGACTCACATATCTTCTTACCATAAAATTTTCATAATTTTTGGTTTAGCCAATAAATACAATTTATTCTTTAAAGTCACCCCTATTCTTCTATTTGACAGTTCCAACCCTTCTTCACTGAAAATTAATTATCTCCATGTACGGAATTTGGATGATGTTCCTGTTCGTTTCTCTTGAAAATAGACTTATTCAAGATTTTACAAATATAAATTTAAGCTCCTAATTATTTTTCTACAATTTTTTATGATTTTCCAAAGTCAGAACAGGGAACCCAAAATCATTCTGACCTTGTCTCACAAAATTTATTATATCTCATGATTTACAATTCTATTGCTTACAACATTTCTTCTATAAGAAACTAGACTCAATAGACTTTAATTTCATATTTTATTCATCTTACAATTCAATTTCTAAATTTTTGGTGATTTTTCAAATTTAGACTACTGTTGCTGTCCAAAACTGTTTTAGTGCAAAATGTTGATTTCCATTTTGCCCCAAATTTCACAGTTCATACAATTCAGTCCTTGCTCAATTAACCCTTAAATTAAGCTAATTTTTCTCAATTAATACTTTACCTAGAAATTATAAGTTATTTCACAACTATTGAAATTCAAAATTTTTACATAAAACCCTAAATTCAAACTCTTTTACAATTAGGTCCCAAACATTCACTTTCTATTCATTTCTTTCAATAAAATCGGCATATAAACAATTTAAAGCTTTAATTCCATGCTAAATCATCATATACTTCCAGTAGATACTTATAGAAACTTTCAATTTCTTTCATAGAATCAAAAACTAATGAATTCAACAAGTGGACCTAGTTGTAAAAGTCACAAAAACACAAAAATTTCAAGAAACAATCAAGAATCGAACTTACTTGCAGTAAAAATATGAAAAACCAGCTTAAGGAAACCCTTCTATGGTGTTTTTTTTTTTTTTGATGAGAATGCAGAAAAATAAAGAGAAATCTAAATAATTCTACTTTAGTCCTAGCTTTATTAAGTAAATTTTGCAATATTCCAATTTTTCCCTTAATTCTCCTTATTTTCTTGTTGATTTCATGCCTTGCCGTCCAGCCCAAATAGACATTGGGTCTATTTTCCTTTTAAACCCTCTTTCTTTTATCGTTTAAGCTATTTAATCATTTCCCATAATTTTGCATTTGTTACAATTTAGTCTTTTTTGTTCAATTAACTATCGAAACTTTAAAATTTTTTGAAGAAACTTTAATACTAACTTATTAACACGCCATAAATATTTATAAAAATATTTATGGCTCGGTTTAAAATTTCTGAGGTCTCGATACCTCATTTTCGATTCTAATTATTTTAATATTTATTTCTAGTACACTATTCACTATTTAAAAAATTTTCGTAACTTCACATTTAACTTATACTCACTAAATTAATAATATTTTCTACCCATTTTTCAGATTTAGTAATCTTGAATTATTGTTCCAAAACCACTGAAAATTCAGGTCATTACAGATGACATGGTGGTGATATGATGGTTTGGTGTCGATTTCTAGGGTTGGACTTTGCTAATAACATGTGAATTTGTACCCACAAATTTTGAGTCGAAAGAAAATTCTGAGTCAAAGTTATTGATGACTTCATAAAAAAGTTACAATTTTGAAAACTTTTCAAATACAAAGAAAAATATCTTTTTTTTTTCTCTTTGGTTTGGCTTCGATTAAAGGGTCGTTTGACTTAACCTTGGATAGATGTGGATTGCTTCAAGTATTGTATTGAATTGCTTTTGAAATGAGTTTGAACCTCCTTTTCTCAGTTGAAACGAATCGAAAGGTGACTTTCTTCGAAAACAACTTTTGACTTTTTCTCCGCAGTTGAATCGGATCAGAATGTAACTTTTCTTCAGAATTGATGTGGCACTGTCGAGCCCAAGTTTAGTTCTACTTGGAAAAGGGCACTTTTGAGGGTTTGGAAGCATTCTAAAGCCTATATAAACACCCTAGAAGAGAAGACACACAGAGTAGAAGGCACGAAAGTACTCAAGATTAGCTATCAGAATCACCTCGGAGGCAGGATCTACGTCAAGATTGAAGATTTCCATCCAATTTCGTAGAAGTTCTTTAAGTTTCTTTATGTTTTGTTGTTTTCCATACTTTGAGATGTTTTCCATTATTATCATGAACTAAACTCCCTAAATACCTAAGGGAGATGAAACCTAAGACGAATCTTATTACTTTTTGATTTATATGATAAATATTTGTTCTTATTTTTAATTGTGAGTTTTAATCCTTGCTTTAATATTCCAGGATATTAATTTAGGTTTTTGATGTGCTTATTTAGTGGAAGAAAAGTCCCTATTTAAGAGTAGATCATTCATAATTAATCGGAGTTGCATGCGATCCTAGAGATAGGACAACATAAATCTGCCGGATTAGAGTCAAATCTAATTAGGAAATCCATAGATCGAGTTAATGTGACCTTAGGGGTTCTAATTAGAAAGAAATTTCAATTAATCAACCTAGAGTCAGTTGTTTTTAGTCTCGAAAGGGATATTAACATAAATAAGAGATTTCTCCAGAATAAGTCAAGTGAATAAATCGTCTAATTCAAAGGTAATAAGTGAAGTCTAGGTGGATTCTTTCTTGGGTATTGTCTTCTCAATCGGTTTTTCAAAAGTATTTCCTACCTTAATCTTTGTCGTAATCTTAGCTAATTAGATAATTAGTTTTAGGTAAACATTCTCTTAATTTTTATGCTAGATAATAAAAAGATAGTAATTACTAGTACTTTTAGTCCTCGTGGATACAATATTTCCTGTCTTACCATAACTATACTACTGTTAGATAGGTACGCTTGCCTTAAGTCGAATTTTTAGTTAGTTTCACGACCATCAAGTTTTTGGCGCCGTTGTTGGGGACTAAGATATTAGGAACACTTAATTTTTATTACTTTAGCTATTTTTATTTTTATTGCAATTTAATTTTGTTTTTATTTACTAAATTTTCTTTTCCTTACTTTTGACAGGTTTTTATAGTTTATGACTAGAAGAAACCAGTCAGGACCTCTACTTTTTGATAATGACATCGAGAGCACAGCTCGAAGAAACCAAAGAGAAATAAGACGAAGTTTACAATACATAGAGGAAGATCAAGAGGACAATATTCACACAACAATCGAGGAGATGACTGAAAATCAAAATAATCCGCTACCTCCTGTGGTTGCTGCAAATCCAGTAAATCAGAATCCTGCTCCTCGTACTATGTATGATTATGCTAAACCTACTTTAACAGGAATTGAATCGAGTATAGTTAGACCTGTTGTCGCTGCAAATAATTTTGAACTGAAACCTAACACAATTCAGATGAAACAACAGTTGTTTAGTTTGATGGTTTGCAGGATGAGGATCTAAACACTCATTTAGCAAACTTCCTGGAATTCTGCGACACTTTTAAGATCAATGATGTTTCTGACGATGCCATTCGCCTTCGGTTGTTTCCATTCTCATTGAAGAACAAAGCTAAACAGTGGTTAAACTCGTTACCACGAGGGTCAATCACAACTTGGGAACAAATGACCGAGAAGTTTTTACTAAAATATTTTTCGCCAGCTAAAACGGCTAAACTAAGGAATGATATTTCTTCTTTTGTGCAGATGGATTTAGAAACATTTTATGATGCATGAGAGAGATAAAAGGATCTATTGAGAATGTGCCCTCACTATGGGTTACCTCTTTGGCTACAAGTTTAAACTTTCCACAATGGTTTGAATCCCTCAACTAGACAGATGATTGACGTAGCTGCTAGTGGGACTATTAATAATAAGACACCTAAAGAGGCTTATGAGTTTATAGAAGAGATGTCACTGAATAATTATCAGTGGAAAGTCATGAGGACAAAGGCAACAAAAGTAGCTGGCGTTTTTAACGTCAATTCGATTACTATGCTCTCTAACCAGGTAGAACTTTTGAATAGAAAAATTGATGGTTTATTTGGCTCTTTACATGTTCATCCAATAATGCAGTGCAATGCAAGTGGAGGTGGAACGAGCAATTTAGACTATCCATCCTACGACCCTAACATGGAGAATGAGCAAATGAACTATATGGGTAATAATCTTCGACCCCAAAATAATCCTTATAGTAACACTTACAATGCAGGTTGGAGAAACCACCCAAATTTTTCACGGGGAGGCCAAGGAAATCAAAGACCACTACCCTCGCCAGGCTTCTAACAACAACCGTACCAGTCAAAGAAAAAGCTGAACCTTGAGGAGATGATGACAAAATTTATCTCAGTAGAGGAAACTCGTTTTTAGAATACCGAAATTACACTTAAAAATCAGCAAGCATCAATTTAAGGACTTGAGAATCAAATAGGACAGCTGGCTAAGATGATTTCAGAGAGACCACCAGGGAGCTTACCTAGCAATACCGAACCCAACCCAAAAGAGCATGTGAAAGCAATTACATTAAGGAGTGGGAAGGTGCTAGTTGAATCTGAAAAGAAGCTGCAACTAGAACCTGATAGAAAGAAAGGTGAGGAGAAAAAACCCGAAAACAATGAAAAACCTGTGTTGAGGGAATATAAACCACCAATCTCGTACCCAACAAAGTTGAAGAAAGACCGCATGGATGCACAATTTGGTAAATTTCTCAAACTTTTTAAACAATTACATATTAATTTACCTTTTGTTGAAGCTGTCTCGTAGATGCCTACATATACAAAATTTTTAATGGAGCTTCTAACAAATAAAAGAAAGTTTGAGATTTTGTCTATAGTGGAACTCAACGAGGAATGCTCGACCATACTCCAAAATAAACTGCCAACCAAACTGAAGGATTCATGAAGTTTTACTATTCCCTGCTTAATTGGTAGTTTGAATGTTGAGAAGGCACTAGCTGATTTAAGTGCTAGCATTAATTTGATGCCACATAAAATGTTCAAACAACTTGGTCTTGGGGAACCTAAACCCACTAGGATGAGTATTCAACTAGCTGATAGATCTGTTAAATATCCTAGGGGTATTATAGAAGACGTACTTATAAAAGTAGATAAATTTATATTCCCCGTTGATTTTGTTGTGCTTGACATGGATGAGGATGTTGAGGTGCCTTTAATTTTAGGTCGTCTATTGTTAGCCACTGCTAGGGCTGTTATTGATGTAGGTGATGGTAAACTTGTGCTTAGAGTAGGTGACGAAGAGATTATTTTTAAAATCTATGATGCTATGAGATTTTCTAGGGAACAGGATGACTCATGTTATTTTATTGACTCTATTGATCATGCTACTCAAGACTCTTTATAGGAAATCGTACATAAGGACACGTTGGAACTATGTCTTGCTCAATGAGAGGAGGTAAATGATGACAATTTTGCGAGAGGTAGGATAAAAGATGAACTAAATTCCAATGAACCTTCATTGAGACAAAAGAGCTATGAGGGTATTGAGGTAAACAATAAATTAAAGTTAAAACCCTCTGTTAAAGAATCACCTAAATTGGAATTAAAGCAATTACCAGATCACTTCACATTACCAGTAATTATTGCTTCAGATTTATAGCCAACCGAAAAAGACTAGTTACTCAAAATTTTAAAGGAGCATAAAAGAGCCATAGCCTGGAAGATTTCTGACATAAGTGGGATTAACCCTTCTTTTTGTACACATAAAATTTTAATGAAAGATGAATTCAAACCCTGTGTGCAAGCGCAAAGACGGTTGAATCCTAACATGAAAGACATTGTAAAAGCTGAGGTAATTAAACTTCTAGATGTTGGAATTATTTATCCTATCTCTGACAGTTCCTGGGTGAGTCCTGTACAGGTTGTTCCTAAGAAAGGAGGCATGATTGTCATGGCCAATGAGAAGAACGAATTAATTCCAACACAAACAATCACGGATGGAGAGTCTGTATTGACTTTAGGAAATTGAATGATGCCACAAGAAAAGATCACTTTCCCCTACCATTCATTAATCAAATGTTGGAAAGTTTATCTGGACATATGTATTATTGCTTCCTAGATGGACTCTCTGGTTATTTACAAATCCCAATAACTCTTGAGGACCAAGAGAAAATGACATTTACATGTCCATACAGTACGTTTTCTTATCGACGAATGCCTTTTGGATTATGTAATGCTCCTGCTACTTTTCAGCGATGCATGCTGGCTATTTTTGATGAACTCGTAGAAGACATTATGGAGGTATTCATGGATGACTTCTCGGTATTCGGTAACTCTTTCCATCTCTGCCTTAAAAAATTAAAACGAGTTTTAATTAGATTTGAGGAAACAAATATTGTACTGAATTGGGAAAAATGTCACTTCATGGTTCGTGAAGGGATTGTGTTAGGCCACAAAATTTCTAGCAAGGGAATGGAGGTGGATAAAGCAAAGGTTGAAACTATTGAGAAACTACCTCCCCCTAATTCAGTTAAGGCTATTTGTAGTTTTTTAGGTCATGCCAGATTTTACAGACGATTTATTAAAGGCTTTTTTAAAATAGGCAAGCCTTTAATGAATTTGCTAGAGAAAGATGTACCTTTCAATTTCAGTCAGGATTGCTTAGAAGCTTTCAATACTCTTAAGGATAAATTAATTAACACTCCAATTGTAGTTGCACCTAATTGGAATTTATCTTTTGAACTAATGTGTGATGCGAGTGATTTTGCAGTAGAAGCGGTTCTTGGACAGCGAAAAGACAAACACTTTCAACCAATTTATTATGCTAGCAAAACACTGACAGGTGCACAAGAAAATTATACGACAACTGAGAAAAAAATTATTGATTGTGGTTTTTGCATTCGATAAATTTAGACCATATTTAATATTATCTAAAGTTGTCGTTTACACTGACCACTCAGTTCTTCGATACCTCCTTAATAAAACAGATGCAAAACCTCGACTAATAAGATGGATTTTATTGTTGCAGGAATTTGATTTAGAAATTCAAGATAAGAAAGGAGCAGAAAATCTTGCAGCAGATCATCTATCCAGATTAGAAAACCCACATCTCAATGAACTGAATGAACAGGAGATAAATGACTCATTCCCTGAAGAACAACTTTTTGCTATCTCTGACTCTGAGGAACCTTGGTTTGCAGACATTGCGAATTATTTAGCTGTTAAAATTATACCAAAAAGGTTGACACATCAGTAAAAGAAGCGATTCTTTACTAATGTGAAAAACTATTTTTGGGAAGAACCTTTTTTTTTTTCCGTATATGTGCAGATCAAGTAATTCAAAGATGCGTTACGGAGACAGAAGCGATTAAAATTTTGGAGCATTGTCACTCAAGACAGACTGGGGGACATTACAGTGGAGTTAGGACTGCCCATAAAACACTCGAATTGGGTTTTTACTGGCCCACACTATTCAAAGATGCCTACAGGTATGTTGCTACTTGCAATAAATGCCAACGAACAGGTAATATATCTAAACGTGACGAAATGCCCCAGACGTACATGCTCTCATGTGAAATATTTGATGTATGGGGTATTGATTTCATGGGTTCATTCCCTAGCTCATTTGGGAATAAATACATATTAGTAGTCGTTGATTATATGTCTAAATGGGTGGAAGCTCAAGCCTTACCTACTAATGATGCTAGAGTAGTGGTGAAGTTCCTTAAGAAACTGTTCTCTCAATTTAGAACACCTAGAGTAATCATCAGTGATACGGGCACTCATTTCTATAATACCTAATTTGATAAAACCCTTAAGAAATATGAAGTTTTCCACAGAACAACTACCCTTTACCATCCTCAAACTAGTGGATAAGTTGAAGTCCAAACAGAGAACTTAAATGCATTCTAGAAAAGACTATAGAGATAAATAGGAAGGAGTGGGCAAAGAAATTAGATGATGCTTTATGGGCCTATAGAACCGCTTTTAAGACCCCATAGAAACATCCTACTACAGACTTGTTTATGGGAAGAGTTGCCATTTGCCGTTTGAACTAGAACATAAATCATTTTGGGCTATAAAGTTCCTAAACTTTGATCCTAAACTCGCAAGTGAAAAGAGATTGATGCAGCTGAATGAGCTAGAAAAATGGCGAGCTAATGCCTATGAGAACTCACGATTATACAAGGAAGCAACGAAGCGCCACCATGATGCTCATTTAAAGCAACACAAGCAATTTGAAGTTGGAGATCTTGTCCTGTTATACAACTCGAGGCTTAAATTATTTCCTGGAAAGCTTAAATCACGATGGTCAGGTTCATATGTAGTCCAAACCATTTTTCCATACAGTACAGTCGAGGTAAGTCATCCAACTCAATGCACTTTCAAGGTAAATGGACATCGGCTTAAACTTTATAACGGTAAGGATTTCAAGGACAAGGGTGAGGAGCTATGGCTCCGCGAACCTGAATAAACATACCTACCAGGTATAGTCAAGCTTAGACTTTAAATAAGTGCTTCTCAGGAGGTAACCCGAGCACTAACCCCCTAAATAACTTAGTTTGTTTTTCCTTTTTTTTGTTTAGTTTGTTTTTCCTTTTTTTGTTTTATAATCTGACTACAGGTATTTTCGGAACACATGGCCTATCACAGGGGCGTGCTTTCGGCCGTGGGCCTCTCACGGGCAGGAGACACAGGCATGGCCATATCCGTACTAAAACAGGACAAACATTTTTCCAAGACAGGATGACACACGGGCTGCGATAACTAGCCACGTTGTACAACATGGCCGTATGAATCACACGGCTAAAAGACACGGGCGTGCCCCAGACCATGGTAAAACTGAACCTTAATTTCCAAAAAAAATCAGTAGAGACACGGCCTACAATAAATCACCATAGCCGTGAGACGGCCGTGGGAGACACACGGCCTGTACCATGGGCATGCTTGAGGCCGTGTGAGAACTTGCCCAAAATTCGAAATGATAAACGAAGTCAAAATAGAACATGGGTATAGGCCACGACCGTGCTCAAGAGTCGTGCACAATCCTGACTAATTAACACGAGCGTGTTGGACTGGACATGGGCGTGGGAGAAACGATGGTAGCATCATATGGCCGTGCGATGTGGCCTTATGGGTCACATGGCGTAGACACACGGGCGTGTCCGAAGGTCGTGTGTGATACTGACTTGAAACATCAGACCATAAGTATAAGCCAAGAACACGGGCGTGGTAAAACTAACACGGGCATGGGAGAAGCGAACGATCGTGCACATGGCCGTGTGACGAGGCTGTGTGCACGACACGGCTAGGGGATAAGGGCGTGTCGAGGCAACCGTGTACGAACCTGACTACAATTTTACGAAAAACATGGGCTATAAACACACCACACGAGCGCATGCCACGGTCGTGTGTCCTAAAACGGTGCTTACACGACCGTGACCCCCATTTAACCCCAATCCTTAACCTTAATTTCCCTAATTTCCCTATTTAAACCCCCCTTTTACTATTTATCTTCTTCCTCTCTTCCCCTTCTTCCCCCACCTTCCGACCACCAAAGCACCGCCGGTAGTCACCTCCCCCTCTACTTTCTCCTTCTCCTTCAACCCTATCATCTACCATCATGCACCACTCCGACGGCCGCACCTACCCCCGCTCACCACCATCAGTTACATCTCTTCCACTCATCCTTCATTTTTATTTATTTATTTTTATCATATTTTTTTATTAATACTACTTATTTCTTATGTTTATTTTTTTTATTACTTTACTTGCTTTACATCTAACTTTTTGTTAAATCTAAAACTGTTGGTCATTGACTTGGTTTGCTGAAATTCTTCTTTTGGTGATACTCTGCATAGCTATTCTATTTCTATTTTTTCTGAGTATTCTAGTAGTTTAAGTTCACTCTTCCTCTGTTCTTTCGTGGCCTTAATATCTTGTTTATTTCTTTCGTTACTATTTTTGTTATTGTTGGGTAGAGGCATATTGATTTGTCCAAGTGATTAAACCAAATCAAGTTAATGGACTGGCCTATTGTGTTGATTCATCAAATTTGATTTATTTATGCCCTTTATTGCAGATACATAATGACGAACCAAAAGGCAAGAAATTCGCAGTTCCCGCCTCGAAAAAATGAAAAGGAACGACAGCTTCCTTGGGTCGCACCACCGATATACGGCACCCATTCCTCTAATTCCCACCAAGGCCCCAAGAAGAACTATTTCAGATTCTACGTGCCTGACCTCTTGGTGTGGGGAGTTGCATTGATTGGGCCGCACTAGAGAAGGTCCACCTCGCTTATTCGGTACGGGCCCTCCTTGCCACAACTCTATGGGACGGATTCTTTGATATCATCGAGCCAACATATTTGGAATTCAACTTGGAACTCGGCTCAACTTTCCAGTTAAAGAAAGTGATGGCAGAATACGACAACCCAGGAACAGTTCAATTCCGTCTTAGCGGTCTAGTACGAAAGTTGAATATCCTCGAATTTGGAGCTGTATTGGGACTCTATACCGACGAGTTTATAGAGACCGACCATTTCCCCCACCTCCACTACCACATACATTGTGCACTTTCATCATGTTGGGTAGACCTCCAGCCTGCTACAGGCATTTATGATCTTAGCCGTTCAAAGGTATCGGCTTTAGCTCCAGCTCTGCGCTATCTGCATGTCCTTTTGGCATACATATTAACGGGAAGGCGAGAGAGAACTGGCTTCATCAACACACACGACGCATACTTCCTGTGGAGCACGAGCCAAAGGCATATTTTTGATCTTGCATACTTCGTCGCCCTTGCCTTCCGCCACCAGACAGAACGACACCAAAAAGGAGTCATCAGCATCGACCCATATGTGACTCGTCTAGCACGATATTTTGGGCTCCTAAATACAGTGGCGCAGTCTTCATCGCTCATTCTCATTGGCCAGATGTCCCTACAGGGCATCCAAAGTATGCTCCATATGCGAATGATTGAGCATCGTCGTGGGATCAAGGCAACATTACAACAAATCTGCCAACATTTTCACATATCGCCTCCAGCACACCACCTCACGATCCAGCTGTCGACGAGGACTATTAAATCCATGTAATTTTTAAATTGCTTTTCTTTTTATTTTCTTTTTGTTTTGGCATTTCTTTTGCACTTTCATTATCATTTGCTTACAAGACTTTTATTACTATAATTTGAATTTTCTTTTATCTAGTTATTTTATTATTATTAACCATAACAACCCTATACATATAAATCCCTTAAATATTATTGATGGCATTGCAGTTTCAAAAGGTTCAGTCGATGGGTACTGCTAAGGCATAAACAAACAATCATTCACGACTGCCATGTCCTGCTCGACCACGACCATAGCCACCATGACACCGACCACCACGATAACCTCTTCACTGGGTACTGGGATTGTAGAACCCAACCTCTACCACCATTTTCACCTCTATCTACATGTCACATACACATTACTTTCAATACCTCTAAACCTATTTCCGCTCTTTCAAGGATTCCATCCAAATTCAGTAGTTTCAATTCTCTCCCTCTCTTTTGATATTATGCTTATATTGCTATTATCTATCTCTGTACATTGAGGACAATGTATATCTTAAGTGTGGGGAGGTTATTTATGTGATTATCAGAAAAACCCCTAAATTTTTTTTATCTTGTTCTCAAATAAGTTCCTCATATTACTATTAGAATGAATCTTGATTGACTTATGAATTTTTTTCATTAATATGTTTTAAATTAAATCATAGGTAACTGTGCATTGATTGTTTAAACTTTAAGACACTAGAGAATCAAGCATGATAAGTTGACTTTTGAGAATTAAAATTTCTAGGTTGTTTCCCTGAATTGAGGTATGATCTTGAAATTTCGAATTTACAGGATTGATATCAAATACCCATAATTTTCGTGAGATTTTGAGCCTTTTAGAGCATATATCTTTCTTGCTCACTGATTTTATTAGTTATGAGTGTGTCAACATTGATTTGATATTCTAGAACTTGCTTCGATTATGCATGTCAAGACCACACTTTTAACTTGATATATGAAAATGATAAAGGCACTTAGGTTTTAATCCATTTACCTTATAAAAAGCCTACCCATATAATTGACCCCTAGTGAACCCTTTTGGGCCTTAACTATTACTTCCTGATTTTTCCCTTAATATTACCCACAACTTAACCATTTTTGATTCGTTAAGAATTTTGCCCTTTTTATTGACTCTCTTTTTATCGAGATTTAATTAGTTACCTAATTATATTCGTTCATTCCAGTTGCTAAATTATTTCTTATTATGTATTCTCCATTAAAATATTTGTTCTTATTCTTAAAAAAAACTGTATATTTATATTCATTTAGTTACATATTGTTCTAAAAGAGCTTGGATAAGTTAAATTTGTTATATTGAGAAAAAGCTCACATCAATTGCTTTAGATAGTTCAAATTGTGGCACTTTCTTGTAATTCTGCACTTAGCTTTGCTCTTCTAAGTTTGGTAATTTATTTAAATTAATCTAGATTCTAACCCTCTTTTTTAGCCTTTATCCACACCTTTAACCCATGCCCCATTACAAACCTGTTAAAGACCTTTTGATTTGTGTATCATTTCATTATAGTGGTGGAGATTTGATTTTCATGCAAGTCTATGGTAATAACTTTTCATGTTTGACTATTGAATGCTTAATTATTGAACCCTAAACACCTTGAGTGATTTGAGTGAATCATTAGTGAGGATGTCAACCTTGTCAATTTGGAATTAAAGGTGATTATGTAGATAAAGGGGGATACCTATGATTTTATGATTGAAATGCTCAATTTGGATTGTTTGAAACTTTAATGTTCTTATAGTTAAGCTCTTAACGTATGATTACTTGTGGATTATTTCAAACATTATTAGTGAGAATTATAAGTTGAGAATAACCTATTTTATTTATAAGTTGAGGATTTTGCTTGAGGACAAGCAAATGCTTAAGTGTGGGGATATTTGATAAACCATAATATATACATATTTTTACCCCATGCTTGGCATATTTATGGAGGATATTTCCTTGGTTTCATTGAATTTGATGCTCTTAATCATTTAATTTCATGTTTTATACTCAGGAAAGCTTAGGATAGTAAAAAGAGCGAGAAACGGACCAAAAACGGACAAATTGGGCCTAAAACAGTGTTTCACACGACCTAGGCACTTCCACACGGGTGATCCACATACCCGTGTGTGACACACGGGTAGACGACACGCTCGTGTGTCATGGCTGTGTCGACATTAATCCATGTCAAAATTACACACAGCCTGAGCACCTTTACATGGGTGTGGTACACGGCTGTGTCCCTGTCGAGCCTAAGTCTAGTTCTACTCAGAAAAGGGCAATTTTGAGGGTTTGGAAGCATTCTAAAGCCTATATAAACACCTTAGAAGAGGATTAAAAGAAGACACACAGAGGAGAAGGCATGGAAGTGCTCAAGATTAGCCATCGGAATTACCTCGGAGACAGGATCTACGCCAAGACTGAAGATTTCCATCCAATTTCCTAGAAGTTCTTTGGGTTTCTTTATGTTTTGTTGTTTTCCATACTTTGAGATGTTTTCCATTATTATCATGAACTAAACTCCCTAAATACCTAAGGGAGATGAAACCTAAGATGAATCTTATTACTTTTTGATTTATATGATAAATATTTGTTCTCATTTTTAATTGTGAGTTTTAATCCTTGCTTTAATATTCTAGGATATTAATTCAGGTTTTTGATGTGCTTATTCAGTGGAGGAAAAGTCCCTGTTTAAGAGTAGATCATTCATAATTAAGCGGAGTTGCATGCAATCCTAGAGATAGGACGACATAAATCTGTCGGATTAGAGTCAAATCTAATAAGGAAATTTATAGATCAAGTTAATGCGACTATAGGGGTTTTAATTAGAAGGAAATTTCAATTAATCGACCTAGAGTCAGTTGTTTTTAGTCTCGAATGGGATATTAACATAAATAAGAGATTTCTACGGAATAAGTCAAGTGAATAAATCGTCTAATTCAAAGGTAATAAATGAAGTCTAGGTGGATTCTTTCTTGGGTATTTTCTTCTCAATCAGTTTTTCAAAAGTATTTCCTAACTTAGTCTTTGTCATAATTTTAGCTAATTAGATAATTAGTTTTAGGTAAACATTCTCTTAATTTTTAGGCTAGATAATAAAAAGATAGTAATTACTAGTACTTTTAGTCCTCGTGGATACGATATTTTCGGTCTTACCATAACTATACTACTATTGGATAGGTGCTCTTGCCTTAAGTCAAATTTTTAGTTAGTTTCACGACCATCAAGACGTTTGGGGAATCCTTTTGTATAGTGTCAAGTACATGAATAAAAGAGAGAGTTCTTGTAGAATTTAACTACATTTGATAGTTCTTCAAGACTTCAACTCTTTTTATTTATTATTTATCTTTTATTACTTAATTGTTTTATTTTTAATTAGTGGTAATATAAAATTTTAATAGTTATCTCTTTAATTAATTTAAATTAATTACAAAAAAAATTATGAGGCAAATACAATGTTATTATTTTCACCATGGTAATTTTGGTTTGACCCACATTAACTTTGGTTTGACACATGAGACTTTATCATTAGTTTGAAAAAACATTCATCTACAAATACCCCATCAAAACATAATCATTTATATGAATTTTATGAAGCCATCACCAAATCAAGAATCTCATTTTTAAGAAGGTTTGTGTAACACTCCTCATCTGTATTCACATTCAGAATAGGGTTATGAGGTATTACCGATCAATTCAAAATATATAGCATACATTTATCAAACATAAATTATTCATTCTCATAAATCATTCAATACAATCACATTGTCTCTTAATAGGACCTACGAGGCCTTAAACAAGCTTTAGAAGTGGTTCGGGACTAAACTGATGACATACGAAAATTTTGGAAAACATAGAAAATTTTCAACTATACAGGCGTCACACATCCGTGTGAACAGGCACACGGTCTGGCTCCAGACTGTGTCTCAGGCCGTGTGGAAATAGGGCATACATACTGACTTGGGTTACACGGCCAACCATACACCAGTGTGTCATACATACTGACTTGGGTTACACAGCCAACCACACGCCCGTGTGTCTAACCCGTGTGCCCTTCGAAGTGGCCACACAAGCCTGTGTGCCAGGCCATGTGCTAGGCCGTGTCAATCCTATAGGGTATATTGACTTATGCAGCAGGGCCAAGTCACACGCTCGTGTGCTAGGCCGTATGCCATTTAAGAGGTATACTGACTTGTACCACACGGCCGGTCACATGCCCATATGCGAGGCCCTGTGGAGCATACTGACTTCAATCTAATTTCAACACCAAGGACACACGGTCGTTAACCTAACCGTATGTCGCGCACGGTTGAGACAAATGCCCGTGTCTCTGCTTGTGTGGACAAAAATAGGCCATTTGTAAGGCCAATTTGCCACTCTTTCTCATGCACACCTAAACAACAAAAATTGTACCATTTCATTATACAATTAGGCAGCCAAAATATCAACCAAATGTACAATTCATTCCATATCTATTTCAATCAAATTCAATACACAATTCAATGCCATTTATCCAATCAAATACTTATGAATTCAACTTTTAAAATCATACTTCGTCAAAGCATTTTTCAAGAATATATATATACCCACAAATCAGTTAACCATATGAACAACTATAGACCATAATCACATCACACCAAAACATACCAAAACATCTACATTTATAAGCCATTTCAATAGCTAAACACACCACATTATTAACATCATTTACAAGCCAACTCTCATGGCTATATTCATAACCCAAAATACCACAAGTAGCCTATACATGCCATATACCATATATACACAACTCAAAAGTACCGAATAGATGTCCGATAATGCGATGATGTTCCAGATGACTCCCGAATCTGAGTTAGCCTTGACTATCTATAAAACATTGGAAAATAATAGAAAGTAAGCTTCATCTCTTAGTAAGCTCGTAAGTGAGTAATTCAATACATTGAATAAATGTAATTCAACCAATTACACCTAACAAAATCATAAACACATTATTACAAACCTTACTCATGTCTCAAAACATGATCAAATATCATTTCATCGAACTTCTCTATTTAATACACGAATACGTTTCGTACGTACATGTATCTTCTCGTACTAACCTCTTTCTCAACCACATCATTCGTTTACCCGTTGAACCATTCGGAATAGAAGTCAGATACTCAAAGATCTCAATCGATAAGTACCTATACCATGACCCGAAGCCAAATCAAGGTAACTTATCCCGGAGTACCTATACCATGGCCCGCAACCAAATCAAGGTATTACTCGTACCTGAAGTGCCAATATCATGGCCCAAAACCAACTCATCCAATATGCATGGGCCGAAGCCAAATCGATATATCATCTTATAACATGTCTCAAGTATCCCAATCTATTCCTAAGGTTCAACCGGGCTTTCACACCTTTCATTTCTATCGTCGAATGTATTCGTAGAGTCGTTTCCACAATTTAACATTATCAGAAAGCACGTAATTCCAGTTTATGCAATATCAAAGCATTTAACATAAATTTATAATAAAATTACCACATAAGAACTTACCTCGTACTCAAAATTGACGAATCAGATCAGTTACTCGATAACCTTGTTTTTCCCCCGATCTAAATCTGAATTCTTTATTTCTCGATCTATATGTATTCAGAAATAACTCATTTAATCACATACTCATTCAATTTAGTCCAAAAATACACATTTGGGCATCTTTATTCCCCCTAAACTTTCACATTTTCTCAATTTAGTTCTTATTTCACACATACACAAAATTCACATAATTTCTTTAAACCCAAGCTTATTCGAATTACTATAGTGCCCCTAGCAGCCCATAACTTTCATTTATTTCACATTTCAACCTCTAAATTTACATATTTCACAATTTAATCCCTTTTTGACATTTTTGTCAAAAATCACTTTACAAAACTAGTAAAATTATCATCAAGCTTTCATATTTCAACATTAAACATCAAAGAAATCATAGATTCAACAATGGCAACTCTCAAAATCCTTAATAGTTTCAAAATCTAAGGTACGGGCTAGCTAGATTGAGCTGCAATGATTACAAAAACATAAATGATAATGAAGCCTAATTTTTATTTTTGTTTTATTAATATATCATTTCATAACTAAATACCAATTTTAACCTTAATGAACATTAATAATAACACCAAATCTCATGCCATTATCATCCATTAACTATCAAATGGTTTAATATCATCATAAGGACCTTTGGTTTAATAAATCATAGCAATTAAATACCTTTAACAAATAAAATGCAACTTTTTCATTTCACGTGATTAAGTCCTTTTTCTCGAATTAACCATCCAGATAGTAAAATTAGCTAACAAAATTTTCACACATATCAAATAACATGCTGTGAATATCGAAAATAATATAAAATAGTTTTCTGACATTGGATTTATGGTTCTAATACCACTGTTCTGATTTAGCTAAAACCCGGCTGTTACAACTCTCCCCCCTTAGGGATTTTCGTCCCCGAAAATCTTACCAGTGAATAGGTTCGAGTATTGCTTTCTCATAGTATCCTCAGGTTCCCATGTAGCTTCTTCAACCCGTGTCGATGCCATAATATTTTCACTAATGTGATTTTCTTATTTCTCAGCTCTTTGATCTCACGAGCTAAAATTCGAATCGGTTTTTCAACATATGACATATCAGACTGAATTTTAACCTCGATTGGGGAAATGACATGTGAAGGGTCAGATCGATATTGTCGAAGCATCGACACATGAAACACATTATGTATTTTCTCTAACTCAGACGGTAAAAATAGTCAATATGCCACTGGCCCAACTTACTCAGTAATCTCATATGGTCGGATGAATCGTGGACTCAATTTCCTTTTCCGACCAAATCGCAATATCTTTTTCCATGGTGACACTTTCAAAAACACTTTATCCCTGATATGAAACTCAATATCTTTCCGTTTCAAGTTTGCGTATGATTTATGTCGATTCGAAGCTGCTTTTAAACTATCGCGAATTACTTTCACTTTTTCTTCAGTCTCTCTGATCAGATCAACCTCATGAATCTTATTTTTGTTGAGCTCACTCTAGTACAATGGTTTTTGACATTTACGACTGTATAAAGCTTCGTACGGTGCCATCTTTAAACTAGATTAGAAGCTATTATTGTAAGCAAATTCAATCAGCGGTAGATATTTCTCCCAGTTACCTTCAAACTCAAGAATGCAACAACGCAACATATCCTCAAGTATCTGAATAACTCGCTCGGATTGACCATCCATTTGCGGGTGAAACGCAGTGCTAAAATTCAGCTTTGTACCTAAAGCTTCTTGCAATTTCTTCTAAAATCGCGATGTGAATCTTGGATCTCTATTCGAAATAATAGAGAGTGGCACTCCGTGCAATCGAACAATCTCTGAAATATACGACTCAGCCAATTTATGAAGTGAATAATCCGTACGTATAGGAATGAAATGAGACGATTTCATCAATCTATCAACAACAATCCAGATTGTATCTTTCTTTTTCAAAGATAAGGGCAAACCCGATACGAAACCCATTGTTACTCTATCCCACTTCCACTCAGGAATCATAATATGCTGTAATAAACCTGACGGAACTTGATGCTCAGCTTTGACTTGCTGACAAATCAAATATTTCAAACAATTTCTGAGATATCTCGTTTCATGTCGTGCCACCAAGCTGTCTCAAATCGTTATACATTTTTGTGCTTTCTGGATGTACTAATAAACAACTACTGTGAGCTTCGTTTAGAGTCTTCTGAATGAGCTCAGAATTTCTTGGTACACATATTCTATCCCGAAACATCAAACAGTCATCAGGCCCTATTTGAAACTCTGAATCAAAAGTCGGCTCACCCTGAGCTCGTTTTGCTTGCAATTCATTATCAAATTTTTGAGCCTCACAAATCTGCTGTAGAAATAATAGTCTAGCTTTCAACTCGGCTACCATCAGATTGTCGTCAGGCAAAGCTAATTGTGTATTCAAAACACGCAAAGCAAATAAGGACCTTCGGCTCAAAGCATCAGTAACTACATTAGCTTTTCTTGGATGATAATCAATCACTTATTCATAATCTTTTAGCAATTCTAGCCATCTCCGCTGTCGTAAATTCAAATCTTTCTGACTCATCAGATATTTCAAGCTTTTTTGGTCGGTATAAATGTGGCATTTCTCACCAAACAAGTAATGATGTCAAATTTTTAATGTGAACACTATCGTGGCTAACTTTAGATCGTGCGTTGGATAATTCTTTTCGTGTGGCTTCAATTGTCTCGAGGCATAAGCTACAACTTTGCCTTCTTGCATCAAAACACAACCTAAGCCATTTAACGATGCATCACTAAAAACTACAAATACGGGTGCCTCTGTCTATAATAGTTTCAACTGCTCAAAGCTCTGCTGACACTTTTTTGACCACTCAAATTTAACATCATTTTGAAGCAATCGTGTCATCAGAGTTGCAATCATTGAAAAGCCTTTTACAAATATTCTATAATAGCCAGTTAGTCCCAAAAAACTACGGGCTTCAGATACATTTCTTAGAGGCTTCCAATCTATAATCGGAGAAATTTGACTCGGGTCAATTCGGATACACTTAGCTGAAATTATACGTCCTACAAAACCAACCTCTCGTGACCAAAACTCACATTTGCTGAAATTTGCAAACAATTGTTTATTTCTCAAAGTTTGTAACACGATTCTCAAATGCTCGGCGTGCTCAAATTCATCACGAAAGTAAATCAAAATGTCATCAATAAACACAACTACGAATCGGTCTAAGTACGGCCTAAAAATTTGGTTCATCAA
This sequence comes from Gossypium arboreum, assembly GCF_025698485.1. Lineage (NCBI taxonomy): Eukaryota > Viridiplantae > Streptophyta > Magnoliopsida > Malvales > Malvaceae > Gossypium > Gossypium arboreum. The sequence continues at coordinate 5,593,000 of NC_069073.1, read as the reverse complement.
GTTCATAAAAACAACAGGTACATTTGTTAGTCCGAAAGGCATAACCAGAAATTTGTAGTGTCCATACCTTGTTCTAAATGCAGTCTTTGGCACATTTGAGTCTTTAACTCACAACTAGTAATAACCAGATCTTAAATCAATTTTCGAAAACACTGTTTCCCCTTTTAACTGATCAAACAAATCATCTATTTGTGGCAAAGGGTATTTATTCTTGATCGTCACTTTGTTGAGCTGTCGGTAGTCTATACACATTCTCATCGTGACATCTTTCTTTTTCCCAAATAACACCGATGCACCCCAGGGAGAGAAACTCGGTATAACAAAACCTCTATCTGTCAACTCTTGAAACTGAGCTTTTAATTTTTTTAACTCTGTCGGAGCCATTCTATATGAAGCTATCGATATCGGTGTTGTTCCCGGTACTAATTCAATACCAGACTCAACATCTCTAATAGGTGGTAAACCCGATAACTCTTCGAAAAATACATCTTGGTACTCGCATACAACTGGTACTAATTCAATTTTTGTTTCTGTCACTTTTGTATCAAGTACGTAAGTAAGATAAGTTTTACACCCCTTTCTCACAAATCTCCAAGCTAACATAGATGAGATCACAACTGGCAAACTGTTCAGATCATCAGATTCAATTCTAATAGTCTCATTATTTTGACATTTCACTTTAATTTTATTTCGTCTATAATTCACTGTAGCATCATGCATCGTTAGCCAATCCATACCCAAAATCATATCAAATTCATCGAATGGTTACAACATCAGATTAGCTAGAAAACAGAAATCCCAATTCATTAACGGACAATTCTTACAGACTTTGTCAACCAAAACACATTTTCCTAAAGGGTTCGATACTCTAATCACAAATTCAGTAGACTCTACAGGCAAAGTCTTACTAGATACTAAATTCATACATATATAAGAATGAGTTGATCCTGGATCTATCAATACAATTACATTAATATCATAGAGAGTGAAAATACCGATAATAACATCTAGAGATGATGCTTCCTCCCGTGCACGGATAGCATAAGCTCGGGCAGGTACTCGTGCCTCAGATCTCACAGCAGAATCCTTTGTCGCCCTTCTACTGCCACTTACTTTTCCATCAACTCTAGGTGGTTTACCTCTAATCGACTTGTTACTTGATCTCACATTCTGAACTTAGGGCAATCTCAGATGACGTGATCTAGTGAACCGCATTTGTAACAAGCTTTATTACTTTTATTCTAGCATTCTCTGAAATGTCATCTCCCACATTGCTGACATTCGGGTTTGTTGTCCCTTACACTACCAACACTCGATACTGATGTAACTTGAGCTTTAGAACTTGAGTATTGTTTTTTACAATCTCTAATCGAATATTCTTTTGAAGCATTTGGGCGAGCATACGAATCTCTAATTTTCTTTGATAAAGATTGATATGTCTTACTTATCGATCTTTTTCTCGAGTCTCTAGCTTCTAAATCCGCTTTTCTCTTTTCTTTGCTAAGATTTCAACCAAAACAAAAAATTCTTTTAACTCTAGAATCCCGACTAGTAGTTTTATATCTTCGTTCAATCCATCTACAAATTGCTTGCACATGATTGCTTCAGTGGAAACATATTCCCGAACATACTTGCTCAACCGTACAAATTCTCTTTCATACTCTGTCACAGTCATTCGGGCTTGTTTCAACTCTAGAAACTCTTTATGCTTTTGATCGAGAAATCTTTGACTGATATATTTCTTTTGAAATTCAGATTGAAAGAACTCCCAAGTAACCCGTTTTATCGGAACCACAGATATCAACGTGTTCCACTATTGATACGCGACGTCTTTCAGCAAAGATACAACACATTTAATGCATTCTTCAGGAGTATAAGATAATTTATCGAATACCCGAATCATATTTTTAAGCCAGAACTCATCTCTCTTAGCATCAGCATTATCAATAATAGCCCGAAACTCTTCAGCCCCATGTTTACGAATCTTATTTACTGGAGGCTTGTTCAACCGTATCGGATCTATAACTTCATGAACAACAGGGATTTGTTTGAGGAACAGGTGGAGGTAGAGGGTGTTGAGTAGCCGAATTCATTCGAACGAACTCCGTGAACCACTCGTTCATCATTTGGAAAAATGCTTGTTTAGCCTCTCCCTCGTGGCTATTCGTTATAGGCCTAAAATTAGATAGCGCTACCCCTTGAGCAGGAGCGGGTGCATTACTCTATACATCATCAGTTACAGCTCATTCGGGATCCATTAATATACGAAAACATAATTTAAGTTGTCAGGAATCATCATACTGTCACAGAGTATATATGGCGTGTATAGGTAGACTCACACACACGCTACGTTAGTCCTGGAATCGACTAAACTGTAGCTCTAATACCAATAAAATGTAACACCCCTCACCCGTATTTACCGTCAAAATAGGGTTACGAGGTATTATTGATCAATTCACAACATATAGCATACATTTATCAAACATAAAGTATTCATTCTCATAAATCATTCAATACAGTCACTTTTTCCCTTAATAGGGCATACGAGGCCTTAAACAAGCTTTAGAAGTGGTTCGGGATTAAACCTATAGCATACGAAAATTTTGAAAAACTTAGAAATTTTTGAACTGTATAGGCGTCACACGCCCGTATGAACAGGCCGTGTGCCTCACACGGTTCCAAACACGCCCGTGTCTCCGGCCGTGTAGAAACAGGGCATACATACTGACTTGGGTCACACGGCTAACCACACGCCAGTGTGTCTAACCCGTGTGCCCTTCGAAGTGGCCACACACGTTCGTGTGCTAGGCCGTGCCAATCCTGTAGGGTATACTAACTTATGCAACACGGCCAAGTTATACTCCCGTGTGTAAGGCCTTATGCCATTTATGGGGTATACTGACTTGTGCCACACGGCCAGTCATACGCCAGTATGTGAGGCCGTGTGGAGCATACTGACTTCAATCTAATTTCAACACCAAATGATACACAACCGTGTAATCGAATCGTGGATCGCACACAGTTGAGACGCACGCCCGTGTAGACAAAAATAGGCCATTTGCAAGGCCAATTTGCCACCCTTTCTCATGTACACCTAAACAACCAAAATTGTACCATTTCATTATACAATTAGGCAACTAAAATATCAATGAAATGTACAATTCATTCTATATATATTTCAATCAAATTCAATACACAATTCAATGCCATTTACCCAATCAAATACTTATGAATTCAACTTCTAAAATCATACTTCATCAAAGCATTTTTCAAGTATATATATACTCATAAATCAATTAACCACATGAACAACTATATACCATAATCACATCTTACCAAAACATACCAAGACATATACGTTTCTAAGCCATTTCAAATAGCTAAACACACCACATTATTAACATCATTTACAAGCCAACTCTCATGGCTATAGTCACAACCCAAAATACCACAAGTAGCCTATACATGCCATATACCATATACACACAGCTCAAAAGTACCAAAAAGATGTCCGATAGTGCGATGATGTTCTGATATGACATAAAAGTAACATATTTTTAATCCCATTCTTGATGCGTTTTTGGGTGATTTATTATATGAATTAGTGAATTTGATGCTCCTAATATTTTAAATTCATGTTTCTGTACTTAGGTGAGCATAGGGAAGCGAAAGGAGCGAAAAATGAGCCAAAATCGGGCAAAAAGAGCTGTTTTCAGGATCCACACGGCCTGGGCATTTCCACATGGGCTGGCCATACGCCCATGTGAGCCACACGGGCTGGCCACACGCCTATGTGCTAGTCCGTGTCGATTTCGCACCCTGCTTCCCTGTCACGCGAAAAAACCTAATTTTTAGGTTTTTGAGCATTCTAAAGTCTATAAATACACACTAGAAGATGACCTAAGAGGGACATGGAGAGGAGAATGCAGAAATTACTCGAAGAAAGGCGACAGACTCAACTCAAAAGTAGGATCTCCTTCAAGACTGAAGATCTCCATTCAATTTCTCTCGAAGTTTTTGGGTTTCTTTATGTTTTGTTGTTTTCCTATTTTTGTGATGTTTTCCTATTACATTATGAACTAAACTCCCTAAATACTTAATGGGGATGAAACCTACGATGGATCTTATTATTTAATTATCTGAATTATACGATAAATACTTGTTCTTGTTCTTAATTATATGTTCTTAATCCTTACCTTAATATTTTCAAGATATTAATCCAAGTTTGATGTGCTTATTCAGTGGAGCAAAAGTCCCTCTTTAAGAGTAGATCTAGCATAATTAAGCAGATTTTCATGCAATCCTAGAAATAGGACGACATAAATCTGTCGAATTAGAGTCAAATCTAATAGGGGAATCCATAGATCGAGTTATTGCGATGATAGGGGTTTTAATTAGAAAGAGATTTCAATTAATCAACCTAGAGTCAGTTGTTCTTAGTCTCGAAAGAGATATTATCATAATTTAGGGATTTCTACGGATCAAGATAAGAGAATAAATTGTTTGATTCAGAGTCAGAATAAGAAGTGAAGTCTAGGTAGATTCTTCATTGGGTACTGTCTTATCATTGGTTTATTCGATTATTTCTTTCGCTCTTTGTCATGTTCATTAGTTAATTAGTTTAGTTAATTTTAGATTAAAACAAATCCCTTTTATTTTAGGCTAAATAATAGAAAGATAGTTAATACTAGTACTTTTAATCCTTGTGAATACGATATTCTGTGACTCACCATAACTATACTACCATTTGATAGGTACGCTTGCCTTTGTCGTGATCGTAGTCTAGTTTAGTGAATCATAAAATGATTATCATGTTCCCGACGACTCCCGGATCCGAGTTAGCCTTGATTATCTATAAAATGTAGGAAAATAACACAAAGTAAGCTTCATAGCATAGTAAACTCGTAAGTGAGTAATTCAATACATTGAATAAATGTAATTCAACCAATTACACTTAACAAAATCATAAACAAATTATTACAAACTTTTCTCATGTCTCAAAACATGATCAAATACCATTTCATTGAACTTTCTCTATTTAATACTCGAATAAGTTCTGTACGAACCTATATCGTCTCGTACTAACCTTTTTCTCAACCACATCATTCGTTTACCTGTTGAACAATTTGGAATAGAAGTCGGATACTCAAAGATCTCAATCGATAAGTACCTATACCATGACCCAAAGCCAAATCAAGGTAACTTATCTTGCAGTGCCTATACCATGGCCCGTAGCCAAATTAAGGTATTACTCGCTCCCAAAGTGCCGATATTGTGGCTTGAAGCCAACTCATTCGATATGCATGGCCAGAAGCCAAATCAATATATCATCTTATAGCATGTCTCAAGTATCCTAATCTATTCCTAAGGTTCAATCGGGCTTTCACACCTTTCGTTTCTATCGTCGAATGCATTCGTAGAGTCCTTTCCACAATTCAACATTATCCGAAATCACATAATTCCAGTTTATGCAATAGAAAAGCATTTAACATACATTTATAACGAAATTACCACATAAGAACTTACCTCGTACTCGGAATTGACGAATCGGATCAATTAATCAATAACCTTATTTTCCCCCGATCTAAATCTAAATTCTTTATTTCTCAATCTATATGTATTCAAAAATAACTCATTTAATCACCTACTCATTCAATTTAGTCCAAAAATACACATTTGGGCATTTTTGCACATTAACCCTTAAACTTTCATATTTTTACAATTTTGTCCTTATTTCACAAATACACAAAATTCACATAATTTCCTTAAACCCAAGCTTAAAAAATTTGCTATAGTGCCCCTAGCAGCCCATAACTTTCATTTATTTCACATTTCAAGCCCTCAATTTACATATTTCACAATTTAAGCCGTTTTTGACATTTTTGTCAAAAATCACTTTACAAAACTAGTAAAACTGTCATCAAGCTTTCATATTTCAACATTAAACATCAAAGAAATCATAGATTCAACAATGGCAGCTCTCAAAATCTTTAATAGTTTCAAAATCTAAGGTACGGGCTAGCTAGATTGAGCTGCAACGATTACAAAAACATAGAAATCATCAAAAACTAATCAAAATCGTACCTTAATTGCTTGAATTTACTTTACCAAATGAAGAACCCTATTTCTTCTTGTTCTTCCTTTAAAATTCGGCTAACAAGATGATAATGAAGCCTAATTTTTATTTTTGTTTTATTAATATATCATTTAATAACTAAATACCAATTTTAACCTTAATGAACATTAATAATAACACCAAATGCCATCCCATTATCATCCATTAACTATCAAATGGTTTAATATCATCATAAGGACCTTTTTTTTAAGAAATCATAGCAATTAAACACCTTTAACAAATAGAATGCTACTTTTTCATTTTACGCGGTAAGCCCTTTTTCTCGAATTAACCATCCAAACAGTAAAATTAGCTTATGAAATTTTCACACATATCAAATAACATGCTATAAATACCAAAAATAATTTTCTAACATCGGATTTGTGGTTCTGAAACCACTGTTCTGATTTAGCTAAAACCGGGCTATTACAGTTTGTGACTATTTAAGGCTAAATCTACCATCTCACCCTCCAAAATTCGCACAACCATGACATCTTGTGCAACCATGCATGCATATTAACACATGGCTCTTGCTTGCTCATTCCATACCCACTACCACTTCCTTCTTTTAAATTACCTTCCACTTAATATGTTGTGCTTTTTTTGTCCTTTTTTTTTGGTCATTTTTTTAGTCTCATCATTATGTATTTCAAATATAAAAAAAGAGTAGCTCTATCCATAAATCATTGAAGTCGATGATGTACCACCAAGAAGGGAAAGGAAGCTTGTTGGGAAGTTGACTTCAAGATTTTAAAAGACTTCGTCAAATATAGGGGGTGGACCAAAGGCGTGCTATATGGTTTCACCAGAACTCTAGCGATGGCCAACGTATATGACGCGTGAGCCAAGATCAATTTCGATTTTTCAACATCGACGTGGTACAATAGAGAATTAATCCTTATTTTTTTTCAACATCAACATGGTACAATGGAGATCAATTCTTGTTTTTTTTTTAACATTGACATGGTAAGGTAGAGACTAGCTTTGTTTTTTCTTTCAACATTGCCTATCGGTACAGCGAGGTGAACAACATTTGTGATGACCATGGTGGATCCTTCCAAAATGGCGAGAAGAGCTTTTGCAACTTCAACATGGCTAGAGGAGGGCCCATTCCGAACTTTGCAACATCAACATGGAAGAAAGAACTTTTGCAACTTCAACATGATGAGAGGAGAACCCATCTCGAACTTTGTAACTTCAACATGAAGGGAAGAACTTTTGCAACTTCAATGTGACTAGAGGAGGGTCGATTCTAAACTTCGCAACATTAAAACAGTTGGAAGAACCTTTACAATCTCAACATGGAGAGCGATGACTGACCGTATGCGTGCGTGCGCTGAAAACAAATACTTTTATAAAACAATTTAAAAGTGCAATGTTAATTGCAAGTAGACAATGTCAATTGTAATATTTGTATGTCAATAAAACACTAGAGCATTCCAAGGATCAAACCCAATGGATTGCCAATAAATGTTTTCGTCAAGTTAATTACAAGTTAAGCAATTACTAATCTAATCGAGTCGAAAATTATTAGTACAAATTACAAAATAAATTATTTATAAACTAAATTTAAAGTATCAATTAAAATAACTAGTCTTATTTCATTCTCTGTTGTTTTAGACAATGTAAATGATAAAACAATGGTCGGTTAATTTGTTAATCGCTAACTAAGTTAATAAACGTATATTGAGTATATTGTTTGTCACTTTTAACTAGGAATCCTTTCGATCTCATTTTTAACTAAAAGATACCACCTAAGCTCTCCTCTCGGTCTCATCTAGGCATATAGGTCTCCTCTTGGTCTTGTTTATCAAGATTTTCTGTTAGAGGCATCAATTTTAGCGTATTAAGCATTTCAATATAATTGAACAACCAATCAATCAATCATAAGCATTAAATTAAACTAACAAATAACCAACCAACCAACCATCAGCAAATTCAGCACATAATCAAACTTAAATTCCAAATAAGCATTTTATCAAACACAATGTAGGCATAAAATGAAAGTAAAAGGTTTAAGAAAATGTTCATTCAATTGATGGAAATCCATTGAACCCTAAGAATTTGACTATCTTTGTTTACAAATCTTTAACAAGAAGGAAGAAAGAAAACAAAAAAACTAAAATCTAACCTAAAAAGAAAAGAGCAAACCTAAAATAGAAATGAAAAGAAAAGAAAAAAGGAAAATAAAAGAAAAACCATAACCTAAGGAGAAAAGATGATAGAAACAAAAGTGAAAAAAAAATTCCTTTTTATTCAGCCAAACGTGGCTTTTAAAGACTTATTAGAACCATATTTTTATGACTAAAATGCCTTTGGAGATCTAATTGTTGATTGGTGTTTCGAGTGTACAAAAACTACCCCTGATGTCATTTTTTGTCTCCATACAATAGGGGTATCGCAATACCCAGGGGAGGGTATCGCGATATCCTTATTTGTCTACTCAAGGGGTGTCCTTAGGGGTAGATACTGTAGATTGCTCCTTTTCTTCTTCATTTTGGGTTTGACAGAGGTGTTGCAATATCCAAGCTTTAGTGTTGCGATACCTCTACTTGTGGCATGGTTTACATTCAATTTTGGGCCACCAACATGCTTTTACAATAGTCAATCACTCATTAAGGTCCAAATGGCACCTTTGGCCAATTTGGGTCTTAAAATAGCACAAATTAAGCATAAATGCATGAAGAGCTTATTAAAGCTAGAGAACGAAAGTTAAATGAAAGCATTAAAGTGTTCATTAAGCAAAATATAAACAAGTACAGGTCTTCTAGGCTTGTAACGTTTAGAGGCTTACGACAGTTTGGATTTCAAACAAAGAGACAACTCAAAACGGTTTCAAACACTAGAAACAGTAAAGCACATGACATTGTTCCCTATTCAACACCAAAATAGTCATTAAGCTCACCTCCTTATTTCTCCTTCTTTCACTTTCCTTCTCTCCAAAGAAACGGAAGATACTGTTGAATATTGGTGTATACAAACTAGTGAGTACTTGTGCATTATGAATAGAAAGATTTCTTTTGAACTTTTTTTTTTTTTACAATTTTAACTCTTTCACTCATAATGCTTTTATCATTAACCATGATTTTATTCCACTCACCTTGCTTTTATTTACTTGATTTTCTTTTTCATTTAATTTACTTAGCAAATTTCTAAATGTATCATGTCAAACAATATCTTTTCTTTTCTCTCAAGAATAACTTAAAACCACCAAAATGTGTCTATCTAACCCTCAACATCCATGGCCCAACATCTATTTCATAGTGGATTTTAAGATCAAGGACAGAGAAGGGTTGGGTTTTTAACTCAATTTTAACGTAAGGTTTTAAGGATGTGGGTTCATCAAGAATGGAAAAATTAAGGCTCAAATCATGGGGACTAGGGGTATATAGCATCAAGGTTAGACATTTAGGTTCTAGGCTAATCAAACAATGCCTTAGGTCCTCCATAAACGTTTCACAATACACCATTTTAATCATGCTTACATTTACCCAAATGAATAACAACTGATTCAAGCACTATTTATCCACAAGCATCTATACAATCTATCTATCATTTGACACAAATCATACATATTTACATAAGAATATTTACCTTTATTCTATTATGCAATTTAACTTATTAAACTAACTAATCTGCTTTTAAAAGAACCATATTATCTAGCATCAATAAAAATTTACATGCTCAAAAGTCAACCATACATCATTCAATACCAACAACCAATAACCAAAATAATCCAAGCACCATACAAGAAAAATAAAAAAACAAAGGAAAATTTTAAATTTTTTTAATAGATTTTTGAAATTTTTTTGAAGAAAACATAAAATAAGAAAATGAAACACATAAATTAAAATTTCTATGTACACCCCTCCACACATAAGTTACACATTGTTCTCAATGTGTCCCCAACTAAAGATTAGTTTGAGAAAACTCCTTCGATTTAAGACTAAGTGCAACAAAATGGTAGGGTAGTCCTCAAACTTCGTTGAAGCTATTAATGTTGTATAACTCTCAGTGGGTAGACCTATATAAAAAAATAAAACAAAAACACCAAAAGAAAAATATGCAATAAAAAATAAAAACTAACAAAAAGAAAACATATCAACTTTCGGGCGATTCGTATCCCCTCTATAGAAGAACTTCTAAGAGGTCCTTAACACCTTGAATCGTTGTTTGCTCTTCATGACTAGAATAAGGGTCCTTTTGGTGTTTGAACACATTGTTGTTACGTTATTTTTTACTTTCACGAGCCACTTCCTTCCAAAGCCTACCCAACTCCACAACTCGTTCTGAGGTACTATAGCCTCAGGTATCACAAACATAATGTCGACAAAACCCGTAGATACTCAAACTTCAATTCTAATTTCAAACTGAAAATAAGTATTTTCGTTTAGTTGATCAGTTAGCTCTTCTTCAACCATAGTCAGAAAGTGTGTCGGCTCCTCCACACTTTTACTTGATTCCGGTTTAAGCTCACCCTCTACATCTAACACTACTCCTACTACTAATCCTACGTAAATTAGAGTGAAGAAACCTTTTTCGCTTCTCACAATCTTGTCACGTTCTTCAGCTCTAAACTCTTGTTGAACACATATGTTTAACTCATCATGCTCAATAACGGTGGAGTAGCCCTCATCCTCGAGCTCGGGAATATCATGTTCAACCTCTTCCATCAGAGTGTTCACTACGGCTAGGTGTTGGACGCCTTCTAATATTTGCTACACCATCTTGGACCTGGAGGACACAGTAGCTTGCAACGAAGACATGCTCTCCTCCAACATTCCAACCCACTTAGCAAGGGATAGGTCTTCCATATACTCATCACTCTCTATATTTGTAACACCCCTTACCCGTACCCGAGGTTGGGATAAGGTACGAGGCGTTACCGGACAAACATGCAAACATTAAACTAAAATACAGGCCATAAAATTTCATTCATATTTCAAAACGTTCATTCACTTACACATAGTCCCTTATTTGAGTCTACGAAGCCCAAAACATACTTTAGAAAGGATTCAGGACTAAATCGAGAACTTACGAAAATCTTGAAAATTTCATGCTTTGAGGCTTCACACTCCCGTGTCCCAAAGTCATGTTCCATACACGGCTGAGACACATGGTCGTGTCTCTGCCTGTGTGGAATATACCTAGGCTATTTTCCAAGCTTTGGTCAACCTTAATCTCTTACACACTTATACAACATCAAAAGCATATAACATGGTATTCATTTAATGATTAAATATTCTCAATTAAACCATAAACATAGCATTTGTATGTCATCATACATGTGTATCTCATACTCATTTTACCTTGTTTATTATAGTACCACATATACATTTATACCAAGATTATCATCTTACCAAATATCTTCAGCCTAATCATTAAGCATTCATATTTAAAACTAGATCATATCTTTATAAAATACCACAATTCAGATGCACAAAATAACATGTTTGCCTGAAACATTTCAATTCAACTCCATACCCAACAAGCATTACATTGAGACTAGTCATATATATATATATACATGTCATGATACATATCATTCTCTTTCTGTTTTCTTATAAACACATATCATTTATTTCATTATATCAATATTTCATATACCATAGTTTCTATGTATTCCACATATATTTATTTTCCTCCTCCTCCTCTCCATTCCACATCCTTAATGTATATAGCATTCTTGTAAGTACGATTTCACAATTTACTAATAAATGCTCACATCAAACTGTCCACACAAGTCATAGTCACTTACTTATTTATAATTCGAGCTACAAAGCTCCAAATTAATATCCGTAAATTTCCCCTGAAACTAGACTCACATATCTTTCCACCATAAAATTTTCATAATTTTTGGTTTAGCCAATCAGTACAGTTTATTCATTAAAATTTTCCCTATTTCACATTCTAACAGTTCTAACCTCTCTTCACTAAAAATTAATTATCTCACAGTACAGAACTCGGATAATGTTCTTGTTGATTTATCTTGAAAATAGACTCATTAGGGATTTTAAAAATATAAGTTTAAGCCTCTAATTATTTTTGTCCAAATTTTTGTGATTTTCCAAATTCAGAACAGGGGATCACATAATCATTCTGAACCAGTCTCACAAAAACAAAAATATCTGAAAATATAGAACTTCTTTTCTTGCTCTGTTTCTTTTATATGAAAATAGACTCATTATGATTTAATTTTATATCTAATTTAGTCTCTGATTCAATTTCTACTATTTTTGGTGATTTTTTAAAATCACATCACTGCTACTATCCAAAACAGTTTTACTGCTAATTCACTATTTCACACTTTCTTTGTATTAACCTCATTTTAACATACATATCACAAATCATTTTCACCACATTTCATACATCACAAGTATAGGCCTATGATCACAAGGTCACCATAAAATCATCCTCATGTATAACTTACTTGTTTATAACCTTACCACATCCTGGTCACTTAATGAACACATCATTCACATAACCAAGTTCCTGCACTTATTTATCACAAAACTCACAAAGCAATACATAGAGAGTCTCTCGTTGAACACTTCGGATCAATCCTCGATACTTGGTGGTTTCAGCACATAGCTCTACCCCATCATATAGTTCGGCTCTCTTGTACACATGGTGAACACTCAGTACCACCCATGTGACCTAGCCAATTTATCTCGTAGCTCTCTTGTCTACATGGAGTCCTTCACCTGGAACCACGCATGCGACCTATCTATATATATCCCGTAGCTCTCTTGTTTACATGGTGTATACATAGTATCACCCATGCGACCTAGCTACATCATAATGTCTTGTAGCTCTCTTGTACACATGATGTGCACTCAGCACCATACATGTGACCTAGCTACATACTATCTGTATCATCCAATCTTTCCGAAGGTTCAACCTGGATTTCTCTTTTCCAACAATTTCACCAATCAAGTAATTATTCACAAATATATTTCCAATATTATTATAAAATATCATAATACAAGTAATATTGATGTATTACTTACATATAAACTTACATCTCATTTAATATCAAGGCAATAACATTAAATTACGACATTGCCTTATTAAAATCATATGAACTTACAATTTCCCATAATATCCATAATCATAGAAATCACATTTATGTATGATAATTCAATGCACTTCATGTACCATAGACATATTTTTAAATCAATTCATAAACTTGGCACCATAATCATTTAATTTAACATAATTCAATTAATTCACTAAATTTAACTTTCAAATATAAATTACAAGATTATTGTCAGTATTATTATCATACCAACTTACATACTTTTAACACCTCGAAAATTATAATAAATATATCAATTTTACATTGAAACATGCATAAATTAATGCTTATTATACATATGAACTTACCTCGATACTAAAACGATCATTTTACCAATTTTTCTAATTTTCGATTTTTCTCTCATTCTAGGTTCAAATCTCATTTTCCGGGATCTAAAACATCATATTTTACTTATTTAATTAATGTAATATTCAAAACAGTCCTTAACTCAAACTTTGGAAAAATTAAAATTTTGCCCCTAAACTTTTGCATATTTACACTTTTGCCCCTAGGCTCGGGAATTAAAATTCATCCCTTATTCTTATGTTTTATGACATGCTGATCACTTTTCCCTTCTATGGCAACATCAAATTCTCACTCTAACATATACTTATGACTATTAGGTATTTTTACCGATTAAGCCCTTTTACTCGTTTTCACTCAAAACCGAGTGTTGTAGGCCAATTTTGGCCTGTTTACAATCAAAACCAAATGAACCATTTAAATTTCCCAGGCCCAAATACAAATACCGAAAACCCAGTTACAACCAAAACCCAAACTAACCTAAACACTTAAAACCCAACACCATTAAAACAATGAAGCAAATAGGCCCAAGACTCTAAAAATTTTGGAAAGCCGAAACCCTAGGGTTTCGCACTGCTGATACCATGTCTTTGACATTTGCTCCACCATGTCGGCCACCACGCCCCGCGCGTGCTGAGCCATCACACACTCCACCATCTGTGCCCATCATCTGCAATTCATAAAGAAGACAAAATAGAAATAATATAAAAATGAATGTAAAAGGGTTATAAAGCCCCAATGAGAAGTTGTAAAAGGGGGGATTTTTCATCAATAAAAAAGGGATTTTGTCTCAATACCAAGGATTCTAATATACAAGCAGATTCAAAAAAATATACAAGGAAAACACAAGAATGGCATTAATCCAGTAATCAAAACACAGGCATCAAACATTAAGGTGATTTTTAATTTTTTTTCTATTTTTAATTTCATTTTCGACCCTTTTTACCTATATATATATATATATATATATATATATATATATATATATATAGAACATATTAACATAAAAAAGAAAATTTTCAAAAAAAAATAAAAATTTACCTTGCGGTGGCCGGCGCCGGCGACTCACGATGGTTCGGCGATCGGATCGGTGCCCCCCCGACCGGGATTCCCTCTCCCTTTCCCTTTTTCTCCTTTTTTTTTTCTCTTCTCCCCTCTCAAATGATTTTTTTAAAAAAAAATTATCTTTTATAGGGGACCAAAATAGTGCGTTTTGGTTCCCCCCTTTAACCAAAAATGGCGCCGTTTTGGCCCCGGGTCGGGTCAACCCGACCCACTCCAGTTAGATCAGCGTGTTTTTTAAAACGGGAGGGCTATTTGCGCATTTAGCCCTTCTGCTTTTTCGTGCATTTACAATCAGATATTTTTTACCTTTAATTCGGCCCTGGACTTTATTGCGCCTTTCAATTTAGTCCTTGGCCAAGCGTGATGTTTTAATAGTTGGAGATATTGCTCCCTTGGTCCCTCTAGGTTGCACGCGCATTCAAATAAACCCTCTTCTCTTTATTCCTCTTTTAAATCCACCCCAGAACTCTGTTCTTAATTCGATTTTAGTACCTTTTGTTTATTTTCATTACTTTATGTTATTATTATTATATTATTATTATTATTATTATTATTATTACTAGTATATGTTTTATTATATGTGTATATATCTTGAATACATAGTACATATTTATGTAGTATTATTAATAGTAGTTTTTATTTATTTTCTAATACATATATATTATGTACATGTTTTAATACTAAGAATATATTTCTTATATATGTTATTTACATATTTTTATATTTCTATATTTTATTATGTATATACTTTTAATATTATATTTTTACATGTATACTCTTAATACCATATTTTATTTATTATTTTCACTATTATTACTTTTTTTATATATTATTGTTATTATTTACATATATGTATAGATATTTTTATGTACTTGTATAAATATATCATTTTCTTATTATATTATTATGTACATGTATTAGTATTATTAGTTATGTACTTTATACTATTATAGTATATTCTTAAACATCATCATTACTATATATATGTATATATTTGTATAGTGTATGAATAGTTTATTTATATTTACGATTATAATTTCTAGTGTAGGTATATATTTTAATGTATTAGTTATATTTCTTACTCTTCCATGTATATTTTTATATCATCTTATATATGTACCTAAATACTATGTTATATGTATATATTCCAATACCATATTAAGTTATGTTTTTGTACTATCTTATGTGTACATCTTAAATACTATATTATGTATGTATTTTAAACACCTTATTTTATATATGTCGTGTACAAATTTGTAATACTTTATTATATATATTCTTATACATTATGCGTATGTATTGTAGTATTATGTTTTATGTATCTATCTTTTAATACCATATCGATTATATTTTCAATATTATATCACATAGATTTTTACCATATTATGTATGCCATGTATATATATATATGTATATGTATATTGTTATTTTCTATCGTCATTATGAATACATTATTTTCCTTATTATATTGGTAGTACATCATTTCTATTTTCTTTGTAAATATTAATATTCTTTGTTTTAATATTCTCACTTTAGTATTTCATTATTAATTGCATCGTTGTTGTGTATTATTTACTAATTCTTATTTTAACTAATGTTTTACTCATAATTTTAATTTCAATAAATAAGGCAACGTGCGATTTAACATTAAGTCGCGGTTTCATCGCTATGTTGGGTGAATATCAATCGACTCGTGTTAGAACGGTATGTCCTTCTCAAAAGAAAACGAAACTTGAAATTTCCTGTGTTTTGATCGGATCACGATTCAATGTTACTTTGAATTTGCAGTTTTGGAAATCAAGACAACACGTGTTTAATAAGATACCAATTTTGGGCGTCGCGAGGGTGCTAATACCTTCCTCGCGCGTAACTGACTCCCGAACCCAATGTTACTCTGGCTTTTGACGTAGACCTAAATTCGGCCTTCATTTTTGTGCAAGAATAAGTTTTCTTTTCTAAAAAAGGATGATTTATTAGGTGTCCGGTCACATCTAGAAAAAAGATCGGTGGCGACTCTTTTTTTTTATAAAATCAAAAGTCGGTTTTTAAATTTTCAAATAATCGCCTTAATTAGCGACCGAAAGTGAAATTTTTTACGTCGCTACACCGAGTAGCACAAGTTGTCTAACATAATTTAAAACCTCATATTCTATCATAAAACAGCAAAATAAACACATTTCACTTATGGGTATTTTTCCAAATATGAACCTTAGCTTAAATTATTGCTAGAATAAGCTTAATCAAATTACCGGGATTCCAAAAACGTAAAGAACTTGAAAAACGGGGTTAGAACGAACTTACTATTGAGCTTGGAAAGCTTGAAAACCCTAGTCATGGTTTCCCCCATGCTAATTTCGGCCTCCATGAAAAAGATGAGTAAATTTTGGCTTTATTTTCCCTTTTTATTTCTTTTAATTACCAAATGACCAAAATGCCCTTCCTTACTAAACTTTCAAAAATTCCATCCATGTCCAATTTTTGTCCATCACTTAGAAATTGGTCAAATTTCTATTTAAAACCTCCTAATTAATATTTCAAAGCAATTTCATACTAGAAACTTCTAGAATGCAAGTTTTGCAACTTATTCAATTTAGTCCTTAACTTTAAATTGAGCACTTTATGCATAGAATTTCTTCACGAAATTTTCACACAATCATGCAATCATATCATAGACCTCAAAATAATCATAAAATAATTATTTTTATCTCAGATTTTGTGGTCCCGAAACCTCTGTTCCAACTAGACCCACTTTTGGGCTATTACAATATTACTTTCCAAATAGTAAGATGGGGAATACAAATCATATGTTAGATAATTATCTGACCACCATTGATTTTAGTTTCCCATCTCGGCTGCATATCCATATGAACCATACGGTTAATCATATGAATACTCTTGCCTCTCATAACCACCATCACAACTCCAATGGTTCGTTGAGTCTCCATTTGTTGAACTTGATTTCTCTTCATAGTTGTATTGGTCTCCCAACCACCTATACCCAATGTTATTAAACATGATTAAGCTAAATATTCAACAAGAAAAATTAAAATAAATAAAAAACAAAACACTATACAATGAAATAAAAAACACTATCTAATTTCCTTATCTTTCAAATAAAATTTCCTCAAAACTAATAAAATTTACTACATTTTTATTAAAAAAATTATAAAACAATTTAAAAGTGAGATGTAACACCCTCATTGACCCGGTCGCTGAATACGGGTATGGAGTGCCACAAATGGACTGGTTTAAACTAAGAACCAAATTTTAACTTAATAAATTTAAAACAGACTTTAGTAAATAATATATATGTCTTTTACAATAGAAACCCTAAGTTAGAATAGAAGTTATTACAGGGGCGAAGCTAGAAAAAATTTTTTAGGGGGGCCGAAGGAAATTTTAATTTTTTATAGTCTATATATTTATAATTTTTAAAGAATTAAATTGAATTTTTATAATTTTAGGGGGGGCAAAGTGCAATTTTACCTTTACTAATTTAAAATTTTAAAAAAATCTAAAGGGCCTAAATGAAAATTTCCCATTTTAGGGGGGGCCGGGGCCCACGCCTGCCCCCCCTGGTTTCGCCCCTGAGTTATTATCTCAGGTTTTGAATTCTAAGGAAATGATTTATCTACAATATATTTGACCTTGGGGCGAAGCTTTTAAGGGTACCCCCTTTTCGATGTGCATGAAACCTTACTGACATTGATTCTTAATCCAACACCATCTGGCTTGGCTTGGTAACTTGTCAACTCGGCTCTCGATTGTAACCAACTTTTATGACTTTTTCTGCACCTTTAAATTAAGTCCCGTTACAACATTGTAAAGACCTCTTGATTGATGTGTCATCTCGATAATAACATTTCTTATTCAACTGTTGAGTACACATTACTTGAACCTTAAACACTTTAAGTGACTGAGTAAACCTCAATGAGGGTGTTCATTCTTGTTGAGTTTGAATTCAGGTAATTGTGAGATAGGGGAGACATCTATGTTTTTATGCCTTAAAAATTTCCGGTTGGATTGTTTGCGTTCTTTAGTGTCATCTTCCTTTGTAGTACTATCTATCAAAAATGAACCACCTCGACTAGATCCGCGACCCCTAGATGTAGGGACAAACCTCTGAGAAGTAACAAAGGTAGCATTCTCATTTTTTGGACACTCTCTAGAAAAATGTTCTGTGGATCCACAATAAAAACAAGCTCGAATTAACTTCCAACATTCACCACGGTGCTTTTTCCCACATTGCTCAAAATTCGGAATACCAATATCCCTAGATGGTCCTTGCACATTACCCGTAAACATTGTCAGTGTAACATCCCGAAATAGGGCCTAAACGGAACAGTGGTTGCGAAACCACAAATCCGAGGTAGAATGTAACGGCCTAATTTTCAGTGGTGTCAAAAATGGTGATTTGAGATCACTAAATCGGACAAATAAGATTGAACAAGATAGTAACTTAATATTTATGAGTCAAGTAAGAATTTAGAAGAATTTGTGAAATGGTGAAATTAGTGAATTAAAATAATTTATTAGGTCAGACGGGTCAAAAAGCGAGGTATCGAGACCTCGAATTTAAAATCGAGCTATAAATATTTTTATAAATATTTATGAAGTGTCATTGAGTTAGTATTAAAGTTTCGTTAGAAAATTTTGATGTTTGGATAGCTAATTAATTAAAAAGGACTAAACTAAAAATAGCTCAAAATTTGTTAAATTGTGAGTAAATAGCTTAAGTATTTAAAAAGATGGATTTAAAGAGCAATTAGACCCAAAGGTTAATGGCTGGACGGTTTGGGTATGAAATAAGCAAGAAAACAATGTGAACAAGGGACAAAATTGGAATTAGCATAAAAGTTAATAGTTAAAAAATGATGTAATTGAAAATCTAGACATTTCTTCATCTTTCTCAAATTAAACGCATGTAGCAGGTCTCCTATGCTGGTTTTTCATATTTTTGCACCATGTAAGTTCAATTTTTACTATTTCTTAGTAATTTTTATGTTTTTGTGACTTTTACAATTAGGTCCAATCATTTAATTCATTAGTTTTTGATTTGGTGGGTGAAATTGGAAGTTACCTTGGCTGAGTAAGGGTAGTTTATGATGAATTATTATGAAATTGAAGTTCTAATTTCATATTAAGGTTGTTTTATTAAGTCATTTTGATAGAAAATGGTATTTAGGACCTAATTGTGAGCAAAATTGTGAATTAGATGTTGGTGTTGAAATTCAGAATATCAAAGGCTGTGAAATAGTTTATAATGATAAAATAAAAGTGTTAATTTAGAAAAAATTAGTTCAATTGATGGGTGAATTGAGCGGGACTAAATTGTAAAAGCTGTAAATTTTGGGGTAAAAGTGCAATTTTGAATTTTGAACAGCATAAATTGTGAAGTGAAATAGAAATCAAATAAATGCTAATGAGTAGAAATATTTTATATTATAGATCAAGAATCCAAAGAAGAATGAGGAAAAGAAAAGTAAAGGACTAAATTGTAAGGTTTAGTCACATTTTGTATCAAGGTAAGTTTACAGTAAATAAATGCAATATTCTTTTATTTTACATTATTATTGTCAATTTCAGCATTTATATATTATGTTATGAAAATATTTAAAGTCGAATTTAAGGTGAAGTGACAGAGGAAAAGTGTTAGAAAGCCGGTTGAACCCTAGGAATGTTAGGATATTAGGGTTGACAGACGAAATGTAATGAGCCATGTAAGTCCATATTAGAAATATGGCTTTGGAGACAGGATTGAGCCATGTAAGTCCATATTATATATGGCATTGGAGACAGGAATAATTCATGTAAGTCCATGTCAAAGACATGGCATTGGCGAGATATTGATGAGCAGAAGCGACCTAGTATCCTTAGTATTCCGAGTGGTTCAACGGGTCAGGATCTGAGTTAAATTACAGTGAATTAACAGCAAAGGAAAAGTAGATTATACTTATGAAAAAGAAAGGTCGGGTAAGAAAGAAGGTAAGGGAATAAAGAAGAAGATAGAAATTGAGAAGTAAAGAAATTTATGATGTTAGATGATATTATGCATAATTATCCATTATGTTGAATGTTGTGATTTATTTGCTTGTAAGCTTACTAAGCCTAGTGCTTAATCTCTTTATTTTCTTCTTCTTATAGTACTTATCTAGTCACTCGGGATCGAAGGAAATGTCGGAGCCGATCACACTATCAAAGAAATAACTTCGGTATAACTAGGCGTTTTGTTTTGGGTATGGCATGTATAGAAACTTAGCTACTTTTGGTATAATATGAATAATGAATGATGTGTAAATACTTGCTAGTGATTAGCTAAGAAAATAGCTGATGATATACATGTTTATTAATATGTATGATTGAATGATGATTATCACATGAAAATTATGAAAAATGTGAAAGTAACCTAAAACAGATTCAAGTAATGAAATGATGTAACTTTGAAAAATCACTAAAATTGTAGAAACATAGTTTGAAGATGAATAATATATGAAATTAAAGCTTATTATGTATATTTTCTTATGGAATAAGCAAAACAGGTAAAAGTATTATATTTTATGATATATCTGAGTTTTAGTGAAATAGGGTCAGAGCGATTTCTGGATCCCCTGTTTCAACTTTGGAAATTCACCATAAATTGTACAAAACTAATTAGAAGGTATAATTTATATGGTTAGAATGATTGTTGAATCTAGTTTTGTGAGAAACAAACGAATTAGTCATATGAATTTTGTACAGGAAGAAAAATGGTTCGTAGTAAGAAGAGGTCAGTGCAGTCGAGTTTTGAAACAGGGGAAACTTTAACTAATAAATTGTACTAATTGGCTAAGTTAAAAATTCTAGAAAAAAATTAGTAGATATATATATGAGTCTAGTTTCATGAAAAATTTACGGATCTTAATTTCGAGTTTTGAAACTCGAGAAATGAATTTTTAAGTAACCATGACGCAGAAAAATAGTTTATTCTGAAAATTAAAATAAGTGATTTAGAGTTGTTTAAAAGGTAAGATAAGCTTAGTAACACCTCAAGCTTGACTCCGGTGATGGTTTCGGGCGTGGGGGCATTACATTTATTGGTATCAGAGCAGGTTTAGTCGGTTCTTGGAACAGCTAGTGTGAGAAAAAGTCTAGCTATACATGCCATACTTGTATTTTGATAGTGTGACGACTCTTGACGATTTTTAAATATTTTGTTTTATTGTAATGGATCCCGAGTGAGCTGGTGATGATGATGTAGAAGGTAATGTGCCTGCTCCCGTAGAAGGGGTAGCGCCATCTGAGAATAGGCGATGTGATTAATCGGGGAGGAGTGACTCGAGAAGCTCTCTTCCAAGCTTTGAATGATTTGTTTGCCGAGTTCGTTCAACGAATCCGGCGATTAGACCTCCACCCCTCATGATTCTCGGGCTACCCATGTAGCTCAAGCTCCCCAATCACAGTGCAAGTGATAAGAGAAAAGCCACCAGTTGATAGAATCGAGAAACAAGGCGAAGAGTTCGAGCAACAAAAGATGATGATGCAGAAGAAGCGAATTTTGGTTAGAAAATACTATCGAGTCTTTGATGAGTTATCTTGTACACCGAGGAATGTATGGAATGTGTAGTATCACTTCTTAGAGACTCACCTACTACGGTGGAAGACACTTGTATCGGTTGTACCAAAGGAGAGGGTCACTTGGGATTTCTTTCAGAGGAATTTAGTAAAAAGTACATCGATCGAGGTTTATTGACCGAAGAGAAAGGAATTCTGGAATTGAAACAAGGTAATATGACGGATCGATGAGATTACGCTTAAATTATCGGCAACTTAACAAGGTAACAGATAAAGAACAAGTATCCATTGCCTAGAATTGATGATCTGTTTGATCAATTGAAGGAGCTCTTGTGTTTTCAAGATAGATTTGAGATCCGGATATTATCGGTTGTGAGTTAAAGAGTCGATGTCTTGAAGACTACTTTCCGGACTAGGTATGGTCATTATGAGTTCCTTGTGATGCCATTTGACTTGACTAATGCTCCTGCCATTTTCATGGACTTAATGAACTGAATTTTCAGACCGTACTTGGATAAGTTTGTAGTTTTGTTTATTGATGATATCTTGATTTATTCTCATGATGAGGCCGAGCATGCGAGCATTTGAGAACGCTTTCTGATTCGAAGATAATCGGTTGTATGTCAAGTTCAGCAAAAGTGAGTTCGTTACGAAGTTGGTTTTCTTGGACATATTGTTTCGTGAAGGTATTAAGGTTGATCCGAGCAAGATTTCACCATTGTTGATTGGAAGCCTCCTAGAAATGTATCAAAAGTTAGAAGTTTTCTTGGTTTTGCGAGGATATTATAGGCGATTTGTAGAGGATTTTCCATGATAGCTACCCACCGACAAGATTCTTTGTGAAAGGATGTCAAGTTTGAATGGATGAGAAGTGTCAACGAGTTTTGACAAGTTAAAAGCATTGTTGACTAAAGCTCTGTTTAGTGCAACTAGAACCGGTAAGGAGTTTGTGATTCTGATGATCGTCCATGAATGGACTTGGTTGTGTACTTATGCGGAAGGAAGGTAATTGCTTATGCCTCTAGACAACTAAAGCCACATGAGAAGAACTATCCGACACATGATTTAGAGCTAGCTGCCATTGTTTTTCTTTGAAGATTTGGAGACATCATTTGTACGGTGAGAAGTGCCACATATTCACCGATCACAAAAGTTTGAAATATTTAATGACTCAAAAGATTTGAATTTGAGGCAAAGAAGATGGTTAGAGTTGATTAAAGATTATGAGCTAGTGATCGATTATCACCTGTAAGGCAAACGTTGTTCTTGATGCTTTGAGTAGGAAATCTTTATTTGCATTAAGAGCTTTGAACACTAGTCTAGCCTTATCGGATGATGGTTTTATCTTAGGCGAGTTGAGAGCTAAACCGATGTTTCTTGAAGAAATTTGTGAAGCTAAAAAAAAATGACGGTGAGTTGTTAACCAAAAGAGATCGGTCTGAGTCGGATGTAGAGTCGATTTTCGATCGATTCGACGGTTGTTTGATGTTCGAGACAGGTATGCATCTAGAAGAATGATGAGCTTATTCGAAGATTTTACAGGAAGCACATAGTAGTTCTTTGTCTATTCATCCGGTAGTATAAAGATGTATAATGATTTAAAAAAAATGTCTTGGTGGGTAGGAATGAAAAGGGACATTTGAGTTTGTTTTAGATGTTTGATCATCGGCGGTAAAGGCCGAACATCGGTACCTTCAGTTTATTGCGACTGTGCTAGTCCACGAGTGGAAATAGGATCGAGTTACTATGGATTTTGTGACAGGATTGCCGTTTACAGAGAAAGAAAGATGCAGATAGGTTGTGATTGATAAGTTAACGAAGTCGGCTCATTTTATCCCATTCGTATGGATTATTCACTTGACAAGTTGGCGAGTTGTATATGTCGAGATAGTCAAACTACACAGGTACCATTATCGATCATTTTAGACGGAGATCCAAGATTTACTTCACGGTTTTGGAAGAAATTACGAAGGCTTTGGGCACAAAGTTGAGTTTTAGTACTGACTTTCCACCCTCAAACCGACGGTCGATCGAGAGAGTTATTCGGTACTTGAAGATATGCTTAGATGTTGTGTCTTTGGAATTTCAAGGCGCTTGGGAAAAATATTTACCATTAGTAGAGTTTGCCTACAATAATAGTTATCGATCGAGTTTGAAGATGGCACCTTATGAAGCTTTGTATGGACGTAAATGTCGCACACCTTTATATTGGATGAGCTTAAAGAAATTGATTCTGAGGTTGATCTAGTTAAAGCGAGAAGAAAAGTGAAAGTTATCGAAATTGTTTAAAAGCGACTTGAGACGGGCGAAGTCATATCTGATTTAAAAGAAAAGAGATCGAATATCAAGTTGGTGACAAAGTTTTTTTGAAAGTATCCCGTGGAAGAAAGTTCTCAGATTTGGCAAGAAAGGCAAACTAAGTCCATGTTTTATTGGACCGTTTGAAGTGATTGAGAGAGTCGGACCATTAGCATATTGGTTAGCTTTCCCGATTGAGTTAGAGAAGATTCAAAATGTATTTCATGTGTCTATGCTACGTCGTTATCATTCAGATCCGTCACATGTGATTTCTTAGACAAAGGTTGAGATTCAACCAGACATGACTTACGGTGAAGAACGGTAAAGATTCTAGCTCGAGAGGTAAAGCAATCAAGGAACAAAAGTATTGCACTTGTGAAAATACTATGGAATAGACATGGGGTAGACGAGGCTACATGGGAACCCAAGAGGCTATACAAAATAGTACCAAAATCTCTTCACGGTAAGATTTTGGGACGAAAATCCCTAAAGGGGAGAAATGTAACATCCCGAATAGGGCCTAAGCGGAACGATGGTTGCGAAACCACAAATCCGAGGTAGAATGTAACGGCCTAATTTTCAGTGGTGTCAAAATGGTGATTTGAGATCACTAAATCGGACAAATAAGATTGAACAAGATAGTAACTTAATATTTATGAGTCAAGTAAGAATTTAGAAGAATTTGTGAAATGGTGAAATTAGTGAATTAAAATAATTTATTAGGTCAGACGGGTCAAAAACGAGGTATCGAGACCTAGAATTTAAAATCGAGCTATAAATATTTTTATAAATATTTATGAAGTGTCATTGAGTTAGTATTAAAGTTTAGTTAGAAAATTTTGATGTTTGGATAGCTAATTAATTAAAAGGACTAAACTAAAATAGCTCAAAATTTGTTAAATTGTGAGTAAATAGCTTAAGTATTTAAAAAGATGGATTTAAAGAGCAATTAGACCCAAATATTAATGGCTGGACGGTTTGGGTATGAAATAAGCAAGAAAACAATGTGAACAAGGGACAAAATTGGAATTAGCATAAAAGTTAATAGTTAAAAATGATGTAATTGAAAATCTAGACATTTCTTCATCTTTCTCAGCCGAAACGCCGTAGCAGGTCTCCTATGCTGGTTTTTCATATTTTTGCACCATGTAAGTTCAATTTTACTATTTCTTAGTAATTTTTATGTTTTGTGACTTTTACAATTAGGTCCAATCATCTAATTCATTAGTTTTGGATTTGGTGGGTGAAATTGGAAGTTACCTTGGCTGAGTAAGGGTAGTTTATGATGAATTATTATGAAATTGAAGTTCTAATTTCATATTAAGGTTGTTTATTAAGTCATTTTGATAGAAAATGGTATTTAGGACCTAATTGTGAGCAAAATTGTGAATTAGATGTTGGTGTTGAAATTCAGAATATCAAAGGCTGTGAAATAGTTTATAATGATAAAATAAAAGTGTTAATTTAGAAAAATTAGTTCAATTGATGGGTGAATTGAGCAGGGGACTAAATTGTAAAAGCTGTAAATTTTGGGGTAAAAGTGCAATTTTGAATTTTGAACAGCATAAATTGTGAAGTGAAATAGAAATAAAATAAATGCTAATGAGTAGAAATATTTTATATTATAGATCAAGAATCCAAAGAAGAACGAGGAAAAGAAAAAGTAAAGGACTAAATTGTAAGGTTTAGTCACATTTTGTATCAAGGTAAGTTTACAGTAAATAAATGCAATATTCTTTTATTTTACATTATTATTGTCAATTTCAGCATTTATATATTATGTTATGAAAATATTTAAAGTCGAATTTAAGGTGAAGTGACGGAGGAAAAGTGTTAGAAAGCCGGTTGAACCCTAGGAATGTTAGGATATTAGGGTTGACGACGAAATGAAATGAGCCATGTAAGTCCATATTAGAAATATGGCTTTGGAGACAGGATTGAGCCATGTAAGTCCATATTATATATGGCATTGGAGACAGGAATAATTCATGTAAGTCCATGTCAAAGACATGGCATTGGCGAGATATTGATGAGCGAGGAGCGACCTAGTATCCTTAGTATTACGAGTGGTTCAGCGGGTCAGGATCTGAGTTAAATTACAGTGAATTAACAGCAAAGGAAAAGTAGATTATACTTATGAAAAGGAAAGGTCGGGTAAGAAAGAAGGTAAGGGAATAAAGAAGAAGATAGAAATTGAGAAGTAAAGAAATTTATGATGTTAGATGATATTATGCTTAATTATCCATTATGTTGAATGTTGTGATTTATTTGCTTGTAAGCTTACTAAGCCTAGTGCTTAATCTCTTTATTTTCTTCTTCTTATAGTACTTATCTAGTCACTCGGGATCGAAGGAAATGTCGGAGGCCGATCACACTATCAAAGAAATAACTTCGGTATAACTAGGCGTTTTGTTTTGGGTATGGCATGTATAGAAACTTAGCTACTTTTGGTATAATATGAATAATGAATGATGTGTAAATACTTGCTAGTGATTAGCTAAGAAAATAGCTGATGATATACATGTTTATTAATATGTATGATTGAATTATGATTATCACATGAAAATTATGAAAAATGTGAAAGTAACCTAAAAACAGATTCAAGTAACAGAAATGATGTAACTTTGAAAAATCACTAAAAATTGTAGAAACATAGTTTGAAGATGAATAATATATGAAATTAAAGCTTATTATGTATATTTTCTTATGGAATAAGCAAAACAGGTAAAAGTATTATATTTTATGATATATCTGAGTTTTAGTGAAACAGGGTCAGAGCGATTTCTGGATCCCCTGTTTCAACTTTGGAAATTCACCATAAATTGTACAAAACTAATTAGAAGGTATAATTTATATGGTTAGAATTATTGTTGAATCTAGTTTTGAGAGAAACAAACGACTTAGTCATATGAATTTTGTACAGGAAGAAAAATGGTTCGTAGTAAGAAGAGGTCAGTGCAGTCGAGTTTTGAAACAGGGGAAACTTTAACTAATAAACTGTACTAATTGGCTAAGTCAAAAATTCTAGAAAAAAATTAGTAGATATATATATGAGTATAGTTTCATGAAAAATTTACGGATCTTAATTTTGAGTTTTGAAACTCGAGAAATGAATTTTTAAGTAACCATGACGCAGAAAAACAGTTTATTCCGAAAATTAAAATAAGTGATTTAGAGTTGTTTAAAAGGTAAGATAAGTTTAGTAACACCTCAAGCTTGACTCCGGTGATGGTTTCGGGCGTGGGGGCGTTATAGTCAGTTGTCGATCGCGATTTCTATCAGGCCTATTGGACTTAAAAGTCGACCTCCAGCTACCACAAAATTCTTTAGGTCACTTCGGTTGTGGATTTGAGCTAGAAGCTCCAGGACATTTTCCAACAGTACAGGTAGTCTCAACCTTTTTATCAAGACTCAGAGCTTGTTCTACCATTCTCGCCCGTTCAACTAAATCAGCAAACTCAGTAATTCTATGCGATACTAACTGTACCCAAAGCTCATCGCGTAAACCACGCAAAAATCACTTGCAACTTTCAATTTCAGTCAGCAAAAATTCATCGGCATTCCTACTAAGTCGTGTAAACTCTCACTCATAATCAATCATAGACATTCCACCTTGTTTCAGCGTAAAAAACTCTTGCCTTCTATCTTCAATATACAGTTCGCCAACATATTTCCTTTGAAATTCCTTTTGAAAGAATTCCCAATTAGCCTGATCTACGAATACATGGCGTTTCACTGATTGCCACCAAGTATATGCTTCTCCTTACAGTAGAAAAACAACACAAATTACACTTTCACGCGGGTTGCATTCAAGTTGTTGTAAGACGCTTTTAGTGGATTCAATCCAAACTTCTGCTGTGAAAGGATAAAATTCTTTCAATCCTAAGTATCTATGTAACTTTTTTATCGGACCGTGACGAATAGTAGGTGTAAATGCCGTAACGGGTGTAGTTCCCGCAATACACTAAAGAGCATTAGCTATAGCTCCAAGTAAATGTGAGTCACCCCTTTCCTCAGTATTACATCGCTTAACTTTAGGTTGTTGAGCACTAACTTAATTAACACTCGGTGTTACTGATTTTGTTCTATCTAACACATTAAAGACATCATCTCCAGTATACATCTCTTGATCAATATCATTATTATAGCCATTCGACATTTTCAACTATAAAACAAAAACAAATATAATCAACATCCAAATCCCAACTCAATTCGACTCAATTATGACATGTACCTTTAGACTCAATTCTGCGCTCGATTTAGTCCGAGAATCAGCTAAACCTGCAAACTTTGATACCACTAAATGTAATACCCTTGACCCTTATCCGTCGCTAAAATAGGGTTACGGAGCATTACTGAATAAACGTAAACAAATCATTCATTTCAAAACATTACAATAAACATAACAGAATCTAACATTAAACATGCATATCATCCCTTATTCAAGCCCTCGAAGCCTTAAAATCACTTTATAAACGATTCGGGACTAAATCGAGAGCATTTGAAATAATTAGGAAAAAATTACAAAAATTCAACTATAGGGGTCACACGACTGAGACATTTGCCTGTGTTTCAGACCGTGTAACATTCGAAATAAAGACACACAACTGTGTCCCAGCTCGTGTCTGTGCCCGTGTAACTCTCTGACTTGGGTCACACGGCCAAGCCACACGCCCGTGTCTCTTGCCGTTTGGACCTAAAATGTACCTTAAACAACAAGTTTACCATTTCCTACTTGCTTGGGCATTAAGCAAGTCAAAAACCAATTATTTAACCTATCCGAAATACGATCAAACATACTCCAAACATGCCAAAATAATCATCTTATGTGCCTAACCAATGTACCCTCATTGGTAGCACATTTATATTATCAAAACCTATCAACAATGTATCATTCAAATAAAAGATTAAAACATACAAAAATCACCCAATTTACCCAAACTTATAACCACTTAAAACATCAAGCTTAAATTCACATACACCTAACAAGCCTTAGTTTAGAACAACATTCCAGATTATGGCTTCAAACACAAACATATGTTTATGTATACCAAACCAATATTATACTTAAACTCAATTACATCACATATACCAAATTCACTAACAACCAAACATATCCTAGGTACATGCCATTACAAAAGGCAAACATCACCACATTTGAGGCCGAGATCATTGTTGGATGTTAAGTCGACGATCAAAAGAGAAGTACCTAACCTGGGTACGGAAAATAAAACCATACACTGAGTAAAACTTAGTGATATTTTTATAATTCGAACAATTAAAGACATAATGATACAAGAATGTATAATTTGATTTATACAAACATATTATTGTCTAAGCTTACAATTACCATATACCATCATTTCATATTTATGCATATTAACATATCATTTCATTCTATACTCAATTTTCACATGCTATCATATTTGATTTGTTTAACAAATATCTCAATTCACATCACTTGCTATATAAATAGCTTTTCAAATATTAATCAACATTTCATTTAAACAATTGCATTATCTATTCCATATTCAATTCATGAGTACATAACTCATATATTTCATTTTTTCACATCATATTTCACATTTCATTTTCAATCCACTATCTCATTTTCATTTCACATACCATGCCATTTTAATATCAATTATAGAACTTTATTTATTTATTTACTCCTATTAACACGACTCAGACTCGGATGGATACACGGATCTAACCAACACACTAGTTTGGCACCTAGTGCCTCATCGGATAAATTTGAAGTAATAACTGCGCCTAGCACTATATACTTTTGTAACAAACTATTTTCAGCGAAATCGGAATAGTGGTTTCGGGACCACAAATCTGAGTCAGAAAGAAATTTTATTTTAATATTATTGCATGGTCTGCATTATGATAGAAAGACGTATGAAAATTTCGATAAGAAGATTTTAACAATTTCATGTTTAATTATAGAAAGGACCAAATTCAATAAAATGCAAAAGTTGAGTTCTAGTAGCTATAGGTAGTAAATAGCTATGGAATTTAAAACTTGAGATCCTTATATGGTAATTAGACCATTAAATGGAGTTGGAAATGGAAATAATTAAAGATGATAATAAACTAATATCATCTATTTCATCTTCATCCCCAAAGTAAAATACATGGAAACCCTAGCTAAGAGAAAGTGAGCTCAAGCAAGTTATTTTGGTTCAATTAGGTATGAATTCTTGTCCTGTTTTTAGTAATTTTTATATTTATGAGATCATAGTAACCTAATCTACCTATTTTGGGGATTAATTTGTAAAGTTTTCAAGGTATTAAAAGTTTTCCATGGTTGAGTATGCTAAAAGGTTGTTGATAGATAAATAACTTTTGTAAAGTGAATTTTGATGAAATTGTGATTTAGGGACTAAACTGTAAAGATGTAGAATTCATGGAAAATTTATAAATTTTATGAATTGCATGGGCTGTAAATGTTATATCAAAAATTTGGCTAGGCTTGGAATAAGGATTAAATTGCATGAATTTTATTTTTCGAGCCTAGGGACGAAATTGGAATTAATCAAAAGTATAAGGGAAAATTGGTACTTTTGCCTAAGATGTAAATTAGATTTAATTGAGTGTGAAATATGTTAAATTGATGTTAAATTCATTTATATAGATCTGAAAAGATCAAATAATGAGTTAGGTCTAGGAAAAGAAAAAGTGTCGGATTAGTAGAAAATCATATATGAGCAAGTGACGAGGTAAGTTTGTGAACTAAATTATGTATATTAATATGTTTGAATTGAATGTTATATATATGAATTGCATAAATGTCACAAGTATGAAATTGATTATATGTCTGACAATACTCGATAAGTAATAAGTCTTGTTTGAATAAATGAAATTTGATGGATACAAGATTTCCCGTATTAGTTGTGATCCTACATATATTGCAACACACCATAGCTCGAAAGAGTCTCCTATTAAAAACCCTCTAGAGCTTCTCGTTACATGGTTCATGCGAGCATCCTGATCAGTATTGATCCTACATGTGTTGCGAATATATCACAGCTCTTTGTGAGCGTCCTGTTATATGATCGGTATTGATCCTGCATGTATTGCGAACATATCACAGCTCTTTATGAGCATTCTGACATAGACTCTTTGTGAGCTTCTTGAAATAGCTCGCTTGAACTTCCTGATATATGGCCATCCAGAGTCCCTGATAATAACTCTTCAAAGTTACCTGTTAAGCTCAATGAGCTTCTTGTTTTAAACTCTAATAAGTTTCCTGATATAGCCCGGATAAGCTTCTTGTTATATGGCTCGAGAGAGTGCTTCCTAATTATGTGCCCTAATGGGCACCCCTGAATATGAGTTGACGGATTACAGCTTTGTACACTTCGAGTGTACTACAAGTGTATCCATTGATATTTCAAATAAATTCAACAGGCAAAGTTCTGACATGGTTAAACTGAGCTTAAGATGATTTGTCATGGAAATGCACATGTTATATGGAAATATGATATGAAAAGTATATGTATATGAAAGTTATTATATGATGAGCTCATCCTTGATTCTTGATGTTTACATGTAATACATGACTAACAAGTTTCTTAAGATTATATGTGTTTAGGCAAATTGCCAAATTTCTTTGAATGAATTTTGTATGCTTATCTTAAATGTAAATGATTGGTAAGTTAATTTTCTGTTATACGAACTTACTAAGCATAATATGCTTACTCTACTTTACTTCCTCTATTTTATAGTACTCGGAAGCTCGTGAAGGTTGGAACTTGGTCGGAGACACATCACACTATCACTTAGACTTCTCAGTATATAGTAAGCTAACTTTTGGTATAATGACATGTATAAGCTAAGTTAAGCATAAAGAAGAAATATTTTGGTTGGAACTAGCCATTGGAATGACTTATAATAGTTATATTTTGAAGTAAATATATATGTGTGTATGTAGCTTTATCATGTTTGGTATGTGTTTGAAATGGTTAAGTGATGCAAAGCATATCATTATATTGATGGTTAAATTGAGTTAACACATTAATTCCAATATGCATATAGGTGATATTATATCATACTTAATACATGAATTTGGCTTGATTTGAATAGTTTGAATTGGTTGGTGAACATATCTAAGTGTTTTTGTAAGTGGAAGGCAATTTGGGTGAGAAATAAGGCTTGTAAATTGCCTTATTTTGTCCACAAGGGCAGAGGTACGGGCGTGTATCTCAGCCGTGTGTGAGACACAGCCATGCGTACGGGCGTGTAGTTTGGCTACGTGTCCCCTGCATCTTAAAATTTGAGAAACGAAATGCATCAAATTGCTCACATGGGTAGAGACACGGGCGTGTCTCAGCCGTGTGTGTCACACGGCCTAGCACATGGCCGTGTGACTTAGTCGTGTGACCCCTGCACTTAATTATTGAAAATTAAATTTGTTCACATGGCCTAGCATACGGGCGTGTCGTTAGTCGTGTGTCCCAAGTCAGAGAATTACACAGGTATGGGCATGGGCTAGGACACAGCTGTGTGCCTCACACACGGTCTGAGACACGGGCATGTCACTTGGCCGTGTGAGTCACACGGCCTAGCCACACGAGCGTGTGTCCCCTGCACCTAAGAAAAATTTTGAAATTTCACGAAAAATTCTCTGAGTTCTCGATTTAGTCCTGACTTGTTTTAAATGTATAAATTGGGCCTTGAGGGCCCATTTAAGGGACAATATGATTAAATATTATTGGTTTCTGATATTAATAGTAATTGACATGAATTAATTGTATTTTTTCTATAAACTCAGGTAATGCTCCTTAATCCAGTGACGGATATGGGTTAGAGGTGTTACAACTTTAACACCCAATGTCTCATCAATTAAATCGAAGCAAATTGGCACCCAGTGCCTCATCGACTTAAAGTCGAAGAAATCCCTGAACTCTTCCTATCCTATGGCATGCCATCTATATCTAACTAAGCCTGAACCAGTTAATAAGGTTTCATTTCATTTACAAATACATTCAATATTCAATTCTCATATATGCACCCTATCACATTTAAAAATATAATCATTTCAAATTCATGTAATCAATGCATTCATAATATATATACCAATTCAATCCATTTCAATCAATTATAATTTCAATTCATTATCAAAATGTCAAAATACTCACCTTAACTACTTACCATATGCAATAAATCAAAAAACAACAATTAACAACTAGGTTAAGATTATAGAAACACAAATCGTGGATTGCGAGCCATTCAATGTCAATTTTATCCTTCCCCTTTTTAGTTGAGGGTTCTGGTATAACGTTAGGTACGTAATTAAAACAATTTAAATACATCAATACAACACAATTCAATTTCACATTGAATATTTAAATTTTTACTCAATGTTTGCTTAAATTTCAATTTAGTCCCTAAACCGAGACTAATTTTTATTCATCATAATTAACTCTATATTTTATACTAATTTCACTTTAAACTAAATTTAACTCCTATTTTCAATTAAACCCTTAAATTTTAAATTTTTCACACTTTAGTACTAAAATTAACAATAAATTCTACGATTTAATCTTTTTCTATTTCTAACTTAAAAATCTATCAGTTAAACCCTTAATATTAAACTATTCAACAAATAATAACATCCAAAATTCTAAGTAATACCAAAAATTACAACACGGGTCGGCTAGCCCTAAGTACCGAGATTCCAATAACGTAAAAATTACAAGAAAATTGACTAAATTGATTAACCAATTGAAATTTGAATATTAGAAACCCTATGGTCGTTCGTTATCCTTCTTTTCTTTCTTTATTTTTCTTTTTTTTTCTTTCTTCTTTTTCTTTTAATTTGCATGCCACCACTTTCTTTTATTATTTCTTTTATTTTGTTTTTATCATATATTATATAATACATGTATACATACAATTAATATATTAACTATTATAATATATATAATAAGTATACATATATATATATATATATAACATAATTCATTAATGCCTTCCACTTATTGAAGAAAATGTATATTTGTTACATTAGTCCCTTAATTAATTTTAATTTATAATTCTACCAAAACTTATGCAATTTGATCCCTACACCTTATGCAAATTCACTTAACCAAAATCTAATTGACTACACAACTAACTTCGTAAATATTTGAGTCCAATTTTCGGGAATGGAGTCCCAATAATGCACTTTCTGACACCCTTGACTATCGTGTCGTTACAACTTGAGTTCCCAAATCAAAATCAAGTGATTCAAAGTGTGTTTCAAAGCTAAGAGATAGATATTTGAACTCTATGAAGACATCTTAATCCATAAATGTATGAATCCCATACAAATATTTTTCCCAGTTGACTAATATTTTTAGCTTGAAAATTGATAGCTTAGTTGGGCCTTAAGGTAATGTAAGCCCATCACATCCTTGAATCTAAAATTGGGCATTGAGACTCATATCACACAAGAAATACTTAATTTTTTATTCTCATCTATGTGTGTCTAATTTTTGGTTTGATATTTCTAGATTATTAATCCATATTTGATGTGCTTAAATCGATGGTTGAATAGACCATGTTTAAGAGTGGATATTGCGCAATTGAGTGGAGTTGCATACAATCCTAGAAATATGATGACATAAATCTACAAAATTATAGTCAAATCTAATTGGAGAATCCATAGCACAAGTTAATGCGATAATAAAGGTTTTAATTAGAAAGAAATTTCAATTAATCAACCTAAAGTCAGTTTCTTTTATACTCAAAGAGATATTAGCATAATTTAGGGGTTTTTACAGATCAATGTGCTAAATAAAGAAATTGTATAATTTAGATTGATAATGATAGATGAAATTTAAGTGGATTATTTTCTAGGTATTGTTTTGCTTCTAGGTTGTTACTCGATTATTTTCGTGATTTATTCTTTATCGTGTTTGTTAATTAATTAAATTAGTTAATTTTAGTTCTTAATCAATCACTCGAATTATTCAGTTAAATAATAGAAAGACAATAATTATTGGTACTTTTAGTCTTTATGGGAACGATATCTTTACTCACCATAGCTATACTATTAATTGATAGGTGTAATTGTCTTAGTCAAATTTTTAGTTAGTTTCACGAACCATCACTCATCATTCAAAAAAAAAAAAACAATGGTTAACTTAGACAACAAGGTGATTTATTTGAACAGGACACCTGTTGATAAACTATAAAAGTAACATGTTTTTAATCCCATTCTTGATGCATTTTTGGATGATTTATTATGTAAATTAGTGAATTTGATGCTCCTAATCCTTTAAATTCATGTTTCTATACTTAGGTGAGCATAGGGAAGTGAAAGGAGCGAAAAATGGGCCAAAATCAAACAAAAAGAGCTATTTTTAGGATCCACACAGCCATGATATTTTCACACGAGCTTGGCACACGCCCGTGTGAGCCACACAGACTGGCCACATGCCCATGTGCCAGCCTATGTCGATATCGCTCCCTGTTTTTTTTTTAAGCGGAAAAATCCAATTTTGAGGGATTCTGACCATTCTAAACTTTATAAATACACACTAGAAGAGGACCTAAGGGGACACGCAGAGAAGAACGAAGAAAAGACTCGAAGAACACCATCAGATTCATTTCAGAAGCGGATCTCTTTCAAGATTGAAGATCTCCATTCAATTTCTTTAGAAGTTTTATTGGGTTTCTTTATGTCTTGTTGTTTTCCTAACTTTGTGATGATGTTATTCCAGATTATGAACTAAATTCCCTAAATACTTAGGGAAGATAAAACCTATGATGAATCTTATTATTTCATTTTCTGAATTACATGATAAATACTTGATTCTTGTTATCAATTATGTATGCTTATTTCGCGTTTTAATATTTTCAGGATATTAATTCATGTTTAATGTGCTTATTTCAGTGGAGCAAAAGTCTCTGTTTAAAAGTATATCTAGCATAATTGAGTGGAGTTGCATGCAATCCTAGAGATAGGACGACATAAATCTACCGGATTAGAGTCAAATCTAATAGGAAAATTCATAGATCGAGTTAGTGCGACAATAGGGGTTTTAATTAGAAAGAGATTTCAATTAATTAACCTAAGTCAGTTATTTTTACTCTTGAAAGAGATATTAACATAATTTAGGGATTTTTAAGGATCAATGCGCAAGTGAATAAATCGTTTAATTTAGAATAAGTGAAGCCTAGGTGGATTCTATCCTGGGTATTGTCTATCTCATTGGTTTTATTCGATTATTTTTCCTAATTTATTCTGTGACGTGTTCTTAGTAATTAGTTTAGTTAATTTTAAATTAAAAATAATTCATTTAATTTATTAGTTAGATAATAGAAAAATAGTAAGTATTAGTACTTTTAGTCCTCGTGGATACGATATTCCTGACTTACCATAGCTATACTATTATTCGATGGGTGTGTTTGCCTTTGTCGTAATTTTAGTTAATTTAGTAATCTATCACCTATACTAAGACAGAAATATCAAGAACATCTCCGATGCCTGAATCTTTAAAGTGAACAATATAGTAAATTGGCTTGATTCAAAGTTGGCATTGAATCCTAACTTGCAAGTTTTCTTTAGAACAACGTCACCACGCACTTTTTCAAAGGTGACTAGAACGCCAGTGGTGGATGCAATAACACCATTCCAATTGCCAGAGGGAGTGGAGTCCTCAAAGACGAATCGAGCGGGAAGGTTGTTGCAGCCGCTCTTAAGAATACCAGGGTGAAGCTTTTGGGTATAACTGCTCTATCTGATCTAAGAGATGAGGTTCACTTTTCACGTTATGGTATGGAAGCCCATGATTGCTTGCATTGGTGCTTGTCTGGTGTTCCAGACACCTGGAATGAGCTTCTCAATGCACAGCTCTAGAAATATATGCTTGAATTTATGTGATATTCTTTTGATACATTTTGATTTGTAAATAACAATATATTTGAATAATTATATAATAAAATAAATTAAAATATCAATGAGGAAAAACAGTAAAAAGCAGTTCAATAAAATTCTGTTTTATTAGACCTGTTTTCAGGCTACACAAACAACAAAAGGGATAAACTCCTGTTTTAGAAATCTCAGCTTTTCATCTCAAATTCTTAGATCTTACAGATGGGGTGTCTGGTTGAGACTAATGTCATCATTGTATTAAAACTGTCTGCTTTTGCTTCTTCTGTTATATCTGTCAGATGATGAAATATCTCCCTATCTCTTGCCTTCTTGCTTATCTTTTCTTGGAAAAGAAGAATGGCCAGCAACGAGGCAAGGAACTTCCTTTTGCATCCCTGCACCATGATTAACAGTTATAAACAAAAGACTTGCATGTTTTTTCTGGATTGAGTGGTCAGACCCTCAACACGTATAGTATTGTGTTCTTGGGATGTTTATATTTGGTTTTAGCTCCGAGAGCGCCTTGATCGAAAAAGTGTCCCATGCCCTGTTCAGTCTTCGAGGTTGGGGACAAAATTTCAGGACTATGATCGATCATAAACACCCGGAAAATACAACACTAGACGTGTTGAAAGTTGGACCCCTTGATAATATAAAAGTTTTTGTCAACTACATAACAAATACGAAGTTCCAAATAAGACAGCAAAACTACCTGCTTTTGCAGCTGTTCTTGCAGCTATCTTCTTTGTTCTTATGATCCCTTTGGATGAAAATCCTTTTAATCCACCACTGCTTATCGACCGGCTTCTCGGATCCCTCACATGATGGACTTGGGGAAACCTTGGAGCTATTTTCAGCCATTGATTTCTTCTTGAAGCTCAAATGGCTTGGGAAAAACATCTTTAACAAGAGCCTATCAGTTTCCATACTAGCAGTTCTGGATAATGAACCAGTCTTTGCCTTTGCCTTTGCCGTTCTTTTCTCGGTACGAATCTCTGTTTCCAAACGAAAGCCTTTTTCTTCTAAAACAACTTTCTCTTTGACCGTCTCCGATAAATTTTGCTTATCAACTAAATCTTTCAACGAAAGCTCGTAGCTAGACTCAGGCATGTTACGGATCATCTCCATTAGTTCTTTCCTACCTTCTTCGATCATTTGTCTCCGTCTTGTAGGAGAAATATAACTGTAAAAGTGGTTGTTGGGAAGAAGAGGAGAAGCATCATTCACCTTATTAGCTCCCCATAAAGGCGAGGGACTATCCCCATCGCATGCTGCTTCAACTTGGAACTCAACTTCACTGCCATCAACATCAGCATCATCCAAGTTGTTGCTGTTGTAATACCAGGCTTCACGCTCACTCCAGAAATCAAATTCAATATCTCCTGTTCCATCACAGTCATTATGAATCTTGTAGGCCGGATTGAATGAAGAAATCTGTTCTCCGGCAACTCTGTACCGGCGGTCAAGCATGATTCTGGCTAGGACCAAGTGAAGCTGGAATTTGATACATGTGAGAGATATAAATGACCATGAATTAAGCAAACGTAGAGGGTGCCTAAAGTCATTGCCGTCCTGGATGGGATAACAAGGTAATAGGGGTGTTCTTTTTTCTTCTTTTCTCCATTTTTGTTCCAAATGTCATCTTTCAAAGCTCAACTTGATCACCTCTTCTAGACGAAATCTACATTTTGACTTTTTGTGTTTTGGTTTCATTCGTGGGATTTGGACATTGATTACTCTCTTCACCGAAAAAGTCAAGGAAATGGAATAAAATGACTTACAAAGTGACAATAAGTACACGTTAAGCTGGATTTAGTGTAAACGAAAGCATGAGTGATTAAAGTGATGACTTCTCAATTTAATAAAGTTGTTATTAACTACCTTATATAATTAGGAAGAAAATTTTAATTCATCATTTTTTTATTGAAAAGAATTAGAGATGACTTTTATACCATTCTTCTCTAATTCCAAAATAATATTATCTAAAACAAATAAATCTGAGTGTC
Source organism: Gossypium arboreum (assembly GCF_025698485.1). Lineage (NCBI taxonomy): Eukaryota > Viridiplantae > Streptophyta > Magnoliopsida > Malvales > Malvaceae > Gossypium > Gossypium arboreum. The sequence continues at coordinate 5,553,716 of NC_069073.1, read as the reverse complement.
TTACCAGATAAGTAACATATATTCGACAACTATGTTTCTAAAACCCATTGGGAGCTAGCTCTAAACCCATGATGATTTGTCAAGCTTCGACCCAACTTGCTTGCGCACACTCATCCATTCGCCGTGCAGGGCCTCCTAGTAGTATGTCATTCCCATCTCGCACAATAGCGCATAGCCCAGCAATTCACCCTTTTAAGTCCAAAGCCGCACCGACGTTTACATTGACAGAAGTCGCCAAAGGTGGTTGCCAATGCACAATAGAATATGCGTACCGGTTGACCTGGACTAGCTTTCTGGTCCTTAAATATTCTATTGTTCCTCTATTTCCAAATGAGCCACAAAACAACAGCAAATGTGGTGTAATGAAGTTGTGCTTCATTTACCTTACAAAACTGGTGGCAGCAATTGTGGTTGGACCGAATCAATACAGTTAAATTCGTCGGAGGCTTCGTATCTCAAGGATGGATTACATCCAAACCACACCGCACGAGCAAACGAACAACTAGGGAACAAGTTATTTACTGTTTCATTCAGCCTAGGGCAGGTACCATCGACAGCCAACTCACGTCTTCTTAAGTTGTGTTTAGTAGTACCTTTTAAAAATACTTTTGAAATAAAAGGAATGCTAAATAAACAACTTTTGAGGGAAATTTTTAGCTTTTTAAAAGCATTTTCCCCCGAATAGAGAAGTTAAATATTTTTGCTTTTCTTAATTAATAGTATGGTTATATATGGTGAACATAAATATCGTTCTGTCGGGGACTACAATTATTAGTAATCATCACTTTTTTATTATTTAATCTAACAATTTAAATGATCAATTAAAATTTAAAATAAACTATCTAAATTAACTAATGATTGCATCAAAGAATAAAACACAAAAACGGTCGAATATCAATCAAGTGACAAAAATACCTAGGTAAGAATCCATATAGATTTCATTTATAATTTTTAACTTTTATTTTAATTCTTTGATTTGTAGAAATCTCTAATTTATGCTATTATCTCTTTCGAGCATAAGAGCAACTAATACTAGGTTTGATTAATTGAAATTTCTTTCTAATTTAAACCCCTATTATTGTATTAATTCGCTCTATGAATCCCCTATTAGATTTGACTCTAATCCGGTAGATTTATGTCTTCTTATTTTTAGGATTGCATGCAACTTCATTCAATTATGCAAGTTCTAATCTTCTTAAGTACATCAAACATGGATCAACACTCTAGAATTATCAACTCAAGAGTAATTAAGTATTCATAATTGAAAACAAAGAAACTAAGGTTTAATTGCATGAAACTAGAAATCAAACAATAGAATCCATCTTAAGGTTCATCTCTCGTAGGTATTAAGAGATTTAGTTCATTCTTGCAAGAATAAACACAAAAAATACAATAAGACCACTAAAATAAAAGAAATCCATGATAACCCCCTTGGAAATCAGTTTGGAATCTTGAATCTTGAATCTTGATGGAGAATTGTTTGGGAATTCACTTCAATGACCTTTTTTTTTTTTGTAATCTTTGTGTTATCCTTTGACGATTGCTTATGTTTTTTTTTCTTTATTTCCTTATTTATGTCTTGTTAAAGTGTCAAAAAAAACTTAAAAATCAGAAATTCCAATTGTTAGCGCACATTGTAATGCCCTGAATAATTTATTGCTGTATATGTAAATATTTGACACAATTGTGTGTATGAGGTCTTGGGTTCAAGTCCCATCTTTGCTAAATTTTGTTATTTTTCTAATTCTAGCCTTACACTTGTTGAGTAGGCTTATTTAGAATTGTCTACTAATTCATATTAGAATGAGCCTGCTGGTTCGAGTGATAAGGGTGTTGGTATGTTGGAGGTCTTGTGTTTGAATCCCTATGCGAGTTTGGGTATTATTTTTGCTCGGTTTTTGTGATAGAATTTCGGTGGAATTAAAATTCTGAAGTGGTTGAGATTGAGGAAATAGTGGGGAGTTGGGATATTAGGGGTTGTCAGTAACTATTTGTTTTTTTTTCAAAATTTTTCTTCTCTCTCCCTCTAAAAATTTTTTGACGTCAGTTGCTTCTCTGTTGGTGGAACTCTCGATTTCTTGGTTCGTCGGTGTTCTGTGTACGTTTTTGGTAAGTACGGTAAGTGTGGTAACTATTTTGGGTTAATGAATCGATGAATAATGGAGTTGGTTTGTGTTTAGAGGAGATTAAAAGGTTGAGGCTTCCAATCGGTGCTGTAGTGGTACGAATCACTGTTATTCATTCGAATGTAAGGGTTTTTATAGTTTAAAGGATTGTATGTTTCATGGTAATTCGTTTTGGTATCAGTTTAAGCGGCTAATTCAGTGTTTTATCGATCAATTTTAGGTTCTGGTGGTCTTGAAAGTGGATTTTGAATCAAGACTGTAACAGGTGTATTCCCAAATAATAAAAAATAAGGTTTCAGCGAAAGTTAAAATTGCCTACTATTGACGCCACACGGTCGTGTGCCTAGCCGTGTGGCTGGCCGTGTACGAAAGACACGGCCGTATGATCAATGAAGGTATAGCCATAAGCAAGACACGACCGTGTAGGGGCTTGAGTGTAGTCGTGTGGGCCACACGGGCTAGGCCAATCTAGGCGGGTGGGCCACACAGGCGTGTAGGCCCATTTTTTAAAAAATTTCTCTTAGGGCCGCACGGGTCGTTTCGATCGACTATGGGCCTACTATAAGGTCGGCTAACCAAACCCTAAAACTATGGAATCTGATAGTCTGATATTCTGTTCTGAGTATGATACAGTTATACATGTTCGATTATTTTGTTAGACGTATATCTGTTATCTGTATTTAAGCATGTTGAGCTTGTTTAATCCGTTAATTCTGTATCTATTTTGGGGTGGGATTGGATATATGTGGAGGAAGTGTACAATATGGTGTGTAGGGATGGATGGGTATTATTAACCCCATATGGTGTGTTGGGATCGTTAGAGATGATGTGTAGAGGATGGGGGTAGGATTTTGTATAACTGATCTGTATATCTAATTCTGTTTACTACATCTGAAATGGGCAAGAGCCCGAATCTGTATTTGATTGTATATGAGATCTTTGTATGTTTGCATGCTTAATTCTGTTGGGTTACACACTGAGTTTACGAAAACTCACACCTGTTTATCTGTTCTGTTCAAATAATCCACAGACTTAAGTAAATCACTGTGACAGAGCCTCTCGGTGACCACGAGTTCGTAAATTGATAAAGTTTATGGTTTTTATTTTATTTTAAGGATTATTTCTGAAATTTTGTAATAATTGGACTCTCCAGACCTCTTGGTTGATTTTTAGATTTGGATTTTCGTTTTAGTACTTTATTTGCGTCTGATGTTTAAAAACCATGGTTTTTACTAAAACAAGGGTTTTCTAAAAATACAAATTATATTTTTTAAAAAAATATAACGGTTTTAAGACTTCCGTCGGAAATTACATTTTGGCAAATAAATGGATTAAGTAACACTTTTGAAAATTGGCATAAATGAATATGAATTATGAAACGTGAATGATTTGACGAGATGACTCTATTTTCAAAACCCTACCTTGTGACACTTCCAGATTCGGCCATAACGTCTAGGCCGAGTTTGGGGTGTTACATTTAGTGGTATCAGAGCCAGGCTGCAAAACTCGGGCTGTAAATTTTAGGTTCTAAAATTGTGTTTTAAAAATGATTGGTTTTCAAATAATTTGGATAATTTGAGGAAATATGTGATACACCGAGTCTTCGGCGCTGATCCTGTAAGTATTTCTGAACTTAGATAGTATATTCTGAAAACACTATAAATAGTACTTTCTAAAACTGTACTGAAATAGTTAGAGACAGAACTTGTGAAAACATCTTTGAACTTCTAATAATCTATGCATAAAATATTTGCTAATAAATACTGGAATTGATGCATAAAACTTTGTAATGTAGATAAAATTTGAAATACACAATGAGCATTCGTGGAATTCACGGACTTGGTATTTATGGCCGTAGTAGAGGCCGTAGAGGGGCTCGAGCTGAGTCTTCCTTTCTAGGCTGTATGTCAAACTTAGATACGAGTAAGACACAGGTGTCGCCTGCTACTGAAACTGGGTCTCAAAGCCGTTCGACTGGGGATGACGTACTGTCCCAAGCTATGTTGAGGATATTGGAGAGAGTCACTAGACTGCATTCTGGATTTGGGGGCTGTGGGTCAGTAACTGAACAACTCCGATCCAATGGTGCTGAGCTGTTTAGGAGCATTACTAGAGTCTCCCCTATTGTAGCCGAGTATTGGTTGGAGGCCACCGAGAGGATTATAAACAATATAGATTGTACACCTGAGCAGAAACTTAAGGGAACAGTCTCTTTGCTTCATAACGAGGCATTTCAGTGTTTGTTATCGGTTAAGAAGGGTACTTAGCCTAATCATCTGAATTGGAACTTCTTTAAGACTGCTTTCCAATGGAAGTATGTGGAGGCAAGCTATGTAGATGGTCGTAGGTGTGAGTTCATGAATCTTACGCAAGGTGATAGATCTGTGGCCGAGTATGATGCCAACCTTCTGAAGTTAAGCTGTTACACTCGAGGCATGATGGTGTCTAAGTATGAGAAGTACGTCCGCTTTGATGATGATCTAAAGCATAGTTTGAGGATTCTGATTGTTTAGCAGAGGGAGCGCGAGTTTTCTGTTCTTGTGGAGAATGTGAAGATCGCCGAGGAAGTTAAACGTGTGAAGCGCCAAAATAAGGACCGAGAGAGAGGTAAGAATAAGATGGATTCGGAGCCCTCTAGTTCAATTTAGAGGCCTAAGAAAAAGGTCGGACTTGATGTGTTGGTTAGAGTGAGGATTCTTATGGCTCCTGCTGGGATTCAGCCTTGTAAAGATTGTGGTAAGTGCCATCCGGGAGAGTGTTGGAGGAGGATAGGAGCTTGTTTGAGGTGTGGGTCTTTAGAGCACCGTATTAGAGAGTGCCTACAGCGGGCAGATCAGATGCAAGCTTCGGGACCAAGTACTGTACAGCCTCTGAGAGTGGCTTAGCAGCCACCTAAGGGTTGTGAACTAGAGATGTTCAATCAATTAACCGATCGGTTAACCAACCCAAAATAACATTAACCGAATTAATCGACCTTTCAAAATTTTTAACTATTAATCGAACTGAAATTTTTTCAAAAAAATTAACCGAACCGAAAATTATATGTTTATTAATTTTTGGTTAAAATAAGTATAAAATTAACCGAATTAACCTAATTAATCGAATTAAAAGAATTACCTGAATTACCCGAATTACCCAAATTAACCGAATTAACCGAATTAACCGAATTAACCAAATTATTTGTATAAAATTATAAGTTTTTTATTTTTATTTTTAGTTTTAAATTTTTATTTTTATTTTTATTTTTATTTTTATTTTTATTTATTATTTTTTTTTTAATTTTTATGATTGGGTTGGGTTGGGTACTTAGGTTAATATATATTAGATTGGGTATTTGGGTTTATGTTGGATTGGGTTTGAGTGAATAGTGGGCCATTTATATATTATAATTTTATTTATTAATTTTTTCGGTTAAACCGAAAAAATTCGGTTAACCGATCTGTTTCGAACTGAATTAACTGTTAAAGAAAAACTCAAAAAATTATTAACCGACCCCCGACCAAATTAATTTGGTTTACCGACCGATTAACCGAATTCGATCGGTTAACCAAATTTTTTTCGATTTTACCCAAATTTTGCACACTCCTACTGTGGACTAGCCAGGGTGGTAATGGTACGGCCGTAGACAGAGAGCACCAGGCAGAGATGCTAGTCAGACAAAGGCGAGGCAACCTGCACTGGTACATTCTTTATTTTTGATGTACCTTATACTGCTCTAATAGACATCGGTTCTACACACTCCTACGTAGCTAGTTCCATTTCTGAAAACCTAGGGATTCTTGTTGAGAGACTTCTAGTGAGATCACTGTACTGAGTCCGTTCAGACAGTCTATTCGAGATAGTAAACTGTATAGGGATGTTCTGTTAGAGGTGCAAGGGGTTATTTTTCTGGAAAATCTGATGGAGTTACCGTTAAGGGAGTTTGATCTGATCTTGGGTATGAGTTGGTTGGTTAAGTACCGAGTCAGTTTGGATTGCGCAACAGTTTGGATTGCGCAACTAAGAGGGTCATTCTAAGGAATGAGAATGATAAGAAAGTGGATGTGATTGGTGAGCATCGAGATTATCTGTCCAATGTAATCTCCGCTCTTGTGGTTGAAAAACTAGTTCGAAAAGGGTGTAAGGCGTATCTGGCTTACGTTAGTGTTTCTGTTTTTGGAGACTCTTCTATCTGGGATACCAAAATAGTAAGGGATTTTTCAAATTTCTTTCTTGAGGAGTTACCGGGTTTACCTCTAAATAGCGAAGTTGAGCTCGGTATTGAGCATCTACTGGGTACAGTTTCGTATCTATCGCTTCATACCGTATGACACCAAAAGAGCTTACAGAGCTTATGGCTCAACTTCAAGAGCTTTTGGATCGTGGTTCCATCCACCTTAGTGTGTCTCCATGGAGAGTATCGGTTCTGTTTGTGAAGAAAAAATATGGCACCATGAGGATGTTTATTGATTATCGACAACTGAATAAACTGACAGTAAAGAATAAGCATCCACTTCCGAGGATCGATGATTTGTTTGATCAGTTTCGAGAGGCTTCAGTGTTTTCAAAGATTAATCTCCGTTCTAGGTATCATCAGCTGAGATTTAGGGAAATGGATGTTCATAATACTGCATTTAGAACTCGTTAAGGACATTATGAATTCCTAATTATGTCTTTTGGTCTAACGAATACTTCGGCTGTATTCATAGATCTGATGAACCAAGTCTTTCAGCCATATCTAGATCAGTTCATCGTGGTTTTCATCGACGATATTCTAGTTTACTCTAAGACCGAGGATAAGCATGATAAACATCTTAGAGTAATGCTTCAAATACTTTGAGAGAAGCAGCTCTACTCTAAGTTGAGTAAGTGTGAGTTCTGTTTGCAAGAGGTAACTTTTCTAAGGTACGTAATGTCTACTGAGAGGATCCGAGGAAGATTGAGGCGGTGCTTGAGTAGAAACAACCTAAGAACGTATCTAAAATCTGCAGTTTTCTGGATCTAGTGGGTTATTATCGGCAGTTTGTCGAGGGCTTCTCTCTGATTGCAGCTCTTTTGACTAAGCTTTTGTGCAAGGGTGTTCCTTTTGTTTGGACTGATGCGTAACAATAGAGCTTTAAGAAGCTCAAATTTATTCTAACTCAGGCTCCTATTCTGATACAGCCTAAATCCAGTAAAGAGTTTATGGTATACGGTGATGCATCGCACATCAATTTGGGATGTGTATTGATGCAAGACCGTAAAGTAATAGTTTATGCATCCCCATCAGCTTAAGACACATGAAGAGAATTATCCGACGTATGATCTCAAACTGGCTGCGATGGTTTTCTCATTAAAAATTTGGAGGCACTATCTGTATGGTGAGAGATGCATGATCTACATTGATCATAAAAGCCTCAAGTACCTTCTTACTCAGAAAGAGTTGAATATTAGACAGTGCCGATGGATCAAGCTGCTCAAATATTATGACTGCACGATAAAGTATCATCCTAGTAAGGCCAATGTAGTGGCCGATGCTCTCAGTCGTAGAGCCATGACTGATTTAAGAGCAATATTCATTCACCTTATTCTGTTTAACGATGGAGTCTGTTAGCCGAGTTACAAGTTAAGCCGACTTGGATTAATTCGATTCACGTTAAGTAGCTAGAAGCTGAGTTTTTGGGTTTGCAGTTTCATCAGGTTGAGAGTGGCAGTACTTCAATTTTTTGGTTGAATAATGATAGTGTTCTGTGTTTTGGAGGTCAGATTTAAGGAAGTTGATTCTGAGTGAGGCACATAGTAGTCCTTATGGTATTCATCCTGGTGGTAATAACATGTATCGCGATCTTCGTGAGTTGTACTGGTGGCTGGGTTTGAAGCATGAGGTTACGGATTTTGTTGCTCGATATCTGACGTGCCAGTAAGTTATGGCTGAGCATCAGTTGCCTTCGGGTTTGCTCCAACCCGTTAAAATCCCCTTATGAAAATAGGAACGAGTGACGATGGACTTCGTTAGTGGGTTACCCTAAACACCCATTAAGAATGATTCTATTTGAGTCATCGTGGATCGATTGACCAAGTCCACTCATTTTATTCCGGTTTGGACGAGCTACTCTTTGTAGAAGTTAGCGAAGCTCTATATCTGTAAGATTGTAAGACTACGTGGGGTTTCTATTTTGATTATTTTTGATAGAGATCCTCGCTTGACTTCTTGATTCTAGAAGAAATTACACAAGGCTCTAGGTTCGAGATTGGATTACAGTACTGCGTTCTATCATCAAACCGATGGTTAATCTAATAGGGTGATCCAGATACTGAAGGATATGCTTCCGAGCTGTATAATAGATTTCAGAGGTAGTTGGAAGAACTATTTGCCACTAGCTGAGTTCGCTTACAATAACAGTTTCCAGGCTAGCATCCAAATAGAACCTTACGAGGTTTTTATGGTCGTAAGTGTCGTACTCTGTTATGTTGGACTGAGTTGGGTGAGCATTGGGTTTTGGGTCCTGAGTTGGTTTCTGAGACTGAAGATAAAGTTAGACTGATTCGGGTTCGTCTGAAGGCGGCTTGTGATAGACAAAATTCTTATATAGATTTAAGAAGGAGAGATATTGAGTATTCTGTGGGGGATTTCGTCTTTCTTAACCCTCCATGGAAGAACATTCTGAGATTCGGTCATAAGGGCAAGCTGAGCTTTAGGTTCATTGGGCCATATCGGATTCTAAAGTGTGTGGGACCGATCGCTTATCAGTTGGAGTTACCTTTAGAGTTGGACCGTATCTACGATACTTTTCATGTCTCGATGTTGAAGCGGTACTGGTCTGATCTATCTCACGTTGTTTCTCTTGAGGAGACCAACATTAGACCGGATTTGACTTTTGAGGAGGAGTCGATCCAGATTCTGGAGCATAATATTGAAGTTCTGAGGAGGAAGTCCATACCATTAGTAAAGGTTCTATGGCAGAATCATGGCACTGAGGAAGCCACGTGGGAATCTGAGCTTGATGCGTCAGCAGTATCCTCATCTATTCTGATCAGGTAAATTTCGAGGTCAAAATTTCTTTTATGGGGTAGAGCTGTAACGCCCTGAATAATTTATGTTTGTGTCTAAAAATATCTGACACAACTGTGTATTTACTTTAGTGGTTAAGTGTTCTGGGTGTGTGTATGAGGTCTTGTGTTCAAGTTGCATCTTTGCTAAATTTTGTTATTTTTCTAATTCTAGCCTTACCCTTGTTGAGTGGGCTTATATAAAATTGTCTGCCAATTCATATCAGAATGAGCCTGCTGGTTGAAGTGGTAAGGGAGTTGGTGTGTTGGAGGTCTTGTATTCGAATCCCTACGCGAGCGTTGGTATTATTTTTGCTCGATTTTGTGATAGAATTTCAGTGGAATTAAAATTTTGAAGTGGTTGATATTGAGGAAATAGTGGGGATTTGGGATATTAGGGGTTATCAGTTTCTTTTTTTTTTCAAAATTTATGTTCTCTCTCCCTTTCAAAAAATTTTGACGTTAGTTGCTTCCTTGTTGGTAGAACTCTCGATATTCTGATTTTTCAGTGTTCTTTGTGCATTTTTGGTAAGTACAATAAGTTTGGTAACTATTTTGGGTTAAAGAATCGATAAATAATGGAGTTGTTTTGTGTTTAAGAGGAGATTAAGAGGTTGGGGCTCTCAATCGGTGTTATAGTGGTACAAATCACTATTGATCATTCGAAGGTAAGGGTTTTTCTAGTTTAAAGGATTGTCTATTTCGTGGTAGTTCATTTTGGTATCGGTTTAAGCGGATAATAAGGTGTTTTATCGATCAATTTTAGGTTCTGGTGGTCTCGGAAGTGGATTTTTCATCAAAACTGTAACAGGTGTGTTCCCAAATAGCGAAAAATGAGGTTTCCGCAAAAGCCAAAATTGCCTACTGTCGACATCATGCAGGCGTGTGCCTGGCCGTGTAGCTAGCCCTGTATGAGACACGGTCATGTGATCGACGAAGGCATGGCCATGCATAAGACACGACCGTGTGGTGTCTTGAGTGTGGCTGTGTAGGCCACACGGGTAAAGCCAATCTGGGTGTGTGGGACCACACGAGCGTGTGGATGTTTAGCCAGGCCATGTAGGCTACATGGGCAAGGCCAATCTGGGCGTGTGGGCTCGCACGAGTATTTGGGCCCATTTTTTCTAAAATTCTCTCTAAGGTTGCACGGGTCGTTCTTGAAACACCCTTTACCCGTATTCAACGTTGGAATAAGGTACAAGGCATTGCCGGACTTATACACAAGCAATCATACAAAATCGAGACTTAAATTTCCATCCAAATTAAAACTTTTCACACACATTCATATCGTCTCTAAGACAAGTCTACGAGGCCCCAAAACATGCTTTAGAAGTGGTTCGGAACTAAACCAAGAACTTTAGAAAATTTTACAACACTTAGCAAATTTTTCATGTTACAAGGCTCACACGCCCGTGTGACCCTAGGACACGCCCATGCTTCAGACCGTGTTCAAATTAGGGTGCTCTCTGACTTGTGTCACACAGTCGTGCCACACACTCGTGTGCTAGGCCATGTAGCACATATGGCTGAGACACACGCCCGTGTCTTTGCACGTGTTCTCATTTCTGGACATTCTGTTTTTCCAAAAATTAAGGTGCAGGGGACACACGACCAGAACACATGCTCGTGGGGCAGACCGTGTGTTATACACGGCCTAGACACATGCCCGTGTATCTACCCGTGTGGACAAAAACAAGGCTAGTTATCAAGTCATTTTGTGACCCTCACTTGCACACATCTACATAACATCACATGGCATAAGTCCTAGCATGTAAATGCAACCAAACAACTACAATCAAGACAATAACATGTCATTCTTCATTTATCATGCTTAAAACATCATACTTATCCTATTAAAACATACTAATTTCACATTCACAAGAGGGTATTAACATATGAATAAACTTATGCTTAGCATAAGCCATCATTCATGGCTATATATAAGATGAAGCATTAACCATTACAAGCCAACACATATGGCCAAATTAATCATGAAACATTTAACAATTTGACCTAGTCGCTATACATGCCTTAGACTCAAAATGTTTGAATTCATTTATACCCAAAATGATAGCTTGATAGTGTGATAGGATCTCCGGTGATCTCTAACCCGAGCTGGCTCGTTAACACTATAAAACATGGGAAAGGAAGGGGGTAAGCTATATTATATAGCTTAGTAAGTCCGTACGAAAATAATAAGCAACTCTTACCAATCTTTTATCAAGTCCAACAATTTAAACACAAGATAATACAAATTACTATAAACCTCACAGTTATAATTCTTATTCAATCATAATATTTACTCTATCAACTTATAAGCATAATTTAACATATCTTAGCATTAGTCTAACAACCATATTCTCTCTTTTGTAACATATTACAGCAAATAACAATCATTTTAAACCTCATAGTAAACATGCACATTAATTATGAGTATTTACATTTCAAGCATATACTTTAACATTTTTCAATTGCCTAAGTTCTTATCTTCCCATTTTCTCATATTCGATAAATCACAATTTGCATGAATAAAACATGCTATATCATAACTCAATTTGGCCCGAAAGCCAATCACATAATCGTCAATCGAATTTATCATGAATTTCATACATCACAAGTATAGACTAATAATCACAAGGTTTTCACAAAATCATTCTCATGGAAATCATGAACTCACAATTTCATGAAGTCAATGCTTATAAACTTTACGTACATACCTGTACCGATTCGTAATTACTTACATACTCTTTCTCTTATTTGGCATACTCGTTGAATTTCCCGTTGAACCATTTAGAATACTAAAAGATACTAGAAAATCTCGTACATACAGTACCGTACCGAGTGCCATATCCCAGATATGGTCTTACATGTAATCTCAGTAACCCTAATATCATGACATTTGTATCCTATCTATTTCTAATGTTCAACTGGGATTTTCACTGTATCGAATCTCTGTCGGACATTTTCGTAGTATCGTACTCAATAGCATTCACATTTCATTTCAATAATATAGCATTTACCACAATTATATCAATCAAGCATTTATACACATAGAATTTAATGCTTATTAAACATACGAACTTATCTCGGCATAAAAATGGCGAAAATGGCTGAATCATCAAATACTTATTTTTCCCCCGTTCTAGGTCCGAATCTTATTTTTCTTGATCTATAATATCACATTTAACTTATTCAATCACTATACTATTCAAATTAGCCCAAAATCACACTATGGAAAAAATTACATTTTACCCCTAAACTTTTAACATTTTATATTTTAATCCCTAGGCTCGTAAAATGAATTTGATTCAATTTCTTAAAAACCCAAGCCTAGCCGAACCTATTTCATGCTTATAAAAGCCCATATTTTTCATTTATTCGCACTTTTACTACTCACTTTACAACTTTTACAAATATGTCCTTTTTGGCATTTTTACCAAAAATCACTTAGAAAAGTCGTTTAACAAACAACTAACATGCATTTTCTACCATCAAACATCAAAATACATACATGTTCAACATGGGTAAAATTTTATACTTTGACATCTCTGACATCTCTTCAAATTGGTGGTAGAAATAGATAGATCAAGTTACAACGACTTCAAAAATGTAAAGAGCATTAAAAACGGGGCAAGAACGAACTTATAATCAAGCTTGGAAGTGGCCAAACCCAAGCTATGGCTTCCCCCTTTTTAATTTCATCCATGAGGAAGAAGATGGACAAATTTTGGCTTGATTTTTTCTTTTTAATTCATTTTAATTACCAAATTACTAAAATGCCCTTAATGAAAAACTTTAGAAACATACCTAACCATGTCCATTTTTGTCCACCAACTTAACCAATGGTCTAATTACCATTTAAGGACCTCCAATTTAAAATTTCATAGCAATTGGACACCTTTAACCTATAGAACTCAAATTTTTCACTTTTTACAATTTAGTCCTTTTAACTAAATTGAGTGCCCAAAAGTCAAAATTTTGAATGAAATTTCCACAAAATCACTCCACAAAATTGTATACCATAAAAATATGATAAAAAAACAAATTTTACTGTGTCAGATTTGTGGTCCCGAAACCACTGTTCTGACTAGACCCAAAATCGGGCTGTTACGGTTCTGATCAACTGTAGGCCTACCGTAGGGTCAGTAAGGGCTAACCACACCCTAAAAATTATGGAATCTGATAGTCTGATATTCTGTTCTGAGTATGATACAGTTATGCATGTCCGATTATTCTGTTAGACGTATATCTATTATCTGTATTTAAGCATGTTGAGCATGTTTAATCTGTTATTTCTATATCTATTTTGGGGTGGGATTGGATATATGTGGAGGAAGTGTACTGAGAGGTGGCCTTCACCTACATTCTAGCAGCTTGGCTACATATTATCTGATATGTGTCGTAATGGCACAATATGTTGTGTAGGGATGGGTAGGTGTTTTTAACCCCACATGGTGTGTTAGGATGGTCGGAGATGGTGTGTAGAGGATGGTAGGATTCTGTGTAACTGATCTGTATATCTGATTCAGTTGACTGCATCTGAAATGGGCAAGAGCCCAAATCTGTATCTGATTGTATATGAGATCTCTGTATGTTTGCATGCTTCATTCTGTTGGGTTACATACTAAGTTTACGGAAACTCACATCTATTTGTCTGTTCTGTTCAAGTAATCCACAGACTTAAGCGGATCATTGCGACAGAGCCTTTCGGTGACCACGAGTTCGTAAACTGATTAAGTTTATGATTCTTATTTAATTTAAGGATTATTTCTGGATTTTTGTAATAATTAGACTCTCCGGACTTCTTGGTTTATTTTTGGATTTGGATTTTCGCTTTATTACTTTATTTGCGTTACTTTATTTGCGTTTGATGTCTAAAAACCATGGTTTCTACTAAAACAAAGGTTTTCTAAAAATACGAACTACATTTTTTTTAAAAATATATATAACGGTTTTAAGACTTTGGCTACAGATTACGTACGTTTTGGCAAATAAATGGATTAAGTAACACTTTCGAAAATTGACATAAATGAATATGAATTATGAAACGTGAATGATTTGACGAGGCGACTCTATTTTCAAAACCCTACCTTGTGACACTTCCGGATTCGGCCATAATGTCTAGGCCGGGTTTGGGGTGTTACACAAATGGTTCTCGAAAACGACACACCCTAAACACAAGCCCATGTGGTTTGCCCGTGTTCAGCTTTCAGACTGCTCCATTGTTTTAATTTTCACTCGTTTTTCACTCCTATTATTTCCAAGTATTCTATTAAGCATCAAAATATGAATATCAAGTATTAGTAGTATATAATTCATAATTAACATCACATGATCGCCAAAAAAGACATAAAAAAATAAGATTAAAATATATTACTTTTAACACTTATCCCTGTCCCACATGCTCCCCCTATCATCAAACAAAACCATTCATTATTAAATGGTGATGAAAATTGGACAAGAAACTGCTTCTTTGGTTGAATAAAACTTGATTGATCTAGAAGAAATTTCAAGCGAGTAGTGGGAAGAGAAGGGTTAGGAACCCATAGTTCTTGAGGCATCGCTGCCTGGCTTTTGCCTTAGTCCATAGTTGAACACTTTGTTATCGAGTTTATTGAACTTGCTGAGAAGTAAATTTTCAATATTGTACTAATTAGGCTCTTTCAATCATTTGGTTGAATTTGAAGTGCCAATATTGCCTTGGGGAAATATAAAGTGGAAAGCTGGATTGAGTTATATGGGTTATCGAATTGATTCCATGGTGAAACACGACCAAAATGTAGGCATAGGAGCAAATATATTCACATCTCTCAACCCTTGCTTATTTGTTGAAAATGGTGGTGCCATATTTTGAAATTGTTTCTTTCTTGCATTGTCTGTTTCTGGGATCCATTATATTCTTTTCCAATAATATGAACAAGAAGAAAGAAACAGAAGGAAAAACATTTGTCCCTGCAGCAATGACCAGAGGGGCTACCCATCTCTTGTGTACGGATCCTCCTTTATCATAACTACCAACTTACCTTTTGTCTGTTGAGTAATCATTGTCCTTTCTTAGTTTTGGTCTTATGTTCTTGCTCTCTTTTGGTTGGTTTCAATTTTTGGATTAGTAATGACAGATGGAAAGTGCCTACTGGATATTACACCTCTCATCAGAGTTTAACCAACGGTGCTCCAAGAGTTTAATCATTTCGCTACTTAAAGATGGAATACAACTTTAAATAAGATTCTACCAGTTTTTTTTTTATACTCGAAACAAGAAGAAAGGTAGACAAGATTGCCCACCCCAAAGCTAACGAAGAACAGAAGACAAGACGGCCCGATGTTCAAACCGTCGACACCAAAGCTGAAGCAGAAGCAGGCCAACACATTCGACAATCAAGCCGAGAAAACAGAAGCTAAAAGTAGCATTTAAAGATTGTACTAATGTTCTGTGTCCCTGAGCTAAAAGATCTCCTAAGTTGGAAGCCCCAGTTGGGTAGAAAAAAAGTATACCCTCATCAAACATGTAAGGCTCTAAATGAACTTCTGCAAGCTTTAACAAAATTTAATGTACATATTAACAAAATTTAATGTACATGTATAAATTATCAAGAAACGAACATTTCTACCCTAAGCAAGTACAGGAATGATTAGGGGTTAGGTGTGTTTAAATTTCGGTTAAAATAGAATTAATCAATTGAATTGATTTAATTCGATTAATCGATCTAATTTAGTCAAAGGTTGATTAATGATTTTTTGGAAGTTCAATTATTGGTTAATCCGGTTCGAAATTGAGTAATTAATCGAATTAATCGAACTTAATAATTAATAATACAAATTATATGTAGTTTTATTTATTTATTTATTTATTGATATGTTTTATAATTGTTTTAACAAAAAAACATAAAAATTTTAGTTAACTTTTCGATTTGGTAAATTTTTTTTAAAAAAAAAATTCAATTTGGTTAACAGTTAAAATATTAAAAAGTTCAGTTAATACTAGTTTCATTCGGTTAATCATTTGAACAGCCTAGAACAACCTAGAAGTGATTGTTACACATGAACTTGATTTATATCACAATTTTTTTATTTTAAGAATATTATTGTGATCCCATATTTCTATTTATTTAAATAAAAATAATTATCGAAAACGAGTAACTCTTGTAAGTTTCCAAATTCCTAGTAGACTATAAACTACAAATTAAAGAGAGATTCCTGAACTTGATAATTGTTTTTATATTGGAGCTGAACTTCTTTTATCCAATTTAATTATTAAACTTGAAATTGTTTCTATATTAGAACTTAAACTTTTTTTATCTAAATTAAACTCTCATATTTCTTTAAAAAAGTTTAGGCCTCAACGTGAAATATTAAATTCAAGGATTAATCTGAAGTAAAATAAAATTTAGGTCAACAATATTAAATTCTATAATTAATTTTGACAAAATGAAAGTTTAAACTGATAAACATTTTCATATTCAAACAAAATATTTTAGCCACAAGAAAAAGAGATGAGAAAGTAAGTAACTTTTTTCCTTTTCTAGAATCTAATTATCTTGAAGGTAAGTCATACAATTTGGAATTAGAATGCATTTTCACAATTTTACTAAAAATAATAAATTAGTCACTATATGTTAAATTAAAAAGTAAAATAATTTTTTGTTTTATTTCTACGGTTAAAATTAGTCTTTGTATATAAGTATGAGGTACACATATTACACTAAGTATCATTTTCTGGTTTCATAATAGTATAAAATGATGATTTTTTAAAAAAAGAATCAATTTACTCTTTGATCTAGATTAATTTACTTATTTTTAAGTAGAAAAACAATATACAATTTAACTTCTAATACAAGTCACTCTACAATGAATTTACCTTTATATTTACTTATTTTTTATCCTTCTAGTATTGCATCAAACATGAATTTTATGAAAAAGATTACAGTTTTAATATAAAACACACCAAAATCAGAATTTTTTTTTACTAAAAAACTAAATAAGATAAAAATAAACAAAACCCATATCTCACAAAACAAAATTCAACGAAAGTTTATATATTTCGTGGCTTGAAAAAAAAGTAAAATAAATAGACGAATACCATGAACAAGCCTCATAAAAGAAGAGAATAACAAGACAAGGAGAGGGGTCATGTTAGAACAATTTGCAGGTAGATTAATACATTTATTTTCCTTATAATAATATTCTATTACAAATTACAATACAAACATTTTTGTTTTTGTCCTTTTGGCGTTTCTATCTTATGTAGTTCCAAAATCACGTGAACCATGCTGTCGACATTCACGTGAGTGAGAGAGAATTAATTAGAGGTCATGAAAGTGATGCCCTCAGACCCCTCTGTGAGCATCTACATCTAAGAATGACATAAGAAACGAACCTGTAAACCAAGATGAAGCACACCATTATCAGCACATTCCTCCACCTGCTTTCTTCCCCATACCCTTCTTCTCTTAACACTGCCTCTCCCGTCACCAAACAGCTTCCCAACATGTATTCCAGGCACTTCCCTGATTTTGAGAACTCGTTTATTAGAAACCCTTCGAATGGATACTTGAACAATGATATGTAATGCATGAAAATCCAGTACTTTGGGATCCCATGTTTTGATATGAAGTATCCCGAGAAGAGAAAAAATGACCCCATCACGCCGGATATCACTGAGTTTCCGACTATGAAGTTTGGTACTAGAGCACTGAAACATACTACGACTGAATTTGCTGTGTAGAGAATTAACCAAATGAGTAGCAGGAAGTGCACGAATGCCATGAAATTTGGGTTTAGTCCTACCAACCAGTACAACGGTGTTGAGAATAAAACGGCTAGGATGAATAGTAAGGGTAGATATACAAGCCCGTTAGCAATGGCGTAGGATGAAACTCTATAGCTTCCACACGAGGTTTCTTTCATTAGAATCTCCCTTTCTTGTAAAAAGATTGGTAATGCTTCTGTGGTGCATGAAAGCAAGAATGTTAATATAAATGCAAATAGACCCACTTTTTCTTCTGCTCCGCTGAGATCATCTTTGGCATTGTGAAAGATAGAGCCTAAAACAAGCCCTGAAATCAGCATTTGGATTGTCCTACAAGCAAACAACTCCTTGGTTCTGAATATGTTTTTGGAGAACCTATGGGTGAGAATCATGGTTTCTTTCAACCTTGAATTGGCGAAATCTCTAGGGAAATCAATTCCAACATTCATTGTTTCTTCATCAACGACCTTGGATTGTTGAAAAAGCTGTTGAAGGGTGAACTTACCACTTCTGCTCTCACCTTCTTCACCTGTCTTTTGTTGTGGTGGGGCTGAAAATCCTTGTTCTTGCACTTGAAGCTGTCCTTTTCGTTGCTGTTGAATGGTTTCAATAGACTCGATAGCAAATTCAACGATATTGACATGAAGCGGAAGCTGTAACCCCATTCCCCTCAAATTTGCACCAAGCTGGTCCACTGTTCCATGATGTAAAATCGAGCCATCAGCCATCAAAAGCATCGAACTGAATAACTTAACAATCCGAAAACCAGGCTGGTGAATACTGAGAATTATCGTTCTTCCCCTGGTTTCAGCCATGACCTTGAGCATATCGATAATTTGAAGTGCAGACGTACTATCAAGACCTGAAGTTGGTTCATCAAGAATCAACACTTTGGGATCATGAATCACATCTACACCTATAGAAACCCGTCGTCTTTCACCACCAGATATCCCACGAACCCGATCATCACCAACTCGAGCCATGGCTACATGCTCTAGTCCAAGTTCCTGGATCAAGGACTTAACCCTACTACTCAACTGAGCTTGAGGAAGCCTTAAACGTAACTTGGCACTAAACATGAGGGTTTCTTCAACTGTAAGGAGGGGAAAAAGATTGTCAGTTTGGGTAACATAGCCAGAGATTTTCCTGAACTGAGCTTTATCAATGGGGCTTTGGTTGACGAAAATAGAACCACTTTGTGGGGTGAATTTCCCAGCAAGGATTTCAAGCAAGGAAGATTTCCCTGCTCCACTTGGACCAACAATGGCGAGGATTTCCCATGGTTTGGCTTTGCAGTTTACATCCTTTAGGACATGTCGGATCCCAGGACATGCATCTTGAAACTGGGATGATGGCTCTTGTTGTTTTAGTTCTTGATCAACCACTTCTTGCTGGTTTTTTTTGAAGATTTTAAAAGGGTTCTGTCTCTTTTGTCTATAGATCTTGTAATTGATGCCAACAGCTTCAATCTCACAGCCTTGTTTCTTCATTGAAGAAAGCTCTACCTGCTTTTTGTTTTTTCTTTCTTTCTTTCTTTCTTTCGCTCTTTTTAGTTTACTACCACAGCTTTGTCTATTTCAACTTGTACTGAAATAAGTACTAAAATATTCTCTCTTTTTTATTATTATTAATTTCAGAGTTTCTTTTTATAATCCAAAGGTTATGGTCTCAATTTACTTAACAACAGTGAAACTAGACTTGTCTGGCAATATCATCCACTCTTTTTACGACAATAATTTTGGACATAATATAACTTTTAGCCTTCAAATTATTTTTTCCTATTTTGGTATCTGAATATTGCAATTATATTCATTTTAGTACTTAAATTTGGATTTCATTAAAATTTTATCTATATTTTTAAATCTTTAAGTAATAACATAACATAATTTTATAATATCATATCATTGAACTTTTACTTTTGTGAAGTTTGGATACAAGAATAGACCCAGTTACCATGTTCATGTACCAAAATAGACTAAAATTACATATACTGAAGTAGACATAATTGTAAAGTTCATAGACTAAAAGTTACATCACATGTAATTTTAATATGATAAAAATATGGGGAAAATATTGTATAGATCCCTATACTAGAATGCAAAGTACATTTCAATCCTTGTGTATTAGAAAAGGAACAAAATGATTGATTTTTTATCATTCCATATTTAAGTGGCCCGACATATTGTAACTTAAAAAACTCAAATAATTACATTTAATTCAACCTAATTATTTCCCTATTTGCCTGTTAAATGAAACGATTCCAACTATTTAAGCTACAATAAATTAGTTAAACATGCATTGTCATATTTTAAACTAAAATGTTACAAAAATACAAAATTTTATCTTGTTTTCTCCTATCAAAGAAAAGATCCATAATGACTATAATAATAAATTCCTTATAATAACCTGATAATTAAAAGTATTTATTGTCTCAAATATAGTCTAAGTCTGAATTGCATTAATTATATTTATTATTCAATTTTACATTATTATTGTAATTCATCCAAAAGTACTTACATAATATTTTTACGTATGAAAAAATAGTATTTATAGAATACAAATGTGTAAATGTAAATACATAAATGATGGAATTTTAATGTTGAATGAGGGTTCACGTGACCCATTTGTGTGTGTTGGCATGGGAATTCGTAGCTTCACGAGCTGTGGTCTACTGTGTTGAGTAACGGCTTTCACAAAGTAAACAATGGACTTTGTACGTAGATTCTGAAATACTATTACACTACAATCATTGAAAAAGCTAGCAAGGAAAGGGGAGGTGTAGACCAAATTAATTCAAAAGAGGTCCCCATGAATTTTCTAACTTGTGGCTCTAATTAAACTAAAATTATATATGCCTCAAAATTCTTTATTCAACTCAAATCATCTTTGCTGACCCTATTAGGTGATAAGATAAGAAAAATGGATGAGAATGTTCGAAAAGGAAAAATGATTGCATGAAACTATAATTTTATATTATCTTTATCTTTTTAATTGAAGAATGATAATAAAATTTTTACTCTTGATTTTTAGCGAAAAAGTTAAAAATCAAAAGGAAAAATCGATTTATCATTTTCTATTAGAAATGAATAAGAATGATGTGAAATTACAGTTTCATATAATTTCAATGATTTAAAAATAAAGTTGACAAACGCTAATTTTCTATTAAGAAGTTGTGGGTTTTAATTTATATACATATTTTTAAAATTTTAAAATTTGTAATTAAATTTATTTAGTTAAGTTTATTACACTTGTACTATACATAAAGTTTTAAATTTAATTCATATTTTTTAATTTGATTTTTTAATCTTTATATTGTTCAATTTTAAAATTTTAGTCTTGATGCAAACAATAATTATTAAATCTATTAACTAGATTGTTTTTTTAAGTAATATGTGAAAATAGCAAGTTAGCAAAATATTACTCATGTGAAACTATGTTTGTTGCATAAGATTTTGGAAATAATAAAACTTAGGCTCCGTTTGTTTCACTGAAAATAGCTTCCTAAAAATGATTTCTAGAAAATGACTTACTTTTCTGGGGAAAATATTTTCTGTTGTTTGACATATTTTCTGAAAATATTTCATCAAAATTGTTTTCAATGAAACAAACATACATTTGAAATTTATAATAAGTAGTGAATTGATTACAAAGTGATGTTAATGTGAAATTATAGTAAATAATGAATCTTCATGATGTTAAGGATTAAATTATAAACATTGTGAAATTTATAATTGAAACAAGAGAAGTGATATGCATGAAAAATTGTTATGTTAAATAAGATATTATAATGAATTATTTGATTAAAGTGCTTATATGGTGAAAAACAATTACATGGCAATAGGGACTAAATTTAAAATGTACAAAAGTTTAAGTGTGAAACAATTTAATATGTTAAAAGGAAATTATGATAAAAGTTTAATGAATTTGTCATGAGATGATGAAATATGCATAAAGTATTGTAAAAGTGAAATTGTGGAAAATATGGAATTTTATGATGACAAGGACTAAAGTGTAATAAGAAAGAAAATTGATTTATAATATGATTAATTAGTGAATATTGAACTTTTATAACAAAAAGGGACTAAATTAAAAAATAATGATAGTTTATAATAAAATATTTGATAAGTGAAGAATGTAGTAGAAATTATAACAATGAATATAGCTTTGTTAGTTTAAAGGATATTTTACATGAATAAAACGATAATTTTATGTTATAATATTATTTTATATAAAATAAATATCGAAAAAGACTGAAAATATTTTCCATAAATACTTTTACTTTGAAACAAACAAAACCTTAGTGCATTTAAGGCTACAAAACCTTAGTGCATTTAAGGCTATGTTAAATTAAAATTGATATTTCAAAATTTAAAAGCAGAATTAAAATGAATAAACTAATAGTATAGGGACTAATGATAAAAGAAAAATAGGAGTGAATATTTTTCGTGGCTGAGAAGAAGGGAAAATATCTGAATTTTCCACATTGTTGGGCTCTAATTTCGTGGTGAGTTTTCATAGGGACCGACCAAATTAACTTGTTTTGTACCTTTTTTTATTTTTATTTAATTTAAAAACAATAATTATTTTTTCTAGTATGTGAGAAGGATCGGAGATAAAAAGGATGGCAGCACCCGTGAAGTGTTGTTGCTAAAAGCAAAATATTATTATTATAAGTGAAGAAGGCCCCACTTTCTCCACCTATCAACTATCAACACCTGCTTTTCGGCTTTGCTTTATATACCCAAAGGTTTCGCCCGTGAACCGCCGACCTTCGTCAGCTGTGTACACCCTCACCCAGAAATAGGATGGTTCTCCCAATAAAAAACAAACTTATCCTTAGAAATAATGTGGGATTTCAGTCTTATATAATCCATTTTTAATAAATTGTATGAAATTATAATTTTATATTATTAATAATTTTTATATTTATATCTATTTTTTGTTTTATACTTTTAATTGTTATAATTATGTTTCAAAAATATTGTTCTAATTATTAAGTTATTCTTTCTCGTGATTTTTTATATTAGGAAAGGAAAATGAATGTTATAATTGATATTAGGTGTTTACAAAAATTGAATTTTAAGCTCTTCTTTATTATTAGACTTGAGATTTTTGTACATAGTTAATATGGTGTTTGACGTTTGATGGTCTCACACTATAATATTACGAGTTGGTAAGAGAGGAGAGATCAAGAGGTAAGTTTCTAAGAATGTCTTGATAGCTCAAGTGAAAGGAAGAGATTTATCCCATTCTTGGTGGTGACGAAAATCTTAGTGGTGACTTGGCAATGAACTTTAATGGACGGTTGTCCTACTATAGAACGTTGGTATTAGATTCATGGGACATTTTGTCCAGATGTGATTGGGTTTGATGGAAAAAAATTCCAATTAAAGGCCAACTTCTGAGTGAGGTGTTTTGGACAAGGCAACGTATGTAAGCAAGTTACACAGATCCGGTTTGGGGATTGTATGGAAGTGCAACCGTCCAGCCCCAAGACTAAAACGGATTTAAAATATTGTTTTTCAGTTTTTAAGGGGCTCAAAAATATTTTTTTTATTTTTAAAAGTAAAAAAATAAAATTTTTATCAATTTTTAAAAGGCCTTACAAAAATTTTTCTTCAACTTTTAAAAAATTTAAAATCTCAATTTATTGCTTTACTTAGGGCCCAAAAATATTAAAAATAGACTTATTTTGACGGGATGAATTCTCCCAAAATAGTAGTCAAAGTAATTAAATCGGTGAGTTGTTTTGAGCAAGGCAATCTACATAATTAAACTGAGTGTGAGATACATTTAATATATTAAGTACAAAACTTTGAGATTGTTAAGAGTTGTGTGTAAAATAATACTAATACCGCAAGTAATGCATGCATATACAGCTATATATGGTTGAGCAATTTAATATTCTCATTGTTTAGTTGCTTAGTCTTTGATTTCATGCTAAATTTAACTCATTCTATAATGCGATGCAGGTAAGGAGCCAATGAGCCACCATGGCTTAAAAGTCTTCCTTCCTCAAAATCAGCACAAAACAATGTTAATTAATTGAGTTAAAACCCTAAACTCTTCTTCCTCTCCAAAAACAACCTTCTTTCATATATCATTTTCGAATTTTTTTCCCCCTTAATTGTATTATTAATTTTTGCTTGATTTTAATCCGTACAAGTAAAGTTGCCTAGAATAGAAGTGCAAATTCTATGGTAGCAAAAATAAATTGTATGATCGTTAAGTATAAAGCATGAACATGGTGGATTGAATGGCTATAATTGGGTTGGTTGGTGGGTAGGCTGTCAACGATCTTGGCCAGTCTGGAAGAAAATAATAATGTTAAGAAAAAACCAGTAAGAAAATTTTTTGAATCTTAGCTCTAATATGTAGATGTAGGGTTCAGTATTATATTATTTTGTATGTCATCAAACTGTCTTTATTAGCAAATGTTGAGCTAAAACAGGTAAGTATAATAATACCAGATTGCTTAAGTCATATAGTAATATAATGCATATACCAACAATGTGACAATCAAGAATCTAGCCTAGGACTCTAAACAGTTGGGAAGAGATAGCATTAAACCCAAATTCTTATACCTATAACATAATAAATTTATCATTAGAGGGATGACATAATTTGAAAGTTTTAAGAATAAAGTGATTAACTTATCTTTATTCATGACAATAATAGAAAAAGACCGAATAAAATTATTTTAATTTTTTAACGTTAATATTAATTTATTAAAAAAGTGTATATAAAATTTATATGAATAAAATGTGAAATATAATAATACTTTTAAAAATAATATGAAATATAGTAACAAAAGCCCAAATTTTGAGAAGTAGATGTTTAGAGGCTTGACAAGGATATATGTTTTAGTATATATTACAAATTGAGAGAGAAAATAATAATAATAATGTTTGAAACTTGATTTTTGGATTGTCAACAAAAAAAATACTTTTTTTTATCATTATAATATTGAGAGAGAAAAAGGGGATGACAAAGTTTGACCTCTTATCATTTAAATGTCAAATGGAAAGGTTATGGGTTAGACTTTAGCCTAGCAAGCCATATAGCATTAGACGGTGAATTCCTTTCAAATTTGTCCTTGAAATTTGAAAATATTAAAGAAAATTCTCTATGCTATTGATGTTACGTGAAGAAAACAAAAAAAAGAAAGACTCGAGAAAGTTTTTAGAGTAAAAATACACTCTCTTTGGTTACAAGATTGAACAAATAAGAAAGAAGATCTCTATTTATAATTAAGTTCTTTTATAGTTAATTATACAAATCAATTACATCAATTTAGATTGAAACGTATCTACAAGATATAATTTTAAAGAATTTAAGTGCTCAATAACCTAATCCTTAAAATTACAAAATTATCTTGATAACTACAATTTACTTAATTATTTTAGTGAGTGACTAACCTTCAAATAAATAGATTTTTCATAATATTTCAAGAACTAGGTATAGATTATTCTGTGAACCTTAGTTGTTTTGCAAACCTTAATTATGTTCCTTTGCTCATGAATCTTGACAGAAGTTTTAACCACACTCTAAACTAATTTCTCATTCATGAAACTAATTAGAAATGTTCATGGGTGGCCTAAAGGCTTATCTGAAAAATGAGAGAGTTTGAGAAAAATTATAGGCTCGAAAATGAGTTTAGAAAAAAAAATGGCCCATCTAAAAAAATAGGTTAGGTCTCATGTAAGATATTTTTGTTCTAGGCTCGGCCTAGCTGGAATTCACAAAAAGACAAAAAAGAATTGTTCTTTTTTGTTGTTCTCTTATTTTGTTACCATTTCACTATTATGCTACTACTATTTTGTTGTTATTGTTTGGATATTGTATAACACTTATTTTATTGTTAATTTTATTATTTTAGAGGCATTTACTTATTAAGTTACATCTATCTTAGTGTTATTTAAGTATACATATTTTTAAAATTTATTTTCAATTTGTTGAAAAATATTTATTTATTTTTGATGTATTATATATATTTACAAAATATATATAAAAAATTAATATGACCGGACTAATTTGAGTTTTAATATTTTTATTTGGATCAAACTTAAACAAAATTTTAAACTCATTTTTTTAGACCAAATCCAAATCTAATAAACTAACTTAAATTTTTTGTTGAAATCAACCTAAACCCAACCCTATCCATCAACGCTTCTAAAACCAATATAAACCTACCAATGTTTTCATGGTCTCGCTTTAGTACAGCCTAAATGCCTAAATGTACTGTCTAAGCTTTATCAGACTTGATTTAGTGATAAAGAAAAACAATGAAAGACAGCTGTAGGGATTTCCTTGCACAAAGTTTCTTGTGATCCATTATAATAAAATTTTCTTTGATTTTCTGGGCAAAACTTCTATCTTGGGCTCAGTGATAATTATCCCATCTGATGTAAAATCCAAAAGCTGTTTATCAAAAAACATGTTAATGCGGTACAGTAGTTGCTTGAATTTTTAACGCATAACCAAACTAGGAAATTGGAATGGTGGTGGAGAACTGAAGTATATTAATGGCATAAAGAACTAAAGCCATAAGTATATATCCACCTTAGCTAAATTTTGCTTCCGCTGCCTCCCCCCTTTACTATAAATTATAATTTTAATAATTCAATTCTTAAATACAAAGGTTTAATATAACTTTTGCTTTCCAAATTTCGACACCTTCGCCTAATTTGATATTTAGATTTTTGGGGTCAGTTGATATTTAAACTTCACACTATTTTTAATTTGATATTTAATATTTTTTTAGTTCAATTTAGTACTTAAACTCGACATGTTTTCTTAATTTAATACCTAATATTTTATTTTGATCTGAATTGGTAATTAAATTTAGTCAAATATTATATAAATTACTCCAACAGACTAACAAAAAGTTAGTTTTATGAAGTAGCAAAAATAATTAATGCATAGTCGACTATGCTTGAAGCATGTGGTCCCCTCTTGAATCATTTTTATCATTATTAGTCAAAATAATCCAAGCTCCAATAAAAAGTAAAATTTGAACATATTATTTAGTGAAACATAAGAAACTTTAAATAAATGTCATTCTTTCTATCATCATTACATACCAATATTTAAATATTGATAAATAAAAATAAAAATATTTAAATCAACTTTACCTTTAAATTTATAAAGGTAAATAAAATATTTTTTATTAATAAACCAATATATATATTTAAATTCATGAAAATCCTAAATTTTTATTTTTTCATTTAAAATAATTTTAAAATGAAAAAAAGTAAACACATGAAACTAAGAAATGAAAATACTTATTATTTTTAATTTTTATGAATAAATTATAAAATAATATTTTTAACTAAGGTGTTTTCTTTAATTTTCAAAATCATTTAAAACAATTAATTTTAAAATTATCCATGGTACATAAAAAGTTTAATTTTATTCTTTTCCTCTTATTTGTTTTCCTTTACTTCCAGTATCTTTTAATCCAAACATAAAATATAATCGACCATTTTATAACATTTTAAAGTTAAATAACAAAAGTAAATTTACTAATAATTTTGTGACTTTAGCTTAATTTACCCTTAAATATATAAGTAAACTATCCCATTAGTCACATTAAAATAGAGTCATTTCTATTTTGGTCACTTAACCATTTTGCTTAAGTACATCTATATTTATAAATAATTTAATCTAATCTGTATAAATCCATTTATTTGATTTTTAAAAATTATAATTATTTCATTTAATATTTAGTAAATATATTAATTTTATTACCATTATATGTTTTCTGAAATTAAATTTCTAAACATAATTATACCTTTAATTAATTAAAAAGCATTTTACAAAATTAAAAACAAACTAGATCATACTAAGCTTGAACTTTGAATATTAAGGTTAAAGCCCGATCCATATCTTAATTAAATTTGGAACTTGATATTTTTATTTAAAAGGATAATCCTATTTCCAAAATTTATACATTTTATAAATCAAATGAAATTCAGGTTACAAATATCTTTCTATTTCCACAAATTTTCCTTCATAGAAAATATCCAATGTAGTTTTCATTATCAGTCATCAAGATATTATATATGTATCACAGTTGAAGAGAGTCGCATGCCGCTCAGTCATCTAATGGAGCTTCAAACCTTTCGCCCTCCCTCTTTTGCAGGTAACCATTTCTCTCTTTTATGTTCTTACTAGCTTCGACCCTTCCTTAGCTTTAGTTTTCTCAGAAGAACCCATAGATTATATTATACATGGTCAGTATGGAACTTCGGGTATTACTAATATTATGGCATTTTCGTTGAAACAGGATATAATTAACTTTGTTTTCTTTTCATTTTCTCTGCATATTTTGGGATTCTACCCCTTTTTTTTTATGTTTATTTTTTAATTTTAGCTTATCTATATTTTTTGTTGAAAATATTATGACCTCTACAAGGTTAGTTTATTGGACCTTGCACTGGACATGGAAGAATATAAAGAAAAGAATCTTGTTTCAACCAAATTCAGAATCAGTGTGCTAATAATAAGGTGGTTATGTAGTTCTAATTATCAAAGCTGACTCCAATTGGTGTAGGAACTATGATGTTTTTGGTTCGAAACCAAGTGCAACAATGGAAGAATCATTGTAGATTTAGTGTAAATACCATGCTTTCGGGGCATAGGTTCTATAAGCATTTATTATCAGGGAGGAAATGCGTCTCGAAAAATACCAAAACTTCGGTCTCTTGTTCTTATAGCACAGAGCAGAATGATACTTTGCCATCCATAAAACAGCTGAGTGATGCGAGAGTGATTTATGCTGTGGCTGCTGCCCTGGGTCATAACAAGGTATAGTTGTGGTTGTTGACTTTATACTTATGAGCGAGTTTACTGCTTATAAATTTCTTATTTGTATAGTTTGTACTGTGATTTCTGGTTCTCTAAGTTCTTTGTATTTAGGGAATCTTGACTTAGTTTTTATTTTTTGGTACAGAGAGCTTGGTTTAGTTTTAAGACATGAATTTCTGTGCATTTCATGCTTGAACTTCTTCCTTTTTACATAATTAAAGAGTTAAATCAAGTTCATCTTCAAAATTTTTGTTATGGCATGCGCTATTGTAACTATGCTGGAGTCCTTTTAATGTATATCTCCAATTTTATATATTTTTTCCCCTTTTAAATCAAGCTCACTTAGTCATCCGTTTTTGGGACAAGATTGTTTAAATTGGAGGGAACTCTTTTACCTTTACCTGTTTCTGATCATTTGATCTTTCATGTTGATTTAACTTGGAATAGTCAAAAAATAGTTTTATATGGAATGGATATTTTTCAGTCAAACCCTTCGTTCATGAGCATGGGAAGTTTTTTTTTCTAATTATGTTGTTTTTTCTTTCATTGAAAGTGCACATAGTGATTACTTTGTTTCTCATATTTCTCATCTATTAAATATAATACATTTCCTCTAAGGCTTGCATATTCCTTGTATTATGGTTTTCTTACTATAGGAGGCACATCCAGAATCCAGTGCTAGAGTGCCTGCAATAGTGAAAGCTCTTGAGAAGATGGAGCTTACCCCAAAGGTACTGAAATGAATTATTTCTGTCCCTGTTTTGTTTCTGTTTCATTTGTTTTCAGCTGCAAATGTTCCTTGTTGATGCATGTTTCATACTTTGAACATTTATCGTTATCTCAGTCTCTGCAATTTGAATCTAGGAATGTCATATGAACTACTCGATTGTATTGTGATATCTCTATGCTGTGGTAGCATTCTTTAACTTCTATGCCCATTACAAAGCATGATAAGGTAGTACATTTGTGAATGTCTGCTAACAAAAAAGATGTGCAGTTCTTTATGAAATGGCTTATAAATAGCTTTGCCATGAAATCACCACTCCTGACTCTGTCAGTCAAATTGATGTTCAGGGCAATAGGTAATAAAGACTAGTTGTTTGAAAGGAAATTATAGTTTGTTAGTTAAGAAAAACCTCTTCATGTTGTTTGATTCAAATTTATTTTTTCAAATAATAACTTACTAGGAGATTTTTCTGGTGACAGAACTGTCCTATCAACGAAGGTTAGTATTTGTTGATAGTTTATGGCTTATTTGATTTTTTCTTTTAATTCTTTCCCCTTATCTTAATTGGAATTGGAAGGTCAAATTCCAATAAATTAAATGTAATTCATTGCCCTAATGGCTGAAGCAAGGGTTGCTCTCAGCTTCTGTAAAAGTAAAAATAAATCCTGAAAGAACTGGTGGATGGAAGAGAGGTGTCATTTTTTTTTATTATTACAAGAAATATGAATAGTAGAGATGTGCTGTTTGAAGAAAACTGAACTGATTGACAGTAAAAAGCTTAGTACCTTTCTATAATAATATTATTTTGAGAATTTTCATTTTGTGTTCATTTTTCTTGTTTATGTCAGTTTCGTGGCTCAGACATCCTTGAACTTCAAAATTTCAATCTTGCTTCAGTTGATGATATTGCCAGTGTTCATGCAAAGGCTTATGTATCTGGCCTTGAAAAGGTGGCCTCTAGGTCATGTGCTTTATATTTTCCTTTACATCTATTAGTTGAAAACGGAACTTCATTTGTTACATGCTTCAAGTTATAGGCTATGGATCAGGCTTCTGAGCAAGGCCTTATTTTAATTGAAGGTTCTGGACCAACATACGCTACTTCCACAGTAAGTATATAAACTTATTGATTATTTCTTTGCATTTCTTTAGTTTTAATTTCATAATTTGATTAGTATCTTTACGAATTTAACCATATGCCTTCTATAACCACAAATGCCACTACTTTTTCCCAATTCAAAGGGGATTGGAGCTAAATTTCTAAACATATTCTGATGTTTTATTAGCATTCTCAACTGTTTTTAGGATCTCTTCAGGGCAGTGTCCCCTTTTCCTCCATTATGCATCTGTCTTAGTGGTCACTCTTCTACATTATACATTGGATTCAAATAGCAATTGTAACAATCTCATTGTTATGAATATCAGATACTTTTCAGTTAGAAGTGATTACTAGATCAAAAAATTTGACAGTTCCATATTAAGAAAATTGAGCAAATAATTGGTTGAAGGCATGCAATTTGCTTATATTGCTTCAGGTTCTTAAATATGTGTTCAATATGTCTTACATGTCTTTTCGTTTTGTGGTACAGACATTCCATGAGTCGCTAGTTGCAGCTGGAGCAGGACTTGCCTTAGTTGATTCAGTGGTGATGTCTCAACTTAGAACGTTAGTCGCTTAAATGATTATATCTTTCGGTCTTCTTGTTAGCTCTTCTCCTTTTGACTTTCAATTGTTACATTTCTAGAAAGTGAAAGTTCCATTCTCCTGTGTTTCTTTAAAGCTATGGAAAACATTTGTAAGATTAGGAACCTAAAATAGCTAAAAGTGCATTAAATTTAATGCCGAGCCTCAAAGCCATCTTGGAATGTGGCTTTCTTCCTCAAACAGATGAGCCATATATGTAGGAGTAACTTTTCTATGGGCCTAGAATTACTGTCCATACTTCAAAATAAAATAAAATAATGTAGAAAACAACAATTTCAAATGACATTTTTCGAAAAATCGAAGGATGCAATTAGGGGTAAACAACAATTTGAAACACTGCTCTTAGCTCTACAGACTAACAAATTCTTTCTTATTGTGAGATGGGGAAGTTGTTTCTGAATCTCTAAAAAGCCAAACATATTTATGTCATATTCAGGTTGCAGCATCAAAGAACCAACTAGATCCACCTACTGCTTTTGCTTTGATAAGACCTCCAGGACATCATGCTATTCCAAAAGGTCCAATGGGGTTCTGTGTTTTTGGCAATGTGGCTATTGCAGCTCGTCATGCTCAGTGCGTACATGGATTGAAGCGGGTCTTTATTATTGATTTTGATGTTCACCATGGTAACGGAACCAATGACGCCTTCTTGGATGATCCAGATATATTCTTTCTTTCAACCCATCAGGTACACAACTTCTCTGGTGCATATCAATATCTTTTTTACTCTTCATTTTGCAATATTATATCTTTCTAACCGTTTTTGGTATAAAACAAGGCCAACTATTTGGTACTCATGCTTTTCTGCTCAAACCAGTAAGAATTGGAATTAGGGGGACATGCTGTACTAACTTTTCACTCGAGTCATCTTCTGATAAACTTATTAACAGAATATATTAGTAGCTAATAAATAAATCCCACTTTCACTAATGTTGATATAGGATGGAAGCTACCCTGGCACTGGAAAATTTGATGAGATAGGTATAGGAGCTGGTGAAGGAGCAACACTTAATCTACCTCTACCCGGAGGCTCAGGTGATACTGCAATGAGAACAGTTTTCGATGAAGTCATCGTGCCCTGCGCTCAAAGGTTCAAACCAGATATAATCCTTGTCTCTGCTGGGTATGCTCTCAATCACTCGAGGATGTTTGGTTAGATAATGAATCCAGAGAGTATTGGCAGTGGAATAGGATTGGGATGTAAATAGGAAAGCTTGTTTGTTTATTATATTTTGGAGAAGATTATGTCTTGAGCAGGGTTTGGATTGATCTTTGTGCAGGTATGATGGTCACGTATTGGATCCACTAGCCAGTCTACAGTTTACAACAGGAACGTACTACATGCTTGCATCTAATATCAAACAGCTTGCCAAAGATTTATGTGGTGGTTGCTGCGTATTTTTCCTGGAAGGAGGATACAACCTCGATTCACTTTCGTATTCGGTGGCAGACTCATTCCGAGCATTTCTTGGTGAGCCAAGTTTGGCAGCTGAGTTTGATGACCCTGCAATATTGTATGAAGAACCATCAACCAGGGTGAAGCAAGCGATTCAGAGAGTAAAGCACATACATTCACTGTGAATGTGCAGATATCTAAATCTTAAAAAGTATATATATGGAGATTAAAGTTCATGTTGTTATTATCTGTGAATGGCAGTTATAACTATACTAACTCTATACTAGAAAGCTGAAATGCTTTTTCTATAAATTGCCATAGCTAAAGGAGGGGAAATTCTGCTATAGCTCGTACTAAAACAAAAAAAAAAAGTTTGAAAATGGAGTTCTACAATATTCTGATTCCATGATTTTTCTTAAATGGTAATTAGGCTTCTATATATATTGTTTATTTGCGAAGCAGACCTGGACATTGGGTTAACAGTTTCATCAGTAAGTAAGCTATATTCTAGTTTCAAAAGGAAGGATTGATTTGATACATTGGTTTCCACAATCAATTGGCTGATAGCAATTATCCCATTTCATAAGAGTTGGCTTTTGCATCCCATCCGTTGATCTCCAAAAGCCCCTACACTATTTTTCTACTTCATTGCATGCATGAATAGGAAACAAAGCAATTTGCATCAAGTAATTCGAAATACACAACAAGACCGACTTTGCTAAAGTTACGTGTCTCGCCATAGATGATAGCTTCGAATCCCACCTACTCAATCGTTTCTTAACCTTATAAATAATGAATAGGAAAGTACCACAGGTAACTCCTAAACACTTCCCAAGATCTAAAACCTGGTTGTTATAATAAACATAGATAATGGTGATAGAACGACTACAAAATAATAAGAAAAGAAAAATAAGATTGCACAGATTTCACATAAAAAATTTTTTGAAAAAAAAATTACGGGTAGAGTAAGAGAAATTCACTAATGTTGAAAAACGAATGATACAATGGGAGTTTTGACTACATCTAGTAAAGGGTTAAAAAAATCCTATTTTCATCAAAGTCAAATAAGAGAAAAATAGTTCTATACAGAATCAACTTGTGCTATATGGGCCGTACTGCGGGGGATCTATGGCGAGCTACAGCCCTCAGTCTTTCGCCCCATGGATCCCCTTATTTTGTCATTATATTTATTTTTTCAACAATTAATGAGATTTGGGTCACACAATCTCTAACACTTGAGGAAGCCAATTTTTTTCTTGATGGTAACTACCATGCACTCTTCTGTATTCGTTGAGAAAAACAATTAAGTCTTCATCTGGAGAATTAATTTTATATTCGAAATACTAATTAAATTGTTGAACTCTAGACACCATGTTCGCTTGATCTAACTCTGCCTCAGCAATGAATAAATATGTGATTTGAGGTCAACCTCTAGACAAACAAATAGGTTCCCAAATCTGATTTCTCACCCCTCTAAGAATATTTTATACCAAACTTTTCATACCCAAAAAAAATAAATAAGGTGATAAAGGATCACCATGCCTTATTCGTTCCTCTGTGAATGTCCCATTCCAGTGGATCTATATAATAGCCGACGAAGTACGACTCATGATGGTTTTCTTCTTAAAGCGTAACTTCAAGAAAGTCTCATTAGACTCTATCATATGCGTTCTCGAATCCAACTTAATGGGCATCCATCTCTGCCTTCCTTAATTTGCGAGATTTCACAGAGTGGAACATTTCCTGCGCAACAAGGATATAATCTGTAATTTTTCAACCAGCCACGAAGCTTACCTAATTGGGAGCAATGAGGTACACTCCATAATGCCCTTGAGAATGTTAGCAATGACTTCCGTGACCACTTTGTAAAGCACAATACATTAGTTGATGGAATGATAGAGTTTTGTTAAGATTCGTGGCTAACTGTTGTTTTTGAAAAACTTACTTCACCATACTACAAGCTTAAATGCTTGAGAAGTGGAGAAAGATGAGGTCCACGGTTGTACTGTACTGTATTGGTTATACACAACCCAGAGACCCTCGGATAACACCCTTGTATAGCTATCTATTGATCAAACTTTATCATTCGATAATCATTTTCCAAGTCCGTAAATTAAATAGGTTGAGAAGGTTTCCACATAGCCAAAACCTTATTCAATTAACCTAATTCTCCTTCCCAATAACTTGATAATTACAGTTTTAGCCATGTTTTTTTCCATCAATAGATCGTACTCCCTTAGAGAAACTAATGGACGAAGTTTCGTCATTAAGTTTAGTAATCGCATCTCCCTCATTCAGATTGATATCTTTAACTTCACATAGTCTAACTTTTTTGGTACTTCGACCACCACCACCCTTCGGAGTTGGCAATCTCCCTAAGTCTCCAGCGTCTCCATCGTTAGAGAGTATTATCCTTAAGCTCTCTAAGCATATAAGACCCCTAGAAGCCATCATTCTTAATGGCTTTCTACCAATATTTTAAAAATTAGATTGGTGGTCGAATCGATCATGCATTGGTTCATTGATCCTACTAAAAAAATCATAAAAAAATTAAAAATTTTAGAAAATCTAGTTCAATTGGTCCATACTAGTTCAAGTTTCAACTGGTTCAATGCCATTCTTCGAATTGGTACCTCAATTGGCTCCTAGTTTGACCAATCGGCCCAGTCCGATTCAAACACAATTACTCTACGCGTGAATCTCTTCCACCTTAATGACTCTTCACACCCTTACAATATGAACCACCGAAACAAGTTACTCCCAATTTTTAATGGATAAACTACACTAGTAGTCACTCGACTATTGGTAAATTTCTTTTTTGGCCACCCAACTATGAAAAGTTAAAAATTGTTACCCAACTATTCAATTTTTCTTTTTTGGCCACTAGTTGGCTAATGTAAAAATCAAAACACTAAAAAATCCAAGATAGTTGGGTGACAAAAAAACAAAATTGACTAATAGTTCAGTGACCATTTTGTAACTATTCATAGCTGGGTGACCAAAAAAGAAATTGACTAATAGTTGGGTGACTATTTTGTAAATATTCATAATTGGGTGATCAAAAAAGAAATTGACTAATAGTTGAGTGATCATTTTGTAACTATTCATAGTTGAGTGATCAAAAAAGAAATTTACTAATATTTAAGCGACTAATACGATAGTTTACCCATTTTTTTTATTAAAGTAGCTAAGTATAAAGCATTAGCTTATTGCAAATGAACAATACAGAAGGAATTGTATGAAACTGTGATTTCACGTCATTCCTATCCTTTTCTAATAGGAAAATGACAAATCAGATTTTTTCCTCCTAGAAAAAATTCAAATCCAACTAAAAATGCGGAGGAAAAATCTGATTAGTCATTCTCCACTTGAAAAATAATAGAAATGATGTTGAATCACAAATTTATATAATCCTCTCTCATGAAAAATATTATAGAATTATATAAACACCTATTTCAAATATAATTAGCTTTCAGCAACACTATAAGGTTATTGTGAAAAATAAAATAGAATAAAATAAATAAAAATAAAGAACACATAAATTTTACGTGAAACCCTTTCGGAAAAAACCACAGGCAAGAGGAGAAGAAAATTCACTATGTCGAAAAATTTTTACTCAAATACAAGAGGAATAGACTATGTCTATTTATAGGCTTGCAAAGCCATATTCTAGTAGGATTGAAACACCTTATCCTAATCAATATAAAATAGATGGAGTTTAATAAGGTTTAAAACCTTATTCTAAAAATAAAATAAAAGAAGTCTAGTTCTATATGGATTTTACTTTTATTTTATTTTCCATCGTATTTTATTTAAATAAGAATTTTGGGTCACTTAATTCTAACAATCTCCACCTTGACACAAATTCTCAATGAACAAGTTCTTCATCGCGAACTTTCAATAAACAAGTTCTTCACCTCTTCCAAAAACCCTTAAGGGTTTAACTTCAACAATGAACACCAACCAAGTCTAAGCAATGCTCAAACTTGGTTATAGGAAGTGACTTAGTCATTATATCTCAGGATTTTCATGAGTGCTAATTTTGCTCACAACAATATCACCACGAGCAATAATATCACGAACAAAATGATACCGAATATCAATGTGTTTTGTTCTCTCATGAAACATTTGATCTTTTGTAAGAAAGATGGCACTCTGATTGTCACCCTTTGCAACAAGCCTTGCTTTATATCCGGTTCTTCAACTCCTGAGTCCCTTCTTTCTTTTAAACACCCATTTACAACGAATGACCTTTTTACCTTTAGGAAGTTTTACAAGATCCCATGTTCTGCTTTTGTGGAGTGATTCCATCTCCTCTTGCATAGCAAACATCCACTTTTCGAGTCTTCACACTAATCGCCTCGAATAATTAAATGGCTCTTGATTCGCATCTATATCTTCACCACATTTAAAGCATAAGCAACTAGATCAACCTCGGCATACTTCTTTGGAGGTTTAATTTCTCTTCTTGTCCTGTTTTTGGCGATAGAGTATTGCGGTGAAGAAGCAACTCTATTCTCAATTTTGTCTTGGCTTGAGGAGTTGATTCGTATTAATCGATGCTCCACCGCTTTTGGTTTTCTTTATTGGAAGAGTCTTTAAGAGATAAGTTAGGTAGCATAGCGGTTTCATCAAAAACAACATCTCTGCTAATCACAACTTTTCTATTTTCAGACACCATAACTTATAGCCTTTTACACCACTTTATAACCAAGAAAACGCATTTAATGGATCTTGGTTCCAATTTTCCATTATCAACATGAGCATACGCAGGACACCCAAAAATCTTTAAATCGAATAATTAGCGGGATTACGGACCATACCTCTTGTGGAGTCTTTTCTCAATGGCAGCGGATGGAGATCGGTTGATCAAAAACATGCAGAGAGGTCGCTTCGCCCAAAATGACTTGTAAGTTGGCATTTGACAACATACATCGAACCTTCTCCATGATCGTTCGTTCATTCGCTCGCAACGCCGCTTTTCTTGTGGAGTATGACGAATCAAAGTGTCTCATGATCCTTCGACTTGCACAATCTATTAAACTCATCGAGCGTAACTCTAAGCCATTGTGCATGCGGAGGTATTTTATCTGCTTTTCCGTCTGTTTTTCAATCATAATTTTCCAAGACTTAAATGTGGAAAACACATCGCTTTTACGCTTCGGAAGAACGCCCAAACTTTTCTCGGAAAAATCATCAATAAAGGTTAGCATATAATTAGCTCCACCTCTCGAAGGCACTCTGGACGGCCCCACAGATCGAATGGATATACTCCAACGTTTCCTTCGTGTTATGGATTCCTCTAGTGAATCGAACTCTCTTTGCTTCCCAAAACACAAGTGCTCACGAAATTCGGTTTGCAAATTCCTTGCCCATTAAGAAGTCCTCTTTTGCTTAATTACGCCATGCCATTCTCACTCATATGCCCTAGGCGCATATGCCAAAGTTTAGTAATATCATCATCGACAAGGAAGAGGAAGCGGCAATTGCATCACCAAGATAAGATAGAACCACAGTAAAACATATAACTTGGCAATCTTTCTTTGCCCTTTCATCACAACAAGGGACCCTTTGGAAATCTTTAAAACCCCACTTTCACTTGTGTA
Organism: Gossypium arboreum; assembly: GCF_025698485.1. Classification (NCBI taxonomy): domain Eukaryota; kingdom Viridiplantae; phylum Streptophyta; class Magnoliopsida; order Malvales; family Malvaceae; genus Gossypium; species Gossypium arboreum. Next base: position 5,515,590 of record NC_069073.1, on the reverse strand, counting down.
TCTGCCCTTTTGAATCAAGAGTACTCAACGAAATTAAATTTCTTTTCAATTCGGAACATGCCGCACGTCACTAAGTGTTCGACAACTCCATCAAACATCTTAACTTTAATTGTTCCAACACTGCGATTTTACATGAAGCATTATTTCCCATCAAAACAACACCTTGACATCTTGTTTCATAAGTTGTAAACCAATCCCGATTGGGACTCATGTGGAAGGTGCAGCTGAATCAAGTATCCACTCTCGCTTACTTTAGAATCATTGATGAAGCAACTAGAAGTTCACCATCGCCGTAGTCTTCTACAACATCGCCTTCACCGAATTTTAATTTGTTTTCCTTTTGATTCGCACCTCCCTTTTAATCTTATTTTGTAGCTTATAGCACTAAGATTTAATGTGCCCTTTCTTCTTGCGAAGTTGCAAGTTTTACCTCTGTTTGAAGATTTCGATCTACCCTTAGATTTACCACGAGGATTCCGTTCTGTGTTCTACCACGATCATCATCAACATTCGGTCTTGTCTCCCACGAACAATGAGACCCTCTCCACGAGAGTTGGGTTTAACCACAAGATGCTTCATCTTATCATACGAGGTTAAAGAATCATAAACCTCATCAACTGTGAGAGACTCGCGGCTATATAAAATAATGTCTCTAAAGGTTGAATAAGACGGGGGCAACGAACAAAGTAGAATCAACCCTAGATCTTCCTTATCATCTTGAACCTCCATGGCCTCCAAGTTTGAGAGAATTTCTTTAAACACATTAAGTGTTCGTGTACGACGCACCTTCCTCCAAACGATGAGCATAAAGACGCCGCTTCATATGCAACTTGCTTGTTAGAGTTTTCGACATACATATTTGTTCTAGCCTCTTCCATAATGCAATGGCGGTTTTCTCTTTCATCACATCCTGCAAAATTTCGTTGGACAAATGCGATGTAATTGTGTTAATGCCTTTCGATCCTTACGCTTCTTCTCTTCATCTGTTAATGTCGAAGGCATCTTATCTATCCTAGCAGGCATCCTCTAGATCCATCTGTGCAAGAACGCTTGCATCTTAATTTGCCACAACGCAAATCTGTGTGTTGCGATCCAACAATGAATTTCATACTTCAAAGACGCCATTACCGTGATCGAGATGAATAACCCTAAGCTCGGATACCAATTTGTGAAAAATAAAATAGAATAAAATAAATAAAAATAAAGAACACATAAATTTTACGTGGAAACCCTTTCGGAAAAAAACCACGGCAGAGGAGAAGAAAATTCACTATGTCGAAAAATTTTTACTCAAATACAAGAGGAATAGACTATGTCTATTTATAGGCTTGCAAAGCCATATTCTAGTAGGATTGAAACACCTTATCCTAATCAATATAAAATAGATGGAGTTTAATAAGGTTTAAAACCTTATTCTAAAAATAAAATAAAAGAAGTCTAGTTCTATATGGATTTTACTTTTATTTTATTTTCCATCGTATTTTATTTAAATAAGAATTTTGGATCACTTAATTCTAACAGTTATAATAATTGGTTTGAATTTGTATTTGTGTTTAATAATTTGTTCAACGAATGTGATTAAATTACGGGATATGTATATATTTTGTAAAACCCACGAAATCCAAATGGAAAATATTGACTTTTGAGGAAAGGATCTATCGTTGACTGTTTTCTTCTTTTCACATAGGTTTTTCCAAGCTCAAAGGGATCAATCCTCATATTGAAGAAATACTTTTCACGTCATTCAAATAAAAAACCCCAAAATTCCCCAAAACAAGTAAATATTTTTCAATAATGATTTTGAATGGATGCATGTGTCCAAATTTGATATGAAAAAGCTTTCATGTTATGAGTTTATCACACGTAGACAAGAGTCACACCCCAAATCAATAGTTCCCTCTTAAACCATCCAACCCACAGTTGTTTATGGTGGTTGTAGAAAAAGGAAAACGCATGCATGAACCTGTGCACACACACGTATGTATTTAGAGAATATTGTATGAAATTTGGCATTATCTTTATTCATTTTCAATAAGAAAAACAATAAATCAAATTTTTCGTATTGATATAATGGGTAAAAATAACGTGAAAATACAATTTCATACTATTTTCTTATATGTTAAAGTTTAACATAGTTATTAATTTCTATTACAACAATAGATTTTAGGGTTATCAAGAGAAAAGGAGGAATAAAGAGCAAAGACAGCAAAGTTACCACTTACCACCACATAACAATTTCCAAGTGTGAAAATGAATGTAGTCTAAAAGAGCAAAAAGGACACATTCTTGTAGACAAAGGAATTAAAGAAGTCAAAATCTAACATTCAAAATTTGACACGATGAAAGAACTAAAGAAAAGAAAACAAGCTTTCACATCTCTCAAGCAAATGAAAAATATTGTTTAAAAGAATAGGTAAGCAAAGGCAATGATGAAGGAAACAAACATGTGTGTGGCCATTGGAGTCTCAAGCTTTCATTTTAGACCTCGTCCTACCCACTACTACATATGGGAGATTGCGATTTGCCAGCTTTAGTAACTTGTAATCATGGTGGGTTTCAGATAAAGATGTTTTTCTATATTTCTCTCTGGATGATTCACTGTAATAATATGTCAGTACCCATACCTTTTTTCCCACTTTTCGTATAGAAAGGGCAATAATTTCATCAGCTCAAGACAAAATAAATGAGTATCAGTATGTATGAGAATTTTTAGTACTAAATGACATCCATTTTTCACTATTTAACTCCTAAAATTATTCTGAAATTCGAATTTTTGGTTATTGGGTCCGTTGATGTAGTTGGTGAGTATCAATTATATGAAACATACTCATTGTACAATTTGACGAGATTTCCCATACCTTCTTTAGAAATATTCGTGGGTTCCTTTTTCTTTAGAATTTTGGAAGCTTTCAGATTTATTTATTTATGTCTAAATAGAAGGGGAATGTTTTATAAGAAAAACGTTTTTTAAATGAGAAAATATTATATAAAATTATAATTTTATCTCATCTTTATTCCTTTTCAATAGGAGAATAATAAATCAGATTTTTCCTTCTGATTTTTAGTGTTTTTAGTTTGATAATTTGAATTATTTTAGGAGGAAAAAGCTAAAAATCAGGAGGATTGTCATTCTCTCATTGGGAAGGGATAAGAATTACGTGGAATTACAATTTCATACAATACTTTCTCTGTCTAAGTATATTTATAGTATATATAAAATAGTTGATTGAGTTGATGTCATGGGTTAACTCGATACTAACTCATTGTAAAATTATTAAAATACTTTTATTTCAAAGGATAAATAATATTACTATAATAATATTTTCGCATAAATTTTTTACCATTCCATTAATAATTATTTGTATATAGAATATTTTATCTACTCGTATAATAAAATTTAATTTTAGAATAATATTTATTTGTTTAAGTAAAACTTTTATTAATTAAGATTCCATGAGCAACAAAACATCTATTCAACATAGCCCTAAATATAGAAAAAGGATCACAATCCAAAGCAACATACAATATCCTTATACAAAGACACCTACATTACAGTGGGTTGGATATTTATATTTTGTTTTAAATTTAAATTTATTTTTATTTATATTAAATTTAAATATTATTATTTGAATTAATTAGATTATTTGTTCGATATTCAAGTGCATACATTTAGTAGATATAAAAATATTTTTAAAATAAAATTCATGTTCATTACAACATTATTTTTTGTTACATGATTACCAAGTGAATAGTTTTTTTATTTCAAAATATCGTATCATTGAATTTATTAATAGAAAAACTTAAATGATATTAATAATTAGACCAAACTAAATCTCTGAAAATAAAAATAGAGGACTAAATTCTAAATGTACAAAAAGTACAGGAACTTAGAGCATATAGAACATATTTTAACTGTGAATTAATTTTTCCCATTAAATTTGATATCAAGAAATAATTAATTATTTGAGTTTTACAATTTTATCTAGAAGCATTTCAAAAATCATTCATCAATTAAATGAGGGTAATTATTTGTATTTACACAAGTTTGGAATATGTTAGCTTTGACTTATCAAGCTGTTTTAATATAAGAATATTTAAGATAAATTTTATATATTTACTCCTAAGTCAATACCGTTCAACATTTTTGAAGCTTTAAAATACTCAAAAGCATGTTCTAAATGTGTTTATCTTATAACAAATATTTTAAAGTTGATCCCAAGTTATTTTAAAGTGTTTAACATGATTTTAAAACAATTTAATGGCTACATGTCAAAACCTTTGAAAATCAGTAGCCACAAGTCATTCTAGAAGGCAAAGTATTGATACCCAACCTTCAAGGTATCGGTACATGCCTTCATGGTATCAATATTTAGTTCATTTTAACAGCTATACTTACAACAGGTATCGATACGTCATTTTGCAAGGCACTTTTTTTTTTGCCATGATTTTTTATATTACAATAGCTCCAAATGACCACAAATCAATTCCTTGATATAAATACATTTTAAGAACACTATAAGACATCAAAGAGACATATCCAAATGTCAAAATCAAAAGAATACACTTACGATCTTTATTTATTTTTTCATTCTCTTATACATGGTCTATAAATGCATTTTATAATATCTTTGTACAAGTCTTTTTCAATCCTTAACGAGCTCAATTTTATAAACACACATTTATTAGAGGTTTATCATTTGTTTATATAAATTCACCGTTGTAAATTTAGGAGAGTTTCTAGTTGAGCCAACAAAAATCAGAGAGGTTCTAGTGTAGCTTTGAAAACTAGGGGTAAAAGGTTTTATATAAGCCTTAACAAAAGAAAGGGACAATCCAAGTTGGTGAATTGAGAAAATTCATGATAAGTAAAATTAAAGTAGTGAAGGTAGGCAATTAGGGTTAAAACATTATAAATCGAAGTGTCAAGTTTTTCTACGTCCTCACATATCTTAGAAAAGATTTTATTAAAATCTTATTTTACCCCTCTTGATATTTTTGAACCTAACAATATATTCAGATAACTATTATAATCGATAAGTTCTATTAAATTAAGTGTAATATAAGCATTCTAGGTACTTGCTCCCATTTTTATAAGGATTTGAGAATTAGAAAATTATGTGAGGTAATTAGTCATATATATCACTTTCAAACTTTTATGGTTAAAAAAAAAACCGAGAAATCAGAGATCAATTTGAACTATGGTGTTTGGACGATTTTTGGAATGTGGGTAAAAAATATGCTATTACACTATCCAAACATAATTTTATTTTTATTTAAGGTTAAAACATGCTTCAAGTCCATTCACTCTTTGTATATTTGGTATTTAGTCCCTTTACTTTTATTTCAAGGAATTTAGTCTTACTTTTCAAATTTCAAAATGCAAGTTCAATTGTGATTGCTGTTAAAGGAAATATTGAATGAACTGATTGTAAGTTATGAGATTTTGCGACTTCTACCCCTTGTGAGTAAGATATTAATCAAAATTTTCTTTCAAATTCACTATTATGACATTTTGAAATAGAAAAAATTACTCTTGGTTACCATATAACAAAAAATTGACATTAATGAACCTAAATTTAACAAAAAAAATTCAAGGGTGCTCAGAATTGGATCTGAAATTTGAAAAGTAAAGAGACTAAATTCTTTAAAATAAAAGCAAAAGGATTAAATTCTAAATTTACTGAAGAGTATTGAGACTTAGAGCATATTTTCACCTTTATTTAATTGACAATAATTTTAATTTCTTATAATACAAAATGAATATTTTATATATAAAATATTACAAATTACTTAAAATGCTATAAAATATTTTTAAAAAACTATATAAGAGTTATTGATTTTTTTATTTACTTGAAAAATTATTACTTTTAGAAGTAACTATGAAAAAAATTGAAACTTTACTAAATAATGTCCGAACGTAAAAAAAAATTAAAATAAAGTTCAAAAACTCAAAACTAAAAAATAATATAAAAATTAAGAATCGAACTAAATAATCGACAATAGTTCAAAAAATTTTAAAAACCCAATCGAAATAAACCGACATTACCCTATAAACTTCATTCAATCTCGTAACTACACTTATTTCTACAAATGTTGTATGATATTGAAACCCTAAAAAGAGTGTCTAGAAATGAAAAGAAGGATAGTTGTAGTACTGTTTTCGTCTTTTAGGGCTTTTTATAGAAAATAAGTAGGTGTGGGTTGTGAATGTATACTCACCATCCTACCTCTCAATCATCACCAATCTCTACTTTTTATATTTAGAATGCCCCCACTCTCTTTTTCTTTTTCATGCTATTTTAACAAACCCAACTTTCCCTTTTTCTATGCTGAAAAGTTGGGTTCAAATCTTCAAAACCTTTTGCATGCTATATATAGAAGACACATGCATGCATGTCCATTTCATTCATAACTTCTTTCTCAAACCATGTTTTCCAAGTGTCACACCTTTTGTCTTACAACAAACATACATCAACGAATTGCTACGTAACTAGATTTCCTTTCCTTTTCTTTCTTTTCTTGTTTATGAATAAAGTTTTTTGATAAGTTTTAAGTGGATAATTTTCTAAATACATGTGAAATAAATGTAAAATAAATAAATAACTTAATCGCCACTTTCAATATTATCTGATTTTAGTTATGAATAAGGATGTTCAAATTTTGATTAAAATCGAATTAGCTGATCGAATCGATTTAATTTGATTAACCAGTTGGTTAATCAATCTAATTCGACAGGAGGTTGGTTAATGATTTTATGGAAGTTCGGTTATCGGTTAATTCGATTCAAAATCGGATAATTAACCGAATTTAATAATTAGCATGGGATGGGCAACATGTTGTCCATTATTGATTGAAGTTGGTTCGAATGTGGTGTTTAAATGGCTTTCAGAAATAGAGTCAAGACCGGGAAAGTTTACACTATTTTTTTTTGTTGAAATTGAGAGAAGATAATATCTATCATTTGAGAAAGCAGAACATATGGGGAACAAAATGACTTTTGCACTTGCAATAGCAATGCTTAAGCGTTCGGATACCTTTAAAGCATGATGGTGAGAGTGTTGAAGAGAATTGGAGTATTGGTCTTTGTTTGATTAGTTGTTTTATTTCTACTGCTATGCATTCAGTTAAGGGGATTTTGCAGAGTTGGTTTTATTGGCTTTGGTAGAGTTTATTGTATGCTGCAAATTTTTAAGACTAGAATGGCTTGGATTCTCCATGGCGTTTTTCTGTAATTGTTAATGATGGAGAAAAAAACAAAATGCAAATTATATGTAATTTTAATTAGGTAAATTTGGTTAATTCGGATAATTCGGTCAAATGAATATATCAATTTTTTTTGATATGTTTTATACTTATTTTAAATAAAAAAAACAAAATCATATAAATTTCGGTTAATTTTTTGAAAAAAATTAGTTCGTTAACGGGTAAAGAATTAAAAAATTCGGTTAATTAGATTAATACTAGTTCAATTCGGTTAACCATTTGAACACCTCTAATTTTGAGGTTTGCATAGAAATTTAAGTTATTGAATTGGTGTTTTAATTACAAACTTATTAAAATATCTATATCATTTTATCATATAAAACCAATAAAATTTAGTTATAATGAGATTTGGATTCATGATCCAATGAATTTTAAACATTTAATTTTATTATATCAACCGAAGCTTCATTTATTTTTATATAAATTTTAACAAATTTATTTATTACATAATTTTTAATCCATGTAGTGAATGTGACATAATTTAGTGTTTAATAAAATTAATTAACTTTAATAAAATTAATTAACATGTTGAGAGTTGCAATAAAATAAAAATATCATTTACATTTCAACTATCATCTCTCTTATAGCAGTAAAATTATTATGGAGACTTTTGTATTAGAAATTAGATTGCATTTTGTTCTCTTTATTCAAAAAATGAGTAAATTAGTTTTTATACGTTAGATTAAAGAACAAATTATTTTTTCTATTAAAAATTTCACTCGTTTTTAATGTTAAAAACTAACATGACTGATGAAACAACTAAACAGACACACATGATGTGTCGCGTGTACCTTATGCTGACGTATAAAGACTAGATTTTAACAATAGAAATGGATAGCATTTTTAACAAAATGACCAGTTTGTTCTTTTATTTAACATACAATGACTATGTCCACTTTTTAATAAAAAAAACATAATACAATCTAACTTTTAATACAAAAATTTCCTCTAACTGATTATATCTCTTACATCTTTTACATTTGGAAATATTCAAAGTGTAGGAAATATCAATTCCATATAATTAGCATCTCAGCAAATAAATAAAACAAATCAACAATGAAATCCTTTTATAGTATAAATTTTTAACATTAATTTAATTATAGGTTCTTATCATATATACACTGTTTTTATACAATACTTAGAACTACGCATAGTCTCTCTCCAACTCTTAAATAAGAAGATAATACGATTTAGCACACTCAAACCCACGTCTTTTTATACTGGCAATAATATCGATGTCAATTGAGCACAACTAAAATATGATTACAACAGGATGTTTGGTATATGATTTTCTATTCCTCTCAATAAATTTTTCATATTTTAGAACAAAAGGAGTATATTTTTTTTTTGTTGGAGGTAGGTATTTTATAAAGAAAACTAAAAGGGGTTAAAATTTTTATATTTATACTATAAACTAAAATCTGATTAAACTAATATCACAAAATAATCTAGCGTTAACTCAATTGGAAAATGATTAAAAGCTATAATTCATGTTATTATAACAGTGTTTTTATTTTTTTATAATATATATAATCAATAAAAGGTAAAAAAAATCTTTAGTCTCTTTAAATTTGAAATTGAGTAAATTAATCTATCTAAAAAATTGGAGTAATTTAGTCTATCGACATGAATGTCTTCCATCAATTGTACATACTTTGATTGGTATAATAAAAAATTTAGCCTTCAATGGTTATATATTTTGTCATTTTGCCCTTAATTCTAAAAAATTCTACAAATCCAGCCTCAATATTTACACATTTGTACAAATATTGTGGGATAAATTTGTTAAATTAGGACCAAATTGACATAATGTGTAAACTTTGAGGGCTAAATTTGTTATATACTGTTAGAGTTGTGTGATCCGAATCCCGTTTGATCTGGCCTGAAAAGTTTAAGGTGCAACTCACTTGTTAAAGAAATAAAATAGATAAACAAAATAGGGGATTTGTGGGGTTGAAGCCCCCGTAATACGAACCATATTGCACAAGTTGAATCCGTATAGGATTATACTTCTTCTATTAGACATTGATTATAACAAGTCAAAAACCTCTTGTATTGTTGTTTTTCAACATCAGTGAATTTCTTCTCTTCTGTCCGTGGTTTTTCCCAATAAGGATTTTTTACGTAAAATTTACGTGTTTTTATTTTTTTCATTCTTATTGCTTTGTGATCATTTCTCCTGTCATTATCGACGTATAGTATAACATATACCAATCAAAATCACATACAATTGATGGAAAACATTAGTGTCGTGATTAATTATCCTTAATTGTTCATTTTTAAAATTGAAAATGATTAAATTACTTTAAATTTTCTTTTAAATAAACTAATTTATTCAATTTCAAAACTGACTGAAATTGAAGAAATCTTTTATCCCATAAAATATAATTCAACTTCAACCTAAAGTCCTATTACTTTTAAAACTTCAATTTTACCATATTAATGTTTTCATATAAAATTTTAATAAACATGTTTTTTATCGGATCTAATACATAATAATGGGTAATTGACTTATGTCAGAAAGTTGATTAGGACATGTTTCGTTTTCATGGGCTACAGAAAACATTTGATGTTCCATTCTATCTGTCCATGGTAACATGCAAGTTCATCCTCATTATTATAACTTAAATAATGGATAGTCGAATGAAAAAGAAAAAATAAAATAAAATATTTTTGGAAAAGAATTACTTTTATTTGTTTCGATATATATATATAGTATATATAAGCAAGTAAAAGGAAAACTAGGAAGATAGTCGGTCCAAGAAAATCATGGTGCTGAAAGTTCAAAAATATATTAAAGAGGAAACATCAATTATGATTTTTCATTTTCAATCATAATCATGGAACATTATACTAAAAAAAATTGCCCATTTCCTATTTTATTTACGAAAATAAGTCATTTTAAATTTTATCTAGATTAAAAAAAATTTAAAACACGCCTGTGAAAACGTTTTAAGGAAAATTTCATAAAAACGCGCAGACGGGAATGCGCTTTACCCTGTGTCAGCAAAAACACGCTGACGTAGATGCGCTTTTGTCTATTCTCAAATTAAATTTTTAGAAAAGGTCGTTTTTTTTAAATATTATAAAAATAGACTAGTTTTTTGAAATTTTATTAGAATAAGCATTTATAAAAACTCAAAGTGAGAACACTATTTTATTTTTATTTTAAGATGTCACCAATTAATATGAAAATAAAACTTACAAAATAGATTTTTATATAGACCCAAAGTCTCATTTCCTTTATTTTCTTAAGCAATATAGGATGCGAGATATGTGTATATATAGAGCCATGAATAGGGTTGCAACTTGTTCCTAGACAATGTGAGATTTCTTCCTATTTTAACTAACAACATAAGATTAAAGGCTACACTATATTTTATAATTTTTTACAAAACATTTTTTATTTTTTAACCTTTTCTCATATTATAAAATTTATCTTTTGAGATCTTTAATCTTGTTGCATTTTATAATTGTTAGCATATACAAAAGGACTATTAAAAAAGAAGAAGAATAAATTGCACATATGAAACTTGTATATGCAATAATCTTCTATTCAATTTTAAATGTTTGAAATTAATATCCATACGATTCTAATTTTTAAATAATTTTCTAATTTTAGAAGTTATACTTTTAAATTTTTTATTTTTATTTTATATTATGAATGTTTGATTAATAAATAAATGGTGAGAATTTGGTACTCAAATAGTATTTTTTGTAATTTTAAAAATTGATATATCTTTTTAGATATTTATTTATTTTTAATATTTTACTATACTCATTAATTTTTAATCCTAATTTTAATTTAATTTTCATCACCTAATGAATGCTTGATAAATTTATTTCAGATGTATTTTGATTAGATAGATAATCTATTTAAACATAGTATATAATTATGTTAAATAAGGGTTTTTTTATAGAAATATATAATGTAACACTCCTAACCCGTATCCATCGCCGGAATAGGGTTAAGGAGCATTACCGAGAAACCGTAACTTAAAAATTTTCATTCTTAAACGTTTCATATATAATAACATAATTCATTCAAACACATGCATAACGTCCCTTATTCGAGCCCTCGGGGCCTTAGAATCACTTTAGAAACGATTCAAGGTTAAATCAGAAACATTTAGAATTTCATAGAAAAAGATAGAATTTTTCAAACTGTAAGGTTCACATGGCCGTGTGGTCAGGCCATGTGTCACACACGACTGAGACACACGCCCGTGTCTTAAGCCGTGTGGACAAGAAAATGACCACTTCCAAACCATTTCTTTCACCCTTTCAAGCATAAACCTACAAGAAATTTATGCATGTATACAAGGCCTTTAAACATACTCAAATTATGCAAAGAATGACTAATCTCCATACCAAATGTTCATACAACCAATATGCCAAAAGAAACCTCAATCATCAAGCAACAACTTATATATATACATGAGCATATTTGTTCAAACCTTAACCATACATACCTAAGTTATCTCAATACTATTTCCATGCCATATAAAAAATAACCTCACCACATTTGACCATATTTATACCATTTACCAATTGACTTGTTTCCATACCAATACATAACACAATTGACACATACCAGCCTTATCATATTAGGCATACCATATTTCAATCATGCAAATCTATTCAAGACCTTTCCAAAGCATACCATGTCTTGGCCATATTGAGGTCGATACAATACATACCACTTTGGTCATTTAAAGATACATTAACACATACCAAATTTGGTTATTTCTAAATATGCATCAAATTGACCATATCAAGCACAACCGACAAGGCATCAAGAACACCATAAGTACCTTAAATCCAAGGCAACATTACAAGTCATACACATCAACTAACTTTAGACATAAGTCCACCTATACATGCCATTATAACCATAACCAAGACATCAAAATCTACCAATATAATTGCTAGATGGTGTGATAGATCTTCGATGAGCTTCCAAACTGATTGAGCCTCTGATAATCTGTAAAGTAAGGGATAAACAACTACTAAGCAATGAATGCTTAGTAAGCTTGTACAAACTTTAAATATAACATTCCATTTCAATAATGAACTTTATATGATAAATATAAAACTATACCAATGCCTCAAGATTTATCAACTACGTAACCACCAACTCATAGATGCGTAAGTCTATCAACATCATATATATTTTCATTCCTAACATAATAGGATTTTATAAAACATTTTACACTATCATTAACCTATAGTCGAAGGTGTCAGAAAGTACATTCCTGGGACTCCGTTCCAGTAAATCGGATATTTTAATAAATATTTAGTTATGTAGGTAATTAGGTTTCGGTTAAGTGAATTTGCATGAATTAAGAGTTATTATAGTATAAGGACTAAATCGCGTATAAGGTAAAATTTAATTTATGATTTAAAAATAATTAAAGGGAATAAAGAAGCAATTACACGATTGTTTCTTTAAGTGGGACAATTATTGAATTATATATATAAATTATTTGTAAATTTATTTTATATATTATAATAATTAAAGATAAAAGATGTTATCTTAATAATTAAGTAAATGTATATATATTATATAATAATAAATTAAAGTATAATAAAACAAATAGGTAAAAGAAAAAGAAATAGAAAGCCAAACAAAATTAAGAAAGAAAGAAGAAAGGAGACGCACGGCTAGGGTTCAAAAGTTTTTTAAGTTCAATTGGTTAGTCAATTTAATCCCTTTTTCTTGTGATTTTTATGTTTTTGGAATCATGGTGTTAAGTATTACCCAACCCATGTTGTAATTTTAGCATTTATTAAGTTTTTAAATGTTGTTAATGTTGAATAGTTCTACTACTAGGATTAAATTGATATATTTTAAGCTAGAAATTGAAAAGGATTAAATTGTAGAACAAATTGTAAATTTTGAGTAATAAGGACTAAATCATGAAAAATTTAAAATTTAGGGTTTAAGTGAAAATAAAGAGTTAAATTTAGTTTAAAGTGAAATTTGTATAAAAATATAGAATTAATTGTAAAGAATAAAAATTAGTCTCGATTTAGGGACTAAATTGGAATTTAGGCAAATATTGAGTAAAAATTTAAATATTCAATATGAAATTGAATTTTGTTGTATTGATAAATTTTAATTGTTTTAATTTCGTAGCTAACATAGTACCAGAATCCTCGACTAAAAAGGGGAAAGATAAAATCGACGTCGAATAGCTCGGAATCTACGGTTTGTATTTCTATAATCCTGACCTAGTTACTAATTGTTGTATTTTGATTTAATGTACATGGTAAGTGGTTCAGGTGAGTATTTGGCACTTTGATATTGAATTGAATTAAAGTTGATTGAAATAGATTGAATTGGAATATATATTATGAATGTATTGATTAATTGAATTGAAATGAATATATATGTGTAAATGTGATAATGTGTAAATACGAAATTGGATATTGGTTGTATTTGGAAAGTAAATTGGAACCCTATTAACTATATCGGGCTGGGTCGGATATAGATGACATGCCATAGGATAGGAAGAGTTCAGGGTTTTCTTAGACTTCGAGTCGATGAGGCACTGGGTGCCAATTTACTTCGATTTAACCGATGAGACACTGGGTGTCAATGTATATAGCACTGGACGTAGTTATTCCTCTGGATTTTTCAGATAAGACACTAGGTGCCAAACTGGTGTGTCGGTTGGATCCGTGTATCCGTCCGAATCCGAGTCGTGTTAATAGGGGTAATTAAATAAACGGTTCTATAATTGATATTGGATGATAATGTATGTGAATTGAAAATGGGATAGAGATTTGAAAAACGAAAATGAGATATGATGTGATTTTTAAATATTAATATGTGTTTACATTTCAATAATACATTTTCAATCTCTTGTCTTTAAATATTCAGATTATAGAAATATCACTGAGTTTTACTCAGCGTACGGTTTTGTTTTTCCGTACGCAAGTTAAGCACTTCTCTTTTGATCATTGATTCAGCATCCAACAACGATCTCGAACTCAAATATGTTAATTTTTATCTTTTATGTCGGCATGTACCTAGGATGTCTAAATGATAGTTATTTTGTGGATGGATTGTAAATGAGGTTATAAGTGTAATGTTGGTTTAGTATATATATATATAAACATTTGTTTGTGTTTGAAACCATAGTATGGTATGGTAAATTGAACCAATGCTTGGTAGGTGCATGTGAATTTAAGTTAATATTTTAGATAGATATGAACTGAGCCAAATTGATGGATTTTGGCATGTTTATAATTTTAATTTGAATGATGCATTGATGATATGCTTTAATGATATACATGTGGTACCAATGAGGGTACATTGGTTAAGCACCTAGGATGATTGTTTTGACATGTTTTAAATGTGTTTGATCATTTTTAAACAGGTTAAACAAATGGTTTTTGAGTTGTTTAATGCCCAAACGAGTAGGAAATGGTAAAGTTGTTGTTTAATGCACATTTTAGGTCCACACGGCTAACACACGGGCGTGCGAGGCCATTTCGAAGGGTACACGGCCTGACACACGGGCGTGTGGTTTGGTCGTGTGACTCAAGTCAATGAGTTACACGAGCACAGACACGGGCTTGAACACGGCTGTGTGTCCCTACTTCGAATGCCCACACGGCCAGACACACGAGCGTGTGACTTGGCCGTGTGAACCTTGTAGTTAAAATTTTTCTAAATTTTTCCTAAAATTTTCAAATATTTCTGATTTAGTCTTAAATCGTTTCTAAAGTGATTTCAAACCCTCCAAGGTTGTAATAAGGGACTCTATGCATGTTAATGATGAATTATTTTATAATTTTTGAAATGTTTGAAATGAATGATTAGATTATGATTACTCGGTAATGATTCGAAATCCTATTCTGGTGACGGATACGGGTTAGAGGTGTTACAACATGAGTCAATCCCTCTAACACACCAATGCTCATAAGAGTTAATCAGACCAACACACCAATGCTCATAAGAGCTAATCCAACCAACACACTAAACAGAGTGTATAACACTAGAGTTCGCAACAAATGCTGAACCTCGGTTTACTCGGATAATATGAATATACACCAAACCATAATCATCTCCACTCCAATCCGCCGTAACACATCAAATCATAACTATACTCTATCCCGCGTTCAATCCAATCCGAGCAATCAAATTCAATATTATATCTCAAATTAGCATTAATTATCGACAATTAAAAATAAATATACAAGTTTTACTATGTTGATCTACTAAAAAAAATTCATATTGATGTTAAATTCTAATCATACGAACTTACCTGGCTAAATTGCAGAAATGTCAAAGTATAGGGGCATTTTAATAATTTTCCGTTCTCCTGGATTTTCCACTCGACCTTGATAAAAAAATTAGTAATTTTATTCAATATATTAAATTAGACAATAAAAAAATTCATTTTATGCAATTCAGTCATTTTTGGAATTTTTAAAAAATTACCCCTAAAGTTCTACTTTTATTCAATTTAGTCCCTAAGCCCAAAACATGCAAATTAACCATTTTTACCCAAAATTGAGCTTATCTCAATGTTCGTGGTATCCAGAAAAACCCATTTATGCAACAATTTCACATTAAGTCCTTGTACTTTTATTAATTTAACAATTTAATTCTTAATCGAAAAATTCATCAAAAATCACTTAATAAAGTACTTTTAAATATCAACCAACATTTTAAATTCATCATTTAACATCTAAAATCAAAATTTACATTAATGACAACATTCAAAATCTTTAGCAGTTTCAAAATCGAAGGTACGGGCTAGGTGGACCTAGCTGCAACGATCTCAAAAACATAAAAATTAAAAGAAACGGGACTAAAACGCACTTACATGCATCAAATAAAACATGGCCGAAAGCTTCATCTCAACATCCATGGTGTTTTCAGTTGTTGAAGAAGAAACCAAAAAAGATGATATTAAATTAACCTTTTGTTTTTATTTTATTTTAATTTAATTTATCAAATTATCATTTTAACCTTAGTTAATAAACAAATAAAACACCAATTTCATGACCATAATTTTCCATCACATAAATATATGGCATAATTACCATCCAAGGAAGGTTTAATTTCACAATTGGTCCTTCAATTAAATTAAATTCTAACTAAATAAACTTATTTACAATTTAATCCTAAATTAATTAGGACTAAAAGAACAATTAATCCAAAAGCTAGTGGATTCAATCATGACACCACCGCTTGGAAAATTTGACCATGGTTTAATTACCATTTAAGTCCCTTTATCTTTATTCCTTAAGCCATTTAATCACTTAAATCCAATAGTGATCAAATTTTACATCTTTTACGATTTAGTCCTTTTTAATAAATAACTATCAAAACGTTAAAATTTTCCAGCAAAACTTTAATACCACCTTAATGACACTCCATAAATATTTATAAAAATATTTACGGCTCGATAGAAATATGTCCTGATACGTCATTTTCTAAAACCACTTGACCTTAGGGTCTTACTATTTGAACTTAATTAATCATTCGAATAGCATAAATTATCAATTCAAAAACCATATTTGACTCGTAAATATTAAATAATAATATTTACGAATTTACTCGTCGAATTTGGTGGCCCCGAAATCACTATTTTCGGTACTATTGAAAAACTGACTGTTACATATAATATACATAACATATAATAATTATTTTTCATATTTTTATATCTAGATTAAATTACATTAGTAGTCACTTAACTATGATTTTTGGCTATCGAACTATAAAAACTTACAAAATGACCACTAAACTATTAGTAATTTTTAAATCTTTATTTTTAATATTTTACCATAGTCATTTTATATTTTACAATTATTTTACTTATAGAGTTTAAAAGTTTTATTTATAATGTAACAAATGTTAACTTTTAGTAAAAATATTTAAACTCTATAAGTAAAAAATATAAAATATAATGTAGCTTTTAATTTTATGTTGTTAGTTAAAAGAAGAATGAATCCCACATTGTTTAGGAACAAGCTGCAAACCTATTGATGAGTTTATATATACACATATCTCATATCCCACATTACTTAAGAAAATAAGGGAAATAAGACCTTAGGTCTATATAAATATCTGTTTTGTCAATTTTATTTTCATATTAATTGGTGACAAATTAAAATAAAAAAAAAAGGTGTTGCCACTTTGGTCTTTATAAAGGCTTATTCTCGTAAAATTTCAAAAAAATTGGTCCATTTTTATAATATTTAAACATAACTTTTTTGAAAATTTAATTCGAGAACGGGCAAAAATACGCACACTTCAGTGCATTTTTGCTAACACAGGGTAAAGCGCGCGTCCCCGTTAGTGCGTTTTTTTGAAATTTCCCTATAAAACCCTTCCATGTAGACGCATTTTGGGGTTTTTCGGCCCATTTTAGTAAATAAAGTTTAAAGTGAACTATTTTCGTAAATAAAGTAGGAAATTAGCCTCTCTTTTTTTAGTAAAATGGTCATAATAATGGGAAATCGATACTACAAAACATTTACAACAATCAACGATTCTTAGGGCTAGTTTGACAATGCTTTTGAAAAGTGCTATGGAAAAGTACTTTTGAGAAATGTTTTTGAAAAGTTTGGTTTAAAACTTGAGTGTTCAGTATTGCTATTTAAAAGTGCTTTTGTGAAATAAAATGTCCATTTTAGACATGTTATTATCAAGTAACAAATATGCAATTAAATAATATTTAAATTAGTTAATATTATTATATTTTAGTAAAAATATAAAAAAATTATTATAACTTGTTAATATTTTAATATATGAAATATAAATTTTAAATATTTTAAGCAATAAATATTAATTATTTATAAAATTTAATTAGAATATATAAGCTATATTTTAAATATTTAAATATAACCATTAAATATTTGTAATTAGTGTTTTAAATTTTTTATTTTTAATTAATGATTTTAACACATTTATAATTAAGCATCAAGAAAAAAAAAGGGAAAGTACTAAGTTATTGTAGGGGTGAAAAAGTAATTAAACATTAAATGTGCTTTTGGAAGAGGAAAAGCTAAAAATTTTAGCTTCTCATTTTCAGAAGAGCTTTTCCGACAAATTTCAGCCAAAAACAATTTGTTTAGCATAGTTTTTCTTTCAAAAGTGTTGTTGAAGCTAAAATTGCATTTTTTAAGCAGTGCAGAATAGACCCTTAATGTTACTTAGGTTGTCTTTGGATCAATGTTTTCCGGTGCGTTGCAGGTTTTAGTGCAATTTACTCTCTTATTCTCACCACTCTCAAGGTTGTTTGGCACTCCCTCAATTGAGGGAAGGTACCTCCCCGGTCTTATTAAGAAGCAAGATGTTTGAGGATATTTAAACGTGTTTTTCTTTTGATTTAAGAGTTTGAAGGAATTATAAGTAAAAGGGTACATTGTATAAAAAAATAATTTAGAATTTTTTATTCAAAAAATAATTTAAAATTTGGATAACCTGAAAGAAATCTAACCAACACCAGAATAGAATAAGCAACAGTATTGTATTGGTCCAAACAACTTGTGGATGAAGCATGATAGTGATATACTAATCCTCCATAAAATAAATAAGTTAATAAAACTCCAATTGTTTTCCTTAAAAGAACAGTAATACTGCAATATTATCCATTTCTCCTGGAGTCCATCCCATAATATTTTTATATATATATATATCTATATATTCTTTTACAGCCGCCTTTTTATCAATTCGGAATGATCATCATCATCCATTTCCAACATTGTAAATATTTGGAAACACAGCCTATAAAAAGTAAAGAGAAGGCATAGCAACAATCCCAAATTAGTGTATTTGACTTTTGTTATACATACACACCTTGCTCTGCTTAGGTTTTCATATAGATGGAAATGGAAGATGGCCGCCGTGTCAACCACCTCCCTCCAGGCTTTCGATTTTGCCCTACCGACGAAGAACTTGTTCTTCACTTTCTCTACCCCAAGTCTCTCCGTTTACCTTGCTATTCCAACATCATTCCTGAACTTGATCTTCATCGGCTTCACCCTTGGGAACTAGATGGTCAGCTTTCTATACGTTATATATATTCTCTCACTGTCATGTTACTATTTCAGCATATATATGTTATGTTCTGTAATATGGCTTTGTTGATTGAATAGGGAAGGCGTTGATGAGCGGTAAACGGTACTTCTTCTTTAGCCAAAAGATGGAAAATCGGGTCCTGGAAAATGGGTATTGGAAGCAATTAGAGATGGAGGAGCCAATCTTCAGTGGTGGTTCAGGGAAAGTTGGGGTGAAGAAACTCTTTGAATTCTACATTGGTGGGGCTCCATTTGGTATGAAAACAAATTGGGTGATGCAAGAGTACCATCTTTGTAATTGGGGCTCAGCTTTTTCATCACACTACCCTAAAACAAAAGGAATCAGAAAACTGGTAAGCAAGCAACTTCCCTTGTCTATTTTGATTGTTAGTCCCTAGCATGTTCATCATTGAACATATTTCTAATCAAGGTGGAGTTTACCTTCTTAGGATTCTAATAAGTGGGTTCTATGTAAAGTTGAAGAGCATAAGGGCAATGCTCAGAGCTTCAACTACAGTGATGAAGATGGAAGTGAGCTATCATGCCTTGATGAAATGTTCTTGTCATTGGATGATGATCTTGATGATATATCTTCCTCCCATTTCTTGTGAATATATATATAATTTGCTAGTTTTTATATCTAGTTTTGCTGTTTTGTTATTGTATAGAGTACAAAGAAAAATAAATGTTTTGTAGAATGCTTTTTATATATATATATACATAAAGTTTATAAATTTATGTAATATACATATGATATTGTTGCTTTGGAGAGTGCATCTGAGCACAAACACCAGACAGATGAACTTAAGACATAGCTGTTCCAAATGTTCTAGAATTTTGGCCTACTTAACAAGAGAAATAGTCTATCAAAGCCCCAAGAGACCAAGTTTGTAACTTGAACGTCTCATGCCCTATTGGCTCTTCCATCTTACAAGAGGTCGCTCATTTTCACTCTCCTTTCTTTTCAACATTTGTTTTTTTCTTACATCCATTACATATATATGATTTGAGCAGCGGAACAAAAGCCAGTCACTTAGGACGTGCTCCTCTCCCAAACCAACAAATATATGTTGGGAAAATGATGTTTGGGAGTTAAACCAAAGAAGGGATGTGAATGCTAAACTTGTAAAATACTGTAGTGAAATGTATATATCTATGGGATCTATGATGTTTGCCTACAAAAAAAAAATGCATGTTCATTGTCATACTTCAAATTTTATACATGACTTGATAGAGATCGATTAATCTCAATCAACAATGATCGGGCTTTTTTTTTTTTTTTCAATTATATTACTATTATAATGCACCATGGATGTTAGAGGAGAGATTCTCTCTCATGTGTACATGTTGTATTTTACAGAAGCGACCAAATGGAGGCAGATCTATTTTCCGGTGGAGAGGGTAGCAAGGGTTGAGATTGAAAATGTTTAATATATTTTTATTGGAATTTTTAGACTTTATAAGTATAATAAATTATCAAAAATAAATATATAAATTAAATTAAATATTTTATAATTGTTTAAATTTATTTACGGAACTTAGAGAAATACAATGTAAGTGTACCGAATATTAACCATAAAAAAAAATAATTTAAATAGCTTACTAAAATAAATAAATAAATAAAAGTGCAGTAGACCAACGTGGTTCACAGCTGCCCTACCCGTTCCTGAGCCGACTGAGGAGGCAAGCCAGACTAGATCGGTCTTTGTTTGTCCGGTCCAGTCTATAACTAACCTTTGGGCTCTTACCTTGTTTGGGTTCTAGCTCAAATAAAGTTTGTCCGGTCCAGTTCTATAATTACCCATATATTATTTTCATGCACCTTTAAATCATGTTTATAAATTATTAGAAAATGTTGAGCCGAGTTTAAATATGATATTAATATATTTTATGTTTGTTCAAATCTAGATTAGCCAGGAATTGAGCCTAAAATTTTGTTTAAACTTGTTCATATTTGCAAAAAACTAACCCAAACCCATTTTAGGCCTACACATAATATTTTTTAAAAAATATTTATATTTTTTAATATTTAATAATTTATACATTTTTTATTTATCAAAAATTTTTATAGTCATCTTAATATAATTTTAATGTTTACATTAGAGTAGTATTATATATTTAGTATAAATTTATTTATTTTTAATGTGTTCTAAATTACATAATATATAAAAATAACATAATATAAAATATTATAAACTGAAAACGGGTCAGGCCAGACTTAAGCCTTAAATGTTCAATCCTGAGCCCGGTACATATTTAAATGAGCCTAATTTTTTGCCTAAACCTATATTTTGGGCCTAATATTTTTGCCCAAACTTTCTCAAACTTTGGGCGGACGGTTTGGGTGGATAACCCGATCAATGAACAACTCTATTTTGGCTACATAAAAAAAAAAAAAGCTTTTTGGTTGTCGGTTTGTTTTAGGTTCTTATGATTAGTATTAGGTTGGTGATAAGGGTGTTCAATCGGTTAACCGACCCGAACTAGCATTAACCGAACTTTTTAAACCTTGGACTTTTAACCAAACTGAAATTTTTCAAAAAAAAAAAGTAATCGAACCAAACTTTTTCGATTAATTCAGTCGGTTAATCATAATTTATATATATATATATATGTATGTATGTATATTGGTTAAAACAAGTAAAAACATATAAAAAATTAACCAAGTTAATTGAATATAATATATGTAAAACGTATATAAAAATATAAATTTTCGATTAATTAACCGATTTCGAACTAAATTAACCGTTAACCGAACTTCCAAAAAATTATTAAACGACCTCAACCGAATTAATTTGATTAATCGACTAATTAATCGAATTAATTCGATTCGGTCAATTAAATCAATTTTAGTTAAAATTTACACACCCTTAATTGTTGATGTGTTTTGCTTTTAAGGTTGGATTGGATGGGAAAACATGTGATCTACATAGAAATTATAGCGAGGTGGTGACTCGTGCCGTCATCACCTCTTCTTGTGGGCTTGATTCCTTCTCATTCGTGTTCCTAGTAATTTGGTAGTGACATTTCACTCTAATATCGACTCATTTACCTTTTTTTTAATAGTAAAATAAATTTATTTTCAAATTTACCCTTAGTATTTATATGATTAAATCAATAATATATTATATAATATTAAATAAAAAGATTTAAATTAAATTATATTAATTATATTATCACTGAAATATAGAGACCAGAGCTTGACTCGATTTAAAAGAAAATTTAAATCTAAGCTCATTTTTCGTGGTTTAGTCTACTACACAATGTGGATGGTCCAATTCATGGACAAATTTACTCTTATATATATATATATATATATATATTACAATATTATTAATTTTAATATCTATTGTTAAATATTAAATATTAAATATTTTATTATATTCAAGAAATATAAAATATGAATATATAATAATTTAATTTTAAACAATAATTATTTTAGTAACCCTACTTTAATATTATTTTAATATAATTATACAATTACAGTAATAAATTAGTTTATTAAATTTTAACATGATTTATGTTAATAACTTTTTTAAATAAATATAATTTATTTAATTTTTATAAAATTAATATTAAGTAAATTATTATTTTTATCGAAAGGTAAAATCACCATTTTCAATCTATTCCTTAAATCATTTTACCTAACCTAATGCTATACTTATCACTTCAGTTCAATCAATCAATCATTTTTATTATTTCTCTATTCCATTCTCACCGCGTAACTATTATATTATTACTCTATTCGATTTTCATGAACCAAACATGCATGTTTGTCTATGATAAGACAAATCATTTGGCTTATCCTTAAAGAACCAGTCGTGAACTAATCATGTTTGTCTCGAGCCAGTCATGAACTATCCTTTATGAATATCATTGGAGCTATTGATAACTCTAGAATATAGAGTTTTTTCAACACTTTTAAACTAATAATTCATGCAAATTTTGAGTGGTTAATAAATAAATTTTGGATTTTTTGTTATAAGTCTGTCATGTTGGATAATACTAAGACAAATTTGTTATTTTGATAATTTTATATGCTAAACAATTTTACAGTTTTGAAGCTCACCTATTGAGGCTCAATGTTGTAGCCTTTCTACCGCATAAGCTATGCAGCAGTGGACAGATGTATTGTCATCCAGAAGAAGTGAATATATGTCTTACGGCTGAATTCACTAGAGAAGAAATTGTGAATCATCAGATCAACCCCAACAAATCACCCAGACCATATGAAATGTGGACACTCTTTTTTCATAAATACTGGAATATTATTGGGAAGGATGTGGTCAATACCTGTTGATACGAGGGATATCAGTCAAACCCATTAAGTGTTGACCCCAAAGATTGATAATTCTTGCAACATGACTCATTTTAGACTTATAAGTTTCTGCAATGTGATGTATAAAGCGGTATTGATGGCCATTGTCAATAGGATAAAGACTATTCTTCCACAGTGCATTAGTGAAAATAAAGTGGCTTCGTTCGTGGAAGACAAATTACAGATAACATCATGGTGGCTATGAGCTTGTTTATTCTATTAAAAGAATGAAAAAAGAAAAGGAGACAAAAGAAAATTCGCGCTGGAATTATATATGAGCAAAGCTTACGATGGGGTGGGATGGAGATTTGTTGAAAGGGTTATGCAGAGAATGGGGTTTACCGTAAACTAGATTAATCTCATCATGAGATGCATGTCGACGGTGACATACTCGATCATCTTCAATGGGAAAGTTCTTGAAATTTTACTCCCTCAAGAGGTCTATGATAAGGCAATCCGTTATCACCCTTTCGTGATATGTGCAGAAGGTTTATCGATCCTTCTTAAATAGAATATGACTACGGACAACGGGTTAGGCATTCAAGCTTGTCGACAGGGGCCAATTGTTAGCCACCTCTTTTTCTCCGATGATAATCTTTTGTTTGTCAAAGCTTCTCAAGAGTGTGGGGAAAGGCTTCTAAATATGTTTAAAATGTATGAAGATCAATCGGGACAAAAGAGCAACAATGAAAAATCAGCTCTCTTCTTTAGTCTAAATACTAAGGCACAAGAAAAAGAAAGGATCCGCAGATTATTTGGAGTCCTAATTGTTGAAAATCCAAAAAAATATCTTGGGCTTCCTACGTTGATTGGAAAAGGGAAGAGAAGGACCTTCAAAGGCATTGTGGATAGAGTTAGAACAAGAATTAAAGGATGATTGAAAAAAATTCTTTTAAAGGATGATCGAAAAAAACTCTTTCTTTTGGGAGAAGAGAGATCTTTATTAAAGTAGTTCTTCAAGCAATTCCAATATACGCAATGCAATGCTTCCTACTCATAAAACCTCTTTGTGATGAGATAATGAATGCAGTAAGAAGGTTTTGGTGGCACAAAAATGATGAAGGAAAATGAATACCTTGGCTCAAATGGAACAAAGTTTGTCAACCAAAGAGTGTAGGGTGTTGTTCCAATAGGGTCGGAAGCGTGTAAATTATTGTACTAAAAAATTACACAAAGTTCAATTCCCAGGAAAGAGAGGTGGATCACAAGGATCTCTTAAGTACCAAGTCTTTCCTTAGTCAGAATATCATTTCTATCGTAATTTAATAGTACAATTAAATACTACTATTATACCCTCAAATATTGAAAGAAAAATAGGACAAGAAAAAACACAAGAGTTTTAACGAGGTTCGTAAATTATACCTACGCCCTCGGCACTAACACCGATGATAACTTTATTATCTCCAAAATATTACAAACAAATAGAATTCCTTAAGAATTCTTAAATGGGAGAAGAGAGAAAACTAAGAGAGAAAGATTGGTTGGGATAGTTGAAATGAGAAATGGTTAGGCCTATTTATAGTTAAGGTTCAGGGACTAACTTGCAAATGGCCTAAAAAATTAGGGACCAAAATTGCAATTATCCCATTCAAATTTAAACTCAACTTGCCAACCACTTTTTACTTTCTTCTTTCGGTGCCAATTGCACCTTCCACCATTTTTGACTTTTCAACAATCTCCACCTTGAAGATTTGATTAGGATAATCACATCTTCACACACTTCCTTCAACTCCCCAAATTTGATAAAGTTATCTTTTGTAGTGCCTCCAAATGCGCTCTTGAGCGCCATACACCTGAACGTGCTCAAATTCTCAGGATGTTAATCAAGTTCAAACAATGATTAAAGTTGATTGTTGTTACCACTTTGGTCATCATATCTACGGGATTATCTGCCGTCGGAATCTTCTGAAGTAGAATTTTTCCTTTTTCAAAGACTTCCCGCACAAAGTGATATCTTACGTCGATATGCTTTGTTCTTGAATGATAGACTTGATTTTTCACTAAATGAATAGCGCTCTGACTGTCACAATATAGACTAATGTGACTTTGAACAACTCCCAAGTCTTTCAACAATCCATCAAGCCAAATAGCCTCCTTAATGACTTCTCAGAATCGCCATATATTCGCCTCAGTAGTAGACACACCATCAGAGATGTAAGGTAGACTTCCAACTCACTGGGGCTTTCGCAAGAGTAAACAGATACCCGTAGTTGAACGACGTTTATCTAAATCACCAAAGAAAGTCGAAATCAACATATCCAACTACAAACCGACCAAGTGCTTCATCCTGCTCAAAATTAAACCAACGTCTACGGTTTTTCGAAGATACCGTAGAATCTATTTCACAGCTTGCCAATGTCCTTTTTCAGGATCATGCATATACCTGCTCACAACTCCAACAGCTTGTGAAATGTCAGGCCGCGTACACACCATCGCGTACATCAAACTCCTAACTGCATTAGCATATAGGACTTTTGCCATATATTCTCTTTCTTCTTCAGTTTTCGGAGATAATTGAGCACTAAGTTTCAAATGAGAAACAAGTGGGGTACTTACATGTTTTGTGTTTTCATTTACACCAAAACATTGTAATACATTTTTCAGATATTGCTTCTGATTCAAACAAAGCTTGCCTCTCTGTCTATCTCTACTTATCTCCATGCCGAGAATCTTCTTGGCCTCACCTAGATCTTTCATCTCGAACTCTTGATTCAACTGAGCCTTCAGCTTATCTATCTCCTTTTGGCTCTTCGAAGCGATTAACATATCATCAACATACAAGAGTAGATAAATGAAAGATCCGTCATGCAGCTTCTGCAAATACACACAATTGTCATATTTGTTTCTTGTGTACTTTTTCCTTCTCATAAAGCTATCAAATCGCTTGTACCATTGCCTCGAGGATTGCTTCAATCCATATAGCGATTTGTTCAGCTTACAAACCCAATTTCTACTACCAGCATCTGTGTATCCTTCGGGCTGAGTCATATAAATCTCCTCTTCTAACTCACCATGCAAGAAAGCCATCTTAACATCAAGTTGAGCTAGCTCCAAATTCAACTGTGCTACTAAGGCCAACAAAATTCTAATGGAGGAATGCTTCACAACAAGGGAAAATACATCATTGTAGTCAATTCCCTCCTTCTGAGCGTAGCCTTTAGCTACCAATCTTGCCTTGTAGTGAACATCTTTCTTGCTAGGAGATCCATCTTTCTTTGCGAATACCCACTTGCATCCGATTGCCCTTTTACTGTAACATCCCGAAATAGGGCCTAAAAGGAATAGTGGTTGCGAAACCACAAATCTGAGGTAGAAAAATTTATTTTATTATTATTTTGAGGTTCATGGTATGATTTCATGATTGTGTGAAAATTTCGTGATGAAATTCTATGCATAAAGTGCTTAAGTTGAGGTTAGGGACTAAATCGAATAATTTGCAAAACTTGCATTTTAGAAGTTTTTAGTATGAAATTACTTTGGAATATTAATTAGGAGGGTTTAAATAACAATTTGACCAATTTTAAGTTCATGGACAAAAATTAGGACATGGAAGGAATTTTTGAAAGTTTAGTAAGGAGGGGTAATTTGGTCATTTAGATATTAAATGAATTAGAAAGGGAAAAATAACACAAAAATGGTCATCTTCTCAATTAGTTTCTACCGATTTTTTCTCTCCTCCATAGCTGGGGTTTCTTCAACTTTCAAGCTTCATAGTAAGTGATTCCAAGCTCCGTTTTTAATGATCTTTACGTTTTTTGAGTCCCGGTAACTTGATTAAGCTTATTCTAGCAATAATTCAACCTAGGGTTCATATTTGGAAAAATACCCATGGCTGAAATTTGTGTATTTTGGTGTTTTATGATAGAATATGAGGTTTTAAATTATGTTAAACAACTTATGCTACTCGATTTTAAGTGAAAACGAGTAAAAGGGCTTAAATTGGAAAAAAAATACCAATAGTCATAAGTATACGTTAGAGTGTGATTTTGATATTGCCATAGAAGGGAAAAATGATAAGCATGTCATAAAACATAAGAAAATAGGATGAAGTTTAATTTACGAGCCTTGGGGCAAAAGTGCAAATATGTGAAAGTTTAAGGGTAAAAATATAATTTTGCCAAAGTTTGGGTCAAGGACTGTTTTAATAAATGTGAATATTAAATAAGTTAAATTTGCTATTATAGATCAAGAAGAACGAAATTCGGGAGTAGATCGGGGAAAAGAAAAAGTAAAGGACTAAATTGTAAAGTTTAGTCACATTTTGTATCAAGGTAAGTTACAGTAAATAAATGCAATATTCTTTTATTTTACATTATTATTGTCAACTTCCAGCATTTATATATTTATGTTATGAAAATATTTAAAGTCGAATTTAAGGTGAAGTGACAGAGGAAAAGTGTTAGAAAGCCCTGTTAAACCCTAGGAATGTTAGGATATTAGGGTTGACAGAGACGAAACAAAATGAGCCATGTAAGTCCATATTAGAAATATGGCTTTGGAGACAGGATTGAGCCATGTAAGTCCATATTATATATGGCATTGGAGACAGGAATAATTCATGTAAGTCCATGTCAAAGACATGGCATTGGCGAGATATTGATAGACAGAAGCGACCTAGTATCCTTAGTATTCGAGTGGTTCAACGGGTCAGGATACGAGTTAAATTAAAGTGAATTAACAGCAAAGGAAAAGTAGATTATACTTATGAAAAAGGAAAGGTCAGGTAAGAAAGAAGGTAAGGGAATAAAGAAGAAGACATAAATTGAGAAGTAAAGAAATTTATGATGTTAGATGATATTATGCATAATTATCCATTATGTTGAATGTTGTGATTTATTTGCTTGTAAGCTTACTAAGTCTAGTGCTTAATCTCTTTATTTTCTTCTTCTTATAGTACTTATCTACTCACTCGGGGATCGAAGGAAACGTCGGAGGCCGATCACACTATCAAAGAAATAACTCGGTATAATTAGACGTTTTGTTTTGGATATGGCATGTATAGAAACTTAGCTACTTTTGGTATAATATGAACAATGAATGATGTGTAAATACTTGCTAGTGATTAGCTAATAAAATAGCTGATGATATACATGTTTATTAATATGTATGATTGAATGGTAATTATCACATGAAAATTATGAAAAAAATGTGAAAGTAACCTAAAAACAGATTCAAGTAATAGAAATGCCGTAACTTTGAAAAATCACTAAAAATTGTAGAAACATAGTTTGAATATTAATAATATATAAAATTAAAGCTTATTATGTATATTTTCTTATGGAATAAACAAAAAGGATAAAGGTATTATATTTTATGAGGTATCTGAGTTTTAGTGAAACAGGGTCAGAGCGATTTCTAGATCCCCTATTTCAAATTTGGAAATTCACCATAAATTGTAAAAAAAAACTAATTAGAAGGTGTACTTTATATGGTTAGAATCCTTTTTGAATCTAATTTTAAGAGAAACAAACAGCTTAGTCATATGAATTTTGTACAGGAAGAAACATGGTTCGTAGTAAGAAGAGGTCAGTGCAGTCGAGTTTTGAAATAGGGGAAATTTTAACTAATAAACTGTACTAATTGGCTAAGTCAAAAATTCTAGAAAAAAATTAGTAGATATATACATGAGTCTAGTTTTAGAAAAAATTGACGGATCTTAATTTTGAGTTTTGAAACTCGAGAAATGAATTTTTAAGCAACCATGATGCAGAAAAATAGTTTATTCCGAAAATTAAAATAAGTGGTTTAGAGTTGTTTAAAAGGTAAGATAAGTTTAGTAACACCTCAAGCTTGACTCCGGTGACGGTTTCAGGCGTTGGGGGTGTTACATTTATTGGTATCAGAGCAGGTTTAGTCGATTCTCGAAACAGTTAGTGTGAGAAAAAGTCTAGCTATACATGCTGTATGGCCCAAATTTTGCCCGGGGCCCAATAAAACCAAACCCAAATAAACATAACTCAACTACCCAATTAAAACCCAATACCAAACCCAAAACTTAGCCCAAAACACTAACCCAACCCAAAAAAAAAAAATCAAAAAAAAAATCAAAAAAAGAAAAAACCTAATCTCACCTACTCCATACCATAATTAGCCACCCACCCCCATTTTGCTCCATTTGCCTACAAAAGAAAAGACAAATAAATTTTTTTAAAAAAAAGAAGAACAAGTGGTAAAAGCTTATAAAAAGTCACAATCTCAATGTAAAAAAAAGGGGGGGGAGGATTGGAGAGAGGAATTATTGTATTTTGGGAGGGGGGGAGGATTGGAGAGAGGAATTATTGTATTTTGGGAGGAGGGAGGATTGGAGAGAGGAATTTATTGTATTTTGGAGAGAAGAAAAATTTTTTTGAGATTCAAGAAGAGATTTTTTTTTTTTGAAATTCAAGAGGGGTTTTTTTTTTTCTTGGGGAACAAAAAAAGAGCATTGTATTACAGATATATTTCAGAAATAAAAGAGCAAAAAAAAAAAAAAAAGGTTACATTTTTTAATTTTGATTTCTTTTTTTCTTTTTTTTCATTTTGATTTTGCTTTTAAGCTTCAAGAACAAGAAATAAAAGAAGAAGAAAAGAAAAGGAGGGGATTGTGAAGGCCTGCACTTTAACCCGCTTAACAGCCTAATATGTGTCTTTTAGTTGAAAATGGGAAATTGTGCATTAGGTCCTTCCCATTTGCGCAAACACTCAATCATGCCTCATTTATTCCTTTTCTTTTAATTTGGCTTTGATACTTATGTATATTAGCATTTCGATCCCATTTCTTTTTACTTTATTATTTTACCCCAAATTTCTATCTAGAGTTCAAATTAGCCCTTTCTCGTCCTTTTCTTTTATATTTTATCTTATTATTTAACATTATGGTATTATAATTGTATTTTATTTTCTTGCATATTATTTACTATTATTATTATTACCTTCATTTCATTATTATTATTACTATTGCTATTTTTTTGTTGTTTATATTTTTATTTATATTATTATTATTATTATTATTATTATTATTATTATTATCCGTGACTATTATTATTATTTTGTTATATTATTGTTATATTATCACTATTTTTCTTACTATTATTATTACTACAACTATTATTACTATGATTATATTTTCTTTTTATACTCATTTGCTTATTACATCATTAATTTTATATCATTACTATTATAATAATTATTATCATTACTTTTCATCATTATACATATATATATTTTCTTTTCTCTATTTTATTACTATTATTAATATCATTATTACTATTATTTTTATTTTTATTTTTATTTTTATTACTACTACTGTTATTTTTATTAACATATTTTTACCATATTATTATTTCTTTTTTTTATATATATATCATTATTGATATCAACATATACTATTATTATTAATGTACTATTATTTTCTATTTATTACTATTATTATATTTTTACCCATTACTCTTTAAATACACTTGCTTTACCTTTTACTCTTCACTCATTATATATGTTGTTTACTTATCTATATATTCACATACATATATATAATTTCACACATCATTCCAAGATTTTTATTTGTATTATTACTATTAATATTATTATTATCTTCACTATACTAGCATTCTTTAGTCTTACATAATGATTGTTTATTTATTACTAGTTTTTTAAACTCTCTTATTTCCTAGCTTATTTGTTATTATCTTTTTATTCGTTTTATTCATTTATTTGTTACCTCAAAATAAGATTTTTTGCAAATAAGGCAATGCTTGGTGTTTGGAAATTTCGAGAAAGTAGTACCCTAACTTATTGGGTTGCCACTTTTCTCGTTGAATTCGAATAATTAAGCACCCTTCTAAGTTTTTTTAAAGGTTTTCTAAATGCAAGCTAGTATCTTGGAATTTCAAAGCAATATGTCCTAACTTATTGGATATAGCGTTTTGTTGCTTGAGATAGGAATTTCAAAAAGGATAACTTAATGTTAATACTTTGACGCTAGTGAATCCCAATTTTCAAAGTTAAAATATTTTAAAGAGGACTACATCTTAAATTTTTCTTTCTTTCGACATTAAAGACATTTGATAATCAATTAGGTACCAACTTTTGGGCGTTACGAGGGTGCTAATCCTTCCTCGTACGTAACCGACTCCCGAACCCGTTCTTTTACTTCGTGGACCAAAACTAATGATTTTAAAACAAAATGTTTTAAAGGTGATCCAATCACACCTAAAAAGATTGGTGGCGACTCCCGTTTTCATTTTTAAAATCGATTCCCATTTTCCAACACCACGATTTGAAAATGGTTTCGACGACTTAGCGACTCATTGGGGACGTAATAAGAGAGTCGAGCCATGTAATTGATTATCTTTTGTCTTAATGTCGAAATTAAAATTTTAAAATTTAATCCTCTTTGCATTACATGTGTTTGTATTATTACATGCTATATTTTGATCGCATTGCATTTTGCATGACCGTTGTGGTCACACCCTTAAGTGGGAGTGAGAAGCTACGCCTTCGTGAGGTTTTCGCCTCCGTGCAGGATAGTGGATCACTTTCGGGATACATCCGTACCTATGGTTTCGTGAGATTTTCATCTCCGTGTAGCCATAGGAAATGTATTCCCGAATTGAACTCGATTCAAATGAGCCTATAATGGGTGAGGATCGAGGAATCTGCTGGTTCGGGTACCTCAAACTTTAGAACCAACCCCATGTCGAAGGACCGTATAAGCCCAACTTGGACATCACCCTTATAAGTTATCGTTGAAATTTATTGATATCATGTGATACTGACTACTTCTTTTCTTTTGTTTGCATGTCATTTTGCATTTATAAAGGTATCGATTCACGGTCAGTTTCTAAGTTAGGAAGTTTTATTATGGAAAACGGACTTCTTGATAGAATGGAGGACAACGCCGATGTTCATAAATGGTCAGACCAAACTCAATTAGAAAAGGGAGACAGTATAGCTATAGGATATGTGTCGGAGCTGCCAGATTATACTCGTATAAGCGTTACACAGAATAATCTCCAAGAGCTTAAGGAAATTTGAGATCAGTGGGGCAATGGGACCAAGCAGTTATTCTATGATAATTACGGAGATTTACCTTGCTTACTCAATATTCAGGTAAATGAGCACTTATTCCGAGCCCTTGCTCAGTTTTAGAACCCGACGTACAGTTGTTTCACCTTTGGAGAAGTAGACTTGGTACCTACCGTGGAGGAGTACACCGTCTTACTTCGTTGTCCCAGGTTTCAGAGTGATAGGATTTATTCTCCTGCTACTTGTGTCCCTGCCTTTTGGAAAAAATTAATGGCCATTACGGGGATGAACGAGCAGTGGGTCACGGCTAGAATTTAAGAGAAAGAATTTAGAACTCGAAAAGAAGATAGAAAAGCTTGAGGAGGAGAAGATGTACCTAAGTCTAGATGTCGACCTGCAAAAGAAGGAGGTTGAAAAGGTTAGGAAAGAAAAGATGAAGGTCGAGGAAGACCGAGATGATTTAAAAGAAAAGTATAAGAAGTCACACGTATCTTTGAAGCAAGTAGGGTTAGGAAGGTCTTTAGAACAGTGACAGAAAGAAGTTCAAGAGGAAAAAGTTAGAGCCGAATACTGGGAGAAGAAGTGCCAAGAAACTCGGTCGCAGAATTTGACATTAGAGAGAGAGAATAAAGGGCTAAAGACTAAGGTAACTAAGCTTGGAAGATCTCTTCGTTGGCATAGAAACCATGATCCTACGGTCGAGTTAGAAGAGCTAAAAAGTAAGGTTGAAGATTTGGGCGGCATTGCATGGTAGTGAACTTGGATTGAGCACTCGAGGTGTAAGAAGATTGTCTCAAAGAAGAGCTCCATCAAGTTAAAGATCAAGTCGAGATAGGGATTACATTATTGGGAGGCTATAGCCCGGATCTAAGAGGTTCTTGAATATGTTCGAGACTTAGAGTACGAAATGATGCTTTGAGTATGATGCAGAGTCGTGGATAAAGGTCGAGAGTTAGCCCTTTTATTAGATAAAGTTAGAACTTTGGGCATTAGGGCAAAGGCGTATATGTAATCCATTTATATGTAAAGATATTCTTTTTCTAAATAAAGTTTTCTAAATGAGATTGAATCGAGATCGATACCTTTTTGCATTCATGCATTTGCATTACATTACATCAAAGAAAAGAAGATGTTGATTCAAAATTCGATTCCTAAATAGAATAGTTTGTCATAAAGAAACGAATTTCTTGATAAAGTGGATTATAGTGCCGTCGTCTGAATATAGTCCAAGAAAATACGACGAGAGAAAGCTGATAATCCACGGAGGAATACATGATGCAATTGGCAGAGATTCAAGCCAACAAAGGTTATCCAAGAGCATGACGAGAGAAAGCCAGAAGTCCACGAATGAATACATGACTTGATGTAATTGCCAACGAAGATTATCCAAGAGCCGGCACTTTTTGATGAGTATCATGAAGACAAGCGAGCAAGAGATCGAGGCTCAAATTAAGCAACAAGGAGCTAGCGAAGGCATCTTTTAGAGAATTTACAGGATTCAACCATGAAGAAAAGATCAGCGTTTACTTGGACTATGAAGAGCAAGACCGCATATTTAATCTATTTTCATGTAAAGAAATCTGTTTTATGGAAAAGTTATTCTAAGGGAATTGAATTCCAGATCAACATCTCCTTTTATTTTGCATTCATGCATTTGCATTGCAACATATCACATGTATTTAAATCCATAAAAAGAGCCTAATTAAGGTTAAAAAGAGAAAGAAAGAGAGAAAGAGAGAAGAGGGTCACGGTTGAGCGAAAAGAAGACGCTCCCTTACATATCCTAGACTTTTGTATCAGGAGGGATAGCTTACCTAGAGATGGGGGTGTTTGGAAATGAAAATCATTCCATCAATTCCATACATGAGGAAAGGACTGATTAAGGAAGCTTCGAGGGCATTCGTCCTTACGAGCCAGAGAGCTCTCTGAATAATTGGACTGCGGAAGACCTTCTTATAGTCTTTAGGAATTTTTCAGAGTAATTCCCGAAACATGTCTATTACTCTAGGGCCTAGGAGTAGTAAGACTACATTTTTGAAAATAGGCCTATGTTCATCTATTATTATTTAAATAAAACATAACTTTGATCAATCTTAAACAACTATTGTTTCATTTCATCAACCAATATTCCTTAAATTTTGGCAATCCTTATTCTTTTATTTGTAGCACATAAACAATCATTCTTAGATTCATTCATTTTTTGTATATTCTTTCATACCCTCACAGGCCTCTAGATACCAATGATATGAGCACTAATACTGCCGCTCCTGATTTCTCTTACGAGCAAGACATGTGTTTAGAGGAATCTCAAGATTTTGAAGATGTTCAAGATTGTGACGTATCTCTCGATCTGTTAATAATGTTAAAGCAGGAGGAGAAACAAATCATGCCACACGAGAAAGAGACAATAGAGAATATAACCCTAGAGGAAGGGAAGGAATTGAAAATTGGAACACTGATTACCGAGGACACAAGGCATAGTCTGGTTGAGTTGCTTCGAGAGTTCAAGGATATCTTCGCCTGGTCATATCAGGACATGCCCGGATTGAGTACTGACATTGTAGTACATCGTTTTCCGATAAGGCAGGATTGTAAGCCAGTCCAACAGAAGTTGCAGAGAATGCAACCGGACATTGTTCTAAAAATAAAAGATGAGGTTAAGAAGCAGTTCAATGCAGGGTTCTTACAAGAAGTGAAATACTCCGAATGGGTAGCTAACATTGTACCATTTCCTAAGAAAGACGGGAAGGTACGAATGTGTGTTGATTACAGAGATTTAAATAAAGCTAGCCCCAAAGATAATTTCCCTCTGCCACACATAGACACTTTGGTGGACAACACAGCAGGATATTCGTTGTTTTCCTTCATGAATGGTTTCTCAGGATACAATCAAATAAAGATGCATCCAGAAGACATGGATAAAACCACCTTCATGACCTTATGGGGCACCTTTTGCTACAAAGTAATGCCGTTTGGACTGAAGAACACAGGGCCAACATACCAACGGGCCATGGTAAATTTATTCCACGACATGATGCATAAGAATATTGAGGTATACATTGATGATATGATTGCCAAGTCGCATACAGAAAAAGGGCACATTGAGGTCTTGAGAAGATTGTTCTTGAGGTTGAGAAAATTTCAGTTGAAGCTCAATCCAGCAAAGTGTACCTTTGGAGCCAGATGGGGAAAGTTATTAGGCTTCGTAATTAGTGAAAAGGGAATTGAGGTTGACTTAGACAAGGTCAGAGCCATATGAGAGTTACCTCCACCACGTACTCAGAAGGAAGTTCGAGAATTCCTAGGAAGGTTGAATTACATCGCTCGGTTCATTTCACAACTAACCGAAAAATGTGACCCTATCTTTCGCCTCCTCAGAAAG
Organism: Gossypium arboreum; assembly: GCF_025698485.1. Taxonomy (NCBI): domain Eukaryota; kingdom Viridiplantae; phylum Streptophyta; class Magnoliopsida; order Malvales; family Malvaceae; genus Gossypium; species Gossypium arboreum. The sequence goes on along the minus strand of NC_069073.1, from coordinate 5,479,582 downwards.
TACAATCAAGGTACCTAGGATGAGGAATGCCAGAATGCTATTGAAGAGGTCAAGCAGTATCTGTTGAATGCTCCGGTATTATCTCCACCTAGCCTAGATAAGCCGTTAATACTGTACTTGTCAGTATTCAGTAATTCCATGGGATGTGTGCTTGGCCAGCATGACGAGTCAAGGAAAAATGAGAAGGCAATCTATTATCTCAGTAAGAAGTTTGCTGACTGTGAGATGAGATATCCACCGATTGAAAAGTTGTGTTATGCTTTGATTTGGACAACTCGGAGATTAAGACAGTACATGCTATACCATACCACTTGGCTCATCTCAAAGCTTGATCCATTAAAATACATGATGGAGTCAACAGCTCTGAATGGAAGAATGGCGAGATGGCAAATTTTGCTTTCAGAATTTGATATAATTTATATAAGTCAAAAGGCTATCAAAGGAAGTACGGTAGCAGATTTCTTGGCCAGTAGGGCTCTAGAGGATTATGAGCCATTGAACTTTGATTTTCCAAATGAGGAGTTGATGTGTATAGCAACGGCCGAAGATTCTTCTTGAAAGCTCAATTTTGATGAGGCTTCTAATGTAGTCGGAAATGGAATTGGGGCAGTCTTGGTATCCCCGAATGGCGATCACTACCCTTTCATGTGCAAGTTGGACTTTGATTGCACGAACAATATGGCTGAGTATGAAGCATGCATCATGGGACTTCAAGTAGCTATAGAGCGAGGTATAAAAACCCTAAAAGTATATGGAGATTTTGCGTTGGTAATTTATCAGCTTAGAGGTGAATGGGAAACAAGAGACCCTAAATTGATCAATTATCGAAAGGTAGTTTTGGGGTTATTTAAGGAGTTTTATGACATCACCTTCAATTATCTCTCACGAGACGAAAATCAGATGGCAGATGCTTTAGCAACCTTGGTCTCAATGATTAAGGCGAATAAAGAAGAAGAGATAAGACCAATTCAAATGAGTGTCTATGAGGCTCCAACACATTGTTGCAACATTGAGAAGGAAGAAAAGAATGATAACCCTTGGTATCAGGATATATTACGATATGTGAGGGATCGTAAACACCCTGAACATGCCGATGAAAATGACAAACGAATGTTGAGAAGGCTAGCTTGCGACTATGTCTTGGACGGGGATATCCTATACAAGAGAAGGAAAGACCAAGTACTTTTGAGATGTGTTGATGCCGTGGAAGCTAAGCTAATTTTAGAAGAAGTTCATGAAGGCGTATGTGGGACACATGCAAATGGGTTCACGATGGCTAGGCAAATCATGAGGTTTGGCTATTATTGGGCCACTATGGAAGGGGATTGCATCAGTTACACCAAGAAATGCCATAAATGCCAGATTTATGGAGATAAGATACATGTACCACCTTCACCTCTACATGTTATGACTTCTCCATGGCCATTTTCCATGTGGGGCATGGATGTCATTGGACCAATATCACCGAGAGCTTCGAATGGACATCGATTTATCTTTGTAGTAATTGACTACTTCACAAAATGGATAGAGGCCACTTCTTACGCAAATGTGACTAAGTCCGCTGTGAGTCGATTTTTGAAGAAGGAGATCATTTGTCGGTATGGGATGCCTGAAAGAATCATATCAGACAATGCATTGAACTTGAACAACAAAATGATAGTAGAAGTTTGCGACCAGTTCAAGATTAAGCATCACAATTCTTCCCCCTATCGTCCAAAAATGAATGGGGCAGTAGAAGCTGCCAACAAGAACATTAAGAAAATTGTGGGAAGATGACTGAGACCTATAGAGATTGGCATGAGAAGTTACCGTTTGCACTTCTGGCCTATCGAACATCTGTCAGAACCTCTACTGGGGCAACTTCATTCTCGTTAGTTTACGGGATGGAAGCAGTATTACCTATTGAAGTAGAAATACCTTCTCTTCGAATTTTAACTGAAGAAAAGTTAGATGAAGCTGAGTGGGTTCAATCCCGGTATGACCAGTTGAACTTGATTGAAGAAAAAAGGCTAAAATCCATTCGACATGGTCAGATGTATCAGAAGCGAATGTTGCGAGCTTATGACAAGAAAGTTCGACCAAGAGAATTCCATGAGGGAGACCTTGTACTGAAAAAAATCCATCCTATTCAAAAGGATTTTAGAGGAAAATGGATGCCGAATTGGGAAGGGCCGTATATCGTGAAGAAAGCTTTCTCCGGTGGTGCATTGATCTTAGCAAAAATGGATGGGAAAAGTTTACCTAATCCAGTGAACTCGGACTCAGTTAAAAAATACTTTGTCTAAAGAAGAAGAGAATCTAAGGTGAAAACCCGCAAATGGCGCATTGAAAAAATAATAAAAAAAAAAAAAAAATGGAGAGGCCAAGGTGAAAACCCGCAAAGGGCACCTTGTGACCAAAAGGGTTTTGAGTTGAAAACCTGTAAGGGCAGCTCAAATTTTGAAGAGTACACATTGATCTTGTTGCAAAGAGCGAAGAATGCTACAAACTGGGGCATCAACAGAGTACTTGGGATCTTTTAAACACATTTTGTGCTCAAGAAAAACTTCATGGAGCTGGTGTATAGGCACTCAAGCGGTGATATCTGGAGGATCTAACTTCTATCTTGTTTTCCATCTTTAGATTCTATTCCTTCCTAAAGATAGGCCTTCGAATTAATTTTCTTTGTATTCTTTCTTCTTAATTCATTCAAATCCAATTATTCTTAAAGATTTATTCATCTTCCATGTTGCATTGAAATAATGATAGATGAACTAAATATGTTTACAAACGAAGTTTTGCGTATTACTCTGAAATTTCTAGACAATACAAGAAACTAAAACAGGACAATTGTTCGAGAAATTCACGCAAGTAAAGGATGAAGGAACTCGAGGAATTTCTTTCATCCAGTCTAAAAGGAAAATGAACAAAATCAATGATTCAATTTTAAGAAAAGATTGTTTTACAGACATCCTCAGTGGATCGTAGCATTGGAGGAAGGGTACAGGCCTACAGGTTGAGCAAGAATAATGCTTTGGAAAGATAAATGAAGGAATGAGTGGTGACGTCTAGGATTGGGGTCATATTCGTAAAATTTTACATCATAACATGTTTAATTAGGAACATCCAACTCATTTCGATTGTGGCATCCTAATTATCAGGCATAATCATTCTACAGGATGACGCGCCTTAATCCCTTAAGCAGTAGGGTAATAGGCCACACATAGCAGATCTCGCCTTCAGATGTTTATGCTGAAGCGGATCCAAGATGGTTTGGTATCCTTGTGTTTACAAGGAGCAAATCGAAGACATAGCTGATTTGTCTTTCACGTGATTACGATGAAGCAAATCTAAGATGATTTGTCGTCTCTGTATCGTCAGAGAAAGAATCAAAGTTTGGCATCTTCACTTTGATGAAGAGCAGACACATGGCAGATCTCACCTTCAGATGTTTATGCTGAAGCGGATCCAAGATGGTTTGGCATCCTTGTGTTTACAAGGAACAAATCGAAGACATAGCTGATTTGGCTTTCATGTGATTACGATGAAGCAAATCTAAGATGATTTCTCGTCTCTGTATCGTCAGAGAACGAATCGAAGTTTGGCATCTTCACTTTGATGGAGAGCAGACACATAGCAGATCTCACCTTCAGATGTTTATGCTGAAGCGGATCCAAGATGGTTTAGCATCCTTGTGTTTACAAGGAACAAATCGAAGACATAGCTGATTTGGCTTTCATGTGATTACGATGAAGCAAATCTAAGATGATTTGTCGTCTCAGTATCGTCGGAGAACGAATCGAAGTTTGGCATCTTCACTTTGATGGAGAGCGGACACATAGCGATCTCACCTTCGATGATTTTCTTGAAGCGGATCCAAGATGGTTTGGCATCCTTGTGTTTACAAGGAACAAATCGAAGACATAGCTGATTTCGCTTTCATGTGATTACGATGAAGCAAATCTAAGATGATTTCTCGTCTCGTATCGTCGAGAACGAATCAAGTTTGGCATCTTCACTTTGATGGAGAGCGGACACATAGCGAGATCTCACCTTGAGATGTTTATCTTTGAAGCGGATCCAAGATGGTTTGGCATCCTTGTGTTTACAAGGAACAAATCGAAGACATAGCTGATTTGGCTTTCATGTGATTACGATGAAGCAAATCTAAGATGATTTGTCGTCTCTGTATCGTCGAGAACGAATCAAGTTTGGCATCTTCACTTTGATGGAGAGCGGACACATAGCGAGATCTCACCTTCGATGATTTTGTTGAAGCGGATCCAAGATGGTTTGGCATCCTTGTGTTTACAAGGAACAAATCGAAGACATAGCTGATTTGGCTTTCATGTGATTACGATGAAGCAAATCTAAGATGATTTGTCGTCTCAGATCGTCGAGAACGAATCTAAGCTTGGCATCTTCACTTTGATGGAGAGCGGACACATAGCGATCTCACCTTCGGATGTTTATCTTTGAAGCGGATCCAAGATGGTTTGGCATCCTTGTGTTTACAAGGAACAAATCGAAGACATAGCTGATTTGGCTTTCATGTGATTACGATCTAAGATGATTTGTCGTCTCTGTATCGTCAGAGAACGAATCGAAGTTTGGCATCTTCACTTTGATGGAGAGCAGACACATAGCAGATCTCACCTTCAGATGTTTATGCTGAAGCGGATCCAAGATGGTTTGGCATCCTTGTGTTTACAAGGAACAAATCGAAGACATAGCTGATTTGGCTTTCATGTGATTACGATGAAGCAAATCTAAGATGATTTCTCGTCTCTGTATCGTCAGAGAACGAATCGAAGTTTGGCATCTTCACTTTGATGGAGAGCAGACACATAGCAGATCTCACCTTCAGATGATTTTGCTGAAGCGGATCCAAGATGGTTTGGCATCCTTGTGTTTACAAGGAACAAATCGAAGACATAGCTGATTTGGCTTTCATGTGATTACGATGAAGCAAATCTAAGATGATTTGTCGTCTCTGTATTGTCAGAGAACGAATCGAAGTTTGGCATCTTCACTTTGATGGAGAGCAGACACATAGCAGATCTCACCTTCAGATGTTTATGCTGAAGCGGATCCAAAATGGTTTGGCATCCTTGTGTTTACAAGGAACAAATCGAAGACATAGCTGATTTGGCTTTCATGTGATTACGATCTAAGATGATTTGTCGTCTCTGTATCGTCAGAGAACGAATCGAAGTTTGGCATCTTCACTTTGATGGAGAGCGGACACATAGCAGATCTCACCTTCGGATGTTTATCTTTGAAGCGGATCCAAGATGGTTTGGCATCCTTGTGTTTACAAGGAACAAATCGAAGACATAGCTGATTTGGCTTTCATGTGATTACGATGAAGCAAATCTAAGATGATTTCTCGTCTCGTATCGTCGGAGAACGAATCAAGTTTGGCATCTTCACTTTGATGGAGAGCGGACACATAGCGATCTCACCTTCGATGTTTATGCTTTGAAGCGGATCCAAGATGGTTTGGCATCCTTGTGTTTACAAGGAACAAATCGAAGACATAGCTGATTTGGCTTTCATGTGATTACGATGAAGCAAATCTAAGATGATTTGTCGTCTCTGTATCGTCAGAGAACGAATCAAAGTTTGGCATCTTCACTTTGATGGAGAGCGGACACATAGCGATCTCACCTTCGGATGTTTATCTTTGAAACGGATCCAAGATGGATTGGCATCCTTATACTTACAAGGAACAAATCGAATCATAGTTGATTTGGCTTTCGCGTTACGTTAAAGCAAATCTAAGATAATTTGGCATCTCTGTATTGTCGAGATCAAATCGAAGAAATAAATCGACATTCTGTGCTTACGATGAAGCGGATCGAAGATTTCAGCATGGCATCCCTGTGTTTATAAGGAGCAAGTTGAAGACAGCAGATTTGGCATCCCTGTGTTTATGGGGAACAGATCGAAGAAGCAGATCAAGAACTCAAGACTCGGCGAGCCCGGGCAAAATTGGTCCTTTTATAGTCTTTGCTCTGTTCTTGTTACACAACAACAAGCAAAGAGGGGCACATGCCATACTTGTATTTTGATAGTGTGACGACTCTTGACGATTTTTAAATATTTTGTTTTATAGTAATGGATCCCGGACGAGCTGGTGATGATGATGTAGAAAGTAATGCGCTTTGCTCCCGCTGGAAGGGGCGCCATCGAGAATAGGCCAAGAATAGTTGATCGGGAGGAGTGACTCGAAGCTCTCTTAGAGCTTTGAATGATTTGTTTGCCGAGTTCGTTCAATGCAATTGGCGATTAGACCTCCACCCCTCATGATTCTCGGGCTATCCATGTAGCTCAAGCTTCCCCATCCACAGTGCATGGTAAGAGAAAAGCCACCATTGATAGAATCAGAAACAAGGGCGTAAGAGTTCGAGCAACAAAAGATGATGATGCAGAAAGAGCAGAATTTTGGTTAGAAAATACTATCAGAGTCTTTGACGAATTATCTTGTACACCCGAGGAATGTATGAAATGTGTAGTATCACTTCTTAGAGACTCATCCTATTACTGGTGGAAGACACTTGTATCAGTTGTATCAAAGGAGAGGGTCACTTGGGATTTCTTTTAGGAGGAATTTCGTAAAAAGTACATCAGTCAAAGGTTTATTGACCAGAATAGAAAGGAATTCCTGGAATTGAAACAAGGTAATATGACAGTGACCGATTATGAGTGCGAATTTGTCAGGCTTAGTAAATATGCTCGAGAATGTGTGTCCACAGAGGCTATCATGTGTAAAAGGTTTGAGGATGGATTAAATGATGATATCCGACTGTCAGTGGGTGTCCTAGAAATAAAAGAGTTCGTTATTTTAGTTGAGAGAGCCTGTAAGGCAGAGGAGCTGTTAAAAAGAAAAGGCAAAGTTGAAACAGAGACACAAGATATAAAGAAGAGACAGATGAGCAGGCTACATCCAAGAAGCCCAAAGAGTTTTCTACCAGATCTAGCTTTTCGGCAGGGCAATCTAGTCAGAATAGAGGTAGCAGATTTAAGGATCCGAAGGCTCAGACCACCTCGACTACGAGTGTAGGTAATGTCAGACAGGGTAGATCAGGGTGTCCACTGTAACATCCCGAAATAGGGCCTAAACGGAACAGTGGTTGCGAAACCACAAATCCGAGGTAGAATGTAACGGCTTAATTTTCCGTGGTGTCAAAAATGGTGATTTGAGATCACTAAATCGGACAAATAAGATTGAACAAGATAGTAACTTAATATTTATGAGTCAAGTAAGAATTTAGAAGAATTTGTGAAATGGTGAAATTAGTGAATTAAAATAATTTATTAGGTCAGACGGGTCAAAAACGAGGTATCGAGACCTCGAATTTGAAAATCGAGCTATAAATATTTTTATAAATATTTATGAAGTGTCATTGAGTTAGTATTAAATTTTCGTTAGAAAATTTTGATGTTTGGATAGCTAATTAATTAAAAGGACTAAATCGAAAATAGCTCAAAATTTGTTAAATTGTGAGTAAATAGCTTAAGTATTTAAAAGATGGATTTAAAGAGCAATTAGACCCAAAGGTTAATGGCTGGACGGTTTGGGTATGAAATAAGCAAGAAAACAATGTGAACAAGGGACAAAATTGGAATTAGCATAAAATTAATAGTTAAAAAATGATGTAATTGAAAATCTAGACATTTCTTCATCTTTCTCAGCCGAAATGCCGTAGCAGGTCTCCTATGCTGGTTTTTCATATTTTTGCACCATGTAAGTTCAATTTTTACTATTTTTAGTAATTTTATGTTTTTGTGACTTTTACAATTAGGTCCAATCATCTAATTCATTAGTTTTTGATTTGGTGGGTGAAATTGGAAGTTACCCTGGCTGAGTAAGGGTAGTTTATGATTAATTATTATGAAACTGAAGTTCTAATTTCATATTAAGGTTGTTTTATTAAGTCATTTTGATAGAAAATGGTATTTAGGACCTAATTGTGAGCAAAATTGTGAATTAGATGTTGGTGTTGAAATTCAGAATATCAAAGGCTGTGAAATAGTTTATAATGATAAAATAAAAGTTTTAATTTAGAAAAATTAGTTCAATTGATGGGTGAATTGAGCAGGGACTAAATTGTAAAAACTGTAAATTTTGGGGTAAAAGTGCAATTTCGAATTTTGAACAGCATAAATTGTGAAGTGAAATAGAAATCAAATAAATGCTAATGAGTAGAAATATTTTATATTATAGATCAAGAATCCAAAGAAGAACGAGGAAAAGAAAAGTAAAGGACTAAATTGTAAGGTTTAGTCACATTTTGTATCAAGGTAAGTTTACAGTAAATAAATGCAATATTCTTTTATTTTACATTATTATTGTCAATTTCCAGCATTTATATATTTATGTTATGAAAATATTTAAAGTCGAATTTAAGGTGAAGTGACAGAGGAAAAGTGTTAGAAAGCCCCGGTTGAACCCTAGGAATGTTAGGATATTAAGGTTGACAGACGTAATGAAATGAGCCATGTAAGTCCATATTAGAAATATGGCTTTGGAGACAGGATTGAGCCATGTAAGTCCATATTATATATGGCATTGGAGACAGAATAATTCATGTAAGTCCATGTCAAAGACATGGCATTGGCAGGATATTGATAGACAGGAACGACCCTAGTATCCTTAGTATTCCGAGTGGTTCAACGGGTCGGATACTGAAGTTAAATTACAGTGAATTAACAGCAAAGGAAAGTAGATTATACTTATGAAAAGGAAAGGTCGTAAGAAAGAAGGTAAGGAATAAAGAAGAAGATAGAAATTGAGAAGTAAAGAAATTTATGATGTTAGATGATATTATGCATAATTATCCATTATGTTGAATGTTGTGATTTATTTGCTTGTAAGCTTACTAAGCCTAGTGCTTAATCTCTTTATTTTCTTCTTCTTATAGTACTTATCTAGTCACTCGGGATCGAAGGAAATGTCGGAGGCCGATCACACTATCAAAGAAATAACTCTCGGTATAACTAGACGTTTTGTTTTGGGTATGGCATGTATAGAAACTTAGCTACTTTTGGTATAATATGAATAATGAATGATGTGTAAATACTTGCTAGTGATTAGCTAAGAAAATAGCTGATGATATACATGTTTATTAATATGTATGATTGAATGATGATTATCACATGAAAATTATGAAAATGTGAAAGTAACCTAAAAACAGATTCAAGTAATGTAAATGATGTAATTTTGAAAAATCACTAAAAATTGTAGAAACATAGTTTGAAGATGAATAATATATGAAATTAAAGCTTATTATGTATATTTTCTTATGGAATAAGAAAAACAGGTAAAAGTATTATATTTTATGATATATCTGAGTTTTAGTGAAACAGGGTCAGAGCGATTTCTGGATCCCCTGTTTCAACTTTGGAAATTCACCATAAATTGTACAAAACTAATTAGAAGGTATAATTTATATGGTTAGAATTCTTGTTGAATCTAGTTTTGATTGAAACAAACGACTTAGTCATATGAATTTTGTACAGGAAGAAAAATGGTTCGTAGTAAGAAGAGGTCAGTGCAGTCGAGTTTTGAAACAGGGGAAACTTTAACTAATAAACTGTACTAATTGGCTAAGTCAAAAAAATTCTAGAAAAAAATTAGTAGATATATATATGAGTCTAGTTTCATGAAAAATTTACGGATCTTAATTTCGAGTTTTGAAACTCGAGAAATGAATTTTAAGTAACCATGACGCAGAAAAAACAGTTTATTCCGAAAATTAAAATAAGTGATTTAGAGTTGTTTAAAAGGTAAGATAAGTTTAGCAACACCTCAAGCTTGACTCGGTGATGGTTTCTGCATGGGGCGTTACATTTATTGGTATCGAGCAGGTTTAGTCGGTTCTCGGAACAGTTAGTGTGAGAAAAATTCTAGCTATACATGCCATACTTGTATTTTGACAAGTGACGACTCGACGATTTTAAATATTTTGTTTTATTGTAATGGATCCCGAGTGATCTGGTGATGATGATGTAGAAAGTAATGCTTTGCTCCCGTAGAAGGGGTAGCGTCATCTGAGAATAGGCCAAGAATGCTTAATCGGGGAGGAGTGACTCGAAAGCTCTCTTCCAAGCTTTGAATGATTTGTTTGCCAAGTTCGTTCGTATGAATCCGTAGCTTAGACCTCCACCCCTCATGATTCTCGGGCTACCCATGTAGCTCAAGCTACCCCAATCACAGTGCAATGATAAGAGAAAAGCCACCAGTTGATAGAATCAGAAACAAGGCGTAAGAGTTCCGAGCAACAAAAAATGATGATGCGAAAAGAGCGAATTTTGGTTAGAAAATACTATCGAGTCTTTGATGAGTTATCTTGTACACCGAGGAATGTATGGAATGTGTAGTATCACTTCTTAGAGACTCACCTACTACTGGTGGAAGACACTTGTATCGGTTGTACCAAAGGAGAGGGTCACTTGGGATTTCTTTCGGGAGGAATTTCGTAAAAAGTACATCATCGAGATTTATTGACCGTAAGAGAAAGGAATTCTGGAATTGAAACAAGGTAATATGACGGATCGATGAGATTGTGCATAAATTATCGGCAACTTAACAAGGTAACAATGAAAGAACAAGTATCCATTGCCTAGAATTGATGATCTGTTTGATCAATTGAAGGAACTCTTGTGTTTTCAAGATAGATTTGAGATCCGGATATTATCGGTTGTGAGTTAAAGAGTCAGATGTCTTGAAGACTGCTTTCCGGACTAGGTATGGTCATTATGAGTTCCTTGTGATGCCATTTGACTTGACTAATGCTCCTGCCATTTTCATGGACTTAATGAACCGAATTTTCAGACCGTACTTGGATAAGTTTGTAGTTTTGTTTATTGATGATATCTTGATTTATTCTCATGATGAGACCGAGCATGCGAGCATTTGAGAACGCTTTCTGATTCGAAAGATAATCAGTTGTATGTCAAGTTCAGCAAAAGTGAGTTCTGGTTACGAGAAGTTGGTTTTCTTAGACATATTGTTTCAGGTGAAGGTATTAAGGATGATCCGAGCAAGATTTCAGCCATTGTTGATTGGAAGCCTCCTAGAAATGTATCAAAAGTTAGAAGTTTTCTTGGTCTTGCCGGATATTATAGGCGATTTGTAGAGGGATTTTCCATGATAGCTACCCCGCTGACAAGATTGCTGCGAAAGGATGTCAAGTTTGAATGGACTGAAAAGTGTCAACAGAGTTTTGACAAGTTAAAAGCATTGTTGACTAAAGCTCCTGTTTTAGTGCAACTAGAACCAGGTAAGAAGTTTGTGATTTACAGTGATGCGTCCATGAATGGACTTGGTTGTGTACTTATGCAGGAAGGGAAGGTAATTGCTTATGCCTCTAGACAACTAAAGCCACATGAGAAGAACTATCCGACACATGATTTAGAGCTAGCTGCCATTGTTTTTGCTCTGAAGATTTGGAGACATCATTTGTACGGTGAGAAGTGCCACATATTCACTAATCACAAAAGTTTGAAATATTTGATGACTCAAAAAGATTTGAATTTGAGGCAAAGAAGATGGTTAGAGTTGATTAAAGATTATGAGCTAGTGATCGATTATCACCCAGGTAAGGCAAACGTTGTTGCTGATGCTTTGAGTAGGAAATCTTTATTTGCATTAAGAGCTTTGAACACTAGTCTAGCCTTATCAGATGATGGTTTTATCTTAGCTGAGTTGAGAGCTAAACCGATGTTTCTTGAAGAAATTTGTGAAGCTCAAAAAAATGACAATGAGTTGTTAGCCAAAAGAGATCAGTGCGAGTCGGATGTAGAGTCAGATTTTCAGATCAGTTCTAACGGTTGTTTGATGTTCCGAGACAGGGTATGCATACCGAAGAATGATGAGCTTATTCGAAAGATTTTACTGAGAAGCACATAGTAGTTCTTTGTCTATTCATCCGGTAGTATAAAGATGTATAATGATTTAAAAAAATGTCTTGGTGGGTAGGAATGAAAAGGACATTTCGAGTTTGTTTTTAGATGTTTGATCAGTCAGCAGGTAAAGGCCGAACATCAGGTACCTTCAGGTTTATTGCAGCCTGTGCTAGTCCCTAAGTGGAAATGGGATCGAGTTACTATGGATTTTGTGACAAGATTGCCGTTTACACCGAGAAAGAAAGATGCAGTATAGGTTGTGATTGATAAGTTAACGAAGTCGGCTCATTTTATCCCAGTTCGTATGGATTATTCACTTGACAAGTTGGCCGAGTTGTATATTTCAGAGATAGTCAAACTACAAGGGGTACCATTATCGATCATTTCGCACGAGATCCAAGATTTACTTCACGGTTTTGGAAGAAATTACGAAGGCTTTGGGCACAAAGTTGAGTTTTAGTACTGACTTTCCACCCTCAAACCGACGGTCGATCGAGAGAGAGTTATTCGTACTTGAAGATATGCTTAGATGTTGTGTCTTTGGAATTTCAAGGCGCTTGGGAAAAATATTTACCATTAGTAGAGTTTGCCTACAATAATAGTTATCAATCGAGTTTGAAGATGGCACCTTATGAAGCTTTGTATGGACGTAAATGTCGCACACCTTTATATTGGATGAGCTTAAAGAAAGCCGGATTTGAGGTTGATCTAGTTAAAGAAATGAAGAAAAGTGAAAGTTATCGAAATTGTTTAAAAGCGACTTCAGACAGTGCGAAGTCATATGCGATTTAAAAAGAAAAGAGATCGAATATCAAGTTGGTGACAAAGTTTTTTGAAAGTATCCCGTGGAAGAAAGTTCTCGATTTGGCAAGAAAGGCAAACTAAGTCCATGTTTTATTGGACCGTTTGAAGTGATTGAGAGAGTCGGACCATTAGCATATTGGTTAGCTTTCCCGATTGAGTTAGAGAAGATTCAAAATGTATTTCATGTGTCTATGCTACGTCGTTATCATTCAGATCCGTCACATGTGATTTCTTAGACAAAGGTTGAGATTCAACCAGACATGACTTACTGTGAAGAACCGGTAAAGATTCTAGCTCGAGAGGTAAAGCAATCAAGGAACAAAAGTATTGCACTTGTGAAAATACTATGGAATAGACATGGGGTAGACGAGGCTACATGGGAACCCAAGAGGCTATGCAAAAATAGTACCAAAATCTCTTCACAGTAAGATTTTGGGACGAAAATCCCTAAAGGGGGAGAAATGTAACATCCCGAAATAGGGCCTAAACGAACAAAGGTTGCGAAACCACAAATCCGAGGTAGAATGTAACGCTTAATTTTCCGTGGTGTCAAAAATGGTGATTTGAGATCACTAAATCGGACAAATAAGATTGAACAAGATAGTAACTTAATATTTATGAGTCAAGTAAGAATTTAGAAGAATTTGTGAAATGGTGAAATTAGTGAATTAAAATAATTTATTAGGTCGACGGGTCAAAAAGCGAGGTATCGAGACCTCGAATTTGAAAATCGAGCTATAAATATTTTTATAAATATTTATGAAGTGTCATTGAGTTAGTATTAAATTTTCGTTAGAAAATTTTGATGTTTGGATAGCTAATTAATTAAAAGGACTAAATCGAAAATAGCTCAAAATTTGTTAAATTGTGAGTAAATAGCTTAAGTATTTAAAAGATGGATTTAAAGAGCAATTAGACCCAAAGGTTAATGGCTGGACGGTTTGGGTATGAAATAAGCAAGAAAACAATGTGAACAAGGGACAAAATTGGAATTAGCATAAAATTAATAGTTAAAAAATGATGTAATTGAAAATCTAGACATTTCTTCATCTTTCTCAGCCGAAATGCCGTAGCAGGTCTCCTATGCTGGTTTTTCATATTTTTGCACCATGTAAGTTCAATTTTACTATTTTTAGTAATTTTATGTTTTTGTGACTTTTACAATTAGGTCCAATCATCTAATTCATTAGTTTTTGATTTGGTGGGTGAAATTGGAAGTTACCCTGGCTGAGTAAGGGTAGTTTATGATTAATTATTATGAAACTGAAGTTCTAATTTCATATTAAGGTTGTTTTATTAAGTCATTTTGATAGAAAATGGTATTTAGGACCTAATTGTGAGCAAAATTGTGAATTAGATGTTGGTGTTGAAATTCAGAATATCAAAGGCTGTGAAATAGTTTATAATGATAAAATAAAAGTTTTAATTTAGAAAAATTAGTTCAATTGATGGGTGAATTGAGCAGGACTAAATTGTAAAACTGTAAATTTTGGGGTAAAAGTGCAATTTCGAATTTTGAACAGCATAAATTGTGAAGTGAAATAGAAATCAAATAAATGCTAATGAGTAGAAATATTTTATATTATAGATCAAGAATCCAAAGAAGAACGAGGAAAAGAAAAAGTAAAGGACTAAATTGTAAGGTTTAGTCACATTTTGTATCAAGGTAAGTTTACAGTAAATAAATGCAATATTCTTTTATTTTACATTATTATTGTCAATTTCAGCATTTATATATTTATGTTATGAAAATATTTAAAGTCGAATTTAAGGTGAAGTGACAGAGGAAAAGTGTTAGAAAGCCCGGTTGAACCCTAGGAATGTTAGGATATTAAGGTTGACAGACGTAATGAAATGAGCCATGTAAGTCCATATTAGAAATATGGCTTTGGAGACAGATTGAGCCATGTAAGTCCATATTATATATGGCATTGGAGACAGAATAATTCATGTAAGTCCATGTCAAAGACATGGCATTGGCGATATTGATGAGACAGAACGACCCTAGTATCCTTAGTATTCCGAGTGGTTCAACGGGTCAGGATACGAAGTTAAATTACAGTGAATTAACAGCAAAGGAAAGTAGATTATACTTATGAAAAGGAAAGGTCGTAAGAAAGAAGGTAAGGAATAAAGAAGAAGATAGAAATTGAGAAGTAAAGAAATTTATGATGTTAGATGATATTATGCATAATTATCCATTATGTTGAATGTTGTGATTTATTTGCTTGTAAGCTTACTAAGCCTAGTGCTTAATCTCTTTATTTTCTTCTTCTTATAGTACTTATCTAGTCACTGGGATCGAAGGAAATGTCTGAGGCCGATCACACTATCAAAGAAATAACTCAGTATAACTAGGCGTTTTGTTTTGGGTATGGCATGTATAGAAACTTAGCTACTTTTGGTATAATATGAATAATGAATGATGTGTAAATACTTGCTAGTGATTAGCTAAGAAAATAGCTGATGATATACATGTTTATTAATATGTATGATTGAATGATGATTATCACATGAAAATTATGAAAAATGTGAAAGTAACCTAAAAACAGATTCAAGTAATGAAATGATGTAATTTTGAAAAATCACTAAAATTGTAGAAACATAGTTTGAAGATGAATAATATATGAAATTAAAGCTTATTATGTATATTTTCTTATGGAATAAGAAAAACAGGTAAAAGTATTATATTTTATGATATATCTGAGTTTTAGTGAAACAGGTCAGAGCGATTTCTGGATCCCTGTTTCAACTTTGGAAATTCACCATAAATTGTACAAAACTAATTAGAAGGTATAATTTATATGGTTAGAATTCTTGTTGAATCTAGTTTTGATTGAAACAAACGACTTAGTCATATGAATTTTGTACAGGAAGAAAAATGGTTCGTAGTAAGAAGAGGTCAGTGCAGTCGAGTTTTGAAACAGGGGAAACTTTAACTAATAAACTGTACTAATTGGCTAAGTCAAAAAAATTCTAGAAAAAAATTAGTAGATATATATATGAGTCTAGTTTCATGAAAAATTTACGGATCTTAATTTCGAGTTTTGAAACTCGAGAAATGAATTTTTAAGTAACCATGACGCAGAAAAATAGTTTATTCCGAAAATTAAAATAAGTGATTTAGAGTTGTTTAAAAGGTAAGATAAGTTTAGCAACACCTCAAGCTTGACTCCGGTGATGGTTTCGGGCATGGGGGCGTTACATCCACGGTGTGGTAGACTTCATTATGGTCCTTATCGGGCAGGCGAAAATGTTTGCTATAAATGTGGTGCTCCAGATCATTTTGTACGAGAATGTCCAGAAGTGGCTAGCCGAGAGGTAACACAGAGTGCTAGATCCGGGAATACTCCTACTAGAGGCAAATCACTGAGGCAACCGGGAGTAGAAGCAAGTAACAGAGGTACCTTTAGAGATACGGCTGTGAGACCAGATGTTAGAGCCCCTGCAAGGACTTATGCTATTCATGCACGCGAAGGGGCATCCTCCCCCGATGTGATTACGGGTACATTTTCTCTACATGATATTAATGTCATTGCTCTGATTGATCCGGGTTCGACTCATTCTTATGTTTGTAAGAAATTGATGCCTAGTATAAGTATGCCTATAGAATCTACAGAATTTGTGATTAAAGTATCGAATCCATTAGGCAAGCATGTATTAGTAGATAAAGTATGTAGAAATTGTCCTTTAATGATTAGTGGCTCTTGTTTTCTACCGATCTCATGCTATTGCCATTTGATGAGTATGATGTGATTCTTGGTATGGATTGGTTGACTACACATGATGTGATAGTGAATTGTGGAAAGAAATTCATTGAGTTGAAGTGTGAAAATGGTGAAATTCTTCGGGTTAATTTAGAAGAGTCGATAGTTTATTTCCATAATTTCATTATATCTGCTCGAAATGTTTGAGAAAAGGGTATGAAGCTTATCTTGCTTTTGTGTTGAACACTAAAGATCCGAATTGAAAATTGAATCAAGGCTCGTGGTATGTGAGTTTCTGATGTGTTTCGGAAGAACTACGTGTTTGCCTCTGTTAGAGAAGTTGAGTTTGGTATTGAGTTGATTCCAGGTACCACGCCCATTTCTATTGCTCCTTATAGAATGGCTCCGTTGGAATTGAAAGAATTGAAAGCTCAGTTGCAGGAATTAACAGATAAAGGCTTGGTAAGACCCAGTAGTTCACCATGGGGTGCACCAGTGCTATTTGTGAAAAGGAAAGATGGATCGATGAGATTGTGCATAGATTATCGGCAACTTAACAAGGTAACAGTAAAGAACAAGTATCCATTGCCTAGAATTGATGATTTGTTTGATCAATTGAAGGGAGCTATTATGTTTTCCAAGATAGATTTGAGATCCGGATACTATCAGTTGTGAGTTAAAGAGTCAGATGTCCTGAAGACTATTTTCCGGACTAGGTATGGTCATTATGAGTTCCTTGTGATGCCATTTGGCTTGACTAATGCTCCTGCCATTTTCATGGACTTAATGAACTGAATTTTCAGATCGTACTTAGATAAGTTTGTAGTTGTGTTCATTGATGATATTTTGATTTATTCTCATGATGAGACTGAGCATGCAGAGCATTTGAGAATAGTTTTACAAATTCTGAGAGATAATCAGTTGTATGCCAAGTTCAGCAAAAGTGAGTTCTGGTTACGAGAAGTTGGTTTTCTTGGACATATTGTCTCAGGTGAAGGTATTAAGGTTGATCCGAGCAAGATTTCAGCCATTGTTGATTGGAAACCTCCTAGAAATGTATCAGAAGTTAGAAGTTTTCTTGGTCTTGCAAGAAATTATAGACGATTTGTGGAGGGATTTTCCATGATAGCTACCCCGTTGACGAGACTGCTACGGAAGGATGTTAAGTTTGAATGGACTGAGAAGTGCCAACAAAGTTTTGACAAGTTAAAGGCATTATTGACTAAGCTCCTATCTTAGTACAAATAGGAACCGGGTAAAGAATTTGTGATTTACTGATGATGCATCCTTGAATGGGCTCGGTTGTGTACTCATGCAGGAAGGAAAGGTAATTGCTTATGCATCTAGACAATTGAAGCCACATGAGAAAAATTATCCGACACATGATTTAGAGCTAACTGCTATTGTATTTGCATTGAAGATTTGGAGCCATTATTTGTATTGTAAAAGGTGCCGGATATTTACCGATCATAAAAGCTTGAAATACTTGATGACTCAAAAAGATTTGAATTTGAGGCAAAGAAGATGGTTGGAATTGCTTAAAGATTATGAGTTAGTGATTGATTATCACCCAGGTAAGGCAAATGTAGTTGCTGACGCTTTAAGTAGGAAACTTTTATTTACATTGCGAGCTTTGAATACCAATTTAGCCATGTCAGATGATGGTTCTATTTTAGCTGAATTGAGAGCTAAACCGGTACTTCTTGAAGAGATTTGTGAAGCTCAGAAAGATGATAATAAGTTACAAGCTAAAAGAGTTCAATGTGAGTCAGGCATAGAATCAGATTTCTGGATTGGTTCTGATGGTTGTTTGATGTTTAGAGACAGAATATGTGTACCAAAGAATGATGAGCTTATTTGGAAGATTTTATAGGAAGCACATAGCAATCCTTTATCTATTCATCCAGGCAGTACAAAAATGTATAATGATTTGAAGAAATTGTATTGGTGGGTAGGAATGAAAAGAGATATTTCAGAGTTTGTTTCTAAATGCTTGATTTTTCAACAGGTAAAGGCCGAACATCAGGTACCCTCAGGATTATTGCAGCCTGTGCTAGTTCCAGAATGGAAATGGGATCAAGTTACTATGGATTTTGTGACAAGATTGCCGTTTACACTGAGAAAGAAAGATGCAGTATGGGTTGTGATTGATAAGTTAACGAAGTCGGCTCATTTTATCCCAGTTCGTATGGATTATTCACTTGACAAGTTGGCCGAGTTGTATATTTCAGAGATAGTCAGGCTACATGGGGTAGCATTATCGATCATTTCAGACAGAGATCCAAGATTTACTTCACGATTTTGGAAGAAATTATAAGAGGCTTTGGGCACAAAGTTGAGTTTTAGTACAGCTTTCCATCCTCAAACCGACGGTCAGTCAGAGAGAGTTATTCAGGTACTTGAAGATATGCTTAGATGTTGTGTATTAGAATTTCAAGGTAGTTGGGAAAAATACTTACCATTGGTAGAGTTTGCCTATAATAATAGTTACCAGTCAAGTTTGAAGATGACACCTTATGAAGCTTTGTATGGACGTAAATGCCGTACACCTTTATATTGGACAGAGCTTAAAGAAATCCAGATTTACGGGGTTGATCTAGTTAAAGAAACAGAAGAAAAAGTGAAAGTTATCTGAAATTGTTTAAAAGCGACTTGATGTGTGTAAGTCGATTCAGATTTAAAAGAAAAGAGATCGAATATCAAGTTGGTGACAAAGTTTTTGAAAGTATCCCGTGGAAGAAAGTTCTCGATTTGGCAAGAAAGGCAAACTAAGTCCACATTTTATTGGACAGTTTGAAGTAATTGAGAGAGTCAGACCATTAGCATATCGGTTAGCTTTGCCGATTGAGTTAGAGAAGATTCATAATGTATTTCATGTGTCTATGCTACGTCGTTATCGTTCAGATTCGTCACATGTGATTTCTCAGACAGAGGTTGAGATTCAGCCAGACATGACTTACGGTGAAGAACTGGTAAAGATTCTAGCTCGAGAGGTAAAGCAATTAAAGAACAAAAGTATTGCACTTGTGAAAGTACTATGGAATAGACACGGGGTAGATGAGGCTACATGGGAACCCAAAGAGGCTATGCGAAAACAGTCCCAAATCTCTTCACAGGTAAGATTTTCAAGACGAAAATCCCTAAAAGGGGGGAGAAATGTAACATCCCGAAATAGGACCTAAACGGAATAGTGGTTGCGAAACCAAAAATTCGAGGTAGAAAAATTTATTTTATTATTATTTTGAGGTTCATGGTATGATTGCATGATTGTGTGAAAATTTCGTGATGAAATTCTATGCATAAAGTGCTTAAGTTGAGGTTAGGGACTAAATCGAATAATTTACAAAACTTGCATTCTAGAAGTTTTTAGTATGAAATTACTTTAGAATATTAATTAGGAGGGTTTAAATAACAAATTGACCAATTTTAAGTTCATGGACAAAAATTAGGACATGGAAGGAATTTTTGAAAGTTTAGTAAGGAGGGGTAATTTGGTCATTTGGATATTAAATGAATTAAAAAGGGAAAAATAACACAAAAATGGTCATCTTCTCAATTAGTTTCTACCGATTTTTTCTCTCCTCCATAGTTGGGGTTTCTTCAACTTTCAAGCTTCATAGTAAGTGATTCCAAGCCCCGTTTTTAATGATCTTTACGTTTTTTGAGTCCCGGTAACTTGATTAAGCTTATTCTAGCAATAATTCAACCTAGGGTTCATATTTGGAAAAATACCCATGGCTGAAATTTGTGTATTTTGGTGTTTTATGATAGAATATGAGGTTTTAAATTATGTTAAACAACTTATGCTACTCGATTTTAAGTGAAAACGAGTAAAAGGGCTTAAATTGGAAAAAAATACCAATAGTCATAAGTATATGTTAGAGTGTGATTTTGATATTGCCATAGAAAGGAAAAATGATCAGCATGTCATAAAACATAAGAAAATAGGATGAAGTTTAATTTACGAGCCTTGGGGCAAAAGTGCAAATATGTGAAAGTTTAGGGGTAAAAATATAATTTTGCAAAAGTTTGGGTCAATGACTGTTTTAATAAATGTGAATATTAAATAAGTTAAATTTGCTATTATAGATCAAGAAGAATGAAATTCGGGAGTAGATCGGGGAAAAGAAAAAGTAAAGGACTAAATTGTAAAGTTTAGTCACATTTTGTATCACAGTAAATAAATGCAATATTCTTTAATTTTACATTATTATTGTCAACTTCCAGCATTTATATATTTATGTTATGAAAATATTTAAAGTCGAATTTAAGGTGAAGTGATAGAGGAAAAGTGTTAGAAAGCCCCGGTTGAACCCTAAGAATGTTAGGATATTAGGGTTGATGTGACGTAATGTAAATGAGCCATGTAAGTCCATATTAGAAATATGGCTTTGGAGACAGGATTGAGCCATGTAAGTCCATATTATATATGGCATTGGAGACAGGAATAATTCATGTAAGTCCATGTCAAAGACATGGCATTGGCGAGATATTGATAGACAGAACGACCTAGTATCCTTAGTATTCCGAGTGGTTCAACGGGTCGATACGAGTTAAATTATAGTGAATTAACAGCAAAGGAAAAGTAGATTATACTTATGAAAAGGAAAGGTCGGTAAGAAAGAAGGTAAGGAATAAAGAAGAAGACATAAATTGAGAAGTAACGAAATTTATGATGTTAGATGATATTATGCATAATTATCCATTATGTTGAATGTTTTGATTTATTTGCTTGTAAGCTTACTAAGCCTAGTGCTTAATCTTTTTATTTTCTTCTTCTTATAGTACTTATCTACTCACTCGGGGATCGAAGGAAACGTCGGAGGCCGATCACACTATCAAAGAAATAACTCGGTATAATTAGACGTTTTGTTTTGGATATGGCATGTATAGAAACTTAGCTACTTTTGGTATAATATGAACAATGAATGATGTGTAAATACTTGCTAGTGATTAGCTAATAAAATAGCCGATGATATACATGTTTATTAATATGTATGATTGAATGGTGATTATCACATGAAAATTATGAAAAAAATGTGAAAGTAACCTAAAAACAGATTTAAGTAACAGAAATGACGTAACTTTGAAAAATCACTAAAAATTGTAGAAACATAGTTTGAAGATGAATAATATATGAAATTAAAGCTTATTATGTATATTTTCTTATGGAATAAGTAAAAAGGGTAAAGGTATTATATTTTATGAGATATCTGAGTTTTAGTGAAATAGGGTTAGAGCGATTTCTGGATCCCCTATTTCAACTTTGGAAATTCACCATAAATTGTAAAAAACTAATTAGAAGATGTACTTTATATGGTTAGAATCCTTGTTGAATCTAGTTTTAAGAGAAACAAACGGCTTAGTCATATGAATTTTTTACAGGAAGAAACATGGTTTGTAGTAAGAAGAGGTTAGTGCAGTCGAGTTTTGAAATAGGGGAAACTTTAACTAATAAACTGTACTAATTGGCCAAGTCAAAAATTCTAGAAAAAATTAGTAGATAGATATATGAGTCTAGTTTCATGAAAAATTTACGGATCTTAATTTTGAGTTTTGAAACTCGAGAAATGAATTTTTAAGCAACCATGACGCAGAAAAATAGTTTATTCCGAAAATTAAAATAAGTGGTTTAGAGTTGTTTAAAAGGTAAGATAAGTTTAGTAACACCTCAAGCTTGACTCCGGTGACGGTTTCGGGCGTGGGGGTGTTACATTTACCTTCCGGTAATTGCGCCAACTCTCAAGTATTGTTCTTCCAGAGAGACTGCATTTCTTCATCCATGGCGCTTTTCTATTTGTCACTTTCTAAGCTTTGCATTGCTTCTTGATAAGTGATAGGAATATTATCATCAACAACGAGAAGGGCGTAGGCTACCATATCTGTAAATCGAGTAGGTCTACGAATTTCTCTCCATGGCCTTGCAACTGCAACTGGTTCTGGTGTACTTAATGGTTCTTGGGTCAGAACCTCTTCAACCTCTAATTCCTCTATTGTGGCTAGAGAATTAGACTTATTAACTGGGCAAATCCCCATCTGCTCAAACTCCACCTGTTTTGGAGTACACTCCACCTGCTGTGGAGTATCGCTTGTCTGAATATCTTCATCTGCTACCTTTTTCAATGTGGCAAATTCATCAAAGGAAACATCTCTGCTATAGATCATTTTCTTTGTGTCTAAGCACCAAAGACGAAATTCCTTCACTCCAGAAGTGATTCCCATAAAGAGAGCTTTCTTTGCCATCGGATCTAATTTTGACTCCTTCACATGGTAATATGCAGTGGATCCAAACACATGTAAGGAATCATAATCTGTAGCCGGTTTTCCAGACCATACCTCTATAGGAGTTTTTCTTTCTAATGCAGATGATGGAAAACGATTAACAAGATGGCCAGCATATGTCACAGCCTCAGCCCAAAATTGCTTGCCCAACCCAGCATTGGACAACATACATCGAACTTTCTCTAGCAATGTTCGATTCATACGCTCTGCCACTCCATTCTGCTGTGGTGTATCCCTAACTGTGAAGTGTCGAACAATACCATACTCTTGACACACATCGAAGAACGGATCACTTTTATATTCCCCTCCATTGTCCGTCCTAAGCCGCTTGATTTTCTTGCTATTCTGGTTTTCGATCACAGTTTTCCATTTAAGAAAAACTCTAAGCACTTCATCCTTAGTTCTCATGGTATACACCCAAACTCTTCTGGAAAAGTCATCAACAAAAGTAACAAAGTAGTGTTTTCCTCCCAATGAAGGTATTTTGAAAGGCCCCCACACATCTGAGTGAACATATTCCAAAATACCTTTTGTATTATGGATAGCGAGGTTAAATTTCACTCTCTTTTGCTTTCCCAGAACACAATGCTCGCAAAATTTTAATTTGCAAGTCTTTGCACCTTTCAACAATCCTTGCTTTGCCAGAATTTACAAGGATTTTTCATTGGCATGTCCCAACTTCATATGCCACAACTGCATTGAGTCCAATTCTTTGTTACCGGAAGCTGCAGCGACTGCTCCAATAACTGTACTACCTTGGTAGTAATACAAGTTATTTTTCCTGATGCCCTTCAATATCACAAGTGCGCCAGATGTCACTTTCAAAACCCCATCTCTCATAGTAACAACTGAACCATTGGATTCCAAGGCTCCCAATGAGATGAGATTTTTCTTCAAACTGGGCACGTACCAAACATCAGTCAGAACTCTGCTTGATCCATCTTGATTCTTTAATTGGATTGAACCTATCCCAACAGCTTTCTGAGCATTGTCATTGCAAGATATAAACAACTCCTCCATTTAGTTCTACTAAATCAGAGAACCACTCCCGGTTAGGGGACATATGATAGGTACAACCCGAATCCAATATTCACTCATCTGAATAGAACGACGATGATGATGCAACCAGTGATAGTTCAGAGTCACTAGTATCATGCTTTACAACACAAGCATCTACAGCAGCTTTTCCCTTATTCTTCAGCTTTGGACAATTTTTCTTCCAGTGTCCTTTCTCATGACAAAAGGCACATTCATCTTTCCCAAGTCTGGACTTTGACTTTGATCTCCCCTTCTGAGTTTTCTTCCGAGTGTACGAATGACCTCGGACTACTAAAGCTTCTGTATCTCTGATTGAGTTTTTCTATTTGTCCTTCTTTCTCTGTTCATAACTGTATAAGACCGCACAGACTTCTCTCAGAGATATATCACTCCTGCCATGAAGTAGAGTAGTTTCTAGGAACTCAAACTCCTCAAGAAGTGACCCCAACAGCATCAAAGCCAAATCTTCATCTTTGAATGTCTCATCCATATTTAGCAAATCAGTGACTAACTGATTAAATTTGGTGATGTGATCATTTATTGTGGTACCTTGGACGTAAGTGAAGTGAAACAGTCTTTTCTTCAAGTGGAGCTTATTTTGACTGTTTTTCTTCAAAAATTTTTCTTCAAGTGCCACCCACAACTTATTTGCAGAAGTCTCCTTTGAAAAAGCATACCTCTACTCTCGAGAAAGGCATGATCGAATTGTTCCACATGCCAACCGATTGATCGCCTTCCAATCTTTCTCCTGTACATCATCTGGTTTCTCTTCATCAATGGCAATGTCTAGACCCTGCTGAAAAAGGGCATCTAGAACCTCACTTTGCCACATACCAAAATGGCTCGTGCCATCAAAGATCTCCACGGCCAATCTTGCATTTGCAATTGTCGGTCTTGTCCATATGGACGATGTTAAAGCTCCTAAACCGTCCTTTTTCTCTATAATCTTTCAATATACCTAAGGAAATTTTTTCTGATGTGGAAGATCAGTTTAAACTGCAACCACAGAGCATACTACGATTAACCTTCGGCTCTAATACAACTTGTTGTTCCAATAGGGTCGGAAGCGTGTAAATTATTGTACTAAAAAATCACACAAAGTTCAATTCCCAGGAAAGAGAGGTGGATCACAAGGATCTCTTAAGTACCAAGTCTTTCCTTAGTCAGAATATCCCTTTTATCGTAATTTAATAGTACAATTAAATACTACTATTATACCCTCAAATATTGAAAGAAAAATAGGACAAGAAAAAACACAAAAGTTTTAACGAGGTTCGGTAAATTATACCTACGTCCTCGGGCACTAACACCGGCTGATAACTTTATTATCTCCAAAATATTACAAACAAATAGAATTCCTTAAGATTTCTCAAATGGGAGAAGAGAGAAAACTAAGAGAGAAAGATTGGTTGGGATTGTTGAAATGAGAAATGGTTAGGCCTATTTATAGTTAAGATTCAGGGACTAACTTGCAAATGGCCTAAAAAATTAGGGACGAAAATTGCAATTATCCCATTCAACTTTAAACTCAACTTGCCAACCACTTTTTACTTTCTTCTTTCGGTGCCAATTGCACCTCCCACCATTTTTGACTTTTCAGCATAGAGGGCATGGGGTTCGGGGATTTGCATTTCTTCAACCTTGCTCTTTTAGCGAAACAAGGATGGCGTCTCATTCACAATAAGAACTCACTTTGCCATAAAGTCTTTAAAGTTAAATACTTTCTGAATTGTTCCTTTATAGAAGCCAAGATTGGTTGCAACTCCTCTTTCCTTTGGAGAAGCATTTGGAACAACAAAGCTATTTTTCAAAAGTGCTAGATGGCCTATTGGAAATGGTCTCACCACACGAGTTAAAGAAAAAGTTTGGATTCCAACCCAATTAAATTCCTTGGCTCCATCCTCTTGTACCAACTTCAACGAAGTCTAAGGTTTGTGAACTTATCGATGCAAGCTGAATGGTTTGGAGGGATAACCTTATTAAGAGGAAGTTCTCTAAAGAGGAAGCAGAGGCAATTTGCAAGGTTCCATTAATGAACCAAAATGCTGAAGATAAACTGATCTGGAACTGGAATGCTGATGGGAATTACTCACTTCAAAGTGGGTATAGTTGTTTGCTTCAATCTGCTAACGAGTTGGGACCTCATAGAATTGCATAGAAATTGATATGGAAAGCGAAAGTGAGCAACAAAATCAAGATCTTCTGTTGGAGAGTTTGCAATAATATTCCCCCCTCAGGTTGTGCTTTGAATGCACGAATACAAGGTGCGAGTTTTGCTTGTTTAAGATGTGTAAATGAGTTAAAAGATATTATGCATGCCCTACGTGAATGTCCTATTGCGAAGAGTGCATTGGCCTTAAGTGGATTTTCGAATCAGATTTACGATGGGGACGTGAACAGCGAAGGAAGATGATTTTGACAGGTTCCTTTTTTTATTTGGAAATTATGGAACTCGAGAAATTCTTCATTTTTTCCAATTCCAATGATATCAATGTGAGAATTGCTGAAAGTGACAAGAATTGCTATAAGGATTTCACTGAAGCAAATATGAGAAGCAAAAAATGTGATGGTTATTCACCTTGCTGCCAATGGAGAAGCCCAACCTCTAATTTTATTAAGGTCAATTTTGATGCTAATTTTAAGGCATCAAACAATACTGGAGGGGTGGGAGTTGTGTTAAGAGACTTTGAATGATTTGTGGTCAGTGCAACAGCTTTAAAATTGCCAATTATAGCAAACACTGCTACTGCGAAAGCTATTGTAGCCGTCAAAGCCATTGAAACAACTATTGACATGGGATTTTCTTATGTTATTTCCGAAGGTGATGC
The DNA here is from genome assembly GCF_025698485.1 of Gossypium arboreum. Taxonomy (NCBI): domain Eukaryota; kingdom Viridiplantae; phylum Streptophyta; class Magnoliopsida; order Malvales; family Malvaceae; genus Gossypium; species Gossypium arboreum. The sequence continues at coordinate 5,453,031 of NC_069073.1, read as the reverse complement.
AAGAGTAATTATGAAAGGATTGGTTAGTAAAGAAGAAGACTTTTCCGAGATTGTACCAATTCTTGACAAGGCCAAATCCTTGCTGCAACAATTTGATAAGTGTCATATCAACCATAAGTGACAAGAAGGCAACAAGGCTGCCCATGAGCTTACAAAATTTAGCAGTACTCTAGATAACGATTTGTATTGGATAGAGGACTATCCTGCTTGTATCCAACAAGCTATTTTGGATGATGCTGTCAATCTCTAATGAAATATTTAATGTTTCCATTCAAGAAGAAGAAGAAGAAGAAGATATCAAAATCACAATTTTAAGTATGATAAGGGACCAAGCACTAATCTATAATGAAAAACAGAAAGAAAGCACTATACCATGAGGTGCCACATGTCAATAGAAGAAAGGTTGACTTGTTTAAGGTTTGCTTAAACTTACCCTTCAAGCATTAGAATTGATAGCATTAGCAACTACTTGACTTCGCTAATTATTTCATTTTCTTTATAAGAACATTTTTTTCTTGTATAGATGCATTTCATTCCTTCAACTACTTTTGAAATTTTATTTTGTATAAAAAAATATATATAATATACAATTTAATTAACAATGAAATATTTTTTAACAAACAACGATTAAATATTATATCTACACTTTAATTAATAATTCATAATTAATTGATACTAATTAGATTTGATTATGGGCGGGTCGATGTAAAATTTTATCTCGACACGAAAATGGGCATAAAATTCATTCCAAATTCGGTCCAGATTAAAAATGTTAAACCTAACCCCCACTCGGTCAGCCATATTAATTTTTTATAAAAATAAATTTAAAAAATATAACACATCAAATACACTAAAAATATTAAAATAAATATTTTCAACAAATTAAAAATATATTAAAAATATTTTTATACTTAAATGACATTAAAATAGTTATAACTTAATAAACAAATACCTTTAAAATAGTAACAAAATTAATAATAACACAAGAGTTATACAATATCTAAATAATAACAATAATATAATAACGAAATTATAACAAAATAACAACAAACCAACTTATTAGGGCCAAATCAAGCCAAAATAAAAATTTTACCTAAGACCCTATTTGTTACAAAATAAACATTATTATTTTTATTGAAATATATTTTTAAACGAATCTAAACGAATAATTCGACTCATTGGTTTAATACAAAAAGAAAGCACGCAGGTAGTTATTAATAATAAAAGAGACGGAAAGAGGCAGATAAACGGGTGACGTAGGAGTCTACATGGAATCGTTATCATGAAAGGCGTTTTCAACCTCTATTAATTCTTTATTATGCACATTATATTATATTATTAATATTAGAGTCATTATACTGTCTATCTTAATCAAGGACGTCCACGCTCCTACCATTACTAGTCATTATACTGTTTATCTTAACCGACTGATTAACTGAAATTAGTTCAGTTTGATATTTAATTCAGTTTTGAACACTGTAATAAGTAAAGAAAAAAGGAAAAAAAATAAAATTCTGTTTGGCCTTTGCTAGCGAGTATGTTGTTACGCTCAAACTCGCGCGTGGTAATAATAGCTTAAATCTCATTGATTAAATCCATGAAGCGTATCACGTCTAGAATACCTATCCTCGTCGGCGTATTAACCATCTAAAAAAGCTTCCTTCCTTTATTTGTCCTACGAAAATTTTGTTTTGACCATCTAACTTGAATCTCTTTTCCATGGCTTTCTATTTGAAAAATCCAAGAAACATTATCAACAACCTTAAATCAAAGGTCGGATTATGGAGTTTAATGAAGCAGAGTCATAGTACTTGTTGTTACAGCTCTTGTCTGAATACCATTCATCTTCACCGTTTCCTCCCATTAACTACTCTACCACAATTCACAAACCCAGAGTCTATTTCCCATAAAAAAGGACATTTTCCCCATTTTCAACGTTTTCAATCCACCACAACTGAGAAACAGATTGATTCTGTCCCAAATGATGAACACAATCAGGTCTGGATTTTCCTTTTTTTAATGTTTTACTATAAATAGTAAGGGTTGTTGTTTCAAGAATTTTGTTAAAATTTATGTTTCTCTCTTACATGTTTCAGGAGTCTTGATCGATCAGTTGTTATCTTTTTGAGACCATTAGTTGTATACATGTTAAATTTCATTTATTTGTTGTAATTCATTGAATTAGATAAAAAGCACTTAACTTTTGGCTGAAATTAAAATCATAGCCAACTAAGGAAGGTTGCCAACATGATCATTGGGATCTAGATTTACTTATCTGTTCTGTTTTGGAGCTTTTCATGTTTTACTGATATTACAAATGGGTGGTTTGGTTGGATATTACTGCATCATTTATGCTGTTTAGGTTTCTTGGATTCCATTGGTACTGATTATGAGAGAGATATCACTTGGTTTGCTATTGGAATGACGAATCCGTAAACGAAACTAATCGATTGCATGATCTTGTACTGATGCTTTATAAGCCTTTGCAGCAGATGATAGAATGGGACTCTGTTTCTGTACTTTTTATTCTTCAATGTGTTGACAACTTAGAATAGTTTTAAAGGCTAATGAAAGCTTTCATTTCATGTAAGGTATTGGATTTTCCAGGAGGAAAAGTTGTTTTTTCTCCTGAGATGCGGTTTTTATCCGAATCTCCTAGTGTGAATTCCCAGTGCTACCGAGTTCTTGATGATGCTGGTCAGCTAATTAGTCACAGCAACTTTGTACCGGTATATTCACCTGCTCAAATCAATCATTTCGTTATCGTTTCTTTTAAATGTATCATTTCAGCCAAAAAGAATTTTATGGATTACATACTAAATTAGGTCAGTGAGGAAGTTGCTGTTAAAATGTATAGCAACATGGTCACCCTTCAAACTTTGGATACCATATTCTACGAAGCTCAAAGGCAAGGAAGAATTTCCTTCTACGTGACCTCCATTGGAGAAGAGGCTATCAACATTGCATCGGCAGCAGCACTTACATCAGATGACATTGTTTTCCCCCAGGTTAGAAGAACATACAATTCCTTCGAGCTTCATTTTTCACTACCATGCATAGAGCATAACTTTTAACGATTTACGAATTTATTTTCATCCCACATCTTGTTTTTAACCCTATGTTCACAGCATACAATTTCTCGTCTACACTAACCGATATAGACAGCTTATTTAATTAAAGTATAACTGTTGAGAAGTTATACGTGACCACCATGGTTGAAAATTAAATGATGTGATTTTCAGTACAGGGAGCCAGGAGTTCTATTATGGCGTGGTTTCACCTTGCAAGAATTTGCAAACCAGTGTTTTGGAAACAAAGCTGATTATGGAAAAGGCAGACAAATGCCTATTCATTATGGATCTAACAAGCTTAACTACTTCACCGTATCATCAACTATTGCGTAAGAGATTAAACTTATCTTTGTGGGAGTTTGCCGGATAGAACTTTCTTAAAATCTTAAGATCTAATTCTGGAAATAAGGGCTATAAACATTCCCCACTGTTTTGCAGTACACAAATTCCTCATGCAGTTGGTGCTGCATATTCTCTGAAGATGGACAAAAAAGATGCATGTGCTGTCACTTACTTTGGTGATGGTGGCACAAGTGAGGTAACTATGAATACTGAAGTTCAGTTTTGATTGAGAAAAATATTTGTTTCTATAATCCATACAATTGCCTCATATGCTACTTATTGTAACTAGACAAGCATAATTTCAGTAAATGAAAAGCTTTTTTCTTTCCCGAGTATTTTACAGAGCTGTACAACTTGAACTAAAATCTCCGACTAAACTCCACCTCACCCTTAGAACTCCGGCGAAGTCTAGGGGGAATAGATGGAATCCACTGGTTATATCAGAAAACCTTTTTGTCCCTCTATTCCTTTCTGTTCCTTTGGAGCAGGATATATATACTGAGTCTCATTGAATTTTAGCTTATGCCTTCTGGTGCTTTGTTTCTAACACGGCCAAATAATGGTAGGGAGATTTTCATGCTGCTATGAATTTTGCGGCCGTCACAGAGTCTCCAGTAATTTTTATCTGCAGGAATAACGGATGGGCAATTAGTACACCCACTTCAGACCAGTTTCGAAGTAATGTTGGATCTTTTGTTTTTATGTGCATTTTTTTATTTTAACAATCCTTGAATCTATCAACAATTTATATATATCCCATCATATATTTTACTTTTGCACATGTTGTAGGTGATGGGATTGCTGTTAGAGGGCAAGCTTATGGAGTCCGGAGCATTCGTGTAGATGGTAACGATGCACTTGCGATGTATAGTGCAGTTCGCTCTGCACGTCAAATGGCTGTAAATGAACATAGGCCCATTTTAATTGAAGTAAGTCTTCTGTTGTTAAGTCTTTTCCATCAGTGGCTTTTCAGCAGAACCAAGAGAGGCGTACGCATAATGCTGAAACATAAATGGGACATCTGTTCATCTTTTCTTCTACCATTTCACTTTAGGCTGTTACATATCGAGTTGGACACCACTCCACATCAGATGATTCCACCAAGTACCGTCCTGCCGGTGAAATTGAATGGTGGAGAATGGCAAGAGACCCTGTAACAAGATTTAGAAAGTGGATTGAGATAAATGGTTGGTGGGGTAGTGAGGCTGAGTCACAGCTCAGAAGCAGCATTCGGAGTCAGGTATAACACTTTCCCTCTATTCTTCTCTTCTATTAATCCTGCAACTTTTGGACAATAGTCTCAGAACATAAGTGCTTGGAACTGAAACAGCATTTCTTGCACCATCAACCGAGAGCAGTAGGCTAGCAGTATTTGTTATAAGTTGTAGCTGATAAAATAGTAGTACTTACTTCTCAAGTGATAAACTCTGATAGCAGTAAGCATCAGATACACTTTCCCTCTATTCTCCCTTTCAATTAACAATTTCCTGCTACTTTTGGACAACAGTCTCAGATCATAAGTGCTTGGAATTGAAACAGCATTTCTTGCACCATCACCCGATAGCAGTAAGCATAGCAATATTTGTGATAAGTTGTAGCCAGATGCAATAGTAGTACTTACATCTCAAGGTGCAATGTATGTGATAAACTCTGATGAGCTATTAGAACTGCAAAAGTCTGAAGGCTGTTCATTTCTTGATTTTTTGTGTTCTTTTGTTTGTTTTACATGCCCTTTAACCCTTGATTAAATTATTTTATACTGCTGGTTGGAACCTAAATTCTGAAGTTTCTTACTGACAGTTAGTCTTCTTGACAGTTATTGCATGCAATTCAGATAGCAGAGAGAGCTGAGAAACCTCCAGTTAATGACTTATTCACGGATGTATACGATAATATTCCGTCCAACCTGCGCGAGCAAGAGAAACTTCTGAAAGAAACCATCAATAGACACCCCAAAGATTACCCTGCAGATGTTCCGATTTAGGTGAACCATATTTACTTACAAGCAGTGATTACTTTTTCTACGAAGCTTGAACTTGTGATCCTGCAATTAGTTACAATATGAAGCAGACTTAATTATGATGAAGTATTAGAAAGCAAGAAGCTTTCTTGGATTCAAATGCCTGGAACAGTGAAAAGGATGAAAAACAAATTTGTTTTTGGATAAGTAATTTTATAATCCAAAGAAGCAGGATGACATGCAATATCAAGACAATGCACTGTATGCAAGTAAAGGAACAATCAAACAATATTCTACATACGATGCAAAAACAACAAGCATAACAGAATACTATCTAGCCTGTTGCAGAAAAACTAAATCTGAGATTCTACAAGCCTCACAGTTCCCTATTGGTTGAGTCTGCTGCAATTCCCTGCAGACCAGATAACCTCATCTTGATGGTATCCTTTCAGGTCAAGTAGCTGCATTACTTGCTGCTTCCCAAACTGCCTATATCTTATGTTCCTCTCCTACCAAGTCTGGTAGATGCAAGCTGCCGAAGCAATCCTTCAACTTTGTTATCGACCGACTGAGCTTCCCTTGCCAGTCAACAACCGTCCTCTGAAATAACTATAGGATTTGTTTCCATATTTCTTTGGAAAAGCTGCAACTAAAGAACGGGTCTCTTGGACTCATTGTCCTGTCTGCATAATACACAAGGTGCTGCCATCTTTTATTCTCCATTTCATAGGCCTGTCCTTGGCAATCTATCGAGGATTGCCATCGAAACCATTATGGCATGCTTTGGTGTGTGTATTTTGCACCAAATCAACCGATGCGATGGCACTTTCTGCTGCTTAGGCCATGATATTGTTCCACGTTTTGGTAGTGGATTGAGTTGCCCCCTGTCCTCTTCAGTCTGCTCCCAAGCAATTCATGGTGATCCTCCTTATGCAAACATGGACTAAATGACTATTAATTTTTTACACATGCATCAAGTAGTTAATGTTTATCTAGTACATACATGCATCTTATGACAAGCAAACAACAGACCCAACATTCTTTTCTTCTTCGGTAAATGTAGCTTGTTTTTTATTATTGAGACAACAATCTTTTTGCACATGCCCGAACTTCTTGCAATAGTAGTATTGTTGCTTGCCTCTATTCCAACAATCTTTCTCTTCATAACTATTCTTTTTACAAATTCGACACCATTTATTAGATCCAATATCATTGTCTAATCCAGCATTGTTGTTGCTTCTACCTCGTCTATGTGAATTTCTTCCTCTGCCTCAGCCTCTTCCAAATCTACCACCTCTAGAAGGCTTGCCTTTATTTTTCATTGAAGATTTCTCTCCATTCTTGGAATCAATGGTAAGCTCGGATTAAAACACACTCAACGAAATTTTGTAAGTGACATAACAATCTTTACTCATAAGATTTTAATGAACCCATCAACCCTTGAATAGTCATGATGGATAGATCCTTAGTTTTTTCAATAACAACTATCAAATTTTTCTGTCAAGCTGAACAGAATTTTATCAATGACTCTACGATCATCAATCATGTCTCCATGTGCTTTCATTTGATTCACCAACTCGGACAATCTACTATGATACTCATTTATGCTTTCATGCTATTTCATGTTTGCATTCTCAAAATCTCTTTTGAGTGATTGGAGTTTTAACAATTTTCACATTCATGTCTCCTTCAAATTCTTGTTGTAGAATATCCCAAACTTCTTTGGATTTCTTTGCTCTTATGATTCTAGAAAATATGACATTCGATACTCCTCTTTGGATCATCCCGAGAACTCCAGCATCCGTGATCTTATTCTTTAATTCTTCAGGTTGTTCTTTTATAGCATCTTCTAGATCTTCATAGCCTTCCTTAACTAATTCCAAGGCATTCAAGGAAGTGAATAATGTCTCCATCGCGATTGCCCAAAAAATCGTAATTTTCATCTTTGAAGATAAGAACTTGTATATTGCTGTAAGTTGTGCTTGCAGAAGCCATGACCAATTTTATTTTTTACACACACTCACTTTGTAAGGATCACTAACTCTTGACACTACTTTGTTGAAGAGAATTTTAGAGATGGTAAAAGAAAGAAACTTTGTTCTATTTTTTTAGTTCACTCGCATCATATTTTCTTACACTATTACATTTTCTACATCACTTACACCCCTTTATATAGTTGTTACAATAGACTATTAATTTTTTATACATGCATCAGGTAATTAATGTGTATCTAGTACATACATGCATCTTAGACAAATACATTCATGCATCTAGAATTTCTTAGATTCATCCACCTTAGTCTCTTTGATTAAATGCACATATTGATGACAATCACATTATCTAATATCTATCAATATTCTCCCAAAGGATCTCTCGGGAGTTCATGGCTCAGGCATTACTAAACTTGGTAAACAAGTTCTCAACTTTTGCTGCTTTTCCAAGGGATTATTCGAGACTGGCAACAATCAAAGGAGCATCGACCCTCTAGAAGAGAAGTTGAACGAAAGAGAAGATGAGTTGTTTGAGATAGATATGCAGAAGGCATAGATGCGTTCCACCATGGAGAATGCAAGGAAGCTGGCTTATAAGATAAAGGGAGAATCAAGAATCCGACTACGGAGGACGTTGACAATTTCATATTCATAACAAAGATGTATGGGTACCGTGCCTCACCACTGTTGGATCAACTGCATCATGCACCTCAAACAGTTCTACTTGTTCTCATCAACAGTTGAGCAAGATGGAGATTGGAAACCCTTCACGCTAGACTTGAAATTAAGTAGCTATGTTTTTGCAAGGGTTCATCTTTAAATTAGATGATGAAATTTATTTGATAAAAATTTTATTGTCATCACATAGTTAAAATCAAAATAAAAAACCAAAAGGTAACCTATTAAAATAATTACCCAATTATTAATATATTTCTGTTTTGGTCACTTAAGTTTAAAATTTTCTATTTTAGTCACTGACATTATCAAAGTTTAATATTTTAGTCACTCTTCATTAAATCACTAACGATGACTTTTTTTTATTGGCATAATAAAAATTTAGCCCTCTAATGTTAGCAAATTCTATAAATTTAGTCTTAACCTAAAAATTCAACAAATTTAGCTATTAACTTTGCACATTTTGTTAATTTAGTCTTGATTATTAAAATTAAAATTTAAAAATTAAAAATAAAATTATTTAAAAGTTCATTTTTCAATAAAATACATAAGATTTTATAAAATACATATAAAATTATAAAAGAAATATTTATGAATAAATGTATATCTATTTTTCTCATTTTCTAACATAAAATTTATTTCTTAAAATAAAAATTTTATAAATAAAATAATAATCTTATACTTAAAACAATTTAAAGGAAAAACCCATGAAGAAGACTTACACAGATTCAACTTTTCCCCTTTTCTTTTTCAACATTAACGAGCATCATGTTCAGGTTGGGTCAAAAACCATAGCCTAAGGTCAAAAAAGGTGAGAACCAATGTCTTTAGCTTGTTGCCTAGAATGAGTATGTTGCGTTTGAAGTTGTTCTTGAGAACGAGCATAATCGAGGATATATAGGTGAGTATGAGGTCTTGAAAACTAATATCTGGAAGGCCAAACTAACAGCTCCACAACGAATTCTTAGTAATTCAATGGTGTGATAATGGACGATGTGGAAATCAAGGAGATCAAAGTGTTATTGGTGTTAGTGGTAGTGGCAAAGGTGATGGTCAATGCTCGACAATTTTGGCAAGGACTAAGGAGCAAGGTTAAACGTATAATAAAATGTATTATTTATAAAATAAACTATAAAAAGAAAAGCTTAAATATGGTTGAAGTCTTGTTTGAGGGTCTTTTAAAAATAATTTATTTATAAAAGTATTATTTTAATAAATAAAATTTATGTCTGAAAAAGAGAAAATAAGTATGTATTTATTTATAATTTTGAATGTATTTATTTATAATTTTGCATGTGTTTTATTAAAAAATAAACTTTTAAATAATTTTTAATTTTAAGAAGTAAAATTAAATTGACGAGAATGTGTAAAGTTGAGGATTAATTTTTGTTGAATTTTTTAAAATTAGGACTAAATTGATAGAATCTTTAAACATTGGAATGTTAAATTTATCATTATGTCAATAAAAGAAAGGTCAACACTAGTGATTTAACGTAGGAGTGACCAAAATATTAAATTTCAGTAACGTTAGTGACTAAAATCGAAAGCTTTAAACTTGGGTGAACTAAATAGAAATACACTAGTAGTTAGATGACTATTTTTATTAACTTTACGTATTAACTAGATATGACTAATCCTCTTGCCACGTGTGCTCTCTTAAGAGGTAAACATACATCTGGGCACGAAAATGTGCTCCATTTCTTTGAGCAGGAATAAACTCCAATGACACGATTAAAAAACATTATGAGCAATCATCGCGCTAAAAAAACTTAAGGTATATAAATTAATATTTCGTTAATTAATCATTATTCAATTATTAGTATAAGTGTATGAGTTAGTATTTTGTATAATTAATCGTTGTTTAATTGTTAGTATTGCTGGTTAGTTTTAGGGATAGGAGGAATTATGGAAAAGTTTAACTCCTCAACAGAAGTCTCTTTTCAATGCATTGTCCCATGTTTTAAACATGTATAATCGGAAACTAATTGTACCAATTTTGATATAATATGGTTGAGAATAAAGTTTTAACTGATTTTACATCGAATGTGACTTGTGGACCGTAAAAGATTAGAGATTTTACCAAATGGTACGGGCAACCATCAGAACCCTCCTACTTTCCCTCTTCTTCTCCAACCTTCTTCCTCCTTTGCAATTAGCAAACAAGACAAACAAAACAAACAACAAATTTTTACAAAAATTATGATGATTTTATGATAAGGGGTCGTGTTTTTTTTTTTTTTTTGTTTGGCTTAATTTGTTATAACAAGAAAAAGTTTCGTCATGAATATGGTCAAAGTCCATGGTGCTGGTGATAAAAATGAACGTTGCATGTAAATTTACAGTCACAAAAAGTTAAGAGTCAAAGAGGTGGCGGTGGTGGTGGATTTGGTTATATAATATATTGGAGGAGACGGTGTTTTAATAAAAAACAATGGAAAAGGCGGAATATACCGTGGCCAACAAATCAGATGATACGGTGGTTTGCTATTCACCCACCATGATCACTACAAATGGTGTATGGCAAGGTGATAACCCTTTGGATTATTCGCTTCCTCTCTTCATTTTGCAGTTGACCCTGGTGGTTGTCACCACTCGCCTGCTCGTTTTCATCCTCAAACCCCTACGCCAACCTCGAGTTGTTTCTGAGATTCTCGTAAGTTAAATTACTCGTATAATCAACAATCAAGCTCTCGTTGTTTTTATGTATCTTTTTTTTTTTTTTTAATAGCTGGTTTTGTACAGGGAGGAGTATTATTAGGTCCATCTGTGTTAGGACGGAGCGTAAACTTTGCCAACACATTGTTTCCTTTGAGGAGTGTGATGGTGCTTGAAACAATGGCGAATATCGGCCTTCTTTACTTCCTGTTCCTTGTTGGTGTAGAGATGGACCTTTCGGTGATTCGTCGAACGGGAAAGAAAGCTCTCGCCATTGCCATTTCTGGCATGATTCTGCCCTTTGTAATCGGCATCTGTTTCTCTTTCATTCTCCACGGTAACGAAGCCGAACCCCTTGCTCATGCCACCTACATTCTTTTCCTTGGAGTTGCTCTCTCAGTCACAGCATTTCCAGTGCTTGCTCGTATCCTTGCGGAGCTGAAACTTATTAATTCAGAAATCGGCAAGTTGGCCATGTCTTCTGCTCTTATCAATGACATGTGTGCATGGATTCTTTTAGCTTTAGCCATTGCCTTGGCAGAGAATGATTCTACTTCCTTAGCTTCCCTTTGGGTTGTTCTTTCCAGTGCTACTTTCGTTGTCATTTGTATTCTCGTTGTTAGGCCAGCCATTTCATGGATGATTCGAAGAACACCTGAAGGAGAATCATTCAACGAGTTTTACATATGTCTTATCCTAACAGGGGTTATGATCTCAGGCTTCATTACAGATGCCATTGGGACACATTCTGTGTTTGGTGCCTTTGTGTTTGGTCTCATCATTCCCAATGGACCACTTGGGGTTACTCTAATAGAAAAGCTTGAGGACTTTGTTTCAGGGCTTTTGCTGCCTCTCTTCTTCGCCATTAGCGGGCTCAAGACAGATGTAGCTTCGATCAGAGAAGGTCAAACATGGGGGATCTTGGCTGTTGTAATCGTCCTTTCTTGTGCTGGAAAGATAGCTGGAACTGTTCTTGTGACAACCTTTTACCATATGCCACTTAGTGAAGGGTTTACACTTGGGTTACTCATGAACACCAAGGGCCTCATTGAAATGATTGTTCTCAATGTGGGCAAAGATCAACAGGTCTTAGATGATGAGTCGTTTGCAATCATGGTCATCATAGCGGTGGTTATGACTGGGATCATTTCGCCCATTGTAGCAACCATTTACAAGCCGGCAAGGAGGTTCGTACCATACAAACGTAGAACGATTCAAAGATCAAAACCAGACGGTGAGCTACGAGTGCTGGTGTGTGTCCACGGCCCTCGTAATGTCCCAACAATAATCAACTTACTTGAAGCCTCCAATCCCACCAAGAAGTCTCCAATATGTGTGTACGTGCTCCATCTCGTTGAACTCACTGGTCGTGCATCTGCAATGCTTATTGTCCATAACACCCGTGGATCCGGTCGACCGGCTTTAAACCGAACACAAGCTCAATCAGACCACATAATCCATGCTTTCGAAAACTTCGAGCAAAATTCGAGTTTCGTCTCCATTCAGCCACTCACAGCCATTTCCCCTTACTCCTCCATGCACGAAGATATTTGTGGGTTAGCCGAAGACAAACGTGTTGCCCTCATAATCATCCCTTTCCACAAACAACAAACAGTAGATGGAGGAATGGAAGCAACGAACCCGGCCTTCCGAACTGTTAACCAAAATTTACTCGCAAATGCGCCTTGCTCGGTGGGAATTCTAGTTGACAGAGGCCTAAGTGGTTCAACACGCTTGGCAGCAAACGAAGTGGCACACCATGTAGCTGTGCTGTTCTTTGGGGGTCCAGATGATAGAGAAGCACTTGCATACGGATGGAGGATGTGTGAAAATACAGGAACTAGCCTCACCGTGCTGCGGTTTGTCGCGAGCGACGAGTCTCTCGCCTCTACAACAGAGTTGCCACCTCATATCCACGATCAAGATGATCCAAGGATTCTAACAGCAGAAACAGACGGCGTTCAAGAAAAACGGTTTGACGAAGAATACTTAAACGAGTTCAGGACGAAGAGTGCGGAGAACGAGTTAGTTGTATATGCAGAGCAAGTTGTGAATAATGGGGAGGAAACAGTGGCTGTCATTCGGTCATTAGACAGCGGGCACGACTTGTTCATCGTCGGGAGAGGACAAGGAATGTCATCACCGGTCACGACCGGACTTACTGACTGGAGCGAGTGTCCGGAGCTCGGTGCAATTGGTGATATTCTAGCGTCATCGGATTTTGCATCGACGGTGTCTGTGTTGGTGATCCAACAGTATGTTGGGTTAATGCCCCATGAAACCGCAGCAATACCAGATAGCCCACCTGGTCAACCAGATGACAAGCCTGCCAACCGGTGGACACCACAAGCAAGTGGAACTGCAACGCCTGTTTTCTAACTTGTACAAAATTAGACAACATTAGTGGTGGTATTGTAACATATATAGGATACTGATCTATCTGACTATAATTAAGAACACATTCAAACCAAAACATGAGATACAAATCACAGTTACCTCCATGATTTCTTTGTCTTCTTAACCAAGTTTCTTTTCACTTTCTTTCCACTGTTACATAGAATTCTAGTTAGAGGTTGCTTTTCATTTTAGCGAAATGTACATAGAAACAGAATATACGGTTCACAATTTGCATACGCGTTTTTATAAATTAAATCAATTCTCATAATATAAATTTTAAAAATTATAAAATATATTATTTAATAAATTTAAAAAATAAACAAGTAAAATTATTGGCAATATACATAAAATGAGAACTAGTATACATAAAAACATAAGTTTACAAAAACTTTTGAATTGATGAAATACTTTTTATTGTTAATTATATTACTAAACTGATATTAAAATAATAATTTATTAGTATTATTTTTAAATAGTAATATAGGCCTTTTAAACGAATCAAGTTGAATCAAACTTGGACAATTAAAAAAAAAAAATTCAAACTCCATATGAGCTAATTAAAAAGCACAAATGGTTTAAATAATTGTTTCCATCGATTTTTTTAAACCTACTTAACTGATATTCATTTGAAAAAAATTAAACCAACCAAATTTCTTTATCAAAATCGATAAAACAAAACCGACATTGATTTAATTGGTTAGAACGGTATTTTCGATTTACCAAGTAATTTTAATGCTTTTTGTTTCCTTTCAGTTGCTGCTGAAAAAATAATTCATGCCTACATAATCCTTAAAAACACATAAAAGACAACATGATTGGTTCGACGGGATGGAATGCTATTCTATGCACTACAATGATGCATTTGTTTGGTTGAAATTTGACTGTCGAATCGTTACTCCGTGTGGGCCTTATTACGTGTAAACATTGCATATCCATTCAAAGGGTCGGGCTCTGAATTGCTTATTCAATACTTCTCGTAATAATTCCTTTTTTTTTAAGACGAAAATCTCCTCCCACCTTCGCTCATCATTCCGATAACAATAGCAAGAGATTTTCTTGGGTTTTGCATAAAATGCATCAGAAGACTCTGTTTTTAGGTTTTGCGTGTGGCAGATTTGCATAGGAGTGAGTATTCGATCGAGTCGAGTCGAATTGAGTTAAAAAATTTCGAGTTAATCGAGTTGAAGAATTCTATTTTAGCAACCAAACTCAATTTGAATTTTTTTTTGAATCAAACCAAATCGAGCAAAAAAATTTCGAGTCAAGTTGAGTCAAGTTAATGAATCCTATTATTTATACTCAATGTTGTGTTTACATGGACCGATTATTTAACTAGTAGATAAAGTATAAGATTATTTAACTACATAAATAATATAATGGTTTTTCCTTTCAGTTTTAAAAAAGTTAAACATTTATCAAAACGATTTAGTTTTACCTTTTAACTAAATAGTTTTGACTTTTAACTTTAGAAAAGTTAAACATTTATCAAAATAGAGTAGTTTTACTTTTTCTTATTCAGATTTTTGAATAACTTGATTAACTCAAATAACTTGAATTATTTAAATCAAAATTTGAATTTTTTATCGAGTTTTTTTGAATCAAATCGGATTTTTCTCACTCCTAGATTTGCACGTAGTGGAAAATATAGAGAAATTGATGTCGAATGAATCAACGATGATGTGAACGCCGAGAAGGGCGAGACTTCTTCGGCTGCTGTCATCGTGGCAGTATCTATAGCTAATAGTTAGCTCTTGTTTTCAACTTTTTTTTTTTGAAATTATTGCTCCGATTGGGCTTTTATTTAAAACCATATTCAAAAACAAAAACACATAAGTCCAAGTAAAAAATAAAACATAAAAAACGGCCCTACAATTTAGTGGCCCAAATTGAAATAAACAGAAAAGAACACTCTAGAAAAGAAAATCCTCATTGTTTGCCCAATCAGAAAATCTGTAGTCGTCGTCCTGTCGTTTTATCTACCATTGCTTGTACAAAAGAGGCTATTTTACTAAAATAATCTAAAAAATTTTAATATTTACAAAAATGACCCAGGTTAAAAAACAATCACAAAAATAACCTGAAATGAACAGTAAAATTGGGTTTTGGCCTGTCAATGGCCGGCACCAACTCGTATTTTGTACCCATGATTGCCAAATAATTGTGTCAGGCTTTAAAAAATTAATTTTTTAGTTACGGCTGTCAATGGTTTGGTACCGAGTATTTTTTTTTTAAAATCGTATCATATTGGTATATAAAATACGAGTTTTAAAAAAATTTGGGTGTCAACTTGTCAATGGCAAGACTCAAGACAACAAAAAAAATTTGAATTTTTTTTCAAAAAAATTTTTTTTGCTCTCTAAAATACGAGTTTTAAAAAAAAAATTTGGGTGCTGGCTTGTCAATGGCCGGCACCCAGTACAACAAAAAAAAAATCGAATTTTTTTCAAATTTTTTTTGCTCTCTAAAAATACGAGTTTTAAAAAAAAAATTTGGGTGCTGGCCTGTCAATGGCCGGCACCAAATTATGAAATCTATATATATACGTATTTTATCTTTAATTTGAGTTTTTGTTTTCTTTAAAAATTTTAGTTTTTTCTTTGTTAAGAAGAAAGCAAAATTTTTTTAAGATGAATTCTTAAATTTTGTTTGTTTATGTTCATTTTGATGGAGAAATGATAAATACAACTGAGGAAGGCTGTGTATTTTGAAGTCGGAAAAAAATAGGAATGAGATTCAACAAACGTGTTTCATTGTCGGATTTAAAATAGAAAATCAGTACAAAGATAGCAAGCCGTTGCGGAAAGCAAATGTTAAAACTATTTTACAAATTTTCGGTTTCAACTGATCTGCTAAAATTCTCAGAAATGGAGCTTGAAGATGATGATGATCTAGGGACAATGATAGCAATTTATTGCCCCCCTGAGATAGAAAATCCCAACCCGATTGAGTTGTTCGCGGAGTTAATTGAACCAGATCCGATTCAAGTTGTAATTCCAGCAAGCCAGCGCTCTGGAATTGATTTTGATCTTAACGTCTCCTGGGAAGATCAGTCGACTTTTGGATGGTCAATGCCAACTGCCGAAAATCCAAACACCAGCGGATGTTCGTATAACTTCCCAAACCTGTGTCCTCGTCTGCAGTGTTGGCATGCTTATACTGCGAACTTTGTCGAGCAACAAAGTCGTCTACAAAAACAATGGGCGGTTGCTGCCTTCTACTGCAGTCTTGGGCATTATATCAAATGCCATTTCTAGCATCAATGAGCCACCAACCGTATGCCTGGCCACTCGTTAATAGGTAAATATATAGTTCAATTTTGCCATCTATTTTTTAATTGTATACTCTAGTATACTTATTTTTTTCATATTGGAAATAATACGATATTTTTTTATTTTTTTTTAGATGGGCAACTGTACCAGGAATCGGCCGATCTTTCACGGTACCTATGTACCGTATGATGATGGAGACTCATTCAGGGGATGCTGTAAAAGACGAAATCGAATTTCTCTTTTTTAAATACAATAATTGCACAAGAAAAAAAATTAAATATAACGTGTTCTTTATATTATGCAGTTCATATGGATGCCATATAATGAGGAACATATCGCAGCACTCATACCATCATGGGTTACCGAGCAGCAACAGCTGTTCGTGTCAAATGTGCCGTTGATTAATTTCCATATGGTGGAGTGGCACGATGGAAGTCGGGTTTTGAGGTAGTTTGGTTGCGCACAACCTATCCCGAACCCTCCCGTCAACATTAAAGAAGTTCACGGAATGGACAAAAAGGGTTCGGGTCGAGACGCTTTAAATTGGGCGCAAAAACATGAACCATATATTTTTCTATGGAATATGAGACATTCGAGGCGCCCTCTCTTGTATGCCTTAGAGGGAGGGTTTTCTTCTACGCCCGAGTACGCAGCATGGTATATGGCATATGGAAAACCCTTTATATTCCAAGGTCAATACATGCTGATCCAAAAAGACGCGCCACTGGAATCTTCTCGATGGCAACCAATGAACGCACAACCGTGCAGTAATCGAGTTCCGCCATTCGGTGACGTCGAGTCCGATACTACCTCGAACCCCGATCTCGAGCCAGAATATGAAGCATCTGGCTCATCATCGCACCTCTTGGATCCGGATCCACTGCGAGATATTCCTCCACTGTTCGAGAATATTTTTGGTGACGACATGGAGCCTCAACATTCGACACGATCTGGATCGTCCTCATACCACCCGGAACTCCCGGAGCTCCATCCCGAAGCACGTACACCCACCATCGAGGATATTTTTCCATCGGCACCTCCGATCACGCAAAACCCAGTTACTCCCGATTATGGTGTATATGATTATTCTACTTTTTTAAGTACACCGGGCGGGACACCGGAGTCTGGACCGAGCAATTACCAAAAGCCTGAGCGAGGTGCACGACATTACCGACGGAGGCATCCCGACCGTTACACGCCGGCACCGGGGACGTCACCGGGATCGCAACAATTTTAAATTTTTTCATTAATTTTACTTTATTTTAAAATTATTCGTAAATATTTCTTTTACAATGAAATTATTCTGCTTTTTAATATTAATTTTATATCTCTAAAATAATTATTTGTTTAAATAAATGACTTTGAAATATTTTAAAAAATTCAAATATGTAATAGTACACGACAATTTTAATTTACATGCACAATAAAATACAATAATTCTACAATATTAATACAAAAAATATAAATCCAAACAAAATAATATGCACTACATTAAATTTAAACACTCAACAGACTACAAACAGATAGGTAAAATTAATACACGATAATTTGAAATTCAAAATTTATATATTACAAAACATTCTAAGAAATTAATACATGAAAATATAAAATTAAACTTTAAATCCTAAACAACTATATTAAATTTAAAGATATAAAAAATAAAAATTCTTAAGAAATAATAATTTTTTTATATTAGTTTTTTCACAATTAATCGTCTTCTGCTTGAATCAAGTCTACGTTGCATCAGTATAAGATAATTGAATATCTAAAACAGTCAGTAAAATTAAAAAGAAACCTTTGCATGGAGACTCTACCAACCGGTTCAAACCACAACTTAATTGCGGAATAAACACCATTGCACCATAGATAATGTCCATCTGCGTTGAATAACTCGATTAACAATCTATGACGTAAATAATTATCCAACCCTTAATGACATAACCTTTAGGGTGGAAATGACAGTATATAATTCAACTTCGTTAAAACATGATAGTATATAATTCAACCTCGAAATTCAGTTGTACACTACGAAAAACTCCTACCCACAATCCACTACAAAAAAACTCATTTGATAATATCCTATAAAACACTCTCATTTTGATTGCTCTCTCAATTTTTTTTTCTAATTCCATTTACACTATTAGAACCAAACCACCCACTATATATAAGATTTGGTGCCGGCCAATGACAGGGCAGCACTCAAAATTTTTTTTTAAACTCGCATTTTTAGAGAGCAAAAAGAAATTTTTTTGAAAAAAAATTCGAATTTTTTTTTTGTTGTACTGGGTGCTGGCCATTGACAGGCCAGCACCCAAAATTTTTTTTTTTAAAACTCGTATTTTTAGAGAGCAAAAAAAAAAAATTTTGAAAAAAAATTCGAATTTTTTTTTGTTGTACTGGGTGCTGGCCAGCACTCAAAAAAAAAAAATTTAAACTCGTATTTTTAGATAGCAAAAAAAATTTTTTTTTGAAAAAAATTCAAATTTTTTTGTTAGACTTGGTGCCGCCATTGATAGGCCAAAGACCCAAAAAAATTTTTATTTAAAACTCGTATTTTTAGATAGCAAAAAAAAAAATTTTGAAAAAAAATTCAAATTTTTTTTTTTGTTGTACTGGGTGCCGGCCATTGACAGGCCACCACCCAAATTTTTTTTTAAAACTCGTATTTTTAGAGAGCAAAAAATTTGAAAAAATTCAATTTTTTTTTGTTGTCTTGGTGTCCGCCATTGACAGGCCAGACCAAATTTTTTTTAAAACTCAGATTTTTAGAGAGCAAAAAATTTTTTGAAAAAAATTCGAATTTTTTTTTGTTGTACTGGGTGCCGGCCATTTATAGGCCAACACCCAAAAATTTTTTTTTTTTAAAACTTGTATTTTTAGAGAGCAAAAATTTTTTTTTTGAAAAAAAATTCGAAATTTTTTTTTTTGTTGTACTTTTTTTTTTAAAACTCGTATTTTGTATACCAATATGATATGATTTTAAAAAAAAAAACCCTGGTGCCGGCCATTGACAGGCCAGAACTAAAAAAATTAATTTTTTAAAGCCTGACACAATTATTTGGCAATCATGGGTACAAAATACGAGTTGGTGCCGGCCATTGACAGGCCAAAACCCAATTTTACGGTTCATTTCAGGTTATTTTTGTGATTGTTTTTGAACCTGGGTCATTTTTGTAAATATCAAAATTTTTTGGATTATTTTAGTAAAATAGCCTACAAAAGACATTTCAGATTTCCAAGGAAAGATTTTACTCTATACCTTTTGATCTACTTCTATTATTCTTTCCTTCTTTCTTTCTCGTTTCCGCCCATTCTCTGCTTTCATTCTGCTTCTTTCCCGACTTCATTTCTGTATTTTTATCGGGTTTCCATTTCTAGGTGACTCATCTCCATCCCCGATCTATTTCCGCTTCCGTAATATCATTACCATCGTACCCAGGAGCAATGTATGTATTTTTTTCCCATTTTAAGACCTTCTGATGCCAGATTATGCGTTGTTATGTTCGGTGATCTGTTTATGTGTTGAAACTGACACTCATGAAAACCTGCTTTCTGATTTTTTATATCAAAAATAAAAGGTCCTATTTCCGATCTGTCTCTTTTTGGGTTTTGAACTTTCTTTATTAGTGTTAAGGAGTCCCTCTCAATAATCACCTGCTTTAAGCCTAGTTCATGACCCACTTGGACCGCCTCAAGGCGTCATGATGGCTTCACCGCAAACTAGAAAAATGTTAGTATGAACTTTAAATCTAGATCCTATAACTTCGCCATTTGAATTTCTCGCTATTATACGAATATGATCTATTCATGCATTGTCAATCTGCAAAGATCGAAATTTATTTTGTAAAAACCCTCTTTCGGAGGCCACCATATCTCAGATTCAAGACTCAAGGCAAGGTCTTTTTTCTCTATGTTTTTTTATTTCCTGCATTTATTTTCATATGAAGTTTGTTGTTTCTACTCCAGATCTCCTGTGGCCTTCGCACATCCATTTGTTCCTAGCCGACCATATAGCCCATAAAACGCAGATGAAAGTTCTACTTGCTTCTGTTGTGCTGTTCACCAGAGTCCAGGTAAACCATTCCGTAAAATTTAAAAGAAAAATATTTGTGGCCATGCAAAACCTAACGTTTCCCATGTTTCCTTTGTGATAGCACAGTCACGAAAAACATGCTCCCTGGTCTTTATCCCTTGCTTGCACCTCTGACAGGAAGCCTCATTTATTAATCGCTTAGCTCTTAGGTTTATTAGAGTAGGAAGATAGTTGAGGGTGGCTCTCTAAGCTATAATGTTGATTTTTGAAGGGAGGTCACTTCTCCATAATTTTTTGTAGCATCTATTAATCTCATTGTGCCTGTAATTTTCATGTCGTTGTAAAAGAAACTTATATCCGCTACGAACCGTGTATTCTCCTAAAGCCTCGCCCCCCAGCTGAAAAAGTCTTCATGAGAGGAAAAAGCCAGTGGGATCTGCATAATTTTTTGAGCAACCTCTACAGAGAAGGTATTTAAAATCAGCCTCGCTCTCCATGTTCTGTTTCTATTATCTATAAGATCTTCAACCTTTATGACATTTGGTCGATTAACAATTTTTTTTATCAGTAGATCTTCCCCATTCGGGACCCATACATCTTCTTCAATACTGATATTGTGCCCATTGCCCACCCTCCATCTGAGTCCTGTAAGCAGAAGTCCTTTTACCGCCCATATACTTTTCCAAGTATATGATGGTAAGTTTCCTAAATCTGACCTTAAAAAATCAAAATTCGGGTAGTACTTAGCCTTTAGAGTTTTTGCTAAGAGGGACGAAGGGTTATCAATTAATCTCCACCCTTACTTCGCTAGAAGGGCTAAGTTAAATTTTGTTAAATTGCGATATCCCAATCCACCATCATCTTTTAATTCGCATAATTGACTCCATGGGCACCAATGAATTCCGCGACAACCTTGACCCTTTCTCCACCAAAAGTTTGCCATTAATTATTCCATTTCATGACATGTTGATAATGGCAGTAAGAAGCATGACATTGTATATGTTAGGGTTTCCTGTAAAACAGCTTTAATGAACACCTCTTTTCCTCCTTGTGATAGCAACCGGGTACACCAGCTATCAACTTTCGTCTTTATACGATCTTTCAAATGTTGAAAAGCCCTTCGTTTTTTCCTACCTATCATATTTGGCAAACCCAGATAGTTTTCAGCATCATTTGATCTTCTAATTCCCAACTGATTTGAAATAGTCGCCCTAACTGGCTCTGCTGTATTTGAACTAAAAAACACAGTCGATTTCCCATAATTGACGCATTGACCAGAGCATTTCTCATACTCTTTAAGAACTCTTTCAAACGTCGTAATACCCCTTTCCATTGCTTCCCCGAACAGAATGCAGTCATCCTCAAATAACAAATGAGAGATTGACGGCCCTCGTCTACTTGCTTTAATCCCTTTTAGTATTCCTTCCTCGGCTTCTAGCCTAAGTAAAGTAGAAAGTCCTCCATTGCAAATGAGGAATAATAGAGGACTAAGAGGGTCACCTTGACGTAATCCTCTCTTTGGGATAAAAGTTGTCCCTGGAATTCTATTTAAGACAACCGAGTACGAAACCGTTTCAACACACTGCATGATCATGTCAACCCATTCCTCACCAAAACCCATTTTGATCATCATTTGTTTTAAGAACCCCCATTCCACCCTGTCATATGCCTTGCTCATATCAATCTTGAGAGCCATTAGCCCTTTTTTCCCTCCTCTTTTGCTCCTCAAAGAATGTAGTATTTCATAGGCTAGAAGGACATTATCTGTTATTAGCCTTCCTGGGACAAAAGCACTTTGAGCTGGGTCAATACAGAAATCAAGTACTTTCTGAAGTCTGTTGGCAATGGTTTTTGAAATGATTTTATAAAACACCGAACAAAGACTAATGGGCGTAAAATTAATATGATTCGTCGGGTGAGCGATTTTTGGAATTAACACTAAGTCTGTTTGATTTAGATAGTTCAAAGACTTACCGTTATTAAGAATATCCAAAAAATAAGCACTGATCTCCTTTCCTATGATATGCCAGAATTTCTGGTAAAAAATGGCTGGAAAACCATCAGGTCCAGAGGCTTTTGTCGGCCCAATACTGTTCAGTGCTTCCACTATCTCTTTCTTCTTATACTCTGCTGACAGTAATTGATTCATATATATATATATTATTTGAGTTTAATTTCAGTTAATTTGGATTTGCATTTGATTTTTTAGATGTGTTCTTTCACTTCTTACTTCTTGATTCTTGAATTTACAAGTGCCCTTTTAGTGATTTTGATTCTTGATTATTGAAGCGTTCTTTTTGCTTTTTTCTTTTCAATTCATGAGTTTCATTTTGATTGAAATTTGATTTGGTTGTTTTAAAGGTTCAACGCCAATTGTTTTAAAATTTTTTCTAGGTTCAAAACGAAGTATCTTTTTCATTAGGTCATGTGTTTTCAATTTGTAGAACTCCCTATGTTAAATGTTCACAAAAGCTGGGTGAACAATCACTGAGCATTTCCAATGTTGTTGAGAAGTGGGTCTCCTTTAAAAGATTGAATTCAATTTATCAAAATATTGAATTAGAAGCCCAAAGTTACTAAATTTTTGAGGGTGCAGGAAACCAGTAAATAAGGTTGGAAAGAACGAGCATGACTTATGGGAGAAAAGAGATTCAGCTGGCTCTAGACAAAAGGCACTCAATCTTATTAGAATTGTAAGTTTAATTTGCTTATCCGTTCTATATTGGGTATGGTTTTTAGTTATAGTATGTATTTAGTACGTGAAGATAAAGATCCACACTGATTCTATATGTAAAAGTAGGTTTCTCAACTTCCTAATGAAAAAGAGACAGTTTATAGAGCCTTGGACAAATGGGTAGCTTGGGAGACTGAGTTTCCATTGATTGCAGCTGCAAAAGCTTTACGAATTTTGAAGAAGAGAAGCCAATGGTTGCGTGTTATTCAAGTAAGTTGGTATTCTTGCTTTGTGTTTTCCAGCTTCTTAAATGCATTACTGATGCAGTGAAGCTTTATATGTTCAATAATTTTCCATTAATATATATTATAATAAAATAGCATTGTATTATCATATTTGATTCTATAGAATACTCTCAATCAGTACTTTAAAGGAACCTTAATGCTATTCTTTGTGAATAGATACATTTCTCACGTTGAAAGATTCATTTAATGATTATTTGGTGTACTTCTACTGATTCAATCTATTTGTTCAAGATACTATAATTTAAGCTGTGGCTGACGACTTGTTTATGTTTAGTATTTTCTTGGGTTAAATTAGATTTCATGAAGTCTCTGATACTCAAGTGACAAAGTGGATGTTGAGCAAAGGCCAAGGAGCTACGATGGGAACATATGACACCTTTCTACTTGCATTTGATATTGATGATAGAGTGGATGAGGCTGGATCATTGTGGAACATGGTTTTACATACACACAATCGTTCTATATCAAAGTGGTTGTTTTCTAGATGATTTCTTTATTTGATCATCATAGCATGCCAACTAAGATAATAGAGGTATGCCAATCACCATCCTGAATGCCATGCAAAACCAATTATGATGTTTTTACTTGACACCACTATTCTATTTGTAAGCATTTGTATCAAATGAAGCACAATTATGTTGGTTCTGAGTTATTGGTGTTTTTTTAAGGTATTTGTAGACATGGAGGAATTATGTGTTAGACTAGATGAAACCACAGTCAGGAAAGTAGTTTGTGCCTTTCAGGAACTCGACTTAGAAGGTAAGCAGAAGTTGTTTCTTAGAAGATACATGGGCAAATGAAATTATATCCACTTTAATGGCGAACAAATTAGAGTGAAAAGATATACATCAGATAAAGATTGATGTTCAATTCAGTGAGTGCATTCTCTTGGCATCAATGGCATAATATGAGTATGTATCTGTTGAATTGGACCTTGCCAATTAGGTATTACAACACCAATTCATCTTATTCACTTTCCTTGAGATAGACAACATACACTTGAATGTTATATGAATAGTTTATCATTTCTAGGGGGTTGTTCCCTGTATATATCTGTAGCTTGGATGTTGTAAAGCTCTTCTCTAATTTCTGGGGATATATATGTTGTAAGAGGGCCGAAAACGGTTTTTGCTGTTAATGTAGGACATCATTTTGAGATTTTGTCTTTATAAAACTCTTATGTCTTTAGATAATCATTGATTTAATTGAAATATTAAATAGTTTTTTAAGAAGTCTCTAATATGAATTATTAGTTATTTTCTGAGTGCCATCACATTGTTTCTAGAGTGACATAACACAAATTGATGACTGTGATGTGTGCTTGCAATGCAATTGTTGGATGTAAAATATAATTTTGAAGCTATTTATCACAGTGTTTACATTTTGATCATTCAATTTCAAAAAAATACAAAATGATCACTAAATTTAATTAAAGGATACATTTTGGTTTTTTAATATTTGTACGAAAATAAAAACATAATTATATTCAAAATGTCATTAAATTTTATATTATTATAAATTATATTTAATAATAATCTAATTAAAATTTAATAATAATGACAAAAGAAATTCTGTTAAGGGTGCTTTAGTCATTTTAGCTTTTTTCCTATGTTGTTACAACCTCTATTTCATTCAATCAAATACAAGAATACTATTACAGTTCTATTCCATTTCATTTAACCAAACAATTAAATTACTGATTACAGCTCTATTCTATTACAGTCTTATTCATAACCAAATATGGTGTAAATGTCCAAAATAGATTTGGGGATGGGAGAGCAGTCAAACATAAGCAAGATAAATGCAAAAAGCAAAATGATAATATTTACCCCTTTTTTTAGGGTTTTTTTGTTTTATTTTAATTGGGTTAGTAGTTTAGTGGGTTAGCCATATAGTCCATTTAATTAGAGATTAGGTTATTGGGTTGGGTTATTATTTAGGTTACGACAGTTTTATTATATATCTTTCTTATAATATAAACATATTTAAAATAATTAAAATATAAAAGTAAGTCAATATTTTCAATCGAGTTAATTTAAAATTAAAAATTATTAACTGTTCAAAAATTTAAAAAACCAAAGGTACAATAAAAAATCACCTCACCTAATTAAACTGACACTGACCAAATTGATTGGATCAATTTTTTCAGTTTAAAATGAATTGCTCTCCTAGATCTATAAGCACCATTTTTGATCATAAAATTCAAAGATTCCATTTAGATAATTTTAAGTACACAAAATAGAAATCATGTGATTAATAATTTTATTTATTAATTACCCAGTTTAGTTGAAAAAACTACCGACAAATGAAGCCTACATCATCATTGTAAAAGAGCCTATTACTTGCTGCTATTTTCTTAATTTTTAAATTAACACTTTAATAACTTAATAATTAAACAAAAATCATATCCTTAGAAAAGAAAGACTTGGAACCTCGTCATGACTTTTGAATTATTTTCCAATATTATTATTTCAAAATGTAATGTCCAAGTAATAAATCATTGTGTCTTTTGTTTTATTTTACTTCACTTTTAGGAGGAGAAAGGAAAAGATGGATGGGAAATTAAACAGACTCATGTATCCATTATTTATATATTTTAATTAAATTAATGTTACAAATTAATTGAAAATTAATTTAATTAGAAAATTTTAAAGATAATATTTATAAAAATAAAAAGTATTAGAACGAAAGTATTTTTATCTTTTTAATTTTTGCATAAAATTTATTAAAAATTTCAGAATATATCTAGAAAAACTTCACACATGATAAAACTTAAACTTAAGAGATTGCACTCCTTAAATCTTCATGTTTGCTATTTCAATCAAAGCTTTGTTTTTATTTTATATAAATTTTAAAATGTTTGAAGATAATTTTTCATCAACATGCTATAATCTAATTAATTTTAATTATTTGAAAATATACAACCACATGCAAACGTAAAAAGAAAGTTAGGGCGAAATCTTTATCCTAATTCAAGTTTTATTTTTATTTTAAAATTCTAAGTTATAACAAGTTGAATAATCAGGTTTCAACTGAATTATTAAATTATTATAAAGTTTTTATTTTAAGGAAGTCATAAAATTTAATTTAGGGTACTTTTTCTGTTTTATATAAAATTTAGAGAAAAAAATATATGTTTATGAGGAGGTTTGAACTCAAAACATTAAAAATAAATTCTTTCAACTTTATCATTTCAATCAAAATAATATCTAACTTTTATGTCAATCCTTGATAATATATTATATAATTATGTTCACCCAAATTGTGAAAGTACCATATAATCTAGACTAGAGGTATTAATGGGACGGGCCTAACCAAAAATTTAGGCCTATTTTCTAGGCTCAGGCCCAGTTTGAAAAATAGGTCTAAAAATTTATCCAAACCTGACCCAGATAAAATGCTATAACCCGGTCTTGGCCCGGCCCGGCCCACCCGTATTAATTTTTTATTATAAATTTTAAATATATATAATACATCAAAATACTAAAATGTTAAGATAAATATTTCCCAACAAATTAAAAATAAAATTAAAAATATGTATACTTAAATAAAACTAAAGTAGATGCAACTTAACAAACAAATGCCTTTAAAATAATAACAAAATTAACAATAAAATAAGTGTTATATAATATCCAAACAATAACAATAAAATAGTAGTAACGTAATAGTGAAATGGTAGCAAAATAGGGAGAAAACGACAAGAAAATAACATATTTTTTTGTCCTTTTGTGAATTCTCGAGGCCTGGCTTGTTTTTAAGCGAGCCTCATTTTTTTTGCTAAAGCCCATTATTTTTGCTCAAACCCTCGCACTTTTTGGACGGACATTCGCAGCCCAACCCATGAGCAGGCCTAATCTAGACATAATATCTCTCTCTCTATATATATATAAACATAATATCTCTCTCTCTCTCTATATATAAAAGTTATTTTAACCATCCATTTAATTTTTTTCTCTTTTAGCCATTGAATTTACATTGTGAAATCATTCCAAAATGGATGGAAAATGTAACTTCTTTTAATTTGTTGACGCGATGTGGCATGGCATCCACGTGTGTTTCCACGTTAACAAATAATTTTTTAAAGGTTAAAAATATTTACTTTTTAAATATTTTTTATTTTTTCAAAATTTTTAAATTTGAAAAAATTAATTAATTGCTGACATGACATACACATGAATTGTCACATATATGCTACATCAATGAAGTTAATAGATGTGAACTTTTCCATTCATTTTGAGATATTTTAATAAACAATATATGATTAAAGCGTAAAAGAGAAGAAAAAATAAATAAAAATTAAAATGATTTTTTTTATAAAACTGAATGATGAAATAAAGATTATATATAATCTTTATATACAACCCCTTCTGCCACTATAAGAAAAATTGAGGATAGTTATGATTGACTGGCATGTTTTTACATTATAAGATTTGTGATCAATTAGTGGATGTAAAGAGTTGTAATGGAAGACAAGATAGTGTTCAAAGTTGAAATGTTTGAATGGTGGCCAAAACAAATGCATAAATTATTCATATGAATTCTCCCCCAATAATTTTATGTTGGGCTTTTGTTTTATCCTATTGTCAATTGTCATTGTCATTGTCATTGTCTCATTGCTTCTTGGATCTCCCAATATTTTCCTTTCTTGCTTACCTATCTTTCCTGTTTTTGAGGCAACACAAGTTTTGGCAGCCTTCTCATTTCATATATAATAGGGTTAATGACATATAAGAATGTCTTTTCTCTCACACTTTTGTATTTGGGTATTTACATAAAAATAAACTATTAGGTACTAGGATGGGTAAAAGAATAAATAAAAAGTTTAATAGTATAAAAAGTCATTGAAATGTTTTTCAAAAAGGTAATTTGAATTTTTTGTATTTAATTAAGTTCTTTCGTTGACAAAATTCATTAATTAGACCTTCTAATTTTTAGATTTAACGATTGATCATTAGATCTCAACAATCTTATTAACATGATCGTTAATAGTCTTTGTTTGAACCTAAATGAACGTCAATTGTTTGATTCAAAGAAAATTGATTTTTCTTAGACCCAATAGGAGGAATTAACTTGAAAAGCAAGTAGAATTTATATTTAAAAAAAAAACATTTTTCTTTGGAATTAAGTCTCAGCATTGTTTTTTTCTTTTTTACAAAAATAGTCTTAGCATTGGTTTTTTAAAAGAAAAAGGGAAACTTTCTATCTGCTTTACTTGACTAAATATTAATTCTCAAATTTAAGATTTTATTTGACTTGCTTTATCATTTTGGACTATGACTTTTACAAAAAATATATGATTGTCTTAAGGAATTGTCATTTTCTAATGAGTTTTGGGACAATGATATTCTCTTTTTAAAGTGAAATAATCTCATTTAGATTCTTTTTATTACCATTTAAATAATCTTTTTCAAACAAATAAGAAATAAATTTGATTTAATTATGGCACAAAATTACTTGGATATTTTAAATTAAAATGATAATTTACAATCTAGAATATCACTTATCATAATTGCATTGCAATTAATCAACTACTACATGTAGGGTTGATCAATCATGTAAAGTCCACACTTATTTTTGAATATGATTAAATAATAGTAATATTATAATAAAAAGAATTGTTGGTGAAATAATGAAATAAAAATAATAATAATTAGATTAATTTGTTGAATTGATTGAATTGACAAACGATAACCATATTGAATTAATAAAAGCGAATGTGAGAAAAAAATATATATATATTTTTATGATTAATGAGATATAAAATGTTTAAATTTTAAATTTTATATGAAAGATAGTATTATTAAATCTGTTATATTTACACTTTACAAGTCTATACCGATGAGAATAATATTGTATTGGTCTAAAACATATTTAACTAGTAGAAAAACCATATTGAAATAGTAAAACGAATGTGAAAAATACAAAAAACAAAACAATATATTTCTTTATGATTAATGGGATTTAAAACATTTGAACTTTTATTTTATATGAAAGATAGTATTATTAAGTCTGTTATAATATACTTTATGAGTTCATACCGCAAGCCCATAATCCTATAAGTCAACATCTTTGACTAAGGAGACTACCTTGCCAGGGGCATAATCCTGCCGGCCCTGTAAATTGAAAAATTTTTTATTTAGACTCTTTAAAATTTTTAAAATTTTAAATTACTAAAAGTAAAATTATACTTTGCCCCATAAAATGATAAAATTTTGATTTAATTTTTTAAAAATTATAAAGATATAGGCTATTAAAATGGTGAAATTGTATTTTTACTATCGTAAAAATTACAATTTAATTTCAACTCTCCTAAAAAATTTCCTGACTTTACCCTTACACCTTGCAAACTAAGACATCTACAAGCTCAAGATCTTGCAAGCACAAAACCTGGCAAACCCGAACCAATAAGATCACATATCTAACATGGACAAGACATTTATATGTCACACATATTTGTTCTCCAAATATGATAGCTCATACCTACCACAACAAGACATCAGTGGGATGGTTAAATTTGAGAGAATCCAAAATCAATACTTTAAAAGCTTACTAGCCAAAAAAAAAAAAAAAAAGGGCAATGGCACTCATTTCTCTTACACTCTCAACTCTTTCCCTTATTCTTTGATCCTTTTTCAGCATCCACAATCCACTTATCTCAATCTTTTTATGGCTCTCTGCACAAATAGCCACAATCTTTTCATTGTATCAACAAAGTCATTTTTTTATTAATTATGATTTAATTAATTGAATCGATATTAAATAAAAAAATTAACAAACTGATCCGATTCAATCTCTAATATAAGTGAGCGTATAATGATGATGAGAGGAGATGTGATGTGATGAAAGGAGAATTGTCTATGGAGCGTAGCAGCTGCCATTGATTGACTGAAAGAGAGTCAAGTAAGCTTGGGCATTGGGCAGGGAGTCAAATGTGTTCGATTATACACAATGACTAATGACCCACCCCATAGCCATTAGCCACCTCCCCCTCACACTATCATTCTATTTTAGGATAAGGGTTTGGTGACTAACTTGGTGTTTTATACTATGAAGCTGACTCTAATTTAGCATTGTTGGGAAAAAATTGGATGAAAAAATATGGTTTAAAAAATTTTAATGTTTGGCATTGCTTTCCAAGAAAAATGTATATATATTTAATAATAAAACTCTAAAGACGCAAACACAATAGAATCATTTCATTCAAAGGCCACCTTTAAAAATTCAATAACTTCAACTAAAAGTTTCTGGCAAGAAAAGATAAAAACTAAAATTCTGATTTTTTTTTCCTTCAAAATTTAAAATTGCGTTTACTTGAAAGCAACTTTAATATTTTTTTTTTTAAAGTTTGGTGATGGGTAAAACCAATGTTATTTGAACTGTATACATTGAGTGAAATGGATAAAAAATTGATTAAACTAAAATTTTAATTTTTTTTAAATTTTTAATAGTTTTTTAATCAAACTAGTTGAACCAGTCGGACAGATTAAACTGATAAACTGATGACTTGATCGGTTCAATCACTAGTCCAATAAAAAACATTAAGTAAAACCAAACAAAGTTGAGGCCAAGCTCAAAGAGGATTGTAACACTTCAGGTTGTTACCTAGATTGGAGCTTGGCTCAAGTGGCCCGGATTTTTGCCATTAATTTGTTGCATATTATTCACCCAATCGCACCAATATACAAACATAACCGATTATTGGCAAGATTATCAAAGAGATGCTTTAATTTGATTTTGGGTTAACTACCCTGTTAGTCACTTTAAATGAGATTGATTCTATTTTGATTACCTTAACTTTTTTTGTTAATTTGGTCACTTAAAAAAGAAATTGATCAAATTAATCATTTCACCATTAATTGGTAACAAAATGGTGATTATGCATTTCCTATTTTGAAGGAAAAAAGAAAAAAATTTATAGTGCATTTCCTATTTTGATTAGTCTAAATAAGTGTCATTTCTATTTTGGTCACTCCAAAATTAGTGTAAATGGCTTCGTTAGTCACTCTAAATAGGAGTTGTTCCCATTTTGGTTGCCCAAAAAATATATGGAAATTCAAAATTAAGTCTTCCGTTCCCATTTTAATGTGGAGTGACAAATTTGACCAATTTCTTTTTTTGGGTTACTAAATTAACAAAAACAAAATTTATAGGGTGACCAATATAGGAACAACCTCTAATTAGAGTGCCTAACGAGGTAGTTTACCCTTTGATTTTAGGCAAAATAATACATTAAAAATTTCTAGACTTCATCTAAGTCTAAACAACTTACAAACTATAACAGCAACAATGAAATAAATTCAAAAAGCTTTTAGGATACTTGTTCTTTCATGGAGGTTCCAGCGCATGGAAACACTTGCACATGGAAAAGTAATAGAGACGAGCTAGAAGCAATATGGGAGAAACTTGATTGAGTATTTTGTAATCCATCTTGGCTAGAAAGCCACCCAAGAGCTTACTTAGTGAATTTGCCAATATTAGAGTCAAATCATGGCATGATGATATTGAATTTGAATAAGAGGATTTCGTTCAAACATCGACCATATAGATTTGAAGCTACGTGGTTAATGGAACTGCAGTAAAAAGAAAGCATAAGACAAGCGTGGAGAGTGATCACACAAGCTGACATTATGAATTAGCTCACACAAGCTAATATTTATGAATCGAGAATCTGCGACAAATGCTAAATCTCAAATACCATGTAAATCCCTACCCTAATGACATGCCATACGTATCCTAATCATTTACTAAGTTCATACATATTTTATTATTGTAATCATATCAATTCAATCCTCGTAATAGTATATACATATTATGTCAATCATGTAAATATTTCATATCCATTCGATACCTCTACATATTCATAATTGCCATATAATTCATACTTTACAATTTAGTCCATTTGATGCCAAAAGTCATTACATTAACATCAATATAGAAGGTAAAATAACACAATACAAACATAACATGAATTAATATAGTACGTTCCATATGAACTTACCTAACAAAACCACAAATGAATAATCTTTAAGGACTAATAAGTAATTTTGCCTTTTCCCCTATTATTCTTGTTTTGATTCAATTCTCGATCTATATAATAATTCAATTCAATTTATCACTTCCACACATCTTATAATATCCTATTATATGCAAGTATTAGTTCAAGTTCATTATTCGAATGCCCCTAAATTTTTTGCATTTTATTCAATTTAATCCCTAAAATTAAAATTGCCATAACTTTCAAATTTGAGCTTCAATTTCGAAACTAATCCCAATTACATCCTTTTAAGACTCTCTAATGTCCATAATTGCAGAATTTTTTTATGAATTTTGAAATTTATACTCTTTAGTCCATATGTTCAAAAAACTAACAATTAAACTTTGCAAACTAGTCCCTTGTCACTTCTAAGCTTAAAATATAACAATTTAATACCAATTTCTTCAAGAAATCATCAATGAAAACTTTTTTAAACTTTAACAATTTTGAAAATTACATGGACTAGCTAAATCAAGCTCACATGCCCACAAAAACATAAAAATTATAAGAAAATGACTTAAAATTGCTTACCAATTAGGGACTGATGGTAAAAGCTTGAAAAAGGCTTCTCCTTTAGGTTTTTATTTGATGTTCCAGTGAGGAAGAAGGAAAAATAAAAGATGTCAACATAATTTTGGCTGATGTACTTTAATTAACTTATAATTAATCTTAATTAATTTAATAACCTTTAATTAATTAAGTTTAAACATAATTAAAAAAGTTTATGGCTTACAACTAGCCTTCACCATCTATTGACCAATTTAAAATGGTCAAATTGCTTAATTAGTC
Source organism: Gossypium arboreum (assembly GCF_025698485.1). Lineage (NCBI taxonomy): Eukaryota > Viridiplantae > Streptophyta > Magnoliopsida > Malvales > Malvaceae > Gossypium > Gossypium arboreum. Next base: position 5,419,836 of record NC_069073.1, on the reverse strand, counting down.
CTTTGGTTAATTAAAAATCCATAGTGATGAACTTTTACAACTTTTACAATTTAGTCCTTATACCTTAATTAATTATCAATTTGAAAAAAAATAAAGGACCAAAATTTGATAAACTTTTATACTAATCATGTAAATACTAAATAATAATATTTAAAGACTCGAACATTGGAAATGAGATTTTGAAACCGTCGTTTTTGATACCACTAAAAAATGGGCTGTTACAACTGCATAGTCTTATCAAGTCAAATCCCATTACATAGGTGTAGTTTAAATAAATCATCAAAGACTTGAAAGAGCAAGCTCACAATAGCTTGAGAAAAATGAGTTGTTTTAGACTTGATTACACAAGCCCTTAATGATTTGGGAAAGCTTGACCATCACCCTCATAAGAAAAGGGGGGGAAAGCTAAAGGCACACAAAATGCAACCCAAAGCTATTCTCCAAAAGCTAAATGGAAAAAGCCAAAAACAATGGAAGGAGGTGGATAACGAGGAGGATGCCAAGAAAGGAGAAAAAAAAGGGAAAAAGATAGGAGAGGGTGGTGGTGAAGATAAAGAAAAAAAGAGGGAAATAGGAAAGGAAAGCATGGAAGGGTGCCAAAAGGATGGTGGAAGGGGCTTATGAGAGGAGAAGGTTAGAAATGAGAGAAATGGAAAGGTGTGGAAGGAAAAGAAACCAAGAAGGATAACAGGCGGGAAGAGAAGGGAAAATGATAGCAGGTGGCGGCAATAAGCGACCAACAACCAGCCTAAAGGCCGATTCTTTCGCCGAAAAGACAAATGATTGAAAATAGAGCTGAGCAGCTAGCTATCTTGGAAAGTTTGTTTCTCTTGTGAAGGAAGAAAAATATTTTTTAGCAAATTTCTTCACTCCAAATAAACTTGAATTTGATGCCTTAAAAATGATGAATTGAAATAAATTTTAACTATAAAAATCTTAGTCAACTTAAAAGAAAGCAAAAGGATACAATTCTTTATCAATTGTTTTAACATGTATAGACTTAGATTATTGTTACATTTATAATTTTAAATATAAAATAAAACATTACATGTAATTATTATATATAATAAAAATATTAACCATAAGAGTTAGGTGAGATGGCAATGGTCTTTCCTACCTTAACTATTAGTCTAGGGTTTGACCCTCGCCTTAGGTATGGAGCAGCTTTAAAACTCGTGGTCAACATCTACCCCCTTAATGGGCTTACAGAATGCAGAGGATTAGTTACTAGGCTCGCTTCAATAGATATCTTGATAAATAAATAAAAAAGTATTAAAGATGTTTTTTGTGTTTGGGTTATACTAGGATCAAGTTTGAAATTTTTACTCAAACTGATTAATTGAAATAAATTTTAACTATAAAAATCTAATTCAAATTAATTTGATCAGCTCTTGCTATAAGTACCAATGTTTGCTCTATGTAACACATTGTTTGTCTGCTCATGGTAGCACGGTGTTCTTTTTTTCCTTTTGATTTCGTTTGTTTTGTTGTCTTTGTATTTTTTTTCCATTTCTGGAGACAAGATCTAGGCAGTGTGGGTGTTGACTGGGGATCTTTTTGGTTTTATCTTGGCTATGTAGGAGGAGATAGCCGGTTTAAATATTGATGATAGGGAAGAGAAAGTGTTGACTCTTTCGATTGATGTTGGATCTCAAAAAGTGGCATACGAGTTTTGTGTGGTGGGTTGTTTCCTTACGAATAGTGTGGTTCGTTTTCGGCCATGAGAAACACAATGGCGAATTTGTGGCACCCGTTAGAAGGAGTACAAATCTCAGATTTAGGGGGAAGGAGATATCTTTTTAAATTTTTCCATGAGTTGGATATTGAATGGGTGATTAGCAAGGCTCCTTGGATGTTCAATAATCATCTTCTGATCTTCCACCATATAGAGGAAAATGATGGATTTTCTCATCTTTTTGGATTCAGATCCATGATCTTCCCCCAGGTTTTTATTCAAAAAATGTTGCAATACAACTAGGAAATTTTATTGGTAGCTTCTTGGAGTACGATACAACATCACTAAACAGGGGATTGAGGAATTACATGCATATACAGGTCAAAGTAGATATTAGAAGGCCTTTGAAACGAAGATAGAAAATTTTGATTTCCCTATTGAAATTTATCTATGTGAACTTTAGATATAAAAGGTTAACTCTATTTTGTTTCTTATGTAGGAGTTTGGGTCATAATGATAAATATTGTCCAGTTAGGTTGAATCAAGAATCGAAGGTGATAGAACTTGAGTGGGACATATCTTTAAAGGCACAGTTAATGAGAGCAACCACGACGAATTGTGTATGGTTAAGGGAGGAGGGTGAAGAAATGGCTAGGGAGAAGGGTTTGAGATGCCCAGAGATTGGAGGGGTTTCAGTTGATGGGATAAGAAGGGACCCGTGGATGAATGTTAATCATGTTTTGGGATTCAATTTGGAGGGAATTCAAAAGGTAGAAAATGTTGTTTATGTTAGGTCTTCTAATGGAAATGAGAGGGTGGATATGGACCATGATTCAAATGAGAACCCAATAGAAAATAGAAATGGGAAGAAAATGCCTCAAATAGAAAGTATGGATGCCAATCTTTCTAAGATGATAGATTTGTTGGAAACCAATAATAAGCAAAATTTGGCTTATTTCCAAAAGTTATTGGTGGCTGTCAAGAGGCAAGCCGACCGGGTGCAATGAAAATATTAAGTTGGAACGTTCATAGTTCGAGGAATCCGAGGGCTATTCGGAGGCTTTAGCACATGCTGAAGATTTATAATCCCCATATGGTATTTTTTATGGAGATAAAGCTGAATGGAAAGTGTTCGAAAGAGATGTTGTTTCCAAAATAAGATAGATGTTCCAACTGATCGATTTAGAGGGGGTTTAGCCTTGCATGGAATAAGAATTATTTGGTTCAAGTGAGAAGTTACTTAAAGAATCATATAGACGTGGAGATCAATAAAGGTGACAATAACCCAAAATAGAGATTCACAGGGTTTTATAGGGATCCTGCAGTCCAAAATAGACATGAATCATGGAATTTACTAAAACAACTGAGAAGGAATTGCAAATTACCTTAGGTTGTTTGTGGTGACTTTAATAAGATCATATATGCATATGAGAAAATGAGAGGAGCACTGAGGGAGGAGAAACGTCTGGAGGATTTTCGGAAGGCCTTAGAGCATTATAATTTGGTAGATATAGGTTTTTTGGGGCCTTGGTTTGCATAGAAAAGGGGAATTTTTCTGACATAGACATGTGAGAAAGATTGGATATAGTTGTGATGAATATGGGGTGGCTAAATTTGTTTTCTGGGTTCTCGGTTAAACACCTACCTCATTCTTTTTTTGATCACTATCCATTTATTATTGAAATAGACTAAGGTAAAAGGCGAAATAAGAATAAAATGTTCAAATTTAAAGCTTGGTTGGTATTGGAAAATTCATGTAAGCAAGAGGTTAAGAGACTTTAGGAATTGAGTTTTGGGAATGTATTGGAAAATTTTTTGAAGCTTCGGGTAGGATTGCAAAATTGGGCAAAACACCTCAAACAGAGACGATATGGATAGATGGAGATTCTGATAAGAAGATTGGAGGAATTGAATGGTCTTGATAGAGACGATGACATACTTGCATAGTTAGTAAATTTTAAAATACATTTAAATTTAGAGATAGAGAATGATGAGATTACTTAGGAACAAAAGGCAAGAGCTAATTGGTTGAAAATGGGAGGATAGGAACACAAATTTTTTTCACAGATTTCCATCCCAAAGCAAATGAATGAACAAAATTTGTGGTTTGCAGAATGATCATGGTGAGGTAATGACGGAAGAAAGAGAAATGGAGTCAATAACTCGTAATTATTTTTGGAATTTATTTTCTTCAAAAGGAAGTGACGATATGGACCATATTTTATCAGGTGTGAAGCGATGTATCACTGATAACATGAATCAGATGTTATTGGCTAGATATTCAAAGGAAGAGGTTTATATAACTTTAAAATGCATGGGTCCAACAAAAGCGTTCGGGGTTGATGGTTTTTCAGCTCTTTCTTTTCTTTTCTTTTTAATATAAATTTTGGCACATTGTTAGGCGAGATGTGATTTCTTATTGTTTGGAAATTTTGAATGGAAGTAAGTTTTTGGAATCTTTAAATCTTACAAATATTGTGCTAATACCAAAGATAGGGCAACTGAGGAATTTAATGAATTTTAGACCGATTAGGCTTTGTATGGTGTTGTCGAAACCATTTTTTAAAGGGGGTGTTTGAAAAACGGGGATCGACTTTTGAAAAACGAAAATGGGATTCGCCACCAATCTTTTTAGGTGTGATTGGATCACCTTATAAAATGTTTTGTTTTAAAACATTAATTTTAGTCTACGAAATTATGAGAAAAATAGGTTCGGGAGTCGATTACGTACGAGGAAGGATTAGCACCCTTGTAACGCCCAAAATTAGTACCAAATTGAATAATTTTTTGTCTTAATGTCAGAAAATTTGAAAAGATTTTAAAACTTGAACAATTTAAAGTTGAAACTTGAGATTCCTTTGTTCCGAAAGTATACAAACATCACATCCAGCATGTTAGGACACGATGTTTTAAATTCTCGTAACTAAAATTATCTCATGATTTTGAAAATTTATTAAAAGGATATTTGGTTATTTAGTCAAACGAAAAAAAATCGCAACCCAGCATATTAGGGCACTATTTTCCGAATTTCTAAACACCAAACATTGCCTTATTTAAGAAAAACTTTTTCAATTTAATGAAATATATATTTTAAAACAATGAATAATATAGAATTTAATAAAAAATAATTTGATATAAATACTAAAATTATTAAAAATAGAATATAAAAGAGAATTAAAAAATTAAGGAGATAGGGATTAAATAAAAGGTTGAAAACGAAGATGAACAAAGAATAAATAAGAACAAACCGTAGAAAATAAGAACGCAAGAGGGAGAGAAATTTGAGTGAATGCTCTCAAGAATTCTTATTGCTTCCCAAAACTCAAGTGAAGTCAAGTTGTTTTACAATGAGGGGAGAGGCCTCTATTTATAGTTGAGCCTCCCCAAATCTAACGGTACAGATCAATTACATCAACGGTTAAGATTAAAGTATATCTCTAAGATTACAAAATCATATATTTTAAGATTGTATATCATATCTAAGATTGCAATCATATCTAAGATTGTATCATATCTAAGATTGCAATCATATCTAAGATTGTATCATATCTAAGATTGCAATCATATCTAAGATTGCATATCACATCTAAGATTGCATATCATTGAAGATTATATTTCCATATGAGTCAAACTTGTAGATGGGCCTTAAATCTTTTTAAGTAATGGTCATTCCGATCGGCCAAATTATATTTGTAATTCTGGACTGAAATCTTCGTTTTTGGACTTATTTCTGGGCCCGGGCAAAATTGAGTGTCTACAGCTGCCCCTCTTTGCTCATTGCTGTGTAACAGGAATAGAGCAAAGACTATAAAAAGACTAATTTTTCCCGGTCTTACCGAGTCTTGAGTTATTGATCTTCTTTAAATGGCTACTTGACGGGTTCAATCTGCTTCTTGCAAACTCATGACTGTCATGTTGATATCTTCGATCTGCTCTCTATCGAACACAGGGACGCCAAATCTGCTTCTTCAATTTGTTCTCTGACAATACAGAGATGCCAAATCATCTTAGATTTGCTTCAGCGTAAACACGCGAAAGCCAAATCAGCTATGTCTTCGATTTGCTACTTGTAAGCACAAGGATACCAAACCATCTTGGATCTGCTTCAGTCTAATCATCTGAAGGTTAGATCTGCTGTATGTCTGTCCTCCGTCGAATATGGAGATGCCAAACTTCAATTTGTTTTCTGACAATACAGAGATGCCAAATCATCTTAGACTTGCTTCAACGTAAACACGTGAAAGCCAAAACAGCTATGTCTTCAATTTGTTCCTTGTAAGCACAAGGATGCCAAACCATCTTGGATCTTGCTTCAGTATAAACATCTGAAGGCCAGATCTGCTATGTGTCTGCCCTCTATCGAATATGGAGACGCCAAACTTCGATTCGTTCTCTGACAATATAGAGATGCCAAATCATCTTAGACTTGCTTCAACGTAAACACGTGAAAGCCAAATCAGCTATGTCTTCGATTTGTTCCTTGTAAGCACAAGGATGCCAAACCATCTTGGATCTTGCTTCAGTATAAACATCTGAAGGCCAGATCTGCTATGTGTTTGCCCTCTGTCGAATATGGAGACGCCAAACTTCGATTTGTTCTTTGACAATACAGAGATGCCAAATCATCTTAGACTTGCTTCAACATAAACACGTGAAAGCCAAATCAGTTATGTCTTTGATTTGTTCCTTGTAAGCACAAAGATGCCAAACCATCTTGGATCTTACTTCAGTATAAACATCTGAAGACCAGATCTGCTATGTGTCTGCCCTCCGTCGAATATGGAGACGCCAAGCTTCGATTTGTTCTCTGACAATACAGAGATGCCAAATCATCTTAGATTTGCTTCAGCATAAGCACGTGAAAGCCAAATCAGCTATGTCTTCGATCTGCTCTCTATCGAATATGGTGATGCCAAATCTGTTTCTTCGATTTGTTCTCTGACAATACTGAGACGTCAAATCATCTTGGATCTGCTTCAGCGTGAACACTTGAAGGCCAGATCTGCTATACTTTAACCTGTTACCCTACTGCTTAAAGGGTTAAGGCGCATCTTCGATCTGCTCCACTACTGCTTAAGGAGATAAGATCTGCAATTTTGACCTGTTACCCTACTGCTTAGGGGATTAAGGCGAGTCGTCATCGATCTGTTCCGCTACTGCTTAGGGAGATAAGATCTGCGAACCTGTTACCCTACTGCTTAAGGGATTAAGGCGAGTCTTCGATCTGCTCCACTACTACTTAGGGAGAATAAGATCTACAAATTTAACCTGTTACCCTACTGCTTAGGGGATTAAGGCGGGTCTTCGTCGATCTGCTCCGCTACTGCTTAGGGAGATAAGATCTGTGAACCTGTTACCCTACTGCTTAGGGGATTAAGGCGAGTCTTCGATCTGCTCCACTACTGCTTAGGGAGACAAGATCTGCAAATTTAACCTGTTACCCTACTGCTTAGGGGATTAAGGCGATGAATTTTGTAATTTTCAATCAATCTTGCTACATTGTCTACTGGGGAATCCATTTGTAGAATTGATTTCCTGGAATTTATGCTTATGCCAAATAATTAAGATGCCATGCTCCTAATTAGACATATTATGATGCAAAATGTTTATGAAAATAACTCTTATTTCGGACGTCATCACTTATTCATCTATCGAGCTTTCCACCTCGTTCTTCTCGACATATCAATCATACTCGCTCAGATGCCTCGAATCTTCTCCATCAATTTGGTCTACAGCACCATTCCCGAATGTTACGACCCACCCAAGATGTTTATGAAATGATCCTTTCTTAAGATCAATATTGCTTAAAACGTCCAACCACCTTTTGGACTGAAGAAGAAAATCTCTCGAGTATCTCCAACCCATACATATGAGAATTCCTTAAACAATTGTCTTGTTTTAGTTTCTTGTATTATCTAGAAATTTCCAGAGTAATATGCAAAACTTCGATTGTGAAGATATTTTAGTTCATCTATCATTATTTCAATGCAACATGCTTTATGAATAATGAAAGACAAATAAATGGATCCTGAGGATAATTAGATTTGGACAAATTATTGGAAGGAATGCGAAAAGATTAACCTGAGAACATATCTTTGCGAAGAAAAAGAATTCAAAGATAGTAAATAGGACAGAAATCAGATGCCCTAGATATCGCCTCTTGAGCGTCTATACACCAGCTCCATGAAGACTTTTTTGAGTTCAACATGTGTTTAAAATATCCAAAGTAATTCGTTGATGCCTCGATATGTAACATACTTCACTTCTCGTCGAATCCAATATAGCAAGGTCACTGTATGAGTTTCCAAATTTGAGCTGCCTTTTCGGGTTTTCAACTCAAAACTCCTTTGGTCTCAAGGTGCCCTTTGCGGGTTTTCACCTTGGCCTCTCCATTTTTCTTTTTTTTTTCTCTTTTTTATTTTTTTCTCTTTTTCTTTTCTTTTTTTTCTTTTTTTTTTCTTTCTTTTTTTTTGAAATAGAAGTCCCAAAGTGCTTTTTGCAGTTTTCACCTTGGCTTCCCTTCTCCTTCAGACAAAGTACTCCTTGACCGAGTCCGAATTCACTGGATCAGATAAATTCTTCCTATCCATTTCTTGTCAAAATCAGTGCACCTCTAGAGAAAGCCCTCTTTGCAACATATGGCCCTTCCCAATTCGGCATCCTTTTGCATGGGAAGGATCTCTTTCAGCACAAGGTTTCCTTTATGGAATTTTTTTTGGATGAACCTTCTTTGTCATAAGTCTGTGTCATCCATTCTTGGTACATTTGCTTAGGATGAATACTTCAAGTTAAGTTTACTAGAGGTATTCAATTCTTGACTCTATCAAAGCTTGGAGGAAAAATCTTGATTCATAAACTCATGAGAAAGGGATTGCCCCAGCAACAGTCCTGGCTGTTGTTTATCAAACCCTACAAAAAGATGGTTCAATGATTCTCAGCAGACAAGAATGAAGTTGCTGACTTTATCCTTCAACCTAGAAAGTTGAAGTACAGAGATTACTCTCGGAGCATACATCCCACCATGACTCGATGATGTTTCTGAAGCATCCCTAATCTTCATAAATTGCCCCCAACTGTGAAGCTGCCAAATGAGCGTAGCAAATAGGAGCCACAACAAATATGGCTGTGATGTTCCTTTGATACATATAGGATAGAGAATGAATAAACTCTTGCAGATCATCAGCCGAAAACCCAACCTGGTCTAAGAGAACATGATAGTGAGTCTGCCTCGTGATTCCAATCATTCCAGCATGGGTACCAAGGTAAAAAATCGTTGTTCTTTGGATGGCATACTTTGTTGTCAATGACAGTACCATGTAGCACATTGTCAGGAGATCAATGCTAAAAAAACTTGGTATGATGGTTTTTCGTACAACAATAACCATAATCTTTAGGGTTCTACTTCTCGTCAAGGAACTTGCAAGCCTCAATAACTTGATCAAAACTTGATTGAATTGAGACTCGCTAACCCCATCCCTGAAAATAATGATTTGATCAGGTTTTCTCTTCCCTGAACTTGTATAGAAGTCTAAGAGAGCTTCCTTCATGATACCGTCATCCACTTTGTTAGAAACTGGTTTTGAAGAAAGAATCTATCATTTTAAGCTTCAGAGACTGCGTACGGCCTGATGCCCCATAGTTGGAAATCAATTGCCACCACCTGGAGCTAACCATTGTAGCTATTGACAACACATCAGACTGCTCAGGAAAATCCAAACAATGCACCCATTCCAAGGATGATGGTTGGAACCTTTGAAACAACTGTAATTGAAGGTGTTTGCCCCAGCGTAAGCATAGAAAGTAGGCGGTAGTTTCTTATGCCAATTTTTACCAGTCTCGGTCATCTTTTGTAATTTGTTTTTTTCTTTTTCTTTTCTTTTGGCAACCTTTGTTGTACTATGGTATGGCGCATTATCTTTGAAAAGACTGCAAACTTTTGGCATTTGCAGTTATATATAATCTTTTTTCTTTTCTTTTTTTTGAAATGGATGACTTTTGACTTTGTAATATTGGCATATGAAGCTATCTCCCCTCCTAATGGAGCAGTTGATGTCCACAAAAATGAGTCATTGTCAGCTTGAAACTTTTGACGAGCTCGGGCCCATAACATACATGCCCCATAAGTCTTGACTCCCTTAAATTTGGCATTCATTGTACAACTGATGCGATCCCTTTTCATGGTGGACCAACAGTGCCCCAAAACCTCATGTTTATTCTGGCAATTGCAAATCCCCCTGCATATGTTTTTGGACCACATTTTTGAATTCCCATAATAGTCTCAACAAGGTCTTGTCTTGTCTCCTCAGCTAATTCCTATTTCACAATCTTTCCTTCCTCTAAGGCTATATTTCCTACCACCACTTCATGGGGTAAAAACCATTTTCAACAAATTCAGAAACAAGTTACAATTTCTGTCACCTTCAAAGTATTGAGATTCCTCTAAACACATATGGCACTCAAAAGGAACTCTGAATCTGTAGTATCGTTGCTCGTGTCATTGATATCTAGGGATCTATGATAGCCACACAAAAGAATATACAAGGAATAAATGAATTCAAAAATGACTATTTACATGAAATGAAAATTTATAAAGAATGTCAAAGGTCAAAAGAATCAGAATGAAAGAATATTCACTCGGATGAATAATAAAAGTATGTTTTATTGAAAATAAAAATGTTTGAACATGAGCCCACTTCTCAAAAGGAATCTCATTACTCCTAGGCTTTAGAGCAACAATAGTGTTCTGAATATTACTCCGTAAAATTCCTAAAGATTACAGGAAGTTCTTCTGCAGTCCAATTGTTTAAAGAAATTCCCGGTTCGTAAGGGCGAATGCCCTCAAGGTTTCTTTGTTCAGTCCCTTCCTCATGTATGACATTGATGGGATGATTTTCATTGCCGAACACCCCCTTCTCCGGGTAAGCTATCCCTCCTGACACAAAAGTCGAGGACATGTAAGGGAACGTCGTTAATTCCCATTCAACTTCTTTTTCACTCAGCCGTGACCCTCTTCTCTCTCTCTCTTTTCTTTCTCTTTTTAATAACTTTAACTAATTAGGGTCTTTTTATAGATTTCAATGCATTTGATGTGATGCAATGTAAATGCATGAATGCAAAAGAAAAAGAGATGTTGATCTTGAATTCAATTCCATTAGAATAACTTTTCTAGAAAACAGATTTCTTTACATGAAAATAGATTACATATGCGATCTTGTCTTTCATAGTCCAAGTAAATGCTGATCTTTTCTTCATGGTCGAATCCTGTAAATTCTCCAAAAGATGCCTTTGCTAGCTCCTTGCTGCTTAATCTGAGCCTCGATCTCTTGCTCACTTATCTTCATGATACTCATCAAAAAGTGCCGGCTCTTGGATAATCTTCGTTGGCAATTAAATCAAGTCATGTATTCCTTCGTGGACTTTCGGCTTTCTCTCGTCATGCTCTTGGATAACCTTTGTTGGGTTGAATCTCTGGAAATTACATCATGTATTCCTCCATGGACTACCAGCTTTCTCTCGTCGTGTTTACTTGGACTATATTCAGACGACTATAATCTACTTTATCAAGAAATTTGTTTCCTTATGACAAACTATTCTATTTAGGAATCAAATTTCGAATCAACACCTTCTTTTCTTTGATGTAATGTAATGCAAATGCATGAATGCAAAAAGGTATCGATCTCGATTCAGTTTCATTTCAGAAAACGTTATTTAAGGAAAAAATCTTTTCATAAAACGGATTACAAATACGCTTTCGCTCGTAGGCCCAAAGTCTTAACCCTATCTAATAACAAAGCTAACTCTCAACCTCTATCTGAACTGTAGCTCATATTAGTGCTCAACATGCTTGCCCTTTCTACCAGTATCTATAAATGATCAGCTATCTCTTGAATTTGAATTATAGCTTCACCTATGAAGTAAGCTCTACAGCCAAAGACACCTCCTCCAATGTCTGTGAAGTTGCTCTAATTACCTTGAAAGAAAGATTAGTGAACAAGTAGGCATTCCAGCTTCGCAGCATACTGCCTTAAAATGATATCAAACATCCTCAGTGCTTCTTGAGAGTCTTAAATTTCTGCCTCCACAGAATATTTCGAATTGCTTGCATGGGTATCTTCGTAGCATAGCTAATCTCCATTTTAAAGGTCTTTAAACGATATGTTCTTCTTTAATCTCTTTCTTTCATGCTCATTTGGGTTGTCCTGGTCATCAGGGCTTACATTTCCATTATTTCTTATAAGTACAACATCCTAAAGTACCATAGTAAATTCCAGCTTGTTGTTTGGTAGCGGTCCTATAGTAAGTGAGCCTTTCTACCATCATAAGCAAAATTCTTTCCATCCAATTCAATTTTGTAGGTCTTAAACCCTTACCATCCACGAGGTGACTATCTTCATCTGTAATGGTAGAAGTGTCCATCAGTACTCCCCACGCTCACCTTGAATTGTTCATCTATCTTCATGTCAAGCAAATATTGCAATTCCCCATAACTATTGTAGAACAACTGCTTGGCTTCGTTACTCCATTAATCCCATATTTCCTTTAACTCTTGGAGGTTATTTTGTATCACACTAATGAGAGTGTAGTCCCATAATTCTGATATGTATCCTTCGATGACACTATTTCCTTTTTCTATCTGGGTTTTTTATGACCAAGCACAAACGAAAGAGTTGTCCTCCACTTTATGAAGATATTCGCTCTCTATTACAAAACTTTCTAACTCAGAAATCGAACCTTGAATCGACACCTTTTAATGATAAATGACATGCAATGATAGCAAAATAACAAAAACAAGTCAGTGTCACATATATAAAAAAAATATAATAAATAAGAACTTATAAAGGTAGGCACTAAAGGTCATCATCATACTACCTGGGGCAAGCACTTAAAGTTCACTATATGTAGTTCGGTTCTAAAGCAAGGGTACCTAAACCAGCAGATTCCTCGATCCTTACCAATTATAGGCTCATATGGACTAAGTTCGGTTCAGGAGGACACATTTCCCTATGGCCATGCGGAGATGAAAATCTCACGAAGACATAGGTACGGATGTATCCCGGAAGCAATCCACTAGCCCATGCGGAGGTGAAAACCTCACGAAAGCATAGCTTCTTACTCCCACTTAAGGGTGTGACCACAACGGTCATGCAAATGCAATATGTGCGTAAACAATAACAAACGTATGCAACTAACACATGTAACAATGACATATTTTAAAAAATTTCCAAATTTCTGACATTAAGACAGAAAATAATCAATTTTCGGCTTGACTCTCTTATACGTCCCCAGTGGAGTTGCCAAGCTGTCGAAACCATTTTTTAAAGGGGGTGTTTGAAAAACGGGGATCGACTTTTGAAAAACGAAAACGGGAGTCGCCACTAATCTTTTTAGGTGTGGTTGGATCACCTTATAAAATGTTTTGTTTTAAAACATTAATTTTGGTCTACAAAATTATGAGAAAAATAGTTTCGGGAGTCGGTTACGTACGAGGAAGGATTAGCACCCTCGTAACGCCCAAAATTGGTACCAAATTGAATAATTTTTTGTCTTAATGTCAGAAAATTTGAAAAGATTTTAAAACTTGAACAATTTAAAATTGAAACTTGAGATTCCTTTGTTCCGAAAGTATACAAACATCACATCCAGCATGTTAGGACACGATGTTTTAAATCCTCGTAACTAAAATTATCTCATGATTTTGAAAATTTATTAAAAGGATATTTGGTTATTTTGTCAAACGAAAAAAAAATCGCAACCCAGCATGTTAGGGCACTATTTTCCGAATTTCTAAACACCAAACATTGCCTTATTTAAGAAAAAACTTTTTCAATTAAATGAAATATATTTTTTAAAACAATGAATAATATAGAATTTAATAAAAAAATAATTTGATATAAATACTAAAATTATTAAAAAATAAAATATAAAAGAGAATTAAAAAAAATTAAGGAGATAGGGATTAAATAAAAAGGTTGAAAACGAAGATGAACAAAGAATAAATAAGAACAAACCGTAGAAAATAAGAACGCAAGAAGGAGAGAAATTTGAGTGAATGCTCTCAAGAATTCTTATTGCTTCCCAAAACTCAAGTGAAGTCAAGTTGTTTTACAATGAGGGGAGAGGCCTCTATTTATAGTTGAGCCTCCCCAAATCTAACGGTACAGATCAATTACATCAACGGTTAAGATTAAAGGATATCTCCAAGATTACAAAATCATATCTTTTAAGATTGTATATCATATCTAAGATTGTATCATATCTAAGATTGCAATCATATCTAAGATTGTATCATATCTAAGATTGCAATCATATCTAAGATTGCAATCATATCTAAGATTGTATCATATCTAAGATTGCATATCACGTCTAAGATTGCATATCATTGAATATTATATTTCCATATGAGTCAAACTTGTAGATGGACCTTAAATCTTTTCAAGTAATGGGCCATTCCGATCGGGCCAAATTATATTTGTAATTTTGGACTGAAATCTTCGTTTTTGGACTTATTTCTGGGCCCGGGCAAAATTGAGTGTCTACAGGTGTTATACAAAATGGTTTTTGAGACAGATACGAATCGGTTTCAAAAGGTTTTAGATTGCTGTGTTGATGAAGCCTAAAAAGTGTTTTTTTACGAGAAGCTTAATTACGGATAATATGATCTTTTCTTATAAAATTCTCCATACATTTGAGCAAAAAAATTGTGTAGGAAATGTCTTATGATGTTGAAACTAGACATGAGCAAAGCTCATGATCGTGTTGAATAAGTTTTTTTTAGAAGGATGATGGTTAAAATGGGTTTTGCTGAGTCATGGGTTGAATTTGTGATGCAGTGTATTAGCACTGTCTCTTATTCGATTGTCTTGTATGGAGTAGTGGGAGAGATGTTCAAACCAGAGAGAGGTTTACGATAGGGGGATCCATTAAGTACTTTTCTTTTATTAATCTGTAGTGAGGGGCTCTCGACACTTATGAGATTGGCAGTTGAGGAAGGTATGGTGAGAAGGGCAAAAGTAAGTAGAAGTGGATCACGAATTTCTCAAATTTTTTCATAGATGATTGTATTTTATTTAGGGAGGCTACTAACAAGAGGGCTAACATCCTCAAGAATATTCTAAAGTCAATGTCTCAATTGTGGGAAATCGACTATGTTTTTTAGCCCAAATACTCCTGATGGTGTCAAGAATTTAGTTTCGTAGAAACTGGGTGTTCGATGGTCTGATAATCTTGAAAAATACTTAGGCTTGCCTAATATGGTAGTCCGAGGGAAGCATTTCGAATTTTAAGGGTTAAAAGATCATATTAAATCGAATCAACTATTGAAGCATTAAACATTTGTTTCAAGGGGGTAATGAGATTTTTATAAAATCAGTGCTATAGGTAATACCGATCTATGCAATGACTTGTTTTCTATTACCCAAATCTCTTTGTGAGGGTATAGAGAAAATAATGGAAAATTTCTGGTGGCAAAAAGGGCAGGGTAAAAAAGGTATCCATTGGTGTAAGTGGAGATGGCTTTGTGAGTTGAAGGAAAATGAGGGCCTTGGTTTTCGTTGTTTAACAAAATTCAATTTAGCTCTTCTTGCTAAATAGGGTTGAAGGTTAATTAGCAATCCAAATTCATTATTAGCTTGAACATTAAAACCTAGATATTATCCGAATTCAGACTTTTTGAGCGTAGGTTTAGGAAATATACCTTCATATACCTAAAAGAGTATTTAGGCTACAAAAGGCCTTCTAAAAGCTGGGCTATGCTGGCAGGTCAGGATAAGAACGAAAATCCAAGTGGAGGAAAATACTTGAGTGCTAGGAGATGTGGGGTTCAAGATACAACAAAGAATTAATGATCTGAATATTAGGTTGGTTGTTGATTTAATTGATGCTAATAAAAAGGTATGGAAAGAAAATACAATTAAAGATACCTTCGATGATAATGATGCAAAAAGGATTCTATGCATTCTGTTAGAAAAAATTCCCACATGATAATTAAATGGTATAGCAAGAGAGGCGTCAAGGGAGTTTTCAGTGAGAAGTGGGTACAAACCCCTTTTACAAGGTATTCTCAATCCTATGGTAGATTACAATCATAATGAAAATACAGATTTTTACAGGAAACTCTGGGGCCTAAATCTACCTCCTAAGATTAAAATTACAACTTGGAGAACTACTATGGATTTCCTACCTACTCTAATTAATTTGCAATACAAACGATTAACTGCAGAAGTTATTTGCCCAAGATGCGGGAGGGAACTAGAAACCAGAGAACATATCTTTCGGGATTGTCCTATAACAAAAGAGACTTGGAACAAATTTTGGTCACAGGAGTTGAAAAATTTAGATTATATGGAATGGTTTACCTAGGTTTTGGCGCATAACTCTAATGAGGTGTGCAAAATGTTTGTTTGTGCATTATGGGTAATATGGACCGAAAGGAACAAATAGGTGCATGAAGGAAAAAAAAATCAAGGGCATATACCAAATATTTCATCATAAATTACATTTGATAATTGAATGAGTTAGAGAAATAGTTACCTGTCGATAATCAAGCCAGTGAAAGATGAAGACGTCCAGAGCTATCCGTTTGTAAAATAAACTTTGATGCTGCATTCAATAAAAAAAATAGCTCTTATTCGAGAAAAGTGGTACAAGACTCAAGTGGAGGGATTTTGGGTTCGAAAATAGTGATTAATGATAGTATACCCACGACGTTTGCAACGGAGGCCATTGCATGTATGTAGGTGGTTATCTTAGGCAGGGATTTGGGTATAACAATGGTGGAAGTTGAAGGGGATACATTGTTAGTGGTCAAGAAAGCTTAAAGTGAGGGCATGGATAGATCGACACTCCGAGCTTACATTGTGACGCGAAACAGTTAAGTGAAGGATTTCAAAATTGTAGATTTCAACATGTTTTAAGGAAGCCTAACGATTTAACTCATTTTTTTGGCTAAGAAAGGGTTGAAAAGGGTTGGAACAATGACGGAGGAGATTAATCAGGGTTGGGAGACAAATTCAAATAAGATATTTTAAAGGAGATAAATGGTATGAGAGGTTTCATTAGAGAACTCACAAAAAAGATGATAATGCCAAAAGTTTCTCCATGAGTTATTTGTTGTTTTAGATGGGTTAAATGCTTCTAGAGCATAACAATTCATTTAAGGCTGGATTTGTTTTTATTGTTTTATTATCTTTATTTTATTTTATTTTTTTGGACGATTTGGTTCTAAGCCCAATAATTTGGAATGGGCTTTGTTATTGGGTAATATTTCAATCCAACTATTATTTTAAAAAAAAAAACTATAAAAATCTTGATTGTCATGTCAAAAGAAAGTAAAAGGATGCAATTCTTCATCAATTGTTTTAATATGTGTAGATTTAGAGTAATGTTACATTTATAATTTTAAATATAAAATAAAATATTACATGTAATTATTATATATAATAAAAATATTAAAGATGTTTTTTGTATTTGGTTTGGGCTAGGATCAAGTTTGAAATTTCTACTCAAATCTCGACTGGTTTAGAAAATAGGCTTGTTTATTCATCTAAGTATGCTTTTTGAGTATTATGTTTTTATCCAAATTCTTACAGTTATTGATCGAATAGCTCAATTCTTGGATAGCTCTACTTTAATAAATTGGATATTAGAAAATTTAGAGTTAAAATTGAATTACCATGACAACTACTCAAATTAAGTAAAATGGATTATTTATGAATAAAAACTATACAAATTTTAGTATTTTGAACATGTAAATAATGAGAATATGACATAAAAACAATTTTTCCTCTAAATTAGACTATTGTGATAAAATGTACACAATATATCATGAATTAATATGAACACGATATGAATAGAAAAATAAATTTTTAAATGGAATCACTATGAAAAAAAAGATATGAAAAAATATATAAAAAATGTAAGTACGTATGGTTGTAAGTTTTGGTAACTTGTTGTGGTTTTCTTTGTGGGCACACATTCTAGGACAACAAATAGTAAATGTTGAAAAGAATACAAGTAGATTTGGCAACTCGGTTCGATGCAGTAATGACTGACAACTTATAATTATTAAATGCGTCTACCATAACCCTCTGACAAACACCCATGGATAATTGTGAGGCATTGCCTAAAGAAGAAATCCACTACTAAACTCACAGTAAAAACAATGATTTAAGCTCTATCTACCATAACCCACACACGACACTCATGAATAATTACAATCTCATATTCGTACATTTAGTATGAACTCTCCCTAAGGAGTCCTTCCTATCGAAAACCATTAACACTCAACAAAATTGGAATTTCAAGGAATAAAATCCCCAAAAAAATTTATCAATTGAACAAGTTAAAAACCCTCAACTTTCTATAACATAAAGGTGAATTACATAATGCAAAATAGTTCCTTACTATGAACATATGTGTTCGATGAAATCCCCTTGCTTTTCTCATGAAATAGCGTCTTTTTAAATAGGTTGCAAATGTTGAGTTCTCTTGCTTAAGCTTAGAATATCTTCCCTGTAAAGTGGGATAAAAGGTTTATCAATCCTCTTTTTTTAATATATTATCTCCAAGCCTTTTGTATAATAAATTATATTCAAGTAATTTGAATATATTATATCCAAGGTCTATCTTCATTTTTAAGGCTCAAGCTTGAGCAAGGACTTATTTAAAGCTTGCTATTGAGTTACCTTTTGAGATAACTATAAGAACTTTTCAAGGGTCATACTTGAAATATAACTTTTCAAGACTTTCAATTCTCCTCATATGATAGGGATAACTTTTCTTTTTGTTACAAATGAAATTCTACTCTCTTTTTTTTTACCTATAAGATAATCATAAACATGAAGATAAATAATAAGTAAAAACTGTTAGCTAACAAAATTGATGCATGAGCAACTTGTGGTTCATCATGTGGGCACAACTTGTACCACAAGTCATTACGAATTAACAAACACAATATGCATAGATGAACTTGTTAAAAACTATATATAATAAGTACAAAAAATAAAAAATTATAAGTTTATAATAATTTGAATACACGAAAAAATCATAAATATATTTAGAAAAGACTTTGGCTTCCCAAATGGAAAATGATTTGTTGTAATTTAATACGTCAAATTAGGCTTTCCATTACACTTAAAGACCTTATTCTCAAGCAAATTAGGTGTCTTTTCTTTAATTTTGTTGATTTTTAGTTTTGTTGTTAATAAATTACTTTTTTTAATTTTATACCATATTTTAGACCCAAATTGGTCAATTGTACCATAGGGAACCTAACAATGAGATTGAGTGATGTAAAGAGTCAATAATGGCCCGAACATGAAAAAAACATCACTTAGAAGGGGTGTATCACAATATTGAGGCATGAAAGTCGTGATACCCCTGACAGTGATGAAATGAAGAAAATTAACGCCAACTACAATGATCTCACGATACTGAGACCCGCAAGACTCCCAATTTCAAGATTGTTGTGGGTGTCGTAATACCCAAACATGGGTATCTCGATACTATTGCCCAATGGGTGAAAAAATTGTTAGGGCAATTTTATGTCCAAC
This sequence comes from Gossypium arboreum, assembly GCF_025698485.1. Taxonomy (NCBI): domain Eukaryota; kingdom Viridiplantae; phylum Streptophyta; class Magnoliopsida; order Malvales; family Malvaceae; genus Gossypium; species Gossypium arboreum. The sequence goes on along the minus strand of NC_069073.1, from coordinate 5,400,612 downwards.
AAGCTTAAGTATATTTTCCATTTAAGGGCATAATGGTCAATGTTAGGTTAAATGTTAGTAGGCTATAAATACAACTTTGTAAGCCTTTGTTTTCAAAGATTTTTGGTAGCTTAACATTTTACTTAGTTTTATATCTCTTGGTTTAGGGTTTTCTTTTCCTTTTCTTTTTTTTTTCATTTTTTAGGTTAGGCTTTCTCTTCTTCTTTTTTTTTTTAAATTAGATTTTTCTTTTTGTTTCATTTCTTCCTTATTGTTAAATACTATGCAAAAGGGAGATGATCAAACTCTTGTGTTTCAATGGATTTTCATCAATCAAACAAGCATTTTCTTTAACTCTTTACTTTCATTTTATGTCTACTATGTGTTTGATAAAATGTTTATTTTGAATTTAAGTATAATTATGTGCTAATTTGTTTAATGGTTGATTGATTGGTTGTTTGTTAGTTTAAGTTAATGTTTATTCTTGATTAATTGATTGTTCGAATATAACAAAATGCTTAATATGCTAGAATTGATGGCTCTAGTGGAAAATCTAGATAAGCGAGGAGAGCTTAGGTGATATCATCTAGTATAGGATGAGACCGAGAGGAGATCCCTAACTAAGAGTGACAAACAATATAATTGATATAGGTTTATTAACTTAGCTAGCTATTAACAAATCAACCAAACATCGTTTTATCTTTTACATTATCTAAAGCAATAAGGAATAAAATTTGATTAGATAGTTTAATTAATATCTTAAATTTAGTTTATAAACAATTTATTTTGGAATTTGCACTAATAATTTTCGACTCGATTAGATTAGTAATTGCTTAATTTGCAATTAACTTGATAAAAATATTTATCGGCAATCCCTTAGGTTCGACCTCTTGAATACTTCAGTGTTCCATTGGACACTATAAATATTACAACTGACATTGTATGCTTGTAGTTCAAACCGCACATTTAAAACAATCTTAAAGGTGCGGTTTGAATTGCAAGCATACAGTGTCAGTTGTAATATTTATAGTGTACGATGGAAAACCAGAGTATTCCAAGGGTCGAACTTAAAGGATTGTCGATAAATTTTTCATCAAGTTAATTACAAATTAAGCAATTACTAATATAATCGAGTCAGAAATTATTAGTGCAAATTCTAAAATAAATTGCTTATAAACTAAATTTAAATTATCAATTAAACTAACTAATCGAATTTTCTTCCACTTTAGACAATGTAAATGACAAAATGATGGTTGGTTGAATTGTTAATTGCTAGCTAAGCTAATAAACCTATACCCATTATATTGTTTGTCACTCTTAGTTAGGAATCTCCCCTCCGTCTCATCCTAGACTAAAAGATACTACCTAAAATCTCATCTCAGTCTCACCTAGGCATATATATTTCCTTTTAGTCTCACTATTCAACACAATTATATTGAACTATCTAAGGATAAACTTTCCTCTCGATCTTGTTTATCTAGATTTTCCACTAGAGGTGTTAACTCTAGCATATTAAGCATTGCGATATATTCAAACAATCAATTAATGAAGTATAAATATTAACTTAAACTAACAAACAACCAATCAACCAACTATCAAACAATTTAGCACATAATGAAACTTAAATTCAAAACAAGTATTTTATCAAACACATGGTAGGCATAAAATAAAAGTAAAGAGTTGAAGAAAATACTATTTGATTGATGAAAACCCATTAAAGCCAAATAGTTTGATCATCTCCCTTTTGCATAGTTTTCAATAATGAGGAAGAAAGGAAACTAAAAAAATTAAAATCTAATCTAAAAAGAAAAGAGAAAACCTAACCTAAAAAATGAAAAGAAAAGAAGAGGAAAAGAATATCCTAAACTAAGAGCTATGAAACTAAGTAAAATGTTCAGCCACCAAAAATCTTTGAAAACAAAGGCTTGTAAAATTATATTTATAACCTACTAATATTTAACATAACATTGACTATTATGCCCTTAAATGAAAAATAGACCTAAGCTTGTTGGACATAAAATTGCCCCTGTAGTTTTTTCACCTGTCAAACAGTGATATCATGATATCGAGGCTTGGGTATCACGATACCCACAATAGTTTTGAGATTGGGAGTCTTGGGGGTCTCGATATCACAATACCATTACTCGGTATCACCATATCACTATAGTCAGCCTCAATTTTCTTCACTTCAACACTATCAAGGGTACACAACTTTCATGCCTCAATTTTGCAATACCCCCTTCTAAGTGATATTTTCTTCACGTTCAAGTCATTATTGACTCTTCACACCACTTAATCTCATTGTTAGGTTCCCCATGACACGATTCGCCAATTTGGGTATAAAAAATGGCATAAAAACAAAAATAATTTATTAAAAATAAAACTAAAAATAAAAAAAAATAAAAATAAAAATAAACCTAATTTGCATGAGAATAAGCTCTTTAAGGTTAATGAAGAGTCTAATTTGATGTATCAAATTATGGCAGATCAAACTCCCCCACACTTAAATCTTTGCTTGTCCTCAAGCAAACGTATAAGAAACATGCATAAAAAACGACCCTTGAGCAATAAATGGATATGTACAATGTAATAAATTCTTCTACAATACAACTTAAGAATATTACATTGCAAATTCACAAATTTGAGAGCAAATCAGTTCACAAAGTTACAAGATAAACAGAAATAGAGGTAATCTTATCAAAACAATAATTTTCACATTATTTTGTCAAAATAAGGTATGTAGATATGATGTATATATATATGAAAGAATCTAACTTATTAATTTCTTATTAAGTTTCACAAGTTTCAATTTTCCGAATATCGATAATAATGTCACATTGGGCTTTTTAGCTTGTAACATTCTAAGGCTTGGGTCGGTATCATTTCAAAGAAAAGATCAGCTCAAAATGGTTCAAGCACTATGAATAGCATAACACATGACATTGCTCCGAATTCCCCCCATATGTAATCATTAAGGTCACCACCTTATTTCTCCTTCTCTCTCCTTCTTATCTCTCCAATAACGTGGAAGAAATGATTCGATATTGGCAAGTATAAACAACTAAGCAAGTACTTGTACACTATGATCGTGAAAAGATAACTTTACGCTCTTTAATTGATTTCTATTTTTGAGCATCGTTTTTGAATTTTTTTTTGCTCTTTTCACTCACAATGTTCTTAACTCTAACAATGCTTTTTATTCATTCATTTTGCTTTTGACCATCACCATACTTTTATTCACTCATATTTTTCATTTTATGTACATTTTATAAGAATCTATACATGCCATATCGAACCATCTCTTCACTACTTACTCAAATTCATTTTTATGAGCTCCAAAATGTTTCTACCTAACCCTCAATGTCAATGGCCTAACATCCATTCTATAGTGCAATTCAAGATTAGAGAGTGTGAAAGGTTGAGTTTTTTACTCACTTTAGGCTCGAGGTCTAGAAAAAAAGTAGGCTCATGAAGAAAGAATAATTAAATACTCAAATCACGGGAATTAAGGATAACATAGCATAATGGTTGGTCATTTAAGCTCTAGGCTAACAAACAATACCTTAGGTCATCCCTTAACAATTCAATGAGTATAAGACCAAAGCATTCTTATACTTATTTCCATGAATAATTTTGAATTCTAATGCATCCATTTATACGTTTATCTACACACTTATTAATCATTTGGAAAAAAATTCACTTTTTTAACTACATCTACCCTGTTAGACAATTTAACCAATTAAACTAAATAATTTATTCACAAAAAATAGAATTCATCAATCATCATACAAAGTTTGTACAATCAAATAATCAATTGTACAATAGCATACCACAATTCACCAATTATCAATCCAATCATGTTCAAGCACCATGCAAAAATTGAAATAAAACTAAGACAAACACTTAACCATAAAAACATTGACTGAACATGAAATTTTTCTATGAATGCCCCTACTTAAATTACACATTGTCCTCAATATCTCCCCTACTAAAGATTAGTTTTAAAAAACTCATTCGATTTAAGACTATGTATAGCAAAATGGTGGAGTAGTCCTCAAACTTCGTTAAAGCTCTCAATGTTGTGTAGTTTTCGGTGGGTAGACCTACATAGAAAAAAATAACAAACACACCAAAAATAAAATAATCAAACTATGCAAGAAAACGAAACAAAAAATACAAAAATTATTAAAGTCCTTCATAGTTGTGGTGATCCATCTTACCACCGCAAAATAACTTCCATGAGGTTCTCGACACTTTGAATCAGCGTTTATTCTTCATTGTTAAGACAACGACCTCCTCTTCGATCTTCGAGACAGCCACATCATGAGCCACTTCTCTCCAAAGCCTAACCATATCCAAAATCCATTCTAAGGTATTATAACTTCAGGCAATATGGACTCAATGTCATATAAAGTCTTATTATCTTAAACTGTAGTTTCTGCATCGGAAGAAGAATGCATGTGATCATGAAGTACGTCGATTGGCTCATCCACAAAAATAGTCAGAAAGTGTGTTGGCTCCTCCATACCTTCACTTAGTTCCCGGTTTAGCTTCTTCCTCTATAACTAACTATATTCCTACTTCTACTCTTACTCCTAATCCTATGTCAATTGGAGTGAAGACACCTTCTTTCATTTCCAGAACTTGGTCACGGTCTTCAACTCTGAACACTTGTTGAATGCCCATGCTTAAGTCATCATGTTCAATAACGGTGAAATGGCCCTCATCCTTGAGCTCGGGAATATCATACTTAACCTCTTCTATTAGAGTATTCATTGTGGCTCGGTATTGGACAATTTCTAATATTTGCTCCAACATTTTGGACATGGAAAACACAATAGTTTGTAACGAAGACATGCTCTCCTTCAACATTCCAATCCGTGTAGCAAGGGATGGGTCTTCCATGTACTCTTCACTCTCCATATTACTTTTCGGATAGTAATATAGGGAATACGAATATATGTTGGATAATTGTTCGACAACCCTTAATTATAGCTTCCCATCTCAGATGCATATCCATATAAACCATAAGGATGCTCATGTAGATACTCTTGCCTTCCTAATTGTCATTATAACTCCAATGGTTCGTCGAATCTCTATTGGTTGAACTTAACTACTCGTCATAGTTGTATTGGTCTCCCGACCACCTATATCCATTGCTTTTAAACATGATTAAGCAAAATCTTCAACAAGGTAAATTAAAATAAAAACACAAAAATAAAACACTGTACAACAAAATAAAAAGCACTATCTAATTTCCTCGTCTTTCAACTAATATTGCCTCAAGGGAAACTAACTTGACCACACATTTACACTGTTACAATCCCCAACAACAGCGCCAACAACTTGACTGCCTCACCTCGTGAGTGCATACACCAGGGTTGAAAATCAACACAACTACGAAAATCAAATCAAAATAACTATGTATGGTGCCTGCAAGTATGACAAGTCAATTGTAATATTTATACTATTACAATGGAACACTAAAGAATTCTAAGAATCGAACTTAAGGGAATCAATGATTTAATGATTTTTATTTAACAAGTATGCAAGAAAGGATTCTAGCTAGCTACTCACCAATTTCTATAGTACAACAATACATAAATTGGAAATTAATTAACCTAATTAACTACTTAGCACAAAAAAGGACTAAATTGTAAAACATATACAATTAAACAAATAGCAATTAAATGAAAAATAGTGATTAGTTGCCTTCTATGTTGCTAGTTAATCTTCGAATTAGGGAACTAAAAAACTCCTAAATGACTCAATTTTACCTCTCAACCTTAATTTTACCAAGCTAAATAAATTAGTCTGGTTTATCTCTAGACCTCATCAAACTAACCTGGGGCTAAAGAATTGGTGCTCAATAAGATCTCCTCTCAGTCTCACTTACCTAATTTTTTTTAGGGTCATCAAGTCTAAGTTTTTGAAGTCTATTCAATCTAGTCCAGTTTTTAAGATTTAGTCTCTGTACCAAAAAATAACTTAACAACATTTCCATCAACCAACCACCTTAGATTTAGCTTTTCTTACTCATTTTCAAACACACAATAACAAAAATTCAAGCAAACAAAGCATTAACTTAAACTTAAAGAAAAGTGAATAAAAACCCAAGCTTTCTTGCAAAAGCTTGAAGAACACAACAATGGCAACAAGTTTGATGAATAAAAATACCAAAGATATGATTATTTAACAAGTAAAAGAAAGTAACGTTGAATGACATTAAATGAAAGGTTTAAACTGTAAATACAAGGAAAGTCAATGCATTAGAAAGCAATTAACACTAAGCTACAGTAAAACTAACTAGCTAACTACCAAACTAATTAAAAATCAGAAAAGTAAACTAAACCCTAAAAACATGAAAAAGAAAACCCTAAACCTCAACTAAAGAGATGTAAAAAAACCTAAAGTAAAAGCTCCCTATACTCTATACCATTTTGTTCTTATCCAAAAGTGGCTTTTAATCTGATTACAACCCAAAAATTGTGACCAATATGCCCCTCAATGTCTAAATTTGATTGGTGTTAAAATTGGACAAAGACTATCCGTGTAGTCATTTTTTGTCCCTGCACGACGATAGTATCGTGATACCACTATATGGGTATCGTGATACCTGCGACAATCTTGAATTAGGGCATTCTTAGGAGTTTAGGTATCATGATACCACTATAGATAACCTCAATTATTCTCATTTCAAAACTGTCAAAAGTTGTAGGAAAATCAATATACCATATGTCCACCTAAAAATTACATAATATAAGAGGAAGTTGCAAAGAGCTAAAACATATTAACATAACATATGTGCACTCAAAAATAACATAGAAGTGAGCCAAAGTTCCATAGAGTAAAACCTAACAAAAATGGGAAAGATTGTACCTAAAACATGGTAGAAAGTTGTAGCTCCCCAAAAATAGAAATCCAAAACAACATGGTGTATGTAGAACCCAAAAGTAATATGGAAGAGGATTTAATATAAAAATATAGAAAAAGCAAGAGTGACTTCAAACTTGAGCTTGATTGATGAAGAAAAAAATGGAAAATGCCATAATAATATAAATAAGTACCAAAAAAGCATAGCAAAATTAAACCAACACAATAGATAAGCAAGGTAGAATGGTCTAAGCTACTAAGCAAGATTCGTAAAGAAGGAAGAAACCAACATAAAATACCTAAAAAGTTAGGCTACAAAAGTATAGTGGAAATCTATAGAGCAATGTTATAGAGGTTGTAGAGATAAAACCTAAAACACATATGAAAACAAGGGAGAAAGTCAGAACTCTGTAGAAATGAAACCTTAAAACAACATGGGAGAGAGTCGTAACCCAGGAGAAATAAAACCTAACATAATATGAGAGAAGTTTCACACCAAAACAACATGAAGAGAATTGGAGCTCCAATATACAATACTTACAATTAACATGATAGTTGCATCCAAAAACAACATGAAGAGAGTTGAAGATTCACATATATGAGACCCAAAATCAACATAGTAATTAATTGAAAAATAACATGAAAAGAGCCGAAGCTCCATATATATGAGACCCATAATCAACATGGTAGTTGCATCCAAAAATAACATGAGAGTTGAGGTAATTTTGATTTGAGTTGCAGAGTGGGATTTGATAATGAAAAAGATGAAAAAAAATCAACATAACATATGTACACCCAAGAACAACATGATGGAAGCAGAGCAGGAACAAGATTTCAAGCTAGCTATAGAATATATTGATAAAGTCTAGAGAAATAAAAAAGGGATTGTAGGATAAAGGTTGCAGAATTTGGGCTTTAGAATCATCATTGCAAAATCTTGGCCATAGAATCAATGTCACATACTTGATATCACAAAATCGATAAGGGAACTTTAAGAAACCCGAAATGGTGGAAGCTTCAAGAAACCCAAAAAAATATTAGTGTTGAGGGAACTTAGAAAAATCCAAATATGGAGAACGCTTCAAGAAACACAAAAATAAAGATGAAATATGTTGGAAGAACTTTAAGAAACCTAAAAATGAAGATCAAATACGCTGAGAAAACTTAAAACTCCCCTCAAAATAGAGGATGCTTCAAGAAATCCAGATATTGAGATGGAATGAACTGAGGAAGCTTAAAAGATAAAAAAAAAATGTACGAAGATTTAAGGAACCCAAAACTAGAGAAAGCTTCAAGAAGTAAAAATAAAATAAAATGGAGATAAGATATGTTGAGAAAACTTCGAGAGAACTAAATATGGAGGAAGCTTAAAGAAAAATATAAAAAATTAAGAGAACTTTAAGAAAAGAAAAATAAACAAGAAAAACAATGTATAGGAAGAAACCAAAAAAAACAAAAAACAAAATGGGAGATATGATCCCAAAAATAACGTGGGAAGAAACTCCAAAAGAGAAACTAAGAGATGGAACCCAAAGAAAAATATGAAAGAACTTTGAGGGGTTTGAGCCATGGATTTTTGTTTGTATCCTATAGACAACGCCAAATGTTAATGTATATTTTTTTTTATTAGATTAAGTTTGGAGATGGATTTGAATGCTCTAGCATTCTTACAAGACAAAGGTAAACTAGTAGGCATAGGAGTTTGTGCTTTGGGACACTCTTTGATACTTAAGTCAGTTAAAGAACCTTGTAATAAAAAAAAAACAAGAAAAATAAAATTACGGAGGAAGAAGATGAGAGAGAAGAAAAACCTTTGTGGAAGGTTAATACTTTAAGCTTGTCATTTAGCTCGAGGCTAGTCCCTTAATTATTGTTGGTTTGCAAGATGGTCTCATATCGTAAGAAGTTGCGCTAATATTACTTTACAATGGATTCTGATAATATCTTAGCGCAACAAGATTTCATTGGTATGTGTTTCATAGTATTGTAATTGTGGTTTATGATACAATCAAAGAAATTTTATGTATAAATTATTTGTTCTATTTTGGCATAATTAGTACGCACTTTTATTTGAGAATATATAATGAGTCTCTCATACCATGCCATAATTACATGTTAATCAAAGAACGCATTAAATTTTACGTGAAAACCCTTTCGAGAAAAAACTACTAACAAAGGAAAAGAAAATTCACCATGTCGAAATTTGAATGATACAAGAAGAGTATAAACTACGTCTATTTATGACTTTGTAAAATTATATTCTAATCAAAGTCAAATAAAAAGTAATGCGGTAAGGTTAAAATAATTTATACTATTCAACATCAAATAGAGAAAGTAAACTTCTATATAGATTTCACTTGTGCAGTCTATACTTCGCCTTCATAGATCCCCATATCTTACTACTTGTATTTTATTTTAAGAGGAATTTGGGTCACACAACTTCTAACAGATGTTATATTCCAAAAAAATGTTGTCCCAATAACTTTTAATTATTTCAATATCATAATTGTATTATATAATCTACCAAATTACTTGGGGCTTATCCAAATGAAGAAATAGTTTTTTTTTTTTTAAAGGGAAATGAAGTAATAGTGCCCACTTTCATAAGCCTTTCATCCTCGTTCAAAAATCCCAAATGTGGAGTAAGAGTAGCCCACATTTTAATTTTCAACCTACTGCTGCTGCATTCAATTCAAACTTTCTTATACAAATAATTAAATTCATTTTTCTTTTTCTTTCTTTCTAGGTGGGTCAGTTTGACTGGCATCGATACATATAAGAAAGTTGGGGCCTGAGGCATAGAGGGGAGGGGGGGGGGGGACCATCCCTCCCACAATTATTCTAAAAGTATTACTAGTTTCATTCAATCTCTCACTATGATAAGCTGCCTTTGTTTTTATCTCCTTTGTTCTCTTCTCTTCTCATTTCACTCCAACTAAGCTTTGCACTTTGCCCCTTTATCTCTCTCTTCTTTACTATTTGCCCTTCCAGTCACTGTGAAAGAGCAGACTTTTTCCTGCTACTACTGCTACTGCAACTTGAAAAATCCTCAAAGTTCTGTGTTCATCTTTTCATCACTTTATTGTTATTATAATTAGTTTATTACTTGAGCTTGTGTGTGAGTGTTCTTTCTTTTTCTCCTCCCTTTTATAAGAGTATTGATAGTTCAGTTTCACTTTCCCATTCTCCTGTCATTTCTTCACTTTTGGCTCCAGATTCTGAATTCTCACCAAAAACCAACTTTAACAGTGCCTTTTTGGGTGTTTGTGTTTTAAAGCTCTCCATCTTTTGCATTCTTTATTCCATTGTTTCAGCTGAAGATTCTTCATTTGAACAGATACTATCATTTCATATTTGGTGTTTTTTCACATTCTTGTTGAAGCCTTTTTCTTCTTCCATGAGAGAAGTTGAAATGACAGTACCTCATTTATTTAGATGCCCAATCAGTCTGGACTTGTTCACAGATCCTGTCACTCTCTGTACGGGTCAAACTTATGATAGATCAAGCATAGAAAAATGGTTAGCTGCAGGTAATCTCACATGCCCCGTTACAATGCAAAAGCTCCATGATCCCTCTCTTGTTCCAAATCATAACCTTCGTCATTTGATTCAACAATGGCGTCAAATGGATCACCGATTTGGCCCTGATTACTTCACTGCAATCGACCCTTTAGTCTCCCTCAAGCACTGCCTTCAATCCCCTCAATCCACCTTCCAAGAAAAACTTGAAGCACTGCAAAAGATCCAACTCCTTACCGATCAAACACCTTCTACAAATCCCTTTTTGATCCAAATAGGCTTCTTGCCTTTACTTTTGCAACTAAGTTTCCAAATGGTAGACCCTGAATTCTCCCAAGATTATATGAACTTTGTGGAACAAGGGCTTATTTGTGTTCTTAAGTTGCTTCCTTATGGAGAATTAGAGAGTTTGAATATGCTTAAACAAGAGTCTAAATTGGAATCTCTTGTAGTCCTATTCGAGCATGGCAGTGTAATGATGAAGCAAAGCTTGTGCCATCTCGTGGGGGTAATTTCATCATCCTCATCAACCAGAGAGCTTTGTGCAATGATTGGGAAACACCCAAGATTCTTAAATTTAATCGTCTGTGTTGTTAACCAAAATAATGAGGCATCCGAGACTGGAATCAAAGCCATTTCAGCACTGTGTTGCTTGGAATCAAATAGGGGAAAACTGGTTCAACAGGGCCTAATCGACGCCCTGGTAACATATATGTTAAACTCAGAAAGGAGCTTGGCAGCAATGGCAATGGCGATACTAGAGCAAGTGTTGGGGATAGAAAGAGCAAAAGAAGCACTGATAAAGAACCCAAACGGTGTGAAAGCAGTGGTGAAGATGGTATTCAGGGTATCAGAGCACGAAGGAAGTGAAAGTGCAGTTAACTCATTGATGATGGTGTGTCGGGAATCATTGGAAGCAAGGGAAAAAGCTATAGTAGCTGGAGTTTTAACACAGTTGCTGCTGCTTTTACAGAGCCAGTGTAATGGTAGGACCAAAACAAAGGCAACAACATTGCTGAAGCTGCTATGATCCATAGGGGACCCAGGACCAAACATTTACCATACCATGTGTTCTTTTAGGACAATTCATCACTGTGGGGCCTTTTTATATATACTGTATATTATATTTATGCATAAACATATCGGTTTGTGTGGTGTATTGGTAGGTTCCATCTTTCACTTATCAATATGCACAAAAATATCAATTTATGTAAGCTTTAGCAATCATTAAAGCATCCATATCCATTTAATAATACTTATCTACTTTAATTACTGTTTTAGCAATTCATGGCAATTTAAACATTTTTGAATCGACTAACAACATTGCTAACTGAGAAATCAACGGTTCATAAGTATCCTTTACAATAATATTAATTTAATCATTTATTTGAAATTGATATTTTTGTTTATATTTTAGAAGTGACCTCTTACCCGCCAATTAAATTCAAGTGAAGTTCATAGCCACCCCAAGTTTGATGGAACGTATATGAAAGTGGAAGGCAGTCAAAGTAAGCAAGAAGTAGGTAATATATATTAGCAAATGGATGCAGACTAAAATAGTCAATATAGTACTGGTGGACACATCATTTTTCTATTGAAATTGGTACATATCGGTATCAACTTATTTTAGTAAACTGTTTCGAATTTATCGACATTTTAACAAATATTTAACATATGAAATATTAGATATATTAAATGAGTTCGATTAAATAGTTTCAAATATAAAAATATTAATTGATTATATGTTGGAATATTTTCAATATATATATAGTATTCCAATAGTTGGAAATGAAAAGTTATAAGTAACCACGACATGATAAAATCTATTCTTCTTCTTCTTCTTCTTCTTATTCTTCTTCTTCATATCGTTTAATATTAAAGATTAAAAGTTAAAGACTTTGAAACAAGGATTCAGTTGGATATCTAATCACCATATACTAATAGTCTGATACGAAAAAGGTTCATCTACAAGATTATTGCTAAGGTGTTGGCCAACAGGTTAAAAGTCATCATTCCCGATTGTATAAGTCAAAATCAAAGCACCTTTGTCCTACGGAGAATGATTCACGACAATATTTTGATTGCACACGAGCTGCTTCACTACCTCCAAAGCTCTAGAAACGGTCCTAACAAAGGATGAGTCATCAAGCTTGATATGAATAAAGATTACGATCGAGTGGAGTGGAATTTCATTGAGGCAATCATGCTAAAAATGGGATTTGACAAATAACGGACTAACAAAATTATGGGCTGTGTTCATTCTGTTAAATACTTGATCAAATACAATAATATTTTATCGGACATTATTTTTATGTATCCTCTTGAGGATCCCCTTGATGGAAGCATCCTCTTTCCCCGTGATAAACCTCAAAAGTAACATATTTTAATCCCATGCTTGGCATATTTTTGGATGATTTATCATAATATTTAGTGAATTTGATACTCCTAATCTTTTAATTTCATGTTTTATATCCAGATGAACATAGGAAAGCGAAAAGTGCAAGAAAAAGGCTAAAAACGGACAAAATAGGTTTATTTCAGTGTTGCTCATAGCCCAGACACTTCCACACGGGTAATCCACACGTCCGTGTGAGATGCACGGGAAGAACACACTCCCGTGTGTCATGGCCGAGTCGACTTAAAACAATGTCAGAATTGTACACGGCCTGAGCACGATCACACGGGTATGCCATACAGCCATTCTATTTTGGGCATTCCAAAGTCTATTTAAACATACAAGAAGAGGATCAAGGGGGACACGGAGAGAATAAGGCAGAAAATACTCGAGGACAGCCATTGGAATCGGCTCGGTAGCAGGCTTTACTTCAAGACTAAAGATCTCCATTCAATTTCTACCGAAGTTTCTTGAGTTTCTTTATGTTTTGTTGTTTTCCCAATTTTGAGATGTTTTCCCCCATTGTTATGAACTAAACTCCCTAAATACCTAAGGGAGATGAAACCTAAGATAGATCTTATTATTATTAGAATTTTATGATAAATACTTGTCTTATTATTAATTATGAGTTTTAATCCTTACTTTAATATTCCAGGATATTAATTCAGGTTTTGATGTGCTTATTCAGTGGAGAAAAAGTCCCTGTTTAAGAGTAGATCTTCCATAATTAAGCAGATTTGCATGCAATCTTAGAGATAGGACGACATAAATCTTCCGGATTAGAGTTAAATCTAATAAGGGAATCCATAGATCGAGTTAATGCGACAATAGTGGTTTTAATTAGAAAGAGATTTCAATTAATCAACCTAGAGTCAGTTGTTTTTAGTCTCGAGAGAGATATTAACATAAGTTAGGGATTTCTACAGATTAAGTCAAGGGAACAAATCGTCTAATTCAAAAGTGACAAGTGAAGTCTAGGTGGATTCTTCCTTGGGTATTGTCTTCTCCATCGGTTTTCCAAAAAGTATTTTCCAACTTTAATCGTTGTCGTGTTCTTAGTTAATTAGATAGTTAATCTTAGTTTAAAATATCCCTTTAATTCTTAGGCTAGATAATAAAAAGATAGTAATTACTAGCACTTTTAGTCCTTGTGGATACTATATTTTCGGTCTCACCATAACTATACTACTGTTCGATAGGTGCACTTGCCTTAGTCGAATTTTTAGTTAGTTTAGCGACCATCATCACGTATTTGTTTTTATTTTGCATGGAAGCATTCTCGAGGATGCTTATTCATGCTCAAAACAATAATTCTTTAAGAGGTATTCGTGCTAGCATCAATGGTCCGAGGATCAATCATTTGTTCTTCGCTGATGATGCGCTCCTATTTGTGCGTAACAAAAAAAGTGATGTTGATTGCATTATTGAAATTCTTAGAAATTTTGCCACTGTTTCAGGATAAGAGATTAACTTTGAGAAATCCATGGTTTTGTTTAGCCCCAATACTTCAAGTGATTAAAGAAAAATATATGGTGACCTCTTTGGTATAAAGGTCATGGAGAAGCTGGATAAATACTTGGGCCTTCCCCTTTCTATAGGTAAAAAGAAAAAAGATGCTTTCATTGATGTTACTAATAGATTTTCATGTAAGATAAATAGCTGGACTAAAAGACTACTTTCATATGGAGGCAAAGGAGTTTCATCAATGCGGTGTTACAATTCATCCCAACATAAGCGTTATCTATTTTCTTAACTCCAAAGGGTGTGATCGAGGACCTTCAAACAAAGCTTAGCAAGAAGTGATGGTCTAGCAAGGATAAAGGAAAATTTTGGTCGATGCTCCCGTGGAAGACGTTGTGCCACCCCAAAGGAATGAAGGGCTTTGGTCAAACAAAGCTTTTCAACTTGCTCTTCTGGGTCGTCAAGTCTGAAGACTCATAAACAATAAATACACTCTCTGTTTTAAAGTGTTTCCTTCTAAATATTTTTCTGATGGTAATATTTTTAATGCCAAAAGGATAGACAAAGCCTCTTTTACTTGGTCGAGTATACTGCTGTTCCGGAGACTTTTATGAAAGGGTTTGGCTGGCAAGTTGGTAACGGTGACCATATTAATATTCAGGTGGACAACTGGGGAATGGAAGACTTAAATGGTGGTACCCTTAATTCTAATATGCTTAACTCCCATGTCAAAAATGTTAGAGATCTTTGGGCTGAGAATGATAGACGCTGAGATATTGATAAAGTTTACATGTTGTACAGGAAAGATTGGGGTGATAGAATTTGCAATTTACCCATCGAGAATGAGGACCAAAGAGATAGAATAGTGTGGTTTCATAACCCTCATGGATGCTTCACTTAGAAATCTGCCTATTCGTGGCTTCTTTTGAAGGAGATAGGTTTTGGTCCGTTGAGGTTCTATTGGAAGACCATTTGGAAGCTCGACACTTTACCTAAAATTCAGGTGTTTGCATGGCAAGTAGGACACAAGCTTCTCCCGCGAACGTCAAAATTGTGTCCATTAGAAATGGCTTTAATCAGGGATGTCCTAGATGTGGAGCTGTCACTGAGACCCTGTTACATGCTCTAAAAGATTGTACTACCTCTCGTAAAGTCCTCTCCATTGGTGATTGGGATACGAGCACAACGTTGAGGCAGTATGATCACTGTATTGACTGGTTTGAAGACATGATGAGAATCCTTGACAAGAGAGCAATGGCCAATTTGATGACTACATCATGAAATTGCTGGAATAGTAGAAATAATTTTATGTTCAAGGGTAAAGAAAACAAGGCGCAGACCATTTGGAGCATAAAACGAGTTAATTTTACTGTTAGAATTAGTTAATTGAATGAAATTATTGTTCTAAATCAATAATAGGCTGAAAATCGATGCATAGAGAAGTTACAGAATAGTTCATATACCTTTGTCATCGTTGTAGTTTAGTCAAGTAAGTTTGTACTATTATTTTTATGTTTATAACGATTCTTACATATTACATGTTTTATTAGAATTTGATCTAATGTTTTATTTATCTATTGAATGTTAAAAAATAAATAATAAATGAGTATAGTGAGTACGTGGTGTACTTGAATAACAGGCCTTTGGTAGGTGATTATTTAACAGGTTTTGAGCCAGTGATCATTTAACAGGTACTATGTACCGGTGATATAGACCATATTGACGGCTTGAGATCTTACATGTGTTTCGGATTCTCTACAGCTTGTGTGAGCAGCATCGTGAGCCAGTTAAAGTTCTAAAGTTAACTCAAATGAGTGATACCCTTTCGGTTACCTGAAATGGCATATTATTAGAATGATGATTTGGTTTATGATCATTTTTCATATGCCAGTTTGACGATATGAATTATCCAAGTATAAGTGTTTTTGGAAAGTTGAAATAATAGTAAAATGGAATATGATTTGAATTATTGTACTGCGCAATACTCACATGTTGTGAGTTATGATTGGCAGGAATTCTGTTAATAGCTTTGTGACAGGAACTTTTTTCATTAATCTATTTATTTGAATTATTAGGTTTAATTTGGTAGTCTTTATCATTTAATTGACGAACTTACTAAGCTATATGAAAGCTTACTCGAGTTGTTGTTATGTTTCATTGTAGATATTATTTTGTGGGAATCGGGAGATCGGATCAACCTGAAGAAATCACAGTATTGAGGATCTTGGTAGATATTGAATTCGACTTGGCTTATATGGCATGTAATTTGGTATGCTTATGATTTTGGTGAGTTTTACAACTCTTGGTATATGCATGCATGATCCCACCCTTAGCACAAGTGGGTATAAATGTGGGAGTCAAATGGTAAGTTGTTAACTTATATGTATGCTAGATATGGTCAAGTGTGAAAGCATGGAAGACTAACCAAGGTAAAGAATTGTTAGATGATTGAGATGTAGTTTCATGTTTAAGGTAAGGTATGATGAGATTGAGATAGGTTAAGGTAGTGATGGGATAAATGGTTACAATGTGATTTCATGTATGATATATTGGTTAGGTTATAGGTTGTCGATTTGGCATGTTATGTTGAATTTTGAATGTGTTTTATAGCTTGGAAACATGTGTCCTGAGATGGTATGGATATTTATGCTTTTGCATGAAAGATAGGCTTGTTTTGAGCCATTTTTAGGCACACACAGCCTGAGACACGAGCTGTCACACGATCATATGTCACACATAGGCAGCCCACATGGGCGTCTGCCCTGGGCGTGTTAGGTGCAAAGTTCACATGGGTAGTCACACGGGTAGAGACACGGACGTGTGACCTAAGTTAGTAAGTTACATGGGTAGACATATAGGCATGTGGAGTAGTTACACGGGTGTGTCGGATAGCCACACGGTCATGTTTAGAGCCACAATGTCTAAGCTCTGTCATACAACCTGGACATATGGCCATGTGACCCTTGAAGTGAAAATTTTTAGTTTTTCCCTAAAATTTTGTATTTGTTTCAAATTGGTATCTGATTGTTCCTAAACTATTTTTAAGGACTTGTAGGCTCGATTTAAGGCCCGTAAGTGTATGTTTATTTCATTCTAAGTTAAATATATATTTCTTAAATTAATCTGATAATGGAATGTTATTATTATGAATATTTCTGATTTATACGTAATACTCCGTAATCCTATTCCAACAATAGAAACAGATTATGGATGTTACAATAGAGCTGTTTTTTTTTCTAGAGTTTAGGCTGTTCTTGAACTTTTACCTGTTTAGAGCATTCTCCAAGATAGTGGTTACTCCCTACTTTGACGAACACTCTAGGAGTTTCTGCAATAGTTTTGCTTTTGTCTATGAAGCCTAGCCCTCCAATCTTTTAATCCATTTTTCTAGTTGCTATTATCACATTCAATTTGCCAGTGCTACAATTGAATTTCTCAATAGTCTGCCTTGTGTCTTTTAGCTCTTCTTCATGCTTTTCAACCCTTTTTAATTGCTTATCAAGCTTTATTAACTTTGCACCTACTTTTCCCTTCAAGCATGAAGACTTCTTTTTTCAGAAAATCATTTTCAATTAAAAGCTTTGAGTTAACTTCACTAAGAAGATTTCATTTTTCCAACATGAGATTGTAGGCTTTTAGAAATTTCTCATGTGTCTTCTCTTCATTTCTCTTCATTGGTTCATAATTAGAAACATTTGATTCATCTACCTTCATTATGAAAGCAACAAAATTACTCACTTGTTCCTCATCAAATTTTGATTTTAAGCTGGTTTCCTCATCACTTCAAGACGCACAAAGACTTACCCTTTTTATTTTTAAAAGCATTTTCACATTCTACTTGAATGCCCAAAGCCATGGCACGCATAGAATTGAATTCTCTGTTTCTTCTCCTTAATAGGTTCACTTAACTGAACTCTACATTTGAATTTTCCCTTTTGTTATGGTATTGGATGACTTTGATCTTTTATTCCTTCCAAACCACTTCTTTTCCATCTAATTGAACCCTTAAGTAAGCAAAGCCAACTATTCTTAAATATTCTTAATAATAGTGTTTTGTTCACTAGGCACAGTTTTAGCCACTAAAAAAGAAATGTTCTTATCAGACTTTAACTTGCCATTTTTGGCCTCTTCCAAATTGATCTCAAAGGTTTGAAGAGATCCAATCAACTCATCTATCCTCATGGCTTCGATATTCTTAGCCTCTTCAACGAAAGTTACTTTGATGTTGAACCTTTTAGGAAGTGACCTAAGAACCTTCCTCACAAGCTTCTAGTTTGAGTATTCACTTATTAAGGCAAAATCCTGATTGGCTAGGGCACAGAGTTTTGCATAAAATTCTCCAATTGCTTATTTCCTGCATCTTCGAAGTATCAAATTTAGTTGCTAGTATCTAAAGCTTAGATTGTTTTACTGTATTAGTTCCTTCATGAGCAGTCTCTAGTATTTTTCAAGCTTCATTGGTTTCAATACACTTAGATATTCTCCTAAACTCATGTGCATCTACTTCATAGAAAACATCATAAAGAGCTTTAGAGTTGGCATTACCAATCATTTCTTTATTTTATTTTCTTTTTTTTGTAGTCTACATTGGGCTTGGGAATTTTAACTCATTCAGATTTAGTGAAGGGACGAGTCTATGTAGTTAAAATAGCCTTCCAAGCTCGTTCACCTGTTAACTTGATGAATATTTTCATCTTGGCTTTCCAATAAGCATAATTTACTCCATCAAGCATGGGAGGCGTAAGACTAATGATCTTTCCATTGCAAGCAATTATTTTAATCAAAATAATTACTATATATGTTAAGCGAGAGGCTCTGATACCAACTCTAAAAACGAAGAAGGGTACTTACTTGGCAAACCAAAACTGTGGCTAAAATTGTGCTTAGAACTATGGCCACAATTCCAACCACGAAACAAAAAGTGCGAAAACAATAAAAAAACACTGAGATTGTTTACGTAGTTCGACCTCAATGTACATATGCAAGGTCTTGCCCAGAGTAATGATCCACTATATTTCTCCTAGAGTAATGATCCACTATCTTTCTCGCAGTACAATCAATTATTTAAGTCCTAACACTCACTAATTTAATGACATCACTGTTGTACAAAAGCTAGACCACTCTCCCTCTAAGCTTCCCCCTCAAAAGCTTAGCTTTGCAAATCAAGAGACTCTCTTGATTGCTTAAAAAATAATGCACACATACACGTTCCTAACTTGAACAAATTTGTACTATATCAAACTCTCAAAACTCTTGGTTACCCTTAACGTAGGCAAAACATAAATTTATATACTACTTAAGTTTTGTTTATATAAGAATTATAATCTAATCACATGTCTATAAGGAAGGCTAAAAATTAGCACAAGATACTACTTTCATAAGAGTTACAATTTAATTCAATGCCTTCAAAATATGAAAAGTGCCTTTCCTTATTCAACAAGTAATCTGCCTTAGGTTATAGGAAATCAATCTTCAAGTCTTCAATTTCAACTGAATTGGTTTTTAAGTTATGAGCTTTATACGTCTAAATATCTTCAAAATAAAAAGTCTAATACTTTTGTTCTAAAATCTGCCAACTCTTTAAAACAGGCAAGTAAGGCAATGAAACAATGCTTAAAATTGTGATCACTGTTTCAGCCACAAAAACAACAAAAAACTAATAAACCTACCTACAAATGTGTCAACAAAAAAAAATAATTTTATTTATTTTTTAACATTATTCATGCACTAATCAGAGCATAATGTCTTGGTCAGTGAAACCGAAATTGGCCGTAACGAGTCGATGTAACCAATACAGGCCGAAATTTACACCGTTGCCAAAAAGAAAACTAATCATTTCAATTTGTTACTGAAACGATATGTACCGACTGATACAACTAAAACTGATACAGAATCGTTACTTAATCCCCACGACTCTTGTTCTTTTCCTTATTTTATAGAATCAATTCTCTCGCTGTTTTCTCCTTTTGATAGTCAACCTTCAATTTAATTATTCTATTTTTTTTTTTTAAATAACATTTTGAAGAAATTAGGGGGAAAAAAGAATGTGATTCTTTGAATAAGGGATGCATGTGCTTAATTCGCCATAATCTTTTTCGTTTTTCAATATATTTGTCATGATCCAGTTGCTTTTTCATTTATTTCTTGTTAATCATTATTTTGGTACTCTAATTACACTCCTACTCTGGAAGGTATGCATTATGTTGATAAACATGAATTTTAGATTTCGAATTTTATTTTGTTATATTAATTATGAAAGTAAATTGTATTGATTGTTTAAGATTCTTTTTATGGAAAATTATTTAATATTTTTAAATATAAAATTATTTAAAAGAATTAAATGTATTTAAAATGTACCAATTTCTAGTATCACGTACGTTTCACGTGGTTTATTGATTATAATAATTAATATTAATATATTATATTATATTGGATTGTACAAACATATTATTTATAAAATGTATATGAAATATAAATTTATTTATTATATAAATAATTAAATTTAATAATTAAAACTAAAGTAAGAATTTTTTTTCCTTTTACTTTTCTAGTTAATGAAAACTAATACTATAAAAATAAAGTAATTTTAATATAAAATTTAACCTTTTCATTTATTATATAAGTAGATTTAACAACAAACTTTGAATCATACTTTTTATTTATAAGTGTAATTAATATTATAAATAATAAAAACATATTTAAAATGGCACGATTAATAATATAATGAAAAAAAGAGGTATATTGGGCAGTTTAAAAGTTGTTAAGATTTAAGAATTTTGAGATTTTAAGTTGGTATCTCTTATCTCTATTATTTATAGGGATGTCAATTGGGCGAGACAGGTGCGGGGTACTTCCTCCGCACCCATCCCTGTCAAGAACTTTCATCTCCATTCTTGTCCCGCGATTTGTTGCAGGTACAAAACCCAAAATTATCCCCGCCCCACGACCTGCAAGACTAAAATCATCCCTGCTCCACCACCCATGTGGGTCTCTAGACCCACCTAATCCCCACTGTACCCACCCCGCAACCCACTTCATATAATATATTTATAAATATCAGTTAAATAAATATAAACCAATTTTTTTATGAAAAAAAATGAAATAACTATCCTCCGAACTCCCACCACATATGTGACATTATTCTAATTTTCACCCTTTAAAAAAAAAAAAGGTCGTCACAACCCTTTAATTGGTAAATAAAATATATCTTCAACACAAGTTTAAAAAAATTCAGAAAATGAAGTCCTTACATCATATCCAAATACGAACAATGTCTCAAGTACATCAAAAATGTCTTCAAATGCAACACAAGTGCAAAAATTAAATACTATTAAATTAATAAAATACTATTAAGATAATTATTAAATTATTTTTTATAAATGTTTATTTTTTAAATATGCTTATTATATTAATCGGGGCGGGCTAGGATGGAACGAGGCGGGTGTAAGGTCATACCCATGCCTATCCTACCACCCGCGAAACTTGTACCCATTCCCGAACAATTGGGTGCAAAGTGGGGCAGAGCCCCGCGAAACCCGCCCCATTGACATCCCTAATTATTTATAAATCCCATTAGTGAGTTGGTGTCATACACCAATCAAAACCTAACTTAGGGAATTACTAAAAGTTTATTTTATTCATAAAGTAAATTATATGATTATGAGAAAATTTTTATCTTTTATGTATAAAAATTTAATAAATATTTATTTATTGACAACTCTACTTTTCTATTATTAAACCTGAATTTTAATTCAATAATGATATATTAAAATTATTAAATATGATGAATAAGACCAATATTATCATTAAAGTAAATCAATATTCCATCAGTCCATTATATAAAGAAATCAAAAACTTTGGAGCTTGTAGATCTCTTACCATATATCTCTAAGACTTTTCTTGCCCCAAGCAATGAAAAGGAAGGACAGTTTTTTTTATATCTTTCTTTTTATATAAAGATTCAAAGTTGAATTTTAACTTTTTAAAAATGTTTTAAAGAAAAGAAAAAAAAAGATTTACTATTATTTTCCACCATACCCAACAAAAGTCATGATTCAAAAGAGCCTTAGACCCACAAAGAATCTTGATAGTGGGAAGGAAGTTTCCAGTTGCATGTAAGGGCCATCAAAACTATTTTTTGAGTAAATATACAAATGTTAACAGCAACTCCATCACCGAATTCATGCAATATGGTTGATGGGACAGTTTCTCTTTCGTGATGTTAGAAGTTGTATGATTTAAATTTTATTATAATAAAATACAAGTGATAAGATAGGGTATAGGTTACACAAGTAAAATCTATATAAAAGTTTATTTTCTTTATTTTATATTAATTAGAATAAGCTATTTTGATCTTATTATATTATTTTTATTTGACTTTGATTAGAATAAAATTTTTAAACTTATAAATAGACGTAATTGCCTCCTCTTATATTATTCGCTTCGACATAATTAATTTTCTTTTTCTCTTCTGTTTTTTTCTCAAAAGAGTTTACACGTAAAATTTTTATTTTTTTCTCTTTCTTTACGATTTATTTTTATTATGGACTTTCATTTTTAACAAATGGATACATTTACTTGCATATTGTTTGATTGAGTACAACTTGGAAGCAAGTATGGCACTCCAAAAGGAAACCTAAGTTAAAAATAAATAGAAAATAATAGACCGTATATTTTGGGAAACATAAAGAAAGAAAGACCCATAAAAGGACAACTAAGAGTCAAAAATCAATGGGTGCTGTTTAACTTTAACAATAAAGGTGTAAATAATATATAATTAAACACTTTACCATTGACAAAATCCGAAAATGGTCCACCTTTTCGGCTACGAACCGAATCAAGCAAGAGATTGAATATTTTACTGTTCGATTGCTCGTATCCAAGATGGAATATTATCAATTTTGCCCCCCACTCTTTTTATCTTTTTTTTCTCTTTCGGTTATTAATGTGTTGAGGAGAAAAAATAGGTTGAAGTTGATATGGCAATTTATCTGATGTACTCTTATATTTGACACTTTTTGCTTGTTAATTCCTTTGTCTTATGAATTTTTCACTACTTAATTGGTTGTATTTGATTTATTTCTTGTGTAGTGAACCCAATATTGGAAATGGCAACAAAAAGATGTAATCTGCAATTTTTTTTCTTTTTATTCTGTCACGGTTGGAGTCGTGGGCACGACGCTTATTCTGTCATTATCTCAAAGATTGTGAGCCGCAGTGACTAAATTGAGGGGAAAGAGACTATGAAAAACTTAGAAGAAGTTTAATAAAGAGAGAACTGGTAGGAAAAAAAAAAAGAATTCTCTCGAGTTATGAGGTTTGGAAGAGTATTTAAGGGGAACACTTATAGGTAGGGGTGTGCAAATTTCGAGTAAAATCGAATTAATTTGGTTAACCAACCGAATTCGGTTAATTGGTCGGTTAACCAAATTAATTCAGTCGGGGGTCAGTTAATAATTTTTTGGAAGTTCAGTTAACAGTTAATTCGGTTCGAAATCGGTCAGTTAACCAAATTAACCAAACTTAATAAATAATATTATAATATATAAGTATTTGGTCGGGGGTCCGTCAGTTCGATTAATTTTTTGTAAGTATAAATTAATCAGTTGGTTAATTCGATTAATTTTTTATATATTTTATACTTGTTTTAACCAAAAATCAAAAAACATATAAATTTCGGTTAACCAACTAAATTAACCAAAAAAGTTTGGTTTGATTAATTTTTTTTGAAAAAATTTCAGTTCAGTTAACAGTTAAGGGTTTAAAACAGTCAATTAATTTGATTAATGATAGTTCGGGTCGGTTAACCGATTAAACACCTCTACTTATAGGCCATATATCTTTCTTCGATTTGTAGGCTTGTCATTCAACATTGATGTTTTGTTAAGTTAACTATGTGACTAATGTGATGGGAATTCTTCTCTTGATGGAGACTTTGGGATATGTGTAACATATTGATAGAAAAAGCATTGCACAAATTAGAAAAGATGCAAGATGGTTTCTACTTCAAAAGAACATAAAGCCCAAAGCTAAACATATCAAGAAAAATGATATTAATGCTTAACCAAAACTTAGGTCATACCACTTAAAACGAGGTGAAAGTCAGAAGCCAAGTCATCAAGATATCAAAGCTAAACATAATGTGTTATCACTGTCGATAGGGTAAGGTCTAGAGCATTGAGTTTCCTTGTAGACCAAGCATAACTCGTGAAACCCTTGCACCATAAGTGTAACGACTCAGTTTCTAGTGGTGTCGGAATATATGTTTTCGAGATTCTGTTTCTATAAATCGAGTTCGTAAATATTTAATAGAGATATTTATGGAGTTAGTAAACTGCTGGGTTGAAAAATGGCCGAGTGGTCTAGCTGAAATTATGAATAACTATGTCTTAGGGACTAAAGTGTAAAAGTTTAATCGCTATAGATTTTTAATTAGATTAAGGCTTAAGGACTTAAATAGCAATTATCGAGAAGACCAAAATGGCTAATAGACATATTTTAAGTGGATGATACTGGGATGCAATGTTAATTTTCATTAGATTAAAGTAATTACGAATTTGTGATTAATTAAGTAAAATTAAGTAATTAAATAAGCTTAATTAAACTAATTAAACTATATAAGAAATTTTGAGTGGAAAAATATAAAAAAAATGTCTTCATCTTCAACCTCAAGCCACCATCCACCATTTCTTAAGAGAAAACCAAGCTTTCGAAGCCCTAGATCTTTTGGCAATAATTACAAGTCTCTAGCCATTTTTCTTTGATTTTTATGGAAATTGAATCATAGGAGCTTGGTTTAGCTAGCCTATGTACAATTTATAGAACTTTTAAAGATTTTGTAAGTTTCCATTATTGAGAATTGAATGAAATTGGTGTGAAATTGTTAGAAATTAAGCTTAGTATATGAAAAGGACTAAATTGTAAAGCTTAATTATTAGTTTCGCACATTATGGACCAAATTGAATAAAAAAATGGCATGAATTGTCGGTAATATAGAAAATAGAGGGTCCCTAATAAGTTTTGGTGAAATCGAATTCTAATCTGAGGCTTTAAATTAGAAGTTATGTTTGTCCCGATTTTAGGGACTAAATTGAATAATTTGCAAAATATGTGAAATTTGGTATTTGATTCTGATATTGGCTAGAAATTAATAGTATGATAAGTTTTTGAATATTCGTAGTTAATGAAAACACCGAACAGTCAAGAGGGAAAGGAAAAATGAAAATTGTCAACGAGTGACGCGCAAAATCTCGATTTGTACATTTACAATTTAAGCTCATATTAATTGATTACATCTGCATGCTAACTGCATTTATGAGTATTCAAGGTAAGTTCTTAACGATAATATAAGCTCTAAATTGAGTTTGATTGTGATTATTGAAATGGAAGACTAAAGTGAATAAAATGTAAAATAGCATGAAATGTTTTAATTGATAAATATATAGATACTATGATATTGGTTAAGAATGTGTTGAATGTTATGAAGTGTATGTGAGATGTTAATAGGATTGAATTGCGAAAATGAATATGTTTGATAATTGACTAATTTGTAAATAAGTTGAATTTGATACCTTGTTATAAGTTCGGATTGTGTCGGATATAGTTGGCATGCAATAGGATTGAGTTATGTACAGGATTATGCGCTTATGCACCAAGATGCACTTTACGTGCCAAAATGCACTTTGTGTACCAAGATATGTTTTGTACGCTAGCATGCATGTTACGTGCCAGTTACCATAATTCAATTTACTCGATGATGCACTTTAGTGCTAGTTTGGTGTGTTGGTTGGACGATTCAAGTATCCGTTCGAGTCCGAGTCAAGTATTCGTTCGAGTCCGAGTCAAGTTAATAGGGGTGGTAAATCATAAATTTAATTAAATGATACGCAAATGTAACATAAGATATCATTGAGCTAAATATGTACATAAGTGGACTAAGAAAAAGGATATATGATAATGGCTATGAAAACCATTTGGAATTGAGCCTTGAGAGCCGAAATGATCTAAATGAGTTGAGAGATTCCAAAAACAAATTAAATTATGGGATTGGCTCAAATCCTTAAATATATGTAGTAAGAATTATGAATGAATACATAATTTAAGGTTAATATTGTATTGTATGATATGTATCAATGATTATTGTTATATAAGTAGAACTGAGCATATATATGGTACAATTTGGTTAAATTTGTTTTAGTAATTGATGTAAACATGTTGTATATTTAGATTGATGATAAGAGGATAATAGTTAGTATATATATTGGTTAAGTATCATTTGCAAGTTGCATGTCTAATTTGAAGTATAATGTTAAGTCTTAAGTTGCATAAACTTAAATTGTAAGTGTACTATTGAGCCCAACTGCTCAGCGTAAGGTTTGTTTTCTCCGTGCGCAAGTTCAAGTGTTTCTCGAAACCCCGAGACTAGAAGTTAACATCCAGGCTACCGATTCTGACCCAACAAAGTTTGTATAAAGTGGTTCATTTTAGTCTATCGGCATGTACCTAGGGGTATTTTTGTTTAATGTCTCAAATGTTTAATTTATATATGATATGATCTTTTGCTAAAAGTTTGAATTTGTGTTAGATATGTTCAATTAGTTGGTTTAATTCCAAGATTTATGGTTATGCACTTGTATGAATTTTTTGTTAGGTTTTGAGTATGAAAGGTTAAGTTGGTTTGAATGTTTAATGTTTTAGTATACAATCACTTGAAATCATTAGTAGGTTGTGAATTGGTTGCTTGGAAATGTTTAAATGTAATTTCAGGTCTTGTTACCTTATAATAGGTTGAATTCTGATAATAACTAATTGTCACATCGCGATGATAAACCTTCGACGTTGGGATGAGGAATAGAGTAAGGTCCCTATGGCACCGTCATTATTTCGAGGTCACAACGAGCCTAGACAGAAAGTCACGTCGCGACAAGGAGACTCCAAACTCGCAACATCGACTGAAAATTTTGAATTATTTACATTTTGGTCTATATATGTAACTACTTCTTATGTGGAGGGAGAAAGAAAAGTGAAGCTCCTTACAGAGCACCTACAAAGTTGTTTCCCGCAACAAAAAAGTGTGAATTGGATACTGTTTAAACCAAAGTGCAATTTCATAAAAAGTAATTCATATTTAAAATGCCACTGTTTATTGTTTAACCTTATTCCTTGATTCCGTCTCCTTTTTGAAATAAAATAAAATATTCTTGAATTTGCTTTGTAATGAAACAGAGTCTCCACTCAAATGCCTCGCATTTTCACTTGTAAATTTCGTTCTTACCCTTCAATGGTACAGCTGCCAATAAAAAGAATATAATCTTAACTCCATTCGAAATTCAGAGCTCAGCTCAAACCTGATCGAATAATTATTTTAAATTCGATTTTAACTCAAAATATAATTAAATTATTTAAACTCAAATTCAATTAAATTCGTTTATTAATTTTTATACTCAATTTTTGAGCTCTACTTAATAAATAAATTTAAATAATATATATCAATAGCAATTACATAATTTAATAATACGAAAATATGAAAAGCTTAATAATTTATTTGAGTCAAATATTACTAAGCTTAAATTTGACTCGCTCGATAGTTTAAACTCAAGCTTGACT
Source organism: Gossypium arboreum (assembly GCF_025698485.1). NCBI lineage: Eukaryota > Viridiplantae > Streptophyta > Magnoliopsida > Malvales > Malvaceae > Gossypium > Gossypium arboreum. The sequence goes on along the minus strand of NC_069073.1, from coordinate 5,372,780 downwards.
TGATAATTATCAAATTTAGTTCAAAATTTTGAGTCGAACTCGAGTAACTTGAGAACACCAATTTTTCATTTACTTCCACATTTTTTATAGTTAAAAGAATAATAAAAAATAAAAAATTAATTAAAATGCGGTTATTGATAGACTGCAAAGCTTCCCATCATCATCGAAAAAAACATGTAAATTAATCACTGTAAAATGCGACACATAATATTAATGAATTCTTTTCTTTTGAAGATTAATATAAATAAATGGAATCGATGAGCTCAAGATTTTAAGCGATGCTATGTTACACGGAAATCACGTTTCATATGAAATATCAATATCAAACTGAAATGAAGTTTATATAATTATTCTATCAGAAAACTGGGAGGGAATAAACGCGCTGTGGTTAGAGATTTGGGAGATGGGAGTGTATAAAAAAAAGAACCAGATCAGCAGCAAGCGCCTGTAGCAGCATTGGCTGCCGGTGTCTTCTGGTTAAACATGTTCTTTTTCACACCTTTGGCCCCCTCAGCCAAAAGGCTAGGTGTATCAACAATCTGCATTTAAGTTACGAAAGAATTATAATAATTGAACCAAATAATAGCAGTTCATTTGATTTACCTTTAGAACAAGCTCATCAAAGCACTGTTGTACGTTGACATGTGTTTTAGCACTGCATTCAATGAAAAGGCAACCATTTTCTCTGGCAAACTCTACTCCCTCTTTCTTTGTCACAACCCTCTGGCTTTCCTGAATTTCATTTTTGATGTTTACAAAATGATATAAATAAATAGAGTGTTGTTCTATGTCACAGCAAAATTTACCTTGTCAACTTTGTTTCCAACAAGCATCTTGATGCAGTCTTGATTTGTGGAGTAGAGTTCGAACTCCTTAGCCCATACTTCAGAAAGATTTGTAAATGTTTCCCTTCGTGTTACATCATAAACTGTTCAACAACACTTTTAAGACCATAGCTATGTTTTGAGTTGGACTCAAAAGAACAAGGAATAAAGGGCACAATACTTGAGACAGGACAGTGCTAGACATGCTAGCAAAAAGAGGGAAAATAATTACCCATAACGACCCCTTGTGCGCCTCTGTAGTAAGAACTTGTCAATGTTCTGAATCGTTCCTGCCCAGCTGCATAATCCACACATTCAACTGTTAGATCAACCAAAGGAAAACTCACTCTTAACTTTAAAACACATTTGCCCAGGTTTTTAATTGTGTGAAAACGAGCTCTTGAGCTTTTAATGTGTTTTTAGTGAAAATTTAGTTTGTTATTAGAGAATGTTACTTTAATATTCTTGTCTTCAATTTATATATTCTTAATTGTTCAATATATTTCAGATTCAGAGGAGTTAATAGAGAGATTAGAGTAGCTATTCTTCCTTTAGGGGAAGAGCTAAAAAGCTATTGGAGCTTCAAGAGATCAAAGCTTGAGAGTAACTTCAAAGGAGGAATTCGAAGAGGATTCAAGAAAACTTTCTACACCTTCTTGTAGATATTGGAATGCTCTAGATTAGAAAATGAAGATGTGTTCAAGATAGTTTTAATTAGATTGTGATACCTCAAATGAGATTTAAGGTCGATATTGTCTTCTATTTGGATGTGTACAAAATAAATTTTGTAGCCGAGTACAGATGTTTCTTTCCCCCCACATGGATAGAAGTAGATAAACGTGAATTAATTCGAACTCCCACATGATGAAAAAAAGTAAAAGGTCTCGAGAAGAAAATGATCCTATTTGACCACTGTACATTGCTAGCATTAGGAAATGAAATAATCGCAAATCTCGAGTAACTGGCCAAGCCGCCAAAGTCACTAAAGTGGTGATAAATCCTGTCAGTAAAATGGGCCTTATAGAAAGTCCATCTATTCCCAATCTCCAGTAAAAATAAAAAAAAATTATCCATTTATATGGAATTGAGACTTGGTTTTTCTTTATAAGGTAAGCTTATGCCTAGGTAACCTAGGTGAGTTTATTATTAGTGACTTAATCTCTAATTCAAGCATTATAGAAGGAGTGGATTATTTGATTAACATTTCTACAACAATTCAAGATAAGTAGTACATGTTAGAGAGCTTGAGATGAGGTTATAAGAATATGCTTAGGTGTTGACACTTCACTCATTATTTTATTACTTAATACAACATGTACACTTACATATATACTTTGAGCCCGCATCACTCCCCTCTCCCTCATTCCTTGCATGTTGGAATCATGAGCAATAGAAACAGTAAAATGTATATGATGATGTAGTAAATGTCATTATTAAGGACTTAATGAGAAGGATTCTGGTAGAAATAAGATTAAACATTGAAGGCAAAAAAAAAATACATAACAAACACATTGAACGCAAAATTAAGATACCTAAAAAGCAGGTTTGTCCAATTCCCTCAGGTTCCACGGTATTGATGTTTGGTTAGTTGCTTTGTGCGTTTTTTGCACCCAAAATGAAGGGAAAAAAGAATAAAAATACAACGCCAATAGCAAAATCATGAACTAATTATGGGAAGCTTATAAACGTCAAACTCTGAAAGGTAAGAAATCCAAGCCAATACTTATTCTGAATAAGCTGCTCGTTAAAAGTCCAAAGAGAAAACCCAAGTGACTCTCCCCAAGTAGCACCTCTACTAGTTTCCACGCCACCATCCTATCCTATTCTTTTTAAAAAAATTCTTTGCACTCAATAAATAGAGGTGAGCTCTAGACTAATTAAGAAAAGTCCTAAAATATATGAAAATGTCAAGCTATCTAGCACAGAAGTAGAGAATGCAGCAATCATTAAAAAAATAAAGCCCCACTTCCATCACATAAGTATTTTAAAGAAAATGAACACATTAGTAAACTTTAAGTTTTACCTGTATCCCAAATTGCCAGCTTTAGCTTCTTGCCTCCAACAGTAACGTGTTTCACCTTAAAGTCAACTCCTGCATAATCAAACAAGTAGTGCTGTATATATGATAATCATCGCGCATAGAGACATGCACGCAGATTAATGATTATTATAATCAATTTAACAGGCAAGTGGTAAGCATAAAATCCTGGGGCACACTGTTTATAACTACAGAACGTGTTTTAGGACTCACTTGCACATACTTGATTTCAGATGAAAGAAACAAAAATAATTTAATCCTCTTACTATTCATCATCATATTTCCTTTTCCATTTAATAAAAAAATCCAAAGAAGAAAAAAAGAAAACGTACATTTGTTGATAAAATATAAAACAAATAATTAAGTTCAGAAGTTTAAACAAAACATCCAGACTTAGATTACATTGAATAAATTAAAAATATCTAATTATTTATTTGCATAAAAAAACTTTCGATCATAAATTATTTATTGAAAAACAAAATGTCTTGACTGATTAAAATTTCTATATGCATGATATTCGTAACTACATTGATAAAATTAGATGCCCTCCTCTATAACAAAATAAATACCAAAAGGAAGCCTAGATCAAGACAATGCCATTACAATGACATAAAAAATTTTAAAAATAAAAAACGTGGATGAATACTGACCAATAGTGGGAGAGAGTTCATCAAAGGTACCGGCGGTAAAACTTAAAAGAAGACTACTCTTTCCGACGCCTGAATCTCCTATCATCAGTAGCTTGAACAAGTAATCGAACTGTGTCTCCATTTTCTAATTATTTTTTTACTTACTACACTGGCTTCAATTTAATTCTTTCAAATTACACCAATATTTTTACGATTAAATCTCCCAAATCCCCCTCTCACTTAAAATAATAATAATAATAAATCACCTCATCCAAGAAATCTGATCCTGAAAAATTAACATAATATCAAAGATAATAAATATTGATTCGGGAAGCTAGATCATCATAAAGTTTAACCATAAAATGATTATAAAACTCCATCAGAATAAAAGTATTGATTAAAAAATAATCATAAAGGATCCTAACAGGTTAAGATCATGATTTATCATACTTGTTTATAAAAACATTAATAAATGAGAAAAATAATATTGAAAAATAATGCGAGAGAATTACCTTTTTTTTTCTTAAAGAAAAACTTGTAAAAGCTTCCTGGAAATTAAAAAAAAAATTGTGCAAAATCAAAATGGGAATAAATGGAGAGCGTGGCTGTTGCCGATACCTGAAAATTATAATATAATTAATAAGGTATTATTAAGGCAAAGTCACCTCATTAGCAAGTGTTTTTTTTAAATAAATATATTTATATAATTTTTTTTAAATATAACGTCTAAAATTAAGGCCAAAGTTTTCGCTAACCTATTCTCTTTTCTCGCGCTAACCCGTTTAACACTTTCCTTTAAATTATTTAAAAAAAAAAAAAAAAAAACCTCTCCTCAAAATAAAAAAATTCTCGGCGCCCCAAGTGTTCATGGGGAGGATTTAAATTGGGATTAAGGCTGCGAGTTTTTATCATATTTATCATTCAAGTAGGTGATTAATATTTTTTTTAATTTACTATAGAATTGTTATACATCAATAATTTCTTACCTGTGACTCGAATAAGTCCCATTAGAAAATTAAGTGCGAGGCAAACGACGAAAGGACAACAAAGCAAGCTCGCGGACCAAACTTGCGAGGCAAAATCAAGGACCCAATTCGCAAGGCAAGGCTGCAGATCCAACTCGCAAGAATTTAGGGAAAGCCTCGGTCTCAACTCGCATACACCCAAGGAGCTCGCAGAGAGAACCGTGTGCTCCGCAGGCCATCCAAACACATGTCCAGCATGTACGGAGCTCGCTCAGAATGTCAATCCCAGGAATAGAAAGGATCGTGTGCTCCATAGACAAGTAGTCAGCAGACTTGGAGTTCATAGAGAATGCCAGTACTAGAGACGGCGGAGTCAAAACAAAATAGTGAAGCCTTATCATGAGCTATAATAGCATCTATATTAAATACCACAATACTCATATCAATAACATATGAGAAAATATTACTCAACAAGATTGAGATGAAATTATTTATATTAGTATAAAATTAAATTTTATAATTTTATATTATTAATATTTTAATAATTTAATTTTCCAAAAAATTATTAAAATAATATAAAAATAATTATTTTATTAAAATGATAAGGGTTAGACTTTTTTTACTCAAATAATATGTTTTCTCTCGTAAAAAAACTCAGGGCACGTTTGGTTCACTGGAATGGAATAGGGCTGTAATGGAATAGAGCTATAATGGAATAGGGCTGTAATAGAATAGGGTTGTAATAAGTAATTCAATTGTTTGGTTGAATGTAATGGAATAGAACCGTAATAGTATTATTGTGTTTGGTTGAATGGAATAGATATGTAATAGCATAAAGAAAAAACTAAAATGACTATAATACCCTTAGGAGAATTTTTTTAGATATGAATATTAAATTTTAATAAGATTATTATTAAATATAATTTAATAAAAATAAAATAAAAATAAATAATTTAATCATATTTTAATATAATTATTTTTATATTAAATTATACTAAAATGTTTTTTTATTTTATATTTAATTATATTAAAACATTTAAAATTTTATTTACTATATTTTAAAATAGTACACTATTATTTGAATGCATTACTTCTCAATTTATCTCAATTTTATGATTTCAACTAAAATTTCATTTGTTATTTACATAATTTTTATATAAAACTTTTACCTGTGTTATAACCTAAAATTAATTAATTGTATTAAACACAAAATTTTTATTACAAATAAAAGAAAAAGTCACAAAGCATCCAAAAGAAAAATAACATCTTTTATTTTTCTTTTTCAACCAAAAGAAACAAAAATGTTTGTCTATCTACATTATAAGGTGACGTTAATGAGAAAGTTTTGCATTAATGATTGATTTAAAGGAAATGATTAAACAAATTATACCAAATGATATAACCCCAAAAGGCTCAAGATTTGGTAATTGAAGTTCCCCTGGAATTGCCAATTTATCTGCTTAGCTACTTTGTCCACCAAATCCCAATGCTTTATAACAATACTCCCTCGACAGCTTTGCCAACCGGTTCAATATCGAAGAGATAAATACAATTTATTCTAATTGTTGAATAAAATAATAGAAAATTCATTCAACTCTACACATCATCAGTAATGGTAAGATTATTATACCACAAGAGTACCTTTGAAAAACTCAACACCAAGGTTTTTTGCAACAAAATTGAGGTCTCTCAAAACTGTGAACTTGTTCATCTTGTTGAGCCAACAAGCTTTTAGTGTAAGAACTAAGCTACTCCAGGCAAGCCAAAAGTATCTGCAAGGAATATCAATGGGATATTGATAGGCATATAACTTAAGTCTGACACAAAACTAGAATACAAGAAAGTGAAGTTGAAATAAAACTGACACTAGCATAAGGATACTATTCTACTTTACATGAGTCATTTCAACTGGTATGATTGAAAACAGGAATGTGAGAGCAGGAAATATGTGCAGCGCATTATTAAAGGAAAATGTAGCCTAAAATGAATGTTGGCAAGGAAGGAAATGTAAGGAACTATCAAGTCCAAGAGCCTGACCTTTTAAAGTGTATCAGAATCCAGCGGAAACAAAAGAAATAATTCAAGCAATCATTCTGCTCGAAATATTTGTGCAGAGGTTTATCTAGCAACTCCACCAGCTGAAAAAAGTAGTACAGTTCAAAATCAGAGACCAAATCTCTGTTCATGATATTGATTTACTTGGTTTAGCCATTTATAAATTCTTTGTCAGAAAATATAGTGTCATGATACCATTTAATCTTCTTTATGCTGTTTATGGGCAAGGGAGAAGTGGGTTAGCTGGTTATAAACTACTTTATGTTGTTTCCTTCCCAGGAATACAAATGACATCCAAAGATCTCCAAGAAGAAACGTTACTTTGATAACTTCTATTCAAGGACTGATAAAACCAAAAGTGGGCATATTATACCAGTTTCTATATCGTAGTTGTTAAATCAAGAAAAGGACGGGAAATATGATGCTCTATTCTCATCAAAACATGTAATCTTTCACAATAAAACAAAAGTTCTGAGGCCAACTATATCATCATATGGAAGTCTCCCAAAAAGCCGCACCACAAACTCTGATTTAGAGTTTGAAGCTTTACAAAATCAAACTGGATCCATATCATATCAAAGGCTGAAATTTCAGGGAGTTGCACAAGATGAAGAAGAATAAAAAATTTTAATAATTAAAGAAGTCTCCAAAACAATTGCCAGAATTCTCTGACCAACTGACACACTTACAAAGTTAAACAGTCTTAATTATACAGAAACTTATGGTCAAGAATTCTGAACATAAACACTATTGCCCTTTTCTACAATAGATGAGGAGAAAATTTAACCTCATGCCAAAAGGGACAACAGGGGCAGGAGGTTGTTGGAAGTTATATAAAGCATGAGATTACCATTAAACAGTCATATCCCAAAGTTTAGAACAAGGAAAAAGGTCTTGGTCATTTTGACATAAACCATAATAAATCCATCACTTAAGCATGTTTGTGTGTATGAGTGTGCGCCTATGAAAGAGAGAGAGACCTTAGATAATGCAAAAAGCTGAGAATGCATGCCGTTTTGCCACAAAACACCAAAATGATTCTGACTCATCCTTCATCACAAACAAAATTGGAGATAGCAGATCGCTCATCCCCTGTAAGAAAGGAAAAGATGAAGCACACAACCATATAGAAAAAAAGTGCCACAATATACATAAAACTTCTGAGAAATTCATGCATTAGAAATAAAAACAAGCTATAAGCCTAAACATTTACACGTCTGATCAAATGATCTACAACAAAATGTAGAAACTGGAATACGAAAATTGCACTCTGATGTGCGTCTCTACGTGTGTATGTGTCTCTATTTTGTTAGAATCATGTAAAGATAAATAGAATGCATTCAAAACATACAAACAGCTATCTCTTCGACATGGTAAAATTTAATAGGAGAGAAGAAAACATCAGAATAAATCATCATCTAAGGACAAAAGCCTAACAATATTTTGCAACTAAATTATGGCATGTAATGAAGAAAACAAAATTATAACATACATGAGCCATTTCAGTTAATACCTTACCACCGTGTTGTTTTAGCTTAGACATATCATCAAAATATCCTCTATTCAATTCATCAGCACTGCCCTAAATTAAATTAAAACAATTATTTATATTAAATTTCATGGAAAAAAGAGCACCTAACAAAATTTCAATAAAGAAACAAAGCTTAAACTTACAGTCATGCTCGTTCTTTCTCGACTTGTTCCTTGCTTGCAAGCTGCACACACAAGAAAAAAAGTTAGAAAGAACTATAACTTAAAAAATCAAATATTTTAGAGTTAAAAAGGGGGAGATGGAGGAATTGCCTTGTAAATATCGAAGAAGCGAATGGATGATTTTGAAGCGAAATGTTGAGGAGGTGAAGGGGAAATCTTTGGGTCATGACTTAGGAGGTATTGACAATTTGAAATCGAAGCTCGTGCCCAGTTTATCACTCGGTTTACCTTCAACATTTTTAGTTTTCGATTTAGATTTCAATTCCCCCTCTAAGAACCCTCTTGCTCTTTCCAGCAATTGATGGAATTTTATAGATCAAAAACAAGAAATGGAAGAGAGGAAAAGAAAAACTTTATTGAGAGAAAGAAAAAGAAAGCAGAAAAAAGAGGCAGAAAAATTGGAAGAGAGGAATATGGAAGGAACTGAGGGAGAAAGTGGGGAGCGTTTCAGATGAGAAAATGGGAGAGGGCAAAGTGGGGAGAGTTTTTATGGTGATGGTCTCCTTAAATACCGAATCAGTATTCGATGGTGAGGAAACAGAATAGAAATCAGGCAATTTTACTGCATAGACCTGTAATGGAATAAGCCCGTATTAGGGCATTCCATTGAATCAAATAGATGTTTAGGGTGGACCCACGGAATAGGGTTGTAATAGCTATGCTATTACATTGAAGCAAACATGCTGTCATGTTTTTCAAAGGCTTAAATTGGCACAGTTGGTGGTGATTTGACAGGTTGGTTTGAGCCTTTGAAAATGTGAGTTTTTCTATTGTTTTCCATTGTGCATGGTAGAGAATTCTGTCCAAATCAACACAATTGATGACGATTTGCGTGAAAAATCTCTGCCTGACAAAATCCTATATGATCCTTTCTCGTACAATACCCTAATCCTCCCCTATATAAACCCTACAAAACACCCAAAAAAAACTCATTAAAAATACTATAAAAGCTGGAAAAAAAATAACCCAAAAACATTTTCATTCCAAAATCACTCCTAGAATCCACTATAAGTTATCATTCTCCAAAATATTGCATTATATAATTATATTTAGAGCTGTTTAAATATGTTTGAAAATGCAATTTTCAGTTAGTGTCATTAATAATAGGTAAAATTAAATTATGTTATAATTTTAAAATATTACAAATTTAATAATGTAGTATTTTATATTAGTATAATTAATATTATTATGAAATTTTAATTCTTTTAAAAAAATTATGTTATAATGTTAGAAAATGTTTTGAATATGTTATGAATTAATTTATATAATAGTGTAAAAATATTTTTATATCACTAATAATCTCATTTTAAAATAAATGGTAGTTATAAATTAACTAGATTATTGTAATTAATTATCCAAATTTTATCGCATGTTATCTTTTTAAAATATTTGTATGAGTTTGTAATTATATTTAAAATTTAAATAATTCTTTTAACAAGTATGTGGATGTATATTATTGATAATTATGGAGAAATAATTAATGTAAATGATAAATGACAATGGTAATAGTAACTACGGATATAATTGGTGCAGTGAAAATGGCTAGGATTTTTTATACTTCAAAATAAATTAGGAATCAAGAGCAAAGAGAAACAATGGTTAGTCTTGAGAGGCAATTAAAGATTTATATAATGAACCCTAACAACACATGTGTTGTTGCACACATAATTGGTGTAAATTATATCATGCAAAAATTTATTTTTTGATGTAATTATCTTAGTCTTAGGCGAGATATACATAAATATGATTTTTTAAAGGAAATTTTTATTTATGTAGAGCATTGAGTTAGGTAAGATAGATTTTGGCTATAGGTAACGAGGCATCATAAGGAGGAGGAATGGTACAAAATATTAATTAAATATTTTATTAAGAGTGTTGCATATGGTGGTGTAAAGTGAACTGTTTAGCTTTTTACAGGCAACCACATCCGCAAAACCATTCATTGAATGAGAATTTTGGTCCTCAACAAATTACCAAAAGATTTTATAGAATCTATACTAGTACGAGTGAAGAAGTTCAAGCCCGAATATCTTGTACAAGCTTAGGGTTTGTGGTTAACACACTTCAACTGTAATATTATGATATGTAAAATATAAAATTCAAAAATGTTAATTAAATATTTTGATTCAGCTTATGTTTATTTTACATTTATAAGGTTTTTTTTTTTTTTAATATTCATGCCGTATTGGACTTCAAATTAAGGTTATTTAAAATTGAAAGGGAACCTGGCTCTATGCCATTTTGAACTTCAGATATTCAATTTAATTAATTGTCCAGTTTCAATTGGTAAGAGGTCTTTTGTAAGTGGGTATAACTTCGATCTGAATATTGAGTTGGTAGATCCATTGGTATTTGGTTCCAAATGGGTCTCATGGATGAGCCCGATGAGGAGGAGGTCCTCTATGTTCAACATGAGGACTTCAATGATCCAAAGGTGGATGAGGTGCCCCATAATGGGTATGACGGTGAACATGTAAATAATTTTGATGACTTCCCACAACCAGGGCATCATATTAGTGGGATTGTTTTACACAAAGAACCATTGGCCCTTAAGCTTAACGTCGATCGACCCAGATGCAGCCCATGCCCGTGAGTTCTTTAAATACCCCGTCATTGTTACTAGCCATATGTTACAACCAGATGTAGATTGAAAGGAGTTGTGTGTAGGGTTACAGTTTTCAAACAAAGATGTATGCATTGTTGTCATTAAGCATTATAGCCTAAAGGTGTTGGTTGATTACAAGGTCACCATATCCAATCTGACATTGTATATTGGCAGGTGTTGGGATGATGACGAAGGGTGTAAGCGGAGGGGCGTATGCTTTGTGCTTAGTTTATAAAGCACTCAGAACTTTGGGAGATTCGAAAGTGTGCATGGCCACGCACTTGTACTACTGTGTGATTGCCTCAAGACCACTGGAAGCTCGATGCTAAGTAATTATGCAAATGCATTAAATCGTTGGTCGAAGCTAAGCCAGCCATTCATGTTGTTGTCTTGGTTGTCGAGTTGCAGGCAAGATATGGGTACAATGTTTCATATTGGAAAGCTTGGGATGGTTAACAACTAGCAATGAGAGAGCTACACGATGACTGGGTAATGGTTATAATTCAATTTCAGCCACACTAAAAAAAGTTTTAGATTCGCCCATGCAGTTATGGTTAGTTGCTATACATATATAATATATTTTTTCATTTATTAAAATTTAATATAGAAACATCTTAATTTTTTAATATTTACATTATAATATTATAAGTTATTATAGATTTAATATTAATATAAACTTAGAAAATTAATTGAACAGAGTTTAAACCTTAAGGCTTTACTTGGTAGAGTGGAAAGAAAATAGGAATGATGGAAAATGGAAAGGGTAGAAAATTAGAAGGACGGAAAATATAATTTTTCTTCCATAGGTGTGCTTGGTAAGAAGGATGGAAAAATGAAAAGAAAAACTAATTTTCTTTCATTCATTACTTGGTAGAATTAAAAATAAAAGTAAAGAACATAAAATATTTGAAAAATATATAATTTTGAATTAACATGCACTTTTTTTTTTCTCTCCTCTCGTCATTTCAATTTAGAATTATTAATTTTTATGCATTATAATAGAAAATGATTATCTCTCTTATATTATTTTCTCTCACTTTTCTTCCCAACCAAGCATACCCAAAATTTATTTTTTTTCCATTTTTCTATTCCCTCCTCCATCCTTCCACTTTTTCATCCAACCAAGCATACCCTAAATGTTCAAGTTTGAGTCCAATCCATATTTTAAATGAATTTAAATTTTTTTATCTCAAGTTCATTTTTTGTATATTATTTTTGCGCGAACTCTCCCAAAATTTAACAAACTTTTAAACTTAAATAAATAACTCGACTCATGAACAAATCTACTCGATATGATAACGGTTCTGTCATAACTAATCAAAGTTAGAAATTAATTTGAATAAATTACCACATTATTAGACGAAGAGCTAGTTATAACAATGTTTTTCAAAAGTGTTTTTGGATAAAAAAAAATACTTTTAAACAAAAGCTAAAATATTTTGGCAAAAAAAATATACTTCCAAAGCATTTTTATGGCCTAAAAATACTTTTAAAAAACTTAAAAGCACCTTGTTTAATAATATTTTTATCTAAAAAGTACTTTTTGTACTTAAAAATACTTCTGAGAAAAGCAGTACTAATCAAAGCCTTACATAAACTAAAAACGACGTAGTAAAACATGAGCCACGTATTATAAACGAGCCTCCTCAATCATGCATCCGATGCGAGAGCAATCGCACTCACGCCATTTTTACTTCTTTATAAAACCCAAGATAACCTCCTCAAATTCCACCTCCTTCAAACACCCAAGATAACCTCCTCAAATTCCACCTCCTTCAAACCCATCTACAATTATCAAAGTCAACATCAATGCAACGCTGAAATTAATTGTATTTAAGTAAAATTCAAATTTGGAATTGGACCCAATAACTTTTTCCTTGATACAAAAATACTCAAAAGATATATAGAATACAGAAAATTACACATGAAACTGCTCAAGTTGGACATCCTTAGCCTTGAGAGGAACATACTCTCCAAGATAAACCTCGAGATGATCTGCTAAACAAGACTTGTCTATATTCTCGTGGTGATATGATTTGCACACAAAGTAGATAACTGTTTGAGCAACAAGTCCGAACAGAACCACCATAAACAGTATCAAAAAGCAAAGGATTGGAATCCCAATCCTCATTTCAACACTCATCGACCAATAAAACAACACCCCGATCTCGAACACCACTTGAATCCCAATAAAACAAACAACCAGCACAAGAAACATGGCGACCGCAACCCCCGTCTTACCCTTTATCAACGCCTTGCTCTTCTTCATGGCTTTGATCCCATAGTCGTCTTCCAACACTGAAACCACGCTAGCCAATTGCCAAACCAAGGAAATATAAACCAGTCCCGCCAAGTACGGCACGAGAACAACCACGAAAACCGATATCCCTAACATGCCTAATCCTAGCACAGCAACCGGCAACAATAACAACATACCAGAAACGATGTTGTAAACGAAAACAATGGCGAAACTCCAAAGGAAAGTCACGAAAAGTCGCTTCCAAACCTTGGGTACCACACTGATGACCTTCTTGAACGAGATTTCCTTGCCTGTGTAAATGCATGCGATTGTGTAAACAACAGCCGAAGTGGAGAGAAGTGAAAGGATGAGAAAGAAAGTGAAATATGCAGCTTTGAAGAGCCAAAGTGCAACCCATTCGGATGATATTACATCGGAAAGTTTATCATATCCAGGAGTTCCAGCTTGGGTATAATTCAATGTGTCTTCATTATTGAGGATATTAGCAAAAAGGAGCTGAGAGATTTGGATATGAGCTAGAAAAATGAAAGAGAGAGGGAAAATAAAGGATAGGGTAATTTGGGCGAAGATTTTTCTCCATGAATATATGATCTTCAATGATTCTTTCACTATGCCAAAGAAACCCAGAAATTGAAGCTCTTCCTGCTCCCTATCCATCATCATCAACAATACTCAGCTTTGGGTTTGATTTTTTTTTGTTTTCATGATTTCTTAAATAAATTGAGTGACGGGGTGAAAAGCTTGTGGTGGAATTAAATATTTGGTAGACATTTATTAATAATAATAGGATAAATTATAAAAATAGTCATTTTTGTTTGTTTTAAATTATATTTTAGTTATTTATGTTTGAAATATTACGTTTTAGTCATTTATATTATCGTTTTGTTACGAAGTAATCACTCTATTGCTAAGTTCTGTTACCACCATAATTTGCGGTCATACATAGTAGTCCAAATAGGTTTCAAATGCCAATTTTAATGTCCTACGTGGCAATCAGGGGTGAAACCAAAGGGGCCAGCAGGACTCAGTCTCCCTTAAAATAGAAAATTTTTCATTTAGGCCTTTTAAAATTTTAAATTAGTAAGTAATATTGCACTTTGGCCCCCTTAAAAATGATAAAAATTTGATTTAATCTTTTAAAAAGTATAAAAATAGAGGCTATTAAAATAATGAAATTGTACTTTTACTATCGTAAAAATTATAATATAATGTCAGCCCCTAAAAGAAATTTCTAGCTTTGCCCCTGGTGGCAATCCAAATTAAATTTATTTAATTAAAAACTTATTTTCATCCTGGCAACTGGACATTTAAGTTGGTATTTAAAATTCATTTGAATTGCCATGTAAGACTATCACTGGAGAGGTAACGAAAGTTAACGGTAGAGTGATCACTTCATGATAAAACGATAACATGACTAAAATGTAATTTAAAATAAATAAAAGTTACTAGTAATAATATAAACCAATTAAAAATTTTAAGTTGGCCCCACTCCTTGAGCTAAATTACAAAAAAGAAATAAATGAAATTTTGCAAAAATGTACCTACGAAGATATTAAGTGATCCAACCAAGAATTTAATGCAGCAAAGAAAATTGTGTGAGAAATGTAACGTACATGGGACCACATTGGGTATGAGATGGAAAACAGTGAGAAAGGATGCAGATGACTTCGCGCGGTGTATTTCAAGTTTCATGACTGTCAAAAAATTTTACTATACTAGAGGCTCTTTCTTAGCTCAGTTTCATGACTGTTCCTTGAAAGTAAAATGTTACCAATCATTTCCTGGAAGTAGTACACTGCTCCTTTTAAATACCAAGGAAGCCTCCTTTTTTGTATAAAAAAATACTTCTTGAAAATATTAGGAAAAAGAATTGTGAGCATAGAAGAGTTGTTTCATTTTTATGGATATCTAAATGCCTAAAATAAATATTAAGATTTTTTAATTAATATTAAAATAATTAATTTAAAAATTAATATTTTATAATTTCAGTGCTAAAATAAATAAATTATATGCATATTCTTAATTGGTTTTAAGTTTTTTAATATTCATTTTACTAAAAATTAGTATAATTATTTTGCTTGTAATAAAATAACTCTACAAATGTATTTAAAATGTCATTATTCATAAACCTCATGTAATAGCATAATGGTTAAAAATATTCACTGTTTCAAGTGTGACTTGAATTTGAGTCAAATTGATTGTGTTTGTTATTTGAACTTCTTATTATTATAATTAAAAAAAATTCATTCATCTTTTTTTTAATATTTAAAAAAAAGAAAATGGCAGTATCTTAAAAGAGTAATTATTTTAAAATAATGAGTAATTACAAAAAGATTAAAAAAATATTGGTAATTGTCGTTGAGGGTGGGGACTACTTTATTTTTTTTAAGAAAAACGTGGGGGCAGAGGAAAGTTCGTGGAGAGAGGTGGAGGATAGTTGAAGCGTCTTCTTTCCTTGGGATTTGCGTTTCCACTTTTTAGGTCAACGCCAACGCCACCCAACTCAATGCTACGCAACTAAAATAGACTTGGATTTTATATTTTAATTTGATTAATTTTAATTTTTATATTTTTTAAGTATTTGAAATTTTAGTTTTAATTAAATGATAATAATTAATTTTTTGGCTAAATTTTTTATTAGTTATAAATTATGCCTAAAGTTATAAATTTGGTCTGTATTTTCTAATTAAATCATTATTAGTCTCTATATTTTTGAAGTTTTAATTTTAATTTCAATAATTTTAAATCTATAATTGACTTATTTTGTAAATAATATAATAATACATTTGTCACATCAAATTTTAAAAATAATATAACTTAATAAATTTAATAATTATTATTTGGTCAATACTAAAATTTTAAAATAAAAATGTTACAAATATAAAAATAATTAAAATAGTACATAAACTAAATAAACAACTTACTCGTAATATTGATCATAAAATTTAACCATTAATAAATGTATATTCCGATATTTCATTGTCATGCCCTATCCATAAAATTAAAATATAAATTATTTAATTAATAAATATATTTTAAAAATAATGATTATTAATAAAAAATTTAAACAGTTCCAAAAATACTATCAAACAAAATTAAATTGAATGGGAAGAAGGAAAAAACACAGAGGTTTGTAATTTTGAAAAAAAAGTACTTATACCCATATTAATATAATATTTTAGAAAACTATATTAATAGTCACTCGATAAGTGGTAAAAATTTTTTGGTCACTTAACTATGAAAATTAAAAATAGTTACACAATTATTAATAAAAAATTTCTTGGTTATCCAATTATTCAATTTTGTCTTTTTTAGTAACCAATTAGCTAAAGGTGACAGCTTTTAAAATTGATATAATATCAACTTTAACACTCAATATTTATACATTGTGTCAATTTAGTCTTAATTTAAAATAATCTAACCCTCATTATGTATTTTTTTTTTGCGATTTTGCTTTTCTTTGTGACCTTTTTACTTAAAACGCTATAAAAATATCAACTAAATTTTATTGAAAATATACAAAAATGAAAAACCCTAAATATTGAAGATAATAATTTTCATATTTTCTCATTCCTTTAAAATTAAGCCTTAATATCAAAAAGAAAAATTAAATGATAAAAAATTAAATTACATAATATGTAAATGTAGAGAACAAATTAATTAAATATAATAAAATTATTTTATTAAATAGCAAAAAACATAAACATATATATTTACGTGCAACACACATTATATTGAAAATTAGTATAAGTAAAACATAAATATATCATATATACATATATGAATATATAAAAAATTTATAATTTGTCAAAATCATAAATATATACTATTAATTATATTTTTGGTTGAGTTTTTTATATGGATCAACTCTACATCAGTTTAGTCGGAAAAAAAAAGGGTAAATTGCATAGTAATTACCCGATTGTTTGTAACTTTCTTTTTTGGTCATTTAACTGTGAAAAATTATAAAATGGTTGCTGGTTAATTTTTTTTTTTAGTCACCCAACTATCAAAAGTTACGAAATGACATAATTTATAAATGTTGAGGATTAAAGTTATTACTATGTCAATTTTAAAAGTTGTTACCGTTAGCCAACTGATGACCAAAATAGACAAAATTGAATAGTTGTGTATCATTTCTTTTTTAGTCACTCAACTATGAAAAGTTACAAAATAGTACCCAACTATTCAATTTTATCTTTTTTAAATTAGTGTTACGAATTAATTGGACATCAACTCAACTGAAATTTTTAAAATTTTCTTTTATATATAAAATAAGTTATATTATTATGGGAGTAATTTTGTCTTTTATATTTTTATATAAAATCAATAAAAATTCAATTATAATGAGATTTGTACATGTAACATAATAAATTTTAAATATTTAACTTTACCATTTCAATTAAAATCTAATTTTATTTTTATATTAAATTTTTAATAAATATATTTATTAAATACTTTTTTAGAAAAATAATGAGTGTATCATAATCTAATTAGCAAATTCATTTAATACAAAACTATTGATGCACACAAACTGGACCTGTACAAAGGCGGGCCTAGTAAGCCTGACCTCCTACTTTGGTCCAAAACATAACCACTTCCATGTTAGAAGATCAGCGAAACTGGGTAAGGAGGAAGATGAGGGCTGGAGGATGATTGGATTGGTATCCACCCCATGCCACCGAATTTTGTGTATGGGATGGGAACAAAATTACAGAATTATTGGTGGCCCAAAATATTTGACATCATTATTTCCTTTTGACACTGACCCATTTTAGAGCTTCCAAATTCAGGGAAAACGACACTTCATACCGGTGATGGCAAAATGGCATTTATATGTGTCATATATTATGCATACATTATATTTTCCTTTTTGGTTCTTGCTTACAAATATGTTAAATCTTGTTTGGTTTTATTATTAGAAAGGACATGGTTTGCTTGTATCAACAAATGGATCAAATTCGGGTTCTTGTTACTTGTATATAGTAAATCTTATTATAAATTTATTTCTCAAAATATGTTTTTAGGGATTACTCAATTTGTATGGGTTTTAGTTCGTTAGGTTTTATTGCGCCATCAAATTCTTCGCGCCTTGTTAAAATTAGGATAATTATTTTGGAACGATTACAACACCTCAACATCCATAGGTGTTGAGTTCTTTTAAAATATTTATTTTTAAATTGTAAAAATATAATTTAATTTTCTAACAATTAGGGATAATATTTAAATGGAAATCAACACCTATGAATACTAAATTTTGTTTAATTTTTTTTAAATGTATACTGTAATCTAAAAAATTTAAACAAAATTTAAATTGATATCACCACCTAATTCTAAAGCATATAAGTAAGCAAACTAACTTATTAGTTTTTTCCACATAAAACCAAAACAAATCATCTTCAACGTTCTATACTATTCTACACGCCTAAGTATTTGTAAATTCTAATTTTCAATCATATTGTAATGGTTGTCTACTTATTGAGATACGAATAAGAACATGTTGCTAAGAATACAACAACATTGGAGTATTATCTTATGGCTTAAGGTTAGAGTAACATGGGAATAAATCTTTCTGACAGCAAAATCATTCCTCGGTTAACACAAGTCAATTTCTATCACGCTAGCCAAATTAAGAAAGTTACTTTTGTGTTGGAATTTATATATGCTCTAATTGATCGATGGAAACTCAAGACCCATACTTTTCATATTTTATTCGGTGAAGCAACAATAGTTCGAAAAGATGTAGCATTACTGATGAGGCGTCTAATAGATGAGAATCCAATAATGGGATGTTTTAAGCACAATCTATAAGAGGTCTTTTGTCTAGCTTTTGGAGTAGGTACCAACCTTAAATCCAATTTCCAAAGGCATCGAGTTAAGTTAAAATGGTTGAAAACATGCTTTGAGCATCTCCCACAAAATCTAGCACCCAAATATATTGAACATAATGCTAGGTACATTCTTTAGTTGATCAGAGGTGTGCTAATGCTAGAAAATTTTGACAACTTAGCTCATACCATGTTTCTTCTATTGTTATCTAATTTAGAGACAATTGGTAGATACAGTTGGGTATCTTCTCTTGTGGCCTTCCAATAAAAGACAATATATTAGGCGTGCAAAGTGAGGAATGAGGAAGTAAATGATTGCCTTATTATTTTACAATCGTTGGGATGGTATCGACTTTAGTGGATTGCACCTATCCTCTCTGAGAATCTAAGTTTCCTTCTTGCTAGAAAGTGAAATTAAAAGCATATGGTATACAATCCATAACCTTCTAAATGTTTTATATCTATATTGAAATGTTATATTTTAATAGGTAGTTTGAGCATCGTGGTCATACAATTTACTAGAAGAATGGTCTCTTAGCGATACGAGCATATATTAATGTTGAATCAAATGATTTGGTAATTTGTGTTTTGCATTGCCAAGTTTATTTACTTTAATTAATATCATCTCATAATAGAATTTAAATGCAATGATTTTAACATTTTTGCAATTTGTATGATGTTGAACTAAGCAGAAGAGATTGCAACCAGATTACCATCAAAGGAATGTGCGTATAGACATGTTTTTAATGTGTGCAACTACTTATATGATTTTCTTGCATCAAGTAGCATAAATATGATCAAGTATTACGACAGTTTGGGATGGTTCAAGAAATTCTGACAAATATAAAGAACACGAATAACTATCATCTCATAGATTTGTGTTTGAGGTTGAAAAATAATTAGGCCATTTGATTTGCTGAGCATGTCACACATTGGTTAAGCATGGTAATTTTGCAGCCTCTGCAATTTATAGGGAATGATATATGGCCAATGGAAAACAATATTTGTATATGTGGGGATATGCTCCAATATATCAAATTCAATGTCCAATTTCATAATGTTAAGGAAAAATGGAAGCGCAGACTCAACTTGGCGCAGGAGAACAAGATAGAAGAGGGGGAACCTACGACCATGTCATAGCATAGGTGTACTTGTCAACAAAGTTGTTGAAGCTAGGCAACATAGATAAGGTCGAGGTGTTTTTGTTGAAGTTGAGCTGGCTATCATACCTATAAAACCTAACGAAGTTCTCAACTTTGTAGATGTAAAGGTCCATCATGAATTTATCCAAATCATGAATGAAGATGTGATGCACTAGATGATTTTTTTTTTTTGTTATTTTGTTGCAACATTTCATCTAAATAAATTGTAAGTATAGATATTATGGTTTAGGGTTCGCTAGAGTGGCAAGGATTGCTGAAGGTCTACACAATAAAGAAATGTCAATAAGTCTTTCAAGACTAAGGTATGGGAAGAGAGGAGTCTACCAAGGGTTGGTTCAACTATGGAAGTCCGCAAAGAAGGTATGATCTAAGAACCCTTGGGCGGAAAGACGAGAAAGCCAATATAAAGGTACATGATGGTTGAATGATATGCGTTGTTCCTTTACTACTGAGTACTCCCTTTTCGGATAGAACCACATTTGGCCTGTGCTTTAGAGGGTTAGAAATGATCATCCTATATAATTTCCCAATATATGCACTATTGAGCTTACTAGCCTCAGAACTTAACCCACGGTGCATGCTCCATCAATCAATGATATTTTTGCCCCCTAGCATTTATCCTACGAAATTTATCGATGTTTTATGTGTCGGTATATTGTTTCACCATATTAGAGTGTTGTTACTCTATAATATGGAAATAAATTATGGGTACACACATCTTGAATAATGTATACTACTCGAAAGTTATCTTAGATATGATGGAAAATATTGTTTTATTTAGGTATGACATCCACATAAACTACAAATATACACATATACAATTATATTCATTAACATGAATAATGAATTGCACTGGATGCAAATACAACATCAACATACCTCTTCATTGGTTGATCAATCGTATCTCGTCCTATCCAAGTATGGTCCCTTCTATAACACGTGTGATCCAAGCGACCCCTAAATCTGTTCAAATATTCAATGTAATAGGGGATTATAAATATTGGTAATTGAATACATCTTAAGAGTGTTATAGCCCAATTTTTCCCCATAACCCATTTACACTAAATCTCATGACCCATTTACACTAAACCCCAAAACCCATTTACAACATAAGCCCACCTACCCAACATTAAAACCCAATACAAATACCAATTAACTTAAAACCCATACTCGGAGCCCAATAACCAAGCCCAATCAACCTAGACCTAGCCCAACATCAGAAAAAAAACAAACTAAAAAACCTAAAATCAGAAACCCTAGCCCCCTAGCACCTAGGTGCGCCGCACCTAGGTCGACCAGCACCATCCCCTAGCACCACCTGCTCCATCAGTCACCTCCACCGGCCACCAACTGATCTGCAAAACCAAGCAATCACGTAAACAATAGGATTAGGCCATTGTAAAGGCTATAAAAGCCATCAAAACAAATGTAAAAGGGTCAGCAAAAAAATATAATACATATACTATATTTTTTAACACAAAACAAGTGATTCCAAATCACCAAAGCAGAGAATAAGACCAAAATAGAAGACAACCAAAAGCAAGAATAAAAATATAGAAACAACACAAGGTGATTGGCATCATTTTCTTCTTTTTTTTCTTCTTTCGAAATTTTTTTATTTCTTTCTTTTTCCGTTTTTATTTCATTTTTTAATCTTTTTATGCACATATACATACATATTATTAAAATAAAAAAAATAAAAAAAAGGTTACCTTTTGAACTTCCGGCCACCGCGCGACGGTGACGTACAACGGAGGGACGGCATCGGAGTTTCACCGGAAATTCCCGGGTTGAGAGAGAGAGAGCTTTTTTGAAGGGAAAGAAAGAAAAAATGAATTTTTTTACAAAATTTTTGCTTTTATAACAACATAAAACGACGCCGTTTTGCATTAAAGACCCAGGGCATAAAACGAAGTCGTTTTGCCCTGGGTCGGACCAATCCGACCTTTCCCGCTAGGATCCGCATGTTTTTATAGCGGAAGGGCTAATTACGCTTTTGGCCCTTCCGCATTTTTATTATTTTACAATCAAGTTTTTAGTTATTTTAATTTGGCCCAAAATATGTCGTGTTTTGCAATTCGGTCCCCCCGTGCTGCGCTGCGTTTTGACCAGGGGTTTTATTGTGTTTTTGGCCCCTTCAAGTTGCACGCATGTTATAATTTCATCCTTTTCTTTTTATTTTTATTTCAAATCAGCCCCAAAACTTTGTTTTTTTTATTCAATTTTAGTCCTTTTAGTTTATTTTCATTTCTTTACTATTAAATTAATTAATTTTGATATTTTCTATTATTATATTTACTATTATTTATTGTTATTGGTATTATTATTATTATTATTATTATTATTATATGTTTTATTATATACGTATAGACATACTTTTTACTATTTTACATTATTATATTTATTATTTATTTTAACATATTATTATTTTATTTTCTTTATATCATTATTATACTTAGTTTTTGTTTATATATTATATTTTCTCCTTTTTACTTTTATATTTACTATTTTCATTATATTTATTCATTACTTATTATTATTATTTATGTATATATATTTTAAATCCCATATTACGTATAAACATTTCTAATATGTATTTCTTTAAATAATATTATTACATATATGTTTTAGTACATATATATGTATACTTATGTGTATATTCTTTTAACATGTGCTATATATTTTTTTCTATTCTATATTATGTATATGTATTTCTAATGTTATATTATATTTTCATATATATTATGTATATACTTTAATATCATAGTTATATATTTTATATGATCTTATGTACATATATTTACATGCATATATCTTCTTTTGTATATTATGTATATAAATTTTTAATATTATATATGTATATATTTATACTATATTAGTTAGGCTTTTTATACTATCTTATGTGTACATTTTGAATGCTATGCTATGTATATATTTTAAACACTACATTTTTATATATATTATATGCATATTTCAATACTATTATTATGTACATATCTTTAATATATATACGTATATGTATATGTAGTATTATTAGTATTTTAATATTACATTTTCCGTCACCTTACATACTATTATATATTATATGTATATATATGTAATCCATTGTTTTATTTCGTGTTTAATGTTATTATTATCATGCATAATATCGATGCATCATGAATACTTTATAATTATTATTTTATCATCCGCTTCATATATTTGTAAATCGCATTTTATTACAACATTGTTATAAGTTTCTATTGTTTAAAAAAAATATTCTTATTCATGTTTCAAATCAATTTCAATAAGCAAGGCAACGTACCGATTTAACATTAAGTCATCGATTTCATCGCTATGTTGGGTGAACATCAATCGACTCGTGTTAAAACGGTATGTCCTTCTCAAAAAACCAAAAAAATTAAAAATTCTCGTGTTTTAATCGGATCATGATTAAATGTCAAATTGAATTCGTATTTTTGAAAATCAAGACAGCGCATGTTTAATAAAGATACCAATTTTGGGCGTCGCGAGGGTGCTAATACCTTCCTCGTGCTTAACCGACTCTCGAACCCTATTTTTCTCTGGATTTTCGCGTAGACCCAAATTTGGCCTTCATTTTTGTTCAAGAATAAATTTTCGTTTTAAAAAAAATGATTTATTAGGTGTCCGATCACACCTAGAAAAAAAATCGGTGGCGACTCCTCTTTATTTTAAAATCAAACTTCAGTTTTCAAGTTTTCACTAAATCGCCACATTTAGCGATCAAGCTAAAATTTTTATGTCGCTACAGCTGGCGACTCTACTGGGGAGCCATTTTTGAGAGTCGAGTTGAATTAAACGCGTGTTGTCAAAATTTTCAAAATTCCTTGTTCAAATTAATATTTAGTCGTGATCCCAAAATTGTGTTTTTGAAAAGTCATGCATTTGCATTGCGTTGTATATATTCTTCTAACCTGTTTTATCTAGTTGCTTTTCAGCTTTAAATTTTTATGGTTTTAGTTTTGGTTTAGTTTTTTAAAACGTAAAGGTTTGTGAGTTTCTCCCCACACACCGTGCACTTGCATTTTTGCATAACATGAGCTCTCTACCCGGGCTCCGTCTGTTTAAGTGAAAGTAAACGTTATGCATTCGTGAGTTAACTTGTCCCTCTGCACAGGCTAGTGAATACTTTCGGGTTACATATGACTTATGCTTTCGTGAGTTAATTTGTCCCTCCGCATAGGCATAAGTAAATGTAATCCCTCGAATTGAACTCGTGAGCCTGTGATGGGCTACGACCGAGGCTTCATACTAATCTTAGTAGATGACAGTACGGATAATTCGAGTACCTATCTAGAACCGAAACTGCATATAGTGAACCATATGAGCCACCTAATTAGAGCCATGTCGAACCTCTGTCCGTTAATAGTCACCAAAATAAGTACATGGGAGAAACGCCTCTTACCTTTTATTTCTTTGACATTTACACTTTTTATTTGGATTTTCCGTAATTTATATTTTTTGTGATTACTAACTAAGGTTGTTTGTCTTTATTTTTATTTTTCATCATGCATTATAGGCAGCATATTAGGAAGGTGTTGACTAGAGATTGGTTGCCAAAAAACGGGTTTCTAATGGAAGAGTCAATTATACAAACAACCGAGAAGAATGCTGTGGTTCAGGACTGGTCTCTAAAAACTCAGAAAGAAAAAGGGGATAGTCTAGTGGAGGGATGTATTGCCAATCTGCCCGAGCACGTAACTGTGAATGTTCGCCAGAATAACTTTGAAGATTTGGTTCGGGTTTGGAATCAGTGGGACTCGACACTAGGGGTATCTTCACTGAGAGGTACGGAGATATAGCCCACCTGATCACTATCAACATAGACGAGCGTTTGATTCAAGCCATGATCAGATTTTGAGATCCGACCTACCAATGTTTTACTTTCAATCAGGAAGACATGACCTCGACTATAGAAGAGTACGCTGCCTTGCTTCGTGTCGATAATGTACAACCCTATAAAATATATGTGAAAGAACCTAAGCCGATGACCTTCAAGAAAAAAATAGTAAAATTGACAGATATGACCGATACATGGGCTGAAAAACAAATAAAGAAGAAGAATAAAGTCATCTGCATCCCGTGGTTTTCCCTACGAGATTTGGTTCTAAGCCATCCCGATATGTTAAAGAGAGTGGATCTTTTTGCCTTGGCCATTTACGGTTTGGTCGTCTTCCCAAAAGTTCTCAGACATATAGAAGTTGCGGTAGTAGACTTCTTTGAAAAGTTAAAACAAGGAATCAACCCTATCCCAACTATTTTGGCCGAGACCTTCAGATCCCTAAGCAGTTGTAGGAGGAAAGAGGAAAGACGCTTTATCGAATGCGCACAGTTACTCAATGTCTGGGTTTTGAGCCATTTTTGGAAAGTAGAGCGCACACCATACCACATATTTTCCAAAACCTTTGCCCCGTTGGAAGCCTATCTTGAGAGAGAATTACCAAAGGATGTCACTGAAGAGCATTGGGTTTTAGTTTTTCAGAACCTTCGAGCTGAAGATGTAACATGGAGAGCACCGTGGATTCGCCTTTTGGTTCTGTTATACAAGGTTGGAAATCAAGATTGGGTGCCACTACTCGGGTTATGGGGAGGAGTTGGATATGCTCCGTTAATGGTCCAAAGGTAATTTTTTTCATGATAATTCATACCCGCCACTGGAGGATTAGCACAGTCTAAGTTTGCTTTTGCGGGTGAGGGATATATGAAGAGGGTCCGAGATATCACAAAGTCTTGGAAGAGAATTCATCTTATGGAGTTAGCTTTATACGCTGACACTCTCACCCAAGATTATGTCATATGGAGAAAGCAACGAGTGAATAGTCAGCACGTCTCGTCGACAAATTACACCGTCTAGAATCTTTTCTCGGAAAAAGTGCCATTTGAGCTAGAAATGACAAGACAAAAATTTGAATGAGAAAATGCCAAGATATCTCGGGACATTAGTGCTCTTCAAGAGAAAAACTACCAACTGAAGATCGACGTTCAGATTGAAAGGTCCAGAACCGAGAAAGTGCAAAAAGAAGCTGAAGTCGTAAGAAATGACTTAAGGGACCTCCATCTGGAAAATAAAAAGTTAAGAGGCACAATAAAAAATAGTGGGTTGGGCAAATCGTCAGCAGAATGGAAGGAAGAAATTAGCAACATCAAATGAAGGATGGAATTCTGGAAAGGGAAAGCGAAGAAAGAAGAAGAAAAGGCTGCGCGGGCTATGATGGAGCTAAGAAAGAAGAATGCCGAATATGAAGTTGTGTCTGCCGAGGTAATGACTAGTCGATCTAAACGTTAAGAACTAAAAGAGAGGATACGAGATTTAGAAGACATGCTGCAAGATCGTCAACAATAGCTAGATACTCTCTTTGGGGCTTTGGAAAAAAAGAATAGTCAGTATGATAGAGACATTCGTGCTTACGAAGAAGGCCTCCAAGAAAAAGAAATGCGACTTAGCTATTTGATCAATGAAATTCGTGGGGTAGCCATGCACGTAGTACAATTATCGGAAGAAGCTAAAATTCTCATTTACCAATTCCCTCCAAATCAAAGATCAAACATATCAGAATTCTTAGCACGAGTAAAGAAATATGGCGATATAGCTAGGAAGTTTGTGTAATGGCTGAATCGAAAATGGCAAAATATTTTGTAATGGACTCTTTTGATAAATGAAATGCCTAAATAGGGGCCGTCTTGAAATCAACACTAAATTATTGCATATTCATTCGTGACTAACAATCATTTGACATTTATGCATTCATTCATTCATTCATTCATTGCATATCCCATAATCGTTCGCTGAGGTTAAAACATACAATTCGCAGTTGTAATATCGCAAGACTGGAACCACGTCATTTATATAGGACACGCCGACAAGCTAGAGTAATGGAGGCTAAATTCAATGAAAGGATTGAAAGGATGGAAAGAATTCAAAGGGAATTACAAGAGCAGTTGGCCAAGTCGCAGCAAGAGACAAGAGACTTAATGGTGAGATCTCGAGAAGAATCGCTCGAACAAAGGGACCAAATGGCCAAGATGATGGAAATGATGTCACCTCTAGTAAAAGGAAAGGGACCTATGAACCCTGACATTGTGGAACCACAGTCAAGGGTTAACCTCGATCAGAATCTGCCCCATCCGCCAGGATTTACTCCACCGCACGCCCACGCAACACAAAGAGGGTACGCTCAATGGGAACCTACAGGCCTGGAGCAATGACCTGCGCCACCTACTAATCTGGGGCAAGGAATGTTCGTATCAAACCCAGGGGCTAGTCCTGCTGATCCACTCGTTCCAGATTTGGACGATCCAGCAGAGATAGCCAGGTTGAAATTGGATGATCATGATACAAAGGAGAAATATAGGAGTCTAGAGGAAAGGCTCAAGGCGATAGAAGACACTGAAGTCAAGGCACTGAAGTCTTCCCTGCATTGAGCGCTAAAGAGCTCAGTTTGGTACCTGATTTAGTTTTGCCTCCAAAGTTTAAGGTACCGGATTTTGAAAAGTACGATGGGACAAGATGCCCAAGAGCGCATCTCATCATGTTTTGTCGGAAGATGACCGGTTATGTGAACGGAGATAAGCTACTTATACATTGTTTTCAGGATAGTCTAGTAGGATCGGCTCTTCGGTGGTACAACCAGCTTAGTAGGGAAAAGATCCGATTCTAGAGGGACTTGGCGTCAGCATTCTGTGAGCAGTACAAGCATGTATCGGATATGGTGCCTGATCGAATGACTCTACAAATGATGGAAAAGAAACCAGCAGAAACCTTTAGGCAATACGCTCAAAGGTGGAGAGATATCTCGGCTCAAGTGGAACCACCACTGACTAAGACTGAGATAACAGTCCTTTTCATCAATACTCTGAGAACACCATTCTATGACAAGCTGGTGGGAAGTGTTACGAAGGATTTTTCGGATATTGTAATATCCAGAAAACTTATTGAGAATACCATCAAAAGTGGGAGGATGGAAGGTTTAGAAAGTTTAAAAAAGGCAGTGCCCATGAGGAAGAAAGAGCCAGAAGCCCACATGGTGGGAACTGGAAGCCGTTATACTCCCAATTCATACTCAAATCAACCCCGACCTCAATATCACTAATCTCTAAATGTCTATTTCCCCAAACACCACCTCTTTACCCATCCTACCCTTTATATGCCACGAACAACCAAAGACCAGTCACTGCATTCCCACAAAATATTATACCCTTCCAAGGCCAGCCTAAAAATGAACAAAGGCCAGCAATACCTAATCCTGAGAAACCTCAATTTACTCCTATTCCTGTGTCGTATGGGTAACTGTACCCAAAACTCTTGGAGAAGCAATTAATATCTCCCCATTACATGGCACCCCTTAAGCCTCCATACCTGAAATGGTAAGATCCAAACGCTAGTTGTGCATACCATGCCGAGAACCAGGGGCACTCTATGAAAAACTACATTACCTTCAAAAGGAGAGTTCAAGGACTCATCGATGCTGGCATTCTGTGATTTGATGGTATTGGCGGTGCGGCGGGAAACCCATTCCCAAACCACACCGAAGGGAATGTGAGCGCAGTGGGAGAGGAGGACAAATGGCAAAGTAGAAGATAGGTTTTTGAAATAAGAACACTTCTGCAGAAAATGTGGGAGGTAGTAGTTAAAAAGGGGTTGCTCTGTTATCTTAACAGAGTATTCGAAGGAAGAAATACAAAAGGTCAAAGTTTTTGCGAATTCCATGTTATTGAAGGGCACGACATTCAGTCCTGCGAGGAGTTTAGAAGATTACTGCAAAATATGATGGATAATAAGGAGATGGGGATTTTTTACAAAGGCGAAGAGGCCGATAGAGGAGAAATATGCGCCTCTGACAATCAATCGTCAGGTTTCCCGTATAGCGCCTACCGGCCGTTAATAATTTATTACGACGCGAAAAAAGAGCCGGTAAAACCAAAG
Source organism: Gossypium arboreum (assembly GCF_025698485.1). NCBI lineage: Eukaryota > Viridiplantae > Streptophyta > Magnoliopsida > Malvales > Malvaceae > Gossypium > Gossypium arboreum. Next base: position 5,343,756 of record NC_069073.1, on the reverse strand, counting down.
ATGATCATTGAAGTACCATCTCCTTTCCCTTACAAGGACGACAATGCGGTACCGTAGAAATACGATATCAATATCGTCACACCTGAAGGTGAAAAATTTGAAACCACGACTGGAAACTTTGGAGAAGTAGGTCATTTCACTCGCAGTGGGAGATGTTATTCGAAAGAGGTCGAACCAGTAAAGAAGAATACTGATTTGAAACAAAAAGGAAAGGCACCAATGTACGAGGCTGAAGTCGAGCAGGAAACTCCACCCGTGCAAGAAATTAAAAAGCCTGTGGATGAGGAGGAAGCACAGGAATTCTTGAAATTTATCAAGCACAGTGAATACAATGTGGTGGAACAATTGAATAAGTAACCAGCATGAATCTCAGTTTTATCTCTACTATTAAATTCAGAGCCACACCGGAACGCTTTGCTGAAGGTGTTAAATCAAGCTTACATAGCAAACAACATATCTGTTGAGAAGCTTGATAGGTGGGTGAATAATTTGAACCCGGACAATTTCATCTCTTTTAGTGATAACGAGATACCGCCAAACAGTAGAGGCTCAGTGAAAGCACTGCATATTACGACCTGCTGCAAGGGCTACATAATATCGAACGTACTCATCGATAATGGGTCGGCACTCAACGTCATGTCTTTGGCCACGCTTTCCAAAATTCCGATGGATCTGTTCTATTTAAGGCCCTGTCATTCCACGGTAAGGGCATTCGATGGGACAAGGCGTGAAGTCATGGGAAAGATTGAGATCCCTCTAGAAGTGGGCCCTTATATATACGATGTTGAATTTCAAGTCATGGATATTACACCATCATACAATTGCCTTTTAGGAAGGCCCTAGATCCATTCTGCTGGAGCAGTCCCATCATCCCTCCATCAAAAGGTGAAATTTATCATGGATGGCTGTTTGGTCACTGTCGAGGGAGAAGAAGACATTGTAGCATCTATTTCTACTGACGCGCCATACATTAAAGTGAGTAAAGATGTTATAGAATGTTCCTTCCGATCCCTTGAATTTGTTAATACCACATTTGTCGCTGAGGGAAACAGAATTTCCGTGCCAAAATTGTCGAGAAATACTAGGATGGGTATCAAGCTGACTGTGAGGAGAGAAGCCCGAGAGAGGAAAGGTTTGGGAAAATTTCAGCAGGGAATAGTCAAGGCTCTGAGGCCAGTGCATCCTAAAGCTCGATACGGTTTAGGTTTCCAGCCAGACGCACGTCAAAGAAGAAAACAGTAGAAGAAAGATTAGGAAAGAAGGATCGCGAGAACCTTAGGCCGAAAACCAGAATGGGAGCATATGGAATTCCCTCCTTTGTCAAGAACATTTACGTCCGTGGGAATAATATACCCAGGGTAGGATAATACCCAAAGCATGATGTTAATGATAGAAAAGAGTTTTCAGAATATCAGTATAAATGTCATTGAAAAAGGAGCTGACGCAAGTAAAGACGTATCAAAGATACGCTCTTGTCCTCCGGGTTTCATATTGAACAATTGGACCGCCGAGGACCTTCTTGTAGTTTATAAGTCTTCAGAGTAATGCTCAAACGTTAACCCTCTATTGTGTCCTTAGATATAATAGAATTCTTTTGTAAGAGCTTGCATTCACTCTTTATCATTCAAATGAATATTAATGAAGATGCATTTTGTCACGATCTTTCGCATTATCACTAATTTCATAATCATTTTCTCATTTCATAGCCTATTCTTACATTTGCCTCATGCCATGCCATAACATTTCGTTTGTTGGTTCCAATACTTGGATGCGCCTCTATAGTTTCCTTTTTTATTCAACTTTCAGGTGCTCAGATATCAACGGTATGAACAAACTGTTACGAGTCCTGAAATCGATTTTGAGAAGGCTGTTTGTTTAGGAGAATTCAAAGCCGAAGAAAATGCTGAAGACTATGTCTCGTCTCTTGACTTGCTAAGAATGGTGAAACAAGAGGATAAACAGATTTTGCCTCATAAAGAATCTGTTGAAACAATAAATTTGGGAACTGAAGAAAGGAAGCAAGAAGTGAAGATTGAGACCTCTATTTCAGGGGGCACCAGGCATAATTTGATTGCTTTGCTCCGCGAGTACAAAGATGTATTCACATAGTCATATCAGGACATGCCAGGATTGGATGAAGATGTAGTGGTCCATAAGCTCCCATTAAAATCAGAATGCAAACCCGTTCAACAAAAACTAAGACGGATGAGACCTGAGATGTTGTTGAAAATAAAAGAGAAAGTCAAGAAGCAATTTGATGCTGCCTTCTTACAAGCCTCCAAATATCCAGAATGGGTGGCTAACATAGTCCTGGTACTAAAGAAAGACGGTAAAGTACGAATGTGCGTGGATTATCGTGACCTGAATCGAGCAAGTCCTAAAGATAATTTTCCCTTACCACACATTAATACGTTGGTGGATAACACAGCAAAACATTCATTGTTTTCTTTCATGGATGGATTCTCGGGGTATAATCAGAACAAGATGGCCCCTGAGGATATGGAGAAAACTACCTTCGTAACAATGTGGGGAACATTCTGCTACAAGGTGATGCCATTTGGGTTAAAAAATGCTGGGGCAACATATCAGAGGGCTATGGTAACGTTATTCCATGACATGATGCATAAAGAAATAGAGGTCTACGTCGACGATATGATTGCTAAATCCCGAGGGGAAGAATAGCATGTAGTGAACCTCAAGAAGTTGTTCGGAAGGCTGAGAAAGTTTCAGCTAAAGCTTAATCTAGCCAAATGTACGTTTGGGGTTACCTCGATAAAGTTGTTAGGCTTCATTGTCAGTGAAAGAAGTATCGAGGTTGATCCAGATAAAATAAAAGCCATTCAAGAGTTACCACCCCCGCGCACGCAAAAGGAAGTCAGAGGATTTTTAGGGAGGTTAAACTACATCGCCCGATTCATCGCTTAACTTACCAACCAATGCAATCCAATCTTTTGACTTCTGCGAAAACATAACCCGGGAGAATGGAATGAGGAATGCCAGGTGGCCTTTAATAAGATAAAACAATATTTATCTAGTCCTCCAGTACTAGTACCGCCAACTCTGGGAAGACCATTAATATTGTATTTGACTGTGTTCGAAAAGTCAATGGGTTGCATACTGGGGCAACATGACGAGTCAGGAAAGAAAGAAAATGCGATCTACTACCTCAGTAAAAAGTTCACTGAATATGAGGCAAAGTATTTGTCCATTGAAAAATATTGTTGCGCTCTGGTTTGGGTGGCACGGAGACTCAGGTAATATATGTTGTATCATACGGCATGGTTAATTTCAAAGCTGGATTCAATAAAGTGCATGATGGAATCACCTGCACTCTCAGGAAGAATGACATAATGGCAAATCTTACTATCAGAATACGACATTGTCTATGTGAGCCAAAAGTCGATAAAAGGAAGCGCAATAGCTGACTTCTTAGCAACTCGAACAATGGATGAATATGAGCCATTGGGATTTGATTTTCTGGATGAAGACTTGATGTGCATTACAGAAAAAGAGTGCGAGTTACCAAAAGAGAAGTCATGGAAGATGAGCTTTGATGGTGCATCGAACGCATTGGGGCATGGGATTGGAGCAGTCTTAGTATCACCAGAAGGGAACCATTATCCATTCACTGTCAGGCTAAATTTCTTCTGTACCAATAACATAGCGGAATATGAGGCCTGTATCATGGGACTTCGTGCAGCTATTGAATGAAACGTCAAAATTTTAGAGGTGTACGGGGACTTAGCGTCGGTGATATACCAAATCCGTGGAGATTGGGAAGTGAAGGATTCAAAATTAGTCAAATACAGTGACCTTGTGGCAGGATTGATTAAAGAATTCAAAGAAATAACTTTTAATTACTTCCCACGAGAAGAAAACCAATTGGCTGATGCCCTGGCCACTTTGGCTTCAATGTTCAAAGCAAACAGAGAAATAGAAATAATGTCTTTTCAAATGAGCATATATGAAGTCACTGCACATTGTTTTAGCATTGAAAAAGAGCCAGATGGAAGGCCATGGTTCCATGATGTCTTAGAATATATCAAGAATCAAAGGTATCCCGAACAAGCGAATGAGAACGACAAAAGAACAATCAGAAGAATGGCAGCGGGATTTGTTCTTGATGGGGACATCCTGTACAAAAGAGGGAAAGATCAGGTGCTTTTGAGATGAATGGATGCTATTGAAGCCAGAAAAATACTTGAAGATGTCCATGAGGGAATCTGTGGGACACATGCCAATGGTTTCACTATGGCCAGGAAGATTATGAGATTCGGTTATTACTGGCTGACGATGGAAAGTGACTGCATTAGCTATGCACGAAAGTGCCACAAATGTCAAATTTATGGTGACAAAATTCATGTAGCCCTTTCGCCCCTTCATGTCATGACTTCCCTGTGGCCTTTTTCTATGTGGGACATGGATGTTATAGGGCTAATTTCCCCAAAAGCTTCTAATGGACACTGGTTTATTTTTGTGGTTATTGATTACTTCACAAAATGGATAGAAGTCGTTTCGTTTGCTAATGTGACGAAGACTGCAGTTTGTAGGTTTTTGAAAAAGGAAATCATTTGTCGATATGGTTTGTCTGAAAGAATCATTTCAAATAACGTTATGAATCTGAACAACAAGATGATGAAGGAGGTGTGTGAAAAATTTCAAATAAAGCATCATAACTCATCACCCTATAGCCCGAAAATGAACGGAGCTGTTGAAACGGCCAATAAGAATATTAAGAAGATTATTCGAAAAATGACCGAGACATATAAAGACTGGCACAAGAAGCTACCATTTGCTTTGTATGCATATCGCACATCTGTGCGGACATCTACGGGAGCAACTCCTTTCTCTCTGGTCTATGGAATGGAAGCTGTGCTACCTATCAAAATTAGATCCCCTCTCTACGAGTCTTAATGGAGTCGAAACTAGAAGAAGCAGAATGGGTTCAAGGTTGATATGACCAGTTAAACCTCATCGAGGAAAAATGTCTAAAAGTAATTTGTCACGGACAGATGTACCAGAAGAGAATGATCGCGGCCCATGACAAGAAAGTACGGCCAAGAGAATTCCACGAATGAGAACTCGTGCTGAGAAAGATTCTCCCAATACAAAAAGATCTGCGAGGAAAATGAGCACCAAATTGGAAAGGTCTATACGTCGTAAAGAAGGCATTCTCGGGTGGAGCTTTGATTCTCACTGAAATAGATGGGAAGGAGTTACCTAATCCAGTGAATTCAGATGCTGTGAAGAAATATTATGCCTAAAAAAAAAGAGAATCAAGGTGAAAACTCGAAAAGGGCGTCTTGATAATAAAAAAGGGATCAAGGTGAAAACTCGAAAAGGGCATCTTTATTAACACAAAAGATTAGGATGAAAACCCGAAAGGGCGTTCTAATGAAGTAAACCTGGGCTTAAAGAGCAACATGATCTGAACGGTGGGTCAAACAGCAAGACTACAGTATTTGAAGCATTTCCAGCAGCTCGAAATCTCCTACGCAATAAGCCATGCTCGAAAAGGTTCTTGATTGAGGAACATAGAAGAGTTCATGCATTGAATATCTAGAGTATTTGTATCCGTTGAATGCAATTCCTTTTCTCTTTATGACACTTTTTACTATCCTTGGTTAACTTTCTTTGTTCGCTACCTTTGAAATGAACAAATGTGAGCTATCCCTTTCGTCACTACCTGACCATTTTTATGCATCTCATTACGTGGTTTATTTAAATGATAAATAGTGAAATGACATACTCTGAACAAAAGAAATGTTGAGCATTACCCGGATGAGAATTTGATAAGTACAAAAGCCTCAAAGCAAGAACAAAGTTCAACCAGGGGCAAAGGAGTGATATTTGAGAAACGTTGATTACTCATGAAACTTGAGGACGGGTACAGGACCTAAAGAGAAAGTCAAGAGCCGAAGTAATGAATGCAGATCATCACAAAAATCGTGACAAAAAAGGACATACGACTAACATGCCTAAGGCGCATATCATAATCATGTAAGCATAAAGGCATTTAAGACAAACATGTGCATATCATGATAACATCAGGCATGACATATACAGGTACTCCAACAGAGCAAGAGGATGCGATGTTAGTTGTGTCGAAACCATTTTTTTCGTTTTTTTTTATTTAAAAATGATGGATCGACTTTTTGGAAAGCGAAAATGGAGTCGCCACCAATCTTTTCTTGTTTAGGTGTGATCAGATCACCTAGAAATTTGGGTTGTTTTAATAAAACATTTTGGTTTACCAAAACAATGATTTTGGTCTACGAAAATATGAGAAAATAGGCTCGAGAGTCGGTTACGTATGAGGAAGGATTAGCACCCTCATTACGCCCAAAATTGGTATCAAATCGATTAAATACTGTCCTTTTATCTAAAATTTAAAATGTTTTTGAAATGTGGTTCTTGTTCATAACATTTGAATAACCCGAGTCCTTTGCCAAAATCTTCTTGTTTTGACGTTCGAAAATTTATAATTCGAAAATAACAAAATGATGCCCAACTATTTGGTCCAACGAAAAATCGATACCCAGCTTAGTAGGGCACGATTCCTCGAATTTCCAAATATTGACCATTGCCTCACATTGGAAAATATGAGTGAAATTCCGAAGAGACATTCGATTATTTTGAACAAATAGGAGATTGCAACCCAACACGATAGGGCAATATTCCCCGAATTGCCAAACATCGAACATTTCTTTCATTTTAAAGAGTTTTTAGAAAACGTGAGTGAAATTCCAAAGGGATCTTCGATTGTTTTGAACAAATGAAAAAGTGCAACCCAGCACGATAGGACACAACATTTCAAATCCTCGATACAAGATCATTTTATAATTTCCAAAACTCATGCTTTTGAAATTTCAAAAGGATATTTAGTTATTTAGGTTAAACAAGAAAAATTGAAACCTAGTAAGTTAGGGTACTATTTTCTTGAATTTCCTAAATTCGAAATATTGCCTTATATTTAATTTGAAAAAACATGGATTTAAATCTCGAGAGAATATTTATTTGGTCAAAGAAAATCGAAACCCAACACGTTAGGGCACAATTTCTCGAATTACCAAACACGAAATATTACCTCGCTTTGAAATTTTATTTTTTATTTTTTTAAAAGGAGTGATTATGGAAACAAACTTGCAACGTATTTATTCGATTCATTTGAAGCAAAGAAAATGAAATGAATAATTTCAGCAAATAGGTTGATTTCAAGCAAATAGGTTGGCAATCTCAATTATAATATAATACATGGGGATGCAAAACAAAGTAACAAATATGGAAAACATATATCAATAATATATTATACAATTTTTGAAAAGTACAAACACGAAAATTGAAACATGCCCAATGATAATAATCTTACCACATACACTATTTAACGTTTCTAACTAATGGTTAAATAAAATCTATTTTAAGAAAAATATTTTAAAAGGTAATAAAAATGTTAAAACAAATAAACTTGGAATGAACAATTTAAAAGTAGCTAAATTATATATATATATATACATAAACAGATAATACATGCAAAAAATTTACAACAGATCGTAAAATAAATAAAAATAAAAATAAATAATACATAAAGTATATAAAGTTTAACATATAAATGAGCTTCAAAATAAATATTATAAGAGGAAATTTAAAGTTAGTGTTATGCAAAATAATTTAAAACCAAGATTCAAAAATGTATATATGTATATAATATATATTATGTGCATAGCAATAGTAATGTGTACCTATATAAAATTTTAAAACGAATAATGTACATATTAACAAGTTGTAACATAGATGAATTATATAAATGCAACCATGTAAGAATATACAAAAGAATATAAGAATGACATACTATATAATATAAATCAATAATTATACAAAATAATTTGAAACAAGATTTACTTACCAACAATTAACAAGATACATAAAGCATAAAACTTAATATAAACATTGTATATAAAAAATAGTAATATAGGCAAGTGTTTGAAATAAACAAAGTATAATTTAAAATTGGGGAATAAATGGTATACATAAATAGATTTAAAGGGAAAAATATAAACATGTTTGCAAGGGAATTCAAATAAGTAATTCAATTAAATTATGTATATATATATAATAAAGAAAATAAAATAAAATAACAAAATGAAAAATGAACAAAGGGAATACAAGAAATTAAAATCAACCTTTTTTTTACTTTGGATTTTTTATCTCTATGTGAAAATACAATGTTTTTTTTTTATCCCTCCTTCTCCTTTACATTTGGTTTTATGATAGCTTTTATAGCCTTGTTACAACATTTTTATTATTATTTACAATCTTTTCTTTTTACAAGTGGTAGACAAACGAGGACTAGGGCGGCGCTTAGGCGGCACATAGGGTGAAGAGGTTAGGTTTTTTTCTTTTTCTTCATTTTTTTATTTTTTTATTTTTTATTTTGGGTTGTATTTGGGCTTGGGGTATTTTGGGTTTTAGTTGAGTTTTGGTATTTGGGCTGTGATTTTATTGGGCCCCGGGCAAAATTTGGGTCTTACAAGTTGTACTGAATCAAGGAAAAGACACCTGAGTTCCATCAGATGACATGTTTTGGTACTCTGATGTTTCAATTTCTGTTTTTCAAAAATCGACTCATATTGCGAGAGATGAGTTGAGCCTTGGCTCACACGTTGAGGTATTTTCAATTTCTGCTTTTCAAAAAAATCAACTCATATTGCGAGAGGTGAGTTGAGCCTCGGGTCTCACGTCGAGGTATTTTCAAAATCTGTTTTTAATCAACTTACATTGCGAGAGGTGAGTTGGGCCTCAAGACAGGCTGAGGTAATTTCAATTTCTGTTTTTCAAAAATCAACTTATATTGCGAGAGGTGAGTTGAGCCTCAGGGCACGCTGAGGTATTTTCAATTTCTGCTTTTCAAAAAAATCAACTTACATTGCGAGAGGTGAGTTGGGCCTTAGGACACGCTGAGGTAATTTCAATTTCTGTTTGTCAAAAATCAACTCATATTGCGAGAGGTGAGTTGAGCCTCAGGGCACACTGAGGTATTTTCAATTTTTGCTTTTCAATTTATGTGTTTTAAAAATCAACTCATATTGCGAAAGGTGAGTTGAGCCTCGGGTCACACACCGAGGTATTTCCAATTTCAGTTTTTCAAAAAAATCAACTCATATTGCGAGAGGTGAGTTGAGTCCTAGGTCACACACTAAGTTTGCAGGCCGATCTATTTTCGATGTTTGATTTCTCAATGAAGAATAAAGATTAGAGTCAATCGAAGACACAGATTTTATATCCCTGAAGTTACAGTGAAGCTAATTGAAGTTGCAGTGGAGTTGATCGAGGATATCAGATCTTGCCTTTCTGAGGTCGCAGAAGAAAAGACCACAAACCTTATCTCACTGAAGCGATAGAAGAGCAAATTGAAGTTGTAGATCTCATCTTTCTGAAGTTACAGTGAAGCAGATCGAAGTCACAAATTTCATATACTTGAAGTTATATTGGAGTAGATTGAAGCTACAAGACGTATATCAGAAGATGCAGTGGATTGAACCAAAGCTACAAGATGCGGTAGACTGGAAAGAGACTACCTGAAGAAGAGAAGCGCCAAGGAGGTCAAAGCTCGACGATGCCGGGCAAAATTGTTCTTTCTTAAAAGTCTTTACTTTATTCTCGTTACACGACAACAACTCTGTTCTCGTTATACGACAATGAGTAAAGAAGGACAGCTGTTATAGCCCAAATTTTCCCCATGACCCATTTACATTAAACCCCAAAACTCATTTACAACATAAGCCCACCTACCCAACATTAAAACCCAATACAAATACCAATTAACCTAAAACTCATACTCGGAGCCCAATAACCAAGCCCAATCAACCTAGACCTAGCCCAACATCAGAAAAAAACAAACAAACTAAAAAACCTAAAATCAGAAACCCTAGGCCCCTAGCAGCTAGGTACGCCGCACCTAGGTCGACCAACACCATCCCCTGGCACCACCTGCTCCACCAGTCACCTCCACCGGCCACCAACTGATCTGCAAAACCAAGCAATCACGCAAACAATAGGATTAGGGCATTGTAAAGGCTATAAAAGCCATCAAAACAAATGTAAAAGGGTCAGCAAAAAAATATAATACATATACTATATTTTTGAACACAAAACAAGTGATTCCAAATCACCAAAGCAGAAAATAAGACCAAAACAGAAGAAAACCAAAAGCAAGAATAAAAATATAGAAACAACACAAGGTGATTGGCATCATTTTCTTCTTCTTTTTTCTTCTTTCGAAATTTTTTTATTTCTTTCTTTTTCCGTTTTTATTTCATTTTTTTCTCTTTTTTTATGCACATATACATACATATTATTAAAATAAAAAATAAAAAAAAAGGTTACCTTTTGAACTGCGGTGGCCGGCGACGGTGACACACGGCGGAGGGACGGCACCGGAGTTTCACCGGAAATCCCCGGGCTGAGAGAGGGCTGAGAGAGAGAGAGAGAGCTTTTTTGAAGGGAAAGAAAGAAAAAATGAATTTTTTTTACAAAATTTTTGCTTTTATAACAACATAAAACGACGCCGTTTTGCATTAAAGACCCAGGGCATAAACCGACATTGTTTTGCCCTGGGTTGGACCGATCCGACCCGACCCGCTAGGATCCGCTTGTTTTTTATAGCGGAAGGGCTAATTGCGCTTTTGGCCCTTCCGCATTTTTATTATTTTACAATCAAGTTTTTAGTTATTTTAATTTGGCCCAATATGTCGTGTTTTGCAATTCGGTCCCCCCGTGCTGCGCTGCATTTTGACCAGGGAATTTATTGTGTTTTTGGCCCCTTCAGGTTGCACGCATGTTATAATTTCATCCTTTTCTTTTTATTTTTATTTCAAATCAGCCCCAAAACTTTGTTTTTTTAATTCAATTTTAGTCCTTTTAGTTTATTTTCATTTCTTTACTATTAAATTAATTAATTTTGATATTTTCTATTATTATATTTACTATTATTTATTTTATTGGTATTATTATTATTATTATTATTATTATTATTATTATTATATATATACGTATAGACATACTTTTTACTATTTTGCATTATTATATTTATTATTTATTTTAACATATTATTATTTTATTTTCTTTATATCATTATTATACTTAGTTTTTGTTTATATATTATATTTTCTCCTTTTTACTTTTATATTTACTATTTTCATTATATTTATTCATTACTTATTATTATTTATGTATATATATTTTAAATCCCATATTACGTATAGACATTTCTAATATGTATTTCTTTAAATAATATTATTACATATATGTTTTAGTACATATATATGTATACTTATGTGTATATTCTTTTAACATGTGCTATATATATATTTTTCTATTCTATATTATGTATATGTATTTCTAATGCTATATTATGTTTTCATATATATTATGTATATACTTTAATATCATAGTTATATATTTTTATACGATCTTATGTATATATATTTACATGCATATATCTGCTTTAGTATATTATGTATATACATTTTTAATATTATATATGTATATATTTATACTATATTAGTTAGGTTTTTTATACTATCTTATGTGTACATTTTGAATGCTATGCTATGTATATATTTTAAACACTACATTTTTATATATATTATATGCATATTTCAATACTATTATTATGTACATATCTTTAATATATATATACGTATATGTATATGTAATATTATTAGTATTTTTAATATTACATTTTCCGTCACCTTACATACTATTATATATTATATGTATATATATGTAATCCATTGTTTTATTTCGTGTTTAATGTTATTATTATCATGCATAATATCGATACATCGTGAATACTTTATAATTATTATTTTATCATCCGCTTCATATATTCATAAATCGCATTTTATTACAACATTGTTATAAGTTTCTATTGTTTAAAAAAATATATTATTATTCATGTTTCAAATCAATTTCAATAAGCAAGGCAACGTACCGATTTAACATTAAGTCATCGATTTCATCGCTATGTTGGGTGAACATCAATCGACTCGTGTTAAAACGGTATGTCCTTCTCAAAAAACCAAAAAAATTAAAAATTCTCGTGTTTTAATCGGATCATGATTAAATGTCAAATTGAATTCGTATTTTTGAAAATCAAGACAGCACATGTTTAATAAAGATACCAATTTTGGGCGTCGCGAGGGTGCTAATACCTTCCTCGTGCGTAACTGACTCCCGAACCCTATTTTTCTTTGGATTTTCGCGTAGACCCAAATTTGGCCTTCATTTTTGTTCAAGAATAAATTTTCTTTTCAAAAAGATGATTTATTAGGTGTCCGATCACACCTAGAAAAAAGATCGGTGGCGACTCCTCTTTATTTTAAAATCAAACTTCAGTTTTCAAGTTTTCACTAAATCGCCACATTTAGCGACCAAGTTAAAATTTTTATGTCACTACAAAGACATTATATACAAGTATATTTTTACCTTCTATTAAGAGGGGTGTCCCATGACTGGAAGGGATAAATGTTAACCATGGCACCGGTATCCTTGACCATATTTACAAAAGTAGGCAACAACCATTTATTTCATCAATTCATTCTCAAATTTCTCTGCAAAGTGCTCTATACAGAAACGCTAGAGTCGTTGAACCCCAACTAAATGTACAAATCATCTCAAAAGACTTGAGTAGAGGAAGATATGTGATAGGACCTTGTTGCCTGACTTGTTTGACAACAACATTCCTCCTACCATCCAAAGCGTCCAAGCTCTAACATTTCGATTCATCCTCTCCACAGTTGCATGTGGTGGAGAGGCCACTTAAACAAGCCTCACCAACAATGTGCATCTCACTCAGTTCCCATCTAATTTGTTCTCATTCTTTGATGGCACAATACCCAATTATCGATCACACTCGTATGTTGTCTCAATATTAGTAGCTTCAATTAGTGCTTGTCTGTCAATTGGAAAGTCAGTTATTAAAGCAATGTTTTCTAGCGTTATAGTCACTTCCTCACGTGAACAATGTAATGTATGCATTTTTTGCCTCCATCGTTCCATGAAGGCGAAAAGCAACTTCATTATCATAATAATTTTGCCTTCATAGATGCCATATATTAACCAATACTCTTCGAGGGATCTAAGATACATCCATCAGCTTCCAGAAATTTTAGATTTTGTCAAGCATGAATAACTCGTTCTTCTTGGTGTTAATTTTTTTTTTAATTTCACAAAATTTAAAAAATTACAAAAATTAAAAAAAAACGACTTGGAAATTTTACCATATTAATTTTTTTTGGTGAAAAAAGAGAAATACATCAACTATATAAACCACCCATTGTCTTTTTCTTCTTGTAGCAAAACACTTAATTCCTCTGGAGCCTTGTTGAGGATTTGAAGGCTTGTTTTCCAGCTCAAACTGAGTTTGGCTAGTCGATCTGCAACCAAGTTTTGTGTTCTTGAAATGTGTTTAATTTAAGTGCATAGTTTACTACATGTTCTTCATGAAATTTTAATGTGACCATTTTTCAAAATAAAATCATAGATATAGACTTCTTTGTATTAAATAGATTAGTTGAATGAATGATCAAATAAATTCGCTAGTTAAACTTTATAATCTTAAATTTGTCTCCCATGAGAGTCTAATTATATTTACTGTACTTTGTAGTTTTACTCTTATGACATACAAAATATACGCTCATGTGGTGATTTAACTATCCTAAGCTCAATATTTATCGGTGACAATGATTCTCTAAAAAAAAAACTTTTGAAAAATATATTATAATAAATAATGAATAATCGCAATAATCAAGTAAAGAACCTGTGAAATTCAAATTTACTTTTTACCTATTTTCCTTTTTAAAAAACCTTTCTCAATGGTTTAATTGAATTTTTATAACAAAATTAGTACGATCTGATTGGTTTCGCAGTAAACGGCTCAATAATCCAAAAATAAATTAAATATTAAAATAGATCATTCTATAAATTAATTATCGAAATAGATCATTTGTTACCTTTTTTTTGTATCACTTAATCGGTTGGTTGACATTACATGATTTTTTTTTAAATAAATTTTTATTAGAGTCGCTTGACACATTAATAGCACCGAGCTACAATATAATTAGTTATTATATTTATTATATTATAAAATAGTTGTTTTAATTTAACTTATTTATGGAAATTTAACTCACAACCACATAATTAAAAGTCATACACTCTACCACCTAAGCTAAAACAACTATTTTGTAACATAATAAATATAATCACTAATTATATTTTAGTTTGGTGGCATCAATGTGCCTATACCAAACAACCCATTTCGGTAATTAATTTGTATAACAACCTATTTTAATATTTAACCTTTTTTTTAATTATTAAGGTAAAAAGACCGGGAGAAGAGGTTTTGAGCAGAGGCGTAGCTAGGGGCTGGCAGGGCCCCGGCCCCCCTAAAATGAAAAATTATTATTTAGGCTCTTTAAAATTTTTTCAAATTTTAAATTAGTAAAAGTAAAATTGTACTTTGTTCCCCCTAAAATTATAAAAATTTGATTCAATCCTTTAAAAATTACAAAGATATAGATATAAAAAGTTAAAATTTCATTCGGCCCCCCTAAAAAATTGTTATGGCTTTACCCCTAATTTCGAGAAAGGACAACTAGTTCCTTCAAATACACAAAGTGTCACCCTTTTTTCAATAAGAAAGTGGGAATGAGGTTATTCAAAATCAAAATTTCAATTAAAAATTTATACACTTTAAAAAGTACATTATTGAGAGAGAAAAGTCATTTATGAGAGGCTCATTTTGCATGATTAACCATTATTTGCTAAATATATATATATATATATATTTTATTTTTCTAAAATTTTAATTTAATCAATAAGTGATGCATAATGGTAAAATGGTAAAATATATATAACATTTTCATAAAATGAATTTGAGTTCAATTTTAGATATGATTTTATTGGGAGAGATAATCACCAACTTCAAAAAATTAATTTTCATAAATTATAAAACAAACATAAAAATACCTTAATAAAAAGAAAATTATAATTTAGATTTAGATTTTTATCATACAAAATTTTACTTAAGATAGATTAAAAAGATATATCATTTTCTTAAATTTTCTTTGATTTAGAAATAAACTCTAAGTAAACTTTGTTTAATTAGGATATTAATTTATTAATTGTATTCTTCTTGTTATAAATTGGTGATCACCAACTCGAATCTTAGATAGGATTCGAGTCATCTATCTGTGACCCAAATAGGTCCCAACAGATGGTTGAATCTGAGGCGAATCGAGAGAGGGCAATAAAAGAGTTCATGGAACTAGCTCGCGAATCTAGCTCTCACAAATCAAGAGAAGGCCACGGTTTCATTTCACATGCATTCAAGGAGCTCGCAGAAGGGAGACCAAATGCTCCGCAAGCGATCCAAGGTGAAACACGTGTCCAACAGACCTGAAACCCGCATGAAATGTCAGTACTAAGAACAGAAAGGACTACATGCTTCACAGATGACCCAGAGTGAAACACGCGTATAGCAAGCCTGAAGTCTGTACGGAATGTCAACATTAGAAACGACGGAGTCAAGACAAAATAATAGATTCATATTTTGAATTATAATAACATATATAAATATCCAAATACTACGTTAATAAGCCAAGAGACAAAAGCACTCATCACTTCTTAAAAGTCTAATTGCTAATGTAATGTGGATAGTTATTGTAACAATTTTTTGTCATCACCGTAAAAGAAATATTAAAATTAAAAGAAAGTCAAAAAAGAAAGGGAGCAAACGGAATAATATGTCAAAAGTACTCTTTCCTTCTTGTTCCACCGAAAGGCATTTTGTAAGAGCTGATAATAATAATAGTTGTGTACCACGTCATAATATTAATATAAACTTTAATATATTAATAAATTTTTATACATAAAATTTTAGAAAATATTTATGTAACATATTGTATTTATTTTATTATTTTTTAATAGGTTCAATTCATGATTTATTTTCTAAAATATACTCATTTTGTCACTTGTCACTTTTATATTTCAATTTTTTACCTCAATTTGATACCTAAAGTAATAATCGTTTCTTAATTTGGTACCTAAAGTATATCTTTGTTATATTTTTAGTCTAATTTTGATGGACCTTAAAAAATCTCAAAGTATCATGTGACATTTTATGTAAAAAATAAATATTTTATTTTATTGAATATATATATACATTAAAAATATAAAAATAAAATAAATGTATAGAAAAATCAGAATATATATATATAATCTAAAAAGCATATAAGAATAAAAAATGTAAATGAATTGTAAAATTATATAATTTAAAGTATATAATTCTAAAATTCTAAAACACATTTAAATTTCAAGTTTTTTTTGCAATTACTTGAAATTTAAATACCTTTTATTTTATAACATTTTTCATTTTTAAATTTCTAATTATATATTTTAGAATTCTATAAAAATTATAAAAAAATCTTTATATAGTTACATAAATATGTCATGTGGCGTTTTGTGATTAGTTATAAGTTTTTTGTTTAACGCTTGTCAAAAAAATTGACTAAAAATATAATAAAAGCATGCTTTAAGTACCCAATTGAGAATTAATTGATACTTTAGATATTAAAATGGGATAAAAAATTTAGGTACAAAAATGGGAAAATAAATATACATAAGGGCCAAATCATGAATTAAAAAATAATTCTAGACTAAAAGGCTTACGACAGAGGCCATGAATTTCAGTAAGTTGTGTACCACGTGTATGATCACGATTCCTCCTAGAAAATCACAAATACAAAAACCTCTCCATGCACCGCAAACACACTACAAAACACCCTCTTAAAATATTTCTATTATTTTTTAAATTATTTAAATAATGAAATTAGGAAAACAGCTTTGAAAAGAATCCCGTGACAGGCGGCGTCACGCCATTTTTTTAAACACGGTCCTAGAAATATTGAACTCCAAATCTACGCGTGGCAGTTTTCTATTGGTCATAAGCATCATATGTTTTTTCTCTCCACGTTTCTTCCTGAGTTGCACCTCTTGCAACCGTACAAACCGGATCCAAAAAAGTAATTTTTGGGTTAAATTCTGCTATTAGTTCCTGTAACATACCAAAATTGTGGATTTAGTTCATGTATTTTTTATCAAATTTATTTTTATAATTTTGAATTATTCAATTTTAGTCTTTATATTTTTAAATTTTTAAAAGTTTAATTTTAATCCAAATGATAGCAGTTAAATTAGATGTGATAATATGTATGATGTGCAAAATTTTGGATTTAGCAAAACTCAATTTAATGTTTAGTAGTTACCAATTGGTTAAGACTATTAGTTTAAAATTCGAAAAGTAAATGAGCTAAAAATATCAAATTAAAGAATAGAGATTAAATTCACAACTAGCTCATAGTATAGGGACTAATAACAGAAGTTAACCAAAACTTTATTTTAGTTTCCAAACGGACCCACACAATATTTTTAATCCTTCCATATTTTAAGCCGTGTTTGCTAAAATACGCGTGATGGCACTGTACGCTGAGCCCAGCTTCTACCTTGCTCTTTTCATTTCATCATCTTCTTCTTTCTAACGCATGCAGAGAATAACACAGAACAGCCCACTGTTTTATTTATTCCTCACTCATTAAACCATACATTTCTTCTTCTTTTTTTGTTTTATTTTATTTTATTTGTAAATTTTAGCAAAACCCAATTCCATTTTTTGTTTGATAAATTTAATCTTTGATTCTTTCATTTACAGCAATCCAAATTCAATAAAAAAATGGAATCTGAGAAGTCAAATTATGGTGCAATAATGGTTTACTTCACGAAGCCTTCTTGGGCTTTCCTTGTTCTTCTCTTTACTGTTATAGCAATCCTTAGTCTTCAAATCTCTCCAAAAGCTATTATTCTTCCTTTCCCACTCTTTCCCGTTCCCGGATCATCCGAACTCAACTTCGAATCCGATTTCGACCCCGGAAGTTGCGCCGCAATTTTCGGTGAGTTGCCAGAGAGGAAACATGTTATGTCGTTGAAGGACTTTGGGGGAGTTGGCGATGGGAAAACGTCTAATACGGCGGCATTTAGGAAGGCATTAGATTACATGCAACGTTTCAGTGAAAAAGGCGGGGCTCAGCTTAATGTCCCCCAAGGAAAGTGGCTAACCGGAAGTTTTAATCTCACTAGTAATTTCACATTGTTTCTTGAACAGGGTGCTGTTATCTTAGGATCTCAGGTCAGCTATGCTCTGTTTCAAGTTGTTTAATTTATTTGGTTTATACTGGAACCTGAAAAATTAAGTTTTGTGATTACTGGGTATTGAGCATAAGCTTCTTTCATAGTCTTTTGAATTGTGGGGGATTATTATGCTGTAAAATAGAAAAGAAAAACAGTGTGGGTTACTCTGTTTCCCCTGTATGAATGCTTTCTTTCTTCTTCTTTGTGTCTTTCAGTACTTGGCCTTTCTAATGAAAGCTTATTTTCCCCATTGTCAGCCGAAAAATAAGGAAGAAATGAAGCTTTGTAATAGGTGAAAGAAAAAGAGAAGTGCCTTTACCTAAAAGTTAGGTGAAAAGAGAGGGCAAATTTTCAATTACTGCTCGTTTGAAACATAGCTAGGTTTGGCCATGTCATGTTTATCATGCTTTGATCTTTCTCATAGCCCTTTTTTCTTTTTTCTTTAGTAGTGAAACAAAGTTGGTTGGTGGTGCTGATGTGCAATTTCAACTAAAGGGACCCCATTAATTGTGCCATCTAAATTTTGTTTCTCATTTCAGTTTATATTGAGCTGTTTTTCTTGTATAGATTTGACTCTAATTAGGAAGAGAATGCCATGAATGTTTTGATCCAATCAAGATATATGTGTTTGTTTTGGTGAATCAAGTTGGTTGAATTAGAAATTTAGTTAATGCTACGTGGCAGCTTGTTTAATAAGTTAGATAGTTGGTGATTCTAGTTTACTTACTCCATTACTTTGTTTATCAACTTTGTGCCAGATATAAGTGCAGTGTAGTGGTGATATGTGGATGATCAGATATAAAAGTGCCGGGTTTTAATTTCTTGTGTTTGTGAATAATAGGACTCCGAGGAATGGCCTATTGTAGAGCCATTGCCTTCTTACGGTAGAGGGAGAGAGAGATTGGGAGGAAGACACATAAGCCTTATTCATGGAGATGGTCTTACCAATGTTGTTATTACAGGTATTTTTTTTCTTCTTAACAATGTGAAAAGAGATAGAAGAGTTGTTGCTTTTACGTTAACAAGTCAAGAACTAAATCAAACTTCTGTCTTTACAGAAAACATAATTTTCTCATTGCCTGTATAATTAAATGGATCTTCTTTCCACTAGTTCTTGAGTGTAAATCGACTCCCCTTGAGTAATATTTAGTTGTTCTTCATTTTTAGGATACATTGAAAAGCATAACCTTACCTTGATATCATTCTATATGGAGTGTGAAGTAGCATTGCATTTATTTCCTGACATGTTATTATTCCTTTAGTTGAATTAGCTAAAGCTACCCCGAAATGGCATACAGATTTACATTTTGCAGTTTGATTCATTTGACAGAAATATTTTATATTTTAAGTTTAGCTGACCACTGATAGAAACATCATCTACTTATTCTAAACATTCAGTAAATATTCAATGGGATCTTAAGCGGCTAAAAAATTGTTTAGTGGATGGTGCTTCAACGGAAGCCATCCTAGGAGTTTGTTCTGTTTTGCCATCAGTAATACAAAATCAATGCTTTTGTTATGCATGCTTAGGCATTTCATTGAAAAGAAAAATGGCACTTTGATCTACTATTTCTACTAGACTAGTGACATCATTTACCTTATTTAGAAAATTTACCATTACCATGCCAACTTCTACCATGAAACTTGTATCCGATTTGGACGGTTTATCAATTGCATGTGTGATGAGTTGTTCTAGTTTTGTAGGAAATAACGGGACAATTGATGGCCAAGGTCAAATTTGGTGGGAATTGTGGTGGAACAGAACACTAAACCACACAAGAGGCCACCTCGTAGAACTGATGAACTCTAATAACATTCTTATTTCTAACTTAACCTTCCGGAATTCACCATTTTGGACGATTCATCCCGTTTACTGCAGGTATGAGTTCTCTAAGTTGTAGTAGTTCATCTAGTTTCATTTGTTTATTTATTTTGCTTGCTTTTATATTTTGATCCAATAAGAAGATAAGATGCACATCTCTGTACTTGATATTGTTTGCAAAACTGAAAAAAAAAGAAAAGAAAAAGAGAGTAGTAAAACCAGTTTTAACAGATAGAAGATTAATATCTAAAGATATTGCAATAATATACCTTCTCTCATTTCAATCTTTACTCCCCAAATTCACTTGTAGGACAAAACCAAAAGAACTTGAGATTGTGTTTAGTGCCCCATTGCTGCTTATCACAGTTTTCTCAATTATAATAATTATAAAAAGGAAACTAATAGTTAGTTTTTTTGTTCTTTTTCCTTCAGCAATGTAGTTGTTAAGGGCATGACAATATTGGCTCCCCTTAATGCCCCAAATACTGATGGAATAGACCCAGGTGTGTCAGTCTTATTCTCCATCTTCTTGTGTACCTTATTCCCTATTGTATATCATCTGTAGCAACCTAAATCTCATAATGGATAAATCTTTTCCAACATCCTCATTGAACTTTATGCAGACTCCAGTACCTATGTATGTATTGAGGACTGCTATATTGAGAGTGGAGATGATCTTGTAGCAATAAAAAGTGGATGGGACCAATACGGCATCAAAATGGCACGACCAAGCTCAAACATAAAAGTGAGGAGAATCTCAGGCACTACACCAAGTTGTTCAGGTGTCGGCATTGGTAGTGAGATGTCTGGAGGGATTTTTAATGTAACTATTGAAGATATGCATGTTTGGAATTCGGCAGCTGGGGTCCGTATAAAAACTGACAAGGGTAGAGGGGGATACATTGCAAATATCACCATAAGGAATATAATGATGGAACGAGTCAAAATTCCTATTAGGTTGAGTAGAGGCTCGAATGATCACCCTGATGATAGATGGGATCCTAAAGCCATTCCTAAAATAAGGGGGATTTTCATTAGTAACATTGTTAGTTTGAATTCAACAAAGGCACCAGTACTGGCTGGTATTCGCGGGGCATCATTTGAAGGGTTATGCTTTAAGAATGTTACTTTACTTGGGCTTTCCCCGGACGCGGCATGGCACTGTGAGTTTGTTTCAGGTTGTACAAATGCTGTGTTTCCATTGCCATGTCCTCACTTGCAGAGCAATGGCTCCTCAACATGTTGCTCATAGGCTCAAGTTCGAGGTGAGTTCGTTCCTGACTGCATACGGAAATTTCACTTCCACCCACAGCGATGGATGCTCTGAGCAAACTGGATTCTAAAGGTGAATCATTTCACAAGTATCATTAGTCTGAGCTTCATTTGCTCTTGAAAGTGGGGTTGTGGATGGAGGGGAGACTGCAATTTTCTCAGATTAGAAATGAAGATTCCATGCATACTGCAATTTTGTCAAAACACATAATATTCATTTGAGCAGTTGTGATTGCTAGGGTTGCCAGATTTGTCTGGCTATAACTGTATTGCAATATGGTTTAGGGTTGATTTAAATTTATCACTTGTGTAACAAATGTATCTCATATATGGTGGTATATAATATTTATGGATGTCTGTTAATTTATATTAAAAGCAATGACTATGATATTTGCTTAGTTAATATACATACACATATATAGGGACCAAATGGGGATACACATACATATACTACATATGAAAATAAGCATCATGGTGAACCAATACTGCAAAATTAAGCAAGTTCCATCTGGAAAGTGTTTGACTAGTTTATTCAGCACCATACTTCTGTTTAACAACAAACACCACAACATTTTCAGGGTGTTTCACTAAATAGCACAACAATACAGAGAAAATTGAGAAAATTACATTGGGATGTCTTCACCATTTCCAGAAAACATTGGAACCGCACTTGTATTTGTCCTTCCCTTCACACTCCAAGGCCAAGTCATCAGAGATGAATGGTACTTTCTGCATCAACAAAACGAACAATATATATATGCTCAAATATCATCGTTATCAACCCTAAACCTGTAAAAAAAACAAAGAAAAAGCGAGTTGGAACCTTTTGTTTTGCAAGATCCTGGCATCCTGTAAAGTTCTCAGGGAACTTGCAGGTGCCAAATTGAACAGTGTATGCTCTTGCAAAGTTTGCTCCACTTGTGGCCAACCTCTTCTTGTCATTCAACTCCTGCATTTTCTCACCTCAATCTATGTTAACACAACAATAATGAATCCCCTACCATGTTTGACTGATTTTTTTTTTTCAGTTTACAGTTTTCATAGCAAACATACCTTGTTAGCTTTGCTCTTTTCAAGGTAATCATCAATGACCCCAGCATTTGCAGAAGAAGCAGCCGCTGTGGTGAAAAGGGTAGCTGCCAAATACAGCATAGCAGCTCTTCTTCCTTCATTGCCACTTGATTCTTTGGAACCCGAGACTTTACCCTGTTGTTGAGCTCTGATCACTGGCAACTTGTGACCACCAGGCAAAATTGGGGAAGCAACTGAAGGCACTGAGGGGATCTTGGCATTTAGCCCACTGCCTGAGATAGCATAGTTGCATGCCAAAACGCTGGAGTTCATGGCTGCCATTGCGACAAATGGGAGTAATTGTTTACCACAGAAAATGAAGTTTAATTGGCGTTTTAATTTTAATCTTCTACAAAGTCATTCAGTATAATAGATTTGTGATTGGGGATATTTGATAAGTTAGTGATGTGGAAAGAAGAGATCATGAATTGGATAAATGATTGTGGGTGGAGTGTGGATAAGGTGAGATTGCCTCACTCCTATTGGCAAACCTTAGTCTTCATGTTGTGTTTTTCGGTGTAACTAAAGTTTGTGTGGCAAGCTTTAATTTTGGGTCCACTTTGGAATCTAAAATTTGTGGTTTATATATCTCTACCTCGCAGGGTAGTCAGGGCAGATAAGGGTTGAAAACTTGAAATTGGGACTTTTGCCTTTTGCCTTTTGCCTTTTGCATATAGTGTTTTGCTGTACTTAAATTGTTTATCACGTAAAAAGTTATTAGCTTATACAGACCCTTTATTTCAAATTGTCTCTCTTGCAAATGTTGCATGAAAATCTTCTACACAAGGATCCAAGTTTCCATGGGAGAACTTGTACGTGAATTAAGATAGGTGACACTAGAGTGTGGAACAGCCATTTTGTCCATTATTTGACAATTTGTATATAAGAGTTCCTCCATCATGAATATGAAAGTTTGATGATGGAATTGGTGCAAAGTGACACATGGTAATCTAAAACCATGACTCAAATCAGATTAAACCCCATATTTTAACGTACACTACTAATAATACAACCCCAAATCTAATTTATCAAATAAGACTAAACCAAGAGTAAGTGTCACGCCAAGCGCTTTAAGAAAGTAATTAGGATGCATTAATCCCAAATCAACAAGAAAAAGAGAAGTCTTTCGGCATATAAGCACAAAGGAAAAGAAAAAAAGGATTTTATGTTTAATTGCATTCCTTCTACATATTAAGCTCATAAGCCTCAAAACAATTTGACAATTTTGATTACAAAAGCATAATTGGTTCAACAATCAGAATATACACATGTTGACTTCAAATGAGATTCTTTTTTCTTCATTCAAAATATAGTTTGGGGATTGATAATGCAAAAGCTAGCAGCCATAAAATTTTGAAAGGGAAGAAAACTAGCTCCAACCTGTCAAACCTAACCGGTCTGCAACGTTATACATTACCAGTTGATCCCAGGTAGAACCAAAGAGATGTTCTCCTCCTATGGCAAATGTCAATGCCCATGAAGACAAAATAACTGAAAACACTGAAAACCCAATTGCTGATGACACAACATCTGCAAAAACAAATATTTATTAGAACAAATAAATAATAAATCCCAAACTTCACAAGAAAAAAAGTATAGAGCCTGGAAGAAGAACATGGGAAATTTAAAGGATTGATTTTGTTCAAACAACAGAATCATGAATATTGATATTTTTCTCAACATCATCCCCATTCCCTGAAAAGAAGAGGTGCGTCATGCCATCTTACTAAAAGAGCCCCCCTTTCTTTAATGTCTCAAGAGTATAACTTAAAACAATATAGGCAATTTGTTTGGACTTGCATATATAACACATGTATATGCATATGATTGGTTCTCGGCAACAAGATGTATACAGTCAATTTTTGTATATAATGAAAATAGACCACAAAAATGCATACATGCCATGAGAAAAAGTATATGAACTTTTGATGAAGAACAAAAACATTCAAGAGCACAGGGCGAACTCTTAGGTGCTAAAAGCCTTCTATCGCCTAATGCACAGAAAATAAAACACTCAGTGCGTGAAGGAGCATATTATAGATATATATCCATCTTCTATAGAGGTTAGATATTGTCCTTTTACTAAGATAAAAAAGAGATCAAAGAGACACTTGAGTTAGTTGAGCTTTCCCTGTGTTTGACCAAAACAGAAACTGCACCCAAGTACAGAAGTCATGCGCCTGATCAAAAGCAACTCTTCTTGATAGGTCCATGATGCTTATTCTATTTAGTGCTGCACCTAGCATCAAGGTATATGCCTTTAACAATTTACTCTGGCCGACTAAAGCATTTCCCAACTTACATTCAAGGAAAACCCTTATGTACACAAAAAAAAACTAGTTATTCTTGTACTGATCAAAATAAAACAAAACAAAAAATTTTAAGCAATTCATATGCATCAATACCTCATGATTCTTAGCTAAACATTTATGATTCACTGTTTATAAATGTATACTCCATAAAGATGGTCTTTCCAGTTTCTTTTACCAACAAAACCACCAAAGTGACCACAAGACTGCATACTAAGTCAACCCAACAATCCAACAATACATATCAGAATTTTAGAAAAAGGACAAAAAAGATTTTGTTAAAGAACCTTTAACCTTCCCAAAGACTAAATTGTTTGGTAAGACAACTTTAAATTGTAGAATCTGTGTTTTAACTGCACTACAAAGGGCTCAGGCACATGGCTAGACAATGTCAAGGTGCAGTACTAAACAGCAAATGCACCTTCTAAACCTCAAGGTGGGGTGCCTCTGATAACGTCAAGACTGGTGGTACCACAATTCTTAGTAGCATTCCAAATAAGCCTATCTCTTTTTATCACATATTAACCGGATGATGTAACTCATTCCCATAACGTGCCACAAATTGGAACATACCAAGTTCCTTGAAACTATGGTCAATGCAGTATAAAACTAGTTTACTTCTCCACAGCATAAGCCAAGAGAAAGGATAGAGAAATCAGTTGTCAGGAAACACTAAACAGTTTACCTTTCCATCTCAGTAATGTCAATATGGAGCAGAATAAGTTAAATGGTATGGCTTTTAACTTTGCCTATTAATCATTTTAATTGGGAAACCAAATTCTGAGCAACATTCCAGGCTGTAATGTTGGACTTCAAATAAGGCTATTGGGTTCCAATGAAACAATGTACAAGCTCCTATTTACTTGGTTCCAAATAGATTCTATAAAGAGCCAATAGCTACTAACTTGCAATTATGTAGGCCAAACCAACTTAGTTTAAATGCAAATGATTATTACAATATCAACGCGATCAAATTCAACTCCAAAGAGGTTGTCTTAGACAATGATAACTTCTTTTTTTGCCTTTCACTAACCAAACTGTGAACTTTAAATAAATAGACTAAAGTTTTATTAGTCTAAATATTCATTGCAATACTTCTAGCGTTTGCATGTTGATTTCTCAAAATTTCCTTAATAATAATAATAATAATAATAATAATAATAATAACAAATAACTAAATATAACTTACATTCAATCATATAATTGTTCAATAGACAAGTAAAATCACGTAATTTAGTTATTCAAAATACTAAATTTTCAATTTTAATTATTTAAAAATTTAAATATTCCTTACAATTTTTCATCCATATGATTTCTTAAGTCAAAAGCTAAAAAAAAAGAAGGTAAAAGGCAACAACAGCCATTTAATCCTATGATTTCCATAGATTGATCTACTATATAGAAACTTAAATTGAAAATCTTAATCAATTCGCTAAAGACAAAAACATCAAAGCAGCAACAAGAATTTGGAAAAGAAATCGAAAAATTCTAGATTAAATAAACAAATAAAGGAAATATTAAATAATGTGAGAAGAAAGTGTAATTACAGGGGCGAAGGCGAGGGAAGGAGCGAGAGTGACGGAGAACAGGCCAGAAGTAGAAGCAATTGACAGCCCAAAGAAAAGGCAGAAGCGCGTAGCCGAACTTGTAGAACCTCCGAGCGTAAGATAACGATTCTTCCTCCGACAGGCCCAACGGACCGTCGATTGTGGGCCACACCGGCGTCGATGACAGTATAGAATTGCTATTGTTTGTGTAATTGCTGTTAGGGTTAGGGTGAGGGTTCAGGGCTGCGTTCGCTGATGCCTGCGACTGTGAGGCTTCCATTTCGGATCTACTACTCCGAAACGATGTCGTTGGAGCTGAAATCTTGTGCTTTGCTCTTGGGAGAAGACCCTTCCGGTTTTCTCTTTGGTAGTTAAATAACTAAAACAAAAGGTAAATTACAATAGTGACCCATACATTTCTTTTCTGATCATTCTAACTAGGTAAAATTATAAAATGATCATCCATCTATTAGTAAATTTCTTTTTTAGTCATTCAACTGTAAAAAATTACTAAATGATCATCCAATCATTCAATTTTATTTTTATCACCAATTTGCTAATGGAGGCAGCTTTTAAAATTATCATAATAGCAACTTTAACACTTAATATTTATACATTATATTTTTATTATAAAATCTAACCTTCAACATTTAAAATTTGTGTAATTTGATCTTTTTGCAATTTTATTTTTTTGTGATCCTTTCACTTAAAACCCCAAAAAACAAAATTATTAACTAAATTTGATTAACACTAAAAAATCCAAAATAATAATTTAAAATTCATCTTTTCTCATTCTTTTTGAAATTAACCCTCAATGTCATAAAGAAAAGCAAAATTGCAAAAAAAAAGGGTCAAATTACAAGTGTAAATGTTGAGGGTTAATTTTTTTAGAATCAAGATTAAATTGACATAAATTATAAATGTTAAGAGTTAATGTTACTATTATGCCAATTTTAAAAGATGTCAGCCTGCTGGTGACCAAAAAACACAATATTGAATAGTTGGGTTACCATTTGTAACTTTTCATTGTTGGGTGATGAAAAGATATATTTACTATTAATTGAGTGGCCATTTTATAACTTTTCATAGTAGTGACAAAAAATACTAATATTCGATGGCTATTAAAATAGTTTACTCAAAAAAGTCTACCTAACCAAACTTATTAATAAATATTAAATTTTAAAATATAAATATTACAAGTTTAATTATTAACATTGTTAAAATTTTTCTATTATATTAAGGCACATCCTACTATTAATAAAAATCAAAATGTAAATATTACTATATGTTTAAAATAGATTTAAAGTTTTTATATTTTTGTTCAATTCGATTAGGGGCGAAACTAGAACAATTTTTAAGAGGCGAATGAAATTTTAATTTTTATAATTTATATTTTTATAATTTTTAAAGGATTAAATCGAATTTTATAATTTTAGAAGGCAAAGTGTAGTTTTACCTCAATTTAAAATTTTAAAAAATTTAACGGCCTGAATAGTAATTTTTCATTTTAGGGGAGTAGGAGCTCCTACCAACCACCTTAGATTACCCTCTAATTTCGATATTAAATAAATTGATCTATTTCAAAAGGAATGAAGCAATTTAATTCTTATTAAATTGAAAGTAAGCAATTAAGCATAATTGTTTTCATCAATTTTGCATAATTTCAGTTGGTATAATAATTAATTTAACTCTCAAATTTATTTATTTAGTCAATTTAATCCTAATTTTAAAAATGTAATAAATTTAACCTTTAATATTTATAAATTTGTCAATTTGATTCTAATTATTAAAAATTATCTGCAAATTAAAAATATAAATAGAATTTTTGTATTTTTAATTTTAATTCCTTTGAATTTTTTTCTCTCATCTCGTCTTCATTTCTTCCTCAACCAAAGAAAGTAAACCCATTTCTCCCTCAACTGCAGAAAGCAAATTTAGAAATAATGTATCCCTCAAGTCCAAAACAAAAACCAAAATGATATTTTAAAAGATCAAAACCTTCTTTGTTTTCAAAATCCCAACTCAAAACAGCCGATTTTTTATTTTTGTGAGTGGATGTGGCTCCTTGCTTGTTTGTGAATCATTATGGTTATATTTGTATTGTGATGTTTTCAGAGTTAGGAATTATGTGCTTGTATGTTCATGTAAATCATGAATCCCTTGTGGGTTTTCTGGATTCTTGGCATGAACAGTGAAGTTCAAAGAATTATCTTTTGGGGGTTTTATGTTTGGAATGACTTTTGATTCATCTTTTATGTTTGGAATGACTTTTGATTCATCTCTAAGTTCCATCCATTGCAATAATAAATTACATTTGACTAATGAACAAGCCTATGAAGGTTCAACTTTGTGAAGCATGGTCTGATGCAAAAATGGTGATGGATGGCCGCATGAGTGAGGGTCATTGATTGGGTATTATTTTATTTTTAAGAATTAGGATGAAATTCAGAAGTGAAATTTTTAGAATTAGGAACAAATAAGCATAGTTGATAAATAATTTGGGCTAAATTTATTATTATGCTAAATAAAATATACAAAAATAAATTTAAATTGTCCTTAGATGTGAGTTGTGCTTAGCTTTGAAATAAATAGGGATTAAATTATTTCTATTTTTATAGAAATTAATTTGCTTAATTTTGAATTTGAGAGGTATTGGTGAGATTTTTACCTTAAGAATTTTTTTTATTTCTGGAAATATTTTTATAACATAACCTTTTGTTATATGACTATTAAGTAATTTTTTTATTTCAAAAGTCATATAAGTGGAGTTAACATTTATGATATAAAACACAAAAAACCCTATTTTTTTTTCAAGTCATTTATTTCTTATTTTTTATTTTTGTCTAGCGGCGGTATTAGCCTTCGGGCTAGCTATCGCCCCGGCCTTTTGCTCCTACCCATCAACCCTTTTTTTCTTTCTCCTTTTCATTCACTTTGTGGATATCTTTGTTATCTTTACAAGTGGTGATGGACAGATGATGGTGTCTATCATCATTGAAACATCACCAACCTTCGACAATTTCTTTTAGAAAGTGGGTAGCTCTTTGTTGACTTCTTAATCTGTTTTTGTTTTGAGAATATTTTAGAATGATAAATGATTTCATGAATCAGTTTGGACTCGTATTGTTGTAAGTTTTATATGTTTTTTTTGTTTGTTTTTCATTGTTTAATAAGTTTCACTTTTAGAAGTTTTTGTCTACTCTTATCGTACGCTTTTTAGTCTTACTTAAATATGTAGTCTTGCTTTTGCGAGTGATTTTAGCGTTGGTTTTGTCGTCGTCCTCTCTAATTTGATAGATGCTCAGTTCTTTTGCCAATTATGCCCCTGGTTTGGACCATCTGATTTTGATTTTCTTATTATATCAAGTGCTTGCAATCACTCTTGATATGTTGTGCTAGAGTTGTAACAGAGCTAATTGTCAACATGCCATAATGTTCTATTGATGTTAAACCTAAAATTTTAAATGATTAAATCCCTAATGATAAACAAGACTAAATTTTAAATATACACAAACTACAATTACTTAAAACATATTTTAACTTTTAATATATGAACCATAACAAAATATTTTTCTTTTGTCGAAAATAGATTGTCCACCGCAATGATTAATCCGTTCATTGTGAGTGTTTTCTAGAAATAAATAAATAATTGACCGTAAAATATTCTCCATTCCTATGAGTAACGATTGATCCCCTAATCTTATTATTAAAGAACAAAGTGAATAACCATTACACCACACCTTATAATTCAACAATAACAAAATGTTATTCTTACCTCACAACAAAAAAAAGTAAAAAAAAATTATTAGATTTAATTTCTGGGGGCAAATACTCTCCGGTAAAGTGATTAGGATATTAAAATGTTGACAACCCTCCCTCAACTCCAAGAACACCTTATTTATTTACTGTAAGTTCAAAATCAGATAATAAATAAAAAAAATTTCATATATTTTTAGCTCAACATCACATAATTTCATTTTTAGTTTGAGGGTTGACTAGTTTATTTGTCTATACTATTACTATAATTAAAATGAATCACTCTGTATATGCAAAATAATTGAGATATCATGTGAGTGAACCTTTTTTTTTTTTTTTTCTCATTTAAATTGAAGTTTGACTAAAGGATGCATTGATTACATTCAAGAATTAATAAAAATACAAAGGATAAAGAAAAACAATAAGGTCCCCGATACAGGTACAACATAGAAAACTTTGGTTTAGCATCAAAACCAGATGCTAAAAACTCAAAGTTAACCCCCCCCCCCCCCCCAAAATAAAAAAACTACACTTACATTGGGAACCAATTTTCCAACACTCCCACAATGCTCAAAAGTTGACAGGGTGCATGTTACACAATATGCAAACCTTCACTCAAGAGGATGCATCCACTGTATAAATATACTGGCTACTATAACTCTTCTTTTTTTGGTTTCCAAGGTATCCACGGAAGAAAGCCCAATGACTAATCATTCGCATTCTGTAGGCCCATTAAGAGGTAAACGCTGGCCACTAGTTTTAAAATTGACTATAACTGTCTTTTAAGATTGAGTTTTCTCCCGCATTTTGGCCCTTGCGAAAAAAACTCCGGCCAAAAGACCTGCAAAATGCAATGGCAATGGCATCTTATGAAAGGAACTTGGAAAGGAAGAGATCAGGGAAATGTTAAAGAGGGTCTGATGATGATAACATTTTTGGATTCCTGAGCCTTACCAAAGAAAATGCTGGCAGAGTTCTCCAAACTAGTAGGGACGTGGAAAAGAACAATCCCGGCAACAGAGAGAGGGATTTTATTCAATGATCCCACAAGGCTGCAGATAACAAATATAGATACATTTTAACCACTAATGAAACAAATCTAATGTAATTTCAGTGGATCTGGCATTCATTCCATAAACCAATCCACATTTTAAAGAACACAGGCTTAGTATTCAGCTGGCAGTAGTAGGTCAAATTGTAAACTACGGAAAACATGAGTAGTATTGGTCGTAACCTAACTTCTAAAGAAATTGCACTTTGCTAAACTAGAAATTATGCACTGTAACACTGTCAAAAACTAGAAATGTTTCTTAGGTACTTCAGTCTATTCGTACAAAGCTAAATGCTTATGTAACTATGTGCAGTGGCTTTTAAGCCCTTTTTCATCTCACCTGTATGTAGTAGCACCTGTTTGATGAAGAAACCACATTGAAGTGAAACTGATCGCCAGACCCAAAAATCCACTTAATGTCATTACCAACCAAAAGTCAGGCCTTCTTAGAAGCGGTCTGTCAAGTAAATTAAAGATAGTGAGCTTCCAAAGAACTCTAAAATAAGAAAAGTTACAAGAATTCATAGTTAAGTGAAAGTAAAAACTGGTTGTTGAGGGTTATTTCACTAGATGGCATGGGTTTTCATTCCAGTTCAACCAATAAAATCTAAGTCTGAAAATTAAGCTGCACTTGTTTGTTAAGCTCAAAAATTAAAACTGAGCTATTTAAATCCTAGCAAGGAAAGATTGGTCCTTGGAAAACAATCTTGCATGGTGAATGTGACTAAGAAGGTTTGAAATAAGAAAAGACTGCATCAATACCAACATCATCTACAAGTAAATAAGTTGTAGGAAGAGTTGGGTGAATTTGCTTGTTTTAGGAATATCAAAATTAGAGACAGGATTTGAAGAACTTGGATTTATGAATGACAATGAGATCCACAAAATTATATTTTCATGAATCGAACAATTTTGGCTGATGCAATCTTTGGTTTTAAAAAGAACAAAGTTAGAATAAAGAGGGCTGAGAATAAGTAAAGAAAATGAACAAAAATAAAGCAAATAACATGAGATAGCACCTTGATGGTCCAAAAAACTAATAGAAAAGCTTTGAAACGTCCAAGCAAAAAACTAACAGTAAACTTTTAGAATAGAAGAAGTTTAAAGTTCTAATGAAAAATTGAAGTGAATGACTATGGCCAGTGAACGCAAACCATAGAAGGAAAAGAAAAGGTACAGTATTATACGAAATGCAGGCCACAATTGAACAATTGATGAAATAATACTGTTTAGGAAAGAAGCCAATTCAAGTTTAGGATCTACACTTGACACAACCCATTAGCAACAAGCAATTGCCCTTTAATCGACAGACACCCCATGGTGCCGTTAACTAGTCATCTCTCAACTCTTCAAGCAGTATCTAAAGCAAGAATCAAAGGCAGCATCTGTAATTTATGTAGGACATGTTAAGACTTAAATTTGTTATATTTCTCAAATCAACAGCGACAAAGCAAATGTATCCTGTTACACACAGCAAGAAGTGGGGGACTCATGGACTTACTAAATTGTTAACACCCTGCCTGCCCCCAGCCCTCTCGGGTGGATCTCCCTTTAACTATTGATTGTATGATATTGAATTAAACAACTATCACTCGATTAAAAATTAGAAATGGAAGCATTTATGCTAAAAGCTATTTATATTTTGAACCAATCACAAAGATTGAAAAGTAACAGAATCCAACAAAGATCATGTGAATTAAAACATTAGACCATGAAAGAGTGGACATCTTTATTTGTTTGTTTACAATGCTAATATAGTGTTTTGAAGTTCTGACATGAATAAAGATAGGGGGATAAAAGCACTCACGTTGTGTAGAGATAATCAACCTCGTTGAAAACAAAAATAAGAAGAATCCCCAACGGCAGGGAAAGTGTGTTATTCAGCAAGACCATTGAAAATTCATTTAGGTTTCCAGATTTAGTGACCTGCTTTGCAGTATCCATGACCCTACGCAAAGTCAACTGCACCAGTAAAAAATAAATGAACAATCAATCATTGTGATTTTAGATTTAAAAGAAAATGAATGAACTAGAGATGAATAAACAATTTGCAATCCATAATTGTATAAGTGGGAGGAAAAATATCATGAATCCAATACTAAATATAGCAAGTACCATCAAACTGAACTCACAGCTATATCATAGTCCACTTTTGAGAGTTCAGGACTGAAAGTAGAAATTCAAGACACAACTGATTACATGTTTAGGATGCACAGGCAATTGACACTTCAGCAAAAACCCTAATGAATAAAAAAAGGGCATTAGATCCCCATAAATATGACATGTGGATGTCTTAAATATCTCAAGTCTCAACTATTAAATTAGCGTTACTGTATCTGCACATTCAGCCAAAAGAAGCTTCACCAAGAAATGTTCATTTACTCACTCTAACACAAACTACAGATCTTACCTACACTCTTAAGGTTTTTGGCACTTATCATATTGAAGATCACTAATGCACATGACATTTTGCACTATATAGGCAAAGACAATACCAGTACTGGTCTGTTAACATGATAGTTGCTTTATTACCAAATGATGTCTCTTTTTAATCTCATAGTACATTATTCTGAAATAGATAGCAAAGAAATTCAAGATCTATATAAAAAAATTCAAAAGCTGTAAATTGAGACAAAAAGGTTGATCCATTATTAACATATTGCATGTCTGCATGTAGATATTTAATCCTGTTGCTGCAAGTTGATACTTTAGCTTACCTTTCTTTGTACAACAAGTAGGCTTTTATTTTTCCAGACAGCAAATGAAGATTGAAACATTAGCAATAGATTTATGAACAGAAATTGGCTAAAGAATTTATTAAATTAAGTACAAAACATCCTTTTTCGTAATTCACACAATATCATTATATACTCACAGAATATGATGCAGTTAAGAAGCAGTTTACAATCTGCCATGAATATCCAATGGCATGAAATGACAGGTCTGTTATCCCTCCAGAAACTGCTGAAACAATCTGCACAATCCAGAAGCAAAATCTTGTTATGCTGATTACTCTTCAAAACTGAGTATGTAATACGACATTTCCTTTAGATACGACCAACTTCAAAGTAACCTGATTTCTTATGGAAACAACTTGATAAGTGCTCTAGAATTACACAAAGGTAAAATCAAGTTAAGCTGATTACTGTCCAGATTGATTATGTTTATTAAAATATATCTCTGTTAGATATGACCATCATAATAAAGAACCAGGTTTGCTATAGATGCTTCAATTCATGAGAAAATCTTTTGAAGTTTCCATAAAAGGAAAAAGGCAAAAAGCACCATGACATAGTATGCCTAGAAAGTAGTGGTAAGAGTTACTTAAAATTATTTCTTTATTTAACAAAAGTGTTTACAGAAAATGAAAGCAGTTAAAGGGAAATGATATAAACTATGATATCCAATATCAAGCTAATATAAGAAGAGCAACATGTTGATTAAATTATTCTCATTACTGTATTCTCTTTTCTCAAATTAACTAATCTAATAAACATACCATTAAGAACAAAGCAGCCCACACTCTGCTATCATGATGCTTCTTGAACAAGTACATTTCACCGACTGCCGTAATTACATTAGTAACATTCTTCAAGACTGTGACCATGGCTACATTAATATATTTCAAACTGCAGAAAGCAACAAAAATTGCAGTCAAGCTACAATAAATATGAATCCACTACTTTGAGCTTTCACCACCTTTATTCATGACAGCATGTCTTTCAAGGAAATAACCTTTAAGAAAAATGCAACCAACAGTGGCTAAGCACTAACAACTGAATGTTCCAACTACCTCCACCTAAGATAATCTCTGGAAAAGTAACAAGTACAAGCAAAAGCTATAGACCATGTTCAGGAGCTGTTTAAGAAACTATATAATCAACATATATCCGAATACTAGGTATATGAAGTGTATGTTTAGTAAAATAAGGAATAACAATCAAGAAGTGATCAAATTGATGGTCAAGTGATACCAATCACAGAGCACTTTAAGTACCTAGGGCCATAATTCAAAAAAGTCATGATGATTGATGGAGATGCGGAGATGCGGAGATGCATTGCTAACCATATAATGAAGGTTCGGTGACCTAATTGGAAAAGTGCAACAAGAGTTTTGCATGATTGCGATATCCTTTGAGTTTGAAGGGGGATTCTTTAGGACAACAGGCCTACTTTGTTATAAGGTATGAAATGTTTGGGCTACGAAGAAGCAACATATCAAAAGATGACTGTAGTTGAAATGCACATGCTAAGATGAATGTGTGGTAAGAGCAGGAATGACAGAATCAGAAATGGCAAAAGACTATCTCAAGAAACATGGTTCGTTTTCATATGTAAAGGTTTTATTGCAGACCATCAGCAAGTATCACAGAGTGAGACTCTTTGATATTATAGATTCAGTACATCCTCTGGACCATAAGGCTAGCAATAATGAAATTCATCAACTACTTAAAATCCCTTTCTCCCTCCCTTTTCTCTCTTTGTCTTTCCCCAACCCACAGCCTTCACCATCAAACTATCTGCAAAGTCCAGTTTATTTTAGTTGGAATTTATAAGGGAAATTAATGTAGGTAGAAGTCTTTTCATCTTTCTTTTTGGTTAATTAACAAGAGGTAAAAGTTCTTTCAAAATTCAAACAGAAACCTCAATACAAAAGTGGCAATACCTAAACAAGGTACTATTCAACTATTAAGATGGATGATTATCCTGGTAGTCCCGTCTTTTGAGATAAAAAAATATACAATAGATATAAAGCCTGAAAACTGCTCCGAAGACAAAAGCATGAAACAGCCTTGATGAGGTTATGCAAAAGGGGACTAATTTCTTCAAATGGTAACAGGTTACTGATTCACATGCATAGAATTACAAGGAAGAAATTTTAAACAATCTTTCAGCTGATGGATATATAAAAGAAAAATCAAACAAGGATTCACCTAGATGATGACACAAGAAATTAACTTCATACCTGAACATGCTTGTAAGAAGCATTCCGACAAATATGACATTTACAGGTAACCAGACTTTAATCAACCTCCATGTTAGCGGCTCTCTCGATATTAGGCCCATAGAACTCAGTATAGACACAATAACAACGGATATAAAGTTCTGCAGGCAGACAGAGTCAAGAGCTTGTAATGAGATTGGAAACACTTTTTAACTGGTTTATTGAATCACACATAAAAGTCAGCTGCTACGATAGAAAAACAAAAATCCTATCATAACAATTGAACATCAATGTCAGTATAATACCTGGTACAGCATCAAGGATATCCCAGCATTGAAATCATAGCCAGAGAGAACAAACTTGTTTACCAGTATCATACTGCAGGAGGATAAGCAATATGCAAGGCCAGATAATAATGCCTGATTTTGTATTTTAACGGCCTTGTTACTACGTCCTGTTTTATTCCTGTCCTTTTCCAACTTACCATCCTCCAAATCCAAATCATCATTTTCAAGAAACTTTACTCCAGATAATGACCTATATTAACAGAACACGTTGGTCAATAACCACTGTTAACTATCACACTTCATTTTATTTGCCAACAAGATATGCAAGCTAAAAACATGTTGAACCTACTGAAGCTCACATGCCACTTAAAAGAAGAGAAAAGGGACGGAGAAGGGGACTGGAACACTTGGGGAACAATAAGACCTATATCACTTTTAGAATTTCAGTAACTCTACCCCCACTTCACTCTTTTCTTTTTTTTTTTTTTTTTTGAAGGATACTCCCACTTTATTTTCAAGACACATAACAGTCAAGTTTCATTCCTTCAAAACTTAACATCATCAGGAAGCAGAATCCAGTTTGAAACTTAAGTGGCAATTAGAGTGAAGGTTATCATTCCAGGCACCTTCCTTCCACTCTCCATCCTCTCTTCTCCATACCTAAACACTACCATGCAAAATGAATGGGGAAAAGTTCAAGTAACAAAGCTGTAAAGTTCATTTTAAAAAAAAAAATCTTTGTTGTTTTTATGCATTAGAAGCATTTTTAGAGAAGCTGTATACAGGGTGTAATCAAATAAATGGCTGAGAAGGAGCAAGAATTTCTAATAAAACCATATATCATTCCAAATTCAGAAACTTAAATTAGGAGAACCGTAAAGTAGAAATTTATAATATGAGAAGCTTTCCCAGAAATGCAAAAGCAAAATAAATCACACAAGTGCATGAAAATTCAGTTAAATAACTAAATAATACCTGTTAACATCTCTTCTTACTGGACTAGAGACTTGATGGCCCTGATCTAGCACCCCATTTGGCTCATGAAACTTAAGGGAAACCATACTGCCGTTTTCTGTGTGATTCCTTTCAAAATGACCATCAGGAGAATCTAGAGATGCACCTATTGACAAAGTTCTTCCAAATAAAAGAAATATCCAAGACTCAGTCTTGAGATCCAAAAAGAAAACTGTCCATTACATGATCAAGGATAGACAGTAACAGTAGCAGAAACAATGCTTAAGTAGTCATATATCTATCTTTCATATTATACGAGCTCCAGCACCAATAGTTTGTTGCTGCTGGAAATAATGCCAACAACTTGAAGGCATAACGAATCAGAGAAAAATAAAGGACCTAGAAACCCAGAGAAGGAGCCATGAGTGTTTAAAGGATAAAAAGTACTCCAGCTTCCTATTATAAAAGATTCTGATGGAAAGCAAAGTAGCATATAAACAACAGTATTTGTTTAAGTAACAAGCACTACTAAACCTTCAGTTCAGTTTCCTAGTTGCTTTTGAAGTTGAAAATCATCTTCTAAGTTACATTCAGTTTCACTTTTGACTAAAATAACTCTAATTTATTGATAATACTTGCAACACTTTCTTTGCAACATTATGAGTTTCAACCCCAGCAGATTGGAGAAATTTGCATAACATGGATGCACACATAATGGTGATCCATTTGCTAAGCATGCAATGGAACTAAAAATTCCTTAAAACGCTTAAAAGTATACCAATAAGAACTTCCCTGCTGCCAAATGCATAACATAGTAAAATGGCCATTACTTTATAAACCTTATGTCTATCATCAAACAAGACCCTAAATAACATGCCCTAAACCCAATTAAGCTTAATCTTTGTTCTCCTTTTACACAATTACGAAAATTACCCACCGTAACAAAAGAATATATGCATAATCATACAAGCAACAGAATTTAAAAATAAAAAATAAAATTGTAGAACAAACTAAACTTATAACTACAAGCAACAAGATGTTTCGAATGAAATAATTACCACACCAAGTTTCCCGATACTTGACCTTCTGTGATTCAGTTCTGAGTTGATATTGCTCATAAACAAAAACCTATTCTTTATACTAAAGACACCTAGATCAGCCGGTTTAAATTAGTTATCAAGCAAAAAGGGTAACTTACCAAGTTAAGACTTATATATATTAATTAATACCAGCATTAAAAGTAACATACACTTGAAGTACTGATCGGCACCTTATTTTTATTTTAAAAAATACAGAAAAAATTATTATCCATATCTAAAACTTATACTTCAACAACAGCTGGATAAGACCCAAAGCTAGATAATTTACCCACTTGATCTTCACAAGCAAAGAATCAAACTTTATATGAAACAGAAAAAGAAAAAAAAAACCTAATTTCCAGATTAAAAAGGAAAACCCAAAAGGGGGAAAGAGAAAAATAGTAAATACCTTGAACCCATCAAACTCAGAAATTGATAGCTCCGGAATTTGAATGCATAAACAGCATTCAAATTCTATACTGTAACGATCAAAGAAAGAAACCCAACAGTGAGAATCCAAAGAAGAATAGATTTAAGAAACTTGGAGAGAAATAAAGAAAAGACCCTTTTGAGATTTGAGCGAGAAAAGCAAAGAACAAAAAGAATAATATAAAAAAAGGGAAGTTGAGAGGGCTAAGAGTTCAATGAGTTTATTTGATAACGTATACAAAAAAAAAAAAAGAAAATACAAACAACAGGCTCTACAATAAAAACCTCCCAGATTTCCTTTTTTATTTGACTTATTGGGATTTTTTTTATTTATGCTTTTGAAATTTCTTTGTTTTCGCGTTGGCTGCTGGGTTGTTGAATTTTTCTTGACACTGGTTCTTTTTCCGCATTGACTGGCCTTTATTGCCTCCTTTTTGCTTAGCTCAAAGTAAAGCCTCTTGCCTGATTAATTGCCTTTTTCGGATTAATTAAATGCTTATTTCATTGTTTGCAAAAAAAAGTATATTTTAGACATATTCAGACCAGCATTTTTCAAATTTAAAAATAAAAAAAATTAATATCCACCCAACAGACTATTTACGTGAGTTATTGATTAAATCTTTAATTTTATTAGTATTATATAATTGTTAGTATAAAAGAAAGTAAATTTGAATACACTAAAATATATTATTTTACTATTTAAGAGTTTGTGAGGGTTATATAATTTTAAACATTATATAAAAGAAAAAATATTATTACTATTATTATTAGCACAATAATTAAGAAAACGTAAATTTAAATAAGTTAATAGTAATCACAGTGCTGAATTCCTTACTACTGAATTTAATAAAGATTTAGTTAAACTTGATTATGTACGGAACTTGGACTTCACATTGAATGGTTTTGGGAATTGGGTAAGTGAGGCAAATAAAGTTGAAACGAGTGGGAAATGGCCTAAACTTTGGATATTCATTTTACTTGGTGAAATAATGAACACCCCCAACCATCCAATATTGACTCACCCACAAACAACAAATATCTAATTTCCTTTACAAAAATATCGCAATTTAAATAAAATTAAAATATATCTACGAATATTATAAGCTTTTTTTTAAGGGAATCAAATTATCCTCCACGTCATTACGATATTCTTCCTTATTCCCTTCTCCCAACTAGCTTTACCTTGCTTCTCCCCTAATTTTGGCACGCCAAATATGCTTAAAAGTTTTAGGAATTTTTTTTATTTTATAACTAAGTTAAAGATTTTATCACATATTTTTTATTTGTAACATTTCACTTGAAATAATTATTCAAATTATAGTCAATTGAGTTTTAGCTTAATTGATATAGACGTTATTAGAACATAGATTCGAATGTATTAAAGTGCATCATCCTTCTATTTGTAAGTTAGGAAGAATTATAGGTAATTATTTTAATGATTATAAATCATATGTTAATGATATATGTATACATTTCCTTCACAGTTCACACATTCCATGCTTAAAATGTTAGTGTTTAAAAAATAGACATTTAGTTTCTACAATATAATTTATATGTTATTTTAATATTTTTTATATAAATATAAACGAAATAATAACAAAGTCCAATGCTGAAATTGGTACCGTTAAGTTTATTGACGTATTGTTGACTCAGCTTGCTTTGACATTTTCCTCTCTATTTTTCTTGCCCATTTCCATATATATATATATGGAAGTGAAAATGACTTTTTTTTTTTTAAAGTTTTTGACAATGTAGCAGTCTCGTATGTTGGGCGGACCATTTTCCACCCCCCAAAAAAAATTGCCACCAAAGGGAATAAGTATCAAATCATTTATTTTTGGATAAATGAGATTTTACTTAATTCCAAAAGGGAAGCTTTTCTAAGGCACTCATAAGTTATAATGAGTATCAAATAATATACACACATTAAATTTGTAGATGGATTTTGTTTTGGACAATGAATTTTTTAAGTTTAATTTTTTAATAATTAACATAAAATATTTGCAATTTTCTTTTAATGATGAAATGAATCACCGAATTGAATTAAGGAAATTGGAAAAGAAAAAAAAAAAAAAAAAGTAGCTATGGATATCACTACATGTAATTTGGACTTTTGGTACGAAATTAAGTCTTAATTTAAACATGGGTTCCGCTGTAGAAGAGTATGAAAATCACATGGCACGGCACTCATGTAATTATTCATTTCTCAATCAAAATGAAGATTTTGCCTTTCTAGGTCACTTATACAGGGGGGAATCAAAATTTTCAATTTGGTTTGGTTGGGATAAAAAGAATTTTTTTAATTAAAATAAAATGAAGATAAAAAATAGTATCTTAAAAAATTCAGGATTGTGTAATAAATAATTTGAACAGTCAAAAAATGAAGATAAATATGTATAATCAGGATTATAGAGGAGAATCCAGTTGCCAGTTGCCAACTGTTGGCAAGAAAAGTGACTAAGCTCACCAAATCCAATATAATGTTTTCAGCTAAAATACAATAAGAATTCATAGGTCATAAATATATAATCATTTGGGATGTTGGGGGAAAGGTAAGTGGAAAATGACTAATATAGATGGGTTGCATTTGTGTTGAGTAAAAAGGTTGTCAAAACAAGTGCACTGTATATATATACGGTGACTGTGAAAGGTATGAATGCATGCAGTGTATGAGTTTGAAAAGATAAACTTGTCTAATATATTCTTTAAATTTCAGTCTTATCCTTTTGAAATCAATACTCAAAAGTTGGAATCAATTTCAGAATATCTGCAGGCTTACAGATGATTCCCTGCTTTTTTGAAAATGCACAAAAGTATAATATGAAATTCCTAACCTGAGAAAACTTTGCAATATTTTATATAATATAAAAACATGGAATTTATCCATTACCATTGTAGTGGTAGTCTCATAGATGACTCTACATAAAGCTAGCATCACTGTCCAAAAAATTTAAATTGAGAGAAGATTACAATAATAGTGAGATGGGAACAGCGAAATCAGATTACAGAAAAACAAAGCATGTTCAAACAGACTCCAAAATCATATTCATAAACATACATTTGCTTTACCAAAACACAGTAAGATGACATGGTAATCGTTGCTCAAACATTGTAAATTTATTATACAAAAGATAATCAACATATAGAGAGGAAGGGAAAAAAAAGAGGAGGCAATGGACTCAAGAATTTATACGGTCGATATATGAAGATTGCTTGCCTTTGATGAACTTACTTATGCTTGCTGCATCACCATGCATAATCACTCTTCCATCTTCCATGTATACTGCACCATCGGCATACTCGAGTTCTTCCAAACGATGGGTCACCCACAATGCTGTGACTTCTCCTGATATATCCAAAAGATTCTGAACCGCTTTTATCACCCCCATCTAATTAGATCATACCGAGAGCTTTGATTCAGACAAAAAGCTTGAACTATCGAGGAATAACTAACTGTTTGCTCATTTATATAATCAGTTATGTAGAAACATCCAACTGAAGAAATATCCAGGATCACATATAATACACACCACTCTTAAAACTTAAACTGCAACCGTATGGACCAGATGAAAACTATGGGTTCGTTGTTGTTTCCTTTTTATTCCCTCGTAGAATTATGAAGGTAGACCACTAAGTTACCTAAAAGCAAAAGAAATATGCTGTTTAATCTATACAATGCTTAATGGTGCATTCATAGGTAAGGCAATAATGCTATTTCAACCATTCCCATGCCAACAGTTGTTACTGTTACGAGGCTCGTCTTACTATATGTTTTTCTTTCTTGTGCATTTTAACATGTTCTACACTTATGCAAAACTTGCATCAGTAAATATTGATACACACTCTAACTTGTGTCTACTATTACTCACCTGATCACTTTCATCCAAAAAAGTCGTAAGCTCATCGAGAAGCAGAACTTTACATGCTTCAGCTAAAGCACCAGCAATGGCAACCCTTTGCTTTTGACCACCACTAAGTGTTTGAACTGGCCTCTGGAAGAAATTAAAGATGATAAACCTTGAGTGAGCATGCAATATTTAACATCATGTATTATTATCCAGAAGCTGTTGAATGCAAAATCTTACCTGTAGATATTCAGACATGCCAACAGCTTCCAAAGCTTTTGACACCCTGGATCTAACTTCAGAGTTAGTTAAGTTTAATCTCCCAAGGCCAAATGCAACATCTGCTTCAACTGTAGGCATCACAACCTGCATGGTGAGAGATGCCTCTGGTGTTTGTAAACTCAGGTTAGTTCCTTTTAGAAATCTACTACCACTATAAAAGATTGTTCATATCAGTATTGTTGCTCAGCAAAATCATTAAGAGACAATTTTTTGTCCAATATATTGACATGTCTGAAAAGCCAAAAGGGGTCATTAAACAAAATGCAGTCATTTAGATAGCACATACACATTATAAAGGCTGCAGAATAGAAGCATAACTTCAAGGAAAAGGCAGTAGCTGCTAATAAGATGACATACTTATTAAAAGTTATTTCTTCAAAAAAGGGAAAATGAACTACAATCATGATTTTACATTTTGTTTTAAAGATAAAAGACCCAGGACACAGCCATTGGCATATATAAAGCAGAAAACAAGTAGCAGCTCTAGAAGTAATAGTGCTGAAGCTGGTGTTGATAGCAGCAAAGAAAATCAATGCAGGCCCGAGAATGGCTCCTTTAGGGTTGAAGGAAAAAAGGAGGAAAAAAAAGTCATAATTCTTGTAAAAACAGCAGAAGGCTTTCAAAACAATCATATCTAGTTGAATTATGTACAAGAAACCAAATCAGACACATTCCTTTCAGTTAGTAGAGTGCATTGTGGGCCACTGCAACAATTAGAGAGAGGAAAAAGAAAATATAAAGCTAATATGAAGAAGAAACAAGTAATAAACCATTTCAAAAACTAAATCTATCACCATGTTGTAAAAATTCTTTTATAAACGTAAATAATCTTTAAGAAAGGCACTCTAGGGGATCCACAGTTTTCTTAATTCTCAAGTTCTACTTTAATATGGACATTCAATACCTTTAAGGTACACGTCAGATCCACAAAAAAAGTGGGATTGGGAGGAGGGGGGATGATCATTCATCATTTCTTAAGCTTTGGTTTTCTGCAAAAGAACTGTAACAGATGGTGCAGAGGTACAATGTTTTCAAGGTAACTTGATACCCTTATCTTATGCCTAGGATAAGAGAACATAGGCACCTTCAAATGGCACAATAATTATTTCATGCTCTTCCTATGTGGCTTGGAAATGTTAAAACAAACTGGCATTGAAGAAGGCATTAGCATTAGAGACTAAGCAGAAATTCAGTTCAACTACAAGACTACGATGTATGACCTGAGAGCTGAAGTGGAAAAGAAGGCTGACTATGTAAACCGGACAATAAATCAGACAATAGTCAGTGAAAAAACTTCAGGAAGGCAGTCCTCTTGAGCAAACAGCTTCTGTAAGAACAGAAGAAACGAATAAAAATATATCTTCCTGGTCCTTCGATTTTACAAAACATATAGACCCTTTTAATATTTACAAGTAAATGCATCCTCAGCCACATAAGCTTCATACAAGTGAAATCAAGTAATCCTTAGAAGTCTAAAACCACTTCAAGCTTCAACTATAATTCCTAAATAGTTCACATATGTCATAAGCTTAGCACGACTATTTCTTCTTCTTTTGATCACCCAATATGAACGGCGATAGTTATGATTAACCATCTAACAGCACCAAAATGATTTTTGCAAACTCATGGTCAAATCTAGTTGGAATACATGACTATATAGTTCTAGAAACCATAACATCTCCATCATAAGCACCCTCAAACAAAAACCATTAGCTGGGAAACATAACTCATTGGTCTGATGGTAACAAAAGCCAAGAACAGAATCCAAAACACATATAGTTTTATAAAAGAGTATTTCCCAAGGAAAAGAACCAACCTGATGGTCTGGATTTTGGAATACATAACTCTTTGGCCTCCTAACGTATAAAGCCCCGTTTGTAGGGGTCAAAAGACCTGCCAAGATCTGCATGACTCACAATATAGCCAACTCTTTTAATCCAGGCCATATTTTCAAAATTAAAAGAGAACCAACAGTTTA
This sequence comes from Gossypium arboreum, assembly GCF_025698485.1. Taxonomy (NCBI): domain Eukaryota; kingdom Viridiplantae; phylum Streptophyta; class Magnoliopsida; order Malvales; family Malvaceae; genus Gossypium; species Gossypium arboreum. The sequence goes on along the minus strand of NC_069073.1, from coordinate 5,298,886 downwards.
TCAAACTCATAATGGCAGCCTAATTTTTCTGATATGACCAATGCTACTTGCCCATTATAAAAGCCATTTTTTCCCCAGATATTTGCACTCCCTAAACATGGCACATATGGTAATCTGAAAACCCAATGCTGAAAGTTGGCAAATTCATAAGGAAATTGAAGTTGAACCATTATCCGCGCCAGTTGAGGCAAGTAGCATTCTCCTTTAGATTATCGGTGTTTATACTGATATAGGGTAAAAAATAAAATTTGAGGGCGTACCTTTAAAAGGGTAGATTTACCGCAACCATTAGGTCCAAGAAGCATCCACAACTGTCCGGAAGGAATCCGAATTGAACAATCCTTGAGAATTGGCACCATTTTGCCTTGCCTCGTATTAACCGAGAAGTTAATATTACGACCCTCGATGGCAACACTTTCAGCTGCATTATCCCTGCAACCAAACAACACAATCTGAAACACCCACGAGAAGAAAAAGGCCAAAAAAGGGGAAAAAGCATGAACTGTTTGAGAAAATGCGTAGCTGAAAATAATTTGATGGATAAGGGAGACAATGGGGGGGGGGGGTTTGAACCTCGTAGAAGAAGTTGAGCGAAGAGGAGATAAATGAAGCAGAGAGGTGCGAGCAAGAGTAGACAGATTCATGCTAGTCTTTGCTATGGTTATGTTGAACGGGATTTTATGGATTATCTATTCTCTATGCTGTGGGGGGAATGTTACAGTTGGCGGCAGCTGCACCAAGCATCCACTCTCAGCACTTTGAGACCTTGAAATCTTCGGTAGCCATACCATACGGAAAAGGGTCGTATGAAACAGGCGGGTCATGTCATGTCATGTCGTATCTCATCTTAATTGTTTAATGAAATTTCATTAATTTTTAAATAAAAAATTAAGATCACGGTTAAAATTCAAAATTATCTTGAAAATAAAAATAATAATAAAATAAATAGAATTAAAATTAAAATTAAGATAAAACATATAATAATAATAAAAGTATGAAGTTACCCAATTAAGCTCTCCTTTTTCACGATTACGAAAATTACCCAACGTAACAAAAGAATATATGCATAATCGTAAAAGCAACAGCATTTAAAAATAAAAAATAAAATTGTAGAACAAACTAAACTTATACCCACAAGCAACAAGATGTTTCGAATGAAATAAATTACCACACCAAGTTTCCTGATACTTGACCTTCTATGATTCAGTTCTGAGTTGATATTACTCAAACAAAAACCTCCATATCTAAAACTCATACTTCAACAACAGCTGTATAAGACCTAAAGCTAGATAATTTACCCACTTGATCTTCACAAGCAAAGAATCAAACTTTATATGAAACCGAAAAAAAAACCCTAATTTCCAGATTAAAAAAGGAAAACCCAAAAGGGGGAAAGAGAAAAATAGTAAATACCTTGAACCCATCAAACTCAGAAATTGATAGCTCCGGAATTTGAATGCATAAGCAGCATTCAAATTCTATACTGTAACGATCAGAGAAAGAAACCCAACAGTGAGAATCCAAAGAAGAATAGATTTAAGAAACTTGGAGAGAAATAAAGAAAAGACGCTTTTGAGATTTGAGCGAGAAAAGCAAAGAACAAAAAGAAGAATATTAAAAAAAAGGGAAGTTGAGAGGGCTGAGAGTTCTCAATGAGTTTGTTTGATAACGTATACAAAAAAAATAAAATACAAACAACAGGCTCTTCAATGAAAACCTCCCAGATTTCCTTTTTTATTAGACTTGTTGGGATTTTTTTTATTTATGCTTTTGAAATTTCTTTGTTTTCGCGTTGGCTGCTGAGTGGTTGAATGATAGAGCTTGTGTTTTCCTTGACACTGGTTCTTTTTCCGTATTGACTGGCCTTTATTGCCCACCTTTTTGCTTAGCTCAAAGTAAAGCCCCTTGCTTGATTAACTGCCTTTTTTGGATTAATTAAATGCTTAATTCATTGTTTGCAAAAAAAGTTTATTTTAGATATATTCAGACCAAATTTTGTTCAAATTAACCGAGTAGTTTATATTACAACCCTCGATGGCAACACTTTCAGTTGCATTATCCCTGCAGCCAAACAACACAAACTGAAACACCCACGAGAAGAAAAAGGCCAAAACGGGGGAAAAAGCATGAAGTGTTCGAGAAAATGCGTAGCTGAAAAGAATTTGATGGATAAGGGAGCCAATGGGGGGATTTGTACCTCGTAGAAGAAGTTGAGCGAAGAGGAGATAGATGAAGCAGAGAGGTACGAGCAAAAGTAGACAGATTCATGCTACTCTTTGCTATGGTTATGTTGAACGGGTTTTTATGAATTATCTATTCTTTATGCCGTGGGGGGAATGTCACAGTTAGCGGCAGCTGCACCAAGCATCCACTCTCAACACTTAGAAACAATCTTGAATAGCCATACCATACGGAAAAGGGTCGTATGAAACAGGCGGGTCATGTCATGTCATGTCGTATCTCATCTTAATCATCTAATGAAATTTCATTAAATTTTAAATTAAAATTTTTAAAATATAAAATAAATAGAATTAAAATTAAGATAAAAACATATAAAATAACTTTTTATGTTTTAAATAAATTTTTATTAGAAATATAAAAGACTATAAAAAATACAAAACGATTTAAATGTAAAGATGCAAATAAAAAAAAACCGATGTGACAAAAAATTCCTAAAATAAAATCAATTAAATGAAATAATGACTTGAACATAACCATGCAAAATATAGCATGACCTAAATTGAAATTAATCCCAAATCAAACTTTCAATATTAACTCTTCAAGCTTCATTTTTTTTTATTGAGATTTTAATCGCCTTTCTTTTCTTTTTCTCTTTCACGTTTCCTCTTTATAATAATAAAAAAAAAGCTTCATTTTCTCTATGACTCTTCTTCCCTCTCAATGAGATCATCTACTGCTAACTATGTACCATTCATCATCATTTTCGGCTTTTGTATCCTATTCTCTTAATGAGATCATTTATCAATTCCAAGAAAAATCATAAGGCCATTTAATTTTGATGTCTTGTTGGAAAAAAAAAAAGGTCTTGCAGGAAATTGACAACGTCGACATCATCTTTTAATTTTGAAGGAACTTATTATATTTATAAATTTTATAATTAATTATATGAAAGAATATAAAATAAAAAATATATAAAAGCAATAACACATATATCTATTATAGTTTATTTATTTGATGAAAATTTATAAAATTTTATGGTAAATTTGTAATGATTCTCTCTATAAAAACATGATGTTATAAGAGTATAACACTCACTTTTCTATAACAGATAAAATTTAGATAGACAAATAAGATTGTTATAAAAGCGTGAATTATATTTAAGCCTTAAACTAGCCGTAGACCCAAAAAGATTAAGCCTCCATGGAATTTTTTTTTCGACAAAAGATTTATTATATCCCAATTATCATAGAATATATGATATTCCAAATAACGTAATATAGTATATAGCTTAATAAATAAAAAGTTATTTAATCTAAATTAATTGAAAAATAAAATTTTAATATAATTAAAATTTATTATAAAACCGAGAAATATATTAAAAAAAAGTAAAAATGAGATTGAGAGATTAAGAAGTTACCTATATATAAATTGCTTTAACTTTTAAATTTTAACATTTAATTGTTACAAAATCGAAAACAAATTATTATAGTTTTAAAATTATTATATAGTTTAATATATTATATTTTAATGTTATTTTATATAATATATTATAGTTTGATATGATTTGATATAATTTAAAATATTTTAATTAATATATTTATGTTAATAATTGTTAACCTTTAAAATTATATCTTAAAAAACCTTTAAAATTAACCTACACATAAATATAATTTATTTAGTAATTTATACTATTATGTCATATTTAATTAATTTTATATATGTTAATTTAAAATATATTAAAGCAAAATTAATATATTAAATTATACTAAACATTTTATTGAAACATTTTATTATTTAAAATAAAATCAATATTAGCAATTAAATTTTATAATCAAGACAAAAATCTAAATTAGACACTAAAAAGTTAACATTATTACATTTGGGTGCCAAAATTCATAACTTTTGTCAAATACAAATACTAGATTGAACCAACAAATAACACATGCACCACATTAAAAAAAGTGTGAAATTCAGATACTAAATAATATATTAAGCCTAAAAACAATCCAATTAACAATGATGTAAACACAAAAATTGATATGGTAATGGATATGGACTTAACAGAGAATTTTAAGGGTATTAAAAATTCACATCACAGAGAATTTTAAGGGTGTTAAAAATTCACATCAATCTTTTAATCATAATAAAATATTTAAACTAACTAATTATTATAAAAAAAATAAATGTTTATATACCCACATAGAGGTGATCATGGGCCGGGCCGGGCCGGGTTCGGGCCGAACCCAAATAAAAATTTTAGGCCCGTATACTAGGCCCGGGCCCGGCCCGGCCCGAAATATGGGCCTAAAATTTTGCCCAAGCCCACCAAAATAAAATTACTAAGCTCGGCCCGGCCCGCCCATATTAATTTTTTTCTTATTTCATTAAATAAAAAATTTAAAAATATAATAAATCAAATATATTTAAAAACATAAAAATAAATATTAAAACAAATAAAAATAATACTAAAATAATTCTTAAAACAATACACAAATTAACAATATAATAAAAATAGTTATATTAAAATTTTAAAATAATTAAAAATAAAATAAAAATATATATTAATATATAATTGAGCGGAGCGGGCAGGCAGGCAAAAACTCTTACCGAGGCCGGCCCGTTTTTAAGCAGGCCTCGTTTTTTTCCCAAGCCCATTTTTCGGGCCTATATTTTTACCCAAACCCTCCCATTTTTAGGCGGACCTTGGTAGGCAGAACCGCCGACCATGATCACTCTATACCCACATCATCAAACAATTTTTATTTATTTTCTAAACAATTATTTGGTTAAACCCATGGGCGATTTGGGCCCAACAAAAAATTAGGCCCATTTGCTAGGCTGGGCCTACTTGAAAAATGGGCCTAAAATTTTGTACATGTGCGGCCTAGATAAAAATACTAAAACCAGAGCTCAGCCCGCCCATATTTAATTTTTTTAATCTTAATATTTTATATAAATTTAAAAATATATATAATACATCAAAAATACTAAAAATATTAAAATAAATGTTTCCCAACAAATTGAAAAGAAATTAAAAATAGATGTATACTTAAATAATACTAAGATAAATGTAACTTAACAAGCAAATGTGAAAAATAGTAACAAAATTAACAACAAAACAAGAGTTATACAATATCCAAATAATAACATGTAACATAATTATAAAATTATAGCAAAATAGTGACAAAAAAAAGAAAATAGCATTAAAATAATTTAAGAAACAAGAGTTTTTGTTTGTTTTCATATTTGAGTTGGGCTCGGACCAAAAAAATCTTACCCAAAGCCCAACCCATTTTATAAATGAGTCATATTTTTAACTCAAACTCATTTTTTAGGCCTATATTTTTTTGTCCAAACACTCCCACTTTTCGAGCGAACTTTCATTTCAAGCCGATTGGCCCCAAACTATGAACAAGTCTAATTACATATAAAAATGTGACTCCCAAAATTTTACAAATAATCCATTAATTTTCTAAACATTAATTTTCTAATATTTTAATTAATGTTTTAAGATGCTAACCATAAAATTTCTAAATCAAAATTTGTTAATGTATTTTACTTCAAAACCATTTTCTCGAATAAATATCCAGCGTTTTTACATAAATGAAATGATAGAATTATTTTAAAATATGTTTTTTAAAGCTTGTAATAAAAAGTTTACATTTGGGATAAAGTAAAATGTTTTAAATAAAATAATTACCAAAAATGTTTATATATATATATATATATATATATATATTTTGGAAAACTAATGTTAATATATTTTGTGATTTGTCCATGGTCAATGTCAAAAACATTTTTATTTCAAAAAAACAGGAGATCGATTTTAAAAACGAATTATGGAGTCGCAACCGATCTTTTTTGAAATGTAATCGAATCATCTTGAAATTGATCATTTTAACAAAATATTTGATTTATTAAAACAATAATTTTAGGTCTACGAAAATCGAGAAAAAGAGTTCGGGAGTCGATTACACACGAGGAAGGATTAGCACCCTCGTGACGCCCAAAATTGGTACCGTCTTGATTAATTAATGTCCTAATGTTGAAGATTTGGAAAAAAAAATTTTAAATACAATTCCTTTGAAAACGTTTAGATAACTTGAATTGGATATCAAGATTCTCTCGTTCAAAAGTGATAAAATATCATATCCAGCACGATAGGATACAACATTTCAAACCCTCAATACAAAATCATCTCATGATTTCCAGAACTCATGTATTTGAAATTCCAAAAGGATATTTGGCTATCTAGTCAAACGGTAAATCGAAACCCAGCACGATTGGGCACGATTTCTCAAATTTCTAAACACAAAATATTGCCTCATTTTAATTTAAAAAAACATGGATGAAATTTCGAAAGGATATTCTGTATTTTAGTTGAATGAAAAATCGAAACCCAGCACGATAGAGCATGATTTCTCGAACTTCCAAACACGAAACATTACCTTGTTTTAAGAAAACTCAAGTAAATAGTTATAAAAACTGAGTCAAAATATACTTGTTTGGTTTATTTAGAGATAAAAGACAATCGATATTGGACGAAAATTTGGAATCTAAAATCATACAAGCTTAGTATTGAGCCTGAAATAAAAATACGTAGCAATAATATTACATAAATAATCAAAAATAATAAGAAAATTCAAAAGAACAAATTAGAGTACATACAATGGCAACATATCATATACTATATAAATTACACAAATAAAATGTAACAAGCTTTAAAATAAAATAGAACAAATAATAGGAAAGAAAGAAAATTTGGAAACATTGCCATACAAGCCATACAAAAACTTTAAACAGGGAATAGACATAAAAATTTAGAAATAAATAAAAAAATAAAAAAATATATATGTATATATTAAATACTAATATACAAATAAATTTTAAAATAAATATTATAAAATGGATAATTTACAGGAAAATTTGAAAGGTATTAAAAATAAAAACCAAAATAGATAATATATGTAATGTTGTAGGCCAATTTTAGCTCATTTACATCAAAACCCAATTTAGCCTTACCTAACCCACCAAAATTAAACACAAAACCCAAAATCTTAACTACCCAAAGGCCAATTTACATCAAAACCCCAATGGCCCAAACCCTAAGCCCAAATCAAAATAAAAAAACCTAGCCCACAACTTAAACTTTTCTCAACTAGCCACACCTTTTCCACCACCAACTCCACTAGCCATACCTTTTCCACCACCAACTCCACTAGCCACTCCTTTTCCACCACCAACTCCATTAGCCACACCTTCTCCACCACCAAATCCACTAACCACACTTGCTCCATTACCTACTCCACTAACCACACTTACTCCACCACCACTTGTGCCTACAAATGAAGACATAAACAATAAAAAAAAATATTTTGTAAATGGCTATATAAGCCTTCTCATATTTTGTATAGGGGGATTTTTTTTTTTGGAGAGTTTTTGGGAGAGAAAGTTATTGTAAAGGATTTTTGGAGAGGTTTCTTTTTAAAGTAATTAAGGAGAAGAGTTATTGTGAAGGCTAGTTTTGGAGAAGCTAGTTTTTTAAGATTAATCAAAGATCAAAGCAAAGAGGTTTCTTTGTCTATTCTTATTTTAAGTTCTTTGTTTACTTATTGTTTTCCTTTCAATCTTATTTTGTTTCTTTTATCTGAAAGTAAAAAAAAAATAAAAGGAGGAAGCTTACCCATTTTACCGAAAAAGTTTTTTTGAGGTCAAATTTAGATGTCTGTGGTGGTGGCGTGATCCGTGACCGGACGATGGCCGACCTTATGGTGAAAATCATCCACCCTCTCCTTCTCTCTCATTTTTGTTATTATTATATTTCTTAATATTATATTATATATATTCTTTTAATATATTAGGTATATTTTAAATTCTATATTACGTATATATATATATTTTATACTATTTTATGTATATATCATTAATATTATATTATTTATATATATATATTTTTTTTACATGTTATCTTATGTATATATCTTAACTATATTATGTATGTATTTTTAACACTATATTATGTACATATTTTTAATATTATCACGTATTTATTTTTTATATATGTACATATTGATGTAGTATTATTAATAGTATTGATTTTAAACATCATTATTATTTCTAATATATATATTATGTACATTTTTTATTTCTATTTTATTTTTATTTGTCAATATTAATTATTATTATTCTAATATTTTGATATTTTAATATTTTAATATTTTATATTTTATATATTTTGTTATTCACATCATTATTAGCATTTTTTGACAATAATATTCTTGGATTTTTTTAACTATCATTTTAAAAACTTTTTACATTTTAATTTTAAGAATAAGGCAATGTACCGATTTTAACATTAAGTCATCGATTTCATCGCTATGTTGGGTGAAATTAATCGGCTCGTGTTAAAAAGCAGGACGTCCTTCTAAAAAACAAAAAAACTTGCAACTTCTCATTTCCTTCAATCGGATCACACTTAAATGTCAAATTAAATTCGTATTTTTGAAAATCAAGACAACATGTGTTTAATAAAATACCAATTTTGGGTGTCGCGAGGGTGCTAATACCTTCCTCGCGTGTAACCGACTCCCGAACCCTAAATTTTCTCTGGATTTTAACGTAGACCTAAACTTAGCCTTTTATTTGTTTTAATAAGAGATCTAATAGGTGTCCGATCACACTTAGGAAAAAAGATCGGTGGCGACTCCTGTTTATTTCAAAATCAAGCGTCAAATTTCAAACTTTTTTCAATAAATCGCCACAATTAGCGACCAAGCTAAGCTAAAATTTTATGTCGCTACAATTTGGCGACTCCATTGGGGACCATTTTGAGAGTCGAGTTGAATTAAGCGAGCGTTGTCAAAATTTCAAAGTGCCTTGTTCAAATTAACATTTAGTCGTGATCCTCAATTTTTTGTTTTCAAAAATCATGCATTTGCATCGTGTTGTATATATTCTAACTTGTTTTATTAGGTTGTTTTTCACTTTAAATTTTTGTGATTTTAGTTTTGGTTTAGTTTTTAAATAAAACGTAAAGGTTTATGAGTTTCTCCTACACACCGTGCACATACATCTTTGCATAACATGAGCTCTATACCCGGGCTCTGTCTGTTTAAGTGAAAGTAAACGCTACGCCATTGAGTTAACTCGTCCCTCCGCACGAGCTAGTGAATACTTTGGGTTACATATGACTTATGCTTTCGTGAGTTAACTTGTCCCTCCGCATAGGCATAAGTAAATGTAATCCCTCGAATTGATCTCGTAAGCCTATGATAGGCAATGACCGAGGCTTCGTACTAATCTTAGCGAGATGATAGTACGGACAATTGAGTACTGCTAGAACCAAAACCGCATATAGTGAACCGTCACGAGCCACTTGACTAGTGCCATCTTGAACCTCCGTCCGTTTAGTAGTCACCAAAATAAGTACAGGAAAAACACTTCTCACATTCTTTTCTTTTACATTTATGCTGTTATGCAAAGGAATCGGTCCATTGGACCAAGTAGCTTAATTTGTTAGATTTTCCACAGTCTTTTTCTGGTCATTTTTGTTGTACTAACCAACGTTGTTTGTCTGTATTTCTATTTTTCACCATGCATCATAGGCATCTTGTTAGGAAGATGTTGATTAGAGATTGGTTGCCAAAAACGGGTTTCTGATGGAGGAGTCAATTACACAAGTGACCGAAACGTTTTGTAATAGACTCTTTTGATTAATGAAATACCTAAGTAGGGGATATCTTGGAATCAACACCAAATTTTTGCATATTCATTCATGACTAATATTCATTTGTCATTCATCCATTCATCTATTCATTGCATGTACATATCACCATAATTATTCACTGAGGCTAAAACCATATAATCCATGATTCACGACACTCCAAGTCTAGAATCACGCCATTCTTATAGGGCGCGCAAAAAGCTAGAATTATGGAAGCCGAGTTCAATGAGAGAATTGAAAGGATGGAAAGGACCCAAAGAGGATTGCAAGAGCCTTAGGCGAGAATTAGAATTGGAGCCCATAACGTACCCTCCTTTGTCAAAAACATTTACATCTGCGAGAATGATATACCCGAGCAAGATAATCCACGAAACCGCTGTTATTAATTGAAAGGGTTTTTCGAATGTCGATATAAATGTCATTGACAAAGGAAATGATCTGATTAAAGATGTTTCAACGATACGCTGGATTCGTTTTGAACAATTGAATTCTTGTTGATCTCCTTGTAGTTTCTAAGTCTTCTCTAGAGTAATGCTCAATGTTAACACTTTTCTTTTTGTGTGTCCCTAAGTAATAGAGGGATTCTTTTGTAAGAGCTTATGATTCGCTCTTTATCATTTAAATGAATATCAATGAAGATGCATTTTTTCACGATTTTTCGCATTATCACTAATTCCATAATCATTTCATAGCCTATCTTTACATTTGCCTCATGCCATACCATAACATTCAATTTGTTGATTTCAATACTTAGATGCCCCTCTATAGTTTCCTTTTCTATTCAACTTTCAGGTGCTCAGATATCAATGGCATGAACAAACCTGTTACGAGTCCTGAAATCGATTTTGAGAAGGCTGTTTGTTTAGGAGAATTCGAAGCCGAAGAAAATGCTGAAGACTATGTCTCGTCTCCTGACTTGCTAAGAATGGTGGAACAAGAGGATAAACAGATTTTACCTTATCAAGAATCTGTTGAAACAATAAACTTGGGAACTGAAGAAAGGAAGCAAGAAATGAAGATTGGGACCTCTATTTCAAGGGGCACCAGGCATAATTTGATTGCTTAGCTCTGTGAGTACAAAGATGTATTCGTATGGTCATATCAGAACATGCCAGGGCTGGATGAAGATTTAGTGGTCCATAAACTCCCATTAAGGCCAGAATGCAAACCCATTCAGCAAAAGCTGAGACGGATGAGACTTGAGATGCTATTGAAGATAAAAGAAGTGGTCACAAAGCAATTCGATGCGGGTTTCTTACAAGCTTCCAAATATCCAGAATGGGTGGCTAACATAGTCCCGGTACCAAAGAAAGACGGTAAAGTACGAGTGTGCGTGGATTATCGTGACCTGAATCGAACAAGTCCTAAAGATAATTTTCCCTCGTCACACATTGACACGTTGGTGGATAACACAACAAAACATTTATTGTTTTCTTTCATGGATGGATTCTTGGGGTATAATCAAATCAAGATGGCCCCTGAGGATATGGAGAAAACTACCTTCGTAACAATGTGGGGAACATTTTACTACAAGGTAATGCAGTTCGGATTAAAGAATGCTGGGGCAACATATCAGAGGACTATGGTGACGTTATTCTATGATATGATGCATAAAGAAATAGAGGTCTACGTCGACGATATGATTGCTAAATCTCGAGGGGAAGAAGAGCATGTAGTGAACCTGAATAAGTTGTTTGACAGACTGAGAAAGTTCCAGCTAAAGCTCAATCCGGCCAAATGTACGTTTGGGGCTACCTCGGGAAAATTGCTAGGCTTCATTGTCAGTGAAAGAGGTATCGAGGTTGATCCAGATAAAATAAAAGCCATTCAAGAGTTACCACCTCCGCACACGCAAAAGAAAGTCAGAGGATTTTTAGAGAGCTTAAACTACATCGCCCGATTTATCGCTCAACTTACCAACCAATTGGACCCAATCTTTCGACTCCTTCGAAAACATAATCCCGGAGAATGGAACGAGGAATGCCAAGAGGCTTTTGACAAGATAAAGCGATGTTGTCTAATCCTCGGTATTCGTACCACCAATTCGAGCAAACCATTAATTTTGTATCGGCGGTGTTCGAAAATTCAATGGGTTGCGTCTTTGAAACAACATGACGAGTCGGAAAGAAAGAAAAGGCGATCTACTACCTCAGTAAAAAGTTCACTGAATATGAGGCAAAGTATTAATCCATTGAAAAATACTGTTGCGCTCTGGTTTGGGTAGCTCAGAAACTCAGGCAATACATGTTGTATTTACGACATAGTTAATTTCAAAGCTGGATCCAATAAAGTACATGATGGAATCACCTGCACTCTCAAGAAGAATGGCACGGTGGTAGATCTTACTATCGGAATATGACATCGTCTATGTGAGTCAAAAGTCAATAAAAGGAAGCACAATAGCTGACTTCTTGGCAACCCGAACAATAGATGAATATGAGCCACTGAGATTTGATTTCCCGGATGAAGACTTGATGTGTATTACAGAAAAAAAATGTGAGTTATCAAAAGAAAAGTCATAGAAGATGAGCTTTGATGGTGCATCGAATGCATTGGGGCATGAGATTGGAGCAGTCTTAGTATCACCAGAAGGGAACCATTATCCGTTCACTGCCAGGCTGAATTTCTTCGATACCAATAACATAGCAGAATATGAAGCCTGTATCATGGGACTTCGTGCAGCAATTGAACGAAACATCCAAACTTTAGAGGTATACGGAAACTCAGCATTGGTGATTTATCAAATCTGTGGAGATTGGGAAGTGAGGGATTCAAAATTAGTCAAATACAGTGATTTGGTGGCAGGGTTGATTAAAGAATTCAAAGAGATAACTTTTAATTACTTCCCACGAGAAGAAAACCAGTTAGCTGATGCCCTGGCCACTTTGGCTTCAATGATCAAAGCAAACAGAGAAACAAAAAATAATGCCTCTTCAAATGAGCATATATGAAGTCCCTGCACATTGTTTCAGCATTGAAAAAGAGCCAGATGGACGGCCATGGTTTCATGATGTCTTAGAATATATCAAGAATCAAAAGTATCCCGAACAAGTAAATGACAACGACAAAAGAACAATCAGAAGAATGGCAACAGGATTCGTTCTTGATGGGGACATCCTGTATAAAAGAGGAAAAGATCAGGTGCTCTTGAGATGCTTAGATGCTGTTGAAGCGAGAAAAATACTTGAAGATGTCCATGAGGAATTTGCGGGACACATGCCAATGGTTTCACTATGGCCGGAAGATTATGAGACTTCGGTTATTCTTGGTGACGATGGAAAGCGATGCATTAATTTCATGAAAATGCCACAAATGTCAAATTTATGGTGATAAAATTCATGTAGCCCCTTTACCCCTTCACGTCATGACTTCTCCGTGGCTTTTTTCTATGTGGGGCATGGATGTTATAGGGCCAATTTCCCCAAAAGCTTCTAATGAACACCGATTCATTTTTGTGGTTGTTGATTACTTCACAAAATGGATAGAAGTCGCATCGTTTGCCAATGTAACGAAGATGCGGTTTGCGAGTTTTGAAAAAGGAAATCATTTGTCGATATGGTTTGCTGAAAGAATCATTTCGAGATAACGCCTCGAATTTGAACAACAAGATGATGAAAGAAGTGTGTGAGCGATTCCAAATAAAGCATCATAACTCCTCGCCCTATCGCCCGAAAATGAATGGAGCTGTTGAAGCGGCCAACAAGAATATTAAGAAGATTATTGGGAAAATAACCAAGACATATAAAGATTGGCACGAGAAGCTACCATTTGCTTTGTATGCATATCGTACATCTGAGCGGACATCTACGGGAGTAACTCCTTTCTCTCTGGTATTTGGAATGGAAGTTGTGCTACCTATCGAGGTTGAGATCCCCTCACTACGAGTCTTAATGGAATTAAAACTAGAAGAAGCAGAATGGGTTCGAGGTCGATATGATCAATTAAACTTCATCGAAGAAAAACGTCTAAAGGCAATTTGTCACGGACAGATGTACCAGAAGAGAATGATCGTGGCTCATGACAAGAAAGTATGGCTAAGAGAATTCCACGAAGGAGAACTTGTGCTGAGAAAGATTCTCCCAATACAAAAGGACTTCCGAGGAAAATGGGCCCCAAATTGGGAAAGACCATACGCCGTAAAGAAAGCATTCTCAAGTGGAGCTTTGATTCTTACTGAGATGGATAGGAAGGAGTTACCGAATCCAGTTAAATTCAGATGCTGTGAAGAAATATTATGCTTAAAAAAAAAGAAAATCAAGATGAAAACCCGAAAAGGGCATCTTAAAAAAAAAGGGGATCAAGGTGAAAACACGAAAATGGCGTCTTGATTAACACAAAAGATTAGGATGAAAACCCGAAAGGGCGTTCTAATGAAGCAAGCACTGGCTTAAAAAGCAAGGCATTTTGAACGGTGGGTCAAACAGAGAGACTACAGTATTTGAAGCATTTCGAAAACTCAAATCTCTTACGCAAGAAAGCCATGCTCGAAAAGATTCTTGATTGAGGAACGTGGAAGAGTTCATGCGTTGAATATCTAGAGCATTTGTATTTGTTGAAATCGATCCCTTTCTCTTTATGACACTTTTTTACTATCATTGATTAACTTTCTTTGTTTACTACATTTGAAATGAATAAATGTGAGGTATCCTTTGTCCCTACGACCATTTTCATGCATCTCATTATGTGGTTCATTTACATGATAAATAGTGAAATGACATACTCTAAACAAAAGAAGTGCTAAGCATTACCCGGATAAGAATTTGATAAGTACAAGAGCTTCAAAGCAAGGACAAAGTTCAACCAGGGGCAAAAGAGCGATATCTGAGAAACGCAGATTAGTCGTGAAGCTAGAGGATGGGTACAGGGCCTGAAGAGAAAGTCAAGAGTCAAAGCAATGAACGCAGATCATCAAAAATCATGACGAAAAGGGATATATGACAAGCAAGCCCAAGGCGCATAGCATGATCATGTAGGCATAAAGGCATTTAAGGCAAACATGTGCATATCATGATAACATCATCCATGACATATACATGTATTTCAGCAGAACAAGAGGTTTCGATGATAGCTATACTGAATCAAAGGAAAAGACACCTGAGTTCCACCAGATGACATCTTTTGGTATTTTGATGTTTTATTTCGATTTTCAAAAAATCAACTCATATTGCGAGAGGTGAGTTGAGCCTCAGGACACGCTGAGGTGGTTTTAATTTATGTTCATAAAAAATTAGCTTGTATTGCAAGAGGTGAGTTGAGCCTTGGCTCACACGCTGAGGTATTTTCAATTTCTGTTTTTAAAATCAACTCATATTGCGAGAGGTGAGTTGAGCCTCAGGACACGCTGAGGTATTTTTAAATTTCTGTTTTTCAAAAATCAATTCATATTGCGAGAGGTGAGTTGAGCCTCAGGGCACGCTGAGGTATTGTCAATTTTTGTGTTTCAATTTATGTTTTTCAAAAATCAACTCATATTGCGAGAGGTGAGTTGAGCCTCGGGACATGTTGAGGTAATTGCAATTTCTATTGTCAAAAAAATCAATTCATATTGCAAGAAGTGAGTTAAGCCTCGGCTCACGTGCTGAGGTATTTTCAATTTCTGTTTCTATTTGTCAAAATCAACTCATATTGCGAGAAGTGAGTTGAGCCTCAGGACATGCTGAGGTAATTTCAATTTCTGTTTTCCAAAAATCAACTCATATTGCAAGAGGTGAGTTGAGCCTCGAAACACTGTTGAGGAATTGTCAATTTTTGTGCTTTAATTTCAAAAAAATAAATCAACTCATATTGTGAGAGGTGAATTGAGCCTCAGGACACGCTGAGGTATTTTCAATTTCTGTTTTTTTCCAATTTCTGCTTTTCAAAATATCAACTTATATTGCGAGAGGTGAGTTGAGCCTCGAGTCACATGCCGAGGTATTTTCAAATTCTGTCTTTCAAACTCTGTTTTTAATTTTTACTTTTCAAAAATCAACTCATATTGAGAGAGGTGAGTTAAACTTTTTAATTTCTGTTTTTCAAAAATCAACTTATATTGCGAGAAGTGAGTTGAGCCTTTGCTCACGTGCTGAGCTATTTTCAATTTCTGCTTTTCAAAAGAATCAACTCATATTGTGAGAGGTGAGTTGAGCCTTTGCTCACGTGCTGAGCTATTTTTAATTTCTGCTTTTCAAAAGAATCAACTCATATTGCGAGAGGTGAGTTAAGCCTCAGGTCACACGCTGAGGCGTTTTCAATTTCTGCTTTTCAAAAATCAACTCATATTGTGAGAGGTGAGTTGAGTCTCGGGCCACACACTAAGGTCTTTTCAAATTCTGTTTTTAATTTCTAATTTCAATTTCTGTTTTTTCAATTTATATTTTTCAAAATCAACTCATATTGCGAGATGTGAGTTGAGCCTTGGGTTCACATGTCGAGGTATTTTCAAAATCTACTTTTGCGAGAGGTGAGTTGAGCCTTGGCTCACGTCTTTGAGCTATTTTCAATTTTGTTTTTAATGTCTAGTTTTACTGAGTCAATTCATATTAGAGAAATGAGTTGAGCTCGGGATCACATGCCGAGTAAAGAATCAATATTAGAGCGATTGAAGACACGATTTTGTCTCCACGAAGTTGCGAGTGGAGTTGATCGAGGATATCGAGATCTTGCCTTTCTAAAGTAGCGAAGAAGACCCAAAACCTTATCTCCTTGAGCGATAGAAGAGCATATTGAATTACATTGGAGCAGATTAAAGCTACAAGGCATATCTCCGAATTTGCGATGGATTGAACCAAAGCTACAAGATGCGATAGACGGAAAGAGACTACGGATGAGAAGAGCACCAAAGAAGTCCATACTTAGCAAGACCGGACAAAATTGGCCTTTCTTTATATTTTGCTCTATTCTCGTTACGATAATAAGCAAAGAGGGCATTGTTGTAGGCCAATTTTAGCCCATTTACATCAAAACCAATTTAGCCTTACCTAACCCACCAAAATTAAACCCAAAACCCAAAATCTTAACTACCCAAAGCCCAATTTACATCAAAACCCCAATGGCCCAAACCCTAAGCCCAAATCAAAATAAAAAAACCTAGCCCACAACTTAAACTTTTCTCAACTAGCCACACCTTTTCCACCACCAACTCCACTAGCCACACCTTTTCCACCACCAACTCCACTAGCCACTCCTTTTCCACCACCAACTCCATTAGCCACACCTTCTCTACCACCAAATCCACTAGCCACACTTGCTCCATTACCTACTCCACTAACCACACTTGCTCCACCACCACTTGTGCCTACAAATGAAGACATAAACAATAAAAAAAAATATTTTGTAAATGGCTATATAAGCCTTCTCATATTTTGTATAGGGGAATTTTTTTTTTTGGAGAGTTTTTGGGAGAAAGTTATTGTAAAGGATTTTGAGAGGTTTCTTTTAAAGTAATTAAGGAGAAGAGTTATTGTGAAGGCTAGTTTTTGGAGAAGCTAGTTTTTTAAGATTAATCAAAGATCAAAGCAAAAGAGGTTTCTTTGTCTATTCTTATTTTAAGTTCTTTGTTTACTTATTGTTTTCCTTTCAATCTTATTTTGTTTCTTTTATCTAAAGTAAAAAAAAATAAAAGGAGGAAGCTTACCCATTTTACCGAAAAAGTTTTTTGAGGTCCAATTGCACGATTTGGGTGGCCGCGTGATCCGGCGACCGGACGATGGCCGACCTTATGGTAAAAATCATCCACCCTCTCCTTCTCTCTCCTTTTTGTTATTATTATATTTCTTAATATTATATTATATATATTCTTTTAATATATTAGGTATATTTTAAATTCTATATTACGTATATATATATATATATTTTATACTATTTTATGTATATATCTTTAATATTATATTATTTATATATATATATATTTTTACATGTTATCTTATGTATATATCTTAACTATATTATGTATGTATTTTAACACTATATTATGTACATATTTTTAATATTATCACGTATTTATTTTTTTATATATGTACATATTGATGTAGTATTATTAATAGTATTGATTTTAAACATCATTATTATTTCTAATATATATATATTATGTACATTTTTTATTTCTATTTTATTTTTATTTGTCAATATTAATTATTATTATTCTAATATTTTGATATTTTAATATTTTAATATTTTAATATTTTATATATTTTATTATTCACATCATTATTCGCATTTTTTGACAATAATATTCTTGGATTTTTTAACTATCATTTTAAAACTTTTTACATTTTAATTTTAAGAATAAGGCAATGTACCGATTTTAACATTAAGTCATCGATTTCATCGCTATGTTGGGTGAAATTAATCGGCTCGTGTTAAAAAGCGGACGTCCTTCTAAAAAACAAAAAAACTTGCAACTTTTCATTTCCTTCAATTGGATCACACTTAAATGTCAAATTGAATTCGTATTTTTGAAAATCAAGACAACATGTGTTTAATAAAATACCAATTTTGGGCGTCGCGAGGGTGCTAATACCTTCCTCGCGCGTAACCGACTCCCGAACCCTAAATTTTCTCTGGATTTTAACGTAGACCTAAACTTAGCCTTTTATTTGTTTTAATAAGAGATCTAATAGGTGTCCGATCACACCTAGGAAAAAGGATCGGTGGCGACTCCTGTTTATTTCAAAAATCAAACGTCAAATTTCAAACTTTTTTCAATAAATACATACAATTAGCGACCAAGCTAAGCTAAAATTTTATGTCGCTACATGTAATAACAATGCATAAATGCAATCTCAAAATAAATAATATATATATATATATATATATATATATATAAAAGGTTTAAAATAAGTGGTATTCAAAGTAATATACATACGTTAACTTAAGTAAATAATATATGAAATGGAAAAACTTAATATAAATAATATATATAGTAGTAATAATACTTGAAAGTGTTTGAAATAAAGAAATATGTACATGAGAATAAAATAAGAAACATTGTGAAATCGACAAAATAATTCAAAGTAATGAGTTAAAATAACACGTTTATTTTTAAGAAAATTAATAACTAAAACTTGATTGAAAGAAAAAAGAAGTCAAAGGGATAATTTATAAATAAAACAAATCAGTAAAGTATAAAATTATATAAAAGAATTTTAAAACCAATAAATCATACAATAAATCAATGTAAAAATATGCAAAAAAAGAAATAAAAACCTTAATAATATGTATTTTATTAAAATAGTATATAGTAAAATAATATATGGAAAAATGAATAATAAAAATAAAATTTAAATTATGAATTAAAAACTTAATTTAAAAATTAAAATCGAAAGACAATTTGTAAATAACAAACTACCATAGGATCAAAATGTGAGGCGTATAAACTAACGAGGACTAAAAAACCAATAAACCAAACCCCCAAAATGAAACACTTAAGTGCGGACTAATTTGTAACAGCGCGCGAATTCCAAGGACAATTTAAAAGAATTTAAAAAAACTTAAACATGGCTCAATTGAATGTTAGCGCGAAGGGGGGGACTTAATGCGGAAATCCTCCATTTTGAGCCAAAATGCGTGGGTCCAGCACCAAAGGTGTTGTTTTATTTGCCATTTAAAAGATCAGCCTTTCTTGGAAGTCACCTCTCCAGATTTTTGAAGTTCCCCCTGATTTAGTTGCTACGTCTATTCAGCAAGATAGTGCTTTTAGAATCTTCTAAGAGGATTTAGTTGTATTTTTGTTTTTTCACCAAAAAAAAAAAAACCAAAAGCCATTGAATGGCATTCTGCCCTTTTTCTTTAGTAAAACCCTAGATTTTAACCCACCTTTTATTTGTTCTGCCGTTTTTTAGAAAAAGAAAGTAACGCCCCCCAAATCTCTGCTAGGGTTTCAACCCAGCTTTGGGGAAGCCGCAATGGAGGGTCATCGGCACTTCTATTCCTCCGTCACCGACACCGATCACGGCGTGAACCCAGGTAAGTCTCTTTCCCTTCAGTTTTTATTCTAAATCAATTTGTAAAAAATACGAAAAAAATAAAAGAATCTCATATTCGAAAAGAAAATTCTCGGAAAATAGTGAAAAACAACCTCTTAAACTTGGATCTAATAGTTGATTGCTATTGGTTTTCTCTTTGTATTGTTTTTCTCTCGTATTTGAAATAAAAAAAACCCATCCTCTACAATGAATTTTCGAAGGCTTTTTATAACCATTTTACAACTCGTTTTCAACATTTTTGCAGGTACATGGGCATGCACGCCTCTAACGTGGAGTGGTGGAGCAGCGCACGACGCGGAGGGGCGCGCGACGTGCGGTGCCTGGAGACCGACTTGGTTGTGGCGGCTGAAGCACTTAGGGTTTCCTATTTTGGGGTTTAGGTAGTTGAGTTAAGTTGGGTCTAATGGGTTTAAGGTTTGGGTAGTGATTTGGATTTTTATTTTTTTGTATTTTGGGTTTAAAAATTGGACTGTTTTGGTCTCTCTTTTTTTGTTTATTGTTTGTGGGTCTTGGGCCGGGCAATTTTGGCCCATTACAGTCAGGTCACTCGATACAACTTGAAAGTTCACTTAAAAAGTGAGAGGGTTTAAACAAAAATATAAATTTAAAAAATAGATTTAGACAAAAAAATAAGTCTCGTTTGAAAAACGGTCAAGCTTTGGGGTAAGAATTTTTTGCCTCTGCTGCATTTGGTCAAGTCTCAGCTTTAACGGTTTTTTCTTCTTTGACATAACAATAGTTATTCAAGAGTTTTAAGATCAGAAACTGAACTTAACTAACTACATAATAATTACCTGTTTGAACCATCATTCACATTTGAAACACTGAATGACTCCAGGGTTTTGTTCGGCAAATTAGAGAAATCAATGGTTAATTGGTCGCCCGAAAAATTAACTGGCAGAAGAACAAAGATTCCGACGACACAGGCAAAGGCAAACACTCTAACACTGCATTTGAAAAGAAAAAAAAAAACTAGAAATTAATTGAAGATTACATGCAGAAAGATAGATCCAGAAGAAACGTTGTAGTACAATAATGCACTTTTATATGCCACAAAAATATCAAGTTCATCCTGTTGAAAAAATCAACGAAAAAGAAAAGGTTTCCTTTGCTTGGGAAAAATAGACGCTATAATTTTGAACATGAAGCAGTGTGTCGAAATGATCCTACAAGTAGAAATATCAGTCTAGCAGAACACTCACCAAAAGAAACTTCACATGGCTCGATTATAACCAAACCAAGCAGGACAAAGTTAAGACTATGGTCCATTAAAACAAGTTTAAAAGAGTAGCTGAACTCATACAGAAGTCTTGCTATCAAAAGGAATTTTGTAATCTCACCAGTATAAGTTTATACTAAATGGACTCCAGCAAGATCACAACTTATATTGCAGCTTTTTTGCTTAGCCAAAACTGGCGTATTTGTAATATCGGCCTTGCAGACCTATGTTACTCGGACTCAAGTGTGTTGGTTTAGGGAGATGTGTATGTGGGTGTTCCAGAAAATAAAGTTGCATATCATAATTTGGTCAATCTTGCACTAAAGATTGCCTTGATAAATGGCTAGAATCTATAGCATCAAAGCTACAAATCTCCCAAAAGAAATGGATCACTATATGTTACAACCCATAGAAGTGAACTGCAGGTTCTATTCCTATTTTTGAAACTAAAGAAACATTTAATAATTACCAGAAGATAAAAATGCGCATAAACACGACAGCATCCAAGCCTGTAATTGACAATAATTCATCCTCAGATGGTTGCCATGCCCTTTTCAACCAACCAGGTGATGGTAGCAATCATTCCAAGTTGAACTCATCCTCTTCCTGAGCTTTTCTTTCACTGAACAACCGAGGCGAATATAGGGGGATATTACCTGGCTGGTTCCTCAATATCGAGTATAGAGCAAAAAACAAAAAGCAAAGACCAAGATTGATCCCAACAGAAGTTTAAAGGGCTGAAAGTATCATCTCTAAAAAGGCAGCTCTTATATATCAGCCCCTGTAAAATCACCAAATACAACAACTCAACTGCAGTCATTGACTGCCCAAACTGAATTCCCTGATTCAAAATTAGAAAGATTGTGTCAAAAATCGAAAATCCCAACACGGGAATGAACTTAGAACATATAAACTCATCAGCTGAGGAAACATAGCACACAGAATTTTGTTATCAGAACTTCAAAAACACAGCACCTTATGAACAAACTCTTAAACACTTACCCTCCATGATTCTACACAGTTCTCACTTGTCAGACAATTCAAAAACTCATATCAAGCTTAAGCTATAAAAAATGCTAATAATTGGCATTGGATTAAAACAAAACAACTGAAACCAGAAAAGAAATCTATGTTTCAATTAATATCTTTAATTCGATTTAGTGATAAAATAAAACTCAGAAAAAAAATTCAAAAAATAATCACCTTTACAAAGAGAGTGAGAAAGAACACCTGGTCAAAGACTTTGCAGAATGAACTGAAAGGTAAATAAATGAAGCAAGAACACAAAGCTTGGGTTGCTCGTGGTTACCAAGTAAAGAAAGACAAAGTCAAAGAAGGGAACTTTCGTACTCGATAAACATTCATAAGATCACTTGTAAAGAAGATAAACATATACATGTATAAAGTGCCGGTTTCTGTAGGGTTAATTTCACCGTATTTCCCCATTCACATTCTTAATTTTATCCATAAACTTCAAAGTATATATTTTTTTAACATTCTCAAACTATCAAGATTCTCTCTCTCCATCTGGTGTAACCATTGTCCTTTTTTTTGTTTTTTTTTTCTTTCTATTTTCTTATTTTTCATAGATAAATAATTAAAATAAAAATTTATGTTATAATTAAAAACAAAATTTTAATTTTAATTAGTTATAAAATATTTAATTTAATTTTATTTTTAATTTTTTGTAAATTTCTCTTTTTATTCTATATAAATAAATGAAAAATAAATAAATAATGATTTAGATTACAATGTAAATTAATATTTTAATAAAAATAAATTATTGAACTAATTTATATTTTCTATTTTAGTAACATTTTTTCCTTCTTTATTTTCTTGGCAAAATTTCTTCCTTAACTAAAAAAAAAAAATTGGCTCACCGCTCATAAAGATAAATATGTATTATTTAATTGTCTTAAATATATTTCTAATCTTAATTTTTTATTTATCATTTCATACGTAAATATGAATAAAAATAAGTAATATTTTATATTAGTTAATACAAATTTATTTGCACTAACTTAATTTATAAAAGTAAAAATAAATGATGAACAGATATATATATGAACTATGAAGTCTTGTATATATATGAACAATGAAGTCTTGTTTTCTGTCGGGTTAATTTCACCGTATGTAATCACATTCTTTATTAGTTAATATATTTTGTGATGTCATCAGGTTTGACAATTTATTTGAACGAAAAGAAAAAGGACTTGACAATTTATTTTATATATTTTGCTAGCCTTGGCGCCTTGCGGGGATGGCCATGTTTACGAGTGAAACAACTATCATTATATATAAAACTGCTACCACCATAACCTAAAAAGCTCTAAAAAAAACAATGGGATTTTCTCAGAATTCTTCATCATCAAGATTTTCGTTGGGTTTTTCCGGGGATATTAATATGGAGGGGGATACAAAAATCATGGCATTGATCCAGCTTACCGGCATCTCTGTTATTTTTCTGTTTAACCTCGTTTTAGTTTGCACAAAACGACGTGCTTCTGTTGCTTCAAGTCGTCTTGAAAGTATCTCTGGGGAGGCCGACGTTGACGTAGAACTTCCCTAGATATGATGGTAAAACGTTCATTTCTCTTCCCCTTCTAGCTTTTTTTATAAAGCATATAATGTTGGAATTTTTATTTTTATAAAGCAAACGAATTTCTCAAACATGTTCAGCATCGGTTTTTTCACTTTGATAAGAGCCCTTGAATTCGCCTGAAGAGGATCATGGGACAATGGTGCCACATGTGGGAGGCAATACTTGTAGTATAATAAAAAGAATTATCACTATATTTGTTATAATTTAATCGGTCAAAATTTATTTTATTATAAATAATTAACTTTTTTCAATAATGTATTTTATTTGCAGATCACTCCCTTTCCGGCGGTTGGTACGGTAGCTCCGGTGGGAGGAGTTTTATGGTGTTAAAGAGAATAAAGTTGCTTTTGGTGATAGAGTGTTATCTGTAACTGGATTTTATGTAAGGCTTTGTGCTTCCTTCTATTATGCAATAAAAGTGGATTGAACTTATTTTATTTCTTTGGCTTTAAAGATGATTTCGGTGTTTTTGGGTTTAATTGCGTTGTGCTCCTTAATTTTGTTTACTGTTTTTTAATAAAATTATTGATTATTGTCACGGTAATTAAGTAAAAATTCTGCCACCTAGCAAGTGGAGGGAAATGGACCAATTGATTAGCTTCATCCACTACACATGTTGTGAATCTAATATTTTCAATCTATTTAATACTTGGGTGCTTAGTGTTAAGAGGTTAGAAAGATCTTTGATAAAACACTATATTAAATTTTTAATTTATTTGTTTAATTATTCTCTTTTTATAACTTTGACAGTTTAATTGATTTGATACGATAAATAAAAACGACAACAAACAAAGAGATTTAAAATTTTGTGATGAGTATAGAAATCAAAATGGAATATAAAGTAGCAATTGTCAATAAAACTATAAATTTTTTAATATAGGTATTAGTATTAAAATTAATTTAGTAAATAATATAATTTTTAGTCCCAATATTAAATTTTCTTTCTTGAACTTATTGTTTATTGTTATTCGTAGTCAAATTTTTTAAACATCTATTTTTTAAAGGCTAATTCGTTATAAGTTTTTTTTTTGCCAATTTTGACAATTGAAATCTGTTTAATCCAATTTGGGAAGAAGCTGATTAAGTAGTAAGCATGAGTGTATGGCTAGCCATTTTGCAGGCTGGATGGTTGGTACATGGCAATGGTATCCCACATTTTAACAAGATCTTTCACACTCAATGAACCCAAGTAATATATATAAAAAGCTTATTTGTATGAAATTTTATTTCAGAAACTAAAAGGCAAGTTTTCTATTAATTTCTGCATCCTTGGGTGCAAAAACAAGCTCCTACAACGAGAGTTCAAACAATTGTGGAGTAAGTAATAATGGTTCAAAACCATAGACAATTCTTCTTCCCATAAGCTTTGATGCCTTGCTTGTTCCTAATGAGCTTAGCAAAGTTCAGCCCAGATCATGTTATTGCTATTGATAGTCGCAAGTAACAAAACTTAGCAAATTGCTTCACATTTTTTTGTTTTAATTGGAAGCATTTATAGCAACCATGGTTGCGTGTTCCTGTTCTTGCTTTTCAGTCAGAGAAGCTCAACTATGAGAGATTGTGAACCTGTCCTCAAAGGTGGAATCCCACCATTAAAATGATCTCAAGATACCATTCATTTTCCATTTCCATGGTATCATTTGGTTCTGACTCACAGTGAGTTACAAATACTGTATCAGCCAAGCAGATTTTTGGTCACTGAATGACTGGTCATGATACCGCAGCTATTGACATCGACTGAAGCATTGGCAAATCATAAACTTCCCACCTTCAGCAAGCTTTGCACCAATTTGGACATATTAGTACTAACCAACAAAGCTAAGCTTACAAGTTTCAAATATATTTTTTAACAACATCCTGTATTATTATCCAACAATGGCAACCCTTTGCTTTTGACCATCGCTAAGAGTTTGAACTGGCCTCTGGAAGAAATTAAAGATGATAAACCTTGAATAAGCATACAATATTCAACATCCTGTATTATTATCCAAAAGCTGTTGAATACAAAATCTTACATGTAGGTATTCAGACATGCCAACAGCATCCAAAGCTTTTGACACCCTGGATCTAACTTTAGAGTTCGTTAAGTTTAATCTCCCAAGGCAAAATGCAACATCTGCTTCAACTATAGGCATCGCAACCTGCTTGGTGAGAGATGCCTCTGGTGTTTATGAACTCAGGTTAGTTCATTTTATAAATCCATTACTAGTATAAAAGATTGTTCATATTAGTATTGTTGCTCAACAAAATCATTAAGACACAGTTTTTTGTCCAATATATTGACATGTCTGAAAAGCCAAAAGGGGTCATTAAACAAAATGCGGTCATTAAGATAGCAAATACACATTATAAAGGCTGCAGCATAGAAGCATAACTTCAAGGAAAAGGCAGTAGCAGCTAAGAAGATGACATACCTATTAAAAGTTATTTCTTCTAAAACGGAAAAATGACCCAGGACATAACCATTGGCATGTATACAACAGAGCACAAGCAGCAGCACTGGAAGTAATAGTGCTGAAGCTGGTGTTGATTGCAGCAAAGAAAATCCATGCAGGCCCGAGAATGGCTCCTTTAGGGATGGGGGGAAAAAGGAGGAAAAAAAGGTCATAATTCTTGTAAAAACAGCAGAAGGCTTTCAAACCAATCATATCTTGTCGTATTATGTACAAGAAACCAAATCAGACACATTCCTTTCAGTTAGTAGAGTATATTGTGGGTCACTGCAACAATGAGAGAGGAAAAAGAAAATATAAAGCTAACACGAAGGAGAAACAAGTACTATACCATTTCAAAAACTGAATCTATCACTATGTTCTAAAAATTCTTTTATAAACGTAAATAAACTTTAAGAAAGGCACTCTAGGGTATCCACAATTTTCTTCCTCAATTCTCGAGTTCTACTTTTATATAGACATTCAATACCTTTAAGGTACATGTCAGATCCACAAAAAAGTAGAATTTGGGGGGGGGGGGGATGATCATTCATCATTTCTTAAGCTTTGGTTTTCTGCGAAAAAACTGTCACAGATGGTGCAGAGGTACCATGTTTTCAAAGTTACTTGGTGTCCTTATCCTATGCCTAGGATAAGAGAACCTAGGCACCTTCAACTGGCAAAATAATTAGTTCATGCTCTTCATATGGAAATTGAAGTTGAACCATTATCCGCGCCAGTTGAGGCAAGTAGCATTCTCTTTTAGATTATCGGTGCTTATACTGATATAGGGTAAAACATAAATTTTGAGGGCGTATCTTTAAAAGGGTAGATTTACCGCAACCATTAGGTCCAAGAAGCATCCACAACTGTCCGGAAGGAATCCGAATTGAACAATCCTTGAGAATTGGCACCATTTTGCCTTGCCTCGTATTAACCGAGAAGTTAATATTATGACCCTCGATGGCAACACTTTCAGTTGCATTATCCCTGCAACCAAACAACGCAAACTGAAACACCCACGAGAAGAAAAAGGCCAAAAAAGGGTGACAAGCATGAAGTCACTATACACTTGGCCATATGATCAATTACTGTATTTTGCGACCTCAGAATATGACGAATAATAGCCTTCCAATTTCGACATAATAAATTATGAATAAAAGACATTTCAATCAAATGACTATCTACAACTCCGTCAACTAAAACTAGTTAAAGTAAGTTCAAGTAAAAGAGTATTATCACGTTCTATTTCCATCTATCGATAGTAAATTTTATTGAGTTTATTCTTTTAGCATAATAATGGTCAAACTTACTAGCAAATTAAAACATGGTTTATAGTTACACAGCCTCCGAGGAAATGGTTTCAACCATCCACTAAACAACACAATCTAAAAGGCTTCCATTGAAAATATATTATGATTAAAATAAAAGTTTATACTAACATGAAAGATGTACATGATTAATTTGTTTTTAAAGTATATAAGATATTTGTTGAGTTTAAATTAAAATTATAATATTAAAAATCATATATTTCACATATCGCAATTAAAAATAAAAATTGCCAATCATTCAAAATATAATTAAATTAACAAAATGATACAATGAATAGAATATTTCCTAAATTAAAAATAAAATAACATCATAGTTAAAATCTAAATTTAAAAATTAAAATTAAAATTAAAAATTAAATTATTTTAAAATAAAAAGATTAAAATTAACCCCAAATCAAACTTTGAATATTAACTCTTCAAGTTTCATTTTTCTTTGAGCTTTTAATTGCATTCTTTTCTCACATATGCTGTTTATATTTTTTCAAAATAAAAAATAAAAAACCTTCCTTCATTTTCTCTATGACTCTTCTTCTCTCTCGATGAGATGAGATCGTCTATTGCCAAATATGTACCGTTCATCTCCATTTTCAACCCTTCATCTTCTAATGTATCCTACGATCTCTTCATGAGATCATCTATCAATCTCAATTAAGCTCTTTCCTTGACGTGCACCACGATATGGCTACTCTTAAACACTTTGATGATGCTTACTAGTGGCACCTCTTTAACTCTTGTGTTAGAAAAATCACAAAACCATTCATTTATGATGTTTGGTATGAAAAAAGAATGAATCCTACTCGAAATCAACAATGACGATATCATTTTTTATGTTGAAGAGAATTCTAACATCTTCTATGTTAAAAGGTGCGGTAAAGATTTCCTAAACTCGACTATTTTAATTAGTCAAACATGTTAAGAAAAATGATATACGAGTTGTGCTATTTACTTATTGTATTTATAACTTATGATTTTCATATAGCAACTTCACTTGCAACAAAAAACATAGTATTTTCATATAAGCATGACTAGTAATTATCATTTATTAAATGAAAATGATCTTAACGAAAATATTATTTCAATAAAATGATTAATTTTCACATGAAGAAATCCATCTATCATCTTTTACTAAATAAAAATACTGGAATTAAAATATCAATTCAAGAAACTATTAACTTCCCTAATTAAATAGTTTACTATGAATTTAGAACAGCATGAATTTAGAAATTTGATTACTTGAATTTAGTAACTTATGATAAATTAATTAATTTAATCGATAACTCATATTGATTAAATAAACTTGTTATATTTATGAATTTTATAATTAATCATGTAAAAGAATGTAAAATGAAATATGTATAAAAGTAATAACACATGCATCTGCCTACTTTATTTATTTGATGGGAATTTATAAAATTTTATGATAAATTTACAACTATTGTCTCTTTATAACAGTATATTATTATAAGTATATAACAATCACTTTTCTATAATAGACAAAATTTAAACAGACAAATGGAGTTAAGACATGATTAATTGTAATTAAACCTTAAATTGTTACAAAAGCGAAAACAAATTATCATAATTTTAAAATTAAAATATAGTTTAATATATTAAAATTTAATATTATTTGATACAATATATTATAGTTTGATATGATTTGATATAAGTAATATATTTATGTTAATAATTATTAACCTTTAAAATTATTTCTTAAAAAAACCCTTTAAAATTTGTTGTTGTATATTTACTTAAAACCAATTTCTCAAATAAATATAGAGCCTTTTTACATAAATAAAATCATAGAATTATTTTAAAAACATGTTTTTAAAACTTGTAATAAGAAGTTTAGAGGTGTTAGGTAAAAAGTAAAATGTTTTAAATAAAAACAAATTATTATAACTTTTTGTAATAAATTTTATTTATATTCATTTTAGAATTGTTAATATATTTTGGGTTTAATAATAAATTTGGTCACTAACGTTTATATATTTTGTTAAAATGACTCTAATTGTATTTTGAGTCTTTTTTACCATCAACTTTTAATTTTTTTCAAACAACTTTTACTAACATATTTAATGAATAAATTCAAGGTTTCAATTTTTCATACGATTATTTACTAAAATTTTTTAATGAGTTAAATTTTTTAAATATTGTATTTATATGGTAATTCTCCTTGAGTATATGCTTGGTAAAAGAAATATTAATTTAGATTTAACTTGTCATTTTCTTCATTTTATATAGTAATTTGTTAGTTTTAAATCTTAATATTTTAATTGGTCCCAAAATCCCTGATAATGAGCATAACACAATAAATTTCATGGCTATTATAAACTTCGAGTTTATAGTTTTTATTATCTTAATTTTATTTATTTAATTACATTTATTTGTAAAGGATTGGATACCATACCATATCTCATTTGATATTTTATCAATTTTATTATTATTAACAAGTCAAAATTTTAATATTTTTAAGCTTAAAATTTGATGAAATATTATTAAATAATTGGGATGAGATTCGGGATGATATGGTCTGCTTGATTCATTCGATCGATACCCGTTCAACATAACCATAGCAAAGAGTAGCATGAATCTGTCTACTCTTGCTCGTACCTCTCTGCTCCATCTATCTCCTCTTCGCTCAACTTCTTTGACGAGGCTCAAAATCCCCCATTGGCTCCCTTATCCATCAAATTCTTTTCAGCTAAGCGTTTTCTCGAACAATTCATGCTTTTTCCCCTTTTTTGGCCTTTTTCTTCTCGTGGGTGTTTCAGTTTGTGTTGTTTGGTTGCAGAGATAATGCAACTGAAAGTGTTGCCATCGAGGGTCGTAATATTAACTTCTCAGTTAATACGAGGCAAGGCAAAATGGTGCCAATTCTCAAGGATTGTTCAATTCGGATTCCTTCCGGACAGTTGTGGATGCTTCTTGGACCTAATGGTTGTGGTAAATCTACCCCTTTAAAGGTACGTCCCCAAAATTTATTTTTTTTACCCTATATCAGTATAAGCATTGATAATCTAAAAGAGAATGCTACTTGCCTCAACTGGCGCGGATAATGGTTCAACTTCAATTTCCTTATGAAGAGCATGAACTAATTATTTTGCCAGTTTAAGGTGCCTATGTTCTCTTATCCTAGGCATAGGATAAGGACACAAAGTAACCTTGAAAACATGGTACCTCTGCACCATCTGTTACAGTTCGTTTTGCAGAAAACCAAAGCTTAAGAAATGATGAATAATCATCCCCCCCTCTTCCAATTCTACTTTTTTGTGGATCTGACATGTACCTTAAAGGTATTGAATGTCTATATAAAAGTAGAACTCGAGAATTGAGGAAGAAAATTGTGGATCCCCTAGAGTTCCTTTCTTAAAATTTGTTTACGTTTATAAAAGAATTTTTAGAACATGGTGATTGATTTAGTTTTTGAAATGGTATATTCCTTGTTTCTTCTTCATGTTAGCTTTATATTTTCTTTTTCCTCTCTCATTGTTGCAGTCGCCCACAATGTATTTTGCTAACTGAAAGGAATGTGTCTAATTTGGTTTTTTGTACATAATACGACAAGATATAATTGGTTTGAAAGCCCTCTGCTGTTTTTACAAGAATTATGACTTTTTTTCCTCCTTTTTCCCCCATTCCTAAAGGAGCCATTCTCTCGCCTGCATTGATTTTCTTTGCTGCCATCAGCACCAGCTTCAGCACTATTACTTCTAGTATTGCTACTAGTGCTCTGTTGTATACATGCCAATGGTTATGTCCTGGGTCATTTTCCCTTTTTAGAAGAAATAACTTTTAATAAGTATGTCATCTTAGTAGCTGCTACTGCCTTTCCCTTGAAGTTATTCTTCGATGCTGCAGCCTTTATAATGTGTATGTGCTATCTTAATGACTGCATTTTGTTTAATGACCCCTTTTGGCTTTTCAGGTATGTCAATATTGGAAAATTTGTCTCTTAATGATTTTGCTGAGCAACAATACGGATATGAACAATCTTTTATACTAGTAGTGGATTCCTAAACGGAACTAACCTGAGTTTACAAGCACCAGAGGCATCTCTCACCATGCAGGTTGTGATGCCGACAGTTGAAACAGATATTGCATTTGGCCTTGGGAGATTAAAACTTGACTAATTCTGAAGTTAGATCCAGGGTGTCCAAAGCTTTGGATGCTGTTGGCATGTCTGAATACCTACAGGTAAAATTTTGTATGCCACAGCTTTTGGAGAGTAATACAGGATGTTGAATATTGTATGCTTACTCAAGGTTTATCATCTTTAATTTCTTCCAGAGGCCAGTTCAAACACTTAGCGGTGGTCAAGAGCAAAGGGTTGCCATTGCTGGTGCTTTAGCTGAAGCATGTAAAGCTCTGCTTCTGGATGAGTTTACGACTTTTTTGGATGAAAGTGATCAGGTGAGTAATAGTAGACACAAGGTAAAGTGTGTACCAATATTTACTGAAGCAAGTTTTGCATAAGTGTACAACATGTTAAAATGCCCAAGAAAAACATATAGTAAGACAAGCTTAGTAACAGTTACAACTGTTGGCATGGCAATTGTTGAAATAGCATTATTGTCTTACCTATGAACGCACCATTACCATTAAGCACCGTATAGATTAAACAGCATATTTCTTTTACTTTTAAGTAACTTAGTGGTCTATTTTCATAATTCTACAAGGGAATAAAAGGGAAACAACAATGAACCCGTAGTCTTCATCTGGTCCGTACAGTTGAAGTTTAAGTTTTAAGAGTGGTGTGTATTATATGTGATCCTGGATATTCCTTCGATTGGATGTTTCTACATAACTGATTATATAAATGAGCAAACAGTTACTTATTCCTCGATAGTTCAAGCTTTTTGTCTGAATCAAAGCGATTGGTATGATCTGATTAGATGGGTTTTATGTAAGACTTTGAGCTACGTTGTATGGTGCAAAAATGGATTGAACTTATTTGATTTATTTGACTTTAAATATGATTTGGGTGTTTTTGGTTTTAATTGTGTTGTACTCCTTAATTTTGTTTACTTTTTTTTTTTATTAAATTATTGATTATTGTCTTAATAAAGAAGGTAATTAAGTAAAAACTATGCCACATAGCCAGTGGAGGGAAATGGACCAATTGGTTAGCTTCATCCACTACACCTGATGTGAATCTAACATTTTCAATCTATTCCAAACTTGGGGTGCTTAGTGTTAAGAGATTAGTAAGACAAGTGAAAACTTGATTTCAGCTTTGATAAGAGATTTCAGTCTTGTTTAGAAAATGGGTTGAGCCTTGGTTAAGAATTTTTTATCTTGGCTTGACTCAAATTTATATAAAAAAAACATTTTGTTATTTTGATGATGTTTTCACTATTTTACTATTATTTTATTGTTATTATTTAGATATTATATAACTATTATTTTATTATTAATTTTGTTACTATTTTAAAGACATTTACTTGTTAAGTTACACTATATCTTAATGTAATTTAAGTATAAATTATTTTAATTTATTTTAATTTGCTGAAAAAATATTTTTAAAATTAATTCCTATATTTTTATATTTTTAAACAATTTAATTTTTCCTCTTTTTTTTCCTCCCTTTATTTTTCTCTTTCGCATATTCTTCACCAAATGATAATTGCGTTTTTTTGGAGTGGGTTAATCGAATTGACTGGGTGCTGTTGGCCTACAACTTTTACCACACCAACAAAATGAGAGAAACTAGAAGCAAATGTCAACGCAAGTTATCCTTCTGAGTACTTCCAGGTTTTCATGGTCCTTACTCCTTTTTCCCAATCTGGAACTAGACTTTTGTAGTAAAAAAATAGTCTAAACCAGCTTTGACTTTAACTAGGTAGGTAGGTTGGGGTATCTCATTTGCAAATTAGATACCCTTATCCAGCTTTCATCTTTCGATTTTAATTTCATATTGATCAAGTATAAATAGAACTATTTATAGGTTGGATTAGTTGTTCAAGCTTGAAGGCTTGTTTGAAATTTGGAAGGGTTTAAGAAAAAATAATAGACTTACAAAAGAGTTTGGATAAAAAAATCAGGAATGCTTATAATATGAGCCGGGCATGGGTTTAAACCTTCAAGACTTGAATCCGATTTCATCTTAACCATTTTTAAGTTTATAATATTTTATATTATATAATTTAGAATACCTTAAAAAATAAACATATATTAAATATATAATATTATTTCAAAATAAACATTAAAATAATATTAAGATACTATATAAAAAATTTCAATAAATAAAAATGTATAAAATTATTAAATATTAAAATAAAATAAATATTTTTAAAAATAATGAATTGACAAATATAGATGAATTTTTAAAAAATTTAGGTTGAAAGGGTAGATGCGTAGTATGGTACAATGTTATTTAAAACTAATTTTTATTTATGTTCTTTATAGGACACTTTTGTTAATATTTCTTGGGATCTGGCCTCAACTTCTTGGAAAAGAAGAAAAACGATCCCAACCAATCATTCCCATTTCCATCTTTGGGTATTGGTGGAAAACATAGACTTTCATACCTTGCTTTTCTCTTTTTTTTTTTTTTTTTTTGGGCGGTTGCGTGCGGGGGTAGGCACCCATTTGTTTGAAATTGCTTTAAATTTTAAAATTTAACCTTGAATTGTTACAAAAACGAAAACAAATTATTATAGTTTTTAAAATTAATATTATTTGATATAATATATTATAGTTTGATATAATTAATATATTTATGTTAATAATTGTTAACCTTTAAAATTATTTCTTCAAAAAACCTTTAAATTAACTTATATATAAATATAATTTATTTAGCAATTTATATTATTATATGATATTTAATTAATTTTAAGCTTAAAGATGTAAAAAAATCTTTAATTTTTTAAAAAAAAGTAATTAAGTTTTTGTTTTATTTTTACATTCAATTGGATACTTGAACCTTTAAAATGTATAAAAAATCACCAAACTTTTTCAAAAAAAGCCTCTAATTTTTTTACACTTAATTGATCTTTCGAATGTCAAAATATATCAAAAAGACTTTTTGATCAATAACTTTAACAGTTGATTGTTAAAGTTAATTGTTTTAATTTTTTAGTTAAAGTCACCATGTACCTATCACAATCATGTGGAAAAATGATAAAAAAAACTAAATAAAAATTATAAAAGTTATTAAATTATAATAAAAATATTTAAATTTTATTAAAAATAGAAAAATATATAAAAATCATAAAATATATAGAAATATATAGAAATATAAAAATTTTAAAATTTTAAGAAAATTATAGAAAAATATAAAGAAATATAAAATTTGTAAAAGAAATTATAAAATTATCACATCAAAAAATATTTTATAATTTTTTATAATATTTTATAATTTTTAATATTTATTATTTTTGGAATGATATTGCCAGTGAAAAGCAGAGGATTGTCATCAACATATTCCAGTTAACGCTGAAATTGAAAATGACAATCATTTATGAGACTATTGTGTCAGAAAAATAACGAAGACATTCATTTATGATTGCCATTCCAAATCAAATCAAAGAATATAAAAGTAATGATATATGCATTTACCGTATTTTATTTATTTGATGAAAATTTATAAAATTTTATGATAAATTTATAACGATTATTTTTTATAATAACATATTGTTAGAACTATATAATAATTATTTTTTATAACAGATAAAATTTAAACAGATAAATGGAATTAAGACAGGATTAATTGTAATTAAACCTTAAATTGTTACAAAATTAAAAAGAAACTATCATAGTTTTAAAATTAAGATATAGTTTAATATATTAAAATTTAATATTATTTGATATAAGTAATATATTTATGTTAATAATTGTTAACCTTTAAAATTATTTCTTAAAAAAACCTTTAAAATTTGTTATTGTATATTTACTTAAAAACTATTTTCTCAAATAAATATAGAGCCTTTTTACATAAATAAAATCATAGAATTATTTTAAAATATGTTTTAAAAACTTGTAATAAGAAGTTTAGAGGTGTTAGGAAAAAAGTAAAATGTTTTAAATAAAAACAAATTATTATAACTCTTTTGTAATAATTTTATTTATATTCATTTTAGAATTGTTAATATATTTTGAGCTTAATAATAAATTTGGTTATTAACGTTTACATGTTTTGTTAAAATGACTCTAATTGTATTTTTAGTCTTTTTGGCCATCAACTTTTAATTTTTTTCAAACAACTTTTACTAACATATTTAATGAATAAATTCAAAGTTTCAATTTTTCATATGATTGTTTATTAAAAAATTCTATTGAGTTAATTTTTTAAAATGTTATATTTATATGGTAATTCTCTTAAATATGTATTTGGTGAAAGAATATAAATAAAATAAATTTAAAAAAATAATAAAATCTCATATCAAAGCTGGAATCAAGTTTTCCCTTCTTTCAGATCTTACTAATCTCTTAACACTAAGCACCCAACTTTGAAATAGATTGAAAATATTAGACATCAGGTGTAGTGGATGAAGCTAACCAATTGGTTAATTTCCCTCCACTGGCTATGTGGCATAGTTTACCTTTTTTTTTTTTTGGTGAACTTAAACAAAAGATTCCATAGAGTGGATCATAAGGGAATTATCATCCTGCAGGGATCCTCGAATATATGTTAAAAAAAAAAAAAGAGTAAATAAAATTAAGGAGTACAACACAATTAAAGCCAAAAACACCCAAATCATATTTAAATCCAAAGAAATCAAATAAGTTCAATCCATTTTTGCACCATACAACGTAGCTCAAATTAAGTTTTACATAAAACTCAGTTGCCATTCACCAAAAGCAAAAAGAAAGGAAATCAATAAAGAAGCAGCCAGAATAAGCACACAACTTTATTCCAAACACCATCAAACTCTCCCGACCGGAGCTACCGTACCACCCGGCCGACGGCGAGAAATCTACAGATAAATACAGTATTGAAAAAACTGAATAAATTATTATAAATATAGTGGTCATGATTTAACCATCTTAAAATATATTTGATTAAACAGCAACAACTATTGCCTCCCGCGCAGGCTGCTTCATTGTCCCATATCCCATCAAAGTAAAAAAAAAAAAAAAAAAACAATGCTAAACATGTTTGAGAAATTTGTTTGTTTTATAAAAATAAAAATTCCAAGATTATATGCTTTATACAAAAGCTAGAAAGGGAAGAGAAATGAACGTTTTACCATGATACCTAGGGAACTTCTACATCAACCTCGGCTTCCCCAGAGATGCTAGCAAGATGAGTTGAAGCGGTAGTGGCATGTCTTCGTCGTTTGATGCAAACAAACACGAGCTTGAACAGAAAAACAACAGAGATGCTGGTAAGCTGGATCAGTGCCATGATTTTCGTATCACCCTTCATGTTAATGTCCCCGGAGAAACCCAACGAAAATGTTGATGATGAAGAGTTGTCAGAAAATTCCATTGTTTTTCAGAGATTATTAGGCTAAGAAGAAGTATGTGAAGGAAAGATGAATTCACAAGGTAGCTTTATAGAAAAGGTATGTGCCCGGTAGTTTGTAGTTTAGTTACGCTGAATAAAATTTCATGTTGCAACCCTTTATTTACATAAAAAACCAAAGTCATCATGTTCCAACCCTTTATTTACATAAAAACCAAAGTAATATTTCATGTTCCAAGTCCAACCCACAACCTTTATTTACATGAAATCCAAAGTTGCAACTTGTAACCAATAATTTTATTGACCAAAGTTAGTTAATAAGATTGTTTACCAAATTTGTAACTCAATAATGTTATGGGTTACAACCTTGTCAACAAAATAGAGAATTTTTTTAATACAGGATAAATATTGAAATTAATTTATCAAATAATTTATTTATAAAGTAATATAAAATTTTTAGTCCCAATACTAAATTTTCTTTCTTGAACTTATTGTTTAGTGTTACAGGTAGTCAAATTTCTTAAACATCTATTTTTTAAAGGCTAATTCATTATAAATTTTTGTCAATTGAAATCAGTTTAATTTTTTGAACGATAAATAGATATATAAAATCTGTTTAATCCAATTTGGGAAGAAGAATAAGCATGAGCATGGGTAGCCATTTTACAGGTTGGATGATTGGCACTCGGCAATGATATCCCACATCTTAACAAGATATTTCACAGTCAATGAACCCAAGTGTATGTATATATATATATATATATATATAAAGCTTCTTTGTTTGAAAATTTTATTTCGAATACTGAAAGGTAAGTTTTCTATTAATTTCTGCATCCTTCAGTGCAAAAAGAAGCTCCTACGATGAGAATTCAAACACTGGTGGAGTAACTAAGATGGTACAAAACCATAGACAATTCTTCTTCCCATAAGCTTTGATGCCTTGCTTGTTCCTAATGAGCTTAGCAAAGTTCAGCTCAGATCATGTTATTGCTATCGATAGTCGCAAGTACAAAACTTAGCAAATTGCTTCACATTTTTTTGTTTTAATTTCTGCATGGTCCTTTTCCCAATCTGGAATTTTTACTTCACATCTAAAACCAGATTTTTGTAGTAAAAAAAAAAATAGTCTAAACCATCTCTGTCTTTAACTAGGTAGGTAGGTAGGTTGTGGTATTTCATTTGCCTTATCCAGCTTTCATCTTTTGATTTTAATTTCATACTGCAAAAATCAGAATTTAAACTTAAAGATCAAGTATAAATAGACCTATTCATAGGTTGGATTATTTGTTTAAGTTTGAAAGTCCGTTTAAAATTTGGAAGGGTTTGAGGAAAAATAATAAACTTGAAAAAAATGATTTGGATAAAAAAATTAGGACCGTTTAAAATATGAGCCGGGCATGGGTTTAAACCTTCAAGGCTTGATCCCGACCGATCCTACCTATCCATTTCTAAATTTATAATACTTTATATTATGTAATTTAGAACACCTTAATAAAATAAACCTATATTAAGTATATAATATTATTTCAATATAAACATTAAAATAACGTTAACATACTATATAAAAATTACAATAAATAAAAATATATAAAATTATTAAATATTAAAATATTTTTAAAAATTTTAAAATAATATATAAATTTAAAATGAATTTAAATTAATATTTTATAAATATGGATAAATTTTAAATAAAATTTAGGTTAAAAGGGTGGATGTGTTATTCTTTATAGGACAATGTTTTATAAAACTAATTTTTATTTATATTTTTATAGGACACCTTTGTTAATATTTATTGGGATGTGGCCTCAACTTCTTGGAAAACTATATTAAAATGATCCCAACCAATCATTTCCCATTTCAATCTTTGGGTAAATAATTTGGGGAAGTAAGGACAAATTGAAATAAATTCCTTTTGAATCTAAATCTTCTTTTAACGTACATCCATTTCCCCGAAATTGCTTTAAAATTTAACCTTTAATTGTAACAAAACGAAAACAAATTATTATAGTTTTTAAAATTAATATTATTTTATATAATATATTATAGTTTGATATAATTAATATATTTATGTTAATATTTGTTAGCCTTTAAAATTATTTCTTAAAAAAACTTTAAAATTAACTTACATATAAATATAATTTATTTAGCAATTTATATTATTATATCATGTTTAATTAATTTTAAAAATTCAAAAAAATTATAGAAAAATGAAAAAATATAAAATTCATAAAAAATTATAAAATTATTATATCAAAAAATATTTTATAATTTTTCTATAATATTTATTAATTATTAATTATTATTATTTTTTATCACATATCAGACCGTATTTTCACACATGATAGATTTGGGAGAGAGAAAAAAGGGATTCTGGAAGTTGTAGATTTGGTGTGCTTTTCAGGGCGGGCCCATATGCGACAAATATTCCTCCTCATATTTAACAAAAAGAACAATTGACTTCAATAAAAATGACACATGTTCACGCTAGTCTCAAATGGCAATTGGCATGTACGGGTACGTTCAGCTTCAGCTCCAGCGTGGGGCTCTAAACTTGGGTTGATCAGAAATTGTATATAAAACTCCCTATTAGTTTACCACTATAACCTAATAAGCTCTAAAAAAAAAAACAATGGGATTTAAAATCAGAATTTAAACTTAAAAAGATCAAGTATAAATAGAGTTATTCATAAGTAGAATTATTTGTTTAGTCTTGAAGGCTCATTTAAAATTTGGAAGGATTTGAAAAAAAATAATAAACTTAAAAAATAAGGTTTGGATAAAAAAATTAAAACCGTTTAAAATATGAACCGGGCATAGGTTTAAACATTTAAAGCTTGAGCCTGGTCGGTTCTTACGCATTTCTAAATTTCTAATACTTTATATTATGTAATTTAGAACATCTTAATAAAATAAATATAATATTATTTCAGTATGAACATTAAAATAACGTTAACATACTATATAAAAAAATTAATAAATAAAAAATATATAAAATTATTAAATATTAAAATATTTTTAAAAATTAAAAAATTATATAGATCTAAAATAAATTTAAATTAGTATTTTATAAATATGGATGAATTTTAAATAAAATATGGACGAAAATGTCGATGATGAAGAGTTGTTAGAAAATTCCATTATTTTTCAGAGATTATTAGGCTAAGAAGAAGTAAGGGAATCAAACATGGATTGGCACGGTAGCTTTAAAAGGTATGTGCAGGTCCTGAGTCCTCTCTCATTGTGGGCCACGGCAAACTAATTGCAAAGG
The DNA here is from genome assembly GCF_025698485.1 of Gossypium arboreum. Classification (NCBI taxonomy): domain Eukaryota; kingdom Viridiplantae; phylum Streptophyta; class Magnoliopsida; order Malvales; family Malvaceae; genus Gossypium; species Gossypium arboreum. The sequence goes on along the minus strand of NC_069073.1, from coordinate 5,258,759 downwards.
TTAATATGGGAACTTTGATTGCAAAGTTTAATATGTCAACTTGGATTGGAAAGGTTAATATGGGAGCTTTGATTGCAAAGTTTAATATGTCAACTTGGATTGGAAAGGTTAATATGGGAGCTTTGATTGCAAAGTTTAATATCTCAACTTTGATTGCAAAGGTTAATATGGGAACTTTTTATTTATTTATTTATTTATATTCTTTATGACTTTGTCTACAGATAAAAACAATAAGAAATAAAGAGATTTAAAATTTTATGATGCACGTGTGGAATTGAAATAGAGTATAAAGTAATCATTGTTAATAAAATATAGAAAATTTTTAATATAGGTATAAATATTGAAATTAATTTATCAAATAATTTATTTATAAAGTAATATAAAATTTTTAGTCCCAATACTAATTTTTCATTCTTGAACTTATTGTTTAGTGTTACAAGTAGTCAAATTTCTTAAACATCTATTTTTTAAAGGCTAATTCGTTATAAATTTTTGCCAATTGAAATCAGTTTAATTCTTTGAACGATAAATAGATATATAAAATCTGTTTAATCCAATTTGGGAAGAGGCTGGTTAAGTAGTAAGCATGAAAATGGGTAGCCATTTTACAGGTTGGATGATTGGCACTCGGCAATAGTATCCCACATGTTAACAAGATATTTCACAGTCAATGAACCCAAGTGTATGTATATATATATATATATATATATATATATAAAGCTTATTTGTTTGAAATTTTATTTCAAATACTGAAAGGTAAGTTTCCTATTAATTTCTGCATCCTTCAATGCAAAAACAAGCTCCTACGATGACAATTCAAACACTTGTGGAGTAACTAAGATGGTTCAAAACCATAGACAATTCTTCTTCCCATAAGCTTTGATGCCTTGCTTGTTCCTAATGAGCTTGGCAAAGCTCAGCTCAGATCATGTTATTGCTATTGATAGTCGCAAGTAACAAAACTTAGCAAGTTGCTTGCTTTCAGTCAGAGAAGCTCAACTCTGAGAGATTGTGAAACTGTCCTCAAATACTGTATTAGCCAATCAGATTTTTGATCACTGGATGGCTGGTCATGATACCGCAGCTATTGACATCGACTGAAGCATTGACAAATCATAAACTTCCCACCTTCAGCAAGGTTTGCACCAACTTGGACACATTAACACTAACCAACAATGCTAAGCTTACAAGTTTCTAATATATTTTTTAACAAGGGAGACAAGTTGAAGAAGGAACTTACAGGATGGCTGATGCTTGATGGAGAGCTCTCTTCTGGTTGATATGCTCATTGCTAAAGAATATGACACAATTCGAGAATTCCCACCGAGTTATCATGATGGATTGATGCTACTATGGTTCTTGTGCATGCTGCACAGAAAAAATGTGGATTCACCGTCTCGAAATACGTCCATTCTTCATCCCAATTGATACTCCATCATAGTCAAATAGTAAATCAATTGAAATAGAAATAGCTTTCTTGTGATGAAGAGATGAAATTAAAAAAAAAAAAATTGAATGACAATACGGGTTAGTTTCCCCTACCCCTTGTTTGTATTTCTTGCAGTATAAGATTTTAAGTGTATCATCATAAATAATACATCCTTATTATTCTGAAGAGAAAGAACATCTGTACAACAACAATAATGATGACCCCATGGTACCATGAGAGAAGATTACAATAATATTGAGATGGGAACAGTGAAATTAGATTACAGAAAAACAAAGCATGTTCAAAAAGGCTCCAAAATCATATTCATAAACATACATCTGCTTTACCAAAACACAGTAAGTTGACATGGAAATCGTTGCTCAAGCATAGTAAATTTATTATACAAAAGATGATCAACATAGAGAAAGGAGGAACAAAAAGAGGAATGGATTCAAGAATTTAGACGCTCAATATGAGAAGATTGCTTGGCTTTGATGAACTTACTTATGCTTGCTGTATCACCATGCATAGTCACTCTTCCATCTTCCATGTATACTGCACCATCGGCATACTCGAGTTCTTCCAAATGATGGGTCACCCATCTAATCAGATCATACCAAGAGCTTTGATTCGGACAAAAAGCTCAAACTATAGAGGAATAAGTAACTGTTTGCTCATTTATATAATCAGTTATGTAGAAACATCCAATTGAAGGAATATCCAGGATCACATATAATACACACCACTATTAAAACTTAAACTGCAACTGTACGGACCAGATGAAGACTATGGGTTCATTGTTGTTTCCAATATATTGACATGCCTGAAAAGCCAAAAGGTCCAAAAGAGTAATTAAACAAAATGCAGTCGTTAAGATAGCACATACACATTATAAAGGCTGCAGCATAGAAGCATAACTTCAAGGGAAAGGCAGTAGCAGCTAATAAGGTGACATACTTATTAAAAGTTATTTCTTCTAAAAAGAGAAAATGACCCAGGACATAACCATTGGCATGTATACAACAGAACACAAGTAGCAGCACTAGAAGGAATAGTGCTGAAGCTGGTGTTGATGGCAGCAAAGAAAATCAATGCAGGCCAGAGAATGCCTCCTTTAGGGATGGGGGGAAAAAGGAGGAAAAAAAAGTCATAATTCTTGTAAAAACAGCAGAAGGCTTTCAAACAAATCATTTATTGTCGTATTATGTACAAGAAACCAAATCAGACACATTCCTTTCAGTTAGCAAAGTACATTGTGGGGCACTGCAACAATGAGAGAGGAAAAAGAAAATATGAAGCTAACATGAAGAAGAAACAAGGAATATACCATTTCAAAAACTAAATCTATCACCAAGTTCTAAAAATTCTTTTATAAACGTAAATAAACTTTAAGAAAGGCACTCTAGGGTATCCACAATTTTCTTCCTTAATTCTTGAGTTCTACTTTTATATAGACATTCAATACCTTTAAGGTACATGTCAGATCCACAAAAAAGTAGAATCGGGAGAGGAGGGATGATCATTCATCATTTCTTAAGCTTTGGTTTTCTGCAAAAAAACTGTAACAGATGGTGCAGAGGTACCATGTTTTCAAGGTTACCTGGTGTCCTTATCCTGTGCCTAGGATAAGAGAACATAGGCACCTTCAACTGGCAAAATAATAAGTTCATGCTCTTCCTATGTGGCTTGGAAATGTTAAAATGAACTGGCAATAAAGAAGGCATTAGCATTAGAGACTACACAGAAAATCAGTTCAACTATAAGACTACGAGATATGACCCGAGAGCTGAAGTGGAAAAGAAGGTTGACTATGTAGACCTGACATGAAAGTCAGGAAATATCAGAGAAGAAACTTTTTTAAAAAGAAATCCATGACCAACTGAAGCTATGAATTTAATAAATCAGACAATAGTCAGTGCAAAAACTTCAGGAAGGCAGTCCTCTTGAACAAATAGCTTCTGTAAGAACAGAAGAAACGTATAAAAATATATCTTCCTAGTCCTTCAATTTTACAAAACACATAGACCCCTTTAACAATGTTTACAAGTAAATGCATCCTCAGCCACAGAAGCTTCACACAAGTGAAATCAAGTAATCCTCAGAAGTATAAAACCACTTCAAGCTTCAACTATAATTCCTAAATAGTTCACATACGTCATAAGCTTAGCAGGACCATTTCTTCTTCTTTTGATCACCAAATATGAATGGCAATAGTTATGTTAACCATCTAACAGCACCAATATGGTTTTTGCAAACTCATGGTCAAGTCTAGTTGGAATACATAACTATATAGTTATAGAAACCATAACACCTTCATCATAAGCACCCCCAAACAAAAACCATTAGCTGGGAGACATAACTCATTGGTTTGATGGTAACAAAAGGAAGCCAAGAACAGAATCCAAAACATATATAGTTTTATAAAAGAGTATTTCCCAAGGAAAAGAACCAATAAGATGGTCTGGATTTTGGAATACATAACTCTTTGGCCTTCTAACGTATAAAACCCCGTTTGTAGGGGTCAAAAGACCTGCCAAGATCTGCATGACTCACAATATAGCCAACTCTTTTAATCCAGGCCATATTTTCAAAATTAGAAGAGAACCAACAGTTTATCAAACTCATAATGGCAGCCTAATTTTTCTGATATGACCAGTGCTACTTACCCATTAAAAAAGCCATTTTTTCCCCTGATATTTGCACTCGCTAAACATAGCATATATGGTAATCTGAAAACCCCAATGCCGAAAGTTGGCAAATTCATAAGGAAATTGAAGTTGAACCATTATTCGCGCCAGTTGAGGCAAGTAGCATTCTCTTTTAGATTATCGATGCTTATACTGATAAATTTTGAGGACGTACCTTTAAAATGGTAGATTTACCACAACCATTAGGTCCAAGAAGCATCCACAACCGTACGGAAGGAATCCGAATTGAACAATCCTTGAGAATTGGCAACATTTTGCCTTGCCTCGTATTAACCGAGAAGTTAATATTACGACCCTCGGTGGCAACACTTTCAGTTGCGTTATCCCTGCAACCAAACAACACAAACTGAAACACACACGAGAAGAAAAAGGCCAAAAAGGGGGAAAATGCATGAACTGTTCGAGAAAATGCGTAGCTAAAAAGAATTCGATGGATAAGAGAGCCAATGGGGGTTTTGACTCTTGTGTTAGACTCACAAGGCTATTCAGTTCTGATGTCTGATCGGGAAAAAGAAATGTGTCGTGTCGAAAATCAACAACATCATCTTTGATTTTGAAGGAAACTCTCAACATCTTCTAGGTTGAAAAGTACTATAAAAAGTAGTATAAAGATTTCCTAGGCTTCACTATTTTAATTAGTCAAACTAATAAAGGAAACTAATACTTGCACTATTATTTGCTTATTGTATTTATAGGTTATGATTTTCGTAATAGTAATATTAGTATTGTTATATAAGCATGATTATTAATTATTATTTATTAAATAAAAATATTATTTTAATAAAATGATTAAATTTCATCTGAAGAAAACTATTAATCATATTTTACTAAATAAAATAATCTTCAATCAATAGGATTAAAAACATCAATTTAAGAAACTATTAAATTCCTAATTAAATATTCTACGATAAATTTAGAATATCATAAACTTAGAAAATTGATTCCTTGAAAATTAATTTAATTTGAGAACTCATAATGATTAATTGAACTTATTATATTTATGAATTTTATAATTAATAATGTGAAATAAAAGATGTATAAAACTATAAAAGTAATAATACATGTATATGTTATACTTTATTTATTTGATGGAAATTCATGAAATTTTATGATAAATTTACAACGATTATCTCTTTATAATATCATGTTACTATAGGTGTATAACAAGCACTTCTCTATAATAGACAAAATTTAAATAGATAAATAGGGTTGTTATAAAAGAGTTTATTGTAATTAAATCTTTAGAAAAATTGGACCGACAAATAACACATGCATCATATTAGAAAATTTGTCAAACTCAAATACTAAATAATATATTGATCCTAAAAAGTACCCACATAAAAATGATGTAAAAATAATATTATAATGAATATGAATTTAACAAAGAATTTTAACTGACATTAAAAGTTCAGATCAATATTTTAATCATAATAAAATATTTAAATTAACTAATTATAATAAAATAAGTATTTATATACACCCATCATAAAATAGTCATTTATTTATTTATTTTCTAAACAATTTAGTTGGTTACATATAAAAATGTGGGTCACAAAATTTTAAAATAATCCATTATTTTCTAAACATGAATTTTCTAATATTTTAATTAATGCTTTTAAGATGCTAAGCATAAAATTTCTAAATCAAAATTTGTTAATGTGTTTTTACTTAAAAACTATTTTCTCAATTAAACTATTTATTTTCCCTTTTTATTTTTTCTCCTCCTTTGTTTTGCGCTCTCGTATTCTTCACCAGATGCTAATTGCCTTTTCTTCGGAGTGGGTTAATCGAATTGACTGGGTGCTGTTGGCCTACAACTTAAAATAGACCAACAAAATGAGAGAAACTAGAAGCAAATGTCAATGCAAGTTATCCTCCTGTGTACTCCCAGGTTTTCATGGTCCTTTTCCCAATCTGGAATTTTTACTTCACATCTAAAACCAGATTTTTGTAGTAAAAAATAGTCTAAACCATCTCTGGCTTTAACTAGGTAGGGAGGTTGTGGTCTCTCATTTGCCTAATCCAGCTTTCATCTTTTGATTTTAATTTCATATTGTGAAATTCAGAATTTAAACTTAAAAGATTAAGTATAAGTTGGTTTGAAATTTGGAAGCGTTTGAGAAAAAATAATAGACTTAAAAAAAAATTTTGGATAAAAAAATTAAGACCGTTTAAAATATGAGCCGTGAATAGGTTTAAACCTTCAAAACTTGAGCTCTGCCCAATCCTATTCATTTTTAAGTTTATAATACTTTATATTCTATAATTTAAAACACCTTAATAAAATAAATCTATATTAAGTATATAATATTATTTCAATATAAACATTAAAATAACGTTAACATACTATATAAAAAATTCAATAAATAAAAATATATAAAATTATTAAATATTAAATATTAAAATATTTTTAAAAATTAAAAAATAATATATAGATCAAAATGAATTTAAATTAATATTTTATAAATATGGAAGAATTTTAAATAAAATTTAGGTTAAAAGGGTGGATGTGTAGTATCCTACAATATTTTTTAAAACTAATTTTTATTTATATTCTTTATAGGACACCTTTGTTAATATTACTTGAGATCTGGCCTCAACTTTTGGAAAACTATATTAAAATGATCCCAACCATTCATTTCCCACTTTCATCTTTGGGTTTATAGAGTAAGGACAAATTGGAATTAAATTCCTTTTCGAATCTTAATCATTTTTTCAACGAACATCCATTTGACCCAAATTGCTTTAAAATTTAACCTTTAATTTTTACAAAAACGAAAACAAATTATTATAGTTTTTAAAATTAATATTATTTTATATAATATATTGTAGTTTAATTTATAACTTTTGTGAAATACAAATATTTGATTGAATCAACAAATAACACATGCACCACATTAAAAAATATTAAACTCGAATACTAAATAATATATTAAGCTTAAACAAATACTTTGTTAACAATGATGTAACAAAAAATTAATATTATAATAGATATAAATTTAACAAAAATTTTAATGGCGTTAAAATTTATATCAATATTTTAATCATATTAAAATATTGACACTACCTAATAAACAATTTAGAAAGACTTTGGTAACAGGAACGAAGCTAGAATAAATCTTTTAGGGAGGCCAAAAGAAATTTTAATTTTTTATAGTCTATACCTTTATAATTTTTTTAAGATTAAATTAAATTTTTGTAATTTTAAAAGAGTCAAAATATAAATTTATTTTTAAAAGAATTTAAAGGTTTGAATAGTAATTTTAAAAGATTCACCTGACAATTTATTGAAAACACGAGGAAAAAGAAAATGACAAAGTGGCATTGATGAGAAGTGCTGACGTTGACATATAAATGGATGGATTCCACATTAAGAAATACTTGTTACTGTTTAATAAAACAAATTTTTAGATGGTTAAATCATGAAGACCATACTATATTTATTATAATTTAATCAAATAAATTTTATTTTATAAAAAAAATATTTTTTTTCAATAATGTATTTATCTGCAGATCACTCGGGCAGAGCGGGTGGTACGGTAGCTGCGGTCGGAGGAGTTTGATGGTGTTTTGAATAAACTTGGGTGCTTATGCTACTACCAAGATTTTTCTTTTTTTTGGTGAATTGTAACAGGGTTTTATGTAAGACTTTGTGCTTCGTTCTATGATACAATAAATGGATTCAACTTATTTTATTTCTTTGGTTTTAAATAGAGCTGATCATGGGCCGGGCGGCCTGGACCGGCCGAAGGCCCGTCTGAAAAATGAGAGGGTTTGGGTAAAAATATAGGCCCGAAAAATAGGTTTGGGCAAAAAATGAAGCCGGTTTAGAAAACGGGCCGGGCCTCGGGTAAGAGTTTTTTGGCCCGGGCTCGGCCCAGCCCGGCCCGAATTATATATTAATATATATTTTTATTTTTTTAATTATTTTAAATTTTTAATATAACTATTTTTATTATATTGTTAATTTGTGTATTGTTTTAAAAATTGTTTTAGTATTATTTTTATTTGTTTTAATATTTGCTTTTATGTTTTTAAATATATTTGATTTATTATATTTTTAAATTTTTTATTTAATGAAATAAGAAAAAAATTAATATGGGCCGGGCCCAGGCTCGGGCTTAGTAATTTTATTTCGAGCCGAGCTTGGATAAAATTTTAGGCCCATATTTCGGGCCGGGCCGGGCCCGAGCCTAGTAAACGGGCTTAAAATTTTGTCTGGGTCCAACCTGGCCCGACCCATGATCACCTCTAGTTTTAAATGAGTTGGGTGTTTTTGGTTTTATTTGCGTTGTGATCTTTAATTTTGTTTACTGTTTTTCTTATTAAAATATTGATTATTGTCTTAATAAGCATGAGTGCATAGTCGACCATTTTGCAGGTTGGATGATTGACACTTTGCATTGGTAGTCCACATCTTAACAAAATTCTTCCGAGTCATTAATCCCAAGTAAAATATAACATTCTTAATTCGTATCCGTCATCGAAATAATATTTGAAGACATTACCGAGTAATCGTAATCTAATCATTCATTTCAAGCACTTCAAAAATAATAAAATGATTAATCATTAACATGTTTAGAGTCACTTATTAAGTCCTTGAGGGTTTGAAACCACTTTAAAAATGATTTGAGACTAAAACAGGAGCATTTGAAAATTTTTAGAAAAATTTAGAAAATTTAAACTGCAGGGTTCACACGCCCATGTGCCTGGCCGTTTGTGCATTCAAAGTAGGGACACATGGTTGTGTCCTAGCTCGTGTCCGTGCCTGTGTAACTCTCTGACTTGGGTCACACAGCCAAGCCACACACCAGTGTGTCAGGCTGTGTACCCTTTGAAATGGCCTCACACTCCCGTGTGCTAGCCGTGTGTCTCACACAGCCAAGTTACACACCTGTGTGTCTGGCCATGTGGACCTAAAAGGTACCTTAAACAATAATTTACCATTCCCTGCAAGCTTGGACATTAAACAACTCAAAAACGTCCCATTCGTTTAACCAGTTTAAAACTTGATCAAATACAATCAAAACATGTCAGAAACAATCATCCTAGGTGCCTAACCAATGTACCCTCATTGGTACCACATTTATATCATCAGAATATATCATCAAAGCATCATTCAAATTCAAATTATAAACTTACCTAATTCAATGCATTTTGCCTAGTTCATAAGCATTTAAACACTAGCTTAAATTCACATGCACATATCTAAATTTGGTTCAACTTATCATGCCATAATATGACTTTAAACACAAACACATGTATATATATACCAAACCAATATTAAACTTATAACTAGACCTGTTAATGGGCCGGGTCACCCGGCCCGGCCCAAAGGCCCGCTCGAAATGTGGGAGGGTTTGGGTAAAAATATAAGCCCGAAAAATAGGCTTGGACAAAAAATTAAGGCCCATTTAAAAAATGGGCTGGGCCTTGAGTAAGGCATTTTTTTGCCCGGGCCCGGCCCGAATTCACTAAAGGAAAAAAAAATATTTTTTAATATTATTTTCTTATTATTTTCTCTCTATTTTGCTACCATTTTACTATTATGTTGCTACTATTTTGTTGTTATTGTTTGAGTATTATATAAAACTTATTTTATTGTTAATTTTGTTATTATTTTAAAGACATTTGTTAATTTTGTTATTATTTTAGAGGCATTTGCTTGTTAAGTTGCATCTATTTTAGTGTTATTTAAGTATACATATTTTTAAAATTTATTTTCAATTTGTTGGGAAATATTTATTTTGATGTTTTAGTATTTTTTATGTATTATATATATTTTTAAAATTATATAAAATTAATATAAAAATTAATATGGGCGGGGGTAGGGCCCAGATTTTAACATTTTTATTTGGGTCGGGCTTGGGCAAAATTTTAGGCCCATTTTTTTGTTGGGCTGAGCCCGGGCTTAGTAAACAAGACTAAATTTTTAGTTGGCCCGGCCAATGCACACCTCTACTTATAACCTCATTTACAATTAATCAACAAAATAACTATTATTTAAACACCCTAGGTACATGCCGACACAAAAGATAGATATCACCACATTTGAGTTCGGGATTGTTGTTGGATGCTGAATCGACGATCAAAAAGTGAAGTACCTAACCTGTGCATAGAAAACAAAACAGTATGCTGAGTAAAACTCAGTGGTATTTCTATAATCCGAATATCTAAATATAGGATAACATAATATGCACATAATAATTATAAGCACAATTGAATATTTAAAATCACATTTATTCATACAATGACATTAACCATTCATTACCCAATTCATACATACATCATTTCATACCAGACTCAATTCTCATCACTTGCTATATACTAGCTTTTCACCATTTGATCCATATATCATTTAAACAATGGCACTATCCATTCCATATTTAATCATGAGTACATAACTCATGTATTCCATGTATTTACAACATAATTCACTATATCACTTCCATTTCTCATACCATGCCATTTCAATATCAATTGTTGAAACCATTTTTTATTTGAAAAACAGGAGTCGACTTAAAAACAAAAATGGAGTCGCCACCGATCTTTTTTCGAGGTGTGATCGGATCACCTTGAGATTGATCATTTTAATAAAACATTTTGATTTATTAAAATAATGATTTTGGGCCTACAAAATTCGAGAAAAAGGGTTCGGGAGTCGGTTATGCACGAGGAAGGGTTAGCACCCTCGTAACGCCCAAAATTGGTACCAATTGATTAATTAATATCCTAACGTTGAAAATTTGAAAAAATGTTAAAATATGATCCCTTTAAAAATGCGCGAACAACTCGGGTTGGATTTTAAGATTCTTCTGTTCCGAAAGAACAAAGTATCACGTCCAATATGTTAGGATGCGACATTTTAAACCCCCAAAACCAAGATCCTCTCAGGGGTTACAAAACTCATGCTTCAAAAAAAGGGATATTCAGTTATTTGGTCAAACGGAAAATCGACACCCAGCACGTTAGGGCACTATTTTCCAAATTTTCAAACACAAAATATTACCTTACTTTTTAATTTAAGAAAGCACAGACGAAATTTTAAAAGGATACTTGGTAATTTGGTCAAACAGAAAATCGAAACCCAGCTCGTTAGGGCGCAATCTTCTCGAAGACACCAAATACCAAGTATTGCCTTATTTTGAAAACTTTTTAATAAAATGATTTTAAAACTTAAACAAGATTAAAACACGACCTTTTAAGCGAATAAAATGCGATGGAATAATAATGTACAACGAAATAATAATTCATAAACAAAATGTTATAATAATGAATCACAAATAACAAATAAATTCAAAATAAGAAAATCTAAAATAAAATATAAAACAATTCTAAGCAAATAATACATAAAAAGGATTTAAAATGGATGTTATAAAACGATCTAAAGTATATAAAATAATTTAAGAAAAGGTTAGTAGCCATTTAAGATAAAATAATATATAAAACTCTTTAAATATATAAACAATTCAAAATAAATAATGTGTAAAAAAGTTTAAAATACATAATATATGAAAATATTAAAGTAAATAATGTATAAAAATTTGAAATGAACATTATATAAAAATTTAAAATAGATAATAACAAAAATGTAAAAAAAATAGAATGTTAATAACAAGAGTAAAAAAATATATAAGAAAATAATAATGAAAATAATATTAGTATATAAATAGAAATAAAAATATAATAAATAGAATATAAATAGATAAATAAAAATTAGATAAATAATAATAGTATTAGAATAACAAAATAAATATAAATAGAAACATAATAATAATAGCAATAATATATTAAATTAGTTAATTTGATAATTGTCGAAACCATTCTTTTTTTCAAAATTTTAAATTTAATGAAAAGCGGGGAATCAATTTTTGAAAAAACAGAAATGGAGTCGCCACCAATCTTTTTTTGTTTAGGTGTGATTGGATCACCTAAGAATTTGGTTGATTTAATAAAATATTTCTTTTTATTAAAAATATTTTATTAAAACAACGATTTTGGTTTACGAAAATACGAGAAAATGGGTTCGGGAGTCGGTTACGCATGAGGAAGGATTAGCACCCTCACTACGCCCAAAATTGGTACCAAATCGATTGAATACTGTCCTCATGTCTAAATGAAAAATATTTTTGAAATGTGGTTCTTTTTCGATAACATTTGAATAACCCAAGTCGGTCATCAATATTCTCTTGCTTAAGAGGAATATAACATTACATTCAGCACGATAGGACATGATCCTTTATGCCCTCGAAAACATGACAAATTTTGACTTCCAAAAATTTATACGTTGAAAACCGCAAAAGGATGCCTAATTATTTAGTCCAACGAGAAAATCGAAACCCAGCACAGTAGGGCACGACTCCTCAGATTTCTAGATGTTAGACATTGCCTTATTTTAGAATTTAGAGAGTATGAGTGAAATTCTAAAGGAATCTTTCATTTTGGACAAACAGGAAATCGCAACCCAGTACGATAGGGCACAATTCCTCGAATTGCCAAATATCGAATATCGCATTCGTTTTAAAGAATTCTTAAATAATTGTGAAGCTAGCTTAAAACGCATTAATTCGATTTGAAATATGATTTATTAATCATAAAAATTTGGATTTTATAAGACCACATTTTGTAAACCAAGTGAGAAACTATGATATGGGACAATACACACATGATACAATCAATTAACAAAATAATAATTAAGTATAACTTGCCTAGGAAATATAATTAAACTCACAAGCATGCATGAACAATGATTGGTTTAACGACATCAAAATATGAATGAGTATGGTACAACCAATATACATAGTATACAAAACAATATGAAGTAACTATAACCACAACAATTATTAAAACAAAGATTGTGAAGAAGGAAAACTTAAACCAAATAATATATATAAACATGTTAAAGATGATATGTTCATTTAAAGTTGACAAACGTACATGCATAAAAAAGGTATTTAAATGTGGAATTTTAAACCAAAACAATGTGTAGCAAAATGTGTTCTTAAAAGGTTACTTATGTACGTAAAATATATAGAATATATAGAAAAATTTAAGAGAATTCATAAAACAATTTTAGCATGGGACTAAATATGTACCTAGAACTAAATTATTCACCATTTATGAACAAATATATATGAAACATTCGAACAAGTGTTATATAAATATTTTAAATAATAAAAATGAACTACAAAACGGTGGTTAAAAAATATACAAAAGGAGTATTGAAATAACTCAACAAATATATAAAACTATTAAGCACCTTAAAGTAATAAATATTGTGAATTACAAACTTTAATTAGAAATGTACATATACAAATATATATAGAATATCTAAAGAAATATCGTATAATTATCGAAATTACATGATAAAAAAACTCAAACTCATTATACAAAGAATACTATAGGTATAAAATCATGGATCTAATAATGTGTATAGATTAAATATATGTACCAATATATAAGTAAAAAAATAATTTAAACGATATGTAAACATACATACAAACATATTAAAATAACAAAATCATATGGATTTAGTAATGTATATATTGATATATATAGATTAAATATATGAATATTAATAGCTTGAATGGTACATAAAATATATGGATTTTCCTTTTAAGAATATAAATTAGAAAATGTGAACAGGTTCAAAAGAGGTTATATGTATAAGATGATATAAGGTTAATAATATATATGAAATAAAAATTAACTTTGATATAAAATATGTATATATATATATATATATATCTATGTAATTGTGTATATAAAAACATTTAAAAGAATAGTATGCAAAACGTGAAAGTATGATGACCAAAATTACAATAAATAAATGAGTAGATGATACAAATGATGCAATTTATACAATTAAATAAACACAGATAAAAAAAAAAAACATGAAACGAATCTAAGAAGAAACCAAATTGAAATCAAATTAAAATGCAGAGGATAATTTTTAAAATAAAATAAACTGCTGAAAATAGGAACCCATGCGTGACGCGCGCGAATTCACAGGGATTAAAAGTGTAAATGTCCCCTATCCCGAAATGCTGCATTTAAGCGTGGATCGAGTTGACTTCACTTGTAAATTAAAGGAATAAATTAAAAACAAAGGGAAAGGCTGATAGGATTCAATCACAACACAACGCCGAACAAGTGGACTTAAGGTGCAAATACCCCTCTCTGACCTAACACACGGGTCTTAACCAGGCGTGGGTCGGGTCATTGGGTGAAAGTCACCACACGACGTCGTATCAAGACCATTAAAATTGGTCAAGACGGCGTCGTTCCCAGTCTCTTATATGGACTAAACCAACCGAATCAACAAGTACCCATTCTGCCTATTTTCAAATCCCTAATTCCCTTTTTCTTTGTTGCCTAGTTAACCCCAAAACACTCCCCTCGACGCTAATGCGCCACCACGAACTGCGATCTGCACATTCGAACTCCAAGGGAGTGGTTTTCGGCCTTGAGACCCCATTCAAACTCCGATTTCAACAAAGTGAAGGGGAAACGACGGCCAACTCGCAAGGTAAGCTTCTCTTTCACTTTCTTTTTATGTTTATGTGATAGATTTCAAAATAAAAAAAGAAAAGAAAATAGAGGCGTAAAAGTAAAAAAGGGAACAACCTTTGAAGAATATTCAACTTCTCTGTATTCGATTGCTAGTGTGCATATATTGCTTCTATTTTTTTTTTTGTATCGTATGCGTTCCTCCCAAATACAATGAAGTTTCAAGGCCTTTATGGCCGAAAAGAAATAAAATCAAAATAATAATAAAAAAATACAATTTTCCATTCTTTCCCCTTTGCTGTGCTGTGGTTTTTTTTATTTTCTTTTGCAGGTACGGAGTACGTGGCGCGTGTACGAGGGCCGTGTGTTGGCGTACGGGGGCGTGGGTGTAACGCCCCAATTTTCGGGAATTCTGTGAATGTTGACAAAATTTCATGCTTTGATTTTGTCATTTGTGAGTGAAATTATGAAATAGGACCTATGTGAAAATGTTTGAAAATGCTATAGGCTAAATTGAAGTGGCCAAATAAATAGGAGTGCAAAATAGGAGGATTTGCATGATAAACCTCCCATTTTACATGAAGTGGCCAACCATCATGTTGTTGTAGACAAAATGTACACTTGATATCCATAATTTATGGTACAAATTGATACAAATTGATAATAGGTTAGGTGAATGTTTCATGATAATAGGTTAGGTAAATGTTCCATGATAATGGGTTAGGTAAATGTTTCATGATAATGGGTTAGGTAAATGTTTCATGATAAGAATATCATGTATTTTGTATTAAAGAATTAAATGGATGAAATATGAAGTTTTATTAAAAGAAAAAAGGGTGAAAAGAACAAAGTTTTGTCCATCTTTGTTCATCATAGCTGAAAGTTAGAGAAGAGAAAGGAGAGGAGAAAGCTCTTGAGTATTCGGTCATTAGGAGGAGGAAAATTGAAGGTAAGTTCTTGGTACCTTGCTTCTATTTTGAGGTTCATGAGTTCTTCTTGATTCTACCTTAACTCTTGAAGTATATTTTGATTTTTGGTTGTGTTGTGAGCATTTGGTCATGAATTAAAATGAAGGAAATGGTTGTTGTTTCATGTTCTTTTGATGAAAAATGGAAGATAGGTGAAGTTGAGCCAAACAAATGAACATACATGTGCCTTAGATGCTAAAGGGAAAAATCGGCTAACATGTTGTGCTTTAAAATGATGAAATGGAGATTATGCTTAAGTAAAATCATAGATATGTGATGATTGATTGGTGATATACATGTTTAAATAACATGCATGCAAGATAGGTGTATGAAAGAGTGATTTGGTAATAAATCTGCTTGGGACAGCAGCAGTAACGTGACTTTGGAAAATCACCATAAATTGTGGGAGATGAATTAGAAGCTTAATAAATTATGAAATTAAAGCTTGTTGAGTCTAGTTTTAAATGAAATAAATGAGAACATATTTTGAATTCTGTACAATGAGAAATTTGATTCGTAATGAAGAGTGGTCAGATTAGTCAAATAGTGAAACATGCGAAACTTTGAGAAAAATCTGGTATTGATTGGCAAAACCAAAAATTCTGAAAATTTTATGGATAGAAGATATATGAGTCTATTTTTAAGGGAAAATTAACGGCACTTGATTTGGAGTTTCGTAGCTCCAGTTATAAATGATTTAGTGACTATTGCTCAGGAAGACAGCTTGCAGTGAAATTATGATTATGTGGTAAACATTAACAAAAATTTGTTAATGAGTTGCTTATTGATTTCTTATAAGCTTACTATGATCTGTAGGTGTGGTTGGCTGAATATTGTAAGGGTTTAATACGTAGTTCGTATTTGAATAGTTAGATTAACGTGTTAGTAATCCAATTGTAGGCGGTTCGTGTGTGGATCTCGTCAAGATATCGTCGCAAAAGTGTGTAACTAACACCCTCTTTCTTAGTCTAGATCGGCAAAAGCCGAAAAGTCGAAATGTCAAAACCGGTATTTTGTAGATTTGCGAAAAGCGAATGCTCGTGAGGTAAATCGATTAATGTTTTTGGTAAGCTGCAATGTTTGACCGCAAAGTGCATGATTTTATGCCCTCGATATTTTTGGGCTTAATGGGCCAAAATTGGAATGATGGGCCAACTGCCCAATTCGGTAAGAACCCTCGATGCGTGATTACGTTAGTACGTGAAAAGTAGGAATATGCATGAAAAAACCTAAAATAGATAAATTACTGAAATACATTTAAAAGTGGAAAATTTACGCTTTACCCTAGTAGATAAATTACCAAATACCCCTAGGGTTAAATTGACCTAAATGCATGTTTGATTGTTGTTATTTATCGCATGCCATGTTGTTATTATCTGATGCATGGACCGGGATATTGACGGAGGAAGTACTGAAAGTGGCTTGTCCACGTCTTGGAGGCTTTGCCTCAATTCTTCGTTAATCGAAAGCGTGAGGGTGCAATCGTGGAGTGTTAAATTTGGGTGGGTTGAGCTATTCCCACATGGAGTGTATGGCTGGTACGGTGGAGTGTAGTGGTTGGTGGGTTGAGTAGTCTCCCAAATGGGCTTGCATATGTTCTTGATGTTGCATGTATTTTGAAATGGGCCTATGGGCCATATTGTTATCTGAATAAGGGCTAAGGCCCGGTTATTGTAATCTGAAAAGGGCTTTGGCCCAAGATCACCGTTACCCAAATGGGCTTGCATATGTTATTGATGTTGCATGTATTTTGAAATGGGCCTATGGGCCATACATTATCTGAATAAGGGCTAAGGCCCGCTTATTGTAATCTGAAAAGGGCTCGCCCAAGACCACTATTACCGAATGGGCTTAGGCCCAATGGGCTTGAGTGACTTGAACTTTGAATGGGTTTTCCTTACACACCGAGTTTCCCCAAACTCACCCTTTTATTTTCATCCACGCAGAAATCCCCAACCATAGTGGGCTTGGAGTGTGAGGGAATTGAGTGGCCACCCGCTCAAAGTTTGATTTTCTTCCGTGAATCGGACATCCTTTTAATTACGTTTGAGGTTTTGGGCTTTTAAATGTAATAAGGCCGCTTATTTATTTTTGATGGTTTTAATATGTATTACTAAGATAGGTATTACTTATTTTAACTGTTGAAACCGGATAGCTTTAGGTAGCGTTTTCAAAAACAACAGTTGATTTCAAAATAACACGACAACAAGCAAAGCTTCCAATGAAAGTATTTTCCAAAATTAATCACTTTTCCTAAAAATGACTTAATCAAATCAATTTCTAGAAATATCCATGACGTTAAGGTGTGGCAATGGCGGTATGCATGTCTAGGATTGGATCCGAAGGAGCTTGGTATTAAGCGATCCGATGGACTCACCACCTCTTTTCCGGTTTCCTACCGGTGCATGACTTCCATTCACTTTAACCTTTAATGAATTAATCTTTGAACATCAAGTACGATTTTCTCGACTTAGAATGGAAATTTTTTTACGTTTGATGTGGCATGCCGGATCCGGCCATAACTTCTGGGCCGGGTTTGGGGTGCTACATTTAGTGGAATCAGAGCCTAGGTTGCAACAACTTGGCTGTGGAATGGGTTTACAAAAACAAAGATTTTCGAAAGCAAAAATTTTATAAAGAATGCGAAAAACTCGATTTTCAAAATTTAGATCTTTAGAAGGTGGCATTCCGAATCTCCGGCTCAAGTCTGTAAGTATTACTCTGAACTCTTCTGAATATTTTTCTAAATTATCTGTCTGTACTGAAACCCTACTAGGACACTCTAGATAGGATGATACTGAAACCATAGGAAAATCTGATAAGAGATTAAAACTGTAGCTAGACTTCGATTCTGCGAAAACAAACTCTTAACTACTGTCTGATTCATAAAACATATGTAATAAACATTGGAATATTAATTGATGCATAAAAATTCATAATTAAGATAATACGATATGAGTACAAGAGGCCGTGGACGGGGCCGAGAAAGTGTTCGAGCGAGATCTTTATCTTCGAGACATATGCCGGCGGTGGATGCACCGATACCACTGGCAATAGAGGTAGAGTCTCATGATCCATGGTCTGCGGGATGATACCCTGTCACCGGTAATGCTTCGTGTTCTGGAAAGGGTTGCCGGAGTAAGTTCGGGCAACGAAATTCAGGGATCTATTTCTGAATGACTTCGGGACTAACGGAACGGAGATCTTTAAGGGCGTCTCTGGTATAGCCTCGAATGTGGCGGAATATTGGTTGGAGGCCACAGAGCAGATTATGGACGACTTGGACTGCTCTGAGGAGATTGTGAGTGGGGTATCTGTACTAAGTCCCTTGGGTCACTCGATTAGGGTAGACAAACTGTATAGGAATGTACCCTTAGAAACTCAAGGCAAGGTTTTTCCTGGAGATCTGATGGAGTTACCGTTCGGAGAGTTTGACCTCATTCTGGGAATGGATTGGCTTGTTAAGCATAAGGTGATTCTGGATTGTGCTGCTAAACGAATGGTGTTAAGGACCACAAAGGATGAGGAGGTTATGGTGATAGGTGAGCGAAGGGATTATTTGTCCAATGTGGTGTCCGCATTAAGAGCCGAAAAGTGGATTCGGAAAGTTTGTGAGGCCTAATTAGTATTTGTAAGTCAGTCAAAAGAGGAGGGATTGACAGTGGATAAGGTTAGGATCGTAAAGGAGTTCCAAGATGTTTTTCAGGAGGAGCTTCCAAGATTGCCTCCGAATCGAGAAGTTGAGTTTGGAATAGACTTGTTGCCTGGAATGGCGCCTGTGTCTATCGCACCATATTGGATGGCACCGAAGGATTTAGTAGAGTTAAATGCTCAAATTTAAGAGTTGTTGGATAGGGGCTGTATTAGGCCAAGCGTGTCTCCATGGGGAGCACCGTGCTATTCGTGAAAAGAAGGATGGTACGATGCGGATGTGCATTGATTATCGCCATTGAACAAACCGACGATTAAGAATAAATATCCACCGCCAAGGATTGATGATCTGCTCGACTAGCTTAGAGGAGCTTCAGATTTTCCAAGATCGACCTTCGATCCGGATATCATCGATTAAGATTCAAGGAGGCGATATCCATAAGACGGCATTCGGGACTCGGTATGGTCATTACGAGTATGCCATTTAGATCGATTTAACGCCTCTGCGGCGTTTATGGATCGATGAATCGTGTGTTCCAACCATTTTGGATCAGGTTCAGTAGTCGTCTTTATTGACGATATCCCGGTATATTCTCAAACTGGCGAAACATGATGAACATCTCCGTATAGTCTTGCGAGTGTTAAGGAGAAGGAACTCTTTGCGAAGTTCAAAGAAGTGTGAATTTTGGTTGAGGGAGGTAACTTTCTTAGGACATGTGGTCTCTACTGAGGGGATTAAAGTGGACCCTTGAAAAATTGAAGTGATTTTCGAGTGGAAGTCGCCTAGGTCAGTGTCGGAAATTCGAAGCTTCCTAGGGTTGGCAGGATACTATTGAAGGTTTGTAGAAGGTTTTTCTGTGATGGCAGCACCTCTGACAAAACTCATAAGGAAAGGAGTACCGTTTGTATGGACTAAGAAGCAGCAAGAATGTTTTGAAAAGTTGAAAAAAATTCTGACTGAAGCACCTGTGTTAATTTAGCCAGTGTCTGGGAATGATTTACTGTATACAAGATGCATCACACGGGTTTGGGCTACGTGTTAATGCAAGAGGGTAAGGTGGTTGCATATGCATCACGATAGCTTAAGCCTCATGAGGGAAACTATTTGACTCATGATTTAGAGTTGGCAGCAGTGATATTTGCACTTAAGATTTGGAGACATTTCTTTTACGGAGAAAGGTGTATTATATACACTGACCATAAGAGTCTTAAGTATTTGTTGACTCAGAAGGAGCTGAACCTTAGGCAAAGGAGATGGATTGAGTTGCTTAAGGATTATGACTGTTCGATCGAGTATCACCCAAGCAATGCTAATGTGGTAACCGATGCTCTAAGTCGTAGAGCTGTATCTAATCTGAGAGCAATGTTGCTCGTCTGAGTCAGATGATGATGGAAGTCTGCTTGGTGAAGTTGCAAGTGAGGCCAACCTGGTTGGATCAGATTAAGGAAAAACAGTTGAACGATAAGTCTTTGGTCGCTCGTTTTCAACAAGTTAAGGAAGGGGAAACTTCTGAGTTTGGGAGCCAGAAGAGACGATGCAACAGCAATACCCTCATCTGTTTGGATTAGGTAAATTTCGAGGACGAAATTTCTTTAAGGAGGGTAGAGTTGTAACGCCCCAATTTTCGGGAATTCTGTGAATGTTGAAAAAATTTCATGCTTTGATTTTGTCATTTGTGAGTGAAAATGTTTGAAAATGCTATAGGCTAAATTGAAGTGGCCAAATAAATAGGAGTGCAAAATAGGAGGATTTGCATGATAAACTTCCCATTTTACATGAAGTGGCCAACCACCATGTTGTTGTAGACAAAATGTACACTTGATATCCATAATTTATGGTACAAATTGATACAAATTGATAATAGGTTAGGTGAATGTTTCATGATAATAGGTTAAGTAAATGTTCCATGATAATGGGTTAGGTAAATGTTTCATGATAATGGGTTAGGTAAATGTTTCATGATAAGAATATCATGTATTTTGTATTAAAGAATTAAATGGATGAAATATGAAGTTTTATTAAAAGAAAAAAGGGTGAAAAGAACAAAGTTTTGTCCATCTTTGTTCATCATAGCTGAAAGTTAGAGAAGAGAAAGGAGAGGAGAAAGCTCTTGAGTATTCGGTCATTAGGAGGAGGAAAATTGAAGGTAAGTTCTTGGTACCTTGCTTCTATTTTGAGGTTCATGAGTTCTTCTTGATTCTACCTTAACTCTTGAAGTATATTTTGATTTTTGGTTGTGTTGTGAGCATTTGGTCATGAATTAAAATGAAGGAAATGGTTGTTGTTTCATGTTCTTTTGATGAAAAATGGAAGATAGGTGAAGTTGAGCCAAACAAATGAACATGCATGTGCCTTAGATGCTAAAGGGAAAAATCGGCTAACATGTTGTGCTTTAAAATGATGAAATGGAGATTATGCTTAAGTAAAATCATAGATATGTGATGATTGATTGGTGATATACATGTTTAAATAACATGCATGCAAGATAGGTGTATGAAAAAGTGATTTGGTAATAAATCTGTTTGGGACAGCAGCAGTAACGTGACTTTGGAAAATCACCATAAATTGTGGGAGATGAATTAGAAGCTTAATAAATTATGAAATTAAAACTTTTTGAGTCTAGTTTTAAATGAAATAAACGAGAACATATTTTGAATTCTGTACAATGAGAAATTTGATTCGTAATGAAGAGTGGTCAGATTAGTCAAATAGTGAAACATGCGAAACTTTGAGAAAAATCTGGTATTGATTGGCCAAACCAAAAATTCTGAAAATTTTATGGATAGAAGATATATGAGTCTATTTTTAAGGGAAAATTAATGGCACTTGATTTGGAGTTTCAGTAGCTCAGTTATAAATGATTTAGTGACTATTGCTCGTGAAGACAACTTGCGGTGAAATTATGATTATGTGGTAAACATTAACAAAAATTTGTTAATGAGTTGCTTATTGATTTCTTATAAGCTTACTATGATCTGTAGGTGTGGTTGGCTGAATATTGTAAGGGATTAATCGTAGTTCGTATTTGAATAGTTAGATTAACGTGTTAGTAATCCAATTGTAGGCGGTTCGTGTGTGGATCTCACAAGATATCGTCGCAAACAGTGTGTAACTAACACCCTCTTTCTTAGTCTAGATCGGCAAAAGCCAAAAGTCAAATCTTTGGCGGTATTTTGTAGATTTGCGAGTGTGCGAATACTGTGAGGTAAATCGATTAATGTTTTGGTAAGCTGCAATGTTTGGACCGCAAAGTGCATGATTTCTATGCCTCGATATTTTTGGGCTTAATGGGCCAAAATTGGAATGATGGGCCAACTGCCCAATTCAGTAGAACCCTCGATGCGTGATTCGTTAGTACGTGAAAAGTAGGAATATGCATGAAAAAACCTAAAATAGATAAATTACTGAAATACCTTTAAAAGTGGAAAATTTACGCTTTACCCCTAGTAGATAAATTACCAAATACCCCTAGGTTAAATTGACCTAAATGCATGTTTGATTGTTGTTATTTACTGCATGCCATGTTGTTATTATCGATGCATGGGACCGGGATATTGACAGAGGAAGTATCTTGAAAGTGGCTTGTCCACGTCTTTGGAGGCTTTGCCTCAATTCTATCGTTAATCGAGCAGCAAGGGTGCAACTGTGGAGTGTTAATGGGTGGGTTGAGCTATTCCCACATGGAGTGTATGGCTGGTACGGTGGAGTGTAGTGGTTGGTGGGTTGAGTAGTCTCCCAAATGGGCTTGCATATGTTTACTTGATGTTGCATGTATTTTGAAATGGGCCTATGGGCCATAATGTTATCTGAATAAGGGCTAAGGCCCGCTTTATTATAATCTGAAAAGGGCTTTGGCCCAAGATCACCATTACCCAAATGGGCTTGCATATGTTATTGATGTTGCATGTATTTTGAAATGGGCCTATGGGCCATCATTATCTGAATAAGGGCTAAGGCCCGGTTTATTGTAATCTGAAAGGGCTCGCCCAAGACCACTATTACCCGAATGGGCTTAGGCCCAATGGGCTTGAGTGACTTGGACTTTGAATGGGTTTTCCTTACACACGAGTTTCCCCAAACTCACCCTTTTATTTTCATCCACGCAGAAATCCCCAACCATAGTGGGCTTGGAGTCGTGAGGGAATTCGAGTGGCCACCCGCTCGAAAGTTTGATTTTCTTCCGTGAACTGGACATCCTTTTAATTACGTTTGAGGTTTTGGGCTTTTAAATGTAATAAGGCCGCTTATTTATTTTTGATGGTTTTAATATGTATTACTAAGATAGGTATTACTTATTTTAACTGTTGAAACTGGATAGCTTTAGGCGCGTTTTCAAAAACAACAGCTTGATTTCAAAATAACACGACAACAAGCAAAGCTTCCGCAATGAAAGTATTTTCCAAAATTAATCACTTTTCCTAAAAATGACTTAATCAAATCGGTTTCCTAGAAATATCCATGACGTTAAGGTGTGGCAATGGCGGTATGCATGTCTAGGATTGGATCCGAAGGGAGCTTGGTACTTAAGCAGTCCGATGGACTCACCACCTCTTTTCCGGTTTCTTACCTGGTGCACAGCTTTCATTCACTTTAACTTTTAATGAATTAATCTTTTTAACATCAAGTACGATTTTCTGGACTTAGAATGGAAATTTTTTTTTACGTTTTGATGTGGCATGCCGGATCCGGCCATAACTTCTGGGCCGGGTTTGGGGTGCTACAGTGGGCGTGGCGCCAGGAGGCCGTACAGAGGCTTGGAGGCTGGGACTGCTGTGGCGTAAAGTAGACCTTAGGGTTTTTCGTGTTTCTAATATGTTTTGGGCCATTTGGGCCTTAGATATTTGGGTCTAGATTTGGGCTTGGGCATTAACTTGGGTATTGGGTCACTGTAACAATTTTGAGCTTTGAATTGTAAATGGAGATTAATTATTGTTTTTTTTTATTTTTTTGTTTTTATTTTGGGTTTGGTTGTTGGGCTCAGACGAATTTGGCCCATTACAATAATAAAATAGCAAAAATAAAAAAAGATTAAATCGAACCTTAAAGTAAAATTTTGGATCGAATCAAAAATAAATAAAAGGAAATGGACCAATTTGAACGTGCGAATAACAAGGAGGGACCAGAAGGGAAATAATCCCTACCCTCCAAAATGCACAGCTTCAAGGAGGACCAAAATGCAGTCAAACAAATTTTAGGGCCAAAAAAATAATGAAAACTTAATTGCAAAACAAAAAAAAAACAGAAGGGCTAAAAGTAATTAGACGAATTTAGAAAAAAACAAAGAAATTGAAATGAAATGGACAAAATTCCCATATAATTGAAAGAGAAAAGAAAACAATTCAATTCCAATGAAAGTAGGAAAAAACAGAATAATCCAATTCCAAATTGAAGTAGGAATCCAAAAGTAATTGTCTTTCAAAGAATAAAATACCCCTATTTATATACATGAGGTTTACTAAAAACAAAAATAAAAATAATATCTTTTAGCCTTTTACCAAGTCAACAAAATTTGATAACTCATTGGCTTTCTCCAGCTTTTTTATTTGGCCACAATTTAATGATTGTCTTTCAATTTGGCCCTTTTTGACTTGTTTTCAACCGATTGCATTCTTTGGCTTTATTTATTAGGTTATTATTTTTGGGGGCCCAGACCAAAATTAGTCTATTACATCAATTATAAAACTTTATTATTTATTTACCCCTATTAATACGACACGGACTCGGACGGATACACGACTCCAACCAACACACCAGTTTGGCACCTAGTGCCTCATCGGATAAATCTGAAGTAATATCTGCGCCCAGCACTATATAAATTTGACACCTAGTGTCTCATCGGTTAAACCGAAGTAAATTGGCACCCAGTGCCTCATCAACTCAAAGTCGAAGAAATCCCTGAACTCTTCCTATCCTATGGCATGCCATCTATATCCGACTCAGTTCGATACATTTAATAGGGTTTAATTTCACATTTCAAATACAACCAATATCCAATACTATCCAATACTAACTTTTCATATAATCACATATATACATATGAATTAAATTTAATCTATAATAATAATATCCAACTATCATATTAACACATATATTCATTTCAGTTCAATAATCAATACATTCAATATGTATCTACCAATTCAATCCATTTAAATCAATTATCTAAATGTCAATTATTCACCTCAACACTTACCATATGCATTAAATTGAATTATAACAAGTAACAACTAAATTTCAGATTATAAAAATACAAACTAGGAATTCCAAGTTATTCAACATCGACTTTATCTTTCCCCTTTTCAGTCGAGGATTTCAGTACGACGTTAGCTACGAAATTAAAACAATTAAAATTCATCAACATAACACAAATGAATTTCATACTTAATATTTAAATTTTTACTCAATATTTGCCTAAATTTCAATTTAGTCCCTAAACCGAGACTAATTTTTATTCTTCACATTTAAATTCTATATTGTCATACAAATTTCACTTTAAACTAAATTTAACTCCCTATTTTCACTTAAATCCTTAAATTTTAAATTTTTCACAATTTAGTCTCTATTACTCAAATTTATAATTTGTTCTACAATTTAATCCTTTTCCAATTATAAATTAAAATCTACCAATTTAATCTCTAATACTAAAATTATTCAACATTAACAATATTTAAAAACTCAATTAATGCAAAAATTTCAATATGGGTTGGGTAATACTTAATACCGAATTTTAAAAACATACAAATTACTAAAAAAAGGGACTAAATTAACTAACCAATTCAACTTGGAAACTTTAAAATCCCTAAGGCCGTGCGTCTGTTTCTTTCTCTTTTTTTTTTCTTCCTTTTTCTTTCTTAATTTTGGTTTTGGTTTTGTTTTTCTTTATTTCTTTTACTTATTTTGTTTTATTATTATTATAATATAAATATTCTTAATACTTAAGATTTCATATTATAATATATATAAAATAAATTTACAAATTTCTTACATAATGCCGTCCTACTTAAGAGACAATGGTATAATTTCCTTTTTAGTCCCTTTAATTATTCTTTAAGCTATAATTCAACTTTCACCCTAAATGCAATTTAGTCATTATACCTAATTACTTTTAATTCAAGTAAATTCACTTAATCGAAACTTAATTAACTACACAACTAGCTTCGTAAATATTTTTAATAAATATTAAAAATATTTACGAGTCTGATTTACTGGAACAGAGTCCCAGAAATGCACTTTCCAACACCCCTAACTATCGGGTTGTTACATAAAATATATAAAGCTTTGTTTGAAACTTTAATTCAATAAATAAAAGGCAAGTTTTCTATTGTTTTTCTTTTTAAAAACAATAAACTAAAAGGCAAGAATGATTCAAAAACAGGCTTTGATATCTTGCTTTTTTTTTTTTTTGGGGGGGGGGGGTGGAGATGAAAGGATATGAAGCTGCCAAGAAGTTGCCTGGATATGAATTCCCATACACATAATAATTCTCTTCTACAAATAATCATTGTTTTCTAAACAACTTGTTGCTTAAAAGAAGTTGACTTTTTTCTTCTTCTTTTTTGTTTGGGATTGTCGGAGGAGAGTTTAGCTTGCTTGGGTTGGGGGAATGAAGCAGATTATCATTAGCAGACTGGGGCTATTGATTCGAAGTTGTTTTTGATAAGAAAATAATGAATTATTTGTAGAAGAGAAATATTTCGACAAAATATTTTGTATGCTGTAAAATATGGGTAAAATGAGATTGAGGGATTAAGAAGGTACCCTTACCCTTACCCTATATTTATATTGCTTTCACTTTAATATTTTAACCTTCAATTATTACAAAAACGAAAACTTGGGAATTAAATTAAATTAAATTAAATTTTATTGTAATATTTTTAAAATTATATCTTTACATAAATATTCCATTACAAAATCTATAAGAAAACGAAAACTTAGAAAAATATGGAGAACAAGATAAAGAAGAAACTACTGAAATAGTTTACGTACGTGTGAAAGCTCTCGTTTATGTAGAGAATTACTGAAATACCCCACCTCCACGCCTACCCTAGAAGTTCGTTTATGTAGGCAAGGAAGTCTCTAGCAATTTCTTTTTCTTTGTATACTTTGACATACTTGGGAGCACCTTTTTATTTGTAAAATTTTGAGAGTCACGTGACTATTGAATTTCATAATTAAATATTTTATTATAGATTTAAAGAAATTGATTACTTAAATATTCCATTGGCATGCATACAACAGAGAACAAGTCGAAGCTCTAGAAGTAATAGTGTTGAAGCTGGCGTTGATAGCGGCAAAGAAAGTCAATGCAGGCCCGAGAATGGCTACTTTAGGAATGCACAAGAAGCCAAATCAGACATATTCCCTCTTGAGTTAGAAGAGTGCATTGTCGGCCACTGACAATTAGAGAGACGAAAAAGAAAACATAAAGCTGACACGAAAAAGAAACAAGTAATAAACCATTTCAAAAACTAAATCATATAAAATTTGGATTTCACGAAAAATCAAAATTGCAAATCATTCAAATTCACATATAAACCAACCTTTTTATTAGACATTTACTTGTGTAAAACAGGTTTAGAACTAAGTACTGCTTTAGAAAATACCAAACCATTTCGGTAGTTAATGCGATTTCTTCGGCTCGGGTCTACTGTCTAGGTTAGGTTGAGAGGTTACATATAAATTTATATCATCTATTTTTAAATTTAAAATTATGAAAAATTGTCTCCCAATCTGATGATTTTAAAATTAAGAGTATGTATTATACTATAAATATTTTATATTTATCTCAAAGAATGAATTAATAATTTTACAATTATTTTTAAAATTTATATGTGTGATACCCAAACTTATAATTTTAAATTTAACAAAATATATTACAATTCAAATATTTTATATTTATCTCAAATTACATAATTATAATTTTAAAAATATTTTTATTTTTAAAACACCAAAAAATAGGCCTCGAGGGAATTATATTTTATTCCAACAAAAGATATAATTATATCCCAGTTACCATAGAATTATCTTTATTATATATAGCTAACTCTCTCTATAGTAATCATCCGCTATAATAACTAAGTTTCTAGAAAAATCAATTATCATTTATTAAATAAAAAGGTCTTAATGAAAATATTATTTCAGTAAAATGATTAAATTTAACTATGAAAAATCTATTAATCATGTTTTACTAAATAAAATAATCTTCAATCAATGGAATTAAAATATCAATTTAAGAAACTATTAAGTTCATGATTAAATATTATATTATGAATTTAGAATATCGTAAATTTAGAAAATTGATTACTTAAATTTAGTAACTCAAAATAAATTTTATAATTAATCATTGATGGGCATCAAAACCACCAAAAATAATTTCTACAATAAAATAACTCTAAACAGTAGTAAAGAGTAGTAGGGTCGAGTCTATAGGAATTGGATTTTATGATCAGCTTCCGTGTTTTTCTTATGAACAAAATTTTGATCAAGCCGATAATCGTGACAATAGTCGTGCCCACGACTCCAAACAGACCTACTAAAAAATAAATTAAATAAATCAAGGGAGTTTTGAAATGTTTAGAAATTAAATAATTGAGATAGCATAAATAAACAATTAAATAAATCGAAAATAAATTAAATTGGGAAATAAATTTGGATTTTGTAAACAGAGATAATAAACATTTGCCCTAGACTCGGTGGATTCCAGTTTTTGAATCGATCCTCAAAAATTAATTTTCTCCTCCAAACAATAAGCTGGTTATAGTAGTCAAGAACGTCTTAACCATCAATTCTTCCTCTCGTAGCTAGTATTGGTACAGCCTGCAAACTAACCCTTACTAATTTATCTAACCGAGATACACTTAGATTAACAATCTCAATCGCGCGGGACGTTTAAACCCGATCACTTCTCCCTTGATTTGTTCTCGGAGATCCGAATATAGCATGGCCGACTCGTTTCCCCAACTGTCTGCAAACACGACTCCAAGCCAACACGCTTTTTGATTTGAAATCAAGTTAATTTTAAGGGATGAATTTGTCAATTCTGATGCTTAGAAAGAATAGTGAATATTGATTGGAAGGATTTTTGTACGGATACATATCTCACGATTCACGACTGAAACGAATACCGACCTAAAGTTAAGTTGGAATTTAGTGAAGCATAAATTTAATCATATTTGGTTGGTTATGAAGTGGATTAAAATGAAAATGGTGAAAGTTGAGAAGGGAAGAGTTTTGAAAAGCAATTAAACAAATTTTGCAAAAATAAGGAAATGGAAATGGGGCAGCTGTAAGCTACTGACATGAATTTGGAAGGAAAATAAAATAATTATTTTTTAATTCCAAGTGAAATCAAGTGTCTTTCCAAGTTATTACGAATGTCTATTTATATACAAATGTTTTACTAGATTTGGTCTAACTATCCACTACAAAAAATAAAATTAAATAAAAATAAAATCAAATTTTCTTTTAATTTTAGGTTTTAGAAGATAAAAAGGAATCTAATAAGTTATTGACTATTTTCAAGTTATTCCGTCCCACTTTATTGACTGTGCTACAAATTAATCATTTTCTGCTCGTTTTTGACTCATAGCATCTCAATTTCATTCCTGATAGGATTAAAACATAAAATCGCTAATTTAGTAAGGATCAATTAAAAAATTAACCGATTTAAACAAAAAAAATCATACAAATTTAACATGTTGAAATTCATAACAAAATTAGTAAAATTATAACAATTATCTCTATAACGACGTATTAGAAAAGACTTATAACAAATTAAGCGTGCATGGAATTAGTATTATTTCAACAAAAGACTCATTATATCCCGATTATCATAGAATATATGATATTTCAATTAACTTTATACACATATGTAATATAGTATATAATTTAATAAATAAAAATTAATTTAATTTAAATTAAATGAAAAAATAAAATTTTAAATAAGATTCAAATTTAATTATAAAACCGAAAAAGTAAAAATTTAACCTTTAATTGTTACAAAAACGAAAACAAATTATTATAGTTTTAAAATTAATATATTTTTAATATATAGTTTAATATATTATATATTAATATTATTTGATATAATATATTAGAAATTGATATGATTTGATATAATTAAAATATTTATGTTAATAATTGTTAAACTTTAAAATTATTTCTTAAAAAACCTTTAAAATTAACCTATATATAGATATAATTTATTTAGCAATATTATATCATATTTAATTAATTTTATATATGTTAACTTAAAATATATTAAAGCAAATTTAGTATATCAATTTATACTAAACCATATATTAAAACATTTTGTTATTTAAAATCAAATCAATATTAGCAATTAAATTTTATCAAATCAACACTAAAACTCGAATTAGATACTAAAAAGTTAACGTTGTTACATTTGGGTACCAAAATTTATACCTTTTGTCAAATACAAGTACTAGATTGGATTAACAAATAACGCATGCACCACATTAGAAAAATATCAAACTCAGATACTATTTAATATATTAAACCTAAAAAAACTCAGTTAACAATAATGTAAACAAAAAATTTGATTTTGTAATGGACATAAATTTAATAGAAAATTTTAACGGTATTAAAATTCACATCAATATTTTAATCATGATAAAATATTTAAGCTAACTAATGATATTACAAAAATAAGTATTAATATACACACATCATAAAACAGGTTTTTTCTTTTTTGTATTTTCTAAATAAGTATTTTGTTACATATAAAATGTGACTCCAAAATTATTTTTCTAATATTTTAATTAATGTTTTAAGATGCTAAGCATAGAAATTTTTAAATCAAAATTTATTAATGTATATTTACTTAATTTGAATTATACTTAAAAACTATTTTCTCAAATAAATATCCAACGTTTTTTACATAAATAAAAATTTTAAAATGTTTTTAAAGCTTGTAATATAAAGCTTAGAACTGCCAGGAAAGAATTAAAATGTTTTAAATCAAAATAAATACCAAAAAATGGTTTTAAAGATATTTTGTAATAATTTTTATTTATATAAGAAAGCTGCAGTCTTTGAACAAAATCTACAGACTTTGACAAGTTTGAACAAATAGAAGCATCCATATTGTATTTTTCTGTGCATTACCTTGCCTATATAATATCAGGTTTGTTACTTCACTACCATCCATGCCTTGGTCGATCACATAAAAAAAACCATCCTTGTCGTCTCGTGTGCTTCATATATTTCTCCTTAACCTAAAAGTCGATGGGATTTTCTGTGAAATCTTCATCATCAAGATTTTCGTTGGTTTTCTCCGGGGAGATGAACATGGAGGGGGACACAAAAATCATGGCATTGATCCAGCTTACCGGCATCGCTGTTATTTTTCTGTTCAACCTCGTGTTTGTTTGCATCAGACAATGAAACCGTGCCACTGCCATTGTTGCATCAGACGTTGATGTAGAGGGAAGTGGAGCAAGTGACGTGTGTGAATCTATTTGAAGCTTCTTTTTCCTTTGAAATTTGGGTGTTTAGTGTTAGGAGATTAGGAACATCTGATTTAATAATGATTATAAAAGGAAAAAGAAATACTCAATCTTAAAGAATTGGACATAATTTTTTAATGCACAATTAAAATGAAAAAAATCTTAAAAACGTGAAAATGAAAACTTAATTTTTAATGGAAAATTATATAAAATTGTATAAAATCAAAGTTAATGCATAATATTGTAAATTAAACTAAAATTTATATATAATTTTGTAATTTGCTTCTAATTTTAAATTTTATATTTGCAAATAACATATTTATATGTAGGTAATCAAGGCATATTTGAATATCTAATATATATTTAACTAAAAAATAGAAGTTTAACTATAAATATATAAAATATATTCCAAAATACCAATAGACTTGAAAGTTAGAACAATACATAGAAAAATACACGAGTATTATTATATGCAAATATACAAACAAACAACTGGGAAATAAAAAATATTGTGATAGGGTGGAGATAAAATTTAAAAATTTTAAAGAAGCTAAAATTAAAAATATTGTATTAAAATAAACTAAACTGAATTTTTGTATGTTAGAGGAGCTAAAAATATAGTTTTTATTTTCATTTAAGAAAAAAAATGAAAAAGATTATATTAAATTATTAATTTAGAAGGGACTAAAGTTGGAATTGCACCATTAATAAGGGGACAAGGCGCCTGGTTTGTTGCTCATAATTTTGGGCCCTGGGCGGCTGCACTTCAAAACAGCCCCTAGGGCCGGCCCTGGACCAGAGAGCTTGTAATGGCCAATTTTTGGCCCAAGCAAAAATAAAATTCACATAACCAAAATTCAAGTCCATTTACAATGTTAAACAGCCCAAAAATCAAAACATGCCCAATTTCCACATTGAAAGGCCCAAACCTAAAACTAAAAGACCCAAATAATACAAAAACCCTAAAGCCCACCTAGCCCAACACACAAAACATTTCAGCAACCCTAGGTCCCCCCTCTTTTGTTTGGCGCCGCAACCATGAAGCAGCCCCATACCCCCACTACAACAGTCCCATACCTCCACAGCCCTCGTACGCCATGCGCCACCACCGCTCGGGGTGCCAATCACCGGCCTTCCACGCGTCTGACACCACCTGCAACAAGAACAAACACAACAGCAAAAGAAAGCATGCGAATGATGGGGGAAGTAATAAACAAAAGGCACGAAAAAAACATTTGGCTTTAAAAGCCGAAATCTATCATTTGTAAAAAGAGGGGATTTTTGGTAAAAAAAAGGGAAATACAAAGAAATCAAAAAAGAAAACTGGCCATTCTTCATTAATACGAACAACAGATCTTTAAACAAAGAGATCAGTCCAACTTGAAGGAAGAAAGATAGTGAGCAATAAACAGATTCAGTTTGAGGTAGCCTACGTTTTGCTTTTTCATACACGCATCCATACATTCATATATACGTGATAGTTTCATTTTATACTCGCATATACATATAAAAATAAAGAACATATAAAGAATAAAAAAGGGGAAGAAAATTTTTACCTAAAGCGATTTTCGGCCACCGTGCACGGTGGCCGGCACGGCAGCAGGCGTGGAGAGGCGATGACCGGACCAGGATCGGAGATGGAGTCCTAGCAGAGGAAAAATCAGCCCCTCTCTCTCTTTTTTTTTTTTCTCTCAACAGGCAGAAATGAATTTTTTTTCAAAATATTTTAACTTTTATAGGGGTATGGAACAACGCCGTTTTGGACCCTGCACTTAAGCGTTGAAACGGCGTCGTTTCATCATGGGTCGGGTCGACCCGACCCGTTCCGAGCAGGGTCCGCTTGTTTTCTTTAAGGAAGGGTTATTTGTGCGTTTAACCCCTCCGCTTTTTAAACGTTTTGCAATTAGGTCTTTCATGCTTCTAATTTGGCCCTGTAATTCGATTCGCCTTACAATTTAGTCCCGTTCAATACGGTGCGTTTTAGAGGTTTGGGAATATTGCGCTTTTGATCCCTTTAAGTCACACGTGTGTTGCAATTCGGTCCCGTGGCTTATTCTATTCCAAATTTCACCCCACAATTTTGTTTGATGCCCGATTTAGTCTTTTGTTAATTTACTGTTTATTTTCAAGTTATTTTGTTATTATTTTCCATTATGTATTGTTATTAATTACAATTTATATACTTATAGTGTTTATTCATCGCATGTATTAGTGTATGATCTTTTATATATGTATATGTATTTTATATACTTATGTATTATATTATATATATTTTATACGTTATACATACTTTTAATGTTATATTTTATATATATCATATATATTATTAATATGGTATTCGATATTTTGATACCATATTATATATATTTTCATACGTATATTATGTACATATATTTTCTAATATTATTATATATTATCATGTATGTATTTTAACATTATTAGTTATTTGTTTTTATATACTATTTCGTATATACTTATATTATCCTCATTATTATTACTATATACGTATTCATATCATAGTATTTTAATTATCTATTTTTATATTATATTATATTATTAGTTTTATTACCATTAGTATTAGTTTTGGTTTCAATAAACATTCTAACATGCATATATACTTTATGTAACATAATTAATAGTTATTCTTTTAATATTACTATTATCTTTTTTGAGATATATATTATATGTATTCTTTTAATATGTATTACATATATGTGTATTTTTATTATGTATGGATATTTCTAATAATATGTTACGTTGTCACATATATTAAGTATATACTTTAGTATCATAGTAGTATATTTTATACGATCTTATGTATATATATTTTCACGCATGTATTTTCTCTTACATATAGTGTACATACACTTTTTTTAATATATCGTATATGTTTATACTCTATTAGTTAGTTTCATATACTAATCCATATGTATATTTCTAATACTATATTACATTTTACATATTATCTCATGAATATATGTATATTATTTTTAACCACTTTATGCATATTATTCTTTTAAACTTTGCATTATGCATGTGTTTCTCATATTATTAATCATATATGTATTTTTATGATATATTAGTGGTACATTTTTTATCTTATGTACATATTATTTTATATTATTATTACATTTGTTTTATTCCTACTACATTTATCATTAATATTTGCACATATATTTTATTCTTGTATACACATTTTACATATAGTATTATTTTTCCGTATATCATTATATTTATTACTATACCTTTGATTTTCACTATTATCGCTTATCTTAATATTATTATGTTTATATTTCTCACGTATGCCACGTATATACATTTTCAATGTCCATTTTATTCATGTATATATTATGTATATATTTTAACATTGCAAGTTATATTTTTTGTAACGCCCCAATTTTCGGGAATTCTGTGAATGTTGGCAAAATTTCATGCTTTAATTTTGTCATTTGTGAGTGAAATTATGAAATAGGACCTATGTGAAAATGTTTAAAAATGCTATAGGCTAAATTGAAGTGGCCAAATAAATAGGAGTGCAAAATAGGAGGATTTGCATGACAAACCTCCCATTTTACATGAAGTGGCCAGCCATCATGTTGTTGTAGACAAAATGTGCACTTGATATCCATAATTTATGGTACAAATTGATACAAATTGATAATGGGTTAGGTAAATGTTCCATGATAATGGGTTAGGTAAATGTTTCATGATAATGGGTTAGGTAAATGTTCCATGATAATGGGTTAGGTAAATGTTCCATGATTAGAATTTCATGTCTTTTGTATTAAAGAATTAAATGGATGAAATATGAAATTTTATTAAAAGAAAAAGGGGTGAAAAGAACAAAGTTTTGTCCATCTTTGTTCATCATAGCCTAAAGTTAGAGAAGAGAAAGGAGAGGAGAAAGCTCTTGAATGTTCAGTCACTTGGGGAAGAAAATTAAAGGTAAGTTCATGGTAGTTTGCTTCTATCTTGATGTCCATGAGTTCTTCTTGATTCTACCTTAACTCTTGAAGCATATTTTGGTTTTTAGTTGTGTTGTGAACATTTGGTCATGAATTAAAATGAAGGAAATGGTTGTTGTTTCATGTTCTTTTGATGAAAAATGGAAGTTAGGTGAAGTTAAGCCAAACAAATAAGCATGCATGTGCCTTAGATGCTAAGGGGAAAAATTGGCTAACATGTTGTGCTTTAAAATGATGAAATGGAGATTATACTTAAGTAAAATCATAGATATGTAATGATTGATTAGTGATATACATGTTTAAATAACAATGTAACGCCCCAATTTTCGGGAATCCTGTGAATGTTGGCATAGTTTTAATTATGTTAGTGGGCCTCTAGAAAGCCCAAACTTAAGATAGAACCCGACAATTTTAGTTAATTTTTGTTCCATAAGAAAAAGAGGGTGAAATTATGAAATAGGACCTATGTGAAAATGTTTGAAAATGCTATAGGCTAAATTGAAATGGCCAAATAAATAGGAGTGCAAAATAGGAGGATTTGCATGACAAACCTCCCATTTTACATGAAGTGGCCAGCCATCATGTTGAATATAGACAAAATGTACACTTGATATCCATAATTTATGGTACAAATTGATACAAATTGATAATAGGTTAGGTAAATGTTTCATGATAATGTGTTAGGTAAATGTTTCATGATAATGGGTTAGGTAAATGTTTCATGATAATGTGTTAGGTAAATGTTTCATGATAAGAATTTTATGTCTTTTGTATTAAAGAATTAAATGGATGAAATATGAAGTTTTATTAAAAGAAAAAGGGGTGAAAAGAACAAAGTTTTGTCCATCTTTGTTCATCATAGCTGAAAGTTAGAGAAGAGAAAGGAGAGGAGAAAGCTCTTGAGTATTCGGTCATTAGGAGGAGGAAAATTGAAGGTAAGTTCTTGGTACCTTGCTTCTATTTTGAGGTTCATGAGTTCTTCTTGATTCTACCTTAACTCTTGAAGTATATTTTGATTTTTAGTTGTGTTGTGAGCATTTGGTCATGAATTAAAATGAAGGAAATGGTTGTTGTTTCATGTTCTTTTGATGAAAAATGGAAGATATGTGAAGTTGAGCCAAACAAATAAGCATGCATGTGCCTTAGATGTTAAAGGGAAAAATCAGCTAACATGTTGTGCTTTAAAATGATGAAATGGAGATTATACTTAAGTAAAATCATAGATATGTGATGATTGATTGGTGATATACATGTTTAAATAACATGCATGCAAGTTATGTGTGAAAGAGTGATTTGGTAATAAATCTGCTTGGGACAGCAGCAGTAACGTGACTTTGGAAAATCACCATAAATTGTGGGAGATGAGTTAGAAGGTGAATAAATTATGTAATTAAAGCTTGTTGAGTCTAGTTTCAAATGGAATAAACAAGAACATATTTTGAATTCTGTACAATGAGAAATTTGATTCGTAATGAAGAGTGGTCAGATTAGTCAAACAGTGAAACATGGGAAAATTTAAGAAAAATCTGGTATTGATTGGCCATACCAAAATTCTGAAAATTTTATGGATAGAAGATATATGAGTCTATTTTCAGGAAAATTAACGGTACTTGATTTGGAGTTTCGTAGCTCTAGTTATAAATGATTTAGTGACTGTTGTTCAGAAAGACAGCTAGCAGTGAAATTATGATTATGTGGTAAACATTGACAAAAATTTGTTAATGAGTTGCTTATTGATTTTTTATAAGCTTACTATGATCTGTAGGTGTGGTTGGCCGAATATTGTAAGAGGTTAATATGTAGTTCGTGTTTGAATAGTTAGATTAACGTGTTAGTAATCCAATTGTAGGCAGTTCGTGTGTGTGGATCTCACAAGATATCGTCGCAAACAGGTGTGTAACTAACACCCTCTTTCTTAGTCTGGATCGGCAAAAGTCGAAAAGCCGAAATGCCGAAAACTGGTATTTTGTAGATTTGCGAGTGTGCGAATGCTCGTGAGATAAATCGATTAATGTTTTTGGTAAGCTGCAAAATTTGGACTGTAAAGTGCATGATTTCTGTGCCCTCGATATTTTTGGGCTTAATGGGCCAAAATTGGAATGATGGGCCAACGGGCCCAATTCGGTAAGAACCTCGGTACGTGATTCTGTTAGTACGTGAAAAGTAAGAATATGCATGAAAAACCCTAAAATAGATAAATTACTGAAATACCTTTAAAAGTGAAAAATTTACGTTTTACCCCTAGGAGATAAATTACCAAATACCCCTAGGGTTAAATTGACCTAAATGCATGCTTGATCGTTGTTATTTACTGCATGCCATGTTGTTATTATCGATGCATGGGACCGGGATATTGACGGAGGAAGTCTTGAAAGTGGCTTGTCCACGTCTTGGAGGCTTTGCCTCAATTTATTGATAATCGAAAAGAAAGTCGCAAGCTCGTGAAGTGTTAATGGGTGGGTTGAGCTATTCCCACATGGAGTGTATGGCTGGTACGGGTGGAGTGTAGTGGTTGGTGGATTGAGTAGTCTCCCAAATGGGCTTGCATATGTTTACTGATGTTACATGTATTTTGAAATGGGCCTATGGGTCATACTGTTATCTGAATAAGGGGCTAAGGCCCAGTTTATTATAATCTGAAAAGGGCTCTGGCCCAGTACCACTGTTACCCAAATGGGCTTGCATATGTTTATTGATGTTGCATGTATTTTGAAATGGGCCTATGGGCCATATTGTTATCTGAATAAGGGGTTAAGGCCCAGTTTATTGTAATCTGAAAAGGGCTCTGGCCCAGTATCACTGTTACTTGAATGGGCTTAGGCCCAATGGGCTTGAGCTGACTTGGACTTTGAATGGGGTTTCCTTACACACTGAGTTTTCCCCAAACTCACCCCTTTTATTTTCATCCACGCAGGAAATCCCCAACCATAGTGGGCTTGGAGCTGTGAGGGAATTCGGAGTGGCCACCCGTTCTGAAAGTTTGATTTTTCTTCTGGTGAATTGGACATCCTTTTATTTACGTTTGAAGTTTTGGGTTTTTAAATGTAATAAGGCCGCTTAATTATTTTTGATGGTTTTAATATGTATTACTAAGATAGGTAATACTTATTTTAACTATTGAAATTGGATAGCTTTAGGGCGCGTTTTCAAAAACAACAGTTGATTTCAAAATAACACGACAACAAGCAAAGCTTCCGCAATGAAAGCATTTTCCAAAATTAATCACTTTTTCTAAAAATGACTTAATCAAATTGGTTTTCTAGAAATATCCATGACGTTAAGGTGTGGCAATGGCGGTATGCATGTCTAGGATTGGATCCGAAGGGAGCTTGGTACTTAAGCAGTCCGATGGACTCACCACCTCTTTTCCGGTTTCCTACCTGGTGCACAGCTTCCATTCACTTTAACCCTTAATGAATTAATCTTTTGAACATCAAGTACGATTTTCTGGACTTAGAATGGAAAATTTTTTTTTTTACGTTTTGATGTGGCATGCCGGATCCGGCCATAACTTCTGGGCCGGGTTTGGGGTGCTACAAACAAGCATGCAAGTTAGGTGTGAAAGAGTGATTTGGTAATAAATCTTCTTGGGACAGCAGCAGTAACGTGACTTTGGAAAATCACCATAAATTGTGGGAGATGAATTAGAAGCTGAATAAACTATGTAATTAAAGCTTATTGAGTCTAGTTTCAAATGAAATAAACAAGAACATATTTTGAATTCTGTACAATGAGAAATTTGATTCGTAATGAAGAGTGGTCAGATTAGTCAAACAGTGAAACATGGGAAACTTTAAGAAAAATCTGGTATTGATTGGCCAAAAAAAAAAATCTGAAAATTTTATGGATAGAAGATATATGAGTCTATTTTCAGGGAAAATTAACGGCACTTGATTTGGAGTTTCGTAGCTCCAGTTATAAATGATTTAGTGTCTGTTGCTCAGGAAGACAGCTTGCAGTGAAATTATGATTATGTGGTAAACATTGACAAATTTGTTAATGAGTTGCTTATTGATTTCTTTTAAGCTTACTCTGATCTGTAGGTGTGATTAGCCGAATATTGTAAGGGGTTAATATGTAGTTCGTATTTGAATAGTTAGATTAACGTGTTAGTAATCCAATTGTAGGCAGTTCGTGTGTGGATCTCGTCAGCATATCGTCGCAAACAGATGTGTAACTAACACCCTCTTTCTTAGTCTAGATCGGCAAAAGTCGAAAAGCCGAAATGTCGAAAACCGGTATTTTGTAGATTTGCGAGTGTGCGAATGCTCGTGGGGTAAATCGATTAATGTTTTTGGTAAGCTACAAAATTTGGATTGCAAAGTGCATGATTTCTGTGCCCTCGATATTTTTGGGCTTAATGGGCCAAAATTGGAATGATGGGCCAACGGGCCCAATTAGGTAAGAACCCTCGATACGTGATTCTGTTAGTACGTGAAAAGTAGGAATATGCATGAAAAACCCTAAAATAGATAAATTACTGAAATACCTTTAAAAGTGGAAAATTTATAGTTTTACCCCTAGTAGATAAATTACCGAAATACCCCTAGGGTTAAATTGACCTAAATGCATGTTTGACTGTTGTTATTTACTGCATGCCATGTTGTTATTATCTGATGCATGGGATTGGGATATTGACGGAGGAAGTACTGAAAGTGGCTTGTCCACGTACTGGAGGCTTTGCCTCAATTCTTCGATAATCGAGCAAAAAGGCGCAATTGTGGAGTGTTAGGCTGGGTGGGTTGAACTATTCCTCACATGGAGTGTAGGGCTGGTACGGGTGGAGTGTAGTGGTTGGTGGGTTGAGTAGTCTCCCTAAATGGGCTTGCATATGTTATTGATGTTGCATGTATTTTGAAATGGGCCTATGGGCCATACTTTTATCTGAATAAGGGGCTAAGGCCCAGTTTATTGTAATCTGAAAAGGGCTCTGGTCCAGTACCACTGTTACTTGAATGGGCTTAGGCCCAATAAGCTTGAGCTGACTTGGGCTTTGAATGGGTTTTCCTTACACACTGAGTTTCCCAAACTCACCCTTTTATTTTCATCCACGCAGAAATCCCCAACCATAGTGGGCTTGGAGTCGTGAGGGAATTGAGTGGCCACCGCTCAAAGTTTGCTTTTCTCTGGTGAACTGGACATCCTATTATTTACGTTGAGGTTTGGGTTTTAAATGTAAGAAGGCCACTTAATTATTTTGATGGTTTTAATATGTATTACTAGGATAGGTATTACTTATTTTAACTGTTGAAATTGGATAGTTTTAGGCGCGTTTAAAAAAAAAAACAACAATTGATTTCAAAATAACACGACAACAAGCAAAGCTTCCAAATGAAAGTATTTTCCAAAATTAATCACTTTTCCTAAAAATGACTTAATCAAATCGGTTTCCTAGAAATATACATGACGTTAAGGTGTGAAATGGTGGTGTGCATGTCTAGGATTGGATCCGAAGGGAGCTTGGTACTTAAGTAGTCCGATAGACTCACCTCCTCTTTTCTGGTTTCCTACCTGGTGCACAGCTTCCATTCACTTTAACCTATAATGAAGTTATCTTTTAAAACACTAAGGAGGTTTTTCTGGATCAACAATATAAAATGTTTTGAACGCTTCGATGTGGCATGTCGGATCCGGCCATAACGTCTGGGCCGGGTTTGGGGTGCTACATTTTTATTATAGTATATACTTCTAACACTATTTTATTCGTGTATATATATATATTATTTTACGTACGAGTTCTTAATATTATACGTTCATAGTTTTTATTTCGTGTTTGATACTATTATTAGGTTTAATATATCGCATGCATTGTCATTATTCTTAATTGATGTGTTGTTTATATACCTTGATGTATTTCTAACCTTTATTTTTCTGTTGCTCGCCCATTTCGTATCATGTCGCTATTCGCTATGTTGGGTGAATATCAGTCGACTCGTGTTAAAATAGTATGTCCTTCTCGAAAATCAAAAATTGAAAGTTCTCGTCTTTTCAATCGGATCACGATCAAATCTTATATTGAACTCGTATTTTTGAAAATCAAGACAACACATGTTTATAAGATACCAATTTTGGGCGTCGCGAGGGTGCTAATACCTTCCTCGCGCGTAACCGACTCCCGAACCTAATTCTTCTCTGACTTTTAACGTAGACCTAAACTCGGCCTTCTTTTTGTTTTAAAAAGGAATCTAATAGGTGTCTGATCACACCTATAAAAAGGATCGGTGGCGACTCCCCTCTTTATTTTAAAATCAAACTTCAGTTTTCCAATTTTCAATAAATCGCCACAATTAGCGACCGAAAGCGAAAGTGAAATTTTTACGTCGCTACAGAGCTGAAGTGGAAAAGGTTGACGAAGTACACCTGACGTGCAAGTCAGGAAATATCAGAGAAAAATTTTTTTTAAAAAGAAATCCATGACCAACTGAAGCTATGAATATAATAAATCAGACAATAATCAGTGCAAAAACTTTAGAAAGGCATTATAACAAAAGGAAAATAACAGAATCCAAAACATATATAATTTTATGAAAGAGTATTTCCCAAGGAAAAGAACCAACCTGATGGTCTGGATTTTGGAATACATAACTCTTCGGCCTCCTAACATATAAACCCCCGTTTGTAGGGGTCAAAAGACCTGTCAACTCACAGCATAGCCAACTCTTATAATCCAGTTTCAAAATTAAAAGAGAACCAACAGTTTATTGAACTCATAATGGCAGCCTATTTTTTCTTATATGAACAATGCCACTTGCCCATCATAAAAGCCATTTTTTCCCCAAATATTTGCACTCCCTAAACATGGCATATATGGTAATCTAACCCAATGCTGAAAGTTGGCAAATTCATAAGGAAATTGAAGTTGAACCATTATCTGCGCCAGTTGAGGCAATGTACAGGCCAATTTTGGGCCACCCCCAAAACCCAATAACTAAACCTACTCAAAACCCATACCCATCTCATCCTAAACTAAGCCTAAACAACTAAACCCGAAGCCCAACTACCCCAGCCCAATAACCTAAACTCAGCATTCCACTTGCCTCCCCACTTGTACCGCAACCATGAAGCAACCCCATACCCCACTACAACAGCCTCATACCCCCACTACAACAGTCCCATACCGTCACATGCCTCCACGCACGCGTCTGGTCCTCCATGCCCTGCAAAAACAACAGACAAGCAAAGCAGAAGCAAGAATAGCAAAAAATAATAACAAAGTGTAACAAAATAGGCTATAAAAAGCCGAATGAAACACTGTAAAAGGGCTTTTTTTTTCTTTCTTTCCTGATGTTTTCGATAGTTTAAAAACAAAAAGCAGAGAACACACACATCAGCTTTTAGGAACAACAATAGATCAGTATTAATATTATCAAAACCCAGATCAAGGAAAAAGGTGAAAAAAACCTATTCTCTTTCATATTACCGAATCATTTTTTCTTTTTATTGGCTTTTTTTTCTAGACTCTAATACATTCATACATATATATATATACAATATTATAAAAATATAAAAAAAAAGTCAAATTTTTACCTTTCCGGCCACCGCGTGCGGTGGCCATGAAGACCTCCGTGACGTCCAATGACCGCCCCCATAGCCGAGCTCCCCCTCCCTTTCTTCTTTCCCGTTCCTCTTTCTCTCCTCCTTTTCTTTTTTTTTTTCTTTCTTCTGTTTCAAATGAAAAAAAACAAAAATTTGGCTTATATAGGGGTCCAAAACGCACCGTTTTGGACCCCCCCCTAAAGCGTAAAACGACGCTGTTTTGATGCGGGTCGGGTCGACCCGACCCGTCCAACCGAGGATCCGCGTGTTTTTAAAGGAGGGCTATTTGCGATTGGCCCCTCCGCTTTTCAACGTTTATAATCAAGTTTTTTATATTTTAAATTCGCCCATTGTTTTGCCTCGATTTCATTCGGTCCCCATGCTGCATGCGTTTAGCATCTGGATTTATTGTGCTTTTGACCCTCCTAGTTATGCGCGTGTTGTAATTAAGTTCCTCCTCTTTATTTCCTTTTTAAATTGGCCCCATAACCGTTTTTATTTTAATTTCAGTCCTTTTCCGTTTATTTTCATATATTTATTAAATGTCCTTGTTATTTTTATA
Source organism: Gossypium arboreum (assembly GCF_025698485.1). NCBI lineage: Eukaryota > Viridiplantae > Streptophyta > Magnoliopsida > Malvales > Malvaceae > Gossypium > Gossypium arboreum. The sequence goes on along the minus strand of NC_069073.1, from coordinate 5,214,966 downwards.
ATTAGTATTGTTATTATTATTATTATTATCGTTGTTACTATATATATTGGCATATACTCTTATTGTATGCGTATGTATGTATGTATTCATATTTAGTTTTTTCTAGTTATTTTATTTTAGTGTTTTAATGCTCTACTTGTTTTCATATTTCAATACTATTATTATACTTATTATTAATATTGTTATTATTATATGTATGCTTAAATATATATATATACTCTTATAGGTAGGTTTATTCCCATTATTTTATTACTTTTATTGTATATGGTGTTTTAATTATATCATATTGTTCTCTTTGTGTCTCAATACTATTACTATTGTAATATACTGAGTGTGTGTTTTGTTATATGTATATATTATGTGTATTCTATATTTATACTACGTACATTACTATTTTCGTATTATGTATATATTAAATATTGTGTTATTTATGTATTTTATTCTATAGGTATATATCTCTTATGTATATATATAAGTACATCTTTATGTAATATTATTACTACTAATATTAATATGTTTTGAACATTGAAATTATGTATACATATATATATATATTTTAATTATTTATTACTATGTATATACTCAATATTATTAATTATTTATTTTATCACTACTAGCTCAAATAATATATGTAGTACATTTCCAACATTATTATTACTTATATATGTGTGTGCAAAATATATTATGTATATATTCTTAATATCACGTATATATATTCATTGTTTTCTCGTATTCAATATTATTATTACATTTAGTCTTGCATGCACGGTTATTGTTTTAATATTTTTGTTATGTTTGTCATTTGCTTCAATATGTATACCTAGTCCTTTCATTTGTTTATTTATTTCTGTATTCATTATGTCCTACACGTTTTAAAAATCACGTTCTTGTTTCTAAATTAATTTCGATAATCAAAGGCAACATATCGGTTTAATACCAAGTCGACGGTTCCATTGCTATGTTGAGTGGAATTTGTCGGGTCGTGTTTAATCTGTATACCCTTCTCAAAAAAAAAAGGAAATCAAAAATTGAAAGTTTTCGTCTTTCGAATCGGATTACAATTAAATTTTACATTAAACTCGTATTTTTGAAAATTAAGACAACATGTGTTTATGAGATACCGATTTTTGGGCGTCGCGAGGGTGCTAATACCTTCCTCGCGCGTAACGGACTCCCGAACCCTAATTTTTCTCTGGCTTTTAACGTAGACCTAAATTCAGCCTCCCTTTTGTTTTAAAAAAATGAATCTAATAGGTATCCGATCACACCTAAGAAAAAGGATCGGTGGCGACTCCCTCTTTATTTTAAACTCAAACTTCAGGTTTTCAATTTTTCTAATCGCCACAATTAGCGGCCGAAAGCTAAAATTTTTACGTCGCTACAGGCAAGTAGCATTCTCTTTAAGATTATCTGTGGTTAGTTTGGATGGACAGTACTTTTACCTGTTGTTATCATAAAAACAGTGGTGGCGGTGAGATTAGATATTGTAGCGATATATACTGTAGTGTGAGAGAAAAAGTAAACTAAACGTATCACACCGCACCTAATCGTCCATCCAAACACACATATTTCATCAAATTTTAAGTAAATAATTGAAATAAGATATTATTTGCATGGTATCCTATCTCACACAATCCTTTACAAATAAATATATACAGTTAATGTAATTCAATAAATAAAATAAAAATAATAAAAAACTATAATTAATATATTTATGCTAATAGTTGTTAACCTTTAAAATTATTTCTTAAAAAAAAACAATAATCATGGAGTTGATCCAGCTTACCCCCATTTCTGCTCCTGTTCATTTTCTTAATAAAGTAAAAAGTCCGCAGCTAGTGGAAGGAAATGTACCATTCAACCGTGAGAATCTATTTTTCAAAAAGATAGAACTAACTAATTATGTGATGTAATAATACTTATTTAGGAAAATATTATTTTAATTATGTACTTGATAATATTATTAATTTATAGTATTAATTGTGGTTTGAAAATTAATTATTATTATTATTTAATTTTGTTTTTTCATAACACAATTAGTAATTATCTATTCGCTTTGATTGTTTTTAATTTTAATTGTTAATATTCTAGCTTAATAATATAATATTATTATATATTTAATTTGATTTATTTATTTATTTATAAATAAATCATTACAATATATATAAAAATAATGTAAAATATAAATTTAATAGATATAAAATAAACTCAATTAAACAATAAAAAGTAATAAATTCTCAAATGTTTCCTAAAATATTTTCAAGAAATCTACCAAGTAACGGAAAATATTTTATAAAGATTCATCCAAACACCGAAAATATTAACTTTTCTAGAAAGATAAGTCATTTTTCAGAAATCATTTTATGTCTTGAAATTAATCTATATGTTTTTGTCTTGAAAGATAATCAAAATTTTATGTCTTGAAACACTACATAAGTCTTGAAATTAATACATAATATTAATTATTAAGTTTGGTTAATATATGATTTTGAACTTAATTAACGATAACTAAAATTCCAAAAAATTATTAATCAACCTCCGACCGAACTAAATTTTACCACAGGCCGATTAACCAAAAAAAATTGATTCAATTAGTTAATTCGATTTTAACCGAAGTTAAAACACCCTAATTTGTCATGATTCATTTAAAACACATTATTTTATAATAATTTTTATTTATATTCTCTTTAAAAAACTGTTGGAAATAGATTTTGTGTCCTTTCTGGGCGAGCTCATATCACCAAAGAAAGGGATAGAATGTAGTCATACACTTATATCCCATAACTATTTTGATGGAACCATTTAGCCCTTTATCCAGCACAATTTTGCTACCAATGGTATAGATAAGTTGAATACTGTAAGCGTGCTAAACTGATACAAGTATACAGCTTATGTAAACTTTGGTTACACATAAAAATGTGACATTTTCAATAATTAGGGTTTTTCTAATAATTCATTATTTTCTAAACATGCTAGCTTTTTCTAATATTTTAATTAATGTATATTTACTTAAAACTATTTTCTCAAATAAATATGGGGCGTTTTTTACATAAATAAAATCATAGAATTATGTTTTTAAAGCTGTTAGGAAAAAAGTAAAATGTTTTTTAAACTAATTTTTATTTATATTCTTTTTAGAACACTGTTGTTAAAATATTTTGTGATCGGGACTCAACAATTTATTAGAAAAAAGAAAACTATATTAAAATGATCCCAGAAATCATTTTCAATTTTCATCTTTTAAAGGCAAAACATGGTTATGGCTACCAAGATCTGAATTAATAATGACTAGATAAGAAAAGAACAGAAAAAGAAGGGTTTCTTTTCTCCCTGTCATACTGGGTGCATAATATGCCGAGGACGAAAAAAGAAGGGTTTCTTTTTTCCTTGTCATACTGGGTGCATAATATGCCGAGGATGAAAAAAAAGGGTTTCTTTTTTCCTTCTCATACCAAAATATGAACCCATTTTCATTTTTTTTCTGGTGCTTCAACCTTGCACAATTTTACCTATAAAAACTTCTCAGTTTACGAGTAAAAAGTATCGAAGCCTTCGTCTCAAGTTTTCTCAGTGAATTCACCTATTTCTTCTTAACCTAATAAGCACCGAAAAGAAATGGCATTTCCTAAGAATTCTTCATCATCAAGATCTTCGTTGGGTTTCTCCGGCAAAATTAACATGGAGGGTGACGCCACAATTCTGGTATTGTTCCAGCTTGTCGATGTCCTTTCTCTTTTTCTGTCCAAGCTCTTGTTTGATTACATCAAACGAAGAAACCGTGCCACTGTAGCTCCAAATCATCGTGCTGCAACCTCTGCTCCCACTGTCCCTGAAGATCATCTCCCTTCATTTGTGGTCAATGTCTCTCCTAATTATCATGCTACCTCTGCCACTGTCGCTCCAAATCATATTAATGCCATCTCTATGGAGACCGACGCTACTTTACCACTAGATTCGAATGGTTGATATGTATGGTTAGTTTCTCTTCCCTTTCTGGCTTTCATTTTTAGATTGCGTCAGGAAAAAGGTACAAATTAAACTTTTCTTTTTTGGTATTGCCTAACAAATTCATGGCAACAGACTAAAGCATAGGTCTTGCAGTCGTCTGGAGGTAGAGCCGCCCAAGGTCTAAAGCTGTAATGGAGTCAAAATATTGTTTTTCAATTTTTAAACCTAATTTTTTTCTAACTTTTAATGAAGTTAAGATCCCATGAGGACCCAAAAATGTCAAGAACAACCCTGCTGAAGCATATAATAATTTTTTTCAATAATGTATTTATCTGCAGATCACTCGGGCGGGTGGTACGGTAGCTGCGGTCGCAGGAGTTTGATGGTGTTTGGAATAAAGTTGGGTGCTTATGCTGCTACAAAGTGTTTTTTTCTTCGGTGAATAGTAATTAGGTTTTATGTAAGACTTTGTGCTTCGTTCTATGATGTAAAAATGGAAACTTATTTTATTTCTTTGGCTTTAAATATAATTTAGGTGTTTTTGGTTTTATTTGTGTTGTCATCCTTAATTTTGTTGACTGTTTTTCTTATTAAAATATTGATTATTGTCTTAATGAGCATGGGTGCATAGCCGACCATTTTACAGGTTGGATGTTTGGCACTTGGAAATGGTAATTCCTTTTTATTTGTAAAATTTTACATAAGCTGTCGTTGACGATGATCATTCATCATTTCTTAAGCTTTGGTTTTCTGCAAAAGAACTGTAATAGATTGTTGAGGTACCATCTTTTCAAGTTTACTTGATATCCTTATCCTATGCCTAGAATAGAGAACATAGGCACCTTCAACTGGCAAAATAATTAGTTCATGTTCTTCCTATGTGGCTTGGAAATGTTAAAACCAACTGGCAATGAAGAAGGCATTAGCATTAGAGACTACACAAAAATTCAAGTCAACTACAAGACTATGTAGACCTGACATGTGAGTAAGACAGAAGAATCTTTTTAAGAAGAAAAAAAACAAATCCATGACCAACTGAAGATATGAATACAGTAAGTAAGACAATAGTCTAGGGGCGAAGCCAGAAAAAAATTTTTGGGGGGCCGAAGGAAATTTTAATTTTTTCTAGTCTATATATTTATAATTTTTAAAGGATTAAATTAAATTTTTATAATTTTAAGGGGGCCAAAGTGTAATTTTACTTTTACTAATTTAAAATTTTAAAAAAATTTAAAGGGCCTAAATGAAAATTTCCCATTTTAGGGGGGGCCGGGGCCCATGCCTGCCCCCCTGGTTTCGCCCCTGCAATAGTCAGTGTGAAAACTTCTCCAAGAGTGATAGCATATTTGATTTTGCATATTTTACTTGTTTAAATAAATTAATTTTTGAAATAATTTTTGTTAAATTGACAATTTTATATTTAAATTCTGTAAGGAACGAAATTTGGATATTTTAAATAAAAAGTAAGTAGAAAAAGATAAATTGGTGTATTTTACCAGAGTCATATTAGTGAGATTTTCGTCAAGGGAGATAATGATTGGATTTAGAGGTCCCGTGCGGTTGAGGCTATTGATCAGAATTGGGTTCTTCAAAACATAAGGTTGTCGGGGTCTTGAATTGCTAACGCATGTATCGCGGTTAGACAATAGGTAACGTTTGATTTGCAGGTCGTATTGGAATCAACTACGAAAGGAAGAATTGGCGGTTACGACGTTCTTGATCTTTATAATCAACTTATGGTTTGGAAGAGAAAATCTATTTTTGAGAATCAATTCGGAACCGAAATTCACTGAGTTTAAGTCTAAGGTTTTATATTTCTATTTACAAAATTCAAATCCATTTTCTTATTTTATTTTATTTTTTATTAATATAATTATTTATTTTTGTTATCTCTCTTATTTAATTTCTAAACATTATTTAACTCTCCTAATTTATTTTATTTATTTATTTTTCAACAAGTTCGTTTTGAGCCGTGGGCACGACTATTGCCATGACAGAAATCTTGTTTACAAGAAAAAATGAAATTAGAGACAACAAAATTCAATCATTTTGGATTCGACCCTACTACTCTTTACTACTGTTTAGAGTTATTTTATCTTAGGAATTTTTCTTTTGTGGTTTCGACGCTCATCAGCAAGGCAGTCCTCTTGAACAATTAGCTTCTTTAAGAACGGAAGAAACATATAAAAATATATAAAATTTATAACTTTTGTCAAATACAATTATTAGATTGGACCAACAAATAACATATGCACCACATTAAAAATTATATAAAACTTGGATACTAATAATATATTAAGCCTAAAAATACTCACTTAATAATGATGTAACAAAAAATAATATTATAATGGATATGAATTTAACGAGAAAATTTTATAGTGTTAAAATTAGCATAAACATTTTAATCATAATAAAATATTTGAACTAACTAATGATATTATAAGAATATAATAAAATAAATCTTTATATACACCCATCATAAAATAATTTTTGTGTTTATTTTCTAAACAATCTTTATATAGACACATCAACATGAAGGGTGCCATTGTCGCTTCAAATATGAAAATATATTATGATTAAAATAAAAAGTTTATACTAACACGAAAGATGTATATGAAACAAACTGTTTCACCTAAGCATCAAGTTCATCAAACAGACCGTTTCACCTATCAATCCCAATCAAGCTTCTTCCTCAACGTTCACCATGGTAAGGCTGCCCTTAAGCACTAGTTCTGATGTCTAGTTGGAAAAAAAATGAGTCTTGTTGGAATCAACATCAACGACACCATCTTTAATTTTGAAGGGAACTATAACATTTTCTTGGTTGAAAGGAACTAAATAAATTAAAAAAAGATAACAGTAATTAAAAGCTATTTCTTCAAAAAAAGGGAAACGCAGAAAAACGCGTCTAGCTCATCGCTTTTTTTCCTAATGTCAGTTAAAACGTCTTTACATAGAAGCATTTTAGTAAAAAGTGTCCACGTAGGTGTGCTTTTCCAGTGTTTTTCCATGCCACTTAGGGTTTTTTTCATTTTTAATTATTTAGGGTTAAGGCTTGGGCAAATGTTAGGGTTTAGGGTTTATAAAATTAAGGTTCAAAATTTTTATTTTTAAGTGTTAAGCTTAGGGTTTTCATTATTTTTTAAGGTTTAGGGGTCTGAAAAAACTAATTTGTACAGGATGGATTCTGAAAAAAAATAGTTTTGAGAGGATGGGTGTACGGGCCCAATTTTGCCCGGGCCCGATATAATAAAACTAATTTGCCCGAGCCCAAATCACAAAAAAAACAACAAAAACAGTCCAATAAAAAATAAACCTAATACCCAATTAAAACCCAATTACCAGCCTAAACACACACACACACACACAAAAAAAAAAAAAAAAAAACCCATTACAAATTAACCCAATACCCAAGCCCAATTCAAAACCCTAAGCCAATTATCTTAAAATTTTTCAACAATCAACCTTCAGCTGTAGCTCAGCCCCCAGGTGTGCTGCTGAACCTCTAGGCCAACCATTGGCCACCTTGCGGATTACCACCGTCGCACGCCCCACGCATGCCCCTCTCCTCCATGCGTCTGACACCCCTCAAAGCCTGCAAACAAGCAAGAAAAGAGGACACAAAAAGACAAAAACCATGTGCAAACAGCAAAGGAGATAGCAGAGAAACAATAGCAAAATCAGCTATAAAGCCTTGGGAGGAACCCGATTGAAAAAGGAAGAGGGGGGTGTTTAAAAGGGGGTTCTTCTTTTTTGATAGAAAAAAAGATTTTGTAACACAGATATTAGAGATCGAAACAAACATAAACAAAGGGTAGCAAGAAATCAAAAAGGTTGATTTTCACTTTCGTTCTAAGATCTGAGTTCATTTATTCTGTTTTTTTTTATTTTTCTTTTTTATATACGAAAATAGACAAAAGTAAAAGGAAAGAAATAAGGAAACCTCACCTGAAACCACGGACGCGTCGCCGGAGAACCTTTTCCATCGTGGCGATTGGGTTCGAAGGAGAGGGCCACGGGTTTCTCTCTTCACTCCCAAAGGACGTCGAGGTGCTTGGCCTTCGAAGGGCTCCCAAGCGGAGTTTAAATACCCATGGTCGCGCGTCGCCGGGCACCGAAAATAGTGGCGATACGGTGGACGGTGAGATAGCCCGATCGACTGAAGCAAAGGGAGAGGGAGAGAGGGCAAAAGGCCCTCAGTTTTTTTTAAAGAGAACTGAAATGAAGAAAAGAAACTAACTTAAATACTAGAGGCAAACGGCGCCGTTTGGGAGTGGGACGTCCAGGTGCCAAAACGACACCGTTTTGGACCTCCCACACGCGACCCGACCTACGCCCACAGAGGATCCGCGCATTTTGACCAAATGGTCTATTTGCGCATGGGATCCCTCTACTTTCTTTGCGCATTTCAATGTGGTCCTCCCTTCTTTTTTTATTTCAAATTTGCCCCAAATTTGTGTTCCAAAATTCAATATAGTCCTTTTTTAATTAATCAACCATTTTTTATTAATTAATCAACTTTATTTTATTATTAATTCTATTATTGCTACTTATTATTATTGCCATTATTCTATTATTTCTTATATTTTATCATTATTGTTGTTACTATTTATATCACTTGTTTTACATTATAGTTATAATCATTATTATTCTTTATTTGTTATTGTTGTTATTCTATTACTGTCGTTATTGTTAATATTGGAGCTATTTTTGTCCTTATTATTTTATTGATATCATTGTTTTCTATGTCATTATTATTGTGTTATCATTAGTATCACCACTATGTCATCAAATCAATCAATTTTATATTAAATTTGTCATATTATATTATTTTATTTTCTTGTTTCTTATCTACATTATTATTACTATTATTATTGGCATTATTTTGAATATATCATATATTCTAAATCATTATCAATTTTAAAAATTTTGCATATATGTTATTTCTTCGAATCATCATACGTAGTATTCATTTTAAATTTTATATGTATCTTTGTACTCTAAATTATTATTATATATATATATATGCACATACTTTTTAAAATGGTTTTCATACAATGTTTTGTCTCAAAATTTTCTTTTCATCCCATTTATTCTAAATATCTTATACATTATGTATGATAAACCATCTTGCATATTTTAAGTTTTTACATGTTCTTTCGTTATACTATTTTATATGTAAACAATTTTAAATTCTGTTATTATTTATTACAAACATTTTATCATTATTTACCTTAAGACTTCATATATTACTTATATTAAATTTTTCACATACTTCTTATCGTTATGTATTTTGGAAGATTATTTTTACATTATTTATTTTAAATTTTTATATGCATGATTTATTTTAAATCTTTGTGTATATTCTATTTTAGAGTTTTATATGAATTACTTGGTTTAAATTATTTTTATGTTATTTACTTTAAAATTCTTTACATTTTTCACCACTTTGAATTTTATATATATATACATGTATATTCCTTTTGTTCCAAATTCCATTGCAAAATCGGTTAAATTATGTTTGGGTTTTAGATGACTGCACTTTCATTATATTTTGTCTTATTTGTTCGTTTATTATACCCTTATATGTTTTATGTTTCAAGTTCAACACTTTACCTGTTATTGTTATTTATTCATTTACCATATTGTTTTATTTGTCTTTTCATTATTTATGTTATTTATATATTATTTCTCTCATGAAATGTGTATGCTCAATACCATGTACGCTTACCTGCTTACCCATTCATCGAGTGGCCCATATGTTTAAAACATATATTGATTTGTAAAGTCTTGTCATCCCAACCGCGTCCAAACATTTCGATATTATGACTTTTATGGTGTATATTCGTTTCATTATTTGGATTATTAATCGCGATTTGTTTCTAACATATACCTCTTAAATATTTCATTAAAATTTTTAGGACCAAATTTAAAACAAAAGAAATTTTGAAAATAAGGCAATGTTTCGCGTTTTGGAACACCGAGGAATTGTGCCCTAACTTACGGGGTTTCGATTCTCTCATTGATTCTAAATAGCCAAATATCTTTTCGAGTTTTAAAACACATGAAATTTCAATTAAAATTAAAGATAAACTTGTGCTCGGAAGTTCAAGGTATCGTGTCCTAACTTACGGGATGTGATTCTCCGATGTCTCGAGACAAGGAAATCTTTAGCAATCGTTTTGATGCAATTCAAGCACTTTTAAACTCAACATTCATAAAAAAGGGATCGTATTTCAAAATTTATTTTAAATATTTTGATTTTCAGCATTAAGACACTAACTAATCAATTTAGTACCAATTTTTGGGTGTGTCGGGGGCGCTAATCCTTCCTTGCACGTAACCGACTCCCGAATTTGTTCTCTTGGAATTCGTAGACCGAAATGCCGTTTTAGTATACTAAAATTGTTTTATTAAAACAAAGGTGATCCGATCATACCAAATAAAGATCGGTGGCGACTCTCGTTTTAATTTTTGTTTCCAAACAAAGTCGACCCCATCCTTCAAAAAATGGTTTCGACAGCTTGGCGACTCCGCTGGGGAGCTCGAGAGTCGAGCCTTAAATTGATGATTTTTTGTCTTTTGTCAAAAATTGAAAATCGGTTTTAAATTTACTGCATTGCATGTTGTCTGTTATTTTCGCAGCTTTCTTCATAATATGTTTGCTTTAAGTGGTTTAATTCTTTGATGTATCTTTGCATATCGCATTGCATTATCGGTCAATTTCACCCTCTTCAGTGGAAGTGAAAAACTACTCCTTCGTGAGGTCTTCACCTCCGTATAGGATAGTGGATCGCTTTCGGGATACATCCGTACCTGCGTCTTCGTGAGGTTTTCATCTCCGTATAGCCGTAGGGAAATGTATTCCCCTGAATCGAACTCGGTCTGTATGAACCTATAATGGGTGAAGATCGAGGAATCTGCTAGTTCAGGTACCTTTACTTTAGAACCGAACCACATGTAATGAGCCCTAAAAGCTTACCCTAGGAAGAACCACACCAAACCCTAGTGGTTGCCCGATTAGGTGCTTATTTATTCCTTATTTGTTTTGAATTCTATTCTTTGTATATAATACTAACTTGCTATGTTTTGATTGTTTTTGCATGACATCTCATTATAAAAGGGTGTTGATTTACGATTCGGTTACTAAATAGAAGAGTTTAGCATGGAAAAAGGATTTCTTGATAGAGTGGAGGATAATGCGGCAGTCCGAGTGTGGTCCGAGAGAACGCAACAAGAGAAAAGAGATAGTTTGACTGAGGGATATGAGTCGGAGTTGTGGGATTTCACTCGCATTAATGTAACTCAGAACGACCTACAAGAGTTAAGGGATATATGGAATAGTTGGAATGGCGAAGCCAAACAACTCTTTTACTGTAACTACAGCGACCTACCCTATTTGCTCGATGTAAAGGTGGACAAGTACTTGTTCCGGGCCCTCGCACAATTTTGGAACCCCGCTTACAGTTGCTTCACTTTCAGAGGAGTTGATTTAGTACCTACGGTGGAGGAATACATGGCGTTACTTAATTGCTCGAAGATTCAGGCCGATAGGGCCTATTCAAGACCTGTCAACGTCTCTCCCTTTTTGAAAAAATTGATGAATATCACGGGGATGAGCGAGCAATGGGTTGCAGCTCGCATCAAGCAAAAAGAGGATAGTAAGTGTATTCCTTGGAAGAATTTGAGGGACTTGATTCTTGCGCACCCGGATTCGAAGAAAAGGGCTGATGTTTTTGCCTTAAGTCTCTACGGTTTGATCATCTTTCCTAAGGCGCTAGGACACATAGATGAAGCTGTCTCGGATTTATTCGATCGACTTGATAAAGGTACCACACCCGTCCCGGCAATCTTAGCAGAAACTTTTCGATCCTTGATTGCATGCCGGAGAGCGGGCGAGGGAAGATTTATTGGTTGCGTACAGCTTCTTTTGGCTTGGTTCCACAGTTATTTTTGGAAGGTGGAGAAGGTCTCCTATCGGGTATTCTCTAAGGATTATTCCCCATTGAGAGAATTAGTGGCCATATCGAGGCGAGACGACATTTCAGAAGAGAAATGGATAATTATTCTCCAAAATTTACGGGCCGAAGACGCTGAATGGAGGACTCCGTGGTTGATTCCTGACGAGATCTTATATAGATACAGTGATTTTGACTGGGTCCCTTTAGCTGGAATATGGGGAGCCGTTGGATACGCTCCACTGATGGTGTTAAGGCAATACCGATCAAGGCAGTTTGTACCGGTGACACGAGGGTTGGCATAATGTAAGTTCTCCTATAAAGACAACAATTATAAGAAGAGGGTTCGTGAGATATCAGATGCATAGAACCAAACTCGAAGAATGAAAGGATTCACCACAGGCCCGATGACAACCCCCGAGTATGAATGGTGGTGGGGTAGGAGAGTCAACGACAACATCCCTAGGTAGAATCAAGGGAACACTCAACCGATAGAGGAGCATTTACGGGTCATCCCGTCCGAGTTAGAAATCATTAAGCAAGATTTTGAGAAAAGGAACTCGGAGTTGGGGAAGAAGATAGAGTAGCTAGAAGAAGAGAAAATGAAGTTGGGATTAGACGTCGATATCCACAAGTTAGAGGCCGAGAAGTTAAGGAAAGGAAAGAACAAGGCCGAGGAAGATTTAGATAGTCTGAAAACTGATTACAAGAAGCTTCGTATGTCGATAAGAACTGCTGGATTAGGTAAAACGTCGGAGCAATGGCATCAAGAGATTAAAGAGGAAAAGACTAGAGCCGACCATTGGGAGAAAATGTTTCAAGATGCCCGAGTACGAGAGGACACTCTAAAGAAAAGTTTGTTAGAAACCCAAAATGAAAAGGAGAAGTTACGAGCTCGGGTAGCTGAATTGGAAAGATTACTTCGGCAACATCGTAGCCATAATTCGGTAATTAAGCTGAAGGCTAGTTTGAGCAGGATCGAAGAGTTGAAGGGGAAAATAGAAGAACTCGAAACCGTACTGCGAGATAGCAAAATTCGAGTGGAACTTCTTGGGACAAACAATGACCATTATATAGAACAGCTTCACCACTCTCGAAACCAAATTAGAGATAGAGACTATGTCATGGGTAGAGCTGTAGCTCAGGTTCGGGAGGTACCCGATCACTTGCAAACCTTGACAGTTCAGGCTGATATATTGAGCTTAAATTACGAGTCAAAATTAGACCGAGGCCGAAGCTTAGCTTGGCTTCTTAGGAAAGTTAAGACTTTGGGCATTAGGGCGAAGTCGTATGTGTAATCATCTGTTCTATGTAAAGAAAATTTTTTTCTAGTGAAGTTCTTCTAATGAAATTGAATTGGAATCAACGCCTCTTTTTGCATTCATTCATTGCATGTACATGTCCCATAATTATTCGCTAAGGTTAAAATCATATAATTCGCAGTTGCAACACTTTAAATCTGGAACCACGCCATTTGTATAAAACGCGTCGACAAGCTAGAGCAATGGAGGCTGAGTTCAATGAAAGAATCGAAAGGATGGAAAGAGTCCAGAGGGAATTACAAGAACAACTGGCTAAGTCACAGCAAGAAACGAGGGATTTGATAGTAAGATCTCGAGAGGAATCACTTGAACAGAAAGATCAAATGGATAGGATGATGGAGATGATGTCAGTTTGGGTCAAAGGAAAAGGACCCATGCAGAACCCCGACAGTATGGAACCTCAATCAAGAATTAATCATGACCAGGATCCACTCTATCCCCCAGGATTCACTCCACCGCATGCCCACGTGGCACAAAGAGGGTATACTCAAGGGGAATCCACAGGCTTGGAACAACGACCTATGCCATTTGCTCATCTAGGGCAATGAACATTTATGTCAAATCCCGGAGCAACCCCTGTCAATCCTGTAGTTCCAGATTTAGATGATCCAGCTGAAATAGCCAAGTTGAAAATAGATGATTACGAGTCTCAAGAGAGGTATAGGAGCTTGGAGGAAAGACTTAAGGCAATAGAAGGCACTGAAGTCTTCTCTGCACTAGGTGCTAAAGAACTCAGTTTGGCACCTGACCTAATTCTGCCTCCGAAGTTCAAGGTGCCTGATTTTGAAAAGTACGATGGGACAAGATGTCCAAAAGCACATCTTGTCATGTTTTGCCGAAAAATGACCGGTTACGTGAACGAAGATAAACTACTCATACATTGTTTTCAAGATAGTCTAGTAGAATCGGCTCTTTGGTGGTACAACCAGCTCAGTAAGGAAAGGATCCGGTCTTGGAAAGACTTAGTGTCGGCATTCTGTGAGCAGTACAAGCATGTATTAGATATGGTGCCTGATCGGATGACTTTACAAATGATGGAGAAAAAGCCGTCAGAAACTTTTAGACAGTATGAGCAAAGATGGAGGGACGTCTCAGCCCAAGTAGAACCCCTACTAACAAAAACGGAGATAACCGTCCTCTTTATCAACACCTTAAAGGCGCCGTTTTATGACAAACTAGTGGGAATTGCCACAAAAAAGTTTACGGATATTGTAATATCCGATGAGATTATAGAGAACGCCGTCAAGAGCGGTAGAATGGAAGGTTAAGAAAGTTCAAGAAGGGTAGCACCCATGAAGAAGAAAGAACCAGAAACCCACATGGTGGGAATGGGAATCCGTTATACCCCTAATCCGTATCCAAACCAACCCCGACCTCGAAATTATCCACCTCCGAAATTTTATTATCCTCTTCAAACCCCTCACTACCAAACACCGTCTCCTTACTCTTCTTACCCCGTTTACGTCATAAGTAACCCGAGACCAATCGTCACATTCCCACAAAATACAATACCCGCCTAAGGTCAACCCAAAAACGAGCAGAGGCCAGCAAAACCCAATTCCGAGAGACCACAATTTACCCCTATTCTTGTGTCATATGGGGAACTGTACCCAAACTTTTGGAGAAGCAATTGATATCCCCGCATTATATGGCACCCTTGAGGCCCTCATATTCGAAATAGTACGACCCAAACGCTAGTTGCGTGTACCACGCCGGGAACCAGGGACATTCTACGAAAAACTGCCTTGCCTTCAAAAGAAGAGTTCAAAGACTCATCGATGCGGGTATTCTGCGATTTAATGGTACTGGCGGTACAACAGGGAACCCATTCCCTAACCATACCGAAGGAAATGTGAGCACAGTGGGGAAAGAAGATGAATGGCAAGTCAGAAGATGTGTTTCAGAAATAAGGATGCCTCTGCAGAAAATCTGGGAGGCACTGGTTAAGAATGGATTGCTCTGTCGCCCCGACGATAATCTCGGAAAAGAATGTCAGGTTTTTTGTGATTTTCATAGAATTGTAGGGCACGACATTCAATCATGTGAGGAATTTAAAAGGTTACTACAAGACCGGATAGATAATAAGGAGATTGAGATCATTAATGAATGAGAGGCCAATGAGAGAGAATTATGTGCCTCTGACAATCAATTGTCAGGTTTTCCGTATAGCGCCGATCGACCATTCGTAATTTATTACGATGCAAGGAAGGAACCGGTGAAACCAAAAATGATAATTGAAGTACCATCTCCTTTCCCCTACAAGGATAATAAAGCAGTACCATGGAAATCGACGTCAATATCGTCACACCAAGACGAAAAATCCAAAGTCAGAATCGGAAGCGTTGAAGAAGTAGGTCATTTCACTCGCGATGGGAGATGTTATTCGAAAGAAGTCGAACCAGTGAAGACGAATAGTGATTTGAAACAAAAAGGAAAGGCACCAATGTATGAGGCTGAAACTAAGCATGAAACTCCGTCCGAGCAACAAAAAACTAAAGAGCCGGTGGATGAGGAAGAAGCACGGGAATTCTTAAAGTTTATGAAACATAGTGAGTATAATGTGGTGGAACAATTGAGCAAGCAGCCAGCACGAGTCTCGGTATTGTCTCTACTGTTAAATTCAGAACCCCACCGGAACGCCTTGTTAAAGGTGTTGAATCAAGCTTACGTGGCAAACAATATATCCGTTGAGAAGCTTGACAGATGGGTGAATAATTTAAACGCGGATAATTTCATTTCTTTTAGTGATGATGAAATACCGCACAATGGTAAAGGTCTGTAAAAGCATTGCATATCACAACCCGCTGTAGGGGTTACATAATACCGAACGTGCTTATCGACAATGGATCGATACTCAACGTCATGCCTTTGGCCACACTTTTCAGGATTCCGATGGATTTGTCTACCTAAGGCCTTGTCATTCTACAGTAAGGGCATTCGATGGAACAAGACGAGAAATCATGGAAAAAATCGAGATCCCTTTAGAAGTGGGTCCCTACATATACAATGTTGAATTTCAATTCATGGACATTACACCATCATATAACTGCCTTTTAGGAAGACCCTGGATCTATTCCGCCTGAGTGGTCCCATCATCCCTCCATCAAAAGGTGAAATTTATCATGGATGGTTGTTTGGTCACTGTCGAGGGAGACGAAGACATTGTCGCATCTATCTCTGCTGATGCACCATACCTTGAAGTAAGCAAAGACGCAGTAGAATGTTCCTTCCGATCCCTTGAATTTGTCAATGCCACATTTATCATTGAGGGTAACAAAATTCCCGAGCCAAAACTGTCGAGAAATACCAGGATGGGTATCAAGTTGACTATAGGAAGGGGAGCTCGAGCGAGAAGAGGTTTAGGGAGATATCTGCAATGAATAGTTAGGGCTCTAAGGCCAGTACACCACAAGGCCCGATACGGTTTAGGTTTCCAACCGGACATGCGTCAAAGAAGAAGGCAGTGGAAGAAAGATCAGGAAAGAAGGATCGCGAGAACCTTAGGCCGAGAACCAGAATGGGAGCCTATGGAATTCCCTCTTTTGTCAAGAACATTTATGTCTGCGGGAATGATATACCCGGGGCGGGATAATGCACAAGGCACAATGTTAATGATCGAAAAGGGTTTTTAGAATATTAGTATAAAAGTCATTGACAAAGGAGCTAACGCAAGTAAAGACGTCTCGAGGATACGCACTTGTCCCCTGGGTTTCAGGTTGAACAATTGGACTGCCGAGGACCTTCTTGTAGTTTTTAAGTCTTCAGAGTAATGCTCAAACATTAACCCTCTATTGTGTCCTAGGATATAATAGAATTCTTTTGTAAGAGCTTGCATTCGCTCTTTATCATTTAAATGAATATTAATGAAGATGCATTTTGTCACGATCTTTCGCATTATCACTAATTTCATAATCATTTTCTCATTTCATAGCCAATCCTTACATTTGCCTCATGCCATGCCATAACATTTCTTTTGTTGGTTCCAATACTTGGATGCCCCTCTATAGTTTTCTTTTCCATTCAACTTTCAGGTGCTCAGATGTCAACAGCATGAACAAACCTGTTACGAGTCCTAAAATCGATTTTGAGAAGGTTGTTTGTTTAGGATAATTCGAAGCCGAAGAAAATGCTGAAGACTATGTCTCGTCTTCTGACTTGCTAAGAATGGAGGAACAAGAGGATAAACAAATTTTTCCTCATCAAGAATCTGTTGAAACAATAAATCTGGGAACTGAAGAAAGGAAGCAAGAAGTGAAGATTGGGACTTCTATTTCAGGGGGCACCAGGTATAATTTGATTGCTTTGCTCCACGAGTACAATGATGTATTCGCATGGTCATACCAGGACATGCCTGGATTAGATGAAGAGATAGTGGTCCACAAACTCCCATTAAAACAGGAATGCAAATCCATTCAGCAAAAGCTAAGACAACTGAGACCTGAGATGCTGTTAAAGATAAAAGAAGAGGTCAAAAAGCAATTCGATGCGGGTTTCTTACAAGTTTCCATATACCCAGAATGGGTGGCTAATATAGTCCCGGTACCAAAGAAAGACGGTAAAGTATGAATGTGCATGGATTATCGTGACCTGAATCGAGCAAGTCCTAAAGATAATTTTCCCTTACCACACATTGATACGTTGGTGGATAACACAGCAAAACATTCATTGTTTTCTTTTATGGACGGATTCTCGGGGTATAATTAGATCAAGATGGCCCCTGAGGATATGGAGAAAACTACCCTCATAACAATGTGGGGAACATTCTGCTACAATGTGATGCCATTTGGGCTAAAGAATGCTGGGGCAACATATCAGAGGGCTATGGTGACGTTATTCCATGACATGATGCATAAAGAAATAGAGGTCTACGTCGATGATATGATTTTTAAATCTCGAGGGGAAGAAGAGCATGTAGTGAACCTGAAGAAGTTGTTCGATAGACTGAGAAAGTTCCAGCTAAAGCTCAATCCGGCTAAATGTACGTTTAGGGCTACCTCGGGAAAATTGCTAGGCTTTATTGTCAGTGAAAGATGTATCGAGGTTAATCCAAATAAAATAAAAGCCATTCAAGAGTTACCACCTCCGCGCACGCAAAAGGAAGTCAGATGATTTTTAGGGAGGTTAAACTACATCGCCCGATTCATCGCTCAACTTACCAACCAATGCGACCCAATCTTTAGGCTTCTTCGAAAACATAACCCGGGAGAATGGAATGAGGAATGCCAGGTGGCCTTTGATAAGATAAAACAATATTTGTCTAGTCCTCCAGTGCTAGTACCGCCAACTCCGGGAAGACCATTAATTTTGTATCTGACAGTGTTCGAAAATAAATGGGTTGCGTACTGGGGCAGCATGACGAGTCAGGAAAGAAAGAAAAGGCGATCTACTACCTCAGCAAAAAGTTCACTAAATACGAGGTAAAGTATTCGTCTATTGAAAAATATTGTTGCGCTCTGGTTTGGGTAGCTTGGAGACTTAGGCAATATATGTTGTATCATACAACATGGTTAATTTCAAAGCTGGACCCAATAAAGTACATGATGGAATAACCTGCACTCTCAGGAAGAATGGCACGATGGCAGATGTTACTGTTAGAGTATGACATCGTCTATGTGAG
Source organism: Gossypium arboreum (assembly GCF_025698485.1). Classification (NCBI taxonomy): domain Eukaryota; kingdom Viridiplantae; phylum Streptophyta; class Magnoliopsida; order Malvales; family Malvaceae; genus Gossypium; species Gossypium arboreum. Next base: position 5,196,121 of record NC_069073.1, on the reverse strand, counting down.
CCAAAAGTCGATAAAAGGAAGTGCAATAGCTGACTTCTTAGCAACTCGAACAACGGAAGATTACGAGCCATTGAGATTTGATTTCCCATATGAAGACTTGATGTGCATTACAGAAAAAGAATGCGACTCACCAAAAGAGAAGTCATGGAAGATGAGCTTTGATGGTGCATCGAACGCATTGGGGTATGGGGTTGGAGCAGTCTTAGTATCGCCAGAAGGGAACCATTACCCACTCACTGCCAAGTTGAACTTCTTCTGTACTAATAACATAGTGGAATATGAGACATGTATCATGGGACTTCGTGCAGCTATTGAATGAAACGTCAAAACTTTAGAGGTATACGGAGACTCAGCCTTGGTGATTTACCAAATCCGTAGAGATTGGGAAGTGAGAGACTCGAAACTGGTTAAATACAGAGATCTAGTGGCAGAGTTGATTAAAGAATTTGAAGAAATAACTTTTAATTACCTCCCACGAGAAGAAAACCAATTGGCTGATGCCCTGGCCACTTTGGCTTCAATGTTCAAAGCAAACAGAGAAACATAAATAATGCCTCTTCAAATGAACATATATGAAGTCCCTGCACATTGTTTCAGCATTGAAAAAGAGCCAGATGGACGGCCATGGTTCCATGATGTCTTAGAATATATCAAGAATCGAAAGTATTCCGAACAAGCAAACGAGAACGACAAAAGAACAATCAGAAGAATGGCAGCGGGATTCGTTCTTGATGGGGACATCCTATACAAAAGAGGAAAAGATCAGGTGCTCTTGAGATGCATAGATGCTGTTGAAGCCAGAAAAATACTTAAGGATGTCCATGAGGGAATTTGCGGGACACATGCCAATGGTTTCACTATGGCCAGGAAGATTATAAGACTCAGTTATTACTGGCTGACGATGGAAAGTGACTGCATTAATTTCGCACGAAAATGCCACAAATGTCAAATTTATGGTGATAAAATTCATGTAGCCCCTTTGCCCCTTCACGTCATGACTTCTCCGTGACTTTTTTCTATGTGGGGCATGGATGTTATAGGCCAATTTCCCCAAAAGCTTCTAATGGATACCGATTCATTTTTGTGGTTATTGATTACTTCACAAAATGGATAGAAGTCGCATCGTTTGCCAATGTGACGAAGACTGTAGTTTGCAGGTTTTTGAAAAGGGAAATTATTTGTCGATATGGTTTGCCTGAAAGAATCATTTCAGATAACGCCTTGAATTTGAACAACAAGATGATGAAAGAAGTGTGTGAGCAATTCCAAATAAAGCATCATAACTCCTCGCCCTATCGCCCAAAGATGAACGGAGCTGTTGAAGCGGCCAACAAGAATATTAAGAAGATTATTGGGAACATGGCCTAGACATATAAAGACTGGCACGAGAAGCTGCCATTTTCTTTGTATGCATATCGCACATCTGTACGGACATCTACGGGGGCAACTCCTTTCTCTCTGGTCTATGGAATGGAAGCTGTGCTACCTATCGAAGTGGAGATCCCCTCTCTACGAGTCTTAATAGAGTCGAAATTAGAGGAAGCAGAATGGGTTTGAGCTCGATATGACCAGTTAAACCTCATCGAAGAAAAACGTCTAAAGGCAATTTGTCATGGACAGATGTACCAGAAAAGAATGATCGCGGCTCATGATAAGAAGGTACGGCCAAGAGAATTCCACGAAGGAGAACTCGTGCTGAGAAAGATTCTCCCAATACAAAGAGAACTGCGAGGAAAATGGGGACCAAATTGGGAAGGACCATACGTCATAAAGAAGGCATTCTCAGGTTGAGCTTTGATTCTCACCGAGATGGATGGGAAGGAGTTACCGAATCCAGTGAACTCAAATGCTGTAAAGAAATATTATGCTTGAAAAAAGAAACCAAGATGAAAACCCGAAAGGGGCATCTTAAAAAAAAAGGGAAAAAAAAGGGAACATGGTGAAAACCCGAAAAGGGCGTCTTGATTAAACACAAAAGATTAGGATGAAAACCCGAAAGGGCATTCTAATGAAGTAAACCCGGGCTTAAAGAATAAGGCGTTTTGAACGGTGGGTCAAATAGTGAGACTACAGTATCTGAAGCATTTCTGAAAGCTCGAAATCTTCTACGCAAGAAGCCATGCTCGAAAAGATTCTTGATTGAGGAACGTGGAAGAGTTCATGCATTGAATATCTAGAGCATTTGTATTCGTTGAATGCAATCCCTTTCCTCTTTATGACACTCTTTTACTATCATTGGTTAACTTTCTTTGTTTGCTACATTTGAAATGAATAAATGTGAGGTATCCTTTTGTCCCTACCTGACCATTTTCATACATCTCATTATGTGGTTCAATTGCATGATAAATAGTGAAATGACATACTCTAAACAAAAGAAATGTTAAGCATTACCCGGGTAAGAATTTGATAAGTACAAGAGTCTCAATGCAAGGAAAAAGCTCAACCAGGGGCAAAAGAGTGATATCTGAGAAACACAGATTATTCGTGAAGCTTGAGGACGGGTACGGGTACTGAAGAGAAAGTCAAGAGTCGAAGCAATGAACGCGGATCATCAAAAATCGTGACGAAAAAGGGATATATGACAAACATGCCTAAAGCTCATAGCATAATCATGTAGGCATAAATGCATTTAAGACAAACATGTACATATCATGATAACATCATGAATGACATATACAGGTACTCCAGCGGAGCAAGAGGATGCAATGTTAGGAAAAGACACTTGAGCTCCACCAGATGACATCTTTTGGTATGTGGATGTTTCATTTCTGTTTTCAAAAAAATCAACTCATAATTGCGAGAGGTGAGTTGAGCCTCGGGGCACACCGAGGTATTTTCAAATTCTACTTTCAAAAAAATCAACTCATATTGCGAAAGGTGAGTTGAGCCTTAGCTCACGTGTTGAGTCACTTTCAATTTCTATTTTTATGTCTGTTTTCTAAATCAACTCATATTGCGAGAGGTGAGTTGAGCCTCGGGGTACGCTGAGGTATTTTCAATTATTGTTTGTCAAAAAAATCAACTCATATTACGAGAGGTGAGTTGAGCCTAGGGGCACGCTGAGGTATTTTCAATTACTGTTTGTCAAAAATCAACTCATACTGCGAGAGGTGAGTTGAGCCTCAGGACATGCTGAGGTATTTTCGATTTCTGTTTTTCAATTTATGTTTTCAAAAATCAATTCATATTGCTAGAGGTGAATTGAGCCTCGGGTCATATAGCGAGGTATTTTCAATTTATGTTTCAAAAATCAACTCATATTGCGAGAGGTGAGTTAAGCCTCAGGTCATACGCCGAGGTATTTTCAATAGATGTTTTTTTTTTAATTTCTGCTTCTCAAAAAAAAATTAACTCATATTGCGAGAGGTGAGTTGAGCCTTGGCTTACACGCTGAGGTATTTTCAAGTTCTGCTTTTAAAAAAAAAAATCAACTCATATTACGAGAGGTGAGTTGAGCCTCGGTTCGCACGCTGAGGTATTTTCAATTTTCGTTTTTTCAATTTATGCTTTTCAAATTCTGCTTTTCAAAAAATCAACTCATATTGCGAGAGGTGAGTTGAGCCTCGGGTCACATGTCGAGGTATTTTCAAAATCTGCTTTTCAAATTAAGTTTCAAAAAAACCAACTCATATTGCGAGAGGTGAGTTGAGCCTTAGCTCACGTGCTGAGCTATTTCTGTTTTAATATCTGTTTTTTAAAAAAGTCAATTCATATTGCGAGAAATGAGTTGAGCTCAGGATCACATGCCGAGTAAAGAATAAAGATTGAAGTTAATCGAAGATACAGATTTTATATCCTTGAAGTTACAGTGAAGCTAATTGAAGTTTAATAGAGAAGATCGAGACTACAAATCTCTTCTCCTTAAACCCTCGAAGTTTCAGTAGAGAAGATCGAAACTACAAATCTCTTCTCCCTAAATCTCCGAAGTTTCAGTGTAGTAGGTCGAGGCTACAAATCCCTTCTACCTGAATTCTTATTTCCTCAAAGGTTTAGTAGAGAAGATCGAGGCTACAAGTCTCTTCTCCTTGAATTTCCGAAGTTCCAGTGGAGTAAATCATAGCTTGGAGCAGATCGAAGACAGCAAATCTTATTTCCCTGAAGTTGCAAAAGGTCAGATCAAAACAGATCCTATACCTCCGAAATTGCATGAAGTGGATCGAAGCAACAGGACGTGGTGGACTAGAACAAGGCGACCTGAAGAAAAGGAGCACTGAAGAAGTCAAGACTCGGCGAGACCGGACAAACTTGGCCTTTTTTTTATAGTCTTTACTCCATTCTTGTTACACGACAACGAGCAAAGAGGGGTAGCTGTACGGGCCCAATTTTGCCCGGGCCCGATATAATAAAACTAATTAGCCCGAGCCCAAATCACAAAAAAAAAACAAAAACAGTCCAATAAATAATAAACCTAATACCCAATTAAAACCCAATTACCAGCCTAAAAACACACACACACACACAAAAAAACCCATTACAAATTAACCCAATACCCAAGCCCAATTCAAAACCCTAGCCCAACTATCTTAAAATTTTTCAGCAATCAACCTTCACCATTTCGACCTCCGTGTGTGTTCTTTGAACCTCTAGGCCAACCATTGGCCACCTTGCGCACTACCACCGTCACACGCCCCACGCATGCCCCTCTCCTCCATGCGTCTGACACCCCTCAAAGCCTGCAAACAAGCAAGAAAAGAAGACACAAAAAAACAAAAACCATGTGCAAACAACAAAGGAGATAGCAGAGAAACAATAGTGAAATCGGCTATAAAGCCTTGGGAGGAACCCGATTGAAAAAGGAAGAGGGGGCGTTTAAAAGGAGGTTCTTCTTTTTTGATAGAAAAAAAGATTTTGTAACACATATATTAGAGATCGAAACAAACATAAACAAAGGGTAGCAAGAAATCAAAAAGGTTGATTTTCACTTTCGTTCTAAGATCTGAGTTCATTTATTCTGTTTTTTTTATTTTTCTTTTTTATATACGAAAATAGACAAAAGTAAAAGGAAAGAAATAAGGAAACCTCACCTGAAACCACAGACGCGTCGCCGGAGAACCTTCTCCATCGTGGCAATTGGGTTCGAAGGAGAGGGCCACAGGTTTCTCTCTTGGCTCCCAAAGGATGTCGAGGTGCTTGGTCTTCGAAGGGCTCCCAAGCGAGGTTTAAATACCCATGGTCGCGCGTCGCCGGGCACCGAAAATAGTGGCGATACGGTGGACAGTGAGATAGCCCGATCGGCTGAAGCAAAGGGAGAGGGAGAGAGGGCAAAAGGCCCTCAGTTTTTTTTTAAAGAGAAACTGAAATGAATAAAAGAAACTAACTTAAATACTAGAGGCAAAAGAAACCAACTTAAATACTAGAGGCAAACGGTGCCGTTTGGGAGTGGAGGGTCTAGGTGCCAAAACGACACCGTTTTGGACCTCCCACACGCGACCCGACCTACGCCCACGGAGGATCCGCGCATTTTGACCGAATAGTCTATTTGCGCATGGGATCCCTCTACTTTCTTGGCGCAGTTCAATGTGGTCCTCCCTTCCTTTTTTATTTCGAATTCGCCCTAAATTTGTGTTCCAAAATTCAATATAATCCTTTTTTAATTAATCAACCATTTTTTTATTAATTAATCAACTTTATTTTATTATTAATTCTATTATTGCTACTTATTATTATTGCCATTATTCTATTATTTCTTATATTTTATCATTATTGTTGTTACTATTTATATCACTTGTTTTACATTATAGTTATAATCATTATTATTCTTTATTTGTTATTGTTGTTATTCTATTATTGTCGTTATTGTTAATATTGGAGCTATTTTTGTCATTATTATTTTATTGATATCATTGTTTTCTATGTCATTATTATTGTGTTATCATTAGTATCACCACTATGTCATCAAATCAATCAATTTTATATTAAATTTGTCATATTATATTATTTTATTTTCTTGTTTCTTATCTACATTATTATTACTATTATTATTGGCATTATTTTGAATATATCATATATTCTAAATCATTATCAATTTTAAAAATTTTGCATATATGTTATTTCTTCGAATCATCATACGTAGTATTCATTTTAAATTTTATATGTATCTTTGTACTCTAAATTATTATTATATATATATATGCACATACTTTTTAAAATGGTTTTCATACAATGTTTTGTCTCAAAATTTTCTTTTCATCCCATTTATTCTAAATATCTTATACATTATGTATGATAAACCATCTTGCATATTTTAAGTTTTTACATGTTCTTTCGTTATACTATTTTATATGTAAACAATTTTAAATTCTGTTATTATTTATTACAAACATTTTACCATTATTTACCTTAAGACTTCATATATTACTTATATTAAATTTTTCACATACTTCTTATAATGTTATGTATTTTGGAAGATTATTTTTACATTATTTATTTTAAATTTTTATATACATGATTTATTTTAAATCTTTGTGTATATTCTATTTTAGAGTTTTATATGAATTACTTGGTTTAAATTATTTTTTATGTTATTTACTTTAAAATTCTTTACATTTTCACCACTTTGAATTTTATATATATATACATGTATATTCCTTTTATTCCAAATTCCATTGCAAAATCGGTTAAATTATGTTTGGGTTTTAGATGACTGCACTTTCATTATATTTTGTCTTATTTGTTCGTTTATTATACCCTTATATGTTTTATGTTTCAAGTTCAACACTTTACCTGTTATTGTTATTTATTCATTTACCATATTGTTTTATTTGTCTTTTCATTATTTATGTTATTTATATATTATTTCTACTGCGAAATGTGTATGCTCAATACCATGTACACTTACCCTGTTTACCCATTCATCGAGTGGCCCATATGTCTAAAACATATATTGATTTGTAAAGTCTTGTCATCCCAACAGCGTCCAAACATTTCGATATTATGACTTTTATGGTGTATATTCGTTTCATTATTTGGATTATTCATCGTGATTTGTTTCTAACGTATACCTCTTAAATGTTTCATTAAAATTTTTAGGACCAAATTTAAAACAAAAGAAATTTTGAAAATAAGGCAATGTTTCGCGTTTTGGAACACCGAGGAATTGTACCCTAACTTACGAGGTTTTGATTCTCTCATTGATTCTAAATAGTCAAATATCCTTTCGAGTTTTAAAACATGAAATTTCAATTAAAATTAAAGATAAACTTGCGCTCGGAAGTTCAAGGTATCGCGTCCTAACTTACGGGATGTGATTCTCCGATGTCTCGAGACAAGGAAATCTTTAGCAATTGTTTTGATCCAATTCAAGCATTTTTAAACTCAACATTCATAAAAAAGGGATCGTATTTCAAAATTTATTTTAAATCTTTTGATTTTCGAAATTAAGACACTAACTAATCAATTCGGTACCAATTTTTGGGCGTGTCGGGGGCACTAATCCTTCCTCGCACGTAACCGACTCCCGAATTTGTTCTCTTGGAATTCGTAGACCAAAATGCCGTTTTAGTAAACTAAAATTGTTTTATTAAAACAAAGGTGATCCGATCACACTAAATAAAGATTGGTGGCGACTCTCGTTTTAATTTTTGTTTCCAAACAAAGTCGACCCCATCCTTCAAAAAATGGTTTCGACAATGGGTTCGGAAGAAATAATTTTGACAAAATAAATTCAGTTTTGTAGAGAAAAAACACTCTAAATAAGATGCACAATCAACAAAGTATTGAACTTTAAAAGAATGTTTCTCGGGTTATCATTTGATCAGGGGCGAAGCTAGAACAATCTTTTAGGGGAGCCGAATGAAATTTTAATTTTTTATATTCCATATCTTTATAATTTTTAAAGGATTAAATCAAATTCTTATAATTTTAGGAGGGGTCAAAGTACAATTTTACCTTTATTAATTTAAAATCTTTAAAAAAAATTAAGTGCTTAAATAATAATTTTACATTTTAGGGCTGGCCCATGCCAGCGATTCACCACTGCATTTGATTAACATCATTAATGGTTAGCAAATTACTTGTTTCTCGTCAATAGTGGTCAAATGATGTTCAAATGATATACATTAATGGTTAACAAACTTGTTTCTTGTCAATATTAATTAAATAATGTTCAAATGGGTGTATGATAAGAAGCAAAAGAGAAAATATAAATGTTCAAAATGTCTAATTTAAATCTTTGTTTTTGAAAGTACAAACCATTTAATCTAAAACTTATAAACCAATAAAACAAAAACATTACAAACTCTTTCAATTACTACAATCAATTACACCCAACATGTAATTTTAATGAATTTTCAAATTCTCAATATTTTTCAAAAATTGACATTTAAATGTTCCAAAACAATGCAACAACAATTGTGTTACTATTTTTCAACTTATAATTTTTTTCTTCTGGTTTCTCATTAGGGAAGTTCATAGGAGAGTCATTGTGAAAATTGGGAAAGTTAACCCCCTACCTTGATTTTGATCACTTATCCACCGATACCTACTCTCAATGCAGGATTTGTCAAAATTTACTCGTCATCTACAACCAACAAAATCAAAGTTCGAATGTGTTTAGTATTATGTGTTTAAGATAAATCCAGCCCAAGCAGGACCCACTCCAACTGTCAATATTCCAAATTCTATGGAGTGCTTTATTATTATTATTACTGTCGTAACCATTTTTTGAAAAACGGGAATCGACTTTGATTTTGAAAATGAAAACGAATAGAGCAGTCGCCACCAATCCTTTTTGATGAGGTGTGATCGGATCACCTTAAATTAATCGTTTTAATAAAAGTTATGATTTACTAAGACGATAATTTTTTGGTCTACGAAAATCAGAAAATGAGTTCGGGAGTCGGTTACGCACGAGGAAGGATTAGCACCCTCGATACGCCCAAAAATTGGTACCTAGTTGATTAATTAGTATCTTAGTGTCGAAGATTTGAAAACTTGAAAGCATTTAAAATACGATCCCTTTTTGTATTAATGCTGATTTAAAAATGATCGAATAAATTAAAACGGATGTTAAAGACCCTCTCATCTCGAAGTAATAAAATGTCACGCTCAGTAAGTTAGGACACGACATCTCGAACTTCGAGAATGAGCTTGCCTTTATTTAAAATTCATGCATTTTAACTTTTTTAAAAGGATATTCGGTTAGTTAAGGTGAACGAGGAAAATTGAAACCCGGTAAGTTAGGGCATGTTTTCTCGAATTTCCAAACACCGAATATTGCCTTTACTTGCGAAAAATCTTATTTCGAGGTAACAAAATGTCATACCTGGTAAGTTAGGGCACCACACCTCGTATCTCCGAGAATAAGTATTTTTACTCGTATTACAATTCAAAAGAATATTCCGTTATTTAGGTTAAATGAGAGAAATCGAAACCCAGTAAGTTAGGGCATGATTTTCTCAAATCTCGAAACACAGAATATCAATTATTTTAAAAACAAAAATTAAAGTATTGGGTAAGATGTAACACAATTTGATAGTAAAATATAAATTAAATTACGGTACTAACATGCACAACATGATAAATGTGTTTATATAAACGATAATATATAAGATCGAAAAGAAAATAAAATAAAATAAACGAACAAGGCGAAAATAAAAAGGAAAAATGATAAGTCAATTGAAAATTTGAAACTGAAAAATATTAAACGAATGAGCAAATAGATATTGTGTTAAAATAAATTACAAAATGTGTTAATAATGAGAATAATATTAATAATAAGAGAAATTATGAATAATCTAAAGTTTATAATTATAAAAGGGTATGGATAAATAAATAATAAAATGATGGGATAAGATGAAATAAATGTACTTAAAGACATTAGGTATATAGATATAAAGAGAAATAATAGAAATGATAATGTAAAATTAATTAATTTAATAATGATAATGGCGTATAAGTAAAAACAAAATGAAATAAAATAAAATAATAATAGTAATGATACTACTACCAATAATAATAATAGTTAAAAATAATAATACTAGTAATAGTAATTACAACAATAATAATAGTAATAAAATAAGATGATAATAATAATATTAATAATAATAAAAGTAAAATAAAATAAAATAGTAATAATAGGAGCGTTAATAATAGTAATAATATAAATAATAATGTAGTAGTAGTAAATAATAGAAGGAATAATAATAATAATAATAATAATAATAATAATAGAGAACAACAAGTCAAAGATAATAATATAAAATGATGATATGTTAATAAGGACGATAATAAATAATAATTAGCAATACTAAATTGACTAATAATAAAACAATAAATAATCAGGAAAGAAAACATATAATATAATAATATCAATTTAACACTAAAATATCAATAAAAGTAATAACATCAATACGTTAGATTAATAATAAAGTAAAAATAATGATGATAATAATGTATTAGGTAATAATAATGGAATAATAATAGTAAATATAATAATTTTAAACCAATTAATTTAATTAAAATATTGAATATAACAAAAAAGGACTAAAATGAACCTAAAGTAAAAGTTTGGGGCCAATTCGAAAATTAATAAAGAAGAGAAGGACCAATTTGGGCACACGGATAACAAGGGAGGACCAAAATGGGCAATATCCCCTCCTCCCAAAACGCACAGCACCAAGAGGGACCAAATTGAAGGTCAAAATAAATTACAGGGCAAAATTATAAATAATGAAAATTTTAATTTCAAAACAATAAAAAAGCGAAAGGGCTAAAAGTGCAATTAGCCCTTCCATTAAAAACACGCGGATTCTAGGCCTAGAGCGTGTCGGATCCGGGTCGGCCAAGGCAAAACGACATCGTTTTGAGGCTTATGAACTTAAGCCAAAACGACGTCGTTTTATTTTACTATATAAGACAAATTTTTTTTTTTAAAACTTCACTTTTCTCCCCTCCTCTTCAAAAAACAAAACAAAAAAAAAACTCTCTCAAACTCTTTCAACTCCCCAGAGCTTCGACTAGCGGTCCACCCATCAGCCACCGCGCCGTCCGTAGGTTGCCGACGACTGCGCCACCGTATACGACGGCAGAAGGCCAAAAATCGCTCTTTTTCCGGCGAAATCAAAAAGGCAAGTTTTTTTTTTATTCTCTTGCTATATTTATGTATATATATGTATTATTTTTTAAAAATAAAAAGAGGAAGATATATATGCACGTATATGAGTAGATTCAAAAAAAAAAAGAAAGAAAAAAATAAAACACCTTGGTTGATCTGTTTGATTCTCTGTTTCTGCTTTTGTTTGTAATTTTTTTTGTATTCCAAAGAGTCCCCTTTTACAATCTAACTTCTAGGCTTTTATATAGCCATTTTACAAGAGATTTTTTTTATATAATTGCTGTCATTTCAATCTTTATTTTTGCAGGTGCAAGTGGATGGTGGCCACAGTGGCGGTGGTAGCAGGTGGCGCAGCAGTGGGCAGAGACTAAGGAGCAGAAATGGCTCCTAGGGTTTCTGTTTTCTCCTCTCTTTTTTTTTAATTATTGTGGGCTACGGTTTAATTAATTTGGGCCAAAATTGGGTTTCTACAGCTGCCCCTCTTTGCTTGTTGTCGTGTGACGAGAACAGAGCAAAGACTTCTAAGAAAGACCAATTTTGTCCGGTCCCACCGAGTCTTGACTTCTTTAATGCTCCTCTTTTTCAGGTAGCCTCATTTCAGTCCACTGTATCTTGTTGTTTCGATCCACTCCATTGCAACTTTAAAGAAATAAGACTTGTGATTTTGACCCACTCCACTGCTCCACTGCAACTTCAGGGAGATAATGTTTGTTTTGACTTGCTCCACTTCAGAGAGATAAGATCTGTTTATTCATAGCTTCAATCTGTTCCACTGCAACTTCAGGGAAATAAGATTTGCTATCTTCAGTCTGCTCCACTGCAACTTCAAGGAGATAAGACTTGTGACTTCAATCTACTCTGTTGAAACTTAAAGGAGATCTGCTGTGGCTTCTAGCCGCTCTGACGCCATTTCAGGGAGAAGAGATTTGTAGCTTCGATCTACTCCGCTGAAACTTCAAGGAGATACTAATGGTGGCTTCGAGCCTCTCCAGTGCCATTTCAGGGAGAATGGATTCATAGCTTCGATCTGTTTCCCTATTGCTTAGGGTGATAAGATCTGTAAATTCAGCCTGTTACCCTACTGCTTAGGGTTTAAGGCCCATCGCATTCGATTTGTTTCCCTATTGTTTAGGGGGTTAAGATCTGTAAATTCAGTCTGTTACCCTACTGCTTAGGGGTTTAAGGCCTGTCGCCTTCGATCTATTTCCCTACTGCTTAGGAGGTTAAAATCTGTAAATTTAGCCTGTTACCCTACTGCTTAGGGGGTTTAAGGCCCATCGTCTTCGATCTGTTTCCCTACTGCTAAGGGGGTTAAGATCTGTAAATTCAGCCTGCTACCCTACTGCTTAGGGGGTTTAAGGGAAGTTTTTTTTTATTCTCTTGCTATATTTATGTATATATATGTATTATTTTTTAAAAATAAAAAGAGGAAGATATATATGCACGTATATGAGTAGATTCAAAAAAAAAAAAAAGAAAGAAAAAAATAAAACACCTTGGTTGATCTGTTTGATTCTCTGTTTCTGCTTTTGTTTGTAATTTTTTTTGTATTCCAAAGAGTCCCCTTTTACAATTTGATTTCTAGGCTTTTATATAGCCATTTTACAAGAGATTTTTTTTATATTATTGCTGTCATTTCAATCTTTATTTTTGCAGGTGTAAGTGGATGGTGGCCACAGTGACGGTGGTAGCAGGTGGCGCAGCAATGGGCAGAGACTAGGGAGCAGAAGTGGCTCTTAGGGTTTCTGTTTTCTCCTCTCTTTTTTTTAATTATTGTGGGTTAGGGTTTAATTAATTTGGGCAAAAATTGGGTTTCTACAATTACATTATGATATAGTCGTGGAAGAAATTTGGGTAAAGTTGAAATAATTATGATTTTGATGTTTTGGGGTTAAAATTCATTGTGTTTTTGTATTTGACCACTTCCCTTGAATAATTTTCATTTTCAAGCAGGGCCCACGACAAGATATGATTGGTTTGGGAGAAGCATTTTGGCAAGTGAATTTATTAAAGAAAAGGAAACATCAGTGTTGTATAGTAGCTGTTGCCAAGCCTGAGCCATGTAATTAATTTTGGGCTTGCTTTTTATTTATTTTCAAAGTATGGGTCTGCGTTTTTGCTTTTGTAAGTTGTGAGGCATGCAAATTGCAAGCGATTCTTATCCTACAAATGAGCTTCAAATCTCCCTAAAAGTTTTCTGTCCCTTTCCATTATAGTTCACTTATAAAGATAATGCTTTACATAAATAGAAATGTCAATTAAAAAATATGATTATTAATGAAGCAGTATGTTTCCATTCTACTGTTGGAATATTTCTCTTTTTTCTTTCTTCTTGTATGAAAAACTTAACATAAAAGTTAGTGTGCAGAAAAGTCAAATAATAAAACATAAGAGTCAAGACTAGACCAAATGTTTCTCCCCTAATTTCCTTTTTTTTTTTGCTTTAATTATTATCTCAGTCAAAAAAATAAAATTAAAAATAAAAATGATGATATTATTTATCTCGGAGACCATAACTTCAAACCGAAGCAATAAGAGAGTAGAGAAAAAACCGCTTCAAGACGGCCGACATATCCTTGTATCAACACTCTCTCTTCCCTTCTATTTCTTTTTTCCCACTCAAACAAAGACCTTAACCTTTGCTTTTTCCTGGATCCTTTGAAATCGTTTCTCATTCTTTTGCCCCTCCCATTCTTAAGGTTTTCAGAGTGAGGATGTGTGTTTGTTACTCTTGACCTCAGCTTTTTCTGTTTTTAGTTTTTTTATGGCGAAGGCGAAAATCTCACATCAAAACCAGAAGAACGGTTCGGATAATGAAAAACCTGCTGCACAACCTACAACCAAACTCAAGCGCACTCGTAAAACTGTTCCCCGTCACTCTCCTCCCCAATGTAGCTCCACGTATCGAGGCGTTACTAGGTAATTATACATACATACATATATTTTATATATAGTTATAAGGGATTGGTGATCTTTCTTGGAGATTTTGTCCATTCAAGATATACGGACAGTCTCAATTCTATTTTATTTTGCTTTTTCTTGGCATTCTGTTTTGATTTCTCGATGGTTTCATTAATAAGGCACCGATGGACAGGGAGATTTGAAGCTCATTTGTGGGATAAGAATTGCTGGAATGAATCGCAGAACAAAAAAGGAAGACAAGGTAATAATACATGGTTTTATCCAACTTACCGGCATAGCTGTCATTTTTCTGCTCAACCTCGTGTTTGTTTGCATCAGACGATGAAACCGTGCCACTGTCGCTTCAAATCATCTCGCTACTATCTCTGGGGAGGCCGAGGTTGATGTAGAGGGAAGTAGACCAAGTCAGGTGTGTGAATCTATTTGAAACTTCTTTTCCCTTTGAAATTTGGGTATCAAATGGTCATTATTAAGTGCCAACCATATAATTTACTCATTATTATAAAAAAAAAAAACTTCTCTCGATTAACAAATCATTTTTCAAGTTAATTCCTAAAATTAATGGGTTTATCTTAAAATTTTTTTTTCTTTTCATTAGTTTTCTTCTAAATATAATATTTTATAACCCTTTTATTGATAAATTTTTTCTAAAGAAAATAGAAAAACCTTAAAAAACACTTTAGATTTACTCTTGTTGTTACCATTATGATATTTCCTTCAAGGTACATAAAATAATCCTCAAAGTTGGTCCTTGAAATAGAAAATAAAATCTAGAGTTAAAAATATAATTTTGAAAAATCCAATTGTTCAATCAATAATTATATAAGAAAACATTATGAACATTTAATTTTTATAGGAAAAATGTAAAAGAATTAATTGATAATGATTTTTAATTTTATAAATTGATTAAGAGATTATCATGTGTTCTATTTATTATTTGTTTTAATTTTAAATCCATAATAAGTAATTATACATATCACTAATAATATAATTTAGTGTTAAATTATTTACCAATGGATTAAAAAATTATTTTTACAAATATTAAATTATTTATATAATTTTATTATATATTATATATTTAAAATTGTGTTTTCTATTATTTTGATAGCATTTAGTTAATTTCTAACTTTAATTTCTTAAAACATAAACAAAAAGATTATGCAATCAATTGGATAATTTCAACTATAAATAAAGACAATTAATTTCTTAAAGCCATCTACTTTTGCTGATTGTGCATTCTATTTAGAGTGTTTTTTCTCTACAAAACTCAATCTATATCGTCAAAATTATTTCTTCTCAACCCATCCTCTTAAAACTATTTTTCAGAATTCATCCTGTACAAATCATTTTCTTAGACCCCTAAACCCTAAAAAATAATGGAAATCCTAAACTTAGACACTTAAAAATAAAAATCCTAAACCCTTATTTGATAAACCCTAAACCCTAATATTGACACAAACCTTAACCCTAATCCTAATCTTAACCCTAAATAATTAAAAATGAAAAAAAAACCCTAAGTGGCGTGGGAGATTTGAAGCTCATTTGTGGGATAAGAATTGCTGGAATGAATAGCAGAACAAAAAAGAAAGACAAGGTAATAATAAAGGTTTTATCCAGCTTACCCGCATCGCTGTTATTTTTCTGCTCAACCTCGTGTTTGTTTACATCAGACAATGAAATCGTGCCACTGCTACTGTTGCATCAGACGTTGATGTAGAGGGAAGTGGAGCAAGTGACGTGTGTGAATCTATTTGAAGCTTCTTTTTCCTTTAAAATTTGGGTGCTTAGTGTTAGGAGATTAGTAACATCTGATTTAATAATGATTATAAAAGGAAAAAAAAATACTCAATCTTAACGAATTGGACATAATTTTTTTAATGGACAATTAAAATGAAAAAAAAAATCTAAAGAAAAAAACTTGATTCCAGCTTTGATAAAAGATTAAATTAATTTTTAATTAATTTATTTAATTATTCTCTTTTATGACTTTGATAGTTTAGTTGGCTTTGATATGATGATATTAATATTGAAATTAATTTATCAAATAATATAATTTTTTAGTCCCAATACTAAATTTTCTTTCTTCAACTTATTAGTGTTTTACATGTAGTCAAATTTCTTAAACTTCCAATTTACATTTATAAGTCATTTATTTACACTTTCAGTTGCATTATCCATGCAATCAAATAACACAAACTGAAACACCCACGAGAAGAAAAAGTCCAAAAAAAGGGAAGAAGCATGAACTGTTGGAGAAAATGCGTAGCTGAAAAGAATTTGGTGGAATGGGGGCGTTTTGAACCTCGTGGAAGAAGTTGAGCGAAGAGGAGATAGATGAAGAAGAGAGGTACGAGCAAGAGTAGACAGATTCATGCTACTCTTTGCTATGGTTATGTTGAACGGGTTTTTATGAATTATCCACTCTCTATGCTGTGCGGGGAGTGTTACAGTTAGCGACAGCTGCACCAAGCATCCACTCTCAACACTTTGAGACCTTTGAAATCTTCGATAGTCATACAACACAGAGAAAGGCGGCCCTAACAATATCCCTTATCTCATCTCAATTATTTAATAATATTTCATCAAACTTTTAATTTAAAAATTTAATGTGTTAATGATAAATTTTTTATAAAATATTATTTAATAATTGAAATGGAATATAAAAAAAAAGTGATGTTCTATTTCCTACAATCTTTTACAAATAAATGTTCGGAGATTATGTAATTAAATAAATAAAATTAAATAAAAAAAGTAAATGCAATTTAAAATGATTACTTTAAAATTTCAAACAAAGAAGCTTTATATATATACACATACACTTGGGTTCATTGAGTGTGAAATATCTTGTTAAGATGTGGGATACCATTGCCGAGTGCCAATCATCCAATCTGTAAAATGGGTACCCATGCTCATGCTTATTACTTAACCAGCTTCTTCCCAAATTGGATTAAACAGATTTTATATATCTATTTATGGTTCAAAGAATTAAACTGATTTCGGTTGGCAAAAAGTTATAACGAATTAGCCTTTAAAAATAGATGTTTAAGAAATTTGACTACCTGTAACTCTAAATAATAAGTTCAAGGAAGAAAAATAAAATTTTATATTACTTTATAAATAAATTATTTGATAAATTAATTTCAATATTTATCCTCAGATTAAAAATTTCTATATTTTATTGACAATTGTTACTTTATATTCTATTTCAATTGTTACTGTACGTCATAAAATTTTAAATCTCTTTATTTGTTATAGCTTTTATCTATGGTATTAAAATAAATTAAACTATCAAAATCATAAAGAATATAAATAAATAAATTAAAAAATAATAAAATCTTATATCAAAGCTGGAATCAAGTTTTCACTTCTTTCAGATCTTACTAATCTCTTAACACTAAGCACCCAAGTTTGGAATAGATTGAAAATATTAGATTCACATCAGGTGTAGTGGATGAAGCTAACCAATTGATCCATTTCCCTCCACTGGCTATGTGGCATTGGTTTTTCTTAATTACCTTCTTTATTAAGACAATAATCAATAATTTAAAAAAAAAAAAGAGTAAACAAAATTAAGGAGTACAACACAATTAAAACCAAAAACACCCAAATCATATTTAAAGTCAAATAAATCAAATAAGTTCAATCCATTTTTGCACCATACAACGTAGCTCAAAGTCTTACATAAAACCCATCTAATCAGATCATACCAAGAGCTTTGATTCAGACAAAAAGCTTGAACTATCGAGGAATTAGTAACTGTTTGCTCATTTATATAATCAGTTATGTAGATACATCCAATTGAAGAACTATCCAGGATCACATATAATACACACCACTCTTAAAACTTAAACTACAACTGTACGGACCAGATGAAGACTACGGGTTCATTGTTGTTTCCCTTTTATTCCCTTGTAGAATTATGAAAGTAGACAACTAAGTTACTTAAAAGTAAAAGAAATATGCTGTTTAATCTATACAGTGCTTAATGGTGCGTTCATAGGTAAGGCAATAATGCTATTTCAACAATTCCCATGCCAACAGTTGTAACTGTTACTAAGCTTGTCTTACTATATGTTTTTCTTGGGCATTTTAACATGTTGTACACTTATGCAAAACTTGCTTCAGTAAATATTGGTACACACTTTACCTTGTGTCTACTATTACTTACCTGATCACTTTCATCCAAAAAAGTCGTAAACTCATCCAGAAGCAGAGCTTTACATGCTTCAGCTAAAGCACCGGCAATGGCAACCCTTTGCTCTTGACCACCGCTAAGTGTTTGAACTGGCCTCTGGAAGAAATTAATGATGATAAACCTTGAGTAAGCATACAATATTCAACATCCTGTATTATTCTCCAAAAGCTGTTGCATACAAAATTTTACCTAGCTGTAGGTATTCAGACATGCCAACAGCATCCAAAGCTTTGGACACCCTGGATCTAACTTCAGAATTAGTTAAGTTTTAATCTCCCAAGGCCAAATGCAACATCTGCTTCAACTGTAGGCATCACAACCTGCATGGTGAGAGATGCCTCTGGTGCTTGTAAACTCAGGTTAGTTCCGTTTAGAAGTCCACTACTAGTATAAAAGATTGTTCATATCCGTATTGTTGCTCAGCAAAATCATTAAGAGACAAATTTTCCAATTTATTGACATGCCTGAAAAGCCAAAAGGTCCGAAAGGGGTCATTAAACAAAATGCAGTCGTTAAGATAGATAGCAAATACAAATTATAGAGGCTGCAGCATAGAAGCATAACTCCAAGGGAAAGGCAGTAGCAGCTACTAAGATGACATACATATTAAAAGTTATTTCTTCTAAAAAGGGAAAATGACCCAGGACATAACCGTTGGCATGCATACAACAGAGCACAAGTTGCAGCACTAGAAGGAATAGTGCTGAAGCTGGTGTTGATGGCAGCAAAGAAAATCAATGCGGGCCTGAGAATGGCTCCTTTAGGGATGGGGGGAAAAAGGAGGAAAAAAAAAGTCAATTCTTGTAAAAACAGCAGAAGGCTTTCAAACCAATCATATCTTGTCGTATTATGTACAAGAAACCAAATCAGACACATTCCTTTCAGTTACGGAGTACATTGTGGGTCACTGCAACAATGAGAGAGGAAAAAGAAAATAAAAAGCTAACATGAAGAAGAAACAAGTACTATACCATTTCAAAAACTAAATCTATCACCATGTTCTAAAAATTCTTTTATAAACGTATATAAACTTTAGGTATCCACAATTTACTTCCTCAATTCTCGAGTTCTACTTTTATATAGGCATTCAATACCTTTAAGGTACATGTCAGATCCACAAAAAAGTAGAATCGGGAGAGGGGGGGGGTGAAGATGATCATTCATCATTTTTAAGCTTCGGTTTTCTGCAAAACAACTGTAACAGATGGTGCAGAGGTACCATGTTTTCAAGGTTACTTGGTGTCCTTATCCTATGCCTAGGATAAGAGAACATAGGCACCTTCAACTGGCAAAATAATTAGTTCATGCTCTTCCTGTGTGGCTTGGAAATGTTAAATGAACTGGCAAAACAATTTAGTCGGTTACATATAAAAATGTGAGTCACAAAATTTTATAAATAATCCATTATTTTCTAAACATGAATTTTTAATATTTTAATTAATGTTTTTAAGGTGCTAAGCATAAAATTTCTAAATCAAAATTTGTTAATGTATTTTTACTTAAAACTATTTTCTCGAATAAATATCCACCGTTTTTTACATAAATGAAATCATAGAATTATTTTAAAAACATGTTTTTAAAGCTTGTAATAAAAAGTTTACAACTGTTTGGGAAAAAGTAAAATGTTTTAAATAAAAGTAATTACCAAAAATGTTCATATATATATTTTGGAAAACTATAGTTAATATATTTTGTGATTCTTTTGTGTGGGTCGCACTAAGATTGTTTGTGGGTTAGACTACGTACTTGGTTTAACTTGAATATTTACTTAAAAAGTAAGAGAATTTGAATAAAAATATATATAAATAAATCTAGTTTAGAAAACGAGCTGAGTTTTGGGTAAGAATTTTTTGCCTCAGCTTGGCCCAAATTTGTAAAAAAACATTTTGTTATTTTGTTGGTGTTTTTCACTATTTTGCTACTATTTTAGAGGTATTTTCTTGTTAAATTACATCGATTTTAGTGTTGTTTAAGTATAAATTATTTTAATTTATTTTTAATTTATTGAAAAACATTTATTTTTAAAATTAATTCCTATATTTTTAAACAATTTAATTTTTCCTTTTTTTTCCTCCTTTGTTTTTCTCTCTCCTCGTATGCTAATTGCCTTTTCTTTGGAGTGGGTTAATCAAATTGACTGGGTGCTGTTGGCCTACAACTTTTAATAGACCAACAAAATGAGAGAAAGTAGAAATCAATGCAAGTTTGTGTTGTGTACATACAGGTTTTCATGGTCCTTTTCCCAATCTGGAATTGTTACTTCATATATAAAAGTGGACTTTTGTAGTAAAAAAATAGTCTAAACCATATGTAGGTAGGTAGGTTGTGTTATCTCAATTGCTTTTGCTTTTAATTTTATACTGCGAAAATCAGAATTTAAACCTAAAAAATCAAGTATAAATAGAGAGGATTATTTTTTTAGGCTTGAACCCTAGTTTGAAATTTAAAAGGGTTTGAGAAAAATTAATAGACTTAAAAAAAAAGTTTAGATAAAAATAATTATAACCGTTTAAAATATGAGCTGGGCATGGGTTTAAAAACATTCAAGGGGCTCGATTTTACTAATTTCTAAGTTTATAATACTTTATATTATGTAATTTAGAACACCTTAATAAAATAAACCTATATTAAGTATATAATATTATTTCAATACAAACATTAAAATAACGTTAACATACTATATAAAAAATTTAATAAATAAAAATATTAAAATTATTAAATGTTAAAATTTTAAAAATTTAAAAATAATATATAAACTTAAAATGAATTTAAATTAATATTTTATAAATATAGATGAATTTTAAATAAAATTTAGGTGGACGTGTAGTATCGTTCAATGTTTTCTAAAACTAATAGTTATTTATATTCTTTATAGGACGCCTTTGTTAATATTTTTCAATATTTCTTGGGATCTGGCCTCAACTTCTTTGGAAAACTATATTAAAATGATCCCATTTCCCATTCCCATATTTGGGTAGGGATCGGCGGGGGGGAAGTAGGGATTAAATTCCTTGTGAATCTTGAATCTTTCTTTTTCCAACGTACATCCATTTCTCCGAAATTGCTTTAACTTTTAAATTTTGACCTTTAATTGTTACACAAATTATTATAGTTTTTAAAATTAATGTATTATAGTTTGATATAAGTAAAATATTTATGTTAATAATTATTAACCTTTAAAATTATTTCTGTAACAGAAAAACCTTTAAAGTTAACTTACATATAAATATAATTTATTTAGCAATTTATATTATTATATCATATTTAATTAATTTTATAAATTTGTAAGTAAACTAAACAAAATGTAAAAATATAAAATTCATAAAAATAATTGTAAAATTATCATATCAAAATAAATATTTTATACTTTTTAAAATATTTATTTTTATATTTTTATTACATATGACACTGTATTGTAACATGCTGCTTTTATGTGGATATTATTATTATATCAAAGCTGATGTTGATAGATTAGGGTAAAGAAATTCAATTTGTCGTACAAATCCCATAACACATTTAGTCCTAACTGTTTCCGCGTAACAAACTTAGCACAATTTTGCCTATAAAACTTCCTTCTCAATTTACGGGTAAACAGTATCAAAGCCTTCGTCTCTTAGCAAATATTCCTTGTTGCACAGAGTTTAGTGAATTCATATATTTCTTCTTAACCTAATAAGCACCGAAAAGCAATTGCATTTTCTATGAATTCTTCATCATCAAGATTTTCCTTGGGTTTCTCCAGCAACATTAACATGGAGGGTGACACTAAAATCATGGCATTGATCCAGCTTGCCGGCTTCTCTCTTCTTTTCCTGTTCAAGCTCATGCTTTATTACATCAAACGAAGAAACCGTGCCACTGTGGCTCCAAATCATCTTGCTACTATCCCTGCGGCCAATGTCGCTCCAAATCATCTTGATACCATCTCCGTGGTGGCCGACGTTAATCTACCATTTGACCAGATGGCTTGATACGTATGGTTAGTTTCTATTCCCTTTCTAGCTTTTTTTATAAAGCATATAATATTGGAGTAACAATCAATTGAGTTAATGGTGAAAGGACTTTTTGATAAACTGAAAAGTTAACATCCTTATATTTGGATATCAAAATTTATAATTTTATAAAATACAAGTGCTAAATTGAATCAACAAATAATACATGCAGCACATTAAAAAAATATCAAACTCAATACTAAATAATATATTAAGCCTAAAAAACTCTTTTAACAATGATGTAACAAAAAATTAATAATATCATATATATATAAATTTAACAAAAATTTTAACAATATTAAAATTTACATTAATATTTTAATCATTATAAATTATTTACACTACCTAATAATCAATCTAGAAAGACTTTGACAAGAAAACAAGGAAAAAAGGAAGTGACAAAGTGGTATTGATAAGAAGTGTTGACGTATGACGGATTAATATGGATTTTGTGCGGGCCCACATTAAGACCAAGGAATAAGAAATGCAGTCGTACACTTAAATCCCATAACACAATTGTTTTTGGTCGACATATTGAGACCAAGGAAAAGAAACTTAAATCCCGTAACCAGGGACAAAGGAATTCACAAAATTTTGGTTGTATCTGCCTGGCTTATGGATACCTCTTGTGTTATCTAATAAATTCACGACGCTGGATTGAAGTATACAAAGGTAAAATGTTCAGCGACTTAATAAAATAATTATCCTTTAGAGATGAAATGAGGTATAAATTAAACTTTTGATCTATTTTTATGTTTAGTCAATTTTCTTTTGAAATTAAATTGAAGTAGCCCTTAAAAGATATATCTTCTCATTTTTATTTTTTAAAACAAAAAATTTTAAAATATATAAAATTACTATTTAAATTGAAAATATATCACTCAATTTTTTTTTCAATTTTGTCTAAATCTAAGCATAATTCACTCTCTAGCATATTTGAATTTAGATAAAGTTGAGGAAATTTTTGAGGGACATATTGAGTAATTTAAATAAGAATTTTATATAATTTTAAGTTTATTATTTTTAAAAATAAAAAATTAGAAAAGTTTATTTTGTTATTCTTATATCTTTTAAGAGCTATTTAAATTTAATTTTAAAAGAAGATAGACTTAATAGAACAAAGTTTAATTTTGTTCCTTTTCCCAGCGAATCTAAACCATACTTGTTACTGTTTAATAAAATAAATTTTAAGATGGTTAAATCATGACCACTATGTTTATTATAATTTAATCAAATAAATTTTATTTTATTATAAAAGAATATATTTTTTCAATAATGTATTTATCTGCAGATGACTCGGGCGGGTGGTAAGGTAGCTGCGGTCGGAGGAGTTTGATGTGTTTTGAATAAAGTTAGGTGCTTATGGTGCTATCAAGATTTTTTTTTTTTTGGTGAATTGTAACCGGGTTTTATGTAAGACTTTGTGCTTCCTTCTATGATGCAATAAATGGATTGAACTTATTTTATTTCTTTGGTTTTAAATATGATTTGGGAGTTTTTTGGTTTATTTGCATTGTGGTCCTTAATTTTTGTTTACTGTTTTTCTTATTAAAATATTGATTATTGTCTTAATAAGCATGAGTGCATAGCCAACCATTTTACAGGTTGGATGATTGGCACTTGGCACTAATTGTCCACATCTTAACAAAATTCTTCACAGTCAATGTGAGCCCAAGTAAAATATATAAAGCTTTATCTGAAACTTTAATTCAAAAACTAAAAAGGCAAGTTTTCTAAAACCAATAAACTAAAAGGCAAGAACGGTGCAAAAACATAGACTTTGATACCTTGTTTTTTTTTTTTTTTTTTTTTGGGGGGGGGGGGTGGGTTGGGGAGATGAAAGGAGGAAGGTACAAACTATATGAAGCTGCCAAGAAGTTGCTTGCATATGAATTCCACACACATAATATTTCTCTTCTACAAATAATCATTATTTTTTAAACAACTTATTGCTCTTAAGTTGCCTTTTCCTCTTCTTTTTTCTTGGGTTGGGGATGAAGAGGAGAGTTTAGCTTGCTTGGGTTGGGAATGAAAGAGGAGAGTTCAGCTTGCTTGGGTTGGGGGAATGAAGTAGATAATCATTATTTTCTAAACAATTAGAGAGAGGAAAAGAAAACATAAAGCTAACATGAAGAAGAAACAAATAATAAACCATTTCAAAAACTAAATCATATAAAATTTAGAATTCACATATCACAATGAAAAATTAAAATTGCAAATCATTCAAAATATAATTAAATTAAAAAATTATACAATAAATAGAATATTTACTAAATTAAAATATAAAATAACATCATAATTAAAATCTAAATTTAAAACTTAAAATTAAAACTAAATTATTTTAAAATAAAAATAAATAGAATTAAAATTAATATAAAACATATAAACAAACTTTTTTTATTAGACATATAGAAGACTACTAGAAAATACAAAACAACTTAAATGCAAAAAAAAAAAATAACCTACGTGACAAAAAAAAATACTAAAATAAAATCATTTAAATGAAATAATGACTTCAACATAACTATGCAAAATATAACACAACCTAAATTGATATTAATCTAAAATCACCCTTTGAATATTAACTCTTCAAGTTTGATTTTTGATTGAGATTTTACTAGTTTTTTTTTCCCTTTCCTCTTCATATTTTTTCATCTATCAACCCTAATCAAACTCCTTTCTCAACATTCACCACGATATGGCCGCCCTTAAACACTTCGACGACGCTTATTAGTGACTCCTCTTTAATTCTTGTGTTAGAAAAATAACAAGGAAATTTAGTTAGTTAGAAAAAAAGAATGAGTCTTGTTGGAAATCAACAACAACCATCATCCTTAATTTTGAAGGGAACTCTAACATTTTCTAGGTTGAAAGCTACTATAAAAGTTTCCTAGGCTCGACTATTTTAGTTAGTCAAACAGGTCAAGAAAAATGATACGCCGATTGCACTATTTACTTATTGTATTTATAGCTTATGATTTTCGTTGCTCAACCTGTATTTTAAATTTTAAATTATTAAAAGATATAATTTATAATGTACATCCAAATATTATAAGGTTAAATTTTTAGAATTTACTAAGAATTTAATCCTAATTTAGTGGTCACTTGGTAAAAAGTATAAAGAACCAAGGTTTAAGCCTCCTAAATTGTATTTTATTTCCCCACCACCAAGCTCAATCCACGTCAAACACCCCCAAATCTTGTTAATTTTAGCCCAAATGGGCCAATTACTCCTTGGACCCTAAGTGTTGGCCCAATATCTCTACTAAACCCTTTCCTAATCAAATTAGGAAATCTTATGAGTTATTTTATCAAATTAAAACCCTACTCTTATAGATACCTCCCAATACTCTAAAAAACTCTCTGTCACAAATTAATCTCAAACCCTAGTTGTTGGAATTTTCCTTTAAAGTTCTTGAATCCTTACAAGCAAGTTCTAGCTTTTTGTTTTCGCCAAAACCATTGAATTATATGACATTCACCCATAAAAAAGCCATTATGATCAGTAAGTATCTTGCTCTCTATGGAATATGACCTTTCAATTTTGGATTACATCGAGCCTTAACAAATCGTTCCAACCATAATTGAATCTTTAACCTTTTTGTTGAACCCCTCTCAAATCTTGAAAACCCTTTATTGATCATCCCATTTTGTCAATTGGAAGGCCATTATAGGTGCTTGGATCGAGCTTGAACGTAGGGTAGTAGCTTGAGATCCCAAGAAAGTAAGGTCAATGACCTTTTATGAAACATCGAGTCAAAATTCAAAACTGCCCAAGTACACACGATCTAACACACAAGCGTGTGGCCCACCCGTGTAGGTCACATGATTCCTCACACAACCATGTTACATTATTTTCCCTTGCATCCGCACTTTGCACACAGCTTGGAGCCTCACACACAACTTGGTCACATAACTATGTGGCTCCTGCACCTCACCCCTTTCATATCGCACACGGCCAAACGCACGATCGTGTGGATCCATCACGCACGACCATGTGGATCCATCACACACGACCTGGATAAACAACCCTATAGCTCCTGAACCTTCACCCGTACTAATCGCACATGACTTGAGGCTTTACACACGAGATGGTTACACGACTTTTAACACCCTTAACCCGTCTCCATCACTAAATTAGGGTTATGAAGCATTACCAAACAATCAAAAAACATTTAACATCATAACATTGAACAAGTTAAACTTATTAAAAACCAATCAAACATATGCATTTGGTCCCTAAATCGAGCCTTTGAGACCCTAAAAATAGCTTAGAAGTAATTTGAGACTCATTTCAAACAAAACAGAAAATTTGGAAAAAAGTTACAAAATTTGAAAAATTGGGGCCACACGACCATGTGACATAGCCCAGGCCGTGTAACAATTGAATAAGGGACACACGGCCGTGTCCCAATCCATGTCCTCACCCGTGTAACTCACTGAGTTGGGTCTCACGGTTGTGTCGCAAGCCATGTGCTAAACTGTAACGCCTTGATAATTTATTTTTGTTTTTGTAAATATCTAACATAAGTGTGTATCTGTTTCAGTGGTTAAGTGTTTTGGGTGTGTGTGTGAGGTCTTGAGTTCAATTCCCACTTTGGGCAAAACCTTATTATTTTAGATCCAAGCCTTACCTCTGTTGATTGGGCTTATATAAAATTGTCTGTTAATCCATATCAGAATGAGTTTGCTGGTTCGAGTGGTAAGGAGTTGGTGTGTTAGAGGTCCTATGTTTGAGTCCCTGCGTGAGCGTGAGTATTATTTTTGCTAGATTTTTTGTTAGTATTTCGGTGGTATTAGGAGTCTAAGGTAGTTGGATGTGGTTAGTGGGTGAGATTTATTGGGATTGTGTGGTTAGTGGGAGAATCTGTTCATTTTGGTTTATCCCAATTATTTTTATTTTCTTTTATTTTTCTTTATTTCTCCCTTTCAAACGTTTTCTGCAATCCCTCCCTGTCAAAATTTCCTCTCGTAATCGTGGTATTTTGCTTCTCGGTCCTGCCATTCTTTTTTAAAAGTAAGGGTTTGTGTTATGACGTTGTGGGAGGCGTTGTGGGAGTCCCTTTTGTACTTTTGCTTCTTTTTTATGATTCGAGTTAATCCAGTAAACCATTTTGGTAGGTGTTCTTTAGGAAAATCGAGACCCTTCGGTGGTGTAGTGAAATTTCGTAACTGCTATTGTAAAGGGCAGTGCTCACTTCGGGAGTGCTTTTGCATCGAAATCGTACCAGGTGTGTTCCTAAAACTCGAAAGATAAGGTTTCGATAAAAGTCAAAATTACAAATTGTTGACGCTACACGGACGTGTGGTTACCCATGTAGTTGTCTGTGTGTTTGACGAGGGCATGGTCGTGTACAAGACATAGCCGTGTGATGATGCGGGTGTGGTCGTGTGGGCCACACGGGCTAAGTCAAGTTGGGTGTGTGGGTTTTGGGTTAGGTGACTTTGATCCAATGGTGCTGAGCTATTTATGGGTGTTACTGGAGTCACCCCTACTATGGCCGAGTACTAGTTGGAGGCCATCGAAAGGATCATGAATGACATAGACTGTTCTCCTGAGTAGAAACTAAAGGGTGTAGTCTCTTTGCTTCGCGACAAGGCTTATCAATGGTGGTTATCGATTGAGGAGGGTATTCAGCCGGATCTTCTGAACAGGGATTTCTTTAAGACTGCATTCTAGAGAATGTATGTGGGGGCGAGCTATGTGGATGCTCGTAGGAGTGGGTTCATGAATCTCATGTAATGTGATAGATTTGTGGCCGAATATGAGGCTGAGTTTCTGAGGCTGAATAGTTACGCTCGAGGCATGGTGGCGTCTGAGTATGAGAAGTGTGTTCGCTTTGAGGACGGTCTGAGGGATAATTTGAGGGTTTTGATTGCTCCGCAAAGGGAACGTGAGTTTTCTGTTCTTGTGGATAAGGCGAAGATCGCTGAGGAAGTTAAACACGTGGAGTACCAGAATAAGGACCGAGAGTGAGGTAAGAATAAGAGGATTTAAAGCCCTCTAGTTCTGTTCAAGGGCCTAAGAAAAAGGCCAAACCTGATGGGCCTGTTAGAGTAGGGGTTCCTATTACTCCTACTGTGATTTATCCATGTGGAGAATGTAGTAAGCGCAATCTGGGAGAGTATTAGAGGAGATTAGTAGATTGTTTGAAGTGTGGATCTTTAGAGCACCATATTAGAGAGTGTCCATAGCGGGCCAATCAGATGCAAGCTTTGGGCCCGAGTTTTGTGTAGCCTTAGAGGGCAGTTCAGCAGCCACCTAGAGGTCGTGGAACGGTTATGGGTGGTAATGGTATGGGCTGTGGACAAAAAACACCGAGCAGAGGTGCTAGTCAGACTAAGGTGAGGCAGCCTGCATTGGTTTATGCTGCTCGTCGCCGAGAGGATAAAGATGCTCCTGATATTATCACGAGTACGATCTTTATTTTTGATGTACCTTATTCTACTCTAATAGACATAGGTTCTACACACTCTTAAATAGTTAGTACTATTTCTGAAAACCTGTGGATTTCTTTGGAAATCACTTCTAGTGTGGTTACTGTATTGAGTCCGTTGGGGTAGTCTATTCAAGTTAGTAAACTTTATAGGAGTGTTCCGTTAGTGGTGCAAGGGGTTGTATTTTTGAAAAATCTGATGGAGCTTCCGTTTGGGGAGTTCGACCTAATTCTGGGTATGACTGGTTAGTTGAGCATCGAGTTAGCTTGGATTACGCGACTAAAAGGGTTGTTCTAAAGACTGAGGATGATAAAGAGATGGTTGTGATAGGAGAGCATCGAAATTATCTGTCCAATGTGATATCGGCTCTTGTGGCTGAGAAATCGGTTTGGAAAGGGTGTGAAAAGTATTTGGCTTACTTTAGTGTTTCAGTTTCTAAGGACTTTTCTGTCGGGGATATCAGAACAGTGAGAGATTTTTCGGATGTGTTTTCTAAAGAGTTACCAGATTTACCTCTGAATCGAGAAGTTGAGTTTGGGATTGAGCTTTTACCGAGTACAACTCTGGTGTCTATCGCTCCATACTGTATGGCACCAAAAGAGCTTACAGAGCTTAAGGCTCAATTTCAAGAGCTTTTAGATCGTGGTTTCATTAGTCTTAGTGTGTCTCCGTGGGGGGCATCTGTAACACCCCTCACCTGTATTCAGTGCCGGAATAGGGTTACAGAGCATTACCGAACTTATCACACATTAAGTATACATTTCATATACAATTTAATCAATTCAATACAATTCAATCACAACCAATCATATTGTCTCTAATACGAGCCTACGAGGCCCTAAACATACATTAGGAGTGGTTCGGGACTAAACCGATAACTTTGAAAACTTTTTAAACACTTAGAAAATTTTCTCAAAAATAGGAGACACAAGCCCCTGTGGCCCGGCCGTGTGAGACATGCTTGTGTCACAGGCCGTGTGAACATTCGAAAAGGAAGCACATAGACGTGTTCCAGGTCATGTCCAACCCCATGTAACTCTCTGACTTGGGTCACACGGCTAACACACACACCTGTGGTGGCTAACTTGTGTGCCCTAAAAATAACCATACACGCTCGTGTGCCAAACTGTGTGCTAGGTCGTACCAAACTTGTAGGGTATACTAACTTATACCACACGGCCAAGTCACATGCCCGTGTGTGAGGCTGTGTGAAGCTTACTGACTTGGTTTTAATTGTAACACCAGGAGACACATGGCCATGTAACAAAACCGTGTATCACACACGGCTGAGATACATGTTTGTGTCTCTGCCTGTGTGGACAAAGAATAGGCTATTTACCAAGCCAAATTGCCACCCAACTTGTGCACACCTACACCAAACTCAAATGGCACAAAATATAGCATATTATAGGCATTAAATCAACTTCACTCTAGCATATTTCATACCATTTCCAACATCAACCAATACAAAACATAAATACCACAATATGACATCCAAATTCATACCAAACTCAAATATGCATTAATGCCTAAATTCACTAGCTTACCAATATTCATAATTCAACCATTTGCTATCCATACTACTAACTATCTACAAGCATTACATATCCAATATTCAAAACATCACACACAAGCTATATACACATATATGTGTACATGATTCAAACGAACTTAATGAAGCCAACTCTTATGGCTATATATATACAAAAAAAACAAAAAAAACGTATTAATTCACAAGCCAACTTAAATGGAAAAATTCACTATCAAAATACATAACAAAATGACCAAAGTCTTTATACATGCCATAAACTCAAAATATAAGCTGAAAAGTACCAAATTGATAGTAAGATAGTGTGACGAAGTCTCCGACGATCCCTGAATCTGAGGTAGCTTTAAATTCACTATAAAACATGAAAAAATAAACAAAGTAAGCTTTATCGCTTAGTAAGCTTGTATGAAATAAACTCAATTAATCATACACATATATAATTCAACAACTTAAATATAACAACATGTAGTTTACATTAACTAACAAACCTTTCATATACTCAATCATGAGATTATACATAACCTTCACAAGTTTCTTCGGTTTGAAGCTTACACAATTCATGCATGTACATGTACCATCTCGTATCAATCTCATAATCAATCTCATCTTTCATTTACCCGTTGAAACATTCAGAATACTATCGGATACTCGAGAAACTCGCACACTAAGTGTCACATATATAGCCAAAGCTATCTCAATCACATATCATATATACCGCTCACACTAGAGCTATCAACGAGCCTGTTCACACAAGCTGTGGGTTAAGATATAGTTACACAGTGCTGCTTACACAGGCTGTCAAGTAACCATAAAACATGCTGGTATACTCAGCCACCGGTAGGACGTACAGGACCAGCACCCGAGTCACATAATCACAATAACCCCCTAATGATATGTCACTAGTATCCAAACCTATTCCTAAGGTTCAATCAGGATTTCAAACGTCGAATCGTCGTCGAATCAATATTGAACTTGTCCATAGTCTCACATTCATAGTTTATGCAATATTAAAGCATTTAAAATACATTTATAACAAAATTTATACATACGAACTTACCTCGAATATAAAAATGACGAAACAGGTCGATTAGTCGATAACTTTATTTTTTCCTCGATCTAGATCTGAATTTTGCTTTTCATGATCTATATATATTCAAAATTAACTTATTTAATAATATATCTATTCAATTTAATCCAAAACACATAGTTAAGCATATTTACACTTTTACCCTTAGAATTTCACAACTTTTACAATTTAATTCTTATTTCATAAAAATACAATTTAATGCAATTTAACCACAACGCATGCTATTCGAATTACAATTAGGTTCTTAAAAGCCCATATTTTTCATTTATTTCATATTTTAACCATTAAATTCACACATTTCACAATTTAGCCATTGATTTGCATTTTCACTAAAAATCACTTAACAAAACTTGTATATCTATCAACAAGCATTCATAATCTATCAAGAAACTTCAAAAACCATGCTTATTCATCAATTGAAATTTTCAAAATCTTTAAAAATTTTGCAAAATAGTCCCTGGGCTAGCTAGACCTAGTTGCAACGATCACAAAAAAGATAAAATGATCAAAAACGGGACAAAAGCTGTACCTAATTGAGCAAGAATACCTAGGCTGAATGTAAAGCTTCTCCCATGGCTATTTATTCTTCTCAAAATTGGTTGAAGACATTAAAGATGACAACTTTTTAATTTGTTTTATTTATTTTTACTTAAATTAATCAAATTACTAAATTAACCTTATTATTAACTCAAAATTTCAATTATGTCAAGCCATTATCACCCACTATCAACATAAATGGTCTATTTACCACTTAAAGACCTCCACTTTAAGGTTCTATAGCTATTTGACACATTTAGCTGTTAAAACTCAAATTTTACACTTTACGCGATTTAGTCCATTTTATCAAATTAAACACTCAAATGACAAAATTTCTTAACGAAAATTTCTAAAAATCATATTTTCATGTCGTGGACAATAAAATAATAGTAAAATAAATATTTTGACCCCGGATTTGCGGTCCCAAAACTACTATTCTAATTTAACTAAAAACGGGTTGTTACAGCACCGGTTCTGTTTGTTAAGAAGAAGGATGAGACCATGAAGATGTGCATCGGTTATCGGTAGTTGAATAAACTGACTGTAAAAAATAAGTATACACTTTCGAGGATCAATGATTTGTTTGATCAGTTCCGAAGGGCTTCATTATTTTCAAAAATTGATCTTCATTCTGGGTATCATCAGCTTAAAGAAGCTGATGTTTATAAGACTGCATTTAGGACTCCTTATGGACATTATGAGTTCCTAGTTATGCCTTTTGATTTGACAAATGCTCTTGTTGCATTCATAGATCTGATGAACTGAGTCTTTCAGTCATATCTGGATCAGTTTGTTGTGGTTTTCATTGACGATATTCTGGTTTACCCTAAGATTGAGGATGATGATGATGAGCATCTTAGTGTACTGCTTCAAATTCTCTGAGAGAAACAACTCTATGCTAAGTTAAGCAAGTGTAAGTTTTGGTTATGAGAGGTAACTTTT
Source organism: Gossypium arboreum (assembly GCF_025698485.1). NCBI lineage: Eukaryota > Viridiplantae > Streptophyta > Magnoliopsida > Malvales > Malvaceae > Gossypium > Gossypium arboreum. The sequence continues at coordinate 5,163,406 of NC_069073.1, read as the reverse complement.
CTAAGGCACGTAGTTTCTCTTGAGGGGATCCGAATTGATTCTAGAAAGATTAAGGTGGTGCTTGACTGGAAACAACCTAAGAAATTATCGAAAATATGAATTTTTTTGAGTCTTGCGGGTTGTTATCGGCAGTTTATCGATGGGTTCTCTATGTTTGCAGCTCCTTTGACTAAGCTTGTAACAGCCCAATTTAGGGCCCATTCGGAACAGTGGTCTCAGGACCACAAATCTAAAGTTAAAATAATTTATTTTATTATTATTATGGAGTCATACCATGATTATATTAGTGTATGAAAAATTTTGTGAATTAATTTTAACGATTGTGAGTCCAATTGAGAAAAAGGACTAACTCGCAAAAAGTGCAAAAGTTCTAAATTGATAGCTAAAGGCGTTAAATAGCTAGAGAACCAAAATTAAGGGATTTTAAGGAGCAATTAGACCCTTAGAGACTAAAGTGGCCGGCCATAGGAGATAATTTGATGGGAATGTCAAAATTAGGTGGTGTTTGGTCACCAATTTTGACTAGTTTTAAATTAAATAAAACAAAGGCCACATTCTTTTTATTTTTCTTCTTTTTTTCCAATTTTTACCAGCCATAGAAGGGTTTTGAACTTCAAAAAAAAAATTTCAGCAACTTGAAGCACTCTCAAGTAAGTGATTTTCATGTTCTTTGTTGATGATATTTGTATTTTTGAGACTCTACAAGCATGAGCTTTTAAATGAGGGGTCTATTTTTCCATAAATGGATTTGTGATAGTTTCTGAGTTTTTATGGAAGAATATGAGTCTTAGTTGTGTTATAAACAACTTTTTTAAAATATGTTAGCATGAAAAAATCTAAAGAGACTATTTTGCATAAGTTGGAAAATAAGTGATAAGTGTATGAAATAGTGAGAATTTGAGGTTTCCATAAGAGTAAAAAGAGTTCAAATAGGCTTGAGATACGAAAAAATTTGATAAAAATCGATTTTCGAGCCTAGGGGCAAAATGGTTATTTTGCCAAATATGTGAATTTTTTATTGTCTAATTGTGATTAGTAACTAAATGAGTTCATTTTACTATTATAGATCAAGATTTTCCAAATCTGAACCTTGACCAGGGGAAAGCCAAGTAAACTGACTAAACCGACTAGTCGTGTGTATTTTGTAATATGAAGTAAGTTGTATGTAAATAATACAACTACATTGCTAATATAGGTGTTTGAAATGTATTCAAATTGATATAGCATAAATTGTTTGATTATGAATTGAGAATGCATATTGATAATTGGGATAATAGAAATTTCGTTGGAAACCTAGGAAATAAACCTGATATTCATGCCGTGACATTCAGGTCACTTATGTGTGCTAGTGTAAGACATGTCTGGGACATGCATCAGCAACATTATGAGAGCCAGTGTAAGACCATGTCTGGGACATGGTATCGGTATTAAGACGAGTGCTAGTGTAAGACATGTCTGGGACATGCATCGGCCTCGAGTTGTAAGCCAGTGTAAGACATGTCTGGGACATGCATCGACTACGAGATGATAGTCAGTGTAAGACCATGTCCGGGACGTGACATCGACTTGAGATAAGAGCCAGTGTAAGACCATGTCTGAGACATAGCATCGGTACCTTACCCATGTTTGAGGCTTAATGAATATCCGGTGATACTTCAAATGGTTCAACGGTGAATGTTATGTTTTTGATCTAATGAGGAAAGTATAACCGTGTTGTAAATGGTACAGGTACCTAATTGGTACGTATAAAATGTGAGCTCAATATATATATTATGTGACTTGTATGGAGGGTAACGAGTAAGTTACATCTATGCCTATCTTTGAGTCATTAGCATGATGATCATTGATGAAATTGTTGTTGTATATTTTTTTATATACAACTTACTAAGCTTCTATGCTTACTCACTCTTTCTTTCCATTTTTCTTATAGTGCCACTTAATTAGCTTAAGGATTACCGAATGTCAGAGATATTGATCACACTATCATCCGAAGCATTCGGTATAGTTGAATTTATATTTTTGAATATGGCATGTATAGGGTTTAGACTTAATCATTTTGTGCCTTGAAGAATTGGCCAAATGTATTGGCTTGGGTTAGATCCCATACTTTGCATTAAGTCTTGAATGATTGCTAACATTCATTTTGAGTTTATAAAAGATGCATCTTCATGGTTGCATGAATGTCTATTGTGGCTGAATTGATTTTGGAAATTATGCTTGTTTTGGTATTGGTTGGTTTTAGCATGAAAATAGGTAAGCAAGGGTGGCAATGAGGCTTGGAAAATAGCCTTATCTTATCCACACGGGTAGACACACGGGCATGTGTCTACCCGTGTGTGACACACGGTCAGTACCATGGGCGTGTGGTACGGCATTGTGTCCCCTGCACGTAAAAATTTCAAGCCAATATACATGGTAATAAACACACGGGCAAAGACACGGTCGTGTGTCTCAACTGTGTGAAGGACACGGCCTAGAACACGAGCGTGTGTCATGGCCATGTGACATTTTGGGAATGCTGACGTCAGAAACAGAATACTGAGGTTTTTGTACATGGGCTAAGACACGGGCATGTCGTGGGCCATTGACACGGGCGTGTGTCTGGCCGTGCAAAAACCTCTGTAGGTGTGAAGTAGAAATAAATTCTGCACGGGTAGGGGACATGGGCGTGTTATCCTTCTACACGAGCGTGTTATCCTTCCACACGGGCGTGTGCCCTATTTTAAAGACAGAATTTCCATAGTTGGTTTAAGAACCTGAAATGGTCCCGAATAGTTCCCAATGGTCGATTTGGGAATCGGAGGCTCATGACAAGAAGATTAAAGTAGAAATAAAAAAAATTTTAATTTGGACCGAGTCTCGGTGACTTGAAGTAGTTCTAATGCATGAGATCAAGTTAGGTAATGCCTCGTACTTTGTTCCGATGTGGGATACAGGTATGGGGTGTTACAAAGCTTCTGCGTAAGAATGTTCCTTTTGTTTGGATGGATGCATAAGAATCGAGTTTCGAGAAGCTCAAGTCTGTTCTGACTCAGGCTCCTGGTCTGATAGAGCCTGAATCTGGTAAAAAATTTGTGGTATACAGTGATACATCTCACGTTGGTTTAGGATGTCTATTGATGCAAGATGGAAAAGTTGTGGCTTATATGTCCCGTCAGCTTAAGACACATTAAGGGAATTATCCGACGCATGATCGCGAGTTGGATGTGTCGAAACCATTTTTTTTAGAACGGGAATCAACTTTGTTTAAAAATGGAAATTAAATAGGAGTCGCCACCGATCTTTATTAGGTGTGATCGGATCACCTTTGTTTTAATAAAATATTTTAGTTAACTAAAACGGTGTTTTTGGTCTTCGAAACTAGAGAGAACGGGTTCGGGAGTCGATTATGTGCGAGGAAGGCTTAACACCCTCCTCACGCCCAAAATTGGTACCGAATTGATTAGTTAGTGTCCTAATGTCAAAAGTTAAAAATTGGGAACGGATTTAAAATACGATCTTTTTCATTAACGTTGATTTTAAAAGTGCTTGAATTAGATCAAAACGATTGCTAAAGATTTCCTCGTCTCAAGATATTGGAGTATCACATCTTGTAAGGTAGGACGCGATACCATGAACTCCTGAACGCAAGTTTATCTTTAATTTTAATTGAAATTTCATGTGTTTTGGAACTTAAAAGGATATTTGGCCATTTAGGTTTAACGAGAAAATCGAAACCCCGTAAGTTAGGGCACGATTCCTCGAATTTCCTAAAACGAGAAATATTGCCTTATTTATAAAATTTTCTTTTTGAAATATAGCGAGTATGATATTTAACAACGTACATTTATTTTGTTTGGAATAAAATCAAGCGATCCAAGTTGGATAAATACGTTGGGTTAATTCACGATGCGATGACACCAAAAAATATAAATAGTGATGAGCGTAGAACAATGATACATGAATACAATATTATACAAGTGAACGATAATAATACAAAAAATACGAAATCAACGAATTAAAATACACGATGCCAATAATCACACAACTTACACTATTTAAATATTAACATTAATAATTAGAGAGCAATGAAACAAATATCATATATGACAATCTAAAAATAATAATATAAAGCCAATTAAAGTGAATAGAAATGTAAAAACCATTAAAATGATAATAACTAAGTTGAAAACAAATAATGTAAAAGGAAATTTTGAAATTAATAATTACAAAACAGTTTAAAAGTAGATGATGTACATATAAAATTTAATTAAATAATATATAAAAGGGTAAGATAAATAAAAACTTAATATGAATAATAATGAAATATTTTAAAATAAATAAATGGGGTTTAAAATAAGATATATAAAATAATTTTAAAATAAGTAATGTATAGGTCAATTTAAAATAATATATAACAAGTTTAAAATATATAATATGTAAAAGAATTAAAATAGACAATATAAATATATTTTATAATAATAATAGTTCAAAGGTAATATAAAAGAGTTATTTGAAATACATAATATACAATAACTTAAAATAAACAATATAAAATAATTTGAAATAAATATATAACAAAACGGTTTTAAAAGAATAATAAATATATAAAAAGCTTGAAATAAACTATATATATACATATATATAATAGGTAAGGAATATAAAACAAATAATACATATAAAATAGATAAGGATAAAATATATACATAAAGCAAGTTAAAATAAATAAGAATAATTTGAATAAACAAGTACATAAAAATAAGTTAAAATAGATGTAAAGTAAATAACATATAAAATATTTAAAATAAAATATAATGAAACGGGTTTTTTTATAAAAAATTAATAAATGAATTAAATAGATTTAGGACGTGGCTAAAAATGAGTTAAAATTCGGGGTATAAAATTATAAATACTGGAAAGTTAATCAAGGATCAAAATAAAACGCGCAGAAACTAGCAAGGACTAGATGGAAAAATATCCCCTAAGTGCTCTGCGCGCGTTTATCTTAACAACACAAGGGACCAAATCGAAAACCAAATGCAATCTGAGGGCTAAATTAAAAAACAAAAGAAAATAGAAAACGGGGCCTGATCAAATGGAGCTGCAAAAAGGAAGGACTAATCGCGAAAATCTCCCCTTTAGGGAAAACACATGGGTCACCCCCAAGAACCAAACGACGCCGTTTCAAATCTACTTAAAAATCAAATGTTCTTTTTTTCTTTCATTTTTGTCATCTTCAGTTTTTTAAAAAAAACAGAGACGCCCCCCATGTCTCTCAATTCTCTGTTTGGCCATTCAAAATGGGCACCGTTCCACCGCCGCATCGCCACAGTATCTGGCAGCCGACGACGAGCAAACGTGGGTTTTTAGCCCTCTCCCTTTTTTAAAAAAAAAAATAAAAGCCTATTTGTAGGCTAAGGTCTCAAAATAAAAGAGGTAAAAATGTAAACCACTGCCCCCTTTGATGCCCGATTTAGGCGATGGAGAAGAAATCTGCGAGGACGAATCTACGGAGAAATTCCTGTAAGTTTTCCCCTCTCACTTTTTATACCTTCGCATGTACAATAAAATGAAAAAAATAAAATAAAATAAATACAAATATAAATACAAATAACAAGCACCTTCAAAAAGTTTGTTCTTTTTTTATTAATCTCCGTTCGTAAAGTGTTTGTAAAAATTTACAAAGAATAGTTCTTGGCTTTTTAAAGCCAATCTACAAACTGTTGGTTTCATTGTTTTTGTTCTTTTTCTATTTACTTCTCTGTCACTCACGTGCTCTTTTTGTTGTTGTATTTGATTTTGTTGCAGGTGTCGTGCGACGCATGGAAAAGGCGTTGGTCAGGGGCGTGGTGGCCGAGGGGAGGCCGAACGTACGGCGGCAGCATGCTTGGGTGTTAGGGTTGCTGCTATTTTCTTTTCTTTGTAATGGGCTAGGGTTTCATTTGGGCTGTTGGGTTAGGTAACTTGGGTTTGATATTGGGCCATTTTGTTATTTATGTTTGGGTTTCATTTTTGCTTTATTGAATTGAGCTTTTAGGCCAAAATTGGCTATTACAGGATGTATAGGTTTTTGCATTGAAAATCTTGTGTATTGTGAGATGTGTATTATCTACACTGATCACAAGAGCCTCAAGTATCTCCATGCCCAAAAGAAGTTGAATCTTAGATAGTGTTGATGGATTGAGCTTCTTAGAGATTGCACGATAGAGCGATGACTGATTTGAGGGCGTTGTTCGCTCGTCTTAGTTTGTTTGATGATGGGGGTCTGTTAGTCGAGTTGCAAGTTAAGCCAACTTGGATTTATCATATTCGGGATAAGCAGTTAGGGGATGAGTCTTTGAGTTTGCGGTTTCGTCAAATTGAAAGTGGCAATACTTCAGATTTGGGCTGAATAATAATGGTGTTCTGTGTTTTCGAGGTCGGATTTGTGTATCGAATGATTTTGATTTGAGACAGTCGATTCTGAGAGAGGCGCATAGTAGCCATTATGCTGTGCATCCCGGTGGTAATAAAATGTATGGTGATCTTCGGGAGCTATATTGGTGGTCGGGTTTGAAATGTAAGATTACAGACTTTGTTACTCGTTGTTTGATGTGCCAGCAAGTTAAGGCCGAGCATCAGTTGCCTTCGGGTTTGCTACAACCTGTTAAGATTCCCTTATGAAAGTGAGAACAAGTAACTATAGACTTCATTAATGGGTTGCCCTTAACACCCACTAAAAAGGATTCTATTTGGGTCATTGTAGATCAATTGACCAAGTCTGCTTATTTTATTCTGGTTTGAACGGACTACTCTCTCCAGAAGCTAGCGAAGCTCTATATATCCGAGATTGTAAGACTGCATGGGGTTTTTATTTCAATAATTTCTAATAGAGATCCTCGCTTCACTTCTCGGTTCTGAAAGAAATTACACGAAGCTATAGGGTCGAGATTGGACTTCAGTACTGCGTTCCATCCTCAGACCGATGGTCAATCTGAGAGGGTGATTCAGATACTCAAGAATTTATACGGTCGATATATGAAGATTGCTTGGCTTTGATAAACTTACTTATGTTTACTGCATCACCATGCGTTATTACTCTTCCATCTTCCATGTATACGGCATCATCGACATACTCAAGTTCTTCCAAAAGATGGATCACCCATAATGATGTGACTTCTCCTGATATATCCGAAAGACTCTAAACCGCTTTTATCACCCCCATCTAATTAGATCATACTAAGAGTTTTGATTAAGAAAAAAAAAGCTCGAACTATCAAGGAATAAGTAACTGTTTGATAATTTATATAATCAGTTATGTAGATACATCCAATTGAAGGAATATCCAGGATCACAAATAATACACACCACTCTTAAAACTTAAATTGCAACTGTACGGACCAGATGAAGACTATGGATTCATTGTTGTTTCCCTTTATTCGCTCGTATAATTATGATAGTAAACCACTAGTTACTTAAAAGTAAAAGAAATATGCCGTTTAATCTATACAATGCTTAGTGGTGTGTTCCTAGGTAAGGCAATAATCCTATTTCAACCATTCCTATACCAATAGTTGTAAGTTGCTAGGCTTATCTTAGTATATGTTTTTATTTCTTGTGCATTTTAACAGGTTGTACACTTCTGCAAAACTTGCATCAGTAAATATTGATACACACTCTAACTTATGTCTACTATTACTCACCCTGATTTCTTTCATCCAAAAAAGTTGTAAGCTTATCTAGAAGTAGAAGTTTACATGCTTCAGCTAAAGCACCAGTAATGGCAACCCTTTTGTAGCACCCCAAACCCGGCCCAGAAGTTATGCCCGGATCTGGCATGCCACATCAAAAACGTAAAAAACAATTTCATTTTAAGTCCAGAAAATTGTACTTGATGTTCAAAAGATTAATTCATTAAGGGTTAAGGTGAATGAAAGCTGTGCACCAGGTAGGAAACCGGAAAAGAGGTGGTGAGTCCATCGGACTGCTTAAGTACCAAGTTCCCTTCGGATCCAATCCTAGACATGCATACCGCCATTGCCACACCTTAACGTCATGGATATTTCTAGGAAACCGATTTGATTAAGTCATTTTTAGGAAAAGTGATTAGTTTTGGAAAATACTTTCATTGCGGAAGCTTTGCTTGTTGTCGTGTTATTTTGAAATCAACTGTTGTTTTTGAAAACGCTACTAAAGCTATCCAATTTCAACAGTTAAAATAAGTATTACCTATCTTAGTAACACATATTAAAACCATCAAAAATAATTAAGTGGCCTTATTACATTTAAAAGCCCAAAACTTCAAACGTAAATAAAAGGATGTCCAGTTCACCGAAGAAAATCAAACTTTCGAGCGGTGGCCACTCCGAATTCCCTCACGCTCCAAGCCCACTATGGTTGGGGATTTCTGCGTGGATGAAAATAAAAGGGTGAGTTTGGGGAAACTCAGTGTAAGGAAAACCCATTCAAAGCCCAAGTCACTCAAGCCCATTGGGCCTAAGCCCATTCAGTACCGATGGTACTGGGCCAAAGCCCTTTTAGATTACAATAAACCGGGCCTTAGCCCTTATTCAGATAACAAGATAGCCCATAGGCCCATTTCAAAATACATGCAACATCAATAACATATGCAAGCCCATTTGGGAGACTACTCAACCCACCAACCACTACACTCCACCCGTACCAGCCATACACTCCATGTGGGGAATAGCTCAACCCACCCAAACTAACACTCCACATTCTTGCAAATTTGCTCGCTCGGCTATCAAAGAATTGAGGCAAAGCCTCCAAAGACGTGGACAAGCCACTTTCAGACTTCCTCCGTCAATATCCCAATCCCATGCATCGATAATAACAACATGGCATGCAATAAATAACAACACCAAACATGCATTTAGGTCAATTTAACCCTAGGGGTATTTTGTAATTTATCTACTAGGAGTAAAGCGTAAATTTTCCACTTTTAAAGGTATTTCAGTAATTTATCTATTTTAGGGTTTTTCATGCATATTCCTACTTTTCACGTACTATCGAATCACGCATCGAGGGTTCTTACCGAATTGGGCCTGCTGGCCATCATTCCAATTTTGGCCCATTAAGCCCAAAAATATTGAGGGCACGTAAATCATGCACTTTGCGTCCAAATATTGCAGCTTACAAAAACATTAATCGATTTACCTCACGAGCATTCGCACACTCAAAAATCTACAAAATACCGGTTTTCGGCATTTCGCTTTTCGCTTTTGCCGATCTAGACTAAGAAAGAGGGTGTTAGTTACACACTGCTTATGCGACGATATGTCGACGAGATCCACACACGAACCGCCTACAATTGGATTACTAACACGTTAATCTAACTATTCAAATACAAACTACGATTAACCCCTTACAATATTCGCCAACCACACCTACAGATCATTGTAAGCTTATAAGAAAACAATAAGCAACTCATTAACAAATTTTTGTCAATGTTTACCACATAATCATAATTTCACTGCAAGCTGTCTTCCTGAGCAACAGTCACTAAATCATTTACAAATGGAGCTACGAAACTCCAAATCAAGTTCCGTTAATTTTCCTTGAAAATAGACTCATATATCTTTTATCCATAAAATTTTCAGAATTTTTGGTTTAGCCAATCAATACCAGATTTTTCTCAAAGTTTCCCATGTTTCACTGTTTGACTAATCTGACCACTCTTCATTACGAATCAAATTTCTCATTGTACAGAATTCAAAAAATGTTCTTGTTTATTTCATTAGAAACTAGACTCAATAAGCTTTAATTACATAATTTATTCAGCTTCTAATTCATCTCCCACAATTTATGGTGATTTTTCAAAGTCACGTTACTGCTGCTGTCCCAAGCAGATTTATTACCAAATCACTCTTTCACACATATCTTGCATGCATGTTATTTAAACATGTATATCACCAATCAATCATCACATATCTATGATTTTACTTAAGTATAATCTCCATTTCATCATTTTAAGGCACAACATGTTAGCTAATTTTTCCCTTTAACATCTAAGGCACATGCATGCTCATTTGTTTGGCTCAACTTCACCTATCTTCCATTTTTCATCAAAAGAACATGAAACAACAACCATTTCCTTCATTTTAATTCATGAATAAATGCTCACAAGACAACTAAAAATCAAAATATACTTCAAGAGTTGAGGTAGAATCAATAAGAACTCATGAACCTCAAAATAGAAGCAAGGTACCAAGAACTTACCTTCAATTTTCCTCCTCCTAATGACCAAATACTCAAGAGCCTTCTCCTCTCCTTTCTCTTCTCTAACTTTCAGCTATGATGAACAAAGATGGACAAAACTTTGTTCTTTTCACCCCTTTTTCTTTTAATAAAACTTCATATTTCATCCATTTAATTCTTTAATACAAAAGACATGAAATTCTTATCATGAAACATTTACCTAACCCATTATCATGGAACATTTACCTAACCTATTATCATGGAACATTTACCTAACCTATTATCAATTTGTATCAATTTGTACCATAAATTATGGATATCAAGTGCACATTTTGTCTACAACAACATGATGGCTGGCCACTTCATGTAAAATGGGAGGTTTGTCATGCAAATCCTCCTATTTTGCACTCCTATTTATTTGGTCACTTCAATTTAGACTATAGCATTTTCAAACATTTTCACATAGGTCCTATTTCATAATTTCACTCACAAATGACAAAATTAAAGCATGAAATTTTGCCAACATTCACAGAATTCCCGAAAATTGGGGCGTTACACCTTTTCTTTTGAGCACCGCTAAGTGCTTTAACTGGCCTCTGGAAGAAATTAAAGATGATAAACCTTGAGTAAGCATACAATATTTAACCTACTTTATTATTATCCAAAAGCTGTTGAATACAAAATCTTACCTGTAGGTATTCAAACATGCCAACAACATCTAAAGTTTTTGACACCCTGGATCTAACTTCTGAGTTAGTTAAGTTTAATCTCCCAAGGCCAAATGCAACATTTACTTCAACTGCAGGCATTACAACCTGCTTGGTTAATGAAAATATAATATATAATTTAATAAATAAGTTGCTTCAACAAAAACATAGTATTTTCATTGTAAGGGCCCAAATTTGCCCGGCCCGTCATAAACCAAAATTAAAAATAATAGAACTAAATAAAAGTCCAATATTTATCAGTCCAAGTTTTTTACAATGAGCCCAAACTCTAAACAGCCCAAAACCAAAATATATCTGACCCAAAACTAAAACAAACCTAAATGGCCTAATAATAAAAAACCCTAAAGCCCGTTTAGCCCACAACATTTTCAACTCAGAAAACCCTAGCTCTCTCTCGAGTGCCACACCCCACGTGCCTCCGTCAGTGTGCCCACGGCCCAAGGACTGTCATCTTCCACCGAAATGGAAGCCTTTGCCCGTTGACCTTCCTCAGCCTTGCAAAACAACCCAAGAACGAGCAAGAACACAGCAAAAATGCAACAACGCGCAAAGGCAGACAATAGAAGCAAACAAAAGAAATGATAACATGTATTCGGCTATATAGCCAACAAAATGTAATTTTTTGGAGACAATTAATACAAAAGAGGAGATAAAAAAACGAATAGCAAATCCATAAAACAGATTAGAAGAAAAAAAAAAGGTTATTGTTATTTATTTATTTATTCTTTCTTTTTTATTTTATTTTCTTTCTTTTCTTTTCGAATCTATTTTATACATGTTTTCTCTATTTTATCTTTTAAAAACAGTATATATGTATATATTTATATATAAATATTTAAAAAATAAAAAATTTACCTTTTGGCGGTTCGCGCTTGGGTCTTGACCGGAGTTAGGCCGAATTCAAAAGGAGAGAGGTAGAAGGTTAAGAGGAGAGAGCTTTTGTGAAGGGACTTTGAAGTTTTTTAAAAGAAAAGGGGGAAATGATTTTTGGAGCAGATTTTTAACTTATATAGTACCCCTATACCACATCGTTTTGGAGTAAGCTTCTGATGCCCAAAACGGCATTGTTCATCGACCATGACGACCGACCCGATGCTTGGGGATCCGCGTGTTTTTACTTTTGGGGATAATTGCGCTGCAAGTCCTTCCACTTCTTTGGCCAATTTCAATCTTATACTTTTCTTTTTTTCAATTTTGTCGTGGATTTTACTCTGTTTTATTTTAATCCTCTGATCACTTGCTCCTTGGAACGCTGTGTTTCAAGGGAGTCTGGGGATTAATTTCGCATTTGACCCCCGCTCCTTCACGCGCATTTATATTTGGCCCCTCTTTCTTTTTGTTTTTTTTATTTATTTTGCAATTTATCCTCTTAACTTCATTTAAATTACGATTTGGTCCTATCTTCCACTCTCTTGTATACTGTTTCTTTTATATTTCGTATTTATTTATTACTCATTTATTTTATTCATTCATTCGTGTATTTACTTATTTATATATATACTATTCATTCTATTTCATCCCTTGTATCATGTGTATGTTGTTCTTTCATTTTCAATATTCACCATTTCATCATCTGTTTATTTAGCCATCTATTACTTCTTTATACATTTTAAATTTAAATCGCTTACATTTCATCTTTTACTAGTATATTTATTATTACTATTATTATTACATTTCCACATATTTTCCTATTCATTACTATTACTATTTATCTAATTTTATTTATCAATTTATATTTTTACCATTATTATATTTCTATGTATTGTATTTCTATTTATGTTTATCATTATTATTATTATTATTATTATTATTATTATTATTTTACTATTTGTTTTTACTTATTATTATTATTATTATTAATTTTGTTTTATTACTATTTTCAGTATTATCATTATTGTTCTTCTCCTTATTACTTATTGTTGCTAATTTTACCTTTCGTTACTATTATTATCATCATTATTACTATCTTTATTATTTTATTTTTGGCTATCACCATTATATTACTTTTATTACTATATACATTTATTTTTTATCTTTATTAACATATTGTGATTTTAATTTTATATTTATCATTAACGTATATCATATAGTATTTAACTTAGACCGTTTTATATGTTATTCATTTTAAAGTTTTTATATTATTTATTTTTAAGCTCCTTTTATTATTTATTTTAAACTTTTATACATTATTCATTCAAACCCTTTTATATTCTTTATTTATAATTGTTTCATTTGTTATTTGTTTTAAACCGTTCTATTCACTTCAAAATATTTCATGTATTATTTCATTTCATTCTTTTGGATTCTTAATGTTGATCTTTTAAAATAGTGTGTTATGTGAACATATCTACTATGTACCCTAGAAATTATTTGTTAATATATTCATGTTGTTGACATTCATTAACCTCAATTGTATTTATCCAAATATGGACCGTTTTTATTCCAAACAAAATAAGCGCGCATCGCTAAATATCGCATTCTTTTTATTCAAAGTAAGGCAATGTTCTGTATTTAGAAATTCGAGAGATCGTGCCCTAACGTACTAAGTTTCTATTTTTCTCGTTTGATCCAAATGACTGAATAACATTTTAAAATTCAAACACGTGAGTTTTGAAAATCAAAAGACCAACTTATTCTCGAGGGTCTGAAATGTTGTGTCCTAACGTACTGGATGTAGCATTTTATTACTTCGGGACAAGAAAGTCTTTAGAGTCTATTTCAATTTACCCAAGCAAATTCTTTGTATAGATCAACATAAAAGGGATCGTATTCTAAATTCTTTTCGAGTTTTTCAATTCTCAACATTAAGACATTAATTAATCAATTAGGTACCAATTTTGGGCGTTACGAGAGTGCTAATCTTTCCTCGTACGTAATCGACTCCCGAACCCGTTTCCTCGAATTTTGTAGACCAAAGTCAATTTTTTAGTAAAACAAAATATTTTATTAAAACAATCAAATTACGAGGTGACCCGATCACACCTCAATAAAAAAGAGATTGGTAGCGACTCCCAATTTTCGTTTTTCATTTTCAAAAACAAAGTCGACCCCGTTTGTTCAAAAATGATTTCGACATTCATATAAGCATGACTATATGATATTCCCAATTGTAGCTGGGACTATATGATATTCCAAATAATTTTATACATATGTAATATAGTATATAATTTAATAAATAAATAAGAAAGTGATTTAATCTAAATTAAATGAAAAAATAAAATTTAAAATTTAATTATAAAATCGAGAAATAAAAAAATAGTAAAATGAGATTGAGAGATTAAAAGTTACCGTATATATAAATTGCGTTAACTTTTAAAATTTAACCTTTAATTGATACAAAATTGAAAACAAGTTATCATAGTTTTAAAATTAATATATAGTTTAATATATTAAAATGTAATATTATTTGATATAATTGATGGGCGTCAAAACCACCAAATATAAATTTCTACGACAAAATAACGATGAAATGATAGTATAGAGTAGTAGGGCCGAATCCACAAGGACTGGCTATCTAATTTCACTTTTTTTTTTGTGACCAGAACCACTGTCGCGGTCACAACCGTGCCCACGACCTGTGCGTAGAAATGCTAAAAATAAAACTAAAAATGGAGAGTTTAAATTGATTAAGATAATCAGATAAGGAAAAACAAAAAATAAAATAAAATAAAAACATATTCAAAAATGCAAAAATAAACAGATCCTTGAAACAGATTTTCCCCTCCAAGCAATAAGTTGGTTATAGCAATTGAGGATCCCTCAAATCGTTAACTCTTCCTCTCGTAGTCTATCCTGGTATCACCTGCAAATCGATCCTTGTCGAATTTCCAACTAAGTGGCACGTACCTGTAATTTAAAACTTTGACAGCCTTATGATCTGAAAAGCCCAACTCGAATTAACAGCCTCAACTGTGTAGGTCGTTTAAATCTGATCACTATTTCCCTTGACAGAATCCAACTACCTTTTTCCAATTAAACACACTAATTTGTTTGCGGAATTTTTAATACTGCATTACTGACTCAACTTCCCAACTGTTCGCCAAATGATTCCAACACAAAGTGCGCTTTTTGAATAGAAATCGAATCAACTTTGAGGGACAAATTTGTATTATCTCATATACCGAAGAGATAATGAATACCGAATTGTAAAGTATTTAGTGTGAGTTCATATCTCACGATTACTTTATCGAAGTGATAACCGAACTAAGACTAAAAAATGTTTAGTTAATCATGGAAGAAATCATGCTTTGAAAGTGGTTTTGAGGAATTGTGGAATTGTGGAAGATGGAAAGGGAAAGGGTCTTGAAAGGAAATTAAACCAAAAAGCTGAAAGTTAAAGAAAAAAAGGGAGTGAAACCACAGTCTAGAAAACTTACGCAGGAAGGGAAAGAAAAATAAGGAATTTTATTGAATGTGAAAGGTAAAGGTGCGTGTTAAATTGGCTGTAATTACTAGGTATTTATATATACTTTTAGTGCTAAAATTTAGTTAGATTTTTTTAAATATTATCACTAAATAATTCTAAATATTATCACTGAATAATTCATATTTTAAAAATCAAATTTAAACTAATTACAAAGTTGTAACAATATCAAAAATCCTTCAATCTTTATCTAGCCACTTTAAAAAAAAAAAATCTTTATCCAGTCAATTTTGTATCTTCAATCTTTTAATCAAGCCCTCCTCTTTGCTTTTTGTTCCAATTTAGCCTCTTTTTATAAGAGTTTGAATTCAGCACATCAACTTCATTCCCGATAAGAAAAATCTAAATTTAATAACATTTTATTTGATAATTAGCTAAAATAAATATATTAAAAATACAAATTTATCTTGCTATCAATAATATACTATAGTTTGATATGATTTGATATAAGTAATATATTTATGTTAATAATTGTTAACCTTTAAAATTATTTCTTTAAAAAACCCTTAAAATTAACCTACATATAAATATAATTTATTTAGCAATTTATATTATTATATCATATTAACTAATTTTATATATGTTAATATAAAATATATTAAAATTAACCTACATATAAATATAATTTATTTGGCACATATTTTTTAATCAAAAATAAAAAAGTCAAATAAATTTCGGATATTAAGTTAACCGACTGAATTAATTGAAAATTTTCAGTTCGGTTAATTTTTTTTAAAAGATTTTGGTTCGTTTAATAGTTAATGATTTAAAAGGGTCGGTTAATTCAGTTAATAGTAGTTCGGGTCGGTTAACCAATTGAACACTTCTAATCCATACTATTAGATTGGTTCTTTTCCATGAGAAATACTCTTTTATAAAACTATATATGTTTTGTGTAAGGCCCTAAAAATAGGTTTAGTAGTTTTGAGTAAGTTGACCGAGTTTCAAGTGAAAATTAGGAGTTAATCGGGGTTATTAGTAATTATTCTCTTAGTTTAATTAGCTTAATTTCATTTAAAAATCGGAAATAATATTCCAAAAATAAAAATATTTTTAGAAAAATTAATTTTATAGTTTTAAATAAATTTTGGTAAAATAAGTATTTTGGGTTAAACTAAAATTGAAAAATAAATTAAAATGGGGTTTAATTAAGAGAATTTAAAATATTAAGTACATAGGACCATTTTGCAAAACAAGGAAATGTTTTGAATGGTTTTATGGAAAATTACTCATATTTTCGAAATTGTAGAAGGAAAGAATTATTTGTAAAACAAGGGAATTGTGGGAGTGGCCTGATGGAATTTCTCCAAATTTTGAAAATCAGGTGGGGGTTCTTTAGTTCAAAAACACTGCAATCCTCTCACTTCACACACAATTTTTACCCGATTTCTAAATGTTTTATCTCGTTTTTATTTTTCATTTTCGAAGTTCAGATATCAAAAATTAGATTTCATCTTTTATTTTCTCCAAATTCTCTAAAAATTCTCTAGAAAAGATTTCAAAGTTGGGAAAAAAATTATCCGAGTTCTTCAAAGATCTTGATCCAATCTTCAATATTGATGATTCTAGATCGATTGAAGGTAATTTTTGAACTCTAAATTCATTTTAAAGTTGTTTTTAACCATTATTTTTTATTTAAATTGATTGAAATGATTTTTCAAATCTTGATTTCTTCTCTCTTGAACATGAAATTCATCAATGTTGGATTCATGGTTTTGAGTTGGAATCCAAGTTTAAATGATATCCAAACTCAAATCATGTTTATTAAGAAATTTTTTATCAGAAAATAAAAGATTAAACTCGTTTGATTGATTAATTTTGACAAATCCATTTTTAACTAAGAATATGAGTTGATTTTTTGAAAAATTATGAAACGGTTTGTTTGATGAAATTGATACTTAGGTTTTGTGTTGATAAATTAGAAATGATGTTTAGAAATGGTTTTTGGTGCAGAGGTCATTTAAGGGTTGGAATTTGTCTTTCAGTTATACTGTGAGTTTTCTGTATAGTAGATTGGAAAGGTATTTTAGATTCGTGTGGCTCATGATTTTCTTTTAATTTTCTTCTTGTTGTTAATGATAACTTGTAACATGTATTATTTTATCTTTATTTAAGCTCTACAATTAGGAGAGACCATTGTTAATCAGAATCGGGGTGCAAACACATCAACTTGATACACTTTGACTTGAGAAGCAAAATGTTTTTAAAGGCAATTGGTAAACATGACTATTTACGTTCTAAATTGAGGTTTTGAATTGTGTTCCTAATGATGTAATTGTATCTCAAATGATTTAGATTTCAAAAACTAATTTTAATTTTATATAAGATGATTTATGGAAATTGTGAATTGTGTGTTTGGTATGATTGATTTGAATTGTATTAAATAATAAATGGAGCATGGATTACTGTATATTAAAGTAGTTGATGATGGTTTTATGATTGGTTTTAGATCTATGGACAAAGACAATTATTGTGCTTATTGGTTTTAGATCTATGGACAAAGACAATTATTGTGCTTATCTATGTTGGTACTAAAATTGCTATGTGACATGCTTTAAATTGAATTTTTATATCATGAATTAAGTTATTAAATATCAGTTTTTATGCTCTATATGATTGAATATATTGACAACATTGCATGGTGATCCATCGGATATAGATTTGACCAGGAGTTTGCAAAAATTATATTGGTGCTGTTAGATGGTTAACCATAACTATTGCCGTTCATATTTGGTGATCAAAAGAAGAAATAGTCGTGCTAAGCTTATGATGTATGTGAACTATATAGAAATTATAGTTGAAGCTTGAAGTGGTTTTAGTCTTCCAAGGATTACTTGATTTCACTTGTATGAAGCTTCTGTGGCTGAGACTGCATTTACTTGTAAACATTGTAAAAGGGGTCTGTGTGTTTTGTAAAATCGAAGGACTAGGAAGATATATTGTTATATGTTTCTTCTGTTCTTATTGTACAAGCCCAATCCTGCCCGGGCCTCAAAACCCAGAATTCAACCCAACCTAAGTCTACTAAGACCTTAAAACCTAACCCAAAACCATCAGCCCAAACTAAACCCAAACAAACCCAATCCTAAACAGCCCAAATAGCCCAAAAAAAAAACCCTAACTCAAACAAGCCCAACAACTTAAACTTTTCAAAAAAAAACCTAGCCACCCTAGCCTCTGCTGCCACCTACTCCACCAACTGTCTGCCACCACCAACTCTGCCACCATTGACTCCATTACCTGGAAAGGAAAGACAAACATGCCAACAACAGTGGCGAAACAATAGCCAAAGCAATGTAAAATCGGCTATAAAAAGCCATGAACAATGTATTGTTTTTTTGGACACATTGAATACAATAAAAAAAACAGATTCAAACATACAAATAGCAAGCAACAAAGCAGATTGAAAGAGAAAAAAAACGAAAGTTCAAAATCGTGCAAGGTTAGTTTCCTTTCTTCTTTTTTCCTTTACAAATCTGTTTATATATATATATATATAAAGTGTATAAAAAAATAAAAAAGGGACTTACCTTTGATCTCACCGAAAAAAGGCTGACTTTTGGCCTTCCCACCGCCATAGACAATGGCCGTGAATCATGGCCACGCCATGGCTACTGGCGGAGACCTCGCTGAGACCTCGTGCCTGCAGAGAAAAAAGAGGGAGGGGAGGACTGTTTTTTTTTTAAACAAATGAAATTTTTTTTTTTAAAATATGTCTTATGTATTTGAAACAACGTTGTTTTGGCCGGCGTCCTTAAACCCCAAAACGATGTCGTTTTGACTTGGACTGAACTGACCCGACCCGACCCGACCCGACCCGACCTGCCTAGGATCTACATGTTTTTGGGCAAATGGGTTATTTGCACTTTTAGCCCTTCTACTTTTCTATTGTTTTACAGTCAAATTTATTTTATTTTTAAATTTTACCCCATAATTTATTTTGACCTTCAATTTGGTCCCTCTTGGTGCTGTGCGCTTTGGGAGGGTGGGATATTGCCCATTTTGGTCCTCATTTGTTATCCATGCGTCCAAATTGGTCCTTTTCTTTTTCTTTTTATTTCGAATTGGCCCTGAACTTCTATTCTAAGTTCAATTTAGTCCTTTTTCATTATTTTGCTATTTTATTTTCAAATTAATTATTTTTTATTATTATATTTATTATTATATCTATTATTATTTTTATTATTATTACTATTACTCTTATTAACGTATTATTACTACTACTAGAGGTGATCATGGGCGGGCCGGGCGGGTTCGGCCGGCCCAAATAAAATTTTAGGCTCAGATACTAGGCTCGGGCCCGCCCGCCCAAATATGGGCCTAAAATTTTGCCCAAGCCCGGCCGAAATAAAATTACTAAGCCCGAGCCGGCCCATATTAATTTTTTTTCTTATTTCATTAAATAAAAAATTTAAAAATATAATAAATCAAATATATTTAAAACATAAAATAATACTAAAACAATTCTTAAAACAATACACAAATTAACAATATAATAAAAATAGTTATATTAAAAATTTAAAATAATTAAAAATAAAATAAAAAATATATTAATATATATTTGGGCGGGCCCGGCCAAAAACTCTTACTCGAGGCCCAATGTTTTTTAAGCAGCCTCGTTTTTTTGCCAAGCCCATTTTTCGGCCTATATTTTTACCCAAACCCTCCCATTTTTCTAAGGGCCTTCGGTCGGGCAGACACCAAACCATGATCACTCTAACTACTACTTTCTATCAATTATTATTATCTTATTTAAAATATTAGTATTATTATTATTTTTCATGATTATTATTATTAATATATTATTATTCTTATTAATACATTACTATCATCTTTTCTACTTTATTACTATTATTGTATTGTTACTAATTTTATTATCATATTATTAGGGTAATTAATTTTATATTATTACTTCATTATATGTTTCCTTTTGCATTTACTTATATTTTTACTTACATCATCATCATCATCATCATCATCATCATCATCATCATCATTATTATTATTATTATTATTAATGTATTCTTATTTTTATTTTATATTATTATTGTTTCATCCTTATTTTATTTTCGTCTTCACTATTATTGCATTATATATGCTTTTATATACCTACAAATTTGTTTGTGATTATCATTTTCATCATTATTATGCCATCACCCATATCAACACCGTAATTCATTTTAAGTTTTATTACGAAATCATGTCATATTTTACTCGTTATATCAAAAATTTCTTTTTAAAAATAAAATAATAAGCAATTCTTCTTCATATTTCGGGATTCGAAAAGTCGTACCCTAACTTACGGGGATTCGACTTTCTCAATAAATCCGAATAACGAATGTTTTAAAACATTTTTTAATATTCTCGAGAATTAAGAAAAAATCGTATTCTAACTTACGGGATATGATTTCTTCCTAAAATCAAGATAATCGAACATTTTTCAAAATAAGAATTTTTGGCGTTCATTCTTGCTTCGAGGATTTAAGGCATTATGTCCTTACTTACAGGATGTAATCCATTTTCTCGATTAACGTGAAATACGCCATTTTTCTCAAAAAAAATTGATTAAATAATATCTTAAGAAATGATCGTACTTTAAAATCTTCAAAGTTCTCAAATTTTCGACACCAAGACATTAATTAATCAACTAGCTACCAATTTTGGGCGCAACAACGGTGTTAACCCTTTCTCATGTGTAACCGACTCCAGAACCCGTTTTTCTATATTTTGTAGACCAAAAATCATTGTTTTAATAAATTTAATTTTTCTAAAATGACCAAATTACTAGGTGATCCGATCACACCTAAATAAAAAGTATTGGTGGCGACTCCCACTTTTCGTTTTCAAAATCAAAGTCGACCCCGTTTGTCAAAAAAATGGTTTCGACACTTATAGAAACTGTTTGTTCAAGAGGACTGCCTTCCTGAAGTTTAATTTGGCATTGACTATTGTCTGATTTATTACATTCATAACCTCAGTTGGTCATGGATTTGTTTTTTAAAAAAGTTTCTTCTCTGATATTTTGTAATACCCCAGAAATTTCTATAATAAGATATTATCCTTGATATAGAAAAATAAGGAAATAAGTGATAAAAAGGGAAGTTTTGAGTTATGACAACATTGGGAAGTAAATTATGATATCTTGATTTAGGAAAGGACTAAATTGTAAAAGTGTGAAAAGTTTTGTTGCACAAGAGTAAATACTCAAAACTTGAAGGGTTAAAGTGTAAATATGAAAAAGTTTAAGGACCAATGGTGCAAATATTTTAAGGGTGGAATGATCTAGAAACTAAGGAAAATTGATGAATTAGGACCAAATTGAATAGGTGAAGAATTATGAGAGACTAAATTGCAATTTTACCAAATTAAATGATGTCTCAAGGATGAAATTTTAAAAGATAATCAAGGGTAATATGGTCAATTAGAAGGAGAGAAATCTAGAGACAATAATGATGTTGGAGATATTTTAGATAAATTAAATAAATAAATATTAGTTTATTAATACTTTAAATTAATTTTAAATTATATTTTATTATTTTATTATTATTTTATTTAATATATATATGTAAGAAAAGAAAAAGGAGGATCATCATTTTTTTTCACATGCACTAATGTGAGAGAAAGAGAGAAAGAAAATTTTGCTTTCTTTACAATTTGGTCATTCTATAAAAAAAAAATTACCATTTTCACCTAAAAATCAAAAGAATTTCCATAGCAACCAAGAGAGAAAAATGTTAAGGAGACTATGGGAAGTTAAAATATCAAGTTGGATTCAAGAAATGGAAGCTGAAGGAGAGAGAAAATTAAGATGAAGATTAAAATCAATAGAACAAAGTAAGAACATCATGATTTCAATATATTTTTAAGTTTGATATTATTGAAAAAGCATGGAATTGATGTTAATGTAGAGTTTTCTTATATATGGACCTATGTTCTTGACATGTTAGTGAAGAGAAAATAAGAGAAAGTAATGAGAAATAGTGTAGAGAAAGAAAATAAGGGTGTTATAAACATGGTAAATAAACATCTTGCACTAAAACAGTTTTGGATAGCAGTAGTAGGCTAACTTTGAAAAATCACCATAAATTTTGAAAATTGAATTAGAGGATAAAAAAATATGGAATTAAATCTTATTCAGTCTATTTTCTTATAAAAGAAACCATGTAAGAAATGGAGTTGTGAATTATGAGATATAATAAATTTTATAAGACAAGATCAGAATGATTTTGGGTTCCCCTGTTCTGAATTTGGAAAATCATAAAAAATTGGAGAAAAACAATTAAGGGCTTAAATTTATATGTTTAGAATATTTAATGAGTCTATTTTTAATAAAAATAAACGGGAACATCATTCGAAGTCTATACGAGGAGATAATTAATTTTTAGTGAAGAAGGTCAAAATTGTCAGACAGCAGAATAGGGGTAACTTTAAAGAATAAACTGTACTTATTGGCCAAACCAAAAATTATAAAAATTTTATGGTAAGAATATATATGAGTCTAGTTTCAGCTGAAATTATCAGATCTTAATTTGGAGTTCTATAGTTCCAGATATAAATAATTTAGTGACTATGACACAGATGGATAGCTTGAATATTCATAAAAGTAAATAATAAAAATTATAGATAATGTTACTTACAAGTGTGTTATATACATTAAGGATGTGGAATGGAGAGGATGGGGAGGAAAATATATATGAATATTCAGCTAGTATGGTTAATTTGCATGTTTTAGGCTTAAGGACTAAATTGAATAAAAGTAAAACTTTAGTGGGCAATTTTGTAAAAATATCAAAAATGACCAAAATGAAGGGAATGAATTTTTTTATTATCTAAATTAATAAATTGAATGAAATTATTAATTTAAGATCGGGTGAAAGTTGGGAAATGGTAAATTACCAAAATGCCCCTAAATCTTGGTATTTTTGCAATTTAGTCAGGTAGATTCGTATAACTTGAATGAGCATTTAAATATGCCAATTTAAATATTTTATTGTATTTTATATGATGTTTGAATTGAATATATGAAATGTATGGATGTTGAAATGGTAGAAATAATACATGTTCTGAAACTACTTGAAAGGGATAAAATCTGTTTGAATATTGGGTTCCGGATGGATATAAGTGATTTTCCAAATGAAAGAGTTCCTGCATGTGTTGCAGAAATAGATAACCCGGACTGTTAATCTGACAAAAGCCTTTTCGAGAATATAAAGTGGATAGGATTCGTTCATGATTCACTATAATACCTCAAAGTGGATAGGATTTGTTCCTGATTCACTATAGTAATTTAAAATGAATAGGATTTATTCATGATTCACTTTGGTAACTTAAGGCGGATAGGATTTGACCTGAAAAGGTAATCCTGATTCGCTACAGTTACATGATATATGATTCATTATGGTAACCTAAGATGGATAGGATTTGACCTGAAAAGGGTAATCCTGATTCGCTACTGTTACACGATATATGATTCTTTATGATAACTTAAGGTGGGTAGGATTTGACCTGAAAAGGTAATCCTGATTCACTACAGTTACATGAGATGTGACTCGAGAGAGTGCTTGATGATTAAACATCCTAAGAGTTATTTCTGAATATGAATTGATGGAATATGGAAATGTACGTTTTGAGTGTACTGTTGAAAAATCCATCGGAACTCCAATGATTCAACGGATAGAATATTTGATATGATACGAGAATTATAATATGAAAAGGATGTTACATGAAACATGAAAATGAATATTAAACGATATAAATTAATTGAAATTATTTTAAAAATTTCGGTAATGCCTCGTATCCTATACCGGTCTCGAGTACGTTTATGGGGTGTTACATATTTCCTGACTCGCACTTCAGCTCTTTGGTCATTTCTTGTAGTCTTATGGTTGAACTGAATTTCTGCTTAGTCTTTGATGCTAATGCCTTCTTCAATGCCAGTTTGTTTTAACCTTTCCAAGCCACATAGGGAGAGCATGAGATAATTATTGCGTCATTTGATGGTGCCTATGTTCTCTTATCCTTGGTATAAGATAAGGGTATCAAGTAACCTTGAAACATGGTACCTCTGCACCATCTGTTACAATTCTTTTGCAGAAAACCAAAGCTTAAGAAATGATGAATGATTATCCCCCCTCCTCCCAATTCTACATTTTGGTGGATCTGACATGTACCTTAAAGGTATTGAATGTCCATATTAAAATAGAACTTGAGAATTGAGGAAGAAAATTGTGGATCGCCTAGAGTGCCTTTCTTAAAGTTTATTAAAGAATTTTTAGAACATGGTGAAAGATTTAGTTTTTGAAATGGTTTATTACTTGTTTCTTCTTCATGTTAGCTTTATATTTTCTTTTTCCTCTCTTATTGTCGCAATGACCCACAATGCACTCTGCTAACTAAAAGGAAGGTGTCTGATTTGGTTTCTTGTACATAATATATATATGATTGGTTTTAAAGCCTTTTGCTGTTTTTACAAGAATTATGACTTTTTTTTTAAGAAATAACTTCTAATAACTGTGATCTTATTTAATTTATTTAGTTCCTTTTAATCAAGAAGATGTTAGAGTTCCTTTCAAAATCAAAGATGATATCGTCAGTGTTGATTCTAACATGACTCATTTTTTTTCTAGTCAGACATCAAAACTAGTGTTGAAAGGCGGCCTTACTTTAGTGAACGTTGAGGAAGAAGCTTGATTAGGATTGATAGTGAAAAAAATATGAAGAGGAAACATTAAAAAAAAAATGAAAAGAAAAGAAGGTGATTAAAATCTCAATCAAAAATGAAACTTGAAGAGTTTGGATTAATTTCAATTTAGGTTGTGTTATATTTTGCATAGTTATGTTGAAGCCATTATTTCATTTAAATGATTTTATTTTAGTATTTTTTGTCACATGGGTTATGTTCTTTTATTTGCATCTTTACATTTAAGTTGTTTTTTTTAAATAGTCTTTTATATGTCTAATAAAAAAAGTTAGTTTATATGTTTTATATTAATTTTAATTTTATTTTAAAATTTAAGATAATTTTGGTTTTAATTTTAGATTTTAACTGTGATCTTATTTTTTATTTTAAAATAATTTAGTTTTTAATTTTAAGTTTTAAATTTAGATTTTAATTATGATGTTATTTTATATTTTAATTTAGTAAATGTTCTATTTATTGTATAATTTTGTTAATCTAATTATATTTTGAATGATTTGCAATTTTAATTTTTATCTGTGATATGTGAATTCTGAATTATATATTTTAATTTTAATTTAAAGGAATTGGATATTCAACAAATGTTTTATGTATTTTAAAAAGAAATCAGTCATATACATCATATACATGTTTCGTGTTAGTGTAAACTTTTATTTTAATCATAATATATTTTCATATTTGAACAAGCAGTGGTACCCTTCATGTTGATGTGTTTATATAAAGACTGTTTAGAAAGTAAACACAAAACTGTGTATATAAAGAGTTATTTTATTATTTTTAAAACATCATTAGTTCAAATATTTTATTATGATTAAAATATCTATGCTAATTTTTAACACTATAAAATTTTCTGTTAAATTCATATCTATTATAATATTATTTTTTGTTACATCATTATTAAGTGAGTGTTTTTAGGCTTAATATATTATTTAGTACCCAAATTTGATATATTTTTTAATGTGGTGCTTGTGTTATTTGTTGGTTCAATCTAATAATTGTATTTGACAAAAGTTATAAATTTTGATATATTTTGTATGTTTCTTCTATTCTTAAAAAGTTATTTGTTTAGGAGAACGCCTTGCTGATGAGCATCGAAACCATGAAATAAAAATTCTTACGATAAAATAACTCTAAACAGTAATAAAAGTAGTAGGGTCAAATCTTCAAGGATTGGTTATTGTTTTGGTTATTGTTATCTAATTTCGTTTTTTCTTGTAAGCAGGATTTCTATCGTGGCAATAGTCGTGCCCACGACTCGAAACGAACTTGCTGAAAAATAAATAAATAAAATAAATTAGGAGAGTTGAAAAATGTTTTGAAATTAAATAAGAGAGATAGCAAAAATAAATAATTATATTAATCGAAAATAAAATAAAATAAGAAAATGGGTTTGAATTTTGTAAACAGAAATATAAAGCCTTAACCTTAGACTCGATGAATTTCAGTTTCCGAATTGATGCTCGAAAATAAATTTTCTCTTCCAAACTATAAATTGGTTATAGCGATCAAGAACGTCCTAACCGCCAATTCTTCCTTTCGTAGTTGATTCCAGTATGACTTACAAATCAACCCTTACCAATTGTCTAACTGCGATACACGCATTCACAATTCAAGACCTCGACAGCCTTACGTTCTGAAGAACCCAATTCGGATCAACAGCCTCATCACGCAGGACATTTAAATCTAATCACTATCTCCCTTGACGAAAATCCCACTAGTATGACCTTGCCAGGATACGTCAATTTGTTCGCGGAAATTCAAATTCAACACGGCCGACTCGACTTCCTAATGCCCAATAACTCCAACCCAATGCGTGGCTTTTGAATTGAAATTGAATTGACTTTAATAGACGAATTTGTACTATCCCATATTCCGAAGATTTGATGAATACCGTTATAAAATATTTTTAGTGCGGATTCATTTCTAACGATTCTTAATCGAAATAAATACCGACCTAAAACTAAGTTAAAAGTTTAATGAAGCATGAAATTAATCATGCTTGGTTGGTGCATGGAAATGAATTGAATGGGATTGGTGGAGGATGGAAAGGGAAGGGAGTTGGAAAATATTAAACAAATATGTAAAGAACAAGGAAATAGAAATGAATAGGCAGAATGACCCATGAAATTGAAAGGAAAAAAAAAATATTCAATCTCCAATGTATTCACGTGTAAGGTCACTGTACACCCTATATATATCATATACTAAGATTAGCCTAACTCACTTAATCACTAATTACATGAAATTAAAATTAAATTTTTTTTCTAAATTTGTTTTTTACAAAGTAAAAAATCTGATCAACCCTTAAATGTTTTAAAATTCTAGTTGGACTTTTTTTTATTGCTTGTACTCCAATTTAATTTTTTGAGGATATTACAGTAGAAGTTTGGTTTGCTGTTTTTTTTTTTCAATTTTCAATTTAGTTAGTCCATTAAAAACCCTATCAACCTTGGCATATTATATGCACCCCAGTATGAAAAGAAAAAGAAACCCTTCTTTTTTCTTTTTTTTTTCTTTTCTAGTCATAATTAAATGAGATCTTGTTATATTAGTTGAATCATTATCCGCGTCAGTTGAGGCAAGTAGCATTCTCTTTCAGATTAGCGATCCTTATACTTATACAGGGTAAAACATAAATTTTGAGGGCGTACTTTTAACAAGGTAGATTTACCACAAACATTAAATCCAAGAGGCATCCACAACTGTACGGAAGGAATCCGAATTGAACAATCCCTGAGAATTGGCACCATTTTGCCTTGCCTTGTGTCGAAACTATTTTTTTGATAAACGGGATCGACTGGAGTTTTGAAAACGAAAATTAAAACGGAAGTCGCCACCGATCTTTATTTGATGCGATCGGATCACCTTTGTTTTAATAAAACGGCATTTTAGTCTACTAAAACGGCATTTTAGTCTACGAAATTCGAGAGAATAAGTCCGAGAGTCGATTACGTGCGAGGAAGGATTAACACCCTCGACACACCCAAAAATTGGTACCAAAAAGGAAACTAGGTAAGAAGCATTTGGTCTAGTCTTGACTCTTATGTTTTATTGTTTGACTTTTCTGCACACTAACTTTTATGTTAAGTTTTTCATACAAGAAGAAAGAAAAAAGAGAAATATTCCAACAGTAGAATGGAAATATGCTGCTTCATTAATAATCATAATTTTTTAATTGGCATTTCTATTCATGTAAAGCATTATCATTATAAGTGAACTATAATGGAAAGGGACACAAACTTTTAGGGAGATTTGAAGCTCATTTGTGGGATAAGAAGGTTTGTGAATGTGTATATAAATATAGAAAATATTGGCATCAAGAAATATTTAAAATATCATATGATAACAACATGATGTTGAATTTTCCACCAAAAATAAATATAAAACTAGTTATGTATTAGATGAAATTTCAACTTTTGTTCCTCTACAACTGGATATAGCTATCTCCATCTCACTTAGCTTTTTGACCCAAATCCAGTTTTTTGTCCTCTTTTGTGAACTTTTACGTCGAAGAAAACAAAATCTCTTTCTATAGGTGAAAGTTACAGTACATGCATCTGTTACTTTATTTTTTACAGACGGATATCAATCAAAAGAGAAGTGAAAATTCTTTCCTAAGAATCTGTTTTTTTTATTCAAAAATTAAAAAATAATAAATAATAAAAAGCTCACTGGTTGTTCGTCTTCCGTCACTGCCAAGAAAAGCTCCGATAAACGAATGTCTTAGAACCCATATGGTTCCGACGAAGGCTCGGAGTGTAGCAAAGACGAAGGCTTCCCTTCGTGACTTCTTTCTTTTTGATGTCTGTTTATTTTAAACCTTAGATCCAAGTTTCAAAAGTATTTTTTTTTTTAAAAAAGGGGGGAAAAGGAGTGAAATAGGCTAAAAATGCCTAAGTTTGCGCGCCTCTGACCACCGTCTACGGCGGGGCTATGGCGTACCACGGTGGAGCTAAGGCAGAGAGCTGTTAGACCCCTTGGCAGGCACTTGACCCCATTTTAGAGGAAAAAGAGTTCTCCAGATTTTTTTTTTTAAAACACCTACCAAAGTGATTTTTTAGAAAAACTTACTTTTATAACACCCATGAAACGACGCCGTTTGGTGCTGATTCCAATAGCCCAAAACGGTGCCGTTTAAGCCATGAGCCCGAGACCCGACCCGCTCTGGATGGAGAGTCTGCGTGTATTGACCTTTCCGCTTTTTCTACCTGTTTCAATTGTATCCTTTTTGTTTTCTTTCTTTTTAATTTGGCTTGACAATTTTTCTTTCATTTCATTTTAGTCCTTACTAAAGCTGCGCATTTTGGAGGATAGGGATAATTTCCCATTTAGTCATCGCTCCTTCAGGTGCCTTTTAGTTTGGCCCTAGTTCCTTTTTTTAAAAATCTACCCCTTTAATTTTATTTCATTTTTAATTTAATCTATAGCATTGCTAGTTAAAACGCAACGCATAAGGATCAGGGATATTTTTTCTTTTAGTCCTTGCTAGTTTCAGCGCATTACATCTTGGTCCTTGTCAGCCTTTTTTTATTATTATTTGCAATTTATTCCTTTTAATTTTATTTTAAGCTTCAAATTAACCCCTTTGTTTTAACCTTTTTTATTTATTCATTTATTTAGCTGCTTGTTTATTTATTTATTAGTCTTGTAATTTTATTCATTTGTTTATCTATTTTATATATCAGTCGTTCATTTTTTATTTTAATCCTCATGTGCACTTAGGTATTATTCCTTCATTTCTTAGCTCTTATCTTGATTTCATTGATCATTTATTTTATCTATGCCTTCATTACTATTACTATTTTGTTGTCTATCATTTTTATTATCATTTATTCATTTATTCGTTTATTACCCTTTTCATACTAAAATCAAATTATTTGTGTTCTTACTCATACACATATTGTTCCTATTATTATTATTATTATTATTATTATTATTTACATATGTTTTATTATAAATTGTACCTTTAATTTCATTTACCTTTTAATTTGATTCTTTACTTTTAATTTTTTATAAACTATTTTCCTTACACTTATTTGTGTCTTTATTTTATTTGCTTCCTTTATTATAATTAAAAATGGCATTGTCATTTCATTTGCATATTTTATCATTAGTATTATTGTTGTCATCATTGTTATCATTTATTTTTATTTTATTGTTTATTCTATTTTCTTTGATTGTTAATATTGATATTAAAATAACATGTATTATGTGATTATTACTATCATAATGTATTATGAGTTGCTTATTAGTACATTTATATTGTTGTTATTCACTAGCTTAATATTTTGTCCACACATCATTTTTAAATATTTCACTCATTTTTACCCAAATTCGTTATAAAGGAAATTTTCTTTTAGGCAATGTTCTGCATTTGAAAATTCGAGAAGTCGTGCCCTAACATACTGGGTTTCGATTTTTCCTCGTTTAACCTAAATAATGGAATATCATTTTAGAATCAAATACATGAGTTTTAAATATAAAAGCTTATTCTTGAGAATTCGAGGTGTTGTGTCTTAACTTATTGGATATGACATCTTGTTACCTTGAGGTAAGAATTTCTAAAAAATATAAAGGCAATATTTCGTATTAGGAGATCCGAGAGATCGTGTCCTAACTTATTGGGTTTCAGTTTTCCTCGTTTGACCTAAAATAACCGAATATCCTTTTAAAATTAAAATACATGAGTTTTGAAAATTAAAAAAAAAAGCTTATTCTCGAAGGTAAAATGTCGTGTCCTAAATTACTGAATGTGTCATTACTTCGAGATAAGAAGGTCTTTAACATTTATTTCGATTTATCTAAGCATTTTTTTTAAAAATTAACATTAACAAAAAGAGCAATCGTATTTTAAAACTCTTTCCAAGTTTTCTACTTTCGACACTAAGACACCAATTAATCAACTAGGTACTAATTTTGGGCGTTACGAGGGTACTAACTCTTCCTCATACGTAACCGACTCTCAAATCTATATTCTAAACTTCGTAGACTAAAAATTATTGTTTTAATAAATCAAACATTTTATTAAAATTATCACGAAAAAGAAGATAGCATTTAATTTAACAAGAAAAAGAAGATGCACGCTACCTATCTAAGAATTTCCATTTCATTAATTAACACAGCATGCGTAGCGTTTTCAATTTTCAACCTTCAATTCCTTAGAGCAAAAATTGATGGTGCTGGAATATTTGGAATATTCCTCACACCGAAGGTGTCTTTATTAACAATCATAACTATAATAAAGCAGGGCCTCATACGAATTTGGAATATTTGAAGATATTATTCAATAATAAAAATCATATTATTTGGAATATTTATCATACCAAACAATCATAACAATAATAAAGCAGGGCCCACTCCACAGAGTTAAAATTGACTGATAATATTTATAGTTGGCGGCAGCTGCACCAAGCATCCACTCTCAACACTTTGAGACCTTGAAATCTTCGATAGTCATACAACACGGAGAAAGGCGGCCCTAACATCTCTTATCTCATCTCCATTATTTAATAATATTTCTTGTGTTAATGATAAATTTTTTATAAAATATCATTTAATAATAAAATGATTTTTATACATTTGTTTTAGTCACAAATTTTAAACCGCTAACCGTAAATGCCATTCGTGATATCTACATGTTGCTGCCAAGAAAGTTCCGACAGACGTTAGCACGTTCCGACCGACGTTAGATTTGTCTGTCTTCAAAGAGACTTCTGCACATAATCATAATGACCTTTCCCCGAATAAATTTTTTGTCTCCTACGTGGGGTCCACAGGCTTTGACTATTTATTTTCAACAACAAAAAAAAAAAGGAATCGGTAGAGCAAGTGTCGGCTAATACTGGAATAAATTGATCCAACTTCTTATCGTTTAGAAAATAATAAACTATTTGTAGAAGGAAGCACCAAATATTTTGATAAGACATATTATAGTTTTAAAATTAATATATAGTTTGACCTACATATTTTTAATATAATTTATTTAGCAATTTATATTATCATATAATATTTAATTAATTTTATGAATGTTAATTTAAAATATATTTGTAACGACTCAAAATTTTTAAGAATTTAATTATGAAAATCTATAGTAATTAGATTTTTGTATCTCTGGTTCTGTGCTCTGCTTTTATGTTTAAGGTCTGAAGTTTGAGTTGCATTGTTAAAAGTTTTTAAAACAACCTTTATTCATGTGTTTCATAGTTAAATCCAATTCTAGATAGATTAGTGTTAAGAATGAGTCTGTTGGTTCATTGGTTAAGTATTTGTCTGTATTTTGTCTGGTCCTAAGTTCAAATCCCATTATATGCGTTAGGAAATATTATTTTTTTTGCAAATGCTGGAATGTGGGATGATGGTTAAATTAAAATAGTCTAAAGAATTTCTATCGTACCTTCTTCTTTGTTTTTTCTAAAGTTTATGTTCTTTTCTTGTTCCCCTTCTATTCTTTTATTTTTCCTTTTACGATATTTAATTCTGCGTTAATTGGGAGTTCTTCGTTGCTTGTAAAGTTGACTATGTGATTATTGAGTACGTTTCGTCGTTATTTTTCTCTCATTTTTGCTAGTTCTGTTGTGTTAACAATGTTCTGTCGAAACAGGATTTTGCTCAGTTGCTTGAACGTTCTGTTTAATCATTCGATTGATTACCTTTTTAGGCGAGGATAGTGCAGAGATGTTATTTCGCCATGTTAGTCTGAATTCCTCAATTTCGTGCTAGGTGAGTATGCGAATTAAGTTGGGATTGCGTTGAAACTTTCGACATAGTCTTGGCGGTAGCTTGGTTTTGCTAAAGTATTGAAATCATTGGTGTAATTGATTATTGAATGATTAGTTCTGGTTAGTCTACGCGTTGTTTCTCCATCAAAGAGAAATTAGGTGCTACCGAAAACATTAATTTTGCAAGTTTTGTCGCCAGAAATGGTTGCTGTCAATGCCACATGGTCGGACACACGGGCGTGTGTCTAGGCCGTGTGAGACACAAGACCGAGTGGCAGGCCGTGTGGGTGACCGTGTAACTCAATGTTCATCAACTTGGGGCCATATGGGCAAGACACACGGGCATATGTCTAGGTTGTGTGTGGCCATATTGGTAAAGGGTTCACATGGGCGTGTGTCTAGGCCGTGTAACTCACTGTTTGTGGTACAAAGACCACACGGCCAGGGATACGGGCGTGTGTCTAGACCATGTAACTCACTATTTGTGGTACAAAAACCATACGGCCAGGGACACGGGCATGTACCCAGGCCTTGTGAGTCACACAGGTAGGGACATGGGCGTGTGTCTAGGTTATGTAACTCACTGTTTATGCTTCGGAACCACATGAGCAAGGCACGTGTAACAGCCCGTTTTTAATTAAATCAGAACAGTGGTTTCGGAATCACAAATCTGAGTCAGAAAGAAAATTTATTTTAATATTATTGCACGGTCGGCATTAGGATAGGAAAGACGTATGAAAATTTTGATAAGAAAATTTTAGCGATTTCATGTCTAATTATAGAAAGGACCAAATTGCATAAAATGCAAAAGTTGAATTCTAGTAGCTAGAAGGATTAATTAGCTATGAAATTCAAAATTTGAGGTCCTTATATGGTAATTATGCCATTAAATAGATATTTATGATGACTCATCCATGGAATTTTGAGAAAAGAAAAGGACTAAATTGGAATTTAAAATAAGTAAAGATGATAAAAATCTAATATCATCTTATTTCATCTTCATCCCCAAAATTTTTCTATGGAAACCCTTGAAAAGAGAAATAAAATCAAGCAAGTCTGATTGGGTAAGTAATCTTGTCTCGTTTTTAGTAATTTTTATATTTCTGATATCATAATAACTTATATCTCTATTTTGGGGTTCAATTTGTAAAGATATCAAAGTATTAAAAATTTTCCATGGATGAATATGGTGAAATTTTGAAATTTATGGTAGAAAATGAAAGGTTGTTGATAGATAAACAACTTTTGTAAAGGAAATTTTCATGAAATTGTTATTTAGGGACTAAATTGTAAAGATGAAAAATGCATGGAAAATTTCTGATTTTTTTGAAATACATGAGCTGTAAATGTTATGTGTACAAATTGGTTAGGCTTGAAATAAGAATTAAATTGCATGAGTTTCATTTTCCGAGCCTAGGGACGAAATTGAAATTAATGAAACGTATAGGGGTAAAATGGTAATTTTTCCTAAAATGTGAATTGGATGGAATTGAATGTGTATTTTATTAAATTTATGATAAATTCATTCATATAGATCCAAATAACTCAAATACGAAGTTTGATTGTGGAAAAGAGAAATTATCAGATTAGTGAATATTTTGTATACGAACAAGTGGCGAGGTAAATTCGTGTAACTAAATCTTGTATATTTACATGTTTGATTTAAATGTGGTATATTTGAATTATGAATTTGTTATTTGTGAAAATAAATATTTACCCAATAAAGCCCGATGCATGATAAGTCCCGTTTGAATAATGGAATTCAATGGATACAGGATTTCCCGAATTGGTTGTGGTCCTGCATATGTTGCGGACACACCATAGCTCTTATAATCATCCTGTTATTAGCCCTCTCGAGCTTCTCGTTACATGGTTCCTGCGACCATCTTGATCGGTAGTATTCTGTATGTGTTGTGGACTACCGCAGCTCTTTGTGAGTGTCATGTTATATGATCGGTTGTGATCCTGCATATATTGCGGACAAAAACACGGCTTTTTATGAATGTCCTGATATAGACTCTTTGTGAGCAATCCTAACATGGCTTGCTTGAACTTCCTGTTAAATGGCTATCTAGAGCTCCTTGATAATAACTATTCGGAGTTACTTGTTAAGCTCAATAAGCTCCCTGTTCTAAACTCTTATGAGTTTCATGTTTTAGCCCGAATAAGCTTCATGTTACATGGCTCACATGAGCATCCTATTATATGGCTTGAGAGAGTGCTTCCTGATTATGTGCCATAATGGTTACCCCTGCATATGAATTGACGGATTATCATTTTGTACACCTTGATATTCCAATGATTCAACGCATAAAACTCTAGATATGAGAGACTAATATCTCAATATGCTCTTGAAATACCGGAAAATTTGTAGCATGATGAGCTCATTTTTGTTTACTTGAAATTCACGTTAATTACATGACTAACTTGTTTGATGAGTGTATGTGACTAGGCAATTGACCAAAATGATTTGGATGCATGTTTTGTATGCTTACATTAAATATAAATGCATGGTAAGTTAAATTCCCGTTATGCAAACTTACTAAGCATTAAATGCTTACTCTATTTTATTTTCCTCTGTTTTATAGTACTCGGAGGCTCGTGAAGGTTGAAACTTGCTCGGAATCACATCACACTATCCCTCAGACTTCTTGGTATATAAAACAAGCTAACTTTTGATATGCTGTCATGTATAGGCTAAAATAGACCAAATGATGAAATATTTTGGTTGTAACTAGCCATTGGAATGGCTAGTGTTAAATATATTTTGATGTAATTATATAAGGCTTTATTAAGTTTAATATATTTGTGTTTGATGTGCTTGAATTAAATTTTGGTAAACTAGAATGATTATACAAATAGGTAAGTTTGATTGCATGATTACATGTGATAATATATTTTGTATAAAACTTGTATTTAGCTTAGTTAAAATGTCTTGAATTGGTTGGTAAATGTGTTTTAAATGTTAATGTTGGTTCAAGGCAAGATTGGGTGAGAAAATAAAGCTAGGAAATGACCTTATTTTGTCCACACGAGTAGACATATGGGCACGTGTCTTAGTCGTGTGTGACACACGACCATGCGCACGGGCGTGTGGTTTGGCCCTCTGTCCCATGTATCTTAAAATTTAAAAACATAATGCTTCAAATTGTTCACACGGCCTAGCGCACGGACTTGTGTCTTGGCCGTGTGAAATTGCACCTAATTTTGATAAATTAAATTGACCATACAGCCTAGTACACGGGCGTGTGACTGGTCGTGTGACCCAAGTTAGAGAGTTACATGGGTATGGACACGGGCTGGGACACAGTCATATTCCTCACATCGAATACCCACACGGCCTAGAACAAGGGCGTATCATTTATAATACTTAATTTTTTAACACTTAATTTTTTTTAAATAATCAAATAATACTTTAGCAAAAAAATTATTACGGTAAGTAAGAAAAGTAAACAAAATATAATATAATATAATTATTCACAAATCTATGGGAGACTTGGAGTGACAACACTCTCAAATTTACGGAAGACTTGGAGTGGGAACACTCTCAAATTTATGGGATGACTTGGAGTGGCAAAACTCTCAATTTCATTACATCTCGTATCTCATTTAAATTATTTAATAATTAATAACACTAAGAAAAATAAAAAAGGCAATTTAGTTAGCGGGAAAAAAGAATGAGTCTTTCTAGAAAAATAAGCAATTTTTCTTCTTCTTTTTGTATTTTCTAAATAATTATTTGGATACATACAAAATGAGACTCCAAAAATTTTACAAATAATCGATTGTTTTTCTAATATTTTAATTAATGTTTTAAGATGCTAAGCATAAAAATCTAAATCAAAATTTATTAATGTATATTTACTTGTTTAGATATGATTGAGAGATTAAGAAGGTACCCTTACCCTATATATAAATTGCTTTTAACTTTTTAATTTTAACCTTTAATTGTTAAAAAAACGAAAACTTGGAAATTAATTAATTAAATTAAATTTGTACTTAATTTTGCTTAGTCTAATTTTGCCGACAAGAGAGTAGCAGATTGCAATGACCACGAGCCCTAACAAATACATTAATTTTGTAAACTTTTATATAATAAAAACAAAATCTACTCTTTCTCTCTCCATCTTAGGGTTACCACATCTCTCCATTCGGTGGTGGTATGTCCCATTAATTTTGGAACACGTTTATTTATGACCAATTGACTTGAATTTTCACCCCAATTTGAAGTTCCACCGCAGTTTGAATTCCCACCCAATTGACTAGCATATACGTCTTGTCTTTTCTGCGCGCTATTGCCTAAATAAAACTACCTTTGTTAGTTTACGAATAAAGTATCTAAGCCATCATAATATAATATTTTATATTTATCTCAAATAACGTAATTATAATTTTAAAGTTATTTTATTTTTCAAAAATAAAAAAATAGGCCTCGAGGGAATTATATTTTGTTTTAATAAAAGACATAATTATATCCCAATTATCACAGAATTAAATAGTTAACATTTTGTATAACAACCACTTATCATATCAGTCAACTACTAAATGAAAAAGATTTTAATGAAATATTATCAAACAGGGTGCATAGCCCACAATGAGAGAGGGATTGACTCTTGTTTTTATGTAATTTTATTGACACTTCTAAGCTAGCAAAAACCCCAATTTTCCTATAAATACCTTTATAATCCATCTTTGCTTCACACACTTCTTCTTAGCCTAATAATCTCTGAAAAACAATGGAATTTTCTAACAACTCTTCATCATTAACATTTTCGTTGGGTTTCTCCGGGAACATTAACATGAAAAGTGATGCGAAAATCTTGGCACTGATCCAGCTTACCGGCATCTCTGCTATTTTTCTGTTCAAGCTCGTGTTTGTTTGCACCAAACGACGAAGACGTGCCACTACCGCTTCAACTCATCTTGCTGCATCTCTGGGGAAGCCGAGGTTGATGTAGAACTTCCCTAGGTATCATGGTAAAACGTTCATTTCTCTTCCCTTTCTAGCTTTTGTATAAAGCATATAATCTTGGAATTTTTATTTTTATAAAACAAATGAATTTCTCAAACATGTTTAGCATTGTTTTTTTTTCACTTTGATGAGATATGGGACAATGGAGCAGCCTGCGGGAGGCAATATTTGTTGCTGTTTAATCAAATATACTTTAAGATGGTTAAATCATGACCAATATATTTATAATAATTTATTCAGTTAAAATTTATTTTATAATAAAAAAACATTTTTTTCAATACTGTATTTATCTGCAGATTTCTCGCCGTCCGGCGGATGGCACAGTAGCTCTGGTCAGAAGAGTTTGATGGTGTTTGGAATAAAGTTGTGTGCTTATGCTGGCTGCCCTTTTTTTTTTTTTTTTTTGCTTTTGATGAATTGGAACTAGGTTTTATGAAAAACTTTGAGCTACGTTGTATGGTGCAAAAATGGATTGAACTTATTTTATTTCTTAGGCTTTGAATATGATTTGGTTGTTTTTGGTTTTAATTGTGTTGTGCTCCTTAATTTTGTTTACTCTTATTATTATTAATTTCTGTGTAGTCTCTAATGCTAATGCCTTCTTCATTGCCAGTTCGTTTTAACATTTCCAAGCCACATAGGAAGAGCATGAACTAATTATTTTTTCAGTTGAAGGTGCCTATGTTCTCTTATCCTTGGCATAGGATAAGGACACCAAGTAACCTTGAAAACATGGTACCTCCGCACCATCTATTACAGTTCTTTTGCAGAAAACCAAAGCTTAAGAAATGATGAATGATCATCATCAACGACAGCTTATGTAAAATTTTACAAATAAAAAGGAATTACCATTTCCAAGTTCCAAACATCCAACCTGTAAAATGGTCGGCTATGCACTCATGCTCATTAAGACAATAATCAATATTTTAATAAGAACAACAGTAAACAAAATTAAGGATTACAACGCAAATAAAACCAAAAACACCTAAATCATATTTAAAGCCAAAGAAATAAAACAAGTTTCCATTTTTGCATCATAGAACGAAGCACAAAGTCTCACCAAAAAAAAACTTCGTAGCAGCATAAGCACCCAATTATTCCAAACACCATCAAACTTCTCCTTGGGCGGCAGACGACCCCCAGAGCCGGGCGTGTTCTTCAGTCCGGTGCCGTGAATTTTTTAGGCAACACCAAAAAAGCAAAGTTTAATTTGTACCTTTTTCCTGACGCAATCTAAAAATGAAAGCTAGAAAGGGAAGAGAAACTAACCATACATGTCAAGTAATCGAATCAAGTGGTAAAGTAGCGTCGGTCTCCATAGAAATGGCATTAATATGATTTGGAGCGACAGTGGCAGAGGTAGCAAGATAATTTGGAGAGACATTGACCACAAAGGAAGGGAGATGATCTTCAGGGACAGTGGGCGCAGAGGTTGTAGCACGATGATTTGGAGCTACAGTGGCACGGTTTCTTCGTTTGATGTAATCAAACAAGAGCTTGGACAGAAAAAGAGAAAGGACACCGGCTAGCTGGAACAATACCATAATTTTGGTGTCACTCTCCATGTTAATTTTGCCGGAGAAACCCAACGAAAATCTTGATGATAAAGAATTCTTAAGAAATGCCATTGCTTTTCGGTGCTTATTAGGTTAAGAAGAGCTATGTGAATTCACTAAACTCTTGCAACAAGGAAACTGAGAAAACTTGAGACGATGGCTTCTGTACTTTTTACTCGTAAACTGAGAAGTTTTTATAGGCAAAATTGTGCCATGTTGAAGCACCGGAAAAAAATTAAAAATGTGCTAAATCTGTTGAGGATTGAGCTATGATTACAGTAGAAGTTTGGTTTGCTGTTTTTTTTTTTTTTCGATTTTCAATTTAGTAAGTCCATTAAAAACCCTAAGATCCTTGGCATATATTATGCACCCCAGTATGAAAAGAAAAAGAAACCCTTTTTTTCCTTTTCTTTTCTAGTCATTACTAAATCGGATCTTGGTAGCCATATCCTTGTTTTTCCACCCAAATTTATTAGACAATGTCATTATCACCCAAAGATGACAATGTCAATATCAGCAAAAAAGTAATAATCCCTAATGGCAATGGCAATATCAATATCAGCAGAAAAGTAAGAATCCCTAATGACAATGCCAATATCAATATCAGCAGAAAAGTAAGAATCCCTAATGGCAATGCCAATATCAATATCAGCAGAAAAGTAATAATCCCTGGACTATTACCTTTTTCCTGGATTATTATTATTATTATTTTCTTTCTGATATTGACATTGTCATTTTTATTAAAATATCCAATGTACATAAAAAAGTATGTGATTTACTTTTTATGTCATATTTAGTAAATATTTTAAATACTGTAAACTATTGTAAATAGCTAACTGAAAGGAATGTGAATGCTGGATCAGACACCACAGTCCATATTCAACTTTTTTCAATATTTTGCAAGTGGCCCACAATGATATGCTTTTTAGTATATCAACCGTTGATATGCTTTTTAGTATACACCACAGTCCATATATCAACGGCTGATATGCTTTTTAGTATATCAATGTACCATATACAAGTTTTTAATTTAGTATAGCAAAGTCAATATTTTGCAAGTTTGCATGAATACACTTTTGCTTGACATACTCGAGTTCTTCCAAACGATGGGTCACTCACAATGCTGTGACTTCTCCTGATATATACAAAAGATTCTGAACCGCTTTTATCACCCCCATCTAATCAGATCATACAGAGAGAGCTTTGATTCAGACAAAAAGCTCAAACTATCAAGGAATAAGTAACTGTTTGCTCATTTATATAATCAGTTATGTAGAAACATCCAACTGAAGGAATATCCATGATCACATATAATACACACCACTCTTAAAACTTAAAACTGCAACTGTATGGACCAGATGAAGACTATGGGTTCGTTGTTCCTTCTAAAAAGGGAAAATGAACTACAATCACGATTTTACGTTTTGTTTTAAAGATAAAAGACCCAGGACATAACCATTGGCATGTATACAACAGAGCACAAGTAGCAGCTCTAGAAGAAATAGTTGTAGCGAAGTAAAAAATTTTAGCTTGGTCGCTAATTGGGGTGTTTGATTGAAAGTTTAAAGACCGAGGTTTGATTTTAAAAAGGGAGTCGCCACCGATCCTTTTTCTTAGGTGTGATCGGACACCTAATAAATCCTCTTTTTAACAAAAAATTATTATTTGGGTAAAAAGAAGGCCGGGTTTAAGTCTACGTTAAAATTCAGAGAAAAATAGGGTTTGGGAGTCGGTTACGCATGAGGAAGGTATTAGCACCCCCGTGACGCCCAAAATTGGTATTTTTATTAAACTCGTGTTGTCTTGATTTTCAAAAGTACGAATTCAATTTGACATCTAATCATGATCCGATTGAAAAGTGAGAATTTTTAGTTTTCGGTTTTTTAGAAGGGTATTCTGTTTTTTACACGAGTCGACAAATTTCACCCAACATAGCGATGAAATCTATGACTTAATGTTAAATTGGTACATTGCCTTATTTATTGAAATTAATAAAATGAATCAAATATTTTTTAAAATAAAATAAATAAATAAAAAGAAATCATAAGTGAATAAATGGTACAAACGATGATATGAGGAGTGACGAATATGAACATATAATATAAGAATGCTAGGATAAAGATAAAATAAAAACAATATTTATAATAAAATATAAATAATAATATGTTAATAATATAATAAGAAAAACAAATCAATACAGAATGGATAAGAACCGAATTGGAAATACATCAAGCAAATAATGGATATGATAATGAAATAAAAACAATAACCATGCATGCGATATTAAATGTAATAATAGTGTTAAACAAAAAAATTAAAGGTATATACGAACATATAATAGTACATAAAGCGATGAAAACATATATTAATAATACTAATTAAATTATATACATAATAATGGGTAAAAAGGTACATTAATAGTATTGAAGATATGTATATGATGTATAGAAAATATTAAAATAT
Organism: Gossypium arboreum; assembly: GCF_025698485.1. Taxonomy (NCBI): domain Eukaryota; kingdom Viridiplantae; phylum Streptophyta; class Magnoliopsida; order Malvales; family Malvaceae; genus Gossypium; species Gossypium arboreum. Next base: position 5,121,673 of record NC_069073.1, on the reverse strand, counting down.
ATACATAATATAAAGTGGAAAATAATCTATAGAGATAGATACATAATATCTATTAAAAGAATGTACACATAATATATATACATGTATTTCAAAAAAGGATAGTAATAATATTAAAAGAATAACTATTAATAATGTTACATAAAGTATATATATATATATATGCATGTTAGAAATATTAATTGTAGCTAGAACTGATACTACTAATAGTGGAAACTAATAATACGATATAATATAAAATAAAGAAATAACAATAATAATAATAAATAAAATATTGATATTTTAATAACAAGGATATAAGTTAATGACAATAATAATAAAAAGAGATATGAAATAATAATATGGCATTAAAAATGCATATACACATAACATAGTACTTAGGAACATATGTGCTAAGTGATATAAAAATATATACATGGAAGAGTATAAGAAATATATAACTAATACATTATGAATATATACATAATATATATAAAATATATGCAATATATACCTATTAGAAATGATAATAATATAAAGAAACTATTAACACACTACATAAATATGTACATGTATATACGTATATAAATATTTAGTGAATATCAATACTAGTACTAATAATGTTGACAATGAATATGATAATAATAATAATAAATATATATATACTTATAATACTAAAAATGAGATATTTAAAAATATAACTAAATATGAAATAATAATAATAATGATAATATTAAAAAATGTACGTAATATAGTGTTTAAAATACATACATAATATAGTTATTAAAATATATACATAATATAACAAAATATATGAATAATACGATATTTTTAAAATATACATAATATAAAAATATAATAAAATATATACATAATATAATATTAATATATATATGTAATATAGAATATAATATATATATTAAAAGAATATATATATAACATACAAATACATTAATAAAAACAATGATATTAAACTATTAATAATACTATACAATATATATATATGTATATGTATTAAGTAAGAATGATAAAATATGAAATAAATAAAGTAACAATGACAAATTAAATGAACAAATGAAAATAATGAATTAATAATAACAAAATGAATAAGTAAATAAAGATAAGAAAGAAGGATTAGAATCAAACAGATTAAGGGTCAAATTGGAGCAAAATTGAAATCAGGGGTGAAAATTATAATTAAATAAAGACGGGAGGTAAATATGAAAACACGCGTGAGTTTTGAGGACCAAACGAAAATAAAACCAATTCCTGGACACGTGTCCGTTACCGGGACATCCACGCATTAGGGACCAGATTGAACTCAAAGCGAATTTATGTTGCCAAATTTAAGAACAAAAGAAAAATAACAAAAGGATTAAATTAAAAGAAGGAAAAATACGGAAGGATCATGGGCGTAAATAGCCCAATTAGTGAAAACACGCGGATCCCAAGGTAAGACGGGTCAGGTCTTCGGGTCGTGCTCAAAACGACGCCGTTTTGGATGCTGAATGCATGCCCCAAAACGACGTCGTACCGGGACCCTATAAAGGTCAAAAATTTTTGAAAAAAAATTCATTATGCTTGAGTTTGAGGGCAAAAAAGAGAGAGAGGGCTATTCTCTCTAGAGAAAACCCGAAAACCGGCCAGGGGGGCCGGCCATCGCCCCGCCGTGGCTCCACCGCGGCGGCCACCGTACACGGTGGCCGAAAATCGCCCTTAGGTAATTTTTTTCTCTTTTTTTAATTTATCTTTATTTAATATATATATATATATGTGTGTGTGTGTGTGTGTGTGTGTGTGTGTGTTCTTTCTAATGAAATATAAATGATATGTGCCAATAAATTCAAGAGAAAAAAAAGCAAAAGAAAAGGGTAAAATAAAACGGTAAATAGACCTTTAGATCGGTCTTTAATATTTCTTGCTGTAGGTTCGGGTTTTGTTGAAGTCCTTTGATGTTATTCTACTCTTATATTTCGAAAAAAAGAAAGAAAAATCAAGCCCTCCTTAAACCCGATTCTATTGTGGCTTATATAGCCTATTTTTACAAGGATTTTTTCTTTTCTATACACTGTCCTTTTTCTTTTAATTTTGCAGGCAAACGATGGTGGAGGCAGGTGCCACTTGAGCTGTCGACGTGACTGGGGCAGTTGGAGTTAGAAAGCGGCAGCAGCTAGTTTAGGGTTTTGTTTTTTCTTTTTTGATTTTGGTCATTGGGCTGATTGGGCTAGGGTTAGGTATTGGGTTTGTTTTTTTTTCTTTGGGTTTGCTGTATTGGGTCTTGGGTTTAAGAGCCATTCGGGTTTAGGAATTGGGTTTTGGATGTAAACGGGCTCGGGCAATTTGGGCTTCTACAATAGTGATGAAGCTGGTGTTGATGGCAGTAAAGAAAACCAATGCAGGCTGGAGAATGGCTCCTTTAGGGTTGAAGGAAAAAAAGTCATAAATCTTGTGAAAACAGCAGAAGGCTTTCAAAACAATCATATCTAGTCGAATTATGTACAAGAAACCAAATCAGACACATTCCTTTCAGTTAGTAGAGTGCATTGTGGGCCACTGCAACAATTAGAGAGAGGAAAAAGAAAATATAAAGCTAATATGAAGAAGAAACAAGTAATAAACCATTTCAAAAACTAAACCTATCACCATGTTCTAAAATTTCTTTTATAAATTTTGGGACTCACATTTTTATATGTAACCAAATAAATTGTTTGGAAAATAAATAAAAATCTGTTTTTTAAGATATATGTATGTAAGGAGTTATTTTTTAAAAATATTATTAATTAGTTTAAATATTTTGTGGCTGGTGGTTTGATATGTGAAGGATGCTTTGCCGTGGTGGCCCATTCCTTCAGTTAGCAGCGTACGTTGTGGCACTGCAAATAGTTTCTTACATTCATAGTTTTATAGGCAAAATTATGCTAAATGTCTCCACCGAAAGAATAAAAAAGGCTAAATGGTTCCATCAAAAAAGTTAGCTTTATATTTTCTTTCTCCTCTCTCATTGTATGTTAGAGTTCCGCTTAAGTCAGTCAGAGTACCCACTGCAACAATGACTCAATTTTCTTGTTACAAGATGACTTGTCCCTTATGGAACAATGAGAGTGGAAAAGGAATAATTTGTTTGGTGGATGGTGGTGAACTGATATATGCTGAAGGAACAGAAGGAAGCAGAGTCCATCGTAGGAATTTTTATTTCGTGTTTTCGACGCTCATTAGTAAGGTAATCTTTTTGAACAAATAATTTTTTTTTAAAAAAAGAAACATATAAAAATATATCAAAATTTATAACTTTTATCAAATACAATTGTACAGACCCGTTTTAGCCCATTTAGCCCAATCCTACTTCTTAACCCCAAAACCCAAGTTTCAAGCCCAAACCCCTAACCCAATAACATGACCCAAACACAAAACAAAAAAAGAAACCTAAAAAAAACCCTATCCACCGCCCCTATGCTTAACTTTCGGCCATACCTCCTGGCTCCAACCACTGCCTCATGCTAGTGGCACTACCACCGCCGTTTGTCTGCCATACAAAGAAGAAAATATAGTAAATATGTAAGAGGATAAGCATGTAAATGGATATAAAAGAGCAAAAATCAAAACCTTTGAGGGGGGATCGGCACTTGTGAAATAAAAGTAATACTAGTTTTCAAATAGACAAAAAAATAGATCCCAAAGAATATCATAAAACATAAACAGTCAAATCGAAGAAAAGGGTTGATAACCTAAGGTGATTGTGTTATTGTTTTCGTTTTTTCATTTTTTATTTTATTTTCTTTATTTTTTTCTTTCTTTCAATATATTGATGCACCAATACATATATACATATTAGATATATATAACATAGATAATAATAATAATAATAAAAAAAAAACTAACTTTACCTTTTCCGGCCACCGTGCGCGGTGGCCGGCGCCGACGACGACGGTGGCGCGTGGAGGCTCTCCTGGCCGGACCCCCTGACCAGCTCAGATTTTCTCCAGAGAGAAAATCCCTCTCTCTCTTTTCTTTTTTAAAAATCCCAGCAAAAATGAGAAAAAAACAAAAATTTTTGGTTTTTATAGGGCTAGCATACGGCGCCGTTTTGGGCATCAACCCTCCGCCTTAAAAACGACGCCGTTTAGGCGCAACCCGACGACCCGAGCCGATCCGACCCGCTCCACTCAGGATCCGCGTGTTTTTGCTCTTAGGGGATAATTGCGCGCGCGGTCCTTCCGCTTTTTCTATGATTTTCAATCAGGTTTTTCTCGAATTTTAAATTGGCCCTATAATCTATTGCGCTTTCCAATTTAGTCCCTGCTGGTACGCTGTGTTCTGACCAGAAGGAATAATTGCTTTCACGGTCCCTCCATGTTGTGCGCGCATTCAATTGGGTCCTTTTTATATTTTAAATTCCCCTCTAACTTCATTGTTAATTCAATTTTGTCCATTTTGTCACTTTTTATTATCATTTCATTTTAACCTTAATATTATTCATATTATATTTTATTACTGCTATCATTATTATATTTTATTTATTAGCATGATATTATTATTGTTATTACTTAGTATTATATACATATATATTATATAGTATTTTTTTTTTTAATGTATTTGAGAGCCACATATGTATTCTTTTATTATATATACATATATATATATTATACTCCATATTACACACATCTACATTAATATTGCATTATGCCTATTCTTTAAGTATTATTTATATATATTTTTCTTTTATATATTATGTATACATATTTTATGTACATACTTTTAATATTATCATGTAGTCGGTTTTAAAATATACGTGTATATTTACGTAATATTGTTCATAGTTTTGTATTATTATTATTTCTAATAAGTATATACTTTTAATACCACCATTTATAATATATGTGTATATCGTATATATATATGCATATATATCATTAATATTACATTTTATACATCTATATTACACCATTTATGTACTTTTTATTTCTCATGTTATCTTACGTACATTTAAAAACTACATTATGTACATACCATTTCTACACCCATTTGTTTCTTAACGGTTATTTTTATTATTATTATTATTCCTAACATATATATATTGTGTATACATTTTTCAATATCATATAATATATATATATATATCCAATACCATATTCTTGTTATATCTATTTTCACCCCAATTATATTTTCTTTATATGTAGTATTATTTCTTACATATATACATTTACATATGTAGTTTTATATATATATATTATTACTCTAATCTAATACTTTTACCTTTGTACTTCTATTATCATTACATAGTAGTACGTATTTTCATTATATATATGTATATATATGTTATATAGCATTATTAATAGCCTAATACTATTGTTTTAGGTATTTGTGTGTCACATATGCTTTCATTAAATATATATATTATATTCCTATTAAGCACATATCTTACATTACATACATTTTATATACATATATATTTTTACGTATACTCATCTAATCTTTTAATATATTACATATATTTTTGCGTGCATATATATACATTAATATCGCATTTTTATGTATTTTAATACTACGTACACATATTATTATTTTAATATATACATTTATGTGTTTATATATCGTTATTATTAGTCTTTGTTATTGTTACTATTTTAATAAATATTGCATACATATTTGTAATCTGGTATTATATGTTTTACATACATGTGCTCCCTACTACTTCATATTCACATTATTACTATCATACTTAAATACCATGCGTTATTATCGTTTCGTACTATTGTTATTTACATTATTATTATAATCGTTATCGTTTTCGTTGTCATCGTTATTTTTATTTTTGCCATGTTTATCATTTGTTTATAATTGCATATTATTAGCCTTGATCTTACTTCATCTTTTACAGTTGATCATGTTATTGCTTTGACACCGTCGCACCATTATTATATTCTTATACATATCAATGCTATATTTTGCTTTTACATTTTATTATAAATCGCGTTGCTTTTTGTTCAATGTATTAAAACAATTCTTTCATAAGAGCAAAATCCGTTATTAGGTAGTCCGAAATAATCGTGCCCTAACTTACTGGGTTTCGACTTTTCCCATTTAACCTAAATAACGGAATACTCTTTTAAATCATGATACGAGTTTTGAAAAATGCTTATTCTCGAAGATGTGAAGTGTTATGCCCTAACTTACCGGGTATGATATTTTGTCATCTCGAAATAAGAATTTTGCTTAGAAATAAAGGCAATATTCGGTGTTTGAGAATTCGAGAGAACGTACCCTAACTTACTGGGTTTCGACTTCTCTCGTTATTCTAAATAATTGAATACCCTTTTATAAAATACAGATTTCATAAAGACAAGCTCGCTCTCGAAAATTTAAGATGTCGTGTCCTAACTTATTAGGCGTGACATTTTATATTTTGAGACGAGAGGTCTTTAACACTTGAGCTTTTATAAAGAAGAATCGTATTTTAAAATTCTTTCAAATTTTTTAATTTTCAACACTAAGACACTAATTAATCAACTAGGTACCAATTTTGGGCGTGTCGAGGGTGCTAATCCTTCCTCGTATGTGAATCGACTCCGAACTGTTTTCTTGATTCCCGTAGACCAAAATTGTTGTTTATTAAAAACAACCACTTTTATGAGGTGACCTGATCACACCTCGTCAAGAAGGATCGGTGGCGACTCTCGTCCTTTTATTTTCAAAATCCAAGTCGATTCCCGTTCTTTTCAAAAAAAATGGTTACGACAGCTTGGCGACTCCGCTGGGGACCTTTATAAGAGAGTCAAGCCACAAGTTGATTAACTTTTGTCTTTTTTCGAAAATTGAAAATTTGGTTTTGAAATACGATCCTTTCATTGCATTTCATCAGCTATTTTTGTGGTCTAAATAATACCTGCTACGTTGGTCCGATTCTTTAAATAGTGTTGCATATTGCATTGCATGACCGTTGTGGTCACACCCTCTTAAGTGGGAGCGCGAAACTATTCCTTCGTGAGGTTTTCACCTCCGTGCAGGATAGTGGATTGCTTTCGGGATACATCCGTACCTATGTCTTCGTGAGATTTTCATCTCCGTGCAGCCATAGGGAAATGTATTCCCCTGAACTGAACTCGGTCTGTATGAGCCTATATTGGGTGAAGATCGAGGAATCTGCTGGTTCAGGTACCCCTATTCTAGAAACAAACCCCATGTAGCGAGCCTTAAGAACCCACCCTAGGTAGAGCCACTCCGAAACCTTAGTGGTTACCTGAGCAAGTGCTATATTTATCATTCTTCGTCTGCTTTGAACTGTGCATAAACTACTGACTTGCTTTGTTTTACTTTCATTGTATTTGCATGGCATTTTCATCATAAAAGGTGTTGATTCGTGTTCGGTTCCTAAATAGATAGCTTATCATGGAAAAGGGGTTTTTTGATAAAGTAGAAGACAACGCGGCTGTCCGGATATGGGCTGAGACAACACAACAAGAGAAATGTGACAGTCTTACCAAGGGGTATGTGTCAGAGCTATGGAATTTCACTCGGATCAGCGTGACCCAGAATAATCTCCAAGAATTGAAAGAAATATGGAACCAGTGGGACGACGAGGTCAAACAATTATTCTATTGTCATTACGGTGATTTACCTTATCTGCTTGATGTCAAGGTAGACGAGCACCTGTTTCGAGCCCTTGCCCAATATTGGAATTACGCTTCTGTTGCTTCACTTTCGGAAGGTAGATTTGGTACCCACTATAGAAGAATACACGACCTTGCTCCATTGCCCAAAGATTCGTGAGCGAAATTTATACCGGACACCAACGTCCCAAATTTTCAAAAACGATGAGCATCACGGGATGAGCGAGCAATGGGTGACAACCGGATCAAACAAAAGGAGATTGTAAATGCATCCCATGGAGGAACCCGAGGATCTAATCTTAGCGCACCACGACGTGAAGAAAAGGGTAGATGTCTTCGCCTTGAGCATCTATGGATCGGTCATCTTCCCAAGGCTTTGGGGCATGTAGACGAGGCTGTTGTCGACCTTTTTGATAGGCTTGGTAAAGGAACCACACCTATACCCGCAATCTTGGCGGAAACTTTCAGATCATTAAATGCTTGTAGAAGAGCAGGTGAAGAGAGATTTATTGGATGTGCACAACTCTTGCTATCCTGGTTCCACAGCCATTTTTAGAAAGTGGAAAAGGTCTCATATCGTATCTTCTCGAAAATTACTCTCATTGAAAGAGTTAGTGGCTACACCGAGGCGAGATGATGTAATGAAGAAAATTGGATGACGGTTCTCCAAAATCGCAAGAAGAAGATGTTGAATGGAGAGCCCGTGGATGGTCCCCGATGAAATATTATATCGATGCGGAGATTTTGATTGGGTTCCTTGTTAGGAGTATGGGAGCCGTCGGATATGCTCCTCTGCTTGCATTGCGACAATCTGATCCGCATGCTTTACGCCACCAACATACGGGTTAGCCAGGTGCGAGTTCATGTTCACAGGGAATAATTACAAAAAGAAAGTCCGCGAGATATCGAATGCCTGGAACCAGACTCGTAAAATGAAGAAGTTTGCTGCCAATCCCATGACTACTCCTGAGTACGACCGATGGTGGAATTAGAGGATTAACGACAATATCCCTACATCAGATCAAAGGAATCCTCAGTCGATAGAAGAGCACTTGAAAGTAATCCCATCCGAGTGGAAATCATCGAGCAAGATTTGAGGAAAGAGTCCGGAGCTAGAAAAAGGATCGAGCATTTGGAAGAAGAAAAGATGCGATTAGGGTTAGACGTCGATGCCCGAAACTAGAAGTCGAAAGACTCGAAAAAAGAAAAAACAAGGTCAAGAGGACTTAGACAGTTTAAAACAGTTATAAGAAGTTGCGCAGATCAATGAGAACCTGGGTTAGGAAAACATCCGAACAATGGCGACGTGAAGTTAAAGAAGAGCAAAGCAAAGCCAACCAGTGGGAGGAAAAATTTCGCGATGCTCAAGCTAGAGAAGGTGCTCTGAAAAGAAGTTTGGTAGAAAGTCAGAATGAGAAAGAAGGGTTAAAGACCCGGATATCGGAGTTAGAGAGATTATTGTACCAGTATCGCTCGCGTAACTCTGCAATCGAGTTAAAAGCTAGTCAGAACAGAATCGAAGAATTAAAAAAGAATATAGAGGAACTCAAAACCGCGCTGCAAAATCGTGAACTTCAGATAGAACTCCTCGAGGTAAATAACGAGCGATGGAAAGAGCAACTCCATCAATCTCAAGACCAAGTCAGGAGCAGGGACTACATCATGGGTGAAGCTTTGACTCAAGTACGAGAAGTAGCTGACCACTTGCAAACGTTAGCAGTACAAGCCGATGTGCTGAGTTTAAAATACGAGTCAGAATCGGATCGAGGCCAAAAGCTAGCTTGGCTTCTTAGACAAGTCAAGGCCTTAAGTATCAGGGCCAAGCCTTATATGTAATCTATTTTATGTAAAGAAACTTGTTTTCTAGAAAAGTTACTCTAATGAAACCGAATTGGAATCAACTCTTTTTTGCATTCATCGCATTCATTGCATTCATGCATCAGCATTGCATCATGCGCACTAAAACTTACAAGAAACCCTAAAAATCATGGCAGTTACCCTGGAACATCGTTACGGTACAAGGAGGAAAACAAAAGCAATGGATCAAAGATTGGAAAGACTGGAACAACTTCAAAAAGAGATGCAAGACCAGTTACAACTGCAAATGCAAGAGCAACTAGCGAAGATCCAGCAAGATGTAAGGGATCAGATGTTGGAGTCCCAAAGAAGTATGATGGATCAATTAACGCGGCTATTGGCTGGTGGATTAGAAAAAGGGAAAAGCCCCATAATCAATAATGGAGATGACAACGAAGATCCCGTCTACCCTCCGGGGTTTGTCCCAGCGAACATTCAAACACAACCTGATGTGTACCCAAGAAGGCCATCAGTCACAATCAGGCCTCAACCATTTCAAGCCGGTGTCTCGGCACAGATGAATTATCAAACTGGTTCGGGCTCTAATCCGGGGGACAATCCGACCAACCCTGTGGTCCTCAATCTCGATGAAGTAATAGAAACAGAAAAGACAAGGGTAGAATTCCCGAGAGAGCTTGAAGAAAGGTGTAGATGGTTGGAAGAAAAATTTAAAGAAATAGAAAACACCGACTATCGTGGTGGAATCGACGCTAAGGAATTAAGTTTGGTTCCAGATCTGGTACTCCCTCCCAAGTTCAAAACTCCAGAATTTGAGAAATACAACGGGACTAGCTGTCCTGAAGCTCACATCACTATGTTCTGCAGACGCATGGCAGGCTATGTCAATAATGACCAACTATTGATCCATTGTTTCCAGGAAAGTCTAGTTGGGGCTGCTTCTAGGTGGTACAACCAAGCGAGTCGTGTCGATCAATTCATGGAGGATTTAGCACGAGCTTTAGTGAAGCGATCGATCCACGTGATGTACATGGCTCTGATAGAGTCACATTACAGAACATGGAGAAGAAACAAAATGAGAGTTTCAGGCAATACGCCCAAAGATGGAGAGAGGTAGCGACGCAAGTTCAACCACCTCTTCTGGAGAAAGAAACGACCATGCTCTTTATCAATACGCTGAAGGCTCCATTCATCAACCACATGCTAGGGAGCGCTACTAAAAGCTTCTCAGACATAGTAATGTCTGGAGAAATGATAGAGAACGCGATAAGATGTGGAAGGATTGAAGCAGGGGAAAGTGCCAAGAGACCAGCCCCGAGAAGGAAAGAGAATGATGTGAACAACACGAGTATATATAATAAGCCAGTCACTATGAGCCAACCAAAAGTGGTGACTACTAGCCATCAGGGCTTCGCAAGACGAGACTTCAACCCAAGGCCTAGCACGGAAAGGGTCCAGTTTACGCCTATCCCGATGTCCTATAAGGAATTGTACCAGAGCTTATTCGATGCCCATGTAGTGTCGCCCTTCTATCTGAAGCTAATGCAACCCCCATTCCCCAAATGGTATGACGCAAATGCCCAATGCGAATACCATGCAGGAGCCACAGGGCACTCAATAGAAAACTGCACCACTTTCAAGAAGCTGGTTGAAAGACTCATCAACATGGGCATCGTGAAATTTGATGATACACCTAGTGCAGAAAACCCATTACCTAATCATGGGGATAAGGGTATAAATGCCATAATCGAGGGTTCAGGGAAGGAAATTAAGATGAATGTTGCAGAAGTGAATACCCCATTGAAAGAAGTGTGGAAGAAAATGGTGGAAAGAGGTTTGATGGCACAGAATTCGGGGGTTAGGCCGCGAGAAGCGAAGAATTATTGTGAGTTCCACGATCAAGAGGACCACGAGATTCAGAAGTGCAGCCAATTCAGGGCTTTTGTACAAGGATTGATGGATAATAAGGAGCTGGAATTCTTCGAATATGTCAGGAACCAGGAAGAAGCATATGTGTGTGCCTCCGAAGAGAGGTCGACGAAGGATGTTTACAAAGTCCACCACCCAGTGATTATCATATCACGTCCGAAAATGAATGAAGTTGGGGCACAAGTCGCACCAAAAGTCGTGATCCAGAAGCCCATTGCTTTCCCTTATAAAGATAGCAATAGGGTACCATGGAATTACAGCTGCAATGTGACGATCCCAGGAAAGAAGAGCCCGGCCAGTGCTTCACAACAAAACCAAGATGTAGGTTTTTTTACACGCAGTGGGAGACGTTATGTTCCCGAGGGTACAGGAACCAAAATTACCGAAGAAAAGGTCCCGACAGTAGAGCAAAGGAAAGAAAAGACAGTCGAGTTCGAATCGCCATCAATGAGTCGATGTCGAGAATGGAGCGAGAATTCTTAAAATTTTTAAAACACAGTGAGTCAATCGTTGAATAGCTACATAAGCAACCAGCTCGTATTTCAGGTTGCTAGCCTTACTTTGAGCTCGAAACGATCAAAAAGCGTTAATGAAAGTCTTGAACGAGACATACGTCGCGCATGACATCTCTGTCAACAAACTGGACCGCTTTGGTCAACAATATCGTGACGACAATTTTATTTTCTTTAACGACGACGAAATACCACTAGGAGGCATGGGGTCCACAAAGGCCTCAGCACATTACCACGCGTTGCAAGGGATACACATTACCGGGGGTATTGATCGATAATGGATCAGCACTAAACGTCTTACCCCTATCCACGCTGAATAGGTTACCCGTGGATAGTTCCCATATGAAGACATGCCAAAATGTAGTAAGGGCATTTGACCAGATCGAAAGGAAAGTAATGGGAGGATTGAATTACCCTTCAAATCGGTCCTAGCACGTATGAGGTAGATTTCTTAGTAATGGACATCAAACCCTCTTACAATTGCCTATTAGGAAGACCATGGATCCACTCGGCGAAAGGTCTGTCATCATTACATCGAAGCTCAAACTTATAACGGAGGGTCGATTGGTGACTATAAATGCGGAGGAAGACATCATTGCATCTGTTACAAAGAACGCACCATATGTGAGACGAGATGATGAAGCAATAGAATGTTCTTTTCGATCGTTGGAGTTTGTAAATGCGACCTTTGTCGTCGAAGGAAATAAAGTCCCGACACCCAGACTTTCCAAAACCACAAGAATGGGACTACAACTAATGGTTGGGAAGGGAGCCTTGCCAGAGAGAGGACTTGGAAGAAGCCTACAAGGAAGGGTCAAAGTACCTATGCTCACAAACAAACGGGACCGCTTTGGCTTAGGATTCAAGCCAGATGCAAGACAAAAGAAAGAGGAGCAAGAGAAGAAACAAGAGAGGAGAAGAGCGCGTTTGAACGGGGAAGAGGTTAAATGGAAGCCAATGACCTTTCCCCATATATCCAGAACATTTGTGTCGGGAGGAACTATTTATGCCGAAGGAAGATCGGCAGGCCAAGAGTCCACTAAAGAAATGTGGGAAAGCTTCAGCATTAATGCCACGTTCGAAGGAGGAACTGGAGAAGAGAATGGGACGGGCATTCGCCCTTATGAGCCAGAAAGTGTTTTGAATAATTGAATTGCGGAAGAGATTCCGTAGTCTTTAAAACTAACACGAGTAATGCCCAAAACACGCTTATTACCCTAGGCCTAGGAGTAATAAGTGTCTTTTTGTGAAATAGGCCTATGTTCGAAATTGTTATTTCAATGAAATGCATCCTTTCGTCTTATTCAGTGCAAATATTCTTTCATTCATAATCATACCGTACATGCCATTGTTCTTAGATTCTTTTGTTCTTTGCATCTTCCTTTACGCCCAAAACAGTCTCCAGGATATCAACGATGTGAGTGACCTTGCTATTAATTCGAGTCTCCCTTTGAGCGATATGTGTCTAGAGGGATCCGAGGATTTTGGAAATGACAGTGATTGTAACTTATCCCCTGATTTGTTAAGGATGGTAGAACACGAGGAGAAACAGATTCTACCCCACAAAGAGACCGTAGAAGTCGTGAACTTGGGAGATGAACTAGAAAGAAGAGAAGTCAAGATCGGAACTTGCATCACCACAGAGACAAAGTGAGACCTTATTGAGTTACTCCAAGAGTTCAAGGATGTCTTTGCATGGTCATACCAGGATATGCCCGGCTAAATCGACATTGTGGTACAGTGCTCCCCATCAAAGAAGAATGCAAGCCGCCAAAGAAAAGCTTGAAGGATGCGGCCGATGTTCTGTTGAAAATAAAAGAGGAGGTTAAGAAGCAATTTGATGCTGGTTTCTTACAAGTAGTCAAGTACTCGGAATGGGTAGCCAACATCGTCCCCGTCCCTAAAAAAGATGGAAAGGTACGGATGTGTGTAGACTACAGAGACTTAAACAAAGCCACCCGAAAGATAATTTCCGCGCCTCATATTGACACCTTAGTGGACAACACGGCGGAGTTACTCACTCTTCTCCTTCATGGATGGTTTCTGGGTACAATCGATCAAGATGCATCCTCGAAGACATGAATAAAACCACATTTGTGACCATGTGGGGAACCTTTGCTATAAAGTAATGCCATTCGGATTGAAAATGCAGAGCAACATATCGAGAGCCATGGTAACCCTATTTCATGATATGATGCATAGAAATTGAAGTCTATGTCGACGACATGATCGCCAAATCTCGGACAGAAGAAGAGCATGTGCAAGTCTTGAGGAAATTATTTTCAAGGTTGAGAAAATTCCAGTTGAAACTCAATCCCACAAAATGTACCTTCGGAGCCAGGTCGGAAAAGCTGCTAGGATTCGTGGTCGATGGAAAAGGGATTGAGATCGACCCAGACAAAGTCAAGGCCATACAAGAATTACCTCCACCACGTACTCAGAAGGAAGTTCGAGGATTCCTAGGAAGACTAAATTACATCGCTCGGTTTATTTCACAACTAACCGAGAAATGTGACCCCATATTCCGTCTCCTTAAGAAACACAACCCTGGTAGTTGGGACGAGGAATGCCAGAAGACTTTCGACAAGGTTAAGCAATATTTGTCTAAAACCCCAGTGTTGATACCACCTAATCCAAATAAGCCATTGATACTGTATTTGACGGTGTTTGAAAATTCTATGGGATGCGTGCTTGGCCAACACGATGAATCGGGAAGGAAAGAAAGAGCTATCTATTACCTCAGTAAAAAGTTTACTGAGTGTGAGACAAGATACTCGTTCATCGAAAAGTTGTGCTGTGCCTTGATTTGGACAACCCGAAGACTGAGACAATACATGTTGTACCATACAACTTGGCTGATCTCTAAAATGGATCCTCTGAAGTACTTGATAGAGTCAACTGCCTTGAACGGGAGAATAGCCCGATGGCAAATTCTACTTTCCGAATTCGATATAGTCTATGTGAACCGGAAAGTAGTAAAGGGAGTGCGATAGCGATTTCTTAGCCAATGAGAGCCTTAGAGGACTACGAGCCTCTGAACTTTGATTTCCCAAATGAAGATCTAATGTGCATAGCAACCACCGAAGAAGACCCTCAAGAAGGTCACCTTTGGAAGCTAGGCTTTGACGGAGCATCAAACGCCGTGGGTAATGGAATCGGGGCAGTTTTGGTGTCCCCGAACGGAGATCACTATCCATTCACTAGTAAATTGAATTTTGACTGCACGAACAATATGGCAGAATATGAAGCATGCATCATGGGAATACGTGCGGCCATAGAACGTAAAATCAAGGTGTTAGAGGTATATGGAGATTACATACGGTGATTTATCAACTCAAAGGTGAGTGGGAGACAAGAGACCCCAAATTGATCAATTACGGAGGTTGATCCTTGAGTTAATTAAAGAGTTTGATGATATTGTCTTCTACTACCTCCCACGAGAAGAAAATCAGATGGTCGACGCCTCAGCAACTTTAGCTTCTATGATCAAGGTGAACCAACCAGAGGATGTGAAACCAATCCAAATGAGCATTTACGAGGCCCCGGCTCATTGTTACAACCTTGAAGAAGAAGAGGAAAATGATGATCACCCTTGGTACCACGACATCCTACGATATGTGAAGAATCGTGAGTACCCTAACCAAGCTACTGAGAATGACAAGAGAACGTTGAGAAGACTGGCCAGTGACTATGTCTTAGATGGGGAGATCCTATACAAAAGAAGGAAGGATCAGGTACTATTAAGATGTGTAGACGCCATTGAGGCTAAGAAAATCTTGGAAGAAGTCCACGAGGGCATCTGCGGGACACACACTAATGGTTTTACAATGGCCAGGCAAATTATGAGGTTCGGTTATTATTGGTCCACCATGGAAGGAGACTGCATTAACTACGCCAAAAGATGTCATAAGTGCCAAATCTATGGAGACAAAATTAATGTGCCTCCCTCACCTCTGCATGTCATGACCTCGCCATGGCCTTTCTCGATGTGGGGCATGGATGTAATTGGGCCAATTTTGCCAAAAGCTTCAAATGGGCATCGTTTCATCTTTGTGGTCATCGATTATTTCACCAAATGGGTGGAGGCCTCTTCATACGCCAATGTCACTAAATCAGCAGTTAGCAAGTTCCTAAAAAAGGAAATCATCTGTCGATATGGAATGCCAGAAAGGATCATATCTGACAACGCATTGAATTTAAATAACAGCACGATAGCGGATGTCTGCAGTCAGTTCAAGATCAGACACCACAACTCGTCACCGTATCGCCCGAAAATGAACGGTGCAGTCGAAGCAGCCAATAAGAACATCAAGAAGATTGTAGGGAAGATGACAGAAACTTATAAAGATTGGCATGAGAAGCTACCATTTGCCCTCTATGCTTATCGAACGTCTATCAGAACTTCTATTGGGGCAACGCCTTTCTCATTAGTCTATGGAATGGAGGCAGTTTTACCTATCGAGGTCGAGATCCCTTCCCTCAGAGTTTTGTCAGAAGTAAAGTTGGATGAAGCAGAATGGATCCGATCCGTCGATCGGTTGAATTTGATTGAAGAAAAGAGGCTACGGGCTATTCGCCATGGTCAGATGTACCAAAAGCGAATGATGCGAGCTTACAACAAAAAGGTTCGTCCCAGAGAGTTCCACGAGGGAGACCTAGTACTAAAAAAGATCCTGCCCATACAAAAGGACCTCAGAGGAAAATGGATGCCAAATTGGGAAGGGCCTTATGTGGTGAATAAAGCCTTTTCTGGCGGAGCATTGATATTGGCTGAAATGGATGGCAAAACCTTATCCAATCCCGTGAATTCGGATTCGGTTAAGAAATACTTCGCCTAAAAAAAAAAATAATAATAATAAAAAAAAAGGGGAGAGGCCAGGGTGAAAACTCGCAAAGAGCACCTTGAGACCAAAGGGATTTTGAATTGAAAACCCGTAAAGGGCGATTCAAATTTTGATCAAAGGTGGGGCATGCGATGGTCTTATGGTACCTAAATTAACAAGGAGGAGAGATGCTACATCTTGGAGCATCTGCAAGAGTACTCTAGATCCCCTAAACACATATTGGCCAAAAAAAAAAGAGTCCTCAAAAAGTCAGTACAGAGAAACTCACGCTGCGATATCTGGGGCACCTATTCCCTTTTATTCGTTTTGTATTCCAGCAATGTTTGTTGACTGCGATTAATATATCCCCTTCAAGTGTTGTTTCTGATAAATTTCAGTTTTTGTCGTTGTTATAATCTTTTTCAAGCATTTTGCGTTGAAATGATGATCAATGGACTAAAACCATTTTTGCAAAAAGAGTTCTACACATTACTCTGAAAGTTTCTAAATAGTACAGGAACCTGAAACAGGACTATTATTTAGAACTAACCAAACTCAAAGATTGGAAGCATCTGAGAAGAAAGAGTTTAAATTAAGATTACCTCTCCGGGTTTTCTTTTCAAAATTTGAGCTGAACAAGAAGATAGGATACCATTTCAGTAAAGGAACCTTGATGAACAAAGAGCAATGGCAACCTAAACAGGGATTCATGCTCACAACATGCTGCACTCATACATTCATAGATCATTCATAAGTGCATCTAATTAGGAACATTTGATTCATTTTGATCATAACATCCTAATTCTTTGACATAAGCATAAATACATGGAACTGATTCTACAGGTCATGTCCCTAGAATCAGTGAATTCATAAGCCTTATCTCCCTAAGTAGTAGGATAATAGGCTGAAAATCACATATCTCACCTCCCTGAAGTGGCAGAAGGAGCAGATCAAATACATCGAATCTTGCCTCCTCGAATGCAGTGAAGCAGATTCAAACCACCAAGCTTTAACCCCCTAAGCAGTAGGGTAACAAGCTGATGTTCATAGGGTCTTAAACCCCTAAGCAGTAGGGAAACAGACCAAATTGCAGATCTTATCTCCCTAAGCAGTAGTGGAGCAGATCGAAGACGAAGAACCTTAAAACCCCTAAGCAGTAGGGTAACAGGTTGAATTGCAAATCTTATCTCCCTAAGCAGTAGTGGAGCAGACCGAAGACGAGGAACCTTAAACCCCTAAGCAGTAGGGTAACAGGTTGAATTGCAGATCTTATCTCCCTAAGCAATAGTGAAACAGGCTGAAGATTTACAGATCTTAACCCCCTAAGTAGTAGGGTAACAGGCTGAAGATTTACAGGTCTTAACCCCCTAAGCAGTAGGGAAGCAGATCAAAGAAGATGGGCCTTAACCCCTAAGCAGTAGGGTAATAGCCTGAAAATCACAGATCTTGTCTCCCTGAAGTTGCAGTGGAACAGATCGAATCCAGTGAATCTTGTCTTCCTGAAGTTGCAGTGGAGCAGACCGAAGACGAGGAACCTTAAACCCCTAAGCAGTAGGGTAACAGGTTGAATTGCAGATCTTATCCCCCTAAGCAGTAGGGAAATAGATCGAAGATAATAAGCTTTAACCCCCTAAGCAGTAGGGTAACAAGCCAAATTTACAGATCTTAAATCCCTAAGTAGTAGGGAAATGGATCGAAGACAACGGGCCTTAAACCCCTAAGCAGTAGGGTATCAGGCTGGAAATCACAAATCTCTTCTCCTTGAAATTACACTAGAGAGCATGGAAGCTACAGCAGTATCTCCTTGAAGTTTCAGCAGAGTAGGCTGAAGTTGCAAGTCTTATTTCCCTGAAGTTGCAGTGGAATGGATTGAAGCTATAAATAAACGGATCTTATCTCTCTGAAGTCACAAGCCTTATCTCCCTAAAGCTGCAGTAGAGCAGTGAAGCGGAGTAAAGCAACAAGATTACAATGAAGTTACCAGGAGAAAAGGAGCGCTAAACAAGTCCGACATGGTGAAGCCGGGCAAAACTGGTCTTCCTTGAGAGTCTTTGCTTTGTTCTCGTTACACGACAACAAGCAAAGAGGGGCAGCTGTACAGACCCGTTTTAGCCCATTTAGCCCAATCCTACTTCTTAACCCCAAAACCCAAGTTTCAAGCCCAAACCCCTAACCCAATAACATGACCCAAACACAAAACAAAAAAAGAAACCTAAAAAAAACCCTATCCACCGCCCCTATGCTTAACTTTCGGCCATACCTCCTGGCTCCAACCACTGCCTCATGCTAGTGGCACTACCACCGCCGTTTGTCTGCCATACAAAGAAGAAAATATAGTAAATATGTAAGAGGATAAGCATGTAAATGGATATAAAAGAGCAAAAATCAAAACCTTTGAGGGGGGATCGGCACTTGTGAAATAAAAGTAATACTAGTTTTCAAATAGACAAAAAAACAGATCCCAGCAATATCATAAAACATAAACAGTCCAAATCGAAGAAAAGGGTTGATAACCTAAGGTGATTGTGTTATTGTTTTCGTTTTTTTCATTTTTTTATTTTATTTTCTTTATTTTTTTTCTTTCTTTCGAATATATTGACAGACCAATACATATATACATATTAGATATATATAACATAGATAATAATAATAAAAAAAAAAAAAACTAACTTTACCTTTTCCGGCCACCGTGCGCGGTGGCCGGCGCCGACGACGACGGTGGCGCGTGGAGGCTCTCCTGGCCGGACCCCCTGACCAGCTCAGATTTTCTCCAGAGAGAAAATCCCTCTCTCTCTTTTCTTTTTTAAAAATCCCAGCAAAAATGAGAAAAAAACAAAAATTTTTGGTTTTTATAGGGCTAGCATCTGGCTAGTTTAGGCATCAACCTCACCCTAAAAAGCACGCCTGTTTAAGCGCAACCCGACGACCCGAGCCGATCCGACCCGCTCCACTCAGGATCCGCGTGTTTTTGCTCTTAGGGATAATTGCTGCTGCTGTCCTTCCGCTTTTCTATGATTTTCAATCGGGTTTTCTCGAATTTTAAATTGGCCCTATAATCTATTAAGCTTTCCAATTTAGTCCTATTTGTACTGTTGTGTTCGACCGAAGGAATAATTGCTTTCACGGTCCCTCCATGTTGTGCGCGCATTCAATTGGGTCCTTTTATATTTTAAATTCCTCTAACTTCATTGTTAATTCAATTTTGTCCATTTTGTCACTTTTATTATCATTTCATTTTAACCTTAATATTATTCATATTATATTTTATTACTGCTATCATTATTATATTTTATTTATTAGCATGATATTATTATTGTTATTACTTAGTATTATATACATATATATTATATAGTATTTTTTTTTAATGTATTTGAGAGCCACATATGTATTCTTTTATTATATATACATATATATATATTATACTCCATATTACACACATCTACATTAATATTGCATTATGCCTATTCTTTAAGTATTATTTATATATATTTTTCTTTTATATATTATGTATACATATTTTATGTACATACTTTTAATATTATCATGTAGTCGGTTTTAAAATATACGTGTATATTTACGTAATATTGTTCATAGTTTTGTATTATTATTATTTCTAATAAGTATATACTTTTAATACCACCATTTATAATATATGTGTATATCGTATATATATATGCATATATATCATTAATATTACATTTTATACATCTATATTACACCATTTATGTACTTTTTATTTCTCATGTTATCTTACGTACATTTAAAAACTACATTATGTACATACCATTTCTACACCCATTTGTTTCTTAACAGTTATTTTATTATTATTATTCCTAACATATATATATTGTGTATACATTTTTCAATATCATATAATATATATATATATATATCCAATACCATATTCTTGTTATATCTATTTTCACCCCAATTATATTTTCTTTATATGTAGTATTATTTCTTACATATATACATTTACATATGTAGTTTTATATATATATATTATTACTCTAATCTAATACTTTTACCTTTGTACTTCTATTATCATTACATAGTAGTACGTATTTTCATTATATATATGTATATATATGTTATATAGCATTATTAATAGCCTAATACTATTGTTTTTAGGTATTTGTGTGTCACATATGCTTTCATTAAATATATATATTATATTCCTATTAAGCACATATCTTACATTACATACATTTTATATACATATATATTTTTACGTATACTCTGTCTAATCTTTTAATATATTACATATATTTTTGCGTGCATATATATACATTAATATCGCATTTTATGTATTTTAATACTACGTACACATATTATTATTTTTAATATATACATTTATGTGTTTATATATCGTTATTATTAGTCTTTGTTATTGTTACTATTTTTAATAAATATTGCATACATATTTGTAATCTGGTATTATATGTTTTACATACATGTGCTCCCTACTACTTCATATTCACATTATTACTATCATACTTAAATACCATGCGTTATTATCGTTTCGTACTATTGTTATTTACATTATTATTATAATCGTTATCGTTTTCGTTGTCATCGTTATTTTTATTTTTGCCATGTTTATCATTTGTTTATAATTGCATATTATTAGCCTTGATCTTACTTCATCTTTTACAGTTGATCATGTTATTGCTTTGACAATCGTCGCACCATTATTATATTCTTATACATATCAATGCTATATTTTGCTTTTACATTTTATTATAAATCGCGTTGCTTTTTGTTCAATGTATTAAAACAATTCTTTCATAAGAGCAAAATCATTATTAGGTAGTCCGAAATAATCGTGCCCTAACTTCTGGGTTTCGACTTTTCCCATTTAACCTAAATAACGGAATACTCTTTTAAATCATGATACGAGTTTTGAAAATGCTTATTCTCAAGATGTGAAGTGTTATGCCCTAACTTACCGGGTATGATATTTTGTCATCTCGAAATAAGAATTTTGCTTAGAAATAAAGGCAATATTCGGTGTTTGAGAATTCGAGAGAACGTACCCTAACTTACTGGGTTTCGACTTCTCTCGTTATTCTAAATAATCGAATACCCTTTTTATAAAATACACAGATTTCATAAAAGACAAGCTCGCTCTCGAAAATTTAAGATGTCGTGTCCTAACTTATTGGGCGTGACATTTTATATTTTGAGACGAGAGGGTCTTTAACACTTGAGCTTTTTATAAAGAAGGATCGTATTTTAAAATTCTTTCAAATTTTTTTAATTTTCAACACTAAGACACTAATTAATCAACTAGGTACCAATTTTGGGCGTATCGAGGGTGCTAATCCTTCCTCGTGCGTAACTGACTCCCGAACCTGTTTTCTTGATTCCCGTAGACCAAAATTGTTGTTTATTAAAAACAACCACTTTTATGAGGTGACCTGATCACACCTCGTCAAGAAGGATCGGTGGCGACTCCCGTCCTTTTATTTTCAAAATCCAAGTCGATTCCCGTTCTTTTCAAAAAAAATGGTTACGACAACAATTATTAGATTGGACCAACAAATAATACATGCACCACATTAAAAAATATATCAAACTTGGATACTAAATAATATATTAAGTCTAAAAACACTTAATAATGACTTAACAAAAAAATAATATTATAATGAATATGAATTTAACGAAAATTTTATAATATTAAAATTCACATAAACATTTTAATCATAATAAAATATTTATGATATTATAAGAAATAATAAGATTTCATATAATAAAATAACTCTTTATATACACTCATCATAAAACAATTTTTGTGTTTATTTTCTAAACATTCTTTATATAGACACATCAACATGAAGGGTGCCACTGCAGCTTCAAATATGAAAATATATTATGATTAAAATAAAAAGTTTATACTAACACGAAAGATGTATACGAAATAGACCGTTTCACCTAAGCATCAATTTCATCAAATGGACAATTTCACCTATCAATCCCAATCAAGCTTCTTCCTCAACTTTCACCACGGTAAGGTCACCCTTAAGCACTAGTTCTGATGTCTGGTTGGAAAAAAAAATGAGTCTTTTTGGAATCAATGCTCACAACATCATCTTTGATTTTGAAAGGAACTCTAACATCTTCTTGGTTGAAAGGAACTAAATAAATTAAATAAGATGATATATATTAAAAGTTATTTCTTCAAAAAAAGGAAAAGAAAAAAATCTCATCTAACTCATTGTGTTTTTTCTTGATGTTAGTTAAAACGCACTTACATGAAAGTGTTTTAGCAAAAAGCATTGACGTGGGCGCACTTTTGTCCCTATTTTCCCATGCTACTTAGGGTTTTTTTTTAATTTTTAATTATTTAAGGTCAGGGTTAGCGTTAAGGTTTGGGTTAGGATTTATCAAAATAGAGTTTAGGGGTTTTTTATTTTTAAAGTGTCTAAGTTTAAGATTTCCATTATTTTTTAGGGTTTAGGAGTTTTAAAAAATAAAATTATTGAGTTTTAAAGAATATTTCTTGAGTCATTATTTGATTAAACATCATTAATAGTTAACAAACTTGTTTCTTGTCTGGTCAAATGATGTTGAAAATGATGTTGAATTGGGTGTATGATAAGAAGTAAAGACAAAATATAAATATTCAAAATATCTAATTTAAATCTTTGTTTTTGGAAGTACAAACCATTTAATCTAAAACTACATTATAAACTGTATATTTTCTAAGTTGAGTCCAATATTAAACTTCTAACAGCAAAAAAAGTTTGTTGGCACTGATACTGGACCCCGCAGCTAAGCATCCACCGCCATTCATTTGCTCCCCTAATTTTCGTGCCTTTGAACGACTGACCATCACCTTTATTGCCTCCATTTTATGTCATGCTTGTAACCAGTTTTGCCCCCGAGATAATACGATATAAAAATGTTAATAACCATAAATTCATTATTTCCCTTCCATTTAAACTTTGAAGGTGCATATGAATCATTTAAAAGCAAGATGATCATCATTTGACCACTATTCACAAGACACAAGTTTGCTAACCATTAATAATGTGAACATCATTTGACCACTCTTGACAAGAAACAGCAACAACAATTAATGATATATATGTCAAATACAGATATCAAATTAGACCAATAAATAACACATGCACCATATTAGATAAAGTGTCCAACTCAAATATTAATTAATATATTATGCCTAAAAAATACTCACTCAACAATAACATAATAAAAAAATTAATATTATAATGAATATGAATTTAACAGTAAATTTTAAACTAATTAATAATATTATAAAAAATAAGTCTTTATACACACATAGTTTTTAATTTAATTTCTAAACAATTAATCGGTTACATATAAAATGTGAGTCCCAAAATTTTACAAATAATCCATTATTTTCTAAACATGATTTTTAAAATATTTTAATTAATGTTTTTAAGATGCTAAGCATAAAAATTCTAGATCAAAATTTGTTAATGTATTTTTACTTAATTTGAATTATGCTTAAAATAGAAATCGCCTGTTGGTTCTCTTTTAATTTGGAAAATATGGCCTGGACTAAAAACGTTGTTTATATTTTTGAGTCATGGCAGGTGGTTGACCAAAGTTTTATTTTTCTATTAAAAAATTAGTTCGCTATATCGCCTGTT
This sequence comes from Gossypium arboreum, assembly GCF_025698485.1. Taxonomy (NCBI): domain Eukaryota; kingdom Viridiplantae; phylum Streptophyta; class Magnoliopsida; order Malvales; family Malvaceae; genus Gossypium; species Gossypium arboreum. The sequence goes on along the minus strand of NC_069073.1, from coordinate 5,097,374 downwards.
GGTTCTCTTTTTATTGAGACACGGTTAATGAGACATAAAAAGACATATCAACGGTTGACATGCTATTTAGTATATCAATCTACCATATATCAACGGTTAAGGTTAAAAACTTTGGGACTTTGAACTTTAATATGTTTAGGAGTTTGCATTTATCAAAAAGTGTTTTCAGGTAATTATCAAAAAGTTTGCCAACCAAAAGTTTTGCAGTGGCCGACAATGAGAGAGGACTTTTTATTTACACTATGCTTTGTGTAACTTCATTGTAACAGTAACCAAACTACTACTAAGCTCAGAAGCCAAAACTCCATTTATGACAATGGAATTTTTCTATAAATCTACCTTGTTAATCCATCTTTGCTTAACATACTTCTTCTTAGCCTAATAATATCTGAAAAACAATAGAATTTTCTGACAATTCTTCATTATCAACATTTTCGTTGTGTTTCTCCGGGGACATTAACATGAAGGGTGATACAAAAGTCATGGCACTGATCCAACTTACCAGCATCTCAGCTATTTTTCTGTTCAAGCTCGTGTTTGCTTGCGTCAAACGACGAAGACGTGCCACTACCGCTTCAAATCGTCTTGCTAGCATCTCTGGGGAAGCCAAGGTTGATGTAGAAGTTCCCTAGGTATCATGGTAAAACGTTCATTTCTCTTCCCTTTCTAGCTTTTGCATAAAGCATATAATCTTGGAATTTTTATTTTTATAAAACAAACGAATTTCTCAAACATGTTTAGCATTGTTTTTTTTTTTACTTTGATGAGATATGGAACAATAGAGCAGCCTGCTGGAGGCAATAGTCGTTGCTGTTTAATCAAATATATTTTAAGATGGTTAAATCATGACCACTATATTTATAATAATTTATTCAGTTTTTTCAATACTGTATTTATCTGCAGATTTCTCGCCGTCGGGCGGGTGGTACGGTAGGTCCGTTCAGAAGAGTTTGATGGTGTTTGGAATAAAGTTGTGTGCTTATGCTGGCTGCTTCTATATTGATTTTTTATTTTTATTTTTTGCTTTTGATGAATTGTAGGTTTTATGTAAGAGTTTCAGTTACGTTGTATGGTGCAAAAATGGATTGATTGATTTTTTATTGCTTTGATATTATATAATTTTTATTTTATTATTAATTTTGTTATTATTTTAGAGATATTTACTGGTTAGGTTTCAGCTATTTTAATATTATTTAAATATAAATTATTTTAATTTATTTTAAATTTATTAGAAAAACATTTTTTAAACTAATTTCTTTATTTTTATATTTTTAAAAAAATTAATTTTTCCTTTTATCTTTTTCCTCCCTTTATTTTTCTCTCCCCTCGTATTTTTCACCAAATGATAATTGCTTTTTTTTTGGAGTGGGTTAATCTAATTGACTGGATGCTGTTGGCCTACAACTTTTAATAGACCAACAAAATGAGAAAAACTAGAAGCAAATGCCAATGCAAGTTTTTATTGTGTACATACAGGTTTTCATGGTCCTTTTCCCAATCTGGAATTCTTACTTCACCTCTAAAACCAGACTTTTGTAGTAAAAAATAGTCTAAACCATCTTTGGCTTTAACTAGGTAGGTAGGTTGGGGTATCTCATTTTCTTTTGATTTTAATTTTATATTGTGAAAATTAGAATTTGAACTTAAAAATCAAGTATAAATAGACCTATCCATAGATTAGCTTACTTGCTTAAGTTGGAAGGTCTGTTCGAAATTTAGAAGGGTTTAAGAAAAAATAATTGACTTGAAAAAAGGTTTAAATAAAAAATTTAAAACTTAAAATATATGGGTTTAAATCTTTAACCCCAATCCTACCTATTTTAATTTAGAACATCTTAAAAAAATCTATATTAAGTATATAATACTACTTCAATATAAATATTAAAATAATACTAAAATACTATAAAAAATTTCAATAAATAATTATTAAATATTAAAATAAAATAAATATTTTTAAAAATTTTAAAAATAATGTATAGATGTAAAATTATTTTAGAAATATGGATGAATATTAAATAAAATTTAGGTTGAAAGGGTAGATGCGTAGTATGGTACAATGTTATTTAAAACTAATTTTTATTTATGTTCTTTATAGGACACTTTTGTTAATATTTCTTGGGATCTGGCCTCAACTTCTTGGAAAAGAGGAAAACGATCCCAATCAATCATTATTATTTGTTTGGGGGCCAAATAATGAATGTACAGTTGTACACAGAAAGAATTAAATTCCTTTTCGAAAATCATTTTCGAAATGGATGTATACAGAAGGAATTAAATTCCTTTTCGAATCTAAATCATTTTCAATGTACATCCATTTGACCCAAATTGCTTTAAAATTTAACCTTTAATTGTTACAAAAACGAAAACAAATTATTATATTATTTTATATAATATATTATAGTTTGATATAATTAATATATTTATGTTAATATTTGTTAGCCTCTAAAATTATTTTACAAAAAAACTTTAAAATTAACTTACATATAAATATAATTTATTTAACAATTTATATTATTATATCATATTTAATTAAATTTAAGCTTAAATATGTAAAAAATCTTAAACTTAAAAAAAAAGTAATTAAGCTTCTGTTTTCTTTTTGCATTCAATTGGCTATTTGAACTTTTAAAATGTATCAAAAAGAGCCTCAAATTTTTTCAAAAAAAAGCAATTAAGCTTCTGATTTTTTTTTTTCACTTAAGTGGATACTTGAACTATCAAAATGTATCAAAAAGACCCTTTGATCAATAACTTTAATAGTTGGCTGTTAAAGTTAATTGCCTCTAATTTTTTCTGTTAAAGTCACAACATGTCACAATCACGACATGATATGTGAAAAAAAACAATAAAAAAATAAATTAAATAAAACTAAATAAAAATTATTAAAATTATTAAATTTTAATAAAAAAATATTTAAATTGTATGATGCTGATTATGAATGTCGGGGCGGGATGACCTTCGATTTTGAGGCCATTTAAAAGATTCAGTTTTTTAATTTAAAATTTAAAATAATGAATTACTATATGAAAAAATGACAAGCTAAATGTAAATTCATAATTCTTTTACCAAATATATACTCATATGAATGTAAAATAATTATTTATAAATTACTCCCGCTAATTGTAAAATAAATTACTAATGATAAAATATTATAGAAGTAATTAATATATTATATTTAAATTGTATTTTAATCCTTCTTTGAAGAATAAAGAAAATGATTTTTATACAAATAAGTAAAATGTGTTTTAATTACAGATTTTCAACTGCCACCCGATTAGTTTCTACACATTAATTAAAAAAGCAAAACTAGATTAATTAAGCTGTTGCTACCGAGAAGTTGCTATGAATTTCCGACAGACGTTAGATTTGTCTTTGTCCAAAGAGACTTTCTGCACATAACCATAATGAACTTCTCCGAATAGATTTTTTGTCTCGTAGTTGGGGTCCACAGACTTTGACTATTTATTTCAACAAAAAGAAAGGAATCGGCAGAGCAAGTGTAATGCTGGAATAAATTGATCCAACTTCTTATCGTTCAGAAAATACTAAATTATTTGTAGAAGGAAGCACAAAATATTTTGATATAATATATTATAGTTTTAAAATTAATATATAATGTAGAAGCCCAATTTTATCCTATCTAAATAAATAAAACAAAAAAAAATTAAGTTAAAAAATAAAAATTTCAATAAAAAAAACAGTCCATTTATAAAAAAAAAAAAACCTCAATACCCAATTACCTAAAGGCAAACCCAAATCCCTTAAACCAAAAATAGAAAACTCTAATTCCTCTAAGTCTCTAGTCACCGCTGCTTCTATGCCTTCATCATGTTAGCATGAACGCCACCCGAGGTCTGCCACCATTTCACCAAAATAGCAGGGGAGTGCCTCTCCCTACCATTGACTTCACCGACACCTACAAAATGAAAACACAAGGACATGAATACAAACATGCAAAGAACAGTAGAAAAACAACACTTTAAGTGTAACATATTCGACTATAAAAGCCATGGCAACCATGTATTTATTTCTTACAGAGACAAGCAATCAAAATAGATTAAAAAAAATTGAATACAAACGGTGATTTCTTTTTTCAATTTATTTTTTTATTTTTTTGAAACAAATAAAGTAAAATAGAAAATGAGATTTTTTTACCTGTGTCGATTGTCGATGAGACACCTTCGGCTTAAGAAGCCTTGGAGTCCCTCTAAGGCTCCGTTGAGGGCCTCATCAGAGGGGAGAGAAACCGAAAGGTCTCTTGACTTTTGGTCTATTTTTGTTAATTTTTTAACAATTTTAACCCCAAAATAGGATTCTTAAAAAGAAAAGGGATTAAAAGGGAGGGTTTTGAAATTTTTTGACTACCGAAGATGGTGGTCGCTGTCTCCGAGGACCGGTGGCCATAGCGGAGCTACAACATCCCCATGGCTGGCCTAAAAAAAACATTTAGAGAAAAAAAAAAGAAGAAAGGGGATTTTTTTTAAAAAAACAAAGGAAAAATATTTTTTTTCAAAATTTTAAACTTAAATAGGATGTAGGAACGGCGTCGTTTTGGCTTGATTCCATAAACCCCAAAACGGCATCGTTTTGGGCATTATCTGCCAAAACCAACCCGCCTTAGAGTCCGCGTGCTTTTTAAAGGGGATCTAATTGCTGCTTTGGCCCTTCCGTTTTTTTCCTACTTTTCAATTTCGTTCTACTGCTCTTTTTTTTTTGCTCTTTTTGTTTTGTTTTTTGTGTAATTTAGTCCCTCAACCACTGTGGACTCGTTTAAGGGATGACATGTGTCCCAGGGCTTGGAAAAGTTACCCATTTGGTCTCTGTCCTTTTTTCGCATTTTATTTTAGTCCTTCATTTTGTTTTATTATTTTAATTTAATTTAAATTTTAATTCAGTCCTTTATTTATTTAATTTCACCTTTCATGAATTTTTTATTTACTTATTTATTTATTTATTATTGCCTTATCTTTTATTTTAAAATTTATATTGTTTATATTTGTACATTTTTTGCCCATATTGTTATTATTATTAGTGTTATTTTTATTGTTATTGTTCAAGTTAATATTATGATAACCAAGTCATGATTATCATTATTATAAATAGATGCATTTTATTTTCGTTATATTTGTTTATTATAATTCACAAGCATAAATTTTTATTTTCTTATCCTATTTATTTATTTATTTATTTATCATTCGAAATTACTATTTCATCCTTTTACCCTCCACCATTTTACCTTATTTTGTTAATCACTATGCTATCATATTAAAATCTATTTATCCGTTTTACACCATACTTAAATAAATTAAATATATATTATTTAAAACTTACCTTTGTTCTATCTAACGAATAGAAAATACTTAAAATTGAGGTAATGTTCATAATTTTTGGCATTCGAGTGTGCTCCTAACTTACGGAGTATGGCATCTTCTTAAAACCAAAATAATTGAATATCCTATTTAAAATAACAAAAAAAAAAGATTTAGGTAACGATTAAATGACGATTATTTTGGCTTTTAAGAATTAGAGGAATTGTGTCCTAACTCACGGGACGTGATCTTTCTTCTTGATTAATTCAGAATAAGGCCTTTTCTATTTAATTTAATTTAGTTAAATAATATCTTAATACAAAGAGGGATCGTGTTTTAAATTCTCTTTAAAATTTCAATTCTCAACACTAAGACATCAAGTAATTAATTAGGTATCAATTTTGGGCGTCTCGAGAGTGTTAATCCTTCCTCGTGCGTAATTGACTTTCAAACCCATTTTCTGGATTTTGTAGACTGAAAAATATTGTTTTAGTGAACCAAACATTTTATTAAACTGATCAAATTACGAGGTGATCCGATTATACCTCATAAAAATGATTGGTGGCGACTCTATTTTCATTTGTTTTAAAATAAAAAGTCGATCTCAACAAAGGTTTCGACATATAGTTTAATATATTATATTTTAATATTATTTGATATAATTTGGTATAATTAAAAAATTAATTAATATATTTATCTTAAAAATTTTAACCTTTAAAATTATTTTTCAAAAAAACCCTTTAAAATAAACCTACATAATTTTAATATAATTTATTTAGCAATTTATATTATCACATAAATATTTAATTAATTTTATCTATGTTATTTTAAAATATATTAAAGAAAATTTAATATATCAAGTTATACTAAAAATATATTAACGTTTTATTATTTAAATTTAGCATAGGTTAAAAGATGAAATCAATATTAGCAATTAAATTTTATTAAATTGGCATTAATACTCGAATTAGATAATAAAAATTAATATCATTACTTTTCGGTACCAAAATTTATAATTGTTACTATATACAAGTACTAGATTGGACCAATAAATAACACATGCACCAGATTAGAAAGTGTCAAACTCGGATACTAAATAATATATTAAGCTAAAAAAATACTCACTTAACAATAATGTAACAAAAATTAATATTGTAATGGAAATGAATTTAGCAAAGAATTCTAACGTATTAAAACTTCACATTAATATTTTAATCTTAATAAAATATTTAAACTCACTAATAATACTATAAAAATAATAAAATTTCATATAATAAAATAATTCTTTATATCACACATCATAAAAAGTTTTCTTATTTATTTTCTAATGTTTTAATAAATGCTTTTAAGATGCTAAGCATAAAACCCAAATTTAAGAAAAAATTAAAGGTTTCCCCTACCCCTTGTTTGTATTTCTTGTAGTATAAGAATTTAAGTGTATAATCACAAATAATACACCCTTATTATTCTGAAGAGAAAGAATATCTGTACAACGACAATAACAGTGACCCCATGGTACCATGACAGAAGATTACAATAATAGTGAGATGGGAACAGTGAAATTAGATTACAGAGAAACAAAGCATGTTCAAACAGGCTCCAAAATTATATTCATAAACAGACATTTGCTTTACCAAACACAGTAAGTTGACATGGTAAACGTTGCTCAATCATTGTAATTTTATTATACAAAAGATATCAACATAGAGAGAGGAAGGGAAAAAATAGGAGGCAATGGCTCAAGAATTTATACCGTCGATATACGAAGATTGCATAGCTTTGATGAACTTACTTATGCTTGCTGCATCACCATGCATAATCACTCTTCCATCTTCCATGTATACTGCACCATCAGCATACTTGAGTTCTTCCAAACGATGGGTCACCCACAATGCTGTGACTTCTCCTGATATGCCCAAAAGATTCTGAACCGTTTTGATCACCCCCATCTAATCAGATCATACCAAGAGCTTTGATTCAGACAAAAAGTTCGAACTATCGACGAATAAGTAACTGTTTGCTCATTTATATAATCAGTAATGTAGAAACATCCAATTGAAGGAATATCCAGGATCACATACAATACACACCACTCTTAAAACTTAAACTGCAATTGTACGGACCAGATGAAGACTTTGGGTTCCTTTAGGTGTTTGCTCATTTATATAATCAGTAACGCAGGCCCGAGAATGGCTCCTTTAGGGATTGGGGGAAAAAGGTGGAAAAAAGTCATAATTCTTGTAAAAACAGCAGGGAGCTCTCAAACCAATCATATCTTGTCGTATTACGTACAAGAAACCAAATCAGACACATTCCTTTCAGTTAGCAGAGACATTCTGGGCCACTGTGACGATGAGAGAGGAAAAAGAAAATATAAAGCTAACATGAAAAGAAACAAGGAGTATACCATTTCAAAAACTAAATCCATCACCATGTTCTAAAAATTCTTCTATAAACGTAAACAAACTTTAAGAAAGGCACTCTAGGGTATCCACAATTTTCTTCCTCAATTCTCAAGTTCTACTTTTATATAGACACTCAATACCTTTAAGGTACATGTCAGATCCACATAAAAAGTAGAATTGGGAGGAGGGGGGGTTGATCATTCATCATTTCTTAAGCTTTAGTTTTCTGCAAAAGAACTGTATCAGATGGTGCAGATGTACCATGTTTTCAAGGTTACTTGATACCCTTATCCTATGCCTAGGATAAGAGAACATAGGCACCTTCAACTGGCTGTCGCACAGCACACGTGGGGTGGAGGTGAGGGTAGTTTAATTTCCTTCACACGCTCATACTTTTATACCCTACCTCCACACCTATCCTAGAAGTTACTTCAACATATTGAATCATACATGTTGTCTTTTCTGTGCACTACCTTGCCTACGTAAAACTACCTTTGTTAGTTTACTAGCATCCACGCCTTCGTTGTTCACATAAAAAAAAAACATCCTTGTTGGGTTGTGTTTAATTGTTACAAAAACGAAAACTTGGAAGTTAATTAATTAAATTAAATTTTAACTTAATTTTGCTTAGTCTAGTTTTGCCTTGTTAGACAAGAGAGTAACAGATTGCAATCACCACGAGCCCTAGCAACTCCATTGTTTTTGTAAACTTTTACATAATAAAAACAAAATCTACTCTTTCTCTCTCCATCTTAGGGTTTGCAAATCTCTCCATTCGGTGGTGGTATACTCAGGGCGGGTCCCATTGACAAAGAATAAACGAAATGAGAAAAGCAAAAGGAAATAGAATACTCGTAAACCTAAAAGCAAAAGAATGAGAAAAGCAAATAAAAGGAAATGGAATATTCATAAACCTAAAAGCCAAGATCTGCCCTTTTCACATATTTTCCTATAAAACTTTCTTCATAGTTTACCAGTAAATATCAAAGCCTTCATTGCAGAGTTCTGCTCCTTAGTATTTAGTGACTTTCACATATTTCTTCTTAACCTGATAAGCACCGAAAAGTAATGGCATTTTTTAAGAATTCTTCATCATCAAGATTTTTGTTGGTTTTCTCCAGCAACATTAACATGGAGAGTGACACCAAAATCATGGCATTGATCCAGCTTGCCGGCTTCTCTCTTCTTTTTCTCTTCAAGCTCGTGCTTGATTACATCAAACGAAGAAACCGTGCCACTGTGGCTCCAAATCATCTTGCTACTACCCTTGCTGCCACTGTCGCTCCAACTAATCTTGATACTATCTCTGTGGTGGCCGAAGTTAATCTAGACCAGATGACTTGATATGTATGGTTTGCTTCTCTTCGCTTTCTAGCTTTTTTATGAAGCATATAATATTGGAGTTTTCTTTTTCAGATTGGAAGAGAAAAGGGTTTATTTGCATGTTAGGCCTATCCTATTTTAAAATTAAATTTAAATAGCCCTTAAAAGATATAAGAGTAACAAAATAAATTCTTCTCATTTTATAAAAATAAAAAATTTAAAAATATATAATTTTTATTTAAATTACCCAAATATATCCCTTAAAAAGTGACTTAATAAAATTGAAGAATTTCTAATATTGTTACAATTTTATAATTAATTTAAATTTAAATTTAAATTTAATTCTTAAATTTTAAATTATTTAGTGATAATTTTAAAAAATATATAACTAAATTTTAGCACTAAAAGTATTTATAAATACCTAGAATCTACAGCCATTTCAACTCACATATAACTTTGGCATTTAATAAATTCTTCTTTTTTCCTTACCTGCGTCAGTGCTACATTCTTCGTTTCCAATTTTTTTCTTTTACTTTCAACCTTTTGGTTTAATTTCCTTTTAAGGCCCTTACCCTTTCCATCACCCACAATTCCTCAAATCTATTTTCAAAGCATAATTTTTTCTATGATTAACTAAATCCTTTTTAGCTTTAGCCTAAAAATTACTCTATTAAAACAATCATAAGATACGAGCTCGCTCAAAAAACCTCTTAACGTAGTATTTTCTATTTCTTTGGTATATGAGATAGTACAAATTCGTCCTTCAAAGTTGATTCAGCTTTGATTTAAAAAGTGCACGTTGGGTTGGAATTGTTTGGTGTACAATTGGAAAGACGAATAGACCCTGTTGTGTTTGATATTTTGCGACAAAATCTTAAATTACGAACACGTGTATTGCAGTTAAAAATTTGGCAAAGAGTCAATTTGCCTATGTGGCAGAGTTTTTACTTAATTACCTTCTTTATTAAGATAATAATCAATAATTTAATAAAAATAAAAAAGAGTAAACAAAATGAAGGAGCACAACGCAAATAAAACCAAAAACAACCAAATGATATTTAAAGCCAAAGAAACAATCCATTTATTGCATCATATTAATTTAAATAGAGATGCCGGTAAGCTGGATCGATCAATGCCATGATTTTTGTGTCTCCCTCCATGTTAATGTCCCCGGGGAAACCCAACGAAAATCTTGATGATGAAGATTTCTCAGAAAATCTCATTATTTTTTAGAGCTTATTAGGTTAAGAAGAAATATGTGAAGCACACAAAACACCAAGGATGTTTTTTTATGTGAACAACGAAGGCGTGGATGCTAGTAAACTAACAAAGGTAGTTTTATATAGGCAAGGTAGTGCACGGTTTCGTCGTTTGATGCAATCAAAAACGAGCTTGAACAGAAAAAGACAGAGATGCTGGCAAGCTGGATCAATGCCATTATTTTGATGTCATCCTCCATGTTAATGTCCCCGGAGTAACCCTACGAAAATCTTGATGATGATGAATTCATAGAAAGTTCCATTGCTTTATAGAGCTTATTAGGTTAAGAAGAAATAATATGTGAAAGCGTACGAAATAATAAGGATCCTTTGTTTTACATAAGCAACGAAGGCTTTGATGCTAGTAAAGGTCTGTGGAACGTGGAAGACAGGAAAAGAGTTAATTCCATTTGAAAATCAGTGTGGCCAATTGGTTTTTATGCTTAGGATCTTAAAAGCATTTATTAAAATATTAGAAATTAAATTAAAAAACTGTTTTATGATGTGTGTATATAAACACTTATTTTATTATATGAAATTTTATTATTTTTATAATATTATTAGTGAGTTTAAATATTTTATTATGATTGAAATATTAATGTCAAATTTTAACAGCGTTAATATTTTCTGTTAAATTCATTTTCATTACAATTTCATTTTTTGTTATATTATTTGTTAGTGAGTATTTTTTGGCTAAATATATTATTTAGTATCCAAGTTTTACACTTTTTCTAAATGTGATGTGTGTATTATTTGTTGGTCCAATTTAGTATTTGTATTTAACAACAATTATAAATTTTGATACCCAAAAATAACGATTATCTAATTCAAGTATTAGTGCTAATTTAATAAAATTTAATTGCTAATATTGATTTCATCTTTAATTTATGCCAAATTTAAATAATAAATCATTTTAATATATTTTTAGTATAATTTGAAATATTAAATTTGCTTTAATATATTTTAAATTAACATACATAAAATTAATTAAATATTATATGATAATATAAATTGCTAAATAAATCATATTAAAAACATGTAGGTTAATTATTAACAATTATTAACATAAATATATTAATTAAAACTATAATATGTCATATCAAAATATTTGGTGCTTCCTTCTACAACTAATTTTTTATTTTCTAAACGATCAATTAATTCGCCTACACTTGCTCCACCGATTCCTTAATTTCTTTTTGCTGTAATAAATGGTTAAAGTCTTGGACCCCACCTAAGAGACAAAAAATCTATTCGGATAAGTTCTTTGACTGTGGACCCCATCTAAGAGACAAAAAATCTATTCGGTTAAGTTCATTATGATTATGTGCAAAAGTCTCTTTGGAGAAAGACAAAACTAACGTCTGTCGGAAATCCGAAGCAACTTTCTTGGCAGCAGCATAGGTTGCCTTTTAATTCTCCATATCACGCATAGCATATAGCATTTACTTCTCCATTAATTTCACGAATAGCATTTACGGTTGGCTGGGGTTTTTTACTAAAAAAATATAAAAAAAAATTAAAAAAATCGAAAATAATACATAAAAAAATGTAATTACGAAAATGGTATGTCAGGGTGGTCAAGCCAATCTGACAGGCGGCACCACCCTGACAAACAGTACCAAAACAGTAAAAAAACTGAAAAAAAAAAAGGGGACATGTTGGTGCCAGAGGCGGCACTAGTGTTGCCTCTGGCAGAGGCGACACAGTGTCATTGCTTTTAGTCTTGATTGACCCTCATGCAGAGGGTTTTGTTTTTGTTTGGGGACCATAATATATGGTCCCCAAGCTTCATTTTCAGCAAAGAAGAAGAAGAAAAGAGAGAAGAAGGAAGAAGGAAGAAGAGAAGAAGAAGAAAGAAAAGAAGGAGAGGAGGAGAAGGAGGCTGCGGTGAGAGAAGAAAAAAAGAAAAGAAAAAGAAAAGAGAAGGAGAAGAAGAAGAGGAAGGAAAAGAAGGAAAGAAAAAGGTAATTTTTTATAAATTTGAGTAATTAATGTTAGTTTAATAACGTTTTAGATTTAAATCGATATAATTTTTATTTTATTTTTTCTAAGGTGTTATTTGGTTAAGAAGAGATATTAAGGTATGTTCAGATTTATTTTATATTTTCATTGAAGTATTAAGCATTTATGTGTAAAGAATATTTTTTATTATTATTTTATGTAATTTATTTGTTAAGTGTGTGTTTTAGGTCATTTAAAAGATTTTTTAATTTATTTGACTTATTATAGAATTTTTTATTTTTTATTTTTTATGTGATCGGGTTTTAAACTTTTTACAAAAATAGTAAAAATTTAAAATTAAAATATATTAATGAAAAAAATACGAGAAGAAATAAAATCTGAAAAAAACTTTATTGGGGAAAGTGGTGGTGACGAGTTTTTATTAAAATAATATAAAAAAATAAAATATGAAAATAGTATAATTAAAAAATAAAATCCGAAAATAAAAAATACGAACAAGGTGCCAAAGTCAGGTTACTTATTAAATTAATATAAAAAACTTAAATAATACATTTGAAAGATTTTATGCTAAAATAAAATACCAAAATAATATATTTTAAAAATAATATCTGAAAAAAATACGAATAAAGTGCTAAAATCAGGGTTATTTATTAAAAAATATAAAAAATACTTAAATAATACATTTGAAGCATTATGTACTAAAATAATATAAAGAAATAAAATACTGAAAATAATATATTTTTAAAAATAATATACGGAAATAAAAAATTACGAAGAAAGTATCAAAATCAGGGTTATTTAGTAAAAACCCTTAATATAAAGAAACAATTAATTAATACATTTGAATTTTTTTGCTAAAATAATATAAAAATAAAATAAGAAAATAATATATTTTAAAAATAATATCTGAAAAAATACTGAATAAAGTGCTAAAATCAGGGATATTTATTGAAAAATATAAAAATACTGAAATAATACATTTGAAACATTATGTACTAAAATAATATAAAGAAATAAAATACGAAAATAATATATTTTAAAAATAAGATACAAAAAATACGAAAAAAGTGTCAAAATCAGGGTTATTTATTAAATTAGTATAAAAAACACTTACATAATATACATAATACATTTGAAACATTTTTGCTAAAATAATATAAAAAATAAAATAGGAAAATAATATATTTTAAAAATAATATACGAAAAAATATGAATAAAGTGCTAAAATCAGGGTTATTTATTAAAAAATATTTAAAACACTTAAATAATATATTTAAAACATTATGTACTAAAATAAGGGTTTTAAAATTAAATAATCTGAAAGTAATATATTTAAAAAAGATACTGAAAAAATACGAAAAAGTGTCAAAATCAGTGTTATTTATTAAATTAATATAAAAATACTTACATAATACATTTAAAACATTTTTGCTAAAATAATATAAAAAATAATATCTGAAAATATTTTACTTATTATCATTTTAAAATAATAATAATATTTGTATTTAAATTGGATATATTTAATTTTTAATGTAGTATAGCAAAAGAAAATGTTGTCGAAAAAATTGTTTGCTATTTTTTATTAAGTTATTCTAATAAATATTTAAAATCTATCAAACAATAAAATTAATAACCGAAATTTATTTTGAAATTGCGAGCATCGTAATGGCTTCATTGATCAATAAGAAACTTTCTCACATATGTGACACGATTAATAATACGGTAATATATTGTTATTTGTTACATAAGGGTTTCATTAAAAAATCTCGTAATTTAAGAAAATAAATTATGTTATTATAACTATTTTTGTAATTTAACACCGTCGGGACTCGTACCGCATATTAAGGGCGGGTGAATGGTGTAGGATATTCCCGGATGCACGATCGATGCCGTGCCAGAGCTAGCTGGATTCGGATCAGCGACATTGACCGGACGTTCGATTTGCGGTGCGATTTAATATCCGCATTGGTCGGCGTTGGCGGAGGAGACCCACACTTTTCATTTACCGTGTGGGAGTGCACGATTACTCGGAGGATGTTGCATTGCGATTTGGGCTTCAATCGACGGGATGCCGTCACGGGCGTAAGTGCGATAAATGAGCCGGTGCACTTTGTTACTGACCTACTAGGAGCCTCGCCCGGCGATCTTGAGTCTACTTTTTCGAGTTGAAATTTACATGGCTAAAAGCCAATTTTCAACATTTATCGATAATGCCACCGAAGAAGAGTTGGTGTCGCGACTCGAGCATACATTATGCATATCATAGGGGTGTATTGATGCCCAATTCGAACAACAACAAGGTTCATATCCGATTTACCTCATTAAGCGATCTGCGTAGTGTTCGCTCCTATAGTTGGGGTTCCGCAGTTACGAATGTTGTATCGTGAGCTTTGTCGGACGACAAAGCCTAATGCTGTAGACATGGGCGGATGCCTTATATTGTTGCAATCATGGGCTCTTTATCGGATGCTATTCTTGGCATCGGTTAGTCACCAACCATACGTATATCCGCTAGTTAACAGGTGATAAAATTTAACTTGTTAGTAATTGGCAATTTCTTTATAATAATACTATTCTAATGAAATTATATTTACTTGAAAATTGTTTTCGTAGATGGAGTATTTATCTGGGTATCGGGAGGTCGTACACTGTCCCGATATATCGTCTGATGATTGAACAACATGCCGGGGAAGGGGTAAGCTATTCAAATATTCGTGACATGTAATTGCTTTTTATATCTTACTCCAACCGTGTTAAATTTTAATCATGGTATTAATCGTGCAGTTTATATGGATGCCATACCGTAGACCAGAAATTGCGGCTATTATACCCTCGTCTGCCTATGTTGATTCTCAGTTGTGGTGCACAAACGCACCAATTATTAGTTTCAATGTAGTCGAGTGGTACCACGGAGATCGAGTACTACGACGGTTTGGTTGCATCCAAGACATCCGGATCCGCCAATGCGGTGGGGAAGAGGTTCGAGGTAAGAACAAGAGAGGAGACATGGACGGCATTGGGGGTTACGCCCGGAGATATATTGCGGTGTGGGAGAGTCGGATGGCTCGAAGACCTCAGATGGATATGTCTTCCGATTTGCGCCCATCGTTAGAGTACATACAATGGTACTTTAGTATGGGGAAGCCATATTTACTTGGTGGGCAGTCGACTATAGTCCCCCCGCACGTGCAGCGATCTGGGGCATACGAGGCAGTGGCCGATATAGAGCCCGATCCACAACCAGATGCCGAGCATGACCCAGAGCCGGAGCCCGAAGTACAGCCGGAGGTCGAATCCGAGCGATCGCATTCACATTCGACTGATACTTCTTATTATCTGGATTTAGCAGGCAATGACTATTTCCCGGGCTCGTCATCGCATTCACTTTCGGCTGATACTTCTTATCATCCAGATTTTGCGGGCAATGATAATTTCTCGGGCTCATCGGGGGGCGGATACCATTACAGATTTGATATGTTTGGGTCGTACACACTGCAGCATAGCACCTCTCCCGGCCCATATCCACCGCATTATAGCACTGCCCCCGGCCCGTATCCACTGTAGTACTCCACTCCTACTGGGTTGTATCCACCGCAGCATGGCACTCCTGCCGGCTCAAGTTCATCGATGCCATTCGAGCCATATGATTTTTCTTCTATGTATCGAGACACCTCACTGCGATGAAGAAGAGGATGTTGGTCGTCGCGATCACCCACAACGTGAATGTCGACCTCATGAAATATACCCTAGGACCACACCATTGAACCATCAATTTTAGGGGTTTCTTGGTTTTGATATTAAAAAGTTTGTATTTTTGTATATATTTAATTAGATTAATTGAAACTTTTAAACGTGGAACAAAATTTGACCATAACGTAAATTAGATTAATTTGGACATTTTTGAACATTAAAACACTAAAACTTGTATCAAACTTAGTCTTGTAATATAAATTGGAACAAACTTTAAATACATTACAACAGTAATCTAATTTGAACATTAATTAAATTGGAACATACTATTACCGGTATATATAGAGATTTCATGGGCGTATGAAATAGATGATACATATTTAGTTATATATGCAAGTTGAGTAAATGTAAACTTAACCAGTACCTTGTTTGTATATGTCAATTTGTTGATTGAGTATAGGTAATTGGTAAAAATGTTTGGTTATGTGTGCTTCATGAGAATTAAATGATGATTATATTAAGTTTTATTGTGTAATTGACCATGGGATCCATGAAATGGTGAGTTCATGATTAGTTGTAAATGATATTATGATAAATATCATTATCCAAATCCGTACTATAATATAATTTGTTTTAGTTAATAAGGTCTGAGTGTGGAACAAAAAAGCAAGGTAACTTTAAAGAATAAATTGTACTAATTGGCTAAATAAAAATTCTAAAAATTTTATGGTAAAAAGATATGTGAGCTTAGTTTCTAGAAAAATTAACGGATCTTAATTTGGAGTTCAGTAGCTCGGATATAAATAAATTAAATATCAGTAACTCCAAAAACAGCTTGATAGATTTTTAACAAATAGAGGAATATTTGCAATATAATTTTTTCATATAAAATAAATACATTACAACATAAGTTCAATTCCTACCGATCGTGACGATTGTCCGACATGATAGTTTCACTGCGGGCATTTACTCCGATTATGACCAGCTAACCTGCATAATCCACAACGCGTACCGTCGGATTTCTCCCTAATGTCCATTTCATTACGGATTCTAGTTGATTGCGGACGACCTCTTGGATTCCTGCGTAGCCCTACATGCAGGACAAGTTCGAAAGTTATCGGAGGCACTTCCCATGTAGACAGGTCGGGTTGGACAGGGAATTCGTTTTCCCATACATGTAACGTGCGATTGAGTGTGTACACATCTTCGACAAATTGTTCAACATTAAGGTTCACTTTAGCACACGCTGCAACGACATGCGCACACGGGTAATGAAGTGTTTGGAATCTCCTACAATCGCATTGTCTATTCCGGAGATCAACTCTGTAGGACCTAGGTGGTAGACCGGGTCGACGACCAATGGTCTCCGTAACTCGAAACGTTTCAAGGCGTCGTGAAAATATTTCTACATTCATCGACCTCGCCATCCGACGGTTTGCAACCATTGTATCCCTAATATCTTCGACAAATATGTGTCCCGCCTCAATCTGGTTAAGTTGTTGCTGACCCATTCTTGGCATCAAGGTAGCCAACCTATAGAATGTAGCCGAGAAGACTGTTGAAATCGGAAGGTGTCGTGTTTTCAACAATACAGCGTTGACCCCCTCAACTAAGTTTGTGGTCATTTGACCATAACGAAAGCCCTCGTCAAAACTTTGAGCCCATTGCCACGGCTCCATAGTACCCAACCACTGTCGGAAAGATGTATTTGTTTGACCCTCCATGTCACTCTCAAGTCGAGTCATCATTTGGCGAAAAATGTGTGGCTCTAGCTCGTACGCTGTATATATATTAAGAATAGATAAGTTACAGTATTGCCCTAAAAACTTATATTGAAAGGATAAGGCAATCGTTTACCTATTTTCACAAATTGTCTTTTCCAGTCTGCATTTTTATAATCTCTAATGAAGTTAACTGCGATGTGACGGATGCAGTAAACGGATCTCCATGGTACACCGGAACGTCTAATGGCGGTAATTAATCCTTTCCCTCTATCAGAGATAATACAAATATTATCGTTGCTAATAACATACCTCCGCAGGTTGGTAAGGAAGAATTCCCACGATTCCATGTTCTCCTTATCTACAATGGCAAATGCTATCGGGAGCACGTTCCTATTGCCGTCTTGAGCAACCGCAATAAGTAAGATTTGTGTATATTTTCCATATAGCCAGGTCCCATCCACTTGCACAAATGGCTTGCAGTGGGGAAATGCGCGCACACATGGATCAAACGTCCAAAACATCCGATGGAAAATTCGTTTTCCCAACTGTAGTTGGTCATCCAGGCCGTAATAAGGTCGTGTCTGTAACTCAATAACGGTCCCTGGTACGTACTCCCGCATAGCAGCTATCCATCCCTGTAGCTCGTTATACGATGCATCGAAATCCCCATACAATTGCTCCATTGCCATCTGTTTTGCTATCCATGCCTTTCGATATGACACTCGATACTGAAATAGTACTTGTATTTCGGCAATCAGTACCGAAACTTTAATGATCGGCATGTCCTTCACCATTGGCATGATACACGTACAGATAGTTTTAGAATCAAGTTTTCGATGATCTTCTGTCATACGTGTTGATGTGCATGTGTGAGGCCCAACAAATTTGCGTATCTCCCACATCTGCGAATTTTGAATAAATGCAGCTCGTACCCGCCAATTGCAGCCTTCCCCCGACTTCCAACACTCCCCAATATATAATGTCGGTTTCGACACTGCAACTTTATAATCTACTGATATATTCATGCTATACCGCTTAATAGCAAATACGCACTCTTCTTTACTTTCGAATCTCTGGCCGACGAATAACTCCTCAGGATCAGAATTTACGGCCAGTCGGTGAGCAGGAAGTATTTCAGGGTACTCTGGAAACTCGGCTACATGCGCCGCGTCGGGGTCTATGAGCGACATGTGTGGCCCAGGATTATTGTGAATCACAACACGTCGCATCTGGTTCCCGACCGAAGACGCGTTAATGTTTCTATCGTCATTCACGTCTTCATCATCAATATCATCGGGGACACCGTCCACATCGGGATCACTATCACCATCGACTTCTTGATAACAAGGATCACTACTATCGTAACCATCATCACCAACCACATCCATATCGGGTGTAACATTAAGATCGATATCGATCCCACCTATAGTCGATTCACTATCAACGTAGGATATTGGAGCCACCATGCACGGTTCTTGAGCTCTATGTTCTTCACCATATGCAGTGAGATTTTCATTTTCCTCCATACCGGCTAACTCAGCAAATAAGTGAATCGGTGCATTTTTGTCACTCCCATTCCCACAGTAAAGAGCGATCATTGTCTCCACGTCTTCGTCGTCTAGAAGTTCCATTTCATGAATTTGATTGGATCTGTCGGCCGGAAACTTGTAGAAAAGTTTGAGATCCTTCTCCCACAACGTCGACAATTTTTACGTTAATTCTTCCTTCATATCATCCAACGAGAAATTTCTATTAAATCTCATTGCTATTTGTTGCCGACATTCAAATATACATCCAACGGTTGTTGTCAAGATAATTCCATCGAAATAAACGCATACTGAAAAACGATTATCCATCTTCAATGCTCAATCTGTTAAAAATAAATAAACTTTCTCAAAATAATTTGAACACCAAATAAACTACTTAAATAAAAAATTTAATTACTCAATATGCAATTTTGTCATTCATAAGCTCATAGTTTTTCAGTTCTCATTTTATACATAAATAACATTTATCTTTACATTTAACCATTTAAAATCAACCTAAAAGCGAGTTTTTACCTAATAATATAAAAATAAAATAAAATACTAAAATAGGTTGTTTGAAAGATTAAGTGCCAAAAGTGCCAAAAATGGTACTTAATCTTTCAAACAACTTATTTCGCTATTTTTTATTTTTATATAATATGGGTAAAAATCTACCTAAAACACATATAAGAAAATAATATATTCTTTACATAACATAAATAGGCTTTTTAGGTTTTTTAACAATAATAATAACTAACAATAATTATAGTTTTTACTAACAATAATAACAATATTCATAACCGACAACAAAAATAATAAAATCAACAATAATAATAACAGCAAAAGCACATTAACAATATAAAATTCATTATTTAAAAAAAAATTATACCTTCTTTTTTTCTTCTCCTTTTTCTTCCTTCTCTTCTCCTTTCTTTCCTTTTATTTTCTTCTCCTTGCTGCTGAATCTTGCTCCTGGGGTTCTTGGTTACCTTGGTTTTATAGTGCTTAGGTGCCGTCTGTGGGACCCACACAACTGGTGCCTCCTCTATCAGAGGCAACACTGGTGCCGCCTCGCAACCACATGTCCAATATTTTATTTTTTTTTTCGTTTTTCAGCTTTTTTTTACAGAGTTTTTTTTTTACTGTTTTGGTCTTGTTTGTCGTAGGGTGCCTTTGTCGAGTGGCGTGACCACCCTGACTATACCATTTTCGTATTTACTTTTTTTACTGTATTATTTTCAAATTTTTTAATTTTTTATATATTTTTTTAGTAAAAAACCCCGGTTGGCTGTTTAAAATTTGTGACTAAAACACATGTATAAAAATCATTTTATTTCTTCTGAAAAAACAAGGATTAAGATATATCACAATCACTTCTATAATATTTTTATCATTAATAATTCATTTTATAATTAATTTATTAATAATTATATTATATTTATATGAGTATATATTTGGTAAAAGAATTATTAATTTACATTTAATTTTTCATTTTTATATAGCAGTTTATTATTTTAAATCTTAAATAAAAATTCAATCTTTTAAATGGCTTCAAAATCGAAGGTCATTCTCACCCGGCACTGATAATGAGCATAACCCAATAAATTTCATGCGCTATTGGAACGTTCCAGTTTATAATTTTGGTTATTTTAATTTTATTTATTTAATTATACTGTTTTTAAACATTTTAAAGTAATCATTTTAAATTGCATTTACTTATTTTTATTTAATTTTATTTATTTAATTACATGATCTCTGAACATTTATCTGTAAAAGCTTGTAGGAAATCGAACATCACTTTTTTTATATTCCATTTCAATTATTAAATGATATTTTATAAAAATTTATAATTAACTCATTAAATTTTTAAATTAAAAGTTTGATGTAATATTATTAAATAATTGAGATGAGATAAGGATGTTAGAGCCGTCATTCTCCGTGTTGTATGACTATCGAAGATTTCAAGGTCTCAAAGTGTTGAGAGTGGATGCTTGCCGCTAACTGTAACATTCCCCGCACGGTATAGAGAACGGATAATTCATAAAACCCGGTCCCAAATAATTGTTTAGAAAATACAAAAAAAAACCTGTTTTATGACGTGTATATACAAATACTTATTTTATATAATATCATTAGTTAGTTTAAATATTTTATTACGATTAAAATATTAGTGTGAAATTTTAACACCGTTAAAATTTTCTATTAAATTATATCCATTACAAAATCTTTTTTTTTTTTGTTTACATCATTGTTAAGTGAGTTTTTTAAGCTTAATATATTTTTAGTATCCGACTTTGACATTTTTTCTAATGTGGTGCATGCATTATTTGTTGATCCAATCTAGCACTTGTATTTGACAAAAGTTATAAATTTAGTATCTAAATATAATAATATTACCTTTTAGTGTCTAATTTGAGTTTTAGTGTTGATTTAATAAAATTAATTGCTAATATTGATTTGATTTTAAATAATAAAATGTTTTATTATATTGTTTAGTATAATTTGATATACTAAATTTGCTTTAATATATTTTAAGTTAACATATATTAAATTAATTAAATGTAATAATATAAATTGCTAAATAAATTATATCTATATGTAGGTTAATTTAAAGGATTTTTTAAGAAATAATTTTAAAGTTTAAAATTATTAACATAATATTTTAATTATATCAAATCATATTAAATTCTAATATATTATATCAAATAATATTAATATATAATATATTAAACTATATATTAAAAATATATTACTTTTAAAACTATAATAATTTTTTTCGCTTTTTAACAATTAAATGTTAAATTTTTACTCTCTTTTTTTTGGTTTTATAATTAAATTTTAATTATATTTAAAAAGTTTTTTTCATTTAATTTAGATTAAATAATTTTTATTAAATAATTTAGATGGAATTTCATATATTCTATGATAATCGAGTTATAATAAATCTTTTGTTGAAATAATACTAATTCCATGCACGCTTAATTTGTTATAAGTCTTTTTTAATATGTTGTTATGGAGAGATAATTATTGTAATTTTACTATAAAATTTCATGAATTTCCATTAAATGACTAAAGTATAACATATGCATGCATTATTGGTTTTATACATATTTTATTTTATATTTGTATGATTTTTTGTGTTTTAATCTGTTAATTCTTGAATTGGTTTTTGTCAAATTAGTGATTTTATGTTTTAATCTTGTCAGGAATGTAATAAGGATGCTATGAGTAAAAAACAAGCAAAAAATAATTAATTTGCAGCATAGTCATTAAAGTGGGACAGAATAAAAAACTTGGAAATAGCCAAGGATTTATGAGATTTCTTTTAATCTTGTAAAAGCTAAAATTAGAAGAAATTCTAATTTTTTTTATTTAATTTTATTGTTTGCAGTGATTAGTTAGAACAAATTTAGAAAAATATTTGTATATAAATAGACATTTGCAGTAGTTTGAAAAGACACTTGATTTCACTTGGAATTAAAAAAATAATTATTTTGTTTCCCTTCCAAATTCATGTGTCAGTAGCTTACTGCTATCCCATTTCCATTTACTTATTTTTGCAAAATTTGTTTAATTGCTTTCCAAAACTCTTTCCTTCTCAACTTTCACTATTTTTATTCTAATCCACTCCATAGCCAACGGAAGCATGATTAAATTTATTGTAGCGACGTAAAAATTTTAGCTTAGTTTGGTTGCTAATTATGGTGATTTATTGAAAAAAAGTTTAAAATTTGACGTTTGATTTTTGAAATAAACAGGGAGTCACCACCGATCCTTTTTCCTAGGTGTGATCGGACACCTATTAGATCTCTTATTAAAACAAATAAAAGGCTGAGTTTAGGTCTACGTTAAAATCCAGAGAAAATTTAGGGTTCGGGAGTCGGTTACGCTCGAGAAAGGTATTAGCACCCTCGCGACACCCAAAATTGGTATCTTATAAACAAGTGTTGTCTTAATTTTCAAAATTGCAAGTTCAAAGTAACATTGAATCGTGACCGAGTAAAACACAAGAAATTTCAAGTTTCGTTTTCTTTTGAGAAGGATATACCGTTTTAACACGAGTCGATTGATATTCACCCAACATAGCGATGAAATCGATGACATAGTGTTTAAATCGGTACGTTGCTTTGCTTATTGAAATAAAAACACGAATAAATATGTTCGAAACAATGTAAAGCAAATTAATAAATAAAAATAAGCAAAAAGACAGATCTAGAAGCATATTGAAGCAAATATAAGTGTGACAATAATATTACAAACAATGAAGATACATGTAATACTAGAATAAAACATGAAATAGAAGTAATGAATGTATACACATGATATTAAGAGTATGTATGTAAACTATATATAATGTTTGGAGTGTATACCTAAGATAGTAAAAATATAACTAGTAACAATAAAATATTTACATAATATATACATATATATATATATATAAAACAATATTTAAAAGGTATATATATATGTATGATAAAACAAATGTATTAATATTAATAATAAATATAATTGGGGTAAAATAAATATATATACATAATATATACGTAATATAGTACTAAGAATATATATATACATATACAATATAGTATTTAAAAATATTTACATAATATTTACATATATATAAAATAAATATTGAAAATGTATGCACATAAGAAATATATACACCAGTATATAATAATATAAAAAAAGAAACAAATAATACAAAATATTAGAATGAAATGATGAAAACTACTATATATACATATACACGTATGTAATAATAGTATTAATAACAATAATAAGGATTATATAAAATACATACCGAGATAGCATGAGAAATATACACATAAATTAGCATATGAAACTAACTAATAGAGTATAGACATATACATATATATAATAAAAATGTATGTACCCAATAAAATAAGAAAATGATACATTTATGATAAGTACATGAAAACATCTATACATATATGTAAACTATAACAATAATATTAAAAGTAAGTAATAATAGTGAAAATAATAAGAATAATATGGTATTAAGAGTATAAGAATATAATATTGAGAGTATATGTACATATAATAATACACACTAATATTAATACTAATAATAAGGATAATATAGAAAATATATATATATGAAATAGTACAAAATGTATAACTAATGGTATTGAAATATATACATAATATGGCGATGAAAAATACATACGTAATATAGTATTAAAATATTTACATAACATTTACATATTAGAGATAATAATGTTAAAAGTACCTATTAATAATATTATACAAATATAATAAATAATAACAATAATAGCAATAATAATAAAGATACAAGAGAAACTATGACATAATAATAAGGTAAAGAAAGTAAAATATAATATATTAAATATAATAAGTATAATAGTAAATATAATAATGTTAAAAAATATCATACATAAAGAGTATATATATACATATATAATAAAATATACACTAATATTTATAAATGATAATCAAATAATATTTAAAATGAAACAAAATAACGAAAATAATACGAAAATAAACTATCATCTAAAAAAGGACTAAATTTTGAACAAAAACAAAGTTCTGGGGCAATTTTAAAGAGAAATAAAGAAAAAGGATCAAAATGTCATACGTGCATAACCTAGGAGGACTAAAATAGAAAATATTCTTTCCCATTAAAACACAACATATCAGTGGGGACTAAATTGAAAAGCGCGACAACTTCCTGGGGCAAATTTTAAAATAATAAAAAAACTTTATTGCAAAGGCTTGAAAAAGCAGAGGGGCTAAAAGTGCAATTAGCCCCTCCAATGAAAAACACGCGAATCCTTGGAGCGGGTCGGGTCAACAAACGGGTTAGGCCAAAACGACGTCGTTTTGGGGATTAAGTGTACCCCCAAAACGACGTCGTTTTGGAGGGCTATAAATAGGCCCATTTTCAGAAAAAAAAAATCATTTGAAGGGAGAAAAGGAAAAAAAAAAAAGGAGAGGAAGAGAGAGGAGGGAGAGGGGAAAGGAGAGAGGGGGCTGCCGGCCAAGGACCGGTCACCGGTCCGATCACGGACCGTCGCTTCTTGTGCCAGCAAACCATCGTGCACGATGGCCGGAAAAGGTAATTTTTTTTTTACGTTTTATAATATTATTCCTTTATTTATTTTTATGTATTTACAGATACAGAAGAACTAATTTCGAAAATAAAATGAAAAAAATAAAAAAATAAAAAATAGAAAATTCACCTTAGGTTTTAGTTTGATTTGATGCTATTCTACTGCTTTGATGTTTGGAATTATTCTTGTATTTGCTCTGCTAGTATTTAAAACAAAGAAAAATCCTTTGTATTGATAGAAAAATTCCCCCCCATTTGTTTTGATTTCTTCTCGGCTTTATAGCCGATTACAACAGTAGAAAAATATTGTTTTTCTTTGTCATTCTCTATTTGTTTGCTTCTGTCTTGGTGCTTGCTTCACTTTGCAGGTGTCAGATGACCCTCAGAGGCGTGGTGGCGTGCGTGGTGGCTCCGCATGCGAGGGGCGTGGTGGCCGACATGGTGGCATAGAGAGCTGGGGCGCCAGGGTATGGGGCTGATGGCTGGTGTCAAAACAAGTGGAAGCCGAAAATGGGGCTAGGGTTTCGATTGTAAATGGGCTAGTTTAGATGGGCTTAGGTAGGTTTAGTTTAGGTTAATTTGTATTGGATAATGGGTTTTGGGTAAGGGTTAGCTAATGGGTTGTTGGAGATGGGTTGAGGTTTAAGTGGGTTAATGGTTTTTTGTAAAAATGTAAATGGGTCATGGGTCATGGAGTTTAATGTAGATGGGCCAAAATTGGTGTACAAGCCAATTTTGGGCCACCCCAAAACCCAATAACTAACCTACCCTAACCTAAACAGCCCAATACCCATTAAGCCTAACTAATACATCAGCCTACCCAAAAATTCAAACCCCATTTACAACCAGAACCCAATATCCCTGAACCCATATACTCGAAGCCCAATAACCTAAACCACCAGTCCACTAAACTAACAGCCCATTACACAAAATAATACAAAAAACCCTAACAGCCCCATACCCCCACCACAACAGCCCCATACCCCCACTACAACAGTCCCATACCGCCACAGTCCTCGTACGCCACACCCCGTGCGCATGCTTGGTCTGCTCTGTACCTGCAAGAAGAAAATAAAACAACAGCAGCAACAGAGCAGTAGCCAAGAAAAGAAACAATATTTTTGTACTATCCTTTGGAACATTCGGCTATAAAAAGGCCATTCAAACTGATGTAAAAGGGGTTGGAAATTTGTTCTATCGAATATAAAAAGATCCATTCAAATTCTGAGAAAATCTTGCTTCTATTAGTACTTAATACAATAACATCACCAGATCAGACAAGAATACACTAGAAATTGAGGAATCAAAAGGGCAAAGAAAAACCTAAGGTAAAATTTTTTTTTTCTCTCGTTTTAGCTACTGTTTCATTTCTACACACATAAATATTTAAAAAATATTAAAGTATATATATAAAAATAACAAAATAAAAAAAAGAATAAAAAAACAGATTTTTACCTTTCCGGCCATCACAGGGTGGTGGCAAGCCAACCAACCGGCGGACCTCCGGTGGCCGTCCGGTGACCGGCCCCCCACGGCCGGAGCCCTCTCCTCTCCCCTCTCCCTCTCTCCTTTCTCCCCTCTCCTTTTCTCTCTTCTTTTTTTTCTTTCTTCCCCTTCAAATGATTTTTTTTTCAAGTTTTTAGGCTATTTATAGCCCAGTAAAACGGTACTGTTTTGGTACCCAGATTTAAAGCAGAAAACGACGCCGTTTTGATGCGGGTCGGGTCGACCTGACCCGTCCGGCCAGGGTCCGCGTGTTTTTGAAGCGGAAGGGCTAATTGTGCGATCGGCCCTTCCGCATTTTTGCTATTCCCCAATCAGGTTCTTCCCTATTTTTAATTTGGCCCAAAAATATGTTACGTTATATAATTTAGTCCCTGGCCAAGCGCAGCGTTTTAAAGGCTTGGAAAAATTGCTTTTTTAACCCCCACTGTTTGCAAACACATTCAAATAGGTCCTCAGGTTTGTCTCTTATTTTAAAATTTGCCCACAACTTCGTTTTTATTTTAATTCTAGTCCCCTTTTCGTTTATTTTTATATATTTATTTAATATCCTTGTTATTTTTATATTGTTGGTATTATTAGTATTATTATTATTACTATCATGCATTAGTATATATTTTTATTATGTACGTATAAGTATATATACATAATTTCATATTTAATGTCTTTTATTCATTTTGTTATAGTATTTTATTAATGTTATGTTTGTTTCTTTTACATTCCAATAATAATAATATTATTATAATTATTATTATTATTAATATTAGTTCATGCTTTGTTATATATTTATATATTTATAAATACGTGTACATACTTAATACATTTGTGTATACCCTAGTAGTATTATTGCTAGTTTTTCATGTGTATATATTATCCAAAGGCTTTAGTATTATATATATTCTTCGTATATTATATATGTGTTCTTTTAATACTATACTTTACATGTATCATGTTTTAATGCTATATTATTATATTTTTATATTATATTACATATATTATATTATATTCATATTTTTTATATATATTACAATGTATATTTTTCGATAGTATTAGTTATATGTATTGCTTATATATTTCCATGTACGTATCTTAAATATTATGTTTTCGTCACCATACTTACTATTATTATATATTTATACATATATTCACTGTTTTTATTTCATGATTAATTCTTATTACGTTTAATATTGCGCATTGTCATTGTCTGTAATATTAGTGTTGTATGAATTATATGCCTTAATGTATTTCCGACTATCATCTTTCGTTTCCCGCCCATTTTTATATATTTCCCCGTCATTTATTATTTTAAAGTATTTATTCGTACTTTATTAATTTCAATACATAAGGCAATATATCGATTTAACACTATGTCGTTGATTTCATCGCTATGTTGGGTGAACGTCAATCGGCTCGTGTTAAGACGGTATATCCTTCTAAAAAAATCAAAAATTTCAAACTTCTCGTCTTTTTTATCGGATCGCGATTGAATTTTAAATTGAATTCGTATTTTTGAACGTCAAGACAACACGTGTTTATGAGATACCAATTTTTGGGCGTCGCGAGGGTGCTAATACCTTCCTTGCGCGTAACCGACTCCCGAACCCTAATTTTTCTCTGGCTTTTTAACGTAGACCTTAACTCGGCCTTTTCCTCGTTTTTTTTTTTTTTAAAAAAAAATTAATAGGTGTCCGATCACACCTAGTAAAAAGATCGGTGGCGACTCCCGGTTTAATCTAAAATCAAATTTCAAATTTCAAGTTTTTAATCGCCACAATTAGCGACTCGAAACCCAAATTTTTACGTCGCTACAATTGGCCTATAACATTTATATTTCACTAAATTCCAACTTAGCTTTAGGTTAGTATTCTTTTCAGTCGTGAATCGTGAGATACGTATCCGTATAAAAATCCTTCCAATCGGTATTCATTATTTTTCCTAAGTATCGAGATTGACAAATTCATCCCTTAAAGTTAACTCGATTTCAAATCAAAAAGCGCGTTGGCTTGAAGTCATGTTTGCGAACAGTTGGGGAAACAAGCTAACTGTGATATATTTGGATCTCTGAGAACAAATCAAGAGAGAAGTGATCAAGTTTAAATGTCTCGCGCGATTGAGGTCGTTAATCTAAGTGTATCTCAGTTAGATAATCAGTAACGATTGGTTTACAGGACGTACCGCAACTATCTATGAGAGGAAGAATTGACGACTAAGATGTTCTTAACTGCTATAATCAGCTTATTGTTTGAAGGAGAAAATTAATTTTTGAGGATAGATTCAAAAACCATAATCCACCGAGTGTAGGAATAAGGCTTATTATCTCTATTTACAAAATTCGAATTTATTTCCCAATTTTATTTATTTTTGATTTATTTAATTCTTTATTTATACTATCTCAATTATTTAATTTCTAAAAATTTTAAAACTCCCTTGATTTATTTAATATATTTTTTAGCAGGTTCGTTTGAAGTCGTGCACACAACTATTGTCACGATTATCGGCTCAACTGAAATTTTGTTCATAAGAAAAATACGGAAGTTGATCATAATATTCAATCCCTGTAGACTCGACCTTACTATTCTTTACTACTGTTTAGAGTTATTTTATTATAAAAATTATTTTTGGTGGTTTCGATGCCTATCAATGATTAATTATAAAATTCATTTTGAGTTACTAAATTCAAGTAATCAATTTTTCTAAATTTACAATATTCTAAATTCATAATAGAATATTTAATCAAGAACTTAATAGTTTCTTAAATTGATTTTTTAATTCCATTGATTGAAGATTATTTTATTTAATAAAACATGATAATAGATTTTTTCATAGTTAAATTTAATATTTTATTAAAATAATATTTTCTTTAAGAACATTTTTATTTAATAAATGATTATTGGTTTTTCTACAAACTTAGTCACGTGACTCTCAAAATTTTACAAATAAAAAAGGTGGTCCCAAGTACGTGAAAGTAGGGGTGAGTATTCGATCGAGTCGAGTCGAATCGAATAAAAAATTTTTGAGTTAGTCGAGTTGACAAATCCTATTTTAGCAACCGAACTCATTTTGAAATTTTTTCGAATCGAATCAAATCGAGTCAAAAAATTTCGAGTCAAATCGAGTCAGGTTAATGAATCCTATTATTTATACTTAATGTTGCATTTAGATGGACTGATTATTTAACTAGTAGACGAAGTACAAGATTATTTAACTACATGAACAATATAATGATTTAGTCTTTTAACTTAATGAGTAAAAATTTATCAAAACGATGTAGTTTTACCTTTTAACTTAATTATTTTGAATTTTAACTTTTAATAAAGTAAACATTTATCAAAATTATGTAGTTTTGTCTTTTCTTATTCTGTAACGCCCCAATTTTCGGGAATCCTGTGAATGTTGGCATAGGCTTAATTATGTTAGTGGGCCTCTAGAAAGCCCAAGCTTAAGATAGAACCCGGCAATTTTAGTTAATTTTTGTTCCACAAGAAAAAGGGAGTGAAATGATGAAATAGGACCTATGTGAAAATGTTTGAAAATGCTATGGGCTAAACTGAAGTGGCCAAATAAATAGGAGTGCAAAATAGGAGGATTTGCATGACAAACCTCCCATTTTACATGAAGTGGCCAGCCATCATGTTGAATGTAGACAAAATGTACACTTGATATCCATAATTTATGGTACAAATTGATACAAATTGATAATAGGTTAGGTAAATGTTTCATGATAATGTGTTAGGTAAATGTTTCATGATAATGTGTTAGGTAAATGTTTCATGATAATGGGTTAGGTAAATGTTTCATGATAATGTGTTAGGTAAATGTTTCATGATAATGTGTTAGGTAAATGTTTCATGATAAGAATTTCATGTCTTTTGTATTAAAGAATTAAATGGATGAAATATGAAGTTTTATTAAAAGAAAAAGGGGTGAAAAGAACAAAGTTTTGTTCATCTTTGTTCATCATAGCTGAAAGTTAGAGAAGAGAAAGGAGAGGAGAAAGCTCTTGAGTATTCGGTCATTAGGAGGAGGAAAATTGAAGGTAAGTTCTTGTTACCTTGCTTCTATTTTGAGGTTCATGAGTTCTTCTTGATTCTACCTTAACTCTTGAAGTATATTTTGATTTTTAGTTGTGTTGTGAGCATTTAGTCATGAATTAAAATGAAGGAAATGGTTGTTGTTTCATGTTCTTTTGATGAAAAATGGAAGATAGGTGAAGTTGAGCCAAACAAATGAGTATGCATGTGCCTTAGATGTTAAAGGGAAAAATCATCTAACATGTTGTGCTTTAAAATGATGAAATGGAGATTATACTTAAGTAAAATCATAGATATGTGATGATTGATTGGTGATATACATGTTTAAATAACAAGCATGCAAGTTAGGTGTGAAAGAGTGATTTGGTAATAAATCTGCTTGGGACAGCAGCAGTAACGTGACTTTGGAAAATCACAATAAATTGTGGGAGACGAATTAGAAGCTGAATAAATTATGTAATTAAAGCTTATTGAGTCTAGTTTCTAATGAAATAAACAAGAACATATTTTGAATTCTGTACAATGAGAAATTTGATTCGTAATGAAGAGTGGTCAGATTAGTCAAACAGTGAAACATGCGAAACTTTGAGAAAAATCTGGTATTGATTGGCCAAACCAAAAATTCTGAAAATTTTATGGATAGAAGATATATGAGTCTATTTTCAGGGAAAATTAACGGCACTTGATTTGGAGTTTCGTAGCTCCAGTTATAAATGATTTAGTGACTGTTGCTCAGGAAGACAGCTTGCAGTGAAATTTTGATTATGTGGTAAACATTGACAAAAATTTGTTAATGAGTTGCTTATTGATTTCTTATAAGCTTACTATGATCTGTAGGTGTGGTTGGCCGAATATTGTAAGGGGTTAATACGTAGTTTGTATTTGAATAGTTAGATTAACGTGTTAGTAATCCAATTGTAGGCGGTTCGTGTGTGGATCTCATCAACATATCATCGCAAACAGGTGTGTAACTAACACCCTCTTTCTTAGTCTAGATCGGCAAAAGCCGAAAAGCCAAAATGCCGAAAACCGTATTTTGTAGATTTATGAAAAGTGAATGCTCGTGAGGTAAATCGATTAATGTTTTTGGTAAGCTGCAATGTTTGGACTGCAAAGTGCATGATTTCTGTGCCCTCGATATTTTTGGGCTTAATGGGCCAAAATTGGAATGATGGGCCAACGGGCCCAATTCGGTAAGAACCCTCGGTAGTGATTCTGTTAGTACGTGAAAGGTAGGAATATGCATGAAAACCCTAAAATAGATAAATTACTGAAATACCTTTAAAGGTGGAAATTTTACAGTTTTACCCCTAGGAGATAAATTACCGAAATACCCCTAGGGTTAAATTGACTTAAATGCATGTTTGACTGTTGTTATTTACTGCATGCCATGTTGTTATTATCTGATGCATGGTATTGGGATATTGACAGAGGAAGTACTGAAAGTGGCTTGTCCACATACTGGAGGCTTTGCCTCAATTTACTGTTAACTGAGCAGCAAGGCTGCAACTGTGGAGTGTTGGGCTGGGTGGGTTGAGTTATTCCCCACATGGAGTGTATGGCTGGTACGGGTGGAGTGTAGTGGTTGGTGGGTTGAGTAGTCTCCCCAGATGGGCTTGCATATGTTATTGATGTTGCATGTATTTTGAAATGGGCCTATGGGTCATACGGTTATCTGAATAAGGGGCTTAGGCCCAGTTTATTGTAATCTGAAAAGGGCTCTGGCCCAGTACCACTGTTACCCAAATGGGCTTGCATATGTTTACTGATGTTGCATGTATTTTGAAATGGGCCTATGGGCCATACTGTTATCTGAATAAGGGGCTAAGGCCCAGTTTATTATAATCTGAAAAGGGCTCGGCCCAATATCACTGTATTACTGAATGGGCTTAGGCCCAATAGGCTTGAGTGACTTGGGCTTTGAATGGGTTTTCCTTACACACGAGTTTCCCAAACTCACCCTTTTATTTTCATCCACGCAGAAATCCCCAACCATAGTGGGCTTGGAGCGTGAGGGAATTCGGAGTGGCCACCGCTCGAAAGTTTGATTTTCTTCTGGTGAACTGGACATCCTTTTATTTACGTTTGAAGTTTTGGGCTTTTAAATGTAATAAGCCGCTTATTTATTTTTGATGGTTTTTAATATGTATTACTAAGATAGGTAATACTTATTTTAACTGTTGAAATTGGATAGCTTTAGGGCGCGTTTTCAAAA
Organism: Gossypium arboreum; assembly: GCF_025698485.1. Classification (NCBI taxonomy): domain Eukaryota; kingdom Viridiplantae; phylum Streptophyta; class Magnoliopsida; order Malvales; family Malvaceae; genus Gossypium; species Gossypium arboreum. Next base: position 5,064,336 of record NC_069073.1, on the reverse strand, counting down.
ACAACAGTTGATTTCAAAATAACACGACAACAAGCAAAGCTTCCGCAATAAAAGTATTTTCCAAAATTAATCACTTTTCCTAAAAATGACTTAATCGAATTGGTTTCCTAGAAATATCCATGACGTTAAGGTGTGGCAATGGCGGTATGCATGTCTAGGATTGGATCCGAAGGAGCTTGGTATTAAGCGGTCCGATGGACTCACCACCTCTTTTCCGGTTTCCTACCTGGTGCACAGATTCCATTCAATTTAACCCTTAATGAATTAATCTTTTGAATATCAAGTACGATTTTCTGGACTTAGAATGGAAATTTTTTTTTTAACGTTTTTGATGTGGCATGCCAGATCCGACCATAACTTCTGGGCCGGGTTTAGGGTGCTACATATTTGGATTTTCGGATAACTCGAATTGTGTAATTCATATTCGAATTAAACCGAAAAACTTAATTTTTTATTCGAGTTGATCCGAATAACTTGATTAACTCAAATAATTCAAACTATTTAATTCAAAATTTGAATTTTTTATCGAATTTTTCGAATTGAATCGGATTTTGCGCACCCCTACGTGAAAGTATACAAAGAAAAAGGAATTGCTAGAGACTCCCTTACCTACATAAACGAACTTCGGAGGTTGGGTGTTTCAGTATTTTCATCTTTATTTTGTTCTCCATATTTTTCAAGTTTTCGTTTTCTTATAGATTTTGTAATGGAATGTTTATGTAAAGATATAATTTTTAAAAAATATTACAATAAAATTTAATTTAATTTATTTAATTCCGAAGTTTTTGTTTTTGTAATAATTGAAGGTTAAAATATTAAAGTGAAAGCGATATATATAGGGTAAGAGTAAGGGTACCTCCTTAATCTTTTCTTCTTTTATTATCTTAAGCAATTTAAACCCTCTATTTTTATTTTTATTTTTATTTTTAGCATTTCTACACATAGATCGTAGGTATAATTGTGATCGCGACATCGATTCTGGTAACGGAAAAAGAAGAAATTAGATAGTCAGTTCCTGTAGATTCGACCCTACTGCTCTATAATGTTATATTTGTCGTAGAAATTTATATTTAGTGGTTTCGACGCCTATCAAGCTTGTAATAAAAAGTTTAGAACTGTTAGGAAAGTTTAAAAATAATTACCAAAAATGTTTTTTAAAACTATTTTGTAATAATTTTTATTTATATATAACGTGTACAGTGTTCACTACCTTTCCTATGAAACTAGCTTGTTAGTCCGTGGCTTACGTAAAAATTTATCCTGGTAAGCTTCATATATTTCTTCTTAAGCTAATAAAACAATTGAATTTTCTAACTCTTCATCATCATCATTCTCGTATACATCGCCACGGTTTAGTCCCCTTAAGCACTTCAACAACTTGACACCTCTTTAATACTTGTGTTAGAAAAATAAAAAGGAAATATTTAATTAGCTGGAAAACAGAGATGGTTAAAACAGTTAAAGGTTGTCAACATTAATTTTGAAATGAATTCGAACATCTTCTAGGTTGGAACAGTCAAATAGGCTTTGAAAGAAATGGTGTTTTTTTTTTTTTTTGGTACAAATCTAAAAGAGATTCGTTTTAGTTGATGCAAGATGCACAATTTTATGTCATTTTCAGGGCCCACATCACATTAACATAAACATAACATACAGAATGAATTAATAATTTTAAAATTATTTATTTATTATTTTAAAATTTTACTTGTGCGCGATACCCAACCTTGTTATTTTAAATTTAATAAAATATATTATAATTTAAATATTTTATATTTATCTCAAATAACATAATTATAATTTTAAAAAATAGATTTTTCAGAAGACATAATTATATCCAAATTAGCACATAATTATCTTTAATATATATAGTTAACCACCCTCTTTATAGTAATCACCGCTATAATAACCAAGTTTCTAAAAAATTTAATTATCATTTATTAAATAAAAATGGTCTTAACAAAAATATTATTTGAATAAAATAATTAAATTTAACGTGAAGGAATCCATTAATCATATTTTACTAAATAAAAATAATCTTCAATCAATAGAATTAAAATATCAATTCAAGAAACTATTAAGTTCCACGATTAAATATTCTATTAGGAATTTAGAATATCGTAAATTTAGAAAATCGATTACTTGAATTTAGTAACTCAAAATAAATTTTATAATTAATCATGTGAAAGAATGTAAAATAAAATATGTATAAAAGTAATAATGCATGCGTATGTTATACTTTATTTATTAAATGGAAATTCATAAAATTGTATAATAAACTTTGGTGAGGAATTCGCAAGGTTTAAGACTGTTTGTTTGTGAATGAGTTACCATAGGATGAGTTCCAGTTACTGTTTGAGAGGTTGTGGGTGAATCAGGGTTTGTTTGTAGAGATACCATCGAATGTGATGGCTGAGTCGTAGTAGAGGGAAGTAGACTTGGTGTGTGAGAGAAGGTGGTCTTGGTCGGTGGTGATAAGTTAGAAGAGGTGGAGAGGAAAGCATATGAGTTGAAGGAGCAGCACTTGGATGGGGAGAAGCTTGATGTGGAGTTGTAGTGGATGGCAGCTGGAACATATCAAGGTTTATTTACAAAGCTAAAGTCGATGGTGAAGGAGAAATAATACATGAGCAATTGGATCCGGAAGAGAGTGATTGAGATTGTTGAGAATGGGTTGGCAACAATGTACTTGTCGATGGCAACTAATACGAAGATTTCAAAAGTAAATCGTTGCCCAATTTAGGTTGTTTAGTAGAAAGAATATTCCAAGAAATATTATCCTTATTTTTTAAATTCGAAAACGTATTTTCGAAGGAAAAATTATCTTCCAAACACAGTACATCCCTGAATATACATAGCTTGGAATTAATCGGATCAAAACATTAGTGGCTGTAAACCTAAAAGAACACATGGTATAGAGCGAGGCTCTAATTTATGCTTGAGCCACGAGTAGCATAAACATCCAAACACTTTGATAGAATCATAATTAGGAACAGTTTGGATTAAAACTTCAAAGGGTAGTTTAATTTTATTTTGTAAGTTAGGTGTGTAGTCATCCGATTTATTAAATATATAGCTTGGTGACAGGCATAACTCCAAAAAATTGGGGGTAAAGATGATTGATGTAACAAAGTACGTGCAGTCTCAATAGCATGCCGATATCGGCATTAAACTAAAGCTACTTGTTGAGGAGTATAAGGAGGTGACACTAAAGTTATGTTCGTACGGTATAAAGTAATTTCATGCAACTGTAATTGTCAGGGTATAAAGATTTGTAATTTTTTAGACTTGTTTGGTTAACATATTGTAATTACATCACAATTTTCTATATCATGTTTGATAGTACAAATTGTAATTATATAGATACATAATCTAGATGTTTTAAAATATTAATTACCATAAAAATATCAATACGATAAAAAAATTCTAAATGAGTAACAAAATTGAAATCAAATCATTATATGTAATATGTTAGTCAAAGAAAGTAGTCGATAATATAATTACTAATAAAAATAACAAGAAACGTAAATATTATATGCAATTTTTCTAATTGCTGTAGGACTCCATATGTGTTAGATTATTTTTTTTAACATTCAACATATACTCTTCTCATCATTAACTTTATCTTGATCTCATTCTTCCTTGTACTATTCAAAGTATAGATCATTTCAGTTCCATCTACGAATAAAACTACGAATAAAACTACGAAGTATGCAATATGCTACTATAATCTAGGTTTTTTTTATGCTATACTGAGGTGGTGGTATTAATAAGGAAAATCTTTTTTTAGAATAACAAATGTTTTCTCAACCATATCTGAAAGTTTTAAATGTTTCAAATTAAAGAGTTTGTGAGCTATCTTTGGCGTTTGTGTCTGACTCCAATCTCTCAAATGATGTCGTACCCCATGGACATGGTGCAAGAAAACATTTTGTATTTGCATAACTAGCATTTACCATATTATATTTGGGTTAACAATGTAAACAATCTATAATTTTGATTATAAAAACTTATATAAACTTAATTTATATAAAGACTTATATTGGGTTATAGAACTTTTATAATAAGTAATTTTAATTAAGAATAATATAAAATTTATAATATATATAACTTTTTTAAATAATATAATACTTTTACAATACGTAAATTATTTTTTTAATTTTCTTTTTGTCATCACTTTGTAAAAGACACAAATTATTTTCTATAATATAATATTGTTAGGATTCATAATATAGTTTTAATATTTTTACCATGACCATTCCAAATACTCATAGATGCTCATACTTATAATACAATGTATAAGTATTTGTAAAGCTGTGAGGTAATTAGATTTAGGTGTAATTACTTCAGTAATTACTCCAATTCTTACCCTTCCCTTAAGAATTAGAAAATGTAATTGGGGTGTTACAATTATATCATATTTAGTAAGACTCACTAATTACAATGTTACCCAAACATGCCATTATTGTGTAATTACAGGTAATTATACTCAAATCCAATTACTAAATGACTTTCCAGACATTACATAAACACTAATTAATTTCATGTGATTTTAAATAGGAATCTAATTTTTGAAATTCACCATCACCACCATTAGTATAAGAAGATAATATTTTTGTTTTGAAACCATGTTTGATTAAAAGAATTTCAGTTTTAGTTTTTTCTTTTAGTAATATCGTTATAAGATCTGATCATGTCTAATTTTTTTACACAATGCCTATGACTACCCATAACTTTTCCCTAACTCATAAATAAGAAAATAATGTACTTTAGTAAGCTTAAATTTTAATTTTAGTTTTAAGTGTGACCAACCACATATATTTGGAAAATTGATTAACAAATAAAATATGGTATCGTTTCTTGTGGATCGGATCGATAAAATCGGCGATAACCTCTATAGAAAGCCCGATTTACCCAGGGCCCAACAACCAAAATAAAGAAACAAATAAATAAACAAAAATCCAATAGTCCATCATCAAAGTCCAAATTACAAACCCAAAATTAATACTAACCCTAGCCCAAGATTATACGGCCCAGCAGGCCCAAAAAATTAAAACAACAGAAACCCTAGGATTCTCTCCCTTGCGCCGCAGCCAAGCCCCAGCCTTCAGCACCGTACGACCGCCACACGCGCCTCCGTATGCCTCACGCCAAGTGCCAGCACACGCCCCGTACCCAATACCTGCAAACGAACAAGAGAACGACAGCAAAAAGCAAGGAAAATATTGTATTTTTTTCTTTTAGATTTTGGTTATAAAGCCCCAAAAGAATGTATTGATCGTTTTTTACACACACAAAGAAACGCATATTGAATACAAAAGCAACCAAAAATTAAAAAAAAAGGTGATTTCGTTCGCCTTGTATTTCTTTCTTTTGAATATGTTTCCTTTTTCTTTTCGTTTTGCATGTGTTTTCTTAGTATAATGAAATAAAAGAGGGAGTTTACCTTCGTGAATAAACGACTGAAATCCTCCTCTCCTTCATAGACATCGAAGTTTGAGAGGAGATTTTGAGGTTGAAATTGACGAACCTTGAACGTGGGGAACTACCTTAGACCATCGTCCATCGATTACAATGGTGGAATAGGGGTCGAACGGCGAACTGAAGAGGGGCAAGCATTTAGGGTTTCAATTTCCCTTTCTGCTTTGTCGAAATGCTTAATTTTTAAGCTTATTTTCTCTTTTAATTTGAGGCCCGGAGTGACGCCGTTTCAGGCATGGTTCAGTAGCCTCGAAACGACGCCGTGTAGGTCTGCCCGACCCGATCCGTTTCCTTTGCCCTTGGGATCTGCGTGTTTCTGCGGAGAGGGATAATTTCGCGTTAAGTCCTCTTCTTTTGCGCGGGCGTGTCGTTACTTTGCTTTTTTTATTTGGCTCTTTAATTTGCTCGTATCTTCATTTTAGTCCACGGTGTAGCGCTGCGTTTTGGACTCGGGGATATTCCCAATTCTAGTCCTCATACAGTTGCGCGCATTACACAATATTGGTCCAATTTACATTTGTTTATTTGCAAATTATCCCTTTATTTTGGGTTCAATTTTAATTTGGTCCTTCATTTACTTAATTTGCTATTTCAAAGTGCGTTTAAATTTTTTTTTTAAATATGCAGACCCGTTTTAATCATTTTATTTGTTTTATTTGTACAATTATCTTGAAGATTTTTTATTTAGATTATTTTAACATTTTGTACAATATTCCTATAGATAATTTATATATTAAAATTATTATTTTAAAGTTCTTTTTCATATTATATTATTTTAATATTTTATGTAATACTTCATTCAAATATTCTTTATATATATGTGTATGATTCATAGTAACATATGTTTGGTTTATATACATCATTAAATTCATGTTATTTTATACATATAGTTTTCTTTGTATATATAAGTATGTTCTTAAATTTATTATATATATAATTTATAATAAAATTAATTTAATCTTAGATGCATTATTAAAGTGCATGCTCTTTTTACAAATAATTATTTTTAAATCTATTTATGCATATGTATGTTTTGTAAACCTATTGTATGTATTTCTTAAGATTATGTTTTATTATATACTTTTGTTATCCTTGTATATCCTATAGATTATTTAAATTTTCCTTTATATATTTTAATAAATATTTTTTTGCCCTTTGTATATTTCTTGATTTAAAATCTTCATCCTATAATACACATTTTAAATGCTTATACACATATCTCTAGTTTCTTTTAAAATCCATCAATTCATATATTATATATTACGTGTTTATCATTATGCTAAACTTGTTTTATACTATATTGTTTCTTTTAATCTTTATTTTATTTTGTATATCTTGTATTGATTATGTTACGCTAGGCTATGAATATTATTGTGGCATATTATTTTCGTCTTTGTATTGTCATATCAATTATTCTCCATACATGCTTGAAAATTGGGTTATATTTTTAGTTTAATTATATTTAATCATTTATTTTGTTAGTTGATCAAATAAGATTATGTTATCTTCATTTACCAATTGTTGTATTTTGTGTGTATGTCATCCCATGATCATTTTTTTCCTTTTGATTTATGAAATATTTCTTTATAACTTCCAACTTTTTAAAACTAAGTATTCCGTTTTATTTCAAGTCGAATTAATGCGTTTTAAGCTAGTTTTATAATTATTCATTCAAAAATTCTTTAAAACGAAGGCAATGTTCGATGTTTGGCAATTCGGGGAATCGTGGCCTATCGTGCTGGGTTGCAATTTCTCGTTTGTTCAAAATAATCGAATATTCCTTTGGAATTTCACTCATGTCTTTAAAAATTCTTTAAAACGAAAGTAATGTTTGATGTTTGGCAATTCGGGGAATCGTGCCCTATTGTGCTGGGTTGCAATTTCCCGTTTGTTCAAAATAATCGAATATCCCTTTAGAATTTCACTCATGTTCTCTAAATTCTAAAATAAGGCAATGTTCAATGTCTAAAAATTCGAGGAATCGTGCCCTACTATGCTGGGTTTCGGTTTTTTCGTTGGACTAAATAATTGGACATCTTTTTGTGATTTTCAACATATAAAATTTTGGAAGTCGAAATTTATCGTGTTTTCGAGGGTATAAAGGATCATGTCTTATCGTGCTGGATGTGATGCTGTATTTTTCTGAAACAAGAGAATTTTGACGACCAACTTAGGCTATTCAAATGTTTATAAAAGGAACCACATTTCAAAAACATTTTTAAATCTCAGACATAAGGACAGTATTTAATCAATTTGGTACCAATTTTGGGCGTAATGAGGGTGCTAATCCTTCCTCATACGTAACCGACTCCCGAACCCGTTTTCTTATATTTACTTAGGCCAAAATTGACATTTTCATAAAATATTTTATTAGGTGATCCGATCACATCTAAACAAAAATAGATCGGTGACGACTCCATACCTTCTTTCAAAGTCAATCTCCATTTTGTTTTCAAAATCAAAAATAGTTTTGACAACCTCAGGATGTCGTTAAAAATTAGATGTAATGGCTTGTTACTTTGTAAAGAGTCTCTGGAAAAAGTCGGCCTACGGCTACAAGAACTACGATTAATATAGTTTGTTAATTAATTATAAACTAGAATTGAAAACTTATTTAAAATTTTATCGAGAAGATGAGGATTAATCAGGATGTCCTAATCGAGGATGCCCCAGATGATAGGGAATATAAACATTGCATTTGGTAGGACCATCATTTTTTTTCTCAAATGATTTACATTTATAATTAATGTTATGCTAAGCATAATTTTTTTAAAAAAAATTACAATAAAATTAATTTTATTTATTTATTTCCCAAGTTTTCGTTTTTATAATAATTGAAGGTTGAAATATTAAAGTGAAAGCAATATATATAGGGTAAGGTAAGGGTAAGGGTAAGGGTACCTTCTTAATCTCTCAATTTCATTTTGACACATATTTTGCAGCATACAAATTATTTTGTGGAAATATTTCTCTTCTACAATTAATTCATTATTTTCTTATCAATAACAACTTGGGTCTCTATCGCCTGTCGGTTCTCTTTTTATTGCACACAGGGATTTTCTTTACACTAGAAAAGTACATATTATGTTTGACTGACTTTAATAAATTAATATGTGCATGCCACAGTCCAGCGCCCAGCATTGCAGTAAATTAGTGTAATAAATTAGGAGTGCCATGCATCCTTAAAAAGACATAACGACCGTTGATATGCTTTTTAAAATACACCTCAGTCCATATATCAACGGTTGATATGCTTTTTAGTATATCAATCTACCATCTATCCATCCCCTTTTCTTTGTTTTCTTTTACGTACATACTTGGGACCAACTTTGAGTAAAACCTGCGTTTTGTTTTGGTTTTTGGGGTGGTTGGGGGATGTGCGGACAAATGGACATACACAACTATAATTAATACATTTATGTTAACAATAGTTAACCTTCAATATTATTTCTAAAAAAAAAACCTTTAAAATTAACTTACATATAAATATAATTTATTTAGCAATTTATATTATTGTATCATATTTAATTAATTTTATAAATTAAAGAGAAAATTATAAAAATGTAAAAATATAAAATTCTTAAAAAATTATAAAAATTATCATATCAAAAAATATTTTATAATATTTATTCATTTCCATTTTTATTATTTTTATCACATATGTATGGTGACACATAAGATCACAGTTAAAACCCAAAATTATCTTAAAATAAATAGAATTAAAATTAATAAAAACAATAAACTAACCTTTTATTAGACATGTAAAAGACTATAAAAAAATACAAAACGAATGCAAATAAAAAAATCATCTTAAATGTTGATGATGAAGAGTTGTCAGAAAATTCCAAAGTTTTTCAGAGATTATTAGGATAAGAAGAAGTATGTGAAGCAAAGATGCATTGACAAAGGTAGGTTTATAGAAAAATTCCATTGTCATACATGGCGTCATAAATGGAGTTTTTGGCAGCGGCGTAGTTAGGGGGCTCGCATGGCCCCGGCCCCCTAAAATAGAAAATTGCATTTTAGGCCCTTGAAATTTGTTAAAAATTTTAAATTAGTAAAAGTAAAATTACACTTTGCCCCCCTAAAATTATAAAAATTTAATTTAATCCTTTACAAATTATAAAAATATAAACTATAAAAAATTAAAATTTCATCCGACCCCACTTAAAAGAATTTTCTGGCTTCACCCCTAGTTTTTGGCTATGTAGTTGAAATAAAAACTTCTCCTTCATGTGGTCCACTGCAAACGTTTTTAATATGTAGCTATAGAGATTAAATTAAGCGTGTATGGAATTAGTATTATTTCAATAAAAGAATTATTATATCCCAATTATCATAGAGTGTATGACTTTATACACATATGTAATATAGTTTATAATTTAATAAATAAAAATTAATTTAATCTAAATTAAATAAAAAACAACTTTTTAAATATTTATTATTATTTTTCATAACATATGAATGGTGAAAATAATCACATATATAGAGTGACACATTATAGTCACATACATTAGTCACACATGCATGCATGCATGCATATGTCTTTAGGCGGGCCCACATTGACGTAAAACAATTGTCATTCAAGTCCCATAACACATTTAGTCCTTTTTTCGGAGTAACAACTTGGCACAATTTTGCCTATAAAACTTCTTTCTCAGTTTACGAGTAAACCGTATCAAAGCCTTCGTCCCTTAGCAAAAATTCCTTGTTGCACAGGGTTTAGTGAATTCACATATTTCTTCATAACCTAATAAGCACCGAAAAGCAATGGCGTTTTCTATGAATTCTTCATCATCAAGATTTTCGTTGGGTTTCTCCGGGGACATGAACATGGAGGGGGACACAAAAATCATGGCATTTATCCAACTTACTGGCATCGCTGTTATTTTTCTGCTCAACCTCGTGTTAGTTCGCATGAAACCACGTGTAACTGTCGCTTCAAATCGTCTTGCTACTATCTCTGGGGAGGCCGAAGATGATGTAGAGCTTCCCTAGATTAATGAATAAGTTTGATGGTAAACCGTTCATTTCTCTTCCCTTTCTAGCTCATGCATGCATCTCACCAGGTATTGCCTTCCGCATGATGCTCCATTGTCCCATATCCCTTCACCCGCCGCTGCAAAAAGATTGCTTGATGGGAACTGGGTTTGATCTTTCCCAAAGCACGCCGTAGCTGCATCCCCATCATCATTTGATTAAAATTACGAACAGAAGCTAGCACACACTGTGATTTGTGTAGATTTTATTTTTCATGCTTGGGTTGGGTTGATGAGAGCCCTTGAATCTGCCTCAATATTCATCCATTCAAAAAATCATGGGCTCTAAATGAAATTTCAATGAGTTGTTACTGTTTAATAATATTAATTCATTTTTTTATAAAAATTAATTTTTTTTCAATATCTGCAGATCACTCCCCGTCGGGTGGTTGGACAGTAGCTGTGGTCAGAGGAGTTCTATGATGTTGAAGGGAATAAAGTTGGGCGCTTTTGCTGCGATTGTTTTTCTTTTTAGTAATTCGTAACAGGGTTTTATGTAAGAATTCGTGTTTCGTTCAATGATGTAATAAAAATGGATTGAACTTTTATTTTATTTTATTAAATTATTGATTATTGACGTAATTAAGGAAAAACAGTGGAGGGAAGTGGACCAAGTCATGTGTGTGAATCTCTTTGAAGCTTCTTTTTCCTTTGAAATTTGGGTGCTTTCTGTTAGGAGATTAGTAACATCTAATTTAATAATGATTATAAAAAGAAAAAAATACTCAACCTTAAAGAATTGGACATAATTTTTTAAAAATTTATTTGTTTAATTATTTATTTTTGTGACTTGTTTAGTTGGCTTTGATACGAAAAATTAATTTATCAAATATTTTATTTATTAAATAATATAATTTTGAGTCCCAATACTAAATTTTCTTTCTTGAACTTTGTTATACATAGTCAATTTTACATTTGTAAGTCATTTATTTATTAATAAAAGAAAACGATGATATACATGTATTAACATTGAAATTAATTTATCAAATAATTTATTTATAAATTAATATAAATTTTGTAGTCTCAAGACTAAATTTTCTTTCTTGAACTTATTGTTTAGTGTTATACGTAGTTAAATTTCTTAAATAGATATATAAAATCTATTTCATCCAATTTGGGAAGAAGCTGATTAAGTAGTATGCATGAGTGTATGACTAGCCATTTTACAGGTTGGATGGTTGGCACCTGGCAATGGCATCCCACATTTTAACAAGATCTTTCACTCTCAATGAACCCAAGTAATATATATAAAAAGCTTATTTGTATGAAATTTTATTTCAGAAACTAAAGGCAAGTTTTCTATTAATTTCTGCATCCTTGAGTGCAAAAACAAGCTCCTACGACGAGAATTCAAACACTTGTGGAGTAAGTAATAATGGTTCAAAACCATAGACTTTGATACCTTGCTTTTTTTTGGGGGGGGTGGGGCGGGGGTTGAAAGGAGGAGGATTTAAGTGCAAAACTATATCAAGCAACACGATGTTGCTGCCAAGAAGTTGCTTGCATATGAATTCCCACACACATAATATTTCTCTTCTACAAATAATAATTATTTTCTAAACAACTTGTTGCTGCCAAGAAGTTGCCTTTTTTTCTTCTTCTTTTTTGTTTGGGATTATCGGAGGAGAGTTTACTTTGCTTTTTTTCCCTTCTTTTGTTTTGGGGGTGGGGATAAGATTATGAGAGAGGAGAGTTTAAGAACAAAACTAGATAATCATAATTTTCGAAACTTGTTGTCTCCTAGTTGGGGTGCACAGACTGGGTCTATTGATTCCAAGTTCTTATTTATTAGAAACTAATGAATTATTTGTAGAATACAAATCTTTCCTCTTTGCTCAACTTCTGCACAAAATATTTTGTATGCTGTAAAATATGGGTAAAATGAGATTGAGAGATTAAGAAGGTATCCTTACCCTATATATAAATTGCTTTAACTTTTAAATTTTAACCTTTTATTGTTACAAAAACGAAAACTTCGAAATTAATTAATTAAATTAAATTTTTAACTTAATTTTGCTTAGTCTAGTTTTGCCTTGATAGACAAGAGAGTAACAGTTTGCAATCACCACGAGCCCTAGCAACTCCATTGTTTTTGTAAACTTTTACATAATAAAAACAAAATCTACTGTTTCTCTCTCCATCTTAGGGTTTGCAAATCTCTCCATTCGGTGGTGGTATACTCAGGGCGGGTCCCATTGACAAAGAATAAACGAAATGAGAAAAGCAAAAGGAAATAGAATACTCGTAAACCTAAAAGCAAAAGAATGAGAAAAGCAAATAAAAGGAAATGGAATATTCATAAACCTAAAAGCCAAGATCTGCCCTTTTCACATATTTTCCTATAGAACTTCCTTCATAGTTTACCAGTAAACATCAAAGCCTTGGTTGCAGAGTTCTGCTCCTTAGTGTTTAGTGAGTTTGACATATTTCTTCTTAACCTGATAAGCACCGAAAATCAATGGCATTTTTTAAGAATTCTTCATCATCAAGATTTCCGTTGGGTTTCTCCAGCAACATTAACATGGAGGGTGACACGAAAATCATGGCATTGATTCAGCTTGCCGGCTTCTCTCTTCTTTTTCTGTTCAAGCTCGTGCTTGATTTCATCAAACGAAGAAACCGTGCCACTGTGGCTCCAAATCATCTTGCTACTATCCCTGTGGCCACTATCGTTCCAAATCATCTTGATACTATGTCTGTGGTGGCCGACGTTAATCTACCACTTGACCAGATGACTTGGTATGTATAGTTTGTTTCTCTTCCCTTTCTAGCTTTTTTAAAAAGCATATAATGTTGGAGTTTTCAATTTTAGATTTGCAGATAAAAGGGTTTATTTGCATGTTAGGCCTATCCTCTTTTAAAATTAAATTTAAATAGCCCATAAAAGATATAAGAATAATAAAATAAAATCTTCTCATTCTTTTATTTTTTAAAAACAAAAAATTTAAAATATATATAATTTTTATTTAAATTACCCAAATATATCCCTCAAAAATTTCCTAAAGTTTTTCTAAATCTAAACTTGAGGAAATTTTTGAGAGATATCTTGAATAATTTAAATGAGAATTTTATATAATTTTTAAATTTATTATTTTTAAAAAATAAAAATAGAAAAATTTATTTTAATTACTCTTATATCTTTTAAGGACTATTAAATTTAATTTTAAAATAAAATAGACCTAATATACAAATAGAATAAAATTTTACTTTGTACCCTTTCGTCAGTCAATCTAAAGGCCAAGTCCCTCGGCCAACACTTGTTACTGTTTAATTAATAAATTAAATGTTAAGATGGTTAAATCATGAACTCTATACTATATTTATTATAATTTAATCAAATTATTATAAAAATATTTTTTTTCAATAATGTATCTATCTGCAGATCTCTCGGGTGGTGGTATGGTAGCTCCGGTCGGAGGAGTTTGATGGTGTTTGGAATAAAGTTGGGTGCTTGTGCTGCTACAGTTTTTTTTTTTTTTTTGTGATTTTATGTAAGACTTTATGCTTCGTTCTATGATGCAATAAATGGATTCAACTTATTTGATTTCTTTGGCTTTAAATATGATTTGGGTGTTTTTAGTTTTATTTGCGTTGTGATCCTTAATTTTGTTTACTGATTTTTATTATTAAATTATTGATTATTGTCTTAATAAGCATGAGTGCATAGCCGACCATTTTACAGGTTGGACGATTGGTACTTGGCAATGGTATCCCATATCTTAACAAGATCCTTCACTTCACACTCGATCTGAACCCAAGCAATATATATAGTTTATTTGAGAAGTCTCGAACAGTTAGAAATCTTTCTTTTTTGCAAAGGCTAAATTGAAATTCTAGAATTCACCTAATTATTAAATTCCATAATTAAATATTTTATTATGAATTTTGAAACATCATAAATTTATTAAATTAATTAATTTAATTTAATAATTTATATTGATTAATTGAACTTGTTATGTTTATGAATTTTATAATTAATAATGTGAAAGAATGTAAAATAAAATATGTATAAAAATAACAATACATGCATCTGTTACTTTATTTATTTGAAGGAAATCCATGAAATTTTATGATAAATTTACAACTATTATCTCTTTATAACAGTATGTTATTTTGTATGACAACCACTTCTCTAACAAAATTTAAACAGATAAATGAGATTGTAAAAATAGAGTTGATTGTAATTAAGCCTTAAATTAGGTGTCTATTATAAAAAAAATATTTTTATTTTTAAAAGATTAAAAAATTTTAAGCCTATGGAATTATCTTTTTTCAACCCCAATTACCACAGAAAATATGATATCCAAATAATTTAATCTAAATTATTTAATAAAAAGTAAAAAAACATTTTTAAATATAATTAAAATTTAATTATAAAAAGGAAAACTATCAAAATAGACACTTTTGTTTATCTTAGGTTACATTTTAGTCACTTATCTTATCGTGTTGTAATATTTTAGTCACCGAGCCGTTAATGGTAAAACGGTAAGGTAACACGGCACATTAAATCATCATTTCAAACAAAAATTTTAGGTTAAATTCTATAATTAGTTCCTATATTTTTCTCGTTTTGAGGAATTTGGTTTTTTTTTCTTTTATGTTATTTTGACTTTTTTTTCTTTATTAGCAACTAAATTCTATCAAATCAACACTAATATCTAAATTAGACACTGAAAAGTTAACATCCGTTACCTTTGGGTACCAAAATTTACAACTTTGGTCAAATACAAATAGTAGATTGGACCAACAAATAACACATGCATCACATTAGAAAAAGCATCAAACTCGGATACTAAATAATATATTAAGCCTTAAAAACACTCAATTAACAATGATGTAACAAAAAATAATATTGTAATGGATATGAATTTAACATAAAATTTTACGGTCCTAAAATTTCATATAATAAAACAGTTTTGTATTTAATTCGTAAACAATTTTTTATAATATTTTAATTAATGTTTTTAAGATGCTAAGTGTAAAAATTCTAAATCAAAATTCGTTAATGTATATTTACTTAATTCTAAATAAATATCCAACGTTTCTTACATAATTATTTTAAAACTATGTCTTTTTAAAAGCTTGTAATAAAAAGTTTAGAATTGTTAGGAAAATTTAAAATAATTACCGAAAAATGTTTTTAAAACTATTTTGTAATAATTTTATTTATATATAACGTGTACAGTGTTCCTATAAAACTACCTTGTTAGCCCTTCGTCGCTTACGTAAAAATTTATCCTTGTAAGCATCACATATTTCTTCTTAACCTAATAAAACAGTGGAATTTTCTACAACTCTTCATCATCATCATAATCATTTTCATGGGGGTTTTCCGCGGACATCAATATGAACAGTGATACTGCATATTAACTCTTCAAGTTTCATTTTTTCTTCTTTTCTATTTCTTTTTTACGTTTCCTTTTTATATAGTTTCTCCTTCCTCAACATTCAACACATTCGCCACGGTATGGTCCCCTTAAAAACTTCAACAACTCTTGCTAATCAAACCTCTTTAACACTTGTGTTAGAAAAATACAAAGCCAATTTAGTTAGTTGGAAAAAAATGAGTCTTGCTGGAAATCAACATCGATGATATCATCTTTGATTTTGAAAGGAATTCTAACATCTTCTAGGTTGAAATGTACTATAAAGGCTCGACTATTTTAGTTAGTCAAATAGTTCAAGAAAAATTATTTTTTAGAAGACCAAAAAAATAGGCCTCGAGACATAATTATATCCCAATTACCACGTAAAATCTACATCCATGTTGTCTTTTTCTGTGCATTACCTTGCCTATATAAAACCAGCTTTGTTTGTTTACTACCATCCACGCCTTGGTCGATCACATAAAAAAACCATCCTTGTCGTCTTGTGTGCTTCACATATTTCTTCTTAACCTAAAAAACAATGGGATTTTCTATGAAATCTTCATCATCAAGATTTTCGTTGGGTTTCTCCGGGGACATTAACATGGAGGGGGACACAAAAATCATGGCATTGATCCAGCTAACTGGCATCGCTGTTATTTTTCTTCTCAACCTCGTGTTTGTTTGCATCAGACGAAGAAACCGTGCCACTGTTACTTCAAATCGTCTTGCTACTATCTCTGGGGAGGCCGAAGTTGATGTAGAACTTCCCGAGATTAATGAATAAGTTTGATGGTAAAACGTTCATTTCTCTTCCCTTTTTAGCTTATGCATCTCACCAGGTATTTCCTTCCGCATGATGCTCCATTGTCCCATATCCCATCACCCGCCGCTGCAAAAAGATTGCTTGATGGGAACTGGGTTTGATCTTCCCCAAAGCACGCCGTAGCTGCATCCCCATCATCATTCAATTAAAATTACGAACAGAAACTAGCACACATTGTGATTTGTGTAGATTTTATTTTTCATGCTTGGGTTGGGTTGATGAGAGCCCTTGAATCTGCCTCAATATTCATCCATTCAAAAACTCATGTGCTCTAACTGAAATTTCAATGAGTTGTTACTGTTTAATAAAAAATTTATTTTTTTCTCAATATCTGCAGATAACTCCCCATCGGGCGGTTGGAGAGTAGCTGTGGTTAGAGGAGTTCTATGGTGTTGAAGGGAATAAAGTTGGGTGGTTCTGCTGTGTTTTTTTTTGGTACGTAATTCGTAACAGGGATTTATGTAAGACTTCGTGCTTCGTTCTATGATGCAATAAATTATTGATTATTATGGTAATTAAGTAAAAACAGTGGAGGGAAGTGGACCAAGTTACGTGTGTGAATCTATTTGAAGCATCCTTTTCCTTTGAAATTTGGGTGCTTAGTGTTAGGAGATTAGTAACATCCAATTTGGGAAGAAACTGATTAATAAAAGAAAATAATGATATACATGTATTAACGTTGAAATTAATTTATCAAATAATTTGTTTATAAATTAATATAAATTTAGTACTCTCAATACCAAATTTTCTTTCTTGAACTTTTTATTTAGTGGTATACGTAGTTAAATTTCTTAAATAGATATATAAAATCTGTATAATCCAATTCGGGAAGAAGCTGATTAAGTAGTAAGCATAGACAAATTACCATATATACTCAGGGATTACCCATATACAAATTAATCCCACTAATTGTAAAATGAATTACCAATGATAAAAATATTATATCTTGAAATTTATTTATAAAAGAGTACTTCCCAAGGAAAAGAACCAACCTGATGGTCTGGATTTTGGAATACATAACTCTTGGGCCTCCTAACTTGTAAAGCCCCGTTTGTAGGGGTCAAAAGACCTGCCAAGATCTGCATGACTCGCAATATAGCCAACTCTTATAATCCAGGCCATATTTTCAAAATTAAAAGAGAACCAACAGTTTATCAAACTCATAATGGCAGCCTACTTTTTCTTATATGACCAATGCTATTTGCCCATTATAAAAGCCATTTTTTCCCCAGATAATTGCACTCCCTAAACATGGCATATATGGTAATCTGACAAACCCAGTGCTGAAAGTTGGCAAATTCATATGGAAATTGAAGTTGAACGATTATCCGCGCCAGTTGAAGCAAGTAGCATTCTCTTTTAGATTATCGGTGCTGATACTGATATAGGGTAAAACATAAATTTTGAGGGTGTACCTTTAAAAAGATAGATTTACCAACGGGAGTCAGAAAAATTCTTTTTAAGGGTTGAAATTAAATTGTATATTTTTACGATAATAAAAATATAATTTCATCATTTTAATAGTCTATATATTTATAATTTTAAAAAGTTAAATGAAATTTTTATTATTTTTAGGGCCTAAATATAATTTGACCATTTAAAATTTTATAAATTATAAAGAATCTAAATTAAAATCTACCATTTAATTGACTGCCTGGATCTCTTAGCCACTGACCACAACCATTAGGTCCAAGAAACATCCACAATTGTCCCGAAGGAATCCAAATTGAACAATCCTTGAGAATTGGCACCATTTTGCCCTGCCTCATAATAACCGAGAAGTTAATATTACAACCCTCGATGGCAACATTTTCAGTTGCATTACATCCCGTATCTCATCTAAATTATTTAATAATATTTCATCAAATTTTATGCTTAAAAATTTAAAACTTTATGAGTTGCTAATAATAAAAAGTTTGATAAAAATCACTAAATAATTGAAACGAGATATGATATGTTATCCCATCTCATACAAATAAATATATAAAAACTTAATGTAATTAAACAAATAAAATGAAAATAAACAAAAACTATAACCTTGAAGGTTCCAATAGCCCATGAAATTTATTGGATTGCACTCATTATTAGCGTGGGGATTTTGAGGCAAATTAAAAGATTAAATTTAAATTTTAGCAATTACAATAATATATTACCATATAAAATGAAGAAAAATGACAAGCTAAATCCAAATTAATATTTCTTTCATCAATTGGGTACTTGAACTTTTAAAATATATCAAAAAGGCACTAAAAGTTTTTCAAAAAAAGAAGTTAAGTCTGACATTTTTTTTTTTTTTTTTTTGCACTCAATTGAGTACTTCAACTGTCAAAATGTATTAAAAAGCCCTTTGACGTTGATTTTAACAGGTTAACTTTTTTAAATATAATTAAAATAGTCAATTTTGTTTACCTTAAGTTATACTTTAGTCACTTATATATAAAATGTTGCGTTTTAGTCATTTATGTTATAATGTTGTAACATTTTAGTTAATGAGCCATTAATTTTTGTTGACGGTATAATGGTAAGAAAAAGCGACAAGTTAAATCATAATTTCAAACGAAAAGTTTAGATTAAATTATATAATTGATCCATATATTTTATATATTTAGTGTAGGTTTATTTTTGTTAATGTGTTCTAAATTATATAATATATAAAAAATAATATAAAGTATTATAAACTTAAAATGGGTTGGGCTTGGGCCTTGAATGTTCAAGTATGAACTCGATCTATATTTTAAATGAGTTTAGTTTTTTTTATCCAAATCCTCTCAAATTTCAGGCGAGTCTTCAAGTCTAAATACAATTACTAAATTGAAATAACAAATAACACATACACTATATTAAAAAAAAGTGTCAAAACTCGAAAATATATTAAGCTTAAAAGAAGTTGGCTTTTTTCTTCTTTTTTTGTTTGAGAATGACGGACGATAGTCTGTGTTTAAATACCTTTTCTCCCCGCCTTTTTTTTTTTACTTAATTAGGTGTTTAAATTGTCAAAATACATTAAAAAGTTTTTTTGATAGCTAGGTTAATTTTTTAAAATATAATTAAAATTTAATTATAAAATTGGAAAAAAATAAAACTACTAAAATAGCCACTTTAGTTTACCTTAAGTTATATTTTAGTCACTTATGTATAAAATATTAAGTTTTGGTCACTTACATTACCATGTTGTAATATTTTTGTTAATGAGCCATTAATTATTGTTAACGATGTAATGGTAAGAAAAAGTGACAAGTTAAATTATTATTTTAAACGAAAATTTTAGTCAAATTATATAATTGATCCTTATATTTTATATATTTAGCGTAGGTTTATTTTTTAATATGTTCTAAATTACATAATATATAAAAAATAACATAATATAAAATATTATAAACTTAAAATTGGTCGGTCGAGTTTAAGCATTGGATGTTCAAGCATAAGCCTGATTTATATTATAAATAGGCTTATTTTTTTATCCAAACCCTTCCAAATTTCAAGTGAATTTTTAAATCTGAACGAATAATTCAATCCATAAATAGATCTAAATATAATTACTAAATTGAACCAATAAATAACACATACACCATCTTATATAAGTATCAAAACTCGGAAATATATTAAGCTTAAAAGAAGTTGGCTTTTTTCTTCTTTTTTGGGTTGAGAATGGCTGAAGAGAGTTTGTGTTGCTCTTTTTTGGCCATTTTAGGTGGGCGTCAGAGGTTATGAGAAGACACATATGTGGGTTTAAAAGTGGAAGATCATTATCTTCTAAGCCTGTCGTTTCCTAGTTGGGGTCCACAGACTATTGTTTCCAGGTTCATCTGTTCATGTAAGCAAAAGGCCATTTCTAGCTCCACAAATGATTTACATGACAAAGCTTGTCATTTACGTACGCATATGCATGAGGAAAAAGATACTTTAATGCCCTACCTCCACACCTATCCTAGAAGTTCATGTTTTTCTTTGTATACTTTTACATGCATGGGAGCACCATTAAATTTTATAATTAAATATTTTAATTTAATAATTCATATTGATTAATTAAATTAATTAAATTAATGTATTTTATAATTAATCGAGTATATAAATTAAAAAATATATAAAAACAAAAATACATGCATGGAAATTTATAAAATTGTATAGTAAATTTATAACTATTATCTCTTTATATAATTAATATATTGATGTTAATAATTGTTAACCTTTAAAATTATTTCTTAAAAAACCCTTTAAAATTAAGCTACATATAAATAACATTTATTTAACAATTTATATTATTATATCATATTTAATTAATTTTATATAAGTTAACTTAAAATATATTAAAGCAAATTTAGTATATCAAATTATACTAAACAATATATTAAAACATTTTATTATTTAAAATCAAATCAATATTAGCAATTAAATTGTATCAAATTAACACTAAAACCTAAATTAGACATTAAAAGTTAACATTGTTACTTTTGGGTAACAAAATTTATAACTTTTGTCAAATACAAGTATTAGATATACACCACATTAGAAAAAGTGTCAAATTCGGATACTATATAATATATTAAGCCTAAAAAAACTAACTGATGTAAACAAAAAAAGATATTGTAATAGATATGAATTTAATAGAAAATTTTAACGGTGTTAAAATTCACATCAATATTTTAATCATAATAAAATATTTAGAATAAAAAAATAAGTATTTATATACACACATCATAAAACAGTTTTTCTTTTTTGTATTTTCTAAATAATTATTTGATTACATATAAAATGTGACTCCAAAAATTTTACAAATAATCGATTATTTTTCTAATATTTTAATTAATGTTTTTAAGATGGTAAGCATAAAAATTTTTAAATCAAATTTTATTAATGTATATCTACTTAATTTGAATTATACTTAAAAACTATTTTCTCAAATCAATATCGAACGTTTTTTACATAAATAAAAATTTTAAAAATATGTTTTTAAAGCTTGTAATAGAAAGCTTAGAACTGTCAGGAAAAAATTAAAATGTTTTAAATAAAATAAATACCAAAAATGGTTTTTAAAGATATTTTATAATAACTTTATTTATATAAGCTGCAGTCTCTGAACAAAATCAACATCCATGTCTTTCTCTGTGCATTAGCTTGCCTATACAAAACCAGCTTTGTTAGTTTACTACCATCCACGTCTTGGTCGATCACATAAAAAAACCATCCTTGTCGTCTTGTGTGCTTCACATATTTCTTCTTAACCTAAAAAACAATGGGATTTTCTGTGAAATCTTCATCATCAAGATTTTCGTTGAGTTTCTCCGGGGACATTAACATGGAGGGGGACACAAAAATCATGGCATTGATCTAGCTTACCTGCATCGCTGTCATTTTTCTGCTCAACCTCGTGTTTGTTTGCATCAGACGAAGAAACCGTGCCACTGTCGCTTCAAATCGTCTTGCTACTATCTCTGGGAAGGCCGAAGTTGATGTAGAACTTCCCGAGATTAATGAATAAGTTTGATGGTAAAACGTTCATTTCTCTTCCGTTTCTAGCTTATGCATCTCACCAGGTATTGCCTTCCACATGATGCTTCATTGTCCCATATCCCATCACCCGCCGCTGCAAAAAGATTGCTTGATGGGAACTGGGTTTGATCTTCCCCAAAGTACGCCGTAGCTGCATCCCCATCATCATTCAATTAAAATTACGAACAGAAACTAGCACACACTGTGATTTGTGTAGATTTTATTTTTCATGCTTGGGTTGGGTTGATGAGAGCCCTTGAATCTGCCTCAATATTCATCCATTCAAAAAATCATGGGCTCTAAATGAAATTTCAATGAGTTGTTACTGTTTAATAATATTAATTCATTTTTATTATAAATTTTATTATTTTTCAATATCCGCAGATCACTCCACGTCGGGCGGTTGGACAGTAGCTGTGGTTAGAGGAGCTCTATGGCGTTGAAGGGAATAAAGTTGGGTGCTTTTGGTGCGATTGGGATTTTTTTTTTTATTTAAGACTTCGTGCTTCGTTTTATGATGCAATAAAAATGGTATTTTATTTTAATAAATTATTGATTATTGATGTAATTAAGTGAAAACAGTGAAGTGGAGCAAGTGACGTGTGTGAATCTATTTGAAGCTTCTTTTTCCTTTGAAATTTGGGTGCTTAGTGTTAGGAGATTAGTAACATCCAATTTGAGAAGAAGCTGATTAAGTAGTAAGCATGAGGGTATGGCTAGCCATTTTACAGGTTGGATGGTTGGCACTTGGCAATGGTATCCCACATCTTAACAAGATCTTTCACACTCAATGAACCCAAGTATATAATATATTAGAATTTGATATGATTTTATATAATTAATATTTATGTTAATAATTGTTAACCTTTAAAATTATTTCTTCAAAAAAAATTTAAATTAACTTACATATAAATACAATTTATTTAACAATTTATATTATTATATCATATTTAATTAATTTTAGACTTAAGGATGTAAAAGCTTTCAATTTTTTTTTAAAAACCATTTAAATTTCTTTTTTTTTACTCAATTGGGTAATTGAACTTTCAAAATGTATCAAAAAGGACTTTAAAATTTTTCAAAAAAAGCAATTGAGCGCTAGCATTTTTTTTATCTTTTTGCACTCAATTGGGTACTTAAACCGTCAAAATGCTTTAAAAAGCCCTTTGACCATTGATTTTAATAGGTTAACTTTTTAAATATAATTAAAATTTAATTATAAATTTGGAAAAAATGTAAACTACCAAAATAGTCACTTTTGTTTACCTCATGTTATATTTTAGTCACTTATATATGAAATGTTTTAGTTACTTACGTTATCGTGTTGTAACATTTTAGTCTCTGAGCCATTAATTGTCGTTAATGGTGTTATGGTAAAAAAACGTGACAAGTTAAATCATTATTTCAAACTAAAATTAGGTTAAATTATATAATTATACCTATATTTTATATATTTAGTGTAGATTTATTTTTTTAATGTGCTCTAAATAACATAATATATAAAAATAACATAATATAAAGTATTATAAACTTAAAATTGGGTCGGACTTGGGTCTTAGATGTTCAAGCATGAACCTGATCCATATTTTAAATGGGCTTATTTTTTGCCCAGACCATTTTTCGAGCCTAATATTTTTGTCCAAACCCTCCCAAATTTCATGTTGGCCTTCGAGCTTGGACCGGTAGCCCAACCCATGAATAAGTCTAAATACAATTACTAGATTGGATCAGCAAATAACACATGCACCACATTAGAAAAAGTGTCAAAACTCAAAAATATATTAAGCCTAAAAAATACCCACTTAACAATGATATAACAAAAAATTAATATTACAATAAATATGAATTTAATAGAAAATTTTAACATATTAAAATTTCACATTAATATTTTAATCGAACAAAATATTTAATGATATTATAAGAAATAACTCCTTACATACATCATATAATTGAATTTTATTTACTTTCTAAACAATTTAGTTGGTTACATATAAAATGTGGGTCACAAAATTTTACAAATAATACATTATTTTCTAAACATGAATTTTCTAATATTTTAATTAATGTTTTTGAGATGCTAAGCATAAAATTTTATAAATAAAATTTATTAATGTATTTTTACTTAAACTATTTTCTCAAATAAATATGCAGCGTTTCTTACATAAATAAAATCATAGAATTATTTTAAAAATATGCTTTTTAAAGCTTGTAATAAAAAGTTTAGAGCTGTTAGGAAAAGTAAAATGTTTTTAAAACTAATTTTTATTTATACTATTAATAGAAAACTGTTGTTAATATATTTTGTGATCGGGCCTCAACAATTTATTGAAAAAAAAGGAAGAAAACTATATTAAAATGATCCCAATATACCAATCATTTTCCATTTCCATCCTTGAGTGCAAAAACATGAGAATTCAAACACTTGTGGAGTAAGTGAGAATGGGTCAAAACCATAGACTTTGATACCTTGCTTTCTTTTTTATCTTTTTTTTTTTTTTTTTTGGGGGTTGGGGGATGAAAGGAGGAGGATTTAAGTACAAAACTATATCAAGCAACACGATGTTGCTGCCAAGAAGTTGCTTGCATGTGAATTCCCATACACATAATATTTATCCTTATTTTCTAAACAACTTGTCGCTTAAAAGAAGTTGGCTTTTTTCTTCTTCTTTTTGGGTTGGGAATGAAAGAGGAGAGTTCACCTTGCTTTTTTTTTTCTTTTCTTTTTTTTTTTTTTTTTTGGGGGATGAGATTATGGGAGAGGAGACTCTAAGAACAAAACTAGGTAATCATTATTTTCTAATCTTGTTGTCTCCTCACTGGGGTGCACAGACTGGGACTATTGATTCCAAATTCTTATTGATTAGATAATAATGAATTATTTGTAGAACACAAATATTTGCTCTTTGCTCAACTTGTGCACAAAATATTTTATATGCTGTAAAATATGGGTAAAAAGTAAAAATGAGGTTGAGAGATTAAGAAGGAACCCTTACCCTATATATAAATTGCTTTTAACTTTTAAATTTTAACCTTTAATTGTTAAAAAACGAAAACTTGGAAAATAGTTAATTAAATTAAATCTTAACTTAATTTTGCTTAGTCTAGTTTGCCTTGATAGACAAGAAAGTAGTAGATTGCAATCACCACGAGCCCTAGCAACTCCCTTGTTTTTGTAAACTTTTACATAATAAAAACAAAATCTATTCTCTCTCTCCATCTTAGCAACTCCCTTGTTACTAGATTCGGTGGTGGTATACTCAAGGCGGGTCCCATTGGCAAAGAAAAAACGAGATGAGAAAAGCAAAAAAGGAAATGGAGTACTCGTAAACCTGATGAGAAAAGCAAAAGCAAATGGAGTACTCATAAACCTAAAAGCCAAGATCTGCCCTTTTCACAAATTTGCCTATAAAACTTCCTTCTTAGTTTACCAGTAAATATCAAAGCCTTCGTTGCAGAGTTCTGCTCCTTAGTATTTAGTGAGTTTCACATATTTCTTCTTAACCTGATAAGCACCGAAAAGCAATGGCATTTTTTAAGAATTCTTCATCATCAAGATTTTCGTTGGGTTTCTCCAGCAACATTAACATGGAGGGTGACACCAAAATCATGGCATTGATCCAGCTTGCCGGCTTCTCTCTTCTTTTTCTATTCAAGCTCGTGCTTGATTACATCAAACGAAGAAACCGTGCCACTGTGGCTCCAAATCATCTTGCTACTATCCCTGCGGCCACTGTCGCTCCAAATCATCTTGATACTATACCTGTGGTGGCCGACGTTAATCTACCACTTGACCAGATGACTTGATATGTATGGATAGTTTCTCTTCCCTTTCTAGCTTTTTTATAAAGCATATAATATTTATTACAATTTAATCAAATAAAATTTATTTTATTATAAAAAAAAAATTTTCAATGTATTTATCTGCAGATCACTCGGGCGGGTGGGACGGTAGCTCCGGTCCGAGGAGTTTGATGGTTTTTGAATTATAGTTGGGTGCTTATGCTGCTACAATATATATATATATATATATATATATATATATATATATATTTTGCTTTTGGTGGTTCGTAACTGGGTTTTATGTAAGACTTTGTGCTTCGTTCTATGATGCAAAAATGGAGTCAACTTAATTGATTTCTTTGGCTTTAAAAATGATTTGGGTGTTTTTGGTTTTAATTTGTCGTGCTCCTTAATGTTGTTTACTCTTTTTTTATTATTAAATTATTGATTATTGTCTTAATAAGCATGAGTGCATAGCCGACCATTTTACAGGTTGGATGATTGGTAATGGTATCCCACATCTTAACAAGATCCTTCACTTCACACTCGATGAACCCAAGTAATATATAAAGCTTATTTGTTTGAATTTTTAATTCAAAAACTAAAAGGCAAGTTTTCTATTGATTTCTGCATCCTTGGGTGCAAAAACAAGCTCCTACGATGAGAATTCAAACATTTGTAGAGTACGTAAGAATGGTCAAAACCATACACAGTTCTTCTTCCATAACCATTGATGCCTTGCTTGTTCCTAATGAGCTCAGCAAACTTCAGCTCAGATCATGTTATTGCTATTGATAGTCTCAAGTAACAAAACTTACCAAATTGCTTCCCATTTTTTGTTTTAATTAGAAGCATTTATAGCAACCATGGTCGAGTTCCTGTTCTTGTTTTCAGTCAGAGAAGCTCGACTATGAGATATTGTGAAACTGTCCTCAAAGGTGGAATCCCACCCATTAAAATGATCCCAATATACCATTCATTTTCCATTTCCATGGTATCATTTGGTTCACAGACTTTGACTATTTATTTCAACAAAAGCGAAATGAATAGGCAGAGCTAATGCTGCAATAAATTGATTAGAGAATAATGAATTATTTGTAGAAAAAAAGAAGAAGTGAGTGTTAGACAAAAGAAAAGAAGAAGCAATTTGGAAAAAGAGAGAAATAACTTGGACAAAAAGAACGAAGTGACCTTTTACAAAACTTTTCGGCCTTGACCATCTTGGAATCCAGAATAATTGGGGTTCGCACTGATTTTCAACAGAAAAAAATAAATAAAGTGGAATTGACACTCTTCCATGTTCCACGTTGGGCAGGTTTTTCTATAAAACCACCTTCTTACTTTACTAGCATCGAAGCCTTCGTTGCTTAGGTAAAACAAAGGCTTCTTATTATTCCGTGAGTTTCACATATTTCTTCTTAACCTAATAAGTTCTGAAAAGCAATGGAATTTTAAAAGATTAATTCAATTTTTATTTTTTTATAAAGTTAAAATATAATTTTATTATTATAAAAGTTTTAATGAATAATTACTATTTAATAAAATGAAATTTAAAATTGCTAAATCATAGGAAATATATTTATTATAATTTAATGAATTAAAATTTTATTTTATTATAGAAAAATAAGTTTTTTTCAGTAATGTATCACTCCCCATCGGGTGGTTGGTACGGTAGCTCTGGTCGAAGGAGGCGGCGTTAAATGAGAGAATAATGTTGGGTGCTTTTGCTACGATTGTCCTTGTTCTTCTTTTGCTTTAGGTGATAATGTTCTACGTAACACTTCATGCTTCATTCTATGATGCAATTGGTTAGCTTCATTCAAGACGCCAGTACGCTACGTGTGTGGCTCTAATATTTTTTAATCTATTTGAATCTTCTTTTTCCTTTGAAATTTGGGATTAATAATATTATAAAAGAAAAAAAAAGAAAGAGCAAAATCTAAACAACTGAAATGATAGAATTTATTAATACAAGTATTAGTATTGAAATTAATTTATCAAATAATTTATTTATAAATTAATATAATTTTTAGTCCCAATACTAACTTTTTTTCTTGAACTTATTATTTAATGTTTTACATAGTTAAATTTCTTAAACATCTATTTTTTGAAGGCTAATTCGTAATAAGTTTTTGCCAATTTTGACAATTGAAATCTGTTTAATCCTTTGAACAATAAATAGATATATAAAATCTGTTTAAAACCATAGACAATTCTTCTTCCCATAAGCTTTGATGCCTTGCTTGTTCCTAATGAGCTTAGCAAACTTCAGCCCGGATCAAGTTACAAACTTCAGCCCGGATCAAGTTATTGCTATTGATAGTCGCAAGTAACAAAACTTAGCAAATAGCTTCACATTGTTTGTTTTAATTAGAAGCATTTATAGCAACCACGGTAGCGTGTTCCTGTCCTTGCTTTCAGTCAGAGAAGCTCAACCATGAGAGATTGTGAATCTGTCCTCAAAGGTGGAATCCCACCCATTAAAATGATCCCAATATACCATTCATTTTCCATTTCCATGGTATCATTTGGTTCTGACTCACCATGAGTTACAAATACTGTATTAGCAAAGCAGATTTTTGGTCACTGGATGACTGGTCATGATACCGCAGCTATTGACGTCGACTGAAGCATTGGCAAATCATAAACGTCCCACCTTCGGCAAGCTTTGCACCAACTTGGACATATTAGTACTAACCAACAATGCTAAGCTTACAAGTTTCAAATATAATTTTTAACAAGGGAGAGAAGTTGAAGAAGGAACTTACGGGATGGCTGATGCTTGATGGAGAGCTCTATCTTTGGTTGATATGCCCATTGCTAAAGAATATGACACAGTTCGAGAATTCTCACCAAGTTATCATGATGCATTGATGCTACTATGGTTCTTGTTCATTCCGCACGGAAATAATGCTGATTCACCATCTCATAATACGTCCTGATATAAACCTGCTCATTGTTTATTTATTTCCATTCTTCATCCCAATTGATAGTCCATGATAGTCAAATAGAAAATCAATTGAAATAGAAATAGCTTTCTAGTGATGAAGAGAAGAAATTAAAGAAAAAAAATGAATGACAATACGGGTTAGTTTTCCCTACCCTTTGTATTTCTTGTGGTATAAGATTTGAAGTGTATCATCATAAATCAAACACCCTTATTATTCTGAAGAGAAAGAATATCTGTACAACGACAATAATGGTGACCCCATGGTACCATGAGAGAAGATTACAATAATAGTGAGATGGGAACAGTGAAATTAGATTACAGAGAAACAAAGCATGTACAAACAGGCTCCAAAATCATATTCATAAACATACATCTGCTTTACCAAAACACAGTAAGTTGACATGGTAAACGTTGTTCAAACATTGTAATTTTATTATACAAAAGATAATCAACATAGAGAGGGGAAGGGAAACAAAAAGGAGGCAATGGCTCAAGAATTTATACGGTCGACATATGAAGATTGCTTTGCTTTGATGAAATTACTTATGCTTGCTCCATCACCATGCATAATCACTCTTCCATCTTCCATGTATACTGCACCATCGGTATACTCAAGTTCTTCCAAACGATGGATCACTCACAATGCTGTAACTTCTCCATATATATTCAAAAGATTCTGAACCGCTTTTACCAACCCCATCTAATCAGATCATACCAAGAGCTTTGATTCAGAAAAAAAGCTCGAACTATCGAGGAATAAGTAACTGTTTGATCATTTATATAATCAGTTATGTGGATACATCCAATTGAAGGAATATCGAGGATCACATATAATACACACCACTCTGAAAACTTAAACTGCAACTGTACGGACCAGATGAAGACTATGGATTCATTGTCCCTCGAAGAATTATGACAGTAGACCACTAGTTACTTAAAAGTAAAAGAAATATGCTGTTTAATCTATACAGTGCTTAGTGGTGTGTTCATAGGTAAGGCAATAATGCTATTTCAACCATTCCCATGCCAGCAGTTGTTACTGTTACAAGGCTCGTCTTACTATATGTTTTTCTTTCTTGTGCATTTTAACATGTTGTACACTTATGCAAAACTTGCATCAGTAAATATTGATACACACTCTATCTTGTGTCTACTATTACTCACCTGATCACTTTCATCCAAAAAAGTCGTAAGCTCATCCAGAAGCAGAACTTTACATGCTTCAGCTAAAGCACCAGCAATGGCAACCCTTTTCTTTTGACCACCACTAAGTGCTTGAACCGGCCTCGGGAAGAAATTAAAGATGATAAACCTTGAGTAAGCATACAATATTTAACATACTTCATTATTATCCAAAAGCTGTTGAATACAAAATCTTACCTGTAGGTATTCAGACATGCCAACAGTATCCAAAGCTTTTGACACCCTGGATCTAACTTCAGAGTTAGTTAAGTTTAATCTCCCAAGGCCAAATGCAACATCTGCTTCAACTGTAGGTACCACAACCTGCTTTGTAAGAGATGCCTCTGGTGTTTGTAAACTCAGGTTAGTTCCTTTTAGAAATCCACTACTAGTATAAAAGATTGTTCATATTAGTATTGTTGCTCAGCAAAATCATTAAGACACAATTTTTTGTCCAATATATTGACATGTCTGAAAAGCCAAAAGGGGTCATTAAACAAAATGCAGTCATTAAGATAGCACATACACATTATAAAGGCTGCAGCATAGAAGCATAACTCCAAGGAAAAGGTAGTGGCAGCTAATAAGATGACATACCTATTAAAAGTTATTTCTTCTAAAACGGGAAAATGACCCAGGACATAACCATTGGCATGTATACAACAGAGCACAAGCAGCAGCACTGGAAGTAATAGTGCTGAAACTGGTGCTGATGGCAGCAAAGAAAATCAATGCAGGCCCGAGAATGGCTCCTTTAGGGATGGGGGGAAAAAGGAGGAAAAAAAGGTCATAATTCTTGTAAAAACAGCAGAAGGCTTTAAAACCAATCATATCTTGTCGTATTATGTACAAGAAACCAAATCAGAAACTGTCCTTTCAGTTAGCAGAGTACATTGTGGGTCACTGCAACAATGAGAGAGGAAAAAGAAAATATAAAGCTAACATGAAGAAGAAACAAGTAATATACCATTTGAAAAACTAAATCTATCACCATGTTCTAAAAATTCTTTTATAGACGTAAATAAACTTTAAGAAAGGCACTCTAGGGTATCCACAATTTTCTTCCTCAATTCTCGAGTTCTACTTTTATATAGACATTCAATACCTTTAAGGTACATGTCAGATCCACAAAAATGTAGAATTTGGAAGGGGGTGGGGGATGATCATTCATCATTTCTTAAGCTTTGGTTTTCTGCAAAAGAACTGTAATAGATGGTGCAGAGGTGCCATGTTTTCAAGGTTACTTGATACCCTTATCCTACGCCTAGGATAAGAGAACATAGGCACCTTCAACTGGCAAAATAATTAGTTCATGCTCTTCCTATGTGGCTTGGAAATATTAAAACCAACTGGCAATGAAGAAGGCATTAGCATTAGAACTACACAGAAATTCAGTTCAACTACAAGACTACGAGATATGACCAGACCAGAGAGCTGAAGTGGAAAAGAAGGTTGACTATGTAGACCACAGGAAATATCAGAGAAGAAACTTTTTTAAAAAGAAATCCATGACCAACTGAAGCTATGAATATAATAAATCAGACAATAGTCAGTGCAAAAACTTCAGGAAGGCAGTCCTCTTGAACAAACAGCTTCTGTAAGAACAGAAGAAACAATAAAAATATATCTTCCTATTCCTTCGATTTTAATTGCATACCCAGCAATACTCAAGCAGAAAATTTTGCACAGAAAAGATAAAATAATTGGTGGCCGCTTTTTCCTGCAAATAAGGAAGTCTCAAAACGGAAATAAATACCATTAATTGCTCATCCATGGATCTAATTGATAGATAGATGAGAACCTTGTGAAGAAAAAAGACGCTGGAATAAGAATGAGAGAAATGATGGTGAAGAAGGAATAGGGGGAAGAGGGGTTGGGGAGGTGTGCAAAAAAGTTAAGGGGCTTGTGATGAGGGAAAGGATTGGAGAGGGATGAAAAATGACATTTCCATTAAGTTTGTTACGGAACCTTTTATTACTTTTTGAAAGTTTAGTGAATAAATTAAAATTTAATAATTATTTTATTAATTATTTTAAAATTAAATGATTGATGATATAATTTACCCTTTTATTTATATTCTTTATACGACGGTGTTGTTATGCCTCAACTTCTTGGAGAAAAAGAAAACTATATTAAAATGATCCCAAACAATAATTTCCCATTTCCAACAAGAATCTCGCATTGCTCTTGCTTTTCTTTTCTTTCCTGGGGGAATATAGGACAAATGGATGTACACAGAAGGAATTAAATTCCTTTTGACTCTTAATCCTTTTTTCAACGTATATATAAATTGCTTCAACCTTTAATTGATACAAAAACAAAAACAAATTATTATAGTTTTTAAAATTAATATATTTATGTTAATAATTGTTAACCTTTAAAATTATTTCTTCAAAAAACCTTTAAAATTAACTTACATATAAATATAATTTATTTAACAATTTATATTATTATATTCTATTTAATTAATTTTAGACTTAAGAATGTAAAAGTCCTCAATTTAAAAAAACCAATTAAATTCCTATAATTTGGTTCTTGAACTTTTAAAATGTATCAAAAAGACCCTCAAACTTTTTCAAAAAAGGCAATTAAGCTCCGGCATTTTTTTTTTTGTTTTTTACTCTTAATTGGGTACTTGAATCGTCAAAATGCATTAAAAAACCCCTTTGACCGTTAATTTTAACAGGTTAAATTTTTTAAATATAATTAAAATTTAATTATAAAACTGGAAAAAAAGTGTAATGTAACACCCCAAACTCGGCCTAAAAGTTTGAGTAGAGTTTGGACGAGTTAAACCAACGTGTGGAAAACTGATTTCTTTTCGAAATTTTAACTTTGGAAACCTGAAATTCATTTTAGTCGACTTAGGTGGTTTGTAGTTTCGTGTTAGAAATTGACAGAAACCGACGAGATTATCAAAAGAAAAGCAAGGCAAGTCAAAAAACAAATTACAACACAAAAGATCAAATCATAGTTATATCAATGCAAAACAATCCAAGCTCCCCTACGCCGTCTGGTCTTAAGTCAGATGTCCACATGAACAGATTCAGGTAAGACAAAGGGTAAGCTACCAAGCATCACGTATAACCAAACTCAGATACAAATAAACATATTTTATTAGATAAATCAAAGTAACGCATGAAACTTAATAACAATTTTATAACCAATACAGAATAGATCTAAAGTATCACGAAAATTTTCACAACGATAGTACAACAAAATCGAACAAAACAGAATGAAGTAGAACATAACAAATCAAATAAAGCAGAACATAGCAGAGCAGAGGATGTGTTATGCAGATGTTGTATTTTTTAAACAGATCAGAATGTAAATTTATCAGAAACTATCTTACCTAAACTCCACTACACACCAAAATAGAGTTCCCTTAGAACTCGTCTAGCCAAATCACACCAATAGAAAACTGTGGACAGTACTACCAAAATTTTACAATTAAGACTGTCAGATCGGTTACATATGGTCAAGCCACTATAGTACAGCTAAGCTGCCAGAATAGAATTATGGATAAACCACCAGATAATGCAGATTTTTAAACTACCAGAAACTTCCTCCTTTCATATCAACCCAACTCTCATGCAATGTGTCATGGCATGCATATGCAAAATCATAGTAGTGAGCATGTAAGTCATGCTATCTTTCAACAACAGAATTAGTAAACATAGGAGTCCATATTTTGTAAAACAGACTTATCAAACCTTAACAGATCATATCAGATTTGCCATGAAGTCACATTCACGGTTGTAAACCAGAATCAGTAACAATCAGTCTAACATATATAGATATTGTTTATTCCTCATCAACAAAGTAACATAAAGGTTTATAAATCAGAATCAGTAACAATCAATCTAACATAATCAGATTCACATATTCTTTATCAACAAAGTAACCCAGAGGCGTACCAACAAACTTAACTAAATACAGATCGTACCTGGATAGTTCACACACATCAGACAATAGCACATTATGTTCTGACAGATCCTACTCACTTAGGTTCAAACATAGTAGACATACGTATAAATCACAAGTTGTTCATTATTAGATCATCAGATATCAAGTTATATAGCCTAATTCAGATCATTCGGACCCTACAATAGGCCTGCATTCGTTTCGAACGACGCTTGTGGCCAGGGGAAGGTTTCCAAATATTGCCTCACACAGTAATGTGGTTTCACACAGCCTGATGAACTAGCTCATGTGTTTCCACACAGTTTGGCACATGCCCGTGTGTCTCACACGGCCTGACCCACACCCGTGTCACTTACTCGTGTGATCCTAATTCGTAAATAGTGAGTTACACGGCCTAGACACACATACATGTCACCGGCTCGTGTGAACCTTGCACAGTTCATAACCACACACAGTCTGGGCACACGCTCGTGTACCTTCAATTTTTGTGAACAGTAAGTTACATGACTGTGTAGCGTCGACAGTCCTACTTTCTGAAGACTAAAATTTGAAAAAGTGGTTTCCAGTACCCACCTGTTATGAATTCGATACAGAAGCAACAAGGATGAGTTCTTGTCCCGACAACCGAATTGAACCATACAAGAGAAGTCAAATCTCGTGTAGAATCAATTCGGAGTAATATAGCAAAAAGAAAGATAACAAAACAAAGAAAAAAACAGAAGAGAAATGGCAGAAAAGAAATGGAAAAATGAATGTGGAATCACATGAGGTTTTGGGGAAGTTTAATTAACTAACAAAACTAACTATCATACAATGAAACTAAAAAATAAAAACATTCCTTATTCCTTTCACCAAGATTTTAACACAAGACCAAAGATTATACAAAAGCTTGACCATTGAACCAGTAGGTTCATTCTTAACATTAATCGACTGAATTTAACTTATAAACCAAACGTGCAAAGGTAAGGGTTTAAACAAAATAACAAAAATTTTAGAGACAAGATTCAAACCCAAAACTTCACACACATACTCAAAATACTTGACCATTGAACCAAACTAATTTACTTGTTAAAAATTTCCAAAATCTAAACTCATAATCGAGGATTAACCACCCTTGGTTTCAAAACTTAATTTCTTCTAACCCGATTTTTAGGATGTTACATGTAAACTACCAAAATAGTCACTTTTGTTTACATCAGGTTATATTTTAGTCACTTATATATAAAATGTCATGTTTTAGTCACTTACGTTATCGCGTTGTAATATTTTACTCACTGAGCCATTACTTGTCGTTAACGATGTAATGTTAAGAAAATACGACAAGTTAAACCATTATTTCAAACGAAAAATTCTATGTTAAATTATATAATTAATCCCTATAATTTATATATTTAGTGTAGGCTTATTTTTTTAATGTGCTCTAAATTACATAATATATAAAAATAACATAATATAAAGTATTATAAACTTAAAAATGGGCCGAGTCAAACTTGGGCCTTCTATGTTCAAGCATGAGCCCAATCCATATTTTAAAAGGGCATATTTTTTTGCTCAGACCCATTTTTTCGAGCTTGATATTTGTGCCCAAACCTTCCCAAATTTCATGTGGGCCTTCGGGCCTAGACAGATAGCCCAACCCATGAACAGGTCTAAATACAATTACGAGATTAGACCAACAAATAACACATGTACCACATTAGAAAAAGTGCCAAACTCGGAAATATATTAAGCATAAAAAATAATCACTTAACAACGATATTTCAAAAAATTAATATTATAATAAATATGAATTTAACAAAAAATTTAACGTATTAAAATTCACATCAATATTTTAATAACAAATATTTAATGATATTATAAAAACAACTCCTTACATACAAACATCATAAAACATATTTTTATTTACTTTCTAAACAATTATTGGTTACATATAAAATGTTACTTTCTAAACATGATATTTCTAATATTTTAATTAATGTTTTTAAGATGCTAAGCATAAAAATTCTAAATCAAAATTTGTTAATGTAATTTTATTTAATTTGAATTATACTTTGAAACTGTTTTCTCAAATATATATGGAGCGTTTCTTACGTAAATAAAATTATTAAATTATTTTAAAATATGTTTTCTAAAGCTTGTAATAAAAAGTTTAGAGCTTGTAATAAAAATTTTAGATTATCACATTTATTTTCTTTAAATTAAGAGTCATTTTTAACTTAATGGATTATTTATTATTTATTATTTTCCACATGTAATTATTTTATTGGGTTATTAAGTAATAAATTACATCTTATTAAAATATTCTACGTATGAAATTCCACATCATCCCGTTAATTCTTTAACGATATGTAAGTATATACAAAGAATGGTCAATAGAAACAAATGACTGAATACACTGAGAAATAGATCAGTATTATTTTTATAACTTTATTCAATACATCAAGAGTGTTTATATAATGTGCATGAGTAACTATTGCTAACAACTTATATGAACAACTCACTAACTGTATAACAACCTGCACATAACAGTCTAACAGATTCTTCATTATACTCTAACATTCATCCATCTTCCCGACAAGTAAGATTTGAAGAAGACTACGAAACCGAGCAAAGGCCACCGCTGACAAAGGCTTTGTGAGGATGTTAGCGACTTGATCACATGTCGATACCTCGGTGACAACGACAGAACAGTCAGCTATTTTCTCGCGAACAAAAAATAAGTCAAGCTCAACATGCTTGAATTTAGAATGTAAGACAGGATTAGCAGCGACCGCCACAACATTGGAATTGTCACACCAAATAGTAGAAGTATCAACAGAGCCAAAATGCAATTCTTTCAGTAAATAAACTAACCAAGTAACATCACTAGTTGCTGCAGCCAGACTCTTGTACTCAGCTTCTGCCGTAGAGCGAGAAACAACTTGTTGCTTTTTAGATCACCGAAAGTTGGGTGTATTTCTAAAATATACACCATAGCCTGTTGTTGACTGGCAATCATCAAAATCTAATCCCCAGTTAGCATCAGCGTAGCCAATCAAAAATAGTAGGTCAGAAGAGCGAAAAACTAACCCATAATCAATAATGCCACGTAAGTATCGTAATATTCGTTTTAAGTCCACCAAATGAACATTAGTAGGCGCATGCATGAATTGACAGATTCAATTCACCGCATAAACAATGTCAGGCCGAGTAAGGACCACATGTTGTAATGCGCTGGTAAGATT
Organism: Gossypium arboreum; assembly: GCF_025698485.1. Classification (NCBI taxonomy): domain Eukaryota; kingdom Viridiplantae; phylum Streptophyta; class Magnoliopsida; order Malvales; family Malvaceae; genus Gossypium; species Gossypium arboreum. The sequence continues at coordinate 5,027,077 of NC_069073.1, read as the reverse complement.
TCTATACTTAGTAGAAGCACTAAGGCGAACTCCCTCATCTTTGACAAAACAGAAGAACTGACCATCAATGTGTGAACACTTTTAGCGTTAGCTAACAAGCTTCTATCAAGCAAATCCAATATGTACTTATGTTGGCAAAGATGAATAACTCTAGTGGATGATTGAGTCACCTCAATGCCTAAGAAATAATGAATATCTCTCATGTCTTTAAGAGAGAACTCATTATGTAATTGTTGAACAAAAGCATCAATATCGTAGAGTGCACTTCTAGATTTGATAATATCATCCACATAAACCAGCACAAGCATACTAGAGTCAGCCGTAACTCAAACAAACAGAGAAGCATCAGATTTTGACAAAAGAAAACCAACAGAGATAAGAAACTGCTTCAATTTATTAAACTATACTCGTGGAGCTTGCGCAGACCATATAAGGCCTTTGTCAGGTGACACAACAAAGGTTCTCCACTTGGAACATATTGAACATACCTGGGAGGTTGTTGCATATACACTTCGTCAATAAGGTTACCATTCAGAAAGGCATTATTCACATCAACCTGTCGGATTGGCCAACCTTTAGAGACAACAATTGACAACATAGTTCGAATAGTGGCAGGTTTAACCACTGGACTGAGTGTTTCTTTAAAATCACACCCTGACACTTGAGAAAAACCTTTTGCCACAGACCGAGCCTTACAACAAGCTATAGTTTAATCAGGATTCTTCTTTACTTTGAAAAGCCATTTACACTCAATCACCTTCCAACCACGTGGTAAGGGAACAAGTTCCCAGGTAGAATTATTTATTAAAGCATTATACCCAGCATGTACCGCTACTTGCCACTCATTATTGGCAAAGGCAACTGTAACACCTCTAACCCGTATCCGCTGCCAGAACAAGGTTTCGGAGTATTACTACCATTTGTAGATCACTTAAAAAAATTAAAATACTTACCGATTCAATGCATCATATAAAATAAATATATTACCATTCAATCAACAGTTTGGCACTTGTATAAGCATCAAACAACAACATTGTTAGTATACTTGCACATATCTCATATAAATTCAACATTGATATATCTATTTTCTTGATATGTCGTACTTGAGTTTAATAATAGTCTCAATTACATAATTTCCTTGTATCAACATATCAAAGATAATCATATATGTACATGTCATGAAACATATCATGCTCTTATCGTTTCTTCACAAGCATATATTATTCATTTCATTATATCAATATTTTATGCTTCATCATTTCCATATATTTTATGTATATTTATTCGATAATAGCTTATATCAAACTTAACATAAATTATATTCCATGTGCTTATACTTATTTCGTTTATCCATTTTCATAATTATTTCATACAACGCTTTTGTACATATATTTCCATATGACAAGTTCTTGTAAACATTTCACACAACCATTTCATATAACCATTCGTCATCTGATACATTTTACCTGAATATCAATTGTTCAACAGATGTTATAGCGTCTCCCATCCACGGTCTTATTTATCTTTGACGTGATGCCATAGTGTCTTTCAACTATGGTCTTACTCATTTTCTGTCATGTTGCCACGGTATCTTTCAACCATGGTCTTATTCTTTTCATGTCACGTTGCCATGGTATCTTTCAACCATGGTCTTACACATCTTATATCAAGTTGCCATGGTATCTTTCAACCATGGTCTTACACATTTCATATCAGGTTGCCATGGTATCTTTCAACCATGGTCTTACACACAGGTTGCCATGGTATCTTTCAACTATGGTCTTACACATTTCATATCAGGTTGCCATGGTATCTTTCAACCATGGTCTTACACATTTCATATCGAGAGCACACTCCATGAACCTCATCCTTACAAAGGGATTACCGGTCCAGGCTAAATCCTCAGTAATATAAACTCATAGAGTATTGTCGGGATTACCGGTCCCAAAGCTAAATCCTACAACGACAATTACTCTAATGAGCTTGGATCTGAATTACCAGTCCAGGCTAAATTCAGACCCTAATTTGGATTAACCGTCAGGGCTAAATCCGTTTTACACATATTCTTTGGGAGGGCTATATCAGGATAGGATCACCCGTCCGGGCTAGATCCTTTTTACCGTCAATTCCTTTTCAGATATCTATCGAATTTTCCTTTCATTCAACTGGGATTTCTTCTCCTTTTATCAAATTTATCAATGTTTAATAAATTTTCATACAATGAACATTCAAATCATATTCACATAAATAACATACAATCTCAAGCATTTAAGAATATAATTCAAGTTACACGAACTTACCTCATTGCTTGTTTGTGTTTATAATTTCATTAATTTCATATCTTTTCTTTTCCACGATCAAGTCTCATATTTGAGTCGTCCGGATCTTTATAAATAAATTTGATCATCATTTTCATTCATTTCATATTCTAATGCATTTAATTAATGCTCTAGGAAAAATTACCATTTTGCCCCTAAACTTTTAATTAATGACGATTTCATCCTTTGGGTCAGGAAAATAAAATTCTTGCAATTTAATCTTTATTTCCAGCTATTATTCTCATATATATTGATAACAATCCATGAATTCTATAAAATATCGAATTTTTCATAATTTCAACACTTTTCAATTTAATCCCTAAAACATGTTTTCCCAGATCTTGAACTAAATTAATAATTTCATTCAATTTTGTAATTTAAATAATAAAATAATCCATTTCATGCAATTTGGTCATTTCTGACATGTTTACAAAATTACCCATAAAATTTTACTTTTATTCAATTTAGTCACTGAGCCTAAAATATGCAAATTAGCCATGCTAGATGAATATTCATACATATTTTTCCTCCTCCTCCTCTCCATTCCACATCCTTAATGTAGATAACACACTTGTAAGTAACATTATCCATAATTTTTATTATTTACTTTTTTGAATATTCAAGCTGTCTATCTGCATCATAGTCACTAAATTATTTATATATGGATCTATAAAACTCCAAACTAATATCTGATAATTTTCCCTTCATTATCTTTTAAAATTCCATCATTGAGTCATCATTTAATTTGGTAAAATTGTAATTTAGTCCCTCATAGTTCTTCATCTATTCAATTTGGTCCTAATTCATCCATTTTCCTTAGTTTCTAGATCATTCCACTCTTAAATTATTTACACTATTGGTCCTTCAACTTTTTTCATATTTACACTTTAACCCCTCAAATTATGAATATTTACTCTTGTGCAATAAAACTTTTCTCACTTTTACAATTTAGTCCTTTCTTGAATTAATATATCATAATATACTTCTCAATATTGACATAACTCAAAATTTCCCTTTTTGTCACTTTATTTCCTTATTTTACTATATCAAGGATAATATCTTACTGTAAAAATTTTTAGGGTATTACAGCAACAACTTCAGCCGATAAAACCTCATGTTTAAAAATTCTTACTTTAGATCGAGTAACCATGTGATGAGTACTACCCATACTTAGAGGAATAGATGGAACAGTCGGAGTGACTGTGATCGGGGTGAGATGACTTGTCTCTGCAAACGAGGTAGACAAATGGTTCTGCTCACAACCAAGACCCAATTTAGCCTAAGAATCCACTGGTTCTGATGTCGTGGCACGAGAATTAGGAAAAGTAGGAGACAAAGGCTCAGTAGGCGACGACTAGTGGGTCTAGCAAACAAGGGCCAAATAATAGGAACATACATGGAAACATACCGACTAGTCTGGGAAAGAATCATAATATTCTTAGGGAACAGAAATAGACGTTTGTCAAACACAATGTGGAGAAAAAAAACAACCTTACCATCCGATGTAAGATAGTGATAACCTTTATGCTGATAACTATACCCTAAAAACCTGCACGGTTGATAACGAAATTCCAATTTGTGAGTACCAAATGGATGCAGATATGGAAAACAATAACACCCAAACACTCGCAAATGATCATACGTAGGTTCCTGTCTATGAAGAACCTGATAAGAAGACTGACATTTCAGAACTGGGGTAGGTAGGCATTTTATAAGATGACAAACACAACAAAACGCATAACCCTAGAAATCCATAAGTAAATTCGATTGGGCCAAAAGAGTAAGACACATTTTAAAAATGTGTCTGTGTTTTTATTCAGCTACACCATTCTGATCGGACGTATGTGGGCATGATAGTCTATGAACAATCCCATATTTTACCAGAACTATCGTGAATACACAAAACTCACCACCCTAATCACTTTGAAATTTTTTAATATTTTTCCCAAACTAATTTTTGACCAATTTCTGAAACTGAACAAAATAATCAACGGCCTGAGACTTACGTCGAATGAGAAAGATCCAAGTAAAATGACTACACATGTCGACAAACAAAACATAATACCAATTATTTCCACAGGCAACAGACGCAGGTCCCTATAAGTCGGAGACAACCAAAGTAAAAATATCAGTATATTCAGTAATAGAGTTTGAAAAGGGCAATTTCTAGGGCTTGCCCTTTTGACATGCAATGCAAATATTATCAAGACACTTTTTATTAGAAACAACTTGACATTTATCTAGAACTATTTTAACAACAGGGGTAGAAGGATGACCAAGTTTGCGGTGCCATAATGCAAAAACATCACCACTGTCAGTGTGAGTCTAGAACCTAATGTTGTGAACAGAAGGAACCGCATTATTTGGAACAAGAGCAACTGGCAAAAAATGATAGAGCCCATCACAAGTGTAACCCTGCAGTAAAATTTCCTGAGTCTGAATGTCCTTAATAACATAACAAGACGGGTGGAATTCAAAGAATACATTTTTTTTCATTAGCAAACTAAGAAATAGACAGCAGATTCTCCTGTATATTTGGCATGTAGAAAACATTAAACAGACGAAGCAGCTTATTCTTCGTAAGCAAAATAGAATTCCCAACACAGAGATTTTTGTAGGAGTCCTATCATCCATTAAGAAATGATATATACCTAAGTATAACGTAAACTCGTTCAAAGCAGAGGCCTCCCGACAGATATAGTGCATAGCCCCCAAATCAGGATACCAAGACGAAGTCCCTACAGGCATAGGAATGTAAGAATTATCATTATTAAAATTAGACCCATATTGAGTCGTATTAACATTGGATCCAAAAGTGTTCAAGATATCAAGTGCATGGAAATTAGGAATGCGGGGCAACCCAGCACACGGTGAGGAATCAAAATCAACAATACACGCCCTTGGTTTTGTTAACCATAGAACATATGATCCATTATTCGACCTAAAAACATTGCCATTTATGGGCCTAAGCCCTTGTCTTCAACCAAGTGGTTCTTCAAAACCAACACAGTTAACATTCGACCTAAGTAGGGAAGAACCATTTCCAAAATTATGGCCTGCACTATTCAGCCTAGCAGGGCCGTATAGCCCAAATTGATGGCCTGATATAGTTCACCTAGTGACGCCAGTAGCTGGTCCTAATTGCTGGCCTAATCCAAATGGCCTAATAAGGCCATCAACTTGCCCAAAGTGCTAGCCTGATCAAACATAGGGCCCAAATGTCAGGCCTATCCCATCACTCAAAACAGAAGCAAAAGGGTTAGTAAAAACCCTAGCATTCGTCATTTGTGGGATAGCATTTGGCAGTTGTAGGAACCCTCCCGACCAGCAACCAGGAGTGCAAATTGGTGCCGCCGCCAACGAATAACCATGAAACTGTCCAGGCACACCAAAACCATCATCACTCGAACCCTGGTCAACACGAGTAGTTGAAGCCCAAGCTGGCGGAGCTCACACCTTCGTCGAAACAGAAAAATTGATGTAGTGCCGATATCGGCCATAGATCTGGCACTAGATTTGAGAACGAAAGCATCTCCCACGGCCACCAGTGGGAGGATGACCATCATGCACGAGTTCAACCGCCATTTTCGACGGAGCGACCTCTACCAGATGGGCATAGAACGACACCTCCTGCACCGCATGAGTCTGGCGATTTTCGTACTCCAAAAGTACATCAACAAGCTTTTGCATTGGTAGGGTTTCTGATGAGAAAGACGCGAGAGTGAGAATGGCATCATAGTCTGACGATAAGCCCGCAAGAACGATTTCCACTTTTTCAGCCTCTGAAATTCGAGATCCAAATGCTTCGATCAACTCACGTGTATTCTGGATCTTAGCAACATATTCTTTTATCATCATCGTGCCTTTCTTAATGGAGTGCAAGTCATGTTTGATATGAGATAATTTGGCTCTAGTGACAGCAGCGATCAGACTATTTGTAGTGTTCCAAACATCGCACGCTATCTTGGCAGCTGTAAAACAAGACAAAAGAGGACTACTAATCGTAGATAGCAACCAAAAGGCAAGTAACTTATCTTGTTATATGAACAATGAGGCTTCTGGATTCAAAACCAGAGGCCCCTCCGAAGATGACACAAACCGCGATAAACAAGTAATTTCCTTTCTAAAAATCCTGTCAACTCATATCCTTCAATGATCAAATGGATATGCTGCTGCCATGGAACAAAATTACCTTCATCCAAATTTACAGTGTCATGTCCAGGAAATGACTGAACTAGCCGAGCGCCTGTGAACGAGGGACTACTATGATCAGCAGAAATAGAATCAGTAGAGTTACCCATGGATGCACAGCAAGAGCAATTCTCTAGGACTTAGGTGACTGATACCATGTAAGTATATACAAAGAATGATTAACAGAAACAAATGAATGAATACACTGAGAAATAGACCAATATTATTTTCTTAACTTTATTCAGTACATCAAGAGTGTTTATATAATGTGCATAAGTAACTACTGCTAACAACTTATATGAACAGCTCACTAACTGTATAACAACCTACACATAACAATCTGACAGATTCTTCACTATACTCTAACATGGTATTTTCATCAAATCTGTTTAAAAAAATAATTTGAAAAAAAAAAAGAAGGTTGATGATCGAAAAAAGTTCAAAAATACAATTAAAACTATTTTAACAGAACATGTGAATATTAGTGGCTAAACTTATAATTAAGCTTTTTTTTATTTTTAGCCGGGCGGGGGATTAAAAGAACAAAACTAGATTAAACAACTCATGTTGCTGCCAAGAAGTTGCTTGCATTTGAATTTCCCACATACGTAATATTTGTCTTCTGCAAATAGTCATACCGGGCTTCTCCAGGTAACCATGGTGAGCTTCTCCGAATAATCATAGTGAGCTTCTGTGATACATTTTTTGTGGGGTCCACAGACTTTGACTATTTATTTCAGCAAAAGAGAAAGGAATTGCAGAGCTAATGCTGCAATAAATTGACCCAAGTTAGAAATCAAACATTTCCACCAACTACTTTGTATGCTGTAAAATATCTGTAACAAGTAAAAATGAGAATAAGAAGTTACCCTTGCCCTATATATCAACTGCTTTAACTTTTAAATTTTAACCTTTAATTCTTACAAAATCGAAAACTTGGAAAATATGGAGGACAAGATAAAAGAAGAAAATACTGAAATAGTTTACGTGTCAAAGCTGTCGCACAACCCTCAAATTTTATAAGACTCTGCCTACACTCCTATTCTAGCAGTTCGTTTATGTATGCATTATAGGGGCTAAATTAGGAAAAAAAAATTTAAGGATAAAAATAAATTTTTAATTAATAAATTTAATTTAAGTATCATGTAAAATATTTAAATTAGTATTTAAAATCTATTTAAAGTGTTATAAACTATCATTATTAGGAGATAATAAAATTCGTGACAAAATAATAATATAAATTATTAAAACATAAATAATTAAATGCAGTTAACGTTTTACACTACTTTTCTTTTCTTTTCTTTTCTTTTGGGCGTTGGACTACTAAAAGCAGAATTACTGGGGTCCGCACTGATCAACAAAAAAAAAAAAAAAAAGTAAATGGGACTTAAATGGGACTTGATATTCTTCCACATTCCACAAGTTGTATAAATAAGACCACCTTTCAAAGCCTTCGTTGCTTAGGTAAAACAAAGACTTCTTATTATTCCCTGAGATTCACATATTTCTTTTTTAACGTAATAAGCTCTGAAAAGCAATGGAATTTTCTAAGAATTCTTCATCATCAAGATTTTCGTTGGGTTTTTCCGGGCATATGAACATGGAAGGTGACACTAAAATTATGGCATTGATCCAGCTTGCCGGCATCTCTGTTCTTTTTCTGTTCAAGCTCGTGTTTGATTGCATCAAACGACGAAACCGTCCCACTGTCACTTCAAATCCTCTTGCTACTATCTCTGCGGAGGCCGACGTTGATTTACAACTTTCCTAGATTATTCGAAATGTATAATGTTAAAAACGTTCATTTCTCTTCTCTTTCTAGCATTTTTATAAAGCATATAATGTTAAGGAATTTTTATTTCTATCTTTTCGTTTTTTTACTTTGACGACAGCCTGATTGTTTGGTGAGATATAATTTTATAAATTATAAAAAAGTTAAATAAAAGAATTTTTAATTTAAGGAACCGGGACTGGTCCCCTTAGCTCCGCCACAGGAGACAATATTTAATCATGAGTTTTCCATAAAGAAAACAATATTAGTTCATTGGAAATCTTATTTTCACTTATTCCTTAAGTTATTGTATGGATGACTAGAGTTACTCAAGACTCATTCATTCAAAATTCATGGGCTCTCAATAAAAATTTTAACGAATAGTTACTGTTTAATAAAATGAAATTTAAAATGGCTAAATCATAGCCATAGGCAATATATTTATTATAATTTAATGAATTAAAATTTATTTTATTATAGAAAAATAAGTTTTTTAAGTAATGTATTTATCTACAGAACATTCCCCATGGGGCGGTTGGTACGGTAGCTGTGATCGAAGGAGTTGGTGTTAAATGATAGAATAATGTTGGGTCCTTTTGCTGCTGGGATTTTTTTTTTCTTCTTTTTGCTTTAGGTGTTAGATGATAGAATAATGTTTGGGTTAGATGATAGAATAAAGTATGCAATTGGTTAGATTCATTCAGCACGCCACGTGTATGACTCTAATATTTTTTAATCTATTTGGAGCTTCTTTTTTCCTTTGAAATTTGCGCACTTTTGCAAAAGCAATGAAAAAGCAAAAACTAGCTTATATTCCAGCTCGATAAAAGATTATATTAATTTATTTATAAAATTAATTTATCACGTGAATGGCTTAGCCATTCCTACCTTATTCAACACAATAAAACCACTCAAACTAGCTTTTAAACATATTCCAGTAATGTACAAAATTATTATTCTTCCTTTTCTACCATCTCACATCCTCTTCAGCTTCCCATCGGAGATCTTTTCAACAAATCTCAAAGATAATTGGGTGAGTATGAAATTTCTCTATTTTATTTAAACTTTCTCTTCTTAACCATTCTCGTTAAGTTAAATCCTATAACAATATACCTGTGTAGAACCGTTTGGAGTGAGCAAGAAGAAGAGGGGTTTGAAAGAACAACAGCAGCAGCCATGGCGAAGAAGATCAGCGTAACAAAGAAAGCCTTGATTCCAGGTTCAATCAAACCCTCAAGAATGTCCAAAGGTACCTCTTTCTAATCGTTCCAATTTCCCATTACTTTTCTTCCTCTATTTTCTTTCTGGTTTCTCAATGTTTGAATCTGGATTGTTCTTTTTTCATTGGATTTAGAGAAATACCTTTTGATCTTTCGAATTTCAGTTTTGATTCTGAATTCACGCGGAAGATTTTTTCCTCTTCAGCGGGAAATTTTGAATTCGCAAAAAATTTCAATTAGGTTTATTGGGTTTAATTTGTTGCGGTTTGCACTTAAAAACGCCTTTTGGGAATTAAAGCCAGATCTCACAAGTTCTACTTAATGGCATAACCCAGTTTCTCTTCCTTCTGGAAGATGATCCTTTCGTCTTTGTGCTTAGATCATAGTATTTATCTATTTTTCCCTAAAAACGTCTGATATTTTGGTGTATGTTGTAATTTGATCATGGCATTGTTGTTGGGTAATCATAGGCATCACAGGGGTTCAAAAGGGTTACTCCTTGTCTTTTAGCTTGGTTTTCCTGATAATGAAAAGGACAGTTACTAAACGTGGGGAGTTCATAAAGGTTATGGAACAAAAATGTTACAACTTGTTTGCCCATGCTTATGAATGGTAATATTGCTGAGCTTGGATTTCTTAACGTAAATTAGTTGAAATGCTAACATGGGTTGCGGTGCGTAAATTGGCTGAAGATCAATGCTAACATGGGTTGCAATGTTGTTTTTCTTTATGCAAATCTCTCTTTCGCTGTTAAGAAGTCAAATTGAAAAAATTTCCTCTGCAGTAAAGTTCCCTTGTCGTGTTATATAGCCTTTATTACCTTGCCTATGTGGATTTCGAAATTTATGGTGGTTTTTATTATCTTAAGTGTAAGAGCAAATGCTACGACTACATGTTAATAAAATCTTTGCTTCATGCACTTGCTTACTCCATATTTATTGCTTCATCAACAAATAATAATTTTCTTTTGTGCCTCTTTTAATGTTGCTTAAGGGTCGCTGTATTCCTGGTAAAATATTATTGACCAGGTCAGATATTCTTGATGATTCAGGTTCACAAGAATGATCTCCTAGTTGTCAAAGAAGGTTCTCACAGAACGATGCTGGTACAAGTGATGACATGGACAAATCCGTGGAGGTCAGGTTTAGAGTGACTGTAGTATCTTTCATGTATTCTATTACAACAATACGGGAAGATGATTTAGTCTTGTACTAGTGTGGCTTTAGACTTCTTTAAAGGTTCGTGATTTTAGTAACTGAAAAGCATTCCTTTCATTTAGGGAGGGGTCAGAAATACAAATAATTGTGATGGTAATACGACTGTTAATAAGTTAACATCTTCATCCTCAAAGAATGAGGATGCTGCCCATGAAGTCCAGAACTCTGCAATGGGCACAAGAACTACAGATTCTGCCAGGGTTACGAAGTTCACTAAAGAGCTCTCAGGACAAATGGTCATATTAGGTACCATATATACTTTATTGCTTCCAGAATGATTTCACAACCTTTATATGTATATATGATCATACTTTTGATTTGATTATCATGGAAATACTTTATTGTTATACGTAGTTTTGCCAATTTTGACAATTGAAATCTGTTTAATCCTTTGAAAAATAAATAGATATATAAATTCTGTTTAAAACCATAGAAAAATACTTCTTCCCATAAGCTTTGATGCCCTGCTTGTTCTTAATGAGCTTAGCAAAGTTCAGCTCAGATCATGTTATTGCTATTGATAGTCACAAGTAACAAAACTTGGCAATTTGCCGAACATTTTTGTTTTAATTAGAAGCATTTATAGCAACCATGGTTGCGTTCCTGTTATTGTTTTCTGTCAGAGAAGCTCAACTATGAGAGATTGTGAACCTGTTCTCAAAGGTGGTATCCCACCCATTAAAATGATCTCAATATACCATTCATTTTTCATTTCCATGGTATCATATGGTTCTGACTAACCTGTCCTTGAGCCGGGTCACCCGGCCCAATTCGAAGGTTCACTTGAAAAATGGAAAGATTTGAATAAAAATATAAAACCGAAAAATAGGTTTGGTTAAAAATTAAAACCCGTTTAAAAAATAGGCCACGCATTGAGTAAGCCATTTTAGCATAAACTTGGCCCGGCTTAGCCTAAATTTACATAATTAAAAAAAAATCTGGTGTTTTTTTACTGTTTTAATTTTTTTTTGGTTATATTCTCATTATTTTTTTACCATTTCACTATTATATCTTTATTATTTTATTTTTATTGTCTAGATATTGTAGTAAACCATCTTTTATTTTTACTATTTTAAAGATATTTACTTGTTAAATTGTACATATCTTAATTTTATTTAAGTATACATATTTTTTAAAATAATATAAAAAATTAATACAAGTGAGTTGGACTCAAATTTTAACATTTTTAACTGAATTGAATTTTAACAAAATTTTAAGTTTATTTTTTAAATCAGGCCTAACAAATAGGCTGAAATTTTAATGGCCTGAAATTTTAATTGGGCCAAACCTAAGAACAAGTTTAGTTTTGACTCACCATGAGTTACAAATACTGTATTAGCCAAGCAGATTTTGTCACTGGATGACTGGTCATGATACCGCTGCTGTTGACACCAACTGAAGCATTGGCAAATCATAAACTTCTCACCTTCAGCAAGCTCTGCACCAATTTGGACATATTAGTACTAACCACAATGCTAAGCTTACATGTTTCAAATATATATTTTAACAAGGGAGAGCTCTCTCTTTCGTTGATAGTGCCCAATGCCAAAGAACATGACAAAATTCGAGAATTCTCACCGAGTTATCATGATGCATTCATACTACTATGGTTCTTGTTCATTCCGCACGGAAATAATGCTGATTCACCATCTCAAAATACGTCCCGATAAAAACCAGCTCATTGTTTATTTATTTCCATTCTTCATCCCAATTGATAGTCCATGATAGTCAAATAGTAAATCAATTGATATAGAAATAGCTTTCTTGTGATTAAGAGATGAAATTAAAGAAAAAATTAATGGTTTCACCTACCCCTTGTTTGTATTTCTTGTAGTATAAGATTTAAGTGTAGAATCACAAATAATACACCCTTATTATTCTGAAGAGAAAGAATATCTGTACAACAACAATAATGGTGACCCCATGGTACCTTGCCCGGATTCATCTAAAACACAGTTGGCTCCAACCTGCGATGCACGAATAACTGGTATGTTACTTTGGGCAGTGATGGTTCCCGGCATCATTCTGCAAGTAACATATATTTTCACCAGGCAAGAATTAACTTTGGTCTGAAAGCCAGTAGAGTTGTGTCTTTCATGGGACATAACATAACAAATTAAATTCTCTTGGACCGTTTGATGGCATTCCTTAGCTCCACTAAAGAGGGAAGAGGCTTAGGCACAGGCGCATTCATTGACCGGTACAACTTTCGGAAGTTTTCACTGTAGCCCTTTGGATATCCGATAGAGTAAGAACACTTGTTAATTTCCTTCCTTGTCAGATTCTCACATTGCATTGTAGTCTCATCAGCCTGTTTGCTTTCATATCTGTACTCATGGTAAGTATCCCATCTCATCTCCTCACTTTGCATAACAGTTTGAACTGCATCTAACTTGTTCTCTAATCTTTCCTCGAAAGTTTCCGTAGTCACCAACTTCTTACATTGCAGTGCAGAGCCTTCTGCCATCAGTTCATTTTGCAATCTATTCTCAGAATCTTCATTGGTGTTTTGGATTATGACTACTTGCTTCATTTCATTGACAACATAAAGAGGGTTGTCTCTTGTAGATATGCATTTTTCCTCAGGTGGAAAATTAGGATCATGGAGGCTAAGCCTTGCCCGACCAAAAAGTGTTACAGGTGGCCTTTTGCTTGGAGGATCCATAATCAAGAGCCTTTTCTTGCAAGATGATACATTAATAGGCTGCAGTTCAGATTCTACACAAGTTAGGGTGGATACTTCAACCATGGGAGAACAAGCTACAATTTTGATAGGTGAATTTACTTGTGGACATGGTTCCATGTCAATGTCCAGAAGCTTCCAAAGAGAATCATCAGAATTTATGTAGGAATCAAAACAGTGCCTCCTAACATAATCCAACTCCATTGCTCGACAGCTGAGGGTTGTAGATACAACTCTTTTAGGAGCAAGAAGTTTCAAAGCCCACTCTAGTTCTTCCCTTGATGAGTGCATAGAATAACAGACATGCCAAATACCAAACTGATCCTTTATTGCTTCATTAAATCTTATCTTCCTTCGACTAACTGTTTCTAAACGCTCTTCCTCACATACATACCACATTGCTGAAGGTCGTATAATGAGGGGCTCATGTTGAAAATTAGCTTGGGCCTCTGCCAACATTATTGTTGCTCGTTCAGATAGTTTAGGGAAACCATCAAACACCCGGAAACGAGAAGTTGGATCTTCCGAAACGACTTCAGGAGCTATGATACTCAGTGATTGAAAATAATCAGGATTGTTTGCCTTATCAACATAAATCTTGGACCCAAAGGTTTTGGACACACTAGTCAGAATCTCTTCCTGACCCAGAAGGTCACATGTTAGATACACCACGGGTGCATTTGGATGCTTCCATATACAATTGATAACCTAATTCAAGGGTACAAAATGTTGTATCAACCAAAGTGTTAGTCAGTCCTCAAAGGTCAGTCAAAACAAAGATAAGAGAAAATATCAACAACTGAATAGACCCTCATGAAACTATGACACACTAAGACTAATAAAAATAATGACAAAAGAACAATTAAAATTGATATTTTAATCATATTTTTAGGAATTGCTAGTGAATGCCAATCCATTTCTTATAAACATTGTTGCCGTCTTTATGATATTATGATTGTTAAGGAATAATGTCAAATGGTGTTATTTTTTCGTTAGTCCTACAATCAAAATACAATGCGGCTGCTTGCATGTGTTCACTTCTGCCAGCTTCAGTGCATTATTAACAAAAGCAATATCTGAAATCTAATGTAAAATATTTCCTTATCTTAAGTTATAAAACATCACAATTAACAAGAAAAAAATGCAGAGGAATTCCCCCCACCGCCTTCCCCATTTGAAATGTAAGTGACTAAAGAAAATAGTGTCCACTTACGGTAGACAAATCCCAGTGGTTCTCTTAAGTAGGGGTGAGTATTCGATCGAGTCGAGTCGAGTCGAGTCGAATTGAGTCAAAAATTTTTGAGCTAGTCGAGTTGACAAATCTTATTTTAGCAACCGAACTCAGTTTGAAATTTTTTCGAATTGAATCGAATCAAGTCAAAAAATTTCGAGTCAAATCGAGTCGAGTTAACGAATACTATTATTTATACTTAATGTGGCGTTTAGATGGACTGATTATTTAACTAGTAAACGAAGTACAAGATTATTTAACTACATGAACAATATAATGATTTAGTCTTTTAATTTAACGAGTAAACATTTATCAAAACGACGTAGTTTTACCTTTTTAACTTAATTATTTTGAATTTTAAATTTTAATAAAGTAAACATTTATCAAAACTACGTAGTTTTGTCTTTTTTTATTCGGATTTTCGGATAACTCGAATTGTGTAATTCATATTCGAGTTAAACCAAAAAACTTAATTTTTTATTTGAGTTGATCCGAATAACTTGATTAACTCAAATAACTCGAACTATTTAATTCAAAATTTGAATTTTTTATCGAGTTTTTTGAACCGAATCGGATTTTGCTCACCCCTACTCTTAAGTTGGTACCGCATTCATGAGAAATGAACAATAAAAACATTCTAAATTCCAATTAGGCCTACAATGACAAGACAATTAAAACGAAAACCACTAAGAAAACAAGGACTACCTGACGGATTGCTGAATGCTTGCTGGGTAGATTTTGAGAGAATCTACCAAAAGTGCAGTCTAGAAAAACATAATCAAAACAACATTGTGGCTCTTTTCCTTTCCTGCCAATATACTTCTCAGGTAAATTTTGGAGGCACTCTGGGGTGAGTCTACAGTCTCCGGTATGCAAGATGTTACCAAAACTGCCTTCAAACAAGAACATAACTGCTCCTGAAATTCATACTATATGTCAATACAAATTTTTCTCAAATCACAATAGGTTATTCATATAGAGATAATTACCAAACCATCCCCAAACCACACACCACTTCATAAAAGTAGAAAGCATCATCTTCAAAATTTTAAATTTCTAAAATTCAAAGACAACCAAAGCAAGTGTCATGTTTTCAACGATGTTACCTGACTCTCCACTTTCCCTCAAGTACCTATGTCTGACACATAATTTGGAAACCGATATAGGTATGATCCTCTAAATATATGCAAAAACTTATAAAAAACTGAGAATACCTATGTTGAACATATATCAGCATCCAACACTCACCCATGAGTCCAGGTAACATAAAATCTATCAAGTCAGAAGCTCAGATGCTTGAATCCATTCTTATATAGAAATTTATCAGTAAATTGTGAAGAGATTCTTCTTCTAATTCAATGAGAATTGTCTGCTATACTAGAAATCCAATACTCTTTATCACAAAAGACCAACTAGAGTACATCATGACAAGTAGTGATCTCTAGATATTATCCAGATCAGTACTACATGGGAACAATAACGGAACTAATGCAAACATCAAGATCCTCTTCAAAAGCATACATTAAGTTAGGATGCAAACCATTACAAATTTCCTTTTATTATTATTTTTGTTACTTGCCTTTTGTTATTAGCTTTTAACTTGCAAAATAATTTGTTATAAGACAAAAGCAACAGGATAATTGATTTAAAAGGAAAATGGCCCCAAGATAAAACTGATTGCAACATCTTTTCTTTTTTTTCAAATAAATGTCAAGCCAACTAAAATTTTAATTCTCAAAACTATAGAATTCACTCTAGCATCCAAACACACTTGTTGCCTTGTTGCTTTTGAAAATTAAGATAAATAAATAACAATCAGACAGAGTCCTTTAGTATTTTGTTTGCATAAGCAAGGACAAAATTCTATAATTGTTGCCATACATGAACCCTATAAAAGAAAATTCTTAACTTAAAGCCATATCACAACAATCAAATTTCAAACAACCCAATGCTGACAGGTAATCAACAAAGAATTCCCAAATAATAAATCGATAAAAAAAAACAAAATAGACCAAGAAATCAATCAAATGAATAAATTACCAGGACAATGATTAGAATCAAAAGCTGTAACCTGAAATTCCCCATTCGGGTCGTTGATAACAATGGATTCCCCTACTTCAATTCCCACGAACAAAGAATCATCAAGCTGCCAAACCACGAAAAAAAAAAGAAAGAAAAGGATCAGTTAACAGAAAAAAAATATTCTCCAAATTCCAAGACCATGATAAAGAAAAAGGCAAAACCTGAGGATAGTGTAGAAGAACAAGGGATTTGGTGAGATGAGTTGAATAAATTGGATAGGAAAAGTGAGAGGAAATGCCAGAAGTATGATCTTTATGAGCATGGGTCAAGAAATGGTGCCTTTTTCTCTTCGAAGATGGACTGAACGTGTCCACTGAGAAAGGCAGCCCTTTGGGCATTTCGATTGGCATCTCTGCTTGATGATTATTTGATTATGGCTGGGAAAATTCATGTGAATTTGGGGCTCTTTATATTTGGATTTTCTTCCCTCAAAGCTTCCACAGGAAGGAAGATAAAAGAGGGAAAATGAAGTATTTTATTACGGAATTGAGTGGGAAACTGGAATTTGAGAATCGAAGAAGAGTAGTGATCAGCTGCATCTGGCTTTTATTATACTTACTTAAAACCGACTCTCTCTTACAGGGCAATAGACCTGTCAATGGGTTGTGCTTATCTCGGGCTGGCCTGGCCCAAATTTATAGTATATTCTTTTGAAAATATTTTTATTTAAATTTAATTATTAAAATATAAAATAATATATTTTTATTATATTTAGTGGATCGAGTTCGAGCCTATTGTAAAATCGAGCCTTGATTTCATCTAATCCAACTTATGAACATTAACCTAAAGCTCAAAACTCATAATTCTCATACTAATTACGTCTAGAATCATAATTAAACTCCTGAAATCGAAATAAAATATTTCAAAATATATTGCAAAGCTAAGAGATAGTTTTTCCATATGTACAAAGACATCTAAACTAAAAAATATTTGTATCTCATCCAAAAATACATTACAAATTGGCTTATCTTCCAAACTTGAAAATTTATCGATTTTGGCAAATTTAACTAAATATGTTTCATCTCATCCGTGCATGCATCAAATTTGTATAGGCTAAGATTAGTTGATACGATAGAATTCAAGTCAAATTCTATTAGGCCCTTATATTAATAGGGAAATTCATTTTGGTCCTTCCTTTATTAAAAGAAAGTGCTTAAAGCAATCTTGTACATTAAGAAATAGTCCAACTTAGAACACTATGCAGACACAAATTTCGCATCAAATATTAACTTAAAAATTTAGAGTCAAATTTATTGATAACTTTGAAAGAAGTTACAATATTTGGATATTTCTTAATTACAATGAAAATTCATTTGATTCTTCTCTCCTATTTGGCTTTGATCCAACAATCATACAGACTTGATCTTAGAAAGATGTGGTTTGGTTCAAGGGTCGTCAAGACTTGATCTTGAAGTTGAGTTTGGTGAGATGCTTGCTCGATAATATGATTTAATTTGATTCAAATTGCGTTGAGACTTGATCTTGAATCAATGATGTTCGCTTCAATGGTCATTGAAACTTGATCTTGGATGGTTGAGTCTACTCAAAGGGTCGTCAAGACTTCATCTTTAAAACAAGTTTTGCCTCTTTTTTGTTGGTGCAACCGAATCGGATTGGGGAGAGCTTGTGTTCAAAACTACTATGGCATTCATCAAATTTTCTTCGAGTTCTTCGATTTCTTCAAGATTTTTTGAGACATTGTAGAGAACTTAAAGTCTTCAAAATCTTTCCTTCAGAGAACTTCTGAAGTTGTCGAATGGCTTAGAGGTGACCGCTTTTTATAAAAGCCAATGAAACAAATAAAGATAGTTTTTTTTTAGATTTAACTTCTTCATTTGAGTGTTTTATAAGAATTAGCTCTTTTATTTATTATTTATCTCAAATTAATTTATTTAATTAAAGTTAAAATAATTGCTAAAGAATATAAGTTCTTTATAAAAATGTTCTAAAAATACAATAATAACATATGATGAGTCTAAAATAGAGGTGATCATGGGCCGGGCCAAGATAAAATTTTAGGTCCATCTACTAGGCCTGCCCTACCAAATATGGGCCTAAAATTTTATCCAAGCCCGGCCCGAAATAAAATTACTAAGCCCGAGCTCGGCCCATATTAATTTTTTTTCTTATTTTATTAAATAAAAAAATTTAAAAATATAATAAATCAAATATATTTAAAAACATAAAACAAATATTAAAACAAATAAAAATAATAATAAAACAATTCTTAAAACAATACACAAATTAACAATATAATAAAAATAGTTATATTAAAATTTAAAATAATTTTAAAAATTAAAAAATATATATATTAATATATAATTCGGGCCGGGCCCGGGCCAAAAAACTCTTACCCGAGACCCGGCCCGTTTTCTAAACGGGCCTCATTTTTTTGCCCAAGCCCATTTTTCGGGCCTATATTTTTACCCAAACCGGGGCGGGCCTTCGGGCCGGGTCGGGTCTCCCGGCCCATGATCAACTCTAGTCCAAAAGTTCTTCCTCTAGCCATTGTTGCAAAAATTTCATTAAATCATTGACATGTACGGTTAAATGGTGACATCAATTTTTATTAAGTAGATCGTTGACATGACATTTTTATAAAAATATTTTGTATTATATGTTATGTCTTCAAATATTTTAAAATTAAAAAATGATAAATTTATAATTATTTTCAAAAATTAAAAAGTAATATTTTTAAAATAACAAAAATATCATTAAATTTTCAAAAGTATAAAGAAATCGAAAAATAAAAATTAATTAAAATTTTAATATAATTAAAGGGATTATAAAAAAAATATCCACATTTATTGACGTGGCATATAAAATGAAGTAATCCATATCATAAAAAAATCATATTAGCCGTCCATTTTAATAAAAATATGATATGTCGTCATTTGGTTGTATATATATTGATTTAACAGAAAATTTGCAACAACGTCCTAATTTAAACAATTTATTAATGTACAAGAATTGATTTAAACCGTTAACTTGTAGTAGAGGGATTAAAATGAAATTCTGTTACTAACATAGGGACCTCTACTTGAACTGTAAAATTCTCTTATTCTAATTTTGGGTCAAATTGTGGGAAAGTCCTTATACTATGCATTTTCAACCATTTTAGTCCTACTTTAATTTGATAATTTGTATTCCCTCAAGTAAACTTTTTTTTTTCACAAATTCCATCAAATAGCTTGTCTTTTTCAGACATGTGATGTGGTTATAAATATATATACAATATTTTTTGCACATTGAAGAAAAATGACAAAGAAAAAGAAAGTTGTATAATATTTGTCAAATTAAACTTAAAAATTTCAATAAGCACATGTCATCAGTGGCAGAGCGAGGGGTCTTACCCCTAAAATGGAAAAAATTTTCATTAAGGACCTTTATAATTTATCAAATTTTAAATTAGTAAAAATATACAATTTAAATAAAAATTTGATTGAATCTTTTAAAAATTATAAATATATAGACTATTAAAATGGTAAAATTACATTTTTACTATCGTAAAAATATACAATTTAATTCCACCAAAAAAAATTTTCTGACTCTGCCATTGCATGTAATGGAATCATAAGTTTTTAAAAGATATATCATGTCAAATCATTTGATAAAAATAACGGGAAAAAAGTGGTCACGTGATTAAAACACATATTTAAAAACATAGAAGAATTAGAAATAATCAAATTATGCCATTAACCTTTTGATCAAGTGACAATTCTATTGCGTTTTATAACATTAGAGTTTGAGTTCAATTCCTAATAACCCTATCCTTACTTCCGATTAAAAAAAGAAAATAAAAACCCGAATGATTTAAATCTAAAACCTCAAATCTAGTTTAATGTTCGAAACTGTATATTATTTGCATTAAGTTCAAGTATCAATATTCAATTTGGGTTCAAGTTGATTAAATTATTTGCTTGATATCCAAATCACTAAATATTTGGATTTAAGAAGTATAAATATTTTGTTTAAATAAAAATTTTAAAACTAAAGATATCTAAATATATTATCTAAAAATAAAGCTAATATATTGGTTTGAATCCTAAATTTTATCCAAATACGTAAAAAGAAATTCAAATCTTATATCTCCAAATCCGTATTATGATAAATTAAATCAGTTAAAATATATAATATTAACATATATGTATATTAAAATTATATTTGGAGATGGTTAAATTATATATTCTATTAAGAAACTAAATATGGATTTATATGTATGAAAATATAATTTCAAAATTTTGGTAAACATTAACATCAATGTATGTATCAATAAGTATCACAATAGAAAAGATATTTTTGCCCGCAAAGTTATATGAGAAAAATTCAACCAAGTCCAGTGCAAATTGATATTAATATTATGGGCAAATTTCCAATCCATCTAAATATATCAATAAAATAATAAAAATAAAGTTATCAAGTTTTAGAGTTTGGGTTTTAGATTTAGGATTCGAGATTCAATTTTGGGGTTCAAAATTTTGAATTTAGGGTTCAAGTTTAAGGTTCAAGTTTAAAAATTACTAAAATTATGTTTCAACAATGTAGAAATAAATTATTGAAATGTCATTAAATAATTAGAAAAGAATACAAAATAATGTGACACCCTTATTTAATTTTTTACTAAATAATTTGTATTAAAAATAGTTTAAAAAATATTATATAAATTTTTAAAAAAATAATTAAAATATAATCTAAAAATCTTAAAAGACAAATCAAACAAAATTATTAAAGTCGAACCGAAGTGGATCCTACGGACATAATCTCAGCTACTGTATAAAAAGCAACGAAAAGAGAGGAGACATTTTCAAGGCACGTTATTCATGGAGCCGCCTTTCTTATCTGGAACAATGCTAACTTTGTCTGGTTATAAATATGAATGGCCACATTCATTCATTCATTTATATTATATCCTCATTCAATGCCACTTGCTAACGTGACAGACAAGATGACTAGATGAGTCGCATGTACGGTCCCCAACGTGACATTTGCAGACATCAAAGCACGACCCTGTTTTCCCCCTCTACGTCACACAAGGCAAAACCCATTCTTGTTGATCATCTTTTTGCAGACATGATCACCCCTCTTTTACGAAGCATGTCTCCGTGCAAAGGCACAATACATGCCCCACTCCCTCACCCCTCGATTCATACCTGCTTCAAAATGAAGCTTCCAATCTGTAGCTAAACTCTGATGATTGGTAATGGTATTTGACTACTTTGATGAACTAGTAGTATACAACATCGTCAACGTTACAAATGAAAGTCATCACCTTCCATATACAACCAAAAATAATCAACAATATATATATGTTGTTACAATATAAAATACATTCTACCAGCTTCATCTTTTCCCATGCAACAAAAGTCCCACCGTCCCCCATATATTCACCATTCCGAGTATCCTTTTTAAGTTAATGTATTTGCCAGATTTACCAAAATAGGGAGTGGAACATTGATGATACTCTACCCTACTTCTATTTACAATAATCTCAAATAGGTCTTGTCCTTGGCGAGGTGCCTGGTGTTTGTACTTTTAGTTGTGGCGTTTCAAGCCAAGGATCATGAGTGTATCTCGGGTTTGGTCTTGATGTGTTCCCAGAGAAGTCGCCTAAGTTATGACCACTCTGTCCTACAAACTGATAAGCTGGATGAGGAGGAGAAAGAAAACAACTCCTGTGTGCTGGACCGTATCTTAAGGGGCTTGAACAAGGAGATACAGGCAACGATGTGATTGTTCTTGCGTTATCTCTGTGCACAAATACAAGATAGGCAACTTACTTAAGAACTTGATGCATGTATGCTAAGTAGAGAAAAATGAAACATTATATGTTAGATAGTTAGTACCTTGGGGTCCTCAGTGCTCTTGAGGTTGTAGCCATTCCCTTCGTCCCATAATCTCCATCAAATGAGAGGATATTATTTCTATTCGATTGCATTTCCAATATAGGCTGTTTAGAAAGTTAAAATAACAACAGAGATTAGCTTAAATCCGGCTTTAGTTACTTAAAAACAAACTTCAACTACATGAGTCTGTTGATATACAAGATATGGTTTAGAAATGTCTAAATTATCCGGATTAAGTGTTGCTATGAAAAGTGCTACTATTTGTTGAATTCAAATGTAAAGAAGAAAAAAAAAGCATAAAACAATAAAAGTTCAGAATGTGAGCGCAACAGTCATTTCATCTTCTAAAAGTGGGTTTAACCACAGAAGTAGGTTTCTATATGTGTAGCATCCATGTCCAAAAAACATGCTTGTATATTAAAACCAAGAAGCTGAAGTTGTTACAACAAGCATATTCTAATTAATCAGTTCAGAATGCGCTGGTGAGGTCTTCCTCACATGTATAAAAGTGAAAGTCTATGTAGTAAGTGGTAAAAAAAATCATAAGGGAACAAAAGGAATAGGAAACAAGCATCTTAAGATTACATACCGGAGTGCGGCTTCCATCAAATGTGTAAGGAAAAGCATCCTTGGTGATGCTGATGTTAGCAACTCTTGTAGTTGCTTGGTCACGAATGAAAGGGTGATCTAGCAGTTGAAAGGCTGTAGGACGTGCTGATGGGTCTCGTTGCAAGCAAAGCCTAATGAAACTTTTTGCTTCATTAGAAAGGCGATCAGGAATCTCCGGAACATCTTTGCTGTTTCCAATCTTAAATATTGCAGCCACCTGTTGAGTCCAGAAATATAAAAAGTTCTCCTCAACTCAAAGATAGCCAGAAAAATACATTATCTGAAAAATTGTTTGGAATTAATATGTCGTACCCCTTCATACTGACTCCATGGTGGTTTTGATGTTGCCATTTCAAGTATAGTACAGCCCAAGCTCCAGATGTCCACTGCAAGGTTGTAGCCATTTGTATTCATTACAACCTGAGATCAGAAAATACACGAGTGGGAAGAATAATTAGCACTAAAATAGCAGTCAAAAAGTTTCCAAAAAGAGAAAAAGGGAGTGGTTCAGTGATTAATATATTAAGACAAAGGAAAGGTGATACCTCTGGTGCCATCCAATAAGGACTTCCCTTGAACGAAAGCATTGTACCACAAGCTGATATCTGGTACAGAAGGAAATTAAATAAGTGGCCTATCTCAATCATTAACTGAAGAAAAAAAAGATGATAGAAAGCTGGGAAAAAAGAACACTGACATTTTCAGTTTTCATTTGAAGATATCCAAGCTAGATTTATCAATCTTAATTTTCAGCCTCCAGACAGGAAAAGGAAAAAAAAAAAAAAAAAAGAGTTTTTCTTTTTTTAATTCCCTAGCCATTTTCAGTTTTGATTCAAAGGTATCTATTATGTTAAATTTACATCAAAGCTTTAGATCTTCTGCCTAAAGACTACAATCAGTTCCGTAGACAGAAAAGAAGAAAGAAGAAAACATCAACTAATTTGAAAAGGGGTTTAAAGGATGGTCTAAAGGACAAACTTTTCTATAGTAAAAAAATGATTTCTTTAAACAAAATCAGCATCCCATCAACATCATTTGAAAGATAATTAACATCTTAGCCACGACTAATTTTGAAGGATAATGAAGCTTCAGTATGTAGGACAAAGCCCTTCAATTCCAAGATGATATTTGGTAACATACATGTTTTGCCATGCCAAAGTCTGCCAACTTGATTTCACCAGTAGGATCCACTAGTATGTTTGCCCCTTTTATGTCTCTGCAATAAGAAACCCACGGCTTTAAAACATAAGAATTAATATACAGCTTGAGCCTCCCTATAACAGACAGATGAGCATCAATAACTAAAACTACATCCAAGTACCTATGCACCGTATTTCTTCCATGTAAGTAAGCAAGCCCAGAAAGAATTTGTCTTGTATAGTTTTGGATAACAGGTTCCTTGAAGGCACCATATTCTTGAAGCAATTTGTGGATTGAACCACCAGAGACATATTCCAAGTAAACAGAGAGTGTTTCTTCACCCTGGAAAATAGCAATTAGATTTTACGAAGAAGCAAGGTCTATTTAACTGGTACAGGAGAAGGATGATCATTCTTCCTTCCCATTTCTTCCATAATGCAAGTGAATCATTTGCATGTTAGCAGTATTTAAAACTATACCAGTTCACTTCCGTAGTATCGGACGATGTTTGGATGAGATAGCTGATTCAACAAATTTATCTCCTGTTTATATTAAAAAGTATTAGAAAAACCAGACACTCCAATGCAGCAATTTGAAAATGGTTTCAATATCAACCGGTAAAAGGATATGGAAGGTTTGAATAATGTTGTATTCAGAAAGAACTAGACAAAATTATTACCTGGTTCAGTTGTTTGAGGCATTCTTTTGATGTCTGGTCATCAGAAACGAACCTGACTTCTTTTATAGCACACATCTGCCCACTTTCACTGACAAACATTGATACACAATAGTTAGAGAAGCATAAACTATAAACAAAATCTAAATATTTTGAATCTCAAGTCATAATGCTTGATAAATATCTTAGTTATGTTGCATATTAGCAGAAAGCATGACAACAACTATTTACGTTCACTAATAAATATCAATTCTTTAAGCATTTATGACTTTTGCAGTGTATGATAATTTATTTATCCAAAAAGCAAGTCCTACCTATTAAATCCAAGATAAACATGTCCAAAAGTTCCCCTCCCTAAGAGTCTCCCTTTACGCCATTTTGATAGAGTGCAAGGTGTGTTTTCACTCACTCCACTAGTTCTTGTGTTAGGCAAGGCAGAAGGACTAGTAGGGGAACCTGGTGGAAGAGGCAACTTATGACACATAGACTTCCCATCTTCCTTCTTCCCTGTTGGAGACTCGAGACTCACTCCAGATAATCGATGATGAAGCGGTGATGTTGGGCTGGTTGGACCTCTCGACCTCGGACCAGGGCTTCTAGACCTCACGTTGCTTCTATTTTCACCTTGGCCTCTCATGTCATTATATGACCTGTATTTTAGTTAATTACAGAAACTCTTAACCTCTGTCTGCAGAGCTAAATAGCATATCACAATTCTTATCTTTTGGCTCATTATAGAGTTATGATATATATTGCTTATAGATGTTAGAATCCAACACTATATCAATCAAGAATTACCTTCAATTTGGAAACAAAGTAGTTAATAATTTACAGAAGATAAGAGTTATAATGCCAAAACAAAAGAAGTTTGGCCCTTTGGGGGAAAAAGTAGAGTAGTCCTAAATTTAGTAAACAAAAACAAAATTTGGGAGGTTTGAACACCAAATTTTGAGAAAATATAAATCCTGTATTCTAATTCTAACCGAAATAAAGGGAAAAGAGAACCCATACCCAAAGTAAACAAACTCTGACAGAAAAAATAGAGAGAGAATTTCTGTTCCAAAAGCTGAAAAAAAATTAGCAGATGGCAGACCCAAAGGGATATTCTGATAAAATTATGAAAAAAAAATAAAAGGGGAAATAGAAGCAATCAAACTGACACCAAAGAAAGAGAAAAAAGAGTTTTTTTTTTTTTAATAATTAATCAATGACTGCTTTCTACCCGAAAAACAAAAAAACATGGCGACTGCTCCCATTAATTCAGAATAATAATAAATGAAAATTTCTTAAATTCTGAATCCAAATTATGTTAAGAAAGGGGAAAAAAGCCACCTGTAGGCAATGAATTGAACGGGATCATTTGGAATCTGATTATCTTCGGAGGAACCAGAAGAGCTAAAACTACAAACCGAAGGCGACCCAGATCCCAAACCCACAACATGATCACTTTGCAGCGAGGAGACAGATGGTGTAGGCAAAGGGATCCCTCTTTTTTCCCCTGAATCCGAATCGAAACCCGAAAACCCGGAAGAACCACTACCGGAAACAACAGCGCCGCCGCCGACGCCAAAATCCCTGCTCACGCGTGGCGAACTACGCGTGCTGAAAACAAGTCCTCCTCCATCATCGCAACCCTTTGGGTAGTTATTGTTCTTGTCATCGGTTGTTGCAGCAGGTGCTTTCTTTTTTCCAGAAGCGGCGGCGGTGGTGGAGTCGGTTTTAGTAGGTGAAAACTTGAGGAATCCGACGGAGGTACCACGAGGAGTTTGATTCCGAGGACTGTCTTCCTTGTTCTTACTGGACTTTTTACCCCACCAACCTGGCATCCTTTTTCTCTATCTATAATTCCTGTTTGTAGAAGAAGAAGAAGAAGAAGAAGAAAATGGAGAGACGAAAAGTTCAGATTTGTGAAAGAAAATGAGATTATATATGTAATAAGAGGAAACCAAGAGGAAATAGAGAGAAAGAGAGAGAGAAAGAAGAGTTTTTTTTTTTATTTTAATTAAATTAAATAAATTAAAAATAAAAAATGAAGGGAAGCGGGCCACATCTACAGTGAGAAACAGCTAAGGGAGGGTGAGGGTGGATTTGGGGACGGCCGGAGGTAGTTGCATAAAATGGTGATAGGTGATGATGACGTGGCTTCTTTTTATTTATTAATATTAATTAAATGAAAAGGAGTTAAAAAGGCAACAGTGTAGTTTGTTGGAGGTGGGCGTGCGGATATATGTATAAATACGATTGGTTTCTCTTTAGACTTTATTTTTTTTATTTTTTATTTTTTATTTTATGTCTTGGGCTGTCTCTATCTACCTCTCCTTATTAACTTCTAACCAAATGTAATCCAATGTAACATCACTCTTTTAATCTTCTCACGTATATGCTTAGCTCAACATTTAGGGTCTAGGGTTAGCTCTATCTTCTTAAATTTACTAAATTTTGGGATTTTTAACGTGTTGTTCGGTATAGAAGTTTATCTTCTTTTTCTGTCCAAAGTTAAAATGAGAGATTTTCAATTTAGTGGGATACGAAAAAGCTAAAGTGATATTATATTTGTAAATATTTTATTCATACATATGTCTTAGATTAGATTGATAGTTCGAATCTATATTATTATTGAGTCTTATAGGTTGTATCTCGATTAACAGAGTATTCTTCTACAAATCTCAACTACGTTAATTTAATTTGATTATTCAAATTAGTTATCGTAATAATTAATTTAATGATTAAATGTAGAAGGATAGAAAATTCTAAATTAGTAAATAAATAATTCTTAACCAATGTGGATTAATAACTTAATGGGCTGAGTTATCTGTCAAGATCTAAAAGGTTCACCAAAAATTTGTGAGGGTTTAGACAAAAATAATATGACCGAAAAATGGACTTGGGCAAAAAAATTTAGTTCGTTTTAAGTTTATAAAAATTTATATTATGTAATTTAAAATACATTAAAAAATAAACTTATACTAAATATATAATATTACTCTAATGTAAACATTAAAATAATGTTAAGATGACTATATAATTTTTTATTTGAGTTTTGACTCTAGAAAAGTAAATTTTACTATTAATAAGAATACGAGAAAAGTTCTTTCATCTGCTAGGATTTCATAGCACGTCGTTCTTTTGTTCTCAATCGGTTTTTCCGTTTTCTATATTTATCTGTCTCTTATCTTTCTTGCAATTTGCTCGTTTCTCAAAATCAAATTGATTTATCAATAATTTTGTTCCAAACTAGAAAGTGAATCCCTAAAAAATCTCAAACATAGATGGAGGCAAATATCACCAATCTAAATTTGGAGGATGTCGAGAAAGATCCAATTCAATGTGAGGGTAACCTCCAAAAAGAAGACGAGAATCATCATATCTGTCTAGCAAAAAAAGCACTCACAGATTGCGTTATCCACTTCCCGTCGTTTAAAAGAGCATTAACAAATTTGTGGCATCCAATATGAGCGAGCTTAGACAAAATTTTAAACCTATATTTTAAGCCGGACTTGAATAAACATAAAATATATTTATATCATATTTAGATCCGGTCTAAATCTGACTCATTAGCACCTTTAATCTTAACCGTTTTGGTTGAAAGGAAGTTTTTTAAAAGTATTTTATTATAGATTAAAAAAATTGGAGTTTTTCAAAATATTTTACTAAATATTAAAAAATGGTTGTAGTCTGTAGTTGATGACTGCTATTTTAATTTATTATAAATTGTTCATAGGTATAAATCAACAGAGTTTTTAAATTTTGTACTCTAATTTTGGATTAATTTTAATTGGCTGCTATTATTTGGAGACAAATTCATTGTGTTTTTTTTCTGATAAACACAAATGATGGCATCGTAGCAGTTCAATTTTTTTGGTCCATAAAAGCAACAAAAAAGGGTTATTTAATTAATGATGATTGATAATCATCAAATTAAGTAGAGAATGGGAATAATTAAGGATAACTTTTATATATTTTTGATTAAGGAGAGTGTCATGGACAATGATTAACGTGTTATTTTAGAAAATTAATTATTAGGGCACATTTTTTAATTAAAATATATCATTTTATTTACATATGCCATAATTTTTAATTAAGATTTATCACTTTATTTATCTTTAATTATCTCTAAATAAACTCTTACGCCACACCTATTCTGTTAATAAGGAATTATTAAAATAAATTTACATATTTTAAATAAGTTAGGTTCTTACGAGAGTATTTTTATTTATTTTATTTTTTAAAATTATTGAAAAATTGTTATTATTAGTTTGAATCTTATGTTTTTATTTATTATATATTTTCCTAAATGCTCACATGTGTTTTAAATACGTGATTCTCACACGCATACGTATGTAATAAAATTTTTAGTGCTATATTTTAAGTGTTTTATTGAGTTGGTGCCGCCCTCTAACTAAATCCCAATTAAGTTGTAAAATTATTAAAAATCTTTTTTTATATATAAAAAATACATTTATAAATTTAATTTTACCATTTTAGCTAAAGCCGCTATAAAAATAGGATGTCAATAATGACAAGAAAAAAGAGAAAAATAGAACACATAGATTTTACGTGAAAGCCTTTTAAGGAAAAAAATCATGGATAGATGAGAAGAAAATTTACCATGTCGAATTTGAATGATACAATAGGAGAGACGACTATAAATTTATAAGTTTGTAAAACCATATTCTATTCAAAGTCAAATAGAATTAGCAGCAAGGTTAAAACGCCTTGTTGTTCTAATCAACATCAAATAGAGGAAGCATATTTCTATACAGATTTCACTTGTGCAGCCTGTATCGTACCGTAGGGGCCTTCAACCTTCGCCCTCGTAGATCCCCCTATCTTTAACAACCACATTTAATTTTTATTTTTATTTTTTACATTTTAAAATGTAATACTTCAATTGAAATCAAGAGGGGTTTTTTGGGGACCGAGAACAAGGACTTATTTAAATAAGGTGTAATAGATTAAGGGTTTTATAGTATATTAATTTTATATAAAAAGAGTTATTTCTATTTTATGTTAACGGTGATTGATAATCATCGGAATAAGTTTAAATAATGTATCAGAAATAATCAAGGAGAGTTTTTTATATATTTTGATTAAGGTTAGTGCAATGGACAATGATTAAAGTATTAAATAATATTTTTACCATATTTTTAAAATACATGGTTAAATTAATAAAAGGTTCTTAAATTTTATGACTTTATTTAAATAAGTCCCCACCTTTCTGTGCAATTTAAAATTTTAATTTATATATATATATATATAATTATAAGTGTTTTCGCACTCTTAGATATTAATCTTGTTTTAATCAGGATGATATTTAGGTAAAACATCCCAACAATGCTTTTAGTACAAATGAATAAGCATTTAAATTTTTAACTTGTATATATTTTTATATATCATAGGTGTTCTCGTCCATTTTACAGTCTGAGTTTAATCTTGTTAAGATGGTATTCAAGTAAAACCTCTCGATAATATTAATTTTACAATTCAAATTTGATCGAAATGTTTGGGAAAGAAGTCAATTTTCACTTCTCTCAAACACGGTTGATTTTAATAAACTTTTAGAGCAGCATTTGGTTCAAGCTCACATTTTTAGGGTAATGTAAGATCCTGTAATAATATTCGATTGTTTGGGTTTTAAAGATTACATTTTGATACAATAATCTTATATTTCTCAATAATACCAATATTTTGGAATATAAGGGTAATTTCAATTTTATCTCTCCTTTTAAGTAATCTTACATTTCCTTGGTATTTCACGCTTATTTTTAATAATTTTTATTCATTTTACTTAAATGAAAATGAAGTAATAATACTAACCATAAATTTCAATTATTTTATATATAATTCAAGTAATATTAATAGTAGAAAATTAATATTGTCTATTATGTTACATTTTGTCTATTATATTTCACCTAAAATGTTGTTTTTATAATAATTTTATCGTTTTGGTCAAATTTGCACTTAAACCATAACAAATAATAATTTTTGTAAAATATATATTTATTTTTGGGAATAACTTACGTAAATATGATCTTAAAATTTAAAATTTTTAGGCACCAATAAAATTTTGCCACATCATCAAATTTTAAATATATGAAATTATTATATACTCATCCATAGAGAAATTATTTTATGGACATTTTTCACCACATTATTCATGGTCCTTTTTTAATTATTTAGTCACATTTCAACAATTTTTTCCATGCCATTGACGCAAAATTTTAGTAATTTTTACCCTGAGTCCTGAATATAGAATTCCAAATCCAAAACTTACAACCCTAAACATAAACTCTAACCACAAATCTTTAAACCCTGAACCCCAAACCCATAATAAAAAACCCTGAACCCTAAACTTTAAAATCCAAACCTTAAACCTTGGGGTTGAATGTTCGAGTTCAAGATTTACAGTTCTGGGTTCAGGGTTCAAAGTAAAATAATTACCAAAATTATGTGTTAATGACATAGAAAAAATTGCACAAAAATTATTAATTTTTAAAACTGGTTGCACAAAATTAAAAAAATTAAGTTGTGAAAAAATAAAGTGATTAAAATTTGTAAAAGAATAAAAATTGTTTTATAATTTAAAAATTAATTAATTTAATTAATTTAATTAAAGTTAAAGTAAGTGGAGAAGATATTAAATGTAGATGAATGTAGAATAATACTTCGTTATTTTTAAAATTTAATGATGTGTCACTATTTTATTGACACCTAAAAACTATACTTTTAAGATCATTTTAATATAATTTATCCCTTATTCTTTTCCTACTATTATTAAACAAAAAGCTCTAACTACTAATCGCTTCTCCATAATTTTAATTAATTTATTTAAGAAATGAAGTGTTAAAATAATTTATTAGATAATTTTATTTATTTATTATTAAAATAAAATACTGCAAGCTTCGATTTTTGTGTAAAAAAGCAAGCAAAAATTATAAAGGCGTTTTAATAAAATATTCTTTTAAGTAGTTTTATTTTTGTCAACTGAACAATAAAATATTATTTTTCATCTTAATGAAAGTAATATAACATACCCTTAATGTATGCAATTAGAGTGTTAATACTTATACCATACACTTCTTTCTCAAAAATTCGAACTCAGAGTAGATTTTAAAAGTGTACAACCCATAACCATCAAGTCAACTACAAAAGTTCAATAAAAATTTACTCGAGTCAAAAAAATATATACAAGATTTTATGTAAATAAAATTATTAAATTCCTAATTTTTAAAATATTTTATCCATTATTATATAAGATTTCTAATTAGAAAAAGCCTATTTGCTCAACTTTTTCAAACCAAATCTTTGTTTTATCAGCGGGGGTATTAATTTTCAGATTGGTTGTCGGTCCCGATTTCTTCACATTATTTTTCATAGATGTTTCGAAATTGAAAAGAATTTAAGAAGACAAGATCCGCGAGAGACGTGGACAATTTTCTCTAATGTTTAACCAAACAAAAGCTTGTCGGTCGTCAATCTCCATTGATCCCAGTGGCAATAAAACAAAATGTTGAAAAAAGAATGATAAAGATATTGTTGTAATTTTATTTTTTAGTTGATTTGGGCACAAACGAATGATTGATAGTCAAATCCTCTAAATGTAATGTTTAGTGAATGGAAGTTTGCAAGAGCTTGTTGAACTAAAACTTTTAAAACAAAAAACGCTGGGATGAAAAAAAAATTTACAGCTGATCGAGAACGAGATATGTGGATTTGACCATACTTGCTCGAAAATTGCTTCTTTTGCCACATATATCTATTTATTAAATATTTATGTACTCTTAATTTGTTTTCAATTTATTTGTGCAAAATAATTTCTTACAATATTCTACCGACAAATTTATTCAGAGTGTGACATAATTATCTATAATTTACATACTAAGTACATTACGTAAGTAAGAATATAGTTTACAAATATATTGATATACTATTAATATTTATCAAATTCCACAATGTTAATATTTGCAACTAAGAAACTTAATAAAAATTTTAAAAATATTTACTAATTAATTTCCATAATCAATTTTTAATTCCTTGGTAATAGTATTGCATTTCAATAATTTCACCCAATAAAGTCTAAAGTATTATAAACAAATAAATACTTAAAAATAAATTGTGTCATGCCCTTATTTATCATTTTACACATACAAGTTTTCAGCTATCAATTAAGTTTTACCACACACTTTTAAATAAACAGTTAATAGAATGAGTTTGTCAAACCAGTCACTACAATCAACAATCAATTATATAATGAAAAAGAAATGAAGGTCTTGGTTAAACAAAATTACTATAGGTTTGGAGGGACATTACAATACGTTTAATTTATTTTTTGTCTCACGTTATATTATATAATTTTACTGTTACTGCTATTTTTACATTAATTACGGATAAACATAAACCGACCTTTAATCTAGAAGATGATTCACTGTTGAAAAAGGTAAGAGGTTGGAAGAAATATTGATGATAGGTTGATAATGATTGAATGAGAACGTTCATGTTGTAAAAAGTAAATAAAAAGAAAATTAAAGCAAGGGAGAGAATCTTCATGGATTATAGTGTTGTATTTTTTTTTTTAAAAAATGTTAATAATAATAAATAAATAGAAGTACAATAACAAACGGATTACACGCGTACTCAAACATTAAAAACAAAGTTGGTACAAAAAAAGAGAGAGAAAAAAAAATAAAGGCGTTCCAGCTATATAAATGCGTGTGGTTTGGTACCTTCTAGATTTGAGTTCCTTGGATATTATCTATAAAAAGTAAATGAGTTTTTAATTCAGTAATTAATTTTTCTTATTCTTTTAAGGTTATTAAAAATAAATGATAAATATGCGTTTTAAACCTATTTTATATTTAGAATAAAAATCGAATTCTTGACTAATTCTCGTATACAAGTTTGTTGTGAACAAGGTAGTAATTACAACAAAATTTACAATAATGACATACATATAACCGTCAAAATCATATACAATAAAGATTATTAAAACATACTTCCATTATTGACCCTGTAAAAAGGTAATAAAAAAATATACATTGACCCTGTAAAAGATTTGAGTGGGGCTGGGTCACCAGCTCAATAGGTCAATAAGTAAAACCTTTCAATATTTTAATATTATGATGTACCCCTTCATAAAATAATAATAATAATAATAAAAGTTACCCATACATAGATACCAACTAAAATATCCATTGTAAGTCGAAAACTACACATGACAAGACCTAGTCTTGAGGGTCTTACCCATTCATACACATGACCAGGGTTGAATTCCCACTCATGCACTTAAAAAGTGATATAATGTAGTTAAAATTTATCGGATAATGGGTTTGATTAGAAATTAAAATTAATATCGAATATAATATAATTAAATTATTAATAGGTTAAATTTTTAAAATAATTGTATATAATTTTAGAAAATTAAAACTACAATTATAATATTTATCGTATTTAAATAAAATTGTAATCTTAATTTTATAATATAATAAATAATTAAATGTATTTTGGTTAAAACATTTTCCAGATAAAGATTATAGATAGAGTGTAGATTAAATATGGGATAATTAATTAAGTTAATTATTAATTATATGTAAAATATTAGAGAATTTTAAGCCAGAAAATATGGATCAGTCGGGCTTCTATTAAAAGTAAACCGAGGGATGATTAGTAAACAAAACCAACATTAATTATGACATGCCTCATGCATGCGCCTCTTACAATTGTTTTTATAATATAAATATAGCACGAGAAAGTTTTTTATATTATCCCAAAAAAAAAATCTAACCAAGATTTTTAATTTCTTTTTAAATGGATAAGCCTTAAACTGGTCCAACTCAAAGTCTCGTCCAAAAAGTAAAAAAATTTAGATAAAAATATAGATCCGAAAAATTTACTTTATACAAAAATAAGGTATGTTTAGAAAATGGGTCGGGCCTCGGGGAAGCTTTTTTTGCCCAGGCCCAACCCAACTCAAATTTGTTGCTATTCCACTATTATATTGTTATTATTTTGTTGTTATTGTTTAAATATTATTTAACTTTTATTTTATTGTTAATTTTGTCACTATTTTAAATACATTTGCTTGTTAAGTTACATTATTTAATAATAAAGACTTTTTTAATTTATTTTTAATTTGTAAGAAAACATTTATTTTAATGTTTTTAGTTTATTTAGTGCATTATATTTTTAATTTTATTTTATATAGAAAAATAATATAAATTTTTAATACGGATGAGCGGGTTGGACTCAAGTTTTAACTTTTATCCAAGTCGAATTTGGATAAAGTTTTAAACTCATTTTTGAACCGAATTGAGCCTATTAAACGAATTTATCGTATGGCCCAGCCATTATCACCTCTAAATAAGCCTTTCACCTACTATTATGAACCATAACTTAAAATTAGTGGCAAAACTAGGGGCTGGTAAGGGCCTTCTTTCCCTAAAATAAATTTTTTCCATATAATTCTTTTAAAATTTTAAAATTTTAAATTAATAAAAGTAAAATA
This sequence comes from Gossypium arboreum, assembly GCF_025698485.1. Lineage (NCBI taxonomy): Eukaryota > Viridiplantae > Streptophyta > Magnoliopsida > Malvales > Malvaceae > Gossypium > Gossypium arboreum. Next base: position 4,991,595 of record NC_069073.1, on the reverse strand, counting down.
GTACTTTGACCCTCCTAAAGATATAAAATTTGATTTAATCTTTTAAAATTTATAAAAATATAATCTATTAAAAGATGAGATTACATTTTTTTATCGTAAAATTGTAATTTAATTTCTTCTATACTTAAAATTATCGAAGTCCACTTAAAAATAAAGGTTTGGTTGAAGAATTTCTTAATTGTGGTTTGGCTAAAATCTGTACGATCTAGCCTATATTGTAACTTAAATTATATAATATTTTTATTTTTATTTAATTATAAAAATATTTAAATATTATGTATAGTTCTTTTGTGAAATTAATGTAACTTTTATGCAGATTTGAAAAGTTAATTCTTTCGAAATTAATGGATGATACATGTAAGTTTATTATTACGTATTGAATATAATTAGATCATTTGATACATATAAGTTTTAAATATGAATATTTTATATTTTACATTTTGATCTTTATTTTTGGAGTTCACTATTACAAATACATTATAAATATATGTCTGATCAATTAAAATTTAGAATCAAAATAATACAAAGCACAGAGGACGAAGAATTGAAAAGAACTAAACAAAACTTCCACATGGCATACACATATGGTGGGATAGAGGTCCACACATCGCAATTGCCTATGGTGGCAACAAATCCAAAACAAAATTTATGGGTCTGAAATTAGATAGTAATTTTTTTGTGAAGTTAACGTGTAACTTTATTTTGTATTAACATATGGTTTCATTACTTTTGAAAGAATTAAATAAAATCTTTTCATTTTGAGGGTTAAAATATAATTTTACTACATAATAACTTTTAACTCTACCATTTATTAGGGGACTAAAATATAAAATTTTCATATGAGGGGTGGGGGCAATATCTCTGCCTGCCGCCTTCTAGATGAACTTGAATCTCAATACTCAAGTTACGTTTTAAATGATTTTGAACATAAAGTATAAACACTAAGTGTATGTTTGGACAACACAGAGTAATTGAATGAATGCGTAATTACTAGGGTAGTAATTATACTTCCTTATAAATACAAAGAATTGTAATTCCCTAGACATATTTGGCTAACAATGTAATTACATCGTAATGTCCTATGTTATGTTTGGTAATACAAATTTTAATTACATAGTTATATAATTTATTTTAAAAAAATTTACTACTATGATAAAAATAATTCCTAAAAAATTAACAAAATTAAAATCAAATCATCATATGTATTATGTTGGTCTAAAAAAGTACTTGATAATACGATTATTAATAAAAATAACAAGAAAAAGACACATCATATGCAATTTTATCTAATTATTCTAGTGCATATTAGTTGGATCATTCCTCTTTAATATTTAAAATATCCTCTTTATCACCATCTGTTGGCCATTGACTGAGTTCATCATTTGGATTTAAATATGCATCATTAATATTATCAATATCTCATTCTTTCATGTATTTTTTGAAGTTTGGCTAATCTCAATTCCACCTATGATTCAAGTTATGAAATATTCAACACGTTAGTACGATCCAACCTTTTTTTTTATGCTATACCAAAGTGATATTGTTAATATGAAAAATATTTTTTTAGAATTGAAAATGTCTTCCGAACCACATTTCTAAATACTGATGAATGTTTCAAATTAAATAGTTTGCGAGTTATCTATGGTGTTTGTGTTTGGCATCATTTTCTCAAATGATATCATACTCCCACAATATGGTGTAAGAAAATATTTTGTATTTGCATCGTTAGCATCGACCTTATAATATTTGAGCTTATATTCCAAATAGTCTATACCTTTAATTATAAAAATTTATATAAACTTAATTTAAAGAAAGATTTATGTTAGGTTATATCTTTTTTAATAATATGTAAACTAAATAAATAATAATATAATTTTTATAACATTTATAAAAAAAATTACAAATTTTTATAACTTTCATAACACTTCTTATATATAAACAATATTTTTTACCATAACTTTAAAAGTTATTTTTATAAATAAGTTATGTTCATAATTCTTGGGCATACGTTTTTATAAATAAATATATTATTACATTTTATAATACGTACAACTTTTTAGTCATAACTTTAGAATTTTTTAGAATTTAAATAATATAATTTTTTGTTATAGTTTTATAAAATACATAACTTTTTATAGTATAATTTTAATGACTTAAAATATAAGAATTTTTTGCCATAATCATCCCAAACACTCATATATGTTCACGTTTGAAATATAATTTATAACTTATATAAAATAATTTTAAAATAAACTGGCTTTGAGTGTAATTACTCCAATTCTCACCCTTCTCGTAAGAATTAGAAAGTGCAATTGGAGTGCTCCAATTACATGGTTACCCAAAATGTAAGCCTTATATAATTACAAGTAATTATACCCAAATTCAATTACCTAATAGTTTTCTAAACACTACCTAAATACGTAGAATAAATTATACCGTTAAATACGAATATCATAAATTTAAAACAATAACATTATATATTATATATCTAAAGAATTATTGAATAAAAATGAGACTCAAAGAAATAGATGTAAAGGGAAAATCTTTAATAAAAAAAATTTATCAAGTGATTTTTATAAATCAACAAGTGTTGGGTAAGACACACTGTATATTTAAAGAGAAAATTGAAGTTCAAATCTTCAATATCACATTGTTAACAGGGACACAAGAAAAATCTTCGATTCTTACTCTAAAAATGACATTATAAAAAAAAGATAATTATTTATCCCGAAAATACTAATATACTATAATTTTTTCAAAAAAATGTTTAAGGGTGTAAAAAACTCTCAAACTTCTTCAAAGAAAACAATTAAGCCCCTCTTTTTTTTTTTCACTTAATTGAGCATTTGAACTTTCAAAATGCATAAAAAAGACCCTTAAAATTTTCAAAAAAACAATTAAGCCCATGCTCTTATTAGAAATGTAGAAGCCCAAATTGCCCGGGCCCGATTTCATCAAAACCCAACCAAACCTCTAAACCCACTAAAACCCTTAACCCATGACCCATTTACATCTACCCAAACCCATTACAAAACCCAAATATCAAACCCAATTCAAAAGCCCATTAAGCCCCCCAAAAAAACCTAACCCAAAAAAAAAGAAAAAAAAACCTAACCCTAAAAAAAAAAAGAAAAAAAAAACCTAACCCCCCCCAAAAAAAAAAACTAAGAAACCCTAGCCACCTAGCCACTTTCCCACTTGCCCCATTTTTCCTCCCATTTTTGATATCCATTGTCTACCACCACCACCTACAAAATAGAAAAAGAAATAATAGAAAATCATGTAAAAGATGGCTATAAAAAGCCATTCAAAAATCATGTAAGAAGAAGGGAGGATTTTACAAAGATTGAAGAAGAAAAAAAACACAAAAATCCCTTCAAATTTTGAACACAAAAGAAACATCAATAAAAAGGTTGCATTTTTTTCTTTTTTCCTCTTCTTTCGAATCTTTTTCTTTCTTTTTTGTGTTGTTTTTTTTTTCTTTCTTTATATATATATATTATTAAAAATTATTTACCTTTTTCCTACCACCGCCCACGGTGGCAGACGATGGTCGTTTGTGATTGGCGTGCCGACGATCGACCGATGACCGCCCCCTTGGCGGATTTCTTTCCCCTCCTTCTCTCTTCCCTCTCTCTTCTTTTCATTTATTTTCATATTTACCTTGGATTTCATATTATTTTGCTACTTAATTTAGCTTTAAATATTAATCATGTTATATATGTAATATTGTTATCACTATTATTTTTATATATTGTTATTATTATATTATATTTAGCTATTTATATATATATTTTCTTTATGTTTCGTTTCTTACTATTATATGCATATATATCTATTATTATATTTATTATTAATATTGTTAGCATTAGTACTTTTACTTAATGTGTATGTAGATATACATGTACATATTATTAGCTTTTATCATATGTGTATATTGTATATATTATATTTATATTATATATATATTCTTAATGTTATTAGTTGTATACTTCTTGTATATTTCCATGTATATATTTTATATTGTCTCATGTACATACTCAAATACTATTATATATATACGTATTTTTAATACCATATCATGTATATATTATTATATTTATTTTATCCCTATTATATTTATTATTAATATTAGTACACATATTTTATTATAGGAGTATATATATTCTTTTCTTTATATAGTATTATTTTCATATATCGTTATATTTATTATTATACTTATCATTTTTCTCTATTGTTACTTACTATTTTGTTTTAAATTATTATGTATTATTTGGTATATATCGTCTTTTATTATTACTCTTATTATCATTATTAGTACATGTCCATTATATATGTAGATATTTTAATACATATAAGTACATATTCATGTAGTGTCGTTAGCATATATATATATAAAATATATTTTCTCATTATTAATATTTCTAATATATGTTGTATATTTTCATTTTGGTATGTCATGTATATATATATATATATATATGTATATGTATGTTTTATGTATATATTGTTATTTTCTATTGTCATTATGAATATATTATTTTTCTTATTATATTGGTAGTGCATCATTTCTATTTTTTTGTAAATATTAATATTGTTGTTTTAATATTCTCGTTTTAACATTTCATTATTAATTGCATCGTTGTTTTGTATTATTTACTTAATTCTTATTTTAAATAATGTTTTACTCATAATTTTAATTTCAATAAATAAGGCAACATGCCGATTTAATATTAAGTCATCGATTTCATCGCTATGTTGGGTGAATATCAATCGACTCGTGTTAAAACAGTACGTCCTTCTCAAAAGAAAACGAAACTTGAAATTTCTCGTGTTTTGATCGAATCACGATTCAATGTTACTTTGAACTTGCAATTTTGAAAATTAAGACAATACTTGTTTAATAAGATACCAATTTTGGGCGTCGCGAGGGTGCTAATACCTTCCTCAGCAGAATCGACTCGAACCCAACTTTACTTTGGCTTTTGACGTAGACCTAAATTCGGCCTTCATTTTGTGCAAGAATAAGTTTTCTTTTCTAAAAGGATGATTTATTAGGTGTCCGGTCACACCTGGAAAAAAAGATCGGTGGCGACTCCTTTATTAATAAAATCGAAAGTTGGTTTTCAAATGTTTAATAAATCACCATAATTAGCGATCGAAAAGAATTTTTTACGTCGCTACACCGGCGACTCCATGGGGACAAAACTTGCGAGTTGAGTCGAATTAAACACGTTTTGTCAAAATTTTCAAATTTCCTTGTTCAAAGTAAATATTTGGTCGTGATCCAAAATCTCGTTTTCAAAATTCATGCATTTGTATCGTGTTGTAAATATTTCTTCTAACTTGTTATTTGGTTGTTTTTCGTTTTCAATTTTTATGGTTTTAATTTTGGTTTAGTTTCTTTAAGTAAAACGTAAAGGTTTATGAGTTTTTCCCCACACACCGTGCACTTGCATTTTCGCATAACATGAGCTCTCTACCCGGGCTCCGTCCGTTTAAGTGAAAGTAAACGCTACGCCTTCGTGAGTTAACTCGTCCCTCCGCACAGGCTAGTGAATACTTTCGGGTTACATATGACTTATGCTTTCGTGAGTTAACTTGTCCCTCCGCATAGGCATAAGTAAATGTAATCCCTCGAATTGAACTCGTGAGCCTGTGATGGGTTATGACTGAGGCTTCGTACTAATCTTAGCAGATGACAGTACGGACAATTCGAGTACCTATCTAGACCAAAACCGCATATAATAAACTATACGAGCCACCTAACTAGAGCCATGCCGAACCTCCGCTCGTTTAGTAGTCACCGAAATAAGTACACGGGAAAAGCACATCTTACCTTCTATTTCTTTTACATTTGTGCTTTCTAAGCAAGGGAATCGAGTCCACTGGACCAAGTAGCTTAATTTGTTAGATTTTCCACAGTTTTTCTCTGTTTATATGTGTTGCGCTAACCAAGGTCGTTTGTCTGTATTTTTATTTTTCATCACGCATCGAAGGCATCTTGTTAGGAAGGTGTTGATTAGAGATTGGTTGCCAAAAACGGGTTTCTAATGGAGGAGTCAATTATACGAGTGACCGAAACGTTGTGTAATACTCCTTTGATTAAGGAAATGCCTAAATAGGGGCTATCTTGAAATTAACACCAAATTTTTGCATATTCATTCATGACTGACATTCATTTAACATTCATGCATTCATTTATGCATTCATTCATTCATTGCATATTCCATACTCGTTCGCTGAGGTTAAAACATACAATTCACTAGTTGTGCATACCATACGGAAACCGAGGACATTCCACGAAAAGCGCCTAGCCTTTAAGAGAAGAGTTCGGGACTCATTGATGCGGTATCCTATGATTCGATAGTGCCAGAATGCAACTGGGAACCCATTCCCTAACCATACCGAAAGGGATATGAGCATAGTGGGAAAAGTGGACGAATGGAAAGTCGGAAGATGGGTTCTTGAAATAAAACACCTCTGCGAGAGAATCTGGAGGTACTAGTTAAGAAATGATTACTTTGTCACCCGATAGAATTCTCGGAGAAGAAGGTCAAAGTTTTGCAATTTCCATGGAATTGTGGGATCGACATTCGATCGTGTGAGGAATTTAAAAGGTTGCTTCAAGACCGGATGGATAATAAGGAGATTAAGGTCCTTAACAAAAGGAAGAGACTAATGAAAGAGAAGTATCGCCTCGATAGCGATCATCAGTCCCCTTATAATACCGATCGACTGTTAGTAATTTATTACGATGCGACGAAAGAGTGGTGAAACCAAAATGATAATCAAAGTACCGTCTCCTTTCCCTTACAAGGACAATAAAGCAGTACCATGGAAATATGACGTTAATATTGTCACACCTGAAGATGAAAAGCCCAAAGCCATGACTGGAAACGTCGGGGAAGTAGGTCATTTCACTCTTAGTGGAAGATGTTATTCGAAAGGAGATAAAGAAGAACAGTGACTTGAAACAGAAAGGAAAAGCACCGATGCACGTGGTGATGATGAGCATGAAACTACGCTGGACAAGAAGCTAAAAATCCACGTGGACGAGGAGGAAGCACAGAATTCTTAAAATTTATCAAGCATAGTGGTAGAATAATTGAGTAAGCGACCGGTCGAATCTCGATATTATCTCTGCTGTTGAATTCGAAACCACACCGAAACGCTCTGCGAAAGTGTTAAATCAAGCTTATGTGGCAAACAATGTATCCGTTGAAAAAGCCGACTAGATGGATAAACAACTTGAATGCGGATAATTTCATTTCTTTTAGTGATGATGAAATATCGCCCAATGGTAGAGGCTCGATGAAAGCGCGCATATCACGACTCGCCGCAAGGGCTACATAATACCGAACGTGCTCATCGATAATGGGTCGACGTTAAATGTTATGCCATTGGCCACGCTTTTCGAAATCCGATGGATTTGTCCTACTTAAGGCCCTGTCATTCCACGGTAAGGGCATTCGACGGACGAGGCGCGAAGTCATGGGAAAGATCGAAATCCCTTTGAAAGTGGGCCTTACATTTATGATGTCGAGTTCCAAGTCATGGACATTACACCCTCTTATAAGCGCCTTTTGGAAGACCACGAATCCATTCTGCTGGAGCGGTCCCATCATCCCTCCATCAAAAGGTGAAATTTATCATGGACGGTTGTTTGGTCACCGTCGAGGAGAAGAAGACACTGTCGCATCATCCTGCCGATGCACCGTGCTTGGAAGTGAACAAAGACGCATTGGAATGTTCCTTCCGATCCCTTGAATTTGTCAATGCCACTTTTGTCGTTGAGGGAAACAGAATTCCGGTACCAAAACTGTCGAGAAATACTAGAATGGGTGTCAAATTGACAGTAGGAAGGGGAGCTCGAGCGAGAAGAGGTTTAGGGAGATATCTGCAAGGAATAGTCAGGGCTTTAAAGCCAGTGCACCACAGGGCTCGATACGGTTTGGGGTTCCAGCCTGACATGCGTCAAAGAAGAAGACAGTGAAAAAAAATCAGGAAAGAAGGATTGCAAGAACTTTGGGCCGAGAACCAGAATGGGAACCAATAGAGTACCCTCATTTGTCAAAAACATTTACATCTGCGGGAATGATGTACCCTGGACAAGATAGTCCACGAAACACGCTATGGTTAATTGAAAAGGGTCTTCAAAATGTCGATTATAAATGTTATTGACAAAGGGGTGATGTGAGTAAAGACGTCTCGAGGATACGCCTTGTCCTCCTGGTTTCATGTTGAACAATTGGACTACCGAGGACCTTCTTGTAGTTTATAAGTCTTGAGTAATGCTCAAACGTTAAAATTCTGTTATGTCCTTAGATATAATAGAATTATTTTGTAAAGAGCTCGCATTCGCTCTTTATCATTCAAATGAATATCAATGAAGATGCATTTCGTCATAATCTTTCACATTATCACTAATTTCATAATCATTTTCTCATGTCATAGCCAATCCTTACATTTGCCTCATCCTATGCCATAACATTTTGTTTGTTGGTTTCAATACTTGGATGCCCCTCTATAGTTCCCTTTTCCATTCAACTTTCAGGTGCTCAGATGTCAACAACATGAACAAACCCGTTCTGAGTCCCGAAATTGATTTTGAGAAAATTTGTTTGTTTAGGAGAATTGAGTCAAGAAAACGCCAAGACTATGTCTCGTCTCTGATTTGCTAAGAATGGTGGAACAAGAGGATGAACAGATTTTGCCTCATCAAGAATCTGTTGAAATAATAAATCTGGGAACCCGAAGAAAGGAGGCAAGAAGTGAAGATTGGGACTTCTATTTCGGGGGCACTAGGCATAATTTGATTGCTTTGCTCATGAATACAAAGATGTATTCGTATGGTCATATCGAGACATGCCAGATTGGATGAAGATATAGCGGTCCATAAGCTCCCATTAAAGCCGAATGCAAGCCCATTCAACAAAAGCTAAGACGGATGAGGTTTGAGATGTTGTTGAAGATAAAAGTGGAAGTCAAGAAGCAATTTGATGTCGGCTTCCTACAAGCCTCAAATATCCGAATGGGTGGCTAACATAGTCCCGATACCAAAGAAAGATGGCAAAGTACGAATATCGTGGATTATCGTGACTGAATCGAGCAAGTCCTAAAGATAATTTTGCCTTACCACTCATTGATACGTTGGTGGATAACACAAGAAAACATTTATTGTTTTCTTTCATGGACGGATTCTCGTGGTATAATCGGATCAAGATGGCCCCGAGGATATGGAGAAAACTACCTTCATAACAATGTGGAGAACATTCGCTACAAGGTGATGCCATTTGGGTTAAAGAATCTTTGGAGCAACATATCGGAGGGCTATGGTAACGTTATTCCATGACATGATGCATAAGGAAATAGAGGTCTACGTCTACGATATGATTGCTAAATCCAGAGAGAGAAAGAGCATGTAGTGAACTCAAGAAATTGTTCGACGAGACCGAGAAAGTTCGGCTAAGGCTCAATCCGGCCAAATGTACGTTTGGGGCTACCTCGGGAAAGTTGCTAGGCTTCATTGTCGATGAAAGAGGTATCGAAGTTGATCCGAGATAAAATAAAAGCCATCCAAGAATTACCACCTCCGCAAGCACGCAAATGGAAGTTAGAGGATTTTAGGAGATTAAACTACATCGCCGATTTATCGCTCAACTTACCAACCAATGCGACCCAATCTTTCGGTTTCTTCGAAAACATAACCCGGAAGAATGGAACGAGGAATGCTAGGTAGCCTTTGATAAGATAAAACAATATTTGTCCAGTCCTCCAATGCTAGTACCGCCAACTCCTGGAAGACCATTGATATTGTATTTGACCGTGTTCGAAAGTTCAATGGGTTACGTCTTTGGGCAACACGACGAGTCGGAAAGAAAGAAAAGCGATCTACTACCTCAAAAAAAAGTTCATCGAATATGAGGCAAAATATTCGATCCATTGAGAAATATTGTTGCGCTCTGGTTTGGGTAGCTCGGAGACTCGGACAATACATGTTGTATCACACGACATGGCTAATTTCAAAGTGGACCCAATAAAATACGTGATGGAATCGCCGGCACTATCGGGAAGAATGGCACGATGGCGATCTTCCTTTCGAATATGATATTGCCTATGTAAGTCAAAAGTCGATAAAAGGGAGAGCAATAGTGACTTCTTAGCAACTCGAGCGACAGAGGAATATGAGCCTTTAAGATTCAATTTCCCGACGAAGACTTAATATGCATCACGAAATAGAATCGAGTCATCAAAGAGAAGTCATGGAAGATGTGCTTTGATGGTGCGTCAAATGCTTTAGGGAATGGAATTGGAGCAATCTCGGTATCACCAGACGGAATCATTATCCGTTCACCGCAAGATGAACTTCTTCGTACCAATAATATCGCAGAATATGAGGCTCAGATCATGGGGCTTCGTGCACTATCGAACGGAACATCAAGATCTTGGAGGTGTCGGGGACTCAACCCTAGTGATTTACCAAATCCGTGGAGAGTGGGAAGTGAGAGACTCAAAATTGATTAAGTCTGATGATTTAGTGGTGGATTGATCAAGGAATTCAAAGAAATAGCTTTTCATTACTTCCCACGAGAAGAGAACCAACTGGTGATGCCACGCCACTTTGGCTTCAATGTTCAAAGCAAGTAAAGAAGCGAAATAATGCCCTCAAAATGAGCATATCGAGGTCCCCGCACACCTGTTGTAGCATTGAGAAAGAAGTAGAGCGGACGGCCTTGGTTCCATGATATCTTAGAATATATCAAGAATCAAAGGTATCCCGAACAAGCGAATGAGAACGATAAAGAACAATTAGAAGAATGGCGTGGGATTTGTTCTTGATGGGGATATCTGTATAAAGAGGAAAGGATCGATGCTTTTGAGATGTGTGGATGATGTTGAAGCGAAAAAATACTTGAAGAGGTCCATGAGGGAATTTACAAAACGCATGCCAATGGTTTCAATATGGCGAGAAAGATCATGAGACTCAGTTATTATTGGCTGACAATGGAAAATGACTGAATCAATTTTGCCAGAAAATGCCACAAATGTCCAATCTATGGCGATAAAATTCATGTAGCCCCTTCACCCCTTCATGTCATGATTTCTCCGTGGCCTTTTTCTATGTGGGGCATGGATGTCATAGGCCAATTTCTCCAAAAGCATCAAATGGACATCGATTCGTTTTGTGGTCATTGATTACTTCACAAAATGGATAGATGCCGCTTGTTTGCCAATGTGACGAGGATCGCAGTTTGCGTGTTTTTGAAAAAGGAAATCATTTGCGGTATGGTTTGTCTGAAAGAATCATTTCGAGATAGTGCCACGAATCGAACAATAAGATGATGAAAGAAGTGTGTGAGCGTTCCAAATAAAGCATCATAACTCCTCGCCCTATCGCCCAAAGATGAGCAGAAATTGTTAGGCGACCAATAAAAATATTAAGAGGGTCATTGGGAAAATAAGCGAGACATATAAAGATTGGCACGAGAAGCTTCCATTTGCTTTGTTTGCATATCGCACATCTGTGCGAACATCTACGAGAGCAACTCCTTTCTCTCGGCTTACGGAATGGAAGTCATGCTACCTATTGAGGTTGAGATCCTCCTGCGAGTCTTAATGGAATTAAAGTTAGAAGAAGCGAGAATGGGTTCGAGCTCGATATGATTAGTTGAACCTCATCGAAGAAAAACGTCTAAGAGCAATTTGTCACGGCGCAGATGTACCAGAAGAGAATGATCGCGCCCATGACAAGAAAGTATGGCCAAGAGAATTCCACGAAGGAGAACTCGTCTTGAGGAAGATTCTCCCAATCTGAAGGACCGCGAGGAAAATGGGCACCAAATTGGGAAGGACCATACGTCAGTAAAGAAGGCATTTTCGGGAGGACCTTTGATCCTTACCGAGATGGATGGCAAGGAGCTCTCAATCCAGTGAACTCGAGATCTTGTGAAGAAATATTATGTTTGAGATGAAAACCCGAAAGGGCATCAAAAAAAAAAAAGGATCAAGGCGAAAACCCGCAAAGGCGTCTTGATTAGCACAAAAGATTAGGATGAAAACACGAGAGGCGTCCTAATGAGGTAAACTGGCTTAAAGAGCGTGGCGTTTTAACAATGGGTCAAACAGTGAGACTACGATTTGAAGCATTTCGAAAGCTCGAAATCTTCTACGCAAGAAGCCGCTCGAAAAGATTTTGATTGAGGAACGAGGAAGAGTTCATGTGTTGAATATCTAGAGCATTTGTATCCGTTGAATACGATCCTTTCTTTCTTTTGACATTTTTTACTCTCATTGGTTAACTTGCTTTGTTAGCCACATTTGAAATAGATGAATATGAAATATCATTTTGTCCCTATCGACCTTTTTCATGCATCTCATTATGTGTTTATTTACATGATAAATGGTGAAATGACATACTCTAAGCAAAAGAAATGTTAAGCATTACGGATGAAAATTTGATAAGCACAAGAGTCTCAAAGTAAGAACAAAGTTCAATCGGGGCAAAAGAGTGATATCGAGAAACGTCGATTACTCGTGAAGCTTGAAGATGTATAAGGCTCGAAGAGAAAGTCGAGAATCAAAGCAATGAACATAGATCCTCAACAATCGTGGCTAAATGGACATATGACAAACATGCTTAAGGAGCACTTTGCATAATCATGTAGGCATAAAAGCATTTAAGACAAACATGTGCATATCATGATAACATCATACATGGCATATACAGGTACTCCAACAGAGCAAGAAATCTTGAATGAGAGTCGAACTGAATCAAAGGAAAAGACACCCGAATTCTACCAAATGATAGGTTTTGGTATTTTGATTTTTTTAATTCATGCTTTTCAAGGAAAATCAACTCATATTGCGAGAGATGAGTTGAGCCTCAAGACACGTTGAGGTATTTTTAATTGTTGTTTTCAAAATCAACTCATATTGCGAGAAGTGAGTTGAGCCTCGGGGCACGCTGAAGTATTTTTAGTTTATGTTTTAAATTGACTCATATTGCGAGAGGTGAGTTAAGCCTTTTAATTTTTGTTTTTCAAAATCAACTCATATTGCTAGAGGTGAGTTGAGCCTCGGGGCACGCTGAGGTATTTTCAATTTTTGTGTTTTAATTTCAACTCATATTGCGAGAGGTGAGTTGAGCCTCGAGTCACGTTGAGGTATTTTCAATTCTGCTTTCAATTTACGTTATTCAAGAATCAACTCATATTGCGAGAGGTAGGTTGAACCTTTTAATTTCTACTTTTTCAAAATCAACTCATATTGTGAGAGGTGAGTTGAGCCTCAGGACACGCTGAGGTAATTTCAATTTCTGTTGTCAAAAAAATCAACTCATATTGCTAGAGGTGAGTTGAGCCTCGGGCACGCTGTGAGGTATTTTCAATTTTATGTTTTAATTTCAACTCAGATTGCGAGGCGAGTTGAGCCTCGAGTCACACGCCGAGGTATTTTCAATTTCCGTTTTCAATTTCATCTTTCAAAAAAATCAACTCATATTGCGAGAGGTGAGTTGAGCCTCGAGACACTGTTGAGGTAATTTCAATTCTGTTGTCAAAAAATCAACTCAGATATGCGAGTGGCGAGTTGAGCCTCGGGTCACACGCCGAGGTATTTTCAATTTCCGTTTTTCAATTTTGCCTTTCAAAAAATCAACTCATATTGCGAGAGGTGAGTTGAGCCTCGGGACACGTTGAGGTAATTTCAATTCTGTTGTCAAAAAATCAACTCAGATTGCAGTGGCGAGTTGAGCCTCGTGTCACACGCCGAGGTATTTTCAATTTCCGTTTTTCAATTTTTGCCTTTCAAAAAATTCAACTCATATTGCGAGAGGTGAGTTGAACCTCAGGACACGCTGAGGTAATTTCAATTTCTGTTGTCAAAAAAAAATCAACTCAGATATGAAGGCGGTGAGTTGAGCCTCAAGACATGTTGAGTTATTTTCAATTTCATTTTTCAAAAAATCAGCTCATATTGCGAGAGATGAGTTGAACCTTAAGACGCTGAGGTGTTTTCCATTTTTGTTCTTTAATTTCTGTGTTTCAAAAAATTCAGCTCATATTGCGAATGGTGAGTTGAGCCTCGGGACACGCTGAGGTAATTTCAATTTCTGTTTTCAAAATTCAACTCATATTGCGAGAAATGAGTTGAGCCTCAAGACACGTTGAGGTATTTTCGATTTCTGTTTTCAAAAAAAAAAAACCAACTTATATTGCGAGAGGTAAGTTGAGCCTCAGTTCACATGCTGAGGTATTTTCAATTTATGTCTTTCAAAAAAAATCAACTCATATTGCAAGAGGTGAGTTGAGCTTCAGATCACACACTGAGGTATTTTTTTTTTCAATTTATATTTTTCAAAAATCAACTCATATTGCGAGAGGTGAGTTGAGCCTTGAGTCACATATCGAGGCATTTTCAAAATCTACTTTTCAAGTTAAGTTTCAAAAATCAACTCATATTGCGAGAGGTGAGTTGAGCCTCAAGACACGTTGAGGTATTTTCAATTTCTGTTTTTTAAAAAAATCAGCTCATAAGCGAGAGGTGAGTTGAACCTCAAGACGCTGAGGTGTTTTCCATTTCTGTTCTTTAATTTCTGTGTTTCAAAAAAATCAGCTTATATTGCGAATGGTGAGTTGAGCCTTGACTCACACGCCGAGGTATTTTCAATTTCCGTTTTTCAATTTCTGCCTTTCAAAAAAATCAACTCATATTGCGAGAGGTGAGTTGAGCTTCAGATCACACACTGAGGTATTTTTTTTCAATTTATATTTTTCAAAAATCAACTCATATTGCGAGAGGTGAGTTGAGCCTTGGGACACGCTGAGGTAATTTCAATTTCTGTTTTCAAAAATCAACTCATATTGCGAGAGGTGAGTTGAGCCTCGGGACACGCTGAGGTAATTTCAATCTGTTTTTAAAATTCAACTCATATTAGAGAAATGAGTTGAGCCTCAAGACACGTTGAGGTAATTTCAATTTCTGTTTTCAAAATTCAACTCATATTAGAAGAATGAGTTGAACCTCAAGACACGTTGAGGTAATTTCAATTTCTGTTTTCAAAATTCAACTAATATTGCGAGAAATGAGTTGAGCCTCAAGACACGTTGAGGTATTTTCAATTTCTGTTTTCAAAAAAATCAACTTATATTGCGAGAGGTGAGTTGAGCCTCGGTCCACATCTTTGAGATATTTTCAATTTCGTCTTTCAAAAAATCAACTCATATTGCGAGAGGTGAGTTGAGCTTGAGATCACACAATGTGGTATTTTTTCAATTTATATTGCGAAGGTGAGTTGAGCTTTTTAATTTCTGCGAGAGGTGAGTTGAGCCTCGAGTCACATGTCGAGGTATTTTCAAAATCTGCTTTTCAAGATAAGTTTCAAAAATCAACTCATATTGCGAGAGGTGAGTTGAGCCTTGGCTCACATGCTGAGCTATTTTCAATTTCTGTTTTTAATGTCTGTTTTTAGAGAGTCAATTCATATTGCGAAAAATGAGTTGAGCTCAGGATCACATGCTGAGTAGAGAATAAAGATTGAAGCTGATTGAAGATGTCAGATTCTGTCTCCTTAAAGTTGCAGTGGAGTTGATCGAGGGCATCAGATCTTGCCTTTCTGGAGTCGCAGAAGAAAAGACCACAAACCTTGTCTTACTGAAGCGATAGAAGAGTAGATTGAAGTTGTAGATCTCACCTTTCTGAAGTTACAGCGAAGTAGATCGAAGCCATACATTTCATATCCTTGAAGTTACATCGGAATAAATTGAAGCTACAATGCGTATATCACAAGATGCAGTGGAGTGAACCAAAGCTACAAGATGCGGTGGACTGAAAAGGGACTAACTAAACAAGAAGAGTTCCAAAGCAAGTCAAGACCTAGCAAGACCGGGCAAATTTGGTCTTCTTGAAAGTCTTTGCTCTATTATCGTTGCGACAATGAGCAAAGAGGGCAATAATAGAAGCCCAAATTGCCCGGCCCGATTTCATCAAAACCCAACCAAACCTCTAAACCCACTAAAACCCTTAACCCATGACCCATTTACATCTACCCAAACCCATTACAAAACCCAAATATTAAACCCAATTCAAAAGCCCATTAAGCCCCCAAAAAACCTAACCCAAAAAAAAAAAAAAACCTAACCCTAAAAAAAAAGAAAAAAAAACCTAACCCCCAAAAAAAAAACTAAGAAACCCTAGCCACCTAGCCACTTTCCCACTTGCCCCATTTTTCCTCCCATTTTGATATCCATTGTCTACCACCACCACCTACAAAATAGAAAAAGAAATAATAGAAAATCATGTAAAAGATGGCTATAAAAGCCATTCAAAATCATGTAAGAAGAAGGAGGATTTTACAAAGATTGAAGAAGAAAAAAACACAAAATCCTTCAAATTTTGAACACAAAAGAAACATCAATAAAAGGTTGCATTTTTTCTTTTTCCTCTTCTTTCGAATCTTTTTCTTTCTTTTTTTGTGTTGTTTTTTTTCTTTCTTTATATATACATATATTGTTAAAAAATTATTTACCTTTTCCGCCACCATCCCACGGTGGCGGACAGTGGTCGATGACGGTGGCGACCGACGATCGACCGTGACCGCCCCCCCTGGCGGATTTCTTTCCCCCTCCTTCTCTCTCCCTCTCTCTTCTTTTTCATTTATTTTCATATTTACCTTGGATTTCATATTATTTTGCTACTTAATTTAGCTTTAAATATTAATCATGTTATATATGTAATATTGTTATCACTATTATTTTTATATATTGTTATTATTATATTATATTTAGCTATTTATATATATATTTTCTTTATGTTTCGTTTCTTACTATTATATGCATATATATCTATTATTATATTTATTATTAATATTGTTAGCATTAGTACTTTTACTTAATGTGTATGTAGATATACATGTACATATTATTAGCTTTTTATCATATGTGTATATTGTATATATTATATTTATATTATATATATATTCTTAATGTTATTAGTTGTATACTTCTTGTATATTTCCATGTATATATTTTATATTGTCTCATGTACATACTCAAATACTATTATATATATACGTATTTTTAATACCATATCATGTATATATTATTATATTTATTTTATCCTATTATATTTATTATTAATATTAGTACACATATTTTATTATAGGAGTATATATATTCTTTTCTTTATATAGTATTATTTTCATATATCGTTATATTTATTATTATACTTATCATTTTTCTCTATTGTTACTTACTATTTTGTTTTAAATTATTATGTATTATTTGGTATATATCGTCTTTTATTATTACTCTTATTATCATTATTAGTACATGTCCATTATATATGTAGATATTTTTAATACATATAAGTACATATTCATGTAGTGTCGTTAGCATATATATATATAAAATATATTTTTCTGTTATTAATATTTCTAATATATGTTGTATATTTTCATTTTGGTATGTCATGTATATATATATATATATATGTATATGTATGTTTTATGTATATATTGTTATTTTCTATTGTCATTATGAATATATTATTTTTCTTATTATATTGGTAGTGCATCATTTCTATTTTTTTGTAAATATTAATATTGTTGTTTTAATATTCTCAGTTTTAACATTTCATTATTAATTGCATCGTTGTTTTGTATTATTTACGAATTCTTATTTTAAATAATGTTTTACTCATAATTTTTAATTTCAATAAATAAGGCAACATGCCGATTTAATATTAAGTCATCGATTTCATCGCTATGTTGGGTGAATATCAATCGACTCGTGTTAAAACGGTACGTCCTTCTCAAAAGAAAACGAAACTTGAAATTTCGTGTTTTGATCGAATCACGATTCAATGTTACTTTGAACTTGCAATTTTGAAAATTAAGACAATACTTGTTTAATAAGATACCAATTTTGGGCGTCGCGAGGTGCTAATACCTTCCTCGCAGAATCGACTCGAACCCAACTTTACTTTGGCTTTTGACGTAGACCTAAATTCGGCCTTCATTTTTGTGCAAGAATAAGTTTTCTTTTCTAAAAGGATGATTTATTAGGTGTCCGGTCACACCGGAAAAAAAGATCGGTGGCGACTCCTTTATTAATAAAATCGAAAGTTGGTTTTCAAATGTTTAATAAATCACCATAATTAGCTACCGAAATTAGAAAAATATTAAAATAATAAATAATAAATTTTAGAAAAATATTAAAATTTATTAAAATTAGAATTTTTTATAAAATTTGTAAAATTATATAAAAATCATAACAAAATTAACGACCCTAGTTTTTTAAATTAAAGTCATCACGTTTAAGTAACACAACATGACATGTGATTTAAAAATGATAAAAAAATCAATAAAAGCTATAGAAAAATTTTAAAATGCTTCTTTTGGTACGATAATTTTATAATTTTTTACTGAAATTTATATTTCTTTACATTTTATATATTTTTCTTCTGACGTTATAAAATTTTATAAATTTTTTATATTTCTATATATTTTATAAATTTTTTACAATTTTATAAAAATTACAATTTTTTATGTTTTTACTATTTATATATATATTATAATTTTAATATTTGAATTATTAAAATTTAATAAAATTTATAGCTTTTATTGATTTTAATTTTTTATAATTTTTCTAATTTTAATAAAAGCAAAGGTTTAATTGCTTTTTTTTTTAAGTTTGAGTGCTTTTTGATACATTTTGGAAGTTCAAATACCCAATTGAGTGCAAAAAAAAAAGCAGGAGCTTAATTTTTTTTTAAAAGATTTGAGGGTCTTTTTTATGTATTTTGAAAGTTCAAGTACCCAACTAAAAAAAAAGAGGGGCTTAATTGTTTTTTTTACTAAAGAAATTGAGGACTTTTTGTACAATTAAACCTTCAAACAATCTCTTAATTGCTTACCCATTTAATAAAGGCAAAATTGAAAAAAAAAAGGTGCTTAATTATGTAAGATAATTTTTCTTGTTAAATAAAGTAATAATGATAAATTTGTCTCCTTCAGTATTGAAGGCATATACGTCCAAAATGACTAACGTTTTGGGGAATAAGTTGATTAGTTGAAGGGGAGATGCTTTAGCGTGTCATTAGGCCGGCTTAACCGGCTATTTAAACGTTGTGATATGCTTTTAATTAGGTGGTTATATACCATATATTAGAGGGCAGTTGAGTTAAAAGAAACTTATATTATAAAAAAAGGTTAAAATTTGCTGTTACTCCCTATATTTTGATAAAATTTGACATTTAGTCATTATAGTTAAAAAGTTAGAAATTAAGTTCTCCAACTATTTAAATTTAAAATCTCCAATCTAATCATTAAAATCGTAGGATTTTCTATCAAAATTTGTCAATTTAACATGTTGATTAAGTTTTTTAATATGACGTGTCATATGACCCAGGCGAAAAATAAACATATTAAGTTGAAGATTTTAATAGAAACTACAAACAACGATATTGATTGGATTAGAATTTCTAAATTAAAAAGTAAGAAGATTAAATTTTAATTTTAAAAATATAAAAATTAAATATCAAATTTTATAAAATACAAGGACTGATAACATATTTTAACCTATAAAACAATTTGAGTGCCAACAAAGAATTTAAACCACTAATTTCACCCAAGTGGTGGCATAAGATGACAATTTTAATGCAATAATAAATTAGTTCTATTCTTTCTTTTTTTTTCACTTTGCCCATCCTCCCACCATTTTCTTTTTCATTTTCTATATATTATTTTAATGCAATATATATTATTTTCCACCTATAAAAAATCATCCTCCTACACCTTTTCTTACAAAAAATCACTTTGTTATATTAGATTTATAATGAGTGGATTGAATCTTAGTTCGATTGACATGAATATTGCTATCAATACAGGAGGATGTGGATTTGAGTGCGTTAAAGCGCAATATTCTCTTATTTATGAGTTGGGAAAGGACTATGAGTAATTCTAAACCTTGTGTAAAAAAAGAATAGATATGATCAGAATCTATAATTAAATTCTTCAAAAAAATATATATATATATATATGATAAAAAAGCACTTTACAAACTTGGGTTAAGTCTTATTTTAAATCTAAAGATCCAATAAAGTTAGAATTTAAGTTTGTTCTTATCTTTATATCCAATACCCAATTTGTCCATTTTTGTAACAACATTTGGCCAATAACCTTTAGGTGCAAATGGGAGAAAAATAATCAAAGCAACTTGGACTTAAAAAAAAAAAAAAAGGGAAAAATAAGTTTGTGGTAGATCTTTTATGGTTTTATTTACAAATTAGTCTCTAAATTGTATTTGTTTCCTTTTTCATCCTTGATACATTAATTTTCAAATTATCATTTTGTCTCAATTTATCTTAAAAAGTCAATGTCTAAAAAAAAAATACTCAATTTTAGTAAGGACACATCATGTGTTTACCAACCCATGTCATGGACTATATCATTTATTATGTGTCATATTCTTATCGGCTAGCGTTGAGTTTTAACTAACACATCAATAATAATTTAAGTATTAAAGTGAATTTAAAAAGTTTATATCCATTGAGTCCTTGTAAAGGGGTAGGTAGTGATCTTGGTCCTAAAATGATAAATTTATCATTTAATCTCTTAAATATTTATGAAATTACATATTAATATAATAATAAAATTACACATTAACCCTCTTATAATTTATAATTTATCTCTGAACCCCTAAAGTAATCTTTTAGCTTTATCTTGCATTAAGTTAATTTTATTAATGCTAAATTACAAAAGGATGGAAGAAGAGAGAATAAATATCTGTTTTTCAGACCCCACTTCCATACTCAACCTTTAAGTTGTATATTTCCCATTTCTTTTGTTTTATTCCTCTTAAATTCTTTCTCTTGTTAGGTACCTTAAGTTGTGAATTTCATAAAATACATGTATAAAAAGAGAGTTAAATATTAAATAAACCATAAATAATTTAATTAATGCTTGTTGGATAGAGTGATACACCTTGAATAAAATTTCGAGTTTAAGAAAAATAAAATTGGAGTAGTTTAATCCCTAAAGTCATACTTTTTCAATACGAGAATGATAAATAATATTTTTCTTTTGAAAAATTTCAAAATCAACTAAAAATGCTGAAAATTAGGATGAAAAATCTTATTTGTCATTCTTCTATTAAAAAGAGATAGAAATAATATGAAATCACAGTTTTTTACAAGCCTTTCTCGTTGTGAATAGGCAGCACATGTTGATACCTTCTATTAAATAATTTAAAAATATTTGTAGCGATAAAAAGTAAAAGTAGGAAAAAAATGTATAAAAATGTTGAACTTTGGGTAGCTTATGATATGATTCACCGTACAAATTGGACAAGCTGGAGATTAATGTGCAAAAGTAGATGAAGCTTGTACGGATTGTATTGACAAATTCCTCCATCACCATGAAAGCAGTGGACATGCCCTCAGTTTCAATCCCCAAGTCAACTCAATCCTTCACACTTTACTTCTTCCATGTTTTCATATTGAAAGAATAAAGTCTCAATGGAAAATAGGATTTAAAGAAAGAAAAAAAAGAAAGAAAAAAGAAAGAGGCGCTGTGAATAAATAAAACATGTCAAATTACAAGTATTAAAATGTAGGATCAAATAAAAGAATATATTCTTTTAAAGTCCCTAACATTATTATTGAATTTTGAAGTGAAAATGAGATATAATTTGAGAATGTTAATTGAGTTAATTTTCGTGGGTTGGGTTGGATTGAGTTTAAATTTTGGTTTTGAGTTAGGTTCATATAAAGACGGGGCAACACAGGGTTGGTAATAGAGATATCCATGGGCTGAGCTAAACCTAACCCGAAAAATGAGACTAAATTTTGATCGAAGCTTGGCCTGAATAAAAATGTTAAAACCCGAGCCCGACCCGGTCTATCCATATTGATTTTTTTATATTTATTTTTTAAAAATATATAATACATCAAAAATAAATTAAAAAATATGTATACTTAAATAACAATATAATAAGAGTTATACAGCATATTTGTGAAATGGTAGCAAAATAGTGTTAAAAAAGAAAAATAGCAAGAAAATAATAAGAAAAACAACTAATTTTTTTTTTTTGCATATTCGAGTCAGGCTCAGGCCAAAAAGCCTTATCTGAGCCCAGACCCATTTTCTAAATGAGCCTTGGTTTTTTGCCTAATCTCATTTTTAGGACCTATATTTTTATAGCCTCTTTTTCACCATTTTAATAGCCTCTATTTTTATAATTTTTAAAGAATTAAATCAAATCTTTATCATTTTTAGGGGCCAAAGTGCAATTTTATCTTTACTAATTTAAATTTTTAAAAATTTCAAAAGACGTAAATAGAAAATTTTCTATTTTAGGGGGCCTAAGACCGCTGCTAGCCCTCCTGGTTTTGTCCCTGGAGTTGACTGATGTTTTCTATGATGTTTTGCGTGTTTCAGTTTTCCAATCATTAATTATGATAATCTTTATTATAAATATATTATATATAAGAATTATCACTTTTTAAATAATTTTATTATAGGTTCTAATTACTGATCATATTTGTTCTTTTGACATAATACCTAGAATTATCCATAGTCCTCCCCAACCTATAAATATGAGAACAATGCGTTTTAGAGTACTCGAACTCATGCTATCTTATATTGAAATTGAGTAATCAAAATGTAAACTTATTAATAATTAAGTGACATTGAATGTAGATTGACGAAAACAATGTACATATTCTATTAAAGAATAAAATTTAATAAATAAAACTAAATAAAACTAGTTAATTATATTATAAAATTATATATATAATTTACATATTGAAATTATTACATAATTTTGTATTTAATTAATATCTTACAACTTAATCTTTGACCCTAATTATTTTCTTACATATTGACATACTTTAGTTTATGGGTTCTCCTTTTGGTACCATATTTATAAAATATAATTTTCCTACACATTTTTTCATGTTATAGATATAAGGTTTTAATATATATATATATATGATACCAGTTACAATATATTCAATCATTTCATTGAACTAAATAGTTTAGTAAATAATTAAACTAATTAAACTGAATAAATAACTTAACTAGCAAACTAATTAATTAAGAGTAGGGTAAGTAAAATTCAATTCGATTTGATTCAAGAACATCGAAAAAATTTGAACGTGAATTAATTAAATTGAGTTATTCGAGCAACTCAAATAAGTAATTTGAGTTTCAAGTAGGAGTAAAGTTGAATTTTACAATTCGAATAACAGATTGGTATAAATACCTTTTTGTCCCTATCAATTTTGAAAAAGAGCAAATTGGTCTCTCTCACAACAAAAATACAAAAAGAATTCAAAACATTTTTAAAAATTCAAAATATTTATAAAATTCCAACATTTATAATCTTTAAATATTTTAAATTTTTTAAAGAATATATAAAGAAAGTTAAAATAATAATTTTGAGACCTAAATAAGTTAATTAATAATTCAAATTTATCATAATAACGTATCTTTTTTTAAAATGTGCTCTAACATGAAATTAGTTATACTATAACAAAATTTTAATTTGACATGCTTAATTTTTAATTGAACTTAAATAATTTCTAATGATTTGATCGAATCGAGTTAGGATGATAAAATAGAACTTATCAACTCAATTAACTCGAATTTTTTTCATTCGATTCGACTCGATCTGATTGAACATTCACCCTTGACCAAGACAACCCACAAAGGACTTAAAATTGAAATATGAAACAATAATAATTACCACTTAATTGAATATGGTGAAGTATGGATTTTGTAGAGTAAATATGGAATGTGTTGCATAATCCTTTGGAAGGAGTAGGGCAAGAGAAATTCCAATGACATGTGCAACGATGGTGGCTTTGATTATACATTACATTACCCCTTTTTAACAAACATGTGGTACAAATATTTTGGACCCACTTTCTGAAACAATATGATTTATAAAGAGGGAGGGGCAAAGGAGCTATATCGGAACCACGTTATCTTCTTAGGTCTGCATTCAGTATTGTGGGCCTAAATCTTTGAGGATGACATCATTATTCATACCTCATCACTATCTTTACATTATTCGCCTTCTAATCATCTTTTAATATTATACAAATAATCATACTTGAAATTAAAGCAACTTATTTATTACTAATTAGAATTAAGACAGATTTTAGTTTAATACAGTTTCGATTTAGATAATAATAATGGGTAAAATAAGCCGATTGAGTCTTAACTCGATGAGGACGTGAGTACGAGTGTATTGAAGCATATTATCCTAATATATAAGAGTTGAGGAGGAACTATAAGTAATTTTAAACATTGTGTCAAAAAGAGCGGATATAATTAAAATCTATAATAAAATTATTTAAAAATAATTAAATAAATCATTCATCAACGCATCAAATGATAAATTGACAAAAAATAAAATTAAGCACCTTAAAGTAGTTTTAAAGACATATAATCTATACTTTTTAAGTATTTATTTGAAAATGTAAATGAAAATTTAATTTACGACTTTAGAATATATTTGTTTTCCTATTTCGATATTTAATTTTTTTGGCCTAATTTGATATTTACAGAATCAGTCTATTATTATAAGGTTAAAAAAATTCACCCAATCTAATTATTTGATTATTTAATTAATAAAATAAATTTATCAAATAAAAAACATATTTGTATTATTAAAAAACCTAACCTAAAACTCATATCTACCACATGCCGGCCTCCCTAATCTAATCCCTATAGCAGCAAAAAGATGAATAAAGATTGGTAGTTGTTATTGAACATTGCATCATCACCATTGCCTCTGCTAATCATCTCTCATTATGGAGGAAAATATTTAGAGCTTAGCCATAAATAGAAAGATGATTTATTGGACTTGTTCATCATTTATTGAGGCTCTTTCGCTTACTTGTGTGAAAATTTGCTTGAATGTATCATATTGATGTTCTTTTAGAAAAAAAAAAAAATTGACTTTGTGCACTAAAATTCTTAAATTGCTGTAAATAAATTTGGGTTCATATAGGGGATTTTTTTAATTGAAATTTTGGTAAATTCTGTAAACTTGAACATTTTAATTTTAAATTTGCAGTTGAAGAACAAATATCTAGAAAACCACTATGAAGATCACAAATTACCCAATAATTGATGAAATTAATGAATTTCGCACTTTCATAATTTTCAATTTTAATAATATTTTTTTTCTGAATTTTTTATATATCTAGATAAAGATATATATATATATATATTAGTTAACAATCCCACGTCATGTCTTTGTTAGGAAAAAAAATGAATAAGAGTGAAAAAACAAGTATAGTTGAAGAGTCAATTAGTGAATTAAGCCAAAAATAAATAGCAATTAAGAACATTAAAGTGTTGTTAGAAACAAAGAAATAATATATAATCAACTTTTATTATTATTTATCAAGCAAGCAGCAATTTATATATAAAGATAATGAAATTTGAACCTCAAGGTTTAATTGATATCTTTCATAAATTAATTGGATATGAAACAACAAAATTGAAAGCAACTGCAGATCCTTTCTACTTCAAACCAACACATTCATTTCCTCTATATTTTCTCACCATTTCACCTTTGCATCATAAAAATCACCGAGTAGAAAATTTTCACTAAATATAAACATGATCTCAAAACTAGGAAAATCAAACTCATCCTCGTTATAAATACCAACTCTCAAAGAAACAATACAAACTTTCACCTTTCGAGTTAAGCTTTCGGTCTGTTCGGCTGTTGGCTGTAGTTCCCGAACTTTCCGGACACGGCTGTCTCGGTTAATGTATCCCAAACCTGCATGATTGTAAATGATTAATGTTTTTACCGAATTTCGGTAATAGTAGAACATAATATTTAAAGATTTTTCCACTCACTCCTAGTTTTCCCTTTGAGCCTCCAATAGCCAGACAAAAGGGATTATCTTGTGAGAAGGAAATGGAGAAGACAGCTCCCTAATAACATCCACAACAAAGTTTTGAGATATTGCAGTTATAATAAAAACCCCACATGTATGTTTTCCTATAAATCACACTTACAGCTTTAGGATTCTTGGACGCCACACATGAAGGTTGATTGTTTGACAAATCCCAAAGTTTTACCTACGCAAATGAAGATCGACCAATGAAACCACATAAACATTATTTATAACTTTCCACAATATATCAAAAGTGCTAAAAGAAAACCGTTATTTACCATTTTATCCATGGAACCAGTTGCAAGAAGCTGTTAGAAAAATAAAAAGAAAAGTCATGCACCGGAAATATGTGATTATAACCTGACCAAGGAATGAGTGGAGGAGAGATAGGTTCATACATTTGGTGCTGCCGGATTATATGAAAGGGTGCAAGCAGCTTTGTCGTGAGCGTGGAGAGTGAAACTTGGTTTTGACTCGGAAGAAGGATCAGACTTGGCAGCTCGAATATCATATCCTCTGATTGTACCATCTTCAAGACTCACCTGATCAAAACTTAAATATTTCAATAAGCATCCAATTATCAAACATAGCCTTCATGTAGCCCCAAGTAAAAGGCTGAAGCACAAAGCACGAACCACAAACGAGTACTCAGTGTGCGGATCCCATGCCAAACATTCAACCTCAGCAATCACCGACCACTTAAAACCGGAATGAGTGGGCACTCTTCCATCTTTCTGCAACATATAACCATGGTAAAAGTGATTAAGTCTGGCTACCTTGAAAGCAATTAAAGGAGAAAAACTGAACACAAATTACTTCGGCAATAGCTGAAAGCATGCACAAATTTTATGCAAATGAATAGTTCAATTACCATCACAACTGAACGATCAAACGATCCACTAAGAAGAACTTGTGGCACATGATGATTCCATGCAACTGCTTGAACCTACAGAGTACACAAAGAAGAATTTTCAATTTAGAGCAACAATTAATAGCAATATTCAATATCAATTAAGTAGTTACAAGTTACAACTGAAATTGTATAGAAGTCAAAATTACAGTGGAGATTTCCATATAATATTTTACAACAATCTAAATAATGAAGAACAAATAATGCACGCACAACCACAAAGAATAAGCAAACTTCACAGCTACCCGCTTGGTGCAGTTCAAAACATCTTTTGATTTAACATCCATTAATGCTTTATAAAAAAGATGAAATCAGCAGGTATCATGCATGGGAATTGCTCCATATCAATGCTTTTTCCATATCAATGCTTGTTATAGCAAAAGAAAAGTTGGTGACAGGAAAAGACTGGTGATTTGTCAAATATAACCCAGAATTAGCTTGACCGAACCTTGTTTATAGACAATATTCATTCAATTGTTTTATATTCATAAATTTTCATCTAACAGTTGCATAGGCAATATCTATGCAACATGCCACTAAAAGAAGCTCTGGAGATGAAAGCTAGATTGAAACAATACATAGGACATATGCATTACAACGTGCAAAATGATATTTGTTTTCTTTCAATGCCTAATCCAAATATAATAGGAAGACGATTTCTATGGTGCTACCAAAGCTCAATTCTTACCTTGCCTTCATGATGTTCCATTGTTATGTTGCATTTTCCAGCAGCAACATCCCAAATCTTAACTTGTTTGTCAGCACTTGCACTAGCAAGGATATTCCTTTAAGAAAAAAAAAAGTAAAGTGTAAGAAGTAATTTCATTATAAGTTTCCTTTTAGAGCAAGAACAGGAGAAAAATGAAAGATCAAAATTACCTGTATTCCTTGTTCCAAGCTAGACCAAGAACAGCACCAGTATGACTGCCATCCTTGTATTTTGGTTTCTAATGCAAAGCAAGGCAAATGAGTGAAATAAATAATAAGTTGCTTTTCTCGAATAAAATATTAGCCAACTGGTGTAATTTAATAGATTTCAGATAGAAAAGGAGAAAAAAAAAACTTAATTCCCTATCACATCAGAAGCCATATATATAGCATAAATACCATTTTATTTCAAGTCAAACTCCATCATCAAAACCAAATAGACCAGCAAACAAGCTCAACAACAAATAAAGAAGGAAAGGACCCACACCAAGTTTTATGAAAAGTAATAAACCGTACCACCATCACAGCACTGAGATTATTTTGTTTAGGACACCCTCATAACTAAGTCAGGATGGATAATATGATGTCAATTCTCTAAGCTTAGGATTGAAAATTGGAGATCATAAAGGAAAAAGGGCATGGAAGAGGGTAAAAAGCTTATTAGTTCATGATAACAGTGCCATATCCTTGATTCTACAGTAATTGAAAGCTTTAACCAAGCTCTATCCAAAAACATTCATTCACAAGCACACCACTATAGCACAACCACCTCACCTTCTTTTAACTACTCTCTGCTCTATTACATGATGAAATTCATTTAGACACCTAAAGTGGTGTTTGTCAAAAGTGTCATAAAGGGAAAGACTGCCGGAATGCAGTCATATTATGAGGACCATATGACAAAATCAATAATAGTAAATAATCATTTGAATTGCATACAATAATAGTAAATAATTCTTTGTCATATTCACTGCAGTCAACTCAAACGTCCATTCAGAAATCCAGGAGCAAAAAGTATAATTCACAATCAAAACCAATATGTGTGAGTGTACGTGTGTATTTCCACTAAACTTTTGAAGTTTTGACAGAAGGCAAAGCTGATAAAGTTTTAAAGGCAATAAATCAGGAAGGAATTCAGTCGCAAACCTTCTTTCTTTTCTTTGTCTTCTTCTCCACAGTGCCACCTAATACTAAACATGGTTGTACTTCATCGATCTGAGAAAAGTGAAATATGATAAGGGATTTTGAATAAATTCATCATTCGGCTACACTATTACCTATAAGCTAAGTAAGACTAACATTTGCAATAACATACAATGTCAAGGTCCCATATTTCTATTGATGGCTCCATTGAACCAACTGCCACAAAATTCCCTACAACAAGAAAAGGACAAGCGGAAGCAAATGAATCAGCAACTATTAAACATGGCAACATATAGGTGAATGATTACTATTTCTAAGATTTCAAAATATATATACCAACATGCAACCATGTTCACTTAAGCTAAAGCAGCAGGAAATTGGGGTTTATAGTTGAACAAAACATGCCTGAATTTAAGTACTTGGAATTGCATGTCTAAACACACAACTTCAATACCCACAAAAACAGAAATGTCTAACCTTTTTCTCCCCCTCTAATTGGACAATCAAGCCATGCAGTACAAAGGGGAAATGCTGAAATGATAACATCATGGTGGACATACATGTTTGAATCACCTTCATCCAAATCCTCATATATCCAAACCTGTACAATAATAGAGCACAATGAATGCCTAGCATGTTTTGTGTCTGAGCTTTTTGCGAATGATTGACTTATATAATATCTATGTTGCTCAGACTCCAGTATAGGTGTCAGATGCTGGTTTGTGTCTAGATGTCTGACTCATCAATCACATTGAACTTAAAACACACGGTAACAACAAAAAAGGATTTGATAGGACACTGGTCTGTGGACTTGTTTACATTTATTTTGGTACAATATAATTAATTACTTATTTAAGGAAAATTGACTGGAATTCCAATGTTTTTCTTGGCATAGCTTTTTCTTGGCACATTGCTTTCTAGTTTTTTTCTCTTTGGAATTCCAATGTTTTCTCACCTTTCTCCCCCCTTACACACAAGGGTAAAACTGGTCTAGAGATCTCTAGTTAACTTTGGGGAGCAAATCAAAGGATGAAGATGAGTCCAAAGATTTTAGCTATGTTAGACACAGATCCCAGATCCTATCAAGGGTCCTGTCGTGTCAACAGGGATTTTTCCTTATTTTTGCCAAGTCCAAGCAACTATGATATATATGTAAAGAGAGAGAGAAAGAGATCCAATATACCTCAAGATGGCTAACATCATCTTCAGTGCGTGCACAAACTATAACAGAATCCATGGGTCTAATAGTCATGTCCTCAACCTCTTCTGAATCATCATCCTAAAAATTGTCTAGCATCAGAAGCTGAAGAAGGTATAAAAAGGATGTCAAAAAATAGGGAAGTTCTCATTCTTACATCCTGATCCTTCAAAAATGGATCCATTTCATTGCTTGGGTAGTAAAGGTCACCAAGCCCCTTGCTAAATAACTCAATACCTGACAGCAAGAATGGTTAGATGCTTCATTAGATAAATTAAAAAAAAAAAAGCACACATGGCAAGGCATTGCCTGGCACAATTAATATTAAACTCTACAGTTTGGAAATGTTTCACGATAAACTACATGTGTTCCATTCCAACAACAACAAAATAAATGGAAGAAGCAAATAAAACCAATAGATCATCCAAGCAAAGATACCATCATCCTCTTCATCATAATTGTCCATGTCAAGTTCTTTCAACCCATCTGTAAGATCTTCCAGCTGTGTCCCTGACTTGTTCTTGGAAGTTTTTCCAAGAGCATCTGCCACAGCAAGTGCTTGGGCTACATCCCCAGTTTGCTTCTCAGTTTCAGCGACCATATCTTCATCTTCATCCTCACTTCCATTATCACCATTATCTTCACTGTATAAACAAGACCATCAGAAGGCTGCATGAAGCTAATTCTTTAACGCTAGTGAACTCACTTTCAATACCTAAATTGATAGAGGCTGGGAGAACATTTATTTGGTTTTGCTTATTCCTATAAATTTCAAAAAAACTAATACAACCGATTAACTTAAGGATAACCAAACCAGCCAACTCAGGCATGGTAACTAAAAATAACCAAACTGACATAACTGTGACTGGTTCAGTTATTTCACAAGCACCCCTACTCCCTTGGTCTTCCACACTCATGCCATTACAAAAGACAAAACCCCAAAGCCTCTAACACCTAAGCACTCAACTACCAGTGTTGGAAACCATTGGTCAATGGGAAAGTAAAATATTACTTGAAGAGGAAGGCAATGGGAAGAAGGAGCCAGTTGCCAACAACAGAAACTGGAGCGAAGAAGGAGAGGAGTGGCTAGAAAGAGGAAGGGATTGTGAAGGACGCTGGTTCTCTGGTCTAAATTGGGAGGGGGAAGAGCCACGTAGTCGAGGGAAGAGAGGAATGAAAACAATTATGAGGGTTTGAGCTTGAATATGTGTTATATACTTTAATCAGTTTATGATGTTGAGCAGCAAAGCCAAAGTGTACCTTCTATCTAAGGCACCGGACTTGATCATCTCTTCGATTTCTTCTTTGGAAGGTAACTCGGCCACTATTGGTTCAGCCTTTGCTGCCCCTTTCGGCACCCATGCAATTGCCGATATCATATTTCGCACTTTCGTCTTTATCTAAATAAATTGTCTGTAACGATAAAAAAAAAAAAAGAAAAAAAAAAGCAGAACATAAAATTTTTAAGAACAAGAGAGAAATAGGCAATAGCTAATAAATGGAACGATACGAACAAGTTAAGCAGATTACCGAAATAAAAATCAAGAGGAAA
Source organism: Gossypium arboreum (assembly GCF_025698485.1). NCBI lineage: Eukaryota > Viridiplantae > Streptophyta > Magnoliopsida > Malvales > Malvaceae > Gossypium > Gossypium arboreum. Next base: position 4,960,161 of record NC_069073.1, on the reverse strand, counting down.
GGGAGTTTAAACAGATTCTTCTTTGTGCCTAGAAGTTCAGACTAACAGTGTTAGAGAATAGCAGCTATTTATTCGATTTTAAATTCTTGAAAACTGAACTATTAACTTGTTGAAAATCATTTAACGAACTATTAACTTGTTTAAAATCATTTAACTCGAATTAAAAACTAATTAAAATACAGCAGCGTCTTTAGTCATAAGAATGAAAAAAGGGAATACCTTGAATGGCTGACGCAGTTGGCAGCAAGCCGACACCAACAGTTGCGAGAGCGAAAGGAGGATAAAAAAGGAAGAGGCAACTGCTGTGGTTTGACAACCGAAGCTACAGGAATGAAGAATGAATGAAGTTAAGGGTAGAAGGGAGGGAGAAGTGCAAGTGATAGAGGCGCGCAACACGGAACACAAAGGTTAGGGTTGATGGAATTTTCATCGTTGCTACTGGATTAATGTATTTTTGGGTTGGGTTTTTGGAATTTAAGTTATGGGTTGGGTTTTTAGGGTTTAAATTATATCATACTTTTTTTTTTTTTGAAAACCATACTATTTTTTTTAATATTTAATACTTAATAGATATATTAAGGACTGGACTGATTAAAATTACTAAAAAGCAAAAAAATAAATATTATTTACGTTTTTTATTTATATTTTTTTGAATTACAGTAACAAGATAAACTAAAACAACCGATACGATTTAAACCTGCATCACACTTGAAGCGGTGAACCTCTTAACCATAGGCCATTACATGGGCTGATCGTTTTTCATTTTATATTTGATAAATCTTAAAAAAAACGCATATATATTATAAGAATTACATGATTTTAACTTTAGATATTCTTCACTATTTAGACTTAACATTTCAATCAAAGTCGCATTTAATTTTCTTATATGAATTTACATTATGTTAGATGCACCATAATCTAATGTAGTTTATTTAATTAAAAAAAGCTGCCAATTAACTGTTCGTCAAATAATTTTATTCAAACTAATCTATGTGATATAAGTTGCACGTCAAATTTACAGGTTTAATTTTTAATTAATTTTGTAAATAATATTTTTAATTATTGTAATTAATTTTTAAATTTTATTTGAATTATTTATTATAATTGAAATATAGTAATTGATTTAACAATTTATAAATAATAATTAATGCTATCATATTTAATTTATAATTTAATTTTACCTAATGCAATTAATGTAAAATAACATTGTTCAAAAATTATGATTAATAAATATAATTAAATATATAAATTATTTTGATAATTCTCAATAAAAATTTCTAATAATCATTAAAAACATTAATGCAAATTAAAAAATTGAAATTAAACTCTTCAATATTTTTTATCATAATAATTGTAATTAATATAAATATATTGTTTATAAAATATAAAACCTGTTATTGTATAAATAATTAAAATTTGCTATAACATTTCAAAAACTATTAACAAACAAGATTCGATTAACTAAAAATAAAATCCATAATACACGGAAACAGCCAAAATTTCTGATGGATCAAATTTATGTAATTAATAAAAAAAAAAAACAAAACAAAACCAAAACCAAAACCAAAAAGGCTTCGATGTAGGACTCAGAGACCACCACATGGGTTTTACCGACGATATTCCCCATAATATATTACCACCTATATTTCCAGCTACCCCACGCTGTTATTCTTCAACCTTCTCTGTTAATGTAAAATAGGAATGTTGCTTAACGGGTATGTTGGCTTGTAAAACTAAGTCAATTTAATATTAGTATTATTAACTGATGGCATACCCACTGTTTGGGTAAAAATAAAATTATATAATAAGTATTTATAAAAGTTATTATAAAAAAAAAAGAGATTTTATTTAAAATTGTATTATAAAAATATTGGAAAATGATAGTATTTTGAGTTCAAATTTATTGTGTATATTTTTCATTTTATTATATAAAAATATAAAATAACAAAAACACTATTATAAACATATGATTTACTTCGTAAAATGATAATATTTTACTTATTATCCAACTGAATTACTTGCATGAAATCAACTCAATTAAACGCTTAATATATTACTAAAAATCTTATCACACGTATATGTATAGAAACCAAACGATTTAAAACACAAATACAAAAAACATACAATAAACAATGAAATGTATGGTTTAAAATAAATTAATCCTAATAACACATGAAATATGTACAATATTAAAAATAAAATGTATAAAATAAATAAAAATGAAACTTTAATTGAGTGGTAAATTTAACATTTTATTAATCTAATTGGTGTGAATTCAAATATCACCGTATGCATATATTATAGGTATCACTTCCGATACAACTTGGATAGTTTGTGTACAATGTTTAATTCAAGTGAATTTGCATTGCCCTATTTAATTAAGCAAGAGACTGAATCTGTGATGGCAAACATGTCTTGAACCTCCCTGTGCTAATATTTTGGAAACATTGATCACCATAATACAAACTATAGTAAATCCTAGTTATTTTAATTGGTAAGGTCAGCCCTATACCAGTTTAAAAAGGTGGGGGAAAAATAAATGGAAATCAAAAAAATCAAATATAAATCCTAAGCAACCTTAGTCCTTTGATCAAACTATAAAATTCTACATGCTATTTAATTTCCTACTCTACCTGACAAAGGCATCCTTGTGAGCATAAAGATTGTTTGGCAGAATATAGGATACAAGTTTCCTCTTACAACAATTCCATATAGATTCCACATTATTAATCCCTTCCACGTATTTATGAATCTTTCATGCTCTACACTAATGCTAATTTCACACACAAAATGGGCACCAAAAGATTAAAAGAATATTACTTGGAGTTACCTAGATTCAACAGCATGTGTTTCAGAGCCCCTAAGAAAAGATCTGCGCCACCAAATCTGGAAGGCCTTGCTCAGATTTGGACATTCACTGCCATTCCTCGAGAAACATCGGAACCACTCCATAAACAGAACATACTGTTGCTTCAAAGGAAGTGTAAGGAGAGTCTGACCCATTGCTTCCTCCAATGCCTTCATGTCAAGTCCCTTTCTGCATCTTTGCAGCCAACCAAAATCCAATAGCATTGGCCCAAACCATGCTTGAAGAAGCCCTGACCTGGCCTCTGAGCAGCAGTGCAGCTTTCTTGTACCCATTGCGATGAATAAAATTGCTGAAACGCGGCTTAGCTCATACCTAACCATGGGAGATGCTCTTTCATGAAGTTTTAGCAAATTTCCTTGATTTACCCACAGATCCACAAACTCCTCGGCCATTTGTCGATCAAGCAAGATCTCCAACAGAAAATTGATGTTATCCACCTGTTTGGAGATGCGTGCAATCAGAGGCTTACCCATCTCCTTTCTGGTCATTCTTTCATGGGGAATAGCATCAGAAGCCTCCTCAAACAGGTTGTGTAGCTCACTCATACAGGATTGACAAACAGCATAGAAATCCTCCTTGTTGATGTCGGGTTGCTCCTTCTCATAGACTGAGCTTTTGCAGAGGAGACCCTTCACCAATGACTTCAGCTCATTTCTTGCATTGGCATCAGAGCAGGTGGTGATGGATGAAACAAGGTGTCTGGCTAAATTTTGGAGGGTATCAGTTGACTGCTGAGAATGTAATCTAGCCAACATATCTCTACTGGTTGCTTCATCAAACTTGAACCTTGTAAACAAGCTCCTTAATTTCTCTTCTTCTTCCTCAGTCCAAGGAACAGCTTCTAGGTACTTTAAACAAGATGAAACACCTCTGCGAAACATAATGCCAGCTGATACCTGATAGTAGTTTCAAATGATCTCAGTATTTTAAGGAAAAACATAGAAATACATAGAAAAGGAGGCGGAAAGTTCATATTGCATTCGTCAAGCAAAGTGCTTGACATTAGTTTATACCACAGTAAGTAACAACTTTTAGAGAACTTTTCATATCTTTCACCATCTATTTCTACGCTTCCAAGTTTTAGATGCAACTTCTTATTGTCTGCAGTTTTGTATATTAGAGGAAATAACCACTGAAATCAACATATTTCAAGGTTTCATATGCAAACAGTATGTTTTATTCCATGAAATAAAAATCAAATATAATTGCTTTCTTCAACAGTAAGTTGTTTGTGCAGAGCATTACAGTTGCCAACAAGAATATACGTGAATGTGCAATCTAGTAAGGGGAAAAAAACCCAAAATTAAATGGTCACCATCCTCCTCTTCTTTTTCCTTTTTTCCCCCCTTTTTTATAGATAATTTAGATAGCCAACCTAGCCATTAAGTATATCTTATGAAATGCAATCCATCTAGATTGACATCCAATCTTGTAGCTCTGTTCTTCCAAGGACAGTTCACATACCTCATGGATTCTAAATCCAATCTAGTAGCATGCCTAACTCTGGTACCAAGCTGATTAACCAAGAATAGCTCTCAGTAAACCAGTATAACTATAAAGCACATTAATTTTCATATCTGAGAACATAATGGTTTAGAAGGTTAGAGAGAGATACAGACGGAGAAAAGACAAACAAGGGAAAGGCCCTTCCTGACAAGGGAAGCAGAGCAGCAAACTTATCCTATCACAGGCTCTGGCCTAACATAAAAATCTCATCATCATATAACTTTTCTGAAGTAATTGGAACATCCTATGCAGCATATTTCTCATAGATCTACACGGGAGGTAGGCTCTTTAGTTAACAGCAAGTAGGTGATGGAACCTTTTTCCCTTCTCCCACTTTTTACCGATTTATTGATAATTATTGTTGACAAGGTGATAGACTTAGCAACCATTTCAAAACCAAGTTAAATGCATGCCAAGTCCATTGCTTAGATGTTATGGCAGAAAAGATTATGTACAAAACCACCAAATCCTAACAGAATATATCAAGTTAATGTTATCAAGGGCACAGTTAATTGAGGCACTATAACCTTTATATTGCTTGAAGAGCAAAAAAGCACTTGTTGAGTGAAGTAAGGCACAACTACATGTGTGCATATATCTAAGGACCAATGTTATTAAGGGTGCAAGGTGCATTCTAGGTGCTAAAACCCTAATATTGACTGAGGTCAAGTAGGCACCAAAAAAAAAAGCACTCGATCAAATGAAGTAAGGTGCAATACATACACGTCCATATGTTTTATGTTTTTGTGTAAAAATAAGCTTAAGATATATAATTATGACAATAAATCTAAAGACCGATCTACTTTATCCTTAAAAATGCAATTTTTTGTTGACCAATATGCATGACTCTACAGTTTTGCTTCTGTGGTTGAATACTCAAATATTGAGAAATAAAGTTCAATATTATCCCCCTTTTTTTAATCAGTAAAGGCAAAGAGCTTCAATCAAACGAACTTTTTTATGCTATTGCCTTATAAAAAAGCATGTCTAGACATGCCAAGCATATATACCTGATCAGATGCGTCTTTCATGAAAAGGTGTGATGACCTATTACTGTCTGACGCTAATAATGTGTAGATGTATTCCTTGACAACACTGCTAAAGACTGGTTCAATTTTATCCAACACAACATGCAATTGTTTCTTCATTTGTTGGCTAACAGCATGATTTCCTTATGGTCCCAAATTTATTTTGGATATTCAAACATCGACAAGATAGACATTGCTCCCCTCTTTCACTATTAAAGGTAAAATTATAAAATAGAATAATAGAATAAATGAAAGAGAACTGTGATTAGATAGGCTATGTTGCACCTACTGTCTTACAAAGGAAAAAGCACCTAGATGCACCAAACATGTTACTGATCAAATGCACCTTGCCGGATAGTTATTGAGGTGCTTTTGTTGTCAGGTGCTACACCTTAACGCCTAAGCAAGCACCTCAACATCGATGAATCACTTTAGATAAATTTATTAAGCTGCTACCTCTCCTACCATCATTGGATCACCATGCACTGAATTCACAAATAGCGAACAAATTTTCGTCTTTCCCATGAAAGCAGAGTCATCAAGCAAATCACCTCTAAAAAATCAATTTTTTCTTTAAAAGGAAAATGTAAAGTATAGATCAAACTGTTAGGAAATGCACTTTAGATTTTGGAAAATAGTAAAATGCAGCAAAAATGCAAAAGGGGATCACGGAATCAGATATGTAAAAAAGAAAAATAGGGAGTGGCATTCGAGTATGAACTATCTGTTGGCCACCTCATAGGACAAAATAAGGAATATTAGGTTCAGCTTAAACTGCCTTGGTAATTCTTCTAGACGGACTAAGGTTAAAAAAATTAAGGTTTTGGTATAATAGTCATGCAAGAACTCTACATGAGATAATGCTTGAATTGGAGGCGGTAACAATGGCTTCTGGAGCTAAGAACCAACATTACTAGACTCAAGAACAACAATAAATTCAACAGGTTTGGGGTATTGTACAGGGAAACTGAATTTTCTAGAACAATATTCAGCAATTATGCTCAGTGATTATGGTTTCAAGGTTTAGATAAGGACAAAACACAAAGAATATAGAGAAAATTGCAGCAAGGAAGAAAAAACAAGGTAATAAAAGTAAGGAGTAGGAAATAAGAAACACAACTGATAAACTAAAACTCTTGATTAACTAAAATAGAATTACATAACTAAGAGGTAGGAGGACAAAGTTTGTTTTCCTCTTGCCCCCTAAAGGCATTTAAAAACGTTTGCCCCCCCCCCCCTCCCCAACGAGAAGACTCCAAATTTTCCACTAGATTACATTTACTAAACACAAATAATTCCTTTTTAGCATGTTTACACTTCTGAGGGTGGGAGATACTAATAATGCTATCAAAGTTATACTATTTAAAAAAAAAAAAAAAAAACTTCTGCTAATTTCTGCAGTATCTGATATTCATGTTAGTTAAGCATTAGAGAACGATTTGAAAGGAAAAAGGAAAAGAAGAAACTTGACAACAATAACCAGTTCTCCTAAATCAGCTTCGCAGTCCCAAAAATCTTGAGAAAGTTCTTAGAACATCAGAGACCGGCTTTTGGTTTAAAACTCCTCGTTTTGTTAGATTAGAGCATGAAACAACGCTCAACATATGCTTCTAATCAAACTAAGAACTTCCTAATTATTGGTTTCCAGCAGAAAATATCATATTCTATGATTTTCTATATGATAAAAAATCTAACTTTCATATATCAATCTTTAAATTTTAAATATTAAAATGAAAAATAAAAAAAAATTAGATTTTAACAAGAACTCATGATTTTCCAAGGGAAAGTGTGTAACACTGTGTTAGTCTTTATTAGGAACTCTCCCTAAGTTTATTGTTATTTTTAAAGTATCCCTTTTTGGAACAAATTTTTCTTAAAACATCTACACAACACAAAAAACATACTAAATATTCCAGTATAAGAGGATAAGGAGAAAATAAAAGAAGGGTTACCTCAAGAATGTCAATGGCTCTATTAACCCCAATTTTGACGAGCCTCTTGGCTATATCTTCTTCAAACATAAGTTCAATGGTTTCTTTAAAAACCCCTAAATTTTCCACCTCAGGAACTTCTATTCTATACATTTTCTTCCCCGCTGAACCTGCAATCAAACCCGCAAAAACTTCTGAATTCGAAGCCAAAACCGACGAGCTGAGCTCCAGCACCATAACCCCACCATTTTTCCGTTTCAAATTCAACCTCACATCGTACGCTCCTCCTATATCTCCTTCGACCCGGCTAGGATCCAGACTCGAATGAGTATCCGGACTCTCTATTTTGGCCCGAAAACTCTGCGATCGCGATCGGGGCAAGGAATCAACGGCAGCGGCAGACGGGGTTGCATGTGAAGAGTGGCGATCTTCTTCGAGGGAATCAGTGTGGTCTATAGGCGAGACTCGTCCGGGTGAAAGGATTCGACGCGGGTCCATCCGACCCACGAGAGATAACTCGGATTTGGAACTCTGGGGAGAGTTGGGAACAGAGATGGAGGTAGTGAGTTTAGAGAGCGAGTCAGGCTTTTGCGGCCCGAGTTTGGTTTTGCAGTTGTTGTTATTGGTACGGTAATGCTGAGACAAATGTGGGTTTTCAGGACTCGGCGGAGGTGCGTTGAAGGTGCAACACCATGATCGGTGGCGAGAGCCGTGTCTCCGACGAGTGTGACCATCCATGATGAAAACAATGGTAGAAACTGAGTCAGAGAACCGAGTTAGGAGAATGAAGAGTCAGGAGGCGAGTTGAGAATGAAGAACATGTTTCTCACAGAGTTTTATTAAGATGGAGGAATGAAAGAAATAGCTGGTTTTGGTTTTATATATAATTTTGTTTCCTTTCAATTTTCTTGGGAATGATGTTCTTCATTTACTACGAACTACAACGCCGAAAACCTTCCTTAACCTTTTACACTTTAAGCCCAGGTTAATTTTTGTTATAGGTCCCTTTACTCTTCATATCTTTGTAATTTAGTTCCCATATTTTTGTTTTCAAAAATTTAATCCTTTTATTTTTCATTCTTCATAAAATAAATTATAATCGAGTAAAAATTTAATGAGCTGAGTCCAATAGCAACGACAAAAAAAGAAGAGACAAATTCGTGGAAAAATTCACTTCCTTGGAGAAAAAAAGGAGAGACTTTTTAGAGAAAAAACAATGTCAAATAAGTCCCCCAATCTTCCCAATGTTTGAGCCTAACCCCCCAGCATAGTTATTGAAATAAGACCGTATACACCAATATGAAGAAATTGAAGAGAATCCGTTGACTCGCAAATTGGTATCAATTTATTAAATTAAATTTTACATTTTTAAATATTTTTAATAATTTATTTAATTAAAATTGGACTAACTAAATAAAATAATAATAATTTAACTAATTCGACTATCTATCTGAATTAAAAATTATTCACTTCAGTAAGCTGTCGTTTTTAATCTCCATTATGATCTTAACTTGCCCCTTTTTTTTTTTCTTAAGGAAAAAATAGGTTTCGGAGAAAGCAACGAAGCACAAGAAGGAAACATCATTGTACATTAAAAAAAACAAATAAAGATTTTATGTTTATACTATAATTTTGAGATTAAGGTATCTGTGATTCTTACTTAATCTTTCAAAAAAAAATCAAGGTATTTATCGTATGAGCCTGAAACTCATCATTAAGCGTTCAGAGGCTCATTAAGGGGTAGATGCTGGCCACGAGTTTTAAAACTATTCTATATCCGAGGATTGAACCTTCAACCACTGGTTAAGATAGGAAAGACTCACGTCATCTCACCTAACTCCCGTGATTAAATCTTTCAAATTTTTAATTAGGTAACAAATAATATAGTTTTTAAATTTCTTTTATAATACTTACTTCTATCCACTAAAGTACAAGGATTATAATTAATAAAGTGAAACACATGAATCAACTTCACAGAATAAATAAAGTAGAAGGATTGATTATAAAATTTGACCATAATGATTCTCTTTTATAAAATTATACATTTTCTTTTCAATTAGGATCCAACACTTTATCTAATGTCAACCAAAACTTGAAAGTAACACAAATAGTATTTTGGCATAATAATTTTATTTTACCCTTTAATTTTATAAAAATTATTTTAACTTTTTATTTAATTTTTTATCTTCTTTACTCCTTAAATTTGTGCTATTTAACAAATCATTTCAAAATGAATAGAAAAATTATAGTCATTTAATTTTATTAACGTGACATATACATGAATTATGTGAATGCCATAAAGTTATTAAAAAGTATAAAAATACTATTTTAATATTTTTAACAGATGTTAATTTTCTCATTTATTTTAGAGTGATTTAACAAATAATATAAAATTAATTATAAAAATATGTAAAATTAAATAAAAGACTAAAATAATTATTTTCATAAAATTAGAGAACTAAATAAATCATTATTATTTTTTTCATATATTTTATTTTATTTCGTTTTTGATGGTTTATTGAGCTGGAATCTGTGATGGGCTGCTGTTCAATTAATTGCCTTTTTGTGTTGCTTTGCTTTGGGGTAATGTGGTAGTGAGAGAAAGGTATCAACATGTGTTGTATTTGCGATTTAATTCTGACTTAGAATAAACAAGTAAATTATAAAAATATTCGTTTTTGTTGGTTTCAAATTTTATTTTAGTCATTTATATTTGAAATATTATATTTTAGTCACTTATATTATCGTACACTTACGTTATCGTTTTATTACAAAGTGGTCACTCTACCGTTAAATTCCGTTACCTTCCTAATAACAGTTCTATGTAATAGTCCAAATAAATTTTAAATGCCAACTTGAATGTCCAGTTGTTGGGATGGATATAGGTTTTTAATTAAATAAATTTAATTTGGGCTACCACGTAAGACATTTAAGTTAGTATTTAAAACTTATTTGAACTGTCACGTAGGACCGTCATTAAGGAGGTAACGAAGTTTAACGGTAGAGTGATCATTTCGTAACAAAACGATAACGTAAGTGACTAAAATGTAACATTTCAAACATAAGTGACTACAATGTAATATAAGGTAAACAAAAGTGATTATTTTTGTAGTTTACCCTAAAATAAACCAATTCATATATCTCACATTTTTGTGTTTAAACTGAACAAAAACCAAAGGTTTATTATTATTATTATTTGTAACAATAAGATAAAATCTAACTAATCACATTTAACATTCTGAAAAGAAGAATTATCTTGAGACTTATCCATTTCAATAAAAGTGCAAACCATCACGGAGAGAATTCAAACATCTGCAAGTTGTCTTTTCCTATTAAGGTTTATTTAGCTAAGCAATTTGCGACTTAATTCTACTCTCCGAATGATCCAAGGGTTCATTTTATTTAAATTAAGAGAGAGAGAGAGAGAAACATAACAAAAAGTGTATAAATTATTATCCTTTCCTTCCCTGCAATGCAAATGTAGAGATACCTATTATTTTATTACAAAGAAAAAAAAAAGAGAATCAATAAATTAATAAATGAATTTTTAAAAGTGTCAAGTTTAGAAATTTGTGGTACAAGTATAGAATAAGAATTTCTTGCATCAAGTACTTTGTTTTTTTAACAAACTAATCTGAATTTAACAAGGTTTATTTTTTTTTTGGTAGAATTAGTGTATTTCTAATGTTTGTATTCATAAAGATTAATCTGAGGTCTGGGACTATCACTTCTAACAATACCATATTCAAAATTTGAATTCGAGTCCTTCCTTTGAGAGTCAATGTATTTTATTATTACACCTAACACTTATTTGTAAGTCTTTTATTTTTAAGTTGGAGGAAGCAATAAGGCTTTGCTTGATAGAATGGAAAGAAAATTGGAATGAGGGAAAATTGAAAGGATAGAAATCTAGAAGGATTGAAAACATAAATTTTCTTTCCAATGGTGTGCTTGGTAGAAAAGATGGACCATGGAATGAAAATATTTTCTTTCAAAAAAGAAAGGAAAAAAATAAAATATTTGAAAAAAATAGATAATTTTGAACCAATATACATCTCTCTCTCATTTTCTCCCCTCTCACCGTTCCAATTTGGAATGATTGATTTTTATACATTAGAATGAAAAATGATTATCTCTCCTATTTTCTTTCTTCTCACTTTTCTTTCCAACCAAACATACTTAAAAGTTTTTTTTTAATGTGTAAATGATGAAGATTAGATTTTCTAAAATTAAGACTAAATTGACACAATGTACAAATATTGAGGATTAAATTTGTTATTATGTCAATTTTAAAAGCTACCATCATTAGCCAACTGGTGAAAAAAAAGACAAAATTAAATAATTGGGTGACTATTTTATAACTTTTCATAATTAGCTGACAAAAAAAGAAAATTACTAATAGTTTGGTGACTACTAGTGAAGTGTACCCTAAACCATTTAAGGGGGGAAAAAACATGAAAACTTAAAGAGATTTGACTTTTCCATTTTTCAACATTAACAACCACCATGTTAAAATTGGGTTAAAAACTACGGCTTGAGGTTGAAATGGGTAAGAATCGATGTCTTTAAGTTGTTGCCTTAAACAAGTTTGTTGCTTTGAGGTTGTGCTTAAAAGTGAGCCGAATTAGGAATTTATAGGTAAGAATGAAGTATTGGAGACCCAGTAGGTGGAAAACCATACCAGTAGCTCCACAATTAATTTCTAGTTCGATGGTATGACAACGAAGGATGTGGAAATTGAGGAGTTGGAAGTGAGGGTTATTGGTATCAATAGTTGCAGGTGAAGGTAGAGTCCAACGCTCAACAAATATGGTGAAAATTACGGAAGCGGAAACCTAGGCCCAAAAAGAAAGGGAGGGAGAGAGAGAGATCTCGTTAGGTCAATGCCAGACATATAGTGAATAAAATATTATTTATAAAATAAAAAAAGCTTAAAATTGGTTTAAGTATTGTTTATTGGTTTTTTAAAAAATATTTTATTCATAATATTATTATTTTAATGAATAAATTTAATGCTAGAAAAAGGGCATTCATTTATTTATATTTTGTATGTATTTTATAAAATCTTATGTGTTTTTATAAAAAAAAAGTGTAAAGTTTTTAAAATTTTGAATTTTTATTATACTTGTTGATTTTTTGAGAATTAGGACTAAATTGTTAGAATCTATATACATATGAGAGCTAAATTTGTTATTATTCTAATGAAAGATGGCCAAATTAGAGCACTGTGTTAGTGATTTAACGGACGAGTGATCAAAATATTAAATTTCGATAACGTTAGTGACTAAAATAAAAGTTTTGAAACCTAGACACATTAGTAGTTTATTGACTATTTATATAGTTTATCCTTTAATCTTAGCTCCAAGTTTAGGGCGTAGGACTAAACTTGTCCATCTCGGCCCAACCCAAAGAGTAAAAAGGTTTGGGTAAAAATATAGACCCGAAAATGGGCTTCGGCAAAAAAATAGGGCATGTTTAAAAAACGGACTGAGCCTCGGGTAAGACTTTTTTGGATTGGAGAGCAACCCAAATTTGAAAAAAGAATTGCTGCTTTTTTTTTTTTGTTTATTACTGTTTTGTTGCAATTTTTTTGTTTTCTCACTATTTTGTTATTATTTCATTATTATTTTGCTACTATTTTTGTGTTATTTATATATTTTATAATTTTTATTTTATTGTTAATTTTGTTACTGTTTTAGAGGTATTTTCTTATTAAATTGCACCTATCTTAGTGTATTTAAGTATACATATTTTTAAATTTATTTTTAATTTGTTGAGACAAATTAATTTTAATATTTTTATATTTTTAATATATTATATTTAAAAATTTAATACAGACCGACTAAATTAGATTTGAATAAAATTTTAGACTTATTTTTCAAGCCAAACTAAGCCTAACAAATAGACTTAAAATTTTGATTTGATCCGACCCAACCCGACCCGACTCGACCCATATAGAGCTCTAATTAAGACATAGCTTGGAACAACTTTAGGCTCTTGCTTACGAAAGCGGAGCCGGTTTTGACTTGTTTACTTAAATTACTTTTGTAGCGATATATAAATGCATATTTAGAGCATCACTTTGATTTCTGCTTGTTTATGTTGTTTTCTAAGCTACATACAAATGATTATTAATAACATTTTGAGCTTAATTTATTAAATCAACCCAGTTTAATTAAAATGGGTTTAGTTTATTCATCTATTTGTTTATAAAATATTTAAATGTCTTTCAATATATATTATAAAAGAAGATACGAAAACATATATGAAAATGTAGATATTTAAAATAATTTTCATATTTTAAATTTAAATTTTAAATATAGATTTTTGCCATTAATAATGATAACAATTCAATAGTTATTAAAATTAAAAGTTTAGTCGATTAGATTTGTGTGGTAAAGCATGATCGATGAAGACTAATGCTTCGAATAAACATTTTTATGTTTTTGTTGTATGTGTTTATATAATGGGAAAATTAGAAAATTATTTTGGGTTGAAATTAAATTATAATTTTTACTATAAAAAATATAATTTCAATATTTTAATAGATTATAACTTTATAATTTTAAAAGATTAAATCAAATTTTTATTTTTAGTAATTTAAAATATAATTTTACTTTTGTTAATTTAAAATTTTAAAAATTTTAAAAGGAGATATGAAAAAATTTATTTTAGAGACTCCGGCACATGTCAGCTGGTAGTTTAAGTCACTGTGTATATATAAGCTATTAGGATAGATATGGTAGTCTTATTTGTTGTTCATCTGGTGAAAGACTGACGGTTGTAAGAATGGTGTGGCGAAATCCCTCAAAATTTGCACCAAAAAAACACTGCAAATTAAGGAACTAACAATCGCAACAGTGATCGTAATAAGACTGCAAATTCCAGAAAGGAAAAAGCAAAAAAAAGGAAGAGTCTGTCAGAAAAATGCATCACCAGACCAATAATCACCACATAGCCTCGATTCATCAACAAAGATACAGAGGTACGAGCCTATGTAACAGATTCTATTCAAGCAAGGTCGAATTACCTCATCGCTTGGTTCCAGATTAAATATCATTGCAGTATGGTATTTCCTTCCCATTGTGGGACATGTTCAGCTTCTAACAAAAATATTCAGTGTTTGTCTTTCACGTTTCTTCTATCATCTCTGGCCGGCGGCCGCCACAATGATTGGGATCCATTCAACATAATTAAATATTTGTTTACCGTATCATCCTGGCTATTATTATATTTTTGATTACCCAAGGTCATGGATCATTAGCCTGTCTAATGGCTTCTTCACAGTTTATAGCCTTAAACTTGAATTCATTCTTTTAAATCATTGCGTATCCATTAACTAATAAAAGAAAAAGATAAGGTGAGAGGGACATGTATGTATGTATTCAACACAAAATTTAATTCGTTGTACGTCTCGAAAGTGTTCTTGGCACGTTTATTTGCCTTGGGCTAAAAGGGAAAGTATTTGTAGATTTTCTCCTCTTCATTAAATAATATTTACTTCAGTTGTAAATTAGGTTATACAATTTTATAAATAAGGATAAATATGTTTAGTTGTTAAGTATCATCGATTTAACTTAATACAATACGAGATCACTCTTTAAATCAATAACTATTAAGAAATAAATTTGTGGGGTTAAGTATAAAAACAAAAAGATATTATCTCTCGTGAGATTTTTTTCTCTTTCATCTCCTCCTTCTTGTATTATTTCGTTGACTTAATCTCTCTCATTATTTTTCACTATCTTTCACTATTATTAAGTGTCTTTGAGCACTAACTTCATTATCTCCACAATTTACCTTCATCTTGCAAGAATTCAAGAACACTCAAGTCTATCTCCACATCCATTTATCTCAAAGTAGCTAAAACCAAGTGGTGTCATCTATGGGCTTAGCAAAAATCCATTGCTTAATCCTTAAAAGCTTTTCCATGTTCTTTGGGTTCCATTTCTCTTATGTAAATATCTTAATTAATCTCTAGTACGTATGAAGTTTCTTATTGAATTATTGTCATAAATTAATCAAACACTAAATTAATTAGAAACAAAATTAAATAAAGTAAAAATTTAAAATTAGCAAATTTTCTCATAAGGGTATTTGTGTCTTTCAATAATAATTTTATAATAATTTTTAAAAGAGATTTAAGATTCTTTGTTTGTCGTCATTTACAATATGAGTACCACGTAAGTTTTGATAATAACTGTTATTTGACATAATATTTATAACTATTCATAGTCCCTCCCCAATCTATAAACATGATGATAATGTATTTCAGTACACTCGAACTTACGTCCTCTTGCATGAGTAACAATATTCATGCCAATTGAGCTAAGATTCAAACAACTAAACAAATCGATTTACAACATAGTTTTTAATTTTTTATTAAAAACAAATTTTCATTGAAAGTAAAAAAAAATGTCAAATTGTGGCTACCAATTAGAGTGATGCAATAGAGTATGGCCTCACTCTAAAAAGTAAAATCTAAAGTATAGGATAAGGTCTTCTCACCAACTTTCTTAAAATTTCCATTAAAAGGAAAACTAGTGAGTAGGATCATTTATGGGAAAAGAAAAGAAAAGAGATGTTAGAGCCACTGTGCGTGATTCTTTTGCAAAATAACTGACAAAGATTCAAAGGTTATTGTTTGAAGTACCTATAATTTTTTATTTTATATGAAATAAATATATTAAATTATTTATATTGTAATATATATACTTAAAATGATATTATATCGATAATTGTGGTAATAATTTATAAAAATTAAATTAATTAATATTTTATGTAAAAAACTGTACGGCATCAATGTTTATATATAACTTTACACATTGAATCAAAATTCATGTGTAGTTTTGAGATTTATCTCTTATTATTTTTTAATACAAATTCAATTATTACTGTTTTAATTTTTAAATCGAGAATTTAAACAAAAATTATTAATTAGAGTTATCGTCTTTAAATTTTAAGTAATTAACATTTAAAATTTAAGGTTTAAGAGTCAAGTTTTAGAATTTAAAATTGAAATTTTAGAAGAAAAATGTTTTTATTAAAATATTATTTGATTATTTAAAAAGTAAATTTGGAAAATATATATTATTTTTGTCTGTCATTTCCACATAGAACTAGAGGCGAATCTAGAGGGATTGGTAGGGGCTCCGGTTCCTCTTAGAATAGAAATATTTTCATTTAAGCTCCTTAAAAATTTTAAAATTTTAAATTAGTAAATATAAAATTGTACTTTAGCCCCTTCTAAAAATGATAAAATTTTGATTTAATTATTTAAAAATTACATTTGTACTATTGTATAGATTACAATTTAATTTTGGTCCCCTAAAAAAATTTGTGAGATGGCAAGGGTCTCTCACATTAACCAGTGTTCGAAGGTTCGATCCTTGCTTTGGATATGGAGCAACTTTAAAACTCGTGACTAGCATTTACTTCTTTAATGAGCCTACAGAATATGGATGAATAGTTAATAGATTCGTTCTAATAAATACCTTGAAAAATAATAAATATATTTTATAAAAAATTATTTGAATATGTGTTAAGGTTTAAGAGTCAAACTTAGGAAATGGGTGGTACACTTGCTTTTGACGAAATGAACAAGAAATTAAATAGTCGATTTTACAAAATGTTGATTTTTTTTCGCAATTTATTGACTAAAATTATCAACTTAGTTAATGTTTTATAATGGTCCAAATTATTTTTTTTAAAAAAATGGGTTAGTTGCATTGATGATCTTCAAATTATGAATTATATTTTAAATTAATTCTCTAAATTTCAGAATCTTTTAATTAAGCTATCAACGTATTAATATCTTATCGATTGAATTTTCTTTCTAATTTAATTATTGACTCGAATATTAAATATTAGCGTAGATATACTTTGGAGTATATTTAAAACATGTTGAGATAATTTTAAGGGTAAAATATTAAAATAATTACTTTTGTTTACCTTAAGTTACACTTTAGTAACTTATATTTAAAATGTTATGTTTTAGTCACTTACGCTATCATGTTGTAACATTTTAGTCACTGGGCTGTTAATGGTGTAACGGTAAGCTGACATGACACGTTAAATCATCATTTCAAATAAAAATTTTAGGTTAATTTATACAATCGGTCTCTATATTTTTCCGTTTTGAGTAATTCAATTTTTTTCTTTTATGTTATTTTAATTTTTCTTTATTTTCCATTCTCTTATGCTTCTCCCTCTATTTTCCTCCCTTCTCCATTTATTTTACCGTAGTTTTTTTATGTTTTCCATTTGTTAAAAGTAGTCCCTATTATTTTATTTTGTTGAACAATTTGGGTTTTTTCGAGTGAGGCAAGCTTGTGGACTAATTTTAACAAATGGAAAACATAGAAAAATTATGTTAAAAGAAATAAAAAAGGGAGGAAAATAAAGGGAGAAGCAGGAGAGAATGAAAAATAAAGAAAAATAAATAAATGCTCAAAATAAAAAAAATATAGGTAAAAATTGTATAATTTAACCTAAAATTTTCATTTAAATTGATGATTTAACATGCTACGTCAGCTTTCCGTTACACCGTTAACGACAATTAACAACTCAATGAGTAAAATATTACAACACAATAACGTAAGAGACTAAAACGTAACATTTCAAATATAAATGATTAAAATATAATCTGAGATAAACGAAAATGACTATTTTGATAATTTACCTTAATTTTAAATATGAATGTATATATTGCATCAACAACATAGATTTGGCATGTTAAGAAAAGGATAGTTAACTCTCTTAACATGGGCGAAGTCACGAGGGCTAGTAAGGGCTATTTGAAATGAAACATTTCTCTTTTGATCCATTTATAATGTATAAAATTTTAAATTAATAATGATAAAATTACACTTTGAATCCAAAATAATAAAATTTAATTTAATTTATTAAAATTATAAAAATATAAACTATTAAAATAATAAAATTATAATTTTATTTCCAAAAAAATATCTAGGCTTCTACCTACCTCTCTATTTTATGTTACACGCTTTTCAAATTTGCTTTACATAGGTTTCCCATCCTATCTATCTCATATTTAATGTTGTTAATCAAATTAATGCTTGTTGTTTTATTAACCCATAACATTAAACTTCAATAAAATAATAAAACTTATCGATTAAGTGTTAATTCAGTTGATATGAATATTATTATCGATTTGAATATGCTGAAACTCATTATCATTCTGTTTATGGATTGATGAGGATTATGCTTAATTCTAGGCATTACGTCAAACAAAAATAGATATGATCAGAACTTATAATGAGTTTACTAAAAAAAGGATAAACTACCAAAATAGTCACTTTTGTTTGCCTCAGGTTATATTTTAGTCACTTATGTTATCGTGTTGTAACATTTTAGTCACTAAGCCGTTAATTGCCATTAACAGTGTAATGTTAAGTTGACATGGCACGTTAAATCATCATTTCAAACAAAAATTTTGGTTTAAATTCTACAATTGGTCACTATATTTTTTCATTTTCAGCAATTTAATTTTTTCTTTTATGTTCTTTTAACCTTCATTTTTTTTCCATTCTCTTCTGCTTCTCTTTCTATTTTCCTCCCTTCTTCATTTCTTTTAACGTAGTTTTTCTATATTTTTCATTTGTTAAAACTAATTCACAAGCTCGCCTCACTCAAAAAAATTAAATTGTTCAGAAAAAAAGTATAGTGACTAGTTTTAACAAATAGAAAACATAGAAAAACTACATTAAAAGAAATGGAGAATGGAGGAAAACAAAAGGAGAAATAGAAGAGAATGGAAAAAAAAAAGAAAAAAAGTAAAGTTAAAAAAAAAACATAAAAGAAAAAAATTAAACTGCTTAAAACGAACAAATATTGGAACTGGTTGTATAAGTTAACCTAAAATTTTTGTTTGAAATGATGAGTAAACGTGTAATGTCAGCTTACCGTTACACCGTTAACAACAATTAATGACTCAATGACTAAAATGATATAACGCGATAACGCAAGTAATTAAAACGTAACATTTTAAACATAAGTGACTAAAATGTAACATGAGATAAACAAAAGTGACTATTTTGACAGTTTATCCTTAAAAAAATAAATAATAAAACTTAAAACGGTGAAAATAATATAAAAGAATAAAAGAAAATGCGAGTCACGTGCATGAAATTCCATGCTTTTGAAACCCTAGACATCAAGAGGAACCCATCCGGCCACGTGTTTCTCTTCATTCAATCCAACGATAACACCTCCTAAGAAATCGTGGTGATCCATCATTGGTTCAAAGTGTCAAACCACAATACGCAATTAACCGAACCGCCCGAAACTTTCCCGAATCGGGAAAAAACCTAAAGCTCGTGTCCCACCAAAGAGTTTCTTAATCCCGTAATACCTATCTCATCAGTCGCCACGTGTTATGTCTACCCCATCAAATCTTTGCCACGTCGTCCCGAATAAATCTAAGGTAAAATGTTGCCACGTTTACAATTACGTACGGCAGTTTAACCATGGCCCCAAAGCTTCATTATCGTGTATATATATGTGGATGTTATGGTTTAGTTACGTTGTGTGTTTTCCAAGTAGAAAATCTTACATGAACTGTGTTGTTGGAAGAAAGCCAAGGTTTGTACATATAATTCTGGGTTTGTTTCTGAGTTTGTCTGAGAAAATGGAAGGGGAATCATCGAGCTTGCAGATTCATAGAACATCATCTATAGAGAACGAGCCAAGGACCTTGAGTATTGATCAAATCCAATATGCAAGGGTACTGAGTTTGTAACCTTAACTTTTAGTTTTTAAAAAGTACTACAAAGTGAGTTTTGATTGAACTGAGTTTAAAACAGGAGGCAGCCATGTATGTGGTGAATACCAGGAGCATAGAAGAAGCCATGAATATCTTCACACAGGTATGTTTTGTCCTTTTTCTTTTTTGGCCATAAGGCAAACATCACTTTGTTAATTAGGTATCATGGATTTGATGATTATAATATACAAAGATATGTAATTAGGTATCATGGATTTGATGATTATAATATACAAAGATATGTACGAATGCAAAGCGAAGAACGCAGCAAGACTAGAATCATGATTAGTTCATACTATCACGACTCCATTTTTGTTTTTCATGGATTTACAATATAATCTAAATTAGAAATATGATTTATTTTGTGAAGTTGTGAAGATTTTTTGTGTTGTTTGAACCACAACAGGGACTAGAGCCGGTAGTTGAAGTTGCAAGGGACAAGATGGAAACGGCGACGATAGAAGGAATAGAGTATCTACAAGATATAGGGTTGCAAGGAATGCGCGACGTCGTTTCTGCACCTTTCTAGACACTTGTTTCTTTCTAGAATCTTTAAGAGAGAATATGTATATATTTTGGTGTTGTAAGATACTTGTACAGGATAGAATTTTGGTTTTATTTCATTTTTGTTTTTCTTTGAAAATGAAGTATCGAGTGCTTCCTTCTGGTCCTATATACCAACTCTTGATAAAAAGGCAAATGCTACCTTTAATTGTGTTGTAACACTCCTACATAATTTAGTACGTATTTCCAATGTCCTTTATTCACATTATTGCCTATGAAAACTTATTCAAACTTGGGCTTTACATTTTGCTAACATTATCAATTTTTTCATTTTCAAAGAGAAGACGATTTTTAAATATAAACCATAAAATATAAATCATAAAACAGATATAAATTAACATAGCGTAGTAAATACAAATAACTAATTCGAGTTCGACTCAAAAGAATTTCTCTCGTTTGGATTGAGATAATTGTGAAGTTAATTCCTTAATTAAGAGTTAGGCAACACCTTAGCATAATTTTGCGGAATCGAGAATTCAAAATAGAGACTTTGGTTTGCAATGATTGTACAGTAGCAATAAATAAGAAAAGCATCACTTTTTAGTAAATACATGGAAAGCAAATTCCATAAAGTTAAATCATATTAGTCATCACCAGTAAACCATTTCAACGTGTCCACCTAACGTCCTCAACCAAAATTGAATATTGAGACAAGACAAACCAAACCCCACCTTAAAGATCTGCGAAAAAGTTGTTTGAACCGCTAAACCCAGCTCCTCCTTTATTTGCATTTTTAGTCTTGGTCCCTGTGCAAACAATGTATCAACAGTCAATGGAGATACGACACAAAATATCGGATATAGATTCTTTAGGAAAGATAAATGAATCCCACATGGCATTTCATATTATATGCTACAGTTGAAACCAAAAGTTTTCTACTGAATGCTACCGCTGCACTCAGGCTGGTTAATACTAGTCCACTCACATTACAGGATGCTGTAGTGATGGAACATTATATCTCCCTACTTCGGTAATATTGCTCAGTTTACATGATCTAGTTTACACAAAAGTATCAAGGCACACAAGCGAGCGAGCAAACCTTTCTTAGAATGAGAAGGATTATCATCCACATCCATCCCATCGCTATCACTGTCTGAACTGGCATCTTGACCTTTTGCAGCGTTTTCGGAACCTTGCAATATCTCATTGAGATCCCACAGCTGCATTAGAAACAAAAAAAAAAAAAAAAAAAAAAATTAAGTCCATCTTATTCAGATGTAAAGTCATCCACCAGAGCAGCTGGATTATCCCAATCTACTGAGAGACTTTGTTATAAGTCTAACGACTGCTATCAGACTGACTTTTGAGGCAAATAAACTCCATACTGTTTATGACTGTGCCAAAGAAAAGTTCCTCATGCACATGCAATCATTTGTATGCCAGACCAGATAATACCATATAAATTTCCAATATTTCATACAACATATCATTGCAATCTCATAAATAAAAGTAAAGTCAGCCAAAGGGGGAGATAAGTACATACCTTCAACATCTGATCATGTGATATACTGCCAAGAAATCTTCTATCATGAGAAAAAGCTATAATAAAAAGTAAGCAAGCATTTTCAGTAATCAAGGAAGAAAAAAAACTACAGGGAGAAAAGCACAGCAAGAAAGCCACCAACATTTTTAAAAGCTTAAATGGCAGATCTGATTTTGAATTATAATGGTAGTCAGTTGTTCTATAGTACGAATTAGCAACAATATTGTCTATAACATTATATAAATAGCTGAGAGAAGGCTTTCGTTTGCATTAATAAGCATATATAACATGCTAATATTAAAGGCCTACAAGCAAAACCAACGTATCAGCTTTTTCCACCAGCTTTTAAACATGGGCCTCTTGCTTTCTTAGTAATAAAGCAAATACATCATTCTTTCAAATAAACAAAAGCATATATAACAGGCCAATATTAAGCAGCTATAAGTATGTCCAAGCATAGGCTCTGTTTGGTTTCAACTTTTGAGGCCTGCATTTGTATATTTTCCATTTGCTTGCTTATCTTTTGTGATTAATCAGACACAAACTAAACAGATTTACATTCAATTAAAAGGAAGTAAATACTTCAAAGAAACAACCAACCCAAATATAAAGGTTGAAAATATAAGTAAGATTATATTTTTCTATGTCAAATTTTAAAATCTGAAATTATAAAAAGAGAAATCGCTTTTGTATCAAAATGCTACTGTTTGCTGTTTGTTTCTGAAACCGAAAGCAGGAAGTTAAAACAGGAAAACTAAAAGGAGCCTTCGTAAAATTTAGCCATGCCCAAAGATCCAATTAATTCTAACTCCAAAAGAACATAGTTAAGCAAAATGTTGATCACAAAGGGAGGAAGAATTATAATACCAAGGCCCTCAACTGGATATTCTGAATGCTCTGCAATTGGTTGTATGATTCTGTTAGGTAATATGCCTACCAGGCTGGGGAAATATTCAAACAAATTTAAATCAATGTTAGGACAGGCAGATCAAATCAACATCCAAATAAATATCTCCTCCTGTGCCCAACTCTCACCTGATGAGTCCATTCTCAGATCCTGTAATGAGTCTATCTTCATCAAGCTGACACAACAAAAATTAAAATGCAAACTGTTTATTGGTTATTTTAAGCCAACTGATATTAGAAGAATTTGGAAACCAGCTTACCTTCAACATAGCCTCCACAGAATTTGGAGAAAGATCAACAAAACGATCACTAGACAACCAAATGATGTATTAAGGGAACAAAATTAGGTGAAAATATCATAAAGAGAGAAGGGGGAGAGAAATTCAAAATCATGGAGGATTAAGAGAAATATAATGTAATAGGTTTTTAATGCACAATACCTGCAGTCCTTAAAAAATCCCCACGAATATAACAGCAAAGTTCCACCTTGTGATCCACAAATAACTTTCCGACCATTCTGGCAGATACAAGGCATATTAAGATAAAGTTAGGACAAGAAAGCAAAGCTAGATTATGAGAACTATCCTCAAACTCTCACTATAATAGGAGTTATTACAAACTATGCAATTATTTGCTTTTTAATAGCACATATCATTACTCATTACATAAAAGACAAATAATTTCTCTCAGAAAGGAAAGACTCATATCTTCAGAGGAAGAGGAGTCAAGCAATCAAAATAATCACAGCAACGGATTTCTCACAACAAAACTATACAGTTTGTTTCCTTCGTTAAAATTGATCATCCAAGTTATTGAAGCATTATCCTCTAGAAGAGAAGGGTTCATGGCATCTTTGCAATTAAATTTCCATAAATTCTATACTGATGTACAGCATAAATAAGGATTCCATATTAAGTTCAACTTATATTTTAGCGTGACTGGTGTTGGGAAATGTGCACAAAGACAAAGCCTTTAACATTTGCAAGTACAGCACCATAATTCCAAACCCTTCTAAAAGCCACTCTACTTCCATTAATTGGCAACTAGGCCACCTCGCTTATCTTTTGTTTAAGCCATTACACTTTCATGTACAAGTCAATTAATCCATGCATAGAGATAACTGCCAACTCTCCATTACATTTGATATTTGGGTTAAAGAAAATTGCTAGGTGAAGTAATAAAATAGAAAAGATACAATCAACTAAATGCCAATTATATATTGTTTAAATGATGAACTAAGTAAACAATATTTAGTAAAATTCACAGATGACAGCTTAAGTAAGTATCTAATCTAAACAACATTAGAAGAATAGTTTGATTAACATTTTAGAAAAAAAAGGAAGATACCACAAAACAGAAGAGAGAAAATGAAATTGAGAAGATTGGTGAGAGCAAAGAGGAAGGGAGAGAAGGTTCTATGGGATAAGAGAGAAAAGGGGAGAGATAGAGGGCTGTGACACTGGATCTGTTTTGTTGAGCTGAACAATGCCTAAAATCAGTGTTGTCAAGGCCACCGCTTAACGCATCTACGCATTGCACCTTAGCACTAGACAACAAAAGCGCTTCAAACCTTTTCGGGCAAGTTTATTTTTCGAGTGACAGATAATTTTGGCTTGCATTTGGAGCAGGTGGCTAACTTGACTATCCACTGCCTCTTAAGCTATAACACTACCACATAAGGAATGATAACAGAATATTTCAAGACCATCTTATTGCCCCAGCATAGCCCCAACCTCCTCATTCAACCATCTTTCACCTCTTCCTTTCTCCTTTTTCCAACCTTATCCTTTGTCTTTTCGAATGAAACTAAATTTAATCCAGGTCTCCTTTAATCTAAAATTAAACTACAATAGGTTTTAACTATGATTAAATGAAAAAAAGAAAAAGTAAATGACTATTACTTCAAAATAAAAGATTATCAATTAAAAACAATATTTAGTTTGATATATAATCTATTTTATATAAAACATAGTAATTTGAATGCAATATCTTCTTTCCTATTTCTCCATATCACCTGCTAAATGGGTTTTTTCCCCTTCCCATGTCACTACTTTGGAATTTTTTATCTTACATCACATATTTGATGGAGGTTCTACATACTCTATTATCCAAGAGTTCTAATGGCAGAAATCATAAAAAAAAGTAATGGTTAAAATGAAAATTTTGTAACAATAGAGTGGATTTTAGAATGGTTGACCAAAAGTAATTGGTGCAACCATGAAAACTGATCATTGACTAATTAAATGAATGCATATACCTTCATAACAACAACAGAACTAAGTTCGTCTTCAGAGAATTCAGAGCGTGTCTGAACCTATGATAAACAAAGAAATAAATAAATCAATTTTCCAAATCCATATCAAGCACAGCCAAAAAAATCTTCTGCGGTCAAATGTATATAATAGTTTAGAAAGGTTTCAAGCAAGAGCTTACTTTGTAAGTTCGAAGATTGCAAACAGATAGAGTCCCATCTCCACTTATCAATGAAAAATAAAGATATGTTAAGTGTGGACAAAACAATTAGGAAGAACATTCTTAGAGAGGAACGACTGAGTAATCACAAGGGAACAATGAAAAGAAGGAAAATGAGATAAAACTATGCTATGTGCATGTGCAAATGCATGGACACACACAACCAGGTTTATTGCAAAAGGAGAATAATGAAAGAAAGTATCATGGTCCTTTTTATCCCTTCTTTTTGGTTAATATCTTCCCAATAACCAAACTCATTTTTCTCTTAAACAAGGATGTGTTCAAGCTACAATTTATTTCAAAATTTGGCATTTCTTTAGCGTATATCACTCTTAATTGGAAAGCACAAGAAAACAAAATTTCATGAAATGATCAATTGACCTAAACCAGAACAATTTTTTAAAGATATAAGCGAATTACAGAAATAGGCAATAATTTAAGATAATTGCAAAGCCAGATACCTTGTTGTTAGCAATTTCATGGAATCAGATACAAAATTCATATCTGAAATGTAGTCTTCATGAGCATTAATGGAGCCAGAGCATGATCGTTGTCGGGTATCCCATACCTGCAAAGAAGGAAAGCAGATAGATCATGGTTACATGTTTAATACGCCATTAGCACCACAAAAAATCCATAGAAGCAATTAATAGAGAACCTTAATACAGCCTTCATCGTCTCCAGTGGCAACAGTGGATTCTGTAAGATTGATTAAACTATTGATCGCATTCCTGCACGTCCAAATAAAATAGTGTTTTAATAACCAATTAAAAAAAAATCAAAAGATAAAAAGTAGACCAAAATGCAGTGAGAACATACTCATGAGCATTTTCAAGACGAGCAATTACTGATCCGGTTTCAACATCCGTGGCTAGAATAGAACAATCTTTTGAACCCGTAGCCACAGCTAAACCCACAAACACAATCAACTATCATTAAATTAAATCACTGCGAGAAATACCGATTTAAAAAAGACAAAACAAAAAGCTTTACCTTGTCCGCCATTGATAAACCGAACTGTTCTACAGGACTCAGCATGAGCATGTAAGTCCAAGCATCTAAACAGAAAATAAATTAAAGAAAGCTCTTAGAAATTCAGAACCAGACACTTCCATCCATCGGTATTAACTTTGTAGACCCCTCCACAAACTTAATTATGAAAAGAAATATAAACCATTTAAACAAGGAAGATGAAAAATTTTGTACCTTTGTAGCGAGGAACCATCTGTATTATATTTGTATCTGTAAAAGAGAATGTATCTCAATAATAACTATTTTTGAAATATTAAAGAAACTGAAGAAGAGCGGAAGGGAAAGGAAGAATACAGATGAAGATCTCCGGTGATGAGAGAAACAGCGACAAGTTCTTTTAAAGGATGAAAATCGATACCAAAGGGAATTTCCCCTAAACTGGCCTCCATTACACTTTCAAACAAAACCTAACTAAAATATCCTAAAACCCTTTTTCTTCTCCTCCACTAAACGGCTGCCGCAGGGTTTATGTCTAGAGTTTAGGTATAAAGCGTCTTTTGGTTTAATATACCCTTTGGTAACTATATTTCACACTAATGTTAATTTGGTACATGAGTTTAACATTATTTGTGATAAAAAATAATAATAAATATTTATGCATTTGTCCAATTAAACAAATTCGATAAAAAATAATAATAAAGATTCGACAAAAAAACTCGTGTAATGGTTCGATGGTTAGAGATGACCAGATTCGAGTCGTGTTTGATGATCGGGTTTTGTCTTATAATTTACCGAAAAAATATTATGTTTACGTTGATGATTAGAAACATGTGGCTGTTGCTGAAAAGAAAGATACGACTTCTGAAAGCCCTGATGTTGAGATTCATCTGTCCAAGGAGGTTGCTAGAAAATCCACTTCTCATATGCGTGAAGAACGACTTTAAACTCTTATTCAAGTTGCGATTCAACAAGGTAACCCAATTCCCATTTTGTTCAAGAAACTGTTGTTGATATGGCTACCCAGCAAACATACAATCCTTCATATTTTACTGATGAACTCATTACCAATATCACTGAACTTGATCCTAATCTTGTTGGTGATACAACCGTTGTTGGTTCTGAGGGACCCAACATCATTACCGGTGGTTATGAAAATTTGGAGATAGGAGCGACCACTGGTATAGGTACAAAAGTTGACACTGCCCCTGTTACTGCTCAAGTGAACGGCAAAAGACTCGCTCTATTGCTACCAAGGAGATTGAAGGGCTCCACAAATGTGCAAAAAGCAAAGCCAAAGAACCACTGTTTCCTTCAGCCCCCAAATGAAAAAAAGATCTGGTGCAGCCTCAAGCTCGTCTGAAATTGAATCTAATGAGAATGTACCTCTCAAGAAACTGTATCTCGGTGGAATGGCTCGTACTAAATGTCCTTCTTACTTCCAAAGAAAGAAACTAGAAATTGAAAAGAGTCGGTGCTCCGACAATGTTAAAGGAAGCTACTGACAACTTGAGAAAGGCTACCAAGGCAGTTGTTGAAAAAGAGATACCAAACTTTTCTCACCTAAACATTGATGAAATAAGTTTTGTTGATGGTGGATTTGATGTCATTCTTGAAAAGAATGATATTTTTGGCTTAGTTTTGTGAAACCATATGTGTATGAGGTGGTTTTGGAATTCTATGAAAATCTCTTGAAGTGATACAAGGATCCCCAAAAGCAAGCTTTACAACGAGGCTTATGTCGGGGAGATGGTGCAAGTTTTGCCTAGCACAAATTTGAAAACTGCAACATCTATTGAGAATGACATAGAGTTGGATGAGTTGTTTGATGCTATGGCCAACCCCATCACTAATGGAGTTCTCCCCACTTGGCCTCAAAAAGTGAAGTTGCAGGCTTCTCAATACTTGTTGCTTTGTTTTCCATAACTCGCAACTGGGTTCCTAATAGCAAGAGGAATACAATCACAAGAGAATGGCTACAATCCTAAGGAGGATTGTTGAAGTTATTCCACTTGGTTTGGGGGAGGCTATCTACTAGGAGATTCACCGACACGCTGAAAATTGTGCACCCTAGGCTTTGCTTTTAACTTTTCCCCCTTTGATTTTTCAAAATTTTTTTAATCAAAATCCAAATATTTTCAATGTTATTTAAAAATATGAAAAGATGCCTGTAGAGCTTAAATTCTCTTACAAATGGCTGGAAGGAAAGCATGCTAAAGCCAATTCAGCCACGGTTCCATTCGAGGATATTGAAGCTAAAGAAGGAATGCTTGAACCATTTGGCGCTGGCCATGGCACTACGAGTACCTTAGCTGCGTTTGATCAAAGAATGATACAACACGTGGATGCTAATATTGCCAGTCATTGCACAACTAAAAGCCCAAATCAAGATAGCCCGGAACAGTAAGGATCATGCTCCAAACTTAAACAATGACATTCTGGCTAAGCAAAACCAGTATCAGTTTGGTAATTTTTTTTTTTTTTACAATTTAGAGAAAAAAATAGCAAGCACTCGCCGTACATAGTGAAGGATAAGTTTCATCAACATAACAAAGACTTTAGCCTCAGCATTAATAAAACACTATGACACGTTGACAATTGACTTTATCACAACTCAAGCACGACATATCTAAAGTGATTACAAGCATTTATTATGATAAAAAAATTAACCCTAAATGATATAAAATGAAAAAACAAAAATCAATAAAAAAATCGAGTATTTGAACACTAAACGAGAATAGTGTTATTTTAAACCTCATTTAACAATATGCTAGTTCTGTTATTATTTGAGATGAATTTACATTGAGAAATATTTATATGTTTATGACTCATTTGTCTTTCAACTTGTTGTATTTTATATTTTGTTTATAATTAAGTATGATTGATTAAGGAGAGATTGTTTAGGAGGAGCATTTGATGATATAATGTATATATTTTCATGTTTATGATTTTGTTCAAAGAATTCCAAATGGGAAAATTGTTGAGGTAGTTATAATAATGTAATTTTTTTCTGTATAATCATAATTGTCTTTAGTCATTTTATATTTAAAATTAATCTTATTGGACCGATGTAACATTTAGATAAAAACTTTCAATTATAATAATTTTAGAGTTCAAATTTAATTAAATATTTAAAGAAAAATTTATCGTCACTTTTTTAATCACTTATTTATAATAATTTGATTCATACTAAATTGCAATATATAATGAATTATATATAAATTTTAATAAATGAAAATAATTTAAATTTAAATTTAAAAGAGCTAATTTAATTTATTTTATATGGTATATATTAAAAGTAAAATTCAGTCTAATTATTATAGTTTATCCTGTATGAAGTAATCATTATTATTATTAAAAAAATATTGTACGAAATAATAACATCACATTATTTATATATATTTTAATAATTTGATACTACATCAATAATTTTATTTTAAATTTTAATATTTTTATCTGAAAAAATTAAATTTAAATAACTTTAAAATTAAAATAAAACTACTTATGTAACATCAAATTATGAAATAACCACCACTCACATCAAATTTATAGTAAACGATGGAAAAGATGGAAAAAAATATATTAAAAAAAGCACTAGATGACAATGAAAATCATTGGTGCTGTCTGTCATTTGGATTAACATAAGATAAAAGAGTAGAGTTTGGGACTTAGATGATCAAAATTGCAGAATCTATCTGCAAAAAAATTAGCAGCAGTTTATGCCCATGCTAGAAAACTGACTGGACAAGGCAGAGCCGCCACCACCCAATTCCCTATTCTGGGTCTTAGGCTTTACCATTGGAGGTGTCCATTTGCTAAAACCAAGCGCACCACCTCTTGGTTTAGGTTCCCCATTTACTTTGCCAAAACCACCGTTAACATTAGGAGTGGCAGAGAGCCACTTGGAGTGCATGTAGGTAGTGGTCCTCCATGGTGGTACATGCAACCCTGCCTCTCTAAACGACTGTTTGGCAGCCGAGCAAACCACTGATATAATCTCCCTCAGCTTTTCTTCACTTCCTATAAAGATGGATGGCAGAGCATCTGTCAACTCCTTGTAGGTTGGTGAAGGCCTTGCAAGTTCAAATTGGGACTTGAAATCTATGTCTACTATCAACCTCACCATCTCACCATTTTCATTCTCCATCACTATGTCAACATATTCATAATCACCTGTTCATATAATTTAGAAGCAGAAATCAAAAACTATATTTATGTATTCTTATATAAACCAGAAATGGATAGAGAGACATACCAGCAGGACATCCTGAGGACGTAACCCAACATGTTTGACATAAAGAAGCATTAAATCCATTCATTTTGAGCCTCATGGCAAGCCACTTCTTCAAACCACTAGACTTTTGGATAGCCCTTTTGCTTCTAATATGCTTCAACACAATCTCAAGAACCTTTCTCTCAGTATCTGTTCTACACCTAAGAATCTCCTGTAAAAATGTCCCAACACATAAATCAAAACCTAGAGATTAACCAAAACATTGGGAAATATGTAGATATGTACCTGTAAAGTAGAAAGTTGAGCAAGATGGTTAGAAGATTGAAGGTGGTATGAAGGAACTATGGGTGAAGATGGTTCTGATTCTATGAAGTCTTGAACCATTTGAACCAGTTCTTCTTCTTGCAAGCTTCCCATAATATTTCTAATGTGTTTTAGATGAAACTATGTGTGTGTTATATAGCGGTGGTGATTACAAGTTTATGATGATAGATGAAGTCATTATTAACTTACCAGGCAGCTGTTAGCCTTTAACACAGTGTACAAATATTTGGAAGTTAATGAAGAGATAAAAGGGGCTAAATGGGAAATGGGAAATATGCCTACTGTTTTGCTTGCACACAGAATGAGAAATTGAAAACGACAGTTTGGTTGCTTCCAGAATATACAAAAGCTTTGCTTGAAAATGTTTCCGTTCTTTCATGTAGTGGGGGGACGTTCTTAGATCACTGAAATTTACCTTTTCAACCTTCAAGACTTTGAAAAGCGTGACAACCCCGTTATGCCTGCACCGTATGGGTAAGATTAAGAAATTCAAATTTTAACTACTACAATTCAAAATCTAAATATCAAATCAATATATTTAATTTAGATGATGTAAATGTGATGATTCAGTTTTAACTTTATTGTTCTAAATATTGTTGTAGAATATAAATTTTAGTGCGTTGAATAACATTATTTTTTATTTATGAGTTGAAGAAAAATTATAAAAATAATTTTAGATATTTTCTGAAAAATAGCAAATTGCGGGTTTTGTCGCATATTGGCCATTCAAAATTCCCCCCATCCCTTCCTCTAGTGTCAAGTAAGGGCCAAATAAATTCCTGTAAAAAAATTTTTGTAGTATATTTGATTTTTTTTTAGGGACATTAAATAAGTGAGGAGTGTATGATTGTAATAATTAGAGGTTAATATTTGATCGGAATGAGTGAAAAAATTTTGAGTTAATCGAGTTTATTAGTCCTATTTTATTATCCTAACTCAATTTGAAACTTTTTGAATCGAATGAAAATTTTGAATTAAATTAAAAAATTAAATTGGTCAAATAAAAATATTATTACAATATAACGAATTCAATGTTAAAGCAAATAAATTGGAAACCATATGTATTTAAAAAATTCAAAGTAAAAAAAAGATACTTGAGTATGATAAATTTGAATCATTAATTAGGTCCAAACTTATTATTTTAGAAAATTTTAACTTTTAATTTCTTTTTAGAATTTTTATAATTTTTTAAAATATAAATCTTGAAATTTTTATAAATATTTTGAATTTTGAAAGTTATTTTGATTTTTTTAATTTTTGTGGAGAAAGACCAATTTACTTATTTTCAAAATTGATAAATACCAAAATGATATTTACACCAATCTGTTATTCGAATTATTCGAATTGTGAAATTCAACTCGACTTGAACTCGAAACTTGAATCGAGTTATTAGAGTTGACTCGAATAATTCGAGTAACTCAAAATTTAAAATTTTTTTTAATTTTTTCTGATCGAATCAAATTTTGTTCTCCTTAATAAGAATAAAGGTGAATTATTTTTTAAGAGATATGTAATAAATATATTATTTTGTAATTTTTTTTAATTTTTGAAACTGACTAATCAGAAATTTATGGGAGCACCGCCCTGTTAGAAATTGAATGTGTGCTTTCATGTCACACAACACAAGCATCCAAAGTTGTATGTACTTTTATGAATAAATTAATTTTAATCTTAAGAGAGATAAAAATTTATCAAAATTTGAATTTAATAATAAGTTATTTAATAAGTAAATTTAAAATTGTAATATGTGTAAATGATAATATTAATTATAAAATGATAAATGTATATTTTAATTAATAATAGTATAAAATAGTAGATGTATAGATTCATTGTATTTAAATTAAAAATACATTTAATTTATTCATATTTTTTATAGAAAAATATTTTCACATATTCATTTGCTGACTTTTGGCGACTAAGTGCACACATTAGAATCACCACCATTTAGTTGCAAAATATTAGTACTACTATAAAATCTTAGTTTTAGTATTGTATTAGAATCACCACCATTCATATCGATAATATATAAATAACTTCAAGCTATAAGCTCTCTCTCGTGAATTTCTTTAAAGGAAGAAACTCGAAAAGCTTATGAAAATATTGAGTATGGGAGTGTTCTCTAGATAAAATGGGATTAAAAATCATCATCGTTCATATCAATAATATATAAATAACTTTAAACTATAAGTTATCTCTCATAAATTTCCTTAAAAGGGAAGAAACTCTAAAGAGCTTATGAAAATAGTGGGTATGCAAGTGTTCTCCAGCTAATATGGGATTAAAATTATTTTTTAAAGGATTAAAATTAACTTTTAATTAAGATACTGAAGAATTAAGATATATGAGTATTCTCTAGTTAATTTGGGATTCTAAATAACTTTTTTAAAGAGACTAGTAAAAGGTAAGTTATGAGAGTATTTTCTAGTCAATGTGAGATTAGAATTAAATTTCTAATGAAAATAGTGAAGAAATTGTCACTTATTTATAAGGTAAGTGTGAGATATGAGCAGTCAAAAAAAAAAAAAAAGTGTGAGATATGAGAGTGCTCTCTAGTCAATGTTGGATTAAAATTAACATTTTAATTTAATGAAAATAGTGAAGAAGTTAGCTATATGAGTATTCTCTAGTCAACATGGAATTAAAAGTAATTTTTAATGAAAATAGTGAAGAGGTGAGCTACAAGAGTATTTTTGGTTAATATGAGATTAAAATTAACTTTTAACAAAAATAGTGAAGAAATTATCACTTATTTATAAGGTAAATGTGATATATAAGAGTATTCTCTAACTAATATCGGATTAAAATGAATTTTTAAAGAAAATAGTGAAGAAATTATCATTTATTTATGAGGTAAGACGAGCATAAAAGTGTTCTCTAGCGTAAGACCTTGTAATATATATAAGTATATATTTATCTATACCCTTCCTACCACATCAACTATTGTTTCTATCCAATAATATATTACCATGTAAGAATATTTTTACACATTACTAAAATATTTTCCAACTCACTCAGGGTCCTTTTGGTAAATTTCTCTTCCAAACATCTATCATATAACATTTGTTCGATAGTATTACAATACAAATTCATTACTACTTCACGTAACTATTATGATGATACTTTTATCTTTTCATATTTTTATATTATTTTTAAATAAAATAATTATAAATTTAAAAATCGAATAGATATTCAATAATATTAAAATAAAAATTCATTATCACTCCACCATAAAAATTCATTGCAAGAAAATCCAGTATATTTTTTACATATTAATTCTAGCTTGGATGGTAAGGCCCAATCTAGCTTGGGCTGACGAGTGTTTCAACAATGGAGCCCATCGGTTCATAGAAGGAGAAGCTATGCTACTGCTAGGGTTTCATTTCGGCTGATGCAGTATATAGCATAAAATTTTTCTTTTCCCTCTCCTACACTCTGTTACTGCTACCATAGTGCGATTGGGAGGACGAAACCAACAAAGAAAAGCGGACAGTGAGGAGCAACAGCAGCAACAATGGTGAAGTTCCTGAAGCCAAACAAGGCGGTGGTTGTCCTTCAGGGTCGCTACGCCGGTCGTAAGGCGGTGATCGTCAAATCCTTCGACGAAGGAACCCGCGACCGCCCTTACGGTCACTGTTTGGTTGCAGGGATTAAGAAATACCCAAGCAAAGTTATCCGAAAGGACTCTTCCAAGAAAACGGCCAAGAAATCCCGCGTGAAATGCTTCCTCAAGCTCGTCAATTACCAGCACGTGATGCCGACGCGTTACACCTTGGATGTGGACTTGAAGGATGTGGTCACCGTCGACTCCCTCCAAAGCAAGGACAAGAAAGTCTCTGCTTGTAAGGCTACCAAGCAGAAGCTCGAGGAGAGGTTTAAGACTGGGAAAAACAGGTGGTTTTTCACAAAGTTAAGGTTTTGAGATCTGGGTTTCTGTTATTTTGGATTGATTTTGAGATTTTATTTAGTGTTTTGAGCATTTGTTTTATCATCACATATTACTGCTAGTTTTGAGCATCATTTTATGATAAATTTGAGCTTTGCTTTATGATAAAAGTTGCAAATTGAGGGGATGTGGTTTTTAAAAAAACATGAAGCTTTAGGCAAATGGTTAAGAAAAAAAAAACCTAGTTTTAAAAAAAGATGAGCCTTGCTTGTTGATAGCGGTAGCCATTGCTAGTGGTTTATTGTAAAATATGAGTGTTTTGACCATTGTTATGTAATGACAAAGCTGAGTTTATAGGTAATGGCTTATTTTTAGAGAACCCAAATGGACTTTCACATGTTATTCTAGCTGCAATATTTGGATATTGGTCTGATACCCAAATTCAAGTATGTCAGCTATTCTAACATATACTAATTTAAAACAGGTTGGTGAGGTTTCAGGTAGGTTTTATGCATATGAATATGAATTTTACGTGTGGTTTTACGGGAGAATATAGCTACCCCTCCTGCAAACATACTGCAAACATATATTATCATGCGAACTCATTTGGGATTCGGACTTATAATAACAAGAATTATAACAGTGAAAATGTCGTTGGCAATGTAGATTTTAGTTATT
Source organism: Gossypium arboreum (assembly GCF_025698485.1). Lineage (NCBI taxonomy): Eukaryota > Viridiplantae > Streptophyta > Magnoliopsida > Malvales > Malvaceae > Gossypium > Gossypium arboreum. The sequence goes on along the minus strand of NC_069073.1, from coordinate 4,924,530 downwards.
TTTTCAATTAAAAAATTAATTGGGATTAATAAAGATAATTTACACTAGATATGCAAGTTCATTGTGAAAAGTGATTTAGGCGTAAAACGATTAGATTTTCTTATTTCTTCCTTGGAAAAGATTTAACTTGAGCACAGACTGCCATAATTTTGTATAAAATTAAATCATTCCCAGCTGAAAGCAGCATTGTATAAGTGATAGAAATATCCCTATCTCATGTCATATTACATGGGATTAATGGGATTAAACCAAATTGTGGGTTGGATTAGGTTGGGTTTTGGCTATTTTAGGTTCGATTTTAGATTCGGATTCGGTTCGACTTGAAAAATAAGTCTAAAATTTTATCCAAGCTTGACTTAGATTTAAAGTACTAATCTTTGATAATTTAGTCTAAAATAAATTTTAAAAAATATAATACATTAAATACACTAAAAGCATTAAAATAAATATAAATGACAATAAAACAGTAGCGAAACAACTAATTCAGGCCGGATTAAACCAAATTGTGGGTTGGATTAGGTTGGGTTTTGGCTATTTTAGGTTCGATTTTAGATTCGGATTCGGTTCGACTTGAAAAATAAGTCTAAAATTTTATCCAAGCTTGACTTAGATTTAAAGTACTAATCTTTGATAATTTAGTCTAAAATAAATTTTAAAAAATATAATACATTAAATACACTAAAAGCATTAAAATAAATATAAATGACAATAAAACAGTAGCGAAACAACTAATTCAAGCCGGATTGGGCCAAAAAAATCTTACTTGAGGTTTAGCTCGTTTAGAAAATGAATCTTATTTTTTGGTTAAGCCCATTTTCTGGGTTTAAATTTTTATCTAAACTCTCTCATTTTTTAAACAAATCTTTGAATTTGAACGAATAATCGGACCCATTATCGTTTTTACGTGAGATTAGGAATAAGTTAATTGTAGGCATCTTTTTTTTGTTCAATGTAATTGTAGGCTTGCTTGCACAACATATGGTAATTTTGCCCATAAATTGCTTCAAGGATAATACATATGGTGATTCAAATACCTATTTTCGTATTTTTTCTTTCTTTCTATAGATTTTATTTTATTTTAGAATTTATGATTCAAGTAATGAATTATTTCTCAGCCAAACAAGCAATAAAAATGACTCCTTTATCTCAAATACAAAAACACCAAAAAGGCTTTCAATCCACCAACACAAGAAAACAACGACAATAGACGCAAATCCAAAACACAATCCCTATGACACTAGACAGCTCTGAAGCTCCTGCACATGCTAAGAGGTTCAAGATAAACACATTCTATCTTAAAATGACTTCATACATATTCCAACTCTCTTTTTCTTTGTTGCGGCTTCTTTTATTTTGAGTGTTATACTAAGTCCTGCTGTTGAAAAAATGATTATAAAAATCATAGATCATATATATGAGATGCATGCATGCATACCTTGTAGGATAGACAAATTTTCTAGTAGGGATCAGGAAGCGGATGATAGATGCTTCCTCCATGTGGTGATGCTGGCACTTTCTTGTTTAGAGGAGGCGATGCCAATGGTGATGGAGATGGAGATGGCGATGGTGATGCTGGTCTTTCTGGTACCCAAGAGCGTGATGGGTGAGCATGCCCACGCCGTAAAGCAGCAGCACTGGTCTCTGGTAGAAATGCAACAGAAATTATTAGGAGAAATATAATAGCATTAGTGTTGGTGGTGAACACTCTCATTCCCTTCTTGTTTTCCATTATAATAATATCTAGATTGGTTACTTATGAAACTCCTCAGCCATAGATATGCCTATTTATAAACTCTTCAACTGAGGTCTTAACTCAATTCTTACGTTAGGTTACAAAGTAGTATTTTAACTCAGCGTATAGGCCACTCTCAGATTCTTTGAATGCTTCAAATTTTCATGCAGGTGACTGCTGTTGCAGTTCACATTCAAGTGAATACAAAAGGGTAAGTTCCTTCCATCCAATTTCCATGAGAATTGGTTGACTTGACCTACCTCACTAATTGGTCTTATATGTTTAAATATGACTTGACTTCATTGGGTGAATTACACGCTGATTTTTAATAAAAAATATCAGAGTTGGCCTTTTTTTCGAAATTTACCGGAATAGGGAGATTTTAGATAGAGTGTGTGAAAATTCGTCAATGAATTTTTTAGGGGGCTGGATAAAATTCTGGATCCCAAACTCTCCCATTGTCAACCCTCCTCAAAATTACCTCTCACACCGAAATTGGTCAGATATCCCAAGGTTCTCGGGCAGGGGTGAAGCCAGTGGGTGGCATGGGCCCCGGCCCCTTAAAATGTAAAATTACTATTTAGGTCCTTAATTTTTTAAAAAAATTTTAAATTAGTAAAGGTAAAACTGCACTTTGGCCCCCCTAAAATTATAAAAATTCGATTTAATTCTTTACAAATTATAAATATATGAACTATAAAAAATTAAAATTTCATCCAGCGCCCCTAAAAAATTGTTCTGGCTTCACCCCTGTTCTCGGGATAATATTTTCAAAAATATGCACGTTTTTTAGCATATTTACTTGTTTCTCTAGGGGTGAGCAAAACTCGATTTGATTCGAAAAAATCGAAAAAAATTAAATTTTGATTTATTTGAGTTTTGAGTTAGAATCGAGTTGAATTTTACAATTGAATGTGTAAATACCCTTTTGGTCCTTGTCAATTTTAAAATAAACAAATTAGTCTCTCTCAACAAAAATTTAAAAAAATTAAAATAGTAATTTTAAAACTCCAAAATTTATATTTTAACAAATATAAAATTATAAAAAATTCCTAAAGAATATATAAAAAATAAAAATTAAAAAATCTAAAAAAAACCTAAAACAAAAACCCTAAAACCCTAAACAAAAATCTTAAAAACCCTAAATCAATCGAGGAGAGAAAATAAGGAAAACACATCCAGTTGAAATATTTTCGTGCAAAATCCATTGAAAATGCGTCCAACTGAATATATTTTCACACCCAAATTTCAAAAAATTTAACCTAATTCAACCATTTTGATTAAAATCCGCATATATGAGTATTTCACCTGACTTCATTAGCTGACTAATTTTATTTACCAAATGCCGACCACAGCGTCCATCATGCAACCCATTTAACCTCTTCATTCACCTTCCATTAATTACAGAATCATGGAGCACTGCATTTTTTTTTTATCAAATTGCCATGAAAGAATCAATTTTTTTCTTTGGGCCTTCAAAAATTTATGTCATGTATACATATTATTCTTTAAATAATAAAATGAGTCATTTAAACAAGTTAAATCGAGTCATGCTATAACTTAACTCAATTTTACTCATGATCAGTTATAATCTGGTGATCCCATGTGATTTTGTATTGAATTTAGTCTATGATAATTGATTTATATGCAACAATGGATAACACTATTAAACATGGAAATCCAGTATGTGCAACAAATCCAGTTTAGTAAGAATTTTTTGGTCCGAGTCCCTAAATTTTTTCACTGTTGTTTGTTGCTGTCTGTTGTCATTTTACTATTATATTGTTATTATATATTGTTATTGTTTGGATATTATATAACTTTTGTTTTATTATAAATTTTACTATTATTTTAAAAGCATTTTCTTGTTAACTTACAATTATCTTAGTGGTATTTAAGTTATAATCCATTTTCTGGGTTTAAATTTTTGTCTAAATTCTCTTACTTTTTAAACAAATCTTTAAGAGTTTGGACGAATAAACGGACCCATTATCATTTATTAGAAATAAGTTAATTGTAGGCAATTTTTTTTTTGTTCAATGTAATTGTAGGCTTGCTTGCACAACATATGGTAATTTTGCCCATAAATTGCTTCAAGGATAATACATATGGTGATTCAAATACCTATTTTCTTATTTTTTCTTTCTTTCTATAGATTTTATTTTATTTTAGAATTTATGATTCAAGTAATGAATTATTTCTCAGCCAAACAAGCAATAAAAACGACTCCTTTATTTCAAATACAAAAACACCAAAAAGGCTTTCAATCCACCAACACAGGAAAACAATGACAATATACAGACGCAAATCCAAAACACAATCCCTATGACACTAGACAGCTCTGAAGCTCCTGCACATGCTAAGAGGTTCAAGATAAACACATACTATCTTAAAATGACTTCATACATATTCCAACTCTCCCTTTCTTTGTTGTGGCTTCTTTTATTTTGAGTGTTATATTAAGTCCTGCAGTTGAAAAAAAGATTATAAAGATCATAGATCATATATATGAGATGCATGCATGCATGCATGCATGCATAACTTGTAGGATAGACAAATTTTCTAGTAGGGATCAGGAAGCGGATGATAGATGCCTCCTCCATGTGGTGATGCTGCCATTTTCTTGTTTAGAGGAGGCGGTGCCAATGGTGATGGAGTTGGAGATGGCGATGGTGATGCTGGTCTTTCTCGTACCCGAGAGCGTGATGGGTGAGCATGCCCACGCCATAAACCAGCAGCGCTGGTCTCTGGTAGAAATGCAACAGAAATTATTAGGAGAAATATAATAGCATTAATATTGGTGGTGAGCACTCTCATTCCCTTCTTGTTTTCCATTATAATAATATCTAAATTGGTTACTTATGAAACTCCTCAGCCATAGATATGCCTATTTATAAACTCTTCAACTGAGGTCTTAACTCAATTCTTACGTTAGGTTACAAAGTAGTATTTTAACTCAGCGTATAGGCCACTCTCAGATTCTTTGAATGCTTCAAATTTTCATGCAGGTGACTGCTGTTGCAGTTCACATTCAAGTGAATACAAAAGGGTAAGTTCCTTCCATCCAATTTCCATGAGAATTGGTTGACTTGACCTACCTCACTAATTGGTCTTATATGTTTAAATATGACTTGACTTCATTGGGTGAATTACACGCTGATTTTTAATAAAAAATATCAGAGTAGGCCCCTTTTTTTTTCGAAATTTACCGGAATAAGGAGATTTTAGATAGAGTGTGCGAAAATCCGTCAATGAATTTTTTAGGGGGCTAGATAAAATTCTGGGTCCCAAACTCTCCCATTGTCAACCCCCTCAAAATTACCTTTCACACCAAAATTGGTCGATATCCTGAGGTTCTCGGGATAATATTTTCATAAATATGCACATTTTTTTTAGCATATTTACTTGTTTCTTTAGGGGTGAGCAAAACTCTATTTGATTCGAAAGATCCAAAAAAAATTAAATCTCAATTTGTTTGAGTTTCGAGTTTAAATCGAGTTGAATTTTACAATTCGAATAACATATTAGTGTAAATAACCTTTTGATCCTTGTCAATTTTGAAAATGAATAGATTAATTCTCTCACAACAAAAAATTTTAAAAATAAAATAGTAATTTTAAAAATTTCAAAATTTATTCTTTTAAAAAATAAAAATTATAAAAAATCCTATGAATATATAAAAATTAAAAATTAAAAAATCTAAAAAAAAAACCTAAAACAAAAACCCTAAACAAAAATCTTAAAAATCCTAAATCGATCAAGGAGAGAAAATAGGAAACACATCCAGTTAAAAGTATTTTCATGCAAAATTCACTGAAAACGCATCCAACTGGATATGTTTTCACACCCTCTTTTCAAAATCGACCTATTCCGATAAATTTCAAAAAACTACCCTAATTCAACCATTTTGATTAAAATCGGCATATATGAGTATTTCACCTGACTTCATTAGCTGACTAATTTTATTTACCAAACGCCGACCACAGTGTCCATCATGCAACCCATTTAACCTCTTTATTCACCTTCCATTAATTACAGAATCATGGAGCCCTGCCATTTTTTTTATCACATTGCCATGAAAGAATCAATTTTTTTCTTTGTGCCTTCAAAAATTTATGTCATGTATACATATTATTCTTTAAATAATAAAATGAGTCATTTAAACAAGTTAGATCGAGTCATGCTATAACTTAACTCAATTTTACTTATGATCAGTTATAATCTGGTGATTCCATGTGATTTTGTGTTGGATTTAGTCTGTGATAATTGATTTATATGCAACAATGGGTAACACTATTAAACATGGAAATCCAGTATGTGCAACAAATCCAATTTAGTAAGAATTTTTTGGTCCGAGTCACTAAATTTTTTCACTGTTGTTTGCTGATGTCTGTTGTCATTTTATTATTATATTGTTATTATATGTTGTTATTGTTTGGATATTATATAACTTTTGTTTTATTATTAATTTTACTACTATTTTAAAAGCATTTGCTTGTTAAGTTACAACTATCTTAGTATTATTTAAATATAAAGACTTTTTTAAATGTATTTTTATTTTGTTGGGGAATATTTATTCTAATGTTTTTAGTGTATTTAATGTATTATATTTTTTAAATATATTTTATATAAAAAATTAATACGAATGAACCAATCTTAAATTTAGCATTTTTTATCTGAACCAAATTTAAATAAAATTTTAAACTCATTTTTAAGCCCAACCTAAAAAATAGCTTAAAATTTTGCACTAACCCAACTTAACCCATCATCATGATTTGGTGGAACTTGAGTGTAGAAATGAAAAAGAAAAAGAAGAAGAAGAAGAGAGTTATCAATATTGGACTTCCATTTTCTGAATTGGGGCATGGACAATGTCAATCTGGAATATGCTATTTTGGGCCTTAATTGGTTTTTTTTTCCTTTTTTTGCGATCCTTTCCTCTAAATTGTCTTTTAAGGGAAAAAATTAACAATTTCATATATATATTAACTTTATATAAAAGGAAGGTTGTAATGTTTTCTTTTTTTAATTTTAGAAAAATAGTTACATTTTAGTTTTAGTTTTTTTTTAATTATGCTTAAATTTAATATTTAACTTTTATATTTTAATTAGCTTTTGGTTTGGTTATTGCTCGCCTTTTTCTTCTCCCATCAACCATTTCTTTCTTTCTTCTCTTTTGCCAGTTTGCAGGTCTATTTTGTGAGTATCTTTGTTGTATTTACAAGTTGTGATGGATAGATGACCTAAAACTCCACCGATCACCAGTAGTTTTTCTTGGAAAGTGAGTGCTCTTCGTCAACTTCTTAATTTGTTTCTGTTTTAAGAGTATTTCAGAATAATAAATGATTTTACGTGTTGTCTTAAGTTTTATATATTTTTTTATTTGTTTTTCCATTGTTTAATAACTCTCCAGCTTTAGAAATTTTTGTCTGCTCTTATAGCACCTTTTTTAGTCTTACTTAAGCATATAATCTTAATTTTACAAGTGATTTTGACTAGAATAATTAAGGGTATCAACTATATTAACTAACTAATGATATTAGGTAGAGGAACTAAATTATATCCAATTAAAGAATAGATACTAAATTTCTCAAAAGAAAGAAAGAAAGAATAGATACTAAATTCTAAATTTAAATGTAGTAGAGAAACCATAACCATAATTTAATCTAAAACAATCTATCACTAACACAATTCTTCGTCATTTTATTTAATAAAAGGGTAATTGTTTTGTATATAGAGAGTGGAAAATTTTAACTTCACAAACGAAACTCAGATTTGACCGTATCCTATTGATATTTTTATAAATAAAATTGTTTTTAATTTAATTTAATTGATATAAATGATTATATATTTACCGGAAATGAATTGAAATAGCAAACTAATATTTACTAAAAAAAATTATATTTGTATATGCCTTACTGGAGAAAAAACATGTTTAAGTGCATTTAAACTTGTGTCTTCTTGATTGTTACAATAGCAACAATGCTAAACGAAGCTAAGACTCAATCGGCTATATACAAATTTTTATAGCATACTCATGACAACAATCTATTTAATATGTTGGGTAAACTACACCAATAGTCATTAAATTATTAGTAAGTTTATGTTTTGGTCACTCAATTTCAAAAAGTTACAAAATGGTCAATGGACTATTTGAAAGTTTTTATTTAAGTCACTAGAATGTTAAAATTGTTGTTGTATGACCTCTTTTCATACGACCTGAACCAATTGAAAGCTCTCATTCCCTCTATTCTGCAAGTTTTTTTTTTTTATAAAATAACTTTAAATGTCATGAATCTGCGAATCAAAATCTAAATAGCTTTCTTCTTCAATCTTTGACATTGATGGTCAAATCGACTTGGATCTAAAATATGTTTTTCTACTCATTGATAAGTATTTATCTATTGTACCTGTTGTTGAATCGTCGCCTAAAGCTCGCTAGCCAAACTTTTGAATAGTTTAATGATCATTTTTATACCTTTTTGAAGTTGAATGATCAAAAAATAAATTTACTAATAATTTAATGATTTTGAAGGAAGATTACCAAAGGTGGGTGAAACTGACCATGGATGGTGTGGATTTCTTCAAAATCATTTCTGATATTATTTTCTATTTCATGGATGGATGTATGGATCATGGATGGATATTATGTCAATTTACCTTTCCTTCTATCCCTTCTGTCTTCCATCACATTAGCTTCTTCTCCACAGATGCAGATTTTACAGATCATGAAAGCTAAAAAGGAAAGAAAATCATGTGATTTAAACTTTACCTTTACAGTTTACACTCAATAAAATGGGGTCCAAATACTTTCAAATCAATGGGACGATTTATTTACAAACTTTGGGGGGTTTTTAAAAAAAATATTTTTTTAATAAAAGGAATTAAGGTAAAAGCACTATAAGAGCTTATTTTTAGAAGGGAAGTTTGCATTTTATCCTTTTATTTAAAAAATAGATAAATTATATTTTTCTAAAAGTTGGTGTATGTTATGAAATAATTAAGTAATAATATATGACATGTTTCGTATACATCATGTGACATACATGAGTCAATTTTTAATAATAAAATTAATAAAAATTTTAACAAAAAATTAATTTATTTTTGATCTAACATATACAAATTAATTTATATATTTTTCAAATAGAAAAACAAAATACAGTTTATGATATTTTTACCCATAACAAAGGTTAGGTACGATAAATGAATGGATTGGAACATTACTTTTTAAAACATGACTTACATGAATTTTGTAGATTAGGTTGGGTTTCTAATTACAAGACTTTATTGGTGTATAAAAAAATGGTGTCCATTCAAAGGAGCTATGTACTCTTTAAACTTTATGGTGAGCTCATGGCATCTCTGAGCCTACCTAGAGAAAGAAGGAAAAAGAAAAGATAATCCAAATGAAGTTGTTGTTCTTCCATCATGTCTTCTTTAGTAGGTCCCTAGGATTGGATGGTTTCGTACCATCAATTAGTCCCTTGTTGCTTCACCAACGCTGCTTTTTTTTTTTTCTTTTCTTCTTCTTTTAATTGGTTTTCACTCACCGGCATTGTTATAGTAAAGTAAAGTAATGGTGGTTTAAGATTCGAATAATAATTTATTAATTTTAATTTAATATGTAATTTTATAAATGAATTTTAATTTGGTGTTATTATACTCGTGAAATTTTGATTGTGGTTTAAATGTATGTTTAAAATTTTAATTTTAATTTAATCATACATATTTGAAAAAATAAATGTTGCATAAACGTTAGCAATATATAAGCATAAAATGGTGTTATATCAATAATCGTGTTAATAATTTACGGAATTGGATCAAATCAAAATTTTATGTATAAAATTACATAAAATCAAAGTTCATGTATATAATTACACATTAAACTAAAGTTCACGTATAATTTTGGGATTTATCCTAACTTATTTGAATTTTCAATTTTATAAAAAAATATTTTAGATTTTCATTTAATTTTTCTTCTCTTTTAGTTTTTAAATTTGCGTTGTTTGCTAAACCACCTCAAAATGAATGAAAAAAATTAAACATTTGGTAACTTCTTGACATGATATACATGTGTATTGCCACATGGATGCTCTGTTAGCAATTAATTAATTTTAAAATATTAAAAGTATTTATATATATTTTTACTTTTTAAATGTTTTTAATAATTATATATTTTGAAATTTTTATGTTTAAAATTAATTAATTTTTAGCGTGACAATCCATATGTATGTCGCGTCAACAAAGTTAATAAATGTTAAAATTTTTATCCATTTTAAGGTGATTTGACAAACAATATAAGTTTAATGGCTAAAAAGATAAAAATTAAATGAAATGTTAAAATAACTTTTATGATAAAATTGGAGGCCAAAAGTTAGTATACCTTTAAGATTTTATGTGTTCAATATTGCTATTAAAATTTGATGTGAAAAGTTAAAAATATGCACTTTAAACTTAATGTTAAAAGTAAAAATAAATAAATTTAAATATTATTCAAATTTATTAATATTATGATATATTAAATATCAAATTTAAATATTGTTTAGACAATTAATATAAATTGAAATTTGGTTAAATTTTGCTAAGCATATATATGTCTTGTTATAGCCTTATAACAATCGGAATTTTCTTTCCCACCGACCATTTCTTCTCGAATTTCATGGCGCCATTGTTCGGAAGTCTTTCCTAACCCCGCAGTCCTCATGGATAGGCGCAGCTTCTTATAGTCAGTCTTTAAGCTGTCTAGATCTTCTTCGGCCTTAGTTTTTCCTTTTCTCTACTTCTCAGCCTCTGACCTCTGGACATCAGCTTCTAATCTCAGGTGCATCTTCTCTTCCTCCAATTGTTCGATCTTCTTTCCAAGCTCCAAACTCTTCTTCTCGAAATCTTGCTTTATAATCTCCAATTCTGATGGGGCGACTTGTAATTGTTCCCCGATAGGTCGAGCATTCTCCAAGCTTGGCCTAGGAATATTATCATTAATCCTCTTCTTAAACCACTTGCTGTACTTGGGTGTTACTATGGGACCGACGGCTAACCTCTTTATCCAACAAGTTTGCTTCCAAGCATCCGATAACTCCCGAACTCTCTTCTTATAATAAGCACCCTTAAAAGAGAATTCACTCTGAGCAAGTCCGTGGGTCGTGGGTACAAACTGCCTCGACTTATATTGCCTCAAGGCTATCAACGGAGTATATCCGGTAGCTCCCCAAATTCCTAACAATGGCACCCAATCAAAGTTACCACATCGGTACATGATCTCATCAGGAACTATCCAATAAGCTCTCCACTCGATATCCTCCTCCTTGAGGTTCTGAAGAATATCCATCCACTTCTCCTCCGAGATATCCTCTCTCCTCTGTATAGCTGCCTCTTCTTTCAAAGGGGAATAACCTTCGGAAAAGACTCGATAGGAAACATTGTCTACCTTCCAAAAGTGGCCATGAAACCATACCATCAATAGTTGAGCACATCCAATGAATCGCCCCTCGCCTGTCTTCCAACATGAGCTCAAAGATCTGAATGTTTCTGCCAATATTGCCGGTACATGTGTGATTCCCTTTTCAAGGCGATCGAAGAAGTCAATGACTGCCTCGTCTACGTGCCTCAAAGCCTTAGGAAAGATCACTAATCCGTAGATGCTTAAGGAAAATATATCGACCCTCTTTCTGTCATCTGGATGCGTCAAGATCAAATCTCGTAAATTCTCCCAAGGGATACATTTGCTATCTCCTTTTTGCTCAATCCGAGCGGTGACCCAAGGCTCGCTCATCCCAGAAATGCTCATCAGTTTCTTCATGAAAGTCTAACTACTAAAAACACGGGCATAAGTCTTCCGGACCTGAATCTTTGGACACCTAAGCAGCGTAGTGTATTCCTCCATGGTAGGTACCAAATCCACTTCTCCAAAAGTGAAACACTTGTACGCAGAATTCCAAAACTGCACCAAGGCTCGGAACAAATGCTTATCCACTCTAATGTCTAGCAGGTAGGATATATCACCATAGCTTTGGTAAAACGACTGCTTGATCCCTTCATTCCAACTAGCCCAAATGTCTCTCAACTCTTGCAGTTCAATCTGTACTACATTGACGCGAGTGAAATCCTGCAGCTCCAACACATATCCTTCTGCCAAGCTATCCCCTCTCTCAGATTGTAGCCTCTTCGACCATACACGAACGGCTGCATTATCCTCGACTTTACTAAGAAATTCATTCTCCATGTCAAATTTTCTAACTTAGTAATTGAATACGAATTAACGCCTCCTTTAGTATGCAATGTCATGCAAAAAGACAATCAAAACAAAACACCGGTTAGTATCAAATAATAGCGATAAAATGCAAGCACATAAACGATAATCATGACGCATATACGGGTAAGTACTAAGGCTCGACGCGGCTTTACCCAAGGATAGCTCCTAAGGTTCACTATATGCGGTTTAGTTCTAGGAAAAAGGGTACCCGAACCAACAGATTCCTCAATCCTCACCCATTATAGGCTTATATAGATCGAGTTCGGTTCGGGGGGATGCATTTCCCTATGACCATGCGGAGATGAAAATCTCACGAAATCATAGGTACGGATGTACCCTGGAAGCAATCCACTAGCCCATGCGGAGGTGAAAACCTCATGAAAGCGTAGTTTCTTACTCCCACTTAGAAGGTGTGACCACAGTGGTCATGCAATGAAATGCAGTGCTATTCTACAAGACCCGCACAAACATACAATCAAATGCAATCGAAAGATACATGATTTTTAAAATAAATTTTCGGTCCTTTAACAAAAGGACAGTAAATAATCGATTTTTATAGCTTGACTCTCAAGTTCAATCCCAAGTGGAGTCGCCAAGTTGTCGAAACCTTTTTTTTCTGGAAAACGGGGATCGACTTTTTGGAAAGCGAAAATGGAGTCGCCACCGACCCTTTTTTTTTTTAGGTGTAATCGGATCACCTTGAAGTAGATCATTTTAATAAAACATTTGATTTATTAAAATAATAATTTTAGGTCTACAAAAATTGAGAGAAAGGGTTCGGGAGTCGGTTACGCATGAGGAAGGGTTAGCACCCGCGTAACGCCCAAAATTGGTACCAAACCGATTAAATAAATGTCATTGTGCCTAAGATTTAAAATGTTTTTGAAATGAGGTTCCTTTTTTATTACATTTGAATAACCTGAATTGGTTGTCAAAATCTTCTTGTTTCAGAGGAATATAGCATCACATCCAGCACGGTAGGACACGATCCTTTATATCCTCGAAAACACGATAGATTTCGACTTCCAAAAATTCATAATTTGGGGATTACAAAAGGATGTTCAACTATTTAGTCCAACGAAAAATCGAAACCCAGCACAGTAGGGCACGATTCCTCGAATTTCCAAACGTTGAACATTGCCTCGCCTTAGAAAACACGAATGAAATTCCAAAGGGATATTCGATTATTTTGCGCAAACGAGAAATTGCAACCTAGCACGATAGGGCACGATTCCCCGAATTGCCAAACATCGACCATTTCCTTCATTTTAAAAAGTTTTTAGAAAATATGAACGAAATTCTAAAGAGACATTCGATTATTTTGGGCAAACGAGAAATTGCAACCCAGCACGATTCCCCGAATTGCTAAATATCGAACATCGTCTCCGTTTTAAAGAATTTGTAAACAAATAATTATAAAATCGGCTTGAAATACACTAATTTAACTTGAAATAAAAGGGAATAATTAGTTTTAAAGAATTAGAAATTATAAAGTGATACTTGTAAATCGAAAAGGAAAAATAAAAAAAAAAAAAAAGGGATAATAAACATGTATGAAATATTATGATGAATGAATGGAGATAATATAATTAGTTTAATCAACTAACAAGACAAACAATTGAATTTAATCAATATAAAAACATTGTCAATTTCCTAATCATGGAGGAAAGATAATCAATATGATGGTAATTCCTAAAATAATATACCACAATAATATATATATATAATATACCACAATAATATATATATATATATAACCTAATACAACACATTAAAATGCCCAAAAAGGTGAAACAAAATAACAAAATTAAAGAAAAATATGTATATACGTATAAGGCAAATTTAAAAGGATGAACACATAATATATATTACATGAATTGTTAAACTAGAAACCTTTACGAAACAAAATAGAGGTATACGTATGACCATTAAAATATAATTTAGAATTAATATTTAAATCGAATGATATACTGAAGTGTTAAAGGGCATCGGTTTAAAATTGACAACTTATATATAATAAGTGACAATAAAAAAATTATGTATAAAATATGCAAAGATGGTAAAAATATATATTATGAAATATAATTTGAAAAACATATTAGATTTACAAATCGTATATATATATATAAATTTAGAATAAAGTAAAAGGAAATGCATACATAACCCAAATTAATTTTGTCATATACTTGCAAATATATATATATATAAAAGTGTTTGAATGAGATACTATATAATACATTAAAATAATATGATATAAAGAATTTCAAGTAACAATTTAAAAGCATAAAACGAATTTTAAAACGACAGTTTAATCATTAAAATAATATATGTAAAAATATACACAAGGATATTTAAATGAGACATTATACAAAAATATTAAAATAACAAATTTTAAAAAATTTATACACATGTAAATAATGCGAAATAATTAAAATAAATTAAACCACCTAGATTAATTTTAAAATACGAGTATTTCCAAGTAGAAAGCTCAACTAAATTAATATATGTACACAAATGTATATAAAATTTATAAACAAAGTGCTATATAAAACGTCAAAATATTATGATATAAAAGAATTTTAAAACGGTGATTTCATAAAAAAATGGAATTATAAGCATATAACAACATATATGAATAATATATTATAGTCCACAAAGGATAATAGCATACACATAAAATGAATTAACCAATGCACTAAAAACATATCAAAATGAATTACAGTAAGCTTCCAAACATAATATAATAAAAATACGAAAGTAACAACAAAACTAATTTTACTATGAGCTTTATATGTATAATAGTATACAAGATATTGGGAGGAAACTTTATACAAAAATCTTAAACCATATAATATAAAAAGCTTTGAAATAAAGATTTTATATATAATAAAAAGGAGTAAAATCATCATGATAGCTAAAAAAGAGTACATATGTACATGTATAAAAGGTAAGTATTAAGTGAATAAAAAAAGAGTTATACTACCCAAAAGGACTCTATTAAAACAAAATTTAACTAAAGGGATATTTAATAAACAAGATAAACCGCTGAAATTAAAGGAAAGACTGAAACGCAATGTGCTTCAACACTCAGGGATCAAAACAATAAATATACCAACTCTATGTTTTAGGTAAAGATACCCTAAAATCTTTTATTTGGCTGCTTAAGACATATCAAAAAACAATAGCCCCCTTTTATTCATTCGGCAGAAATAAAGAAAGCAGCCCCTTCCCCTCAATTTCTTTTCTCTGCTAGGTTTTCTACCTTCCCCCTTTGAACCGTCACCAAATCATCGTGAACCCACCGTGGCTTTCACCGTAAACGGTGGTCCAAAGCCTCATGGAACCGGGTTTTTGGCACTTTTAAAGGGAGATTCAATGGTGAGGCCTCTCTATACCGAAGAAAACAAAGGAGAAAGAACCCCCCACCTTCTCCTTGCGTCGATTCCGATGACGGGAAAGAAAATGGTAAGTTTTCCTTTTCTCCTTTTATTTATATTTTTGTAAAAAGGGAATTTAAAAAAGGCAAAAAAAAAGTAAATGAAAAAGGAAAACCGAAAGAAAAAGAACAAGAAAACAAGAACTAAAATCAACCTTTTTGTTTTTGCTTTTTGATTCCCTAATCGTGTGAAAATACAATCTTTTCTTGTATTCAAAAATCCCCCCACTCAAGGTTCGTCAATCTCGACTTCGAAATCTCCTCTCAAACTCCGATGTCCGCGAAGGAGATGAGGATTTCAGTCGTTATTTCATAAAGGTAAGCTTTTTCCTTATTCCATTATGCTAAGAAAACACATACAAGACGAAGAGAAAGAGGTAAAACAGATTCAAAATAGGAAACCATAGACGCACAAAATCACCTTTAATTTTTTTGTTGCTCTTGTATTCAGTATGCTAATATGTTCGTAAAAAACTTACAAACGATTCTCTTTTTTGATTTATAGCCGAGAGAAAAAGAAGAAGAAAAATAAAAAAGAAATATACAAATTTTTTTGCTATTTTCTTGCGTCTGTTGTTTTCTTACGTTTGGTGTGCAGGTACGGATGCTACTGGCATGTGTATGGGGTGCGGGCGTGGCGTACGAGGGCTGTGGTGTGGCTGCTGCAAGTTGGGGCATACGGAGGCCTGGAGTGGCTAGGCTGCTAGTGAGGGCTACGGCGCAAGGGAACCCTTGCCCTAGGGTTTGCTGACATTGGGCTCGTTTTAGATATTGGGTCTATTGGGCCTGTACTTGGGTTTGGGATATTGTTTTTGTAATTGGACAGTAATGGACTGTGGGATTTTATTTATTTAGTTATTTGTTTTTGGTCTGTTTGATTTGTATTTGCACTGGCCCGGGCAGATTTGGCCCATTACAAATGTAAGGGGTGAAGCTATTAAGATTATGAAAGTAAAAAATTTAAGTTACAATGTATATACATAGCTTGTTATTGTTTAAGTATTAGTTTATAGAAATACCACTGAGTGTATACTCAGCGTACGGTATATTTCCGTGTGCAGGACTAGGTACGAAAGAAAGCTAATGACTAAGCATCCAAGCCAATCCCGAACTTAAAGTGGTGAATACTTTTCTTTTGGTAAAATGGCATGTACCTAGGTTGTTAAGGTGTTATTTTGTACATGATAGTGAATAATTATGAAAGTTGTTGAAGCATGGTATGAAATATGCATATTTTGGAAGTTAAACTTATATGAGTTTGACTAGTATGATAATGTAGTATAATTTTGATATGTATTGTGTACATAATCCTTAAGAGGTAATGAAGTGAATGAATGAATATTTGCTAAGTTTGAATGGCATAATGAATGATATTTGATTTAAGAACTATTAGTAAATGTTTGGGCATGAATTAGTGTGTTTAGCTTTGTGAAAATAGCTTAAAAATGGTCAAAAATCATGTTTTCACATGGCCAAGTCACATGGGAGTGTGCTTAGGCCGTGTAGCTCTCTGTTTATGTCACACGAGTTGTTCCCACGGTCGTGTATGCAAGTTAGATCTGCCCACGTCCATGGGAACCCCACGGGTTGGCCACACAGCCATGTTTCAGGCCACACGGGCGTGTGCCCCTATCTTCAAGGAAAAATTTTCAAAGTTACCAGTTTAGTCTCGAATCACTTCTAAAGCATGTATTGGGCCCCGTAGGCCCATATTATGGACTTTATGGTGAAATTTGAAAGGTTTTGAATTGGAATGCAAATTTATGACTCATTTTTGTATAAATGTTAGTGTATAAGTCTAGTAATGCCTCGTAACCCTATTCTGGTGACGGTTTGGGATTATGGGGTGTTACAGTTGGGATGGTTGGAAATGGTGTGTAGCAGATGGGGTAGGAATAACTGCATATGTTTCTGATTTGTTCTGTATATAAACTGGAATTGTTCTATCATATAACTGTTACGTTAATCCTATATGGAATATTCTCTGATTCTGATTGGAACTTGATATTCGAGAACTTCTTATTAAAACTTTGCTTCTAATTGAATCTATATTGGTTATACACTGAGTTCTCTACTCACTGTGTTGTTGACTAAATTTCAGGTAACTCACAGGCTTGACCGGGTCAGAATAGGGGATCTATTTTATTATCATATTATATATTTATTATGTAGTTCCAGTATTTCTTAGTATTTCGACCTTTCTAAGATTGTTGAATTGTCTGTTGGATTTAATGGTTGTCATGACTTGTTAGGTATGGTTTTCTTAATAACGTTAATGTAACTCTTTGGACTTGGTCTACACACCTAGGTCGTGTTTAGGGTGTTACAGATACAAAAATATTAGATACAAAAATATCGATACCTAATTTTTGCATCGTGCTTTTTTTTTTTCAAAATTAGTTTTTTACCCTAAGTTTCTCTCCACCGTTTTCAAATACTCTAAAAAAACCTTACACAAAAGGCTTTCAATCTTTAAAATCTTTCAAGAAAATCTTCAAATACTTCTTCCTAATAAAGATTTAACGTTCCCTACATGGATTTCTTCATCATTTTCACAACATTTTGAGGTAAAAATGTCGTTTTATTTCAAAATTTTCAAAAATATTTTGTTAAATATTTGGCTAAAAGTTGTGTTATTAGGTTGATTGGAATTTGTGTTTTATTGCAAGAGGTTGCTTAAAACCAAAATTTTTTCTCGAAAAATTTTCAAAAACCTTTTCCCACCAAATGCTTGATAAAATTCCCAAACAAACTTTCAAAATAAATTTAGTGTGTCTAGAATCTTAGCTTGTCATTATGCCTTTAAATAAATGTCCTCAATCCGATACCTCATCATCCAACCCATCTAGTGGTACAATGGATTTGTTAAATGATTGTTTTAGAAACTCTGATGAACGTTATCATTTTAACACTTATTTTTCTACTCGCAAAGTAAATGTGTCTCAGCCACTTGATTTTAATTCCTTAATCGATTTTAATTTTCACTATCTTCCTACTTTGGCCGAATGAAATTGGGTTGCTTGTTTCAAAATCTCATCTCAAACCCATGCTAATATCATTCAAGCATTCTATTTGAATGCATTGATTGAACATGATGAAACATATGAAACCATTATTGCTATCAACTCTTTTTTTAATGAATACATCTATTCGTCTCGCCGTAAAATTTTTTAGAGATTTTTTAAAACTTCCCCCGATAGGGTGTCGAATATGAAACGCTCCTATAATTCAACCTTGATCGTTCTGAGCTCGAACGCATTTGGGCTCAATTTCCATGATCGCTTTTTTACATTTAATACTTACATGGATATTGCAACCAATTTCTAAACATTCTATCATTCGATCTATCAGTTATTGGTAGATTGATTGTTTTCAAAACAATAAGCATCCTCGCACTTATCATGTTTAATGACATTACCAAGGTCATAGGTAAGGAGCTTACCAACGCCATTAAGTTTCCATTTAGAACATATCTTTCTTACATTTTTAAACTTCTAAAAATCCTAACCCGAGGTGACCCTTCTTTGGCCTTACCTACTCTTTTTGGCGTTGGTGCCCTTCATCATGCGAGATATAAGAAAGAACCACACACTAGTAAATAGGTCAAGGATGTCCAATTAGCAGCTCTTAAAGATGAAGATGTTGAGGGTGGTCACGATGAGGTTCCTCGTCCTCCTCCCAAGCATGTTCCTCCTCTATCTGCTCCTTTGGTTGGTTCTTCTCAAGCTGCTCCTATTTTCATCGAGCTAGGTTACACGCTCATTGGTGCCATTAATTCTTCAGGCGATGAATTACAAGGCTTTCGAGTTGAGGTTAATGATGCGTTTCATAGTATAAGCTGTAGGATGTCTTTTTTAGAGGATCAAATAGCTCAACTTATGACTAGATTCCCTTCACCTCCCCAACCTCAAGAAGACTAGGTTGCATATCACATTCTCATACATCCTCATACTTTTAATTGCACATTTCTTGTCTTTGTTTTCCTATCTTTATGCGCTAGTACTTTTATGTTTATATTGGTATTTTTCAGATACTTGAATGTTTATTTTGAAAATGTTAGTTCTTTATTCCCCAATTTCAATCTTTATTATTGAACTAACAATATCTCTCTCTTAAGCTTTACTTGTTGCTTTTTGTAATAACAAAAAGGGGAGAAGAGAAAGGTAAATTTAAATTTTGGTTAATGATTGATTGTTTGGTCTTATGCCAAATTACAAATTTAGTGACCAAGTTTTCAAAATGTCTTTAACTGAGAATGAATGACCAATTTATAAATGAATGCCAAATTTTGGTAATGAATGAAAAATTTGTCTAAGCCTTAAATTGAAAATGGTTTTTAAAAAATGGGAGCAAACTTATTCAAAATTGAATTTACCAAAATGTTTTGTTATATCAAAAAGGGGGAGATTGTTGAACCAAGCTTTAATTGGAAAATTATTTTGATATAACAAATATTATGTTTTAAATAAAAATATTTTTAAACAAAACTTGGCAAAAATTTCATTTCAAGTGACATCTAAATTGAAAACTTGTTGAACTCATAGTTAGAAAAATATTTTAAGGCCAAGTTAGTTAAACAAACTTTCAAACATTTTTCAACCTTGTTAAAATTGCTCCAGGCCAAAAAGTATTGATACTTTTTGTCAAGTATCGATAGTTTTTATTGATTATTGATAGAATCAAGATTTTATCGATACATTTTTTAGTATCGATACAAAAATGACATTCTGTTTTCCAAAGTATTTACCAAGTATCGATATGGTATCAGTAAATTTCTTCAAGTATCGGTAGTGGTATACTTTTATCAATACATTTTTCAGTATCCATACGAAATTTGCATTCTGACTTTTTAAGATTTTATCAAGTATTGATACGGTATCAATACATTTTATTTGGTATCGATAGAATTCCCTTAATATTGATATTGATGGTTCTAACGGTCACTAAATTAGGCATTAAATGTTTATGGTATCAATACTCGTAGAAAAAGTATCGATACCTGTTGTTATAGGTGACATTAATGCATTGGTATTTTCATCTCTAACGACTCTATTCAATATTCCAACAATACAACAATTTAAACCAATTAAATGGTATAAATACCAGCCTTCAAAGGGTCTACAAGAAAAGAGATTGTCAAAGCAGAATTTTCAATCAATCAACCTTTGTGCTTAAAGTTTTCATACTTTTCTTGCACACACTTGTGAGCTATCATTGTTATTTATTTAGCTCAAGTGTTTTATTAATTTATTTATGGTAAATTTGCAAACAGTCCAATCTAGTAAGGATTACATCTTTGTTTGCTTATTTGTATTACTCTTTGAGAGGGTTTTATTTTAAGGTTTAGGTAAAAACCTTAAGGGAGTTGTAAAGTTAAACCTTATCTTCAAAGGTTAGACAAATTAGTGAATTTGAGAAAATCCTTAATTGTGGAAAGCTAAAGTAGTGGAGTTGTCAATTGGGGCCGAACCATTCTAAATCATTGTGTTTATTTGTTCTATATTTTCTTTCTTGCTTTTAAAAAATTCCCCCTCTTGGCAATTTCAGGTTGTTTTAGTGAGCTAACAATATATATACTATAGCAATATGAGGTTAAAAAAAAGAAATAAATTTTTAAAAGTCACATTTCTATTTTTTAACATATGGTACTTTCCATTTGAAGTATTTATTTACAGTGGGTAAATTACTCTTTTAATCATTATGCATGCCTTTTAATTTTAGTAAAAGTTATTTCATCCTTCTTGTTTAAATTTTTTCTTTATAATTTTTATATGTTAAATATAAAGTTGATTTTAAATGAAGTATCTCTTTATTTTAATATTTTACTTAAGTGAATTAACTTTTAATATTATCATATTAAAATTAATGAATATTAAATTATTAAGTTTAAAATATGGTTTTAATAAAAGACACATATTAATAACAATTAAACTTATATTTTTAAATATAAAAGAGTTAATTATTAAAGTAGAGCAAAGATACATATAAAATTAAAAAAATTGAATATTAACAACTTTGATATTAAAACAAATTAATTTAACCATATATAAAATAAATAACCAGTAAGAAATTATTAATAAGATTATTTAAATTATACTATATTAATATTAATATTATGACGAATTTTTATTATTTTAATATTCAATATGTTTAAAATCAAATATAATTTTAAATTAATTAAATATTTTTAAAAATATTTTGTAGTTACAACACTATTTCAATTTATTAATGATTTTAGAAAAACTTATTTAAAAATTTTAAACAAAAACTAATTTTATAACAAAATAACATAAACTTAATATATATAATGTGAAAATCGAACGTTGATAATGATAATGAATCGCAAAGAAAGAGAAAATAAAATACACTGATTTTACGTGAAAACCCTTTCGAGAAAAATCACACGCAAATGAGAAGAAAAATTTACTAACTGTTAAATTCGAATGATACAAGAGGAGAGATGATTATGTCTATTTATAGGTTTAAAAACTTTACTCTAATCAAAGTCTAATAAAAGCAATGCAGTAAGGTTGAAACACTTTATTTAAATTAATATCAAATATAAAAAGTGTAGGATTCCACTTGTGCAGTCTGTACTATATATACCGCCTTTGCCCCCACAGATCCCCTATTTTGTCATTTTTTTTAATAGAAATTTGGGTCACACGACTCTAACATACAACTCATCCTGCACTAGAATACAAACTAGTTACAAACTAAGATAATTTTATAACACCTCCTTCAAGTCTAGAAATTATAGTTGTGACCATAAATGGGGACAAATTCATAATTTGATCCAAAATCTTTATTTTTTCTTGTTCCACGTATTTACTTTGGTAATTATTTTGACTTGGATTATCTTTTATTGTTTGAATATAACAAAAGTAAATGGTATTGTGATGTAGTGTTAACGTATGGCTTACACTAGAACATGAGTTGTTAATGCCAACTAACTGCTCCTTCGATGGAGCAACTGGTGATGGCTATGAAGGGGACAAAACCATGAATCAGAGGCGAGGGACCAGCTTGTGGTTAGCCTGCTGCCACTCTCTTTTTAATGCTAATCTCATTCTTTTTTATATATTACTATATTCACGAGTGAAGTGCAAGAAACCCATTATTCATTTTCCAAAGAAGAGTTGATTTCAAGTAGAGTGGAAGGACAAGAGGTTATTTAATGAACCTCACTCGCATTTATTTCTCACCCCTCCTACGTTGATTATTCAATAATAAAACCTTGTATCAACCATACATGAATCCTAGTGTGATGAACAAATCTCGAAAGTGGCATGTTGAGCCCATTTCTTTGCATTCTCTTATTCCCCCTTTCCGCCATTGACGAATTAATATTTCCTTCAAACACGAAAAAAAGGGAGGTGTGTCCCCTACAATGAAACAACAATGCACCATCAACATCAAATCTTTAATAAACTAAAACCATATCCTTTATTTTAATCTACTTCATCAACCCTTTGGTTGGAGCAAGAAGATGGTCGATCATCATCGAATTCAGTCCCTAAAATTCCTCTCAGGTCTGACCATAACGTTTCTGCAAAAGAGGAACATAATCAGTGAAGAGATGGAAAAGGATTGATGGAGTTTTCAATCATTTTCTGTAAAACCATCCAACATTAAGTAAATTAAATTCATCTCTACAGCAATTTAATTTTGTTAATTTTAATAGTAAGTCACAATATTTATGTTTTCACCAATTGTATAACTTTGTTATTGGTATAATAACAAGATTAACTCTCAAAATTTTCACATTCTGCTAATAATATTTTGTCAACATTTACACAAAACATATAAATATTAAGGGATAAATTTGTTATTATATCAATTAAAATTATGTACAATTGACGGAAAACATTAACTTCACGATGCTTACTTTATAAATTGAAATGAACTAAATTGCTCCTGTTTTTTTAGAGTAACTAATTTATTCAATATCCACAATTGAGAAGGATTGGAGAAGTATTTTTAAATGAATTTTTTTGAACATAAATCTCATTATAGATTCTTATTATATCTGCTTTTTTTTTGATATAATCTTTATAACTACCCATAACCCCTCCCAACCCTTAAATAACAGATTCGAACCCATGTCTTCTTACATTGACAACAATACCGATACTAATCGAATTAAGACTCAATCGATTTTTAAATTATTTTTAATTTTTTTCATATCCCATCTGCATACTCAAATAAATATCATATTTAAGAAAAAAAAAAGAAAAGAAAATCAGTGGAAACAGGAACACTCATAGTTATTACTATACAAGTGAATATGTAAAAGAGACTTGAAATATTAGTTTATTCACTGTGATTGCACAGTGACAGACTGTGTTGTCCCTTGAATTCGGGAAATTGAGTATATGTTGGACGATTATAATAATATATAATGTTTTAGACTATTGGAAGTATTTTTGAAAAAAAAAAAAGAACTTGATGGACGTAAACTAGAAAGCAAAATAATAGAGGAATGGGGAAGAATCAACATACAAGCTATCCACACATATGGGGGTCTAAAACAACAGTTGCAATTTGATTGTAGTCAGCCATTAAATTCGAGTGGGACCAAACACTCACCTAACCATGGAAAAAAACATGACATAGCATTTCCCCTTTCACTTTATTTTGTTTAGATTTTATAGTCTTTAATTTAATAAATTTATATTTTAAAATATAAAATTTATATAACATATATTCGCTTAAGTAATTTAGGTTAAAATATATCATAAGTTTTAGTATTTTCTTTAAAGATTTAGAAATTAATTTATGTACTTTAATTTTAAAGAATTTAATTTATGTAATTTTAAATTTCAAAATTCGAGTTAAATTGTTAGCATTGTTAAATTTATTAGTGTTACATTTTGAAATAATTTTTTTACGTGATAGCCTTGTAATTAAAAAATAACGTTGTAATAAACTTGAATTTAACAAAAAATATTAACAGTAACAATTGGATTTGTATTTTGAAATTTAAAAATTAAAAGGATTAAATTCCTAAAATTAAAGTACAAAAACTAATTCCAAGTTTTGAAGACTACACAGACTTATAACATATTTTAGCCAAAAATTTATTTAACATATTTATAAATTAAATACGATTTTAGCTAAAATGGTAATTGATGAAAATTTTTTGAGGTATTGAGTTCAAATCACATCATGTGTATATATTTTTAAAATTGTATGTAAAAATATAAAAAATGCTCTTAATTTGTTGCTTTATGGAAACCACAAATATAACTTATTTTAATTACATAATGACATTATCATAAAATTTTTAACCAAGTTGGTGACCCGATTGAGGATGACACCCACTTAGTTAGTATAAATATACAATTAATGAAAGTTAAAATGTGTATTATAATAAAATTAAAATGTATAGCTATATTAAAATAAAGCTTTGGTTAGATGATAAATTAAATATTTTACTAATTCAATTGGTTCGATTCAAATCCTATTTTTATTACTGAACGACATTTTTGTAACACCAACTCAACTAGGAATTTACATAATAGTATAGATATTGAACTTTTGGTAATTTCACAACTAAATTGGATCCGGTTGAGAATGACACAAACTCGGTCAAAGTTTTAAACAATAGTATAGATAGATAATTTTATTTATTAAAAAGCTTGATGCCATTCGGATAAGATTTTGGATTTAAGTTTTGTTAATGGAAAAGAATATCTTCGATTCATTTAGAGATTTAATTTTATTCAAATTTGAATTTATTCGAAGTTAAATATTAGCCATAAAAAAGTATTAATGCAATGTTTTGATATCTTTCTAGTCCTATCTTCTCTTTGGCATTTGTCAAAGGAAAACTTTCCTTTTATATTTGCTTTAAATCTTTTTAACTTTACTTCTCCATTAGAGATTAAACCCAATTCACATATAAGCTTCTATTTTTACCTTTATTTGTGCTTTTTGCCCAAAGCTTTTCAACTTTTTGCTTCTTCTTACTCCTACTTGTAGAAGCATTTGATTTGCCTTTGAAAGACATCTCTTTCTTTTCGTTTATTTTCTCTCTCTCTTTTCCCTGGTCTTCACCACATTACAGAAAGAAAAAAACACAAACAAAACCCCAGGGGATCAATCTCAAGACACACGATCTAATTGCTCTTTTCATTGAGTTTGTCCATATGTTCCTTGCTTTCTCTGTCACACCACCTTTTGCTCCAAACCATAACTCTACAACCCAACCAATTTACACCTTTCCACTTATTTTCTCTTCCCGTATTCCTCTCTTGCTACTCTGATCAGATCAGCTGCATGATGTTTCGATGCACAAGACAACTGATTCTACTCGTCTGGCTGTTCTTAGCGTTGGCTTTCATCGTTTGCCTGCAGTGCCAGGGTTCAAGAACCACCCCCACCACCAACGTTTTCAAGACCAAGCCAAAATCACAATACACAGGCCACTTCGTGGGGTTCTTGCCTAGGCATTTCCCTATTCCAGGCTCTGGTCCTTCAAGGAAACATAATGACCTTGGCTTACAAAGTTGGAAATCACCATGAACATCAACAACAAAAGGTGATGATCAATATCACTTTGTTTTTGGTTCTTTTAATTTCATTTGTTTTTCTTATTGAAATTAATGAATGAGATGGTGGTGGCTACTGTATATGGAGTTGTTGGGTTAATCATTTTTTGGAGGCTTTGTTGCTTAAAAATATATGAACCTCTCCTTTGGTGCTCAAAGGAGGATATAGATTAGTTGGTTTAATCTTTTTTTTTTCTGGAGTGTGAATCAGATGTAGAAAAAAAAAGAAAAGAAAATTAATAGCATGGCAGAAGATCTAATTTCTGATTTTTTTTTGGGGGGTTTATATATGAGAAGAAATGTTGTGTATAAAAAATATATATCATTATTAAGCATCCAAATTTTTATTCTATTTGTGCTAGTTTTCTTCCCATGTTTTTTTTTTAAATTATAATAACATGATAAAATTCAAATAACAACATAATTAGCGTGACTTGAATCTAAATTATATTTAGAGCGATGAACACCTTTAATCATCGTGTCATCACACACGATGTTCCATATTTCTCCTCTTCATATTATGTTTCTTAAAAATGATCCTATAACTAGGTCATAAATTACTTAAAAAGTCAAATTTATGAGCTAATTAATGTACCAAATATGAACTGCTTCATTAAATTATGCAAGTACCTTATTTCCAACAACCAAAAAAAAAATGTTATATGATATCAAGTCGTAGGTAAGGGAACCTCAAGCTTACGCCATGCACAGTAAGACTGCAATTATCCTATGATATTTTTCTTTTCTAATCTTACATGACAGGTTGAACTACTTGTTGAAAGAAATTAATTTCTATGATTAACTTAAAAAATAACCATCAATTTCCATGATGAAAAAATAAAGTAGAGGTCGGTCTAACTCTAACTATAATACAAGGAAAAAACAACAAATTGGGCCAATTATGGCACTAGGTATGCATTTGAATGTTTCACATCAAAATTATCATAAACAAATATGCAAAGAAGCCTCTATCAAAATCCAAGTTGCCCATCCAAGGTGGGGTTGTTGATGGATACAAAGTTTTTGGTCATAATTCAAGGCTCCATTGGATTATGTTCCTTTCAATTTTTGGAATAATGAGGCATTGATGCTTTTAAGATGAATCCTTATCTATCATGATTTTCATGTTGGATCCATATCATTAACGTCGTTTTCATTCTTTGCTATTATTTTTTAAAATCAAAACCTAAACCAATACTTCAAATTAATTTTTAATCGAAAATTTAAAATTTATTTTACTGAAATATGAATAAAACTAAATATATTAGCGGTCAAGCATTAATGCTCGTCACTTGGTAAGCTAAGAATAAAAGTTAAACAATTTATCTTTGGACCAAGAATGTAAGTATTATCTTTTGGAAAGAAATTTCGTTCTTTCAATATTTTAAAAATTTAAAACTTATTCAAATATTGAAGAGCATCTCGAAGCACAAGCTTCGATGTCCTTTTAACTTATATTGTAGAAATTGAAAAGCGTTGAAATTCAACTATAAGAAGGAATATTATTATGGATCCATCCATTGTGGAAACAAAAATGAATGGGGCAATGAAAGAGACTCAAACCGTTTCATGCACGATTGTCAAATGCTTTGTTGCTAAATGTGTTGAATTCAATGCTAGATTTTAGTCAAAATTGACAACTAAACCTCTTTGCAATACTACCTTTCCTTTGAAAAAAGTTTAGGGGTGGCTGGATTTTAAAGGGACTCTTTGGTGGTCGGTGGGTAGAAAAATTGGATTTTCAGTCTTGGTTTCTCACTTCCAATTAAGCCCTCTATATTTTATAGTCAAACATCATGGTAGTATTTATTTAATACTCCCATGTGACCTTGCTGACTTTTAAATCAGCTCAGGGTACGTTTGGCGCTTGGGGCTTTGGGCTTGTGTAAAATTTTTAATTTTTGGGACCCTTGATTAAAATTTTCTCTTTTCCTGTTCAAGATTATTTTTTGCTTCATTTGGTACTCCTTTGACTGAGAATAAAATAAAATTGTAATCAATTTGTTTGCCTGTTTCATGGCAAAAGGAAACCCCAAATAGTAACAAAATTAAAGAAAGAGTTAGGACTTATAATCATGGCAAATGCAGTAGAAAACGTGGGTCCAAATTATTTTCTTCCTGCAAAATTTTTTTAGATTAAAATGAAAGGTAATAATAAGTAGTGGAATGGGCCTTGCGTAGGTGTTGTAGCTATTGCATTGGCTATATTATAACAACTACTAATAATTTCGATTTTCGTTTTCACATCATACGGAGAGTCATGTCATGTCCTCCACCTTTTCTTCTTTTATATTACTCGTGTGCCCATATTTTAACTTTAATTACTATTATTGTTTAAGATATCCAATCTAATATAAAAAAATTATAAGAAACTACAACAAATAAAATTGTCCAATCCAGTTAGTGTTGGTGCGAAAGCCACCAAGCACGGGTTGGGATGAGTAGATGGTTTAAATGTGCGGCAATTTTAGAAATAACAATAGAAACTACCTACGTTAGCATCCATTAAATTGAATACGGATGGGGACGAAATCTTTATTTGGAGTTAGCGTTGTCAATAGCTGTGACTAAAAATAATTACGATAATTGAATTTGGGGAGTTAGAAGAAACATTAGAAGATATAACATTGAGCAAGCCGAATTATGAGCTATTTATGATGGCCTCCAATATACATGGAAGGCAAAATAGAAAAATATTATTGTAGAAACAGATTGTGTTCTTGCTATTGAATCTATTCAAGGTAGATTTCAAGGTCAACTGAATAGAGACTTAGCTACAAAAATTATTGAATTGTGTTGAAGACAATGTAAGGTAGAGATTCAATATATTTCGAGGGAGGCTAATACGACTGCACATACTCTTGCCGGCGTGATGAAGCAATTTTCTATTGGCCTACATATTTTTCAGAATATTCCTTTAATTATAACAGATCAATTACGAAAAGAGAACTCTGCATCCAAATTTAGATATGATAGTTAATGTGTAATTATTTTATTTTATAAAAAAATACAATCAACTAGTGATAAAATTATTTTATATGATAAAGAAAATTATTCAAACACTAATTAAATTTCAAGACCTAACTTTTATTAATACATTCAAGAAAATGAAGTGTTTGAATTTTTGGGTGGGTTTTTTTTAGGGAAGATATGATATGCTTCAAATAGTATAGAGAGCATTAATTCAATTGAATGTGGTACCTCTCAACATTTGTCAGTCATATTATAGTAAATCATTGCATTGCCCTTTTTGCTCAAAAAATGTGAAACAACACATCATTTACATTTACATTTACATTTTAATTTCAATTAATTGGTGACTTTAATTATTACAATCTGAGTAGCCGTAATTTCAGTATTGCTCTAATGAAATATACTTTTATCTTCTATATAATTAGGGTGTAAATCAATTAATTGGAATATATGTATTTTTTTTTCTCTGGTCCCCTCCTCATGAAAGTTATTTTTATTAATTGGAATATATGTTTTTTTTTTCTCTTATCCCCTCTTTATGGAAGTAATTTTCATATTTATAAGACACGGTTTTTTAATGGAACGTGTTAGGAATAATTAAGTGTTTTGCACAACGATATGTTACCCTTAAAAGTTTGACACGTAACCTTAAAAGTTTGACACGTAACCTTAAAAGTATCTCTGAAAGGGCCTCCACACGAGTAGGCGAGCTAGGGAACAATGAGTTGGGAGATGAAGCTGGAGAGTGGCAAATTGACTAACTGGCAAACTGCAGATTAGCTACCTGGCGAGCTGGGAAAGCTGACAAGTTAGGAACGGAGTGGTGAGCTGGCAAAGTGATACAAATAAGGAGATGATGAATTGTGACCATCAGGCGGACAGGGAATGGCGAGCTGTGCACATAGGGGTAAGCGAGTTGTTCAAGTTTCCAAGTCGAGTCGTCATGTTCAAGTTTCTCTAGTTGAGTCGCCATTTGAACCGGATTGCAACACACTTAGCGGTAACAATAACAACCAAATCAACATTTTTTACGATTAATAATGATTAATAAAATAATATTAAACAACACTCAATTAAGTTAATTATCCCCCATATTTTGTGAAGTTTCGAAACTTCGTTTAATCATTTGAATATGACACCTAATTTTAGCAATGAATTATTTTACATTATGATTTTATTCAGGACAATAAGTAGTACACAGTATGATTTGCCTCATAATGCTGACAGTATATACACCACGATCTTAAATTATACCAATAGTGGCAATAAAAGAGCCAATGATTTCTTTTGTTTTTGTTCTTGTTTACAAGCAAAGAAATGATCCATCATTTAGGTAACTGATAACATCGACTTGTGGTTTCTCTTTGATTTATTTTCCTAAGATGGAGGTTCTTGTAGTTTGAAACCTTAAAAATAACAAAATATTAAGGTTTCAAATTTTAAAATTATTAAATATTATATTTACAAATAATTCCAGAAACATATTCATTAAAATTAGGGTGAGTTTGGATGGACGGAGCGTTTAGCTTACTTTTTACACTAACCGTCACAACTATTTTTACACTAATCGCAAGTAAACATACTGCTCATCTAAACCTACATTTAGAATTCTTTGTTATATTGGAAAATATGAGAAATACAATTAGGAATATTACCAAAAAACAGAGCAGTTAGCACTTAATAAGACTACCCGAGCTAGAAGTGGGCTACATAGGCGCCCATTGTAAGGGCGACTAGGGTAGAATTGGACTACCATTGTGTAGCCCTAGCGAGTATACAGAAAATGCGAGACCATTGTTTATTGTGGTTTTTCAGTGGAGCATAGGGTGTTAATGGGGAATTTAGAGGTGAATGAGGTATGATGATAGTGTAAGCTTTGTCAGGGAACGGGCCGGGTGGACGCAAATGGTAGCAAAGAGAAGATAGGGTCCGCCATTACTTGGACTCTATTCTTGGAAAGTTTGATGGAAAGGACTCTGCTTCCTTATTTCTCTCCATATTATTCTCTTTTGAATTTTTTGATTGAGCTGGTAATTCTATTTGGAGGATTGGGAATTGTTGGGCTATGAAATCGTTCGCTTCAGTTTATCAAACTATTTCTTTAGAAGGCTCATTGTTCTGAACATGGTCTTCCTCATTGTGTGATGTGAGGTTTGGTAATTATTCGTCACCAAGTGCTTTTGTTATTTCTTAAGAAATCTTTGTCGTAGAACATATTTTAGTTTAGAAGATGGCGAAAGAGATTAATAATTGATTTGAGTCATCTCTCGTTCGACGACATTTTTGAAAGAAAAGAGTTGAGGGGAGCAGAGCAGATAGATGGGTAGTTGGCTTTTTTATAGCAGATAGATGGGTAGTTGGGTCTTTTTATAAAACTAACCTAAAAAATTTAATTAATTACGTAAATAATTTATTTTTTTTGATAAAATACATAAATTAGTTAAAATTTACGGTGAAAGTTGATGGAGTCAAAGTGATTGACGCCACCAACATGCTACATCAACAATCAAGATAAAAAAATAATTTTTTTGGTGAATTCATGTAGAATAGTGTCATTTATATAAATATCAGAAAAATATTATAATTTTTAAAAAAATAGGGGGGCTTTAAATAAATTTTCTTTTTTTGGTGGAGCCAAATAATTTAGCGCCACCAGTACCAACGTCTCTACCAGCTTTTTGTCCTTTTTTTGTTCTTTTTAAAAATATTTTTTATTATTTGTTTATAATATTTTAAATGTATATTTTTTAGTGGATTCATTCTAAATGGTTATTTGTTCATTTAAACTTTTTAAAATTTTTTTATATATTTAAAATTTTAAAAAATATTTTATTTGATGGAGTCATTCTTTTTGGCGTAACCAAATTGATATATATAAGCCTTAATGACACATCAATCTGAGTTGAAGGGAAAAAAAATAGTTATACTTTGTTAGAGGATGAAAGAGAGAGATATGAGAAGCATTTTTTTTAATGTATTTGTTTTTTTTTTTATATTTGAATGTATGTTTTGTTTAACGATAATCCGGCGGAGCTCTGACACCGATAAATTTAATGGTTATTTTCATATGCCAATTATTTCTTTGGTAACAGGTTCAAATTGGTTATGCAACTAACAGGTGAATTATTTGAAATTCCTTAGGTTAATGGGATGTTCGAAGGTTATAAGAAATCCCAAATCAAACTGCATGAGTGAGACCATCAATATCGACAGCATTCAAGCTACAATTTAATAACACTAAAAAATTTGTTTTTGTTGCGGTTTAAATGAATTGGTGGCGCCATTTAAAATGGCTCCCCCAAAAAATATACATTAAAAATATTATAAACAAATAAAAAAAAAGGATAAAAATCTGGCAAAGACATTGGAAACTGGTGGCGCAAAATTATTTGACTCTACTAGAAAAAGAAAAATTTGCTTAAAGCCCCCTATTTTTTCAGAAATCATAATATTTTCCTGATATTTATATAGGGGGCACCATTTTACATGGCTCTACCAAAAAATTGATTTTTTTATCACGTGGCTAACGTAGCATGTTGGTGGCGCTAAACACTTTGGCTCCACCAACTTTCACTGTAAATTTTAGATCATTTACGTATTTTATCAAAAAAATTATTTACGTATTAATTGAAATTTTAAATTTAATTTTATAAAAAAAAAACATCGTAGTTGAGAAGAAAAAGATATGATGATAAGGGTTTTCAACAATGGATAGTACACGGAACATGAGTTCATTTGCACGGCCTAGTCTTCGCATATGTTCCTAATAAAGTTCAGGTCTAGAGAAGATAGAAAAAAGATAGTAGAGTAGGGTCCCTGGTTTTTCGATAAGCTCCTATTTCCTATGTAAGATTATGTGCTAGACTCTAGCCCATCGGCTTATGAATTTTCATTGGTTTAGTTTTGGGTATGCATATATAATCACCCGTTGGGTTGGATGAATCAAGCTACTGGGCAGAAGGCTAGTGGCTTACAAGGGTTCTTTTAGTCAAATATGAGTGACTTTCCAATTTCTGTTATGATTATAGGCTTATCTATCACATATTCAAAGCTTGAACGAATGATGTAGATACTGAGGAAAAGGGAAAGAGAAGGCTTCCGTATGGTGAACGACTACAAGTTCAACTTTTGTAGAATGCAAGTCTGACATGAGGTGTCAATTTTGAAAAGGGTATGGAGATGGTAAGAATCATGGAGTTATGACCATCGGCGAGTTAAGAACTTCCTCATATGGATCAGACTAATAATTCTCATAATGATATGACGGTTTGTCATGGCAACAAATTATTGATGGATCAAAATTGAGTACAAAGACTATGACTCTAGAAGCTACACATGAGCTCAAGGAAGGAAATTAATCGTCTTCTTTAAATGGGTCAATTTGGGTGAATTTTACGTTATATCACAACTTGCCACTAGTGTTTGAGACTAGAACTTTAGTCTAGTAAATCATGAGGCTTTAGTCAATTCTTTTACTTTAAATTTACTTAGTTAATTTTACGCACATCAAGTGTTTGAGTAAATACTCTCAAAGTGTTTGATTATTTTGAATAAATTACACTAAATGATAACACCTCTATTTATAATTGAACTCTCCCAAATCTAACGGTACAATTTAAATTACATCAAGGATCGAGATTAAAAACTATCTACAAGATGAGAATCCTAAAAGATTTAAATACTATACAATCTTATCCCTCAAGATTTACAATATTCACCTTCATAACTTTGTTTTATTGGGATATTTTACTGGGCTATTAAAACTTCAAGTAGATGGGATTCTTCATGTGTTCCATGAATCGGGCCACATTTAATCAATTAACCTCCATAAGAGGTTCTGTATGCAATGGTCACACAATTTGATCTGTAGCCCGTAATACTGGTGTCGAGTTGAAGTAGAAAGTTACCCTTAAGTTTAAAAGGGATGCTAAGGGAAGATCTAAACCGTTGGGAAAGGTTCAAAAAACCCAGTGTACTAACTTCTACAAATGATGAGGAAATGGAAATAGTGTCAATTACTATGAAGAGGCATTTAGAGGCTTTAACATCCATCGAGATATCGAAGGAGGTTATTAACCAGCCCTATGATTTCATTGGGGATGATTTGGAACCACTGAAAACATTAATCTTGGGCTTAAAAGTTACCCTGCAACATGGGTATGGATACCTACAAGGAAGATATTGAAGCTTCCCTTAAAATTAGCCATTAGATAACCATTGGAAAACTATGGTACAAATACATAACTACACGAGGCAGGTATCATACCTTGCCCTCATGAAGAGTTTTTTGCTACCAACTTGTAATGTATTGATACCTAGACCCTTAGTATCAATACTTGGCTACTAAAATGCTTTAAAAATATTTTTAAAATTTAAAAACACTTTAGTGTTAACTTAAAAACATTTTGTACATTATAAATCACATATAGAACATGTTGAGCTTTTTGCAAGTTTTGAGAATGTCTAAATGACTTAGTGATAAAATTTATCTTAAATAATGAATTTCAACAATACACTCCTACAAAGATGTTTAGAGAAAGGAGTCATATAAAGCAACCATTTGGATTTGAACATACCTCCTTGTCAACATATGTTTGTAAGCTTAACAAGGTGATCTATGGCCTCGCATGGGCTTAACGAGCCTGGTATGGGTTCTCTGTTTATTTTGTTATTGGTAGTAACATAAATAGCATTCATCATATTATCTGTAGTTTTTGTAGTAGATTCTCTCTTAAAAGTCATCGGTGAACTTAATTGGTTTGTAGGTGTTGAGGTGATTCCATACACAAGAGGTCTTTACCTATCTCAACACAAATATATTTTCTGAATTTCTGCACGAGGTCAATATGCACTATAGAAAAGGTGTACATACTCCTTTGAGTTCTATTCCAGCTTAAGCTTTGAGTGTCCATCCTAATGATCCTACTGTTGATGGATCTTACCATCGAAAGATTATCAGAAAACTTCAATATTTGGCTTTCACACAACCTATCATTGCCTTATCTGTCAAGAAACTTTGAATGTATCAAACTGACGTAGAAGATTTGGCTTAAAATCACATAGAAAAAAAAATTGAATCTAGAAAAAACTTGGTAATGCCCTAATTATAAAAAAATAATAATAAACAAAAATATCTACTACTTTCTTTTTCAGGGTATAAAACCAAAATGAAGAACAAACTTCAAGCTCTCACTTCACGAAAAGCAAAATGATGTAATTTAACGACTCTCTTCCTAGTTCCTACCACTCTGCAAGGTTAAAAAAAAAAAAAAAAAAAGAGCCTATGTGCCCATATCAGAATATATACATTTGCAGGGCCATTTACCAATTTTCTGTTGTGATGGGAGATGGAGATGAACTAGTCTGATTGCATCTTCTTCTGGGACAATCTTCTTCTTGTGTCCATGATAGCTTCATGTCTTTTCTTGGATATATCTTTCATTGCCTCCTGATACTGCAGCTCAATCATTTCCAGCTCCATTCTTAACTCCTCATCTTCATCTTCATCACAAGGAGATGAAGATACTGGATTCATAAGCTTAGTCTGACCGTCAACCGATAATTCTGCTCCAGTTACACATCCATCACTGCCCACAGGCCCTAATTCAGCAGACATTATAGATGGAACGGAGCTAAGTTTATCGTTCAAATCATTAGAGTTTGCAGAACCTAATGACATCTCGGAACCAGAATTTTCTGCCATCATATTGGCGTGAGATATTTTTCCATTATATTTCACATAACAAGAACCTGGCCTTGTTGATTCGTCAGATGCTCCTAAAGTGATGGCATCATGGTCTTGCAGAGAGCACAGATTATCTCTTGAAGACTGTTTTCTAGGAGGAGGAACCAGATGATCAATGGGGACACAAGGTTTCCAAGTGGGGATGAGATTCAGTAACAACAGATCAATCAATTCTGCTATGAACGCATCATTTTGATCAGATAATTCCAGTTGCTCTACCATTTCGCTTGAAACTGAGAGGGCAGTATCACTATCAAGGAAGAAAAGAAAATGAATATTTCTCACACGTCCTGCATATAAGAAACAAAGCAAAATGTATTTAATGTACGAGTTTAGAGATAGTATGCGAGAGTGGAGATGATTAGATTATTCTTTACCATTCTTATCAGCTATTCGAAGTATTAACGATACAGAGTTTTCATCATTTGCCTCTCCTTTTAACAAGAAAATGTTGCCTTTGTTTGACCTTCGGACCTCAATGCCCATGGAATTATCGAGAAATTTGATAACAGGCAGCTCACTATCACTGTTAAGATCCGCAGAGGATGGTCTATTCTTTGTAGAAGCAGGTACTTCTGACATGAGGCAGCGATCTCCAAAAGCTCCCATTTTGGGCATAACAATATCAGGGAGTGACAAAGGATGATTCTTTGCTGATGCATTTGCCTGAAGAAAGGGGTCCATTAAAAGCTCCTTCGCTGATAATCTTTGAGGCACCGGAACTAAACACTTCTCAATAAATAGTTTCATCTCTTGATCCTTAACCTTAGAAAGGGCAGCAGGCTTTATTCCCTACAAAGTTGGAAGCACTAAGTATTTGGAAATGCAGGGTTGACTGGTATTTACAAGGTAAAGTAAACAAAGAACTTACAGATGAAACCTTTTTATAGATCTGAGCTGAGTTTCTACACTCACTGTAAGGATATTCAAAAGTCACCATCTCCAGCATGCACATTCCAAAGGAATAAATATCAACCAACTCATTGTAACTCTCGTCATACAGCTCAGGCGCCATAAACTCAGGGGTTCCTATCCCATAAAAAGAGTCAGGGATTCTTTTACATGTGCAAACTCTAGAAAATGTGGATACCATAAAATGAACTTACAGAAGTAAAGAAATTGAGGCAAATTGAAAATATACCTATAACACTTTTAGCATTAGATTGCTCCAAAACAGTAGCCAACCCAAGGTCACCAATTTTAACTTCACCTTGGTTGCCATTGATGAATATGTTATCACACTTCAAATCTCTATGTATAATTGGCGGTTCATGACTATGCAGGTATATTAAACCAGCTAAAACCTGTCTTGCCCAACTCTTCACTGCTTTCATATCAACCTTCTTGTGTTTCTTACGATACCTAAATCACATATCACACATGCTCACCACAAGGTTAATTTCATCATAAAACAAATGGTGGAACTTCAGTGGGGATATGACAAGAGTAAACTTACAGCCTGAGGCTTCCTGAGGTGAACAACTCAGTTATAATATTGACCGTCTTCTTTTTATCGTCAATCCAAGAATTGTAAAACCGCACAATATTACTATGTTTCAACGATTTCAAGAGTCGCACTTCAGAATACAGTCTCTCCAGGTCTTCTGGCTTCTGTAGGACCTCATCAATCCGAACTTGGCTCCATGCAACTTCAATGCCATTAGCTTCATCAAATGCCTTGTAACTGGTTGGTCATAAAATTAAGGAAAATGATACCAATAAAAGATAAATCCAACTGAAAAATGATCTGTTGTTTCTGCTTATAGCATTGTTTTATCACCAAATTCATTAAACAATACAAACAGGCATGCTTGTGAAAACAAGTAATAATAGCCTGAGTCCCATAGATTCAGGCAAAAGGATACACTGTCTTGAAGGCACCTTTCCCAAGCACTTCATTATACTGTTAGAAAATATATCAGTCAACAAGGTGAAACAATAGTGGCCAAGTGCAGAATATTTAGTTCAGTTATAAGAAAGAATGCAGGATAATTGAATAATTCAAATATAAAAAAAATTCAAATCTCGAAAACAGCAGAAAACCAAATGAATGAACTACAATAACCTAAGATTTCTAGTTGAAATGAATATTCACCTCCTCTTTTAAACAAAAAAACCAAGTAAGCTACAAAAACATTAATATCTCTCATTTTCAAATGCTCCCACAACAACAGGATAGAAGTTGATAAAAATTTAAAATAAACTGATCAAACAAATACTACTTACCCTTATGTATCGCGAAGTGGGATCGATCTCAAGAATATCAGGATCAGGGGGCTCTGCATGTGCACCACCATCTCCTACACTTCCTGCTCCTACCATATCTAAGTATAAAATTGCAAACCCTGAATAGCAAAAATCACCCCAAAGAAGAACAAAACGCAAATTCCAAATCAATAACTAGGATCACTTCAACATTACCAAAATTGATCTATCAGATTAAATCCTAGATTTATTTAGCTACCATTATATCCTGCAAAACTACATAAAAATTAACAAGCAGAGCTATGCATGAAATATAGTACACCAAAAGTTACAAAAAATTAAAAACTTGAATTCAACCCTGATTCCAGATCAGTTTAAACACAATGTCCGATTGGAATCTTCAAACAACAACCTCGAATGAAAGAAATAACTAAAATCTAAGAAGAAATTCTCAAGGTTCTTTTAGTTTGTAAATTTTGCTATACATGTGCTGCTCAAAAATTTAACAAAAAATTTAAAGCATACCCTCAATCCCCCAAAAAAAAAAAACCATAATTTAATACCCATTCTTACGTAATTGTTTTATATTAAAGTAAAATTATGTGTTTTGTTTTTCATGCACTATTTTACTTTTCGATAAAGGAACCAAAATAACCATATCAGAATTAAATAAATCATAAAAATTGGCTAACCCAATCGCCCAAAATTAAGCAAAAATTACATATAAATAATAAATTAAATTTCTAACTACCTGGGAAAAAAGAAAAAGAAAAAGAAGAGTTCAAATTTTGAGCTTTTTCTCCGCAATGCAAAACCAAAAAAGGAAGAAAAATTACGAGAGAGAGAAAAGAAACCTAACCCTAATGAAGGGAAATTGGGAGAAATTAAGAGACGGAAACAAAGATGTCTTTTTGATAGTTGAATTGAAAGCAATCTCTCAATTTTTATTTTTATTTTCTCTCTAAAAACCATCAGGAGCTTGCCAGCTCTAAAATAAAAGAAACTATCTCTATTTATACTTATCTATTATCGTTTATATTTTTCCTTTTCCTTTCTTTTAATAGCTTTCCTATTGTCACTCACCTGTGACAAAATTTGTCCCCCTTTTCTTTTTAGGATTAATATATTAGTCGGTACTTAAGTTTAGTTTCAATGTTCAATTTGGTACTAAAGTTAACATTAAAGTCAAACTTAGATATAAAATTGGGATAATAAAAAATAAAGTATCAAATTGAACATTAAAATCAAACTCAAATACTAAATAGTATATTAACTCTTTTCTTTTCAAGTGTTGAAGTAATGTTTTTAAAGATAAAAATTAATACAAGTGTTATAAAAATATGTTATGAAATAAATAATAAAAGAATAAAACAACAAAGAAATTAGGAGAGTAAAAGAACTATGATATGCTATTGATCAATCGAGATGTATACAATGTGTAATAGCCCAATTTCAGTGAAATCGGAATAGTAGTTTCGAGACAAAAAATTTGAGTCCAAAAAAAATGAAATTATTTAAATTTCATAAAATGATAGGTATTAGGATAGGAATATTGCATGAAAATTTTTATCGAAAAATTTTATCAATTATGTGTCTAATTGCAAAAAAGGCTAAATTGAATAAAATGTCAAAGTTGAATCCTAGAAGTTATAAGGATTAAATAGTTATAGAATTAAAAGTGAGAAGTCCTTATATGGAAATTAGACCATTGATGAAAAATATGTAGATGTTTTTATGAGTCATCCATGGAAAAATTGAAAAAGGTTAAGGACTAAATTGGAAATTGAATTAAATAAAGTATGATAAATGATTAAATAGAATTAAACTCATTTTATATCATCTTCTTCTTCATAAAATACATGGAAATCCTAGAAGAGAGAAAGGAAAATTCTCAAGCTTGATTTGGTATGTTTTATATCCCGTTTTTAGTGATTTTTATATTTTGGAGATCGGGAAAGCTTAATTTCTTTATTTGGGTGATTAAATTGAAAGAAAATCAAAGTTTATAAAATTACCCATGGATGAATATGATGTAAATTGAAAGTTTATGATAGGAAATGAAAGTTTATTAATAGAGAAATCACTTTTACAAAGTGATTTTTAGTGAAAGCATGTGTAGGGACTAAATTGCAAAATAGTGAAATTCTTGGAAAAATTATGAAATTTATGAAATACATGTGCTGTAAAAGTTATATTGAAATTTTTAGTAAGCTTGGAATAAGGAGTAAATTGCATGAATTTCAATTTCAGAGCCTAGGGGCGAAATTGGAATTAATTAAAAGTTTGGGGCAAAATAGTACTTTTGCCTAAAATGTGAAATGGGCTTGATTGAATGTAAAAATCATAGAATTGATGATTAAATTTATTTATATAGATCCGAAAGTGTCGAACAAAGGAAAAAAAGATTGAGGGAAAGAAAAAGTCTCGGATTAGTAAATATGATCAATTGTCAAGATAAGTTCGTATAACTAAATTAAGCATGTAAATGTATTGAATTGATTGTTGAATATTGTGTATTATGATTTGAAATTGGTATGTACATGTAATAAATCAATCTTGATTTGTGAGGTGTAAATGATGAAATATTACATGAATCCGTTTGAATATTGATTTCTGATTGGACAGGTGATTACGCGTGTATATGAGATCCTACATATGTTGCAGTATAGGTTGTTCCGAAAGGGATAATCTTTTGATTTCATTATAAAAAGGAATGTAACCCGAAAGGGTAATACTT
The DNA here is from genome assembly GCF_025698485.1 of Gossypium arboreum. NCBI lineage: Eukaryota > Viridiplantae > Streptophyta > Magnoliopsida > Malvales > Malvaceae > Gossypium > Gossypium arboreum. The sequence continues at coordinate 4,883,897 of NC_069073.1, read as the reverse complement.
GAAAAGGATTTGTGTACCCAAATGGTACAATTTGAAAAGGTTAAGTATACTTTGTGTATTCCATATGAAAAGAGGTATACTTTTTGTATACCACTTGAAAAGGAAAGGTACACTATATGTGTACACTTGAAAAGGTTATGTGCACTTTGTGTGTATAAATTGAAAAGGGTATGTACACTTCGTGTGTACCACTTGAAATGGGAGTGTACACCTCGGGTGTACTACTAGAAAAGGAAAGGTCCATCGAAAATTCAAAGATTCAACGGAAATGTATTAACAAATGAAATAAGAAGAAATGACATAATGAGCTCATCTATGCAAAATAATGTTTTTGTACTAACCAATTTGGTTGAATGATTGTGTATAGGCGATATTTGCTAGTTTGCTAAATTGATGGATAACTTGCCTTATGTGTGATTTACTTGTTATATATGAATGGTAAGTGTAGTTTGGTTATATGAACTTACTAAGCATTAATGCTTACTAGGTTTATATTTTTCTTGTTTTATAGTGCTCAAAGCTCGTGAAGGTTGGAATTGGGTCGGAGCTATCATCACACTATCAATCCCTTCATTTTGGTAAAAATGATAAATCTATTTTGTTATAATGGCATGTATAAGCTTTTGAGGCCAAATGATGAAGTAATATGTTTGTTTACAACCTAGCCATTGGAATGGCTAGTAATATGTATTTTGAGGTAATATGGTATGTTCATGTTCAATAAAATACAAATCACCTTTCATAAAACATGATTTACAAACTAATGTAAAGGTAAGCTTTAAGGTATGTTTAAAAGTTGGAAATGTTTGATTGAATGATGGAAATTGGTTAAATTGGTTGGTATATACTTGTAAGTTTTCATGCAGGAAAATGGTTAAGTTTGGGTGAGAAATAGGGCTAGGAAATGGCCTTATTTTGTCCACACGGGTAAGACACACGGGCGTGTGTCTAGGCCGTGTGTGACACATGGACAGCCCACGGGCGTGTGAAATGACCGTGTGTCCCCTGTATCCTTAAATATGAAGTCAGGATAGTACACGGGCAAAAGACACGGCCGTGTGTCTTGGCCATGTGAAGAACACAGGTTTCAAGCATGGTCGTGTGTCAAAATCATGTGAAAATGGCTTAAAAATGGTGAAAAATCAGTGTACCACACGACCTAGCCACATGGGCATGTGCCCAGGTTGTGTGCCCCTTTGATGCTTAAGAAATTGCAAGTCAGAATTCCACACGAGCTGGCCATACGGCCATGGGATCCCCACGGGCTGGCTACACGGCCATGTCCCAAGCCACACGGGCGTGTGCCCCTATCTTTAAAGATAAATTTCCAAAGTTGCCAGTATAGTTCCAAACCATTTCTAAAGCATGTATTGGGACCCGTATGCCCATATTAGGGACTTTTTGATGAAATTTGAAAAGTTTTGATTTGAAATGCAAATTTATGACTTGGTTTTGTACAAATGCTAATGTATAAGTTCGGTAATGCCTCGTAACTCTATTTCGGTGACGGATACGGGTTAGGGGTGTTACACAATGTTTCTCCAAAGTTTATATTTATAGATATTAGACGAATAAATAAGATAAAACTCTACTTCTGATTAATATTAGAGTCCTCAAGCATATCAAACTTATCTTGATTTTGCCGGACATTCACTTAATAATAAAAATTTTATAGCACTCTCTCTTAGATGTCTATTGGTAGATAATATGTCTAGGGAAGGAAAAGAGTATACATATCTATAATATGCATAATATGTTGTCTTATTAAAAACCTTACCAAGAAAACCCAGTGAAACTAAAACATTGGTTAAGGGAAAAAGAGTATAGCGTGTATTTACTCTTATTACAACATCACATAATATCGCATATTCTATGTATTCTAATCTTGAATACAAGCTTTTCAAATGATCATTTGAATGAATTTGATAAACATTTATATCATCAATATTCTGAATGTCTTGAGTGAGGAAATTTTTGGGAAATATATTTTGATCTTTTAAGAGTTCCAACAATAATCATAACAAAATTTTAATAATGATCCTTCTATAAAAATACATATAGGTATTTTGGATTATTTTATAATCTTCCTTCAACTACTATTCACTACGTCAAATTTACCACATATGTTCAAATTATTTAAATTCATATAAATGCTTAGATGAATATATTGAACAATTTTCTTGGAATTTTTATATGCTTCTAGCATTCTAAATTCTTCAATAATTTTAATATAAACTTCATCAGTATAGTGATTCATACAAAATGTTGTAACAACAATTAAGACGTTTGTCAAATCTTTCATGAACTGTCAGACTAATAAGATATCTCAAAGTTATTGCATCCAACACAAAAGAATATTATATTTTTTACAATCAATGTCAAGACTTAAAAAAAACTTCATGTTTCTTATTCTGTTTTTGCAAAACTACTCATTTGTACTCCACCAAGTTTATACCTTTAGATGTTTAGACTACTAGTCTAGAAATTTTATGTTGGGATTGACCTATATAAATAACGAGATAATAAAAATTGAGAAGAACAAACATAAATATTTTACGTGGAAAACCCTCAAAAAGGGAAAAACCACATGTAAAAAAAGCTTCAACTTTTCACTAAATTAGTAACTAAACGAGAGTACAATATGAAAAAAATTAACCTAAATGTACTACACGTACATTACCCAAAACTCCGAATACAAAGCTCAAAATCCCAAAGATCAAACCAGCAGATAAAACTTAAATCTCATAGGACACTCACAAAAAGGGTATAAATTACTCTTTATAATTACCACGAAACTCTCATTAAAACTCATATGCTGCTATATCTTATTGCCTCCAAAGAAAAGTCCATTTTTTTATTGGGATCTCAAAATAAGGATACAATGTCCCTTTAAATAGGCTAAGATTAGAGTTCTAATCATACTAAAATATCTCTGGAATAATCAAAATTTAACTGGAAAAAAAATAGTAGAGTTTAACTGGTAGAAGAATGTGAGGCATAGCCCACACTAAACGAACTTAATTCTACTTAAATTGTATCTTTTCATTTTGACCAATCTATTTCATGTATATAATTCTCAAAAAATTTCTTCAAAATCCTCATTTTCTTTCATTATCTCAATAATAAAATTGCATGTAAAACTGTTGTTAACAAATTTCTATTTTTACAATTTCATGTTTTCTCATATTAACACAACTTATCGAGATCTCTTTATTTTTACTATTTCCATCTTCAATTTTAAGTATCTAAATCTCTTCTGGAGTTTTAATAAATAATTATGTTTTTGGCCTCTTCAAGAGTATTGCCTCCATTTTATGACAATCTAGATTTATTCTTTTCTTTTAAAAGAATTTTCATCTTTGGAATCAATCGAACTACCATACTTTAGGCATGCATTACCTTCAATTAGGCTAGCAAGTTGTCCTACTCGAACTTCAATTCAAATCAAAACATTAACTAGTATATAACACTTGGTTATTTTCATCAAGTCAGTAAATGCATTTGGTAGTTAAGTTGTAATAAAGTGGATTAACTTCTTGAACTTTTGGTTCAAATTACTTTCTGTGAGGATCTAAATAATGATAATTCATTCTAAGTAATTTATTTTTATCTGGCTATTATTTCTCTCCCCCTAATGTTGGGAAAATTATCAAATCAAATAGTAATCACAAATCATGTTATAATTGAATTTTCAATTTATTTAACACATTTAATAATACAAGGAGATTAATAACTAATGTATATTCTTAGCTTTCTTTGAATACCCATAGCACCAAACGGTCTCAACTTGTCACACAGTTTGGCTATACGGTTGTATGACCCCTATTTTTTTGTTTTTACTGTACTTTTCTATTTTATTTCAAATTAATCCCTTCTTGTTTCTAAATTGATTTTGAAGCTTTGTAGGCTCGTTTTAAACCTCGTTTCTATATAAATGATATGGTTATTGATTGAATATCTATTAATGATTGTTTTGAAATAAACCTCGAATTGAATTAACATATTTAAACAACGAACATTTAATAAAAAACATTTACTCAAATATAAAGCAACATGGTATTAATATATTAAACCAAAACGCATTCATATTAAATAATAAAATAATATTTGACTTTTTTAAATATTATTAGAACATTAGAAAATCATTTGAAAATAAACATATTACAAATGTTCATTAATAAACTTTATAAACCTCTCAATATTTAATAATTTATCTTAATAATTCAATCAAATTTAAAAAATAATCACAATTATGCCTCAATAAAAATATGTCAAGCTCCTTAACAATTTAAATTTGATCGAGAAAATCTAAGATCAAGAACCAAAATTAATGCTGAGATCAATTTTTCACCATATTCGGAAAGATAAAAATAAAATAAGGTAATCAAATCAATTATAATTAATCATGAATTAAAAATTGAAATTAATCTAGACATAAAATATTAAAAAGAAACTGTTGGACAAACATGTTAGCGAACAAAATACTCAAATATAAATAAACACTTATATAAAAAATAGAATAATTTATATTTAATTTATCAAATACGAAAAATAATCAAAAGTAAAATCGAATAAAAGTTTAAATCAGAAAGAAGAATAAGAATTTTGCAAAACGTTAAGGCTTGTGAAACACAGTTTCCTTAAGACAGATTCGGCCGCTCTTATGTTACTTGGAGAATGGTTGGTCGAATGTCTCCCAAGATACAACAGCACAAAGATCAAAGCAGCAGCACCTTTATAGCGATCAACGAACAAACAATGCATTTTTCTATTACCAGAATGTTTGAAAAATACGAAGAGGAAAAGAAAGAATTTTGAGAGCAACAGAATTTCGGTATAAGAAAAACATTAGTGTGTCAAACCCTTGAGAAATTATAGCCTTTTATAGGCATAGAGAATGTTGGATTTTTGGAAAATTTCCACAAAATCTGCCATTAAGGAGCCAATCAATTAATTTGATTAAAAATTTAATCATATTGATTGGAATCAAATCAATAAGACAAGTGTCTTATATAACTAGATTCTGTCTGAGGAAAAATAATTTCATGTTGGGCTAAAAACTTATCCATATGCCCAACTGGTTTAAACATTTACGTCACCCGCATCGTGAAAATGCACCTTAATCCTGTTGAGTTTGGACCTACAACCCCTTTACGTGCGAGGTAGGGTTTCAAAGTTAATCATTCAACTATTTTTTAAGAGGGTTCACATATATAAACACATCTCACACTAAGTATTTAACCAATGTGGGATCTAAGTCTTTATTTTTCCTCAACAATATTTTCAAGTAGCTTACTTTGAGCATCAATTTCTCATTCATCACTCAACCATTTTGAACATATGATATACCGTTGTAAAGGTCTCATGGAGTAGAATATGAAACCATAATTTTATAATTCAATTCTCCACCTTTACCTATTAAGAATATGCCTCAAAACTTTCATAAAATATAATTTTTTCTAACAGAAACTTTTATAAATCTCACATATTATATCTAAGATTTTGAAAATAAATCTAATATTCTGTCCTTGAATGAATAAATATGATCAAATGCGAATAAGTAAGCTTTTATAAATTTCTTGGCGTATAAAAAATAAAAACTTTAATAGAGTAGATAGGTGGTTAAAGTTGTGGGAATCAAGGGAATGCACGTTCTAATCCTACTAGCAAAGTTGGTTTTTTTTTCCTGTCAAACAATTTTATAGCTCTTTTGTCAGTGGTTGGGGTTTACTTTCAAGAATCTTGTGTTCAATCCGTGGTGAAGGTTAATTTGGTAGATTTTTTTATTATTCTTTTGCCTATTACCCATTAAAAATAAAGAAAAGAAGGGATAAAAGAAATTGAGTAAGAATAGAGAATTATCTATAAATAAAGTAAATTGTTTTGTTGGTTATTCAACTTTTAAGATGCTTTCATTTTGACCAAAATAAAATTCTTATAATTTCATTACTCAACTTTTAAAACGCTTTTATTTTAGTCACTCAACCATTCTACCGGCGGTTAACTGTACACGCTGAATCATGTTCTCACTTTCATTTAAGCACCCAACTTCTAGATTGATTTTATTTTGGTCACCAAAAAAAATTTTTTTTTTAAAGTATTGATTGAGGTAAAAAAAATTTAAGGATTAAAGTAAAAAGGATAGAAACTAAAATAATATATTAAAAATTATCAAATTGTACTTGTTTATCACATTGCGAAAATTCTAAATTTCTTTTTTTTCCAACACTAAAATTTTAAATTTCAAAGCATACAAATCAATTAAATAAATTGTTGAAAATTTTAATCTCTTAATAATGTTAACCGATTCGTTCTTGTACTATTGAAATTAATTAAATTAATCTCCTTTAAGGTTTTAAAATTTTATTTTATTTTTCTATATTATTCTTAATGAAATCACTTGATAATTCATATTTAATAAATCCTCTGAAACTTAAATTTCTTTTGATTATATAATCTAAAATCTTCCATGCTAAGCTAAAAGCAACTAAAAATCATTGTAATTAATTTAAGTAATTGTTATTCTTCATTTGGGTAAAGAAGTGATGGAAAAATTCTTGGTTTTGTTTGTACGGAATATAAAATTAATTAATTAAATTAATTATAAGGATTTTTCTTTGCTTTTAGCTTAATATGAAAGATTCGGGATCATATAATCAAAAGAAATTGAGTTTCATGTATAATTATTAAAAATAATTTATTTGAGTTAATTTTAATTTGGAAATATAAAATAAAATTTTAAGATTTAAAAGGAGTCTAGGTGAATTAATTTAATTAATATCAATATTATATTAACAAATCTTTATGAATCGAAAAAGGTTGAAACTATCAATGGATAAAAACTTTCAATAACTTATTTAATCGATTTTGATGTTTTTGAAATTTAAAATTTTAATATTGAAAAAAGTTAGAACTTTCAACAGTGGGGTAAACAAGTACAATTTGACAATTTTAAAGTATTGTTTTAGTTTTTATCATTTTTTTCACTTTAATCCTTAATGTTTTTTACCCAGTTAATATTATAAAAAAATATTTTTTGGGTGACCAAAATGAAAGTGTGAACATGATATGGCATGTACAAGTTAACAACCGTTAAAGGTTTAATGGTTGGGCGGCTAAAATAAAAACGCCTTAAAAGTTGAGTGACAAAATTGTAACGATTTCATTTTGGAAAGTTGGATGACCAACTAGGTAGTTTAACCAATAGAAAATAAAGAGTGTAAAAGAACAAAAAAATTTGGGAGAGCAAAACTACAATATTTTATTGATTAATTAGGATGATACAATGTTTCTCCAAAATCTATATTTATAAACATAAGACGTATAACAAGATAAAATTCTACTTTTTTTGGTAAATAAAACAGCATTAGGCGATTACAATAACAAACATAAAAACAAAAGCCCATAATATCTTTTTGAATTAACTCCCGCACAACTTGAGGAGGTCCTGAATACTTGTGAATCCTATAGCAGCATGCTTTGCCAAAAAATCTGCAATTGCATTGTCAACTCTAGGAATGTGATGGATACATACTTTCCAATTCACCTGTATCAGCTTATGAATGGCTCATAATTTCTTAAATTGACTATCAATAGATTTACTAGCCAAAATTAACTCCACCAACAGAGCATTATCAGATTCAAGCTCAACCTGTCGATACCCTTTGCCCCAAACTAGTTGAAGCCCTTCTAACATTGACCTCGCTTCGATCCTAAACACTTTATCTTTCCCTAATGTCATCGAATAACCACATAACAAATTACCATCAGCATCTCTAATGACTCCTCCAATTGTAGCCGAGTAAAAGCTAAGTGAAATTGCACCATCTATATTAAGCTTAACACATCAACTCTCCGGAGCTGACCATTTCGTATCAGTAGCCATAGATCCCAAATGAAACATAGCTGTCAAGGGTGGAGAGTAATTTCTTGTCCAACTAATACTTGTATCTACCACATCCTGGACAGAGCTATGACTACTGAAAAACACAAACATATTCCTATTTTTCTATAATAACCAACAAACTATAGGAAATAACGTTTTCCAGTCAACTTCATGACTACCACAATTCCTATATTCTGCAAGTTCCAAACAACCCATTGGTCAAGAGGTAAGGAGAAGAATAATATTTGCTTATGATTTGGTACAATTGAAGTCTAGACTGCCTATGGAAATGGACAATCTCTAACTGCATGTAACTTGGACGCAAGGGTAAAACTACATCTCGAACAGTAGCCCTCACAAGCCATATGTCTCATAAATCTCTCCTCATTAGTTAACAGCCTGTTCTTCCATATGAGCCAAATGAACACTCTAACCCGCTGAGGAACCTTGGCTTTCTAAAACAACTTCCAGACATTAGAGTTATTATCCGAACCAAACTGGTACATACCTCTATAGGTTTTCGCCATGGACAAGGCATTTCTAGCCGCCCATCTCCACAATAATCGATCATTTCCCGCATCCAATGAAGAAGGCAATAGCAAAGCTATTTGCATCACAATTGGATTTGGTAAAAAGCTTTTAAGACGGATCCAATCCCAATTCCTAAACTCATTAACTAAATCACAAACTCGCAAAGTGTCATCTGGTTGCTCGAATCCCACAAAGAAATTCCTTAGAGGACCAAAAAAAATCCCAACCTCAACTGGACGACAACAATCATCCCATTTTAAGAGGGTCGATTTCCTAATCAGAATATGATCCCCCAAAAAATTGTGGACCACCTTTTCAATCTCACCACACACAGTTACACAAATACGAACTATAGACATAAAATAATTAGGAATAGGTATCAACACTAACTTAACTAACATAATTCTATTTGCCAGTGAGAGTTTCTTAGCCTCCCACCCATTGAGTCTACTACGGACCTTATTCACCAAAAACTCAAAAGTGCCAACTCCAACTCTCTTATGAATAATCAGAAGACCAAGGTACAACCCCAAATCATCCACTCATCTATATCCCACATTCTTGCATATATCTAAACCAACAGTTTCCAAAACATTAAGCGAGAAAAAAAAACTTGAGATTTGTTCCTATTCACTTTTTGTCCCGATAAATGACAGAAGGTATTTAAAATATCATGTACCACTTCACCTTGCTTTAGATCCACTTCACCAAATAGCATTAGATCATCAGCAAAAAATAAATGTGATAAAGCTGGACCTCCCTTAAGCAGAACCAGAGGCTTCCACCTCTCGTTATTCACTACTTCATCAATTAAGTGCCCCAATCTCTCCATACATAACACAAATAACACAAATAAGTAAGGAGATAATGGATCTCCTTGTCATAACCCCTTAGAAGGCCTAAATTCATTCGTGACCGTACCATTCCAGAGCGACCTAGAACGTAGCTGAAGACACACAATTCATAATTACTGTGATCAACATAGGTGACAACCCTACTTCTAAAAGTGTATCCCTTAAGAAGTCCCAATAAATTTTATCGTATGCCTTCTCGAGATTAATTTTTAGAATCATCCTCGATTTTTTGCCTTTAAAATTCCTCAAAGAATGTACCACCTATTGAGCAAGAACAATATTGTCCGAAATGCTTCTACCCATCACAAAGCTAGCTTGATTTTATTTAGTAAGCCTCGACATTAACGGTCGTAATCTATTAACAATTGACTTGGTGATTATCTTGTATTAAATTATACACAGGCTAATCAGATGAAATTGAGTGATACTTTCTGGACTATCAATCTTCGGGATTAGAACAACCAAATTTTTATTAATCCTGTGGTTCATTGGACAACCCTTAAACACCTGTCGCACCATCGAACAAACTGAAGGACCAACAGTATCACATTGAGTTTGATAAAACTTCGCATGGAAACCATCAGCTCCAGAAGCCTTAAGCGGAGCCATACCAAAAATTGCATTACAGATCTCTAAATCTGTCACCACCATCTCGAAACCACCCTTTTCCACTAGAGATAAATCCTGGAAATGACATCTGCAAGGCAAAAACCCATCAACTGAATAGTCTAAGGAAAATAGACTCTTATAAAAATCCACAACATTTTGTTTTAGAATAACAGGATCAAAATACCAATCAACCTCATCTACCTTAAGGCCCTTAATTTTGTTCCTTTTACGTCTAGCAAGAGTCCGTCCATGGAAGTATTTGGTATTTCTATCTCCATTCATGAGCCAAATTGACCAGGATTTCTGAAACCATAAGAGCTCATTATGCTTCAAAACCTCCTCCAATACTTGTCTCAATTCTATCTCTTGAATACAAAACCTCTTATTCGACCTTAACTCCAACAATTTTTGTGCTTCCTTCAACTATTAAATCAATTTTCTTTTTCAGCTAACGATGTTATCGTAGACACGCTTGTTCCAATATTGGACCTTAACTTGAAACTATTTCAGTATATTCACCATGGATTCTTCAGAATTCCAATTATTACTAACCAACATCCTCAACTTAGAATGAAGCATCCAACTGCCAAGACACCGGAAAGGTCTTGTCCCCCCCCCCCCCCCCCACCTGGTGAGGTTTAAGGGACACTAAAATCGGGCGATGATCATTTTTTAACCGATGTAAATTTTGAATCAAAACAATCAGATGCAAACATATCAAAAATAGAATTCCCCAGACCCTGTCCAAACGTTGAGATAACCCTCCGCTACTCCATGTAAAACGAGATTCACAACAACCAAGTCCCGAAGTCCATTATTGAATAGAAATTCCTGAAAATGAGCACATCCGTTCCTAAACGTAGCCGCATCACCTCTCCTTTTAGACATATCCAAGATCGAATCAAAATCACCAGCAATGAGCCAAGGCTCATCACACGATTCAACCATAGAATTCAAATAATCCCACAACATATGCCTACGATTCCTCTGGGGACTAGCATATATAGTCGAACAAAAAACCAATGTTGAATTTTGTTCATTACCAATCCACATGTGTACAGCCTGATAATGTAATACCAAAATTTTAACATTAATATTATCATTCTAGAACACCCAAATTCCACCAAAGAAAACATTCGCCTCAATTCTACAAGAGTTCGATACAAGAGTTCGAATACCCCAATTTGTTAATAACTCCATCATCACGAAAGCCACTTATCCAGGTCTCAAATAAAAAAAAATGTCAGGACTAAACTCATGTCTATATTCAGATATAAACTTGTGTAAATGGGGATGTCTCGCTCCCTGAGAATTCCAAAAAATTAAATTTAAATCCATAAATATTAAAAAGATGAATTCAAGCATCAATCACAAAATACGAGCACAAGCAGCTTACCCAAATATCATGATCAGAAACCGTTGCTCTTCCAATAGACTTAAGCCTAAAATTTTCACAAACCCCTTTACCATTTACCCTTAACCCTAACATCTCTTCTCCTAACCCCAACTTCCCCACTAGTCGTATCAATTATTTTCCTTATCGAAGAAATCACACCTTTCTTTCCTTCCACCATCGTTTCATTCCTGGTCAATAACATCACCGAATTTTCCTCTAAAACACCAGCCCTATTCAACTCACTCACCACGTGATTGTCGACTGTTATCTCCTCCCCCTCGGCCTCCAACACAACAAACCTTGAACCCCTTTACCACTGACGCTTCTTACTTCTGATGAATTACGCGATTTCCCCCTCTACCGTCGCTCAACCATCATCCAAGGACCAAACGCCTCTTCCTTCACCCTAGTTTGAAGACCCGATTTCTCAGCCCCAAGCCACCAGAAACAATCACATCCTCCTCCATAGTTGATTTGTTTCTAGTGCATAACAACGATCTATGACCATCAAGCCCGCACGAGAAACAAATGTTAGGTAACCATTCATACTTAACTTTGTATCCTACCATTGATTCTAATTTTCGAAACCACTGGTTTTTTTCAAATCCACACTAATAGCCTATCTAGTGAACTGCCCTCTGACTGCCGCATCAGTTTGTGCATCGATACAAAAAGCCGGTCCAATCATACTTTCGATAGCCCTAAGCAGAAAATCAGAATAATATCCTTTGGACAACCCTGGTAAACAGATCCAAACTACAAGAGTGTCAACCATACTATTGGTCGTCGAGAAATCGACTGACTAGGTTCTCACTGACAGGTCCAAAAACCACATAAGGACCACCTAACAACACATTGTCCAAATCATCCTTGTCCTGGAACCGGACAAGGTAGAAGTCATTTTCTAGATCCATTAACTGAAATTGGCCCCTGATATTCCACGGAATAGAGACCTTGTTGAGTAAGGTGTTGAAAGCTATTTTCCTACCCAGTAATTTGATCATAACTGATAAAGCCATTTTCTTTTCAATAAACCTATGAACACGATCAGCGAACATGATTGAAGGAATTTCATTCACTGTCTCCCTCCGTCGTCACACCCTCATCCTGTAACTCGAAATCCTCTTCCATACAAACATTCCCATCTAGAATTGATGAATCACCCATCAACTTAGCCTTATACGAATCCTTGGCCACGTTCTCCTCTTGCACCATCTACCCGTTCCCATCCATTGTCGAGTCAAATACCTCCATAGATAACTCCGGCCGTTGTCTTACTTTCTTCTTAGCCCTTCCAACACCACAATTCAAAGCCGTAGAATTCACCCCTACTACAAAGTCAACCAGAGATAGTGTTTCAGACATAAACGCTTAATTTGATAAAGCTATACTTTTAATTAATATTAGAGTCCTAAAATACATCAAATTTATCTTGATAAACATCCACTAAATAATAAAATATTTATAAATATATATATATATATATATATATCCATTATTTGCTATTAAATTATCTTTTCCTTATAAATTATCTATAAATTTTTTATTAATAATTTAATAAGTTTTTGTTTAATTTAAAAATATGAAATATGCTGTTTAGTTTTGCCAACCTCCTGAATAAGCATAATTTTTAATTTAATTTTAATTCAAGCTTAAACAGATCTTAATCATAAATACATTGTCCAGGGCCAGCTACATACAAGGCTAAGCCTACCGAGCAGGACCATTATTATTTAATTTAGATCTTATTAAGAAATATAATATTATAGCGTAAATATTTAAAAAAATAGTTATATACTTTAAATTTCAATAAATATTAAAATGCTTAAGATTAAATTAAAAATAAGTTTTAAAAGATAAAAAAAAAATATAATATAAGTGATTTAAACGAGTTTAAACTAGTATTATTTGAATTGGACTGAATGGTTTGGTTGAATCAAGAATCATTGAAGTATTGATTCAGGGAGTAACAAAAAATCGATTGACCTGTAAACCAATACAAATCGATTGAACCGGTTTAAATGACCGATTAAACTGGCAGGTGAATTAGATTTCATAATTTTTAATAATCAAGTGTTTGTACATATTTTATCTATATATTTATTTAACTCTTCAAGTTTATAAATTTTATCAATTTAATATTGATTTAACAAATTTAACTCGTAACATTATACATTCTATCAATTATTACACAACATGTATAAATATCGAAAGCTAAATTTATTATTATACCAATTAAATTTTGTACAATTGACAGAAAATAATAACATCGCGACTAATCATCCTTAGTTGCTTTGACAAGAATTAAGTTGCACTAATTTTTTTCTAGAAAAACCAATTAAAATTGAAAAGGATTGAAGAAGTGTTTTTACCTATAATATTTTGAGCATTCCTTTCTTAGATTCTTTAAAATGTTGTAACAAAGTTTGAGAGGATTTGGAGAATATTTTTGGTTATTCGATCATGTTATTTTCCACAAAACAAATATATCATAATTTTTTTTTTTAAAATGTGCTTACACATAAATTTTCAACATTCACGTAATCGCTTTTTTATTTTCTTAAAATACGTGTAACAAAAAATAAGTAGGAAATCCTAATTTGATCAATAACTGGAAAAAAAAAATTAGTCCCACCCTCAATGGATCAATTTCAAACATTCGATTTTCATTTGCCTTTTTAAGAGTTTAAGCCCACCAAATGACTTTAATTCAAGTCTTAGATTTATTCCAACTTAAACTTCATCATGTGTAAATCTTCTCTAGATTTATGAATTGGCCGTGTAGCATGGTATGAGTACATTAATGAAACTTGGCTCTCAAATATTGTTATTAAGAAAGAAGACACTAATACAAGTTTCAGCAAATCTACAGCCCCTTGGCTTGGGCATCATTCCCACTGATAGGCAAACCAATCAAAATTACGTTAGTTCTCACGTCTGAATCTTTTAATCAACCTAGCAAAATGGCAGCTAATATCATCTGGGATTTACAGCACTGTTAGCCATCTTTCATCACATGATTATGTCTAACAATACAAGGGCCATTTTTCAAAAAGCCAAGCCATTCAAAGCTAAAGCTGCAACAAACAGTATTAACCTGATCACTTTCCCAAAGAAAATATTTTCACATTCCTACATGTCGCGATATCGTTCAGACACCACTCTTACTCGTCACAAATGAATGATGCAATATGGTTTTAACATCACAAGGAGAAAGAAATTTGTGTTCAGAGTGCTAATCTAGCACTAAAAAATCCGCAAATATATTATAAATCTAACAAGGAGAAATGTCAAATTACATTTAAAGAACAACATAATTCACATTTCAATGATAAAACTAAAATTATAGAGCAAGCTATGCTCAACACAAAAATGTATAACTAGAACTACAGGACTGGCTGCACCCAATATCCATCAAACATCACTACTGAGTGCTGAATGTAAATCTTTCGTCGGTACTAGCATAATAATAAAGTTAAAGTTCAACTGTAAGATGAAAGAGAAATGGCAACCTGAAGATTATTGTTGGAGTTCCAAAGTAGGAAGAATTCACCACTCCAGTCACTGCATCATCCGAGCTTACTCTATTTAACGCCTTCAAACAAAATTAATGAGAGACATATAAAAATGATACCAGTTGACCAAATGCCCTTGGATCATGATGTACACAATGTAGCCAAAAGAATGCGAACAATGATTCTGTGCAGGGGTCTCAAATGTAGAAACAGCGGAACAGTTATGCAAGTGCATAACTTAAACTAAGCTGCCTGATATAGATTTAATGCAAGTGCATGTAACAAGTAGAAACCCGTGTTACTGTCCAAGCAGCTTTGTCCTTCAAGTCCGTCTATAATCAATTGATCTTCCTAAGAGTGTTAACATAAGTATAACTAGAAAATGAAACAAAAAGCTTCCGAAACCTGCAAAACCAACATAAACAATCTAAGAAAAATGCTAAATCAAGGAGATGATCCAAATAGACCCATGATATGGAATCTGTTATGATTAATCAAGGAGTTCAATTCATATATAAAAAAAGAAGAAGAAGAAGATAATTTCAGAAAGAAAACAAGAAGAAATTTTGTTAAGTTTTCACAACCACCATTGGCCACGCTCAATTTTACTCTTTTATAATTTAATGGGAAGCATACATACCAAACCCATTGGCTTGAGTGTTCAGCCATTGCCTGGAAGCTCTTCAATGGATGCTCATTAAGCAAGCAATGCATTACACCACTTGGATGTTGCATGACGTCTAAATTTGACATCCAAATGTCAAACAGTCCACTATACTTGCGCATTATATTTATACTCACCTAAAACAATCAGGGTAGAAAGAAAAAAATATCATAATTCAAAAATTATGGAGAAAACCCAGAAATAACATGATATGTCAAATCTTACACAGAGAAAAGTTTATTAAGGCCACTGATTTGTTCAAGGGTCTTTCTCCTTCACTAGCTCAATGCAATAACTTGGTCAACATTCTAGAGTAACTAAACAAGAAAATCATTTGATTGGAGTCCATAGAACAAAGAAAGAACGAATGTATTCAACTTAAATTTTGATCATAATGGAAGGGGATAGACGACAAGAAAGAGAATTTAGAAGTGGCAAAATTAATGCTAGTAAATCTTTGATCATGGAAACTTAGGTAACTTTGTACTAGAATTGAAAGCAGTGTTGTTTTTCAGGAAAGCAAAGCTTGTACGCAAGAAGGTCAATATGGACAAAGGCTACAAGACAAAAACCAGAAACTACTAGTGTTTACCTCTTCTTTTCCTATTCCTATTTAACTCTTATGATCGGCAATAGATTAGGGAAAATTAAATTCAGGGGCATGCAGAAAAGTTTAGGGCATATCAAAAAACATAAATTTTATACAGTTAAACAATTCAATGAAGAAATGAACTGAGAATTGAAAATGAGGAAAATTTTCCATCAATCAGCTTGGAACCAAATTAGCAACTCAAAAAGAATTAAAAGGGGTGGCAGAAAGGCAACTTACAAGTTCCCAGGCTTCAATATTCCCCGGTGAAGAATCATGCAGGAACTTGCTGTTAATACAAGAAAAAGAAAGTAAAAGAGAATTCAAAATACATTTATGGTGATAAACAGTATTAAAATTATATTTAAGAAATAGTTAAGAAAGCACAGAATTTTATCAAGTACATGCAATTATGCAGATAGTACAACTGAATTGTTACTTGTGACAATATTGTGATTTTAGTAGTTTATATAAGCAAATAGCAATGTGATCTAAATCAATGATTAAGTTATTCTATAACACTAAAAGATCATGTTCTTTTTTTTTTTAATAAAGTTAAAATAAATTTAGCTTGGGACCAATTTAAATCAATTCAACATAAATTTACATGTAAACAAATACACATGCTAATGTTTCATTTTTTTTTTTTTTTTTTTTTTTGGGGGTGGGGTGTGGAGGGGAGGAGGTGGAGGAGAAAGCCAAGGACCTTCAAGCTCCCATTACCTGCCGACTTTTTATATTACTACCTAAAACAACAAATTACATTTCCCATGTTTCCATACATCTCGAACACCTTAATTTTTCTATGGTTTCTTTTTGGTCATTTCAAAACATGAAATTTCCCTCTTCATAGAGAGGCGAACCCCAGGTATTACAAATAGCCCACTATTCTTCATTTAAAAGGGCAGCTTGATGAACTCTTAGGATTCTAATATCTTTCATATGTTCAAAATCATTTTTACAGCATTCTAGATGGCACAATCTTTTATTCAGCACTAATTTATTTCTTGCAAGGCAGACTATTTTCCATCTCGTCGATTTCATGCAAGACACTGATCAAGAGGGTCCAAACTCCAAAGTGCTCGTATGCAATTACACCGGTCTCACCAAGTTTTACTAAACTATCTTCAAAATTCTCCTACTTGGATTATAAATGCAACTTCATCATATCTAGACAGCGTAGGTCATATCACAATATCCTTTTTTCTTTTCAATTTTTTTTAAAAAAAGAAAAAAGAAAAACGACAAAATGGTGAGTTTCTAAAGCAAGATATGGCACATAGACTCCATCTAGAAATGGTAGAAGTACTATTCTAGAGATCACAAGAGGAAGAATAAATCTTAGGCCCATGTAATTAAGAGCTTACAGCATTGAATGGTTGCATGAAAACACCAGTACATTTTAATTTATGGTAATGCCACATGCTATGAGGCAACATTTAAAACATTACTTCTGTGCAATTGAGTTGAAAAATATAATATAACTTACCGTACCCCATAATGCACATCACCATGGTTGCAATGACCCGAAACACCATAGCTATCAAATGTAATAATCTAAAGAACAAATAGAAGCAGGAATAAGAGAAATAGGAAATGAAAGATCTTAATAAACAAGTGCAGTAACAGAAAACTATTGCTGAGCCAAAAAAAAGTTGCAGAAAATTATCTCTTCAAAATGTGTATTGCTCACCATTCCCAAATACAAGAATCTCTTAGCCTAACTTGGAAATTTTATACAGTGATATAGAGGGAAATCATCTTAAATGAATTAAAGCAAACAAGCATGTAGGCCAAATAAACAACAGGGCTAAGAATATACCACATCAATCACATGACTGTAAACCTCCTCTTCTATGATCTGTGCCACTAAACCATGGTTCCAGACTTGACCAAAACCATCCTGGTATGGAAAAAATCAAATTATAAACTCCTCTTAACTCATTTTATCAATTAACAGCAGATCGAAGATTAGGTAATCCTGGAGCTATATCCAGCCAAACAAGTTTTGCATTTTTCACTACAGATGAAAACACATCAGTTTCCCAGCATCAAACATGCCAAATAATGAACAGAGCGATTCAGAATCCATAAAAGCTAAAATAAAGAGACTTAATAGTATAACCTGCAATTCTGGGTGGTCCAAAACGTTCACTTGTTGAAGTTGAATCTGCATTTATAAATTTAAAACAGCTAAAAGCACAGTATAGTAGGTAGATAAAGTTCAAAATAGAATATATGTCAAGAGATGCAAGGATATCTTGTAGCTAGAGAAACCCAAGATCAGGTTGTTGTAGGCATTAGAATAAATGGATTACTTAAGCAGTTAGACCCCATCTATGCTTTATAGGATAATAAGAGCACCTTGTGAACTACACAAGCACGATAAAGCTCATCTTTTCTACTGCTTCCCATGCCATCTGCGTTACCTGCACAAAGAAAATGAAGTAACAATAATAGTAAATTTATTCACATAATTACATGGAAGGGGAAAGAAGGACACTATTTTTAGAACACATGACAAGGTTTTGTTTTTGACCCGTACCATATGCCTTGGCTTTTTAGAGACATGGATGGTAGCTAGACAGATTATTGGTAATACACAAAATTACCCACTTGGCATAGGAAAATGGATTCAAACCAAAGAAAGGAGATGAAAATACAATCTCCCCCTGAAGTAGATTACATTATTGTTAATACATATCCTAAGATAATGAGCTGTCTACATTACATTATTATTGTCTAATTAACACTCTGAATCCACAATGAACAAAGCATTTGGTGAAAGAGATTGATAACAACTTAACCCTACTTTAGTTAGCTTATGGTTTTAGAGCAGTCATTAGAAAATAAAAGACATTTTTATTGTCAATACACTCCATAATTCTTTTGCAGTTAAGTGCCAAGGATCCTATAGTTTCCCCCTTCATGTAAGACCTTCAACCAAAAAGGAGAATCTTAATGCAGATACATACTAAGGAAAACTCAAAAACCTCAGTTCTTGATTACATCAAACATTTGCTGACATAGAAAGGAAAAACTCAAAATCTCGGTTCTTGACTACATTAGACATTTACCTACTCAGAGATGAAGGCTCACATCATTTGAAGTGAAAAAGATTCAGAAGAAAAGATTTCTAGATGCAAGAAATATTAAAAAAGTAAAATAATCAGAACACTTAAGGATGAAAATGCAATACCAATAGACAAGCATAATAGGTAAAGATTGTGCCCTTTTGAAGTCAAGTAGTTTATTGTAGGTGAAAAGAACCTGCAACAGAACACAAAAATACCATACTACTATATTAAATTGATTCAAATAACATTCACAACTGAAACCTTAGAACCAAAGACAGAACTGCAGGAGCAAAGCTGTCACTTGAATCACAAAAAGGTCAAGGGTAAATAAATTACACCAAATCAATCATTTACAAAAGAAATTGTACTAACTACTGATTTTATCAATAAATTCAATAAAAAATCCATTCTCATCCATAGAATAAACAATTTATAATTGAAAAAACCTAAAGTGTACTCGGAGACAAATGCAACTACTGATATTTATAGAAAATTGAAAACGTCGAATAAATAAATCTTATACTAATTAATATAGTACATTTATGTCATGAAATAAATTGGTAGAAAGGCAACAAGGCAGGGCAGTGCATGAAAACAACTTAAGAATAAAGCTATAAGAGAGCTGAAGCCTAAGCCACGAGCTAAAAAGATGGATAAGTAGGAGCTGAGTATAGAGCTTGAGCCGGGAGCAGACAAATTGAAATATCAGAAATGTTATGGCTGAGCTGTTAATTGCTTATCAGCTTAGTCTAAATAATTGTGTAGTTGTCTAGCTTCTAGATTCTGTAGAAGACACCTGTCTATTTGCAAATATATATATACCAGATGATTCACATTTTCTCATGAATGAAAATTATCAAAATTTATGTTTCATCTCTAAACTCTCCTCTTTTTCTGGTCTCTATCTTCTTCCCTCCTCTCAGTTACCTCTTCTTCTTCAAGTGTTCTTTACTAGTCACTTATTCTGTGACAACTGGTAATCAGAGCCACATTGATTCCACTCAAACAAGTGCACACAAGAAAAAACCAAGAAATGACTGGAGATATTAGCCTAGATTCTTTGGAGGAACAGGTTCATAATCTTCAGCTTCAGATGGAAGCTTTACAAGCTTCAAAAGCTACACCTCCTAAGCTGTGGGAAGAGCAAAAGCGAAGCATTGATGCCAAACTAGCCGAGAACAAAAGATATATCATGAAACTGTTTGAACTTTTAACTCAAAGAAAGAAAGTTCAAGGTCAATCTGAAACTGTGGAGGTGATCAGCACAACTAGTACACCAAAAACTGAGATAAACGAGGTAAATGTGCAAGCCGGAGATGAAGTTGCTGCCAAATTCGAGATTGTCATCACTAAACAACCTCTACTTCATCATGAATACTGCAACATGGTATCAAAGCTGAGTAATGATTTACCTAGAAGCTTGGTCAGCTGGTTTTATGACTCAAACACAGGCAGAAATTTGTAGAGTGCATCTAACGTTTATGCCTCAAGACCGGGCTAAAAAGGATGACCAGAACCATATTGTTATTGATGACCATGGTAAGTACTCAAACCATAAACAAATTGGTTTGTTGTCCAAAATTAAGTTAGAGAATGATGACCTACCACCCATAGTTGATGTTAAACCATTCAATACTAGTGAAGCCACCTATGATTTTACTACCAATTCCACCATCCCCACAATAACTTCCTCCAAATTCATAGCTAAAGTGAGTAAGCTTCAAAAGCTTGCCAACAAATTCAAGAAGCCAACTGAATCCAAAAAAATTTTCCAATTACTACACACTAGTCTACACCAAAATCGTTCACCGCCTCTGATTGGCGAATTATATCTCATTGATTGATGACATCTTTCAACACCGAAAATGGCACAATGATAATTCCTTGAAAGGCTCACTAAATTGCCTGATGGTATTTTACAGCAAAGTTGGCATGATCAATTCTGCCCAGAAATTGTTCGACAAAATGCTAGAACTAAAATGCCGTCCTACTATATTAAATTGTAGAATCAGTAGAAGACACCTGTCTATTCGCATATATATATATGTGTGTGTGTGTGTACATATATGTACCAGATGATTCACATTTCCTCATGAATGAAAATTATCAAAATTTATCTTTTCTCTCTAAATTCTCCTTTGTTTCTGATCTCCATCTTCTTCTCTCTTCTCGCAATTACCCCTTCTTCTTCAAGTGTTCTTTACTAGTCACTTATTCTGTGACGATTTAGTCATTCAATCATTTTGCGATCATTATGATTTTAGTTTTAATAGCTTACACATTACAGAAAACAAAAGCATAAAAAATCAGTAGTGTAACAACAAACGAGAGGTCAATTCGTTCTAAAAATCGAAAATTAAAGAGCTTTCTTCAGAAACTTACATGGACTCATCATCAGGGTGCGCAACAACCAGCAAGACATTTTTTTTGTGCAAAGGTGTACCTAGTTTCAATGGGTAAATAAATATTAATTGAAACAAAACCAACAGGTAAAAGAAATCTGAAAAAAAAAAATGGAGTTACCTTCATTTAAAAATGTGGGTTTTGAATGGGAGAAGAAAATCTTCCAAAGAGAAGCTACCCAGACGATGGAAATTGAAATAATGATAAAAATCAATCCCATAAGAAAGACAAACAAAAATATACGGAAAAGATTAAGAAAAATAATCAAATATTCATATAATATAAGGTTTCCTGGCGGGAGAATGAAAAGGAATTGGGAAGGCAAACAGAAATGAAAGAAAAATGGTTCAAGTAGATCTTTTCTGTATATATACTCAGTAAAAGGGAAGAGATTATTGTCATTATTTTATTTTCAGTTAAATTCTGCTATTAGCGTCTGTAGTTTGTAAAATTTGTGTATTTTTTAAATTTTCAAATTTTAGTCCTCAACAGACAGTAACTATTAAATTTATTATGTAAAAGTTCTGCTATTTCTAAAATCTAATATTCCAAACATATTATCATACGAGTAATTTCATGTTAGCTTATTTTTTCAAATATTATTTACTAAAAATCTAATTAATAGATTAACCACTATCATTTATGTTAAAAATAAAAAAAGTATAAAAATTTAGAATGATCCAATTGGAGAAAATTGATTAAATCTATAATTACACACTTAGTATAGACTAAAATTGAATTTAAGTAAACAGATTTAATAATTATCGTTTGAGTCAAGACTAAATTTTAAATTTTATAAAGTACAATGACTAAAAGTGATTAATATGAAAAATACAGAAATTAACATTGATCAAATAAAATATAAAAACTAAATATATAACTTTTACAAAGTACTGAGACTAATACCCGCTCGAATTAATCGTGACATAAGCACAAATAAAAAAATTAAATTATTATAAAGGAATAATACTAAAATAAGCCCTCAAAATATAAAGAAATAGTCAAACAAGACCCTATTCTTTAATTTGAAGAAATTAAATCCTCAAACTGTTGTTTTTCATTTGTTCATAATAATAAAAATCTGATGTGGTATCTATCACAGCATTATATTGTACTTTTAATTTATAACATATTGCCTTAATTTCCAAAAGTTTTTTTCCTTTTTTTTTGGGTTTTAAAATTTTATGTTTAATTATTAAAATTACTAAAAATTTTATTAAATTCAAAAATAATATTTTAAAATAAAAAATATTTACTTAATAGTCATATAAATAAAAAATAAAAATGCAGTTTGAATTTTCCCCAGATAAAAGATCACAAATAAAATAAATTAAACAAAAACTTTGAAGCAAATTATTCTAAAATCGAAATTAAATTTGCATTATATAAAATAGGGTCAATCCCACATAAATTAATTTATCTAATTTTGTATTTTCTTACAACCAAAATGTATCGCTTCTTTGCTCACGAAGCATGTCAACCTCTACGAAATAAAAAGAGATTAAATCTGAAAAATAATTAAATAACAAAAAATAAATAAAAATAAAAACGAAATTAATTAAAACTGAAAAAACTGTATGGACGACGCTTTAGTTTCAGACTTGATTTTAATTCTAGCTTCGAATTGACCTTTGATAACAAATTTTCTCTTCCAATTGATAAGTCAATTATAAAAATCGAGAAAACGTCTCATACCACGAACTTTTCTGTGTGTAAATTGATTATGAAAACACTCAACAACTAACTCTTATACTTAGCTGCTAAATGTCTTAGTTTTGTTTTTCGTAACTTTTGTCACCCCAAACCCAACCCCTTGACTATGTGGTCAATGATCCCTTGTTTCTTTATTTTAGGCTCCATTTTAGAGATGAAATTTGAAATTAGTGAGAGTTGAAATTTTTTGAAAGAAGTTTTTAAAATTTCGTATATTAGATAATTAATTGGTTTTTCAATAACGAAAAATATTACCTTTTCATAGAGATTTTATGTTTCATACTTTGTATTTTATCTTCTCTTCTAAAAAATAGGTAAATTAATTATTGTAGATTAGATCAAAGAATAAATTGATCATTTTTATTAAAATTTTATCATCTCTTCTATTAAAAACTAGAGTAGTGTCCAGTCAAACAACTAATTAGTCTTCTAAATATGTTGTCCCCTAATAAGAGGTTTTGTATATCGTATTTTACTGAAAGCTAGCGTCTCATGACTGCCCAATAAACCTGATTTTCTCCTCGAAAGCACCCGCCCATCAACAACAAACAATTTTAATTGTTAGAAGCTTAAAAATTAAGATTATCAAACATGTTTAGGTTTTGGTATATTGATGCTTGAAATACCCCCAATAAACATATCCTCTAAAACAAGAAGATTTGCAATTTTATTAAAGTTGGTGCATTGATGATGGGAGGAAAAAAAAATATATATATATAAGGGAAAATCAGCTGCCAGAAAGGGTTGACCTATATCTTAACTTTATTAATATACACATATCATAATAATTAAATTAGTTTTTCATGTTCAACCTAATAAAATGGCAAAACCCAGAAATCTTTTCACCTGCTGCTCTCTGCTAATGGCAATCATGTTTGCTTTTTCTTCATCAGTTCAATTAAATGACCCTGGTATACTTCAAGTTTTATTGTTTGTTTTTTTTTTTTTAATGTTTTGATAATATTGGGTTTTTGTATTAATATCTGATAATTTCTTCCATAGATTGGTACTTCTGGTTTCCCCTCTATGCTTGTGCTTGTATCGTCAATCTATTAAATTGGAGAATCTCAGCAAAAGGGTATATCAAACATGTTGCAAAAGTGGCACTGTGTCTTGGAGTATTGTTGTTTATTAAGGTTGTGGTTGAAGGTTATGTAAGAAAGATAGCTGGATTGTGGTTATTAGATTTGGCTGAGAGAGTTGTTAGGGAGAAAACAGGGAGTTTGTTGGTTATAATCTCCATGGTTTTGCATTTGGTATGTTTATCAGAATCAGTGGATCTTAAGCAAAGAAAGAAGAGGGAAACTGTTGGAAGAGGTGTTGTTGCATATGGTGAGTGACACTAGAACTAGTTTTGTTTTCTACTTGCTTAAATCATTTTTTGAGCTTCCACTAACCATTCTCATGTGGTAGCTGAATTTATTTTTGTGCAAGTTAGGCTATAAAATTGATAATATTTTTTTATGTCCAAATTAGTTCTTGAACTTGGCAATTTTTTCTACATTAAGTGTTACACCTCTCACCCGTATCCAATGTCGGGATAGGATTTGAGGCGTTAACGGACTTAAACATTCACAACAACACATAACATATTACCAACCATGCATGGCAAACAAGCATATGCACATCACCAATATCAAACATAACATAAATAGCTAGATTTATAAGTCAGAATCATTAGCTCACTAAAGACCAATATATTTGGCCAAATTATAATAACACATGTTATAAAACTAGGTCCCTACACATGCCACTCACTTGATAATTCTAGCATATGTGTTTATACTGTCAAGGTGTTGGCTTGATAGTGTGATGCTGCCTCCGACGATCTCCAACCCTGAGCTAACCTGACAACACTAAAAGAAATGGAAAGAAGGGGGTAAGCTTTACGCTTAGTAAGCTCGCATGAAATAATAATAAGTAATTTACTAACATGCTTTCCATAGAAAAACTAACCCAATTGTACATTTACACATGTTCTGGTTAAGCTGCTTTCTTGAGTCACAGTCAATAAATCATTTATATCTGGAGTTACGAAACTCCAAATTAAGATCTGTAAATTTTTCCAGAAACTAGATTCATATATCTTTTCACCATAAAATTTTCAGAATTTTTGGTCCAGCCAATAAGTACAGTTTATTATTCAAAGTCTCCCTTGTTTCGCTGTTTGACAGCTTCGACCTTTCTTCCCTAAAATTTATTTATCTCATAGTACGAGACTCGGATTGTAACGACCCGAATTTTAAGGTTATCAGAAAAATGTATTTTCGGGTCTCCGTTTTTGAAAAAATGGATTAGTAAATAATTATTAAAAATATTTATGAAGTTAGTCGAGTGGTTAATTAGAGTTTAATGAAGTAAATTTAGCTTAATTAAGGATAAATGGATAAAATGATTAAATTGAATGAATAGAATAAAGAAAATTGAGGGATTAAATAAACAAATAAGCCAAAGTGAGTGCCAAGTGTGTGATAAAATAAAATACATGTGTGATAAATAATGTACATACATTTGTAATACATGTATTATTTACTTATTATTTAAGTAAGTATTAATGTATTTATTATTATTAAATTGATATTATATGATAAATAAATAAAAGAAAGACAAGTGTATGAAAATGATTTGATATAAGTGTATAAATAAAATATACACATTTGTAATACAAGTATTTGATAATAAATAGATATTTATTTAAATATTAAATTATTGGTATAATTATTAATTAATATTAATATTATATTATATTATGAAATAAATTAAAATAGTGACAAATGTGAGGTAATTATAAAATACATGTGTAATAAATTGAATACATACATTTGTAATATGTATATTTAATTATTAGTAGATATTTATTATTTATAAAAGATATTTATTAATTAAAATTTATATTATAAGATTTTTATGTAATAAATATATTAAATTATGACAAGTGTGTGGATAATAAATGGATACAAATGTAAAATAAATATTTGATATTAATTAGATATTTATTAAGTTAACATATTATTTATATATATATATATATATATAAAGTAAAACAAAAGAAAAGAAATGAAAAAATATAGAAAGGAAACAGAGAGCAAGGAAGGAAAGAAAAAAAAGAAAGGGAGAAAAGGGAAATTTTAGATTTCAAGGTTTGAAAGTTTAATTGGTAAGTTAATTTAGCCCTTTTTACTTAATTTTGATGTTTTTGAAGCTTTGGAACAAGATTTTGATGAAATTAAGTTGATATTTTGAAAGTTATTAGATTTCTAGATAATGT
This sequence comes from Gossypium arboreum, assembly GCF_025698485.1. NCBI lineage: Eukaryota > Viridiplantae > Streptophyta > Magnoliopsida > Malvales > Malvaceae > Gossypium > Gossypium arboreum. The sequence goes on along the minus strand of NC_069073.1, from coordinate 4,857,393 downwards.
TCATGTTGAGTAAAATGATGAATTAAGGGCTAAATTGGTAGAAATTCAAGTTAGAAATGAAATAAGGATTGAATTGTAAAGTGATTCATAAGTTTTATGCTTTAAGGACTAAATTGAAAGAATTTTGAAATTATGGTTTTATGATGAAAAATAGATAATTATGTCTAAGTTTGGTTAAAATTGATTAGAAATAAAGTATGAATTAAGATAGAAAAGTAAGTGAATTTAGTTAGGATTAAATTGAAATTTGAAGTAGAAAATCAACATTTTGCACTAAGACTATTTTGGACAGCAGCAGTAGTCTAAGTTTAAAAAATAACCAAAAATTTTAGAAATTGAATTAGAGGATGAATAAAATATGGAATTAAATATTATTGAGTCTAGTTTCTTATAGAAGAAACGGTATAAGAAATTGAATTGTAAATTATGAGATATAATGAATTTTGTGAGACAAGGTCAGAATGAATTTGGTTTCCTCTGTTCTAACTTTGTAAAATCACTAAAAATTGGAGAAAAATAATTAGAGGCTTAAAGTTATGTTTTTAGAATCCCTAATGAGTCTATTTTCAGGAGAAATCAACAGGAATATTATCCGAGTTCTGTACTGTGAGATAATTAATTTTTAGTGAAGAAGGGTCGAAACTATCAGACAGCAGAATAGGGGTGAATTTAAAGAATAAACTGTACTTAATGGCTAAACCAAAAATTCTGAAAATTTTATGGTAAGAAGATTTGTGAGTCTAGTTTTAGGAAATATTAGCGGATCTTAATTTAGAATTCTGTAACTCAAGATATAAATTAGTAATGTATTACTGATTATGAATTGTATTAATTTCGTAGCGAATGTGGTACCGGAAATCTCGGCTAAGAAAGGACAAGACAAAGTCAACGGGAGTTAGCTCGAAAATTATGGTTTGTATTTCTATAACCCAAACTTAATATTTAATTATTGAATTTATTATTTATTATGTATGGTAGGTGCATTGATTAAATTATTTGAAATAAAATGAATTTTGATTGAAATTTAAGGGTGAATTTAATTAATAATTGTTGTATTTTAATTGAATGTTATGGTAAATAATTAAAGTATGAATTATTGGTATTGTGTTTTTTTAAATGATTTGATTTGAAAATATGGTGAAATAATTATGAACATGTGTTTATTGTGAAATTGAATATTTATTAGTGAAAAGTGAATGGAATTATATTGAATTGAAAAAATATATAATTAATTAATTAAAATATGAATTAATTGAAAAGCGAAAAGTGAATTAAATACCCTATTAACTAGTCGGGCTAGTCGGATATAGTTGGCATGCCATAGGATATGAAAGAGTACGGGTTTTTGCCAACTTCTCGATCGAGCACTTATGTGCCGACTCATTCTTATTACCAATTCTATCATTCTCGATTCGGCACTTTGTGTGTCGGATATTATTCTTATTACCGTTCTTTATTCTTGTTTGAATTTGTTCCGATGAGTTACTCGTATCTTTATCTTATTCTGTTCGGATTTGTTCCGATGAGGTACTCGTGTACCGTATTACTCTTATTCTTTATTCTTTTTTGACTTGGTGATGAGGCACTATGTGCCGTCTTGGTGTGTTGGTTGGATCCGTGTATCCGTCGAGTCCGAGTCATGTTAATAGGGTAAATAAAGGAACTGGAAAGATCGATTTTTCTTGAATAATTTAATTGTTCTTGAATAACGATTATTCTTGAATAATTGATTGTTACCGAATAACTGACTGTTATTGAATAAATAATCGTTCTGATTGACTGGTTGTTAATGAATATTACTGATTGATCAATTGCTATTGAAAAATAATAAATGATTTTGAATTTAAAGTACACCAAGACACTGGTTGGAAAGTGAATGGTTGAATACTCATTGAGTTTGAATAGTTCAATATATAAAAATTAATATGTTTTATAATTGTTTAAGTGTTCGGATTATAGAAATACCACTGAGTGTATACTCAGCGTACGATTTGTTTTCGTGTGCAGGTTAAGGTTAGACAGCTGAATCAGCATCCCAGGCCGATCCCAAATTCAATGAGGTAAAGTATGTTGAGTATTGGTAATGGCATGTACCTAGGATGTCTTATGAGAGTCATTTAGGTTGAGAAAGTATTGATAAAATAAGTAAATTATGGTTGGCAATTGTATATAGTATGAATTTGAAATTTGAAAGAAAAATTCGTTGTAATTCAAAATTAGTTTCGAATTGATTTTACTGTTCATATTAGACCGCGAGGGCCTATTAAAGGGACGACATCTTAAAATTATGATGAGCCTAAACGTTTATATTTAATTAATGTCTGTATTGTACTGTACTGACTGGTAATGTCTCGTAACCCTGTTCCGGCGACGGTATGAGGTTAGGGGACGTTACACGGATAATGTTTCCATTTGTTTCTATTAAAATTAGACTCATCAAAGATTCTAAGAATATAAATTATAACCCATAATTATTTTTCTACAATTTTTAACAATTTTTCCAAGTCAGAACAGGGGATCTCAAATTCATTCTGACACTGTCTCACGAAAATTAGAATATCACATAATATACAACTCTTTTGCTCCCTCTGTTTCTTTTACATGAAAATAGACTCATTAAGCTTTAATTATATAATTTATTTGAAATTTAATTCAATGTACACAATTTTTGGTGAATTTTCAAAGTCACACAACTGCTGCTGTCCAATACTATTTTACTACTAAAATTCACTATTACATAATTTCACGTAACCCATTTTGTCTTATTGAAGTTCACTCAAATATCGAGCATATTGCTCAAAATTTTCTTAAACATATACTTGCACTTATTCATCATATAATCATGTTCACATGTATTTTTACTTAAGCGATTTTCCTGTTGAACTCTTCGAAATAATAACTGATACTCAGTTGCCTGCACATATTTTCACACTTGTAGCCAAAGCTATCTGGTACGCATAGTAGCCTGCACTTAGTACTACACATGCGACCAATTATCCGGTACACGTAGTAGCCTGCACTTAGTACTACACACGTGATCGAAGTTGTCGGGTACGCATAGTAGCCTGCACTTAGTACTACACATGTGACCAATTATCCGGTACACGTAGTAGCCTGCACTTAGTACTACACACGTGACCTCACAATAGATCATTCGTACCGTTTCTATTCCGAAGGCTCAACCGGGAAATTCCTCACTTTCCAACATGTTACAATTTATTCATAGTCCTTTTTCAATTTGCAATTTGCAATTTACAAAAAAAATAATCATTATATAGGCAGCCACATTTCATATGATAACAAAATATAATAAAATAAAAAGAATTGATAAATTATTTACGTACAAACTTACCTATGATCCAGAAATGGCAATTTACCATTCTAGTCCATAACCTTGTATTTTCCTGATTTAAGCTCAAATCTCGATTTCCTTGATCTATAATATCACATTTAGCCTACTAACTAGTCACACTATTCATATGGGTCTAAAAATCATATTTTTACAAATTTTCATTTTGACCCTTAAACTTTTGCATTTTTGCACTTTTGCCTCAAGGTTCTGAAATTAAACTTATTCCTATTTTCTTATGTTTTATGACATGCTGGTCATTTTTCCCTTCTATGGCAACATCAAATTCTCACTCTAACATGTACTTATGAACATTAGGTATTTTTGCCGGTTATACCGTTTTACTCGTTTTCACGTAAAATCGCTTAGCAGAGTTGTTTAACACAATTTCAAGGTTCATATTCTGCCATTAAACATCAAAATACAAGCATATCATTCATGGGTAAATTTTTAAACATAAATCCTAGCTCAAAATAATGGTAGAAATGAGCAGATCATGTTACCGGATTTCAAAATACATAGAACATTAAAAGCAGACTCGGAATCACTTACTATTAAGCTTGGAAGCTTGGCCAAACCCTAACCATGGCTGCTCTTGGTACATTCTGCTGTAGCAAGAAGAAAGGGACACATTTGGAGTTTAAAATTTGTCTTTTAATTCATTTTACCCCTAAATGACCAAAATGCCCTTTTTACTATTGTTTCAAATTTTACCCAATCAAGGCCATTTTTGTCCAACAAGTTATACTATGGTTTAATTATCATTTAAGGACCTCCCATTTAAAATTTCATAACAATTTGATACCTTTAACATGTAGAACTCAACTTTTACACTTTTTACAATTTAGTCCTTTTTACTAAATTGAGTGCCCAAACGTCGAAATTTTCAAACGAAATTTTCAAAAAATCATTTTGTGAAATCGTAGACCATAAAAATATAATAAAAATGAAATTTTCCTCATCAGATTTGTGGTCCAAAAACCACTATTCCGACGAAGCCCAAAATCAGGATGTTACATTAAGGCCTGAACTAGGCAATTGTTTCTACATTGGGGCTTAGAATTTTTTTATCCAAGTTAGTCCTTGAGCTTGGCAATTGTTCCCACATTAGGGCCCGAACTAGACAATTGTTCTCACATTGTGGCTTAAACATTTTTTTTGTCCAAGTTAGTCCTTGAACTTGACAATTGTTCCCACATTAGGGCATGAACTAGACAATTATTCCTACATTGGGGCTTGAACTTTTTTTTCTAAGTTAGTCCTCGAACTTGGAATTTGTTCTCATATTAGGTTTAAACTTGACAATTGTTTTCATACTGGGGACTAACTTTAGCGTTTCAAGAAAATTTCAAGGATTAACTTGGAAAATAATTTAATGCCCAATGTGGGAACAATTGCCTAGTTCAAGGTCTAACTTAAATAAAAAAAATCAGATCCTGATCTGAAAAAACAACCAAGTTCAGGTCCAAAAAGTAATTTAAACTTTTTTCCATTTGCTTTCATGTCATGAACTTTCAGCTTCCGAGTTTAATTCTTACACAGGAATGGCAAGCTTAGTCGCATTCAGTTATGGGCTTCCTTTTGTGTTCTTTGTGATTTAGAAAGGGGAATTGAGCTTCTAAACATCAGATTTGGTGGATTTTATTTGTTTTGGGGGTTTAATTATATCTATGTTTTTGTTTAGTTCTCGAGAAAATTTGCTTATGACTCACTTGAAGGAACTACATATGGCAGTTTTGTTTATTTTACTAAATGTATGGATATCATGATTGAGTATTTAAGTAACTTAACGAAGATAAGGCATAATAGGAAAAATTGTTCAAACTTTATACAACAGAGAGCAAACTACAGAGATTAGAAAATGTCACAAAAAAAGGCAAACTACCAAAAAGAGGCAATTCATGCATTAAAAAGAAAAAAAAAACACTTTCTAACATTCCTAGTCTAAGCTATACACATAAGAACTGCGATAGACCATAAAAAGGGAAAAAATTTGGCAGATACTTGTAACGCGTCGGTCTGTGCAAGTGTACGCAGTCGTTATCAAGTAATAAGTAAGTAAAAGAGTTATCATCTCCATAAGGACTGTATATATTAATCAAATATTGTAAAATTAAGAATTTACAAGTTGGTAAAAGAAACACAATAATTTGAGTGATAGATGTTAAAATTAAATTAAATTAACCTAAATGTAAATGAGATGAAATGTAATGCAAGGTGATGGTTTAGCAGCAAATTCACAAGCTTCAACAATAATAATATGAATGAGCTAAAACAATTACAATATTTGACTCAATTTATTTTTCATCGTGTTTGACAATGTTCTGGAAAATATTCTATGGCAACTTGATCTTTCATTAACTTGAAACCAGTTATAAGTTCTTCCGAAATCTTATACTTAAAAAAACATGCATAGTACCATGATTACATTTAACTAAGGGTTTCTTAGAGTTTATGTGAAGTAACAGGGACATATTAGGTTTGAAACAATTTAATCACACAAATATAAAAGTTATGCAAGGTAATAGAGCTCTCTCAAGTTATTATGAACCTTTAATTTAATCGGGCTAAGATCTAAATTAAGCATGCACCTTTCAATTATTACGTCCATTAATCATCATCTTGCTAGGATTGATCAACTAATTCTAATACATTCAACCACATATTAATGAATGAAATACATGCATGAGTTTAATTAAAAGCATGAATGATTGAGGTACAGAACATCATAATCATGAATCAAATGAACTTCATCAAATTAATGTAATTATTCTAGCTAAATAAAATTAAACTATTAGTGTTGATAGAAAAACATCAAAACAATTTGCAAACATATTTGAATAATTAAGAAGAAGCAAAAGGAATAAGAAAATATTTGATAAGTTTGGTAACTAATCGTGGAGCCTTCCTCCAATTCTCACGGCTGCTTCTCCACAAACTACTCTTCAATGCGGTCAGCCAAGAGTAGTTTTCCTTAAAGGAAAATGCTAGCTGAATGAGGTAGAGAAATGGAAAGCTTATGTGTGGAAGAGGGGAAAAGAAAGTATGAGAGGATTGAGAGAGGGATGAGGGATGAATGAATGAAAAGTAAGAGGTAATATTTATAGTTGAGGGATGGCTAAGGAGTTTACTAAAAATATCTTGAATATCCCTTAGGTTTCTCCTTTGCTTGGCTGACCATAAATTGTGGAGAAAAGAGTTGATGGTTGCTTGATTCATGCTTGATTTCATGCATGAATCATGCAAGGAGGTGGATGACTTCTTGGGTAAAACTTGAGAGCTCTCTGTAAATGAAATTGAAACCTGGTAAGCCTATTGTTTGCTTCGTGCTCGCCTAAGATCTCCCTAACATATTCACACACAAATGTGCCATTCAGAATTGGTTCACCAGCCTTGACCCCCTAGCCCTGAAGATCAACATGAAGCAATGTCAGAGGACATAACTCTAAAATACAACAAGAAATTGAAATAATTACCTTATTCTCGATTTTGAAGACTTTCAGTTTTACATGTACACTTTTTTACAAAACCCTATTCAAGCGTGTTATATTGCAGCTAAACTTATGGTTTCATTCATAGATAAGGTAACCCTCCTGTACAATTTCACAAAGGTTTAATCTCAAGACATAAACTACAATTAAGGAGCACAGGAAGACACCAACAAGGTTGCGTATCGGTATCTACTTGTGAAAAGGGCATGTACTTCTATAATGTTCTGAATGGTAAAAGTGAAACATTGCAAGTCTAAAAGGAAAAAAAAAAATCACATTGGACTCTTATGGGTATCATATCAAGTCAATAATGCATTCCCTAAAAACATAATAACACATGCTATTTTATATGTGACTTGAGAAACACCATAAGCAACCAAGCAACATCAACATATGATGCTAGAAATTATTTTATATGTTAAAAATCAGGTTCAAATTATTTTATTTAATGTAATGTGATCAAATAAATAAGTTACTGATAACTCTTGAAAAGAGTTATATTTAAAGCCTTTAAATAGAATTAATTGGTTGTAATTAAGTGAATACATTTGCATTTTTAGGATATTTTTAGAACATTGCATAAATAAGCTTGGATTGTGATATAATGGTCGTTATTTGTTACTTTTATCACTTGGGGAGGAAAAGTGTGGTTTTGTGTGAATACAGGGGTAGGAAGAGCAAGAAGATGAATAGGGAAAATAAAGGAAGTGAAATATTTTCGTGGAAAATGGTGAAATTGGTTGCCAACAAATTTGCCATTGTAATTTCGAAAAGACGACTCAGCATTTTATCCACGTCATTCTTAACCAGCTATACGTGTACCAGAAAATTCAACCTGAAAAAAGACTGAAAAAAGTGTGCTAAGGTGGGGCGAATATACCCAATAAAAGAAGGAGAGAGAAGAAGAAAAAGAGGGAAGATAATTTGTGTGAGAAAAAGACTGGTGACAACAATCCTCTCTCTACGCAGAGAAAAATACATTGGAGAATTTCAAAGAAAGAAATGGTAGTAGCTACAGAGAGCAGAATATAAACGTGAAGAAGGAGAAGAGACATCTATCTTGGATTCATGTATGATCGAAAGATAAAAGAGAAGCTGGAGTGTAACGAAAAATCCTGCAGTTCTACCTTTAGTTTTATTGATTTCTGTGATTCAAACTTCTTTAAATGTTTATGAATGATTTAAATTTGGTGTTTACTTTTCTACCCATGAATTAAATCTTTTCTAGGTTGGAGTTATTTGGGTGGATGTTTATCATCATTAATGGTCATGATTTGAGATTGCCTATATCTTTGTTTCATTCTATATATGTCTATTTTAAATACATGCATGCAAGCTCTAGACATAGCTAATTGTATGTTGTGTTCATAGATTTTTTTTTTTAATTTTGAAAAGGTTAAATATATTGGATCTAGAATCATTTGATGCAAGCGAATATTCGACAGGATATTCGTAGCACTCTAGACATAGATGTTGCAAGTTGTGTAGAGAAGAACGTTCATTGTAGTTATTAATCTAGAGTTCTGTAGACATACAATAACTTAGATTTTTAGCTTAAAATCTAGCTATCGATATAGGCAGGTTATAGTAGTAACTCTCTGAGTAATTGATCAGACAATATTTTGCCATGACATTATTTTGATATGAACATTTCACCTGAATAATTCCAGTCTATTCATTCAACAATAGAATTACTCTTGCTTTTCTCTATAATTTGCTACTGCATTTTATTTACCATATCAAGTCTCTGTTTTTAGCATTAAATTACATTAATTCATTATACCATCTTATTAAATTTAAGAGTATTTCCTGCTATTTAGTATAGTTAATAGGATTATAATAACTTAATCAATCTCTTACTAATTTTCAGTCCCTGTGGAGATGATAGTTACTTATCACTTTATTACTTGAATGACGTGTACACTTGTCAAATTGCAATAGTTATTTACACACAACAGTTATGCATCCTTAAATTGAACACTGATGAACATAATCATGCATTATTGGTCTAAATCTTTATAAATTATCATAAATATGTTAAATTGTATCAATTTATAATTTATAGTGTATAATAAGTCAAAGATTTATAACTTCAAATTTTAGTTTTTGTTCAAAAAGAGCATACTATTAATTTAAATTCTAATAGGTTCTCTCTGTGAGGATGATGCCTCTGGAGACTGCTCTGTTGAAGGTTTGTTTCCTAAAAAGGTTCGTTTTAGGGATGAAGGCGATGGCTTGAGTAGAGACATACTGGTTGATTTGACGGATAAACCAATAGTCTCATGGAAGGACAAACTAGTAGGGCAATCACCCACTGTTGTAGGGGATGGATTAGAGGAAGAAGACTTTGTTTTACGAGAAGGGGATATCTAGAATTTTTTATGAATGGCATTCCCTCCATTGAATTCTCGGATAGAATCCATCAATTACTTATCAAAGATATGAAAATACTCTAATCCTTAAACTTTTTGGAAGGAATATTAGGTATTCGATTTTATATAATAAAATCTATGCCTTATAGAACTTATCAGCACCGTTTCAACTTATGAATATTGAGAATGGATATTTTCTAATTAGATTTGGTCATAAGATTGATTGTGAGAAGGTACTCTCTGAAGGACCTTGGATTATTTTTTGCCAATATCTGACAGTACAACCATGGACAGTGGCATTTAATCCAACACAAATTTTTTCAAGTATGGTGATGTTGTGGGTTAGACTCCCAGGATTGCAGGTTCTGGTGGAAATAGGAGGAACAATTGGGAAGGTCACAAAATTGGACATGAATACTGATAATAGGATAAGAAGTCGATTTGCAAGAATGGTTGTGTATATAACTTAGAAAGACCTTCGGTGTCTCAAGTCCAAATCAATGGCATGCTCCAAAGAGTTGAATATGAATTTTTATTGACAGTTTGCTTACATTGGGGTAGATATGGACATGTGAATGAAGCTTGTGAGCATAGAACCTCTATTTCTAGCATTGAAAAGAAAACATCACCGATTGAAACATCACCGTTTGAAACACTGTTGTCTAATACACTGTCGAAAGACACGAGAATGGTTGTTGATGAAATAGAGGGAAAGCGAGAAACGTATGGGCTGTGGATGCTTGTCGAGAGGAGATCACAACAGAAGTCAAGGGAGTCCTTGCAGATCGACGCTAGAAACCCAGCGAAAGATAATGTAGGATTTCTATTTAGGGCATTGGATCACTCAGAGTTATATGAGAAAGCTAATTCAGGAGATAATCATGGGGTGATGGAGAATCGGAGCATTAAAAGGAAAGAGATTTCAACGGGAATCTTCGACTGGTATGCGTAGCTTGACGAGCCCGAAAATAATTATCTACCCTTAAATTCAGATGATAAGAACTACCCTCTAAATTGTGTATAAGATCGCTCGGGTACAAGGGGTGGATGTGTCAAACGATGGAAGAAGTGCCCACGTCATTCTATTTTTGGATGAACTAACATCGATTGCCTACCGAATAAATACGATTTCTCATTCTCGATGTACCAACATTGGTACTCCTCCAAGGGCCACAAATAAAAATCAAAAGCAAAATCTATATTAAGTCTCCGCCTTATCTGGTTGTTCCATAATACAATATATTCTTGATGCTCTATTGCCCAACTCTTACTTGTTTCCCATTTTGTTAATTTTTTGGACACCCTCAAACTCTGTGAAACATCCGAAATATCTTGTATGCACCAGAACTATCGCAGTACTTGATCCTCATTGTACCACTCAACTGTTGAGAAATTCAATAGGGGTGCATTAATGCACCACAAGTATAAGTAAATGTAAGCAGATGGAGGAAGAACAATTGCAATATTCGAGACAAAATATGACATCTAGACAAATTGCACAATTAACAACATGGTTATAGTAAAACGAGTCAAATAACATAAATTAAATAATTACATGTCATGAATATTAAAAAAAATTTCCCGATCTCTGACGTGTCTCAATCATCTGTCAGTAAATTGGAAGCGTATATGACCTCCGAATACTCAAAGAAGTACTCTATCTACAAAAAACTTGAACTTGTTAAAAAAATTTTAATAAAAATAAAAAGACAAAATTCTTAATGTAATGCTTAAATTTTATCACCTATTCACAAATGAGAAAACATGTGTTTGGTGACTAACTAATGCCAAAAGTAGCATCCTGTAAAGTGCCCAGGACTATAGCAACATCAGACACCCGCCTATGTTCACGGTACAGTACTTTATCACCCAACAAAGCTCATGATACAATGTTGCTAGTACTGCTAAGTCCCAACTATACGAACATGTAGCCGTCAAATCAGAAAAAAAGGGAGAAGTACATCAAGTGGGCCTTCTTGTTATTTGCATCTGGCATGAGTACACCCCCTTATCAGATGCATTATATATGCTCGAGAGGTGCACATCACCTCCCACTTAATGGCAGTACTCTGTAAAGTTTTGAAGTTTCCCTTCAACAATGAAAATTATAAACTCATAAATTTTTTTCCATGATCATCGGGTGAGCGTCCTGGTAAGTGATAGCAAAGTGCTACCAGTTCAGACACTGTACTCACACTTGTGACTGCACTACCGTTGAATGAGAGCCCAAGTTACAATGTAACATCTTCCAGAGTGATGGTGCACTCCCTACACGACAAAAGAAATGTGCCACTGCTCAACCAAAGCAGATATTAAGTCGTACCTCAAATCGAACATATAGATCAATGCCACTGATCCTAGTCCAGATGCCTCCAAGTATGGGATAAGACATTCATTTGGTAGATAGCCTGAATTGTTGACATGGTCCTTCAATACGTGGTACGGACTCAGACCATATTAAATTACCACATTAGTTAATATATCTCAATTAAATAAAAAATGATGTGGAACTTTATAAGAGAACCTGTGAATAACAAATAGTAATTTTATTACTAGCACATTAATCGTACTTGCTGTGTGATCATTTTTGTAATCAAAGAACTCATTTGGATATTTGTAGTTTACAAAAATAAAGTTTAAACATTTTCACTCATTAACAAAATACATAAATATAATACAAAAGCATGCAAATCACAATAATAAAAAATAATATCACAATAATATATACAAATGCATACAAAACACAATAATATCACTTAAAACTTTTTTACTCCTACACATATCAAAAAATACTAAACTGTTTTTTAATGATAATGTTTTTTAATAGAACAGTTTAGTATTTTTAATGTTATTTTTTAATGATAATATTTTTAACAATATTTTTAGCCCATATCTTGGTGCCACCATATACCTACCCTCTACCATTTAAATATGTTTTTTAAATCTAATTATGGCCTAATAATGGGCAATTGTTGGTGGGAAAAAAATAATGGTGTTACCACTCTTTCAGGCACCACCTTTCGGCACTATTCATTTCACCTTATTTTGGTAAATAATGTCATAGGGATACCATTTTGGTATTTAACTAATTTTTTTGCATTATTAGGGTAAAAAAGCTGAAGAAATCCTAGCCAAACAAAATCATGAGAATTTCTTCGACTTTTTTACCTTGATAATACAAAAAAAAAGTTAAATACCAAAATGATATCCCCATGGCATTATTTACCAAAATAGGTGAAATGAACAGTGTCGAGGGGTTGTTCTTGAAGGAGTGGCGATACCACCATTTTTTTCCTCACCAACATTAGGCCATGGATTAAAAAAAACATATTTAAAAGGAGGGTAGGCATATGGCGACACCAGTATATGAGTTGAAAAAAAAAATCCAAGCATAATACAAGCCATTTACAGACTCAAAAAAATAATTTTAGGGCAGGAGGGTTGTTGTCAGGCAACACCTAAGGAAGGAGGGCTGAGGAGTGGCGGCACCACTGTTGGAAATCTAATCGCCTGTGGTGGACGTGACCGCACAGTCACGGGGTGCTTCTCACCCCCGAAACAGCTGCCCATTTCCCTAATTCTTTTCCCTAAAGGCATATATATATAAGCCCCCTTGTGTTGAAAAAAAAAGTTTGGTAGTTTGGTTTTGTAGATTTTGTGTTGGGAAGAAATGAAGCAACAAATATGTTGTCTGTTTTTTAATATTATTTTTTATTTACTTAATTAGGATAAAGAAAATTATTATATCTGAAATGGTATGTCCAAAAATATGTGAGTTTTCAATTTTTATTTGTAATTATTATATATTTGTTTGTATTTATTAATATTAAAATTTCTTTTCTAATTTTCAAGGCTTTTTATGTAATTATAATTTGTTTGAGATTTTAACATTTAAATTTTTACATTTTTAATATATTTTGTGTTGAAAATTTATTATTTAGTGTTATTTGAATAATTTAGAGCTTGCAAGTTGAATTTTTTGTATGTATAATAAAATAATAAGTTTATTTTTGTAATGATAATGTTTTTTTCAATAAAACAATTTAGTATTTTTTAATATGTGTAGGAATAAAAAAGTTTAAGTGATATTATTCGATTTGCATGCTTTTCTATATATGATTATGATATTTTTATTATTTTTTTGATTTGCATGCTTTTATATTATATTTATGTGTTTTGTTAATGATTGGAAATGTTTAAACTTTAATTTTTTAACGCAAATATCCAAATGAGTTATTTGATTACAAAAATGATCACACAACAAATACGATTAATGTGCTAGTAATAAAATTGTTATTTGTTATTTACGAGTCCCTCTATAAAGTTTCGTGTCATTTTCTATTATATTTGTAATAGCCCAAATTTGCCGGGCCATAAAATAAATAAATGAAAGTAGAAACAAAAATTAAATAAATTAATAAAAGTTTTACAGTCCATTTACAAAACCCAAAATTGTTAGCCCGTTTACATAGCCCAAAGACCCATTAACCCTATACCCGGTTACACCTAAGACCCTTAGCCCATATGCCCAAACTAGACCCAAAGCAGCGAAGCCCAGGAATGCCCAAATCCTAAACTGAATCAGGAAACCCTAGGGTTTCCAGAAGCACTCGCGCCGCAAGATCCCAATCGTCACGCCGTAGTCAGCGACCCCTTGTCTCACGCCGCAATCGGTGTGCCAGTGCGCCATCATCAGCACCAGATTAATCGTTGGACTTCTCGTCGTCACCTGCAAAAAAAGAAAGAAATACGCAGCAAATATGGCAAGGAATCGAATAGAAGAATGCACCAAATTTGTATAGGGGCTATAAAAAGCCAAATGTATTTCACTGTAATAGGGGGAGGGGGATATTCTTTTTACAGATATAAAACAGATATACACATATAAACAAGAGAAATACGAACAGTTTCATTGTGGAAAAGGTGATTCAATTACAATTTTGATTTATTTCTTGTTGTTCTACGCGTAGGAATTGTTTCTTTGAAAAAATATCAGTATTTATAAGAGAAAAGAGGTTACCTGTGGTTCACCTGGAAAATCGAGGCTTTTCTCCTTCCAACCACTATGTGCGGTGGCACGTACGACGCATGGGCGATGAAGGCCAGAGGCTGGAGCTCAGAGGGTTTTTCCCTTCTTTCCCCTTGCAGAGGATTTTAGGTTTTTTTTTTTTAATTTAGCTTTAAGAAATGATTTTTTTTGACCGAAATATAACCTATATAGTATTATAAAAACGGTGTCGTTTTTGCTTAGTACAATAAGCACTAAAATGGCACCGTTCAAATAGAAGATCCGCGCGTTGACCCGTGATCCGAGAAGGATCTGCGTGTTTTTGGTAAATGGGCAAATTGCCCAATTAATCCTTCCACAATTTTAAAATTTAAAATTTCTTTTTATTTTTATTTTAAATTGGCCTTAACCTTTTACATTTATTTCAATTTAGTCCAAATGGCCATTATAAAGCCTATTCTGAAAACGACGCCGTTTTGGGAATAGGACTAATTGCCCATGAGTCCCTCGATTTTGGTGTGCATTTCAATTAGGCCCAATTCTTTATTATTTGTGATTAACCTAGATTTTTAAATTAAATTAAATTTTAATCCTTTTATATATATTTAATTTATTTTAAATACTATATGTATTATTTATTTTATAAACATTAGTTACATGTACAAATTGTATATATATTATTTTTATATATTATTTATCATATTATTTATATTATTATACATTTTATTTATAAATTTTATTATATGTTATATATTTTCCTATATATATATATTATTCCTTACATTTTTATTTTATTATAAACTATATATTATTTTATTATTCATTAAATTGCATAAAATTTAAAATTTTGTAAATTATTATTAAATAATACATATATCGTTATTAAATATTTAATATCTAATATTTTTAAAATTTACTATAAAATTTTGTTCCTATTTAACACATTATTATTTTTATATATTAAGTTATTATATCATGTAGTGTTTTTTTTTATATATTAATCATCTCTAAAAACTCTCCTTTATCATTTATACATTGTTTTAAATATTTTCTAATCTGCATCTATTTTTAAAAATTGTATTTGTTTTCTTGTCTTTATTTTTGATTTATATGTTCATATTTTGTTTATTATTTTTGTATCTTTTTGTATTTATTTAATATTGTTTTAGTATGCTAATGTTATTTCACCAACTATTTGTTATTTTTATGTTATTTATTGTTTATCATATTTGCACAAAATTGATTATTTGTGTTATTTTAAGTTATATTTGCATAAAATATTGTTATATATTATGTAATTTATATTGTTATATTCATTGTTTTCTATGTTATATTTTGCATGAAATATTATTATGTATGTATTATGTAATCTATATCGTTATGATCATTGTTTTCTATGGTTATATCTGCATGAAATGATGATGAATATTATGAAATGAATGTCATTATTTATCATTTTCTATGTTATACTTGCATGAATTGTTAAAGTATGTATCATATATTTTATATTATTTAGTATCGATACCTTGTAATATTTTATATACATCATTGTCATAAAATTTATATTTCATCCAAAAGAATTTAAAAAAAAATTAAGGCAATGTTTTTTTGGTATTTAGGAATTCGGGAAGTAGTGTCCTAACATGCTGGGTTGCGATTTCTCGTTTATCTAAATGTCTAAAAAGCATCCTTTTAAATAAATTTTGTAAATCACAAGATGATTTCGATTATGAAAGCTTAGGAATATCTTGTCCAATCATGCTGGATGTGATGTTCGTACTCTTTCGAAGCAAAGGAATCTTGATTTTCAACTTAAATTATTACAGTTTCAAAAAAGAGATCTTATTTCTAAATTCCTTCAAATTTTAGACGTTAAGACAAAACTATTCAATTTGGTACCAATTTTGGGCGTTGCGAGGGTGCTAACCCTTCCTCGTACGTAACCGACTCCCGAACCTGTTTTCTCACAATTTCGTAGACCAAAAAAATTTTTATAAGGTGATCCAATCACACTTAAAAAGGTTGGTGGCGACTCTCGTTTTCAAAATACCCCCCTTTTAAAATGGTTTCGACAATATTAACTATTGCGGTAATTTAATATGGTCAAGGTCTGGACCTAGTATTGAGAGACAATGTCAATGGTCCGGGCTGGTTATCTATCGAATGAACGTCTTATGCCATACTTGAAGGCATCCGGATTCAGATCAACGACACTGATCCACATGTTTGATTTGAGGTGCGACTTAATATCTACTTTGGTCAAGTGATGGCGCCCGGAGACCGCACATTTCATTTATCATGTGGGAGTGCACCATTACTCTATAAGAAGTTACATTGTAACTTGAGCTCCCAATCGACGATAGGGCGGTCACAGGTGTAAATACAATATCCGAACCGGTGACGCTTTGCTATCACTTACTAGGACGCTCACTCAATGATCGTGGAGATAAATTTATGAGTTTATAATCATGGTTGAAGGGAAATTTTGAAACTTTATTGAGTACTGCCACTGAGCAGAAGGTGATGTACACCATTCAAGCATATATAATGCATCTTATAAAAGGTGTAATCATGCCAGATGCAAATAACAATGTCCACTTGATGTGCTTGCCCCTATTTTCTGATTTGACAACTGATCATTCGTACGATTGAGGCTCAACAGTATTAGAAACATTGTATCGTAAGCTTTGTCAGATAACAAAACACCGTACCATAGACATAGGTACGTGCCTGATATTATTGCAGTCCTAGGCGCTTTACAGGATGCCATTTTTGACATCAATTAGTCACCAAACACATGTCTTCCCACTTATGAATAGGTGATAAAATTTAAGATTTCATTAAGAATTTTTTTTTATGAAAATTTGTTTTAACAAGTTTAATTTATCGTAGATGGAGTACTTCTCCGAGTATCGAGAGGTTCTATACATTTCGATTTATCGACAAATGATTGCCACACATATTGGGGAAAGGTAGTTTTTTCTAATATTCATGACATGTAAATACTTTATTTATATTATTTAACTTGTGTTACTATAATCATGTTATTAATTGTGCAATTTGTCTGAATGTTATATTTTGTCCTAGATATCGTGATTGTTATTTTCCCATCTGCTCACATCCACTCACACTTGTGATGCCTTAACACACCCCTATTAAATTTCTCAACAGTCGAGTGGTACAATGAAAATCAACTACTGCAACAGTTCGGGTGCATACAAGATATTACAGATATTCCACAATTTGGGGGATGTCTACGAAATTAATAAAATGGGGAAACAAGCAAAAAATTGAGCACTAGAGCATTAAGAATATAATATATTATTGAACAATCAGATAAGGTGAAGACCTCGGATGGATTTTGCTTTTAATTTGCGGCCCTCGAAGGACTACCACCGTTGGTACATCGAGAATGGGAAACCATATCTATTTTGTGGGCAATCGATACTAGTCCCTCTAAAAATACAACGACGAAGGCACCTCTCCCATCGACTAACACATCCGCCTTCTACACTTGAACGATCTTATACATAATTTGGGGGTAGTTATTATCATCCAAATTTTGGGATAGATAATTATTTCCCGGGCTTATCAAGTTACGCATATCAGTCGAAAATTCTCAATTCTAGTTCTGATCATTTGAATCTAATATCACCGTTGATGTTTGATACCTTCAGCCCATTACCACCCTTCTTAACCAAACCTTTGAGACATGATTTTTCGAGTATGTTTAGCACACCCCAAATTTCACCGATGGAGGCTGCAAACGATGTTACATAAGGATGACAATAACTGACACAAGCACTTTCAATTCCAACACTAGGCACCACAACAGTTTACCCCATGGACGACACCATCGAACCATCAATTTTACCACATGTAACACTATCTTTATTGTATGTAGTTTGTAATTGTAATTTAAATTTTCAAGTTTGTCTTAATTAAATATTATTCATTCAACATAAATTACATTTCAAAACACAAATTTTAACTTAATTTTGTTTTTAATTCATATTCCACTCAATTGAGACGATTGTCAAATATGTTAGGATTAATACAGGCATTCATTTTGATTATTACTAGCTATTCTAAAATGGTGTGTGCAGAATATTTTCCTGGTGACCTACGGATGCCATGTATGTCTCTAATTCATATTCCACTAAAGCCTGATCAATATTTTCTTAAAATGGTGTTTTTCTAGCTCATACGCCATATATGTTTTTCGAAAATACATTACTTTTTCGAATTAATTTGTAGAAGTATTAAGAATATTTAAAAAATATGTTGAAATCAAAATTTACTTGTATTCACTACTTGTTTCTGCCAGTCTATATTCTTGTAGTCTTGATAAAAGTTAAAGAAGATGCGTCGGATGCAGTAAATGGATCTCCACAGAATATCAGAACGCTTAATTGCGACAATTAATCTTTTGATCTATTGAATATAATGCAAATATTATTGTCTTTAACAACAAACGTTAAGTTCGTCAGGAAGAATTGTTATGATTTCATGTTCTCTGACTCCACAATTACAAACGCTATCGAGAATAAGTTTTGGTTTTGTCTTGAGCAATCGCAATAAATAGAACCTATGTATATTTTCCATATAGCCAAGTTCCATCAACCTGCATAAGCGGTTTGCAATAGGAAAAGACTCGCACGCATGGGTCAAACGTTTAGAACATCCGGTGAAAATTTCTTCTTCTCGATTGTAGTTGGTCGTCCGGATCGTGATAAGATCGTATTTGCAACTCATTAACAGTTTCTAGCACATACTCACACATAGCGACTATCCATCCCTATAGTTTACTGTACGACGCATCTCAATCTCCATACAATTGTTCCATGGTCATTTATTTAGTTAACTATGCTTTTTAGTATGACACTAATCTTTCTTGCATTTGGACAATTAGTACAGAAACATGAATGATCAACATGTCTTTTACCATTGACATGATGCATTACAGATAATTTTGGTATCAAGTTTTTAGTAATCTTGTGTCATACGATTTGAAGTGCAAGTGTGAGGCCCAACAAATTTTTGAATCTCCCACATTTGCGACTTTAGGATAAATGCGAACCATACCTGCCAATTGCACCCTTCTACCGACCTCCAACACTCCCCAATGTAAAATGTCAATTTAGACACGAAGATTTTGTAGTCAACATGTTATACTACTTAATGCAAAATAGGCAATCTTCTTTGGTTGTAAATTTTTGGCCCACGAACAACTCCTCACATTCAGGATCTACGACCAATCAGTGAGCATGTAGTATGTCGGGGTACTCCGAAAACTCGTGTGCATGCACCGTATCGGGATCTACGATCAACATGTAAGCCTCATGATTATTGCATATGACAATGCCTCAACTCAAGTTCCCATCTGAAGATGCGTTAACATTTCGATCGTCATTCACGTCTTTTGTTGTCAATACAATCCGGGACCTTGTCTAGATCAGGATCACTATAATCTTCAACCTCGGATCAGAAGGACCATTATTATCATATTCATCATCACTATCTAAATCGGTCTTAATCACCATCGAATGTATTTGTAAACGGAGACTCAGTTTAAGGTTCTCAGACGCAAATGGAGCATTAAAATCGATGTCGAACTTGTGTACACTCGATCTCCTATCAACAGATGCTCTCGGAACCTCCGTACACGGATCTTGAACTCCATGTTCTTCACTTAATGAAGTGAAATCTTTAACTAGCTCCACATCAGCTAACTCAGCAAACAACTAAATCGGTCTAATGTAGCCACTATGATTCTGACATTAAAGTGTGACTATTGTCTCCACGTTTTTATTGTCTACAAGTTTCATCTCGGTGAATTTTATGAAATTTGTTGAAACTGAGAATTTGAAAAATAATTTCGAGATCCTCCTCTTACAATGTCTAACAACTTTTGCACTGATTCTTTCTTTCATATCATCAACTGACACATTTCTATTAAATCTCATTATTGTTTGTTAGCGATATTCCAATATATATATATATCTAACTGTTGTTAAAATTACTTCATTAAAATAAACGCATATGAAAATTGATTATCCATTTTAATACAAAATTTGTATAAAAATAATTAAATTTCTCAATAAATTTTTGAAAAAAATATCTCATGTAAAAAAATACAATTAGTAATCTACTAACCTTACAAATTCTTGTTTGTTTTCTCTTCTTCTACAAAAAGTTTTTCCTCTTTTCTTCTTATATGCTAAACCGTTTAAAAAAACATCGTTTAAATAGGGTTTGATGTCGCTTAACAGCGCTCCACTCTAGGTGCCGCTTGGCACATGTCCTCTATTGGGTCCTGCCTGACACATCTCCACCCCAACCCGTATTTTAACCCGATTTTTACCCGTATATTGTTAAAAAAAAACCAGTGTCATCATATGCCTACTATTTGCCAATAAAAAAAAATATATTTTTTAAGTTCATAACAGCCTAATGTTTGGCTGATGATGGTGGCAAAAAATTAGGGTAGTGCCGCCACCTTGTCATGCACTAACCCTGGTCACTATAGCATCCATACCATTTCTGTAAGTAATTGGATTGGGATGCCATTTAAGATATATATTTTTTATAAGATTGGGGTAAAAAAGCTGATTTTGTTTCTTTCCATCTGGGTGCGTGAAGAAAGAAAGAGAGGAGTTATTACCTTCCTGGAAATGGAAGCCTTGTCGACTAGCAGCTTCTTGACATTAACAAACATGGATTCTTCTCCTAATCCAACAACACTGTTTGAATAGCAAGGCCAATTGCAGAAGTAAAGTGTATGTAACTCCAAATTCTGCTTTGGGATAACCGACTTTTGATTGCTTGCTCTCACATTGTGTCGTGTCTACTATTTAAATAATTAATTTTGCAATATCCAAAAGAAAAGAATCATGCACATAAAGATAATTTACAGTAAATAAAGAGAAGTTTTTATTTTTATGTACTTATAAAAAAGAAATCATATCAACTATTATTAATCTTGATTTAGAAAGATTTAGCTTCATTAAAGTTGGTTAATAAATGCATATAATTTATTTTAGCTCTTATCATATAATTTATTTTTATGTAATAGTCTGATGGTCAAAAGTGTTCACTGCTTCAAATGTGATCTAGGCTCAAGTCGGGTTTATTATTTGAATTTTATGTTGTTATTGTAATTAAAAAAAACTAATTTAATTTTTTAAAGAAAAACTTTATAAGAAACCTAATCCTACTGTTATTCGAACTAGAAGTTACTTTCCCAACCAGAATTAAATTCATCCAATTAATATATATATATATATAAACACCCTAATTAATAATCTTCACTGTAATTAGCTGCATATTCTTCTTTTTCTCAATAGATTGATGGCGTCTTATGATTTTAGCACCGATATTTTATTTGAAATCCTCTCGAGGGCTGATTTGAAAACAATGAAAAAGTGTAGGGTTCTTTCGAAAGAATGCAAGGATCTCACTTACGAATCTAATTTTATGCGGCTACATTCTCAAAGGACATCGACAATGGTGGGATATTTAGTTCAATCTTCGAGACTATTTGGTCAATTGACTTCGGACTTGGTGTCAGGACTCGATCCAAAACCAACTCAGGATTTACTTAATTTTTTACCCCAACCTGTTTGGATTGTAGCAACGGTCAATGGAGGTTTGGTTTTATGTACTCCGGGAAAACATAGAGATGATCCGTTTTATATTTGTAAACCAACGACTCAACAGTGGGAAGTTGTTCCGTCTCCAAATCCTCGATTTTGGACGGCAAAGATAAGCATGTTGGTGCTCGGATCGAACCCTTTATGGTTCAAGATTGTCCGACTCTCCGACAGCCGCGACGACACTATAGACCTCGAATTGGACCTCGATTCGGAATATTCCAACGAAGAAGATAATTTCAATGTATTTTCCAATGAAAAATCATGGCACTGCGAGATATTTGATTCCAAGAGTTGGGAATGGAGACAATCAGACGATTTAAAATTAACACACAACGACTATTTCGAGTGCAATCAAGATGTTTCTGCGTGCGGCGGCCTCCATTGGCTTATGTTCAACGACAAACAAGACAAGTACACCAAGTACACCATGTTATCTTTCGACGGAGACAAAGAGGAATGGGCAATGACTTCACTGCCGGACTCACTTCGTGGAAACGATCATTGTGATCAGATCGCCCCTGTGTCACGCGAAGGGAAACTCGGGTTGATCCATCTTAGACAAGAAACTATGATGCTAGATGTTTGGATTTTAAACTATGAAAAGATTTGGATTAAAAAACACACCATAAATTTGAAAAGCTTACACGAAAAGGTTCCTCTGCCTCATTCTCGAATTCATTCCTTCTACGGTGCTGACACTCTGTTTATGGTGGATGTCGGGTCGGTGTCTTTTTATAATTTCAGGACTCGTAAGCTGAACAGGATAAGGGTTGGTGGATGGATTAAGTCGGCATATTTTATTCAAACAGATTCTGAACCTGTTAAGCTAAAGCCCGAGATATAGATTAGTTCTAAAAGTTTAAAGGTGTATGTATCTTTTACTGTTGTATTGTTTAACATTTTCTATTTATCCACTAAGACAAATACTAAATTTTGCCGAGATTTTCTCGCGATAAAAACCTAATTTTTTTTTCCAAGTCGTTTTGCTTCTTATTTTTTTGTTTTTGTCTAGCAGCGGTATTAGGCTCTAGATTAGCTATCGTCACCTTTTTTTTTTACCCATAAACTCTTTCTCTTTTTTCTTATTCTTCTTTTTCTCATAACTCCATGCATCTTCTCTTTGAAATAGTTTACAGGTTTATTTTATGGGTATCTTTGTTGTCTTCAAAAGTTGTGATGGATAGACGACGGTGTCTATCATCGTTAAAACACCACCAACAGTTTCTTTTAGAAAGTGGATAGCTCTTTGTTAATTTCTTAATTTATTTATGTTTTGAGAGTATTTTAGAATAATAAATGATTTCATGAGTCGGTTTGAACTCGTGTTGTTTTAAGTTTTATATTTTTTTTATTTGTTTTTCTATTATTTAATAAGTCTTCACTTTTAAAAATTTTTGCCTACTTTTGTAGTACGCTTTTTAGTCTTGCTTTTGCGAGTGATTTTAGGGTTAATTTTGTCGTCGTCTTCTCTAGTTTGATAGATGTTCGGTTCTTTTGTCAATTTTTGCCCGCCGCTTTGGACCATCCAGAGTTGATTTCCTTATTGTATTAAGTGCTTGCAATCACTCCTGATATGTTGTGCTTGAGTTGTGACAGAGCCAATTGTCAACGTACCGTAATGTTCTATTGATGTTGAAGATGAAGCTTTTGTTGTGTTGGTGGAGCTAGTCCTCCAACGCATACAAAGAGTGTTTGTTATCCCCCCTCCCAAATTGTATGGTCTCATTCATTGAATTAATTAATGAATTTCCCTTTCTAAAAAAACTAATATTTCACAAAAGATTTTCGATATCAAGTACTCATATATTGAATGATGATTAAATTCGTAGTCAAGTTGGATTAAACCCCCTAAATAAAAGTAACATTTCTTTTATTTACAAATTTTGAATTTGTGATTTTTTTTTGTTGAGAGACATTAAATTCCATGCTTAACAAACTGACCTGACTGACTTTAATTGGGAAAATTGACCAAATCAAACCAACTGTGATTCTATCGATTTTTTCAGTTAATCGATTTTGGGTTATTGGGTTGGGTTATCCTATCGAACTGACGTTGATTTAGTCTTTTTTCTCTAAAGAGAATGGACTGTATGACACATCATCCGTATCCCTTTACAATTAGGAAGAAAAGTCTGATTTATCATTCTTTTATTAGAAAGGGATAAGGATGACGTGGAATCATTTATTTCATACAATCTTTTCTCTTTATTATTAATATATTTATAATTGTAATAAATATATATTATTAAAATATTAATATTGAATATTTTAATAATATAATATCATTTAAAATTAATATTTTAAAATTTATTATTAAATAAATTTGAAATATTAAATAATTTATTAAAATAATAAATTTTAATATAATTTATTACATGATTAGATATAGATAATTAAATATGTATGTTTAATAATATTGAAAATTATAATGTTTTATCAATTTTAAATATTTTAAAATAAAATTTACTATTAATATAATAATACAATTATAAAAAAATCACCTATAAAAGAGTTTTTTTCTCGAAAATGACTTACCTTTTTTAAAAGGGTAAGTCATCTTATAAGAAAACTTGTTAGAGTTTGTGTGACCTGAATCTCGTCACTGGTTGAAGAAATAAATACACTGGCAAAATAAGGGGATCATGTCGCACAAGTAAAACCCGTATAGAACTACACTTATTCTATTTGGCATTAATTAGAATAGGGTTTTTCAACTTTTAAATAGATGTAGTCGAAATTCCTCTTGTATCATTCAATTTTCAACATCAGTAAATTTCTCCTCTTTTGCTCTGCCTGTGATTTTTCCCGAAACAGTTTCTACTTAAAATTTGTGTGTTTTATTTTTTCTTTTCTTATTGCTTTGTAGTCGTTTTATTGCTATTATCAATGTCTATTATAAGTTTGTTATAATACTTGTAAATTATTTTTCGTTGACCAAATTATTTTCAATAAAACAAATACAATAAAATATAAAAGAAATTGAAAGTCATTTTCAGTCAAATAAACAGAGTTTAAAACGAAAAGTCTGATAAAAAAAGAAAAAAAAATTGGGTAAGAAAAAAGCTAATGATGGTGATTCATATGCCAAGTTTCTTCGAGAACGAGAAGCTGGTGGATATGAGAATCAATAATGATTTTTTCTGGTTCAATATTTTTGGGTTTTAACTACATTGAATTATTTTTAAAAAAACTTTATATTTTTTATTTTTAATAGTTTTAGATTTTTAAAAATTATTTATGTATTAATATAATTTTAAATTTTAGAATTAAGATTAAATTGAGATAATACGTAAATATTGAAGACTAATTTTTAAAATTATGACTCAATTGAGACAATATCAGTTGAGGTTAAATTTATTCACCACTCTCTTATTAATCTCATTATAGATTCTGATTATATCTTTTTTTAATATAATATTTAGAATTACTCATAGCTCATTCTTAACTTATAAATAGAATGACAATGTACTTTAGCGCAGTCGAACCCGCTTCTTTATGTATTGGCAACAATACTCATATCAATCGAGTGTAAAAACCTTAACAACAGTTGATGAAAAAAAAGAAAAACAAACGAATTTGTTGGAAGATATTTCAAAAATTTTTATAATTAAATGATTAAAAATAAATTCCATCATATTTAAATGATTTACCGTAAATTTTAATTTTGAAGACCGAGTAATAGATCATCATTTTTAAAGTCGTCTGTTAATGCTAAAATCGCACAGCTTTGGTCGATAGTCAAGACAGGAGGCGTGAAAGAAGTTGTGAAAAGAAGAAGAAAGACCAAGAGATTTAGCCATTTTTTAATGGTAAAGCTAAACAACTTGCCTGCTTAAAAAACTCAAAATTTTACTTGAGTCATTTTCTATACATTTATGGTACAATTATCATTCCACTTAAAAATCAGTTTGAATATATCAAATAATGTATTATTTAGGGTTATTTTATACAAATAAAATGATAAGAAGTTGTTTGAGTAAAATTTAAAATATAATAAAAATTTAAATAAAGTTACAATTGTAGACATTAATTAAGAAATAAATGACAAATTAAGTAATGGGTGAAGAATTAAAAACATTATGAGAGTTGAAAATGAAAATTTGTAATTAAATTATCACTGGAGTAAGGGTGAATTAAACTTAACATGGATGGAGCTTTAATAATAATGCTTTGATTGGAGGGGTATTTAGAAATGTCAATATGAAATGGTTGTATGGATGTTCAATGATAGTGGGCAAGGGAACGATTTTTCTAATTGAAGCAAGAGCCGTACTTGAAGGTTTGTGCAAAAGCATGGGAAAAAAGTTATAAGCAACTAGAACCAAAATAAGATAATGTGCTTTTAGTGGAGTCTTTACTAGAGAGTGGCGTTGCCAATAATAGTCTGGTTGAACTACGATTAATTATTAACTTGTTCAAATGAGATTAGAATATTAGAATTCGTCATATACTAAAAGCTCAAAATGTAGTTGTCGATCGAATGATCAAGTGCGTAAATAAATGTCCTCGATTTTGATGTTGTTTGAGAAACCCCTATCTCTAGTACAAGGGATTTTACTGTCTCATAGTGATACCTTTACACGGATTTATTTAATTTTTCATATAATCGTTTAAGTTTTTTTTTTTTAAATTATAATTGAACTGAAGTAATTGTGCCTAGACCTTAGCTAGTTAAATATAAATTTATGAGTGGACTGAAGTAGCCAATCGATGATTGGTCGCCTTTGGAATCAACGCGTATGACCCACTTGTCTACGACGAAATTTCATACTGATTACTATCCTATCAGAAAAAGTAAGATGGAAAATTCATTCAAAGTATTGACTCTCAAAACTCATTAAACCATATATATATAACGAGATGCTCTGTAATCTATAGGGATATTGTACCTTTTAGGCCTCAGCCATGGTCGCCATTTCATTTCTTTTCCTTGTGTGTTCCTTTTCCTTTCATTTGCATGCAGTAGCTCAACCAAGGAACTCCACTATACGTTTGGGCTCATCTTTGACACCCACGACCACCGGCAAATCCGCATGGCTATCCCCTTCTGGTCTCTATGGCTTTGGGTTTTATCTCCAAGGTAAGGGCTATGGTATTGGGGTTTTCCTTGCCGGAGTTCCTCAAAGGACAGTAGTTTGGACTGCCAACCGAGATGATCCTCCTGTTCCAAGCACTGCTAGCTTGGTTCTTACAACCGATGGAAGGCTCATTCTTCAGTCACCACCAAGACGAGACGTATACATCGTCACCGATGCTTCTCAGAAAATTGCTGCAGCTTCGATGCTTGACACTGGCAATTTCGTTGTATTCAATTCTGACGGGGACATCATATGGCAGAGCTTTCAATATCCAACCACTAGCATTCTACAAGGACAGCGTCTCTCAGCTGGGATGGAGCTGTTCTCTAATGTCTCGGAAACTGACCAGTCAACTGGAATATTTCGTCTTAAGATGCAGCATGATGGTAACCTGGTGCAGTACCCTGTGGACACTCCAGACACAGGACCTTATGCTTATTGGTCATCTCGTACATCTGGTAGTGGAGATAATGTGAGCGTGAATCTCGACAATGATGGCCATTTGTACATGCTCAATTCAACAGGCTTCAACATAAAGGATCTAACCACAGGAGGGTATGATGATACAAACAGAACAATTTATCTGATGAAAATTGATTCCGATGGCATCTTTCGACTCTATTCTTACAGACTCGATCGGAACGGGAATCGATCAGTTATATGGTCATCTACGTCAGACAAGTGTGAACCCCTGGGTTTATGTGGGCTTAATGGCTATTGCGTTAATGTAGATAGAGAAGCTGATTGTAGATGTCTTCCAGGATTTGCTCCAGTTATAGAAGGAAACTTCACTGCTGGCTGCGAGAGGAATTTCTCCAGCGACAGCTGTAAAAACAATGATGGGAAAATCCAGTATACCATTCAGGCAGCTGAAAACACTGTATGGGAAGATACTGGATATTCTGAGGTGACTTCAACAACCAGAGAAGAATGTGAGGCAGCATGTTATGAGGATTGCAACTGTGAGGCTGCCATGTTTAATGATGGAAAATGCACGAAGCAAAGGCTTCCTTTGAGATATGGGAGAAGGGATCTTAGCGATTCAAACATCGCTTTGATCAAGGTAGGTATATATTCATCCATTAATGAACCAAGAAAACATGATGATGAACCTAAAGATGGGAATGGGAAAGTTCATACGGATATTTTAATTATTGGGCTTTCACTGATTGGTTTTGCAATCATGGTGTTGGTAATTTCTGGGGCTTTGATTCTTAGGAGTCGTGTTTTCAGATACAAAAGGTTTTCTACAGACAGCAATATAAGATTGTGCGAGAACGTTGCTCCTATTTCGTTTAGTTTTGCAGAAATCGAGGCGATGACTGATAATTTCCAGGAAGAAATCGGGAAAGGAGCATTTGGGACCGTTTTCAAAGGGACGGTAATGTTGAATGGTTTTACAAAAGTTGTGGCAGTGAAGAGATTGGACAACATATCAAACCAAGGCGAACGAGAGTTCCAAAACGAGATGCGAATCATTGGGAGAACTCATCATCGAAACTTAGTTCGACTACTAGGATACTGCCATGATGGAGCTAATAGGCTGTTGATATACGAGTACATGATCAATGGATCACTTTCCGATGTACTCTTTACACCCGAAAGACGACCTTGTTGGATCGATAGGGTGGAAATCGCTCGCGACGTAGCTCGAGGTCTCCTGTATCTTCATGAAGAATGCGATACTCAAATAATCCATTGTGACATCAAGTCTCAGAACATACTAATGGACGAAAACGGGCAAGCAAAAATATCCGATTTCGGATTGGCCAAGTTGCTAAAGTCAGACCAAACCAAGACCTTCACTGGGATCAGAGGAACAAGGGGTTACGTTGCACCAGAGTGGCACAGGAAACTACCGGTGACAGTGAAAGCAGATGTTTACAGCTTCGGGATCGTATTATTGGAGATCATATGTTGTCGACGGAGTGTAAATTGGAGCCTCAAGGACGAAGAAGCTGTCCTTGAAGAATGGGTCTACGATTGTTACCAAGCCGGTGAGGTAGGGAAGATAGTAGGGGAAGATGAGGAGGTGGATATAAAACAACTTGAAAGGATGGTGATTGTAGGACTGTGGTGCATCCTGGATGAACCAACACTGCGCCCTTCCATGAAGAAGGTACTGTTGATGTTGGAAGGGACAGTTGAGATCCCCATACCTCCCTGCCCGACTTCATTTTTCAGTTCTATTTAGTTGTGTCATGTATTTTAGATATTATATTTGCTTTACATTTTCATCTTGATTTTGTATTTGCTGAAATTGATGATTTCCTGTGCAATATCATCTCCATAAATCAAGCTTGTAATATTACTTAACCCCCAAGGAATTGGTCCTTACTGCTATTGATTATTACATTAAAACGACTCATTGCCGGATTATATGAACTTTCGAACTTGTTAAACAATAAGGTTTTTTACCATTAGAGGCAAAACAAAGGAGTACAAGATGGATGTGTTCCCACATTTTAAGTTCCCTTGTTTGCAACTTGCAAGGACTTTTCAGAAGAATGTTTCCCATATGCACTGTGTTTCCACGGGGGCGTTAAACAAAGATTAAATTCTGATGTTGGTCCCTGTACTTCGAGAAAGTTATGTATTTAGTCTCTATACTTTTATTTGATCAATTTTAGTCCCTATACCTTTCAAATTATAAAACTTCAATCCTCACCAAATGATTATTGTTAATTCATTAAGTTAAATTTTGTTATTTTCAAGATCTAATGCACCGAACATATTATCATATGTGTAACGCCATGTGTAATTGAGTTTAATCAAATGAATTTTAACTAATATTATCTGGGTTAAGACTAAAATTTCAAATTTTAAAAAATACAGGACTAAAATTGATTAAATTAAAATATAAGAACTAAATCAATAACTTTCACAAAGTACAAGAACTAATAGTAAGATTTAACCTTAAACAAACACAAGTGGCTCCAAAATATTGACAAAAGTTGAGCATGAAAAGAAAGAGAAACTGATAAAGTGACCGGAAACTAAACCACTTTTATTTTCTCAAAAAGAAAAACCCACTTATGTCAACTTCCATAGGTACGACGAGTTGACCAAGACTTGAATCTTGCATTGGCGGATATTAAAGGATTAATTGGTGTTTAAACCATTTCTATATTTTAGAAAAATATTCACTCAATTACTATCGTTATTAAAATTTAATCTTCATCTGTTACATCACCAATGAAAATCATTTTTTATTGACAAAATAACAAATTTAGCTCTCCAATAATTATATATTCTATCAAATTTGTCTTAATTTTAAAATTTAACAAATTTAACCCTTAACTTTATACATTCTTTCAATTTAGTCTTGATTCATAACATTTTAAAAAAAACTTTAAATATATATATTTAAAAGTTTATTTTTGATTAAAATACATAAAACTTTATAAAAACAAATACAAATTATAAATAAATGAATACCTTTTTTCTATTTTTTAACATGATTTTTATTTGACTAATAATTTTATAAATAAAATAATTTAAGTGAAAAATCCATAAAAAGACTTAAACATATTCAACTTTTTTCTTTTTTTTCAACATTAATGACGCCATGTTCACGTTGGTTTAAAAACTACTGCTGGCGAGTAAGCACAATTGAAGATATACATGTAAGAATGAAGTTCTAGAGATCTTGTGAGTGGGAAGTCATGTTGGCAACTCCACAACAAATTTTTAGTTGAACTAATTAAGGAACAAAACTAAATGTATAAAAAATAAATTATTATTTATAAAATAAAAATAAAAGAGAACAATTTGAATATTGTTTAAGCGTTGTTTATCAAAAAAATATATATGAAAATGTAAAGTTACATCTATTTAAAAATTTAGATACAGTGTGATCCAATTCAATCTAAAAGTTGATATTAAGTTTCAAAAAGAACATGTTATAACCTTGAATAATGCCGAATCAAGATTTTTTGAGGAATGTGGGTCATCAGCTATTTTTTCAACAAGTTGAAGTTAAAAAACATATTTCCAAGCTTATCTATCCTGACCCACATCAGCAGATAGATGCACCATTGCGATAATACAAGTACCAATATTATCAGGAAGAAAGCTGCATAAACGAGACCAATCCCAGTTGCCACTAGCCGTCACCACATCACACACACGTAGGGTATCATCAAGTTGCCCAACTCCTTGAAATAAGCTCCTTCACTGTCTAACTTGACAAACCCAAACGTCATTCCAGAAATTTGTCAAATGCCCATCATCTAATGACCAAAACACATTTTTTATCACATCCGACTACACTTTTGTCAAAGATGTAAGAGCAAATGCTTTTAGAAATGGCAATCAGCAACACCCCATGAAGTTTATACTTGCTCCTAACTAATTTCACCCACAAAGAGTCAGTGTTGGTTAAAATCTGGAACCCCAATTTCAACAAGAAAATCTTGTTCTGATCAATCAAGCTTCGGATTCCCGAACCTCCGAATTCAAGCGGTCTGCAACATTCACTCCATGAGACAAGAGCTGGTCTCCTTCACTCCAAAGTTGAGCCCCAAATGATATTACGAACAATCTTTTCAATTTCACTGCAAATAGAAATCAGAATACGAACTGTGCTCATAAAATAATTGGGGATAGCAAGCAGAACTGATTTTGCCAAAGTTATTCTGCCTGCTAAAGAGAGCTTCCTAGCTTTCCACCCATTCAACTTATTCCGAACATTACTCACTATAAAATCAAATGAACTCGTTGTGACTATTTTACGCAACAAAAGCATACCAAAATAAATACCCAACTCCTCAATTCAAACCATACCAACACCATTGCAAATCAAATATGCTAATAAGCAAGTGTATTAGGAAAAAAAAATATCTGAGATTTCTTTTTATTCACCTTTTGACTAGAAAAATGGCAAAATAAACTGAGAATTTTCACAAAAGAAGAGAAGATCGTCCACAAAAAAATAAATGAGTTAGAGCAGGAACCCTTCTTGAAAGAAATAATGGAGACCATCTTCCGTGTTTGACTGCTTCATAGATAAGACAAAAATATGTTGAAGGTTGAAATTGAAAATTTGTAACTGGACTGAAGTAATTGTGGCAAGACCATAGCTAGTTAAATATAAATTTTCCTCTCAAATTAAAAATATCAGCTCATGAGTGGACTGAAGTAGCCAATCGATGATTGGTCCCCTTTGGAAATCTACGCGTATGAGTCATGACCTACTTCTCTAGGACGAAACCGCATAGTGATAACTACCCTATCAAAAAATTAGGATGGAAAATTCATTCAATGTATTAACTCTCAAAACTCATTAAACCATATATATAAAACGATATGCTCTGCAATCTATAGAGACATTATACCATTTAGGCCTCAGCCATGGTCGCCATTTCATTTCTTTTCCTTGTGTGCTTCTTTTCCTTTCATTTCCATGCAGTAGCTCAACGAAGGAACTCCACTATACATTTGGGCTCATTTTTGACACCCACGACCACCGGAAAATCCGCATGGCTATCCCCTTCTGGTCTCTATGGCTTTGGGTTTTATCCCCAAGGTAAGGGCTATGGTGTTGGGGTTTTCCTTGCTGGAGTTCCTCAAAGGACAGTGGTTTGGACAGCCAACCAAGATGCTCCTCCTGTTCCAAGCACTGCTAGCTTGGTTCTTACAACCGATGGAAGGCTCATTCTTCAGTCACCGCCAAGACGAGACATATACATCGTCACCGATGCTTCTCAGAATATTGCTGCAGCTTCGATGCTTGATACTGGCAATTTCGTTGTATTCAACTCTGACGAGGACATTATATGGCAGAGCTTCCAATATCCAACCACTAGCATTCTACAAGGACAGCGTCTCTCAGCAGGGATGGAGCTGTTCTCTAGTGTCTCGGAAACTGACCAGTCAACTGGTATATTTCGTCTTAAGATGCAGCATGATGGAAACTTGGTACAGTACCCTGTGGATACTCCTGACACAGCACCTTATTCTTATTGGTCATCCTTTACAGATGGTAAGGGAGATAACGTGAGCCTGAATCTCGACGATGATGGTCATTTGTACATGCTCAATTCAACAGGCTTCAACATAAAGGATCTAAACACAGGAGGGTACGATGATACAAATAGAACAATTTATCAGATGAAAATTGATTCCGATGGCATCTTTCGACTCTATTCTTACAGACTCGATCGGAACGGCAATCGATCAGTTATATGGTCATCTACGTCAGACAAATGTGCACCCAAGGGTCTATGTGGGCTTAATGGTTATTGCGTTGATGTAGATAGAGAAGCTAATTGTATATGTCTTCCTGGATTTGCTCCAGTTATAGAAGGAAATTTCACTGCTGGCTGTGAGAGGAATTTCTCCAGCGACAGCTGTAAAAACGATGATGGGAAAATCCAGAATACCATTCAGGCAGCTGAAAACACTGTATGGGAAGATACTGGATATTCTGAGGTGACTTCAACAACCAGAGAAGAATGTGAGACAGCATGTTATGAGGATTGCAACTGTGAGGCTGCCATGTTTAATGATGGAAAATGCACGAAGCAAAGGCTTCCTTTGAGATATGGGAGAAGGGATCTTAGCAATTCAAACGTCGCTTTGATCAAGGTAGGTATATATTCATCCATTAATGAACCAAGAAAACATGCTGATGAACCTAAAGATGGGAATGGGAAAGTTCATACGGATATTTTAATTATAGGGCTTTCACTGATTGGTTTTGCAATCATGGTGTTAGTAATTTCTGGGGCTTTGATTCTTTGGAGTCGTGTTTTCAGATGCAAAAGGTTTTCTACAGACAGCAACATAAGATTGTGCGAGAACGTTGCTCCTATTTCGTTTAGTTTTGCAGAAATCGTGGCAATGACTGATAATTTCCAGGAAGAAATCGGGAAAGGAGCATTTGGGACCGTTTTCAAAGGAACGGTAATGTTGAATGGTTTAACAAAAGTTGTGGCAGTGAAGAGATTGGACAACATATCAAACCAAGGCGAACGAGAGTTTCAAAACGAGATGCGAATCATTGGGAGAACTCATCATCGAAACTTAGTTCGACTACTAGGATACTGCCATGATGGAGCTAATAGGCTGTTGATATACGAGTATATGATCAATGGATCACTTTCCGATGTACTCTTTACACCCGAAAGACGACCTTGTTGGATCGATAGGGTGGAAATCGCTCGCGACGTAGCTCGAGGTCTCCTCTATCTTCATGAAGAATGCGATACTCAAATAATCCATTGTGACATCAAGTCTCAGAACATACTAATGGACGAAAACGGGGAAGCGAAAATATCCGATTTCGGATTGGCCAAGTTGCTAAAGCCAGACCAAACCAAGACCTTCACTGGGATCAGAGGAACAAGGGGGTACGTTGCACCAGAGTGGCACAGGAAACTACCGGTGACAGTAAAAGCAGATGTTTACAGCTTCGGGATCGTATTATTGGAGATCATATGTTGTCGACGAAGTGTAAATTGGAGCCTCAAGGACGAAGAAGCTGTCCTTGAAGAATGGGTCTACGATCGTTACCAAGCCGGTGAGGTAGGGAAGATAGTAGGAGAAGATGAGGAGGTGGATATAAAACAACTTGAAAGGATGGTGATTGTAGGACTGTGGTGCATCCTGGATGAACCAACACTGCGCCCTTCCATGAAGAAGGTACTGTTGATGTTGGAAGGGACAGTTGAGATCCCCATACCTCCCTGCCCAACTTCATTTTTCAGTTCTATTTAGTTGTGTCATGTATTTTAGATATTATATTTGGTTCACATTTTCCTCTTTATTTTGTATTTGCTGAAATTGATGATTTCTTGTGCAATATCATCTCCAATAAATCAAGCTTGTAATATTAATTAACCCCGAGGATTTGGTCCTTATTGCTACTTATTGTAATATGTGTAATATTGTGTTAGCTTGATATTTTCACATAATACTCACTACAAATCAAATTAACTGGTTAACAACTATTATTTGCATCAAGATTAAAATTTTAAATTTCAAAAAATATAAAAACTTGGAATGATCTAATTAGATAATATGGATAAGCTCTGCAATAGTATGCAAAGTATAGAACTAGTAATTGAGTTTAATAAAAGAATTTAACAGATAGTACTTGGGTTAGGATTAAAATTCCAAAATTTGAAAAGTATAAGGACTAAAATTAATCAAATTAAAATACAAGAACTAAATTTACAACTTTCATAAAGTACAGGGACTAAGAGCAAAATTTAACCTTAAACAAACACAAGTGGTTCCAAAATATTGACAGAAGTTAAGCATGAGAAGAAAGAGAAACTGATAATGTGGCCAAAACTAAACCACTTATATTTTCTCAAAAAGAAAATCCCACATATCTTAACTTCCATAGGTACGACGAGTTGACCAAGACTTGAGTCTTAATTGGCATTTAAACCGAAGAAGCCAAGACTCAAGAAGACCGGGCAAATTTGATCTTTTTTTAAAAGTCTTTGCTCTATTCTCGTTACACGATAACAAGCAAAGAGGGGCAGCTGTACAGTCCAAATTTTACCCGGCCCACTAAACCATAAATAAGCCCATTAAATCAACTCAAACATCAAACACAATTAAACCCAGCCAAAATTACAACCCAATAGGCCCAAAATTAAAATAACCCTAAGCCCGATAAGCCCACTACCTAAACTAGTTTCAGCAAAGGAAACCTTAGCCACCCTTTAGCGTCGTGCCTCCCTGCTATCGCCCACGTGCCTCGTCTGCACGTTCTTCGCTCGAGGGTTGGCTCCCCTAGCCCGCTAGCACCAAAATGGCCACCTACCTCGTTGACTTCTTCCCCAACCTGCAAACATGACCAAGAAAAGAAAGCAACAAGCAGAGAAATGATAAGGAAACAGTAACCAAAAAAGAGAAAGCAGACAGTAATGAAATGATAACATGTATTCGGCTATATATAGCCAGAAAAAAATGTAATTGCGAGGGGGAGATTATCAAATACAAAAAAGAGATTAAAAAAAATAAGAATAGCAAATCCACAAAGTAGATTAAAAAAAAAAACAAGTTGAGGTTAATGTTATTTCCATTTTCCTTTTTTCTTTCTTTTCTATTTTTTTTCCTTTTTTTCTTTTCGAATCTACTCATACACATACATACATATATGATTTCTTTATTTTTTTTCTTTTAAAAACAGTATATATGTATATATTTATATATAAACATTTTTAAAAAATAAAATTTTACCTTCTTTCGATTTTTGGCCACCGTGTATGGTGGCCGGCGCGGTGGACGACGTCGGTCTTATGATTGGACCACGGCCGGAGTTGGGCCGGACATAAAAGAGGTTGAGAGAGTTTTTAAACCTTTTTTGTTTTGAAGGTTGAAAAATGAAATTGTTTGTAATTTTTTTTGCTTTTATAAGTGGACAAAACGGCACCGTTTTAGTGTGAGTATGCATAGGCCAAAACGACGCCGTTTAGGCCATGACCCGAAATCCGACCCGAATATCCCTCAGGATCCGCGTGTTTTCGCATGGAGGGGAAATTTTCAATTTCGGTCCCTCCGCTTTCTAAAGGCTATTCAATCTGATCCCATTTTTATTTTTCTCTTTTAAATTTAGCCACTAGTTCCATTTTATTTTAATCCCCTTTGGAACGGTGCGTTTAGGAATCTGGGGAATAATTTCTCATTTGATTCTCGTTCTTTGTTCGTGCGTTCAGTTTAAGCCCTCTCCTATTTTCATTTTTTACGACTTATTCCCTTTAATTTCATTTCACTTTCGAATCAACCCTTATTTTATTATAGTTTAGATTTGAAATTCCATTTTACTTCAGATTCAGCCTTCTATATAATTTCAGTTTTTTTTTATTTTGTTATTCTTTTGTATTATTCTTTATTATATATATATATTTCTTATTGTCTCGTATTTCATGTTAAAATTTATATTACTTATATTTAGACATTTTTTTCTATCGTCATTATTACACATATATCTTAGTATGTGTTTATTTACTTATTTACTATTTTTATGTATACGTAATTTTTTATTATTGTTGCTTTTATCATTTTTAAATTTTCACATGATTTGTTTACTTATTTTATTATTATGTACTTTACATTTTACTTTGTTTTTAGTTTACTTTATTTTACCATTTATTTAGTTATATCCTTTTTATAATTTTAAAACTTTAGATTTTATATAAAGTTTTATTTTTATATTGTAGGGCCTAAATTTTACCGGTCCAAGATATAAACCCAAATCACTAAAATTAAAAGGCCCTATTACGAGCCCAATGACCCACATTTTTTTTTCAGCAAAGAGGGAAACCCTAGATTTGCTGCCTCCCTTCAGTCATCATGTGCCCACATTCAACCGCCACTACTCACGTTCTCCACCACCTCACACCACGCACCCAAGCACCATGTCCAAGCCACGTTTGCCATAGCTGCAAGTGTGCACAAAAACAGTTGTAAATGGCTATATAAAGCCACGAATATGTAATGTTTTGGAGATTTTTTTTCCAGAGAAATAGAACACAGATTGAAGAAATCATTCTCGCAAATATACAAAAATCAATAAAAGTAGTAGAATACATTTCAAAGGTTTATCACTGTTTTTTTTTCCCATTTTTATTTTTTTCATTCAAATTCGCATTTTAAATACGAAATATAAGAGTAAGTGGGAGAAGCTCACCGGAGTTGCGTCGCACTCGCACCACTGGAGGGCCCTGCTTCATTGGTCGCAAGCGGTTTTCGGAGAAGTTGAAGGCTTGGCATACAGCGAGGAGCAGAGGGGAGAGCAAAAGGGGGGGTTCTCAAAATTTAGGGTTGTTTTTTAAACAAAGAATAAAATGGTTAAAAAAATGGGTTAAGTAATTGGAATAGAATAGCACCGTTTGGTGCTGGACCCACACATTTTGGCTCAAAGTGGGGGATTTTCGTATTGAGTCCTCCCCTTTTGCACTGACTTGTAATTAAAACCTGTTTATATTTTTTAAAATTGTCCCTGAAACTTGCGCGCCATTTCAATTTAGCTCGAGCCTGGGCACAACGTTTTGGGATTTGGACCATTTGCGCTTTCGGTCCCCGCGCATTGCGCTTTAGCCCTTATCTCACTTTCCATGTTTTTTATTTATTAATTGTCTCTTTAGGTTTGCTCTTATTTCAATTAAGTTTTAGTTCATATTTTATTTTATTTTATATATATTATTTTAATATATATTATTTTAAATTATTTTATTAATTTTGCACTCTTCCAGTTTGCCATTTTATACTTTTTATTTTGTTTTCTCTCCTAATTGTTTTATTTCACAATTTATTTATTTTAAAGTCTTTTTTTATATTCTTATGTGTTCTAAAGATATTTTAATGCTATTGTACATACATTTACATTTTCTTTTAAATTCTAAATATATATCGTTGATTCATACTGTTTTATGTAAATATTGTTCTTTTAAATGTATTTATATGTATATATGTCTTCTTTTGAATTTATTGATGTATATATTATTGTCATTAAATTATTTTATATGTATATTCTCTATAAGAATCTATTTATATAGTTCACTTCCTATAAAACCCTATTTTATTGTTTTTTATTTTTCAAATGCTTTTATTATTTATACTTTTATATATATTATTTATATTAAGTTTTTTTTCATGTATATTATGTATTTAGATAGATATGTATTATTTTGTATATCATTTACTTTTTTTTACATACATTATTCATTTAGAAATTTCATTTATACATTTCTTTTATATATATTATTATCTTTATTTTCCTGGTCTATTTTAAACTTTCATGTAGATTACTTGTTCCAAGTTTTATGTATATTGTTTGCATATTGATAATCCTAAATTGCATTTCCTTTGTATCATTCATTTGTTTATTTGTTTTAAAAATTTGTTATATATTATTTGTGTTAATTTACTTAATATGTCTTTAAGTTCGCTTTTAATTCATTAGATGTTAGTATTGGTATATGTATAATATATGATATGTTGACCGTTGTATGCGTCTAAATTCGTTCCTTTTAAAATTCCACATTATGACTATTCATTTGTATAATATTTTATCCATGTATATTGACTTTTTTTTTCATATATTATGGCATTGTGGTTCAAATTTCAGCATTTTAATCGATATTGGTTGTCTCATTTTTATTCCAAATAAACCAAATAAAAAGCATTTTGAGTCGGTCTTATAATCTATCAATTTTAAAAAACTTCTAAAACAAAAGCAATGTTTGGCGTTTGGAAATTTGGGAAATCTTGCCCTAACGTGCTGGGTTTTGATTTTCTACTTGCCCAAAATAGTCAAATATTCCTTTTAAAATTTCATTCATGTTTTCTAAATTTTAAAATAGGGCAATGTGCTATGTTTGGAAATTCGAGAAATCGTGCCATAACGTGCTGGGTTTCGTTTTTTCGTTGGACCAAATAATTGAATACCCTTTTCGTTGCGTTTTGGAAGTCATGAGGTGATCTCAGTTTTTGGAGGCTTAAAATATCGTGTCCTAACGTGCTGGATGTGGTATTTTATTTCTTTGGAACGAGTGAATCTTAAAATCCAATTCGAGTTGATCACACATTTTTAAAGGAATCGTATTTTGGCAATTTTTTCTTTAAGTTTTCAACGATAGGACGTTAAATAATCAATTGGTACCAATTTTAGGCGTTACGAGGGTGCTAACCCTTCCTTGTGCATAATTGACTCCCGAACCCATTCTCTCAATTTTCGTAGACCTAAAATTATTGTTTTAATAAATCAAATGTTTTATTAAAATTATCAATCTCAAGGTGATCCGATTACACCTCAAATAATTCGTTTTTAAAGTCGATCCCCGTTTTTTTCAAACTTTTAAAAATGGTTTCGACATATATTATTATTTTTCTTAATATTTACATTTTATCGAATTATTATTATTATTATCACTATTATTATTATTTTACTATTATAACTTAACGTATTATTATTACTTTTATTATTATTATTATTATTATTATTATTATTATTATATTCATTAGTCTTTTTTTTGCTTATTATTATTATTATTTTTCCTTTTTTCAACCTTTTCTAATAATTAATGTTCATTTATTTTCTTTTCATGTATTCTTATATTTTATTATATCGTTATTATTTATTTACAATTTTATTGCAATTTTTTATATACATATATATTGTTTTTTTAAATTGTCTTACGAACTATATATTTAAATTTGTTTTTACTAATTGTACATTAAGCTCACTTA
The DNA here is from genome assembly GCF_025698485.1 of Gossypium arboreum. Taxonomy (NCBI): domain Eukaryota; kingdom Viridiplantae; phylum Streptophyta; class Magnoliopsida; order Malvales; family Malvaceae; genus Gossypium; species Gossypium arboreum. Next base: position 4,817,231 of record NC_069073.1, on the reverse strand, counting down.
TTTTATCTATTTTATATTTCCATATGTTGATTAATAACCTTTATATGTTATTTAACTTAGATATTATTATATATATCATTTGTTATAAAACCTATTTTACATACTAGCTATTTTGAATTTTTTTACTATTTTATGTATTATTCATTTTAAGTTTTATAGTATTCATTTTAAACTGTTTTAATACATATTACCTTGAACTATTTTATATTTTACTTTACCTTGTTTCATTTATTTATTTTAGCCCTTTTATATATCGTTTTTGAATTGCTTATGTTTTTATATAGATTATTTATTTTCAAATTTTGATATATATCGTGTACCTTAAACTCTTTATACATATTTTTATTATTATTTATTTTAGACTATATGTTATTTTAGATTGTTATATGTTTATTTTAATTAGCTTCTTTTACTTTAAATTGTTTTGTATATTGATTATTTTAAATTGTTCTATACTACTCACTTAAAATTGCTTTTTATGACATCTTGTTTCAAACTTGTTTTTATGTATTATTTATTTGAAATTGTCTCATTATTTATTTTAAAGGGTTTCATGTTGTTTATTTCATTCTTTTGATTATTAACGTTGATAATTAAGTAACATATGTTATGTGGTTATTGTCATTGTGTATATTATAATTCGTTTGTTTGTATTTTCATATTATTATCACCCATTTGCATAGTATCTTATCCATGTATATTGTTCCATGTTTATTCGCTTTTCATTCGTAATTATCGCATTGTAATTTTCAACTTATTGATCCGAAATTCATGATTCTATTTCAATTCAAGTCAAAATTAATGTGTTTTAAGTCGGTTTTACAATTATTCGTTTGAAAATCCCTTAAAACGAAGGCAATATTTGATACTTGGAAATTCGGGGAATCGTGCCCATCGTGGTGGGTTTCGATTTCCGTTTGTAGCGACGTAAAAAAAAAAATTTGTTTCGCTTGGTCGCTAATTGTGGCGATTTATTGAACATTTGAAAACCAACTTTCGATTTCATTAACAAAGGGAGTCGCCACCGATCCTTTTTTATAGGTGTGATCGGACACCTAATAAAATTATTTTAAAACAAAAAGAAGGCCAAATTTAGGTCTACGTGAAAGTCCGAGAGAAAAATTGGGGTTCGAGTCGATTCTGCCGAGGAAGGTATTAGCACCCTCGCGACGCCCAAAATTGGTATCTCCTAAACATGTGTTGACTTGATTTTCAAAAATACGAGTTCAATATAATATTTAATCGTGATCCGATTGAAAAATGAGAATTTTTAGTTTTCGATTTTTTTTAGAAAGGGTGTCCCGTTTTTTAACACAAGCCGACGAATTTCACCCAACATAGCGATGAAATCGATGGCTTAATATTAAATCGGTACATTGCCTTATTTTTGAAATTAATTAAAACATGAGAAAAAATATTCCTAAAGTGAGAAATTAAAATAGATAAAGGACATAAAAAAATGATATCATTAATGAAAAATATTAACATGGAATACTAGAATATTAGAATAACAATAATAATGATATTTACAAAATAAAAACAAATCATGTACTAATAATAAAATAGGAAAAATGATATATTTGGTAATAATAATATAAAATAATAATATGTACATAAAAATACATATATATATATATGCATATAATAAAAGTATGTAATAATAATGATAATAATATCTACAATAAAAGAAAATATTAGGAAACGTACATAAAAATATATACATAAAAATTTACAACAATAATATAAAATAATGATATGTGCAAAATATATATATATATATATATACATATGTACATAAAATATACACTAATATAATAATAGTTATAATAATACTAGCAATAGTAATAATTTGTAATAATAATATATACACAATATGGTATTTAAAATATATATATATATATATGTATATAATAGTATTTAAGAATATATACATAAGAAATATATAACTAATGGCATTAAAAATATATACATAATATATATAAAATACCTAAAAAAAAAAGAAGGGGAAAGAAGAGAAGGGAGGGGAAGGAAATCCGGCCAAGGGGCGATCACCGACCGATCGTCGGTCGTCATCGTCATGCCGACGCCCACCACCACAGTGGCGGGAAAAAATTTCTTAACAATATATGTATATATAAAGAAAGAAAAAACAACACAAAAAAGAAAGAAAAAGATTCGAAAGAAGAGGAAAAAGAAAAATGCAACCTTTTATTGATGTTTTTTGTGTTCAAAATTTGAAGGATTTTGTGTGTTTTTTTCAATCTTTGTAAAATCCTCCCTCTTTTACATGATTTTGAATGGCTTTTATAGCCATCTTTACATGATTTTCTATTATTATTTTTCTATTTTGTAGGTGGTGGTGGTAGACAATGGGAGGAAAAATGGGAGGAAAAATGGGGCAAGTGGGAAAGTGGTTAGGTGGCTAGGTTTTTTTAGTTTTTTTTTTGTTAGGTTTTTCTTTTTTCTTCTTTTTTTTTTGGGTTAAGTTTTTCTTTTTTCTTCTTTTTTTTTTTTGGGTTAGGTTTTTTTTTGGGGGGCTTAATGGGCTTTTAAATTGGGTTTAATATTTAGGTTTTGTAATGGGTTTGGGTAGATGTAAATGGGTCATGAGTTAAGGGTTTTAGTGGGTTTAGAGGTTTGGTTGGGTTTTGATGAAATCGGGCCGGGCAATTTGGGCTTCTATGCCCTCTTTGCTCATTGTCGTTACAGCGATAATAGAGCAAAGACTTTCAAGAAGACCAAACTTGCCGGTCTTGCTAGGTCTTGACTTGCTTTGGAACTATTCTTGTTTAGTTAGTCCTTTTCAGTCCACCGCATCTTGTAGCTTTGGTTCAATCCACTTGCAAATTCGGAGATATGCCTTGTAGCTTCAATCTGTTCCAATGTAACTTCAAGGATATGAGATTTGTGGCTTCGATCCGCTTCACTGTAACTCGGAAGATAAGATCTACAACTTCAATATGCTCTTCTATCGCTTCGGTGAGATAAGGTTTTGGTCTTCTCTTCTGCGACTCGGAAAGGCAAGATCGATGCCTCAATCAACTCCACTTGCAACTTTAAGGAGACAGAATCGGCGTCTTCAATCGACTTCAATCTTTATTCTCTACTCGACATGTGATCCTGAGCTCAACTCATTTTTCGCAATATGAATTGACTTTCTAAAACAGGCATTAAAAGCGAAATTGAAAATAGCTCAATAGCGTGAGCCAAGGCTCAACTCACCTCTCGCAATATGAGTTGATTTTTGAAACTTAACTTGAAAGGCGATTTTGAAAATACCTCGATATGTGATTGGAGGTTCAACTCACCTCTCGCAATATGAGTTGATTTTTGAAAAGCGAAATTAAAAGACTCAACTCAACTCTCACGAAATTAAAAGCTCAACTCACCTCTCGCAATATGAGTTGAATTTTTTGAAGAAAAAAAAGAATTGAAAATAGCTCAAGACGTGAGCCAAGGCTCAACTCACTTCTCAATATGAGTTGATTTTAAAAAGCAAATTTGAAAAATAGATTTTGAAAATACCTCGACATGTGACCGAGGCTCAACTCACATCTCGCAATGTGAGTTGATTTTTTTGAAAAATATAAATTGAAAAAATACCTCAGTGTGTGATCTGAAGCTCAACTCACCTCTCGCAATATGAGTTGATTTTTTTGAAAGATAGAAATTGAAAATAGCTCAGCGCGTGAGCCAAGGCTCAACTCACCTCTCGCAATATAAGTTGATTTTTTTTTGAAAGGCAGAAATTGAAAAACGGAAATTGAAAATACCTCGGCGTGTGACCTGAGGCTCAACTCGCCTCTCACAATACGAGTTGATTTTTTTGACAACAGAAATTGAAATTACCTCAGCGTGTCCTGAGGCTCAACTCACCTCTCGCAATATGAGTTGATTTTTTTGAAAAACAGAAATTGAAAATACCTCAGCATGTCTTGAGGCTCAACTCATTTCTCACAATATGAGTTGATTTTTTTTTGAAAAACAGAAATTGAAAATACCTCAGCATGTCTTGAGGCTCAACTAATTTCTCGCAATATGAGTTGAATTTTGAAAACAGAAATTGAAATTACCTCAGCGTGTCTTGAGGCTCAACTCATTTTGAACAGAAATTGAAATTACCTCAACGTATCTTGAGGCTCAACTCATTTCTCGCAATATGAGTTGAATTTTGAAAACAGAATTTGAAATTACCTCAACGTGTCTTGAGCCTCAACTCATTTCTCGCAATATGAGTTGAATTTTTTTTTTGAAAGATAGAAATTGAAAATAGCTCAGCACGTGAGCCAAGGCTCAACTCACTTCTCGCAATATGAGTTGATTTTTGAAAACAGAATTTGAAAAACAGATTTTGAAAATACCTCGACATGTGACCCGAGGCTCAACTCACATCTCGCAATGTGAGTTGATTTTTTTGAAAAATATAAATTGAAAAAAAAAAAAACCTCAGTGTGTGATCTGAAGCTCAACTCACCTCTCGTAATATGAGTTGATTTTTGAAAAACAGAAATTAAAAGACTCAACTCAACTCTCGCAGAAATTAAAAAGCTCAACTCACCTCTCATATATGAGTTGAATTTTTTGAAAAAAACAGAATTGAAAATAGCTCAAGACGTGAGCCAAGGCTCAACTCACTTCTCATAATATGAGTTGATTTTTGAAAACAGAATCTAAAAAGATTTTGAAAATACCTCGACATGTGACCGAGGCTCAACTCACATCTCACAATGTGAGTTGATTTTTTGAGAAATATAAATTGAAAAAATACCTCGATGTGTGTCTGAAGCTCAACTCACCTCTCATAATATGAGTTGATTTTTTGAAAGATGAATTGAAAATAGCTCAGTAGCGTGAGCCAAGGCTCAACTCACCTCTTGCAATATGAGTTGATTTTTTTTTTTTGAAAGGCAGAAATTGAAAATACCTCGGCGTGTGACCTGAGGCTCAACTCGCCTCTCAATCTGAGTTGATTTTTTGACAACAGAATTGAAATTACCTCAACGTGTCACGAGGCTCAACTCACCTCTCGCAATATGAGTTGACTTTTTGAAAAAGAAATTGAAAATACCTCAGCATGTCTTGAGGCTCAACTCATTTCTCACAATATGAGTTGATTTTTTTTTGAAAGACAGAAATTGAAAAACGGAAATTGAAAATACCTCGGCGTGTGACCTGAGGCTCAACTCGCCTTTCGCAATACAAGTTGATTCTTTCAAAAACATAATAATGAAAAGCAGAAATTGAAAATACCTCGGCGTGACCTGAGGTTCAACTCACCTCTCGCAATATGAGCTGATTCTTTCAAAAACATAATAATGAAGACAGAAATTGAAAATACCTCGGCATGACCTGAGGCTCAACTCACCTCTCGCAATATGAGCTGATTTTGAAAAAGTAGAAATTAAAAGGTTCAACCCACCTCTCGCAATATGAGTTGATTCTTGACAAACAGAAATTGAAATTACCTCATCGTGTCCTGAGGCTCAACTCACCTCTCGCAATATGAGTTGAAATTAAAACACAAAAATTGAAAATACCTCAGCGTGCCCCGAGGCTCAACTCACCTCTAGCAATATGAGTTGATTTTGAAAAACCAAAATAAAAGGCTTAACTCACCTCTCGCAGTATGAGTCAATTTAAAACTAAAAATACCTCAGCGTGCCCCGAGGCTCAACTCACCTCTAGCAATATGAGTTGATTTTGAAAACAACAATTAAAAATACCTCAACGTGTCTTGAGGCTCAACTCATCTCTCGCAATATGAGTTGAAATTAAAACACAAAAATTGAAAATACCTCAGCGTGCCCCGAGGCTCAACTCACCTCTAGCAATATGAGTTGATTTTGAAAAACAAAAATTAAAAGGCTTAACTCACCTCTCGCAATATGAGTCAATTTAAAACTAAAAATACCTCAGCGTGCCCCGAGGCTCAACTCACTTCTCGCAATATGAGTTGATTTTGAGAACAACAATTAAAAATACCTCAACGTGTCTTGAGGCTCAACTCATCTCTCGCAATATGAGTTGATTTTACTTGAAAAGCATGAATTAAAAACATCAAAATACCAAAACCTGTCCTTTGGTAGAATTCGGGTGTCTTTTCCTTTGATTCAGTGCGACTCTCATTCAAGATTTCTTGCTCTGTTGGAGTACCTGTATATGCCATGTATGATGTTATCATGATATGCACATGTTTGTCTTAAATGTTTTTATGCCTACATGATTATGCAGTGCTCCTTAAGCATGTTTGTCGTATGTCCATTTAGCCACGATTGTTGAGGATCTGTGTTCATTGCTTTGATTCTTGACTTTCTCTTCAGTCCTTATACCTGTCTTCAAGCGTCACGAGTAATCGACATTTCTCAGATATCACTCTTCTGCCCCCGGTTGAACTTTGTCCTTGCGTTGAGGCTCTTATACTTATCAAGTTCTTATCCAGGTAATGCTTAACATTTCTTTTGTTTAGAGTATGTCATTTCACTATTTATCATGAAAATAAACGACATAATGAGATGCATGAAAATGGTCAGGTAGGGACAAAGGGATACCTCACATTTATTTATTTCAAACATGGCAATCAAAGAAAACTAACCAATGATAATGAGAAAGTGTCATAAAGAGAAAACAGATCGCATTTAATGGATACAGATGCTCTAGATATTCAACACACGAACTCTTCCACGTTCCTTCATCTAGAATCTTTTCGAGCATGGCTTCTTGTGTAGAAGATTTTGAGCTTTCCAAAAATGCTTCAAATGCTGTAGTCTCGTTGTTTGTCCCACTGTTCAAAATGCCTTGCTCTTTAAGCCCAGTTTGCTTCATTAGAATGCCCTTTCGGGTTTTCATCCTAATCTTTTGTGTTAATTAAGACGCCCTTTTCGGGTTTTCGCCTTGATCCCCCTTTTTTTTTTTTTTTAAGATGCCCTTTTCGGGTTTTCATCTTAAGCATAATATTTCTTCACAGCATCTGAGTTCACTGGATTCGACGACTCTTTCCCATCCATCTCGGTAAGGATCAAAGCTCCTCCTAAGAATACCTTCTTTACGACATATGGTCCTTTTCAATTTGGTGCCCATTTTCCTCGCAGGTCTTTTTGTATTGGAAGGATTTTCCTCAGCACGAGTTCTCCTTCATGGAATTCTCTTGGCGTACCTTCTTATCATGAGCGCGATCATTCTCTTCTGGTACATCGCCCATGACAAATTGCCCTTAGACGTTTTTCTTGATGAGGTTCAACCGATCATATCGAGCTCGAACCCATTCGCTTCTTTTAACTTTGATTCCATTAAGACTCTCGGTGAGGATTTCAACCTCAATAGGTAGCATGACTTCCATTCTATAGATCGAGAGAAAGGAGTTGCTCCGTAGATGTTCATGACGGATGTACGATATGCATACAAAGCAAATGGTAGCTTCTCGTGCCAATCTTTATATGTCTCAGTCATTTTCCCAATGATCCTCTTGATATTTTTGTTGGCTGCTTCAACAGCCCCGTTTATCTTTGGGCGATAGGGCGAGGAGTTATGATGCTTTATTTGGGCGCTGCACACTTCTTTCATCATCTTATTGTTCAGATTCGTGGCGTTATCTGAAATGATTCTTTCAGGCAAACCATATCGGGAAATGATTTTCTTTTTCAAAAACTTGCAAACTGCAGTCCTCGTCACATTAGCAAACGAAGCGGCTTCTATCCATTTTGTGAAGTAATCGAAAACCACAAAAATGAATCGATGTCCATTTGATGCTTTTAGAGAAATTGGCCCTATAACATCCATGCCCCACATAGAAAAAGGCCACGGAGAAGTCATGACATGAAGGGGTGAAGGGGCTACATAAATTTTATCGCCATAGATTTGACATTTGTGGCATTTTCTGGCAAAATTGATGCAGTCATTTTCCATTGTCAGCCAATAATAACCGAGTCTCATGATCTTTCTGGCCATATTGAAACCATTGGCATGCGTTCATAAATTCCCTCATGGACCTCTTCAAGTATTTTTCCGCTTCAACATCATCCACACATCTCAAAAGCATCGATCCTTTCCTCTTTTATCAGGATATCACCATCAAGAACAAATCCATTGCCATTCTTCTAATTGTTCTTTTATCGTTCTCATTCGCTTGTTCGGGATACCTTTGATTCTTGATATATTCTAAGATATCATGGAACCAAGGCCGTCCGTCTACTTCTTTCTCAATGCTACAACAGTGTGCAGGGACCTCGTATATGCTCATTTTGAGGGGCATTATTTCTGCTTCTCTACTTGCTTTGAACATTGAAGCCAAAGTGGCCAGGGCATCAGCCAGTTGGTTCTCTTCTCGTGGGAAGTAATGAAAAGTTATTTCTTTGAATTCCTTGATCAATCCAGCCACTAAATCACTGTACTTAATCAATTTTGAGTCCCTCACTTCCCACTCTCCACAGATTTGGTAAATCACTAGGGCTGAGTCCCCGTACACCTCCAAGATCTCGATGTTTCGTTCGATAGCTGCACGAAGACCCATGATACAGGCCTCATACTCTGCGATATTATTGGTACAGAAGAAGTTCAGTCTTGCGGTGAACGGATAATGATTCCCGTCTGGTGATACCAGGATTACTCCAATTCCATGCCCTAGAGCATTTGATGCACCATCAAAGCACATCTTCCATGACTTCTCTCGGATTCTATTTCTGTGATACACATTAAGTTTTCGTCTGGGAAATCGAATCTTAAAGACTCATATTCCTCTGTCGTTCGAGTTGCTAAGAAGTCATTATTGCGCTCCCTTTTATCGACTTCGATTTACATAGGCAATGTCATATTCGAAGGAGGATCTCGCCATCGCGCCATTCTTCCCGATAGTGCCGCGATTCCATCATGTATTTTATTGGGTCCACTTTGAAATTAGCCATGTCGTGTGATACAACATATATTGTCCGAGTCTCCGAGCTACCCAAACCGAGCGCAACAATATTTCTCAATGGACGAATATTTAGCCTCATATTCAGTGAACTTTTTGCTGAGGTAGTAGATCGCTTTTTCTTTCTTTCCTGACTCGTCGTGTTGCCCTAGTATGCAACCCATTGAATTCTCGAACACAGTTAAATACAATATCAATGGTCTTCCCGGCATTGGCGGTCCTAGCACTGGAGGATTAGAAAAATACTGTTTTATCTTGTCAAAAGCCACTTGGCACTCCTCGTTCCATTCTCCGGGATTATGTTTTCGAAGGATTCGAAAGATTGGGTCGCATTGGTTGGTAAGTTGAGCGATAAATCGGGCGATGTAGTTTAATCTCCCTAAAAATCCTCTGACTTCCTTTTACGTGCGCGGGGGTGGTAACTCTTGAATGGCTTTTATTTTATCTGGATCAACTTCAATGCCTCTCTCGCTGACAATGAAGCCAAGCAATTTTCCTGAGGTAGCCCCAAACGTACATTTGGATGGATTGAGCTTTAGCTGAAACTTTCTCAGTCTGTCGAACAACTTCTTCAGGTTCGCTACATGCTTTTCTTCCCCTCGGGACTTAGCAATCATATCATCGACGTAGACCTCTATTTCTTTATGCATCATGTCATGGAATAACGTTACCATAGCCCTCTGATAGGTTGCCCCAGCATTCTTTAACCCGAATGGCATCACCTTGTAGCAGAACGTTCCCCACATTGTTATGAAGGTAGTTTTCTCCATATCTTCCGGGGCCATTTTGATCTGATTGTACCCCGAGAATCCATCCATGAAGGAAAACAATGAATGTTTTGCCGTGTTATCCACCAACGTATCAATGTGTGGTAAGGAAAAATTATCTTTAGGACTTGCTCGATTCAGGTCACGATAATCCACGCACATTCGTACTTTGCCGTCTTTCTTTGGTACCGGGACTATGTTAGCCACCCATTCTGGATATTTGGAGGCTTGTAGGAAGCCAACATCAAATTGCTTCTTGACTTCCTCTTTTATCTTCAACAACATCTCAGGCCTCATCCGTCTTAGCTTTTGTTGAATAGGCTTGCATTCTGGCTTTAATGGGAGCTTATGGACCGCTACATCTTCATCCAATCCTGGCATGTCCTGATATGACCATGCGAATACATCTTTGTATTCGCGGAGTAAAGCAATCAAATTATGCCTGGTGCCCCCTGAAATAGAAGTCCCAATCTTCACTTCTTGCCTCCTTTCTTCAGTTCCCAGATTTATTGTTTCAACAGATTCTTGATGAGGCAAAATCTGTTTATCCTCTTGTTCCACCATTCTTAGCAAATCAGGAGACGAGACATAGTGTTCAGCGTTTTCTTCGGCTTCGAATTCTCTTAAACAAACAGCCTTCTCAAAATTGATTTCAGGACTCGTAATGGGTTTGTTCATGCTGTTGACATCTGAGCACCTGAAAGTTGAATGGAAAAAGGAGACTATAGAGGGGCATCCAAGTATTGGAACCAACAAACGAAATGTTATGGCATGGCATGAGGCAAATGTAAGGACAGGCTATGAAATGAGAAAATGATTATGAAATTAGTGATAATGCAAAAGATCATGACAAAATGCATTTTCATTGATATTCATTTGAATGATAAAGAGCGAATGCAAGCTCTTACAAAAGAATTCTATTATATCTAATGACACAATAGAATGTTAATGTTTGAGCATTACTCTAAAGACTTATAAACTACAAGAAGGTCCTCGGCAATCCAATTGTTCATCATGAAATCAGGGGGACAAAGGCGTATCCTTGAGACATCTTTACTTGTGTCAGCTCCTTTGTCAATGACATTTATATTGATGTTCTGAAAACCCTTTTCGATCATTAACATTGTGCCTTGTGCATTGTCCTGCCTCGGGTATATCATTCCCACAGACGTAAATGTTCTTGACAAAGGAGGGAATTCCATAGGCTCCCATTCTGGTTCTCGGCCTTTCTCAATCTTTCAATTTTCTCATTGAATTCAGCCTCCATTACTCTAGCTTGTCGGAGTTTTATACGGATGACGTGGTTCCGATCTTGTGGTATTACAACTGCGAATTATATATTTTATCTTCAGCGACCGAGTATGGGATATGCAATGTATGAATGAATGCATGAATGAATGCATGAATGTCAAATGAATGTCAGTCATGAATGAATATGCAAAAATTTGGTGTTAATTTCAAGATAGCCCCTGTTTAGGCATTTCCTTAATCAAAGGAGTATTACACAACGTTTCGGTCACTCGTATAATTGACTCCTCCATTAGAAACCCGTTTTTGGCAACCAATCTTTAATCAACACCTTCCTAATATGATGTCTATAATGCATGATGAAAAACAATAAAGCAAAGACAAACAAACTTGATTAGTAATTTAATACAGGCAGAAAAACATAGAGAACTTCAACAAATCAAACTACCCGACCTAGTTTATTAAACAGACCCAATCCTCTTATATAGAAAGTGAAAATGCAAAAGGCAAGAGGCATTCCTCCCGTGCACTTATTTTGGGGACTACTAAATGGACAGAGGTTCGGCATGGCTCTAGTTAGGTGGCTCGTATGGTTCATTATATGCGGTTTTGGTTCTAGATAGGTACTCGAATTGCCCGTACTATCATCTGCTAAGATTAGCACGGAGCCTCGGTCATAGCCTATCACAGGCTCACGAGTTCAATTCGAGGATTACATTTACTTATGCCTATGCGGAGGACAAGTTAACTCACGAAAGCATAAGTCATATGTAACCGAAAGTATTCACTAGCTTTGTCGGAGGGACGAGTTAACTCACGAAGCGTGGCGTTTACTTTCACTTAAACGGACGGAGCCCGGGTAGAGAGCTCATGTTATGCAACAAAAATGCACGTGCACGGTGTGTGGGGAGAAACTTGCAAACCTTTACGTTTTATTTAAAAAACTAAACCAAAACTAAAATCACAAAAATTTAAAGCTGAAAAACAACCGGATAAAACAAGTTAGAATATATACAACACGATGAAAATCCATGATTTTTTTTTGAAAACAAAAAATTTGAAGATCACGACTAAATGTTAATTTGAACAAGGAACTTTGAAAATTTTGACAACGCGAGTTTAGTTCGACTCGACTCTCAAAAAGGGTCCCAGTGAGTCGCCAAATTGTAGCGACGTAAAAAAAAAAATTTGTTTCGCTTGGTCGCTAATTGTGGCAATTTATTGAACATTTGAAAACCAACTTTCGATTTCATTAACAAAGGGAGTCGCCACCGATCCTTTTTTATAGGTGTGATCGGACACCTAATAAAATTATTTTAAAACAAAAAGAAGGCCAAATTTAGGTCTACGTGAAAGTCCAGAGAAAAATTGGGGTTCGAGTCGATTCTGTGAGGAAGGTATTAGCACCCTCGCGACGCCCAAAATTGGTATCTCCTAAACATGTGTTGACTTGATTTTCAAAATACGAGTTCAATATAATATTTAATCGTGATCCGATTGAAAAATGAGAATTTTAGTTTTCGATTTTTTAGAAAGGGTGTCCTGTTTTTTAACACAAGTAATTTAATTTCACCCAACATAGCGATGAAATCGATGGCTTAATATTAAATCGGTACATTGCCTTATTTTTGAAATTAATTAAAACATGAGAAAAATATTCCTAAAGTGAGAAATTAAAATAGATAAAGGACGCAAAAAAATGATATCATTAATGAAAAATATTAACATGGAATACTAGAATATTAGAATAACAATAATAATGATATTTACAAAATAAAAACAAATCATGTACTAATAATAAAATAGGAAAAATGATATATTTGGTAATAATAATATAAAATAATAATATGTACATAAAAATACATATATATATATGCATATAATAAAAGTATGTAATAATAATGATAATAATATCTACAATAAAAGAAAATATTAGGAAACGTACATAAAAAATATATACATAAAAATTTACAACAATAATATAAAATAATGATATGTGCAAAATATATATATATATATATACATATGTACATAAAATATACACTAATATAATAATAGTTATAATAATACTAGCAATAGTAATAATTTGTAATAATAATATATACACAATATGGTATTTAAAAATATATATATATATGTATATAATAGTATTTAAGAATATATACATAAGAAATATATAACTAATGGCATTAAAAATATATACATAATATATATAAAATACCTAAAAAAAGAAGGGGAAAGAAGAGAGAGGGAGGGGAAAGGAAATCCGCCAAGGGGCCGATCACCGACCGATCGTCGGTCGTCATTCGTCGCCGACGCCGGCCACCGCCCACGGTGGCCGGAAAAAAATTTCTTAACAATATATGTATATATAAAGAAAGAAAAAAAACAACACAAAAAAGAAAGAAAAAGATTCGAAAGAAGAGGAAAAAGAAAAATGCAACCTTTTTATTGATGTTTTTTTGTGTTCAAAATTTGAAGGGATTTTTGTGTTTTTTTTTTCAATCTTTGTAAAAATCCCCTCCCTCTTTTACATGATTTTTGAATGGCTTTTTATAGCCATCTTTTACATGATTTTCTATTATTATTTTTTCTATTTTGTAGGTGGTGGTGGTAGACAATGGGAGGAAAAAATGGGAGGAAAAATGGGGCAAGTGGGAAAGTGGTTAGGTGGCTAGGTTTTTTAGTTTTTTTTTGTTAGGTTTTCTTTTTTCTTCTTTTTTTTTGGGTTAAGTTTTCTTTTTCTTCTTTTTTTTTTTTTGGGTTAGGTTTTTTTTTGGGGGGCTTAATGGGCTTTTAAATTGGGTTTAATATTTAGGTTTTGTAATGGGTTTGGGTAGATGTAAATGGGTCATGAGTTAAGGGTTTTAGTGGGTTTAGAGGTTTGGTTGGGTTTTGATGAAATCGGGCCCGGGCAATTTGGGCTTCTACACCGTTCATTCCAAATAATTGAATGTTACTTTAATATTTCACTCATGTTTTATAAATTCCTAAACAAGGCAATGTTCAGTGTTTGGAATATCGAGGAATCGTGCCCTACCGTGCTGGGTTTCGGTTTTTTCGTTGAACCAAATAATTGGACACCCTTTTGTAATTTTCAACGTATAAACTTTTGGAAGTCAAAATTTATCGTGTTCTCGAGGGAATAAAGGAGTATGTCCTATTGTGTTGGATGTGATGCTTCATTCCTTCGAAACAAGAGACTTTTGACGACCAACTTGAGCTATTTAAATGTTTTCAAAGGAATCATGTTTCAAAATAGCTTCAAATCTCAGACATAAGGACAGTATTTAATCAATTTGGTACCAATTTTGGGCGTAGTGAGGGTGCTAATCCTTCCTCATACGTAACCGGCTTCCGAACCCGTTTTCTCAAATTCATGTAGGCCAAAATTGATTTAAACGGATTAAAATATTTTATTAGGTGATCCGATCACACTTAAACAAAAATTAGATTGGTGGCGACTCCACGTTTTGTTTTCAAAAAGTCGATCCCCATTTTTAAATCCAAAAAAATAGTTTTGACAATTAAGTTTCACAAAAGCAACACAGTATAACCTCGAATGATACCAAATCAACTTTTTTTGAGAAATGTGGGTGATCGAAAATCGAATATAGTTATTAATCAAACTAAATTAGTATTAATTGAATTAATTAAAATTTTTAGTTCTTTAATCAATTAGAATTTTTCAAAAAAAAGTAATCGAATCAAAATATTTTAGTTATTAACCGAAATTTATATATTTTGTTTTTATTAAAATATGTATAAAACATATAAAAAATTGATAATATTCATTTAATCAAATTAACTGAATTAGTAATAGCCTAATACATATAATATATAATATTATTTATTAAGTTTGGTTAATTCAGTTAATTACCTGATTTCTAATCGAATTAACCGTTAACCAAAATTTCAAAAAACTTTTAATCGATCTCCAACCGAACTAGAACTACTAACCGATCGATTAATTGAATTAGATCAATTTAATTTATTAATTCAGTTTTAATCGAAATTTAAACACCTCTAATCACACCAACACGAGTCCATAACTATACCTAAAAAAAAAATTTATCCCACCCATTTTCAAAAGAAAAAAAAAATTGTCCTATCAAATTAAATTATAAACATTTTTTTAATTTATTATCCTTCCAATTACAATTGATTTACCATTAGCATATGGTTGATATATTAATAGTACAAATCAACTTGAAAATTTAACTTGATTAATCTAATTTTACTATGAGCTCATCCAACCTAAACTAGAAATAATCAAAATAAATAAACCCAAACTTAATTAAGTAAATATTTTCGAAAGATTAATAAAAATAATACTTATAAATTAAATTATTATTTTATTTTAATAATAACTCGTAAATGTAATTATCATTGTCTATTATAATGAAATATGCAATTTAGACTTATACCATATGATCTTGAGAAAAATTAAAAACAATAAATATATGATAAAATTATATTTTATCTATTTATTGTCAAGTAAAAGAAATTATCAAAATATGATGAAAAATTCAAAAAATTGATATATTTCAAAATCTCAAAAAATATTTTGATTTTGATTTTATTTTACTTTAAAATATTTTATTTTATTTTTATTCTAATTTATTTAAAATCTATTTTGACAAATTTTTATTTTTATTTTTTACTTATGTTTTAAATTCTAAAAATATAAATGATTTATGCTTATCCTAAATTTTTTAATTAAAATAATTTTATTAACTAAAAAATTAAAATTTGAGAATAAAAATATTATTAACAATAAAATATTTACCATGAACATTTCAAAATAATGTAAATAACAATAATTATTTTTATCTATTCAAAAGTTTTTACTTTTATGGTTTTATATATTATGAATTTATTAATCTAAATTATTATATTTATTAATCTAAATTTATAATAATTTATTTTATTTATTTCAAAATTATTTATGATAATTATTACTTTTATAATTAATTTAAACCAATTAAATAACCTATCTATCTTTGATTTAATTTTATTTTAAAATTAATAAATTAAATTTTATCGACTTTAATAGTGAACTCTAAACCATGCAAGTAACTTGATTTTAAACTAATCTAATTCAACATAAATCCTTGTATTAAATAAAATTTGAATGATTAAACATGAAATGATCATAACCCAATATGTCCTAAACCTAAAATGATCCAACGAGAATTACTCATGGGTTACAATGGTATTACATTTATACATTGATTAATTGTATAATTCATTAAATTGGATCAATGATTATATAATTAGTGTCATAATCATTCAATAACGTTAGTAGCTAGAAGAGTGTATGATTGATCAATACATTTAAACTAATACAAAATTTGAAATTAAACCTCGGTTGTCCAAAATTTTACTATATTTCACTATATGTAATGGACTCCAAAATATGTATACTCAATATTGTGTTTACATGGTCCAATTCAATTATGGATTAATGATTATACAATGAATTATACAATTGATCAATACTTTTAAAAATACTTATACACTACAATGTAATTACCTTCGTGCTTAGATTCATTCAATTAGATCAATGATTATACAATTAATGTAAGAACTCATTCAACTACATTAAAAATTAGAGAAATGTATGTAACGTCCCCTAACCCTATACCGTCACCGGAACAGGGTTACGAGACATTACCAGTCAGTACAGTCCAATTCCGGTCATTAATTAAAATAAATATTCACACACATCCTAGTTTTAAGATGTCGTCCCTTTAATGGGCCCTTGCGGTCCAATATGAACAGTAATTTCAATTCGGGACTAATTTAGAATCACTACGAATTTTTAGTAAATTTCAAAATTCATATTACATACTGTTGCCAACCATAATTTACTCATTTCATCAATACTTTTGCAACCTAAATGACTCTCATTAAACATCCTGGGTACATGCCACTATCAATACTCAACATACTTTACCTTAATGAATTCGGGATCGTCCTGGGATGCTGATTCAACGTACTATCTTTACTTAACCTGCGTACAGAAACAAACCGTACGCTGAGTATGGTATACTCAGTGGTATTTCTATAATCCGAACAATTTATAATATAACAAATACTTAAGATCATAATAACAATTATAATTATTCAATTATATAATAAATTTTATACAAATCATATAATAAACACAATAACATAATTGTTCAATTCTTAACTAAATCCATTATTATTTACTTCATTCTTTCACTTACTACTCGGTATAGCTTTCCTTAATTTACTCACAATTCAATATCATTAAACTATATTCAACTATACACTTATCAATCATATTCTATTTTAATTCATTTCAATAACAGTCAATTTCATTTATATCGATCAACTTACTATCCCTGATAGCTTTCAGATATACATACGATTCATATATCTCAAATCACATTTCAATTCATCAAGTGGCATCATATATCATCAATTGAACTCCAATCATTTCATGAACCTTTGGTTCATATTTTCAATTCATATAAATTTTCAATTCTCAATTCAATTTCTCGTTTCATTTCAATAGCTTGATCAATCAAATTTATTCGGTTTATCTTTCACTTATTTACCCTATTAACAAACCCGGACTTTGGCGGATACACGGATTCAACCCAAACACACATACGGCACATTGTGCCTAAAAGCGGTACATAGTACTGATCAAGATATCGACACATAAAGTGCCTAAAACGACACACGAGGTGCCTGATACGACACACGAGGTGCCTGAAATACGACACATAAAGTGCCTGATCGATAAAGGCCCCAAATCCCGTACACTTCCAGATCCTATGGCGTGCCAATTATATCCGACTTAGCCCGACTAGTTAATAGGGTATTTCATTCACTGTCTCAATTTAATAATTCTTTCATCAATATACCATTCTGATAATCACATATATTCACCCATTTTCACAATTCATACAATTTCATTCAATTCAACAATATATTTCAATTATTCACATTAATTCATAATTCAATACAATTCAATCCACTTTTCAATATCAAATATTCAAATATCACAATCTCATATATTCATATCAATTTCCTCATATTTCTAATCAATATATTTTTCAATATAATATTCATTCAATATTCAAATTTCTACATAAATCATATATATTATATAATTCAATCAATATAAATTCAATCAAAATAATTTCAATCGATATAAATTCAATAAATTCATCGCATACCAAAATCAATCCATTCCAATTGTAAAACATCATAATTCTAACACTAACAATTGCAATATGTATATAAATATAACAAATAATAACTAAGTTCGGATTATAGAAATACAAACCTTAATTTTTGAGCTAGCTCCCGTTGACTTTGTCTTGTCCTTTCTTAGCCGAGATTTCCGGTAGCACATTGACTACGAAATTAATACAATTCATAATCATTAATACATCACTAATTCACATCTTGAGTTACAGAATTCTAAATTAAGATCCGCTAATTTTTCCTGAAACTAGACTTACAAATCTTCTTACAATAAAATTTTCAGAATTTTTGGTTTAGCCATTAAGTACAGTTTATTCTTTAAATTCACCCCTATTCTGCTGTCTAACAGTTTAGTCCCTTCTTCACTAAAAATTAATTATCTCACAGTACAGAACTCGGATAATATTCTCGTTGATTTCTCCTGAAAATAGACTCATTAGGGATTCTAAACATATAACTTTAAGCCTCTAACTATTTTTCTTCAATTTTTGGTGATTTTCCAAAGTCAGAACAGGGGAACCCGAATTCATTCTGACCTTGTCTCACAAAATTCATTATATCTCATAATTTACAATTCAATTGCTTATATCATTTCTTCTATAAGAAACTAGACTCAATAATCTTTAATTACATATTTTATTCATCCTCTAATTCAATTTCTAAAATTTTTGGTGATTTTTCAAACTTAGACTACTGCTGCTGTCCAAAATAGTCTTAGTACAAAATGTTGATTTACTTTAATTTCAATTTAATTCTAACTAAAGTCACTTACTTTTCTATCTTAATTCATACTTTATTTCTACTCAATTTTTAACCAAACTTAGACATAATTATCTATTTTTCATCATAAAACCATAATTTCGAAATTCTTTCAATTTAGTCCTTAAAGCATAAAACTTATGAATCACTTTACAATTCAATCCTTGTATCATTTTTAACTTGAATTTCTATCAATTTAGCCCTTAATTCATCATTTTATTTAACATGGACAATATCTAGAAATCTAATAACTATCAAAATATCAACTTAATTTCATCAAAACTTTGTTCTAAAACTTCTAAAACATCAAAATTAAGTAAAAAGGGCTTGATTGACTTACCTATTAAAGCTTAAAGCTTCAAACCTTGAATTTTCCCTTTTCTCCCCTTCTTTCTTTCTTTTTCTCCCCTGCCCTCTGTTCGTTTCATTCTGTTTCTATTTCCTTTCATTTGCTTCTTTAGTTTATATATATAATATAATATAATATAATATAATTAAAACATAAAGTATGTTTATTATATAATAATATACTAAACATAAAAAATCTTAGATTTTCTTCACGATAAACCGCCTTAATTTATACTTTTTGTATAATTGCCCTTTTAGTACTTTTTATTTTCTTTTAATCTATAATTCAACTTTCACAATTTATTCAATTTGGTCCTTTTACTTAATTACTCTTAATTAAATTTAAATTCACTTAATTAAACTCTAATTAACCACTCATTTTACTTCATAAATATTTTTAATAAATATTTACGAATCCATTTTTCAGAAACGGAGACCCGAAAATACACTTTTTCGGTAACGGTAAAATTCGGGTCATTACATAAAAGTGATCATTACTTTTCAAATCACTTGTAGACCACAATGTTACTACATTCATATATAGACTCAATTTAATTAGTTTTAAAGGAATATATAATTCATAAATACTTTTAAGTTGGTCAAAACATGTATACTTAATGTTGAGTTTACATGGATGATTCAATTAGACCCATGATTGTATGATTAATTATACAATTTATTCGATTGCACTAGTAATTAGAGGAACATACAATTGATCAATACTTTTAAAAATACTTATACACTACAATGCCATTACCTTCCTACATAGATTCATTCAATCGAGATAAATGGTTGTACAATAACTTATTCAATTACGTTAATAATTAAAGAAATGTACAATACATTAATCCTTTTCAAATTACTTGTACAACACAATGTTAATACACTCATATATAGATTCAATTCAGTTGGTTCAATATCATAATTATTCAAATATATGTAGTTAGAGGAATGCATAATTGATAAATACTCTTAAGTTAATCAAAATTTTCCAATTAAACATCTATGGTCTAAAGTTTTCACTATGCGGTATTGAATTCCAAACATTTATACTAAACGCTATGTTTACATGGACTGATTTAATTGGATAAATGATTGTACAAGTTATTATACAATTTATTCCATTGGATCATTGGATCTACGATTAATGTGACAATTCATTCGATTTTGCAAGTAATTAAAGGAATATAGAATTGATAAATACTTTTAAAAACACTTATACACTATAATGTCATAAGTTTCAAACATAGATTCATTCAATTAGATCAATGATTGTTCAATTGATGTCATAATTTGTTCAATTACGTTAGTATCATAGAAATGTACAATTGATCAATGCACTTCAAATTACTTATACACCACAATGTTAGTACATTCATATACCCGATTCAATTGGTTCAATGCATAATTGATAAATACTCTTAAATTGATCAAATATTTAAAATTAATCATTGGTGGTCTAAAGTTTTTATATATTTCACTGTATAGTATTGAATTGAATCATGTATCCTCAATATTGTATTTACATGGATCAATGATTGTACAATTAATTATACAATTTATTCAATTGAATCATTGGTTGTATGATTAGTGTCATAGGTTATTTGATTGCGCCAATAATTAGAGAAATCTACAATTGATCAATATTTTTAAAAATACTTATACACTACAATGTCATTACCTTCATACATAGATCCATTCAATTAGATCAATGATTATACAATTAGTGTCATAACTCATTAACTTACGTTACTAATTAGAGAAATGTACAATTGATAAATACTCTTCAAATTACTACACCTCACTGTTAGTAAATTCGTATATAGACCCAGTTTAATTGGTCTAATGTCATAATCATTCCATTATGTTAGTAGTTAGAGTAATGGATAATTGATATATATTTTTAAATTGATCAAAAAATTAAAGTTAAACATCGGTGGTCCGAAGCTTTGATATATTTCACTATATGATATTTCAATATATAATATTGAATTCCAAAAATTGTAGCCAAAGACTAAATTAAATGAATTAAAAATTGATTATAGAAACTCTAAATGATGAGGGACGAAAACAATAATTTACCTAAAACCCAAAAATCCTTCAAACGAGCAACAAACATCCCGTTTTCTCATGTGAAATTATCTTACTTTTAATATTTTTAAAACGTTTTAGCGTATCCTAAAACTCATCTTTTCTCCCGGTCGTTCATTCCCCTCTCGCTCTCAACTCTTTTTATTCCTTCAATTTCCTTACGTCATTTAGTCTCCCACACAATTTCTCTCCATCTCCTTCATCAAGATTGCCCTACCATCTTATGGCTTCTCCCCTTTATTTTCTTTTTCATTGAAAACTCAACCCATCTCTCAGCAAAAAAGTAGAATTAATTAGAAATTTTAAACAATGTAAAATTCATGCATGTTAGAAGAAAGACTACTTGCGCTCCCATGCCTTTCTTTGTTGTGTTTTTTGATTCGGTATTCCCCTGCAAACTAATTTGATAGAATTTTTTTTTTTTTTTTTTACGAATCAAGATTGAATTGATAAAATTTGTAAAATTGGTGGTTAAATTTGTTAAAAAATTTAGAATTAAGACCAAATTAATAGAATTTGTAAATATTAAAAAACTAAATTTGTTATTATGCCAAAAAAAAGTTTTCGTTGGTGATTTAATGGATGAATGATCGAAATATTAAAATTCGATAATGTTAGAGAATAAAATAAAAATTTTAATATTAACTTACTAAAATAGACACACACCATAATTGGGTGACTATTTTATAGTTTATTTTTTATTAAACTATTTTTGTTGAGGATTATCTAAACTATTTTTTCTTTTGAGTATATCCATCAATCTATAAGATGTCTTGATTTAATCATATACCAACACATGATAGAAAAGTCACATAAACACCATTTTTTAATTGGATAGTTTACGTTTTTTCCTTTCCTTCTTTTTTGGCATTTCCATCAATCAACTATTAACTATCGATATTCAATAATAACTTAAGTTGGGTTTGGATAGACAGTGAAGTACGGTGCATTTAACTATCGATAGTATCTAATCTCACCGCCACTTAATTTTTGCACTAATCGCATTTTTACACTAATAATAAGTAAACATACTGCCCATTCAAACCCACCCTTAATTATATAACAACACATGACAAAAAATCCACGTAAATACCATCTATTAGTCGAATGTTGAGTAATGTTGATCAAACATTGACCCACATTGAACGGGCGTTGACCAGCATTGATCGGTAAACTTTTAATTGAATTTTTTAAATATATATATTCAAATTATTTGTAGTTTAGCTTAGCCTCGAGATCAAATCAATGATAGATGACTTCTCATTTTCTTATTCGTAATACATGTACCTCAGTCCCAGTGAAGGTTGTCAACTAGTGAGACTTTGAACATCAATTGTGTAGACACAATTTATCATCATGCATCATGATTGCCACTACTATCCTGATTAGATAACTGTTTTACAAGTGAAACGAGCCATAAGGTAACTCCCCCTATTTGAGTTTTACGAGAATTCTCATGTTGAATCCAGGAAGCAACCAAGTATCATCCCTGGCTTGAACTAACCATCTTACAATAACTAGCACTTCAAAAGGTGTCTCTCCATCGCTAGCACTTGGACGCTTTGTTCAAAGCATCAAATACACTCTGTAGAGTGATATCCTCAACAACTACCACCTTATCTCTTGATTTAGAGCCTGAACCTATTGAAACTTGCCTTCTTTTCACCCCTAAAACCTGCCATTTGGGAACAATTACAAGTATTAAGAAGAATGAAAAGGGAGACAGTGCATTGAAAAAGAGCAAAATACTTCATGGAGAAATATGATATGAAGTTTTTGGATAACAGTATCTAAATAACTCCAGATTTCTATGACAACATCATCCATGACAAAAAGTTGCACTTCATATCAATATCCACTCCAGTGAAGATGCATACATATTATTATATGAATCAAGGATGGAAACAGGGGCACATTCTCCAAGACCAGTTAATTATTCAACAAATTCAATTTAAAGAACATGGTGTGTGAACAATTTAGAAGTTCACTGTTATGAGGAAGAAGAAAAGGATGCCTTTGTATAATCATATAAGCAGTAGAGATGAATATATACACACTAATTTTCCGAGAAGAATTAAAGCTCACAGTCACAATCATCAATGGCATCCAAGTAAACATATCCTGGGTATTTGGGCAGATTCATGGATCTATATTACCTAATGTAGTTCCGGACCAATATTTTAATCTCATTTGTGGTCTAATTAGTCCAATACTTGTTTCCGCAGTGCTACAAACCTTTTTCCAAGCCAAGATATTTACAGACTCTTCTCATCCTGCACTAAATGAACTGTGATGGACACAACGAATGACACATGTGACGCCTACACAAAATGAATGTACACTAAATAAATCAAAAGCTAAAAGTTGCTGATCTTTCCTATCATTGATATGGATGATTATAGTGGAAGCCTAATGGAACCGGAAGTTCTAGGTGAAACCCTTGAATTCAGGGATGCAAGCAATATAGAAGGCAAATGCTCCTAGAACAGTAAGCAGATTTTGGTATTAAGCCAATAGACCTTTTTTCTCAGGGAATAGTTCCTTCTCCCTGATATTTTAGCAATAGGAAACTTAGAGAAGGAAGCTGAGTGATTTCTAATTGGGCAGGTACAATTCAAGGTTTCCTAATAAATTGATTCATTTTCTTAAAACAAGAATTCAATCTCACCAAATTATGACTATAGCAATGTAATGTTAGCTACCTAGTTGGAAAATGAGTTTCATATTTGGAGTCAATAGAGGAGATAAACAAAAAAAAGTTACAAATTTATATTGATATTTTACAAGATATTCATGCAAAGAAACCAAACTGAATTCCTGGAAAAAAAATCAATGAAGGAAAAATACTTGAGGTAAAAAAGCAAAGAACAGACCGAGCTGATATAATCAAGAAGTGCAGCGTTAGCTTCACCATCTTTGGCAGGCGCATCAATCTGGACCCCTACAGAGTCGTCGCTGAAATCTGGGCTGACCCCAAAGTTTTAAAGAAAATAAAAGAAAAACCCATTAAGGTAAAGAATGGGATCGTGAATGATAACAAACTTAAGGATGTTCAATAGAAAATAGTGGGAAAAAAGAGAGAGAGTAGCGGACCGGTGATGGAGGAAGATTTGGCGCCGGGTTTGGCGTGGATGGTGATGGCAACAGACGAAGGAGGAACCGAGCGGATTGAAGATGGGAACTTGGTGTCATTTTCAGAGGGCTGCGATGAGTCAGCTTTCTGGGTTTTGGCTTTTCCCTTCTTTGCTGGAGCCATTTAACTTTTCCTTCAATTCGAGAATAAAGCCATAGATCATAAGCACCAAGGGAAGCAAAGGAGAAGAACGGGTCTCCTCCAACCAAACGGGTGGGTTTGGCGGATTCGGATTGAATTATCTTTGGATTTATATTATTTTGGGTTGGGAGCACACCTGTTGATGGGCTGAGTTTTTTTGTATGAATTATTTTGGATTATAATTGATTTGGGTCAAATAGTTAAATAATTTTGAAATTTTGTAATAATTAAAATTTTTTAATTTCTCAAAGTATCTATCGGATCGAGCCTAGTTATTAATTTTTCGCATTTTATAGGTCCACTAAGAGTGTTGATCATGAGTTTTGAAGTTGTTCCATACCCAAAAGGGTATAATAGTTTAATGTTTCTATTGAGTATTAGCTTATTATATTAGTAATTTCTCCATTTTTATTTTATTTTAATTATAACGATTAATTCTATTTTAAATAATAAAAATAAATTTTAAAATTAACATATATTTAATTAAATATAAAATTATATAATAATTTAAATTTTACTATTCAGTATTAATATATTATATTTATAATAAGGCCAAACCTTGAGTAGAATTATTTTCTAGCCTAGATGAAACTCAATTAGGCCTGAAAATTTTTGTTCTATGTATAAAGGCCCAGACTAGAGCCTACCAACTCAAAAGTTTTTTATGTGGCAAAATGACCCATTAGTCCAATAGGTCACTATCCAATTATCTTATGGTAGTCCATTAGGCCGGGTTAGGGTCGTAAACCCGCCCTTATATGTGGCCATTAGTATGGAGCTACTGTATAAACTCATGTACTGTAGGCAAGTGATAGTTTTACACATATTACATAAACTCATCAACTGGCTACTGCAATACTGCTTCTTACAATTGGATAATCTGTTCCTGTAAGTAAATTCTTCATACTTTGTGTTTAATGATCAGACTTAAATCACCATTTCATTAATATATGATTTGAGTAATAATAATGCAACTGAATTTTCATACTAACAAACCAGTACATAAGCCAAGCCTATCATAGGAGGACACTACAGGAAGCATTTTACATATTTTATTGACAACTTACACATATACTTTGAGTGAAATGATTGATTGTTGGATCATCACTTGAACTAGATGAAGGAAGCAGTTGGACATGGAGGAATACATATATCAGTGATCCCTTCCAGCATCATTACTACAGTCTTGATGGAAGGACGAAGAGCTGGTTCATCTTGAATACACCAAAGTGCCACCATCACCATTCTTTCCAAGCTTCTTTTATCCACTTCTTCACCAAGCATTAGCTTATCCAACTCCTTTTCAACCAAACATCTATACACCATACTTGATAGAATGACCTCCTCTGGTTTTGATACATTGGTGTCCAAGTTCCGTCGGCAAAACACAGTCTCCAACAGCACAACTCCGTAACTGTAAATGTCAGCCTTCACTGATATTGGAGTATTTTTCTGCCACTCTGGTGCCATGTATCCTCTAGTTCCCCTTACACCTGTGAACGTCCTTGTTTGATCTCCCATCAACAGTTTTGCCAGCCCAAAGTCTGAAATTTTAGCTCTCCATAAATCATCCATCAATATGTTTTGCGGCTTTATATCACAGTGAATGATTGGAGTCTCACACTCATCATGCAAATAGAGGATTCCTCTAGCAACATCCAGGGCTATTCTTGTTCTTTCATCCCAATCTGGGGGCTTTGTTGACTTGAAAAGTAGATCTGCAAGGGAGCCATTGCCCATGTACTCATACACCAATAGTCTCTTGGAATCCTCAACACAGTATCCCAAAATTCGAACTAAATTCTTGTGGTGAGCTCCACCAATTGCTCGCATTTCTGCTTGGAACTCTTTTTCACCTTCTTCCACTAACTTCTCCAGTCGCTTCACTGCAATCAACTGTCTTCCTCTGTTTAAAGACCCTTTGTAGACTGCTCCAAAGGATCCTTTACCCAACTCTTCTTTAAACCCATTTGTTGCTCTCTTTAGTTCTTTGTATGAAAACAATGTCAACGTCAGCTCTTCCGTTAGGCCCAAATTTCCAAGTTCCAACAGCCTTTTGTATCTTAGAACTCGAAATTTATAAATGTATACCCCAGAGATTGTAAGCAAAGCACATGAACATGCAACAAAACTGAAAGTTAGAAGAATTAGCACCGTCGTATTCTTCCGTTTGATTAGGACTTTGGGTGGCTTTAATTCAGAGGGAACAGTGTCGTTGTCTGCTTCAAGGCTTATGATTCCCACCTTCAATAAAACTGTAGAATTCACTTGGGCATCAGGATCTCGTAGCAAATACCTGAGTGGAAGCTTTTGTTTCCTGCAAATCCCATTGTCGAACTGTGCTGCCTCACAATTGCAGTCTTCCAAACATGTTCGGCTGCACGCATCCTTGGACAATCGCTCTTTACCGTAAAAACTGCCCGTAGTCCATTCAAGACCTGGCATTGAAGTCATGTTATAAAAGGGTATATTGGCCTTCCCTCCTTTACAGTGTGCTTCAGAATAATTTCTCTTGCAGCCGAGGTTGTTCTGAAGAGGATCAATAAAATCAGTCCCGGGAAGGCATGCACAGTAAGGTCGGTTATCATTAAATGTGCAATAGCTGTTGAGACCACAAAAGCCTCTAACTTTACAGGAGTTTAACAACGCCCTCAATAGTGGATAAGTCTGAAACCCACCATCTCGCTCAAACAGATACGCATATAACCGGAAATTCCCATCAACATCAAGACTTGCACTGAAAACAGTACTGTTGTTGTTGCTGCTGCTTTCGTTGTAGTCATTGTAGGTCGGCTCTGGATAAAAGGAAAGATTAATTGTCTTGTAGATGGACGAATTATCGTTGTTGATGAGTTGGAGGAGGCCTGTGGCGTTAAGAAAAAGGCGGAGCGACAAGCCCATCCCGAAAGTATTTGTGCTCCAATAGGCATTTATAGTAGAATCTTCGGACTGTCGAGGGTATAGAACGAGATTACCATCTAGTTGCATACTTAGATGAAACCTTCCAGGTGAGTGATCATTCTCTGATGAACTGGAGATCAACTCGTGATTAGTTAATAAAGTCTGACCACCTAAAAGGGTATCTGTAGGTTGCTTGAAACTCTCCCAAATGGTATGATTGTCTTTGTTGTAGAGCACAAAATTGCCTGAATCTAGCATGGAGGCAGAGAAGACACTGATAGCCGAATTGTTTGGAGACGCAATAACATTCTTTTCTCCGCTCACAGCGATCGAAAGAAGCACACCGTTTTCATTTAATATCAGAGTAGCATTCGAAGTGACCGGCGGATCATCACGATTCGCTGTCCATACAACTTTGTTGTCGTTCTTTCCTCCGCCGTCTAACCAAACTCCAACAGAAAGGCCACCGCCTTGACTGTAAAAGCCAAATGCAAAGCGACCAGAAGGGGAACGCCATGGGATGGATTGAGTGGCCGAGGAAAGCGAAGATCCCAGCGAAATGATGCTGCTTGACTGCTTCACGCAGAGAGAAGAAAGGAGCAAGAGAAGAGCCCACACCCAAGCCATGGGAAATATGGTGGTTCTCTCTTCTATTTTTGAAGTGATGACGAAATAATAAATATAAGTTCTTTTTTTTATGCAACCAAATTAAAAAAAAAAATTGTTTAATTTTCTCATGTCATTGGTACATAATTTTGATAATTATTTTATATTGAATCTTAAATCTCGAACCCCAAGATTTAGGGTTTGGATTCAAAATTTAAAGTTCGAGATTCGATTTTGAATTTAGGTTCAAAGTTTAGGTTGAGGGTTTAAAAATTTGAGGTTTATGATTTGAATTTAATGTTTAAGGATTTGGGGTTTGTGTTTAGGGTTTAAGGATTTAAAGTTATAAGTTTGAGTTTGGGGTTTAGAATTCTAAATTCAAGGTTCAGAGTAGAAAAACTATCAAAATTATGTGTTAGTGACGTGAAAAAAATTGTTGAAAGGGATCATGAGTAATGTGGTGGAAATGATTAATAAGATAATTTCTCTATAGATGAGAGTATAACAATAATTTAGCTTCTTTACATTGTGATGGTGCAGCAAAATTTTATTGATGCTTAAAAACCTTAGTTTTTAGGATCATCGTAATGTAAGTTATTTTCTTTCTTTTAATAGTTAGTTTTTAATTATTTTAATTTTATTAATATTATATTGAAATCATTTAAAATTTTTAGTTTTTACATTTAAATTTTATTTTAAGTTATTTATTTAATATAATAAAAATTAAATTAGTTAATTAATTGAAATATTTAAATAAAATATATCAAAATTATAATACTATTAAAATATATAAAAATAATTTAATAATATTTATTTTTATTAATATTCTTAAGGTGAGCTTGAACTATCCATAGTCTCTCTCTAACCATAAATAAGAGGTTAATGTACTTAAATACACTCGAACACACGTCCTCTTGTATTGATAACATTATCCATGTCAATCGAGTTATAACTCCATCAACCGAATATTAAAATTTCTAAAAGCACATCTTTAGATATTTTGTTATATACCAAAATTTCTAAAGGAATATCAATATTTTTATGAAAAATCATTAGGATTTTTTATATACCAAAATCTCATTCCTAAATCCTAAACTAAAATGTATTATCAAATACCACCGTTTCTAATAACGTATCCTTTTATATTTTGATAAATACAAAAAATTTTATGGGACTGTCAACATTTCTAAGAAAAAATCATAATAAATTTAGGACGTACTAAGGTTGAAAATAAGCAAAAACGACACAAAAGGAAAATATATTGTGATTTCCATACCTTGAAATTGCGATACCTCCAACAGTATGGAAAGATGGAAGACACCCTCAAAGAAGACCCCCAATGTTCGAAACTGCCTGAGGAATCGAGATATCCTCTTCTAGGTATCGCGACACCAACATTGTGAGGGGGACAAAATTGGATAAAAAGAGTAATCTTTTTAATTGATGTATAGATTAGAGACCTTTCACTTATCACATTATAATTGATGTATAGAGCACAAAATGTTTTTCTTTTTAACAACCAGATAGTTTCCACAATGATAAATATTGAAATTTTAATTTAAAAATTACTCCTCTAATTATTATTAATTACATGAAAAACATAATTAAAATAAGCCCAACTTCAAAGTTAAAAACACTAATTAGTAACATGGGGAAGTGATGTAGATGGAGGGATCGGTACATTCATTGTTCCTTCCAGCATCAAGATCACATTTCTCATCAGTGGACGCAAATTGGGATCATCTTGAATGCACCAAAGCCCCACCTTCACAAACCTTTCCACCATTTTCATGTCCACTTCTTCTTCACCTTCCACGAGCTTATTCAACTCTCCCCCAACAAAGCAATTGTATACAAATGTTGAAAGCAGTATCTCATCTGCACTGCGACCTTCTACTTCTATGTTGCTCCTGCAACATACGATCTCCAACAGTATCGCTCCGAAACTGTATACATCAACTTTTACCGATAACAATGCACTGTTTTGCCATTCAGGTGCCGAGTACCATGCTGTTCCACTTGTACTGCTTGTTTGATTAGGCCTCAATAGCTTTGCCAATCCGAAATCCGAAATCTTAGCAGTCAATGAATCATCCAAGAGTATGTTGCTGGGCTTGATGTTGCAATGGATGATACTCACCTCACACTCTTCATGTAAATAAAGGATACCTTTAGCCACGTCCAACGCTATTCTGGTTCTCTGTTTCCAAACCGGGCGTTCATTCCTGTTGAATAGAAAATCCTCTAGTGAGCCATTGCTCATGTATTCATAAACAAGGAACTTCTTTGAACCTTCCACACAAAATCCAAGCAATCGGACCAAATTCCTGTGGTTATTTCTTCCAATGGCTGTCATCTCAGTTCGGAACTGATCCCTTTCTCCTTCCTTAACCATTCCTAATCTCTTAACAGCAATACTTTTACCATCCCCTGGCAAAGTTCCTTTATAAACCGCTCCAAAAGAGCCTCTACCCAACTCATCTTGGAAACCTTGTGTTGCTTCATCTAGCTCATTGAAAGTGAATGATCGTAGTGTAAATTGCTCGGCAAATCCTGAACTTTTACTTTCTAAAAGCTTCTCATAACTTTGGACCCGATGCCTGTATAACAAGAAGCTACATATTGCAATCACAAAACACAAGCTTGCAACGGAACCCAAACTTAAGCCCATAGTTAAAATGAGGTTTTGGTTTGCTTCGCTTATCAACATTGGACTTGTTTCAGGTGGGGGGCTAATGGTGCTACCCGGAATCAACTTGATGAAGGCTGTGGTTGTTATATTTACATGTTTTCTACCATATTTAAGCGGCAATGAATACAAGCTACAGTGATTTGGGCTATAAAGAGCTCCACCACAGGAGCAATCATCCTCGCAAGCTTTCTTACAGTCTTCCTTCTCCAGATTACGCTTCACAGAATAAAGATTACCAGCCCAAGACATATTGTCTAAGGTAGTGCTATTGTTGTGTATCACTACATCTCTCTTAGTCTCGCACCCATCTACAGTGAAATTCTGAGAGCAACCCAGGAATTTGGCATTCTCGTCGATAAATATGAAACCAGGAAAGCAATAGCACTCAGTATCGTTACCGCTGCTGGTGGAGCAGTAGCTGTTCAACCCACACCGACCTGGAATCTCACATTCATCATCCAAATTCTGCCACTTGTTTGACATAGTATTGCTTTCAAGTTGATGCGAGTACAATCTGAAAACACCGTCATAATCAAGGGTTGCTCTATAGATAATCATTGTTTCGTTCCCAGCTATCGAGCCGTTTGCCAAAACGTTTTCTTGGTCGAAACTTAGTGATGAATACAGTACTAGAACGCCACTCTCATTGAGATTCAACACGGGGGAAGAAAAGCCAGTACGGAAGACCCAGTACTCATAAGCAGCTGCAGAAGAAATATTTAAACTGGCTACAAGCCCATAAGACTTCAAGAGCATATAATAATGGCCAGTTGAGTGGTTTGAACTTGACACACTGGAAATCAACTCAAGGCTTAAATTCTGGCCTCCTAAGATTGTGTCGGTCGGGATATCAAAGCTCTCCCAAACAACAGACCTGTTCTCGTAGAGCACTAGATTCCCGGTGTCCAGCAACGAAGCTTAATCAACAAAATGCACTCCGGACAGATTCGCAATGGCATTTTCCACACCGTCCTCAGTCCGAAGAAGCAATACGCCTTGTGTAGTGAATTCCAAAGTAGCATTTGAGGTGACAGGCGGGTCATCTCTTTTTGCAGTCCAGACAATGGTGTTTTCTGGTCGACCAACAAGCCATATTCCGGCCGCATATCTTTCTCCTTGCCGGTAGAAACCAAATTCGAAATTCCCCGAAGGTGAGGCCCACGAACTATGCTGTTTTCCGGCATATAGTGAAGAACCGGGTTTGATAATGTTTGCCTCGTCTTCTTCAGCTATGACATTAACAGGGAAAGAAACCAGAAGGAACAGCAAGAGAATAATATTTGACGGTACATGAGCCATAACTAAGGTTGGGGTGTAAGCAAGGAGATAAGGGAGAAGAAGCCCTTCTCTGAATTTGCTTAGCTAAGCCTAAGGGTAAACGAAAAATAGTACATGTCCGGATGAGAAAGTTTTTCGTTTTCTAACATCATTTTCCCTTCTGCAGACTTCTGGCCATATCTCATACACCCTTAAGCATTGAGGATATTATTTTGGTCGTTGTTCCTAACATTGCAAGAACGAATAAAAGAAATGCTCATCATATTGGATAAGAGTCGGTGTATTGAAGGTGTTGTGTTTTATATGTTTATTTACTTGGTGTAATTGTTTTCATTGAATGTGTCGAAAACATAATTTAGATGATTATGAATGTAAATACTAATAATACCTCCTTTTTTTAAGAAAAAGAAAATACTGATTTTTTTTTTTCTTTCATTTTGATTAAAGTTGGGGATTTTATTAAAGTGTTGTTTAATAAATTAAAATTATTACATTTAAGAGTTAAATTTATATTAGATTTTTTTTTGTAAATTAGTAATATATATGTATTGAATTTAATTATATTATTCGAGTAAATATTGATTTTGAAAAAATATTTATGTTGTAAATTACTATTATATTTAAAATATCTATTTTTAATTTTTAACATTTTGCATTGTTTATTATTAAAATTCAATTTACAAAATGATTGTTATCTATTTTATGTTTATGTCAAGTTTTATAATATATTTTCATAATTTATTATAATGATACGGAGATTTTAATAAATTTATAATATATTTTGTGTGCATCCGCCAATATATATATATATATATCAAGTAATGTAATTTTTCCCATAATTTTATGAGCTATTGAAGAAAAAAAGCAAAAGAAACATTCAAAAATTACATATCTTATAATTAAATGTTTAATATTTTTTTGGGTGAAATAAACAAACTTAAAAGATTTTGTTACATTAATATAATCGAAAGTACCATTAATTTTGTCACTTTCAAGGAATACTAAAAAATTCATTCATCTCCACAGACACCATCTTGACAATTCAATTTGCGACTGAATTAGCTTCTTTCAAAACGTGTGATCTCTCAATGTTCGAAATTTCGTAGCTTCTGTTGGATACGCTTAACTAATGCTGATCTTGAACTAACACTTATAAAACTCCTTTACAAAGTAAAAACTACCTCAAGATTATCCTTGTGAATCGATAATCTGTTTAAGTCTTAATCTTGTAAAAGACTCAACTCATCAAAAATACCCCATAATTCCTCTTCAAAGATCGAACACATCCTCAAAAAGAATGATTGATTGAAGCCCAAAATCTAATTCCCTTAATAGTTTCGAATCACTTCCCCTATAAAAATACTACCTGTACTCAAAAGCATATAAAGCAGATACTAATTCATGACCAGCGACATTTGTTATAAAGTTGATGCTTTTTGAAAAGAAAAGAAGTTAATGCTTTTGTTTTTAAAAAGAAGAGACATCATAATTAATCCTTCAAATAAAGTTTTGGTCAAGTCGTCGCTCAATTGGAACAGAATATTTTAATTGTAAGTCTTTGATTAATTAATTCTGACGCTCAATTTTCGTTTCAGGAATTTAAAAGTACCATTTCTTGTGTGAATTATTATCTGCTAAATTAATGGTATATTTTTTACCTTCACAAATAAGATCACGAATTCCTCGGGTGTTTTATTTATTTATTAATGGTAAATTTTATTTAAAGTTATTAAATTATTAATAAGTTTACATTTTGGTCACTTAACTTCAAAAAGTTACAAAATGATCATTAAATAATTTGACAGTTTTCACTTGTGTCATTAGATTATTAAAATCGTTGTTATATGTTTTTCAATCGAAAGCTCTCACTCCTCTTTTCTTTTACAATTTAATTTTATTTTATGAAATAACTTTAAATATTACGAATCTGCGAACCACAATCTAAACAACGTAATTCTCTGATCTTTGATATTGACAATCAAATTGATTTAGATCTAAGGTATTATGTTCTTCTACTTAGTGATAGATACTGATCCGCCGTACCAATCGTTAAATTGTCACTTGAAACTCGCTAGTCAAATTTAAAAAAGAAAAAAACTTAACAACTAAATATCTTAAATAAAAATTTTTGAATAGTTTAATGACTATTATTTTATCTTTTTAAATTAAGTGACTAAAATGTAAATTTACTAATAATTTAGTAAATTTTTTTTATAGAAACACGTAATGATTTTTTAAAGTTTAGTTGGCGGAAATGTTTGTTTGTAATTTAAAAAAAAAAAACATTTGTCTTCTTTTAGGAAGCTTTCGTTCCGATGAAATAGAAAGAAACGTGAGACATCTGGCCTTTCACTTCACATGCCAAGAAAAGTGTTGGTCAAGTCCACCTACACACTTTTCAATAGTGATCCTTATTGCCCTGGGCGAGCAGTGTTATCCATTTGCAAGGAAGGGAGACCCAGCTAGAACGGGAGTAGCATGCGCGTGGATGGATCACAACCAAGAGCGACTGTTCTCATTTGGTAAAACAATGGAGTTCGAAGACATGCAACAAGGGACATTATTTGTAGTCCGGGAGGCATTATTTCATGCAAAAAGAAGTGGCCTCACGATGGGAATTTTCAAAGATAATGTTAATATTTTGGCTCAAATAGTAGACGGTAAAGGAAAAAGGAAAAAACATTTTCATTTGGAACTTAATGACATTTATAGAGGATATCAAGAGATTTGGGAATGTCAGATTAATCGACAAAGAAATGAGATAAATGCGGGGTTGGATTTCATTCTATTACTTTTTACTTTTTAACATTTTTGCATTGTTTATTATTAAAATTCAATTTACAAAATAATTGTTATCTATTTTGTGTTTATGTCGAGCTTTATAATATATTTTTTATAATTTATTATAATGATATGAAGATTTTAATAAATTTATATAAGTTAAAATGTTATATAACCTTTTATACTCTTGGTACATTTTGAATTGAATCATTTTACTTTTTATTTTAAGGAATTTAGTCCTCTATTTTTCAATTCAAAATATAAGTCTAATTGTTAACATTGCTAATTTCTTTTATTAAATTTAGGTTTATCATAACATCATTGTTTTAGTTACATGGCTATCAACTAAATATTTTTCTTTTTCAAAATGTCACACCATAAAGTTTAACAAAAATTTTTAATAATGTTAACAATTGGACCTAATTTGAAATCTAGAACGTAGATATACGAAATTCCTAGAAATAACAATACATGAGCTAAATTTCAAATTTACAAAGTGTAGGGTATGCCTCATACTTTCGGCCGAATAGACGATGATGTCACGCCAATATGCTTCCCAACTTTACGACGTCGTGATGACATGAATGGGGCCGTTGCGATGTGGCGATGTGTTCCCCACATAAATCAGATTTCTTTTCCCAGTTAAACTCTGCTATCTTTTCTTAGCTAAACTCTAATTACTTTAGGGGTA
The DNA here is from genome assembly GCF_025698485.1 of Gossypium arboreum. Classification (NCBI taxonomy): domain Eukaryota; kingdom Viridiplantae; phylum Streptophyta; class Magnoliopsida; order Malvales; family Malvaceae; genus Gossypium; species Gossypium arboreum. The sequence continues at coordinate 4,781,645 of NC_069073.1, read as the reverse complement.
TTTTAGTATGATTAGACCTCTAATCTTAGCCTATTTAAAGGGTTCTTGTATCCTTGTTTTGGGAGACCAATTAAAAAGATAATTAAAGATGTAGTACTGCATGACTTTTCTTTTAGGGGCGGCAAGATGTAGTCACAGATGAGTATTGGTAAGAGTTTTTGTGGTAACTATGGAGAGAATTTTGTACCCCTAAAACTCTGTAAGAGTTGGGGGTTTGTTTTTGAGTTTGATTTATGAGAGTTAGGATTTTGTTTTCAGGATTTGGGTTTGCAAGTTTAGCACATTCAGGTTTACTTTTTTTATAACGACCCGAAAGTCACTGAAATCAGAAACGGTGGTTTCAGAATATTGTTTTATATGATAGGATCAGTGAATATTATTTATTAATATTTACGAGGACATTACTGTAACAACCCAAAAGTCGGGGTGTCGAAAGACATACTTCCGGGACTCCGCTTTCATGAATCGGGCTTATAATTTTATTTATTTATTTTCATTTCATTGTTAAATATTTAGAGTTGCTTTAGAAGTGAATTGAATGATAGACTTATAAATTAAATTGTCGATATTAAAATTTAAAATACAGGGACCAAATCGAGTATGTGACGGAAAAATTAAATTTATATTAAATTGCATGGTGAAATAGGGTAAAGGACTCATTAAATAAATAGACCAAATTGATAAATAATGATAGTGGAAATGTATGAGCATCTTCATGAATTGTATGGTAGTTATATAATATTTATTATTTTATTTATAAAATAAAATAAAAAGTTAATAAAGGGATGTTATATAATATATTAGAAAAGAAATAAAGTTAAAGAATATGATAATAATAATAATAATAAGAGATAAAAGATATAATAATAAAGGGATGTTTATAATATATTAGAAAAGAAATGAAGAATATAATAATAATAATAAGAGATAAAAGATATGGTTGGTGAAAAGAAGATAAGGAGGGTAAAATTCTTTTGTTTTTTTTTTCTTTGCTGCCGAAAGCAAGAAGAAAGGGGAAGGGGCTGTTTGGCCATGGGGTTTAATGCATGTGTAAATTAGTATGAGAGTTTTACATGAGTCAATCCCTGACAAACTAGTATGAGAGCTTGGTTTAGATTTCGCAATCAACTCGTTCAAGAATGGCGACAACGAATTTCGATATTGAGAAGTTTGATGGAATCATAGATTTCAGATTGTAGCAATTTTATATAAAGTAGGGTGTTTAAAGCAAGGTTGGTTGCAAGGGGTGACAATCAAGTGGAGGGAATTGATTTCCTCGATGTTTTCTTTCTTGTTGTAAGGCACATGTCCGTTCGTGTATCACTAGCCCTAGTTGCATTATACAACCTTGATTTAAAGACTAGGAGTCTTTTGGTTTCCAAGTTTGAGAATGGTTTGGGCTTGGTTAACATTCTACAAAGATCGAGTTTGGCTCGTAACAGGGCATGGAGAAGAAGGAATGGTAAATATGAGTCAAGGTAGAGATTTGTCGTGTCTACATCGTATTTTCGGCCGAACAGATGATGACATTACAATGAGAAACTTCCAACGTTAAGACGACGGACGACGCGAATGGGAATGTTGCGACGTGTTCCCACATAAATCGGGTTTCTTATCCCAGTTAAACTCTAATTACTCCAGGGATATTTTAGTATGATTAGATCTCTAATCTTTGCCTATTTAAAGGGGTCTTATATCCCTATTTTGGGAGACCAGTTAGAAAGACAACTAAAGATGTAGTACTATAATACTTTTCTTTTGAGGGGCGACATGATGTAGTAGTCACAGATGAGTTTTGGTGAGAGTTTTCGTGGTAACTATGGAAATAATTCTGTACCTTTTTTTGTGAAAACTCTGTATGAGTTAGGGTTTTATTTTCGAGTTTTCTTTATGAAAGTTAGGGCTTTGGGTTTATACGTTTAGTACAATTAGATTTTTTCCCTAAATTGTACTCTCGTTTGTTTACTTGTTTTGTGAAAAGTTGATACCTTTTTTGCTCATGGTTTTTTCCTCTTTGACAGCTTTTCACGTTGTTGTAGGCCAATTTTAACCCATTTACATTAAAACCCAATTTAACCTTACCTAACCCAACAAAATTAAACCCATTTCAATAAAGATTTTTATTCATGTTTTTACTAATTTCAATAAATAAGGCAATGTTTCGCATTTTGGAACATCGAAGAATTGTGCCCTAACTTACGGGGTTTCGGTTCTCTTGTTGGTTCTAAATAGCTAAATATCCTTTTGAGTTTTGAAATGCACGGATTTCCAATTTAAATTAAAAGACGACCTTGTGCTCGGGAATTCATGGTATTGTGTCCTAACTTACGGGATGTGATACTTCGATATCTCGAGATAAGGAACTCTTTAAACAAATCGATTTAAGCTAATTCAAGAATTTTAAAATCAATATTAATAGAAAAGATCGTATTTCAAGTCCTTCCGATTTTTAATTTTCGACATTAAGACACTAACTAATCAATTCGGTACCAATTTTTTGGGCGTGTCGAGGTGCTAATCCTTCCTCGCACGTAACCGACTCGAACTCATTCTCTCAAGTTTCAGAGACCAAAGGCCCTGTTTTAGTAAACTAAAATTGATTTATTAAAACAAAGGTGATCCGATCACACCTGATAAAAGATTGGTGGCGACTCCCGTTTTTATTTTCACTTTCAAACAAAGTCGATCCCCGTTTTCAAAAGAATGGTTTCGACAGCTTGGCGACTCCGCTGGGGAATTCGAGAGTCAAGCCTTAAATTGATTATTTTTTTGTCTTTTGTCAAAAATCGAAAATCGATTTTAAATTTACTGCATTGCATGTTGTCTGTTATTTTCGCGACTCTCTTCATAATATGCTTGCTTTAAGTGGTTTAATTCTTTGAGGTATCTTTGCATATCGCATCGCATTATTGGTCGATTTCACCCTCTTAAGTGGAAGTGAAAAACTACTCCTTCGTGAGGTCTTCACCTTCAGATAGGATAGTGGATCGCTTTGAATACATCCGTACTGCGTCTTCGTGGGGTTTTCACCTCAGATAGCCGTAGGGAAATGTATTCCCGAATCGAACTTCGATCGAATGAACCTATAATGGGTGAGGATCGAGGAATCTGCTGGTTCGTACCTTTACTTTAGAACCAAACTACATGTAATGAGCCTTAGGAGCCTACCCTAGGTAGAACCACACCAAAACCTAGTGGTTACCTGATTAGGTGCTTATTTACTCACTATTTGCTTTGAATTCTATTCTTTGTATATAATGCTAACTTGTTGTATTTTGATCATTTTCGCATGACATTTCATCATAAAAGGGTGTTGATTTACGTTCGGTTACTAATTAGAAGAGTTTAGCATGGAAAAAGGATTTCTTGATAGAATGAAGGATAATGCGGCCGTCCGAGTGTGGTTTGAGAGAAAGCAATAGGAGAAAGGAGATAGTTTGACCGAGGTATATGAATCGGAGTTGTGGGATTTCACTCGCATCAGTGTGACTCAGAACGACCTGCAAGAGTTAAGGGATATATGGAATAGTTGGAATGGCGAAGTCAAACAACTCTTTTACTGTAACTACGGTGACCTACCCTATTTACTCGATGTAAAGGTGGACAAGTACTTGTTCCGGGTCCTCGCGCAATTTTGGAACCCCGCTTAGAGTTGCTTCACTTTCGGAGGAGTTGATTTAGTACCTACGGTGGAGGAATACATGGCGTTACTTAATTGCCTGAAGATTCAAGCCGATAGGGCCTATTCAAGACCTGTTAATGTCCCTCCCTTTTTGAAGAAATTGATGAATATCACGGGGATGAGCGAGCAATGGGTTGCGGCCCGCATCAAGCAAAAAGGGGATAGTAAATGTATTCCTTGGAGGAATTTGAGGGATTTTATTCTTGCGCACCCGGATTCGAAGAAAAGGGTTGATGTTTTTGCCTTAAGTCTCTACGGTTTGATCGTCTTTCCTAAAGCACTTGGACACATAGATGAAGCCGTCTCAGATTTATTCAATCGACTTGATAAAGGTACCACACCCATCCCGGCAATCCTAGCAGAAACTTTCCGATCCTTGAATACATGCCGGAGAGCGGGCGAGGGAAGATTTATTGGTTGCGCACAGCTTCTTTTGGCTTGGTTCCACAGTCATTTTTGGAAGGTGGAGAAGGTCTCCTATCGGGTATTCTCTAAGGATTATTCCCCATTAAGAGAATTAGTGGCCACATCGAGGCGGGATGACATCTCCGAAGAGAGGTGGATAACTATTCTCCAAAATTTACGGACCGAAGACGTTGAATGGAGGGCTCCGTGGTTGATTCTGACGAGATCTTATATAGGTGCGGTGATTTTGACCGGGTCCCCTCTGGCTGGAATATGGGGAGCCATTGGATACGCTCCGCTGATGGTGTTAAGGCAGTATCGATCAAGGCAGTTTATACCGGTGACACAAGGGTTGGCACAATGTGAGTTCCCTTATAAAGACAACAATTATAAAAAGAGGGTTCGCGAGATATCGGATGCATGGAACCAAACTCAAGAATGAAAGGATTCACTGCAGTCGATGGCGACCCCGAGTATGAATGGTGGTGGGGTAGGAAAGTCAACGACAACATCCCTAGGCAGAATCAAGGGAACACACAACCGATAGAGGAGCATTTACGGGTCATCCCATCCGAGTTAGAGATCATTAAGCAAGATTTTGAGAAAAGAAACTCAGAGTTGGGGAAAAAGATAGAGCAACTAGAAGAAGATAAAATGAAGTTGGGGTTAGACGTCGATATCCACAAGCTAGAGGCTGAGAAGTGAAGGAAAGGAAAGAACAAGGCCGAGGAAGATTTAGATAGTCTAAAAACTGATTACAAGAAGCTTCGTGTAATGATAAAAACTGCCAGATTAGGTAAAACGTCGGAGCAATGGCGTCAAGAGATTAAAGAGGAAAAGACTAGAGCCAACCATTGGGAGAAAAGATTTCAAGATGCCCGAGTACGAGAGGACACTCTGAAGAAGAGTTTGTTAGAAACCCAAAACGAAAAGGAGAAGTTACGAGCTCGGGTGGCTGAATTGGAAAGATTACTTCAGCAACATCATAGCCATAATTCGATAATTAAGCTAAAGGCTAGTCTGAGCAGGATCGAAGAGTTGAAAGGGAAAATAGAAAAACTCGAGACCGCACTACGAGATAGCAAAATTCGAGTGGAACTTCTTGAGACAAACAACGACCATTACAGAGAACAGCTTCACCACTCTCAAAACCAGATTAGAGATAGAGACTATGTCATGGGCGAAGCTATAGCTCAGGTTCGGGAGATAGCTGATCACTTGCAAACCTTGGCAGTTCAGGCTGATATATTGAGCTTAAAGTACGAGTCGGAATCAGACCGAGGTCGAACCTTAGCTTGGCTTCTTAGGAAAGTTAAGACTTTGGGCATTAGGGTGAAGTCGTATATGTAATCATTCGTTCTATGTAAAGAAATTTTTCTTCTAGTGAAGTTCTTCTAATGAAATTGAATTGGAATCAACGCCTCTTTTTGCATCAATTCATCCATTCATTGCATATACATATCCCATAATCATTCACTAAGGTTAGAATCATATAATTCGCAGTTGCAACACTTCAAATCTGGAACCACGCCATTCGTATAAAACGCGTCGACAAGCTAGAGCAATGGAGGCTGAGTTCAATGAAAGAATCGAAAGGATGGAAAGAGTTTAGAAGGAATTACAAGAACAACTGGCTAAGTCACAGCAAGAAACGAGGGATTTGATAGTAAGATCTCAAGAGGAATCACTTGAATAAAAGGATCAAATGGCTAGAATGATGGAGATGATATCAGTTTTGGTCAAAGGAAAAGGACCCATGCAGAACCCCGACAGTATGGAACCTCAATCAAGAATTAATCATGACCAGGATCCACTCTATCCCCCAGGATTCACTCCACCACATGCCCACGTAGCACAAAGAGGGTATACTCAAGGGGAATCCACAGGCTTGGAACAACGACCTATGCCATTTGCTCATCTAGGGCAAGGAACATTTATGTCAAATCCCGGAGCAACCCCTGTCAATCCTGTAGTTCCAGATTTAGATGATCCAGTCGAAATAGCCAAGTAGAAAATAGATGATCACGAGGCTCAAGAGAAGTATAAGAATTTGGAAGAAAGACTCAAGGCAATAGAAGGCACTGAAGTCTTCTCGGTACTAGGTGCTAAAGAACTCAGTTTGGTACCTGACCTAATCCTGCCTCCGAAGTTCAAGGTGCCTGATTTCGAAAAGTACGATAGGACAAGATGTTCAAAAGCACATCTTGTCATGTTTTGCCTAAAAATGACCGGTTACGTGAACGAAGATAAGCTACTTGTACATTATTTTCAAGACAGTCTAGTAAGATCGGCTCTTCGGTGGTACAACCAGCTCAGTAAGGAAAGGATCCGATCTTGGAAAGACTTGGCGTCGGCATTCTGTGAGCAGTACAAACATGTATCAGATATGGTGCCTGATCGGATGACTTTACAAATGATTGAGAAAAAACCGTCAGAAACTTTTAGACAGTACGCGCAGAGATGGAGGGACGTAAGTGGAACCCCCACTAACGAAAACGGAGATAACCGTCCTTTTTATCAACACCTTAAAGACATCGTTTTATGACAAACTAGTGGAAAGCGCCACGAAGGACTTCGTGGATATTGTAATATCCGGTGAACTTATAGAGAACGCCGTTAAGAGCGGTAGAATGGAAGGTCAAGAAAGTTCAAGAAGGGTAGCACCCATGAAGAAGAAAGAACCAGAAGCCCACATGGTGGGAATGGAAAGTCGTTATACCCCTAATCCATATCCAAACCAACCCCGACCTCGAAGTTATCTACCTCCAAATTTCTATTATCCCCTTAAACCCCTTACTACCAAGCACCACCTTCTTCCTACCCCGTATACGCCACGAACAACCGAAGACCCGTCACCACATTCCCACAAAACACGGTACTAGCTCAAAGCCAGCCCAGAAACGAACCAAAACTAGCAAGGCCTAATCCCGAGAGACCGCAATTTACTCCTATCCCTGTGTCGTATGGGGAATTGTACCCAAAACCTCTAGAGAAACAACTGATTTCTCCCCATTATATGGCACCCCTTAAACCTCCATACCCAAAGTGGTACGATCCAAACGCTAGTTGTGCATACCACGCGGGGAACCAGGGACATTCCACGGAGAATTGCCTAGCCTTTAAGAGGAGAGTTCAAGGACTCATTGACGCCGGTATCCTACGGTTCGATAGTGCCAGTAACGTAACTGGGAACCCGTTCCCTAACCATGCTGAAGGGAATGTGAGCACAGTGGGGAAAGAAGACGAATGGAAAGTCAGAAGATGTGTTTCGGAAATAAGGACGCCTCTACAGAAAATCTGAGAGTAATCGGTTAAGAAAGGATTGCTTTGTCACCCCGATAGAATTCTCGGAGAAGATGGTCAAAGTTTTTACAATTTCCATGGAATTGTAAGACACGACATTCAGTCGTGTGAGGAATTTAAAAGGTTACTTCAAGACCGGATGGATAATAAGGAGATTAAGGTCCTTAATAAGAGGGAAGAGACCAACGAAAGAGAAGTATGCACCTCTGACAACCAGTCATCAGGTCTCCCTTATAGCGCGGATCGACCATTAATAATTTATTACGACGCGACGAAAGAGCCGGTGAAACCAAAAATGATAATCGAAGTACCTTCTCTTTTCCCGTACAAGGACGACAAAGTCGTACCATAAAAATATGACATCAATATCGTCACACCGAAAGATGAAAAGCTCAAAGCCATAACTGGAGATGTTGGAGAGGTAGGTCATTTTACCCGAAGTGGAAGATGTTATTCGAAAGAGGTCGAACCAGTAAAGAAGAACAGTGACTGGAAGCAAAAAGGGAAAGCAGTGATGCATGAGGCCGAAGTCGAGCAAGAAATTCCACCCATGCAAGAAACTAAAAAGCCTGTGGATGAGGAGGAAGCACAGGAGTTCTTGAAATTTATCAAACACAGTGAATACAATGTGGTGGAATAATTGAATAAACAACTAGCACGAATCTCGATTTTATCTTTGCTGCTAAATTCGGAGCCACACCGGAACGTTTTGCTGAAGGTGTTGAATCAAGCTTACGTGGCAAACAATATATCCGTGGAGAAGCTGGACAGATGGGTGAACAACTTGAATGCAGATAATTTCATTTCTTTTAGTGATGATGAAATATCACCCAATGGTAGAGGCTCCATGAAAGCACTACATGTTATGACACGTTGCAAGGGCTACATAATACCGAATGTGCTTATCGATAATGGCTCGGCACTCAATGTCATGCCTTTGGCCACGCTTTCTAGAATTCCGATAGATCTGTCCTATTTAAGGCCCTGTCATTCCACGGTAAGGGCATTCGATGGGACAAGGAGTGAAGTTATGAGAAAGATTGATATCCCTTTAGAAGTGGGCCCTTACATTTACAATGTCGAGTTCCAAGTCATGGACATCACACCCTCGTATAACTGCCTTCTGGGAAGGCCCTGGATCTATTCTGCTAGAGCAGCTCCATCCTCTCTCCATCAAAAAGTAAAGTTCATCATGGATGGTTGTTTGGTCACTGTCGAAGGAGAAGAAGACATTATCGCATCTATCTTTGCTGATGCGCCATATCTTGAAGTAAGCAAAGACGCAGTGGAATGTTCCTTCCGATCCCTTGAATTTGTCAATACCACTTTTGTCGCTGAGGGAAATAGAATTTCGGTGCCAAAACTGGCGAGAAATACTAGAATGGGTGTCAAGTTGACTATAGGAAAGGAAGCTCGAGCGAGAAGAGGTTTAGGGAGATATCTGCAAGGAATAGTCAGGGCTCTAAAGCCAGTACACCATAAGGCTCGATACGGTTTAGGGTTCCAGCCGAACATGCGTCAAAGAAGAAAGTAGTAGAAGAAAGATCAGGAAAAAAGGATTGCGAGAACATTAGGCCGAGAACCAGAATGGGAGCCTATGGAATTCCCTCATTTGTCAAGAACATTTACGTCTGTGGGAATGAAATACCCAGGGCAGTATAGTGCACAAAGCACAATGTTAATGATTGAAGAGGGTTTTCAGAAAATCAGTATAAATGTCATTGACAAAGGAGCTAACGTGAATAAAGACATCTCAAAGATACGCCCTTGTCCCCCGGGTTTCATGTTGAACAATTGGACTGCCGAGGATCTTCTTGTAGTTTATAAATCTTCAGAGTAATGCTCAAACGTTAACATTCTGTTATGTCCCTAGATATAATAGAATTCTTTTGTAAGAGCTTGCATTCGCTCTTTATCATTTAAATGAATATTAATGAAGATGCATTTGGTCACGATTTTTCGCATTATCACTAATTCCATAATCATTTCATAGCCTATCTTTACATTTGCCTCATGCCATACCATAACATTCAGTTTGTTGGTTTCAATACTTGGATGCCCCTCTATAGTTTCATTTTCCATTCAACTTTCAGGTGCTCAGATATCAATTGCATGAACAAACCCGTTATGAGTCCTGAAATCGATTTTGAGAAGGCTGTTTGTTTAGGAGAATTCGAAGCCGAAGAAAATGCTGAAGACTATGTCTCATCTCCTGACTTACTAAGAATGGTGGAACAAGAGGATAAACAGATTTTGCCTCATCAAGAATTTGTTGAAACAATAAACTTGGGAGCTGAAGAAAGGAAGCAAGAAGTGAAGATTGGGACCTCTATTTCAGGGGGCACCAGACATAATTTGATTACTTTGCTCCGTGAGTACAAAGATGTATTCACATAGTCATATCAGGATATGCCAGGATTGGATGAAGATGTAGTGGTCCATAAGCTCCCATTGAAGCCAGAATGCAAACCCATTCAACAAAAGCTAAGACGGATGTGACCTGAGATGTTGTTGAAAATAAAAGAGGAAGTCAATAAGCAATTTGATGCTGGCTTCCTACAAACCTCCAAATATCCAGAGTGGGTGGCCAACATAGTTCCGGTACCAAAGAAAGACGGCAAAGTATGAATGTGCGTGGATTATCGTGACCTGAATCGAGCAAGTCCCAAATATAATATTCCCTTACCACACATTGATACGTTGGTGGATAACACAGCAAAACATTCATTGTTTTCTTTCATAGATAGATTCTCGGGGTATAATCAGATCAAGATAGCCCTTGAGGATATGGAGAAAACTACCTTCGTAACAATGTAGGGAACATTCTGCTACAAGGTGATGCCATTTGGGTTAAAGAATGCTGGGACAACATATCAGAGGGCTATGGTGACGTTATTCCATGACATGATGCATAAAGAAATAGAGGTCTATGTCGACAATATGATTGCTAAATCTCGAGGGGAAGAAGAGCATGTAGTGAACCTGAAGAAGTTGTTCGACAGACTGAGAAAGTTCTAGCTAAAGTTCAATCTGGCCAAATGTACGTTTGGGGCTACCTCAGGACAATTGCTTGGCTTCATTGTCAGCGAGAGAGGCATTGAAGTTGATCCAGATAAAATAAAAGCCATTCAAGAGTTACCACCTCCGTGCATGCAAAAGGAAGTCAGAGGATTTTTAGGGAGATTAAACTACATCGCCCGATTTATCGCTCAACTTACCAACCAATGCGACCCAATCTTTCGACTCCTTCGAAAACATAATCTCGGAGAATGGAACGAGGAGTGCCAAGTGGCTTTTAACAAGATAAAACAGTATTTGTCTAGTCCTCCAGTGCTAGTACCACCAATGCCGGGAAGACCATTGATATTGTATTTGACTGTGTTCGAGAATTCAATGGGTTACGTACTAGGGCAACATGACGAGTCCGGAAAGAAAGAAAAGGCGATCTACTACCTCAGCAAAAAGTTCACTGAATATGAGGCAAAGTATTCGTCCATAGAAAAATACTGTTGCACTCTGGTTTGGGTAGCTCGAAGACTCAAGCAATATATGCTGTATCATACGACATGGCTAATTTCAAAGTTAGACCCAATAAAGTACATGATGGAATCACTTGCACTCTCAAGAAGAATGGCACGATGGCAGATCTTACTATCAGAATATGATATCGTCTATGTGAGCCAAAAGTCGATAAAAGGGAGCGCAATAGCTGACTTCTTAGCAACTCGAACAACGGAGGAATACGAGCCATTGAGATTTGATTTCCCAGATGAAGACTTGATGTGCATTAAAAAAGAGCTAGATGGACAGCCATGGTTCCATGATATCTTAGAATATGTCAAGAACCAAAAGTATCCCGAACAAGCAAATGAGAATGACAAACGAACAATCAAAAGAATGACAGTGGGATTTGTTCTTGATGGGAACATCCTGTACAAAAGAGGAAAAGATCAAGTGCTCTTGAGATGCGTAGATGCTGTTGAAGCCAGAAAAATACTTGAAGATGTCCACGAGGGAATTTGTGGGACATATGCCAATGGTTTCACTATGGCCAGAAAGATTATGAGACTCGATTACTACTGGCTAACGATGGAAAGCGACTGCATTAGTTTTGCAAGAAAATGCCACAAATGTCAAATTTATGGCGATAAGATTCATGTAGCCCCTTCGCCCCTTCATGTCATGACTTCTCCGTTGGCCCTTTTCTATGTGGGGCATGGATGTTATAGGGCCAATTTCCCCAAAAGCTTCTAATGGACATCGGTTCATTTTTGTGGTTATTGATTACTTCACAAAATGGAGAGAAGCTGCTTCATTTGCCAATGTGACAAAGACTGCAGTTTGTAGATTTTTGAAAAAGGAAATCATTTGTCGATATAGTTTGCCTGAGAGAATCATTTCAGATAACGTCTTGAATCTGAACAACAAAATGATGAAGGAAGTGTGTGAGCAGTTTCAAATAAAGCATCATAACTCGTCACCCTATCGCCTAAAAATGAACGGAGTCATTAAAGCGACCAACAAGAATATTAAGAAGATTATTGGGAAAATGATCGAGACATATAAAGATTGGCACGAAGCTACCATTTGCTTTGTATGCATATCGCACATCTGCATACGGATATCTACGGGCAACTCCTTTCTCTCGGTCTATGGAATAGAAGTCGCTACCTATCGAAGTTGAGATCCCCTCTTTACGAGTCTTAATGGATTCGAAACTAGAGGAGGCAGAATGGGTTCGAGCTCGATATGACCAGTTAAACCTCATCGAAGAAAAACGTTTAAAGGCAATTTGTCATGGACAGATGTACCAGAAGAGAATGATCGCGGCCCATGACAAGAAAATACGGCCAAGAGAATTCCACGAAGGAGAACTCGTACTGAGAAAGATTCTTCCAATACAGAAGGACTTACGAGGAAAATGGGCACCAAATTGGGAAAGACCATATGTCGTAAAGAAGGCATTCTCAAGTGGAGCTTTGATTCTCACTGAGATGGATGGGAAGGAGTTACCGAATCCAGTGAATTCAAATGCTGTGAAGAAATATTATGCTTAAAAAAGGAAAATCAAGATGAAAACCCGAAAAAGGGCATTTTAAAAAAAAAGAGTAAAGAAAAGAAAAAAGAAAAAGAGAGAGGGATCAAGGTGAAAACCCGAAAAGGACATCTTGATTAACACAAAAGATTAGGATGAAAACCCTAAAGGGCGTTCTAATGAAGCAAGCATTGGCTTAAAAAGCAAGGCGTTTTGAACGGTGGGTCAAATAGAGAGACTACAGTATTTGAAGCATTTCTGAAAACTCGAAATCTCTTACGCAAGAAAGCCATGCTCGAAAAGATTCTTGATTGAGGAACGTGGAAGAGTTCATGCGTTGAATATCTAGAGCATTTGTATTTGTTGAAATGCGATCCCCTTTCTCTTTATGAAACTTTTTTTTACTATCATTGATTAACTTTCTTTGTTTGCTACATTTGAAATGAATAAATGTGAGGTATCTTTTTGTCCCTACCTGACCATTTTCATGCATCTCATTATGTGGTTCATTTACATGATAAATAGTGAAATGACATACTCTAAACAAAAGAAGTTCTAAGCATTACCCGGACAAGAATTTGATAAGTACAAGAGCCTCAAAGCAAGGACAAAGTTCAACCAGGGGCAAAAGAGTGATATCTGAGAAACGCAGATTAGTCGTGAAGCTAGAGGATGAGTACAGGGCCTGAAGAGAAAGTCAAGAGTCAAAGGAATGAACGCAGATCATCAAAAATCATGACGGAAAGGAACATATGACAAGCAAGCCCAAGGCACATAGCATGATCATGTAGGCATAAAGGCATTTAAGGTAAACATGTGCATTTCATGATAACATCACGCATGACATATACATGTATTTCAGCAGAACAAGAGATTTCGATGATAGCTGTACTAAATCAAAGGAAAGGACACCTGAGTTCCACCAGATGACATCTTTTGGTATTTTGATGTTTTTATTTCTATCTTTCAAAAAAATCAACTCATATTGCGAGAGGTGAGTTGGGCCTCAGGTCACACGCTGAGGTATTTTCAATTTCCGTTTTTCAAAAATCAACTCATATTGCGAGAGGTGAGTTGAGCCTCAGGGCACGCTGAGATATTTTCAATTTCTATTTTTCAATTTTTGCCTTACAAATTCTGCTCAACTCATATTGCAAGAGGTGAGTTGAGCCTCAGGACACGCTGAGGTAATTTCAATTTTTGTTTGTCAAAACTCAACTCATATTGCAAGAGGTGAGTTGAGCCTCAAGACACGCTTGAGTTATTTTCAATTTCTTTTTCAAAAAATCAACTCATATTGCGATAGGTGAGTTGAGCCTCGTGACACGCCGAGGTAATTTCAATTTTTGTTTGTTAAAAATCAACTCATATTGCGAGAGGTGAGTTGAGCCTCAAGACACGTTGAGGTATTTTCAATTTCTGTCTTTAAAAAAAATCAGCTCATATTGCGAAAGGTGAGTTGAACCTCAAGACACGTTGAGGTATTTTCAATTTCTATTTTTCAAAAAAATCAACTCATATTGCGATAGGTGAGTTGAACCTCAAGACGCTGAGGTAATTTCAATTTTTGTTTGTCAAAAATCAACTCATATTGCGAGAGGTGAGTTGAGCTTCAAGACACGTTGAGGTATTTTCAATTTTTATCTTTAAAAAAAAAATCAGCTCATATTGCGAGAGGTGAGTTGAACCTCAAGACGCTAAGGTGTTTTCCATTTCTGTTCTTCAATTTCTGTGTTTAAAAAAAATCAGCTCATATTGCGAGTGGTGAGTTGAGCCTTGACTCACACGCTGAGGTATTTTCAAATTCTGTTTTTCAAATTTTTTTTTCCAAAAAATCAACTCATATTGCGAGAGGTGAGTTGAGCCTCGGGACACGCTGAGGTATTTTCAAGTTCTGCTTTTCAAAAGAATCAACTAATATTGCAAGAGGTGAGTTGAGTCTCGGGCCACATATCGAGGTCCTTTCAAATTCTGTTTTTAATTTTTTTTTAATTTATGTGTTTCAAAAAAATCAGCTCATATTGTGAGAGGTGAGTTGAACCTTAAGACGCTGAGGTGTTTTCCATTTCTATTTTCAATTTCTGTTTTTCAAAAAAATCAACTCATATTGCGATAGGTGAGTTGATCCTCAGGACACGCCGAGGTAATTTCAATTTTTGTTTGTCAAAAATCAACTCATATTGCGAGAGGTGAGTTGAGCCTCAAGACATGTTGAGGTATTTTCAATTTCTGTCTTTCAAAAAAATCAGCTCATATTGCGAGAGGTGAGTTGAACCTCAAGACGCTGAGGTAATTTCAATTTTTGTTTGTCAAAAATCAACTCATATTGCGAGAGGTGAGTTGAGCCTCAAGACACGTTGAGGTATTTTCAATTTCTGTCTTTCAAAAAAAATCAGCTCATATTGCGAGAGGTGAGTTGAACCTCAAGACGCTGAGGTGTTTTCCATTTCTGTTCTTCAATTTCTGTGTTTCAAAAAAAATCAGCTCATATTGCGAGTGGTGAGTTGAGCCTTGACTCACACACTGAGGTATTTTCAAATTCTGTTTTTCAAATATTGTTTTTCCAAAAAAAATCAACTCATATTGCGAGAGGTGAGTTCAGCCTTAGGACACGCTGAGATATTTTTAATTTTTTTTTTCAATTTATGTTTGTCAAAAAAATCAACTTATATTGCGAGAGGTGAGTTGAGCCTCAGGTCACACGCCGAGGTATTTTCAATTGATGTTTTTTTTTTAATTTATGCTTTGCAAAAATCAACTCATATTATGAGAGGTGAGTTGAGCCTCGGGTCACATACCAAGATATTTTCAAAATCTGTTTTACAAATTTTGTTTTAAAAATCAACTCATATTGCGAGAAGTGAGTTGAGCCTTGGCTCACATGCTAAGCTATTTTCAATTTCTGTTTTCAATGTCTAGTTTTAAAGAGTCAATTCATATTGCGAGAAATGAGTTAAGCTCAGGATCACATGCCGAGTAAAGAATAAAGACTGGAATTAATCGAAGACACAGATTTTATATCCCTGAAGTTACAGTGAAGCTAATTGAAGTTGCAGTGGAGCTGATCGAGGATATCAGATCTTGCCTTTCTAAAAGTTGCAGAAGAGAAGACCACAAACTTTATTTGACTAAAGCGATGGAAGAGCAGATTGAAGCTATAGATCTTATCTTTTTGAAGTCACCTTTGGAGTAAATCGAAGCTACAAGGCATATATCAGAAGATGCAGTGGATTTGATCAAGACAACAAGATACAGTGGTTTGGAAAGAGACTACCTAGATGAGAAGAGCACCAAAGAAGTCCATACTTAGTAAGACCGGGCAAAATTGGCCTTTCTTTGTGTCTTTGCTTTATTCCCGTTACACGATAATAAGTAAAGAGGGGCAGCTGTTGTAGGCCAATTTTAACCCATTTATATCAAAACCCAATTTAACCTTACCTAACCCACCAAAATTAAACCCAAAACCCAAAATCTTAACTACACAAAGCCCAATTTACATCAAAATCCCAATGGCCCAAACCCTAAGCCCAAATCAAAATAAAAAAACCCTAGCCCACAACCTAAACTTTTCTCAACTAAATCCTAGCCTTTGCCACCACCAACTCCACTAGCCACACTTGCTCCACCACCTACTCCACTAGCCACACTTGCTCCACCACCACTTGTACCTACAAATGAAGACATAAACAATAAAAAATATTTGGTAAATGGCTATATAAGCCTTCTCATATTTTGTATTTAGAGAAGGAAGAAGTTTTGGGGGAGAAAGTTATTGTAAAAGATTTTTGAGAGGTTTTTTGAGAGTAATCAAGGAGAAGAGTTATTGTAAAGGCTAGTTTTTAGAGAGGCTAGTTTTTTTTTTGGAGATTAATCAAATATCAAAGCAAAAGAGGTTTCTTGGTCTATTATCGTTTTAAGTTCTTTGTTTGCTTATTGTTTTCCTTTCAGTTTTATTTTGTTTCTTTTATACGAAAGTAAAAATAAAAGGAGGAAGCTTTCCCATTTTTACCGAAAAAGTTTTTTTGAGGTCCCATTGCGGTACTGGTGGCACCAATCTGGGTTTCCATGGTCCTAGGACCTGACGGTGGCCGGAAATCACCCACTCTCTCCCTCTCTTTTTTTTGTTATTATTATATTTTTTAATATTATATTATATATATATTCTTTTAATATATTAAGTATATTCTAAATTCTATATTACGTATATATATATATTATACTATTTTATGTATATATCTTTAATACTATATTATTTATATATTTTTTTCTACATGTTATCTTATGTATATATTTTAATTATATTATGTATGTATTTTTACACTATATTATGTACATATTTTTTTTATATCTATTTCATACATATGTATATATTATATATATCTTAACATTACTAGTTATATTTTCACTATTTTATATATATACTTCAAACACTATATATAGTATATTTCTAACACTATTACTATTTATAAATATATATATATTTTACGTATATACTCTTAATATCTTTATTATGTATATATTCGTTGTTTTTATTTCACATTGGATACTATTATTACGCTTAATATATCGCATGCATTGTTATTATTTTAATATTGTTGTCATATTTATTATTTGTTTCAATGTATTTCCAACTCGCTTATTTTTGTCTCCGCCTATTTTATATCATTCTGTTGTTCATTACTTTAAAGATTTTTATTTATGTTTTTACTAATTTCAATAAATAAGGCAATGTTTCGCATTTTGGAACATCAAGAATTGTGCCCTAACTTACGGGTTTCGGTTCTCTTGTTGGTTCTAAATAGCTAAATATCCTTTTGAGTTTTGAAATGCACGGATTTCAATTTAAATTAAAAGACGACCTTGTGCTCGGAATTCATGGTATTGTGTCCTAACTTACGGGATGTGATACTTGATATCTCGAGATAAGGAAATCTTTAAACAAATCGATTTAAGCTAATTCAAGAATTTTAAAATCAGTATTAATAGAAAAGATCGTATTTCAAGTCCCTTCTCGATTTTTAATTTTCGACATTAAGACACTAACTAATCAATTCGGTACCAATTTTTTGGGCGCGTCGAGGGTGCTAATCCTTCCTCGCACGTAACCGACTCCCGAACTCATTCTCTCAAGTTTCGTAGACCAAAGGCCCTGTTTTAGTAAACTAAAATTGATTTATTAAAACAAAGGTGATCCGATCACACCTGATAAAAGATTGGTGGTGACTCCCGTTTTAATTTTCACTTTCAAACAAAGTCGATCCCCGTTTTCAAAAGAATGGTTTCGACACACGTAAAATATTTTTGTTTGTTCTTCTCCACTTTTACTATCCTGTTTTTTACACGGGTCGATCCCTAACAAATTGGTATCAGAGTTTGATTTAGATTTTGCAATCAACCCGTTCAGAAATGGAGACAACGAAATTTGATATCGAAAAGTCTGATGGAATCACAGATTTCAGATTGTAGTAGTTTCGGATAAAGTAGAGTGTTTAAAGCAAGGTTATTCGCAAATGGTGACAATCAAATGGAGGGAGTTGATTTGCTCGATGTTTTCTTTCCTGATGTGAAGCCCTGGTTGCATTATACAACCTTGAATTGAATATTTAGAATATTTCGGTTTCCAAGTTTGAGAATGTTTTGGGCTTAGTTGACATTCTGCAAAGATCGAGTTATATGTAACCATGTAATGTTTTAATAAAAAGTTAATAATATTAACTATTTGATCAAATTAGTAACATTATAAAATATAAAGACTAATTATGTTAGAAATTTAAAATAGAAATTAAATTTTAAATTTAGACATATTAGAGAGTATAAAACTAAGATTTAATTATATTATTATTATTTAAATATAAAAATAAGAAAAAGCACTTGTAATTTTCAATTTGAAAGCTATAGTTTTTGGTTTTATTATCATGTTCATAATTTTACACCTATAATTTAAAGAAAATATTTTATATTAAAAATAAGATAAATATTTGGTACATTTACAATGTAAATTTTTTATTTTATAAGTAATTTTAAAATTTTGATATACGCTTTTTTTTTAAATTTCTATTTTTAATATTTTATTATACTCCTATAAGACATTTGTCAAACCCTAGTCCTACTTGTAGACTATAAAAACTTCACTAATCAGATACCAAATATTTTCCTTATATATATATATAATATTATTTCAACAAATGATTATGGGTGGAGTGATAAGAGATTTTATTTAAATTTATTGGTCTTCTATTTGATTCTTAAATAATGTTTTTCGATTTTTTATTTTAAATATTATATAAAAGTATGAAATAACAAAAAACTATTACAATAATATTAATTACATTTTAAAGTAAGGATATTTTAATAATTTCATAATTGAGTTGGTGTCGAATTGATTCATAATATTAACTTAATCAACCATTTTATATATAGTATAGATGATATCAAACAATATATATATCAAGTAATGTAATTTTTCACATAGCCAATTGAGTTTTAGCTCGATTGACATGGACATTATTGTCAAAGCAGGAGGACGTGGGTTCAAGTGTGCTGAAGCTCATTATTCTCCTATTTATGGGTTGGGATGGGTTATGAGTAGTTCTAGGCAGGGGTGTAACACCCCCACGCCCGAGACCGTCGCCGGAGTTGAGCTTGAGGTGTTACCGAACATAATTTATCAAATTAAGAACTTCGAATCATTTATTTCTACATTCACAGCTTTCTAGCTACCTGCGTCACAGTTACAAGAAAAATCATATCTCGAGTTACAAAACTCGAAATCAAAATCTGTAAATTTTTCTTAAATCTAGACTCATATATATATTTACTAATTTTTTTCTAGAATTTTTGGTTGGGCCAATTAATACATTTTATTAGTTAAAGTGACCCCTGTTTCAAGACTTGACTGGACTGACCTCTATTTACTACGAACCATATTTCTCTCTGTCAAAGGTTTATATGACTATGAAGTTTATTTATTCCGAAACTAGACTCAATAAGGATTCCAAGAATATAAAATACACCACCTAATTATTTTTTTAAAATTTATGGTAAATTTATAAAGTTGGAACAGGGGATCCAGAAATCACTCTGGCCCTGTTTCACTAAAATTCAAATATCTTATAACATATAATTTCTTTACTTGTTTCATTTGTTTTATATGAAACTAGACATACTAGGCTTCAATTTCATATTTAATCCATCACCAAATTCAATTTCTATGATTTTTAGTAAATTTTCAAACTCATGTCAATGTTGTTGCAATATTCTATTTATGGCAAATTTCATCTTTTCATGAGTTTTTATGATCTAGATAGCATATTAAACTTCCATGACATCAAACATGATCTAACTTAGCATTTTCCATGACTTATCATTATTAAGCATTTTCTCAACCAAATCATGACCATATCACAAAATTATTTACACAAAATAGGTGTATTGCTATACATGCCATACTTAAGTTTTACAAGCCATTTACCAAAAAGAGTCCTTCGGATAGTGTGATCGAACCTTCGACCTGTCCCGATTCCTAAGCCGGCTTGTTCAAAACTACAGTGAATGAAAAGGAGGGAGTAAGCATGAATGCTTAGTAAGTCATATGCAAATAACAAGTAACATAACAATACAATTATACCAAACAACCTTAGCATGGTGTCACCAAAACATATATCACATTTCTAAACATCATTAATCATCTTACCACCTTATCGTTGTTGTATCTATTTTCAACCCGAAGGTTAGGTACATACCTGTCCAAGGTGTCCATTTCACAATACTTACCAATACGTCACCTGCATCTTAAGTGTTCTTCCATTTCACTAGAAATTTTACCCGTTGAACACATCGGAATATAACTCGGATACATGGATAATTTGCACATAAGTGCCACATTTGTAGCCAAGCTACCATGTAACCCGCCCATAAGTGAACTCGGGCTCAACTCAACGAGCTCGGGCGTTCGCATCCATAAGTGAACTCGGACTCAACTCAACGAGTTTGGATGCCTAGTTACATCTCACGAACTCGGACTCAACTCAACGAGTTCGGACATTTCACATCCATAAGTGAACTCGGACTCAACTCAACGAGTTCGGATGTTCAACCATCCTAGTGACATGTCACTTGTATCCTAATTTATTCCTAAGGTTCAAACGGGATTTTCCTCGAACACATCTCCTTGCCATCTTCCGTAAAATACCAAACCAATACTCAAGAGCACTTTATATTTAACAAATAATACACTTAATTTGCATTTTATTCAAAATAACCACAAAGCATATATTTCATGATAAAAATCAGAATATCATATATTTAACATCAATAACTTAAAAATAACAATTATGCTACCTTATTTACACATGAACTTACCTCGGTACAAAAATTTTAACAATCGAGCCTATTCCTGGTAAACTTTGTTTTTCCCTCGATCACGACTTGAATCTCGGTTCTCTTGATCTATAATACCAAATTAATCTTATTTAATACATACATTCATTAAAACAGTCCTTAATACGAACTTTGGCAAAATTACCATTTTGCCCCTAAACTTTTGCATAATTACACTTTTGCCCCATAGGCTCGGGAATTAAACTTCATCCCTTATTATTATGTTTTATGACATTCTGATCATTTTTCCCTTCTATGGCAACATCAAATTCTCACTCTAACATGTATTTATGACTACTAAATATTTTTACCAATTAAGCCTTTTTACTCGTTTTTACTCAAAACCGAGTAGCACAAGTTGTCTAACAAAATTTAAAACCTCATATTCTGTCATAAAACACCAAAATACACAAATTTCACCTATGGCTATTTTTCCAAATATGAACCATAGGTTGAATTATTGTTAACATAAGCCAAATCGAGCTACCGGGATTTCAAAAACATAAAAATCATTAAAAACGGGGCTTGAAATCACTTACTATGAAGTTTGAAAGTTGAAGAAACCCCAGCTATGGAGGAGAGCAAAAATCGGCAGAACAATATGGAGAAGATGATCATTTTGGGTTATTTTTCCTATTTTTATTTCATTTAATATCCAAATGACCAAAATGCCCTTACTACTAAACTTTCCAAAATTCCTTCCATGTCCTAATTTTGTCCATGAACTTAAAATTGGTCAAATTACCATTTAAGACCTCCTAATTAATATTTCAAAGCAATTTCATACTAAAAACTTCTAGAATGCAAGTTTTGCAACTTATTCGATTTAGTCCCTAACTTTAAATTAAACTCGTTATGCCAAAAATTTCTTCACGAAATTTTCACACAATTATGCAATCATATCATAAACCTCAAAATAATTATAAAATAATTATTTCTATCTCGGTTTTGTGAGTGGTCACAAAACCACTATTCCGATTAGGCCTTAATTCGGGATATTACAAGGGGCGAAGATAGAATAATTTTGTAAGGGGCCGGATAAAATTTTAATTTTTTATAGTCTATATCTTTATAATTTTTAAAGAATTAAATTAAATTTTTATAATTTTAGGGAGCCAAAGTACAATTTTACCTTAACTAATTTAAAATTTTTAAAAAATCTCGAGGGCCTAAATAACAATTTTACATTTTATGTGGGGCCGGAGCCCATGCCAGTCCCCCTCTAGATTCTCCCCTAATTCTAGGTATTGTGTAAAAAATAATAGATATAATCAAAATTTATAATAAAATTATTAAAAAAATTGCCATAAATTTGTGAGGTATTGAAGATAAAAAGTTACTGCTTTTGTTTGAAGAAAGAAGAGCCAAGTCTTGGTCAAGTTGTCGCACCTATGCAAGTCTAAATCCGTGGTTCACTTGGAACCGCTTTCGTGATTTTTCTGACGCTCAATTTTCCTTTTAGGAATTTAAAACCATTTCTTGTGTGAATTATTATTTGCTAAATTAACTGTAGATTTTTTACTTTTACAAATTGGATCAGGAATTTGTGATGTATTTTATTTATTTATGTTTAGATCATTCAACTTTAAAAAATTACAAAATAATCATATTCGAAAGTTTTTATTTAAGTCATTGAATTGTTAAAATCGTTATTGAATAATCTTCTCTGTTCACATCGTCTACACTAATCAAAAACTCTCACTTTTATTCTCATTCTCTTTTACAGTCTAGTTTGTTTTACCGTTTTGGTCAATTCCACCTACATACTTTTCAATAATGACGTTGGTAATTTCCATGAAATAAGATAAAAAGAAATATGTGATCATTCTTTCCCTGGGGACTTACGGACCGTGAGAGTAGTGTTGTTACCCGTTTGCAAGGAAGCGAGGCCGAGCTGGAACAGGAATAGCATGCGCGTTGATGGATCACAACCAAGAGCGACTGTTCTCATTTGGTAAGACATTGGAGTTCGAAGACATGCAACAAGAGACATTATTTGTGGTCTGTAAGGCATTATTTCATGCAAAAAGGAGAGGACTTACGCTGAGAATTTTCAAAGATGATGTTAATATTTTTGTAAAGAAAAAAAAAAGAAACATTTTCATTTGGAACTTAATGACATTTATTGAGGATATCAAGAGATTTGGTAATGGCAAATTAATGGACAAAGGACTGGGATCAATGCAACATGCATTTAAAACAAGGGCTTGATTTTATTCTATTATTTTTTCATTTATTATTATCTAATGCATGTTTAATCATTATTTATAAATTTAATTTTCACATTTAATAAATAGATCCTACACATTTAATAATGAGTGAACCTTAACCTTTCAATTACGTGTCAGAGATGGGCATCAAGTATATATTTATATTTCCTTCTTCATGCCAGCTTGATGCTTGATGCGTATATCTAAAACAGGTAAATATATCCGCATTAAACACTTGTATTAGAAATTCATACGCTTCATTCTACTGAAAACCTATATGCAGGAGGAGAAACAAAGGAGAGAAGCAAAATAATAGAAATGACAGCATCAGCAAGCCTGTATATCAAAGAATGTGCCACCCTTACCCAACATCTAAAATTATGTGCAATTATGTTATTAGGATCAGAGACAAAAGTGCTTTTAACAAAGTTTTCGAGGCCAGCAGATAACCCTTCTGTTGTTAACATAAATCTTAACTAGAAACTTTTATATTGTATATATATACTCCTATGATCACAAAGAGGAAAATGGCTTCAGCTGTATAGCATGTAGTAGTAGTCTTTCAAACCATAGCGCTGTACATATGTGCAACTACACCAATATCACATAAGTTGATCAGTCTCATGTACCTTTGCCTGAATGTTTAGCCCCAGAGGTTAAATTGGCAGATATGCAAGACTTACCACCTTCACTGAGCAACAAGTTTTTCATCTCTTTGTAACTCCAAAGTTCCTCTAATGCATCCGCCGTTGTCATTGATGCGACAAGCCTAGAAGATGTAATAATTGAAGAAGCATCATGTTCAACGGTCACAGCCTCTGTGTTCTGGTTTTGCTCTTGGATGTTGTTATTCCACATTTCTGGCCTCGAGGCTTCTGAAAAATTAATCGAACTTGGTACGTCTTGGCGAAGTGGAGGGGCTTTCTTCAGCATCCGTACAAGAGCACCAACCGCAGCATCTTGGGATTTTCTATTCATAAACAATCCTGCCTTGTTTGGATCAGATGGATTTCCTCTTGTATCATAAGACTCGGGTCTACATAGTATGCAAAGCAGGCCAATTCAGTTTACCCAAATATTTCAGGGAAAAAAAAACAGCAATTTCATTTCGTGACAATTAAGATAATGACCGTGGCAAAGGGTATAAGGTGTTCTCTCCAATATCAGAAAATCTTAAAATAACTCATTGTGGCTTTGGATATGAATTCCATGACTCATTTTCGATTAACGATCCTGCTTAAGTTAATGGTTAAAGGATTTTCTTGAGCGAATATTTTGAGCTAACAATTGCAGAAAAGAGAATGTCAAATCTTCAAATTACCTTTAGAACTTTTGGATTTCTTCACCCATGGTAATTTCATGGAACCTCAAAAACGTGAAGTAGGCTAATAAAGAACAGGAGAAGAAAGAGAGAAACTGAAGAATCAAATAAAAACAGAAGGCAGGAAATAGATGAACTTAGGGAGAAATAAAGAAGAAAAAAAACCCAACTCTGATAGCCCACATATGAAAATCTCCATTATCTATAATCCCAACATCTCAATTTCAAAAACTCCTAGAAACTAAAATAAATATTTAAGTTATTCCCTAAATCTAAATATCATAAGAATACCAAACATAACCCTATATAATAATTATAAATACGAAGCTAACTAGTAGAAATTAGTATATGAATACTTTGTTCATGTATACATCTGAGTATGCCATAAAATAAATCAAAGTGACAAAATGATGTTTGATCCTTCAAGCAGTTTGTTATGTCTGGTATTACAGGAAAGCAACACAGACTGATTAAGTTCCATGTTTTAATAAAGGATTATCAGAGTTACTGCAAATGCAACTGACACAAGCCATTTGACTACATTTTGTTGCAATTTTAGAGGTAACTCAAGAAACTGAACAAATCAAATTACTAACAAGCAAGACGGATGCATAGAACGTTGCTGCAACCACCATATCCTTTAGTCATTAACAAATCATTCTTAATCAACCATCTTTGTTTTTTGGCCTCCTCTTAATCACCCATCTTTATATTAATTTAATTTACTCACCAATCAAAAGATAAAATGTAAGACAGCTGTTGTTTCAGCTGCCTAAATTACAAGGGCCAAGTCATACACAGAAATCGGGCCCAATCCTACCATGTGACCTAAAGACATGTTCCTGCAGTTCTACATTGTTAATATAACTATGTTAAAATTGAAGATACCAAAGCAAATATGATTCTTACTGGTTGCGCATTACAAGAAACAACTGAAGTACGATTAGCAGTTAGCACCGCTTGCTGCTAAAATCAACTGGCACAAGAAACTTCAGCATGGTTATACAATCCAACTTCATATCTATTAAACATTTTAAAGTTAACCAGCCAGGCTGTCTTTCTGAAAACTAGAAAACAATTTTTGCAGACTACCTGATATATCTAAATTTATAATACCGTGAAGTTTCTTACTTTCTTTCACAAACCTGGAAAGCAAAGTTTAATTGGCAACTCTCCATAGATTGATAGACCACTACTTATCCCAATCCCTGAAACAGATATTTCACTACAGGTACTACCTGGACTAGATATTGAAAATGTTTAATGCCAGCCAGGGTGGCTTGCTCAAAAATAGAAAACAAACTTTATTTGGAAACTCTTCATAACTGATATATCCCGATTCTTGAACCAGAATTGCCACTACTTAGACTCCTAGCATCAAGGTATTGAAGTTTCTAATGCACAATCTCTTTGCTTAAAAACGATTATTCAGTTTCCTAGAAAGTTCATCAATTGCTAACATCCAGACTTATGAGATCAGAACTAGTTCAAGACAAAATTCAAACAGAAAAGGCAATTATTAGTCTTAGCATAAACATGATGGCTTGCTTACATGACCTTTAGCAAATTACTCAGGGTAAGTTAAAACAACCAAATCAAGTCCTGAGCCACTTATGTTAATACAAAAAAAAAAAAAAATTGATGCCACATTTTCAAATACACAAGAACAATTAATTAAGTGTCAAATCGTCAAGAAATTTGATAAAAATAACTTCGAAGTTAAAAAGCAAAATATGTAAATTAATTGTATGAGCTATTGACAAATGATGCAAAAAGGGTTAATCTAAAAAATACAATTTATATGGGGAGTTCTATGCATTACCTGCTTCAAGTATATGGGTTTCTCTACGTGTTCTACGAATTGGGCCAGTTCAAATGGGTCAAATGAGCCACATTTCATTAATTGACCTCCATGAGATGCTATTTGTGCATTTGTCATGGACTTTGTATAACACCTTGTAACACCCCTAACCCGTATCCGACGCCGGAACAGGGTTACAGAGCATTATTGGACTTATAACTCAAACCATCATACATTTCATGTTCAATTCCCAATCCAAACCAAAACCATTCAAGTACAATCATATAGTCCCTAACACGAGCCCTAGATGCCCAAAACAAGCATTAGAAGTGATTCGGGACTAAACCGATAACTCAAGAAATTTTCGAGAAAATATTGAAAATTTTTAAGGTACAGGGGTCACACGCCCGTGTACCCCAACCGTGTCTCTCACATGACCAAGAGACATGCCCGTGTCTCAGGCCGTGTGGGTATTCAAAATTGGATCACATGGCTGTGTCCCAGCTCGTGTCTGACCCCGTATAACTCTTTGACTTGGCGCACACAGCCAGACCACACGCCCATGTGTTAGGCTATGTACCTTACGAAATGGCCACACACGCCCGTGTTCAAGCCGTGTACTAGGCCGTGTTAAAAATAGAAGGTATACTGACTTGTACCACATAGCAAGCCACATGCCCGTGTGCTAGACCGTGTGAAGCCATTAACTTGATTTTTGAATAGTATCAGGGGACACACGGTCGTGTACCAATGCCATGTTTCACATACGGCAGAGACACACACTCGTGTGGAAAAAAAAGGCTATTTTCCAAGCCATATTCCTCATCCAAAGTGGTGCCAACCTAAACTCAACAATGCACATACAACCATGTCATAAATAGGCGCTTCAAGCAAACCAATATCAAGTTTATACCATACACAAACCACACATACAACATGATATCCACAAGCACATTCATTTGACCACTTTTAAACATACCAAAGATATTTCTAAAGTATAACTAAATGGTCAATTACATGCTTTAGACCTTGTGCCTAACCTAGCATACATGCTCATCTCAATTCCAACTATTTGCTACGCAAGATACCAATCCATAACAAGGCATTCACAAAGCCACTATACACAACATATCAAAAGGCCATATATATACATACTTACATATCAAAACATATATCATTCTCAAGCCAACTCACTTGGCTAATTATACAACCAACATATAGGCTACCTTAACCAAAACACCTATACATGCCATTTAACCCAAAATATACAAAATCCAAAATACCAAAATGAGAGTTTGATAGTGTGACGCTGTAACATCCCGAAATAGGGCCTAAACGGAATAGTGGTTGCGAAACCACAAATTCGAGGTAAAAAAATTTATTTTATTATTATTTTGAGGTTCATGGTATGATTGCATGATTGTGTGAAAATTTTGTGATGAAATTCTATGCATAAAGTGCTTAAGTTGAGGTTAGGGACTAAATCGAATAAATTACAAAACTTGCATTCTAGAAGTTTTTAGTATGAAATTACTTTGGAATATTAATTAGGAGGGTTTAAATAACAATTTTACCAATTTTAAGTTCATGGACAAAAATTAGGACATGGAAGGAATTTTTGAAAGTTTAGTAAGGAGGGGTAATTTGGTCATTTGGATATTAAATGAATTAAAAATGAAAAAATAACATAAAAATGGTCATCTTCTCAATTAGTTTCTGCCGATTTTTGCTCTCCTCCATAGCTGGGGTTTCTTCAACTTTCAAGCTTCATAGTAAGTGATTTCAAGCCCCGTTTTTAATGATCTTTACGTTTTGGAGTCCCAGAACTTGATTAAGCTTATTCTAGCAATAATTCAACCTAGGGTTCATATTTGGAAAAATACCCATAGCCTAAATTTGTGTATTTTGGTGTTTTATGATAGAATATGAGGTTTTAAATTATGTTAAACAACTTATGCTACTCGGTTTTAAGTGAAAACGAGTAAAATGGCTTAAATTGGAAAAAATACCAATAGTCATAAGTATATGTTAGAGTGTGATTTTGATATTGCCATAGAAGGAAAAATGATCAGCATGTCATAAAACATAAGAAAATAGGATGAAGTTTAATTTACGAGCCTTGGGGAAAAAGTGCAAATATGTGAAAGTTTAGGGTAAAAATATAATTTTGCAAAAGTTGGGTCAAGGACTGTTTTAATAAATGTGAATATTAAATAAGTTAAATTTGCTATTATAGATCAAGAAGAACGAAATTGGGAGTAGATCGGGAAAAGAAAAGTAAAGGACTAAATTGTAAAGTTTAGTCACATTTTGTATCAAGGTAAGTTACAGAAAATAAATGCAATATTCTTTTATTTTACAGTATTATTGTCAATTTCAGCATTTATATATTATGTTATGAAAATATTTAAAGTCGAATTTAAGGTGAAGTGACAGAGGAAAAGTGTTAGAAAGCCCGGTTGAACCCTAGGAATGTTAGGATATTAGGGTTGACAGACGTAATGAAATGAGCCATGTAAGTCCATATTAGAAATATGGCTTTGGAGACAGGATTGAGCCATGTAAGTCCATATTATATATGGCATTGGAGAGGAATAATTCATGTAAGTCCATGTCAAAGATATGGCATTGGCGGGATATTGATAGACAGAACGACCCTAGTATCCTTAGTATTCCGAGTGGTTCAACGGGTCAGATACGAGTTAAATTACAGTGAATTAACAGCAAAGGAAAAGTAGATTATACTTATGAAAAGGAAAGGTCGTAAGAAAGAAGGTAAGGGAATAAAGAAGAAGATAGAAATTGAGAAGTAAAGAAATTTATGATGTTAGATGATATTATGCATAATTATCCATTATGTTGAATGTTGTGATTTATTTGCTTGTAAGCTTACTAAGCCTAGTGCTTAATCTCTTTATTTTCTTCTTCTTATAGTACTTATCTAGTCACTCGGGATCGAAGGAAACGTCAAGGCTGATCACACTATCAAAGAAATAACTCGGTATAACTAGACGTTTTGTTTTGGGTATGGCATGTATAGAAACTTAGCTACTTTTGGTATAATATGAACAATGAATGATGTGTAAATACTTGCTAGTGATTAGCTAATAAAATAGCCGATGATATACATGTTTATTAATATGTATGATTGAATGATGATTATCACATGAAAATTATGAAAAATGTGAAAGTAACCTAAAAACAGATTCAAGTAATAGAAATGACGTAACTTTGAAAAATCACTAAAAATTGTAGAAACATAGTTTGAAGATGAATAATATATGAAATTAAAGATTATTATTTATATTTTCTTATGGAATAAGCAAAACAGGTAAAGGTATTATATTTTATGAGATATCTGAGTTTTAGTGAAATAGGGTCAGAGCAATTTCTGGATCCCCTGTTTCAACTTTGGAAATTCACCATAAATTGTACAAAAATAATTAGAAGGTATAATTTATATTTTTAGAATCCTTGTTGAATCTAGTTTTGAGGCAAACAAACGGCTTAGTCATATGAATTTTTTACAGGAAGAAACATGGTTCGTAGTAAGAAGAGGTCAGTGTAGTCGAGTTTTGAAACAGGGGAAACTTTAACTAATAAACTGTACTAATTGGCCAAGTAAAAAATTCTAGAGAAAAATTAGTAGATAGATATATGAGTATAGTTTCAGGAAAAATTTACGGATCTAAATTTTGAGTTTTAAAACTCGAGAAATGGGTTTTTAAGAAACCATGACGCAGAAAAACAGTTTATTCCAAAAATTAAAATAAGTGGTTTAGAGTTGTTTAAAAGGTAAGATAAGTTTAGTAACACCTCAAGCTTGACTCCGGTGACGGTTTCGGGCGTGGGGGTGTTACAGACGCAATCTCCAACGACTTCCAAATCGAGCGAGCTTCCAATTCACTATAAAACACAAAAACATAAATCGAGTAAGTAGTTAAGCTTAGTAAGTTCGTATGACTATTAAAAACAACCTTTGAAAGCATCCACAATTTAACTTATCAAAATTAATACATAGGAAATTTACAATTCGGCTCAAAGCTTATCACATAATCGTAATTAGGTTAACCGTGTATAGCTATCTCCACTATGAATTACTTTCTGTAATTCTTGCGAATACCTGCACTAATTTACTTTAACTCGAATCACTTCATATTATTACTAAGCTCATTGGATTATTTAAATATCGATGAATGCACTTACCTCATCTTTCTGAATCTGAGATCGGCTTACGGATATGAGTACATTGTTTTCCTTGTGGCATTGTCCAACTATAATCTTTTACGCAAAATGCCATGGCCCTACCATGGTCTTACATTCGTAGTGCCATAACCCAGTTATGGTCTTATCATCAGAATGCCATAGCCCGGCTATGTCTTACATACTAATGTTGCCATGGTCCAACCATGGTCTTATCCGTGAATTCCTCATTTGCATAAAAACATTTGTACTCAATCCTGCGATGTACTTGTTTGAACATTTAATTCCATTTCAAAGTTCAACAATAGATATGTACAAGTGCATAATATCATTCATCAATTAAATAAATAAACATTAAATGTTTAACTGTATGATCTTACCTCGTAATTGTATGGATTAAATCAACCGATCAATCTACCACTTTATCTTTGCCTCGATTTAGGTCCGAATGTTGCTTTTCTTGATCTATATAATCAAATTTAACTAATTCAATGCTTATTCTATTCAATTCAATCCAATTTCATATTAGGAAAAAAATACCATTTTGCCCATATACTTTTGACCTTTTTACAAATTAGTCCCTTGGCTCATAAAATAAAATTTATGCAATTTCATCCACGTCAAAGCCTAACCGAATTATCTAGGTGCTCATAGCAGCCCATATAAGCCCGAATTTCACACATATAACTCAAAATCTTTATACTTCACAAATTAAACCCTAATTGAATTTTACATCAAAAATCACTTAACAAAAAGTGTTTAACACCCAACAAGGTTTCATTTTCTTCCATTAAACTTCACAAAAAACTATCATGCTTTCATGGAAAAACCCTAACCTTTCAACCATTTTTCAAATTAGTCCCCTATTTAGCTAGCTTAAGCTATAAGGGTTCCAAAAATATAAAAATCAACAAAAACAAACACCAATTTCACTTACATGCAAGGGAGTTTATGGTTGAAAAATTCAAGCTTTACAAGCTCTTAGTTTGTTGATATTTTTGGTTGAAAAAGAAAGAAGAAGATGGCCATTTTGTTTTTATTTTATTTACTTTAACATTAGTCAACAATTTACTAACTCCTTACCAACTTTGACTATTCATGATTTCACCCCATGTACATCCACTATCTTCTTTAATGGTCTATTTATGCAATAAAGACCTCTAATTTAACATTCTATACCTATTTAATACATTTATCTAATAGAGCACAACTTTCGCACTTTATGCGATTTAGTCCTTTTTTACAAATTTAACAAACAAACGGTAAAATTTCTTAATGAAATTTTTATACCATACTTCTAACATGCTATAGACCACATAAAAAATATTAAATAAAATTTTTAACTCCGGATTTGTGGTCCCAAAACCACTGTTTTGATTTCACTGAACACGAGTCGTTACACACCCAATTCCTGACCCGTTCACTGAGTCCAGGTTCTGGATGGTACAAATTTTGGATAATTAACTAACATTATTTAAAATTCACTTTCCAATAGATTAACTAAACACAACAATTGATACTAATACATACATCATTTAAAATTTCTACCTAACAATCTCATTTACAATTTTGACTGTAAATCTCAAATAATTTGTTGTTTGGCTAAAACTCCAAGGCACAACCTCTAGGAGCACCCCTCTATATGCCACTTTCGTTGTCAGAGCAACACCGATCCAATTTAACCTTTTTCACATGCTACTAACTACATCACGCTCTCACACTATGTTTTTCAATAATATTCGAGTCTTATAAGAGCTTATGAAAGCTCATATGTTAACTTGAGGTCGAATTAGGACCAAAATATAAAGTTTGCAAACTATCAGGTTGACGTCGCGATTGGGGTTTCTAGGTCATGACACATCTTATTGTTGATTCCTCGTCGCGACGTAATTTTTTGTTTCCAAAAGGTACCATTTTGCAACACCTAAACAACCAAACCAATAACTCAATTATGTCATTTCAGCAAAGTTATGAGTTACATATACTCATTTCTAGCCTTTAATATTACGTAAACATATATATTACACAATTTACCAATAATACTTTGATACCAAATCATTTCATCTAACCTATTATCATATTTTTGGAGGGTTTGATGGTCATGGCATAGATGTACTTATTAGAAAAAATGGTTTGTTAAGGTCAATGAGTTATGTCAAGTTGTGTGTTTGTAATGTTGTTATGAAGTTTTATGTTAATTTGCTGTAAAGTATTAAGTAACAAAAATAGTAAGTTGCATTAAAAGGTATTTTTATGTAGAGAATGGTATGAAGTTAGCCCTACAATGATAAAGAAGGCCCTGAATTGTTATTGTCTAAATATAATGGGTCCTATTGAGGGGGAGAGGTGATGTTGCTATTGAGGGAAGTAATTTTGATATGATGATGTTGAGCAAGAAGAAGCACCTCAGACCCAATAAGTGCCAACTTCTCCAGGCCCCAAGGTTATTCCCTATGATATTCATAAAATGATGATTAAGGATCTTACATCCTTTATTAAAGCCAACGATAGGCACATTATCAGACTTCTTATTGAATCCAAGATTATGAAGAAGATCATAGATAGGCAAAAGGTTCTTTGTGCTAATCTAATATCCCTTCCTAACAAAAAATAAGTTGGCAATCTTGTTGATAAAAAAGGGGAGAAAAGAGTAAGGGAAACTACTAGTGATAGGGGAGATTCATATTTTGCTTCAAATTCATTGGTGTTACTGTTGCTTTTTGGAACTTATTGTTTTTGGAGGTTTGTTTCTTGATTTTGCTAAATGATGATTGCTTTGGTTGCATATATTTTCTATGATTCATTATTGTTGGATTAAAAGGAAATATAATAAGAGGGAGCAAGTCGTAAATTTATGTTTAAGCTTCCTACTTTGTTTGTGTTTTGTTCAAAAATTTCCAAATGAGGAGATTGTTGAAAATACAGAAAGATTGAAGAAGTGTCTGAGGGAGTGCCCACTCCCTGACCAACTACGATAGGTTAGGCTATTTCCATATTTGAGTTGTTGGCAATTTATTGAGCCAAATATTTTGGTTATATTGAGATTGTGGATCGTATCTAGCCCACTAATGAATATCATATCATTTGAGGAAATGTATAAGAGGGTTGGATCAAATCGAATCGAATCATACTTATCTAATCCCTTAGATAAGGAAGTTGGATTGGTTTGTAACATTAAAGACTTATATTTTATTTATTATATTTTATTCAACTTATCTACCAACAATCATTGTTTACCAATAATTCTTGTTTACCTTGTTTGCTATTATTATATTTTATTAAACTTATATAGTGATTGTTTTACAAAAGATTGCTATAGATCTTCTCTATGTTAGCAAGTCTCGAACAACTCTATATAATAGAGAGACTTGTATAGGATTATGTTCGAGAATTGAGAGCAGTTAATCTATTCAAGTGAGGAACATTATTTGTAAGAGTGCATTTGATTGTAAAACCTTTGGGTTGTGGTTTTACATGCTTAGTTCACAGAGGTGAATTTAGTGGCGAGGGTTCTAGTCTTCAAAGGTACAAAAGTGAGGAAATTGTCACTTGAGTGTCATAGATTTAAGGTCACTTGCTGTAAGTGTTTGGAGATAGTGAATACTTCTCACTGAGCTTGGCTCTGCGAGCTGCGTAAGCAAACTTTTTGTTATCTCCTATTATATTTTTGTTATCGCAGAGCTTGAAAAAATATCCACTTATTTAATCACTTCTTCCAAACACATTGCTTATGTCTCATAAACTATTCAAACCAACAATATTTTTTAATTCTTATTTGAATATATAACATCTTTTAATCTTTAAATTACCACAGATTTATTTTAATGTGAAGTGGGTCAAATTTTATAAGTCATGTTTATATTGAAAAATAAATTATTGTGGTTATCAATGGTAAATATGGATGACATAAAGAGTAAAAAATTCCCTAGCCTACCGTCCATGCCATATGGTTAATAATATCATCCACAAGAAAATAAAATATCAGTATTCAATCTTATATTATTTCACTCCAAGCCAAAAGCATATGTTAAGTTAAACCATAACCAAATAAGCCTCCCACGATGCCTGCTTTATTCTATCAATATTTCACAAGACTTGACTTGCTTTATATTATATCTGTCAATTTATATGATGATAAACAAAGCATGTATAAAATATAGTGCAAAGGTGGAGTATGATTTATGTTAACTTTCCTTCTAACCCTTTTGTATTAACAATAAACAATATTTTAAAATTAACCTATCATTTAATTTTAGGTTTTAGATAAATTATATATCGGGTCAAATTTAGAAAAAAAAATTAAGGGTTAAAATTAAATTATAATTTTTATGATAGTAAAAATAATTTCACTATTTAATTAATTTATATTTTTATAATTTTTAAAAGATTAAATTAAAATTTTATCATTTTAAAAGGACTAAAATACAATTTTACCTTTATTATTTAAAATTTTTAAAAACCTCCACTATAAAAAGCTTGGGGTGGCAAGCCGGGATGAGGCACATCAAGGAAGCCAAAGCAGCGCATGAGAAACTAGAGAGGGAGGCCGTTGAGGCTGAGATTGGGCGAGAAAAGGAAAGGGTGACTGCAATTCTTTTTCTAGCACTAGAATGAAGAAAAATTTTCCTTAGTTTCACTATTAGCTTAGGTTCTGGCTAAAAGAATTTCAGACGTGGAAAAAATTTATTGGTCGGAAATTATTAAATATTAACATAATTTTTAAAAAATTCCACGTGAACGTCCGTCTTCCATTTTAATGGGAGTGATTAAAATACGAATGCCTAAATTACAAACATGTTATTTTTGGTGTCTAAAATGATTTTTTTTTATATAGTTGATTGATCGTTTGTGTAGTTTACCTTTTAATTTTATACTCGAATGGAGTAAAAAAATATGCATAATTAATATGAATGAATCACATTTCATCACCAACTGTTTATTGTTTAGGGAGCACTTACAGTGAGGGAGATTAGTTACAGCTACCAATGGTGAATATTTTGGTTTCAACCAAAAATGGAGTAAAACCTTGAAAGTTAAAATATACCCTAAGTTCTTATACACTTCATACATTAGGAATTTAGTCCTTCTACTTTTATTTTTAAAAAATTTGCCCTTATACTTTTCGGGTTTAAACTTTTTGGTCAAGTTGTACCACAATTAAAATTCTTATATTAAATTCATTGGCTTGACATTTTGAAATTTAAAAAAAAAAGTCACTTGGTAGTCGTATAACAATAAAAATTAACATTGAAAACGTCTATGTGAATTTTTTCTTAAAAACCCCTGTTTGAACTCATCATTATAAAATAATATTTTTTTTTTGTTGGAATGGTATTTTTAAGAAAAACTGATGTAAGATTTCGATTAAAATACTTAATATTGTTAAATTAACAAGATAAGTATTTAGACTAACTAATGACATTATAAAAATAGAAGAATCAAATTATGTCAAAAATTGAAGTGTGTAAATCAAATATCAAGTTTCAACATACTATAGGAGCTATAATTGAAGTTTGATCATTGTCTTATAATGTCAAAAAAAAAAAAAAAGGAAAGAAAGAAGACAAATCCAAAAGAAATGGAAAGATATGTGTTCGTCTTTGAGACCCTTAGAACATTTAAATTATATATAAACACATAACATCTTAATTGAAAAGTTAATTATATTAACTATTTGGAGTTATTAATAACATTATAAAAATAAAAGGACCAAAGTATGGAGATTCAATCTCAAATTTAAGTATAATAGAGGGACTAAATTGAAATTTAACCATTTTTCTAGGTCATTAGTTCCTTCCTAGTTATATAGATGTCCTTACGTAACATAAACTACACGAACACTCTGAGGGAGATGATTGATTGCTGGGTCGTGACTTGAATTATATGGAGGAAGCAGTTGGACATGGGGGAGCGCATATATCAGTAATGCCTTCCAGCATCATCACTACAGTCTTGATGGAAGGACGAAGTGCTGGTTCATCTTGGATACACCAAAGTGCCACCATCACCATTCTTTCCAAGCTTTTCTTATCTACTTCTTCACCAAGCACAAGCTTATCCAACTTTTTTTCAACCAGACATTTATACACCAAAACCGACAGAATGATCTCCTCTGGGTTTGATACAGTGGTGTCCAAGTTTCGTCTGCAAAACACAGTTTCCAATAGCACAATTCCGTAACTGTAAATGTCAGCCTTCGCTGATATTGGAACATTCTTATGCCATTCTGGGGCCATGTATCCTCTAGTTCCCCTCACTACTGTGAAGGTCCTTGTATGATCCCCCATCAACAGTTTTGCCAGCCCGAAGTCTGAAATTTTAGCTCTCCAATAATCATCCATCAATATGTTTTGCGGCTTTATGTCACAGTGAATGACTGGGGTCTCACACTCCTCATGTAAATAGAGGATTCCTCTAGCTACATCCAAGGCTATTCTTGTTCTTTCATCCCAATCAGGGCTCTGTCTTGACTTGAACAGTAGATCAGCAAGGGAGCCATTGCCCATGTACTCATACACCAACACCCTCTTGGAGTCCTCAGCACAGTATCCCAAAAGTCGAACTAAATTCTTGTGGTGAGCTCTGGCAATTGCTCGCATTTCTGCTTGGAACTCTCTTTCTCCTTCTTCCACTAACTTCTCCAATCGCTTTACTGCAATCAAATTTCTTCCTCTGTTTAAGGACCCTTTGTAGACTGCTCCAAAGGATCCCTTACCCAACTCTTCTTTAAAACCATTCGTTGCTCTCTTGAGTTCATTGTATGAAAACGATATCAACGTAAGCTCTCCAGTTAGGCCCAAATTTCCAATTTCCAACAGCCTTTTGTATCTTAGAACTCGAAATTTAAAAATGAATACACCAGAGATTGCAAGCAAAGCACATGAACATGCGACAAGACTGAAAGTTAAAAGAAGAATTTTCAGCGTCGGATCTTTCCGTTTGATATTGGGCTTTAATTCATCGGGAACAGCACCGTCATCTGCTTCTAGGCTTCTGATTCCCATCTTCAAGAAAGCTGTGGAAGTGGAACTCTCGTCATTAGCACCTTGTTGTCGTAGCAAATGCCATAGTGGAAGCTTTTGTTTCCTGCAAACTCCATCGCTAAACTGTGCTGCCTCACAATTACAGTCTTCCAAGCATGTTTGGCGGCAGCCACTCATGGACATTAGATCTTCACTGTAAAATATACCTGTATGCCATACCATATTTTGCAATGGAGTGATGTCATAAAGCGGTATATTGTCCTTCCCTCCTTTACAATGTGCTTCACTATAATTTCTCTTGCAGCCGAGGGTATTGCGTTGAGGATCGATAAAATCAGTGCCGGGAAGGCATGCACAGTAAGCTCTGTCATCATTAAACGTGCAATAGCTATTGATACCACAAAAGCCTATAACTTTACAGGAATCCTCCAACGCACGCGACACTCGGGAAGTTCGAAATCCACCACTTGGCTAAAATTGATGGGTATATAACCGGAAATTTCCATCAACATCAAGGCTTGCACTGTGAACGATACTGTCGTTGCTGGTGGTGGTGGTGGTGTTCTCGTTGTGGTCATTGTAGCTCACCTCTGGATAAAATCTGGAATTAATTTCTCGGTAGATGGAGGAATCAATGTTGTCGATAAGTTGTAGGAAGCCTGTCGAGTTAAAAATAATAGGAGTGAACGATGCACACCACCAGTATCTGTGGCCCAATAGGCAGTTGTAATATCATCATCGACGTCTAGAGGGTATAGAACGAGATTCCCATCTCCTTGCATACTTAGAAGAAACCTTCCACCTGAGTGATCTTTCTCTGAAGAACTGGAGATCAACCAGTGACCAGTTAATAGAGCCTGACCATCTAAAAGGGTATCTGTAGGATGCTCGAAACTCTCCCAAATGGTATGATTGACTTTGTTGTAGAGCACAAAATTGCCTGAATCTAGCATGGAGGCAGAGAAGACATTGACAGCCGAGTCATTTGGATAAGCAATAACTTTATTTTCTCCGCTCACACCGCTCGAAAGAAGCAAACCTTTCTCGTTTAGTGTCAGAGTAGCAGTTGCATGGAGCGGCGGGTCATCACGGTTTGCTGTCCATACAACTTTGTTATCTGTCTTTCCATTGCCCTCCAGCCAAACTCCAATTGAAAAGCCATTGCCTTGACTGTAAAAACCAAATGCGAAACGACCAGAAGGCGAAGCCAATGAGGTGGGTGGAGTTAAGGGGGAAAGCGAATATCCCAGCCCAATGGTGCCTTTTGAATGCTTGTCTTCAACTCCTCTAGCCACAAAGAATGAAGAAAGGAGCATGAGAAGAGACCACACGGCTGCCATAGGAATTATTGTATTTCTGTCTTCTATTTTTGGAACTGATGAAGAAATTATTTAATTATTTTACGAATACCCAAATTAAAATGGCCGAGGTCTGGAATCAGGGTTTGCGCGGAAAAAGCCAGGTAACCTGACCTCTTACTTTTTCTTTATCAAGGTAACATTACCTTTATTGAAAGTGTAAACGTACGTATCGAATGCAGAAATTATTACATAAATCCTTCTCTCCACTTAAACTATACGTCTAATCAATTACATTCATATATATATATCATTCGTAGACATAAATCAAGATAAGAAAAAATATAATTTATTATTTTCTTATTAAAAAAATCACAATTTCATATAATATAAGCGGTGGAAACTCTAACAGTATGTTTGGTTGGTTGTAATACCTATGTATTAAAGCTCAATTCAAGGGACCCATTATTAAACCATTGTTTGGTTGGGTATAATAAGCTATTACAGCCCTATTCCATACAAGTTTATTCAGGGCAAAAATGCTATTTAGCATTTGGTGGTCTTCCTACAGAATGACGATTCAGGGAATGGGTGGGTAAGAAATTAGCTAAAGCTTTCAATTTTACCCTCACCATTATCCTTTCTTTCTCGTGTCTGAAATATTTTCCTTTCTTTTTCATGCTTCTTCCTTCCACTATAATATCAACAAATTCCCAATTTATCAATTTAAACCTTTTTTTAATCCCATTTCCTCCGAACCCAATCTGTAGTTTCTCTTCTTATTCAACTCTTTCTCTCTTCAATATATTGTCATCCCACTTGCAGCTAACTAGAATCTTTCCGTCACAAAACGGCTCTTCCTTTGAAACCTGAAAATCCCTTCTTCATCTTGTTTTTTTTTTTCTTAAACAAGTTTCGATCTTTTTTTTTAATTATGGATTTATTCTTATTGATAAAAATGGCACTTGAATCCTCAATTTTCAGTCGATCTACTTTCATTTATTCAACAAATTCCTCATCTTTCATGTTTTTTAATCGAAATTTGAAGAACCAATCAAAGTTTTTACCCAAAACCAATCACTACCCAGCTCCTGTTATCTCCACCTGTTCAAACCCCCAACTTTCAAAGCTTTTGGATTCCCCAAAAATGGTATTTTTGGTCATGTGGGATCATTGAGGGAAGAAAATGAAGGTGTGGGGAATGATAAAAAAATGGTTTTGGTGAAAAGGGGTATTTTGGTGGCAATGGTTTATGGTGTATTGGTGTTTGGATGCAAAAGAGTTTTTACTGTAGATGGAGTGGCTAATACTGGTTATGGAGTTATTGGGCAGTGCATATTGCTGTTGAGGAATGCTTGTTGTCGAAATCATTTTTTTGAAAATAGGGATCGACTTTGATTTTGAAAAAGAAAACGAACATGGGAGTCGTCACCGATCTTTTATTAGGTGTGATCGGACCACCTCATAATTTAATTTTTTAAAACGTTTTGTTTTACTAAAACAACGATTTTGGTCTACGAAAATCGAGAAAAAGGGTTCGGGAGTCGGTTATATACGAGGAAGGATTAACACCCTCGTAACGCCCAAAATTGGTACCAAATTGATTAATTAATGCCTTAATGTCTAAGATTTTAAAATATTTTGAAAGATGATTCTTTTTTTTTAAAAAAAACATTTGTGTGGTTTAAGTTGGTCGTCAAAATTCTCTTGTTTCGAAGGTATATAGCATCACATCCAGCACGATTGGACAAGATTCTTCATACCTTTGAAAATATGATTGATTTTTGATCCCCGAAGGCTTGCACGTTGAAAATTACAAAAGGATGTCCTATGATTTAGTCTAACGAAGAATCGAAACCCAGCACGGTAGGGCACGATTTCTTCGAATTTCTAAAACATCAAACATTGCCTTATTTGAAAACCTTTAAATAAACCATTATAAGCTAGCTCAAGACGCTTTAATTTTACTTGGAATAAAATGGAACGATTGCTTTTAAAAAGTTGAAAATTATAACGCAACATTTGTAGACGAAAAGTAAAAATAAAAAACATGGAATAATGTGCACACATACAATACTTGGTGCATGAATATAATATAATCTTATTTAGCCAACTAACAAAACAAACTATTAAATATAATTAATCTAAGGAAAATGATATTAAATTTTCAAGCATGGATAGAGAACGATTGATATAACAATACAAAACGAATAAACAATATGCAACAATAATATATATGATATAATATGAAACAATCAATGCAAAAGGTATAAGACAAAATAGAAATTAGAAGCAAATGTGATATAAGACAATTTTAAAATAATGATGAATCGAGGAACACATAATATACATAATACATGAATTGATGAGTTGCTATGCTTGAACCCATTTGAATTCTGAACCGTCCTAAGCCTCGTAACATTACAAATTTAGAAGACCTTTGGGATCCGAATTAGGGCTAGTTGTTATGCTTTTGAAAAGTGTTTTTAAAAGTGTTATGGAAAAGTTCTTTTAAGAAATAACATATTTATTCTAAATATGGTTATAAAGTAACAAATATGCATTTAAATAATGTTCAAATTAGTTAATATTATTATATTTTAGTAAGAATAAAAAATATTATAACTTATTATTAATATTTTAATATATGAAATATAAATTTTAAATAATTTAAACAGTAAATATTATTTATTTATAAAATTTTAGTAGAATATATAAACTATATTTTAATTTCTCCTTTTTTTTTCAAAAGTACTTTTGAAAAGTCAAAACTTTCAGCAAAAAAATATTGTTTAGCATTCTTTTTGCTTCAAAAATATTTTTCATGTCAAGAGTACTTCTAAAAAGCATTACTAAACACAATCTATGTCAGAAATACAATAATTCGTAAATAGTCTGCATTTGTTTGAACGAATATGGCCAATTTTTTTTTTTTAAATGTCTGTGAGCAATCCACATAATTTATTTTCACTACAGCAAAACAGGTTTTTCGCGGCATTTTTAGCGGCGTTTAAACAAAAAACGCCGCTATAGTTCAGCATTAGCGGCGTTTCTTAACAAACGCCACTATAGATAAGACATTAGCGGCGTTTTTCTAAAAGCGCCGCTATAGATCGAGCATTAGCGGCGCTTTTATAAAAAACGCCGCAAATGTCCTATCTATAGTGGCGTTTGTTTAGAAACGCCGCTAATAATTTCAGCAAGACGCAGTCGTTTCCTTTCGGCCCTTAGTTTCATTAGCGGCGTTTTCAAAAAACGCCACTAAAGGTTGAGTACCAAAAAACGCCGCAAAAAAAAAACAGCAAGACGTTGTCATTTTGTTTTAAACCTTAGTGACATTAGCGGCGTTTTTATAAAAACGCTGCTATAGGTCTAGTATTAGCGGCGTTTCTTATAAAAGCGCAAAAAGTATTTTATGTATATATTTATTATTTAAATGGTTTATTTATATTTATATTGATTAAAATACAATTTTTTTCAATTGAATATTTAAATTCTTCGAAAAAACTAATGACATGTAGAAAAAATTGAAAATTTGAAAATAAAAAATATATGTTAAAAATGAAAAAATTAAAATACTATTATTTAAAATAATTTTAAAGCTTTTTGGGTATATGATTGATTGTTTGTCAAAATATATATTAAAAAATTCTTATATGATCGTAAAAGACATAATATTAATTTTAAAATATCGAATTAATTATCATTATTATAGTTTAAGGTTTATGGTTTAGGAGCTAATATTTTAATTAAGGTTTAGATAAGATTATAGATGTGTTTAGGGATTATGGGTTTTAGGGTTGTGGTTTAAAGTTTAGGGATTAGTGGGTAAAGGTTAAGGGTTATGGATTATGGGTTTAAGGATTAAGGGTCATGGGTTATGGGTTTAATGGTTAAAGGGATATGGGTTAGGGGTTAAGGGGTTTAATTAATGGTTAAGTGGACATGGCCGGAAAGGGGTTTATGGTTTATGAGTTAATGTTTTAAGGTTTATAGATTTTGGTTTATGATGTAATGGTTGGGGTTTAAGGTTTAGGGGTTAGTGGATTAGGGTTTAAGGTTTCATATATGGTTTAGGTATTTATGGTTTGGGGTTTAAAGGGTATGGGATAGGGGTTATCGGGTATGAGTTTAGAGCTTAAATGGATAGGTGTTTAGGGTTTAAGGGTTATAGAATTAAATGGATAGGGGTTAGGGGTTTAAGGTAATTAATTAATTAGTGTGAAAATTTTGAAATTTTATTGTTTAAAATAAATTTAAAGTTTTTTTTTGGGTATATAATTTTTTTTAATTTATATATTAAATAATTTAAAATTTTAAGATTTCAAATTTAGAATAAATTTCAAGATTTCAAATTTTAAATAATTTTCAATATTTCAAATTTTATCTAATTCTTTTAAATAATAGTTAAATTTGAAAAAAATATTTATTTAAAAGGAAAAATTAAAATACTATTATTTAAAATAATTTTAAAGTTTTTAAGGTATATAGTTGATTGTTTTTAATTTATATTATTTTTAAATTATATATTAAATAAATCAAATTTTTAAGGCATTAGTGGCGGTTTTTATAAAGCGCCGCAATAGGGTACTTATTACTGGCGTTTTAGTAGAAAACGCCGCAAATATGTGTTATGTTTTCATAAAACGGCGGCGTGTTGCTGTTGTTATTAGTGGCGTTTACTGAAAACGACGCAAAGCATGATAAATGGTTAGCAAACCGATGACGTTTTATCATTGTTTTTAGTGGCGTTTGTCCTAAAACGCCGCAATAAGCTATTCATTACCGGCGTTTGTTTCAAAAACGCCATAAATATGTATAATTTGTGAGCAAAACGTCGCCGTTTACTTTGTTTTTAGTGGCGCTTTGTTGAAACGCCACAAACGGTATTCAGTTTT
The DNA here is from genome assembly GCF_025698485.1 of Gossypium arboreum. Classification (NCBI taxonomy): domain Eukaryota; kingdom Viridiplantae; phylum Streptophyta; class Magnoliopsida; order Malvales; family Malvaceae; genus Gossypium; species Gossypium arboreum. The sequence continues at coordinate 4,738,127 of NC_069073.1, read as the reverse complement.
CTAACTAAACGGCGTCGTTTTTTCCCACCTTTTATCCCTAAAATTACACCTGAAAAACCTTAAGTGTTTTTCCCTAAAACTTTCCCTAAAATTTCCCCTAACCCTAAAATTTCAGCAATTGATCCTTAAACCATTTCTCCATCGCGGACCGACCATCTATTGTATCGCCGTCGACTCGACCATCTCGCTGCGTCACCTTCGCACTCCTCTTTCCCAACCAATTGGTGTCAAACCCTCACTCATCTGTTTCACCCATTTTCTTCTGGTTCTCAAAAAAAGTCTTGCTTTTCCTTCTTTTCCTCAAAGTATAATGCAAATCCCATGAAATAAAAGGTTTACTATGAAGGCTAACTATTAACAGTGGAGCATATATAGTATTAAACTTCGACTACATACGTAAATCATTCATATTATGTGCATTTCTCTAGAAACTGCTTCTGACAAGTAAAGGTGGATTTCTGCTGTAAATGCTTTTTATTTGGTATAGCATCTCACTCCATTTTAAGCATTGTGTATGTGTCGGTTTTAGAGGCTATGTGAAGGTGCAATAGGACGTTTATTTATTAATAGTGTTTATGTGCATGCAGTGAAACTGTTAAGTACCGTAGTAAATGGAAGTACTGCTAGAAAAGAAAAATCGCCCTAAACCAATAATAATACCCATAGTTCTGAAGATGTCTGAATTTGATCACAAGGTATGGGTGCTTTCTCATTCTACTTTTATGCATCCAGCTTTAACTAGTAAAGCACATGAAGCTCGTAAGTGAGTTAAATTTGTTTTAGTAAATAAAGCTGGTTAATTTGTTTTAGAGTCAATGTTTGTTGTTTTAGATGCCATGTGAGCCTATAGCCCACTTGTTTTCTTCTAACATGGGCATGATTCCAGTTTATATATGCTCCCTCTTTTTTCTCTCAATCTGTACTTGTTTTTCTCTTGCTCAAAATTTACTCCATGCTCAATTATTTAACTTGAAGCTGTCGATGTTTCAAACATTTGCATGCTAAAGATAGTAGTACAATTATTATATGCGTACTAATAATCAAACTGATCATTGTAAAACCTCTTCTAGTTTTTGAGTGTTAATTTGTTTGGTCAAATTCTGTGGAAAGTCCCTGTTTTATGCGTTTTCTTTGTGGATTATTTCTAATTCTCAACTCTTTGAAATGTATATTTATGCCAAACTCCAAAGGTAATTTTTTCCCGTTAATTTTATCAAATAATTTAGGGTTAACTACCCCATTAGTCACTCTAAGTAGTGGTTGTTCCTTTTTTTGTTATTTCAAATTGTTTATTGGTTAATTTGATCACTCTTGAAAATAAATTGATCAACTTGGTCATTCCACGGTTAAATGGTAATAGGAAAAACTAATGATGCATTTTCACATATTGTCTTTGGGTGACCAAAATAAGAATGATCTCTATTTAGAGTGATTAATGAGTAGTTTACCCTAATTTTACGGTCAATATTTAGAGTGATTAATGAGTAGTTTACCCTAATTTTTCTTGCCTTTCTCAATGGTTGGCAAACTATGGTAGAAATTTCTGCATGCTTTACCTGCTTCTTTATTATATTAATTTGGTTACTATAATAATATTCGAACTAGGTATTGACTTAAATTTTACATTTCATCATATTAAACTAGTTCCTTTACATTCTTTCAAGGCTTTGAGTCACTTCCTTGGAGAAAAATTAGCTTGAAAAATCTCATTGATATTAGGTAAAAGGCTTAACAGCATTAAAATGAGTAGAGATATGCAACTGAGTCCTCTTTAGCTGTTAGTAAATGCTTTAGGTGACTGCCATTGGGGTTCTACATGATGATACTTAGCATCGTGGTCAAAAGGAAATTTTTAAACATAGGGAAGAGTACATGGTGTTCTATTTTTGCTATTCTGATTGTTACTGATGTCATTGATTTCAGGCAGGACTTGTTCTGATGATTTGAAACTCTTACACCCTATTACTGAAAGGTTGCATCTAACTGTTGTTGATCAGTTGGTGTTTCTACAAAAAAATCTGAGGGGCTACATTGAAGTGAAGGCTACTAACCTTTACCAGCAACGGGCAAGGTCTAAACTCTCAGAACCTCATTGTTTCTCTAAAGTAGATCATTTATGTTTTTTTTTTTGAAGAGCAACTATTTATCCAATGCTAGTTCCTACTATTTTTTCCTTAACAAAGATATTTTAAAAATGAAAATCCAATAACGTAAATTTGATTATGCATTTATCCTATTATACATCTATGTTTTGATGCTGATGAAAAAAACCATTTACAACAAATGTACTTATAAATACTTCATACAAAAACAAATAAGATTATAGTCAAAATAACAATGTTCAAATATTAAAAATTAAGAGATTTTGGGTTAAAGTTTTAATATGCGTTTTTTTTTTCTAGATTTGGTTTGTCTTCAAAATTAGTTGGTTTGTCTTCAGTTGCCTTTTCCTTAAGGAATTACTTAACATGCCTTTTAGTAAATTTTTTATTATTATTTTATTTATTTATTCCCACCTGTTATTAGCAAATATAATTCCAATCATTAAATGTTGTTTATTTTGATTGTTTTGTCGACCAAAAACAGACTTCTGTTCTTCAAGTGCAATGATTAGGGAAGTCTCTCGACATTATTAGAGATCAATCCCAAGTATCTCCAAATAAACCCTCAAGAAAACATTCCAAATTCAATCAAGGTAAACATTGTCTTCCCTAACATTTATGTTTCTTTCAACATGTTTTTCCTTTTATGTTTTTAATGTTTATGATGAAAGATTCAACATCTCTAGAAACTGAATCATGCATTCACCTTTAACATGAGGTTTTAGAAAGTTTAAGACTTGATTCATCAAATTAGTTGAACCATGTAACTCTCATTAAAAAGTGGCATCCAAGGTTCTAATCCTAGTTCTTGTAACTTCATTGCGTTTGACAATGATGGCATGAACCTACCAAATCTGAAGGATTAAAAATCTTAATGCAGCAGCAGGTACTCCTTATACTATTTAGAAGCATTTTTTATGTTGCCATACTCAATAACCATCTATGTTGCCATTCACAGTGGCTTTTTATGCTGATTGCTGCACTAAAGAAGAGATTCTCTCCTCGTACACTTTTACAATTTAAATTTTATAGAAGTCGACTCTAAATTTTTTAAAACAATGACCAAAGCTTTAATTTTTTTTTTTATTTTTTGATACCTGTTTTGCTCCATCAGATTTTAAATATTTTAAAGATTCAAAGTATATAGGTTTGGAAACTTTGACGGGTTGCCTTATATCGAAATGTAAGATATAATAGATCCTCCTAGGTGTAACAACGCCACGTATGATGAATCTTAAAAATTCAAAAATACTTGAAAAAAATTTCTATCGAGCTCATTTACTATTGAATATTTATTACCATGTAGCTTGCTTGTCCATTAAAATGAAAACAATATCTGACCTTCTCTCCAACCTTATTTTAAATATTTTAAAGATTCAAAGTATATAGGTTGGAAACTTGACGGGTTGCCTTATATCGAAGTGTAAGATATAATGGATCCTCCCTAGGTGTAACAACGCCACGTATGATGAATCTTAAAAAATTCAAAAATACTTGAAAAAAATTTCTATCGAGCTCATTTACTATTGAATATTTATTACCATGTAGCTTGCTTGTCCATTAAAATTACAACAATATCTAACCTTCTCTCCAACCTTATTTTAAATATTTTAAAGATTCAAAGTATATAGGCTGGAAACCTGACGGGTTGCCTTATATCGAGCTGTAAGATATAATGGATCGTCCCTAGGTGTAACAACGCCACGTATGATGAATCTTAAAAAATTCAAAAATACTGATTTTGATCATTACTTAAAGAAATTACATAACTTACATAACTCATATAACTTACATAATTTACATAACAACTTACATAACTCACATAACTTACATAATTTACATATCTCACATAACGTACATAACAACTTACATAACTTAACTAATACATGTAGTGTAATCTAATAATTTCCTTAAAAGCATATAGTTTAAAGTTCAAATTTCATAACTTATGTAGCACCCCAAACCCGGCCCAGAAGTTATGGTCGGATCCGGCATGCCACATCAAAAAAAATAAAAAAAAATTTCCATTCTAAGTCCAGAAAATCGTACTTGATGTTCAAAAGATTAATTCATTAAGGGTTAAAGTGAATGGAAGTCATGCACCGTAGGAAACCGGAAAAGAGGTGGTGAGTCCATCGGATTGCTAAGTACCAAGCTCCTTCGGATCCAATCCTAGACATGCATACCGCCATTGCCACACCTTAACGTCATGGATATTTCTAGAAACCGATTTGATTAAGTCATTTTAGGAAAAGTGATTAATTTTGGAAAATACTTTCATTCGGAAGCTTTGCTTGTTGTCGTGTTATTTTGAAATCAATTGTTTTTGAAAACGCCCTAAAAGCTATCCAATTTCAACAGTTAAAATAAGTATTACCTATCTTAGTAATACATATTAAAACCATCAAAAATAATTAAGCGGCCTTATTACATTTAAAAGCCCAAAACTTCAAACGTAAATAAAAGGATGTCCAGTTAACGAAGAAAATCAAACTTTGAGCGGGTGGCCACTCGAATTCCCTCACGACTCCAAGCCCACTATGGTTGGGGATTTCTGCGTGGATGAAAATAAAAGGGTGAGTTTGGGGAAACTCGGTGTGTAAGGAAAACCCATTCAAAGCCCAAGTCACTCAAGCCAATTGGGCCTAAGCCCATTCAGTAATAATGATCTTGGGCGAGCCCTTTTCAGATTACAATAAAGCGGGCCTTAGCCCTTATTCAGATAACGATGATGGCCCATAGGCCCATTTCAAAATACATGCAACATCAATAAACATATGCAAGCCCATTTGGGAGACTACTCAACCCACCAACCACTACACTCCACCGTACCAGCCATACACTCCATGTGGGAATAGCTCAACCCACCCATTTCAACACTCCACAGCTTGCGACCTTCTTTGCTCGATTATCAATAAATTGAGGCAAAGCCTCTAGTACGTGGACAAGCCACTTTCAGTACTTCCTCCGTCAATATCCCAATCTCATGCATCAGATAATAACAACATGGCATGCAGTAAATAACATCAGTCAAACATGCATTTAGGTCAATTTAACCTTAGGGGCATTTCGGTAATTTATCTACTAGGGGTAAAACTGTAAATTTTTCACTTTTAAAGGTATTTCAGTAATTTATCTATTTTAGGGTTTTTCATGCATATTCCTACTTTTCACGTACTAACAGAATCACGTAACGAAGGGTTCTTACCGAATTGGGCCCGTTGGCCCATCATTCCAATTTTGGCCCATTAAGCCCAAAAATATCGAGGGCACAGAAATCATGCACTTTGCAGTCCAAACATTGCAGCTTACCAAAAACATTAATCGATTTACCTCACGAGCATTCACACACTCGTAAATCTACAAAATACCGATTTTCGGCATTTCGGCTTTTCGGCTTTTGCCAATCCAGACTAAGAAAGAGGGTGTTAGTTACACACCTGTTTGCGACGATATGCTGACGAGATCCACACACGAACTGCCTACAATTAAATTACTAACACATTAATCTAACTATTCAAATACGAACTACGTATTAACCCCTTACAATATTCGGCCAACCATACCTACAGATCATAGTAAGCTTATAAGAAATCAATAAGCAACTCATTAACAAATTTTTGTCAATGTTTACCACATAATCATAATTTCACTGCAAGCTGTCTTCCTGAGCAACAGTCACTAAATCATTTATAACTGGAGCTACGAAACTCCAAATCAAGTGCCGTTAATTTTCCCTGAAAATAGACTCATATATCTTACATCCATAAAATTTCCAGAATTTTTGGTTTGGCCAATCAATACCAGATTTTTCTTAAAGTTTCCCATGTTTCACTGTTTGACTAATCTGACCACTCTTCATTACGAATCAAATTTCTCGTTGTACAGAATTCAAAATATGTTCTCGTTTATTTCATTTGAAACTAGACTCATTAAGATTTAATTACATAATTTATTCACCTTCTAACTCATCTCTCACAATTTATGGTGATTTTCCAAAGTCACGTTACTGCTGCTGTCCCAAGCAGATTTATTACCAAATCACTCTTTCACACATAACTTGCATGCATGTTATTTAAACATGTATATCACCAATAAATCATCACATATCTATGAGTTTACTTAAGGATAGTCTCCATTTCATCATTTTAAAGCACAACATGTTAGCCGATTTTTCCCCTTAGCATCTAAGGCACATGCATGCTCATTTGTTTGGCTCAACTTCACCTATCTTCCATTTTTCATCAAAAGAACATGAAACAACAACCATTTCCTTCATTTTAATTCATGACTAAATGCTCACAACACAACTAAAAATCAAAATATACTTCAAGAGTTAAGGTAGAATCAAGAAGAACTCATGAACCTCAAAATAGAAGCAAGGTACCAAGAACTTACCTTCAATTTTCCTCCTCCTAATGACCGAATACTCAAGAGCTTTCTCCTCTCCTTTCTCTTCTCTAACTTTCAGCTATGATGAATAAAGATGGACAAAACTTTGTTCTTTTCACCCCTTTTTCTTTTAATAAAAATTCATATTTCATCCATTTAATTCTTTAATACAAAAGACATGAAATTCTTATCATGAAACATTTACTTAACCCATCATCATGAAACATTTACCTAACCCATTATCATGGAACATTTACCTAACCTATTATCATGGAACATTTACCTAACCTATTATCAATTTGTATTAATTTGTACCATAAATTATGGATATCAAGTGCACATTTTGTCTACAACAACATGATGGCTGGCCACTTCATGTAAAATGGGAGGTTTGTCATGCAAATCCTCCTATTTTGCACTTCTATTTATTTGGCCACTTCAATTTAGCCCATAGCATTTTCAAACATTTTCACATAGGTCCTATTTCATAATTTCACCCCATTTTTCTTATGGAACAAAAATTAACTAAAATTGCCGGGTTCTATCTTAAGCTTGGGCTTTCTAGAGGCCCACTAACATAATTAAACCTATGCCAACATTCACAGGATTCCCAAAAATTGGGGCGTTACAACTCTACCCTCCTTAAAGAAATTTCGTCCTCGAAATTTACCTAATCCAAACAGATGAGGGTATTGCTGTTGCATCGTCTCTTCTGGCTCCCAAACCCAGAAGTTTCCCCTTCCTTAACTTGTTGAAAACGAGCGACCAAAGACTCATCGTTCAACTGTTTTTCCTTAATCTGATCCACCCAGGTTGGACTCACTTGCAACTCAGCCAACAGACTTCTATCATCATACAGACTCAGACGAGCAAACATTGCTCTCAGATCAGTTACAGCTCTACGACTTAGAGCATCGGCTACCACATTAGCCTTGCTTGGGTGATATTCGATCGAACAGTCATAATCCTTAAGCAACTCAATCCATATCCTTTGCCTAAGGTTCAGCTCTTTCTGAGTCAACAAATACTTAAGACTCTTATGGTCAGTGTATATAATATACATTTCTCCGTACAAGTAATGTCTCCAAATCTTAAGTGCAAATATCACTGCTGCCAACTCTAAATCATGAGTCAAATAGTTTCCCTCATGATGCTTAAGCTATCGTGATGCATATGCAACCACCTTACCCTCCTGCATTAACATGCAGCCCAAACCCACGTGTGATGCGTCACTGTACACAGTAAAATCATTCCCAAACTCTGGCTGAATTAACACAGGTGCTTCAGTCAGAACTTTCTTCAACTTCTCGAAAGCTTCCTGCTGCTTCTTAGTCTATACAAACGGTACTCCTTTCCTTATGAGTTTTGTCAAAGGTGCTGCATCACAGAAAAACCTTCCACAAACCTTCTGTAGTATCCTGCCAGTCCTAGAAAACTCCGTATTTCTGACACTGACCTAGGCAGCTTCCACTCCAAAATCGCTTCAATTTTTCGAGGGTCCACCTTAATCCCCTCAGCAGAGACCACATGTCCTAAGAAGGTTACCTCCCTCAACCAAAATTCACACTTGCTGAACTTCGCAAAGAGTTCCTTCTCCCTTAATACTTACAACACTATACGGAGATGCTCATCATGTTTCGTTTCGGTTGAGAATATACCGGGATATCGTCAATAAAGATGACTATGAACTGATCCAAAAATGGTTGGAACACACGATTCATCAGATCCATAAACGCTGCAGGAGCGTTCGTTAGTCCAAATGGCATAACCAGAAACTCGTAATGACCATACCGAGTCCTGAATGTTGTCTTTTGGATATCTGCCTCTTTGACCCTTAACTGGTGATATCCAGATCGAAGGTCGATCTTAGAAAATACAGAAGCTCCTCTAAGCTGGTCGAACAGATCGTCAATCCTTGGCAGTGGATACTTATTTTTAATCGTCAGTTTGTTTAACTGGCGATAATCAATGCACATTCGCATCGTACCATCCTTCTTTTTCACGAATAGCACTGGTGTTCCCCATGGAGACACGTTTGGCCTAATAAAGCCCCTATCCAACAACTCTTGAATTTGAGCATTTAAATCTACTAACTCCTTCGGTGCCATCCTATACGGTGCGATAGACACAGGCGCCATTCCAGGCAACAAGTCTATTCCAAACTCAACTTCTCGATTCGGAGGCAATCCTGGAAGCTCCTCCGGAAAAACATCTTGGAACTCCTTTACGGTCCTAACCTTATCCACTGTCGGTCCCTCCTCTTCCGATCGACTTACAAATACCAATTAGGCCTCACAACCTTTCTGAATCCACTTTTCGGCTCTTAATGCCGACACCATATTGGACAAATAATCCCTTCGCTCACCTATCACCATAACCTCCTCATCCTTTGTGGTCCTTAACACCATTCGTTTAGCAGCACAATCTAGAGTCGCTTTATGCTTAACAAGCCAGTCCATTCCCAAAATGAGATCAAACTCTCCGAATGGTAACTCCATCGATCTTGAGGAAAATCTTACCTTGAGTTTCTAAGGGTACATCCCTATACAGTTTGTCTACCCTAACCGAAAGTGACCTAAAGGACTTAGTACAGATACCCCACTCACAATCTCCTCGGAGCGGTCCAGTTGTCCATAATCCGTTCGTGGCCTCCAACCAATATTCGCCACATTCGAGGCGATACCAGACACACCCTAAAGATCTCGCTCCGTTGGCGAGTCGTTCGAAAATCGATCCTCGAATTTCGTTGCCCAAACTTGTCCCGGTAACCCTTTCTAGAACACGAAGCCTTGCGCCAAGACAAGGCATCATCCTCGACCGAGGTCATGAGACTCTACCTCATTGCGGTGGTACCGGTGCATCCACCGCGGCATATGTCTCGAAGACGAAGATCTCGCTCGAGCACTTCCTCGGCTTCGTCCACGGCCTCTTGTACTCATATCGTATTATCTTGATTACGAATTTTTATGCATCAATTAATATTTCAGTGTTTATTATAGATGTTTTATAAATCAGACAGTAGTTCAGAGTTTGTTTTCGTAGAATCGAAGTCTAGCTACAGTTTCAGTCTCTTATCAGATTTTTCCTATAGTTTCAGTATCATCTATCTAGAGTATCCTAGCAGGATTTTAGTACAGACAGATAATTCAGGAAAATATTCAGAAAAATTCAGAATACTTACAGACTTGAGCCGAGATTCGGAATGCCACCTTCTAAAGATCTAAATTTTGAAAATCAAGTTTTTTTGCATTCTTTATAAAATTTTCACTTTCAAAAATCTTTGTTTTTATAAACCCATTCCACAGCCGAGTTGTTGTAACCTAGGCTCTGATACCACTAAATGTAGCACCCCAAACCCGGCCCAGAAGTTATGGTCGATCCGGCATGCCACATCAAAAAAAAATAAAAAAAAAATTCCATTCTAAGTCCAGAAAATCGTACTTGATGTTCAAAAGATTAATTCATTAAGGGTTAAAGTGAATGGAAGTCATGCACCGTAGGAAACAGGAAAAGAGGTGGTGAGTCCATCGGACTGCTTAAGTACCAAGCTCCCTTCAGATCCAATCCTAGACATGCATACCGCCATTGCCACACCTTAACGTCATGGATATTTCTAGGAAACCGATTTGATTAAGTCATTTTTAGGAAAAGTGATTAATTTTGGAAAATACTTTCATTATGGAAGCTTTGCTTGTTGTCGTGTTATGTTGAAATCAATTGTTGTTTTTGAAAACGCCCTAAAGCTATCCAATTTCAACAGTTAAAATAAGTATTACCTATCTTAGTAATACATATTAAAACCATCAAAAATAATTAAGCGGCCTTATTACATTTAAAAGCCCAAAACTTCAAACGTAAATAAAAGGATGTCCATTAACGGAAGAAAATCAAACTTTCGAGCGGTGGCCACTCTGAATTCCCTCACGACTCCAAGCCCACTATGGTTGGGGATTTCTGCGTGGATGAAAATAAAAGGGTGAGTTTGGGAAACTCGATGTGTAAGGAAAACCCATTCAAAGCCCAAGTCAGCTCAAGCCAATTGGGCCTAAGCCCATTCAGTAATGATGATCTTGGGCGAGCCCTTTTCAGATTACAATAAAGCGGGCCTTAGCCCTTATTCAGATAATGATATGGCCCATAGGCCCATTTCAAAATACATGCAACATCAATAAACATATGCAAGCCCATTTGGGGAGACTACTCAACCCACCAACCACTACACTCCACCGTACCAGCCATACACTCCATGTGGGAATAGCTCAACCCACCCAAAATTTAACACTCCACGATTCTGCAACCTTGCTCGCTCGATTATCGATAAATTGAGGCAAAGCCTCTAGTACGTGGACAAGCCACTTTCAGATACTTCCTCCGTCAATATCCCAATCCCATGCATCGATAATAACAACATGGCATGCAATAAATAACATCGATCAAACATGCATTTAGGTCAATTTAACCTTAGGGCATTTCGGTAATTTATCTACTAGGGGTAAACGTAAATTTTTCACTTTTAAAGGTATTTCAATAATTTATCTATTTTAGGGTTTTCATGCATATTCCTACTTTTCACGTACTAACGAATCACGTAACGAAGGGTTCTTACGAATTGGGCTGTTGGCCCATCATTCCAATTTTGGCCCATTAAGCCCAAAAATATCGAGAACACGTAAATCATGCACTTTGCGGTCCAAACATTGCAGCTTACCAAAAACATTAATCGATTTACCTCACGAGCATTCACACACTCGTAATCTACAAAATACCGATTTTCGGCATTTGACTTTTCGCTTTTGCCAATCCGGACTAAGAAAGAGGGTGTTAGTTACACACTGCTTGCGACGATATCTTGATTTAGATCCACACACGAACGCCTACAATTAAATTACTAACACATTAATCTAACTATTCAAATACGAACTACGTATTAACCCCTTACAATATTCGCCAACCATACCTACAGATCATAGTAAGCTTATAAGAAATCAATAAGCAACTCATTAACAAATTTTGTCAATGTTTACCACATAATCATAATTTCACTGCAAGCTGTCTTCCTGAGCAACAGTCACTAAATCATTTATAACTGGAGCTACGAAACTCCAAATCAAGTGCCGTTAATTTTCCTGAAAATAGACTCATATATCTTACATCCATAAAATTTTCAGAATTTTGGTTTGGCCAATCAATACCAGATTTTTCTTAAAGTTTCCCATGTTTCACTGTTTGACTAATCTGACCACTCTTCATTACGAATCAAATTTCTCGTTGTACAGAATTCAAAATATGTTCTCGTTTATTTCATTTGAAACTAGACTCATTAAGATTTAATTACATAATTTATTCACCTTCTAACTCATCTCTCACAATTTATGGTGATTTTCCAAAGTCACGTTACTGCTGCTGTCCCAAGCAGATTTATTACCAAATCACTCTTTCACACATAACTTGCATGCATGTTATTTAAACATGTATATCACCAATAAATCATCACATATCTATGAGTTTACTTAAGTATAGTCTCCATTTCATCATTTTAAAGCACAACATGTTAGCCGATTTTTCCCCTTAGCATCTAAGGCACATGCATGCTCATTTGTTTGGCTCAACTTCACCTATCTTCCATTTTTCATCAAAAGAACATGAAACAACAACCATTTCCTTCATTTTAATTCATGACTAAATGCTCACAACACAACTAAAAATCAAAATATACTTCAAGAGTTAAGGTAGAATCAAGAAGAACTCATGAACCTCAAAATAGAAGCAAGGTACCAAGAACTTACCTTCAATTTTCCTCCTCCTAATGACCGAATACTCAAGAGCTTTCTCCTCTCCTTTCTCTTCTCTAACTTTCAGCTATGATGAATAAAGATGGACAAAACTTTGTTCTTTTCACCCCTTTTTCTTTTAATAAAACTTCATATTTCATCCATTTAATTCTTTAATACAAAAGACATGAAATTCTTATCATGAAACATTTACCTAACCCATCATCATGAAACATTTACCTAACCCATTATCATGGAACATTTACCTAACCTATTATCATGGAACATTTACCTAACCTATTATCAATTTGTATTAATTTGTACCATAAATTATGGATATCAAGTGCACATTTTGTCTACAACAACATGATGGCTGGCCACTTCATGTAAAATAGGAGGTTTGTCATGCAAATCCTCCTATTTTGCACTCCTATTTATTTGGCCACTTCAATTTAGCCCATAGCATTTTCAAACATTTTCACATAGGTCCTATTTCATAATTTCACCCCATTTTTCTTATGGAACAAAAATTAACTAAAATTGCCGGGTTCTATCTTAAGCTTGGGCTTTCTAGAGGCCCACTAACATAATTAAACCTATGCCAACATTCACAGGATTCCCAAAAATTGGGGCGTTACAACTTACATAATCTACATAACTTACATAAAACATAAAAATATATCATATCAAGACTTACATAATAAACAACTTAGCTGTGTAATTTATTGTCAACTTTAGAAGTCAAGAACTATAAAATGGATAGGAGTTGGATGAAATTGTCAAGGGTAAGCAACGCCTATCGAAATGGAGTACAAACTTTTCTGAATTTTGCATTTCAAAATGCAAGCCAAGAGAATATGATTCTTTACCTGTGTAAGAAGTGTGGCAACATCAATTGGCATACTCGTGAAGTTGTCTACGAACAACTAATTGTTGATGGCTTTATTCGGGGGTATAAAAAATGGATCTTCCATGGAGAGTGTACATCTAGTGGAACTTCTTCAACGATTAATCCAACTTATCCTGATACTGATTACCATCAGTATGTTAGACAAGATGACATAGAAGGTATGTTGCGGGATGCATTTAATATGCACAGTCATGGTGACCAATCGTTTGCACCTGACTTTATTGCATCCGATGATTGTAATATTGGTGGAAATGTTTTTGTCAAAACGGGAACAAGTGCACCTTATGAGGAGCCAAATGAAGAAGCGGCGAAGTTCTTCAATTTACTTAATGAAATGAACGAAGAACTTTACGAGGGATCAAAATATTCGAAATTGTCCTTCTGCATTCGTTTATTTCACTTAAAATGTTTGGGAGGGTGGACTGGAAATTCTTTTACAATACTGCTAGAGTTTCTCAGAGAGATGTTTCCTTTTGCAAAAATCCCCCAATCTTGTCAAGATATGAAGAGACTAATAAAAGATTTGGGCCTTGGGTACGATAAAATTCATAGTTGCCCAAATGACTGCATGTTGTACTGGGGTGATCAGAAGAACCAACAGTGTTGTAATGTTTACGGCAAGTCTCGTTGGATGAATGGGAATACAGAAGATGTGAATGCCGATGAAGGTGGGGCACAGTTAAGAAAGAAGCCAGTCAAGGTTTTGCGATACTTTCCCCTAATACCAAGACTTCAAAGGCTTTTCATGTCGTCAAAGACGGCTGAATCTATAAGGTGGCATAATGATCAACGGACCGATGATGGATTATTAAGACATCCTGCGGATTCTTTAGCTTGACATGAAATTTTCAAGCTTTGCAAGCGATCCTCGAAATGTGAGGCTTGGGCTAGCAGCTGACGGCTTTAATCCATTTAAAATCATGAGTACTTCGTACAGTACTTGGCCTGTGGTGCTTGTTCCTTACAATTTGCCTCCATGGATTTGCATGAAGCAATATTCGTTTATTTTATCAATGATTATTCCTGGAGAGAAAGGTCCCGGAAATGATATTGACATCTATTTGCAGCCACTTATTGAAGAGTTAAAACAATTATGGTCGGGTGTTGAGACATATGATGTATTAAGAAAAGAGAACTTTTATTTATGTGCAGCTTTATTGTGGACAATTAATGATTTCCCGGCTTATGCTAATTTATCGGGTTGGAGTACTAAAGGACATTATGCTTGTCCTTGTTGTGCTGCGCAAACTTGTAGTGGTTGTACAATGGGAAGAAGTTCTCTTACATGGACCATCGTTGGTGGTTAGATGGAAATCATAAATTTAGATTTCAGACGACTCTATTTGACCTTTGAAGAGTGCAGAGGAGCTCCTCGTGAATCGTTGGATCTGAAATCTTGTTTATGTTAAAAGATATCAAATTCAGTTATGGGAAGATGAATCAACCACCTAACACGCAATCAAAGCGAAGATCGAGGGATGAATCCGATGATGAGTCTGACAAAGAGGATGATCCTAATGAGGCAGACTTGTGGAAAAAAAGAAGTATTTTTTTTAGTTACCTTATTGGGAGCATAATATTTTACGCCACAATCTTGATGTCATGCATATTGAGAAGAATGTCTGCGAGAACATAGTTGGGACAATTTTGAATGTCGATGGAAAATTAAAAGACAATCTTCAGAGTCGACTTGATTTAGTTGACATGAGAATTCGACGTGATCTTCATCCTCAAGTACTTCCGAATGGGAAATATCGGTTGCCGCCTTCTCTTTTTTCAATGTCAAAGGAAGAGAAAGAGGTGTTTTGTATGGTGTTGAAGGATATAAAGGTCCCAGATACGTATGCGTCAAATATATCTCGATGTGTGAGTCTTAAAGATCGAAGATTATATTCATTAAAATCACATGATTACCACATCTTGATACAAGATTTACTCCCAGTTGCTTTACGGTGCTGCATGTCAAAAAATGTGACGTCCTGTATAATTGAACTATCCAATATAATGAAAGCTATTTGTGGCAAAGTTTTAGATGTTGAAGAACTTAAGAAAGTATAGGATCGAGCTGCTTTGACTTTATGCAATTTGGAGAAGATCTTTCCACCTTCATTCTTCACTATTATGGTGCACTTGATAATCCATCTCCCTCACGAAGCAATACTTGGTGGACCGGTTTTTTATCGATGGATGTATCCAATAGAAAGGTGCTAATTTATTTGTCAAGTGTTTATTTAATCGCGTCTATACATTTAGTTACAACTTTTGATAAATATTGTATATCGTGTTTAGGTTCCTAAGCAAATTGAAATCTTATTGTCGCAATAAGCGTTATCCAGATGGATCAATTGCTGAAGGCTACTTGGCAGAGGAGTGCATGACATTCTGTTCTAGATATTTAGAAGACGTTGAAACACGATTGAATAGACCAAATAGAAATGTTGGGCTCAATGATCATAACTTGGCCGAAACTTATTTATTCCAAAGTTATGGAGAACCAATCGGCAAAGTTGAAATTACAGAATTAGATGATATATCGTGGATACAAGCACATCGATATGTACTTTTCACCACGATTTAGTTGAACCGATTCGCAAGTAAGTTCTAAAATTTCCTCACATATTCGCTGCGTTTGATTTGTTTATCTTCTAACCAATTACACTTTTTTTTAACATAGTGAGTACAAACAAATTTTGAGATCTTGTGCACGCTCTCGAAGATTGCAACATCGAGAGATTAATAAGTTATTCACAGAATCTTTTCATGAATGGTTAAGTCAAACGGTATGTAACTAAAGCTAATAAGTTACATATAATCCCGAAATTTAGTTAATTATTCAATTTACTTTCTATTCAATAGGTTTGGAGTGGAAAGGATGTCCATGACGAAGTTAAATGGCTTTCCTAAGGTCCGAACAGAATAATAAAAAGATATAGTGCCTTCCTCATCAATGGATACAGATTTCATACAAAGTATCGTGAGAGAATGAGGAGAACTCAAAATTGTGGAGTTGTTGTTAATTCTTCAATTACAAGTTATGCTAGTGCTAGGGACAGTAATCCGGTTGAGGGTAATGTGGAGTATTACGGACTTCTTACCGACATTATTGAGTTGGATTACTATGGCAAATGGAAAGTTGTCTTATTTCGGTGTGATTGGGCTGATGTTAATACTGCTCGAGGAATTAAAGAAGATCAATTTGGTTTTACAATGTTGAATTTCTCTCGCTTGATTCACACTGGACAACAATTGATGGACGAGCCATATGTATTTTCCTCTCAAGTGAAACAAGTTTTTTATTCGAAAGATCCAACTGATGAGGGTTGGTATGTTGTACTCCGGAACACCCCTAGAGACTTGTTTGAAATGGGTAATGGAAGTAGAGATGACATCGTCGAAAGATCGAAACATTACCTTTTCGAACAAAACTTAGATGAAAATATCCTAGTACTAATACACAACATCAATGGGTTCGACATGATGTGGATGAAGATATTCTGAATAATGATGTAGTAAGATTTTACAATTTTTAATTATATGTAATATTATAATTTTAATCTTTGTCATGTTATATAATTTAACTATTTTATATGTACTACTATTGTTTTAATTTGTTACTAAAGCTTTAACTATTTTATGTGTATTGCAGGAAAAATGCGTAGAAGAAGATTACGAGATTTAAGTATTGTCCAGAATACTCCAAATTCAGAAGAAGGAAATAGTGAACAGCAGACAGGTTGTTGGATCTTGAATGTGCGGAGACACTTGATGAGCCTAAAGAATTTCAAAGTAATGTTATGTTCATTTTACATGTGTTGACTTTTATTATTGAATTATTTGTCAATTTTAATATAATAATAGTATATCATTTTTCAAATGAAAGTGGTGAGGCGCAGAGTTCGAGGACGACGCTACTTAGAGATTTATCGACTTAGATCCTGTCGGCGTGTTAAAGTAAGTAGAAATACTCATGGTCACTGTTGGATCTGAAGCTCGACTTTTAGCGAGCTATTTGGGCATTTTAGCACGAAATGCAAATATGTTGCCCATCAACTACGAATCATGGCATCACATGCCCGATAGCAACAAAATCGGGCTCTCGCTAATATTAAGGTAACAAAATGTGAATGCAATTTATAATACTTTGGTTTAAGTTTCATTTAATTTACATTCTAAACTTATGTTTTTTTAGGAGAGATTTGCTTTAGAAGTCTCCGATGATTATATCAAGAAGGCATTAGGTAAAAGATAGAGAGACAATAAAAGCACTTTAAAGAAACAATATTTTAAGAAAGACATAAGCCTCGAGGAAAAACTGAGAAATGTTCCGCCAGGAATGCTTGAGGTATCAATGGGAAGATGCGGTTAGATTTTGGAATTCAAAGAAAGGAGAGGAATTGCGTGTTCCAAACTCTTATATATAGTGTTTACTATATACGTAATAATAATTTTATTATGTAGGACCGTGAGCGAGTTGGAACAAGCAGCAGCAAAACAAAATTCACGCATACACAGCAGGTCGAGAAGTTTTGCTTCAGAATGAGGCCGAGGTATTATGAATTTATTAATTCTTTCAAATATTAATAACTTTATATTATTAAATAATATTCTTACTACTATATTGTAGGAAGTCAAATCCGGACAAAAGTTGGACGCCTTGACTTTTTGAGATTACGATAGGAAGAAAGATGGATCTCCTATGACATCCGAAATGGAGAAATTATGGTATATTCACTTAATAATATTTGATTTATTCTAAATATTTATAATCTTTAATTATAATTGTTTAATTAAATTCATCATTAGTAGTTTTAAATAATGTTAAGTTATGTTGCATTTCTTTTTATTATATATTTCGTTTCTAACTCTTTAATTGATTTTTAGGAGAAACTAAAGGAGAAGAAGGCGGAATATGAAGCGATTGCCAGTGATAGTTTTGTTAATCTTGAGAACATTGATAATGAAATTATCACCAAGTTTTGGGTCTGAAAGGTACGGTCGGGTTTGATTTCAAAGATCTGGTGTTACCCAGGCCCAATATTTTGATCCGGCTCCCAAGAATACATGCCTTCCTAAGTCAAGCTTAAGTCAAGTTCGAGGTTAAGAGACCAGATAGCTCGGATGCAAGCGAACACGGTTGAGCAAATTGCCGAGGTTCAACGAAAATATGAAGAACTCCAAAGAACAACTTAGAGCGGAAGTAGCGAGAGGGAGGTAGCGGCTGCGGCGAGAGAGGCAGAGGCACGGCGATGGTAGCGAAACGAGCAAAAAGTACGATGACCTCCAGCTCTGACTTCAGAGATGATGCATATGTTTCAACAATCGCAAAGCCGCCGTCTTAGACATTAGTTTTCTTATTGTAAGAATGTTTTTAAGTTTTGTCACGTTTAACATTATTGTAAAAATATTTTAAATTATACTTTATTTATTAATTATATCATATATCTTTAGTTAAATTTGAAGTATCATTTAGAATTAATGTTTTTGGTTGTATTTTTATGTTAAATTTGTTGTTTTTGGCTGCATTTTATATTATATTTGTTGTATTTGGTTGGATTTTAATGCAGGAAGGGCTGGATATTGGTGAAAAAAAATATTACAAATCTTCCAAAATTAGCGGCATTTGTAGAAAAAACGCCGCTAAAAGCCTTGACCTTTAGCGACGCTTTTCCCACAAACGCCGCTAAAAGCCTTGACCTTTAGCGGCTTTTCCACAAACGCCGCTAAAAGCCTTGACCTTTAGCGGCGCTTTTCCTAAACGCCGCTAAAAGCCTTTACCTTTTGCGCTTTTCAACAAACGCTAAAAGCCTTGACCTTTAGCGGCATTTTTACCTGGCGCCGCTAAAAGCCTTGACTTTAGCGGCGTTTTTCCCTAAACGCCGCTAAAAGCCTTGACCTTTAGCGGCGTTTTTTCAATAAACGCCACAAATTTTTGTGGCGTTACCTATAGCGGCGTTTTTTGCGACGTTTTAGAAAGCGCCGCGAAAAGTTTTAGTGGCGCATAAAAGCGCCGCAAAAAGTCTATTTTCCTGTAGTGTTTGATGGATAACACTTGTACATATGTTAATATCCATTGCCTCTACATCTATTAACATTATAACTTAGTGAACTAATTATGTTTGTATTAAGAATAAACAAGTTAGCTAGATATCACTCTTAAGTTGCATAAGGCAGTTCCTGTACTAGTTTGATGTTTTATAGATATATGACTTAATTGTCTGATTTAATCCAAAAGTCATCTTTTCTTTTGCATGTTTGGTTTGCTTGAGTACAAGCAAAGAGTTAAATATAGGGGAGTTTGATCTACCATAATTTAATATGGCAAATTAGACTTTGCCAATATACTTAAGGACCTTATTCTCAAGCAAAGTAGCATTTTTTCATAGTTTTTCATATTTTTTAGATTTTAAGTTAATAAGTGTAAATGTCTTGTTTTTATTCATTTTATGATCAAATTTGGCCAATAGTACTACTGGGGGGCCTAACATTTGGTTGAGTGGTGTAAGGATTTGCTGAGGTTAAAAACGAGTGAAAACGACACCAAAGGAAAATGTATCGCGATTTCCATACCTTGAAATCGTGGTACCTCCAACAGTATAGAAAGATGGGAGACCACCTTTCAGTGGTATCGTATTATCCACTCTCAAAGAAGACCCCAAGTTTCAAAACTACCTGAGGAATCGAGATATCTTTTTCTAGGTATCACGACACCAACTTTGTGAGGGGGACAAAATTGGATAAAAAGAGTAGTCTTTTTCTACCCGATCCACCAATCAACTAAGGCCCATGTAAGGGCAATTTTGGCAATGAAATACTAACAGCATTCAACTTAAAATAACCAATTTTGGTTGAGGAGAGGAGACACACATTAGTTTAGTTTTAGCCTTAGTTTTCTCTAGGTTTTCTCTAGGTTTTCTTCTTTTTCTAGGGTTTTTTTTTTATTTTCATTTCTTTAGCGGTAGATTTTATATTTCCTAACAACTTTCTATCTTGTTTTAGTTGTTCTTAGTAGTAGTTAAATTAGTTATTACTATAGCTTAAGTTTATTTGCACTTCCAATCCCTATACCTTGGTTGTAATACATTTCTAACTTTAGTTTAATGCATTTTAGTTTCTTTTACTTTAAATCTGTTAAAGTTTATTCCTTTTATGTTTATTGCTTTAGATTTCCTTGTTGAATGCCTTTAGTTTTATGTTAAGTTTTCTTTCATAAAAATCCAAACTTTCATATTTTTTTCTTAAACTTCAATGTTTTGTTTGCTTTTCATTTCCATGTCCATTCTCTTTATGTTCAGCATAAATTGCTAAACCTAAAAAAGGATTTGGTTAATGAAAATGTAGGAAAGCTGATTTTTCAAAAAAGGACTAAATTGTAATATTTGGACTAAATTAAGTAGACTTAAAAAATTAAGAAGTGATGCCCCTAAGGGAATATCTAGGCAAGTGAGACCGAAAGATAATCTTTTCTAAGATTTTCTTTAAAGCTCTAAAATTTTTAGAAACACACCCCAAAGCAATCGTTTATCAAACAATTTAATCATGTCTCTTACTTAAATTTAACAAACACAACACATTGATTTTAAAAGTATTTAATAGTTTAACATTTAATTTTTCAACACAACACATAAGTGAAAACAAAGGAAAAAAACCATGTATACTTTTAATATTATAATTGATGTATAGATTAGAGACCTTTCACTTATCACATTATAATTGATGCATGGAACATAAAATGTTTTTCATTTCAACAACCAGATAGTTTCCAAAATGACAAATATTGAAATTTTATTTTAAAAATTACTCCTCTAATTATTATTAATTACATGAAAAACATAATTAAAATAAACCCAACTTCAAAGTTAAAAACACTAATTAGTAACATGGGGAAGTGATGGAGATGGAGGGACTGGTGTAGTCATTATTCCTTCCAGCATCAAGATCACATTTTTCATCAGTGGACGCAAATTGGGATCATCTTGAATGCACCAAAGCCCCACCTTCACAAACCTTTCCACCATTTTCATGTCCACTTCTTCTTCACCTTCCACGAGCTTATTCAACTCTCCCCCAACAAAGCAATTGTTTACAAATGTTGAAAGCAGTATCTCATCTGCACTGCGACCTTCTACTTCTATGTTGCTTCTGCAACATATGATCTCCAACAGTACCACTCCGAAACTGTATACATCAACTTTTACCGATAACAATGCACTGTTTTGCCAATCAGGTGCCGAGTACAATGCTGTTCCACTTGTACTGCTTGTTTGATTAGGCCTCAATAGCTTTGCCAATCCGAAATCCGAAATCTTTGCAGTCAATGAATCATCCAAGAGTATGTTGCGGGGCTTAATGTTGCAATGGATGATACTCACCTCACACTCTTCATGTAAATAAAGGATACCTTTAGCCACGTCCAACGCTATTCTGGCTCTCTGTTTCCAAACCGGGCGTTCATTCCTGTTGAATAGAAAATCTGCCAGTGAGCCATTGCTCATGTATTCATAAACAAGGAACTTCCTTGAACCTTCCACACAAAATCCAAGCAATCGGACCAAGTTCCTGTGGTTATTTCTTCCAATGGCTGTCATCTCAGTTCGAAACTGATCCCTTTCTCCTTCCTTAACCATTCCTAATCTCTTAACAGCAATACTTTTACCATCCCCTGGCGAAGTTCCTTTATAAACCGCTCCAAATGAGCCTCTACCCAACTCATCTTGGAAACCTTGTGTTGCTTCATCTAGCTCATTGAAAGTGAATGATCGTAGTGTAAATTGCTCGGAAAATCCTGAACTTTTACTTTCTAAAAGCTTCTCATAACTATGGACTCGATGCCTGTATAACAAGAAGCTACATATTGCAATCACAAAACACAAGCTTGCAACGGAACCCAAACTTAAGCCCATAGTTAAAATGAGGCTTTGGTTTCCTTCGCTTACCAACATTGGACTTGTTTCAGGTGGGGGGCTAATGGTGCTACGCGGAATCAACTTGATGAAGGCTGTGGTTGTTATATTTACATGTTTTCTACCATATTTAAGCGGTAATGAATACATGCTACAGCGATTTGGGCTATAGAGAGCTCCACCACAGGAGCAATCATCCTCGCAAGCTTTCTTACAGTCTTCCTTCTCTAGATTACGCTTCACAGAATAACGATTACCAGCCCAAGACATATTGTCTAAGGTAGTGCTATTGTTGTGTATCAGTACATGTCTCTTAGTCTCGCACCCATCTACAGTGAAATTCTGAGAGCAACCCAGGAATTTGGCATTCTCGTCGATAAATTTGAAACCAGGATAGCAATAGCACTCAGTATCGTTACCGCTGCTGGTGGAGCAGTAGCTGTTCAACCCACACCGACCTGGAATCTCACATTCGTCATCCAAATTCTGCCACTTCTTTGACATAGTATTGCTTTCAAGTTGATGCGAGTACAATCTGAAAACACCGTCATAATCAAGGGTTGCTCTATAGATCATCATTGTTTCGTTCCCAGCTGTCGAGCCGTTTGCCAAAACGTTTTCTTGGTCGCAATTTTGTGATGAATACAGTGCTAGAACGCCATTCTCATTGAGATTCAACACGGGGGAAGAAAAGCCAGTACGGAAGACCCAGTACTTATAAGCAGCTGCAGAAGAAATATTTAAATTGGCTACAAGCTCATCAGAGTTCAAGCACAAATAATAATGGCCAGTTGAGTGGTTTGAACTTGACACACTGGAAATCAACTCACGGTCACGGCTTAAATTCTGGCCTCCTAAGATTGTGTCGGTCGGGATATGAAAGCTCTCCCAAACAACAGACCCGTTCTCGTAGAGCACTAGATTCCCGGTGTCCAGCAAGGAAGCTGAATCAACAAATTGCATGCCGGACAGATTCGCAATGACATTTTCCACCCCGTCCTCAGTCCGAAGAAGCAATACGCCTTGTTTAGTGAATTCCAAAGTGGCATTTGAGGAGACAGGCGGATCATTTCGTTTTGCAGCCCAGACAATGGTGTTTTCTGGTGGACCAACAAGCCATATTCCGGCTGCATATCCTTTTCCTTGACGGTAGAAACCAAATTCAAAATTCCCCGAAGGTGAGGCCCACGAACTAGGCTGTTTTCCTGCATAAAGTGAAGAACCGGGTTTGATAATGTTTGCCTCGTCTTCTTCAGCTATGACATTAACATGGAAAGAAACCAGAAGGAACAGCAAGACAATATTATTTGACGGTACATGAGCCATAACTAAGGTTGGGGTATAAGCAAGGAGATAAGGGAGAAGAAGCACTCCTCTGAATTTGCTTAGCTAAGCCTAAGGGTAAACTAAAAATAGCACATGTCCGGACGAGAAAGTTTTTCGTTTTCTAACATCATTTTCCCTTCTGCAGACATCCGGCCATATCTCATACATCCTTAGGCATTGAGGATGTTATTTTGGTCGTTGTTCCTAACATTGCAAGAACGAATAAAAGAAATACTCATCATATCGGATAAGAGTCGGTGTATTGAAGGTGTTGTGTTTTATATGTTTATTTACATAATTTAGATGATTATGAATGTAAATACTAATAATACCTCCTTTTTTTTTAAGAAAAAAAAAACACTGATTTTTTTTTCTTTCATTTTGATTAAAGTTGGGGATTTTATTAAAGTGTTGTTTAATAAATTAAAATTATTAATTTTAAGGGTTAATTTATATTAATTTTTTTTTTTTGTAAATTAGTAATATATATGTAACACATTTAACTCGTATCCGTCGCCGGACTAGAGTTAAAAGGCATTACCGGAAATATAGAAACACAGTTCAAAATTGACATTCTTTACAATTCATACACCTAGTAGTGTATTCTCCTTATAATTTTTTTCTGAAATAAATTAATAAACCAACCTCTTATTCATAAAATCAAATTTGTATATTTGAAACACATAACTAACCACATAACTCATGCTTAATCGAACATTCTCTTATATGTACTATGTTTCAATATTTAACCATTTCAATTCCATTTACCTATACAAAAATTTCGAACCAAGCTATCAAATATCAAAACCAAATTGAACATATTTCATAATTACAAAAATTCGAACCATATAGCCATCATTTCCATAACATTCAATTACCCAAGTCATAATCAAACATATTTCATTTCATATACCGAGCATATATTAAAACATCCATTTGAATACATCTATTTCATAACAAATTAACAATCATACCATTTTATAAACCTAAGTACAAACGCATATATACTAAGCCGTTTCAACCCATATCATTAACTAAATAGCAAACATAACATTTAATAAACATTATACATGCACTTGTTAAACCAATTTGGCCATGTTTCACGGTCTAATATTTATTTGCACATAAAACATTAAGTAACTATATAACATAACCAACAAACCATTTCTAAATACAATTACTAAATCATAGCATCTTAAACATTATAACATTATGCGCATTTTACCTAATTAAATTGAACCATTTCTTTTTCTTTTTTTTTAAACACAATGTCAAGTCATACCATACCTAATTCGCAAGCTAAATAATATAATCAACCACACACATGAACCACATACAAGAAGCTGAATTTACTACTACATATATACATCACATTTTATGATCATTTATTGAACCAACAATTTGACTTTTTGAAACCGAACCACAAGAAAACATGTCATAGGCATATGTATTTATAACTCATATGTCCAACAATTCAAATAGACAACCATTCAGTTATCAAATTTAGCTTCAATAGGTTCTAACCATTTCATCATTCAAATTTTAAGCTAAACATGCTATTTCATAACTTAACATCTAAACGAATAGATCACTTATAATTATTCACACCATAATATAATCATCATATTACCTTATTAAGCCAAATTATACCATTTCTCATGCCTCCAGGATGAGCTAACTAATAAGCCGAATAAACATCCTACTTGCCATTTCACATTGTCAAATCTTATAACCAACATCATTACATATTTACCATGAAACATACCTCCCAATTTAAGTTTATAACATGACCGAATATATACACAACATTAGCATTATGATGAAGCCATTTTTGCATGGCTATATATATACAAATTTCAATCTAAATATATCAAAACTAGCCTATACATGTCACATAACCAAATCTCAAAACATTATTTACCGAAATAATAATTGGATAGTGTGATAACGTCTCCATCGACTTCCAACCCGAACAAATCTCCGAAAATCTATAAACATAAGAAAAACACACAGAGTAAGCTTTAAAAACTTAGTAAGCCATAAGCAAATAAAATCGACTCAATGATATGTATAATTTAATTCAACTAGGCCGAATTTAAGAAATCTTAACCACATATACATTCATCATACTCATAAATTCATATGATTACATTAAGTAATTTCATTTACCTCATTTCTCAATGAACATATAAATCTCATACATACTTGATCCATCTAGCTCATTTATTCATATTCACTTGCACCAAAACACATCTCAATCTCATACATTACATCTATTTCACTTATTCATATTTCATTTGCATACATTCATCATTCATTGTCATGAATTTTACATATAGTCATTAAATACATACTCACCTTTCATTTCTAAATTTCATAAACAAAACATACGTTCTTGAATCGAATATATTTTCACATAGTTATTCATTTCTCGGAATGCCCGCTGAACTGTTCGGAATCATAAGGATACGCAGATAGCTCGGAAAGCTCGTATAATGCCAACGTCCCAGATGTGGTCTTACCACTACAGGAAAATAGGGCTTTAGCGGCGTTTTATCAAAAAATGCCGCAAAAAATTGTAAAACACATAGCAATAGCGGCGTTTTAGTAAAAAAACGCCATGAAAAATAGAAACATTAGCGGCGCTTTTGGAAAACGCCGCTAAAAACAGAGCATTAGCGGCGCTTTGGCAAAACGCCTAAAAACGAGCATTAGCGGCGCTTTTGGAAAAACACCGCTAAAAACAGAGCATTAGCGGCGCTTTTGGAAAAACGCCTAAAATCATATAACCCTAAACCCAAAAAATCATAAACACTAATCTATAACCCTAAAACAATAATTGTTAAAATTTATGGTTATACAATATATTAAATATTTTCTTATATAATCGTAAAAGAGATAGTATTGAATTTAAAATATCGAATTAATTATCATTATAGTTTATGGTTTATGGTTTAAGATATATGGTTTAGGGTTTAAGGTTTATGAGTTAACTATGGTTTAAGATATATGGTTTAGGGTTTAAGGTTTAGAAGTTAACTAGTATTTGAAGGTTTATGATGAATTATGGGTTTAGGGATTATGATTAATTAGGGTTTAATGGTTAGGGTTAAAGTTTAAGGTGTAAGGGTTTGGGGTTAAGGGTTAAGGGTTTAGAGTTTAGTGTTTATGGGATAGGGGTTAAGAGGTTTAGGGTTTAGATTAATTAGTATTTTTTAATTTATATATTAAATGATTTCTTATATAATTGTAAAAGAGATACATTACACCAAAACAAGTTTTAAGAGGATAGGGGTTAGGCGTTAAGGGGATAAGGGTTAGGCGTTAAGGGGATAGGGGTTAGGGGTTTATGGTTTATGAGTTAATATTTTAAGGTTTATGGATTATGTATTAGGGTTTAAGGTTTAGGGGTTATGTGTTAAGGGTTTAGGTTTTAAGGGTCAAGGGATATGGTTATGGGTTTAGGGTTTAGGATTTAGGATTTAAGATTTAGGGGTAAAGGTTAGAGGTTTAGGGTTTAGATTAATTAGTATTATTTAATTTATATATTAAACGATTTCTTATATAATTGTAAAAGAAATAATATTAATCTTAATATATTAAAATTATATTTATAGTTTAAATTATTTAAGAGATAATAGATAAACTTTATATATATATTATTAAATATTGACTATCATTAATTAATTATTATGGCTTCCAAATTATAACAAATAAAAATAAATATGAAAATTAAGAGATTAATGGCGTTTTTAAAAAAACACCACAAAAAACACTATTATAACAAATAAAAATAAATATGAAAATTAAAAGATTAGTGACGTTTTTTTAAAAAACGCCACAAAAAACACTATAATAAAAATAAATATGAAAATTAAGAGATTAGTGGCGTTTTTCTAAAAAACGCCACAAAAAACACTATGAAAACGACATCGTCTTTTTTTCTTAAATTTCATCTTCTTGTGTCATGCCCGACACTTAGCCATTCCCCCCAAAATCCCAAAACAGATATGCCAAACGTTTAGCCATTTCCAGCAAAACCCCAAAATTAATTTCCCCAATTCTCTACATTTCCCCTAATCCCTAAATTTCTCCCAAAATCCTTAAGTTTTTTTTAATAGTTCTTCGTTTAAGTAAAGCCCTTATATTTAAAAAAAATTCAATTTTTTTCAGGTATTAGGGAAAGCGATTCAGCCAGGTTTTTCAGCATCTAGAGTTTCTGTCAATGTTGGAGAAGAGGTAAATATTCGATTAATTCATGCTTATAGTTGAATGAGAGAAATGAGTGATGTCAAAGTTGAGAAACCAGACGATGAACACCGCAAGAAAGCAACAAATTCTAATGCAACTCGCAATGATTGTACCACAAAGAAGCAGGAAATAGGGATTCATAATATCGTGAAAGAAACTGGATCTTCTTCTTGTCGTCTAAATGATCGAATAAGATTATCGAAATAGAGGTGTTTAATTAATCCATTAGGGTTCCCATATAGGTCTCGAATGCGGGTTTTGGCTGCAGATGCACCATCGAAAGTGGAGAGTTGCTCATAATGAATGATTTACTGCTTACAAGAGAGGATGAACAAAATACAAGAAGCCATTGAAGAGTCTCGAGCAAAGAAGAGGAAGAATAAGATCAAAAATAGAATTTCAGTTGCAAAATCTCGAGCTGTCTCAAAAGGTATGTGTGTGCAGAGTAGTAAAATCTAGAATACACCCCAAACTTAGCCAAGTTGTTCCATACATCATATCTAGAAGGCAAGATGTATATATATGCAAGCATCCTAGTCGAAAATTACAATTCTTCCTTTCTTTTTCTGTTTTATTAGTAGAGCGTAAACGGAACCTAGTTCTTATGATTTTAATTTCCACAGATGTAACTGTTTTCCTATACTAAGGTCGATCTTGTTTTGAAGGAGCATACAAGATTTCTGGAAGAAAAAGTGGAGCAATTGAGAAATGAGAATGCACTTTTAAAGAAATTACTTTCCCTGGTGAGAGACCTTATGTTTCTTCTTGGCAAGTGGCAAGAAATTGAGAAAATATACAATATTTTCCTTATTTGCTATGTATTACTTATTGATTTTTGGCCTTTCTCATCTTGCATGTGGATCGAAGTCGCAGTGAATTGAGAGACTCCCAAAGGTACTGATTTTATATGTCCAATGAACTTAATATCCATATATCAAACTTTTCAAAGGAAAGAAATGCATCCCTCCAATTTATCAGATATTGCCTAGATCTTGTAAACAATCACCTTTTTTGCATCATCATGTATTATACCGGTGTTATCTCACATCGATTAAATTTTAAATTGTTTAAAGTTTTAAATTGCATCGTATGCTAAAAGGGTAATTGTATTAATTTCTTCTATTGTATGTACAGGAAAGAGAAGTGATGCAAGGGAAAAGGCAAAACAGTGTTTAGAACCGGAAGAACAAAGACACATAGGAGCAAACTATATATGGAGAGTAATGAGGAGGTTTAAGCTCATCAAGATCAATGGTGGTGGTAAGACCGAGTGACAATATGGGATGACATAGTTTCATTTTTAAGACATTATAGGATCTCCGTTATACATCAAATATATATAAAGAAAAGCTTTTGTTTGCCTTCAATGACTGGCTTTCAAAATATAATAAAGATAATTAGATTTGCAGTGAGCTAAAGATAGATCACGCTACTGTAAAGTTTTTGATAATTTATATATTACTATTGCCTGCAAAAAAACATGGCAATGGCATGGATGCTACAAGGGGCATAATGTCTGGCACTATGGATCGGTTCAAGAAGGTATCTAAACAAGTTTTACGCTACTATTTTAACTTCATGTTTATTTAATTCAGTTTCTGATAAAAATTGGCTGAATATTATGAGGCTGCTGCTTTATAGGTGTTATAATTTTGGCATCACAATTTTCTTTTGTGCATGCAGCATATCTAAATTTGGTATGCAGTATATAGATGTATATTGTTTCAGATCTATGTTCCACTAACTTTTCAAAATGCTTCCTAAGGAGTTGGTGGAAGGCGCCTTTAAATCGCAACTCCGCTACTATCGTTAGGATTTGCTAGACTTGCTTCTACATTGAGTCTAGACTATCGTAGTAGAATATATTTCTTTCTTGCTGGACTTTTTGTAATAATAGTTGTTTGCAATGGAATAGGATAAGTTGTGTACTATATCTACTTGCTAATATAAAACAAATGGAACTCGGGAGATGTCTAAAATAATGCTCCAAACCAGTTTGTACTCAAAAGCATTTTGCATAATAAGCATAGAATTTATCTGATGGTTTTAGTTAAATGACGCCTTTCTTAATGTTGGTAGTTCAACATTTTAGCTGTTGATGATTGATGATCAATACTTTTCTCGTTTAATGGAATTTCTCCTTGTAGGTACTTGTGGGGAATATGGAGTCAATCGAATATGGAGTTCAACATTTTGGCATCATTTTCTCACCAGGATGAATTATGTTTTAGAAATTCTAATACTTTGTGTGTCTGTGTGTGTATGTTTTTTATGTATTAAATTACATATTGAATCAATGTTTATGTATTAAATTTAAATTCATTAATTTTTATATTTAGTTTTGAAGTTTAAATTTTAATGGAAAATTTAATTTAATTAATATTTTTATTTATCCTTAAAAGTATATAGTTTAAAGTTCAAATTTCAAAATTAAACATAATATAATATTTAACATAGAAATAAATATTATTTAATTAAAATAAAATAATTTTTAAGATCATTATTTTAGCGGCGTTTGTGAGAAAAGTGCCGCTAAAGGTCATGATCTTTAGCGGCGTTTGTGAAAAAAAGTTCCACTAAAGGTCATGGTCTTTAGCGGCATTTTTTTCGAAAAAACGCCACTAATTTTTGCGGCGTTGCATATAGCGACGTTTTTTGCGGCGCTTAGGAAAGCGCCGCTAAAGGCAAAAAAAAAAACGCCGCTAAAAGTCTATTTTCTTGTAGTGTACATGTAATCAAATATCGATACCACTGTCTCAGACAGGGTCTTACACGAAATCATATACGATGCCAATATCCCAGACATGGTCTTACACGTAAATCTCAAATCGATGCCAACGTCCCATACGTGGTATTACACGATAACAATATCGGAAATCCTATGTCATGACATATGTATCCTATACTATTCCTATGGTTCGTATGGGGCTTTCGGACGTCGTAATTTGATCGATTCAAGCTCGTAACTAGTTCTCCAACTTTCAATTCAATTCGGCATATACACATATATTTATTATAATTCAATTCAGCACATATAACACATATACATTTGAATTTAACAGCATTTATTTACTTATGAACTTACCTTGTTTAGACACGAACAAACCGAAATGACTATTCGATCACTTTTGACTTTCCCCGATCTAATTCTGATTTCCTCATTTCTTGATTTTTTAATTTAGCTTCCAAAGGTGCCGAACTAAAACAACCTCCATGGCTTTCTTTTTCTCCATATTCGGCCATTAAAGATGAAAATGCATGGCCAATTTAATTTATGTTTTATTTAATCACATATTATTACATAATTTACTATTTTAACCTTTATAAAATAATATAAAAGTTTATAATGGTTGTCCACAACCGTCCATGCAATAATTAAATGGCCTAATTTCATTTTAAGGCCTCCACCTTTAAAAGAACATAGCAATATAGTACTTTAACAAATAGCAAGTCATTTTTTCATTTTATGCGATTAAGTCCTTTTTATAAAATCGAGCACACAAACGATAAAATTTTCATACAAAAATTTCACACATATCAATTCACATACTTTAAGCGCGGAATATAATATTAAAATATTTTTCTGACTCGGATTCGTGGTCCTGAAACCACTGTTCCGACCAGGGTCTATAATGAGCTATTACAATATATGTATTGTTTAATTCTATTATTTGAGTAAATATTGATTTTGAAAAAATATTTAGGTTGTAAATTAGTATTATATATATAATATTTATTTCGTACTTTTTAACATTTTTGCATTGTTTATTATTAAAATTCAATTTACAAAATAATTGTTATCTATTTTGTGTTTATGTCAAGCTTTATAATATATTTTCATAATTTATTATAATAATATGGAGATTCTAATAAATTTATAATATATTTGTATCCACCAATATATATATATATATATATATATCAACTAATGTAATTGTTCCCATAATTTTATGAGCTATTGAAGATAAAAAAGCAAAAGAAAGATTTAAAAATTACCTATCCTATAATTAAAAGTTTAATATTAACAAAGCTTATGAGATGTTGCTACACTAATACAATCGAAAGCTCAAAAGCACCATTAATTTTGTCACTTTTAAGGAATTATAAAAGATTTGTAGGAGTAAAAGCTAAAACATTAACTCCTCCATCTCCACAGACACCATCTTGGCAATTCGATCTGTGACTGAGTTAACTTCTCTCAAAACATGTCTAAGCTCCCAATATTTGAAATTTCGTAACTTCTGTTGGATCCGCCTAACTAATGTTGATCTCGAACTAGTTGTAAAACCCTTTTACAAAGCAAGAACAACCTCAAGGCTATCCTTATGAATTGATAAAGCCTTAATCTTGTAAAAGACTCAATCCGCCAAAAATGCCTAAAAGTTCAGCTTCAAAGATTGAATACATCCCCAGAGAGTGATTGAAGTCCAAAATCCAATTCTCTTTTGAATCACTCCCCCTATAGAAGTATTAACTGTACTCAAATTAACAGCTACATCCGTAAGCATATAAAGCAGATACTATTACATGAACAACGACATTTCATTATAAAGTTGATGCTTTTTGAAAAGAAAAAAAAAAGTAAAAGCTTTTGTTTGAAAAAAGAAGAGAAATCATAATATAATTAATCCTTCAAATAAAGTTTTGGTCAAGTCATCGCTCAATTGGAACATAAGACTTCAATTATAAGTCTTTGATTAATTAATTCTGACACTCAATTTTCGTTTCAGGAATTTAATTTCTTGTGTGAATTATTATGTGCTAAATTAATGGTAGATTTTTTACTTTCACAAATAAGATTAGGAATTCTTCGGGTGTTTTATTTATTTATTAAGGGTAAATTTTATTTAAAGTTATTAAATTATCAATAAGTTTACGTTTTAGTCACTTAATTTTAAAATGTTACAAAATGATCATTGAATAATTTGAAAGTTTTCATTTAAATTATTGGGTTATTAAAATTGTTGTTGTATGTTTTTCAATCGAAAGCTCCCACTTCTCTTCTCTTTTACAGTTTAATTTCTTTTCATGAAACAACTTTAAATGTCATAAATCTGCGAATTGAAATCCAAATAATTTTAAAATTCTGATCTTTGATATTGATAATCAAATCAATTTGGACCTAAGGTATTATGTTCTTCTACTTAATGATAGATATTGATCCACCGTACCGATTGTCAAATTATCACTTGAAACTCGCTAGTCAAACTTTTAAAAAAAAAACTTAACAACTCAGTGACTTAATAAAAGCTTTCGAATAGTTCAATGGCCATTGTTTTAGCTTTTTGAAATTGAGTGACTAAAATATAAATTTACTAATAATTTAGTGATCTTAATTGTAATTTACCCATATATTAATTAAAGTTATACAACTTTCTTATGGAAACACGGAATGGTTTTTTAAAATTTGACCCAAATTTGTTTGTAATTAAAAAAAAAACATGTTTTTTTTTTGAGGAAGCTTTCATTCCGATGAAATAGAAAGAAATTTGGTCTTTCACTTCACTTGCCAAGATAAGTGTTGGTCAAGTCCAGCTACACATTTTTCAATAATGATGTTGGTATTTTCCGTGAAAGAAGAAAAAAAGGAATATGTGATCCTTATTTCCCTGGGCGAGTAGTGTTTTCCATTTGCAAGGAAGGGAGACTGTTCTCATTTGGTAAAACAGTGGAGTTCGAAGCCATGCAACAAGGGACATTATTTGTAGTCCAGGAGGCATTATTTCATGCAAAAAGGAGTGGCCTCACGGTGGGAGTTTTCAAAGATAATGTTAATATTTTGGCTCAAATAGTAGACGGTAAAGGAAAAAAGAAAAACATTTTCATTTGGAACTTAATGACATTTACACAGAGGATATCAAGAGATTTGGGAATGTCAGATTAATCGACAAAGAAATGAGACAAAGAAATGAGATCAATGCGGGGTTGGATTTCATTCTATTACTTTTTACTTTTTAACATTTTTGCATTGTTTATTATTAAAATTTAATTTGCAAAATAATTGTTATCTATTTTGTGTTTATGTCGAGCTTTATAATATATTTTTCATAATTTATTATAACGATATGGAGATTTTAATAAATTTATATAAGTTAAAATGTGATATAATCTTTTATACTCTTAGTACATTTTGAATTGAATCCTTTTACTTTTTATTTTAAGGAATTTAGTCCTCTATTTTCCAATTTAAAATACAAGTCTAATTGTTAACATTGCTAATTTCTTTTAATAAATTAATTTAGGTTTATCATAACATCATTGTTTTAGTTACATGGCTATCAAGTGAGTATTTTTCTTATTTCAAAATGTCACACCAAAAAGTTTAACAAAAAAACTTTAACAATATTAACAATTGGACCTAATTTGAAATCTAGAACGTAGATACACGAAAATCCTAGAAATAACAATACATGAACTAAATTTCAAATTTACAAAGTGTGGGGTATGCCTCATACTTTTGGCCGAATAGACGATAATGTCACGCCGAGAAGCTTTCCAATGTTACGACATCGTTACGACGTCGTGACGACATGAATGGGGACGTTGCGATGTGGAGACGTCTTCCCCACATAAATCAGATTTCTTTTCCCAATTAAACTCTGCAATCTTTTCTTAGTTAAAATCTGATTACTTTAGGGATATTTTAGTATGATTAGACCTCTAATCTTAGCCTATTTAAAGGGGTATTGTATCCCTCTTTAGGGAGACCAATTAAAAAGACAATTAAAGATATAGTACCACATGACTTTTCTTTTGAGGGTGACAAGATGTAGTCACATATGAGTATTGGTAGGAGTTTTCGTGGTAACTATGGAGAGAATTTTGTACCCATTTTAAGAAAAATCTGTAAGAGTTGGGGGTTTGTTTTCGAGTTTGCTCTATGAGAGTTAGGGTTTTGTTTTCAGGATTTAGGTTTGCACATTTAGTACATTTAGGTTTATTTTTTGTCCATATTATACTCTCGTTTGTTTACTCATTTAGTGAAAAGTTGATACCTTTTTTGCCTATGGTTTTTCCCTCTTTGACAGTTTTCACGTAAAATATTTGTATTCGTTCTTCACCACTTTTACTATCTTGTTGTTTACACTGGTCGATCCTAACAAATTGGTATCAGAGCTTGATTCAGAATTTGCAACCAACCCGTTTAGGAATGATAACAACGAATTTTGATATCGAGAAGTTTGATGGAATCACAAATTTCGATTGTAGTAATTTCAGATAAAGTAGAGTGTTTAAAGCAATGTTGGTCTCAAAGGGTGACAGCCAAGTGGACAGAGTTGATTTGCTCGATGTTTTCTTTATTTTTGTAAAGCACATATTCGTTCGTATATCACCAGCTTAGGTTGCATTATACAACCTTGATTTGAAGATTAAGAGTCTTTTGATTTCAAAGTTCGAGAACGGTTTGAGCTTTGTTGACATTCTACAAAGATTGAGTTCGGCTCGTGATGGGGTCTGGAGAAGAATGCATGGTAAATATGAGTCAAGGTAGAGATTTGTGGGGTGTGCCTCATATTTTCGGCCAAACAAATAGCAATGTCACGATGAGAAGCTTCTTGACGTTGCGAGAATGGACAAAGTCGTGACGATGCAAATGGGTACGTTGTGACGTAATGATATTTTCCCCACATAAATCAAGTTTCTTCTCACAATTAAATTCTGTTATATTTCCCAATTAAGCTCTAATTAATCTAGGGATATTTTTGATCTTAGCTTATTTTAATGGGATTTGCATCCCTATTTTGGAAGACCAATTAAAAAGGCAATTAAAGTCTTTTCTTTTGGAGGCGTCAATATGTAGTCGCAAATGAGTTTTAGTGACAGTTTTTGTGGTAAATATGGAGAGAATTCTCTAATCCTTTTGAGAAAGCTCTATGAAAGTTAGGTTTTGTTTTCGGATTTCTCTATCAGAGTTAGGGCTTTGTTTTCGGGTTTGGGTTTGTAGGTTTAGTACAATTAGATTTAGTTCC
This sequence comes from Gossypium arboreum, assembly GCF_025698485.1. NCBI lineage: Eukaryota > Viridiplantae > Streptophyta > Magnoliopsida > Malvales > Malvaceae > Gossypium > Gossypium arboreum. The sequence goes on along the minus strand of NC_069073.1, from coordinate 4,702,505 downwards.
TTCATATTGTTGTACTCTCATTTGTTTACTCATTTAGTGAAAATTGATACCTATTTTTTTCATGATTTTTTCTTCTTTGACTGTTTTTCACGTAAAATATTTGTGTTCGTTCTTTTCTAATTTCACTCGCTCGGTGTTTACACGAGTCAATCCCTAACAAACTAGTAAGAAAGCTTGGTTCAGATTTTGCAATCAACTTGTTCAAAGATGGCGACAACGAATTTCAATATTGAGAAGTTCGACAGAATCATAGATTTAAGATTGTAGCAATTTTATATAAAATAGGGTGTTTAAAGCAAGGTTGGTTGTGAAGGGCGACAATCAAGTGGAGGGAATTGATTTCCTTGATATTTTCTTTCCTGTTGTGAAGCACACGTCCGCTCGTGTACCACTAGCCCTAGTTGCATTATACAACCTTGATTTGAAGACTAGAAGTGGTTCGATTTCCAAGTTTGAGAATGGTTTGGGCTTGGTTAGCATTCTAAAAAGATCGAGTTTGGCCTGTGACGGGGCATGGAGAAGAAGGAATGGTAAATACAAGTCAAGGTAGAGATTTGTTGGGTCTGCATCGTATTTTTGGTCGAACAGACGATTACAACGTGAAACTTCCTAATGTTGGGACGACAGAGGACGCGAATGGATACGTTGCGACATGTTCCCCACATAAATCGAGTTTCTTATCACAGTTAAACTCTACTATCTTTTTCCTGTTAAACTCTGATTACTCCAGAGATACTTTAGTGTGATTAGATCTCTAATCTTTGCCTACTTAAAGGGGTTTTATATCCTTTGTTTTGGGAGGCCAATTAAAAAGACAACTAAAGATGAAGTACTACAATACTTTTCTTTTGATGGGCGACAAGATGTAGTAGTCGCAAATGAGTTTTGGTGAGAGTTTTCGTGGTAACTATGAAAAGAATTTTGTACCTCTTTTTGAGAAAACTCTGTAAGAGTTAAGGTTTTATTTTCGAGTTTTCTTTATGAGAGTTAGGACTTTGTTTTTGGGGTTTTGGGTTTGTACGTTTAGTACAATTAGATTTCTTTTTCCCATATCGTACTCTCGTTTGTTTACTTGTTTAGTGAAAAGTTGATACCTCTTTTGCTTTTGGGTTTTTCCTCTTTGACAGTTTTCACGTAAAATACTTGTGTTCGTTCTTCTCCACTTTCACTATCCCATTATTTACACGGGTCGATCCCCAACAAACTGGTATTAGAGTTTGGTTCAAATTCTGCAATCAACTCGTTCAGAAATAGAGACAATGGAATTTGATATCGAGAAGTTCGATGGAATCACAGATTTCAGATTGTAGTAGTTTTGGATAATGTAGAGTGTTTAAAGCAAGGTTGTTCGCAAAGGGTGACAATCAAGTGGAGGGAGTTGATTTGCTCGATGTTTTCTTTCCTGATGTGAAGCACACATCCGTTCATATATCACTAGCCCTGATTGCATTATACAACCTTGAATTAAATATTTAGAGTATTTCAGTTTCCAAGATTGAGAATGTTTTGGGCTTAGTTGACATTCTACAAAGATCAAGTTATATGTAAACACATAATGTTTTAATAAAAAAGTTAACGATATTAACTATTTAAACTAATTAGTAACATTATAAAAATATAAAGACTAATTATGTTAGAAATTTAAAATAGAAATTTAAATTTAAATTTAGACATATAAAAGAGAATAAAATTAAGATTTAATTATTTTTATTTAAATATAAAAATAAGAAAAAGCACTTGTAAACAAAAAGGAAGGTGGACACTCCTCATCTTCCACTATGCATGCTACCATGTTCATTACCTTTAATGCCTTGAGTCTCTGATGGTTGTCGGCACATAGTACATTTACAATATAATTTTTTATTTTATAAGTAATTTTAAAATTTTGATATTTTTTTTAAGTTTTCTATTTTTAATATTTTACTATACTTCTATAAGATATTTGTCAAACCCTTAATTTTACTTGTGTAGTATAAAAACTTCATCAACTGTGTACTAAATTTTTCCTTAAATATATATATATAATTATTTCAACAAATGATTATGGGTGGAGTGATAAGAGATTTTATTTAAATTTATTGGTCTTCTATTTGATTGTTAAATAATGTTTTTCGGTTGTTTTATTTTAAATATTATATAAAAGTATGAAATAACAAAAGAACTATTATAATAATATTAATTACATTTTAAAGTAATGATATTTTAATAATTTCATAATTGAGTTGGTGTTGAATTGATTCATAATATTAACTTAGCCGACCATTTTATATATAGTATAGAAGATATCAAACAATATATATATATATATATCTAGTAATGTAATTTTCTCATAGCCGATTGAGTTTTAGCTCAATTGACATAGACATTGTTGTCAATGTAGGAGGATATGGATTTAAGTGCGCTGAAACTCATTATCCTCCTATTTATGGGTTGTGATGGGTTATGAGTAGTTCTAAGTATTATGTAAAAAATAATAGATATAATCAGAACTTATAATAAAATTATTAAAAAAAAATTCCCATAAATTTGTGAGGCATTGAAGATAAAAAGTTACTGCTTTTGTTTGAAGAAAGAAGAGCCAAGTCTTGGTCAAGTTGTCGCACCTATGCAAGTCTAAATCCGTGGTTCACTTGGAACCTCGTTCGACATTTTTCTGACGCTCAATTTTCCTTTTAGGAATTTAAAACCATTTCTTGTGTGAATTATTATCTGCTAAATTAACTGTAGATTTTTTACTTTTACAATTTGGATCAGGAATTTGTGATGTGTTTTATTTATTTAGGTTTTGATGACTCAATTTTAAAAATTATAAAATAATTAATAAATTATTCAAAAATTTTATTTAAATCATTAAATTGTTAAAACTGCTACTGTATAATCTTCTTTATTCACATTATCTACACTAATTAAAAATTCTCTCTCATTCTCATTTTCTTTTTAGAGTTTAGTTTATTTTACCGACTTGGTCAATTCCACCAACACACTTTTCGATAATGACGTTGGTAGTTTCCATGAAATAAGATAAAAAGAAATATGTGATCATTATTTCCCTGGGGACTTACGGACCGTGAGAGTAGTGTTGTTACCCATTTGCAAGGAAGCGAGGCCGAGCTGGAACAGGAATAGCATGCGCGTTGATGGATCACAACCAAGAGCGACTGTTACTCATTCGGTAAGATAGTGGAGTTCGAAGACATGCAACCAGAGACATTATTTGTGGTCTGTAAGGCATTATTTCATGCAAAAAGGAGAGGCCTTACGCTGGGAATTTTCAAAGATGATGTTAATATTTTTGTAAAGAAGAAAAAAAAAATATTTTCATTTGGAACTTAATGACATTTATTGAGGATATCGGGAGATTTGGGAGTGGCAAATTAATGGACAAAGGAATGGGATCAATGCAACATGCATTTAAACAAGGGCTTGATTTTATTTTATTATTTTTTCATTTATTACTATCCAATGCATGTTTAATCATTATTTATAAATTTAATTTTCATATTTAATAGATGGATTCTACACATTTAAATAATAATGATCATTGTATTAAATATTAGTAGATGAAAAAATAACGAATGAATCTTAACCTTTCAAGTAAGTGTACGAGATGTGCATCAAGTATATATTTATATTTCCTTCTTAATGCCAGCTTGATGCAGTAGACAAAACAAAACAAAATTATAAAAATTATTTTTAATCAACTTTCAAATTAATCATTATTTCAGAAAAAAGAAGCAAGCTTGCTGTTTTCTTTGATAATGTCTTTCAATTTCATTTTTCTAATTTGACTGAAAAAGATGTACCAGTTGAATCGATATTCTACCAGTTCACTAGAATCCTAATTTTTACTAATTTATTTTAATTTTTTTTTGTGCTACAATGTTTTTATAATGTTTTATTATTATTATTATAATGTTGGAGAGTATTTAAGTGACAATAGAATTATAATCTTCCAAATATATCAGGTTATGATAATTCAAATATAACTTTTAAAAGAAAAAAACCTTCTAAAACAGGTAAATATATCCGTATTAAACCCATTTGTATGAGAAACTCATACGCTTCATTCTACTGAAAATCTATATGCAGGAGGGGAAACAAAGGAGAAAAGCAAAATAATAGAAATGACAGCCTGTATATCAAAGCATGCGCCACCCTTATGTGCAATTATGTTATGTAGGATCAGAGACAAGAGTGCTTTTTACAAAGATTTCGGGGCCAGCAAATAACCCTTCTGTTGTTAACAAAAATCTTAACCAAAAACTTATATATTGTATATATATACTCCTATGATCACAAAAAGAGGAAAATGGTTTCAGCTGTATAGCATGTAGTAGTAGTCTTTCAAACCATAGCGCTGTACATATGTGAAACTATACCAATATCACATAAGTTGATCAGTCTCATGTACCCTTGCCAGAATGTTTAGCCCCAGAGGTTAAATTGGCAGATATGCAAGACTTACCACCTTCACTAAGCAACAAGTTTTTCATCTCTTTGTAACTCCGAAGTTCCTCTAATGCATCCGCCGTTGTCATTGATGCGACAAGCCTAGAAGATGTAATAATTGAAGAAGCATCACGTTCAACAGTCACAGCCTCTTTGTTCTGGTTTTGCTCTTGGATGTTGTTATTCCACATTTCTGGCCTCGAGGCTTCTGAAAAATTAATCGAACTCGGTATGTCTTGGCGAAGTGGAGGGGCTTTCTTCAGCAACCGTACAAGAGCACCAACCGCAGCATCTTGGGATTTTCTATTCATAAACAATCCTGCCTCGTTTGGATCAGATGGATTTCCTCTTCTATCATAAGACTCGGGTCTACATAGTATGCAAAGCAGGCCAATTCAGTTTACCCAAATAATTCAGGGAAAGAAAAACAGCAATTTCATTTCGTGACAAATAAGATAATGACCGTGACAAAGGGTATAAGGTGTTCTCTCCAATATCAGAAAATCTTAAAATGACTCATTGTGGCTTTGGATATGAATTCCATGACTCATTTTCGATTAAGATCCTGCTTAAGTTAATGGTTAAAGGATTTTCTTGAGGGAACATTTTGAGCTAACAATTGCAGAAAAGAGAATGTCAAATGTTCAAATTACCTTTAGAACTTTTGGATTTCTTCACCCATGGTAATTTCATGGAACCTCAAAAACGTTAAGTGGGCTAATAAAGAACAGGAGAGGAAAGAGAAACTGGAGAACCAAATAAAAACAGAAGGGGGGAAATACATGAACTTAGGGAGAAATAAAGAAGACAAAATCCAACTCTGATAGCCCACATATGAAAATCTCCAATATCTATAATCCCAACATCTCAATTTCAAAAACTCCTAGAAACAAAAATAAATATTTAAGTTATTCCCTAAATCTAAATATCATAAGAATACCAAACATAACCCTATATAATAATTATAAATACGAAGCTAACTAGTAGAAATTAGTATATGAATACTTTGATCATGTATACATCTGAGTATGCCGTAAAATAAATCAGTGTGACAAAATGATGTTTGATCCTTCAAGCAGTTTGTTGTGTCTCGTATTAAAGGAAAGCAACACAGACTGATAAAGTTCCATGTTTTAATAAAGGATTATCAGAGTTACTGCAAATGCAACTGACACAAGCCATTCGACTACATTTTGTTGCAATTTTAGAGGTAACTCAAGAAACTGAACAAATCAAATTACTGACAAGCAAGAAGGATGCATAGAACGTTGCTGCAACCACCATATCCTTTAGTCATTAACAAATCATTCTTAATCAACCATCTTTGTTTTTGGCCTCCTCTTAATCACCCATCTTTATATTAATTTAATTTATTCACCAATCGAAAGATAAAAAGTAAGACAGCTGTTGTTTCAGCTGCCTCAAACATAAGGGCCAAGTCATACACAGAAATCAGCCCCAATCCTACCATGTGACCTAAAGACATGTTCCTGCAGTTCTACATTGTTAATATAACTATGTTAAAATTGAAGATACCAAAACAAATATGATTCATTCACTGATACTGGTTGCGCATTACAAGAAACAACTGAAGTATGTTTAGCAGTTACCACCGCTTGCTGCTAAATTCAACTGGCACAAGAAACTTCAGCATGGTTATACAATCCAACTTCATATCTATTAAACATTTTAAAGCCAACCAGCCAGGCTGTCTTTCTGAAAACTAGAAAACAAATTTTGCAGACTACCTGATATATCTAAATTTATAATACCGTGAAGTTTCTTACTTTCTTTCACAAAACTGGAAAGCAAAGTTTAATTGACAACTCTCCATAGATTGATAGACCACTACTTATCCCAATCCCTGAACCAGATATTTCACTACAGGTACTACCTGGACTAGATATTGAAAATGTTTAATGCCAGCCAGGGTGGCTTGCTCAAAAATAGAAAACAAACTTTATTTGGAAACTCTTCATAACTGATATATCCCAATTCTTGAACCAGAAATGCCACTACTTAGACTCCTAGCAGCAAGGTATTGAAGTTTCTAATGCACAATCTCTTTGCTTAAAAACGATTATTCAGTTTCCTAGAAAGTTCATCAATTGCTAACATCCAGTCTTACGAGATCAGAACTAGTTGAAGACAATTTCAAACAGAAAAGGCAATTATTAGTCTTAGCATACACATCATTGCTTGCTTACATGACCTTTAGCAAATTACTCCAGGGTAAGTTAAAGCAACCAAATCAAGTCCTGAGCCAATTATGTTAATACAAAAAAAAAATGATGCCACATTTTCAAATACACAAGAACAATTAATTAAGTGTCAAATCCTCAAGAAATCTGGATAAAAATAATGAAGTTAAAAAGCAAAATATGTAAATTAATTGTATGAGCTATTGACAAATGACGCAAAAAGGGTTAATCTAAAAAATACAATTTATATGAGGAGTGCCGTGTATTACCTGCTACCAGGGTCCATATCATCGTACTCCACATCAAATGGACATGGAAACTCAGAGTCATCAAAATCATCTTGTATAGACCTACTGGAGCTTCTGAAAAATGAAATTCTGGGTGAGTTCACTCCAGAATATTTCTGACCGTCTCCTTTCCCGAAAGAGTACAGCTATAAGATACAAAACGGAAGTAAATTCCAAGGAGAAAAGCAAGATAGGGTTGGAATCACAAATCATACCAATGAGGCATATATGAAATACCTTCTCGATAGTTGCGCCAGATTTCATGGGACCCATATTATTATCAGTCCAAGAAATATCAGCTCTTGAAATTTTAAGGGGAGGAGATGGTGGCAAATTTTGCTTGCAGGACAATGCAGGGGAACCAGCAAGCTTACGGACAGGTATGTTAACAGGAGCACTTTCAGAACGTAAAAGATCTTTTGACAGATGAACCCGGGAATGCGGATGGGCGGTGATGGTGAGGGGGAAGGGGATGGGGATGGGGAAGGGGAAGCAGAAAAATTTGGGGAAGGCCAATACTCATCAAAGTTTGTATTCTTCTTATGAGGTAGAGATGCCCCAGGAGGATGAGGAGGTAAGCTCATAGGTGGCGCACGGCGAGAGCTTGGGTTAGAAACCAAAGCATGTGATTCTGAATGTGTTGGGGATGGTGAGAAAGAAACTGAAGGCGGTGAAGCCTTGTAACGATCAAAACTCCAACTATGTCTTCTTGAGAATGGCAAAGATGATGGAGAGCCCTGTGACACAGGAAGAGAAGGAAATCTTCTCAGTGGGTCTGTCAATGGGCTTCCAACATAATCTGGTATAAATTGAGGGGACATAGGGGTTGATGACTCGGAACTTATATCTGAGATTGATGAACGGTACAAAACTGAAAGGCAAAGCCTTCCACAAGAAGTATCCACAGGGGTGAACCAAAATCGCTGCATTTCAGCCTCGTCTTTCTGAGTGAAAGATTCAACAGAAGAGGATACCCTAGGAACAAGCTTAAAAGCACGGATTTGACCAGATGAATTGAGATCACGGAATATCTTGTACGCAGGTAAAAGCCTAACGGTCACATATAAGGACCTCAACAGCAATATCAATTTCTTATATAATGCACTCAAATTATTACTACTTGACCTTCTACTCCCTGAACTGCAATCCCTACCCTTTCTACTTTCATGCTGCACGAACCACCTTTCTATAACCTTCTCACCTTTTGCCTCACAGCCTGATTCTTCTTGATCAGAATTCCAGAAAAATGAATTCTTATCTTTTGATGAAGAATGCTTAACAAGATCACTTTTGGGGGAAAAGGTCACAGGATCCCAATCAAGAGGCTTCTGCTCCAAGGTAACATCAATCACTACCGGCTCAAAATTACTCTGGCGACAAAGATCAAAATTTTCTAATGCTGAAGGGCACTCCCTAAGAGCTAAATTGAACCATTTATCTCTTGGTCTCACACCTGAGGAAGATGATGTGGACGAAGATGGAGATGACATAATTTGTTCACCACTATAATTTCGCGATGACACATAAGGAGACCTCGATTCAAGAATAATTAGAAGACTCTTATAGAAGAATTCAGTGATGATTTGTTCCAATTTTGCGGCTTCGGTGTGAGTATTGCTATGAGATGATGCCATATTATAAAAAGAAAAAGGAAAAAAGAAGAAGCTAAAAGTGGAACAATCAAACCCTTTTAAGGGAAACTGAAAATTCGAACTTGAAACACCTGTGCAGATAGTTTCACTGCAAGAAGAAAAGCCATAAGTAACAATCAGAAGGTCATTCATAAGGGGAAGAAAAAACCCAGTAAGAAACAACTCAAAAAGAACTAAATTAACCAACGAATAGCAATTCAAGTAGCGAAAAACAGTATCTAAAAGAAGCAACTATACAAATATTATATTAAATATAAACTATCTAAATTACAGGGGAAACCCATTAAATAAAACAGTCCAGACTCTTGCTTCTCCATAACGACCTAGGCCCGGTTGTGTAAGAAACACGTTTGGGCGCATACGCATAGGTCTTTTTCATTTCTTTTTCTTATTTTTGCCTTTTGGGTTTTTCTTCTCTTCATCCATCTTACTTTTTCCCACGCAAAAATTGAATAACTTACAAAGCAAAGCTCAAAATTGCAGAGCCGGAAAAGAAAAATAAATAAATAAATCTTTAAAACAATTAAAAAGAGAGAGAGAAGCTGAGAGGGAAGCAATTCACCGATTTGCTAGTAAAGAGAAGATTGGATCATTTTGTTTTCCTTTAAAATGGGGTTATCAGTATCACCTGGTGTGCTGTGAAAAATACTAGAGTTGGAGTGAGATGAGGATTTATGATTTTGGTTATCGTTCTTTCAGGGGAAAGGAAAACACAGAGAAGAAAAGGCCGAAAGAGAACTTCTCCGTGAAGTTAGCAGCAAAGACCAAAGGGAGAGGATGGGTCCCAATCCCAAGTGTGCTCTCAGCCCCACCTTCACCTTCCCACGTCATGAATGGACTCCTTCCTAATAATTTTCTTTTCTTTTAATTTGTGACTCTCTATGTTGGATAAACCAATCCCTCGTACGTGATGAGTTTAATTAATTTATTTGGTTTAAATGAATAATTTATTAAAAATTATTACATTTAAAAATATATTAAAAATAGAAAATTTGATTGATAATTCTATCGAATATGATGTTTCAAATAATATGATTTGAATTTCAAGAATCAATTTTAGACTCAACTATTTTAGAAGAATTAGACATTTATTTTTACAATGAAACATGTTGTGCTAGTTTTAGTTGTGATCATAAAGGGTGATTTTACCAGTAAATGTACTGTATCTTCAAAGTGTAAGTGTGAGGGAAATCAAAGATTTAAATATATTAATAAGATTAGTTTAATAAATAATTTAAATTTAAATTTAGAATAAAATAATAATGAATCAGTTTTATTCATTTTGGAGTTTGAGATATATGCTAAAATATATGCTCCTTCAGCATAATCATCTCATAGAAAAAAGCTCCATTTAGCATAGTGAGCACTACAATGGAGCTCAAACACTTAAGCATACAGAAGAGATTCGAATTACTGCAAAATGATAAATCCAAGTTCTAACCAGTATAACAGTGTTTCAAGAATTATAAAGAAAAGCAGAACATAAGCCTACTCTGAGCCACTGTCTTCACTAAGGCCAACGGCTTCCTTGACATCGACCGTGAAGCAATATTCCTGGTCGCAACCTAGGTAAGAATCACACATGAAATATTCTCTGCAGCTTCAATAGGTGCTGTTAAATTTGTAAAATAAATATCAAATAAAACTTAATAAATCAGGATCTATCATGTCAAATCATCAAAAATAAATCAAGAACAAAACTAAATGCGGAAGCGTACTTGAATCCATGAATTCTTTGAAATTTTACCGGATCTTAGAGATTTGATCTTCCAAATTAGCACACAAGAAATTCAGAGAATATCCGCTCTCTTTCCTAATGATGGGATATTAGAAAAGATATCTTGTGCATAATTTGGGGACCATAACCCTCATATTTATAATATTGGCATATTAGTTCTAATCAAATTCTAATTAGCCCATCATTAATTAGAATTTGATTAGAACTCAATTACTAGAGTATCTACACATATTTGACCCATACTTTATTTAATAATTAAAGCCCAATAAAATTTTAACCAAATTAGATCACTTTTAATTAGGGCTAACCTATCATGATAATAAATAATAACATGTAATTACCCTTATTATATATGTGATGTCCATATTTTCCAACAATCTCTCACTTGGACCACATATATATACTAATTACTCTACAATTACACGTCATTATATAACCTTATGAGCTCGAAATTTTACTATCATATCCAAAAGGTATTCCGAACAATCTCATCCATTAATTATGTTAACATAGAACCAAGGCGACTTTCGTTACATATATCGTAACTAAATCCATCCATGATCATGTGTATTAACACAACCAAATGACATAGATCAAATATAGATGTGTAGCATGAAAATTACATGCAATATGATTTAAACATGCCTCTTTCCAGCTGGTCCTCCTTAATGAGATCAAACCTTACCAAAATCAGAGTATGAATAAACCAAATAAACTTTAAATGAAATAAAATTTATTTTTGCAGAAAATAAACTTAATATCTTCAAATTGAAATAACTGAAAATGTGTCTATAACATAAAAGCATTTAAAAATACAAACTCCCACTAAAACCAAATATCCTTTAAATGACACATTACACTCATATGAGCAGTGTGCTCTTATAAAACCTTAGGTGTAGTTCGTTAGTAAGCGGATCTGCAATTATGGAGTTTGTCCTAATATGCTTCAGAAGCACCTAGCCACTCTGAACTTTTACTTTAACAACCAGGAACTTAAAGTCTATGTGTTTTTACTTTGATATGCTCTTGTTGCTATTGGAATAAAAGATTGCAATTTGTTTTCACAATAGACCTTTAACTAATTAGATCTTCGATATGTGAGCATGTAATCTATTGTTCTTTGAAAATACCTTATAACCCTCTTGTATACTATCCAATGGTCCAAATCAAGGTTGCTTAAAATATCTGCCTAACATCCCAATAGTGTACACAATATTCCAATGTATACAAACCTAAACATACATTAGACTTTCTATAGCTAAAATGTAAAAAATCTAATGCATTTTTTTTTGTAATCTCAAAATCATTTATAGGGCATTGATTGAGGCTATACTTATTATTAACAAGCAATATATCTTTAACATATAAAACCAAATATATAACTAACTCCCACTAAACTTATGGCATATACGATTATCAACAAAATTTATCTCTAAACTAAATGAGATAATCATTTGGTAAAATTTGTAATATTATTAACAAGAAGTTTACTTAAGCCCATAGATGAAGTTCTTTGCAAATCATTAACTTTGCATCATTAGACACAAAGCTTTCTAATTGCACCATATAAATGTATGATCAATGTTACCATTGAGAAACCATTAACTTAATATTCATTTGATGTAGCTTAATATCAAAATATTTCACTAAAGCCATTATAACCATTTCTCTAGTGGACCTTTTTAATGACATTCATTCTTGAGGTTGTTGAGTTTGTTCTTCTGGAACAATTACCTCATCTTGAATATGGAGTTGTTCAACATTGTATTATTGAGATTCTGGATTCACTTCTTAATCGATGATAGGTATGAGAACCTAAACATCGTCAAAAGTGATAGTAGGAATTGAGTTGTAATCTAATTCCTCCTCAAAAGCAATGTCTCTAACCTTATTTCTCCCTCCAAACTCAACATCTTCAAAATGTTGCAATTCTCGTCTCAAAAATATTCCTAATTGTGAGATCATAAAACTCATAGCCCATAGATTTTCAAAATTTCCTTGACCATTATACTTTATAGACATCAAAGAAGTCAAAAGTGATGTCATCTTAACCTTATTGTTTTTAGCGAAGCGTTTCTCAATTTCATCAAGAAAAACCTTGGCCTAAGTAATCTTTTCAGATCTTGTGCCCCTAAAGGCTTTTGAAATATTCTGCTTCATAATAATTAGATTTATGCGATTTGAACGATCCCACCTCTCAAAATCCCCTTTTAACATAGGGGTGCTTTCTGCAGTGAGAGGTGTGGGTAGTTCTTCCCTTAGTGCAAGGTCTATGTTCATACAGCCAAACACTATAAGTAAGTGCCTTTTCCATGCATTGAAATTAGTCCTATTAAGCATGGGTATAGAATTTATATTAGCAGATATTGTGGTAGTAGAAGATGAATTAGTTGGATATAGAACAAAAATAAATAAAAATAAGCCCACATCAATATTCATAAGTAAACAATAAATTCAAGATAATGGCTAATCCCATCTCAAGATACCAAACACAACATTAATATCAAGTCTTTGGACAGTAATATTAAGCGGTACTCTTGTTATAGCAATCAAACATTGACAATAAATTATGTCAAACAATTAATTAATCTTTGGACTAACTTATTGCTCACATAAAATACCTTATAATTGTCACACATTTATCACCACAGATGTCGTTGAAATTCTACCAAATATTAAGTTACTTTGGGTCAATTAATAAACGCATGAATCACAAAAACATATAATCATCTTGATATTTTAAATAAACTAATCTACACAAAAGAGATCACTCTGGCGGCATTTTGTTTCAACTAGTCTATTTAAAATATTAGACATCTTTAATTAAAACTAGAGGTGTGCATGGGCCAGGTCGGGCCAAGTTTGGGCCGGGCCTAACTAAAAATTTAAGCCCTTTGCTAGGCCTGGGCCCTGCCCGACCTGAAAAATGGGCCTAAAATTTTTCCCAAGCCCGACCCGAATAAAAATGTTAAAACCCGGGCCCGACCCGGCCCGACCATATTAATTTTTATATTATTTTTTATATAATTTTAATATATATATATATATATAAACTATCAAAATACTAAAACATTAAAATAAATATTTCTCAACATATTGAAAATAAATTTTAAAAAATATGTATACTTAAATAATACAAAAATAGATGCAACTTAACAAGCAAATACTTCTAAAATAATAAAAAATTAACAATAAAATAAATTTTATACAATATCTAAACAATAACAACAAAATAGTAACAACATAATAGTAAAATAGTAGCAAAATAGGAGAAAACAATAAGGAAATAATATTAAAAAAATAGATTTTTTGTCATGTAGTGAATTCGGGCAGGGCCGGGCTCTAGCAAAAAATGTCTTACCCTAAGCTAGGCCCGTTTTTAAAACGGGCCTAATTTTTTGTCTAAACCCTCCCAAATAACAAAACTAAATGCGGAAGCGTACCTGAATCCATAAGTTCCTTAAAATTTTACTGGATCTTAGTGATTTGAATCCTAATGATGGTATATTAGAAAAGATATCTTGTGTATAATTTAAGGACCATAATCCTAATATTTATAATCTTGGCATATTAGTTCTAATCAAATTCTAATTAGCTCATCATTAATTAGAATTTGATTGGAACTCAAATACTAGAGTATCTACACATATTTGATTCATACTTTATTTAATAATTAAAGCCCAATAAAATTTTAACCAAATTAGATCACTTTTAATTTGAGCTAACCTATCATGATAGTAAATAATAACATGTAATTATCCTTATTATATATGTGATGTCCATATTTTCCAACAGGTGCAGCAAATTCAAGCTTCAGCTTTGCTTTCCTTTGAATAGACACCCTTTTGATAGCAACCAGTTGGTTACTAGTGGTGTCACCGATAACCAGCCACCACCCTTCATCTTTTGCTTTTGGGTACCTGGGAGCATCAACTGGTTCAACCTGTGTCTCCCTGTCTAGGGTAATCTGCAAGGTGACATTATCCCCGGTCCTCACATTGTCACTATCTATCACCTCATATAATAAATCAATGTTGTGGAAACGATTGCAGAACTTTGCAATGTCCAGCAGCTGCAAATCAGACATTTCTAACAGCGTGCCTCTCGTCGTCTCTTATCTCCACCAGATCAAAAATAGTCTCTATGTTCTTTCCAGGGTTCTCTTGACATCTCTTGGATAATTCCTTAGTGAAGTGTGGGAGCTGTAGAAGCATTGAATCTTGCTCCCACATTCCTAGTGTCACCATTTGGCTCACCTCCATTGCTCGAAGTAGGCTAGCAACATACAAGAGCACCTCTCTCTGATCTATAGATAGTTCGCCACCCAGAGGCGAAACCAGAAAATATTTGTAGGGGTCGAAATTAAATTATAACTTTTACAATAATAAAATTATAATTTCATCATTTTAATAGCTTATATAATTTTAAAAAATTAGATCAAATTATTATATTTTAGAAAGCCAAAATGCAAATTATATTTATTAATTTAAAATTTTATAAAATTTTAAATAGCCTAAATGAAAAAAAATTTCATTTTAGCCCGACCTCTACTTTCGCCCTGTTGCCAACCACATGCTGCCGAGAGAAGTGGGCTTGAAGCAGTGCATTTGCTTTGACATGTGGGTCTGTGCACCTCGGATTTTCAAAGGAAAACCTCTGGTGATTAATTAATCTTCGAAGAACCTCTTCTTCCCCATTTCGTATGAGAAGATTAGCATACTCAGAAGCTGAGGCCAGAATCTCCAGAAGAACCTTCATCTTCGTTTCGGAAGTCAAGGAAGAACCGAAATGCTCAATGTTAGTGTAACTGATGTAAATATAAGAGGCTATCTTGCCAAGCGAAGGAGAAAGATCCATGTCATCCTCTATAGTGATACATTTACTTGCTTCCAGGTCATTTAATGTGTTCTCGACGAGCTCCGAAAGGTGATCAGAGAGATGTAGTAATTTGGATTTCGAGTGAGCCTCCTATACATGAACGTCCAAATAAGAAAATCCACAGCATCTTGCTTGCTCTCAATAACTTTAGCAACAATTTCAGCATTGAAGTTATCATGTAGAAAATGGTGCAAATGGCTCTCGACGGTAATGCTTCATACAAGAACTTCTTGTAATACTCTTTACAAGGGGCGTGACAGCTGAGGATGACACATTTGCCAGAATTATCAAGAAGAGGACGACTTGCATGGCCTGTCATCTGCAACGAATCTGTAACATGGTAATCCGTGTGAGCATTTCCTCTCCCATCATAATATTGAGTACCCATTACAACCACCAGGTGTGCTGATAACGGAACTCCCCAACATAATGCACTGCTCATAAACAAACTTGAATCCATCCGGCTTCAAACAGTTCTAAAACAACATCTTGATCCAAACTGCTTAAACCTTCATCCAAGTAGCCAACTCTATGCTCTAGAGTCGTTTTCAACGTTTCTTCTCTAATTTTGTCAGGCTTAAGTTCTTCAGCAGATCGCAAACGAAAACCGGGTCATCTTCATTGTCCACTTTGGAGTAACTCATTAGGTCCACAGATGTGAGTCTAACATGCTTCCTCGTAGGAACAAACACAGTAGCTGGCTTGCCCCTTTAGCATGTTGGACAATGGCTGTGTATGTGGGTTTAGTCATTGCTTCAAAATTGGCTATATCAAATCCGAGTCCAACTTTTGGAAAGTGCCCAAGTGTCCGTGTGATTCCGTATCCAAAATTTCAAGAATTACAATCGAACTTCCACTAAAATAGCCTACAAGTATCCTAATAAAGAATGGGATACCTAGTTGTTCATTCCATCCAACAACAGATCCAAAAATATTCCCCCAACTTACGTTTTCTTTATGGAGACTAAGAAGTCTGTTGATGTATGGAGTCATATATAAGAGGGATATTGTTCATTTAGTAGGGGTTATCCTCTAATGGGAAGTGCTGGCTAAACTTTTGTAAACTGGGACTACTAAGATTTCTATTATAACTCTTTCCATGAATAAAGATTAAAATTTCATCTCTTAGGTTATAATGAATTAATTTATTTTATTAAACCTGTTGCTATGGTGATCCAGATTTAAGTAAAAGGAATCTAGTTTGGAATCAAATTATAAGTGGGTCCTCAGCACACAAGTTGTGAATTACTGTTATAATTAAAGTCAATAATGACGGTAAAACAATCGCAAAACAATAATAATAATAAATAACACATTAATTTTACGTGGAAAATCTTGTTAAAAAATTCACGGGTAGAAGAGAAAAAACGAATGATACAAGAGGAGTTTCAACTATATCTATTTAAGTTAAAGTCAAATAGTAAAAGTATAGTTTTATACGGACTCAACTTGTGCAGTATGATTAGTTTTGCCATTGTATAGTTCTACGGCCTCTTGCCCCCACAAATTTCCTTATTTTGTCATTATATTTATTTATTCAATAAGTGACGGGATTCGAGTCACACAATCTTTAACAATTACATCAGTAACCGGCATTCCAGGATTATAAGCTCTTGGAAAACTTATAGAAATCAATCCTAATGGTCAGTTTTACACTTGGTTTGTAATTACAACTTTGGAAACTGAGGCTCTTGCACTCAAGGAAAGGAAGGCTTAAAGTCTGTTGCGCGGAAGCGTGTGAAAGAGTAAAATTATTGTACTAAAAAATCACACTAAGTTCAATTCCCAGGAAAGAGAGGTAGATCACGAAGATCACTTAAATACCAAGTCTTTCCTAGCCAGAATATCCCTCTATCGTAATTTAATAGCACAATAAATCACTACAATCACATTCACAAAATACGCAAAATAAATAATAAAGAACACGAATTTTAACGAGGTTCAAGAAATTTTGCCTACGTCCTCTGGCACTACCAAATATATTTCACTCCAAAATTACAAGTGAAATTTACAAATAGAGAGAGAATAATGCCTTAAGTAGAGAATGGCAATTATGGGATGAAGAAAGTAAGAAATGGTTAGGCCTATTTATAGTTGAGGTTCAAGGATCAACTTGCAATGTCCCTATACAATTAGGGACCAAAATTGCAATTATCCTATGCCAACTTTTAACCCAACTTGCCAACTAATATTACTTTCTTTTCGGTGCCCACCCATTTTGACTTTTCAAACAAATGGGTGGGTTCCAATAATCTCCACCTTGAAGATTTGATTAGGATAATCTTATCTTCACGTAATTCTTCTCGCTTTGACGACAATACTTGATAGTGCCTTCTTCAACTGTTAAACTTGCAGATATTAATCAAGTTCAAACAATGTTCGAACTTGGTTGTCATTACCACCTTGGTCATCATATCTCGGGATTATCTGCAGTCTTGATCTTCAAGACAAATTTTCCCTCTTCAATAATTTCCCGCACAAAATGGAATCAAACGTCGATATGCTTTGTATGCGTGCGTGATAGACTTGATTCTTTGCTAAATGAATAGCACTTTGACTATCACAATACACGTTAATATGCTCCTGAACCAACCCCAAGGTTTTAGCCATACCTTGTAACCAAATAGCCTCCTTTACGACCTCTCATTACAGCCCATGTACTCGGCTTCGTGGTTGACAACGCAATCAGAGACCGTAGTGTAGACTTCCAACTTATTGGCCCTCCAGCAAGTGTAAACACATAACCGGTGGTTGATCTTCGCTTGTCCAAATCACCGCATAGTCGTAATCAACGTACCCAATAACACCTTTACCAAGTGTATTATCCTCGCTTGAACAAGAATCCAACATCCACGGTCTTCGAATATACCGTAGAATCCATTTCACACTTGCCAATGTCCTTTTCGTGATTATGCATATACCGCTCACTATACTAATCACTGCGAAATGTCGGGTCTTGTACACACCATTGCATACATCAAGCTACCTTTGCATTAGAATACGGAACTTGCAACATGTATTCTCGTTTCAGATTCGTCGAAGGAGATAGTTGTGCAGAAAGCTTGAAATGAGAAGCCAACGGGTACTTACAGGTTTTGTCTCGCTCGTTCATGCCAAACTCAGCAGTAGTACCTTTTTCAAATCTCGCTTCGAGACAAGCTAACTCTATCATGAGCTCTATCTCTCCATATTTCCATGCCGAGAATCTTTTAGCTTCTCCTAGATCTTTCATCTCAAACTCGAGATTGAGTTGAGTCTTCAATCTTTCAATCTCAACTTTGCTCTTAGATGCTATTAGCATATCATCAACATATAAGAGCAAGTATATGAAAGTTCCTTCTTGTAGCTTCAAAATACACGCAATGATCAAATTTACTTCTTGTGTACCTTTGCCCTTTCATGAACTGATCAAATCGCTTGTACCATCGCCTCGAGATTGCTTCAATCCATAAAGTGACTTTGTCGGTTTGCAAACCCAATTTTCTTTTCCAAAGAACCTTGAATCCATCCGGCCGAGTCATATAGATTTCCTCTTCCAAATCACCGTAAAAACGCGGTCTTCACATCGTGAACTAATTCAAGATCATATTAGCAACCAAGGCTAGCAAAATCCGAATAGATGAATGCTTCACAACCGAGAAAACACTTCATTGTAGTCTATTCCTTCTTTCTGAGCGTAACCCTTTGCTACCAATCTAGCCTTGTATCGTATTTCATTTTTACCAGGAAATCCTTCCTTCTTTGCATATACCCATTTGCATCCAATTGCCTTCTTTCCCTTGGGCAGTGTCACCAACTCCTGTGTCCTATTTTTCTCAAGAGACCGCATTTCTTCATTCATTGCTTGCTTCCACTTTACACCATCAGGGTTACTTATTGCTTCTGTGTAAGTGGAAGGAATATCATCATCTGCAATTGGAAGTGCATAGGCCACTATATCATCAAAGCGAGCGTGCTTACGAATCTCTCTCTTGGCCTCCTATATGCAATTGAATCTTGTTGTTGTAGAGGTTCTTGGGTAGGAACCTCTTCATCATTTGTCCCTTCAATATTAGCTGGATCATCATTAACCTTTTCAAGCTCCACCTGCTGCAAAGTACTACTGGTTTTGTCATCCTTTTGTGAATCCTTGTACTTCAACATGGTTGATTCATCAAAAGTCACATCTCTATCGAAAACAATTTTCCTTGTATCAGACACCGAGACGGTATCCTTTTACTCCATCGCTTATACCCAAGAATAATGCTTTTTGCTCTTGGGTCTAACTTAGATTATTTTACATGATAATATGCAAGGGAACCAAATACATGTAAAGAATCATAATCGAGTGATTTACAGTCCACATCTCCATAGGAGTTTTTCCATTTATTGCGGTGATGGCAAACGGTTAATTAGATGGCACGATATGTAATCGCCTCACCCAAAATTCTTTGCCCAATCCAAGATTGGACAACATACATCGAACTTTCTCCAAGATAGTTCGATTCATGCGTCTGTCACCCCATTCTGCATGTGGTGTATCCCGAACAGTGAAGTGTTGCACAATGCCCTCATCTTGGCATACTTGTAGAAATGGATCATTTTGTACTCAAGACCATTATCCGATCAAGTCGTTTGACCTTTCGACCGACCCGAGTCTCCACCATCTTCTTCCATTTCGAAATGCATCCAAAACTTCACTTTTTCTTTTCATTAGATACACCCATACTTTTCTTGAATAATCATCAACAAAAGTAACAAAATAGTGCATACCTCCCAAAGAAGCTACTTTGGTAGGTCCCCACACATCACCGTGAACGTAGTCCGAATTCCTTTCAGATTGTGAATTGTTGGACCAAATTTTACCCTCTTCGCTTGCCCGAACACAATGTTCACGTAATTCCATTTTGCAAGAATTTGCACCTTTCAACAAGCCTTGCTTCGCCAATGTCGCAAAGCTTTTTCACCAAAGATGTCCCAATCGCATATGCCATAATCTGTAGCCTCGAATCTGCATCTTTGTAGAAACTGTTGATGTTGATCCAATAACTGTACTTCCATTTAAAAAGTACAAGTTATTTCTTCTTGTGCCTTTCATCACCGCGGTTGCCCACTACTACTTTTAGTAATCCATCTCTCAAAGTGATTGTGAGCCCTTTAGATTCTAGGGCCCCTAATAAGATGAGATTTTTCTTCGAGCTAGGTACGTAGCGAACATCTGTCAAGACTTGGATTGAGCCGTCGTGATTCTTCAATTGACTGCACCCACTCCCATTGTCTTACAAGCACTATCATTGCCCATAAGAACAATTCCACCTTCTAGCTCTTTAAGACTAGAAAACCGGTCCTTATTAGGACACATATGGTAAGTACATCCCGAATCCAAAATCCACTCATCCGCTTGACATGCCATTGCCATGCCAACCAAGCTAAAGTCGACTCTCATCATGCTCCGCTACACATGCATTAGAAGTAGCCTTGCCCTTTTGTAGTTTAGGACAATTCTTTTCCAATGTCCTTTTCACGGCAAAAGGCACATTCATCTTTAGCGTGTCTCCTTTGACTTTCCCTTCTACCGATTTGTCGCTATGTGAACGACCTCTTCTTGTTAAGACTTCGCAGCTTGTATCTCTGTGATCTCTTTTATCTTTCTTTCGAGTCTCGATCTATACAACGCACTACTGATCGCATCAAATGTGATCGTGTCCTTCCCATGAAGCAATGTGGTGGTAAGATGATCATATTCATCGGAAGGAATTCAACAACAATAATGCCTTGTCTTCATCTTCAAATTTCTCATCCAAATTTAGCAAGTCTGCTAAAATTTTATTGAATGAGTTCACATGGTCATTCATCGACATACGGGTGCATACGTGAATCGATAAAGTTTCTTTTTCATATAAAGCCTATTTTCAAGACTTTTCGTTAGAAACTTTTCTTCCAAAGTATCCCATAACTTCTTCACGATGTCTCCTCATGACAGAGTACTTCGTTCTTTGGCCAAACATAGGCGGATTGTACCACACTTTGTCTATTGATCTTGGCCCACTCCTTGTCATCCATCTTGTCGGGTTTTTCTTCAAGGGCTATATCTAGCTCTTGCTGACATAAGACATCTAGGATCTCACATTGCCACATACCAAAATTATTGGTACCGTCAAATTTCTCTACTTCAAATTTTGCATTTGTCACAAGAGTCCTTGCGATGACGATCTGTCACGCCATTTTCTCCTCAATCCCAACTCATCAGATACGTGAACAGTATCGTATATGTGAATAGTGCCGTATACGTGAATAGTACCGTATACGTAAATAGTGCCGTATATGTGAATAGTACCGTAAACGGTCGTATTCCCCAAGTACGAATCTGGCTCTGATACCAATTGTTGCGCGGAAGCGTGTGAAAGAGTAAAATTATTGTACTGAAAAATCACACTAAGTTCAATTCCCAGGAAAGAGAGGTAGATCACGAAGATCACTTAAATACCAAGTCTTTCCTAGCCAGAATATCCCTCTATCGTAATTTAATAGCACAATAAATCACTACAATCACATTCACAAAATACGCAAAATAAATAATAAAGAACACCGAATTTTAACGAGGTTCAAAAATTTTGCCTACGCCCCAGCACTACCAAATATATTTCATTCCAAAATTACAAGTGAAATTTACAAATAGAGAGAGAGAATAATGCCTTAAGTAGAGAATGGCAATTATGGGATGAAGAAAGTAAGAAATGGTTAGGCCTATTTATAGTTGAGGTTCAAGGATCAACTTGCAATGTCCCTATACAATTAGGGACCAAAATTGCAATTATCCCATGCCAACTTTTAACCCAACTTGCCAACTAATATTACTTTCTACTTTCGGTGCCCACCCATTTTGACTTTTCAAACAAATGGGTGGGTTCCAATAAAGTCCAATCCAGAAAGGGACTTGTATAGGTAATTTTGGAAACAAATTTAAAATTTGTTTTTGATGAATGGTGGAAGCATCCTAATGATAGAAGGTGGAGGATACGTCCGATTATACAGGATACTATTGCCTTAAACTCTGAAAGGAGTTTCAAGGAGTTTCGTAATTTAAGATTAATTCTAAAATTTTAAGTGAATTTTCGGATTTGAACAAATAAATTAGCCATTGAATATGTTTATAATTAAGTCATTAGTTTGGTTAACTAAATAACGAGAGTAGAACTAAGGGGGTTGGCAGGGAATTCGACTCCCTTAAAATAAAAAATTTCCCTTTTGATATTCTATACTCTAGAAATTATGAGTTTGCATCATAGTTTTGGATATTCAATTTGATTTTTTTGAGGTTAAAATATTAAAGATTTGGATATTCTAAATATTATTCATTATGAGATTCATAGGGACAATAAGTTAAGATCGTATTTAAGTTGTTCGTATTGAAAAAAAATCAAATTTAACTTAAAAAGACGAAACCAAACAAATTTAAAAAAAAAAAAGAGAACAACTAAAAGAAAAAAAATCAAGAATTAAAAGAACAATAAATCAAAAGGTGGAAGACGAGTTGAATAAACTAATGGATATAGATATAAGATAATTGTCCATCTGAACCATTTGAGATATAGATCTCAACAAATTCAATTAATGATTCTAGTCAACCCTCCAATAAATAATCTTTGGCAAATTAATTTGAATGAAGAATGGATCCCCACTACTCATTGAAGAAAATTGAAAAGAAAAATTGTTTCTAAAAATGCATAGAAAACAATATTGCATGAAAGAAATTAACTTCAAAAGTTGAAAATTTTATTAATGAATGAATACTTTTAATGAATAATGAAGAAACCAAATAAAAAAAAGACAAGAAAAGACAATGCTAAAAAAAGATTAAAGATGGTAGTGGAATGTAGAAGAGAGAAAGATGAAGATGGAATAGATGGATAACACCCTTTGAAGCCTTTGAATCATTAAGATTCAACAGTCCCCTTTCTAAGAAAGATTTTTGGCAAGTCCAAAGTTGAAGATGACTCCCAACAATCTAAAAGATTGTGATGAATAACTTCTAAAAAAATCATAATATTAATGAATAAAAGCTAGCTAATTACATCAAAATAAAATTCCTATGGTTCGAACATTTCAAATCGCCAATGTCATGCAAGTGCACCCTGTAGCGACGTAAAAATTTCGCTTTGGTAGCTAATTGACGCAATTTATTGAAAATTTGAAAACCGACTTTTGATTTTAAAAAGGAAGTCGCCACCGATCCTTTTTCTAGGTGTGATTAGACACCTAATGAATCCTCTTTTTTTTTAAAAATAAAATTTATTTTTTAAACAAAAAGAAGGCCAAGTTTAGGTCTACGTCAAAACCAGAGAAAAAATAGGGTTCGGGAGTCGGTTACGCACGAGGAAGGTATTAGCACCCTCGCGACACCCAAAATTGGTATCTCGTTAAACATGTGTTGTCTTAATTTTCTAAAATGCGAGTTCAATGTAACATTTAATCATGATCCGACCAAAACACGAGAAATTTCAAGTTTTTATTTTTTAAAGGATGTCCCGTTTTTAACACGAGCCAACGTGATTCACCCAACATAGCGATGAAATAACAGACTTAATGTTAAAATCGGTACGTTGCCTTATTTATTAAAATAAAATGTTTCTAAAATAATGATAAAAAAATGACGATGTTATTGTAACAAAATTCATAAGTAAATAAATGATGCAAAATAATAAGATGATTAATAAAAAGTATTATAATATAATATTAGGATATTAGAGTAATAGTAAATAATATTTACAATAAAAGAAAAAAGTAAAATGTATTAATACCATAATAAAATAATATACGATAATAAAAAATAACAATATGTACAAAAGATATATGTATACCAAATAATGCATAATAATATTAAAATAAAATAATAAGTAACAATAGTGAAAATAATAAGTATAATAATAAATATAATGGTATATAAAAATAATACTATATATAAAAAGTAAATATATACACGTATAATAAAATATATATACTAATATTAATAATAAATATAATAGGGTAAAAATAGATATAATAATAATATGTACATAATATGGTATTAAAATATATATATATATATATAATATAGTATTTAAAAATGTATACATAATTTATATATTAGGAATAATAATAATAGTAAAACAACCATTAATAATGCTACATGAATAGATATATAGTAATAGTATATACATAATATAGTTATAAAATATATATATATATATATACACGTAAGATAATATGGAAAAATATATAAACAATATAGTATTAAAGATATATACATAATATATATAAAAAAATCATATATACATGATATATATATATTAGCAACAATAATGATACAAAAAAAAACTATAATACAATACATAAATACGTATATATATACATATATAAATAATAATGGTATTAGAAATATACAATATATAGTATTAGAAATATATACATAAAATAGTATAAAAATATATAACTAATGACATTAAAATATATACATAATAATATATAAAAATATAATATTAAAAATATATGTACATAACATATATAAAAATATATACATAATATAGTATTAAAATATTTAAATAATATATACATATATATATTAAAGATATATGCATATATAATAAAACATATACTAATATTAATAATAATAATAATAATAATATTATTATTATAATAATAATAATGTTAAAAGTAATTAATTTAATAATAAAGTAATGAAAATAAACAAAAAGGACTAAAATCACATTAGAAACAGACTTTGGGGGGAAATCTGAAATAAAAAGAAGAGAAAATGACCTATTTCAACGTGCACAAATAGTGGAGGGACTAAAAACGAAATAAACCCCTCCAACCAAAACTCGCAGCAGCATTGAGGACCAAATTGGAAAGCGCAACAAATTATAGGGCCAAATTAAAATATAATAAATCTAATTGCAAAACCATAAAAAAGCGGAGGGGCTAAATGCGCAAATAGCCCTTCCAATGAAAACACGCGGATCCTGAAGTTGGAGCAGGTCGGGTCGCGGGTCGGCCATGGGTTGAGGCTCAAAACGATGTCGTTTTGATGCCTGGGGACATAAGCCAAAACGACGTCGTTTTGGTACCCCTATATAAGTTATGTTTTTTTCAAAAAAAAATCATTTTATCCTTATTCTAAAAAAAAACCTTCAAAAATGCTCTCTACTCTCTCCCCCCACTCCAAGTCCGGTCATTGGACTGACTAAATGCTCTCTACTCTCTCCCCCCTCTCTAAGTCCGGTCATCGGACAGACTATTGGCCGCCGCGGCTCGAGCGGTGGCCGGAACTCCAAAAGGTAAATTTTTTTATATTTTTATAT
Source organism: Gossypium arboreum (assembly GCF_025698485.1). Classification (NCBI taxonomy): domain Eukaryota; kingdom Viridiplantae; phylum Streptophyta; class Magnoliopsida; order Malvales; family Malvaceae; genus Gossypium; species Gossypium arboreum. The sequence goes on along the minus strand of NC_069073.1, from coordinate 4,676,981 downwards.
TATTTTTTATGTATTTATAATATATGTATTTATGCAAATCAATTGATTCAAAAAAAATAAAAATAAAATAATAAAAGAAACAAAATCACCTTAGGTATTTGCTTTTTGATTTTTTGGTATCTTTGGTCCTCTGATTTGGTGTTATACTTGTGCTTTAGTATCACTGAAATTTGCTATTCTCGTTTTTGCTTTTGAAATAAAATGTTTGTATTTTTGCAAAAAATTGCCGAATGTTTCCATTGAAATTGGCTTGGGCTTTTAAAGCCTATTTTACATGATTTTCTATGCTGTCTTTTCTCCTTTTTTTTTATCCTTGCAGGGGATGGGCGGTGGAGGCAGGGGCAGGTGGCCACTTGCACTGATGATGTGACCGGGGCAGTTGGGTAAGGTGTTTTAGGGTTTCAGCTTTCTGAAACCCTAAATTTAGCTAGTTGGGCTTGGGTAGTTAGATTGAAATTAGGTTTGGGTAGTGGTTAGGTGGGCTGAAATTTTAGGCTTCGAGTTTTAATGGGTTTAAACTTTGTTTGGGTTGGGGTAGGTTTAGTGGGTTTTGATGTAATGGGTTAAAATTGGCCTACAACAACTGCCCCTCTTTGCTCATTGTCGTGTAACGAGAATGGAGCAAAGACTTTAAAGAGGGCCAATTTTGCCTGTTTTCGCCGAGTCTTGACTTTTTTGGTGCTCCTCTTCTTTAGGTAGTCTCGTTGCAGTCCACTGCGTCTTGTTGCTTCGATTCATTCCATGGAACTTCATAGGTATAGGACTTGTTGCTTTAATCTGCTCAACTACTCCACTGTAACTTCAGGGAAATAAGGTTTGTTTTGATATGCTCTACCGCAAGTTCAGAGAGGTAAGATCTGTGATTTATTGCTTCAATCTAATCCTGCTGGAACTTCAAGGAGATACGAATGGTGGCTTTAAGCCTCTCCAGTGCCATTTGGGGGGAAGAGATGTAGCTTCGATCTGCTTCACTGCAACTTCAGGGAGATAAAACTTGTAATTTTAACCTGCTCTACTGCAACTTCAGGGAAGCAAAATCTGTATATTCGATTAGCTCTAATCTTTATTCTTTATAAAAATAAACATCAAAAATAGCTCGGCCTACAAACTGACGTTCAACTCACCTCTCGGATTATGAGTTAATTTTTTGAAGAAAGTAAAAAAAAATTAAGAATACCTCAGTGTGTGACCTGAGGCTCAACTCCCCTCTCTCAATATGAGTTGATTTTCTTGAAAAGTAGAAATTAAAAACAGAAATTGAAAATATCTCGGCATGTGGCCCCAGGGTCAACTCACCTCTCGCAATATGAGTTGATTTTTGAAAAACTAAAATTGAAAATACCTCGGAGTGTGACCCGAGGCTCAACTCACCTCTCGCAATATGAGTTGATTTTTCTTGAAAAAGCAGAAATTAAAAAACAGAACTTGAAAATATCTCGGCATGTAGCCCGAGGCTCAACTCACCTCTCGCAATATGAGTTGATAGAAACTAAAAATACCTCAGCGTGTGACCCGAGGCTCAACTCACCTCTCACAATATGAGTTGATTTTTGAAAAAACAAAAATAAAAATATCAGGATATCAAATATCATCAAAACCTCTCACTCTACTGGAGTACCTGTATATGTCATGCATGATGTTATCATGATATGCACATGTTTACCTTAAATGCCTGCATGCCTACATGATTATGCTATGCGCCTTGGGCTTATTCGTCATGATTTTTGTAATGATCTGCATTCTTTGCCTTAATTCTTGACTTTCTTTTCATGCTTTGTACCCGTCCTCAAGCTTTACGAGTAATCTGTGTTTTTCAGATATCAGTCTTTTGCCCCCGGTTGAACTTTCTCTTTGCTTTAAGGCTCTTGTACTTATCAAATTTTCATCCGGGTAACGCTCAACATTTCTTTTGTTTAGAGTATGTCATTTCATTATTTATCATTTAAATAAACCACATAATAAGATGCATGAAAATGGTCAGGTAGGTACAAAAGGGATACCTCTATTTATTTATTTCAAAGGTGACAAATAAAGAAAGTTAACCAAGAATAGTAAAAAGTGTAAAAAAGAAAGGGGATCGCATTTAGCAGATACAAATACTTAGATTTTCAACGCATGAAATCTTCCACGTTTCTTAATCAAGAATCTTTTCAAGCATGGCTTCTTGCATAGAAGATCTCGAGTTTTCAGAAATGCTTCAAATACTATAGTCTCTCTGTTTGACCCACTGTTCAAAACGCCTTGCTTTTCAAGCCCAGTGTTTGCTTCATTAGAACGCCCTTTCGGGTTTTCATCCTAATCTTTTGTGTTAATCAATACGCCCTTTTCGGGTTTTCACCTTGATCTTTTTTTTTAGGCATAATATTTCTTTACAGCATTTGAGTTCACTGGGTTAGGTAACTCTTTCCCATCCATCTCAATGAGAATCAAAACTCCACCTGAGAAAGCCTTCTTCACGACGTATGGTCCTTTCCAATTTGGTGCCCATTTTCTTCGCAAGTCTTTTTGTATTGGGAGAATCTTTTTCAGCACGAGTTCTCCTTCGTGGAATTCTTTCGACCGTACTTTCTTGTCATGGGCCGCGATCATTCTCTTCTAGTACATCTGTCCGTGATAAATTGCCTTTAAACGTTTTTTTCGATGAGGTTTAACTGGTCATATTGAGCTCGAATCCATTCTGCTTCCTCTAATTTCAACTCTATTAAGACTCGTAGAGAAGGGATCTCAACTTCGATAGGTAACACAGCTTCCATTCCTAGACCAGAGAGAAAGGAGTTGCTCTCGTACATGTCCGTACAGATGTGCGATATGCATACAAAGCAAATGATAGCTTCTCGTGCCAGTCTTTATATGTCTCGGTCATTTTCCAAATAATCTTCTTAATATTCTTGTTGGCCGCTTCAACAGCTCCGTTCATTTTCGAGCGATAGGGTGATGAGTTATGATGATTTGTTTGAAATTGCTCACACACTTCCTTCATCATCTTGTTGTTCAGATTCAAGGCGTTATCTGAAATGATTCTTTCAGGCAAACCATACTGACAAATGATTTTCTTTTTCAAAAACCTGCAAACTGTAGTCTTCGTCACATTGGCAAACGAACCGGCTTCTATCCATTTCGTGAAGTAACCAATAACCACAAAAATGAATCGGTGTCTATTAGAAGCTTTTGGGGAAATTGGCCCTATAACATCCATGCCCCACATAGAAAAAGGCCATGGAGAAGTCATGACATGAAGGGGCGAAGGGGCTACATGAATCTTATCGCCATAAATTTGACATTTGTGGCATTTTCTTGCATAACTAATCCAGTCGCTTTCTATCGTCAGCTAGTAATAATCGAGTCTCATAATCTTCCTGGCCATAGTGAAACCATTGGCATGTGTCCCATAAATTCCTTCATGGACATCTTCAAGTATTTTTCTGACTTCAACAGCATCTACACATCTCAAGAGCACTTGATCTTTTCCTCTTTTGTACAGAATGTCCCCATCAAGAACAAATCCCGCTGCCATTCTTCTGATTGTTCTTTTGTCGTTCTCATTTTCTTGTTCGAGATACTTTTGATTCTTGACATATTTTAAGATATCATGGAACCATGGCCGTCCATCTAGCTCTTTTTCAATGCTGAAACAATGTGCAGGGACTTCATATATGCTCATTTGAAAAGGCATTATTTCTGTTTCTCTGTTCACTTTGAACATTGAAGCCAAAGTGGCCAAGGCATCAGCCAATTGGTTTTCTTCTCGTGGGAAGTAATTAAAAGTTATTTCTTTGAATTCTTTAATCAGTCCTGCCACTAAATTGCTGTATTTAACTAATTTCGAATCTCCCACTTCCCAATCTCCACGGATTTGGTATATCACCAACGCTGAGTCTCCATACACTTCTAAGATTTTGACGTTTCGTTCAATAGCTGCACGAAGTCCCATGATACAGGCCTCATATTCCGTTATGTTATTGGTACAGAAAAAATTTAGCCTGGCAGTGAACGGATAATGGTTCCCTTCTGGTGATACTAAGACTGCTTCAATCCCATGCCCCAACGTATTCGATGTACCATCAAAGCTCTTCTTCCTTGACTTCTCTTTGGATGACTCACATTCTTTTCCCGTAATGCACATCAAGTCTTCATCTGGGAAATCAAATCTCAATAGCTCGTATTCCTCTTTTGTTCGAGTTGGTAAGAAGTCAGCTATTGCAATTCTTTTTATAGACTTTTGGCTCATATAGACGATGTCGTATTCTGATAGTAGGATCTGCCATCGTGCCATTCTTCCTGAGAGTGTAGGTGATTCCATCATGTACTTTATTGGGTCCAGCTTTGAAATTAACCATGTCGTATGATACAACATATATTGCCTAAGCCTCCGAACTACCCAAACCAAAGCGCAATAGAATTTTTTAATTGACGAGTACTTTGCCTCATAATATGTGAACTTTTTACTGAGATAGTAAATCGCCTTTTCCCTTTTCCCTGACTCATCATGTTGCCCCAGTACGCAACCCATTGAATTTTTGAACACAGTCAGATACAATATTAACGGTCTTCCTGGAGTTGGCGGTACTCGCACCAAGGGACTAGAAAAATACTGTTTTGTCTTGTCAAAAGCCACTTGGCACTCCTCGTTCCATTCTCCCGGATTATGTTTTCGAAGAAGTCAAAAAATTGGGTCACACTGGTTAGTAAGTTGAGTAATGAACCGAGCGATGTAGTTCAACCTCCCTAAAAATCCTCTGACTTCTTTTTGTGTGCACGGAAGTGGTAGTTCTTGTATGGCTTTTATCTTATCTGGATCAACTTCAATGCCTCTCTCACTGACGATGAAGCCTAGAAATTTTCCCAAGGTAGCCCCAAACGTACATTTGGTTGGATTAAGCTTCAGCTGGAACTTTCTCAGTCTTTCGAACAACTTCCTGAGGTTCCCAACATGCTCTCTTTCCCCCTTGGATTTGGCGATCATATCATCGATGTAGACTTCTAGTTCTTTATGCATCATGTCATGAAACAACATCACCATAGCCCTTTAAAACGTTGCCCAGCATTTTTTAATCCAAATGGCATCACCTTATAACAGAATGTTCCCCACATCGTTACGAAAGTAGTTTTCTCCATATCCTCAGGAGCCATCTTTATCTGATTATAACCCGAGAATCTATCCATGAACAAAAACAATGAATGTTTGGCTGTTACCAATGTATCGATGTGTGGCAAGGGAAAATTATCTTTAGGACTTGCTCGATTCAGATCGTGATAATCCACATACATTCGTACCTTGCCGTCTTTCTTCAGACTGAGACTATGTTAGCTACCCATTGTGGGTATTTGGAGACTTGTAGGAAGCCAGCATCGAATTGTTTCTTGACTTCTTCTTTTATCTTTAACAGCATTTCAGGTATCATTCATTTTAGCTTCTGTTGAATGGGTTTGAATTCTAGTTTCAGTGGGAGTCTATGGACCACTACATCCTCATCTAATCCTGGCATGTCCTGATACGACCATGCAAATACATCTTTATACTCATGAAGCAAAGCGATCAAATCATGTTTGGTGTTATCTAAAATGGAGGTCCCAATCTTCACTTCTTGCCTCTTTTCTTCATTTCCTAACTTTACTATCTCAACAGATTCTTGATGAGATAGAATCTGTTTATCTTCTTGTTCTACCATTCTTAGTAAGTCAGGAGACGAGACATAGTCTTCAACATTTTTCTCAGCTTCGAACTTTCCTAAACAAATAGCTTTCTCGAAATCGATTTCAAGATTTGTAACAGGTTTGTTCATGTTGTTAATATCTGAGCACTTGAAAGTTGAATGGAAAAGAAAACTACAGAGGAACATCAAAGTATGGAGATCAACAAGCATTATGATGAGAGATATATGCAATGACAGGCTGTGAGAAGAGGGAAAAAATTATGAAGTTAATGAGAATGAAAAGACCATGACAAAATGCATCTCTATTGATGTTCATTTAAATGATAAAGAGCAAATCATAAGCTCTTAGAAAATAAATCCCTACTATTACTTAGGGACACTAACATGCTGTCGTTATGATGTCAAAAATAAATAGCCTTAATCTCGATAAAATGATTGGAATAAGTATAATAGGGAGAGTAAGGGTCGATTCCACAGGGACTAGGAATTTGATGATTTTCTTGCTTTTAACTTTGCTTAGGCATGATAAGTAAAGGGAGGAGTAGAAGGGGGGTTTGTTTGAAGTGAAGTAAATGATTGAAATTAAACAAGTAAATTAAAAAGATTGAAATTGAAATCAAGAGATAAAAGTCAGCCTTGGGCTAAAGACCTTGCCTCGATTTAAATCGATCCTCGAATAGGATTTTACCTCTAGGCACATGCCGGTTACAGCCTATAGGGCCCAACCCCTATAACTTGTTTTACTCTCAAGTGAATTGAGAATCTAAAATCAATTTTTAGATCTTAATTCGTTATGAGCTAATAGCGTCAATTGCTTATTAATTCAATACTTTGAAAATCTGGAAAAACCCGACTCGGATTCTATCGTCTCAAATAAGAATCTAACCCGATTTCAGTTTCCCTTAGCGGACCGCCGCTAAGCGTGTTCACAGAAAGTCGAAGTGCCACAGGCCGATCCTTCCTCCCAACAGTTAATCGAAACCGAATTTTATTCCAACGTGCACTTTTTGAAATCAAACCGATTTGATTATAAAAGGATGGTCGATTACCAATCCTTGATTCCCAAAAACTGAAAATGTAACCCTCGAGGGTATGAAGTGCTTTTCGATTCTCACGACTTAAAACCGAGTCATCGCTTTAGCCTTTGGCTATGGAAAACTTAGCTAAGCATGGTAGAGACCATACTTAGCATTTTAAGAAAATAAAGTAAATACTAAGTCAAAAAGAGAAATTTATTAAAACTAGAAAGAAACAAATAGTTTAATAAATGCAAAGTGAAGAATGCTCATGGATCCGTCCCCCCTTGAGGCTTATGCCAATGGGGTATTTATAGTCCTCAAAAATCCTAAAATGTAGCATTCAAAATTAAGAGAAAAAATCCTAAATAAACAAATAAATATAAATCTTAATCCTAATTTGAATTTAAATGGGCGGTTAAGTCTCTTTCTCCATGCCAAATGTCTTTTAGAAATTCCTGACTAGACTTTCTAGAAATTGCTGACTGGACGCCACATCAGCGACATCATGCCCCAAGTCACGCCCAGTAATTCGGCCATGTATCCAGAAAATCCAAAATTGCTCAATTTCGTCGACTTATGCTCAATTTCTGCAATTCAATGTCCTGAATTAAAAAGGAATGAAAAATGCCAAGTTAGCAACTCAGAATAGCTAATAAAGGAGTAATCAACCATGAAATAATGTATAATTTAAACACTAATCAGACACACAAAAAGAGGAGTGTTAACATTGAGCATTACTCTGGAGAAGACTTAGAAACTACAAGGAGGTCCAAAGCAGTCCAATTGTTCAAAATGAATCCAGGAGGACAAGAGCGTATCATTGAAACATCTTTAATTGCATCATCTCCTTTGTCAATGACATTTATATTGACATTCTGAAGACCCCTTTCAATCGATAACAGCGTGCTTTGTGGATTATCTTGCCCGGGGTATATCGTTCCTGCAGATGAAAATGTTTTTGATAAAGGAGGGTACATTATGGGCTCCTATTCTAATTCTTAGCCTAAGGCTCTTGCAATCCGCCTTTCTTAATCTTTCTGCAACTGTTTTCTTCTTTGTCGCATATCCGGTTCGAACCCTAAACCATATCAAGCCTTATGGGGCACAGGTTTGAGAGCTCTAACTATCCCTTACTGATATCTTCCTAAACCTTTCCTCGCTCAGGCTCCCTTTCCCATAGTCAACTTGATTCCCATCTTGGTATTCTTTGACAGCTTAGGCATGGGAATTCTATTTCCTTCAGCAACAAACGTAGCATTGATAAATTCGAGGGATTGGAAGGAACATTCTACTGCATCTTTGCTTATTTCGAGGTATGGTGCATCAGCAGAGATAGATGCGACAATATCTTCTTCACTCGCGACAGTGACCAAACAGCCATCCATGATAAACTTTACTTTTTGATGGAGAGATGAAGGAACTGCCCCAGCAGAATGGATCCAGGGCCTTCCTAAAAGGTAATTATATAAGGGTGTAATGTCCATGACCTGGAACTCGACATCATATATGTAAGGGCCCACTTCTAGAGGGATATCGATCTTTCCCATGACTTCTCATCTTGTCCCATCGAATGCCCTTACTATGGAGTGACAAGGCCTTAGATAAGACAGATCAATTGGAATTCTAGAAAGTGTGGCCAAAGACATGACATTGAGTGCAGACCCATTATCAATGAGCACATTCAGTATTATATAACCCTTGCAACGGGTTGTGATATGTAATGCTTTTACGGAGCTCTTGCCATTTAGCGGTATTTCGTTATCACTGAAAGAAATAAAATTATCCGTGTTCAGGTTATTCACCCACCTATCAAGCTTTTTGACAAATATATTGCTTGCCACGTAAGCTTGATTTAACACTTTCAGCAAAGCATTCTGATGTGGTTCTGAATTCAACAGTAGGGATAATACTGAGATTCGTGCCGATTGTTTGCTTAACTATTCCACGATGTTATATTCACTATGCTTGATGAACTTCAAGAATTCTTGTACTTCCTCTTCATTCACAGGCATTTTAACTTCTTGTTCGAACGGATTCTCAAGTTCAACCTCGGCCTCATGCATCGGTGCTTTTTCTTTCTGCTTTACATCGTTAGTCTTCTTCATTGGTTCGACTACTTTAGAATAGCACCTCCCGCTGCGGGTGAAGTGTTCTACTTCACCAACATTTCCGGTCGTGACTTTGGATTTTTCACTTTCAGGTATGATAATGCTAACATCATATTTCCATGGTACTGCTTTGTTGTCTTTGTAAGGGAAATGAGATGGTACTTCAATTATCATCTTTGGTTCACTTGCTCATTTTTTGCATCGTAATAAATCACCAATGGTCGATCAGCACTATAAGGGAAACCCGATAATTGATTATCAAAAGTGCATACTTCTCCTTCATCAGCCTCTTTCATTTTGTTAAAGATCTCAACTTCCTTGTTGTCCATCATGTCTTGAAATAGTTTTCTGAATCCTTCATAAGATTGGATGTCATGCCCCTCAATCCCATGAAAATTAAAAAAATATTGACTTTTTGTATTTCCTTTTTTGAAAATTTTGTTGGGGTGACAGAATAGCCCCTTTTCAACTATTACCTCCCAAATTTCTCGCAGCAGCGTCTTTATTTCAGAAACGTATCTTTTGGCACGCCACCTGTCTTCTTTTATCACTGCACTCACATTCCCTTAAATGTGGTTAGGGAGCGGGTTTTCAGCCGTATTGTCAGCACCATCAAATCATAGAATACATGTATCGATAAGACCTTGAACCCTCCTTTTAAAGGCTAAACAATTTTCTGTATAATGCCACTAGTTTCCAGCGTAGTACATGCAACTGGCATTAGGATCGTACCATTTTGGATATGGAGGCTTCAGGGGTGCCATATAATGTGGGGATATGAATTTCTTTTCCAACAGTTTTGGGTACAGCTCTCCGTATGACACAGAAATTGGGGTAAACTGGGGTTTTTCAGGATTGGATCTTGTCAGTCTTTGTTCATTTTTGGGTTGGTTTTGAGCAGGCATGGTATTTGGCGGGAACATGGCAAATGGTCTTTGGTTATCTGTGGCGTAGACGGGGTAAGGAGGAGGTGCTTGATAGTAAGGGCTTTGGGGAAGATAATAAAAGTTTGGACGTGGGCGATATCGAGGTCGTGGCTGGACTGGGTAAGAATTAGAAGTGTGGTGGCTCTCAGTTCCCACCATATGGGCTTCTGCCTCTTTTTTCTTTACGGGTGCTGCCCTTTTCGAGCTTTCGGAGCCTTCCATCCTTCCACTCTTGATGGCATTTTCTATAAGTTCCCCGGATATTACAATATATGCGAAGTCTTTCGTGGCACTTCCTACCAACTTATCATAAAACGGTGCTTTCAAAGTGTTGATGAAGAGGACCGTTATTTCAGTTTTAGTCAATAAGGGTTCTACTTGAGCCGAGATATCCTTCCATCTTTGCGCGTATTGCCTAAAAGTCTCCGTCGGCTTCTTTTCCATCATTTGCAGAGTTAGCCGATCAAGTACCATGTCGGATACATGCTTGTATTGTTCACAAAATGCTGACGCCAAGTCTTTCCATGATCGGATCCTTTCTCTACTAAGTTGATTATACCATCGAAGGGCCAATCCGACCAAGCTATCCTAGAAATAGTGTATTAACAATTTATCTTCACTCATGTAACCAGTCATCTTTCAGAAAAACATGAAAAGATGTGCCTTTGGACATCTCGTGCCATCATATTTTTCGAAATCTGGTACTTTGAATTTCGGAGACAGAACCAGATCGGGCACCAAACTAAGCTCTTTGGCACTTAGTGCTGAGAAGGTTTCAGCACCTTCTATCGCCTTGAGCCTTTCTTCCAAGCTCCTATACTTGTCCTGGGCATCATGATCATCCATTTTCAACCTGGCTATTTCTATCGGATCATCCAAATCTAGAACATTGGGATCAGCAGGATTAGCTCTGGGGTTTGATACGAATATACCTTGCCCTAGATGAGCAGGGGGTACGGGTCGTTGCTCCAAGCTTGCAGGTTCTCCTTGAGGACATTCTCTTTGCATTACATGTGAATGAGGTAGAGTGAATCCTGGGGGATAGAGTGGATCTTGATCATGATTAGTTCTTGGCTGAGGCTCCATAGTGTCAGAGCTCTGCATAGGTCATTTTCCTTTAACCAAAGCTGTCATCATCTCCATTATTTTGGCCATTTGATCCCTTTGCTCGAGCGATTCCTCTCGAGATCTTAACATCAGATCTCTTCTTCCTATTGTGACTTGGCCAAATACTCTTGCAATTATCTTTGGGTCATTTCCATCCTTTCAATTCTCTCATTAAACTCGGCTTCCATAATTCTAGCTTTTTGGCGCGTTCTATAAGAATGGCGTGATTCCAGACTTGTAGTGTCACAATTGCGGATTATACGGTTTTAGCCTCAGTGAATGATTATGAGATATGTACATGCAATGAATGGATGAATTAATAAATCATAAATGAATGTTGAATAAATGAATAATAAATGTTAGTCATGAATAAATATGCAAGAATTTTGGTGTTGATTTCAAGATAGCCCCATACTTAGGCATTTCATTTATCAAAAGAACCTATTACAGAACATTTCGCCATTTTTTGATTCAACAGTTACACAAATTTCCTAGCCATATTGCCTTATTTCTTTGCCCGTTCTAAGAATTCTGATATGCTTGATCTTTGACTCGGAGGGAATTGGCAACTGAGAGTTTTGGCTTATTTTTCAAATGAAGGTCCCTTAAATCGTTTCTGACAATCTCAGCCTCTCTTTGAACTTTCCCGATTTTAGATATTTCAATTTGCACATCGATCTTCAGCTGGTAGTTTTCCTCTTGAAGAGAACTAATATCCCCTAACAATTTGGCCTTTTTATGTTCGAATTCATGTCTCGCTACTTCCAGCTCGGATGGCACCTCTTTTGAGAAAGGATTCTAGACAGTGTAACTCGTCGGTGAGATTTGTTGACTATTCACTCGTCGTTTTCTCCATAAGTCATAATCTTAAGTGATAGTATCAGCATAAAGGGCTAACTCCATTAGGTGAATTTCCTTCCAAGACTTTGCAGTATCTCGGACTCTTTTCATGTAGCCTTCACCCGTAAAGGCGAACTCTGATTGTACCAATCCTCCGGTAGCGGGTATGAACTGTCGTGAAGCAAACTGCCTTTGAACCATTAACGGAGCGTATCCGATTCCTCCCCATAATCCTAGTAAAGGCACCCAATCTTGGCTTCCACATTTGTATAATAGAACTGAAGGACGGATCCATGGTGCTCTCCAGGTTATATCTTCGGTACGAAGGTTCTGAAAAACTGAAACCCAATGCTGTTCGGTGACATCCTTTGGCCAATCTTTCTCAAGGTAAGCTTTCAATGGGGCGAACGTTTTTGAAAACATGTGGAAAGGTGTGCGTTCCACTTTCCAAAAATGGCTTAAAATCTAGACATTAAGTAACTGCGCGCATTCGATAAAATGTCCTTCCCCTTTCCTCCTACAACAACTTAGAGATCTAAAAGTCTCGACCAAGATAGTAGGGACGGGGTTGATCCCTTGCTTTAATCTTTCGAAGAAATCCACTACTGCAACTTTTATATGCCCGAGAACTTTTGGGAAGACAATTAGTCCGTAAATGGCCAAAGCAAATAGATCCACTCTCTTTGCAATATCTGGATGGTTTTGAACTAAGTCTCGTAGAGAAAACCACGGAACACAACTGGCTTCATTCTTTTTCTTTATTTGTTTTTCAGCCCACATATCAGTCATTCCCGTTAACCTCACTAACTTTTTCTTGAAGGTCATTGGTTTGGGCTTTTTAACATATATCTTGATGAATTGTACATTGTCAATGTGAAGTAAGGCAGCATACTCTTCTATGGCCGAAGTCATATCTTCCTGATTGAAAGTAAAGCACTGGTAAGCTGGGTCCCAGAATCGAACCATGGCTTGAATCAACTATTCGTCTACATTGACGGTGATCAAGTGAGCTATATCCCCGTACTTTTCAGTGAAAATCCCCCTAGTATCTGAGTCCCACTGTTTCCAAATCTGAGTCAAGTCTTCGAGGTTATTCTAACGAATGTTCGAAGTTACATGTTCAGAAAGATTGGAGATGCATTCTTCCGTTAAACTGTCCCCTTTTACTTTCTGGGTTTTCAAAGACCAGTCTCGAACCACGACATTTTTCTTGGTTACTTGCGTAATTGATTCCTCCATCAGAAACCCATTTTTGGCAACCAATCTCTAATCAACACCTTCTTAATCAAGATGCCTACGATGCGTGATGAAAAAATAAAAATAAAAACAAACAACCTTGGTTAGTAATCACAACAAATATAAACTGAGAAAAACTATGGAAACTTCAACAAATAAAGCTACCCGGTTCAATCCTTTTGTATAAACAGTATAAATGTAAAGAAAATGAAAGGCAAGAGGCGTTTCTCCCGTGTACTTATTTTGGTGATTATTAACGGACGGAGGTTCAGCAAGGCTCTAATTAGGTGGCTCGTATGGTTCACTATATGGGTTTCGGTTCTAGATTTGTCTACTAAGACTAGTACGAAGCCTCAGTCGTAGCCCATCACAGGCTTACGAGTTCAATTTGAGGGATTACATTCACTTATGCCTATGCGGAGGGACAAGTTAACTCACGAAAGCATAAGTCAAATGTAACCCGGAAGTATTCACTAGCCTGTGCCGAGGGACGAGTTAACTCACGAAGGCATAGCGTTTACTTCCACTTAAGCGGACGGAGCTCGGGTAGAAAGCTCATGTTATGCAAAAATACAAGTGCTCGGTGTGTGGGGAGAAACTCACAAACCTTTTCGCTTTTATTTAAAACTAAAAGAAGCTAAAACTATAAAGACTTAGAGCTGAAAAGCAAAAGGATAAAACAAGTTAGAAAAAATATTTACAACATGATGCAAATGCATGATTTTTTTGAAAACAAAATTTGAGGATCACGACTAAATATTAATTTGAACAAGGAAATTCGAAAATTTTGACAACAGGCGTTTAATTCGACGTGACTCTCAAAAATTAATACCCCAGTGGAGTCGCCAGCTGTAGCGACGTAAAAATTTCACTTTGGTCGCTAATTGAGGCGATTTATTGAAAATTTGAAAATCGACTTTTGATTTTAAAAAGGGAGTCGCCACCGATCCTTTTTCTAGGTGTGATCGGACACCTAATAAATCCTCTTTTTTTTAAAAGAAAATTTATTTTTTAAACAAAAAGAAGGCCGAGTTTAGGTCTACGTCAAAAGCCAGAGAAAAATAGGGTTTGGGAGTCGGTTATGCAGGAGGAAGGTATTAGCACCCTCGCGACGCCCAAAATTGGTATCTCGTTAAATATTTGTTGTCTTAATTTTCAAAAATGCGAGTTCAATGTAACATTTAATCATGATCCGACCAAAACACGAGAAATTTCAAGTTTTTATTTTTTTTGAAGGATGTCCCGTTTTTAACACGAGCCAACGTGATTCACCCAACATAGCGATGAAATCACAGACTTAATGTTAAAATCGGTACATTGCCTTATTTATTAAAATAAAATGTTTCTAAAATAATGATAAAAAACCGATTTATGTTATTGTAACAAAAATTCATAAGTAAATAAACGATGCAAAATAATAAGATGATTAATAAAAAGTATTATAATATAATATTAGGATATTAGAGTAATAATAAATAATATTTACAATAAAAGAAAAAAGTAAAATGTATTAATACCATAATAAAATAATATACGATAATAAAAAATAACAATATGTACAAAAGATATATGTATACCAAATAATGCATAATAATATTAAAATAAAATAATAAGTAACAATAGTGAAAATAATAAGTATAATAATAAATATAATGATATATAAAATAATACTATATATAAAAGTATATATACACACGTATAATAAAATATATATACTAATATTAATAATAAATATAATAGGGTAAAATAGATATAATAATAATATGTACATAATATGGTATTAAAATATATATATATATAATATAGTATTTAAAAATGTATACATAATTTATATATTAGGAATAATAATAATAGTAAAACAACCATTAGTAATGCTACATGAATAGATATATAGTATTAAAGATATATACATAATATATATAAAAAAATCATATATACATGATATATATATATTAGCAACAATAATGATACAAAAAAACAACTATAATACAATAAATACGTATATATATATATATATATATATATAAATAATGGTATTAGAAATATACAATATATAGTATTAGAAATATATACATAAAATAGTATAAAAATATATAACTAATGATATTAAAATATATACATAATAATATTAAAAATAAAATATTAAAAATATAATATTAAAAATATATGTACATAACATATATAAAAATATATACATAATATAGTATTAAAATATTTACATAATATATACATATTAGAAATAAAAATGACTATTAATAATACTACATAAATATATACATACATATATATATATTAAAGATATATGCATATATAATAAAACATATACTAATAATAATAATAATAATAATAATAATGTTAAAAGTAATTAATTCAATAATAAAGTAATGAAAATAAACAAAAAGGACTAAAATCAAATTAGAAACAGAGTTTGGGGGGAAATCTGAAATAAAAAGAAGAGAAAATGACCTATTTCAACGCGCACAAATAGTGGAGGGACTAAAAACGAAATAAACCCCTCCAACAAAAATGCACAGCAGCATTGAGGACCAAATTGGAAAGCGCAACAAATTATAGGGCCAAATTAAAATATAATAAATCTAATTGCAAAACCATAAAAAAGCAGAGGGGCTAAATGCACAAATAGCCCCTCCAATGAAAACACGCGGATCCCGAAGTTGGAGCAGTCGGTCCGGTCGGCCATGGTTGAGGCTCAAACGACGCTGTTTTGATGCCCGGGACATAAGCCAAAATGACGCTGCTTTGGTACCCCTATATAAGTTATGTTTTTGCAAAAAAAAATCATTTTATCCTTATTCTAAAAAAAAAACTTCAAAAATGCTCTCTACTCTCTCCTCCCCTCTCCAAGTCCGGTCATCGGACCGACCATCGGCCGCCGCGGCTCGAGCGGTGGCCGGAACTCCAAAAGGTAAATTTTTTTTATATTTTTTATGTATTTATAATATATGTATTTATGCAAATCAATTGATTCAAAAAAAAATAAAAATAAAATAATAAAAGAAACAAAATCACCTTAGGTATTTGCTTTTTGATTTTTTGGTATCTTTGGTCCTCTGATTCAGTGTTATACTTGTGCTTTAGTATCACTGGAATTTGCTATTCTCATTTTTGCTTTTGAAATAGAATGTTTGTATTTTTGCAAAAAATTACTGAATGTTTCCATTGAAATTGGCTTGGGCTTTTAAAGCCTATTTTACATGATTTTCTATGCTGCCCTTTCTCCTTTTTTTTTATCCTTGCAGGGGATGGGCGGTGGAGGTAGGGGCAAGTGGCCACTTGCATTGATGATATGACCGGGTCGGTTGGGTAAGGTGTTTTAGGGTTTTAGCTTTTTGAAACCCTAAATTTAGCTAGTTGGGCTTGGGTAGTTAGATTGAAATTGGGTTTGGATAGTGGTTAGGTGGGTTGAAATTTTGGGCTTCGGGTTTTAATGGGTTTAAACTTTGTTTGGGTTGTGGTAGGTTTAGTGGGTTTTGATGTAATGAATTAAAATTGGCCTACAACACACCCCAAACATATTCCACTCAAAATAAACATATATAAACAGATATAAATAGATATAAACATATTCCACATTTGATATCTAACTAATGTGGGACTGAACTTTCCATTTTTCTTAACATAAATCACAAGTGGTTTACTTTGAGCATCAATTTCTCATTCACCACTCAACTATTTTAAGCATATGGTATACCGTTGTAAATATCTCATGGGGTAGAATATGAAATCATAATTTTATGATTAAAATCTCTACCTTTACTAATCGATAATATGCCTCAAAACTTTCAAGAATCTAATTTTTCCAACAATTATAAACTTAAACTATTTTTTTTAGTAGTGACTTTTTAAGTATGAGTTGCGAAGAAAGACAAGGATAAGGAACAAATCTTTAGTTTTATAATCATAAACAAAGTTACTGCTTTCTTAAATATTGCACCCCAGATTTGTGCAAGATCTCATAGATAATGTAGCTTTAAATTAGAGCCACATGACAAGGTTTTGTTCTTTTTTAATTTTCAAGTGGAACTCAATAGATGCCATAGACTACTTGATTTCTTGGCTCATGCAATAACATTATTTTTGTTCTTGTGTAAGTCGGGGGGACATCAGGGTATCTTTTCTAAATGTGATCCGATAAGAACCAACAACTCCAACAGCTATGAAAGAAATTAAAGAAAGCCTACAATAGCTATGGTCCATGGATAATAAGATATTGTATGAATTAAAAAAACAAAAGTGGACAACATTTAAGGATTGAATCCAACATTAATATCAATTAAAGATTTAATAATAAGTTTTTGGCCACTCCACTTGTTTGAATGAGTGTATGTTTCTCTCTAGTGGTAAAATTTAAAAAGCGATGACGGTGAGATTAATTACTATAATGATGAGATTGAATATTGTAGTCATGATATTAAAATTAGCGGTGAGATATGTACGTGGATTCAAATGTAGTTACAATAGTGAAGTAGAATAGAAAATAACTATTAAGTATATTAGATTAAAATGATATATAATAGAAGTTTTAAATTATTTTATTTTTATGAAATTATTGGAAATATGTGGAATTGTAAATTTATTTAATAAAATAATAATATCTATCCTAATATTTTTATAAATATTTTTTAATTATTTTATAATTAAAATGATATTATTTTAAGTTGTAATAATTTAGGAATTCAAAGTATAATATTTATGAAATTTTAAATGAAAAATTGAAAAGTTTATCACACTTTTTGGGGACAAGGATCTAATTTTAAATTAATCAATCTAACTTTTTGTTTTTTTTATTTGTGATGAAACAACATGGTTTAACATGAAATACAGGGCATCTATTTAGTTAGTGGGGGTCCTGAATTGAAAATGGAAACAGGAAGAGGCTGGTTGGATTTTCATGCTCGTATCTCCAAAAGTACTAAGAGATAAAATCAATGATGTATTGGATTCACTATATATAATCTCCATCTTTTGACTGCCCTTCAAACCAAATTTCATCCAAACACTCCAAAACCATGTATTCAAATTCAACTTCTTCTTCTACATCTCAACTCTTGCAAGATTTTCTTCCAAACTTTCATTCCAGAAAATTACTGTTACATTACACACAATCAAACCAATCATTAGCTCCTCCTCCTTACACTCAAAATTCCAGTTTTGATCAAAATGTTTTGATGGTACTTTCAGTCATCCTTCTTGGGTTAATTTTTTCGTTGGGGCTAAACTTAATAATCAGATGTGTACTAAGGTGCTCAAACAGGGCGGATTCCGAGTCCATTGACAACTCTTCTGCTGCAATAGTCAAAATCGGAATCGAGACAAAGGCACTCAAGACTTTCCCTGTGGTGAATTACTCGGCGGAGATGAATCTGCCAGGGCTGGACTCCGAATGTCTGATATGCCTGTCGGAGTTTACGGCTGACGAGCGCCTGCGGTTTCTACCGAAATGCAACCATGGATTTCATGTTCGTTGCATTGATAAATGGCTTAAATCACAAACATCATGCCCCAAATGCAGGCATTGTTTGCTTGAAACATGCCAAAAAATCATGGGGTGTAATCAGAGTAGCTCATTAGAATCATGCGTTCCTTCACAGGACTGCGTTGTGAATATTCAACCACTAGAACCTGAAGGTGTGGTGCGTGATATTAGGGGGGTTAGCTGATATGATTCTTTATCTTTTGCCCATTAGGTGGAACTGGAAATCCCTCTGCCACTCCATCTGAAGGCGTTATATTCCATGAGCGAAGCTCAACATTGGAATCGAGTCTTACTTTGCAATTATTAGTTCAATTGAGCCAATTCAATGTGGGTTTATTCAATTTTTAAATGCAATATGAAAGGATTTACCTCATTTTCCCTTCAGCTGAACAAGTTTAATGATCATGTTACTCTTTAACATATTTTGTTGCTTATCATATCAACCATTGATCGACTAAGCCTGAAAACTCAACCAATAGAAATATATGTGGAGTGAAAAAGAATTTGTATTTAAGTCTAAAGTTAACATTAGTCAAGTATTCATATGTTCCTTAAGATTTAGGTTTAAAGTACTTTGAGTATTACTGTAAGTATATATAAGCAATGTGGAGAATGTAAATTTTATCCTTAACATGGTTTGTTGTTCTGTCATTTAGTTCATTCATAACTGGTGGAAGGCATTGATGCTTTCATAAGCATTGATTTATAAATTGTCACTAATGAAAAGGCTATTGAAATTGTTGAGAATCTGTCTTAGGCTTACTGATCAATAATAGTTCTATAGATCAAGTCTTTAGGAATTTTTTATTTTGTGGCATGATTTTAGGAGCTAAGATTTGACAACAGCAAAGTTTGAATGTTGCAAAAAAAAAAAAAGAGTAAGTTAAGTGGTTGGATATCAGCAGGATATATTTTCTGTTATTCTTTTAGCTATATAATCTGACCAATATAATAGATTATAGTGTGCTTCCAATATTTTTTTCCTTTCACATTTTCTGTGTTTCATATTTTTTTCTAAAATACCAACAATTGGTATTGAGCTCTTATCCTAATGGACCTGTGAGTTGAGAGAAACACATAAGCTAAAGACTCACAAAGAGAAGAAGACAAAGGAAGTCCAAAGCTAAAGCATGTCTTTTCTCTATTGTTTCAAGCAAAATATTTACAAGAATTATGAATTTGGGGTCAACAAAAAAAATTTGGGATTACCTTAAGAACGAATACCAGGGCAATGAAAGAACAAGAAATATGCAGGTGCTCAATTTGATTAGAGAGTTTGAAATGTTGAAAATGAAGGAGACAGAAACCATTAAAGACTATTCTGACAAGCTAGAGGACATAGTAAATAAGGTAAGATTGTTGGGTAAGGATTTTTCTGATGATCAAATAGTGCAAAAAATTCTTGTCACTTTGCTTAAAAAATATGAGTCTAAAATTTCTTCATTAGAAGAATTTAAAGATTTGTCAAGTATATCTTAGATAGAATTGATGAACGCATTATAGGCTCCAAAACAAAGGAGAAAGACGAGACAAGAAGCATCAGTAGAGGGTGCTTTTCGGGCAAAGTTTAAAAAATCACAAGGCAAAAACAAGAAAATTAAAGATAAGACTAACAATAATAAAAACAACTAGACATATCCACCATGTCCGCACTGTAAGAAGACAAATCACTGGCCAAAAAAGTGTTGGTGGAGGCTTGATATCAAATGTAAAAAATGTGGCAGTATTGGGCACATAAAGCGGGTCTGTAAGTCTCAACAACATGAAGAGACAAAAGCATCTATTGAGTAACAAGAAGATGAGTTCCTTTTTTGTGGCGACATGTTTCTCCAGTGATTCCTGGTTGATCGATAGCGACTGCACAAATCACATAACCAATGACCCAACACTTCTCAAAGAACTTGATAAAACTATCATTTCCAAAATAAAAGTTAGAAATGGTAAGTTTATTCTAGTTAAGGGAAAATGAACAGTGGCTATTGAAAGTTAATAGGTTTGAAACATATAACTGATGTTCTATATGTGTCTAACATTGGCCAAAATCTTCTTAGTGTTGGATAGTTGATTGAAAAGTTTCAAGGTCATATTTGAAGACAAATGGTGCTTGATCAAAAACTCAAAAGGTAGAGATGTATTCAAAGTAAAAATGAGAGCAAAATGATTTTCTCTAAATCTAATGGAAGAGAAACCAACAACGAAGCAATTGCTAGAGACTCCTCAGTACTTTGATGACAACATAGATGATGTTCCAGTTTGTGACACAAGATCTTTATTTAAAATTTATGAAAGGTGTAATGTTGTTGTATTTGAGTATGCTGAGTTTAAAGAAGCTGAGAAGGATGACATATGGATTGAAGAAATGAGAGAAGAGCAGTTCGAGGGATTCCAAGTCAAGAGACAGGAGGAGAAAGTCTAAATGTCAAACAAAACCTTATACAATCTTAAATAGGCTGCTAGGGCCTGGTACAACAGGATTGATGAATATCATTTGAAAAAAGAATAGAAGATTGGTGAAACCAAGTCAGTTTTTTGCAAGATTGAAGATCAAATTGCAAATATGTTAACCAAGGCTCTTCCAAAAGTTAGATTTAAAGTTTTAAGAAATAAATTAGGCTTTTACAATTACTAAGGCAATGAGGAGCGTTGAGAATGTGCCTTAGACTTGCTAAATAATAGGTCTATAGACCAAGTCCTTAGGAATTTTTAATTTTGTGGCATGATTTTAAGAGTAAGTTAAGTGGCTGGATATCAGTAGGATATATTTTTTGTTATTTTTTTAGCTATATAATTTAAACATATAGTGTGCTTCCAATATATTTTTTTCTTTCACATTTTTTATGTTTCATTTTTTTTTTCTAAAATACCAACCGAAAGTCTTTAAAGTATAGTTAATGCTACTCGAAAATGTTTTGCTCTTGCTGACTTATATAGATTAGTTTTTAACAGTAAAAATGGATGTAATTTTTAATAGAATAATCAATTTACTCTTTAATTCAAGTAGAGAAAACGAAATATAATCTTACTCTCAATATGACAACCTTCATGATATTTTTACTAATAAATGTATAATTTTATATAATTTCTTTTCACCACAAGCTGAATATCATAATCTAATATAATTACTAACCTATACTAAACCCTAAACTTTTTAAAAGATAATTTTTAGTAGGGGTTTTAAGTAAAGTTGAGAAGAAAGACAAAAGGATAAGGATTAATGTTTGGTTTTATACTGTTAAAACTAAGTTATTGCTTTCTTAATCATTGTACCCCATATTTTTGCAAGATCTCATACATCATTTACCTTTAAATTAGAGCCACACATTACAGTCTAAGTGGAACTCAGTGGATGCTATCAGACTACTTGCAAGCTAGAAGATAACAAATGGAGTTGAGTTTTTGTTTTTTTAAAGTGGAACTCAACACACTCCATTCAACTTCTCCAACACCATCTCAACTCTTGCAAGATTTTCTGGATGATACAATATTGCCATTTAAAATCCTTAAAGTGTTGTAAGAATTAACTTTAACTTGTTGTAATAATTTAAAAAATTTTAAAAAGAAAAATTAAAAAGTTTAACATGAAATAAAGGGTCTTTCTATTTAGTTCCTTGGGTCCTGAATTAAAAATGGAAACAGGCAGAGGATCATATCTACAAAAAGTAAGAGATAAAATCAATGATGTATTGGACACTACTTAAGCCTCTCAGCTTTCACCATATACAATCTCCACCATTTGACTGCCCTTCCAACCAAATTTCATCCAAACTCTCCAAAACCATGTATTCAATTTCAACTTCTTCTACATCTCTACCCTTGCAAGATTTTCTTCCAAACTTTCATTCCAGAAAATTGCTGTTACATTACACACAATCAAACCAATCATCAGTTAAATTAGCTCCTCCTCACCCTCAATATTCCAGTTTTGATCACAATGTTTTGATGATTCTTTCGGTCATCCTTTTTGGGTTAATTTTTTCATTGGGGCTAAACTTAATAATCAGATGTGTGCTAAGGTGCTCAAACGGGGTGGATTCCGACTCTATTCAAAACCCTTCTCCTGCAATAGTCAACAGCGGAATCGAGACAAAGGCACTCAAGATTTTCCCTGTGGTGAATTACTCGGCGCAGATGAATCGGCCAGGGCTGGACTCCGAATGTCTGATATGCCTGTCGGAGTTTACGGCTGGAGAGCGCCTGCGGTTTCTACCGAAATGCAACCATGGATTTCATGTTCGTTGTATTGATAAGTGGCTTAAATCGCACACATCATGCCCCAAATGCAGGCATTGTTTGCTTGAAACATGCCAAAAGATCATGGGGTGTGATCAAAGTAGCTCAACGGAATCATGTGTTCCAGCTCAGGACATCATTGTGAATATTCAACCATTGGAACCTGAAGGTGTGATGTGTGGTATTAGGGGGGTTAGCTGATATGATTCTTTTATTTTGGCCATTTGGTGGAAACTGGAAATCCCTCTGCCACTCCATTTGAAGGCGTTATATTCCATGAGCGAAGCTCATTTTGGAGTTTGAAAGGCACCCAATTCACAACATTGGAATCAAGTCTTTTTTTTTTTTTCTCATTACTGCCTTTACAATTTGTAAAAGCAAATATGGGTAACACAAACAAGATCAACGAATTCTACTTACTGAGGCCACTCATCAACAATACTAACCCGACATCCCAAGACCAAAGTTATCAAACAACACTGCAGAAATGACCACCCAAAAAGTACTACAAAACGTACTCAAAACCATATAACATACACATGAAATCTGACATTATAAATCAACTCACCACCAAGCCTTAAACATACTAGTTCTATTCGTCCCTGCAATAGCTAGAGAATCTGCCATTTCATTTCCATTCGCCACAGCGACTGAAAAAGATAACTCTCCTACCCTGCTCCACCTCCTTTCCAGTTCAGCAAATATAACTTGATGCGACCAACGTCTCCTTGTTTCCTCCAGAATCCAGCTAAGAACCTCCCTTGAACCTATTTCAATAATCAAAGAACCAGTTCCCTTCCAGCCGATTTCAATAATAATATCAAGAACAATGATTATAGCTCCCAATTCAGTTGACTCAGAATCACCTGCATCAATTGGTCCTAAAAATAAGGCTCTAACAATTCCATCCTCACCTCTCAACACTCCTCCGCCACCCCGAACACCTTCAAAAACAATACCGCTAACGTTAAATTTAAACCAACCATGAGGTGGAAAACACCAACCCCCAGGATCAGACTTAGATAAACAACACTTATACGTACAAAACCACCATAATCTCTCATGAAACCTGCACTCATCAAAAGCAGCCCTGCTCCATAATAAAGCCCTCATCTTTGCATGGAAGACCAAGGTATCCATTGTCAACACTTTATTGTCAAACACCATTTCATTTCTCGCAAGCCAAATTGACCAAACAGCAGCCGCAATTGCAATCAACCACAAACTTTTACAAGATCCAAAAATTTTCACTTTGAAACAGCATGAATAAAAATCTTCAAAATTATTCACCCCTTTCCATCCGATGTCCCACCAATTAAAAATTCTCTTCCAAAAACCATTAATAAAGATGCAGTTAAAAAAAAATGGTCCGTCTTCTCCCGCTCCCTATTACACCAAGGACATACATTAACAGTATCAAGAATTTTCACCCCTTTCTTAATTAAAAAATCCTTCGTGGGAACTCTGTCAATTGCTATTAACCAAAGAAAATAACGCACTCTAGAAGGAACTTTCAGCTTCCATATTCTATCAAATGCAAAACTAAAATCAACCCCCACCCCATCCACCATAAATTTAGTTAACTGCTTCACAGAGAACTCGCCATTTTTATCGTGCTTCCATAATATCCGGTCCTCCACCTCCGGGATCAATACCACACCACCCACCCAATCCAAGAGACGACTTAGCATCCCCCACTCCCTATCCAGCAAAGCTCTGACGAAAAACCTTTCCCAATTAACATTACAAAAATCGCCATCCAAAGAATAATCAAAAACCGAACCATTTTTGAATTTAACTAGACGAAAAAGTCTAGGGAATTCAAATTTTAATGGACTATTACCACACCAATGATCCCCCAGAACAACGCATCCTTTCCATTCCCTATCTTCCATTGGAAATCTTTATCTCCTATCCATCTATTCACTCTAGCATCAAAAGAGTTTTCCACAATCCCTCTCCAAACCATCGACATATCTTTCAAATTGTTCACACCAAATCGCCATTGTTTAGCGTTAGAACCATACTTTGCTAAAATCACCTTGCTCCATAGCGCATTTTTATCCACCATCACTCGCCACCTCCATTTTGCTAATAGTGCTTTGTTCTTAATCTCAAGGTTAATCACTCCAGCTCCTCCATTTTCTTTTGGTCTGCAAATCTGCTTCCAATTGACTTTTTCCATTTTCCGTTTGCCATCCAACCCTCCCCACAAAAAATTTCTCCTAATTTTATCAATTCTTTTAATTACAGACACTGGGGCCTAAAATAAAGACATAAAATAGATTGGAAGAGACGATAACACTGCGTTTACCAACACTATCCTAGCTGCCTACGACATACTTCTACATTTCCATCCTGCAAATTTCTTTCTAAATTTCTCAACCATCACGTCCCAAGTAGCCACCCCTCTTGAATCTGCTCCTAAAGGAATACCTAAATAGCAAATAGGTAACACCCCAACCTTACATTTACATATAGCTGCCAAACGGTAAAGAAATTCCTTATTAACTCCAAACCCCACAATACACGATTTTTTGAAGTTAATACTCAACCCCGAAAAAGTCTCGAAGCAACGGAGAATAAATTTCATATTTTCCACTACCATTTCCTCTGCTTTTAAAAACAAAATCGTGTCATCCGCAAACTGTAAGTGTGAAATCGTCTGACCCGGAAGAACTCCATGAATCCCTTCAATAAATCCCAATACCTCCGCTTTTTCCATCAATAAGTGAAGCACTTTCGTAATCAGAATGAACAGGAATGGAGATAAAGGGTCTCCTTGGCGTAATCCACGACCAAATTTAAATTCTTTTGTAGCCGACCCATTAACCAGGATAGCTGCTCTCACCATAGTAACACATTCCATCAACCAACCAATCCACCTGACCCCAAAACCTATTTTTTGAAGTACCAGCTTTAAGAAGTCCCAACGGACATAATCGTATGCCTTGGAAAAATCCAGTTTAAAAATCAAGTTTCCTTCATCTCCTTTCATTTTTTTCATTGAATGAATTACTTCGTTAGCAATTAAGATTCCATCGAAAATTTGCCTTCCTTTAATAAAAGCGCATTGAGTCTCGCTCACCAAATCACTAATAACCATCCTAATCCTACGAGAAAGGATTTTAGCAATGATTTTATATAAAGAACTAACCAGAAAAATCGGACGAAAGTCAAAAATCTCGCTCGGATTATCCAGTTTGGGAATTAAAGCAATAAATGAGCAATTTATGGAACTTTCCAGCTTTCCCGTCCTATAAAAATCTGACATCATTCTAAATAAATCCTCTTTGACTGTTTCCCAACATCTTCTAAAGAAACACATATTAAACCCATCCGAACCCGGTGATTTAGATTCATCACAACTCCATACAGCTTCTCGAATCTCCTCTCTTGAGAAAGGAACCTCCAGCTTTTCTGCATCACTCTCCTTTAATCTCCTAAAATCAAGCTCCATCTCCATCTCCCAATTCCTCGAACGCCCTTGAAAATGTTTTTAAAAAAATTCATACACTCTCTTTTTTAACTCCTTTGGATCATTACACCAATATCGATTGTAGCAACGTAAAATTTTGCTTTCGATCGCTAATTGAGGCAATTATTTAAAAATTTGAAAACCATTTTATTAAAAAAGGGAGTCGCCACCGATCTTTTTTCTAGGTGTGATCGGACACTTAATAAATCATCTTTTTAAAGAAAATTTATTCTTGAACAAAAATGAAGGCCAAATTTGGGTCTACGCAAAAATCCAGAGAAAAATAGGGTTCGGGAGTCGGTTACGCATGAGGAAGGTATTAGCACCCTCGCGACGCCCAAAATTGGTATCTCGTTAAACATGTGTTGTCTTAATTTTCAAAAATACGAGTTCAATGTAGCATTTAATCGTGAGCCGGTTAAAACACGAGAATTTTTAATTTTTTTTGTTTTTTTTGAGAAGGACATACCGTTTTAACACGAGTCGATTGATGTTCACCCAACATAGCGATGAAATCTATGACCTAATGTTAAATCGATACGTTGCCTTGCTTATTGAAATTAATAAAAATGAATCAATTATTTTTAAAATAAATAAAAAAATCATAAGTAAATAAACGGTACAAACGATGATATGATGATCGACAAATGTTAACATATAATATAAGAATACTAGGATACAGATAAAAACAAAAAAAACAATATTTACAATAAAAAAAAAAAAAAATATATATATATATATAATGACATGCTAATAATATAATAAGATAAGCAAACTAATACGTAATGGGTAAGAACCGCATTGGAAATACATCAAGCAAATATTAAATATGATAATAAAATGACCATAATATAAAAAACAATGATAATGCATGCGATATATTAAACGTAATAATAGTATCAAACACGAAATAAAAATAATGAATATATATACATAATAATGATATTAAGAGTATGCACGTAATATATATATATATATATAAATAGTAATAGCGTTAGAAATATACTATATATAGTGTTTGAAGTATATACCTAAGATAGTAAAAATATATAACTAGTAATGTTAAAATATTTACATAATATATACATACATAATATCAATGTTGAAAACATCTATTAATAATGTCACATGAATATATACCGTATATATATATAAAAAAATACATAGTAATATTAAAAATATGTACATAGTATATATATACATATAATATAATTATTAAGAAAATACATACAATATATAGTATTAAAATATACACAATACGTAGGGTATTAAAAATATAGTATTAAAAATAAAATATACACATATTAGAAATGTTAATAATAATGTTACAAAACAATTATTAATAATATTGCATAAACACATGCATATATATTATATAATAGAACGATACTAACAATAATAATAACAATAAAAAGATGTATGTACACAAAAATATATAATAATATTAAAATAAAATAAGTGATAATAGTAAAAATCATAGGCAAAATAATAAATATAATAATATATGAAATTAATACTATATGTAAAAATATGTATTAGTATTAACAACAAATATAATATAGATAAAAATAGATATAATAATAATATACGTAATATGATATAAAAATATATATGTATGTAATAGTATTTAAGAATATATACGTAAGATAATATAAAAATATGTACATAGAATAGCATAAGAAATATATGTAACTAATAATATTAAGATATATACATAATATGTAAAATACAATATATTAAAAAGATTCATATACGTAATATATAAAAATGTATACATAACATAGTATTAAAATATGATATTTAAAATAATACTAAATATAATATAAAATAGTAATAATAATAATAGCAATAATAAATGTAATAATATATAAAAGATAATACTATATATAAAAAGTATATATATGCATATATAATAAAACGTGCACTAACATTAATAATAATGATGAAAATATCAATAATAATAAACATAATAATAATAAATAATATTAAAATAATTAATTTAATACTAAAGAAATGAATATAAACCAAAAAAGGACTAAGATTGGAAGAAAGGCAGAATTCTGGGGTAAATTTTAAAAGAAATAAAAGGAAAAGGGCCCATCTGGATGCGCGCAAAACGGCCGAGGACCAAAGGCGCAAATATTCCTTCCCATCAAAACACAATACATCAGTGGGGACTAAATTGAAAAGCGCGACAACTTCATGGGGCAAATTTTAAAATAAGAAAAACTTGATTGCAAAAGCTTGAAAAAGCGGAAGGACCGCACGCGTAAATTCCTCCTTTTCCAAAAACACGCGGATCTTGAGGAGGGTTGGGTCGGGTCGGACCAGGTTGCATCAAAACGACGTCGTTTTGAGGTTTAAAGGCCAACCCCAAAACGACGTCGTTTTGGGGGGCTATAAAAGGTCCAAAATTTGCAAAAAAAATCATTTGGTGAGGAGAGAAATAAAAAAAAAAGAGAGAAGGAAGAGAGAAGGGAGGGGGAGGGGATTTCCGGCCAATGGCCGGTCACCAGTCCGATCGCCAGAGCACGGTGGCCGGAAAAGGTAAAATTTTATTTTATTTTATTTTTTTGTATTATATTTTTTATATTTATATGTTTTTTTATATATATACGTGGAAAAATGAAACCAAAACAGAATTTAAAAATGAAAAAAAAGAATAATCACCTTAGGCTTTTCACACTTTTGATTCTTCGATCTTTGGTATTCGGTTTACTTGGAGGCTATTCTTGTATTTAAATGCTGATTAAATTGCTATTCTTACTCTGAAATTGAATGTTTTTCTTATTTTTTGTATTTGAATTGTCGAACCGTTTTACATTTGTTTTCATGGCTTTTTATAGCCTTTACAATGCCCTAATCCTATTGTTTGCGTGATTGCTTGGTCTTGCAGATCAGTTGGTGGCCGGTGGAACGGCAGAGCAGGCTTTTGGCAGAGGGGTCAGTGGAGGCAGACGGTATGGGGTGATGGGACTGGCTAGGTTTTTTATTATTTTTTGTTTTATTTTTGGGTAAGGTTTAGTGGGTATTGGGTTGTATTTGGGTTTTAATGTGATTGGGTTGGCTGATGTAATGGGTTTAAATTTTAATGGATGTGGGCTGACGGGTTTTAGGATATTGTTGGGTTTAATTTTGGGCTTAAGTGGGTCAAAATTGTAAATGGGTCATGGGGTAAAATTGGGCTATAACATCGATCAAATTTCATTCTGAAAATAGTATTTCTTTTAACTTTTATCTTCACAGCTTTATGGAAAAAGGTCGTATTCGCGTCACCTTCTTTCAACCACATCATTCTTAATTTTTGTCTCCATAACGATTCTTTGAATTTTATAGCATCCTAAATCTCCGCGTTCAGCCTTCTAAGCTCCTCCATTTCACTCTCATTTAACACTCTTGATCTCTAATTTCATTTAATACCTTAATCTTATCCTCGCAATCTGCTATTCTATTTTCCAACACATTTCCATTATCCCCATTCCACTTCTTCAAGGCCCCCTTAAGCTTCCTCAATTTCCTAGCAATTTGACCATTCAAACTGTCCATATGGTTCCATTCTTTCTTAATCAAACCCATACAATCTTTTTTCTTTAGCCATCCATTGATGAACTTAAAAGGCCTAGGACCCCAATCAACTTCCGCGTCTGCTAGCAATATTGGAATGTGGTCTGAAACCGATCTCTTTAATCCAATCTGCTGTAAATCCTTCATCTTTAATAACCAAAATTCATCCAGCAAGAACCTGTCGAGCCTATTTTTTTTGTTCTCCTGTCCATACCACGTAAATTTCTTCCCCACTAACGGAAAATCAATAAGATTACAATCAAAGATAAAATTTTCAAACTCTTTAGTACCCTTCTCTGACCCCCGACAACAGCTTCTTTCACTTCTACATCTTACCACATTAAAATCTCCACCCACAATCCATGGACTTGTAAACTTACTTCTAAGCTCCGACAATTTCCCCCATAAATTACTCTGTGCTGTCGCAATATTAGAAGCGTAGATATTAACTAACACCACCTCCAAATCCTCATTAACCCATTTTCCTTCTATAATCAACACCCTGTCATCGCACCATACATTGGAAACAAGGAAATCATCTATGCTTCACATAGTTAATAATCCGTCCGATTTACCATTTGCTGCTATGAACCTAAACTCACAACTGTCATCCCCCCATAATTTTCTCACCTCCTCCTAAGAAATCATCTCCATTTTTGTTTCTTGAATAAAACATACATTTACTCTATGTAATCGGCAGAATCTTTTAATAGAGCTCTTTTTGACCTCCGACCCTAACCCCCTAATGTTCCAAGATAATATTCTCATATCCCTCACAATGCAACCAAAACTAATAAAAAACAGAATAGTAATTTACTACAAAACGACCTCACCTGGAAATCTGCCACAGTCTCTGCCGAAATCTCCACTAATTCTCACTACCTAATCTCCTTATTTCTTCAACGACTTCTTCTTCATCCCCCCTCACACTTAGTCCCAACTTTTTCCCAACTTTCCAGGTTTTTTTTGCCTCCTTCAAAATGACCCTCCTTCAATTATTGATGTCTGAATCTGATAAAGATAAATTTGCTGTTGGGTCTTCAACCCGTGTTATTGCCTTTCCCTTCTCTATCCTCTCTTTTCTATCCCTTCGCTATTTTTCTTTAGTCGATAAAACACTGTCTTGAATCTCACGCATCGATCGAATCCGTTTGTTCAAAGATTTTTTCTTCTTCCTGTATTGATTAAAAAGAGAGAAATCCTCCACAATGCTGAACCTTACTTCTTCCCCTTCCATACCCCTCCTCTCCGATTCAACACCTCCCCCTTCTGAATACGTTAGATTGTTACCATCTTTAAGAGTTAGCCCATTAATCTCACCCACTTCAGCTAATTGATCCAACACTTCTTGATGCCCACCATCCTCTGACGGGCCCACTTGCATAATTAGGCCCATATTAATCAAATCCTCTCTGGCCCTATTCGATTCTCCTCTAGAGCCCAAATTTTCCTCCTCTATGATTATATTGTTCTCAAAAAAATTTTCTTCTGACATAACATCAACAGTAGCCGACCCTACCCCATCTTTTCCAATAGCTCCTTTTTCAAGACTGATAGCATTAAACTCACCTCCCACGTCTCCTCCCATGTCGTTTCGTCTAACCTCTAGGGAAATTTTCGATTCTGATCTGGTAGCTGATTTGACTCCCGGAGATTCACTACCTTCTTCCTTCAGATAGGACCGCACATCCTTAGACTTCACCGATTTCCTTTCTGATAATCCTCTTTCTTTAATCCTGATCGGAAACTTACAATCTCCTACCTCCAACATTATTAAATCGTCAATCTGTTGCGGTTGATTAATTGAAATCAACATCTCCATCTTCTCATAACAACAATCATCATTCCAACTCTTCCCCATGGATATTAACTTACCCCATAATTCAGCTACACTTTTAAAAGTTTCAAAGTTCTAACAATGTAATGGTATCCCTGCAGCTTCAACCCATGACACCTTCTCCGACACACAACTTTTTTCCGACCATGGTTCAATTGATATGAAACACTCCTTCAGATACCTCCAGTTGTTTTGTTTCAATACCTCCATAAACTCCTCATCCGGTACTTCAATCAGAAAAAATCTTCCTTGAATTCTCTTAACAGATATCTCCCCAAGTCCGAACTTAGTTAGCCTTTCAGCCATGTTTCTAGAATAAAAAACAGATGCAGATTCCCCAACCAAACACCTTTGAAGTTTCCATCGCAATTCCTCCTCAACAAAGCCTTTAACTACTCTTGTTTGGAACCTATTTTTTTTCGAGACATCACTATTTGCAATTCGATCATCCTTTGAAGTTCCAGAAGTGTCTCCCTTCTCCCAAACATATCTATTCTTCTCCGATCCAACATGGTCCTTATAGCTAATACTTCTTCTCCTCCATATCTTCCTACCGCCTCCGTAGCTAGACATCTTCACTCCAATTCTATACCCTAAAAGAACGAAACCATTGAGTCTGTCAATCGCCCTGTGAGCATCTAAGATGTTTGAAAATCTTACAAAGCCAAACCTTTTTCCATCTTTGCACCTCTTAACCGAAATAAAAACATCTAACACCTCGCCATGATAACTGAATAACACCCATAGCCCTTTCCAATGCATAGTTGCCGGAATATTCTTCACAAACACTGTAAACTGACCTTTCCAGTTCTGAGCTTTTGACACCATATTTTCAATTTATCTCATATTCTTAATCGCCTTTGCCCTTTCTCTTTCAAAACAATAATGCCTAACTTTATTCATTGGAATCGAGTCTTTCTTTGCAATTATTAGTTGAATTGAGCCAATTCAATATGGGGTTACTCAATTTTTAAATGCAGTGAATGGGTTTGCCACATTTTCCCTTCAGCTTAACAAGTTGAATGATGACATTACTCTTAAATACGTAGAGTGACAAAAGATTTGTGTTTAAATTTTCAGTTGACATCAATGTTGAATTCAGATAATATCATTCTCTCACTCTTACCCTTAGATAACAATGACAAAATTTCGACAAATCAATATTAATGTTGTATTCTTAAAAAGATATCCCATTGAATAGATATAAATGTTATAACCCTCAAAGTTTAAGAAACAAAATATTAAATTTTTAGAGTACTTATTGCACAATTCATGTGTTTTATTTCTTTCTATAAAGTTAAATTATCTAAAGTGAATGTGTGATATCAATTATCAAATATTTACTATTCAAATTTGTTATACTATTAAAGATATTAATTTATATAGTTTCTAAAAAATATTTATTGAATTTAAATATTAAATATAGATTCAAATATTGCAAAAATTGTTGATTGAGTCTTAGCTTAATTGGCATAAGCATCATTGTCAATACAGGAAGATGTGTGTTTGAGTGCGCTTAAAGCGTATTGACTTCTTATTATATCTACTCTTTTTGATGTAATACCTAAAATAACTCAAAGCTTCTCGGACCTATCTCTCTTACTAATATTATATTTATATTATTATTTCTGTGTTTTATTGAATTGGTGCATTGTCAATTGGGCCATAAACTCAATTGTTAAATTAAGAAGACGTCATTCTATAATTAAGCTAAGTTATATTATTATTCAAAGGTATTTTAGTCTTTTAATTAAAAAGACAATGTCACTCATAATCGAGTCACCAACTCAGTTGTTAAATTAAGAAAAATACTCTTCCGTAATTAAATTATTATTATATTATTTGAGGGTACTTTAATCTTTTCATTAAAAATCAATAAAAATATGCATATGGTGAGATTTGAACTTGAACCAATTGCATTAGTAAAACTTTTAATTTATCACTCAACTAAAACTTTATTTTACTATATTTATACATTTTTAATTATACATACTTTATTATTTCTATCAACTGTATATATTTTAATAATGCGTTTGATTGAGTTGGTGTTACGAGTTAACTCAAACAATTAAATATATATTTTAAACTTTAATATCATACATATTTCATGTGTAACTATTATTAATTAGTTTCAAGTCATACACTTATTATTCATTGTATGTTATTTTTAAATACATATTTATATTTTATATTTATGGTTTCTAGATACATACACGTGCGATAAGATTTTTAATAATTTTAATTAATTACCGCCGTAAGTTAATTAAGTATCTATTCAGTTAAAATATAGTAATTTTTTTTATTTTTAATAATTTTATAAAAATTTTGTGTGCTATAGTTCAATCATTAGTAAAAAAAAACTTGCCAAAAAGGATAGAAAGAAAAGAAAATACCACCCATAATTTAAAAGAAAATATATAATTAATAAAATAATGATAACACCACTATTGTATACTAAACCCTAAACTTTTTAAAAGATAATTTTAGTAGGGTTTTAAGTAAAGTTGAGAAGAAAGAGAAAAGGATAAGGTTTAATGTTTGGTTTTATAATGTTAAAACTAAGTTATTGCTCTCTTAATCATTGTACCTCAGATTTTTGCAAGATCCCCTACATCATTTACCTTTAAATTAGAGCCACACATTACAGTTTAAGTGGAACTCAATCGATGTTATCAGACTACTTGCAAGCGAGAAGATAACAAATATTGAACTTGATTTAAAGGCTAATGCAATTAGATTATTATTTTTAATTTAGATTTAGAAATGTATGAGTGAGGGGGACATCATGGTATCTTTCTTAATTATGATGGGATAAGAGGTTTAGGGTTGACAACTCCAACTATACATGTATATGAAGTGGACCCAAATAAATAATAACTATGAAATAATCGAGTAATATATCGCAAAGGAAAAGAAAGAAAATAGAACACACAAAATTTTATGTGAAAATCTTTTTGAGAAAAAATTACGAGTAAATATCTTATTCTAATCAGCATCAAATAGAGGAAGTAAACTTCTATATGGATAAAATATTATATGAATACTTAAGTTATTAGCAATACCTAATTAGCTCATAATAAGCATTTCATCCAAAATTTCATAAAACATCAAACAGAGTGTTTATTGTAGATCCCTTATCTTGTCATTTATATTTTATTTTTAACAAGAATTTGATTCATACACAACTAATTGAGTAAGTTAATATTATCATTGAGTACCGAATTATGAATGTGAGCAGAGTAAATAAGGATCAAAGAAAGAGAATCATTACAATCAAGTTCCAAACCTATTTAACTTGTAATTATTTAGAAATCCAAAGCATAAGATTCTACACCTTTAAAAAGGGAGATTGAAAAGTTTCACATTTTCTAGGAGCAAGGATCAAATTTTAAATTAATGGATACTAACTAAAGGATTTAACATGAAATCCAGGCATATTTTGGATAGTCTTTTTATTTAGTTGGTGGGTCCTGAATTAAAATTAGAAACAGGCAGAGGATCTTTATATTCTCATGCTCATATCTACAAAAAGAAAAGATAAAATCAATTATCTATTCAACAATAATTAATTAAGCCTCTCAACTTTAACTATTTCACTGCTCTTCCTACAAAATCTGGCAAGATTTTCTATATGATCCAATCTATCAAATTGTTATTTAAAATCTTTGAACTGCTGTAAGAATTAATTTAAAATTTATCGGCTAAACTAATATCAACAGATATAGATAAGTTACAAAATGAGTTGCAACCGATGTTACATCTGAAACGTGCAGTGACGCCAACATTTCCCATTTAACATTTTTAACCAAAAACACAACAATAATCTCAAGGTACTTCCATTTAATCTAATCATCAACCATGAATGTAATAAGGAATTTTTGCATAAAAATATAGTAACATAGCAAGCAATAGCAATCATTCATGCTTAAGTAGATGCACAAAATACAAGTTCATTGGTAAAAAAAAAAAAACAAAAGCCATAATAAAGTATCATGCGCAAGCAAAAATCTACCCACACACAAATCCTTTTACTCTTTCTCCCTTTTTTCTTGTTCAAAAATCCAAAAGTCTAGCTAGGTGTCACAAGCAAAAAGATCAGTTTTGTAGTGTAAAGATCGAGATTTTTTTTGCCCGTTAAGGAGCTTGATTTGACTCACCAAGTATTGAAGCTAGTACTTTTGAATGCAGGTAACCTCTTCATCTAGATGTTTTGTCACCCTAGCCTTATCAACATTGAGGTTCGGGAAGATGCAGATTTATTTGCAACTAGTGCAGCATCTTGCACTAGGTTATCTTCATGGTCAGATTCTAAATCTAACAGCCCGTTTTTAGTTAAATCGAAACAGTGATTTTGATATCACAAATCCGAAGTCAAAATAATTATTTTATGATTATTTTAGTACCTACAGCATTATAATATGTTTGTGTGAAATTTTCATTAAGAAATTTTATTGTTTAAGTATTCAATTCGATAAAAAGGACTACATCGCATAAAGTGCAAAAGTGTTGTTCTATTAGTTAAAAATACTAAATGGCTATTAAATTAAATAGTCGAGACCCTTATGTTGTAATTAGACCATTTGAAATATAAGTGGACAGGTATGGACATGCATTAAGTGATTTTTATGTTATATAACTAAGGTTAATTAAGTAAATATGTTAATAAGCATAAAATAAATAAAACCAAAATAAAGGCTATCATCTTCTAATGTTCTTTCAGCCGAAAATTGAGAAAAGAAAATATTCATGGAAGCTATTAGGGTTCGGAAACTTCATGCTTAAATTGGTGAGTGATTTTGTTCCTGTTTTTAATGATTTCTATGTTTTTGAGATTGTTGCAACTAGGTTTAGCTAGCCCAGGGACCATTTTGCAAAACTGTTAAAGATTGAGAGTGTTGTCATTGATGAATACATGAGTATTTTGATGTTTAATGATATATTATGAATGTTTGATGTTAGTTATACAAGTTTTGTTAAGCAATTTTTAGTGAAAATGCAAATTAGGGATTAAATTGTGAAATGTGAAAAATTTGAGGTTAAAATGTAAAATAAATGAAAAATATGGGCTGATATGTGCACTAGAGAAATTCGACTAGCATGGTTGGTTTTTAATTGCATGAATTTGTGATTTTATGGAATAAGGACTAAATGAAACATTAGGGGCAAAAGTGTAAAAGTGCCTCAATGTGAATTTTGGATTAAATTGAATAGAGAGATAATTAAATAAGCTGAATTTGATATTATATAGATGAAGAAAAGCGAAGATCGGATCTAGATCGGGGGAAAAACAAAGTACTCGACTAATCGACCTATTTTACTGTTTTCGCGTCCGATATAATTTCGTATGCAATAAGCATTGCTATATTTGTGTTTTAAATGTTTTGATATTGCATGAATTGTGAATTATAAACTTGCAGACACATTCGATGAAGATTCAGTATTAGAAATCCCGGTTGAACCTTAGGAATAAATTAGGATACGAAGGACATGTCATTAGGAGCTTCATTAAGTTGGTTTCGGGTCATGATATTAGCACTTTGGGTGCGAGTTACATTGATTTGGCTTCGGACCATGATATTGGCACTTCGGGTATGAACTTCATTGATTTGGCGTCGGGTCATGATATTAGCACTTCGGGTGCGAGTTACATTGATTTGACTTTGTGCCATGATATTGGCACTTCGAGTGCGAGCTTCATTGATTTGGCTTCGGGCCATGATATTGGCATCTAGGGTGCGAAACTTCCAAGTATCCAACTTTTATTCCGAATGGTTCAATGGGTATATTGAAGATATGAAATGGTGAGAAATAGATACGTATCAGTACAGGTATGTTTGGAAACTTATACGAGCAATGAATCAAAGGAAGTTGTGAGTTTATGATCAAGTATGTGTCTAAGTACATGTTAGCTTGAGATTAATGCATTGTTGCATATTATGTCATTTAATTTGAATGATAAATGAATGTGAGATTTGCTTATTATTTTCATACGAGCTTACTAAGCTTTATAGCTTAAATTGTTTTTTTTTCGTGTTTTATAGTGATATCAAAACTAGCTCGGATACGGGGATCGCTGGAGACTTTGTCACATTATCTAACTATCACTTTGGTACTTTTGAAACTAAGTTTGGGTCATATGGCATGTATAGGATTATGGTTATTTTAATATGTAGTTGGTTATTGAGTTTTGCCATTTGAATTAGCTTGTAAATGTCTATGTTTTGATTTGTATATATAGCCATGAGAGTTGGCTTAACTTGGTTGGTTTGGTTATGTTTATATATGTGTGCATATGGACTATGTTATGTGATTGAGGTTGGTTTTGTGATGTTTATTGATGGTTTGTATTTGTGGATGTTAAGTGGTGGTTTTTAGAGAAGATATATACTTATGAATGTAAGCATAATAATGCATGTTTGGAAATGCTTAATCTATTGATTTGTATATGTGATTTTGGTATAGTGCAATGGCCTATTTTGTGACTTGTGTGTATTGTGAACAATGGTATTGAAATGGCATGTTTATGCTATGATTTGTGGTTGTATTGGATGCCTATTTATGCTATGATTTGTGCCATTTGGGTTGTGTAGGTGTGAGAAAGTTTGGGGTGGCAAGATGGCTTGGTAAATAACCTATTTTTGTCCATACGGGCAAAGAAACTGACGTGTGTCTCAGCCGTGTGTGACGTACGATCAGGTTATACTACCGTGTATCCTCTGGTGTTGAAATAGAAATCAAGTCAGTATGCTCCACACGGCCTCACACACGGGCGTGTGACTCGGCTTTGTGTTATAAGTCAGTATACCCTAGAGGACTGGCACGACCTAGTACACGGCCTGACACACGGGCGTGTGTGGCCACTTCAATGGGCACACAGGCTAGACATACGGGTGTATGGTTGGCCATGTGACCTAAGTCAGTATGCTCACTAGTTTGGACACGGGTAAGGACATGGGCGTGTCTCTTGACCGTGTGAGACACACGGCCGAGCCACACGGGCGTGTGTCCCCTGTAGTTTGGAAAATTTTCTAAATTTTGTAAAAAATTCTTAAGTTATCGATTTAGTCTCAAATCTCCCTGAATGCATGTTTTGGGCCTCGTAGGCTCGTATTAGGGATAATGTGAATGTTATTGAATGATAACTTGCATGAAATTAGAAAATGTATGTGAAATGAAGGTTTAATTTTTTTGTAAGTCCAGAAGTGCTCCATAACCCTATTCCAGCGTTGAATACGGGTAAGGAGTGTTACATTTATTGGTATCAGAGCTACGGTTTAGTCGATTCTAGGACTAACATAGAGTATGTGAGAGTCTAGCTATACATGCCATATATAATCTGTGATAGTTTGATGACTTTTGACAATTTGAACATGTTTTCGTATAGTAAAAGGATATCAATTGAGTTGTAGCTGATGATGTTGAGAGTAATACGCCAGCTCCCGCTCAAGGGGTAGCACCATCTGAATCTAGACACGTATCGAATAGTCACGGAGGAGAGGCTAAAGAAGCCTTTTTTCCAAATGATGAATGAGTGGTTCACAGAGTTTGTTAATACAAATCCGGCTACTTAACAACCTCCACCCTACCTAATCCCCAACTGGTTCCCATAACCTCTCAAAGTGTGGAACTTCTAGGACAGAATAAGCTACTAGTTGATAAGATTCGAAAATACGAGGCCGAAGAGTTTAGAGCTACTGTTGACGATGATCCTGAGAGAGCTGAGTTTTGGCTTGAAAACACTATTCGGGTATTAGATGAACTTTCCTGCACACCGAGTGAGTTTTTAAAATATGTTGTACCACTTTTGGAGGACACTGCATATCAGTGGTGGAATACTCTAGTATCAGTGGTACCGAGAGAAAGAGTTACCTGAGAATTCTTTCAAACTGAGTTCCGGAAGAAATACATAACTCAAAGGTTTCTCGATCTCTATAATTGAAATAGGGCCGTATGACTGTGACCGAGTATGAAAGAGAATTTGTAAGATTAGGTAAGTATGCTCGGGAGTATGTTTCTACTGAATAAATCATGTACAAACGGTTCATTGATGGGTTGAACGAGGATATTAAACTTCTAGTTAGAATTCTAGAATTAAATGAATTTGTTGTTTTGATTGATAAAGCTTGCTAAGTCGAGGAGCTTAGCAAAGAAAAGAGAAAAGCAGATTTAAAGGCTAGATACTCAAGAAAAAGATAGATGAATACGCCATATAAATCTTTGTCAAAGAAATCTAGAGATTCATACACTCGTCCAAATGCTTCAATTGGGTATTTGAACAGAGATCGTAGAAAACAATACTCAAGTTCTAAAGTTCAATCTACATCAATATCGAGTGTTGGCAATGTGAGAAACAGTAAACCCAAGTTTCAACAGTGTGGGAGACGACATTTTGGAGATTGCTGGAATAAAAGTAATAAAGCTTGCTTCAAATGTGGTTTGCAAGATCATTTCATACGAGATTGCCCTGAATTGGATGAAAAAGACAAATTTCAGAATACAAGACCGAGTAACACAACCACTAGAGGGAGTCCACCAAGAAATGCGAGAAATATGACCAGTAGTAGAGGCTTGACAAAAGAATCGATTGTAAGATCTGAAGCGAGAGCACCTGTTAGAGCTTACGTTATTTGCGCCCGCAAAGAAGTGTCGTCACCTGATGTTATCACCGATACATTCTCTCTTTATGACACTAATGTGATTTCCTTGATTGATCCTGGATTGACTCATTTGTATATTTGTATGAATTTAGTGTCTAGTAAGAATTTTCCTGTTGAGTCTACTGAGCTTTTTATTAAAGTATCGAATCCCTTAAGCAAGTATGTTCTAGTTGATAAAGTTTGCAAGAACTATCCTTTAATAACTCGGGATTACTATTTTTCGGCTGATTTGATGCTATTACCATTTGATGAGTTTGATGTAATTCTAGGTATGGATTGGTTGGCGCTACATGATGCTGATGTGAATTGTAGATGAAAGACTATTGAATTGAAATGTCAAAATAGTAAAATCATTCGAATTGAATTAGATGAATCAAGTGAATTGCTTGTTGTGATTTCGTCTATGTCAGCTCAAAGACGTGTGAGAAAAGGTTACGAAGCTCAACTTGCGTATGTGCTGGATACAAAAGTGTCTAAATCTAAGATTGAATCAGTGCCAGTTGTCTTTGAGTATCCGAATGTGTTTCCAGAAGAATTTCTTAGATTACCACCAATCAGAGAGGTTGAATTTGCTATTGAGTTAGTATTGGGAACTTCACCAATATCGATAGCTCCGTATAGAATGGCACCGATAGAATTGAAAGAGTTGAAATCTTAGTTGCAAGAGTTAACAGATAGAGGTTTTGCACGACCTATTTTTTCGCCCTCGAGTGCGCCGATCTTGTTTGTAAAGAAGAAAGACAGATCAATGAGAATGTGTATTAACTATCATCAGCTTAATAAGGTTACAATAAAGAACAAGTATCCATTACTGAGAATAGATGATTTGTTTGATTAGTTAAAAAGGGCAACAATGTTTTCGAAGATTGATTTGAGATCTGGCTATTATCAGTTACGAGTTATAGATTCGGATGTGCCAAAAACTACATTCAGAATGAGGTACGAACATTATGAATTTCTTGTTATGCCTTTCAAATTGACTAATGCTACTGCAATTTTTATGGATTTGATTAATCAGATTTTTAAACCGTATTTACACAGATTCATTATTGTGTTCATTGACGACATTCTGAAATATTCACAAGATAAGTTTGAGCATGCCGAGCATTTGAGAATTTTATTACAAGCCTTGAGAGATAAGTAATTTTTTGCTAAATTCAGTAAATGTGAGTTTTGGCTCAGAGAAGTCAAATTTTTGGGCATATTGTTTCAACGAAAGGTATAAGAGTTGATCCGAGCAAAATTTCAGCATTTGTTGACTGGAAACCACCAATAAATGTATTTGAAGTCAAAAGTTTTCTGGGGTTAGCTGGTTATTATCGACATTTTGTAAAAGGATTCTCGATTATTACTAATCGATGACTAGATTGCTCCAAAAAGTTGTGAAGTTCGAGTGGTCAGAAAAATGTCAACA
The DNA here is from genome assembly GCF_025698485.1 of Gossypium arboreum. Lineage (NCBI taxonomy): Eukaryota > Viridiplantae > Streptophyta > Magnoliopsida > Malvales > Malvaceae > Gossypium > Gossypium arboreum. Next base: position 4,635,414 of record NC_069073.1, on the reverse strand, counting down.
GAGTTTTGATCAGTTAAAAGCATTGTTAACTAAGATACCAGTTTTGGTTCAACTTGAGTTGGGTACAGGGTTTGTGATTTACAGCGACGCGTCATTGAATGGTTTGAGTTGCATTTTGATGTAAGAAGAAAAAGTCATAGCTTATGCCTCCAGACAGTTAAAGCCGGATGAAAAAAACTATTCGACGTATGATTTAGAGTTGGCCGCTATTGTTTTGGCATTGAAAATTTAGTGACATTATTTGTACGGTGAAAAGTGCCACATCTTTACCGATCACAAGAGCTTGAAATATATAATGACTTAGAAAGATCTGAATTTGTAACAACGAAGATGGTTAGAGTTGTTGAAAGATTATGAGTTAGTGATTGATTATCATCCGAGAAAAGTAAATGTTTTCACAGATACTTTGAGTAGAAAATCACTGTTTGCTTTAAGAGTAATGAATACTCAACTAACTTTGTCCGATGGTAGGTCAATTCTAGAAGAGTTGAAAACTAAATCGGTTTTTCTTCAGCAAATTTGTAGAGCTCAAAAATGTGACACCGAGTTATAAGCTAAAAGAGCGCAATGTGAGTTGATAAGTGATTCAGACTATCAAATCCGATCCGATGATTGCTTATTGTTCCGAGGTAGAGTTTGCATACCGAAAGATCTAGATCTTATACAGAAAATTTTGCACGAAGCACCTGGTTGTTTATCTGTTCGCCTAGGATGTACCAAAATGTATAATGATTTGAAACAACTATACTGGTGGTCGGGTATGAAACAAGACATTTCAAAATTTGTATCGACATGTTTGGTGTGTCATCAAGTTAAAATAGAACATCAAGTACCTTCAGGATTACTACAATCGGTGATGATACCAAATTGGAAATGGGATAGAGTTATGATGGATTTCGTATCGGGTTTGCCTCTGTCTCCAAAAAAGAAAAATGTTATCTGGGTTGTAGTAGATCGACTAACAAAGTCTGCACATTTCATTCCAGTACGTGGAAACTATTCACTTGATAAATTGGCTGAATTGTACATTTCTGAGATCGTTAGATTACACAGGGTGCCAGTTTCAATTATTTCAGATAGAGATTCGAGGTTTACATCGCGATTTTGGAAGAAGTTGCAAGAAGCTCTAGGTACGAAGTTGAACTTTAGTACCGCTTTTCATCAGCAAACCGACAGTCAGTCTTAGAGGGTAATACAAATTCTTGAAGATATGCTTCGTTGTTGTGTTTTAGATTTTGAAGGCAACTGAGAGAGATATTTACCATTGGTTGAATTCGCGTATAACAACAGTTTTCAATCGAGCATAAAGATGGCACATTACGAAGCTTTGTATGGTCGCAAATACTGAACTCCATTGTATTGGACCGAGTTAAGTGAGAAAAAGATTCGTGGAGTTGATTTGATCCGAGAGACTGAAGAAAAAGTGAAACAAATTCGCGACAGTCTAAAAGCAGCTTCAGATCGATAGAAATCGTACGCGGATTTGAAATAAAAAAACATTGAATTTCAAATCGGCGACAAAGTATTTTTGAAAGTTTCTCTACAGAATAAAATCCTTAGATTTGGTCGTAAAGGTAAATTAAGTCCGCGTTTAATCTGGCCGTACGAGATCATTGAAAAAATAGGGCCAGTGGCATATCGGCTAGCTTTACCATCAGAATTAGAAAAGATTCACAACTTATTTCATGTGTCGATGTTACACCGATATAGATCAGATCCATCATACGTAATTTCTCCGATGTTGAAATTCAACCCGACATGTCATACAACGAAAAATGGATCAAAATTCTGGCTCGGGACATTAAAAAGTTGAGAAAGAAAAATGTAGTTTTAGTGAAAGTACTTTGGCAATGACACGGAGTCAAAGAGGCTACGTGGGAACCCGAGGAAGCTATGAGAAAACAGTACCCTAACCTCTTTTCTAGTAAGATTTTCGGGGATGAAAATCCCTAATAGGGGAGAGTTGTAACAGCCCTTTTTTAGTCAAATTAGAACAGTGGTTTCGGGACTATAAATCTGTGGTCAAAATAATTATTTTATGCTTATTTTAATTCCTACAGAATGATAATATGTTTGTGTGAAATTTCATTAAGAAAATTTATTGTTTAAGTGTTCAATTCGATAAAAAGGACTAAATTGCGTAAAGTGCAAAAGTATTGTTCTATTAGTTAAAAATACTAAATGGCTATTAAATTAAATAGTGGAGGTCCTTATGTTGTAATTAGACCATTTGAAATATAAGTGGACAGGTATGGACATGCATTAAGTGATTTTTATGTTATATAACTAAGGTAAATTAAGTAAATATGTTAATAAGCATAAAATAAATAAAACCAAAATAAAGGTTATCATCTTCTAATGTTCATTCAATCGAAAATTAAGAAAAGAAAATGATTCATGGAAGCTACTAGGGCTCGGTAACTTCAAGCTTAAATTGGTGAGTAATTTTTGTCTCGTTTTTAATGATTTCTATGTTTTTGAGATCGTTGCAACTAGGTCTAGCTAGCCCAGGGACTATTTTGCAAAATTGTTAAAGATTGAGAGTATTTCCATTGATGAATACATGAGTATTTTGATGTTTAATGATAGATTATGAATGTTTGATGTTAGTTATACAAGTTTTGTTAAGTGATTTTTAGTGAAAATGCAAATTAGGGATTAAATTGTGAAATGTGGAAACTTTGTGGTTAAAATGTGAAATAAATGAAAAATATGGGCTGATATCTGCACTATAAAAATTCAGCTAGCATGGGATGGTATTAAATTGCATGAATTTGTGATTTTATGAAATAAGGACTAAACTGTAAAAATGTGAAACATTAGAGGCAAAAGTGTAAAAGTGCCTTAATGTGAATTTTGGGTTAAATTGAATAGAGAGATAATTAAATAAGCCAAATTTGATATTATATAGATTAAGAAAAGTAAAGTTCGGATCTAGATCGGGGGAAAAACAAAGTACTTGACTAATCAACCTATTTCGTCGTTTTCGCGTCAGAGGTAAGTTCATATGTAATCAACATTGCTATATTTTTGTTTTAAATGTTTTGATATTGCATGAATTTTGAATTACAAACTTACGGACACATTCGATGAAGATTCGGCATTAGAAATCCCTGTTGAACCTTAAGAATAAATTAGGATACGAAGGGCATGTCATTAGGAGCTTTATTGAGTTGGTTTTGGGCCATGATATTAGCACTTCGGGTACGAGTTACTTTGATTTGGCTTCGAGCCATGATATTGGCACTTCATGTGTGAGCTTCATTGATTTGGCTTCGGGCCATGATATTAGCACTTCGGGTGCGAGTTACATTGATTTGCCTTTGGGCCATGATATTGGCACCTAGGGTGTGAGACTTCCAAGTATACGACTTTTATTCCGAATGGTTCAACGGGTATATTGAAGATGTGAAATGGTGAGAAATAGATATGTATCAGTACAAGTATGTTTGGAAACTTATATAAGCAATGAATCAAAGGAAGTTGTGAGTTTATGATCAAGTATGTGGTTAAGTTCATGTTAGCTTGAGATTAATGCATTATTGCATATTATGTCATTTAATTTGAATGATAAATGAATGTGAGACTTGCTTATTATTTTCATACGAGCTTACTAAGCTTTATAGCTTAAATTAATTATTTTTTCGTGTTTTATAGTGATATCAAAGCTAGCTCGGATACGGGGATCGCCAGAGACTTTGTCACACTATCCAACTATCACTTTGGTACTTTTGAAACTAAGTTTTGGTCATATGGCATGTATAGGATTATGGTTATTTTAATATATAGTTGGGTATTGAGTTTTTCCATTTGAATTGGTTTGTAAATGTCTATGTTTTGATTTGTATATATAGCCATGAGAGTTGGCTCAACTTGGTTGGTTTGGTTATGTTTATATATGTGTGCATATGGACTATGTTATGTGATTGAGGTTGGTTTGTGATGTTTATTGATGGTTGGTATTTGTGGATGTTAAATGGTGATTATTAGAGACGATATATGCTTATGAATGTAAGCATAGTAATGCATGTTCAGAAATGCTTAACCTATTGAATTGTATATGTGAATTTGGTATAGTGCAATGGCCTATTTTGTGACTTGTGTGTATTTTGAATAATGGTATTGAAATGGCATGTTTATGCTATATTTTTTGTTGTCTTGGATGCCTAGTTATGCTATGATTTGTGCCATTCGGGTTGTGTAGGTGTCAGCAAGTTTAGGGTGGCAAGATGGCTTGGTAAATAGCCTATTTTTGTCTATACGGGCGTATGTCTCACCCATGTGCGACAAACGGTCAGGTTACACGGCTGTGTGTCCCCTGGTGTTGAAATAGAAATCAAGTTAGTATGCTCCACACGGCCTCACACACAAGTGTGTGACTCGGTTGTGTGGCATAAGTCAGTATACCCTACAGGATTGGCACGGCCTAGTACACGACCTGACACATGGGCGTGTGTGGTTACTTCGAAGGGCACATGGGCTAGACACATGAGTATGTGATTGGCCATGTGACTGAAGTCAGTATTCTCACTAGTTTGGACATGGGTAAGGACATGGGCGTGTCTCTTGACCGTGTGAGACACACGGCCGGGCCAAGCGGGTGTGTGTCCCTTGTAGTTTGGAAAATTTTCTAAGTTTTGTAAAAATTTCTTGAGCTATCGATTTAGACCTGAACCACCCCGAATGCATGTTTTGGGCCTCGTAGGCTCATATTAGGGACAATGTGAATGTTATTGAATGATAATTTGTATGAAATTAGAAAACATATGTGAAATGAAGGTTTAATTGTTTTATAAGTCCGGTAATGCTCCGTAATCCTATTCCAGCATTGACCATGGGTGAGGGGTGTTACACTACAGCCTCAATATGAGAGTCTACAGCTACATGTTTCCCTCTATTCCACTTGTAGAATTTTTCAATTCAGCTTATGGAGCATCAGGAACTTCATTTTCCTACATAATGTATTTCGTCTATTGTAGCAAGATCTAATAGATAAATGACAAAAAAAGTAGCATTTGTCTGGTGTTCTTAGTCTATGTGTTTGATAACCTCATCAAAGATTAATTTACCAAAATCTACTGGAATAAATGAAACTACCTTATACAAAAGAGCAACCATCCTTTTGTTGACAACCACACACTATTTGGATGGAGGCCAATTCCTTGTAGTGCAACATAGGTAGGTTCAAGCTCTGAGGTTCTAAAGTCTTGCCTTTTAAGCTAGCTATGTGGATTTGAGCTTGCTGCTGAGTTAGGAAGCAAGGTGATCATAGTCACACACAAACTTATCATTATTTTTGTTGGATATTTGATGAAGACAAATTGAAATAGAAGCAAAAATAAAAAATAAAAAAATGGAGAAATTAGCTTGTAATCAATTGTTTCAATGTTTAAAAAAATTGATACAAAGTTTATATAAACAATTATGCTTAAATAAGCTAAGAATAATAATACAATAATTACAACTTGACTATTCTTTGAACTTGATTAATTCAACTTGCTTCTTCATTGGCTGATTTCAGTCTAATTAACAACCAGAACATTTTATAAAAAAACATCACTATTTTAGGGCAAGTTGGCAACTTGTAGAGTAAAGGTTCACATGTATAAGCTTGCCTAACATAGCTCACATTTTTTGAGACAGTCTTGATAAGCTTGTAGTTTTGGGGAGCTCACACATTTGATAAGCTCGCAATCTTGGCTGAGCTCATACATTTGGTGAGCTTACAGTTTTGTAAAACTTGCACATTTGGTGAGCTCGTAGTTGTACGATCTAGGTTCGCCAATGCATGGATGGCCACTTCGCAATTGGATGGCCACTTCGCAACACTCCTTATTGGCCTCCATGTTGCGAACCTTAATATCATAACGTAACTTTTCAAACTTCATCTTCTAAAGAAGCTTTGTTAGAATATCAGCCAACTGATCTTGAGAACTGCAATGAACCAAAGTTACTTCTTTGGCTTGTTCCACTTCTTTCACAAAATGATACTTTATTTTAAAGTGTTTTGGTCTTCCATAGAACATTGGATTTTCTAAAATTGCAACAATAGATTGATTATCACACTTAATTTATGTTGCTTCTTCTTGTTTTAAATTCAAATCATTCAATAGTTTTCTTGACTAGGTAGCTTGATTTATAGCAACTGCGGTTGCAACATGCTCAGCTTTAGTAGTTGATTATGGCATTATTTCTTGCTTCTTTGAGCTTCAACAAAACACACTCAATCCTAGAGTGTAGAAATAACCTTAGGTACTCTTCATATCTTTAGTAGATACAACCCAATTACTATCTGAATACCTATATAGTTTGACAATTTCAGTCTTTACAAACTTCACTCCATGGCTTAGAGTTACTCTTATGTGTCACAAAACCCTTTTTGTTGCTCTGTAGTGGTACGCATTGCAGTACTGCATGTACCTTGACAACAGACTTACAACGAACACTATGTCAAATCTGGATGCAGTCAAATAAAGCAGGCATCCAACCAAGCTTTTATAGTTTGTTTCATCAGCCCTTTCAACATCTTCATTATTGGCGAGCTTCTCACCTTGTGTGATAGGGGTGCTCGCCAATTTACAATTCTCCATGTTGTATCTTTATAGAATTTTCATTGTAAACCCTTTTTGGTTTATGAAAATTGTATTTCGAGCTTAATTCCTTTCCAGACCTAGGAAATATGTCATTTTACTAACTTGTATTTGTTCCTTGAATTCAATTACTAGTTCACTATTGCTGCCAATCACATGTAAAGCATCAACATATAATGAATTAATGAGAAGTATTTCATTACCAGTTTTCTTCACATATAATGTAGGTTCAATGATGCTTCTTTCAAAACCTATTTATGTTAGATGATTGTCTATTTTTTCATACCACACCCTTAGTGCTTGTTTTAAGCAACACAATACTTTCTTCAGCTTATACACATTGGCTTCGCACCTAGGTACTGCAAACCCTTGAAGTTGCTCGACATAATTTTTTTTCCTTCAAAAATCATTTAGAAAGGGAGACTTTACATCCATTTGATATATCCTCCAACCCTTTTGAGCTGAAAAAGTCAGTAGCAACCTTATGGTGTCTAACCTCACATTAGGAGCAAAGGTTTCGGTGAAATCCACTTCATATTGCTGGCTAAACCCCTTTTCAACCAAATTGGCTTTATATTTGTTAACTGATCCATAGGGGTTCATCTTGGTTCTAAACACTCATTTAACTTCAATCACTTTCTTGTGAGCTGGTCTATCTACTAGCTCCTATGTTTCATTTTTTTATCATAGTGATTTCATCTTTCATACAACTTCACCATACAGCTTCTTAGATAGCTTCTTTGAAGGTAATTGGTTCCAACTTCACCAAATTACACCTTTGATAGACATCAGTGATCAACCTAGTCCCTCATATTGAATGTTCATCAATTGCGTCAATTTTAGTTTGATCTCTAGTGGGTTGTTGATTTATTTCCAGTCCCCCCTATTCGCCCATCTCCTTCTCTGATGCATTCAACTTTTAGTTTCTCCCTTAATCAAATTTCACTTTTTCTACTTATAATCACCTTCCTAGAGAAAAGGTTATAAATTCTATAACCTGTCTTAACACTGGAATATCCAATAAAAATTCATGGCTACAATCTTTTGTCCAGCTTGTTTCTTTTCTCCCTTAGAATATGAACAAAACAAGAGCAACCAAACACTCTTAAGTGTGAGACAGAGGGTTTTGGAACCATACCAAACCTTAAATTTGCAATTATGAACTAATTTTCTAAATACCTAAGGGAAATGAGCCCTATGATGAATTATATCTTTTGATTTTTGTTTTACGCAATAAATACTTGAATTCTATTTTCAACTATGTGTGCTTAATTCTTGGTTGAATATTTTTAGACAATTAATCCATGTTTGATGTGCTTAAATCAAAGGAGGAATAGACCCTATTTAAGAGTAGATCTAGCATAATTGAGTGGAGTTGCATGCAATCCTAGAAATAGGATGACATAAATCTACCAGATTAGAGTCAAATAAGGGGATCCATAAAACAAGTTAATGCGATAATATGGGTTTTAATTAGAAAGAAATTGTAATTAATCAACAAAGAGTCAATTGCTCTTACTCTCGAAAGAGATATTAGCATAGTTTAGGGATTTTGACGGATCAAGGTACTAAGTGAAGAAATTGTTTAATTCAGATTGATAATGACAAGTGAAATCTAGATGGATTATTTCTTGGGTATTGTTTCGCTTCTTGGTTATTAATTGTTTGTTTTCCTAATTCATTCTTTGTCGTGTTATTTAGTTAATTAATTTAGTTAATTTTAATTTTAATCAAACTCTCCAATTTGTCGGTTAAATAATAGAAATACAATAATTATTAGTATTTTTAGTCTTTGTGGGAAGGATATCTTTACTTACCGTAGCTATACTATTAATTAGTTGAATTTTTAGTTGGTTTCATGGACATCAACTAACTTAACTAACATCAAGAACAAAAAGAACAAGAAGTAAGTGCAGAAAATAAAGTTTAATCTAGAAGAAGAGAAAAACTAAAATCCCTAGAAAAGTGCAGAAAAAACTAAAGAAAACCTAGAGAAAACTAAACTTAAAGCTAAGCTAGAATGTGTCTCTCTCCTCCTCAATAATTTTTGGTTGTTTTGAAGGGTGGTCTGATGACTTTTTGATGTAAAAAATGCTCCTACACGGACCTTGTGTGATTGGTTGACCGGGTAGACAAAAATTATCATTTTTGTCCAAGTTTGTCCCCTTGACGAAGGCAATATTGCAATACCCATATGAGGATATCACGATATCTCGGGAAGTGTTGAACTTGGGATCTTCCTTGAAAGGTGGATATCGCGATACCCAAAAAGGATATTGTGATATCACTAAAGGGTCTCATTGGTCTTCTACACTGTCAAAGGTATTGCGATTCTAAGGGTTGGATATCGCAATACCCTTACCCTAGATGCCATTCTCGCTCGTTTTTTTTTTTTTTTACCTCTGACACGTCTATACAACACTCAAACACAAGTTAGGACTCCCAATGACACTATCGACCAACTTGGGCCAAAATGAGGCAAAAAGGAGATATTTTGACTTATTACCTGGAAATATTAAAATAACAAAAATAACGGAAAACTATACTAAAAACTCTATTTTGCTCGAGAAAACGCTCTTTAAGTGTGTCGAACACGTCGATTTATGGAAGATCAATAATCACCTTCTCAACTATTCGACTATCCACGAATTGGTCCCCTAGTAGTTTTATCTGGTTTACCACTACCATGATTCAATATGAATATTGCTCTACAGTCTCGGCTTCTTTCATCTTAAGGTTTTCAAAATCTCGTCTGAGATTTATCAATTGTTGCTGCCTTGTCTTCTGTGAACCCTGGAACTCTTCCTCGAGCATATCCCAAGCTTGTTTAGGAGTTTCACAAGCCATAATTCTTGTGAAGATTGCATATGAAACACCGTTTTGTAGGCAAGACATTGCCTTTTGCTTTTTTGCACATTCCTCACTGTATTGTCTCATTTAAGCAAGTGTAGGATTTGGTTTCAAAACTGGTGGTTCTATTTCAACATTTTCGACCTCCCAAAGATAAAAGGTTTGAAGATAAGTTTTAATTTTTACTACCTAAGTATGGTAGTTTTCACTTGTGAAAACAAGGGGTGGAGGTGATGAAAAGCTTGTAGAAGACATTTTTATGGAAACAGATCCTCAAAGATAAGTGGTTCTAGATACCAATTGTTAGATATTTGATGACGAAAGAGTTGAAACAGAAGCAAAAAAAAATCAAAAATGGAGAAATCAACTTGTAATCCATTGTTTCATTGCTTAAAAAACTGATACAAAGTTTACATGAACAATAATGCTTAAATAAGCTGAGAATAATAATAAAATAATTACAACTTGACTATTCTTGGAACTTGATTAATTCAACTTGCTTCTTCATTGGCTGATTTCATTTATCATTGTTTCAGGGCAAGTAAAGACTCGCATATATAAGCTTGACTAACATAGCTCGCACTTTTGGAGACTTCGCAACTTTGATGAGCTCGCAGTCTTGAATGAGATTGCAATTGTGTGATCTAGGTTCGCCAATGCATGAATGGCTACTTCGTAACAATCTTCTCTATGATGATGCAGGAAACTATTGATTGTTTTAGGGCTAAAAGTGAAAAATGCCCACACACATAAGCCTGCATATAATGCCCATCATTCTTGTTAGTGATATTCTTTTAGCGAATTGCATAAAATTCTAGCACCGGCTTCTTGACATAGGATACTGAGAATATGAGTTCATTCTACTCAAGAAAGATGTCAATTGCAGTATCTTTTAACTAATGTAAGTAGACCATACTACTACTCTTTTAAAATATTCTTATTCGATCAAATCAATCATAATCTCAAAAAATTACTGTTTAATATTTTAAAAAAGATGCCATAAAATAATCAAAATAATCGAGTAAAAACATACAAGTACAAAATAAACAAGTTGCACTGCATACAGTTACAAAATAAGTTGCAACCGGTAATACATCAAAATATAACTTTTGAGTTACTTATAACCTTTTGTTAATAACTATCGAAATATTATAAATATTAAAAAAGTGTTTAAGGAAAAAAAAGGCGACTAATATAAAATTAGTCTATCCGCTATCGTGTTGAATCAATTGTATATGAAAATATTAACATAACATAAAATAAAAAAGAAGTCCCCACTGTTCTTTTGACAGCTTTTGTCCAAAATCTATAATATTTTTCTTATATAAAATACTTTACATGTTATATGGATGGCCCTCAAGTAATAACTGCAGTGTCATGACAGATTCAGATAAACCATTTTTAGTCCTCTATTGCTTTTCAGGAAGTACCAGTTTGGCAATTAAAAATAGCATCAGTATTTTCTGAAGATCTCATAGATAATCCCACTAGTAAAAGCTGCTTTAGTTTAGTTCTTTTAAAAGAAATCAGATTATTAGACTACTCGCATGGCTTAAAGATAACGATCTGATTTGATAGCAAATTAAAGAAATTAAGGAAGATAGAAATTTTGGAAACTGATACCTTATATAATGCCAATGAATTGCAACATGTGGCAGGATTCCATAGCTTTCACTGTAATTTATTGTATATTTAAGGTTGTAAACCTGGCCTGCATAACAGCATACAGGATATGCTGGTCAAATAACTATGTAATACATAGCTGCAAATTGTAGCTTCTCCAAGCAGCTAATTTGCTGGTTAGAAACCAAACTCCACTATTGGCCCTATCACCATCCACTACTGTCTCTATCATGTTATATTATATTAATAACATTGTGCTTGGTGATATGGTTTCATCAAGTTTTTAAACATCTTTTCTTCCATTGATTCCTGAATTTCAGTGCGGCTGTGCCTATATTTACTTGTTACAGCAGTGGAGATTCATAGATTGGAAATTCATACATGTTTTGGATTGTAAATGGAATCAGCATACGTTTTTTTTTTTATGTTTGTGTATTTATTTTTAAGCTTGTTGATGTTGTTTAAGAATTTTAAAATTTGTGTTTATATTTTTTATTTAAAATTATATATATTTATTTTTATTTAAATTAAATGAAACATGCTTATGAATATTAAACGAATGTGTTCGTGATTTTTCATGAATACATAATTAATTATGTTCATGAATAATATTTATGAATAATAAATAAAGATAAATAAATAAATACATCTTTTTAAAAAATATAAAATAATCAACTATAAGTATTAATAATCATATAACAAAGAAATAAAATAAGCAAGCAAGAATAATTCTATTAGCATATCATAAAATAATAAACGAGCTTTAAATGAATATGAGTAAACTTCTTCATAAATATAAATGAAGTGAACAAGTTTTGTTTTTGTTTTTGTTTTTGTTTGGCCTGTTTAATGAACAAGCTATAAAATTTTGTTCATGTTTATTTATTTAGCTTGATAAATGAATAAAAAATAAATTGTTTATAAACAGTTTATTGAATGCTTTGTTCATTTCCAGTTTGAAATATCGTTTAATGGGAGTCGACAAAACCCTCAACGAGTTAGTAATATTGTCTCCATGGAAGATTTGTCTCCCTACTTCATGAGAATTTGAGTGCCTAAAGAGGCGATGAGTTCAACAAAGTGAGTTCGCCTCACCAAATTCTTGAAGAGGTAATCGTACATGGGTGTACAACCACCTACCAAAGAAATGTGAACATTTATGCCCGGTGAGGTTTGAATACGTGTCCTATAACATATAGGACTCCTGTCCTATAGCTCCATGGATAGTGTTTTTACCCATAAGGTAGTATTTGAAAAGCCACCTAATAATTAGATTTGAGTGTAATTGTATGTAATTACATAAAGTGACATATTTGGATAACTATTGTAAGTAGTGGATCCCACTGAATTGGATGTAATTGGATTAATTCTTAGAAGAAGGATGAGAATTGGAATAATTACGTCCAATTGTAAAAAATATATTCTTAGCCAAAAATTATTATATTATAAATTGTAAACAGAATATGTTATAAAATTAACTTATTTGTATTTATAAAGTTATAACAAAATATATATTATTTAAATCCTAATTTTTTTAAAGTTATGGTAAAAAATTTATTATAAAAATAATTTAAACTTTATAAAAGTGTTATAATATATTTATTTATAAAAGTTATGGTTAAGAACTATGTAAATAAATTTTTATGTGTTCGTGTTATATATTATAAAATAATATACTTATTCGTAAAAAACGTAATAGATTTTTATCATAACTCATTTATAAAAAATAATCTTCTAAAGTTACGATAAAAATTATACTATTTATAAAAATTGTTATGAAAGTTATTGGTCACTTTATAAAAACTTTTTTATAAAATTGTATATTATAAATTGTATGTTATTTTTTACTTAATTTATAATAGGGTTATAACCTAATATAAATTTTTCTCAAAATTAAGTTTATATAAGTTTTATGATTAAATCTACAACATCTTCTTAGTATAGCATAAAAAAATAGTTGGATCGTACTAACATATTGTATATTTCATAACTTTATTCATAGGTGGATTTAGGATAATTCATACTTGGAAGAGTGAATGAAATAAAGAGATCTTGATAATGATGAACTCGGTCAATAACTAATATATGATGAAAATAAGCTTATGTTAAATATTAAAGAGGTGGAATAACCCAACAAATGTTATCACAATTTGTAATACGAAACATGACATAGAGAAATATTACAATGTTATTACACTTTATTAGCCAAACACATTTAAAGAATTACAATTTTTATAGTAATTAAACTTTTATTGTGTTTCATAGAATAAGTAATTGTGTGCCATACAGGATCTAAATTTTCAAACTACGAGATAAACTTAACATGTTGAACTGTTTACCTGTTAAAGCACTCAAATTCTTTATAAAAATTATAAAAAATAATACCCACTTTCAACAAACCATACTTCTAAAGAGTCACACAGTTGATGTGGGAGATCATGGCATCTAATCTAATTGTGATCGGATAAGAACCAACAATGCCAACAGTGCTTGTATAAGAATTATGGACCCAAACTAAAAGCAACTATGAAAGTTAAAGAAAAGACTAAAATAGCAATGTTCAATGAATAATATTATATACTGAATGACCCAAAAAAGAAAAAAAGAAAAAGTGATTAAAATTTGAATTTAGAGAATTCTAAAATGGGTAAACTATAAAAATAGTCATTTTTGATTGTCTCAAATTACATTTCAGTCACTTATGTTTGAAATGTTACATTTTAGTCACTTACGTTATCGTTTTATTATGAAGTAGTCACTTTGCCGTTAAACTCCGTTACCTTCCTAATGGTGATCCTATGTGGTAGTCCAAATAGGTTTTAAGTGCCAACTTAGATGTCCTATGTGGCAATCCAAATTAAATTTATTTTATTAAAAACCTTTTTTTATCCCAACAACTGGACATCTAAATTGACATTTAAAACCCATTTGGACTGTCACGTAGGACTGCCGTTAGGAAGGTAACAGAGCTTAACAGAAGAGTGACCACTTCGTAACAAAACGGTAACGTAAGTGACTAAAACGTAACGTTTCAAACATAAGTGACTAAAATGTAATCTGAGACAAATAAAAATGACTATTTTTATAATTTACCCTTCTAAAATTATGTTAAATCAGAAAGACTTAAGCTTATAGAAAAGAAAATCCAACTACTATATTTAAGTCCTAATAATTTAGGAATCCAAAGTATAATATTTAATAATTTTTTTTTAAAAAAAGTATATCACATTATTTGGGGCAACGATCTATTTCAAACAAAAATGATTTAACCTGAAATCCAGGGCATATTTTGTTATTTTATTAGTTAGTGGGTCCAAAATTGAAATTGGAAACAGGCAGAATACTTTTGGATTCTCAGTCTCATGCTCATATCAACTTTCTCTATATATAATCTCCTCCATTTGAGTGGTCTTCCAAGCAAAGTTTTATCCCAAGTCTGCAAACTCTCAAAAAACCATGTCAACCTCCTCATCTCAAGTTTCGCAAGATTTTCTTGGAAACTTTCATTCCAGAAAATTACTGCTTTATTACAAACAATCGAACCAACCATCAGCTCCTCCTCCTTACCCTCAGACTACCAGTTTAGACCAAAATGTTTTCATGGTGCTTTCAGTACTCATTTGTGGCATAGTTTGTTCATTGGGGCTAAACTTAATAATCAGATGTGTGCTAAGGTGCTCAAACAGGTCGGCTTCCGATTCCACCAACAACCCTTCAGCCGCAACAGTTAATAGCGGGATCGAGTCAAAGGCACTCAAGACTTTCCCTGTGGTGAATTACTCGGCAGAGATGAATCTGCCAGGGCTGGACTCGGAATGCGCGATATGTCTGTCGGAGTTTACGCCCGGCGAGCGCCTGCGGTTTCTACCCAAATGTAACCATGGATTTCATGTTCGTTGTATTGATAAGTGGCTTAAATCGCACACATCATGCCCCAAATGCAGGCATTGTTTGCTTGAAACATGCCAAAAGATCATGGGGTGTGATCAAAGTAGCTCACCGGAATCATGTGTTCCAGCTCAGGACATCATTGTGCATATTCAATCATTGGAACCTGAAGGTGTGGCGCGTGATATTAGGGGGGTTAGCTGATATAATTCTTTTTCTTTTGGCCGAAACTGGAAATCCCTTTGCCACTCCATCTGAAGGCGTTATATTCCATGAGCGAAGCTCTTTTTGGAGTTTGAAAGGCACCCAATTTACAACTTTAATGTTGTTCGCAAGTTCCATTTATCAAGCAAACCAAACTTCATAACATTATTGTTGTTCAAACTCGAATTCTTTGTTGGAAGATATTTATATAAATTATGAGTTGAATTAAACCAATTCGATAATGATTTATTCAATTTTTAAATGCAATTAAAGAACTTGCTTCATTTCCTCTTCAATTTGATAAAGATTGTTTCATTAAAAGAAACTAAACTATAGAAGAAAAGTAGAAGTAGAACTTTCAATTGGTGCAGTGGTAAAAATAGAGGAGGCCGAGTGACTTAAATAAAAACTTTTAAATAATTTAATGACTATTTTATAATTTTTTAAAATTAAATGACCATAAATTAAAATTATTAATAGTTCAGTGACTTTGATGTAATTTACTCAAATAATTATTAGTGCGCAAGAGTTGATAAAAATGCCTGATTAGAAAGGCACCAAGAGCCAAGCAAAAAGGGAATACAAAGACAAAACTAGGAGCACTCAAAACATTAACCGTATCATGGAGACCCCATTTGTATTTCAACAAAACCAAGGCAAAGATGCTGAAAACAGTGGCTATATTTAATAAACTTATCTAAATATTGATTTCCCAAGATTGAATTCACATGAACATAAACTGCCTGAACCCATCGTATTGAGCAACTTGACATCCAGCAGGTCTTTTATTTAGAAAAAAGAAAACAAAAGGATCTGAAATTTCATAGATGTAGATGCATGAAAATAATTGACAAAGCTGTTGGCTAAAGCAACTTTTGGCTTCTATTATCTTATCAGAATATATTACCCCACTCATTGTTTTAAGTAAAAAAAATAGCATGCTTTATCTTTTCAATTGGTTCCATGTTTCATCTTTCAAAAGGGACCCTTTTCTATTAATGCCTTGAAACTTGGCTCTTAAATAAAAAGAATAAAACCAATGTGATGCCTTCTAGAACACATTGATCAAGTAAACATATCCTCCATGAGAACCACTACATTAACCAGAATTGTTTACAATTAGCATATAGGAAGGGGAAATGATTTTCACTAAACTAGAAAAGCAATAACTTGCCTCCACTACTAGATTGTTAATTGGTTCACATGAATTTAATGGAATATATTAAGAAGGATTAAATTGAATTATAAATTTTTAAAATAATTCAAAATGCAATTTAACTCTGATACTAAATTAAAGAAACTCAAACTCAATCTTAAAAGTTAGCTTGTAAAGTGAAAAACCTAACAAAATATATATTACACTTTAGCACATTAAATATTTGGATTGATTGTAGATCAAAATCCAAACAATAGTTAACAGTGTTTTTCCATAAACAAGAAATATTTTTATTAGTTTCCAATAATTGAGTTTTGCCTTCCCTCTCACCCTTTGCACGTGAAAGGATATGGATTCATTTAGTGATAACTCATGTTTGTGTCGGCTTCAAAATTTTTCAATTTGTGAGCACACAATGGAACAGTATTGAATAATTGACCAATATAAGTATGTATCAAGTCGATATAGTTAAAGTTCTGTTCTATTTTTATAGTTTATTTTTGTGTGCAAAAAGAGTTATAAGTAAATGAGTCTCAATAATATAATAAAACTTAATGATTATTTGTGTTTCGGATAGACAAAAACAATTCAAGTATTACAAGATATCAATTTTTATGATGCTCAATATGGGAACAAAGATTTGAAATTTTAGATTTAGATTTCACTCAAGGGAGAAGCTAGAAAATTTTTTTAGGGGGCGGAAATTAAATTGTAATTTTTACGATAGTAAAAACACAATTTTATTATTTTAATAGCCTCTATCTTTATAATTTTAAAAGGATTAAATCAATTTTTATCATTTTAGGGGTAAAGTGTAATTTTACCTTTACTAATTTATAATTTTAAGAATCTCAAAGGGCTTAAATAAAAAATTTTCTATTTTAGGGGACTGAGCACCCTACCAGCCCTTAGTTTAGCCCTTATTTCACTTATTAGGTAAATAGTAAGAATGAAATACATACATTATGAACAAACTAGTTGAGATTTGATATGATATATATTTGAAAAGTATAAAATCATGGTTTTGTCAGAATTAACAATATTTTAAGAATTTCAAATTTATTACTAACAAATATATAGATTTGAGAAATTGTCATAAATGTTACATTTCTAACTATTTTACTACTCAAGTTTTAATATCCAAATTCTCAAAATTTCCAAAGTGATCCTTTATCAAATAATTTATGAATATTAGAAAAGGCACGGAGAACATGGGAAAATTTGTTTCAAATGAAATCCAACTCTTAGAAGAAATCTCATGTGCTAATATAGACATAGCTATCTGACTAAATGTTTTTAATAATTGCTCTCTTAACTGTCGAAACTATTTTTTTTGAAAAAACAGGGATCGACTTTATATTTTGTAAAGAAAACGAAAATTGGGAGTTTGCCACCAATCTTTTTTGTTTAGGTGTGATCGGATTACTAAGAAGTTTGGTCATTTTAATAAAACATTTTGGTTTACTAAAACAACGATTTTGGTCTACGAAAGTTGAGAAAACGAGTTCGGGGGTCGGTTACGTGCGAGGAAGGGTTAGCACCCTCGTCACGCCCAAAATTGGTACCTAATCGATTAATTAACGTCTTAATGTCGAAAGTTGAAAAGATTTTAAAATAAATTTTTAAACACGATCCATTTTTTATGCATGTTTAGATAACTTGAAGTGAATATTGAGATTCTCTTATTTCGAATAAATAAAACATCACATCCAGCACGTAGGACACAACATTTCAAACCTTCAATATCAAAATCATCTCATAATTCCCAGAATTTATGCATTGAAAATTTAAAAAGGATATTCGGTCGTTCGGTCAAACGATAAATCGAAACCCAGCACGTAGGGCAAAATTTCTCGAAATTTCCAAACACGAAATATTGCCTTGTTAAAAAAAAGTCTTGAATAAAAATGCAATAGTATGAAACGATTAAGATTCTCTTGTTTCGAAGAAATAAAATATCACATCCAACACGTAGGACACGATATTTCAAACCTTCGATACCAAAATCATCTCATATTTTTCGAAACTCATGTTTTGAAATTTTAAAAAGGATATTTGGTTGTTCGGTCAAACGACAAATCGAAACCCAACACGTAGGGCACAATTTCTCAAAATTTCCAAACACGAAATATTACCTTATTTTGAATAAAACGAATGTACCATTTATATGGTCTTTGAAATGACTTTAATGAAATGAAAATAAATGACAATATCGAGCATGGCATAATAATTTATGAATGAATGTCATAATAATGAATCACGAATACATGAAAATATGAATAAAGAACTTTAATACATAATGGCAATAATCATATAACACAAGTAATTTGGGCACCCACATTAATAATCGAAAAGAAATAAAATGAAAGATAACAATTTAAATAAACAATGAGACAATTCTAAATAGATAATAGGTATGGAAAAACAAGTTTAGAATAGATACTATAAAAACGATTTAAAGTAAATGGTATAAAACAATTAGAAGCCATTAATATTCAAGATAACAAAATAATATATATAGGGCAACCTAAAATAAAGAATTTATAAAATATTTGAAGATGGCATGAAGGAGTGTAATGTAGATAATAAATGAAAAGTAAATTTAAAATGAATAATATATACAAAAGATATATATATATATATATAAACAATTTAATATGGGTAATATATGAATTCTTAGAACAAATAATGACAAAGAAGCTTATAATATCTAATAAAAGAATTTAAAATAATTAGCATGTGAAATAATGTGATTAAATGACATATAGGAAACTTAAAATAAGTGTACAGGCCCGTTTGACCAAGACCCAGACCCAACAGAAGCCCACTAAAGACCCAAACAACCCCAGACCCAAACTAACCAGAACCTATCTAATTACAGCAGCCCATTTCAAACCCTAAAATGAAAAGAACAACAAACCCTAGCTGCTGCCTCCCTGTCCCATCCACCACCGATGCCTGCAAGCACCGCCACTGTGCCACCGCCCCACTTGCACCTGCAACATTAAATGTGGAGAATAGACAGATATTAAAAAACAAAGGCATGTAAATGGCTATTTAAAGCCGAATCCAAAACCATTTGTACATTCGGCCTTTTGTGAAATAAGAAACAATATTAGACTTTTAAAAAAAAAATACAAAGCAAAACAGAAACCCTAGCAACATCAAAAGCATAAAACAGTCCAAACAGAGAATAAAAAAGCTAATAGCCGAAGGTGATTCTCATCCTTATCTTCCTTCTCTTTCTTTTTTTAACCTATTTTATCCACATATACATATATATATGCTTTAAAAATAAAAAATATAAAATTTTTTACCTTTTTCGATCTCCAACCACCGTGTACGGTGGCCGACGCGATGGACGGCGCGGTGGACGGAGACCGGTCTGGCAGCAGAGACCTGGGGCTAAGAGAAAATTGAGAGAACAATTTTTGTTTTTTTTTAGAAAAGAGAAAACTGATTTTTTTTAAAGAATTTGGGCTTATATAGTGACATAATACGGTGCCGTTTTGGGCCTCAACTCACAGCGCCAAAACGAAGCCGTTTAGGCGCTGACCCGAGGACCCGACCCGTTTTACCCTGGGATCCGCGTGTTTTTATTGTCTTTGGGATATTTACGCCCCTAGTCCCTCTGCTTTTCCCACCTCCTACAATTGGATCACTTTCCTCTACTTTTGTCTTTAATTTGGCCCCATGACTTCGGCCTTCGATTCACTATGGTCCGCGACGAAATGGTGCGCTTTGAGGCTTTGGAATAATCTCCTGATCGGCCCTCCTATTTGCTCGCGTGTTCAAGTCAGTCCCCCTCTCTTTTATTTCTTTTAAATTTGCCTTAAAAACTCTATTTTCAATCCAAATTCGTCCATTTTTTTTATTTTCTATTTTGAGTTTAATATTATTCATAATATTATATTTTATTATTATTATGTTTGTATTTTTTTACTTATTAGCATCCTATCATTATCATTTTTACTTAATATTTATGAATATATATATATATATATGTTATGTAGTATTATTAATAATTTAATATTATTATTTTATGTATTTTTATGTATTCTTTTAATATACATTAAACTCCATACTACATATATATGTATTAGTATTATTACGTATATTTATTCTTTTTAGACATTACATATATTTTACGTATATTATGTACATATTTTAATATATTATGTGTATATTTTGTTTTGTATATTATATATATCGTTAGTGTTATTAGTTATATGTATTTATCCCATTTCGTGTACATGTTATGTATATACATTCAATATTATCATATATTTATTTTCAACATATATTTATACATAGTAATATTAATATTCATCATCTTTGTAATTACTATTATCATTGTATTATTACCTTTTTACTACCATTATTTTTTATACATATATATATCATTATTTGCATTAATACCATTTTATTACTATTACTTTATTACGGCTACTACTAGTATTACTATTATTTCTTTATTATTTTATTACCATTATTATTTTTTATTTTTTTATTTTATTATGCTACCCTTATTTTTACTACTATTATTATCATCGCTATTATATTATTAGCATATTATTTTATTATCTTTATTAATACATTTTTACCTTTTGTCAACATTGTTATTGTTTTGCTATTTTATATATTACTTATTTATTTATTGATTTGTTATTAAGTTTCCTTTTACTTATTCTTCTTATTCTTATTTATTTTTATCATTTTATTATTTTTACCTATTATTCTCTTCTTCAATTACATAGCTTGTTTATTTCTTTCATTTTTTGTCATTCATATTACTCATTTATTAATATGCTTGTTAAGATCATGATTTATTTCTTTTTCACAAATTTGCGTTATATCATCCTTTACCCAACAAAAATAATCCTTTCATAAATATAATATTCCGTATTTAGTAATTCGAGGCAATCGTGCCCTAACTTACTGGGTCTCGATTTTTTCTCATTTTAAACGGAATATTCTTTTAAATCACAATACGAGTCTTAAAAAAAATGCTTATTTTCGGAGCTTCGAGGTGTAGTGCCCTAACTTACCGAGTATGACATTTTGATACCTTGAAATAAGATCTTTTGCAAATAAAGGCAATGTTCGGTGTTCGGAAATTCGAAGAAACGTGCCCTAACTTACTGGGTTTCGATTTTCCTTGTTCACCCTAACTAACCGAATATTCTTTTAAAAGAAGTTAAAATACATCGATTTTAAATAAAAGGCAAGCCCATTCTCAAAAGTTCGAGATGCCGTATCCTAACTCATTGGATATGACGTATCGTTGCCTCGAGACGAGAATGTCTTTAACATTTTGATGTTTATTTTACAAAAGAGGGACTGTATTTCGAAGTCTTTCAAGTTCTCAATTTTCGACAATTAAGACACTAATTAATCAACTAGGTACCAATTTTGGGCGTATCGGGCGTGCTAATCCTTCCTCGTGTGTAACCGACTCCCGAACTCATTTTCTGATTTTTGTAGACCAGAGATTCTTGTTTTAGTAAATCTTAAATTTTATTAAAATGATTAATTTGAGGTGACCCGATCACACCTCATCAAAAAGGATTGGTGGCGACTCCCTTTTTTCGTTTTCATTTTCAAATCCAAGTCGATTCCCATTTTCCAAAAAATGGTTACGACAGCTTGGCGACTCCACTGGGGATACAAATAAGAGAGTCAAGCCACAAGTTGATTAACTTTTATCTTTTTATCGAAAATTGAAAATTTGGTTTTGAAATACGATCCTTTCATTGCATTTTATCAGCTATTTTTTGTGATTTATGATACAATACCTGCTGCGTTGGTTTGAGTCTTTAAATGGTTTTGCATATTGCATTGCATGACCGCTGTGGTCACACCCCTTTAAATGGGAGTGAGAAACTACTCCTTCGTGAGGTTTTCACCTCCACGCAGGATAGTGGATCGCTTTCGGGATACATCTGTACCTATGTCTTCGTGAGATTTTCATCTCCGTGCAGCCATAGGGAAATGTATTCCCCTGAACTGAATTCGATCTATATGAGCCTATAATGGGTGAAGATCGAGGAATCTGCTGGTTCAGGTACCCTTACTCTAGAACCAAACCCCATGTAGCGAGCCTTAAGAACCCATCCTAGGTAGAGCCGCTCCGAAACCCTAGTGGTTACCTGAGCAAGTGCTATATTTATTATTCTTTGTTTGCTTTGAACTGTGTATAAATTACTGACTTGCTTTGTTTTACTTTGATTGTATTTGCATGGCATTTTCATCATTCGGTTCCTAAATAGATAGCTTATCATGGAAAAGGGGTTTTTTGATAAAGTAGTAGACAACGCGGCTGTCTGGATATGGGCTGAGACAACACAACAAGAGAAAGGTGACAGTCTTACTGAGGGGTACGTGTCAGAGTTATAGAATTTTACTCGGACCAGCGTAACTCAGAATAATCTCCAAGAGATGAAAAAAATTTGGGGTCAGTGGGATGACGAGGTCAAACGGCTATTCTATTGTCATTACGGTGATTTACCCTATTTGCTCGATGTCAAGGTAGATGAACACTTGTTTCGAGCCCTTGCCCAATATTGGAATTCTGCTTACAGTTGCTTCACTTTCGGGAAAGTAAATTTGGTACCTACTATAGAAGAATACACGACCTTGCTTCATTGTCCAAAGATTGAGTTGATGAATTTATGCGGACACTGCTAACGTCCCGAGATTTTCAAAAAGTCGATGAACATCACAGGGATGAGCGAACAGTGGGTGACAACCCGGATCAAACAAAAAAGAGATTGTAAATGCATTCCTCGGAGGAACCTGAAGGATCTAATCTTAGCGCACCCCGACGTAAAGAAAAGGGTAGATGTCTTCGCCTTGAGCATTTATGGATTGGTCATCTTCCCAAAAGTTTTAGGACATGTAGACGAGGCTGTTTCCGACCTTTTTAACAGGCTTGGTAAAGGAACTACACCTGTACCCGTAATCTTGGCTGAAACTTTCAGATCATTAAATGCTTGTAGAAGAGCGGGTGAAGAGAGATTTATTGGATGTGTACAGCTCTTGCTATCTTGGTTCCACAGCCATTTTTGGAAAGTGGAAAAGGTCTCGTATCGTATCTTCTCTGAAAATTACTCTCCGCTGAAAGAGTTAGTGGCTACGCCGAGGCAAGATGATGTTACAAAAGAAAATTGGATGACGGTTCTCCAAAATTTGCAAGAAGAAGATGTTGAATGGAGAGCCCCGTGGATGGTTCCTGATGAAATATTATACCGATGCGGAGATTTCGATTGGGTTCCCTTGTTAGGAGTATGGGGAGCTGTCGGATATGCTCCTCTGCTTGCATTAAGACAGTACAGATCCAAACAATTTACACCACCAACATACGGGTTAGCCCAATGCGAGTTCGTGTTCACAGGGAATAATTACAAAAAGAAAGTTCGCGAGATATCAAATGCCTGGAACCAGACTCGTAGAATGAAGAAGTTTGCTGCCAATCCCATGACTACTCCTAAGTACGACCGATGGTGGAATCAGAGGATTAACGACAACATCCCTACATCAGATCAAGGGAATCCTCAGTCGATAGAAGAGCACATAAAAGTAATCCTATCTGAGCTAGAAATCATCAGGCAAGATTTCGAGAGAAAGAGTCTGGAGCTAGAAAAAAGGATCGAGCAGTTGGAAGAAGAAAAGATGCAGTTAGGGTTAGATGTCAATGTCCAGAAACTAGAAGCTGAAAAACTCAGAAAAGGGAAAAACAAGGCTGAAGAGGACTTGGACAGTTTGAAAACGGACTATAAGAAGCTGCGCAGATTAATGAGAACCGCTGGGTTAGGAAAAACATCCGAACAGTGGCGACATAAAGTTAAAGAAGAACAAAGCAAAGCCAACCAGTGGGAAGAAAAATTTCGCGATGCTCAAGCTCGAGAAGGTGCTCTGGAAAGAAGTTTGGTAGAAAGCCAGAATGAGAAAGAGGGGTTAAGAATTCGGGTATCAGAGTTAGAGAGGTCATTGTATCAGTATCGCTCGCGTAACTCTGTAATCGAGTTGAAAGCTAGTCAGAGCAGAATTGAAGAATTAAAAGAGAATATAGAAGAACTCAAAACAGCACTGCAAAATCATGAACTTCAGATTGAACTCCTTGAAGTAAATAACGAGCGATGGAAGGAGCAACTTCATCAATCTCAAGACCAAGTCAAGAGCAGGGACTACGTCATGGACGAAGTTTTGACTCAGGTGCGAGAAGCGGCTGATCACTTGCAAACATTAGCAATACAAGCCGATGTGCTGAGTTTAAAATACGAGTCAGAATCAGACCGAGGTCGAGAACTAGCTTGGCTTCTTAGGCAGGTCAATGCCTTAAGTATCAGGGCCAAGCCTTATATGTAATCTATTTTATGTAAGGAAACTTGTTTTCTAGAAAAGTTACTCTAATGAAATCGAATTGGAATCAACACTTTTTTGCATTCATTGCATTCATGCATCAGCATTGCATCATACGCACTAAAACTCACAAGAAACCCTAAAAATCATGGCAGTTACTCTAAAACATCATTACGGTACAAGAGGAAAAACAAGAGCAATGGACCAAAGGTTAGAGAGATTGGAACAAATGCAAAAAGAGATGCATGATCAATTACAAACACGTATGCAAGAACAGCTTGCCAAAATCCAGCAAGATATGAAGGACCAGATGTTGGAGTCCCAGAAAAGCATGATAGACCAATTAACTCGTCTATTGGCTGGCGGATTAGAAAAAGGGAAAAGCCTTTTGATCAATGTGGGAGATGATAATGAAGATCCTACCTACCTTCCGGGTTTTGCCCCAGCGGATGTTCAGACACAACTTGACATGTACCCTAGAAGGCCATCGGTCACAATTAAACCCCAACCATTTCAGGTCAGTGTTTCGGCACTGATGAATTATCAAGCTGGCTAGGGCTCCAATCTGGGAGATAACCCGACTAACCCTGTGGTCCTCAATCTCGATGAAGTAACAAAAACGGAAAAGACAAGGGTAGAACTCCCGAAAGAGCTTGAAGAAAGGTGTAGATGGTTAGAAGAAAAATTTAAAGAAATGGAAAGCATCGACTATCGTGGTAGAATCGATGCTAAGGAATTAAGTTTGGTTCCGGACCTGGTACTCCCTCCCAAGTTCAAATCTACGGAATTTGAGAAATATAACAGGACTAGCTGTACCGAAGCTCACATCACTATGTTCTGCAGATGAATGGCAGGCCATGTCAATAATGACCAACTATTAATTCATTGCTTCCAAGAAAGCCTGGTTGGGGCCGCTTCTAGATGGTACAACCAACTGAGTCGCGCCTAGATCGGTTCATGGAAAGATTTAGCACAAGCCTTCATGAAGCAGTACGGTCATGTGGCAGACATAGCCCCTGATAGAATCACTTTACAGAATATGGAGAAAAAGCAGAATGAGAGCTTTAGGCAGTACGCCCAATAATGTAGAGAGGTGGCCACACAAGTCCAACCCCCTCTGTTGGAAAAGGAAATCACTATGCTCTTCATCAATACCCTGAAGGCACCTTTTATTAACCACATGCTGGGTAGCGCAACCAAGAGTTTTTCGGACATAGTAATGTCTGGAGAAATGATAGAAAATGCCATAAGATGTGGGAAAATAGAGGCTGGGGAAAACGCCAAGAGGTCAGCTCCGAGAAAGCAAGAGCACGAGGTGAATAATGTGAGCTCATATTCGAAATCGATCACCGTAAGCCAACCAAGGTCGACAACTACTGGACAGTAGGGCCCACCCAGACAAGAGCCCAACACAAAACAAAATAGGGAGAAACTTCAATTTACGCCCATTCCAATGACGTACAAGGAGTTATACCAAAGTTTATTTGATGCACATGTCGTGTCTCCCTTCTATCTGAAGCCAATGCAACCTCCATACCCCAAATGGTATGACGCAAATGCCCAATGCGAATACCATGCGGGAGCCACAAGATACTCGATAGAAAACTGTACCACTTTCAAGAAATTTGTTGAAAGACTCATCAACATGGGGATTGTGAAATTTGATGATACATCCAGTGCAGAGAATCCATTACCTAACCATGGGGATAAGGAAATAAATGTGATAATCGAGAGTTCGGGAAAAGAAATTAAGATGAATATTGCAGAAGTGAATATCCCGTTGGAGGAAATTTGGAAAAAAATGGTGGAAAGAGGGTTGATAGCACAGAATTCAAGGGTCAGACCTCGAGAAGCGAAGAATTATTGTGAGTTCCATGATCAAGAGGATCACGAGATTCAGAAATGCAGCGAATTTAGGGCTTTGTTACAAGGATTGATGGATAATAAGGAGCTGGAATTCTTCGAATATGTTAGGAGCCCGGAAGAAACAGATGTGTGTGCCTCCGAAGAAGGATCGATGAAGGGTGTTTACAAAGCCAACCACCCAGTGGTTATCATATCACGTCCGAGAATGAATGAAGCCAGGGCACAAGTTGCGTCAAAGGTTGTGATCCAGAAGCCCGTTGTTTTCCCTTATAAAGATAGCAAAAAAGTACTGTGGAACTATAGCTGCAATGTGACATTCCCGGGGGGAGACCCCGATTAATACATCAGATAAAATTCAAGACGAGGGTTTTTATAAGTGCAGCGGAAGGCGTTATACCCCAAATACAAAATTCGAGTAGGTTAAAGGAAAATCATTGGCAATTGAGCAAAAGAAAGAGAAGCCGACGGGACCTGAACTAACCGTTAATGAATCAGTGACTGAAAAAGAAGCAAAAAAATTCTTAAAATTTCTAAAGCACAGTGAATATAGTGTCATAGAACAGTTACACAAACAGCCAGCTCGTATATCGGTACTGGCCTTACTCTTAAGCTCCAAAACCCATCGCGGCGCATTGATGAAGGTGCTGAATGAAACTTATGTTGCTAACGAAATCTCTGTAAACAAACTGGACCGCTTAGTCAACAATATAAGTGCCGACAACTTTATATTCTTCAATGACGATGAGGTACCGCCAGGGGGCCTAGGATCAACTAAAGCTTTGCACATCACGACTCGCTGTAAAGGGTACACGTTACCGGGGGTATTGATTGACAATGGGTCTGCACTGAATGTCCTACCCCTATCTACGCTGAATAGGTTGCCAGTGGATAGTTCCCATATGAAGACATGCCAAAGTGTAGTGAGAGCATTTGATGGCACGGAAAGGAAGGTAATGGGGAGAATTGAAGTACCCCTCTTAATCGGGCCGAGCACGTACGAGGTAGATTTCTTGGTCATGGACATTAAGCCTTCGTATAATTGCCTATTGGGGAGGCCATGGATACATTCAGCAGGGGCAGTCCCTTCATCGCTGCACCAGAAGTTGAAATTGGTAACCGAAAGTCGATTAATAACGATCAATGCTGAAGAAGACATCATCGTAGCAATAACCAGTGATGCCCCATATCTAGAGGTAAATGACGAAGCAATAAGTGTTCTTTTCAATCTTTGGAGTTCGTGAACGCGACATTCATTACCGAAGGAAATAGGATTCCAATGCTTAGGTTATTTGAGACTACAAGAATGGGAGTATGACTAACTGTTGGAAAAGGGGCCCTACCCGGAAGAGGACTCGGGAGATACCTCTAGGGAAGGATTAATGTACCAATGATGAAGGACAAACAAGACCGTTTTGGGTTAGGGTTTAAGCCGGACATGAAACAAAGAAAGAAGGAACTTGAGAAGAAGCAAGAAAGAAGGAGAACGCGATTGAGCGGGAGAGAAATCGAATGGGAACCAATGACCTTTCCCCATATATCGAAGAATTTTGTGTCTGGAGGGGTCATTCACTCCGAGCGGAAGACGTCGAGAAAGGAAATCGTGGAAGGAATGATGGAGAGTTTGGACATCAACGCCATATATGAAGAAGGAACTGGGGTAGAGAATTTGTCGGGCATTCGCCCCTATGAGCCGAGAAGTGTTCTGAATAATTGGACTGCAGAAGAGATTCCTGTAGTCTTTAGAACTAACTCAGAGTAATGCCCAAAACACACTTATTGCTCTAGGCCTAGGATCAGGTACTGTTAAGATGTGTAGACGCCGTTGAGGCTAAGAAAATCTTGGAAGAAGTCCATGAGGGCGTCTGTGGGACACACGCTAATGGCTTTACAATGGCCAGGCAAATTATGAGGTTTGGTTATTAT
Organism: Gossypium arboreum; assembly: GCF_025698485.1. Classification (NCBI taxonomy): domain Eukaryota; kingdom Viridiplantae; phylum Streptophyta; class Magnoliopsida; order Malvales; family Malvaceae; genus Gossypium; species Gossypium arboreum. The sequence continues at coordinate 4,606,953 of NC_069073.1, read as the reverse complement.
TGGTCCACCATGAAAGGAGACTGTATTAACTACGCCAAAAGATGTCATAAATGCCAAATCTATGGGGACAAGATTAATGTGCCTCCTTCACCTCTACATGTCATGACTTCTCCATGGCCTTTCTCGATATGGGGCATGGATGTGATTGGGCCAATTTCGCCCAAAGCCTTAAATGGGCATCGTTTCATCTTTGTGGTCATTGACTATTTCACCAAGTGGGTGGAAGCCGCTTCATATGCCAATGTAACTAAATCGGCAGTTAGCAAGTTCTTGAAAAAGGAAATCATTTGTTGATATGAAATACCAGAAAGGATTATATCTGACAATGCATTGAATTTGAACAACAGCGCGATAGCGGATGTCTGCAGCCAATTCAAGATCAGACACTACAACTCGTCACCGTATCACCCGAAGATGAACGGAGCAGTTGAGGCAGCTAATAAAAACATCAAGAATATTGTGGGGAAAATGACTGAGACTTATAAAGACTGGCATGAGAAGTTTCCATTCGCCCTCTATGCTTATCGAACATCTGTCAAGACTTCTAACGGGGCAACGCCTTTCTCATTGGTCTATGGAATGGAGGCGGTTTTACCTATCGAGGTCGAGATTCCTTCCCTCAGAGTTTTGTCAGAAGTAAAGTTAGATGAAGCAGAATGGATCCAGTCCCGATATGGTCAGTTGAATTTGATTGAAGAAAAGAGGCTAAGGGCTATCCGTCATGGTCAAATGTACCAAAAGCGAATGATGCGAGCTTACAATAAAAAGGTTCGTCCCAGAGAATTCCACGAGGGAGACCTAGTATTGAAAAAGATCCTGCCCATACAAAAAGATTTCAGAGGAAAATGGATGTCTAATTGGGAAGGACCTTATGTGGTAAAGAAAGCCTTTTCTGGAGGAGCATTGATATTGGCCGAAATGAATGGTAAGACCTTACCCAATCCCGTGAATTCAGACTCAGTTAAGAAATACTTCGCCTAAAAAAAAGGGGAGGGAAAGGTCAGGGTGAAAACTCGCAAAGAGCACCTTGAGACCAAATGGATTTTGAATTGAAAACCCGTAAAGGGCGATTCAAATTTTGATCAAAGGTGGGGCATGCGGTAGTCTTATGATACCTCAATCAACAAAGGAGGAGAGGTGTTACATCTTGGGGCATCTACAAGGGTACTCTAGATCCCCTGAACACATATTGGGCAAGAAGAGAGTCCTCAAGAAGTTAGTACAGAGAAGCTCACACTGCGATATCTGGGGCACTTATTCCCTTTCATTCATTTTGTATTCCAGAAATGTTTGTTGACTGTGATTAATCTATTCCCTTCAAACGTTGTTTCTGATAAATTTCAGTTTTGTCATTGTTATGATCTTTTTCAAGCATTTTGCATTGAAATGATGATTAATGGACTAAAGCCATTTTCGCAAAAAGAGTTCTGCATATTACTCTGAAATTTTTTAAATAGTACAGGAACCTGAAACAGGACTATTATTTAGAACTAACCAAACTCAAAGATTGGAGGCATTTGAGAAGAAAGAGTTTAAATTGGGACTACCTCTTCGGGTTTTCTATTCAAAATTTGAGGTGAACAAGAAGACAGGGTACCATTTCAGTGAAAGAACCTTGATGAACAAAGAGCAATGGCATTAAAAGGGATTCACGCTCACAACATGTTGCACCCATACATTTATAGATAATTCATAACGCATCTAATTAGGAGCATTTGGTTCATTTTGATCATAGCATCCTAATTCTTTGGCATAAGCATAAATACATGGAACTAATTCTACAGGTCATGTTCCTAGAATCAGTGAATTCACCAAACCTTAACCCCCTAAGCAGTAGGGTAACAGGTTGAATTCACAAGCCTTAACCCCCTAAGCACTAGGGTAACAGGCTGAAGATATAGATCTTATCACCCTAAGTAGTAGGGAAACAAATCAAAGGTAACGAGCTTTAACCCCCTAAGCAGTAGGGTAACAAGTTGAAGTTTATAGATCTTATCACCCTAAGCAGTAGGGAAGCAGATCAATTGCTTTCCTGAAGTTGTAGTGAAGCAGATTCAAACCACCAAGCCTTACCCCCCTGAGCAGTAGGGTAACAGGCTGAAGATTCATAGATCTTATCACCCTAAGCAGTAGGGAAATAGGTCGAAGATGATGAGCTTTAACCCTCTAAGCAGTAGAGTAACAAGCCAAATTTACAGACCTTGACCCCCTAAGCAGTAGGGTAATAGGCTGAAAATTACAGATCTTGTCTCCCTGAGGTCGCAGTGGAGCAGATCGAATCCAGCAAGTCTCATCTCCCTGAAGTCGTAGTGGAGCAGACTGAAGATTTACAGATCTAACCCCCTAAGCAGTAGGGAAACAAATCGAAAGTGATGGGCTTCAACCCCCTAAGCAATAGGGTAACAAGCCAAATTTTCAAACCTTAAACCCCTAAACAGTAGGGTAACAGGTTGAATTTACAGATCTAAACCCCTAAACAGTAGGGAAACAGATCAAAGATGACAAGCCTTAACCCCCTAAGCAGTAAGGTAGCAGGCTGAAAATCAAATGTCTTTTCCCTGAAACAGCAGTGGAGTTGATCCAACCACAACAGATCCCCTTGAAGTTTCAGTAGAGTTAATTGAAGTCACATGTCTTATCTTCCTAAAAATTGTAGCAGAGCAGACTGAAGATAGCAAATCTTATTTCCCTAAAAATGCAGTGGAACGGAGTGAAGCTAAATAAACAGGTCTTATCTGAAGTTGCAATGGAGCACATTGAAGATACTTGAAGGAAAGAAGCGCTAAGGAAAGTCAAGACTCAACGTGGCTGGGCCAAACAGGTCTTTCTTGAGAATCTTTGCTTTATTCTCGTTACACGACAACAAGCAAAGAGGGGCAGCTGTACAGGCCCGTTTGACCAAGACCCAGACCCAACAGAAGCCCACTAAAGACCCAAACAACCCCAGACCCAAACTAACCAGAACCTACCTAATTACAGCAGCCCATTTCAAACCCTAAAACGAAAAGAACAACAAACCCTAGCTGCTGCCTCCCTGTCTCATCCACCACCGACGCCTGCAAGAACCGCCACTGTGCCACCGCCCCACTTGCACCTGCAACATTAAATGTAGAGAATAAACAGATATTAAAAAACAAAGGCATGTAAACGGCTATTTAAAGCCGAATCCAAAACCATTTGTACATTCGGCCTTTTGTGAAATAAGAAACAATATTAGACTTTAAAAAAAAAATACAAAGCAAAACAGAAACCCTAGCAACATCAAAAGCATAAAACAGTCCAAATAGAGAATAAAAAAGCTAATAGCCGAAGGTGATTCTCATCCTTATCTTCCTTTTCTTTCTTTTTTTAACCTATTTTATCCACATATACATATATATATGCTTTAAAAATAAAAAAATATAATTTTTACCTTTTTCGATCTCCCGCCACTGTATGCGGTGGCCGTGTAACAGACGACGCGGTGGATTTGAGACCGTCCGGCAGAGAGACCGGTCCCAAGAAGCAGAGACAGAATGAGAGAAATTGAGAGAAACAGTTTTGTTTTTTAGAAAAGAAAAACTGATTTTTTAAAGAATTTGGGCTTATATAGTGACATAATACTGGCCACGTTTGGGCCTCAACTCACAGCGCCAAAACGACGCCGTTTAGGCGCTGACCCGAGGACCCGACCCATTTTACCCTGGAATCCGCGTGTTTTTATTGTCTTTGCGATATTTACGCCCCTAGTCCCTCTGCTTTTCCCACCTCCTACAATTGGATCACTTTCCTCTACTTTTGTCTTTAATTTGGCCCCATGACTTCGGCCTTCGATTCACTATGGTCCGCGTCGAAATGGTGCGCTTTGAGGCTTTGGAATAATCTCCTGATCGGCCCTCCTATTTGCTCGCGTGTTCAAATCAGTCCCCCTCTCTTTTATTTCTTTTAAATTCGCCTTAAAAACTCTATTTTCAATCCAAATTCATCCATTTTTTATTTTTATTTTGAGTTTAATATTATTCATAATATTATATTTTATTATTATTATGTTTGTATTTTTTACTTATTAGCATCCTATCATTATCATTTTACTTAATATTTATGAATATATATATATATTATGTAGTATTATTAATAATTTAATATTATTATTTTATGTATTTTTATGTATTCTTTTAATATACATTAAACTCCATACTACGTATATATGTATTAGTATTATTACGTATATTTATTCTTTTAGACATTACATATATTTTACGTATATTATGTATATATTTTAATATATTTTGTGTATATTTTGTTTTGTATATTATATATATATCGTTAGTGTTATTAGTTATATGTATTTATCCCAATTCGTGTACATGTTATGTATATACATTCAATATTATCATATATTTATTTTCAACATATATTTATACATAGTAATATTAATATTCATCATCTTCGTAATTACTATTATCATTGTATTATTACCTTTTTACTACCATTATTTTTTATACATATATATATCATTATTTGCATTAATACCATTTTATTACTATTACTTTATTACGGCTACTACTAGTATTACTATTATTTCTTTATTATTTTATTACTATTATTTTTTTTTTTTTTTTATTTTATTATGCTACCCTTATTTTTACTACTATTATTATCATCGCTATTATATTATTAGCATATTATTTTTATTATCTTTATTAATACATTTTTACCTTTTGTCAACATTGTTATTGTTTTTGTATTTTATATATTACTTATTTATTTATCGATTTATTATTAAGTTTCCTTTTTACTTATTCTTATTCTTCTTATTTATTTTATCATTTTATTATTTTTACCTATTATTCTCTTCTTCAATTACATAGCTTGTTTATTTCTTTCATTTTTGTCATTCATATTACTCATTTATTATTATGCTTGTTAAGATCATGATTTATTTCTTTTTTCACAAATTTGCGTTATATCATCCTTTACCCAACAAAAATAATCCTTTCATAAATATAATATTCCGTATTTAGTAATTCGAGGCAATCGTGCCCTAACTTACTGAGTCCCGATTTTTTCTCATTTTAAACGGAATATTCTTTTAAATCACAATACGAGTCTAAAAAAATGCTTATTTTCGACGCTTCGAGGTGTGGTGCCCTAACTTACCGAGTATGACATTTTGATACCTCAAAATAAGATCTTTTGCAAATAAAGGCAATGTTCGGTGTTCGGAAATTCGAGGAAACGTGCCCTAACTTACTGGGTTTCTATTTTCCTTGTTCACCCTAACTAATCGAATATCCTTTTAAAAGAAGTTAAAATACATCGATTTTAAATAAAAGGCAAGCTCATTCTCAAAAGTTCGAGATGCCGTATCCTAACTCACTGGATATGACGTATCGTTGCCTCAAGACGAGAATGTCTTTAACATTTTGATGTTTATTTTACAAAAGAGGGACCGTATTTCGAAGTCTTTCAAGTTCTCAATTTTCGACAATTAAGACACTAATTAATCAACTAGGTACCAATTTTGGGCGTATCGGGGGTGTTAATCCTTCCTCGTGTGTAACCGACTCCCGAACTCATTTTCTGATTTTCGTAGACCAGAGATTATCGTTTTAGTAAATCTTAACTTTTATTAAAATGATTAATTTGAGGTGACCCGATCACACCTCATAAAAAAGGATTGGTGGCGACTCCCGTTTTTTCATTTTCATTTTCAAATCCAAGTCGATTCCCGTTTTCCAAAAAATGGTTACGACAATAAGTATTATATATAATAGCGTAAAATAAATGGTACATGTATAATCTCCAAAAAAATATGTATGATAGTTTAAAAATAAATAAATAAATATATATAATAATAATAATAATAATAAAGAATAATATTTTAAAAATGTGCAAAATTGATCTCAATGTACATTATTATGAAGTGATTTAAAATAAAACAACTTAAAATAAATAAAACTAAAACAGTTCCAAAAAAAAACTGAATAAATAAACTAATAGATAAATTAACAAGCTTGGACTAGGCTAAGATCAAGTTAAAATTCAAGGGAAAAATTATAAATAATAAAAATGGGCTATTGGGGACCTAGTTGAAACACGCTGAAGCACATGAAGAGTCGATTAGGAAATTATCCCTAGCCCCTATGCGCTGCGTTTCAAGATGGACTAAACTGAAGTAGACATAAAATATGCGGTGAAATTTAAAAGAAATAGAAAAACCGATGAAGACCAGATTGTAGCGCCCTGAAAATAGAAGGACCGAACGCGCAATAAACCCAAATGGGTAAAACACGCAGATCCCCCCATGGATCGGGCCGGGTCGCGTTCGGGTCTACTCATACGGTGCCGTTTCAGTGCTGGTGCCTTTGGTGCAAAACAGCACCGTTTTGCACTGCTATTTAAACTAAAATTTTTCATTTTTTTTATTTTCTTTCCTTTTCTTCTACAAAAACAGAGAGAGCAGCCCCCCCGTTTTCTTTCTCGGCTAGGGTTTCTTAACCCATCATCGCTGCCGCCATGAAACCACCGTAGGTGGTGATCAGCGTCTACAAAAAGGGGTTGTTTGACCCCGATTTTGGAGCGCTCGAAGGCCGTATTCCTTTAGCCTATGAACCCAAGAGAAAAGATATCATTTTTCTATGGGAGTTGGTTTCAACGATGGAGCAGGAACTCCGACGACACGACTCCAAGGTTGGGGTAAGTCTCCTTTTCTCTTTTCTTTTTGTTTTTTGTTTAAAACAGAAAACAGGAAAAAGAATAAGATGAGATTCAACCTTTTTTTTTATTGCTTAAATCGTATGTGTAATACAATATTTCGCGTTTGAGGCTTCTTATAGCCGAATACAAAAAAAAATCTATTGTTTGCTACTGTTTGGCTCTGCTTTTGCTGTTTTCCTTTCTTTACCATGTTTGCAGGTCCATAGAGGGTCAACGGATGAGGGAGTTTCCACTTCCGTGCAAGGGGCGTCGATCCTCGGGCGGAGTACGCTCTAAGGCACTCGGGTGGTGGCTACGGCGCGAGTGAGGCTCAGAAACCCTAGGGTTTCTGAGTTGGCTTAATGTTTTGGGCTTATTGGGCCAATAGAGGTTGGGTTAGGGATTTTGGGTTGTGTTTGGGCCATTGGTAGATTGGGCCTACTTGGTTGTAGTTGGGTAGTGTAGTGGGTTTGGTGAAGTTTGGGCTTAGGTTGGGTAATTCAGGCCTGCTAATTGTTTGCAATTTGGACATTAGACTTATTAATTTTTGGGTTTTGTTATTATTATTGGGTTTTATAAAGGGCCGGGCAAATTTGGGCTCGTACATTAACAATAAATAACTATTCAAATGGATGTATTTGAATAGTCACCACTTTTAATTAATAAAAGTTTTTTTTATCAAAAATGGGCCTAAAGGTCGCTATCTCGAATTAACAAGCATCAATAAGTACAAGCCCATGGATATCGCGCGGATACTCCATGTTAAAAGGAAAGGTACAACGTTTGTTAATAGCAAGTTTACAAAGGCTATCAGCTACTCTATTGCTCAAACAAGCAACCCACTCAATCTTAAAATCGATGAAAAAGACTCCAATAACCCGAAGATTTCTTTCAATCAAAAACCAAAGATCGAAATGTCCTCTCGACGAGACTTAAATTGATTAACTAAACTTGCATAATTGGTCTCGAACAAAGCCCTTGTGATGTTGTTACGAGCCCACATAATCCCTTCCCTTAAGGCTTCTGCGTCAGCCCATTCAATATACATCTTATGGTCCAAAAAGACTGCACAACCTTCTAACACAAAACCATCATGGTCCCTCGCAATAATCCCGATTCCAACTACCGAGTCAAAAATCTCCGCATCAATATTAATCTTAATGGCATTATTTGGGGGCTTGATCTACCTATGGGACCTAGAGGGACTGGGGTTCATTGGGGCATGCGATAGATTATGGATCCTAAAATCATCCCCCAAAGTCCTCGCCAACTCCCAAACCCCCTAAGCATCATCCTTCTTGCCCCAAAACAGAGCATTATTATGGCCATTCTAAATATTCCATAAAATCGTGATGAGATTCTCAAATGCCTTAAGATCCAATAAGCAGGTGACATCCTCAAGCCGATCAATACCACTCTCAAAGGGAGAATCAAGTAAGCGTCCGTCAAGCCTACCAAAAGAAAGAACCGTACGGGCCTATTTTCATTCCCAATTTCGCATCGATGGCAAGTGCGATCGAAGTCATGGAAAATCGAGGCCATTTTAACATTAGTTGGGAGTAAGTTGTGACCAACCCTCCATGCAAAGATACGGATTTGGAAAGCACATGGAGTTTCCAGATAGTCCTCCCGAATAAGCAGTGCGGCCCATAACCCATCTTCTTAAAAATAAGCCAAGAATAGCCAGATTTTGATGAATAGCACTCGGACTTGTTGTGAAACTAAACAATTGGATCCAGTGGACCATGTTGAATAGTCGGTAAGGCACAAATATGATCACACAACCTATTGCCATAAAGCTCCTCCACTTGATCTCTGTCCCACACACAAAAGTTACACCTCCACAACTCGCTCACCAAACCATCCCAAATGCCATTGAAAGAAGCCTTCAACGAATTACCATCAAGATCCTCAAAGCCCCATCAGTCGGACCCAAACCTAGCAGTCATGCCATTACCTATTTGGCATCCAAACACGGTCTCAAGTGCTTTAACCATGTGCAGGATACTCATCAAAGAGAAGGAGGGCTCATCAACTGTCTGAGGGTAGAGCACATCCCAATCCAAAAAGTACTTAGAGCATAGAACAAGGTAACATAGAGTATCCTTATTATTGATGATTTCAAAAACTAATTTTTATATATTCAATAAAAACATGTCACTTCATATTTTTAAAAGAATTTTTAATTAGTATTATGTATTTTCTAACACTAAATCAATTCTCTTTAACAATATTTTAACTCTTGCCGCATTGATTAATTAAATAAAAATAGCAAATAAAAATAACGCACGTTGATGGTGTTCTTTTTGTTAAAATAGGTTTTATGATTTAGAATCTAGAGTTTAATACTTTGATTTTAGGGGAAAATGGCTAGAATAAGATATAGGGGTGAGGTTAAGGTTTAAGTCAATTAAAATTTAGGGTTTTATTTTTTTAAATAATTTTTTAGATCTTAATCTTAAATTTTTCACACACAAAGAAAGATAACTTATTATATATTTTAATTTAATATCTTTAATAGTCATTTTCATTACTATGGTTACATTCGAATCTTAACATATACTTCATCATTAATTTTAATCACACTACTACAATAACTAGTTTCACCACCATCTAAAAGCAACCTAATTTCAATATTTTTAAGATGTTACAACAATATGAGACAAAAACAAGTGCTACCTTTAAAATTAGCCTATCCTTGATCTATCAGTTGTATATGAAAATAAACATAACAGAAGTAAAAAGGAAGTGTCCCCACAGTTCTTTTGACAACTTTGGTCCAAAATCTATAATATTTTTCTAGTGTATTAAGTACTTTACAGGTTATATAGATGGTTCTAAAGCAATAACTTAGTACCATGACACATTCAAACCAACCTTTTTTAACCATTTATTGCTTTCCATGAAGTACCAATTTGGCAATTTTTTTTACAAAAAAAGCATGAGTATTTTCAAAAGATCTTGTAGATAATCCAGCTCTAATCGCAGCCACTAGTAAAAGCTGGTTTATTTTAGTTCTATTAAAAGAAATCAGATTATTAGACTACTTGCATAGGTGAAAGATTTGATATGATCTGATAGCATTGAGTTGCAGGCTGTATAATATTTCTGATAACAACCCACCGTATGTATATAAAAAAATTGCAAGTAACTTATACTAGTTTGACAACTAAGATGAATTAGTCATCAATTATTGTTGTAAACCTGGCCTGCACAATAGCATGCAAGAGCTGGTCGAATAACTATGTAATACACAGTTGATAATTGTACTTTCTCCATTTGCTGGTTAGAAACCTATTCCACTACTGTCCCTATCATGCTCCTGTGAGGCTCAAAAACTATAGTTTTTTTAACATTAATGTGCTTGGTGCTTTAGTTTTATCAAGTTTTTAAACATATCTTCTTCCAATATAGAGTATTCCAGGATTCAAGCGCGGCTGTGCCAATAGTTACTTGTTGCAGAAGTGGAGATTCATAGTTCCAGATTCATGGAAAAAAGACAACATGGTACGGTATACAGTTCATGTCCTTGATAGCTATGAGTCAAAGGACATCATGGTATGTTTTATCGAAGGTTTCAAGGCAGTTTTATTTGTCTCATCATAATTATATATGTTGATGTGCAAAAGAATTACGGGATATAATAAAATTCAATGATTGTGTAAGTCCTGTAATGATGAAATCAATTCATTGAGCATTAAGGAATGTAAAACAAAATATTGATTTCTATAAACAATTTCTACAATAATTTTTATAGGAAACTTCGTGACTTTTAGAAAATAAGAGATATAATCTATCGTTCTTTCAATAATCTCCTCATTTTCAAAAAGAAAAATAGAATTTAATAATTTTGAAAATCAATTGCATAATTGGTATTTTATAATTAAATCTTCATTTAGTGCATGATAAACTATGATTTGAATTGGCAATTCTATTTGATTAATCAAACATATCTCATACAATAATTTTCATATCAATCAACACAAAATATTCCATGATAATATTATAATCTTGTGTTTATGACCTCTTTTCATGGGTTATATTAGAATAAGTCGTTAGGGTTTCTTTGGATGACTGTTTATCATCAATGCAATTGCAGCACAAAACCATTTGGATGAAAAAACTATGTTGAGTTGGAAAAGATAAAATTGCGCCACACCTTAAAATTTTCGGGAAAGGATTGTATGAAACAGTAACGCCACGTTATCTGTATCCCTTTCCAATAGTTTTATGCCACATCAATATTTTTATCCTGAATTTCAGTATTTTAATTTGGATTTGATTTTTTTCAGGATAAAATCCTGAAATTCAAAATAAGAATACTAATGTGGCATAAAACTATTGGAAAGGGATAGAGATGACGTGGCGTCACTGTTTGGTACAATCTTTTCTCTTTTCGGGAAAGGATTGTATGAAACAGTAACACCACGTCATCTGCATCACTTTCCAATAGTTTTATGCCACATCAGTATTCTTATCTTGAATTTCAAGATTTTATCCTGAATTTCAGTATTTTAATTTGGATTTGATTTTTTTCAGGATAAAATCCCGAAATTCAAAATAAGAATACTAATGTGGCATAAAACTATTAGAAAGTGATACGAGATGACGTATGCCACCGTTTCATACAATCCTTCTCTTCGAAAGGATTGTATGAAAGCGATAGCATACATCATCGTATCCCTTTCCAATAGTTTTATGCCACATCAGTATTCTTATCCTGAATTTCAAGATTTTATCCTAAATTTCAGTATTTTAATTTGGATTTGATTTTTTTCAGGATAAAATCTTGAAATTCAAAATAAGAATACTAATGTGACATAAAATTATTAGAAAGGGATACAGATAACGTGGCGTCACTGTTTCATACAATCTTTTCTCAAAATTTTCACTGGTCTCTTTATGTCAAGTTGAAAATTGAAAGCTGCTTGCAGCTCACATACCATTTTTGTCCTCATTCATTTAAAGAATTAATACAAAAACCCGTTGATGGCTAAAAGGAAGATTATTGATTTGTATCATGGATAACTCTAAGATTATAGATTTGTATGTCATCTCTAAATTTTTAAAAATTTAACATAATTGGGCTAATTGAATTTTATATATGGTGAAAACTTTATATATTTTTGTCTTCACATTTCATTAAAGAAAACTATGGAGGATATGTTTTATACAAGTAACACGGAGGAAATTGGAGTTTTGGCCGGTTTGTGTTGGCTGCTGCTGATTGCCAGTTAGATCGTTAGGATTTTTGTCCCTGTGTCCAGGGTAGGGAATAACACCTACTCACAGTGTGCTATGCCTTGTACCTCCACTTAGGCTATTTGTCCTAAGGTTGGTGACAGTACTAACAAAAAGATTGAACATGAAATCCAGTGGAATATTTTGGATTGTCTTTTTCTTTAGTTAGTGGGTCGTGAAGTGAAATTGGAAACAGGCAGAGAGGATCATTAGATTCTCATGCTCATATCTAGCTACCAAAAGAGTAAAAAAAAAAAAAAAGGCAATGACCTATTGATCACTACTTTTAAGCCTTCCAACTTTCGCTATATATAATCTCCACCATTTGACTGCTCTTCCAAACAAATTTCATCCAAACTCAGCAAACCTACTGGAAACCATGTATTCAATTTCAACTTCTTCTACTTCATCCCAACTATTGCAGAATTTTCTTGGAAACTTTCATTCCAGAAAATTACTGCTTTATTACAAACAATCGAACCAACCATCAGCTCCTCCTCCTTACCCTCAGAATACCAGTTTAGACCAAAATGTTTGCATGGTACTTTCAGTCATCTTTTGTGGCATAATTTTCTCATTGGGGCTAAACTTAATTATCAAATGTCTGCTAAGGTGCTCCAACGGGTCGGCTTCCGACTCCATCAACAACACTTCAGCTGCAATACTTAATAAAGGAATCGAGCCAGAGGCACTCAAGACTTTCCCCGTGGTGAATTACTCAGCGGAGATGAATCTGCCGGGGCTGGACGGGGAATGCGTGATATGCCTGTCGGAGTTTACACCTGGCGAGGGCCTGCGGTTTCTACCGAAATGCAACCATGGATTTCATGTTCGTTGTATTGATAAGTGGCTTAAATCACACACATCATGCCCCAAATGCAGGCATTGTTTGCTTGAAACATGCCAAAAGATCATGGGATGTAACCAAAGTAGTAGATCATTGGAATCATGTGTTCCAGCTCAGGACAGCATTATGAATATTCAACCTCTGGAACCTGAAGGTATGGCACGTGATTATAGGGGTGTTAGCTGATCTGATTCTGAAGGTGTTATATTCCACGAGCGAAGCTCATTTTGGAAATGGAAAACCATACTGTCAACTTGTATTCGAATATTCTTAAAAATTATAAAATTCAAGTAAAATGATTGAATATGTAAAGTAATTATCACTGCAAAACTGTTATTAGAAATGCCTGAAAAGAATGGCACCAAAAGCCAAGCAAAAAGAGAAAACATTAACCGTATCATGGAGACCCCGTTTGTACTTCACCAAAATGCTAATTCCAACAGTAAAACCAAGGCACCCAAACAGAGATAAGATGCTAAAAACATTGGCTGTATATAATAAAGTTATCTCAAAATGTAAATATGAATTCATGAAGATAAGTTGCATGCCTGGATCCATCATATTAATTTGACGACACTTTTGTCAAGAATTATTTAGCATATAGGAAGGGGAAATTATTTTTAAAAACAGAAGATTTCTTTGAATCAAGTCCACTGTTATTACTGGAGTATGTACGGTGAACAATAACTTGCCATGATGGACTAATTAATTTTTTTTAAACTGTTATACGAGTTCATAATAATAATAATTTAAAAACTAAGAACTATATCGATCAAAGGGCACAATACATTGACAATTAATAGTTGGCCCGGCAGTAAATCAAGCCACGAGTTAGTTTTTAACTTTCAACAATTGCACCATGCTGCGAAGAGTGCACATTATTCTACCTAAGTTGTCATCTAAAAGACGAGGAAAAACCCAATCCCATGCTTCCTTGGGCCCCAAGTTCCAGGTCAGCCCCACAAAAGTCAAGTATAATCTTTGGTATTTTCTCTATTCTAATTACCTTCTTCACCTAACCACTATTTTACTTCATTCTCTTTTAAGTTTCCTCCATTTTCCTTGAAGTATTGGAAAGTGTTTCAAGGTGCCATCTTCCACACCCTCATGCTCAATTGTTGGAATTAATGTACCATATGATAAATTACTGTTTATTTATGTGATATATATATAACTCCAAAAGCTAGTTTACTAGTTTCTAAGCTAATTTATTGGTTGATTTACTTCTATTTTAGATTAAATTGAAATAAAATTATAAATTTTGAAGGCTAAAGATAATAATTTTATATGTAAGAAAATTTAAATTGAATTATAAATTTTAAATAAATCATGTAAACTTAATACCCCGAAAAATAATTGTATAATAGGTAACCTAATTGACGGCAAAAAAAACCTAACTTCTATACTAAGTTGGAAATTTCGTCTTGAAAAGTCAACTTGTTTTGGTGAAAAACCTAAACAGTGCATAAACTACACTCAGCTACAAGAGTTAGGCATGTATGACGTGAGGCTTTGGAAGTGTGTATGCTAACATGATGATTTTATATAGATTGATGTGTATTTGGGTGTTGTATCCTTGTATCCTTCTTTGAAAAAATTGCAGTTCAAACACAACAAAAAGCTAACAATCATAGTATGGTGTTTTTTCACATAGAAGACAAGACCATTAGTGTTGGAAATTCTACTGCAAATTTGGCTAGAAATAGCATCATTTCAATTTTCAAGTAGCAGTTCCAAGTCACTTGTAAATGTGTAGTATTACACACACATTTCCAGTCATTCCTTTCCCAACTTTCGTGCGTCAGAGGATATGGATTCATTTAGTGGTGTATCTGGTATGAAACAAAAACAAGTGCCTAACTTTGAAATTAGCCTATCCTTGATCTATCACCTGTATATGAAAATTCAAACATAATACAAAAGTGAACAAAGAGGACTCCCCCACTTTTCTTTTCACTTTTTTTCCTGTGTCAAAAGTACTTTACATGTTATATAGTAACAACCCTTGATAGATTAGATTAGATCAACCTGTTTTATAACCCTTATATTGCTTTTCATGCAATACCAATTTGACAATTAAAAATAGCATGAGTATTTTCCAAAGATCTCATATATCATCCAGCTCTAATCTTAGCCGCACTAGTAAAACCTGACTTGTTAATCAGATTATCCTACTACTTGTATGGCTGAAAGATGATGATCTGATCTGATCTGATCTGATACCAAAATAAACAAAGTAAACAACTTGGGGTTTTGGAAACTGATATCTTATTTAAGTGCAAGTAACTTGTACTAGTTTGACAGCTAAGATGAATTAATCGTCGAATGTAAAAGTAATGTTAATTTATTGTTGTAAACCTGGCCTGCATAACAGCATGCAAGAAGCTGATCCAATAACTATGTAATAGCAGTAAAGTAACCCAGTTTATATCTATATATATATATATATATATATAAAGTTTGGCCTTAGCCGAAAAGAAAAAAGGACTGCAAATTGTACTTTGTTTATGCAGCAACTTTGCTGCTTAGAAACCAACTCCACTAGTACTGTCCCTATCATATTATCCTTTAAGGCTCAAAATATATAGTTTTATAAGGGCAGTGCTTGGTGCTTTGATTTCATCAAGTTTTGAAACATCCCTTCTTCACAAGATTTCAGAATTCCTCAGCGGTTGTGCCTGTAATACTTGGCAAATCCGGGTAAAATAGGCACCGGCTAGTGACTAGATGTTCCATGGAGAGAAGCAGTGGGTGGAAACTAGCACGTCGTACCTTTTTTGGCTGCTGGAAAGTTGAATTGGCCTTTCAGCAATATTAAAAAATGGAATTATCTATTGAACTACAAAAGACCTAGTGGGGATCCAACTTGTTGAAAGTCCTAAATAAAATCTTGGAGTAAATTACCCTAAAGAAATATTTCGAGATACACTTTATTCCTTTAATATCTATATCTATCTATATACCTTTATAATTTACATTCTTTTATCTGCCGCGTGTCTCCTTGTTCACACACTTTTTTATTTCTTTTATTTTGATTCAATACTAGGGTGACTGTTTGATCGAATCTGGTAAAAAAATTTCGAGATAATCGAGTTGATAAGTCATATTTTATCATTCTAACTCGATTTGAATTTTTTTTCGATTTGAGTAGAGTCGAATTGAATCGAGTGAAATTAAAAATTAAACATGTCAAATTAAAGTCTTGTTACAAGATAACTAATTTCATCTTAGAGCAATAAATTTGAAACCATATATATTTAAAATTGTTTTCAAAAAAATAAAAAATATTTTAGTATGATAAACTTGAATCATAGTATGATAAACTTGAATCATTATTAACTTATTTAAGTCCCTAAAATTGTTATTCTAGAGAATTTTAATTTTAAACTTTTTATATAGAATTATTTTTGAAATTTTTATAAATATTTTGGATTTAAATAATTATTTTGAATTTTTATATTGTTTGTTGAGAGAGATCAATTTCTTCATTTTTCAAATTTGACAGAAACCAATAGGGTATTTACACCAATCTGTTATTCAAATTATTAGAGTTATTCGAATGGTAAAATTTAACTCGATTCGAACTTGAAACTTGAATTCCGAATAAATCAATTCGATTAACTCAAAATTCAAAAAAAAAAAAATTTTGAATCAAATCGAGTTTTGCTCACCCCTTTTAAAAGGGATGATTTAGGTGTATATAGTGGTGTTTTTTATTACATTGTAGAAAAAATTTAAATTTCATTTTCATTAATTTAATATGTCTAAATTTGATATTTAATTTCTATCTTTTAATTTTTAATATATAATTTGTTTCTTATACTTTTATAATATTATTAATTAGTTTTGAATGCTCTAAATCTACACATTCCTCCTTTTTCTCCTGGGTTTTCTTTACTTTTTTTCCTTACATTCTAAGATTTTAGTAAAATTCTAGTTTAACCTCTATAATATGTTAAATTTTGATATTTAATCTATATATTTTAATTTTGAAATAATTTGATCCCTTAATTTTATAATCTCATTCATTAATCTAAATAATTAATATTTTTATTTCACACGACTACTAAGTAATTTTTTCTTAATTTTAAAATATTACACTAGTGAATTTAACAGAAAATTTTTAACTTTCGTAACAACTAGATTTAAAGTTTTAAATTCAAAAATAAATGAATTGATAAAAATAAAAAGACCAAATTCTAAACCTATGAAAAAACATAGTTTAACTTTCAAAATTTTTAGTAAACATATACTAAACCCGACGCGAAGCGTGGGCGGAAAAAATGTTAATAATCTTAAAATATAAGTCTCTGAGCCCCCTTCTAATTAATTATTTTTCATGTATATATAATCCTTCAATGGAACCAACTCCTTACAGCCCTCTGAACTAAAAACACTAGCAGCAAATTAAATATGACAACTTCAATAACATCAACCCTTTTCTCCCAAGACTTGTATCCAAGAAAATTTCTCCTACATTCCTCTCTTCACCCAATAGAATCCCCTGCAATTTCCCCAGCTCAACAAATCAACTCCCCCATCAATGACAACGTCCATTCAAATGCAGCCGTTATTCTCTTAGTCCTCATTTGCACCATCATTTCCTCTTTGGGGTTGTTTTGTATGGTCAAGTGTGCAATTAGAGGCTCAAGTTCTGTTGCTTCTGAATCTGGTGTGAACCCTTCAGCCAAGTTAGCTAATAAAGGAGTTGAGAAGAAAGCCTTAAATTCCTTCCCTACCATAAAATACGCGACCGAGTTGAAACTAACCAGCCTAGACACCGCTTGTGCCATATGCTTGTCGGAGTTTGCTGCTGAGGAGCGTCTGCGGATTTTGCCAAAGTGCAACCATGGATTTCATTCTCAATGTATCGACACTTGGCTTAGTTCACATTCTTCATGCCCTACATGCAGGCACTGCCTGATAGAAATAGATCAAAAGACCGATAAGTGCAGCCCGATAGGTTCCTTGGAACAGCCTCTGCCGGTGCAAGAAAGCATCATCAACGTTAACGTAGAAGAGAACTGAAATTGTACATAAATACAGGGGGGAAACTAAGCCGGTTTTGGTGTAATGATTAATAGAAATGCCGTCTTAGAAGTTGAAAGTCATGACTAATTTCATATGTGGCTGCTATGCAAAGCTTGCAACTACTGGAACATAGAACTAATTATGGAACACAATTTTCCATTAACGAAATTGCAAGCAACAAAGTGTCGGTTGAACTGAAAATTCTTAAAAGTTAATGGAACAAAAATCCTGTGATTGGAGCAAAATATTCAACAGATCGTATGATCATTCTTGCACAAGGGAAATGCAATGTGGGAATGGCAAAGAGATGTGATTAAATATGAAAAGCAATGAGAAATGATGCAGCCGTTTGGGGTCAAAATAAAATTTTAGAATTTAGCTGGCCAAAGTTAAAAATTTTGTTCAAAAAATTTTAAATTGATTACCTTATAACTAAAAGGAATATTATACCTCTTAGCTAAGGAGGCTAAGGCCACTATCTTCCCTTCTAACTACGCCCCTGAAATGATGTCCGGAAAAAGAAACTAAAGCAAAATAAATAAATTAGGAATTAATGTTAACTCTGGTTAGAATTGCATCTTAGTGTCTGTTACACCTAATAGGACTGTTTTTCTGGACTTCTAGAAACTTTCCTTCACAGCCACTCATGAAAATTCCTCCACTAATGGTCCATACAATAAGCAAGCCAACTCATTAGTTATGTAATTATGATGTCAGAATTACAAGACAACCTAGAACACAGGTAAGATCATGCAAGACGTACCATAATGTCAAAATACTCACACCAATGATGCTCATTTGGCTAGTGACCCTTGATCCCTAACCTTTGACCTACCAATATGGCCCACCACGTGACATTACGAGACAAGGAGTAATCCACTAGATAAACCCATGAGCACAAAGGGGATCAATTCCATCATCTTCATTCTTCTACCTTCTTCAACCTCCTCCTCCTCCTCTTTCTTTGATGGCTCTCTGCCTTACATGAGTGAATCAATCTCATCCCTTATTCTCATTCTTTTCATTGTTGATCCTTCGTATCGACAATATCAAAAGCTACATGAAATTGAATTGTGATGATTAGTGTCGAAATCATTTTTTAATTTTGAAAAAACGGGATTGACTTTAAAACGAAATATGGAGTCGCCACTAATTCTTTTTGTTTAGGTGTGATCGGATCACTTAATAAAATATTTTATTAAAATATTGATTTTGGTCTACGAAATTCAAGAAAACGGGTTCAGGAGTCGGTTACGTACGAGGAAGGATTAGCACCCTCGCAACGCCCAAAATTGGTACCTAATTGATTAACTAATGTCCTAATGTCAAAATTTTAAAAAGATTTAAAATGCAATGCCATTTGAAAATGTTTGATTATACTTGAATTGGATGCCAAGATTCCCTTGTCCCGAAGGAATAAAATATCATATCCAGCATGTTAGGACACAATATTTTAAACCTCGATACCAAGGTCATCTTATAATTTCTAAAATTCATGAATTGAAATTTTAAAAGGATATTTGGCTATTTGGTCAACAGAAAATCGAAACTCAGCACGTTAGGGCATTATTTCTCGAATTTCCAAACGCACAATATTACATTATTTTTTTTAATTCAAGAAAACATGGATGAAATTTCAAAAGGATATTTAGTTATTTGGTCAAAAGGAAAATCGAAACCCAGCACGTTAGGGCACGATTTCTCGAATTTTCAAACACGAAATATTTCCTTGTTTTGAGAGGTTTTTAAATGAGAGTGATTATGAAAGCGGTGAAAAAAAATGTATTTGCTTGGTTTGTTTGGGGTAAAAGACAATCGATATCGGGCGAAAGTGGGAATTAAAATCATGATACAATAGCAAGACCTAAAAGCATAATTTACATGCATAAAATAATTTATGAATACAACATTATACAAATGGATGACAAGGATAATAATATGGCCATACAATTTGAAATACACAACAATAATAATCCTATCTTGGAAAACAAACATTTATAATCAAACATTAATGAAAACTAAAGAATATAATTAATGAGAAGTAACTCAAATTAAAATAAATAAAACATAACAAACTTTCAAATGAAGGTGAATAAAGTTAAAATAAATAATGTGAAAAATGGGAAGTTTGAAATCACCAAAATATAAAATGATTTAAAAATAAATTAATTGTATAAAAAATTAAAATAAGCAACATGGATAAAAATTTGAAATAGATCGAAAAATAGAAATAAATAATATGCAAAATAATATATAAACGAAGTTTGAAATGAGTATTATGTAAGAAGAAAATTTAAGATAAGTAATAGACAAAATAATTTTAAGTAAAAACATTAGTTTAATATAGATAATATACATAAAATGAAAAACTTAATACGAATAATGTACTAATGTCGAAACCATTTTTTTGAAAAAGGAGTCGACTTTGATTTTGAAAACGAAAAGGAAAATGAGGAGTCGCCACCAATTCTTTTTAATGAGGTGTGATCGGGTCACCTCAAAAAGTTGTTGTTTTTAATAAACGATTTTATTTATTAAAACAACGCTTTTGGTCTATGAAATTCAGAAAAACGGGTTCGGGAGTCGGTTACGTATGAGGAAGGATTAGCGCTCTCGACACGCCCAAAATCGATACCTAATCGATTAATTAGTGTCTTAACGTCAAAAGTTGAAAATCTATAAGAATTTAAAAATATGATCCTCCTTTTTTATTAATGTTAATTTTACAAAAATGCTTGAATAAATCAAAGCGGATGCTAAAGTCCTTCTTGTCCCGAAGTAATACAATGTCACATCCAGCACGTTAGGACACGACAGTTTAAAACCTCGAGAATGAGCCTGTCTTTTTCAAAACTCATGCTTTTTAATTTGAAAAGGTTATTTGGTCTTTTGAATCAAACGAGAAAAATCGAAACTCAGAACGCTAGGCCACGATCTCTCAAATTTACAAAACACAGAATATTGTCTTTATTTAAGAATCCCTTTATTATGAATTTTGGTGAAAGTTGGTGAAATATTTAAAAATGATATATGGTGAAATATTTAAAAATGATATACGAGTAGATTATTTGATTATACTTAAAAAAGAAATCGTTTAAAACATGAAAAGGGTCATACGTGACTCATAAGGATATACGTGACTCATAACAACAGATAGTATGCATAAAATATAACATATATAGCCTTAATATTAATAAATCATAAAGTTAATATGCATGAACGATAATATTTATAATAATGCAAATAATAATGATATCAATAATAATAACAACAATAATAATAAATCTAAATTTGAAAGTACATGTAATAAATCTAAATTTTGAAAGTACATGAAATGTAGTAAATAGATAAATAAAAGGGAAGTAAAATGACAATAACTAGGGCAAAAATAAAATAAATAAGCTAATTTAAAAAGAGTGAGTAAATAAATAAATAAAAGCTAATACAAATTTGGTTTAAAAGAAATCAATTAAATAAATAAATAAAATATTAAACAGTACATTAAATAAAATCATCTTTAAAATAAATAACTAAATAAACAAACGGGGTAAAATAAATGAAGAGAGTCCAAATTTAAAAGAATAAGGACTTGATTGTAGTTAAAATGAAGTTTAGGGTCCAAAATTAAAATAAAATAAATGCAAGGATATAAAAAGATTAAATTGGAACCTAAATAAAACTTCAGGTAAGCATTCGAAATAACAAAAATGGAATAAGGGACCAATTCGCAACACGTTGAAAATGCCAGGGAGCAAAGGAGCAAATGTCTCAGGCCACTATGCGCAGCGTTTTACCCGAGGGCCTAAATGACACACAAATAAAATTATAGGGGTTGATTTAAAATATACAAAAACATTCCAAGACCTGATTGAAAAGTGTAAGAAAAACAGGAGGATCAAAACAGAAAATGTCCCATTTGGGATTTAAAACACGCAGATCCCCCCATTAATCGAGTCGGGTCGCAAGTTTCCCCCCCAAACGGTGCCATTTTGAGGTGTGAGGGCGGTGCAAAACTCTGTCGTTTTATACGGCTATTTAAACCAAAAAAAAATTAAAAAAAATCATTTCAGCCTCTTTTTTTTAAAAATAAAACAAACTTTCGAAACCCCTTTTTTCTTTTTTCTCTACTAGGGTTTTAAACCCTAGCCTTTGCGCAGCCGTCGCCTATCTGCCACCTTATACGGTGGCCGACGTTCCTAAAGTCCCCTTTTTAGCCGATTTCAGCCTCCTTAAACCTGATTTAAAGGAAAAATACCCCGAATCCCTCCAAAAAACAAAAAACAAAAAATGGAAGAGAAAAGAACAAAAACTAAGGCCCTTCGCCTCCCTATCCGGGACGGTGATATTTCCGACGAAACTCGAAGGTTTGGCTGCCCAAACTCCGACCGCAGGCACGAGGTGAGCGATTTCTTTATTTTAAAATATGTATCAATATATACTTGCTATGTTGTGAATAGATGTGCAGCATAAAAAGAAAATACTAAAAGGATTCTTACTTTCTATCTTGAGAGTTTTTTGCTTTCAATCTGATTTTTTTTTATTTCAAAAATCCCCCCTTTTACATTCGGTTTTTGGTGGCTTTATAGCTGATTACACTGTTTTCCGTCACTGTTTGCTATTGTTCTCTATTGTACTATTTGTTTGTCTGTCACGTTGCTTCTGTTTCTGTCTCTACTTTGCTTCTGTTCTGTTTCGCAGGTTGCTAGGAGGTCAACGGGGTTGGTGCAAGGCCGAGCAGAGGGGGTCAGGCCTCGAGACCAGGCGCGGGCGGTGCGCTCGAGGCACATGGGGGCAAACGACACCTAGGGTTTCTGCTTCCCTCTTTTGGCTGAAGTTTGTTTAGATCTTGGGCCTATCGGAACGTTAGGGTTTTTTGTTGTTTGGGCTGTTGGGGTTGTAATATTTGGACGGTTAATATTAGAGTTTTATTTGGTTTTATTATTTTTTAATTTTGGTTTATAACGGGCCGAACAAATTGGGCCTGTTACAACTAATATATAAAAATGTTTAAAAGAAATGAAATATACAATTTAAAATGGGGCTCTTAAAATGAACCAATTATATACATAAATAGATTTAAGAAATTGTATATATATATATACATAAATAGACTTAAAAGAAAATAATATGAAATCAATAATATATGCTTAGAATATAAATTATGTATATGTATATATAATAGTTTTAAATTAAACATCATATAATTTGTGAAACATAGGAATATATATAAAGGAAAATTCTAAGATAAATAAATTGTAAAATAAAACAATAAGAAATATATAAATGAAAGTATAAATTAATGAGATTAAAATGAACCATGGAGTATGTGTTTAAATTAAAATACAGTTGTAAAAAATAACTATTAAAGACCTTACATTATATTAAAATGATATATATAGAATTCTTTTAAATTATTTTATTTTTATGAAATTATTAAAATATGGGAATTTTAATTTTATTTCATAAAATATGAATATGTATTATGATATTTTTATAAATATTTTAATTAATTATATGATCGTTTTAAATTATTTATTATATTAAATGATAAATATTTTAAATTTATTTATTTATAATTAATTCAATTTTTATAACAATGCGAAATATTATTTTCATACAGGAAAATATAGTAACATAAGAAATAAAAGTATGGGAATTTTCGTCAAATAAAAAAAAAATTCAGTCTCACTGTGCTAGACCGAAGGATTAAGCTCCAGTTAACTCGACGATCCTTCACTGAGATTTGAAGAATCTCATTGCATTGGCCAATCCCATCCAAACAGCAATGTAGTGACATTGAAAGTGAAATTTGCCTCAAAACGTTCCTCACTGATGCTGATCGGCCGTTCAAATATCGTCATGATGAGCATCCATCACTTAGGATTCTCTTACCGACACACCAACGACCGTCAAGAGGTTGTAGCATGAATTGACTTGCTTTGTTCACACTAGAGGCAATATCAAGTCTAGTTGGGCACATGTACCGTAAGGCTCCAACTATGCTCCTAATGCCTATAGCATATCCTCAATGGGAACACCTAACAATGATGACAATGGTAGAAAGCTAGCCGTTGGTGTAAGAAGTACAGGATTTTCATCTAGCAATCCTATTTTAAGCATCCAATAGATACTTGCGAGTCATCTCCAATATCAAGAAGTAGCCTTAAAAAGAGAAAATTCAACATTCCCCTAAACCACATGCATAGCAAAGAACAAACATGAGCCATTGTTTGTCTGCTTGAACTGATCAGAGCATCAACTCTCGATTCGATTAATTTAATTAAGTTGTCTAGTTCAATTGAATAAGTTATTATAAAATAGAAAAAATTAATTCAACTGGTTTGTAACAATGTACGAATCAATCAATCTAACCCCTAATATGAGGCACTTGTTTGAGCCCATTAGAAGCTTTTTGTAGTTTGCAAAATTGTATATAAATGTGTGAAGATATTTTGACGTCCACCCTGTTGTACCTCTCAATGTTGTATGACAACAAGAATAAATATGATGCTTACTGTATTAGCCTTCACGATAGGACTAAAGGGTGTCCATTTGAGTACTCTTTGGCAACCATTTGAGACAAATGCCTTCAGTATTCCTTCAGACTTAAAAATGCCATTCGCAGCTGACAAGTTCCTTTCTATTAGTTTGAAAACTGCACTGGGTGCACAAGATATTTTACATGGCTGTGAGTCTATCTCCTTGATCCCCCAAGATATTTTTCATGGCAGCGTGTACATCTCCTCCTTGGTTCCCCAAGATATTTTTCATGGCTCCTGGATCCTTAATACCGGCTAGTGACTAGATGTTCCATGGAGAGGTGGAAATTGCCACGTGCTACCTTTTTTGGCTGCTGGAAAGTTGAATTGACCTTTGAGCAATATTAAAATGGACTTATCTATTGAACCACAGAAGACATAGTGGGGGTTGAAAGTCCTAAATGAGTGAATGAACTAATTATCCACAAGAAATATTGTAAGATAGACTTGGTTCCCCTTAATCCTAAAATATAATGGCTCTAACCCCTTTTTTAATTAACTTCTTTTCATGTATATATATAATCCTTCAATTGAACCTACTCCTTCAACCATCTCAACTAAAAACACTAGCAAATTAAATATGACAAGCTCAACAACATCCACCCATTTCCCCCTAGAGTTGCTTGATAGCTTCCATCCAAGAAAACTTCTTTACCACCCAGCTCAAGAACACAAGTTTTCCATCATTAACTACTTCCATGCAAATGGATCCACTGTTCTCTTAGTCCTCATTTGCGCCATCGTTTCCTCTTGTGGGTTGCTTTGTATGGCCAAGTGTTCATTTAGAGGCCCAAGTTCTGTTGCTGCCGAATCTGGTAACCGTTCAACCAAGTCAGCCAATGTAGGAGTTAAGCAGAAAGCCTTAAATGCCTTCCCTATAGTAAAATATGCAATTGAGTTGAGCCTAGACACCACTTGTGCCATATGCTTGTCCGAGTTTGCTGCTGGGGAGATTCTGCGGATCTTGCCAAGGTGCAATCATGGATTTCATATTCTATGTATAGATACATGGCTTAGTTCACATTCTTCATGCCCTACATGCCGGCACTGCCTGCTTGAAACGGACCAAAAGACCAATAATTGTAGCCAGGAAGTGCCTGTGTCGATGCAGGAAACCATGAACATAGAAGTGAACTAGAAATTGTGCATTTTGGTGAAGTGGTTATTAATAATACCATCTTAAGAGGTTGAAAAGCATAAGTAGTTATCACTTATCGGTTTACCATTGAAACTGTCAACTAGTTTCTTCAAGATTCATGTACTGCAGGCGTGCGGCTTGTCGAAGAGTGAAGTAAAACATGCACTGCAATTTTTTTATTAAAAAATTAATCGAGTAAAATCCAGTGATTGGATCAAAATAAATATTCAAGTTCAACTGGTAGTATGATGATTTTTGTCTCTTGCACAAGGGAAATCCAATGTGGCAGTGGCAAAGAGGAACCATTATTTTTATATAAAAAGAAGGGAAAAATCAGTAGTTTAGAAGCACTTTATACTGTTAAGAAACAATATCTAACAAAGCAACTAAAGCTAAATAATTAATGTTAACTCTGGTTAGAATTGCCAAGTAAGGATCTTAAAAGAAAAAAGAGGGCATTAAAGAAAGCAATGAGGTGGGGAGAAGTCAAACCCAGGCAACCTTTTTTCTACTTAATTGGGCTGGCAAGTAATTAGTGCAGAGAAAATACTGGAAGGGGTTAGTTGCCCTCAAAACCTTAATCTCATTGCCTCTTTTTTGGCATTTTTTTATGGGGACACAGTACCCTTTAAGAGTTTAGTAATATCGCGTTTCCTGGTTGCCTTTCACTTTCAGCTTATCCACAAAAGAAGGAAAAAAACAAGAGGGAAATTTGGGAACAATTTCTAATATGGTGTGATTCATGTTTCAACGATCTTGATTCGATTCAGAGAACATTGTATGTATGAGATCAGTTAAGAAACCTCTTTTCCTTTTATAAGAGACGTCTCCAACTTTTGCTAACTAATCTCTTTTTCTTATGGATATGGAAAGAATTTCTACTTTTTTCCTTTTCCTTGTTAAAAAAAATTGTATTTGGGAAATGGGAATGAGAGAATTTGCTAAATTTAGAATTCAAACTTTCAAGCATATATTTAGGCAGTTGTGTATAAATTTACATAAAAATATTTCAATGCAGAATTATATGATTCTCTGTGAAAATTTTACTTAATTGAACTCTCAAACTTGAAAATTGCATCGATTAAATATTTTAAACACTAATTTTTCACATTTATACGTCAACTAATGTTTATTTTTATCTTCCTGATGATTTTATACGCCTAGTTTCACTAACAAGATATTATTTATCTTATATGGCCCATCAATAAATTATTTTTTTTATAAAACAACGTTTTCATTAAATAAATCCTCCAATCATTTACAATAGAAACTAACTGGCACGCATAAACAAACACAAACATAAAAAACAATAAAGGAAAACTAACAAAACCAAAGAAAATAATGTCACCAACTAAGTTAAGAGTAAGTAAAACTCGATTCGATTTGAAAAAATTTAAAAAAAATTAGACCTGATATCAAAAATTGAACATGAAATCCAAAACCCGAGACCGAACCCAAAACTGGTTAAATTGGGCCATGTGTATGAAATTGGGTCGACGGTCCAACCAATAGCTGAACCGGATTGGTCAGGCAATCACTGGCCAAGACTAAACCTATAGCAGCCGAACCGGCCAGACCCATTTATGCAAAATGACAACGGTTAGAGGTGTCAGGGGAAGTAGCATCGACAACAGCACCACCAGGCATGGTGGTTGCGACGGAAGCGATCCGACTATCGACAAGTGGTCGGCGACAGTGGTTCTTCGACAACAGAGCAGTGAAAAAACTAGGCTCCTAGTGGGTATTCCAAATATCATATTGTTTTAATGAATTTAATATTTAATTTGATTTAATATTTATCTAGATAGTATTTTATTAATTCAATTTTAATATGAGATATTAAATTTAATTTAATATTTATCTAAATAGGATTTTATTAATATGATAAATTTCTAGAGATATTTGACCCCTATAAACGTGTTATCGTTTATAGTATAAAATAGCACACCAAAAATATATAGAATTGAATCAGTGGTGTCTGGAAGCGTATGGGTAAAATTGTAATATAGTAAAGTTCTATAGCTATTTAATACCTTTAGTTATTAGAACTCAACTTTTACACTTTACGCTATTTAGTCCTTTTTATCAAATTAGGCATGTAAATGGTAAAATTTCTTAACGAAATTTTTATAAGGCACTTTTATCATGATGTTGGTAATATAATAATAATAAAATAAAATTTCTAACTTCGAATTTGTGGTCCCGAAATTATTGCTCCAATTTCACTAAAAATGGGCTGTTACACTTTCAACCAAGGTCTTACACAATCCCGAAATGATGCCATAGTATATTTCAACCATGGTCTTTCCTTTTTGAATTTATTGTCATGATATATTTTAATCATGGTCTTTTCCTTTTCTCAAATAAAGTAATCCAATCACTAATTCATAAATATGTACATTTAGATATTAATTCACTTCTATAATTTAAATGAACTACTTTAATTGAAATATGAACTTACCTCGACTAAAACGGTTGCAAAAACAAAGCCGATGAATAATCTAATAAATTAGTTTTTCCTCAATTTAATTCCAACTATTGCGTTTCTTGATCTAGATAATAATATTTCATTCAATTAATACAATTCTAACACTTAGATAAGTTGTTTAATACAATTAAGTCCTTCCATTATCATTTTACAAAATTACCCCGACATTTTACCTTTTATACAATTTAGTCAAAACGTGTAATTTAATCACTTTTAAAGAGAAACTCTACTAGCCGATTTTCCTAGGGGTTCAATACAACTCATATCTTTCATCAATTCACCCTATTTTCATTGAACTTTTTCTATTTTCTTAAATAGGCCCCTAAACATTAAAATTATCAAAAATCACTTAACAAAATATTTATATTTAACTACCAACCTTAATAATCTATCAACTAAGTTCTCAAACACTTCCAATTCATTCATGACAAGTCCCTAATTTTTTAATAATTTTACGAATTGACCCCAAGCTAACTAGATTAAACTAAATCGATCTCAAAAACATAAAAATAACTTAAAAGCGAAGCTAAAAAACACAACTATGAAGAACGTTTGCCGAAACTCCTTGGCTTCTCCAATGGTGTTTTATCGGTTTGAAAAGTATCAACATAAAAAAAATAATAATAAATAAATAAATAAGGTGATATGTTTGTTTCTTTTCTTTTAACTTGCTTTTCTTTTAATTATATTATTAATTTATAACATATAATTAACCAAAAAAATAGTATTAGCCGTGTATGCCTTTTAAATATGGAAGAATTGCTACTTAAGCCCTTGTACCTTGATTTATTAGCCATTTAACACCTTTTAACCATTAAAACTAACTTTTATAATTTTTACGATTTAGTTCTTTTCGCTAAATTAACTATTTGAACGTTAAAATTTCTTAACTAAATTTTAATATGACCCTAATAACACTCCGTAAATATTTTATTACGACTCGATTTATAAAAACGAGGTCCTATACCTCATTTTCTAAAACCACTTGACTTTAAGGACATACCACTTGAACCTAATTATTCTTTCAATTAACAAAATTTATTAAATCAAAATTTCAATAATATTATTTTGACTCATAAATATTAATTAATAATATTTACGAACTCACTCGTAGGATTTGTGGTCCTGAAACCACTGCTTCTGACACCACTGACAAACGAGCTATTACACCATAAAAACTCTAACTTCAAATAGATATCCTCAAATGTGCAAATCATTTAAGCTAGGCTTTTTACTCATCCAAAACTCATAAGAGGTTTTTTTGGTTGTTTTAGTTGGAATTCTATCGATTATATATGTTTGATCTTTAATGCTTCTCCTTAAAGTGATTCAGGCAAGGTAGAATGATTAATCGTATAACTTACCATGTACTCAAGTGTTCTGTTTTGTCTTTTAGCAACAACATTCATAGTGGGTAAACCCAACACAATGTACCATGGAACAATACCACTTTCCTCCAGGAATTTAACAAATAGTCCAAGACATTGTTCACCTAAACCGAACCATTATATTTGTGGCAGAACTTATCATCATGGTCATATTTAATGCATTTAATTCTTCTAACGAGTTGGTTTTTAACTTCAACATTATAATTTTTAATTAGACCAAGTTATTGTGATTTCTCATAAGGTAGCCACACCACGAAAAATCGTTTATGAATGTTATGAAAAATTGTTCATTTAATTTTTTATTGACATCAAATCTCTTAATATTTATTTGTTTTCTTTTAATACAATTTACACACATCAAAATCTGAAAAATCAAAGGGACCGATAATACTGACGGACACAAGTATCTCAATTCTCTTTTAAAGATATTACATTTTATAGTCCATAAATGAACAACATTAATAAATGTTAATGCTCACCAAAAAATTTACTATCAATGTTTATTAATTCTCATATATTCTAGTTAATTTGTTATCCCAATTTGTATATTCTTAAATATTATGTCGGTTAAATTAATAGTTTAAGCTTAAGCTCAATTTGATAATTACTGAATTAAATTTAATTTTTAAATTGAATTCGATTAATTTACTGATACTAATGTCTCATTACACCTCACTTGAATTACTCAATTTTTATTTATCGAAAAAGCATAAGAATAGAAACTATTGTTTTAAGAGATAAAATACATATATCATTTTTTAAGCTTAGTTCATGATTTAATCCTTAAAGTATATCTTTTTTAATTTAGTACCTAACTTTTTTTTCTCTGTTTGGTACCTAAAATATCATTTTGTTAGAGTTTTAGTCTATTTTACTAACGACGTTAAAAAATTGATAACCAATCAAATTGTGCCACTTGTCTTTCTTTTGTAAAAATATATTAACTTTAAAAAGTTATAAAAATAAAATAAATATATATAGAAATCATTAAAATACAAAAAAAAATCATAATTAAATATTTTAACCAAAAATAAATCAAAAATCAAGATTCATCTTTTTTATCTTCTCTTTTCACCTCCTCCGTCATCCCAGCCCAAGAAACAGAGCTGATCAATTTCATTAAATAATTGAATATTTTTTAATTTAAAAAAATATGAGTTGGTGAAAATTGAATATTGGTAATGATAATGAATCGTAAAGAAAGAGAAAAAAATAGAACACACCGATTTTACGTGAAAACCTTTTCAGAAAAAACTACGGGTAAAGAAGAAGAAAAATTCACTAATTGTTGAATTCGAATGATACAAAAAAAAAGACGGCTACATCTATTTATAAGTTTAAAAATTTTATTCTAATCAAAGTCTAATGGAAACAATATAGTAAAATTGAAACATCTTATTCGACCCTTGGTCTTCGCCCCATAAATCTCCCTATCTTTTCATTAATTTTTTAACAGTATTTAGATCACACAACTCGATCTCAAATACAAAACACCCAAGTTAAAAACTACATTTTAAGCCTTTGATTCTTTTTCCTTTATGACAAATGACTAGTAAACAGCTAAATAGAATTCATACAAGGATTTGAGTTGAGTCTGACTCAAAACAATTTTGGCATTTACATCTCTTTTAAGTAAATTACAACAAAATTATATTTAAAAAGGGTTTTAAGGTTAAAATTAATGACCACTTGATGATGAATTAAAAATAATATATGTGTTCGTATTATCTCTCTGCACTAGTAAGCTTCATGCCTCCTTCCTGGTTCTAGCAGAAATCCTGAAAATGGGTCCAACACATAGGTTGGATGGATCCAGTTTGATGAGAAAGCCCATTGTGATGAACTTCATCAACTCAGTGGACAAACATCTACAAGCCCTGATTCACCCTTTCACTATAAAATTCCCTTGTGCAGATACAGCTTTTGAATACGAAATTAACCATCTAAGCTGAACCTAAACTCACTCTGCCAAACTATGTCCATTGCCTTTACCACTCAATTTATCCAAGATTTTGTAGGAGAATTCCACTCTAGAAGGTTGCTGCTGCCAAACCCGGAAAACCACCACAATTCTTCACATCCTTACACTACTGCTGACATCACCTTCAATGGAAACCTTGTTGTTATGGTTCTGTGGTTCCTCTTGTGTGCCTTAATTTGCTCACTTGGATTGAAGTCCATCATTAAGTGTACATCTAGGTGCTTGTGTTTATTGACCTCAGAATCCGGAGGCAGCAGCACCACTGCCTCAGCTAACACAGGGGTCAAGCCAAAAGCATTGAATACCTTTCCAACAGTAAACTACTCCGATGAGTTGAAACTGTCAGGGTTGGACTCTGAGTGTGTGATATGTCTCTCGGATTTCGCACCGGGTGACCGGTTGCGGCTTCTACCCAAGTGCAATCATGGGTTCCACGTCCGTTGCATAGATAAGTGGCTAAGCTCCCATTCATCATGCCCTAAATGTCGTTACTGCCTCATCGAGACATGCCAAGAGATTGTGGGGAGTAGAGAGGCAAGCTCGTCAGAACCACCTTCTTCACTGCAACAAACCATTCTGACCATACCACCCATAGCTCCTGAATCTTTCATACATAGCTATAGGTCAATTAGCTTAGCTTAGATTAGCCCCTTTTCTGTTGTTGTTGGTTTAATTGTATCATATGTGTTGAAGCTTAAACATATATACTAGTTGAACCCTTGCTATCAGCTTAAATTTCTTAGTAATTGTCCGTTCATTTGAACATGATATGTACTAGCTAGGCTCCTCATTAGTAACCGATTGCAAGCTATCTTTTTCCTACCCTACTTCTGTTCATAATATATATTATGTAAATTACATTTTTATATAAGCAATGAACTCTACTGCATCGACTTAATTAATTTTTTTTATTGATAAAAAGAAGAGGCTGTTTACTGTTCAATTTTTTTTGAAATGAAAAAATAGACTAAGACACAGCAAGGGAGCAATTTATTAATTTGCTCAGTTATCCCTCATAACCAATAACCCCTCATCATGATCAATACTCCTCAGAAGAACGCCGCATTTATGACAATTGATCGATGGTGTCTCATCTTCTCAGCCTAGATAAGTCTTTAAGAGACTCTCAGAGAATATCTCACGCAACGTCACTTTATAGCCTCCCGTTCAATTAGGAAGGGCTATTGTCATACCCCTCCACCAAAAGAAACATGTCAAGCCCAAAAGGCATCATTGACTCTGTATTGACCCTTTAAACACAATCATCCAACTGGATTCAAACAAAACTTATCACTCATGTTTATAGGAGAACATTATCGTAATGTGAACACATTTCCAAAACAATGAAGAGTCTATTAAGGCTAATTACCTCATACTCATAGTACTCCATAATACGTGTCAATAATTACCCATTACGCATTTAACATGATCAAACACTTATCTAGCCAATATCATACCGGTGGACAATAGGACTTTTTCCTATAAATACCGTGGAAAACTATGGGTAAGAGATCGTCCCTTTTTATACCACAGGGTTATTTCGAGCATTTATGTTTTCGCTTTACCTCTACAAGTGAACCGATCTCCACTGCATCACCTTGATCTCCTTATTCCACCTTGTCTTCCACCCTTATTTACTTTGTATCAATAAGATATTAATATTTTTAATATAATATCTAAAACTACTCATAACACTTTTTCAACTTTCATATAAGAAAATAAAACACAGATATTTTAGTTACATGTGAAGAAAATATTATTTTAATAGATTTTTTGTACATATTCATTAAAATAACCTCAACGTCACATGAACAATGATGATGGATGTTCACATGTGTGTAAAAGAATGCTTAATTAATGTATTTTTATATTACATGAAGATGATAGTTAAGCAACTAAAGATCATTTATGTAGTGTGGGCAGTATTAAATATTAGCCTCGAATGATGTCTCAACTATATTCACAAGAAATTAATGCTCCTGAATTTGTTATTTATTTTCTTCACATTATTTGTGATGTGATTTCTTACTCATTACATAATTAATTACTCAAATATAAATAATATTAATTTGTATTTTCA
The DNA here is from genome assembly GCF_025698485.1 of Gossypium arboreum. NCBI lineage: Eukaryota > Viridiplantae > Streptophyta > Magnoliopsida > Malvales > Malvaceae > Gossypium > Gossypium arboreum. The sequence goes on along the minus strand of NC_069073.1, from coordinate 4,573,542 downwards.
TACGATGCATGAGTTTTTGTATTAATTTATTAAAATATATGTATTTAAAATTTTGTAACATTTAAAAAAATAAATTTTAAATAAAAAATAGGACTTTAAATTAGTGACTAAGTTGAAAGAAATGAAAAATATGTGAAATTAAATTAAATAGAGTTAGAATATAAATAAATATTTTAAAATAGAAGTACAAAAAAATAATTACAAATGAGGGTTGTAGAAACCCATTCCTACCCGGCCCACTAAACCAAAAAATAAAACTATCCAAACTTAAGTCCAAACCCTAGCCCAATACCTAAAACAAAAATAAAAACCCTAGCCTAACCGCCCATGTCAAGTTTATCACCACTTGCCTGGCCACCGCCTCTGCTTCCACTGACAGGTCAAATCTACCGCCACAGCACCTGCAAGCCATTAAAACGAAAGGACAACAAAAATATAAAAATCATGTAATGGCTATAAAAAGCCAAGCAAAAACCATTGTACAGATTCGACATTTTTTTCTTAACAAATACAAAAAGCACTTGACAACTTCTAGATCTAAAACACAAACGAAAGCAGAGATCTTAGCAACACCAAAGAAACAGGAAAATAAAAGTTGAAATACCAAGAATCGAAATCTAAAACAAAAGGTGATATTACATCATTATTATTTCCTTTCTATTTACTTATTTTTTTCTTTTTTATTTTCGAATTTGTTTACCCTCATATACACATATATCATAATTACATAAAAAAAACAAAAAAAAAGTAAAAAAATATCGGTGGCCGGCTTGTTCGCCGGACCTTGACTCCGGCTAGAGGGCGAGAGAGAGGGAATGAGAGAGTAGCTGATTTTTTTTTTTTAAGGAGGATAGCAGAAATGAATTTTGCCCAAAAAACTTGGCTTTTATAGCCTTAAAAAAAGGGCAGCGTTTTGGGGTTCCCTCCCCAGACGCAAAACGACGTCGTTTTGGGGAGGGAACCCGTGACCCGACCTGCCTGGGGAGAGGATCTGCTTGTTTTTTAAGCGGAAGGGTTATTTGCGCATTTAGCCCTTCCGCTTTTTCATGTATCTACAATCAAGTTATTTCTACTTTTAATTCGGCCCTGAATTTTGTCCCGCTTTTCAATTTGGTCCTCGGCCACGCGCTGCACTTTAGAATGGGGGAATATTGCATTTTCAGTACCTCTAGATTGCGCGCATGTTGCAATCTGATCGTTTTCTTTTTTATTCTCTTTGAAATTCGCCCCAAAATTCACTACAGGAAAATAGACTTTTAGCGGCATTTTTTTTTTGCCTTTAATGGCGCTTTCCCAAGCGCCGCAAAAAACGTCGCTATATGCAACGCCGCAAAACTTAGCGGCGTTTTTTCGAAAAAAAATGCCACTAAAGACCAGGACTTTTAGCGGCGCTTTTTTAAAAAACGCCGCTAAAGACCAGGACTTTTAGCGGCGCTTTTCATAAACACCGCTAAAGGTCATAAAATTTAAAAAATAAAATATTATAAAAGTCATGAAAAATATAAAAGTTTAAAATTCATTATCAAAATATTGAGAAGAATAATATCCATGATATAAATATAAATATTTCCTATTAAAATTCTATTAAATTTCATTATCAAATTAAATTTTCTATTAAAATTTTAACTTTAAAACTAAATACAAAAATTAATGAATTTAAATTTAAAATTTAAAATAATAAATTAATAACACAATTAAAATTCAAAAGTTAAAACTCAAGTTATCTTAAATATTAAAATAAAAATAAAAATTTAGAATCAAAACTAAAATAAATAATAAAATTAGATTAAATATAAAGATATCAATAAAATAAGATATTATAATGAAGTTACTTAAATGAAATAAGGACTTAAATCATAACCATGTAAAATATAATATTTGAATATCCATTTCCATGTGAAATATCAACATTGATTATTTAAATTGATTAAGTCGCTAATGAATATTCTATTTTCTAAGTCAAAATTACAATTCATTTTTTCTTCTTTCAACTCAAATAAAAATAAAAGGTTGAAAACAAAACAATTAAATAAAAATAGAATAATTAGTTGACACGAGATTATTATTAAATATATGCAAATATGCAAGTAGACTATTACAAAACTAGGTGTAGTTTTTGATCAACTAATTAGTTGATCCTCTGCAGTTCTATCTATAATCTGCTTAACTAACATACAAACATAAGGCACTCTAATACTTTTTTGCACATAAAATATCTGAAACTCACACCGAATTTGCATTCAAGACCATCTGCAGCAGAAGTCGAGTCCCCGACCATGACCATAAACTAGTGGAACAAGAGTTTTAGTAGTCCAAAACTTAATAAACTAGTGGACAAAAATCTTTAAGGTATAATACAAATTTCAAAGACATCACCACAATACTTAATAGGTACATATAAAAGTACATATCGGCAATACAATGAACAAGAAAATGAATTGAAACAGAACAAATAGAAAGAGCTCTAGGCTTAGTACTTGCTAGATTCACCTAAAGTTTGCACACAGTCCCAATCACCATCAAGATCCTCGACCATCAAACCTACAAGGAAAAGTGAATGTATCACAATTTGATCACATTTCTCAATCTTGTTGGCATATAATGAAATTTGCAAAAACAACCAAGATTTCTATGGTCTTTTTAAAGAGGGAGATCCATCTAGCTTATACTACATTGTTATATGCATATAGTAAAATATTAAAAGTACCCTCAAATAATATAATTTATTAACAATGCAATTACTTGTATATATAAAATATAATACAGAAAATCAACTGAAAATGATGAATATATAAATTTCGTTTGACGTTACACGGTTTTCCATCGATAAAGGTTTACTTTCTTAGAATCCTAACGACAACACAGTGCTTGTGACAGCCCAAAATTGACCCTGGTCGGGATGTGGTTTCGGGACCACAAAATCGAGGCATAAAAATAATTTAAAATTTATTTTGATGCCTATGATATGTGTTAGTTTGTGTGTGACATTTTTTTTGTTTTGATTTAGAGTTATAAAGGTGAATTTCACTAGAAAGGACCTAGTAGTAAACTTTGAAAGTGTGATGGGGAAATGTGTGATGACTAGTTAATCATGCATGCAAAAATAAGGGATTTGCATGTCAAATCTCCCCAAAGGAAGCTTAGTGGCCGGCCATGACATGGTTTATGGGCAAAGAAAACATGTTGAAACATGTTTTGTTAATGCATGATGTGTTAATTAATAAAAAATTAAAGATGTTGGAGAGAAACAAAAAAAAATCAAAAATTTGCTCATCCATCCCCCCCCCTCTTGTGCCGTGAGTGAAAGAAAAGAAAAGAAAAATTTGTTCATCCTTGTTCTTTCCTTTTTGGCCGAAATTACTAAGGAAGAAGGTAGGATTTTTGCACCATCTTTTGGTTTAGAAGAGATCTAGAAGGAGATTTGGCCATACTTGTACCAAGATTAAGGTATGTATGAGGTTGTGTCATGAGATTCATGCATGTTTTAGTTGCTAACTTGATGTTCATGTTAGCCATGGTTCAAATCCTTGTTATGCCATGGAAATGGTATTTGGCCAAGGTTGATATTGTGTTGAAGCCATTGCATGCTAAATGAGAAGCTTGCTAATGATCCATGTAATGATGGATTGACTACTCTTGAAATTTCTTTTTAGTATTCTTGAGTAGGGCATTGAATTCTTTGTTTGACCATGACCGAAGTGGAAAGGGTATGGTTGTGATGTATTCGGCCATGGTGCATTCATGAGCATGGTTTATGCTTCTTGCATGATAGTTAAAATTTGTGTTTTGGATGGTTATGAACACCTTGAAATTCGGCCTTGCACCTATATGTGTATATATGTTTGCACATGATGATTTGGGTATGAAGAAATGATAAATATGTTGTTGTGATGAAAGCATGGAGATGAGTGAGTTCGAATGTTTAACAAAAAGGAAATTTTGTGCCATTGAGTTCTTGTTGTTATGTGTGTGTGTGTATGAGTATTCGGCCATGCTATAGAATTCATGTTGCAAAATGATTAATGTTCAATGTGATGTATAATAGTACTTGTGAATGAGCTTGAGGGTATTTAAACAATTAGACATAAAAAGGGTGGTAATGAGGTTTAAAATTTGTTGAATGGTTAATTGGGTAATGAATGAAGCATTCGGCCATATGGGGTATAAATGGGCATAGGTGTTAAATACCTTGTATTGGAAATTTTGACAAATAAGTAGCAATAAATTAAGATGAGATTGAGTAAATTTTCAGCTTAGTTGTGTTAAGTATTCGGCAATAATCATAATAATGCATGTGAATGCCGTATGTTTGTGTTTGATGGAGAGGTAAATTGTTTGATTTAGCTCAAGAGCAAAGGGGAACTAAATCGGACAAAGGAAAGGAGAAAGCAAACGAGTAGCCGATTTGGAACCGTTCTACCCCAAACAAGGTAAGTCATTAAGCACATGTTTGATATTGCTTAAATGATTGTAAAATCGTTGCAATTGTGTTTAATGAGATGATATATATATATAAATGAAAATGTATGTGTATGGAATGATGACATTGTTGAATGTAAAAGAAATAGTGAAATGTGTAGAAAGTTGCTTTCGGCACTAAGTGTGCGGGCAATACGTGTGTACGGTGACGAGATTGGCACTAAGTGTGCATGCTGAAAATATATGGCACTGAGTGTGCATGCTGGAAATATATGGCACTGAGTGTGCATGCTGGAAATATATGGCACTAAGTGTGCGAGCTCGAAGGGTATGGCACTGTGTGTGCGGGCTTAAATCGCATGGCACTAAGTGTGCGAAATCAAGTATTAAGCACTATGTGTGCGTACTCTATATATATGTATCTCCGATCGAACAATTATATGGAGGGTGTGTCTCCATCGAGTTGAGTATGGACAGCAGATCGGGTAAGTACCTTGAGCTCACGCATTTAATAGGCAATATGTTCATGCTCGGGATTAAGCTTGGTAAGCTTTAAATCTATGTGATGATTGAAATTGTATGGTTGTGGTGGAAATGAGTTAGTATGTGAAATATGAAATGTGGATGTATGACTTGGTATGAGATTGAACCGAAAGGTCCGAGGAATTATGGTATAGTATTGATATGGATGAGTACCTAGCCTCGTTTATTGTTTTCATGTTGTGGTAACTTTTAAATGGATGGTTGTGAATGCTTATGACTTCTGAGTTATAAACTCACTCGGTGTTTTCTTGTCACCCATTCTAGGTCTCTTGGACTCGTATCATTTATGCGTGCTCGGAACCGTCGTTGAAGTCATCACACCGGCTGGAAATCTTTTGGTATTGTCTTCGTAGTTGAACTAGAAGAACATTTGGCATGTATAGGCTATTTTGTTTTGATGAATCGTGGGTTGTAAACTTTAAGCCATGTGAAAATGGCCTATGTGGTCGTTGAGTGGGATGCTAGAACCTATAGCCACGAGTCTTAGAAACTTTAATTTTTATAAGGTGGCCATAATTTGTGTCATGTATGATGGATGATTAGTAAGGCCAAGGAAAGATTCATGAAATTGGCATAGTCTACTGCAGTAACTGTTGCGGACAGCAGCAGTGAGATGAGATTGAAAAATCACTAAAAATAGTAGAAGTAGAATTAAATAGTGAATAAATTATTAAATTGAACCTTGATGAATCTATTTTCATATGGATGAAACAAAACGACCATATGAGCAGTATACTGAGAGATATTAAAGTTCTCGTGAGACAGGGCCAGAACAGTTTCTGGGTCCCCTGTCACGACTTTGAAAATTTACTATAAATTATCCAGAAGGATTTAGAAGTCGTACCTTATATGTGCAGATTCCCCTTTTAGTCTAGTTTCATTAGAAACAAACGGCATGAGCATTGAAGCTCTGTACGAGAAGATATCCAGGTCGTAATGCGCGAAGGTCAGTGTAGTTGACCCCTGTAACATGGGCGAATTTAACTAATAAACTGTACCAATTGGCCCGACCAAAAACTCTAGAAATAAATCCATGGATAGATTTATGAGTCTAAATTCAGGGAAAATTTACGGAATCAGTTTCCAAGTTTTGAAACTCGAGATATGATTTTTAAGGCGACAGTGACACAATTAGCTAGGCTGCCTGGAACAGCAATCAAATATTATCAAGAGAGAAATAAGGGAAATAAGCCCGGTAACACCACGTGTTCAAATCCGGTGACGGTCACGGGTTTGGGGTGTTACAGTGCTCCAGCACATCCCTGTATCAACGAATGGAAACAACGGAAAAGGATTTGGGAAAGACAAGCTAGGTTTCGAAGGCTAATCGCCAGCTCTTATTTCTCCCTAAAATAGATGGCAAACCGTGAAGTATAAATGCTTTCTTTTTCCCGATTAATTTTATGAGATGACATCAACATGGCAATGGAAATGGGAAAGGATGAGAAGAGGCCCAGGATAAATGAATATAGAATTGCAATGTTAGAAAGACCACACAAGATAAAGTGAACAAGAAAGATGATTAGTCGGTGTCACATTTAGTCCATGCAACCGGTTGAGAATCTAACTAACGCAGCCAGTACAAGAAAGACGAGCAGTTAAGCTTTTGGACTGATGAAGTGAAACTCTTAGTAAGTTACAGAATTTTGGAGGATCTAACTAATGCAGGAGACTGGTCTACTCAATTTTCTTGCAAATTTCGACCACCATATTTGCTAGTCTCAAATAACATGAAGAAATTCGATATCAATGCAGAATGAACTGAAAGGTCCCAACAAAAATCCATGAACAAATTGCAGAGAAGAATGCAAAGATATTATCTCTCCTGTTAACCTCTTTAATTGTTGATATAAAGTACATATCGAAAATTTCCCTGAAATCACTGGCCGTCAAACGTACATGCTGATGAATTATAACTAATTTGACCAGAGAAAAATACAAAAACCCCCCAAAAAATGAATGCAAAAAGAAGGGAAACCTAAGCTTGTAATGGAACAATGATAGCTGAGATTCTCTGTTTGAACTGTCCCTTCATAGCATTTATATCATTGATTTTATATTTTTAACCATTCATTGCAAATGAAAGTTAAGAAACAAGACATAAACTAGTTAACAAAACATGAACAAGTGAACCAAATGACTCCTTGGTTTTGAACTTAACCATCTAATTAAATCCCCAAGCACTCAAGGAGTCATTCCTTTGAAAAGAAATCTTGCTACAATCTTCTCTATTCCTATCTCCACTCTCCTATCTGATACCCTTACAATTGGATCTTTCTCTAAAACTCACTTGGAAGAAAAAATTGGACAAAGGAAAAGGGGAAAGAAAAAGGAGGAATCAAATAAAACAGGGACTGATTACATAAGCCTCTATTCTCAGGCTTCACTTCACTAGTTCATGCATGGGTGATTGGGTATGTCAAGTACCTTCATTTATGGCATAACAAATAACATCCATGAAATTTAACCATTTTGATCGGCAAAATACTAGAGACTGAAAAATCCTTGTCGCTAACCTTGTAAAGCATCCATTGAAGTAGCAAGATGAGATGGGCTTAAAAATCAACAAAACAAAGTTTTATTGGACGGTCTTTAAAGCATTTTTGCTGTTCTTGATCAAAATTCTTTCAGTTGATAAAGGTCATAATAATACATAGAAATGCTTAGTCATTCAACATTCACTAGCGAGTCTCTACACGAAATAAAATTAATGCATGCACAATGTTGACCTTTTCAACTTTTAAATTAACACTTCCACCCTATCTTCAGTGTCCCGTGCTTGACTCCAAAACATGAAGTTCAAAGTTGTTTTCTCAAGCATCCCAAAGCAAACGTACCTAGGAAAACGAGGCCTACTACTCAAGTCAGATGAATATTGCAAATAAAGCAAGCATTACAGGCAAGGAATCCAATAGTAGAAAAAAATGGAATTAGGGATTATATTTATATTAAACCATTTAAAACGAACCTCCTCTTGTAGAGCCTTAAGCTTTTCATCAGCAAGTAATGAATCATCCTGCAATTAACATAATATAGAAATTAAAATTCATAGCCGAATAAACCTAATTTAGTACACTGTACTCTTCAATCTACGCTTCTTTAGGGAAAGACATTCAATAACTGAAAATAATTGAAAACATAATAATAATAAAGCAAAGCTTCTTGGCTAAGAATTGAACCTTAAGAGTGGATATAACAGACTGCAGATAAGTGATCTTGTTTTCCATGTCTTCGAGAAGCTTCTCACGTTCGTTGAGAGTAAAAAGAAATTTGTTTCTAATGAAGCGTTTATCGTTAAAAAGAAATTGAGAGTAAAAGGAGATGAGACAGAAGATAAGAAGCGGGTAACCAAAATTTTTTTTTTGGTTGTGAGCGGGATTTTGAAAACGGGATAAAAAATAATAGTTTTTTGTGGCGTTTTTAATAAAATATAGTTCAGTTTTGCTCAAAAACGCCATTATTGCTCAATTTTGATTTTTTTTTTCATTTTTAACATATTTTTTCTATTTTTCTTATAAATTTTTTGTCTTGACATTATCATTTTTTGAATTTTTTAAAATTTTGAATATTGAACTTTTAACTAAAATATGAACTAAAATATTAAATTTTTAAGTTTTTATTTTTATTTTTAAATTTTTATGAAGATTTTTATAATTTTTAAATTATCATATAAAATACAAAAGGAAACTTTAATGAAATAAAATGAAATCGATGAATTAAAAAATACAAAATGACACAATAATACAAGTATTATTCTTCTAAGTATGGTCCGCATTAGTTGTTTAGATTTTTATATAAATGGCATTTAATTATATGTATACACCTAAATTTTAATAGAGATACATCTTAGAATTATATATGAATTTCGGTTTAATGTGTAATTGTAGACGTGAAATTCTAATTGTGGTTTAAATGTATAGTTAAAACTTTAATTTTGATTTAATCATACAAATTTTAAAAATAAATACATCAATATATTTTTCTATTGGATAAATATAAATATTTATGTATGCAATATATAAATATAAAATGATGTTATATCAATAATTGTGTTAATAATTTACAAGAACTGGATCAAATTAAAGTTCATGTATACAATTGCACACTAAACCATTGTTAGAAAAAGAAACATTTAGCATATAAGAAAATATTTATATAATGATAATTAATTCAATATTTTAAAATTAATACTATCTCTTTTATAATTATATAAGAAAATATTTATCATATAATTAAAAAACACTAACTAATCTAAACCCTAAACTCCTAATCCCTAAACATTAAACCCTAAAACATAAACCCTGAACCCTAAACCATGAACCTTGAACCCCTCACCCTTAACCCCTAACCCCTAACACCTAAACCTTAAACCCCAACCCTTAAACTACCTTTAAACCATAATCCCTAAACCCATAATCCATAAACCTTAAAATAGTGAGACTAAGATGAGAACCTAGTTGGTATCTTTAGCGGCGTTTTACCAAAAGCGTCGCTAATGCTTTGGTCTTTAGCGGCGTTTCACCAAAAGCGCTGCTAATGCTGTGGTCTTTAGCGGCGTTTTACCAAAAGCGCCGCTAATGCTCTAGTCTTTAGCGGCGTTTCACCAAAAGCGCCGCTAATGCTCAATTTTTAGCGGCGTTTTAACAAAAGTGCCGCTATTGCTCTGTGTTTTACAATTTTTGCGGCATTTTTTGATAAAACGCCGCTAAAGCCCTATTTTCCTGTAGTGATTCGTTTTTGTTTCGATTTTCGTCCCTCCTTTACTTTTTCTCATTATTTTACTTTAATTTTAATATTATTCATGCTATTGTATTTTATTACTGTTATTATTATATTTTTGTTTATTAGTGTCCCATTATTATTATCCTTACTTATATATATATATTATATATATTGTATAGTATTATTAATAGTTTTAATATTATTGTTTTTATTAATGTATTTGTATGTCACCAATGTTTTCTTTAAATATATATGTATTATGCTCCATATTACGCATATTTATATATCAATATTATATTGTGTATATTTCTTCTTTTTAAGTGTTATATATATATATATATTTATATAGTATGTATATTTTAATATATATATTATGTACATACTTTTAATATCATCATGTATTTATTTTTAAAATATATATGTATGTATACTTATGTAATATCATTAATGGTTGTTTTCTAACATTATTATCATCTCTAAATATATGTGTATCGTATATATATATACTTTAAATATTGTATTTTTCTATATGTTATGTATATATCTTTAGTACTATATTATATATACTTTTTATTTTTTTATATTACCTTACGTATATATTTTAATAACTATATTATATGTATACTATTACTATATCTATTTATGTAGTATTATTAACTGTTATTTTGTTCCTAGCACATATACTATGTATACATTCTTAATACTATATTATATTTCTTAATATCATATCATGTACATGTTATAATTATTTTTACCTCTATTATACTTATTATTAATATTTGTATATACTTCATTATACATGTATATATATCTTCATATATCGTTTTAAATTTCAAATATTTTAGCTTAATTATTATTTCCTTTTCTATTTTTATTCGTTTCTTCATTTATTTTATTTCAGCTCTTATTATTATCATTCACATTTGCTTCTATGTTTATTCTGTTATGCCCGTCAATATCAAAATTTGAATTTATTTACGCATTCTTTATTATCTCATTTTATTGCAACTTATGTTATATTAACCTTGCCCCGAAGAAAACAATTTTTTTCATAAAAAGCGATACTCCGTGTTTGGAATTCCGAGAAAATTGTGCCCTAACTAACTGGGTTTCGATTCTTCTCATTTTACCTAAATAACGGAATATTCTTTTAAATCACAATACGAGTTTTAAAAATGCTTATTTTCGGAGATACGAGGTGTGGTGCCCTAACTTACCGGGTATGACATTTCGTTACCTCGAAATAAGATTTTTCGCAAATAAAGGCAATATTCGGTGTTCGAAAATTCGAGGAAACGTGCCCTAACTTATTGGGTTTCGATTTCCCTCGTTCACCCTAACTAACCGAATATCCTTTTAAAAGAAGTTAAAATACATTAATTTTAAATAAAAGGCAAGCTCAGTCTCAAAGTTCGAGATGTCGTGTCCTAACTTATTGGGCATGATATTTTATTACTTCGAGATGAGAGAGTCCTTAACATTCGTTTTAATTTGTTCAATCGTTTTTTAAATTAGCATTAATACAAAGAGGGATCGTATTTTAAATTCTTTCAAGTTTTCAAATTTTCGACACTAAGACACTAATTAATCAGCTAGGTACCAATTTTGTAAAAAGTATGTGAATGGGTTCATAATGCAATTTATATTTTATATTTTTTTAACAAATAAACATTTTTATACAATTTTCAAATGGGATGAAGAGAATATAATATTTATTCATTTTTATACAAATTTTTTATTTTTGTATAATAATATCTAATTTATAATATTATTAATATTTCTGTTGAATGTTTTTGTGTTATGTCTCTCAAAGGCGCTAATTTCCCTATTTATATGATAGGGTTCTTGGATGTGACGTACTAGGTTGGCTCTCATGCATGCCAACACATACTTTATTCTAAGATTAACAGGTGTTCTTCAGGTGTGGGTTAGCTTGCATGATGATACGAACCCACCATATGGGAGCCCATACAAAGATGTGAACCCTCCATGTGCGAACTCATGTAAGTGAACTATGCAAGCTATCATCATCAGAGTAAAGAGGATCAGGTCAGCCTCAATCGGACAACCGATAGCGAGTTGATAATGGCAAACACCATAACAAATATGATTAAGAGTTGAGAGAAGATGGTGACCTCAGAGAGAAGAAGAATGAAGAGCAGCGAGAGGTGTTGCTCTTCAGCTGGGTGGTAGAGGAATGAAGAGGATTTTAGTGTAAGTTAAGGAGATTTTATAATCGAACCCTATTTCTAAATCTATTGCGGGTTGTGGACTGATTTCCTTTTCGCTTCTCTTTGGGCTCCAATAAGGCGACAAATTTCTTTTTATCCCAAAAAAGAAATGGGTTAATATAACTTTTAGTCCCTGAATCTAATAACGGAATTCATTTAGAACGAATCTGGACATATAGTTATCCTGATCAAATGAACCAGGACAATCATGTGCCTTGGTTCATTTCAAATGTAACTTCTATTAATTATTTTTAAAATTTCTTTATAATTTAAAAATAATTAATTTTTTTTCTGGCATGCTACGTGGCATCTTCTGGTGGTTGTCGTCGACTACATCAGCACTTTTAACTATTAAATGATCAATTGATTTATTATTATTATTACTAAGAACTCAATAAAATGCACTTTTTTTAATGGCTTAATTATTTTTTTTTTTCATTTTTTACCCTTAAGCCTACAATAAGTTATTATATACATTTTATTGTATCATAGTAGTATCCTAGTTGTCAACCATTATCATCTCAACTTAGTATAATTTGAAATCACTGATTAGAATACAGGAATCAAATACATATTTTCTTCTCGTACCACCAAAAAGACGTCGAATTATTGATTGAATTAGGCTTGTTATTATGGGGAAAAATAAGAGTGAATAAAGTGAAGAATGAAACAAAATTACAGCAAAATCAGAGATGCAATACATAGTACATCTCATGACAACATATTCATATGGTTAATAATGTCACAATTGTTAGGCCGTAAAATCAAGCAGATTAAATATGATTTGAGCAGCACCTATGAATAATTAATCTCTTTCTGCAAATGTTGTATTTGGATGGAGGGTTCATCAGTATTGAAATAGAAACTTACTTGAACAACAAGAGTGTGTAAGCTGAGCATTGGGTACAACCAAACTGTAGAAAAGCTCCATCACTCCTATATGCTACTGTAATTAGGAAAACATTGAAAATACCTCTGGGTATAGAGCAGAAGCAGATCCCCCTGTATGTACAGTAGGTGTCCAACACCAAATGGCATGACAACAACGCCCGTCATCAGCCAATCCAGTAGATTCACCTGCATCAAGGATATTCAATGACAAAAGAAACGCCTGTCCCAATGCCATTTCCCAGCTATTTCTTTCACTTGTCCCCATTTCAAACCTATCTTCATTCCATTGTTGACTCCTCAAGCTTCCATTCTGCATGGAACACTCTTCTGCTAGGGGTAGAAAGCTTTCGATTTGCTTAGGCCTACGTACCAAAGTCAAAAAGGGATACCAATGACAAAAACAAATATCACGCCGTTGCCGGGGATCGAACCCGGGTCGCCCGCGTGACAGGCGGGAATACTCACCACTATACTACAACGACAAGTTGTAAGTTATTTTATAAATAAATTACTTAAACAATAATTCAACAGAACAAGTCATTTGCCGCAAGTTCGTAATATACTTGATTGACTAAGGTAAAAATACGTAGTAATAATATAATAAGAAAGTTGTCAAGATTCTTTAACCTCTCTACCTATGAAACCAATATTTGGACGATACATGTCATTATGTAAGCGAACTCACATCTAGAGTATAAATGTTAATCTTAAAATAAGATATGTGTTGGTATGTATAGAGACTTACTTAGAACGTCACATCCAGAAACCGTATTATATAAATAGAAAAATTAGCCTCAAGAGACATATACACAAAAATACTCAACAATTTCGTGTTTTTATTTTTTTTAAATTATTATTTTTAAGACTTGTAAAAACCTTTTTAAAGTTTAGTTAATGATATAGGGACTGATATCGTAAATTTGGTAATCAACTTTAAGTAATGTTGAAATATATGAAATAATGACAAATTAGCAAATTAAAATGTATACTTTAGAATAAAACAGAAGTACCCAACCACGAATCTATTATTTATGCATAAACATTGACTTAAGAAAGAATGCATGCTCAAATCATGTAAAATTGGATAAGTATTTATTATATTAACAAAAATCCCTATATACCAGTGATCACCAGCCTGAATCTTAGATAGGATTCGGGTCGCCTACCCGCAACTCGAATAGGTCCCACCAGACGATTAAGTGTGAGGCAAGCCGTGAGAGGAAAGCGAGGGGAGCTCGCTGACCTAGCTCACAAGGAGAGCTCGCACGAACCAAGGGAAGCTTGCAATCTCGGTTCATATATACTCAAGGAGCTCGCAAAAGGGAGACCACATGGTCTGGCAAGTAACCCAGAGTGAAAAACGTATCCAGCATGGCTGAGTTCCGCTTAGAACGTCAGTCCTAGGAATAGTGAGGTCAAGTCATGAACAGTAAGGTCATATCGTGAATAGTAATAGCATGTATAAATACTCAATGGCGAATCTAGGGGGTTGGCAGGGCCCCTAGCCCCCCTAAAATATAAAATTGCTATTTAGGCCCTTAAGATTTTTTAAAAATTTTAAAGTAGTAAAGGTAAAATTATACTTTGACCTCCCTTAAAGTTATAAAAATTCAATTTAATCCTTTAAAAATTATAAAGATATAGACTATAAAAAATTAAAACTTCATCCGACCCCCCTAAAAAATTATTCTGGCTTCGCCCCTATAAATACCGAATGTTCCCATTAATAAGATACTAAAAAAATTTACTCAACAAATCTTTTATTGCATGATTTAGTGTAAAAGCTAAAACCCACTCATAATACTTTAGTTGTATGAAATTTCTTTCAATAATAAAAATAAGAACATATTTTGAATAACAAATAAAGAACAAAATGTTATTTAGATGAGCTAAAAAATTATGTTATTTGAATAACCAACAAATGGTTGGTTATAATTTGTTGGTTATAATAGTAAGACGCATTTGAATCTCACAAATCTCGAACATTAACAGTAAAATGAACATGTGCAATACAATTAATTTTGTAACTCTATTTAATTTAAAATAAAATAGTTCATATAATAAAGTATATTTTTGACATTTTTAATTTACTTACCAAGTATATAAATTATATTATTATAAATAAGAATTTATAAAACTAAAATTTAAAGTGATTTTTAAATTTATTCATATGTTTCATTGCATTTATATTTAATATTTTGTGCACAAAGAAAAAAATTTACCTATAATTTATTATAATCATAAATATTAATTTTAAAAATTCCTTCTAAATTTTTGAAAAATTCAAACAATTTTCACTTAAAAACCCTAAAAAACCTAACATGTTGATCATGAAATAAATTCATTATTAATTTTGTTAAAATCATAAATTAATTTAAACACAATTTTTTATGTCAATGAAATTAGAGGAAGTTAAAGGAAATGAAATATTTTGATTTCGTTGAAATGAAAAAAAAACTGATATGGAACAAAATGTTGCAGAATGGCAACGGTCCAGTCTTTTAAAATTTTGTTATTTCTGTTTATGAGTTGTATTTTTTTTTTATATATTTTTTGTTACTCCCTCCTCAAGCTTGATCCTTGTCCTCAAGGATCAAACTCTAGATATTTTTGGCGAAGCTCATTGAAATTTCCCACGTAGAGTCTTCAGGAAAGGTATTCGTCCAATCCACTAAAACTTCGGTTATTGCTTGGTTTCCCCTTTTTACCATACGTCTATCCACAATCTTAGTTGGTATTTTCAGAGGACCACCATCAATTGCCACCAAAGGTAGCAATGAAGCGTGAGGGGCTTGACCAATGTGCTTTTTCAGTTGTGACACATAAAATGTAGGATGAATTCGTGACCCAGCAAGTAAGGTCAATCTATAAGCAACTTGGCCAACTTTAGCCTCGACACGATAAGGGCCAAAGTACTTAGGTGATAGTTTTTTTTACTTATCACCCTCCTAATAGAATGTTGTCGCTAGAGTTGTAACCTCAAATAAACTAAGTCCCCCACTTGAAATTCCCTTTCAGACCTTTTTTTGTTAGCCAACTATTTCATCCTCTCTTGGGATCTCTTCAAATGGAATTTGAGTAGTTGTCTGGCCGCTTCCCTTGTTTGCAAGCTAAGATTTACAGTGGCAACTTGAGAGGAACCAACTAAATATGGTTGGTGTAAGAGAGGGTCTTGACCAGAAAGTGTTTCATGAGGGGAAGGTTGTATTGTAGTGTGGTATGCGGTGTTGTACCACCACTCAACCAAGGGTAACCAGCTCACCCAATCACTCAGTCTTTCTCCTGTCATGCACCTCAAATAACCCTCCAAATATTTGTTTAGCATCTCTGTTTGACCATTTGTTTGGGGAGGGTATGCAGTAGATAACTGTAATTTGGTCATCATTTGTTTAAACAGCTCCTACCAAAAGGTGTTGATGAATATCTTGCCTCAGTTGGAAATTATAAATTTAAGAGCCCTATGTAATTTGTAAATTTGACTCAAAAACTCTTGAGCAATAATCACTACAATGAAAGGATGAGATAGTGTTACGAAGTGTCCATACTTAGCTAACCGATCAACAACCACCAGTATGGTATTTCTTCCTTTGGAAATAGGTAATCATTCGCAGAGGCGAATCTAAGGGGCTGGTAAGGGCCCTGGCCCCCCTAAAATGTAAAATTGTTATTTAGGCCCTTAATTATTTTTAAAAATTTTAAATTAGTAAAGGTAAAATTGCACTTTGGCCTCCCTAAAATTATAAAAAATTTGATTTAATCCTTTAAAAATTATAAAGATATAGATTATAAAAGATTAAAATTTCATCCACCCCTAACAAATCTAGCTTCGCCCCTGATCGTTCAATAAAATTCATACTAATAGCAACCCAAGCCCTATCAGGAATAGAAAGGGATTGAAGGAGGTTAGGAGAAGCTGATAAATCTACTTTGCATCTTTGGCATGTTGGATATTCCTCATCAGTTTTTTACATCCCCAAACAAGTCATTGAGATTCTGTGTCTTGTGGCATGTACTCTTGAGTGGCCACCTATTGTTCCAGCATAGAAGTACTAAAAAAGGTCCCTCCTAAGGTCGGCATTGCTCCTAACAACTACTTTACCCTTTCTTCTCAAAATTGTGCCATCCCAAGAAATTTGGAGTGAGCATGGGGTGGTTGTTGTAATTCTTGGATCATGTGTTGTAACTTAGTATCAACCAACACAGAATTCACAATTCTATCCCACATTCCAGACCAAATAGTGCTGACCACACATTGAAATAGTTGGCCCTCTTGTTCATGTGATCTTCTAGACAAAGCATCAACCACAGTGTTTAAGGAATCCTTCCTATATGCAATGGAATAGTCATATCTCAACATTTTTGTCACCTGCTTCTGTTGGTAAGGTGTGATAGCTAGCCTATTAGATAAGAATTTAAGGCTTTGATGGTCTGTTCTTATCAAAATGGACCTCCCAACCAAATATGAATGTCATTTCTTCACTGCTAGTAAAATAGCCAATATCACTTTTTCATAAATTGGCAGAGCTAGATGTTTAACTCCCAAGCTTTTGCTAAAAAATGCTATTAGCCTTCCCTTTTGTTGTAATACAACCCCAACTCCTTGTAAGTTCATTCTTGACATTTTTGGGCCCTAGGCAAAATAATAAATTGGGCCCTTTTAAAAAAATTATAAAATGTAATACAATAAAATAAAATCATACACTAGTAATTTCATTAAAATAACACGTTTTATGACATTAAGAGAATAAAAAAAATTTCTAACAAAATTTAAAAAATATATATTTTTCATTCAATCTACTCCTATGTCATCAACTACAAAAACACAAAAAATCATTAAAAAAAATAGGTTCTACGACCATTTTGAGATGCAAAATCATTAATGATAACATCAACATTAATATTTTCCAAACAATCATTCTCGATTGATAAAATTGCCAAACCATTAAACCATTCTTGTGACATTGATAACCTCAAGTAGGTTTTGATTAACTTTAACTTTGAAAAACTTCTTTCAACTGATGCCACAGTCAAAAGGACTGTTAGAAAATTCTATTAGCAATTGAAACATTCGGATAGCAATATGCAAATTTGACAAACTCAAGACTTTCAGTGGCTGACATGACTTCATTTGGTAAAGTAAATTGCAACACTTTCAATTCAAAGAAAAGATCATATAAATCAACATATGATGAATCACCATGAGAAAAGGTAGAGTGAAAAGTAGGACAGTATTCTCTCAAATTCTTTTCATCCAATGACTTTAACATGTTTAAATCAAACAAAAACCCAAAAATACCTTTAAATGTTTTTAGTTGCTCAAATCTGCTCTTCAAAAAAGTAATTGTCATGTCTACAATAACTAAAAAATAATCAACTCTAAATTATTAGTCGCTTGAATTTCTTCATCCTCTTGATTATTCTCACCAAATTATTTTTTTTAATAACACGACACTTTGTTGCAAGGGTAGGCTCTACATTCATATCAAGTGCAATATTCATACTAGAAGTAAAGTCTTCATCTCTATATTTTTCAAAATATGACAATACATCTTCTAATTGCTTTATGGTGGTGTCAATGTACGTAGACTTAGATTGTAATTTCTTACTCACCATATTTATAGGAAATAAAATTTCATACCAAATTATCATACCAAGTAAAAACTCAAAACTGTATTAAGTAGGTTAGAAAATAATCCTTAAATCTGGCTTATTACTTATTTTGAAAATTACACTTTTTTTTAAATTTACTATGACCTTTTTAGGGTTTTATTATGACATTTATATTCTTTAATAAAAACAAATTTTATTTAAAATTTGTAAACTAATTCAAAGATTATTTCCATAGTTAATAATAAATTAGTAAAAAATGATGGAATTATTAAGTATAAATGAGAAAATTTAGGAATAATTATGAGTTGTCAATCAAAAAGTGGTGACACTTATGTAGCTTAATTTCCCATATTTGAACCAAAACTCCACTATAAAAATTTTCCATATTAGATTAGCAAAATGAATTGAGATTTATAAAAAAATTGAATAAAATTTTACTTATTTTTAAAAATATAAACATAAATTACACCAACAATCACTCAATTTTGGTGCAATTGCTAAAACAGTTGCTCTGATTTCAATTCAATCACTTAACTTTCGAAAAATAACAAATCAATCACTAACGTTATCGAAAAGTGACAAATCAGTCACCCATTAACATTTTTCGTCATAGACAGCTGATGTGGCCGGTTAACTTGCCACATTAGATCAGGCAAAGTTGAGTGACTGTATTTTTTCATCCTTCCTTTTTTCATTTTTTAATAAATGGCCTAATATTTTTACTTTTTGCGTAAATGACCCAATATGTTTATACTTCTTCTCCATCCCAACAATCACTATTTTCAAATATGATGATCTGCTTCACTCTACCATTAATCTCTTTGTCTTCTTCTCTACCTTCCAATCTCTCCCCATCCAGAATCTGCCATGCCAAAATCCAAACCACAACTTCCAATCTTTGCCATCATGGTTGCCATTGTTATGTCGCCAAACCACAGCTTCCAATCTTGTGTCGCCAAAACCATAAACAATTACTGCAACCCAATTGTTTGTGAAATGTCGCAATGAGCTATCATTTTCGATTACCAACCCAACCTCCCAAATGTGGCGATCATCGATTCAAACTCAACTGTGATAGCAACAACCGCATCCTTTTATCCCTAAACCATCGCAGATTCTACGTCCAAAGCATTTGGTACGAATACTCTATGGTCTAAGCTATCAATATGGCTAGAAGAAGAAGACCTGAAATGAGATGACCTAAGATAGTGCATTTGGCCAAATACGACAAAGAAAAGCTCTTGACCATTCCCATCACCGGAATTGTTCTTTGTGAAGCCTGCCCCACCGCGGTCGCCACAATCCACAACCTCATGCTGTTGTTGAACAACTCTAGAATTTTTCTCTTCTTCTTCTCCTCCTCTTCTTTTTTTCTTCTCTGCTTCTTTTTCTTTTACTACCCAACCCAACTAGGGTTTTAAATTGGGGTCATTTACACAATGAGATGACAAGTTATCTTTCTGTTACGTTTGTAATAGAAAATAGTTAAAATGGATGATTTGTTATTTTTCAAAAATTAAGTGATTAAATTGAAATCAAAGTGATTGTTTTACCACTTGTATCAAAATTAGATGACTATTAGTATAATTTACCCAAAATATAATCAATCGAAAATCTATAGTTTTTAAATATCTATATTTGTCTAAGTTTAGTTACATAAATATAACTATTTGAATTTTGCAACCATTAAAAAATACAATATTTAAAATTATTATCTATTTAAAAAATAAAAATAAAAAGTTTATGAGTTAAACCCATTTATAATATTAGCATATCTTACATTTATCTAAATTCAACCAACTCAAAATAAAAATCTCAAATTGTATAATTTAAGCCCAATTATTTTTTAAAGAATTTAAAATCTATTTTTCTTTAAATTATAGTATTGTTGTTTTCTTAATAATTTTTTAAAATGTCTAATTTCATATATATTAGTTTTAAAATTTTAAAATAGACGCATTTTTAAAATGGTTACATTTTATGTTATATATTACCTTAAAAAAGTATATATCACCAATAGAAAACAAGAGAAACCTAAAATCAACTCATTTCTAAACAAGCTCAAATAAAATTATGACGTTAGTTTTAAAACATAAAATAAAAATGATACCCATTAAAACTATTTTGTATAATAATAAAAATGTAATTTTTACAATTTAACTTAATAACTAAGTTTATTTAATACATCTAATTTTTGTCTACTTTAATACTTGAACTCAATAACTAGATCATTTTGCTTCATGAAATTGAAAACTGTAAAAATTTAATGACGTGGTACAATCTCAAGTCTAATCTGAACAAAAATCAAAGTCAAACCAAAATAGACCTAGTTATCAATTTCAATAATGAAGTTAGATGTAACAAAATATTTATACAAATACCAAAATAAACCTAGTTGTAAAGAGACCCAATGTTGTCTGTAAATAGTGAGGTAGGGATGTCATTGACAATGCAATTTCATGTTAAAATTGTATTTCCTATTCATTGCCTCCATTGCAGCTAACATCAGTTTATAGCTATAACAATGAGGTAAAAAGAGAACAATAATAAAGTATTTCATATTTAATATTATCCAAAAAGAACCTTAGGCATGATGCAATGCAGATAAATAATCCATAGTCAGAAAGAACATACAATAGACATCAATATAATTGCACTCTTAATAATGTATTTCTGATTCCTTTTCCCTGGATAAAAAAACCAGTAGAGAACCTAAACTACATGGGGCTGCATGCAACCTTACAAAAACTGAAAAGCTCAAGCTAGAGAAGGGGTCCCATAAGACAATACTAGAATTTAAGCATATAGAAATTTTGTCAATCCAGATACACAAAGTCCGGCCCAGATTGAATAAATTTGTCAATCCATGCAGCTTTCCTCGGCCTACCATGGATGTCATCATGCTGTTTTCTATAGTAAGAACTTGGAGCACTTCAGACAGGAGTAGAGGCTAAGGCAAGATTTTGGTGTCAGGTTTTTCATTAGAGGCTAAGTTACTCAAAATGGTGAAATAGACCAATATGGTTCATTATGAAAAAGTACTCCAAACTACAGTAGCAATAGGAGTGAATGAAAGCAATAAGGAGGTTGCGGCAATAGAAAGAAAGGTAAGGTTCTTTGGTGACTATAATAGAGAGATTTCTAGTTGTAAATTGTGATGGAGTCATAGAAAGTATAACATCAAGTTTTCAAACAGTCATATGAGATGCTAATAGTTTCATCGCAGAACGAAGACCAAATGCATAAAGCACTACAGCTTCAAGCGGTGAAGCACAAGCTCACACCATACTGAAAGGAATGTAGCAACCAAAATTAGATTGTACAAACAAGAATGCAATTGTTGAGACTCATAGGTGGCAGTAGGTAGTTTAATTTGCAAGTTTGAAGGCTACCAACATCATTGTATATATGAACATGTGCTCCATGACAATTTGCATAGCTGGTGATGTCCTTTCCCATGTGATCAAAAGGCTAATAAAAAGGCATGGAACCAAACAGTAAAGCAAAGGCAAAGTTATTAATATTAAACATTGGAGCACAAAACACCTATGGCTTATGATTTAATACATCAAAAAATTAACAGCATAAAAATGATAAGCAGTTCTCTTGTGGATGATTTTGCCCACTGCTATTGATAACATACAGATACCCAATCCAATGAGTTAGGAGGCTTGATTGTGCAGCTGACATAGGGCACAGCATAACCTTTCATTGTCACAAAAGTGCTAGTAGCCATGTGCTATTAAAATTAGGGGTCATAATTCATAAATATTGAAACAACAGCTAACATCACAGTATTTCAAAGATGTTGGGGTCATATAAGCTGACATTGCTTTACATATAAAAGGTGCTGAAGCTGAGTTTGTCAAAGGCTGCTTGGTTGTCATTTAGACGTGTCCATCCTTAGATTCCATTTGGTTGGTGCTTTTGCTATTTAATTTATCTTCACTTTTTTTATTAGAAAAAGCAAAAGCACCAATAAAAGGATCCATAATTGAATATCTTTTGCTAAAAAAGTAAGTACTTTCGACAATAAAAAAAAATTTATGATAAAAATAACTCCTAGAATCACTCGCTCGACTTTTTTTATTACAAAATTGCTATTTTTTAATTTATCAAAATAATGATCTCGGGAAAATCCCCAAAATATGTTTCTTTTTTAATTTTTATTATAGAATGTATATCACATAGAACTTGTCATGAATTTGTCAGGCCTGACCTCGCGCAAGGTCAAGCTTACACATTCAATAATTCCAATTAAAACCGTTCCCATCTTAACCATCAAAACCTCACATTAAAACTACAATTAAAACTGTTCCCAGCTACCTGTTAAAACCCTACACTAAGTTGAATGTGAGGTTTTAACAAGTAGATGGAATAGTTTTAATGGTATTTTAATTGAAGTTACAGAATATGTAAGCCTGACATTGCCATCCTGGTTGTCAAGAGGTCTGACAACGAATTCCCGCCAATTGGGTTAAGATTCAATCCATTACTTTTTCATCCATTAATATCCAATACATTAATCATCAACATTCAAATGTGTAGAACCCATTTATTGTTAACATTAATGGCAGACAAACAATAATGGCTAACGTTAATGGCAAACAAACAATAATGGCAGCCATCAATTTTGAAAAAGTGGCATGGGATAGTTTCTTTTTGGTCCTTGAGATAATAGGCTATTTATTGTTTGATCCTTGAACCTCAACTATAAATAGGCCTTCTCATTACTCATTTCAAATTATCCCAACCATTCTTTCTCTCTTAGTTTTCTCTCTTCTCCCATTTGAGAATTCTTAAGGAATTCTATTTCTTTGTAATATTTTGGAGATAGTGAAGTTATCATCCGGTGTTAGTGCAGGGGCGTGGGTATAATTTATCAACCTCGTTAAAACCCTTGTGTTCTTTCTTGTCCTATTTTTCTTTCAATATTTGAGGGTATAATAGTAGTATTTAATTGTGCTATTAAATTACGATAGAAGGGATATTCTGACTAAGGAAAGACTTGGTACTTAAGAGATCCTTGTGATCCACTTCTCTTCCCTGGGGATTAAACTTTGTTTGATTTTTTAGTACAATAATTTACACGCTTCCTACCCTATTGGAACAATAAGTGGTATCAGAGCCGCAGGTTAATCGTAGTATGCTCTTTGGTTACAGTTTAAACTGATCTTCCACATCAAAAAAGATTTCCTTAGGTATATTGAAAGATTATGAAGAAAACGGACGGTTTAGGAGCTTCAACATCGTCTATGTGAACAAGACTGACAATTGCAAATGCAAGATTGGCCGTGGATATCTTTGATGGCACGAGCCATTTTGGTATGTGGCAAAGTGAGGTTCTAGATGCCCTTTTTCAGCAGGGTCTAGACATTGCCATTGATAAAAAGAAACCAGATGATGTACAGGAGAAAGATTGGAAGGCAATCAATCGGTTGGCATGTGGCACAATTCGATCATGCCTTTCTCAAAAACAAGATATGCTTTTTCAAAGGAGACTTCTACAAATAAGTTGTGGGTGGCACTTGAAGAAAATTTTTTGAAGAAAAACAGTCAAAATAAGCTCCACTTGAAGAAAAGACTGCTTCGCTTCACTTACGTCCCAGGTACCACAATGAATGATCACATCACCAAATTTAATCAGTTAGTCACTGATTTACTAAATATGGATGAGACATTCAAAGATGAAGATTTGACTTTGATGCTATTGGGGTCACTTCCTGAGGAGTTTGAGTTCCTAGAAACTACTCTACTTTATGGTAGGAGTGATATATCTCTGAGCAAAGTCTATACGGCCTTATACAGTTATGAACAGAAAAAGAAGGACAAACAGAAAAACTCAATCAGAGACACAGAAGCTTTAGTAGTCCGAGGTCGTTCATACACTCGGAGAAAAACTCTAAAGGGGAGATCAAAGTTAAAGTCCAGACTTGGGAAAGATGAATGTGCCTTTTCTAATGAGAAAGGCCACTGGAAGAAAAATTGTCCAAAGCTGAAGAATAAGGGAAAAGCTGTTGTAGATGCTTGTGTTGCAAACCAGTGACTCTGAACTATCACTGGTTGGATCATCATCGTTCCATTCAGATGAGTGGATATTGGATTCAGGTTGTACCTATCATATGTCCTCTAACCGGGAATGGTTCTCTGATTTAGTAGAACTAAATGGAGGAGTTGTTTATATGGGCAATGACAATACCTGTAAAATTGTTGGGATAGGTTCAATCCAATTAAAGAATCAAGATGGATTAACTAGAGTTTTGACTGATGTTCGGTACGTGCCTAGTTTGAAGAAAAATCCCATCTCATTGGGAGCCTTGGAATCCAAAGGTTCAGTTGTTACTATGAGAGATGGGATTTTGAAAGTGACATCTGGCGGACTTGTGATATTGAAGGGCATTAGGAAAAATAACTTGTATTACTATCAAAGTAGTACAGTTATTAGAAGCGATGGCTATGACTTTCGGTAACAAAGAATTGGACTCAATGCAGTTGTGGCATATGAAGTTGGGACATGCCAGTGAAAAATCCTTGCAAATTCTGGCAAAGCAAGAATTGTTGAAAGGTGCAAAAGCTTACAAATTAAAATTTTGCGAGCATTATGTTCTGGGAAAGCAAAAGAGAGTGAAATTAAGACCTTTGCTATCCATAATACAAAAGGTATTTTGGAATATGTTCACTCAAATGTGTGGGGCCTTCAAAACACCTTCGTTGGGAGGAAAACACTACTTTGTTACTTTTGTTGATGACTTTTCCAGAAGAGTTTGGGTGTATACCATGAGAACTAAGGATGAAGTGCTTGGAGTTTTTCTTAAATGAAAACTATGATCGAAAATCGGTGGAAAGAAAATCAAGCGGCTTAGGGACGGACAATGGAGGTGAATATAAAAGTGATCCGTTCTTGATGTGTGCCAAGAGTATGGTATTATTCGACACTTCACGATTAGGGCTACACCACAGAGAATAGAGTGGCGAGTGTATGAATCGAACATTCTTGGAGAAAGTTCGATGTATGTTGTCCAATCTTTGGGTGGGCAAACAATTTTGGGCTAAAGAAATTATTACATCTGTTGACCATCTTATTAATCGTTTGCCATCATCGCATTAGAAAGAAAAACACCTATGGGTATGGTGCGAAAAATCGGCTCTGATTATGATTCCTTACATGTGTTTGGATCCTTGCATATTACCATGTGAAGGAGTCAAAATTAGATCGAGGGCAAAGCTCTTTTATAGGAATCACTTTTTGGAGTAAAGGGATTTACGTCTTTGAATCTTAGACACAAAAAAAATGATGCATGCGAGAGATGTTATCTTTGATAAATCTACCACATTGAAAAAGGTAGCGAGATAAAGATATTGGACAAGCGATACTCCACGGCGGTGGAGTATACTCCAAAACAGATGAAGTTTGAGCGGATGGGGATTTGCCCGGTTAATAAGTCTAATTCTCCGACCACAATGGAGGAATTAGAGGTTGAAGAGTTTTGATCCAAGAAGCAGTTAAGTACACCAAAACCGGTTGCAAGGCTACGGAGAGAAATTAGTGAACTGCTCGATTCTTGATATGGTAGCCTCGCCCTTCCGTTGTTGATGATGATATTCTGTCACTTATCGAAGCAATGCAAAGCTTAGAAAGTGACAAATGGAAAAGCGCCATGGATGAAGAAATCTGATCTCTCGGAAGAACAATACTTGGGAGTTGGCGCAATTCTGAAAGGTAAAAGGGCAATTGAATGCAAGTGGGTATTTGCAAAGAAAGATGGATCTCTAGCAAGAAAGATGTTAGCTACATGGCAAGATTGGTAGCTAAAGGCTACTGCTTCGGAAGAAGGAGTTGACTATAATGATGTATTTTCCCTGTTGTGAAGCATTCCTCTATTAAATTTTGTTAGCCTTGGTAAATGCAGTTGAATTTGGAGCTAGCTCAACAATGTAAAGATAACTTTCTTGCATGGTGAGTTAGAAGAGTTCTATATGACTTCGGCCAGAAGGATACAAAGATCTTTGGTGGTAGAAATTGGGTTTATAAAATTTGAACAAATCGCTATATGGATTGAAGCAATCCAAAGCGATGGTACAAGCGATTTGATAGCTTTATCGGAAAGCGAAGTACACAATAAGCAAATATGACAATTGTGTGTATTTGAAGAAAATTGCATAACGGATCTTTCATTTATCTACTCTTGTATGTTGATGATATGTTAATCGCTTCGAAGAGCCAAAAATATATAGATAAGCTAAAGGCTCAGTTGAATCAAGAGTTCGAGATGAAAGATCTAGGTGAGGCGAAGAAGATTCTCGACATGGAGATAAGTAGAGATGAGCGAGAGGCAAGCTTTGTTTGAATCGAAGCAATATTTGAAAAAGGTATTACAATGTTTTGGTATAAACAAAACACAAAACATGTAAGTACCCACTTCTTCTCATTTGAAACTTAGTGCTCAATTATCTCAGAAGGCGAAGAAGAAAGAGAATATATGGAAAAAGTCTCATATGCTAATGCGGTTGGGAGTTTGATGTATGCGATGGTGTGTCTGAGGCTTGACATTTCTGGTATTTGTTGGAGTTATGGCGGTATATGCATGATCCTAGAAAAGGACATTGGCAAGGTGTGAAATGGATTCTACGGTATCTTGAAAAATCGTGAAGCGTTGGTTTAGTTTTTAATGAGGATGAAGCACTTGGACAATTTGTAGTTGGATATGTTGATTACGACTTTCTTTGGTGATTTAGATAAGCGTCGTTCAACTATGGGGTATCTGTTTACTCTTGCTAAAGCCCAGATGAGTTGGAAGTCTACCTTACGATCTCTGATGGTATGTCTACTACTGAGGCGAATATATGGCGATTCTGAAGCTATTAAGGAGGTTATTTGGCTTAATGGATTGTTGAAAGACTTGGGAATTGGTCAAAGTCAGATTAGTCTATATTGTGACAGTCAGAGGGCTATTCATTTAGCGAAAAATCAAGTCTATCATTCAAGAACCAAGCATATCGATGTAAGATATCACTTTGTGCGAGAAGTCTTTGAAAAGGAAAAGTTCTACTTTAGAAGATTAGGCGGCGAGATAATCCATGAGATATGATGACCAAGGTGGTAACAACAATCAAGTTTAATCATTGTTTGAACTTGATTAACATCTTGAGAATTTGAGCACCTTTAGGTGTATAGCGCTCGAGAGCGCATTTGTAGGCACTACAAAAGATAGCTTTATCGAATTTGGGGAGTTGAAGGAAGTGTGTGAAGATATGATTACCCTAATCAAATCTTCAATGTGGAGATTGTTAACATTAATGGCAGACAAACAATAATGGTTAGCATTAATGGCAGACAAACAATAATGGCAGCCATTAATGGCAACCATCAATTTTGAAAAAGTAGTATAGGATAATTTCTTTTTGGTCCTTGAGATAATGGGCTATTTATTGTTTAGTCCTTGAACCTCAACTATAAATAGTCATTCTCATTACTCATTTCAAATTATCCCAACCATTCTTTCTCCCTTAGTTTTCTCTCTTCTCCCATTTGAGAATTCTTAAGGAATTCTATTTGTTTGTAATATTTTGGAGATAGTGAAGTTATCATCTGGTGTTAGTGCCTGAGGACGTAGGTATGTTCCAATAGAGTCGGAAGCGTGTAAATTATTGTACTAAAAATCACACAGTTCAATTCTCAAAAAAGAAAGGTGGATCACAATGATCTCTTAAGTACCAAGTCTTTCCTTAGTCAGAATATCCCTTCTATCGTAATTTAATAGCACAATTAAATACTACTATTATACCTTCAAATATTGAAAGAAAAATAGGACAAGAAAGAACATAAGAGTTTTAACGAGGTTCGATAAATTATACCTACGTCCTCGGGCGCTAACACCAGATGATAACTTCACTATCTCCAAAATATTACAAACAAATAGAATTCCTTAAGAATTCTCAAATGAGAGAAGAGAAAAAACTAAGAGAGAAAGAATGGTTGGGATGATTTGAAATGAGTAATGAGAAGGCCTATTTATAGTTGAGGTTCAAGGACCAAACAATAAATAGCCCATTATCTTAAAGACCAAAAAGAAATTATCCCATGCCACTTTTTCAAAATTGATGGCTGCCATTATTGTTTGTCTGCCATTAATGTTAACAATCTTCACCTTAAAGATTTGATTAGGGTAATCACATCTTCACACACTTCCTTCAACTCCCCAAATTCGATAAAGCTATCTTTTGTAATGCCTACAAATGCGCTCTCGAGCACCATACACCTGAAGGTGCTCAAATTCTCAGGATGTTAATTAAGTTCAAAAAATGATTAAACTTGATTGTTGTTACCACATTGGTCATCATATCTGCGGGATTATCTGCCGCCTGAGTCTTCAAGTAGAATTTTCATTTTCAAAGACTTCACTTTAAAAGTGGTATCTTATATCGATATGCTTGGTTCTTGAATGGTAAACTTGATTTTTCGCTAAATGAATAGCGCTCTGACTGTCACAATATAGACTAATGTGACTTTGAACAACTCCCAAGTCTTTCAACAATCCATTAAGCCAAATAGCCTTCTTAACAGCTTCTGTAACTACCATATATTTTGCCTCTGTAGTAGACACAGCTATTGTAGACTGTAAGTAGACTTCCAACTCACTAGGGCTTTCGCAAGAGTAAACAGATACCCCGTAGTTGAACGACGTTTATCTAAATCACCAGCAAAGTCGGAATCAACATATCCAACTACAAACTAACCAAGTGCTTCATCCTGTTCAAAAACTAAACCAATGTCTACGACTTTTCGAAGATATCGTAGAATCTATTTCACAGCTTGCCAATGTCCTTTTCCAGGATCATGCATATACCTGCTCACAACTCCAACAGCTTGTAAAATGTCAGGCCGCGTACACACCATCGCATACATCAAACTCCCAACTGCATTAGCATATGGGATTTTGCCATATATTCTCTTTCTTTTTCAATCTTCGGAGATAATTGAGCACTAAGTTTCAAATGAGAAGCAAGTGGGGTACTTACATGTTTTGTGTTTTCATTTACATCAAATTATTGTAATACATTTTTCAAATATTGCTTCTGATTCAAACAAAGCTTGCCTCTCTGTCTATCTCTACTTATCTCCATGTTGAGAATCTTTTTGGCCTCACTTAGATCTTTCATCTCGAACTCTTGATTCAACTAAGCCTTCAGCTTATCTATCTCTTTTTGGCTCTTCGAAGCGATTAACATATCATCGACATACAAGAGTAGATAAATGAAAGATCCGTCATGCAGCTTCTTCAAATACACACAATTGTCATATTTGCTTCTTGTGTACTTCTGCCTTCTCATAAAGCTATCAAATCGCTTGTACCACTGCCTCAGGGATTACTTCAATCCATATCGTGATTTGTTCAGCTTACAAACCCAATTTCTACCACTAGCGTCTTTGTATCCTTCGGGCTGAGTCATATAGATCTCCTCTTCTAACTCACCATGCAAGAAAGTTGTCTTTACATCAAGTTGAGCTAGCTCTAAATTCAACTGTGCTACCAAGGCTAACAAAATTCTAATGTAGGAATGCTTCACAACAGGGGAAAATACATCATTATAATCAGTTCCCTCCTTCTGAGCGTAGCCTTTAGCTACCAATCTTGCCATGTAGCGAACATATTTCTTGCTAGGAGATCCATCTTTCTTTGCAAATACCCATTGCATCCGATTGTCCTTTTACCTTTCGGTAATTGCGCTAACTCCCAAGTATTGTTCTTCCGGAGAGACTGCATTTCTTCATCCATAGCACTTTTCCATTTGTCAATTTCTAAGCTTTGCATTGCTTCTTTATAAGTGATAGGAATATCATCATCAACAACGGGAATGACGTAGGCTACCATATCGATAATCGGCGGTCTCACGAATTTCTCTCCGTGACCTTGCAATCGCAAGAATCGGTTACGGTGTACTTAACGGTTCTTGAGTCAGAACCTCTTCAACCTCTAATTCCTCAATTGTGGCTGGAAAATTAAACTTATTAACTGGACAAATCCCCATCTGCTCAAACTCCACCTGTTTTGGAGTACACTCCACCTGCTGTGGAGTATCGCTTGTCTGAATATCTTCATTTGCTACCTTTTTCAATGTGGCAGATTCATCAAAAGTAACATCTCTGCTACAGATCATTTTCTTTGTGTCTAAGCACCAAAGACGAAATCCCTTTACCCCAGAAGTGATTCCTATAAAGAGAGCTTTCTTTGCCCGCGGATCTAATTTTAACTCCTTCACATGGTAATAAGCAGTGGATCCAAATACATGTAAGAAATCATAATCTGTAACCGGTTTTCCAGACCATACCTCCATAGGAGTTTTCCTTTCTAATGCAGATGATGGCAAACGATTAACAAGATGGCTAGCATATGTCACAGCCTCAGCCCAAAATTGCTTGCCCAGCCCAGCATTGAACAACATACATCAAACTTTCTCCAGCAACGTTCGATTCATACGCTCTGCCACCCCATTCTGCTGTGGTGTATCCCTAACTGTGAAGTGTCGAATAATACCATACTCTTGGCACACATCGAAGAACAGATCACTTTTATATTCTCCTCCATTGTCCGTCCTAGGCTGCTTGATTTTCTTGCCAGTCTGGTTTTCGATTATAGTTTTCCATTTAAGAAAAACTCCAAACACTTCATCCTTAGTTCTCATGGTATACACCCAGACTCTTCTGGAAAAGTCATCAACAAAAGTAACAAAGTAGTGTTTTCCTTCCAACGAAGGTGTTTTGGAAGGCCCCCACACATCTGAGTGAACATATTCCAAAATACCTTTTGTATTATGGATAGCGAGGCTTAATTTCACTCTCTTTGCTTTCCTGAACACAATGCTCAAAAATTTTAATTTGCAAGCCTTTGCACCTTTCAACAATCCTTACTTTGCTAGAATTTGCAAGGATTTTTCACTAGCATGTCCCAACTTCATATGCCACAACTGCATTGAGTCCAATTCTTTGTTACCGAAAAAATAGCCTCTCGCTCCAATAAGCATACTACCTTGGTAGTAATACAAGTTATTTTTCTTGATGCCCTTCAATATCACAAGTGCGCCAGATGTCACTTTCAAAATCCTCTCTCTCATAATAACAACTGAACCTTTGGATTCCAAGGCTCCCAATGAGATGGGATTTTTCTTCAAACTAGGCACGTACCGAACATCAGTCAAAACTCTAGTTGATCCATCTTGATTCTTTAATTGGATTAAACCTATCCCAACAATTTTACAAGCATTGTCATTGCCCATATAAACAACTCATCATTTAGTTTTACTAAATCAGATAACCATTCCCGATTAGAGGACATATGATAGGTACAAACCTGAATCCAATATCCACTAATCTGAATGGAACGATGATGATGCAAACAGTGATAGTTCAGAGTCACTGGTTTGCAACACAAGCATCTACAACAGCTTTTCCCTTATTCTTCAGCTTTGGACAATTTTTCTTCCAATGGACTCTCATTACAAAAGGCACATTCATCTTTTTCAAGTCTGGACTTTAACTTTGATCTCCCATTTAGAGTTTTTCTCCGAGTGTATGAACGATCTCGGACTACTAAAGCTTCTGTGTCTCTGATTGAGTTTTTCTGTTAGTCCTACTTTTTCTGTTCATAACTGTATAAGGCCACACAGACTTCGCTTAGAGATATATCACTCCTGCCATGAAGTAGAGTAATTTCTAGGAACTCAAACTCCTCAGGAAGTGACCCCAACAGCATCAAAGCCAAATCTTCATCTTTGAATGTCTCATCCATATTTAGCAAATCAGTGACTAACTGATTAAATTTGGTGATGTGATTATTCATTGTGGTACCTGAGACATAAGTGAAGCGAAATAGCCTTTTCTTCAAGTAAAACTTATTTTGACTGTTTTTCTTCAAAAAATTTTCTTCAAGTGCCACCCACAACTTATTTGCAAAAGTCTCTTTTGAAAAAGCATACATCTGCTCTCGAGAAAGGCATAATCAAATTGTGCCACATGCCAACCAATTGATCGCCTTCCAATCTTTCTCCTGTACATCATCTGGCTTCTCTTCATCAATGACAATGTTTAGACCCTGCTGAAAAAGGGCATCTAGAACCTCACTTTGCCACATACCAAAATGGCCCGTGCCATCAAAGATCTCCACGGCAAATCTTGTATTTGCAATTGTCAGTCTTGTCCACATGGACAATGTTGAAGCTCTTAAACCGTCCGTTTTCTCCATAATCTTTCAATATACCTAAGGAAATCTTTTCTGATATGGAAGATAAGTTTAAACAGCAACCACAGAGCATACTACGATTAACCTTCGACTCTGATACCACTTGTTGTTCCAATAGAATCGGAAGCGTGTAAATTATTGTATTAAAAATCACACAAAGTTCAATTCCCAAGAAAGAGAGGTGGATCACAATGATCTCTTAAGTACCAAATTTTTCCTTAGTCAGAATATCCATCCTATCGTAATTTAATAGCACAATTAAATACTACTATTATACCCTCAAATATTGAAAAAAAATAGGACAAGAAAGAACACAAAAGTTTTAACGAGATTCGATAAATTATACCTACGTCCTCGGGCACTAACACCAGATGATAACTTCACTATCTCCAAAATATTACAAACAAATAGAATTCCTTAAAAATTCTCAAATGGGAGAAGAGAGAAAACTAAGAGAGATAGACAAACAATAATGGCAGCCATCAATTTTGAAAAAGTGGCATGGGATAATTTCTTTTTGATCTTTGAGATAATGGGCTATTTATTGTTTGATCCTTAAACCTCAACTATAAATAGGCCTTCTCATTACTCATTTCAAATTATCCCAACCATTCTTTCTTTCTTAGTTTTCTCTCTTCTCCCATTTGAGAATTCTTAAAGAATTCTATTTGTTTGTAATATTTTAGAGATAGTGAAGTTATCATCTGATGTTAGTGCCTAAGGACGTAGGTATAATTTACCAAACCTTGTTAAAACTCTTGTGTTCTTTCTTGTACTATTTTTCTTTCAATATTTAAGGGTATAATAATAATATTTAATTGTGCTATTAAATTACGATAGAAGGGATATTCTGATTAAAGAAAGACTTGGTACTTAAGAAATACTTCTGATCCACCTCTCTTCCCTAGAAATTGAACTTTGTGTGATTTTTTAATACAATAATTTACACGCTTCCGACACTATTGGAACAACATTTATTAAATATAAAAATCTTGTGAATGATGGTTAAACATGTATCAGATAGTAATGAACAAAAAAGAAATGGTGGGAAGCCAAATCCCTCCCACAAATGCATTTATAGTCAATAATAGGAAACACGCTCTAGACCTGCATTGCTATGGCAGTCCATCATAGATAGCATGATCTAACCTTGCATTGCTTCAAGACTTCATTTTTCTTGAAGCACCCATGTCCAACGGGTATTAAAAAGAATGGTGAGTAAATATGACACATCAAAGGCATAGAAAAACTTACAAAAAAATGATCATACTCATGCTAGACACATCAGCATCAAACACTCATACTTAAAACCCCAAATAACAAAGATAGAAGCATTGAGCTTCACAGGGACAACTAAAACTATGTACATAAAAACATTCTTAATCATTTTCACATGTAATATTTACCCTTCACTACACTGATTTATCTAAGCCGTTTTGGTATAAATACAAAAGGCCAAAACCCTAAAAGGCAGGCTGCAATTCCACATTTTATACCAATAAATAAATTTATAATACAGCACTAGACTATCGAAGTAAGCTTCCAAATGTTGATGAGTAAGTCAAATTTATAAACGCTGGTAATCTAATCACTCTTAAAAGCTATTCACTTTAGTCCTTGAGCATGTATGGAGCAGGGCACCGCCCATATTAAAACAGTTCAAACCTTGATTTAAACTAAGATTATTGGATTTTGCGATTAGCTAAAAAAATGAAGCAAACATAGCTAGAGACTAAAGGAGCTTTAAAACACCCAAAAAAGGAAACCAAATTGGAATTAGAAAACCAGAAAAAGGAGGGAAGAAGGACAGAAGAAGAAAATTGAACCTTCAGAGCTATGAAAAGGCAAACATCACAAGGTCCAGGAAGGAGGCATTGAGGGAAGGCCAAGTTGATTAAGGGAAAGTGAAGAGGAAGAAGAAGAAGAAACACGAGCAGCCATCGAAATTCAGATTGAAAACTATATTGGAAAATAGAACATCACGTTTCCCTCAGATTTTTTTGGTTTCATCTACATGTTTCTGGCCGCTTCCAGTGTTGTCTTCACTTGTCTTTCTCACTCTCCGCATCACCGCCGCAACCGAAGCCAAAGCCCTCGCCTATCACCCCCCCTTAAGGATACCCAGGAAAGGGTCTAATATTTTTATATAGGCAGTAGCGACAGGGGATTTTGGAAGGGTTCTTCGGCATTCTCTTGCAGATACATGGGGGCTGGGCCCTTTTTCCCTTCTAGTTCTCTAGAGTCTTTCCAGCCCATAAATGACAAACCAGATTTAAAAGCGGTTGACCTATTGGACTAGAGTCAATAGTGTTTGTGTGTGTGAAATTTTAATTTATAATTGGATTTAAATGAAATTATTTATTTATTTTGGATAATTTTAGTGAAATATAGTAATTTAATTTATTTTGAAACTTTAACCAAAACCGAATTAAATATAAAAATCAAACCGAAGGTTAATTAGTGTTTTTTTTAATTTTAAAGCTTAAATGCTGAAAAAGCTCTCATAAAATAATTTAAAAATCAAGATCTCTTAAAATAATTAAGAAAATAAATTAAATTGAGCCTTTTATTTTTTAAAATTTATTTTACAAAATTTAAATTGATTTTTAATAATTATAAAATTTATTTAAAAATATAGGGATAATTTATATAAAATATCCTAAAATTAATATTTTATGGACCAATAAATTAATATCATTTAATCAATTCTTAAAAGAAATAAACATATTATTATAAATTCTTCTATATCCAATATCATCTCTAACCCAATTTAATTTTGGATAAATACAGGTCACCCAATTATGAGTTTTTTTATAAATTAAATATAATTTTTTAAATTGGTCATCTAACTAATCGAAATTTTTTTATTTGTCTATTTCCATTGACTGCACTAAGAAAATGATTTAGTAGTTGGAAAATTAATATAATAACAAATTTAACTCTTAATTTTTAAATGTTATATTGATTTCATCCTAATTAGTGAAGATAACATAAATAATTAATTAAATACATAGACATGTTTATGTGCCTAGTCATTTTCATTTGTGTTTTTTTTAACAAAAATTAACTGATATTTGGATAATAATATTATTATATTATGTCTAGAAAAAGTTAAAGGTATATATATGGTCCAAGCTGGCAACAATCACCGACCAAACAACCAACCGTCATTCAAAAATCGTTAGTTTTAAGGTACCAAAATAACATCCAACTTCCAGCAAAGTTAATTATAACCACCACAAAAGAAGGAAAAGAAAACCATTTGCAATTTTTTATATGTAAATTTATTAATTTATTTAATGAATGAAATCATATCATTTAAGGAAAAAAATAATAAATATTCGTCGTAGGTTGAGAAGGACAAATTCCATCAATATAGTAAAGGTTTTAATCTCAACATCAATAAAATATTTTGTCACAACTCAAGTACGATAAATCTAGAGTGATTATAAGCACTTAGCACAATAAAAAAAATATGTTTCTTTTCTCTACATATATAATATGTTCTTTTGCATATTTATAATAAGGATAATGTGAATTTTTAATTTTAATTTTATTTTTAATTAAATTTGATTATTCACTTTTTAAAAAGAATTAAATCATTTTCCTTAAATAGAAATGTTAACTAAAATATTAATATTTTAGTTATGATGGCATGACAACTTGCATGGCAATCTACATTATACTTCATATTGACATTACACTATATGTCTTATATGTCATATCAACAAATAATTTAAAATTTATGAAAAAATTTAAAATAATATATAATTCATAAAAAATAGCAAT
This sequence comes from Gossypium arboreum, assembly GCF_025698485.1. Classification (NCBI taxonomy): domain Eukaryota; kingdom Viridiplantae; phylum Streptophyta; class Magnoliopsida; order Malvales; family Malvaceae; genus Gossypium; species Gossypium arboreum. Next base: position 4,537,100 of record NC_069073.1, on the reverse strand, counting down.
GTTTAAAAATTTAACGTTTTAGCCCGTATTTTCGTTAATAAATAATAATTTATCTTTTTTAAAGGTTGGTAGTCAAATTTAACTTTTTAAAATGTTAAGAATCAAATTTAGCTAAAAACATAAAGGTTAAATTGACAAATGATAATATTGAAGGCTAAATTTGACATTATACCTAAATAAAAAAAAAGCTCTCGAAGATTTGATATTTTATCTCATATCTAGAGATAATAGTGGGTTGGATATTCATATCTTTTGAATTATTCAAATTGAATTAAAAAATATTTAAAATTTATGAGTTAATTTGTCGAATATCAAAATCCTCAAAAAATGCAAATTAAAATTTTCTACCATTTGTCTAATACTTGAATCCACAATAAAAGTCTGAGTTTGTACTTGCATTATTTGTTGGATTTCCAAATCTGTAAAAAAATCGAGCTAAAAATTCTTTTGTAAAAATATATAATCAAATAAAAATTTCTCATAATTAACAATAAAATTTAAATAAAATTCAAACATTTTATAATACACTAGTTTCTAGTGTTATATATATGCATGTGATTTTTAAGTATTTAATTTTTTAATTAATTTTTAAACAATGTATTTCTAATTATTGTAATTAATTTTTAATCTATTATTCAAATTGTTAAATATAATTACAATTTTTATTCAAATATAATAAAAATATTTTTAAAATAACCTATTAAAAGAATGATATTTTTCATTAATAATTTTTAATAATATTAAAAAATTAAATCATAATTAAAATATTTGTATTATTTCTAATATTCAATATAATTTTACTATTTCCATCCAGCAAGTTTATTTTGTATTGGTCTATTGAGGAATGGTAGAACTCTTTTCTGTTTGTGATGGAGCGCATTGGCATCCGGAGGAATTTTCCAAGTTCAATCTAGGAAAAAATCCGGTTTGAAAATAAATTTTTTACATAGCGAAAAATTAAAATTTAAAAAAATCGATTTGATTTGTGATATTTATAGCAATAAATATTAAGTTGAATTTGTACATGTGTTTCATATAGATAGATCATTGTTGTTCTTCGCTTTCAACCAAACAATCTTCTTCATTATTATCGTAACACGAATTGCTTCAAATGTGGGCTCGAACAAATCGAATCAAATACAGAAACTAGAAATAATTTTTTTTTTTGTGAAAACAAAAATTCTCTTCTCAAATAGAAATAGACATAATTGTTATTCTGAAAAAGTATATTTAATAGTTAATAATATATTTTTTCTATTTTTCGACAAAATAACAATATTTTAAAGTTGTGTTTGTAACTCTACCGATGTCATCTGTTTATAAGAAAAATGTAGAACTCTTATTGAATTATAGAAGTTTATTTCAAATAGAAAAATGAATTTCTTTTCTAATTAGGAGTATAGGTGGCGACAACATTAATTAATATTAACTAGGGTTTGTTGTCCACCTTATTAACATAAGGGGCTTTTGGGCCTCTTTCATATCAGGTCAATTATAAGTACTTCCTGAACTTTTAACTTAATACTTTATAATTTGATTCAACCTAATATTTTTTTTTTTTCAAAATAAACTTTAATAAATATATATCAAATAATTTTCTCATCCCAATTTTACCTCTGGTAAAGTTATGACGATTTTACCGGGTAAAATTTCGAGAAAATATATTTAATATTTAATCGTTTAACTTATTCATTATGACCAAATGATTTATTTTTATTTTCGAACTTTAAAACAGCACAAAACATAACTCATTTTTCTTATCATTTTTTAGAAATCTATATTCATTTGCAAATGAATCATTTCTCATTTTCATTTTTATTTCTATTTCCATTTTGAGAAGACCACATTTATTTTCGAAGAAAACCATAATCATTTCTAAATATCTTCCATTTCTCCATTTCTATTCCTTCTGTTCATTTTGATTCAACATTCAATTCATTTTTGGTTTTAACGAGCCAGTGGAGGGACTCGATTTTTAATTAAGTTTTAACTTTTCGCCTATTAATTATAAACTCATTTAGCCACGAAGCTATTTCACTATAGTCTCGTGACTGAGCTCTCCCTAGTGACATATTATTACGAAAGCAACTTAATTAGTGTTCATCTAATGGCCTAATAATAAGTGTATTACCTTTATAGGATATCCTTAATCTCTTTAGAATAATATTCGTTCTCCCAATATGATCCTATTTTATTTCATTGTAACATTTACATCTTCCTTCATGAAATGTCATTCATCACAAAGACGAAAAACCTATGACCACGTTTACTTTTCATCAACCATGCAATGCCAATGAGAGGATATCATTTACCCATATTTCGAGTTATGAATTTCACTGTTGTGAATGACACTATATATTGCAAAAATTGTACATTCAATGCACCAACTTTTTTGTTTCTTATCTATTTGAACTTAGTCTTGTACTTACATGAAAGTGTACGAGTCATGCATCATAGTTCGTCATCCACTCAGGATTTAGGTATACCACACTATGACCGTCACAAGTGAATAAATTCATAAACGAATTCAGGATCTATTCTTCTTGGGTTCAGTTTGATATATTGTCAATCTAGTTAATCACATCTAAGTCTCTATCTTCTGGGAATCATTTCCTTTTATGCCTAAGACAAAACATCTCCCCAATTAGACTTGATAGATAACATATTAATTTTTTAATCAGGTTGCTCGTTTCCAATTAAACTAAGGACATGTTTAGGTTTGTCTACTAATATAAATTATTTTTCCATATCATGGTCTGACAATGTGATGCTGCTCAGTATTAGTTTAAACATTAGACAACTAATGAGTAACATTGCTTCCATTTTGCTTTGCGTGTAAAAACTATTTGAGGACAATCATACAAAATATATTAATGTAATCAATAAATTTATTTTATTAATTAATCTATTCGAAAAAATTATAAATTTACAAACAAATATACTACACTCAGAGTAGCAAATCTCACACATACTTGCGCGTGACTCCAAGAATACCAGTTATCAATTACTTCTAGTTAGGCTTTCCGGACTTGCTAAAGAAAACATCAAACTTGTTGTAATTGATTGATAAGCTCGAGAATGTGCAATATGTCTTCAATATTGTTTTGAGTGCCTTGGCAGTGTGGGTATTGGTAGAAAAGAAAAAAATAGGAATCATTTGCAAATAGTAAGTAGTTTATAAAGGGCTTGTTTTTGCTAATTTGAATACCCGGGATTTGATTGTTTTTTCTAATTTGAATACCCGGGATTTGTGCTAACTGTTCTGCTTGGAGAAGCATTAAAGATAACACATTTTGGCATAGGAGGAATATGTATAGAGATAGTGGATCACCTTTTCAGAGTCCTCGATGTGGTTTGAATACAACTATGGTTTGAACATTAATGAGAACTTGGTATGAGGCTGTGCTGAGGCATTGAAGGATGAGTTGTCTCCGGTGATTACTGAAACCCATTTGTTCCATTATGCAAAGTAGGAAGTCTTAATTAATCCAATCATAAGCTTTGCACATATATACTTCTAGTGTTGTCAAAATGCTTTTACCTTGTTTTCTTATTTCGGATTGTGTGAAGTAATTTGTTGCTCAGAATAATGTTATCCATAATGCTACGATCTTGAATGAAAGCATTTTGGTTCTAGGTGATGAGTATATTCATGATCAGTTGAGACAGTTAACCAACACTTTTGACCAAATCTTGTATATTACATTGCAAAGGCTTATTGGTCAATAATTAGAGAAACGATGTTGTTGTTGGCCCTTTGAAATGAGAGGAATGAGTGTTGTATTGAATTCTTTTAGAATATGCCCCAAATTAAGAAACTGAGGCAAGCTTGGATCATTGATGGACCCACAATCTCCCAATCCTTCTAATAGAAAAATCCTGCCTTCCCATTGATTCCAGGTGCTTTGGTCGTATGGATTTGGAATACCACTTCTTTGACGTCTGCCTCATTAAATGAAGCATTCAGTTAAAGAAGAGTATTGCTTAGGATAACCGGAAGAGGTAGGGTGCCTAGAAAATTTTGAATTTCGTCTCGAGTTACTGAGACAAGTTTATCATATATATATATATAGATGCGAGAAATTCCTGACCGCCATAATTTTAGGGTGAATTGATTCGTTATCCAAGTGCCCTGTTCGTCATATAGTCCCACCATGCGATATTTTGCTCGTCGTCGATTGGCTATTACATGGAAAGATTTAATATTTCCATCTCTTTGTATCAGCTGAGTGGAACGTGCCTTCTACGCCCAATGAATGTGCTCCTGATCTTCTAGTTGCAGTAGCTCCGTTGTAAGATGTTTTTCCTGTTGCCTATTGTTTTCAGAATCTGGGTTGTCTTGCAATAGACGTAGTTTTGTTTCCAGTTGGATAGTGAGATTGCCGAATACGATTTTGTTCCAAATTCAGAGATTTTAATTTTCCGCATCAACGTGCAGGAAAAGGGGTAGACCAAGCTTGTTGAATAATTTATCGACATTGAGGATGTGTGAAGTTTGTAATCAAGTGTTCAACCACTAATGACGCATTAAGCATTTTACTTCTACTTTAAGGGAGATGAAGAGATACAATAAAATTTGGTAACAATTATTACCCAAAAATGTTTACGGAATTAATGATTAATCTGGATTACCTAAATTGTCCAATTATTCTCATTCCGTTTTACAGTGCCAATTTTTTTTACCACATACACCAATTAAAAGCTCTTATTTTCATTCTGTTTTATAGTTCAATTTTCTTTTTCATGAAAAATACCTTTCTTCTCTTATCTTTAACACCAGCAGTCAGATTAATTTAAATTTTAGGTATGTTTTTTTACTCATTGATAGGTATTGTAATCTATTATATTGATCGTCAAATCGTCACTTGAAGCTCGCTAACTGAACTTCAAAAAAAAAAAAATTAATAGCATAGTGACTTAAATAAAAAAAATTCAATAATTTAGTGACTTAAATGATAACTTTTGAATAATTTGTGATTATTTAATAATTTTTTAAAGTTAAATAACAAAAATATAAACTTATAAATAATTAGTGACCTTAGACGTAGTTTAACCAAAATTTTAATTTCATAATATTTAAAATTAAAAATATCGAGAGAGACATGGGGCTGGAGTGAGAGAAAAAAAAAAAGAAACTGTCAGACAGACAGGTCACCCTATCTTTTCTCATGGTGCGGGAAATGATTTCATTTTCAGATTTCCATATTCTTACTCCTACTATTTAATTTCAAATTTCAAAAATTTCCATACCTCTCCTTTTTTTTTTTTTCTTTTTTTTTAAGTATAATTACCCATTATATAAACATTCCCCTTTTCCTTACTCTTCTCTCTATATATATCCATTTCCGTCTCTACCACCAGCATCGACCTTGTACGAGAGATAGAAAGAAAACCAAAGCGTCGTGGTTCTTTTCTTGTTAAGGTAAATCTTTTTACTTGGCTTTTGATTTTGACTTCAAAGCGACCGATCTGTTGATTTTGATGTTTTGTTGATGATAGAACTGAGATCCAGGCTTCTAGAAGTTTCTACCGGTTTTCTAGAGCTAGATTTAGCTTGATCTGCTTCTCTTTGTTGTATGGATCTGCACTTACCTTGTTGTTCTGCTTCATTACATTTCCTATTTTAATTTTTAGATCTCATGAGTTTTGAACTTAGTTGCGCTTCCAACTTCTACCGTTCAATGCTTGATTTTCGAATATTCTATTTTTGAGGTTTATTATGTTCTAATATTTGATCTTTATTTCTTTGATAATTGATTCAGTAGCTTACTTAGATGCTGTCGACTGAATGTTGTCTAACTTTTGAACTGACTGAATTTGGTTGCGCCTCTACTTGATCGGGAATGACAATGGAGCGAAGTTGGGATTGTTATATCTACTTTCGTTAAAACTGTCCATACTGCTACTTTGATATAAGTTATACCTATAATTGCTTTAAAGAAAATTACATTGAAAAATTTTAAGTGCAAAATAATAATTCTAAAAGATGAGGTGGGATAGAGCGAACCATGCATTTACGAAAGCTCATCACTCCATTGCCAGCATCCACTTAAAAATAAAGAAAAAAGAATTTGTACGGAGCAGATCGGTGCTAACTCTGTAGATGGATTAAGTTTTGCTATCCCTAATGTTGACTTTAAATGTTCAATTTTTTCAATTTAGAGAAAATATGACTTGATTTGTGTAAGACTTTGTTTATCATTACCGGTTGCAAGTTCTTTTTGCTTCACCGACGATCTCAGTCCTTGTTTGTAATACAGTACACTGTAAAAGATGGCCGATATTGAGGAGATTCAACCCCTTGTCTGTGATAATGGAACTGGAATGGTGAAGGTTAGTTGATTTCTAGACCTTGAGTTAATATTCCCCCCGTTATTGTTTATTTATTTATGAAAAATGTACTATTTTATCATTGTTGATCTGATTTTTCCTTATTGTACAGGCTGGTTTTGCTGGTGATGATGCTCCCAGGGCAGTTTTTCCCAGTATTGTTGGCCGACCCCGACACACTGGTGTTATGGTTGGGATGGGTCAGAAGGATGCATATGTAGGAGATGAGGCACAATCTAAAAGAGGTATCCTTACTTTGAAATATCCCATTGAGCATGGTATTGTCAGCAACTGGGATGATATGGAAAAGATCTGGCATCATACATTCTACAATGAGCTCCGTGTTGCTCCCGAGGAGCACCCAGTGCTTCTCACAGAGGCACCTCTCAACCCCAAGGCCAACAGAGAAAAGATGACTCAGATCATGTTTGAGACCTTCAATGTGCCTGCCATGTATGTTGCCATCCAAGCTGTTCTCTCTTTGTATGCCAGTGGTCGGACGACAGGTTTGTTAAGACAGAAATCTCTGAATTTTTCACAATTTTATAGATCATTCTTAACTAATCAAGCTAAACACTGGTTTTCTGAAATAGACAGGTATTGTGCTGGATTCTGGTGATGGTGTATCTCACACTGTGCCAATCTATGAAGGGTATGCCCTTCCACATGCCATCCTCCGTCTAGACCTTGCTGGTCGTGATCTCACTGATTCTTTGATGAAGATTCTTACTGAGAGAGGTTACATGTTCACCACCACTGCTGAACGGGAAATTGTCCGTGACATGAAGGAGAAGCTTGCTTACGTTGCCTTGGACTATGAGCAGGAACTGGAGACTGCCAAGAGCAGCTCTTCTGTTGAGAAGAACTATGAGTTGCCTGATGGGCAAGTCATTACCATTGGAGCTGAGAGATTCCGTTGTCCAGAAGTCCTCTTCCAGCCGTCTCTTATTGGGATGGAAGCTGCTGGAATCCATGAAACTACATATAACTCTATCATGAAGTGTGATGTTGATATCAGGAAGGATCTCTATGGTAACATTGTGCTCAGTGGTGGTTCAACTATGTTTCCTGGTATTGCTGACCGAATGAGCAAGGAGATCACTGCCCTTGCTCCTAGCAGCATGAAGATTAAGGTAGTTGCACCACCAGAGAGAAAGTACAGTGTCTGGATTGGAGGATCTATCTTGGCATCACTCAGCACCTTCCAGCAGGTGAAATATTTTTGCTTATATTTGGCCCATGTTTTACACTTTTTGTAAGCTGTTTGTCCAAACTGACATTATGGCTTTGCTTGTTGCATCAGATGTGGATTTCCAAGGGCGAGTATGATGAGTCCGGTCCATCCATTGTCCACAGGAAGTGCTTCTAAGTTTTATAAGTTCTTTGATGGTGAGTTACATTTTCATTTACTTGGCTTTTTCGTGTCCTGTGTCAAAATTGAAATCAAGGTCCGGTTTATATGGGGAAAGTGTTGAAGGTGGGATCACTGAAGGAGGATGTACTTTGATCTTGATGTACTATTATGGCTTTCATTTGTTTCCACAACCATTGAGATGATGGCCCTCTGGATGTGGTAGTGGGCAAACTATTGATGCTCTATTCCTTCCTTTCCATGTATCGTTCAACTATGTTGTTTAATAGGATGTTTGTAGCTGGAGAGTGATTGTGATGCTTATTTCTTATATTTTCTTTATTTTCACATTCAAGGTTTTTTTCTCCACCGAAAACATTATTGTCAATAGCTATTGTATGAAGGAATTTTAAATTAGTGTCAGTGGTATGATCTTTCAAGTTGAAGATTTGTTATTAATTATGGGTTCTTGTTAATCAATGTGTCAAAATGACAAATGCTCAGCTCTGATATGCTTGTTGGTCCCTGGAAGGTTGCCGAAGGTGAAATTGCACCTACAATTGGGTGCTATTTGTTTTATGGACGTAGCTTGGAAGGTAGTTATGGGGAAACAAATGATTACCATTTTTTAGGAAATTAAAGACTGATCGTGGATGAGTCAGGATTGAGTTCGCGGCATAGAGTGTGCAAAAAATTGTTTTAACCAATTAAACTCATCTGATTAGGCTTTTGGATTTTTTAAATTAATAATTAATTTTACATTGAACTCCAATTCATAATATAAACCCAACCTCAAAATTTTAAATATAAACTCGACTCAACCCAAGTATAGTAAATTAACAATTAATTTAATTATAAAATAATTTATATTACATAAATAATTTAATAAAAACCCCTAAAAAGTAAAAACAAAACATCCAGATATAATCCCTAATTTCCCAAACCCGGTAACTTTCTACTGTCGACAGCCCGACACACCCACCGTTCGTCCGCCACCATCGTACTTCATCAGATCAATAATCTCTTCGTCCTCCACAGCTTCACTATTATCGTCTTTCACGCCCTAAACCAACGCACCTTCGGCTTCAAGCTTTAGCTCTCTTTCTCCCAACTGTCGACGCATGCACATCGCATATTCTCACAAAGGTAACATGCAAGTGAACAGTATATATGTCAGGATCTTTGTTATCGACTAGTATTAGTTCTTTGCTGTAGTGGCTTTGGGTTAATGATTTTATGAATCAAAATGGAGACCTTTTTGTAGTGTTTGTGAAGATTGAATAGGATTTCAAATAAGAGAATGAAAGTGTTGATAAGAATAAGAAATAGATGAATTAATAGAGAATCTTCGATGGAACTGTTTCTTAGCATGTTTTATACTTAATTAAATGTCTTCCTAGATCATATGGTGAATTTTAGTTTGAACTTTTTCACCAATGTTCCAGGCAATGTAACCTCATTAGTATGCGTTTTTAACTGTTCCTCTCATCATTATAGTTGGACTCACTTGTATTTAATAACCGGTAAATATAGTTGATCTTATTTGGTTGGATTATATTTTAATTTGTATAAATTAGTTAATTTATTTAGTTATTATCATACGAAAATTGAATCAAATCGAATGTCTTTTATTTAGGGCATCACATGAAAATTATCAGAAATACCAATATATGAAAAGCGTAAACATGAAAACTTTGAATACGAATGATCCCTTTTCTTTGTCGAGATTGGAAGTACAAACATGTTCAGACACTCATCTAAACATCAAAGATTGTTGAAAGTGATTAATTTCTGGAAATTAAAATGGGTTGAGAACTAAGAAATTGTTGAAATTTACTGAGCACTACACCAGTTCAAGTGCTAGGTTATCTGCCCATGCTCGAAGCTTTGTCCTAAATTTGAGAGAATTTGGATAAAAATATTAGGCCAGAAAATGAGCTTGGACAAAGAAAATAGACCGTTTAAAATATAGGTCGGTTTTTAAGTTTTTAATAATTTATATTACGTTATTTTTATATATTATGTAATTTAAAACGCATTAAAAATAAATTCATACTAAATATATAATATTACTCTAATGTAAACATTAAAATAATGTTAAAATAATTATATAAAATATTCAATAAATAAAAAAAATATAAAACTATTAAATATTAAAATACTATAATATAAATATTCTTTTTAAAAAAATAATATGGACAAGCTTAAAATGCGCTTGAGTTAATCTTTTGTAAATATGGACGGGTTTAAATAAAATTTTAAGTCCATATTTCTAACTTGACCGAACTTGAATAAACATAAAATATATTAATATCATACTTAAACCCGATTCAACTAGATTCATGAGCACCTCTATCAAGCATTTAAAATTATCATTTTGCAACACCCTCCACGGTTCATAATCACAATATTTCGGTTCTCTTTTAATTTCATGGATTATTTTTAATACACACATAAAAGAAAAGCCATTAGTTTAATGGCAAATCCGCTGATGTCTATGAGCACTTTGTGAAAGACTATAAAAGTTACTAGTTTAGACAATTTAAAGCCGAGAATTTTACAAGTCCCTATTAAAATTTAAAAAAATTAAAAAAGAAAATTCTTTTTTAAGATTTATATGCATTACAAGTTCTTTAATAGCAACATAATTAGCGTAACTCGAACTTAGGTCATCTATGTGGTGGTGAACACCCTAACTATTAGACTAACACATAAGGTTCAAACTCTTTATTTTTCTAATTAAGTACTAGAGCATATATTGAGTACCAAAGTGAATATTAAAGCCAAATTTAAGTTTGAAATTGAAAAAAACCTCAGGAACTAAATTAAACATTGAAACAAAATTCAAGTATCATATAACATGTTAAACCCTAAGTTTTTTTTTTTGCCAAATATTAAACCCTAAGTTTAAATAGTATATTGGATAGACATTCATTAAAATTAAGCCCTAAAATTAAGCCCAAACTTATGAGGGTTCAATTTGAATCATAATGTTTTGTCACCCTTTTTTAGCTAGTGCGGCTAACAAATAACAGTTCCCTTGGAAATAGTTTGCAGACGGTTCATATCATTTCAAAACCTTGACAAAACCCTGGGAACCTCACATTCCCTTAACACACCTTATATCTTCATCTCCTCAACTATTTCAGTCAAAGCATCCCAAAGTTTTTATCTTTGAAACAAAGTTTCTGATTTAAAATACCAGCCTTGCGACCGAGCTCTTCAGCTTCTGGTACACACTGACTTCTTTTACTTTTTGGGCAATAATTCAACGTTTTAATTGTTGGGTTTTGATTTTGATTTTTTGTTTTTTTGATTGATTAGATGTTGGGGCAATCCTTGTGGAAGACACGACCTGCACTTTGGAGCTTTTCAAAGTTCTCTCCTATTGCCAGAAAAGAGGTATTTCAGTTGTTCATTTCTCCCTTTGTTTTTGTTTAAAATGTGATTTTCTCCACGTTTATGAGCTAAGTATCGTTGAAAGAAATTTGGGCTTGTCTTAGGATTCTTTCTTTTTCTTGCTACGATTCTCCCATGGCTGTTGGCTAGACTCAAATTAAAAGTTAAACAGTGAAAGCCAAATCATAATTGAATACAAATGGATAAACAACTAAACAATATGACTTAATTCTAATAATTAAAAGTAGTATTATGTACTTTATCTATAATAAGGTTACATTTTTTTTTTATAAAAGTTGATTTACAATTTTCATTTTATTTCTTATATATTGCATCTAATTGCAATTTCTTTTCTTTTCTTTTTTTAATTTGAGAAGCAAGAAGTAAGAGATACGAGTTTGTAATGTATTGAAATTGAGAATGTTGTAATTATTTTTGTTTCACCGCAGATGCACTATGCTCTTGACCAATTAGCATCCAGTTCATCAGATGAGCAAGAAATCATTGGTACCCCAAATATGAATCATTTCGTTAACCGAGTCTTTGAATTACATAGAGTTGAAGTTGTTGAAACTTTGAATACTTTGAGAGAACAACCTGATAAGGCTTTGTCATTTTTTAATCGATTGAAAGAAGATGGTTTTTCTCATGATGTTTGTACATATGCATCAATTATAAGAATATTGTGTCAGTGCTGTTGGGAAAGGAAATTGGATTCGGTGTTGTTGGAAATCATTGGGAGAGAGAAACATTTAGGTTTTAAAGTCATGGATTTGTTTGAAATTCTTGAAGAGGGGCTTGAGGGAGAAGATTCAAACCTTTTGGTTCGATTGTCCAATGCATTGGTGAAGGCATATGTTAGTGTTGAAATGTTTGATGAAGTTATTGATATCTTGTTTCAAACTCAAAGGCGGGGATTTATTCCACATATATTCTCTTGTAATTTTCTTATGAATCGTTTGATTTGTTGTGGGAAAGTGGATATGGCTATAGCTGTTTATCAACAGTTGAAGAGACTTGGGTTGAAGGCAAATGATTACACTTATGGCATTATGATTAAGGCATTTTGCAGGAAGGGCAATTTCGAGAAAGTTGTTGGCATTTTTCAAGAGATGGATGAAGCGAGAGTTAGGCCGAATGCTGTTGCTTACACAACTTATATCGAAGGGCTTTGTATGCATGGAAGAACAGAGTTTGGTTATGAAGTTCTTAAAGCGTGGAGGGAGTCAAAGATTCCTCTTGATGATGCCTTTGCTTATTATGTTGTGATTAAGGGCTTCTGCGATGAGATGAAATTGGAAGAAGCTGCAGATGTTTTATTTGAGGCTGAATTGCATGGTATTGTTCTTGATACGTTTCCTTATGGTGCTTTGATCAGAGGATACTGCAAATGCGGTAATATAGACAGAGCTTTGGAGGTTCATGATGAAATGATGTCAAACGGTATCAAAACGAATTGTGTGATTTTGAGCTACATTCTTCAAAGCCTGTGTCAAATGGGCCGGGATTTTGAAGCTGTAAATCAATTTAAGAAGTTTACGAACTTCGGGATATTTCTTGATGAGGTTTGTTATAATGTAGTGGCTGATGCTCTCTGCAAGGCAGGTAAAGTGGAAGAAGCTGTAGAATTACTTGATGAGATGAAGGGTAAACAGATTTCTCCTGATATTATTAACTATACCACTTTAATCAATGGATATTGTCTTCAAGGTAAAGTTGAAGACGCAGTGAACTTGTTCAAGGAGATGTTGGAGAATGGTCACAAGCCTGATATTGTTTCTTTCAATGTCCTTGTAGGGGGCTTAGCTCGAAATGGCCATGCACGAAAGGCTATCGGTCTTTTGAATCATGCAGAAAAACAAGGTTTGCAGTGTGAGATTGTCATGCGCAACATGATCATCAAAGGTTTATGCATAGGTGGTAAGGTTAGCGAAGCTGAAGATTTCTTAGATAGTTTGCCAGACAAGTGTTTTGAAAATGATGCTGCCTTAGTTGATGGTTATATTGAATCAAGACTCACAAAAAAAGCATTTAAATTGTTTCTTAAGCTGGCTAATCAGGGATTTCTGGTGAGGAAGGCTTCTTGCTCAAAACTGCTGAGTAGTCTCTGCAAGGATGGTGAAAATTACAAAGCTCTTATGTTACTGAAGGTCATGTCTGATTTGAATGTTGAACCTACCAAACTAATGTACAGTCAACTCATCGGTGCATTTTTTAAGGCAGGAAATTGCATAAACGCCCAATTGTTGTTCGATCAAATATTTGCGAGACGGCAAACACCTGATCTAGTTATCTACACAATAATGATAAGTGGCTACTGCAAGATGAATCTTTTGCAGGAAGCCTTGCTTCTTTTCAATAATATGAATGAAAGAGGAATTAAACCTGATGTTATCACTTATACGGTCTTGATTAACAGCCATTTGAAACTAAATTTGGTATCTCTTTCCAGTCCTGATGCACCACAAAACAAAGACAAGAAGATAATGGATGCTTCAACTTTTTGGAGGGAAATGAAGGACAAGGAAATAGAACCTGATGTTGTTTGCTATACGGTTTTGATTGATTATTACTGTAGGACAAACAATCTTTGGGATGCAATTAGGATATTCGATCAAATGATTGAATCAGGATTAGAACCAGATAATGCGACATATATGACTCTTATATCTGGCTATTGTAAAAGAGGATATTTAGCAAGGGCTTTAAATCTTTTTGAGGAAATGTATAGGAGGGGCATACAGCCAGATATGCGTACCATTTCAACTGTTGACCATTGTATCTTGAAAGCCAAGAGAGTTGTGAGAAGTAAGTACTTTTGAGATTCAAGTGGTGATTTATCTAAAGCATGTTGCAGTGAACTGTTTGGAGGTACATTGAATTGTACAGTGCCACTAAATTCATTTCATTGCATTTTGTCTTGCAGAGTAGCCATACTCCACACAAGACGGTTTATCTTATCATGCATTGAAGTATCCTGCTAATATGTAGCAGGCTGAGGAAAGCTTTCTCTCTATGAGTAGAAGCTTTATGTGCACTTATGATTCAATATGATGAATTCTCTTGCATTTACTATGTAGAGTAGCCGGAGGATGTCAAAATTTGCCCGACTTGCATTATCTGGAGCCACTGTTGGTCTTCAGCCTAAAAGAAGGGCAGTGCTTAAGGATGTAACTAATGTCTGCGATGACACTTCATACATGGACTGCAAAAATGCAACTAAAAATCGGGTGAGAACATCAAAATTCTTTCTTTTTATTGTTATGAAGTTCAGTCAGAAAATTTTCGGTGCACCAAATATTGTTGCTAACAACATTTATACTTGATCAATATACATATTAAACAACTGAGAAGAGTAAGTTCATCACTTCAAGGCCATAAGTGGAGGACTGATTTTTGCTTCTATTTTTTCTCCAAGCAATAAATTACCCTTTGCTTACTACTTGCAGCCTAAACTAAGAGTGCCTGTTGATATTTCTGGTTTGAGAGACTACCAAGCAGACTATTACAGACCCTAATGAGAAGAACACCGAAAGGTTTGAGGATATTGCCATTGGAAATCCCATCAGCTGAAGAGGATGTGAAAGCTAAATTAGCAGACTCCTTATCTAAAATAAGGATGATGGAAACACAAGAAATCACTTTACCAGTAATACCGGAAGAAAGAGAATTACTGGAATCTAAGTGTTGTGCAAGAGAACATGCTGCCGCAGATGCAATGCCTTCAAAACATACTTCCACAATTGATGTTGAAGTGCAAAGCTATCGGAAAATAGGTTTGTGCTCTGTTTAAAATTCTCTCCATGTAATGGCATACCTCTGTTTGAAAATAAAACCATCAGGTATCTAAGAAATGTCATACCTCCGTTTTAGAAGGATAAGGTGTCAACACTGCTCTAAGGTTAATAGGCAATAAGGAAAAACTATTCTGTTTTTCGACCAAAATGGTCATTCATGTTAATGGATTCATGGAACTCGTGGAATTCATGTCAACACTACTTACTTGACTCACTTAACCTGGTTCAGTTCGTGGAACTCATGGAGAAAACTTATTGACTTGAAGTTTTGGTGATTCAGTGAAATACTCTAGTAAAACTAGATTTACTAGGGTAATTGTAAATCTTAAAGGACAAGATTGTATAGAGTTTAAATTTATTAGGACTCTAATATTGTAAATATGCATTAATCTCAGCTGTTGATGTAAATTAATTTGTACGGTTGAATTTGGTGGAGCTCAACTATAAATAGGGACTTTCCCTTTCGTTTATAATCATTTCTTGTATTCTATTCAAAGTAAGAGAATACTTTTGAGATTACTATTATTTTCTTGTGGCTTTTCTGTTCGGTTCAAGTTCTTTTGTCTTTTAGTTGTTTTCGCTTTATTTTTGATGTCTTCAAGAATTTTCCTTGAAATTTTTTATTTTTGAGAGATAAGCTGACTTAGATAAATTTGAAGCAAAAGAATTGTCTAAAGTCGTGTGGTTTGTTAAAGTTCTAGTCTCATGACACTTGCAAAAGCATCTATTATATATTGTTGAAACATTTAGTGCCTACAACAAAGCATCATCAATCTAGCATTCATAACATAAAAAGTTTTTAACTCTATTGGATGCAAGTTTAACGTGCAACACTCAACTAAAGGCAGCACAAATACAAATACAAAATCAATTTCAAAGTTTATGAAATTTATGCACACATTGAGAAGTTGCATCCTTGAGAGTTGCACCAGAAATACAATCAGAAACGTAATGGTTATTTGCAAGTGTGATAAGTTAGTTGTAATTTTTTGTGTTATAATAAAATACGAAATATTTTCGAGGACTAAATTCAAGAGAGTTCAAGTGATAAGGTGATCAACAATGAAAATACATGCAAACAAGAAGTTTAGCTAGTTACTCACTACTAAGTATTATATTACGACAAATCATTATCAAGGGTTAATTGCACTAACACTTAAAAGGATTAAATTGCAAAACAATCAAAAGTGCACAAAAATCAATTCAAAGAGCTAAAGTGGCATAATTCTTGGATTAGGGATCTAAAGGCTTCAAACTCCTAATTGGTTCAATTTTACTTTTCGGTCATCATTTTACCCAATTAGATGATTTAGTCCAAGTATCTCTCGATTTTACTAAACTAAATTAGGACGATTGAATTGGTTCCCAATAGGTTCTCCTCTCGGTCTTACCTATCTAATTGTTCACCTAGAGCTGTCAATTTTATGTTTTGAATTTTATTCGATTTAGTCTAGTTTTTACGTTTTAGTCCTTGACCCAAAAACTAAATATGCAACATTTCCATCAACCAACCACCATAAAATTTAATTACTATCCATCACCAACACAACAACATCATCCAAGTACATGCTCAATTAATTCATTAAAGAAAACATAAAAACAAGGTTAGAGAAATTTTAGGGGTTGCTGATGGGTTCTTTGGAGAAGATAGCAACAACAATGAAAGAGAAAACATAACTAAAGCTGAGATTTATACACTTTTGAGAGTTAATTAGGTTGAAATATATTAAAGAACTTCAATGAAAATCAAAATACAAAGTAGAGTTTATGTATCTAAGTGCAAAGAAAAGAAAAGCTATAGTAAAAACTGATAAAATGAACAACTATAACTACTAAGCTCAGGAAAGTAAAGAACTAAAATCTAAAAATGGTGGTTAGAATAACTACTAAACTAAAAAGATTAAAAGGTGGCTCTTTTAAGTTTAATAGCCAAAACATCTTTAATATAGACAAAATTTCAACCCTAAAATTGACAAAATTGCCCTTGAAGTCTATGGGTTGACTTGGGTTTTTGTTGGAAAAAAGACTACTCTTGTAGTATTTTTCACCTTGTCAAGCAGCGGCGTCACAACATCCAAGCTTTAGTGTTGTGATGCCCTTGATAGTGGCACACTCTTGGCTTTAGAGGTTTTCGATGTCGTGACATTCTCGACAATGGCCATGACTTTTTCACTTCAACAACCATTAGTGATATTGCGACCTTGGAGGCTTGGTGTAGCGACTTTGGGCTCAATGTTACAACACAACACACTTAGTGTCGCGACACTCTCGACAGCCTGCTCTAGGTTTATTTCTTGTTGAAGCCTTTCACCTTCGAGGTAATGGAAGCTCAGTGTCGCGACACCCATGTCAAACGTAGGTTTGGCCATTGTCATCTCCTACATAACTTAAGCACATTATTAGATTCTTAATGACACCATTTCGTCAATTTAGGTCTTAACATGAGTAAAACCAAATAAAAACGATTAGTAATACTGGAAACTAAAAAATAATGAAAGGCATAAAAAGAGACTCGTAAATTACTTGAGAACAAACTCATTAAGTATTCTAGAATGCCTAATTTGACGTATCAAATTACGACATATCAAGAGGGAACAAAATGATTTTCCTTGAGAGATGATATTTTCCATTGTTGAGGACTAGTGTCCCCGAAAGAGTCAGATTGTCCCTCAGCAAACCCCAATGTGTGAAAGCGAATATCAAAAAATAAATGAAAGACTCAATGTAAGTTTGCAATTAAATTGTAAAATAAGTATCAATTTGTACAAAGGAAAATAGAATAATATTTGATATATAGTCTGTGAAGTTTTTAGACTTTACAAGCTGGAGTAAGGAGTTGACAAGCGTCCCATTAAGGTATCGTAAATTATTAAAAACTAATTTTTTTTTAAAAAAGAAGAAGAAGACATATGATAACTTTTTAAAACTATTTGTGGAATAGAAAAAAAATTGTTAATGTACCAAATACTAACCGAAGAAAAATAAGATACTTGAAAACTCATCTAGCTATCAACAAACTTAGTTTAGGCCCAAGTTTTTACTTGAAATATGGGTTTAAATTTTTTTTCCAAAATCTACCTATATTTGTAAATGGTTAACCTAAATCCTTTTTAAGTCCGTTCATATTTTTCATTTATATATAGTAATGTTATATATTAGTGTAGATTTAATTTTTATGTGTTATAAATTAATAATATATAAAAATAACATAATATAAAATATTACAAATAAATGTTCAAGTCGAGACTGGTTCATATTTTAAATGAATTTAGTTTTTTGTCCAAATTTTTTTTTCAAATTTAATATTTTTACTCAAACCCTCTATAAGTTCAAACGAGGTCTCGGATAAGTGTCCCATCAACAAATTTAACTTTATGCCTATACAGATTACGCAGTGTTTGTGATTTTGTAGTTGCATGTGTTAAGACAAGGAAAGCCAAGAGTAATCTTCTATCAGCAAGATGCCGAGAAGTGAGGATTCAATCTACGTAAACTAATTAAAAAAAATATATGATAGCAATATTTTTTCACATGAAATGATTCCTTTTATCACATGTAATTACACATCACATTATGCATGTAATTTCTAAATTATATTTTCGTGTTTATCTATGTCACTTGGTTGTATTAATATACATGATCGATAATAAAATTTAATTACAATATATGTAAAAAAAGTAGCATTAGTTTAATATTACTGTAATTGATGGATGAGATTATTTAGAATATCTTTTGATTATATAATAGACCTTTGAGCTAATAAAATAATATACCTGGTCAAGTAAAATATTGTGGATAATATGGATGTCATAAATATATGTATATATATAATAAGAATAATGATATATTATTTACTATTATAAAATTTTATCTTATATAAAAGGGTAAATTCCACCAACTATCCTAAATTTTGTTTAAAATTACATTTCAGTCACCAAAATTTTAAAAGTTACATAATAGTCACTAAAGTTATCAATTAGTTACAATTTTTTCACTCATTTGTTGGCTATCATTAAAAAAGTAGCGTTGCAATTTAATGGGTTAATAGTTAATTCGGTCATTGGGTATAGTTAAAAATCATTTTGATATTTTTAATGTTTTCTTAACAATAATTGTAAAAAAAAATATTAGGTTAACAATTATTTAAAATTTATAAAAATAATTAAAAATCATAAATTTTAAAAATAAAAATTAAATATGTATAAATGTAAAAATTCTTATAATTAAAACTAAAAAATTTTAAACTAACATTTTTTGCAAATTTTATTATATAAAAAATTAAAATTTTCAAACTAAACTCTATTTGTTTTCTACCATTGATGAACACCTTCAATCAAATCAACAACATGTTGTTATACCCAGAAATTGCTTTGCAAATTTTGTTTATTTTATTTCTCAAAGCACTAACAAAATACATATCAATGCAATATTCAGATTTTACTATTAGATCGATTGTTGCTTCTTGAGTTTTCAAGATGTAAAATCTAGGTTTGCAACACTGCTTTCATTATTAAGCATCATAAAAAGTTCTATCATCAACGACCTATTTGTAAGATTTTCTGATAATTATAAAGAAAAAAAGAAAGAAGAGGGCAAAAGAGAAGAGCAAAATGTTCTATTATTTTGTTCGGGTCTTTGTTAAATTTCAATTTTTTTTTGAAATTTTGGATTTTTTTAAATTTATAATACAAATTACTCTTTTTCTTCTCCAAACCCTCTATTTTTTCTTAAATTTCAAGTCAAGATTTTACTTTTAATTATAAATAAAATATAAATATATATTTATTTTTAATGATCTGAGAAAAACAGAGCCAACACAGATATACATGAAAAAAAGGGTAAAGAAAGATTAAATGAAGAGAGCATAGCGCAACAAAGCAAATGAAAAAAAACATGTAGGATCAAGTGAATGGGTATTTTTTGTGACATTTCAACTAATTTTTTATGAGATTGGATGCTGAAAAATTAGCTGTTAAATTCTTGATTTTTCCTCGCTGCAATTGATTTTTATATAAATTCTTTTATTTATTTTAAGGATTTTTAAATTTTTTACAATTATTGTTAAGAAAATTTTAATTGACTATAACTCATGATCAAATTAGCTATTAACCCTTTCAATTAATGTGCAACATTACTTTTTTAACAAAAGTTAACAACTGAGTGATAAAAATATAATAATTTGATAATATTAGTGGCTATTATAAAATTTTTAAAAGTTGGATGACCGAAATATAATTTTAAATAAAATTTAAGGATAATTGATGTAGTTTATCCTACATAAAATTTTATTTTATTTATTCTAGAAGTTTGTGGAAATTCGAGACTTGTCTCAATTTTTATTTCAAGATATTTGACCAAATTAATTGTAGAAGTTTGTGGAAATTCGTAAATTTATTACAAAAGCAAATATGTCACACAAATTAATTGTAGATAAAGACAATTTGTTTTTATGATTTACTAGAATATTCCTTTGTTTGGGTTTATTTTATTTTATTTTATTATCATTCTTTTAATTAATAGAGAATTGTTCATAAAAATAAAATAAAATAATTCTTATTAAATTAGCGGGAAAAAACTCTGTATAATATCCTTAATTAGAACACACTTTATCAAATTTTATGGATAAATTTGATTGTTATTTTTAAAAAAAATCTTTTGCAGATATAATTACTGGGGTTTCTTTGACAAAATAATGGAAAAAATAAATAATTACTAAAATGAGTATGTAAAAATTATATACAATAATCGATATTTTTAACAATTTTAAATCGATACCGTTTGACATGTTGACAGCATCACCTCACTTTTTCTCAATCATTAAATCATAATTAATTTTAGTTTTTAATGTCATCACTGTGACAAACAATACTAATATATATTTTAAAAATTACTCGAAGAAATGTAAATATTCGGGTTTGATAAGAAAATAATGATTTTCTTTTTACTTAATCTACAAAAGTGAAAAACCAAAAATAAAATCAGATAAAAGGCTGAAAAGTAAACAAAAGTTTGATTTTCCTGACTCCCATGCTTTTGTTTCCTTTCCACATTTTTTTTAAAAAATATTTTTTTATATTAAAAAAAAAACTTAAACCTTATCAGTGCGGCTTAATACATTGATGTCATCATTAAAAAATATTTTTTAGGTAATTTGATATACTCATATTTTTTTTAAAAATACATAAAATATCGCCTGGCATAAAAATGACATCAAATATTTTTTTTAAAAATAAATTAATTATGACTTAATGATAGGAAAAGTAGGGTAATATCGTGGATATGTTCAGCGGAAATGATTGAAAATACTCATTTTCGTTTATAATTGAATTAACTAGAATAGAATAGATCATGTTTTTGAGTTACTATTAAACCTGATTATGGGTCAGGCCACTTGGCTCAGCCTGAAGGCTTATTCTAAAAATAAGAAGATTCAGGTAAAAATATAAGCTTAAAAAATAGGCTTGAATAAAAAAATAAGGTCAGTTTAGAAAACAGGCAAAGTCTCGGGTAAATTTTTTTGGTCTAGGCCTGCTCAGGCCCGGCTCGAATTATATAATAAATATTTTATTTTGTTTTTAATCATTTTAAATTTTTAACTTTATTTTTCTAATTTCACTTTCATTTTAAATTTGTATATTGTTTTAAGAATTGTTTTGCTATCATTTATGTTTTTAAATGTACTTGATTTATTATATTTTAAAATTTTTTATTTAATAAAATAAGCTAAATATTTAATATGTGCCCAAATAAAATTCTAGGCCTACTTTCTAGGCTCGGGTCGTGATCAGATCCGAAATATGAGCCTAAAAATTATCTAAGCCCAACTCGACCCATAATCAACTCTAGTGACTACGAGTGTAATTTACTCTAAAAAGTACATAAGCCATGAATAAGACATTTGGACAGGTGTCAACTGAAACCCTAAGTAAGGGATTTCTTTTATATAATAGTGTAGAAATGATATTATAATATAATTAAAAAATGCTAAAATAAAATATAAATATTATAAAAAATTTTCAACATTTATGAATATATATATATATATATATATAGATTTACGGTTATTCAAATAGTTAATCAAATCGAATAAATATTAATTTAAATAATCAAGTTTTTAATCTTTTAATCGTTAATCAAATTGAAATATTTTGATTAATTCAAATTTATCTGAAATATTAACTGAATTAGTCAAAATTTTTAATCCTTTATTTGTTTATATATTAAATTAGTTGGATTAAATTTTGTATTTACTCTTAACATAATTTGAATTATTATATCTATTAATGGCTATTTATTTATCATATTATCAATTAGTTTTTAAGATTATTATCAATTCAAATTAATAATTATACACAGTTATGGATTCTATTTATAAATATAATTTAAATTTTCTTAAATAAATATAAACTATTTTCCCATTAGATACAAATAACGTACTATATATTTAGCATTTGTGGAGATTGAGGAACTGTGTGGGAATCAGTAATAGAGTTGATGGCAACGAATGAGTATGAAGGTGTGTTGAAGAAGATTGAGGAACTGACCACAAATGCTGGGCAAATTCAAGACGAGGTATTGGGGGAAATACTAAGTAGAAATGCAGGAACAGAGTATTTAAGGGGATTCCTCCATGGTCAAACCGAGAAGCAGCTCTTTAAGAAAAATGTTCCCATAGTTACTTATGAAGATCTCAAGCCTTACATAGATAGGATTGCTAATGGGGAGACATCAGATATCCTTTTAGCTGAACCCATTACAGCGTTCTTTCTAAGGCAAGCATGCATTTGTTGCTTTGCTCCTGTGTGTTTTGGGGTATTGTTTGCTTCCTTCTAATAGTTCTATCATCTGTTTGATCAAATGCAGCTCTGGGACTTCAGGCGGGCAGCCAAAGATGACGCCTGTCACTGCTCAAGTTACTAAGAACTGTGAGTTATTTCGTCGCTTGTACGAGTCTCCTGTGATAAAGTAAGGAACCCGTCCCTATTTTCTTCTAGTTTTTCTTTCAGCTGCTCATGAAATCACACTGTGCAATCCAGCCCTAAAACTAACTATTTGCCTTTATCCGTCTAATTTTAAAGGCACTTTGGTGACATCAACCAAGCCGGTAAAAGAATGGAGCTTATGTTTGCCAGACCAGAGATTGAAACTCCTAGTGGCCTCAAGGCAGCATCTGTCTCAACGAGCATATACAACGACAGTAATTTTAGAACCATTTTGCCTAAGCTTTACACAAGCCCCATTGAGACCATCTTTTGCCCAGACCCCAACCAGGGCTTGTACTGTCAATTACTTTTTGGTTTAATCCAACGAGACGAGGTTGTCACGGTTGGTTCACTCTTTGCATCTACGGTGCTAAGAGGTGTCAAGTTTCTAGAAAATCACTGGCAAGAGCTATGCTATGACATAAAAACAGGTCGATTAAGCGATTGGATCACCGACTTAGGATGCAGGAATGCAGCATCATTGGTCATGAAGCCTAACCCAGAACAGGCTGACTTGATAGAGAACATATGTAATTGTAAATCATGGGAAGGAATAATTAGAAAGCTATGGCCCAAAGCAAGGTATATTGGTTGTGTTTGTACTGGCGTTATGAGACAGTATACTGCAGAACTCGAGTTCTATTGCAGAGGGCTCCCTTTAGTTTCAGCTTTTTATGCTTGCTCAGAAGCTATTTGTGGGATTAACTTAGAGCCTCTATGCAAATCCTGTGATGTCTCCTACACATTTCTCCCTAACATGGCTTACTTTGAATTCATTCCTGTGGAAAATGAACATGATGAATCTATTGAAATGAAGAGGAACGATGAAGATACTGAACTTGTTGATCTTGTAAATGTGAAGGCTGGCCAATGTTATGAACTAGTTGTTACAACTTGTGCAGGTAAGAGTTCCTCTTTTGAATATAATCAATTAATCAAATGCCATGTTCTGATTTTGAATTATGCTTCCTAGTTCCTGCAGTAACCTGTTAGATAATGATCTAATCTAGTTTGATGGTATTCCTTTCAGGATTATATCGATATAAAGTTGGAGATGTACTTATGTTGAGTGGTTTCTACAATAATGCACCTCAATTCCAATTTGTGGAGAGGAAAAATGTTATCCTCAGTGTTGATCAGGAAAAAACAAGCGAAACAGACCTTTCCAAGGCTGTGACAGAAGCAAAGGCTCTTCTCGATCCACTTGGATTCATCTTGACCGAGTACACTAGCTATGTTGATACTTCTTCAGCACCAGGTCACTATGTCTTATTTTGGGAGATCAAGGGAAAAGAAGGCAACCATTGCAAAGAACTTGACCCAAAGATAATGGTAGAGTGTTGCTCTAAAATGGAAGAGTCATTGCATTATACATATAAAATCTATAGGAAAAGGAACATAATTGCAGCTGTGGAGATTAGGGTGGTAAAGCAAGGAAGTTTTGAGGCACTAATGGATTACTTTGTGTCCAAAGGAACTTCATTGAGCCAATACAAAAAACCTAGTTGCATTAAATCTGAGGAAGCCTTGAAGATATTAGATTCAAGAGTGATAGGAAAGTATTTCAGCCCCAAATTACCGTTATAATTAGTTTGCATCAGTTCTTGTTTAAGATTACCTAATCCTTCCTATGTATAAAAACTCACGAGAATAATCCTTTTCACTTATTTTTTCTTAATTTATATCTATCATAATACATATCTTCTTAATATTAAAAATTAAATGTTGCCTTATGCCATATAAAGATTTAGCTAAAACGTATGTCGACAAGTCTATTCCGACATTTAAAAAGTGTCAGCTTAAAAGTATTATCCTAATATTGTTTTATTGTGGTGGGATATTGAATATATAAAACAGTGAAATCATAAGCTCATTTTTAGAATTCTAAATTTCTAATCATTTTAAAGAATATCAATAATTAATTTAAATTTATTTTAATCAACTTATTTTTCTTAATTTATATCTATCATAATATATATCATCTTAATATTAAAATTAAAATTAAACATTTATATTATTTATTTTACTTTCAAATCATAATACTGAAAAATTATAAAATTTTAACTAATAAATGTAAAATTTTAAATTTGATATATACAATCTAATCCGTGCATCGCATCGGATAAAAAACTAGTTTCATTCTAAAATCGAGTCTCTTAAAGCATTTTTAAACTCAAACCACTAATCTAAAACTTAATATTTCCATATAAGCTTTCACTTTTTTTTTTTTTTGTATTGGTACTAGCTTTTTACCTCATTTTTCATAAAATTTTATAAAAAATATTTAATAACATAAATGTTTCATTCATTAATTTGGATATATTACATTAAAATTATTTAAAATTTAAATATAAATTTATATGTTCATAAAAGTGGAAAAAATTCAAAAGTAATATTGCACCATGAAATAGATAAAGAGATTATACTTTAAATAAACAATTGTGATGTTATATTCATTTCATTGATTAATAAATTTGCTTGATTTAATTAAAGTAAATAAAAAAATTAAAAGTGAAAATATATTAAATATGTATTAATTAAATTTTTGTTCGCCCGAACTAAATTTCAATTAAATAATTTTTAAAATATTTTTATTTAAATTTAATTATAATAATATAAATTTATATATTTTATTATTTTAATATTTTAAATTATTAAAATGAAATAAATGTACAAGAAAATTCTATTTTTCCTAAAGATTACACTCTTATTTTATTCTTAATTAAAATGAGGAGAAATAATATACTTGCTTTGTTTTAAAAATGTAAGTTAAAATAATATTTATTTTATTGTATTCATAAATTATTAAAATTTAATTCTAAAATGGAACTCAATTCTCTCCGCTACAGAATATTTTTTTTAATTATATTTAAAGTGGATCCTAGTGTTTTTAATTAAATTTATTATATCCCTCTAGCTTTGTACACGAGTCAGCATAACAAATCACTTGAGAAGGTAGTTCTCTATTTTCTATTACCTGAGTAGTCATCGAATGACTCACATCTCGAAAGGCATGCCTCTATTCAACTCTTCAATCTTTTCGTAAGAGTTATGGTCTCTTGAGAATAAGTTATTCATTGTTGTGAACGAATTACACGTTTCCTTCAAAAAAGCCTTGTCTATTCCTCTTTGTAAATAGGCCACCCTATATATGAATGAATACAAACATTCTCTTATAATTATAATTATATTTATTTAAATATTAATAAAGTATGTTTCACATACATTATTTAAATAAGGGTTGTCTGAATTATTTTAATCAAAAGTTAAAGGGCACCTTAGTCAATATATATTAAAAATATTATCTTAAAAGTAGTCATGATTGAATCTTAAACAAAGTAAGATAAATTTATGACATGAAATTATAAAAAATCATATCAACTAAACCTCTTTCCGCCTAAAATTAGTTGTTACATTGGCTTTTGAAGATTGTAAGAGGCATAAATTGGTACTAAATTACATTAAATTCAATTTTCTCATAGTTATTTTATATTTATATTTACTCTTTCGAGAAAAGTTTTCGTAGTGTCATTTTTAAAGATATCGATTTAGTCCCTCAATAAAAGTATAATCTTCTTGGGAAGGTTTTATCCCTCTTTACAGAGAGTAGTATACATTTCACGAAGGGAAGCGCTTCAAACGTATGTGGGACGTACGACTAGGGGTGAGTATTCGATCGAGACGAGTCGAATCGAGTCAAAAATTTTCGAGTTAGTTGATTTAACAAATCCTATTTTAGCAATCGAACTCAATTTGAATTTTTTTCGAATCAAATCGAATTGAGTCAAAAAATTTCGAGTCAAATAGAGTCGAGTTAACGAATCCTATTATTGATACTTAATGTTGCGTTTAGATGGACAGATTATTTAACTAGTAGACGAAGTACAAGATTATTTAACTGCATAAACAATATAATGATTTTGCCTTTTAACTTAATGGGTAAACATTTATCAAAACGACGTAGCTTTGCCTTTTAACTTAATTATTTTGAATTTTAACTTTTAAAAAAGTAAACATTTATCAAAACGACGTAATTTTGTCTTTTCTTATTCGGATTTTCAGATAACTCAAATTGTGTAATTTATATTTGAGTTAAACCGAAAAACTTAATTTTTTATTCGAGTTGATCCGAATAACTTGATTAACTCAAATACCTCGAACTATTTAATTCAAAATTAGAATTTTTTATCGAGTTTTTCGAATCGAATCAGATTTTGCTCACCCTTACGTACGACTACCCATTAAGAGGTGAATACGTCTGATGTACAGTTGAGGCGTTCTCTTTTATGAACCGTACACACATAATTCTTAATTATGGAAAAAATAATTTTATTAACATTAATAACTACACAAAATTCCATTTAATTATTATACTACATATACTTAATAATCTCGCGTGTTGGCCTAGTGGTCAAGGTATTCACTGCCCCAAAAGTGATCTGGGTTTGATTTTATACAATTATTGTTATGCTAATATTGTAATAAATGATACAATAATATTTTAATTAAAGTAAACACACATTTTCAAGATATTGCATATGTTAATTAATTATTATTTATTTTCTAAAATTAGACTAATAACAATATTTTCAAACAACTATTTAGAGTAGGTATTGAATATAGAAAATTTTGAATTTACTACATTTGATTAAAATCCTGTCTAAAAGACAACAAAATGAAGCAAGGGAAAAAATAAGGAAACTTTAAGTTTTTCTTTTTTATTTTTCAACTACCCTATTCTATCACGAGAATAAAACTTTAGTTTGACAAATTGTACAGCCTTAGGCGATTTATTTTTTGTTCTAATCTGTCTAAATCAACCTTACTCTTGAAAAAGTGAGAATTCTGCCAAAAATTCTCTAAGGCATCGAAATAAAGCAAAAACAACTCGGAAATACAAATGGACTTGAGTCGAACAGAAAAGCCACAAGAAAATAATAGTACAACAAGCGTTTGAGTAAATGCTCTAAAAAATATTCTTTAACTCAATAATATTGTACAACGGATGAAGTGATTATAAATGAGGGGGAAAATCTCTATTTATAGTTGAGCTTCCCTAGATCCAATAATACAAATTGAATTACATCGATGATTAAGATTAGTGTTTATCTATAAGATGAGAGTCCTAAATGGTTTAAACTCTATACATTTTTATCCTTTAGGATTTACAATAATTACCTTGATAACTCTAGTTTAATTAGGGTGTTTCACTAGACCACTAAGATTTCAAGTGAATGGACTTATTCATGTGTTACACGAATTGAACCAATTCAAGTGAGTCAAATGAGTTCTATTTAATTAGTTGATTTCCATGGGATAATTTGCTTGCATTTCGTCATGGGCTTTGATACAACGACTTGTGACATCCCATTACACATGAAAAAAAAAAAGAAAAAAGAAAAGAAAAGAAAGAATTGCCTTTTATATATGGGAAACGTGGAGGGGTTATTTGCAACAATAACTCCTCAGTGTTCTTAATTTATTCTATCAATGGCTTTTGCCTTTTTAATTTTCTCATTTAGTCCCCACCATTTAAAACATTATATAATTTTAGAAATATGTTAATGATATTAACTATTTTAGTCTCTATAAATTTTATGTTACTTAAGAAAAGGAATTTATCTTATTTAATTTTAATTTTTGAACCATTAATTTTCATTTTAATTTCTAATATCATGCTTTTATGAATTTACATAAAATTTTAATATTTATGACTCTTTTAAAAAATACTTCTACATAGGAGAGAATACAAACATTCTCTTATAAAAATAATTATATTATTTAAATATTAATAAAGTATTTTTCGCATTCATCATTTAATTTTTTATTAAAAACGACAACGATTGTCTGAATTATTTTGTAAATAGAACTATGACGAATTTTGTCTCTCATTAAATCATTTTCTTTAATATATATTTATATATTTATTAATTTTAATAGAAATATATTTTAATCAACAAAAATTTTAATATTTATCCGTAATATTTTAATATTAAAAATAAAAAAAGAGTAGGATCAAAGTGAATAAGTATTTTTTTGTGAAATTTCAACCGTGTTTTGATGAGATTGGATGTGTAAAATTAACTTTTAAATTTTTGGTTTTGTCTTGGTGCAATTGGTGTTTTATACGATTTATTTATTTATAATTATTATTAAGAAAATTTTAAAAATATTAAAATGATTTTTTAACAATAGGTCATGGAGCAATTAGCTATTAACCCTTTATATTAAGGTGCATTGTTATTTTTTTAACAGAAGTTAACATTCGAGTGATAAAAAATGTAACAATTTGATAACGTTTGTAATAGCCCATTTTTGCCCGGCCCATTCCAGTATTTAAAATAATAAACCCCCAAAAAATAAAATTAAAACAAAGTCCAAGTCCAGTATAAAATTACAAACATATAATTTGGCCTAATCGGAATGGCCCATTACTTGAAAAGATTTAAGGTCCATCTATAAGCTTGACTCATATGAAAATATAATCTTTAAGGATATGCAATCTTAGATATGATATGCAATCTTAGATATGATATGCAATCTTAGATATGATATGCAATCTTGAAGATATGATCTTGTAATCTTGGAGATTTAATTTGTAGATATCCTTTAATCTTAACCGTTGATGTAATTGATCTGTACCGTTGGATTTTGGGAGGCTCAACTATAAATAGAGGCCTCTCCCTTCATTGTAACACACTGGAGTTTTGGGAAGCAATAAGAATTCTTGAAAGCATTCATTCAAATTTCTCTCTCTGTTGCGTTATTACTCTCTATGGTTTGTTCTTATTTTATTCTTCGTCTATCTTAGTTTTTCAACCTTTTTTTATTTTAATTTCTTCATTTTTCAAATATGTATATTTTTTCCTGTCTTTTATACATTTGATTATGTATTTTATATATTATAATATTTAACCTTTTATATAGTTTATTTTCAAATATATATTTTCTATGCATATATATATATATATTATATTATCATTTCATGTATTTTGAACTATTGCATTATATTTTTATAATTTGTAAATGTTCTATTTATTCATTTTTTTGTGTATGTCATTTATCTTATTTGTGCATAGTTTCATTTTTTTATATGCTATGTTTAATTATTTCTTTTATATGCTATTTTATGATATATATATTGTTGTATAATTTTTGCATGTATTATGTTTTTCTTTTAGTTTACTCATGTTTTTATTTATTTATTATCTTATATTTACCCTAGTATGATTTTTTCATTAAACGTATGTTCATGTTATTTAGTTTTGTCATAATGATATTATTTATGTTTGTATGGAAATGTTAGAATATTTTGTACATCTATGCTTCATGATGCATTAATATGTCATCCTAAAACGTCATTTAAAAATAATAGTCCAAGATTTTTTTAAAAAAATTAAAAGGTAATGCTTGATGTTTGGAAACTTCGAGAAAGGTAGTGCCCTAACTTACTGGGTTGCGACTTTTCTCGTTGAATTCGAATAGTCAAGCACCCTTCTAAGTGATTTTGAGTTTTCAAAACTTAAACAATTATTTCGAGATTTCAAAACATAGTGTCCTAACTTACTGGATATGATGTTTTGTTGTTTCGAGATAGAAATTTTCGAAAGACGAGCTTAGTTTCGAAGGTTTTAAAATGTTGCGTCCTAACTTACTGGATGTGATGTTTTGACTCGTTTGATATAAGTGAGCCTTAATTTTCAAAATTGAGACATTCTAATTAAAAGAGGTTTGCATCTTAAAACTTTCAAATTTCGGACATTAAAAACACTTGATAATCAATTAGGTACCAATTTTTGGGCGTTACGAGGGTGCTAACCCTTCCTCGTACCTAACCGACTCCCGAATCCATTTTCTCGACTTTCGTAGACCAAAATTAATGTTTTAAAACAAAACATTTTATAAGGTGATCCAATCACACTTAAAAAGATTGGTGGTGACTCCCGTTTTCGTTTTTCTTAAAGTCGATTCTCATTTTCCAAAACTCGATTTAAAAATGGTTTCGACAGCTTGGCCACTCCGCCGGGGACTAATAAGAGAGTCAAGCCGTGTAATTGATTATCTCTTGTCTTAATGTCAGAAATTAAAAATTTTAAAATTTAATCCTCTTTGCATTACATTTGTTTGTATTATTGCATGTGTTGCTATATTCTGATACGCATTGCATTTGCATGACCATTGCGGTCACACCCTTAAGTGGGAATGAGAAGCTACGCCTTCGTGAGGTTTTCGCCTCCGTGCAGGTTAGTTGATCACTTTCGGGATACATCCATACCTATGGTTTCATGAGATTTTTATCTCCGTGTAACCATAGAGAAATGTATTCCCGTGAACTGAACTCGATTCAAATGAGCCTATAATGGGTGAGGATCGAGGAATCTGCTGGTTCGGGTACTTCAAACTTTAGAAACAAACCACATATAGAAAAACCGTAAGAGCTCAATATAGATAGAATTATACTTAGGTTATCTTTGTGTTTATTAATATCATATGATACTGACTGTTTTCTTTCTTTTGTGCATGTCATTTTGCATTTAAAAGGTATCGATTCACGATCAGTTTCTAAGTTAGAAAGTTTTATTATGGAGAACGGACTTCTTGATAGAATGGTGGGCAACGTTAACGTCCATAAATGGTCAAAGGAAATGCTGAAGGATACACATCAGAATTATGGGGTTACACTCGCATCAGCGTGGCGCAAAATAATCTCCAGGAGTTAAAGGAAATATGGGATCAATGGAGTAATGAAGCCAAGCAGTTGTTCTACAATAACTAAGGGGACTTGCAGTATTTGCTTGACAGGAGGATAGATGAGCAATTCAAAGTGAGTGTGGGAGTATTGATGGACACTTCTACCATTATAGCATTTCTCTTTCATATGAAGACGGTTGCCATGTGGATGGTAAGGGTATTGGAAGGAAAGTGATTGATAGAGTGCATGAGACCTACAAAAATGAGTTGGATGGAAAGAATTTTGCCTATGATGGTAAAAAGCTCATTTACTATAGGACCGCTACCAAATAACAAGCTTGAGTTTACTGTTGTACTTATCAGAAACAATGGAAATGTAAGCCCCGATGGCCTAGATAGCTCAAGTAAGCGTGAAAGAAAGTGATTAAAGAAGACCGTATCATACAAAGACCTTTAGAGATTAGCTATGCTGCGAAGGTACCGAGGCAGGATGCTTTGCATGGGTAGAAATTTGAAAGCTCTCAAGAAACATTGAGGATATAGGATATTATTTTAAGGTAGCACACTACAGAACGAGATACCTACCTGTTCACTAATCTATCTCAAAATAATCAGAACAACTTCACAGGTATTGGAAGAGGTGCCCTTAGCTGCACGGATTACCCCACAGATGAGGTCGTAGCTCAAACTCAGGAGGCAGTTGATTATTTACAGACATTGGCGGCACAGACTGACATATTGAACACCAATATAAGCTACAATCTGATCGTGGCCAAGAGTTTGTTTTGTTGTTAAAACTTTAGGCATTAGGGCGAAAGCGTATTTGTAATCCATTTATATGTAAAGATATTCTTTTTCTAAATAAATTTTTCTAAATGAGATTGAATCGAGATCGATACCTTTTGCATTCATTTGCATCTTATAGCATTTCATTGCATCATTTGCATTCAAAATTATAAAAAGACCCTAATTAGTTAAAGTTATTAAAAAGAGAAAGAAAAAGAGAGAGAGAGAAAAGGGTCACGGCTGAGTGAAAAAGAAGTTGAATGGGAATTAACAACGTTCCCTTACTTATCCCCGACTTTTGTGTCAGGAGGGATAGCTTACCCGGAGAAGGGGGTGTTTAGAAATGAAAATCATCCCATAAATGTCATACATGAGGAAGGGATTGAACAAAGGAACCTTGAGGGCATTCGTCTTTACGAACCGAGAAGTTCTTTAAACAATTGGACTACAGAAGAACTTCCTGTAATCTTTAGGAATTTTACGGAGTAATATTCAGAAAACTCTTGTTGCTCTAAAGCCTAGGAGTAATGAGATTTCTTTTGAGAAGTGGGCTCATGTTCAGACATTTTTATTTTCAATAAAACATACTTTTATTATTTATCCGAGTAAATATTCTTTCATTCTGATTCTTTTGACCTTTGACATTCTTTATAAATTTTCATTTCATGTAAATAGTCATTCTTGAATTCATTTATTCCTTGTATATTCTTTTGTGTACCTATCATAGATCCCTAGATATTAATGACACGGGCAACGATACTACAGATTCAGAGTTCCTTTTGAGTGCGATATGTGTTTAGAGGAATCTCAGTACTTTGAAGGTGACAGAAATTGTGACTTGTTTCTGAATTTGTTGAAAATGGTTTTTACCCCATGAAATGGTGGTAGGAAATATAGCCTTAGAGGAAGGAAAGATTGCGAAATTGGAATTAGCTGAGGAGACAAAACAAGACCTTGTTAAGACTATTATGGGAGTTCAAAAATGTGGTCCAAAGACGTATGCAGGAGGATTTGCAATTGCCAGGATAAACATGAGGTTTTGGGGCACTGTTGGTCTACCATGGAAAGGGATCGCATAAGTTGTACAATGAATGCCAAATTTAAAGGAGTCAAGACTTATGGGGCATGTATGTTATGGGTTCGAGCTCGTCAAAAGTTTCAAGCTGACAATGACTCATCTTTGTGGACGCTAACTACTCCATTAAGAGGGGGAGATAGCTTCATATGCCAATATTAAAAAGTCAAAAGTCATCTATTTTTAAAAAAAAAAAGATTATATATAACTGCACAATGCCAAAAGTTTGCAGTCTTTTCAAAGATAATGCGCCATACCACAGTACAACAAAGGTTTCCAAAAGAAAAGAAAAGAAGAAAAAACAAATTACGAAGATGACCGAGATGGTAAAATTGGCATAAGAAACTACCGCTTCTCTCTATGCTTACTACTGGGCAAACACCTTCAATTCCAGTTGTTTCAAAGGTTCCAACCATCATCCTTGTAATGGGTGCATTGTTTGGCTTTCCTGAGCAGTCTGATATGCCATCAATAGCTGCGATGGTTAGTTCCAGGCGGTGGCCATTGATTTCCAGCTATGAGGCATCAGGTCGTACACAGTCTCTGAAGCTTAAAATGATAAATTCTTTCTTCAAAACCAGTTTCTGACAAAGTGGATGACGGTATCATGAAGGAAGCTTTCTTAGAATTCTATACAAGTTCAGGGAAGAGAAAGCCTGATCAAATCATTATTTTCAGGGATGGGGTTAGCGAGTCTCAATTCAATCAAGTTTTGATCAAGTTATTAAGGCTTACAAGTTCCTTGACGAGAAGTGGAACCCTAAAGATTGTGGTTATTGTTGTACGAAAAACCATCATACCAAGCTTTTTCAGTAGGGATCTCCTGACAATGTGCTACATGGTACTGTTATTGACAAAAAAGTATGCCATCCAAAGAACAATGATTTTTACCTTGGTACCCATGCTGGAATGATTGGAATCATGAGGCAGACCCACTATCTTGTTCTCTTAGACCAGGCTGGGTTTTCGGCTGATGATCTGCAAGAGTTTGTTTATTCTCTATCTTATATGTATCAAAGGAGCACCACAGCCATATTTTTTGTGGCTCCTATTTGCTACGCTCATTTGGTAGCCTCACAGTTGGGGGTAATTTATGAAGATTAGGGATGCTTCAGAAACATCATCGAGTCATGGTGGATGTATGTTCCGGGAGTAATCCCTATACCTCAGCTTTCCAAGTTGAAGGATAAAGTCAGCAACTTCATTCTTGTCTGCTGAGAATCATTGAACTATCTTTTTGTAGGGTTTGACAAACAATAGCCAGGACTGCTGCTGGGGCAATCCCTTTCTCATGGGTTTATGAATCAAGATTTTTCCTCCAAGCTTTGATGGAGTCAAGAATTGAATACCTTTAGTAAACTTAACTTGAAAGTATTCATCCTAAGCAAATGTACCAAGAATGGATGACACAGACTTATGACAAAGAAGGTTCGTCCAAAAGAATTTCATAAAGGAAACCTTGTGCTGAAAGAGATCCTTCCCATGCAAAAAGATGCCGAATTGGGAAGGGCCATATCTTGCGAAGAAGGCTTTCTCTAGAGGTGCACTGATTTTGACAAGAAATGGATAGGAAGAATTTATCTGATCCAGTGAATTCGGACTCGGTCAAGGAGTATTTTGTCTAAAGGAAAAGGGAAGCCAAGGTGAAAACCCGCAAAGGGCACTTTGGGACTTCTATTTCAAAAAAAAAAAGAGAAAAAAAGAAAAGAAAAAGAGAAAAAAATAAAAAGAAAAAAGAAAAAAAAAAAATGGAGAGGCCAAGGTGAAAACCCGCAAAGGGCGCCTTGAGACCAAAGGGGTTTAAACCCGAAAGGGCAGCTCAAATTTGGAAAGTCATGCAGTGACCTTGCTATACCGGATTCGACGAGAAGTGAAGTATGTTACATATCGAGGCATCAATGAATTACTTCGGATCTTTTAAACACATGTTGAACTCAAGAAAGTCTTCATGGAGCTGGTGTATAGACGTTCAAGCGGCAATATTTGGGGCATCTGATTTCTGTCCTATTTACTATCTTTGGATTCTTTTTCTTCGCAAAGATATGTTCTCAGGTTAATATTTTTTACATTCCTTCCAATAATTTGTCCAAATCTAATTACCCTCAGGATCAATTTATTTGTCTCCCATTATTCATAAAGCATGTAGCATTGAAATAATGATAGATGAACTAAAATATCTTCACAAACGAAGTTTTGCATATTACTCTGGAAATTTCTAGATAATATAAGAAACTGAAACAAGACAATTGTTTAAGGAATTCTTGTAACACCCCAAACCCGTGACCGTCACCGGATTTGACCACGTGGTGTTACCGGGCTTACTTCCCTTATTTCTCTCTTTGAAATAATTGATTTCTGTTCTAGGCAGGCTAGCTAACTGCGTCACTGTCACCTTAGAAATCATATCTCGAGTTCCAGAACTCGAAAATCAGTTCCGTAAATTTTTCCTGAAACTAGACTCATATATCCATCCCTGGATTTATTTCTAGAATTTTTGGTCGGGCCAATTGGTACAGTTTATTAGTTAAAGTCGCCCATGTTACAGGGGTCGACTACACTGACCTTCACGCATTACGACCTGGATATCTTCTCCTACAGGGCTTCAATGCTCATGTCGTTTGTTTCTAATGAAACTAGACTCAAAGGGGAATCTGAACATATAAGGCACGACTTCTAATTCATTCTGGATAATTTATGGTAAATTTTCAAAGTCGAGACAGGGGATCCAGAAACCGTTCTAGCCCTGTTTCACGAGAACTTTAATATCCCTCAGTATACTGCTCATATGGTTGTTTCGTTTCGTCCATATGAAAATAGATTCATCAAGGTTCAATTTAATAATTTATTCACTATTTAATTCTACTTCTACTATTTTTAGTGATTTTTCAATCTCATATCACTGCTGCTGTCTGCAACAGTTACTGCAGTAGACTATGCCAATTTCATGAATCTTTCCTTGGCCTTACAAATCATCCATCATACATGACACAAATTATGGCCACCTTATCAAAATTAAAGTTTCTAAGACTCGTGGCTATAGGTTCTAGCATCCCACTCAACGACCACATAGGCCATTTTCACATGGCTTAAAGTTTACAACCCACAATTCAACAAAACATAATAGCCTATACATGCCAAATGTTCTCCTAGTTCAACTACGAAGACAATACCAAAAGATTTCCAGCCGGTGTGATGACTTCAACGACGGTTCCGAGCACGCAACAATACGAGTCCAAGAGACCTAAAATGGGTGACAAGAAAACACCGAGTGAGTTTATAACTCAGTAAGTCATAAGCATTCATCAACCATCCATTAATAAAATTTTCACAACATCAAACAATAAACGAGGCTAGGTACTTCATCCATATCGAAACTATACCATAATTCCTCGGACCTTTCGGTTCAATCTCATACCAAGTCATACATCCACATTTCATATTCTATACAATAAGATATTTGAGGCATTTTTACACACCAACTCATTCACACCACAATCATACAATTGCAATCATCACATAGATTTAAAGCTTACCAAGCTCAACCCCGAGCATGAACGTATTGCCTATTCGTCATGAGCTCAAGGTACTTACCCGATCCGCTGTCCGGGATTAACTCAATAATGTCGCACACTCAGTGCCAATTGTAATGCAAGAGCATATAGTGAATCCGCACACTTAGTGCTATATATTTTCAGCTCGCACACTTAGTGCTATATAATCAAACTCGCACACTTAGTGCTGTACAATTTTAAACCCGCACACTTAGTGCCAATCTTGTCACCGTGTCCATTTATACCCGCACACTTAGTGCCGAGACCAATACCTTATGCATTTTGCTGCCTTTATACATTCAACAATGGCATCATTCCATACACATACATTTTCATTTACACATCAACTCATTTAAACACAATTGCGTATATATTATGGTCATTTACATCAACACCAAATATATGCTTAATGACTTACATTATGTAGGGTAGAACGGTTCCAATTCGGCTACTCGTTTGCTTTCTCCTTTCCTTTGTCCGATTTAGTCCCCTTTTGCTCTGGAGCTTTCTTCTCCTTCCATGACCGAAAGTCTTTCTCCCCTCTTCCTCTTTACATTCGGCCAAGAAGAGCTTAAGTTCCAAGCTTTGTTTTCATCACCCTCTTGCTAGCTAAAGAAGAATGCCGATTTGCTTTAGGGAGATTTCCCTATTCCTTCATCTTTTCAAGTCATGGCAATTGTAACAAAAATGAGGAAGGATGAACAACCAATTTTCTTCCCTTTTTTTCTTTGTTTTGTCACGGCACAAGAGTATCCATACACACATTTTTCTTCATCATTTTCCTTTTTTTTTTCATTTCTTTATTTCCTTCCATAATGCACTAGGCCAACATGTCTAGGACATGTTTTCTTTGCCCATCATCATGTCATGGCGGCCACTAACCTTAAGAAATGGGTTATTTGACATGCAACTCCACCTTTGTGTTAACATGCACTAATAAGCCATTTAAAATTAGCCTATCATATTTCACCATGTTTCACATTGATCCCTATTTAATAATTTCTCACAAAATTGGTAAAATTAGAGAATGAAACTTCCACATATGCATGCACACACATAGTAAGCATAGAATATAACAATTAATTATTTTTATGACTCGGTTTAGTGGTCCCGAAACCACTTTCCGACTAGGGTCAATTTAGGGCTGTCACAATTCTCATATGTATGGGTTGGAGATACTCGAGAGATTTTCTTCTTCAGTCCAAAAGGTGGTTGGACGTTTTAAGCAATATTGATCTTAAGAAAGGATCATTTCATAAACATCTTCGTGGGTCGTAACATTGGGGAATGGTACGGTGACCAAATTGATGGAGAAGATTCGAGGCATACTGAGAGTATGATTGATATGTCGAGAAGAACGAGGTGGAAAGCTCGATAGATGAATGAGTGATGACGTTCGAAATAGGAGTTATTTTCATAAACATTTTGCATCATAATATGTCTAATTAGGAGCATTTGACTCATTTCGATCATGGCATCTTAATTATTTGGCATAAGCATAAATTTCAGGAAATCAATTCTACAGGTGGATTCCCCAATGGACAATGTAGCAAGATTGATTGAAAATTACAAAATTCAGCGTCTTAATCCCCTAAGCAGTAGGGTAACAGGTTAAATTTGCAGATCTTATCTCCCTTAAGCGGTAGGGTAACAGGTCAAAATTGCGGATCTTATCTCCCTAAGCAGTAGTGGAGTAGATCGAAGATGCGCCTTAACCCCCTAAGCAGTAGGGTAACAGGTTAAAGTATAATAGATCTGGCCTTCAGATGTTCACGCTGAAGCAGATCCAAGATGATTTGGCATCTCTGTATTGTCAGAGAACAAATCGAAGAAACAGATTTGGCATCTCCATATTCGACGGAGAGCAGATCGAAGACATAGCAGATCTGACCTTTGGATGTTTTCACATCGAAGCAGATCCAAGATGATTTGGCATTATTGTGTTTACAAGGAGCAAATCGAAGACATAGCAGATCTGACCTTCAGGTGTTTACACTGAAGCAGATCCAAGATGATTTGGCATATCTGTATTGTCAGAGAACAAATCGAAAAAATAGATTTGGCATCTCCATATTCGACGGAGAGCAGATCGAAGACATAACAGATCTGACCTTTGGATGTTTTCACATCGAAGCATATCCAAGATGATTTGGCATTCTTGTGTTTACAAGGAGTAAATCGAAGACATAGCAGATCTGACCTTCAGGTGTTTACACTGAAGCAGATCCAAGATGATTTGACATCTCTGTATTGTCAGAGAACAAATCGAAGAAACAGATTTGGTATCTCCATATTCGATGGAGAGCAGATCGAAGACATAGCAGATCTGACCTTTGGATGTTTTCACATCGAAGCAGATCCAAGATGATTTGGCATCTCCATATTCGATGGAGAGTAGATCGAAGACATAGCAGATCTGACCTTTGGATGTTTTCACATCGAAGCAGATCCAAGATGATTTGGCATTCTTGTGTTTACAAGGAGAAAATCGAAGACATAGCAGATCTGACCTTTAGGTGTTTATACTGAAGCAGATCCAAGATGATTTGACATCTCTGTATTGTCAGAGAACAAATTGAATAAACAGATTTGACATCTCCATATTCGACGGAGAGCAGATCGAAGACATAGCAGATCTGACCTTCGGATATTTTCATATTGAAATAGATCCAAGATGATTTAGCATCCTTGTGTTTACAAGGAGCAAATTGAAGACATAGCAGATCTGACCTTCAGGTGTTTACGCTGAAGCAGATCCAAGATGATTTGACATCTCTGTATTGTCAAGGAATGAATCGAAGGTAGCAGATTTGACATCTCTGTATTTGACGGAGAGAAGATTGAAAACATCAACATGATAATCCTAAGTTTGCAAGGAGCAGATTGAGGAACATGA
This sequence comes from Gossypium arboreum, assembly GCF_025698485.1. Classification (NCBI taxonomy): domain Eukaryota; kingdom Viridiplantae; phylum Streptophyta; class Magnoliopsida; order Malvales; family Malvaceae; genus Gossypium; species Gossypium arboreum. Next base: position 4,497,242 of record NC_069073.1, on the reverse strand, counting down.
AGTTTGAAGCTGATGAGACCGGGCAAAATGGGTCCTTTTATAGTTTTTGCTCTATTCTCGTTAAACGATAATGAGCAAAGAGGGGCAGCTGTAATAGCCCATTTTTGCCCGGCCCATTCCAGTATTTAAAATAATAAACCCCAAAAAAATAAAAATAAAACAAAGTCCAAGTCCAGTACGAAATTACAAACATATAATTTGGCCCAATCGGAATGGCCCATTACTTGAAAAGATTTAATGTCCATTTATAAGCTTCACTCATATGAAAATATAATCTTTAAGGATATGCAATCTTAGATATGACATGCAATCTTAGATATGATACAATCTTAGATATGATATGCAATCTTAGATATGATATGCAATCTTGAAGATATGATCTTGTAATCTTGGAGATTTAATTTGTAGATATCCTTTAATCTTAACCGTTGATGTAATTGATCTGTACCGTTGGATTTGGGGAGGCTCAACTATAAATAGAGCCCTCTCCCTTCATTGTAACACACTGGAGTTTTGGGAAGCAATAAGAATTCTTGAAAGCATTCACTCAAATTTCTCTCCCTCTTGCGTTCTTACTCTCTGTGGTTTGTTCTTATTTTATTCTTTGTCTATCTTAGTTTTTCAACCTTTTTTTATTTTAATTTCTTCATTTTTCAAATATGTATATTTATTCCTATCTTTTATACATTTGATTATGTATTTTATATATTATAATATTTAACCTTTTATATAGTTTATTTTCAAATATATATTTTCTATGCATATATATATTATATTATCATTTCATGTATTTTGAACTATTGCATTATATTTTTATAATTTGTAAATGTTCTATTTATTCATTTTTTTGTGTATGTCATTTATCTTATTTGTGCATAGTTTCATTTTTTTATATGCTATGTTTAATTATTTATTTTATATGCTATTTTATGATATATATTGTTGTATAATTTTGCATGTATTATGTTTTTCTTTTAGTTTACTCATGTTTTTATTTGTTTATTATCTTATATTTACCTAGTATGATTTTTTCATTAAACGTGTGTTCATGTTATTTAGTTTTGTCATAATGATATTATTTATGTTTGTATGGAAATGTTAGAATATTTTGTACATCTACGCTTCATGATGCATTAATATGTCATCCTAAAACGCCATTTAAAAATAATATTCCAAGGTTTTTTTAAAAAAAATTAAAAGGCAATGCTTGATGTTTGGAAACTTCGAGAAAGTTAGTGCCCTAACTTACTGGGTTGCGACTTTTCTCGTTGAATTCGAATAGTCAAGCACCCTTCTAAGTGATTTTGAGTTTTTAAAACTTAAACAATTATTTCAAGATTTCAAAACATAGTGTCCTAACTTACTGGATATGACGTTTTGTTGTTTCGATATAGAAATTTTCGAAAGACGAGCTTAGTTTCGAAAGTTTTAAAATGTTGCGTCCTAACTTACTGGATGTGATGTTTTGACTCGTCTGAAATAAGTAAGCCTTAATTTTCAAAATTAAGACATTCTAATTAAAAGAGGTTTGTATCTTAAAACTTTCAAATTTCGAACATTAAAGACACTTGATAATCAATTAGGTACCAATTTTTTGGCGTTACGACGATGCTAACCCTTCCTCGTACGTAATCGACTCCCGAATCCGTTTTCTTGACTTTCGTAGACCAAAATTAATGTTTTAAAATAAAACATTTTATAAGGTGATCCAATCACACCTAAAAAGATTGGTGGCGACTCCCGTTTTCGTTTTTCTTAAAGTTGATTCTCATTTTTCAAAACTCGATTTAAAAATGGTTTCGACAACGTTAATGACTATTATATAATTTTTAAAAATTGAGTGACTAAAATATACTTTTAAACAAAGTATAGGGACAATTGATACAATTTACTCTATATAAAAATTATTTTATTTATTCTAGAAGTTTGTGGAGATTTGGATTTATCTCAATTTTTTTATTTCAAGGTGGGATAGTATTTCACGTAATTTATTAGAAAATCAAATATGTACCACAAAATGTTTTATCAAATAATAATTGTAGATAAAGACAATTTTTTATGATTTACTAATTAACCTCCCTTTGTTGGGTTTTTATTTTATTTTATTTTATCATTCTTTTAATTAATTGAAAATTGTTCATAAAAGATAAAAACACTAAAAACCGTATTAAATTATTATATAATTTTTTAAAACTAATACATCAAAAATATTAAAAACAGTAGAATAAATATTTTCAACAAATTGAAAATAAAATTTTAAAAATTATGTATACTTAAAACAAAACTAAAATAAGTATAACTTAATAAGTAAATATATTTAAAATAATAACAAAATTAATAATAAAATAATAATTATATAATAATAATAAAATAATAACAATATAATAAAATACTAATAAAATAATGAAAAAAAACTAAGAAATTAACAAAAAAGAAGAAGAACTAGTAAGAGACAGCATATATGAGCCACGTTAAGTTGAAAAAACCTTACCTAATATTTGACCGTTTTTTAAAACGAGCCTATTTTTTACCCAAACCTATTTTAAAATTTTTTTTTTTGGGTTGTCAGGCCGACCGGTCTACTCTAGTCGAATATATCTTATTACAAATAAAAAGAACTTAATATATGTTTAGCGTAAGTGGAGATTGCATTGCAAATAGCTAGAACATCCCGCAAAGAAGAAAACAAAAAAAGTTGCCTCCATCAGTCCATCTCATCCTTTAACTGTCTAGGGATCAATAATAGAGTTTATGGCTACGAATGGGTATGAAGGTGAGTTGAAGATGATTGAGGAACTGACCACAAATGCTGAGCAAATTCAAGACGAGGTATTGGGGGAAATATTAAGTCGAAATGCAGGAACAGAGTATTTAAGGGGATTCCTCCATGGTCAAACCGAGAAGCAGCTCTTTAAGAAAAATGTTCCCATAGTTACTTATGAAGATCTCAAGCCTTACATAGATAGGATTGCTAATGGGGAGACATCAGATATCCTTTTAGCTGAACCAATTACAGGGTTCTTTCTAAGGCATGCATGAATTTGTTGCTTTGCTTCTGTGTGTTTTGGGGTATTGTTTGCTTCCTTCTAATAGTTCTATCATCTGTTTGATCAAATGCAGCTCTGGGACTTCAGGCGGGCAGCCAAAGCTGATGCCTGTCACTGCTGAAGTTGGTAATAAGTGGGATTTATTTCGTCGCTTGTACGAGTCTCCTGTGATAAAGTAAGGAACCCATCCCTATTTTCTTCTAGTTTTTCTTTCAGCTGCTTGTGAATATATGTATATAAGTTACCATATTAAGCAAATACATATAATATGAATATATGTATAATATACCACGCAGATAGTAACACCCGTATTTTGTAAATACTACTTATACATCTATAGATATAATATACATAGTTGCTTTTCTTGCTTTTTGCATTTACAACGGCAACTCAGTGCTAAAACTATTTGCCTTTATCCGTCTAATTTTTAAAGGCACTTTGATGACATCAACCAAGCTGGTAAAAGATTGGAGCTTATGTTTGCCAGACCAGAGATTGAAACTCCTAGTGGCCTCAAGGCAGCATCTGTTTCAACGAGCATATACAGCGGGAGTAATTTTAGAACCAGTTTGCCTAAGCTTTACACAAGTCCAGTTGAGACCATCTTTTGCCCAGACCCCAACCAGGGCTTATACTGTCAATTACTTTTTGGTTTAATCCAACGAGACGAGGTTGTCAAGGTTGGTTCAGTCTTTGCATCTACGGTGTTAAGAGGTATCAAGTTTCTAGAAAATCACTGGCAAGAGCTATGCAATGACATAAAAACAGGTCGATTAAGTGATTGGATCACCGACTCAGGATGCAGAAATGCAGCATCATTGGTCATGAAGCCTAATCCAGAACAGGCTGATTTGATAGAAAATATATGTAATTGTAAATCATGGGAAGGAATGATCAGAAAGCTATGGCCTAAAGCAAGGTATATTTGTTGCATATGTACTGGCATTATGAGACAGTATACTATAGAACTCGAGTTCTATTGCAGAGGGCTCCCTTTAGTTTCAGATTTATATGCTTGCTCGGAAGCTATTTGTGGGATTAACTTAGAACCTCTACGCAAACCTTGTGATGTCTCCTACACATTTCTCCCTAACATGGCTTACTTCGAATTCCTTCCAGTAAAGAATGAACGTGATGGATCTATTGAAATGAAGAGCAACAATGAAGATACTGAACTTGTTGATCTTGTAAATGTGAAGGCTGGTCAGTGTTATGAACTAATTGTCACAACTTGTGCAGGTAAAAGTTCCTGTTTTGAATATAATCAATTAATCAAATGCCATGTTCTAATTTGCATTATGCTTCCTAGTTCCTACATTAACCTGTTAGATAATGATCTAATCTAGTTTGATGGTATTCCTTTCAGGATTATATCGATATAAAGTTGGAGATGTTCTTATGGTGAGTGGTTTCTACAATAATGCACCTCAATTCCAATTTGTGGAGAGGAAAAATGTTATCCTAAGTGTTGATCAGGAAAAAACAAGCGAAACAGACCTTTTCAAGGCTGTGACAGAAGCAAAGGCTCTTCTCGATCCACTGGGACTCATCTTGACAGAGTACACTAGCTATGTTGATACTTCTTCAGCACCAGGTCACTATGTCTTATTTTGGGAGATCAAGGGAAAAGAAGGCAAGCATTGCAAAGAACTTGACCCAAAGATAATGGTAGAGTGTTGCTCTAGAATGGAAGAGTCATTGCATTATACATATAAAATCTACAGGAAAAGGAACATAATTGCAGCTCTGGAGATTAGGGTGGTAAAGCAAGGAAGTTTTGAGGCACTAATGGATTACTATGTGTCCAAAGGAACTTCATTGAGCCAATACAAAAAACCTAGTTGCATTAAATCTGAGGAAGCCTTGAAGATATTAGATTCAAGAGTGATAGGAAAGTATTTCAGCCCCAAATCACCGTTATAATTAGTTTGCATCAGTTCTTGTTTAAGATTACCTAATCCTTCCTATGTATAAAAACTCAGGAGAATAATCCTTTTCACTTTATTGTGTAGGAATACATTAATGTTTGGTAAAGTTATTAATGTCTTGTTTCGAACTCAGAGGCAAGCAATTGTTACAGTTACACACGTATTCTCTTGTAATTTTCTTATGAATCGTTTGATACATTGTGGGAAAGTTGATATGGCAACATCAAAGGGCTTTATATGCATGGAAGAACATATTTGGGATATTTCTTAACGTAGTGCCTGATGCTCTCTATAAGGTAGGTAAAGTGGAAGAAGTTGTAGAATTGATTGATGAGAAGGGTAATTTCCCCCTGATATTATTTACTACACCACTTTAATCAATGGATATTTTCTTCAAGGTATAGCTAAAGATGCATTGAATTCAAGGTATAGCTAAAGATGCATTGAACTTGTTCAAGTAGATAATGGAGAATAGTCACAAGCCTTTGATATTGTTTCTTACGGTGTCTTTGTTAGGGGCTTAGCTAGAACTGCTCTTACAGAAGAGGTGATCAATCTTTGGGATTATGTAGAGACGCAAGGTTTGAAGTGTAACACTATCATGCACAACATGGACATTAAAGGTTGACATTAAAGGTTTATGTAAAAGTGGGAAGGTGAAGGAAGCTGAAGCCTTCTTACATACGATCAATTTTGAGGATTAATTATTACGATTAATTTTGAGGATTAATTGTTACACCTCAAACCTGACTTGAGAGTCCAGTCAAATTCGAAGCGTTACAATAATTATTGGAATGATGCACTCGATCAATCATTTAATTAATATGATTAACCAATTAATTCATTTTAACAAATTTGATTATCAAATTTAAAATAAAAAAACTCAAATAAATTAATTTTTCAATTCAAATATATAAGGATCGCTTGCCTTAAACTAAATATTTAACCAATATGAAAATAACCCACAAATCCGATGGACCTAAATACATGCCAAAGTTAAACTAAGTGAAAACGTTATCACAAACTAAGGATTGCAAGGACTCTTTGGTAATGCTATTCGATCTGAAACTTATAAATCATCTATAATTGGTGTAAGGAATTAAAAATCCAAACGCTAAGCAATTTATAGTTTAGTGGTGATATAATACATTTTAAACTACCTATACTTATAGTAAAATAAAAACATTCTAATAAGATATACATATATCTATCTCTACTTGGAATTAAAAACCAAATATATCACAAGCAATTAAACACCTAAATTAACTTAGCTAACCGATATCCAATATCGACAACTATTTGAGTGAGCGATCAGCGGCTATTTTGACGATGGACCAGCAATATTTTGGAGGCAAGCAATGGGGCAATAAACAAGGCTTTCGGACGAAGATTTGATGGCAATTTGGAGGCACATTTCAGGGGTTAGCCAATTCTTACATAAATAAAAATCCTAATCTAAAAATAAACTACAATCCCAATTTTTTAGGGTTAGCCAAAAAAAAAAAAATCCCTAATTTGATTGTATAATATAATATTTTGGGAAGTTTACCAGTCAAATATACATATATTTGGTAAGGGAGAAACAAAGCAAGTTTTCCAGCAAAACATATGTATATTAAAGTATTGTATGTAAGCTAACATTGGATTGCCTATTGTAGGGTTGGTGTTATTTTGGTGGCAATTTTTTATTTTCATTTTCTTCTCTTTTCATTTTCCATTTGAAATATATGCTTCGACTGATTAAAAAATTGTTTCTAAAAATCTTATGTGTTGGCCTAATGGCAATAATGTTCATTTAAGTTCAAATCGCGTTGCTGTTACGGCTTTATTCTCCTCTTATAATCCAGCCAAGAAAATAAAGTTATTTTCAATCTTTTGAATTTTGGTTAAGTTAATACTAAATTTTTATATTATGCTGATTACTAAAATTAATCTTTTTATTTGTTATTGAATTATATTCATAATTTTCAAACGAAACTTAAATCTTAATTAATAAATTAGAGAATGAATTAAAGTTTATGAATTAATGTTGCAATTTTTATTTAGTTTTATATAAATTAAGATATATTAAAATATTTTTAAAAAATTTGAAGCGTTCCACTTAAAATTTTATAAAATATTTAATAACATAAATGTTTCATTCGTTAGTTTGGATATATTATATTAAAGTGGTTTAAAATTTAAATATGAAATTTATATGTTCATAAAAGGAAAAAGAAAATCAAAATTAATATAAATATATTATATTCATTTCGTTGATTAATAAATTTGCTTGATGTCATTGAAGTAAATACAAAAAAAAAAAAAAAAGAAAAGAAAGTGAAAGTATATTAAATATGTATTAATTAAATTTTTTTCTTCGCCTGACTCAAATTTCAATTAAATAATTTTTAAAATATATTTATTTAAATTTAATTATAATAATATAAAATTATATATTTTATTATTGTAAATTATTTTTGACAAAAAGGACCCAAGGTCACTACCTCAAATTATATTGCATCCAAAATAACAATGTTATGGATATTGCTAGGATAATTCATTTCAAAATTCAAGCTACAACACTTAGAAAGAGACTAATTACAAAGCGAATCAGCTAATTTGTTACAACCACGATTTCCGGATTCAAGCAACTTGCGAGCTTCCTTGATATGATGCCCAATAATCGTGATGTCCTCCTTATGGTAACAAAAGCGGTTGACAATGCTTGCACAATCCATTTCAAAGATGACTTTATCAACGTTGAGAATGTGAGCAAGCCGAAAGCCATCGATGAGAGCATCCAACTCCGCCTGCTCAGGGCTAACCACTTTGTTGAAGAAAGACGCTTTATCGCTCAAAACAAAACCATCGGAATCTCTAGCGATGATGCCCAAGCTTGTGCCATAAGAATTCACGGCAACATCAACATTAACTTTTATTACCCCTTTCGTCGGCTTTTCCCATCTACAACATCTAGGGACTCGGGATAAGATCAGTTGAGAAGAAAGATTGTGAATCTGGAAATCATTGTTGAGTTTACGGGCACGCTCCCAAATCACATTCGCATCCTCCTCCTTACCTCTAAAGATGGCACTGTTTCTACCATTCCATATATTCCACAATGTAGGAATCAAATCTTGGAAGACTTTTTTGTCTAAAATCCGCATGGAGCCTTCAATCCAATCGATGCAAAAATCACAATAAAAATATTGAAAACAACCAAAGTGAATAGATAATTACTAATTATGTTATAAAAAAACAAAGATTAAGTGATAATAGATTAACTTTCAAACCACAATTAATACTACAAATTAATAACATTATCCAAGTGCATAATTAGTAGTATATCACATGATATACTACAATATTTTCCAAGTGCATAACTAGTATTACACCACATAATTAGTACTACACCATATTAAAGCATCAATATCTTCAATCTAGAGAAATTTTTTGAAGCCAAATTTTTCTATGCTTCGTACTTTTAGCTAAAAAATCTTTGGCCTTAGATTTACAACCCACAAGATAATCAAATACACTACAAAGGAAGTCGTCATTAAATCCTTCTAACTCCATCCACAACACTTCTTCATAAGGAATATCTCAAACAAAGGAACACTAACTGATGCAATAGCGAGCTGCTTGACATAAAAGAGAATCAATCAAACAAGGTCATAAAACAATCATTGATATTACAAATCAATAAGTATGAGCAAGAAGTATAAGAAAACTTGAGCCAATTCAAAATGTATAAACAAGAAATGCTCGTAACAGCAACACAAATACATGTACAAACCAACAAACAAATGATCTATAATACATATTAAAAAAGGGAGTGATTACCTAGGACACAAAATTAAAAACTATCATTCAATTGAATCAAAATACATCTATAAACCAACAAACAAACTTAAACTTATAATAAAATCAACGATGAAATTCTCTTTTAGAAAATACAAAGGTATTAGTTGTTTTGTTGTGATCATGAATCTATTTACAATATCAGATATGGTTTTGTTATTTGTCTGTTATTATGTGAAGGAATACCATTTAGTATAACACTACCTTAAAAATAAAACGAATATAGAGTCCAAAACTAAGGAAGTTGATGTTAATAAAGAAAAATGCTTGATAAACTATTGCAAACAAAAACAGTTACAACCTATAACATCAAAATTAAGAAAAGAAAGATAGATAGAGACATTGAAGCAGGAAGTGACAAACACAACAAGCAAAACCACTTAAGTTTCGGGTTTTAAGAGCACTAAAATCTAACCTCCAACCTTAGTAGATCTAAGAGAGCAAAAGAAACACCTGTATTACAAAAGCTATTTGGCTTCAGCTTGAAAAAACTTGAATTCATCTTGACCATCGTCAAATCAAGCTCGAGCTAGAGAAAGAGCTGAATTTGAGTATTTGAGTCAAGCATTTTAAGAGCTTAATCGAGCTTTTTCTTTTTAATTACTATTGTTTCTATTTGAATCCAAACTTGAGTATAAAAACTGTGTAATATCATGTTTTTCAGTGGTGTCGAAAACAGTGATTTCAGGGTCACCAAATCCGACGAGTAAATTCGTAAATATTATTATTTAATATTTACGAGACAAGTGTGATTTTTAACAAAGTTTTTGATTTGATAATTTATGTTATATAAGTGACTTATTAAGTTCAAGTGGTTTTAGAAAATAAGATATTGGGGCCTTGTTTTTATAAACTGAGCTGTAAATATTTTTATAAATATTTACGGAGTGTCATTCAGGTGGTATTAAAGTTTCGTTAAGAAATTTTAACGTTTCGATTGTTAATTAATTAAAAAGGATGAAATTAAAAAAAAAGTGCATTCCCGAGACTCCATTTCTGTAAATCGGACTTGTAAGTTAGTTGTGTAGTTAATTAGGTTTCAGTTAAGTGAATTTGCTTGAATTAAAAGTAATTAAGTATAAGAACTAAATTGCATATAGAGTAAAAATTGAATTATAGATTAAAGAAAAATTAAAAAGACTAAAGAAGGAATTATGCCATTGCCTTTAGTTGAGGCGGCATAAGTTGTAATATAATATATATTGTATAAAATATATTTACTTAATATGTAAGTATATATTTTATAATTAATAATAAAATAAATAAAGAATAAATAAAAAGAAAGAAAGATAGAAACGAAACAGAAAGAAAAAGAAAGAAAGAAAAAAAAAAGGAAAGAAATGAAAGAGAAAGCCACGGCCTCAGGGGCTTTAATTATTCAAAGTTCAATTAATTAGTTAATTTAGTCCATTTTTCTTTTAATTTTTATGTTTTTGGAATCCCGGTATTAGATACTACCCGACTCATGTCAAAATTTTAGAAATTATTGAGTTTTTAAATGTTGTTTATGTTGAATAATTTGAGTCTTAGGGATTAAATTGATAGATTTTTAAGTTAGAAATGAAAAAGGATTGAATTGTAGAATAAATTGAAAATTTTGAGTAATAAGGACTAAATTGTGAAAAATTCAAAATTTAGGGATTTAAGTGAAATTATGGAATTAAATCTAGTTTAGAGTGGAAATTGAATGAAAATATAGAATTAAATGTGAAAAAATAAAGTTAGTCTCGGTTTAGGGGCTAAGTTGGAATTTAGGCAAATATTGAGTAAAAATTAAAATTTTCAATATGAAATTGAATTGTGTTTTATTGATGAATTTTGATTGTTTTAATTCCATAACTAACATCGTATCAGAATCCTCGACTAAAAAGGGGAAAGATAAAGTCGACTTGAAATAGCTCGGAATTCCTAGTTTCTATTTCTATAGTCCGAAACTAGTTATTAATTGTTGTAATATTTATTTAATGTATATGCTAAGTGTTGAGGTGAGAATTATTATGTTTTGCAATTTAAATGGATTGATTTAGTATGTGATGAATTTATTGAATTTATATTGATTGAATTTGTATATATATATATATATATATATATATTGAATATATTGATTATTTGAATTGAAATGAATATTGGATATATTTGAAAAGTGAATTGGAACCCTATTAACTGTATCGGGCTGAGTCGGATATAGATGACATGCCATAAGATTGGAAGAGTTTAGGAATTTCTTTGACTTGAGACACTGAGTGTCAATTTACTACTTCGGATTAATTCGATGAGGCATTGGGTGCCAATTTACTTCGGTTTAGTAGATGAGACATTGGGTGCCAAACTGGTGTGTTTTGGTTGGATCCGTGTATCCGTCTGAGTCTGGGTCGTGTTAATAAGAGTAAATGAATAATAAAGTTTTATAATTGATATTAAAATGGTATGGTATGGGAAATGGAAGTGAAATAGTGAATTAAAAATAGAATGTGAAATATGATGCAAATATATGGAAAATATCAGTTATATATTCATGAAATGACTATGGAATGGATATTGCAATTGTGTAATGAAATGTGAAATAAATTGTGAAAAGCTATTTATATAGCAAGTATAAGAATTGAGATATTTGTGAAACAAATGAAATATGATATGGTTGTTGTAATAATTAAATATTAATATGTGTTTATATTTAAATTGTATATTTGTAATTTCTTATCTTTAAATATTCGGATTATAGAAATACCATTGAGTTTATACTCAACTTACGATTTATTTTTCCATGCGCAGGTTAGGTACTTAAGTTTGATCGCGATTTAGCATTCAACAATGATCCCAAACTCAATTGTGGTGATGTTTATCCTTTGTGTCGGTATGTACCTAGGATGTTTAAATAATAGTTATTTTTTGGTTTGATTGTCAATGAGGTTGTAAGTTTAATTTTGGTTGGTTTTATACATATAAATATGTGTTTGATTGTTGAAGTTATATTATGGCATGGTAAATTAAACTAAATCTAGATAGGTGCATGTGAATTTAATTTTATGTTTAAGTGCTCATGAACTAGGCAAATTGATTTGGATTTGGTATGTTTATAATTTGGATTAAAATAATGCTTTGATGACTTGTTTTGATGATATGAAATTTATGTCTGCTTGATCTGTAAACTCCGGTAATACTCCGTAACCCAATTCCAGCGAGGGATACGGGTTGAGGGTGTTACAAACTGAGTTTATATTTCACTTTAATTGAGGTTCATCTAGTTCGACTATTATCTCAAATTGCTTCAGCTATAAAAGCAAAATTCAATCAAACTCAAGTTGAGCTTGGAGCCTTGCATTTCAGATGAGTTTCGAATGGTTTGAGCTCGACTACACCTTGTAAATTGACCTACCCTTTCGATTCAGATTACATTACTCACTTGCAAAATCAAAAATATAAATACATATTGATACTAAAAGAGAGCAAAAAAGTTGAACCAGATCATTTTAACTTGAAATAAGATTATGTCCAAGACAATAACGTCCATAACTTTTGCAGCAATTATTAGGAAATTACTAACCAAATTATTGTTGCATCACGAATATGAATTGCCTAAAAGTTTACAAGCAAACTAAAAGCATCCAAATAAACATTCAAAAAAAGCATTTTTAACATTCTGTTCCACTATAATTGTTAGTATTTAACAATAATTCATCAAAATGAAATACAAAAAGAGAAGAAAAAACATGCAATTGATTCATTAGATCAATTATTAGAGAAGGGTAAATAGAGAAAATATACCATAATGGGTCAAAATTCAAGCTAATCAATGATTTATATAAGAAAAAAAGGTTTTTTTTTACCCCAAGAAAAAAGGGGAAAACAAAATTGATTTCTACTGGAAGAAAAAAGAAAGGGAAGAAAACAAAATCATGCCCACTAATCCCATTTGAACAAATAACGTATGAACTTAAAGGCTTTGAATTTTTAATCATTAGTTGTGTCTCAGCCACCACCACCATTACCATATCTTAATTATTCCATTACCACTAACAAAAATCCAGCTTGCACAGTTCAAGGAAGATGAAACTTAAAAATAATAAAAACCATAAAAAAACTAAAAAAAGAGGGATTAACCAGTAACCAATTGGGCCAAAACAACATGTTGCTACTAAAAAACAATCACATATTTTTTCCTTTTTTTTAATTGTTACCTTCGAGAGAGGAAGATGAACACCATCGTTGATTGGTGCAGTGCAAATTTTGACAACGAAAGGCGAAAAGGAGTTAAATTAAAGGTGAATGCCGGCGACTAGTGTTGAGAACCATTGCTGGCCGGCGGCAAACACTAGATCAAAGTGGGAAGGAAGGGGGAAGGGGAAAGAGGCTTTGGGTTACTTTACTGCTGAATTTTTTTTTTTGAAAAATGTCTTACCAAATGAAAACTGTAAGACATTTTCCTAAAATAAAGCCTTCTTTTCTCGTATTTTGGAGAAGGTTTTACTGTGGGAATTCATTTTCCATCAAACAAATAGTAAAAAAAGATGAAAATATTTTTCGTAAATTATTTTACAGCTAAATAAACACAGCCTTACACAAAATAAGATATAATTGATGAGATAAAATTATAAAAATCATATATAAACTAAACCTCTTTCTACCTAAAATTATTTGTTACATTGGCTTTTGAAGTTTGGAAGAGGCATAAATTGGTACTAAATTACATTAAATTCAACTTGCTTATAATTATTTTATATCCAAGCTTAGTTTTAATATATTTAATATATTACTAATTCATGTTTTAATCATTTCATTGATGCCACATTGTTTATTATGAGTGTCGACATGTGTGGGTCTAGTCCCGTGAATCTTATTGTATTTAGCGTAGGTAGAGATTCCATTGCCAATAGCTAGAACATCCCCAAAAAGAAAACAGAAAAAGCTGTCTGGATCTCAGTAATAGGGTTGATGGCAACGAATGGGTATGAAGGTGGGTTGAAGACGATCGAGGAACTGACCACAAATGCTGAGCAAATTCAAGACGAGGTATTGAGGGAAATACTAAGTCGATATGCAGGAACAGAGTATTTAAAGGGATTCCTCCATGGTCAAACCGAGAAGCAGCTCTTTAAGAAAAATGTTCCCATAGTTACGTATGAAGATCTTAAGCCTTACATAGATAGGATTGCTAATGGGGAGACATCAGATATCCTTTTAGGTGAACCCGTTACAGGGTTCTATCTAAGGCTTGCATGAATGTGTTGCGTTGCTTCTGTGTGTTTTGGGGTATTGGTTGCTTTCTTCTAATTGCTCTATTATCTTTTTTTATCAAATGCAGTTCTAGGACTTCAGGTGGGCAGCCAAAGCTGATGCCTGTCACTGCTGAATTTGCTAATAAGTGGGAATTATTTCGTGGCTTGTACGAGTCTTCTGTGATAAAGTAAGGAACCCATCCCTATTTTCTTCTAGTTTTTCTTTCAGCTGCTTGTGAATATATGTATATAAGTTACCATATTAAGCAAATACATATAATATGAATATATGTATAATATACGACGCAGATAGTAACACCCGTATTTAGTAAATACTACTTGTCCATATATAGGTATAATATAAATAGTTGCTTTTCTTGCTTTTTGCATTTACAACGGCGACTTAGTCCTAAAACTAATTATTTGCCTTTATCCGTCTAATTTTAAAGGCACTTTGGTGACATCAACCAAGCCGGTAAAAGACTGGAGCTTATGTTTGCCAGACCAGAGATTGAAACTGCTAGTGGCCTCAAGGCAGCATCTGTTTCAACGAGCATATACAACGAGTGTAATTTTAGAACTATTTTGCCTAAGCTTTACACAAGCCCCATTGAGACCATCTTTTGCCCAGACCCCAACCAGGGCTTATACTGTCAATTACTTTGGTTTAATCCAACGAGACGAGGTTATCACGGTTGGTTCAATCTTTGCATCTACGGTGTTAAGAGGTATCAAGTTTCTAGAAAATCACTGGCACGAGCTATGCTATGACATAAAAACAGGTCGATTAAGCGATTGGATCACCGACTCAGGATGCAGAAATGCGGCATCATTGGTCATGAAGCCTAATCCAGAACAGGCTGGTTTGATAGAAAATATATGTAATTGTAAATCATGGCAAGGAATAGTCAGAAAGCTAAGGCCCAAAGCAAGGTATATTGGTTGTGTTTGTACTGGCGTTATGAGACAGTATATTGCAGAACTCGAGTTCTATTGCAGAAGGCTCCCTTTAGTTTCAACTTCTTATGCTTGCTCGGAAGCTATTTGTGGGATTAACTTAGAACCTCTATGTAAACCTTGTGATGTCTCCTATACATTTCTCCCTAACATGGCTTACTTTGAATTCCTTCCTGTGGAAAATGATCACGATGAATCTATTGAAATGAAGAGGAACGATGAAGATACTGAACTTGTTGATCTTGTAAATGTGAAGGCTGGTCAATGTTATGAATTAGTTGTCTCAACTTGTGCAGGTAAAAGTTCCTCCTTTGAATTTAATCAATTAATCAAATGCCATCTTCTAATTTTGCATTATGCTTCCTAGTTCCTACATTAACCTGTTAGATAATGATCTAATCTAGTTTGATGGTATTCCTTTCAGGATTATATCGATATAAAGTTGGAGATGTTCTTATGGTGAGTGGTTTCTCCAATAATGCACCTCAATTCCAATTTGTGGAGAGGAAAAATGTTATCCTAAGTGTTGATCAGGAAAAAACAAGCGAAACAGACCTTTTCAAGGCCGTGACAGAAGCAAAGGCTCTTCTCGATCCACTGGGATTCATCTTGACAGAGTACACTAGCTATGTTGATACTTCATCAGCACCAGGTCACTATGTATTATTTTGGGAGATCAAGGGAAAAGAAGGCAAGAATTGCAAAGAACTTGACCCAAAGATAATGGTAGAGTGTTGCTCTAGAATGGAAGAGTCATTGCATTATACATATAAAATCTATAGGAAAAGGAACATAATTGCAGCTTTGGAGATTAGGGTGGTAAAGCAAGGAAGTTTTGAGGCACTAATGGATTACTATGTATACAAAGGAACTTCATTGAGCCAATACAAAAAACCTAGTTGCATTAAATCTGAGGAAGCCTTGAAGATATTAGATTCAAGAGTGATAGGAAAGTATTTCAGCCCCAAATCACCGTTATAGTTAGTTTGCATCAGTTCTTGTTTAAGATTACCTAATCCTTCCTATGTATAAAAACCTAATCCTTCCTATGTATAAAAACTCAGGAGAATAATCCTTTTCACTTTATTGTGTAGGCATACATTAATGTTTGGTAAAAGCTATTAATATCTTGTTTCGAACTCAAAGGCAAGCTTACACACGTATTCTCATGTAATTTTCTTATGAACCGGTTGATACATTGTGGGAAAGTTGATATGGCAATTTCAAAGGGCTTTATATGCATGGAAGAACATATTTGGGATATTTCTTAACGTAGTGCCTGATGCTCTCTATAAGGTAGGTAAAGTGGAAGAAGTTGTAGAATTGATTGCTGAGATAAAGGGTAATTTCCCCCTGATATTATTTACTACACCACTTTAATCAATCAAGGTATAGCTAAAGATGCCTTGAACTTGTTCAAGTAGATAATGGAGAATAGTCACAAGCCTTTGATATTGTTTCTTACTGTGTCTTTGTTAGGGGCTTAGCTAGAACTGCTCTTACAGAAGAGGTGATCAATCTTTGGGATTATGTAGAGACGCAAGGTTTGAAGTGTAACACTATCATGCACAACATGGACATTAAAGGTTGACATTAAAGGTTTATGTAAAAGTGGGAAGGTGAAGAAAGCTGAAGCCTTCTTACCATGAATTTTGAGGATTAATTGTTACACCTTAAATCCGACTTGAAAATTCAATCAAATTCGAAGCGTTACAATAATTATTGGAATGACCCACTCGATCAATCATTCAATTAATGTGATTAACCAATTAATTCGTTTTAACAAATTTGATTATCAAATTTAAAATTAAAAAATTTAAATAAATTAATTGTTCAATTCAAACACATAAGGATTGCTTGCCTTAAACTAAATATTTAACCAATATAAAAATAACCCACAAATCGAATGGACCTAAGTACATGCTAAAGCTAAACTAAGTGAAAACGTTGTCACAAACTAAAAAATGCAAGTACTCTCTAGTGATGCTATTTGATCTGGAACTTATAAATCATCTATATTGGTGTACGAAATTAAAAACCTAAACGCTAAGCAATTTACAGCTTAATGAAGCTCTAATACATTTTAAACTACCTATACTTATAGTAAAATAAAAACATTCTAATAAGATATATATATCTAACTCTACTTGGAATTAAAAACCAAATATATCACAAGCAATTAAACACCTAAATTACTTAGCTGACCGATATCCAATATCGACAACTATTTGAGTGAGCGATCAGCGGCTATTTTGACGATTGACCAGCAATATTTTGGAGGAAAGCAATGGGGCAATAAACAAGGCTTTTGGATAGAGATTCGATGGCAATTTGGAAGCACTTTTCAGGGGCTAGCCAAATTTTGCATAAATAAAAATCTTAATCTAAAAATAAAACCTAAATCTAAATCTTGTATAAAAAAAATCTTAATCTAAAAAAAACTACAATCCCAACTTTTTAGGGTTAGCCACAATTCTTTCAGGAAAAAAAATTCCCTAATTTGATTGTATAATATAATATTTTGGGAATTTTACCAGCCAAATATACATATATTTGGTAAGGGAGAAACAAATCAAGTTTTCCAGCAAAACATATGTACATTAAAATATTGTATGTAAGCTAACACTGGGTTGCCTATTGCAGGGTTGGTGTTATTTTGGTGGCAATTTTTTATTTTCATTTTCTTCTCTTTTCCTTTTCCATTTGAAATATATGCTACGAGTGATTAAAAAATTGTTTCTAAGAATCCTGTGTGTTGACCTAATGGCAATGATATTCATTGCCAGGATGTGATTTAAGTTCAAGTCGTGTTGTTGTTAGGATTTTGTCCTCCTCTTATAATCTATCCAAGAAAATAAAGTTATTTCCAGTCATTTTACATTTTGGTTAAGCTAATACTAAAATTTTATATTATGCTGATTACTAAAATTAATCTTTTTATTTTTATTTTTATTGAATTATATTCATAATTTACAAACGTAACTTAAATTTTAATTAATAAATTAGAGAATGAATTAAGTTTATGAATTAATAATACAAATTCTATATTTTATTATTGTAAATTATTAAAATGAAATAAAGGTACAAAAATTCTATTTTACCAAAAATTAATCCCTTATTTTATACCTAACTAAAATGAAAAAAAATAATATATTTGCTTGTTGAAAAACAAATGTAAATTAAAATAATATTTATTTGATTGTATTTATTAATTAATATAATTTATTATTAAAACTTAATTCTAAAATGACAGTGACTTTAAATATAATTAAAAGAAAAGGAAGTATTTTGAGTTTTTGATTAGCTCTTTTAGTTTTAAAATACTCTTTTTTTTTTAAATTAAGTTTATTATACCTGTCTAGCTTTGGACACGAGTTAGTATTACAAATCATTTGAGAAGTTAGTTCTCTATTTTATGTTATAGTTATCGAATGGCCCACATCTAGAAAGGCATGCCTCCATTCATCCCTTCAATCTTTTCATAAGGGTTCTGGCCTCTTGAAAATAAGTCGTTCACTGTTGTAAATGAATTACTCTCTCCCCTTAGAAAGATATTGCCCATCCATATTTGTGAATAGATCATCCTACATATGAATGAATACAAACATTCTCTTATAAATATAATTATATTTATTTTAATCTTAATAAAGCATGTTTCAAAATCATTATCAACAAAGGGCACCATAGTAAATATATATTAAAAATATTATTTTAAAAGTAATCAAGATTGAATCTTCAACAAAGTAAGATATAATGATGACATAAGATTATAAAAATCATCAACTAAACCTCTTTCGGCCTAAAATTACGTGTTACATTGGCTTTTGAAAATTGGAAGAGGCATAAATTGGTACTCAATTACCTTAAAATTCAACTTTCTCATGCTTCATGTTTTAATCGTTACATTGATGCCACATTGCTTATCATGTGTGTCAACATGTGTCGGTCTAGTCCTATGAATCTTATTATATTTAGCGTAGGTAGAGATTCCACTGCCAATAGCTGGAACATCCCCAAAAAGAAAACAGAAAAAGCTGTCTGGATCTCAAAAACAGAAAAAGCTGTCTGGATCTCAGTATGGCAACGAATGGGTATGAAGGTGGGTTGAAGACGATTGAGGAACTGACCACAAATGCTGAGCAAATTCAAGACGAGGTATTGAGGGAAATACTAAGTAGAAATGCAGGAACAGAGTATTTAATGGGATTCCTCCATGGTCAAACAGAGAAGCAGCTCTTTAAGAAAAATGTTCCCATAGTTACTTATGAAGATCTCAAGCCTTACATAGATAGGATTGCTAATGGGGAGACATCAGATATCCTTTTAGCTGAATCCGTTACAGGGTTCTTTCTAAGGCATGCATGAATTTGTTGCTTTGCTTCTGTGTTTTGGGGTATTGGTTGCTTCCTTCTAATTGCTCTATTATCTTTTGGATCAAATGCAGCTCTGGGACTTCAGGCGGGCAGCCAAAGCTGATGCCTGTCACTGCTGAATATCATAAGAAGGGGGCATTGTTTGGTACCTTGAGCCAGTCTGCGACGATGAGGTATGAACCCATACCAATTTCTTTGTTTCAGTTTTTCATTCAGCTTCATGTGAAATCAAACCTTTTACTCATTGATCAATCACGGATAAAAATCCCCTGCCTAATGTTGCCATTAACAATAAATTGCTGTTTACTTCTCCGATTAAATAAAAAGATTGAGGTAAACTACGTACATACTCGTCCAACGTTTTCATTTTAAGTACCTAAAATAAAATAAAAAAAATTGTAAGTTAAAGCAACCACGTTACATAGTTGGATTATTTTGGTCACTCTCATCAAAATCACACATAAATATTAACCTGGTAGTTAAAGAAATTGGTATAATAATAAATTTTGCCCTAAACTTTTACATATTATATTAATTTAGTCATAATTTTAAAAATTAATCCTCAAAATTTATACTCTCAATTTGATCTTAATTCTAAAAAATACATAAATATTTTCAAAAATTATAATAATTATTATTAAATAAATAATAAAAAAAAATGAGAACAAAGAGAAAACGATATTTATTGATCAATAGAGATGTATACAGTGCTTTTCCAAAATTTATATTTATAGACATAAGATGGATAAATGAAATAAACTCTACTTCTAATTAGTCTTTGAGTCTTGAAGTACATAAAATTTATCTTGATATTTTTGGACATCCACCTAATAATAAAATATTTATAACAATAACAAATTTAAAATTTATATTAATAATAGTAATATTAAATAATATAATTATATTAATTACTAAATTGATATAATATGTTGAGGGCTAAATTTATTACTATATCAATTCTTTTAATTGCCACATCAGCCTTCTGTTGGTGATTTTAATGAGAGGGACCAAAATGGCCGAACTAGGTAACGTAGGTGTTTAAATTGCAAATAGTTTTTAATGTCTAAAATGAAATTTTTTATAATTAAGTGACTATTTGTATAGTTTATTTTTAAAAAAGTTCTCCTCAATACGAGATAGCCCAATAAATATTTAAAAGAAGTACACTACCGTGTACCAAATACTAACTCATATATAATATTATAATGTAAATATTAAGATAATTATATAATTCATATAAAATATATATAATTTTAGCTTTCAAACAATAATATTATTTTAATTTTTTGTATTTATAATATTAATAAAGTTTTTAATTAAGTTGGTGTCACAGTTAATCGAGCACTACCGTGGCACTAACTTAGTTAGGAAATTTATAAAATAAAATTCGTACTTAAAATAAATTATATTATTTAAGGATACTTTAGTTTTTTAATAAAATTTATTCATATTGTGAGATTTGAAACTAAACCAATTGCATTGGTACAACTTTAAATTTACCACTCAACTAATTTTTATTTTATTTCTTTATACGTTTTAATTTTATTATGCATAATTTATTACCTTCATCAATTGTATATATTGTATTCTAAATACGCGATTTCCACATGCATACATGCCTGATAGAATTTCTTATTAACAATGTTCATGATTGAGTTATTGTCACAAATTAACTCGACACCAACTCAAAACTAATAACACAACAATGATAAACAATTATATTCATTTAGTATTTTTAATCTTATGTGTTTTATGTTTAAATTTCATTTTACTCATAACTTAATTTATTTTTATTTTATTTTAATATCACAGATATTTTATGTATTACTATTAATTAGTTCTAAATTATTTATTGTATATTATTTTAAACAAATCTTTATATTTATTTTCTTACATAAACAGGTGTAATAAAATTTCTAATTTTCATTAATTAAAGTCATATCATTTTAAACGAGACTTTATCCGTCTAATTTTAAAGGCACTTTGGTGACATCAACCAAGCCGGTAAAAGAATGGAGCTTATGTTTGCCAGACCAGAGATTGAAACTCCTAGTGGCCTCAAGGCAGCATCTGTTTCAACGAGCATATACAGCGGGAGTAATTTTAGAACCATTTTGCCTAAGCTTTACACAAGCCCCATTGAGACCATCTTTTGCCCAGACCCCAACCAGGGCTTATACTGTCAATTACTTTTTGGTTTAATCCAACGAGACGAGGTTGTCAAGGTTGGATCACTCTTTGCATCTACGGTGCTAAGAGGTATCAAGTTTCTAGAAAATCACTGGCAAGAGCTATGCTATGACATAAAAACAGGTCGATTAAGCGATTGGATCACCGACTCAGGATGCAGAGATGCAGCATCATTGGTCATGAAGCCTAACCCAGAACAGGCTGACTTGATAGAGAACATATGTAATTGTAAATCATGGGAAGGAATAGTCAGAAAGCTATGGCCCAAAGCAAGGTATATTCGTTGTGTTTGTACTGGCGTTATGAGACAGTATATTGCAGAACTCGAGTTCTATTGCAGAGGGCTCCCTTTAGTTTCAACTTCTTATGCTTGCTCGGAAGCTATTTGTGGGATTAACTTAGAACCTCTATGTAAACCTTGTGATGTCTCCTACACATTTCTCCCCAACATGGCTTACTTTGAATTCCTTCCTGTGGAAAATGATCATGATGAATCTATTGAAATGAAGAGGAACGATGAAGATACTGAACTTGTTGATCTTGTAAATGTGAAGGTTGGTCAATGTTATGAACTAGTTGTCTCAACTTGTGCAGGTAAAAGTTCCTCCTTTGAATTTAATCAATTAGTCAAATGCCATCTTCTAATTTTGCATTATATATGCTTCCTAGTTCCTACATTAACCTGTTAGATAATGATCTAATCTAGTTTGATGGTATTCCTTTTAGGATTATATCGATATAAAGTTGGAGATGTTCTTATGGTGAGTGGTTTCTACAATAATGCACCTCAATTCCAATTTGTGGAGAGGAAAAATGTTATCCTAAGTGTTGATCAGGAAAAAACAAGCGAAACAGACCTTTTCAAGGCCGTGACAGAAGCAAAGGCTCTTCTCGATCCACTGGGATTCATCTTGACAGAGTACACTAGCTATGTTGATACTTCATCAGCACCAGGTCACTATGTATTATTTTGGGAGATCAAGGGAAAAGAAGGCAAGAATTGCAAAGAACTTGACCCAAAGATAATGGTAGAGTGTTGCTTTAGAATGGAAGAGTCATTGCATTATACATATAAAATCTATAGGAAAAGGAACATAATTGCAGCTTTGGAGATTAGGGTGGTAAAGCAAGGAAGTTTTGAGGCACTAATGGATTACTATGTGTCCAAAGGAACTTCATTGAGCCAATACAAAAAACCTAGTTGCATTAAATCTGAGGAAGCCTTGAAGATATTAGATTCAAGAGTGATAGGAAAGTATTTCAGCCCCAAATCACCGTTATAATTAGTTTGCATCAGTTCTTGTTTAAGATTACCTAATCCTTCCTATGTATAAAAACTCAGGAGAATAATCCTTTTCACTTTATTGTGTAGGCATACATTATGTTTGGTAAAGCTATTAATATCTTGTTTCGAACTCAAAGGCAAGCTTACACACGTATTCTCATGTAATTTTCTTATGAACCGTTTGATACATTGTGGGAAAGTTGATATGGCAATATCAAAGGGCTTTATATGCATGGAAGAACATATTTGGGATATTTCTTAACGTAGTGCCTGATGCTCTCTATAAGGTAGGTAAAGTGGAAGAAGTTGTAGAATTGATTCATGAGATGGAGGGTAATTTCCCCCTGATATTATTTACTACACCACTTTAATCAATGGATATTGTCTTCAAGGTATAGCTAAAGATGCATTGAACTTGTTCAAGGGGATAATGGAGAAAAGTCACAAGCCTTTGATATTGTTTCCTACGGTGTCTGTGTTAGGGGCTTAGCTAGAACTGCTCTTACAGAAGAGGTGATCAATCTCTGGGATATGTAGAGACGCAAGGTTTGAAGTGTAAAACTATCATGCACAACATGGTCATTAAAGGTTTATATAAAAGTGGGAAGGTAAAGGAAGCTGAAGCCTTCTTACATACGATCAATTTTGAGGATTAATTGTTACACCTTAAACCTGACTTAAGAGTCCATTCAAATTTGGAATATTACAATGGTTATCGGAGTGACCCACTTGATCAATCATTTAATTAATGCGATTAACCAATTAATTTATTTTAATAAATTTGATTATTAAATTTAAAATTAAAAACTCAAATAAATTAATCATTCAATTCAAACAAGGATTGCTTGCCTTAAACTAAATATTTAACCAATATAAAATTAACCCACAAATCCGATGGACCTAAGTACATGCCAAAGCTGAACTAAGTGAAAACATCGTCACAAACTAAGTATTGCGCGGACTCTTTGGTAATACTGTTCGATTTGCAACTTACGAATCATATATAATTAGTGTATAGAATTAAAAATTCAAACGCTAAACAGTTTACAACTTAATGGTAATCTAATACATTTTAAACTACCATATATATATATATATAAATATATATATATCTAACTCTACTTTGGAATTAAAAACCAAATATATCACAAGAGATTAAACACCTAAATTAACTTAGCTAACCGATATCCAATATCGGCAACTATTTAAGCGAGTGATCAGCGGCTATTTTGACGATTGACCAGCAATATTTTAGAGGAAAGCAATGGGGTAATAAACAAGGCTATTGGATGGAGATTCGATGGCAATTTAGAGGCACTTTTTAGGGGTCAGCCAAATCTTGCATAAATAAAAATCCTAATCTAAAAATAAAACCTAAATTTAAATCTTGCATTAAAAAATCCTAATCTAAAAAAAACTACAATCCCAATTTTTTAGGGTTAGCCAAAAAAAAAATTCCCTAATTTGATTGTATAATATAATATTTTGGGAAGTTTAGCAGTCAAATATACATATATTTGGTAAGGGAGAAACAAAGCAAGTTTTCCAGCAAAACATATGTCTATTAAAATATGGGTAAATTACACCAACAGTCACTCAACTTTGGGGTAGCTAACAAAACAGTCACCTAGGTTTCATTTCAGTCACTCAACTTTCGAGAAGTTACAAAACAGTCACTAACGTTATGAAAAAGTGACAAAATAGTTACTGATTAACAGTTTCTGTTAGGGGGTTAACGGGAGCGCTGACGTGGCAAGTTAACTAGCTGACGTGACCAGCTAACTTGCCACGTAGGACGAAT
Source organism: Gossypium arboreum (assembly GCF_025698485.1). NCBI lineage: Eukaryota > Viridiplantae > Streptophyta > Magnoliopsida > Malvales > Malvaceae > Gossypium > Gossypium arboreum. Next base: position 4,472,602 of record NC_069073.1, on the reverse strand, counting down.
AGTCAAAGGGTCAAAGGGTCAGAATGATTTTCTTCTTTTTCTTTTCATCTTTCTCTTCATCTTCTTCTCCCTCAACCTCTTTCTCTTTATGCTTCTTTTATTTTTTCTTGTTCTTCTCTCCTTTCTCTTCATCTTCTTTCTCCCACAACAAAACAATGGCTACAAATCAGGAGCCACAACAACAGTTGCCTAAAAATTTCCAATCGTTGATGCTCACAAAAAACCTGAGGAAAAGAAGCAGAGGAAGAAAAAGATGATGAAGCAGTAGAAGAAGGAGCTACAAATGAAGAAGGAAAAGGTGACAAAGAAGAAGATAGGAATGGGTGTTGAAAGTTAGGTAACTGAGATGATTGCATCATCTGTTCCATCAAGCTCGTAGGTTCTTGTCCATGGAAATCAGAGAACTCAGAGCAACCGAGAGTATCGCCAAGAATCTCTCAAAGATATCAACTATAGGGTGTGAAGATGTTAGGACTAGTAAAGCGATGGCAATAGCGTTGAATAATGTGGCCAAAACTGGGTTGTTAGAGAACTAGAAACTGATGTTTGGATAGTGGGAAAGTTCTGCATTGGTTGAGGAACAAGCCTTACAAGTTCAGGAAAATTTAACTTGGCCTGCTTCTCAATTTCAAAGCGACTTCATCATAGGCTCTTGCGGCCTTCCGCAGATCAAAGGTGCCTAGCCAAACTCTTGCTGCTTTGTGAGGATCACCTATTTCGGCCGCCCATTCCCCCATGGCCTTTGCATAATGCCCTTATATCTTCTTCTTCACTCGTTGGTTTCTTCATAGGCGGTTGCATCTCATCAAGCTTCATTGCTAGTGCAAAATTAAGTCTTTTCTAGATTATGTTATCTTATGTAATCATATGTAAGGAAAGGAAAACAGTAGCGGAATCCCCTAGAGTTTTCATCGAAAGTGAAAAGAGAAAGAAAATAAAGAGTTTAGGAAGAAGAAAAAAATGGAGGAAAAGTGATATTTATTGATAGGAATATATATACATAACAGAAGTTGCAGCAGAGAATGAATCGGCATGAGAGCCTCTAAAATCAGCAAAACTTCTTCGAACCCATGGTGCAGCAGACTAAACCAATTAAGCACTAGTCTCATCTCCTTCCATTTTCTCTTAATTCTTCTTCTCCTCCTCTTCTTTTTCTTCTCTATTTCTTTTCTTATTCTTTTTTTCTCTTTTTCTTCTATTGTCCAGGGCTATTTAGGGTTAAAAAGGACTGTTAAAATGATAGCTAACCCACCGTTAAATGCCATGTCATCTTTCCGTCACGTTTGTAACGGAAAATGGTTAAAAGGACTGTTTTGTAACTTTTTGAAAGTTGAGTGACTGAAATGAAACCTAGGTGACTGTGTAACACCCCCTAATCCCAAACCGTCGCCGAAATAGGGTTACGAGGCGTTACCGAACATATTGGTTAATTTACAAACAATTTCATGAATAAACAACAAATATATTAAAATTAAATCATTAAGTCTCTTTTATGAACCCTCGAGGCCTAAATCACGTATTATAAATGAATAGGGACTTATTCAAGTACTCCGAAATTTTTTTCGTAATATAATAATAATTATTATTTTTTTTAAAAAAAATTCAATATAACCCCTTTAGAAACATCTAACCTTCCCTGCAATTTCAAATTTGCAACTAACTCAACATAACAACAACTCAACAAATACAATCTTCATCCAAATCACATTCGTCTTATAACAATATCACTAATCCTTATTTTATCTAACATTATATCCATTCATACTTTCAAGTAGTATTTAAACATCTTAATTAATTTCCATTCATATCATATATCAACTTATATTAACTTAACTAATATATTCATGAGTTGATACAAAACATAGTCACATCAGCTCCTATAAATGCCATATAAACCATTTAAAGTATTTATAACAAAATCTACCGGAAAATCGAGATAGTGTGACTTGAGCGTGATGATCCGATCCTCTGACCCTCCCGTTAATCTACAAAGAGCAATAAACATTACAAGTAAGCTAACTATAACTTAGTAAGTTCGTCGGCTTAAACCATAAACCTTACCAATATTAGTTTCAAAAATTCAAATCATATGGACATTTCAAGTAAGTTACTTTCATCCTGTAAATCATAATCTCATTTTAAAAATAATTTACTTAATTGAGCTAAAAAATAATGATAACATTATTTACATTTCTTTTTCCACACGTTACAATTACGACTTACTGACTTGTCAATTTAAGGAACGACTTACGGATTTGAGTACATCGTGATTTGAAACCCGAAATCTAACTGAAGCACATAAGTGCTAAACGGAAGTCTAGAAGGCTAATCAAGCACATAAGTGCTAAACGAAGCTTAGAAGGCTAATCAAGCTCATCGAGTGAATCGAAACCCCAAAAGGGTTAACTGAAACTCATATGAGTTAACGGAAGCTCGTAAGAGCTAAATAGAAAGCAAACACGAGAGTTCCCAACAAATGCTGAATCTCGATTTACTTGGGTAATTTACCGTCAATTTATCTTTTTCACCGAATGATCGTACTCATTTCCTGCGTTCCGTTCCTCCGAAATACTCAGTTCAATTTCGTAACTTTTGTACATGATTTAATTATTTTCAAAAATTAACATACATAAATATTAATCACCATTCATAAAATAACATTGAAATTTAATAATTTAACCGTACGAACTTACCCGGAACAATTTCCAGTAGTTGTAGAGTTTTCTTGAACTATTCCGGAATTTTCTCTTTTCCTCGTTTATCCTCAATTTCTTGATCTATAATATAAAAATTTCACTTATCAGTATTGACTTCACATTCATTCTATTTCACATCCTTAATGTTTATAACCCACTTACAAGTAACATTATCTGAAATTTTACTATTTCCCTATGTATATTCAATGCTGTCCATCCATGTCATAGTCACTAAATTATTTTTATCTTGAGCTACAGAACTCCAAATTAGGATCCGATAATTTTTACTGAAACTAGACTCGCATATCTTCTTATCATAAATTTTTCAGAATTTTTGGTTTAGCCAATAATTACAGTTTATTCTTTAAAGTCACCCCTGTTCTGCTGTCTGATAGTTCTAACCCTTTTTCACTAAAAACTAATTATCTCTTCATACAGAATTCAGATGATATTCCCGTTTGTTTCTTTTGAAAATAGACTCATTCAGGATTCTGGACATATAAATTTAATACCATAATTATTTTTATTCAATTTTTTATAATTTTTCAAAGTCAGAACAGGGGAACTCGAATTCATTCTGACCTTGTGTCACAAAATTCATTATATCTCATGATTTACAAATTCTTTGCTTACACTGTTTCTTCTATGAGAAACTAGACTCAATAAGATTTAATTTCATATTTTTTTCATCTTCTAATTCGATTCCTACAATTTATGGTGATTTTTCAAAGTTAGTCTACTGCTGCTATCCAAACTGTTTTAGTGCAAGCTATTTATTACCATTTTTCCCCTAAGCTTTTAATAAATAACAATTTCGTCCCTACTCAATTAGCCTCTCAATTGAGCTGATTTTTCTCAATTAACACTTTATTCTATCACCTTTAACTAGTTTACAACCTTTAGGAATCAAAATTTCAGAAATATACTTTAATTCCAAACATTTTCACAATTAGGTCCTAAAAATCAATTTCTATTGAAATTACCTAATAGAATCATCTCATAAACAAATTAATGCTTTAATTTCATTCTATTTCATCATAAAATTACAGCACTCAACCATGGTGACTTTCAATTTCATCCATGAAATCAAAAACTAATGAATTTAATAGTAGGACCTAGTTGTAAAAGTCTTAGAAACACAAAAATTACAAGAAAAAGGTAAGGATTAACTCACTTGGTGCAAAAATTATGAAATAACAGCTTATAGAACCCTCCTATGGCGTTTTTAGCTGCTGGAATTGAAGAGAAATGAAGAGAAATCTAGATATTTCCTATTTAGTCCTAGCTTTATTTAGTTAATTTTGCAATATTCCAATTTTGCCCTTAATTCATCAATTTTCCTGCTGATTTCAAACCCCTTGCCGTCCAGTCCAAATAGACCTTGGGTCTATTTACCTTTTAAACCCTCTTTCTTTTATCATTTAAGCATTTAATTATTCTTCATAATTTTACATTTGTTACAATTTAGTCCTTTTTATTCAATTAACCATCGAAACTTTAAAATTTCTTGACGAAACTTTAATACTAACTTATTAACACTCCATAAATATTTATAAAAATATTTATGGCTCGTTTTAAAATTTTCAAACTCTCGATACCTCATTTTCGATTCTAATTTTTTTAATATTTATTTCTAGTACACTATTCGCTATTTCAAAAATTTTCTTAACTTCACATTTAACTTATATTCACTAAATTATTAATATTTTTCTACTCATTTTTCGGATTTAGTGATCTCGAATCACTGTTCCGACACCACTGAAAATTTAGGCTATTACAGACTGTTTTGTCAGCTACCCCAAAGTTGAGTGACTGTTAGTGCAATTTACCTTTAAAATATTGCATGTAAGCTAACATTGGGTTGCCTATTGCAGGGTTGGTGTTATTTTGGTGGCAAGTTTTTATTTTCATTTTCTTCTCTTTTCCTTTTCCATTTGAAATATATGCTACAAGTGATTAAAAAATTGTTTTTAAAAATCAAAATCCTGTGTGTTGGCCTAATGGCAATTATGCTCATCACCCCATATGTGATTTAAGTTCAAATCGCGTTGCTGTTAGGGTTTTCTCCTCCTCTTATAATCCATCCAAGAAAATAAAGTTATTTCCAATCATTTTACATTTTGGTTAAGCTAATACTAAATTTTATATTATGCTAATTACTAAAATTAATCTTTTTATTTTTATTGAATTATATTCATAATTTACAAACGTAACATAAATTTTAATTAATAAATTAGAGAATGAATTAAGTTTATGAATTAATAATACAAAATTATATATTTTATTATTGTAAATTATTAAAATTAAATAAAGGTACAAAAAATTATATTTTTACCAAAAATTAATCCCTTATTTTATTCCTAACTAAAATGAGAAAAATAATATATTTGCTTATTTAAAAACAAATGTAAATTAAAATAATATTTATTTGATTGTATTTATTAATTAATATAATTTATTATTAAAACTTAATTCTAAAATGACAGTCACTTTAAATATAATAAAAGAAAAGGAAGTATTTTGAGTTTTGATTAGCTCTTTTAGTTTTAAAATACTCCTTTTTTTAAATTAAATTTATTATACCTGTCTAGCTTTGGACACGAGTCAGTATTGCAAATCATTTGAGAAGGTAGTTCTCTATTTTCTGTTATTTGGGTAGTTATCGAATGACCCACATCTCGGAAGGGTTCTAGCCTCTTGAGAATAAGTCGTTTACTGTTGTAAACGAATTACTCGCCCCCTTCAAAAAGGTATTGTTTATACATTTTTTGTGAATAACCCATCCTACATATAAATGAATACAAACATTCTCTTATAAATATAATTATATTTATTTTAATCTTAATAAAGCATGTCTCGCATTCATTATCAACAAAGGGCACCTTAACCAATATATATTAAAAATATTATTTTAAAAGTAATCAAGATTGAATCTTCAACAAAATAAGATATAATGATGACATGAAATTATAAAAATCATATCAACTAAACCTCTTTCGGCCTACAATTATGTGTTACATTGGCTTTTGAAAATTGGAAGAGGCATAAATTGGTACTCAATTACATTAAAATTCAACTTTCTCATGCTTAGTTTTAATATATTTAATATATTACTGAATCATGTTTTAATCATTTCATTGATGCCACAATGTTTATCATGTGTGTCGACATGTGTGGGTCTAGTCCAATGAATCTTATTATATTTAGCGATAGGTAGAGATTCCATTGCCAATAGCTAGAACATCCCCCAAAAGAAAACAGAAAAAGCTGTCTGGACCTCAGTAATAGTGTAACACCTCCTAACCCCAAGCTGTTATCGGAATAGGGCTACGAGGCATTACCGGACTTATACATTAACATTTATACAAAACCGAGTCATAACTTTACATTTCAGATCAATTCTTATCAAATTTTATCTTAAAGCCCTTAATATGGGCCTACGGGGCCCTATATATGTTTTAGAAGTGATTTAAGACTAAACCGGGAACTTTGGAAAATTTTCCTTGAAGATAGGGGCACATGCCCGTGTGGCTTGGGACACGCCCGTGTGGCTTGCCCATGTGCAGATTCTGACTTTTCCACACGGCCTGGGCACACGCCCGTGTGATTTGGCCGTGTGAAAACATGATTTTTTACCATTTTAAAGCTATTTTCACATACTAAACACTCCCTATTCATGCCCAAAACATTTACTTATGCATCTTAATCAAATATCATTCTTTTTATCCATTTCTTGTACCTAAATACAATTATACACTAATAGAATCCAACCAATCAATTATCTCAAACCAAAACATGTATATTTCATTTTCCAATCACAAAACATCACATTCAACGTAGTTTGCATACTTAATTATTCATTTAATTACATTACTAAATCAAATCCTATGCATGCCATATAAACCAAAAATTTATTTAACAAAATCTACCGGATTAAATCTGGATAGTGTGATCCTTGTTGTAGATCCGATCCTCCGTATGTATACAAGTCAATCTACAAAACAAATGACATACACAAGTAAGCTTATAGAAGCTTAGTAAGCTCATAGGCATAAGAACACAAATCTTACCGAACACTGTACAAAATCATATATCTATTAGTTAAACTAATTCATCCTGCAAATCACAACTTCATTAATAAACTCATTTGAATAACTTTCATGATGTAATTCACGAACTTAATTCTTTAGTGCCCATTTCTTATTTATTTCAATTGTCAAATTAGGGAACAATAATGGGATTGAGTGCTTCATTATCACATTGCCATAGTAAACTATGGACTTTCACATTATCACACATCACACATCGAAGCCATAGCCATGCCATGGTCTTACATGGATCACATATCATACCGATGCCATATCCCAAATATGGTATTATACGGAATCACATTATCACATCACACCGATGCCATAGCCCAGCTATGGTCTTATACGGGAACGCGAATCACATTGTACCAATGCCATAGCCCAGCTATGGTCTTATACGGAAGCATATATCACATCTTTTCCATCAATTCATTATGGTCATAAAATGAAAGCACTCAAACCATTGTTCCAACGAATTTGTTCTTTTAGTTACACATTATTCATTAGTTAATACAATTTAATAATATTCATCTACAATAAAATACTTTAACAATCATAAGATTTTCATATCAAACATTGAACTTTTCCATATGAACTTACCTGGGCTAATTTGCAAAAGTTGTAGAATTTTCAGGGACTATTCTTGAATTTTCTCTTTTTCACGGTTCACTTCGTTTTCTTGATCTATAATTATAAAACCATTCCTTCATTAGCATCTATTTCTATTCTATTCTATTTCACAATTTATACCCTTAAATTTTCAAAATTACACAATTACCCTAAACTTTTCAATTTTTACAATTTAGTCCCTATTCAATTTATTCATCAATCAAACTAATTCCTTTCAAATATCATTTATCTAAAAATTACAAACTACTTCACAGCCTTTGACATGCCAAGCTTCAACACAAAACCCCAATTCCAACAACTTTCACAATTAAGTCCTAAAATAAATTTCTATGCAAATCTCTTCATAAAATCATCATATAATGAATAAAACCTTAATTACATGATAAATCATCATAAACTTTCAGCACTTATTCATGGAAACTTTCAAAATTACCCATGAATTCAAAAACTAATGAATTAAACAAGTGGACCTAGTTGTAAAAGTCTCAAAAACACAAAATTTACAAGAAATAATCAAGAATTGAGCTTACATGTAGTAAAAATATGAGAGACCAGATTAAAAGAACCCTTCAATGGTGTTTTTTCTGGAGAAGATAAAGAAAAATGAAGAAAACTCTAGATTTTACCTAATATATCATATTTTACAATTTAATTTTTTACCCTATTTCTAATTTTACCCCTTGTTCACACTTGATTTTTATTTTTCTTACACACTCATACGTCCAGCCCAACAATAGGTGTTTAATTGCGTATATAGTCCTCCTTTAATTATTACTAGAGCTGTTTAATCACATGTCACAATTTTGCACTTAATTCAATTTAGTCCTTTTTACTCAATTGACTACCGAAACCTTAAAATTTCTTAACGAAACTTTAATACTAACTTACTAACACTCCATAAATATTTATGGCTCATTTTATGAATTCGAGGTCTCGATACCTCATTTTTATCTTATTTAATCTACAAATTTCTTTTAATTCATAATTTCACTAATTCGAAATCATTTCTAAAACCACACTTAACTTTTACTTACTATTATTTAAACTCACATGTCAGATTTAGTGATCTCAAATCACTATTCTAACACCACTGAAATTTGGGTCGTTACAAATAGGGTTGATGGCAACGAATGGGTATGAAGGTGGGTTGAAGTTGATTAAGGAACTGACCATAAATACTGAGCAAATTCAAGACGAGGTATTGAGGGAAATACTAAGTCGAAATGCAGGAACAGAGTATTTAAGGGATTCCTCTATGGTCAAACCGAGAAGCAGCTCTTTAAGAAAAATGTTCCCGTAGTTACGTATGAAGATCTCAAGCCTTACATAGATAGGATTGCTAATAGGGAGACATCAGAAATCCTTTTAGCTAAACCCGTTACAGGGTTCTATCTAAGGCATGCATGAATTTATTGCTTTGCTTTTGTGTGTTTTAGGGTATTGGTTGCTTCCTTCTAATTGCTCTATTATCTTTTGGATCAAATGCAGCTCTGAGACTTCAGGTGGGCAGCCAAAGCTGATACTTGTCACTGCTAAATATCAGAAGAAGGGGGCATTGTATGGTACCTTGAACCAGTCTCCAACGATGAGGTTTGGACTCATACCAATTTCTTTATTTCAGTTTTTCATTCAGCTGCATGTGAAATCAAACTTTTTACTCATTGTTCAATCAGGGATAAAAATCCCTTACCTAGTGTTGCTATTAACAATAAATTACGGTTTACTTCTCCGATTAAATAAAAAGATAGAGGTAAACTACGTAGATACTCATCCAACTTTTTCATTTTAAGCACCTAAAATAAAATAAAAAATTGTAAGTTAAGCAACCACATTACATAGTTGGATCATTTTGGCCTCTCCTGTTAAAATCACAAATTTTAACGTGGTTGTTGGGATCGACCTGATTAAGCTACAAGAAAAAAAATTAGCGGAATAAATTGAGAAATTGAGCACACAAATTTAACATGGAAAAACCCCTCCAAAGAGGATATACGAGTAAAAATAATTTTACTATAATGGCAAAAAAACAAATATCTAGTGGGTGTATTTTCTAAGATTGTAAAAGAGCCTATTTATACGTTAAATTTATAGGTCAAATAATAATAAAATAATCTAAACTAATTAGTGTTTGATTGAAACAAATAAACAGAGTTTAACTAGAAGATTATTTCTCAAATTTGACTGAAATATGAGTCATACTTAACAAATCTCCACCTTGACTCATATTTTCACAACGCCATTTTTTCAAAACTTGCCACGAGCCTATCTTGAACCATGCAGGGAATTAACTGAGTCGAATCCGTGCTTAGAAACTGGAAGATTGCTAGCCTTCGACTTGTACACTGCCAAATCAAAACTAACCCGTGTTTGACTTTCACGAACATAGTGCCCTAACTTTTCAAAACCTGTATCCAAAAGAGAAACTCTCTTCAATGAAACAGTCATACCTTTTTCCCTCTTATAACGAAGTTGCCTCCGCTCCAAACGAGTTGACTTCGACTCTATAACAGACGATGGACGTTTGATTTCACCGATCACTGTAGAACCTTCCAGAATATAAAGACTGCCAGTTCTTTTACCTTTTAACAAAACGAGAGCTCCATGAGATACTTTAATACCGCTCGACTTGATGTTGATTTTGCATCATTTCAAGTTTAAAATACTTAATGAGATGAGATTCTTTCGTAAATCAGGTACATATCTAACATCTAAGAGTGTCCTAATCGTCCTATCATGTATCTTAATTTTAAGAGTACCAATATCAATTACCTTACTAGATGAATCGTTTCCCATGCACACAACTCCATATTCAACCGAACTGTCTCCGGAGAACCATTTTTTATTGGGACACATATGGAAACAACATTTCGAATCTAGGATCCACTCAGACGTGAGCTTAGAGTTATCGCCCGTTAAAACTAAGCTTTACACAAGCCCCATTGAGACCATCTTTTGCCCAGACCCCAACCAGGGCTTATACTGTCAATTACTTTTTGGTTTAATCCAACGAGACGAGGTTGTCAAGGTTGTTTCACTCTTTGCATCTACGGTGCTAAGAGGTATCAAGTTTCTAGAAAATCACTGGCAAGAGCTATGCTATGACATAAAAACAGGTCGATTAAGCGATTGGATCACCGACTCAGGATGTAGAGATGCAGCATCATTGGTCATGAAGCCTAACCTAGAACAGGCTGACTTGATAGAGAACATATGTAATTGTAAATCATGGGAAGGAATAGTCAGAAAGCTATGGCCCAAAGCAAGGTATATTTATTGTGTTTGTACTGGCATTATGAGATAGTATATTGCAGAACTCGAGTTCTATTGCAGAGGGCTCCCTTTAGTTTCAACTTCTTATGTTTGCTTGGAAGCTATTTGTGGGATTAACTTAGAACCTCTATGTAAACCTTGTGATGTCTCCTACACATTTCTCCCTAACATAGATACTGAACTTGTTGATCTTGTAAATGTGAAGGTTGGTCAATGTTATGAACTAGTCGTCTCAACTTGTGCAGGTAAAAGTTCCTCCTTTAAATTTAATCAATTAATCAAATTCCATTTTCTAATTTTGCATTATGCTTCCTAGTTCCTACGTTAACCTGTTAGCTAATGATCTAATCTAGTTTAATGGTATTCCTTTCAGGATTATATCAATATAAAGTTGGAGATGTTCTTATGGTGAGTGGTTTCTATAATAATGCACCTCAATTCCAATTTGTGGAGAGGAAAAATGTTATCCTAAGTGTTGATCAGGAAAAAACAAGCGAAACAAACCTTTTCAAGGCTATAACAGAAGCAAAGGCTCTTCTCGATCCACTGGGATTCATCTTGACAGAGTACACTAGCTATGTTGATATTTCATCAGCACCAGGTCACTATGTATTATTTAAGGAGATCAAGGGAAAAGAAGGCAAGAATTGCAAAGAACTTGACCCAAAGATAATGGTAGAGTGTTGCTCTAGAATGGAAGAGTCATTGCATTATACATATAAAATCTATAGGAAAGGAACATAATTGCAGCTTTGGAGATTAGGGTGGTAAAGCAAGGAAGTTTTGAGGTACTAATGGATTACTATGTGTCCGAAGGAACTTCATTGAGCCAATACAAAAAACCTAGTTGCATTAAATCTGAGGAAGCCTTGAAGATATTAGATTCAAGAGTGATAGGAAAGTATTTCAGCCACAAATCACCGTTATAATTAGTTTGCATCAGTTCTTGTTTAAGATTACCTAATCCTTCCTATGTATAAAAACTCAGGAGAATAATCCTTTTCACTTTATTGTGTAGGCATACATTAATGTTTGGTAAAGCTATTAATATGTTGTTTGGTAAGAATTGCTCTTACAGAAGAGGTGATCAATCTCTGGGATTATGTAGAGACGCACGGTTTGAAGTGTAACACTATCATGCACAACGTGGTCATTAAAGGTTTATGTAAAAGTGGGATGGTAAAGGAAGCTAAAGGCTTATTACATATGATCAATTTTGAGGATTAATTGTTACACCTCAAACCTAACTTGAGAGTCTAGTCAAATTTGGAATATTACAATGGTTATTGGAATGATCCACTCGATCAATCACTTAATTAATGCCATTAACCAATTAATTCATTTTAACAAATCTGATTATCAAATTTAAAATTAAAAAACTCAAATAAATTAATCGTTCAATTCAAACACACAAGGATCGCTTGCCTTAAACTAAATATTTAACCAATATAAAAATAACTCACAAATCCGACGGACCTAAGAACATGCCAAAGCTAAACTAATTGAAAACGTCATCACAAACTAAGTATTGCGATGACTCTTTGGTAATACTGTTCGATTTGAAACATATGAATCATCTATAATTGGCGTACAAATTTAAAAATCCAAACGCTAAGCAGTTTACAACTTAATGGTAATCTAATAAATTTTAAACTACCAAATATATATATATGTATAATACATATATATATATATATATATATAAATAACTCTACTTTGGAATTAAAAACCAAATATATCACAAGCAATTAAACACCTAAATTAACTTAGCTAACCGATATCCAATATCGACAACTATTTAAGCGAGCGATCAGCGGCTATTTTGGCGATTTACCAGTAATATTTTGGAAGAAAGCAATGGGGCAATAAACAAGGCTTTTGGATGGAGATTCGATGGCAATTTGAAGGCACTTTTCAGGGGTTAGCCAAATCTTGCATAAATAAAAATCCCAATTTAAAAATAAAACTTAAATCTAAATCTTGTATAAAAAAATCCTAATCTAAAAAAAACTACAATCCCAATTTTTTAGGGTTAGCCACAATTATTTCAGAAAAAAAATTCCCTAATTTGATTGTATAATATAATATTTTAAGAAGTTTACCAGTCAAATATACATATATTTGGTAAGGGAGAAACAAAGCAAGTTTTCCAACAGAACGTATGTATATTAAAATATTGTATGTAAGCTAACATTGGGTTGCCTATTGCAGGGTTGGTGGCAATTTTGGTGGCAATTTTTTTTTTCATTTTCTTCTTTTTTCCTTTTCCATTTGAAATATATGCTACGAGTGATTAAAAAATTGTTTTTAAAAATCAAAATCCTGTGTGTTGGCCTAATGGCAATTATGCTCATCACCCCATATGTGATTTAAGTTCAAATCGCGTTGCTGTTAGGGTTTTCTCCTCCTCTTATAATCCATCCAAGAAAATAAAGTTATTTCCAATCATTTTACATTTTGGTTAAGCTAATACTAAATTTTTATATTATGCTGATTACTAAAATTAATCTTTTTATTTTTATTAAATTATATTCATAAATTACAAACTTAACTTAAATTTTAATTAATAAATTAGAGAATGAATTAAGTTTATGAATTAATAATACAAAATTATATATTTTACTATTGTATATTATTAAAATGAAATAAAGGTACAAAAAATTATATTTTTACCAAAAATTAATCCATTATGTTATTCCTAACTAAAATGAGAAAAATAATATATTTGCTTGTTTAAAAACAAATGTAAATTAAAATAATATTTATTTGATTGTATTTATTAATTAATATAATTTATTATTAAAACTTAATTCTAAAATGACAGTCACTTTAAATATAATAAAAAGAAAAGGAAGTATTTTGAGTTTTTGATTAGCTCTTTTAGTTTAAAATACTCCCCTTTTTTTTTTTTTAAATTAAGTTTATTATACCTGTCTAGCTTTGGACACGAGTCAGTATTGCAAATCATTTGAGAAGGTAGTTCTCTATTTTCTGTTATCTGGATAATTATCGAATGACCCTCATCTCGAAAGGGTTCTAGACTCTTGAGATTAAGTCATTTACTACTGTAAACAAATTACTCTCTCCTTTCAGAAAGGTATTGTTCATTCGTTTTTGTGAATAGCCATCCTACATATAAATGAATACAAACATTCTCTTATAAATATAATTATATTTATTTTAATATTAATAAAGCATGTCTCACATTCATTATCAACAAAGGGCACCTTAACCAATATATATTAAAAAATATTATTTTAAAAGTAATCAAGATTGAATCTTCAACAAAATAAAATATAATGATGACATGAAATTATAAAAATCATATCAACTAAACCTCTTTCGGCCTACAATTATGTGTTACATTGGCTTTTGAAAATTGGAAGAGGCATAAATTGGTACTCAATTACATTAAAATTCAACTTTCTCATGCTTAGTTTTAATATATTTAATATATTACTGAATCATGTTTTAATCATTTCATTGATGCCACAATGTTTATCATGTGTGTCGACATGTGTGGGTCTAGTCCAATGAATCTTATTATATTTAGCGATAGGTAGAGATTCCATTGCCAAAAACTAGAAAATCCCCAAAAAGAAAACAGAAAAAGCTATCTGGATCTCAATAATAGGGTGCATGCAATGAATGGGTATGAAGGTGGGTTGAAGATGATTGAGGAACTGACCACAAATGCTGAGCAAACTCAAGACGAGGTATTGAGGGAAATACTAAGTAGAAATACAGGAACAAGTATTTAATGGGATTCCTCCATGGTCAAACCGAGAAGCAGCTCTTTAAGAAAAATGTTCCCATAGTTACGTATGAAGATCTCAAGCCTTACATAGATAGGATTGCTAATGGGGGAGACATCAGATGTAATACCCCGAAAACTTTTACGGTAAGATATTATCCTTGATATAGTAAAATAAGGAAATAAAGTGACAAAAAGGGAAATTTTGAGTTATGTCAAAATTGAGAAGTATATTATGATATATTAATTCAAGAAAGGACTAAATTGTAAAAGTGAGAAAAGTTTTGTTGCACAAGAGTAAATACTCAAAATTTGAGGGGTTAAAGTGTAAATATGAAAAAGTTGAAGGACCAATAGTGTAAATATTTTAAGTGTGGAATAATCTAGAAACTAAGGAAAATGGATGAATTAGGACCAAATTGAATAGGTGAAGAACTATGAGGGACTAAATTGCAATTTTACCAAATTAAATGATGACTCAAGGATGGTCAATTGGAAGAGAGAGAAATCTAGAAAGCAATGATGATGTTGGAGATATTTTAGATTAAATAAATAAATAATAGTTTATTAATATTTTAATTTAATTTTTAAATGATATTTTATTATTTTATTATTATTTTATTTAGTATATATAAGGAAAGAAAGATGAAGAATCATCATCTTTTTCCCATGCACCCAACGTATGAAGAGAAAAGGAAGAAAGAAACTTTCTTTTCTTTACAATTTGGTCCTTCTACCAAAAATTCACCATTTTCACCCAAAATCAAAAGAATTTCCTTAGCTACCAAGAGAAAAATGTTAAGGAGGCTATGGGAAGTTAAAATATCAAGTTGGATTCAAGAAATGGAGGCTGATGGAGAGAGAAAATCAAGATGAAGGTTGGAATCAATAGAACAAGGTAAGAACATCATTATTTCAATATATTTTCAAGTTTGATATTATTGAAAAAGCTTGGGATTGATGTTAATGTAGAGTTTCCTTACATATGGTCCTATGTTCTTGATATGTTAATGAAGAGAAAATAAGAGAAAGTGAAGAGAAATAGTGTAGAGAAAGAAAATAAGGGTGTTATTAACATGATAATTAATATCTTGCACTAAAACAGTTCTAGACAGCAGCAGTATTCTAACTTTGAAAAATCACCATAAATTGTAGAAATTTACATATAAGATTAAAAAAATATGGAATTAAAGCTTATTGAGTCTAGGTTCTCATAGAAGAAACAGTGTAAGCAATTGATTTGTAAATTTTGAGATATAATGAATTTTGTGAGACAAGGTCAGAATGAATTCGGGTTCCCCTGTTCAGACTTTGAAAAATCATAAAAAAATGAATGGGGCTTAAATTTATATTTATAGAATCCTGAATGAGTCTAGTTTTATTAGAAACAAACTAAAACATCATTTGAATTCTGTACAAGGAGATAATTAATTTTTAGTGAAGAAGGGTCAGAACTGTCAGACAGCAGAACAAGGGTGACTTTAATGAATAAACTGCACTAATTGGATAAACCAAAAATTCTGAAAATTTTATGGTAAGAATATATGTGAGTCTAGTTTCAGATAAAATTTACAGATCTTAATTTGGACTTCTGTAACTCAAGAAATAAATAATTTAGTGACTATGACTCAAATAGACAGCTTTATATATACATATAAGTAAATAGTGAAATTATTGATAATGTTACTTCTAAGCATATTATATAAATTTAAGGATGTGGAATGGAGAGGAGGAGGAGGAAAATATATATGAATATTCAGCAAGCATGACTAATTTGCATGTTTTAGGCTTAAAGACTAAATTGAATAAAAGTAAAACTTTATGGGTAATTTTGTGAAAATGTCAAAAAATGACCAAATTGCATGAAATGGATTAATTTTATTATTCAAATTACAAAATTGAATGAAATTATTAATTTAGTTCAAGATAGGGGGAAAACATGTTTTAGGGATTAAATTGAAAAGTGTTGAAATTATGGAAAAATTTTGATATTTTTTAGAATTCGTGGATTGTTATCAATATGTATGAGAATAATAGCTGGAAATAAGGATTAAATTGCAAGAATTTTATTTTCCTGCCCCTAAGGATGAAATCGTCATTAATTAAAAGTTTAGGGGCAAAATGGTAACTTTTCCTAGAGCATTAATTAAATTCATTAGAATATGAAATGAATGAAAATGATGATCAAATTTATTTATAAAGATCTAGACGACTCAAATATGAGACTTGATCGTGGAAAAGAAAAGATATTGGATTAATGAAATTATAAACACAAACAAGCAATGAGGTAAGTTCGTGTAACTTGAATTATATTCTTAAATGCTTGAAATGCATGTTTTTGATATGAATATGATTTGAATGTTCATTATATGAAATTTATGAAACATTGACATATTTGATGGGAAGAAATCCCGGTTGAATGAAAGGAAAATTCGATGGATCTCTGAAAAGGAATTGACGGTAAAAAGGATCTAGCCCGGATGGGTGATCCTATCCTGATATAGCCCTCCCGAAGAATATGTGGAAAATGGATTTAGCCCGGACGGGTAATCTGAATTAGGGTCTGAATTTAGTCTGGACTGGTAATTCAGATCCAAGCTCATTAGAGTAATTGTCGTTGCAGGGGATTTAGCCTGGACTGGTAATCCCGACAATACTCTATGAGTTTATATTACAGGGGATTTAGCCTGGACTAGTAATCCCACTATAAGGATGAGGTTCGCAGGAGTGTGCTCTCTGATATGAAATGTGTAAGACCATGGTTGAAAGATACCATGGCAACGTGATATGAAACGAATAAGACCATGGTTGAAAGATACCATGGCAACATGACGGGAAATGAATAAGACCATGGTTGAAAGATACCATGGCAACGTGACATGAAAAGAATAAGACCATGGTTGAAAGATACCATGGCAACATGACAGAAAATGAGTAAGACCATAGTTGAAAGACACTATGGCATCATGTCAAAGATAAATAAGACCGTGGATGGGATACGCTATGATATCTATTGAACAATTGATATTCGTGTAATACGATTAGATGACGAATGGTTACATGAAATGGTTGTGTGAAATGTTTACAAGAACTGGTCATATGGAAATATATGTACAAAATAGTTGTATGAAATAATTATGAAGATAGATAAACAAAATAAGAATAAGTACATGGAATATAATTTATGTTAAGTTTGATATAAACTTTACGGAATAAATATACTTAAAATATATGGAAATGATGAAACATGAAATATTGATATAATAAAACGATTGATATATACTTATAAAGAAACGGTAATAGAATTAATATGTTTCATGACATGTACATATATGATTATCTTTGATACGTTGATACAAGGAAATTATGTAAGTAAAGACAATTATTAAACTCAAATGTGACATGTCGAGAAAATAAGTATATCAATGTTGAATTTATATGAAATATATGCAAGTATACTAACAATGATGTGGCTTGACACTTAGACAAAGGACAAGCTATTGATTGAATGGTAATATGTTTAATTACAAGAAGCATTGAAATGGTAAGTACTTAGATGAAAATAAATGTAACACCCCAAACCCGTGACCGTCACCGGATTTGAACACGTGGTGTTACCGGGCTTATTTCCCTTATTTCTCTCTTGATAATATTTGATTGCTGTTCCAGGCAGGCTAGCTAATTGCGTCACTGTCGCCTTAAAAATCATATCTCGAGTTTCAAAACTCGGAAACTGATTCCGTAAATTTTCCCTGAATTTAGACTCATATATATATCCATGGATTTATTTCTAGAATTTTTGGTCGGGCCAATTGGTACAGTTTATTAGTTAAAGTCGCCCATGTTTCAGGGGTCGACTACACTGACCTTCGCGCATTACGACCTGGATAACTTCTCGTACAGAGCTTCAATGCTCATTCCGTTTGTTTCTAATGAAACTAGACTCAAAGGGGAATCTGAAAATATAAGGCACGACTTCTAATTCCTTCTGGATAATTTATAGTAAATTTTCAAAATCGCGACAGG
Source organism: Gossypium arboreum (assembly GCF_025698485.1). Taxonomy (NCBI): domain Eukaryota; kingdom Viridiplantae; phylum Streptophyta; class Magnoliopsida; order Malvales; family Malvaceae; genus Gossypium; species Gossypium arboreum. Next base: position 4,454,138 of record NC_069073.1, on the reverse strand, counting down.
GGACCCAGAAACCGTTCTGGCCCTGTCTCACGAGAACTTTAATATCTCTCAGTATACTGCTCATATGGTCGTTTCGTTTCGTCCATATGGAAATAGATTCATCAAGGTTCAATTTCATAATTTATTCACTATTTAATTCTACTTCTACTATTTTTAGTGATTTTTCAATCTCATCTCACTGCTGCTGTCCGCAACAGTTACTGCAGTAGACTATGCCAATTTCATGAATCTTTCCTTGGCCTTACTAATCATCCATCATACATGACACAAATTATGGCCACCTTATCAAAATTAAAGTTTCTAAGACTCGTGGCTATAGGTTCTAGCATCCCACTCAACGACCACATAGGCCATTTTCACATGGCTTAAAGTTTACAACCCACGATTCAACAAAACAAAATAGCCTATACATGCCAAATGTTCTTCTAGTTCAACTACGAAGACAATACCAAAAGATTTCCAGCCGGTGTGATGACTTCAACGACGGTTCCGAGCACGCAAATGATACGAGTCCAAGAGACCTAGAATGGGTGACAAGAAAACACCGAGTGAGTTTATAACTCAGTAAGTCATAAGCATTCCACAACCATCCATTTAAAAAGTTACCACAACATGAAAACAATAAACGAGGCTAGGTACTCATCCATATCAATACTATACCATAATTCCTCGGACCTTTCGGTTCAATCTCATACCAAGTCATACATCCACATTTCATATTTCACATACTAACTCATTTCCACCACAACCATACAATTTCAATCATCATATAGATTTAAAGCTTACCAAGCTTAATCCCGAGCATGAACATATTGCCTATTCGTCGTGAGCTCAAGGTACTTACCCGATCTGCTGTCCATACTCAACTCGATGGAGACACACCCTCCATATAATTGTTCGATCGGAGATACATATATATAGAGTACGCACACATAGTGCTTAATACTTGATTTCGCACACTTAGTGCCATGCGATTTAAGCCCTCACACACAGTGCCATACCCTTCGAGCTCGCACACTTAGTGCCATATATTTCCAGCATGCACACTCAGTGCCATATATTTCCAGCATGCACACTCAGTGCCATATATTTTCAGCATGCACACTTAGTGCCAATCTCGTCACCGTACACATGTATTGCCTGCACACTTAGTGCCGAAAGCAAACTTTCTACACATTTCACTATTTCTTTTACATTCAACAATGTCATCATTCCATACACATACATTTTCATTTATATATATATATATATCATCTCATTAAACACAATTGCAACGATTTTACAATCATTTAAGCAATATCAAACATGTGCTTAATGACTTACCTTGTTTGGGGTAGAACGGTTCCAAATCGGCTACTCGTTTGCTTTCTCCTTTCCTTTGTCCGATTTAGTTCCCCTTTGCTCTTGAGCTAAATCAAACAATTTACCTCTCCATCAAACACAAACATACGGCATTCACATGCATTATTATGATTATTGCCGAATACTTAACACAACTAAGCTGAAAATTTACTCAATCTCATCTTAATTTATTGCTACTTATTTGTCAAAATTTCCAATACAAGGTATTTAACACCTATGCCCATTTATACCCCATATGGCCGAATGCTTCATTCATTACCCAATTAACCATTCAACAAATTTTCAACCTCATTACCACCCTTTTTATGTCTAATTGTTTAAATACCCTCAAGCTCATTCACAAGTACTATTATACATCACATTGAACATTAATCATTTTGCAACATGAATTCTATAGCATGGCCGAATACTCATACACACACACACATAACAGCAAGAACTCAATGGCACAAAATTTCCTTTTTGTTAAACATTCAAACTCACTCATCTCCATGCTTTCATCACAACAACATCAAAACACTCACCAAGGAAGACAACAGTCATGGCCGAAATTTAACTCACCTAACAACCTAGTTTCGATTCAAGATTCAAGGAAAATTTTGAACCAATCCTCCAAATCATGCATGCATTTTCAAGAGTGGCATAAAACATACCTTCTTGTATCAAAACACCTTAGTCTAGTAAGCTCCCTAGCCGATTTTTCTCAAGCTCTTCCCCCTTCTTCCCTTTCTTCTATTCGGCCAAGAAAACCAAAGGATGAACAACCATTTTTTTTTCTTTCTTTCTTTGTTTTGTTTCTCTCATGCACGGCAAGGGGGGAAGCATCCACACTCATCTTTTTTTTTTCATTTCTTTACCCATGCTCTTATTTTATTATTTCTAACATCCACCACTAGCAAAACATGTTTAAGACATGTTTTCTTTTGCCCATCACTCTTGACATGGCCGGCCACTAACCTTAGGAATGGACTATTTGACATGCAAGTCCATTTATTTTACTTCATCCTTTTATTAAACTCTTAAAATTAGCCACATATATTTAAATCCTTTCACATGAGTCCTTTTTCTTTCAATTCACAATCAAATTAACTAAATCAAAGAATTCAAAATTCACACATGCATTTTCACATATTCTAGACAATAAATATTACGTTCGAACATGTCGGTGACTCGGTTTAGCGGTCCCGAAACCACTTCCCGACTAGGGTCAATTTTGGGATGTCACAACTCTCCCCCACTTAAGAAATTTTTGTCCCCGAAAATCTTACCGGTAAATAGGCTCGAGTATCGCTCTTTCAGAGAGTCCTCAAGTTCCCAAGTGGCTTCTTCCATCCCGTGTTTATGCCACAACACCTTCACTAATGGAATTTTCTTGTTTCGTAGCTCTTTTACTTCACGCATCAGAATGCGAACCGGCTCTTCTTCATAGCTCAAATTAGGCTGAACCTCGACCTCAGATGGAGTAATTACGTGTGTCGGGTCAGACCTATATCGTCGAAGCATCGAAACATGGAAAACGTTGTGAATCTTTTCGAGCTCTGGGGGTAAAATTAATCGACGCGCATCGGCCCAACTCGCTCAGATACTTCATACGGACCGATGAACCTCGGACTCAATTTGCCCTTACGGCCAAATCTAAGCACGTTCTTCCAGGGTGAGACTTTGAGAAATACCTTGTCTCCAACTTGATATTCAATGTCTTTCCTTTTCAAATCCGCATACGACTTTTGGCGATCCGAAGCAGCCTTCAAACTTTCACGAATTACTCGAACTTTTTGCTCGGCATCCTTAATCAAATCAACCTCAAGAATTTACCTTCGCTAAGTTCATCCAGAATAATGGGGTACGGCATTTACGACCGTATAAAGCCTCGTAAGGCGCCATCTTAATACTTGATTGAAAGCTATTGTTGTGCGAATTCAATCAAAGGTAAATACCGCTTCCCATGAACCACTAAACCCAAGGATGCAACATCTCAACATATCCTCGAGTATTTGAATTATCCGTTCGGATTGACCATCGGTTTGGGGGTGAAAGGCGGTCTTGAAATGCAACTTGGTACCCAAAGCTTCTTGCAACTTCTTCCAAAATTGCGAGGTAAATCTCGGATCTCTATCCGACACAATGGAAATAGGCACCCGTGTAGTCTCACAATCGAGAACGTACAATTCGGCTAGTTTGTCCATTGAAAAATCCGTACGCACGGGGACAAAGTGAGCCGACTTAGTCAATCTATCTACAACGACCAAAATTGCATCCTTTTTACTTGCTGACAATGGCAGTCCGGATACAAAGTCCATTGTGACTCGATCCCATTTCCACTCGGGTATCGTGATCGGCTGAAGTAATCCTGAAGGCACTTGATGTTCCGCTTTCACTTGTTGACATATTAAACATCTCAAACAAAGTCGAGATGTCTCGCTTCATACCATGCCACCAAAACCGACGTTTCAAATCGTTGTACATCTTCGTACTCCGGTGGATTGCCATTCGGCTACAATGGGCTTCGTTCGAATTATCGAAATAAGTTCTCAATTCTTTGGAACACAGACGACTTCAACCTCAAACAATCGTCATCATCGATTTGAAATTTCGAGTCCTTTGTCGAACACACTCATCCCGCTTTGCAACCAACTCATCGTCGACTTTCTCGAGCTTCACGAATTTGACGTATCAATAATGGTTTGGCTTTCAATTTAGCTACCAACACATTGTCGGGTAGAATGCACAAGTGTACATTCATTGCTCATAAAGCAAATAGTGATTTACGACTTAAGGCGTCCGCAACCACATTAGCCTTTCCGGTGATAGTCAATGACCACTCATAATCCTTTAATGTACTCGAGCCAACGTCTTTGTCACAGATTTAAGTCTCTTTGAGTCATCAAATATTTGAGACTTTTGTGATCCAAATATACATGGCACTTCTCACCAAATAAGTAATGTCGCCATATCTTTAAGGCGAATACGATGGCGACCAATTCGAGATCATGGGTCGGATAATTTTTCTCGTGTGGCTTTAATTGTCTCGACGCATAGGCCACAACTCGACCTTCTTGCATCAATACGCAACCTAACCCGAGTAGGAGGCGTCACTATAGATGACAAACTCTTTGCCGATTCGGGTTGCACTAGAATTGGGGCTTCACCAAATAAGTTTTCAGTTGATCGAAACTTTTCGACATTTCTCCGTCCATTCGAACTTAACATCCTTTTGGAGTAGCCGTCATTGGCGTGGCTATCGTTGAGAAACCCTTTACAAATCGTCGGTAATAACCTAAGCCCCAAAAGCTCAGAACCTCGAATATTTCTGAGGCTTCCAATTAAGTATGGCTGAAATTTTATTCGAATCGACTCGAATACCGTCTGAGATATCACATGACCCAAGAAGCTAACCTCCTCAACCGAACTCACACTTGTGAATTTAGCATATAACTGTTTATCCGTAAAATTCGCAACACTATCCTCGGTGTTCGGCGTGTTCGGTCTCATTTTGCGAATAGACCAAAATGTGATCAATGAAGACAACTACGAACCGATCCAAATATGGTCTGAAGATCCGATTCATCAAATCCATAAATACCGCAGGGCATTAGTAAGCCTAAACGGCATCACTAGGAACTCGTAGTGGCCATATCTCGCTCAAGGCGGTCTTGGTGCGTCCAATCTCGAATTCAAGAATCGATAATAGCCCGATCTCGGATCTATTTTCAAAACACCGAGGTTCTTCGATTGATCGAACAAATCATCGATCTGTGATAGCGGATATTTGTTCTTTATCGTCGCTTTATTGTCGACGATAGTCGATCTACGATCTCATGGTTCCATCCTTCTTTTCACAAACAACACCGGCGCACCCCAAGGTGAAAAACTCAGGCGAGCAAAACCTCTATCCACCAATTCTTGCAATGAGCTTTCAACTCCTTTAATTCCATTGGTGCCATACGATACGGAGCTATCGAAATTGGAGTGGTACCGGTACCAATTCGATGCCAAACTCCATTTCCGAACAGTGGTAAACCCGCAATTCTTCGTGGAAAACATCCGGTATTCACAAACCAGCGCACAGATTCGGGTTTCTTTTCGACTCTTTGTCATCGAGCACATACGCAAGGTACGCTTCGCACCCTTTTCTTACATATTTCGGGCCAACATTGCGATATTACGGTGGCAACCCCTTTAAGTCCGTAGACTCAACCCGAATTATCTCGTTATTCGTGCACCTCAGATCGATAGTCTTGCTTTTGCAATTTACAACCGCATCGTGCATGGTCAACCAATCCAAACCAAGAATAACATCGAATTCGTCGAACGGCAAAAGCATCAAGTCCGCCGGAAAACAAGAACCTCGAAATACTAGGGACTTTTCTTACACACATTGTTGACAAGCACGTAATGACCCAAGGGTTTGACACCAATTACAAACTCGAGAGACTCAATGGGCAAAGTCTTACTGAATGCTAAGGTTTCGCATATATAAGAATGAGTAGAGCCAGGGTCAATCAAAGCAATCACATTAGTATCGAAAAGAGTGAAAGTACCGGTGATAACGTCAGGGGAGGATGCCTCCTCTCGTGCGCGGATGGCATATGCTCTAGCAGAGCGCTGGCCTCGGATCGAACAGCAGTGTCGAGGCTCCTCTCGATTGCCACCCCTACCTCCAGAAATTCTCGGGGCCTACCTCTAGCCACTGCTCCACTAGGTCTTGCACCTTGCATCTTATTCTTCTCATCTAGCTCGTGCAATCTCTAATGAAGTGGTCCTTGAACCGCATCCATAATGAGCCCTATTAATGACTTACCCCAACATTCACCTAGGTGTCGTCTCCCACATTGGGGGCATTCAAGTCTCTCTTGACGATTATTGCCCACACTAGCTACCGAAGTAGCTCGGGAGTCCGTCGACGGTCGGGCTCTAATGAAAATTCCCGCAGTCGCCCTTGACTTACTGGTGTCCTCCCTGAACCTCTTTACAACCCCTAACGAAGCTTTACTCGTTGATCTTTTACGGTAATCTCTTGCTTCAAATTCAGCCTTCTTCTTCTCCTTCCCAAGTTCTTCCGCCTTGCAGGCTCGTTCGACTAGTGTCACGAACTCCTTTATCTCCAAAATTCCCACCAGTAACTTTAACTCTTCATTCAATCCTTCTTCAAATCTTTTGCACATAGCAACCTCATCACCACACACTCCGGGCATACCGACTAAGTCTTACGAACTCATGTTCAGATTCGAATCTGATCATCCGGCCTTGCTTGAGTTCCAAGAATTCCTTACGCTTCGATCGATGAACCGTTGACTAATGTATTTCTTTCAAATTTGGATTGAAAGAAATCCCAAGTAACTCGTTCATTTGGGACTATGGAAATTAAGGTCCTCCACCAATAGTAGGTGAGTCTCATAACAAGGATATAGCACACTTAAGACATTCATCGGTGTGCATGATTCATCAAACACTCTAATGGTGTTATCAAGCGAACTTCGGCCCTTTCGGCATCATCAAGAACTATGGCCTTAAACTCCTCGGCCCCACGCTTCCTAATCAAGTCCACGGTGGTTTACTCGGTCTCACAGGATCAAGAATCGATGGCATTACGGGCTCTTGGGGTGGATTATTTAAATTTGGGAATGGTTGGACAGCCGGAGTGGTTCGGGCATATTGCGCGACCCACTCATTCATCATGGTGAAGAAGGCTTGTTTCGCCTTTCATCTTGATTATTCGCGGATGATCGAGGCTCAACAGCGGTGTCCCTTGCGCAGAGCAGCCGCTACACTTTCAACGTCATCCGCCAAGGGTCTCTCTACCCGGGTTCCATTTGCTAATCGAACAAAAATTTCAACCGTCAAGTCATCACATTTTTAAGCACTAACACATTGGCATGTATAGCTAGACTCACACGCTACGGTAGTCCTAGAACCGACTAAACTGGCTCGATACCAATAAATGTAACACCCCAAACCCGTGACCGTCACCGGATTTGAACACGTGGTGTTACCGCTTATTTCCTTATTTCTCTCTTGATAATATTTGATTGTTTGTTCGAGCAAAGCTAGCTAATTGCGTCACTTGTCGCCTTAAAAATCATATCTCGAGTTTCAAAACTTAGAAACTGATTCCGTAAATTTTCCCTGAATTTAAACTCATATATATATCCATGGATTTATTTCTAGAATTTTTGGTCAGGCCAATTGGTACAGTTTATTAGTTAAAGTCGCCCATGTTACAGGGGTCGACTACACTGACCTTCGCGCATTACGACCTAGATATATTCTCGTACAGAGCTTTATGCTCATTCCGTTTGTTTCTAATGAAACTAGACTCAAAGGGGAATCTGCACATATAAGGCACGACTTATAATTCCTTCTGGATAATTTATAGTAAATTTTCAAAGTCGCGACAGGGGACCCAGAAACCGTTCTGGCCCTGTCTCACGAGAACTTTAATATCTCTCAGTATACTGCTCATATGGTCGTTTCGTTTCGTCCATATGAAAATAGATTCATCAAGGTTCAATTTCATAATTTATTCACTATTTAATTCTACTTCTACTATTTTTAGTGATTTTCAATCTCATCTCACTGCTGCTGTCCGCAACAGTTACTGCGAGAGACTATGCCAATTTCATGAATCTTTCCTTGGCCTTACTAATCATCCATCATACATGACACAAATTATGGCCACCTTATCAAAATTAAAGTTTCTAAGACTCGTGGCTATAGGTTCTAGCATCCCACTCAACGACCACATAGGCCATTTTCACATGGCTTAAAGTTTACAACCCACGATTCAACAAAACAAAATAGCCTATACATGCCAAATGTTCTTCTAGTTCAACTACGAAGACAATACCAAAAGATTTCCAGCCGGTGTGATGACTTCAACGACGGTTCCGAGCACGTAAATGATACGAGTCCAAGAGACCTAGAATGGGTGACAAGAAAACACCGAGTGAGTTTATAACTCAAGAAGTCATAAGCATTCCACAACCATCCATTTAAAAGTTACCACAACATGAAAACAATAAACGAGGCTAGGTACTCATCCATATCAATACTATACCATAATTCCTCGGACCTTTCGGTTCAATCTCATACCAAGTCATACATCCACATTTCATATTTCACATACTAACTCATTTCCACCACAACCATACAATTTCAATCATCACATAGATTTAAAGCTTACCAAGCTTAATCCCGAGCATGAACATATTGCCTATTCGTCGTGAGCTCAAGGTACTTACCCGATCTGCTGTCCATACTCAACTCGATGGAGACACACCCTCCATATAATTGTTCGATCGGAGATACATATATATAGTGTACGCACACATAGTGCTTAATACTTGATTTCGCACACTTAGTGCCATGCGATTTAAGCCCGCACACACAGTGCCATACCCTTCGAGCTCGCACACTTAGTGCCATATATTTCCAGCATGCACACTCGATGCCATATATTTCCAGCATGCACACTCGATGCCATATATTTTCAGCATGCACACTTAGTGCCAATCTCGTCACCGTACACACGTATTGCCCGCACACTTAGTGCCGAAAGCAAACTTTCTACACATTTCACTATTTCTTTTACATTCAACAATGTCATCATTCCATACACATACATTTTCATTTATATATATATATCATCTCATTAAACACAATTGCAACGATTTTACAATCATTTAAGCAATATCAAACATGTGCTTAATGACTTACCTTGTTTGGGGTAGAACGGTTCCAAATCGGCTACTCGTTTGCTTTCTCCTTTCCTTTGTCCGATTTAGTTCCCCTTTTGCTCTTGAGCTAAATCAAACAATTTACCTCTCCATCAAACACAAACATACGGCATTCACATGCATTATTATGATTATTGCGAATACTTAACACAACTAAGCTGAAAATTTACTCAATCTCATCTTAATTTATTGCTACTTATTTGTCAAAATTTCCAATACAAGGTATTTAACACCTATGCCCATTTATACCCCATATGGTCAATGCTTCATTCATTACCCAATTAACCATTCAACAAATTTTCAACCTCATTCCCACCCTTTTATGTCTAATTGTTTAAATACCTCAAGCTCATTCACAAGTACTATTATACATCACATTGAACATTAATCATTTTGCAACATGAATTCTATAGCATGGCCGAATACTCATACACACACACACATAACAACAAGAACTCAATGGCACAAAATTTCCTTTTTGTTAAACATTCGAACTCACTCATCTCCATGCTTTCATCACAACAACCATCAAAACACTCACCAAGGAAGACAACAGTCATGGCCGAAATTTAACTCACCTAACAACCTAGTTTCGATTCAAGATTCAAGGAAAATTTTGAACCAATCCTCCAAATCATGCATGCATTTTCAAGAGTGGCATAAAACATACCTTCTTGTATCAAAACACCTTAGTCTAGTAAGCTCCCTAGCCGATTTTTCTCAAGCTCTTCCCCCTTCTTCCCTTTCTTCTATTCGGCCAAGAAAACCAAAGGATGAACAACCACTTTTTTTTTTCTTTCTTTCTTTGTTTTGTTTCTCTCATGCACGGCAAGGGGGGGAGGAAGCATCCACACTCATCTTTTTTTTTTCATTTCTTTACCCATGCTCTTATTTTATTATTTCTAACATCCACCACTAGCAAAACATGTTTAAGACATGTTTTCTTTTGCCCATCACTCTTGACATGGCCGGCCACTAACCTTAGGAATGGACTATTTGACATGCAAGTCCATTTATTTTACTTCATCCTTTTATTAAACTCTTAAAATTAGCCACATATATTTAAATCCTTTCACATGAGTCCTTTTTCTTTCAATTCACAATCAAATTAACTAAATCAAAGAATTCAAAATTCACACATGCATTTTCACATATTCTAGACAATAAATATTACGTTCGAACATGTCGGTGACTCGGTTTAGCAGTCCCGAAACCACTTCTCGACTAGGGTCAATTTTGGGATGTCACAATAAAATTTAAGATTTTGCGATTTTTTTTTATAATCTCGATTTAATTCCATTTGGTTTCTAGTGTATGTTTGGGGCTTCGAGGGCCCAATAGAGAGACGTTATGATTATTTTCAAAATCTGAATAATAAATGACTCAGAATTATCTGAAAATGTTCAGTAAACTCCGGTAATGCCTCGTACCCTATTCTGGCAATGGATACGGGTAGGGGGTGTTACATCAGATATCCTTTTAGCTGAACCCGTTACAGGGTTCTTTCTAAGGCATGCATGAATTTGTTGCTTTGCTTCTGTGTGTTTTGGGGTATTGGTTGTTTCCTTCTAATTGCTCTATTATCTTTTGGATCAAATGCATTCTAGGACTTGAGCAAAGTACCAAAGTCGATGCACATCATCTTCTACATATCGAAAAAATAAGCGAAACAGACCTTTTCAAGGTTGTGACACAAGCAAAGACTCTTGTTAAACATTGGTCTGTAATGCAACATTAGACCAGCAGCAACTCTAGTAGGATGGCAGCATTGAAGCCGAACCAGAAGCAGCCTTAGCATTTTGTTTCTTTTTTTCAAATGTAACTTGCTTTAGTTGGTTTGTAACTTGTAATCAAAGTTAGTAAGATTTTTTGATGTAATGGATGTAATGGCTGATCATATCAGCTTACTTGTGTATGTGGTTCACATTTGGTAATTGTTAAGTATTACTGGGAGTAGTTAAGTCATTAGGTAAATTTCCATTGACTTTGTAATTCATTTAAGCTACTATTTTTTCTCAATGAAATCATGAATTTTTCAGTCATTCTTAAGCTGAAGTTCTCTTTGTGTTTATTTGCTTTTGTTTCTGTCAATCCTTTTAATCTCTTAAGCTTGTTTGAATGTATTGTTGCTGTCAAATACTCCAAAAAATGGTAATCAGAGCCTGTCATCTTTGAGGGCCTCCATTTTTGGTTGTTTTTTTTAGAAACTAAGCTTTAGAAGAAAGAAAACAAGCTATTGAACTTGTTGCATCAGGATGAGCTTTACACCACCTCCACCTCCAATGTTTGCTGGTGAGAACTACCACATTTGGGTAGTCAAGATAAAGACATACCTTCAAGCACAAGATTGTGGAGTGTCGTTGAGAATGACATTGAACTACCTCCATTGAGAGCTAATCCCACGATTGCTCAAATGAGGCAGCATGCTGAGGAGAGTACAAAGAAGCACAAAGCCTTGGCTTGCTTGTAGAATAGAGTGTCTGATGTAATATTCACTCGAATCATGGCCTGCAGGACACCTAAAAAAGCATGAGAAAGGCTGAAGGAGGAGTTCATGGGGTCAGACAAAACAAGGCAGCAACAAGTGATTAATTTGAGGAGAGATTTTGAGAACCTGAAAATTAAAGAAACAGAGAGCATCAAGCAATACTCAGACAGGATCATGGCCATTGCCAACAGCATAAGGTTGCTTTGTGAAGATTTCAATGATAGCAAGGTTGTTGAAAAGGTTATCACCACACTCTCTAAAAGATTTGAGTCTAAAATCTCATCACTTGAGGACTCAAGGGACTTGACAACCATTTCTTTATCTGAGTTGGTGAACTCCCTTTATGCATTGGAGTAGAGAAGGGCCAACAGACAGAAAGAACATCTTGAAGGAGCCTTCCAAGCAAAGGCCAAAGATGGTTCATGTTCGAGCCAGAAAGAAAAGAAGCCTTGGCTTGATAAGAGGGATAAGCCAAAGAAAGGTTCAGGCAAGAAGAGGTTTCCACCATGTGTCCACGGTAAGAAAACCACACATTTGGAGAAATACTGCTGGTACAGGCCAGACATCCAATGTAGGAGTTGTAAGCAATTTGGCCATGTTGAAAAAGTGTGTAAGAACAAAAGGAAGGCACCAACACAGCAGCAAATCCAAGCTCAAGCTATTGAGGACCTTCAAGCTCAAGAGGAGCATGTGTTTACAGCCTCCTACTTTGCATCCTCAAGCAAATGGTTGGTGGATAGTGGCTGTATTCATCATATGGCTGCTGATGAGAGTCTGTTCAGAGACTCAGATAGAAGCTATGTCTCAAAAATTAGAGTTGGCAATGGAGATTTGATTGAAGCCAAAGGCAAGAGCAATGTGCTGATTAACACTTGTTCAGGTAACAAAATAATTACTGATGTGCTTTATATGCCTGATATAGATCAGAATCTACTTAGTGTTGGACAACTAGTAGAGAAAGGGTATTCACTGATCTTTGAGAATGGTGCCTGTATTGTTAAGGACACACATGGTCAGGAGTTGATATCAGTAACAATGACTGATAAGTGTTTCATGCTTAACATGAATCAGCTTGAAAAGAAGGCCTACACTGGTCTTGTTGATAATGCTGGCCTATGGCATAAAATATTAGGCCATGCCAATTTTAGTTCACTTGATCTGTTGCACAAACAGAATTTGGTAGAGGATATGTCCAAAGTTGAGACAAGGGACACTGTTTGTGAAGTATGTCAGTTTGGTAAACAAGCTAGATTGCCATTTCCAATGAACCAGGCATGGAGAGCTCGAGAAAGACTTGAGCTGGTGCACTCTAATGTTTTTGGACCAATGAAGTCCCCTTCTTTGAATGAAAGCAAGTATTTTATGTTGTTCATTGATGATTTAACCAGATTTTGCTAGGTTTACTTCTTGAAACAGAAGTCTGAGGTGTTTAATGCCTTTAGTAGATTTAAGGCACTTGTAGAGAACCAGCCAGATTGCAAGATCAATGCCTTGAGAACAGACAATGGGACTGAATATTTGTCTGAAAAGTTTCAAAAACTTTGTGAGCAGGCAGGGATCCACCATCAATTAACAACTGTTTACACTCCACAGTAAAATTGAGTTTGTGAAAGGAAGATCAGAACAGTGATGGATATGGCCAGATGTTTGCTATTTCAAAGCAAACTTCCAAGAAAATTTTGGGCTGAGGCAGTCAATACCTCAGTATATTTGCTCAACAAGCTTCCAACTCGAGCAGTGAAGGACAAAACACCTTTTGAAGCTTGGTATGGACTCAAACCATCTATTTTTCATCTAAATGTGTTTGGATGTGTATGCTATGCTCTCATTCCAGAAGAAAGAAGAACCAAACTTGAAAGAAGGTCTGCTCATAGCATATTTGTTGGCTACAGTAGCACAAAAAAGGGCTATAGAGTGTATGATCCCTCAACAAAGAAGATTTTGGTGAGTACGGACATCAAATTTGATGAAGAAAATGTTTGGAGTTGGGAAGGTTCAGATGCAAGTCAGTCTAATGAAGACCAGTTTGACATTAGCCTAGAGTCAGCTGAAAATGAACCTGAAAATGCTGACGTTGATGATCCTCCTGTGAGAGGAACCAGAACCATTGCTGACATTTATCATAGATGCAATGTAGCAACAGTTGAACCCTCAAGTTTTGAAGAAGTTGCAAGAGATAAGTACTGGAGGAAGGCTATGGAAGCTGAGCTTAATATGATCAAGAAGAATGAGACATGTGACTTGGTTAATAGGCCAAACCAGAAGAAAGTCATAGGTGTCAAGTGGGTTTTTAGAGCCAAATTCAATGCTGATGGCTCATTAAACAAACACAAGGCAAGGCTAGTGGTGAAGGGCTATAGTCAACAGTATGACACTGACTTTATGGAGACATTTGCTCCAGTAGCAAGGCTTGACACAATCAAGCTTCTGTTTGCCTTGGCTGCACAGAAACAGTAGAAGATTCATCAACTTGATGTCAAGTCAGCTTTTTTGAATAGTTTAAGGAAGAGATCTACATTGAGCAACCAGAAGGATTTAAAGTCCCAAGAGAAGAGGATAAAGTCTATAGGCTGAAGAAAGCCTTGTATGGCCTGAAGCAGGCACCTAGAGCCTAGTATGACAGAATTGATGAGTATCTGTCATGGCTTGGGTTTGAGAAAAACCTAAGTGAGCCAATACTTTATGTGAAGAAAACTAAAGTTGAAACTTTGTTGATTGTTTCAATTTATGTGGATGATCTATTGGTAACTGGAAGCAAAACTGATTTGATCAATGACTTCAAGACACAAATGCAGGAGGTGTTTGATATGACACACCTAGGAATCATGTCATACTTCCTTGGGATGGAATGTAACACCCCCTACCCGTACTCATTGCCGGAATAGGGTACGAGGCATTACCGGAGTTTACGATTCTTTTTTTTTACATTAAATATAGCCCCTTTATAAATATCTAACCTTCCCTGCAATATTAAATCGAGACCAATCCACATCAACCAAACCAATTCAACATATTTTCAAGATAAATTCATGCATATTTATAAGATAACGCCATCACATACCCAAAACCAGGTTTGTTAACTGTAACACCCCCTACCTGTATTCTGAGCCTAGAATAGGGTACGAGGCATTACCAAACTTAATATGATCAATCATGTAAAAATCAGCTATAAAATTTCTTCTAAATTAAAAACTTTTATACATATGTTTAACGTCCCTTATATGGGCCTACGGGGCCCAAAACATACATTCAGGGTAGTTTGGGACCAAACCGTAAACATATGAAAATTTTGCAACACTTAGAAAATTTTCACACTTTGGAGAGTCACACGCCTTGTTTTCAACCCGTGTAACTCTCTGTTTATAACTTCATCGCCCTTGTCAGTCGTACACTTCATATAAATAACAAGAAACATGTATGGGCTCAATTCTCATTAAATTTCTCATATATATACACAATTTCACGTTATGTAATCATACAACATATATCAACCATATCTCTGTAATCTAAATATATTTTCATAACAACTTATATTGATTTCATGCTATTTCATATTTAAGCTTAAATAACCAAAGTATTTGAAATGTCATCTTTATGCAAATAGTACACATGAGGTATATAATTCCATAATTATGAATAAACACATTTATCAAACATTTTCCATATTCATATATCAATGTCTCATGTCTCCATATATCAATAACCGTCATTTTCATGAATTCCGAGTTCAATTTCATAATTATTTGTCTCGTGTTCAATTTATTCCATGTCAGAATTTTATTCATTAAAACATTTGAATTATCAATACATATGGACAGTAAATTCAAGATGAACAATTATACAATCCCAAATGAATTCATTTATCAACCAAGTTCTATACTCATATCTTATCAACTCGTACTTCCTTGTATCACATAATTCCATGTAACACTTACCAAACTTTGTCAAATTAGTGAACGTCTTACGGAATTGAGTACTTCATTTTCTCGATGCCATAGTTCAACTATGGTCTTACACATCTTCACATAATGATGCCATAGCCCAGTTATGGTCTTACACATATTCATATATCGATACCATAGCCCAGCTATGGTCTTACACGAATCACATATCTCACTGATGCCATATCCTAGATATGGTCTTATACAGTAGCATATATCACACCGATGCCATATCTCAGATATGGTCTTATATAGAAATCACTTGTCACTTGTAGCCGAAGCTACCACTATTCACTGATCAGGTAGCCGGAGCTACCACTTTTCACTGATCAGGTAGCAGAAGCTACCACTTTTCATCGAATGTGGCCAAGCTACCACTTTTCACTTGTCATTTGTCCTTGATCGATAAGTGTAGCCAAGCTATCACTTATCACTTTCACTTGTCCTTGATCAGATAAGTGTAGCCGAAGCTATTACTTATCACTTTTATTTGTCCTTGATCAGATAAGTGTAGCCGAAGCTATCACTTATCACTTGTTGCCATGGTCCAACCTTGGTCTTTTCCTTCAATTCATCTTGTCACTGAACTGAAATGCTCAATTTGATCATTTATTCAATTTTCATATTTTTACATTATTCACGATTTTATCATCAATACATATGAAATAACACATCATGAAATTCATAAAATTAACAAATAATCACTAAAATTTAGCCATATAAACTCAGAAGTTCAATTTTTGTATTATAACGATAATCATAATTTCATAATTAATATTCCAAATAAAACATTATATCATTTCTAATCCAACACTTATCGATTATAATCGGGCATGTGATCAATTTATACACTATTCATTCATATATTTTTCCTCCTCCTCCTCTCCATCCACATCCTTGGTATAAATAACGCACTCGTAAGTAACCTTATCCATAATTTTCACTAATTACTTATGTGAATATTCAAGCTATCAACCCGTGTCATAGTCACTAAATTATTTATATCTGAAGCTACAAAACTCGAAATTAAGATCCGCTAATTTTCCCTAAAACTATACTCACATCTCTTCTTACCATAAAAATTTCATAATTTTTGGTTAGGCCAATTAATACAGTTTATTCATTGAATACTCCCTTATTGTGCTATCTGACAGTTCCAATCCTTCTTCACTAAAAATTAATTATCTCATCGTACAGGATTTGAATGATGTTTCCGTTTGTTTATCTTGAAAATAGACTCATTCAGGATTCTAAACATATAAATTTAAGCCCCTAATTACTTTTATCTGAGTTTTGATGATTTTACAAAGTCAAAAAAGGGGAACCCAAAATCATTCTGACCTTGTCTCACAAAATTTATCATATTTCATGATTTACAATTCCATTTCTTACATCATTTCTTCTATCAGAAACTAGACTCAATAAGCTTTAATTTCATATTTTGTTCATCCTCTAATTCCATTTCTACAATTTTTGGTGATTTTTCAAAGTTAGACTACTGCTGCTGTCCAAAACAGTTTTGGTGCAAAATGTTGATTTCCATTTTGCCCCAAATTTTACTATTCATACAATTCAGTCCTTACTCAATTAACCCCTCAATTAAGATAATTTTCTCAATTAATACTTTTACTAGACATTATAAGTTATTTCATAACTATTGAAATTTATAATTTCCACATAAAACTCTAACTTCAAACTCTTTTACAATTAGGTCTCAAACATTCACTTTCTATTCAATTCTTTCAATAAAATCAGCATATAAACAATTTAAAGCTCTAATTCCATGCCAAATCATCATATAATTCCAGCACATATTCATAGAAACTTTCAATTTCTTTCATGGAATCAAAAACTAATGACTTCAACAGGTGGACCTAGTTGTAAAAGTCACAAAAACACAAAAATTTTAAGAAATAATCAAGAATTAAACTTACTTGAAGTAAAAATATGAAAAACCAGCTTAATGGAACTCTTCCATGGCATTTTTTCTGATGAGAATGGAGAAAAATAAAAAGAAATCTAGATAATTCCACTTTAGTCCTAGCTTTATTAAGTAAATTTTGCAATTTTCCAATTTTGCCCTTAATTCTCCTTATTTTCTTGCTGATTTCATGCCCTTGCCGTCCAGCCCAAAGAGACCTTGGGTCTATTTGCCTTTTAAACTCTCTTTCTTTTATCATTTAAGCTATTTAATCATTTCCCACAATTTTGCATTTGATACAATTTAGTCCTTTTTGTTCAATTAACTATCAAAACTTTAAAATTTCTTGACGAAACTTTAATACTAACTTATTAACACTCCATAAATATTTATGGCTCTATTTAAAATTCCTGAGTTCTCGATACCTCGTTTTCGATTCTAATTATTTTAATATTTATTTTTAGTACACTATTCACTATTTCAAAATTTTTCCTAACTTCAGATTTAACTTATACTCATTAAATTAATAATATTTCCTACTCATCTCGAATTACTGTTTCGACACCATTGAAAATTAGGTTGTTACATTAACCATACCAATGGCTAACCTTACATTCATTTCACAGAATCATTTACTTTATTAGCTTATACATGCCATTGATTTCCAAAATAAAGTTTCTTTATATACCGAAATCCGGAGGTTGATAGTGTGATGTGTCTCCGACCAAATCCGACCTCCGAGCTCTTAACAATACAAAACAAGGGAAAATGAAACAGGGTAAGCACTTTGTGCTTAGTAAGCTCATGTAATAAGAATTATACTTACCTAATACTTTCAGCATAATACAGTAAACATTCCTATATCCATTCAATGCATTATTACCCTAACATGCACAAACTCAACATTCAAGTTAGTACAATAATTTTCATGTACCAATAATATATACCATGATTGATGAGCTCATCAATTCCATGATTTTCATTTCCTTGTTATTTTTCCATATTTATCCCGTTGAATTTATCAGAATTTCGATGGATTTTCAGAGGTACACTTTTAGTGTACAATTCCGGGTCCGTCAATTAATATTCATGTGCGCATTTTCATTTCAGAGAGCACATCCATGAACCTCAACCTTGCAATGGATTACCACCGAGCTAAATCACCTGCAACGACAATTACTCTAATGAGCTTGGATCTGAATTACCAGTCCAGGCTAAATTCAGACCCTAATTCGATCCGTTTTACACATATTCTTCGAGAGGGCTATATCAGGATAGGATCACCCGTCCGGGCTAGATCCTTTTTACCATCAATTCCTTTTCAGAGATCCATCGAATTTTCCTTTCATTCAAACGGAATTTCTTCCCATTTTATCAAATATATCAATGTTTCATTAATTTTCATACAATGAACATTCAAATCATATTCACATCAATAACATACAATCTCAAGCATTTAAGAATATAATTCAAGTTACACGAACTTACCTCGAGACTTGTTTGTAAACAAAAAATCTACTAATCCTGAACTTTTTCCTTTCCTCGATCTAGCTTCGAATTTGAATCTTCTGGATCTAAATAAAAAAATTTAATTATCAATTTAATACATTTCATGTTCATATGCAACATTCTTTATAATTCAACTATTATTTATAGTTCATTCAAAGCTGTCTACTTGAGTCATAGTCACTAAATTATTTTTATCTTGAACTACAGAACTCCAAATTAAGCTCCGCTAATTTTCCCTGAAACTAGACTCACATATCTTCTTATTTGGTTTATCCAATCAGTACAGCTTATTCTTTACAGTCACCCTGTTCTGCTATCTGACAGTTCTGACCCTTCTTCACTAAAAATTAATTATATCTTCGTACAGGATTCAAATTATGTTCTCGTTTGTTTCTATTAAAAATAGACTCACTCAAGATTCTAGAAATATAAATTTAAGCTCATAATTATTTTTATTCAATTTTTTATGATTTTAAAAATTAAGAATAGGGGAACCCGAATTCATTCTGAACTTGTCTCACAAAATTCATTATATCTCAAGATTTACAAATCCATTGCTTACATCATTTCTTCTATGAGAAACTAGACTCAATGAGCTTTAATTCCATATTTTTTTCATCTTCTAATTCGATTCCTAAAATTTATGGTGATTTTTCAAAGTTAGTCTACTGCTCCTGTCTAAACTGTTTTAGTGCAAGCTGTTTATTACCATTTTTCCCCTAAGCTTTTAATAAATGATAATTTCGTCCCTACTCAATTAGCCTCTCAATCGAGCTGATTTTTCTCAATTAACACTTTATTCTATCACCTTAAACTAGTTTACAACCTTTAGGAATCAGAATTTCAGCAATAGACTTTAATTCCAAACATTTTCACAAATAGGTCCTAAAAATCAATTTCTATTGAAATTACCTAATAAAATCATCTAATAAACAAATTAAAGCTTTAATTTCATTCTATTTCATCATAAACTTACATCACTCAATAATGGTGACTTTCAATTTCATCCATGAAATAAAAAAACTAATGAATTTAATAGTAGGACCTAGTTGTAAAAGTCTTAGAAACATAAAAATTACAAGAAAAAGGCAAGGATTAACTCACTTGGTGCAAAAATTATGGAATACCAGCTTAGATAACCCTCCTATGGCATTTTTAGCTGCTGGAATTGAAGAGAAATGAAGACAAATCTAGATATTTCCTCTTTAGTCCTAGCTTTATTTAGTTAATTTTGCAATATTCTAATTTTGCCCTTAATTTATCAATTTTTCTGCTGATTTCATGCCCTTGCCGTCTAGACCAATAAATTTTGGGTCTAATTCCCTTTTAAATCCTCTCTCATTAGACACTTAAGCTATTTAATCATCCCATCTACTTTTACACCGTTTACAATTTAGTCCTTTTCATTTAATTAACTACCCAAACATTAAAATTTCCTAACGAAATTTTAATACCACATTACTAACATTTCATAAATATTTATAAAATTATTTTTGACTTGGTTTTACGAGATAAAGGTCTCGATACCTTTTTTTTACCCAATTTCTTCAATAATTTCTTTTTTTAACTAACCACTAAATCGGTAAAATTTTTCTATCAATATTTTTATACGATTTTCCTATCATATCAATTTTCATGCAAAAATATTGAAATAAATTTCTCTTTAAATCAGATTTGTGGTTACGAAACCACTATTCCGATAACCTTGAATTTAGGCCATTACAATTCTCCCCCCCTTTTAAGGATTTTCGTCCTCGAAAATCTTACCAGTAAAGAGATTTAGGTATTGTTTCCTCATTGCCTCCTCCGGTTCCCATGTCGCTTCCTCAATCCCGTGCTTTTTCCACAATACTTTCACCAAATTTATCTTTTTATTTCTAAGTTCTTTTGTCTCCCGTGCTAATATCTTGACCAGTTCTTCACTGTAAGTCATATCCGGTTGAATCTCTACTTCTGTCGGAGAAATATCATGTGAAGGATCTGATCGATATCGTCGTAACATAGATACATGAAAAACATTATGGATTCTATCAAGTTCCGGTGGTAATGCTAATCGATAAGCGACCGGTCCAATTCTTTCTATGATTTCATATGGCCAGATAAATCTTGGACTAAGTTTATCCTTTTGACCAAATCGGAGGACTTTCTTCCAATGAGACACTTTCAGGAATACCTTGTCACCGACTTGAAATTCAATCTCTTTTCGTTTAAGACCGGCATATGATTTTTGACAATCGGAAGCTGCTTTTAGACTATCTCGAATAACCTTTACTTTTTCTTCTGTTTCCCGGATCAAATCAACCCCATGTATCTTCCTTTCACTGAGCTCTGTCCAATATAACGATGTTCTACATTTTCTACCATACAAAGCTTCATACGGAGCCATTTTAATACTGGACTGATAACTATTATTGTAGGCAAATTCAATCAAAGGTAGATACCTCTCTCAATTACCTTCAAACTCTAGTATACAATATCGGAGCATATCTTCTAATACTTGAATTACACGCTCAGATTGACCATCTGTCTGAGGATGAAATACAGTGTTGAAATACAACTGAGTACCCCAGGCTTCTTGCAATTTGTCCCAGAAACGAGACGTAAATCGGGGATCTCTATCTGATAATGGAGACAGGCACTCCATGTAGCCTGACATTCTCAGATATGTACAGTTCAGCTAGTTTATCTAAAGAATAATCCATATGTACCGGAATAAAGTGCACTGACTTTGTCAATCGGTCAACAATCACCTAAATAGCATCTTTTTTTCTCAGAGACAACGGTAACCCCGATACAAAATCTATAGTGATTCTTTCCCATTTCCATTCCGATATAGTAATTGGCTGAAGTAACCCTGAAGGTACCTGATGTTCAGTTTTAACTTGCTGGCATATTAAACACCTTGATACAAACTCAGAGATATCACGTTTCATTCTCAACCACCAGTACATTTTTTTCAGATCATTATACATTTTATTACTCCCCAGATGTACAGACATAGTACTGCTGTGAACCTCGCATAGAATCTTCTGTATGAGCTCTGAATTCTAGGGTACACATACCCTACCTCTGAATAATAAACAACCATCAGAATCAATCTGAAATTCAGAATCATTACCTGACTCACACTATGCCCGTTTAACCTGTAACTTCTCATCATTCTTCTGAGCTTCACATATTTGCTGTAGAAATGTGGTTTAACTCTCAATTCAGCTAGGATTGAACCATCATCAGTTAATGATAATCGGGTATTTATAGCTCGTAAAGCAAATAGAGATTTCCAGCTCAAAGCATCAGCTACAACATTTGCTTTACCTAGATGGTAATCAATAATCCAATCATAGTCCTTTATCAGTTCAAGCCACCTGCGTTGTCTCAAATTCAAATCTTTCTGTGTCATCAAATATTTCAAGCTTTTATGATCAGTATAAATATGACATTTCTCACCGTACAAGTAATGCCGTCATATCTTCAGCTCAAATACAATAGCAGCTAATTCAAGATCATGTACTGGGTAATTTCTTTCATGTGGTTTAAGTTGTTTTGAAGCATAGGCTATTACTTTACCTTCTTGCATCAAGACACAACCTAAACCATTTACTGAAACATCACTGTAAATAACAAATTCCTTACCCGGTTCAGGCTGCACTAGTACATGTGCTTTCGTTAGTAGATCTTTCAATCGATTGAAACTCCGCTGACATTCATCATTCCATTCGAACTTTACATCTTTCTGCAATAATCGAGTCATTGGAGAAGCTATCATAGAGAATCCCTGTACAAATCTCCGATAATAACCAGCTAAACCCAAGAAAATTCTAACTTCAGATACATTCTTCGGTGGATTCCAATTGACAATAGCTGAGATTTTACTTGGATCTACCCTGATACCTTCGGCAGATACAATATGTCCTAGAAAACCCACTTTTCGAAGCCAAAATTCACATTTACTGAATTTAGCATATAACTGCTTCTCTCCCAGAATTTGCAACATAATTCTCAAATGTTCTGCATGTTCTTCTTCATCCCGAGAATAAACCAAAATATCATCAATGAATACTACCACAAATCTATCTAAGTACTGTCTGAATATCCGATTCATTAAATCCATAAATACTGCAGGTCCATTAGTTAGCCCAAATGGCATAACCAGAAACTCATAATGCTCGTACCTGGTTCTAAAGGCTGTTATTGGCACATCTGACTCCTTTACCCGTAGCTGATAATAACCCGATCGAAGATCAATCTTTGAAAACACAGTAGCATCTTTCAGCTGATCAAATAAATCATCAATCCGGGGTAACGGGTACTTATTCTATATGGTTACTTTGTTAAGCTGCCGGTAGTCAATACACAATCTCAAAGACCCGTCTTTCTTTTTCACAAACAGAACCGGAGCACCCCAAGGTGAATGACTCAGTCGGATAAAACCCCTGTCAATAAGCTCTTGCAACTATGTCTTTAACTCCTTTAATTCTGTAGGAGTCATCCGGTACGGAGCTATGGAGATCGGAGTAGTTCCCGGAATCAAATTTATAGAAAATTCCACTTCTCTTTCTGGTGGCAACCCTGGTAATTCCTCTGGAAACACATCGAAAAATTCACATACTATTGGCACTGCCTGTATCTTTGACTCAGATACCTTGGTGTCGAGTACAAAAGCCAAGTAAGCATCATACCCTTTTTTGACATACCTCTGTGTTGCCAGTACTGAAATCACATCCGATAACCCCTCTGTCTGATCAGATTTAACCCGGAGCAACTCACTATTCTGACATTTTAGCACAATATATTTCTGTCTACAATTTACTACTACATCATGCTGGGTTAACCAATCCATGCCCAATATCACGTCAAATTCATCAAATGGCAGTAACATCAAATCAGCCGGGAAATAATAACCTCTTACCATCAGTGGACAATTTTTACAAATTTTATCCATCGACACGATCGCCCAGGGGTTCGAGACTTTAACCACAAATTCAGTAGGTTCAACAGATAAATTTTTAACAATTGCAAGTTTAACACATATATATGAATGCGTAGAACCAGGATCAATCAATGCAGTAATATCAGTATCAAGTAAAGAAAATATACCAGTAATAACATCGGGTGCTGAGGCATCTTCTCTGGCACAGATGGCATTTGTCCTAGCAGGTGCTCGTGCTTCAGACCTGCCTACAATATATTTCGTAGCACCTCAGCTACCACTGACATTACCAGATGGTCGAAGTGGTCTGCCCTTCAAAACTGGATTACTTAGCTTCGATATCTGCTCAGCTTTTTTATCACCCCTTTTTAGGCAATCTCTAAGGAAATGGTCGAGAGAACCACATCGGTAACAAGCCCCACTCTTAAATCGACATTCACCAAAATAGATTTTATTACACTACTGGCATATCGGCTTAGAGGTACCAACACTGCCAACACTAGTAACTAATGGAGTGGAAGGTCTTGGATTAGTGTGTTGAGAACCTCGCTCTCTTCCCGAATACCCAGTGGTTAAGGTAGAACGATCTTGGTATTTCTTGAATTTCTTTGAAGCAGAAAACTGGGATTTTCCCATCGGTCTTTTACTAAAAATTCGAGCTTCCCTCTCAGCCTGTTTCTTTTCTTTGCTCAATTCTTCTGCTTTATAAGCTCTCTCTGCTAATGTAGCAAACTCTCAAATTTCAAGAATTCCGATCAGTAACTTAATGTCTTCATTCAACCCTTCTTCGAATCGTTTGCACATTTCAGTTTCTGACTGTACCCATTCCCGAGCATATTTACTCAATCGAACAAATTCTCTTTCATACTCAAACACTGATCTGTTACCCTATTTCAGCTCAAGAAATTCTTTTCTCTTCTGATCGAAAAACCTCTGGCTGATATATTTCTTTCTGAACTCGGTCTGAAAGAATTCTCATGTGATTTCTTCTTTCGGAACAACTGAAGCTTTAGTATTCCACCAATGGTAAGCTGTGTCTTTTAGCAGTGAGACAGCACATTTCAGACATTCTTCTGGTGTGCAAGATAATTCCTCCAAAACCCGAGTAGTGTTTTCTAACCAGAATTCAGCCCGTTCGGAATCATCATCAACTGCTGCTCGAAATTCTTCGGCCCCATATTTTTGAATTTTATCTACTAGAGCTTTTCCTTTTCTGACAGCTTCAGTACCTGTACCCTGTGGGATCTTGGGAACCGGTTGAGAAGCAGGAGGGGGAGCTTGAACTTGCTGCACTACAAGGTTAGTTCTTATTTATTGACTAAACCATTCATTCATCATTTGAAAGAAGGCTCGTTTTGCCTCATCCACTTGACCCTTAGATACGGGCCTTGTACTACTAGTAACTTTGGCTTCCCTCTGTGCCCGTTCTGGAGCCGGAGCATGGCTCCCAGCTTCCTCTGATTGAGCTCGGTCGGTAGACATTTACTATAAGAAAACACATTTAAATAGCTAATCCCTTCTGTGCTATGTCGGTCCGAGAACCGGCTAAACCGTAGCTCTGATACCAAAAATGTAACACCCCCTATCCGTACTCATTGCCGAAATAGGGTACGAGGCATTACCGGAGTTTGCAATTTTTTTTACATTCAATATAGCCCCTTTATAAATATCTAACCGTCCCTGCAATATTAAATCGAGACCAATCCACATCAACCAAACCAATTCAACATATTTTCAAGATAAATTCATGCATATTTATAAGATAACGTCATCACATACCCAAAACCAGGTTTGTTAACCATACCAATGGCTAACTTTACATTCATTTCATAGAATCATTTACTTTATTAGCTTATACATGCCATTGATTTCCAAAATAAAGTTTCTTTATATACCGAAATCCTGAGGTTGATAGTGTGATGTGTCTCCGACCAAATCCGACCTCCGATCTCTTAACACGACAAAACAGGGTAAAATGAAACAGGGTAAGCACTTTGTGCTTAGTAAGCTCATGTAACAAGAATTATACTTACCTAATATTTTCAGTATAATACAATAAACATTTCTATATCCATTCTAGGGTGAGCAAAATCTGATTCGATTCGAAAAACTCGATAAAAAATTCAAATTTTGAATTAAATAGTTCGAGTTATTTGAGTTAATCAAGTTATTCGGATCAACTCGAATAAAAACTTAAATTTTTCAGTTTAACTCAAATATGAATTACACAATTCGAGTTATCCAAAAATCCGAATAAGAAAAGACAAAACAACGTCGTTTTGATATATGTTTACTTTTTTAAAAGTTAAAATTCAAAATAATTAAGTTAAAAGGCAAAACTACGTCGCTTTGATAAATGTTTACCCATTAAGTTAAAAGGCAAAATCATTATATTGTTTATGCAGTTAAATAATCTTATACTTTGTCTACTAGTTAAATAATTGGTCCATCTAAACGCAATATTAAGTATAAATAATAGTATTCGTTAACTCAACTCGATTTGACTCGAAATTTTTTGACTCGATTCGATTTGATTCGAAAAAATTCAAATTGAGTTCGGTTACTAAAATAGGATTTGTTAACTCGACTAACTCGAAAATTTTTTACTCGATTCGACTCGACTCGATCGAATACTCATCCCTAATCCATTCAATGCATTATTACCCTGACATGCACAAACTCAACATTCAAGTTAGTACAATAATTTTCATGTACCAATAATATATACCATGATTGATGAGCTCATCAATTCCATGATTTCTATTTCCTTGTTATTTTTCCATATTTATCCTGTTGAATTTACCGAAATTTCGATGGATTTTCAGAGGTACACTTTTAGTGTACAATTCCGGGTCTATCAATTCATATTCATGTACGCACATTTCCATTTCAGAGAGCACAGTCCCGCGAACCTCAACCTTGCAGCGGGATTACCAGTCCAGGCTAAATCCCCTGCAATATAAACTCATAAAGTATTGTCGGGATTACCAGTCCAGGCTAAATCCTATGCAACGACAACTACTTTAATGAGCTTGGACCTGAATTACTAGTCCAGGCTAAATTTAAACCCTAATTCGGATTACCCGTCCGGGCTAAATCTGTTTTACACATATTCTTTGGAAGGGCTATATCAGGATAGGATCACCCATCCGGGCTAGATCCTTTTTACCGTCAATTCCTTTTCAGAGATCCATCGAATTTTCCTTTCATTTAACCTGGATTTCTTCCCATTTTATCAAATATATCAATGTTTCATTAATTTTCATACAATGAACATTCAAATCATATTCACATCAATAACATACAACCTCAAGCATTTAAGAATATAATTCAAGTTACACGAACTTACCTCGAGAATTGTTTGTAAACAAAAAATCTACTAATCTCGAACTTTTTCCTTTCCTCGATCTAGCTTCGTATTTGAATCTTCTGGATCTAAATAAATAAATTTAATTATCAATTTAATACATTTCATGTTCATATGCAACATTCTTTATAATTCAACTATTATTTATAGTTCATTCAAAGCTGTCTACTTGAGTCATAGTCACTAAATTATTTTTATCTTAAACTACAGAACTCCAAATTAAGATCCGCTAATTTTCCCTGAAACTAGACTCACATATCTTCTTATTTGGTTTATCCAATCAGTACAGCTTATTCTTTAAAGTCACCCCTGTTCCGCTATCTGACAGTTCTAACCCTTCTTCACTAAAAATTAATTATATCTTTATGCAGGATTCAAATTATGTTCTCGTTTGTTTCTATTAAAAACAGACTCACTCAGGATTCTAGACATATAAATTTAAGCCCATAATTATTTTATTCAATTTTTTATGATTTTTCAAAGTAAGAACAGGGGAACCCGAATTCATTCTGAACTTGTCTTACAAAATTCATTATATCTCAAGATTTACAAATCCATTGCTTACACTGTTTCTTCTATGAAAAACTAGACTCAATGAGATTTAATTCCATATTTTGTTCATCTTCTAATTCGATTCCTAAAATTTATGGTGATTTTTTAAATTTAGTCTACTGCTGCTGTCCAAACTGTTTTAGTGCAAGCTGTTTATTACCATTTTTCCCCTAAGCTTTTAATAAATGATAATTTCACCCCTACTCAATTAGCCTCTCAATCGAGCTGATTTTTCTCAGTTAACACTTTATTCTATCACCTTAAACTAGTTTACAACCTTTAGGAATCAGAATTTCAGCAATAGACTTTAATTCCAAACATTTTCATAATTAGGTCCTAAAAATCAATTTCCATTTAAATTACCTAATAAAATCATCTAATAAACAAATTAAAGCTTTAATTTCATTCTATTTCATCATAAACTTACATCACTCAATCATGGTGACTTTCAATTTCATCCATGAAATAAAAAACTAATGAATTTAATAGTAGGACATAGTTGTAAAAGTCTTAAAAACACAAAAATTACAAGAAAAAGGCAAGGATTAACTCACTTGGTGCAAAAATTATGGAATACCAGCTTAGAGAACCCTCCTATGGTGTTTTTAGCTGCTGGAATTGAAGAGAAATGAAGAGAAATCTAGATATTTCCTATTTAGTCTTAGCTTAATTTAGTTAATTTTGCAATATTCTAATTTTGCTCTTAATTTATCAATTTTCCTGCTGATTTCATGCTCTTGCCGTCCAGCCCAATAAATTTTGGATCTAATTGCCTTTTAAATCCTCTCTCATTAGACACTTAAGCTATTTAATCATCCCATCCACTTTTACACCTTTTATAATTTAGTCTTTTTTATTTAATTAACTACCCAAACATTAAAATTTCCTAACAAAATTTTGATACCACATTACTAACATTTCATAAATATTTATAAAATTATTTTTGACTTGGTTTTACGAGATAGAGGTCTCGATACCTTTTTTTTACCCAATTTCTTCAATAATTTCTTTTTCTAACTAACCACTAAATCGGTAAAATTTTTCTATCAATATTTTCATACGATTTTCCTATCATATCAATTTTCATGCAAAAATACTGAAATAAATTTCTCTTTAAATCGGATTTATGGTTACAAAACCACTATTCCGATAACCTTAAATTTAGGCCATTACATGGAAGTGATTCAATCTGATGATGGCATTTTCATTAGTGAGCATGCTTTTGCCCTGAAAATCTTAGACAAGTTTTGCATGTCTAATTGCAAATCAGTGAGCACACCAATGGCTCAAGGAGAAAAGCTGACCAGCTTTGGAAATCAAGAGTGTAATACCCCTACCCGTATTCATTGCCGGAATAGGGTACGAGGCATTACCGGAGTTTACGAATTAATTTTTTTTTTATATTCAATATAGCCCTTTTATAATATCTAACCTTCCCTGTAATATTAAATCGAGACCAATCCACATCAACCAAATCAATTCAACATATTTTCATGATAGATTCATGCATTTATATAAGATAACGTCATCACATATCTATAACCAGGTTTGTTAACCATACTAATGGCTAACTTTACATTCATTTCACGTTAACATTTACTTTGTTAGCTTATACATGCCATTGATTTCCAAAATAAAGTTTCTTTATATACCAAATCCACGAGGTTGACGATTGTGATGTGTCTCCGACCAAATCCGACCTCCGAGCTCTTAACACTACAAAACAGGGAAAAAGGAAATGGGGTAAGCACTTTGTGCTTAGTAAGCTCATGTAACAAGAATTATACTTACCTAATATTTTCAATACAATATAATAAACATTCATATATCCATTCAATGCATTATTACCCTAATATGCACAAACTCAACATTCAAGTTAGTACAATAATTTCCATGTACCAATAATATATACTATGATTGATGAGCTCGTCAATATCATGATTTCCATTTCCTTGTTATTTTTCCATATTTATCCCGTTGAATTTCTTGGAATTTTGATGGATTTTCAGAGGTACACTTTTAGTGTACAATTCGGTCTGTCAATTCATATTCATGTGCACATATCCATTTCAGAGAGCACACTCATGAACCTCAACCTTGCAAAGGGATTACCACCAGCTAAATCCTGCAATATAAACTCATAGAGTATTGTCGGATTACCACCCGGGCTAAATCCTCGCAACGACAATTACTCTAATGAGCTTGGATCTGAATTATCAGTCGAGCTAAATTGAGACCTAATTCGGATTACCCGTCCGGCTAAATCCATTTTACACATATTCTTCGGAGGGCTATATCGGATAGGATCACCCGTCCGTGCTAGATCCTTTTACCGTCAATTCCTTTTCGAGATCCATCGAATTTTCCTTTCATTCAAACGGGATTTCTTCCCATTTTATCAAATATATCAATGTTTCATAAATTTTCATACAATGAACATTCAAATCATATTCATATCAAAACATGCATTTCAAGCATTTAAGAATATAATTCAAGTTACATGAACTTACCTTGATACTTGTTTGTAAATAGTAAAAATCTATTAATCCCGAACTTTTTCCTTTCCTCGATCTAGCTTCAGATTTGAATCTTCTGGATCTAAATAAATAAATTTAATTATCAATTTAATACATTTCATGTTCATATGCAACATTCTCTATAATTCAACTATTATTTATAGTTCATTCAAAGCTGTCTACTTGAGTCATAGTCACTAAATTATTTATAACTTGAGCTACGGAACTCCAAATTAAGATCCGTTAATTTTCCTGAAACTAGACTCATATATATTTTTACTATAAAATTTTCAGAATTTTGGTTTAGCCAATCAGTACAGTTTATTCTTCAAAGTCACCCCTGTTCTGTTGTCTAACAGTTCTGACCCTTCTTCACTAAAAATAAATTATCTCTTTATACAGAATTCAAATTATGTTCTTGTTTGTTTCTATTAAAAATAAACTCATTCAGAATTATAGACATATAAATTTAAGTCCCTAATTATTTTTATTCAATTTTTTATAATCTTTCAAAGTCAGAACAGGGGAACCCGAATTCATTCTGACCTTGTCTCACAAAATTTATTATATCTCAAAATTTACAAAACTATTGCTTACAATATTTCTTCTATGAGAAACTAGACTCAATAAGCTTTAATTCCATATTTTGTTCATCTTCTAATTCGATTCCTAAAATTTTTGGTGATTTTTCAAAGTTAGTCTACTGCTGCTGTCCAAACTGTTTTAGTGCAAGCTGTTTATTACCATTTTTCCCCTAAGCTTTTAATAAATGATAATTTCATCCCTACTCAATTAGCCTCTCAATTGAGCTGATTTTTCTCAATTAACATTTTATTCTATCACCTTAAACTAGTTTACAACCTTTAGGAATCAGAATTTCAGCAATAGACTTTAATTCCAAACATTTTCACAATTAGGTCCCAAAAATCAATTTCCATTGAAATTGCCTAATAAAATCATCTCATAAACAAATTAAAGCTTTAATTTCATTCTATTTCATCATAAACTTACAACACTCAACCATGGTGACTTTAAATTTCATCCATGAAATCAAAAACTAATGAATTTAATAGTAGGATCTAGTTGTAAAAGTCTTAGAAACACAAAAATTACAAGAAAAAGGCAAGGATTAACTCACTTGGTGCAAAATTATGAAATACCAGCTTAGAGAACCCTCCTATGGCGTTTTTAGCTGCTGGAATTGAAGAGAAATGAAGAGAAATCTAGATATTTCCTATTTAGTCCTAGTTTTATTTAGTTAATTTTGCAATATTCCAATTTTACCCTTAATTTATCAATTTTTCTGCTGATTTCATACCCTTGCCATCCAGCCCAAATAACTTTTGGGTCTAATTGCCTTTTATATCCTTTCTCATTAGACTAATAAGCTATTTAATCACTCTAGCAACTTTTACACCTATTACAATTCAGTCCTTTTCATTTAATTGACTATTCAAACATTAAAATTTCCTAACGAAATTTTAATACCACATTAAAAACATTTCATAAATATTTATAAAATTATTTTTGACTCGGTTTTACCAGATAGAGGTCCCGATACCTTATTTTACCCAATTTCTTCAATAATTTCTTTTTCTAACTAATCACTAAATTGATAAAATTTTCCTATCAATATTTTCATACGATTTTCCTATCATATAAATTTTCAAGCAAAAATATTGAAATAAATTTCTCTTTAAATCGAATTTGTGGTTACGAAACCACTGTTCCGATAACATTGAATTTACGCCATTACAAAGAGAGGGTTGATAAGAAGGAGTAAGAAGCTTAGTTGGCTGTTTGCTCTATTTGACAGCAACTAGACCGAATCTTATGCATGCTGTTAGCCTATTGTCAAGGTTCATACATTGTTGTGATACAACACACTTCAAGGCAGCAAATAGAATACTTAGGTATGTTAAGGGAACATTGAAGCTTGGAGTCATGTTTAAGAAAGAAAATGAGCTTAGGCTGACTAGATATTCAGACAGTGATTGGGCTGGCTCTGCAGATGATATGAAAAGCACCTCGGGTTACTTTTTTACCCTTGGATCAAGTGTTTCTTGCTGGAGTTCAAAGAAGCAACAAACAATTGCTCAATCCACAACTGAAGCAGAGTACATTGCAGCAGCAGCAGTGAATCAAGTCATTTGGCTTAGAAAGTTGTTATTTGATTTGAATGAAGAACAACTTGAACCTACTGAAATCAAGGTTGACAACCAATCAGCAGTGGTAATAGCCAAGAATCTAGTTTTCATGGCAAGACCAAGCATTTTAAAATTAAATTCCACTTTGTTCGAGAGGTTGAACA
This sequence comes from Gossypium arboreum, assembly GCF_025698485.1. NCBI lineage: Eukaryota > Viridiplantae > Streptophyta > Magnoliopsida > Malvales > Malvaceae > Gossypium > Gossypium arboreum. The sequence goes on along the minus strand of NC_069073.1, from coordinate 4,421,505 downwards.
ATCCAAAGAAGTTAATCTCATTCATTGTAGCTCACAAGATCAATTGGCTGACATTCTGACTAAGCCACTTGGTACATCTAGATTTGAAGCCTTAAGGGAGATGATTGGTGTTTGTTGCATACAGTCCAAGGAGGAGTGTTAAACATTGGCCTGCAATGCAACATTGGACCAGCAGCAGCTCTAGAAGGATGGCAGCATTGAAGCTGAACAAGAAGCAGCTTAGTATTTTGTTTCTTTTGTTCAAATGTAACTTGCTTTAGTTGGTTTGTAACTTGTAATCAAGGTTAGTAAGATTTTTTGATGTAATGGATATAATGGCTGATCATATCAGCTTACTTGTGTATGTGGTTCACATTTTGTAATTGTTAAGTATTAGTGGGAGTAGTTAAGTCATTAGGTAAATGTCCATTGACTTTGTAATTCATTTAAGCTATTATTTTTTCTCAATGAAATCATGAATTTTTTCAGTCATTCTTGAGCTCAAGTTCTCTTTGTGTTTATTTGCTTTTGCTTCTTTCAATCCTTTTAATCTCTTAAGCTTGTTTGAATGCATTGTTGATGTCAAATTCTCCAACAGCTCTTCTCGATCCACTGGGATTCATCTTAACAGAGTACACTAGCTATGTTGATACTTCATCAGCACCAGGTCACTATGTATTATTTTGAGAGATCAAGGGAAAAGAAGGGAAGCATTGCAAAAAACTTGACCAAAAGATAATGGTAGAGTGTTGCTCTAGAATGGAAGAGTCATTGGATTATACATATAATATCTATAGGAAAAGGAACATAATTGCAGCTTTGGAGATTAGGGTGGTAAAACAAGGAAGTTTTGAAGCACTAATGGATTACTATGTGTCCAAAGGAACTTCATTGAGCCAATACAAAAAACCTAGTTGCATTAAATCTGAGGAAGTCTTGAAGATATTAGATTCAAGAGTGATAGGAAAGTATTTCAGCCCTAAATCACTGTTATAATTAGTTTGCATCAGTTCTTGTTTAAGATTACCTAATCCTTCCTATGTATAAAAACTCAGGAGAATAATCCTTTTCACTTTATTGTGTAGGCATACATTAATGTTTGGTAAAGCTATTAATATTTTGTTTCGAACTTAAAGGCAAGCTTACACACGTATTCTCATGTAATTTTCTTATGAATCTTTTGATATATTATGGGAAAGTTGATATGGCAATATCAAAGGGCTTTATATGCATGGAAGAAAATATTTGGTTTATTTCTTAACGTAGTGCCTAATGCTCTCTATAAGGTAGGTAAAGTGGAAGAAGTTGTAGAATTGATCATGATTGATGAGATGAAGGGTAATTTCCCCCTGATATTATTTACTACACCACTTTAATCAATGGATATTGTCTTCAAAGTATAGCTAAAGATGCATTGAGCTTGTTCGAGGAGATAATGGAGAAAAGTCACAAGCCTTTGATATTGTTTCTTACGGTGCCTTTGTTAGGGGCTTAGCTAGAACTGCTCTTACAAAAGAAGTGATCAATCTCTGGGATTATGTAGAGACGCAAGGTTTGAAGTGTAACACTATCATTATGTAAAAGTGGAAAGGTAAAGAAAGCTGAAGCCTTCTTACATACGATCAATTTTGAGGATTAATTGTTACACCTCAAACCTGACTTGAGAGTCCAGTCAAATTTGGAATATTACAACGGTTATCGGAATGACCCACTCGATCAGTCATTCAATTAATGCAATTAACCAATTAATTCATTTTAACAAATCTAATTATCAAATTTAAAACTAAAAAACTCAAATAAATTAATCGTTCAATTCAAACACACAAGGATCGCTTGCCTTAAACTAAATATTTAACCAATATAAAAATAACCCACAAATCCGATAGACCTAAGTACATGCCAAAGCTAAACTAAGTGAAAACGTCGTCACAAACTAAGTATTGCGAGACTCTTTGGTAATACTATTCGGTTTGAAACTTATGAATCATCTATAATTGACGTACAGAATTAAAAATCCAAATGCTAATCAGTTTACAACTTAATGGTACTCTAATACATTTTAAACTACCAAATATATATAAATATATATATATATATAGATATATATCTAACTCTACTTTGGAATTAAAAACCAAATATGTCACAAGAAATTAAAACCTAAATTAACTTAGCTAATCGATATCCAATATCGAAAACTATTTAAGCGAGCGATCAGCGGCTATTTTGACGATTGACTAGCAGTATTTTGGAGGAAAGCAATGGGGCAATAAACAAGGCTTTTGGATGGAGATTCGATGGCAATTTGGAGGTACTTTTCAGGGTTTAGCCAAATCTTGCATAAATAAAAATCCTAATTTAAAAATAAAACTTAAATCTAAATCTTGCATAAAAAAAATCCCTTATTTTATTCCTAACTAAAATGAGAAAAATAACATATTTGCTTGTTTGAAAAACAAATGTAAATTAAAATAATATTTATTTGATTGTATTTATTAATTAATATAATTTATTATTAAAACTTAATTCTAAAAATGACAGTCACTTTAAATATAATAAAAATAAAATGAAGTATTTTGAGTTTTGATTAGCTCTTTTAGTTTAAAATACTCCTTTTTTTAAATTAAGTTTATTATACCCATCTAGCTTTGGACATGAGTCAGTATTGCAAGTCATTTGAGAAGGTAGTTCTCTATTTTCTGTTATTTGGGTAATTATCGAATGACCCACATCTCGAAAGGGTTCTAGACTCTTGAGAATAAGTCGTTTACTGTTGTAAACAAATTACTCGCTCCCTTCAGAAATGTATTGTTCATTCGTTTTTGTGAATAGCCCATCCTACATATAAATGAATACAAACATTCTCTTATAAATATAATTATATTTATTTTAATATTAATAAAGCATGTCTTACATTCATTGTCAACAAAGGGCACCTTAACCAATATATATTAAAAAATATTATTTTAAAAGTAATCAAGATTGAATCTTCAACAAAGTAAGATATAATGATGACATAAAATTATAAAAATCATATCAACTAAACCTCTTTCGGCCTACAATTATGTGTTACATTGGCTTTTGAAAATTGGAAGAGGCATAAATTGATACTCAATTACATTAAATTCAACTTTCTCATATATTTAATATATTACTGAATCATGTTTTAATCATTTCATTGATGCCACAATGTTTATCATGTGTGCCGACATGTGTGGGTCTAGTCCAATGAATCTTATTATATTTAACGATAGGTAGAGATTCCATTGCCAAAAGCTACAAAATCCCCAAAAAGAAAACAAAAAAAGCTATCTGGATCTTAGTAATAGGGTTCATGGCAATGAATGGGTATGAAGGTGGGTTGAAGATGATTGAGGAACTGACTACAAATGCTGAGCAAACTCAAGACGAGGTATTGAGGGAAATACTAAGTAGAAATGCAGGAACAGGGTATTTAATGGGATTCCTCCATGGTCAAACCGAGAAGCGGCTCTTTAAGAAAAATGTTCCCGTAGTTACGTATGAAGATCTCAAGCCTTACATAGATAGGATTGCTAATAGGGAGACATCAGAAATCCTTTTAGCTGAACCCGTTATAGGGTTCTATCTAAGGCATGCATGAATTTGTTGCTTTGCTTTTGTGTGTTTTAGGGTATTGGTTGCTTCCTTTTAATTGCTCTATTATCTTTTGGATCAAATGCTCTGGGACTTCAAAGGGCAGCCAAAGTCGATGCTCATCACTGCTGAATATCGAAGAATGGGGCATTATATGATACCTTGAGCCAGTCTCCGATGATGAGGTATGAACCCATACCAATTTCTTTGTTTCAGTTTTTCATTCAGCCGCATGTGAAATCAAACCTTTTACAAATAAACAGAGTTTAACTAGAAGATTATTTCTCAAATTTGACTGAAATAGGAGTCATTCTTAACAAATCTCCACCTTGACTCATATTTTCACAACGCCGTCTTTGCCAAAGCTTGCTACGAGCCTATCTTGAACCATGTAGGGAATTAACTGAGTCGAATCTATGCTTAGAAATTGAAAGATTTCTAGCCTTTGACTTGTACACTGCCAAATTAAAACTAACCCGGGTTTGATTTTCACGAACACAGTGCCCTAACTTTTCAAAACCTGTATCCAAAAGAGAAACTCTCTTCAACGAAATGGTCATACCATTTTCCCTCCTATGACCAAGTTGCCTCCGCTCCAAACGAGTTAACTTCGACTCTATAACGGACGATGATGTCCGATGTCACCAATCACTGTAAAACCTTCCAGAATATAAAGACTACCGGTTATTTTACCTTTTAACAAAACTAGAGCTCCATGAGATACTTTAATGCCGCTCGACTCGATGTTGATTTTGCATCATTTCAAGTCTAAAATAATTAATGAGATGAGATTCTTTCATAAATCAGGTACATATCTGAGATCTAATAGTGTCCTAATCGTCCTATCGTGTATCCTAATTTTAAGAGTACCAATATCAATTACCTTACTAGATGAATTGTTTCCCATGCACACAACTCCATATTCAATTGAACTGTCTCTGGAGAACCATTCTCTATATGGACACATATGGAAAGAACATCTCGAATCTAGGATCCACTCAGACATGAGCTTGGAGTTATCGCTCGTTGAAACTAACAAGAAATCATCACCACTTTCATCGGCCAAATTAACACCAGCTACATCTTCCTCGTTACTCTCAACCGCTTTTTATTTCGCAGTTTATAACAATCTGCTTTGACGTGAATAGTGACACCTTTTTTCTTGTTTCTTTAATGCTACCAAAATGGAAACTTGCTTATCTGCCTTGCTATCCAAACCAAACTCATTGTTGAGTTTGTCTCTACTCAACAAATGACCCTTCACATTTTCGAACGAGAGTTTGTCTCTGCCATAAATTATGGTCTCCTTAAAAGACTTGTATAGAGCACAATAATATCATAGCCTGATTTTCATCGTCAATATGAACCTCAACTTTCTTTAAATAATTTAAAAAAATAATGAATTTACTGATGTGATCTCTAAGAAGCTCACATTCGTTCATGCGAAATGTAAATGGACGTTGTTTCAACACTAAACGGTTAGCCAGAGACATAGTCACATGAAGAGTTTTTAACCTTTTCCACATGGCAGATGAGGTTTTCTCCATTAATACCTCCTGCAATACCGTATTCGCGAGGTATAACTGGATTGCAGACAAGGCCTTTTAATCATGCTCTTCTGATTCTGTTTGATTTAGATTCTCAGGCTTTTTCCTGGTAACAACCTTTTTCAAGCCGATTTGAACTAGAATTGTCATCATCCGAACTTGCCACAAATTGAAATTTATCTCACCATTGAACTTCTCAATTTCAAACATTGTTGCTGCCATATCTGAATGGGTTAATTTATGAAAATTGAACTAGCTCTGATACCACTTGTTAGGATCAACCCGATTAAGCAACGAACAAGTAAAAAAATAGTAGAAGAAATTGAGAAATTTAACACACAAATTTAACGTGGAAAAACTTATCCAAAGAAGATAAAAAACCACGAGTAAAAATCATTTTACTATAATGGCAAAATAACGAAGAGTGCAAAAGATAGAGATAAAAACTAAACCCTGAAAACCCGAAAACAAAGAACCCTCAAAACGTAAACACAAAATTCTTTAAATGTGTTATAAGTTCTAATATCTAATGGGTGTATTTTCTAAGATTGTAAAAGAGCCTATTTATAGGCTAAATTCATAGGTCAAATAATAATAAAATAATCTAAACTAATTAGTGTTTGATTGAAACAAATAAACAAAGTTTAAATAGAAGATTATTTCTCAAATTTGACTAAAATAGGGTCATACTTAATAGTGGTAGTTAAAGAAATAGATATAATAATAAATTTAGCCCTAAACTTTTACATATTATATCAATTTAGTCATAATTTTAAAAATTAATCCTCAAAATCTATACTCTCAATTTGATCTTAATTCTAAAAAAAATACATAAATATTTTCAAAAATTATAATAATAATTATTAAATAAATAATAATAAAAAAGAAATAGAAGAACAAAGAGAAATACGTAATTTTACTTGATCAATAGAGATGTGTACAATGCTTTTCCAAAATCTATATTTATAGACATAAGACATGTAAATGAAATAAATTCTACTTCTAATTAGTCTTTGAGTCTTGAAGTATATAAAATTTATCTTGATATTGATGGACATCCACCTAATAATAAAATATTTGTAACAATAACAATAACAAATTTAAAATTTATATTAATAATATTAATATTAAATAAATATAATTATATTAATTACTAAATTGATATAATATGTTGAGGGCTAAATTTATTATTATACCAATTCTTTTAATTGCCACATCAGCCTTCTGTTGGTGAATTTAATGAGAGGGGCCAAAATGGCCGAACTAGATAACGTGAGTGTTTAAATTGCAAATAATTTTTAGTTTCTAAAATGATTTTTTTATAATTAAGTGACTATTTGTATAGTTTATATTTTAAAAAAAATTCTCCTCAATAAAGACAACCCAATAAATATTTAAAAGAAGTACACTACCGATTTACCAAATACTAACTCATATATAATATTATAATGTAAATATTAAGATAATTATATAACTAATATAAATATATATATAATTTTAGCTTTCAAAAAATAATATTATTTTAATTTTTTGTATTTATACTATTAATAAACTCTTTAATTAAGTTGGTGTCAAAGGTTAACTAAGCACCACATGTGACACTAACTTAGCTATGAAAATTATAAAAATAAAATTCCGTACTTAAAATAAATTATATTATTTAAGGATACTTTAGCTTTTTTAATAAAATTTATTCATATTGTGAGATTTGAATCTAAACCAATTGCATTGATACAACTTTAAATTTACCACTCATCCAAACACTTTTTTTTATTTCTTTATGCTTTTAATTTTATTATGCACAATTTATTACCTCCATTAATTATATATATTGTATTCTAAATACGCGATTTTCACATGCATACATGCGTAATAGAATTTCTTATTAACAATGTTCTTGATTGAGTTATTGTCACAATTAACTCGACACCAACTCAGAACTGATAACACAACAATGATAAACAATTATATTCATTTAGTATTTTTAATCTTATGTATTTTTATGTTTAAATATCATTTTACTCATAACTTAATTTATTTTTTTATTTTAATATCACAGATATTTCATGTGTTACTATTAATTGATTCTAATTTATTTATTGTATATTATTTTTAAATAAGTCTTTATATTCTAAATGTGTGATTTCTTATATATACACATGTAATAAAATTTCTAATTTTTATTATCATATCATTTTAAACGAGACTTTATCCGTCTAATTTTAAAGGCACTTTGGTGACATCAACCAAGCCGGTAAAAGAATGGAGCTTATGTTTGCCAGACCAGAGATTGAAACTCCTAGTGGCCTCAAGGCAGCATCTGTTTTAACGAGCGTATACAACGAGAGTAAGTTTAGAACCATTTTGCCTAAGCTTTACACAAGCGCCATTGAGACTATCTTTTGCCCAGACCCCAACCAGGGCTTATACTGTCAATTACTTTTTGGTTTAATCCAACGAGACGAGGTTGTCAGGGTTGGTTCACTATTTGCATCTACGGTGCTAAGAGGTATCAAGTTTCTAGAAAATCACTGGCAAGAGCTATGCTATGACATAAAAACAGGTCGATTAAGCGATTGGATCACCGACTCAGGATGCAGAAATGCAGCATCATTGGTCATGAAGCCTAACCCAGAAAAGGCTGACTTGATAGAGAACATATGTAATTGTAAATCATGGGAAGGAATAGTCAGAAAGCTATGGCCCAAAGCAAGGTATATTAGTTGTGTTTGTACTGGCGTTATGAGACAGTATATTGCAGAACTCGAGTTCTATTGCAGAGGGCTCCCTTTAGTTTCAACTTTTTATGCTTGCTCGGAAGCTCTTTGTGGGATTAACTTAGAACCTCTATGTAAACCTTGTGATGTCTCCTACACATTTCTCCCTAACATGGCTTACTTTGAATTCCTTCCTGTGGAAAATGATCATGATGAATCTATTGAAATGAAGAGGAACGATGAAGATACTGAACTTGTTGATCTTGTAAATGTGAAGGTTGGTCAATGTTATGAACTAGTTGTCTCAACTTGTGCAGGTAAAATTTCCTCCTTTGAATTTAATCAATTAATCAAATGCCATCTTCTAATTTTGCATTATGCTTCCTAGTTCCTACATTAACCTGTTAGATAATGATCTGATCTAGTTTGATGGTATTCCTTTCAGGATTATATCGATATAAAGTTGGAGATGTTCTTATGGTGAGTGGTTTCTACAATAATGCACCTCAATTCCAATTTGTGGAGAGGAAAAATGTTATCCTCAATGTTGATCAGGAAAAAACAAGCGAAACAGACCTTTTCAAGGCCGTGATAGAAGCAAAGGCTCTTCTCGATCCACTCGGATCCATCTTGACAGAGTACACTAGCTATGTTGATACTTCATCAGCACCAGGTCACTATGTATTATTTTGGGAGATCAAGGGAAAAGAAGGGAAGCATTGCAAAGAGCTTGACCCAAAGATAATGGTAGAGTGTTGCACTAGAATGGAAGAGTCGTTGCATTATACATATAAAATCTATAGGAAAAGGAACATAATTGCAGCTCTGGAGATTAGGGTGGTAAAGCAAGGAAGTTTTGAGGCACTAATGGATTACTATGTGTCCAAAGGAACTTCATTGAGCCAATACAAAAAACCTAATTGTATTAAATCTGAGGAAGCCTTGAAGATATTAGATTCGAGAGTGATAGGAAAGTATTTCAGCCCCAAATCACCGTTATAATTAGTTTGCATCATTTCTTGTTTAAAAGCTCAGGAGAATAATCCTTTTCACTTTATTGTGTAAGCATCTGTCAATGTCTGAAATGTTAAGTAGGGACAGACAATCAGATAAACATACCATGTCAGCTTTGCTACATGATATCTTGGAAGCTAATAAAGTCTTTTGAGATTCACAGGTGCAGTGAAATGTTTCCAAGTACATCGAAATTCACTCATATAGGATGTCGGAAAAATCGATGAACATTATCTTAATCTTCAAGCTCGTTCAACATGTCTTTTATACATAGCTATGCCCCCTTTTCAGTTAGCAATTTGTATAAGTTCATCGATGAACATTATCTTTACTCATTTATTTGCATGTAATTAATTCGAAAATCGAATATACGAAACAATCAAACCACCACACCATATAGCACATACAATACAAAATTACACCACACCAAGTGCATAAAGTGCAATCCTATCATAGAATCCTTCCCCCAATAGCACATATCATTACAAACATGGCATTAACCTCCACTACACCAAATAAGCACAAAAGTACAATATCAACCTCCATATTATACACTTCCCATACCTAATTAATCTCGTGCATGAAATAGACGCGATACTGCTAACAGTTTTTATTGACATGTTAACTATATCTAAATCATATTAGGGCATTCAACCATTTCTTTTATATTCATCACAACCAAAATGCATATGTCATTCCAAGCATCACATTTCCAAGTTTTGGAACATATACTCTACATATCCATAACATTTAACAACTTTTCCACCTCTTAAAATCACTATGCATATAGGTTACCAAATTCATTTGAGTTAGAATAATTATAAAACAATTTTCATTTTAACCACCCAATATAAAAGATTTGCAAGTTAAGCAACCGCATTACATATTTGGGTTATTTTGGTCACTCCCGTTAAAATCACAAATGCTGATGTGGTAGTTAAAAAAATCGGTATAATATTAAATTTAGCTCACAACTTTTACATATTATATCAATTTAGTCATAATTTTAAAAAATTAACCCTCAAAATTTACACAATCTCAATTTGATCTTAATTCTAAAAGAATCAAAAATAGAAATGCATAAATATTTTCAAAAATTATAATAATTTTATTAAATAAATAATAAAAGTTATAAAAAGAAAAGAAAAGAAATAGGAGAACAAAGAGAAATACATTTTTTATTGATTAATAGAGATGGGTATAATATTTTTCCAAAATCTATATTTATCGACATAAGACATATAAATGAAATAAACTTTACTTCTAATTAATCTTAGAGTCTTGAAGTACATCAAACTTATATTGATATTGATAGAAATCCCCACTTAATAATAAAATATTTATAATAATAATAATAATTTTAAATTTATATTTATATTTATATTTATATTTATATTATTAATATTAATTATTAAATAAAATAAAAATCTCCTCCCTTCCTTGGTTGTAGAGGCTATGGAAAGAAAAAAATAATTTACTAAGCATGTTTGAATTGCCTTATACATTAATTGTGGAAGATTGTTAAAAGTAAAAGCTATAGAGAATTCTCTAATGAAATTAAAACCCCAAAATAATTCTCTAAAAGGAAAAAAAAAAAGACAACTTCCAAAATAATACTTAGAATTTTAGAGAGCTGAATGGTGTTGAATTTATTATTATATTTCTTAAAAATATTTATGTATTTTTGTATATTTCGTCGAATTTTTTAAAATTAGGATGAAATTAAGATTATTTATAAATTTTAAGGTTTAATCTTTTAAAATTATAACTAAATTAATATCATATGTTGAGGAATAAACTGATTTTTATATCGACATTTTTAATTACTACGTTAGCATTCCATTTGCAATTTTAACAAGAAGAACCAAAATCGTCAAACTAGGTAACGTGGATGTTTAAATTGTAATTTTTTTTAGTGTCTAAAATAATTTTTTTATCTTTTATAATTGAGTGACTATTTGTATAGTTTATTATTTTTTCTTTTGAAATAAGTTCTCAATAACTTTCAGTGTTTAAAATTAAATATATAGTAATATATAATGAGAAAATAATTGGTAGACTACAGTGAAGTTTTTAAACTCCGAAATAAGGTAGGGATTGTCAAGTGTCTTATAGCCTATAGGGGTATAATAAAATATTAAAAATAATTTTTTAAAAAGGGTACAATATTAGTGTACCAAATACTAACTCATATATAATATTATAATGTAAATATTAAAAATAGTAAGATAATTATATATAAAAATTTTAATATATATAAAAACATTGAATATTAAATAAAAATAATATGTATTGTTTTAAAATTTCAACAAATATAAGTAAACTTAAAATGAACATAAGTTAAACATTTACAAATATAGACGAGCTCAAACAGATTTAAATCTATATTTCAAGTCAAACTAAACTTAGATAAATATAAAGTTTGTTAACATCATATTTAAGCCAAACTCATGAACACATCTACTTAAAGTGAACTATTAAATTATATTGTTGATTAGAAGATTCAAACTCGATAGGATAACAATCCATTTTAATTTATGATATATTTAATTCAGAATCGATATTAAACATATTATAATATTATTAAACATATTAGAGAAAATATTTGACACATTGCAAGTAGAGTTTTAAACTCCACAAACAAAATTAATAGGTGTCACGTAAAGTATGATAAAATATTTTAAAAAAAGATAAATGATAATTTTTATAATTACTTGTAAAATAAAATAAATTCCCTACTACCATACCAAATATTAACCTATCATATTATATATTACGATATCATTAGCTATTTAAATATGTATACTTATGCACAATACTAATATAATTTTATTATATATTTAAATATTATACAATATAGCATTATTTTCTATGATATAATAACATTTTAGCTCCTTCAGAAAATATATATATATATATAATTTTAGCTTTCAAACAATTTTAATCCAACTATAAAAATTTTCCATTTACTCACTAATGTTTTTAAAATTTGATTCTTTCGGTCATCTTACCCTTAAGTAAGTCTATGTGTATTTTTATTGGCATAATAATAAATTTAATATTCTAATATTTACGCATTCTATTAATTTAGTACTATTTCTTAAAATAATATAAAAATAAAATAGTTAATATTTGATATATTGAGAGTGTACTATTTTTATTTCATAAGTAAACTTAAAATTGTTCTGTATCTTTTTTTTAATATTAAAGAAAGAGACATGACAATTTTTTAAGTTTCTTGTGAAATAAAAAAACACACTGTCAGTGTACCAAATATTAATTCAATAAAAATATCTAAATATTTTTAAAAGAACATAAAAATATTATATAAAAAATACACTGCTAGTACACACTGATCCAGATCGGTATTGATAAAATGGACCTAAACACATCGAAACACACCAAAATTTTGACATAAAAGAAACTTAAATTATTTGGTAGCGATTTAGGACTGAAACAGAATGGAAGAGATCAGCACAGATTGAACACCAATTTTACTGAAATCCAACTCTTCCTACCCCTAAAACAAATGGATGAACCATTTTAATGTTTACATTTAAACAAGGCCACTTCTTTTATCACATATCAAATTCGGCTACTTGTTCTTCCCACTTCACACAAATATATAAGCAAAAATTCTTCTACAAACATAGAGCATTGTGATGGCTTAAGACCTCGGAGTTCAAACTACAGCCTATACCTTATGAAATGAAACATTTTCTATAAGCAAAATATTAGCGTCCTCCTTCTTTAAGTTTCCTTATATATAAAGAGACTAAAACTGAGAATCATGCTATACACTACAGACAGGTACCAATGGCAACATGAGATTTTCAAAGAAACTAAACCTCGAAAGAACTGAGCAAGAATTGCCTTTCAGTCTCGTTTGACTCCATAAAAAGTGATAGATCACTTGTATGATTTGAGAACATCTTGTCATTTCTCCTCAAATTCAACGTCGATAATGTCAGGCTCTGACTTTCTTGAATTGGTGCCCCTGCTATCTCTGCGAAAGAAGTCTCCTTTGGGTTGCCATACAATGTTTCCACAGCTCACACAACGTACTATTTGGTTTTTATAGCCAACAAACTGTCTCTTACAAGCTGGACAAGCACCCTGTCCAATTTTAACATGGAACGAATTTTAAGTACAGTTTTACAACTAAATAGAAATTGATGAAGGTAATACATGGATTTCATAACATAGACAACGCCAAAGCACATTGATATATACCAAGCCACAAGCACAATAAAATAATTTTAAAATGTTTTTGGAGTGAATTTGAGAGAATAAATGGACTCCATTTTCTTTTCATATGACTCCTGCTGAAACCACGCTAGCAATAATTATTTGAAGGAAGATCTTCCTACATTTTAAGGATGTTCTTAATTACTATCTTACATCGGTATTAGATTGAATCAACCATTACTATAGTATGCCATTTAAAACTATATATGCTAGTATGTCTAAATTGTAGTCTGTAATTCATATTAGTAAATTCATAGTTAACAAGAAGAAAAAAAATGTTAGAAGCTCTGAACATTCGTTGTCAGTTTGTCACCATTCTGCACCAAAATAACCACACTAAAGCAGCTTAAACTGTAATCATCAGAATGGCATGTAAATATTTGTTCAGTATTACTGAAGTAGAACTAAAGAATCACATGCAGGAAATACACTTTAATTTTGATCATACGAATCCACATGTTATGGAAAAAGCTTACCCAGTATTGCCTTTTACAAGTAAAAAACAAGTGATAAAAAACTAAACAAATTAAATCATGTTATGAAAAAGATGAACGCATGTTGCAGAAGTCATCTCTTATGTCTTGCATTACATACGCCATCTTATAGCAGTAAGTGATACCTTAATAACAAGATTATTGGCAACAGTCCCAATGAGAAGAGGTCCAGCAAATGGTAGTATCCATGTGGCAAATATTAAGCATCGAAACATCCAACCAGATAATGCAAACCAAAGGAAGAAAATTGTCTGCGAACAGATAAAAAATTTCTATTATCCATTTGATCTATACCAAGCACAATGTATCTTGGTTATGATAAAAACTCTCCATAGAAATTTGACTAATTTTCTCTGCATTGAAAAATAAACACTTTGAAAAGATTATATTTCTAGGCAAAAGATATTTATGAATGAGTCATAAGCATCATACCTGAACCAACTCATAATAAGTTAACCAACTTTAATATAAGACCAGTACACAAACAAATAGTGAGTTGACATGACATGTAAAACCACATAACACTCTCCCTTAAGTGTGGTCCATATATAGAACACTTGAGAACAACATGCCTATCATATTGACTCCCAGAATGAAAGCAACAAACAACTCAGGCATATTAAATTTTCAATGTAAAGCTAACTTGTAATAGGTGTTGAAGCTCAACTTCCATACAAGGCACCATAAAGACCAAATATAACTGATGTTGAATATCCACTACTTAACATACGTAAATGACCCATCCTCCTAAATTAGTTACAGACCACAAATACGTGATATTGGATATCTGCAAATTAAACTATAGTCACAAGAGTTTTGAACTTCACCAATTACTTAACAACCGCCTACCTGCAGCAACACATGCAAATAACTTCTTTCACAATATAATCATTTTTAAACCAGATAAACAGAACAGACAAGGAGAACGGGGGACACATGAACATAAGGTATTATTAGCATCTATGTTACGCGGACTTCAACGTAAGTGCTAGAGACGAGCATGGTTTCCATGTTTTTTTCATCTATTTGCAGGATTCTTGAAGACCATATCCCCATATTTATGTGTTGAAGAGTGTCAGTAAGGCTAGCATCAAAAGCAAATCGAAAGACAAGCATTTAATACTTTTGTCTAACTGTTACTTTTGCTGCTTACTCTTCGGCATTACTTTTTCTTTCAAAAAGCAAATCAAGCATTTAGAAGTGTAAGTTGCAAAATTTTTGAAAAATTAATTTTTTTTTCCTAGAGTAAAATGCAAGAGTTTAGGTTTAAATAAAAAAATAATCATTGACTTAAACTTTGCATCAAAGTAAAGTAAGTATTTTTAATCAAGTTAAAACATTTGCATTTTACTTCTTTTGCTTTATGACGAATTTTCTTTTTATAATTACCAATGAAAGCAAGTCATTGATACCGGGCCTAATGTTACTTACAGCAAAACTTCTTCCCAATGGAGTATCCAAGAAATCATTCAGCTGCTTCCTGTACTGCAACCATATCAATAGAACCCCAGAAATATGTAAGCATATAAGTTCCAAATAAAAAACAAATACGAAAAAAATAAGAACACCAACCCTAGGCCAATTTCTACTAAAATCCATAGAAAAAGTCCGCCAACGGAGTCCAATCTCGAACTCCCGGTCAATCTCACGAGCACGGTCAGCAGCGGATTGGGCGGCGGAGGAGAGCCGGCGGGAAACGGAATACTGGTGGTCTAAGCGTTCAGCGGTCTTTTTAGCTTCGAAGACGAATTGCTCGAAGCCGTCGTTGGCGGTTCGCCAGGCGTCCTTCAAGGCCTCACCAGAAGCCATGCGGCGAGTGAAGGTGTCGAAGTCGCTCCGCCTAAAGGATTGGACTAATAAGGGGCGCCGACGCTGAAGAAGCGGACGTTGCGGCTGAAACTTTGTTGCGTGCCATACTGTAGATGGCAGAGCTATGGCCATAACCCAGAATCTGAAATGATGATTTTTCAGTTTTTTTCTCACTTTCTTTTTTTCTGCCCTTTTAAATATGTTTTAGCATAATTGACGAATTAAAAATTAGGTAAATTACATAATTAATGTTTTATATTTTCTGATTTTAATTAAATATTATCAGTCAAATTAATATTACCAATTTATATTTTTATATATTTTATACTTGTTTTAACAAAAAATAAAAACAGATAAATTTCAGTTTAATTAATTTTTTAAAAAATTAATTTAATTAATGATTAAAAGATTAAAAATTCGATTAATTTCATTAATACTAATTTGATTTAATTAATCAAATGATTATCTTTTGGATACCCTTAAAATTCCTGTATATCAACTATTAATATTATTTTTAATACTCCAAATGTCACACTTTAAACTAATTTCTAATACTTTATTTGACACAATTCTGCTCATTTTACAACAGTTGAATAAAATTATCTCCGATTTACTATTTAAAATTAATTTTAAAATAAACTTCAAGTTATGACTTATTAATCGAATATTTATCTTTTTATAGAAAAAGCTCAATACCAAAAAATTAGATAATAATATAAATATTACAATAATTGAAGACATTTGTAAACTTTATTGGTACATGAAAATATAATGACACTTTTTAAAATAAAATTCTTTGATTATAATACATTCTTAATTTTTTATATTAATATAAAAATATATTTTGAATAATATATTATTTATCCGTGCATCGCATGAATATAAAAATTAATATTATATATATAAAGAGTAAAATATTGACCAAAACATAAAAATGACACAAACAAATTTATTAATTCTATAACATATAAGTAATAAGAAAATTGTTATAATGAGAATATATATATATAACCATATATAAACGTTGAATTGTTTCACGTAATATATTTCGAAGGTCAAATTTATTTTCCTAAATTTCGAAAAAAATTAAAATTCTAATTTCCGTTTAAATATATATATCATATATGGGTGAAATTTCAAATAATTCATGTTTCAATGTTTGTTTGTTTTTTCAAATGTAATTTTTACTTGCATTGACGTACTCAACAATTAATTTATTTGCTAGCAATATTGTTCATTATTTACAAAAGAGAGCATCGCTCTAAATATCAGAAAAGTAAACAATGATACGATATTCTAGGGAGCTATCTTCCTTCTTCCTCTGTTTCTAAATATCAGAAAAAGTAAACTAAGCCATCTGAACCAGTAGACAAGAAGTGTCACCAATTTTATTTATCTTAAACATACACTTATACTTCACTGTGTCTAAGCCAAGTCCTAGGCATATCAATTAGGCGTGATGGCCCTGATCTCAATCCCCTGCAAAATGAGACCACCTCTCCAGTTACAGCCCTCAATCTCCACTGCACTCATTTCCAGTTCCCCATCATCAACGCATCCCTCATTGAAGAACTCACCCATCTCAACCTCTAACCACCTGTCTACTCTAGCCTTTGGGAACTGAACATCATCACCCGGTGTAGGTTGTTCCTCTCTTATCCGTCGTTCTTTTTTTGGTTGCAAATAAGCACTTCTCTTACTACCTTCAGTGCCAACAACTCCAACACTAAGATTCACTGGATAATAGTTAAACCCATAATCCTTATTTGCTTGGAAAACAAGGTAAGCCTTGTAGTGCGTCATGGGTGAAAGCATGGAGATACTAATCTTTCCACGGATTTTAAACCAGCAAACGCTCAGAAGCTCTGCTACCTGATCAAACCTATTTTAACAACAATAGAAAATGAATTGCCAAAGAGAAGTTCTCTTATTCAAACACAGGTATCCATCAAAGATGAATACGCAAGTATTTTCTCTTAAAAGATTTTCAATTATTTTGAATTTAAAAGATGGATAAGCATCCTATTGTTATCATTTAGACCCAACCAGCATGGCAAGGAGGAGAGAATAACCTGGCCTCGGGTATAGACACCCATCTCCAATAATCTGGGGTGTCACTCCATATAATGGAGAGGTCCCTGAGTGACAGCATGTAACATTTCTTCCCACTCACTCTGTCCAGCCAAAAACTCTGTTTCATCAATACCAACTAAGTTATATGTAACGAACAAAAGAATTAAAAATAGATATAAACAACATAGGAATTGTTAAGAAAAAGATTCAAGCAACAATGGCAGAGTTCATAATTAATATGTCAAAAGCTTCTCCAAAGTACTTTCTAAGCTTCTTACTTCTGTTAGTTGCCTTTTTTTTTTTTTCTTTTTGGTGAATCTTGTAAATTCCGAACAACAAACACGATTAGATAAAATCAGACATATAAGGGAAATATTAGACAAAATTTCCATATAAATTAAAATAATATATCTTAATAATTCAATTATTTAAATTTGTTCTCGTTTTATCCCAATACAGTTTTTGCCTTCAAAAATCAAAAGAAAAAAGAAAAAGAATAACCAGATAAAATTCGTTGCTGTTTTTTTCCCATGTAAGGGAAACAAGCCATATCCAGATTAAAGGAAAATAATATTTCAAGAACTTAAAATTCAAAATAATAATATGATTGGACAAAACAACATGTGATATTAATAGGATTACAATGATTTTGCTTTCGAAAATGAAGCATCCAAAGCTAAATATGACTCTTTAGATTTTCGATTTTAACTCAGAAACCCTAAATCGACATTAAATTATATAACAATGCTAGGAAATTTTATTACAACTTGAAAGAGAAAGGATGAAATTACCTTTCGTCCAGCTTCAATGAGAAGGGGATTTTCACAGAGGCTAAGATAAAGTTGTTTCTTGGACGAGAAAGAGAGCGATGAGGGAATTAATGCCTGGAATTGGGATGGCAAGAAGCTTTCCCAAACAGCATCGGATTCAGTAGCCGAATTTAAAGCAGTTGAAACAAGCGACAATCTACAGGCATCTCGAGGGGAGGTAAAGGAAATAATGAGGGTGATACATTCTAGTGGGAGAGCACTCAGGTCGAGAGTGCCGCTCATAACCTCTCCTTTTCCTTTTCTTTCTTCCATTTCAGAAACCTCGGTTTTCATCAGATCAGAAAAATCGATTTGTAGTAAGCGAGATACCAAGTATACATAAACGTAGAAAAATAGGGAATGGGAAAGCACTGAGCTTAGCGATTAAGTCATTGACTTGACCAAAGTCAATTAAGTTGAATTTTTAAAATGTATCATCTTACGCATTATTTTATTAAAATATAAAAAATAAAAATATTCTCGTACTAATATTTTCTTCTTTGTAAAAAAATAATGTCAATCAATGATAGCTCTAGATAAGTGGTGCGTTTATCTGTGGTTAGTGTAAAAATAGGGATGACGGTAAGATTAAATACTGTAACGAAATTGTAACACAAGACAGAAAAAAATAAGCGAAACGCATTGCACCGCCCATCCAAACCTATCCTAAGCTGATTTTGGTTGATGCATGATACAACTCAATCAAATGCTTAATACATGACAAGTGTTAGTGCAATGATAAGACACATTATATTTTTTATAAGAGAACGAAAATTTAAACCTTGAGATGACATTGTTAAGAGAGATAACTATAAACAATACTGAATAAGAAAAACTGAAAAACGATTCAAATCAAGGTATTTGGACGTTTTGTAACGCCCCCTTGCCCGAGACCATCGCCGGAGTCGAGCACGAGGCATTACTAAACTTATTTGAGCACTAAAACAAATTCAGACAATTTATATCATACTTTCCAGACAAGCTGTCTAACTGCGTTATAGTTGCAAAAAAAATCATATCTTGAGTTACAAAACTCGAAATCCAAATTCGTAAATTTTCTCCAAATCTAGACTCATATATCTAGTTACTAATTTTTTTCTAGAATTTTTGGTTGGGCCAATTAGTACAGTTTATTAGTTGAAGTCTCCCCTATTTCAGGGTTCGGCTACTCTGACCCCTGTGAACTACGAACCAAATTTCTCCCTGTACAAAATTCAAATAACCAAGCCGTTTGTTTCTATTAAAAATAGACTCAATAAGGAATCCATACATATACAGCATGACTCCTAATTATTTTTGTACAATTTTTAATGATTTTTACAAATCAGAATAGGGGAGCTCAAAATCACTCTGACCTTATCTCACAAAAATTCAAATATCTCCTGATATGAAAGTCTTTTTCTTACACCGTTTGTTCTATGTGAAACTAGATTCAATAAGCTTTAATTTCATATTTTATTCAACCTCTAATTATATTTTCATAATTTATGGTGATGTCGAAACCATCCCTCTATTTAAAAATTTTAAGTTTAATAGAAAAAATGGGGAATCGACTGTTTGAAAAACAAATACATGGAGTCGCCACCGATCTTTTGTTTTGGTGTGATCGGATCACCTAAAAATGAGGTTAGTTTAATAAAACATTTTTGGTTTATTAAGGCAACGATTTTGGTCTACGAACTTTTGAGAAAACGGGTTCGGGAGTCAGTTACGTATGAGGAAGGATTAGCACCCTCACTACGCCCAAAATTGGTACCGAATCGATTAAATACTGTCTTTATGTCTAAAATTAAAAAGTTTTTAAAATGTGGTTCTTTTTTATAACGTTTGAATAACCCGATTTGGTTGCCAAAATCTTCTTGTTTCGATGTCCGAAAGTTTATAATTCGAGAATTACAAAAGGATGCTCAACTATTTAGTCTAACGAAAAAACGAAACCCAGCACAGTAGGGTACGATTCCCCGAATTGCCAAACATTGACCATTGCCTTACCTTATAAAATACATGTGAAATTCCGAGGAGATATTCGATTATTTTGGACAAATGAAAAAGCGCAACCCAGCACGATAGAGCTCGATTCTCAAATCGCCCAAACATCGAACATCGTCTTCATTTTGAAAGATTTTAGAAAATGTGAGTGAAATTCCGAAGGGATCTTCAATTGTTTCGGAATTTGAAAAAGCGCAACCCAGCACGGTAGGGCACGATTCTCAAATCGCCAAACATTGAACCTCGTCTTTGTTTTTAAGTATTTTTTTTTAAACATGAGTGAGAATATAAAGGAATGTTCGATCGTTTTGAGCAAACGAGAAATCATAACCCAGCACGATAGGGCATGGTTCTCAAATTATCAAACGTCGAATATTGCCTTTGTTTTAAAGGATTTTTAGAAGACATGAGTGAAATTTCGAAGGAATATTTGATTATTTTGAGCAAACGAGAAATTGCAACCCAACACGTCAGGGCACGATTCCGCGAATTGCCAAATATCAAACTTTACCTTCATTTTAAAGAATTTTTTTTTAAAGGCATGGGTGAAATTTTGAAGGGATATTCGATTATTTTAAGCAAACGCGAAATTGCAACCCTTATTTTAAGCAAACGCGAAATTGCAACCCAACACATTAGGGCACGATTCTGCGAATTGCCAAACATCAAATCTCGTCTTCGTTTTCAAGAATTTTTGAATGAATAATTATAAAGCTAGCTTAAGACGTATTAATTCGATTTGAAATAAGACGAAACTAATCATAAAATTTAGTTTTTTATAGAAAAACCACATTTCAAAAAAGAACAAGATGGAAAACGATGATATAAGGTAATAGGCATATACGAGGTGCGATCAACTAACATACTAATAATTAAACGGGACTAATCTAAAAACGTAATGCGATTGCAATAATGCATGGAGAGTAGTTGATGTGATGACATATAAAAATGCGCAAACACGACGTAGCAAATATACAAGAAGTATCGTGAAGATAATTAACACATGAGATACCAACGATATAGAACTAACACGACACAAAAATAATGGACTAAAAATGATGGACTAACAATCAAATAATATATGTTAGAATTTGAAATAATTTATAAAAGAAAAATTAAGAATGTGTATATACGTATGAGTGAATTTTGAAGCAACTATATACAAAACAACATGGAATTAACAAATATGAATTATATATAAAGAAAAATGGATTGATTTTATCACAAATTATATATATGTATGAAAATAAACTAGAAATAATTGCTTGTAAAAAACATAGAAACGTACTCAAGACTGAATTATTTTTATTATAAATTATGGACTTATAAGCACGCTTATGTATAAAGAAAACTATATATATATAAAATTTAGGTTTGATAATGTATGTAAATCAAAAACATGTACTAATGTAAATGAATATAAAATAACTTAAATTTTATGTAAAACATATATACAAAGCATATTTGAATAGCAAGAATATGTATTAAAATACATGATCGATATATTTAGGAAATAAGTGGTAAATAAAATGAATAATGGTTCAAGGTAGATATATATATATACATATATAAGTACAAGATACATAATACTGAAAGAAGAAACTTAAAGTGGATAATAAATAAAATATTTTAAAGTAAATAAATAAAGTTTAAGGATATACTTAAAATAAAATATAAATAGTTTAAAATATAATTCATGAAAGGAAATATGAAATAGAACATTGAATACATAAAAAGATTTATATATTAATAATATATATAAAAACGTTAAAAATAGATAATGTTAATATATACATAAAAGTTTAAAACAATAATATTCAAATAATAAAACTCACAACAAATAATGAAACAATTTTTAAAATATATATATGCACATAAAAAATATTTAAAACAAAATGTATATAAAACTATTCAAAATGAGTAACATGAAACAATTTAATATAAAGTTTAAAATAACTAAAATGGTTTGAAATAAACAAAAGGTTTATATCACATGAACAAAGGCTTGATCGAAATTAAACTAAAACAACAGGGGAAAATTGAGAAAATAGAACAAATAACAAGGGGGGCCAATGTGCGAGGCGCGATAATGCAGAAGGATCTAAACTGGAAATATACCAGTCCTCACATCGCAGCATTAAGACGCGGACTAAAGTGCAAATATGTATAAATTATAGGGCAGATTAAAAAATAGAGGAAACTGGATTCGGTCTAATTAAGCACCAGTGCAAAAGGAAGGGACTAATCGTGAAATAATCCCCCCTATGCGAGCACGCGGGTCTTAGGGTGGAGAAACGGGTCGGGTTGGGCGTGGCTATACGACACCATTTGGAGAGCCATTAGGCAGGGCCTAAAACGGTGCCGTTTGAGGTTGTATAAAAGGGCTAAATTGGTAGCTTTGGCCGAACCTAAACCCTAGCATCATTTCTTTTCTCCCCAACAGCCCCTAAACCTCTTTTCTCCAATGCCAAGCCGCCACCACGTCGATGACCGGCATCCTCAGGCTATGTGCGAATGCTTTGTGGCCTTGAGGTTCCCCTTAAGTCTCCGATTTTGGCGAAGCAAAGGAGAACCGATGGCCTATTTTCCAGGTAAGGTTTTGTTTCCTTTTTCTTTTATTTAGATGTAAAGAACGCAAAAGAAAATCAAAAAGGCAAATCGAAAGAGAAAAGAGCGTGATAAACCCAGAGATTCAAAGCAGAAAATCACCTTGTTCTATTTTTTCTTTCTATTCCTTCTGAATGCGCGTGTAAAAAAAATACAGGGATTTGGGGCTCGGCTTTATAGCCGAAAGAAAATGAAAATAAAAAAACCAAAGTCAGAAACACAATTTGTTTCTATTTGCTGCTGTTTTTTTTTTTTTTTGTATTTGCAGGTACGAATGCTGCTGGCATGTGTACGGGGGTGCGGGCGTGGCGTACAAGGGCTGTGGCGTGGCTGCTGGACGTTGGGGCGTACGGAGGCCTAGAGTGGCTAGGCTGCTAGTGAGGGCTGTGGTGCAAGGGAACCCTTGCCCTAGGGTTTGCTGACATTGGGCTCGTTTTTTATATTGGGCCTATTGGGCCTGTACTTGGGTCCTGGGTTTTAAAAATTGGGTCAATAAACTGTTAATATTGGTTGTAATATTTGGACTTTTATGATAGACCATTAGTCTGGTATTATTCTTTGGACTTTTGGTTTAATAACTTGGTATTTATTTTGGGCTTTAGCTCTAACGTGGGCCCCGGCAAATTGGCCCATTGACAGGTGAATTTTCAAAGTCAAACTACCGCTACTAACCAAAAACTATTTTAGTACAAAATGTTGTTAACTAGTTTGTAACATATTTACTTCATTTCATTTAAACTCTATACATGCCATATAAATCTTTAAACATAAAACAAAAACTACCGGAATTGATCTGGATAGTGTGCCTTGTTGTGTTGATCCGATCTACCCACTTCACTTCAATTCAATCTACATAAATATATTAAACACACACAAGTAAGCTTATTGAAGCTTAGTAAGTTCATAGGTTTAAAAGTAATGCTTACCAAACATAAAATTTCCAAACAATACCAAAACATTTACTAAAGTTTCCTGTCATTCACAACCACTGTTATAATAATTCACATAGTTGAGCTCAACAGTAACAACTACTCAATCTCTTTCATTTGGATCACTTCTCTTGTATTTCTTATTATCAAATTAGGAAACGGCTTACGAAATTGAGTACGCCGTTGTTCAGTGCCACGATTCATAACTCAGTATCGTTTTCCTCATTGAAATACCATACCTACATTTTACAACTCGGTATGGGAAATGCGATACCTACATTTCTTAACTCAGTATGGATTTGTTAATACCATACCTACATATCACAACTCAATATGGATGATACCATACCTACATTTCACAACTCAGTATGGATGATACCATACCTACATTTCACACTTTGCCATGGAACAACCATGGTCTTATCCGTCAATTCATCACATGTCACGATACGAACGTACTCAATCCTGCGTTTTTCCTAATTTGCATTTCCACATTTATTCTTTCATTAACAAAATTTACATAATCCCACAACAAATTCATATATAATAACACATTATATACTTCAATCAGTCACAAATAAACATCTAAATTCAACCATATGAACTTACCTGGCTAATTTGTAGAAGATATTGAAATTTAGGGACTATTCCGCAACTTTTTCTTTTCCTCGTTCTTCTTTGGATTCTTGATCTATAATATAAAATATTTCTACTCATTAGCATTTATTTGATTTCTATTTCACTTCACAATTTATGATGTTCAAATTTCAAAATTGCACTTTTACCCCAAAATTTATAGTTTTTACAATTTAGTCCCAGCTCAATTCACCCATCAATTGAACTAATTTTTCTCAATTAACACTTTATTTTATCATTATAAACTATTTCAAAACCTTTTATATTCTGAATTTCAACAGCAACCTTCAATTCACAACTTTTTCACAATTAGGTCCTAAATATCATTTCCTATCAAAATCACTTAATAAAACCACCTTAATATGAAATTAGAACTTAAATTTCATAATAATTCATTATAAACTTCCCTTATCCATCCAGGGTAACTTCCAATTTCACCCATAAAATTAAAAACTAATGAATTCTATAAGTGGACCTAATTGTAAAAGTCATAAAAACATAAAAATTATCAAGAAAAAGCAAGAATTAAGCTCACATGATGTAAAAATATGAAAAACCATCTTTCTCCAGACCTTCTATGGCGTTTTGGCTGAGAAAATATGAAGAGATCTCTAGATTCTTCAATTTTGTCCTTATTTTATATGTTGAAATTGTAAAATTTCCAAATTTACCCTTATTTCCCTTATTTTTCTGCAGATTTTCTTGCCCTTGCCGTCCAGCCTATTCACTTTTAGGCTTAATTGCCCTTTAAATCCTCTTTATTTTAACACTTGAGCTATTTAATACTTCTAGCAAATTTTGCATTTATTACAATTTAGTTCTTTTTATTCAATTGACTACCCAATCGTTAAAATTTCTCAACCAAACTTTAATACTAGCTAAATGACACTTCATAAATATTTATAAAAATATTTATAGCTCAATTTCAAATTCGAGGTCTCGATACCTCGTTTTTGACCCGTTTGACCTAATAAATTCTTTTAATTCACCAATTTCACCATTTCACAAATTCTTCTAAATTCTTACTTGACTCATAAATATTAAATTACTATCTTGTTCAATCTTATTTGTCGGATTTAGTGATCTCAAATCACCATTTTCGACACCACTGAAAATTAGGTCGTTACACGTTTTATGAAATGCAAATTTAAAAATCTCGATTACTCAAACCAAATCGAATTTAATTTTTTAATTTTTTATAATATAAAAATATTTTATATTTAAAATATTAAAAAATTAAAAGATCTTGAAAAATTATTGTATTTTAAAAATATTTATAATTTTTAAAAATTTTATCAACTAATATCAAAAAATCATAAAATAAATTTTATTTTATAAAAATAAATTTAAAATTAAAAATTTTATAAACAACAAAAATAAAATCAATTAAATCCTAAAAATGCATTCAATCGAAAAAAATTACATTAAAATTATTTTATATTAATAGTATTGAATGTTTTAGAATTTGTTTAATTTATAATTCATTTTGTACCGCTTATTTTTTCAAAGGTGGTGGTTTTGGAACTCTATTTTTTATTTTTGAGTCCTTAAATATTATTATTTAATATTGTAAAGATTAATTAAAGTTTGGTCCTTTAATTTTGTCAAATGGATAGTTAATTAAGGTATAAGGAGTAAATTATTAAAGTTGTAAAAGCTTATCGCTATGGATATTTCAATAGCCGAAGGACCAAATGAGGAATTTGCCCCTTTTTAATGTGACAATCGGTGGTGGATATTCGTTGGAATCTACCAAAATTGTTAATTATGTTTAACATTAACTTAATTAAGATTTGATTAGTTAATTATGTTTAATGAAAGGTTAAGAAAGTATAAAAGACAAAAGTTAAAGAAAAACAATACATTTTCTTCTTCTTCTTCTTCTTCTTCTTCTTCTTCATGAGCAAAAGAGAAAACAATGGGGTTTGGGAAGGTTAACTTTTGATTATTAATAGGTGAGTTCAATTTAATCATTTTCTTATAATTTTTATGTTTTTGAGGTAGGAGGAGCTTGATTTAGCTAGCTCATGTACCAATTTGCAAAACTGTTAAAGTTTATAAAAGTTTCTATTGATAAATTCTTGAAGCAATTGATATTAAATTGTTAGATTTTAAGCTTACAAGTTAAAGATTAGATTGTAAAGTATAATTGCTAGTTATTGAACATAAGAACTAAAGTGTATAGATTTCGAAATTGATGTGATTTTTTTGTAATTATAGATAAAATAGGTTATAGAAGGATATAATTGAGATCGATTTCGAAATCGAAGCTCAAATTTGAAAGATATTACAATTTCAATTTTAGGGGCTAAATTGAATAAAATGTAAAATTTTAGAGACATCTGAAAAATGAAATTGGATCGGTTCATGCATTTAGTAGGATACTATAAACTCGATCTTTTTCTTGGGTTTAGATTTTACTCGAATTTGGATTTTTTTGAGCTTAGATCATCATAGGCTCAGATTTTCTCGAATACAGATCGTTACGGTCTTAGATCAGCACGAGCAGGCTTTCAAGCTCAAGCCTATTTTCTCAGATCTACTAAAAATATATGCTTTTTAAAGATAACTTGACATCTATGAGTGTTGAGGTTCTTTATTTTTTGTGACTAGCCAAGTTTCTCGAGCTCTTCGGGATTAGGGAGGAGATTATGGAAGGAATCTAGACATTAAAGTGAACCTGGACACCTTTTAATGCTCATATTCTTTCTCTAATCCCCTCTCTAATCTTAACATGTTGAAATCATGATTTCGTTAAAATTTAAATCCATTTCAATACCTTTAGTTGTAACAGCCCAATTTAGACCCTAGTCGAAACAGTGGTTTCAGGACCACAAATCCGAGGTCATAAAATTATTTTAATATTATTTTTGGTGTTTAGAACAAGTTAATTGCTATGTGTGAAGATTTCGTGAAGTAATTTTAGCGTTTGAATGTGTAATTACGAAAAAAGACCTAATCACATAAAAAACAAAATTTGCGTGCTACTTGTTAATGGTGTTATTTGACCTTGGCTTTTAAAGTAGAAGTCCTTGCATGTCAAATTGACCATTGGTAGCGGGAATGGACATAAATAGGCATGTGTTAGGTAAATTCATAATGAATTTATTAAGGTTAATATAGTAATTATACAAATAAATGATGATAAAATAAAACAAAATATGAAATGACCATGCATGTTCTTAGCTCAGTCGAATGTTGAAGAGAAAAGAACCATTTTAAATCCTTTTAAATTCGGCACTTTGAAGCTCAAATTGAGGTATTATTTGAGTTCGGTTTTTTATGATTTTTATGTTTTTGAAATTGTTGCTTAGTAACCTAACTAGCCTATGCTTTAATTTTTGAAGGTATTGATGTTTATGAAAGTTGACATTGATAAATTATGAGCTTTGTGATGTTAAATGATAGATTATAAAGATTTAATGATCGGTATATAAGTTTTGTTGAGTGAACTTTAGTAAAAATACCTATTATGGACTAAATTGTGAAATGTTGAAAATGTGTGGTTGAAATATGAAATAAATGTGAGTATTGGGCTGCTAGGGAGCTATATGAAATTCGGCTAGCATGAAATTAGAATGAAATTGTGTAATTTGTGTTTTGATGAAATAAGGACTAAATTGTAAGAAATGTGAACTTTAGGGGCTAAAGTGAAAAATGCCCATTTGTGTGTTTTTGAGTGAATTTGAATGAATAAGAGATTGAATAAGTTAATTTTGATTATAATTAAATCAATAGCCAAAGAAAACGGAATTAGATCGGGGGAAATCGAAAATAATTGAATAGTCGTTCGTTTCCATTCATTTCGTACGAGGTAAGCTCATATGCAAATAAATATCGTTACATTGAAATGTTTATGTTATTTTCATATTGAATTGCTATGAATGTCGAATGATTGTATACGAGCAAGAATCGACAAAGTTGTGACATCCGAAAGCCCCGCACGAACCTTAGGAATAGTATAGGATACAAATGTCATGACATTAGGTATTGAGATGTGATTACATGTAAGACCCTGTGTGAAATAGTGGCATTGTACTATGATTACGTGTAAGACCATGTGTGGGACATCGGCATCGTTAATCGATTTCGTATAAGACCCTGTGTGGGACAGTGGCATCGATACGTGATAACATGTAAGACCATATCAAGGATATGGCATTGTACGAGCTATAAGTGATTACCGAGTATCCTTAACAATTCCAAATGGTTCAACGGGAAAATTTAAGTCGGGAAAGAAAGTGTAAGTGAATCAAGTGACTCAGGTACGTACGAGACTCATTTGAGTATTAAAACGAAAAGTATTGGATGGATTCAATTATAGAATTGAATGTGTATATCATGAAGTAGGTTTGTGAATTTATTTTTTGCATTTATATGTGCTCATGTATAACTTGCTAAATTGATGAGAATAATATTGATGCATGAGATGATTTATTTGTTTGTATATGGCTTACTAAGCTTTTAAAGCTTACTGTGTTTATTTTTCATTATTTTATAGATCATCGAAGCTAACTAGGATTCGGGGATCGTCTGGAAGCGTCATCGCACTATCAATCAATATTTTGGTACTTTTGAAGTTATGTATATATTGGTATATGGCATGTATAGGCTAGTGTCATAATGGTATATTTTGGCTTGTAAATGAAGTGTGTTTGTGGTCATTTTGATTGGCTTTAAATGGTGAGTTTGGCACATGTTATGTGATGCATATATAATGTCTAGGTAATGGTTTATTTTGGTAAGTGATTTAGTTGTTGATTTAATAGGTCATGAAGCATGTTTTAATTGATGATAGGAATGACATGATTTAGACTTGAATGAGGTTGTTTAATAGCCATTTCATGTTTTGAAATGTGTCACGTTAATGGCTAGTGAATATGTACTTGTGTGTATAAATTGAAGGTGGCATGTTGGCTTGGAAAATAGCATTGAGTTGTCCATATGGGTAGACACACGGGCGTGTGTGACACACGGCCTGCACCTTAGGTGTGTGCTCTGGACGTGTGAAGTCTACACCTTAATTTTGGAATTTTATTTATCACACGGGCTGAGGACACTGACGTGTACCTTGGCCGTGTGTCTCTTATTTGATTGCGACGTCACAAACAGAATGCGACCTAGTTTTGGCAAGGCTAAGCACACGGCCTAGACATGAGAGTGTGTAAGGCACACGGGCTGGACACATGGACGTGTGCTTCGGCCGTGTGAGGAAATCAGTATGTATGCCCTGTATCTACACGGCCTGAGACACAGGTGTGTATCTTAGCCGTGTGAGTGACACGGGTTGGGCACACGGGCGTGTGACCTATGCAGTGAGGAAAATATTTTAAGTTTTGTAAAGTTTTCTCGAGTTATCGATTTAGTCCCAAACTCCTTTTAAGCATGTTTTAAGGTACCGTAGAACCTTATAAGGGACAATGTGAATGAATGTATAAAAGTTTTAAATTGTATGCAAGTTTATGTTTTGAAATGTGACTGAATGATTCGATGTAAGTTCGATAATGCCTCGTACCCTGTTCCGGGGTTGGTTACGGGTAAGGGGTGTTACATTAGTTGTCAATGTTCATTTAGATTTTGGAAAATCTTAACCCTAGTTGTTAAGTTAAAAAAAAAAATTACAGAAACTGAAAATTAAAATGGACTTTGATGCCCTTGAGGGTCAAGATTCATTTAAAAATCCTAATCCTAAATGATCTTTTT
Organism: Gossypium arboreum; assembly: GCF_025698485.1. Classification (NCBI taxonomy): domain Eukaryota; kingdom Viridiplantae; phylum Streptophyta; class Magnoliopsida; order Malvales; family Malvaceae; genus Gossypium; species Gossypium arboreum. Next base: position 4,391,339 of record NC_069073.1, on the reverse strand, counting down.
AACATAATAGAAAATCTTAAAAAAATTTAAATAGAACTCAACATTCAAGAGTGTCGAGATCCATTTAAATAGTTTCTCTCGCTTGTTTATTTCTCATAGAAAACTAAAAAAATCCTTTATATTATAAATTATCTACATACTCATAAATCTCTAACCCAAATTTTGAAAATTTGATATTAAAAGAAGGACATGTGACTCAATATGCAACAATGGATGAAAATCAGGTGTCTCGATGTTACAATACTATGAGAATAGAAGCTCACAATCTATCTTGTGATCACTTACATGATTTTGGTTTCTATCACATTTAGGGGTATGACTTTCGTGCTAGCATTCATTTCTTCTCTGGTTGTTAATTTTATGATGTTATCAAATTCGAGCCTATGATGATTTGAGCTTGAGAAAATCTGAGCAAAAATGCTCTCTTTTCCTTTTTTTACTCATTTTGAAAAAAATGGATGGTAAAAAAAAAATCAAAGTTCACTAAAATTAAATGTGTGCTCCATATTTGACCCCTTTTCATTAATCACATCCAATGGATCACATTCGTCCAAAACATACTATATCTCATCAAAATAATTTTCCAATATAGAATTCAAGTGAAATGACCAAAACGCTTTTTATGGAAAAATTGAACAACAACCCCTTTTTACCTCTTATTAGACTTTCTTCACATCATATAGGTACCGATCAAACTCAAACTTCATAAATCACATTTAATGTCTAATATAAGTCCATGGGTAGTGGTAAAAATTACACGTGTATGCTTTTCAAGTTAAAAAAATGGTAAAATCGCAAATTAGTCCACGTACTTTCAAATCTTTTCCAATGTAGTCCAAAAATGATTTTCATCACACCAGTTCATTTTCCAGGTCATTCTCTTGTCAAATAATCATTAATAACTCACATTTTCTCTTTTCTTCAAATTTTATTTTTGGCAAACTTTTTAAAATTTCAATTTGGTCCATTTTTCACTTTCACAAAATTTCCACTGATTTCCATCTCTAATATAAATTTTATTATTTTTATTCGACTCAATTCCATATTCTTCAAATATTCACAAATCACAATCACGAATTAGTACCAAATGTACCGAAATTTTTGGAGCGTTACATGTTCAAGTAATTCTCTCTTTGGAGTTGGATTAGGTTAATCAATTGTTTATTATTTGATTGAAATGTGAATTGAGTTAAGGTTAAATTTCGACTCCACATTTTTCATGTTAAGTAAATAATTTTAAGTAATAATTAAAATGATTGTTGTCTAATAACTAAAATATAACCTCAAATAATTGTAACAAGAAATAAACGAACTAATTTAGTTTGTACAATTTTGAAAACTAAACTTTGCACAACTTTTTATTGCTACAAGAATTAACTATTTAAAATATAAAAATATTAGATTAGCTTTAGTCTAAATTAATAATACATCGGATTGAATTCAATATGAATCAATTTTATACCTGTTCATAGATTAATTTACTTATGATGTTTATTGTAGTACACTAATCCTTTGTAAGTGAAGGATTATATATGTATGCCTTAAATGCTTTGGTACACTAAAAACCTATGTATCTCGAAGTAGTAAGCAAAACATTGGTATATTGAGTATGTAACTTGTACATGATGTAGTTTCACTTACATATAGTGGAATCATAGCTCATATAAAGAGTTAATAATATCCTCTCAATGGCATTATATGGTTTATGAAAATAGAATATGCACATGGGTCATTTATGTAATGCCCCCACGCCCGAGACCGTCGCCGGAGTCGAGTATGAGGTGTTACTAAGCTTAGTTTAACATTTTTAGAACTTTGGATTATTTGTTTCTACATTTACAGCTTTTAAGCTACTTGCGTCACAGTCACAAGAAAAATCATATCTCGAGTTACAAAACTCAAAATCAAGATCCGTAAATTTTCCCTGAATCTAGACTCATATACCTATCTACTAATTTTTTTATAAAATTTTTGGTTGGGCCAATTAGTACAGTTTATTAGTTAAAGTTACCCCTGTTTTAGGACTTGGCTGGTCTGACCTCTGTTTACTATGAACCACATTTCTCTCTGTACAAAATTTATATGACTATGAGGTTTGTTTCTCCTAAAACTAGACTCAATAAGGATTCTGAGGATATAAAATAAACCACCTAATTATATCTTTACAATTTATGGTGAATTTATAAAGTAGGAACAGGGGATTCAGAAACTGCTATGAACCTGTTTCACTAAAATTCAAATATCTTCTAACATATAATTCCTTTACCGTTTCATTTGTTTCATGTGAAACTAGACATAATAAGCTTAAATTTGATATGTAGTCCATCACCAAATTCAATTGCTATGATTTTTAGTAAATTTTCAAACTCGCATCAATGTTGCTGCAATGATTCATTTTATGGCAAATTTCATCCCTCTTATGAGTTTTATGCACTAAGTATCTTAATAATTTTCCTTAACATCAAACATAATCTAAACTTACCATTTTCATAATTTATCATTATCAAATATTTTCTCAACCATTCTGTCACCATATCATAAAATCATTTACACAAAATAAGTATATTGCTATACATGCCATACTTAAATTTACAAGCCATTTACCAAAAATCTTCACGATAGTGTGACTGAGCCTTGACCTATCCCGACTCTGAACCGGCTTGTCCAAAACTACAATGAGTAAGAAGGAGGAGTAAGCATAAATGCTTAGTAAGTTCATATGTAAATAATAAATAACATAACAAACAATCAAACTAATCAACATTAGCATATATCATCAACACACTTATCACATTTTTAATCGGTTTCATCATCTTATTACCTTATCGTGGTTGTAATCAACACTCAACCCGAGGGTTAAATACATACCTGTCCAAAATATCCATTTCTCATCACTTACCAATCGTCTCTTTTCATCTCGAGTATTCCTCCATTTGAGTAAAACTTTACCCGTTGAACACATCGAATATAATTGGATACATGGATAATTTGCATATAAGTGCCACATATTCAATCAAGCAATCATGTAACCCGCCCATAAGCGAACTCGGACTCAACTCAACGAGCTCAGGCGTTCGCATCCATAAGTGAATTCGGACTCAACTCAACGAGTTCGGATGCCTAGTTACATCTCACGAACTCGGACTCAACTCAACGAGTTCGGACATTCGCATCCATAAGTGAACTCGGACTCAACTCAACGAGTTCGGATGCTCAACCATCCTAGTGACATGTCACTTGTATCCTAATCTATTCCTAAGGTTCAAACGGGATTTTTCTCGAACACTTATCCTTGCCGTCTTCCGTAGAATGCCAAATCAATACTCATTAATAATTATATTTAACAAGTAGCTCACATAATTTACATATTATTTGAAATTAACCACAAAGCATACATTTCATAATGAAATTCAGCATAACACATAATTAATATCAATAACTTAAAAATAACAATTATGCTACATTATTTACACATGAACTTACCTTGGTACCAAAATACAAAGATTTTGCAATTTAGTCCACAATCTTTTCTTTTCCTCGATTGAGGTCGATTCCACGTCTTTCTTGATCTAAAATAACACATTTAGCTCATTTAATACTCACATTATCAAATTAATCCTTAACTCAAATTTTGGAAAAATTACAATTTTGCCCCTAAACTTTTGCATATTTACATTTTTGCCCCTAGGCTCGGGATTAAACTTTATTCCTTATTCATATGTTTTACAACATGCTGATCACTTTTCTCTTCTATGACAACATCAAATTCTCACTCTAACATGTACTTGTGACTATTAGGTATTTTTACCGATTAAGCCATTTTACTCGTTTTTGCTTAAAATCGAGTAGTACAAGTTGTCTAACATAATTTAAAACTTCATATTCTATCATAAAACATCAAAATACACAAATTTCACCTATGGGTATTTTTCCAAATATAAACCCTAGGTTAAATTATTGCTAACATAAGCTTTATCGAGCTACCGGGATTCCAAAAACGTAAAGAACATTAAAAACGGGGCTTGGAATCACTTACTATAGAGCTTGGAAGCTTGAAACAAACACTAGCTATGGAGAACCCTTGAAATTTCGGCCTAATGAAGAAGATGGACAAAAATTGGCTTTTAATTTTGTTTTTAATTCATTTTAATAACTAAATGACCAAAATACCCTTACTACTAAACTTTCCAAAAATTCCTTCCATGTCCTAATTTTGTCCATGAACTTAAAATTGGTCAAATTGCTATTTAAGACCTCCTCATTAATATTCCAAAACAATTTCATACTAAAAACTTCTAGAATGCAAGTTTTGCAACTTATTCGATTTAGTCCCTACTTTCAATTTAAGCACTTTAGGCATAGAATTTCATCACGAAATTTTCACACAATTATGCAATCATATCATAATCATCAAAATAATTATTTCTATCTCAGATTTGTTGTCACGAAACCACTATTCCGATTAGGCCCTAATTCAGGATATTACAATTTATCTTTGGAAAATAATTTAGCATTCTTTAGAGGTGTTAGAATTAAGTGACTCGAATCCTTATTTAAGTAAAATACAGTGGTAAAATAAAATAAAAGAAGAATCCATATAGAATTACACTTCTTTTATTTTATTTCAGAATAAAGCTTTTTAAACCTTATTAAATTCTATCTATTCGATATTGATTAGAATAAGGTGTTTCAGTCTTACTAGAATATGACTTTACAAGCCTATAAATAGACATAGTCTATTCCTCTTGTATTGATTCAAATTTTCGACATAGTAAATTTTCTTCTCCTCTGCCCGTGGTTTTTCCCGAAAGGGTTTTCACGTAAAATTTGTGTGTTCTTTATTTTATTTTATTTTTATTTCTCTTTTCTTTGCAACATATTGTCATTACCGACATTATATATTTTCACAAATTGGTATCAGAGCTTCCGAGTTATTCATCTCGATCATGGTAATTGCATCTTTGAAGTATGAAATTCCGCTATTGGATCGTAACACCAGATTTGCGTTGTGGCAGATTAAGATGCAAGTAGTTCTTGCGCAAATAGATCTGGAGGATGCCCTACTAGGGATAAATAAGATGCCTTCGACATTAACAAATGAAAAGAAGAAGCGTAAGGATCGAAAGATATTAACACAATTACATTTGCATTTGTCCAACGAAATTTTGCAGGATATGATGAAAAAGAAGACCGCCGCTGTATTATGGAAGATGCTAGAATAATTATGTATGTCGAAAACTCTAACAAGCAAGTTGCATATGAAGTAACGTCTTTATGCTCATCGTTTGGAAGAAGGTACGTCTGTACACGAACACTTAACAGTGTTTAAAGAAATTCTCTCAAATTTGGAGGCCATGGAAGTTCAGTATGATAAGGAAGATCTAGGGTTGATTCTACTTTGTTCGTTGTCCCCATCTTATTCAACCTTTAGAGACACGATTTTATATAGCCGCGAGTCTTTTACAGTTGATGAGGTTTATGATTCTTTAACCTCGTATGATAAGATAAAGTATCTTGTGGTTAAACCCGACTCTCAAGGAGAGGGTCTCATTGTTCATGGGAGACAAGATCAGAATGGTGATAATGATTGTGGAAGGATACAGGAATGGAATCCTCACGGTAAATCTAAGGGTAGATCAAAGTCTTCAAATAGAGGTAAAACTTGTAACTTCTGCAAGAAGAAAGGGCACATTAAATCTGAGTGCTACAAGCTACAGAATAAGATTAAAAAGGGAGGCTGCAAATCAAAAGGTAAAATAACTAGAAAATTCTGGTGAAGCTGATGTTGTAGAAGACTATAATGATGGTGAAATTCTAGTTGCTTCTGTCAATGATTCTAAAGTAAGCGAGGAGTGGATACTTGATTCAAGCTGCACCTTCCATATGAGTCCCAATCGAGATTGGTTTACAACTTACGAAACAGTGTCTGAAGGTATTGTCTTAATAGGAAATAATGCTTCGTGTAAAATCGCAGGTGTTGGAACAATTAAAGTTAATATGTTTGATGGAGTTTTCAGAACACTTAGGGACGTACGACATGTTCCAGAATTGAAAAGAAATTTAATTTTGTTGAGTACTCTTGATTCAAAAGGGGTACAGATACATAGCTGAAAGTGGGGTTTTAAAGATTTCCAAAGGGTCCCTTGTTGTGATGAAAGGGCAGAGAAAGATTGCCAAGTTATATGTTTTGCAGGGTTCTACTATTACTGGTGATGCAGCTATCGCTTCCTCTTCCTTATCAAATGATGATATTACTAAAATTTGGCATATGCACCTAAGGCATATGAGTGAGAATGGCATGGCAAAATTGAGCAAAAGAGGACTTCTTGATGGGCAAGGAATTTGCAAACTAAATTTCTGTGAGCACTGTGTTTTTGGGAAGCAAAAGAGAGCTCGATTCACTAAAGGAATCCATAACACAAAGGGAACGTTGGAGTATATTCATTCTGATCTGTGGGGGCTATCCAGAGTGCCTTCGAGAGGTGGAGCTAATTATATGCTAACCTTTATTGAAGATTTTTCCAGAAAAGTTTGAGCATTCTTCCTGAAGCAGAAAAGCGATGTGCTTTATGCATTTAAGTCTTGGAAAATTATGATTGAAAAACAGATGAAAAAACAAATAAAATACCTCCGCACAGACAATGGCTTAGAGTTCTGTTCTGATGAGCTTAATAGATTGTGCAAGTCAGAAGAGATCATGAGACACTTGACAGTTCGTCATACTCCACTGCAAAACGGCGTTGCAGAACGTATGAACAGAACAATTATAGAGAAGGTTCAATGTATGTTGTCAAATGCCAACTTACCGAAGTCATTTTGGGCAGAAGCAGCCTCTACTGCATGTTTTTTGATCAACCGATCTCCATCTATTGCCATTGAGAAAAAGACTCCACAAGAGGTATGGTCTGGTAAGCCTACTAATTATTCTGATTTAAAGATCTTTGGGTGTCCTGCGTATGCTCATGTTGATAATGGAAAATTGGAACCGAGATCTATTAAATGTGTTTTTCTTGGTTATAAAGCTGGTGTAAAAGGGTTTAAGTTATGGTGTCCTGAAAATAGAAAAGTTGTGATTAGCAGAGATGTTGTTTTTGATGAAACTGCTATGCTACCTAACTTATCTCTTAAAGACTCTTCCAATAAAGAAAATCAAAAGCAGGTGGAGCATTAGATTAATACAGAGTCAACTCCTCAAGCCAGAACAAAAATTGATAATAGAATTGCTTCTTCAACACAATACTCTATCGCCAAAAACAGAACTAGAAGAGAAATTAAACCTCCAAAGAAGTATGCCGAGGCTGATCTAGTTGCTTATGCTTTAAATGTGGCTGAAGATATAGATGCGAATCAAGAGCCATCTAATTATTCTGAGGTGGTTAGCTGTGAAGACTCAGAAAAGTGGATGTTTGCTATGCAAGAAAAAATGGAATCACTCCACAAAAACAGAACATGGGACCTTGTGAAACTTCCTAAAGGTAAAAATGTTGTTTGTTGTAAATGGGTGTTTAAAAAGAAAGAAAGGACTCCAGGAGTTGAAGAACTCAAATATAAAGCAAGGCTTGTTGTAAAGGGTTACAGTCAAATTCTAAGAGTGGACTTCACAGATGTGTTCTCCCCAGTTGTTAAGCATAGTTCGATTCGAGCTTTGCTTGGTATTGTGGCCATGCATGATTTGGAGCTTGAGCAGTTAGATGTAAAAACTGCATTTCTGCATGAAGAACTTGAAGAGGATATTTACATGCAACAACCAGAGGGTTTTATAGTCTCAGAAAAAGAGGAATATGTTTGGTTGCTAAAAATGTAACACCCCTTACCCGTATCCAACATCGGGATAGGGTTTGAGGCGTTAACGGACTTAAACATTCACAACAACACATAACATATTACCAACCATGCATGACAAACAAGCATATGCACATCACCAATATCAAACATAACATAAATAGCTATATTTATAAGTCAGAATCATTAGCTCACTAAAGACCAATATATTTGGCCAAATTATAATAACACATGTTATAAAACTAGGTCCCTATACATGCCATTCACTTGATAATTCTAGCATATGTGTTTATACTGTCAAGATATTGGCTTGATAGTGTGATGCTGTCTCCGACGATCTCCAACCCTGAGCTAACCTGATAACACTAAAAGAAATGGAAAGGAGGGGGTAAGCTTTACGCTTAGTAAGCTCGCATGAAATAATAATAAGCAATTTATTAACATGCTTTCCACAGTAAAACTAACCCAATTGTACATTTACACATGTTCGTTAAGTCATTGCCTTGAGTCACAGATCACTAAATCATTTATATCTGGAGTTACGGAACTCCAAATTAAGATCCATAAATTTTCACAGAAACTAGACTCATATATATTTCCACCATAAAATATTCATAATTTTTTGATCCAATCAATAAGTACAGTTTATTATTCAAAGTCTCCCCTGTTTTGCTATTTGACAACTTCAACCTTTCTTCACTAAAATTTACTTATCTCATAGTACGAGACTCGGATAATGTTTCCGTTTGTTTCTATTAAAAGTAGACTCATCAAAGATTCTAAGCATAAAAATTATAACTCATAATTTAATTTTCTACAATTTTTAAAAAAATTTCCAAGCCAGAACAAGGGATCTCGAATTCATTCTGACACTGTCTCACAAAAATTAGAATATCACATAATATACAACTCTTTTGCTCCCCATATTTCCTTTATATGAAAATAAACTTATTAAGATTTAATTCCATAATTTATTTGAAATTTAATTAAACTTACACAATTTTTGGTAAATTTTCAAATTCACACAACTACTGCTATCCAACACTGTTTTACTACTAAAATTCACTTTTACATAATTTCACTTAATCCATTTTGTCTTATCGAAGTTCACTCAAATATCGAGCATATTGCTCAAAATTTTCTTAAACATATACCTGCACTTATTCATCATATAATCATGTTCACATGTATTTTTACTTAATCGATTTTCCCGTTGAACTCTTTGGAATAATAACTGATACTCAGTTGCCTGCACATATTTTCACACTTATAGCCAAAGCTATCTGTTACGCATAGTAGCCTGCACTTAGTACTACACATGCGACCAATTATCTAGTACACGTAGTAGCCTGCACTTAGTATTACACACGTGACCTAACCATCTGATACACGTAGTAGCCTGCGCTTAGTACTACACACGTGATCGAAGTTATCGGGTACGCATAGTAGCCTGCACTTAGTACTACACATGCGACCAATTATCCAGTACACGTAGTAACCTGCACTTAGTACTACACACGTGACCTCATAATAGATCATTCGTATCGTTTCTATTCCGAAGGCTCAACCGGGAAATTCCTCACTTTCCAACATGTTACAAATTTATTCATAGTCCTTTTTCAATTTGCAATTTACGACAAATAGTCATTCTATAGGTAGCCACATTTCATATGATAACAAAATATAATAAAATAAAAAGAATCGATAAATTATTTACATACAAACTTGTCAAAATCTCATCAGGCACAATCGTGCAGCAATTCATACAACCCAGGTAATAGTAATTTAACACCCAATTCATGTAATAATAATTTGCCATTCAATTTCACATGACACAACAAGCATTACATTTTTCCATATCATACATACCATCCATCAACTTCTCTTAAACATTTTAAATCATACAATTTATGCCATATCAATAGAGAATTACAATTCATGCATGGTATTGCATTATTATTAACACACGAACTTACCTCGATCCAGAAACGACAATTTACCATTCTAGTTCATAACCTTGTATTTTCCCGATTTAAGCCCAAATCTCGATTTCCTTGATCTATAATATCACATTTAGCCTACTAATTAGTCAAACTATTCATATGGGTCTAAAAATCATATTTTTACAAATTTTCATTTTGACCCCTAAACTTTTGCATATTTGCACTTTTGCCCTAATGTTCGGAAATTAAACTTCTTCTTATTTTCTTATGTTTTATGACATTCTAATCATTTTTCCCTTCTATGGAAACATCAAATTCTCACTCTAACATGTACTAATGAACATTAGGTATTTTTACCGATTATGCCGTTTTTCTCGTTTTCACGTAAAATCACTTAGCAAAAGTTGTTTAACACAATTTCAAGCTTTATATTCTACCATTAAACATCAAAATACATGCATATAATTCATGGTTAAATTTTTAAACACAAACCCTAGCTCAAAATAATGGTAGAAATAGCTAAAACATGTTACCGAGACTTCAAAAATGTAAAGAACATTAAAAACGGGGCTTGGGATCACTTACAAATGAGCTTGGAAAGCTTGAAAACCCTGTCCATGGTATTTTTCATGAAAAATTCGGCCATGAGGAAGAAGATGAGCAAAATTGGCTTATTTTGGCATTTTTAATTCATTTAATTACCAATTTACTAAAATACCCTTAATGAAAAACTTTTAAAAACCTATCATACCATGTCCATTTTTGTCCACAAACTTCAAAATGGTATAATTACCATTTAATGACCTTTAATTTAAAAATTCATAACAATTAGACACTTCTAACATGTAGAACTCAACTTTTTTACTTTTTACAATTTAGTCCTTTTGACCAAATTGAGTGTCCAAACGTCGAAATTTTCGAACGAAATTTTCATGAAATTATTTCATGAAATCGTAGACCATAAAAATATAATAAAAAAAAAATTTCTCATCGAATTTGTGGTCTCGAAACCACTATTCCGACTAAGCCTAAAATCAGGATGTTATAGAAGAAGTCCCTTTAGGTTTGAAACAGTCACCAAGATAGTGGTACAAGAGGTTTTATGACTTCTCATAATTTCAAAAGAAGTAGTTTTGACAATTGTGTTTACTTTAAGAAAAACAGTGATGGTTCTTTTGTGTATCTACTTCTTTATGTTAATGACATGTTGATAGCAGCAAAAGATAAAGGAGAGATAAGAAAGGTCAAAACCCAACTAAGTAAAGAATTTGAGATGAAAGATTTAGGACCAGCAAAAAAGATACTTGGAATGAAGATTCTCAGAGATAGAAAAACAAGTAAATTGTACCTAAGTTAGAAGGGGTACATTGAGAAAGTTCTTTGCAGGTTCAATATGCAGAGTGCTAAGACTGTTAGTACTCCTTTAGCAGCCCATTTCAGACTTTCATTAGTTTTGTCTCTACAATCAGATGATGAGATTGAGTACATGTCACATGTTCCATACTCTAGTGCAGTGGGATCTCTCATGTATGCTATGATTTGTTCACGTCTAGATTTATCATATGCAGTTAGTGCAGTTAGCAGATACATGGCGAATCCCGGTAAAGAACATTAGAAAGCAGTTTAGTGGATTCTAAGATACTTACGAGGTACTACTGATGTTTGCTTATAGTTTAGAAGAACTAGAGATGGAGTCATTGGGTATGTTGATGCTGATTTTGCTGGAGACCTTGGTAAAAAAAGATCTTTCACATGTTATGTCTTTAAAATCGGAGGTTGTGCAATTAGTTGGAAAGCTACTTTGCAAACTACAGTCGCTTTGTCTACCACTGAAGCTGAGTACATGGCGATTACTGAGGATTGTAAAGAAGCTATTTGGTTGAAGGGACTCTTTAGTGAACTCAATGAAGACCTTCAAATCAGCACAGTATTCTGTGACAATCAGAGTTCCATCTTTCTTACAAAAGATCAAATTTTTCATAAGAGAACAAAACACATTGATGTTCGGTATCATTTTGTTCGTGATATTATTGCTCGTGGTGATATTGTTGTGAGCAAAATTAGTACTCATGAAAATCCTGTAGATATGATGACTAAGTCACTTCCTATAACCAAGTTTGAGCATTGCTTAGACTTGGTTGGTGTTCATTGTTGAAGTTAAACCTTTAAGGGGTTTTGTGGAAGAGGTGGAGAACTTGTTCGTTGAGAGTTTACAATGAAGAACTTGTTCATTGAGAATTCGTGTCAAGGTGGAGATTGTTAGAATTAAGTGACTCGAATCCTTATTTAAGTAAAATACAGTGGTAAAATAAAATAAAAGAAAAATCCATATAGAATTACACTTCTTTTATTTTATTTTAGAATAAGGTGTAGCGACATAAAAATTTTAGCTTGGTCGCTAATTGTGGCGATTTATTAAACATTTGAAAACCAATTTTTGATTTTATTAACAAAGGGAGTCGCCACCAATCCTTTTTATAGGTGTGATCAGACACCTAATAAATTTAGTTTTAAAACAAAAAGAAGGCCGAATTTAGGTCTATGTTAAAATCCAGAGAAAATTTAGGGTTCGGGAGTCGGTTACGCGCGAGGAAGGTATTAGCACCCTCGCGACGCCCAAAATTGGTATCTTATAAACAAGTGTTGTCTTAATTTTCGAAATTGCAAGTTCAAAGTAACATTGAATCGTGACCGAGTAAAACACGAGAAATTTCAAGTTTCGTTTTCTTTTGAGAAGGATATACCGTTTTAACACGAGTCGATTGATATTCACCCAACATAGCGATGAAATCGATGACATAGTGTTAAATCGGTACGTTGCCTTGATTATTGAAATTAATTAGAAAACAAGAATATGGTTTTCGAAGTAATGCAAAGCAAATTAATAAATAAAAAAATAAAAGACAAATCTAGAGGTACATTGAAGCGAATATAAATGTGACAATAATATTATAAACAATAAAGATATATATGATACTAAAATTAAATATGAAATGGAAATAATGAATATAGATACATGATATTAAGAGTATGTATGTAAACTATATATAATGTTTGATAGTGAGAATATAACTAATAATGTTAAAATATATACATAATATATACATGTATACATATGAAAATGTCTGCACATGACGTATATGAAAAATATATACATAGTAATATAAAATAATAAGTGATGATAGTGAAACTAATGGGTATAATAATTATAATGATATACTGAAAATAATACTATATATAAAATATGCATACAAGTATAATAAAATATATGTCTTGATATTAATAACAAACATAGTAGGAGTAAAATAAATGTAATAATGATATATACACAATATGGCATTAAGAATATATATATATATGTATATACAATATAGTATTTAAAAATATATACATAAGATGGTATAAAATATGTACATGGAAATGTATAAGAAATATAACTAATACATTAAAAATATATACCTATACTAGAAATTATAATCGTATATATAAATAAACTATTCAGTACACTACATAAATATATACATATATATAGTAATGATGATGTTTAAGAATATACTCTAATAGTACAAAGTACATAACTAATAATACTAATGCATGTACATAATAATATAATAAGAAAATGATATATTTATAAAAGTACATAAAATATCTATACATATATGTAAATAATAACAATAATATAAAAAGTAATAATAGTGAAAATAATAAATAAAATATGGTATAAGAGTATATATATAAAATATAATATTAAAAGTATATACATAATAAAATATAGAAAATAAAAAAATACATGTAAATAACATATATAAAAAATATATTCATAATATAGTATTAAAATATGTACATAATATATACGTATTAGAAATAAAAAACTACTATTAATAATACTACATAAACATGTACATATGTATTCAAGATAAATACACATATAATAAAACATATATTAGTAATAATAATAATAATAATAATAATAATATAATAATAATAACATAATAATAATAATAACATAAAGTAATGGAAATAAACAAAAGGTACTAAAATCGAATTAAGAACAGAGTTCTGGGGTGGATTTAAAAGAGGAATAAAGAGAAGAGGGTTTATTTGAATGTGCGTGCAACGTGGAGGGACCAAGGGCGCAATATCCCCAACTATTAAAACACCACGCTTGGCCAAGGACTAAATTGAAAGGCGCAATAAAGTCCAGGGCCAAATTAAAGGTAAAAAATATCTGATTGTAAATGCACGAAAAAGCGAAAGGGCTAAATGCGCAAATAGCCCTTCCGTTTTAAAAAACACACAGATCTAATTGGAGCGGGTCGGGTCGACCCGACCCGAGGCCAAAACGACGCCATTTTTGGTTAAAGGGGGGGTTTGGTCCCCTATAAAAGATAAAAAAATTTAAAAAAAAACCATTTGAGAGGGGAGAAGAGAGAAAAAAAAAGAGAGAAAGGGAAACGGAAAGGGAATCCGGCCGGGGCTTGATCACCGGAACCTCACCGGCCATCCCTCATTGGCCCGCCACCACCGTGTAGGTAAAACTTTATTTTTTTGTTTTTTTATTATTTGTTTTATATTTCCTTTTTTTATATGTTTTAGTATATGTATGTGGGAAAATAAGCACAAAGCGAAATTAAAATAGGATGAAAAGAAATCACCTTAGGATTTTTTTAGCTTTCGATTTTTGAGATTTTTGGTTTGTATTCGATGCTATCTACTTTCTTTCCTGGTCTTAATCTGCTAGTATTGATGAAAAAATGAAGATGAATTCTTTGTATTGATCAAAATCCCCCCCTTTTACAACTTCTCATTCGGGCTTTATAACCCTTTTACATTTATTTTTATATTATTTCTATTTTGTCTTCTTTATGGATTGCAGAGGATGGACATGGACGGTGGAGTGTGTGATGGCTCAGCATGCGCAGGGCGTGGTGGCCGACATGGTGGAGCAGTGTCAGGTGCACATGGGGCAACGGCACCAGAAACCCTAGGGTTTCTGGCTTTCCAAAATTTTTAAAGTCTTGGGCCTATCGGGCTTCACTGTTTTGGGCTGGTGTTGGGTTTTAAGTGTTTAGGTTAGTTTGGGTTTTGGTTGAACTGGGTTTTGGGTATTTGTATTTGGGCCTGGGCAATTTAAATGGGTCATTTGGTTTTGATTGTAAACAGGCCAAAATTGGCCTACAACATAAGGTTTTTTAAACATTATTAAATTCTATCTATTTGATATTGATTAGAATAAGGTGTTTCAGTCTTACTAGAATATGACTTTACAAGCCTATAAATAGACATAGTCTATTCCTCTTGTATTGAATTTCGACAAAGTGAACTTTCTTCTCCTTTGCCCGTGGTTTTTTCCCGAAAGGGTTTCCACGTAAAAATCTGTATGTTTTTTATTTTTATTTTATTTTTTTCACAAAAGGAGTGATGATCATTTTTCATTATCGAATATATAATAGAACAATGAGATAAAAGTTAACAAATTAGGTATATGGATATACAAACCACTAATATCATATAAGATTAATACACAAATGAAATCAAACATAACTTTTATAGTTATATAGAATTTGTTTTTTATACTATATTAAAGTTGTTGGGTGTTTTTTTGTGTCTATCCTTTAAAAGGGTTAAATTCTCTATTTATGTAACATCCGCATTTTAACTCGGGGTTAGGTACAGTGATGGATCAAGTCAGAAATTAGTATAAAATTTTTGAAATATAATAAATAGAAATTTTGAGTATTAAATTAGGAAGTATATAGATCCAATAAGAAATTAAAAAAAAATTAATACTTTTTAGATGGGAAATTTTAAAACATATACATTGATTTAGTTAAAAGAATAAATACTCTTTAAATAAAGTTGTTGAGGATCTCACACGTCCGTGTGCCCACCAGATACGGCTGTGTATCCAAAACACATGCCCGTGTGGGATCCCTAAATCCTCAAATTAGCCACACAGCCGTGTGGTATCAAATCTTTAAAACCCTAATTCCCAATTGCACACGCCCGTGTGCCTAAGAGGCACAGCCGTGTAAACATTGACTAAAATCCCCAATTGGCTACACAACTGTGTGGCACCAAATTTTGCCCAAAAACCTTAATTCCTAACTATACACAGCCTAGTGAACAGCCCGTGTGGGGGCACATGCCTATGTGGCCACCCATGTGGTCACGAAACCATACCGAAATAGTTTATTGAAAGTGCCTTTGTTGCTGAAACGTACCCCAATCCTTAAATACTCAGAAATATATCAAAATCACACTTAATTCTAAGTTATTCCATGATAATCACCCCTTTCGAATGGTCGACTCCACAAGCACACAACAATTTCCAATTCCACAGAAACAAATCGTAATTCGTTAACAACAATTTAAAAGGTTCGAAACCCACACCTAATTCGCAATCCAAACGTTTAGAAACCAAACAACACATGATGAAGACCTATATTCGAACGCAAAGCTTTTCGAAAACCACAACACAACCGACTTATAAAAAAAAAGAAGAGGAAAAAAAACAAAGAAAAGGGAAAAGGAGAACATGCCAGAAAAAGCAAAAAAAGAAAATAAATAAAAACTAATAGTAAATAACTAGTTTAAAAAAATTAAAACAAATCTAAGACATTAATTAATAAAAATAATCCCCCAAACACAAGATTAAGACTCAAACTCAAGTCCTAAAGGTTCTGTAGCACCCCAAACCCGGCCCAGAAGTTATGGCCGGATCCGGCATGCCACATCAAAAACGTTAAAAAAAAAATTTCCATTCTAAGTCCGGAAAATCGTACTTGATGTTCAAAAGATTAATTCATTAAGGGTTAAAGTGAATGGAAGCTTTGCACCAGGTAGGAAACCGGAAAAGAGGTGGTGAGTCCATCGGACTGCTTAAGTACCAAGCTCCCTTCAGATCCAATCCTAGACATGCATACTGCCATTGCCACACCTTAACGTCATGGATATTTCTAGAAACCGATTTGATTAAGTCATTTTAGGAAAAGTGATTAATTTTGGAAAATACTTTCATTGGAAGCTTTGCTTGTTGTCGTGTTATTTTGAAATCAACTGTTGTTTTTGAAAACGCGCCTAAAGCTATCCAATTTCAATAGCTTAAAATAAGTATTACCTATCTTAGTAATACATATTAAAACCATCAAAATAAATAAGCGGCCTTATTACATTTAAAAGCCCAAAACCTCAAACGTAATTAAAAGGATGTCCAGTTCACGAGAAGAAAATCAAACTTTCGAGCGGGTGGCCACTCCGAATTCCTCACGACTCCAAGCCCACTATGGTTGGGGATTTCCTGCGTGGATGAAAATAAAAGGGATGAGTTTGGGGAAACTCAGTGTGTAAAATAACCCAACCATAGTTTAAATCAGCTTAACCCACAGAAACAGAATAAGTTGGCCTTAGCCCAGAACAGAATTCAGAATAAAGCCCATAGGCCCATAACAGAACAGAACAAATATTATATGTTTATGTAGAAACCCAACCATATCCAACCGTATACACCCCCGTGCCAACCTTACACCGTGTGGGGAGACAACTCGACCCACCCAACTGCTACACACCACAGAATTTGCAGCATGGCTGCCAGCAGATAATGTGACAGAGTCACGGATCTGAATAATCGTGGCGAGCCACGGAATCAGATATATGTGGCGAGCCACCGGATCAGATATTTGTGGCGAGCCACCAGATCGATATTTGTGGCATAGCCACCGAACGCTTCCTCCATAATTTAACCCATGTCCCCATGCAATGATATATAATCATGGCATACATCATACGTAATCGATCGTCATGCTTTTCGGTCAAAATTAACCCTAGGGTATAACGGTAATTTTACACCTAGGGTATAACAATAATTTTCCATACATAGGGTATTATAGTAATTTAGCTACTTTTAGGGTTTTCATGCATATCCTAACTATTTACGTACTATCGAATACTTACACAAGATACTTACGAATTGGGCAGTTGGCCCATGAACCCGATCTTTGGCCCATTAAGCCCAAATTATCAAAATGTACGAAATCGCAGCGTCTTGCGGTTTATTACTTTAGATTACCAAATATACAAACCCAACTATCTTACGAGCATTCGCACACTCGCAAATTCCCAAAATACGACTTTTCTAAGATTTCGCTTTTCGGCTTTTGCCAATCTAGTCTATGAGAGGTATCGATTACACACTTGCTTTGCGACGATATCTTGTGAGATCCACACACGAACCGCCTACAATTGGAATACTAACACGTTAATCTAACTATTCAAATACAAACTACGTATTAACCCCTTACAATATTCGGCCAACCACACCTACAGATCATAGTAAGCTTATAAGAAATCAATAAGCAACTCATTAACAAATTTTTGTCAAGGTTTACCACATAATCATAATTTCACTGCAAGCTGTCTTCCTGAGCAACAGTCACTAAATTATTTATAACTGGAGCTACGAAACTCCAAATCAAGTGCCGTTAATTTTCCCTGAAAATAGAATCATATATCTTTTATCCATAAAATTTTCAGAATTTTTGGTATGGCCAATCAATACCAGAGTTTTCTTAAAGTTTCCCATGTTTCACTGCTTGACTAATCTGACCACTCTTCATTACGAATCAAATTTATCATTGTACAGAATTCAAAATATGTTCTAGTTTATTCCATTTGAAACTAGACTCATTAAGCTTTAATTACATAATTTATGCAGCTTCTAACTCATCTCCCACAATTTATGGTGATTTTCCAAAGTCACGTTACTGCTGCTGTCCCAAGCAGATTTATTACCAAATCACTCTTTCACACCTAACTTGCATGCTTGTTATTTAAACATGTATATCACCAATCAATCATCACATATCTATGATTTTACTTAAGTATAATCTCCATTTCATCATTTTAAAGCACAACATGTTAGCTGATTTTTCCCTTTAACATCTAAGGCACATGCATGCTCATTTGTTTGGCTCAACTTCACCTATCTTCCATTTTTCATTAAAAGAACATGAAACAACAACCATTTCCTTCATTTTAATTCATGACTAAATGCTCACAACACAACTAAAAATCAAAATATACTTCAAGAGTTAAGGTAGAATCAAGAAGAACTCATGAACCTCAAAATAGAAGTAAGGTACCAAGAACTTACCTTCAATTTTCCTCCTCTCAAGAGCTTTCTCCTCCCCTTTCTCTTCTCTAACTTTCAGCTATGATGAACAAAGATGGACAAAACTTTGTTCTTTTCACCCCTTTTTCTTTTAATAAAACTTCATATTTCATCCATTTAATTCTTTAATACAAAAGACATGAAATTCTTATCATGAAACATTTACCTAACCCATTATCATGAAACATTTACCTAACCCATTATCATGGAACATTTACCTAACCTATTATCATGGAACATTTACCTAACCTATTATCAATTTGTATCAATTTGTACCATAAATTATGGATATCAAGTGTACATTTTGTCTACAACAACATGATGGCTGGCCACTTCATGTAAAATGGGAGGTTTGTCATGCAAATCCTCCTATTTTGAACTCCTATTTATTTGGCCACTTCAATTTAGCCTATAGCATTTTCAAACATTTTCACATAGGTTCTATTTCATGATTTCACCTCCTTTTTGTTATGGAACAAAAATTAACTAAAATTGACGGGTTCTATCTTAAGCTTGGGCTTTCTAGAGGCCCACTAACATAATTAAACCCATGCCAACATTCACATGATTCCCGAAAATTGGGGCGTTACAGGTTCACTAACACTCAACCAACCACTAAACTAGCAGGCTCATTCTGACACTAAAGCGCAGAAATAATCCTAAATACACGATCTACTCATTAACCCTTACTTGAAAGCCCAGACTTCTAACCCCAAAAACTGGGGTGTTACAAAGTAGATAAAAATTAGAACTACTAGGATATTAGTGGCATGCCATTAAGGGACCCTAGCGCGGTCTCGGATTATTAGTATATTAGTGCTCTCCGTTTAGCACATTTGTGCTCTCTGTTTAATAATGAATAATAATGCACCTTTGTATTTCTTCCGTATATCCAGTGTGTTCTATAAAGTCTACTTTGGGCTAAGAATATAAGTTGTGAACAAAAGTGAATCATCAATTTGTTGAGGTAAGTTTGATAACTTACAAAAGGTAAGTTAAATTTTATTAAAGTAAGGTATAGTTGAAGAAACATGTATGTGTCTAAATATGTATTTATTGAATAAGTTTAAAATTTTATGTTATTATTTATTTACCTATTTATTCTTGTAGTGCTTACTAAGCCTTCACCAGCTTAACACGTTTATTTTAACGCGTAGGTACAGTTAGTGTAACACCCTGAATAATTTATTTATGTTTATGTAAATCTTAACATAAATGAGTATTTACTTCAGTGGTTATGTGTTCTAGGTGTGTGTATGAAGTCTTGGGTTTAAGTCCCACTTTTGGCAATTCTATTATTTTTTATTCTGGCCTTATCTCTTCTGGGTAGGGTTTTGTAATATTGTTTGCAAACTTATATTAGCCTTTGATTTGAGTGGTAAGGAGTTAATGTGTTGGAGGTCTTGTGTTTGAATCGTTATGTGAGCATGGGTGATAATTTTTGTTCCCGTTGTCTGTTAGAGGTTCGTTGGAGTTGGGAGTCTGAAGTAGTTGGATGTGGTTAGTGGGGAGGATATTATGGGATGTGGTTGTTGTAGGGAGTTGGGATATTAATCAAATAGGTTTTATTATTATTTTAGTTTATTTTTTTATTTTTCTTTCTCTTCCCAAAATTTAATGTCAGTTTCTGCCTCTCCTCTATTTTTTTTTCTTTTCTGCTGTTTCTATCATTTTGTCTCTCCTCTACTTCCTTCTTCTCTTTTACTTTTTTTTTCTTCAAGTCTATTCACGCATCTTCTATTCTTCTAGTTGCGCTTTAGATTTTGGTGTTCTTCATGCGATTTGGGTAAGAGTGGTTACTTTTGTCTTTAAATAATGATTTCGGTAAGCTATTTGGATTCATTTTCATTGTAGTAGCGTAGTGGTGTAGTAGGGAATTTGATTCTCTGTAAACGTATTGTGTAGGAGAAATAGGTGAAACGATCGTTTTCGCTCCAACGGTCTGACCTGTGCATGTGATTGGGTTTCATAGTTGCAAGTACGTAAGCTTTGTTCGATTTAGTATTGATGGTTTTACAATTTATTTGCTAAAAAGGTGTTTGATATTCTATTTTTAGGTTCTAGTGGTCTCAGAAGTAGTTTCACATCAAAACCGAACTAGGTGTGTACCCTTAAAGCGAAAAAATAAGATTCGACGAAAGCTTAAAATGGGGCCTATCGATGCCACACGGGCGTGTGCCTGGTCGTGTGGCTAGCCGTGTATAAGACAAGGTCGTGTGATTGATAAAGGTGTGGCAATACGCTTGACACGACTGTATGATGTGTGAATGTGACCGTGTGGGCCACACGGGCTAGGCCAGGTTGGGCGTATGGCCCTACACAAACATGCCACATGGGCGTATGAGTTTTGGGCCAGGCCATATGGACCACATAGGTAAGGCCAATACGAGCATGTAGGTCACCACGTGCATATGGCCCTACACGGTCATGTGGACCTAGAAATCTGAAATCTTTCCTAGGGTCGCACAGGTCATCGCGTTTGAACACCCCAAACATAATACTAAGAAATAAAATTCTTATATATCAACTACTAATATTATTTTTATTACTCCAAATATCATATGTAAACTAATTTCTAATACTTGATATAACACAATCCTGCTCATTTTACAACAGTTGAATAAGATTATCTTTACAAACTCTTATATTAATATTTGATTTACTATTTAAAATTAACTTTAAAATTAATTTCAAATTGTGGCTTATTAATGGAGTGTTGATTTTTGTAAGGAATAACCTCAATACCGAAAAAATTAGATAATAATATGAATACTATAGTAATTGAAGACATTTGTAAACTTTATTTGTACATAAAAACGTGATGATCATATATAAACGTGTAATTGTTTGACAAGAAGTCTCACCAATTTTTTTTTATCTTAAACATACACTTATAATTCAGTGTGTCTAAGCCAAGTCCTAGGCATATCAATTAGGTGTGATGGCCCTGATCTCAATCCCCTGCAAAATGAGACCACGTTTCTCGTTACCGCCCTGAATCTCCAATGCACTCATTTCCAATTCCCCATCATCAACACATTCCTCATTGAACAACTCACCCATCTCAACCTCTAACCACCCGTCTACTCTAGCCTTTGGGAACTGAACATCATTAGGTATAGGTTGTCGATCTATTGGAATACGGTCTCTTTCTGGTTCCAAATAGGCAGCTCTTCTACTACCTTCAGTTCCAACAACTCCAACACTAAGTTGCGCTGGATAAAATTGAAACCCGTAAATATTACGTACTCTGTATACAAGGTAAGCCTTGTAGTACGTTATAGGTGAAAGCATGGAGATACTAATCCTTCCACGGATTTCAAACCAGCAAACGCGCCGAAGCTCTGCTATCTCGTCAAACCTATTTTAACATCAATGGAAAATGAATTGCCAAAGAGAAGTTCTCTTATTCAAACACAGGTATCCATTAAAGATGAATATGCAAGTATTTTCTCTTAAAAGATTTTCAGTTATTTTGAATTTAAAATATGGATTTAGACCCGGCCAGCATGGCAAGGAGGAGAGAATAACCTGGCCTCGGGTATAGACACCCATCTCCAAAACCATGGGGTGTCGACACTCCATATAATGGTAAGGTCCCTGGGTGACAGCATGTAACATTTCTTCCCACTCCCTCTTTCCAGCCAAAAACTCTGTTTCATCAATATCAACTAAATTATATGTAAAGAACAAAAGAACTAAAAATAGATATAAACAACATAGGAATTGTTAAGAAAAAGATTCAAGCAACAATGGCATAGTTCGTAATTAATATGTCAAAAGCTTTTCCAAAGTACTTTCTAAGCTTCTTACTTCTGTTAGTTGCCGTTTGTTTTTTTCTTTCTTTATGGTGAATTACCCAAATCTCGAACAAATTAGATAAAATTAGACATATAAGAGAAATAGTAGACAAAATTTCCATATAAATTAAAATAATATATCTTAATAATTCAATTATTTAAATTTATTCTTGTTTTATCCCAATACAGTTTTTGCCTTCAAAAATCAAAAGAAAAAGAAAAACCAGATAAAATTCCTTGGTGTTTTTTCCCATGTAAGGGAAACAAGCCATATTCAGATCAAAGGAAAATAATATTTCAAGAAATTAAAATTCAAAATAATAATATGATTGGACAAAACAACATGTGATATTAATAGGATTACAATGATTTTGCTTTCAGAAAATGAAGCATCCAAAAGCTAAATATGACTCTTAGATTTTCAGATTTTTAACCTGTAAACCCTAAATGGACATTAAATTATATAACAATGCTAGGGAAATTTTTATTACAACTTGAAAGAGAAAGGATGAAATTACCTTTCGTCCGGTTTCTCTGAAGGGATTTTCACAGAGGCTAAGATAAAGTTGTTTCTTGGATGAGAAAGAGAGCGATGAGGAATTAATGCAGGTATTGGGATGGCAAGAAGCTTTCCCAAACAAAGATCGGATTCAAGAGTCAATTAAAAGCGGTTGAAACAAAGACAATCTACAAGCATCTCGAGGAGAGGTAAAGGAAATAATGAGGGTGATACAATCTAGTGGGAGAGCACTCAGGTCGAGAGTGCCGCACATAACCTTTCCCTTTCCTTTTCTTTCTTCCATTTCAGAAACCTCGGTTTTCATGAGATCCGAAAAATCGATTTGTAGTAAGCGAGATATCAAGTATATATACACGTAGAAAAATAGGGAAGGAGAAAGCACTGAGCTTAGCGATTAAGTCATTGACTTGACCAAAATCGGTTAAGTTGAATTTTTAAAATGTATCATCTTACCCATTATTTTATTAAAATATAAAAAATAAAAATATTCTCGTATTAATATTTTCTTCTTTGTAAAAAAATTATGTCAATCAATGCCGGGTCTGGATAGGTGGTGTTTTTATCTGCAGTTAGTGTAAAAATAATGGTAACGGTGAGATTAAATATTATAACATAATTAAAATTTATTTAATATATATAGATGTTCTGTTTTAATAGAAATATTGTATATAACATAATTAAAAATTATATAATATATATAATGTTTATGATTATATAATATATAAGAATTTTATAAATATAATTAATATTATTATATGATGTTATTTATATAAATTTGTATGAAATATTTTTTTGTTTAGTTGTATGTAATATTTATGGTTATATGATCTATATATAAATTTTATTTGTTTGAATTATTATCAAGAATATATAAGGCATGAGTTCGGAAAAACTTTTAAATTGACAAAAACAATCTTTATTACTCATTAAATTACTAAAATGATATTTGAATAATTTTATTTTATTATTAAATTTTAAATATTAAAAATATTTTTACATGCTTAAGAATAAAAAGTCTTGAGTAAAATAATTAAAAAATTAATTAAATTGATAAAAATGTATTCAATTGAAAAAAATTACATTAAAATTATTTTATATTAATAGTGAATGTTTTTAGAATTTGTTTAATTTATAATTGAATATACTGTTTATTTTTGGAACTCCATTTTCGATGTTTGAGTCCTTAAATATTATTATTTAATATTTACAAGGTTAGTGTAAAGGTTAATTAAAGTTTGGTCCCTTAAATTTGTCAAATGGATAGTTAATTAAAGTACAAAGACTAAATTGTCAAAGTTGTAAAAGTTTATCGCTATAGATTTTTCAATAACTGAAAGACCAAAAGGAGGAATTAGCCCCTTTTTAATGTGACAATCGTGGCGGATATTCGTTGGAATCCACCAAATTTGTTAATTATGTTTAACATTAACTTAATCAAATTAGTTAATTATGTTGAATTAAAGGTTAAGAAAGTATAAAAGACAAAAGTTAAAGAAAAACTATGCATTTTCATGTTCTTCTTCTTCACGAGCAAAAGAGAAAAAAAAGAACTAGGGTTTGGTAAGCTCAAACTTTTGATTATTAATATAGGTGAGTTTAATTAAATCATTTCCTTGTAATTTTTATATTTTTGAGGTAGTGGGAACTTGATTTAGCTAGTTCATGTACCAATTTGTAAAATTGTTAAAGTTTATAAAAGCTTCTATTGATAAATTCTTGAAGCAATTGATATTAAATTGTTAGATTTTAAGTTTAGAAGTGAAAAGATTAGATTGTAAATTATAATTGCTAGTTATTGAACATAATAACTAAAGTGTATAAATTTCAAATTGATGTGAAATTTTGTAATTATACATAATATAGGATTATAGAAGGATATAATTGAGATCGGTTTCGAAATCGAAGCTCAAATTTGAAGGATATTACAATTTCAATTTTAGGGGCTAAATTGAATAAAATGTAAAACTTTAGAGACGTTTGAAAAATGAAATTGGATTGATTCATGCATTCAGTAGGATATTATAAAATTTTTGAGAATTGATAAATTGAATTGAATTATTGTTTAGATCAGGAATTGAGTCAAACCAAAAATAACTGAGGAAAAGACAAAATTATCTATTAGTCCTTACAAATTCGACTTATTTGTTGATTTGACTAGTTAAGTTAAGTCGGATCAAAGTTGAAGCTCACACTATTCCATTTTTGATTCGGTCGTCTTTCAAACGTTTTAAAGTTCGGTTATGTAGCATGTACATAGGTGTTTATATGTGTTAGCTTGGAACGTAGTTTGAATCTTATCTAATGTTTGATATTTAGGAAGGTTAATGCCAACATGTAAATGTATGTTTTGGTAACATGTTATGGAATTGTGAATGACATTAAAATGGTATGTTTAAGTATGAAATGATATGGTAAAAATGATGGCATTGGATGTCTAGGTGAATGGTTGATTAAGTTAAAGTTGATTAAGTTTAATTGATATCTTTTGATGCCAAATTATGCCATTTGGATTGGTTGATTTATAATGATTAAATGAAATGTTGGAATCGGTATATTTTGTATAGGAAAAGTTTGGCAAACATGCACCAAATGTGAAATTGGTTAGGCTGACATGGAATAAGTACTAAATGGTAAAAAATGTACCAAAAACAAAGTCCACGTCGCGATGTTGGGCAATGATAGTCACGACGAGCTCTAGACTTCAGGCTACGAAGTGACGAGGAACCCTGTTGTCACAACAAGGCTAAGTTAGTATGTCACGTCTTGAAGAGAAAATCCCTCACGTCACGACATCGACCTAAAGATTTAAGACTTTTAAAAATTAGTCATTGTTTTATCTCAGGCTGACTTTAGAGCATAAATAGGTTTGTAAAAGACTTGAGAAAAGTGGTGTATCGTGACTGTGGTTTAAAATGTTTATGTTTGCATGTATTATGTTGTGATTTGAATGTTAAATGTTTGTAGTTGCTCCGGCAACAGATGTGTATAGACAAAAGGTGTTATAGATTTGTTGTTAATTTTAAAGTTTAATATAATATAATATTTACAATATATTTACAAAAATTAAATTGTCGAAACCATCCCTTTTTCAAAAATTTTAAAATTTTAAAATTTTAAATTTAATGAAAATATGGGGGAATCGACTTTTGAAAAACAAATGCCTGGAGTCGCCACCTATCTTTTTGTTTTGGTGTGATCGGATCACCTAAGAATTTGGTTATTTTAATAAAACATTTTCGGTTTACTAAAACACCGATTATGGTCTACGAAAATTTTAGAAAACGGGCTCGAGAGTCGGTTACGTATGAGGAAGGGTTAGCACCCTCACTACGCCCAAAATTGGTACCAAATCGATTAAACACTGTCCTTATGTCTAAAATTAAAAATGTTTTTGAAATGTGGTTCTTTTTTAATAACATTTGAATAACCCGAGTTGATTGTCAAAAATCTTCTTATTTCGATGTCAGAAAATTTATGATTTGAAAATCACAAAAGGATGCTCAACTATTTAGCCCACGGAAAACCGAAACCCAGAATAGCAAGGCACGATTCCTCGAATCTCCAAACATTGCCTCACCTTAGAAAATACGAGTGAAATTCCAAAGAGATATTCGATTGTTTAGAACAAATGAGAGATTGCAACCCAACGCGATAGGGCACGATTCTCGAATTGCCAAACATCGAACATAGCCTTTGTTTTAAAGGGTTTTTAATAAACATGAGTGAAAATCTAAAAGAATATTCGATCGTTTTGAACAAACGAGAAATTATAACCCAGCACGATAGGGCATGATTCCCGAATTGTCAAACGCCGAATATTGCCTTCGTTTTAGAGGATTTTTAGAAGACCTGAATGGAATCTCGAAGGGATATTTGATTATTTTGAGCAAACGAGAAATTGCAACCCAACACGTTAGGGTACGATTCTGCGAATTGCCAAATATCGAACTTTGCCTTCGTTTTAAAGAATTTTTAAAAGGCATGAGTGAAAGTTTGAAGGGATATTCGATTATTTCAAGCAAACGCGAAATTGCAACCCAACACGTTAGGGCACTATTCCGCGAATTGCCAAATATCGAATCTTGTCTTCGTTTTAAAGAATTTTTAAATGTATAATCATAGAACTAGCTTAAAACGTCTTAATGCGTTTTGAAATAGGACGAAATTGATCATAAAGATTTGAATTTTATAAAACCACATTTCATAAACCAAATGGAAAATGATGATAAAGGATAATGTGCACACATAAGATACAATCAATTAGCGAACTGAAAATTAAATACAATTAACCAAAAAAATACAATCCAATTACAATCATGCATGGGAAATAATTGATATCGTAATACAATGACGAAAATAATAATGTAACAATTCAACACAACCAAAACAATACACACAATAACATGCCACAATAATATACATTGCATGATATAAAATAATCAATGCAAGATGTAGAAAAACAACATAGCAATTAGAAGCTAATGTGCCATAACGATTTTAAAATAATAACGAATAAATGGACACATAATATATAGGTTGACAAACTTGTATAAAAACTAGGAATAGATATATAATTTTTGAAATGGGTATTAAAGAATGAAAATTTGAACCAAGTTGCATGTAAAACATTTTAAACACAAATATATTTAAAAGTTAACAAACTACATGATAATTTAAATAATATATAATATAAAAGAATGATGAAGATATATGACAAGACATAATACACAAAATAGATTTATGAAACATATGTATATGCAAGTTTATTATAAAAAGGAACATGAGATTAATAATAAGGTATATATAAATTTTTAAAATAGTCTAAAAATTATACATATGCCCTTATATCAAAATATTTAGATAATAGGCTATATGTAAAACACAAAAGCAATATGAAATATATACATACACTCAAAAATAATAATTTTATAATTACAAAAAAAAATGGAGTTCCCAAAATTATTTCATATATACATGAAGAAAATACTAACAAGTTATGAAACAAAAGTATTTTAAAATAGAAAAATCTATTAGAGTAGTAGACTTATTAATATATATATATATATATATATATATGTATATAGGTTTAAAACAAATACATGTAAAATAACATAGATGTGATAATATGTATAGGGCTAAATTAGTCTTATTATATATTATATACATAATAGATTTTTAAAAAATGCTTATATATAAGGAGAACTTCATGTATAAAATACATGGATTTAGTAACATATATATATAAATTAAAAATGAGTATCAATGAATATGTACATATGTATGATAATAATTTAAGAGATATATTACGTTGAACTACATAATAAAGTATAAGAATAAACTTAAAAAAAAACAGGTGTATAAAAATATAAGGTTAATAATGATATATATATATATGAAATAAAAAAATAACTTTAATATAAAGTATATGTATATACAGTAGTATATGTGAAAAACATTATAAAAGGGATTAAAGAAAAACGAAATCAAATCATTAAAATATATAAAGAACAGTAAGTAGACAAGGATAAAAACAATTAAATGCGTCTAAAAAAGATTGATAATAAGCCATAAAATGAATAAATAAAGAGAAGGGGCATAATTAAAAGAGAATTAAAATGATAGGAACAAAGTATAAACAAAATCAACTAACAAAATACAAAGGGGACCGGCGTGTAACATGCACGAATGCGCAGGGACTGAATATGGAAATAGTCCAGACCCCAAAACGCAGTGCTGAAGCTCGGACTACGTTGTGAACGCTAGCAAATTAGGGGGAAAAATTAAAAGAAAAAGAAATGTGAAATGTGAGCTGATTTGCACACAGCGCGAAAGGAGGGGGATCAAGCGCGCAATTATCCCCTCACCGCAAAATCACGCGGATCCTGGGGGTGTTCGGGTCGGGTCGTGTCGGGTGTGGCCAATACGGTGCCGTTTTGACACCAACATTCACAGTCTAAACGACACCGTTCTTTGAACATCTTTATATCAAAATTTGCCCTAAGAATCTATTCGGCCGACTCTCTCAAAAATCTTTGCAAATGCTTCACAAACCCATCTTCCTCTCAGTCAATCCGCAAGCTTCATCGGCGCCGGATGCACCTCCACCATCGACGCGATTTTAATCGGACCCCCAAGGATCTGATGACCCTTTGACCGAAGAGGCAAAGGAGGAATGAATCGACACCGAATCAGTAAGCCAATCCTTTCCCCTCCTTTTGTATTTTCATGACAGATTCAAAATAGAGAAAGAAAATAAAGAAAACGAAGAAGTAACAACCAAGATTAATGAACGAATCGCTTTAGAGTATATTTGCTTCCGTATTCAAATGCTATTTAAGCGTAATATATGAAAAGGAAGGAAAATAATCAGATCTTAAATCACCTCTTGAAAACTGCTTTTTTTCAAACCCTCTTTTGATACCGATTTTTTACTACTATTTATTATTATTATTGCTTCAAAATAAGACAGAAAGAACACATAAAAGCAAAGAAAAGGAACAACCTTTGGGGTTTGAATCCGATTTCTCTTTCAAAATCGCCTCTTTTTTTTAGTATTCGATATCTGTATTCAATGTGCGTACCTTCTCTTACAATGAAAATAAGGCTTTTATATAGTTGAAAATAAAAAGAAAAAAATACAAAGAATTTCATTTTCTGTTCTTTTTCTTTGCTGCTGTTTTTGCTTTGTTTTTGCTTGTCCTTGCTGTTGTGTTTGTCTGTTTCTTTGCAGGTGCGGAGGTACAGGGCCAGCTGTGGCGTACGGCTCGTTGTCGTGGAGGCGTGGACGTGGCCGTGCTGGAGGGTTGCGGCTACTAGGGAAACCCTAGGTTTCTGTTTAGCTGAAGTTGTTTTAGCTTTGGGCTATTTGGGCCACGGGTATTTTGGGCTAGGGTTTTAGCTAATGGATTTTAATTGGGTCTTGAGTTATGTATTTAATTTTAGGTTTTGGACTGTAAAATGGGCTGATGGACTGTTAATAAATAATATTTATTGGGTTTTTATTATTTTTTTTGTTTTTTCGTTTTTGTGTTGTAACGAGCCGGGCAAATTTTGGGCCTTACATAAATACTTATCAATTTACATTTTATTTTTATATGAATATTATCATATAATTATTTTAATTATTAATGTCTATTTCATTATAAATTTGGACTTTTTCAAGTTTTAGATCAAATCTATCACAGACATTAGCTTGGATTGATCTCAAGCCCAAGTCGATCTTGGGCTCAAATTAACTCAAGCTCGAGCTTTCTTGGGTTTAGATTTTTCTCGAATTTGGATTTTTTGAGCTCAAATAATCATAGGCCCGGATTTTCTTGAACACGGATCGTTACGGTCTTAAATAGGCACGAGCGGGCTTTCAAGCTCAAGCCTATTTTCTCAGCTCTACTAAAAGTATATGTTTTTTTAAAGATAACTTGACATCTATGAGTGTTGAGGTTCTTTATTTTTTGTGACTGGCCAAGTTTCTTGAGCCCTTCGGGATTAGGGAGGAGATTATGGAAGAAATCTAGACATTAAATGAACCTGGACACCTTTTAATGCCCATATTCTTTCTAGAATCCCCTCTCTAATATCAAGGTGTCCAAATCATGATTTCCTTAAAATTTAGATTTATTTTAATATCTTTAGTTGTGAATGTCCATTTAGATTTTAGAAAATCTTAACCCTAGTTGTTAAGTTTTTTCAAAAAAAAAAAATTAGAGAAATGGAAAATTAAAATGGACTTTGATGCATTTGAGGGTCAAGATTCATTTAAAATCCTAATCCTAAATAATCTTTTTAACATAATAGAAAATATTTTAAAAATTAAACATAACTAAATATTCATGGTGTCAAGATCCATTTAAATAGTTGATCTCAGTTGTTTATTTCTCATATAAAACTAAAAAATCATTTATATTATAAATTATCTACATACTCATAAATCTCTAACCCAATTTTTAAATTTTATAACGGTTGTATCTTTGAAATGAATTTCAAGTTGCAACTTATTAATCCAGTGTTCGCCTTTCTAAAAAATTTGGATAATAATATGAATATTATAGTAATTGAAAACATTTGTAAACTTTATTTGTACATAAAATGTAACGACACTTTTTAAAAAAATTCTTTGATTATAATACATTCTTAATTTTTTATATTAATATAAAATCTTTTTGAATAATACATTATTTATCCATGCATCGCATAAATATAAAAATTAATATTATATATATAAAGTGTAAAATGTTGACCAAAACATAAAATTAACACAAACAAATTTAATAATTCTATAAGTTATAATAGCATTGTTGTAATGAGAATATATATATATATATATATATATACGACCATATATAAACGTGTAATGGTTTGCCAAGAAGTCTCACCAATTTTATTCATCTTAAACATACACTTACAATTCACTGTGTCTGAGCCAAGTCCTAGGCATATCAATTAGGTGTGATGGCCCTGATCTCAATCCCCTGCAAAATGAGATCACCTTTCCGGTTACAGCCCTCCATCTCCAATGCACTCATTTCCAGTTCCCCATCATCAACGCATTCCTCATTGAAGAACTCACCCATCTCAACCTCTAACGACCCGTCTACTCTAGCCTTTGGGAACTGAACATCATTAGGTGGCCGTCTCCGTGGTAGCAAATAGGCAACTCTTTTACTACCTTCAGTGCCAACAACTCCAACATTAAGTTTCACTGGATAAAATTGAAACCCATAAACATTACGTACCTTGTATACAAGGTATGCCTTGTAGTGCGTCATGGGTGAAAGCATGGAGATACTAATCCTTCCACGGATTTCAAACCAGCAAACGTGAAGAAGCACTGCTACCTCGTCAAACCTATTTTAACAACAATGGAAAATGAATTGCCAAAGAGAAGTTCTCTTATTCAAACACAGGTATCCATCAAAGATGAATAAGCAAGTATTTTCTCTTAAAAGACTTTCAATTATTTTGAATTTAAAAGATGGATAAGCATCCTATTGTTATCATTTAGACCCAACCAGCATGGCAATCAGGAGAGAAAAACCTAGCCCCACGCGTAGAAATCCATCTCCTATAACCTGGGGGGCCACTCCGTATAATGGAGAAGTCCCTGGATGACAGCATGTAACATTTCTTCCCACTCACTCTGTCCAGCCAAAAACTCTGTTTCATCAATACCAACTAAGTTATATGTAAAGAACAAAAGAAATAAAAATAGATATAAACAACACATAGGAATTGTTAAGAAAAAGATTCAAGCAACAATGGCATAGTTCATAATTAATATGTCAAAAGCTTCTCCAAAGTACTTTCTAAGCTTCTTACTTCTGTTAGTTGCCCCCTTTTTTTTTAGTGAATTACGCAAATCCCGAGCAATAAACACGATTAGATAAAATTAGACATATAAGGAAAATATTAGACAAAATTTCCATATAAATTAAAATAATATATCTTAATAATTCAATTATTTAAATTTGTTCTTGTTTTATCCCAATACCGTTTTTGCCTTCAAAAATCACATATCTTGTTAATTTAATTATTTAAATTTATTCTTTGTTTTATCCAAATACACTTTTTGCCTTCAAAAATTAAAAGAAAAAAGAACCACAAGAATAAATTAGTTGCTATTTTTCCACATATAAGGGAAACACACCATGTTATCATCAAAGGCAAATAATATATTTCAAAAAGAAATTTAAAGTTCAAAATAGTAATAATGTTGGACAAAGGCAACATGTGAATTTATGTTTCAATTACTATTTACTTAGATTTTTCATTGGTGGCTATCCACTCAAGCTTGAAGGCCTATCTGAAATTTAGAAGAGTTTGGGTAAAAAATATTAGGCTCGAAAAATAAGTTTAGAGAAAAAATTAGACCCAATTAAAATATGAGTCAAGCTCGGTTTTGAACATTCAAGGTCTGAGTCCAACCCAACTCGACCTATTTTTAAGTTTATAATACTTTATATTATGTTATTTTTATAAATTATCTAATTTAAAACATATTAAAAAATAATGTTAAGATGAGTATATAAAAATTTCAATAAATAAAAATTTATAAAATTATTAAACATTAAAATAATATAATATAAATATTTTAAAAATTAAAATAATATAAGTAGGCCTAAAATAGGCTTGGGTTAGTCTTTTGTAAACAAGTAGGTTTAAGCAAAATTTTAAGCCCATATTTAAGGTCAGGGCGAGCTTGGGCAAATATAAAATATGTTAATATCACGCATAGACCCAAACCCAGTCTATGAGCACCTCTATATTTACTGTATAATTTTACTTTTAGAATATGAAGCATGTATCTAAATTTCATTTTTGGGTTAAAATTTTCAAATTATTAACTTATGTCCTAAATGTAATTTAAATTATATAAAATGCTAAGGAATTTTTCAATGCAATTTAAAGAAGAAAAAACCTAAAGGAGAGGTAGAGAAAGAGAGGACGAAATTACCTTCCGTCCACCCTCAATGCGGACAGGATTTCCGCCTAGACTAAGATAAATATCTTTCTTGGAAGAGAAAGAGTCCAATGTAGGAATTAAATCCTGGTATTGACATGGCAACAAGCTTTCCCAAGCAGTATCCAATTCAACAGTCGATAATCTGTAAATTTTATTATCCATAATTCAATTGGTATTCTAACAAATAATAATTCAATCAAAAAAATATAAACTCACGAATCCAAGCCCAAATTTGAGTCACATAGATTAGGCGTGACGGACCTGATCTCAATCCCCTGGAAAATGAGATCACCTTTCACGATACCGCCCTCAATCTCCAATGCACTCATTTCTAGTTCCCCATCATCAACGCATCCCTCATTGAAGAACTCACCCATCTCAACCTCTAACCACCCGTCTACTCTAGCCTTTGGGAACTGAACATCATCACCGGGTATAGGTTGTTCCTCTCCTATCTGCCAATATGGCCATCTCCGTCGTTCTTTTTTTGGTTGCAAATAGGCACTTCTTTTACTACCTTCAGTGCCAACAACTCCAATACTAAGTTTCACTGGGAAAAATTGAAGCCCACAAAAATTACGTACTTTGCATACAAGGTAAGCCTTGTAGTGCGTCATGGGTGAAAGCATGGAGATACTAATCCTTCCACGGATTTCAAACCAGCGAAATCTCCGAATATATGCTACCTCGTCAAACCTATTTTAAAAACAATGGAAAATGAATTGCCAAAGAGAAGTTCTCTTATTCAAACACAGGTATCCATCAAAGATGAATATGCAAGTATTTTCTCTTAAAAGATTTTCAATTATTTTGACTTTAAAAGATGGATAAGCATCCTCTTGTTATCATTTAGACCCAACCAGCATGGCAAGGAGGAGAGAGTAACCTAGCCCCACGCGTAGAAATCCATCTCCGATACTGTAACACCCCTATCCCGTAACCGTCGCCAGAATAGGTAAGGGGCATTACCGGACTTGTAACTTACGTCAGAACAGTAAAATTTTGAACTTTTTCTTGAATTAAAGATCGTCCATTTAATTAAGTACTAAGCACAGCCAAAGATAAATTTAAACTTCACTAAGTAAACATTCAAAAGATGTCATTTTCGCATGGCTTATATACATTAACCAAAATATCCTCTCACTACTAGTCTATTCTAACGTAGCAGTACCAAACAGTGGATAGTGATAGTGTGACTAGTTGCTGACGATCCCCAAGCCTGTAGCTTCCAAATGAGATCTATAAAACAGAGGAAACAAAGTACACGGAGTAAGCGTTACAATGCTTAGTAAGTTTTAAGCGGGTCAGCAGATAATAATCAAATTATAACATAGTTGTTCGTATTTTATTTCACTCTTCCTTCTAGCATACCATCCCTTTACCGAATATGCACATCTCATCATATATAATAGGCGATAAATTCTCACTTGATAGTGACCTCTTATGATCATAGGTACATTACATATTTTTACCCGACTTTCCACATTGACCAAATGCACAATAATCATAGAACGTCTTATTGCTTTACTCACATGTGCATCACATAACGACCTTGTGATTTAGTCTAAATCAAACTTAAATATAATCTCAAAGTACATACCGACCAACTTAACGCATTGAACGATTTATTACCAATTGTCACCGTGAAGTCGCAAAATCTTACGCTTTACTTGAATCTTCAAAAAACCTTTAGTTCGGGCTTACCGGACAAAATCTCCGAACATAGTCATCGGGTCTTTAGAGCTCGGATATAGTACGAGCATAAAGCCTACGGACATTAATCGTGGATAATATTCTCGATAAAGCTTGCGGGTTTTAACCCGGATATAGTCTCGACACAAATGCCCTTCGGGACTTATCACATTTATACACTTTCACGTCCATCACGCTTGGCCACTCTACCTATCACATATATACACTTTCACATTCATCACATTGGCCATTCGGCCTTATCACATATATACACCTTCACATTCATCACATCGCCATTAGGCCTTATCACATATATACACCTTCACATTCATCACATCGGCCATTAGGCCTTATCACATATATACACTTTCACATTCATCACATCTACCATTAGGCCTTATCACATATATATACACTTTCACATTCATCACATCAGCCATTAGGCCTTATCACATATATACACTTTCACATTCATCACATCGGCCATTAGGCCTTATCACATATGATGTGCCATTAGGCCTTATCACATATATATACATTTTCACATTCATCACATCGGCCATTAGGCCTTATCACATATATATACATTTTTACATTCATCACATCGGCCATTAGGCCTTATCACATATATATACACTTTCACATTCATCACATCGGCCATTAGGCCTTATCACATATATACACACTTTCACATTCATCACATCGGCCATTAGGCCTTATCACATATATACACACTTTCACATTCATCACATCGGCCATTAGGCCTTATCACATATATATACACTTTCACATTCATCGCATAAAATCCTAAATCAAAATGTAAATTTTCATGTATTCACATCACAATTATTCAAATATACTTCACATACCACATATACTATCATGTACAGACTTGGTCTTGGCGAATCTACATCACCATTTTCCAATGAATAATTCAATTTCACGCCATACTATCATTTCATATTCAATACTCAAAAACGTACAATTTCACAAATTTTAATATCAAGATCCATCTAACACTCATATATCATTTTACAATATCACGATTTAGAATTCAAGTATGGGTTTAATCAATAGCTTATGAGCAACTAAAACAAGTTTTATCCATGTTTACAACAAAATCACATATTCACTACGAGCTGTTTTCCTGAGCAATGGTCACTAAATTATTTATACCCGGAGCTACAAGACTCCAAATCACTTGCCGTTAATTTTTCCTGAATATAGACTCGTATATCTTCCATCCATATTTTTTCAGAATTTTAGGTTTGGCCAATCAATACCAGATTTTTTCTTAAAGTTTCCCCTGTTTCACTGCTTGACTAATCTGACCAGTCTTCACTACAAATCAAAATTCTCATTGTACAGAATTCAAAGTATGTTCTATTTTATTTCATTTGAAACTAAACTCATTAAGGAGTCTAAGCATATAAATTTTATCCTGTAACCATTTTTGTACAAATTATAGTGATTTTCTTAAAACAGAACAGGGGATTTCAGAGTCATTCTGACACTGTCTCACACAACTTTAAATATCTCTTTATAGGAGATTTCTTTGCTGACACGGTCTCTTTTATAAGAAACTAGACTAATTAAGCTTTGATTTCATATTTTATTCAGCCTATAATTCCACACCAAACATTTATAGTGATTTTCTAAAATCACGTTACTGCTGCTGTCCTGAGCAAATTATTACAATTTGCTCTTAAATTTCCAAGTCCAAACACTTAGGAACTTAC
The DNA here is from genome assembly GCF_025698485.1 of Gossypium arboreum. Taxonomy (NCBI): domain Eukaryota; kingdom Viridiplantae; phylum Streptophyta; class Magnoliopsida; order Malvales; family Malvaceae; genus Gossypium; species Gossypium arboreum. Next base: position 4,354,235 of record NC_069073.1, on the reverse strand, counting down.
CATTTGAGTTTAAGACATATCATGGCCACATCATATCTTATTAAATCAACTCATTATGTCCTATTATAATTGAATTTACTCAACATTTAATCACTTAAAACTTACCTCGGATGTGGTCGAACGATTTCGGCGGCTATTCGATCACTTTTCCCTTCCTTATCCAACTTTGGTCCTCTAAGCTCTTGAGCTAATTCAAACAAATTTAACTTATTAAAGTCTCATTATGCTAGCTTATGGCCGAATATGACAAGGAGTTTGATAGGTCATATGGCCACCTTTAGCTCAAACACAAAATGGTCATACGCATTTTTAATCACATTGAGCAATTTAATACAATTAATCTAACATTTCCTCGTGTGCACCTTTATGACCGAATACATGCAACACCAAGCTATCTATTCATTCATGTGTGCATCTTATTTAAGCATGTATATCCACAATCGAATTCATCATATAAATATCTATGATTTCACTCAAGTAATCTCATTACAACACATGGTGCTCCAACCATTATTTAAATTCAAAGCTCGGCTAGTGCACATATATACACTAGCAATCAATTACTAACATTTTCACTTCATCTTAATAGCTAGCTTAGCAAACCTTAATTTAACACATAATTCATACATATCACATTCCAAGCATTCACTCAATTCTATCACTTAAAACACACACATTACTCAATAACTTCATAGTTCAAATTCGGCAACTACACCACTAATATTCAAAATCATATTCGGCCTTAGTACTCCCTTGTTAGCCGATTTTTTTTTCTTCATTTAGCAACTAAAATAATAAACCACAACATTTAAATTCATCTCATTCTTCTCCCATTTGACCGAATGAACATTTATCAAATGACAATTCAACTAAACAACATCTTTCTTTCTAAAATGTATATACACTCATACGGCAACTTTCAATTTATACTTTTCAACCATGAACTCTACTCATTCAAACATCATTTAAGCCACTTAACAATTAATTAACATTTTTCAAAAAAAACTTATCAAAATGACACCAATTTAGCACTTGCCGAATGGACATTTGTCTATTGATGCATGAAACTAAACCATGGGTTAAATAAGCTATGCACTTATCAATCTAATCTCATAGTCAATTAAAAAGAAAATCACAATGCATACCTTAAACTAGGATAGCCATGGCCGACTACCTTGGTTTTTCCTCTTCAATATTCCCTTTCCCACATTCGGCAATCAAGAAGAAGGATGAGCATGCATTTTTTGTTTCCTTTTCGTTATCTTTCTTCAACTCACGGCAATGGAGAGGGGGGGAACATGGATGAGACAACTTTGTTTTCATCACCCCTCCCTTTTCATTTCTTTATTACTAACCTTTTATTTTATTGTTTCCTACATACCAAATTAACACAAGTGTTTATAATATGGTTAATCCCATAGCATGGCCAGCCACTAGTTCATCTTTTGGGTATTTTGACATGCAAGGACAACATTTTCTAAGATGCATCAATAGGCCACTTTAACATTTGCCTAGCACATTTCTAAATTTTCTCACACAAATCCTATTTAGCAAAATGCACCTACAATTAACAAAAATTCAAACATGAAATTTTCACACATGCCTATATACATATAATAAGCATCAAATATAATGGTTAATTATTTTTTTATGACTCGGTTTTGTGGTCCCGAAACCACTTTCCGACTAGGGTCATTTTAGGGGTGTCACAGATACTCTGGGGGGTCACTCCCTATAATGGAGAGGTCCCTGGATGACAGCATGTAACATTTCTTCCCACTCATTCTTTCCAACCAAAAACTCTGTTTCATCAATACCAACTAAGTTATATGTAAAGAACAAAAGAAATAAAAATAGATATAAACAACACATAGGAATTGTTAAGAAAAAGATTCAAGCAACAATGGCATAGTTCACAATTAATATGTCAAAAGCTTCTCCAAAGTACTTTCTAAGCTTCTTACTTCTGTTAGTTGCCCTTTTTTTTTAAATTAGGCAAACTCCGAACAACAAACACATAAAATTAGACATATTAGACAAAATTTCCATATAAATTAAAATAATATATCTTAATAATTCAATTATTTAAATTTGTTCTTGCTTTACCCCAATACAATTTTTGCCTTCAAAAATCAAAAGAAAAAAGAAAAAGAATAACCAGATAAAATTCCTTGCTGTTTTTTCCCATGTAAGGGAAACAAGCCATATTCAGATCAAAGGAAAATAATATTTCAAGAACTTAAAATTCAAAATAATAATATGATTGGACAAAACAACATGTGATATTAATAGGATTACAATGATTTTGCTTTCAGAAAAGGAAGCATCCAAAATTCTAAATATGACTTAGATTTTCAGATTTTTAACCTATAAACTCTAAATGGACATTAAATTATATAACAATGCTAGGGAAATTTTTATTACAACTTGAAAAAGAAAGGATGAAATTACCTTTCGTCCAGCTTCAATGAGAAGGGGATTTTCACAGAGGCTAAGATAAAGTTGTTTCTTGGACGAGGAAGAGAGCGATGAGGGAATTAATGCCTGGTATTGGGATGGCAAGAAGCTTCCCCAAACAGCATCGGATTTAGCAGCAGAATTAAAAGCAGTTGAAACAAGCGACAATCTACAGGCATCTCGAGGGGAGGTAAAGGAAATAATGAGGGTGATACAACCTAGTGGGAGAGCACTCAGGTCGAGAGTGCCGCACATAACCTCTTGCTTTCCCTTTCTTTCTTCCATTTCAGAAACCTCGGTTTTCAGGAGATCACAAGATTCGATTTGTAGTAAGCGAGATACCAAGTATATACACACATAGATAAATAGTGAAGGGGAAAGCTTAGCGATTAAGGCTTCCTTTAGTTTAGCTTTTAATGCCAGTGTGGTGCAGTTGATCTCACTGATTGCATCATAGTACAGTCAAAATTGATTTCAACCACACTGATATGCTAAAAAGTGGATGGAGATTTCAGCAGTAATTAAACTTATTAGGGCAGTAGGTATTTTTAATAGATAAAAAAGTGACCGGAGATTTCATGCTCAGTGATTAAGGTTGGTTTTGCATAAGTGTTGCGTTTATTTATGTTTAATGTAAAAATAATAGTGGCGATGAGATTAAATACTATAGAGTGAGATAAAAAGTAAGCACCGCACTGCACTACACCTAATCGCCCGTCCAAACCTACCCTAAGTCATTGACTTGACCAAAATCAGTTAAGTTGAATTTTTAAAATGTATCTTACCCATTATTTTATTAAAATATAAAAAAATAAAAATATTCTGTTATTAATATTTTCTGCTTTGTAAAAAAAATGTCAATTAAGGTTGAGTTTGGATGGGCGATACGTTTATTTGTTAATTATGTTTAATTAAAGGTTAAGAAAGTATAAAAGACAAAAGTTAAAGAAAAACAATATATTTTCATGTTCTTCTTCTTCTTCACGAGCAAAAGAGAAAAAAAATAGGGTTTGGTAAGCTCAAACTTTTGATTATTAATATAGGTGAGTTTAATTTAACCATTTCCTTGTAATTTTATATTTTTGAGGTAGTGGAAACTTGATTTAGCTAGTTCATATACCAATTTGTAAAATTATTAAAGTTTATAAAAGTTTTTATTGATAAATTCTTGAAGAAATTGATATTAAATTGTTAGATTTTAAGTTTAGAAGTGAAAAAGATTAGATTGTAAATTATAATTGCTAGTTATTAAAATAAGAACTAAAGTGTATAGATTTCAAATTGATGTGAAATTTTGTAATTGTACATAACATAGGATTATAGAAGGATATAATTGAGATCGATTACGAAATTGAAGCTCAAATTTGAAAGATATTACAATTTTGATTTTAGGGGCTAAATTGAATAAAATGTAAAACTTTAGAGACATTTGAAAAATGAAATTGGATTGATTCATGCACTCGGAAGGATGTTATAAAATTTTTGGGAATTGATCAATTGAATTGAATTATTGTTTAGATCAAGAATTGAGCCAAACCAAAGATAACCGAGGAAAAGACAAAATTATCGATTAGTCCTTACAAATTCAACTTGTTTGTTGAATTGACTAGTTAAGTTAAGTCGGATCAAAGTTGAAGCTCACACTATCCCATTTTTGATTCAGTCGTCTTTCAAACATTTTAAAATCAGTTATGTGGCATGTACATAGGTGTTCATATGTGTTAGCTTGGAATATAGTTTGAATCCTATCTAATGTTTGATATTTAGGAAGGTTAATGCCAACATGTATATGTTTGTTTTGGTAACATGTTATGGATTTGTGAATGGCATTAAAATGGTATGTTTAAGTATGAAATGAGATGGTAAAAATGATGGCATTGGATGGCTAGGTGAATGGTTGATTAAGTTTAACTGATATGTTTTGATGCCAAATTATGCCATTTGGATTGGTTGATTTATAACGATTAAATGAAATGTTGGAATGTGTTTTGGTATATTTTGTATAGGAAAAGTTTGGCAAACATGCACCAAATGTGAGATTGGTTAAGCTGACATGGAATAAGTACGAAATGGTAAAAAAATGTACCAAAAACAGAGCCCACGTCGCGATGTTGGGCGATGGTCATCGCGAAAAGCTCTGGACTTCAGGCTACAACGTGACAAGGAACCCTGTTGTCACAACAAGGCCAAGTTAGTATGTCACATCGTGAAGAGGAAATCCCTCACGTCACGACGTCGACCTAAAGATTTAAGACTTTAAAAAATTGGTCATTGTTCTATCTCAGGCTAAATTTAGAGCATACGTAGGTTTGTATAAGACTTAAGAAAGGTGGTGTATCATGACTTTGGTTTAAAATGTTTATGTTTGCATGTATTATGTTGTGATTTTTGTAGTTACTTCGGCAACAGATGTGGCATCATGTAGTTCGGACCCGACGATCAGGTCAAACAAGGGGTGTTATAGACTTATTGTTAATTTTAAAGTTTAATATAATTATATAATATTTACAATATATTTATATAAATTAAATACTTATCAATTAACATTTTATTTTTATTTAAATATTATCATATAATCATATTAATTATTAATGTCTGTTTCATTATAAATTTGGACTTTTTCAAGTTTTAGATCAAATCTATCACGGACATGAGCTTGGTTTGATCTCAAGCCCAAGTTGATCTTGTGCTCAAATTAACTCGAGCTCGAGCTTTCTTGGGTTTAGATTTTTCTAGAATTTGGATTTTTTTGAGCTTAGATCATCACAAGCCCAGATTTTCTTGAACACAGATCATTACGGTCTTAAATCGGCACAAGTTGGCTTTCAAGTTCAAGCTTATTTTCTCAGCTCTACTAAAAGTATATGTTTTTTTAAAGATAATGTAGCACCCCAAACCCGGCCCAGACGTTATGGCCGGATCTGACATGCCACTTCGAAGCATTCAAAACATTTTCGATCCGTAAAGAAAACTTATCGAGTGTTTTAAAAGATGATTTCATTATAGGTTAAAGTGAATGGAAGTCTGCACCGTAGGAAACCGGAAAAGAGGAGGTGAGTCCATCGACCGCCTAAGTACCAAACTCCTTTGGATCCAATCCTAGACATGCAAACCGCCATTGCCATACCTTAACGTCATGTATATTTCTAGGAAACCGATTTGATTAAGTCCTTTTAGGAAAAGTGATTAATTTTGGAAAATATCTTCATTGCGAAGCTTTGCTTGTTTTCGTGTTATTTTGAAATCAATTCTTGTTTTTGAAAACGCTACTAAAGCTATCTAATTTCAACATTTAAAATAAAAATATTACCTATCTTAATAAAACATATAAAACCATCAAAATAAATAAGCGGGCTTATTACATTTAAAAGCCCAAAACCTCAAACGTAATTAAAAGGATGTCCAGTTCACGAAGAAAATCAAACTTTGAGCGGTGGCCACTCAAATTCCCTCACGCTCCAAGCCCACTATGGTTGGGGATTTCTGCGTGGATGAAAATAAAAGGGGTGAGTTTGGGGAAACTCGGTGTAAGGAAAACCCATTCAATGCCCAAGTTAGCTCAAGCCCATTGGGCCTAAGCCCATTCAGTAATAATGTGGTACTGGGCGAGCCCTTTAGATTACAATAACCGGGCCTTAGCCCCTTATTCAGATAACAATATGGCCTATAGGCCCATTTCAAAATACATGCAACATTAATAACATATGCAAGCCCATTTGGGGAGACTACTCAGCCCACCAACCACTACACTCCACCCGTACCAGCCATACACTCCATGTGGGGAATAGCTCAACCCACCCAGCCCAACACTCCACAGTTGCAACATTGTCTTTCGATTATCAAAGAATTGAGGCAAAGCCTCCAAGACGTGGACAAGCCACTTTCAAGATTCCTCGTTAATATCCCAATCCCATGCATCGATAATAACAACATGGCATGCAAAATAACAACAATCAAACATGCATTTAGGTCAATTTAACCCTGGGGTATTTGGTAATTTATCTACTAGGGGTAAAACGTAAATTTTCCACTTTTAAAGGTATTTCAGTAATTTATCTATTTTAGGGTTTTTCATGCATATTCCTACTTTTCACGTACTAATGTAATCACGCATCGAGGGTTCTTCTCGAATTGGGCCGTTGGCCCATTATTCCAATTTTGGCCCATTAAGCCCAAAAATATCAAGGGCACGTAAATCATGCACTTTGCAATCCAAATTTTGCAGCTTACCAAAAACATTAATCGATTTACCTCACGAGCATTCGCACACTCAAAAATCTACAAAATACCGCTTTTCGGCATTTCGACTTTTCGACTTTTGCCGATCCAGACTAAGAAAGAGGGTGTTAGTTACACACTGCTTATGCATTTACGATATCTTGACGAGATCCACACACTAACCGCCTACAATTGGATTACTAACACATTAATCTAACTATTCAAATACGAACTACGATTAACCCCTTACAATATTCGGCCAACCACACCTACAAATCATAGTAAGCTTATAAGAAATCAATAAGCAACTCATTAACAAATTTTTGTAAATGTTTACCACATAATCATAATCTCATTGCAAGCTGTCTTCCTGAACAACAGTCACTAAATCATTTATAACTGGAGCTACGAAACTCCAAATCAAGTGCTGTTAATTTTACCTGAAAATAGACTCATATATCTTCTATCCATAAAATTTTCAGAATTTTTGGTTTAGCCAATCAATACCATATTTTTCTTAAAGTTTCCCATGTTTCACTATTTGACTAATTTGACCACTCTTCATTTCGAATCAAATTTCTCATTGTACAGAATTCAAAATATGTTCTCGTTTATTTCATTTGAAACTAGACTCAACAAACTTTAATTACATAATTTATTCAGCTTCTAATTTTTCTCCCACAATTTATGGTGATTTTCCAAAGTCACATTACTGCTGCTGTCCCAAGCAGATTTATTACCAAATCACTCTTTCACACATACCTTGCATGCATGTTATTTAAACATGTATATCACCAATCAATCATCACATATCTATGATTTTACTTAAGTATAATCTCCATTTCATCATTTTAAAGCACAACATGTTAGCTGATTTTTCCCTTTAACATCTAAGGCACATGCATGCTCATTTGTTTGGCTCAACTTCACCTATCTTCCATTTTTCATCAAAAGAACATGAAACAATAACCATTTCCTTCATTTTAATTCATGACTAAATGCTCACAACACAACTAAAAATCAAAATATACTTCAAGAGTTAAGGTAGAATCAAGAAGAACTCATGAACCTCAAAATAGAAACAAGGTACCAAGAACTTACCTTCAATTTTCCTCCTCCTAATGACCGAATACTCAAGAGCTTTCTGCTCTCCTTTCTCTTCTCTAACTTTCAGCTATGATGAACAAAGATGGACAAAACTTTGTTCTTTTCACCCCTTTTTCTTTTAATAAAACTTCATATTTCATCCATTTAATTCTTTAATACAAAAGACATGAAATGCCCATCATGAAACATTTACCTAAACCATTATCATGGAACATTTACCTAACCCATTATCATGGAATATTTACCTAACCCATTATCATGGAATATTTACCTAATCCATTATCATGGAACATTTACCTAACCCATTATCAATTTGTACCATGAATTATGGATATCAAGTGCTCATATTGTCTACAACAACATGATGGCTAGCCACTTCATGTAAAATGGGAGGTTTGTCATGCAAATCCTCCTATTTTGCACTCCTATTTATTTGGCCATTTCAATTTACCCTATAGCATTTTCAAACATTTTCACATAGGTCCTATTTCATAATTTCACTCACAAATGACAAAATTAAAGCATGAAATTTTGCCAACATTCACAGAATTCCCAAAAATTGGGGCGTTACAGATAACTTACATCCATGAGTGTTGAGGTTCTTTATTTTTTGTGCCTGGCCAAGTTTCTTGAGCCCTTCAGGTTTAGGGAGGAGATTATGGAAGGAATCTAGACATTAAAATGAGCGTGGATACCTTTTAATGCCCATATTCTTTCTAGAATCCCCTCTCTAATCTGAAGGTGTCGAAATCATGATTTCCTTAAAATTTAAATGCATTTCAATACCTTTAGTTGTCAATGTCCATTTAGATTTTGGAAAATCTTAACCCTAGTTGTTAGGTTTTTAGAAAAAAAAAAGCAATTAGAGAAATGGAAAATTAAAATGGACTTTGATGCCCTTGAGGGTCAGGATTCATTTAAAAATCCTAATCCTAAAGGACCTTTTTAACATAATAGAAAATCTTTAAAAAAATTAAATGAACTAAACATTCATGGTGTTGAGATCAATTTAAATAGTTGATATCACTTGTTTATTTCTCATATAAAACTAAAAAATCATTTATATTATAAATTATCTACATACTCATAAATCTTTAACCCAAATTTTGAAATTTTATAACGGTTGTCTCTTTGAAATGAATTTCAAATTGTGGCTTATTAATCAAGTGTTCGTCTTTTTAAAGAATAATCTCAATACCAAAAAATTGGATGATAATATGAATATTATAGTAATTGAAGACATTTGTAAACTTTATTTGTAAATAAAAATGTGATGACAATTTTTAAAATAAAATTCTTTGATTATAATGCATTCTTAATTTTTATATTAATATAAAAATATATTTTGAATAATATATTATTTATCATGCATCGCATGAATATAAAACTAATATTATATATATATATAAAGAGTAAAATATTTACCAAACACATAAAAATGACACAAACAAATTTATTAATTCTATAAATAATAAGAATATTGTTATAATGAGAATATATATATATATATATATTACCATATATAAACGTATAATTGTTTGACAAGAAGTCTCACTAATTTTATTCAGCTTAAACATACACTTATAATTCACTGTTTCTGAGCCAAGTCCTAGGCATATCAATGAGGTGTGATGGCCCTGATCTCAATCCCCTGCAAAATGAGATCACCTTTCTGGTTACAGCCCTCCATCTCCAATGCACTCATTTCCAGTTCCCCATCATCAACGCATCCCTCATTGAAGAACTCACCCATCTCAACCTCTAACCACCCATCTACTCCAGCCTTTGGGAACTGAACATCATTAGGTGGCCGTCTCCGTGGTAGCAAATAGGTAGCTCTTTTACTACCTTCAGTGCCAACAACTCCAACACTAAGGGCGAGTTTGGATGGGCGGTGCGTTTACCTGCGGTTAGTGTAAAAACAGAGGTGGCAGTGAGATTAGATACTGTAGTGATACTGTAGCGTGAGACAAAAAGTAAGCTAAACGCACCGCACCTAATCGCCCATCCAAACTAAGCCTAAGTTTCACTTGATAAAATTGAAACCCATAAACATTAAGTACTTTGTATAGAAGGTAAGCCTTGTAGTGGGTCATGGGTGAAAGCATGGAGATACTAATAAGGTTAAAAGGGTCAAAAAGATATTAGTAACAAATTAAAAAATCAATTAAGTCCTTTTAAAATTCAAAAATTATAATTAAAATTTATAAAAAAAGTTATAAAATTTTAAAATTATAATATTTTTATTAAAAATAACAATCTTGACCCATTCAAATCTAATGGTTATCTATTCTATCTCGTGCATCGTGTATGATTTACAAATCATAATATTTGATAAAATTAATAATAGTTATCTATTTTATATTAAATTTAAATTTCTAATTTACAGATCATATATATAGAGAGAGATAACAAGGTACGCAAGGCTATAATGATGATAAAAGGAATACTTTCATTTTTGTATTTAAGTTGTATATATTTTTAAAAGATAATTTCTATTTTTCTAAATTATTGTTTAAGTTAAATTAAATGAATTATAGTCAATTTACCTATTAATTTAACTTCAATAATTTTTATTCGTTTAAAATAATTTTATATTATCTATATTAGGTTTTATTTTAATAATAAAATATTACTCATACTTAATTTTAAGTTAATTTTAAGTTTAAAATAAATATTTACTTAGTTAAACATAAATTTAAAAAAGTTAATTTATCGATTTTATTAAAATTAAACCAAGGCATAAATGCTAAATGCAATATTGTTTTTAATTTTCATACATTTTATGCAACATTTTTCCTATACAATGTTTTATCTTAATAATTCTATTATATTAAATGTAAATCTATATCATTTTTATCATACATTTTAATCCAGTATAATTAAGGTGTTTAAATTTCAGGGAAAATCAAATTAATCGATTTAACCAATTTATTTCGGTTAATTAGTTGGTTAATTGATCTAATTCGTCTCGAGGTTGGTTAATAATTTTTAAAAGTTTAATTATCGGTTAATTCAATTTAAAATCGAATAATTAACCGAACTTAATAATTAATAATACAAATGATATATAATTTTAATTGGATAATTGAATCAAATTAACATTATCAATTTATTTTTTATATATTTTATACTTGTTTTAACAAAAAACAAAAACAAATAAATTTCATTTCGGTTATTTTTTTAAAAAATTCAATTCAATTAACGATTAAATGATTAAAAATTCAATTAATTTCGTTAATACTAATTTGATTGTATTTACCGAACTATTAACTGCTTGAACACCCCAAACATAATACTAAGAAATAAAATTCCTATATATCAACTATTAATATTATCTTTATTAATCCAAATATCATATGTAAACTAATCTTTACTTGCATTGAGTTACTCAACAATTAATTTATTTGAGAGCAATATTCTTCTTTACTTACAAAAGAGAGCATCGCTCTAAATATCAGAAAAGTAAACTAAGATACAATATTCTAGGGAGCTATCTTCCTCCTTCCTCTGTTTCTAAATATCAGAAAAAGTAAACTAAGCTATCTGAACCATTAAACAAAAAGTCTCACCAATTTGATTTATCTTAAACATACACTTATCATTCACTGAGTCTGAGCCAAGTCCTAGGCATATCTATTAGGCGTGACGGCCCTGATTTCAATCCCCTGGAAAATGAGACCACCCTTCCAATTACCGGTATCTATCTCGAGAGCAGTCATTTCCAATTCCCCATCATCAACGCATCCCTCATTGAAGAACTCACCCAACTCAACCTCTAACCACCCGTCTACTCTAGCCTTTGGGAACATCTCGTCTTCAACTAGTGTAGATTGTTGCTCTGGATCCAAATACGCAGTTCGCATACTACCATCAGTTCCAACAAGTCCAACACTAAGATTCACAGGATAATGGTCAAACCCATAAACATCATGTACTTCGAAAACAAGGTAAGCCTTGTAGAGTGTCATGGGTGAAAGCCAAGAGATACTAATCCTTCAACGGATTTCAAACCAACAAACACTCAGGAGCTCCGGTACCTCATCAAACCTATTTTAATATCAAAATATTTTAAGTGATAACAAAAATAGAAAATGAGTTGCTAAATAAAGGAATGTGAAGGGAAAGAGGAGTTTTGGATTATTGATATGAATAGTAAATTTAGATATTTGAATATCTTATTCGTGTGAATAAAATAAATTCAGATAACAGATATGCAATGATGGATACCAATGTCAATTCTGAATCTACTGTGAATATTCTCAAATATCAAATATCTAAATTCTCGAAATGTATATGAGATATTCTCAAATATCAAAATATACACTATTCATTTTCATCCCTAGATCCAACGATGAGGAGGAGAGATAGACCTGGCCTCGGGTGTAGAAATCCATCTCCAATAATCTGGGGTATCACTCCATATAATGGAGAGTCCCTGGGTGACAGCATGTAACATTTCTTCCCACTCTCTCTTTCTAGCTAAAAACTCTGTTTCATCAATACCAACCAAGTTATATGTAAAGAACAAAAGAATTAAAAATAGATATAAACAACACATAGGAATTGTTGAGAAAAAGATTCAAGCAACAATGGCAAAGTTCATAATTAATATGTCAAAAGCTTCTCCAAAGTACTTTCTAAGCTTCTCCAAATTATACCATGAATCTTGAATATTTATATAAAAAATTCCAAAGGACTTAGTAATTATATTTTAAAAGAATGAAAAGGTAAGACATGACAACGGACCATGGTCCCATTTCCAACATTTAGGTTCGGGTTGAAATTACTTTTAGGTTCGGATTAGTTTAGATTCAGGCTCTTTTGAATTTAAAATTTTTTGGGTTGAGAATTTCTCGAATTCGAATTGGTTCAAGTCGGATAAATTTAAACAAATTCAAATAATTATGATGTCTTATAAGTTATATTTCAACTAAGTAATCTATTTTATGTTTACATGATCTTAATATAATACAAATTAAGCTTCATATAAAACAAAATTTTATATAGATGTTTTATTTTAATAGAAATATTGTATATAACATAATTAAAAATAATTTAATATATATAATGTTTATGATTATATAATATATAAGAATCTTATAAATATAATTAATATTATTATATGATGTTATTTATATGAATTTGTATGAAATATTTTTTTTGTTTAGTTGTATGTAATATTTATGGTTATATGATATGTATATAAATTTTATTTGTTTGAATTATTATCTAGAATATATAAAGCATGAGTTGAGAGAAGCTTTTAAATTGACAAGAAAACAATCTTTATTATTCATTAAATTATTAAAATGATATTTGAATAATTTTTATTTTATTATTAAATTTTAAATATTAAAAAATATTTTTACATGCTTAAGAATAAAAAGTCTTGAGTAAAATAATTAAAAAAATCAATTAAACTAATAAAAAATGCATTCAATTGACAAAAAATTACATTAAAATTATTTTATATTAATAGCGAATGTTTTCAAAATTTGTTTAATTTATAATTGAATATATGGTTTATATTTCAGTGGTGTAAGAAATGGTGGTTTTGGAATTCCATTTTCGATGTTTGAGTCCTTAAATCTTAAATATTATATAATAATATTTACAAGGTTAGTGTAATGGTTAATTAAAGTTTGGTCCCTTAATTTTGTCAAATGAATAGTTAATTAAGGTACAAAGAATAAATTGTCAAAGTTGTAAAAGTTTATCGCTATAGATTTTTCAATAACTGAAGGACCAAAGGAGGAATTAGCCCCTTTTTAATGTGACAATCGTGGCGGATATTCGTTGGAATGCACCAAAATTGTTAATTATGTTTAGCATTAACTTAATTAAGATTTGATTAGTTAATTATGTTTAATTAAAGGTTAAGAAAGTATAAAAGACAAAAGTTAAAGAACAATACATTTTCATGTTCTTCTTCTTCTTCGCGAGCAAAAAAGAGAAAAAATAGGGTTTGGTAAGCTCAAACTTTTGATTATTAATAGGTGAGTTCAATTTAATCATTTCTTTGTAATTTTTATATTTTTGAGGTAGTGGAAACTTAATTTAGCTAGTTCATGTATCAATTTGTAAAATTGTTAAAGTTTATAAAAGTTTCTATTGATAAATTCTTGAAGCAATTGATATTAAATTGTTAGATTTTAAGTTTAGAAGTGAAAAAGATTAGATTGTAAAGTATAATTGCAAGTTATTGAACATAAGAACTAAAGTGTATAGATTTCGAAATTGATGTGAAATTTTTGTAATTATACATAATACAGGATTATTGAAGGATATAATTGAGATTGGTTTCGAAATCGAAGCTCAAACTTTAAAGATATTATAATTTCGATTTTACAGGCTAAACTGAATAAAATGTAAAACTTTAAAGACATTTGAAAAATGAAATTGGATTGATTCATGTATTTGGTAGGATATTATAAAATTTTTGGGAATTGATAAATTGAATTGAATTATTGTTTAGATCAGGAATTTAGCCAAACCAAAGATAACCGAGGAAAAGACAAAATTATCAATTAGTCCTTACAAATTCAACTTGTTTGTTGATTTGACTAATTAAGTTAAGTCAGATCAAATTTGAAGCTCAGACTATCCCATTTTTGATTCAGTCGTCTTTCAAACGTTTTAAAATTCGGTTATGTGGCATGTACATATGTAACACTCCTTATTTGTATTCAACGCCAGAATAGAATACGAGGCGTTACTGGACTTAAACACATACGTTTATACAAAACTAAGACACGAATTTTCGTCCAAATTTAAATCATTCAAACATATGGATAATGTCCCTCATACGGGCCTACGAGGCCCAAAACATGCATCGGGGATGAATTGGAACTAAATCGGGAAATTTTGAAACTCATACAACACTTAAATTTTTTTTCATAATTTAGAGGGTCACACGCCCGTGTAGATAGGCCATGTAGTCTCACATGCCCGTGTGGCTTGGGACACGCCTGTGTCCTTTGCCCGTGGAGCTCTCTGTTTATAAAGTCATCATCATATTAGTGGTACACGGCTAAGGCACACGCCTGTGTCCTCAGGCCATGTGAAGAATTAAATTCTGAAATTTACGTGCAGACTTCACACGGCCAGGGCACACGCCCATGTCCTATGGCCGTGTCCTCCACACCGCTGAGACACACGACCGTGTCTCTACCCGTGTGTTTACTACTGGCATTCTGTTTTGCATTAAATAGGGTGCAGAGGACACACGGCCTGAACACACGCCCATGGGCCAGCCGTGTGTCCCACACAGCCTAGACACATGCCTGTGTGTCTACCCGTGTGGACAACTTTGAGGTTATTTTCCAAGCCACTTGCCACCCACAATAACACATGCACACTCCCCTATTTCAATAACATCCAACAAGGTATATATGAACATTCAATAATCATGAATATGGTTCATACATGGCAACCTCATATCAACTTCTACATACACAAGACATTGACATATGCACATGGGTAATCATATAATCAACATAAGCCATCATTCATGGCTATATACAATTTGAACCATAAACCAATATAGGCCAACACATTCGACCACATTAACAATGACATAATTATCAAATGAAAAGTCCCTATACATGCCATAAACTTAAAATTACATGCAATCACTTACACCCCGTGATAGTTTGATAGTGTGATAGCACTTTTGGCGATCTCCAACCTGAGCCTACTAAATAATCCTATAAGAGATGGGAAAAGAAAGGGAGTAAGCTAATAAGGTTAGTAAGTTCATATGCAATTAATGAACAACTATTGTCATTCAATTATTTTACCCATCCATAAGAATATTATTAATACAATTTGCATTATATATCATAGTTATCACTTATTCATTCATAGTGCTTACTCTTATATCTTACAAACATTAATTTCATGTCCCGATAATAGACTAGTTTATCACATTGTTTAATGTGTTATTTCAACTCTCTTAGCCACATGCACATCGTTTATGAGTAACCATAATTTCCACACATAGCTTGACAATCTTTCACTTATCTATAACCTATATCTTTCAATGTTTTCACATCCAATGAAATCACAATTCAAATATACACATCGTACTATATCATCACATCAATTAAGCTCATAAGCCTATCACATGATTATTTTCAAATCCTATTCATGAATGTAAATCATTAATCACAATGACATCAATATCTCTCAAGCATAATTTATTCTTATACATTCTTACCAAATATTCATCACACATCGAATTCACTTCACATGGGTTCTGTGTACATACCTGTACCACTTGTAATATAGTCATATACTTTCTCATTTTGAACATACCCGTTGAACACTTGGAATACTAATCGGATACACAGAAAGTCTTTGTACAGAAGTGCCACATATGTAGCTAAAGGTATCTCATATCTCATATCACATAAATGCTCGCTCTCGAGCAAATCTCGGGCCTGCTCACACAAGTTGATGGTCAAGACATAACTACGCAGTGCTGCTCACACAAGCTGACAGGTATCCGCAACGGACTACTCAGCCACTGGTAGACATACGAAACCAGCACCCGGATCACATAAACACACATATATAACATATTCTCATGAGCTCATATTCACATATTTCCTAGTGACATGTCACTCGTATCCTATTCTATTCCTAAGGTTCAAACGGGATTTTCTCAATGTCACATCCTCGTCAAACTTGTTCACAAAGTCGTTCTCATCGACCGTAATATTGTTCATACACTTATTATAACAATTAAACATAGAGATTCATACATTAATAAAGCATTAAAACATGATACATCATTTCATTATTTACACATAAACTTACCTCGATATCGAAATGATAAAAAGGGACCTAACCGTAATTTGAACCTCATTTTCTTTGATCTATAACATCACATTTAGCCTAATTATTAATCACATTATTCAATGTGGTCCAAATTCATATTTTGGAAAAATTACTGTAACACCCTTAAACCGTAACTATCGCCGGAACAGATTAAGAGGCATTACCGGACAATACACATCATTCACATACATTTATGCATTCATTATCATAAACCATTCAAAACAAGCATACAAAGCTTTAATCATACATTCGGGACTAATTCGGTAACATATAAAGATTTCGAGCACTTAGAAAATTTTCGACATTTCAAGTACCACACGCCTGTGTGAACAAGCCGTGTGCCTCACACGATTACCAGACACGCCCGTGTCATATCCCGTGTGAAAACAGAGCATACATACTGACTTGTATCACACGGCTGGAGATACGCCCGTATGTCTAGCCCGTGTACCCTTCGAAATGGCCACACACTCCCATGTACTAAGGTTGTATGCCTCACACGGCCACCAGACACGTCCGTGTGTCTAGGCCGTGTCAAAACTATAGGGCATACTACCTTAATTCGAAAGGGTACCCTAGGGGACACACGGCCGTATAAGATGACTGTGTTCACACATGGCTGAGACACACGCCCGTATTTGCAAAGCCACTTTGCCACCCTATATACATAAGCTTTTAAGACCACATTTCATAACCCTATATGCAACCAAAATGTAACGCCCCCTTACCCAAGACCGTTGCTGGAGTCGAGCATGAAACATTACTAAACTTATTTTAGCATTTAAACAAGTTCAAACAATTCTCGTAGTAAACTGTCCATCTGCGTCACAGTCGCTAAAAAACATCATATCTTGAGTTACAAAACTCAAAATCAAATTCTGTAAATTTTCCCTGAAACTAGACTGATATATCTACTTAATAATTTTTTTCTAGAATTTTTGGTAGGGCCAATTAGTACAGTTTATTAGTTAAAGTCTCCCCTGTTTCAGGGTTCGGCTACTCTGACCCTTGTGCACTACGAATCAAATTTCTTCCTTACAGAGATCCAATGACCATGTAATTTGTTTCTATTCAAAATAGACTCAATAAGGAATCCATACATATAAAGTGTGAGTCTTAATTATTTTTACACAATTTATGATGAACTTCTAAATTCAGAACAGGGAATCCAGAAATCGCTCTGACTCTATTTCACCAAAACGAAAATATATCATAAAATACAACTCTTTTACCTATTTTGTTTCTTCCACATGAAAATAGATTCATTAAGCTTCAATTCTATATTTTATTCATCATCTAATTCTATCTATGCTATTTTTAGTGACTTTTCAAACTCACGTCTTTGCTGCTGTGTGATTCTGTTTTATAGCCAATTTCACCATTTTATGGATTTCCATAGATTAGTTAGCACATAAAGCATACGTGTTATCAAATATAATCTTGATTAGCCACTCCAATAGCTAATCATTCTCAAACATTTCCATGCCATCCATGATCCATATTATAAGATTATATACACAAAATGATAATAATGCTATACATGCCATATTCCCAAAATATACAAGTTATTATACCGAAATAGTTTGTTGTTAGTGTGAGCGCGCCTCCGACCATTCCCGATCTCCTAGCCGGCTTGACAAAACTACAAAGAATAGAGAGGAGGGAGTAAGCATAATTGCTTAGTAAGTTCACATGTAAATAGCAAGTAACATAACCATGCAATAATACGAAATCCACATTTGCATAATATCACCAAAGCATTCATATCATATTTCTCATTCATGATCCTACCATATTATTGTTATATTGAAGTCTCAACCCGAGGGTTAAGTACATACCTATACAAATTTTCTCATTAACCACACTTACCAACATGTCACCTTCGTTTTAGGTACTCACCTTATCCATTTAAGATTTACTTGTTGAACACATCGGAATATGATTCGAATACACGGATTTCATACACATAAGTGCCTTACTCGCAGCTAGACAAACTTAATAGCTTGCGAAAATTATGTAGCCAAGCTACCATGTAACCCGCCCATAAGTGAACTCGGACTCAACTCAACGAGCTCGGGCGTTCTCATCCTTAAGTGAACTCGGACTCAAATCAACGAGTTCGGATGCCTAGTTACATCTCACAAACTCAGACTCAACTCAACGAGCTCGAACTCAAATATCTTAGTTACATGTCACTTGTATTCTAATCTATTCCCAAGGTTCAAACGGGCTTTACTCAATAATAACCACAAAGCATAATATTTCATGATATTAATCATCATATCATATAAATAACATTAAATTACTTAAAATGACAATTATGTTACTACATTTACACATGAACTTACCTCGGTACAAAATAAAGAAATTTTGCAATTTAGTCCACAATCTTTTCCTTTCCCCGATCAAGGCCGATTCCACGTCTTTCTTGGTCTAAAATAACACATTTAGCTGATTTAATACTCACATTTATCAAAATAATCCTTAGCTCTAACTTTGGAAAAATTACAATTTTGCCCCTAAACTTTTGCATATTTACACTTTTGCCCCAAAACTCAAAAATAAATTTTTTTTCCAAAATTATTATGTTATATGACATGCTGATCATTTTTTTCCCTTCTATGGAAACATCAAATTCTCACTCTAACATGTAGTTATAAACATTAGGTATTTTTACCGATTATGTCATTTTACTCGTCTTCACGTAAAATCGTTTAGCAAAAGTTGTTTAACACAATTTAAAGCTTCATATTCTACCATAAAACATCAAAATAAACACATTTCACATATGGGTATTTTTCTAAATATAAACCCTAGGTTAAATTATTGCTAGAATAAGCTAAATCAAGTTACCGGGGCTCCAAAAACGTAAAGAACATTAAAAACGAGGCTTGGAATCACTTACTATGGAGCTTGGAAGCTTGAAACAAATCCTAGCTATGGAGAACCCTTAAAATTTAGTCCTAATATTTTTCCTTTTTCTAATCTTTTAATTACCAAATGACTAAAATACCCTTCATTAAAAACTTTGGTTATTTCTACCTATGTATGTCCACTTTTGTCCATGAAAACCTAATGGTATAATTACCATTTAAGGACCTTTACTTCAATTATGCTCTTTAATTAAATTCTTTAACATCTAAAACTCATATTTATCAACTTTTGCAATTAAGTCCTAATAGGCAAATTAGACATGCAATTCATGAAATTTTCTCTCGATATTCTAACACATGCATCTAATAACTCAATAAATTATAAAAATTAATCGGAATAAATTTTTCTACTTCAGAATCGTGGCTTCGAAACCACTATTCCGTTTAGTCCCTAATTCGAGATATTACACAAAACATTACCAAATCAAGCATCATTCATGCTTCAATATCAATAATCATTTCCAAACAAAATTCCAACTCAAACATACTAATTCCATGTACCTAATTCATACCATGAACATATGATTCAAGTCACATTTATAACCATACAACTAACTTACCAAGAAGACCATTTCACTAGGCCACATATATATACACCAAATATACCATTTTTGCATCACATATCATATACCAAAACCAAACCATAAGTTCAACCATAATCAAGCCATATCTCATGGCATGATATACCCATCTCAAAACATACCACATTAATCCTAGCCTATACGTGCCATACTTAGATATATACATTTTGAAAAGGTACCAAAATAATATTTGATATTGTGGTAATGATCCTCGACAATCCCCAAGCTTCTAGTAGCTTCGATATCTATAACACAATGCAAACACACACAAAGTAAGCTTTCAAAAGCTTAGTAAGCCATATACAAATAAACTTATTATTTAAGCATATAAGCATCATAAAATATATATACTCCATAGCCAATTACTATCACAAACCTCATAGTTCATATACATTTCACATATTCCCAATTCATTTGCACATATGGCATATTTTCTCATACTTATATCATATATCATCACTTGCACTTATACTTACTTCTCATTAACAAATGTTGAACACATTTCCACATACCTGAATCGGTTATTCATTTATTCAATCACGTATTTCTCAGAATGCCCGTTGAACTGTACAGAATTAAATAGGATACGCGGATAGCTCAGAAAGCTCATACAATTCCAACGTCCCAGGCGTGGTCTTACATGTAATCAAATATAGATGCCACTGTCCCAGACATGGTGTTACACGAAATCAAATACGATGTTGATGTCCTAGACATGGTCTTATATGTAAATCTCAAATTGATGCCAACGTCCCAGACATTCTCTTACACGATAACACATATCGGAATCCTATGTCATGACATATGTATCCTAACTATTCCTAAGGTTCGTACGAGACTTTTCAGACGTTGACACGCTATAAGAACATTCTCAGATTTCTTGTATTCAACTCAAATAGCTATTCATCACTATTTATTAACAGATAAACAATAATAATTCAATTCAAACACATTTATTTGTCTATTGACTTACATCGTACTTATTCGAACGGATGAAATCAGCTAATCAACGACTTTCGACTTTCCTCGATCTAATTTCGTTTTCTTTGGTTCTTGATCTATATAAATTCAAATTTAACTCTTTTATTCAAAAAAATCATTCAATTCAATCCATATACACATATTTAGGGCATTTTCCAAATTAGCCCTCATATTTTCACATTTTGACATTTTAGTCCCTAATTAACAAAATCACAAAATGTGTATAATTTTATTTTACACATGCTAAGCCGAATTTGACACTAGTTCATATAGGCCCATATATATCATTTATTTCACATTTTAGTTCTTCAATTGTTCATTTTCACAAATTAGCCCATAATAATCAAATTCATCAAAAATCTCAATACAAAACATATTTATCTATCACCAAGCTTTCATATTTCACCATTTAACATCACAAAGCTCACAAAATCAACAATGAAATCTCATGAAATGATCAAAATTTCAGAAATTGAGGCATGGGCTTAATAGAACACAAACCAACGATCTCAAAAACATAAAAATTATCAAAAAATAAACAAAACTCATACCTTAATCAAGTCCTTCAATGGCCGAATGTTAAAACACAATACCCTAACCTTTCTTTCTTTAATTTTGGCAAACCAAGAAAATATGGACACAAAATGCATGTTTTGTTATAATTAATAACATTAATTTACACAATTACTTAATTAACCTTTATAAAATCATTACAATTCCACTAACTAATGTCCATCAATGTCATTTAATTATAACCACGGTCTATTTGCGTCATAAGGACCTCATATATATAAAGACAAAGAAATTTGACACTTTAACAAATAGAACACATCTTTTGCATTTTTTGCGATTAGGTCCTTTTATAAAATTAAACACACAACCGATAAAATTTTCATACGAAACTTTCACACATATCAAATATCATGCTGTAAACATGGAAAATAATATTAAAATATTTTTTAACTCGAAATTTTGGTCCCAAAACTACTATTTTGACTAGGGTCTAAATCGAGCTGTTATAATTACATTTTTGCCCTTAAAGTTTCACATATTTACGCTTTTTCCCCTAGGCGTAAAATGATTTTCAATCAATTTCCTTGCACTTCAAGCCTAGCGGAACCACTTTTATAAGTACAACAGCCCACAATTTCCATTATAAAACACTTCTATGACAAATTTATTACCTTTACAAATTAGTCCCTTTTTAGCATTTTCACTGAAAATCACTTAGTAAATGTTGTTTATCTAACCTAAAATATGCATAATCTACCATTAAACATCAAAATACACACATATTCTTCATGGTTCAAATCCCTAGACCTTAACCATTTCTCAATTTAATGGCAGAAATAAATAAATCATGTTACAATGATCACGAAAATGTAAAGAATATTAAAAACGAGGCAAGAATGGACTTACTATCGAGCTTGGAAGCTTGAACAAACCCTATCCATGGCTTCTCTTGGTACATTCGACTGAATCAAGAAGAAGATGGACAAATTTTTGGCTATTTTGGCTTTGTAATTCTTTTAATA
Organism: Gossypium arboreum; assembly: GCF_025698485.1. NCBI lineage: Eukaryota > Viridiplantae > Streptophyta > Magnoliopsida > Malvales > Malvaceae > Gossypium > Gossypium arboreum. Next base: position 4,331,579 of record NC_069073.1, on the reverse strand, counting down.
ACTAAATGACCAAAATGCCCTTAATGCCTTTCTTTGAAATTTTACCTAACCATGTCCATTTTTGTCCAACAAATTTTCCAATGGTCTAATTACCATATAAGGACCTCTAATTTAAAGTCTCATAGCATTTAGACACCTCTATCATGTAGAGCTCAACTTTTACACTATTTACGATTTAGTCCTTTTGGCTAAACTAAGTGCCCAAACATCAAAATTTTCGAATGTAATTTTTACGAAATCATTGCATGAAATCGTAGACCATAAAAATTGTAATAAAAATAAATTTTCTTACGTCGAATTTGTGGTCTCAGAACCACTGTTCCGACTAGGCCCAAAATCGGGATGTTACAACATAGTTGTTCATATGTGTTAGCTTGGAATGTAGTTTGAATCTTATCTAATGTTTGATATTTAGAAAGGTTAATGCCAACATGTATATGTATGTTTTGGTAACATGTTAAGGATTTGTGAATGGCATTAAAATGGTATGTTTAAGTATGAAATGAAATGGTAAAAATGATGGCATTGGATGGCTAGGTGAATGGTTGATTAAGTTAAAGTTGATTAAGTTTAACTGATATGTTTTGATGCCAAATCATTCCATTTGGATTGGCTGATTTATAATGATTAAATGAAATGCTGGAATGTGTTTTGGTATATTTTTTATAAGAAAAGTTTGGCAAACATGCACCAAATGTGAAATTGGTTAGGTTGACATGGAATAAGTACCAAATGGTTAGAAATGTACCAAATGGTTAGAAATGTACCAAAAATAGATCCACGTTGCGATGTCGGGCGAGGGTTGTCATGACGAGCTCTGGACTTCAGGCTACGACGTGACGAGGAACCCTGTTGTCACAACAAGGCCAAGTTAGTATGTCACGTCGTGAAAAGAAAATCCCTCACGTCACGACGTCGACCTAAAGATTTAAGACTTTTAAAAATTGGTCATTGTTCCATCTCTGGCTAACTTTAGAGCATAAGTAGGTTTGTATAAGACTCGAGAAAGGTGGTGTATCATTACTATGGTTTAAAATGTTTATGTTTGCATGTATTATGTTGTGATTTGAATGTTAAATGTTTATAGTTGCTCCGGCAACAGATGTGACATCCTGTAGTTCAGACCCAACGATTAGGTCAGGCAAGGGGTGTAATAGATTTATTGTTAATTTTAAAGTTTAATATAATTATATAATATTTACAATATATTTACATAAATTAAATACTTATCAGTTTACATTTTATTTTTATTTAAATATTATCATATAATTATATTAATTATTAATGTCTGTTTCATTATAAATTTGGACTTTTTCAAGTTTTAGATCAGATCTATCACAAACATGAGCTCGTATTGATCTCAAGCCCAAGTCGATCTTGGGCTCAAATTAACTCGAGCTCGAGCTTTTTTGGGTTTAGATTTTTCTCGAATTTAGATTTTTTTGAGCTCAGATCATCATAGGCCCGGATTTTTTTCAACACGGATCGTTACGGTCTTAGATCGGCACAAGTGGGCTTTCAAGCTCAAGCTTATTTTCTCAGCTCTACTAAAAGTATATGTTTTTTAAAGATAACTTGACATCTATGAGTGTTGAGTTCTTTATTTTTTGTGACTGGCCAAGTTTCTTGAGCCCTTCAAGATTAGGGAGGAGATTATGGAAGGAATCTAGACATTAAAATGAACCTGGACACCTTTTAATGCCCATAATCTTTCTAGAATCCCCTCTCTAATCTCAAGGTGCCAAAATCATGATTTCCTTAAAATGTAAATGCATTTCAATACCTTTAGTTGTCAATGTCCATTTAGATTTTGGAAAATCTTAACCCTAATTGTTAATTTAAAAAAAAAACAATTAGAGAAATGGAAAATTAAAATGGACTTTGATGCCTTGAGGGTCAAGATTCATTTAAAAATCCTAATCCTAAATGATCTTTTTAACATAATAGAAAATATTTTAAAAAATTATACAGAACTAACCATTCATGGTGTCGAGATCCATTCAAATAGTTGATCTCACTTGTTTATTTCTCATATAAATCTAAAAAAAATTATTTATATTATAAATTATCTACATACTTATAAATCTCTAACCCAAAATTTAAAATTTTGAGATTAAAAGGACATGACTCAATATGCAACAATGGATGAAAATCATGTGTCTCGATGTCACAATACTGTGAGAATAGAATGTCACAATACTGTAGAGTAGAAGCTCACAATCTATTTTGTGATATCTTACATGATTTTGGTTTCTATCACATTTGGGGGTATGACTTTCTCAATATGCAACAATGGATGAAAATCATGTGTCTCGATGTCACAATACTGTGAGAATAGAAGGTCACAATATTGTGAGAGTAGAAGCTCAAAATCTATTTTGTGATCACTTACATGATTTTGGTTTCTATCACATCTGGGGGTATGACTTTTGTGCTAGCATTCATTTCTTCTCTGGTTATTAATTGTATGATATTATCAAATTCGAGCCTATGATAATTTGAGCTCGAGAAAATCTGAGGAAAAATTCTCTCTTTTCCCCCTTTTTTTTTCTCATTTTGAAAAAAAAAGGTGGTAAAAAAATCAAAGTTCACTAAAATTAAATGTGTGCTCCATATTTGACCTACAGGCGGATACAGGGGGGCTTGCAGGGGCCCTATCCCCCCTAAAATGGAAAATTTCTATTTAGACCATTGTTTTTTTTTAAATTTTAAATTAGTAAAGGTAAACTTGTACTTTGGCCCCCCTAAAATTATAAAAATTCAATTTAATCCTTTAAAAATTATAAAGATATAGACTATAAAAAATTAAAATTTCATTTAGCCCCCTAAAAATTTGTTCTAACTTCGCCTCTGATTTGACCCTTTTTCATTAATCACATCCAATGGATAACATTCATCCAAAACATACAATATCTCATCAAAATAATATTTCCAATTTAGGATTCAAGTGAAATGACCAAAATGCTTTCTTATAGAAAAATTGAACAATAACCCCTTTTTACCTCTTATTAGACTTTCTTCACATCATATAAGTACCAATCAAACTCAAACTTTATAAATCACATTTAATTTCTAATATAAGTCCATAGTGGTAAAAAATAAACATGTACGCTTTTCACATTAAAAATGGTAAAATCAAAAATTAATCCATTTACTTTCAAATATTTTCCAATTTAGTCCAAAAATTATTTTCATCACATCGATTCATTTTCCAAGTCATTCTCTTGTCAAATAATCATTAATAACTCACATTCTCTTTTTTTTCAAATTGTATTTTTGTCAAATTTTTCAAAAAATTCAATTTGGTCCTTTTTTCACTTTCACAAAATTTTCATTGATTTCCATCTCTAATATAAATTTTATTCCTTAAGAATTATTTTATTCGACTTAATTCCACATTCTTCTAATATTCACAAATCACATTCACGAATTAGTACCAAATATACCGAAAATTTTGGAGCATTACATATTCAACTAATTCTCTCTTTGGATTGGAATTTGGAATTGGGATAATCAATTGTTTATTATTTGATTGAAATGTGAATTGAGTGTAGGTTAAATTTGAACTCCACCTTTTGCATGTTAAGTAAATAATTTTAAGTAATTTTCTTTTTCATGTTAAGTAAATAATTTTAAGTAATAATTAAAATGATTGTTGTCTAATAGCTAAAATATAACCTCAATTAATTGTAACAAGAAAGAAACGAAAAACTTAGTTTGTACTATTTTTGAAGACTAAACTTCGCACATCTTTCTATGGTTACAAGAATTGACTATTTAAAATATAAAAAATATTAGATTTAATTTACTCTAGTTTAATAATACATTGGATTACACTCGATTTGAATCAATTTTATACCCGCTCATGGCTTAATTTGCTTATGATGTTTATTGAGTACTTACCTTGATCCTTTGTAAGTGAAAGATTATATACGTATGACTTAAATCCTTTGATACACTAAAAATCTATGTGTCTCGAAGTAGTAAGAAAAACATTGGTATATTACTTGATGTAGTTTCACTTACATATAGTGAAATCGTACCTCATATAAAAAGTTAATAATATCCTCTCAGAGAGATTATATGATTTATGAAGATAAATATTACATGTTTTATATGAAATTAAAGAGAGAGAAAAAAAAGGAGGAAACATAATTGAAGAAAAAGGAAAAGAGAAAGTTAAAGGAGTGAAGGAAGAAGAAAATATATCGTCAACGCATAATTCACTGTATCTGAGCCAAGTCCTAGGCATATCAATTAGGTGTGATGGCCCTAATCTCAATCCCCTGCAAAATGAGACCACCTTTCTTCTCTTCGCAATCAATCTGCAATGCACTCATTTCGAGTTCCCCATCATCAACGCATCCCTCATTGAAGAACTCACCCATCTCAACCTCTAACCACCCGTCTACTCTAGCCTTTGGGAACTGAACATCATGTCCATTGTTTATTTGCAAATAGGCACTTCTCTTACTGCCTTCAGTGCCAACAACTCCAACACTAAGTTTCACTGGATAATAGTCAAACCCATAAACCTCATTTGCTTGAAAAACAAGGTAAGCCTTGTAGTGAGTCATGGGTGAAAGCATGGCGATACTAATCCTTCCACGGATTTCAAACCACCAAACCTTCAGAAGCTCTGCTACCTCGTCAAACCTATTTTAACAACAATGGAAAATGAATTGCCAAAGAGAAGTTCTCTTATTCAAACACAGGTATCCATCAAAGATGAATATGCAAGTATTTTCTCTTAAAAGATTTTCAATTATTTTGAATTTAAAATATGGATAAGCATCCTATTGTTATCATTTAGACCCAACCAGCATGGCAAGGAGGAGAGAATAACCTGGCATCGGGTTTAGGCACCCATCTCCAATACCATGGGGTGTCCACACTCCATATAATGGAGAGGTCCCTGGGTGACAGCATGAAACATTTCTTCCCACTCGCTCTGTCCAGCCAAAAACTCTGTTTCATTAATACCAACTAAGTTATATGTAAAGAACAAAAGAATTAAAAATAGATATAAACAAAACATAGGAATTGTTAAGAAAAAGATTCAAGCAACAATGGCATAGTTCATAATTAATATGTCAAAAGCTTCTCCAAAGTACTTTCTAAGCTTCTTACTTCCGTTAGTTCCTTTTTTTTTTTTTTTTGAATTACAGCAAATCCCAAACAACAAATACGATCAGATAAAATTAAACATATAAGGAAATATCAGACAAAATTTACATATAAATTAAAATAATATATCTTAATAATTCAATTATTTAAATTTGTTCTTGTTTTATCCAAATACGCTTTTGGCCTTCAAAAATCAAAAGAAAAAAGAAAAGAATAACCAGATAAAATTCCTTGCTGTTTTTATAAATTATACTTCAAATTCTAATTTGTTCAAAATTTCTTTTAGGTATTTTTATATAGTACTATATAAAAATTCATGTATTTATATTTAAAAATTATTTTTAAAATTAATTTAACACCCACCTAATTATAGAAAATTTAATATTATTTTTAGTGCTTTTATTTCTATCTTTTTCTATCGTCCCCTCTCTCATCTTCTTATCTAATCTTTCCTCTCAACATTGGAATCAATTACCGACAGTCGACCATCGGTGGCACCATCTTCTACTATTTCACCTGCTCCAAAAGCCACTTATTTAAGCTTTTCTTTTCATCTTCTTGTTTTAACCCTTTATTTATCTATTATATGTAAGAAAAATGGGTAAGAAAGCTTCCCTCTCCAAATCACATTTTATAGATCTATTATTAAGAAATGGGTTTTAGTTTTAGTTTTTTTTTGTTATCTTTTAAAAATTGATTGAGAGTTGAAACTGTTGAGAAATGAATTTTTATTCTTTCTTGTTATATTTTAAAATTGATGGAAAGTAGAAGAGAATTTTACGATCTATTATTAAGAAATGGGTTTTAATTTTAATTTTTTTTATCTTCTGGAAATTAATCAAGAGTTGAAAGTGTTGAAAAATGAATTTTTATTCTTTCTTATTATGTTCTAGAAATTGATTGAGAGTAGAAGAGAATGAGGAGTAAGATTAAAGTAAAAACAAGATGGAAACAGAAATGGATTCTGCAATTTATTTTTGAAGCTTTTGAAAATGACTGAGAGTGGGTTTGAAAAAAAATACTGAGCAAAATTAATTAAAACAAAAAATTTCTATTCCGTGTTGATGTTGAATAGCTTAGATTTTTAGATTTTTAACCTGTAAACCCTAAATGGACATTATATTATATAACAATGCTAGGGAAATTTTTATTACAACTTGGAAGAGAAAGGATGAAATTACCTTTCGTCCATCTTCAATGAGAAGGGGATTTTCACAGAGGCTAAGATAAAGTTGTTTCTTGGACGAGAAAGAGAGCGATGAGGGAATTAATGCCTGAGATTGGGATGGCAAGAAGCTTTCCCAAACAGCATCGGATTCAGTAGCCGAATTAAAAGCAGTTGAAACAAGCGACAATCTACAGGCATCTCGAGGGGAGGTCAAGGAAATAATGAGAGAGAAACAATCTGTTGGGAGAGCACCCAGGTCGAGATTGCCGCACATAACCTGTCGCTGGCCTTTTCTTTCGTCCATTTCAGAAACCTCGGTTTTCAGGAGATCACAAGATTCTGTTTGCACTAAGCGATATTTCAAGTCTGAGTACATAAAATCAGGGAAGGGGAAGGCAGTGAGCTTAGCGATAGGGGAGGCGTAAGCACTGTGCTCAGCGATTATGCCATAAAATATAAAAAATAAAAATATTCTCCTACTTTTAGACTAGAAATAGTTTTGACGACGAAGCTTGGTTTTAACGCAAGGGAGTAATTAGAAGTGCTTATAGGCGGGTCGGGTCTAAAAATAAGACTAAAATTTTATCTAAGCTAAATTCAAATAAAAACGTTAACGTTAAAACTGGAGCTGGTCTCGACATGTTATTATTAATTTTTATATAATTTTTAAATATATATAATACATTAAAAATATTAAAAATTAAAAATATTTTTAAACAAATTAAAATAAATTTTAAAAAATATGTAGACTTAAATAGCACTAAGATAAATATAACTTAACAAGTAAATACCTCTAAAATAATAACAAAATTAACAAATACCTTTAAAATAATAACAAAATTAATAATAAAATAAGTTTTATACAATATCCAAATAATAACAATAAAATAGTAGCAACATAATAGTAATATGATAGCAAAATAGAAAAAAAATAACAAGAAAATAAAATTTAAAAACAAAAAAATAGCATTTTTTTTTGTCATTTAGTGAATTAGGGTCGGGACGGGCCGGGCCCGGGCCAAAAATACCTTACTCGAGGCCTGACCTATTTTTAAAACGGGCCTTATTTTTTTTTCCAAGCTCATTTTTCGGGCCTATATTTTTTTCCAAACCCTCTCACATTTTGGGCGGGCCGGGTAGCCCGACCCATGAGCAGGTCTAGGAGCAACTATGTTTTCAGTCTTATACAAGTCTAACATGGGTAGGACACGTGGGCAACAAGCATCGATCATCTTTTGGGGTTTCGTATTTGGTCGGTGATGAGTAATGACCGGGATGATTACCCTTTTCCCCACTGACGTGGCTTTTCAGACCTATGTAACAACTAATTATGTGGAAGCCGCTGTTGTCAATGCCTGGTATTGGAATGGCAAGAAACTTTCCCAAACAGCATCGAATTCAGCAGCCGAATTTAAAGCAGTTGAAACAAGCGACAATCTACAGGCATCTCGAGGGGAGGTCAAGGAAATAATGAGGGTGATACAATCTAGTGGGAGAACACCCAGGTTGAGAGAGCCGCACATAACATTTCGCTTTCCTTTTCTTTCCTCCATTTCGAGCACCTCGGTTTTCATCAGACCAGAAAAATTGATTTGTGGTAAGCAATATGCATGGTATAGGATATATAGAGGGAAAAGCACTAAGCTTAGGGATGAAGTCATGACATGAGCTAAGTGATTAAGTTGAATTTTGAAAATGTATCTTACCCATTATTTTATTAAAATATAAAAAATAAAAATATTCTCGTATTAAGTTTTCATATTAAAATATAAAAAATAAAAATATTCTCATATTAAGTTTTCATCAGACCAGAAAAATCGATTTGTGGTAAGCAATATGCATTGTATAGGATATATAGAGGGAAAAGCACTAAGCTTAGGGATGAAGTCATGACATGAGCTAAGCGATTAAGTTGAATTTTTAAAATGTATCTTACCCATTATTTTATTAAAATATAAAAAAATATTCTCGTATTAATATTTTCTGCTTTGAGATAGGTTTAGATGGTCGGTGTGTTTATCTGCGGCTAGTATAAAAATATTGGTGGTGAAGAGATTAAATACTGTTACGACATTGTAGCATAAGACAAAAAATAAGTTAAACGTATTGCACCGTCCATTCAAACTCACCCTAAGTTGATTTTGGCTGACACATGATATAACTCAATCAAATGCTTAATATATGACAAGTGCTAGTGCAATGGTAAGACACATTATATTTTTAATAAGAGAACGTAAATTTAAACCTTGATATGATATTGTTAAGAGGGATAACCATAAACAATACTGAACAAGAAAAACTGAACAACGATTTAAATCGAAGTATTTGACAGTTTATGAAATGTAAATTTAAAAACCTTGATTACTCGAAACCAAATCGAATTCAATTTATTTATTTTTTATAATATAAAATAAATGTTTTGCATTTAAAATGGTAAAAAAATTATTGTTTTTAAAAATATTTATAAATTATCAAAATTTTATCAAATAATATTAAAAATATAAAATAAAATTTATTTTATAAAATAAATTTAAAAATTTTAAAAATTTTAATATAATAAATCAAAAATAAAATCGAGTCCAACCAAATTATACCATGAATTTTGAATATTTATATAAAAATTCCAAAGGACTTAGTAATTATATTTTAAAAGAATGAAAAAGTAAGACGTGACAACGGACCTAGATTGTTAGGTTTGAATTACTTTTAAGTTTCGAATTAGTTTAGACTCGAAATAGTTTTAATGAGGTAGCTTAGTTTTAACGCAAAGGAGCAAATATGTTTTCAGTCTTATACAAGTCTAACATGAGTAGGACACGTGGGCAACAAGCGTCGATCATCTATTGGGGTTTGGTATTTGGTCGGTGATGAGTGATGACCAGAATGATTACCCCTTTCCCACTGACGTGGCTTTTTCAAACTTATGTAACAACTGATTATGTGGAAGCCAATGTTGTCACTTAGCAGCCTTTTGGGATCCCATTTTCTTGAATTTTATATCATGGGGATTATTAATTACAAATTCCATCAATATAAAAATAAAATAAAATTACAATAAAACGCATAGATTTGCATCCAATAATCAAATTTATGTTTGGAAATTAATATTAATAGCATAATGTAATATGTACAAAATTAAATAGATAAATATATCATAATATTATAATAAATGCATTCTAATGGCTTATTAATGTATCCTCATTTTCTACAACACATAAAAATATTATTATATTCGTAAAAGAAAATTTTAATATTATTAAACCTTAAAATAAATATTTTATATTTAAAATAATAAAAAATTAAATATCTTGAAAAGTTATTGTATTTTTAAAATATTTATAAATTTTAAAATTTTATCAAATAATATTTAAAAATCATAAAATAAAATTTATTTTATAAAATCAATTTAAAATTAAAAATTAATATAAAAACCGAAAATAAAATCGAGTCAAATTAAATTATACCATGAATCTTGAATATTTATATAAAAATTCCAAAAGACTTAGTAATTATATTTTAAAAGAATGAAAAGGTAAGACATGACAATGTTCTATAGTCCCATACCCAACATTTAGGTTCGCGTTCAAATTATTTTAGGTTCGAATTACTTTTAGGTTAGGATTAGTTTAGATTCGACCTATTTTGAATGCAAAATTTTTTGAGTTAAGAATTTCTCGAATTTAAATTGATTCAAGTCGGATAAACTTAAACGAATTTAAATAATTTTAATATTTTATAAATTATATTTCAAACGAAATAATTTATTTTACATTTACATCATCATAATATAGGGTTTAGTCTTTAACTAAATTGATTCTACACCAGTCGACATACATCTAAGGCTGGGATTATAGCAGATTAATAATTATATATGTCCAATAACAAGGTCCACCAAATGACATAAAATGTGGGTTCTGACAGCAGTAGAACTGGCTTCCATGATCTGACACTAATGATCTATGTTACCTTTATATATGTCATTTGTAGATAAATATTGGGGGGATGAACATGGGGATAAGACAAACAAAGATTGTATATCTGTATATCTGTGGATAAGAGACTGATATTTACCGTGTTGAATTATACTAAAGATTGTATATCTGTATGAACATAGACAACTTCATTCTCTTTACGAGGAGCTGATACATGCATGTTTAAAAGTGAATTGTAGCTTCCTTAACAGACTAACTGCTAGTCAACAAGTAACTAACTTTCTTTAATTGATACTCTAATATACACGGTTTTCCTTTTGAAATATTCTCTTTACGAGGAGCTGATACATGCATGTTTAAAAGTGAATTGTAGCTTCCTTAACAGACTAACTGCTAGTCAACAAGTAACTAACTTTCTTTAATTGATACTCTAATATACACGGTTTTCCTTTTGAAATCTTACGGTAGATGAAAAACTGTTTTTACTTTAGCGTCAAGCTTGTGTTGAATTTGGAATCATCACGGAACTTGATTTTATGGATTTGGTTTGAAATTTATTTTAACAATCAAAATCATGCCTATTTATTTATTTATTTTTTTGCTCTGTAGTCAAAAGTAGTTGCTAACTCCGTTCATACAACTAGGTGAAAAAATGGAAGGTTTTTTAAGTGAGATTTATAATTTTTTTTTAGTGTAATGTTGTCTTTGGGAAATGATTATATGAAACGCTGATATTATGTTATCTGTATCTTTTTTCAATAGTTTAATGCCATATTAGTATTTTCATCCCTAATTTTAGGATAAAATTACTAATGTGATATTAAACTATTACAATTGGACAATATTTCTCTTTCATACAATCATTTCTTTAATGTCTTTCAGAGAAATCTAAGCAAATTTCTTTAAATCGATGTTTAATTGAGAAGAATAACTAATTAATAATGAGTTAATTGCATTAAACACCTTTAAACTATTAATGTTATATTAATAAAAAATATATACATTTTCATGTTCTTCTACTTCTTCACGAGCAAAGAGAAAAAAAAAAGGGTTTGGTAAGCTCAAACTTTTGATTTTAATCATTTCCTTGTAATTTTTATATTTTTGAGGTAGTGGGAACTTGATTTAGCTAGTTCATGTGCCAATTTGTAAAATTGTTAAAGTTTATAAAAGTTTCTATTGATAAATTCTTGAAGCAGTGATATTAAATTGTTAAATTTTAAGTTTAGAAGTGAAAAATATTAGATTGTAAATTATAATTACTAGTTATTGAACATAAGAACTAAAGTGTATAGATTTCGAAATTGATGTGAAATTTTTGTAATTATACATAATATAGGATTATAGAAGGATATAACTGAGATCGGTTTCGAAATCGAAACTCAAATTTGAAAGATATTACAATTTCGATTTTAGGGGCTAAATTGAATAAAATGTAAAATTTTAGAGACATTTGAAAAATAAAATTGGATTGATTCATGCATTCGGTAGGATATTATAAAATTTTTGGGAATTGATAAATTGAATTGATGTAACACCCTTATTTCTTTTCTCTACAATATTCTTTTATTTTCCTTCACTAATATATCAAGAACATAAAACCTTATATAGGAAAACTCTACATTAACATCAATTTCATGCTTTTTCAATAATATCAAACTTAAAAATATATTGAAATCTTGATGTTCTTACCTTTTCTTATTGATTCAAACTTTAACTTGATTTTCTCTCTCCTCCAATTTCTATTTCTTGAATCTAACTTGATATTCTAGCTCTCTATAGTCTCCTTGTCATCTTTCTCTCTTGATGGCTATGGAAATTCTTTTGATTTCTAAGTGAAAATGGTGAATTTTTGGTGGAAGGACCAAATTGTTAAAAAAGTAAAACTTTCTTTCTTTCTCTCTTGTTCTTACGTTGATGCATGGAAAGGAAGGATGATAATTCTTCATCTTTATTTCCTTTTATACTAAATAAATAATAAAAATAATAATGAAATAATAATAAAATAATAATAATAAAATATCTCATTAATAAAATAATATTTATCTAATTAAATAATTATAAAATATCATCAATATCATCATTACCTTCTAGATTTCTCTCTCCTTCTAATTGACCATTTTGCCCTTCATGATCTTTTAAAATTTCATCCTTAAGTCATTATTTAATTTGGTAAAATTGTAATTTGGTCCCTTATAATTCTTCACCTATTCAATTTGGTCCTAATTCATCCATTTTCCTTAGTTTCTATATCATTCCACCCTTAAAATATTTGTACTATTGGTCCTTTAACTTTTTCATATTTACACTTTAACACCTCAAGTTTTGAGTATTTACTCTTAGGAAACAAAACTTTTTTCAATTTTATAATTTAGTCATTTTCTAAATTAAGATATCATAATATACTTCCCAATGTTGTCATAACTCAAAATTTCCCTTTTTGTCGCTTTATTTCCTTATTTTACTATATCAATTATAATATCTTATTGTAGAAATTTTCTGGGTATTACAATTGAATTATTGTTTAGATCAGGAATTGAGCCAAACCAAAGATAACCGAGGAAAAGACAAAATTATCTATTAGTCCTTAAGAATTCGACTTGTTTTTTGATTTGACTAGTTAAGTTAAGTCGGATCAAAGTTGAAGCTCACACTATCCTATTTTTGATTCGGTCATCTTTCAAACGTTTTAAAGTTCGGTTATGTGGCATGTACATAGGTGTTCATATGTGTTAGCTTGGAATGTAGTTTGAATCTTATCTAATGTTTGATATTTAGGAAGGTTAATTCCAACATGTATATGTATGTTTTGGTAAGATGTTATGGATTTGTGAATGGCATTAAAATGGTATGTTTAAGTATGAAATGATATGGTAAAAATGATGGCATTGGATGTGTAACACCCCTCACCCATATTCAACGCCAGAATAGGGTTACAGAGCATTACCGAAATTATAAAACAAATACACATTCAAATAGAGTACATATCACAAATCATTCATTAATTCTTCAATTTCAATCATATTGTCCCTATTACGAGCATACGAGGGCCTAAACTTGCTTCGGAAGTGGTTCAAGACTAAACTGATAACTTATGAAACTTCCACGGGAACAAATGCAAGAATCTCAAAATAGTATGATAAGCCAGTTGGCGCAATTGCTGGCTAGAGAACGTGAAAAAGGGAAGAGCACTGCTGTTAGCTCGGGGAACGATAATGAAAACTCTGCCTATCCTCCAGGCTTTACCTTGACAAACACCCAAGCTCAACCAGACGCGCGTCCACAAGGGGCACCCATTACTATCAGACCCCAACAATATTAGATCGGTACCTCGGTACCAATGAACTACCCGACAGGCTTAGATTCCAATCCGGGGGACAATCCAACCAATCCTGTAGTTCCTGATTTTGAAGAAATGATAGAAATAGAAAAAGTAAGGGTGGAATTGCCAAAGCAACTCGAAGATCGGTACAGGTGGTTGGAAGAAAAACTCAAAGCAATGGAGAATGCTGATTACCATTGCGAGGTTGATGCCAAGGATTTGAGTTTAGTCCCAGATCTAGTACTCCCGCCGAAATTCAAGACTCCAGAATTGAAAAGTATAATGGGACTAGTTGTCCAAAAGCTCACATTACTATGTTCTGTCGAAGGATGACAGGATACGTCAATAATGATCAATTGTTAATCCACTGCTTCTGTCGAAACCATTTTTTAAAGGGGTTGTTTGAAAAACGGGGATCGACTTTTGAAAAACGAAAATGGGAGTCGCCACCAATCTTTTAAAGTGTGATTGGATCACTACATAAAACATTTTGGCCTACGAAATTATGAGAAAATAGGTTCGGGAGTCGGTTACGTACGAGGAAGGATTACCACCCGCGTAACGCCCACAATTGGTACCAAATTGAGTAATTTTGTCTTAATGTAAGATATTTGAAAGAAATTAAAAATGAAATTTCCTTGAAACCGTGATGTTTTGAGAAAAGAATCAAGACTCATTTGTTTTTAAAAGAGTACAAACATCACATCCAGCATGATTGGACATGATATCTTTAATCTTTTGTAACTAAAATCATCTCGCGATTTGTAAAACTTATTTAAAAAGATATTTTGGATAATTAGACAAATAAGAAATTGCAACCCAGTATGTTAGGGCACTATTTCTCGAATTTCTAAGTATTCAAAACATTGCCTTGCTCCTTTTTTAAAAGTTCCTTTTTAATTAAATAAGATATGACTTTTGGTTTAAAAGATGATATGTTTTACATATTATAAGAAATTAAAATAACCTAATTTCAATATATATATGCTTTATCATTTCATGCAAATATAGTAAAGGTGATGATCAAGGATCTAAATTATCTAATATGTTATTATTTCATGCATGGTCATAAATAGCATTATTACATATAAAGTACAACATGGAATATAGTGAATTCAATAGTATAAATTGTATAACACATACATAACAACATTTCATGCAAACATATTTAAATTATCATAATTAACTAATTTTATATGAATATAAAAAAAGAACAAAATGATATATAAAATTTAACATATTAGACAATATTAAATAAAAGGGAATCTAAAAATAAATGAGCTATTAAATGTATTAAATATAAAAAGCTAATTAAAAACATATTGAATAATATAAAAATGGTAAAAGAGAACCCTTTTAAAATGAAGAATACATATATATAGATTATATTTCAAAGCATAATAACTTAGTATGTAAGAAAAATAATGTACTAGATATTGCTATATTTTTTTTAAAAAAAGTGAAGTATGTATTAATAAGTAATAATATATACTTTGTAATAGAAATAAGGTAATATAAGGAAATATAATGTATAATATAATTTACAACTAAAAATATATAATAATATAAATCGTATAGCAATAATAATATATGTAATAAAATATATGATATAATCTAAAGAATATATAAGATAATAATAATCTAATAAGTATTTTCATATAAAAATGTAGCAAAGTAATTAATACATTTAGGAAAAATACATAGTATATACTAAATTTATAAATAAAATGTATAATAATATGATAGATAAATATAGTGAAACAAATAATATATATATAGAATTAAAAAAATACATACATAGAATAAAAATTTATTCATAATTAACATTTAAAATACATATATTCTTTTTTGAAGTATTTTAATTAATATAATGTAAATAGTATATATGCCATATAAAATGATATAATAATACATATTATAACGAAATAAATGTATTTTCCTATTTAATAATAATATAACATACAATTTTAATATAAAATATTAATATATATACTAAATAAATAATAAAATTTTAAATAAATAAATTTAAGGGACTGAAATTTTAAGTAATTGGAAATTTTGGGTTAATTTAAAAATAATATAATTTAAGCTTATTTGGAAATCGGATTAAAACCAGGAGACTCATTGGGCAATTAGCCCTCATCCCATGAACGACACCGTTTTCCAGAACTGATTTAAAATCACCGTGAGGGTCAAATTGAATTAGGAATAGAATATTTGGGCTAAATTAAGAAATAAAATAAAATTAAACTGGAAATACAGAAATCACGGAAGGATCAATCGGGCAATTTGCCCATTTTCCAAAAACGCGCGGATCCTCCCCCGGTAATCGGGTCAATGCGCGGATCTTCCGTTTGAAACGACGCCGTTTAAATGCTTATTGAATTAAGCCAAACGATGTCGTATTACAGGGGCTATATAAGCCAAATTTTAGCCCGAAAATTTATTTGAAAACTTGCCTTAAAAAAATGAGAGGAAACTCTCTGAAAGAGAGTTAAGTGCAGACCCTCGGAGCGCCGTCGTGTCTCCATCATCGGGTCCCCTACGCGCCTACGCGCTGTCGACAATCTCGTCGAGTACGGCGGTTTAAAAGGCTAAAAGCTTTCGTTTTTCTGGGTAAAACACAGGTAACTCTTTTCTTTTCGATTTTTAACAGTTTTTTGCAAAAAACAGAAAGTAAATAAATAGATCCGTATATGTACATGAAAAAAAAAAACAAAATATCACCTCTTGGAAAATGAACGACTGTTTCTTATTTCTTCTGTGAATATTTGTGTGTTCCTTTTTATTTCTTGTTCTCCAAAAAAAAAGATCCCCCCTATTACAACGATAGCACTTAGGCTTTATAGTTACTGTTTACATTTGGTAAGAATGATTTCCTTTGGTTTCTTCTTGTTTTTGTGCTGTTATGTTGTTTCTTTTCCATTTGTGTGTAGGTGATTGCGAAAATCACGGTGGGGATGAAGGCCTCGATAACGGTGGCTTGGACCAGGCATTGATTTGGTGCTTGCAGCGCGATGTTCTCTAACGGTTGGTATGGCTTGGGAGTTGCGGCGCTAACCCTAGCTAGTGTTTCCCGAAACTGAAGAATAGATTGGGCCAATTGGGCCAATTAAGTTTTGGGTTACGGGTATAGGGTAGTTTAGCTGGGTCATGGGTGTAACGGGTTATTGGGTTAGTTTAGTGTGTCAGGGGTAGGACTAGTCTGCTAGGCTTTGGGTTAATATGATTGGGCCTGTAAATGGACTATAATAAAATAAACATTTATTTATTATTATTATTTTTACTTTTGGGTTTTATTTAATTATAGGCCCGGGAAAATTTGGGCTATTACAGCTTCCAAGACAGTCTAATCAAGTCAACTGCCAAATGGTACAACCAACTGATCCGTGCCAAAATTTTACTCATGGAAGAACTTGGCACAGGCTTTCATGAAGCAATATAGCCACGTGATAGACATGGCACCCGACAGAATCACACTGCAGAATATGGAAAAGAAGCAAAGTGAGAGCTTCAGGCAATATGACCAAAGATGGAGAGAGGTGGCAATACAAGTCCAGCCATCTCTTTTGGAGAAAGAAACCACGATACTTTTCATCAACACTTTGAAAGCCCCGTTCATTAACCATATGTTGGGAAGTGCTACCATGAGCTTTTTAGATATGGTAACGTCTGGCGAGATGATCGAAAACGCGGTAAGGAATGGGAAGATAGACGCGGGAGAAAGCGCCAAAAGATCAACCCCTAAGAAAAATGAAAATGAAATGAATAATGTGGGCAAAGGGTATTTCAGATCAGTCACTATAGCCCAGTCAATGGCCGTGATTACGAGCTATCAAAGCACTTCAAGGCAAGGCTCCAACTCGAGACCGAGTATAGAAAGATTCCAGTTCACACCCATCCCGATAACGTATAGGGAGCTGTATCAGAATCTGTTTGATGCGCATGTGGTATCCCCATTCTACTCAGAACCAGTGCAACCTCCATTCCCGAAATGGTATGATGCGAATGCTCAATGCGAGTACCATGCGAGAATAACAGGACCCTCAATTGAGAACTGCACCACATTTAAAAAGTTAATTAAAAGATTCATCAAGATGGGCATCGTAAAATTCGACGACCCATCAGTATCTAATGTGGCAGGGAATCCGTTACCCAATTATTCAGACCTAGGGGTAAACGCGATAATTGAGAGTGGGGGAAAAGATCAAAAGGGATGAGGAGCTACTGTGAGTTCTACGCCGAAGAAGGTCATAAAATACAGAACTGCGCTGAATTCAAAGCTTTGGTGCAGAGCCTAATGGTTAATAAGGAGTTGGAATTCCTTGAACAAGTCAAAGGCCCGAAAGGAATCTTAGAAAATCTGAACGATAATGCTATATCCAAAGAGGGAGCCGGGGAAGTGAATTTATCAGACATTTGCCCTTACATACATGAGAGTGTTTTAAACAATGGGATTGGGGAAGAGATCCCTATATTTTTTAGAGCTAATTCGGAGTAATGTCCAAAACACGCTTATTGCTCTAAGCTTAGGAGCAATAAGCTTCCTTTTGTGAGATAGGCTTATGTCCAACATCTTTATTTCAATAAAATGCATTTTTGTTTCTCACTTCAAGCAAATATTCTTTGATTATTTTCATTTCATTCATAATCATACTATACAAATAAATATTCTTGGATTTTTTTGTTCTTTTGATCTATCTTCGTCCCTATAATGGGTCTCTAGATATCAATGATATGAGCGGCACTTCTATTGACTCATAACCTCCTTTTGAGCAAGATATGTGTGCATAGAAACCTCAGGACTTTGAAGATAACCGATACTGTAGTTTATCTCCTGGTTTGTTAAGGATGGTAGAACAAGATGAGAAATAGATCCTACCTTACAAAGAGTTAGTGAAATCCATGGCCTTCCTCTATGTGGGGCATGGGGCATGGATGTCATTGGGTCGATCTCGCCAAAAGTATCGATTCATCTGTGTAGTTGTCCATTACTTCACTAAGCGAGTGGAAGCTGCTTCATATACTAATAATCATAAAGTCGGCATTAAAAAAAAAAGAGAGAGAGGAAAAAGAAAAAAAAGAAAAAAGGATTATATGTCGATATGGAATGCCAGAAAGGATTGTATCTGACAATGCACTGAACTTAAACCACAATGTGAGTCAGAAGTTTATAGTCGGTTCAAGATCAAACACCACAACATGTCACGGTGTCGCCCAAAAGTGAATGGTTAGTCGAGGCAGCCAAAGAGAACATTAAGAAGATCGTAGGGAAAATGACCGAGACCTACAAAGATTGGCATGAAAAGTCAAACATCGATCAAAACCTCTACCGGGGGAATGCATTTCTCTTTGGTTTATGGCAGTTTCGCCCATGGAACTCGAGATTCCTTTTCTCTGAGTTTTTGGATGAAGTAGAATAGATCTAACCCTATTTGACGAAAAATGTTAAAAGCTATCCGTCATGGTCAAATGTACCCAAAAAAATGACGCGAGCTTACCAAAAAGAGTTCGCCCTAGAGAAATCCATGATGGAGACCTGATATCAAAGAAGATCCTTCCCATACAAAAGGACTTCAAAAGAAAGTGGATGCCAAATTGGGAAGGACCTTGTGTGGTAAAAAAGGCCTTATCTGAAAAAGCATTAATTATTGACCAGAAGGGATAACAAGGACTTGCCTAATCCTTTGAGTTGAAATCAAGAAATATTTTGTTTTAAAAAAAAAAGATGAAAAAAACGGGAGAGGCTAAGGCGAAAACCCGTAAAAGGGCTCCTTGTGACCAAAAGGGTTTTGAGTTGAAAACCTAGGAATGGGCAATTCAAATTTTAATCAAAGGTGGGGCATGCAGTAGTCTTGCTATGCCTAAATTAATAATTAGGAGGGATGCTACACGTTGGGGCATCAACAAAGCATTCTGGATCTTCGAAACACATAACAAGTTCAAAAGGGTCCTCGAGAAGTTTTGTGCAGAGAAACTCATGCTGCGATATCTGGGGCACATATTTTCATCTTATTCATTTTGTATATTAACAAAATTTGCTATCTTGATTAATTTATTAATTTCAAGCTTTTCTCTCAATAAATTCGAGTTCTGTTCATTGTTACAATATTTTTCAATTATTTTTACATTGAAATAACGATTAATGGACTAGTAATATTCAAACAAAAGGAGTTTTGCATATTGCTCTGAAAGGTTTTCTAGATAGTATGAGGACTTGAAACAGGACCACTATTCTGAACTAACCAAATTCAAGAGTTGGAAATATTTGGGAAAGAATAGCCCAATTTGTGATTATTTCTTCGGGGTTTCTGTCAAAGATCCAGCTGAACAAGAAAGCAGCATAGTACGTCAGTGATAAAACCTTGATGAACAACGAGCAATGTCAACCCAAGCACTAAAAGGGGATCATTCTAAAAAACATGACTTTCTGTATTCATGCAAATATCATTCATACACATCTAGTTAGGAGCATTTGATTCATTCTGATCATGACATCCTAATAATTCAGTATAAATAGAGATCCATGGAATGGATACTACAGGTCATGTTACCCAAATATTGGTGTAATAGATCAATGATACAAATCTTATACCCCTGAGTTGCAGTGGCATAGATTGAAGATGATACAAATCTTATACCCCTGAGTTGCAGTGGGATGGATTGAAGATGATACAAATCCTATATCCCTGAGTTGTAGTGGGATGGATGAAAGAAATCACAAATTTTATCTCCCTGAAGTTTCAGTGGAGCATATCGAAGTTATCATGGCGAATCTTATCTCCCTGAAGTTGCGGTAGAGCAGATTGAAGCCGCAAATTTTATCTCCTTGAAGTCGTAGTGGAGCATATCAAATTTATCATGGAAAATCTTATCTCCTTGAAGTTTCAGTGGAGTAGATTAAAGCCACGAACCTTATCTCTCTGAAGTTACAATGGACCAGGTTGAAGTTACAAGTCTTATCTCCCTGAAGTTGTAGTGGGGCAGACTAAAGATAACAAATCTTGTTTCCCTAAAGTTGTAGTGGAACATATTAAAGCTACGAGTTACAAGTCCTATACCTCTGAAATTACAGTAGGTCGGATCAAATCTATCATGGCGAATCTTATCTCCCTGAAGTTGCAGTAGAGCAAATGGAAGCCATTAACCTTATCTCCTTGAAGTTTTAATGGAGCAGGTTGAAGATAGCAAATCTTATCTCCCTAAAGTTGCAGTGGAGCAGATTGAAGCCACAAACCTTATCTCCCTGAAGTTGCAAATGTGTAGACTGAAGATAGCAAATCTTATTTTCCTAAAGTTGCAGGGAAGAAGATTGAAAATACGAGCCTCATATCACTGAAGTTGCAGTGGAGTAGATTGAAGCTACAAGTCTCTTCTCCTTGAAATTGCATTGGAGCGGGTCGAAGCACCATTTCTTATACCGTTGAAGATGCAATGGGATGGAATGAGGCTACTCGAACAACAGAAGCACCAAAGAAGTCAGCGAGACTAGGCAAAATTGGTCCTTTTGAAGTCTTTGCTCCATTCTCGTTACACGATAATGAGCAAAGAGGGGTAGCTATAATAGCCAATTTTGGCCCAGGTCAATAAAACAAAAATAAACCCACCAAATAAATAATAAAAATCCAAAATTTGCAGTCCATTTTTACGAATATCAGGGCCCAATTCACAAATCAAACAACAACCCATTACATAATAACCCAAACCCAATTACATGCCCAAATTAAAACCCTAGCCCACAAAAGCAAACACTATCAGCAAAGAAAAGAAAAAACCTAGCCCTTTAACCCTTCGGCTACCGCATGCTAGGCCTACCCCTGGCCACCTCGCGCGCCTCCCCTCCACATGCCTCTTCCACGCTTCTCTAACAACCACCTGCAACACGCAAGCGAAAGACGACAAATAGAAGAAACAAAAAGACAGAAGCAAAGGGTTGTAATTTCGGCTATAAGAGCCACATCAATTCCTCTGTAATTTTTTTTACGCACACTAAAATCAAAAAAGAAATAGAACCGAAGCTTAAAAGGTTTAGTTTTATTCTTTTTCTCTTTTTTTCTTCTTTAATTTTCTGTTTATCTTGTTTTTTTATTTATTGATTTTCCTTTTGAAAAATCTATTTTAACAAAGAAACATAGACTAAAAAATAAAAAAGGCGTACCTGGGTTGCGCTCCTCTGCCGTACACAACGATCACAGCCATCATCGGTTGGCGGTTGCGTTGGACCACCGAGCGGCCCTATAGGCCGGATAGGGGGGAGTTTTGAAAGGGAGAGAACAAAAAAAATAAGGACTCCCTGTTTCTCTTTAAAAAAGAAGTGCAGAAATGAAGTTAAAAAAATTGCTTTTATAGAAGGCATAAAACGGTGTCGTTTTGCACCTAGGTCACCAGCGCCAAAATGACGCCGTTTAAGGTGACCCGTGTGCGACCCGACCCGCTTCAGGGGGTCCGCGTGTTTCCATTAAATGGGTTATTTACAACCCAAGTCCTTCCACATTTTTGATATTTTTAATTTAATCATTTTTTTATATTTCTTTTATTTTTAAATTGGACCACATAATTTTTGCTTGGTTTTCATTCGGGTCCCTGACTGATGGCTACGCTGGATGACGGACATGTGTCCAAAGACCGGGTTTTTTTCCCATTTGGTCCCCAAACCTTGCGCACATTTTTATTTTCGCCTTTGCGTTCTTATTTTGTTATAGTTTTTACTTCTAATTTTATTTTTGTTCCAATTTAGTCCCTAATCGGTTTGATTTTAGTCCTTTTATTATTTTATTTATTTATTCATTTTGTTATGCATTGTTTATCTTGGATTTTTATATATTAAAATTGGCTTTACAAATTTAATATTTCAAATTTATTTATTTTATTTATTTTAAATATTTTATATATTGATTATCAACTTTTGTATTATTTATCTTAGACATCTTTTAAATTATTTATGTTAAACTGTTTTATATATTTTGCTTATTTATTATTTATATATATATATATTATTTTAAACAATTTTATATATTATTTATTTTAGGTATTTTTACATATTAGTTCTTTTAAACTATTTTATGTATTATTTATTTAAAATTGCTTTATAATATTCATTTCAAATTATTTTATTGTAGGTTGTTTTAAGATATTTTTATTTTTATTTTTGCATTAGTTATTTTAAACTGCTTTTACATATTATTTATTTTAAATATTTTTTATATATTATTTACTTTAAACTTATATATATATATATATATACATATATGATCTATTTTAAACTTCTATATGTTATTTAGTTATACTATTTTATATGTAAGTTACTTTCAAATACTTTTTATTATTATTTATTTTAAGATTTCATGTATTATTTATATTAAACTTTTTATACACATTTTATATATTATTTATTGTAAATTTATTTTATTTTAAACATTTTATATGTTAGTTTGAATTGTTTTATTCTAAACCTTATATATATACTATTTATTTAAAATTATCTTATTATTTGTTTTAAATTGTTTTATATTATTATTTCATTTTTATGTTTGTTAATGTTGATATTAAAATGATGTGCATCGTGTGAATATTGTCATTACATGTTATTGAAATTATTTATTTAACATCTTCATATTGTTGACATTCATTAACCTCACATTTAATTCGTGTTTTATTATTCCATGGTCTATGATATATTTTTGTTTTATCTAGTTTAAATCACATCATGTATTAAGCTCAAATGTATTTATCCAATATAGATGGTTTCATTTGACTCCAAACAAACTCACATTGCGAAGTGTCACACTCGTTATTATTCAAAAAGAAAATCTTCAAAATAAGGCAATATTTCGCGTTTCGGGAATTCAAGAAATCGTATCCTAACTTATAGGGTTTCGATTTTATTGTTAAGCCAATAGCTAAATATCCTTTTAGATTTCAAAATATACACATTTGCAATGAAAATTAAAGGCAAACTTATTCCCGAGGATTCAATATTCGCATCCTAACTTACGGGATGTGACATTTTGTTATATCGGGACTAGAGGACCTTTATGCTCGTTTTAATTTAATTCAAGCATTTTTTAAAATGAG
The DNA here is from genome assembly GCF_025698485.1 of Gossypium arboreum. Lineage (NCBI taxonomy): Eukaryota > Viridiplantae > Streptophyta > Magnoliopsida > Malvales > Malvaceae > Gossypium > Gossypium arboreum. The sequence goes on along the minus strand of NC_069073.1, from coordinate 4,307,956 downwards.
CATTAATAAAAATGGATTGTATTTTAATTCTTTTCAAATTTTCAACATTCGGCATTAGGACATTAATCAATCAGGTACCAGTTTTGGGCGTTACGAGGGTGCTAATCCTTCCTCATAAGTAATCGACTCCCGAACCCGTTTTCTTGAATTTCGTAGACCAAAAAGCGTTGTTTTAATAAATCAAAACAGTTTATTAAAAACAAGCAGTTTACGAGGTGACCCAATCACACCTCATCAAAAAGGATTGGTGGCGACTCCCATTTTCATTTTTAAAATAAGTCGACACCCTTTAAAAAATAGTTTTGACACAAAGTATGCATGGTGGTGAGTAAGAATTACTTGACAGTTTTTAACCATAATTTTATTTTATTTCTCTTATTAATGTTCTACTTTTAGCATAATAATGAACTTGAGCTTTCCATTTTTCAACACCATTTGAGACTAATTTCATTTATAGTAATAATCTCCTAATTTAACCCTCATGTAAATTCAACTTTAAAAATCATCCTTATGGATATTAAAAATTTGTAGTCACTTTTCATATGGAAAGGTAAAATTTTATGAAGGTGATGTGTTAATAGAGTAAGAAAGTAACTAGAAAGTTTAATTGTTAGAAAATGACAAAAATTGTGGAAAACAACCCCTTTTATAATAGTATAAACTCTCCATAACCTTGCATTTTTCAGATGTGGGATTTTACTATTTTAATAAATCTTCACATTGCAAAACAATATTTGATAGTATCTTCAAATTTCAACCTTCAAGTTTTAACAATGATTAAGTCCAAACATAGTTGGAACTTAACCACATTCACAATCGTAGTCATCATATCGATAGGATTCTTAGTGGTAGAAGTTTTCTGGATCTTTATTCTACTATTACAATGTACTTTGCCGCACTTCTGCTTAATTTCCAATTCACCAAGCAACCCTTGAAACTAAATTGTCTCTTTTACAGCCTCTATGATTGCCATATACTCTGCTTCTGTAGTAAATAAGACAACTACTGACTGTAAAGTAGACTTCCAACTAACTGGCTCCTTTGCAAGAGTAAACACATAACTAGTAGTCGATCATTGTTTGTCTAGATCACTAGCATAGCTTGAATCATATCGTCCTACTAAAAAATCAATCAAATATCCATTGTATTATGGATATATTGCAAAATCCATTTCATAGCTTGCTGATGCTCATTTCCTGAATCATGCATATCTCTGCTCACAATTCCAATTCTTTGTGAAATGTCAAATCTTGTACGTACCATAGCATACATTAAGTTAGCGACAACATTTTCATATGATATATTTAATATGTATTCTCATTCTACATTATTTTTTGGCAATATAGAAACATTACGCTTGAAATGAAAAGCAAAGAAAGTATTAAAAGGTTTTGATTTTTCATTCTTACCAAAGCATTTTAACAAAATTTCCAGATATTATTTCTAAGTCAAATAAAGCTTCTTCAAGCTTCTATCTCATGCATTGTCTTGAACTTCGCCGGACTTGGCTTGAGCTTTCCATTTTTCTACACCATTTGAGACTAATTCCAATTATAATAATAATCTCCTAATTTAGCCCTCATATAAATTCAAACTACTCACTGACCCTAAACACATATCTCAAAATTTCTAACCTCAAATTTTAGGGTGTTATAATAATATTTTTAAATGGAACCAAATTATAAAACTATATATACACACACATACATATTATACCTTGAGTAGAAAAGGTGTCGTTGAAGTAATTGCCTCTCAAATATAAGGTTTTAACATATAAGAATGTCTACAAAATTTGTATTAGAGAAGTAGTTTCATTGGTGAACACATATTCTAATATAGCAACCTTTAGCTTTCCCAAACTTCCATTTTCTGAGAGTCAAATTAGTGGTTGGCATCATTCACTAGATATCTAATGGCAAGCAATTAGGAAGACTTTCCTAATTGATACATATACCTTTATTCTTTATGGGCACAGATTCCTTCACCTCATTTCGGATCATGTTAGCTCCTCTATGTTGCTCAAAGCTTCAAATAATTCTATGAAGATCGACAAATAAAATTTAAAATTAAATCACAAAGAATAAATGCAATAACTCAACAATTAATTTGTTTCATCTAAAGGAAGATTAAATATTTTAAGTAATTTCACCTTTGATATTTATTGATCCTTTAAGTTGGTTATTCCTTATCCTCAATGACTTTAGATTGAAAAACCTACTAAGCTGTGTCAGTAAGTTGTTGTGAAGGAGTTGGAATCCAAATTAAGCTCTTCTAAATTGGTCAAATTAAGTGGCCTCTCACCATGTACAAAGCATTTAGATAAGCGGATTTATCACTAATGGAATATTAAATGAGATGTTGGTATGTATATGTAAGAATATGATAAAATAAAACATATCAACACATAGGGAGATTGGAGGCTTTCAATTTTATTATTATTCAAATTTATTAATTTCAAATTAGATAAATATCATTTGATCTCACTTTTAAATATTTATTAATTTGAGTTTAAATAAAATAATGGAACTACATATTTATTTATGATAACTTTATTAATTTAAAAATATTTATATCATTTCAAAATTTAAAGACTATTTTTGTCATTCATACTTAGTAGTTAATATGAAGTTTGGACTTATATATATATATATATATATATATTTGAGCTTATGATTTAGTGGAAAAAGATTATTCTTTGGGAAGGGATTGTATGAAATTGTAATTTCACGTCATCCTTATCCCTTTCCAATATGAGATAAATCAGATTTTTCCTCTTGATTTTCAGTTTTTTCCTCTTGAAAAAAAATTCAAATCCAACTAAAGTGCAAAAAATCAGGAGGAAAAATTTAATTTATTATTCTCTTATTTTAAAGGAATAAGGATGTGGAACTACAATTTCATATAATCTTTTCTCTCTTTCTTTATGCTAATGTTTGAAACAATATGAAATTTTTACCACAACATCAATGGCTTGTTGGACTACAAAAATATAGATAGATATAAATTATATATCTATTAATATATATGCTACAATATGTTTACCAGAACGCTGAAAATTGTAAAGCATTATAAAATGTTTTAATTGGTAATGCATAACATTATATATAGTTTTCTCATAATACACTATGAATTATTACATAACAAAGATATTACATTCTACCTTTAAAAACTTTAAAGCAAATAACCCAAACAAACTTTGAAAGACAATTACATACAAATGTAAACCACCAAAGCAGAAGGCTACCCACTTCTTTTGAAGATGGGAAATCGCAGAAGATTGTCCTCAATAAAATACTGGCAGGTCTTGATGCAGTGTTCAACAAAAGAAAACCATGCTTGTCGCCAATAAGGATTTATATACAGGATGAGAACAATAACCAGTAACACAATTACATAAGAAACAAACACCCAAAAAACATACTTGTCCATCAAACCACATTCTTCTTCATTGTTTGAGGTATTTGGTGCTGCTGTCGAGGGTGAATCAAGGTCGCTGCAATTTTTATTTAGGGGAGGCCCACATAGAAAAGGATTCTCCACATAACTGCTTTCATCAAAGGTTCCAAATTGAGCTTTCGGAGATGGAATACTCCCTGACAAGTTGTTATATGACACATTGAAGACTGCTAAGGTATACAACTCCGTCAATTGAGTAGGGATTCTTCCGATTAGGTTGTTGTGAGAAAGGTCCAGACTCTCAATTTGCTTGAGCTTTGAGAATGTCGACGGTATATGTCCAGTCAAATTATTGTGTGACAAGTTTAGTGATAGAATTTCACTCAAATTTCCAATATCTGTGGGGATTTCACCTGTTAATCTATTACATGATAAATCAATTCCAGACATGTACTTAAGAATGTTCCCTTTGTATGTGTAAGATGCTCTCTTTGTTGTATAGACTACCTTTTCTTGCATCTGATTCTCAATAAAGAGATATTCATCGAATTCAGCTCTTTTTAATGTGGACCACTCAATTTCGGATATTCCAAAGTAATTAGCTCCTTTTATAGTTCCTAAAAATTCCTCCTTATAGGTCTTTGTTGAAGATTTTTCATCATTTGGCTCAAGAGTTAAATGACTTAAACAAGAAGGTATCGAACTAGAAAGCTTGTTTTGAGAAATATCAATGATGCTTAACGAATACAGTTTACATATCTCAATGGGAATTTCTCCAATAAAATAATTGGCTTTTAGAAGGAGGACACTTAAAGCCGAAAGAGTTCCAATCCAGTATGGAATTTCCCCAGTCAACTAGTTTTCACTAAGATCTAAAGTCACCAAGGAAGAGCTATTAAAGAATGCATTTGTCAAGGTTCCACTTAATCTATTTTTTCTCAAATGGAGATGTTTGATAGATTGTGCATTGAAGCAAGATGGTATAGGGCCAGAAAAATTATTTTTTGAGAGGTCCAAAATATTGAGAGAATCCAAATAGCACAATTCTATTGGAATGAGACCTTTGAGCTGATTGTTGGATACTGCCAATGCTTTTAAATTTGACACATTCCATACCCATTTTGGGAGTTCTCCAGACAAATTGTTGTTACTTAAATCCACATCTTTAAGAGAGTACCAAGGGTAGTTGAGATATCAATGCTAGGTATATTTCCATCAAAGTTATTGCCATCTAAATACAACAATTCTAATAAAGATGAGCGAAAGATAGTTGGGGTTATCTTTCCACTTAGATGATTATTTGATAGCCTAAGAAACCTCAACGAGTCACTTTGAGCTAACATTTCTGGTATTCCTCCTGATAGCTGATTATGTGATAGATCTAGTAATAATTCTCTAGTACCCAAACAAGGAGGAATATTACCTTGAAGGAAATTTCCTGATAGGTTTAACCCAAATAGTTGTGGAAAGATTGAACAAATGTTTGCTGGAATTGGACCTTGTATTTTGTTGTCAGATATGTCAACAACTGACGTGTTTGGACTCGGATGAAATGGAAGATTGAGATGGCCCATAAAAGAGTTACCCTTTATTAAAAATTCATCCATCTTGTATTGTTCTCCAACAACCAAAAAGGAATCTTCCCTCCAAAATTATTATATGAAAGATCAACCACACTCAAGTCATTTTGGTAATAGAGGAATTTTGGAATTTCAATGTGGAGTTCCTTTGTTTTGCAATTCGACAAATGGAAGGCATTTAGTTGGAACTTTGGGACCCATGTTTGAATGGTAGGCTCTTTGACTAACTTGTTTTGACTGCCGAAGAGGACTTTGAGGTGTGAGTGGTTGGCAAATGATATGAAAATGGATGGAACTTCGAATAGGTTTCGTGAAAGAAAAATGGATCTAAGCAAAGTGAGATTGGCTAAAGCAGTGGAGGCACCTTTCCCGGTGAATTGATTATCGGAAATATCCAAATAATGAAGAGATGACAAGTTAGCCAAACATGAAGGGAGTGTTCCCTCAAGAGCATTTTCACTAAGATCCAACAGCTCAAGCTTTTGTAAATCACACCACCCTGTAAAATAAATTTGTGCAAGTTACTTCAATATTCTAAGAGGATAAAAAAATAGTTAATCAAGAGGTTTTCTAAATTATTATGTCATAATTATTAATTTACCTTGCGCAGGTAATGTCCCGGATAGCCCACAACCTCTCAAAGACGAAAATTTAAGAGAATCCAATACACCAATGCTTTGAAGAATGTTGTTGTTGAGAGATGATCGATCTAGCACTAATCCCTCTATTTTGCTCGACACATGCAATTGATCTTTACAATGTATAAGAGTTATTTAAATGATTGATTTTAAGTAAATAATATTTTTAAATGGAATCAAATTATAAAATTATATATTCACATACATAAATATTATACCTTGAGTAGAAAATGTGTCATTGAAGTAATTGCCTCTCAAAGATAAGGTCTTAATAGATGAGAATGTCTCCAGAAGCGGTATTAGAGAAGTAGTTCCAACTGTGAACACATAGTCTAATGTAGCAATCTTTAGCTTTCCCAAACTTCTATTTTCTGATAGCCAAATTAGTGGTTGGCATCAGTTCACCAAATATCTAATGGCAAGTAATTAGTAAGACTTTCCTTAGTTGATACATATACCTTTATTCTTTATGGGCACAAATTCCTTCACCTCATTCTTGCTTATGTCTAGCTTCTCTAAGTTGCTCAAAGAATCTAATAATTCTGTGAAGATCAACAAATAAAATTTAAAATTAAATTACACAGAACAAATGCAATAACTCAAAAATTATTTTGTTTCGTTTAAAGGAAGATTGAATATATTAAGTAATTTCACCTTTAATATTTATTGATCCTTTAAGCTGGTTATTCCTTATCCTCAATGACTTTAGATTGGAAAACCCACTAAGCTGTGCTAATAAACTGTTTGTGAAGGAGTTGGAATTCAAATTAAGCTCTTCTAAATTGGTCAAGTTAAGTGGTCTCTCACCATCTACAAAGCATTTAGATAAGCAAATTTATCTCTAATGAAATATTAAATGAGATATTGGTATGTATATGTAATAATATGACAAAGTAAAACATATCAACACGTACTGTAATCACCAAAATTTGCCCGGATTATTAAAACTAAAAGTTAATAGATAAATAATTAAATATTTATTTATTTAAACAGTCCATAAAAGTCTTTTTACAAAAGCCCAAACACACGGACCCAATAGCCAAATAGCCCGTTACATTTTCGGGCCCAAACTACCCAGCATACCCACAAACGCCCGCGACCCAATTAAAATTAGCTAGCCCAAATTCAAAAGGCCCAATTGGTCCAGCTTGTTTCACCAAGGCAGGAAACCCTAGGGTTTCTGCCTTTCCCCTCGCGCCGCAAGCAGAAGCTTCCAGAAGCAGTTTCAATGGAGGCGACTGCTCGTCGTTCACGATGGTTCAGCAACCCTCCATCAGCGCCGTGATCAGTGCACGCGTCTACACCGGCATGGTCACTGCCGGATCCCTCGCTCGATTGCCTGCAAGAAAAGGAAACAAACAGCAAAAAAGCGAAAAAGCAGAATGGAAAATGGCAAGGAAATCGTAGCACATCAGTCAAAGATACAATAAGAATCAGAGATTTCTTTCCTTATGTAACAAATTCATAGGCTATAAAAAGCCCTTTGTAACTCTTGTAACAAGGACACACAGACACAGATACTCATACAGAAATAAAAGAAAATACAAGCAGTTTCAAAGAAAAGGTGATTGAACCGCATATTTCTTCGCGTAGCATATATGTTTGTACTATTCTAGCAAAATCTAGCCTACAAAAATAAAAAGAAGGGGTTTACCTGATAAATGACGAGGGAAAGGAAGGGTTTTTAAACCCTAACCACCGTGTACGGTGGTCCCAGGGGCGGCGCGTGGTAGCGTGATCAGCCATGAGGCGGCGAGGCGGCGAGCCCGAGCCTCTCTCCTTTCTCTCTTTCAGAGAGAATTTTCATTTTTTTTTCTAAAAACGACTTCAAATGATTTTAAGGCTGAGAAATTGGCTTTTATAGCCTTTGCAAAACGGCGTCGTTCTGCGACCCCCAGGATCCGTGTGTTGACCCGATTACCCGGGGAGGATCCGCGCATTTTTTAAAATTGGGTTAATTGCCCAATTGGTCCTCTCGCAATTTTTACACTTTTAATTTCATCTTATTTATTTGTTTATTTGGTATTAACATTTTAATTCTGTTTCAATTCGACCCTCCCAATGATTTACAATCGTATTAGGGGAAACGGTGACGTTTTGGGAATAGGGCTATTTGCCTAATGACTCCCTTGATTTCGCGAATGTTTCAAATTGGGTCTTAATTCAGTTTTAGCTTTGTGAATTTGTCCTATAATTTTGTTAAACATCAAATTTAGTCCTATATTTATTATATTATTCTATATATATATATTGTATTATTTATTTATTTTAATTTTACTTTTATATTACATATTATAAGAATTATTTTTATGAGTGTTATTTTTAATTATATTGTTATTACTTATTATATATATTATTTTCCTTAAATTATTATTTTACATCTTTTATATTTTATTATGTTTTCACATATATTATATTTATTAATTATCTATACATATATATATATCGTTTTATATGTTACTTTATATCTATTATTTTTCTTATATGTTATATTACATTTTATTATATAATCTTTATTATGTTCTATTTTCATATTATTTATTGTTTTTATATCATGTATCGCAAATTATATTATTATATTATTATTTTAAAATGTAAAGCATTATTATTAAATCATATTTTTAACCCACACTCGTATACATATTTTTATTAATTAATTATTTATTTACTATATATTATTTCTTTTAAAATTAATGTTGTTATATTATGAAATCTTTTACATACTTCTAAACCAATATATTATCATATAATTATTATTCTTTTATTATATTATCTATTAAATATCATTTTAAAATGGTTATAAAAGGTCTTGTTTTTTAATTGTATGTATATTTTGTTAGCAATTAATTACTTTTTTTTTGTATATTAGTTTCTTTTCATGTTTTATATTGTATGTATCATGTATGTGTTAAGTTTATTTTATTGTAATATGCACTATATTTCTTTTATTCAGTATATCATACATTATTTGGTTTGTGTTTTATATATATCGGGCATCATTTAAGTATTATTTCGTGTGTTCATATACTTTGTTTATTCATTTTCAATACATGTTATGCATATATCTTTGTTTGCATTTTTTTGCTTCGTATGTATTATTCTTTATATCATAATATTCATTTTTTACTTAGAACAATAATATATTATTATGATTTATAATGTAATACGATTTTCCACGCATCATCTTTAAAGAGACAAAGCTCTAAAATTTTCAAAAAAAAATAAAGGCAATACTTGGTGTTTGGAAATTTCGAAAAAAGTAGTGCCCTAACTTATTGGGTTGCAACTTTTCTCGTTGAGTTCGAATAGTCAAGTACCCTTCTAAGTTTTTAAGATTTTCAAAATACGAGCAACTGTCTTGGAATTTCAAAGCGTTGTGTCCTAACTTATTGGATGTGGCGATTTGTCGTTTCGAGATAGGAATTTCCAAAAGGTTAACTTAATGTCAATGTTTTGATACGAGTGAACCCAAATTTTCAAAATCAAAGTATTTTAAAGAGGATTATATCTTAAAAATTTTTAAATTTTCGACATTAAAGACATTTGATAATCAATTAGGTACCAATTTTTGGGCGTTACGAGGGTGCTAATCCTTCCTCGTACGTAACCGACTCCCGAACCCATTCTTTTATTCCGTGGACCAAAACTAATGATTTTAAAACAAAATGTTTTAAAGGTGATCCAATCACACCTAAAAAGATTGGTGGCGACTCCCGTTTTCGTTTTTTAAAATCGATTCCCATTTTCCAAAACTCGATTTAAAAATGGTTTCGACAGCTTGGCGACTCCACTGGGGACTAATAAGAGAGTCAAGCCGTGTAATTGATTATCTCTTGTCTTAATGTCGGAAATTAAAAATTTTAAAAATTAATCTTCTTTGCATTACATGTGTTTGTGTTCTTGCATGTGTTGCTATATTCTAATACGTATTGCATTTGCATGACCGTTGTGGTCACACCCTTAAGTGGGAGTGAGAAGCTACGCCTTCGTGAGGTTTTCGCCTCCGTGCAGGATAGTGGATCACTTTCGGGATACATCCGTACCTATGGTTTCGTGAGATTTTCATCTCCGTGTAGCCTTAGGGAAATGTGTCCCCCTGAACTGAACTCGATTCAAATGAGCCTATAATGGATGAGGATCGAGGAATCTGTTGGTTCAGGTACCTCAACTTTAGAACTAAACCACATATAGAAGGACCGTAAGAGCTCAACCTAGATAGAATTATACCGTAATTATTACCCTTGCAGGTTATTTTTGAGTTTATTGTTATCATGTGATACTAACTATCTCCTTTCTTTTGTTGCATATCATTTCGCATTTAAAAGGTATCGATTTTCGGTCAGTTTCTAAGTTAGAGAGTTTTATTATGGAGAACGGACTTCTTGATAGAGTGAAAGACAACGCTAGCGTCTATATATAGTCAGAGCAAACTTAGTTAGTAAAGGAAAATAGTCTAGCCATGGGATATGTGTCGAGTGTCGACTACATTCAGTATCACACAGGATAATCAGCATGAGTTAAAGGAAATATGGGATCAATGGGGTAGCGAAGCCAGCGGTTGTTCTACAACAACCATGGGGACTTGCAAGATTTGCTTGACTTGGGAATAGACGAGAATTTGTTTCGCCATCACTCAAGATTGGAATCTTGTATACGATTGCTTTACGTTTGGAAAAGCCTATATGGTACCGTGGTGGAGGAATATTCAATTTTGTGGCGTTGTCCTATGATTCAAGTTGATAAAGTTTACTCAAGGGCTAACTGTATTCCAACTTTTGTGAGGAAGTTGATGAATGTCATAGGGAGAGGGAGTGAGCTAAAATGGAAAGAACAAGAGGGAAAAGGGGCAGTCTTGGAATTCCTGTCTCTTCCGCCACTACTGCGTCTTAATGTTGTTTCCAATCAAAGCAGAATTGGATACGAAGAAGATTGTTCGACACTCTATGGCAAGGCGTGCTGCAGGGCAAAAGGTAATGTACTCACCAATCATTTTAAGGTGAACAAGAAGAGTATTGATGGACATTTCCACCATTACAACATTTCTCTTTCATAGGAAGATGGTCGATGGTAAGAGTGTTGGAAGAAAAGTGATTGACAGAATGCATGGACCTACAAAGGTGAGTTGGATGGAAAGAATTGTGCCTATGATGGTAAAAGGCTTATTTATTATAGGACCAAACAACAAGCATGAGTTCACTATGTTGCACTTATCAGAGATAATGGAAATGCAAGCCCTGATGATCTGTCAAAATAGACGCAAAAGAATGAGATTAAAGAAGTCCATATCATTTAAAAGACCTCTAAAGTAGAGATTAACTATACTGAGAAGATACCCTTCTAAGCATTTCAAAATGCTTTGTGTGGACAGGAATCTGAAAGCTCTCAAGAAACCCTAAAGGTGTTGGATATCATTTTAAGGTAGCATGTTAAGCAGGAATGCCCACTTGTTTGCCAATCTTTCTTTCAAGATAATCAGAACAACTTCACAGACATTGGAAGAGGTGTCCATAGATGTAGGGATTATCTTATGGGTGAAGCCTTCATAACCTATCATTAAACATTTACATACTCAATATTAAACAATGAATTCATTCAAAATCTATAACAGTTTCAAAAACGAAGGTACGAGTTAGCTAGATTAAGTTGCAACGAGCTAAAAAACATAGAAATCATTAAAAATCGAACTAAAATCGTACATTAATTGACAAATGAATCTTGGCCGAATATAACCCTAAAAATGGATGATTTCTTTTGCTCAAAATTAGTTTGGGAAGATGAACAAATTATGATTTTGTTTGTTTATTTTAATTAACCTTTAATAACCAATTTACAATTTTAACATTAATGAGCTTTAATAATTACAATTATACTTAGCCATTATCATCCACTAACCCTATAATAGTCTAATTACATCTTAAGGACCTTCACTTTAATCAACCATAGCAATTAAACACATTTAACATATAGAATGCCACTTTTGCATTTTACGCGATTTGGTCATTTTTCTCAAATTGAGCTATTAAACAAAAAAATTAGCTCACAAAATTTTCATACATGAATATTCACATGCTGTAAATACCAAAAATAATATTAAAATAATTTTACAACCTCAGATTTGTGGTCTCGAAACCACTGTTTCAATTTAGCTAAAACTGGGCTGTTACAAAGTCAGTCAATAGGAAAGGAAATTTCGAGATGCTCAAGCACAAGAAGACGTTCTGCAAGGGAGTGTGGTAGAAATTCAAAATGAGTAGGTGGCGTTAAAAAATGGGGTGTCAGAGTTAGAAAGATCCCTATATCAGTATCGTAGTCGTAACTCTACAATCAAGTTGAAGGCTAGTCGGAGCAAAATTGAAGAGTTAAAAGGAAAGATAGAAGAACTCGAAACCTCACTACAAAACTGTGAACTTCAAGTTGAACTCCTGGAAGCAAATAATGAGTAGTGGCAACAACAGCTTCGTTAATCTCAGAACCAGGTCAGTGATAGTGATTACATCATGAGTGCAGCTTTGGCTCAAGTACAAGAGGTGGCTATCATTTACAAACCTTAGCAGTCTAGGCTGATGTATTGAGTTTGAAATATGAGTCAGAGTCAGATTGAGGCCGAGAGTTAGCTTGGCTTCTTAGGAAGGTCAAGGCCTTAAGTATTAGGGCAAGGCCTTATATGTAATCCGTTTTATGTAAAGAAATTTGTTTTCTAGAAAAGTTACTCTAATGAAATTGAATCAAAATCAATGCCTTTTTTGTATGCATTTCATGCATTAGCATTACATTGCATCATGTGTATTAAATCTCACAAAAAGATCCTAAAATCATGGCAGTTACCCTAAAATATCGTTACGGTACACGAGGAAAAACTAAAGCAATGGACCAAAGGTTGGAAAGATTAGAGTAAATGCAAAAAGAAATGCAAGATTAGTTGCAAATATAGATGCAAAAACAATTGGCCAGAATTCAACAAGACATGAGGGATCAGATGCTAGAATCCCAAAAAGATATGATGAGCCAATTAACCCTGTTGCTAACTGGAGGGCTAGAAAAAGGAAAAAACCCTATGGTTAATTCCGGGGATGATAACAAGGACCCTACTTATCCTCTAGGCTTTACCCTAATAAACACCCAAGCACAACCAAACGCATATCCACAAAGGGCATTCGTTAACATTAGGCCCCAATATCAGACCAGTACCTCGGCACCAACAAGCTTCCCGACAAGATCAAGCTCCAACCTAGGAGACCATCCAGCGAATCCTGCTGTCCCTAATCTTGATGATATAGCAGAAATAGAAATGGCAAGAGTGGAGCTCCCAAAGCAATTTGAAGACCGATGTAGATGGCTAAAGGAGAAATTTAAGGCATTGGAAAAAGTTGATTACCATTGTGGAATTGATGCTAAAGAATTGAGCCTGGTTCCAAATCTAGTGCTCCTGCCCAAGTTTAAGACCCCGGAGTTTGTGAAATACAATCGGACTAGCTACCCTGAAGCTCACATTACGATGTTCTATCGGAGGATAACAGGGAATGTCAATAATGATCCGTTGTTAATTCACTGTTTCTAAGATAGCCTGACTAGGGTTGCGGCCAAATAGTATAATCAATTAAGCTATGCCCAAATCAATTTATGAAAGGATCTGGCACAGGCCTTCATAAAACAATATGTCCACGTAACAGATATGACACCCGAAATTATCACACTGCAAAACATGGAGAAAAAGCCAAATTAGAGCTTCAGGCAATATGCTCAAAGGTTGAGGGAAGTCGCCACGCAAGTCCAACCACCTTTGTTGGAAAAGGAAAGGGCAATGCTCTTCATTAATACTCTGAAGGCTCTATTCATTAATCACATGCTAAGAAGCACAACTAAGAGTTTCTTAGACATAATAATGTCTAGTGAGATGATAGAAAATGCAATAAGGTGTGGAAAAATAGAACAGGGGAAAACGCCAGGAGAACTGCCTTGAGAAAAAAGGAAAATGAGGTAAATAATGCGAGTATATATGACAAGGGTTATTCAAAGCTGATTACCGTAAGTCAACCAATGGTAGTGATTACTAGTTATCAAGGCCCCCCCAAAATAAGAATCCTACACAAAATAAAATACGGAGAAACTCCGATTTACGCCCATCCCAATGACGTATAGGGAGTTGTACCAAAATTTGATTAATACACATGTTGTATTCCCTTTCTACCTAAAAATTATGCAGCCTCCATTCCTCAAATGGTACGACACAAACGCCCAATGCAAATACCATGCAGGAATTACAAGACACTCGATCGAGAACTGCACCACTTTCAAAAAGTTAATCAAAAGACTCATCAAAATGGGCATTGTGAGATTCGATGAGCCATCTGGTGTAGATAATCTGTTACCCAACCTTTCTGAAAAAGTGGTCAACACGATAATCGAGAATGCAGGGAAGAGAATCAAGATGAATATAGCAGAAGTGAAAACCCCACTGAGAGAGGTTTGGAAAAAAATGGTAGAAAGTGGATTAATCACACAGGATTTAGAGGGGAAATCACGAAAAGTAAGGAACTACTGCGAGTTCCATAATGAAGAGAATCATGAGATTCAAAGATGTAGTGAATTCAGGGCCCTAGTACAAGGTCTGATGGACAATAAAGAGCTAGAAATCTTTGAGTATACTGAAGGCCCAGAAGGAGAAGATGTATACGCCTCAGAAGAGGGGTCAATAGAGAAGATCTGTAAAGTCAACCACCCAATGGTTATCATTTCACGACCAAGAAGCAGTGAAACTAGATACAAATTGCACAAAGAGTCATAATCTAGAAACTTGTAGCCTTTCCTTATAAGGACAGAAAGAGGGTTCCCTGGAATTATAACTACAACATGACAATCCCGGGAGAAGAGAACCTAATTAGCGCTTTAGAAGAAGGTCGAGATGTGGGTTTCTACACGCGCAGTGGGAAGCGCTTAGACCCATCAAATGCAAAAGCTGAGCCCGTAAAAGGAAAAACCTTGGCGGTTGAACAAAAGAAAGAAAATGAAGCCAGACTTGAATAGCCTATTAACGAGCCGGCAACTAAAGAGGAGGCCAAAGAGTTTTTGAAATTCCTAAAGCGTAGCGAGTATAGCGTTATAGAGCAACTACATAAACAACCAGCTCACATATCAGTGTTAGCTTTACTCTTAAGCTCGGAGGTACATAGTAGCACGTTGATGAAAGTATTAAATGAAACTTATGTCGCTAATGATATCTCCGTCAATAACATAAGCGCCGATAATTTCATCTCTTTTAATAATGATGAAATACTGCCTGGAGACGTGGGATCGACTAAGGCTTTGCATATCACCACCCACTGCAAGGGATATATATTACTAGGGGTGTTAATTGATAATGGATCCTCTTGTCGTTATCCATACTAAACAGATTACCAGTGGGTAGCTCTCATATGAAAACGTGTCAAAACATAGTAAGAGTATTCAATGGTACCGAAAGAAAGGTGATGGGAAGGATTAAGATACACCTTTTGATTGGTCCAAATACGTATGAAGTAGATTTTCTGGTGATGGACATCAAGCCTTCTTGTAATTGCTTACTGGAGAGGCCTTGGATTCACTCGACTGGGGTAGTGTCGTCATCACTGCACCAAAAGCTAAAGTTGATAATTGAGGGTCGACTGATAATGGTAAATACAGAAGAAGACATTATTGCATCCGTAGCCAGTAACGCGCCATACGTAGGGGTAGACGATGAAGCGATAGAATGTTCTTTTAGATCGCTAGAATTTGTAAATGCAACCTTCATCGTCGAAGGAAACAAGATCTCTATGCCTAGAATATCCAAAACTATAAAGATGGGCCTACGCTTAGCGGTCAGAAAGGGAGCCATGTTGGGAAAATGACTCCGAAAATATCTCCAAATGAGAGTCGAGGTACCTATTCTAATGGATAGATGAGATCACTTTGGCTTGGGATATAAGCCAGATGTGAAGCCAAAGAAGAAAGAATTAGAGAAGAAGTAGGAAAGTCTAAGAGCACGATTAAATGGGAAAGAAGTCAAATAGGAACCGATGAGTTTTCCCCATATATCTAGAACATTTATGTCAGGAGGAATTATTCACTCTGAATAGAAGATTACAAGAAAATAAACTGCTATAGAAATGATGGGAAATTTTAACATCAACGCCATATCTGAAGAAAGAATCGAGGAAATTTATCAGGCATCTACCCTTTGTACTTAGAAGTGTTCTGAACAACTGAACTGCGAAAGAGATTCCTGTAGTTTTTAAAGTTAATTCAGAGTAATATTCAGAACACACACTTATTGCTCTAAGCCTAGGAGTAATAAAAATCTTTTTGTGAAATAGGTCTATGTCCAACATCTTTATTTTAATGAAATGTATCTTTCTGTCTTATTCCAAGTAAATATTCTTCTATTCTTTCACTTCATTCATAATCATACTATATAGATAATTATTCTTAGATTCTTTTATTCTTTGGATTTTTCTTCATCCCTATAACAGGTGTCCAGATATCAATGATATGAGCAACGCTGCTACTAACTTAGAATCTCCATTTGAACGAGATATGTGCTTATAAGAACCTCAGGACTTTGAAGATGACAGAGACTGTAATCTATCTCCTGATTTGTTAAGGATGGTAGAATAAAAGGAGAAACAGATTCTACCTCACAAAGAGTCAGTAGAGATTGTGGTCTAGGAAGAAGGAAAAGAAGTGAAAATTGGAGCTTACATTACCACAGAGACAAAGTGGGACCTTATTGAGTTACTCCAAAAATTTAAAGATGTCTTTGCATAGTCGTATCAAGACATGCGTGGTCTAAGTACTGATATCCTGGTACACCGGCTCCTTATAAAGGAAGAGTGCAAGCTAGTTTACCAGAAGCTCCGAAGGATGAGGCCTGATGTTTTGCTAAAAATAAAAGAAGAGGTCAAGAAGCAATTCGATGCCGATTTCTTACAAGTAGTCAAATACTTAAAATGGGTAGCCAATATCATCCTCATCTTTAAAAAAGATGGGAAAGTACGAATATGCGTAGATTACAAAGACCTGAGCAGAGCCAGCCTGAAGGATAATTTCCCATTGCCCCATATCGACACCTTAGTGGATAACACGGCAGGTTCCTCACTATTCTCTTTCATGGATGCCTTCTCAGGATACAACCAGATAAAGATGCATCTTGAAGACATGGATAATACCACATTTGTAACCATGTGGGGGACATTTTGCTATAAGATGATGCCATTTGGACTGAAAAACGCGGGAGCGACATATCAGAGAGCCATGGTAACCTTGTTCCATGATATAATGAACAAAGAAATTAAAGTTTATGTTAATGGCATGATCGCCAAATCTCGAATAGAAGATGAGCATGTGCAAGTCTTGAGGAAATTATTCTTGAGGTTGAAAAAATTTCAGCTAAAGCTCAATCCAGCAAAATGTACCTTTGGGGCCAGGTGAGGGAAACTGTTAGGATTTGTAGTCAGTGAAAAGGGAATTGAGATTAACCTGGATAAAGTCAAGGCTATACAGGATTTGTCTCCGCCGTGCGCTCAAAAAGAAGTTCAAAGATTCCTAGGAAGACTAAATTACATCTCCTGGTTCATTTCACAACTAACTCAGAATTGCGACCCCATATTTTGTCTCATTAAGAAACACAATCCATGTGTTTGGGATGATGAGTGCCAAAAGACTTTCGACAAAGTCAAACAATACCTATCCAATGCCCCAGTGATGACGCCACATAATCTAGATAAGCCATTGATACTGTATTTAGCAGTTTTTGAGAATTTTATGGGATGTGTGCTTGGCTAACATGATGAGTTAGGAATGAAAGAAAGGGACATATACTACATCAGTAAGAAGTTCACTGAGTGTGAGATGAGATACTCACCAATTGAGAATTTGTGTTGTGCCTTAATCTATACAACTCGAAAATTGAGATAGTATATGTTATACCACACAACTTGGTTTATCTCGAAACTAGACCCTCTAAAGTACATGATGGAGTCGACTGCTTTGGATGGAAGGATGGCCCGATAGTAAATTCTACTTTTCAAATTTGATATAGTCTATGTGAATTAGAAAGCTGTAAAAGAGAGTGCAATAGTAGATTTTCTAGCCAGTAGAGCTTTAGAAAATTATGAGCCTTTGAACTTTGACTTCCCAAACGAAGAACTAATGTATGTTGCCACCACTGAAGAAGAATCTCAAGAAGGTCATCCTTGGAAGCTAAACTTCGACGGAGTATTGAACGCTGTGGGTGGCAGTCTTGGTATCCCTAAACGGAGATCGTTAACCCTTCACTAGTAAATTGGATTTTGATTGCACAAAAAATATGGCTGAATACGAAGCATGTATCATAGGAATTCGTACTGCCATAGAATGCAAGATCAAAATGTTAGAGGTCTGTAGAGATTCTCCGCTAGTAATCTATCAACTTAAAGGTGAATGGAAGACGAGAGACCCTAAGTATATCAATTATCGAAGGCTGGTTCTGGAGCTAATTGAAGAGTTTGATGACATCACCTTCTGCTACCTTCTACTAGATGAAAATTTGATGGCTGATGTCTTGGCTACTTTGGCTTCCATGATCAAAGTGAACAAACAAGAGGATGTGAAACTAATCCAGATAAGTATTTATGAGGCTGCGGCTCATTGTTACAACATCAAAGAAGAAGAACAAAAATATGATTATCCTTGGTACCATGATATACTGCGATATTTGAAGAATTGTGAATACTCTGACCAAGCTACTGAGAATGATAAAAGAACGTTGAGAAAACTGGCCAGTGACTATGTATTAGATGGGGGGATCCTATATAAAAGGAGAAATGATTAGGTGCTACTAAGATGTGTAGACGCTGTCGAGGCCAAGAAAATCTTGGAAGAAGTCCATGAGGGCATCTGCGGAACACATGCCAATAGTTTCACAATGGCCAGGCAAATCATGAGATTCGGGTATTATTGGTCCACCATGGAAGGAGACTGTATCATTTATGCCAAGAAATGCCATAAGTACAAAATTTATAGAGATAAAATTCATGTACCTCCTTCACCTCTACATGTTATGACTTTTCCATGGCCTTTCTCTATGTGGGGCATGGATGTTATTGGGCCGATTTCGCCAAAAGCTTCAAATGGGCATTGATTCATCGTTGTGGTCATCGACAACTTCATCAAGTGGGTAGATGCCGCTTCATATGCCAATGTTACAAAGTTGGTAGTTAGCAAATTTTTTAAGAAGGAAATCATTTGTCGATATAAAATTCCAGAAAGGATCATATTTGACAATGCACTGAATTTAAACAATAGCACGATATCGAAAGTCTGCAGTCAGTTCAAGATCAGACACCACAACTCGTCACCGTATCGCCCAAAAATGAACGGTGCAGTCGAGGTAGCCAATAAAAACATTAAGAAGATTGTAGGGAAAATGACTGAGACTTATAAAGATTGGCATGAGAAGTTACCATTTGCCCTTTATGCTTATCGAACGTCTGTCAAGACCTCCATCGGGGCAACGCCTTTCTCATTGTTTTATGGAATGAAGGCGGTTTTGCCCATTGAATTCGAGATTCCTTCTCTCCGGGTTTTGTTAGAATTGAAGTTGGATGAAGCAGAATGGATCCAATCTCGATATGATCAGCTAAACTTGATTGAAGAGAAAAGGTTGAAAGCCATTCGTCATGGTCAGATGTACCAAAAATGAATGATACGAGCATACAACAAAAAGGTTCGTCCTAGAGAATTCCATGAGGGGGACCTAGTATTGAAAAGGATCCTGCCCATACAAAAAGACTTCAGAGGGAAATGGATGCCAAATTGGGAAGGACCTTTTGTGGTAAATAATGTCTTTTCTGGAGGAGCATTGATATTGACCGAGATGGATGGCAAGAACATGCCTAATCTAATGAATTCATATTCAATTAAAAAATACTTCACCTAAAAAAAAAGAGAGGCCAAGGCGAAAACCCACAAAGGGTGCCTTGAAACCAAAGAAGTTTTGAGTTGAAAACCCAAAAAAGGGCAACTCAAATTTTGATCGAAGATGGAGCATGTGGTAGTCTTGTCCTCTCAAAAATAACATTGAGGAGAAACTTTACATCTTGGGGTATCAACAAAGCACTCTGGATCTCCTAGACACATATCAACCTCAAAAGGGTCATCGAGAAGTTAGTGTAAAGAAGCTCATGCTGCGATATTTGGGGCACCGACTTTCATTTTACCTGTTTTGTACTTTAGCAAAATTTGCTATTTTGATTAATTCTATTCATTTCGAGCTTCGCTTCCAAATTCCAGTCTTTTCCATTATTACAATCTTTTTCAAGCATTTTATTGAAATAACGATTAATGGACTCATAATATTCACGTAAAAGGAATTTTGCATATTGCTCTGAAAAGTTTCTAAATAGTACAGGGACCTGAAACAGGGCCACTAGTTAAAACTAACCAAACCTAATAATTGGAAACATTTAAGATAAAATAGTCTAAATTGTGACTATTTCTTCGGATTTTTTGCCAGAGATACCAGCTGAAAAAGAATGCTTGGTAACATATCAGTGACAAAACCTCGATAAGCAACAAGTGATGACAACCTGAGCATTAAAAAGGGGATCATTCTCGCAAAATAACATGCTGTATTCGTTCATGTACATCTAGTTAAGAGCATTTGATTCATTCTGATCATGACATCCTAATCATTTGGCATACACATAGGCCCATGAAATCGATTCTACAGGTCGTGTTCCCTAGAGGACGGTGTAACAGGATCGATGAATCCACAAATCCTGTACCCCTGAAGTTGCAGTGGGATGGATTAAAGTCTTGGTAGAAAGTCTTATCTCCTTGAAGTTGCAGTGGAGAATATTGAAGTTATAGATCTTATCTCCTTAAAGTTGTAGTGGAGTAGATCTAAGATAGCAAATCTTGTCTCTCTGAAGTTGCAGTAGAGCATATTAAAGCTATAAGTCTTATCTTCCTGAAGTTGCAGTGCAGCAAATTGAAGTTATAAATCTTATCTCCCTGAAGTTGCAGTGGAGTAGATCTAAGATAGCAAATCTTATCTCTCTGAAGTTACAGTAGAACAGATTAAAGCTATAAACCTTATCTCTCTGAATTTGTAATAGAGCAGGTTGAAGTTATAGACCTTATCTCCCTGAAGTTGCAGTGGAGTAGATCAAAGATAGTAAATCTTATCTCTCTGAAGTTGCAGTAGAACAGAATAAAGCTATAAGTATTATCTCCCTAAAGTTACAGTGGAGCAGACTGAAGATACTAATCTTATCTCCCTGAAGTTGTAGTGGAGCATATTGAAGCTACTAATTCTATCTCCCTGAAGTTGCAGTAGAGCGGATTAAAGCGACAAATCCTATACCTCTGAAGTTGCAGTAGGTCGGATCAAATCTACCATAACTACAAACCTTATCTCCTTGAAGTTGCAACAGAGCAGGTTGAAGTTATAGATCTTATCTCCCTGAAGTTACAGTGGAGTAGATCAAATATAGCAAATCTTATCTCTCTGAAGTTGCAGTAGAGCAGATTAAAGCTATAAACCTTACCTTCCTGAAGTTGCAGTGGAGCGGATTAAAGCGGTAAATCCTATACATCTGAAGTTGCAGTAGGTCAGATTAAATCTACCATAGCAAGTCTTATCTCCCTGAAGTTGCAGCGAAGCAGACTAAAATCATAAATCTCATATCCCTCTGAAGTTGCAGTGGAGTAGATTGAAACTAAAAGTCTTATCCCTCGAAAATGGCGGTGGAGTGGATTGAAGCAACAAGACGCAGTCGACTGGAATGAGGCTACTTGAAGAAGAGGAGCACCAAGAAGTCAAGATTCAGCGAGACCAGGAAAAATTGGTCCTTTTTGATGTCTTTGCTCCATCCTTGTTACACGACAATGAGTAAAGAGGGACAGTTGTAATGGGCCAATTTAGTCCAAGTCCAATACCCAAAAACAAACAAAATACAAAACCAAAAAATAAATGAAAAGTCTCAATGTCCATTTACAACAAAATTACAAGCCCAAAATTAAAAAAAAAAAAAAACTAAGAGCCCAAACGGCCTACAACCGAAACCATTTTCAGTAAAAAAACCCCTAAACCCTAGCCGACCTCGATTGCCTTCTAACGACTGTTGCACTTGCCCTTACACCACGTCGGCCACCACCCTCCACTTGCACCGCCACCTACAGCAGAAGTGACAATAAACATAAAAAATAGGTTAAATACATTTCTAAATGGCTATAAAAGCCATCAAAATCCAATGTAATTTTTTAGGATTTTTACTGGAATACAAAAAAAGAAAAAAATAAATTGAAAGCATCCAAACAAATAAGAAAAACAGTAAGCAGTTGAAAGGAAAAAAGCAAAACGTGCTAAGGTCATTTTACTCTTTTATTTTTCTTCTTGTTTTCTTTTTTCGAAACATCATATATACACACCTATTTCTTAATTTCCTTTTTTCAAAATTATACACATATACATATATATATAAAAAAAAGAGTAAAAAAGGGGAAAAGAAACTCGCCTTTTTTATTACTTTTGGCCTTTCGGCCACCGTAGACGGCGGCGCCGTCGTCGACAATCGGCCGGAGTTAGGCCGGCCAAAAGGTTTTTTTTTAAAGAGAAAAAAGGGGAGGGAAAGTTTTTTTTTTTTTGGAAACAGGTTTGAAATATTTTTTTCTTTCTAAAATTTTTGCCTTAAATAGGCCTGCAAAACGACGCTGTTTTGGGCAGGCCTTTCAGGCACCAAAACGACGTCGTTTTGGGGAGACCGACCCACTCCAAGGGGAGGATCCACGTGTTTTTTAAAACTAGTTTTATTGCCAGTTTAGTCCTTCCACCTTTTATTCTTTTGCAATTAAGTTTCTTTAGTCTTTAATTTTGGCCCTATAATTTATTTCGGCTTTCAATTGGGTCTACCTTGAAGCTATGCGTTTTGGAGGGGAGATTATTTCCCATTTTGGTCCCTCCTTGTTATTCGTGCATTCAATCTGGTCCTTTTCTTTTTATTTTATTTCTGATTTGCCCAAATTTTTTATTTTATTTTCAATTTAGCCCTCTTTTTTGCTATTTTTGCTATTTTATTACTAAATTAATTAATATTATTACTACTATCATTATATTTTCTTTTATTTATTAATTTATCATTATCATTCTATTATTAAATTAATTAATTTAATGTTATTATTACTATAATTATATTTTCTTTTCATGCTTATTTACTTATTATTATTATATTATTGTATCCTTGACTTTATATTGTTATTACTATTATTATTGTATTTCCTTTCGTATTTATTTACCTAATATTTATTTTATTTTATCATTTTATTATTCATTTATATCCTTTTATAATTTTAAAATTTAGATTTTATTATATCATTATTATTAATGTCACCATTATTATTATTAATATTATTATTCTCAAGTTGCTTACACCATATTTATTTATTGGTTTAATATTAACTTTTTTAGTTTCAAATTTTAGACTTTTATTTATTATTTTTCTTTTATGATTAGCTTGTTCATTTTATTTTATTTTTATCCTTCATATTGTCATTTACATTAACGCACTTATTATTATTCATTATGCATGTTAGCTCCGTAATCCATTTTAGATTTTACTACAAAATCATGTCACATTTTACCCGTTATATTAAAAATTTTAATTTTTAAAAAAATAAGCAATTTCTTTCATATTTCGAGATTCGAAAAGTTATACCCTAACTTACGGGGTTTCGATTTTCTTGATAAACCCAAATAAACGAACGTTTATATATATATATATATATATATTTATAATCTCAAAAATTACGAAAAGATCGTGTTCTAACTTACGGATTATGATTTCTTTCTAACACAGAGATAATCAAACATCTTCCAAAAATAAATAATTTTCAGTGTTTATTCTCGTTACGGGGATTTAAGATATATAGTCCTAACTTACGAGACATAGTTCTTTTCCTCGATTAATGTGGAATACGCCCTTGACAAAAAAATTTTCAATTAAGTAATATTTGGCAAAGGATCGTATTTTAAAGTTTCTTCAAATTTTCAATTTTTGACACCAAGACATTAGTTAATCAACTAGGTACCAATTTTGGGCGTTATGAGGGTACTAATCCTTCCTCGTGCGTAATTGACTCCTGAACCCATCTTTCTAAATTTCGTAGGCCAATAGCGTTGTTTTAATAAATCAAATCGTTTATTGAAAACAATCATCTTACGAGGTGACCCAATCACACCTCATCAAAAAGATTGGCAACTCCCACGTTCATTTTCGTTTTCAAAATAAAAGTCAACCCACTTTTTTAAAAATGATTTCGACAATTTTGTTGATATATATACTCACAAATTCCTTCACCCCATTTCGGCTCTTGTCTAATTCCTTTAAGATGCTCAAAACATCTAATAATTCTATTAAAATTCATAAATAAAATTTGAAATTAAATCACATAGGATAAATACAATAATTCAACAAAATAAATCTAACATTTAATAAATTTTGGCATTCATACAGCTATATCAACCATAAACGTTAAATATTGGATTACTTTTTTTTATTTAGAGATATCTCTTGACTTCTTTGTTAAGTCAAGTGGTGGGATCTATAGTATTTGGTCACTAAGCTAACTATAGCTATTTAACTAAAAATTACAATTTAATTATTAACGTTTTTGAAATTGTTTTTTCGCCATTCAGTTATCATTTTTTTTATTTGCATAATAATAATTTTAATTTATTTTTATATTTTATATTAATTTAACCTCATAATATATAAAATGATAAAAAATTAAAATTCTTTTTAGCAAAGTTGGAAAATTCTAAAACTTAAAAATTAAATAAAAATAGATAAAATGAGAGAAATTTATTTTTAAACGATCTCAAGTTTCTCTATGTAGCATTTGTATAGAAGTATTCAATACATATTCTTTAAAAATAGGGAAAATAAAAATTTTAAGTAAAATTATTAGTTATCGATTTTTTACCACTTTTTTTGACATATTTTTTTCCTTATAAAAATAAAAAAACTAAAGCATGTAATGATTTAACTTGTTTTCGTTTTTTTTTCTATTTTAGTTTATTATTGAATTTTATTGAATGGTAATTTTTATATTTCCCATACATATTACTTATTCAACAACATATTTTTCAAGATTTTTTCCTAGAATTTTCTATTTTAAATAACTTTGAGTTTTTTTATAATTTTTATTTAGAATCAATGTCAAATTGATAAAAAAATTGAGGACTAAATTGTTTAAAAAGGACCACTTAATAGTTAGGTGACCAAAATAAATAAATTTGAAAACATTAGTGACCAAATTCTAACTTTTTTAGTTAAGTGGCCAAAATGAAAACTTACCTATAATTTGATGAATAATTGTATAGTTTAAGAAAAAATAAATGAGATTTGATAGAATCTAAATATATCTATCGGTTAAAATTAAATCTAATCAAGTTAAAATCTCAATTTTGGTTCATGAGTTTGATCGTTGATGCAAATATAATTTCGGTGTTGTTAATAAATTAGTTATAGTTTAGTTATAGTTGCCAATGTCACACCTAGCAACCAATCTCTCAATACCTTTCGGTAACCAAGAGGAAGCTCGTTGAAATTATTCTCCTTATCAATAAAAAACCCCTTAATTTCGCACTTAGAGTTTAACTTACCAGTAGTATTAAAAATGAGAGAACCCTAATTCTAACCAGCAAACACACACCAATGGGGATCATTTAGATTAAATCAAATATCCACATAACATGAATTGCATATTGTAGTAGCCCATTATTGCCCGGGTCTTAAAAACCAAAAAAACAAAAAAATAAATAAATATTTATTTATTACAGTCCAGGTACAAAAGCCCAAATTAATGGACCCATTTAGCCTAAATCTCAACTAAACCCATAACCTGCTTAGCCCAGTAGCCCCTTTTACAACCAGATACCCAAATATCCCGAGACCCAATTAGCTTTAGCCTAAGTACCCAAGTTAGACCCAAAACCAGCAAGGCCCATTGCCTAAACAGAATCTGGAAACCCTAGGGTTTCCAGAAGCTTCACGCCGCAACTGATGCGTCCCTTCGTTTCACCCCGTAACTCCGGCCTCGAATCACGCCAAAATCAATGCAGATCAGCGCCGGTTTACGCCCCAGGTCTCATTGTAATTGAGATGCAAATCGACACCGTGATCAAGTGCCTTTTCTTCTCCTCGAACATCTACAAAAAAAGAAAGAAAGGACAGACACAAAACAAATATGGCAGGAAATATTTTTTTAAACATGTAAAAATGCTATTGACAGTGACTATAAAAAGCCTGATTCAGAACAATGTAAGGGACCTTTTTTTTGAGGGAATAAAAATACACACATATATTCGAAGAACAAGGAGATTCAAACAGTTTCTTTAGAGGTGATTAAAGTTCTATATTCTATTATTTATTTGTTTTTTTTTCTCAACAGACATACAAATTGTTTTTTTTAAAAACTGATAATATTAAAAGAGAAGAAGATTACCTGTATTTTACCCAGAAGAGCGAAGGTTTTTAGCCTTCTGAGCCACCGTATGTGGCGGCGCGTGAGCGCATGAGAGGTTAGAGACGGAAGCTCAACGGAGCGCTGAGAGTCCCTTCCTCATTCCTCTTTCAGAGGATTCTTTTATTTTTTTTAAAACCAAAAGTGATTTTTTAAGCTAAAAATTGGCTTATATATCCTTATTAAAACGATGCCGTTTACCTTAAAACAATAAGCTTTAAAACGGCGTCGTTCCAAGGAGATCCGCGCGTTGACCCGGAGAGGATCCGCGCGTTTTTGGAGAATGGGAAAATTTCCCAGATCCTTCTGTTTTTAAAATTTTTTCAATTGCATTTTATTTTTTATTTTAATTTGGCCTTAATCTTTTATATTTGTCTTAATTTAGTCCAAACAGTCTTTAAAATTCATTCTGGAAACGGCGCCGTTTTGAGGATTAGGGTTTAATTACCCAATGAGACCCTCTGTTCCAGCTTGTGTTTTAATTAAGTCCAAATGTTTTTATTATTTTACAATTAACCCTAGAATTTTCAATTAAATTCAATTTTATTTAATATTAAATAGAATATATATTTTTTATATATCCAATAAATTGTTATTTTTTTAAAAATTTTGTTTATCATATATTTTTATATTTGCATTTTACTATATGTTGTATGTATTTTCATTATATATATTATTTATTTTACTATATTTTATCTATTATATTATTATATATGTTTAATTTTTATTATATATTTTATATATATTATTTATATCTATATTACATGTTTTAATACATGTTATTTTTATATATTATATATTATATATTATTCATATTATTACATATTTATTTACAAAGTTAGTAAATACTATGTATTTTCTATATATATCAATTATTTTACTATATTTTTATATGAAATACCTATTAGATTATAATTATTTTATACATTCTTCTTATATTATATTATATATTTTATTACATATATTTTATTACTATATGATTTATATTATTTTTATTTGTAAATCATATTTTACTATATTCTTTACTACCTTTATTTTATCCTAAAATATACATTACTTATTAATTATATACATTTTTTTAAAGAATATCTAGTGTACTACTTTTCTTATATATTAAGTTATTATACCTTATAATAAAATTTGTATATATATATATTTTTAAAAAAGGGTTTCTTTTATTGTTCATACATTGTTTAATATATTTCTAAATAGTTAACTTTTATATTTCATGCATTTAATTTGCTTATTATTTTTAAATTCTTTTTTTATATAGATTTAATAGGTTAAATTTTGTATAATATTTCTTTTGTATATTTGCATAAGGTTAATCATTTATGGTGGTTGGTATAAGATATTATCATGTGTATACTGCAATTTATACTTGTTGTATTTATTGTAACGCCCCAATTTTCGAGAATTCTGTGAATGTTGGCATAGGTTTAATTATGTTAGTGGGCCTCTAGAAAGCCCAAACTTAAGATAGAACCCGACAATTTTAGTTAATTTTTGTTCCATAAGAAAAATGGGGTGAAATTATGAAATAGGACCTATGTGAAAATGTTTGAAAATGCTATAGGCTAAATTGAAGTGGCCAAATAAATAGGAGTGCAAAATAGGAGGATTTGCATGACAAACCTCCCATTTTACATGAAGTGGCCAGCCATCATGTTGTTGTAGACAAAATGTACACTTGATATCCATAATTTATGGTACAAATTGATACAAATTGATAATAGGTTAGGTAAATGTTCCATGATAATGGGTTAGGTAAATGTTTCATGATAATAGGTTAGGTAAATGTTCCATGATAATGGGTTAGGTAAATGTTTCATGATAATGGGTTAGGTAAATGTTTCATGATAAGAATTTCATGTCTTTTGTATTAAAGAATTAAATGGATGAAATATGAAGTTTTATTAAAAGAAAAGGGTGAAAAGAACAAAGTTTTGTCCATCTTTGTTCATCATAGCTGAAAGTTAGAGAAGAGAAAGGAGAGGAGAAAGCTCTTGAGTATTCGGTCATTAGGAGAAGGAAAATTGAAGGTAAGTTCTTGGTACCTTGCTTCTATTTTGAGGTTCATGAGTTCTTCTTGATTCTACCTTAACTCTTGAAGTATATTTTGATTTTTAGTTGTGTTGTGAGCATTTAGTCATGAATTAAAATGAAAGAAATGGTTGTTGTTTCATGTTCTTTTGATGAAAAATGGAAGATAGGTGAAGTTGAGCCAAACAAATGAACATGCATGTGCCTTAGATGTTAAAGGGAAAAATCAGCTAACATGTTGTGCTTTAAAATGATGAAATGGAGATTATACTTAAGTAAAATCATAGATATGTGATGATTGATTGGTGATATACATGTTTAAATAACAAGCATGCAAGTTAGGTGTGAAAGAGTGATTTGGTAATAAATCTGCTTGGGACAGACAGCGATAACGTGACTTTGGAAAATCACCATAAATTGTGGGAGATGAATTAGAAGCTGAATAAATTATGTAATTAAAGCTTATTGAGTCTAGTTTCTAATGAAATAAACAAGAACATATTTTGAATTCTGTACAATGAGAAATATGATTCGTAATGAAGAGTGGTCAGATTAGTCAAACAAGGAAACATGGGAAACTTTGAGAAAAATCTGGTATTGATTGGATAAACCAAAAATTCTGAAAATTTTATGGATAAAAGATATATGAGTCTATTTTCAGGAAAATTAACGCACTTGATTTGAAGTTTCAGTAGCTCAGTTATAAATAATTTAGTGACTATTGCTCGGGAAGACGACTTGCGGTAAAATTATGATTATGTGGTAAACATTGACAAAAATTTGTTAATGAGTTGCTTATTGTTTTCTTATAAGCTTACTATGATCTGTAGGTGTGGTTGGCCGAATATTGTAAGGGATTAATACATAGTTCGTATTTGAATAGTTAGATTAACGTGTTAGTAATCCAATTGTAGGCGGTTCGTGTGTGGATCTCGTCGAAGATATCGTCGCAAACAGTGTGTAATCGACACCTCTCATAGACTAGATTGGCAAAAGCGAAAAGCGAAATGCCGAAAAGTCGGTATTTTGGGAATTTATGTGCGAATGCTCGTAAGATAGTTGGGTTTGTATATTTGGTAATCTAAAGTAATAAACTGTAGTACGCGCGATTTCGTACATTATGATAATTTGGGCTTAATGGGCCAAAGATCGGGTTAATGGGCCAACGGGCCCAATTCGATAAGTATGCGCGGTAAGTGTTCTGATAGTACGTAAATAGTTAGGATATGCATGAAAACGCTAAAAGTAGCTAAATTACTATAATACCCCTATGTATGGAAAATTACTGTTATACCCCTAGGTGTAAAATTACCGTTATACCCCTAGGGTTAATTTTGACCAAAAGCATGACGATCGATTACGTATGATGTATGCCATGATTATATATCATTGCATGGGGACATGGGTTATATTATGGAGGAAGCGTTCGGTGGCTATGCCACAAATATCGATCCGGTGGCTCGCCACAAATATCGATCCGGTGGCTCGCCACAAATATCTGATCTGGTGGCTCGCCACATATATCTGATCGGTGGCTCGCCACGATTATCTCAGATCTGGTGACTCTATCACATTATTCGCTACGCAGCCATGCTGCAAATTCGTGGTGTGTAGCGGTTGGGTGGGTCGAGTTGTCTCCCCACGGTGTAAGGTTGGTACGGGTGTATACGGTTGGATATGGTTGGGTTTCGCATAAACATGTAATATCTGCTCGCTCATTATGGGCCTATGGGCTTTATTCGAATTGCTCGGCTAAGGCCAACTTATTCTATTTCGTGGTTTGAGTGATATAGGCTATGGTTGGGTTAATTTACACATGAGTTTCCCTAAACTCACCCCTTTTATTTTCATCCACGCAGAAATCCCCAACCATAGTGGGCTTGGAGTCGTGAGGGAATTTGAGTGGCCACCGCTCGAAAGTTTGATTTTCTTCGGTGAACTGGACATCCTTTTATTTACGATTGAAGTTTTGGGTTTTAAATGTAATAAGGCCGCTTAACTATTTTTGATGGTTTTAATATGTATTACTAAGATAGGTAATACTTATTTTAACTGTTGAAATTGGATAGCTTTAGGCTGCGTTTTCAAAAACAACAGTTGATTTCAAAATAACACGACAACAAGCAAAGCTTCCGCAATGAAAGTATTTTCCAAAATTAATCACTTTTCCTAAAATGACTTAATCAAATCAGTTTCTAGAAATATCCATGACATTAAGGTGTGGCAATGGCGGTATGCATGTCTAGGATTGGATCCGAAGGAGCTTGGTATAAGCAATCCGATGGACTCACCACCTCTTTTCCTGTTTCCTACCGGTGCATGACTTCCATTCACTTTAATCCTTAATGAATTAATCTTTTGAACATCAAGTACGATTTTCTGGACTTAGAATGGAATTTTTTTTTACGTTTTGATGTGGCATGCCGGATCCGGCCATAACTTCTGGGCCGGGTTTGGGGTGCTACATTTATTATGTATTGTATGGTATTTTGTATGGAATAATAGTGCATGAACATTATGATAATGATACTGTATGTTGTGTAATTTATGCTATCATTTATTGTTTCCTTTACTATATTTGCATGGAATAATAAAGCATATGTATGTATTGTATTTAATTTCTTAATATGTGAAACATATCATTACTTTTAAAACCCAAAGTCATTAAAAAGGAACTTTTAGAAAATGAACGAGGCAATGTTTTGGATGTTTAGAAATTTGAGAAATAGTGCCCTAACATGCTGGGTTGCTATTTCCCATTTATCTGAATATTTAAAGTATCCTTTTTAAGCAGGTTTTATAAATCATGAGATGATTTTAGCTACGAAAGTTTAAAAGTATCGTGTCCAATTATGCTGGATGTGATATTTATTATTTCTTCAAAGCGAATGAATCTCGATTCTCTTAATTTGAATTACTACGGAAATAAAGAAACCTTATTTTTTTATATTCTCAAAATTCTGGCATTAAGACAAAAAATTATTCAATTTGGTACCAATTTTGGGCGTTACGAGGGTGCTAATTCTTCCTCGTATGTAACCGACTCCCGAACCTATTTTTCTCATAAATTCATAGACCAAAATTAATGTTTTAAAACAAAACATTTTATAAGGTGATTCAATCACACCTAAAAAGATTGGGTGACTCCCGTTTTCGTTTTTCAAAATTCGATCCCCGTTTTTCAAACACCCCCTTTAAAAAAAGGTTTCGACACATATGCAGCGTATACACAATCATGTTATTTGTCACTATGTTCTACGAAATTGAATACAGTACCAGTATTCAACAAACTTGAATGCTTGTAATTAAAATAGAACATATGCAAATGCTAAAGAACAAAGAATAGATGAAGAGCAATTAAATCATACAAACTTTTAGAATTATACTCTGAAATCCCTTTGACTAGAAAAAGGCGATTTAGAAATTCATGGAGAAAAAAAACACTAAGAAAAATAACGCTAATGTAACGCTCTGATAAACTTAATTCTGTATTTGTAAACATTTGACACAATTATATGTCTGCTTTAGTGGTTAAATGTTTTGGGTGTGTGTGTGAGGTCTTGGGTTCAATTTCCACGTTGGCAATTTTTGTTATTTTTATCCAAGACCTTGTGGAGTGGGCTTATATAGAATTATTTGTTAATCCATCTCATATTGAGCTTGTTGGTTTGAGTGGTAAGGGAGTTGAAGTGTTGGAGGTCTTATGTTCAAATCCTTGCATTAGCATAAGAGTTAAGTTTTTCCTTAATTGTGTGCTAATGTTCGGTAGTGTTGGGATTCTGAGGAAGTTGGGATTAGGTGGTTAGTGGGAAGTTAGATGTTATCTAAATTATTTTTTTAAATTTTCTTGTTCTCTCTCTTTCCTCTTTCCTCTTCGTGAAATTCTAACGTTCTTCCCTTTTCCTTTTCCTTTTCCTTGTTTTTCCTCCTTCGATTTTTGGTGGTTTTCCTCTAATCTCTATGGGATTTTCTTGGTTATTCATCGCTACTGCATGCTTGATCCTTTGTTCGGCTAGTAAATGACCTTTCCGCCTTCAACTTTTTGGTTTGGGTTTAGTAATGTTAGGTTTTGGTGTATAAGTGGTGAATTCTGCGTTTAGGAGAAGGTTGTAAGGCAGGAAATCGCGTTTCATCGGTTGATTCAAAGTTGTGTTCGTTTTTGGTAGCGGTAAGTTGGTTTTGCGTATTTGGGTAAATCGTTTTAGACTCATTTTTTGTTACTAAAAGGGTGAGATACTCTATTTTTAGGTTTCAAAAGGCTTGTGAGTGGTTTCGCATCAAATCGATATCAGGTTTGTTCCTAAAAAGTGAAAAATAATGTTTCGTGAAGCCAAAAATGCTTACTGTCGATGCCACATGTGCGTCTGGCTGACCGTGTAGGTGGCCATATGGGCCATACGGGCTAGGCTAAATTGGGCATATGGGCCCACACGGGTAAGGCCAATCTAGGCGTATGGGCCTACACTGGTATGCCACACGAGCATGTAGGCCAATTTTTTTTGAAATTCTTCCTAAGATCGCTCGGGTCATTCCGATCAACTGTGGGCCTACTGTAGGGTCGGTAGGGATTAACCAAACCCTAAAACTACGGAATCAGATAGTTTGATATTCTGTTCTGAGTATGTTACTGCTATGCATGCCTGATTATTCTGTTAGACGTTTATCTATTATCTGTATTTAAGCATGTTGAGCGTGTTTAATCTGGTATTTCTGTATCTGTTATTTCTATATCTGTTTTCTATATATGATTTGGGGTGGGTTTGGATATATGTGGAGGAAGTGTTCTGAGAGGCGACCCTCACCTATATTCTAGCAGCTTGACTGCATATTATCTAAAACGTGTCATAATGGCACACTATGGTATGGAGGGATGGGTGGGAGTTTTTAACCCCACATGGTGTGTCGGGATGGTCGGAGATAGTGTGTAGAGGATGGGGATAGGATTTTGTATATCTAATCTGTATATCTGATTCTGTTGACTGTATCTGAAATAGGCAAAATCTTGAATCTGTATCTGATTGTATATTAGATCTTTGAACGTTTGCATGCTTAATATTGTTGGGTTACACACTGAGTTTACGAAAACTCACATCCGTTTGTCTGTTCTGTTTAGGTAATCCACAGGCTTAGGCGGATCGGTGCGACGGAGCCTTTCGGTGACCACGAGTTCGTAAACTGAATAGGTTTATGGTTTTTATTTTAAGGATTATTTCTGGAGTTTTGTAATAATTGAACTTCCCGAACTTTTTGGCTAATTTTTTTTTGAATTTGGGTTTTCATTTTAGTACTTTATTTGCGACTATTATCTAAAAACTAAAGTTTTTACTAAAATAAAGGTTTTCTAAAAATATGAACTGTATTTTTAAAATATAACTATTTTAAGACTTTCGCTGCAAATTACATTTTGGCAAATAAATAGATTAAATAACATTTTCGAAAATTGTCATAAATGAAAATGAATTATGTAACGTGAATGATTTGACGAGACGACTCTATTTTCAAAACCCACTCTTTGTGACATATTCGGATTCGGCCATAACATCTAGGCTGAGTTTGGGTTGTTACAGCTAAAGTGTCTAACTCTATGTCAAGACCCAAAATATAGGGGGTTAATGGTAATGAATTGATAAGGAATGACCCAAAAATTATAAAATGCATGAAAAAGACCCTTTAATAGCTAACTTTAATTATTGACAATTAAAGTTAACGACCATAATTCTTTTTCGATTAAAACCACCATGGCGTGACATGTGACAAAAAAGTTATAATAAAATAAAATCAATAAAATTTATTAAATTATTAAATTTAAATAAAAATATAAAAATTAGAAAAATAAAAAATCGTAAAAATATTATAAAATTGTAAAATTTTATAAAAATCGTAAAAAATATAAAATACATCAAAAGACTTTTTAACTGTTAACTTTAATAGTTGACCATTAAAGTTAATGACCCCTTTTTAGTTAAAGTCATCACGTGTTGCAATATAATGTGACATTTGACGAAAAATAATAAAAATAAAAATCAATAAAAGTTATAGAAAAATGTTAAAAGTTTATAAAAAATGATAGAAAAAGGGTACATGCTATGGCGTGACAAAATGCAACAATAGCTACAAGGACGCCCACTTTTTTAATATTTCGGTTTGATAAACAAAGCCAGCAAAAAAAGATTGAAGGTAAGTAGGAGGAGAAAGGTAAACAAAACCAAGAAAATATTGGGTTGATTATGTCCGGCTTGAGCGTATTGGAGACATAATAATTTTTATAATTTTTTTACGAATTTTATATTTCTTTACATTTTTATAATTTTCTTACTACTTTATAAAATTTTATTAAAAAATTCTATATTTTTCTATATTTTATAAAAATTTACAATTTTATGATTTTTATAAATTTTTCCTAATTTTTAATAAAATTTAAATATTTTATTAAAATTTAATAACTTTATTATTTTTTCCACGTGTCGGACCATGGTTGTCACACGTAATGGCTTTAATTGAAAAAAATTAGAGCAACTAGCTTTAACGATCAACTATTAAAGGGTACTCTTTTGATGCATTTAAGTAATTCAAGTATCCAATTGACTGTTAAAAAAAAAAACAGCACCTTTAAGCCAAGCATAAACACGGATGAGTATTTGAGATGATTATGACAAAAATTTTCTTATATTATAAATTCTAAAAATATATATTATAAAATGATTTTTGTATTTTAAAAGTTATAACAAAAAATATATTATTAAATCCTATAAAATTTCTAAGTTATGGTGAAAATTTTTATTATGAAAAATAATTTACATATTATAGAATTACTATAATATATTAATTTATAAAAAAATATGTCCAAGAAATATGTACATAACTTATTTTTTTCATACTATATATTGCAAAAACAATATATGTATTCATAAAAATGTTATTTATAAAAATTAACTTTCTAAAGTTACAAAAAATATTATTTATAATAAATGTTATGAAACTTATTTGACAGTTTTATAAAACAATTTTTACAAAAGTTATATATTATAAAATTTATATTACTTTTTACTCAATTTATGTATTATAAAAAGGGACATAACATGGCACAAGACTTTCTTCAAATTAAATTTATATAAACTTTTATAATTAAAATATTTAAACTATAAACTAAAATATTATAATATAAATACTAATTTTGTAAATACAAAATATTTTCTTGCAACATATCATGAGGTATGATACCATTTGAGAGAATTGTGCTAGACATAAACATTATAGGCAGCTTGTGAACCTCTTTCAATTTGAAATATTTAAGGCATCAAAACAAGGGCAACCCATAATAGGGGCCTTCCCCAAAAAAAAATTTGGAGAATTTTGATTTTTTTTCCTTGAAATTTAAAAAAAATTAATTAGACCATCTCAAATTTTTAAAAATTCTCATTAATCTCACAAATTTTAATTAGACCTCCAATTTTTTTTTAAAAATCTCATTAAACTCCTAAGATTTTTTGAAAATTTTACTAGCTCTCTCCCTCTCCTCAACCCCCCCAAAAAAAAACCTTTCTCTTAAGATTCAACACTACTTCAAAATATGATTGAGAAGACATTTATTGTTCTAAAAAGATACTTTTCAAATTAACAAGATCAACTTATTATAACATAAAAAAAATAAGGTTGAATTGTACTAGCATATTGTATATTTCATAACTTGAATCATACGTAGAATTGAGATAATCCATAATACATGGAAGAAGGTGATGTTGATATTCTGAAAATATCCTTTAAGTTGTTTCAAAACAATTTCTAGTTGGGCATGCTGTGCCAAATGTTAGAGACCTAAGGGGGAAACTAGTTTGCCTTAACAATGCAAATATAGCACTCAGGGTATACCTAGTTTCCTTGACAAGTTGTCATTAAGAATAGTCTTTAAAGGACTTCCTTCAGACCATTTAAAGCCCCTGACAGGAATGCTAATTTTATGGATGAAGCTTTTTCTTTTCTCCAGCTTGGTTGGCTCAATGCAATTAGAGAATGGCAAGAGGAGTTCGTTGGCAACATGAGCTCTAGAGAATTTGTACCAGAGATCTCTTATGCAGTCGTATCTTTGTCTTTACCCCAAGGGGAGAGGTATGATAATTCGTAAACCATAATTTAGGCTTTTATTTCTGCTAAAATATTACCATAATTTTGTGGGAACTACTGCTCTGATAAATATTTCTTGCGATAGGAAGATTAAAAATTTGCCTAGAGGGTCTACTGTTATTGATTATGCCTATATGATACACACCGACATTGGAAACAAAATGGTGGCGGCGAAGGTACTTTTGTATTGCATGTTGCTAATTTCCAATTCTAGTGTCAGCCTACAACAAATGCCACCAATTTAATGCTTGACTTTCTCATTGCAGGTCAATGGTAATCTTGTTTCTCCCACGCATGTGCTGGCCAATGCAGAAGTTGTGGAGATTATCACCTATAACGTTAGTATATATTGACCGTGGTTCAATGTCCATTTTACTGAGCTTATTGTAGAAAATGCTTCTATGATAATATTAACAGCATGTTTAGTTGGCTGTAATACCTATGCATTACAGCTCAATTTAGTGGGCTCATTATTAAACCATTGTTTGGTTGGCTGTAATAAGCTATTACAGCCCAATTTGTTACAGGCTTATTCAGGGCAAAAATGCTATTCATTCGGTGGTCTCCCCACGGAATGACGATTCGGAGAATGGGTGGGTAAGAAATTAGCTAAAGCTTTCAATTTTACCTTCACCATTATCCTTTCTTTCTCGCGTCTAAAATATTTTCCTTTCTTTTTCATGCTTCTTCCTTCCACTGTAATATCAACAAATTCCCAATTTATCAATTTAAACCTTTTTTTAATCCCATTTCCTCCGAACTCAATCTGCATTTTCTCTTCTTCTTCAACTCTTCCTCTCTTCAATATATTGCCATCCCACTTGTAGCTAACTAGAATCTTTCCTTCACCAAACGACTTTTCCTTTGAAACCTAAAAATCCCTTCTTCTTCTTCTTCTTTTTTTTTTTGCTTAAACAAGTTTCGATCTCTTTTTTTTTTAATTATTGATTTATTCTTATTGATAAAAATGGCACTTGAATACTCAATTTTCAGCCAACCCACTTTCATTTATTCAACAAATTCCTCATCTTTCATTTTTTTAATCGAAATTTGAAGAACCAATCAAAGTTTTTACCCAAAACCAATCACTACCCAGCTCTTGTTATCTCCACCTGTTCAAATCCCCAAGCTTTGAAAGCTTTTGGATTCCCCAAAAAAGGTAGTTTTGGTCACGTGGGATCGTTGAGGGAAGAAAATGAAGGTGTGGGGAATGATCGAAAATGGTTTTGGTGAAAAGGGGTATTTTGGTGGCAATGGTTTGTGGTGTATTGGTGTTTGGATGCAAAAAAGTTTTTGCTGTAGATGGAGTGGCTAATGCTGGTTATGAAGTTATTGGGCAGTGCATATTGTTGTTGAGGAATGCTTGGCCTAAGGCATCTATGATTCTTAAAGTGTTTAAGGAACAAGGTATGGTTTTGACAGCTCTTTTGGGTCTTTCAGCTTTCTTCTCGATGGCAGAGACTGCTATAACCACATTATAGCCTTGGAAGGTAATGATTTCTTTGACCCTGGGTTTGATAGCTTTTATACTTATAAATGCATATTTGTTGTTATGGAAATCAAAATGAATAGGATAGGGATTGTTGCAAGTTGAAAAGAATGTAGATGCTTTAGTCAGTTTATAAATACTGTCCTGTGTTACGAGCTCTTTATGCTTGTGTTTGACACATATATGGACACAAATATGTAGTATCATCGTCCAAATATATGGAAAAACTTCGAAAAAAAATGAGTATACCTGTGTAAGACACGTACTCATATCCAATGCTCACATATCTTAGTATCATAGATTTTGTCTTTTGATTTT
Organism: Gossypium arboreum; assembly: GCF_025698485.1. NCBI lineage: Eukaryota > Viridiplantae > Streptophyta > Magnoliopsida > Malvales > Malvaceae > Gossypium > Gossypium arboreum. Next base: position 4,269,851 of record NC_069073.1, on the reverse strand, counting down.
CATTTTTGTGACTGCTATGCAGATTCCTTGGTGACTTGAGATATCTGGCTTAAGTTAATATAAGATTAAATCTTGGTTTGCCATGTGAACTTTCTATATGAACTCCATTTCTTATTATTAGTTTATCATAGTTGAATTTGGATGATAATCATCTCTTTTAGATATGAGCTTAATCATTGTAACTTATAAAAGGAAACAAACTGTTAATGGTGAGCAACAGAGGAAGAAAGATAGATGAAAGCACCTTAGAGTGAAAAGGGAGAAGAAATGTGACTGAAAGAAGGAAAACAAAGAAAGAGAATAATAGAGAAAAACAATTTATAGAATAAACCAGAGAACAACTTAGAAGTATTTACTATTTCAACTATTAAGCCTAAGTCTACATTGATTAAGTAGTATTGCATTTTGGTCAAGCCATCAGGCAAGCCTTTTGAAGTAGTATTGCATTTTAATTAAGTAGTATTGTATTTTTGGATGGTTTATATGATGGAGAAGCTATATTAGAACTGGATTGTAGAACTGTATTTTTTGATGGTTTACGTTAGATTCATGCTTGAGACATCTTATGGAGGTCAAGGAACAAAGTCCCGTAATGTTTGAGTTCAGTTAGGTTTTCATTTCAATTTCCTTTTTTAGTAGAACTTGTCTGGAGGTAGCATGGAATTTATTCTTTGATTTCTTTTTCCCTTTGCTACTCAGAGTCATTTGTGACTGCATTTTGTTTTATTTTGTTGTTGGCACCAGGCCAAGGTTCAGTTGTTAAGGAAGATATGAAATTTTCAACTAAAATTTTTTAGGCCAAATTTCTCTCCTCTCACCCTTTTCTCTCTCTTATTTTCCTGGTATTATAGTTTATTTTGTTGAATTTTACATTATTTTGATGTTGTCTATGGAAATGATTTAATGGCAATTGCTGCAAGAGAAGGGATGGAGACTTTGAGGTCTGCTTTACAGAGGTTATACATGACAAGGGCTTCTGCATATAGAGATGCTCTTAAGAGTTTCATAGAAGGATATCAAGAAGGTATCCAACAGATCATGGATAAAAACAAAGATTCTTCTAAAGCACATCAAGAAGGCAATACTGATAAAAATTCAACTTGATGGCTGATAAGTGCATAATCGGAGATGCATGTGAGTACTTCTCTAGCATACCTATTGTAGATACAAGTTTAGAGATTTGGTGGAGCTAAGTCGGTATGAAATCACAAGAATGATACATGTCCTGAGAATTTTCCTGTATTGAGAAAGTGACCTTTAGAAACTACAAAATAATGGGAATCTCCATTGACAATGGTGATGCTCTTTCCTTCTCGTCATTTGATGTTTATTAATTTTTGTTGTAGTTTAATATTCAACGTGCTTGAGCTTGGAGAAATGTAAAAGAACCTTAATGCTTTATGTCTTTGTTAAGTGCAACTGAAGAATTACTTAGATATCTGCTGCCAGCTGCTGGATGATCTAGTCTGATGAATGAGTTTTAGTCTGTTTATTTTTTCTACTTCTAGTTTCAATACATTAACTCTGTTAATCTAAGTTTGAGGTGATGTAAATGTGGTTAGTTATTTCTTTGCTGCTCGTGGATTAGTAAAATAGTTTGATCTGCTAATTATTGATGCTCTTGAGTAAATTTAGTTTGGTAAATGGATTCGATCTGCTGTGGAATCTACTATCTTTGATCAGAGTAGCTATTGAATTATTTTCTATTGCTCTCTATCTGCTCGATAGTTTGTTTCTTTGAAGCTTATTGTTATTAAAGGTACCAAGTTTGCTTTAGAAGGATTCACATGCACTATGTTTGAGATCTAAATGGATGATCTTCAAGGAGAATGTGTTCATTAGGATCCACTACTTCATACTTCATGTGGTGCTATACTGCATGATCATGTTTCATTATCTAATTAATACCACAAGTTCGAATATGTAAGGTGGATCAATTTCTTGGATCATCTTATATATGGTATGGTCAATGAAAGCAAAAATGCTAATGTTATTAAGGCGTCTTTGCTGCATGTGAAAAGCTAGTATTCTAACGGTCTAGCTTCCATGTTTTTTGTTCTAACTCTAACAAACTTAGTTATGTTGGTGGAAAGTTAATTGCTTAATAGATTAGCTGTGAAAAGCTTATTACTTAACAGCCTAGCTTTCAAGAATAGTTTATATGTATGTGGTGTTTAACATTTTTTCTGTCACAATTAAATGAAATGAAAATGTGAAATGTAACATTATAATGTTTGTTATATGTAACAAAGTATCGATTAAAATTATTACTTAACTAATAAATTAGCATTTAAATTCTATCATTATTTCTATTTTGGTGTCTAATTTTTTTAATCACAAGCTATTTATTACTTCTAATACTTTGATTTTTTTATTGTAGAATAATTAAATTATTTGTTTCACTAATGATATTTTAGCATATTAAATATGTATTGCAGTTTAAAAATAAGAGAGTAGATTATATATTATTTTATAGTATTATATATTATGATTTTTAATTCATATAATAATAATTATATTAAGAATTTTATTAAATTATATATTATTTTATTAAATTATATTTAATAATAATTATGTTAAAATATGGTTAAAATATTTATTTTTTATTAACTTTTTTAACAATAATCTTATTAAAATTTAATAACAATAACAATAATTATTTACCTAAAAAAAATTCTGCTAAGGGTATTCTGGTCATTTTAGTTTTTTTCCTTATGCTATTACAACATCATTCCATTCAACCAAACACAAGAATACTATTACAGTTCTATTCCATTTCATTCAACCAAACAATTGAATTACTGATTACAGTTCTATTCCATTACAGCTCTATTCAATTACAGCCATATTCCATTACAGCTAACCAAACATGCTGTAAAATTGTAGCCAACCAAACATGCTGTAAAATTGTGGGACAACTCGTATTTCATATGCTGGATGATAAATATATAAATATATGTGTATCTATATTTGTGTTTCTTTTTCTTTCAAAAATTCGAAACTAGCTGTTAGAACACCGAATTCAGAGTAGGGTTATAGGTCATTAGACCTAATATTGAAGAGATATTTACTATTTTGTCAGCTATGACAGAGGAGAAGACTTAGGTTACTGATTGAACTACTTACAAAACTATAGTCTTTGATGTAAAATATTCTTATCTGCCTTCTCGGTTGCCCGCTATTCTAAATTGACCATATTACAGTATTGACATTATAGTTCATTTATGCCGAAGCAATAGCCCTGGTTCTTTTGTAATCTACATCTTTGCCTCTTGTTCCAGGCACTCTCAAGCAAATCAGCTTTTTAAAGGCATAAACAGTGGCTGCAACATGCTAAAACACGTAGTGCCAGACACAAAATCATTAACATGGGTTGTATTACATGGAGTATGAAGCTTGTGAATTATATATATATATTATTCTTTAATCTTTGAGTCTCTGACTGTCTAAATTACTAATAATTAGTTCTTGAGGGAGCAAGCTGCACCATCTGCTGTGGAAATAACAACGGATAGAGTAAAAGACTTCATTGCTTATTCTGAAGAGGATAGTGAAATGGAAGACCTCTCGTATAGTTCCAGACAGAACAGACCTCTATGGGGGAAGATCCTGAGGAACATTGTGGATTTTTCAACCCCAGGAAGAAGTTCTGAAGATGCCTTGAGGGGAAAAAAATGGAAGTATTTGGGTCCCTAAGGTCAATGGGAAACATAACAATCAAGTACAGGATGTGGGTTCAAAGGCCAATGGCTACTTGTTTTCACTGGGCAATGGTGCTGCAAAAATGATACCTGCAAACAATTGGTTTGGAAAGTTGGCAAGCCAGTAAAATCGCCTCGTGGCACAATCTTGAAGGACATCCTATCCAGTGGTTTTCTGTCGTTTGTATAGACAGAAGAGGAAAATCCTTTGGCAGTTGTGTTCTGGTTATTTTACACATATTTGGTGGCATATTGATGCTAGTGACTTAGAAATTTGAATGACTAAAGTAGGCACATATTTTGCTATGAAATTAGCTACGGATCCAATGAGACTGTTGACATACAGCCCTTTAGTTAACTTGTTTCCAAGAATTGGAAAGTGTAATTGGAGTCAAATTATACTCAATTAGGTGAAATTCATCAATTATAATAGTTATCTAAATATGTCACTATTGTGTAATTATAAATAATTACTCCTAAATTCAGTTACTAGGTGACTTTCCAAATACTACCTAAATGTATTTATGTAATTTATATTTTGAACACTAGATATATAGATACTCCATGAAAGCAACATGCCATTTTAATTATATGGCTTATGACATTCACAATTATAATTTGGCTTTATTTGATGAACTATGTTGGGTTTTTATGAGAAGTTGAAGTTGGAAAGGCTCAAAGTTTGACTATAACGTTAAGGTACATTTGGAAGGAACGTAACAAGGTCATCATTCAAGCTCCACAACTGTAATCATGTTTGCAGAAAAATTCTGCTTTTCACAAGCTCGACGGGTGAGCATCATGGATACACACACGTTGCCCTTCGTATGTCGTTAACGTTATCATTCAATGGAAGAAAGTACACACAAGGGGATGGTTCTCGACTCAACACAAGGACATCCAATTTGACTTGAATGGATAATGTTATGTTAGCCGGCCCTTTAGGCCTTGAGAGAAGCATCGGGCCAAGCTTTGAATCACAACATAAATTCATGTACGTAGTTTGGAGCAAAGAGCAAAGTCATACAAAAGCTGTTAAAGACCTCACAATTCACACTCCATTGGAGATGGTATCCTCTTGCCAGTGACATTTGGTATCTCAAAAGGCTTCTAACAGTCAATGCCATCAGAAGAGATGGGAATTGAGAAGCCCACCGACATATTAATATTTATGTAAATAAATTTATAAATATATTCAAATGAAATACAACAAACTGAGAAATCAAAACCTAATAATTATATAATTTTGCAAGTCCTTTAAATATTTCTAACAAATCCCTAAAAATAAATAATTTAAATAATACAAACAAATAAACTCTCAAGCGATAGAAATACAAAAAAATAATTAAAATAAAATCCAAAAAATCTACACAACATGAATAAATAGATAGTCCAAATATATATAATAAATTAACTCATAATAAATTTATATAAATTTAATTAGTACACATGTGTATATATAATAAACATTAATCTACATTAAATTAATTAACATATACATTATTATATAAATTAGTATAATAATATTAAAATATAAAATTAAATATCATAGTGGCTCGATACCATATGGGTGTGAATAATAGAAGAGACTAGAATCAAGAAATTATAGCATACCGCTATAATTTCTTGATTCTAGTCTCTTCTATTATTCACACCCCGTATTGGTATCAGAGCCACTGTTCATAAACCCACTTTGAATGTTTTAGGAGAAGGAAAGACTTAGGGAACATCATCTTCTCAACATGACAACTAAACCATCAACTTCCTCCTCTTTAGTTACGTTACCAAAATTTCCCTTCAAATCTCACTCTGCAAAAAAGATTTCCTCTTTATATGAGATAGAGTATGTAAGTGAAGAAGATAAAGTACAGCCTACAGATCTTCCAGTTGTAAACCCTTATTCTGCCTATAGAAAATCACCTTTCTCTCCTATTAAATCCATCAGAACTCTGATAAAAGGTTCATCAAAGCAAGTCAGGGAATATGTTCAATCCTCACGGTTTGACAGTTTTCCCATATATGCTTCTTCATCTGAGCAGCTTATTGCCTTGGAAATACCAGCAGAATTTCCAGCTGAATGGAAGAAAGCAGGTTACACACATATCCACTTTGGGGCCATACGATTGGCGCTAAACTACCATGGAACAGCAGGAAAACCAGTCGTGGCGAGGATAGCACTTTTGGATTCTAGATACCTAGAATACCAAAATGCTTGTATCGCAACAATCGAAGCAACACTAAACTCTGGTTTAGTAATGGTGACTCTTTTCCCAAATTTTACCATGGCTTTGGCAGATCCAAACCTCACCAGTGCCTTAAAAGTCCAAGTCCAGATAGCGGGAGCTCCACAAGTAGCCTCAGCTATAACCGCTACCCTCCATTACCAAATTGTCTACCGTATTCAAGACCATTCCTTTAACCTCTCAAACCATGGAACAGAAGACTCCTTGCTCATCTCTGTAAATACAAATGACCAACCTCACTGTGTACATGTCCCAAGAAAAATTCCCAAAAAAGAGCTTATCAAACTCCTCCCTGAAAAATGGATCACAAACTATGAACAACTCCATGAACATAGTGACCCGATCCAGTCAACACTGAGCCAAATCACCTCTAAAGGAGATGGATCCACTGAGATTAAGTTTGACCACAGTCATCTTTATCCAAAAAGATCTGATCCTAGTATCTTTTCAACTCAGTTAATGATGCAACCACTTGAATGTCCAGCCCAACTTCATGACAAAGGAGACCCAGATTGCTACTGTCCATTATGTGAGCCAGGCTCAGAAAGAAACTTAATAGAAAGCTTTTCCACTGATGGAAGGCCACACTATATGTTTAAAGACCCTATCACTGGACATTGTCCATGGGATTTAAACTGTTCGTGTGAACTATGCACGGATAATATGCTCACTGCTTACGTCGATGACATGGATAACACAGCATCTAGGCCCGGAAAAAAGAAAAACAAGAAGAAGAATTCCTCCCAAGATGAATTCTACAGAAGATGGATGGCGGGAGATCCAGACATCGGACCACTTGGTGAAGACAATGGCAAATATGTTTTTCTTGTTGATTATTCAGCACAAAAACCCTTGCCAGAAATACAGGTTCCTCCTGAATCTTGTAAACCTCCTCCTCCTCCCAAAACAGATTTTCCATCCTCTAATAAGCCAGAAAAATCAAAACCCTTTTCCCTACCATGCTACAAGAAAATTAACAAATGGGTAAAGAAAAACCCAGATTTTCTTGAACCACAAAATCCGATTCCCACTGCCTGTATGATCAAACCGACAACCTCGACGACCTCATATGATAAAGAGTTTCCACCACTGGAAGAATACTCCAGTGAAAATTATGTCCATGTCCCTAAGATCTCTTCCAAAATACAAACCAGTACCTCTGGGACACCACAAAAAATTAGTGCTGCAGAAGCTACCTTGAACTGGCAGACTGAAAATGCCGTTGCCCAAAATCATATTTTGAAAAAGATTGATTCCAAGATCTCGACTGTCGAATCCAAAGTTGATGACAACACAAAAATGATCAGAGATCTAATCCAGTTGTTAAAAAAAAGACTGGATGAAGTGGCAAGACAGCCAGCAGCACCGGGACAAGATTTCTTTTCTCACCTTGCTCAACGAGAAAAAGAAATCCAGAAACTCAAAGATCAAATCAAAACTCTACAAGAGACAGGGAAAATCCCTGAACCTACACCCAGAAGGGAAACAATTGAATTATTTCCCTCTGTCAGAAAACAAAATCCACCTCCAGCAGAAGGGGTGCAGATCACATTTCCAGATCCGCCTAAACGTACTAAGCCTAGTACGATTGAGATTTTTCTGCAAGTCAAAAAACAGCAGCAGGCAAAGAAGAAAGAAAAGATAGCCGCTGAACAAATGGTTACTGAATCTGGTGACCAGAAGGATGAACAAGTTGAGAAAAAAATGGGAAAAAGACCGGTATCAGAGGAAGAAACACCACCAGCCTCTCCACCAAAACAGATTTTGAAGTCTTTGATGATCCAAGGAAATGACAGCCAAGATCCCGACAAAAATCAAAATCCTTTGTCAAAATTTCTAAAGGATTATGTGAAATCTTCAGTCCCAAAAATCTCAACTATCCAAGATCAGAATTCCAGTGATGAATCTGATAAAACTTCAAATTCAGACTCAGAAAAAACTAAATCTGAATCTGAAAAATCTGAAGATTCTTCATCCCCAGAAGAACAATCAGAAACTGAAAGCTTGGAAAAAATCCTTCAAGCTACAAAAGTAGAAGAACCAAGTGATGATGAAATGCAGCCAGAAGAAGGTTCATCATCCACACAAAGACATCCACCAAAAAGCTCTATTGGTAGAACTACGTTCACCTTAGATGACTTACCACCGTCAAAATGGCCAGACAGAATCCAAGAGTTCCATTCTTGGCTTGAGACAAGAAAGCTCTCTGAAGATAGCAATTACAACATTCTCATGGAATTTGTTTCAAGATTCACGGGAATGCTCAGAGATTGGTGGAATTCAATTGATCAACACAACCAGATGCAGTTTCTAATCTTTCAAGATTTAGCACAACCTATCAGGATTATCCATCAACATTTTGTTGGAAACCCTGATGATTTGCTCACACTAAAGAGAAGAGAGTTTTACAAAAGAAAGTGCTGTTCATACTCCAGAAAAGATTTGCAGAAACACTTCAAAATAATGACCAGCCTATTTTGCGCTTTGGGACTCAACCCAAACCTAAAGCCTGTGATCCTCTCATCTCTCCCGAATCCTATCCAAATTGCAGTCAACCAAGCCCTTCAAACGCAAAACAAAGACATCCTCCAAATAACAGTTGGAGAACTTCAACAGGAAGTCTTTGTTGCCCTAGAAGATATTTGCAACAGAAGGATGATATTCAAAGATTATCTCCATGGTGATAAAAAGATTGATAAAGCTTGTGATGATTCTCGTCTGAAGATCAAATGTCCAAAGAATGACCATACTTGTGACTGTCGAACGAGAAAAAAGAAGCACTTCAAAAAGCACTCTTTTTATCCGAGAAAAAGAAAGAAAATTAAAACCCGATGGAGATATCTGAAGAAAAAAAAGAGATCAACCAAGTCAGATCGTTGTTACATCTGCAACCAGAAGGGACACTTCTCAAAGAACTGCCCAAAAAACAAGAAAGGCAAGAAGATCGCACAGATAATAAAGCAGACAGGATTAAAGATCCAAGATGATGATGATATTGAGTCCATCTGTTCTATTGAAGATCAGCCTTCAGAGAAGACGATTTGTGCCATTCCAGTCTATGATTCGGCTTGTTATTCCTCCAGTTCAGAATCAGATTATTCTGATATTCTCATGTTGCAAGCTAAAGCACAGACTGTTACTACAAATGAAGATTCAGCTCCAGCTCCGCATATTCCGGTAAAAATCTATTTAGACAAATATAGTAAACCTGTTACTATAATTGCCTTCATAGATACTGGTGCAGCTGAAACAATCATGAACCCAGATGTTTTACCACCAGACTGGTGGAAACCTCACACAAGAATTTTTGAATCAGCCACAGATGCTCCTTTGATTACCCGCGTGATCAGCAAACCAATCACCATCCGGTTTTTCCCCAACTGTAGCATTACCACTACAGTTCTAGGCTCAAAACTCCTTGGAAAAGACATTGTAATAGGCTTTGACCTTTACAAGAAAGCCCAACACCTCAGGATTTTGCCTGAAGGCCTCAGATACAAAAACTTTTTCCAGCCCTTTACCAGGATCCCAAGACTATTTCTTATCAAATCTGAAAAGATTATCCCAATCATCCAGAACCTAAAAGCCCAATCCTGTGCGGAATCTCATTCAGAATTCTTGCAAAAATGCCCAAATCCATTATGGAAAAACCCAGACTTCTTTATCCAACTTCCATTCAAAAAGAATGAAGACATCAATCCCACGAAGGCCAGCCATCAAGGGATGAATCCTGAACATTTGCTGCTTGCACAAAAAGAATGCCGAGAACTGCAGCAACAAGATCTGATTGAAGTCTCAGACTCGCAATGGGCATGTGAAGCCTTTTATGTCAACAAAAGATCAGAACAACAAAGAGGAAAATTAAGACTGGTAATTAATTATCAGCCTCTTAATCATTTCCTACAAGACAATAAATTCCCTCTGTCAAACAAAGATTTGCTTTTCTCCAGCATTGCAAAAGCAAAGATCTTTTCAAAGTTCGACCTCAAAGCAGGCTTTTGGCAATTAGAAATCCATCCTGATGACAGACCAAAGACGGGTTTCTGTATCCCCAATGCACATTTCCAATGGAAAGTCATGCCATTTGGATTAAAGACAGCCCCTTCTCTTTTCCAAAAGGCTATGATAAAAATCTTTCATCCACTAATGGAAAGTGCTCTTGTGTACATTGACGACATTCTTCTCTACAGCAAAGATGAAGACTCACATGCACAACTTCTTGAAGAATTCAAATCCCTTATATCCAAATATGGGATAATGCTTTCTGAAAGGAAGATGCAGATCAACAAGTCAGAAATCCAATTCCTTGGAATGGATATCAAAGAAGGAAGATTCTCTCCAGGAGATCACATTGCTCATGAACTCCTCAAATTTCCATCAAAAAATCTGTCTTTCAAACAGATTCAACAGTTCATAGGGATAGTCAACTATATTAGAGACTTTATTCCCAAAGTTTCTAAATATATAAATCCCTTGAGAAAACTGTTAAAGAAGGACCCTCCTCCATGGTCATCTTCTCAGACAAGAGCTCTTCAAAGACTGAAAGAACTATCACAAGATCTACCTCCTTTGAAGATCCCCTCAGACGGAAAAAGAATCTTACAGACAGATGCCAGTGATAAATATTGGGGTGCAATTCTCTTCGAAGAAATTGATGGAAAAAGACATCTCTGTGGATACAAAAGTGGAAGGTTTTCAGATGCAGAAATCCATTATCATTCCACATTCAAGGAAATACTTGCAGTCAAAAAAGGGATTGCAAAGTTTGAATTTCATCTCCGAGGATATCAGTTTCTAATAGAAATGGATATGTCCTCATTTCCGAAAATGCTCAAGTTCAAACAGAAAGTAGTTCCTCATCCACAACTTCTCAGATGGGCAGAATGGTTCTCTGAGTTCTCATTTGAAGTCAAACACATCCCTGGTAAGAAAAATGTTCTTGCAGACTTACTCTCCAGGCCCAAAGAACCAGACCCATTTTCCAAGTCCAAAGAAAATCCAAAAGTCCTTACCTACAAAAGAGTCTATTGGCCCAGACCCATTATGATGTACAGACCATATTCCTCAACATCCTCATCACCTACCCCTTACACTGTAACTCCAAACCTTCACCCAGAATTTCCACCAGAAGTCATTACCCTTGTGGAAAAGAACTGTTTCCACCAGAAGGCCAAAGATATGATGTTGGAATACCAAGTTCAAGTCTTTAAGAACTTTGGAGGTCTCATTCTCAAACCTTGGGGAATTAATCCGGACTATCCTTTCATCCATCCAATAAGGTTTGAATTTGTTGAACAACCAAATGAAGTAAAATGGTTTTTATGGTATCTCACTCATTTATACCATATTGCCATCCAGTTCAACACCATTGATCTCCACTATTACCTGAAGAAAGCTATCCGAGGAAACATTGAACCAGAACATCAAAATTTCTTCACTTTCCTCAGTTGGTTCCATCCTCTTCCACAATGGCTTCAAATAATTGAACAATACTGCAACCAATCAAAAGGAACTTATGGAACTTATATTATTATAATTTTCTATAAGCCGCAGTACTTTGTCAAATGTGGAAAGGCAACCCAGCTCAATTCCTTCCCATCCTCTTGGGTCCATAAAACCCTAGAAGATGAAGTGTTCAAGGACAAAGCCCAATACCGGGAACTTCAAAAGTTTCTATGCCAGCTCAATAGAACCGTCCCAATTGAGATATGGCCACCTCCAGATATTGACGCACCATGGGACACCTGGCCTCAATCATACACACCTTATCATCTAGAAGTCTTGGATGCTCTCCGTGAATACAAGAAAAGCATACCTGACCCCACTGAATGGTCACAAGACTACCCGTGGCAGTACAGCCAGATCAATCTAGAAAAGATGGAGATAAACGATGAAAAAGATAATGAAGAAATGACGTGCCACAGTGAAGATTCCCTGGACAGTGCCCAGATGCCCCACTCAAATGCCAACAGCTGAAAGATCGTTCTACTTTATGTCTGAAGCTACTTTTGGTTGTTGTATGAGTCATAGTTACTTTATAATCATGTAAATCGTGTAATCATAGCTCAAAGATCTTGAGCTTATCCAGAGTCCTGTAACATATTTTGTCGTACTACATCATCTTTCACTATAAAAGGATGATGAGCTCTCTCTTGTAAGATATAGAAGAAAATCCAGAAAATAAAACTCCTAAGTTTTATCCATCATGTCTTTCTAAGTTTTCCTTTGCTTCTCTAAGCCTTCTTCTTCTTCCTAAACCATCTTATGTGGGTTACCATAAGAGCGTTAATAAAGTATGCTCTGTGCTTGCCATTTTTAATGGATCCTGCACATCAGAAATATTAAAACTCAGGATTAGTATGCCAATCCTGTTGTGATTAATATAAGATTCTTGAGTCAAGATCTTATAGCTAAAAGGCAGTGCCTGTTGAAATGCCCGTGTGGATGAAGGGCTCGTGTTTGGCATAGTTCTATTTATTAATCAATTTTTTATATAAAATTTATTAATTTCAATTACTTATTTAATATAAATTCAAATTAATGTCGATTAATTATATTAAATATATATGATTTTTACTAAAATTATTTTAAATTACCATATTATTTAATAATTAAAATACAGTTAAATTCTTACCAAATTATCTAAAAATGTTAAAAATTGTGTTTGGTAAAAATTTTAAAATAGTGGCACAAGAATTACGTTTTAAAAATTATTAAATTTTTTACCGCACCATTCTAAAAATTCAAATATTTTTTCTTAAAAATATTAAAGTGTAAATTTATCATCATACTATAGATAAATGTTGAAATTTGTCACTATACTTTATTCTTATTAATATTTACCGTTATTTTTAAAAAATATGAGTAAATTTGACACTCAATTTTTATGTTATTAAATTTTACCATTAAACTTTAAATTATATTAATTTTTGCCACTAGCTCTTATTTCTTTAATTAAATTCTATCACTCAAGATTAATTTTAACGATTTGAAAAAAATACTAATAAAACTTCTTTCAAATATTTTATTTCAATAGTTAATAATAAGTTAATTTATAAAATATCAAAATTAATAAATTAGTGTAGAATTTATAAATTAATGAAAAAATACTTGAAAATAAAAAATATAAAATGTAAATTTATTTTTTTATAAAATAACTGTTTTTATTAATTTTACATTATATTTTTTACATGCTAAATATTAAGATAAAATAAAAATAATTTTATTAAAAGAATTCAAGCTATTTTAAATTGAAATTAAGTAGAAAATTTCAATTAAAAATTCAACTTTAGAGACAAATTTCAATCAAACAAATATCAAGTGGTAAACTTTAATATAGAGTTAAAACATTGTGGTAAATTTATATTGAATATATAAACACAATGATAAATATCAATTAAAGTGAAATATAGTGACAATTTTCAATTTCACCTAAAATATAATGACAATTTTGCACATAAAATATACTTTTAAAATTTAGTGATTAACTTTTTTAAAAATTAAAATATATTTTATGAATACATCATGGATAAAAATTAATTTAATTATATGTTTAAAATTACAAACATCTTCATTTAAGTTAACAAATAAATATAAACACACAATTTTAGATTATAGAATATGATGTCAATTTTAATTTTTGAATGAACACATGAACAAGCTCAGCTTGATTCATTCATGATCCTAACTCCTAATTAATTTATGTAAAATTTTAATTATTTTTATGTGTTTATTTTTTACATTCATATCTTTACAATTTCTTTTTTCATGGGAACAGGACAAAGAAAAAAACAAAATAAACACTATTAGAGAGATAATTAGGTTTGGTGGCAAGCAGAATTAGCAACAAAAAGTAACCTAATTCAACCAAACCATAATTCATAATTGTACCTTACCTAAAGTTGTAGTATTATAAATTTAAAGGTCGATTTTATTATGTATATCTATTCATGGTTAGGTTATCCGTTTAAGTTAGAATGTTTACTCAAATTTTGATAGGATTTGGACAAAAATATTATGTCTGAAAAATAGACTTGAGTTAAAAATTAGGCCCATTTTAAAAATGAACTGGGCTTGGGTTTGAACCTTCAAGGTTTGAGCCCAGTCTGACTTGTTTTTAAATTAGTAATATTTTTATATATTATGTAATTTATAACATATAAAAATTAAATTTATTATATACTACTATAATATATCATTAAAAAATGTTAAGATGATTATAAGACTTTAATAAATTATTAAATATTAAATTAAAAATAATATGGACGAGTTTAAAACGGATTTGGGTTAGCCATTTATAAATATGGATAGATTTAGACAAAATTTTAGATTCATATTTTGGGTTGAATTGAGCTTGGATAAACATAAAAAGTGTTAATATCATAGACTTAGTCCGACTCATGAACACTTCTAATACTATATATGATTGGTAATTTTGATGAGGAAATATTTCGATTTTATTCTAGATGATGGACAATAATTTTTTGATAGTCTTCAAATTAAATTAATAGATTGATAATACTCGTTATGACTTAGAAACTTTCACTAACTTTTGTTCTACCGGTGAAGAAAATGTAAAATTAGATTTATTTTTCAATTAATGATAGTTTTTTAGAATAAATTAAAGCTAGCTTTTAAAAGTAATGGCAGTTTTTTTAAAAATAATTTTTAAATGGGATGATTTTTTTAATAATTTTATTATATATTTTAATTATATTTATTTTTGTATACAATGTCTAGAACTACTTATAGCTCCTCTCCAACCTATAAATAAGATGATAACGGTTTTAACACACTTGAACTCACATCCTCCTACATTAATGATAATACTAATGTTAACCGAGTTAAGACTCAATCAACAAGATGATTCTTTTATGTAATTCTATTATATAAAAATTAAAAGATAGAATTACACTTACATTATATGTTAATTTGTTTATTAAATGAGTTTTCAATTTTTCATCCTCATTAATTCGTGACATAGAGATGGAGGAAATATATATATATTATATATATATTAATGCAGAGGAAATGTTCTGTTCATTTTATGATTTATGTTCAAGGTCTGTGGTTGTCTTTCTTAACAATCTCATTTCTAAAATTCGAACTTATGTCTCCCTTTGAAATGATGTCTTCTGTACACGCAACACTTGTTAGTATATATTTAAGATTTTAAAAATAAAATAAATGAAATACATGTTGATCTCAATTCTAGTTATATATTTTTTATATCATTAATAATACATGTATTTTACTAATAAATATCATTGCACTCTAAGTGAGAGACCTCGAATTTAAATTTTAGAGATAATATTATTGAAAAGGACAATTATAAATCTCAAATATTAACTTTCATGGGCATTAAAATAAAAATAAAAATATGTTAATTATAAAATAATACATATTTTATTATATTGCTACATTAATTTTAAGTTCTAAATTTTTAAAAAGAAATTGTAATCATTATCGACCTCATCCATGGATAAGTAAGTAATTATTAGAGTCAAATTAATGGGCGATTTACTAAAAAAAGTCCTTTTATTTTATTATTTACCGAAATGATCCAACTTTTTTATTATTTACAGGAAATGATCATTTTCCTCGAAAGCACGTCCACATCAGCGCAAAGTCTGAGTACATTTCAGCAAAACGCTTCCTTGGGGGAGCATTTTGTCCACATCAGCACAAACTGCGCCCTCATGGACACACTTTGCTGATGTGGCAAAAACGCTCCCCCAGGGACACATTTTAGCCCGTGTTTAAATTTTCAAAAAAGGTCATCTTTTTAAATATTATAAAAATAGACCAATTTTTTTGAAATTTTACAAGAATAAACCTTAAAAAAAGTTCAAAATGATAACACCACTTTTTTTATTGTGTCACCAATTAATATGAAAACAAAACTTTTGAAATGGATATCTTTATATAGACTCAAAATCTCATTTCTCTTGTTTTCTTAAGCAATGTGGGATATGAGATATGTGTATGTATAGACTCATGAATAGGTTTGCAGCTTGTTCCTAAACAATGTGGGATTCCTTCCTCTTTTAACTAACAACATGAGATTAAAAGCTACACTATATTTTATATTTTTTACTTAGAGTTTAAATTTTTTACAAAAGCTAATTTTTGTTACATTATAAATAAAAATTTTGAACTCTATAAGTAAAAAATTATAAAATATAAAATGAGTATGGTAAAATATTAAAAATAAATATTTAAAAATTACTAATAGTTGAGTGATCATTTTGTAAGTTTTATAATTCGATAGCTAAAAAATCATAGTTGAGCGACTACTAATGTAATTTAATCTAGATATAAAAATATGAAAAATAATTATTATATTTTATGTATATTATATATTTCTATAAAAAGCTTATTTAACATAATTATATACTATGTTTAAATAGATTATCTATCTAGTCAAAATACATCTGAAATAAATTTATCAACATTTATTAGGTGATGAAAATTAAATTGAAATTAGAATTAAAAATTAATTAGTATAGTAAAATATTAAAAATAAGTAAATATTTAAAAAGATATATCAATTTTTAAAATTACAAAAATACTATTTGAGTGCCAAATACTCACCATTTATTTATTAATCAAACATTCATAATATAAAATAAAATTAAAATTAAAAAAATTAAAAGTATAACTTCTAAATTTAAATAATAGAGAATTATTTTAAAAATTAGAATTGCATTGATACTAACTTCAAACATTTAAAGTTGAATAGAAAATTATTGCATGTACAAGTTTCATATGTGCAATTTGTTCTCTTTTTTAATAGTTCTTTTGTATATGTTAACAATTCTAAAATGCAACAAGAATAAATATCTCAAAAGATAATTTTATAATATGAGAAAATGTTAACAAAATATAAAAAATAGAAATTGTTTTGTAAAAAATTATAAAATATAGTGTAGCATTTAGTCTCATGTTGTTAGTTAAAAGAGGAAGGAATCTTACATTGTTTAGGAACAAGCTGCAAACCTATTCATGAGTCTATATATACACATAACTCATATCCCACATTGCTTAAAAAAATAAGGGAAATGAGACTTTGAGTCTATATAAAGATATCCATTTCAAAAGTTTTGTTTCCATATTAATTGGTGACACCTTAAAAAAGTGTTGTTATCACTTTGAACCTTTTTTAAGGTTTATTCTTGTAAAATTTCAAAAAAAATTGGTCTATTTTTATAATATCTAAAAAAATGACTTTTTGAAAATTTAAACAGGGGCTAAAACGTGTCCCTGGAGAGCCTTTTTGCCACATCAGCAAAGTGCATCCATGAGGGTGTAGTTTGTGTTGATGTGGATAAAACGCTCCCCCAGGGAAGCGTTTTGTTTACATGTACCCTGACTTCGAGCTGATGTGGACGCGCTTTCGAGGAAAATGGTCATTTCTCGTAAATAATAAAAAAGTCAGACCATTTCGATAAATAACAAAATAAAAGAGGTTTTTTTAGTAAATTGCTCCAAATTGATTGCATGCACCTTTAACAAAAGGAGAATATAATCTACTTGATATTTTTTTTTTCTAATGAAATCCAAATTGTCTGAACTTATATTTAAATCTTAAGCCTGCCTTTACTTTCTTCAATCCTTCTTTCTTAAATAAAAATTTTGACCATGGTGAGAACATATGTATTTAAATTATTAAAAGTTATTTGTATAAAACACATAGTTTAACATTCTTAATTTATTAAAAATTTATTGATTGGGTCTTAACTCGATTGGTATCGGCATTTTAAAGACGCTGAAACGCTTTTATTCTCCTATTTAAGAGTCAAAGACGAATTATAGATATTTAAAATAAAAAAATAATTCAATTGTAACTATGAAAATTTTCACAAAACAGGGGACACACGCCCGTGTGTCTCACACGGCCTCTAGACACAACCGTGCCACAAGTCGTGTGGACATTCGAAATAAGAGCACATGGCCGTGTCCCAGCCTATGTCCGACCCCGTGTAACTTTCTAACTTGGGTCACGGGCCAACACACACGCCCGTGTGGCTAGCCCATGTGCCCTAAAAATGGCCACACATGCCCATGAGCCAGGCCATGTGCTAGGCTATGCCAAACCCGTAGGGTATACTAACTTATGCCACACGGCCAAGTCATACGCTTGCGTGTGAGGCCGTGTGGAGTATACTGACTTGATTTTAATCTTAACACCAGGGGACATACGGTCGTGTAATACAACCGTGTGTCACATACGGCCGAGACACGCGCCTATGTTGTAGCACCCCAAACCCAGCCCAGAAGTTATGGCCGGATCCGGCATGCCACATAAAAAACGTAAAAAAAAAAAATTTCCATTCTAAGTCCAGAAAATCGTACTTGATGTTCAAAAGATTAATTCATTAAGGGTTAAAGTGAATGGAAACTGTGCACCAGGTAGGAAACCGGAAAAGAGGTGGTGAGTCCATCGGACTGCTTAAGTACCAAGCTCCCTTCGGATCTAATCCTAGACATGCATACCGCCATTGCCACACCTTAACGTCATGGATATTTCTAGGAAACCGATTTGATTAAGTCATTTTTAGGAAAAGTGATTAATTTTGGAAAAATACTTTCATTGCGGAAGCTTTGCTTGTTGTCGTGTTATTTTGAAATCAACTGTTGTTTTTGAAAATGCGCCCTAAAGCTATCCAATTTCAACAGTTAAAATAAGTATTACCTATCTTAGTAATACATATTAAAACCATCAAAAATAATTAAGCGGCCTTATTACATTTAAAAGCCCAAAAACTTCAAACGTAAATAAAAGGATGTCCAGTTCACCAGAAGAAAATCAACTTTCAGAACGGGTGGCCACTCCGAATTCCCTCACAGCTCCAAGCCCACTATGGTTGGGGATTTCTGCGTGGATAAAATAAAAAGGGTGAGTTTGGGGAAACTCAGTGTAAGGAAAACCCATTCAAAGCCCAAGTCAGCTCAAGCCTATTGGGCCTCAAATTCATTCAGTAATAATGGTACTGGGCCAAAGCCCTTTTCAGATTATAATAACCGGGCCTTAGCCCTTATTCAGATAACCGTATGGCCCATAGGTCCATTTCAAAATACATGCAACATCAATAACATATGCAAGCCCATTTGGGAGACTACTCAACCCACCAACCACTACACTCCACCCGTACCAGCCATACACTCCATGTGGGAATAACTCAACCCACCCAAATTTAACACTCCACGATTCTGACCTTTGCTTGCTCGATTATCAATAAATTGAGGCAAAGCCTCCAAGACGTGGACAAGCCACTTTCAGACTTCCTCCGTCAATATCCCAGTCCATGCATCGATAATAACAACATGGCATGCATAAATAACAACATCAAACATGCATTTAGGTCAATTTAACCTTAGGGTATTTGGTAATTTATCTACTAGGGGTAAACGTAAATTTTTCACTTTTAAAGGTATTTCAATAATTTATCTATTTTAGGGTTTTTCATGCATATTCCTACTTTTCACGTACTAACAGAATCACGTACCGAGGGTTCCTATCGAATTGGGCCCGTTGGCCCATCATTCTAATTTTGGCCCATTAAGCCCAAAAATATCGAGGGCACAGAAATCATGCACTTTGCAGTCCAAACATTGCAGCTTACCTAAAACATTAATCGATTTACCTCACGAGCATTCGCACACTCGCAAATCTACAAAATACCGGTTTTCGGCATTTCGGCTTTTCGACTTTTGCCGATCTAGACTAAGAAAGAGGGTGTTAGTTACACACTGCTTGCGACGATATCTTGATGAGATCCACACACGAACCGCCTACAATTGGATTACTAACACGTTAATCTAACTATTCAAATACAAACTACGATTAACCCCTTACAATATTCGCCAACCACACCTACAGATCATAGTGAGCTTATAAGAAATCAATAAGCAACTCATTAACAAATTTTGTCAATGTTTACCACATAATCATAATTTCACTGCAAGCTGTCTTCCTGAGCAACAGTCACTAAATCATTTATAACTGGAGCTACAAAACTCCAAATCAAGTTCCGTTAATTTTCCCTGAAAATAGACTCATATATCTTCTATCCATAAAATTTTCAGAATTTTTGGTTTAGCCAATCAATACCAGAATTTTCTCAAAGTTTCCCATGTTTCACTGTTTGACTAATCTGACCACCCTTCATTACGAATCAAATTTCTCATTGTACAGAATTCAAAATATGTTCTTGTTTATTTCATTAGAAACTAGACTCAATAAGATTTAATTAAATAATTTATTCAGCTTCTAATTCTTCTCCCACAATTTATGGTGATTTTCCAAAGTCACGTTACTGCTGCTGCCCCAAGCAGATTTATTACCAAATCACTCTTTCACACATACCTTGCATGCATGTTATTTAAACATGTATATCACCAATCAATCATCACATATCTATGATTTTACTTAAGTATAATCTCCATTTCATCATTTTAAAGCACAACATGTTAGCTGATTTTTCCCTTTAACATCTAAGGCACATGCATGCTCATTTGTTTGGCTCAACTTCACCTATCTTCCATTTTTCATCAAAAGAACATGAAACAACAACCATTTCCTTCATTTTAATTTATGACTAAATGCTCACAACACAACTAAAAATCAAAATATACTTCAAGAGTTAAGGTAGAATCAAGAAGAACTCATGAACCTCAAAATAGAAGCAAGGTACCAAGAACTTACCTTCAATTTTCCTCCTCCTAATGACCGAAAACTTAAGAGCTTTCTCCTCTCCTTTCTCTTCTCTAATTTTCAGCTATGATGAACAAAGATGGACAAAACTTTGTTCTTTTCACCCCTTTTTCTTTTAATAAAACTTCATATTTCATCCATTTAATTCTTTAATACAAAAGACATGAAATTCTTATCATGAAACATTTACCTAACCCATTATCATGGAACATTTACCTAACCCATTATCATGGAACATTTACCTAACCTATTATCATGGAACATTTACCTAACCTATTATCAATTTGTATCAATTTGTCTACAACAACATGATGGTTGGCCACTTCATGTAAAATGGGAGGTTTGTCATGCAAATCCTCCTATTTTGCACTCCTATTTATTTGGCCACTTCAATTTAGCCTATAGCATTTTCAAACATTTTCACATAGGTCCTATTTCATAATTTCACTCCCTTTTTCTTATGGAACAAAAATTAACTAAAATTACCGGGTTCTATCTTAAGCTTGGGCCTTCTAGAGGCCCACTAACATAATTAAACCTATGCCAACATTCACAGGATTCCCGAAAATTGGGGCGTTACATATGTGGACAAAAATAAGCTATTTACCAAGCCAAATTGCCACCCAAACTGTAGTAACCCAAAATTTATGATTAAAAAAAAAAGGTATTTTCGAGTCTCCCTTTCTGAAAAATGGATTTGTAAATATTTATTAGAAATATTTACGAAATTGATTGTAAGGTTAATTAGATTTTGGTTAAGTGAATTAGCTTGAATTAAGATTAAATTAAGTGTAAGGACTAGATTGAATATAGGGTAAAAGTTCAATTAAAGAATATAGAAAAGTTAAAGGACTAAACTAGTAATTAAACCAAAACATGACAAGTGTATGATGATGGTGGTGACATGTGAATTAATTAAATACATATATTAGTAATTATTATTTACTTATAATATAAGTAAATATATTATATTATTATATTATTATTATAAACATAAAATAAATAAATCAAATTAATATAATTGTATGATAATAAAATGTACAAGTGTAATAAATACATACATATAATTGTAATATATATATGTATTTACTTATTATTTAAGAAATAATAATTATTATGTTATTATAATATTAAATTAATATAATAAACATAAAGTAAATACAAGTGTATGGCGTAGGCAATGACATGTGTAATATTTATGTACATATACTTGTAAAAATAGTATACATATGTAAATAATAATTAAGTAATACTTAATATTTAAGTAGTATAATATATATTATATTATATTATATTATATTATATTATATTATATTAATAAAGTAAATAAACAAAAGAATAAAAGAAATGAAAGAATAGAAAAGAAACAGAATGTGAAACGAAAAAGAGAAGGAAAGAAGGAAAGAAAGAAAAGAAAGAAAAGAAAGAAAGAAAGGGAAATTAGGGATTTTAAGGTTCCAAGTTCAATTGGTAAGTCAATTTAGTTCATTTTTTTGTAATTTTTGAGTTTTTAGAATTCTAGAACAAAGTACTACTTGATTTAAGTGGAAATTTTGAAAGTTATTAGATTTCTAGATATTGTTCATGTTGAACAAATGATTGAATTAGGGATTAAATTAATATAATTCTTATTTAGAATTGATTAAAGAATTAAATTGTAAAGTAAGTTATAAGCTTTGTGTTTGAAGGACTAAATTGAAAGAAATTTGAAATTAGGGTTTTATCATGAACATTGGATATTTATGTTGAATATGATAAGAAATTGAGAAGAAATAAAATATGAATTGAGTTAGAAAAGTAAGTGAACTTAGTTAGGATCAAATTGAAAATAAGGTAGAAATTGAATAGAAATTCAATTATTCAATATAAATTAGTATTGTATTAATGACTATAAAAATTATTTTAATTTTCATAGCTAACGTTGTTTCGAAAAACCTTAGCTAAGGAAGGAAAAAGGCAAAATCAACGAGGGTTAGCTCGAAAATTACGGTTTGTATTTCTATAATTAGAACTTAATATTTAATTGTTGAAATTATTATTTAATATGTATGGTAAGAGCATCGAGATGATTATTTGAATTGGAGTGAATATTGGTTGAAATTGAAAAGTGAATTTAATTATTAATTGTTGTATTTTGATTAAATATTATGGTAAGTAATTTATGTGAGAATTATTTGTATTGTGTTTTACAATTGAAATGGATTGATTTGGTATATGATAAATTTATTGAATTTATATGGATATATGTGATTAATGTGGAAATTGAATATTGAATGTATGTTATATTGAAAATTAAATTGATTGGGAATGTGATGAAATAAATATGAATATGTGATTAATGTGGAATTTGTAATATTTGTTACTGAAAAGTGAATTGAATTGTATTGAATTATGAATTTATGTGATTAATTAAAATGTGTATTGATTGGAAAAATTGAAAATGAATTGAATAACCTATTAACTGTATTGGGCTAGACGGATATAGTTAGCATACCATAGGATTGAAAGTGTTCAGGGATACTTCAACCTTGAGTCGATGAGACACTATAAGTGTCGTACTGTTACTTCGACTTCGAGTCAATGAGGCACCATATGTGTCGTACTGCTATTGTTACATCGGTTTAATTCGATGAGGTAATGAGTACCGTACTGTTACTGTTTTCTTCGGCAAAGCTGATGAGGCACTGAGTGCCGTACTAGTGTGTTGGTTGGATCCGTGTATCCGTCAATGTCCGAGTCATGTTAATAGGGGTAAATAAAAATACCGAATCACTAATTTCTTTAATGATTGATTGTTACTGAATAATAAAGATCAATTGATCGTTACCGAAAAATACTGACTGTTTTTGAAATGGATAAGTACAGAATACTGATTGAGAAGTGAATAGTTGAATATTATTTACTGATATTGAACAGTGAACTGAAGTATGAGTGAGACATATGAATTATGTATCTCTGAACTTATCTATGAATGGAAAACATTATTGTTCAAATGATTGGTGAATTTATTTTGGAAAGCTAATAAGGTTAGTAGATGAGAAAAATTGAGTGAATTATAAAGGATTTATCTTTGTAGTGAACAAATATATATTTGTGGTTGTCATATGATTTTTAAGTGTATGTTATATTATTAAGTGTTCAGGTTATGGAAATACCACTAAGTTCATACTCAGCGTACAATTTGTTTCTGTGCGCAGGATAGGTTAAAGTTAGACCGTTGAATCAGCATCCAGGTCAATCCCGAACTCAACGTAGTGAAATATATTAATTATTGGTAATGGCATGTACCTAAAATGTCTATGTGTGTCATTTTGGATTGTCAAGGTATGGATGAAATAAGTAAATTTGGATTTGGTAATAGTATATGGTAGGAATTGGCTTATTTGATAAGAAATTTGAACTATTTGATAATGTATGTGAAATACTTAAAATGATTCATCATATAGCACGTAAAATGTCTAATTTGTCATGTTTTGAGTAGGTTTGAATGTGATTTAAAGTGATTGAACTATATTGACTGGTAATGCTCCGTAATCCTGTTCCGAGGACGGATAAGGATTAGGGGGTGTTACATTTAGTGATATCAGAGCTATTCAGGTTTAGCCGATTCTCAGACTAAATCGAGCTCGAAATTGAGTCTAGAGGTACATGCCATAATTAAGTCAAAATTAAGTCGGGATTGGATGCTGATATATTTGTTTGTTTCTGTTTTATATTTGAAATGTTAGATGAATATATCGATGGTATTGATTATGAAATTTATACTGGAGACAAAGAGTCTTGTGAATTAAGAGTCGGCAACACTGAGTATTAACTCAATGGGTAATTAACTACTGAATGTTGAATAATGTAATGTTAGAGAAATAGATAATCCATCTCTTCTATTTCTCAATCGGTTCCTGAAGTGTTTCAAGGTACAGAGCTTGTCTGAACGGGTAAGTTATCTGTTGCTAATTATTTGTATATATAGTGTGGAAGAATTGAGAATTACAGCTGAAAATGATCTTGAAAGAACTAAAATTTGGTTAGAGAATATTATCAGTGCTGTAAATAAATTGTTTTGTTTACCGGTTAAATGCTAGAAATATATGATATTTTTGTTAAAAGATTCAGCTTACCAATGGTGGAAAATATTGATTTATGTTGTGATTAAGAAAGGGTTATTTGGAAATTTTCCAAAATTGAGTTCTGAAAGAAATATATATATCAGCCAGGGATTTCTTGATCAAAGATGTAAAGAATTCTTGAAGCTTAAACAGAGTCATATGACTGTAACTGTGTATGAAGGGAATTTGTTTGATTGAATAAATATATCAGAGGGTGTATTCTGACAGAAACCATAATGTACAAGTGGTTTGAAGATGGTTTAAATGAAGACATAAAGCCGAAGAGCTTAATAAAGAGAAAAGACAGATTGAAATGGAAATTAGAATTTCATGTAAAAGACTGAGATACCCGATGCTTCAGTTAAAGATGTTGATCTACATCTGTAGTAAGTGTAGAAAATGTTAGAAATACTAAGTTCAAATGCGAGTATTGTAATAAACTACATTTTGGAGAATATAGAATAAAGAGTGGAATATGTGTTAGATATAATTCTTTTGATCATTATCTTAGTGATTGCTCGAAGAAAGTTGAAAATATATTATTCAAACTTCAAGACCGAGTAACACAGCTACCAGAGGTTGATCATCCTATAACCCTGAAATACAAGTGATAGTTGAAGTGTGACAAAGGACTTCAGTGTAAAATTTGGAGAATGAACATCAGCTAGGGTATATGTTAATCGAATATAAGAAAATATTTCTCTACTGAAAGTCGTTACTGGTACTTCTTCTTTATTGATACTGATATAATTATTTTAAATTGATCTTAGTTTGAATTATTCCTATAATTACATGAATTCAGTATCTACTAAAGGTTTGCCTGTTGAGTTCACTGAATTTTTGGTAAAAGAATCAAATTTTTCGGATCAGTATTTATTGGTTGATAAAATTTGTAGGGACTTTCTGATAATGATACTAGGGTACTATTTTCTAATTGATTTGATGTTATTACTGTTTGATGTGATTTTGAAAATAGAATGATTAATTTCATACAATGCTGTTGTAAATTACAAGCAAAAGTATATTATACTGCAAAGTCGGGATGATGAAATGTTTTGTTTTGAATCAGAGAAGATTGAATGATTTGTCTATTGTGAATCATGTCAAAACAGAAATGTGCCAGAAAGGGGTTATGACACTTACTTTGCTTATGTATTGGATATTAAAGTATCTAAGTCAAAGTTTAAATTAGTGGTAATAGTATGTGAAAATTCTGATATGTTTTCAGAAGAGTTACCTGAATTATTGTTGGTTAAAGAAGCTGAATTTGATATAGATTTTGTGATTGAAATGATATTGAAAAATATATCTGAAATTAGAGATTTTCTGAGACTAGTCAGTTATTACTAGAAATTTGAAAAAGGATTTTTGGATGCTGCAAATATTACAGAAAGATGTGGAATTGGAATGATCTGATGAATGTCAGCAAGGTTTGATTAGTTGAAACTTCAGATAACTGAAGCACTAGTTCTGGTTTAGCTTGAAATTTGGTAAAGAAACTTGTAATTTACAAGGATAGTAATGTTTTGATGCAAGAAAGTAAACGAATGGTTTATGTTTTGAAAAGCTAGAATCACATGAAAAGAATTATCTGATATATGATTTGGGAGTGGTAGCTATTATCCTAGCATAAAAGATCATGATTTGATAATTGATTATCATCCAGAAAGGGCAAATGAAGTTACGTATACTTAGAATTGAAAGTTTTGTTTTATATTATGAGTCATGAACACTCGACTAATTACCTAAAGATGGCTTAGTTGAGATAAAAGTTAAACTAACTTCTCTACAGCAGATCTGTAAAGCTTAGAAATGTGATAATGAGTTTCTGGTTAAATGGGTATAAATACAGATGACTTTTGATTAAAAATTTCAGATTGGATCTGACGATTGTATGCTAATTAGAAATAGAAGTTGTACAGAAAAATTCAGAGCTTATATAGAAGATTTTGCATTAAATTTATAGTAGTACCATGTCTATGCATTCTGGAAGAAATAAGTTGTACAATGATTTGAAGAAGGTGTGTTGATGACTTGGAATGAAAAGCGATATTTTGAATTTGTATATAAACATTTATATGCCAGCACGTTAAAACTGAACATCAGATACTGATATCTTTAGAACTGTTACAGCCAGTGATGATACCAAAATAGAAATGGGATAGAATTTCTATGGAATTCGAGTTAGAAATATTACATCTGTCTTCAAAAAAGAAAGATGATATTTGAATAATCATTGAAGCTATGACGAAGTCTGCATATTTTATCTCAGATAAATAGCTAACCTGAACTTGTGATTTAAATTTTTGAAATTATGTTTTGATATTATGTTTCAGAATTCGAAGATAATTAGAAAAGAAATAATTGCTGTTAGTCGAATTTGTGTACAACAACAGTCTTCAATTAAGTACTAAGTAGCACTGTATGAAGCTCTATATGATTGTGAATGCAAAACTTCATAGTATTTGATTGAATATAGTGAGAAAAGGAAAATGTGGAGTTGTTTTGATTCGTGAAACTGAAGAAGAGTAAAGATGATTCGAGGTAGACTGAAAGCAACTTTTGACAGACAAAAATCATATGTAGACTTAAAACATCGGGATATCGAATATTCTGTCGGTGATAAGGTATTTCTTAAAGTTTTACCTTGGAAGAAAATTTTGAGATTTGGTTGAAAAAGGAAATTGAGTTCTCGTTTTAATGGGTCATATGAAATTGTAGAAAAAGTCAGACCGGTAATATATCGTTTGGTTTTGCCTCCGAGATTACAGAAAAATTTATAATGATTTTTTTTATGTTTTGATGCTCAGAAGATATAGATCAGATCTCTCGCATGTTATATCAACAAAAGATATTGAAATTTGATCTGATTTATTGTATAAAGAAGAGCCGGTTGAGATAATAGCTCAAGAGGTGAATGAATTATGTAATAAACGAGTTCCGTTAGTAAAAATATTTTGGAGAAGTCAAAATATAGAGGAAGCAATATGGGAACTGGAAGAAACAGTGAGATCTTAGTACCCCACCTATTTTCAGGTAAATTTCGAGAACAAAATTTATTAAGTGGGGAGAATTGTAATAACCCAAAATTTATGATTAACGAAAAGTGTATTTTCGGGTCTCTGTTTCTGAAAAATGGATTTGTAAATATTTATTAGAAATATTTACGAAATTGATTGTAAGGTTAATTAGATTTTGGTTGAGTGAATTAGCTTAAATTATGATTAAATTAAGTGTGAAGTCTAAATTGAACATAGGGTAAAAGTTGAATTAAAGAATAGAGAAAAGTCAAATGACTAAACTAGAATTAAACCAAAACATGACAAGTGTATGGTGATGGTGGTGACATGTGGATTAGTTAAATACATATATTAGTAATTATTATTTACTTATAATATAAGTAAATATATTATATTATTATATTATTATAAATATAAAATAAATAAATCAAATTAATACAATTGTATGGTAATAAAATGTACAAGTGTAATAAATACATACATATAATTGTAATATATATATATATGTATTTACTTATTATTTAAGAAATAATAATTATTATGTTATTATAATATTAAATTAATATAATAAACATAAAGTAAATACAAGTGTATGGTGTAGGCAATGACATGTGTATTATTTATGTACATATACTTGTAAAAATAGTATACATATGTAAATAATAATTAAGTAATACTTAATATTTAAGTAATATATATTATATTATATTATATTATATTATATTATATTATATTATAATAATAAAGTAAATAAACAAAAGAATAAAAGAAATGAAAGAATAGAAAAGAAACAGAATGTGAAACGAAAAAAGAGAAGGAAAGAAAGAAAAGGAAATTAGGGATTTCAAGGTTTTAAGTTCAATTGGTAAGTTAATTTAGCTCATTTTCTTGTAATTTTTGAGTTTTTAGAATCCTAGAACAAAGTACTACTTGATGTAAGTGGAAATTTTGAAAGTTATTAGATTTCTAGATATTGTTCATGTTGAACAAATGATTGAATTAGGGATTAAATTGATAGAATTCTTATTTAGAATTGATTAAAGGATTAAATTGTAAAGTAACTTATAAGTTTTGTGTTTGAAGGACTAAATTGAAAGAAATTTGAAATTAGGGTTTTATCATGAACATTGGATATTTATGTTGAATATGATAAGAAATTGAGTAGAAATAAAGTATGAATTGAGTTAGAAAAGTAAGTGAACTTAGTTAGGATCAAATTGAAAATAAGGTAGAAATTGAATAGAAATTCAATTATTCAATATAAATTAGTATTGTATTAATGACTATAAAAATTATTTTAATTTTCGTAGCTAACGTTGTTTCGGAAAACCTTGGCTAAGAAAGGAAAAAGCAAAATCAACGAGGGTTAGCTCGAAAATTACGGTTTGTATTTCTATAATCCGAACTTAATATTTAATTGTTGAAATTATTATTTAATATGTATGGTAAGTGCATTGAGATGATTATTTGAATTGGAGTGAATATTGGTTGGAATTGAAAAGTGAATTTAATTATTAATTGTTGTATTTTGATTAAATATTATGGTAAGTAATTTATGTGAGAATTATTTGTATTGTGTTTTACAATTGAAATGGATTGATTTGGTATATGATAAATTTATTGAATTTATATGGATATATGTGATTAATGTGGAAATTGAATATTGAATGTATGTTATATTGAAAATTAAATTGATTGGGAATGTGATGAAATAAATATGAATATGTGATTAATGTAGAATTTGGAATATTTGTTACTGAAAAGTGAATTGAATTGTATTGAATTATGAATTTATGTGATTAATTAAAATGTGTATTGATTGGAAAAATTGAAAGTGAATTGAATACCCTATTAAATGTATCGGGCTAGACGGATATAGTTGGCATGCCATAGGATTGGAAGTGTTCAGGGATACTTTGACCTTGAGTCGATGAGGCACTATAAATGTCGTACTGTTACTTCGACTTCAAGTCGATGAGGCACCATGTCTGTCGTACTGCTATTATTACATCGGTCTAATCCGATGAGGTACTGAGTATCGTACTGTTACTGTTTTCTTCGGCAAAGTCGATGAGGCACTGAGTGCCGTACTGGTGTGTGGGTTGGATCCATGTATCCGTCAATGTCCGAGTCATGTTAATAGGGGTAAATAAAAATAGTGAATGACTGATTTCTTTAATGATTGATTGTTACTGAATAATAAAGATCAATTGATCGTTACCGAAAAATACTGACTGTTATTGAAATGGATAATTACATAATACTGATTGAGAAGTGAATAGTTGAATATTATTTACTGATATTGAATAGTAAACTGAAGTATAAGTAAGAAATATGAATTATATATCTCTGAACTTATCTGTGAATGAAAAACATTATTGTTCAAATAATTTGTGAATTTATTTTGGAAAGCTAATAAGGTTAGTAGATGAGAAAAATTGAGTGAATTATAAATGATTTATCTTTGTAGTAAACAAATATATATTTATGATTGTCATATGATTTTTAAGTGTATTTTATATTATTTAGTGTTCAGATTATAGAAATATCACTGAGTTCATACTCAGCGTACGGTTTATTTTCGTGCGTAGTGTAACACCCCCTACCCGTATTCGTTGTCGGAATAGGGTACGAGGCATTACCTGAGTTTACGAATTAATTTTTTAACTCAATATAACCCCTTTATTGATATCTAACCTTGCCTGGAATTTTAAACTGAGACCAATCCACATCGACCAATCCAATTCAAAATATTTTCAAGATAGATTCATGCATATTTATAAGATAACCTCATCACATACCAAAAAAAAGATTTGTTAGCCATACCAATGGCTGACCTTACAATCATTTCACATTAACATTTACTTTATTAGCTTATACATGCCATTGATTTCCAAAATGAAGTTTCTTTATATACCAAAATCTTGAGGTTGATAGTGTGATGTGTCTCAGACCGAATTCGACCGCCGAGCTCTTAACACTACAAAACAGGGGAAAAGGAAATAGGGTAAGCACTTTGTGCTTAGTAAGCTCATATAACAAAAATTATACTTACCTAATATTTTCAATACAATGCAATAAACATTCATATATCCATTCAATGCATTATTACCCTAACATGTACAAACTCAACATTCAAGTTAGTCCAATAATTTCCACGTATCAATAATATATACCATGATTGATGAGCTCATCAATACCATAATTTCCATTCCCTTGTTATTTTTTCATATTTATCCCGTTGAATTTCTCAAAATTTTGATGGATTTTTAGAGGTACACTTTTAGTGTACAATTCTGGGTCCGTCAATTCATATTCATGTGCGCACATTTCCATTTCAGAGAGCACACTCCCACGAACCTCATCCTTACAGTAGGATTACCAGTCCAGGCTAAATTCCCTGCAATGACAATTACTCTAATGAGCTTAGATCTGAATTACCAGTCCAGGCTAAATTTAGACCCTAATTCGGATTACTCGTCCGAGCTAAATCCATTTTAAACATATTCTTTGGGAGGGCTATATCAAGATAGGATCACCCGCCCGGGCTAGATCCTTTTTACCGTCAATTCCTTTTCAGAGATCCATCGAATTTTCCTTTCATTCAACCGGGATTTCTTCCCCTTTTTATCAAATATATCAATTTTTTATCAATTTTCATACAATGAACATTCAAATTATTCACATCAATAACATACATCTCAAGCATTTAAGAATATAATTCAAGTTACATGAGCTTACCTCGATACTTGTTCGTATACAAAAATCTACTAATCCGAACTTTTTCTTTTCCTCGATCTAGCTTCGTATTTGAATTTTCTGGATCTAAATAAATAAATTTAATCATCAATTTAATACATTTCATGTTCATATGTAACATTCTCTATAATTCCACTATTATTTATAGTTCATTCAATGCTGTCTACTTGAGTCGTAGTCACTAAATTATTTACATCTAAAGCTACAGAATTCCAAATTAAAAACCTCTTGATGTTTTTGAAACTAGACTCAAATAACTTTCTACCATAAAATTTTTGGTTCAGCCAATAAGTACAGTAAAATCTTCAAACTTACCTCTGTTCTGCTGTCTAACAACTTCAACCTTTCTTTGCTAAAAATTAATTATATATTAGTACAAAATTTGGATGATGTTCCCGTTTGTTTCTATTGAAAATAGACTCATTAATAATTTAAACATTTAAATTTTAGCCCCTAATTATTTTTCTCCAATTTTTGATGATTTTTCAAAGTCAGAACAGGAGAACCCGAATTCATTCTGACCTTGTCTCACAAAATTTATTATATCTAATGATTTATAATTTCATTGCTTACACCGTTTTAATTTAATATTTTTTTCATATTCTAATTCGATTTCCACAATTTATGGTGAATTTTAAAAGTTAGTCTACTACTGCTGTCCAAAACTGTTTTAGTGCAAGATGTTTATTACCATTTTTCCCCTAAGCTTTTAATAAATGATAATTTCGTCCCTGCTCAATTAGCCTCTCAATTGAGCTGATTTTTCTCTATTAACACTTTATTCTATCACTTCAAACTACTTTATAACCTCTGGGAATCAAAATTTCAGTACTAGACTTTAATTCCAAATATTTTCACAATTAGGTCCTAAAAATCAATTTCTATTGAAATTACCTAATAAAATCATCTCATAAACAAATTAAAGCTCCAATTTCATGCTATTTCATCCTAAAATTACAGCACTCAACCATGGTAACTTTCAATTTCATCCATGAAATAAGAAACTAATGAATTTAATAGTAGGACCTAGTTGTAAAAGTCTTAAAAACACAAAAATTATAAGAAAAAGGTAAGGATTAACTCACTTGGTGAAAAAATTATGAAATACCAGCTTGAATAAACCCTCGGGACGTTTTTGGCTGATGATAATGAAGAAATATGAAGAGAATTTTAGATATTCCAATTTGGTCCCATTTTTATTTTTGTAAATTTTGCCATTTTCTCACTTTGCCCTTATTTCACCAATTCTCCTGATTTATCTCAGCTTATGCCGCCCAAAATATCTCCTTTTGGGCTTATTTGTGATTTATGTCCCTCCTCATTTAGCAATTGAGCTATTTAATCATTTTAGTAACTTTTACACCATTTTCAATTTAGTCCTTTTTACTTAATTAACTACCCAAACGTAAAAATTTTCTAACGAAATTTTAATACCATATTGCTAACATTTCATAAATATTTATAAAAATATTTTTGTCTTAGTTTTACAAGATCGAGGTCTCGATACCTTGTTTTTACCCAATTTCTTCAATAATTTCTTTTTCTAACTAACCACTA
The DNA here is from genome assembly GCF_025698485.1 of Gossypium arboreum. Lineage (NCBI taxonomy): Eukaryota > Viridiplantae > Streptophyta > Magnoliopsida > Malvales > Malvaceae > Gossypium > Gossypium arboreum. The sequence continues at coordinate 4,236,749 of NC_069073.1, read as the reverse complement.
AATGGTAAAATGTTTCTATCGATATTTTTATACGATTTTCCTATCATATCAATATTCATGCAAAACTATTGAAATAAATTTCTCTTTAAATCAGATTTTTTGTTACGAAACCACTTTTCCGGTAACCTTGAATTTAGGCCATTACACGCAGGATAGGTTAAAGTTAGACCGTTGAATCAGCATCCCAGGTCGATCCCAAACTCAACGTGGTAAAGTATATTAATTATTGGTAATGGCATGTACCTAAAATGTCTATGTGTTTCATTTTGGATTGTCAAGGTAAGGATGAAATAAGTAAATTTGGATTTGGTAATAGTATATAGTAGGAACTGGCTTATTTGGTAAGAAATTTGAACTATTTGATAATGTATGTGAAATACTTAAAATGATTCATCATATAAGCATGTCAAATGTCTAATTTGTCGTGTTTTGAGTAGGTTTGAATGTGATTTAAAGTGATTGAACTATATTGACTGGTAATGCTCCGTAATCCTGTTTCCGGGACGGATAAGGATTAGGGGTGTTACACAAACCTACAAGCACCAACACTAATTCAATAGGCAAAATTCATGGCACAAACAAGTATTCAAACAAAATAACACAAGTATCATTTTGATCATAACTCACACACCTCATAAATTCAACATTTGCATATTTCCATTCCAACTAATACTTGCCAAAACATACCATATTTGAATTCTTAACCACAACCACAACATTATACCAAATTAAGCCAAATCACATGGCTTAATCTTAAACCAAAACATGTACCAAAATCACTAGCTCAAGTAGCCAAAACTATCGTCTTTATAACTAGCCTTTACATGCTATATTTACATATATCCATGAGTTCAAAGGTACCAATCAGCAACTGGATAGTGTGATGCGTATCTTCGACCTTATCCGAATTGAGCTAGCTATCAAGCCTCTATAAAACACAGAAAAGAAACAGAGTAAGCTATATAGCTTAGTAAGCTCATATAATTCAGAATTAAACTTACCATTGTACATAATCAAGACAACTAAACAAGGTATGCTTATTTCAATTACCAAATGCCTAAAGCATTCATCAACAAGTTAGTCACATAAGTGCATGAAATCTTGCATTATCACAATTTGATACCCAATACATTACATCATATCAATTTCATATGTCATGTACGTCATTTATAACATTTCACTCTCAATCATATAATCGATAAATCATTCACTAATAGTAACTCATTCGTATAAATAGTACTTCCTCTATATAAAAACTTAACTTACTCACATTCCCAATAACAGAATTTATACCCATTGAACCTATTAGAACATCGAGGGATACTCAGGTGATATACATTACATGTATAAATCAGTAATCTATCAATTCATTATCATTTTCGCTCTTTCGAGCTATAATCAGTAAGCTCCTCCTGAGCTGATGAACAGTAAGCTCTATTGAGCTGAAACGGTAAGCTCTGACGAGCTGATTTATCGGTAAGCTCATACAAGCTGTGGTGAGTCTGCAACGCATGTTGGATACCAACTAAAATGGTAACCCTAGTAACATGTCACTCTATCCCACAAATTCTTATTGTTCAAACGGGGCTAGGTAATCATCAGATTATATTGATAAGGCATTTAAATTTCAAGTAGATCATTTACTCAATTTGTAACACCCCAAACCCGGCCCAAACGTTACGACCGAATCCAGCGTGTCACATTGAAGGGTTTTTCGAAAACCATGTTTTCATTGAAAACCCTTCTTGATGTTTAGAAACTTTTACCGTTTAAACTTGAATAAAACCTTAGCCTTATTTTTTTCCAAAACGTGTGATTCATTGTAATAATCAAAGCATTGTTAACAACCTTGTAAAATCTTATGGGAAACTTTGAAAACTTGTAAACCTTTGAAGTGGCAGAAACATGTTATTTAAAAAAAACAGTTGAGTATCGAAAAAAAATCAAACCTTCTTTGTCATGGCTTAAAGTGAATGGATACTACGCACCAGGTAGGATTCAAGAAAAGAGGAGGTGAGTCAATTAGACTGCTTAAGTACCTAGCTCTTCCATGATCCAATCCTAGACATGCATACATCCATTGCCACACTTTAAGCTTATTACTTGTCCACGAACAACAAATTAAGTTTAAGTCTATTTAAAATATTTATTTTCTTTGAAAACATTTACGTTGCGGAAGCTTTGCTCGGTAATCGTGATATTTTGAAAATAAGTAATTTTGATAAAACGCACCCTAGAGCTAACCAATTTAATAACCCAAAATATTAAAAATAATAAAAAGAGCGGCCTTATTACAACTTAAACCAGAAAATAATCAAAATAATAAATGCAAAACTTATTTTAAAGAAAACAGAAACTTAATCTTCGTGGCCACTCTGAATCCCGCCCAGCTCCAAGTCCATCGATCTAAGGCTCACCTACAAAGATGGGAAAAAGGGGGGGTGAGTTTGGAAAACTCAGTGTGTAAAGTATCCCAACCAGAGCCCAAATCAATTCAAGCTTTACTGGGCCTAAGCCCTATTCAGAAATCAGTGTTAACTGGGCCTTAGCCCATATCAGTATTAATCTGGGTCATAGCCCTATTACAATATTAGAGCATACTGGGCCTAGCCCATATCAGTATTAATCTGGGTCGTCGCCCTATTACGAGTCAGGATATATTGGGTCTTGCCCATATTAACACAGTTGGGCCCATTTTAATACAGTTGGCCCATAATAAAACAGTCTCATATGATTAATGCATGATAACCCCATCCAACCCTCGCACTTCCTCCGTCCATCCTTACACTTCCCGTGGGGAATAAATCACCCACGCCATCCCTACACTTACGAGTGTTAGCACACCGCTTGGCACTAACTATAATCCGCAAAGAAAGTCGCTTATATCGTAATATGTGGCATAGCCACCGAACGGTTCTTCCTCCATAACAAAACCCAACCCCATGCAATGATATACATGTCATGGCATATAACAAACAGAATCAAATATCATGTATTTCAGTCAAAATTAACCCTAGGGGTATAACGGTCATTTAGCACCTAAGGGTAAAACGGTAATTTTCATACTTAGGGTAGTTTAATAAAATTTACTATTCTAGAGTTTACATACATATTCTAACCATTAACACATTAATGTAAGCACTTACCGAAGCGTTTTTACCGAATCGGGCCCGTTGGCCCACTAACCTATTTTCGGCCCATTAAGCCCAAATATACCAAGTGCACGAAATTACGCACTCTGCAATCATACTGCTTGCGATTATCAAAATTAACAACCAAACCACTCACAAGCGCCAGACGTCAGAAGTTCCTAAATGCCGGCTTTTCGGCTTTTCGGCTTTTACCAATCTAGTCTATGAGTGGGTGTCGTTTACACACCTGTTTCGCGACGACTGCTACCGAGATCCCTTTCGATGTCCTACAATTAATTAGCACAGTTCTTATTTACAAACCACAATCACTAAACCCAAAACTTACTTATCCATGATCGAACCATGTCCCTAAAAGCCTTTTCAACCCATACCTTTTTGCCAAAACCGATAGCTAGCTCCGAATCTGATTGCTCCAATGAACCACGCCTTTAATTCAATGCTTAAGAAGACTCTAGTCACCGAAAGAAAACATCAGTTAAAGACCCTTAGAGCCATATGCCCAAATCGACAGCCTCCCTAGATTTTAGGGACTTCGGCTTTTTCGAAGTTGTAAAATAAGACTAGATCTGAAGTGATGAGCACTTACCACTTGTTCCTCTTTGATTTCTACGCAGATCTGATGCAGATTTATCCTCTAAACGATGGTAGAACTCGAATCTAGAAGATCTGAAGTTTCGGCTATAAGTCCCCAAATCTATGGTATTTCGGCTTTTTAGGTGATGAAGAAGATGATGGTTTGAGGCTATAACCTTGGAGTAACGTTGTCGACAGATATTAAGGGTTTAGAGAAGATGAATGTTGATCACAAGGAACAAAAATATGAAGGATTTGGCTTTGGAGAAATCGGCACAAGTAGTGAGTTTTCGATTTCGACCTTTTAATGGCGATTGGTGATGAAGGTTTAATGGAAGATGGGATTGACAAAGAAGGTGAATAAGATGGTCGAAGGTTTCGCTAGAAGGAGAAGCATAAAGGAAGAGAAAACATGGAGGAAAAGAGAAGAAGAAAATTCGCACAATGAGAAATAGACTTGTGTTTTCGGCTTTTGTGAGAATTCGAAAAGATGAAAGAAAGCTTTCGGTGGCTAACCCTAATTCTCCAAGATAGAAAAGAAAAGAACCTAACCCTAATATTAAATTAGAGCAATCGCCCATCTCTAAGGCCCTTGTCGAAATTTACTTGTGTGATCACATGCCTAGTACATGCCTAAAAATTAAAAGAAAAACAATATGCCTACCTTACAACTTGAACCTGGACCTCCAATTCCTTCCCAGCGCCACTTTTTAGGAACTTAGTGGCGTCACCTTGCCACTTTACCAAGGCCTTATTTGTGTCATAACTTACGCAGTTCTTCTTAAAAGCCCATTGAACCAAATCTCCTATTCACTTAAAAATCCCACCTTGATATTTTAGCGTGATTAGCTTAGTCTTGGGCCTTCTAAAGGTCTACTAACACATTTAAACATAATTCCAATATTTAGAACATGAAAATTTCAAGATTTACTAAAATCACAAAACCCCAAAAATCCCGAAAATTAGGCGTTACAACTAATATTTTTTCCTTTCCAATAATAATAATAATAATAATAATTTTATAAATATATCTAATAATAAAATTTCAAATATCAATAATACAAGAAATAATAATAATTTTCATAAAATTTTCAAACATACATACAAGAATATTTTTCTAATAATAATAATTTTATCTCATAATACTAATTAAAATTTCATAAAATTTAAAATATCCGTAATAATAAATACAGTAAAAATTTTCTATTGGTAATTTAATAAAATAATTTTTTTCTAAACGATAATATTTAAAACTTCCTAATTATTCAGGTTTTCTTCTATTCGAATCCCAGACTCAAAACCCAACTCTTCTAGGCTCCAAATTCAGGATGTTACACAATTACATACATCCATTTCAAATAATTACAAGTACTTAGAAGTTTGATTCTAATTATACGAACTTACCTCGAGTTGCTCGGATAGAAATTATCAACTATTCGTCCACTTTCTTTTTTCTCCGATCTAATCCCGATCTCTGCTTATCTTAATCTATATATTATCAAATTTAGCACATTCAACATTAGGTCTATTCAATTTAGCTTAAAATTTACAATTTAGAAAATTTATATATTTTCCCGTAATATTTCACATTTTTACAATTTAGTCCTTAACATATAAAATTGCAAATTCATGCAATTTAGTACAAACCCATGCTTAGCTGAATATAATACATGTTACTAGCGGCCCATATTTCAATTTATTCATACTTTTAACCACCACATTTCACATTTTATCAACTTAATCCCTTTCTGACATTTTTGTCAAAAATCACTTTACAAAAGCTATTAATCTAACATTAAACCTTCCAAATTTGTCATAAATCATCAAATTACTCAAGCATTCAATAATGGCAACATGATAAATATTTAACAGTTTTGAAATTTAATGTATGGGCTAGCTAGAATATGAAGCAAAAATTACAAAAATATAGAAATCATTAAAAACGGAACAAAACACATACCTAATTGCTTGAATTTTTCTTAGGCAAATGAAGAACCCTAGTTTCTTCTTTTTCTTCTTTAGTTTCAGTTAGATGATGATAATGGAAGCCTTTAATTTTTTTATATTTTATTTAACTAATCTTTGTTTAACAATTTACATTATTAACTGTTAAAAAACATTATTATTTCACATGAACTATAGACATAAATGTCCACTAACCTTTTAAATGGTTTAATTACCATTTAAGGCCGCCATATTTGAAAACTAAAGCCATTTGACACCTTTAGCTAATAGAACAACACTTTTGCATTTAATGCAATTTAGTCATTTTTTCTTAAATTAAGCATTCAAACAGTAAATTTTTTTTACGAAATTTTCACACAATAATTCTATCATGCTGTAAAATTTAATAAAATAATAAAATAAATATTTTGACTTTGGATTTGTGGTCCCAAAACTAATGTTTCGATTTGACCAAAAACTGGTTGTTACAACTCTCCTCACTTAAGGATTTTCGTCCCCAAAAATCTTGCCAACGAATAGGTTAGGGTACTATTTTCGTATAACTTCCTCGAGCTCGCACGTAGCTTCCTCAATCTCGTGTTTATGCCAAAGAACCTTCACCCGGGCTATGCGCTTATTTTTTAATTCTTTGATTTCACGAGCTAAAATCCTAACCGATTCTTCGCTATACGTCAAATTAGTTTGTATCTCAACATCTACCAGAGAAATCACATGTGATGTAGCATAGAAATGTGAACGACATTATGAATCTTTTCAAATTCTGATGGTAAAGCTAATCGATATGCTACAGGCCCTATTCTTTCAATGATTTCATACTGTCTGATAAATCATGGACTTAATTTTCCTTTACGACCAAATCGAAGAACCTTTTTCCATGGTGACACCTTTAGAAACACTCGATCCCCGACTTGAAACTCAATTTCTTTATGTTTCAAATCCGCATATGATTTCTATCGATCTAAAGTTGTTTTTAAATTGTCGCGAATTGTTTTCACTTTTTCTTCAATTTCTCTGATCAATTCAACCCCGTGAATCTTTTTCTCACCCAATTTAGTCTAGTATAGCGGAGTTCAACATTTGCAACCATATAAAGCTTAGTACGGTGCCATCTTTATACTTGTCTGAGAATTGTTGTTATACGTGAACTCAATTAATGGTAAGTATATTTCCCAATTGCCTTCAAACTTTAAAATACAACATCTCAACATGTCTTCAAGGATTTGAATAACTCTCTCGGTCTAACCTTCAGTCTGAGGATGGAAAGCAATACTAAAATTCAACCTTGTTCCCAGAGCTTCTTGCTGTTTCTTCCAAAATTGTGATGTAAATCTCGAATCTCTATAAAAAAATAATAGATAGTGGCACCCCGTATAATTGAACTATCTTAGAAATGTACAATTCAGCTAGTTTATCAAGTGAGTAATCTGTACGAACCGGTATGAAATGAGTAAATTTCGTTAGCCGGTCAACGACAACCAAGATAGCATCTTTCTTTTTCAGAGTTAAGGGCAAACCTGACACAAAATCCATTGTAACTCTATCCCATTTCCACTCGGTAATCATTACAGGCTACAGTAAACCCGATGGTACTTGATGTTCAGCTTTGACTTGCTGACAAATCAAACATTTAGAAACAAACTCTGAGATATTTCGCTTCATGCCTTGCCACCAATAAAACTGTTTCAAGTCGTTGTACATTTTGGTACTTCCTAGATGAACAGATAAATAACTATTATGTGCTTCATTTAAAATCTTCTGAATAAGTTCTGAGTTTTTTGGCATGCAAATTTTATTATGAAATCTTAAACAATCATCAGCTCTAATTTGAAACTCTGAATTAGGGATATTCTCACATTGAATTTATTAATCATGTAATTCACGATCATCTTTCTGAGCTTCACAAATTTGTTAAAGATATATTGGTTTAGCTTTTAATTCAGCTAAAATAGACCCATCATTACAAATCATCAACTGGGTATTCATTTCTCGTAATGCAAACAAAGATTTTTAGCTCAGGGCATCAGCAACAACATTAGCCTTTCTCGAATGATGATCAATCACAAATTTATAATCTTTCAATAACTCAAGCCATCTTCATTGTCGCAGATTCAAATCTTTCTGTTACATCAAATATATTAAGTTTTTGTGATCTGTATAAATGTGACACTTTTCTCCGTATAAATAGTGTCACCAAATTTTAAAAGCGAACACAATTGCAGCCAATTTTAAATCGCGCATCGGATAGTTCTTTTTATGCGGTTTCAATTGTCAGGAAGTATAAGCTATAACTTTTCCTTCTTGCATCAGAATAAAACCCAGACCGTTTAATGACGCGTCACTATAAATCACAAACTATTTCCCTGATTCAGGTTGAACCAAAACTGGTGTTTCAGTTAACAATGCTTTCAACTGTTCAAAACTCTGCTGACATTTTTCTGACCATTCAAATTTTACATCTTTCTGAAACAGTCGTGTCATCGGTGTCGCAATCATCGAAAATTTTTTCACGAATCTTCGATAATAACCTGCTAATCCCAGAAAACTACGGACTTCAGAAACATATCTCGGAGGTTTCCAATCAACAATAGCAAAAATTTTACTTGGGTCAATACCTTCAGCTGAAACAATATGTCCCAGAAATCTAACCTCTCGGAGCCAAAATTCACATTTATTGAACTTTGCAAATAATTGTTTATCATGTAGAGTTTGTAACACAATCCACGGTAGAGGGTATTTGTTCTTTATAGTCACTTTATTTAGTTGTCTGTAGTCAATACACATTCTCATTGTACAGTCTTTCTTCTTTACAAACAATACCAGTGCACCCTAGGGTGAATAACTTGGTCTTGCAAAACCTCTGTCTGCTAATTCTTGCAACTGAGCTTTCAACTCTTTTAATTCTATTGGAGCCATTCTATACGGAGCTATCGATATTGGTTTTGTTCCAGGTATTAATTTAATACCAAATTCAACCTCTTTGATCGGTGGCAAACCCAGTAGTTCTTCTGGAAATACATTTGAAAACTCACAAACAACAGGTACATATTCAATCTTTGATTCAAACACTTTTGTATCCAATATGTATGCAAGATATGCATCACAACCCTTTTTCACACATTTCTGAGCTAATATAGTTGATAACACCGTAGGTAATTCACTCGAATCCTCAAACTCAATCTGAAGAATTTCACCGTTCTGACATTTCAATTCGATAATCTTTCGTCTACGAATTAGAACTGCATCATGCTTAGTCAACCAATCCATACCCAGAATTACATCAAACTCATCAAATGGTAGAAGCATCAAGTCAGCCAAAAAACAGTAACCCCGAGTCATCAAAGGATAATTCTTACAAATTTTATCAACTAAAATAGACTTGCCTAAGGGGTTCAACTTTGATTACAAACTCTGTAACATGTAAACTCTTCTTAGACACTAAATTCATACAAACATATGAATGAGTTGATCCAAGATTTATCAATACAACTATATCAGTATCGAAAAGAGAAAAAATACCGGTAATAACATCTGGTAATGATGCCTCTTCTCATGCACGGATAGCATAAGCTCGGGCAGGTGCTTGTGCCTCAGATCTCACAGCAGAATCTCGCATTGCACTTCTATTAATACTTGTATTTCTAGCGTTTTGGGGTGGTCTCCCTTTAGTAGCCGCATTACTCACTTTCATCGGTTGATGTCTTTCAGCTATGGACTTTTCTGGATAGTCCCGGAGATAATGATCAAGAGATCCACATCTAAAACAAGCTTCACTATTTACTCTACATTCACCATAATGTTGCTTATTGCAGTGTTTACATTCAGGTCCAACATTTCTAACACTACCCACAATAGCAACAGATGTCGTCTGAGGTTTAGAGCTGAAATGTCTCACATCTCTATCTTTTATCGAAATCCCTGCAGAAGCAATAGAACAAGGATGATATTCTTTAGATTTCTTTAATGCTGACTGATGTGATATACCCACAAGTCTCTTTCTAAAATCTCTAGCTTCAGAATCGGCTTTTCTTTTTTCTTTGCTAAGCTTTTCAGCTTTACAAGCTCTGTCAACTAAAACAACAAACTCTTTCAACTCAAGAATTCCAACTAATAGTCAGGTTTCTTTATTTAATCCATCCTCGAACCTTTTACACATTATAGCTTCAGAAGAAACATATTTACGAGCATATTTACTGAGTCGTACAAACTTTCTTTCATATTATGTTACTGACATACGACCCTATTTTAGTTCAAGAAATTCCTTTTGCTTCTAATCAATAAACTGTTGGCTGATGTATTTCTTTCTGAATTCAACTTGAAAGAATTTCCAAGTAACTCTTTCCTGTGAAACTACGGATATCAAGGTATTCCACCACTGATATGCAGTGTCTCTCAATAGTGATACAACACATTTTAAACATTCTTCAGGTGTGTAAGAAAGTTCATCAAATACTCGAATCGTGTTCTCAAGCCAAAACTCAGCTCTCTCAGGGTCATCGCTAACAGTAACTCTGAATTCCTCAGCCCCATATTTCTATATCTTATCAACAGGTGGTTTATTCAATCGCAAAGGATCCGTACCTTGAGGAACTACAGATGTCGGTTGGGGAACAGGTGGGGGTGGAGGTTGTTGCATAGCCGGATTGGCTCGGACATATTCAGTGAACCATTTACTCATCATATTGAAAAAAAGGCTTCTCTAGCCTTTCTCCCGTGACTATTCGATAATGGTATAAATTCAGACAGCGCAGCCCCTTGAACGGGAGATGGTGCATTACTTTCGACATCGTCAACTACGTCTCGATTTGGATTCATTTGCTATATAAAACATAATTTAGAAATTGTCAGGAGATATCACAATATCACAGTTTATGTATATGACATGTATAGTTAGACTCACATACGCTACGTTAGTCCTAAAATTGACTAAACCATAGCTCTGATACCAAAAAATAAAACACCCCTCACCCGTATTTAATGTCAAAATAGGGTTACAAAGTATTACCAAACTTATAAAACAAATACACATCCAAATAGAGTACATATCACAAATCATGCATTAATCCTTCAATTGCAATCATATTGTCCCTATTACGAGCATACGAGGCTTTAAAATGCTTTGGGAATGGTTCTGGACTAAATCGATAACTTATGAAACTTCTAGGAAACTATGAAAATTTTCACAAAACAGGGGACACACGCTCATGTGGCTAGCACGTGTGCCCTAAAAATGGTCACACACGCCCGTGCCAAACCTATAGGTATACTGACTTATGCCACACGGCTAAGTCACATGCCCGTGTGTGAGGCTGTGTGGAGCATACTGACTTGATTTTAATCTTAATACCGGGACACACGGCCGTGTAACACAACCATGTGTCACACACAGCTAAGACACATGCTTGTGCCTTAGCCCGTGTAGACAAAAATAGGCTATTTACCAAGCCAAATTGCCACCCAAACCTACAAGAATCAACACCAATTCAATAGGCACAATTCATGGCACAAACAAGTATTCAAACCAAATAACACAAATATCATTTTGATCATAATTCACACACCTCATAAATTCAACATTTGCATATTTCCATTCCAACTAATACTTGCCAAAACATACCATATTTGAATTCTTAACCACAACCACAACATTATACCAAATTAAGCCAAATCACATGGCTTAATCTTAAATAAAAAAATGTACCAAAATCACTAGCTCAAGTAGCCAAAACTATTGTTTTTATAACTAGCCTACACATGTCATATTTATATATATCCATGAGTTCAAAGGTACCAAGCAGCAACTGGATAGTGTGATGCGTATCTTCGACCTTATCTGAATTGAGCTAGCTATCAAACTTCTATAAAACATAAAAAAGAAACAGAGTAAGCTATATAGCTTAGTAAGCTCATATAATTCAGAATTAAACTTAACATTATACAAAATCAAGAAAAATAAACAAGGTATGGTCATTTCAATTACCAAATGCCTAAAGCATTCATCAACAAGTTAGTCACATAAGTGCATAAAATCTCGCATTATCACAATTTGATACCCAATACATTACATCATATCAATTTCATATGTCATGTACATCATTTATAACATTTCACTCTCAATCATGTAATCAATAAATCATTCACTAATAGTAACTCATTCGTATAAACAGTACTTCATCCCTATAAAAACTAAACTTACTCACATTCCTAATAACATAATTTATGCCCATTGAACCTATTAGAACATCGAGGGATACTCGGGTGATATACATTACATGTATAAATCAGTAATCATTCAATTTATTATCATTTTTGCTCTTTCGAGCTATAATCAGTAAGCTCCTCCTGAGCTGATGAACAGTAAGCTCAATTGAGCTGAAACGATAAGCTCTGACGAGCTGAAATTAGTAAGCTCTGACGAGCTAATTTATCGGTAAGCTCATATGAGCTGGAGTGAGTCCGCAACACATGCTGGATCTCAACTAAAGTGGTAACCCTAGTAACATATCACCCGTATCTTACGAATTTTTATGGTTCAAAAGGGGCTCAGTAATCATCAGACTATATTGATAAGGCATTTAAATTTCAAGTAGATCATTTACTCAATTATATACATTCATTTTAAAAAATTAAAAGTACTTAAAAGTTCGATTCTAATTATACGAACTTACATTGAGTTGTTTGGATGGAGATTATCAACTATTCATCCATTTTTCCTTTTCCCTGATCTAATCCTGATCTCGGCTTATCTTTCAACATTCGGTCTATTCAATTTAGCTTAAAATTTATGATTTGGAAAATTTACACATTTGCCCCTTATGTTTCATATATTCACAATTTAGTCCTTAACACATAAGATTGCCAATTCATGCAATTTACTACAAACCCATGCTTAGCCGAATATAATACACGTTACTAGTAGCTCATATTTTCAATTCATTCACACTTTTAACCACCATATTTCACATTTTATCAATTTAATCCCTTTTTGACATTTTTGTTAAAAATCACTTTACAAAAGCTATTAATCTAACATTAAACCTTCCAAATCTATCATAAATCATCAAATTACTCAAGCATTCAACAATGGCAACATGATAAATCTTTAACAGTTTTGAAATTCAAGGCATGGGCTAGCTAGAATACGAAGCAACAATCACAAAAACATAGAAATCATTAAAAACAGAACAAAACACATACCTAATTGCTTGAATTTTGTTAGCTGAATGAAGAACCCTAGTTTCTTCTTGTTCTTCTTTAGTTTCGATTAGATGATGATAATGGAAGCCTTTAATTTGTTTTTATGTTATTTAACTAATCTTTGTTTAACAATTTACATTATTAACCTTTAATAAAACATTATTATTTCGCATAAGCTATGGACGTAAATGTCCACTAACCTTTTAAATGGTTTAATTACCATTTAAGGCCACTATATTTGAAAACTAAAGCCATTTGACACCTTTAGCTAATAGAACAATACTTTTGCATTTTACGCGATTTAGACCTTTTTCTCAAATTAAGCATTCAAACAGTAAAATTTCTTTACGAAACTTTCACATAATAATTCTATCATGCTATAAACTTTAATAAAATAATAAAATAAATATTTTAACTTCATATTTTTGGTCCCGAAACTACTATTTCGATTTGACCAAAAACGGGCTATTACAAGATGGCTAGGTGAATGGTTTATTAAGTTTAACTGATATGTTTTGATGCCAAATTATGCCATTTGGATTGATTGATTTATAATGATTAAATGAATTGTTGGAATGTGTTTTGGTATATTTTGCATAGGAAAAGTTTGGCAAACATGCACCAAATGTGAAATTGGTTAGGTTGACATGGAATAAGTACCAAATGGTCAAAAATGTACCAAAAATAGAGTCCACATCGAGATGTCGAGCGATGGTCAGCGCGACGAGCTTTGGACTTCAGGCTACGATGTGACGAGGAACCTCATTGTCACAACAAGGCCAAGTTAGTATGTCACGTCGCGAAAAGGAAATCTCTCACATCATGACGTCGACCTAAAGATTTAAGACTTAAAAATTGGTCATTGTTCCATCTCAGGCTAACTTCAGAGCATACGTAGGTTTGTATAAGACTCGAGAAAGGTGGTGTATCGTGACTATGGTTTAAAATGTTTATGTTTGCATGTATTATGTTGTGATTTGAATGTTAAATGTTTGTAGTTACTCCAACAACACATGTGAATCCTATAGCTTGGACCCGATGATCGGGTCAGACAAAAAGTGTTATAGATTTATTGTTACTTTTAAAGTTTAATATAATTATATAATATATACAATATATTTACATAAATTAAATACTTATCAATTTACATTTTATTTTTATTTAAATATTATCATATAATTATATTAATTATTAATGTCTGTTTCATTATAAATTTGGACTTTTTCAAGTTTTAGATCAAATATATCACGGACATGAGCTTGGATTGATCTCAAGCCCAAGCTGATCTTGGGTTCAAATTAACTCGAGCTCAAGCTTTCTTGGGTTTAGATTTTTCTCGAATTTGGATTTTTTTTGAGCTCATATCATAATAGGCCTGAATTTTCTTGAACACGGATCTTTACAGTCTTAGATCGGCACCAGTGGGCTTTCAAGCTCAAGCTTATTTTCTCAGCTCTACTAAAAGTATATGTTTTCTAAAGATAACTTGACATTTATGAGTGTTGAGGTTCTTTATTTTTTGTGACTGGCCAAGTTTCTTCAGCCCTTCAGGATTAGGGAGGAGATTGTGGAAGGAATCTAGACATTAAAATGAACCGGGACACCTTTTAATGCCCATATTCTTTCTAGAATCCCCTCTCTAATCTCAAGGTGTCAAAATTATGATTTTTCTTAAAATGTAAATGCATTTCAGTACCTTTATTTGTCAATGTCCATTTAGATTTTGGAAAATCTTAACCCTAGTTGTTAAGTTTAAAAAAAAAAAACAATTAGAGAAATGGAAAATTAAAATGGACTTTGATGCCATTGAGGGTCATGATTCATTTAAAACTCTTAATCTTAAATGATCTTTTATAGAAAATATTTTAAAAAATTAAATAGAACTAAACATTCATGGTGTCGAAATCCATTTAAATAGTTTATCTTACTTGTTTATTTCTCATATAAAATTTTTAAAAATCATTTATATTATAAATTATATACATACTCATAAATCTCTAACCCAAAATTTGAAATTTTGAGATTAGGACATGTGACTCAATATGCAACAATAGATGAAAATCATGTGTCTCGATGTCACAATACTGTGAGAATAGAAGCTCACAATCTATTTTGTGATCAGTTACATGATTTTGGTTTCTATCACATTTGGGGGTATGACTTTTGTGCTAGCATTTATTTCTTCTTTGGTTGTTAATTGTATGATGTTATCAAATTTGAGCCTATAATGATTTGAGCTCGAGAAAATCTGAGCAAAAATGCTCTCTTTTCCCTTTTTTTTTTCTTATTTTGAAAAACAAAACAGGTGGTAAAAAAAAATCAAAGTTCACTAAAATTAAATGTGTGCTCTATATTTGACCCTTTTTCATTAATCACATCCAATGGATCACATTCATCCAAAACATACTATATCTCATCAAAATAATATTTCCAATATAGAATTCAAGTGAAATGACCAAAATGCTTTTTTATGGAAAAATTGAACAATGACCCATTTTTACCTCTTATTAGACTTTCTTCACATCATATAGGTACCGATCAAATTCAAAGTTTATAAATCACATTTAATTTCTAATATAAGTCCATGGGTGGTAAAAAATACACGTGTACGCTTTTCACATTAAAAATGGGAAAATCACGAATTAATCTACGTACTTTCAAATATTTTCCAATTTAATCCAAAAATAATTTTCATCACATCGATTCATTTTCCAAGTCATTCTCTTGTCAAATAATCATTAATAACTCACATTTTCTCTTTTTTTTCAAATTGTATTTTTGTCAAACTTTTCAAAAATTTCAATTTGGTCCTTTTTTCACTTTCACAAATTTTCATTGATTTCCATCTCTTTATGGCTACAAGAATTGACTATTTAAAATATAAAAAAAATATTAGATTTGATTTAGTCTAGATTAATAATACATTGAATTGAACTCAATATGAATCAATTTTATACCTGTTCTAGGATTAATTTACTTATGACGTTTATTGATTGAGTACTTACCTTGATCCTTTTTAAGTGAAGGATTATGTATGTATGACTTAAATGCTTTGATACACTAAAAACCTATGTCTCTCGAAGTAGTAAGAAAAATATTGGTATATTAGGTATGTAACTTGCACATGATGTAGTTTCACTTACATATTGTGGAATCGTAGCTTATATAAAGAGTTAATAATATCCTCTCAATGACATTATATGATTTATGAAAAAAGAATATGCACATGGGTCATTTATCTTTGGAAAATGATTTAGTCATTATTTAGAGGAGTAATGATCATTTTTCATTATCGAATATATAATGGAACAATGAGATAAAAGTTAACAAATTAGGTGTATGGATCTAACATTAACAAGCCACTAATATCATATAAGCATAATACACAAATGAAATCGAACATAACCTTTGTAGTTATATATATATATATATATATATTATACTATATTAAAGTTGTTGAGTGTTTTTTTGTGTCTATCCTTTAAAAGAGGTTAAACTTTCTAGTTATATGATACGGTCCCTATTCCTGGATGACATCCTAGGTAGGTCCCCATGCATGCCGACACGTGCCCTATTCTAGGATTAACACGTGTTCACAATGTGAGGGTTCACTTGCATGATGGTGCGAATCCAACCTATGCGAGTTCGTGAGACGATGTGAACTTATCACGTGTGAACTATGTAGGCTACGGGTTAGTCCCAGTCGAGTAACCTGGCAGCGAGTTGGTAATAGCGAACATTATAACAAAAGTCATTTTATTGAAATGTTATAATGAAATTGAAAATAACTTAATAAAAAAATTATAAAAGGTCACAAGATAAAACATCAACAAAAATAAATATAAATTAATAATATTTATTTCATAAGACTTTTTCATTATTTACATGAACCAGTTTGAATCAACTGAAAGACTCACCTATTTAATCATAAATCCAACTCTTAAAAGGTTTGAAAAAAATAAAAATAAACTTATGAGTCGCGAGTCAGAGCCCAAATCCAATGCACATAAATTAGGCGATGGCCCTGATCTCAATTCCCTGGAAAATGAGACCACCTTTCCAGTTACCACCCTCAATCTCCAAAGCACTCATTTCCAATTCCCCAGCATTCATGCATCCCTCATTGAAGAACTCACCCATCTCAACCTCTAACCACCCATCTACTCTAGCCTTTGGGAACTGAACATCATTAGGTGTAGGTTGTAGATCTATTGGAATACGGTCTCTTTCTGGTTCCAAATAGGCAGCTCTTTTACTACCTTCAGTGCCAACAACTCCAACACTAAGTTTCACTGGATAAAATTCAAACCCATAAACATTACGTACTTTGTATACAAGGTAAGCCTTGTAGTCCGTCTTGGGTGAAAGCATGCACACACTAATCTTGCCGCGGATTTCAAACCAACAAACACTAATAAGTTTTGGTACCCTTTCAAACCTATTTTAACATCAAAATGTTTTACATGTTACGAGTAGTGGATTCAAATATTTGAATATGTTATCGACAAAAACAAAGTGAATTTATATAATAAATATTCAATGATCAATATTAATATCCGTTTTGAATTTGTTGCAAATAATAATTAAAATAAATGAATCCGAATAATATTCGAACTCGCAAAATGTAAATTCATTGCCATTCCTAAATCCAACGGCAAGGAGGAAAGAGAGACCTGGCCTCGAGTATACGAACCCAACTCCAATAAGTTGGAGTGTTAACCCATTCAATGTAGAGTTCCTTGGGTGATAGCATGTAACATTTCTTGCCACTCGCTTTTTCCAACCAAAAATACTGTTTCATCAATACCAACATTGCTAAAACTCAGTTACATGCAAACGAAAATGAAAACATAAACAACCAAAAAGGAATTGTTAAAGAAAAAGATTTAAGTAACAATGCATGATAAGTTAAGAGCTTCCTACCTTTGTTACTTGCCTATTTTACTTTTCCAAAAGATTTTCAATATAAATTTAAAACATATTAAACATATAAGGAAACATTAAACATAATTTTCATATAAATAAAAATCACATATCTTGTTAATTTAATTATTTAAATTTACTCTTTGTTTTATCCAAATACACTTTTGCCTTCAAAAATTAAAAGAAAAATGAACCACAAGAATAAATTAGTTGCTATTTTTCCACATATAAGGAAACAAACCATATTATCATCAAAGGAAAATAATATATTTCAAAAAAAAATTTAAAGTTCAAAATAGTAATAATGTTGGACAAAGGCAACATGTGATTTTATGTTTCAATTACTATTTACTTCGATTTTTCATAGGGCGGCTACCCGCTCAAGCTTGAAGGTTTACTTGAAATTTAGGAGAGTTTGGGTAAAAAAATTAAAATTGAAAAATGAGTTTAGGAAAAAAATTAGGCCCGTTTAAAATACGAGTCAAGTTCGATCTTGAACATTCAAGGTCTAAGCCCAACCCGGCCCGACCTATTTTTAAGTTTATAATATTTTATATTATGTTATGTTAATATATTATGTAATTTAAAACATATTGAAAAAAATAATGTTAAGATGAGTATATAAATCAATAAATAAAAAATATATAAAATTATTAAATATTAAAATAATATAATATAAATATTTTTTAAAAAAATTAAAAATAATATGGGAGGGCCTAAAACAGGATTGGGTTAGTCTTTTGCAAATATAAGCGGATTTAGGCAAAATTTTAAGCTCATATTTCGGGTCAAGGCGGGCTTGGGTAAATATAAAGTATGTTAATATCATACTTAGACCCGACCTGAACCCGACTAGACCCGGCCTATGAGCACCTCTATATTTACTGTATAATTTTGCTTTTAGAATACGAAGCATGTATCTAAATTTCATTTTTGGGTTAAAAATTTCAAATTATTAACTTATCTGTCCTAAATGTAAATTAAATTATATAAAAATGCTAACGAATTTTTCAATACAATTTAAAGAAGAAAAAACCTAAAGGAGAAACAGAGAAAGGACGAAATTACCTTCCGTCCACCTTCAATGAGGATAGGGTTTCCGCCTAGACTAAGATAAATATCTTTCTTGGAAGAGAAAGAGACCAATGTGGGAACTAAATCCTGGTATTGACACGGCAACAAGCTTTCCCAAGCAGTAACAGATTCAGCAGTTGAGAGTCTGAAAATTTTATTATCCATAATTCAATTGGTATTCTAACTGTGAAAAAAAAAATAGAATAGAATAAAATAAATAAAATAAAGAACACACAAATTTTACGTGGAAACCCTTTCGGGAAAAAAACCATGGGCAGAGGAGAAGAAAATTCACTATGTCGAAAAATTTTACTCAAAATACAAGAGGAATAGACTGTGTCTATTTATAGGCTTGCAAAGCCATATTCTAGTAGGATTGAAACACCTTATCCTAATCAATATAAAATAGATGGAGTTTAATAAGGTTTAAAACCTTATTCTAAAATAAAATAAAAGAAGTCTAGTTCTATATGGATTTTACTTTTATTTTATTTTCCATCGTATTTTATTTAAATAAGAATTTGGGTCACTTAATTCTAACAATCTCCACCTTGACACAAATTCTCAATGAACAAGTTCTTCATCGCGAACTTTCAATAAACAAGTTCTTCACCTCTTCCAAAAACCCCTTAAGGGTTTAACTTCAACAATGAACACCAACCAAGTCTAAGCAATGCTCAAACTTGGTTATAGGAAGTGACTTAGTCATCATATCTGCAGGATTTTCATGAGTGCTAATTTTGCTCACAACAATATCACCACGAGCAATAATATCACGAACAAAATGATATCGAATATCAATGTGTTTTGTTCTCTCATGAAACATTTGATCTTTTGTAAGAAAGATGGCACTGACCGTCACAAAATATCGTGCTGATTTGAAGGTCTTCATTGAGTTCACTAAATAGTCCCTTCAACCAAATAGCTTCTTTACAAGCCTCAAGAATCGCCATGTACTCAGCTTCAGTGGTAGACAAAGCGATCGTAGTTTGCAAAGTGGCTTTCCAACTAATTGCACAACCTCCGATTGTAAAGACGTAACTCGTGAGAGATCTTCTTCTATCAAGGTCTCCAAAAAATCAGCATCAACATACCCTATAACTCCATCTTTAGTTCTTCCAAACTGTAAGCAAACATTAGTAGTGCCTCGTAAGTATCTTAAAATCCACCGAATCGCTTTCCAGTGTTCTTTACCGAGATTCGCCATGTATCGCTAATCTGACCGATCGCATATGATAAATCTGGACGTGAACAAACCATAGCATACATGAGAGATCCTCTCGCACTAGAGTATGGAACATGTGACATGTACTCAATCTCATTATCGATTGAGGAGATAAGGCCGATGAAAGTCCGAAATGGGTGCTAAAGGAGTACTAACAGAGCTTAGCACTCTGCATATTGAACTTGCAAAGAACTTTCTCAATGTACCCCTTCCGACTTAGGTACAATTTACTTGCTTTTCTATCTCTCGAGAATCTCCATACCAAGTATCTTCTTTGCTGGTCCTAAATCTTTCATCTCAAATTCTTCACTTAGTTGGGCTTTAACCTTTCTTATCTCTCTTTATCTTTTCTCGCTATCAACATGTCATCAACATAAAGAAGTAGATACACAAAAGAACCATCACTGCTTTTTCTTAAAGTAGACACAACTGTCAAAACTACTTCTTTTGAAATCATGAGAAGTCATAAAGGAATCAAACCTCTTGTACCACTTGTCTTGGTGACTGTTTCAAACCGTAAAGGGACTTTTTCAAAGAAGCAAACATAGTCCTCTTTTTCGAGACTATAAAACCCTCTCGTTGTTGCATGTAAATATCTTCCTCAAGTTCTCCATGCAAAATGCGCTTTTACATCTAACCGCTCAAGCTCCAAATCATGCATGGCCACAATACCAAGCAAAGCTCGAATCGAACTATGCTTAACAACCGGAGAGAACACATCTGTGAAGTCCACTCGAATTTGATCAGTAACCCTTTGCAACAAGCCTTGCTTTATATCCGGTTCTTCAACTCCCGAGTCCCTTCTTTCTTTTAAACACCCATTTACAACGAATGACCTTTTTACCTTTAGGAAGTTTTACAAGATCCCATGTTCTGTTTTTGTGGAGTGATTCCATCTCCTCTTGCATAGCAAACATCCACTTTTCTCGAGTCTTCACACTAATCGCCTCGAATAATTAAATGGCTCTTGATTCGCATCTATATCTTCACCACATTTAAAGCATAAGCAACTAGATCAACCTCGGCATACTTCTTTGGAGGTTTAATTTCTCTTCTTGTCCTGTTTTTGGCGATAGAGTATTGCGGTGAAGAAGCAACTCTATTCTCAATTTTTGTACCGGCTTGAGGAGTTGATTCTCAGATTAACTGATGCTCCACCGCTTTTGGTTTTCTTTATTGGAAGAGTCTTTAAGAGATAAGTTAGGTAGCATAGCGCTTTCATCAAAAACAACATCTCTGCTAATCACAACTTTTCTATTTTTAGGACACCATAACTTATAGCCTTTTACACCACTTTATAACCAAGAAAAACGCATTTAATGGATCTCGGTTCCAATTTTCCATTATCAACATGAGCATACGCAGGACACCCAAAAATCTTTAAATCGAATAATTAGCGGGATTACCGCACCATACCTCTTGTGGAGTCTTTTCTCAATGGCAACGGATGGAGATCGGTTGATCAAAAACATGCAAGAGAGGTCAAGTCGCCCAAAATGACTTCGTAAGTTGGCATTTGACAACATACATCGAACCTTCTCCATGATCGCTTCTGTTCATTCGCTTCGCAATGCCGCTTTGTCAGGAGTATGACGAATCGTCAAGTGTCTCATGATCCCTTCGACTTGCACAATCTATTAAACTCATCGAACGTAACTCTAAGCCATTGTCTGACGGAGGTATTTTATCTGCTTTTCCGTCTGCTTTTTCAATCATAATTTTCCAAGACTTAAATGCGAAAACACATCGCTTTTCGCTTCGGAAGAACGCCCAAACTTTTCTCGGAAAAATCATCAATAAAGGTTAGCATATAATTAGCTCCACCTCTCGAAGGCACTCGACGGCCCCCACAGATCGTAATGGATATACTCCAACGTTTCCTTCGTGTTATGGATTCCTCTAGTGAATCGAACTCTCTTTGCTTCCCAAAACACAAGGTTCACGAAATTCAGTTTGCAAATTCCTTGCCCATTAAGAAGTCCTCTTTGCTTAATTTCGCCATGCCATTCTCACTCATATGCCCTAGGCGCATATGCCAAAGTTTAGTAATATCATCATCCGACAAGGAAGAGGAAGCGACAATGCATCACCAAGAATAAGAGAACTCAGAAACATATAACTTGGCAATCTTTCTTTGCCCTTTCATCACAACAAGGACCCTTTGAAATCTTTAAAACCCCACTTTCACCGTGTATCTGCACTTTTGAATCAAGAGTACTCAACGAAATTAAATTTCTTTTCAATTCGAACATGCCGCACGTCACTAAGTGTTCGACAACTCCATCAAACATCTTAACTTTAATTGTTCCAACACCGCGATTTTACATGAAGCATTATTTCCCATCAAAACAACACCTTCAGACATCGTTTCATAAGTTGTAAACCAATCCCGATTGGGACTCATGTGGAAGGTGCAGCTGAATCAAGTATCCACTCTCGCCACTTTAGAATCATTGATGAAGCGACTAGAAGTTCACCATCACGTAGTCTTCTACAACATCGCCTTCACCGAATTTTCCGGCTGTTTTCCTTTTGATTCGCAGCCTCCCTTTTAATCTTATTTTGTAGCTTATAGCACTCAGATTTAATGTGCCCTTTCTTCTTGCAGAAGTTGCAAGTTTTACCTCTGTTTGAAGACTTCGATCTACCCTTAGATTTACCACGAGGATTCCGTTCCTGTGTTCTACCACGATCATCATCAACATTCCGGTCTTGTCTCCCACGAACAATGAGACCCTCTCCCTGAGAGTTGGGTTTAACCACAAGATGCTTCATCTTATCATACGAGGTTAAAGAATCATAAACCTCATCAACTGTGAGAGACTCGCGGCTATATAAAATCGTGTCTCTAAAGGTTGAATAAGACGGGGGCAACGAACAAAGTAGAATCAATCCTAGATCTTCCTTATCATACTGAACCTCCATGGCCTCCAAGTTTGAGAGAATTTCTTTAAACACTGTTAAGTGTTCGTACGACGCACCTTCCTCCAAACGATGAGCATAAAGACGCCGCTTCATATGCAACTTGCTTGTTAGAGTTTTCGACATACATATTTGTTCTAGCCTCTTCCATAACACAATGCGGTTTTCTCTTTCATCACATCCTGCAAAATTTCGTTGGACAAATGCGATGTAATTGTGTTAATGCCTTCGATCCTTACGCTTCTTCTCTTCATCTGTTAATGTCGAAGGCATCTTATCTATCCTAGCAGGGGCATCCTCTAGATCCATCTGCAAGAATCGCTTGCATCTTAATTTGCCACAACGCAAATCTGTGTTGCGATCCAACAATGAATTTCATACTTCAAAGACGCCATTACCGTGATCGAGATGAATAACCCTAAGCTCGGATACCAATTTGTGAAAAAAATAGAATAAAATAAAATAAATAAAATAAAGAACACACAAATTTTACGTGGAAACCCTTTCGAAAAAAAACCACGGCGAGAGAGAAGAAAATTCACTATGTCGAAAAATTTTACTCAAAATACAAGAGGAATAGATCTGTCTATTTATAGGCTTGCAAAGCCATATTCTAGTAGGATTGAAACACCTTATCCTAATCAATATAAAATAGATGGAGTTTAATAAGGTTTAAAAACCTTATTCTAAAATAAAATAAAAGAAGTCTAGTTCTATATGGATTTTACTTTTATTTTATTTTCCATCGTATTTTATTTAAATAAGAATTTGGGTCACTTAATTCTAACACTAACAGATAACAATTCAATCAAAAAAATATAAACTCACGAATCCAAGCCCAAATTTGAGTCACATAGATTAGGCGTGACGGCCCTGATCTCAATCCCCTGGAAAATGAGTCCTCCCTTCCAATTACCGCCATCTATCTCGATAGCAGTCATTTCCAATTCCCCATCATCAATGCATCCCTCATTGAAGAACTCACCCAACTCAACCTCTAACCACCCGTCTACTCTAGCCTTTGGGAGCATCTCATCTTCAACTAGTGTAGATTGTTGCTCTGTTAGAACATGTTCTGGATCCAAATATGCAGTTCGCATACTACCATCAGTTCCAACAAGTCCAACACTAAGATTCACAGGATAATAGTCAAACCCATAAACATCATGTACTTTGAAAACAAGGTAAGCCTTGTAAAGTGTCATGGGTGAAAGCCTGGAGATACTAATCTTTCCACGGATTTCAAACCAACAAACACTCAGGAGCTCCGGTACCTCTTCAAACCTATTTTAATATCAAAATATTTTAAGTGATAGCAATGATAGAAAATGAGTTGCTAGATAAAGGAATGTAAAGGGAAAGAGGAGTTTTGGATTACTGATATGAATAGTAAATTTAGATATTTGAATATCTTATTTGCGTAAATAAAGTAAATTCAGATAATAGATATTCAATGATGGATACCTATGTCAATTCTGAATCTACTGCGAATAATGAGTAAAATAAATGAAATTAAATATAATTCAAATTTGTAATATTCAAATTTTCGAAATGTATATGAGATATTCTCAAATATCAAAATATACACTATTCATTTTCATCCCTAAATCCAACGACGAGGAGGAGAGATAGACCTGGTCTCGGGTATAGACACCCATCTCCAATAAGTTGGGGTGTTAACCCATTCAATGTAGAGATCTTTGGGTGACAGCATGTAACATTTCTTGCCACTCACTTTTTCCAACCAAAAACTCTGTTTAGTCAATACCAATATTGCTAAGACTAAGTTATATGCAAAGAACAAAAGAATTAAAAGTAAAAATAAAGGAATTGCTAAAAAAAAATTCAAGCAACAATCAAGGGCCAAATCAGAAATTTTTTTTGTAAGAAGGGGGCAAAATTCAATTGTATATTTTTTATTATAGTAAAATACAATTTTTTATTTTTGAGCTGTCAAAATGTAATTTTATCAAGCTTATTAAAAAATAGAATAGTATAATTAGCAAAAGAAACTAAATCCGAACTGATTCAATATAAATTAAAATCACATACTTGAAATAAAAGTTGGTTAATGTGCAATTATATACATAAACTTTCATTTTGTGTAATTTTATACATGAAATTTTGCTTTGATCTATTTCTTGTAAGTTATTAACACAATTATTGATATAACATCATTTTATGTTTATATATTGCATACATAAAATAATCATATTTATTCAATATAAAAATAAATTGATGTATTTATTTCTTTAACGTGTATGATTCAATCAAAATTAAAATTTTAAATATATATTTGAACCACAATTAGAGTTTCACATGTATAATTACACTAAATTATAATTCATGTATAATTTTAAAATTTATCTCTTTATTTATAAAATATTTTAATTGAATGATTGAATTAATAATTATAGATAAAAAGAACATTAAATATATTTAGGTTTGATAGAATAACTTGATTTGATTAATTTAAATTTAAAATTAATTTTTATAATTATAATAACTTAATTCGATTAATTTAAATTTTTCTTTAAAAATTTCAAATTCGCAAGTTATACGTCTTAAATGGAAATTAAATTACATAATAATTCTATGGAATATTTCATTGTAATTTAAAGAAAAAAAGTAAAGGAGAGAGAGAGAGATGAAATCACCTTTCGTCCACCTTCAATGAGAACAGGATTCTCACAGAGGCTAAGATAAAGCTCTTTCTTGGAAGAGAAAGAGAGAGACGAGGGAATTAAAGCTTGGTATTGAGATGGCAAGAAGCTTTCCCAAACAGCATCGGATTCAGCAGCCAATTTAAATATAGTTGAAACAATCGACAATCTACAGGCATCTCGAGGGGAGGTAAAGGAAATGATGGTGGCGATACAATCTTGTGGAAGAGCATTAAGGTTGAGAGTGTCGATGCTAAGGTCTCCATTCCCTCCTCCCATTTCAGAAACTTTAGATTTCATGAGATCCAGTCAAAATTAGAACAAGGAAAAACCGTTTGGGATTAAGCGTGAGAATTGCGATGGGATGTGAAGGATATATATAGATGGAAAAATAAGGAATAAAAAATCTCTAAGCTTAGCTGGTTAAAGTCATTCACTTTTGGTTATAAATTAAAAATTGGAAGGTAATGCGTCTCAATCGGCAATAGAACCTGTATTTTATCTCTAAAATGAGCTTTTGCCTTAGGGAGACTTGATTACGTGTCGAGTTAATCAATTATGTTTGCAAGTATGTTTAAAAAAGTGGAAGGATTTAAGTAAAAATATAAGTCCGAAAATTAGGTTTAGAAAAAAAAATAAGACTTGTTTTCTAAACGATTTTTTTGGCTCGAGCCCGGCTTAACTTGAAAGTGTCTAAATTTTTTTCACTATTTTTTACTACTGTTTTGTTGTTGTTTGCTAGCATTTTGACGTTGTTTTGCTGCTATTTTGCTATTATATTGCTCCTATTTTGTTATTGTTGTTTAGATATTGTGTAACTTTTGTTTTATTATTAATTTTACTACTATTTTAAAGGCATTTGTTTGCTAAGTTACAAATTATGTTAATGTTATTCAAGTATAAAAAGTTTTTAATGTATTTTTAATTTGTTAAGAACATGTACTTTAATGCTTTTAATGTATTTGATGTATTACATTTTTAAAATTTATTTTTATATAAAAATGATACAAAAATTTAATCCACGCAAGCTGGGCTGGACTTTGACAAATTTTAAACCCATTTTTTGAGTCGGGCCAAGTTTGAACCTAAAAACGGGTCTAAAACTTTGTATTAACCCAACCTAACTCATAATCAAACCTTTTACAAGTTCTAAATTTTGCAAATCACCTCCCAATTAATTTTTAATTTACAATAGGACTAATACTCCAATTCAAATAGTTAGTAATTATAGAAATTGGACCGACACCTAATCACATTCTCTAATCTTTAGAGGGAATGTGAAAATTGAGTAACATATATAAAGTGATTAACCATGATAATTGTTATTATTTAAATCTCGATTAAATATGTCACGAGTCAATCGGGCACTATTTTAATCAGAAAATTATGAAAGTATTTTTCAATAATTAAAATAAATTATATTTATATGTAGTAAAATTTGAATTCGTGTTGTTTACATTAACAAAATATTAATTTTACTACTTATAATATGTCAACTTTATTTGTATTCTTAATATGTATAAATGGTACTTTTTATATATTGTATATAAACTAGTTTATATATAAATAAATTATTTCATCTGTCACTACGATTCTTTTATCTTTTTTCAATCATCTGTCACTTCTACTCTCTTTATCATTTTGATCATTCACTCGAAAGAAATGAATAAAAGAATCGGTTTTTCTGCAAAAGGCAAAGACAATAGGGCTTTAGTTGTCAGAGCCATGAACGACGATGTTCAAGATACACTTGCTGTGATACCTGCTCAACAATTGGAAGCTATCAGTGCACCTATTGTTTCCTCTCATGATGATAGGATTTGCCCTCTCTTGGATGTCGTGGACAAGCTTAGGAATTTGATGGTGATGAAAGGAGGGATTCAACTACCCACCATTGTTGTGGTTGGTGATCAATCTTCAGGGAAATCCAGTGTACTTGAATCTCTTGTAGGTATTAACCTTCCCTGGGGACAGGGGATATGCATTAGAGTTCCTCTCATAATGAGGCTTCAAAATCATTAGGCATCGGCACCGGACTTTTCGTTGGAGTTCAATGGTAGAACTGTCTCCACGGATGAAGAAGACATTGCCAATGCTGTAGTGGAAGCGACCAATGAGATTGCTGGCCAGGGTAAGGGTATCTCAAATAATCCCTTGACCCTGGTTGTTAAAAAGAATCGAGTTCCTGATTTAACAATGATTGATCTACCTGGTCTCACTAGAGTCCCAGTTCATGGGCAGCCTACGAGCAAATTAGAGATATCATCATGGACTATATCAAGCCTGAGGAAAGCATGATCCTCAATGTTTTATCCGCATCTGTTGATTTTTCAACATGTGAGTCCATTAGGATTCCCGGCAAGTAGACAAGACGGGGGTTCATACACTTGCTGTCATAACGAAAGCCGAGGGTTTTTTACCTCAATATTATAAAAAAAAATTTATAAACGAAAATGGGTTGTCAGTCAGATTAATTACGAAAATAGTATATTTTTTTAGGTCGTGCCTACTTGATAGGCACAACCAATTTTTTTAATATTAATTTTTTTTCGTTTAAAAAATTATTATTGTATTATTTTTTTAATATTTATATTAATATATATATAAAAATACAGGTTTTATACAGGTAAAAAATACCCGAAACTGGTCGAGCCTGTCAAGTAGGCACGACTAGTCATGCCTGACAGGTAGGACACCCCCTATTGCTGCTGCCTTGCCCCTGCATGCTGCCCATTTTTTTTTTCATGCATGAATCATATCACTCATGGGAAAAAAAATTTTATGGGGACCTTATAACCATGGTCCCCCTCATATTAAAGCAGCCACCGATTGTGAGAAAGAAATTAGAGAAAGGAGAAGGAGAAGAATAAGAAGAAAAAAAAGGTAATGTATTATTTTAGTAATTTATTATAAAATTATGGTGTTTTGTGAGTTTTAGCAATGTAAATTTTTAAAAAAATTGTATAATTATTTTGTTAGTAATTTATGATTAAGTTATAAATTATTAGTTTTTTGTATTTTGTTTTAGTTATTTGTTTTGTTAATAATTTATGGGATTAGGTTACAAATTGTTAGTGTTTAGTGTATTAGTGTTTTGTGATTTTTTTAGTAATAATATATTTTTAAAAAATAATTTTATAGTTGATTAGGTTATATAAATTGTTAGTGTTTAGTAGTTTAGTGTATTAGTGTATTGTGATTTTTTAGTAATATATTTAAAAATAATAATTTTATAGCTATTTTATTAGTAATTTAAGATTAGGTTATATAAATTGTTAGTGTTTAGTGGTTTAGAGTATTAGTGTATTGTGATTTTTTTAGTAATATATTTTAAAAAAATATTTTTAGAGCTATTTTATTAGTAATTTAAGATTAGGTTATATATTGTTAGTGTTTAGTGGTTTAGTGTGTATTAGTGTATTGTGATTTTTTTTAGTAATGTATTTTAAAAATAATTTTATAGTTATTTTGTGTTAGTATATGATTATAAATTGTTAGTGTTAGTTTAGTGTTTTGTGATTTTTAATGTAATTTTTATATAATGTAATTTTATATTATTATATATTTATTTGATAATTTTTATTGATTTATTAAAATGTTGATTAAATTTGTTGTTATATAATTTTATAGGTTATTTGAAAGTTCTTCTAATTAGGTATGTTTCTAGTTCTTTTTTTTAATTGTATGTTTTTATATTTAGATAGTTTATATGTTTTTAATTATATTATTATTGTTATCTAACATAAAAAAATTGTAGGTAGAAAATGAGAAATTATGAGATATTTACCGTGTTTTTTCTAAAATTTGAAATAATTTATTGTATCTTTTGAAATAAGAAAAATGAATTCAATTTTTTTAATTTCAGATTTGTAACAAATGAGTTCTTTGATTGATAATACAAATCACATATCAAGTACCATTAAGGAGATGGTAATAAAATTTTATTTCATAGTCATGTTATTTGTTGAATTAAATTAAATTATATTGTATTAATTATTTCGCTAATATAATAATGTCGAGCCGCACTGCGTATTGAGAGGCCGTGTTAATAGTATAGGGTTTCAGCCAGATGAACGCCTAATACCGTTCTTGGAGTTAGCCGAGTTCGGATCAGCAGCATTGATCCGGACTTTTGATCTGCGATATAACTTGATTTCCGCTTTAGTCGAGTGATGGCGTCCGGAGACCCACACATTTCATTTGCCATGCGGGGAGTGCACCATCACTCTAGAAGACGTTGCAGTACAGCTCGGGCTCCCCATAGACGGGAACACGGTCACGGGCGTAAGTTCGATTTCCAGGCCGGCAACCCTTTTCTATGAATTACTTGGACGCTCACCAAGTGAGAGGAAATTTGCCAGTTTGAGGTTGTCATGGCTAAAGGCCAATTTTGAGTATTTGCCAAGTACTGCCAAGTACTGCCAATGAACGGGAGGTGATGCAGGTCGTTCGAGCTTACATTATGCACCTTATAGGGGGTGTACTTATGACGGAATCAAACGGCAGTACTGTTCACTTGATGTACTTACCCCTATTATCTAATTTGCATAACACCCGTTCATACAGTTGGCGGTCCGCAGTGTTAGCCATGTTGTATCGAGAACTTTGTCGGACGACAGATCCTTCTGCGATGGACATAGGCGGATGCCTCATACTGCTGCAGTCGTGGGCACTTTACCGGATGCCATTCTTGGCATCAATTAGTCACCAATCATATATATTTTCACTCATTAATAGGTGATGAATTTTTATGCGTTGTAACAATTAGTTGACTTTTTTTCGGATTATGTTGTTCTAACAATTTTTTTCTTAGATGGAGCACAAATCCGGGTATCGGAAGGTCATACACGGTTCCGATATACCGTCTGATGATTGAGAATAATTATAGAGAGGGGGTAAGTTTTTCCAATATTAATTTTATTTTATTATTTTATTTCACTCGACCTACGTTAATATAAAAAATGTGATTAATACCGTATTCTGTTCTAGAAATTATGACGGTTATTCCCTTGTCTGCCCGCGTCCACTCAAACTTATGGTGCATTAGCGCACCCGTTATCAATTTTCAGATAGTGGAGTGGTATCATGGCGATCGAGTACTTCGGCAGTTCGGTTGCATTCAATATATCCCGAGTCCACCAGTACGATTGGGGGATATCCATGGGATGACCAGGAGGGAGAGGCATGGGCTTGATTGGGGAGATGAGCATGAAGAATATGTTACGATGTGGAACAACCAGTTTGGGAGGGTACCTAAGATGGATCGTGGCTTGGATCTCCAGCCCTTGTTACAGTACCTACAATGGTACTGTGAGATAGGGAAACCATTTTTGTTTGGTAGGCGGTTGATGGTAGTCCCCCCGCATACGACACGAATTGGGTAACATCTTCTAGATCTGCATCATGCACTAGAGCCGGAGCCACAGCAGGAGCCAGAGCCGGAACTACACTCTGGAGGTAGTTCTTATCATCCAGATTTAGGGGCGATGACTATTTCTCGGGCTCCTCAGGCCACGAATATCATTTAGAGTTTAATATCTTTAGCCCACTACCACCTCAGTACTCTAGTCATCCCGGCTCATATTTATCTCAGTACTCTGCTCCTTCCGGCCCGTATCCACCCATATACTCAACTCCTCCAGAGCTGTATCCACCATCGTACTCTACTCCTCTCGGCCCATATCCACCGCCATATTCTATTCCTCTCGACTCAAGTTCATCGATGGCGTTTGAGACATATGATTTTTCGTCTATGTTTCACACACCCCCACATACAGATGAAGAGAACTTTGATTGTCGTAGTCGTCCGCAACGTGAACGTCGGGCTCCACAAAAATATACCCCTAGAAACACACCATCAAACCATCAATTTTAAGGGGTTTTGTAATATAAATAACTTCCTTTTTTATGTAATAATTTTTTTGGCATTTTATTTATCAATTTAATTTATTTTTGGCAAATTATGTAATGACTATTTATGTAATGAGTTTTTTATCATTTAATTACAAAGGATAGTCATCATTCCCCCGGTTGAAGAACGTAATTATAATAGTAAATGAAATACATAATAGTAAATGAAATACATAATAAATCCGAGTTAAGTATGTATGAACACAAATAGTCATACTTCACCCGGAGTAAGTATGTAAATTGTATATAAACATGTGCTTCGAAGGTGAATTTTGGATTTGCTTGGGTTGAAGTACATAATTGCAAAAAAAAGAGGAGTATTAAAAACAATCAATTTTAAAATGCTTAAAAAATCCATTTAATGCTACTCGGCGGGACTTTTTCTTCCAACATGTAATTAACAAAATCTTAATTTCTATCCGATCACGACAATTGTCCAATATGGCAGTTTTGGAGTGGGCATTTATTCCGATTATGACCGGGTAATCTGCATACTCCACACAACTTCCCATCGGATTTCTCTCTAATGTCCATTTCGTTACGGATTCTAGATGATTGCGGACGACCTTTTGGGTTCCTACGCAACCCTTTATCTGGGACAAGCTCGAATGTCGTCGGAGGAACCTCCTAAATAGATAGGTTAGGAAGTACGGGAAACTCATTCTCCCTTACACGCAACGTGCGTTTGAGGGTATACACTTCATCGATAAATTGATCTACATTGAGCGAGACTTTAGCACAAGCTGCTATAACATGTGCACAAGGATAATGAAGTGTCTGGAACCTCCTACTATCGCACCGTCTATTTTGGAGATCAACTCCGTAGGACCTAGGTGGTATACCGGGTCGACGATCGATGGTCTCTGTAATGCGAAACATTTCATTACGTCGTGAATATACTTCTACATTCATCGACCTCGCCATCTGACAGTTTGCAACCATTGCATCCCTGACATATTCGACAATCACGTGTCCTGCCTCCATTTGGTTGACTTGTTGCTGACCCATTCTTGGCATCAAGGAAGCCAACCTGTAGAATGTAGCCAAGAAGACAGATGAAATCAGAAGATGTCGTGTTTTCAATAACACAACTTTGATGCCCTCCACCAAGTTTGTGGTCATTTGACCGTAACGAAAGCCCTCGTCAAAATTTTGAGCCCATTGCAACGGCTCCATGGTACCCAACCATTGTCGGAAAGATGTGTTCGTTTGACCTTCCATGTCATTCTCAAGTAGAGTCATCCTTTGCCAGAAAATGTGTGGCTCAAGCTCGTACGCTGTGTATGTATTAAGAAAATATAAGTTAGAGTCTCATCACAAAACATTATGTTATATATTGAAAGGATAAGGTTATTCTTTACCCATTTTCACAACTTGTCTCTTCCAGTCTGCATTCTTATTATCTCGATGGAAGTTAGACGCAATGTGCCGTATGCGGTAAACAGATCTCCATGGCACACCGGGAACGCCTAATAGCGACAATTAATCATTTCCCTCTATCGGAGATGAAGCAAATACATCGTTACTAATAACATACCTCCGCAAGTTTGTAAGGAAGAATTCCCACGACTCCTTATTCTCTTTATCTATGATGACAACTGCAATCGGGAGCACGTTATTGTTCCCGTCCTGAGCAATAGCAAGAAGTAAGATTTGTGTATATTTACCGTATAGCCATGTCCCATCTACTTGCAAAAACGGCTTGCAGTGGGGAAATACACGTACACATAGAGCAAACGTCCAGAACATCCGTTGGAAAATTCTTTTTCTCGGTTGTAGTTGCTCATCCGGGCTGTAATAAGGTCGTGTCTGCAACTCAATGGCAGTCCCTGGTACGTACTCCCTCATAGCGGTAATCCGTCCCTGCAACTCATTATATGATGCATCGAAATCTCCGTACAATTACTCCATTGCCATCTGTTTAGCTATCCATGCCTTTCGGTATGACACTCGATACTGGAATTGTGCCTGTATTTCGACAATTAATACTGAAACCTTAATGGTCAGTATGTCTTCAACCATTGGCATGATGCACGTACAGATAGTTTTGGAATCAAGTTTTCGATGATTTTCTATCATACGTGATGAAGTGCATGTGTAAAGCCTAACAAATTTTCGTATCTCCCACATTTGCGACTTTTGGATAAATGCAGCTCGTATCCGCCAATTGCAGCCTTCCGCCGACTTCCAACACTCTCCAATATATAATGTCGGTTTAGACACGACGACTTTATAGTCTACTGATATATTCATACTATACCGTTTAATGGCAAATACGCACTCTTCCTTATTTTCGAATCTCTGGCCCACGAACAACTCCTCAAGATTAGAATATACGGTCATCCGATGAGCAGATTGTATTTCAGGGTACTCTGGGAACTCAGCCACATGCGCCGCATCGGGGTCTATCCGAGACATGTGTGCCCCAGGATTATTATGTATCACAATACGATGAATCTGGTTCCCGACTGAAGACGCATTAACATTTACTTCTTCATTCACGCCTTCATCGTCAATATCATCCGGGACCTCATCCACGTCAGGATCACTTTCACTATCGACTTCATGATCAAAAGGATCACTATTATGGTATACATCATCACCAACCATAGCAGTCTCGGGTGCAGCATTAAGATCAAAGTCGATCCCATGTATAGTTGATTGACTACCAACGTATGATACCGGAACCACCATACACGGTTCTTGAGCTCCATCTTCTTCACCTAATGGAGTGGGATCTTTAGTTTCCTCCACACCAGCTAACTCAGCAAATAACTGAATCGGTGCATTTTGGTTGCTCCAAGTCCCACAATAAAGAGCGACCATTGTCTCCACGTCTTCATCGTCTACAAGTTCCATTTCGGTGAATTTTATGGGAT
This sequence comes from Gossypium arboreum, assembly GCF_025698485.1. Lineage (NCBI taxonomy): Eukaryota > Viridiplantae > Streptophyta > Magnoliopsida > Malvales > Malvaceae > Gossypium > Gossypium arboreum. The sequence goes on along the minus strand of NC_069073.1, from coordinate 4,202,269 downwards.
CCGTCTAAACTGGAAACTTGTAGAAAAGTTTCGAGATCCTTCTCCCTCAACGTTTATAAATTTTTTCACTAATTTTTTCCTTCATATCATCAAAAGAGATATTTCTATTGAATCTCATTGCCACTTGTTTGCGACATTCAAATATACATCCTACGCTTGTTGTCAAAATTTCTTCATCAAAATAAATGCATACGAAAAACTAATTCTCCATATTCAATACTAGATCTGTTAAAAAAATTTCAAAATTCTCAAAATAGTTTCGAATAGCAAAAAAGTTACATAAAATTTTTAATGCAAAATTTTTCATTCAGAAGCTAACAAAATTATTAATCTAACAAACTTTTAAATAATAAAATTTCTAACAAAATTCTACATTCTATTTAAAAATAAATAAATTAAAATACCTTATCCTTCTTCTTGCTTTCCTTTCTTTCCTTCTTCTCCCTCTCTTTTTACTTCTATTTTGCTGCTAAATTTTCTGTATGTTCTTCATCTGATTTTCGGGAGAATATATAGGGAAAAAATTAAGCATGTGGGCCCCACCAATTGCGCCTACCAAGAAGGCACAACATGTATGTATGCTTCTCCCGTCCATATACACGGGTTGTATACTAACCCAAAAAAATATATATATAATAATAATTTTTTAAATGAAAAAAAATTTAATATTAAAAAAATTAGTTGTGCCTGTCAAATAGGCACGACCTAAAAAAATATACCATTTTCATAATTAATTTAGCTAACAACCTATTTTCGTGTATAAATTTTTTTTATAATATTGAGGTAAAAAACCTGAAAGCCGATAAATCACCTGAAGGATTGCTAGAGAAAGTTACAGCTGATGATGTTAACCTAGGGCTTGGTTATATACGTGTGTGCAACCGTATTGGTGATGAGTCGTGCGAGGAAGCAAGAATCGAAGAAGCAAGGCTGTTTCAATCACATCCTCTTTTATTCCAGATTGATAAATCTATTGTGGGAATACCAGTGTTGGCTTAGAAGCTTGTTCAAATTCAAGCTACAATAATATCAAAATGTTCGCCAGAGATCGTACGAAAAATTACTGAAAAATTGAATCACATCATCTCGGAGCTAAAGAAAATGCCAATGTGTTTGTCTTCCCCAGCGGAGGCAATGACGGGGTTTATTCAGATTATTGGCGCAGCTAAGGAGTCGATGCAAAAATTTCTTGTTAACGGAGAATTTGAAGAATATCTGGGTGAGAAAAGGATGCACTGCACAGCTAGGCTAGCTGAAATGCTCAACAATTTCTTTGATGATCTTCAGAAAGGTTCCCAATATAACTTATCATTCTCAACAAACTTTTTGATGGATGAAATACTTGTTTTGGAGGAAGCTAGAGGTATTATTCTGCCAAATTTTCTTCCAAGAACAGCATTCTTAACTATTCTGTAGGGGAAAGTGAAAGAAATTTCCAGCAAGCCAGTTGTATTCATGAGCGAGGTGTGGGAATATTCGGAGGATGTTGCTATAAATGGGTTGATGGATCATTCCGAGAACTATCCTAAGCTTCAGGCATCGAGCAAAAGAGCAATCCATAATCTGACATTGAAGATGAAAGAGGCTTGTGAATGGGGCCAAATGGTAGTGGCTTCCAGCATTTGTGGAGGAGTCAGCTGTTGTTGCAGCCAAGCGTGAGAAGCTGAACAGGAGCATAAGCTTGTTGGAGGAGCCTAAGGATTATTGATAAGCTTGGTAATTAGTATTAATGGTTTACTTTGAAGGACCAGCTCTAGGTTTTCTGGTTGTTTTTTTTTTTTTTTTTAAATGTTGTCTGGTAATGGAAAATGAAATTTAAGTTTGTTATGAATGAAACTCTTGTCCAAAATATATATATGCTTTTCCTACTGTTGGTAACGTATGAGTAGCATATAAGAATACAAACATATTTACAAACACACCTCCCTCGAACAGAGACATTATAGGAAGCTATGACAATTTAATTAAAGCCAGAGGTGACTAAAACTAAAACCATACCTTCACTTCACTTCACTTCACAATACGATTGTGAATGAGTTAATGGAGCCAAATGGTCGTGGCATCCAACTCAAGTTTATGAATTCATTTTCTAAAAATAACGAATTATTATTTATTTATATTTGAAGTAATATCGTATTCTTTATTTATATTAATTATTAATATGTCTGTTGTTTAATTATAAATTTATGCTTTTCAAGTCTTTGGGTTAAATTTATTTCGAGCTTGGGCCAAATTGATTTTAAACTCAAATTTATTACAAGATTGAATTTTCTCAAACTCCGATCGTTACGGACTCAAATTGATACAAGCGGGCTTTTGGGCTCGGACCTGTTCTGTTAACTCTACACAAGACCAAAATTAACTTAACAAAAAAAAAATCCAAATATCACTACTACTAGAACATAAAGAGACATTACAAATGGAAATTGAACACCTGAAATTCCTCGGAGGTGGAGCCAGCACACGATCCGACTCAAATCAACAGAGACTTGTGCACGGAACATGTTAGATAATAAAAGCATACTAAGCTTAAATTCAACAACATATAATCATTACGACATGAATTCAAACCACAAATTACAACATTTTTATAATTTTCTCAATTATTTACGCCACGAATCATATATTCTCATCATTTTCAAAGACTACTTCTCATACTTATTACCAAATACTTTGCTCATACACAACATTCAATTTTATTATAACGTAGTTAGATTGTAGCCTTTATTAATCGAGCATGAAAATCTTGGATACATGATACTCCTAAACACATCAAGTTACACATGAGTGCCATAACATAAATGAAACCCCATTGTGAGTAATAACACAACTTCCAACCCAACACACCATACAAGTGCATAGCACTAAAACACCCTCCAAACACGAATGTATAAGATCTAATAAGAAAACCCTCCCAGCACACCAAAAACTCCTGGGCGCATTAAGCTAATGTAACAATAATCACAAAAGAATTAAGCTCATTATACCATAGCATCCCAACTATACCTGATCACATTCCAAGATTGTTTAATAAGGCTGTTTTAACAATTTAAGCATATTTACTACTAATAATAAGCATCGTAAGCATCACCTTGACACTCACATAAATCAATACTCCTACTAAGTTTCATACAAAAGCATGCTCAACCTCAACAAAACATCTCAAATGTGTAATTGACTCATGCTTCCATAGTTCTAAGACTTTCTCCTTCCCCTTAGCTTTGGAACTTTCTCCAATCTCATTAACTTCATTTTCAAATCAAAAGAGTAGAAATGGGTTCTTAAAATCATAATTCAACCATTGAAACACTTAGAATTATTGAAGCAACGCAATTCCATAAAGCGAGATTCCATTTCGTTTTCTAAGATTCGCAAGAGAACTCTTTCTACCCCCAACCAAAGCTAACCAAATCTAATTCCTATCGATTCAACTGTGATTCAAAGTCTATACCAAAACTCTCCTAGAAATCAAGAAAACCTCAACATAACTCACTTTCTGTCTCTAGACTGTTTAATGACAACCCTCCAAAACTCAACTTAAATTCCAAATAAATATGAAATTTCCTATTCCCACATGATTCTAGAATTAAAACCATTGAGAAACTAACTAAAAAACAACACAAAACTAAACTTCTCTCTAGCATTGAAAAATGACGAAAATGAATATATAAAATAGAAAAAAATGCTTAATTCTTTAAAAATCTTGAATCCTAAGAGCTTAAAATGATATAAATTCTCAAAACCATTAAATCTTTAACCTCATTTCGTTGAAAATCATCAGGAATTGAAAATCTACCTTTCTTGGAAGCTAACGTGAAATGCACAACGGAAGAAGAAAATTTGATATTCAGGCTTGTAAAACTAAAAAGACTGATAAAAATTAGTGACAAAATAAATTTACCTTGCTGGAAATTGATTGCTGGAGCCAAAAACTGAAGAAAATGGATACAGAATTTGAGAAATGATTTTGGTTGGAAACTTGAAAAATGATCGGCAGAATGGAGACCCCTATAACTGTTCCCTCCAACGACTTTTACCAATTGGGAAATTTGCTAACGCATCCTTGGTCTCATAACCACTCCAGTCCTTCTTATGAATTAAATCAACTTCTCGTTATTTAGACATTGACCCAACAAATTCTGCTATTGCTGCAATCTAGTCCATAGGCCATAGATTCTAACTCGTAAATACTAACTAATCAATGCAATCCAATAACACAACTAACAAATTAAAAATATTTTAAATCCGCCACATTGCTTATTCCTAAAAATCTCTTTGTTTTATATCTTAAAATGGTTCGAGTTAATAAATTTACCACTAAATCGAACTTTTTGTCACGAAAAAATTTGAGCGCATTATACCCTTAACTTTTGCTTTTTTTTAAGTGTTAAGATAAAATTATGTGATATCACCTCCGATGTGTAATTATCTGGTCATTAAAAAATGACGTGTAAATAGAGAAAAAAACCATGTGATTGAACTTAAAGGAAATAATGGAAAGTGTTAGGCCAAAGAACTAAAAAAGAGAAAAGCAAAAAGTAGAGGGATCAATTTTGATAAATAAAAATAGAGGGCCTAAATTTGAACAAATAAATAAGTATAGAGACTATTCACATAGTTTTAGCTATAAAAAACAAAAGGACAATTTAATAATAATAATAATAATAATAATAATAATAATAATAATAATAATAATAAAAGAACAAATTTTAGTTTCATGGTAGTTTTGGCAATCTAAAGAAATCCTTACATGGCTTAAAATACCTCATTTAAAAGGAAAATATAATTTATTACACCTATTCTATGGGTAAAGAAACTAAAGATAAAAAGTAGGTTAAGTGTTAACTCGATTGATATCGGTATTATTATTAGTATAAAAGTACATGAATTTAAATGCTTAAAATACATTATCCTCCAATAATAAAATTAATGTTAAAAAAGTTAGAAAAAGATTAAGTGATTTTTAATATAAAGTTTTTTTGAACTGAATATATTAAAAATTAATAATTATTTTTATTTTAAAATCACAATACTTGTAATACTATTTTGTTAGTATAATGTTAGTTCAATCTTTATATAATTTAATTAAAAGAATTTCATTTAGAAATTAAGATTTTAATTTCCATTTAACTTGATATAAATAAAAAGAAAACACAAACACATTATGACTATGATGTCCAATATCAATTACAAACCTTTGCATTTTGTTTTTCCTATTCAAAAATTATTAGATTAAAGTGTAAATTGATTATTTCTTTTAAAAAATTTCATTCCTTTTGTAACACCCCTCGCCCAACTCAATCGTAGGGTCCGAGTTACAGAATGCTACAGCCATTACCAGGCAATTACACCGAAAACATAGTGAATACTTTACATAAACCATCAAGCAATACCTAATTATAATTATTATTTAATGAGGAGACTATTCGAGATTCAATCGAACTTCTGGGAACTTAATTGTTGATCCGAACATGAAATAGTGCTAGTTTGTAAACTTTCAAAATTTTGGAATAGGTATCGATACATCTAGTAGGTACCAATACCAAATCTTGCTTCGATGTTTGAAAAATTCATCTTTAAAACACAAGTATCTATACTTGGCATAAGGTACCGATACTAATGTAAATGCATCGATACCAATTTGTAGTATCGATAGCATTTTACAATTCTGTTTCTTTTGTAATAGTTAATCAAAGCCAAATGTATCGATACCATTTTGAAGTATCGGTACCTTGATATAGTAATGGTACCGATACCATTTTTACATTTTGTTTAAAAATCTAATTGCACTAAAATGTTAAGTACTGATACCTTTATCAAGGTATCAATACTTTAGTACCAAAATGGTCTAGAACTTTCATTTTGTGCTCATTTCATACCCAAACCAATCTTGATTTAAAATATGACATTAGACTAACTTAAAAGATTCATAAAACTAGCCAAAATGCAACCATTTCATCATTTAACCACTTTCATAAACAACCAAATCAACTTGCCTTAATTTGGCACCAAAAACACATCAAACAACATATTAGAACACAACTACTTTTCCATGCATTCACACCATTCAATCAATAAATCAAAATTTGCTATCCCTAGGCTCAAAGCATACCATTGTACCATCAACTATTATTCATGAAGACTCACAAATATGATTCATTATATTGCCAAAACATTTATTTATACACTTATGTTTCATACCATTATCAACCTAACATTAACATTCATACAAGGTTTATCAACCTCCAAAATTAACCTTCAAGTTAGCAAAATATAAAGGACTCTCCTAGGTACATGCCATAAAGCTAACAAATAATTTCACCAACTTTAAGGAGTCCGGAATTACGGCTGGATGTTGACGTCAATAAGAGGATCACGATCGAAACCTAACATGTGTACGGATAATAAACCAATGGCTGAGTAATCGACTCAGTGGTATTTCTGTAATTCAATAATTAATAAGAGCAAGATAAAAAATGCATTCAAGAATGTTCTCTTTCCATCCACCTTGAGTGTTTTTATTATCATTACATTTTATATTTTTATTAATTTACCATTTTAACCTTCACTACCATCCATTATCATTTCTAAAGTGGTATAATTTCCACTCTAGTCCTTAATCCATTTCTAATTAATAAAAATTTGCAGTAATTAAAATTTTACCACTTTTACAATTTAATCCTTATATCTTAATTAATTAATTCAGTGAAATTACCTATTTAAAATTCAATTCCTCTATAATATAACTTCATAAATATTTTTATTAAATATTTACGGGTAAGGTTTAGGGAAACAAGGTCCCAAAATCGTATTTTTCGACACCACTGATTTTCAAGTCGTTGCACCTTTATCCTATTAAAATTTTGTGTAGCTAACATAATAACTAGACAGTAACATGTAGTACGCCATGTGTACCACTTGCTGACGTATAGAGATCGATTTTTATTCATAAAATTGGATGAAATTTTTAATAAATTGATCAATTTGCTCATTGATTTAACGTGAAGGAATTAATTTACCCATTTCTTTAATAAAGGCAAAATGCAAAAATCTTGTAATACAAAGACCTCCATAATATTTGTACGGATAACCTCTACGTCTTATATAAATATTTCCTTTTTTAGAAATCCATTTTCCCAAACGAATTGTCCACTCAAATCTCCCACTTTTTTCTCCTAAAGCTCAAAGCCAAGGGGAACAAAACAAAACAAAAAACTTGAAACATTTTTATTTCTTTGGTTTTTGTTTTGGTTTTTTTCCAAAAACATGGGTTCTCAAGATCTCTTATTAATGTTTAATGGTTTTTCCCTTGTTCCTCCTTTTAAGAGCCCTTCAATCTCTTGAAGGCTCCTCTCACCATTTTGCACATATTGTCTCTGACGACATTGATTACAACTTTATTCATCGTTAATTTGTTGGTGTTGAAAGTCACTCGTAGTTGATATCTATCGCACAAAATGAGTTGTTTCCCTTGTTTCTCATCACAAAAAAGCAAGAAGGAATCCAGTAGCAGAGGGAATCCCAGTCACAAATCTTTATCTGGTGAACCCATTCAGTCAAAAGCACCAGGTATGACTTGTGTTAGCTTTTTTTTTCCTTTAAAACTTTTGGATTATATAAGATTTCATAATTTATGTGAGAAATAATAAAAATTAATAACTTTTGAAAAAACTCAAACCTGCAATTAGTTTTCATTATTAATTAATGTCTTGACAGAATTGAAGCATATCAACAATTTGAATTCCTTTTCTTTTAACAATGAAATTCTTTCATAATTGATATCATAATATAAGCTTGTCTAGAGATGAATAACAGCTATCAACATTTGTTAAAATTGGATGCTTCTTAAAAGTAAGATTTTGATATAAAAGGGAATTAGGGTGTATGTTCAATTCAAAATAATAATAAAAAATTTGAATTTCGAGTTAATCGAATTGAGTTATTTGAGTCAACTTGAATAAGTAATTTGAGTTTGAGTCGAGTTAAATTTTATAACTCGAATAATTCGAATAACATGTTGGTGTAAATACTTTTTATTAAATTTAAAAATAAACAAATTAGTCTCTCTCAACAAAAATTACAAAATAAATTCAAAAAAAATTAAATTTTAAAATATTTATAAAAATTTCGAAATTTATATTTTTTAAAATATTATAAAGAAAATTTAAAATTTAAAATTTTCTAAAATAATAACTTTGAAATCTAAATAAATTAATTAATGATTTAAGTTTCTCGTGCTAAAGTATTTGTTTATATCGTAAATTTGAGATGTTTAATTTTAAAGAATAAAGTCATTGTTGGTTATGTGTGAATTAAGAACCCAAAAAGGAAAACTTGGAGGCAGAACATAGAAACGTAGAGGCTCAAGCATTTACATTCCGTGAGCTAGCCGCCGCCACTAAGAATTTCCGTCAAGAATGTGTGTTGGGTGAAGGTGGTTTCGGTAAAGTTTACAAGGGGACCCTTCAGGGTAGTGGCCAGGTGCTCTCTTTTCTTTCTTTATTTTATTGCAAATAAAAAATTGATAAATCCCATAAACATTTATAGTAACCTTCTTTAGATTGCATTTCATTTTTATACCTGCCACAATGTTTGATTCACCCTCGGTTGGAATTTGGAGACAGGTTGTTGCTGTGAAACAACTTGACAGGAATGCAGTGCTAGGAGACAAAGATTTTCTTGCTGAGGTTGCCAAACTCAGTCACTTACAACATCCTAATTTGGTGAGTCTCATTGGATATTGTGCTGATGGAGATCAGAGGCTTCTGATTTATGAATTCATGCAGGAGGGTTCTGTAGAAGATCATCTACAAGGTATATATATATATAAACTTCTCGTTTTATCTCTTCATTTTCATAAATGTTTCTGCTTTTGAGAAATGTAATTTCAGGCAAAAAGGCTCAAGAAAAGCCATTAGAGTGGATTCCCAGGATGAAAATAGCATACGGTGCAGCTCAAGGTCTAGAGTATTTGCATGATAAGACTAATCCTCCAATTATATATCGTGATTTCAAGTCCTCAAACGTTTTGTTGGATGAACATTTGAACCCAAAACTGTCTGATATTGGACTAGACAAGCTTGATCCTTCAACAGACAAGATGCCTTTGCAGTCAAGGTCGATGGGAACTTATGGTTACAGTGCTCCTGAGTATTCAAGATCAGGTAGACTCACGCCTATTTCAGATGTATACAGTTTTGGAGTCGTTCTATTAGAACTTATCACTGGGAGAAGAGTCATGGACACTACCAAACCTGTTGATGAGCAAAACTTAGTTGCCTGGGTATGTAGATTTGCTTCAGTGATACTGATAGCTTCCGAATTTTCTCGTACCATGCAACTTTTAATAATTGACCATCTGCTGGTTCTTTGTTTGAAACAGGCACAACCAATATTCAGGGAACCAAAAAGGTTTCCAGAAATGGCGGATCCTTTGCTTAAGAAGCGATTCCCTGAAAGGGACTTGAATCAAGCTGTTGGGATAGCAGCCATGTGTTTGCAAGATGAAGCTACTGCCCGTCCTTTGATGAGTGATGTGGTGACAGCCTTGAGTTTTCTTTCCATGGCCAAACCAGAGAGTTGTATTCCACCTGTTTCATCTAAGCCGCAATCCCAGGAGTGTGTTGATGATGAGAAGCTGAACAAACAAGATAGTGAATCAGATAACGAATCAGATCAGGATGACGATGACGACGAAGACGATGACGATGACGATGACCGCAGTAGCCGTAGCCATAGCCGTAGCAGTAGCATTAGAAGTAGAAGTATGAATAGTTATGGAGAAAGTCGTGTGAGTCGTGATTATAGTAGAAGATCCAATCATGGAAGTTCCCGTTCAAGAGAAGAAATCAGCAGCCATGGAGGAAATGTGTCTTCGAGACGAGAGAACCGCAGAAAATCAAAGCCTTCAATAAGCCAGGACTACAGCCAAGGGTCGCAGGGTTCAAGTGAGGAAGAAAGAAGGAAATCAACAAAGTTATCAAGCAGCAAAAGCAGCAAATCGGTGCATGGAAATAGCAGTAAGAACCGTAGGCAATCTAAGAAGGTTACTAACAATTCTCGCAGCAGTAATGGAGAATCATAGGATGAAAGCCAACTACTCCACAAAAAATAAGAAAAAAGAACCTTCACAACAGCTACATACATATACATATTCAATTATTTACATGAAATCATCTCATTAAAAACTTTTAAAAAGAAATACATATAATTATTTATATATAGATGTATGAACTGTGAATGCAATGTGTCGAAACCATTTTTGAAAACAACGGGTCGACTTGGTTTGAAAGCGAAAATTAAAACGGGAGTCGCCACCGATCTTTATTAGGTGTGATCAGATCACCTTTGTTTTAATAAATCAATTTTAGTTTACTAAAACAGTGCCTTTGGTCTACGAAACTTGAGAGAATGGGTTCGGGAGTCGGTTACATGCGAGGAAGGATTAGCACCCTCGACACGCCCAAAAATTGGTACCGAATTGATTAGTTAATGTCTTAATGTCGAAAGTTGAAAATCGGGAATGGATTTTAAAATACAATCCTTTTTATTGACATCGATTTTAAAAATGCTTGAGTTAGCTTGAATCGATTGTTTAGAGATTTCCTTGTCTCGAGATATCAGAGTATCACATCCCGTAAGTTAGGACACAATACCATGAATTCCCGAGCACAAAGTTGTCCCCTAATTTGAATGAGAATTTCATTGTGTTTTAAAACTTGAAAAGGATATTTTGCCATTTAGAAACAATAAGGAAATCGAAACCCCGTAAGTTAGGGCACGATTCCTTGATGTTCTAAAATGCAAAACATTGCCTTATTTGGAAAATTTCATTTTTGAATAGTAGCGAATGCAATATTCAAGCAACACGTGTTATTTATTTAGGTTAAAATAAGGTGATTTATTGGATAAATACATTGAGGTTTAATTCGCGAGGCAAAGATATGAAATAAAATATGGTACGACATAGAATAATGATCCACGCATAAAATATTCCACAAGCGCATGGCAATAATATGAACGTGAGTAAGCAAATTTACATACATGCAATAGCAATAATCATGCAACATTCAAATAATAGCGTCGATAACTAAAAAAAAGCCAATGGATTAAATGGTAAAAGATATAAGGCAAACTTAAATGCATAAAATGTAAACAAATTTACTTAATAATAACAAACAATTTAAAATGAATAGCGTGAAAAAAATTTACTATAAACAATGTACAAAATAAATTAAAAAAATAGAGTATGTGCAAAAGAGATTTTAAAATAGTTAATATACGAGACATCAAAGAAATAACTAGTATGTATATATATATGAAAATGGATATAATAATTTGAAATTTGATAATATATATATATATTTATATAAATTTTAAAGTAAATAAATAAACAATTTCAAATGAATAATACATAAAGCGAGTTTAAAATAAATAATGTAGAAGAATTTTAAAATTTATATTATACAAAGCAAATAAAAAATCATATGAAATATTTTAAAATAGATAATATATATACAAATAAAAGTGTAAAATATGGAATAAGTAGAATGGGTCTAAAATAAGGTATATAAAATAATTTTAAAATAAATAATATACAATTTAATTTTAAAGGTAATAAATAAGAAGTTTAAAATATATAATACGTAAAATAATTACAAATAGACAATATAAATATGTTTTATAATGTTAATAGTTCAAAGGTAATATAAAGAGAGTTATTCAAATACATAATATACAATAATTTAAAATATAAAATAATTTGAAATAAATATATAACAATTTTAAAGAATTATAAATATATAAAAAAGCTTGAAATAAACTATATGTATATATATAATAGGTAAGGAATAAAAAATAATAATACATATAAAATAGATTAAGGTAACAAATATACATAAAGCAAGTTAAAATAAATAATAAGAATTTGAATAAACAGTACATTAAAATGAGCTAGAATAGGTGTAAATAAATAACATATAAAATATTTGAAATAACATATAAATGAAACATTTAAGAAAGGGTTAATAGATGAATTAAATAGATTTAGGACATGGCTAAAAACGAATTAAAATTCAGGGTTTAAAAGTATAAATATTGGAAAGTTAATTAGGGATCAAAACGAAAACCAAACAGGATCCGAGGGCTAAATTTTAAAAACAAAAGAAGACAAAAAATGGGGCTTGATTGAATGGGGGTTGCGAAGGAGAAGGACCAATCGCATAAATATCCCTTTTAGGGAGAATTCACAACCCCCAGTACACCAACGGCACCGTTCCATATGACTTAAAACAAAAAAGGTTCCTCTTTTTTCTATTTTGTTGGTTCTTCTTTAAATTTCCAGGAGAAAAAAAAGACAAAAACTTTTCATTTTCCCCTCTTTTCATTTTCGTTTCTTCTCTGCTAGGGTGATGCACCCATCATCGCGCCGCCACCAGACCACCTCTCCTCCACCATGGACGGTGGTCGGAGAGGTGCTAAATGGCCCTTTTAGCCCTTGTTCGCGGCAAAAAACAAATAAAAAAGGACGCTTTGGTCCTTTTACCAAACCGACGCACCCGCCAAAGCCGAGACCAAACCTTGAAAGGTTTTGAGGCCCTTGGTGCCGGTGAAACACCCTTGGCGACGGTGGAGCGTAGGACCACTCAGGTAAGTTTATTCCTCTTTCTTTTTATTTAAAAGATTTGTGTTTAGAAATAAGATAAAAATGAAAGAAGCAAGAAACGAAAATATCTAATGAAAGATTGAAAACCTTCGAAGTTTCTGTTCGGCCTTGTATTTTCAGTGTGCGTACCCTTGAGAAGGGATCTCCTCTGGCTTTTTAAAGCCGGATTACAATATTTTTACATCCATTTTTCTTGTCGTTTTGCTATTTGTTTCTTCTATTTGTCATTTTTCTTCTTATTTTTTTACTGCTCGCGTGTTTCTCTCTTTGCAGGTGTGTCAGAGGCATGTGAGGCCGGTGGTTGGTGCCCTGAACGGTGGTGGTGCATGCGGTGGTTGGCATGCGTGGGGTGAGCGGCAGCTGAAGAAAGAGGCTAGGGTTGCTGAAACAATTTGGGTAGTTGGGCTAGGTTTTGTTTTAATTTTGGGCCATGTATTGGACTATTTTTTGTTTATTTGGTTTGGGTTCTTTTTAGGCCAAAATTGGCTATTACACAATGTAGATATTAAATAATAAAATCTGAGTTAATGGGAAAGAAAAGTCTTGAAAACTTTAGGTTTTCACCATGTTCGGGTTTCATAGTATTAGTAATATTGAAGTTATTCAAGTGTACTCTCATTTGTTAGTAGCATAATTTAGATTACTTTTAAGTGGTTTATAATTGTAATTTCAAAAGGAAAGAAGAAATTATAAAGTTGAGTTTAGCGAATCAAATTATACATTGAATCTTTTGGACTGTTTCTTGAAAGCTTTACCAAAATTCTGAGTAAGCAAAGCAATTTGTTCTTGAATATCTTCAATCGCAGTTGAGACAAAACCGGTCACTGTATTTGTCACTTGCAAAGCAATTCTCCTTTCCCCCTTGGCTTTGCTTGATTTGGGTTCATCTAGGGTTATCTCAATGGTTTATAGAAATCTGATTCGTTCATCAATCTTCATGATGTTTAGAATTTTTGCTCCTTCAGTGGTAGTGACATTGATGGCAAATCTTTTAAACAATGACCTCAATACTTTTCTAACCAGTTTTGAGTGAGATATTATTCTCCAAGTGCAAAAGCTTGATTAGACGGATTACAAAGCTTTGCGTAAAAATCACCAATAGTTTTTGAATCCTACATTCTCAATGTTTCAAATTTAGTGGTTAAAATCTACATCTTAGATTGCTTTACTATGCTTGTGCCTTCATGAGCAGTTTCAAGGATGTCTCATGCCTCGTTAGCAGTTGTCCACTTTGAAGTCCTCTTAAATTCTTATGCATAGACATCAAGATAGCTTAAAGAGCTTTAGAACTGGTGTTTGCAAGTTGTCTTTCATCAATGGTCCAAGCCAACTTAGACTTTTGAGTTCTTTTTGCTTCTGTCTCAATCATAGGTGATTCTCAACTATAGTGAGGACAAAGCATCATGCTTTTTCATCTGTCGACTTGATAAGGGATTTCATTCATGTCTTCCAATAAGCACAATTAGAACCCTCGAACCTAGGAGGACAAACAATTGAAGATCCTTCCATATCTGGAAATTACCAACACTAGGAAACATCACTAGCTACGTTAAGTGGGAAGCTCTAATACCAATTGTTGAAACGAACAGTTGATAATTATTTAGAAAAATAGAGTGTTTATATGGAAGTGATGGTTGCAATTGCCACTAACGGGAGCAATGTGATAAGATTAAAGAAAACTAAAACACAACAAGTTGTATACGCAGTTTGGTCCCCTATGTCTAGAGCCTAGCTAAGTGAGTAAATTTATAACAGCCCTCACCCGTTTCAGACAACTGGTACGGATGGGAGATGCCACCAAAGAATGTACAGGTAAGAAATCTTGGATTTATTTAAGAGTTAAAAATTTAAAACATTTTTCTAAAACAATTAAAATATGTTTTAGACAATATTTAAAGTTTTAAAAATAATTTAAAATCATTTAGGATTTATTTGAAGTTAATCGGAGGTGATCAGAACTTAAAACGACCTCCGAAAGGTCAAAATGACTTTAATTAGTGTAGTGCTGAAATAGGTGCGATGTTGTGATGAGGAACATTTGACATCGTGACGTGACTGACTATGTTAATGAGGTCACGACATGAGAAAAGAGAAGTTGTGATGTCAGACATCAAATTCGCGATGTTGCAACTCTGTGGTCGCAACATGACTCACTGAGTTTGTCCAAAACACTTAAAATCACTCCAAAACATATCCCAAACATCACCATATCATTTCAACATAAATCTTGTCATTGTAAATCAAATCTTAAACTCATTTAAGCTTAAAAGCTTGGCATGGACACATCCAAAACAAAAGATACATATTTGTTTTTGAGAAACACAAAAGAGGCTCAAGTTCATCATTTAACTTTACAATTGCTAGAGTATTCTAAGTCTTTCTATACATGCCAATAACCCAATATAAATGATATTTAAACACTTGAATTTACAACCTTAAAAGCTCGATGCATGATGCGATGCTCTCAAGCTAACACCATGACTTCTTGATAAGTCCAAACCTATGCGTTTTAAACAACTAATGCATGAGCTTAAAAAGCTCAGTAAGTAGCCAGGGATAAACTTACTTATCTTAATCCTTATTAGTGTTGAGCCCATTCTATGGATTTCATGCTAGTTTCATTCAAGCTACATTTTAGTACTATTCATTGTTTCAATTTGATTTATTAAAGTGTAAGGGCTCAACTTACCTATTAACAGTTTGTTAACCAATTCATTTAATGAAAATATCTATTTCAAGACTCTCAAGTAGAGTCCATAATATATTGATATGTTATTTCACATTTCACATTTCACATTTCCCATTTCCTATTTACAGTTGTTAATCTTTAAGTGATTCATATACATCATTTTCATTTCTTTGAACTATAGCATGCTTAAATCATCAATTTCCTTAATATTGTTTAAGGTAAGTTCACTAAGCCACACACTATTAAAGTTTATTATCATGTGAAATTCTTTTTTGCTTACTAATGCATTTATCTTATTTTCATCTCTTTTAAGTTATAAGATATTTAGTTCATGACACTTACTTTTGCTTTTAGCCATCTATAGTAAACATTTAAAGTTTATTAATAACATTTAACTCATTTTTTCCCATAATAAACTCTAATAAAATTGACTTAGAGACACGAGACTTCTCTACCACACCAATAGCACTAAAATGATAAACTATAAGATAGTGCAAACATCCTTCCATCATACCAAAGAGCTTTGTTGGAGTGTAAGTTTGCATATATTTTAAGAAGTTTCCAATATGTTTTGATGACTTAATGTGCTTGTAAACTATCTTTTGGTTGAATTTTGTATTTTGTAGGATAAAAAGAGAGTTGGAATCATTTGGAAGCCATATGGAGGTTTTATGGACAAAATAAAGTTTGAGTATTTCGTGGACTCAGAAGAAAAAGTCAAAGAATAAGGCGTGCTCACGGCTCATGCTCGAAGAAACAAGGATGCGTGAATTTTTGAACTTTGAAAAAAATTTTGAAGTCAAATTTTTTTTATACTTCGTACTTTTAGCTAAATTTTGCTTTGCATGCAAAAAATTATATGGGGATAATTATAAAAAATATTAATGTAATTTATGAATGATTTTATTTACCTATCTATTTGAAAAAATATAAATGTACTTGGATAAAATATTATACTTAGGGTACTAGATCAACACTTGTGTCATATTTTAACATTTATACTATAAAACATTTTTATTAATATATTTATAAATGTAATAAAGATTTATTGTTAAAATATTAATATTGAATATTTTCAATAATATGTTAAGAATATTATTTAAATTTATTATTTTTAAAATTTATTATTAAAATAAAATTAAAATATTAAATAATTTATTAAAATAATAAAGTATATTAATCATATTAATAAATTATTATATGATTAAATATAAATAATTAAATATGCATGTTTAATAATATTAAAAATTATAATATTTTATATTAATATTTTAATAATTTTAAATCATTTAAAAATAAAATAAAAATATTATTAATATAATAATATTAAACTTGATTTAAGTTAATTTCATAGTGGAGCTCTTTTTAAAAAAAATTTATTTTTATTGACATGTAAGTCATTTTTCTTTAACTAAATTGTTTTCTTTAAACAACAAAAAAATGCAAAAATATTTTTATAAGTCATTTTTTGTGAAACAAACATACCCTTTTAACATCTTTTATAATTTCTTGAAAAATTTAACACATTAGTATAAGCTAAAAAATATTGAATTCACTCAGAATTGCACTCAATAGAATTAAGAAATGGCAATCATCTCCATTAATACTCTATAGAAAACTAAAGGCATAGCTACAAAACCCATCTCTCTCATAAGTTCCATGTATTTCAATTTTTGTTAGTAAATATGAAATTGGTATGAATGAGATATTGGCATACTGCATATTTGGTTCGGATTTGTGTTGTTGTTGGGATGGTAGAAATTTTGTCAGTAGGTAAAGTTTGGTCAAGACAACTTTCTCTGTGAGCTTCTCTACCTATTCATAGACTTTAACTGATTTTAACTGATTTTATATACCTTTTCCAACCCATATCATTTATTTCTATCTCTAAATTGCTTTTTCAACAATATCGTAAATAAGAAAAAATGATTCTCTTCTAAATTAATAGGAGAGTGATATGGATGACATACATAAAGTTCAGTAAACAATTGATAAATTACTTATTAAAAAAAACTATCCTAGCAAAAAAATTGTTGAGTGGATGATAATTGGGTGAATTAAGCTATGGGCTAATGTCTAAGATCCTTATTCTGAACTTATGATTAAATGTTAAACCTATGCTTAAGCAAACTCCCTGGTAAAGTCAGAAGCATAATCCCATCATCAAATTTGACCCATATGAATATTTTGGTTAAAGAGGCCCAAATTATTGGAAGGAAATATTTTCCATTTATTTCCTTCTGTTTCCTTCGTTGAAAATTAAGGTTAGATTTATGACTCGCTTTATTCAAAACCCCTTTACTAGTTCTACATCGAAGATCTTTTTGTTTGATGAATTGACCCCTCTGGGTCTTCTCTAAATCACTATTTCCAGTACCCAGAACTCCAATTTTAACTCTCTTCGCAACTTCGGCTTCAAAATAATGATATTCTATTACTTTTTGAGGGTTTCAAAGTAATCTTCAACCTTTTCGTTTTCTTAAAAAAAATGACTTATACTGTTCTTTTGTCAAGTTCATTGGGGTTATCTCCTATTAAAACAACATTAACTAAAAATTGTGATTTGGGTATAAAAAGAAGCAAATTTTGTTGTCAAATAAAGTGGATGAACGAGCAAAGAAATATTATCCGTGCTTTTATGGCACCTACTAGGAACTTGGGACATGATGGATTCCCTGGAACTGAATTCACTGTAAGTATATTTCTGCTAACCCCATTTGTTAGTTTCTTCATTTTTCGGTATTTTAGTTGAGAATGATATTTCTGGCAATTTCTTTAGGTTGATTGAAATTTGTGCAGTTTGATTGAGTTGATTGTGTTGATTGTGTTTCTTTGCTAAAACTGTCTTTGCACATATTATGTGTCTTGCTATTACTTGTAATTTCTTTTTTTTGTTTCCAAGTTGTTTATGTAATTATGTTTACCATTTTCTGCTAGACGTCTGTGTCATTTGATGATAACATTTACTTCCAATTTTATGCTTAATTTTTCTTTCTGCAAAGTGAACCGCATAAATATCCTTCCTGTTTTACATTTGGGGATTTCGGCTCTGTTTGCTTCTTGCTATTTGCTTTTGCTTAAAAAGAATTGCTAAAAGGATAAAGCAAAGTTGCAAAATTGGAAAGCCTAACCAGTATATTACAAATGAACAAATAACTAAATCGCAATATCTTTTCTAACATATATTATATATATTTTTTGTTTCAAGTAAAATAGCCTTAGGACCTTAAAGACTTGATTTTAGATATATATATATATATATATATATATTTAGTTTTCTAGTCTCACCGTGGTGATTTGCATGGATATGTTTGTAGGAATCATCTAAATCTGGGAATTGGAGCAAGGAAGTGAAGCATGAAGATGATTCTGATGTTCTCATTGAATGCCGAAACGTGTACAAATCATTTGGAGAAAAGCACATCTTGCGAGGTGTGAGCTTCAAGGTTATATATATATTTTTTTTGCTTTTATGTTTTCTTTTATTCTAGAGGTACTTGGGGGATTATATGAGGGTCATTTCAAGTTATTAGTCACCTTCAAACTCCCCAATTGAATATTCTCTTTTCATTAGTGTTTTGGGGTTTCGAGATTCTTTAGAACAATATTAAAGGATTGAAGCTAAGGCTGCATGCTGTCATTGATTCTTAAAGGCCAGTTATCTGGTTGTTTGGTTCTAAATTTGATTAGTTTGGTCTGTTTCCTCTCCTGTACCATCTTCCCTTCTTTCAGCCTCATAGTTTTTATTATTAATGTCCTCTTTCATCGGTGTATAAAGCGATGACATGATTACAATAATTGGTTTTAATCTATGATGCTCAGACTTGAGATGCTTGGCTGAGTAATTCTATGACAGCTTGATACTGACAAGAATTTTGGATCTGTGTCAAACATGGTTGATGGCTGGAGATATTGACAACTCATTGGCTGCCTTGCTGGTAGTCTAGTAAGTGTAATGGTCCTTGGTTATCTAGATCGTTGTTGCCTATCAATCATGGTTGGTATGCACTCAACGTTTGACATGAAAAACTGGAAATTTGGTCCACTTCAAATTTGATGTTCTGATAGCATGTGTTTTCTGATATCAACAAGAAGGATAGAGAGTAAAAGAATGTCATATAATATGCCATCTTGGTTCAAGATTGTACCTAGTTATATATTGAACCGAAGCTCCTCTTTATCAGTCCATCTCAAATCAGACTGGACAAATTGTGTCTAATGATGTGGGTCCTGCACCTTTTAAGAGAATCATTTGCTCACAGCCAAAACACGTTGAAATGAGGATACTTTAAGGCTGCTAAACTATACCTAACAGTTTGTGCCATAGAGAAAATGGAATATATAAGCATCATGTTAACCATAACTTTGTTACATCTTTAAATATTTGTGCCAAGTATATGTTTACAGTTTATGGTCATATACGCATATCTTGTTCTATTTCTCCATGATGCATATGTGCTCATATCCTAATTTGGATCCCTTTTGACAAATTCCCCATGTCTAAGAATTCTAAAATGGTGAGACAGAAATGCAGACATTTTGTGTTGGATACTCGTATCCCAGTGTATGCCATCTAGGTCAAAATCATTCCCTGAGTATGATCATAGCTCAAGTTTTTTCCTTTTAAAGTTTCAGGTCATTTTGTAGTTTTATGTTGTGTTTTTTTCTCTTAAACTTTCTCTCTTATCTGTTGATTCCTAACTTTTCCCCTGGTTCGATAGATTAGGCATGGTGAAGCTGTTGGAATTATTGGTCCTTCTGGCACTGGGAAATCTACCATTCTGAAGATTATTGCTGGACTTCTTGCTCCAGACAGGGTGAGTAATGCATATTGAGCATGGTTATATAACTGTGTTGTATATATATTTGTTATTACTTGGTTCGGTATATACAGAATGCATAATTTGTATTTGCAGGGTGAGGTATATATTCGAGGCAGAAAAAGATTGGGCTTGGTTGGTGATGATGAGATATCTGGTCTTCGAATTGGACTGGTAAAATTTTACTTAAGCTTCAAGTACTGTATTGGAGGGTTTCGAGATGATTTGTTGGTGTTATGACCCATATCTTTATTTCCATTTCTTTAACAGGTTTTTCAGAGTGCAACACTTTTTGATTCTTTGACTGTTCGTGAAAATGTTGGTTTCCTTTTGTAAGAGACAGTATAAATTATTCTTAGAAATACATTACCTTTTTCCTCCTTGTAATTTAGGGGGTTATCTTGGATTCAATTTTCCCTTTTCCAGAATAAGAAATTAGATGAGTTGATTAATGATTGTGTTTATTAATTCTTAGATATGAAAACTCAAGCATGTCTAGTGATCAAATCTCAAAGCTTGTAACAGAGAACTTGGCTGATGTCGGCTTAAAGGTGTGCCTGCATTTCAAATTTCTTGGCCTGAACAGCAATAATGAACTGTAATAATTTGTTTTTCATCACTGATTTGATTCCTTGCTGAATATCAGTTATCATAGACTTTCTGCTTGTTACTTATTAGTGCTGATAGCAGTATCATGTAACAAGCGAAAACCTTCATCTCCGTACCTCCTTTTTCACTGTAGATGTCTTATCTTTAAGTTTCCAGCTGAACTAAAAAACGAACTAGATGTTCTTTTCAGGGAGTTGAGGAAAGGTTACCTTCTGAGTTGTCTGGAGGAATGAAGAAAAGAGTTGCTTTAGCTCGTTCTATAATTTGTGATATCACCAAAGAATCAATTGAGCCAGAGGTATATTTCTTGGGAACTAATGGATGGTGGATCTTTTGTAATACCTTCGTAATAATTTTTTTACCAAAGTTTGCACATCTTGTAGCTACCTCTTTTTGGATCTTAAGGTAAATATATGCAGTCTTGCAAACCAAATCAGTTGAACCACACAAAAGTTGACGTCAACTAGCATCCAGCTGATCTAGTTTGCTATCATATTTTAATCCTGAACTGTAAGAAGATGGAATTTTGTCTGCATTTCAACCCCTGTTATTGAAGTCTGTGTAGATATTTCATAGCTTCTACCAGTGACAGTTCTTGGTATTTGTTTTTCTTGGAGGGGGCTAATTTGAAGATTAAATCGTCTGGAAAAATTGCAATCCTATGGTATACGTTCTAACATTTTTTTCATCAAAATCCATGCAGATTTATCTAATTTGCTAATAATCTTGTGCCTGCATTATACCTGCATGTAATATATGTTATTTCTGCCATCTTAATCCAAACCTAACTTCAATAATTTATAAAATCAGTTTTCATTTGATCTGCCATTTATTTAACTGGCAATGACTGCAAGTTATTTATATTTGAATGTAGATAACAGATGAACAAAGCTAGAAATTTAAACTTCCTCATTTATCTGATTATATCTGTATTCTAATTGAATGCAGTAAGTCTAGAATCTTACTATTTCAGAGTCGTTGCAGTTTCTTTGGGCTTCTTATTCTGGCATTCTTGCGAGTAGATTAGAGAGATCTATATGGAAGATTGAAAATTTGAAAGTTATGGTTTGACCTAAGCAATAAGGTCATTTGTAGAGTTGCTTAAAACTACTGATGTTTTTAAGATAAGTAGAACTTTCAAAAGGCCCGATGATGCAAAAATTTAACCTGTACTGGAGAGGAAGAGTTAGTTGCTTTGCTTCTGAGATCTATTTTTCTTTTCTTTTTATTAATTTACCTTAAGGTAGGTCATATCTTGACCATTGGGGCTGGTAGAAAATGTCAAAGCTGAGTAGCTTGAAGGCTTATGCGGCTGTGCCAGTCAAGCTTCACATCATCCACATTGATGTAGTAAAATAATTATACTATTTCATTGTTGCTTCAATGTAGAATGAGGGTTTGAGACATGCTTACTCTTGGCTATATGTGACTCTTTAATTTGGTTGAACTCTTTCTCCCCCCCCCCCCCCCTTTTATTGTTTTATATCATAGTTGTACTTGTACTTAAGTTTAGCTGCTTTAGATAGGGTTAAGCCCCTTTTAGTTAGCACTCTTTAAGTTTTTGCAATTTTTTTTTTCGTTAATATCATAAAATAAGGCCTCAGTTTGAAAATCATGCTCTTGTCTATATCCAAAAGGGAGAGCATGACAAAATCTCTCCTAGATTCGGGTGACTGCTGGATGCAGACATGGGTCCAGCAGAGGTATGCTTAATTTTTTTCTAAGGTTCTCTATATATTTGGGGGTAGGATCCCCATGCCCATGTCCAAATATGTCTTGAACATAAGTGTTTGACAAGGGTACATTTGGGAAATGAAGAGTCCTCATAATGTAGGCAAACTCTTGAGTTTCAATATATCAGCAAGTAATGCAGTGGAAGCTATTAGGTTTTCCTGCTTGTATTTATTATACCAACTGGACTGGCTAGTACTTTAGTGTCAAAGCAGGCTTGGTAATTAAATGTTTGGCCTATTATGCATTGATTTCTAGTCTGCCCTGGTTTTGGTCTGTAAAAAGCAACTTTTGTTATCCTGGACAGGTGCTTTTATATGATGAACCAACTGCCGGACTTGATCCAATCGCATCAACTGTTGTTGAAGATCTCATACGCTCCGTCCATACAAAGGATGAGGATGCCATTGGGGAACCTGGAAAGATTGCCTCTTATGTGGTTGTTACTCATCAACATAGTACCATTAAGAGAGCAGTTGACAGGTTTTGTTATGATGTTGTAATTGGTTTTGCTATGATGTGAGATGCCTTACTCAAACAATCTTATATCTGCTTATAGGTTATTGTTTCTCCATGAGGGGAAGGTTGTTTGGCAAGGAATGACTGAAGAATTCACAACGTCGATCAATCCAATTGTTCGACAGGTAATGGCTAAACTAGTTGCATGAGCGAGTTAGTTGAAAACTCGGGTTTCTTTTCAATAAAATACTTAGCCTCCTTTAGCTACATTTGCCTTTTGCTTTCTGCCTGGAAACCAAAAATAAAGTGTCTTGGTAAAACTAAATAATAATTTTGAAATAGTTGAAAATAGAAAATTAACTGAATAACAACAGTTGGGATTTTATTGTTA
Organism: Gossypium arboreum; assembly: GCF_025698485.1. NCBI lineage: Eukaryota > Viridiplantae > Streptophyta > Magnoliopsida > Malvales > Malvaceae > Gossypium > Gossypium arboreum. Next base: position 4,178,906 of record NC_069073.1, on the reverse strand, counting down.
CACAGAACATTGTGTTACATATTAAATTTTTTAATGGTGTGCTTGTTTTATAAAATATGATATTACTATTTACAGCATGCTTATGTTTTTGGTAACTTTCATGGAAGCGAAATTAGTAGTAAAAGTGACAATAAGTGGAGCTTTATTTATTTTTCATTTTGGTCACAGCGCTTTCAAAAGTGATTTAATGAATCAAAAGCTGGCGCACTTTTTTCATTTGTTGATTGTAAAACATTAATACAATTATATATATATGGAAGAGGCTACTCTCTTTTTACAGAATGCACGCAGAGAAGCAGTGAAGCACACAAATACAAGTGTATGCATGGGCATACCCCATTGGATGCTTGCCCTAACACTTTTAAAGAACATTTCTTAGATTATACAATATGGTGTTATTCACTTGACAACTTTGTGCTTTTTGAATCTTTAGAAGGCATCTGCTTATTCCATTAGCTAGCTATAGTTTTCCTTTCCCTTTTCCCGTACTGATCTGTGGAACAGGGGTCTAGTTTTTGTGTTTATGGTTACCCACTCTGTCTGTCTTTGCATGGCCTGTAATGCAGAGCAGTTAGTTTGGTATCTTTTTGTGCACATACGAATTAACGCATGCAAATGTACATGTATTCTAACTTCCAAACAATCTATTTCTTTGCCGCGCTTTGTTGTTACCTTTTACAGTTTGCATGTGGGAGTTTGGATGGTCCAATCAGATATTAGGGCACATACGAAGGTTGTGGAAGATTAAATATGGTCACTAACGTTCTGCTGCTGTTGAAGTTGTTAGTATGGCACACCCAAATTTTGGCTTCCTTTGAGCTGTTATGCAAAGTTGTTGACATCAGAGTAGAAATTTTGGCACTGAATTTGCTGGCCAATAATGAATTAGTAAGTGCCCCTTTTACCTTTAGCAATCTGTAGCTTCTGTATGGATATAAATCCTAATTACCATACTTGCAAAAATTACAAAAATTCTTTCTTCCTTTTATTTATTCCTAATATTCTTTTTCAGAGTCTTGGTGGGGAGTGTTTGCTGTTCATCACTTTTTTTTTGGAATATTTTCTTTCCATTGACCACAATGTACCAAATAGTATTATTAATTAGTAGTATTTTTGTTTTAATCATAGGGATAATTCCTTTTTAGGAGGGGACTAGGTAAGATTTTTTAAAATTCCATGAGCGGATTGAGAGTGTGACAATTATCGTATTTATTTATATAATTATTTTTTATTTTTTTATTACACCCTATAATACACTTCAAAATTTTAATCTAAACTTTACTGGCAGTGTATCGAAATTTTATCCATATTAAGTTGGTTAAATGTAGGTTGGTTTGATTATGAATTCAATAACTGATGACTAATTTACTTGACCATTTTAACTTAATCTTTAACTGAATTAAACAAGAAAGTTCACTTAACTGACATTGACTTAACAAAATAAGTTAAACATTATGAGGTTTTTTAGACTCTATAAGTTAAGAATTTGCCAAGTGTATTATAGAACGTAGTAAAAGAATAAAATGTGACACTTGTCATATCCTCAAGTCGCTTTTGAAATCTAAAAATTTCCTTTGATGTGCAGCACAATTGGCCTCCAACTAGAATGAATAAAAAAAAGTAAATATTTCTTTTGGTACATTAAGCAAGGTAAAAACACCTCAAGCCCCTCTCAATTTTGATAAAGCAAAATAGTCTTTCTCAAAAACATCGAAGTAATTTAATATTTTTTTTATTTCAAAAGAAAGCAATTAGGTACAATTAATCACGCTATTAATGTTTTCTATTAATTGTATAATTTTAATTGGTATAATAACAAATTAAACAATTGATGTATATATATTTTGTCAATTTGGTCTTGATTCTAAAAAGATTAACTAAAAAAATAAAAAATTAAAAATATCTAAAAATTCAAAAAGAATCAATGAAAAAGACTATATCTTCAAAACTATATATAAAATAGATGGAATGTGTAAACTTTGAAGTCTAAATATATTATTATACCAATCAAAATTATATAAATGAAAAACATTAACATTGGACCCTTACTTGCTCATTTTTAAGTTGGCGTAATTAAATTACTCTTGTTTTTAGGGATAAATTTGTTAATATTGAAATTTAGAAGGATTGAAGAGGTTGTAACACCTCATACTCAACCCACTTGTCGGGTCCAAGCATCGAAATGTTACATTCGTTGCCAAAGCAACTTTCAGAGAAATTCAGTTCAATTACCCTTCCTAATCAAGTTAGTAGAACAACTTATATCTAATATAAAATTTTCGTTTTCATTCCAAGTTTTTAATAGAGCTTTTATTAGTTCTTTCAATGATTTATAGGTCATTTAGGGCCTATTTGTAATTTAATTACTATGTCATATTATTCATATACATCTATTTGCAATTTCGATATCATATGATTTCTCAAACAAATTATAAAATTACACAACTACTAAAGTATTACAAATAAGTCCATTAATACACCAGATAACAAGTATTCACTTAATGTTTCAACAAATCATTTATACTACTCTTATGTATAGCAAATCTATCACTTATTTCAATTGATTAGCATCACACTTTTCTACTATTTTTCCTCCTCTTCTCTATTCCACATCCTTCTTGTACGTGTATACATATGTATATGTACATTTGATTTAGAGTATAGTATGCTTATGTATATAACATCAATTAAGATTTCTCGGAACGTCTCTAGAGGTCAACAGATGAAATGGGGCTCATTCGCTCCACTAAAACTGGCCCAATTCATGGAATGGAAACAGTATCCCATCTACTTGAATCATAGTTAAGTTGAAACCCTCCAGTAAATTGTATTTTACCAAGATAATTATTGTAAAATCTTAAAGGATAAACATGTATAGAATTTAAATCCCTTAGGACTCTCCTATTGTAGACGAGAACTAATCTTGATGGTTGATATAACTCAATCTATATCGTTGACTCTGGGAGAGCTCAACTATAAATAGAGGATCCCCTCTTCATTTGTAATCTCTTTATTCATACTTGAACATATTTGAGAGCATTTACTCAAACATTTAGTGTTCAATATTTTCCTTTGGCTTTTCTAGCCCAATGACATATACACACTCTTATTAAGGTTGTCCATTTAAGTGACAATCACTAAATTATAAATTATCTTGGTTTATAGGATTCCGAATTAAGATCTGCTTGTTGTCTCTGAAATTAGACTCAATGAAATTTTTACCATAAAATTTTCAGAATTTCCACATAACTCAATTAATACAGTAAATTCTTTAAATTTCCCATCTTTTGCTTCTAGGCAGCTTTGACCCTTCTCTATTAAAAATTAATTATCTTTCAGTACAAGGTTCATATTATAATGTCGTTTGTTTCTCATGAAAATGGACTCATCAATCTTTAAAAATATAAATTTCATCTTTTAAATGTTTTTGTACCATTTATAATAAATTTTCAAAGTCAAAATAGGGAAACTCGATTCCCTATAATTTTCAAAGTCTTATATCTCATAATCTACGATTCCATTGCTTACACCGTTTCTTTTATGCAAAACTAGATTTATTAAGCTTAAATCCCATATTTAATTCAACCTTTAAATTGATCTCTATAATTTGTGGTGAATTTTCAAAGTTAAATCACTACTGATGTCCAAAACTATTTTGATGAATATATTTGCCCGAAGCATCAATACTTTATAAAGTATTTGTATTTGGCTTAAAGTATCAATACCTTTAACCTAGTATCGATACCATTTAACGATTTTATGTTTAGAAAATTAAAGAAAAATTCAATCTGGGTTATTTCTTCATAAACCCATTTCATTTCAGTAAATTTTATAAGATTAATAAAAGTATTCAGATTCTACAATTAGCTTCACTTATGTTCGTAATTAAAATTTTGTATTTACTTCAATTTAGTCCCTAATGTTATGAAATTTATTTTTCAATACATAAGCACTTTAATCAAATAATTCATTATAATATATCTTTGTTTCACACAAAATTTTTATGTATTTCACTTTTATTATTTTATCTACATATTATCTCAAATTTGACAATTTAGTCCTTGTCATCATAAAAAATTCCATATTTTTCCACGATTTCACTTTTATTATACTTTAAGCATATTTCATTATCTCATAACACATCTATTAAACTTTCATCACATTATCCTTATTCACATATTAAATTGTTTCATTTATAAATATTCAAGAGTTTACAATTTAATCCCTATCATCATGAAAATTCATTATTTATTATAATTTTACCCTAACATCAATTCACTAACACTTAACACTCCATTTTAAGCCTTTATTCTCATACTTTATTTAAATCACAAACTTTTTCACTCTTTACAATTTAGTCCCATTATCATAAATTCAATGTAACTTGGAACTGTCATCACACATTCACTTTTTATGTAATCACTATATCATCACACTTCATTTATATTATCTTTTCAACATTCCATTCCACATATCTTATTTTGTTTACTTTACAATTTAGTCCTTTCTTTACTACTTTAGTGCACTAATTTAATACATAATATTTGTACATTCATAATTAATTAAAATATTTAACATTCTCTACACTTGGAATAAAATTAAATAAATTAAAGTACTTGAAGTACTTACCTTGTCTCCCTAATCTCTTCACTTTTTTCACAACTTTCTCCACTTCCACATCTAATTTCTTTCTTACAAGATGATATCCTAACTCTTTGTATCTCTACTTCACTTCTCCTTTTAAGTGGCTATGAAAATTATCAAAGAATTTGAGAGAAAAAGTAAGATTTTCTAGCAAGGGACCAAATTGTAAAGAAATGAAAATCTCCTTTGCATACATATAGCCAACTTGAGAAGCATGAAGAAAATGGAAGAAATTTCTACATATTTCTTCAAAAATATCTCATTATTTTTAATTAATTAAAATATTAAAATATTTTTTAATTAATATTAATCAACCAATTATTTTCTAGCAATTTTCATCCATCATCATTATACCAAACAATTATCTATTTTTTAAAATGATTATTTTACCCTTGAACCTTCCTAATTTTTCTACTTACTGGCCGTGCCTCACTTTTTGGAACAATTACAATTTAGTCCCCCATATTTCCTTCTCTTATTCAATTTGGTCCAGACTTTTTAGTTTCCTATCATAAGAAATCGATTTAATTTCAGTTTTGGTCCTTCAACTTTTCTTGTATTTACACCTCAACCCCTTTGAATCTTGAATAATTGTGCTTGTGTCTCAAAACTTTGACATTTTTATAATCTAATCCCTACCTTAAATTTAACATGTCACAACATACTTATCTTTTTATTACCTTCGTTTCTTTATTTTACTTTATTGAAAAATCAATTGTTCATAATCTCAATTTATTACCACTTTTATAGTACAATGGTATTAGGGGTGTTACAGAGGTATTTTTACCCGTTAAGCAATTATGTTGATGCAAGGTTTGGTGGACGGCAGAGTTAGTTGGTTCACCCTATTTAAGATGGGACAAAAAGTTAATGATATAAGCAGCTGAAGTTTGGAGAAAAATGGATTTCTTGTGAAGAAAGAGATGGAGAAAGATAAAGAGAAAAGAGCCCTAAAAGAACTAAGAAGTGAATATGTAGAGTTCTTGATAGGACCCGGGTAATGATGCTTATTATGGCCTAAAGTAACTATAGGGTGAACTAATATAATAGGGTAGATATTAAGTACAAATAAGTTATAGGGTACACTACATTAGTAGTCAATAGTCACCCAATTATTTTTTTTATCACCTAGTAATGAGGAGTTATAAAATCGTCACTTAGTTATTCATAAATTTCCTTTTTGGATACCCGACAATGAAAAATTACAAAATAATTACTCAACTATTCAATTTTGTTTTTTTTAGTCACTAGATGATTAACCTAAAAATAGAAACACCAAAAATCCAAGATAATTAGGTGACAAAAGGAGCAGCTTGAAACCGTAACATTAGGATAACATATTCAAAATCCACTTCTAACAATTCAATGAGAAATGTTATGTTGAAATTTGAAACTAGGAAGTGTAAACTTTTCATAAGTGACCAGAACCACAAAGACGTGTTTTAAATTTAAACCCTTTGGCTTCTCTTCCTAGCAAAACTGTTGCAGTAGAACAAGTTCATGAATGGCATAACAATCTAATCATTCAAAACCAACTCATTCAATCTTAATAGCTGGATGCTATCATATACAGAACTGGTAAATTCAATATTTGGATCTTCTAAGTGTAGAGACAATGAAATGGAAAAATGTATAGAAGCAACCATTCACTGCATTAAACTTTTGTCTGAAGGATGTAACTCCTAGCTCGAGCCGAACAGAAGAGTCCCACAACACCTAAATAGAAACTAACAAAGGCACTTACACAAAACACCCAAACCAATATTGGTCCCTCAACTTCTTCAAATGTCTTCCCAGGCTCTGCAGGGGGGCTTCCTCTTTCACATCCCTCACCAGATGACTCCACACATAAGTCCGGGTTACCAGCAAATGCTCCCGGGAATCTTTGATATCCCTGGTTAACAGGAACAGATCCAGAGAAACTGTTATATGACAAATTCAAGAGTATCAGATATTTCAGGGTTGAGATATTTCCAGGAATCTGGCCAGATAAGGAATTATGTGACAAATCCAAGGCCCTTAAGTTCCACATTTTCTCCAAACTCGGAAGCTGTCCATCGAGATAGTTATATGATAAATTTAGATATTCCAATCCCTCTACTTCAAAGAGAACATTTGGAATCTCGCCCCGTAACAAGTTATCCGATAAGTCAATTCCAACCATCGAGGACACCTTAAAATTGAAGCTTAATTCACTAGTATCAATGACCATGGCAGAGACTTTTATCTCAACACTTTTAACTGAAATAAATGGCACTTTAGGGTCTCTAACACTGTTACCATTGTTACTGCGGAAGCTAATATTGAAGTTACCATCTGGTATGAAGCCCGAGAATTTGTTCCCAGAGAAATCGATCACCTGAATTGCTTCAAATGTGAATAACCAGCTGGGTAGATTCCCACTAAATTTGTTATGAGCTAGGGAAAGATACTTGAGGTTCAACCATTTGGTTATCGCATCATTCAATGTTCCAGACAGGTTGTTGGAGCTCAAATCTACAACCTCCAGTGATTTTAACCCTGCCAAGGTTAGTGGGATTTCACCAGATATCATGTTGTGGCTTACATCCAATATCTTCAAGCTATCCAATGCGTCGAGCTCAGGTTGAATTTCACCGGAAAGATTGTTGTTGTTGAGTATCAATGCAAGTAACTGAAAACACCCAACAATATCTAATGGAATTGAACCTGATAAGGAGTTATGCGACAGATCGACCACTTGGAGATAAGTTAAATTTCCAATCCTTGCTGGGATTTCCCCTGTAAGAAGATTATGAGAAAGAAACAATGCTTGCAAGCTTTTCAGCTCGGTGATCTTCAATGGGATTTTACCAGAAAACCGGTTGTGAGAGAGGTCGAGAAGAACAAGGCCTGATTTTTCAGTTGCCTCAGCAATTTTCCCCGGAAGAGGGCCTGATAAATCATTGAAACTCAAATCCAATACAAGCAGCTTTTCTGTAAACACGAGTCTCGGAGATATGCCATAACTCAGGTGATTAAATGATAGGTTAAGATGTGCCAATGCTTCCAATGAGGCAATACAAGTAGGTATTCCTCCAACAAGAGAATTGTTGGCCAATGTCAGAACAGTTAGACTCTTTGTAGAAGCAGAAAAACAAGGTAAAGTACCAAACAACTTATTTGAAGCAAGACCGAGAAACTCCAATGACTGATAAAACTCATGAACATTCCCTGATATATAATTGTATCCGAGATCCAAATGCCTCAAAGACTTCAAATGAAATAAGCTGTCAGGCATCTCCCCATTGAATGAATTTGAACTCAAATCAAGTTTTTCCAAATTACTTGAGAAGTTACCGATCCACCACGGCAAATCACCACCGAGTTGCCGGTTTCCATTCAAGACAAGTTCTCTCAATTGCCCAAGTCTAGTGATATTATCAGGTAGAACCCCACTAAAGCTATTGTGACTAAGATCAATTGTTTTAAGACTAGCCAATTGACCAAAACATGTTGGAATTGTGCCATTGAAATTATTCCCGGATAAATTCAAGTATTCAAGAAATGATAGGTTACATAAACAAGGGAGCACTTTACCGGACAAGTTCATATTAGCCAGGTTCACAGAGACAACACGACCGGTTCGGTTTTCACAAGAAATACCAGTCCAATTCCTGCAATTCGACCCCACCCAGGTTGCTAAGCTCCGGTTAGGGTCTTGAACTGATGAATTAAAGCATAACAGTGAGGATTTGTCGTCAGGGTCAAGATCAAGACACTTAGTAGGGCTAAAGAGACACAGAGATAGTACTAGCATTAGCAAGAGTGGCAGCGAAGGTAATTTTGAGGGTATCCAGGGGCGAAAAACGGGAACATTCCACTTGAGTTCCATGAATGAAACCAACTCAAAACTAAACTAAACAGTGAACAATCTACAGAGAGAAGCTAAAATACAAAACCCATTTGTGTAGATGCTCTGAAGAAGCTAAATGTTTGAAGCCAAGAATCACAAAAAAAAAAAAAAAACTCAAAAAGAGTAAAGAAGAGCAAAGCAGAGTGGTAGAAGAAGTAAATAGGGAGGAAACCTGGAAGGCTTGAAGAGGCAGAAGCATGAATAAGGTGATGTAAGAAAGAGAGACTTACCAGAGAAAGTGGAGAAGTTTGGCAGAGAGATAAGCGGAGGAATGTTGAAGTGAGGGAGTAGGGAGAGGAGGAGGAATAATTAGTAATTATGCAAACATTCTCTTGCTTTATTATTTATTCTGCTATTTACCATAGACGTCCACATCATTAGTAATTACATCATGGTATCATTTTTCTTTAATAATATTTTTGAGATAAAATCTAAAATTATTTATGATCTATTTCAACTCGTAAATAAATTAAAGGATAATAAATTTCAGTACACTCGAACTCACGTCTTTCTATATTAATAATAATATTCATGTTAATTAAACTAAAACTCAATTGACTAACATATTAATATTTTTAATCGTATTTTTAATTATTGTGAACCACTAAAAGCCCAAAAGATAGAAACGAGTTTGGACTTTGGGCGGCAAATGTGGGCTCGCTCTCAAGTTTAATTGGGCTAAGTATATAAGGAAATGAATTATTTAAACAAAATGACTTTTGAAAATTATATTTGTTGTTAAATATTATAAATGTATTTTTTATAATAGAAATTTATTTTATAATAATTTAATATTTTAAAATAATTATATTTTATATAAACTTAATAATAATAATATTTAATATTTAATAAAAATAATTTAAATATATAAGAGTGAATAGTCGCACATTAGAGTTAAAAAGATAAATAAAACTAAACAAGATTTATACAAATATTCTTATTTATATTATTAAAATATTTATCTTTTATACTATTAAAAATATTATAGTAAGATATAAATTGTAATATATATTGTAATGTTAATTTTTTATTAAAATAAAATTATAATATCAAATAATTTTATTAAATTAATAATTTGTTATGTTATAAAATATAATTATGCATGATTAATATTATTGAAAATTATAATATTTGACAGCAATATTTAAATATATTTACCAAATCAAATTATTATGTTTTTTATACCAATAAACATTTACCAAATTAGTATTTGTGTTTTGGGTTAAGCGACTTAGTCGGAAATATTTTTTTTTTTTTACTTTCTGTTAACATGATCTTTTCCATTATTCTCAAACACTAGGTTTGCTTAGAGACTGGACTCTGATTCATGAACTAAATTCACATAATGAAAACTTATTTATTTTCTGATAGGGAAAATTAATTCTCTCTGTGGGCTAGAAACCTAAATTGAGCTCTCTCGGAATATAGAATTTATTTGTGGAATTAAATCTCACTAACAAACGACATAGTAACAACGTTTACTCTGGTATATTTCGACCTAACACATGGTATCTATTTATAGGGAACAAACACGAGAGTTCTAGTTGAACAAGAGATAACAAAATAGTAATAGTTTAATAGAAAATACACAAAGTATGGACGATACCACCCTCTTCTAGGAAATAGGGTTGTCGTCTATCACATGCTAGATGAGCCTATTGGGTTTGTCTCGTGTAGATACAATTATATGTAATTAATTCACTCAATTAAATTTATCCAACTTGGTAATCAATTTTCTATTATCAAAATATTATTTATTTTAAATAAATTTAATTAATTCACTCAATTAAATTTATTTTCTCAACTCAATTGTAATGTCGTTAAAATCTAGATGACTTTACCATGTTAGGATCTATGAATAAATAGATTTAATTGTCTTGTTCAACAAAACTACAATGACTAATTAATTTAATTTTCACTTGAACTTCAATTATTTAATTAAAATCAATTAAATAATAATTCAATCAAAGAAATTAATTTAATCTCTAAGTCATCTGGGAACGCATTCAATACGAATAATGATACATGCAATTTATTTATTTAATTCGTCGTTTTCATTCATTCACTGTATCAATTCAAATGTAATCCATAAAGGGTTGTGTCGAGCTAGCTAAGGGACCGATTGAACATATATAATTATGGTTCAAATAATTTGTAATTAAGTTTTAATTATTCATCTATTAATTACAACATTATTTAGTCATGGAATCAATCCATTAAAAGTACCATGACTAAACTCTCCCTATTACATACCAACTTATTTATGCCCGTCCAATGACCTTATCATATGTGTGTTAGCCTCATAAGATATCCTTAACCTCTTTGTTTAAATCTGTTCACTTAGTATGATCCTATTTTATCTCATAGTAATCATTATGTCTTCCTTAATGGAAAAGTCAATTACTAACATATAGTAATTAAATCATTCATACTAAACAAATGACTCCTGGCTACGCTACTTTTTCATCAACCATGTAATGCCTAAGACTGAGGATACCATTTACCCTTTATTGAGTTATGAATTTCACTATTGTAAATGAAGCCATACCATGTAGAAGTTGTATACCTAACGTACCAGCTTTCAACGCGATTACTAATTGAATTTAGTCTTTTAATACATCAAAGTATACAAGTCACACACACATAGTCAATTATTTACTCGGGTTGAGGTAAGTCATACTTTGAATGTCAGAAGAGATAAAATCCATAAACAGATCTAGGATAATATTCAAGATGGGTTATATCTGATGTATTGTCAATCTAAACAATCACACCTATGTATATATCTTTTGAAAGCCATCCACTTTAATACTCAAGACAAGAAATCTCCCAGTTAAGCTTAATATATAACACCCTTACCCATCTCGATGAATGGAATGAATGGGAAGTGCCACTAGAGCATGTGCTTATCAAAAAGCTTAGGTTATTTAAAATTTCAAATATTAAAACATTTTATAAAACTATACAATTTAATTTAAAATAATTTGAGAGCTTTAGAAGCAATTTAAAATCATTTAGAATAGATTTGTGGGTGATTGGAAGTGTTCGAGTCAAATCTAAACTTTAGTGAGCTAGAAAAACTCAAAACCGTGAAGTGACACAAATTCAAGGGCTATGTATTAGCACATAACATCTAGGAGCAGATACATGGAGCAGGGTACTGATACATAGGGCCTATGTATCGGCACCTGGGCTAAAACTTGTAGCTTTTCAACTATTTCCTTGTCATGTTCCGATACTTATAATATAGGAACTAGAACCTTGATCCTTGAAGCGGAAAATCAATTCAAAAACACTTTAAAAACATATCCACACACTTCCATACCATTTTAACTAGTCTCAAAACATAAAAAACACATTCTAAACCCATTTTAGCTCAAATACACATTACAAACATATTCAAATGACATAATGATTCAAAGCTTAATTGATAATGTTTAATGGGGTTGAAATATAAATTAAAATTTATATTTTACAAATACATATCTAGGTATTTATGTGCATGATGTGAAGAAATATGAGAATGAAACATTGTTAATAGTCTCTCTATATATGGATGATTTGTTGGTAACTGGTAGCAGCAATGATCTGCTTGCTGAGTTTAAGAAGAAGATGCAAGACATGTCTAAGACGTCTGACTTAGGTGAGATGACTTACTTCCTTGGCATGGAAGTTTCATAGACTCAATAGACCATCTTCATAAGCCAAAAGGCTTTTTCCTTGAAGATTTTGAGCAAGTTTTGCCTGGAAAACTGTAAGCCAAGAAGCACTCCTGTTGCTCAAGGAGAAAAGCTCACCAACAAGGGTGACTTTGAGAGGGTAAATGAAAAAGGCTATAGAAGCCTTGTTGGATTTTTGCTTTAACAACAACGAGGCATGGCATTATGTTTGCTGTTAGTCTTTTATCCAAGTTCATGTATTGCTGCAAGGTGATCCATTTTACGGCAGCAAAAAGAGGCCTAAGATATGTTAAAGGAACTCTAAGCTTTGGAGTTAAATTCATTAAGGATGACAACTTGAAGCTAGTTGGATACACAGGCACTAACTGAGCTATATCAACAGATGACATGAAGAGCATATTTAGCTACTTCTTCACACTTGGTTCAACAGTGTTTTGTTGGAGTTCAAAGAAACAAGATACAATAGCACAGTCAACAGTTGAAGCAGAGTACGTTGCAGCTGCAACAACTGTCAACCAAGCCATTTGGCTAAGGAAGCTATTGAATGCTTTGAACTTGAACCAAGGGGAAGCAACAAATATTTATTGTGATAACCAATCTGTTGTTGCAATTGCAATGAACCCTGTCTTCCATGGCAAGACAAAACATTTCAAGATTAAGAATCACTTTGTGAGGGAAGCTAAACAATCAAAATAAAGTAAAGCTAGTTTATTGCAGTTCTGAAGATCAAATTGCAAACATTTTAACAAAGCGCCTTGGGATTGCCATGTTCGAGAGATTGAGAAATAATATTGGTGTCTGCTGTATAGAGGCCAAGGAGGAGTGTTGCACTATGGTCAGCAATACAATAGAATGCATGCACATTCTGTCTAGTTTGCATGCTAGTCTTTTGTTTAGTTCTTTATAGTTTCATTTAGTTAAGAATGAACTTAATTTGTTGCTGATTGACATGATCAACTTACGCGCAAGCAAAGTTTTACTAGTTACAAGATAATTAGTGGGAGTAGTTAAGCGTTTGGCTGTCTTTGGTAATGCTATGACTTCATATAATGCATTTTTTCTTGCTGAAATATAGTTGAGATCAGTTTTCTCAGCATTACTGCACGTTTTGCTTCTTTGTTCTCTGCTTCCCTTTCTCAAAAACGCCAACATTATCTAAGTCAACCAACTGAAAGTTCCCCGTCAGTTTCCAGAGAAATTGTATTCTCCCAGCCAAGGCTCAAAAACCACTACTCCTGCCTAATAATCTAATTTTTTTCAAACTTTTATATATTAGTTGTTGCACTCGATCCCAAAAACAAATCTCTGGATATTGTCCTTCTCTAGAAACTGTCACCTCTCCATCACTCAACAAAACTTGGCCGCATCATATCTCCGCTTGCGGCTATGTTCTTCACAAGCTTCTCCAGAAGGATCATTATTTTTAACCTTCTTAGTCGCTTTCTCCAGCTGCGATGAAATAGGAGAGCTAGGTCTCTCCTTGCTCGGTGTTAGGGTGATACTCACCGTCTCCATTAATTTTGATTCGTCAGACTCTTTGCTTGGGTCTATTTTTAACTAAAACATTTTATTTTTCTAAGGCTAAAATAGTTTTTCAAACTCAGATTTTCTCAAATTATTCCTATTTATGGGAAATATAAAAACAAACCCTATGATACATATGGTTCCTATATCTTGAGTAATATTCATAGGAAACCTTTCCATCATCCATTCTGTGTGCATCTTGCACTACTTCTCGTGGTCTTAGAGATCATCTTGCTGCGTTGCAACACTTGTACATCACAACATAAAGATTCCCAGGAGAACCAACTATTTGATTGTATATTGTTTTCACTGTCTTTAATCTTTAATGTTATATGCATCCACGAGGCCAAAACTTTCCAGCAATATACAGAGATGTGTTACACAACAATGTCCTACTTGGAGAGCACCTGGGCTGTGTGTGAGAGAAGTTACTAGAGCTTCCAATGGAAACTTGGAGCAATTGCTGGAGAGCATTAGAATATTCAGATTGGCCAAATTGAAGAAATAATGAGATCAGGCACCTAACAATTCATGTATTGGTGGATCTTTCACTTGTTCTTGTTTGGAAGCACTATTGTTTCCTTAAATTAGAGTGGGTTTTCCCTATACTAGCCTTAAGGACAGAAGAATTCGGCTCTTGAAACGTGTCAGTTCAGCAACCACCCATTGTGGAATTTGTTCTTTAACTACAAATGTAATCTATTTGAAAGGTAATTTGTCTCAAAACTTTGGTCACTATAATATAAAAAGTGAGAATAAAATAAAGTTTGATGTAAAAGTTGTTTTTATAATATAAAATTTTCAACCCACCATAATATATTTTATTTTTATTATATTATTATAATTATAATATTTAATTTAAAACATTAATTAATTTATGATAATTATATATTTAAAAATAATTATAATTTAATTTACGATTATTACTTACAAAAGTTTAGTTAAAATAATTATAATTGAAGTAAAGGTCGATTTAATTGATATTATTTTTATGCTACATATTAATTATTTATTATTTACAAATTATTATAGTCAATTTATTGAGTATTAATAAAAATAAAATTGAGTAGTAAAATTTAAAATTTTTAATATTATTAAAAAATTATCTACAAAATATTAATTTTTATATGGTATTTGAAATTTTCTTTTTTTTTTTTGATTTGTTAAATAAGTTAATATATTTAAATTATATTTAACAATATGAATAAAAAATTAAAAATTAATTAAAATAATTTTAAAAAATATTTAAAACTAATTAAAATATTAAACATGTAAAATTACATAAAATGCATGTGCCATTAGAAATTAATTTATATTAAACTAAATAATATATAATTTGTTGTTGATTGTATTATTATATTTGTCATTTTAAATATTTTTATTACTTGTAAAATTTATCATATTTGTAGATAATTTTTTAAAAATATTGGTTTAAATAAATATACATGATAAAAGATTTTATTAAAAGACTTCTATTAAACACATTTATATAATAAATAAAAAATTAAATTTTATATTAAATTACTTTATATTTAAATTATTATGTTTTCATTAAGAAAAAGAAAAACATATTCCTTTAGCTTAAAATAGGGTTAATATATTATTTGTCCCAATGCATCCAATTATCACTTTGGTACCTAAAATTTTTTTGTATTAGTTAGGTAATAGAAATTTCCAATCCGTTATTAGTTTTTCCCAACCATTAATGGCGTTAAAAAAAAGTGATATGACACATTGTGACCGCGCCACATCATTCAAACTTTATTTTCTAGAAATAAATTAAAAAGAAACAGAAGGAAGAGAAAATCGGAAAAATATAAAAATAAGAAAAATCTCAATTTTTTAAATCTGAAAAATATATTATTTTTACTTTTCAAAAAACATAAAACACAAAAAGAGAAAATACAAAGAAAAAGTCAAACATATTCAGAAAAATCTCAAAAATTTTAACAAATCAGAAAAAATATGGAAAGTTATATAAAATTTCCGAATAAAAAAACTTTTGTGAAAAAGTGAAATTCCAAAGTTTGTCAAAAATTTCAGAAAATCTCAATTTTCTTTGAAAAATAGAAAAAATTATGGAAAGTTTTAAAACATGTGAATTAAAATATATAATTTAAAAAACTGTGATTTTGGTTTTTTGGGAAAATATTCAAAATCTTTAAAATATTTTTTCTAATTTTCTATTTTTTTGAGATTTTCTGAATTTTTCACACTTTTTTAAAGTTGTGTGTTTTTAAACAGATAAGTATATTTTGTTAATTTTGGAAATTTTATATAACATTCTATATATATATTTGTTAAAATATTTTAAGATTTTTCTGAATTGTTTTGATAGAATTTTAATATTTTATCTTTTTTTGTGTTTTATGTATTTTTTAAAATAAACGTAAATAATTTTCAAGTTATGGAATTTAAAATTCTATATATATATATATTTTCTGATTTTAAAAAGAAAATTAAGAATTTTTATGATATTTTTTCTATTTTTCCTTTTTTCGTTTCTCTTTGAATTTATTTCTAAAAATAAAGTTTGGGAGCATGCCACATCACACTCTATTATTTTTTTTAATGCGGTTAATGGCTAGGCAAACTGGGAATAGATTGGAAACTTTAAGTATTAAATTGACAAAAAAAAATTCTTTAAATATCAAAGTAATAATTGGGTGTAACTTTGGGGAGCAAATAGTACATTATCCCTTTAAAATAACTAATAATTTGTTTAATAAGTAAATTTATAGATCATTTATAAATTTCATAAATAATATATTTATATAATTTATATAATATATTATACTCATATTAATTATATATATTGTCTATTAACTATTAACTATTATGATCAATTTATTTACTATTAAACTAAACGAAAATCGAGTAGTGAAGAGTTTAACTCGAAATATATCAATTTTGTTTATAGTTTTTACTAATGATTTAATGATATTAAGAATTTCTCATCAGCACTATATCTGAATTATCAAAATAATTTATGTATTTTAATTATCTTTATTAATTATTATTTTGAATAATGTTAATTTATATTAATTATATGAAATAAAATTATATAATATTTATAAAAATATAATGAATAAAATTATACACGTAATCATGTACAACACATATGGCATTAGAAGTTAATTTATTCTAAACAGTTGGCTAGGTCTTTTTTTATGTTGAGTTGGTTCAAATTTTGTTTCATTAGTTATAAAAATAATAAAATATATTAATATTAATACACATACAATTAAATTTAAATAAAAGGTATCGTGTTTTATTATAAAATATGACACATTGAGTTAATTTTTTCTCAATCAAAAGCATATTATTATTGAATTTTACAAGTACAATTATAATTAATATTTATTTGAATTAACTATAATTAAAATCAGGTATTACAGAATAACTTCAAACTATTAATTGGAATATATCTAGAGTCAAACTAAAATAACTATTGGAAGAACCTACACGTAATGAAATTTAAATAAGAATAAATTTGAAAATAACACCTACATAATTTACACCGACAAGAACCAAACATAAAATATTGAGGCTTAATGCACATTTTAGTCTATGAAGTATACCGCTTTTTTCACGTTGGTCCTTAAAGTTGTTTCAGGCCACTTTAGTCCCTAATGTTATCAGACGTTTTCAGTTTAATCCTATAGACGTTAAAAACTAACAGTTGGGATATTCAGTCAATCATATGTTGCCATGTGTCAAATGATATTTAAAATAAAAAATATTAAAAATTGAAAATTTTTATAAAATTACAAAATTAAAAAAACAATATAAAAAATTATTAATTCTTTTTTAAAATTAGAAATTTTAATATTTTTGAATTTTAAGGTGATAAATTTTGGATAAATTTTGTTCAAATTATTTAAATAATGAAAATAATTTTATTTACTATTTAAATGATTACTTAATTGAAATAACATTATTTTTCATTATTTAAATAATTTGAAAAACAATTATCCAAATTTATCACCTAAAAGGTCTACAAATTATAAATTTTGATTTATTAAATTATAAAACAACTATCATACGCTCAAAAAATAATGATCTCATGTTCAAGCTCTAGTAAATGTGATTTATAAACTATTAAAATTCTATTATTTAAAATTTTCTAGCAAATTTTAGTATTTTTATATTTTATATAATTTTATTTTTAATAAATTTAATATATTTTTATTTTTAAGCATTTTGTAATTTTTAATAAATTTTAATTTTATCACATTTTTAAAGAATTTTAAAGGATTTTACTAGGATGATGACTCATAGTGACGTCATTGTATGACATGTGGTAGCATATGATTGGCTAACTAATTTTTTTAACATCCAAATGAATGAAACGGAAACGCCTGATAACATTAGGGGCTAAATTAGGAACGTCTGATAACGTTAGGTACTAAAATAGGCAAAAAAAACTTTAAGGACCAAGGTGGGAAAAGTGATATACTTCAAGGACTAAGGTATGTATTAAGCCAAACATTAATGCTACGTTTGATTATTAGTCCCGATAACATGAATAAAAAACTTTTTAACACATAAATTGAAAAATAATTAGACATAAAATAAAAAATAACTTAGACAAATTTAAACATACAATTAGAAAAATGAGTAAAAACTCTCGTAAAAAATAATACCTCTTCAAAATAAACGGAAAAATTCCCTTCTTTCTGCTATAAACAAATTCAGTAAATGATTAAAAATTACCGATTATAATTATTCTATATTTACTCAATATTTCAGCTTTTGCTTAACTTTAAGAATGCCTCATTAGTAAGCAATTTTATTATTAAATATGAGTGGAACTGTAAAAGAAAATTTTGTAAAATTGATCAAAGTTATAGATGAAAGGGTGTGGTGAATAGATGATGGAAGAACCATTGGTACCGACTACCAAGCAAATGTAAATTATTTAATTGAGCGAAAAGCTCTTCTTTAAACTGCAAACAACACCTTTATGTGTAGGATTTGACTTTTGTCTGGCACATAGTTCTGTCTTTTTTTAAACAAACATACATACCTAATCACATGATTAAGATATCACCATAAACATTTAATATTTTAAGAAAACTTCAACACCAATCATGTCCAAACAAATCATCATCATCGTCGTCATTATTATTATTATTATTATTTTTTAAATAAAGGCTTTTCAATTGTAGCATAGCATGATTCAAGTAATATCAAGTAATAAAGGCTTTTCAGTTGTTAGAATTAATAAGTCTTCAAATTGTTTATTTGAAAAAAAATTGAAACCTTTCTTATTGGATGATCATAATACTTCTCAAAAATCAGAATTCTTGGTCAATAAGATACCAAAATGGATGATTGACTCATTCCGTACTAGAAATAATCGTAGAAAATCTTTTGATAACATGAATTCCTATTTCTCAATGGTATCCCACGATCAAAACAATTGGTTGAATCCCGTGAAACCATTTCATAGAAGTTCATTGATATCTTCTTTTTATAAAGCAAATCGACTTCGATTCTTAAATAATCCATAGCACTTCTGCTTCTATTGTAACAAAAGATTCTTTTTTTTTATGTGAAAAAGGCCCGTATCAATAATTATGATTTTACATATGGTAAATTCTTCAATATCTTGTTCATCCGCAACAAAATATTTTCTTTGTGCGGTGGTAAAAAAACATGTTTTTTTTTAGGAGAGATATTATTTCACCTTCACTAATCTGAGTTGCAGGTATCTAACATATTCATATCTAATGATTTTCCACAAAGTGGTATGTATAACCGTAGAAGATTTAGCTCCAATTTGAGTATTTAGTCATTTTTATGTGGAGTTTAGTATTATATATGCATGTATAAGTAGTTCAAAATGATGATTTAATTCAATAAAATTTGTTACATACATTTTTTTTCAAGAAAAAAATTGTTACATATTTTTTCTTATACACTTCCTAAACTATACATAAACTCTTCAAACCTTTAAATCGAAGAATAATACATGCTTAAGTGCACTTGAACTCACGTTTTCATGATTTTTACAACAACAACAATGATGCGAACTGAGTTAAAACTCAATCTATAAAACTGTGACATATTTTACCTGCAATTGTTACATACTTTTTTTTTAATAAAATGCCCTGTCATTAATCAACAAAAGCATAAAAGCATCATAAAAAACAATATCATGGAGCACAGTAAGATAGTCCATACCAAACCAAAAATCATTAGTTCTAATTAAGCTTAAACGTCTTAGAGTGTCTGCTAATCTATTGCCTATATACACTACATACTTAAAAAATGAAGAAAAACATAAAACAAGTGTTCAGGCTTCATTCAAAAAATATCCCAATAAAGTTAAATCATTAAAGTTGCTCTTAAATTTAGAAATGACTAAGTATGAATCACGTTTGTAATTATGTCTTGGTAGCCTTCATCTCACAAAAATTCGAGGGTTATAATAATGGCTTAAGCCTTCTCCCATATGGCAATATGCATGACTATTGTATGCCAAGCAAAGCCAACCCTTACCAGGCTGTCCACATCTCGCACAATCATCTTTAAACTTGGGTGTTATCCCAATCCATCAAAGGCCTCGTTGGTGTTAATTTTAATCATAAAGCTCATGGGAGCCTACCACAGTACCTACTATGGCTATTTAGGGAAGATAGGTCAATTCAACATATTATGACTCTTGAACATAATCTAAAGGCCTTTGACATAATCTAAGGCAATATGTGGTGGAGTTTTTATTCCTAGAATAATTTCATTATTGTGCATATTCCTAAAGTTCCAAAGGTAGACTATCAAGCTCCTGAAAGAATCTTTTTCTAGGAACTTATTGCAAACTGTAACCAATATACACAACTATTTGTGTCAAAGTTCAACTGTCATTAATGCCACTTAAAACAAGAGTGTTACGAGATACCTGACAATCTCAAAGAGCATGTATATCTAATTGTGCACCATGTCTTCTACACCGAAATTCATTAAAAATTGATGTTGAATCTATTCAAGTTGTCGTTGGAACCAATTCATGTCCAAGTTGTTAATCAAACAACTTGATTATTGGTAGTATTCTAAGCTTTCAAATCTATCTCAAAAAACATTGTGCAGTCTATATACATTCCTCAACCTAGGTGGCACAATAAGAACTAAGAAAGTCGTTAACCTCTTTATCATTAAACAAATTGCACAAAAGAGGCTCATTCCATCCTCCCTCATTCATTTGTAATAATGTCATTTCCTTTGCATCTCTTGACAATTTCCAATTAAAACTTAAGTGTTCCCTATTCAAACCATTCTTACCCCACTAATCCTCCCATATTTCCACATTCATACCATCCCTTACCTACCAATAGTAGCCTAATATCAAACTTTTAGAGAAAACTAACAAACTTTACCATACAAAAGAAAGCTTAAGAATGTGACATAAAACACATAGAATGAAAGAGTGTTAGTATTACGAATTAACCTCTAAACTTTCCCACTAAGAAAATCAATGTTAAAAAGCGAACTATCTTTAAAATCAAGGCAACATAACTTTAGGCATCCTCAGATTCTCCCAAGAAAGCATAATCCAACCTCGATCTTTCATGCCTACCAAAACCTGCGCATGGTACTTATAGCAATATCAATAATAGTATTGCGTAAAAGAAAGACACCATGTCATACGTAAACAATGTTTGAATGATTTATTTGATAACTACCTCTTTACCCCCCAAGATAACAAACATTTGGATCAACTTTATATCTTCCTATGAAGCCTATCAACCACCTTTCTAAAAGCATTAAACTTATTTCTACCAATAACAAATGATAACTCTAAATAAATTTTTGAATTGTCAACAACCTTCACTTTCAAAATCTTACAAATTGCAACTCTATGTTTATTGCGTGTATACGAGCTAAAATACATTAACAATTTATCAAAGTTTACCTATTGTCTAAAAGAGCTCTCACAAAAGGCAAACAAATCTTTCAGTATTCTAACCTTAAATGCCTTATTTCTAACAAACAAAAGGTTATCATTTGCAAAAAGGAGATGGGTTACCTCAAACCATTTTAGTTAGCTCTAATTCCTTTAATAAATCCCTTGTTCTGTGCCTTAGCAAGCAATGTTGATAGACCTTCCAAAAATAGTAGAAAAAGATCAGGTAATAAGGGGTCCCCTTGCCATTAACCATGTTGTGGCCTAAAAAAGTCTGTCAATACGCCATTAAACGAAAAAAAAATCATTGAAACACATCGAATTATGTTCACAATCCATCTTTCATTAAAACCTAATGATAACTCGCAATTCCTAATTCAAGTAAAAGATTTTCAGCTTAACAATCTAAATTGACAACACCATGATTAGGTTATTTTGATACCCGACCAAGGCCTATGTAATTACACCAACATTAGTTGCAAAACTCGAAACCGTATTATTATTTTGATTATCTTTTTGGGTTTGGAATATTAGATGGTTTCTTTTAAGTTTTTTTAGATTCAGACCCTTCAAACTCTTTCTCTCTCTCTCATCAATAATTTCCTCAATGATTGACTATCTTCTTAGGCTATCTTTCCATGTTCTTGACTTTAAGAGGTTTTGTTGAATCTAGTGCCTTAAGTGTAGTATATTCGTTTTTGCCTTAAATGTAATATATACCCTTTGTATATTGTCCTCACGTGGTTTTTGCATGTAAAGCAAAATAAAAACAAATATTAGTTCACTAGTTGTCTAATGTTTAACTAATACTAAGTGGTATTACATGGTTGGATCGTAATACGAAAAGAAAACTTATATAAGTATACGAACCTAAACATGTCTTTAGTCTAATTGGAAAGTAGCAAACCGATTGAAAGACTAATATGTCATCTATTAAGTCCAATTAGGGAGATGTTTTGTCTTGGCATCAGAGCAGATGACTCCTAGAAGATAGAGACATAAATGTGACTGACTGGACTAATAGTACATCTGACAGAACCCAAGAAAAATAGATCCTAAATCCGTTTGTGGATTTATTCACTTATGAAATTCATAGTGTAACATACCTTAATCATAAGCGAATGATGGACGATGTATATGTGACTCGTATACTTTGATGTAAGTAAAAGTCTGAGTTTCAATAGATAAAGAATTGAAAGCTGGTGTGTTAGGTATACGAATTTTGTAGTATGTAGCGACATTCACAATAGTGGAATTCATAGCCCAAGACTTGGGTAAATGATATCCTCTTATTGGCATTACATGATAGATGAAAACTAAACATGGTCATAGGTCGTTTGTTTTTGTGATGAATGACTTAATTACTATATGATGGTAATTAACTTTTTATGAAGGAAGATGTAATGGTTTCCATGAGATACAATAGGATCATATTGGGAGAACGGACTAATCCCAAAGAAATTAAAGATATCCTATGAGGGTAACACACTTTACAAGATCATTAGACGGGCACTGATCGAGTAGCTTTCGTAATGGTATGTAATTGGGGAGAAGTCAGTCACGATACTATAGTAAAATGACTTCGTGACAAAATGAGTTTATAATTAATAGGTGAAAAATTAGAACTCAAGTATAAATCATTGGAGCCCTAATCACATATGTCCAATCGATCCCTCCATTAGCTCGTTGAAACCATAAATGAATTGTTTGTTAAATTAAATGAACATAAATTGCCCAAAATTGGGGTTAGAAGAATTGAGTTTGTGATTGATTGATTGATTAGATTTAAGCTTGAATATGCATGATTATTAAAGTGTGTTAATGTATGTTTTAATATAACTAAGCATGGTTTCTATGATCTGTGTATGATATGTTAGAATAGGAAAATTGGCATGAAAACACGAAATAGTATGTACAGGTGTCAATGAGTCATATGTAGGTTTGGCATGTTTTGTTATCTTTGCAATTGAATCATGATTCTTATGCTATGTAATTGGAGTCCCTAAATGTTATGAAATGACTTGAAAATTTGCAATCGATAATCCGAACACATGATAAGCATGTCTTTTGCTAGGGTATTGATTTGTTATCAGTATATTAATTGCCATCATATTGACTGTTATAAGCATATTATTTGCTACTGTATGGAACTGTTATGAGCATATCAATTGCTACCATATTGATATGTTATAAGCATGCCATATTACATTGCATCGGGTGGGACAATATGTACGAAGGAAAATTGGTAGTTTATCTGCAAATATTTATTATGCAAACCACAAACATCGACAATCTATCTACAAACTTGCTGTACACCTACAACCAATGGTAGTTTTTATCCTATTAACTGAAAAGATGTTGTACATCTACAACCCATTGAAAGTTATTACCTCCAAAAATGTTGTGTATCTACAGCCAGTGGTAGATTTTATCTGCATTTTTTTTGTTGTGTATCCACAACCAATGGCAGCTCTCATCTGCAAACTATTGGTGGTTAAACCATAACCTGGTGTACAAGGTTGTTGGAGTTCAGGGAGAACTCCTATTGTTGTGTGTAGTAGAGTTGGGTATGACCTTTTTTTATATATTGAAATTGCATTGCAATAGATAAACACATGCATACATAAACTACGAACTCTGAATTGATAATTGATAGTGCTTCTTCTATGTCTTGTTATCTAGTATGTTTTATCAATTGTTTGCATTAATTTTCTTGTGATAGAATTCACACTGAGCTTCAAAGCTTATTCCCCCTTTTTTTTTCATCCTTACAGATAACCCACTAGGTTAGGACATGGGCACGACATCCAAAGGGACTCAATGAAATTGTTTGTTTTTATAAAATTTCTTAAATTTCTCATTTGATATTCTTATTTAGAGAGTGCATTATTTTAATTTTGAACTGTGACATGGGACTTAGGATTTGATTTCTTCTTATATAGCATGCATGACATCTTATTTGGTTTTAGGTTATTGAATTTGGGATGTTATTTAATTACACATGAACTTCAGTTTTTATTAAAACTAAGTTAGATATCACTTTTTTTCACTGCTAAAAATATAATTAAAATTTTGAGTGACAAACAAATGAGAAATTAACCAAGTTTTCTGAAAAGGTAATCACCATCACATAGGAAAGTTAAGCTAATTCGATTTTTGATAGCTCATGGATTTTTCTAAAAATAGACCAAGTCTCTTCTAAAGATAAACAAATATTTTAATATTGACTGTTTTAAAAATTCCAATCATACTAGGCCATCTTGGTGGTCGATGTAATCTCCAAAATTCGGGCCTAACGTATAAGTCGGGTTGGGGAGGTTACAGAAAAGGATAGAAATGATAAATTTAGAGAAATATGTAACATTTAGAAGTGAATGTGGTTTTCTCACTAAGTATGGAAATGAAATGAGAATTAATTTATGATTTTTTAATTAATTAATTAATTGAATTTCAAAAATTAAATTAAATTAATTGATCATTTTGAATCCATTGAATGTAGAAAAAATTAAATATATTTTCTTATAGATACTTTTATGGTAAAGTAAAAATTAAATATATTTTCTCATAGATACTTTTATGTAAAATTGTCATGATTTTAACGGAATCAGATTCGGGTTGAGAAAATTATTTAAAGGAAAAATAAATTAATTAAAATTCATTTATAATATTTATTTTATTTTGGGAAATAAAAAAAAATATGTATTGGGTTGAATTGAAATATAAAGTGTCAGGTTAAAAGTTTAGTAAGCACGTATAAAACCAAATACATGAGAGACTTGAATCTCCATCATAATACATATGAGGGGAGACACACCCTATCAGCCTTCTCTCTTAGTTCAATTAGATGATTGTTTTTCTATTAAATAGACATCAAGTGCTTCTACTAATTCAACTAAGGTTTTACTTCTTTCCCGTATAAATAGAAAACACTGATAGGGTTAAATACACAATAAATTATAGATAACTTTGAGATATTGGTATTCTACCCGAAATGGTGAGAATTTATTTCTACATATAAATTTTATTTTTCGGGAATAATAATTTTTTCAGTTTCTATTTGAGAGAAAGTTTTACTTTCTCACTAAAAGTAAAAGAAATAATTTCTAGTTCTATGTTTGATTCGAAAGTATTCGAGTCCACATTTAAAGCAATTCGTGATACGATAATAATGGAGAAGACCGTTCGACTGAAAGCCAGTAACGATAAGGATCCATTTAGCCCAAAAGATAGATGCAATCTCGGAAAAAAATTATAATTATAAATATCACAAATCAATTCAGTTTTCAAATTTTTATTTTTTTTATTATGAAAAAAAATATTTTCAAACTGGATTTTATCCATAAGATTTACCTCTGGAATAACTTATTCACTAGTAAGTTACTAGATTTCTTATTAGAGAATTTAGAAGTACATCATCTAACATAATTTCACTAGTGATATCCACTAAGCTTGGGAAGAATGCAATCTCTTAAAGCTGTTTGACTTGATGGGAACTTACTCAACGGAAAGATTACTTTGTTTCTAGGTTATCTTACCAAGTAAACTCACTTTAAACTTGGTTACAATCCTTTTAAAGTGACTCTGTTGTTGAATGAGATGGAACACTTGTCAAAGCTCAAGGTTTTATGGTTGACCAACTCAAATCTTGTGGGCAAAATTTCAATTTCGATTGCGAATCTCATTTCATTAAAGAACCTCGATTTATCATGTAATTTTCTTGGCGGTAAAATCCAAAAAGCTTATCAATGTTAAATAATATGATGGAAGTTGAGCTTTATCAAGACTAGTTAATCGGTGAGAGTTTGGCTGAGTTGACAACTTTGCTTCGACTCAATGTTTAACAGAACAATCTCACCAGAGAATTACCAAAGAAAATCACTACAAAGCCGTCTTTGATCTCAATCACAACTATTTCACCGGAGAAATCCCTGAAGTTTTGGCTTCGAATCAGTATCTCGTGCGGATAAATCTCATTAACAACAATTTTACCATAAAGTTAACATCCAATCTCGGTAAGTTTTTTCCTTCAAAAGACTTTTTTTCTTTGCTAAAAAAAAAAGCTTCAGCTTATTTTCGTTTTTAAGAAATCAGCTTTCATGGTTGATTAAGTCTTAACTCGATGAATATGAACATTATCATCAATGCAGGGGATGTGGGTTTGAGTGTGCCGAAGTGCATTATTGTCCTATTTATGGATTGAGGAGGAAGGCTATGGATAGTTCTAGGCATTATGTCAAAAAAAGAACAGATATAATCAAAACTAATAATGAGATCGTTAAAAAAAAAAAGGGTTCTCACGGAACATTCTAAAATCCTACCATGAATGTTAGTCATTGAATTATGTATATATATTTATAATTTTGTATAGTTTTATAATTTTTATAAATTAATTTCTATTTTAAAAGAATTCTTTTATATAATTTGTTTATAGAATCAAGATCAAACTTACAAAAAAATATAAAAGTTAAGACTAAATTTATTATTGTATCAATAAAAAAGTGTGACATCATTGTTCCATTAGTTACTTAATAGTTAGTGACAAAAAATTCTTGAAAACCTTAGTGACTAAATTATAACTTTTTTTTAATTTAGTGACAAAAATAATGCGTATAGGTGAATAACTAATAATATAATTTACCTTAAAATTTAATATTGAAATTAAATATTAACAACAAAAGTGCTAGTTTAAATAATAAATTAAATCAAAATACCATATCGGTAACAGCTAGAGCAATATAATTCTCTTTCCACAAAAGAGCCATACTAGGGTTTAAAAGTTTGAATTTAAGATAATACAACGGATATAAGAGATTTTGGCTTAGGAGCTTGACAACAATGGGAGACGACTCTGGCTTGTATGAACCAAAAAGCTAATGAGGGGAGGGAGTATTTATAAGCATGGTAAAACAAAAAAGTTTGACACCCAAGGATGTCAACATTCAGTTAATGCATTTATTAGCATTAGATTTATGGTAAATGAGAAAAATTCAAATAAAAAAAAGGAACTCAACACCGCAAGTGTTATGCTCCATTGAATGTATATATTAGGGTTAATGAAGAACATTGATGGGTGTCAAGTTGTTTTTGTATTAATGAAGAACATAAATTTCGAGATATTCCTTCGAAAACCTAAAAAATAATAACTTTTGAAGGTATATATTTTTGGCAGATATTATTCACTCCCGTAAAATATAGGGAAAATTTCTATAATTCCATGACCGTCAGTACAAAATTACCACCCGAATACGTAAACTTGGTTATTCTTCTTTCTCCAACAATTTCTTTTGTCCTACTCATGCAGACAAGAATAATTGATGGACAAGAATGGAGTAGTGAATAAATTCTAATACAAAATAAATTGCCCCCCTAAATTGGAAAATATTAATTATATATTTTCTATCACCTTTAGGCTATAATTCCCAAGCACATTTGAATTCAACAAACCAAAATATGTGGTAACCATTCAATATGGTTATGTTATTCGAAATGAGTATAAGAAAACATGTACAATGAAGGCTAAGACCAAGCTTTTTGTTTGTCATTTATGCTCCAACCATTTTTTACTTTTTTGGGGGTAAGAAAAGAGAAGGCTCAGCCTTATACAACCAAGTTGCTAGCAGAACAAATACTCAGTTCAGTAATGCCTGGCTTGTCCCCTAAGAAAATATTGTCATTCAATCCTTAACTATTTGAATTTAATGTTAAGAATAAAGAATTATAATTAATTAAATTGGTTTTGAGAATTAGGATTTGGGTTTAAATTTCGAAGTTTTTAACTTTAGCTTCACTCCTTTTTAGCGTTATTAGTGTTTTATATTATAGAAATATAGTGGTAAAAGTATATTGATATGCTGATCGAGCAAGGCGAAGGTGGTGGATAGGTAGTTCACCTCGTTTGGTAGATGGTAGAGAGCCGCCACTCAAGGTGGTTGGAGTAAGGAATAAGGAGGAGAGTCGAGAAATGAGACAAAGAAAGAGAAGGAGAATTTATTGGATGTTCGAGCCTTATATACCCTTAGCTCAAGTCTCGAGGTGCTACACGTTAGACCTACATAGGGAGGTCATAGGCAAGTGGCCAAGTGTTTGTTATTATATGTCTAAGTAGGGTGGGATTATGACGTGCCTTCGGTCCTCTCAAATGGGAGGTGGTGGTTACAGTGTGACCTGCCATTTAATAAGTGGGGCCCTCCTATCAGCAAGCTTGGAGGTGTTTTCTAAGGGTTACTTTCAAAGGGTATGTTGTAGGGTGTCTACAAAGGTGTGATGGTATTGTTTGCGAGGTCATTGCCCAGTCCAAGCAGTTAGGGCGTACCAGTTGCCCCTAATCAAGGGGGAGCTATATAGTTGCCTCCCTCAGGATGTTGCTAAGTGTTCAGTGCTCTGAGGTTTCATGTAGTAGTTAATATGAAACAATTAAAATTTGAAACGACAAGGCCTGCGCGTGGGATATATGTGCAGTGTATGTTGCTTCAGGGCACGCCTATACATGTATGCACATTAATGGTTTCGCATTATAATGCATTGTCGAAATTATTACTTGTCGTTTGAACGTTTGAAATATCCAAAAGTAGCATTCTCATTGACGGTTAATAATTGTGCTTGTCTTCTTCTAGAAGCTTCTTGTACATTGAAGTGCATATAAATCCCTGAACTTCAAGCAATACTTCTTTTTATCGGAGTTGATAAATTTTCAAAAAGATTCCCCTTTGATTAAGTTGTCCTTCTTGCAGTTTGTGATCAGCATCTATGTGAGTTCTTAGTAAGTTTTTTTACTTTTTTTTTTTTTAGTGTTTCTTTTTATTTTCCTTTAAGTCAAAATGGTGAGGAGAAATTGGGATAGGGAGGCCAACAGTAGCATATGTGTGTGTTGGGAAAAATCTAATTCGAAAATGGTTTTCTTGCATAGAGGAAAATTAAAAATTTGAAAACTAAGTCGGTTTGTGATATTTATAGCAATAAACCCTTTACCGCAATAGCACATGTGTTTTCGGCTAGACGGATACTTATGGTTCCTAGCTTCCAACCGAACGACCTTTCCTGCTATTCTCGTACCACGAACTGCTTCGAGGTTGGGCTCGAACGAATTCGAATGAAACACAAAACCAGAAATATTCCATTTACTTTTAGTGGGAAATCGAAATTCTCTCTTTAATAGAAATCGGTAGAAAAACTGAGATGGTAAGTTATTCTAGTAAAGTCACCATCACAGGCAACAAGTGAGTGACCATCGTCACTGGAAATCAAACCAGGATGGCCAATTATTGTAGTGGGTTTTTGGAGTGTCGAGCAACGCTCGAGGACGGATAGGATGGACAGGTGGAAACTTAAAACATATGTTGCATCATATATAATTGTTATTCATTGATTTATTGTATGTTTCATGAGGAATGCGTTAATTTCTACTGACTTTTATATGCGTTATAGTTGTCAATTATATGTAATGATTTAGAATTTAGTCTCACATTTAGTCGTTGTAAGCTCATTTCCCCTTTCTATTTTCTTTCCCTCTCAAGTAGCACAGAGAACTAAAACTCAGAAAAGCATCGGAGAAACTTTAGATTAGGAGCTTGTTTTTCGTTATTATTATTTTAAAGTTTTATTAAAGTTTTCTTTAATCTATTTCTCACTTTTATATCTAGGGTGAAGTTGTTTAGCTTATTCATTCTAAGGTATGGCACTTAAATAATACTTTAATATTTACATGTTTTGCTTTTCCATCTAGAACTCCATTAAATAATGTTTTCCGCTTGTTTATAAAATTCTTAAAATGTTTTGTTAAGTCCTTTCTTAAAAACCTTACCGTATTTTTAAAATATTTACATTAATAATATTATAATTGAATTATTAAGTAAAGCCGGTTTAAATCAAATGAATGTTTTCCTAAAAACAAAAGATATATCATTTTTTTTCAAACAAATCATCGCAAGTAAAAGAAAGGCTTTACAGGATCACCTTGGTGATCGAATGTAGCGCCTTCGACTTAGCCGAAACTCCTAGGCCGGGTCGAGGGTATTACAATATTTTTTACTAGAGTATTGTGCATCCTTCTCATTGTAAGTTCTTTTTTTTAATATCATGATAATCCATTTTAAAATTTATATAATAATTAAGCTTTTCGTAACCAAATGAGGCATATTCATTTACTACAAAGGTTGGATTCTTAATGAAAGAAATAAACCCATCAACTAACTTGCACCATTGAAACCATTCCTTCCCATGAATTTTCTACAGTTTCTTTTCGCAGTTCCATCAACAACTATGAAGAAGAATATAATAAGTGGATTTTAGTTCACAGAATGGCAAGCTAGATAGTGCAGTGATGGATATATGTGGTTAACACAGGATCTGATATTATTGGGCAGCATATATGATATAATCAACAAAAAATGGAACTTATTCTATATTCTTATCCTTCTTAATTATAAGGATTTCCCATGATGCTCTCTTACCAGCCATCGAGTTCTTGAAATTCTCATGCAATGTGTCACTGTTCAAGAGCAATGCTACCAATCCTACCTCAATTGTACATTAGAATTAGTCTTAAGATATAAATACTCATATCATCTTAAGCTTGTCTCTCATAAGAATAAAACTATGAGATTTAATGACCCCAAGTACACAATATTTTACAAATCCATGTAGGCCAACAATAAGTGAGTCAACCCCCCCCCCCCCACTATGAAAAAAGCTAGCACCTTTCAAAACCAGTGATACAAAAGAGTCATGCTGTTGTTTTACAGTCGACTATCTCAAACGTTGTAAAGCAATTAGGATGCTTAAAATTAGCACAAGGTTTGGCTTTCATGCTAAAGTTCAACCCAAATTTTGCTTCTACTTTGGAACTCCTAAACTAATTATTTATTTATTCATTTTTCTAAGCAAAGATGGATGCCTTTCATTTGGCCTTTAATGTTTCAACTTTCATAAGTCACTAAATAGTCATTATATTGAATTTGCCCCTATCACTGGATGGCCCACTTTGGCATATAATATTGATGATGAGAATAAATAAATACATGAGAATATTTGATGCAGGTTTCCACATGAGTTTTATATACTATCTATAGATAATAATATGATATATTATCATTATTTAAAATAAAAATAATAAAAATTTATAAATAAATACTGATAATTTTATTTAAATATAATTAAATAATAATTATTTATAAATAAAATGTTAAATCCTAAATAAAATCTTTAAATTTAATATTCTAATTTGAAGAGTTATTTTTGACTGACAATGCATAAAATTGCATCAAATATTATTCGAATAAATAAATAATTACACAAGATCAGAAACCCTCTTGGCAATAGTGGGTGGAATAATCGCTGGACCTCATTCCTTATTCTGCAAAGAAAAAATGCTGATCATGGCACAATAAACCCATTTGTAGACAGCAACATTACACTTTAATGCACTCAGTCACATGCCAAAGGAAATTAAAACATCAAGTCACATACAACTTAAAGAATCCACGGTATAGAATCATTCAAATACACCACCAATGAACTCTACAATATTTATTGTTATTTTCTACTAAAATAATATATATGTTCTTTGTCTTTACATGCATGAAATCCATATAAATAAACACCCCATACGATACTTTGTCAAACATATATCGTTCTGTCAATTGCACTAGGAGACCCTTGTTTTTAGTACAACTTAGAAGCCAAATAAAAATGATAGGGTGGGAAGACGTTTACAAGGTGGTTGTAGCTATGGTGCCTCTTTATGTTGCACTGATGTTAGGGTACGGTTCAGTGAAGTGGTGGGGGATATTCACCCCGGAGCAGTGCGATGCTATAAACCGCCTCGTCTGCTATTTCACCCTCCCGCTTTTCGCGGTCGAATTCACTAGTCATATCGACCCTTTCGAAATGAATTATCGGTTTATCGGAGCTGACACCATATCCAAGCTTGTTATCGTGGGGGTTCTAGCCCTATGGGCCAAGTGTAGTAGCAAAGGAAGCTATTGCTGGTCCATCACGAGCTTCTCTTTGTCGACTTTAACTAATGCTTTGGTTGTAGGGGTGCCTTTGATGAGAGCCATGTATGGGGAAACAGGGGTGGATCTTGTTGTCCAGTCATCTGTAATTCAAGCCATCATCTGGCTGACGTTTTTGCTGTTCGTGTTGGAGTTTCGGAGGTCGGGAGTCTCCATTGCATCAGCAGCAGCTACAAAAGATGGCGGAGAACAGGAGAAAGATGTGGAAGGGAACACAAATGGTGATGGTGGGGTAAGCAGCAGGCCTTCTTTCTGGTATCTCTTGAAAGTTGTGGGGATGAAACTGGCTAGCAACCCTAACTCCTATGCTTGTGTTATCGGCCTTGCTTGGGCTTTTGTTGCAAACAGGTTACTTGACTCATTTATTTCCTTTTCCTTAATCTTTGGGATATTGTGTTTTCATTTTGATTCATTGCTAAATTATGCTAATTTTGTAGGTGGCATTTTGAGATGCCAAGCATTATGGAGGGATCAATATTGATTATGTCCAAGGCTGGAACTGGCACTGCCATGTTTAGCATGGGTGAGATTATATAAATTTAAAAAAAAGAAAAAGAGAATAATATAAATTTTATTTAAGTAAAAACTGTGGACAAAATTTTATATCCCAAACTACACCTGACCATGTAAAATATTATTTTATGCCCCCACATATACAAATCCTCCAAATTTAATCCTTAAAAGGAATATTATTGTTCTCTCTTAAAAGATATCCATCCTTTTTACAAAGGACGTACTCATTCTTCTTTAAAAGAAAAACCCATCATTTTCATCAAATTTGTTTTTAAATTTCTCTTAAATATATATAAAAAAAAAACCTTCAAAAATGGAGAAATAATGTAATCAAACCTAGGACAGATGTAAATACTAGATACAGGCGCATTGCTATGGTTAATAATATAATGAGTTTGGTTGAATGGAACGCAGGAACATTCATGGCTCTACAAGAGAAAATAATAGCATGCGGCACCAGTTTGACAATATTTGGGATGGTCTTGAGGTTCATAGCGGGACCAGCGGCAATGGCTATCGGCGCCATTGCTGTGGGTTTGCATGGTGATGTCTTACGTGTCGCCATCATTCAGGTTGCTTTTGCCTTTTATTCTCGATGTGCTAATCATTCATGCACTACTAATTTAATTAATTTATAGACTTAATGGAGATTTCGTAGTTCTCGCACTTGATGACTTATGATTTCAGTATTGCCACATTACTCACCCAAATGACATGTTTCAGCTTGGGCTTTTTCTTTTTGCTCATATATAAACAATGTTAAAAATGCAGGCAGCATTGCCACAATCGATTACCTCCTTCATCTTCGCCAAGGAATATGGAATACACGCTGAAGTTCTTAGTACTGCGTAAGATCTCATTTCTTCCTACTTTCCAACTATCTTATGGTATATTTTACAAAATCCCTTTTTCTCTGTTTTGCAGAGTGATCTTTGGCACCATTGTTTCCCTACCAGTGTTAGTTGCTTATTATGCAATTCTAGAGTTCATTAATTAATCTCTCTCCCGGTCCCTCCATCAAGGATTCAAGGACTTCAGCTCTTC
The DNA here is from genome assembly GCF_025698485.1 of Gossypium arboreum. Taxonomy (NCBI): domain Eukaryota; kingdom Viridiplantae; phylum Streptophyta; class Magnoliopsida; order Malvales; family Malvaceae; genus Gossypium; species Gossypium arboreum. The sequence continues at coordinate 4,144,709 of NC_069073.1, read as the reverse complement.
CATTTTCCCCTCTTTTTCCTTATGTTTAACATCTTGCTTTTGATGATCAACTGTAACTCTAAATTATATTTAGTTTATAGAAATTAAATTAAGATGAAAATCAAATATTCAAAACATATCCTTCATGAACAAAAAGAAAAAAAGAAAAAAAATTTGAGGATGTGTAACTAATCGAGCATAATTTCTCATTTGCCATTCTTGTCACTATTTTCTTTTCTTTTTTTTATGTTAAATAATAATAAAATGATATATTATTATCGGTGTAAAATAAAAATATTTAAGGGTTAAAATTAAATATAAAATATTTTATTTTAAGAAATAAATGTTAAATATAATTATTAAGCATAAATATTATTTGTACGAACTAAACAAAATAGCTCAAATTTCAAGAGATATTATTACAATTCAATGAGTAAATAACATTTCTTTTCTAATTTTGGAGCTTTTATATCTTTAATTTTTGAATTTTCTTAAATGAATTATTTAATTTATTTTTCAATTTTCATTTTGAATTTTAAAAAGTTTTTATTTTCCATAACTTTTGGAAATATAAAAAATTTGTTTTATTGAAAATATGGAAAAAAATGAATTTTGAATTTCTTAAATAAATTTTGTGTAATTTTAAATAATAAGGATCAAATTGATAAAACTATAAATATTGAGGGATGAAAATTTTATTTTTCTTTTTTATAATTGACACGTTAAGAACACAAAGAGGAAAATTAGACGAAGTGGTCAAGATTTTTAAATAAAAAAGGTATATGGATTCGATGTTTCAAAATTAAAATATTAGGACTAGATTTTAAATTTTAAAAGAATGTAGAAACCTATGCCATATATAAACCTATTAAAAATTCATATATTTTTCCTATGTTCTGAAAAAAATCTTACACTAAAAGTATTTCATTGACAAAGTTTAATCGTCTAATTGGCTTAGTGAAGAAGTTAGCCAATTGGTTCCCTATTTTCACATACTCTAGCTCAATTTTTCCTTCTTCAACAAGTTCTTTGATAAAGAGGAGACATATCGAGTGTTGAACAGGATTGTTTGATATGTTAATTGCACTCGTGTTGTCACATAAAACAGAGGTTGAAGTTGCCACACCATAGTCAGCAAGCATTTGCTTCATCCAGATAAGTTGTGCATAGTAGATTTCAGCTGTTATATACTCTGCCTCAACTCTCAACTATGGAAAGTGAGATGGAAGTTTGCTTCTTGCTATACCGGGAAACGAAGTTAATACCAAGATAGAAGCAACTATCAAAGGAGCTTTTTCGATCATCCACGTTTCCAGCCCAATCTGTATCATTGTAGTCTACCAAGGACATAACACTATCTTTAGATAAACAAATGACATAGTCTAAAGCTTCACTCACATACTTGATCACCTTTTTGACAGCTTTGACATGGGATTCCTTTGGATTGGATTAGAACCAAGCACACACATTCATAGCAAAGCTAATGTCAGGCCTGCTTGCTGTCAAATACAATAAGCTTCCAATCATACTTCGAAATGTGCTTGGTTCTGTGGGCACTCCTTCAGCATCCAAACTAAATTTCACACTAGTTGACATAGGTATCCTGGTAGCCTTTGCAGATTTTAAACCAAACCTTTTGACAAGATTCTTGGCATACTTTTCTTGAGACAATTTAATGTTCAAAAATATATTTAAATAGGTCAATATATATATGTGATTAAAAAAATTAAATGCACTCCAATTGTTTTCTAGCTCGTATTGTCAATTTTTCACAGCACATTGAATTGCCATCATGTTAAGTAGTATTATTTAACATGTTATCAAAATGCCGAAGTGTTATCATGTTGGTGAAACGAAAATTTAACATTAAAATATAGTTATAAAAGGTTTATTGAACAATTGAATTATGTATAGAGTGGTAACTTAATTTTTTTAAAAAAATCTTTCATCAATCTTGAATTAGTATCAAATTAACTTGCGACACCAATTCAATCAACCTCATTATTAATAAGAAATTTGTACACCCACAATGTGAGTGAAAGTAATAAAAATAAAAAAAAATTATTTGGTGGATTTTTAAAGTAAATTTCTTTGTTAAAAAAAGGGATATAATTTATATTAATTGTGATGGTGAAATTGAGTTTATATTGGTTTTAATGATATGAGTTCAAATTTCAATATTTGCAAATTAATTTTGTACTTTAAAAAATCTAATTTATGTTTGTTTCTGCACGGAAAATATTTTCTCATTTTTCGGTGTTTAATTGTGTAAAATATACTAAATCAATGGAAAATGCTTTGCTTTTTATGTAAAATGTTTTAAGTGTTTTTCTTTCCAGACTTTGCCCACTCTATACTTCAATGTAAAAAAAAACTTTTAATTGTTGAATATATATTTATATAGACAATATTTTAGTCGATGATAGAAATATCAAATCGATTTAAAATTTACACGCATGATAAGTACAGATATCTTGATAAATTCAACAGTTAAATTATTAATCGTATAAAAATTAATCATTTAATGTTAACATTAATGTAAGCAACTCCTCCTTTTGTTTCAATATAGTTTAATTATGCAAATAGTGCTGTAGGAACCTATTTAGTAGTTTAAAAATTGGGTATAAAAATTAAATTTAGTTAGATAAAAAATTATTAAAATCTCATTAAAATAACTTGATTGGAAGAAATTTGGAGGAAGCTTAATTTATTATATTTATTTAATATTAATATAAAATTTAAATTTTTTTATTTTTAGAATTAATATAAACTTGAGAATATTTGTAAATTTTGAGAGTTATTTTTAAAAATTATGAATTGATATAATATGTAAAAGTTGAGGGCTAAATTTGTTATTATACTGATTTTTAAACTACCATATTAACTTGTTACCTGTTATTTTAACAGGAGTAACCAAAATGAATGAATTATGTAAAATAAGTGCTTAAATTGTAAACATCTTATTTTGAGTGCTTAAAATAAAAAATTTAACAGTTGAGTGACTATTTATGTAATTTATCCTATTTTTAAACGCATCTTCACATTCTAAATAATAATTTTACACATATACACGTGTAATAAAATTTCTAGATATCATATTAAAATAACTATTTAAGAAAATAAAGGAATCAAATTAATGTGTAAAATGGGAAAAAGACAAGTCTATGAAATAGGAAAACCGTGTTTTAGGTCAGTCTAAATGGAAAACCCCAAACCTAATTATGTCGTTTTCACTCTCAAGCCAAATGTGGCAGTCACAAAAAATAAAAAATAAAAGGCTTTATTTTTCCACATTGATACTTAAAACATTTTTTTTCCTAATTTAATATCTGAATTATAGTTCTGGTATACTTTTTGGTCCTCCTTGACTGAACAAAAATATTAAAAATATAATTTTATTAAAATTATAAAAAATTTAAATTATCAAAATAATAATAATAATTGAAAAATTGTAAAACATTATTTTACAATTATATATATTTTAAATAGATTTTATAATTTTAATAAAATTTTATTTTAATAAACAATCATGCATCGGTCAACAACTACATCAACGGTCAACGAAGGACACATGGCATATTTTGATTGGTTGATACCAAAAAGTATCAATGTGAAAATAAGTATAGTTCTGGGGCTAAATAGTGAATAAGGACAAAATAAAAATCTAAACTGAAAATCCTGGGCGCGTGGGATACGAAACGAATCTCTGCCATGTCTTTCCACTTCACCGTGTTCTTCGGCTTCGTGCTTTTTATTAATATTTATTTTTTCTTTTATAGGTTAATTAGTATTTGTAATTTAATCAGTGGTTTTTATTAAAATTGATGGATTTGATATATTTATTTTAACTGAAAATTTTAAATCAGAAAAATAAAAATTTATTTTAAAAAAATTTAATAAAGAAATTCAAACTCTTTATTATTATTTTTAATCTCTCTCCAATCATTATTTATTTGTCTGTGAAAACCACTCAAGTTTATGGGAAAACAAAAATAAATGCAGCAGCCTATTTTTTTTTTTTTTTAGCTTAAAGCCAAAGAGTGGAAGTTCTTTTATGTTTCATTGATATGAAGTCAAGAGATTGTGTAAGTTCTTTTGGTTTTTTTTTTTTTAATCTAATCATAATCATAATCATAATCATGTTATGCACTGCAAAAGTTACTTTCCAGCTTTCCAGTTCTAAATCTTTTTGTTTTCTCACTTTACTAGAAATTTTAGCTTGTTTCTGCTTTCTGTAAAGCCATGTTTTGATTTATAGTTCTATGAGAACTCCTTCTACTGTTACTGGATTTTGTGAGTAGAGTAAACTTTTCATCTTTAAAAAAAAAAAATTGAATTTCTTTCGATATTAGCGTTTGTAGTGATTGGGGGTAAAAGATTAAATGCACAAAAAACATATATTCAGTGATGCATTTGTTGCCTGATGTTATGCTATGAAACTTATTAATTAACTGCTTCACCCTCACACTTCAATGAAGCTTGTTGGGGCGGGGAAGAGGCATCAAGCACTAATCACCTGACCCAAATTGCCATATAAAGCCGTGTCGGTGTTTATATTTTGCGGGTCTATACTTTATAATGTTTTTTTATTGCGAGATTTGTGCCCTCTAATCTGCTTGTTGGCTTTTGCCTCCATTTCTTTAGATAGTTAAATTATTGTGCCTTTATGTCCTTTTTCTTGACAGATACCTCTGGTTACTGAACGGAAAAGTTGTAGCTCATGTCTATGTAGCCTTATTCCAGCTACTGCTCTGCTTTGTATAATTTACTTCCTTGGGAGTTCATATGTCGCACCAGCAAATAAAGAGGTATATGTGCCATTTTTTGTTTCTGTAATCCATATCATATGACTGTAAATCCACGTATTTCACTTTCTATATTTGTGAATGAGCATCTTTTTGTGTGTTTTTCACAAAAAAAAACCTAGTTTAATTCATTATCATTCCGCAGATTAATAGTCTATGGATCCCATTCTTTTTACTTGTGTTATCAGTGTACAGTTTAAGTTACTATCAATTTATTTGGAAGTTGGTGTCACAGATAAAATAGAAAGCAATAGATTTGTTGGAGAATAATAATTGTTTCATTCATGCAGAAGATGTCTATGTGGGGAGTGACTGACTTTTTGCAAAGCTCAAACAAGTGCAAGGTCTGTTTATGAGTCTTTGAAGGTTTTACTTAATCGCATTCCTTATTTCTGAAAATTTTTCTGTTCTAGCAATCAACATTCTGACTGTAGTTTCTTATGTTTGTATATATCCTTAGAGCCAATGCAAGCCCCTTGGAAGTGAACCATTGCCTGAAGGCATCATCACAAATACATCTAACTTGCAAATGAGACCTTTATGGGGCTTCCCAAAGGTAAAAGTTTATGAAATGACTGACGGAAGTTTCAATCAAAGTTATCATGTCTCCTCTATCAGACTTTAATATTGAACTCTGTTCTGATGATGTGCACACATTGTTTGTAAAGAAGGAGAAGGTCTCCACTAGCTTATTTGCAGTTGCTGTTGGAATAAAGCAAAAAGATATTGTCCATAAAATGGTCAAAAAGGTAAAATACAATTCCTTTGATCAGTACATATAATTTTTGCTTCTATATATATATATATATATTTGAATTTGATTGCTCTTTGTTTATAATTGTACAGTTTCTATCTAGTGGTTTTGTTGTAATGCTTTTCCACTATGATGGTATTGTTGATGAATGGAAGGATTTTGCATGGAGTGATCAAGTCATACATGTTTCTGCACGCAATCAAACTAAATGGTAAGACATCTTAGGCTTCCAAACCAATAGCAGCTTATATTGGAAGTAGCATTATTCTAAATCTCATTCTGGATTTTGTTTCTTGGTGACTAGGTGGTTTGCAAAGCGTTTCTTACACCCTGATATTGTTTGGGATTATAGCTACATTTTCCTTTGGGATGAGGACCTTGGAGTTGAAGATTTTCACCCGAAAAAGTAAATTGAAATTTGAACTATAACATAAATTTGACAGAAGTTTGCTCATTCCCGTTGCTTTATGAAAAGAAATACCATTACTATCCAAGTATAAAAATATTTCTAATAAGCATCTGCTGCATGATAACAAATGAAAGTTGCAGGATGAGGAAGTTTATGATGGCTTTTATTCAAGAATTCTTGTTCTAGCTTGTAGTACTTATAGCTATAGGCTACTCTTAGTTTGCTCATAAGAGTCGAGAATGACTGCAGAGCTGACAGAGAGCATTGGTTAAGCTGGTGATATGTTGATGAAATTGTGATAGTTACTTTAAAGCTTAAGAAATTGTTTCCTATGTCTGCTAACTTTTGCTATCATCTTTATTAAAAAGAACTGAGAAAGTGTTTGGGCCACATCTTTTATATAATTTCTACTGATGATCTATTTACTAAGTACTTGAAACTGAAATAGAAGCTAATTTGGTATTGTCAGATATGTGTCAATTGTTGAGCGCGAAGGGTTAGAAATATCACAGCCTGCTCTTGATACTGCTAAATCAGAGGTACACCATCAAATTACTGCACGTGGAAGGAAATCAATAGTGCACAGGTTCTTCTATTCATTTATTTCTTGTATCTATTCTGAATGCTACTTCCGTTATGAATTCATTGTATTTTCCAAACCACACAGGCATTGTTTAAAATGCAGTGTATTTAAATTAGTTTCTTACATTGCATCAGTGTGTATGGTTTCTATTTGCAGGAGAACTTTTAAACATGGTGCTAACAGGACAAGTTGTGATGGCCATAGTAAGGCACCTCCATGCACAGGGTAAAGTTTTATGTTGTGAAATTACTAAATATTTTTCTCTCTATTTCTGTTGTTGTCAAGGGTATCTTTTCTATTGATACTTCCAAAAGAATTTATGCTTATCTTCAGCAATTACAGTGCAATTTGACAAAATTATTCAGTTTGAAAGTATTTCTCAAATGCTGGTTCTACTTATGAATTAAGAAGAGAATGTTACAGATGGATAGAAATGATGGCCCCTGTTTTCTCAAGAGCTGCCTGGCGTTGTGTATGGTACATGATTCAGGTTTGCCTTCCTTACTCTTTTTTCCTTATTTTTTTTCCTTTTTCTGGGAGGGGTAGGGAGGTCAATTGCTATATATATATTCGCTAGCATACTGTTTAGCGCAGAATACAAGATGATACATCTTTATTATGGAGCTAAATTAACTAAACATCTCTGGTTTTGCAAGATGGTGAATGTCCCTTAATGCTGTTATTTAAATGTTTTTAAAATTGTCTCCTACATCCGTTATTTTTTAAAGTCACATCCTTGGTTTGTTATTTACCTCTCCTTTATTTATTTGGTTTTCCAGAATGACTTGATTCATGCATGGGGCTTAGATATGCAACTTGGCTATTGTGCACAGGCAAGCTACTTTTAAACGGGTTTCCCTTCTATTTGTTAAGCCAAAATGAATGTTGCATAACTTGTTTTCTTTAATAGGGTGATCGAACTAAAAATATTGGGGTTATTGATGCTGAGTACATAGTCCACTACAATCGCCCTACACTAGGGGGCACAGTTGAAAAGAATCACTCTACTGTTGAAGGTGGAAACAAGGTTAGATATTTAACAGATTTATCAATGAGATATTAATGGTGCATTATTTTCTGTATTTAAGCAATATGATCCTTGGATATGGTTCTAAGCAATTTGGAGATTGTTGCATCTCAAGTCCTGGTTCATTCTAGTACTTTAATGCTACTGTTGTGTCAATATAATCCCTCCCTCCCTCCCTTGTGCTCGTTAGAATTAACAAACATAATATGGAACACATTTGTTTAGGACATAATATCAATCATTGTAGAAAGTGTAGCTGAATGGAGAAATCTTTCTTGCTTAGACTCAATTATGAATGAAGTTAAGGATTTCTGTTCGATATTGGACCAATGAACTTTTCCTTTATTTTCCTCATTAATAGGAATTATAGCACCCATTTACGTCTTCAGGTGCCTGAGATCTGTATTATATGGGTACTTAAAAGGGAAGAAAGGACCTTGGCAACTTTTGGACCATAAAGGAACTTTTCATCCTGAACCCAGTATTTTTCTGGCTGGATCAATATAAGAAACTGGCCCAGTTTTGTATTAGTTATAATGTGAACTAATTCAGCAGTGCAGGTTAGCTTGCACTAGCTGATGTGCCCATCCATAAATATGAAAATGAAACTATATTAAATTTATGTTCATTGTTATTCTATTCCAAATATATTATGGTACTTAGGTATTTTGTCTTTGCTAACCATATTGATTGTTTCTTTATCGCAGACATATTCTCATCGACGTGGAAAAGATCCTAGAGTAGAAGTAAGTATCTGGGTATATTGCATTCTGTTGTCCCGCTCCCTTAACTAGTTGAACTTACCTTTTATTCGATCTTTATCCATGTTTTTGAGACTCCTGCATTATGAATTCTTATTCTTGTTAGATGCATATTATATTCATCATGCTGTTCTAAAATAAAAAACCATCTAGTATCACCATGATGCAAAATACGTACGTGTGATAAATTTAGGTGCTTCTGTTTTAGTTTCAACCAAATGAAACAAAACTACTAATTTTAAATGTTTCATTATTACAAGATGACAAAAACAGATGGAACACCTTTTCTTTTTTCCTTTGGTTAGGCATCGACTCCCTTGTAGTCATATAAGTTTGTAGAACACCATGTTTTCCTTATTGGAGTATGAATTTGATCTATTTAGGTAAGGAGACAGTCATATATCGAGTTGGATATCTTCAGAAAACGATGGGAAAAAGCTGTCAAGAACGATAAATGCTGGGCCGATCCATATCAATAGCAAATAAATGAGTGCATCGCCGTGTGGTTCATCGGCTACAGCTAAAGCCATGTAAAATATATACATCATTGTGCATTTAAAGGTGTTGCAAAACAGAAGAGACTGAGCTGGTACTATAATCGGTTCTCTCCACTGGCCATGAGAACCTGATTTGATTGGATAGCTTTTTTCCTCCTATGGTTGCCAAGTTCAGTTCATTTGTTTATATTCGATACAGGTCCAGAATTGAAGTCACTCCATTTTTTAGTCGCAATAAAGAAATTATGTATATAGAAACAGTTCAGAAATAAGGTGCCTTTGTTTTGTTTACTGATTTCATGTTATAACGGTTACCAAGTATCAGTTTAAGATATGTTGGTGTATTTATAAAAATGTCTTTTCATAACTTATAGTCATCTTCCATCCACTCTCCATAATTACATGAAATGCATTGTTTGTCTGTAGAGACCAACAAGTAGATTTTATTCACGACTGGATTGGTCAGCTCCATTCATTTAGTTGTAGAGATGCATCAACCCACCTACCTTGTGAAAGATATGAGCTTGGACAAAGCTTTCAGGAAGATTAACAGGTCAAACCTATGGAAAGGGCCTTGGCAACAATGTGGGCTCTAATGTTAGAGGTATATCTACAACAACTTCCTTTTCCATTCTCTGGAAGTGGTGGAATGACATTGGTCGATTCAAACTCAAGTAGGGAAAAATCTTTCTTTTTATTGAAAAGTAGAGTCATGAGGAGATGGCTAGTTGAAGGGCCAAGGGTTTTGCTACAATTATGACGAGCCCTATTCATTTGGACATCAATATGAGAAGTTGTACTGGTTGGAAGTTGACTATCATGATGATATTGTGTTAGATCAAGGCTAAGGCTGTACAAGCATAAAACCAACTTTCTACTTGCTAAAACGATGCAACACCATAAAATGAAAGTTAATTACTAATTGTTATTAAGTGAACACATAATTTCCATTGAATTGCCTATACTCTTAATTCAAATTAAAAGTTATCACCTAATCTCTTTTCTCGATCTCACTTAGACATATAATTATTTTCGGTCTCACTATTCAGCACGATCCTACTAAATTTTTACACGACAAACTTTCCTTTCAGTCTTGTTTGCCTAAATATTTTACTAGAGTCGCCAATTATAGTATTATGAACAATTTGATTAAAATCGAATAAAAATGAATCAATCAAATATAGGTAATAGTTCATCAAACAATTAAATAATTAATCAACCATTAAGAATAATATAGTACATAATTCATTCAAAATTTCATACAAATAATGTATTAAGCAATTGGATAAATGAAATATATAACAACAAGCATGTAAATATCAATTCAAGTGCAAATTTTTGAGTCATCTCTGACGATAAATTCTGACAAGAAATAGAAAAATGTCACCGCACTAAATCAAAATCTAAAATAAAAAAAAATAAAAATGTCAGACATGCCCATGCAATCTATGTCTCAAGACTTTGCACCTTTGGAACAAAGTTTGGCTACCGACTTGCTTGTCTCAAGACTTAGAGCCATATGTCTCGAGACTTTACTACCAAAGTGCCTTAAAAACCTTAGAATAGTTTGGTATTTACTTAAAAACATTTGGACAAATTAAACCACATTCAAAACATATTTTTGAGTGCTTTGCAAGTCTTTGAAATGCTTTGAAAATATTTAATCACTAAATAACTTAATTAATAAAAATTTATCTTAAATATTGTTATATCAAAAACTTGAGACATCAAAGCTAACATGATATCACCAAATCCTTTAGGCGTGTGACTCTAATGCCAATTGAAAATTTGAAGTCATGGTAGTGAGGTGAACCAAGCCATATGGTTACACCGTTTTGTACAACAAGCAATACACCTATAAATAAAACACAAAAAGAATAAAAGATTGAACACAAGTTGTTATGCAGCCTGGACCTAACCTACATCTGTGGGGCCATGCTTGGAGAAGAATTCCACTATAGCAAATATTAGGGTACAAGCACTGATTTAAGTCAAATCTATCCGAACTATTGATAATTGTAGCCTTATCCAAATACATTTAGTATAAACTCTCCCCCACTCAACTTTCTTGCTAAGGTAAATTGTTACTCACTAATTGAACTCAATTGTGCATTCTAAACTCTCTCAAAACTCCTATAGTTCTCACTTTAATGCCCTTTATTTATAGAACATCTAAAGCTTATCACATAGTGGGACAATTTTTGGTTTTGCAAGGATGAATCTTGATCTCTTTGAGTTATCTAGCAATGCACAATTTATTTACAATAGTCATCAAAATTTACTTGGGAAATTATCTCTGAAAATGTTTAAATATATTCTCATCAACCACCAAAAAATCTTGTATATTATTTTCATTTTGTTCAGCAAATATCGCTTGGATTGGTACATGCACGAATGTGATGAAATTTATTATATTCAATTCACTGAAACTATCAATTTTCAAGTTTACAAATTCGGTTGACTTGAGATGCATTTTTTGGTAGAATCCAGGCATTTCTAAGTCAAGATGTCTTTGAATTGATGAAAGAGCTATCTCTTAACTTAGAAACGTAATTTGAATGACTTGATCTTGAGTTAGAAAACTCAAGTTAATGGTCATTTTAGTGAAGACTGCGTGAACAGAATTTTTTGAACGATATTATTACGAGAATTATAAGACTTAATTTTGATTATATATAAGACCAATATTGTGTTTATTAAATTTTCTAGTTTTGTTATTTATTTATTCCTATTTTTAAGATATTTTCGAGAATTTAGGTTGTTTAGAAGTTTTATATTTTTAATTGACAAGAAAACTTAGTTACTTTCATTATTCATTAGATAATGATTAATAAAATACATTGTATTGATGAATTATCCTCAATAAAAACTGATTAAATCTTTGTAAAAAATCTCCATCTCCATAGAGTAAGACAGATTGTGTGAAGGTATAACAAGAATTTCAACATTACAACTTGTGCACCAAGCTGTTACCATCATGTTGTTGGATGGTGAATGAAATTAGCAGATCACTCCTATAAAGGCAACAAATACACAATGTGTCTCTAAATCCTCTTATCCCTCAACAAGAGTTCCTTTTTCCTTGGTAAAAGAAGAGAGTCAACCTACAGTTTCTTATGGGGATTTCATGCTTTACAAACAGACATTAATGAGTCTACAAATATTAAAAACACCACCTTACAACTCACAATTGTAGCTAAGGGCTTAATTGCCTCCACCCAACAACCAACTACCCTATAATACTTGCGCTGGCTGTACCTAAATATCTATATGCATTAATAGTATCACCACAACTCTCTTATCCACCAAGCTCACCATTATTTAAATCCTCTGCTATTTAGGGCATTTCCACCTACAAAACCTCATCTTTTTAAATAATTTCATATGCTCCCACTATTCATACAACTGGGCCACCCGACTCAAAGCATCAGCTGCCGGAATTTGGCTACACACCAGAGACACATAGCCAAGTGTTGAAAATGTATTTCGGAAAACACTTGCAGCACAAGGACTACAATTGTTGATTGTGGATCTGTTTTAAGTCATCTCATGTTATCATCAGCACTTTGAGTCAGCAGAACTACCAACTTATAACTCTGAAATAGGCCCTTTTGATTGAAAATGAATATGTAAATATGTGAATATTTTAATGGCCATAAAAGTAAATACAAATTATACATTGAAAATAGTTTTTGTCAACCCAAAAAAGCACCTCTTTAAAGCTTTTACTTTTGGAATCACTTTTCTCATCTAAAATACCTTTTCACTGTTTCTGCCAATGAACACACATTTTTGTACTGCCAAAAAGTAGGCCTTTATGACTTTTTTAAACTTTTGGTGCTGAAAATTCATAAATTTAACTTGAATCTTAGATTGAAATATACCAGATTTAACTCGATTCACATGATATACACGATATTATTATTAATAAAGAAATATGTGGATTAGAGACTGTATTAGAAAAATAGATATGCAAAACTCATATTTTCATGTTTTTTGGAGAAAAATTTTAAAAACAGCCATAAAATATGGACAGATAAACGATTCTCGACATCAAGCCCATCATTTAAATCTCTTTTCAACCACTTCTCCATTCTCTCAACCTTGTTTCTCTCTTTCTTTCATGGAAAGAGGTCCCAAATATAGAGCACTTTAAAATCTGACAAAACAAACTCAGAGAACAGCAACGAGAATGGTTTGGTTCACGAGCCGTTGAAGAGCAGTCTGCGCTGTTGAGGAGCAGACGTAGATCCCCAAATACTCAAATGAGAATGAAATACGCAAATGACCTAGATCCCCAAAATCTAGGGTTTTCTCTTTCTTTGTTTCTGCTTTGATTTGAATGGAACTATGCACCTAAACCATTTATATGTGAATTATATTGGCTTTTCATTTTATTTTTCTGGATTTTTATCGAGAGAGAGACGAATGAAGAAAGGATTCATCCTACCTTCCCTACAAATGTGATCTGCACATGAAAATAAAATAAAATAAAATATATTTTTACTTTAGTTTAATTAAGAAAAATATTAAATTCTAAAAGAGAAGAACATGTATTTAATATTTTTTTAAAAATATATAATTTTATACATTTATTTTTATTTTTAAAAATATTAATTAATTACTAACGGTAGATTACAATATTAGTGTTGAAATACGAAGCGAATTAATGGAAAAGTTAACTTTTCATTATATATAGAGTTAAAAAATGGAAATAAATTTAAGAGCTAAAATAAATTTCTTTTATAATTCGAGGTGGAATGGTAATTATACCTAAATAATGTTAAGATCAATTTTATGTTATGTTTACCCCAAAACCCATTTACTGTGTTTGAATCATAGGTACTTTATTTGTGTCTAAATAAACAATGATTTACTCTTATTAGAAGTATAGTCCTTAAAATTGAAAATTTTCTTTAAACCCCTTCAACATTTATAAAATTTTAAATAAAATTATAGTTTAGTCTTTTAAAAATGATTAAATTTTGATTTAGTCTTTCTAAAAACTATAAAGATATAAGATAATATATTGGTGAAATTACATTTTAATTCTATTATACCCCAATTTGGACTGGACATGTGATACTTTTAAAAAGCGCCATGTGGATACTTGAAGATGACTCTCTACATTCCGTCCATCAGATCGTCCTTAACTACTCAATCTCTTGAATGTACCACCCACTAATAGAGGATAACATCTCCTTTCATTAGGCTACCTGCTCACCATGATTTGGCTACAGTTTTTTAGTGTGAACATTTTCCTCAAAAATTATTAGGGTCCATCTGAGTATAACAATATTGTTCTCTTTTATAAAGCATAACAGAATGGGTCTCACTGCATACATCCCTCACATACTCCATGATGAGAACTAGCTTGTCACGTCACCACTACAAGACAAGAGGACTTCCCCTATGAATACCCTCCAAATGATCAATAAAAAAAGGATATTCTTCCCCTAAAGCAATCCTCAATTACTCATCCCTGCAACCAACCTCCATAACATTCACAACCTACTTCTTTCTCCTCTTATCCTTCTCCGACTCATTGCTGTTTTGGTGAATCAATTCCCTTTTGGACCATCACCTTTTCCTCCCTAGCTCATCCATTGTTGAGACTTGTTTTGACAAATTCTCCTCTAAAAAAAAAAAAAGGCTATGTCCCTAGTTAAGATATTGTTGAACATGAAGCTAAAGCATTTGAAATGTATATACATTATATATATAGGATCGGGGTGAATCGAACTGAATTGTGTGAACATTTTTCAAATTAATTGAAATCGAAACAAGATGAATGTCTTGGATTGTTCCAAGTTGCATTGTTCACTATTTCACCCATTAATACATAACGAGAAAGTAAAGAAAAGAATAATAAAATAATTAATCATTGTGATGAATACAAACAAACATTTCCACCCTACTAACCACTAATATTAATTTATACCATAAATAATATTCTCATTATTAAAACATGCAATATATTTTATCACAAATCTTTGAAAAAAAGAAATAATAAAACAGTGCTTAGCATATATCTTGGAAAAAAATGAACAAATCCCACCGGAGATAGCTAACAGAAAGAATTTAGAGATGGCAACCAAAGCAATTACAGGTCTTGGGAGTGAAAGAGCAGAAACCAAAAGGTCTGTTTGGAATGTTGCAATTGATGGCATAACAGCAAGGAGATGGCAAACAAACACCTCTAGCTCCACCACAACAAGTACAAACCGCACATATCTGAAATCTCCTTAAATTCCTTTTGCTTTCATTAAACAACATCAGCATCTTCACCATCTTTTCTTCCATAATTGGAACCATTTCAGATGACCCATTTACCTTCAAATCCATAAACAATGAAAACACTCAAATCTTTGACGTGAAAATCAAAGAGAAGCAAGGATTTTGACTTACTTGACCCATAGTTGCAGCCTCATTGTAATTGAAGAAACAAGATGAAAAGAACAGAAAGAGGAGAAAGAGAGGGACCCCATAAGCAGACTTCATGTTTGTTCAACTGGTTTTCTTTCTTTCTTTTTCTTATGTAAGTAAAGATGAGTAGGTTTTCTTTTTGGGGGGGATGAAAAGTAGTAGTATTTATTTAGTTGAAGTAGTTTTTCTTTTTGGTGTAAATCATAAATGAAAAAGATTTGAACAGCTTTGGGTGGTGCTAAATGGAGTGCATCTTAAATGGATTTAGCTGTAGAAGTGGAAAATTTTAGTTTCATGTGGAATTGCTTGTTAGATTTTACAATAAGTGTCCATGTCTATATCACTTTTTTATTCATTTTTCAAATAATTATTAATTCTTTTAAATATCCGTTTACATGAAAAAATGTTACATTAGTATGAGCTACACGTGACACATTATATCCATTACCTACTTAACAATTGAAATAAATGGATTTGTTAGGTGTGAGTGTGACCAAGGAAGAGTCATATGAATTTTTTTTGGTATTATTTATATCGGTTTTACAATTTATATTTGTATTTGTGGTTATCTTTTTTAGTAATATCATTTTAAAGTTCAAATATGTGTTATTTTTTAGGTGTAATATATTTTACCATTGCACACAACAATTGTTGGTGAAGATACGATAAATTTACTTTTTGTTTAGGCTTAGATATTAAAGAAATGTCTTTGAATTGAAATTAAAATTTAATAATTATTTTATTTTAATTAATTTGAATTCTTAAATAGTACTTTTATCTTATTTAAATTTGGCGTAATGATAAATTTAGTCTTCAACACATATTTTTTGTCAATTTGTTTTTTTTAAATTAAATTTAACTATTAAACTTTCGAAAAAAGTTAAATCACTTTTTAAAATGAAAATGTTAATTGAAGCATTATTTTTTAATGATTTTTACATGACAACCTGCATAGCAGTCCATGTGTATTTCATGTTGACATGACATTATTTATTTTATATAACACATAGATTGTTATGCAAGCTACTATGTTTAAAAATTTAATAATCAGTAATGTCGTTAAAAAAGTAACAATTCGACTCTTTTTGAAAGAGTGGTGGGTAAATTCAATTTTTTTTTTAAAAAATTGATGGTCAAATTTAACTAAAAAAAAGAATAAAAACTAAATTGACAAAAGATGTAAACATTAAGCGCTAAATTTATTATTATGTCTTTAAATTTTAAAGAATTATTTTTATTTAATTAAATTAATATATACTTGATTGTAGGGTATGTACCTTTCGATTTAACCGAACAAATCAAATTAGTTCAAGTAATTGGTTGGTAACCAAATATAATTTAATTAAAGATTTTTGAAATTTTAGTTATTGGTTAATTCAATTTAAAATTGAATTTGAATCGAATTAACTTATTAATCAAAATTAATAATAATATATTGTAGACCCAATATATTAGATAAATCCAATAGGTTAAATAGCCCAAAATATAAAGTTAATAGATATATATTCTTATAATGGCATAAAAAGCATTATGAAAACTAAAATTACTTGAAAATTAAAAAATTAAAAAAAGTAAAAGTAAAAATAAAAGAAATAATATGTAAAATTTTGGTTAATTTCGATTGGCCTAAATTAACTAAATTTATTTTAATTAATTAACAAGTTTTTAAAAATTCAATTCGGTTAACGGTTTTAAAATTTTGATTAATTCAATTAATAATAATACTGAGTTGAGTATTTTTTAAATTTTAAATTTTAGTTGATTTAATTTTTGAATAAATTATTAAACAAAGCCTAAAACTTGGAAATTATCGATTTTCGAAAACAATATCAGCCAATTTGCTATTATCATTTGGTATACAAGTGATGGAAAGTTTTTATTTTATAAGTCGGTTGAGATTTTATCACATTTTTACTTAGGAAAGAGATCCATTTACATTATGTAAAAATTATTTATAGATTTTTATTTATAAAATTAGGAAAATAAAAAAATTATATTTTAATCTCAGCCATAAATTTAATTTGATCTAATTACTAAAATATTAGGTAAAACTAATGAGTCTTACATTACGTAAATCAATCCCTTCTCTTTTATTTATTTATTTTTATTTTTAAATAAATTTAAAATATATGACAAAATTTCAATTTCACTTGTGGATTAAAATTTTCCGTCGCATTGTACCAAATGACTATCCTATCTTTAATATATGTCATACAACTTTTTCCATTTCTACAAACCATTTTGTCTTTAATATATGTATATTTTTTATTTAAATATGCGAAAGGTTCCTATACTTTTTAAATTTTAAAATATAGTCCATATACTTTAGTTTTGAGACATTAAGTCCCTATGTCTTTTTTTTATTTTTTTTATTTGAAAATCTTTATCCCTCCATCATCAATTTTGTTGTCAGAATGGTTAAGTTAATTGTTATAATAAAAGGTAAATAACTTTTTAATCCTCATTATTTATAATTTTGTGTCAATTTGGTCCTTACTCTCTTTTGTATATAAACAATTAAAAAATGTTTCAAAAGTTAAAAGTTATTTGTATTTTCAATAAAAATATTAGAAAATATTTAAAAATTGTGAAAAATTAAAACTCTTTAAAATTTTAAAAATAAAAATAATGTTATTTACTTAGACCTATTAATGATTGGGCCGTGGCTTGGGTCCAAAAAGATTTCAAGTCCAGATTATTTTGGTCCCGCCTATTCAAAAGTTCATTTTATTATTCAAAAAGTAATAAAATATTAAAAATATGTGTTATATTAGTATTTTATAATTTAATTTAATTTAAAAATATTTTTATTATATAAATTGAGCTTGAGCCTGGATGTGCAAGTTGCCCGACCCATAGGCATGTCTTTTAAATTTCTCCATGAATGGTAATAAGATCTTTCCGAACTTTCAGCTATTCATTTGGTCCATATTAAATCAAATTTGAATATTTTTTAAATTTTCAATTAGATTAATTATAT
The DNA here is from genome assembly GCF_025698485.1 of Gossypium arboreum. Lineage (NCBI taxonomy): Eukaryota > Viridiplantae > Streptophyta > Magnoliopsida > Malvales > Malvaceae > Gossypium > Gossypium arboreum. The sequence continues at coordinate 4,126,488 of NC_069073.1, read as the reverse complement.
ATCAAAACTATTTTATATAAATTTAATTATAAAACATGTAAAATATTACTATAAAATAATTTTAAATAATGATACAAACTTTGAATAGGCTCGACTTGGACTGAGTTTGGACAAATTTCTTTTATGTCTTATGGCGAGCCGACCTTAATTTAATTTAAATATTAAAAACATGTTTAAAATTAAATTTTATTATAAAAATAATATAAAAATATATTTTAAATATTTTATTATTTTGAAAAATGAAATAGGATTGAGTGGGGTGAACCAAAAGCGGGTTTGAATTTTGAAATTTTTTTTGACCTTGACAATAACCCAACTAGGCTTGGCCTATGGATAACTCTAAGTAAATAACACTTTTTTTTTTGAATTTTTGGGAAAAATATATTTTTTATATATTTTATATTTAAATATATAGCATTCTAAATATAATAGAATTGAAACGATAATAAATAACACATAAGATGAGATTTTAATTTTACTTTAACTAGGGTCTAAATATAATTCATATTTACATATGAATAAACTAACTGATGTGTTTAATTTGTCTTGATTTGAATTGAATGGTGATTAAATTTTTTGTTAAGTACTCGTTTTACACGGACTCGAACCGTACTACCTCATCCTAGTATATAAAAGAAAATCTACTTACGTAAAAACGAATATGGGACATGCAACAATAATGCAGTGCACTCCTAAGCTTGTTGGGCATTTCCTTGCGTGAGTTGCTTAATTACTGTTTGGGTGGACGTATGTACAAGTTGGCACATTTTAGTATTTTAGTATTTCAAGTTGTAAGAAGAAAAACAAGATATTTCTTGTTGTTTTCAGCTGATAGAGAGATAATTACAACACAACTTAAACAAGTCCTGGACTCTTTCTTCACCAGCCAGAGTTGGTGAATAAGTGGCTGAGCCTCAGATATTATTATTATTCCATGGCATATGCTTAGTAATAACATAGTAACATGGTAGAGCCTTAGGGGCAATACACTTATATCTATTTCCTCTTCTTTTTTTCAATGCTCAAACATGCATTATATATATATATAGTGTGTGTGTGTGTATTATTTGTGCATTACTCAGGACAGCAGCGATAAGTGTAAAACACGTCCATCACTCTGGAACACTCAGGGCAGATCATTATCCCCGGAATCTGACCCATAGCCGGCAGGTGAAGGTTGATGCAGCTATGCACATCCCTGGTTATTAATTTCTTGTACTTTTTTATTCCTTCAAGGAAATGAACCCCGATCATGCCGCTTCTCTCCATCTGCTGGTAGTGTTCCATGATAGTTAGAGCTGTTTTTCCGCTGGTTGTGACCATGGCACCTTGTCCCATGGAGAACATGGCCCATTCTTCCCCATTCCCGCCGTACCCAACCACTTTCAACGCCTCCTGCATTACCTCATCCTTCTTGCCAAATCGGATTTTGGCGTACAATATGCTCTCCAGTCGACTCCAAAACTGCCACTGTGATTCAGATTGAATAACCAGAATGTCTCGACCCAGCTGGTTCCTCGTTAGGCCTTTGCCTTTGTTCTTCCCCACTCCCAAGTACACAAGTTTTAAGAAAACACCGGCACTTTGTGCAGCATTATTCACTTTCTGGATGAACTCCTGGTTCCATGATATATCCCCACCACCAAACAAGCATACAAGTGTCGCCTCGCTATTTGTCTAATGAATCAGAGTAGCCATTAAGCACCCCAAAAACTGAACCAAAAATAAATACAGAAATTTAGAGATGAAAAAAAAAATACCCATGATTCTATGTCTATGCCACTGTCACCGGGAAGGATAAGTTGATCAAACAGCGAGTCGAGCGTCCAAGTCTTTCGCTCGTCCAATTTCTTCCACTCCTCATCAGTGAAAGGGAAGGCCCGCTTACCCCATGTCCACAACATAGGGAGAGCATTTAGGCATGTTATTTCCCCTCCTTCAGTCACCGACACAGCAATCGCTTCCTTTATAAAGTGCCAATCCCTCTTGATGTACTGAATGACTTCTTTAATCCTGGGTGGAAAAACCGCAATCCATTTCATCATTTGTCTCAGCTCCAAAAACCTTGCCTCTGCTTTGTCATCGTATGCCAACGATCCCACGATTGGGAGCCACACGATTTCATACTTGCCCTCATTCTCTTCGTACAATCTCTCGAGAACCTTAATTTCTTCTATGGAGATGTTGAGATCCGATATCAGAAATAACACATGCTTGTTTCTCAGTTTTTCAGAATCCTGTACCTGTACCCCCAAACAAATCAAACCTCAAAACCCCAGATTTTGAAACAATGAATCCCACAATAATCTGCAGTGGTGTGTAATTTGAACCAACCTCAATACATTTCTTGATTTTTGCTATCAGTTCCGAAGTACTGATTTCGGACACTTCCTCATACTCAAGTGGAGAAATTTTCTCTGCGCCTGTGATCACACGTAAAATATAAATTACATTTACTCCATTACCAGACACCACGAGAAAATTTCTTATATAAATTTATTAAAAATTGACGTTGAAATGGTAAACATGTCTGAAATATATGTATTTTTTAAATTTATCAAAATATAAAAATATATAAACACTCCCGAAATGATTAATGTGTGACCTCAATTCAATCAAGCATAACATTATAATAATTAGTAATTCGATGATATACGTGTTCACGTAGAAACCACGCATTTAAAACATAGGTGTTAGTTTAAAAATAGCATCCAATAAACAATAAAATATAAAATAATCAAAATAAAGCTTTGATTGAAATAATAAAATTACAAATAACAAATATGATGCATCATTATGGTCTGTGCATTATTGAAGTTTTAGTATATAATATGATTTCGGTTTAAAATTTTACAATTATGACAATTATAATTATATCGATAAATTTAATAATTGATTTGTTAAAATATAAATCGTATAAAAATATATGAAAATGATTTATTCAATTGTATATTTATAATAATTGATTTTATTGTAATTATTAATATAATCGTAAGTTGTAACTTCGGTGAGGAAAAAAACTTACCAATATACTTCATGTTGTCTTGAAGTTGAATACTTATATCCCTTAATTGTGCTGAAAACGATTTTAATTCAACATGAACATCCCTAAAATAGATGAAAAGTAGAAATAAATAAACATATAAATAATTAAGTTAGGAGGAGTTTTAAATTTCTAGAACTTTAATCTCTGCCAATTTTAATTAATCACGGTGTTAACGTATTTCATTAATTATACTTAATTTTGATTAATATAATAATTTTATCATTTAAAGTTTACATATTTCTTAAATCTGATTTTATTCTAAAATTTAACAAATTTAGCCTCAACATTTATAACTTATAAGAGTTAAAATTGTTATTATATGAATTAAATTCATGTAAAATTAACAAAAAATTAACACGGCGATTAATTATCATTAGTTGCTCACTTTGAAATTAACGGGTATTAAATTACTCCGATTTTTTAAAGGTACTAATTTACTAATATCAAAATTGAGAGGCAAATTCAGCGTTAATTAGGCGCATCCAAAGCATTTTATCTCAAGAGAAACGGTGGTGCTTGCGGTACATTCCGAGAAATCAAAATCAAATTGCAGACTGTCTTGCTAAACAAGCCTTGTCTGAATTTGATAATTTACAAGTGTTCGATGATCCTCAAATGATGACACACACTTTAGTGGATTTGGATAAGATTACAAATGTTTTTTCTCTTAATAATACTATTTTGTAATTAGTTTTTGTTTTTTATTATCACCAAAAAAAAATAAAATTTGAGAAGCACCAATAATTAATTAAGTTTGGAGTTGAGGATGGAAGGGGCTTACTCCCTTTTGCTTAAAACGGCTGAAATTTGTAAAACAATGTCGAAGATGTTTTTTGTAGCGTTGAGGTAAAACTCCAGCATCGCCTCCTTCATGGATTCCTGTACTTTTAGGCTGTCGGAGAATTTCAAATTGGTGCGTACCACTTCCAACATACCTTCGGTAAGCCCTGCTTCCGTAAGAGCGTTCAAATCGAGTTTGGGCGAGTGGCCTTTCAGGATTTTAACTAAAAGCTTAGCCATCAGGTCGTCATCACGATGCTTCACCAGCATCGACAACTCCCCGATACTGGAAGCAAAAGCTGCGATAGCTATCACCACTTTGGCGCTCCATGAATAACTGCGAAGCCTTTCCAGCACTGCTGTTCTGGTTTTCTCCAGATTCCCGCTTCCTGCTGCTAAAAGATTGCATGACATCTACAATGGTGCAAGTACAATGCGTTTGATTAGTACATTCATAAATTAATCAAAACATGCATGCAGTGGTTGGTGTAATAATAATTTTGAGACAACAACCTCACAGGAGATATCTCGTATATCATTCAATACTTGACGCATGCCTTGAATTCTCTCCAGGCTGCTGATCATGTTGTCTAACTCTGCAGATTGATCAGTATCCTGCAGCAAATAAAAAGCATTTAAGTGGAGTTACCAACAAAGATAACCCATTTTGACTTAATGAGCTTGACTAGATGTTGGATCAGGCTGAGTGCTGAACCAACCGAGCTAATTACTTGCTGAACAAACTTATTTTTGGAGTAGAGCAAAGTAAAATAACGCAAATGAAATTTTATAAAGCAAGTAACCTTGGAATCAACAACAAATTTGAAAATGCTTTCGACGAGGTCGAGTAGATGTCGGCGAACATCAGGTTCAAGAGTTTGAAGGGAATTAGTTTTATTAGTCATCTGAGTCTGTTGTGATAACTTGTCGAAGGAGTAGTAACGAGAAGGATGAGATGTTTTAGCTTCAGCAGCCATTGGTAGCTCGGAAGGTGAAGGTGGTAGGTCAAGATTCAAGTGGCAGATGCATTCGGACTATTATATACCATATATGGACAACATCATTGCATATTTGACCAATCATGTCAGATATGTGACATCATCATCATCATCATTTAAAGAAAAAGTTAGCTTTCATATTCTTTAGAAAATTGTATGGTTAAAACATGCTCCAACAACTATACTTTTCCTACATTTAATACTTAGTTTTTAGGTTTTTAGATTTTAAATTCAATTATACTTATTAATACTTGTAATTTTCGAAAATTTCTATTCTCACTAAACGATAACAGTTAAATTTATTAAGTTACTCTATTTTCAAAATATAATGCAGCAAACATATTATCATATATATATAATACCATGTTAGTTTATTATTTTCACATATTACTCACTAAAAATCCAGTTAATGGATTAGTGATTTTCATTTGCATCAAGACTGGAATTTCAAAAGTCTAGGAACGTAGAATGACCTAATCGGAGAAGATAGATTAAATCTATAAACATACTCATAGTACATGACTAGTAATTAAATCAAGTTCGTTTTTTTTATATTTTTGGGGCCTTAGGTGAAATAATAAATTGGACTCTTTTTTTTAAAAAAAATTAAAAAAATATAATACAATAAAAGCTAGAAAAGTTTTGGAGCCCTAATAGATAAAGCATTTATGGTAAAAAATTAAAAGCTCTAGGCATTTAATTAATTTGTTTTAGTCTAAAATTATTTTCCCATATTAAAAACTAAAAAAATATTTTTTGGGCCCCTTCCGGCCTTGGGCCATGGGCGATTACCTTCTCAAACAACCCTAAGATAGGACCTGATTGAATTTAATTAAACAGATTTAACAATTATTGTTTTGATCAGAACTAAAATTTTAAAATTCGAAAAGTAGGAAGTAAAATTGAGAAATAAAAGTATTAAATTTGTACAAACAAATGGCATCTACCCATATTATATATGATGACTAAAGATGTTGGTTTATTTGAAGGAATATTTTTGGTCAAGTAAATTAAACTCATACGAAAAGCATATATATATATATATATATATATCTGACATAGCAAAGATAAAGTTGATTATTCTTTGAGTCGGATCAAGAATTTGTATCATTGATGAAATTAAAACTTGGAACTTGAGATATTGCTCCTTTTTTCCTTTCTTTTGCTTTTATGTTAATTATTTACTTTTAAAACTTTTGCATCATATTCTTGCTTCACACCTCAAAACCAGGACCCTTTATATTCTACCAAGTCCCCATCTTATTCAACAAAATTGCAAATAGGAGGTCTCATGGTTTTTAAATTTGGTACTTAGGTTTAATATATATATATATTTGTTTATTTTAGTATTTGAATTTGATAATTATGTTTATTTTGATCTTTATATTTGGAAAATATAAACGTTTGTGTGGCACTTTGAGATAGTTCCATGTCATCAAATTCAGATGGAATCCAAGTTCAGAGGCCAAAATGGACTTAATTGTCAAGTTTAAGTATGCAAACTGAACAAAAAAAAAAGTGAACTTAGTTAAAATTTATGTATAAATTATTATTTTAACTCATTGCAAGAGAAATTCTAATTTCCTTTTAATGTATCTTAAAAATACATATTTTGCTTACGAGACTTTGACGATGTTGACATTGAAATTTTGAGTATTCAGATTCAACCCCCATCATGTGTTAATATCATATGTAGGTTTTATCCCGGTTTATTCTAGATTTCGATCTCACTAAATATGAGTTTTGTTCGGATTTATTCTAATTTTCAATTCAATTATGATTTATACTAAATTGATTTTAATTGTAATTGAGCGAAAATATATTATTTATAACAGTGTATTATGCTAATATTATTTTTAATATATATATTAAGAGATCAACATTTACAATTTCCTTTTTGTTTTCAGTTACAATTTAATATCTCTTTCAAATTTCGACTCAGAACTCAAATATCAATATCTATTTACTTATATATAAAAGGAATGACATTTTTCTATGACATTTTTCTTTAGTTGACATGTGGCACCTCACAATGCTTTTTTTTTTTTACATTTAGGAATATGGTTAAATTTTAGTTTTGGTCCTTATAATATATTTAAATTTGAGATTTAATCTCTATACTTTAGTTTATAGTATAATTTATAATGCTATTAATTAGCCCAAATAATTAATATCGTTAACTTTTCAATTAAAACATTAGATGGTTATGTATAATTTGAATACCCTAAGAGTCTTATAGATTGATAGGTAGGGGTGGGAAAAACTTAATTCAATTTAAAAAATCTTCTTTTTTCTTTTTAAAATTCGAATTCATTGAATTGAGTTATTTGATTTTTTTTGAACCAACCCGATAAGTAATTTGGGTTTTCGAGTTTGAGTTGAGTTGAATTTTACAACTTGAATAATTCGAATAATTTGAATAAATCAAATAACAAGTTGATATAAATACCCTTAGATCATTGGAAATTTTCAAAATGTGTATGTTGGTCATTCTCAAAACTTTAAAATTCAAATAATCTTCTAAACTTTAAAATTTTATAAAAATATATACAAACTCCACAAGTTAAAAAATTAATTTTTTACAATATATAAAAAGAATAATTTATATATATTTTTTAAATTTCAAAATAATAAATTTGAGGACTTAACAAGTAAATTATGAAATGAGTATCTATATATATATATATATATATATATATGTGTGTGTGTGTGTGTGTGTGATATTTAAGTTTTTAAAACTCAAAATTTAGTTATATTGTTAATAAGATTACAATATGGTCGGTTTAATTTTTTTGAACTTAAACAAATTTATTCGACTCGACTAGAATTTCATTTCACCTAGCTCAATTAGAAAATTTTCAAGTAAAGTTAGGATGATAAAATAAGACTCATCAACTTGACTAACTCAAAACTTTTTCACTCGATTTGGCTCGATTCGATCAAACGCTCACCCTACTAACAAATGATTTCCCATTTTTGTTAGGTTTGCTGTCTGTGACAGCCCTAATTTGGCCCTAGTCGAAAAGTGGTTTCGGGACCACAAAACCGAGTCATAAAAATAATTAACCGTTATAATTTATGCTTACTGTATATGTACATGCACGTGTGAAAGTTTCATGTTTTAATTTGGTCAATTGTATGTGAAATTATTAAATAGGACTTATGTGAGAAAATTCTGAAATGTGATAGGTTAATCTTAAGTGGCCTATTAATGCATGTGACAAAGAGGATGGACTTGCATGTCAAATATTCATTTTATTTAGGTAGTGGCCGGCAATGATGATATGTTATATGGAATATATGTATTATTTAATTATAATGGCTTTATAATTTTAATTTAGTAATGAATTAATAAAAGAAAATGGGTGATGAAAACAAAGCTTCACCTTTGTTCTTACAGGCGAAATGTAAGAAAGGAAAGGGGAGAAAACTTCATTCGGTTACCATAGGCTTAAATCAAGCTCAAGAGCAAAGAGAGTCGAAGTTGGATAGGGGAAAAGAGAAAGTAATTGAGTGGCCTTTCTGCAACCGTTCAAGTATATCCGAGGTAAGTTTTGAATAGTCACATTTAGTACGTAATTGATAATGTCTTGATATGTGTATGATAACTGTATGTACTGCGATCTATTGATTCTATTTGAATATAGTTGAGTGACAAATAATTTATGTTTAAGGCTTAAAGCCGAATAGACATTAGAAGTTAAGCTTGGAAAGTAAATGGACATATATTCTTATGTATGTTATTGAGCCAAAAGTTATATGAATGGTGCCCATGTTATGCTATTATTGAATGGAATAAATGAACTATGATTGTGAGATGTTATGTGAATTGAATTTTCTTGCGAATAAGTATGCATGACATTCATGATGTATATCCGGACTTAGGGTCCGCAGCTATGTCTTTGGAATTATATCCGGACTTAGGGTCCGCAGCTATGTCTTGGAATTATATCCGGACTTAGGGTCCATGAGCTATGTCTTTGGAATTATATCCGGACTTAAGGTCCGCAGCTACGTCTTGGAAATATATCCGGCTAAAGTCCCGAGCTTCGAGTGGTATTATACGGGTTTAAATTCCCGAGCTTGTCTTTGTAATTGGTTTCAAGTCCTAAGACCTAACAAGCTTAATGCCAGTAAGTTAAGTAAGATTACGATATTGAATGTTTTCAGTAAACCATCGTCAAGTAAGTACTATACATTTAAAATGTTCAGGTACGTATTACTTACTCATCGATGAATTGATTTCGAAGTGAATCATTAGCATCAAAGAAGAATATATATATATAAATATGATTGATGGTTATATTTGTGAATATGAGAATGATTTAATCGGTCATGGTATATTTGTATATGAATTATATGTTAAAATTTCTTTATGTACTCATGTACATTCAGTCAATGATTTTTGTGAATTATTAGTACTAAAGAATGATACTTAAGTGTGAATGAATGTTTTGATTTTCGATAAGTCTTTAATTGTTTGTGATGCTTAAAACTTACTAAGCTTTGAAAGCTTACTCTGTTCTTTATTTCTCTGTTTTATAGATTGTTGATTTTGGCCACCGACTGGGGATCGTCGTGATTCATCACACTATCGATCTTTTGGTATAGTTATATTTTGGACTCGATATGGCATGTATAGGTTAGGCTGATGATAACTATGTTTTGAAATTATAAATATTTTGGCTATACGAAAATGGCGTATAACTTAAATATTAGTATGTATTTCAGCTCGATCTCTGTTTATGTTTATTGACACTGTGAATGAGATAATTAAATGTTTAGTTCGGTAATACCTCTTAACCTTAATCCGGCGTTTGGATTCAGGTTAGGGGTGTTACATTTTATTAGTATCAGAGCTACGATTTAGTCGATTCTAGGTCTAAGGTTGAGTGTTTGAGTCTAGCTATACATCCATATAGTATTAATACGGTAGTATGATGAATTCTGACAGTTAAAAATGTGTTTTCGTATAGTAATGGATCCCGATCCCAATCGAGTGGTAGCCGATGATGTTGAGAGTGTAGCGCCTGTTCCCACGCATGGGACAGTGCCGATGGACTCTCAACCTATTGCAAGCAATCAGAACGAGGAGGCTAGATAGGCCTTTTATAGTGTGATGAATAATTGGTTCAACCAATACATTCGAACTAATACGGCTGTTCCACAACCCCCACTCCCGAATAATACACCCCCTGCACCTACGATACCTCCGGTAACTGATCAGACGAGGCTAAATAAGTCTCCGGTAGACAGAATCCGAAAGCACGGGGCTACTGAATTTAAGGCTACAGATAGCGATGATGCTGAGCAAGCTGAATTTCGGTTGGACAATACTATCTGAGTATTCGATGAACTATCTTGCACACCTGATGAATGCCTGAAATGTGCCATATCTCTGCTACGTGATTTTGCTTATTATTGGTGGAATACATTTGTTTCTTTTGTGCCCAAAGAACGGGTGACGTAGGAATTCTTCCAGATTGAATTTCGAAAAAAATATATCAGTCAGAGGTTCATTGATAAAAAACGAAAAGAATTTCTTGAGCTTAAACAGGGTTTCATGTCAATTACTGATTATGAACGGAAGTTTGTCAGACTCAGTAGATATGCTCGGGAATGTGTATCGTCTGAGGCTATTATGTGTAAACGTTTTGAAGATGGGCTGAATGAAGATATAAAGATGTTTGTTGGCATTTTTGAAATACGAGAGTTCGTAGTACTTGTAGAACGAGCTTGCAAAGCCGAAGAACTTAGTAAAGAAAAAAAAAGCTGATGTCGAAGCTGGAGAATTTCGTAAAAGATCTTCAGGAAAGTCTTTTCAGCAATCATCGAAGAAATTTCGAGATGATTCAGGCCGATCAAAGAATATTTCAAGTTTTTCCAGACGAGACCATGATCGACCCCCTGTGAGTACACGAGCCATTTCAGTTGCCAATGTTGGAAACGAACGTCGGGACAGAACCGAGTGCAAGTATTGTGGTAAATGGCATTCGGGGAGTTGTAGATTTCATGATCGCTCCTGTTATAAATGCGGGTCAGCCGACTACTTTATCAAAAATTGCCCGAGATTATCCGAACAAAATGCGAATCAGAGTGGGAAACCGAGTAATACTACAGCACGAAGTAGACCACCTAGGAATACGGGGAATGCTAGCGGCGGTCAGAGAGGGTCTAGAGATGTTACAACCAGATCCGAGGCTCGTGCTCCTGCTAGAGCTTATGCTATCTGCACGCGAGGATGCTTCATCACCGGATGTTATTACCGTACTTTTACTCTTTTGATCTTGATGTGATTGCTTTGATTGACCTGGTTCTACTCATTCATATGTATGTGAGACTTTAGCATCCAAGAAGACTTTATCTGTTGAGTCTCTTCGAGTTTGTTATTCGAGTGTCGAATCCTTGGGTCGTTATGTGCTTGTTGATAAGGTGTGTAAGAAATGCCCCCTAGTAGTCCGAGATTACTGCTTTCCGGCCGATTTGATGCTTTTACCATTTGATGAATTTGATGTTATCCTCGGTATGGATTGGTTGACCGTACATGATGCAGTTGTGAATTGCAAAAGTAAAACCATTGATTTGAGATGTGCAAATAATAAGATAATCCGAGTTGAGTCTACTGATTGGAACGGATTGCCAGCAATAATAATATCCTCGATGTTAGCTCAAAAATATGTGAGAAAGGGGTGTGAAGTGTATCTTGCATACGTACTTGATAGTAAAGAATCAGAAAAGAAGCTTGAATCAGTGCTAGTGGTTTGTGAATATCCGGATGTTTTTCCCGAAGAATTACCGGGGTTACCACCTGATCGGGAAGTAGAGTTTGGCATTAAATTTGTACCTGGGACTACACCGATTTTGATAGCTCCATATCGTATGGCACCAACCGAATTAAAGGAATTGAAAGCTCAGTTGTAAGAGTTGACGGATAGAGGTTTCGTTAGACCGAGTTTATCACCTTGGGGTGCACCAGTGTTGTTTGTGAAAAAGAAGGACGGAACCATGAGGTTGTGCATCGACTATCGTCAGTTGAATAAAGTGACAATAAAGAATAAATATTCGTTACCGCGTATTGATGATTTGTTTGATCAACTGAAGGGAGCCTCGGTGTTTTCAAAAATAGATTTGAGATCGGGTTATTATCAGTTGCGAGTTCGAGACTCAGATATACCTAAAACTACTTTCAAAACGAGATACGGTCACTACGAGTTCTTAGTGATGCCGTTTGGGCTCACTAATGCCCCTGCAATATTTATGGATTTGATGAACCGAATTTTTAGACAGTGTTTGGATCAGTTTGTAGTTGTGTTTATAGATGACATCTTAATTTATTCACGTGATGAAACTGAACACGCCGAGCACCTGAAATTAGTGTTGCAGATTTTATGGGATAAGCAGTTATATGCTAAATTCAGTAAATGTGAGTTTTGGTTGAGAGAAGTTAGGTTTTTGGGTCATGTGGTATCCGTATCGGGTATTCGAGTTGATCCGAGCAAAATTTCGACCGTACTTAACTGGAAGCCTCCAAGAAATGTTACTGAAGTTCAGAGCTTTTTAGGACTTGCCGGTTACTACAGACGGTTTGTAAAGAGTTTTTCGATGGTAGCCACACCAATGACGATGCTACTGCAGAAAGATGTTAAGTTTGAATGGTCAGAAAAATGTCAGAAGAGCTTCGATCAGTTGAAAACGTATTTGACTGAAGCTCCATTACTAGTGCAGCCCGAATCCGGTAAAGAGTTTGTCATTTACAGTGATGCATCCTTACTTAGGCTGGGTTGTGTGTTGATGCAAGAAGGTCGAGTTGTAGCTTACGCATCAAGGTAATTTAAGCCGCATAAGAAAAACTATCCGACCTATGATCTTGAATTAGCTGCCATCGTATTCGCTTTGAAAATATGGCGACACTACTTGTTTGGAGAGAGGTGCCATGTATATTCGGATCACAAAAGCCTCAAATATTTGATGACTCAAAGAGATTTAAATCTGCGACAAAGACGTTGGCTTGAGTTGTTGAAAGATTATGAGCTTGTCATCGACTATCACCCGGGAAAGGCTAACGTGGTTGCTGATGCTTTAAGTCGTAAATCACTGTTTGCTTTACGAGCGATGAATGTACACCTGTCTGTTTCATCTGATAATGTGTTAGTAGAAGAATTAAGGGCCAAACCATTATTGATTCATCAAATACGTGAAGCTCAGAAAGTTGATGATAAATTGGTTGCTAATCAAGCTGAATGTGTTTCAAATTTGGAATCAGAATTTCAAATTGATGACGAAAATTGTTTGAGGTTCAGAAGTCGATTGTGTGTTCTAAGAAATTTAGAACTTATTTCGGTAATTTTGAATAAGGCTCATAGTAGCTGAATGTCAATTCACCCGGGGAGTACAAAAATGCACAACGATCTGAAACGTCAATTTTGGTAGCCTGGTATGAAACGAGACATTTCTGATTTTGTTTCGAAGTGTTTGATATGTCAACAAGTAAAAGCGGAACATCAAGTGCCTTCAGGGTTACTTCAACCGATCATGATACCCGAATGGAAATGGGATCGAGTCACGATGGATTTTGTATCTGGGTTGCCATTATCGTCAAGTAAGAAAGATGCGATTTGGGTTGTTGTTGATAGACTGACTAAGTCGGCTCATTTTATTTCCGTACGTACGGATTATTCACTGGACAAACTAGCTGAATTATACGTTTCTCAGATTGTAAGGTTACATGGGGTACCTATTTCTATTGTGTCGGATAGAGATCCGAGATTCACATCGCGATTTTGGAAGAAATTGCAAGAAGCATTGGGTACCAAGTTGCATTTTAGCACCGCTTTTCATCCTCAGACTGATGGTCAATCAGAGCGGATAATTCAGATACCCGAGGATATGTTGAAATGTTGCATCCTTGAGTTTAGTGGTTCATGGGAACGGTATTTACCTTTGATTGAATTCGCGTACAACAATAGTTTTCAATCAAACATTAGGATGGCACCTTATGAGGCTTTGTATGGTCGTAATGTCGTACACCGTTATTTTGGACCGAGCTTAGTGAAAATAAAATCTTCGGGGTCGATTTGATTAAAGATGCTGAGCAAAAAGTAAAAGTAATCCGTGAAAGTCTGAAGGCGACTTGGATTGTCGAAAGTCGTTCTGGATTTAAAACAAAAAGACATTGAATATCAGGTTGGAGACAAAGTATTTCTTAAAGTTTCACCTTAGAAAAAGGTGCTCAGATTTAGCCGTAAAGGCAAATTGAGTCCGAGGTTCATTGGGCCGTATGAGATATCCGAACGAATTGGGCCAGTCGCATACAGATTGATTTTACCCCCTGAACTTGAAAAGATTCACAATGTTTTTCATGTCTCGATGCTTCGACGTTATAGATCCAATCCATCGCACATAATTAACCCATCAGAGGTTGAAATTCAATCTGGTTTGAGTTATGAAGAAGAACCGATTTGTATCCTAGCTCACGAGGTGAAAGAGTTGCGAAACAAAAAGGTTCCGTTAGTAAAGGTGTTATGGCTCAAACACGGGATCGAAGAAGCTACATGGGAAACCGAAAAATCTATGAAAGAACGATACCCAAATCTATTCACTGGTAAGATTTTCGGGGACGAAAATTCCTTAAGTGGGGGAGAGTTGTGACAGCCCTAATTTGGCCCTAGTCGAAAAGTGGTTTCGGGACCACAAAACCGAGTCATAAAAATAATTAACTGTTATAATCTATGCTTACTGTATGTGTACATGCACGTGTGAAAGCTTCATGTTTTAATTTGGTAAATTGTATGTGAAATTATTAAATAGGACTTATGTGAGAAAATTCTGAAATGTGATAGGTTAATCTTAAGTGGCCTATTAATGCATGTGACAAAGAGGATGGACTTGCATGTCAAATATTCATTTTATTTAGGTAGTGGCCGGAAATGATGATATGTTATATGAAATATATGTATTATTTAATTATAATGGCTTTATAATTTTAATTTAGTAATGAATTAATAAAAAGAAAATGGGTGATGAAAACAAAGCTTCACCTTTGTTCTTCTGGGCCGAAATGTAAGAGAGGAAAGGGGAGAAAACTTCATTCGGTTACCATAGGCTTAAATCAAGCTCAAGAGCAAAGAGGGTCGAAGTTGGATAGGGGAAAAGAGAAAGTAATTGAGTAGCCTTTCTGCAACCGTTCAAGTATATCCGAGGTAAGTTTTGAATAGTCACATTTAGTACGTAATTGATAATGTCTTGATATGTGTATGATAACTGTACTGCGATCTATTGATTCTATTTGAATATAGTTGAGTGACAAATAATTTATGTTTAAGGCTTAAAGCCGAATAGACATTAGAAGTTAAGCTTGGAAAGTAAATGGACATATATTCTTATGTATGTTATTGAGCCAAAAGTTATATGAATGGTGCCCATGTTATGCTATTATTCGAATGGAATAAATGAACTATGATTGTGAGATGTTATGTGAATTGAATTTTCTTGCGAATAAGTATGCATGACATTCAGTGATGTATATCCGGACTTAGGGTCCGCAGGCTATGTGCTGGAATTATATCCGGACTTAAGGTCCGTAGGCTATGTCTTTGGAAATATGTCCTGCTAAAGTCCCGAGCTTCGAAATGGTATTATACGGGTTTAAATTCCCATGAGCTTGTGCTGGTAATTGGTTTCAAGTCCTAAGACCTAACAGGCTTAATGCCAGTAAGTTAAGTAAGATTACGATATTGAATGTTCGCAGTAAACTATCGTCGAGTAAGTACTATACATTTAAAATGTTCAGGTACGTATTACTTACTCATCGGTGAATTGATTTCGAAGTGAATCATTAGCATCAAAGAAGAATATATATATATAAATATGATTGATGGTTATATTTGTGAATATGAGAATGATTTAATCGGTCATGATATATTTGTATATGAATTATATGTTAAATTTCTTTATGTACTCATGTACATTCAGTCAATGATTTTTGTGAATTATTAGTACTAAAGAATGATACTTAAGTGTGAATGAATGTTTTGATTTTCGATAAGTCTTTAATTGTTTGTGATGCTTAAAACTTACTAAGCTTTGAAAGCTTACTCTGTTCTTTATTTCTCTGTTTTATAGATTGTTGATTTTGGCCACCGACTCGGGGATCGTCAGCAGTTCATCACACTATCGATCTTTTTGGTATAGTTATATTTTGGACTCGATATGGCATGTATAGGTTAGGCTGATGATAACTATGTTTTGAAATTATAAATATTTTGGCTATACGAAAATGGCGTATAACTTAAATATTAGTATGTATTTCAGCTCGATCTCTGTTTATATTTATTGACACCGTGAATGAGATAATTAAATGTTTAGTTCGGTAATACCTCTTAGCCTTAATCCGGCGTTCGGATTCAGGTTAGGGGTGTTACACTGTCACTTTTTTTTTTTTACATTATAAGACAATGGTCAAATTTCAATTTTGACCCCTAGACAATGCTGAAATTTGAGATTTTATCTATATACTTTAATTTTGATATAATTTGGTTCTACTTTTATCATGTCATTAATTAGTCTAAATAGTAATTTTTCTTAAGAAAACTATTCCAACGAAAAATTATATTTTATCATGATAATTTTGAATAATTGTTTTAAGAAAAAATCTTAATCAATATTTTCAAAGCTATTTTATTGATACATGACTATTAAATGACTTTTTTTTTTAATTTCAAAATATCGCACTAGAAATTTCAATAGAAGAATTGTAACAATAGTAACGGACTTGAAATTTATTTTTTTATTGAATAATCTTTTTAAAATTCTGATCATATCTGTTCTTTTTAACACAATATCTAAAACTACCCGTATCATCTTCCCAACCCATAAATAGGAGCATAATGCAATTTAGCGCATTTGAACCCACGTAATCCTTCATTAACAACAATACTCATACCAATTAAACTAAGACTCAGTCGACATTCAAGTTTAATTTTTAAATCTAAAAAGTAGAATATAATATCATGAAAATAAAAATAAAAATCTAAATTCTAAATATATAAAATTGATAAAAAATTAGAACATATTTTAATTATCAAACTTTGTAAATTAGCACAAAAAAAATAATAACAAAACAGAAAACCTCATTCTTAAATGGCGACTTGTGTTATACTAAAGAAGTATATTGTAAAAGAAGAGCCAAAATCACGAGTTTCATGCTTGCATGCTAGCTGGAAAGAGACAAAAAAAAAAACTGTTATTGTGGGAGAAATGTTGGATAACAATGATTGTGGTCCACTGCTTGTCCCAATTAACACTTCAACTACACTTCTTTCTTATTTTTCTATAATATCCTTTAAATTTTTTTTATTAAAAAAAACCTTTAAATTAACAAAAATTCTTTCATTATAATTAATTTGTTGCATGTATTAACGAGAAATTATTCCATGAATTCTTCCCATGATTTCGTATATGATCCTATCCAATTATTTAATACCACGTCAATAACTTTTTTCAACTCAAATTAAAGAGATTAAAACAATTTCCATGTCATATTTAATTTTGTTAAATTTTTCTTTTCTTTTCTTTTCATTTGACGTGGGGACTAGTCCCTCCTTGTATTTCAAGTCTTTTCTCTCTGAAACTGCATATGTATTGACAGAAATTTCAAAAGGGTTACTCCTCACATTTTTATTTCAATTTTACTTCTTTTTTTTTTGTTTTTAATAAATAAAAAAATAAAAAATTGTTATGAACTAAATTCAATAACTATTTCATAGTTGAATGAAAAGATGGAAAATCATTGATTTTAATCATTAGAAATAAGAACAAACCTAATTCTGCAATCCCTCTATTTTTTTGCTCAGTTGTAATTCTTTCATTCCTGATTTTGAATTGCCCAACACCTTAAATTATTTTTTTTTCTAACAGTGAAGAGATGATGAAAAAAAAAATTAAGAAAATCACCAAAACCCTAAATCATCTTCTTCTAATAGTGAAGAGACGGTGAGAGGGAGGGAAAAAATCACATCAAATGAAAAGAAAAATTAAATAAATAAAATTAAATATAAGGTGGGAATTGTTTTAATCCTTTTCATATGAGGTGGTGGAAAGGATTCATAAAATAATTTCTCTGTGTTAAGCTAGATTAGGTGATACCCACCTTGTGAATGAAAATATAAAACCTTAGGTGATATATATACTAATTTTTAAAAATAACTTTTAAGATGATAACAATTTTTAAACGATGGGGTAATTTTTCTTATATAAATCTTAAACTATCTATAAACGAAAGATTAAAATATGTTTTAAGTTTTTATATTTTTTTTAAATTGAATTTTAGTCTCTATACATTTTTCGATGAATTTAGTCTATTTTTAAATTTCAAAATTTAGTTAAATTTTAAAATTCAAGTTTAACTGTTAAAATTATTTTGTTAAATTCAAGTTAAAATTATTTTGTTAAATTCAAGTTCATTATAAACTCTCTCTTTTTTAGTTACATTGCTATCGTATGCATAATTTTTTATTTCAAAATGGCACAAAAGTGTTAACAATTGGACCTAAATTTTAAAATCTAAAAGGTAGCGAGACTAAATTCTTGAAAATAAAAGTAAACTGATTAAATTCTAAATTTGTAAAGAAGTGGCCTATGGCATATTCTAACCAAATTTAAATAATACTAAATTATGGCACACACCACAATGTAGGTAAAAATTTTCATGTGACAAATTTATAAAAAGTTGATACGGTGAAAAGATGATGTATTAGATTCAAATCTCACGATTCCTATTATGTGTAGCTATTTTTCTACACTTATCAAAATATAAAAATACATAAATACCATCGAATAATATTTGTTGCTTTATAAAAGATAGAGACTTTTTGTAATTTCTTAATTGAGTTAGGACTTGGTTGATAGGTGATACCAACTCAATCAACCCCTAATATATAATAAATTTTCTCACCCATGATGTAGGTGAAAGAAAATATTTTGTGTAAACAAATATCTTCTTTTAAAATTTTCTTAATAATGATTATTGGTGCAATGATGAAAAATTATTTTTAATTTATTAAACACGTGTTTGATACTTGAATATGTTGTATTTAATTTTTTTTATTTAAAGATTATATGAAAATATGAAAAAACAAGAGCATCATCACAATAACATTAGTGATGTATACCCTAAACTCGACTTGAAAGTCGACCAGATACACAATGCCACCTTGGTTATCTGGAGCAACCTCAAACAAAATTGAAACAATCGAATCCTCTAGCATACTGCACCAAGTGTGGAAAATAAAGGGCAGAATATGAGGACCTAGAAGGGAAAGGTTGGATTGAACCAGGTTGTGACTTTGCTTTTATTTTCTTGTTCATAACATTTCAATTTTCATATTTTCCAAGGTTTTGTATACTAACTTCGCTTTCTATGTATAGTTAGAAGTGCCACATCTATCACAAGGGAAGCCAATATTGCAAAAAGAAGTAGCAACCTCGATCCCTATTACAACTTCCAAGGCAGTAGTAACCTTTAAGGCACTTCCAAAGTTACCTATATGGAGGAAGCAAGCAAAAAGGCAGCAACAGCCACTCCCAATCCATCAACAGCTAACATTATAGCCATTCGTTTTACTTTTCGATGAATGCTAAGTCAAGGAAATAGTATTTCCAACGCTGCTACAAAAGACACACATGGTATGAAAAAGGCCAAGGACTGATTAAAGGATCTTTACTTTTGTGTAGTTAGTCACTTCACTGTTTTTTGTCTGTTCACCATATGTATTTGGCTATACAAGACACACGTGGTACGACAAACAACTTATCAATTTTTTGTGTATCTTCTTATTTTAGCAGCTTGTGATTTAGGGTTTTTTCTTGTGTGTATCTGGTTTTACAAAGGTTGCTTTAAGAAAAGCTTACAATATGAAACACTTATTTTATACCTTCTTACCATATTCAATAGAAATGAATTTCATACTTTGAGCAACTTGGCGATTACCCTTTTATTATGACCTTTTATTATAATATTAAACACTTAGTTTATACACAAAATACATTACTTTCTTCCATATTAAATCTTCTTATTTTGTAGGAGTATTATTTTTTACACATGTTTTAGTATATGAATTAGCAATAAACTAATTCAATTAGAAATACTAAGCCACACCCATGACTTATTTTTAACAAAGAGAAGGAAAAATTATCTTATTTTAAAGAGGTCTTATTTTTTACAAGAATTTTTAGTCATTTTCTAATTTCAAGTTTAAATTTCTGCTGTCTTTTCTTTATTTTATTACATTAGTCACCAAACTAGACATTAGTCTGTAGTTTTTTGTTACACTCCTATTGCCAGCATTAAACACTTAAAACATTACTTTCTTTGGAATTTAATGTTCATATCTTGTAACTTCTTTTTCCTAATTTCATTTTACAATTCTATACTACATTTAAGTTCCAATTTTCATTGTCGATTGAATCTTAGTTTGATTGGCATGAACGTTGTGTCACAAAAAATAGATATGATCAAAACCTTTAATAGATATGATCAACATGGACTTAGAATTTGCCCAAATTCAGAGATAAATTTTTATTTGTTATCCAATTGAAGGAATTAAAATTTGAAATCCAATTCTGTTTCAAAGACGCCATTAAAGTTTGAAATAAATGATAGCATATCTTCAATGTGGGTGGAGTTGGAAGATAATTAGACATGTAAAAGATTTGTTTTAAGGGAAAAAGATGGGTTTGTAGGCAGCATGAAAGAAGACCAAACACTTATCCACTCAACAACCACAAGCATAAGAGTCATAAAAAAAAACAAAGAAAGCAAACATTACCAATAGCTGTTCCTCATGAGATCATAAGCTTTTATTACAAATTTAGCACATGCATACAAACAAACTTAAGATAACAAAGTGGCAGTATTGATCAATCATGAAACAGATAACAAGCCCCTACAACCTCATCATCATCAAATGCAAGGTCCCTACTCCCTAACCCTCATAAGTTCTTTATGCATTAAGCAATGCCATAGTTCAAGAAAAAGCCAATCATATCTTTCCAGAGAGATCCAACTGCACACGTTATCGCGTTGAATCATTTGTTCATGAATGCCAAAAGGCATAGGAATCATCTAAAACTGGAATTATTAACCACAACAACTGGCAGCCCAAAACATGTAGGTAGCAAGTAAGACCTTCTTACATCTTAAACTATCCAATATTTACACATCTTATTTCTCGCTTAATATATATAATAAAAAGAATGAAAGCACAAGTTTTCATATTTGAAATTATTGTACCTGATATCATCTTTATCAATGATATTTAATAGAAACCTGGAATATTTTATTGAGCAATATTCTGAAGATGCTCTATCATTCTCAAAAGCCTCCTGCAAGGACAAGAGTATGGTGCTTGGTCAGTACAAACTAATCCAACAAAACATAAGATTCTGTTAAGAGTGACTTACTAATTCATTTAACATGAAGAAAAATCTCCAGGAGTGAAGAGTTAGAAGAATTCATCTTACAATAATATATAGATAACATGTCCCACTTCTTTATGCAAGAGCATGAAATGTGTACTGATTTGTACTTCTGCTTGACAATTTCACTCATGTATAATTAGGAAGAATATATATATATATCTCAATGCAAGAAACAACGTACAAAATCACTCAAGATTGTTCAATATTGAGGAATACAGTAACTGCTACCTCATGCAACAAGGCTGATAGTTAAAGAAATGTCTGCAAATGTGAGGTCAAAGAAGAAAAGGAAACAAAAGGAAAAAAAGTGTGATATGGATGGTGAAGCGATGGTGTACAACCAAAGCAGGATGGCAGAAAATTGCTCAACCAGTATTAGAATTGAAAACCTGGGTTCAGACTGGAAATCTTAAGTCAGAGGCTTAAAAACTGCAAAAGAAATGCCTTGTATAACATACTGTGAAAGAAACATAACACAGCTTTGGGACAGATGAATTGTTCACATTGGGTTTACCAAAAGTGACATCAGTTTCAGATTTATACAAATGCAGGAATATGAAATTCAGAAGATGCAACTGTCGACTGAATTGCATATATTTTAAAAGAACAGAATCAACTTGACATGAACTCTGTACATCCCCAACAATGGGAAATGAATTTACAGATGACTCTTCCTCATCCACCAAAAGATTGTCAACTATAATTAGCGCATCTTGTTTCAGTGTTTATCCCTCTGTATCAATACTGTCATCACTGGAAGACAATTGTCTGTTCTCTGACAGTGAAAGTCGTCTGGGCTTTGTAGAGCCTGCTTCAACAAGCCCTTCTGACGAAAGGTTTATCCCACCACTTCCTGATGAAGACCCCAACAAACGGTGAACTGGGGCTTCAAATGGAGAAGATGCAGAGTAATTGAATGTGAAAACTCCCATAGGATGGTTAAACTTGCAACTTGGACCAAACTTGCAAATTCCATATCTAGAATAGAAAATGCATAGAGGTTCTCCCTGTTAAAATGCAAAAATAGAAATCAATATCAGTAGCAAAAGAATAAAGCTAGCAACACCATAAAAGCACATCAGCACACAGTAGGTAAACTCTCAATGCAAATTACCCACATGCACCATAGAATTAATGAGCATATTTCAAGGAAGGCAAACTGACAAGAACTAAAGGCGACCTTAGACCAGAATGAATATGTGAAATGGATAATGGATAATCAAAGTGTTTTCTTGGTAAATAGAAATGAAAATAAGTAAGTCAAACCAGTAACAATCTACAAATGAACATATAATTTAAACAACATGAAAGCTTCAAAATGAGTGCGCAAGATAAAGTTCTCTACCATATAAATTCAGTAAATGATAATTAAGAATGAAATGAGGAAGTTAACTTGAAAAATAACCTAGTAACTTATGTGACATGGACTCATAAGGGTATCTAGTTTGAATATGTCATCATAGGGGTATCTAATTCACCCAAAATTTCAACAAGCAGAGTAAGCGAATTAGTTTAGTCTTCATCTGTACGATAGAACACAAAATGTACGTCTCAAACTTCATTATAAAAGTGACACTTCACCACAAAAGTTGGCACAGGCTTTATGACTACAAAAATTGGAGGAGAAAAAGGTTTAGTCTACAATTTATGCATTTAGATTCATAAATTTACTCTCTTATCCACTTTGACTTTCCTCTTTTAATCTTTGTTTCCATAATACCCAACTTCTCTAGAGCAACACCATCAATTCTCTATATTGTTTAAACTGAAGTGTGGTAAATAGAAATCAGGATGTAAAGTTGCTTGAAACAGTAGGCAAAATTCTACTAGTTGCTATTAGCGTCCAGATTGAACTTATTAAAGATTGAGTATTTCTGCCAAAAAGGTTTCATTGAAACAAATGGTTTTATTTAAATATGAATACAAAGATATAAAAATATCTTAGTAAAATTAATTAAATCAAGCAAAAAACATTTAAGCATGAATAATTGATATAAATTATATGGATATATTAAAAAGTAAATACACATATTTATATATGGTATTACACTTTTTGCATTTATATATATTTATTCAAAATATTGTTATTAAGACATCAATATATGCATATCTAATTTCTGGATCCCTTTTAGCTGAGCCTGCGAGTCTAAAAACTTTAAGCAAAAGACGAGTCAGACACATGGACACATGCCAATATGAACACCTGAGTCCATCTTACCTAGTTGATATGAATTTCCCAAATTAAGAATATTAAGAATTAACCTAAAATTAATTGACGTTTGACAATAATTAGAAGGGCCCGACTTGAATATAAGACCACAAGAAATCGAAGATCTAATAGATGAAGGATAACACAACTTAAAACTCCCTTAATATGTGGCTCAACAAGGGCCTATGTGAACAACCTCGCATGGGGTAATAGACAAGAACAAACGTATCTTGGATCAGATAACATATTGAAAATCAAACCTAAAACCTATTAACAACAAGCAGAGAATCCCGATGTAAATATAATGTCACAAAAAACCCAAAACTTAATGTGAGATGAACCGCTTAAAAGGTAAAACCATTAGCCCTCTTCAAGGTAAAAAAAGTAGTCCACATATTTGTAGTGGCATGTTAAGAATCTTATTGTCATCTTGAAGTTGACAGAATTGATGAGATGATAGGTTACAAGGTTAGTTAAACTTCCAAAAAATAAAAATAAAAAACTGACCAAAAAAACGAGGTATAAGAGGGAAGCACTTTGGTCTCAGAAGATAAAGAGAGAGGATCAATGACAAGAAAAAAAGGGAAAAAAAAACAATGAAGTCTAAACCAATTTGAAACCATCTTCATTGTAACCCTAGTTTATTTTTTATTTTTTATTTTTTGACACCTCACCCTTCTTTTAGCCTTTCTTCACTGATTTCAGACAAAATAAAAAGGGCAAATTCTTGATTTGTGCAAAACCTTTATGCCTTTGGTCATAGAAACAATTTTAAGGATGACTTAAAAGACAAGAAGAAGATTCTAGATAAGTCACAAGAGCATGTAGTTAGCTTTTGTGGCCCTTTAAACTAGCCTTTTTTTTCTTCAAAGTAATAAATTTAGTTTGCTTTGGTTGCTTCCGAAAATACAATTATTTAAAATAGTTAGATTAAACCACCGGTATATATATAATCATATTTACTTTTATACATATAAACATAATACTATTGTTGAGACTTAACTCTCTGGGATACCATTGTTTCATTTCTTGTTTGAACATCACTTGGGACAACAAGTTAGGACAACTTCTAGGATGCCATTGTTCCATTCCTTGTTCGACCAGCACTTGAGACAACAAGTTAGGACATCATGTGGGAAGGCAAGTTGGGATAATTAAAGTGTAGTACGTTTGACTTGCTATCAACAAATTATCTCTGGTTTATAGCTTGGATTAATGTTAATTGTTGGGGGCTTCATTTTCAAATAGAAGAAGAAGAGAAGTTTGAAATGCTTGGAGAGGCTATACTTATCCTTATCTTTTAAGAGTATTTGAAGCTACTAAAAGACTTGCTTATGAAGGGTTTCATGGGATAATTATTCAAGATTATGTCGATAAAATCCAGCCATTTAAAGTGAAGATAAGGTCTTATCAGATCAGCATGATGTTTACTTGAAAAGACCCTACAAAAAGGTTGATTGCTGCACACTGATAGCAGTTTTGAGTGTCTTATTGAGTCATTGTTTTGTTATTATAGCTGATAATTTTCAACACTCTTTAGGTATTTGTTGGAGAGAGTTCTATTATTGTAAGGTGTCTTGTGGGTGATTGATTGTAACAGTTGGGAATTTCTATTGGGGTTGCAATTGTTTCTTGTTGTAAAGGTATATTGGACTTTAGCCAATATGTTTCTGAATCCATAGTTAAATAAAATCATTCACTAAACGAGGCTCTGTAGATTCGGATTGGTGAATCCGAACTGCGATAACAAATACCATGTGTTGATTTCTGTCCTTGCTTTACTTTCCTTTTATAATCTATTTGTTAAATTGTCTTGTTTCAAATTCTGTTCCTACATCAATTGGAACATTGAATACGGATATCTAGCAAATTGAGAGTTTTTCTATTGGTACCAGAGCAAGCTTCAAACACATGTGAAGATAATTGTATTTTCAGTTTGTAACAATGGAATCCATTGATGAAATTAAGGAGCAATTGAAGAACTTCGGCAAAGCCATGAATAAAATTCTCTAGAAGGGGAATGAATTCAAATGATGGAAAAAGCAACAACCACATCAAGAAGATTCATTTGATTGATGACAATTTTGAGCTAAAAAAAGTTAGTCCAATGCTATGAATGCAAAGGTTTTTGTTACATTCAATACGAATGTGTTAGCACCATCAAGAAGAAGCAAAAGTCACATGCTAGTGATGAAGAGTTTAGTGATTTTATTGATTCAAATGAAGATTTTATCAACAGTTGTTTTTACTTCCTCTGTCCCAATGCATGTTCCAACAGACTATGGAACAAATAAGGATTCAAATCATGATGTTGAGCCAAATTATTGAATTGAAGATGCCTATTAATGGATATAAAAAGGATGGAAATATTATGTTAATCGAATGATTCCTTGAGGGAAGAAGCTGTCATCCTTTAAAGGAAAAAAGGAAAGGCTCGAAGTCATGGTTTAAGAAAAAGATGATGCTTTAAAAATCACCAAGAAGGAGCTAGCTGACTCGAAGGTTGTCGTGAAAAAGCTTTGAGGCCAACATGAGAAGCTTCATGAAATTTTGGCTTAAAAGAAATTTGAACCAAGCCATAGAGAATTTGGTTATATCAATAAAGGTAAGGAACCTATCACTACTATAATTTTCGTTAAAATTAAAGATTCTTTTACTCTTCAGAAAGGAAAAAAGAAGGATCAAACACCTATTTGTCATCATTGTGGAAAGATTGGAGATATTAAATCTTATTGTTACAAGTTGATAAATTATCAAAGATGGGAAATTATAAGGAGTGTCCAATCTAATGTTACAACATTGAAAAGAACAGTACCTAGACAACAACATATTTGTAATAAAAAAGGTAAATCAATATGTTTTTATTGTAGGAAAGAAAGGCACATCAGACCCCCATTGTTTTAATATGATGTGAGATTGGAAGAAGTTCATGTCCATTGCAAAACTTGTTACAATAGCAAGTGCACAAGGTAGAATGTGATGAAGGCAAATTTGAGTGAGAAAAAATCAGCTACATTTGAGCTTTGAAGATCATCTGCCGATTGATGCTCACGTGAAACATAAGATTGCAACTTATGTTGAAGACATCAAAGATTAGACATTCTAGCTTGCGTGGAAAAGGTATTTGTTGTTATACAAGCTGCAACCCCTATTGTTAAATATTTAGCACCTTTCCCCCTTGAATTAAATTTGAGGCAAACAAACAAAAGTAGCATAAAGTAAGGCGGAGTAAATTTGTTGATTTTGGTGTTACTTATGGTATAGTTTATATTAATGCTAATTATGGTTTATTTGTGCAGTTGAGATGATAAGATTTGACATGGTGATTGATTTCATTTAGCAAGCCTTCAAATTTGGTGATTGGAAGTACATTTTGAGGAAACTAAGGAAAACAGAGATGGTTAAAACCCTGTTATAAAAGATGACGAAATAATCTCAACCTGCTGCAGCTGCACAAAAATAATTGGTTGTTTGGTAAATTGATTTGTGGCTTGGAGAAGACAACCTTGTAAGGGGAGGAGAAGTAACAAACAAATGTTTGAATTTAAAATGAGATGGTGACTGATGGTTGTTGCATTGTTGATTTGGTTTTGAAAGATTGCTTATGTTCTATTTGCTTTTGCACCATTTTTCTCTCATGTTGTTAGTTTAGTTAGTTGCTTTTACTCTTGGTAGTACATTGTTTGAATTTGTTTCAAACTTGATATCTTGTTACTAATTGATCATGCTTTATAAATCCTTTAAGATTAGAGATATGCTTGGTTGACTAATTGAAGTTTGAGCATGATATTTGGGGATGCATTCTCTTAGAGGAAGTCTTTTGTTTTTGAAGTCAGTTTTCATAAGGAGCATCTTTGGCATTCTTTCAAAAAGGGGGAGAAAATTGGCAGCAAATGGCCGTGCTAAGTTATTGATGATGACTAATGACACTGTTTGAAATGCATGCTGAAAGGGAGAGTTCTAGTGTGATGCTATGTGATAGGGGAGGCTTGTTGAAAGTTGATAACAGGTGTATTAATAATTTGCTAATGTGTTTTGCCAAAATGCCAAAACGAGATTGTTGGGATTTTAACCATCTGAGATGTCATTGTTTCATTACTTGTTTGAACAACACTTGGAACGGTAGGTTAGGACAACACTTGGGACAGTTAAAGTGCAGTAATTTTGTTGACATTTTTTACTTGGGTAATCTTGGTTGACTTCCTATCAGCAAATGATATTTGGTTTTTGGCTTGGAATAATTTTAATGTTGTCGGGAGCATTTTCGAATGGAAAAGATAGAGAAGTTTAAGTGATTGGAATAGTAGGGGATTTCTATTAAGGCCGCAATTGCTTCTTGTTGTAAAGGTGATTGGGCTTTAGTCAATAGATGTTGACAGCTTATCTTAGCTAATCTCATTACTGATTTTTAGAGATTAGATCAGCTTAAAATTAGGATTATTGATTTAATGTATTGATTATGTTTCCTTAGTTAGTCCTACTCTTTTAGTATAAATAACCATTTAAGTTTTTCTGTTGTAATAAATAAGCAAAAATGATTCCTATTATCAACATGGTATCAAGAGCTTGAGAATCCAAATTTAAGGAGCCTATTTTTTGAAATTCCTAAAACCTAGAAAATCCAATTTGGGACTCTCCATTTTTCAGCCTATTATTTTCTCACCGCCCCCTTCAACAAAGTTGTAGTCTCATCTCCGGCGAAACCTCAACATGTTAAGACAGAGGCAAATACAATAGGGGGCTGGTAGTGGCCCTGCCCACCCCCCCCCCCCAAATGGAAAATTTCTATTTAGGCCCTTGAAATTTTTTTAAAATTTTAAATTAGTAAAGTTAAAATTATACTTTGGCCCCCCTAAAATTATAGAAATTCGATTTAATCCTTTAAAAATTATAAAGCTATAGACTATAAAAAATTAAATTTTCATTCGGCCCCCCCTAAAAATTTGTTCTGGCTTTGTCCCTATGTTAAGATACAATTTTTTAGAACTGACAATGGTACAGAGTACAATTTTGATACCTATTTGGAGTCTTATGGGATTATTCATCAAACAACTTGTCCCGTTACTAGTTTACAAAATGGGGTTGCTGAAAGGAAAAATAGACATTTCCTAGAAGTTGCGAGATCTCTTATATTTTCCATGAACCTTCCAAAATCATTTTGGAGGGACGCAATTCTTATATCCGTCTACCTTATTAATAGAATGTCACTCAAAACCCTTAATTTGAAAAGTCCCTTGGAAACTTTACAAGGTAAAAATAATTATACTATTCCTCCCAGGATATTTGGATGTGTCTATTATGTCCATGATCGGAAAGCAGACAAATTAGATCTAGGAGCCCTTAAATGTGTGTTCATTGGATATTCTCCAACATAGAAAGGTTACAAGTGTTATCATCCTCCTTCACGAAGAACTTTCATTAGTATGGGTATTACATTCAGAGAAACTGAGCCCCATTATAATACAACTCAATCACCTCTTCAGAGGGAGAACGATGAGAGAGAATAAGTGATACCTGGCTCAATAACTATTAAAAACCTTATTTTAGAAAACACCATTGTTTAAGGGGAAGTTATTGTTCAAGGGAAAACTGTTATTTCAGAAAACACCATTATTCAAGAGGAAGCTACAACAATTTGATGTGAAGAATGCATTCCTACATGGAGACTTAGAAGAGGAAGTATATATGGAGATTCCTCCTAGATTTGATAACGCAAAAATGCAAGGGGAAATATGCAGATTGAAAAAAGCCTTGTATGGATTGAAACAATCTCCCAAAACATGGTTTGACAGATTTCGCAAAGCTGTGATCACTTTTGGGTATCAACAAAGCAATGCTGATCACACCCTTTTTATGAAACATTACAAGGATAAGATCATTCTTCTTATTGTATATGTTGATAACATAGTGATGACAGGAGACGACGAGAAAGAAAAGACTCAACTGAAGTAATGTTTGGCTCAAGAATTTGAAATAAAAGATCTAGGGAAGTTACAATATTTCCTGGGAATTGAAGTTGCCAGATCAAAGAAAGGAATCTTCATATCTCAAAGAAAATACATCCTAGACCTGTTGACTGAGACAGGTATGATAGGATGCAAACCTCCAGAATCACCTATAGAAAGCAATCATAAGTTGCAAGCTAGAATAGGAGAGTCAGTGAATAAAGAAAGATATGAAAGATTGGTTGGTAGACTAATTTATCTCTCACACACTAGACTTGACATAGCATATGTAGTTAATTTTGTAAGTCAGTATATACATGATCCTTGAGAGTCTCATATGTAGGCTGTCTTTCACATTCTACGCTACCTAAAGTATGTCCTGGGAAAATGTCTCCTCTTTTCTAAACATAGTCATCTCCAGATAGAAGCTTTTACAGATGCAGATTAGGTTGGATCTCTAGATGATAGGGGGTCTACATCACTTGTGGGAGGAAGCTTAGTCACTTGGAGAAGCAAAACGCAAAGTGTCGTTGCTCGATTAAGTGATAGAGCCATGGCTCAAGGTGTTTGCGAGCTACTGTGGCTATTAAAAGTTATGGAAGAATTAAAGTTGTCGAATAAAGGAAAATTATACTTATATTGGGACAACAAGGCCACCATCAGTATAGCCCAAAACCCAATACAACATGATCAAACAAAGCACATGAAAATTGATCGGCACTTCATCAAAGAAAAGTTTACTATCAACATCTTGTGCTCAAGTTATGCAGCCTCTGACAAGCAATTAGCAAATTGGGCATGTGTGGCATCTATGCACCAACTTGAGGGGGAGTGTTGACAGCTTATCTTAGCTAATCTCATTACTATTATCAATCCTAGAATTGATGGCAAAACACTTTCTATCTTCAATGCAGCCAATACACTCCTTTTTTGCATCACTTTTCAGTCAAATCACAACCAAAGTCATTGAACTTTTGATCCAAAAAAAAACCTCTAAAATCCTTGTTTGCTAAACCCAGTAAACATGTAAGGAGATCATCCTTTGTCCCAAATACACGACAACTTATATTTAAGTTAATACCTTCTACTCTAATTTAAAATTTTCTGTAGAAACAACAAACTATCAATTCCCCAGCAAGAGTATCAAGGAAAATATCCATTTTTTAACATAAAAAGAATTATTAGCTTAAGCTACAAATAAAACTCAACAATTAGGAAGCCAAGGTTTTCATGAAGAAAAGGTCATGAAAGTAAATGGTAGTTTATGTAACTCACCGGACGTAAAGGAAGGCCTATAGGACTCAATATGCAATCAGGGGCAGGAAGAACTCTCTCTCTTGGATGATGAAATCTACAAACTGCACCAAATTTACAATCTCCAGTCTTCATGTAAAATTGGCACTCGGGCTCGCCAGGTCTCTCAGGAAATACATTCTCCCTTTGCAATGCATAAAAACCTACAGGGGCAGAGCCAGAACGAAATTGAGAAAATAAGGCTTGAGATCCTGCAGATGCTGATTCATTTGGACGAGAGGTTCCATAGATTTGGTTATTTCCATTTGTCTGCTGCAGGTTCTCTGAAGAAGATACTGAAGCCAATTGACCCTGAAGAAATGAAAAGTATAAGAAACATGGTTCTCCTTTTATTCATTTTTTGGAGAATAAATGTTAGCACTTCGAAATGATCGCAAGCTAAGGTATCAACTAACACAATCAAACTCTGTAATTTGTACAACTAAATGCAAGCAGAAATAAATAAATAAATAAATAAAAAGAGAGTAGATCTATGCTCTCGGGCATTTTTATAAATGATAATGTTAGAGATGCCATCAAGCCATTTGGGCCAAACCAGTAGCAAAGACTCTGTTCTAGTGACCCAGAGTTTGACATGCTTATTTGATTCTACACCTTAAACCTACCAATAAGCATGATCAGAAATAGATGAGTCATGTTTAAACGCCTATATACTTTCCTTCAGAATATCAACCAAATCTGCAGAAAATCATACTTGCCCAGCACACCATCAGCCAGCCACAAGTTCAACAACAACAAAAAGCAGTACAACTCCACTACCATTGGTAATAGCACCAGTACTATTGACTTGTGATCTTAAAGGCCTTATCCAACCTCCACCACACTTAATTCTAGGCTCCCTTAAACAATCCTGTCTAATTTTGTTGGTGACAAGTATCACGAAATGACCATTTCTGTCGCTTGACAGCTCCATCAAATAAAGCACACAACTATTAGCCTCATGTGACCATAATCAAGCTAAGAATACGCTACTTATTTCAAGGGCAAAAAAAGGTCAAAGTTGACCTCTAATACTTTCCAATCACATGTAAATGCTAAATAGGCTGCTTAATGAATACAACATAAGTAATAAGCAAAGGAAAAGCTTACACTGTAAGCATTCCAGCTTGGAACTGATACCATCCCTTGGGGTAAAATCAAAGGTGCATAACTTGAAGGACCTTGCCAACGGGGACTGGGAATGAAAGAGGCTCTTGACCAGTTTGTAAGCCCTCCTAGAAATGACTGCTGACCAGAAGTGGTTGGTGATGGGACAGTCGGATAAATAGGAGAGCCTCGCAAGGAAACCATCATGTTAGTTGGCTGAGGATGGTGGAATTTACAAGTGCTCCCAAACTTGCATTGTCCAGTTCTTAGATAATATGCACACTCAGTCTCATTCTGTGAAGGAAAAGTAGAAAGGAAACAAGTTACATTATTAAGCCTATGAAACACTAATAACCACAAACAAACCTGTTAGAAATTAATCATTGAAGAAATACAGCTTGCCTTAATGAGGTCCAAGTTTGCGCAAGAATTCAACCTCAACCATGAGGCCATTAATGGTCCAAAATTCAACAGTATTTTTGTTCATGAAATCCATATTTAAAGTTAAAAAAAAAAATTCATAACTCAAAGCTAATAAAAGATTCGCTTTGAGTTATAGCAAGCAATAAGATTTTACATTATGATCCTAATTCTCTATGCGTGTGTATTTTTCATATTGGATCTAAATGATATATCATTCAGTCAGTTTGACCATACAATTGAACTAAGATTAACTGGAAGTTATAAATTTTGCATTTAGCTGTCAAAATCATAATTTTGGTTTTGAAAAGACAAAGTAACAAACAAACATGAGACAGGAAGTGACTTGAATATTGCCTTAAATTTGCATGTTATAAATTGTGTTGTATACAGTAAAAGAGAAAAAAAAAAGAAAAAAAACCGTACCGGGCGAAGAGGATAACCCAAAAAATTTAAGGAAACTCTTCCTGCTATCCCAGCTGTGTCTCTAGGATGATGAAACTTGCATGTTGCTCCAAATTTGCAAGTTCCTGTTTTCAGGTAGTACTGCAGAGCAGTTCAGATCAAAATGTCAGTTGTCTCACCCAAACATACATGAAAATGAGAAACATAAATTCACATATTAGATATGAGGCAGTAAAACCAAAATAGTAGCTTCTGTCAAGATTTTAAATTAGCTTCTCATGCAACAAAAGCAAGAGTCAATGCTATATTGCCTTCTAGAATAGGAAGAGCGAAAATAACATCCAAGAATAGAGCAAATATTAGGAGAAGCCAATAAGCTAGTCAAGCTAAGAGTTCACTCAAAGTTTGATTATTATTCAACACTAAAGCGAGAAGTAAACCTTTTTCCAGGCTAAATTATTAGCATATCTCCATTTTCTTTTGTTTATTTTCTGATACTAGGAATCAAGACAAAAACTGGAATGTCTTATAAATTGCTCAAGAGAAAAATATTTAGAGGAAAACGCAGAGACAAGGGAGGAAGAGACCATTCACGAAGTAATAGAAACTTTTATCATCAATAATTTGGATCACTTAAACAATTATTTTGAATAAATTTTATTTCAACCTGCAATCACATGAGTCACATTCTGTTCTACATTCAGCGGGATTTCATTCTAAACCTGAAAGTAATCCTTGATTCATTATGGACAACTTCTAAACCTGTTCAACACTCGTTTGATTCTAGTGCATCAACCATATAGATCCAAACAAATTCCGAGCAGCAAAAGAACTGATCTAACAGTCAAATCCATTAAATTTGTAGAGAAATATCATCAATCTAGAATAATCGCATTCACTAAAGTATTAAAATGTTTAGGTCATCATTTTGATGAGCAAAATCCCCAAGGTAGAACAATAAAACAAATTTCCTCTTTTAGATGGATAAAAGTAATATACTTCATGTTAATCAGAATGTCATACGTTGCAAGTTGTAAAGCACAAGTAAAAGCAGAAACATTATTGTCATTTGAGAAACCAAGGAAGAAATACATGCCTGACATTCTGGTTGTCCTACTCTTTCCGGAAACTCTCCTTTCATCCTTGCAGTAGTAATAGCCTGGAATTTGATACAATTGAAATAAACATTTGAAATGAAAGTTGATATTTAAAATCTCAAACTTGTAGTAGGACAAAGTTAAAATGAAATTATTATAGTAGATAAAGTATAGCCATGTGTAAAAGTTTCACATGTATACAACTTTAACTACAAATATTATGTCAATGATAAATAAAAGGTTTGAGAACTGCAAATAAATAAATTGAGAAGCTTTTTCCCATTGTACCAATAATATCTCACTCATAAAGCATTAAATCCAAAATAATAAGAATTTCCTAAGCAAGCCGTGGCTTTATACCAGCTTTCTGTTTGGAGGATGATTAAAACAACATGTCGCCCCAAATCTACAAAGGCCTGTCCTTATATAGTAAGAACAATCTGGTTCTCCAGGACGCTCTGGGTAGGGACCAGATTCCATTGTTTCACTGGATCTCAAGTTTATTTGCCACATACCATCTGAAATAATATTAAACCAAAAGGTTCAGAAAATACATCACAAAATTGAGTCAAAGAACAACAAAAGGGTATTGGAATTTTCAATTAGTAAAAAAATTTCTTACAACATAACACACTCAAAATATTCCCCAATAAAAATATTTCATTGTATAGACAAAGTTTCTCTTTAATTAGACTTATTAACATTTAAATAATACTAGTTAAAGAAGCATTATAAGTTATCATTTCATTTCATTGTCACTATGGGAACCTACTGGTTCCTTTATATCCTTTTTTCAAGAAATCCAAGCAAAAGGAACCTTACCCACTCTCTCCCCCTCTTCTCCTCACACTCCCACCACCCATTCTCCCTCCTTTCCTTACCTTTCCAAAAAGTAGGCCGAAATGTTAAAAGCTATGCATTGGAAAGATGAGTAGTTAGGTCTAAAGAACAAAGAAAATCAGACAAAAGGTTCATATTTTTTCTCTTTTATGTCCATCACAAACCAAATGAACTCATTGGAGAATCATGTTCTATGTTATATGTCCCTCTTCCTGCATGATGAACATTGCTTCATATATTCTTTCAAAAAAAAAGAACATTGCTTCATATAAATAACATATAACATGTAAACAAGGAGAAATCTAAATATATTTGATTATCAACCCAACTTCTTACTTTCAAAAAGTAAAAATAAAGAAAGACCATATGTTTAATTAGAAAAAACAAGGTAGATTTTATGACAAAACCTCAGGCAAAAATACCAAACTTTTACAGTTTTACTCGTAAATTCCAGCAAAAGAATGATTATTCAGTCTAAACCTAATGCCACTATAGTGTCTAATTGCATTTCCACTAACATTCAACGAAAAAATGAGGAACCAATCTAAAATATTTAATAACCTTCAGTCTAACAGTGATAAAAACAAAAAGATGTAAACAGAGACCAACTAGAACAATCATGTCCACCTCAATTGTATTTGATGAACAGAACAGCTCATAATTTCATACATAGAAAATTAGTGCAGCTCAGGTTTTAGTATGATCAAATAAAATTCGTAGAAAAGGTACTAAGACAAGATTGCTTGAACAACTTGCTTTTTTCTTGATAACAAAATTCATCATCATTATTTATATACACATTCATATACAAATTCATATATACACGTATAAGAATAAGAACTGCATCACATTCGATCACGTCATCATGATGAAAGCTGCAATAATTCATGATCACCATAAATTTTCTTCCCTTTCATTTTCTGAAACGCAATTAAAATTTTAAGATTAATATAGAAATTCAAAATTTTACATAATTTTTTTTAAACTTAACCTAAGAAAATTAATATTTTTTTACAGTGATCAAACCAGAGTTCACCACAAAAATGGCCAAAAGAAGAATTAACGATGGGAAAAAGAACATGTAAACCGCATTTTCTTGCGTTTCACAAAATAAAAAACGAGAAATAATAAAAAAATAATGCTGATAAAAATAAACTAGCTTAAAGAAATAAACAAAGGACAGAGAGAGGCCTTGATTCAACGACGGTGAAAGCGACGTTCCTTCAGGCCCCGCCGCTGGTGTTCGGGACATCGGAATTCCGGCACCGAATGAGAATTCCATTCAGCAGTCGTCTTCCTCCATCACCACGACTGTCACGTTAGCACCACCTCTACGTCCCAATTCTCATTCCCAGTCGCAAAACAACGCCCTCACTCTCTCGCTCTCCTCCTTCCTAACAGAAACCAAAAAAATAGAAATAAAAAACCGTTACCCTTTTTAGAGACCAAAAAAATTACTAAAAAGGAGCTTTTCATCATGCAAATATTTTATTTTTAAAATTATTTTATTTATGTTTTTTAATAAAAGCGAAAGAGCGTTGTTTTCTCTTCTCCACATAATAAAAAAGAAATTGAAATTGAAAATGAAAAAAGAGGGAATAAAAAACAACAATCAAAAATCCACCAACTCTTCTTTTCCTTTTTTATTTTTCCTTTGTCTGCCTTTTTTTCACCCGCGTTTTGCACAAACCGACACCGTTTCGTTTTCCTTACTTGCGCTCCTTTCTAAAGTACAAAAAATGCAGCTCAAAATTAAATAGTTTAAACTATATTGAAAAAGTAATTTAATTGGAAATAGAAATTTATTGATGCGAAAATTGTAAAACTCCTTATGTTTTACTAGGATATTAGTTTTTAGGTGCAAAGGGTCAAAAAGCTCTCTATTTTTTAAAAATGTATTCAATTGAAGTTTTAAATTTTCAATTACATCAATTAAGCTATTTGACCAATATTTTTCATCTTTGGCCGTTACGTTGTTAAAGTGACAATTCATGTTAGAAACAATTGGTGTAACATTTTTCACTCGTTTTGACGTTCGGTACAGATGGAAGATACTACTAGAGCATTTACATAACAAGAATCTTGGAATTATTTAAAATTTCAAACTTCGAAGCATTTATAGAAAATCACTAAACTAAGTTTAGAATAATTTAGAGGCTTTAGAAACAACTAAAGATTATTTAAAAGTGGTACGTGGTGATCAAAAGTATCCGAGACCCAAAACAAGCCCCTAAAAGTCAAAACAACCCAAAATAGAGTAGTGGATCTATCATAGTTGTATCAGTACCACTAGAGAGATGTACTAATCCATCTCCCAAGTTTTGTACATTTTTTTGTTGTATGACTTAGTTGTTCCGAAATTACTGAGCTAGGTACTGATACCTTCGACCTTTGGAGGCAAAATTGGGCTACTGACTTAGTTGTTTCAATACTTATGAGCAAGGTACCGAAACCTTGAAGAAAAAGACCAAATATTCAAGTTGGAAACACCTATAATACACATCAAACACCTTCTGTAACAGCCAAATTTTTCAGTGGTGTCGGAAACAGTGATTCGAGATCACTAAATCTGACGAGTAAGTTTAGAAATTTTAACAAATAATAATTATAGGCCAAGCGCGAACTTAAAAGAATTATTTTTAATTAGTGAATTTTTCGATTTTAAAAGAATTAATCAGGTAAATTTGGTTGAAAACGAGGTATCGAGACCTCGGATTTATAAACCGAGCCATAAATATTTTTATAAATATTTATGGAGTGCTATTAAGTTAGTATTAAAGTTTCGTTAGAAAATTTTAACGTTTGGTTAGTCAATTAATTAAAAAGAACTAAATTGAAAATAGTGCGAAATTTATTAAATTGTGATTAAATAGTTTAATTGATTAAAAAGGAGAGATTTAAAAGAAAATTGGACCCAAATTGTATGGGCTGGACGGTTGGGCAAGAAAATCAGCAAAAAAGACAAGGAGAAACAAGGGCAAAATGGGAAATTTTGCAAATTAAACATATAAAACAAGACAAATTTGAAAAATTTAGAGATATCATCATTTTTCTTCAGCAAAAATGCCATGGGAGGTCTGAAAGCTGCTGGTTTTTCATACTTTGACATATGTGAGTTCAATTCTTGCCCTTTTCTTTGAGATTTTTATGTTTTTGTGACTTTTACAATTAGGTCCAAGTGTTTAATTCATTAGTTTTTTATTTTATGAACAAAATTAAAAGCTATCATTGATAAGTGTTAGCTGTTTATGATGAAATAAAATGAATTTGAAGCTTTGATCTTGTTGTTTGATGATTTTATCAAGTAATTTCAATAGAAATTGATTTTAGGACCTAATTGTGAAAAAGTTGTGAATTAAGGTTTAGTGTTAAAATTCTGATTTTCAAAGGTTGTGTAATAGTTTAGAATGATGGAATAAAATGTTAATTGAGAAAAATTAGCTTAATAGATGGGCTAATTGAGCAAGGACTGAATTGTATGACCTGTGAAATTTAGAGGAAAAATGGTAATAAACATCTTGAACTAAAACAAAATTGGACAGCAGCAGTAGACTAACTTTGAAAATATCACCATAAATTGTATAAATCGAATTAGAAGATGAATAAAATATTAAATTAAAGCTTATTGAGTCTAGTTTTTCATAGAAGAAACAGTGTAAGCAATGGATTTGTAAATTATGAGATATAATGAATTTTGTGAGACAAGGTTAGAATGAATTCGGGTTCTCCTATTTTGACTTTGGAAAATCACTAAAAATTGGAGAAAATTAATTAGAGTCTCAAATTTATATTATTAGAATTATTAATGAGTCTATTTTCAATAGAAATCAATGGGAACATTATCCGAGTTTTGTACTGTGATATAATTATTTTTTAGTGAAGAGAGGTCAGAACTGTGGATAGTGAAACAGGGGAAACTTAAATGAATAAACTGTACTAATTGGCTAAACTAAAAATTATGAAAATTTTATGGTGGAATGATATGTGAGTCTAGTTTCAGAGAAAATTTACGGATCTTAATTTTGAGCTCTTTAGCTCGAATTATAAATAATTGAGTGACTATGACTCGTGTGAACAGCTTGATGTGAGCATTAATAAGTAAATTGTGAAATCGTACTTACAAGAATGTTATATACATTAAGGATGTGGAATGGAGAGGAGGAGGAGGAAAAATATATATGAATATTCAGTTAGCATGGCTAATTTGCATGTTTTAAGCTCATGGACTAAATTGAATAAAAGTAAAAATTTAGGGGGTAATTTTGTAAAAATGTCAAAAATGACTAAATTGAAGGGAATAAATTGTTTTATTATCTAAATTAATAAATTGAATGAAATTATCAATTTAAGATTGGGTGAAATTTGGGAAAATGGTAAATTACCAATATGCCCCTAAATCTTGGTATTTCTGCAATTTAGTCAGGTAGGTTCGGATACCCTGAATGAGCATGTAAATATAATAATTTAAGTATTGTATCGTATTTTATATGATATATTGAATTGAATATATGAAAAGGATGTTACATGAAACATGAAACATGAATACTAAATAATATAAATTAATTGAAATTATTCTGAAAATTTCGGTAATGCCTCGTATCCTATCCCGGTCTCAGGTACGGGTATGGGGTATTACACCTTCTAATAAGCAACCATTAAACATACTCAATAATGGCATTGAAAACATGTAATTACAATCTCAAACACATTATAGCTTAGCTCATATCCATATATCATTGAAACATACCATGAAGACATTAGAAAACCTCATTAAAAACACCCAATTTAAGTTTAGCAACCATTCATTTGCTAGCTCAAAACCAAAAGAATAAAGAGCATGCATGCTTAGACAAAGGATCATACATCCCAAAGTTAAAGTCAATCAAATGAGTCTCCAACTCAACAATTCAATACTCAATGTCTCAAAATAGTTAATGACATATGAAACTACCACATATATACATGTTTGAAACCTTAAGTACATGCCACAATGTACCTTTGGTAAAATGGGACTCAAACACTTAAGAAATTTCACCCAAACACAATCAAATGTATATTACACTACGTGTGCGCTCCTAACCAAACACAACCAAAGATGTGGCACTTTTAGTACTCCAACCAAACACAACCAATGTTTTCAAAAGGAGAATGTTCCTTTTGGCCCCCCATAAGAATGTCAAGATGAAGGTAGCATATCAAGGCTCCAAATCTCCATATAACCCAAACAAGTGCTAAGTTATCCCTATTGGCATATCAACCATATCCTAACCCTTTTGCTAAGTTTACAAGGAAATTTCCATATAATCAAGTACTTATAACTTAATAATGACATGTACATATCATAGCAACTTGTATACTCAAGTTTTCATGCCACGTTGTCAAAACGGAGCATAAATTTCTCATGTATCAATTCCATAAAACATATTTACAAGAGCGAAGCTCATTTTCATATTCAACATGTTAATTTAATAAGAACGTCCTTATTTCATTCACATGTGCATGTCCATACATAATAAGTACGTATCATATTCTTAGTCCAATTGTTCAATTCAATAACATTTTAAATACATTTTCCTTACTTTAAATAATACCATGTTACCAAACAAGTTTTACTCATTTTCATTTAGTTTATAATAATAATTTTAATGTAATAATTAACACACATATGGCAATCATGGTAAGTCCCATGAGAATTACCCCAAAAATTAAGCAAAAAGAGTGGAAGGCCCTTCCCTTTCCATGTGACAGCCCTAATTTGACCCTAGTCGGAATGTGGTCTCGGGACCCCAAAACCGGGTCATAAAATTTATTTAAAATTTATTTGCATATCTTCTAAGTGTGATAGTGCATGTGTGAAAATTTGATGTTTTAATTTAGTCTTATGAATGTGAATTTTACTTGAACGGACTTAGTTGAGAAACTTAGAAAATATGATAGGTAAATTGTAAGGATCAAATAATTGCAAAGTGGGAAAGCTTGGGTTTGCATGTCAAAATGCCCAAAATTCATTAATGGTCGGCCAAGTAATGATGTTTCTCCCACTAAGTTAAATTTATTATAATTTTATGTTGGCAAATGGTTAAAATAATCTAAATAAAAAAATGAATTAATAGCAAAAGATGAATAAAAGAAGAAAAGAGAGAGAGAGTATTCATCTTCTTCCTCTTGCAAGCCGTAACTTAAATGAAATAGGAGGGAAACTCTCAAGGACATTCGGCCATCCTAAGGGTTGATTAAGGTAGGGTTTCATGTTAATTCCATTAAATTAAATAAAAATATAGTTAGTAGTCCATGTTTTATTATAACCCATATGTTGATATTTTACTTAATTAGGTGACAAAATGAGCATACGGTTAAATTGGATGAATGCTAGGAGGATGGTGTTTTTGATGTTTTAGATAGAAATAGTAGAAAGGTGAAAAAGGAGCTAGATAAATGGATATATGTGAATTTAGATGATGTTATGAATAGATGTGAAGCTTATGCTAGTTTAGAAAAATTCGGTCAAAGTGTTCATGAGATGAAACTATGTGTTGAATGACAAATGGTGAGTAATTTCTATTTTGATAGTGATAATGTATTCGACCTTAAGGCATTAGATAAACATTTGTTGAAGTTCTAATGTCTTGAACAATGACGGTTGTAAGATGTAGTGGAAATTATTAAATTATGTATGTAAGAAATTAGCAAGGGTGGTTGCCATATGTACAAAAATATATATGTGTTTATATATATGTGTGTTTATTTGAAGTAATGATTGGATTATTAATAGTAACGTGATCCTAGGTGGTCAATAGCCGAATAGCTTAAAAACATAAGGTAGAAAGATCACATTTTACCGTGTGGTTCTTGTGATAAAAAATCATTAATATTATGGGATATAAATAACTAGCAAGGTGATAAATTAGTTAATTTATTTATTTTAGCTCAAGAACCCAAAGGAGGGGAATCAAGCAAGGGCAAAGCAAAGAATATCGAGTAGCCAATTGGAACCGTTTCATCCAACACAAAGTAAGTCTGTAAGTAACTAAGCTTGGTTATTCTATACATAATTGGTGTATGCATATCGTGAAGAAATTTCTCTCGTTCATGTATTCTTTTGATTGAAAGGCATGTGACCGATTATACTTAGTTAATTAAATAAATCACTTTGTTAAAACGAAATGACTTTGGCACTATGTGTGCTAATTTGAATGGCACTATGTGTGCGAATTTGTATGGCACTATGTGTACGGATTTGAATGTCAATATCTATGTAAATTACTAAGGTACTATGTGTGCGAATTTGTATGGCACTATATGTGCAGATTTATATGGCACATGTGTGCGGATTTGAATGTCAATATGTATGTGAATTACTAAGGCACTATGTGTGCAAATTTGTATGGCACTATATGTGCGGATTTATATGGCACTATGTGTGCGGATTTGAATGTCAATATGTATGTGAATTACTAAGGCACTATGTGTGCGGGTTAACATGGCACTATGGGTGCGAATTTCCTTGCTTGAGCACTACGTGTGCGAAATTGGTTGTTGATAAAATAAATGCAGGAACTAAATGAAGGGCAAAAACTATTGTCCGAATAAGAAATTGGAGACATGAAAATTGAAACATAGGTACATGAATGCATCTATTTCATCGTTGTTAAATATTGTAGGAAGGAATTAAGGTATCCGGTTATATGATACTTTGAGTTAATAGTATGACTTGACTAGTAGTTGAATTGATAATTTCGATAATCTATGGAACTTTCTAGTTTCTAGATCGACATATTCAGTTAATTGTTTACATTACATGGCTTACGACTTACTGGGTTGAAAACTCATTTGGTGTGTTTGCTTGCTCTTATTTAGATTTCTTTTTGATCCGTTTCATGCTCGGGACCATCCTCGAAGTCATCACACCTGCCTGCAACGTTTTGGTATCCTTTCTTAGTTAATTCTAAGTTAACATTATGGCATGTATAGGATAGCATTTTGGTAGATTTTGTTGTTTTGATAGTATTGTACATAAAGGCCATGAGAAGATGGCTTAACTTTCATGCTTAAATTCGATTTTGTTGGATTATGATTAAGCTCTTTGTGGTTAATCGGCAATGTGTTATGGGGGAGTGGTATATTTGATATTTATTATGAGTGTCAAATTTGTTTAATGATTTTGAATATGTGAAGTGGGTTGATTCGATTTTTGTTTTGCATATTGAATGGATTATTTGAATTTCGATTGTTGTATTGGTTAATGTGTTATATATGATATGGCATTGAAAGTAGTTTAGTTATATCCGAACATGTATATGTTTGTTTTAACATGTTCACGGCTTGGTATGGGTGATTCATGTTTTCGAATATATATATATATATATATATGTTAGTAGTTAAGGACATACCCTTATGAAGTATAAATTGTAATGTGAGATTGTTTGAAAGTTACATAATCATATATTATAGATTCGGATATAAGATAAATCTATGTGGAGTGGGTATGATAAATCTACGATTCAATATTTACTTATATAAATCTTATGTATATGAGGAAATGGTTTATGATAATGTGTTTGGTTATATATTAAATAACGATGTGTTTTGTGATATAAAATGTTATGCACTAATAAATATAAATGCATGTTATTATATGAGGTATATTCGGTGTGTACTTTTTGTGTAATATAATTTTAGATATTGACTTATAAAATTTATATGTTTTAATATTATACCGAAATGTGTCTAAGTTTCAATCGGCTATGTGATATTAATAAATTGTTTGGTTTAAAAGTTAGTCCAAGTGTGTGCATGTATATATATATATTTTAAAACAAAAAGATATTTTGTTCAAGTAATACCTTGTAATCCCAATCTGGCGACAGATACGGGTTAGGGGTGTTACATTCCACATCACTCTATTACCCTCTCCTTGCATTTGCTAGGAGCTGTTGGAAAATTTTAGTTGAGAAATCAATTTTGTTGCACAGTGGAAAATTATTATCATTATTTAAGCCGAGTGGTTGTATTGTTTATAGTAATAAACTCTAACCAAATCAATGCATGTGCTTTGAGTTAGGCGGTTTATTCATTCCTTGACTTTCGACCTAAATGATCTTCTTCGCTATGCTTGAACTTTGGTCTGGTTAGAGTGTGACCACTAATTTCACAGACCGATTGCATAGAATGAAAACTTTATTAATATTCTGTGGGAATATTAATATATCTCAAAGTCTAGAAATTGAAAAGATAAACTCTCTTAAAATATAAAGTAAAATAAATCACAATAGATTTTAATAGAGTAACAAGCTTAAGTGGTGTGTGTTTGACCTAACCAATGATCTCTATTTATAGAGAAAAACACAAAAGTCTTAGTTGAACAATGGTTAAATAAATAAGATTATTTTAATAGAAAATTAAAAATATTTCCCTTAGGGAATACCTAGGGTAGTAACACCTAGTCTTTAGGACTAAGGTTGCCACTCAATTGTGGTCAGACGGGCCTCCAAGCCAATTTCTTGTATTGGGTATTAATTATATGTGTTATATATTCTTTAAATCAATTAATATAATTTTACAGACCCAATAATTAGTTTTCTATTCTAAAATTATTATTTATTAATTAAAATATATTTATTTAATTTCTTAATTAAATTATTTTCTCAACCCAAGTCTAAATTTGTTAAAATCATGGTGGCTTTGTCGTACTAGAATCTATGAGTAAATGAATATAATTAATTTTCACTAAAATTGAGATGACTAATTAATTCAATTTTTACTTCGAACTTCAATTATTTAATTACAAACTATTAAATAAAAAGTTGAAGAAATTAATTTACTGTCTGAGTCATCTCTTGTATATGGCGAGAAAAAGCATTCACTATAGATAGTGATACATGCAATCTGTTTCTCTAATTCGTTGTTTCCATTCATTCATCATATAAATTCAATTGCAAATTGTTTAGAGTTGTACTGAACTATCGAATTGACCTATTTGACATATATATAATTAGGAATCAAATAATTTGTAATTAATTTTTGACTCTTTGTCTATTAATTATAATATTATTTATTCATAGAATGTAACAACCCGAAAGTTAGTTGTATCAAAAAATGCGATTTTTGGACCTCGTTTCCATAAACTGAGTTTGTAAATATTTTTATATAATATTTACGGGAGTTATTATTTAAGTCAATTAAAGTTTGGATAGATAATTTTTCTGAATTAGTGATTAATTAAGGTTCAAGGACTAAATTGTAGAGTCCAATCACTATAGGTTTTTAATT
This sequence comes from Gossypium arboreum, assembly GCF_025698485.1. NCBI lineage: Eukaryota > Viridiplantae > Streptophyta > Magnoliopsida > Malvales > Malvaceae > Gossypium > Gossypium arboreum. The sequence continues at coordinate 4,081,603 of NC_069073.1, read as the reverse complement.
AGTAAAAGGATTGAGGACTTAAATTGCAAATAACCCAATGTTTAAAATAACAAGTATTCAACCTTAGAAATATTAGTAGACACTAGTGAGTATTTTATAAATATATGTTATAAAATGTTAATTTAATTTAATTATTATAATTATAAAATAAATATATAAAACATAGTTCGGGTGGAAAGAAAGAAAATTTTCCTCCATCTTTCCACACCCGAACATTGAAAAAGAAGAAGTGTAAAATCGGCATAAGGGGTTTCAAACTTTGGCTATATATTGGTCAGTTCAATTTAGTCATTTTATTGCAATTTTTTTGTTTTTGAGGTCATGGGAGCTTGATTTAGCTAGCCCATGTACCAATTTGTAAGATTTTTAAAGTTTTAGAAAGTTACCATTGATGATTTCTTGAAGTTTTAGGTGTTAAATTGATAGCTTTTAAGCTTATATGTGAAAAAGGACTAAATTGTGAAGTAAATTTATAGTTTCATATATTAGGGACTAAATTGAATAAATTATAAAATTGGCTATAGAAATAAGAAGTAGGAGGTCCCTAATGGATAAGAGTGAAATCAGATTTCAAATTGGAGTTTCAAATTGAAAATTATGTTAGTCACGATTTTGAGACTAAATTGAATAAAATATAAAATGACAATTGACTGTAATTTTGGTTGAATATTGATGGTATTGTATGTTTATGTAATACCCCATACCCGTACCTGAGACCGGGATAGGATACGAGGCATTACTGAAATTTTCAGAATAATTTCAATTAATTTATATTATTTAGTATTCATTTTCATGTTTCATGTAACATCCTTTTCATATATTCAATTCAAAATATCATATAAAATACGATACAATACTTAAATTTTCATATTTACATGCTCATTCAGGGTATCCGAACCTACCTGACTAAATTGCAGAAATACCAAGATTTAGGGGCATATTGGTAATTTATCATTTTCCCAAATTTCACCCAATCTTAAATTGATAATTTCATTCAATTTATTAATTTAGATAATAAAACAATTTATTCCCTTCAATTTAGTCATTTTTGATATTTTTACAAAATTACCCCCTAAAGTTTTACTTTTATTCAATTTAGTCCATGAGCTTAAAACATGCAGATTAGCCATGCTAACTGAATATTCATATATATTTTTCCTCCTCCTCCTCTCCATTCCACATCCTTAATGTATATAACATTCTTGTAAGTACGATTTCACAATTTACTTATTAATGCTCACATCAATCTGTTCACACGAGTCATAGTCACTCAATTATTTATAATTCGAGCTACAGAGCTCAAAATTAAGATCTGTAAATTTTCCCTAAAACTAGACTCACATATCATTCCACCATAAAATTTTCATAATTTTTGGTTTACCCAATTAGTACAGTTTATTCATTTAAGTTTCCCCTGTTTCACTATCCAACAGTTCTGACCTCTCTTCACTAAAAATTAATTATATCATAGTACAAAACTCGGATAATGCTCTCATTGATTTATATTGAAAATAAACTCATTAAGTATTCTAAGCATATAAATTTGAGATTCTAATTAATTTTATCCAATTTTTGGTGATTTTCCAAAGTCAAAATAGGGGAACCCGAATTCATTCTAACCTTGTCTCACAAAATTTATTATATCTCATAATTTACAAATCCATTGCTTACACCGTTTCTTCTATGAAAAACTAGACTCAATAAGCTTTAATTTTATATTTTATTCATATTCTAATTCGATTTCTACAATTTATGTTGATTTTTCAAAGTTCGTCTACTTCTGCTGTCCAATATTGTTTTAGTTCAAGATGTTTATTACCATTTTTCCTCTAAATTTCAAAGGTCATATAATTCAGTCCTTGCTCAATTAGCCCATCTATTAAGCTAATTTTTATCAATTAACATTTTATTCCATCATTATAAACTATTACACAACCTTTGAAAATCATCATTTTAACACTAAACCTTAATTCACAACTTTTTCACAATTAGGTCCTAAAATCAATTTCTATTGAAATTACTTGATAAAATTATCAAACAACAAAATCAAAGCTTCAAATTCATTTTATTTCATCATAAACAGCCAAAAATTATCATTGATATCTTTTAATTTTGTTCATAAAATAAAAAACTAATGAATTAAACACTTGGACCTAATTGTAAAAGTCACAAAAACATAAAAATCTCAAAGAAAAGGGTAAGAATTGAACTCACATATGTCAAAGTATGAAAAACCAGCAGCTTTCAGACCTCCCATGGCGTTTTTGCTGAAGAAAAATGATGATATCTCTAGATTTTTCAAATTTGTCTTGTTTTATATGTTTAATTTGCAAAATTTCCCATTTTGCCCTTGTTTCTCCTTGTCTTTTTTGCTGATTTTCTTGCCCAACCGTCCAGCCCATACAATTTGGGTCCAATTGCCTTTTAAATCCCTCCTTTTTAATCACTTAAACTATCTAATCACAATTTAATAAATTCCGCACTATTTTCAATTTAGTCCTTTTTAATTAATTGACTGACCAAACGTTAAAATTTTCTAAGGAAACTTTAATACTAACTTAATAACACTTCATAAATATTTATAAAAATATTTATGGCTCGGTTTATAAATCCGAGGTCTCGATACCTCGTTTTCAACCAAATTTACCTGATTAATTCTTTTAAAATCGCAAAATTCACTAATTAAAAATAATTCTTTTAAGTTCGCGCTTGGCCTATAATTATTATTTGTTAAAATTTCTAAACTTACTCGTCGGATTTAGTGATCTCGAATCACTGTTTCCGACACCACTGAAAAATTTGGCTGTTACAACTCTCCCCCCTTTAGGGATTTTCGTCCCCGAAAATCTTACCAGAAAAAGTTGCTTTCAAATCTAATGAAAAACTTCCACAAAATTTCTCAGAATCACAACCGAATTAATCTCAAACATCTCTTCCCAATAACCTTTAGACTGTAGCATACGATTAATTGAGACATATCATCAAAATCTCACTTATTCCTCATAATTACAACTCTGGTAAGGGGGTGAGGTCGTAAAGCCTCTAACTTAACTCTCATAACTATACACATATGACTTGACATTCATACATAACATCATCGTTTTCACATAATTCACTTCAAGAAAATTTATACACTTATATAGTCTATCAATATTTTCTGCCATCTACAATTTCAAACAATGAATTCACTTAGTTTCGCTCAATATCAACAATTAATCAATTTCAATCTTTTAAGTCCATTTATCACTTACCTTTCTTAATCAATTTAGAGAACCATTTCGGAATTGAGTACTTCGTTTTCATCATGCCATAGTAAAACTATTGTCTTGCACATAGTCACATATCACACACCGTAGCCATAGCCTAGCTATGGTCTTACACGAATCACATATCACACTGATGCCATATCCCAGATATGGTCTTATATGGAAGCACGTAGTCACATATCTCTGATGCCATAGCCCAGCTATGGTCTTACACAGATCACATATCACATTGATGCCATGGTCCAACCATGGTCTTTTCCGTCAATTCGTCTTAGCCACTGAACGAAAGTACTCAAATCCGTTGTTCCACTTAATTTGTACTTTTATTCAAATATCATTTTACAACTATCACAGTTTAATGACATTCATATGCAATAATATACTATATCATTCATGAAATTTTCATATCACAACATTAAATTTAGCCATATGAACTTACTAATCATACTTATTCAACCAAGTGTAAATAAACACACACTTATTCAGTTTTGAATAAAATTTACTTAATCAAACATGTTGGGCACATAACATCGTAGACATGCCAAACAGACACGGATAGTCTTATCATAATAGACATAGTCATCATAAACCAAAGAACATACTTTAAGGATAAATCATGATCGATAATTTACGAAATAAGAGTGATAGGAAAACCGAGATAAAGAACTCCAAAATGCGATACCATACCAGAAATCCGAGAACATAACTCATACGAAAATAATAACAAATATCCAAATGATTTCTCAGAGAAAACCGGAAGAGACAGAAGAATAGTCTCATGTAAGTTTCACCATCGACTTCTTTTTCCAAACATAATAGAATTGAATTCCATATGGAGTGATACAGATTTAACACTTAATAATAATAAATAATTTGAATTATAATAATATAATCGTATGTTGAGCATGTTTGTACTCGTGGTATTACCATAATTCAAATTATAAATACTATAATAAATAATAGACATCAAACATGTAACAATATAAGTCATATGTGTTAATTATGCTTTAATTTCATATCTCGCAATAGTCTTTCATCAAATGGCATCATATATCATCTATATTATCTTTAATCAATTCATGAACCTTTGGTTCAAGCTTTCAATCTCATATCTCTATTTCAATTCACAATTCACATTTCTTTTCATAATTCCATTTTTTTCACACTTTCAATAGTTTATTCGATGAAATTCATTCGATTTTCTCATTTCATTTACTCAACCCTATTAACATAACTCGGACTCGAGACGGATACGGATCCAACCAAACACACCAAGATGCGGCACATTGTGCCTAAAACGTACATAGTACTGATCGATATCGACACATAAGTGCACGAAGCGACACACGAAGTGCTGAAACGACACACGAGATGCGATCGACACACAAGGTGCACGAAATACGACACATAAAGTGTCGATCAAGATAGCCGACAAATCCGTACACTTCCAGTTCCTATGGCATGCCAATTATATCCGACTAGTCCGACAAGTTAATAGGGAATTCAATTCTTATTTCAATTTCACTTAATATTCATATTTACCCCTATTAACAAGACTCGGACTTTGGCGGATACACGGATTCCATCCAAACACACCAAAATGTCCAACCAAAACACACCAGTATAATCCTCCAAAATACACCAGTATCATATAATCCTCCCAAACACACCAGAATATCCAACCCAGACACACCCGGAAGATTATAAATCCTCCATAACACACCAGTATATCATATCCTCCCAAACACACCAATAAGGAATTAAATGCCTCTTCGGATAAACCGAAGTATATAATAACAGAAACATCTTCTCGGCCGAACTACAAATCTCCTCATCACATCACAAACCCAATGGCATGCCATTTGTATCCAATCTGGTCCGATACTGTTAATAGGGTATTTGATTCACTTTCCAGTTTCCAATCAATACACATTTCAATTAATCACATATTCATATCAATTTCATTACATTCCCAATCAATAAAATTTTCAAATATAACATATATGCAAAATTCTATTTCCACATCAATCACATATATCCATACAAATTCAATTCAATATTAATACTTACCTTAAAATTTTACTTACTATACACATAAATTTAAATATAACATTTATTCATACCTTTATGAGTTCCGACTCATCATAATCTACTTTTGCTCATATATTTGAGTATCGCTTTTATCATTATCGTAATTAGCTCGGTTGGGAAAGTATCTCTATCTTTAAGTAAAATAAATCTTATCAGAGTTGGAAGATATTACATTATCTTATCACAAGTTATATAATGGCATGTATTTTTAGACTTCACATATGCTACGTTCGGTCCGAGAACCGGCTAAACCTTAGCTCTGATACCATTAAATGTAATACCCCATACCCATACCTGAGACCGGGATAGGATACGAGGCATTACTGAAATTTTCAGAATAATTTCAATTAATTTATATTATTTAGTATTCATTTTCATGTTTCATGTAACATCCTTTTCATATATTCAATTCAAAATATCATATAAAATACGATACAATACTTAAATTTTCATATTTACATGCTCATTCAGGGTATCCGAACCTACCTGACTAAATTGCATAAATACCAAGATTTAGGGGCATATTGGTAATTTACCATTTTCCCAAATTTCACCCAATCTTAAATTGATAATTTCATTCAATTTATTAATTTCGATAATAAAACAATTTATTCCCTTCAATTTAGTCATTTTTGACATTTTACAAAATTACCCCTAAAGTTTTACTTTTATTCAATTTAGTCCATGAGCTTAAAACATGCAAATTAGCCATGCTAACTGAATATTCATATATATTTTTCCTCCTCCTCCTCTCCATTCCACATCCTTAATGTATATAACATTCTTGTAAGTACGATTTCACAATTTACTTATTAATGCTCACATCAATCTGTTCACACGAGTCATAGTCACTCAATTATTTATAATTCGAGCTCAGAGCTCAAAATTAAGATCCGTAAATTTTCCCTAAAACTAGACTCACATATCATTCCACCATAAAATTTTAAGAATTTTTGGTTTACCCAATTAGTACAGTTTATTCATTTAAGTTTCCCCTGTTTCACTATCCAACAGTTCTGACCTCTCTTCACTAAAAATTAATTATATCATAGTACAAAACTCGAATAATGTTCCCATTGATTTCTATTGAAAATAGACTCATTAAGTATTCTAAGCATATAAATTTGAGACTCTAATTAATTTTCTCCAATTTTTTGTGATTTTCCAAAGTCAAAACAGGGGAACCCGAATTCATTCTAACCTTGTCTCACAAAATTCATTATATCTCATAATTTACAAATCCATTGCTTACACCGTTTCTTCTATGAAAAACTAGACTCAATAAGCTTTAATTTTATATTTTATTCATCTTCTAATTCGATTTCTAAAATTTATGGTGATTTTTCAAAGTTAGTCTACTTCTGCTGTCCAATATTGTTTTAGTTCAAGATGTTTATTACCATTTTTCCTCTAAATTTCAAAGGTCATCTAATTCAGTCCTTGCTCAATTAGCCCATCTATTAAGCTAATTTTTCTCAATTAACATTTTATTCCATCATTATAAACTATTACACAACCTTTGAAAATCATCATTTTAACACTAAACCTTAATTCACAACTTTTTCACAATTAGGTCCTAAAATCAATTTCTATTGAAATTACTTGATAAAATTATCAAACAACAAAATCAAAGCTTCAAATTCATTTTATTTCATCATAAACAGCCAAAACTTATCATTGATATCTTTTAATTTTGTTCATAAAATAAAAAACTAATGAATTAAACACTTGGACCTAATTGTAAAAGTCACAAAAACATAAAAATCTCAAAGAAAAGGGTAAGAATTGAACTCACATATGTCAAAGTATGAAAAACCAGCAGCTTTCAGACCTCCCATGGCGTTTTTGCTGAAGAAAAATGATGATATCTCTAGATTTTTCAAATTTGTCTTGTTTTATATGTTTAATTTGCAAAATTTCCCATTTTGCCCTTGTTTCTCCTTGTCTTTTTTGCTGATTTTCTTGCCCAACCGTCCAGCCCATACAATTTGGGTCCAATTGCCTTTTAAATCCCTCCTTTTTAATCAATTAAACTATTTAATCACAATTTAATAAATTCTGCACTATTTTCAATTTAGTCCTTTTTAATTAATTGACTGACCAAACGTTAAAATTTTCTAACGAAACTTTAATACTAACTTAATAACACTCCATAAATATTTATAAAAATATTTATGGCTCGGTTTATAAATCCAAGGTCTCGATACCTCGTTTTCAACCAAATTTACCTGATTAATTCTTTTAAAATCGCAAAATTCACTAATTAAAAATAATTCTTTTAAGTTCGCGCTTGGCCTATAATTATTATTTGTTAAAATTTCTAAACTTACTTGTTGGATTTAGTGATCTCGAATCACTGTTTCCGACACCACTGAAAAATTTGGTTGTTACAGTTTATGATAATTTTAAGCTAACGTTGACCTAGATTACTCGAGTGGAAAAAGAAAAGCTACAGCCGTCGACGAATAACTCGAAGTTTTTGGTTTGTATTTCTATAATTTGAATCATTTCAATTGTTGTATACCTATTTTGTTTTGCATTGTAAGATTATGAGGTAAGTTGAAATTAATAAATCGAGTTGAATTTATACGATTTTGATTGATTATTGAGATAGATGACTAAATTAAAAATAGTATAATTCGAAGAAATTATGAAATTGACTTTGAATTGGGCTGCAATAGGATATGCTATCTAATAAATTAATTATTTGAACTATGAATTCAATTGATGAGATGTGAATTGAACACAATGATTATTTAAATGTATTGTTACCCTATTAACTGTTCGAGCATAATTAAATATAATTGGCATGCCATAAGATAGATCGAGTATGGGTTACTTTGACTACGAGTTGATGAGTGTTGGGCACAACTTTTACTTAATTTATACCGTTGAGCGCGAGGCATAATTTATTTGCTTCAGAATTGTTCGATGAGGCACTAGGTGCAAAATTGGTGTGTTGGTTGGATCATCTATTCGTTTAAGTCTGAGTCAGATTAATAAGGATCTAAAATGCAAAATTGAAAATGGCACATCAAATGAATTACTAATGTGAAAATAATTATGTACACTAGATTATAATTCCGAAGGTTTGGTATGAAATTGAGACAAATTGATTCGATTTGGGACATGTTGTACTAATGAATGATACTCCTATACTAGTTATCGAACATGAATGAAATGATTTAAATGGTAAAATGGTACATTATAACATGTTTGGCATCGGTATTGAATGACATTTGATTAAGTGTTTTTAATTGACTTAAGTTGTGTTATAATGTTCGATTATAGAATACCACTGAGTTTATTACTTAGTGTACGTTTTTTGTTATGTGTATAGGTTAGGTTAAAGTAAGATCTCGAGTATTGATTTCAGTATCCAGATAGAATCTCAAACTCAACACTATTTGTGAATCTCTTTTGACTGTAAATGACATGTTCCAAGTTAAGTCATATTTTAGTTGTTTTAAAGTTATATATCTTTTCGGATTTGGGAGCTTTTAGTGTACAATTTGGCCATATGGTTGAAATATGCTTATGAATCTTTAAATTTGGTTGTGATGGCAAGAACTTAATGATCTTAGTATGGATGTACAAGTTAAAATGAATGGTACTAAATGGTATGCTTATTGATGATAATATAGTTAGTTTATAATTGATAAGGTATAAGTCAATTGATAATTGAGGTTTCGGTATGCTTTAAATGGATGTTAGCTATTGTACTTGTGTTTATTTGTTGTTGTAATAGATGCACATATGTATACGGGAGTGTATATGAGAGTGTAGGTGTTAGTACTGGGAAGATTTGCAAGTTTTGGGAATGTACATTTTTGCCAAAAATCAGATACGTAGTGGTCTGTCTTTGGTATCACGATACCAAGCCTTGGATATTGCGATATCACTTTTGACATATTTGCAATTTGGTCCTCGAAATAGGAAATTTGAATACTGTCTTTGATATCGCGATACCAAACCTTAGATATCGCGTTACCCACCTGATGAAATTTGAAGTTTGGATACCGTCTTCGGTGTCGCGATACCAAGCCCTAATATTGTAATACCCACTTTTGAAAATTTTACAGTTTAGTCCTAGCTTGATCTCAGGATAGAATTAAACTTTCGTAAGCTTGTGTAACACCCGATAATAATTGTATATTGTATTGAATGCATGTTTTGGTTAAATTTAATCATTAACTCGTATAAATTGATTATGATTGACTGTAGTTGCTTCGACAATGAATGTGTCATCTTGTAACTTAGATCTAATGATCGTTAGGTATTAGTGTGTTACATTTAGTGGTATCAGAGCTACAGGTTTAGTAGATTATCAAACTAAACTGAGCTCAAAATTGAGTCTTGACGTAAATGCCAAAGTCGAGTTGGGATTTGATGCTGCTTATAAAATCTCTTTATTTTATAGCTAAATATGTTTAGGGAATCCAGAAATGAAGCTGATAATGATGTTTACAATAGTAGTCACTCCACTAAAAGTGAAAACAAGATCATATCTGGAGCACCTAGCGTAAATTCAACTGGTGCTCGTCAGCCCAAGGCTACTGAGCATATACTTGAAGGTCAGAGAAATGAAAATTTGCTTCGTGTAATGCAGAGGCCCTTCAGAGGGTGTCGACTACTCCTATGGCTATAGCTGTGCCCGAAGTTCGACTAGCCCCTATTAAAGAGCTAAATAAATATGGTGCCACTAAATTTATGGGAGTAAAATGGGTTGATCCTTTGACAGTTGAGACATGGCTGGAATCGAAAAATCAAGTACTGTAATAGCTAGAATACACTCCCCATAAATATGTTACGTATGTCATTTCTCATCTACAAGGAGAAGCATGTACGTGGTGGCAGACTATTACTCAACATGTATACATTGATCAGATTGACTGAGATTTCTTTCATCTTGAATTTTAGAAAAAGTATTTTGGTGAGTTGTATTTGGAGAATAAAAAACAAGAGTTCCTATCGTTGAAACAAGGCAAGAGGACAATGGTTGCTTATGAGCTTGAATTTCTGCAATTCAGTAAATACACCTTAGAACTTGTACCATTAAAAAAGGAAAAGTTGTAAGTGATTTCTCTGAGGGTTACGAAATAATCTCAAAGTTTAGTTGGCTTCACATAAAATTAAAGAGTTTGTTGATCTGACTGAGCAGGCCAAAATGGTGAAGTAGGCCATAGACCTCAATAAGAAATCTGAACCCTCTCGAGCTCTTGGAAAGCTAATGGAGACCTTTAGTTCGTATCCGATGCCTAGGAGAACTAGGGAGACTCATGAATCCTGGAGAGTGACCACAAGATCTGTTAGACTAGAAAGAACTCGATATTGTTAGTCGTCTTTATCAGGGGGTAGGGTAAGAGGTCCTATAAGAGATTTTGATATAACCGAATTGTGATCACTGTGGGAAAAAGCATTGATGTGAATGCTGAATTTTCGTTGTGGATCTTTAGAGCACTTTGTTCGTGTCTGCCCAAAAAATGATAATGCTAGCCCTATCACCACACAAAGGTCTACTGCTACTGTTAGGGGCCGAGGGAATAATCATGGTGGTTCTGTATCGAGAGCTAGTTTGAGAAAAGGGCATGAGAATCTGTTCAACAACAAGAGGTCAGAGCTCTAGCACAAGCTTATATTGTTCGAAACTATGAGGAGGGCAATGCTACCAATGTCGTAGTAGGTATATTTCTATATTTCGCTCCTGTTTATGCTTTGATAGACCTTAGTTCTTCTCATTCTTATAAAAATGCTGAATTGGTTAAATCTAGGATTCTAAAATCCGAAACATTGAAAGTAGCTACAATTGTATTGAGTCTTTTAGGACAAACTAAGTTAGTCGACCAAGAGTGTAACTGGTCTCTGTTGGAAATTTAAAGTATAGAATTCCCTTTTGTTTTACTAGTTATGCAGTTTGGTGATTTTGATTTGATTTTAGGAATAGATTGGTTGACCGAGCATAGAGTTATCCTAGATTGTCGTAAAGAGAAATTCTTTGTTTTAAGTCCAAATGCTGAAATCAGGAAAGTAAATGGCATCAGATTGAGTGGTTCAACTCGAACTATTTCGTCAGTTTGAGCTAATAAACTCTTGAACTAAGGCTGCAGAGCTTTTCTAACATATGCTATTAACTCAAACTTAGATGAAAGTTAGATAAGCAAGATTTGAATCGTGTGCAAGTTTCCTAATGTGTTTCTTGAGGAACTGTCAGGACTACCCCCGATAGAGAAGTTGAGTTCGCAACTGAAGTCTTCCTTAGTATAGCTTTGGCATCAATTACTTTGTATCGAATAACGCTGACTGAGTTAAAAGAGTTAAAATTGCAATTGCAAGATTTACTAGACCACGACTTTATACGTCATAGTATATCACCCTGGGAGCTCCAGTGTTATTTGTCAAGAAAAAATATGGTTCGATGCTACTATCCATAGATTATTGATTGCAGTTGTAAACCAACTAAAAATCTAACTAAGGTAAGTGCACCTACCAATTAATAATATAGCTATAGTGAGCACAGATATTGTTCCCACAATAACTAAAACTACTAGTAATTATCGTCTTTTTATTATTTAACTGACAAATTGGAGTGATTGATTAAAACTAAAATTAACTAAATTAATTAGCTAAAGAACACATTAAAGATTAAATTAGGGAAATGAACGATTAACAACCAAGAAGCAAGACAATACCCAGAAAAGAATTCACCTAGATTTCGTCTGTCATTATCAATCTAAATTATGCAATTTCTTTAGTTTGTATCTTGATTTATAGAAATCCCTAAATTATGCTAATATCTCATTTCAAGACTAAGATCAACGAACTTTAGATTGATTAATTGAAATTTCTTTCTACATAAAACCCATGTTATTGCATTAACTCGATTTATGGATTCCCCTATTAGATTTGACTCTAATCCGGTAGATTTATGTCGTCATATTTTCTAGGATTGTATGCAACTCCATTCAATTACACTAGATCTAATCTTAAACAGAGTCTATTCCTCCTCTGATTTAAGCACATCAAACTTGGATTAATAATCTGGAAATATCAAACCAAGAATTAAGCACACATAATTGAGAACAAGATCTAAGTATTTATTGCATAAAAATAGAAATCAAATAACATAATTTATCCTAAGGTTCATCTCCCTAAGTATTTAGAAAATTAGTTCATTATAGCAAATAAAAACATCCAAGGACAGTATAACTACAAGAAATAAAGAAACTCATAATAAACTTCAAATAAATCAAAAGGAGATCTTCAACCTTGATGGAAATCTGCTTCAGAGTTGGCTTCAATGGTATTTTCTGAGCTGTTTTTTTGAGTATTCTATGACAACTCACTCCCCTCTTCTTATCTTTGTTATATATAGGTCTTAGAATGCCCGAAAAACCTAAAAAATACGTTTTCCCGTAGGTCTAGAGTGCGATTCATGATTTCCACATGGTCTAAAACATAGCCGTATGTTTAACTCGTGTGGAATGACCTAACCCGTGTGGCTCTTGAAACTTGCTCCAATCTTTTGATTTTTGCTCTTTTTTCGCTCCTTTTGCTCCCAAATGCTTTCCTAAATATAGAAACATTAATTTAAAGGATTAGGAGCATAAAATTCACCATTTTAAATTGAATAATCATCCAAAAACGCATTAAGAATGAGGCTAAAACATGTTACTTTTGACATTTATCAATTATCGATAGTAGAATATGTTGACGATTAAAAATTATAAAGCCCTAAATTTCATAGCCGGGTTTCTGTGAGTTCTATCGTAAATGAGTATCTGCTTCAGTGGCTAAGTGTTTTAGATGTTTGTTTGAGGTCTTGGGTTCAAGTCTCATTTTTGGTAAATTCTGATATTTTTGAGCCTAGTCTGATCTCTGTTGGGTGGGTTTATATTATATTTCTGGTAAACTCATATTAGAATGAGCCTACAAGTTCGAGTAGAAATGTGTTAGCTTGCCTTATGGTTTCATGTTCGAATCCCTGTACGAGCGTGGATGATATTTTTGTTTCGATCGTCTGATAGAGGTTTGGTAGAGTTGAAAGTCTGTGTTAGTGGATGAGTGAGTGGGTATTGAGGATTGGTCGGAGTGTGAGATCATGCCTTAATTTGGGGGATTTTATTTGAATTTAAATTTTATTTTATTTTCTATTTTCTATTTTTTCTCTTCCCAAAATTTGCATCTAACATTAGTTCCTTCCCCTCTCTGCAATTTTTATTCTTCTTTTAGTTTTCCTGCAATCATGTCCATAGCCTGTGGTTCGTGTCGTTGTATTTCGAAAATTTTGGTGTTCATCGTGCGATTCTGGTAAGTGGAGTTTCACTTGTCTGTGGGCTTTGGTTTCTATAAGCTGTTTGGGATTGTTTCTTTCCATTTGAATTTCATTAATAGTGTAAAGTAAGAGGATTTAATTTCTGTGAATGTGCGTTACGTAGGAGAATATTGTGAAGCAGCAATTTGTGCTTCAATGACCTGATTCTTGTTAAAGGTTATTTTCACCGTCAGTAAGTTCGAATGCATTATTCGGGTTATTATTGTCGATTCATAAATTAAATTGCTCAAATGGTGTTTGGTATGTTGGTTCTAGGTTCTGGTGGTTTCGGGCATATAAAAAATGAGCCAGGTGTGTAACAAAAACACGAGAAATCGATATTCAGTGAAAGCTGAAAAGTGGCCTGTCGACATGGGCATGTGCCCAGCTGTGTGCGACACACGGCTGTGTGACGAGCAAGTGTGTGGCCGTGTAGGACGCACGAGCTAGGCTGATTCGGGCGTGTGGGCAACACTAGCAGGGCCAATTTGGGAGTGTTGGCCATACGGACATGTGGGCCCAAAAGTCTGAATTTTTCCCTAGAGTCGCATAAGTCATTTCAATCGACTGTGGGCCTTTCGTAGGCAGGGACGAAGCCAGAAAAAAATTTTGGGGGGGCAGAAGGAAATTTTAATTTTTTATAGTCTATATATTTATAATTTTTAAAGGATTAAATTGAATTTTTATAATTTTAGGGGGGCCAAAGTGCAATTTTACCTTTACTAATTTAAAATTTTAAAAAAATCTAAATGGCCTAAATGAAAATTTCCCATTTTAGGAGGGGGCGGGGCCCATGCCTGCCCCCCTGGTTTCGCCCCTGTTCGTAGGGTCGGTAAAGGCGAACAAACCCTAATGCTTGATACCTTCCTAATCTGTTAAACTGATTTGAGTTTAAGAAATTGATATGCATGATCCGTTTGTTTGTAAAAGAATGTATGATTCATGTATGTGAGCATGCGAGGCACACTAATTCTGTATATCTGTATCTGTAAATGGGGTAGGTTTGGTTTATGTTGAGGAAGTGTTCTGTGAGGTAACATATTGCCGATTTACTGGCAGCTTGTCTGCATACTATTTTGATAAATGTCGTTTAGACACTATGTGGTGTGTAGAGATAGGTGGGTGTTTTATAACCTACATAGTGTGTTGGGATGGGCAGAGATGGTGTGTAGAGGATGGGGGTAGGACTTTGTATATCAGTATATCTGTATGTTCTGAAAATCTGATTCTGATATGATCTGACTCTATTAAGAACTTATGTCCGTTTCTGTTCTGAAAGACTGGAAATCTGAATTTTATGCATGTTTGTCTCTGTTAAGTTACACACTGAGTTTATGAAAAATCACATCTGTTGTATGTTCTATCCAGGTAATCCTCAGGTATAGGTGAATCGGTGCGACGGAGTCTCAGCGGTGACCACTAGTTCATGAACTGGTTAAATTAATAGTTTTATTTTAAATCTGGATTATTTTGAGAGTTTGTAATTTTTGGGACTCTTAGGACTGTTTGATTTAATTTTGGTTTTCAACTATATCGCCTTATAACCATCCGCTGCAACTAATATTTTACATAAAAGGACTATAAATGATGGATTTATTAAAGAGAAAAATACTAAGTTTTTCGAAAAGGTGGGCTCTTTTAGAACAATTAATATGAGGAGTTTTAACACGAAAGTTGGTTTCAAAACCCTTCTTCGTAACATTTCTAGATCTGGCCATAACGTCTAGGCCGAGTTTGAGGTGTTCGATATCCCTTACCGCATATCGACGATTTATTTGATCAGTTGAAGGGAGCCTCAATCTTTTCTAAGATTTATTTGAGGCCGGGATATTACTAGTTGAAAGTAAATTACAATGACGTACCGAAAATGGTGTTTCGTATGTATTACGATCACTACGAATTTCTGGTGGTGCATTTCGGACTGAAAAACATTCTTGTGGCATTCATGGATCTTAAGAACCAAATATTCCAGCCCTATTTAGACCAGTTCGTAGTGATATTTATCGATGATATCCTGATATATTCAAGATTGAAAGCTGAACACAATAAGCATCTCAGAATTATTTTTCAAGTTTTACCAGAAAAGTAACTTTACGAGAAGCTCAGTAAGTGTGAGTTCTTGTTATCTGAGGTTTTATTTTTGGGACTATATTTCGACAGAAGGAATTCGTATTGACCCAAAAAAGATAGAAGCTATCCTCTCGTGGAAAGCATTGAAAAATGTTCTAGAGATTCAAAGCTCCTTGGTTTGGCCGGTTATTACAAAATATTTATGAAAGGGTTTTCCAAGATAATTATGCAATTGACGAGGTTGTTACAAAGGAATGCACCGTTTATTTGGAACGATCAATGTTAGAAAAGTTTCGAAAATTTGAAAGGAATATTGATTGAGGCATCAATCTTAACCATGCTTGGATCGGGGAAAGATTTTGTGGTTTATAGCAATGCTTCGTTGAATCTTTTGGGTTGTGTTTTAATGCATAATGGTAGGGTAATTGCGTATGCATTGCAACATGTTATTTTTCAGTGGTGTTAAAAACAGTGGTTTTAGGATCTCGATTCTGATGAGTGAGTTTGTAAGTATTATCATTTAATATTTATGAGTCAAATATAGTATTATATTGATTTTTATCTGATAGAATTTCTAATTTGACAATTAGTTATAGTACAAGTGGTGTAACCTTAAAATCAATAGTTTTTGAAAATAATGTATCGAGACCTCATTTCTGTAAACCAAGTCCGTGAATATTTTTATTAAATATTTATAGAGCTTTTATATAGGTGAATTGAATTTTTTTCCAAAAATTTTAATAATCGAATGGTTAATTTAGTTATAAGGACTAAATCGTAAAAACCTTAAAAGTTAATTGTATTTCAATTTTAGGTGTTGAATGGTTTAATTAGTGAATATGCAAGGATTTAAGCGGCAATTAGACCACTTTTAAATGAGATATATGGTTAGTGGGTGATTTTTAATTTAAATATATTAGTTATAATAATAAATTAATAATAAAAGGTAAATAAACATAAAAAAAGATAATTATCTTCCATTTTCTTCTTCCCACCGAAATTACACCATTGTTTCAAACTATTGGAAATATTCAACTCTTGTATGGTAAGCTTTTCAAAGCTTTTTTTCATAAATTTTTTGTTTTCAAGATCACTGTAGCTTAATTTAGCTAATCCGGGTATTAAATCATAAAACTGTTAAAGTTTGTTATAACTAACATTGATGAATTTAGATGTTGTTGATAGAAAATGGTAGATTTGAAAGCCAAGAGATGTTTAAAGACTACTTTGTTAAGTGATTTTTGTTAGTTTTACAATAGGGACTAAAATGAAAAGTTGATAAAAGTAGCATGAAATTTTGGTAAATACAGATTTTAGAGGGTTGTAGAAGGGTATAATTGAAAATGGAATGAATAACAAGGTTCAATTGTGCAAGTGATAGTTGTTTCAGTTTAAGGGACTAAATTGATAAAAAGAAAATCTTTAGGGAAATCATTAAAAATAAATAAAAGATTTTGTATATATGAAATCAGATGATTAAAAGTGTTTGGAACTAATAATTGGAAATAAATTACTGTAAAGATCGAGAACCAATAGATAATTCAGGAAAAGGAAAAATTACAGATTAATCCCTAACACTCCTACTTTTGCTGTTGGCCCTAGTAAGTTCATACAATATAAATAAGTTTAATTTGCTATTGAATTATATTTGAATGTTTATTAATGCTTTATTGAAAGTTAAATCCTGATGAACTTAGTAAAAATCTTGTATACGAGGTTACGGGTTGATGCCCAATGATTCTGAGCTCCAGCATTTGTTGCGGACTCGAAGATACATATGACACAGGCTTAACTATAAGTTTAGCCCAGACGAGTAACCTTACATGTATATTAAGCCCTGGCTAAGCTATTTGTTGTGTAGGTTTAGCCCAGATGGGTAACCTGACACTAGTGTTTATGATTAGCTCGGACGAGCATTTGACATTATTTTACCTGTGTACTAAGTTCTTTTACTATTTTCATCGGGAAAAAATAAAATGTGGAAAAATGTGGAACTATGAAATTGATAGTGGCAAAAGGTGAACATGGTATGGATATGAGATGCAATTAACTAGTGCTTGATTTATGGTTATTTGAGATTATATGTATGATTATGATTCAAAGATCTTACCTATTTGATGATGTTATATTATGCCTCAATAGGGGTAATTGTTTTGCATATTGAATTTATATGTGATAAGTAATTAAGGTAAGTAAATTGTTTATATTGTAAGAGTTTACTAAGTATTTATAATACTTACCCATGTTACTACTTTCTCTGTAGATTTTGGACATCTGAAACGTGTCGATCAGATTAGCAAGAAGCACACACCTATCGTTTCTTGATTTAATAGACTTTTAAATGTTCAAGCTTGGTTATTTGTGGTATGTACATAGGATGGTTAAACTTGTGCAAGTTGATGCATGTGTTTTGGCATGGTTGTTTGTATATAAGTATATATGGTAACATGTTAAATGATGTATGAATGGTTGCAAAGTTTGGTATTTAATATGTTAATGTGAATGGCAAAGCTTAGATGATGGTATGAATATGATACAATATGTTGTATGAAATGGTTAAGGGTTAAGGTATGATTGTAATGACTTGTGTTTAATATTTGTGTCGGTGCCAATGATGTCATATTGGTTGTATGCTTAGGGTAGAGTTTATGCTATGATATATCATGAATTGATCAAGTTTTGGACAGGTTTACTTTGGTTATTGAATGCATTATAGACAATTTTGGAAAGGTTGGGTTGAGGTATAAAATATATGGTTTGTTTATGTTGTACACAATTTAATACACGACCGTGTGTCACACACAGTCGTGAGTCTTAAATTCCTTCTATCCCAAAAAGAGCTGAATTTGAGACAATATCGCTGGATCGAGTTGTTGAAAAACTACGACTGTGTCATTAATTATCATCTTGGAAAAGCTAATGCTGTAGCTGACGCGTTGAGTAGGAAGGTCGTGGTTGAATTGCGAGCAATGCTTGCCTAGCTCAGTATTAGCAATGACGATAGCTTGATAGCAGAACTGATAATCAAACCGGTGTTGTTTGATCAGATAAAATAGGAACAGGTTGTCGATATCAAGTTGTCTGAGAAAAAGAAAATGGTTCAACAAGGTATTGTTGAGAATTTTAGTTTTGATAATAGTGAATACCTTAAATTCGTAATCGAATCTATGTTCCTAATATTGATGAAAAAGATTAATCTTTCGCGAAGCTTACGATAGCCCTTTTGCTATGCATCCTAGTAGTGTGAAAATGTATCGTAACCTACGAATCACTCTCTCCTCAACCCTCACTTACATACAAGTTAAGTCACTCTAAGAATACCTAGACAACAAAGTGCTATAATACAAAGCAAGTATAAGAAGAAATTAATGTGACAACTCAAAACAAAAGCACTCAATGAGCATCGAACCAACCTATTTATAGGTAACAATCGGACAACATTTTAACCAAATACAACACATTTTAAAATCACTCCTTTATCCATAATTTGAATTTTAAAAGCAATCCTTCAATCCCATGCAATTCAAAATGAACTTAATCTCCAAGTAAGACCAAGCAAAACATGAGAGGGATTGAGTTTGCTTCCCATAAAACACTCATTTTCCTTCTCCCATTTGAAAATAATTCCACCAATAAAGAAACAAATAATTTCAGCTCAAAACAATGATCATTTTTTTGATAATAAGTCAACCAAGATGATTCAAGTAAAAAATTGTCACCAAAACACACTCCAATTAAGTATTCAAACTTGTTGTCCCAAGTGTTATTCAAACAAGGAATAAAGCAATTATATCGTGGACAGTTAATGTCCTAACAATATTATACATACATATAATATTATTTGACTTAAATAACTTCGAAAGCATTTTTTTTAAATGCGTTTTTTTAATATTTGAATTTAAATCCCTTTGGAAATTAAAAATAATAAATTAATTATATATATGTTTAGATTTGATTGGGGTGATGTTAGGCGAAGCAAATGAGAATGCATGTTATAAAGGTTTGTGTTTTTTAACTATAGTAATTGGTATCGTACTAGTATTGGTCATACCTATCAATACGTATTGTTTTAGACCTCAACTAGTGCCAAGTAGTCTAGGTTCTGCTTTGTTAAGATATTGGTCATTGAGGTGTGTTTTGACTCATTTTGACCAATACCAACTTGTACCTGTTTGTATATAACATCTTGTAATTTCAAATTTTATTTTTTTATCTTAAACAATTTTTTTTATAATTTAGATTTAAATTTAAATTATAATTATTAAATTAAGTTAATTAAGTGACTAATCTCCCACGTTCTGTAGGCCGATTAAGGGAGTAGACGTTGGTCATGAGTTAATTAAGTTAATGAATCCAAATGACAATTTTAAAACTTATATTTGCATATAGATATATTTATATGCATGTAATTGAGATATATTTGCATATTATAGTTTATTAAGAAATTAAAAATAAGACTATAAATATATATGTGAAAACATGAAATGATACATCGAAACACATCGGTAAGAGTATCAAGAGTTTTGAAGGTGGAGTGAATCAAGAGAAAAAAAATTCTTTTTAATGAATATAGAATTTTGAAAATTCCAAGTTTTATCCCTAATGAAATTGAGCATAGAATTTCTCAAATTCAAATCCAAGAATATCCAAAATCAGATTATCTTAATTTCCTAACAGGCAGATGCAGCTAAACATTAGAAAAGCTTTGAATTGGCATTCCATCCAACCGCTGCATATATAGGTTTACTTTAAACTCAAAAATATTTTGCAATTGCAGCAATCTAAAGACTTCTCCTCACACTTTACTTCAAGTTTTACCTTAGACTTGCTTTTCAGCAAATTATATCCCATTTTTTGGGGTTTCAGGAAACGGCCATTTTCTTTGGTGTCCATGTGTTGTTGGTTGCACAAATATCTCCACTTCCTTTTGTTTTTCTAATCTTGCATAGTTACATTGATTTTGCAAACTAATTTAAATGAAATAGCTCAAGTAGCACTCCCTATTTAAATCATTCTTATATTAATAGAACTTAAACAAAGTAGAAAACAAGACATAAAGAGAGTATAAAGATGCTCCGCCATAAAATATCAACTCTAAATTATTTGGGCTACAAAATATAAAATAAAAGACTCCTAATTGTGAAATTCTCCACAAATTTGATTAATATTTTATCTTTTTTTCCTCCCCATTTCCAATCCTCAATCATTTTATTCTTCTTTAAAATCAAGGAAACACCAATTGGGTACCCATCACCAAGAGCTTGGTGTTTCCAACACAAAAAGATCGCTTGTGATGTACTACTGGAAAGGATGAGTTCAATTTAAGTAAACAAATTATTAAAAAGAATACAAAGTTTGAGGTAGAAATATTAACAATGGAAAACAAATACACATAAGAAGAAGAAAAAAAGAAAAGAAATGGTAGCTTATTGTATAAGAGAGGCAAGTGAAGGCAGTCGGAGCCCACTTTGGATACTTGGCACAGTAAAAAAGTTTTCTAGGGAAAGTGACAGAAAGTTAGATGGAAGTGGGGCTTGTTGCATCATAAATATAGAAATTTAACCTACTTTTAGCACAGTCTATGTGAAGAAAGAAAACATAGCTTGGGTTAGGCCTGTTTTTAAGGCTTGACAATTGTAATCCTGTTAATATCAATTACTACACGTCCAAATATACCCATCAGATCAGTTGGTATAGTTTTAATGCCTCTCTTTTTCTGTACCAAACTAAAACTCAAATGTATGTTGACCTTGTTTCATACAGAAGAATAATTGTGACTTAATAACAAAGCCATATCCACCCAATATAACAAACTAATTATACATCCAATAGTTGCATTTCCTTCAACAACAACCGGCTGGTTTCTTTGGGGTTCTCACTTTTTCACTCGCTCAAGCCATTATTCTATTTTTCTCCCATCCATACCGCAGAAATGAGAGACAAAATGGAAAAGCTTGTTATTCTTCCCTTCTCGGTTGGTTGTGTCTCTGATTCAAGCGTGGCTGTCGCAGCACAGCGGCACCACCACCACCACCAGCCTAGGAGATCAAAGCCTCCTCCTGCTGCTGCTGACACCAATTCAAATGCAAAAAGTCTCTTTCTTTAATCCCTTTCCTTGTTATTTGGTTTCTCTTTTATTCGGGTTTTGAATTTGATTGGTGGACTTTGTAGGAACACAAGAGGAAGACGAAGACAGTTTATCGAGTGAAAACATGAAGTACTCATTGAAGTTGCTGCCTCTTCCAAGGCCTGACATATCAACTGGGTTTAATAGGCTCGTCACCAAGAGTTTTAAGACATTATCTCAGTTATTTGGTAAGTTTACAGATAATAACTAATATCTCAATTGCTGTCGCCTTTCTTCTGACGTTAAAGACCAAACAAGTAGTGCTAATTTGCTTATAAGTTCCAGGCCAGCATCTAATGGATATTCCATGATGAAATTAAAAAAGTGTCACTTTCAACAAATATATTTTATAACCTGACGAATACTGAAGTAGTAATTAGTTACCTTCAAAATTCTATACCATTATTGCCGATGTTTTAGCTAGCTGCTAGCCTTAGTAGTCCAAGGTTTAAACGTTGTATAACTTAAAGCTCAGATGGTAAATTTAACACCATTTCTAATATCTGAAAAGTTCATCAATAATGAACTTAAAGCTTAGCTGGTTTTGTTCATGAAACTATCCTTAATTAAGGGGTGGGGTGAGTGACATCTAGTCTAGCTATCTCCATCAATTTATGACTCTCTTTGCACCAAAAACACAACATAATAATTACGAGTACTCATATTTATTGCTGTTATGAGTTTTCAGCCTACAAAGACGAGATAGAAGAGTCGGAAAATGAAATGGAAATCGGATTCCCGACAGATGTAAAGCACGTGACACACATAGGATTGGATGGATCGGCATCTACCAGCCCCAGCAATGGCAGCTGGGACAATCGTCTCTCTCTTCATGACTTGTTCACTTTCCCCAGCAGTACTGCTCCTTCGGGACAGTGTGAACTCCCCATGGAAACACATCCAGAAGCAGCTTCACCCTTCGTTCCAGCTCATAATTAAGACTGGTGAAACAGGATTCCAGGGTGTTGCACTACTAGCTGATGATGATAAGTTGGTATATTTAAATGTCAAAAAATGGTTAAACTTGTAATGGAATTCTCTCTCTCCCCCCCCCCCCCTTGTTTGTTTTGTAGTTTTTACAAAGTTCTGTGGTGGGTGTCTAAATTTCACAAGTAAATGTTTCATGGTTTTGTAATTAATCTACAGTATTAGAAAATATACATCCATGGAAATTAGTATATTTTCTTGGAGTTAACATTCAATCTTTGAGAATTCTTAAATTATGTGGGAACTATCCATATTTGAATGGTAATATACATTAGATAGTTTTATAACATTGCAAGTATAGCACAACATGTGGGTGTTAAGGTGATCAATTTTGATTATTTTGTTACAAGAATTTAGAAACTAGATTAGTGGTAATAAGTCATGTGAATGATTCCTTAATTAAGGTTAACTATTGAGTTGAGTTATTGTAATATGGGAAATAATGTATGGGCAACTTCTCCGATTTAAGAGATATATTTTGAGTATTATTTATTTATATTTTTTTTGATAAATAAGAGAAGGCATCGTATTGCCTTAGATCAATTTATTTTTACATAAGGAATATCAAATTTATCTTCAAAAAGTAATTTCCTAATATGGAATGTAGGAGCATCAAGAATATGTAGATTAACATGAGTAGATGGACATGTTCTATCAGCAACCATGTTTCCTTCCCTGTTCACAAACTGGAATTTAACAGATTCAAAATGTCGAGATACTTCCTTTATTCTCCTGACAAGAGTCATCGATCAATTTAATCATTTCCGCTGCCAACATACAATCAGTTTCAATAATCACCTTGTTGTGTTCTCTAATCCAAATTATTTCTACATTTTAGAGTTTAAACTTATTGATATGTGAGGAATATTTGATATGTTCAGTAAGAAGGTCCTTAAAGGCAAGAGTTTATTCTTCACATAAAAGTGTACTTCAAATTGCAATAATCCCAAGATTGATTAGCTAGCTAATGGGCAAAACCTCTTGAACTATCAGCACAGCACACTTTACCAATGAGATTTTGTGGATCCATGAGACACACGATGAAACTAATATAGGCATGCTTTAAACATCAGAATATAGAACTGAAATGATGAACAGAACCAGGTAGACGTCAAACCAGTAAGAGCGCTTGACAGGATACTTGGCTCTTAATCCGGATAATATAGGATTCGGAGAATTTGAGGATTTAGAGTGTAGCTTATTGGTCAGTTGTTCATATTCTTCAAAAATAATTTGGTTCAAATCATCGTTGCACTAAAAAAATAAGAATTTGTTTGTTTGTTTAACAGGGTGATGATTTGAACAAATATTTAGTATACAATGATTTATTCAGAACATTTTTTAATAGAAGGACTAAAATGAATTTTCAATAATAGTTCAAGAACTCTCGATAAACTTTAACCTAATTTTTAATATAAATTATTCAATCTCATTTGTTTATTAAAATAAAATACTAACTATTACCTTTTAATATTATATTACCATTAACATTAAAGTTGAAGTAAAATTTGTTGATTATTTTTATTTTGAGTTTTTTTACTATATTATCAACTATTTTAATTTAATATTTTAGAAATATAATATCATTAAAATAAATTGCTTTAAGAAGTCATTTATCTTCAAATGGGTGATTAAAAATATTGAAATATTAAAAATCATGCTTTTCGTTGTAGCTATTAGTAATAACAAGTTTGAAGGACTAAAATCCACTTTAAATAAGAAAGATTCATTAGATACTAGCTAATGAAGAAAAGTAGTTCTTGAGATATGTTCAAGAGAGATCAACAAGATTGCAGATGTATTAACAAAAATGGTTCTCTTGAATGATGAAGTTTTGCATACGTTTGAAGATCTTCTATGGAGATTAAAGAGATCCTAAATGAAGAAAGTACTATTGGCAATTTATTCATGAACACTTCTCTCTGTAATCCTTTATTTATTTTACCAAAAAATTCTTTCTTTTAATCATTTAAATAAAGGATTATAATTGAAAATTAAATTATATCAATTATTACATAAATTAGAATATATATTGGAAAAGGTTATATATGTATATAAAAAGGAAACATTATATTACAAAAATCGTAATTTGATATATTTGCGATTCTAAAAAATATTCAAAAGTAAAATTGAAAATATCACTGATTGAGTCTTAACTTGACTGGCATGGGCATTATTATCAATATAGAAAGAGTGGGTTCAAGTACATTAAAGTGCATTATCATCCTATTTATATATTGGGAAAAGATTGTTAATAGTTCTAGACATTGTGTCTTCTCAAAATTAAAAATATCTTATGCATCTAATATATTGATAGCAAGGTTTTTCTTTAAAAATGGAATTTTTATTTTGCTGTCATGTCAACAAAAAAAACACGTGGGCAATCAATTTATAATAAAAAAATCAATAAAAATATAGTGTAGTTTCGAATGAGTGATGGTTATTGTATTATTTATTTTTATAAAAAATTTAGAGCTAATACTCAATGGACGATATTTTATTATTAGTAAAATAAAATAAAATAAAATATTTTCAATTATTAGATTTCATGCTAGTCTTAATTTTTATAGGATTTTTATGCTTCTTAAAATAAAATGGTAAGTTTATTCCATTAGTTGAGTTTGTTTTAAGCACTTGGTTGAGACGAAAATGAGAAGAAAAGCTTAAATTGAAGCTGAAATCGTGACACCAATGCCTTTATAATCAATTAAAGAGTTGGACTTTAACAAAATTCACATCGGAGTGAATTGCCTTCAAAGTTGCAACATCAAGGTGGTAATGTTGCAACACCAGCCTTTATGATCGCAGCACTGAGCTAGTAATGTCGAAACACTAGCTACAAACCTGGAAATGGAGAAGTTAAAGCTTGCTTGAGGAGGATGTCACGACAAACAAAAGCACTGATTGAGGAATCTGTTGAGGATGTCATAACATCGACTCTAACGGGGCAAAAGTTCTAAAAAGCATTTTTCAATCCAACAAGCTTTAAATCAAATTTTAAGTAATGATAAAATTGTCGTATCAAAATATAAATAGTAATTTATGACACTTTTTCCATATAGATTCTTACTATTGGACTTTTTAGGTTAGATTTTAGAATACTCTACTTTTCTTAACAAAGGGTACATGGACTTATTTATACTTTTTGCCATTCCTTTTAACATTTTAGTGGATTTCTCGTATTTTGTTTATCCAATCTCACATCTTAACGATTGGATTTTCAATACTGTGGATTTATCACATCAAACTTTCATCGAATCAAGGATTTTGTTAACTATAAGCATTTTTAAACTCCATTTAATTTCAGTTATTTTTCTTGTGTAATTTAGCATGAAATTGATTGAATTGCTTGAATTGATAATGGGTTTTAACTAATTTTGTATTTTATTGATTAATTGACAGCTAAAGATGACTCTTCTCCTTTGTCTTTATTTTCATTTGTACGTGGTTGTTGGGTTTGAATTTTACTAAAAAAATATGGATAACAAATTGTTAACTTATGTTGAATTTTAATTATTTGAGAAAAATGTGACAAAATTACCAATTTGTAATAATTTCATGAGGTTTTGAAGTGTTTATTGGGGATTAATATTTGGTTTAGGTTTTCTTTAACAAAATTCACAGAAATTTATGATTGATAAGGAAAATATATAATTAAATAATTAAATTTTCATTTAACTTAAATTGAATAGATAAATTAATTTTTTAAATTTTATATTTATCTAATTTAATTTTTTAATATAAAATATTTTATCCATTGAATTTATTTAATTTTAATTTGAAAATATTAATTTATTTAAGTTAACTTATATAAATGTTTTATCCAATATTTGAATAAATTAGGTATAAAAATTAACTTATAAAAATATTTGAAAAATCAATTTAAATTTGAAAATTAAGAATTTATTAATTTAAATTGAATGGATAAATTATTTTTAAATTTTATATTTATCTAATTAACTTTTTAATATAAAATGTTTGATCCATTGAACTTATTTAATTTAAATTTGAAAATGTTAATAAAAATAAATTAACTTATATAATTTAATTTAATTTAATAATTATATAAATGTTTTATCTAATATTTAAAAATGAGAAGGATTGTATGAAACTCGGTTTCACGTTCCTATCCCTTTCCAATAGGAGAATGACAAATCAGATTTTTCTTCATGATTTTTAGCATTTTTAGTTGAATTTGATTTTCTTCAGGAGTAAAAGTAGAAAATCAAGAGTAAAATCTGATTTGTCATTCTCCTATTGGAAAGGGATAGGGATAAGATGGAATCACAATTTCATACAATCATTTCTCTTAAAAAAGTTAACGTAAATAAAATAACATATAAAATAATTTGAAAATGTCAATATTGCCCACTTGTCCCAATATCATACGTTTGTACCTTCTTATATTATATTATATTATATCTAATTTAATGAGTTTATCATTTACAAATGTTTATTATCATATATATATATAAGAAAACTTTGTAGTATAATACTATATTTTGTCACAATGATATGTATGTGAAAAGAACATTTATGTACAATTTTTTAAAAAATTTATTTAATAATGAATATAGGTGAAGCGGTAATGAATTTGTATTTGAATATTATTGAATGTGTGTCGATTATTGGATTTATGATTTATAATTTATAATTGTTTTATTTAAAGATTATATAAAAGTATGAAAAAAAGTGTCATCGTAATAATATTAATAATTATTTTAAAAAATATTTCGTAATTTTATAATTAAGTTGGTGACCCGATTAAAGATGATACTGAATTCAATAAAGTGTAAAAATACTAATATATATATGATATCTTAAATAAAAGTAATTATATTTTTGAAAAAATAATATTGGTGAGTTTAAACAAGTTTAGATTAATCATTCACAAATACAATAAACAAAAATGAAACACACATTTCAAGTCGAGTTGAGTTTGAACAACCATGTATAAATTTAATGTCGCGTATAAGTTGAGCTCAAACCCAATTCGGCCTAGAACAAAACTCCTCTATATATAATTATGGATGCAAGTAATTTTTGTAACTTTTAAATGAAAAATTTTAAATATACTAATATAGTCCACTCATGTTTCGCGTTAGGTTGATTATTTGTTTGTGCTAAATTATAGAGTAAAAATTTGGAGATTAAACATATACTCTAAGCAAAGCTTTTAAAACTGGATAAGTGGTCAAATTAGTCAAGCCACTAGTTTGTATGGTTAGATGAAATAAATCATCAAACAAAT
Source organism: Gossypium arboreum (assembly GCF_025698485.1). Lineage (NCBI taxonomy): Eukaryota > Viridiplantae > Streptophyta > Magnoliopsida > Malvales > Malvaceae > Gossypium > Gossypium arboreum. The sequence goes on along the minus strand of NC_069073.1, from coordinate 4,053,500 downwards.
CATTAAAATTTTTAAAAATATTTTAAAAAATAAAAATTGGTTCAATCAATTTTTTGGCCTGGTTCAACTGGTCTATTTTGGCTCGCGAGTGAACCAGTTTAATGCCTTTTTTCCAATCGATACCCCAATTGGTTCGGTTCAATTTAAATAACCATGAGTCTAGGTTTCTACACTTCGTACATTTGAAATTTAGTCCAACCACTTTTATTTTCAAAAATTTAATGCCTCTACTTTTTGGACTAAAAATTCTGATTTCAAATTATATATATGACCACGTAATGTTTTAATTAAAAATTTAACGATATTGACTATTTGGACTAATTAATAACATTAAAAAATTATAGGGACTCATTCATGTTAAAAAATTAAAGTATAAACAATACTAGAATTTCAGTTTTTGGTTCATTAGTTAAAGGTATTTACCTTATATCTATGTTGTGAGACCGAATCGTAAGAATTATCTATAATGATGTGTGTATGGTAGTAATTCATTCCTCTAGTATGAGTAAGTTGTACAAGAAAAAAACAACACTAGATCATATTTCACCTACATGTGAGTAAAATAAAAAATTTATATTAATAATATATTTAAAAAAACTATTTAGATACATAAAACTTATTTGACTCAATTATATACATTTAAAACATATATATTGATTTTTTAAAAGTATGCCTGTAATGTGGCTTTTCTCTGTATGCCCGTAGTGTGGCTTTTCTGTTCTTAGTTTTTTTAGGAAGTTTTCTGGCGTCTTCTTGTGTTTTGGTTCCTTTTGCGAAGATATGAAGAACATCTTAGCAAGTTTACGAATCGAAGAGGAAGAGGAAGAGGAGAGTGGAGATAAAGAGTTGTGGGAGATTGAAATAGAAGAAAACTTAACGGAGCAGGCCATTAATTTTTGTTTAGTCAGTTGTTTCCTTACAGCAACGACTATCAATTTCCAATCTATGCGCATGGTGATGGCCAATCTGTAACACCCCCTACCCGTGTCTGATGCTGGGACCGGATATGAGGCATTACTAGACTTAAACATGCACACAAACGAAAACCGGCCCTAAAATTTCATTTAATTCAAAACTATTCAGACACATGCATAACGTCCCTTATTTGGGTCTATGAAGCCCAAAATATACTTTGAAACAGTTTCGGGACTAAACCGAGAACTTACGAAAACCTGGAAAATTTCACGCAACAACAAGTCCTTCATTTTAAATATATTTCACTTTAACCAACATCCATGACTATCAACCTCAACACAAGATATTAGCACATACATGAATTCAATAACATTCAATATCATCTATTTTAATACCAACGTATCACTTGCCTACCATCATGTATGTAATGTACATTCTTACATTAACTAGAACTAGATATGCCAAATCTTATTCTCGTTTAATACCATCTTACTGTGGTTACCAATTTGTCCATTAAACATTCATGTTCAAGGAATTATTACTTATTTACATTTAATTCATGATCCATAGGTATGCATTCAACTTACCTAATGTATCACCAATCATGCACAACAAACAAAGCTAACTACCTCATCACCCCAGAAACATAGAACATGACATGATTAATTAAGCTTACAAACCATAGTGAATATAGGCCACATCCCATGGCCATATACGATAACTCAACGTAGATCAATAGGTTAGGCCAAATCATAATAATAATACATGTCATAAAACTAGCTTCCTATGCATGCCACTCACTTGATATTTCTAATATTTGAATTAATTCTCCCAAAAGTGATAGCTTGATAGTGTGATTCTACCTTCAACGATCTCTAACCCTAAGCCGACCTATCAATACTAAAGAAATGGAGAAGAAGGGTAAGCTTTTCGCTTAGTAAGTCCATATGAAATTAATAAGTAATTACTAACATGCTTTTCAAGATAAAACACTATAATTGTACAATTACACATGTTCAGGTTAAGTTATTTTATCGAGTTATAGTTACTAAATCATTTATATCTGGATCTACGAAACTCCAAACTAAGTTCTGTTAATTTTCATTGAAACTAGACTCATATACCTTTCTCTCATAAAATTTTCAGAATTTTTGAGTTAGTCAATTAGTACATTTTATTCATTAAAATTTCCCCTATTTCAGTGTTCGGCTACTCTGACCTCTGTTCACTACGAATCAATTTTCTCTCTGTAAAGAATTCAAAGGGCTATGCCATTTATTTATCTTAAAAATATACTAAATAAGGAATCTATACATGTAAATTATAACTCCTAATTATTTTTTCACAATTTTTTAGTGAATTTCTCAAATAGGAACAGGGGATCTCGAAGTCATTCAGACTCTGTCTCACAACAATTTAAATATCTCATAACATAAAACTCAATTGCATGTACCGTTTCCTCTATGTGAAACTAGACTCATTAAGCTTTAATCTCATATTTTATTCAGCCCTAAATAAATTTCCACAATTTATGGTGAATTTTCAAAGTTGTATCACTGCAATAACGCAAAACTGCCAAGGCTAAATTTACTCAATCACAACTATTATTCACTAAATCCATACAATATCATTTCAAGTATCAAGACTTATTCCTCATCATGTAATTTTCATAGTATTCACCAATACTATATACATCATATATCAAGGCTTCACACATAAGTTTAGTGTACAAACCTGTACAACTTGTAATTTAACTTAAGAACATACTCACCAATGGCTTGTCTCATTGGGACCATTATCGAATACTCCGTCAAATTACCCGTTGAACACTCGAAATATAATCGGATACACGGAAGCCCGCAGCTAGACAAACTCAATAGCCTGCGGTTTATGTAGCAAAGCTACCATAATCTCACCCATAATGAACTCGGAACGCAACCCAATGAGCTTGGGTGTTAGCATCCATAATGAACTCGGAATACAACTCAACGAGTTCGGATGCCTCATAGTTCTCACAAACTCGGACCACAACTCAACGAGTTCGGATCTCAATTTCCTAGTGACATGTCACTTGTATCCTAACCTACTCCTAAGGTTCAAACGGGCTCTTTCCTCGATCATACGCCATTGCCATTTTTCTAGTTATGCCAATATCGATGCTCTGGTGGCAACTCATATTTTTCAAGTATTCCACATAATTTGTATAATAATTCAACAACAATCATAGCATGCAACAATTCGTAAATAATAATCATCATACCATTATAAAGACATCAACAACATATAGTAATGTTACATCATTTACATAATATCAAATTATTCACATATATGTATACTTACAATTCATATAATATCATAAAATTAACATTAAAATACACATTGCATTATTAAAATCATATGAACTTACCTCGTATGCGAAAATGGTCATTTTTACCATTTTGTCCACAACTTGGTATTTTGCCGATTTTAGCCCGAATTTTGATTTTCCTTTCTCTATCCTTTCAAATATAGCCTAATCAGGACTCATATTATTCAAATCAACCCAAAATCATATTTTGAAAAAATTACAATTTTGCCACTAAACTTTCACATGTTTACACTTTTGCCCCAAATCTCGTAAATTAAAAGTCACCATATTTTCTTATGTTTTATGACATGCTGATCATTTTTCCCTTCTATATCAACATCCAATTCTCACTCTAACACGTATTTATGAACATTAGGTATTTTTACCGATTGTGTCATTTTACTCGTTTTCACGTAAAATCGCTTAGCAAAAGTCATTTATCTAACACCCAACCTTCATTTTCTATCATTAGACATCAAAATACATGCATATTATTCATGGATAAATTTTTAGACATGAACTTTAGCTCAAATTAATGGTAGAAATAAGCAGAACAAGTTACTAGAATTTCAAAAATATAAAGAACTTTAAAAATGGGGAAAAGATGGACTTAAAATCAAGCTTGGAAGTTTTAAAAACCCTAGCCATGCCTTCCATCTCCATATACGATTATGGCATGAGAAAAATGAAGAAGATGACATCTTTTTCTTAATTATTTTAGCTTTATTCACCAATTTACTAAAATACCCTTAATGAAAAATAAATGAAAACATACCATGCCATGTCCATCTTTGTCTACTAATTACAAAATGGGCTATTTACCATTTAAGGACCCCCAATTTAAAAACCCATTACTCACAAGTACTTAGTACCTTTGTAAACTAGAATACACATTTTGTAACTTTTACAATTTAGTCATTTTGACTAAATTGAGTGCCCGAACGTCAAAATTTTCGAATAAGGTTTTTGAGAAATTATTTCATAAAATCATAGACCATAAAAATATAATAATAAAAAATTTTCATCGAATTTGTGGCCCTAAAACCACTATTCTGAGTAGGCCCAAAATCGGGATATTACATCTCTGGCATCCTATAGGAGGGGTTTCTATTACTGACATTGGTGAAAAATGAATTCTTTTTCGTTTCTTTTGTGAAGTGGACAGAGATAGAATGGTTAAAGGGTCACCATGGACCTTCAACAATCATTTGCTCATCATCTCTATGTTAAAAGAGGGGGAAGACCCGCTGGAAGTGCCTCTCAATAACGCCAATTTCTGGGTTCAGATCCATGATCTACCTTCAGGCCTGTATTCAGAAAATATTGCAAGATAGTTTGGTGACTTTATAGGTTCTTTCATAGAGTATGATACAAAAACCATTACAGCAAGTCTACGGAATTTTATGAGAATTAGAGTACAAGTGGATGTCCGAAAACCTTTGAAGAGACGGAGGCGATTACTGGTTGCTAAATCGAAAGAATTTTGTGTCAGTTTTAAATATGAAAAGTTAGAAACTTTCTGTTTCTTATATGGACATCTAGGACATGGAGGAAGCTTCTGTCCGATTCGAATGTATCACGGGAGTAGAAATTTACCAATGGGATGGGATATTTCGTTAAGAGCTCTTCCTCGGCGAGCGGTGGTAGGTAGGAGTCATTGGCTTAGGGATTCCGTTACAGATTGGGGAGTAATGGCAGGGGTATCAAGATCAAATTCAGGGAGAAATTTTAGGAATCAACATATTCTTAATTTGATGTGCATTTGTGAAACAAATTTGGGGTTAAACTTGATAGGTAAGTCTTTTACCCTCCAAAAAAATAGCATTAATGAAGATGATTTTATGGACGATGGAGCAATGAATAAGGAAGGGCCTATTCTTGTCAATGAAGGAAAAAAAAAGATTGAGGCCCACTATTGTGCAGGAAGTTGCAATTGAAAGCGATTCTTCTGAAAGGCATAGGGAACGGATGAACTTTTATCAAAATGAGAAATCGGTTAAACCTGCGGAGCGGGTCATCCGAATATTATGAAAATTTTAAGTTAGAACGTCCGTGGACTGGGGAATCCATGGTCGGTCCGATGTGTTCAGCATTTGCTGAAAGAATATCGTCTCCATATTTTTTTCTTTATGGAAACTAAAATTGATAGAAGTAGAATGGAAAGAATAAGGAGAAAGTTTGGGTATCAAAATGGAATTGAGGTTGCAGCCAATGGTACTAAGGGTAGTCTTTCTATTGGTTAGACTAATGAGGCTGATATTCGACTATTGGGTTATAATGACAGTTGTATTGATGTTATGGTCATTAATAACAATAATAGACCCGATTAGCATCTTATCGGGTTTTACGGAGCTCCTGATGTTAGAGACAGAATTAGTTCTTGGAATCTACTTAGAAACCTCAGTCATAATTTTTCGGAAGCATGGGTCGTGTTGGGTGATTTTAATGAAATCTTATCTAATCAATAAAAATGTGGAGGAAGACTTAGAGAGGAAAAACAAATTGAAGCTTTCAGAGATGTTTTGGATTATTGTGGACTCACGGATCTTGGTTACCAGGGTCGTTGGTATACTTGGGCAAGGGGGAATTTTGAGTCTACCGATATTCGAGAAATATTAGATAGAGGAGTTGCAAATATCCAATGGTATAATTCTTTCTCTAATTATATGCTTGTTCATTTACCAAATTTGACCTCAGATCATTCTCCTATTTTCCTTGATTCTGATTTTTCTGCTAATGATAAATATGTAGATAAAATCAGGATTTTCGATTTGAAAAAATGTAGTTATTGGAAGAGTCATGTTATGCTGAAGTTAAGTTTTTGTGGGACTTGAATAAGCATCTTAATATTCCGGAGCGTCTTCATGCTATTGGTAAAGGTTTTAGTAGATGGGCAATAAGGATTAGAAGGGAGAAAAATGGTAAAATGATTTCTCTTAAAAGCAGATTAAATGCTCTTTACAACGCCCCTCCGAATGACGAGACCTTGGAGGAAATTATTGAAGCTAAGCTAGATCTTAATCTGGAAATAGATAAAACTGAAATGTACTGGGAACAAAGGGCCCGTTCTAATTGGCTTAAGAATAGGGATCGTAATACGAATTTTTTTCACAGTCTTGATTCTAACAAACGCCGCATGAATAAGATCATGAGACTTAGATGTGAGGATGGTTCGGTTATTACTGAGGAAGATGAGATGATGAAGATGGCAGTCAGCTATTTTAAGGAATTATTTACTAGTTCTCGGCAGAGGGATGATGATAATACGCATGAAGGAGTTTCCTCAAGAATATCTCCATCTATGAATGAACAACTATTGCGTGAGTTCAAGGTGGAAGAAATCAGAAAGGCTCTTTGGGAGATGGCGCCAACTAAAGCGCCAAGAGTTGATGGATTTCATACTATCTTCTTTCAAAAGTTCTGGCACATAATCGGGCAGGATGTAGCGAAGTTTTGTTTACAAGTCATTAATAGGGAGGCTTCACTTTATGAAGTTAATTCTACCAAGATTATTCTCATTCTCAAAGTAAGTGATGCGGATATGATGTCTCTATTTCGCCCTATTAGTCTGTGTTCGATCTTATACAAAATAACTTCTAAGACCATTGCTAATAGATTGAAATTAGTTTTGGACCAATATATTGGTCATACTCAAAGAGCGTTTGTGCCGGGCAGACTAATCTCAGATAATGTCCTTGTGGCATATAAAATTATACATACTTTGAAGAGGAGGAAAAAATGGAAGAAAAGTTTTTTGCGTTAAAGCTTGACATGAGCAAAGCTTACAATAGAGTGGAGTGGGGTTTTTTAGAAGGAATGGTGAAGCATATGGGTTTTGCGTCGGAATGGATTAGTTTGATCATGTATTGTATCTCCTCAGTGCCTTATACTGTCAATTTCAATGGGTCCTCGAGTGAGAAATTTTTCCCTCAAAGGGGACTACGTTAAGGGGATCCTTTAAGCCCCTACCTTTTTTTAATTTGTACGGAGGGCTTCTCAGTTTTATTAGATTCTGCTATTTAGACGGGCAACTTAAGAGGGGTGAAAGTTTGTAGGGGGAGCCCTGCTGTCACTCACCTATTTTTTGCTGATGACAATATTATTTTTGATGATGCAAACGATACAGGAAGGCGGGTTTTGATCGATATTCTGAAACGTTATGAAACCGCATCGGGGCAGAATATAAACCTTGATAAGTTACAGATTTTCTTCAGCTCAAATGTCTCTGATATTTCTTGTAGTCATTTGGTGCAGATGTTAGGAGTTTGGCGATTGCTATGTATGGAGAGATATTTGGATCTCCCTACGATGGTTGAGAGGAAAAAGAATGATGCGTTTCAACATATTTGTGATAGGATGAAGATGAAAGTTCAGAGTTGGGGAGCTAGACTTCTTTCTCAAGGTGGAAAAGAAGTTTTTATTAAAACGGTCCTTCAAGCGATTCCTACATACTCGATGTCGTGTTTCCTGTTTCCTAAGACGTTGTGTACGAAGCTTGAAAGTATCATGAGTAGGTTTTGGTGGCAAAAAAGTTTGACTCGAAATGGAATGCACTGGTGTAACTGGGCTAATCTCAATATCCCTAAAAATTATGGTGGTATGGGTTTTAGGGATCTTGGCAAGTTTAATATTGCCCTTTTAGTGAAACAAGGTTGGAGGTTAGTTACTAATCCGAATTCTTTATTGGGACGTATTTATAAAGCTAAGCATTATCCCCATACCTCGTTTTGGAATGCCACTTTAGGCACTAATCCGTCGTATACTTGGAAGAGTATTTTTGCAGCCAGAAAGGTTTTAGAAGATGGTTTGGGCTGGAAAGTGGGATCAGGTTCCCAAATCTCAATTTTGCAAGATTGTTGGTTACCCCATTGGGCAGGGGGAAAAATTCAGGCTACTCCTGCAAACAGCAGATTTGACAGAGTGTCAGAGCTTATTGATTATTCTACTAAGTCCTGGAAAGTGGATTTAATTAGTAAGTGTTTTACCCCTTTGGAAGCTATTGCAATCTGTTACATTCCTCTTTCGGTTTACAACTCTGAAGATAGAATGGTGTGGTTTGCTGATAACTCCGGCAGGTATACGGTTCGTAGTGGGTATCGTTGTCTTGTTGGTTCGTGGGTTGAAGACACTGTGAATACTGACTCTTCAGGAGTTTACAAAAAAATTTGGGAATTAAATCTTCCCCCAAAGATCAGAATCATTGTTTGGCAAATTACAAAAGATTATATTCCTACTGCTGTTAATCTATACAATAGACGTATTAGCTCTTCCCCAAGTTACCCCAGCTATAGTGAAGCCCTGGAGAATTTCATGCATACTCTCCTAGTTTGTGGACCTGCGAAAGATGTTTGGCAATCAATGGGGGTTGACTGGTCAAATTTCAATGAGAGTATGGATTTTTGTACCTGGATCAACTTGGTTTTTCAAGATAGAAGGCATGATTTTGGTGAAATTGCTACAACCACGGCCTGGGCACTCTGGCAAGCCCGAAATAAACGCACAATGGAGGGAAAGGGACAATCAGCCCAAGATATCTGCTCTCTTACTTTCAGTATTATAAAAGAGATGCGTGAGTTGAAAGAAAGAATACCTGCTCTAGTGAACAAAATGAATCCCATTTGGATGCCTCCTCAAGAACATTTTGTTAAGGTAAATTTCGATGCTGCATTCAGAATAACTCTTCATCAGCCATCTTCTGGTTTTATTATCAGAAATTCTAGGGGTCAGGTGATGGGATACGGAACCATTTTTAATAAGTTTGTCTTGGATTCGTTCACTGCTGAGGCTATAGCCTGCCTTCAGGCTCTGGATTTCTCTAGGGATAAGGTTTTACTCATGTGCAAATGAAGGGTGATTCTAGAACTACGATTGTTAAAATAAACCAAGTTCTTCCAGGTTTTTCAGACATGAGGACTTACATCGAAGAAATAAAGATAAAAGCAAGTTCTTTTCAGTGTATTTCCTTTCAGCATGTTCACAGACGAGCGAACATGGTGGCTCATATGTTAGCAAAAGAGAGGATGTTGAGTTCGGAAGATAGTTTCTAGGTGGATGACTTACCGGCAGTGGCAGAAGTTTACTTGGCCAGAGATCTTGCGGGCATGGCTTCTCAGTCTTGAAGGGTGCTCTGTGTGGGGTTTTTGGCTGGAGAATTTTTTGGGTTTTTCTTGATCTGCTGCTAAGATAGAAGTGGGTATTGATTTGTAATTCCATCTTTCCCACTAAGTTTTGCCGAGAGTTATGTTTTTTTCTCTGTAGTGTTTTACAGCTAAATGTGGTTTATTAGTTTTATCATTTGTTTGGTTTTTTATATTTGACTCTTTATTTTTATTTCCAATAAACCTCTCGATATTTACGCAAAAAAAAAGAACTATTTAATAATTAAATGATGGGTAAAATGGTAAAGTGTTTATGTAAAAAAAAAATTATTAATCTCAAGTTCAATTCTTAGACATTTAATTTTTTTAGTGAATTTTACGGGATTTTTTTTGGGTACAATGTGAAGGAAAAATTCCTAACTAGGCTATATGAGTCCAAGTCATTCCAGAATAATCATCATGCAATAACTGAAGAATTTTACCTGGCGGTTGCATATATATTAGCTTGCCTAATGGTTTTGAGGATGTCATTCACTCCAATCCATCTCTACCTTGTTACCCTCCCTAAACACATGTTTAATCTAGATTATCCAATCAAGTTGTAAGAGATCATTTATAACTCGTAGCATCACAGAGTGATGTCGTTCAATTGAATTTGTTTGAACAACTGAATTGCTTCAATATTATCCATCTCAACCACCATTTTTTTAATCCCTAAATTTTATGCTAATTGAAGGCCATCAAGAGCACCCTATAGCTCCGTATTGATAATAAAGCAACAACCAATATTTTTTGAAAACCAGTAATCCAAACTCTATACTGGTTATGAATTAATCCCTCTGTAGAAACAATTCCTGACACACTATTACCAACACCATCAGTATTTACCTTATGTCATTCATCCTCAAGTGGAATCCATCTGACTGATTTGTAAGTTTTGGAACGCTTCTATCTCAACTGATTCACCTTGACACAGTTGGATTGAAGGTTGTTGTCCATTATTCGGTAACTCTTTTCCAAAACACTCTCACCTTCAATGAATTCATCATTAAAAACAAAGTTATTCCTCCTTGTCCAGAGCTGCAAGCAAATAACATCAAAGAGGGTCTACAAATCATTCGTACCGCTAGCAAAATAATTTGAACCTGTCAGGTTAATCTCAATCCACTTCTCCAGTATGATAGTGAAGAATTCTTGTCTCTTATCCTGTTTGATTACAGCCAACCATGTACCCACAACTGATGTGCATAGTCACAGGATGTGGCTAATGCTCTATGTCAAATGTCTATAAACTTTACATCTAGCATCAGTAGTGAGATGCCTTCTTGCTCTGCTCTCATAGTAAGGATCCTATTTTAAAAAGCCAGCCAAAGAAAAACTCATAGCTTTTGAGGTCCTGGTAAATGCCAAATCCGATTCCATATTTTTCCACTCCTAATTGTCTCCACTCCATAAATGGAAGAATAAGCAGACCAAATTGAAAACTTAATATTTTTATCCTTGCCTCATCTAACAAAATCATCTATTTCACTAATAGAAGAAGGCTTATAAGATGCAATGCACGAAACCACAGGTGGCAGAAATATATCTTTTATCAGCTTCTAGTTCTAATTTCCACTCGATGAAACCATTTCCATAATAAAAACATGTTCAATGGGTATAATTTCAGGTTGTGTACAGACATTCATTAGAGGAGCCCGTTCCTTCACCTAAGTATCTCGCCAAAAATCAACGTCTAAATGATTCCGAACATTCCATACAATATTTTCTGATACTTTGCCCTAGATCCTATAAATACCGTTCCAAAGTCGAGAAGCATTACCCATCTACAAGATAATAGGTGCCTTGCCCTTCCACTTATATTTCGAACAAAGAACTTGAACCATAACTGCTCAGGTTTTCTGATAAGATTATAACCAATCTTCATAAGGAACCCATCATTTTGGCAATCAATTTTCCTGAACCCAGGACCACTATTTTTTGTGTCTTTGTAGAGATCCTCCCACTTGATAAGGTTTATCCCTTTCTTCTTATCAGTGTGCCCCCAAACAAAATTTCTGATAATTTTTTTCCATCTCAGAGCATACTCCTTTTGGAATGACCGTTGATTGCATGATATACATGAGTATAGCCATTAAAATTGATTTCACTAAAACAATAAAACTTCTCTGAGTAAGCCAAATCCTTATTGTTATGATAATCTCGAGATTTGTGTGCTCCAAACGGACTAAAAAGCACCTAAAAAAATTCTACGACAAAAATTATGAATTGTAATGTAAAGAAAATAAAAATAAATATAGTAAGATGAAGAAGTGTTGATAACAAATTGCAGAACGTCTAAATAAAAGAATTCAGATAAACTTGGCCTTTCAATGTCTAAATATAAAGAACGTCTAAATCCCATTTCTTTGAATTAATTATGTGGAAAATACATATGGAGAAGGGAGGAAAAAAAAGGGAGGAGCAGAAAAGAATGGAAAATAAATAAATAAATAAAAAGGTAAGTTAAAAGAATATAAAAGAAAAAAATTAAATTGCTCAAAACGAAAAAATATGGGGACCAATTATATAATTTTACTTGAAATTTTTGTTTGAAACGATGGTTTAATGTGCCACGTCAGTTTACCGTTAACGATAATTAATAATTCAATGACTAAAATGTTACAACATGCTAACGTAAGTGACAAATGTAATATTTCAAACATAAGTGACTAAAATATAATCTGAGATAAACAAAATAACTATTTTAATAGTTTACCAAAAACACATTATAAATTCTTAACATTATCTGTGGAATTAAAAACTTAAAATATTAAATCCTAAGACAAAACTTCAATTTCCTAAAAGTAAAAACTACTATTATCTTTAAAAATACAACTGTTAAAGTATTTTCATTATCAAAATTAAAAAAATTATGGTTAAAATATGTCGTAAGTACTTTCATTTTACAAATTTAGAATTTAATCTTTTTGCTTTTATTTTTAGAAATTTAAATTTTTTATTTTTCATATTTAAAATTCAAGTTCATTTCTTAAATTTATTGATTGACATTATAATCACTTTTAAAAGTTTTTGTCTACTCTTATACTACGTTTTTTTAATCTTGCTTTTGTAAGTGATTTTAGAGTTGGTTTTGTCACCATCCTCTCTAATTTGGTGGATATTTGGTTCTTTTACCGATTTATGCCCGCCGCTTTGGACCATCCAGGGTTGATTTTCTTATTGTATTTAATGCTTGCAATTATTTCTGATATATTGTACTTGAGTTATGACAAAGTCAATTGTCAACGTATTATAATGTTCTATTGATTCTGAAGCTAAAACTTTTGTTATGTTGATGGAGCTTATCCTTCAACGCTTATAACGAGTTTTTGTTATTTTTTTCTCGGAATTGTACAATTTCATTCATTGAATGAATTAATAAATTTCTCATTAAAAAATTGACATTATAATGAAAATAAATTTAATAAAATATTTTCATAATATTAACAATTAAACTTAAAATTTTAAATTTTAAATTTTAAATTTTAAATTTTAAAATTTAAATTTAAATTAACTAACATATTTCAACAAAAATAAATTCATTTATCTTAAAAATTATAATTTTAATTCACAGAATGTGTCTAGTCCGTCCACTTGCAAATCTAATCACTTTCGTCATCTATAAGAAGCCTTCATTTCTACTTTTACCCCTAATGGATACCTTTCGGTCGAATTATTAAATTAAAAACATAATGTAAGAAGACTTTAATTTCCACTTTTAGCCCTAATCTTTACCTTTCGGTCAAAATATTAAATTAAAATAAAATTGGTCAAAAACGGCACCCGGCCCCAAGAGAGCAAATTAAATGCTTCTGGAAAAAGGAAGTTTCGTTAAGGAAGAATCAGAATCCTAACCAACAAACCAATACGGTGTCGTTCGAAGCCTCTAAAAAAGAAACCTGCTATTTATGACCAACCTCTCCATCCATAACCTTAACCTCATGTTCGTTTCGTTGTTGGTTTTTTTCGTCTCTGCACTTTTTTTGTTTATCCATCCTTTATATATATACTTCAGTTTCTTTTGATTTGCTCAATAGAAGGAAAAAAAAAAAAAAGGGGGAGAGAGAGAGGTGAGAGAAGAGATGGGGTTCATTGTCGAAGGAGATGAGAGTGGCGACGTCGTTCTGGAGCCGCCACCTAATTTTTCGATGGTGGAAGAAGGCATTTTCAGATCTGGTTTCCCTCGACCCTGCAATTTCGCCTTCTTACAAACCCTAAATCTTCGATCCATCATGTATGATCTTTTTTCTTTTCTTTTTTTTTTTAAATAATTAAAAGAAGTTCTATTTCGTCCGGTTGCTTTAATGAATCGAATTTCTTATATGTCGCATTGATGATGTTTTCTTTTCCTACTATTATCACTTTTTGCATGTTCATGTTTACTGCTATATTTTGTTTTTAAAAGTAATTTCTTCTGGTTATTTTTTAGCTTTTTTTTTGTTCTTTTTGGCTGCTTGGTTGCTATGAAAAGAAAAATTAGACAATAAAAGGGATAAAAAAGGGCAGGTTGGAAGGAATAAAACGTATCTTTTTTCCTGACGTAGCGCGTTATGTTTAGTGTTCTGAAATATAATCAAAATTAAAATTTGAATGTATATGGCATTTTTATGAGCACAGATACTTGTGCCCAGAGCCTTATCCTGAGGAAAATTTGGAGTTCCTTCGATCGCATAATATCCGGCTTTTCCAGTTCGGGATCGAGGGGAAAACGGTATTTTTGCCTACGCTTACTTTCTCTGCTTTTACCGCAATTTAGAGAGCTTTTCATATGTTGATCAATGCTAGTATATAATTGTTGAATTTGAGTTGTTTGCTCTTTTAATAGATAAAATTGAATCCATTGCCAGTCTAATACTGCTTTGTTTCAAACAAATCTAGTGGACTAATATCAAAATTTCATAAGATTTTTGGGTCAGTGATTGGTGAAAGATTAAGTTCTGACTTGCTCTACACTACATATTGAAATTTGGTCAAAGGTATCATTTGTTTAGTTCTTGAACTTGTTAGGACCTTCTGGTCAAGATGAATTTTGTGCAATATGGATAAATCATAAATGAATCTAGATAGTCAAATATAACTTATCTTAAAATTGAAAATAATATCATCAAGTGTGTACATGTATTTCTATCATTAGCTGTATCTTTTGACTGCTAACAGCAAAATTGATTTTGGTTCTGTTTCGGCTTACATTATTGTTTATATTCCTTTCAGGAGCCTTCTCTTGCTTCACTCAAGGATGCCATTAGAGGGGCTCTCAAGATCTTAATTGGTACTGAATTCATAAACCATGGAACTTTTGTATTTTTATTTCTTTTACCAGCATGTTTTAACTTGATGGATATCTAACATGTTTTTATCATCTTGTTTGCAGATGTGAGAAATCATCCTGTTTTGATCCATTGCAAACGTGGAAAGGTAGTCCAAATTCAGCTATTAAATGTTAGCTTTGCTTGTGGAACTGAATTAATAAAGGTGTTGATTTTTGGCATTTGTGCGGGTTTACTTAGCTGATAAGATATTACTATATTTGATCAGTTCTGAATGAAATGGAAGCCATAGGGAAAAATCTATATGGCTTTTTTGGTGGGTTTTGTTGAGAGAAAAGATTAGTTTTATTTGCATATTGGGAACTCATTTGGCACTTAGCTTTCAGGCCATAACTACTACTGCCTTGGATTTAATACTGAAATTCTTGGTTCTATTTCCTACGAAATGAGTTCTGACTTTTTCTTTTTTCTTAAAAATAAATAAATAAATGATGCAGCATCGCACGGGTTGCCTTGTTGGTTGCTTGAGGAAATTGCAGAATTGGTGCTTGTCATCAGTGTTTGAGGAGTACCAACATTTTGCAGGCATGAAATCCAGGAGTGCTGATTTGAGATTTATAGAAACATTTGACATCGTATGCCTCAGGCAGTGTCTTCACAGCATCATATATCAGTACCAAGGATATGGTTCGAAAAAGAGGCGGTTGCTTTACGGTGAAGAGTGTACAGAAACCCCAAATAACTTCGATATGAATGAAGAATCGGCACATAACATTAACGGAAGGAATTCACAATTCTCTTTAATGGTTTGAGAAAGTTTTTTTTTTTTCTCTCTTAAAATGAAGTTTTGCAATTGCCTTATATCTATATATAAAAAAAAAAACCATTGTGAAATGATACCTTAGTTATCTTGGAGTACAACATTTTCCCTTTGGGATAGTAGCTTCTATTTTATTGTACATAGGAGGAGAAGCAATTCTGCAAATCTTGATTTAGGTTCTGTACAGCTATTACTCTAGCATAAGATCAAGTTTTGCATTAATTGAAATTATTCACCCAAAGAAACATCAAAGAAGATATTGCTCTCTCTCTCTCAAATGTCAGTCTGACGATGGTGTATTTTGCAATATAATTACAACCAGTTACTGTTAAATTATGTTTCTGCTTTTTCTTTTTCTTTTTTTTTTCTTTTTGTGCATTTAAGTGTCTCAAATATTAATTTTTAAAGTTCATATACGAACTAATTTAAAATAAAAAAAAAATCTTATTCAGACTAAATTTTTATACAACTAAGGCTGTTAAGCTGGATAGTAACATATTTAATCTGAGTTGTTAACGCAGCTCCCACATAATGGTCACCGTGTGAAAGCTTTGGTCATATTGCTG
Organism: Gossypium arboreum; assembly: GCF_025698485.1. Classification (NCBI taxonomy): domain Eukaryota; kingdom Viridiplantae; phylum Streptophyta; class Magnoliopsida; order Malvales; family Malvaceae; genus Gossypium; species Gossypium arboreum. The sequence continues at coordinate 4,037,445 of NC_069073.1, read as the reverse complement.
CCATGGATGTTTTTCTCATCGTCAGGAACGCTCCCTCGTAATATTTTACAATTTGGTCCTTGAAGAGTTAATCAATTTTGATGTTTCAAATAGATAAGTTCGTATGGACCTTAATTTCTCATTTTATACTAGGTGTGATTTGTGTTTGATTATACATATAGACATAATTAGATATATGATCATTGTTATTATATAATAGTACAGGGTATAAATATGAAAGTTGATTGATTACGAGGCAAGCAAATGAAATATGTGATAATGTAAATGGTACAATTTGAATTATGGATAATTACAAGGATTGGTAATGATATATATATACAAAAATAATGCTAGTGTGAACTTAGTAAATGGTTAGGATACGTTTAGCATGCTAATAGGATAATTTACGTTTAGCCCGAACACGTAACCTAATATAAGTCAGCTTGTGTGAGCAACATTGATATAATTTCAACTTGTGTGAGCAACCCTGATATAATGTCAGCTTGTGTGAGCAACTTAATCACTCGTGTATCCTAGTCTGTTTTACTATAGTTCCATCAGGCGATATTCATTTAAATGGAAAAGCTTGATATTGTATTGAATATGAATGTTATATGTTTATAACTTGATATGCAATATTACATTGCCTTGAGTATTAAGTGATGTATTTCATGATATACAAGTATGACTAACCTATTTGAATGTTAATGTTGGTAAGTATTGTATTTTCATTTGAACTTACTAAGCATTCTTAATGCTTACTCTAGTTGTTTACTTCCCTTGTAGATTGTCACATTGCAGAACTTATTGAACCAGATTAGCGGGGGAGCACACACTCTCAAAAGATGGTAGACATATGTTCATTTTTAAGTCTAGACATAAATTGCATTCACATTACTCTATTTAATTATTTTCGGGCCCTAAGCTAGCTTACGAAAGCTCTTTTGTTAACCCGAGAGTAGTTTTAAGACCAAATTGACCATTTGTACAACAAAGTTCCTTATGTACATGCTACAATGTCTAGACTTAAAAATGAACATATATCTAGTAAGTGTACTAAGTTTCAAACTCCTACGGTGCCCTTTGTATGCATAATCTCGCAACTTGAATTACTACCTTAGCGCAATCCTGGCTTAGTTCCTCTTAGCAAACCAAAACGTTAATCAGAACCTACACATCAAATAGTCACTTGTGAGTTCAAATGAACTTAGTGAATTTAACCCAGGTTACCTCTGAACGTCTCTTTTTGAATTCCTCAACTCGAAGATTCTGGGCCTCTTTTCAATCTTTGGCGGCTACCTTCTAATACCAACGCATACATATACACCAGCTTTCACACTTTACTATCTAATTCACTCATTAGGCAAATTTTTGATTTCTCACTCGATGTGGATCTCATTTCCTTTTTCAATAACAGTTATATTCCTCAGAAAAATATCCATACAGAACCTACCTCCGACAGATTCTCACTTGAACAGATGTTGAACACTTCGCCTAGAACTCACAAATATTATTCTTGGCGGATACTTATACTAACTAATCTTTTAAGATGAACTTTGTACGTATCCTACCTTTAACAAACCCTCATATTGAATTTGGCTACTATCAAGTTACCAGTCAGATCATAACTTAATTTGATGGATGAAACATTCTAAGTCATCCTATAGAATCCCAGAAAACCATGTTACATATCATGAGGATGCCCCATTTAGTGGACAATTTAGACTCCAGATAACATCTAAGTAGCTAGCATGAAAAGTTCTCAGATTTAGTGGATAACATAGAATTTAGACTTCTTGCATATGTAGCGCAGGCAAACCCAAGTTTGGCCAACACTTAAACCACTTATTATTACTACGAATATGCCAAGTTCTTTATACCGACGAGCTATTATGGCATATTCACTTTTCAGAAACATTGTTAAGAACTCTTTCATGAAGTACCCATAAGGCATATTCAATTTCTATCACAAGACTAACCAAACATGGATATCAACAAACTTATCCAGATCACGCCACATAGGCTGTTAATCAAATTCGCCACAAAGGTGTTATAAAATACGTCACGAAAATGCATCACAGAATGCACCACAAAGGCTTTACAAAATATACCATGAAAGCATCACGCCACAAAGGCTTCACAGAATACACCACAAAGACTTCACAGAATTCCTTGTTTACTATCTTGGCGGACTATCTTTGAAGGTACCATGGGCTTCTCCCACATGGTCTTATACATATCTTCATGTCATGATTTGTCAGTCCATTCTACATCTCATCGGAGGCTACACTATAAGTATTCTCATTGTCGTCGTGATCTTCCTGTTTGGTTAACAATGTACCTTCCCTACCGGATGCATCAAAAATGGATGTTTTACTCATTTAACATAGAATACACTTACCTAGATTCGTTCACTCACCTGACTAATTCATACTCTTCCATGTTTGATTTCACATGCATATGCAGTAACTCATATATCTCATTTGTAAACATGCAGTAACTTTTCGATACTTCACACACACTTACACTCACCAGTTGTTCGAGATGACATCAACATATGAATTTCCATTGTAAATTAACATACATAAGTCAAGATAAAGACCCATTTGAAATTCACCTTTGTTGTAGTTCGAAGTTCCAAATTCGATTATCCCTCTAGAACCAACAACAACAACTACTTAAAAGAACATGGGATTACCATTAAAACCCCATTTACAAACAATTTGTCTATATATCAATTACATACAACCCTCATACAAGACCTCCTATTCACTTTATTATATTTGTAGCGACATAAAAATTTTGCTTGGTCTCTAATTGAGGCGATTTATTGAAAATTTGAAAACTGACTTTCGATTTTATTAAAAAAGGGAGTCGCCACCGATCCTTTTTCCTAGGTGTGATCAGACACCTAATAAACCCTCTTTTTTAAAAGAAAATTTATTTTTTAAACAAAAAAGAAGGCCGAGTTTAGGTCTACGTCAAAATTCAGAGAAAAAATAGGGTTCGGGAGTCGGTTACGCACAAGGAAGGTATTAGCACCCTCGCGACGCCCAAAATTGGTATCTCGTTAAACATGTATTGTCTTAATTTTCAAAAACGCGAGTTTCAATGTAACATTTAATCATGATCCAATCAAAACACGAAAATTTTTAAAATTTCAGTTTCTTTTTAGAAGGGCGTTCCGTTTTTAACACAAGCCGATAATATTCACCCAACATAGCGATGAAATCGACAGCTTAATGTTAAATCGGTACGTTACCTTATTTATTGAAATTAAAAAATGTGAATGAAAATATTTTAAAATAAGAATAAAAAGAAAAGGAAAACTAATATCGATGTTGAAATAAGATGTGATCTAATATGCTAAATTCGCACAGACAAATAATAATAGAAAGTTAAGAATATATGAAGCACATAATATATAAAACATTAACAATGAATATGCAATAATAATAGTTATAAAACAATAATAATGCAAATGATATTAAACATGATAATAATAGTAATAATGCAAATATGAAATAGTAGTGAACACATATATATATAAAACATATAATACTAAATTTAAAAATATATATACAATAAATATTAAAAATAATAATAGTATAAAAACTAATAATAACGATATATAAATATATACATATATGTATTAAAATATATACGTAATAATAGGAATAAAGAGTATATATATATATATAGAATTAAAAATATGTACATAATATAGTTATTAAAATATTTACATAATATATACATATTAAAAATAAAAAAAATGACTAATAGTAATATTACATAAATGTATACATATATATATTAAAGATATATACATATATAATAGAACATATATTAATATTAATAATAATAATAAATTAATGAATTAATAACATAAGTAAATAAACACATGAGTAAATGAATAAATTTGTAATTTTAAAAGAATGATAAAATAATAATGGTATAAATATAGAATAGTATTATATGGAACAAAATAATGATACAAAATAATAATAATAATTTCAAAGTTTGAAATTATACAAAAATATAAATGAATAAATAATGAAATCAATGTATTATATAAAAGCGGAATTGTATAAAAGGAAAAAACCATAATAATAATAGTAGTAATTATAGTGAAAGCAAAAGTAATACTAAATATAACAATAGTGATATTAGTGTAGCGGCGTAAACAAAATTTTAGTTTCGCTTGGTCGCTAATTATGGCGATTTATTAAACATTTGAAAACCAACTTTCGATTTTATTAACAAAGGAGTCGTCACCGATCCTTTTTATAGGTGTGATCGGACACCTAATTATTTTAAAACAAAAAGAAGGCCAAATTTAGGTCTACGTGAAAGTCCGAGAGAAAAATTGGGGTTCGAGTCGATTCTGCGAGGAAGGTATTAGCACCTCGCGACGCCCAAAATTGGTATCTCATAAACATGTGTTGACTTGATTTTCAAAATACGAGTTCAATATAATATTTAATCGTGATCCGATTGAAAATGAGAATTTTAGTTTTCGATTTTTTTAGAAAGGGTGTCCGTTTTTAACACAAGCCAACGAATTTCACCCAACATAGCGATGAAATCGATGGCTTAATATTAAATCGGTACATTGCCTTATTTTTGAAATTAATTAAAACATGAAAAAAATATTCCTAAAGTGAGAAATTAAAAATAGGTGAAGGACGAAAAAAAATGATATCATTAATGAAAATATTAACATGGAATACTAGAATATTAGAATAACAATAATAATGATATTTACAAAAATAAAAATAAAAACAAATCATATACTAATAATAAAATAGGAAAAATGATATATTTGGTAATAATAATATAAAATAATAATATGTACAAAAAATATACATATATATATAGGCATATAATAAAAGTATGTAATAATAATAATAATATCTACAATAAAAGAAAATATTAGGAAGCGTACATAAAAAATATATACATAATATAAATATAATATATACAATATACACATATGATAAAAAAACTATTAATATGTACATGTATATCTATATACACATTAAGTAAAAGTACTAATGCTAACAATATTAATAATAAATATAATAATAGATATATATGCATATAATAGTAAGAAACGAAACATAAAGAATATATATATATAGCTAAATATAATATAATAATAACAATATATAAAAATAATAGTGATAACAATATAACATATATAACATGATTAATATTTAAAGCTAAATTAAATAGCAAAATAATATGAAATCCAAGGTGAATACGAAAAATAAATGAAAAAGGACCAAAATTGGATTAAAATCAAAACTTTGGGGCTAATTTTTTAAAAAAATATAAAGGAGAAAGGACATATTAGAACGCGCATAAAACTGTGGGGGACCAAAAACACAATTAATCCTCCCCTCAAAACATAACATAGCAAGAGGGACTAAATCGTAAAGCGCTACATACTTTAAGGCCAATTTTTGACAAAAAAATCATTTTGAAGAGAGAAAGAAAAAAAAAAGGGAGAAAGAAGAGAGAAGAGAGGGGGGAAAGGAAATCCGGCCAAGGGGGGCCGGTCACCGGCCGATCGTCGGTCGCCGCCCGTCGCCGGCCACCGCCCACGGTGGCCGAAAAAGGTAAAAAAAAAATTTTTCTTAACAATAGATGTATATATATAAAGAAAGAAAAAAAATAACACAAAAAAAGAAAGAAAAAAGATTCGAAAGAAGAGGAAAAAAAGCAAAAATGCAACCTTTTTATTAATGTTTCTTTTGTGTTCAAAATTTGAAGAGATTTTTGTGTTTGTCTCCTTTTTCAATCTTTGTAAAATCCCCCCTCTTTACATGATTTTTGAATGGCTTTTTATAGTCATCTTTTACATGATTTTCTATTATTTCTTTTTCTATTTTGTAGGTGATGGTGGTAGACAATGGATATCAAAAATGGGAGGAAAAATGGGGCAAGTGGGAAAGTGGCTAGGTGGCTAGGGTTTCTTGGTTTTTTTTTGGGGGGGGGGTTAGGTTTTTTTGAATTGGGTTTAATATTTGGGTTTTGTAATGCGTTTGGGTAGATGTAAATGGATCATGGGTTAAGGGTTTTAGTGGGTTTAGAGGTTTGATTGGGATTTGATGAAATCAGGCCCGGGCAATTTGGGCTTCTACAGCTGCCCCTCTTTGCTCATTGTCGTGCAACAGGAATAGAGCAAAGACTTTCAAGAAAGACCAAATTTGCCCGGTCTTGCTAGGTCTTGACTTGCTTTGAAACTCTTCTTGTTTAGTTAGTCCCTTTTCAGTCCACCGCATCTTGTAGCTTTGGTTCACTCTACTGCATCTTATGATATACGCCTTGTAGCTTCAATCTATTCCAATGTAACTTCAAGGATATGAAATTTATGGCTTCGACCTACTTCACTTGTAACCCGAAAGGTGAGATCTACAACTTCAATCTGCTCTTCTATCGCTTCAAAGAGATAAGGTTTGTGGTCTTTTCTTCTGCGACTTGAAAGGCAAGATTTGATGTCCTTGATCAACTCCATCGCAACTTTAAGGAGACGAATCGGCGTCTTCAATCGCCTTCAATCTTTATTCTCTACTCGGCATGTGCTCTGAGCTCAACTCATTTTCGCAATATGAATTGACTCTTTAAAATAGACAATAAAAGCAGAATTGAAAATAGCTCAATAGCGTGAGCCAAAGCTCAACTCACCTTCGCAATATGAGTCGATTTTTTGAAAGGCAAAATTGAAAAAGAAATTGAAAATACCTCGGCGTGTGACACGAGGCTCAACTCGTCTCTCTCTAATCTGAGTTGATTTTTTTTGACAACAAATTGAAATTACCTCGGCATGTCACGAGGCTCAACTCACCTCTCGCAATATGAGTTGAATTTTTTGAAAAATATAAATTTAAAAGCGAAATTGAAATTAACTCAACGTGCCTTGAGGCTCAACTTACCTCTCATAATATGAGTTGATTTTTGAAAGACAAAATTGAAAATACCTCGGCATGTCTTGAGGCTCAACTCATTTCTCGCAATATGAGTTGATTTTTTTGACAACAGAAATTGAAATTACCTCAGCGTGTCCTGAGGCTCAACTCACCTCTCGCAATATGAGTTGAATTTTTTGAAAAATATAAATTGAAAAGCGAAATTGAAATTACCTAAACTCGCTTTGAGGCTCAACTCACCTCTCGCAATATGAGTTGATTTTTGAAAGACAAAATTGAAAATACCTCGGCATGTCTTGAGGCTCAACTCATTTCTCATAATATGAGTTGATTTTTTGACAACAGAAATTGAAATTACCTCAGCGTGCTCCTGAGGCTCAACTCACCTCTCGCAATATGAGTTGAATTTTTTGAAAAATATAAATTGAAAAGCAGAAATTGAAATTACCTCAACGTGCCTTGAGGCTCAACTCACCTCTCGCAATATGAGTTGATTTTTGACAAACAGAAATTGAAATTACCTCAGCGTGTCCTGAGGCTCAACTCATTTCTCGTAATATGAGTTGATTTTTGAAAAATAGATTGAAACACAAAAATTGACAATACCTCAGCGTGCCCCGAGGCTCAACTCACCTCTCGCAATATGAGTTGATTTTTGAAAAACAGAAATTGAAAATACCTCAGCGTGTCCTGAGGCTCAACTCACCTCTCGCAATATGAGTTGATTTTTGAAAAACATAAATTGAACAGAAATTGAAACTACCTCAACGTGTCTTGAGGCTCAACTCATTTCTCGCAATATGAGTTGATTTTTTTTTTGAAAGACAAAAATTGAAAATACCTCAGCATGTCTTGAGGCTCAACTCATTTCTCGCAATATGAGTTGATTTTTTTTTTGACAAAAGAAATTGAAATTACCTCAGCGTGTCCTGAGGCTCAACTCACCTCTCGCAATATGAGTTGAATTTTTTTGAAAAATATAAATTGAAAAGCAGAAATTGAAATTACCTCAACGTGCCTTGAGGCTCAACTCACCTCTCGCAATATGAGTTGATTTTTGACAAACATAAATTGAAATTACCTCAGCGTGTCCTGAGGCTCAACTCATTTCTCGTAATATGAGTTGATTTTTGAAAAATAGATTGAAACACAAAAATTGACAATACCTCAACGTGCCCCGAGGCTCAACTCACCTCTCGCAATATGAGTTGATTTTTGAAAAACAGAAATTGAAAATACCTCAGCATGTCCTGAGGCTCAACTCACCTCTCGCAATATGAGTTGATTTTTGAAAAACATAAATTGAACAGAAATTGAAACTACCTCAACGTGTCTTGAGGCTCAACTCATTTCTCGCAATATGAGTTGATTTTTTTTTGAAAGACAAAAATTGAAAATACCTCAGCATGTCTTGAGGCTCAACTCATTTCTCGCAATATGAGTTGATTTTTTTGAAAGACAAAAATTGAAAATACCTCAGCATGTCTTGAGGCTCAACTCATTTCTCGCAATATGATTTGATTTTTTTTTTTACAACAGAAATTGAAATTACCTCAGCGTGTCCTGAGGCTCAACTCACCTCTCGCAATATGAGTTGAATTTTTTTGAAAAATATAAATTTAAAAGAAGAAATTAAAATTACCTCAACGTGCCTTGAGGCTCAACTTACCTCTCGCAGTATGAGTTGATTTTTTTTGAAAAGCAGAAATTGAAAATACTTCAATGTGTCTTGAGGCTCAACTCACTTCTCGCAATATGAGTTGATTTTTTTGAAACAGAAATAAAAACATCAAAATACCAAAAGATGTCAACTGGTGGAACTTAGATGTCTTTTCCTTTGATTCAGTACAGCTATCATCACATCCTCTTGCTCTACTGGAATACCTATATATGTCATGTATGATGTTATCATGATATGCACATTTTGGTCTTAAATGCCTTTATTCCTATATGATTATACTATGCGCCTTGGGCTTGTTTGTCATATGTCCTCTTTCGTCATGATTTTTGATGATCTGTGTTCATTGCTTTGACTCTTGACTTTATATTTAGGCCTTGTACCCATCCTCAAGCTTCATGAGTAATCTACATTTCTCAGATATCACTCTTTTGCCCCTGGTTGAACTTTGTCCTTGCGTTGAGGCTCTTGTACTTATCAAGTTCTTATCCAGGTAATGCTTAACATTTCTTTTGTTTAGAGTATGTCATTTCACTATTTATCATGAAAATAAACGACATAATGAGATGCATGAAAATGGTCAGGTAGGGACAAAGGGATACCTCACATTTATTTATTTCAAACGTGGCAATTAAAGAAAATTAACCAATGATAATGAGAAAGTGTCATAAAGAGAAAACGGATCGCATTTAATGGATACAGATGCTCTAGATATTCAACACACGAACTCTTCCACGTTCCTTCATCTAGAATCTTTTCGAGCATGGCTTCTTGTGTAGAAGATTTCGAGCTTTCCAAAAATGCTTCAAATGTTGTAGTCTCGTTGTTTGACCCATTGTTCAAAATGCCTTGCTCTTTAAGCCCAATTTGCTTCATTAGAATGCCCTTTCGAGTTTTCATCCTAATCTTTTGTGTTAATCAAGACGCCATTTTCGGGTTTTCACCTTGATCCCTCTCTCTTTTTCTTTTTTCTTTTCTTTTCTCTTTTTTTTTTAAGATGTCTTTTTTCGGGTTTTCATCTTGATTTTCCTTTTTTTAAGCATAATATTTCTTCACAGCATCTGAATTCACTGGATTTGGTAACTCCTTCCCATCCATCTCAGTGAGAATCAAAGCTCCACCCGAGAATGCTTTCTTTACGGCGTATGGTCCTTCCCAATTTGGGGCCCATTTTCCTCAGAAGTCCTTTTGTATTGGGAGAATCTTTCTCAGCACAAGTTCTCCTTCGTGGAATTCTCTTGGTCGTACTTTCTTGTCATGGGCCGCGATCATTCTCTTCTGGTACATCTATCCGTGACAAATTTCCTTTAGACGTTTTTCTTCGATGAGGTTTAATTGATCATATCGAGCTCGAACCCATTCTGTTTCTTCTAGTTTCGATTCCATTAAGACTCGTAGAGAAGGGATCTCAACCTCGATAGGTAGCACAGCTTCCATTCCATATACCAGAGAGAAAGGGGTTGCTCCCGTAGATGTCCGCACAGATATACGATATGCATACAAAGCAAATGGTAGCTTCTCGTGCCAGTCTTTATATGTCTCGGTCATTTTCCCAATAATCTTCTTAATATTATTGTTGGCCGCTTCAATAGCTCCATTCATCTTTGGGCGATAAGACGAGGAGTTATAATACTTTATTTGGAATTGCTCACACACTTCTTTCATCATCTTATTGTTCAAATTCAAGGCGTTATCTGAAATGATTCTTTCAGGCAAACCATATCGACAAATGATTTCCTTTTTCAAAAACCTGCAAACCGCAGTCTTCGTCATATTGGCAAACGATGCGGCTTCTATCCATTTTGTGAAGTAATCAATAACCACAAAAATAAATCGGTGTCCATTAGAAGCTTTTAGAGAAATCGGCCCTATAACATCCATGCCCCACATAGAAAAAGGCCACGGAGAAGTCATGACGTGAAAGGGCAAAGGGGCTACATGAATTTTATCACCATAAATTTGACATTTGTGGCATTTTCATGCGAAATTAATGCAGTCGCTTTCCATCGTCAGCCAGTTATATCCGAGTCTCATAATCTTCCTGGCCATAGTGAAACTATTGGCATGTGTCCCGCAAATTCCCTCGTGGACCTCTTTAAGTATTTTTCTAGCTTCAACAAGATCTCGCATCTCAAGAGCACGATCTTTTCCTCTTTTATGCAGGATGTCCCCATCAAGAACGAATCCCGCTGCCATTCTTCTGATTGTTCTTTTGTCGTTCTCGTTTGCTTGTTCGGGATACTTTTGATTCTTGATATATTCTAAGACATCATGGAACCATGGTCGTCTATTTATCTCTTTTTCAATGCTGAAACAATGTGCAGGGACTTCATGTATGCTCATTTGAAGAGGCATTATTTCTGTTTCTCTGTTTGCTTTGAACATTGAAGTAAAAGTGGCCAGGGCATCAGCTAATTAGTTTTCTTCTCGTGGAAAGTAATTAAAAGTTATTCCTTTGAATTCTTTAATCAACCCTGCCACGAGATCACTGTATTTGACTAATTTTGAATCCCTCACTTCCCAATCTCCACGGATCTGATAAATCACTAATACTGAGTCTCCGTATACCTCTAAAGTTTGGATGTTTCGTTCAATTGCTGCACGAAGTCCCATGATACAAGCTTCATATTCCGCTATGTTATTGGTACAGAAGAAATTCAGCCTGGCAGTGAACGGATAATGATTCCCTTCTGGTGATACTAAGACTGCTCCAATCCTATGCCCCAATGCATTCAATGCACCATCAAAGCTCATCCTCCATGACTTTCCTTTTGATGACTCACATTCCTTTTCTGTAATGCACATTAAGTCTTCATCTGGGAAATCAAATTTCAATGGCTCGTATTCCTCCGTTGTTCGAGTTGCTAAGAAGTTAGCTATTGCACTCACTTTTATCGACTTTTGGCTCACATAGACGATGTCATATTCTGATAGTAAGATCTACCATCGTGCCATTCTTCCTGAGAGTGCGGGTGATTCCATCATGTACTTTATTGGGTCCAACTTTGAAATTAGCCATGTCGTATGATACAACATATATTGCCTGAGTCTCCAAGCTACCCAAACCAGAGCGCAACAGTATTTTTCTATGGACGAATACTTTGCCTTATATTCAGTAAACTTTTTGCTGAGGTAGTAGATCGCCTTTTCTTTCTTTCCTGACTCGTCGTGTTGCCCCAGTACGCAACCCATTGAATTCTCGAACACAGTCAAATACAATATCAATGGTCTTCCGGCATTGGCGGTACTAACCTGGAGGATTAGACAAATCTTGTTTTATCTTGTCAAAAGCCACTTGGCACTCCTCGTTCCATTCTTCGGGATTATGTTTTCGAAGGAGTCGAAAGATTGGGTCGCATTGGTTGGTAAGTTGGGCGATAAATCGGGCGATGTAGTTTAATCTCCCTAAAAATCCTCTAACTTCCTTTTGCGTGCGCGGGGTGGTAACTCTTGAATGGCTTTTATTTTATCTGGATCAACTTTAATGCCTCTCTCGCTGACAATGAAGCCAAGCAATTTTTCTGAGGTAGCCCCAAACGTACATTTGGACGGATTGAGCTTTAGCTGGAACTTTCTCAGTCTATCGAACAACTTCTTCAGGTTCGCTACATGCTCTTCTTCCTCTCGGGACTTAGCAATCATATCATCGACGTAGACCTCTATTTCTTTATGCATCATGTCATGGAATAACGTCACCATAGCCCTCGATATGTTGCCCCAAAGATTCTTTAACCCAAATGGCATCACCTTGTAGCGAATGTTCCCCACATTGTTACGAAGGTAGTTTTTCCATATCCTCGGGGCCATCTTGATCGATTATACCCGAGAATCCGTCCATGAAAGAAAACAATGAATGTTTTGTTGTGTTATCCACCAACGTATCAATTTGTGGTAAGGAAAATTATCTTTAGGACTTGCTCGATTCAGTCACGATAATCCACGCACATTCGTACTTTGCCGTCTTTCTTTGTACCGGACTATGTTAGCCACCCATTCGGATATTTGGAGGCTTGTAGGAAACCAGATCAAATTACTTCTTGACTTCCTCTTTTATCTTCAACAACATCTCGGGCCTCATCCGTCTTAGCTTTTGTTGAATGGGCTTGCATTCGGCTTTAATGGGAGCTTATGGACCGCTACATCTTCATCCAATCTGGCATGTCCCGATATGACCATGCGAATACATCTTTGTACTCACGAGCAAAGCTATCAAATTATGCCCGGTGCCCCGAAATAGAAGTCCCAATCTTCACTTCTTGCTTCCTTTCTTGGGTTCCCAGTTTATTGTTTCAACAGATTCTTGATGAGGCAAAATCTGTTTATCCTCTTGTTTCACCATTCTTATCAAGTCGGGGGCGAGACATAGTCTTGACATTTTCTTGACTTCAAATTCTCCTAAACAAACAGCTTTCTCAAAATCGATTTCAGGACTCAGAAGCGGTTTGTTCATCTTTGTTGATATCCGAGCACCTGAAAGTTGAATGGAAAAGGAAACTATAGAGGGGCATCCAAGTATTGGAACCAACAAATGAAATGTTATGGCATGGTATGAGGCAAATGTACAGATAGGCTATGAAATGAGGAGATGATTATGAAATTAGTGATAATGCGAAAGATCGTGATAAAATGCATCTTCATTGATATTCATTTAAATGATAAAGAGTGAATGTAAGCTCTTACAAAAGAATTCTATTATATCTAAGGACACAATAAAATGTTCATGTTTGAGCATTACTCTGAAGACTTATAAACTACAAGAAGGTCCTCGGCAGTCCAATTGTTCAACATAAAACCCGGAGGACAATGGCGTATCGTTGAAACATCTTTAATAGCCTCACTTCCTTTGTTAATGACATTTATACTGACATTCTGAAGACCCCTTTCAATTAATAACAGTGTGCTTTGTATATTATCCTGTCCGGGGTATATCATTCCCACAGATGTAAATGTTTTTGACAAAGGAGGGTATGTTATGGGCTCCCATTCTACTTCTCGGCCCAAAGTTCTCGCAATCCTTCTCTCCTGATCTTTTCCCACTATTTTCTTCTTTGACGCATGTCCGGCTGGAACCTCAAACCGTATCGGGCCTTGTGGTGCACTGGCTTTAGAGCCCTGACTATTCCTTGCAAATATCTCCCTAAACCTTTTCTCGCTCGAGCTCCCCTTCCTACAGTCAGTTTGACACCCATCCTGGTATTTCTTGACAATTTTGGCGCGAATTCTGTTTCCTCGGCTGACGAATGTGGCATTGACAAATTCAAGAGATCGGAAGGAACATTCCATAGCGTCTTTACTCACTTCAATATATGGTGCGTCGGCAGAAATAGATGCTACAATGTCTTCTTCTCCCTCGACAGTGACCAAACAGCCATCCATGATAAATTTCACCTTTTGATGGAGGAATGATGGGACTGCTCCAGCAGAATGGATCCAAGGTCTTCCCAAGAGACAATTGTATGATGGTGTAATGTCCATGACTTGAAACTCAACATCGTATATATAGGGACCCACTTCTAGAGGGATCTCGATTTTTCCCATAACTTCTCGTCTTGTTCCATTGAATGCCCTTACTGTAGAATGACAGGGCTTTAGATTGGAAAAATCCATCGGCATCCTGGAAAGTGTGGCCAAAGGCATGATATTGAGTGCCGATCCATTGTCGATGAGCACGTTCGGTATTATATAGCCCTTACAACGGGTTGTGATATGCAATGCTTTCACTGAGCCTCTACCATTGGGCGATATTTCATCATCACTAAAAGAAATGAAATTATCCGCATTCAAGTTGTTCATCCATCTAGCCAGTTTTTCAACGGATACATTGTTTGCCACATAAGCTTGATTTAACACTTTCAGCAGAGTATTTCGGTGTAGTTCTGAATTCAACAGCAGAGATAATACCGAGATTCGTGCTGGCTGCTTACTCAATTGTTCTACCATGTTGTACTCACTGTGCTTGATAAATTTTAAGAATTCCTGTGCTTCCTCCTCGTCCACAGGATTTTTAGCTTCTTGTTCAGGTGCAGTTTCATGCTCATCATCGGTCACGTGCATCGATGCTTTTCCTTTCTGTTTCAAGTCACTATTCTTCTTTATCTCCTTCGAATAACATCTTCCACTACGAGTGAAATGACCTACTTCCCCGACGTTTCCAGTCATGGCTTTGGGCTTTTCATCTTCAGGTGTGACGATATTAACGTCATATTTCCATGGTACTGCTTTATTATCCTTGTAAGGGAAAGGAGACGGTACTTCAATTATCATTTTTGGTTTCACCGGTTCCTTCCTTGCATCATAATAAATTACGAATAGTCGATTGGCGCTATACGGACAACCTGACGATTGATTGTCGGAGGCATATACTTCTTTCTCATTGGTCTCTCCTTCATTAATGATCTCAATCTCCTTATTATCTATCCGGTCTTGCAGTAACCTTTTAAATTCCTCACATGATTGAATATTGTGCCCTACAATTCCATGAAAATCATAAAAACCCTGACATTCTTTTACGAGATTATCGTGCAGGCGACGAGCAATCCTTCTTAACCGATGCCTCCAGATTTTCTGCAGAGGCGTCCTTATTTCTGAAACACATCTTCTGACTTGCCATTCATCTTCTTTCCCCACTGTGTTCACATTCCTTTCAGTATGGTTAAGGAACGGGTTCCCAGTTGCATTACTGGCACTATCGAATCGTAAGATACCCGCATCAATTAGTCCTTGAACTCTCCTTTTAAAGGCTAGGCAATTTTCCGTGGAATGTCCCTGGTTTCCTGTATGGTATGCACAACTAGCGTTTGAGTCATACCATTTCGGGTATGGGGGCCTCAATGGTGCCATATAATGCGGGGATATCAATTGTTTCTCCAAAAGTTTTGGGTACAGTTCCCCATATGACACAGGAATAGGGGTAAATTGTGGTCTCTCGGAATTGGGTTTTGCTGGCCTCTACTCGTTTTGGGGTTGACCTTGGGCGGGTATTGTATTTTGTGAGAATGTGGCGGTTGGGCTCGGGTTACTTGTGGCGTAAACGGGGTAAGAAGAGTAAGGAGGCGGTGTTTGGTAATAAAGGGTTTGAGGAGGGTAATAAAAATTCGAAGGTGGATAATTTCGAGGTCGGGGTTGGTTTGGATATGGGTTAGGGGCATAACGACTTCCCATTCCCACCATGTGGGTTTCTGGTTCTTTCTTCTTCATGGGCGCTGCCCTTCTTAAACTTTCTTGACCTTTCATTCTACCGCTCTTGACAGCATTCTCTATAAGCTCACCGGATATTACAATATCCGCAAAGTCTTTCGTGGCACTTCCCACTAGTTTGTCATAAAACGGTGCTTTCAAAGTGTTGATGAAAAGAACGGTTATCTCCGTTTTTGTTAATGGGGGTTCCACTTGGGCTGAGACATCCCTTCATCTCTGCGCATACTGTCTAAAAGTTTCTGATGGCTTTTTCTCCATCATTTGCAAAGTCATCCGGTCTGGCACCATACCCGATACATGCTTGTATTGCTCACAGAATGCTAATGCCAAGTCCTTCCAAGATCGGATCCTTTCCCTACTAAGCTGGTTGTACCACCGAAGAGCCGATCCTACTAGACTATCCTGAAAACAATGTATGAGTAGCCGGTCTTCATTCACGTAACCAGTCATTTTTCGACAAAACATGACAAGATGCGCCTTTGGACATCTCGTGCCATCGTATTTTTCAAAATCAGGCACCTTGAACTTCGGAGGCAGAACTAGATCGGGCACCAAACTGAGCTCTTTGGCACTTAGTGCAGAGAAGGCTTCAGTACCCTCTATTGCTTTGAGTCTCTCCTCTAAGCTCCTATACTTCTCTTGAGCCTCATGATCGTCCGTTCTCAACCTGGCTATTTCTGTTGGACCGTCTAAATCTGGAACAATTGGATTGGCAGGATTAGCCCCAAAATTTGATATGAATATTCCTTGCCCTAAATGAGTATGTGGCACCAGCCGTTGCTCTGGGTCTGTGGGTTCTCCTTGGGTGTACCCTCTTTGTGCTGCGCAGGCGTGTGATGGAGTGAATCTGGGGGGATAGAGTGGGTCTTGATTGTGATTAACTCTTGATCGAGATTCCTCAATGTCAGGGCTCTGCATGGGTCCCTTTCCTTTAACTAAAGCTGACATCATCTCTATCATCTTGGTCATTTGATCCTTCTATTCGAACGATTCTTCTCGTGATCTCACCATTAAGTCTCTCGTCTCTTGCTGTGATCTAGCCAACTGCTCTTGTAATTCCTTTTGAATTCTCTCCATCCTTTCAATCCTTTCATTGAATTCGGCCTCCATTACTCTAGTTTGTCGACGCGTTCTATACGAATGACGTGGTTCCAGTCTTGTGGTATTGCAACTGCGAATTGTACGTTTTAACCTCAGCGAACGAGTATGGGATATGCAATAAATGAATGGATGCATGAATGAAAGCATGAATGTCAAATGAATGTCAGTCATGAATGAATATGCAAAAATTTGGTGTTAATTTCAAGATAGCCCCTATTTAGGCATTTCCTTAATCAAAGGAGTCTATTACACAACGTTTCGGTCACTCGTATAATTGACTCCTTCATTAGAAACCCGTTTTTGGCGACCAATCTCTAATCAACACCTTCCTAACAAGATGCCTTCTATGCATGATGAAAAATAGAAATACAGACAAACGACCTTGGTTAGCGCAACACATATAAACAGAGAAAAACTGTGGAAAATCTAACAAATTAAGCTACTTGGTCCAGTGGACTCGATTCCCTTGCTTAGAAAGCACAAATGTAAAAGAAATAGAAGGTAAGATGTGCTTTTCCCGTGTACTTATTTCGGTGACTACTAAACGAACGGAGGTTTGGCACGGCTCTAGTTGGATGGTTCGTATGGTTCACTATATGCGGTTTTGGTTCTAGATGGGTACTCGAATCGTCTGCACTATCATCTACTAAGATTAGTATAGAGCATCGGTCATGGCCCATCATAGGCTTACGAGTTCAATTCGAGGGATTACATTTACTTATGCCTATGCGGAGGGACAAGTTAACTCACGAAAGCATAAGTCATATGTAACCCGAAAGTATTCACTAGCTTTGTCTTGGAGGAACGAGTTAACTCACGAAGGCGTAGCGTTTACTTTCACTTAACAGGGACGGAGCCCGGGTATAGAGCTCATGTTATGCAACAAAAATGCACGTGCACGGTGTGTGGGGAGAAACTTGCAAACCTTTACGTTTTATTTAAAAAAACTAAACCAAAACTAAAATCACAAAAATTTAAAGCTGAAAAACAACCGGATAAAACAAGTTAGAATACATACAACACGATGCAACTGCATGATTTTTTGAAAACAAAAAATTTGAGAATCACGACTAAATGTTAATTTGAACAAGGAACTTTGAAAATTTTGACAACGCGAGTTTAATTCGACTCGACTCTCAAAAAGGATCCCGAGTGGAGTCGCCAAATATAGCGACGTAAAAAATTTTAGTTTAAACGGTCGCTAATTGTGGCGATTTATTAAACATTTGAAAACCAACTTTCGATTTTATTAACAAAGGGAGTCGCCACCGATCCTTTTTTATAGGTGTGATCGGACACCTAATTATTTTAAAACAAAAAGAAGGCAAAATTTAGGTCTACCTGAAAGTCCAGAGAAAAATTGGGGTTCGGGAGTCAGTTACGCGCGAGGAAGGTATTAGCACCCTCGCGATGCCCAAAATCATGAACATGTGTTGACTTGATTTTCAAAAATACGAGTTCAATATAATATTTAATCGTGATCCGATTGAAAAATGAGAATTTTTAGTTTTCGATTTTTTTTTTAGAAAGGGTGTCCCGTTTTTTAACACAAGCCGACGAATTTCACCCAACATAGTGATGAAATCGATGGCTTAATATTAAATCGATACATTGCCTTATTTTTGAAATTAATTAAAACATGAAAAAAATATTCCTAAAGTGAAAAATTAAAAATAGATGAAGGACGAAAAAAATGATATCATTAATGAAAATATTAACATGGAATACTAGAATATTAGAATAACAATAATAATAATATTTACAAAAATAAAAATAAAAACAAATCATATACTAATAATAAAATAGGAAAAATGATATATTTGTTAATAATAATATAAAATAATAATATGTACAAAAATATACATATATATATAGGCATATAATAAAAGTATGTAATAATAATAATAATATCTACAATAAAAGAAAATATTAGGAAACATACATAAAAATATATACATAATATAAATATAATATATACAATATACACATATGATAAAAAAAACTATTAATATGTACATGTATATCTATATACACATTAAGTAAAAGTATTAATGCTAACAATATTAATAATAAATATAATAATAGATATATATGCATATAATAGTAAGAAACGAAACATAAAGAATATATATATATAGCTAAATATAATATAATTAATATTACATATATAACATGATTAATATTTAAAGTGAATTAAATAGCAAAATAATATGAAATCCAAGGTGAATCTGAAAATAAATGAAAAAGGACCAAAATTGGATTAAAATCAAAACTTTGGGGCTAATTTTTAAAAAATATAAAGGAGAAAGGACCTATTAGAACGCGCATAAAAGCTGTGGGGACCAAAACACAATTAATCCTCCCTCAAAACATAACATAGCAAGAGGGACTAAATCGCAAGCGCTACATACTTTAAGGCCAATTTTGACAAAAAATCATTTTGAAGAGAGAAAGAAAAAAGAGGAGAAAGAAGAGAGAAGAGAGGGGAAAGGAAATTGGCCAAGGGGCGGTCACCGACGATCGTCGGCCGCCGCCATCATCATGACCACCACTACAGTGGCGGAAAAGGTAAAAAAAAAATTTCTTAACAATAGATGTATATATATAAAGAAATAAAAAAAACAACACAAAAAAAGAAAGAAAAAAGATTCGAAAGAAGAGGAAAAAAAGAAAAAATGCAACCTTTTTATTGATGTTTCTTTTGTGTTCAAAATTTGAAGGGATTTTTGTGTTTGTCTCCTTTTTCAATCTTTGTAAAATCCCCCCTCTTTACATGATTTTTGAATGGCTTTTTATAGCCATCTTTTACATGATTTTCTATTATTTCTTTTTCTATTTTGTAGGTGATGGTGGTAGACAATGGATATAAAAAATGGGAGGAAAAATGGGGCAAGTGGGAAAGTGGCTAAGTGGCTAGGGTTTCTTGGTTTTTTTTGGGGGGTTAGGTTTTTTTGAATTGGGTTTAATATTTGGGTTTTGTAATGGGTTTGAGTAGATGTAAATGGATCATGGGTTAAGGGTTTTAGTGGGTTTAGAGGTTTGGTTGGGTTTTGATGAAATCAGGCCCGGGCAATTTGGGCTTCTACAATTAGTAATAAAAAAATAGCTACAAAAAAAAAATAACCATGACAATAACGAATAATAGTAATAATAATAATAATGAAAATAAGGATAATATTAATAATACATTAAAATACAATAGTAAAGTAATAACAACAGTGATAATAATATATGAGTGATACATAATAGAAAGAGTACAAAAATATAGAAATAATAATAGTAATAATATAATGATAATAGTATTAGAGAAACAAAATGAATATGAATGCAAGTATGACCACAATGCTAATAATATGTTAAATTAACTAACTTAAAACGAAGATAGCAAAAGTAGTAAAAAGGATTAAATCAAAATCTAAATAAAATTTAAAAGGGGGAATTCGGATAAAAACAGGGGCAGAGGACGAAATTGAAACACGCCTGAGAGCTAAGGGACCGATTGGGAAAATATTCCCGGGCCTTATACGCTGCATTTCCTCTGTATACCACTTCAAATGGTCCGAGGACCGAATTGCAACGGGGATAAAATTACTTGGTCAAATTAAAAAAGAAAGGAAAATAAGAAGATTAAATTAAAAGAATAGAATATTCGGAAGGACCGCAGTCATAAATATCCCATCAAATGCAAAACACGCGGATCCCCCTTAGCCGGGTCGGGTCGCACACGGGCACAGTCCAAACGACGCAGTTTAAGCGTTAGATACCCAGGTGTAAAACGACACCGTTTTATCCATAGTATTTAAGTTTTTTTTTTTTTTGCTTCATTCTTATTCAAACAAAAACAGATAATACCCCATTCCCTTTTCCCCCTTTCGGTTAGGGTTTCTAAACCCATTTTTGCCGCCGTCATCGTGGCTCTTTGAAGCCGCCGAGGCTTCCACCGTCGACAGTGGTCAGGGCCACCAAGATCCAGGTGAATTTTTCTTTTTTCTTTTTTATTTAAAAACGATTTATAATGAAAATAATGAGATTAAATCAAAAGAAAACAAAAAAAGGAAAGAAATAAACTAAAGGAATAAGAGAAATAGAGATTAAAATCAACCTTTCTTTCTTCTGTTGTTTTGCTTTTTGATTTTCAATATACTTGTCTAACAGTCTTTTTCTTTTTTTCAAAACAGAATAACCAAAGAAAATGAAAAAAACCAAAAATCCCTCCTCCCTCTTTACATGGTAAATTCGGCTTTTATAGCCGTTTGTACATGTCATAGCTTTTTCTTTTTTACTTTTCTTATTTCTCTGCCTTGTTACTATTCAATCACTGTTTTGTATTGTCTTGCTTTTGCTTGCTATTGTTTCTTTGCTAATTTGGTCTTCTTTTGCAGGGATGGCAAAGGGTGGTTGAAGGCAGAAGGCCCTAGGTGCGACGCACCTAGGGTTTGAAATTTTAGAATTTTCTTTTCTCTTTTTTTGATTTGGGCTATTGGGGTTAGTTTGGGCTTGGTTGGTGTTTAGTTTTTTTAAAGGTATTGGGTTGGCTAATGGGTTTAGCTAATGTTGGGTCTAGGTTTTATTGGGTAGTTGGGTTTTGGGTTTTATATAAACGGGCCAAAATTAGCCTACAACAATATTTATGTCTTTTAACATCTTTACTTTTTCAAAATTATAACATACACTTATCAGGAGGTTGAAACATCCACCAATTAACCCCAAAACCCTAGCTTAAAGTTTAACGAAGAACAAGAGAATATTTGGGTTTATGAAAAAGAACCTGAATGGAGAATAGAAGTAAGAAAAGTCATCTTAATGTTCCCTTCTTACCATATATATATTCAGTTCCTTTTAGTGAATCTTGACAAATGTTAAATGCATATAGAAATTGTCCCTTCAATGCCCAACAAAGATTGAGAGAAATATAAAAAGAGAATCCGATGCAAATGTTATTTGGCTAGCCAATCCATTCAGTTAACTCCAAACTAGACATGTTACAAAACCCACTTTGCACATCGTTCGAGCAAATCAAACGTACAATACATTTAGCAGTAACTCTCATAAGTCATACTCTTGAAGACGATCTAATCTCTCAATATTTTCTCATACATTTGATGTGTGTCAAAACAGGTAACCTTCACATCTATTTGCCTCTTTATTGGATCTCTTCTATGCTGTCATTGTTAACTTTTCATTTGACTGTTAACTTTCAAAATTTATGTATTATTTTTAATGTCTTATTTGTCGCTTTCCTCTCTATTTGAAGTTTTTTGAATTATTAAAAAAAAAAGAGAGAAAATGAATATTAGCAATGTACTTTTACATGTTTTATATTTATTTTAACTATAAACCTTATTAAGTTCTTTTTCTTTTGGACCAAGCCGTCTATCCATCCAACCGACCAATCCAATCCCAAGAACAATCATCAAATCTTAATGAAATCCAAATGCAAAACCTAAATGAATCTAATTGCTAAATTCAAATATTAAAATGAATAACAAAAATACAAGTGAATCTTGTTATCATGATAATGAGCCAAAATTTATATTATTACTTAAGAAAACAATGAAGTAATTGTCAAGACTCTTTTCATTCACAAGAACAGATGTAGATGTTTGTAGTCAGAAAACTGGAAAGCAAATTGATTAGCTCTTGAAATGACATTACCTACGACAAGGATTTTAAACAACTACTAATTCTAATCAAATTTGATCAATAAATTGCAGTGAACTTATTCGATACTTGAACTAAGTTGAAATCATGAAATCATCTTTGGAAGGGTTTTACAATCATCCCGACCCAAATAAGATTAGACTCAAACTACAAGGGTTCTACAATCATAGACCCAAATAAGAGTACACTTAAACTGCCAAGGGTTTTACAATCATCCCCGCCCAAATAAGATTAGACTCAAACTGCAACTGCAAAACAATGAAGACAAAATCTAGATGTTAATCTCAAAATTACACATTAACTTTTTAATATAAACATCTATTTGATTCAACTATATACATCACCGTTTCCGGCACAACCGTTTTTTAAGGTTACTAACCCCATGAAACCATCAAACCCAAGCTCTTCTTACTTTGAAAATCATCTTAACAATCCCAAACTGAAAACATCCAAGCATTTCAACTATCACACTTCTCAATCAATCATAGCTACAGCAACTAAAACCTATTTGCTAATGCCAACAGGCAACACATAAACAACCTACTATAAGTCAGCAACCATAAGAATCAGTCAAATAAGAAAGCAATCAAATTTAAATGCTTAAAAGAGAAGAAACAAAAAAAATAAAACAAGCACAACATATATTGCACAAACACTTCATTAGCATTAAATGAAGAAGCTATAACAACACCATTCATCATCGACATCAAATCAAGGGGGACCCTTACAAGAATAATCCAACTTTTTTCACCCCAACCCCTTTCTCATTCCCATCTCGACTGCTAGCGTGACAAACAATTAAAAGATGAAAAAGGAACCAAACCCATATTTCGAAACATCACAAAACATCAAAGCTTGACGAAAAACACATTTTTTGGGTTTTTTTATTATCACTTTTTAAGGCTACCCCTAACACCAGGACGAGGCTTGGAAGGCTCAACCACATGAACAGCATGTAGATTCACAAGCTTTGACTCTTCAAAGGGAACCTTGGGATGCTTGGCATCATGATGAATCTGCATCGACTTCAAATCTGGAGCTGTTATTTTGCAATGAGGACACTCGTACTTAGCATGTCCACCTTTCTCCACACCTGAACGGTCAGCTAATCCGGCCTTGCCGCCGCCTCTATTGGTTGTGGCGGCGTCGATCTTCGCTGCTATTTCCTTGGCTGTGTGCTTCTTTGGCTTGGCTTTGCCAGTCATGATTGATTGATCGAAGATAAAGATGACAGAAAGAAACTAAGGAATCAAAAACCCTAAGTAAAAGGGGGGCGTGGACTAAATGTTGGAATTAGTGAGGAAAAGGGTGAGAATTTATAGGCTTATCTATTGTTTGTGCATTCAGTGTTTGTGGGCTTTAGTTTTGTGGGTTTCATTTGGTGACCCAGCATTTAGATAAATTATTTGTAGTTTTTATAAGAATGGTTAATTTGTGTTTTGCCCCTTCAACTTCGTTATTTGTAGTTAATCGGTATCTAGAATTTTTTTAAATTACTTAAACTTCAATTCTGTAATGCACTTTGGTAGGGTTTTTTACCCAATTGGGTTAAAAAAAAATTTAAAATAGGGTGTCAGATACATTATTTACGAAAATGGGTTGTTTTTTGGGTCGAGCCTACCGACAGTATGACCTATTTTTTTTAATAATATAATTTATTTTTTAAATATTATTATTTTATTATATTTTAATAATTTTAAATTTTTAAAATTCATCGGTCAAAACAAGGTCGAGCAGGACTGGAGGTGCGACTTCGATCGCTCCTGCTGAGAGGTCGACTCCTGCTGCCTCGCCACGTGTCCCCCCCCCCACCCCCATGCCACCTGTAGAGACAGAGAAAAAAATAAAATTTTGTAATGGGGACCATATAAGCACCGGTCCCCAATTTTTGAATCTGCAAGAGAGAAAGAAAAGAAGAAAAAGAAGAAGAAGAAGAAGGAGAAGGAGGAGAAAGAAGAAAAATGTTAGTAATTTTTTATAATTATTTTAAGATTAAAATGTTAGTAGTTTAGTGTTATGTGATAATTTTTAGTATTTGTAATTATTTTAAAATTAAAAAAATTACATTTCTAAAAAAGTAAAATATTAGTAATTTAAGAGTGTTATGTAATTATTGTGCTTGAATATAGTTTATTAATTGCTAATTTTTGTTTTTGTTTTTAATACTACTTGTCAAGTCTTGCTTTATTTGTTTTTTAATTTAAACTTTTTTTTGTTGAATTTTCAAGTCCATGATTTTTGTTTTACTTTTATCTAACATCTTATTTTGGTGTTTTAATTTTTTTTAATCTAGTTGGGTAAAAAACCCCATTATTTTGCCATTGATGCTCGATTTTGATAGCTTGATGGCAGCCTCCCTTTTAAATAAATATATAAAAAAATCAATATTTTGCCAGTTATTATCCATTTTTGGATTTACTTGGAATCAATATTTTTGTATTTTATTTTAAAAAACTTTACTAGCATTCACTTCATTGTTAACAAAAAGTGAGAAATATAGTGGCTAATACATTCTAAAAGTAAAATAAAATTTATACCTATGTAAAATGTATAAACTTGAGAGTTAATCTTTTCAAATATTCTTAAATTATAATTTAATTTAATTTCAAACTTTTAAAATTAATTAAATTTACCTATGTAAAGTGTTAAAAAATAATTCTTTTAAATTTTATAAAAATTAATCAAAACTTAAGGAAAAATAAAATATTTTTAAGAGTAAAATAGACTATTAATAAATTATGCTTATATTTTAACTTGTATAAAACACATAACAAGAGAATTAATATATATTAAAGAATTAAACACATTAATATAAATGATATGTTAAAATGCATTTGGCTTTATGATTGGAAGTAATGTAGTACTTTATGGTTGAATAGATGCATAATTGACTAGTTGAAAGTGAGTATATGAGAAATAAGTTACTTTGAATATGGAAAGATGTTGAATAAACGATCTAAAGAGAGTAAGAAATAGAATTAAATAATTACGAAGAGAGTAAGAAATTTTAATGTAATTTTAATGTAATTTTGATATAATGTAAATTTATAATTTTATTTATTTGATAATTTTAATTGCGATTTGCGACAAATGGGTTCGTTGATTGATAATGAAAATAAGGGTCACATATCGAGTAACATTAATGAGATGGTAATGAAAATTTTATTTGATAGTCACATTATTTGTTGAATGAAATTATTTCGTAAATATAATAATCTCAGGTCGAGTACCGCGTATTGAGGGGTCGTATTTATAATGTAGGGTTTCAGCCGGATGAACGCGTAATACCGTTCTTAGAGTTAGCGGGGTTCGGATCAGCAGCATTGATCTGGACTTTTGATCTGCGATATGACTTAATTTCTGCTTTAGTCGAGCGATGGCGTCCGGAGACGCACACATTTCATTTGCCGTGCAGGGAGTGCACCATAACTTTAGAGGACGTTGCAGTACAGCTAGGGCTCCCCATCTACGGGAACGTGGTCACGGGCGTAAGTTCGATCTCGAAGCCGGCTCGCCTTTGCTACGAGTTACTTGGACACTCCCCAAGTGAGGGGAAATTTGCCACATTGCGGTTTTCATGGCTAAAGGCCAATTTTGAGCATTTGCCCAATACTGCCACTGAATTGGAGGTTATGCAGGCCGCTCGAGGTTACATTATGCACCTTATAGGAGGTGTACTCGTGCCGGATTCACACGGCAGTGAGGTCAGTTTGATGTACCTACCGCTACTGTCTAATTTGCATAACACGTGTTCATACAGTTGGGGGTCTGCAGTGTTAGCCACGCTGTACCGCGAACTTTGTTGGACGACAGATCCTTCTGCGATAGACATAGGCGGATGCCTTATACTGCTGCAGTCTTGGGCACTTTATCGGATGCCATTCTTGGCATCCATTAGTCACCAGCCATATATATTTCCACTTGTTAATAGGTAATGAATCTTTACACGTTATAGCAATTAATTGAATTTTTTAGGTTATATTGTTCTAACAATTTGTTTCCGTAGATGGAGCCGGGTATCGCAAGGTCATACACGGTTCTGATATATCGTCTGATGATCGAGAATCATTCTGGGGAGGGGGTAGGTTTTTTCAATATCAATTTAATTTCATTATTTTTATCTCACTCAACTCACGTTAATATGAAAATGTTATTAACTGTGCAGTTCATTTGGATGCCGTATTATGTTCTTAAGATTATGGCCGTTATTCCCTCGCATGCATACGTCCACTCAAACTTATGGTGCATTAGCGCACCCCTTATCCATTTTCAGACGGTGGAGTGGTATCATGGCGATCGAGTACTCCGACAGTTCGGTTGTATACAATATATCCCGACACAACCAGTACGATTGCCTACAAAGCTTCATGGCATGACTAGAAGGGGGATGCATTGGGCAGATTGGGGAGATGTGCATGAAGAGTATGTTACGATATGGAACAACCGGTTTGGTAGGATACCTCCGATGGATCGTTGTTTGGATCTACGACCCTCGACCACGATACCTACAAGTGGTACTATGAGAAGGGAAACCATTTTTATTTGGTGGGCGGTCGATGGTAGTTCCCCCCATACGACACGGATTGGGCAATATTTTCTAGATCCGCATCATGCACCAGCTCGGAGCCAGAGCCAGAGCCAGAGCCGGAGCTATACTCAGGGACTAGTTCTTATCATCCAGATTTGGGGGCCGATGACTATTTCCCGGGCTCTTGACCCGTAGATATTATTGATTTTGATATCTTCACCAACGCCACATCTCGCACTCTACTCCTCCCTACCATATCCACCACCGTACTCTACTCCTCTGGCCCATATCCGGGCGTTCTCTCTCCACCGGCTCGAGTTCATCAGTGGCATTTGAAACATTCTCTACACCCCTACATATGGACGAAGAGAACGTTGATCGTCAGAGTCGCCCTAGCGTGAACGTCGAGCTTTACAAAGATATACCCCTAGAACCACACCATCAAACCATCAATTTTAAGGGTTTTGTAATATATTGAAAGGATAAGGTTATTTTTTACCCATTTTCACAACTTGTCGTTTCCAGTTTGCATTCTTATAATCTTAATAGAAGTTAGCCGCGATTTGCCGTATACAGTAAACGGATCTCCATGGCACACCAAAACGCCTAATGGCGCAACTCGTATTTATTTATGTAATGAATATTTTGGCATTTTAATTAACAATTTAATTTTTTTACAATTTAAATAGTTAACTTTGTATTTATGTAATGACTTTTTTGCCATTTTATTTATCAATTTTATGGTTTTTTTATTTATTATCTAAATAAATAAACTTTATACTAACTATGTAAGTCAAATTAGATTAACTGCAACAAATTGTTGACAAATTTGCGATTCAATCCTTTTAACATGTCATGAAACTACATCTCAATTTCTACCCGATTGCGACGATTGTCCAACATGGTAGTTTCGGAACGGGCATTTACTTCGATTATGACCGGCTAATCTGCATACGCCACACAGCTTTCCGTCAGATTTCTCCCTAATGTCTATTTCGTTACGAATTCTGGATGATTGTGGACGACCTTTCGGGTTCCTACGTAACCCTTTATCTGGAACAAGCTCGAAGGTCGTCGGAGGTACCTCCCAAGTAGATAGGTCAGGAAGCACGGGGAACTCGTTCTCCCATACACGTAACGTGCGTGCAAGGGTGTACACTTCATCGATAAAATGTTCTACATTGAGTGAGACTTTAGCACAAGCTGCTACAACATGTGCACATGGATAATGAAGTGTTTGAAACCTCCTGCAATCGCATCGTCTATTTCGAAGATCAACTCCGTAGGATCTAGGTGGTATACCGGGTCGACGACCGATAGTCTCAGTAACTCGAAACGTTTCATTACGTCGTGAATATACTTCTACAGTCATTGACCTCGCCATTCGACGGTTTGCAGCAATTGCATCCCTGACATCTTCTACAAACACGTGTCCTACCTCCATTTGGTTAACTTGTTGTTGACCCATTCTTGGCATTAAGGTAGCCAACTTTGTAGAATGTAGGTGAGAAGATGATGAAATTGGAAGATGTCGTGTTTTTAACAACACGTTGATCCCCTCCACCAAGTTTGTGGTCATTTGACCATAACGAAAGCCCTCGTCAAAACTTTGAGTCCATTGCCACGGCTCCATAGTACCCAACTACTGTCGGAAAGATGTGTTTGTTTGACCCTCCATGTCGCTCTCAAGTCGAGTCATTTTTTGGCTAAAAATGTGTGGCTCTAACTCGTACGCTGCATATGTATTAAGAAAAGATAAGTTACAACACTGCCCTAAAACATTAAAACTTATATTGAAAAGATAAGGCAATCATTTACCCATTCTCACAACTTGTCTCTTCCAGTCTGCATTCTTATAATCTCGCTGGAAGTTAGCCGCGATCTGCCGGATGCAGTAAACGGATCTCCATGGCATACCGGAACGCCTAATGGCAGCAATTAATCATTTCCCTCTATCAGAGATGATGCAAATATTATCGTTGCTAATAACATACCTCCGTAGGTTGGTAAGGAAGAATTCCCATGATTCCACGTTCTCCTTATCGACGATGGCAAATGCTATCGAAAGCACGTTCCTGTTGCCGTCTTGAGCAATCGCAAGAAGTAGGATCTGTGTATATTTTCCATATAGCCAGGTCCCATCTACTTGCACAAACGGCTTGCAGTGGGGAAATGCGCACACACATGGATCAAACGTCCAGAACATTCGATGAAAAATTCTTTTTCCCAATTGTAGTTGGTCATCTGGCCCGTAATAAGGTCGTGTCTGCAACTCAATGACAGTCCCTGGCACGTACTCCCTCATAGCGGCTATCCATCCCTGTAACTCATTGTACGATGCATCGAAATCTCCATACAATTGTTCCATTGCCATTTGTTTAGCTATCCATGCCTTTCGGTATGATACTTGATACTGGAATCGTACCTGCATTTCGGCAATCAGTACTGAAACTTTAATGGTAGGCATGTCTTTCACCATTGGCATGATGCACGTACAGATAGTTTTGGAATCAAGTTTTCGATGATCTTTTGTCATACGTGTTGAAATGCATGTGTGAGGCCCAACAAATTTTCGTATCTCCCACATCTGCGACTTCTGGATAAATGCAGCTCGTATCCGCCAATTGCAGCCTTTCGCCGACCTCCAACACTCTCCAATGTATAATGTCGGTTTAGACGTTACAACTTTATAATCTACTGATATATTCATGCTATACCGCTTAATGGCAAAAACACATTCTTCCTTACTTTCGAATCTTTGGCCTACGAACAACTCCTCAGAATCAGAATATACAGCTATCCGGTGAGCAGGTAGTATTTCAGGGTACTCTGGAAACTCAGCTGCGTGCGCTGCATCGGGGTCCATCCGAGACATGTGTACCCCAGGATTATTGTGTATCGCAATACGACGAATCTGGTTCCCGACTGAAGACGCGTTAACGTTTCTATCATCATTAACGCCTTCGTTATCAATATCATCCGGGACCTCGTCTACGTCGGGATCACTCTCACTATCGACTTCGTGATAAGAAGGATCACTACTATGGTATACATCATCACCAACCACATCAGTCTCAAGTGTAGCATTAAGATCAATGTCGATCCCGTGTATAGTTGATTGGCTATCAACGTACGATATCGGAACCACCATACACGGCTCTTGAGCTCTATCTTCTTCACCTAATGAAGTGGGATCTTCAGTTGCCTCTATACCAGCTAACTCAGCAAATAACTGAATCGGTGCATTTTGGTTGCTTCGAGTCCCACAATAAAGAGCGACCATTGTCTCCACGTCTTCATCGTCTACGACTTCCATTTCGGTGAATTTTATGGGATCCGTCGAAACTGGAAACTTGTAGAAAAGTTTCGACATCCTTCTCCCACAACGTTTATAAATTTTTTCACTAATTTTTTCCTTCATATCATCAAATGAGATATTTTTACTAAATCTCATTGCTACTTGTTTGCGACATTCAAATATACATCCCACGGTTGTTGTCAAAATTTCTCCATCGAAAAAACACATACAAAAATTGATTCTCCATCTTCAATACTAGATCATTAAAAATTTTCAAAATTTTCAAAACAGTTTGAATACAAAAAAATACATAAAATTTTTAATGCAAAAATTTTCATTCATAAGCTAACAAAATTAATAACCTAACAAAA
Organism: Gossypium arboreum; assembly: GCF_025698485.1. Lineage (NCBI taxonomy): Eukaryota > Viridiplantae > Streptophyta > Magnoliopsida > Malvales > Malvaceae > Gossypium > Gossypium arboreum. The sequence goes on along the minus strand of NC_069073.1, from coordinate 4,006,700 downwards.
TAACTTTCAAATAATAAAATTACTAACAAAACTTTACATTCTATTTACAAAAAAATACTAAAATACCTTATCCTCCTCCTTGTTTTCTTCTCCTTTCTTTTTTTTCTTCTCCCTATCTTCTTCTTTCTGTTCAACTTTCGTATGCTAAATTTTGTGTATATGAAACCATTTGATTTTCGGGAGTATATATAGGGGAAAAGTTAAGCACGTGTGGGCCCCACCACAACCATATTGATTTGCGCCTCTGAGAAAGGCTCGATTGGTCGCGCCTCTCAAGTAAGCGTAATCAGATTCGTGTTATACATAAGTCATACTAACCTTAAAATAAAAAAATAATATTTTATTTAAAAATTAATATAAAATAATCATTTATTTGTCAGATAGGCGCGAATGAAAAACCCAATTTTCGTATATAATTGATGACAACCTATTTGATAAATAATTTTTTAAATTTTTTTAGTAAAAACCCTAAATAATTATTAAACTTAATAAATTTTTTTCTTTTCTCTCGGTGGCATGGGAGGTGCAGGGCGGGGGGGGGGGGGACACGTGGCGGGCTGCAGTCGCGCCTCTGCAGCAGGAGCGATCGGTCACGCCTCTGCAGCGAGGAGCGATGAGTCGCGCCTCCGGTCTGCTCGACCAGTTTTGACCGATGAATTTTAAAATTTAAAATTATTAAAATATAATAAAATAATAATATTTAAAAAAATAAATTATATTATTAAAAAAATGGGTCGCGCCTGTCAGGTAGGCTCGACCCAAAAAAAACAACCCATTTCCGTAAATAATGTATCTGACACCCTATTTTGGTATTTTAAATTTTTTTTTAACCCAATTGGGTAAAAAACCCCACTTTGGTACCTCTACAGTAACACCATTAAAATAGATTGATATGGCATTATGGACTAATAGCATGGTGACACATGGTTGTCTCATATTTTGATATACGTCAAAATAAAAATATATTTAAAAATATCAAACTTGGATAACTTGTTGTCCGGATGCATTTGCATCTAAATTACTGTTTGTCCAAATTCATTTGAGACATGTTTATATTAATTCTATATAATTTTAATTTTTCATAAAATGTTAGTTTTTTATATTATTATTAGGAAGAAATTTTTAAAAATATATTTATAAAATATATTATTCGCATCATATTTTATAAAATATATTTGTCCAAATATATAAAATAAATAAAATCTAAAAATATATAAAACGTATAACACATTAAATTTTGTAAAATACATATTTTAATTTAATAATAAAATATGATAATTTATGAAAAATTAAAAATATAAAATTACTAAAAAATATGTCTAGAATGAATATGCACTTATCTAGGTTGAAATGTATCTAGATAGCCATTTGTTTAGGTTCATTCTAGTGTCAAATAATATTTTTAATATTTTTTTAGATTTTATATATTTTAAACATAAAAAATAATATAAAAATATGATATGTTATAAAATTTTAAAATATTAAAAAAAAATATGTCTTGAGTGAACCTGAACAAATGGTTGTCTAGATCTAGATGAACCGTGTGACACCTTATACCCGACCCAGTTGTTGGATCCGAATATAAAATGCCACATTTCGTTGCCGAAGCAACTCACTTTTCTATTTTTTTCTGAAAAGGAAACGTAGTGGTAAAATTTATTTTATAATAATTCGGCAACATTTCTGCCTATTTTACATAAAACCCTACAAAATTTAGATTTTCACAAAATATCTACATTCAAATTATCTCCCCAATCAATTTCCAGCATTGCGATTTCTCAAAATATATTAATAAACTAGATTTCTACGCTTTACTATTTTATCAAAATATTAGTTATAAAATACTAACTAAGAAAACATAATGAAAATATTTAAATTCAGTTTACGGCATAATATTATATATGTATAAGCCTAGGTGCATGCCATTTACATCAACTATAAAGTAAACTATTCACCAATATTATTTGAACTGAACTTTGATTCTTGGTGCTGCTAGAACGATCTAGTAAATCTAACTACATGTGCACGAAAAATAGACAAACCATACATTGAGCAATTTTTATGCTTAGTGGTGCTAATATCATCTAAATCATTACATAAGTATTGGATACAAATTAATTGATAGAAATAAACTAAAATATGATTATAAATATCATTAATAACATCACAATAAAAGAAAATTCTAATATTAATAAACTTTAAAATTTTGATATTAACAAATTGAATAAAAAGAAGTTTTTAATTAAATTCAAAATCGTGTAATTAATTTAATTTGCATAATATGGAAATTCAAATAAATTCAAGTTTTGTTTTTGCTTTTCTTTTAATTTAGACCCCGTACTAAAGTTTAGACTCATAACCAGATATATGAATCCACCACCCCGAGTTGTTCGGCAACGATGATTATCAGAGTAGTCCATGACCCTCAGGGAATTGGGATTGCCCACGACCTTTTGGGAATTGGGGCTAACAATAATAACAACTGACTGACTTGGCCTTTTCTCCCTCGACTCTCTGGGAATTGGGAAGACTTAAATTCTTTTATATAAAGACTCTATGACATGCCAACTATATCTGATATAGTCTAACTTAGTGAAACGGGGTAAAAACTAAATTTCATGATTTATATCAATTTCATTTTCATATAATTCTCATTTCAATTCTGTTTCATATTCAAATCACATATCGCCCAATTTGAAACATATTAAATATATTCTTGCTTAATCATCTAAAATCATAATACTCAAATCCAAATCATAACTATGAATTTGATAATTTAATCTTATGAAAAACATAGTTTTATCTTGAAATATAATTTTATAAATATTAACTAAATTATTCAAACTCATCCAAAACTTAAAAAATAAAATAAATATAACTAGTCATATTAAACTAAATATTCTAAAGCTTTATGTAATGAAAATAAGATATTAGTAAAACCAAAGTTTTAATTACTTTACTCATTTTTGCCTTTCTCCTTCAAGATGTTCGCTTCATTTTTAGCTACAATAAGAGCAATTCAATACTAAACAACGTCATTTATCCATTCTAAAACTAAAACCAATAAAAACAAACTTAAATATGGATGGTTAATCAAGTTAGCAACTTAAGTTTCCTAATCTGAAATTCGCATATCTTTTGACTCGATTATTCGTTTTCAATTCCGTCTTCACCAGAGTATTCACTGCTTCACAAGCTATCATTTAGCACCAATATTACACAAAGTGGCCAATGTTCTCTACTTCCCTTTTAACATGGCCAAATATACCAAATAAACTTTTCATTCATTTTTGTTTCTTTTTCACGCTTCTAACAAGCTAGAATTCATCTTCTAATAATTTATTCTATTTCACTTAAGTTTTTTAAGCTTCTTTCAATGTAATTTAATGACAAATTTTAAAATACTTGATAAAATAAAAAACTATTAGTATATATATATAAAGCAAGCTTTAAATATTCAAAATCTAAAAAAAAAATTGAAGAAAAATCATACCTTATACTCGAATTTGAAGGAAAATAGCGGAAATAATTTTTTTTTCTTTACCCCCTTTGTTTGACGTGAAAAAGAACGAAAGATGAGAAAGATGTTTCTCTCTTTTCTCTTTTTATATATTATAATATTAATTATTAAAACATTATTACTTAATAAAAATCATTTAAAAGCTATCATGAAACCATTGATTTTTAAGTAATGGTAAAATTGTCATTAAGTCTTTTTCATCAAATAAAAATAGGATAGTTGCACTTTAGTCTCTATACTTTTCTAACTTATTCAATTTAATTCTTGAATTCAATCTGAATTTTAACTTAACCACATACTCCTTCTAATAATCTTCGTGTTTTCATGTCTAACGGTTTTTTTAAAAAGCGATCACAATTTCTTATACTACTATTTATTTATTGATTACTTATTCAAGGACTTCTACCATAAATATTCTTCTCTTTTTTTTTTAAAAGTGGGTATGTTACAAACTGGGACAAATAGTTGTCAAAATTCATTATCTTTGTAAAAATATATTTGTATAAATATTATATTTTTAAATAATTTTTTAAAAATTGTCCCATGTCAAAATATAAGGCTACCGCGAGTCATCTTATTATTGGCCTCAGTACCATATCAACGTATTTTAACGGAGTTACTAATAAGGTACCAAAGTGTGCAACGAAATTGAAGTTTAAGTACTAATTATGTCAAAAAATATATATATTAATTAGGTACAAGTGGAAAAGTTAAAGGGACAAAATATATATTAACACAAAGTTAAAATTGTTTAAGAAGTAATGTATTATAAAGTATTTGTCTTTTAACTAAAAACTTAAATATGCATTCCATCCTTAAATTTGACAAATTCTCTTAATTTGAAATTTTACAATTTTTGTCCTAAATTGATACTTAAATCTTTTTCCATTATATTGTTACATTTTTTATTTCGATTAATGTTCAGGATTCGTACTTATCTCTCCGAACTCGTATTCTCTCTTTGGGAGTGTAATATTTTAATAAAAAATTAACAATATTAATTATTAGAACAATATAAAAATATAAACACCAAATCATATTACAAATTAGAATATTGAAATTAATTTAAGAATATTAAAAAATCAGAACTAAAATATAACTATTTTTATAAAATGTAAAAGAGACGAAAGATAGTCTGGATGAGCTACTTGTCCCATTCCTTTGATATATAGGAATTGGTATAGGTACTCACGAAAGTCAAAACATGGAATCAAATTGCATCCTGCATTAAATACGAATTCCACCATTGAACATTTCCAAAATCTGCATCTCATCTATCCTACTCTTTCTTTCTTTTTCTTACGAGGGAAAGGGATTGGGTGATCTCATGTCAACCAAGATTTCAAAGCAACTTAAATATTTTGCTACTGAACCAGTGTCTTTGTTGACAGCTATCCTACTATTATTTGATTCAATTAAACCATTGGAACTTTTATTGTAATGTTATAATGTCCAATTACCAAAATGGAAGGAAAAAATCTGGTGAAGCTACACACCACTCACAGCCATGCATGCTTTCAGCTTCTTTGCTTTGCCAGAAAGTCCCTGTAGCTACAGAGCATTTGCTCTTGTTATCATTTTACCACCAGCTTCTTCCTTGTATGATTTTCTCCGGCTAAAGAGGTGCGCAAATTTGTAACCGGTTCCATACCTTCTACAAAAACAAACAGAAAAAGCACGGATAAATACATGAATTCTGTAAGCAAGGAGTAAAAGGACGAGATTGCACACACAGCTTGATCCTAGTCTTAAGTAAGCTTCAGGAAGATATTTGAAATTGCAAATCAAGAAAACTGACATGCTGAGGATACATGATATGGTAACACGTATTGGACCATTTATGCACCTACTTTAATTACCAGCAATCTTCTTTAGCAACAGATACACGAAAATCCTTCCTAAGCTCATACCTTATTCTTCAATAACTTGAAAGAAAACAAGACAGGTCATTTTCACTTCAAACAAAAGCACATGGAAGCATTTGCATCAACGATAGGACAGAAATTGCTTCAAATAAACTAAACAAGTTTCAGTGGCTTGGAAACTGAAACTAAGAACAGTCCAATGTCAAGCTGAGACCTTTGTTGTAAGCCTCAATGTTTTCCTTATTTGTAGGATAATCATTTGATACACTAGCGGCGGAGTTTTGTAACCATGCACAAAGCACAAGATAACAACCAAATTTTTAACCTAGAATATTGACTTTTCCATGTATAAAAATTGAAAATCATAAAATATCACGTACATATCTAAATACAGATGTATATATCTTCACAATCTATAAAAGAAATAGCATAGATATGGAGGAGAAGTAACATGGCAAGAAAAAGAACCTTCAATGTTGGAGAAACTCAAGTAGAACAATGTCTTACAAACTCTGCTAAAAGGCAAATAAACAAGATCTAGGATGGAAATTTTCCAATGGCCTGCTGATAGACTGATGATGACGATGCACTTGCATGGTCAACAATAGGAAGGGAAGGATCATAAAGGTTATCATCCTTTAGCTCCTGTTTAATCCCTTGGAACCTCACACCATTCTCTTTTAACTGTTGCCCTGGAAGGAAAGAATGAATCGGACCTGTTGACTTTCCAACATTATTTATATCAAAACCAGCCAATGATAGATTTGCGGGCGTTAGGAGATTCAAAGGCAAAGAAATTGGAAAATTCGGAACGGTTGAGGCAATTGAACTGGATGAATGAGATGCAATGCAGTTGGGGTTCAGTCCAAAAGACCCATAAGGAATTGCTTTTTGTATGGAAGGAAACTTCATTTGGTAAACAGAAGCCAGAGCAGCCTCCCCAAGCTTCATCTCATTGCTGAAATCCCCCAGAAAACCAGGTCTCACATATTCACTTTTAAATTCAGGCTTTCGATCAAAAGGCGGAGCAAAATCCTGGATTGGTGTTTCAGGCTTTAGAGGATGGGTATTTCTAGATAATGAAAGGGCAGCTTGAGTGTTGGGCATAGTAGGGGGCAAATTACAACCGCTAGAGTTAACATGACTGCTGTTTCTGGCTGCTGGAACTTCATGGTTGTGCTTTCCATCGTATGTTGTGAGCACATATTTAAGATTATGGGAAGCTCTTTCCACATGCTTTCTCACAGGACATCCAGGACTTGTGCACTTATAGTAGCTCCTATAAGCCGGACAACAAAATAATTTCAAGAGGTTGTATTTATGAAAGCATGAAGCTTGATCTTTCTTCTGTGTGCTTTGAAATTAAATACATGAATATAACTCATAAAACTAGCAGAAACATGCATGTTAGAAGCATAAACATAAAATTTAGCCCTGCATCTTTAGATGATTTATTTGATTTCACATGCAAAAGAAATGTGATATAGAAAGAAAGAGAGACAGCTGACAAGTTTGGTACCTAGGGTTAGGGTTTCCTTTGACAACCTTCTGTCCATACTTCCTCCAACGATAGCCATCATCGAGTATGTCCACATCACTTTCTATTTGTACAACTACTCTTGGTTCACGGGAAGCACTAGATGCCACATTCATCTCAGTCATGCAGCTCTCTGTCTTCCTACAATGAAGGTGGATAGAGATGTAAATATAAGTTAGTGAAAGTTAAAAGCATCACCCCTTGGATACAAATCCATTGATCATGTGCACTAATACAGAAACTCACCTTCTTTTTGATTCGGACTCATCATCATTAGCTGCATCACCACAGAGTGATATACTTCCCTGTGTAGCCCTATCATCATTCTCATCATCATGACTAGCAAGTGTTGATGAAAACTCTGGAGTTTCAGCTGACTCAAACATACCAACAGATTTCCCTTGGGCAGTTGATAGTGGATCAGAAAGATCAGTTACAATAGATGATGATGTTCTTTCCAGACCATCAGCTCTCCAATCAGATCCAAGCTTAATTTCCTTTGAACCAGCTTGAGAATTTCTCCAAATTAAACCACCTTCAACTTTGACAGAAGTTCCATTTCCTTCCACACTCTCTGACATTTCCTCAGATGATAAAGTGGACCCAAGTGATGGCCGACGACAAGGCTGAGGCTTTGAGTGATTATGGGCACCCTTGTAGATGATTTCAGTAATTTGGCCATCAAGCGAACGCTCTACCTTCTTCTTCACCTGACAGTTTGGATGGGTACATTTATAATAGCTTCGCGGATATTCACTACCTTTTACCTGTTTCTGTCCATACTTCCTCCAATTGTATCCATCTTCTGATGTTCTTGTTGTTCCCATAGCAGTGTTTGTGCCCTTCTGATCACCTTCCAAAAGACGTGTGCAGACATCTTGTCCATTAAGAGATTCTTTCTGCCTCGATGTTTGACCACTACCCATCTCAGAAGGATGGAATCCCAAATTAGCATTATCATTTACAATGTTATTTAAAATTCCGACATCAGCAACTGAATCTGCTGCAAAACTTCTTGAGGTAGCTTCTTTTGACAAAGATGAGGGAATTTTCAAATCTGAAGGTCTATCCAAATGGACAAGAGGTTGATGATCAACCTCAGCATTTTGAACGAGATTGATAGAGGCAGAAACCTACACATAAAAATTTGATCACTAACTCAAAAGCGTTTTAGATGTAACACCAAGTGCATCTTTTATAATCAGTTGTAATCCAGAAACTTATGTAAATCTACAAAACTTGTCCCAATCAAATTCTACTGTCTGCCAGGATGAGATCACTCCCTTTAGAATTGTCCATGATGGTATGATAAGGGATTTAAACCATATCAAAGAATGTTGGATGTTAGACATCAATAATCTACAGAATAACTCCAGGTTCACAATATTATCTAACAAGAACTTTTCCTACCACAAAAAGAAGAAGAAAATTAAAAACAAATTAATCACAACATCACATCTGATGATAATGCATATCCACAAGCAAATGAATTTCAACCATTGGGTGATTAATTAGGCCGATTAATTTACAATCACAATAAACAAAGATGAATTCTGAACTATTTAGTTAGAGTAGAACAAGGAATAGAACTTAGAATAACTTGGAATCCACTTCAACCAAACTTCTGAAAGGATAGTTTTACTATAAAAATTAGCACTTCACATTCCTATTTAAAAACCTTTAGAAGTGTTGCATCTGAAGATGTTAAGGTCTGACCATCTCTCAAAACTCAAATGAACAAAATCTAACAATAATAAGGGACTAATCTCATGGAGAGCTGTAGAAATCTACCCAAAAGCAAATGCCACCGGTTTGATGAACATAAAAAAGAGGCTGTTGTAATTTCCTTCTTGTTCCATAAAACTGGTCAGCTTAACTGGTTTTGATAAACAAAAATGAAAAACGTCAAAGATAACAATAAAAAGGGAACAGAGAAGTACCACACAATGAAGAATGCTATATAGACAATAGGTAAAGTTGAAATGAATTTGAGTTGCAAGTGAGGGCTGGAAAATAGGACAATTCATAATCATACAAGCCAAGTTTAGATAAGCCATTGCCAGTGCAGTTTCTATATAAACACATGTGAAGATTAGAAACATGTTGAGTTTATTAATTTGGCAGCTATCAGCAGAGATTTAAACTTTACGACAAAGTAGTACTAGAATAGAAGGAAATCACCTGATCTTCTACACTAGACAAGCTTGGCCGAGAATCCATATTCTGTGTCTTGCATGTCAAAGAAGAAACTATACTTCTGTCTCTATCCCTCTTGATATGATTCACCACTATACCATCATGATTGTGAAATGTTCCAGTCGTGGGAGATGCCTATGCCAGAAACAGAGTCATTAGAGAACATGCTAGTAAAAGACCTCCAGAACTGTGCACAAGCAATAATTTTAAGATATTAATTGAACCCTCTTTTTTCTTCTTTTCTTTTTTTTTTCTATTTGGCAATTTTCTTTAAACAGGGTGGATAACAATTTTAAATAACATTTTTTAGTACAGCGTTATTTTTCTTTTAAATACCAATGTTAGAACACAAGGGGAACCTAATAAAATCCGGTTCATAAAGAACTCAATACTTATTAATGCTTTCTAAGATGCTTCATTATTGCAAAAAGAAAAAAAAGTTCTAAATGTACTCGAAGAAGTTTTTTTCAGAGTTCAGATCTAATAGCAAGAATCAACTAAGATTATAATAACACCAGATATTAAGAACCCTTCATTAGCATTCAATTGAGGTGCTTTTAATAGTTTATTTCCATCTAGTCTATCGGCAGTTTCTATTTCTAGTTTCCAGTTTCCTTCTGCAGCTTACTTACTTATCACCAAACAACTAAAATATTTCGATTGGAATCTAGATTTTTGAAGCAGTCAATGACAGAAATAATTGAAATAAATATATGCAGATGCAAACCTTGAAAGCAATGAAAAAGAGAATTACCATGACTTTTGTATTGAACATACTTATTCTTTCAATTATAAAGAATAAAGGCCGGATTGATATAACACCCACACACCATGAATTTAATATTACATTACATTACACAATATCCAATTTTAGTACAATTTTGACGCCAACGTCCTTTAATCTCATCAAAATGAAAGGAAAAGAAAACCTGCGAATAGGAGGCATAGTCTTAACTAAGCGAAAGGGCTATGGCTATTTGTTACACTCTTTTTTTTTTCTTTTTTTTTTAATTCCATTTAATGTGATTGTATTATAGAAAAATCATGTCTTCTGTTCCCAAACTAGTTAGTACTCAGTACAACTTCATTTTTTATTTCTTCAAAAATATTTTTAGTTTTTCGCATCTAATCGGTACTCTTCCTATTTGACTCCAAAAGTACATGACCTTCGAAATAAAATACTTCACATGTACCGTAAAACTGTGACAGTCATAGTCAAGGAACACATAATTAGTAAAAAAAAAAAAAACTGTTACCTGAGCATTTGGCAGCATTATAGGAGAATCCAACAAAGCAGTAGGGCTGATCCCAGGAGAAATAGTGAAGTAAGGCAAACGAGGAGATGTGGGACCCAATGGGCTCTTGAACGTGGGCGTACATATCATCTCCGCCTTGAAGCCGCACGTCGCCGCCCTCCTCTCCGCAATGCTGGGTCCGCGTCCTTCGCCTTGATCATCGTCATCAGCGGTAACGGATTCTTGAGGGTCAGTGAAATGGATTACATTGTTGTCCATGAAAAAGGGAGAAACAATGTTAAAGTCACGCAGCTGTGATTTGGCAATTAGGCATCTGAAGAAGAAGAAGAAGAAGAAGAGTGAGTGAGTGAGTGCGATTCAGCTCCAGTGGTTAGGTGCGGGTGGAGCTGAAAATTTGAAAGAATGGCTTTCTTTTTCAAACACTTTTTCCAAGTTATGGGATTTGGAAACACACAGATAGTTTTACAAGGAAGAAAATAGAGGAAGACTCGTTTAAGCTACGGTTTGTTTGTTTGTTAGATTGTCGTCTTATCTTTTAATAATTATTATTAGATAATGATTTATTTTCGTAAAATTATTTTAACTTTTAGTTTCTATTAAATCAAAATAGGTAGTTAATTGATGACGTGACATTCATGTAAAAGTTTAAAGTATAAATATCATATTAATAATTAAAATTTTAAATAATATATATTTTTAAAATATATATAATAAAATTATTTTAAAATTTTATAAAAATAAAGAACATTATAACTTTTTATAAATTCAAATAATATTAAAATATTTTTAATTATTTTCATCTTTTTCATGATTTATTTTATTCTAAGTATTAAATAAAAATAAAGTATTAAAAATAATACCCATTTTAAAAATATATATAATATATAATTAAATAATATATTTTTATTCTTTTTTTCCTTTCTTTCCTTACTTTCTCATTTTTTTCCTTTTTTTTTATTTTTTTCTTTCTATTTTTGTTATCTCTTCTCTTAACCTTAGATGTCGCTCCCCAAATCGACGCCGATTAGAAACCATTAAAGTGACGCTCATTTTCCTATGTTCACTTTTTTTTAGTTAGATTTCCTCAAACTCGACCCAAAACCTTCGAAAAATCCAACAAAGGTTCAAAGAAAAAGAAACTCAATTCGCTATCTTCTACTGTCACATTGATCTCATGGATGCTACGGTGGATTGTTGATGTGGCATACAGCTGGATTGTCACGTAGATGATACGTAAGTAAAGTTAACGTCTGTTAACTTTTCCATCCATTTTGGGCTAATTTGACAAAAAAAACACAAGTTTAAGGGTTAAAAGAGGTGAAAAATTAGATGGAGGATTAAAATTATGTCTATTATCTGTTATCTATATATACTTATTATAATGATTTTGTCGAAGCTAAATCACGAATTAATAGAGTACCAACTTAATTAAAGAAGATTATTAAGGTATCTTACCGTTGGGTGAAGCAATATTCTTCAGTGCACAAAGAAAACTTGGCGATGGTTCCGCAATTCATTCCTAAGCACTCGAATATAGGTATGTGTCTCTTCCTACATACTAATGGTGCTGTACAAACTGTATTTGGTTTCTCTGTCACGGGTGGAGTAATACGTGATGAAAAATGAAAATAGGTTCTAAGTTATAATTGAATCTTGGGAAAGTGATTAAGCCTTAATAAATATTACAGTCCTCGAATAATTAAATAAATCCAAAAGATTAAGCCTTAATAAATTGAAAATAAAATAGATTGTGCCGAGACCCTTCGAATGTCATGCATGCATCCTAACCTGGTGGGTTATCTATAAGGATAAAAATTTAAGGGGGAGTGAGATATGACGCTCAGTGTGAATTCATTTATGATAAACTTAATGCAAACAATTGTTAAAACATATTAGTTAACATCGCATAAAAATAATCATAGATAGCAAATCAATTCAGAGTATCAATTTTTCAATACAACCATCATTAATATATCAGAACTCACAATAGCAATTTTCAGAATAACCAAATTCTCAAATTTGCTTACAATTATCATGTATATACATACATATATATATTCATGCATATATATATACACCTCATAACATAATTTCCAGCTTTGATGCACATGATTTAAAAGATATCATGTAATTTCGAGTATAAACAGAATAAATCCTACCTCACTGCTACACATTATAATGGGAGTTTCCCAGAACTCCCTTCTCCAACACACTGGGTGTAACACCCTTAACCCTGTCCCGTTACCGGAACAGGATTATAGAGTATTACCAGTCGTTACAGTACATTTGCAGATAAACAAGTATAAATGCAATATATCCATCTAAATATAATTTTAATTGGTCCACAGTACTTTACAAATGTAATTAAAACAAACCGGGATTCGATCCTAAAGCTTAGTAAACTATTCGTGGAATTTTAAAATTTCTTCTTTTGAACAGTACCACACGCCCGTGTGGCTAATTTAACATGCCCGTGTGGCATGGGTGTCCTCAACCCGTGTGCAACACTGACTTTTAAACACGGCCATGACACACGTTCGTGTGGCCTGCCCGTGTACTAAACTGAATTTAAGACACAGCCGTGGCAACCAAGGCACACGCCCGTGTGACAAACTATGTGAACTTAAAATGAACCTTGTATTTTAAAAATTTACCAATCCTGAAAATTTCAATTCACAACCAATACAAATACCAATATTAAACCAATCCAAACGCATTTTATATATTATCTAATACTTAACTTTAAACACTTATCATGCATCATTATCAATTATCAATTTACTTACTTCACTATTACAATCACAATCCAATATAACACACTTAAGACATCCTAGGTACATGCCATTACCGATGATTAACATGCTTTACCTTTTTGAGTTCGGGATCTGCTTATGATGCTGATTCGACGATCTGTCTTTAACCTAACCTGCGCACGGGAACAAACCGTACGCTGAGTATGAACTCAGTGATATTTCTATAAACCGATACTTAAGTCAATAATAAATCATATATCAATGAACCATGAAAATTCAATCTATTACTCCTAATAGTTCAATCATTTGTTTTTGATATATAATGCTAAGATCTTGTTAATCATTTTCGATGAAATGTATACAGTTTCAATGTTTATTCATTATTAAATCGATTTTTCATATTTATTCAAGAATAACTCGTGTTCGATATCATTCGGACATTCATGAGCAGTCAATTATTCAAGAACAATTAGTTTTTCAAGATACTTTTATTTACAATTCATTTGAGTAATAATATTATTCACATTTCATTCAATATTACATACTATCTCATATCAATAACGATCAATATTCTTTGGTAACAACAAATTGATCTTTATCTTTCAAGATACCGATCGATTAACGATAATAATCGGTTAATCAAGTAATATTCATTTATTCATATCGCCGTTTATTACATAATATCAATTATTCAATGTGAGACGTCTTTAATACTTTTATTACCCTCATAAACATGACTCGAGACACGGGCGGATACACGGATCCAACCCACACACGGGGATAGTATCTGATGTTTCATCGGCCAAAGCCGAAATACACCGTAAAGGTAACAATAACATATGATAAGATGAGCGGTACACAAAGTACCTCATCGAACAAATCCGAACAGTAATATAGAATATCAGTGCGGAGTACCTCTTGAACAATTGGGAACGATCACGATGAGTCGACACATATAGTGTCTCATCGACACACATTCGGAATATCCTTGAACACTTTCAATCCTATGGCATGCCAACTATATCCAACTAGCCTAATACAGTTAATAAGGATTTCAGTAAACTTTCAAATTTTCAATTTCATTTGTAATTTAATTTCAATTCAATTTAATACATTTTTCCATATCAATCCACATGCCAATCAATTTCAATGCAATATACATTTTTCAATTTTCCACTGAATATTCACATATTCTATTCAATATCAATAATCACTAATAATTCATGAATTTTTATTCAATTCAATACCATAATAATAATAATAATAATAATAATAATAATAATAATACTTACCATTCATATAAATAATAAATTTAATAAATAATTATTAGATTAGGTTTATAGAAATACAAACCGTGGTTTCCGAGCTAACTCCCGTTGTCTTCGCCTTATCCTCGCTTAACCGAGATTTTTCGAGACATCATTAGCTACGAGAATTAATTAAATATTATTAATACATTATCATTAAATTTTTCACATTACATATTTCAATTTCTATCCAACTTTTACCTTAATTCCAATTTAGTCCCTAAATCGAGACTAACTTTTATTCTTCATATTTAACTCAATATTTTTATTCAATTTCCACTTCAAACTAATTTGAGCATAAAACCATAATTTCAAATTTCTTTCAATTTAATCCTTACCATTCAAAACTTATGAATTACTTTACAATTTAATCCTTATTTCACTTCTAACTTGAATTCCTATCAATTTAGCCCTTAATTCATCTTTTTGTTCAACATGAACAATGTTTAATAATTAACTATCTTTCAAAATATCAACTTAACTTCATCAAAAACTTATTCTAATGCTTCTAAAACATCAAAATTAAGTAAAAAAGACTAAATTGACTTACCTATTAAACTTTCAAGCTTCAAACCTTTAATTTTCTCTTTTCTTCTTTCTTTCCTCTTTTTCTTTCTTCCTTCCCCTGTTTCGTTCCACATTCTGTTTCTTTTCATTCTATTTCTTTCTTTTATTTCCTTTTATTTACTTTACTTTTAATAATAATATATAATATACTTATATAATAAGCAAACATATATGTGTATTACAAGTGTATGTATACTATTGGTACACATATAATTTATTTTACCATACACTTGTCTTATATTTAATATCAATTTAATAATAATAAATACATTAGTTATTTACTTAAATAATAAGTAAATACATACATGTATTACAAATGTATGTATTATATTAATTACACATGTATTTTATTTTTGCCATACACTTGGCACTCCTTTTTGGCTTACTTGCCTATTTAGTCCCTTTACTTTTCTTTATTCTATAATTAAACTTTCACTCTTCATTCAATTTAATCCTTTTATCTAATTATCCTTAATTTAAGTTAATTCACTTCATTAAAATTTAAATTAATCACTCACTTAACTTCGTAAATATTTTTAATAAATATTTACGAATCCATTTTTCAGAAATGGAGGCCCGAAAATATACTTTTCTGATGACTTTAAAGTTCGGTCGTTACACCGGGATGTGGATAAACTACTACTAGTTTGCAGAAAATAATTTCCATTTGGCTGTGGACATACAACAAGTTCCTGTAGTTGGAATCTACCTTCAGCTATGGGTTCATAGCAAAAAGTGTTGCAGATTGTAGGTTCTACAACATAATCTCATTGTTGAAATCGACCTTTGGCTATGGATACACAGCAGTACTTGCAGTTGAAATCGACCTTTGGCTATGGATACACAGCAGTACCTGCAGTTGAAATCTACCTTCGGCTGTGGGTGCACAACAAAAGTGATTACTGTAGATAAACTGCTAGACTACCTCCAATCACATCATCCCAGTCCATGCAAAGCAGTGCAACATATTTAATACAAATCACGTATGGTAGCATTTAATGTACTAACACATGGAAAATCAATAGTGAAATCAATTTTTTCATGTATTCAGATTGACAGTAATATAGGGCATGTCGTTAATACAATCGAAAGTATATGATACAAAAGTAGCATATACTATTCATAACTCATGCAATTATTCATAAATATAAATAAATACAGTATCAATACGATCAATCATAGAGTCTAGCATATTTTCTTTTTCCAGGGACCGAATTGCGTAATTTAATTCACTAAGAATAGTTCGAAACCTATTCAGGGACTATACTGATCAAAACATAAAATTCTAGGTCAAAGCTGTAATTTCTAAGTTACAGGGGACACACGGTCATGTGACCGAATTGCGTAGAAAGCCCTAGGCTATGTGAAAGGGGTACACGACCGTGTGGCTAGACCGTGTGAGAGATTGTGGTCGTGTGGCATTCCAAACTTCTACCTATCATGGTGACATGGCCATGTAGGGGGTCTTAGGCCATGTGAAAAGAGAAAACTTAGGGTTTCAAGGGGACATGGTTGTGTAGGGTGGTTGTGTGGCCCATATGCTTGTGTAGCCCACACACTTGTGTGGCTGACCGTGTGGTCTAACCTAGGCTCGATTTTGCCTCTATTTTCTCGTAAAAGAACACATACCTGACTTTTGGTCTCTCGAATAACGATCCTCATGTCCAAATCTGATCTAAAATACCTACAACGAGTTTTTCAACTGACAAATACATAAGAATTAATATCGATTTTCAAGATTTATAAAGATTTCAGAATAAATTGGTAAAATTTATAAAAGATCATTTAATCAGTTTTGAAATTAACAAGAACAGAATCCTATAGGTATTTTGAGATCTAAATATCGAAATTGAAATATTCTTACCAATTTTTGGCAATGTTTAAGATGTGATTTAATGGTGTTGCATTAAACTGATTAGAAAATTAGTTGAACGAGGCTCGATTTCAAACTTGGGATCAAAATAAAATTTTCGACAATATAAAGAAAATAATTACAAAGGGGGAGATGAAGAAGAATAAGGGAAGAAATAAATGAAAAGAAAAAGTTTAATTTAGGGTTGAAAAAGAATTAAAATCAATGTATAATTAGGAAAAAGTTATTAAATACTTAGGGTTTCAAAATTAGAGGGGCTGATTGGGTAAATAGCCCTCTTGTCGTCCAAAAAAAGAAATGGGGAGGGAGACTGGCATGATATGAACCTAGGTAGTAAGGGGGAATGCAAGGTCTTACCATTTGGGCTGCTACCCATAATTGGCTTATTTCTACCACATTAATATATATACTAGTTTGATTTTGTTCCTTAATTGTTGAAAAAAATAGAAGAAAATGAGAAGAGTGGAGCTTGAACCTTTATTCTCTAGATAATATACTAAGAACTTAACCATCAAGAATAAGGCTCATTTCTTGGTTATTTTATTAATTCTAACCCTATGTATTTTGGAGTGTTACAGTTCTCCCCTCATTAAAAAAAATTCATCATTGAAATTTACCTAGTTCGAATATACATGTCTTCTGTTTTCTATGTGGCCTCCTCGACTCTATGGTTCAGCCACAGATCCTTAATAAAAGGGATTTACTTCCTTCTCAGAACCTTTACATCATGTTCTATAATTTGCATTGGTTCCTCCTCAAAGGATAAATCTGATCGTATCTCGATCTCTTCAATGGGAGCTATGTGAGAAGGGTTAGAATGGTAGCTTCTCAACATAGAGACGTGGAAAATATCATGAATTTGATCCAATTCGAGTGATGGTTCGAGTTGGTATGCAATTGGATCAGTTCTCATAAGGATTTGATAGGGTCATTGAATCTCAGACTTAGCTTACCCTCCGACCGAACCTTAACACCTTCCGTTATAGGGATACTTTCAGGAAGACTTGATTGTCAACATTGTATTTAATATCCTTTTGTTTCTATATTCGTATACGACTTCTATCTAGTTCACAAACTAGATTGAATCTACGATCTTAGTAATTATTATCAAATGCAAAATGGGCATTCTTCGATAGATTCACAAACAACCAAGAGTTAACGTCCAAGTTCATAAACATATCAAGTTTATCTAGTTTCACGATGACAAACCAAATAGAAAAAAAATTGACACATGATCAAAATACATGCTCGATGTCCTGAATCGTTGCATCAGAGAAATAACAATATGCTTTGTCTTACATATGCCTCCGTGTGTGTTCAACATTTGTTAACATTTTCTTATTACCAATGAGCCAAAGGAAACTTTAAAGGCATTGCGGCCCCTTGACCCTCCAAATAGTTTCCCAAAGCTGGTCTTGATTATTTAAAGAAGGTTGCATAGATTTTGTAAGTTGACCTGACAGTGATAATGCTCTCGAATAATGTATTTTTATGTATTAATCATGTGTTTATTCTGGGCTTGATCCTACTAATTTGAGCTATTTATGTCTTTTTATCGATTAGGGACTGATTTGGAGGCAAAAGCAAAATTAAGGGACAAAAGTGTGAATTTGGAGACACAATGGGCTGATATGCGACGCAGGAAAAAGATTGTGCCAAAAGTGCAAGCATGGAACACACAAGGACTAAAAACGCAAAAAGAATAGATTTTATTTTATAAGACTCCATTTTATTAAGATAATTAATATTAAGATAATTATTAGGATTATTTAATTTTAGGATTTTATTTTAATTATCTTTAATTATCTTTAATTAATTGTATTTATCTTTTTAGAATTTAAGTTAAATTAGACTATCTCCCTAGCACTATAAATAGGGGGTGAAGTGACTCTATTGGGTGTTCATCTTTTTTTTGTGAACACTCTCCCCCTAAAAGTCTAGGCTTTTGTTTCTTCATATTTTCTTTCAATAAAATTCTCTTTTCCATTTTTATATTTATTTTCTTTTCCACCATTATCATGAGCCACTAAAACCTATCTAGCCAAAAGTTGTTAATATTCCCTAAAAAGGGTTCTTGAGGCCTAGAATCTGTACTTAGCCTTCTCGCTAAGTATTCATCGTTTCTCCTCACTACGGGCTGACGCTTCCGTCCATGACCCTTAAGAAGTAAGCTTTTCAGCATAAGTAAAGGCGGCCGCTTTGTATGTTTTGGAAGGATTGCATAGTCGGTTCGTTAACTTACTGCGTCAGAGGTTGGCGAGCCAAAGAGACGAAATGGCGTGGGATTCACCATTAAGAAGCGTTGATCTAGCATAGATTACTGGCTAGAGTCAGGTTCCCTAAAAATCATAAGTCTAATCTTTAGAGCTGGTGGTTGTAGGCGTCCTCTTCCACTATAACTGACTTACTTGAGTTGAGAAGGGTTATTTAAAAGCCGAGGATTGAACCCAAGGTGGAATGAGACAACTGGAGGCTGGAATCTACAAATAAGAATTTTTTTTCCTTTAACTCTCTTTATTATTTTTATTAATTTCGTTTTCTTTGGCATGATTCTGCCCAGGATTTCGAGAAACAAGCATTCGTATAATCCGGTCCCTGAGGATTCGACCCTACTTCCCATTTACTGTTCTTTTTCATTATTTCTACTATTTTATAGGGAATAGGATATTTTTGGTACTCTCAACGACCGCATCAGACAGTGAAGTGTTTCTTCGAGTCCCATCTTCATCCCATAAGGTCTGCACCTTCATCCTTTAAAGGCGAAAAAACATCTACTACTTTATCCATACCATGATTAGAGAGAAAATGCTCAAATTGATCCTATTTCCATGACCCATCAACATTCATCGTCGTGGCCACAAAAGTGGAACTTTGCAGCACCATAGTGTTAGCCTTAACTGACTCAATCAGTGGCTCATGGTTAAGCAACCATCCTCTAGCAAATTCCACTCTTTACATGACCCCAGACTTGGGCAATTATCCTCCAACTACAAGAACAATTATTCCTATCAATAAATGTTGGAATTGTGCCCATCCACTTGTACTTAGACTGCAAAATCCTCACTTATAAGTGTTGTTCATTCTGCACCAGAGCAAAAATGATCTTCATAAGGAAAAATTGATTAAAATAGGCCAAATTCCTTAGTTCAATCCACCTTGTTTGACATCCTTGCAAACATTTTCCCAAGTCACCTAATGTACCCCTTTCTTGTTATCTGTAGAGCCTTAAATGAAAACCTGGATGATTTTCTTTATCTCGGCACACACACTCTTAGGTAACAACATTATTTGCATAGAATAGGACGGGATGGATGTAAGCACGCTTTTAGTTAGAGTTATTATACTTGCTAAAGAAAGTGTTTTTCTCTTTCCATCTAATAAGCTTCAATCTCATGCAATCTAACAAATAAGAAAATGTCTCCTTTGTTACCTTTCAATATATCATGGGAACACTTAGATTTGTGTTATAAGAAATAAATTTTGATTTTCCATGTAATAGGAAATAAAATTGTGTCATTGCCCAACTTCCACCATCACTAGCACCAAAGAGCAACCACCTCTTTCCAACCAAGTCACCATTAACTCCCATCCATCACCAACCCCATTTGTCAATCATTTTTTTCCCTTATCAACACTTATTTCCACTGACTTGCATCCACCTTCACTATCACCTAAAACTAAAGTGCCACCAAACAACCATCATCAACCCCTAATCCGGTTCCCTTGCGGCTCTCTTCCAATTCTCACCTTCACTCATGCACACCATCTCCCCCACACTACCCTACTACCTTAATTCACTCCACCAATTTTCACCATCTTATTCAAGCTCTCCATTTTACCACCCTTCCCCTCATCACAATAAACCTCACCCGTTAACCAAACCAAACCTTAAACTAAACCAATCATAGCCTTACCCCCATACTAACAACCATCAAACCAAAATTTGAATAAATCAAATAAAAAAATTAAAAAGCCTCAAATCTAAACCTACGGCAGAGGAAGAATTAAAAAAATCAAGCAAAAGATAAAGAGCAAAAAGCAAAGCAAAAATCAAATAAAGAATAAAAAAGGAAAAAAAAAAGCATACAGAGAACTTATCTTTTAGGGCTTCTTAGTTATTTGGGCATTGAAGTCCCGTTCAATAATTCGAACAATGAAAATAGAGAAGGGGTCGAGGAGAGCAACATATCTCGGGCTTGCATCAATCTAATGGTGGATGCCGATAGATTAGGGTTTTCAACTTTGAACCTTTACGTGGGATTTTGTAGGTTTTGGTCACTTTTTGAGAAAATCGAAACTAAAGGATGGATAGAGGGTGTTGAGACCTATCGTTTGGTAGTGGTTTTGTAGTTGTTGAAGCACTAACGGTAGAGCTCTTCAAACAACAACGACTAAGGTTAGAAGAAGAAAGAGAAGAAGAAAAAGAATAAAAAAAGGAATAAAATAATCAAAATTCAAAAGAAAAAAAATATCATTTCAGATTTCTATTTGAGATTTTAACAAGATTAACCAAAATAATCAAACTATGTAATGTGAGTGCCTAAATTGAAAACTTTTTTCTATTTTAAGTGTCTAAAATTAAAATTTTTAATAGTTGGGTGACTACCTTCGTTGTTTGCACTTCAATTTTAAATTTATATTAACTATTTTTTTATTTTATGTTTAACTATTGCAATACATGTAATTAATAAGTTTTTCCTCGTATTATTATATGAGTAACCAAACAAGTTATAAATAAAAATTTTGGTTTTGTTAAAATGCCTTCGTTAAACAAATTTAAATACTAATATGTAAAAAGATTAAAATTTATATTTAATTATTTTATATTCAAAATGCTATTTCTTTTATTAACCGAAAATTTTAAAAAATTAAATATCTAGTTTAAGTTTTATATAATAAATTTATATTCCATATTTATAAATAAATGCATTTACAATCTAATCTAATATATTGATATTAATTCTATATTATCTAAGAAAAGTAAAATAAAATTGCAAAATTTTTAATATGTGAATTTTTTTATTGTACAAATATTTTGTTGAAAAATATTGTACAAATTTTATTTTATAATATTGGAATTATAAAAATAATTTTATATTTAAGTTATACTTAATTATTATTTTTAATAATTTTACTCTGCATTAGTTAAATAAAAATTAGGTAGTATTATAAACAAATAAATTTTTTAATTATATTTTTTATTAATTTTATAATTCATATTTAAAATTTATAGTTATTCTTTTGTAATGACATAGTTTTCGAGACAACACCCAATATTTATTAGTAAAGGCAAAAGTTTGTTTTAAATTCAAAGCTGAGTTACTTAAGCAATAAATTTAAATTAATAGAAAATCCAAAAAATTTATTTTGCCGAAAAAAAATTAAATTCATGAATTTAAAAATAGAAGTTTTTAGAAAAGAAAAATATTCCCAAAACTAAAATATTGTGGAAATTCAAGATTGAATAACACCTGTCGATAGTCTACCTCGGCTTGTCTCCACGTTTCTTTGCTCATGCAAAAGCAGCTTTACATTGCAGTTGGGTCATACCAATCCCCAAACACACAAATTCAGTCTCACTTTCTCTCATGCTCTCATCACCTGAAATGGAGGAGAAAGAAGCAGAAGTAGTAGAAGCACCAAAACCAGCTGACTGGTTCAATACCTTATTATCTCTTCAAGCTGATCTCCTTTACAACTGTTTCACCACTCTTTCTTCCCCTTTCTTCACCCTCTTATCGGCGGCCTTTGAGTCATACCGCCGTGCCGAAGAGACGACAGCCAACGTCGAAACGGCGGTTCAAAATCTACCTTCCAGCATCACCCACGGTAGCACTGTCTTGCTCAAGAGAGTCGGGTTAGGACTTTTTGGTGCTGCTCAAATGTGCATGGTGTTGGTCTTTCTGATGGTTTTGGCTGCTTTTGTGGGAATTGGGTTGGTGCAACTTTGGGCGGAGGAGCCTGTTTTCGTTAGAGAAAAATTGTTCTTTGATTACACAGAGGTGAATCCTACGGCGGTGTTTTGTGCTGGTGGAGGTGGATTTGATGGCGGCTGTTATAGGAAGAAGCAGATGGGTGTTCCCGTTGGTCATACCATTCATGTTTATTTGCTTCTTTTGATGCCTGAATCTGATTTCAACAGAGATATTGGAGTATTTCAGGTATTCTCTGATTTTATTCGTACTTCTTCCAATTTTTTGTTCATAGTGGATTGAATAATCTCTTTTCACCCCCAGCTGATACCGTTCTTTAAAATTCCAATTAAATTTTTTTTCTACGACGAAAAAGAGGGTATCTAAATTTAAGGCAAGATGGGTTAAAAACTAATAAAATGTGTTAGCTGAAAGGTAATTCACAAGACATGCTAAGCCTATGATTGGTTAGATTTGGCAATGTGAAGTAAGGATAGAAGCCTCTTACACGTGTGTAGACAACTTGTTTACTAATAGTGAAAGGCCTACCCTCCCTCTGTTTGTTGCTGATATAAGCTAATGTGGTGCATTCCGACCCCAACTCTTTGGGTGTCTTTGATGGTTACAAAGCATGTAATCAACCATAGTATTTGTTTGATTAGTTGAATGCAGAACTGATATCAATCAATGGAGATGTAATTGGTAAGTCTAGCCAGCCTGTTATGTTGCGCTTTACAAGTCTACCACTTCGGCTTGCACGTACATTTTTTATGGCTATACCTCTCTTACTCGGAATTTCAAGTGAGACGCAAAAGGTGAAGATTGAGATACTGAGATATAAAGAAGGATATCCCAGAAGTGAAGCCGTGAGGGTAACATTGGCTCCGAGGGCCGGAACTTTGTCGCTCCCACAGTTGTACGAAGCGGAAATCATCATGAACTCACAGTTGCCATGGTCTAAACAGTTGGTCCACAATTGGAAGTGGACCTTGTCTGTATGGATATCGCTCTATGTATACATTTTCTTCCTCATACTTCTCGTCGGTTGCTTTAGACAGCTATTCTTTCCATTCACAACATCAGCAGGTGTCGAAAGAGATGCAAGCGTAGAGGAATTGAGAGAGCCAGTAATGGGCGGCAGAAGAAATGATCGTGTTGAGGTTTCCGATCTAATGAGCAAATGGCAGCATAGCAGACGGAAGCGGAAGGCGATCTTTCTGAACAAAGAAGTCTCAGAGATAGCGGGGTCATCAGCATCAAGCATTAGCCTAACTAGGGAAGATAAGAGTGCGGTAATTGAAGAGGATGTGGGAGACTCAGAATCAGTATGTTTAGGTGGTTGAGTTTAAAATTCTCCATGTTTATGTTACACCTACATATTTATGCTTTGTTTTCTTTTGATCCTTCTTAGCAAACCTTCTTTCTTTTCCCTAGTAAATAAATAGTTTACTACGCTTCAGATGAGAAGTAAGGCGAAATGTTGATTTCACATTGCCATAAAATTACAAAAAAAAAAAATTAATTACTATTATAATTACAAACTATCAAATAATAATTAAGTCATTGATCATTAAGATTAACAACTCGTGGTCACGATTAATTTCTATTTATCATGTAATACTAATATTTACTATTTTTAGATTATGATTTTATTATTGTGAATGATGTTACATATTGTATTAGTTTTTGGTTTATTATCTGTTTGAATTTAAAGTTTTTACATACAATTTACGTATATATAATTCAGGAGTAAGATATGTTGAACAACGATGGATTCAGGATCCAGTTTGTTATATTCATATATCTATATTTTGGGAGTCATCGATAATCAAGATAAAGTATTTTTTAATTAGACTCGATAGATGATATATTAATATTTTAATTGATTTGTTCATTTTTTTTAATAAAAAACGATCTAAGAGTCAAAACTCATTTTATTGCATCATTTAACACTAAGGCCCAGTTCTTCATTGCTTTTCAAAAGCACTTCTGGCTTCAAAAGACTTCGGAAGAAAAGTGAAGAACAAACTGCTTTTATGAAATTTTAGCTTTTAGAAGTGCTTTTCAAAAGCATTCGAAAAGGAGAAGCTAAAATTTTAGCTTCTCCTCTCCCAAAAGCACTTTTAGTGATTAATTACTTTTCACCCTTCAATAATATAGTATTTTTCGTTTTTTCTTGATACTTAATTACAAATATGTTAAAATCATTAATTAAAAATAAAAATATTTTTAAAAATACTAATTACAAATATTTAATAGTTATATTTAAATATTTAAAATATAGTTTATATATTCTAATTAAATTTTATAAATATTTAATATTTATTGCTTAAAATATTTAAAATTTATATTTTATATATTAAAATATTAATAAGAAGTTATAATAAATTTTTATATTCTTACTAAAATATAATAATATTAACTAATTTAAATATTATTTAAATGTATATTTGTTACTTGATAATAACATGTCTAAAATGGACATTTTATTTCTCAAAAGCACTTTTTGACAGCAATGCTAAACACTCAAATTTTAAATCAAACTTTTCAAAAGCACTTCTCAAAAGTACTTTTCCACAGCACTTCTCAAAAGTACTTTTCAAAAGCAATGAAGAACTGGCCCTAAATCATGAATATTCGCCAGATAATCCATGTTAAAGTTCACAGTACAAATATTAGCCAAAGCCAAATTACAAAGCTTATTCGTAATTTTATTACAAATCTTGGGGCCCACTTAAAAATAAAACAATTGAACGAATCCAGCATCATTAAAGACATATTTAGGTTTATATACTAATATCTCGTATTAATATTTAATCATGTAATAGCGTTTAGTGTTAATTAAATATTAGATAACGAGTTAATATTTGTTTCTATGTTGTTTTGTATGCAAAACCATTTGGGACAATATACAAAGTGTACTAATGTAATTTATGGATAATTTTATTAGATCAATCTGTTTAAGAAAAATACAAATATACATAAACGAAAATGTTACACTTAGAGCACTAGATCTAATAACATAACATAGACAAATATAAAACTCAATACTTATTAGTGGCGAGTAAAATTTGTTTTGACTCCAGAAAATGAAAAAAAATTAAATTTTAAATTAATCAAATCAAATTATTCATTTTTCAAATAAATTCAGATACGTAATACGATTTTTTGAGAATTCAAATTGAGTTAGAAGGTATAATTTCAATGTTTGTATTTCCCGACGCCGCTTCGTTCAATCTTAAAGTCTCTATCTCCTGACAATGAAAAGAAAAACAGTCCTCTTTAACTTTTTCAGTCTTCCCGATCAAAAACAAAACCTTCCCCAAATTACAAACACTAAAGGGACAATTTTACATGTTTGTATTATATTTAGATTTTATTTTAAATATAAAACATTATTCAATATTTATAAATTTTGAAATCATTAAAATAAAAGTTCTCTTAGGATGAATTACTTTCTTGAAGAAAAATTTAAAACCATTTTTATATAAATAAAATCAATTTTCTTAATAAAACAATATATGCCATAGCAGCAACCACAATACTAAACTCGTAGCAGTTAGTTTAAGAGTTTTTTTTTTTTTGGTCAAAGTTAAGTGACAAAACACCTAACCATTAGAAACGAGTAGAGCCAATTTAGTTAGTTGAAGTGTTAAAAAAAAAATAATATTAATAATTAGAGGTACATTGATACGAAGTAGTAGAAATAGTGAAGTGAACAATTTCGAGTACATTAATATAAGGTAAAATGGTAGAAATAGCAAAGAGAATAATTTTTATGTACAGGTATCACATTATACATAGGGTGAAAGTTGAAGGAACAAAAACTCAAACAATCCTCAAATCCAATGTTGATTATGTTTTCCCATGCAAGTTTCTCAAACAAGCCTCTATTCCTTCCCATGCAATGTTTGGTTCTCTCATCAACAAAGACTTCATATGACCCACTCCATGAATGTCACCAATATTCAATGGTCACTCTCTTTTTTTCTCTCTCCTTTTATTGTTCATATTTGTGCCTAGAACTCCAGTAGTTTTCAGCTCATATTTGTGCATAGCTTCAGATTTACCAACAAACACTTACCACCTATAGAGGGAGGCTACTGTTGTTCCAATAGGGTCGGAAGCGTGTAAATTATTGTACTAAAAAATCACACAAAGTTCAATTCCCAGGGAAGAGAGGTGGATCACAAGGATCTCTTAAATACCAAGTCTTTCCTTAGTCAGAATATTCCTTCTATCGTAATTTAATAGGACAATTAAATACTACTATTATACCCTCAAATATTGAAAGAAAAATAGGACAAGAAAGAACACAAGAATTTTAACGAGGTTCGGTAAATTATACCTACGTCCTCGGGCACTAACACCAGATGATAACTTTACTATCTCCAAAATATTACAAACAAATAGAATTCCTTAAGAATTCTCAAATGGGAGAAGAGAGAAAACTAAGAGAGAAAAATTGGTTGGGATGAATTGAAATGAGAAATGAGAAGGCCTATTTATAGTTGAGGTTCAAGGACCAAACAATAAATAGCCCATTATCTCAAGGACCAAAAAAAAATTATCCCATGCCACTTTTTCAAAGTCAACTTTAGGGTGCTAAACTTGCACCACTTTGGATTGTTTGCCATTAAAATTGTCTACCATTAATCATAATGTTAACAATCTCCACCTTAAAGATTTGATTAGGATAATCACACCTTCACACACTTCCTTCAACTCCCCAAATTCGATAAAGCTATCTTTTGTAGTGCCTCCAAATGCGCTCTCGAGCGCCATACACCTGAAGGTGCTCAAATTCTCAGGATGTTAATCAAGTTCAAACAATGATTAAACTTGATTGTTGTTACCACCTTGGTCATCATATCTGCGGGATTATCTGCTGTCGGAATCTTCTGAAGTAGAATTTTTCCTTTTTCAAAGACTTCCCGCACAAAGTGATATCTTACGTCGATATGCTTGGTTCTTGAATGATAGACTTGATTTTTCGCTAAATGAATAGCGCTCTGACTGTCACAATATAGACTAATGTGACTTTGAACAACTCCCAAGTCTTTCAACAATCCATTAAGCCAAATAGCCTCCTTAACGCCTTCAGAATCGCCATATATTACGCCTCAGTAGTAGATACACTCATCAGAGATCAGTAAGGTAGACTTCAACTCACTGGAGCTTTCGCAAGAGTAAACAGATACCCGTAGTTGAACGACGTTTATCTAAATCACCAAAGAAAGTCGGAATCAACATATCCAACTACAAACCCACCAAGTGCTTCATCCTGTTCAAAAATTAAACCAACATCTACGGTTTTCAAGATACCGTAGAATCCATTTCACAGCTTGCCAATGTCCTTTTCTAGGATTATGCATATACCTGCTCACAACTCCAACAGCTTGTGAAATGTCAGGCCGCGTACACACCATCGCATACATCAAACTCCCAACTGCATTTGCATATGGGACTTTTGCCATATATTCTCTTTCTTCTTGGTTTTGGAGATAATTGAGCACTAAGTTTCAAATGAGAAGCAAGTGGGGTACTTACATGTTTTGTGTTTTCATTTACACCAAAACATTGTAATACCTTTTTCAGATATTGCTTCTGATTCAAGCAAAGCTTGCCTCTCTGTCTATCTCTACTTATCTCCATGCCGAGAATCTTCTTGGCCTCACCTAGATCTTTCATCTCGAACTCTTGATTCAACCGAGCCTTCACTTATCTATCTCTTTTGGCTCTTGAGCGATTAACATATCATCAACATACAAGAGTAGATAAATGAAAGATCCGTCATGTAGCTTTTGCAAATACACACAATTGTCATATTTGCTTCTTGTGTACTTCTGCCTTTTCATAAAGCTATCAAATCGCTTGTACCACTGCCTCGGGGATTGCTTCAATCCATATAGCGATTTGTTCAGCTTACAAACCCAATTTCTACCACCAAGATCTTTGTATCCTTCGGTGATTCATATAGATCTCCTCTTCTAACTCACCATGCAAGAAAGCCGTCTTAACATCAAGTTGAGCTAGCTCCAAATTCAACTGTGCTACCAAGGCCAACAAAATTCTAATGGAGGAATGCTTCACAACAGGGGAAAATACATCATTGTAGTCAATTCCCTCCTTCTGAGCGTAGCCTTTAGCTACCAACCTTGCCTTGTAGCGAACATCTTTCTTGCTAGGAGATCCATCTTTCTTTGCGAATACCCACTTGCATCCGATTGCCCTTTTACCTTTCGGTAATTGCGCCAACTCCCAAGTATTGTTCTTCAGGAGAGATTGCATTTCTTCATCCATGGCGCTTTTCCATTTATCACTTTCTAAGCTTTGCATTGCTTCTTGATAAGTGATAGGAATATCATCATCAACAACGGGAAGGGCATAGGCCACCATATCAGTAAATCGAGCAGGTTTACGAATTTCTCTCCGTGGCCTTGCAACTGCAACTGGTTCTGGTGTACTTAATGGTTCTTGGGTCGAACCTCTTCAACCTCTAATTCCTCCATTGTGGTGGAGAATTAGACTTATTAACTGGCAAATCCTCATCCGCTCAAACTCCACTGTTTTGGAGTACACTCCACCGCTGTGGAGTATCGCTTGTCTGAATATTTTCATCTACTACCTTTTCAATGTGGCAAATTCATCAAAGGTAACATCTCTCTACATGATCATTTTCTTTGTGTCTAAGCACCAAAGACGAAATCCCTTCACTCCAGAAGTAATTCCCATAAAGAGAGCTTTCTTTGCCCTCGGATCTAACTTTGACTCCTTCACATGGTAATATGCAAGTGGATCCAAACACATGTAAGGAATCATAATCAGAGCGGTTTTCCGACCATACCTCCATAGGAGTTTTTCTTTCTAATGCAGATGATGGCAAACGATTAACAAGATGGCGGTATGTCACACCTCACCAAAATTGCTTGCCCAACCCAGCATTGGACAACATACATCGAACTTTCTCCAGCAATGTTCGATTCATACGCTCTGCCACTCCATTCTGCTGTGGTGTATCCCTAATTGTAAAGTGTCAAACAATACCATACTCTTGGCACACATCGAAGAACGGATCACTTCTATATTCCCCTCCATTGTCCGTCCTAAGCCACTTGATTTTCTTGCCAGTCTGGTTTTCGATCATAGTTTTCCATTTAAGAAAAACTCCAAGCACTTCATCTTAGGTTTTCATGGTATACACCCAAACTTTTCTGGAAAAGTCATCAACAAAAGTAACAAAGTAGTGTTTTCCTCCCAACGAAAGTGTTTTGGAAGGCCCCCACACATCTGAGTGAACATATTCCAAAATACCTTTTGTATTATGGATAGCAGTGCCGAATTTCACTCTCTTTTGCTTTCCCAGAACACAATGCTCGCAAAATTTTAATTTGCAAGCCTTTGCACCTTTCAACAATCCTTGCTTTGCCAGAATTTGCAAGGATTTTTCGCTGGCATGTCCCAACTTCATATGCCACAACTGCATTGAGTCCAATTCTTTGTTGCTGGGAAGTCGCAATGATCGCTCCAATAACTGTACTACCTTGGTAGTAATACAAGTTATTTTTCCGATGCCCTTCAATATCACAAGTCGCCAGATGTCACTTTCAAAACCCCATCTCTCATATTAACAACTGAACCATTGGATTCCAAGGCTCCCAATGAGATGAGATTTTTCTTCAAACTGGGCACGTACCGAACATCAGTTAGAACTCTGGTTGATCCATCTTGATTCTTTAATTGGATTGAACCTATCCCAACAGTTTTACAGGCATTGTCATTGCCCATATAAACAACTCCTCCATTTAGTTCTACTAAATCAGAGAACCACTCCCGGTTAGGGGACATATGATAGGTACAACCCGAATCCAATATCCACTCATCTGAATGGAACGACGATGATGATGCAACCAGTGATAATTCAGAGTCACTGGTATCATGCTTTGCAACACAAGCATCTACAGCAGCTTTTCCCTTATTCTTCAGCTTTGGACAATTTTTCTTCCAATGGCCTTTCTCATGACAAAAGGCACATTCATCTTTCCCGAGTCTGAACTTTGACTTTGATCTCCCCTTTTGAGTTTTCTTCCGAGTGTATGAACGACCTCGGACTACTAAAGCTTCTGTATCTCTGATTGAGTTTTTCTGTTTGTCCTTCTTTCTCTTCATAATCAGATAAGGCCGCATGCACTTCGCTCGAGATATATCACTCTGCCATGAAGTAGAGTAGTTTCTAGGAACTCAAACTCCTCGTGAAGTGACCCCAACAAAGATCAAAGCCAAATCTTCATCTTTGAATGTCTCATCCATATTTAGCAAATCGGTGACTAACCGATTAAATTTGGTGATGTGATCATTCATTGTGGTACTGGGACGTAAGTGAAGCGAAATGTCTTTTCTTCAAGTGGAGTTTATTTTGACTGTTTTTCTTCAAAAAAAATTTCTTCAAGTGCCACCCACAACTTATTTGCAGAAGTCTCCTTTGAAAAAGCATACCTCTGCTCTCGAGAAAGGCATGATCGAATTGTGCCACATGCCAACCGATTGATCGCCTTCCAATCTTTCTCCTGTACATCATCCGGTTTCTCTTCATCAATGGCAATGTCTAGACCTGCTTGAAAAAGGGCATCTAGAACCTCACTTTGCCACATACCAAAATGGCCCGTGCCATCAAAGATTTTCACGGCCAATCTTGCATTTGCAATTGTCGGTCTTGTCCACATGGACGATGTTGAAGCTCCTACACCGAATCCGCTTTTCTCCATAATCTTTCAATATACCTAAGGAAATCTTTTACGATGTGGAAGATCGGTTTAAAGCGCAACCACAGAGCATACTACGATTAACCTTCGGCTCTTGATACCACTTGTTGTTCCAATAGGGTTGGAAGCGTGTAAATTATTATACTAAAAATCACACAAAGTTCAATTCCTGGGAAGAGAGGTGGATCACAAGGATCTCTTAAATACCAAGTCTTTCCTTAGTCGAATATTCCTTCTATCGTAATTTAATAGTACAATTAAATACTACTATTATACCTCAAATATTGAAAGAAAAATAGGACAAGAAAGAACACAAGAATTTTAACGAGGTTCGATAAATTATACCTACGTCCCGGGCACTAACACCGGATGATAACTTTACTAT
Organism: Gossypium arboreum; assembly: GCF_025698485.1. NCBI lineage: Eukaryota > Viridiplantae > Streptophyta > Magnoliopsida > Malvales > Malvaceae > Gossypium > Gossypium arboreum. Next base: position 3,974,767 of record NC_069073.1, on the reverse strand, counting down.
CTCCAAAATATTACAAACAAATAGAATTCCTTAAGAATTCTCAAATGGGAGAAGAGAGAAAACTAAGAGAGAAAGATTGGTTGGGATGAATTGAAATGAGAAATGAGAAGGCCTATTTATAGTTGAGGTTCAAGGACCAAACAATAAATAGCCCATTATCTCAAAGACCAAAAAAAAATTATCCCATACCACTTTTTCAAAATCAACTTTAGGGTGCTGAACTTGCACCACTTTAAATTGTTTGCCATTAAAATTGTCTACCATTAATCATAATGTTAACAGCTACAACTGCTTTACTTCGCCTTAATTGTTTTCTTGCCTTTGCACCCAAAAAAATATTTAAGTCAAAAAGCACGTCTGCAACTTTCAGCTTTTCACACGCACCATCGGTCAGTGTGAGTAGGAGAGAAGAATCTACAGCTCATCTCTGGGGAAAAAAAAGAATAAATTACTATAATTTATTAACCATTGACCATTTCTATAGTCATATTTTACAAGACAACTAGTCTCTTGTTCACTTGAATGTATTGGTTATCTAGAAAACAAACAGAGCCATCTTTACTTTAGCAGAAGTTGAGAAAGAGTGACAAAGAAATGGAAGCTGTTATTGCTTCGATTGGTGGAAAAGCTGGGGAGTTGGCATTTGATCTCATCAAACAAGAGATGACTTACTTCCTAAACTACAAAACCAATCTTGAGAATCTCAGGGAGGGAGTGAACGACCTGAAAGATGCAAGACAGAGAGTCCAGCAATCCGTTGATGCTGCCAAACGCCAAGGCTGGAAGATTTACAACGACGTGGACAAATGGTTGACCATGGTTGATCACAAGATCTCTGAGATGGCTGAAACCAAGTTAAAGAAAGATGAAGAGAAAGCAAATGAAAAGTGTTTGATCGGACTCTGCCCCAACTTCAAGTCTCGTTACCTGCTCAGCAAGACAGCAGAGAAAGAGGCCGACGCCATTGTTCAACTCTTGGAGAAAGGCCGATTCGATAGCGTTCCGTACCGTCCTGCTCCCAGACCTGCCAATGGTTCAACAACAGGTGCCTTAAAAAGAGTCATGGAGGCCTTGAAAATGATGATTCCACCATAGTTGGGGTGTATGGAGCTCGTAGACAGCCCATGGCGATATTTGTCAAAGAAGTTGCTCGACTTGCCAAGTTGGAGTTGTTTGATAAGGTGGTCGTTGTCACTATATCACAATCTCCCAACATTGAGAAAATCCAGAGCGACCTTAACTTTGATATCTTATAATTTTGGATGATATTTGGGTGTCATTGGATTTGGGAGCTCTTGGAATTCCATCTGGTGGTAAAAACATGGGATGCAAGATCTTGTTGACATCTAGAAACTTCAATGTTTTATCCTCCATGGGTGTTCAAAGACCTTTTGCCATCAAGATTTTCAATCAAGAAGCAGCATGGAACCTGTTTAAAATCATGGGTGGTGATATTGTTGAAGGATATGACTTGTATTGTACAACAAATGAAGTGGCCCAAAGATGTGCAGAACTGCCAATTGCCATTGCAACAATTGCAGAGACATTGAAGAATAAGAAGGCTGTGTTTGAATTGATGAATGCTTTACAAGAGCTCAAAAAGCCCTTCCTAAGAAGCTTCAAAAGGAATCCCGGCGATCGGTATTCAGTAGATGTGGCCAAAGGATGGGTTTGGACAGATTCCGGTCAAATTGATTTTGTATTTGGATCAGTTCGGATTTTAATTGATTTCAGCTTAGGTTCAATTCAAGTAGGAGTTATGCCAGGTTCAAACCATTTCCAGTTTGATCCTTTTCAGATACAAATTATATTTAAGTCCGGACTATTTCAAATCTGGATGAAATGATAAAGTTTTACTTCTCTTTGGAAATTGAGTCCTTATAATAGCTTAGGTATTGTATTAAAATTTTGAAGTTTAACATTTTAGGTTGGATCCAATATTATTTTAGGTAGCATTTGGTAATTGAAATTTGGATTTTAAAATTTTAGGGTTTGTTTATTTCTTAACTTTATTTTTTGAAAAATATTTTTTAAAATTTTCTGTGTTTGGTTCAAGAAAATGAAATTGGTTAAAGGAACGCAAAAAGTCGCTTTCTTCTGTGAAATGATTTACCCTTTTTTCATATATGTATATATATATGTGACATGGATAAATGATATTCAATGGTTGCAACTTAAACATGCTTGTTCTCATTCTAATCATGTTAATGTTTTCAATTATATGACTTGAATAATGAAACTACCATTGAGTTTTATCGTTCAACATACAATTTGTTTATTCTGTACGCAGGTTTAGGGTGAGTTTAAATAAGTGGTGCCTGTGGTTAATGTAAAAACAACGGTGGTGGTGATATTAGATATTGTAGTGTGCGATAAAAAGTAAGCTAAACGAATCGCACCATTCTCAATCGCCCATCCAAACCCACCCTTAGGTGGATCTCGAAGTCTCGAGAAGTAACTCAGCATCCAATCCATAGCTTTTAACTCAACAATATTTGTATAGTTTCTTTAACATTTTGATATGAGGCATGTACCTAGTTGTGAATCGGTTTTGTATATGATATGATCATGTTGATATATAGATTAATAATGGTAAACTTGATATGGCCAGATGGTATTGTATATATGTTATGTTTTGAGATTGTTGAAGTTGAGAAGAATTTGACATGTACATGTGATGTGTGGATGAATGAAAATGAATTGGTATCAAAGTAGAAATGGTAAATTGTGTAATGTATAATAGCGTTACAAAGAAGTACTTATATAGAAAGAATGAAAATTCGAATACTAACTTAAGATAAAAAAAATTATAAGTATCAATTTAAGAGAAAATAACAATGAAAAATGAAACTAACAGAACAAATAAAAATTGAGAACATGAATGTTAATCTAATACTTAATACTTATCTCCAGTGTTTCTACTCAAAGATGTAGCGGTGAGCGTTCAATCGAAACGAGTTGAATCGAGTGAAAATATTGAGTTAATCGAGTTGACGAGCCATATTTTATCATCCTAACTCCATTTGAAATTTTTTCGAATTAAGTTGAGTGAAATTATTGAAGTTAAATTAAAATCTTGCTATAATATAACTAATTCCATGTTAAAACACATATAAATTTGAAAAAAGAATTCAAAGCAAAATAATGATAAAAATAAGATGTTTTAGTACGATTGGCTTGAATAATTAATTAACTTATTTAAGTTCAAAAATTATTATTTTAGAAAATTTCTAAAATTTAAACTTTCTTTAATTTTAGAATTTTTAGAATTTTTATAAATATTTTCAATTTTATAAATTATTTTGAATTTTGAAAATTATTTTGAATTATTTTGTAATTTTCGTTGAGAGAGACCAATTTGCTTATTTTAAAATTGAGAAGGACCAAAGGAGTATTTACACCAATATGTTATTCGAATTATTTCAATAATTCAAATTGTAAAATTTAACTTGACTCAAACTCGAAGATCGAATTGCTCATTCAAGTTGACTCGAATAACTCGAACAACTTAGATTTGATTAACTTGAAATTCAAAACTTTTTTTTTATTTTTCAAAAAAAATTCAATTTCGCTCACTCTTACAAAGATCGGCTGAAAGAAGAGAAAAAATAGTATTCTCTAATTTTTCAAATAGAAATAGAACAAAAAAGAAAAATTATTTGGCTAGCGTTGTGGGATAAGTTAATGTAATGTTTGTTTTAAGATTAAAGTTACTTAGTGAAATAAATAACATATATCAAATATTTATTTAGATTATAGATAAAATTAAATATAAAATTTATTTTGAGAAATTATTTAATATTATTAAGTGAGAATTTGTCTTGCCTTTATGACAAGCCAATTATATTATAGATAGAATTAAATTGTAATTTTTTTAATTAAGTGATTAAAATAAAAATTTTATTAATAATTTAGTCAATAGAGTTTACGTAATTACACTAAAGCAAGCATTAGTGTTGTCAACTGTGCACACATATAATATATGGGTGACTGAGCAAGGTTTCCTGTAGTTTTAGCTTTTGGGAGAATTTCTGGATATCACTCGATGTAACCTTTGGATAAATATATATTATATCTAGTATGCTTGTCGGTTCTCTGTGTATTAATCTTGCAGAGAATCATTTTGATTACCAATTTCATGGAATTTTACAATAATATACCCAAGAATTATGTTCTGATTTTCATGGAATTATACTATTATTTTGTTCCTTATTGCTTTCTAGGCTTTAAAATAATAGCACGTCAGTAGCCCATGTCTGCTAGGCATCAATCCTCCTATCACATCATCCTCTATGGTTTACATGTTGACATTGCCTTGCCTTATCCCGACTCTGAATTAGAATGTAGCAGCACAACTGGGCTTCAAAGAGAGAGTGGTTGACATATACATAAACTTTTTGAGTGCAAAATATAACTTATGGATGATGCAAGTGGTCTGTGGTTCTGCTTTTGCAGTCTTTCATGATCTTCATTGTTAAATGATAAACAAACTATTGTATCCTATCAATTGTAAAGGATGTGATTCCTAGTAGGTAAGCTATGCGATGGCGTTTTCCAACATCATCATCGCAAAGGGTTGCCCACTTTTTGGCAGAAACAGAATGGTTGGGTAATGCAGTGGTATTTGTGCGGTGGCCTTGGGGGACCGATGAAATAGTTGCTAGTCGAGTAGAACTGAGGGCGGCAGAGGTGGGGAGAGAGCTGCTGCACATCCAATGACGGTTTTTTTTAAATAACCTAAAAAATTAATTAATTATGAAAGTAATCCAAAAGAAACATTATATTCGAATATATCTTGAAATCTACAGTAATCGTCGGTGCTGCTTGACACATTAGCAACACTAATCCCTTATTATGATCTAACTATCGGTTTAAAAAAAATCGTGTCCTCATTGTGTCAAGTGACACCTATATGTAATTTTTGAAATATTCATAACAGATACGGGTATTCACGGTGGAGAACATATATATATATTTAATGGGTGCTACCAATGGTCAGGTAGCACAATTATATATAAATTTTTAAAAAAGTGGTCTGAAATGAAAAAAAAAATCAAAAAAAAATTATAGGGTGTTAAGGGTGGAAGCCCATGACTCCATTCAGTGATCCGAATTGTGAGGTGGCATGTTTAACCGTGGAACAATATATCTTCGACTGACGATGATTCGTTGGTGCAAAACAGAGATCGAAGAAAGAGTTGTTCGAAGCTTTGGTCGTTTGTTTCAGAAGATTTAGAACCAGCTATTGGGATATTTGAACCGTAGAAATTAACGAAAAAGAAAAAATCTCTTTTTTGGTGTCGAAATCAGAACGAAAGGCTGCCGTAAATGTTTACATCAATAGCTACTAAGTGCGAAAGAAAAATTATGAGATTTTTAGTGAGAATTTGAACCAAAAATAGAAACATTAAAAATACGCCACCCAAGATTGTAATTTTAAAATATATATATTTAATGAGAATTTTAAAGTTGATAATAACTTTTTTAAAAAATATTTAATAGGAATTTTAATGAAAACTAAATTTTAACAGTCAGCTTTCACTATATTTATTTTAAAGTTGATGGCAAAAATATTTAATGGGAATTTTACCTAAAATAATCCAAAAGAATTATTTAATATTTTTGTTATTAAATATTTTTTACCTAACACACCGTGGCACCTATTAAAAGTTTTTCTCCATCATAAATATTTGTATTTTTTAAAAAGTTTTTCAAGAAATACATACAGATGTCACTTGACACAGTGTCGACTCCAAAAATTTTCTTTTTTAAAAAAAAATTGATGATTGGGTAATAATGAGAGATGATGTTGTCGATGTGTCAAGTGGTACCGACGATTACTATAAATTTCAAATAATTTTCATATATAAATCTTCTCTTGAATTGTTTTTGTAATTAATTAATTTTTTAGATTATTTAAATAAAAGCCTCCAATGACTATTGCTTTCTTATAATATTCTTTGCACAAATTTAGCTGCTCAACTTGCTTCGTTTTTATTTTTATTTTGAAGTATTCTATAGATCTAAAATATCGTAAGATATGGAATTAATTCCATTTTGGTTAGAAGAATTAAAATGTTTGCATTAGTGAGTTCATTACGTATCCAAAGACGAAGCTGAAAAAACAAATAAAGCGGTTAGAAATCATAACTTGAATTGCATGATATGATATTTTGTGCCTGATTCTTACATTCTTTCGTTTGCTTCATTCACTGAAACATGACCGCCGTTTGATTTCATCTATGTTTGGATTTTATGTATTTTTTAAGATCCTAATTGGATGGATATTGTAATTCTATTTGATATTGTTTCATGCATGAAGAAATAACGAGGGACCATGGCATCCATTTGTTTGACTGAGCTTTATTACATTTTTTTCAAAGGGAATAAACATGTTATTCTCCATCTTTTACCTGAGAATGCATGCTCTTTTTAGTATAGCATGTGTTCCTTTTGAGGAGGAAACAAAAGCATCCTAGAAAATGAAAGAATCAAACCCAGGATTGATTCCCATTGCCATCAGTTCAAGTTATAGGCTAATGGCCATGTTGATATTCTCTTTCATTTATCCACTAAATTGAGCCAGTATTCTGTAGATGTGAGCTTGGATATTACCAGACCATATAATATTGTAAGAAGAAGAAATGGAGGGCTAAAAATCAACCAATATGGGACATTTTGCAGCTGTATTTAGCTTCACAGGGAAGCCATGTTCACTACTTAAATAATCTGCCAGCACAAGACACATGTATTACAGCTTTAAGACAAAGATATTTCTAGGATAAAATGTTAGGTTGGTTCAATGGAAAGACAAAATATTCCAATGCCATGTCTGTAAGTGCATGCTCTACTGCTCCTACATGTATATATTGATTTCTAGATTTTTCATTGTATTTCTTTTCATATATAGATTGTTGAGCTTGCGGTACACATGGATTGTGAAGGATGCGAAAAGAGGATACGAAGAGCAATCTCAAAAATAGATGGCAAGACTTCATTCTTTTCCTCCAATATATACTTCTAGCATCCATTTTCATCTGTTAGTGTTTGTAAAGGAAAATGAAATGAATGCAGGAGTAGACAGCTTGGAAATCGACATGGATAAGCAGAAGGTAACAGTGAGAGGATATGTGGAGGAGACGAAAGTGCTTAAAGTAGTGAGGAGAACTGGAAGGAAAGCCGAGTTTTGGCCGTTCCCATACGACACCGAATACTATCCTTATGCTTCCCAGTATTTGGATGAATCTACATATACATCTTCTTATAACTATTACAGGCATGGATTTAACGAAAGCGTGCATGGCTATTTCCCACACCAACCTTACACAACTGTTCCTGATCAAACAGTTCATCTCTTTAGTGATGATAATGTTCATGCTTACTGCAATGTTATGTGATACACTTATGTTTTAATATTTCATCCTCTTGAATTAACTCTTTTTTACTCTTCTAATTATTACTCATCTATTCATTTTGTATTTTATCTATCACATTATTCTAAAAATATAGACTATTAAAATGGTGAAATTACATTTTTATTATCGTAAAAATATACAATTTAATTTTAGCCCCCTAAAAAAGAATTTCTAGCTTCGCCGCTATAAGTGGATGTCCTTTCAACTATCATAATCCCAAACAATTATGTAGATGACCTTTCAATTCCTAAACCTCTCATGAAATTTATAGAGTGTATTAAATTTTTTATTTATGCATTTGTAATCTATAGTGGTTGAAGCCTTATAAATAGAGGGCACGTATAAGCTTATGATATCCAAGTTCAAAGAAAAGATAATCATCTCATCTTATGTCTTGTATTCTCTCATCTTTATTGTTACTACAATATATCTCTTTAGTTTTATAACATTTTATTAGTACGAGCTTTCTCGATAGTATTCAATATCTCATTGGAGGACAAGTAGCTTAGATGTGCAACATTCAGGTATGTGATTTTCTATGCATCTTTGGAAGATTTTGAGACTTCAATATTCTCAATGAAAAAAAAAGTAGAATAAGATATTGTTAGATGCTTGATAATGATGCTCATTGTTTCTTTTTTCATATTTAAGTACGAATTTATGTTTTATATATCCCATGATATGTTTGTTTATGGTCTAAGATTTTGAATAATATTGAAGTGCCAAGAAATTGTATATCTTCGCTTAGCTATGTACATCCTCCCTAATATATGTTGTTGATATGATTAAAAATGATAGTCATATTTTTTATTTGATGATATTTTTCAAACATGCTATTTTGCTTATAAGATTTGTTGACACATTTGAAGGCAAAGAAAAATTTTGTAGTTGTTTCTGTGGTTAAAACAATGGCCACAACTTCAGGCATTATTTCATTGTCATATTTGTCTATTTCCAGGAGTTGGCAAATTTTTAGAATAAAAACATTGGTCTAACAACCCGTCTTTTAATGGTGTTGGAAACGGTGGTTTCAGAATCTTGTTTTTTAATTATCGAGTCCATAAATATTATTAATTAATATTTGCGAGTCTAATATAGTGTTATATTGATTTTTAGTTTGATAATTTTATTGAATGGTTAGTAATTAAAGTACAAGAACTAAATCATAAAAATCATAAAAATTAATCGCTAATAATTTTTAATAATTAAAAGGGTTAAATAATATTTTACCGAGGGTTAGTATGGGAATTAGGCCATTTTAATTGAGGTTGGACGATTTGTGCTTATATATGTTATAATTTATATGTTAAATAATCATTAAATAATAAATATATGTTAAAATGGTAAAGTAAAAGGAAAGTCATAATTTTTCTTGTTTCTTCAACCTTTCACCATCCAAAACAAAGCGAGAAAGCTTGGAAGCCATTATCTTTATCTTTCCCCAATGTAGTGTAATTATAACTCTTCTATTCATTAACAGGATGAGGCCTCTGACCTTCGACCCTAGCTCTAGGCTCCACATTTGAGACCTTCCTATCTAACCCTTCAGCACTCACCCTCTTTCTTCTGTAGAAACAATTCCGAACATTGAATTTTGCAACACCACTCTTAATCGACTCCCTAATACCCAAAAGACAGTATAAAAATCCCACAAAATGAAACCTATGGCCGTCTTCGCTAGGTTTATTCGAGATAAAAGCATCCAACATCCTTCCATGATAACTAAAGAATGCAAAAAGCCCTTTCCAAAGCATCTTCTTTGTCGAAACCATCCCTTTTTCAAAATATTTTAAAATTTTAAAATTGTAAATTTAATGAAAATATGGGGATCAACTTTTTGAAAAACGAAAATGGAATCGCCACCGATCTCTTTATTTTGGTGTGATCGGATCACCTAAGAATTTGGTTATTTTAATAAAGCATTTTCGGTTTACTAAGACATCGATTATGGTCTACGAAAATTTTAGAAAACGGGCTCGGGAGTCTGTTACGTATGAGGAAGGATTAGCACCACTACGCCCAAAATTGGTACCAAATCGATTAAATACTGTCCTTATGTCTAAAATTAAAAGTGTTTGTGGAATGTGGTTCCTTTTTAATTGTAACCCGAGTTGGAGTTTATAATTTGAAAATTACAAAAGGATGCCCAACTATTTGGTCCAACGAAAAAATCGAAACCCAGCACAGTAGGGCACGATTCCTCGAAATTCCAAACAGTGAACATTGCCTCGCCTTTAGAACATACGAGTGAAATTTTGCAGGGATATTTGATTATTTTAAGCAAACGAGAAATAGCAACCCATCACGTTAGGGCACGATTCCGCGAATTGCCAAATATCACACATTGTCTTCGTTTAAGGGAATTTTTTAAAAGACATGAGTGAAATTTTGAAGTGATATTCGATTATTTTGAGCAAACGCGAAATTGCAACCCAGCACGTTAGGGCACGATTCCGCGAATTGCCAAATATCAAATCTCGTCTTCATTTTAAATAATTTTTGAATGAATGATTATAAAACTCGCTTAAAACATATTAATTCGATTTGAAATAAGACGAAATTGATCATAAAATTTGGGTTTTATAAAACCACATTTCAAAAATCAAGTGGAAAACGATGAATGGGGTAGTATGTGTATGCATAAAAATACGACAATGGAAAAATGAAGATAACACAATCAACTACAAGAACTTAAATGAATAAGCATAACTAGTTTGGAAATATAACTCAATTTCAACCATGCATGGAGAATAATTAACAAGGCCGTATGAAACAATGAATAAATAATATGCAGCGATAACATACATGACATAATAAGATGATTAATATTAAATATACCAACAAGATGCAAATCAAAGACATAACATGGTATAAAACTATTTTAAAATGAAGATTAATAGATGGGCACATAAAATGTAGGTTGACAAATTTGTATAAAAAGCTAGGGCTAGACATATAATTTTTGAAATAGACATTATAGAAAGAAAGAAAGTTTGAAAAAAATTGCATGTAAAGTATTTTAAACACAAGTATATTTAAAAATATATTGCATGATAATATATTGCATGGCGAATGACAAGTAAATTAGAAAATATTGCAAAGAATGAAAGTATGAGCTGGAATAGCGAAAATATACTTAATCGAAGTGAAAATAAAACTGGAAGGATAATTCATGAATAGAAGAAAAAGTCACAAGACAATTTTAAGGATAAAAGCTTGATGTACACCAATGTCCAAGGACTAAAGCAGAATTTGTCCCCGAGTTTTTAAAAAGCAGCACTTAATCATTGATTAAATTGGAACTATGTACAAATCTTAGGATTAAATTAGAAAAAAAAAATGAAAGGGGGTAAAAGGGGTTCAATTGGATGATGGTGCGAGCAGAAGGGGCTTAATATGCAATTGTCCCTCCCAGACCTAACACGCGGATCTTAATCATGCGTAGGTCGGGTCATCGGGCGAAGGCCACCATACGACGTTGTATTTGGACCACCAGAAATCGGTCAAAACGGCGTCGTCCTTTCGTTCCCTTATAAGGCTAACATTGCCTTCCTTCAGCCGAACCCTAACCATGCCCTAGCCTTCCCCTTTTCAGCAGCCACACTTCACATTTTCTCTCAAAAACACCAACCCTCCGCAAGATGCGGTGACCAGTGCTCTGGGCTTCAAAGTATGGCCGATTTTAGCCACAGATCTCCCTTCTAACTCCGATTAAGACAGAGCGAAAGGGGACCGACGGCCTAGCAACGAGGTAAGGTTCTCGTATTCCCTTTTTCTTTTTATTTAAATACACAAATAAGAAGAAAATCGAAGGGAGTAGATCAAAAAAACGTAATAATCTCAGAGGTTCAAAGCAGAAAGTCACCTTGCTCTGTTTTTTTTTTTTTTGTTTCCTATTGCTTCTGTATGCGTAAATATGCATACAAAAATTACAATGGATCCCTCCTTTGGCTTTATAGCCGGAGAGAAAAGAAAAAAAATAATCAAAAATTGAAAATACAATATTCCTCGTTTTTGTTTCTTTCTTGCTGTGTGTATTCGTCCTTTCTTTGCAGGTACAGGGTGCGTGCCGCTTGGGTACGGGGCTGTGCTGGCTGCTGAGACGCTGGCATCGTACGGAGGGTGGGCGTGGCGCGATGTGGTTGCTGTTTGTGAAGGCTGCGGCGCGAGGACCCCTTTGCCCTAGGGTTTGCTGAAACTTAGCTTGACTTTCGGGCCGTTTGGGTCTATTCCAGTTATTGGGCCCTTGTATTTGGACTATGGGGCATTGGGCTGTGGAATATTGTAATAATTTGGACTGTAATAGGACATTAAATTTTATTTGGGTTTTACACTTATTGTTGTTTTTTTTGGTTTATTTATTTGGTATTTATTTGGGTCGGGCAAATTTGGCCCACTACATTCTTCACTAAATTGTTAACAAAAAGTGTAAGTGTGTAACGCATTCCTGCGAGTTTGTGCTATTACTTTTTCTCCCAGACGCCATAATCATCTCGACACCCGACAAAAACACTGAAAAAAGTAATACCATTGGTTTCAATGCCACGTCAATATTATTTCAACAAATTTTAACAATTTTAGTAATATACCTAAAAAAAAGTATCAAGTACCATCGTAAAAATTGTTTTATTCCATGTCTTAATTTTTCTTACTTGTACCACAAGTTTTAACACAATTTCCCAAATCCTTTCTCGTCGTAGATATATAGGAGATTAATGATGGGAAATTTACCATTTTTTCCCAAAGTCAAAAATTTAATTAATATTTTGTTGGCGTGAACTTTTCATAAGATTAAATTTAACATATATATCCCTATAGGATAAGAAGCTATGACTTTGAAAACTTCACAAAGCTTCGTAATCTTTCTTCATAGACAAGTTGATAAATGAGAAAAATTACAGCCATTAATCGGTGGCTATCATATTTGAACATGGCCAATATCCATGACTTTTTAGAGAGTTTGGTTTCCGGATCTTTGGTGCAAGCAACAAATTATCTTCACGTAATGAGCATATTCATATATCTGTATCAAAACATAATAACGAAGGGTTTTCAGTTGACCTAATTTCTGAGAGATATCTATCAGCCAATCTTATATTGACATTGAAAAAAAAGGAGTCTGGTCAAAAAAGGCACCTCGTTCTGGCCGAACTTGTTAAATATCTTTGATTAGTCCTCTGAACTACGGCCACTAGCTCTATAAATACGTTGTCATAATGGATATCAAGGCATAAATTAACAGAAACACAATGAAGACTGCCTTATTTTTAGCAATTACTTCCCATGTTTTAGGCTCAACAATAGCCAGTGATGAATTTGATCCTGTGCTTGACATCTCAGGTCAAGAGCTCCGAACAGGCATTGACTACTACATTTTGCCGGTAATCCGCGGTAGAGGTGGTGGCCTCACTCTAGCCAGCACTGGCAACGAGACCTGCCCACTTGATGTTGTTCAAGAGCAGCAGGAGGTGTCAAATGGTCTCCCATTAACATTTTCACCTGTGAATGTCACTCAAGGCGTTGTACGTGTATCCACTGATCTAAACATCAAGTTCTCTGCTGCTTCAATTTGTGTCCAGACCACTCTCTGGACACTGCACTTCGATGAATCGGTACAAAAGTATATAGTAACAACCGGTGGAGTTGAAGGTAACCCAGGGCGTGAAACTCTGAGCAACTGGTTTAAAATCCAAAAATTTGAAGACGACTACAGGCTTGTTTACTGCCCGACGGTGTGCAATTTCTGCAGACCTGTGTGTGGGGCATTGGGTGTTTTTATGGATGGTGGAACTAGGCGCCTGGCTATTAGTGATGAACCATTAAAGGTCATGTTTAAGAGGGCTTGAAGCTGTTGCGCCCATCTACCTTATTTTCCTTGATTTACCCCACACACATTCTCACTTTTATATACTATGTAATACATATCGCAATAATGTAAATCTTGGGAAACATTATAGGAAATATATATATATATATATATATATATATATATATATATAACATACTACTTGTTAGGTACTGCTTATGAAATGCAGCAAATTTGACAGTGAAAAAAAATTATATTACAAATTTATTTATAAACTGATAAATATATTTATAAAAATTGATAGAAAAATGTAAATAAGGTTGTGGTTGAAAAGAAAAAGTTAATATATTAAAATTATAGGTTTAAATCATCTATGTATACTTATATTTTTAGATTTTATAAAAAAGGGTAAATTGTACTTTTAGTCACTTTAAATAGAGGTCTTTCCTATTTTGATCACTCAAAAAGAAATTGATCAAATTGATCACTTAACTGTAAAATGGTAACAAAAGACTAACGGTGTATTTATAAGAAAAATTTTGGAATGACCAACGTGAAAACCGACCATTAAACTTTCATAGTGGAGTGATCAGTTTTTATTTTGGGGTGATAAAATTAACAAAAATAAATTTGGTGCGACCAAAATAGAAATGTCTAATATTTAGAGTGAATAATAGGAGTGTAATAGGCCATTTTTGGCCCAGGCCAAAGACCCAAAAAGAAACAGAAAATAAAAACCAAAATAAACAAAAATAAAAATTCAAAATCAACAATCCAAATGTCCATTACAAGCCCAATTTATAAAATGCAAAAAAAAAACCGTAGGCTCAAATGGCCCAAAACCAAAAACATTCTCAGTCAAAGACTAAAAACCTAACTGCTAGGTGCGCCGCTGCCCTCGCCACAGCCTCCACATCGACTCCGTACACAGCTGGCCTATGGCCTCCGTACCTGCAAACCAAAGAAAATAGAACGCGACAGCAACAAAGAAACAAACAAATTTTGTAATCTGCCTATAAAAGAATCACTAGGCTTTTTTTTTTTTACGCACAACATAGAAATCAAAATACAAAAACAGCATTCAGAACAAAGATTCTTTTCTAAAAGGTGGTTTTTTATTTTTTATTTTTTCTTTTCATTCCTTTTTTATTTCGTTTATTTTTAAAAAAAATAAAAGAAGAGAATCGAAACCTTACCGTTGTTCTCGAATCGTGCCGCCGTAGGTGGCCGAGGTTTGTCGATTTTGATGAAAATCGACTTCCAATGGGTTCGAAGACTCAAAAAACAAAAAAAAGGTTTTTTATTTTATTTTTTCAGCCACCACGGTGGTTCGGTGACCGGAGTATGGTTGGCCATGGGGGCATTGGAAAGAGGAGTTGAGAGAGTTTTTCAAATTTTTTGGTTTTAAAGGCTGAAAATGAATTTTTTGTAATTTTTTTAGCTTTTATAAGCGCACAAAACGGAGTTGTTTTGGTGCCAGTGCACATAGGCCAAAACGGCATCGTTTAAGGCTAACCCGTGTGACCCGACCCGCAAGCCAAAGGATCTGCATGATTTTTAAGCGGAGGGGATATTTGCGCATTCAGCCCCTTCGTTTTTTCAACCAGTTTCAATTCACTCCTTTTTATTTTTTCTTTTAATTTTGCCCGATAATTTTGATTTTATTTCATTTTAATCCCTTAATGGAATGACACCGTTTTGGGGACAGGGGATAATTTTCCATTTGATCCCCCTTCTTATCTGCGCATTACAATTTGGGTCTGCTACTTTATTTTTATTCTGATTTTTCCTTTTAAATTCTATTTAACTTTCAATTTAGGCCTTTTTTATTTTTTGCATTTACATTTTATTTAGTATTTATTTATTTTAAATTTATATACCTAAGTTCACTCTAATCCAGATTTAATCCTTAACCTTTTATAACTTCAATTTCTTTTATTTTTTATGTTTCAGAGAACTGTTTTATTTAATATTTTATTTATTTAATATTTATTTCTTCAACTTTTTTATGATTAAAATTTATTTATTTATCTTCCTTTTACTTATATATATTATCTATTATTACTATCATTATTATTATTTTATCTATTATTTTTATTTATATATGTTTTATTTCAAATTATGGCTTTAATTTCATTTATATTCTACTTTGATTATTTATTTTCTATATTTTTACACACCATTCTCCTTATATTTATTTATGTACTTATTTATTTGTTTTTTGTCTTATTTATATTTATTAACTGTTATTGGTCATTATTATTATCATTGTTGTTGTTCATTTTGTTTATTTTATTCACCTTTGATTGTTAATATTGGTATTAAGTTGTATCATATATTGCCATTATGAAAAATGAATTGTTTATTAGTATATTGATATTGTTGTTATTCATGGGCATAATGTTTTGTTCACATATCATTTTTATTTTTTAAAATATTGCATTAATTTTTACCTAAATTCGTAAAAAAGGGAATTTTTGAAAATAGACAATGTTTCGCATTTTGGAGAAACGAGAAATTGTACCCTAACTTACGGGGTCTCAGTTTTCTCTTCGAGCCTAAAATAGCCAAATTTCCTTTCAATTTTTAAAACACATAAATTTTAAATAAAAAAATAAAGGCAATATTCCATGTTTAGAAACTCGAGAAGGCCGGGCCCTAACTTACGGGGTTTCGATATTTTTCTTTGGATCTAAATAACCGAATATCCTTCTAAATTAAAACACGTGAGATTTCAAAAAAATTAAAAGGCAAGCTTATTTTCGAGAATTCAAATGTTGTGTCCTAACTTAGGGGATGTGACATCTTGTTATCTCGAGACGAGAGGGCCTTTAATGCTCGTTTCAATTTATTCAAGCACTTTTTTTAATAAAAAGGGATTGTATTTTAAATTCTGTTTCGAGTTTTCAACTTTCAACGTTAAGACATTAATTAATCAACTAGGTACCAATTTTGAGCGTTACGAGGGTGTTAATCATTTCTCATACGTAACCGACTCCCGAACCCATTTTCTTGAATTTCGTAGACCAAAATTATTATTTTAGTAAATCAAAACGCTTTATTAAAACGATCAATCGTAAGGCGACCCGATCACACCTCATAAAAAAAGATTGGTGAGAGAGAGAGAGAGAGAAAAGACAAGCATCCCCGTAGTAATTTCCCTACTGAGTTGAGGGGCCTGGTTGATAAATTATATCAACTCAATTAATCACATAAAATAACTAGATTTTTTCACATTCACAATGTAGGTGAAGAGAATATTTTATGTCAAACATATTTTCTTTTGGAATTGTTCAATAATGAATATAAGTGAAGTGGCAAATAACTTGTATTCTTATACTATTGAACACGTGTTTGACCATTAGATTTATAATTTATAATTGTTTATTTAAAGATCATATAGAAGTATCAAAAGACAAAAGTGTCATAATAATATTAATTATAATTTTTTAAAATGATATTTTGTATTTTCATAACTGAGTTGGTGGCCTAATTAAAGGTGATATCAACCCAATAAAATGTTTAAATAATATTTTGATTAAATAGTATGAATAAAGATAATAAAAGTTTGAATTAAATGTTATTAAAAATTATTTTTACTTGAAATTTTGTTAATTAATTGAACATGAATCTTAAATCAATCAAATTAAATAAATTATTTGAAAGTTAAATAATCAAATATATTTCTCAATATAAATGTTAAAATAATATGAATATAATATAAACCCGAAATTTTCTAACTCTGCCACTAACCATGTTTTTTCCTTTTTAAGGCATTGGAAATCTTAATGTATTAGGTTATAGGAAGCTTACAATATTCTCTTTAAATATACAGAAAAGAATAGATAATTCAAAACTAATATGAATTCAACTTAGAGTAAAGTTTTGACCAAATCTCTAGATATATAATTATATCATGAATTGATTTTGTTTGATTTTTATTAGCATGACTTTGCAGTCTTATCTAATAATTTAGAAGGCAGGATTAGATGATACCATGGTTGCACAAATTATGACTACATGATCAAATCAAACTTGTGTATGTTTTTAAAATAAAATAAAAAATAAACATCTACCTCATATGTAAGAGACTAGTTATACAGATCTTTGCCTGCTTCTATCATACAATAATAAAGAAATGGTGGTAAGATTGCGTGGGCAGTCTCACCATGCATCAATTCAAAGCTGTAAATCTGTATGTACATTGTGCAAAGTTGGATCCAATACCAAAGGGTTGATCCCCAATTCCACATTGATGGTTCGGCTTCATGGGTTGGCTGGTCAAACAAAGCCAGCTCCATGTATTCTGCCCCACGTCTCGTCAATGATGTCCATTCCACTCATCTTAATATATAATTAATAGGATATACATCCACTCGCTACATCTTAAAGAAACCGACAACAATGAAGAGTACTGGACTCTTCCTGGCACTTTCTTTCATTCTATGCGCTAGCGGCAGTGCCGCACCTGACCCAGTGCTGGACATCTCCGGTAAAATGCTCCGCACCGGCAACGACTATTACATCCTTCCGGTCTTCCGTGGTCGAGGAGGTGGCCTGACTCTCGCCAGCACCAGAAACGAGACCTGCCCGCTCCATGTTGTTCAAGAGCAGCTGGAGGTGTCAAACGGTCTCCCAGTAACCTTTTCACATTTTAACATCAAGAAAGGTGTCATTCGTGTCTCCACCGACCACAACATCAAGTTCTCTGCTGCTACAATATGTGTCCAATCTACCGTCTGGAAGCTTGCCAATTTCGATGATTCAACACGGCAATGGTTTCTGACAAGTGGTGGTGTTGAAGGCAATCCTGGTCGTCAAACTATCGACAATTGGTTTAAGATTGAGAAGCATGAAGATGATTACAAGCTGGTTTTCTGCCCAACAGTGTGTGATTTCTGCAAAGTTATGTGTAGGGACGTGGGTGTTTTTATTGACGATGCCGGTGTAAGGCGTCTGGCTCTCAGTGATGTGCCATTCAAGATTATGTTTAAGAGGGCTTGAAACCTGAAATCCGATCTTAATTTTTAATTCTAAACTTTAAAATAAATTAAATTAATAAAATCTAGATTAGCATCTTCAGTTTATTTTATGTGCAAATTAGTATTATAAATTTATTATTTTGATATTAATGGAAAATTATTTATGAAATTAAATCTAAATTTTAACTCTTTTATATTTATTGATCAGTCTTCTAAATTTAAAATTTTAAAACTTTTACCCTAAAAGTAATAATTTTTACTAAATCACTTCTAATTTGGTCATTTTAAAATTCTTTTATTAATTTAATTATCGTCGTTAAAATAAATTCTCAAAATGATAGCTCAATCGTTATCTCATTAAGGAGAAGCTGATTGGACCTACCACATTAGCAGTGGCAGAGAAGGCCCAGGGAACTATTGCCCTCTAAGGTTTAAAATTTTTACAATTTAACCCTTTGTAGATATACTATGACCCTCCCAAAATATAAGTAGGCCCAAGGTTTAAGATTTTTAAAATTTTCCTTTTGTATATATACTATACCTCTCCCAAAAATCGACTGTTTATGTGTTTAAATCGATTGTTGTGGTAGAATAATGTTTCTTTTTTTGAATTAATAGTTTATATGTTTAAATCTATTGGTATGTTGGAATACCAATTGTTTAATGTTTAAGTCGATTAGTATGTAGTACATCGAATTTTAACTTGGCCCTCCAAAAATATCATCCTCGCGCCACTACATATTAGCCTTTTATATTACAAAATGAAAAATTGTTCTTTTAGTCCTTTTGAAAATAATATTTTTTTTTTCATTTTCTCTTCCTCCTGTCTTCTTGTTCTTCTCTTATTTTCCTTTCGCAAACTACTCAACAATGTTGTAAAAATTATTGTTTTTGAGTTAGACCCACAATGCTGGCCACGTTCTTTAACCCATGCTCTTTTTCCTCCATCACCGTCAAACAGGAGTGAAGTCAGAACAAATTTTTAAGGAGGTCGAATGAAAATTTAATTTTTTATAGTCTATATCTTGATAATTTTTAAAATATTAAATTAAATTTATATAATTTTAAGGTAAGCTAAAATATAATTTTACATTTATTAATTTAAAATTTTAAAAAAATTCAATAACTTAAATATAAATTTTCTATTTTATGAGAGCAAGTCACTGCCAGCCCCTCTTTATTCGCCTCCGATCAAATATCAAAGTGAACAATCCCACGTGAATTTACCGCCAACCCCATTTAGATTCTCTTTCCCTCCAGTTAATCGACCAAAAGAGAAAACGATTAAACTAATCATGAATTAATTAAACCAATAAAAAGGACACGACAATATGAAAAGCTTCAAGCTATTCAAGGAGACTCTGTTTGACTAATCAGCAAAGTCAGGCCTAGAGCTAAGGTACAGCAGTACATATGTCAACATAGTCAAATGAAAAATCTAGTACGGGGAAGGAGATGATTCCTCTTTGTAGAACAACGAATCGAGTACGAAGATCGGGCTCGGCTGCAACTCGGTCATAGCATCCGCCATCTCCGCAATGCTGTGAAGCAGCTTATCACATCTTTCCAAAAGGGTCCCCCCATCCTTGTAGTCCTCCACATTCAACCTCCGTAACCCCCAATGCGTCATAACAATAAATTACTGGTTTAAATGAAATAGGATCGATAAGCAAAACTAAATAATCAATGTAAGTTAGTTATTGAGCTGATTTTTTTACCTCCGTATCAGTTTGAGAAGAAGGGCTAATGCTACTCTCTGAAACAGTAGATGTTTGATCCTCCGCTGGAATAAATACCTTCTCTTCTTTATCATAAATCTCAGTCGTTGGTTTCCAGTTTCCGGGTAATCTATTCGTTGTCTGTTCTCATCCAGTTCTTCTCATATTAACCCAGGGCGACCGAACTGGAGAGACTCTTCTTTGCTCTACGTTACCATTTCCATTCCCATTACCTCTCCTCTGTTTTTGCTCTCGTGGTGAAAGAAGGTGCTACAAAATGGCTCTACTTTTTAGATTAGATAAAATGGTCAAATTTTTTGTCCTATACTACCCTCAATATTTATACTTTAATTTTTGACATAATTTGGTACCTCAACGTTTAGGGACAAATATCAAAATTATACACGAACTTTAATTGAATGTACAATTTTCTCCAGAAACTTTAATTTGGTGTTATTATACACATAAAACTTTGATTGTAGTTCAAATGTATATATAAAACTTTAATTTTGATTCAATTATATACATTTAAAAAATACATTAATTTATTTTTATATTGAATAAATATAATTATTTGTGTATGTAATATGTAAGCACAAAATGATACTATATCGATAATAGTGTTAATAGTTTGTGAGAATTTAACTAAATCAAAATTACATGTATAAAATTACACAAAATCAAGTTCTTATATAAAATTGCACATAAAACCAAAGTTCATATATAGTTTGAAGATTTATCCCCAACGTTTATAATGTTTTTAATTAGTCTAAATCCTTCATTTTGATTAAAATGTTGACGTGAATTTTAAAAATTGTTAACACTGTTAAAATTCTCTGATAAATTTAGGATCATTATAATGACAGTTTTTGTCACATGACTACTACTAAATAAGAATTTTTTTTTTTAATTTTAGAATGTCACACCAGTGAATTTAACAAAAGAATTTTAATGGTGTCAATAACTGAAGCTGAATTTTTAATTCAAAAAATAGAGTGACTAAATTCTTGAAAATAAAAGCATGAGGACTATATTCCAATTACGCAGAGAGTACAAAAACTTGAAGCATATTGTAACTTTTAAAATTTAGCTCTATAATTTAGCCCAAAAATAATTAACCCAACATGAAGCGAAGGTCAAGAACTACACTAGTATCTATTAAACTATTGTTATTATTTGATCCAAGTTCGAGACTTGCCTATTCACCAATAGTGGCACGTGATAAGCATGGTAGATGGATGTAGAGAATTGGGAAAATGTTATTGTTGAGACTGATTGTGCTCTAGCTATCAAAGGTATCCATGATGATATCAAAAGGCGTTCAAAATGAGACTTAGTGATACGAATTCAAGAATTGTGCAAATACGATTGGAGAATGATCTTCAAGCAAATACCAAGAGAAGCGAATTGTGCCGCTGGTACTTTGGCTGACCTAATGAAAGACTCTCCTATTGGTACTTGAATTTTTCATGTGGCTCTTTCATTGGTTGATGATCAAATATAGTTAGACAAACACTTTCTGATATCTAATCGTGCTGCTACTATTAGCTTGTAATGGTTTTTCATTTTATTTGTTGCCAAAAAAAATTACTTTTTCTTTCTATTTTTCATCTTTTCTACTAAACACACCTATAGAAAGAAAATTTATATTTTCAATCCTTCTACTTTTCCACCCCTTCTGTTTTTCATCTTTTCCAATTTTCTTTCTTTCTTTCGTACCAAGCAAAGCCTTAAACCTTTATATACACATTATAGCAAATACAAATATATAAACCCTAAACCTTAAAATATTATATATTCCTTCTTTAAAAAAAATCTAGTGTAATTCAATTGTGGTTAATTTCTCATATTACTAACGTAAGCATATTTATAAAAGGCATAATGATTTATTTGACCCTTTAACTTTACAAAAATTTATTTTAGGTATTAATTTAATTTTTTATTTTTTTAGCCTTTAAAATTGTGTTGTTGTCAGACCACTCAAAATGGATGAAAAAATTAATGTCTAATAAATTTACTAACGTAACATACATGTGAATTGCCAAATTAAAATTTCTCAATTTTACAAAATTAAAAATCCGATACTTTAGTGATTTAGTTTTATAAAATTGATTTAGTCGGAAAATAAATGCTTTTATTTAAAAATTGCTTATGAGGATACATAATTAGATATTAGACTTTGAGCTTTTAATTATCAAGTTTTTAAACTAAGCTTATTTTAAAATAACCGATTTCAAGTGTTATGCTCTCTTATATCTTTTTAATGCATAATTGACTTATGAATCCTAATTTTCTCAAATATTATTTTTTAAAAAAATTTAAAACGATACATTTAAATTTATTTATATAAAAATATCAATTTTAAAATTATTAATTATGTTTAATTTTAGAATCAAATTGAATTCAGTTAGTGTGTAGGTGAAGTTATCTGATTGAAGCAACCAAGTTTGTGTGTGTGTTGTGAATGTTGCTTTCAGACTGGATTAATGGGTCAACTCTATTATTTTACATTTATCACATTCACATAATTTTTAAAAATTTAGTCTCAAAATTCACCGCCGGTCCTTCCAGTGGAAATAGGCTTTATATATTCCATTTGAATATTGTTGAATTTTTGTATAATTATATAGTAATATTCATATGCACTAATTAAAACATGGTATGCATTCAATAATACTAAATTTCAAAATTTATTAAAGTATGGGAAAATGACAATGCTTTGTTTATAGAAATTATTCAAACCGGACTTGCAGCAATTAGTAATGTTGTTGAAGTTCAGATGATTAATGACTTGTGTCTCAAAGATTAGAGAGTAAATTTCAAGAGTATCCATAGAACAAATAATAAGATGACAGATCGTCTAGCCAAGATGATTAGTAATTATATTAATCATTTAGTGATATTTAAATAGCTACCGTCCGAAATCAAGATTTTCCTAAAAGAAAATAGCGGTTTAAGTATTCTTATGGGATCAAGTAGTAACTAATTTTCCTTATATTTAGGCTTCTCGTATTTCATTTCTACCAAAAAGAATTATCAATGTATATATATTTTAAATACTAATTAGAACGTAAGCCGTGGGCTTGGAAAATCAAGCAGCCAAGTTTGTTTGTGTGTGTGATAGTTGGACGAAGAGACGTGTGTGTACAGACTGGATTAATGGGTCAGCCATATTACAATTCTGAGATTCAGTCTGATTAAAAACTTCTAATATGTTAGTCAACTAAAGGCTACATCAAAAATATAAAAATAAAATAACAAAAATGCAATCGAATAAAAAAATTTTAAAGTATTCGTTTTGATCATATCTAATATTTTATTCTCTACGATTCACGAATTTATTTATATTATATATAATAATTAAAATATATTAAATTTATTTATTAAAATTAGATAAACTATAAAATAGTCTCTTTATTTTTGTGCGTTAGATTACGTTTTAATCATTTACGTTATCATTTTGTTACAAAGTGCTCCGTTACCTCCCTAACATCAGCCCTACGTAGCAGTCTAAATAGGTTTTAAATGCCAACTTGAATGTCTTACGTGGCAATCTAAAATTAAATTTATTTAATTAAAAAATTATTTTCATCCTAAATAAACATCCAAGTTAGCATTTAAAACTCATTTAGACTGCCACGTAGGATTGTCATTAGGAAGTTGATGGCGCTTAACGGTACAGTGACCACTTCATAACAAAACGATAACGTAAATGACTAAAACGTAATATTTCAAATATAAGTAACTAAAATATAGTTTGAGGCAAGCAAAATTGACTATTTTTATAGTTTACCCTTAAAAACATTATGGTTCAAAAAGTATAAATAATATAATTCTTGAAATCTTGGTATTTTGTATTATGATCGATTTATACCGATTTTAATTTTATTTTAAAATAATTTTATTAATTTTAATAAATGTATTGTATTCTTAATTTTTCTAATTAATAACAATTTTATTTTATAGGTCCAATTTAGGGTGAGGAATATGTTGTATTGAATATTTAAAATTAATGTAATTATTCCATATTTTATTATGTTAATTATGTGTAATTTATAATTAAAAGAAAAAAAAGGTAAATTATGTTCAAGAACAGTGAAAATTATTAAAAGGTAAAGTAGTAACAAAAATGATTTAGTTAATATTAGGACATATGTAATAGTGGAAACAACATTATTAAATAATAATAATTTTATTAATTATTTGTAGAATTATGGTAACACAGTTTATGTTTAATGTTGTTTTAATATTTTAATGTATGAAATTATATGAATTTTATATATAGATAATTTTTGTCATAATAAGTGAATAATTACCTACATTTAAATCTAAGAATTATGTTGAATTAATTTAAATAATACTGGGTTTAATTTATTTTAAGGTACAATGACTTTTTAGTCCTTCAATTTAATAAAAAGACATTTTAGCCCTCTATTTAAATTTTACCTCTTATAACATTTAAACTTGTATTTTTTGTCAAATCACTCCAAAATGGATGGAAAGGTTAACATTTGTTAACTTGTTGATGTGGCATGCAAGTGGATTGACATGTAGATGACAAGTCGGCATTTAATTAATTTTTTAAATTTTAAATATATTAAAAAATATATTTTCTTTTATAATCCATGTGTATGCAACATCAACAAATTTAAAAAATTATTTAATTTTTTCAACATAATTCAACGAACTGATAGACATAAGTGGTTACCAGACTAAGATTTCTTCATGGCCTCCATGAATGCAAACCTTATACTCAAGATCCCACAAAGTATGTTTGGAGTTAGGATATGATATTAATTGAAAACACACTAGTTTGTAGTAGTTTTAGTTAGTTGCCAAAACAAAAGTACACAAGAATGAAACCAAGATTATTTACGTAGTTTAGATATAATCCTATATCTAAAGAGCCTTGCTTATAAAAAGAATCTTATAAAAAGTTTCCCAATACTGCAAATTATTAAGTCCAATCTACCAAAACTCTTACAAAAATAATTGGAGACTCCTTATTCAAGTTAGTTGTTGAAATAGAAGTTAACAATTGTTTTGATAGTTAAAAGTTGCAGAGTTGAACAATAAAGTAAAAGCACAAGAACGAGACCAAGATTATTTATATAGTTCAAATGTAATCTTACGTTTGAAGAGTGTTGCTCATAGAAAAATTTTAAAAAAAAATTTCCCGATATAACAAGTTATTTAAATTAAATCTATCCAAACTCTCTCAAAAAAAAAGTTTATATAGTTTTATTATTATACAATTATTTACACTCACTCTCCCCCTCGAACATCCTCACTTAATAAGAAAATAATCACTCCAACAATAAAGTGATTTGGCCAACAAAATATTCCCCAATCAAACAAGTTTAGCTTTCAAAATCAGTGATCAACAAAAGAGGTACCCTCACTACAAGAAAAGAGACTTTTAGCGGCGCTTTTAGCGGCGTTTGAATAGAAAACGCCACTAAAAATTGAATAAATCGAGTATTAGCGGCATTTTTGAAAAAATGCCGCTATAAATTGAATATTAGCAGCGTTTTTACGAAAGCGCCGCTATAGGTCTATCTATAGTGGCGTTTTTATAAAAACGCCACTAAAGATTAAGCCAAACGACGTCGTTTATTGCGAGCTTTGGTGGCAATAGCGGCGCTTCACCAAAAACGCCGCTATAGGTTTGAGTATTAGCGGCGTTTTTAAGGAAGTGCCACTATAGGTCGACTTATAGCGGCGTTTGTACAAAAACGCCGCTAAAAGATTAAGTCGAACGGCGTCGTTTATTCTGAGTTTCAGTGGCAATAGCGGCGCTTCCTAAAAAATGCCGCTATAGATTGAGTATTAGCGGCGCTTTTTCAAAAACGCCGCTAAGGATTTGGGTTTTAGTGGCGTTTTGTAAAAACGCCGCTAAGGATTGGGTTTTAGCGGCGCTTTTTGGAAAAACGCCGCTATAGATGTAAACAATTTTAAAGTTTATAGATTATGGGTTTAAGGGTTGGTAGTTAAGGGTTTAAGGTTTAGATTAATTAGTATTTTTAATTTATATATTAAAAATATATTATATAGTTGTAAAAGAGATAATATTAAATTTAATATATTAAAAATATAACAAATTATTTATTGAAAATAAATAAAAAAGTAGCAAATTGATATGGATAGGTAACTATCTATTTTGGATAGGACCAAATTATAACAATTTAAATAAGGTCTTATTTTTATTTTGATTTCAATTTTATTTTGATCATATCTAAACCGACTTTATAAACAATATAAATTAACTACACCATTCTCTAAACCCTAACCCAAGAAACCATTAAATTACCAAACTTTTAATCCTAAGTCTCAAACCATAAACTCTTAAACTCTAAACACTACCTAACCATAAATCTTAACCCATCAACCCCGACTCCTAACTTTTAACCCTAAACCCATAAACTATAGACCTTAAATTTGAAACCCTAAACTATAAACCCTTAATTAATGACACATAGAAAGAAATGAAAATAAAAATATATATAAAAAATATATGTTAAAAATGAAAAATTTATATAGTATATATTATTTAAAATAATTTTAAAGCTTTTTGGGCATATGACTGATTGTTTGTCAATTTATATATTAAATAAATTCTTATATAATCATAAAAGAGATGATATTAATTTTAAAATATTTAATTAATTATCATTATTATAGTTTAAGGTTTATGCATGGTTTAGGGTAAATATGGTTTATGGTTTATGGTTTATATGGATTATGACGAGTTAATATTTTAAGGTTTAGGGATTATGCATGGGTTTAGGGATTATGGGTTTAGGGGTTTATGGTTTATCGGTTAATATTATTTTAAGGTTTATGGATTATTGATTGTGGATTTAGGGATTATGGTTTATGGTTCAATGGCTAAAAATTTAGGGATTTAAGGTTTATAGTTTAGGGGTTAACATTTAAAGGTTGAGGGTCTAAGGGTTAAGGGGATAGGGTTTAGGGTTTAGTGTTTAAAGTTTAGGGATTAAGGGTTTATGGTTTAAGGTTCAAGGATTTAGGGGTTAATAAGACATGATTTTGGGTTTAGTGTTTAAATTTTAGGGATTAAGGGTTAATGGTTTAAGGTTGAGGGGTTTAGAGATTAAGGGGGACATGGGTTAAGGGTAATTAGTGTTAAAAAGTTAATTAAAATTTGAAATATTATTATTTAAAATAATTAATTTTAAAGTTTTTGGGGTATATGACTGATTTTTTAATTTATATATATTAAATGATTTCAAATTTTAATGATTTCAAATTTTCAATAATTTTGAAGATTTCAAATTTTATGTAGTTCTTTTAAATATTAGTTAAATTTTAAAAATTATTTATTTAAATGAAAAAATTAAAATACTATGATCTAAAATAAAATTAAAGTTTTTTGGCTATATAACTTATTGTTTTTTAATTATATTGTTTTTTTATTTATATATAAAATAATTTAAAATTTTAAAGGCATTAGCGGCGTTTTCCATAAACGCCGCAACAGGTATGCAATAGCAGCGTTTTTGGAAAAACGCCGAAAAAGATCATAATTTTTTTAAATTAAACGGCGTCGTTTTAGAGTATTTGTTAGTGGCGTTTCTGAAAAGCGCCGCAATAGGTTCGGATGTAGCGGCGCTAGTTTATAAACGCCGCTAAAGTTGATTTTGTTTATATTAAAACGTCGTCGTTTTATTAGTTTATTAGTGGCGTTTTGGTAAAACGCCGCAATAGCTTACCCTTTTAGTGGCGCTACGTAGGAAACGCCGCAACTGTCACTTTTTTTGGTCAGACCATCGTCGTTTTGCTGCCTTATTTTTTACCTAGACAAAAACACTTAACATTTTCCCCGTTCTCCCCTTCATTTCCCCTATTTTCCTTAGTCCCAAATCCCTAAAGAACTATCGTGTCTTCTTCCCCAATCCGACATCCGAAAAAAACTATCTTTTTCCCCAATTTGAAATCTCTAAAACTCACCCTTCCCACTGGCCATTGAATTCCCATCTATTAAAAATCGGATTAACAAAGCCACGGGTTTCAGAAGTCGGCTTTGGGGTTGAAGAAAATAGTTCAAGGTAAAGAATTAGGGTATTTACTAATATTTGTGTATTAGTATTACTTTTTGTTATGGATTTAGACATTTTTTGCAATGAACAAGAATTTGCTGTGAATTTCAAATTTTCGGCTTTGAAGATTGGTGAGCTTTTGTGCTTTAGAAGAATAGCGAATGGGGTGTGTTGGATTGACGCCTACCAAATGAGACGGTGATGGTTTTCATTTTACTTGCTCTTTTTTTTTTTTTTTCCTTTTGTTTTTGCTGCTTGGTTTCGTGAAAATCGTGGGAAAATTGGAAGCTTAAAGGACAATGACAAGATCGTTGAATTGATTGAGCCCAAGAAAACTTTGAGCTATTCAGTTTAAGTTTCGATATTTTCTAACCACTAAAAGGTGCACTTTTTTTCCATTTTGTTTCAAAATTTTTCAATTTTGTGAAGTTTGAAGAGATTAACAACATTTTGGCTATTGAGTTAGATTTGGTTCGAATAGTGGTGTGCATTACTTGATGAATTGCTTGAAAACAATTCGAATTTGATCAAAGTTTAGCTAGATTGGTTCATGTATTTATCTGTAATAAATGGTATCTAACAGGTCTGGAGTTAGCTACTTTTGTTGTGTATATATATTTGGAGTTGAAAAAATTTAAAGATTTGTTTGGGATACAATTATCTAAAATGCTTTTTTTGAAGGTTTCGTTATTAGGTTGCTCGATATACATGTTTTATCTGGCTTAAACTCACAATGTACTATATGTTGAATAGCTTGGTTTAGTAACAAATTTAAGCAAAGCTCAGCTGTAGAACTAGAATGAAGTAGGTTATTACTACTGTTTCAATGCGATGAAAGTACTCGGTAATGTTTTAGAAGAGAAGAAGAAGAACGATGAGAGGGAATGTTCGATAATAGGGTAAAAGAATTTAGTAAAACTCTAGTTATTTAGATCCTTTATCAGTAAGAAATAGTTGTACCATGTCTGAGAACAAAATTGGCGGTACTTCATGTTTCAATTGTTCAGTAGCTTGTTCTAGCTTCGGTTCCCTAAGAAGATAGTATCTACCTATGCTATTGATAGGCTGGGTAAAGTTAGTTTGATAAACATACTTGTTTATTTGTTGAATTGAGAATAGTTCTACAATGGGATGTTGTGGAGGTAGATAATTGGAAGATTTTTGATAAAAAGTTAATTAGTAATTTACATTATTGACTGCCAATCATCAGTGTTTAAAGCCATCATTGAGTTTGCCTATATGTACACATACACATACATAAACAAGACTCTAGTTACCTATGTATATGATGTAGGACACTTGGCATGTAGATTTTACATTCATCGATTTTTGTTCTTAAAGGTGTTGCTTAAAATTGAATAACATAAGCATAAGAAACTTTTAAGCTTTGTATTTTCCTTGACAAGATTATGCCGATTGCTTAAAGGTATAATACTTTGTCATTTATGAAGCATTTGTAATGGTTTCTTAGAAAATTTACTTCTTCTTGTGAATGCTGGTTGAGGAGTGTTTGTTATGGTGTTATGGTACTTTCACAGGACTAGTACTCTAAACTACTACACTGGCTTGGTTCCAAAGTATTTATGTTGCTTTTTTAACAGGTATTTGGCTCTTCTAGCAAAATATCACGTGTTGACAAAAGCAGTAACATCTGCACTTTTGACTTGTGTTGGAGATTTTATTTGCCAAGTAAGTTTCTAAGTTCCATTTAGAATGACAACGCACTATGAGTAATTTCCTCCTTTTTCCTGGTTTTCCATCTGGTTTTCTAGTTTCACTTGATTTTATTTTCTTTGTTGAGTAAACACAACAAAACAATTACTTTTCCTTCTTCTTTTTTTCAATTCAAATTGCCGTTTTTTGTTAAAAAAGTGTATTATTGACAACCAGTGTTAAGAGTACAGTTTTATCCATGTTTTTAAATAGCTTTTTGCTTTGGAAAATTCATTAATGGATCATGTTTTTAATTCTTATTTATTTCTTGTTTAAACTTAGATTATTTTTTTATTTCATGGCTGTTCGTTGTTTGCAGGTGTAATTTAATTTGCTAGAATTGACTCTTACATCCAATTTACAATTTCTCAGAGGTATGTATATTTAATTTGCTAAATTATTCCATGAGCTAAGTATAAGGTAATTACAATTTCAAATAGGTATGTATATTTAATTTGTTAAATCTGTTTTAACTTATTTTTAATGGATCATTAATGGATTTTTCTACCATATTTTTTCAGTTTGCAACCTTTTAATAATATTGTACCTCTTGACATGTATGCTTGCCACGTGAATTTTTTTACCATCTTTTGTAATTTGTGATTTAATATTTCTATATTTCTATCACAATTTTTAATGAATTTATTTATTGATATAATATGTGCCATCTAATATACAAATATTTCTATCACGATTTTTAATAAATTTATTTATTGATATAATATGTCTCATCTAATATATAAATATTTCTATCTCGATTTTTAATAAATTTATTTATTGATATAATATGTCTCATCTAATATACAAATATTTCTATCACGATTTTTAATAAATTTATTTATTAATATAATATGTCTCATCTAATATACAAATATTTCTATCACGATTTTTAATAAATTTATTTATTAATATAATATCAATAAAATCTTTTTGAAAATGTGTTAATTATATGAATAAGTGAATATTTTAATATTTATAGGAATAAATATTGATCAAACTTATAATTTGATACATAAATTTTCATTTGGTGTTATTATATAAATGAAACTTAAATTATGGTTCATATGTATGCATAAAACTTTGATTTATTTCAATTGTACATGTTTAAAAGAAATAAATACATACATTTTTGTCATATTGAATTAATATAATTGTGTGTATGTAATATAATTGAATAATTATATAATGTGTTAAGTTTGAGCATTGTATAAGTTAGTAATGTTTTAATTATGTAATTGAATAATTCATCTAGTTATGTGCACAAGTATTTAAATGTGCATGATAGCCGCTAGAATTTTTTTTTTTGGAAGAGAAATTATAGCTCTAATTAATTTATATGGAGGACAAATTTGGAAATATCTGCTAAGGTAGGTCTCTCTCCATACTTGGTATGATTTATACTGTTGTTTGTTTTGTGTTATAATTTACGGAGCATTGAATAATTATATAATTGATGGTCATGCCACTGGTAAGATCATTGTGTAGCCTTAGTCTATAAAATGTTACTTTATTATAGTAACTGCAGTTATAAGCAATTAAAACAATAGCTGACCTTCTCTCCAACCTTATTTTAAATATTTTAAAGATTCAAAGTATATAGGCTGGAAACCTGACGGGTTGCCTTATATCGAGCTGCAAGATATAATGGATCCTCCCTAGGTGTAACAACGCCACGTATGATGAATCTTAAAAAATTCAAATGTTTCAATTTAATATGTCCCATCTAATATACAAATATTTAATAAAATATTTTATATAGTTTTTAACTTAAATTTAAATTATTATTGAAATATTCTTGTCCGTTTTATCACAAATATTATTCTCCGTTTTATTACAAATATTATCGTCCGTTTTACCATTTAAGTTAAGCTTTTTATTCAAACTAAATCATAGCTTTTAAGCTAAATACGGATGTCCACACAAAGCTTTAATATGTACTTAAGAAAAGATGACTTGTAAAATATAAATTAAATTAAGTGTGGACTATTTTAATCGCACATGTGATTTGTCAAATAAAAACGAACGACATGTATATTATTTAATTAAAATAATTTTTATAAATATTATTTAATTAAATATTATTTAATCTGCTACTTACCTTTAGATACTTGATATTTGATATGTATTATCCATGTGATTTTCCACATCGTGAAATAAAAACTTACATAATACATAAATATATTTGATATCATAATTTACATAACTTATATAACATATATAACTTACATAACTTATATAACATACATAACTTATATAACTTATATAACTTAGATAAATATATAACTTACATAACTTACATAATACTTAAATATATTTTATATCATAATTTACATAACTTACATAACTTATATAACTTAGATAAATATATAATTTACATAAATATATATCATATCATAAATTACATAACTTACATAATACTTAAATATATATCATATCATACATAACTAGTTTACTTAAATTTACTTAACTTACATAATACATAAATCTATAGTCGAAAATCCTGCAACTTGCCTAAATTAGTTTATACCCATTAGAAACTTGATGTTTAGTATAATGATATGATTTAAATCAATTGAGAACATTTAAGTAACTGTAATATGTTGTCAACTTTAGATTTCAAGAACTAAAAAATGGATAGGAGTTGGATGAAATTGTCAAGGGTAAGCAATGCCTATCAAAATGGAGTTCAAACTTTTCTAAATTTTGCATTTCAAAATGCAAGCCAAGAGAATATGATTCTTTGCCCGTGTAAGAAGTGTGGCAACATCTACTGGCATTTTCGTGAAGTTGTCTACGAACATCTAATTGTTGAT
Source organism: Gossypium arboreum (assembly GCF_025698485.1). NCBI lineage: Eukaryota > Viridiplantae > Streptophyta > Magnoliopsida > Malvales > Malvaceae > Gossypium > Gossypium arboreum. Next base: position 3,942,260 of record NC_069073.1, on the reverse strand, counting down.
GGCTTTATTCGGGGGTATAAAAAATGGATTTTCCATGGAGAGTGTACATCTAGTGGAACTTCTTCAACGATTAATCCGACTTATCCGATCATCGATTACCATCAAGATGTTAGACAAGATGACATGGAAGATATGTTATGGGATGCATTTAATATGTGTAGTCATGGTGAGCAATCGTTTCCACCGACTTTATTATATCCGAGGATTGTAATATTGGTGGAAATGTTTTTTTGAAACGGAACAAGTGCACCTAATGAGGAGCCAAATGAAGAAGCGGCTAAGTTCTACAATTTACTTAATGAAATGAATGAAGAACTTTACGAGGATCAAAATATTCAAATTGTCCTTCGCATTCGTCTATTTCATTTAAAATGTTTGGGAAGGTGGACCGGAAACTCTTTTACAATGTCGCTAGAGTTTCTAAGAGAGATGTTTCCGTTTGCAAAATTCCCGTCTTGTCAAGACATGAAGAGACTAATAAAAGATTTGGGCCTTGGGTACGATAAAATTCATAGTTGCCCAAATGACCGCATGTTGTCTTGGGGTGATAAAAAACCAACAATCTTGTCATGTTTGCGGTAAGTCTCGTTGGATGAATAGTAATACAGAAGATGTGAATACGGATGAAGGTAGGGCACAGTTAAGAAAGAAGATAGTCAATGTCTTGCGATATTTTCCCTTGATACCAAGACTTCAAAGGCTTTTCATGTCCTCAAAGACAGCCGAATCTATGACGTGGCATAATGATCAACGGACCGATGATGGATTATTAAGACATCCTGCGGATTCTTTAGCTTGGAAATCATTTGACAAGAATTTCCAAGCTTTGCAAGCGATCCTCGAATGTGAGGCTTGGGCTAGCAATGATGGCTTTAATCCATTTAAAATCATGAGTACTTCAGACAAGATTTGGCCTCGTAGTGCTTGTTCCTTACAATTTGCCTCCATGGATTTGCATGAAGCAATCTTCATTTATTTTATCAATGATTATCCCTGGAGAGAAAGGTCCCGGAAATGATATTGACATCTATTTATAGCCACTTATTGAAGAGTTAAAACAATTATGGTCGGGTGTTGAGACATATGATGTATTGAGAAAGGAGAACTTTAATTTACGTGCAGCTTTATTGTGGACAATTAATGATTTCCCGGCTTATGCTAATTTATCGGGTTAGAGTACTAAAGGATGTTATGCCTGTCCTTGTTGTGCTGCGCAAACTTGTTCGAAGTGGTTGTATAATGGGAAGAAGTTCTCTTACATGGGCCATCGTCAGTGGTTAGATGAAAATCATAAATTTAGATTTCAGAGGACTCTATTTGACGGTACTGAAGAGTACAGAGGAGCTCCTGAGCAGACCGTTGGATCTAAAATCTTGTTTATGTTAAAAGATATCAACTTTAGTTACGGGAAGATGAATCAACCACCTATCACGCAAACAAGGAGAAGATCGAGGGATGAATCTGATGATGAATCTGACAAAGAGGATGATCCTAATGAGGCGGAGTTGTGGAAGAAAAGGAGTATTTTTTTTGAGTTGCCTTATTGGGAGCACAACATTTTACGCCACAATCTTGATGTCATGCATATTGAGAAGAATGTCTGCGAGAACATAATTGGGACAATTTTAAATGTCGATGGAAAATCAAAAGACAATCTTCAGAGCCGACTTGATTTAGTTGACATGAGAATCCGGCGTGATCTTCATCCTCAAGTACTTCCGAATGGGAAATATCGGTTGCCGCCTTTCTATTTTTTCAATGTCAAAGAAAGAGAAAGAAGTTTTCGCATAGTGTTGAAGGATATAAAGGTCCCGATGCGTATCGTCAAATATATCTCGATGTGTGAGTTTCAAAGATAGAAGATTATATTCATTAAAATCACATGATTACCACATCTTGATGCAAGATTTACTCCCAATTGCTTTACGGTCTTTGTATGTCAAAAATGTAACGTCTGTATAATTGAACTATCCAATATAATGAAAGCTATCTCAGAGCAAAGTTTTGAATGTCGAAGAACTTGAGAAAGTACAGGATCGAGCGGCTTTGACTTTATGCAATTTAGAAAGATCTTTCCACCTTCCTTCTTCACTATTATGGTGCACTTGGTAATCCATCTCCTCACGAAGCAATCCTTGGTGGACCGGTTTTTATCGATGGATGTATCCTATAGAAAGGTGCTAATTTATTTCTCAAGTATTCATTCATTCACCTCTATACATTTAGTTACAGCTTTTGATAAATATTGTATATCGTGTTTAGGTTCCTAGGCAAATTGAAGTCATATTGTCGCAATAAGCGTTATCCAGAAGGATCAATTGCTGAAGGCTACTTGGCAGAAGAGTGCATGACCTTCTGTTCTAGATATTTAGAAGATGCTGAAACACGATTGAATAGATCAAGTAGAAATGCTGGGCTCAATGATAATGATTTGGCCGAAACTTATTTATTTCAAAGTTATGGAGAACCAATCGGAAAAGTTGAAATTGTAGAATTAGATGATATATCATGGATACAGGCACATCGATATGTACTTTTTAACCACGATTCAATTGAACCGTTGCGCAAGTAAGTTATAAAATTGTCTTACATATTCGCTGCGTTTGATTTGTTTATCTTCTAACCAATTAAACTTATTTTTAATATAGTGAGTACAAACAAATTTTGAGATCTCGCACGCCTCGAAGATTACAACATCGAGAGATTAATAAGTTATTCACGAATCTTTTCATGAATGGTTAAGTCAAACGGTATGTAACTAAAGTTAATAAGTTACATATAATCGCGAAATTTAATTAATCAAATAAGAATGTTTTTACATATACATTTTTAATTATTTAATTTACTTTCGATTCAATAGGTTTGGAGTGAGAAGGACGTCAATGACGAAGTTAAATGGCTTTCCCAAGGTCCAAACAGAGTAATAAAAAGATATAGTGCCTTCCTCATCAATGGATACAGATTTCATACAAAGTATCGCGAGAGAATGAGGAGAACTCAAAATTGTGGAGTTGTTGTTAATTCTTCAATTACAAGTTATGCTAGTGCTAGGGATAGTAATCCGGTTGAGGGTAATGTGGAGTATTACGGACTTCTTATCGACATTATTGAGTTGGATTACTATGGCGGATGGAAAGTTATCTTATTTCGTGTGATTGGGCGATGTTAATACTGCCGAGGAATTAAAAAGATCAATTTGGTTTTACAATGGTGAATTTCTCTCGCTTGATTCACACTGGACAACAATTGATGGACGAGCCATATGTATTTTCCTCTCAAGTAAAACAAGTTTTTTATTCGAAAGATCCAACTGATGAGGGTTGGTATGTTGTACTCCGGAACACCCTAGAGACTTGTTTGACATGGGTAATGGAAATAGAGATGACATCGTCGAAAGATCAGAAACATTACCTTTTCCATAACAAAACTTAGATGAAAATATCCCTAGTACTAATACACAACATCAATGGGTTCGACATGATGTGGATGAAGATATTTACTGAATAATGATGTAGTAAGATTTTACAATTTTTAATTATATGTAATATTATAATTTTAATCTTTGTCATGTTATATAATTTAACTATTTTATATGTACTACTATTGTTGTAATTTGTTACTAAAACTTTAATTATTTTATGTGTATTGCAGAAAAATGCGTAGAAGAAGAGTACAAGATTTAAGTATTGTCCGAATACTCCAAATTCGGAAGAAAGAAATAGTGAATAGCAGATGTTGTTGGATCTTGAATGTGCCGGAGACACTTGATGAGCTGAAGAATTTCAAAGTAATATTATGTTCATTTTACATGTGTTGACTTTTATTATTGAATTATTTGTCAATTTTACTATAATAATAGTATATCATTTTTCAAATTTGAAAGTGGTGGGACGCGAGAGTTCGAGGACGACGCTACTTAGAGATTTATACGACTTAGATCCTGTCGAGCTTGTTAAAGTAAGTAGAAATACTCATGGTCACTGTTGGATCTGAAGCTCGACTTTTAGCGAGCTATTTGGGCATTTTAGCACGAAATGCAAATATGTTGCCCATCAACTACGAATCATGGCATCACATGCCTGATAGCAACAAAAACCAGGCTCTCGCTAATATTAAGGTAACAAAATGTGAATGCAATTTATAATACTTTGGTTTAAGTTTCATTTATATTTACATTCTAAACTTATGTTTTTTTAGGAGAGATTTGCTTTAGAAGTCTCCGATGATTATATCAAGAAGGCATTAGGTAAAAGATGGAGAGACAATAAAAGCACTTTAAAGAAACAATATTTTAAGAAAGACATAAGCCTCGAGGAAAAACTGAGAAATGTTCCGCCAGGAATGCTGAGGTATCAATGGGAAGATGCGGTTAGATTTTGGAATTCAAAGAAAGGAGAGGTATTATGATTTCCAAACTCTTATATATAGTGTTTACTATATACGTAATAATAATTTTATTATGTAGGACCGTGAGCGAGTTGGAACAAGCAAGAGCAAAAACAAAATTCACGCACACCGGCAGGTCGAGAAGTTTTATCAGAATGAGGCCGAGGTATTATGAATTTATTAATTCTTTCAAATATTAATAACTTTCTATTATTAAATAATATTCTTACTACTATATTGTAGGAAGTCAAATCCGGACAAAAGTTAGACGCCTTGACTTTTTGAGATTACGCATAGGAAGAAAGATGGATCTCCTATGACATCCGAAGCTGGAGAAATTATGGTATATTCACTTAATAATATTTGATTTATTCTAAATATTTATAATCTTTAATTATAATTGTTTAATTCAATTCATCATTAGTAGTTTTAAAAAATGTTAAGTTATGTTGCATTTCTTTTTATTATATATTTCGTTTCTAACTCTTTAATTGATTTTTTAGGAGAAACTAAAGGAGAAGAAGGCGGAATATGAAGCGATTGCTTCGAGTGATAGTTCTGTTAATCTTGAGAACATTGATAATAGAATTATCACTGAAGTTTTGGGTCCTGAAAGGTACGGTCGGGTTCGATTTCCAGATCCGGTGTTACCCGACCCAATATTTTGATCCGGCTCCCAGAATACATGCCTTCCTAAGTCAAGCTCAAGTCAAGTTCGAGGTTAAGAGACCAGATAGCTCGGATGCAAGCGAACACGGTTGAGCAAATTACCGAGGTTCAACGAAAATATGAAGAACTCCAAGAACAACTTAGAGCAGAGGCAACAGAGAGGAGGCAATGCTGCAGCGAGAGAGGCAGAGGCACGAGCGATGGTAGCGAGCGAGCAAAAAGTACGATGACCTCCAGCTACAACTTCAAAGAGATGATGCATATGTTTCAACAATCGCAAAAGCCATGCCTTAAACATTAGTTTTCTTATTGTAATAATGTTTTTAAGTTTTGTCACGTTTAACATGATTGTAAAAATATTTTAAATTATACTTTATTATTAATTATATCATATATCTTTAGTTAAATTTGAAGTATCATCTAGAATTAATATTTTTGGTTGTATTTTTTATGTTAAATTTGCTATTTTTGGCTGCATTTTATATTATATTTGTTGTATTTGGTTGGATTTTAATGCATGAAGGGCTGGATATTGGTGAAAAAAATACTACAAATCTGCCAAATTTAGCGGCGTTTGTAAAAAAAGCGCCGTTAAAAGCCTTGACGTTTAGCGGCGCTTTTCCCACAAATGTCGCTAAAAGCCTTGACCTTTAGCGGCGCTTATCCCACAAACGCCGCTAAAAGCCTTGACCTTTAGCGGTGCTTTTCCCACAACCGCCGCTAAAAAGCCTTAACCTTTAGCGGCGCTTATCCCACAAACGCCGCTAAAAGCCTTGACCTTTAGCTGCGCTTTTCCCACAAACGCCGCTAAAAAGCCTTGACCTTTAGCGGCGCTTATCCCACAAACGCCGCTAAAAAGCCTTGACCTTTAGCGGCGCTTATCCCACAAACGCCGCTAAAAAGCCTTGACCTTTAGCGGCGCTTATCCCACAAACGCCGCTAAAAGCCTTGACCTTTAGCGGCATTTTTTTCCAATAAACGCCACAAATTTTTGTGACGTTACATATAACAGCGTTTTTTGCGGCGTTTTAGAAAGCGCCGCTAAAAGTTTTAGTGGCGCCTAAAAGCGCCGCTAAAGGCTAAAAAAAGCGCCGCTAAAAGTCTGTTTTCCTGTAGTGCCTCCCCTTTATATAGGCATAGGAAGTCAACTTCAATCTTCATTTTATCTACATTATCCTACTGTATTTCAAATTTTAAACATCTAGGGTTGATTTACAAATCAAGCTCATCCAAAAACTCCTCAACCAATTAGTCTAATGGTAATCCTCATGTATAGTCCATTGGAAAGTGTCCCTCAAAACATGACTCTTCCCATTATTTATCTAGTTATATGCAAAATATAATCACATATAACATAATTTTGTAAATCAAAATTACCAACTTAAAATATATACATTGATTGTCACATTTATTATCCAAACTAATGTTATAATAGTTAATTCAAACAGTCAATGTTCTAAAAAAAAGAGGGTAATATATAATATTTGTAAAATGGAAGAGTATTTGGTACACTAATATATATGGGTCAATCTCTTAACTCTACTTATAGAATCTAAAAACTTCGCTAGCAAGGTATGGAATAATTTCCCTTGTAAAATTGGACAAAAAAATGCCAAGACGTATATGTTATGCAATCACATGTTTTAAAAATAATGTAGGTCAAATTATTTGAAATAGTAAATGGAAAAAGAGTTAGCATATAGACTAAAATACATATTTTGAAGAGTGACTAAAATGATCAAATTATTGTAAAAAGATTCAATTTATCATAACAAAATGAATAGTATAATTACATTTTAAAGAATTTCATGAATAATATAAAATAATCACAACTATAAATTTGAAATATATATATATATATATATATATATATATAAAAGATATTGATAATGATCCCAACTCATATGAGAAGTCAATTGATTCCTTTAAACCCTACTTACACGCCGTCGGACACTTAAGTTAGACCAACTTGTAGTGTTACTCAAATTGCGGGCAAACCAAGTGTAGAGTTAGTTGATTACCCTTTCACACTCACATGTTTGACAACCCCATTAATAAAGATTTTGGTGACTATGAAACTCCTACCAATCAAATGCGTAAGACTACAAGCAAAGTCACCACATTAACTCCCAAAATATCAAATGCTAGCTAGTATTTGCTGTGGGAGCCAAAATGTTGAAACTTTGAGTCCAAAACCAACCAAAATTTCCAGTTTGAATAATAAGCTTCACGCTCTGTATGTGATAAAGTGAAAGCAACCGCCTCCATTTTCACTAATATATTCCTACGTCCAACCCTATTTTTGCCTATAAAACTCAGTCTCCATTTAAGAAGAGGATAGAGATTGGTTTTGGATCCTGAAGTAGAGGAAATGGATGTAGAAAGGATAGATAATGGAATCAACGCAGAAGAAGGAGAATATGAGAAGAATGGTAAGAAGGAGGTGAAGGGAGGTGGTGAGAAGTCGGTGGAAGAGATCTTTGAGAGCCAGGAAGTGCCATTGTGGAAGAACCAGCTGACGATTAGGGCCTTTGGTGTCAGCTTTTTGTTAAGCATAATGTTCAGTTTCATAGTGATGAAGCTCAACTTAACGACCGGGATTATCCCTTCCCTCAATGTCTCGGCTGGCTTGTTGGGGTTCTTCTTTGTCAAGACATGGACCAAGATGCTCCAAAAATCTGGTCTTCTCAAACAGCCTTTCACCAGGCAGGAAAACACTGTTATTCAGACCTGTGTGGTTGCCTCCTCCGGTATCGCCTTCAGCGGTGCGTATATATTTTCTATGTGGTAAATATGTTGTGTTTTGGATTTTGTAGCACGTAACTCCTCCTCCCAACTAAGAAATAATTTTTTTTTCACTATTATTTTAGCTGTTGTATAGGTTAGGCAGAGGACAATTTACAACTTTTTAAGTCTAGTAGGATAGAATCAAAATTATCTTTCAAACAATGAATGAAAGCAGCCTAACTATATATATATACACTTTTAAGCAATAGAGGATCCTTTTGGGTTGGGGACTTGGCACCCAAAATTTTGGCAAATCTAGATTTTTTTTTAAAAAAAATTAAAATTTTAATTAGACCCTCAAATTTTTGAAATTCTTATTATACCTTTCAATTCTTTTGAAATTTTAATTAAGCTTTCCTAATTTTTTTTTTTTGAAAATTTTCATTAATCTCACAAAAAGTTCAATTAGACCCCATTTTTTAAAATATAAATTATCATTAAACTCCTAAAATATTTTAAAATTTTACTAGGCCCCTCAAAACTTAGTCTCAAGATCTACCCCTGTTTATAAGTTAGAAAATGTGTATTTTATTAAATATTTAGAGACACGACAAATTATTCTAAAAATTGCATGGATCGAAATTAAGTTTTTTTCTTATAAAAACCTGAACAGAAGAAAATATCATTCTATAGAGTTGAATCAACTGAAAACCCAACTTTCGTAGTGAAATTAAAATTTTTGTGAAATTTATTTAGATACTAAGAAGAATATTGTAGTAAAAGTAGATAATGATAAATTTTTATACAATAAAAATTTTAAATTATCTGAGAATTAGTAAAATAATTGATATTTATGATAAATAATAGTTTGAATAATAGATAATTTAAAACTAATGAAAAATATAATAATAATTTTATAGTATGTTTAGGAGTAATTGATATTAGGTAAAGTAGACTGATGTGGTGAAAATACAAACAGGAGGATTCGGGAGTTACCTGTTTGGAATGAGTGAACGCATAGCCAAGCAATCAGATGACAATGGTAGTTTCAAGAATCCATCACTTGGATGGATTATTGGCTTCCTCTTTGTTGTTAGCTTTCTTGGTCTTTTCTCTGTGCTCCCTCTTCGGAAGGTACACTCTGCTTTGCTCTATCCCTCCCTACTATACACATACATATAGGCAAATTTCAACATAAATCAGGATTGTTCTATTCTCCTCCATTTCTCAGATAATGGTCATAGACTTCAAGTTGACATATCCAAGTGGTACTGCAACTGCACATCTTATCAATAGCTTCCACACTCCTCAAGGGGCCAAGCTAGCAAAGTAATTCACTCTCTCTGTTTTCCTATTTAAATTTATAAACTAGTTCTAGCTAACCTAAACTGTATCATGCTTTTCAAACTTGTAGGAAGCAAGTAAGAGCATTGGGCAAGTTCTTTTCTTTCAGCTTCTTGTGGGGTTTCTTTCAATGGTTTTTCACTGCAGGGGAAGATTGTGGATTTGTTAACTTCCCTACATTTGGGATTAAAGCATATAAGAACAAGTGAGTAAGATCAGTTAATTTATACTAATAGTTTGGTAAAGAATGCTAAGCCTTCCTTTGCTAATGTTCATCAGGTTTTACTTTGATTTCTCAACAACGTATGTTGGAGTAGGGATGATCTGTCCCTACATAATTAACATATCGGTGCTTCTAGGAGGAATACTTTCATGGGGTCTAATGTGGCCTCTCATTGAAACAAGAAAAGGTGATTGGTACCCTGCAGGTATTCCCGCAAGCAATATGCATGGCCTACAAGGTTACAAGGTTGGTTTCCTGTAAGTTCATCAATATATGTAGTTTTCTGCCACCATTGTCCTCCCCATTAACATTTGACACTCGATAATTTTTTGTTTTTTTTGGCTGAACACAGGTATTTATTGCCATTGCCATGATTCTAGGTGATGGGCTATACAACTTCTTCAAGGTGTTTAGCAGAACCCTTACAGGCTTGTTTCGGCAAGTCCGAGGCAAGCAATCTCTCCCCCTTGCAAACCGGCCTAGTACTTCTGATACCTCAAAGAAGATATCCTATGATGACCAGCGCCGGACCGAAATATTTCTAAAAGATCAGATTCCTGTATGGTTTTCTGTTGCAGGTTATGTCACAATTGCTATCATCTCTACCATCGCTCTTCCACACGTCTTTCACGATCTCAAATGGTATTACATATTGGTCATCTACATGTTTGCACCGACACTGGCTTTCTGTAATGCATATGGATGTGGACTCACTGATTGGTCCCTTGCTTCCACTTACGGTAAGCTAGCAATCTTTACGATTGGAGCTTGGGCAGGTTCACATGGCGGAGTCCTTGCGGGCCTCGCGGCATGTGGTGTGATGATGAACATTGTTTCAACAGCCTCCGACCTAATGCAGGATTTTAAGACAGGTTACCTCACCCTGGCTTCTCCTAGAGCCATGTTCGTTAGCCAAGTGATTGGCACTGCCATGGGCTGCATCGTTTCACCTTGTGTCTTCTGGCTGTTCTACAAGGCATTCGATGACTTTGGTGTCCCTGACAGTCAATATCCTGCTCCTTTCGCTATCGTTTATCGCAACATGGCGATATTGGGGGTTCAGGGCTTCTCTGCTCTACCAAAAAACTGTCTCCTACTTTGTTATGGGTTCTTTGGTGCTGCCATCTTGATAAACTTCATGAAGGATATGATGGGTAAGAAATGGGGATCCTTCATTCCACTTCCAATGGCAATGGCAATACCTTTCTATATCGGACCATACTTTGCCATTGATATGTGCATTGGAAGTTTGATCTTATTCGTGTGGGAAAAGCTAAACAAGGCAAAGGCAGATGCATTCGCGCCGGCAGTCGCCTCTGGTCTCATCTGTGGGGACGGTATATGGACATTGCCGAGTTCAATACTTGCTCTTGCAGGGGTTAAGCCACCTATTTGCATGAAATTTCTTTCAAGGGCTACAAATGCAAAGGTTAATACCTTCTTAGGATCATAAATCAAGTTTGAAGAAACTCATTCGTCAATCAAGGAAGTATAGCTTCCTTCTTCTACTTCTTCTCATTGGTGTCGACAACACGCAAGGGAGTGAGAGCGAGCGGTAGAGGTTGAGATAGCAAGATGAAGACGAAATGACGTTTGATCACTATCAAATGATTATAGGTGAGGCGTTGAATAGAGAATCAAAGTTCCTCTAGTTGTTTGTTCTTCTTTTTTAGCATCATTCTAGTTGTTGGTTTATCTTTGTTTTAGACCTTCTCTACTTGTTCCGTAAATAAACTTCTTTCAGTTTCTTGTTTCTTTCTCTTCTTAATTACATCTTATACGTATTTTTTATATGAGAATAACACCAAATAAAAACTTAATTACATTAATATATATATATATATATATATAATTAATATCAAATTTTGATACATATCTTCAGTTCAATGTTTTAAAATAGTGTATGCTACATCAAATAAAACCAAAGTTGCTGTTTTGCTTTCAACTCTAGAGAGGTGTGTATTCAAGATGACGAAATTTTGAGAGATCAGTGAATGGTCAAAAACAACAAATCTTTTTTGATACACTGATAGTGTACTCTTTTTTACACGGATGCTGGTGCAATTATTCGGGACTCGGAAGGAAGACAGGCTGGTTTTTCTACAAATTCTGTCATAAGTCTTCATTGAAAATTGTGATTGTTCAAACGTATCTCTCCATACCTTGGTAATTGATTGGAGGATTTTATTGGAGAACTTCCTAAGTAGTCGACTAATCCAGGTTTTTAGAGAAGGAAACTTTGACGTAGATGCACTAGCAAGAAAGGGCAGCCATCCTAGTTTGCTTAATAATTTCAACTCTAGAGTTTGTTGTTTATTTTCAGATGTTGAGCTTTACGCTTCAGATTGTAAAAGCAGATATGGCTGGTACTATGATGTTAGAATGAACTGCTCTTTTATAACAGCAAAATGTATAATAAATATACTTCAAAAGGCAGACTTGCATCACGTCACCAATCGATTTCTGCTGCTGGTTTTTCAATGGGAAATCAAGTTGTTGACCTACTACACTAAAATAGAAAAGCAATCTGCTTTACCACTTATATTTTTCCTTTAAGTTAATTTTCTTTGATGCATAACTCTAACTGGATGATGATGATGATGATGATGATGATGATGATTCTCACAAGAAATTTATTTCATAAAAACATCCATGAAGTGATGAATTTCAGATAACAACTTGAATGGCATATCAATATAGTGTAAAATCAATTTTTGACCCAAATTAAACAAAATAAGAAAAAAAAAAAAAGGAGGGCAAAGACCTCATCAGAAAACTGGGAAGCTCAATAACAGTAAGTACATACAAAGTAAACTTTAAAAAAATAATAAAATAAAAATAAAAATGAAGAGAAGAATTTAAAGCTTCAATCTGAATTTGCAGTTACTGGCTTTAATGCTAATGATGTTGTTAGCAGATAAACTATCAACAACCAATTTGCATTCTCCCAAGATCTTGACCTTTCTCATCTTTAACTTGCCTAGTTTAACTGCGACAGGTGCATGAACCTTAAGATCCAACGGTATCTGTCCTGTTTGCTGCTGCTCTTGCAAGGCCGACATCAAAGTGCTTCCTGACTGGGTTTGTCCGGTTAACACCACTTCCAACTTTGTTATGTTTTGGTGACCTTGGTAGAACTTTGGCAATGACCCTTCACAAAGCTTTGAGTTTGTATACCACACGCTTAATCGCCCTCCTTTCTCGTAGTATATCCCGATTTTCTTGTTGGGGTTATTGGCCGTGATCTTAACGTCGAATTTCGCATACAAGGTCATATCGAAGTTGAGCCTCAAATCACTTATTCTCAGGCTATCAATGGAGTATTTGGGGAGTTGGGGGCGGAAGACAAGGTAGAGAATGCCGATAGTGGCACCCAGGATTATGAGGAGGACGACAATGAGACTAACTGTCCAACATATGCACTTGCAACAACAGCTTCGCTTCCTTGGTGGTGGTGGTGGCCTCACCGGAATGGTTCGTTGTGGTGGACGCTGTTGAATCGGGCTGCCTTTCTCCGATGTAGCCGATCCATGAGGCACCAAAGGCGTCGTGGGGGCTGGTGCTTCGACGTCCACCACAGGATGAATCCTCTGCTGGTGATCTGTCATAATATAACTATTAGATTTCTAATTTCCTGCTTTCTTCTTCAATCAGGTTTCAACTCTATTAATATGGTAAATCCATGCATCATAATATATTAGCTATAGCTTGAGTTAGGTTCCTTAGTTGACTTCCCTTTCAATCTAGACAAGTACTTTCTTGTCATATGATAATTTGTCCGTCAATGGAGGAGGGTAACCTGCTTAACCTAATAACATGTTACAAAGCAACTCATACGAGGTCATACGAGGTTAGTTCAGCTAAGTTTAAATACAGCACCCGGTACTTTTCCAAAACATTTATTTTAGGAAAAAATAACTCTCTGCTCCCTCTCAATTTTGCTATGGAGCAAATTAGTCCCTTTGAAAAATCAGAGCAATTTAATCGTTCTTAATTTTAAAAGTGAGTAACTAAGGACATTTAATTACAATATTAATGTTTTTCGTTATGTTTTTTTAACAAATTTTGCCTTTAAAGTTTACACATCCTGTCAATTTAGACTTAATTTAACAAATTTAACTCACAATATTTACAAATTCTATCAACTTAGTCTTGATTTAACAAATGTAGCACCCAACATTACATATTTTGTCAATATTTACACAAATATATAAACATCGAGGATTGAATTTGTTATCGTACCAATTAAAATCATGTAAAATTGACAAAAAATATTGATGTCATGATTAAATATCTTTAGTTATTTACTTTTAAAATTAACAGAATTAAATTATTTCAAGTTTAAAAAATAATTTGCATAATATTAAAATTGGGAGGGATGGGAGAGATAGTTTTACCTTTATTTTCTCCGATGCCCTATTTTCAAACTGTACAAAAGTCAAAAGGTGCATTACAAGCCATTTATATGTTGGTAGTTAGGGCCCCACATTTGATGGGGATCCAATCATGGTAGATCATAAACACACACAAAAAAAGAACATACTCCATCCCTGTCATTTTTATTACCGGTAAACTACACCAATAATCATTTAACCAGAAAAAAAATATTTTAAATAGGTATTCACACATAGTTTATTATAGAAGATATTATCGCATACACAGTCATATTCATTTCAATGGAATTATTTGATCTTAAAGAGATCTTCTATAATCTCGTACATGAGAGAGATTATTTTTTAGTTTCATCCAGTTATTAATAACTTAATTATTTTTAGATAATACTAAGTAGAAACAACACTTGTAAAGAGTCTTATTGAAACAAAGAAATATGAGTATGTTTGCCATCCACACTAGAATAATTAGAGTTTTTCAAAAAAATCTGCTAATGGAGGAAGACCTCTTAAAGATAGACATAGAGCTAAAAAGAGAGCCAAAAAAATATTGCAAAATCTCGAATGTTATCAATTTTGGAATGTAGACCAAATAATACAATACAAGCAAAAGGTTTTAGATTCATGGAGAAATAGAAGATCATATAAGTTACTCCAACAATTATTCCCTTAAAAACTCAAGTGGAAATATAAGGAAATCTAACATAGAATTATTTCTAAATTTTTAAATTTAAGTAAAAAAAATTATCATTTTAATCCCTAACGATTTAACCATTTTCTTAAAAAAAATGTTTAACCTTAAAAATTGAGACATCAACCACCTCCTCTTTGAAGGAAATTGATGGCAGTTGGCTCAACGTTCCCTATTCCTTTGACAGCTCCCCTCCTCTTACATCTCCTCCGTTGATATTGTCACCATTAACATTGTCATCGTTTCTGCTCTCTCTTCACAACAAAGAGGAGTACCAAAATGAAGTTGAACCTTTCTTCTAAGCAGGAAGCTTTGTCACATTCCTCAAGAAGCATGAACATCGAGAGAAAGTAGAGTGAGTGTGACAGCCCTAATTTGACCCCAGTTGGGAAATGGTTTCGGGACCACTAAACCGAGTCGTGAAAATAATTGAATGATAAATTTTGTGCTTAATTTGTGTGAAAATGCATATGTGAATTTGTGGTGCTTTGTTTTTTGCCAATTAAGGTGAATTTTATTGAAAGGGACTTGTGTGAAAAATTTAAGAAATGTGCTAGGTATTTATGTGATGGCTTATTACTATGGTTTAAAAAGCATAAGGATGTGCATGTCAAATTGTCACTTTTTTTATAGTGGCCGGCCATGTGGTTGAGTAATTGAAAAAGTATAAATTTTATATGTATTTATATATATAAATGTATTATAATATGTAATAACAATTTTTATATTATAATGAAATAAGTAAGTGGGTGAAAAGAACAAGGTTGATAACTTTTGTTCTTCATTGCCGAAAGGGGGGGGGATAGGAGAGACCAAACTTTCGGCTATGTTAGCATCAAAATTAAGGTATGTTTCATTTTCTATCTTCAAAGTCTTGTGAAAATCTAGTTAATCACATAGTTTCCTACATAGCCCATGTTAAAAACTTTAGTTTTGGTTGAGGATATAGCATTCGGCCATTTACCTAAGTTTTTGCTAAATTATTGATAGTTGAATGTTAGTTTTAAAGAATGAATAATTGTGATTGTAATGGAGTTTCATGTTGCTTAGGTGGTGAATTAAGCATATATGTGCATTAGATGCTAAGTAGGAAATCGGCTAATGTGTTGGGTGTACTATGGCTGATTGTGACTTGGATAAAATTTAGTAATGTATGTGCTTTAAATGTGTTATGAACTATTATAAGTTAAATTAAGTTAAAGCTTGGTAAAATTGAATAATTGTGGTTTAATTTCTTAATGGCAATTGGCTATTATGGTGAAATGCAAATGTTAATATTTAGTTACTAGTGTTTATATGTGTGCTAGCCGGATTTGAACTTGAATGATGATTTGAGCACAATGTGTTGTATTGATATTATGCTTAAGTGAAATTATAGATATATATGATGAAATTGATTGGTGATATACATGTTTGAATAATATGTATGCAAAGAATGTGTGAAAGAGTGAATTGGTAATAATCTGTTTGGGACAGCAACAGTAAAGTGATTTTGGAAAATCACCATAAATTGTGGAAGTTGAGTTAGAAGCTGAATAAATTATGTAATTAAAGCTTAATAAGTCTAGTTTCTTATAAAAGAAACCATGTAATCAAAATAAATTCCGATAATAAGATATTTGAAGTGATGTGGGACAGGGTCAAAATGACTTCTAGATCCCCTGTTCTGTTTTTATAAAATCATTATAAATTGTACAAAAATGGTTATAAGATGAAGTTTATATGCTTAGACTCCTTAATGAGTCTAATTACAAATGAAATAAACAAGAACATATTTTTATTCTGTACAATGAGAATTTTGATTCGTAGTGAAGAGTGGTCAGATTAGTCAAACAGTGAAATAAGGGAAACTCTAAGAAAAATCTGGTATTGATTTGCCAAACCAAAAATTCTGAAAATTTTATGGATAAAATATATATGAGTCTATTTTCAGGGAAAATTAACTGCACTTGATTTGGAGTTTCGTAGCTCCAGTTATAAATGATTTAGTGACTGTTGCTTAGGAAGACAGCTTGCAGTGAAATTATGATTATGTGGTAAACATTGACAAAAAAATTCGTTAATGAGTTGCTTATTGATTTCTTATAAGCTTACTATGATCAGTAAGTATGAAAGTCGAATATATATATATATATTATATTTATAAAGTGATGCTTGAATAGTCGAATAATGACTAGTTTAAAATCTTTGAATTTAAGCTCAAGAGCATAGAAGGACAAATTCGGATAAGGGAAAAGAGAAAGTAATCGAATAGCCGTTGTAATCATTCGGTAACATTCGAGGTAAGTTCTTAAGTGTTTAAGCTTGATTCCTTTTTATATGCCTAAGAGTTAAATTAATATGGCAAAGAGAATGTAAATTTTATTTAGTTAATGTGCCGAATATGTAATGATTTAAGGCTATAACCCGATTATAGCTATTATGCTTAAGTTGAATTGGATTTGGAAATTTGATGCACTAAATGAGTGTTACAATGAGTAAACTATGTCATATATGTGTTGGTAGAGATATCACGATTTGTGATTATTAAATATCTAAAGGAAACCATGATGTGTATAAAAAAATTATTATTAGTCCTTTGTGGTAGCCAAATGTGGCTTGGCACTAAAGTGATTAAATGTGAACTTCGATGAGGTAAACTATTAAAAGTGTGGTGCTTTAAGACTATGGGCTAATACGATATGTGGATTCGTTCCGTAAAGTAAATTATTCAGGTACGAATAACCTAATTAAGTATATGTGAATTAAATGAATTTGATGATTGATGTGAATCGAACATATAAGAAATGGTTTCATGTTTATGTTCAACTATGAGAGCTTGTGTTAAATCGACAATCGATTTCGTTCAATACATTAAGTTGGTCAGGTATGCGATATGTACTTATGCATGTTAAATCGATTGGAATTGAATCATGAATGTGAATTGAGAAGCATAGGTAAAAATGCCTATGTCATACATGTGAGTAAGGGTAAAACCATCGTAAATTATCGATAAGGATGGGCTATGTGCGGAACCAACTTATAATTGCTAATTTGAAAGGTTGTGTGCGAATCAGTGAGCAATATGTATATATTAGGTGAATTGTGACCTTTTGGTTCTACTTGAATTAAGTTGTGCAATAAATAATTTATGTATATGACTTATAGTCGAATGGTCACTATGGGTTAAGCTTGAATGGTGAAATGGATATGTGATATTTATTTATGACTTTTGAACCGAAATGTAAATGATGGTGTTCATATGGAGCTTATATCCGAATGTAGCAAATGACTACTA
The DNA here is from genome assembly GCF_025698485.1 of Gossypium arboreum. Classification (NCBI taxonomy): domain Eukaryota; kingdom Viridiplantae; phylum Streptophyta; class Magnoliopsida; order Malvales; family Malvaceae; genus Gossypium; species Gossypium arboreum. Next base: position 3,924,552 of record NC_069073.1, on the reverse strand, counting down.
ATGTGATATGTTAAATGAGATGTGTTAATATATGATTAAAAATACATGATATTTGATGTGTATCCGGGCTTAAAGACCCATGAGCTATATCTTTGGAATTATATCCGGTTAAATCCCGCAGCTTCGTCTTGGTAATATACCGGGTTAAATCCCGAGCTTCGTCTTTAGTATTATATCCGGGTTAAATCCCGAGCCTAATCTTTATTATATCTGAGTTTAAAGTCCCGTAGGCTTCGTGCTGGTGTTATGTTTGGGTTTTATACCTCGGAGGCCAAGTGTTAGTGAATTTGATAAAGTATATGACTACGAGATCCTATGCTAAGATGATAAATTGAACTCGTATTACACATTAAGTGATTCAGGTATGTGATATATATATATATATTATATGTGAGATTGATCTGACAGGAATTAAGAATGTGTAATGAGAAGCGTATGAAAAGATGTTGTAAATTCATATGTATAATTGTATATGTGTGCATTCAGTTATTATGCAAAGTTACAAGATAGTTTTTGATATGCTATTTAACTATGAATGTTGAAAGTAAGTGTGGGTAAGAAATGATACACTAGTGAAATTTGAAAGAATTAAAGTTAATCTGAAAGCTTGTAAATACTATGTTTATATGAGTTTGAGTATAAACGGAGTAAAATGATATGTGTTTGTGCATAATCAGCCAAATAGTATTGTTCTCAGAAAGTGTTATGTGATTTCGAACATTTGGTTTGTTTTTAAGTTCAACTGTTTAAATTGCTTAAGACTTACTAAGCTTATGAAAGCTTACTTTGAATGTTATGTTTCTCTGTTTATTTTTGTAGATCGTTGACTCTTACTATTAGCTCGGGGATCGTCAGCACTTCGTCACACTATCTACTATTGTAGGATAGACTATAAATAGAATGATATTTTGACTATTGTATATAAGCCATGCGAATGTGGCATCTTATGGAAGTTTACTTTTATAAGTTTTAAATTCGATCTTTGTTTGTGTCTATTAGTTATATAAATAAATGATCTTTTATTTAAGAAAAGGTTCAAAGTTTTACTGTTCTGATCCGATTCCTAATTTCTGGTAATGTCTCATCCTATTCCGGCGACGGTTACGGGATAGGGGTGTTACAGTGAGATCTTTGAAGAGTTGAATTGACCTTGAGATCCATGCTTTGAGTGGGATCTTTGATGGGGTTTCCACTTTCCCTTCAAACAATCAATCTCAAAGCATGGATCTTCAAATATTTCATAACCTATAAAGATTTCTCAACTTCTTTCTGTGCGACTTTCAAAACTTCCCTCTTTAATAGGTCAAATTTAAGACTCAAAAAGGCTAAATATTTTCTTTTTAGGTAGTTTATCGATTTCTCTGGATGGGGTTTCTTCTTTGATCAAAGCTTTTTTATGTTTTTTTTTAAATTCTAAGTTAAAATTTGAGGAAAGAGATAATGTTCAGATTTCTTTGTTTTTTCAACTATTTAATTATTATTTCTCTTTTATTTTAGTTAATAAATAGTATTGGGCAAATTATATTTTAATCCTTTGAAGCAATATACAACATTTATAATGTGGTAAATTATGTTATGTGGTATTCAATGATTGGTTCACTTGTCAAAAATAAATCATGTCAGATTTATTTTAGAGTTTTTAACAGGAGTAGACTTGATCACGAGTCGGGTGATATGGCCAAGCCCCGAGACTCATCAAGGGCTGACAAGGAACCTTTGGAGCTGCCTTTAGGACCAATAACTCGAGCTCGAACCAAAAGATTCAAAGAGGTTGTTTCGGCTCTAGCTGATCAAGTATAGGGAGAGAATGTTGCTAGGCTCATTGAATAAACGTGGACAAGTCACCCGAGCAAGCCTTGCAACCTTCTACAAGCCTATCTTGTTCATTCATAGCCCATTGAGCTCAACTCCAGCTCGTTTTTAACTTAGTAATATTTTGTTGCTGGAAATAAGGATTTCAATCCATTTTAGTTATTTTAGTTTGTGTATTTAATTATGTCATAGTTTGAACATCATTAATATGAGTCTTTAATTATGTCATAGTTTAAACATCATTAATATGTGTTCTGCATTTAATAAAGTTATGCATTATGTAACTTTCATGTTAGTTAAGTTTGCATCATTAAATTAAATCATGCATTCGGTAACTCATTTGTTCATTTAGTTTACACCTTAATTAAATTATGCATTTAAACATCTTATTTGTTTGTATTAAAGTGTTATTTAATTTGGCTGTTACTTTTTAATGCATAAGTTATAGTGTGTTTAATTTTTCTTAAATAAAATTAATTGTGTATTCAATTTTTGTTGTAGGAAAGTTCAAAAGGCTGGACACATATTTTAAAGCTACAATAGGGCTGTTCGTTTGCCAAGAAGAATCAAATGCTATCACATTCAAATGGTTGTTCAGTTTTGGCATAAAAGAGTGTGCATTTGGTCACTAAATTGCTGGTGTATAAAGGGAACGTTTTTGTTGGATATTGAAGCACTCAAAACTGATTATTATGGCTTTTCAAATGGAACAAGAGTGTCTCTTCAAATTTGATCAGTTTATGGAGTTTTTTTTTCCCTTCATTATGACGCCATTAAAAGAGGAAGTTACACAAACTTTATGATTCGGTTACAAGAGAGTATTGAAGGGACATCAACTAAGCACAATAAGAACACATTAAGTCTTCATTAATGGATAGAGTCATGCCTTTTCATCTACACCAGGATCAAATGAAGAGACATGACCATTGGATTTTCTACATGAGTTAAAAACGAAATTAAAGCTTATAATAACCTTAGTTAATTGCTGAAGGTGAAAGGTCACAAATAGGCATTCGAATAGTCATAATAGTACCTATAAATAGATTGTAAGAAGGCATTATTTTGGTTAAAGAAAACTTTTGATACTTTTATAAATTTTTACATCTTTGTGAGTTTAATTCAACTCTCATTATTCTTCTAAGACTCAAGCTGACTTATCTAGCATTGCTAGTGGTGTCCAACTTGTTTTGTTTGTGAACTTATCACTCTTTGAGTGTGGTGTTCAACCCCGATGCCTTTGGTTCCTATCTCCTCATAGATAGTGGGTCAAGGTCCTTTTTAACTATCAACCTTTCCACCTTAAAAGTCAATATAAGATTCGGGTCAATACTCCTTATAGTATTGGTTCTTTCTTGGACCTTAAGCCTTTTTCCATCCATCCGAATTATTCCTTTCAAAGTTATCTTATTTTTCTTTGTTTAACCGAAACATTCACTTAGTCTATTCTAAAACACTTAAAAAACCATCTTTGCTTTAGCCTACACTTATCCGAATTCACTCAACTCCAAATTGAACAAAACTTCCCTATTTTACGAATGGGCAACACTACGATTCGAAATCAACTCACGAGACAAGATCGTATCATCGGGGCACCTGCCCGAAAAGTGAGAGGGTTTGAGCAAAAATATAGGCTTGAAAAATGAGTTTGAACAAAAATAAGGCTCGTTTTCTAAACGATTCGGGGCTCGGGTAAGATCTTTTGGGCCCTATCCAACCCGAATTTGCTTAAAATTTTTCACTGTTGTTTGCTGCCATTTTGTTGTTATTTTGCTATTATATTGCTACTATATTATTATTATTGTTTGGATATATAACTCTTGTTTTATTATTAATTTTGTTATTATTTTAGAGGTATTCGCTTGCTAAGTTGTAACTATTTTAGTGTTATTTAAGTATAAAGATTTTTGTAAATGTATTTTCAATCTGTCGGGAAACATTTATTTGAATGTTTTTAGTATATATATTTGATGTATTATATTTTTAAATTTGTTTTTATATAAAAAATTTAATATAAGCGGGCCGAGTCGGTCTCGAGTTTAGTATTTTTTATTTGAGTGGAGCTTGGGCAAAATTTTAGGCCTATTTTCCGAGCTAGGCTGGGTCCGAGCCTAGAAAATGATTTTAAAATTTTGCATTGACTTGGCTCAGCCCATAATCAGGTTTAACAGGAGTGACCAAAATGAATGAACTATGAAATCGAGGAGAAGACCTAATTAAAACACTAATCCATGTAGTGAAAATACTAATTTATTCATTTATTCATTATTTTTTTTTGTCAAGTGTAAGTTAATATTAATTATTAAAGGAAGATATATTACAATATGTAAGTCAAAATTTTAATCTGTTTCTAAATTTTCTGAGCAATTCTTTGTTTTCTCAAAATATTGTACTTAACAAATGGATAGAGAAAAACTAAAATGAAAAAGTAATAGAAATAATTGTAAATTTTAAACTCATAATATGATATGTTACAAAACAAATTAATTTAATAATTTATTTTGTATATTGTAAATAAGTATACATTTGAGATGTAAAATGATTTATACAATTTGAGAAAATTGCAAATAACATAATCATTATTGCCCCTAATATATACCACAATTGGATGGGCATTGAGCACGCTTAGGTTCCATGGCACTATTTAGATTGGTGACTCTTTATCGACGTCGTCTTTATCTTCATCTTCATGTTGAGTCGAGATTGATTATTAGAATATTTTTAACAGTTAAAAAAATTATAATTGAAAGAATTAATGTTAAAAGAAAAATGTGTCTTACAAGACGATTTTTATTCTCTCTCCAAAATTAATATAAATGGATAAATTTTAAAATTTCTGCCCATTCTCTGTTTTTTTTTTCAGCATGGTTATAAAAATTAGCGAAAAAAACCTTATATTCCATATGTACCAAATAGAAAAAATCAAAACCCGTTTTGACATGGTTGTCCGGTTCGGATTTAAAATCTGCTTTTCTTGTTATTTCCTCAACTAAAGCAAAAACAGAGTTTGGATTTTCATTTTCTTGCCGCCGGGTTTTGTCATCTGAAGACTGAAGCTATGGTAAAACTTCCGTTATTAATCATCCCTTCTTTTCTCTTCAGATCTGAAATCTCCATTTTTTTCTACACCAAATTCTCACCAATTTTCCTTTTTCATTTGGGAGATCTTACAGGAGGCTAAAAACGGAAATTTGGAGGCGGCGATCGACCAGTTGCTTAATGTTGAGAAGCAGATGCGCTTCGCCGGCGATGTCGCTGGAACCAAGAAAGCGGTTACTGACATTTTGCAGCTTTGCTTTGAAGCTAAAGATTGGAAATCTCTCAACGAACAAATCGTTAATTTGTCCAAGAAACGAGGTCAACTTAAGCAGGTAATTTATTTTTGACGTTTTCTCTTGACCAAAATTGATTATGTGGAGGCGGCTATTTCAGGGAACTTTTAGGGTTCTTTTTTTCTTTTCTTTTCTGAATTTTTGGTGATTTTGTTGCTTTAAAGATCATTTTATAGTTCTAATTGTTATTTGAGATGCGGGTGTATTGAAATGCATCACATTTCGTACTTATATTTAACTGAAATAATTTTTTTTTTTGTTTAAACAATAGTTTTGTTGCTTTTCTATTATAATGAATAGCAGCTAGGCATGGGACTTGATATTCATACATTATATGAAGAGAAGGCCGTTTATATATATTTGTGAACCTTCTTTTAGAGTAGATAACTCGCCTATTAACTCTAGTAAAATTTTACTTATTTTTGCTAGTATAGTTTAGGTTCAAGAAAGATTGTTCAAAGAAAAAAAGATCGAAGTCTCAGTTCAGATAGATTCAAGATGAGAATCGTGTCTGGTGATATACTGAGATGAAAGGGAAAGAGTTAATAAGAAGGAAAACAGTGAATCGAATGCTAAATTGTTTATCAGTTTCTGATAATCCTAACTAGTGAAACAGTTCCATTCTCACCTCTCTCTCTTTTTTTACCTCCTAGCCTGTTGTTGCTTGAATGTGCAACTGCTGTTATACTGATATGAAAGGAGTAAGAGTTAATAAAAAGAAAATAGTAAATTAGACTACTTATTCTTAATTGGTCTGTTTATCCTAGGGGTGAGCAAAATCCGATTCGATTCAAAAAACTCGATAAAAAATTCAAATTTTGAATTAAATAGTTCAAGTTGTTTGAGTTAATCAAGTTATTCGGATCAACTTGAATAAAAAATTAAGCTTTTCGGTTTAACTCAAATATGAATTACACAATTCGAGTTATCCAAAAATCCGAATAAGAAAAGACAAAACTACGTCGTTTTGATAAATGTTTACCCATATCATTTTATTGTTTATGCAATTAAATAATATTATATCTCGTCTACTAGTTAAATAATCGGTCCACCTAAACGCAACATTAAGTATAAATAATAGTATTCGTTAACTCAACTCGATTTGACTCGAAATTTTTTGACTCGATTCGATTCGATTCGAAAAAAATTCAAATTGAATTCGGTTGCTAAAATAGGATTTGTTAACTCGACTAACTCAAAAATTTTTGACTTGATTTGACTCGACTCGATCGAATACTCACCCCTAGTTTCTCCTAGCTTTCCTTGCTTGATTGTGCTCTTTTATTTTCTACCTATTGACATGAAATGTTTATTTACGCTTATTTATTTGCACAGTTATGTAGTAGGAAGCTTTTGTTTTGATAAATATTAGTAAGGAATCTTATAGACTAGCTCTGATGTTTTTAGTCCATTTGTATTTTCATATTCTCAAGCCTTTATTAGTTCATATTAGTATAATACCACCATAGATTCCAGTTAATTGATGCAAACTTTTCATGCAATCTAGTTATATTTGTTAGTAAATTTGAATAATAAATGAAGATCGGTTTCAACAAACTATATATGCTACCTCTGTCACAAGCGTACTATTGTTGTATGCCCTCAGAAAACATTTAGTTGCTGACCGGTTCAAGTTTCAGTTGCTATTAATAGACAACACATCTTGCCAGCTTACCATGGAGCTAAATTTTTTCTGGTTTCCAGAAATCTATGTTGCCTTTACATCCTGCCCTTCTCACTATTCATCCTTCTGTTGGCTTGGCTCACTCTTCAATAAGTCAACATTGCCCAGCTTGCTAATGGCTACGCTTCCTTAAATTACTTATTTCTTTGGCCTTCACCATTATCAGTTCTTCGCCTTTGCAGTTCTTGAGCTACCAACCTCGATTTCTCTTATAAAAGCCACACCCCTCTTTATGAAGCTTCACTATTTCCCCACTTTATGAAATGCTAGTGGCTAATTGTTGCAGAGGCTATTTCCCCTTTGCTCTTCTTATCCACTGTTCAGCCTGAAGTGATTAAATATCAATCTTGTCCCCAAAGCTGCAAAGAATAATCTAAAGAAGCTACAATTCTCAGTTAAACAGACGAGGGAAGATATTAAAAAGTATATAGCGTCAATTGAAGCCTTGGCAAGTGTTAAGCGATTAAGAAGGCCCAAGAAGCATGACCAACCTTGTAACATTAAACGATAATTAAAAATGACACCATTATATTATAAATTAATATTAATTTATGTAAAATGTCAAATGAATTATTGTGCTAAAAGTTAAATTATTTAAAGAGTTTTACATTTCATAATTTACCTTTCTTAAGATTAAAAATAAATAAATATTAACTAGATTTTACTTTAATAATGAAATAAATATCATAATATATATTTATGATTATAAATTTATTTTGATGTTATGAGTATGAATATTTCACTATAATATTTTATAATTAATATAAACAATTTTAATTTTCGTTATGAATAAAAGATTATAGAATGCAATAAATTGTTTTAAAATGATCTAAAATAAGATTATATGATTATAGTTATAATTATTTTGTTATACAAATAAATTGTTCAAAATTAAAAGTCTACTACCGAATAGCACCCATTGCATTTGCAAGCATGATAAGTGTAACTCGACCAAAAATGCACGTGACTGCATTTTAAATTCGTGCCCCTTTTTAGTTTTGTAAATCAGTTTTGCCAGAAATGTTGACATATTGCTACATTCATTCGATTTGATTAAGTGTTTTCCAATGTCTTCTAAAATGTTCTACCTACTATTAGAGCAACATCTGGGAGGTTATATTGATTGGCATTACTATTGTTAATGAGCTCTTTGTTTATCTGCACTATGCAGGCAGTAACTGCAATGGTTCAACAAGCAATGCAGTACATTGATGAAACACCAGATCTTGAAACTCGTATAGAGCTAATCAAGACGCTGAACAGTGTGTCTGCTGGAAAAGTGAGTTCTGATGTTATGTTCTTTTGGGTTATCTGATGTAACCTGTCTATTGGTGTAATTTTGTCTAAACAAACTTTTTCCTTCTCTAGATTTATGTTGAAATTGAGAGAGCAAGATTGATCAAGAAACTTGCAAAGATTAAAGAAGAACAGGGCCTTATTGCTGAAGCTGCAGATTTAATGCAAGAAGTTGCTGTAAGTTTCCACTATAGTAAGATGATAGCTTCCTGGATCTTTGCATTTATCCCCCCTTTTCTTACTATTTGATTGGTCTGAACTCTAGGTGGAAACTTTTGGTGCCATGGCCAAAACTGAGAAAATCGCCTTCATCCTTGAACAAGTATGGGCATCTTATTTTGATCATTGCCCCTTTTTGTTAATCTTATCTTATCTTATAGATGCAATGATAATTCTGTCAAATGGTTTATAATTAAATTTGCAGGTTCGCCTCTGCTTAGATCGTCAGGATTATGTTCGTGCTCAAATTCTTTCAAGGAAGATTAGCCCTAGAGTTTTTGATATTGACAGCTCAAAGGAAAAGAAGAAACCGAAAGAAGGTGACAATGTTGTAGAGGAGCCTCCAGCTGATATACCTTCACTATTGGAATTGAAGCGTATCTACTATGAACTGATGATACGGTATTTCCCTCTTTGCTCACAAACAATCAACTTTTCATGGTCAATTTTCTTGTAAACATTTTGGTTGAGTTTTGATAATCATTATTGAAAGGTTTAAAGTTTCTTGATTACTTTTTGTATCTTGTTAGAATGGTATCAATTTTATGTAAATACCTAGTCACACAAATATTTATGCTTTCTTAGCTTAACCTCAGAACTTAATTGTTGTTGTGGTATCTTTTCCTTTTCCACTTTTTTTCTCTTTTTTTTTGGGGGAGGTAGATGGGTGAAGGTTGTCAAAACCAATATTGATTTGGGAAAAAAAGAATGCTATGTGGAAATAATATGTTCTCAAGTTGGTTAGTCTGTGTAGTTGTCTTATCAAATACACATTCAAGTGATTGGAATAATTGGGATGTGGTTTGATTGTAATGAAAATTTGATGTTTATATAAATTGAATGTTTTATTGGGGCTCAATTAAGTTGCATGCACCTTTCGTCCAAAGCTTGTAAGAATCATGAAGAGAAAAGGGCATTCATTCGGAATCTAACCCCCCAAAAAAAAAAAAAAACTGATGTGAGCTGATAATAGAAAGGACCACAAGTTATATTGCTTAATGTGGCATTTCTGTCTACGATGAAATCTGCCAAAGACCATAGTGAATGTTTTGCTTCTGTTGCTTGTTATTTCTGATGTCTTATTGGTGCAAGGGTTGATCCTTATTTTCAAGATGATGAAAAATTTTCTTTCTACTTTTTTTGGGCTAGAAATCTTTTATCTTTCATGGAAACTTAAACCTGGAGATAATTCAAGGAAAAAAGCCTATTGTTATTTGAAAAATAGATCCTTAAAATTTACAAACTGTAATAGGATATAAGTTTGTCTGTTATTTGATGCAAGAATGAGAATCATAGTGTCTTCATTTCACCGTAGAGCCCATCAAAGTGCAACGTGGTTGGAGGTGAAATGAATTTGTGAATAACTTCCTCTGCTGCTATGTGGTTGTATTTATCTTACAATATGTTTTCCTTTTCTCTTCAGGTATTATTTCCATAACAATGACTATCTTGAAATTTGTCGTTGCTATAAGGCGATATACGAGATTCCTTCCATCAGGGAAAACCCATCTCAATGGATACCGGTAAAGCACATCTCAATATATCCCCTTTCCATGTTGTTGAGCTGTTCTCATATATGTTATTCCTTGCAGGTCTTGAGAAAAATCTGTTGGTACTTAATCCTGGCTCCACATGATCCAATGCAGTCAAGCCTTCTTAATTCCACATTGGAGGATAAGAATCTTTCTGAGATTCCAAAATTTAGGTATGTCCTTGGTGAATTTAGTGCTTGTGAAAATACCAAGCTCTAAGTAGGTCTGTAAAATGATTTTCAATCTGAATGCTCAACCACAAATTATTGAATCTTGCGTGGTAGGTTGCTGTTGAAACAGTTGGTTACAATGGAGGTCATCCAGTGGACATCCCTTTGGAGTTCTTATAAGGATGAATTTGAGAATGAGAAGAACATGCTTGGAGGTTCTTTGGGTGACAAAGCTGCAGAAGATTTGAAACAGCGAATTATAGAGCATGTAATTTGGCACCCTCCTTCCTGTTATATGGTTTTGTCCACTAGCTAATTTCTTATCTATTTCTCACCAGCAACCAAATTGGTGCTCTTTTTCAGAATATCCTTGTTGTTTCAAGGTACTACTCAAGGATTACATTGAAGAGACTGGCAGAGTTGTTGTGTCTCACTGTCCAGGTTTGCATGCTTCCTTCTCGGTAGTTACCTAGGCTTTTGTTTGAAATACATAATAAAAGAGACTAATGCTGTTTCCATCCTGACTTCAATCCAGGAAGCTGAGAAGCATCTGTCTGAAATGGTTGTGTCAAAGGCACTGGTAGCAAAGATTGACCGGCCAATGGGAATAGTGTGCTTCCAGGTAGCAAAGGATAGCAATGAAATTCTCAACTCATGGGCTGTGAACTTGGAAAAACTTCTTGATCTTGTTGAGAAGAGTTGCCACCAAATACACAAAGAAACCATGGTTCACAAAGCTGCTCTGAAAGTGTGAAAATGATGATATTCAGTGATTGCAGGTACACATTTCTGTATACTACTAGACGTCTTTAAATGCCACAAGTTCTTTTAAATGATTGCATTTTGTTTTGAACCGTGTTTGTGAATGCAGGTGGTTGAATGTGTTTGTAACTGAAACTATAGAAAACCTAGGAGGAGGAAAACAATGAAGTTTAGTTGGGTTATTTGTATTGCTCAATCATTTTTTGAGTTGTGCATTTGCTTGTATTTTCCCAGTGGAGTTCAATTCAAATTGTGGGTGGGAAACATTTAGCTGAAGAATACAAGAAAATTATTACATAACCGAGCATCTCATTTCAGTTATTCGTCCAAACACACATGGATTTAGGTAGCTTCTATTTACCCTTGATGCAAAGTTGAGAGTATAAGCATCACGGGATATTCCTAGCAAGTCCATTTTGTTTACAAACAGAAACAACAATCGCATAATCTTTAATTCCCAAAACAGTCCCCAACAACTTATTGAATTCCACAATACATGGCCTGGGAGAAGCATGAGCCATCAAAGTAAGGGCATCAACAATATCACCAAACTCAATACTTTTTCCCATTTCCCTGGGCAGGTTTCTTAGATAATCTTTTGGTGCTATCTACGCTACTAAAAGAAAAGAAGAGGAAGAGGATTTTATAACCGCTTACTACCATTTTTTGAATGGAAAAAGTAGTAAAATGAACAAAGTGAGAATTTCAGGCAAAAAAATGATATTAAACCTTTTATAAAGGTCGTAGGCCTGATGAGGGTCTCGCTTGGTGAATGCCCTATTAAATAGGTATAGATATAGGGTCAGGGAGAACCTTGGTAGGATGTGGTTGGATGTGATATGATTGGACTTGACCCTACTATTCTTAACTTAAATCTGTATTGGATAGATTTCCTCAAAATTTTGGAGTGGTCACTTGGTCTCTAAGTCGAGCAAGGTTCCTCTTAGGCAATGCCCTCTCTTGGCTTATCAATTTGGGGCTTCTTTTGGGCAAAGGAGGCTGAGAACTAGATTTGTGGGTAGTCTCTCTTTTTATGGTGCGAGATTAATTATGTATAACAACTATAATGTGATTTATCGTGATCCAATTAAGTATCCATCTCTATTTTAATTTATATAATGTCTACGAAACCAGATCAAATTTATTATAAAAAGTAAATTAATAAAAAACTCTTATAACAAATTAAAGGAGTTTATTTGATTAGAGTAAAGTCATCAACACTTGCCAAAGATATACTTAAAGTTGTTTTAATACTAAACTATTAAAAATTATTTTTATATTTTAATAATAAACTATTAAAAATAAATTTATACTTTATTATTGAATATAAAAAATATTTTATTACTAAATAGTAATTCAAGCTAAATTGAATTGAATTTGAAAACTCTAGTTCAAGACAAATTAGATATAAGACGTTGGATAAGTCTAAAATTAAATAGGAGATTCTACTACCGTTAAAGAGATTTTTATTTTCTTCGGGTAAACTCAGGTTGTTGTCAGAAGTGTTAAAAGGTAAGCCCTTCCACCAAGTCAGTACCTCTTTAATCAAAATTATTGGTATATTATGTTTAAAGTTCTATTAAAAACTTTTTTAGCCCTTAAATTATATAAAAATCCATTTTAGCCTCTATCTTCCTTTTTTTTAGGCTTTTTTTATTTAAATAACTCAAAAAATTAATTAATTATTAAAATAATCTATTTTTAATAAAAATAATTAATTAATTAATTAATAAAAAGTTATTTAAATAAAAAAGCCCATTTTTAGCTTTATTTGACTCTTGAACTTTCTATTTTGTCAAAACTTTTTAAATAGATGGAAAAATTAATGATAACTTTGTTGGTATTTATGGTAGATGTTGATATGACATTTCACATATATACCATGTTGCAATTAATTTTATTTTTAAAAATTTTATAAAATTATAAAAGATATTAAAATTACTTAAAAATTGTAAAACAATTCAAAAATAAAAATTCAAAAATATAGAAATTTATTAATAATTATTAAAATTATTTAAAAATGTTTCTTCCTTCAAAATATTTTTGTTTTGAGTTGTTCTTTCACGAAGATATTGTGATTACCCTAAGAATGCTGGGATATTTTCAAGAGGTCAGTGTTATTCCTACAAAGGTCTTTTAGATTATTGTGCTCCTGCTCCCCATAGAGGGTGGATTGAGCTTCATCTTTTTGGCGAACTAAATTCTCTCATCTGGGAACCTTTCGTGTAGCCTTTTGCTCAATAATGAGTTGTTTGTTCTGGGAATTCTTTTATTCGAGGATACACTACTGCTTTTGTTGCTCTTTAAAGAGACGCCCTTGTTGAGTAAACTACTCTTCCAAACATTGCAATTTCTCTTAGGTTTCTGAGTCATGGGGCTGAGGGCCTGATGCTTGCTGGTGGGAACCTTGGTCCACTAGAATCGGATTCACGACTGGTAGGGATTGTATGGCTGTGAGGCAGGTTACATCTTCCTGCAGACAACGGGTTATATGGTCAAAATGCCCAGGAATGGGTACACCAAGCTATGATTAAGGTGTTGTAGTCGCTGGGGAAGTCAAGGTAACTAGGAGAGTAGTTTCTGTTGGTGCAGTAGGAGTGACAGGGTTGGTTAGATAATCTTTTAGAGCCTTTATCAATTGCTCTAGGGTAGGAGGAGGATACCCATATACTGTAACAAAGTTCTTGCAAGGGTAAAAGAGAGAGGAATATGAGTGGTGTTCAGGCCAATTGAGAATCTTAAAACAAGTGGGATAGGTGTGCTGGGTGGGGTGGAGAAGTTGATTTGGCTAGTTGGGTTGTTAATCTAGTTGGTTTGATCAATGGAGATACCACTTTGAGAACTTAAGGCCATGTTCTTTATGCTCACCATTCCAATTATTGATACAATGCACAATAAGGGAGGAGTATAAAGGAGAGTAGAGTGGTTCCTATGAAGGCTAGTTCACTTAGTCGGAGCGGAGGGCCAGAGGTTATGAAGAGTGAGGTGAAAAGAATGTAGAGGCTAAGAGCGGTTGACAAAGTGTAGGCTAGAGGTGTACATGGGTCGGGCCACTCGGCCCTGCCCGAAAGCCCACCCGAAATGTGGGAGGGTTTGGGTAAAAATATAGGCTCGAAAAATGGGCTTGGGTAAAAAAATAAGGCCCGTTTAAAAAGCGGTCAGACCTCGTAAGGCATTTTTGGCTGGGCCTACCGGCCCAATTCAACGCATGACAAAAAGTTTTTTTACTATTATTTTCTTATTGTTTTCTCCCTATTTTTTTATTATTTTACTATTATGTTGCTACTAATTTGTTGTTATTATTTGGATATTGTATAAAACTTATTTTATTGTTAATTTTTATTATTTTAAAGACATTTGTTAATTTTGTTATTATTTTAGAAATATTTGCTTGTTAAGTTGCATCTATTTTAGTGTTATTTAAGTATACATATTTTTTAAAATTTATTTTCAATTTGTTGAGAAATATTTATTTAATGTTTTTAGTATTTTTGGTGGTTTATATATATATATATATATTAAATTTATATAAAAAATAATATGGACGGGCCGGGTCAGACCTGGGTTTTAACATTTTTATTCGGGTCGGGCTTGGACAAAATTTTAGGCCCATTCTAGCAAATGGGCCTAAATTTTTAGTTGGGCCCGGCCAGAACCCAGTCCGGCCCGGCTCATGCACATCTCTAGTGTAGGCCTAGTATTCTTAAAGAGTCGACCCCTTCCTCATTATTCTTGGAGGTATTTATAGGTAGGGTTCCTCTGTAAGATGTCATGAACGTGTTGGACTTGCCATCTATCCATCATTATAAAATGTGTGGGGGATGACTTTAATGGGACGAGGATGTTTATGACAGGACAGATCCAATCATTCATTTTAACTTGATGAGATGAAATAGTTAACCCCACGTGATGTTTGGTAACCAAAAACTTCATGTTTTCGATGAATATTAGACCATCCGATGTCCGAATGGTTATCCTAGAATGGTAAGCTTCTAGCTGACCTCCTGGCTTGCTGGCGAAAAACTCACTATTTAGACGCTTTTCTGGCTTGCCATATGTCTTGGCATAATTTGAAAGTACCTGTTTTATCTTGAAGGATCGAGAGCATCAATGAAAGTTTGATTCTGAGTCTGATAAAGGTGTGTTTCTAAGGTTTGCCACAAATAGTAAAGCCTATAGAGTCTACAACAAGAGGACACAAAAGGTGATGGAGCCCATTAATATGGTGATCGATGATGAAGATTCATATGGAAGAAATCAGATTGAGAATGATCCATTAAAATCCTCAGTGGAAGCTATTTTCACCACGATGTGTGTGCATCGAGAAACAATTTAAATAACAAATATGGAATTGTAATGTAATACAAGTATACACGTCAAATTGTAATATAGTTTTAGATTTACAACAAATACAAAAGTATTCCAATGATCATATCCAAATAAGGTATAACTAAAATTGAATTAAATAGTAATAAAGAACATACAAAACTAAGTCTAAATAGCTACTACCCTATTTAGTATAGTACGACTAAACATAAATTAAGAGTATAAAATTAACTACTACTGAAAAGGATTTAATTGCAAAAATAATAAATTGGCAAACAAATAAATCAGAAATGACAAATAGGAGTTGATCAATTTCCATGGTTGTAATTAATCTAGACTTAGTAATATTTACTGATTAATTCTTAACTAGTTCAATTAATACCTTTCAGCCTATAATTTCACCAATCTTGCAATTTAGTCCACTTATCTTTCGACCTGATGGATCTAAAAAGGACAATTGAATTGGTTCCCAATAAAATCTCCTTTCAGTCTCATTTACCTAAATTTCTACCTAGAGTCATCAATTTTAGGGTTTTAAGTTCATTCAATTTAATCTAGTTAATCGATATAAACCTTAAGTTTAGATTAACTACTCATACTTCAATTAAACAACTTCCCTAAGATTTTAGTTACGACCCATTCTAATGATATCAAACCCACTTAATTCGCAAATCATTAATGAATTCAATGATAGGAGAGCAAAGGGTTGAAAGTTGCTCAATAATCTGAAGACTTCTAATTGCACAGCTCACATTAGGCAACAACCAAAATTGTAACACCCATCACCCAGCCTGATCGTCCAGTCCGAGTTACGGGAGCAATTACCAACAAAAAATCATAAAAAATGAATCAATTAAACATACACACATTCTAAAATTTTAGTCATTGTATGATAAATAAATTTTTCTGAAATTCAATTGAGCTTACGAGAACTTAATTGATAAGTTAGACATGAAATAGGGCTAATTTATAAACTTTCAATTTTTTCTTAATTGGTATCGATACCCCTTAAAGTACTGATACCAAATTTAACTTCGATGATCCATAAAGTCCAATTAAAATAAAAGTTATCGGTATTTTACTTGAAGTACTGGTACTTTCTTTTAGGTATCGATACTTTCATTTGGTACTGATACCATTTTGACATTTTGTTTGTTTGAAAATCAATTGAAAAAGGCTTGGTATTGATATATCTCAGTGTAAAAATGTCAAAAATGTCCAATTTGTTGCCCAATTCATGCCTTAACCAAACTTATCAAAAGGTTCCTTAAAGCATTCTAAGAACCTGCACAAAACACTCCAAAAACATACACAAACACTCATTTATACCATATCAAAATCAACTAAACCAATATGCCACAAGTTGACACCATTTCACAATAATACATACCAATTTCATAATCAAAGCATAACATCAACAAATTTCCATTCAACTAACCAATATACCTCAATATGGTACCCAAATCAAACCAAATCAATTATACAAATCCAACCTATATCATATAACATTTAACCATTTATAATCCATTCAATACCATAGCAATTACTTCTTCCATTTGTCAATTGCTACTTATTAAATATCTATTTCACATATAGATATTTCATAGCTCAAACATTACCATTTCTCAAAATTATGCATAACATATCCTACAATTCATATATCATTCAAATAGACAATCCATCACACCTATGTACATGCCACAAAATCAGAATTAAAAAAGAACAAAGGTCTACCAATTCGATGGTAGGGTAGTGTAAGCTTCAAGGTGATCCGACTGACACGTTTCATAAAACGACAATCTACAAGGAAAAATAAAATAGTGGGTAAGCATTTTAAATGCTTTGTAAGTCCATTTAAAATTTACTTATCTTACCTTAACATTACAACAATTTAGCAATTGAAATACATTGGTACAAATATGACATTTCTTTGGCATCTTACACTTTCATGTACATTCAACAAATACATCAAATAAGTTAGTTCAATTTCATGCTATGAGCTTATAACACAATTATATAGAAATTTAACATTCCGTCATATGATATATACAAATAAATTCATATTCAACTTATAACATATGAATATAATTTCATTCATATATATTTTCATTCCAACCATATCGTTTCTATATAGTACCATTTCCATTTCTATCTTTTGCTCGGAAAACTGAAGTAAATTGAACTCGAATACACGGGACTGATTTGATTACATATATTGACATTATCGGGCTGCTAACACTACCTTTGGATCAAAGTTGCTAACGCTAGCTTAGTTCGATGTTGCTAACACCATCTTCAGGGAATCCGCAACAAATGTCGAACCTCAAGTCATCGAATTAATCCCTAATCACAACAACAGATTTTCTTTTGGAACTCTAATCGCATGTCATTCGTATTCTAATCGTTTACTAAGTTCATAAAAGCACCGTTACCATTTCCATATCATTTCAAATCATGTAGTCGTATATACATTTTTCATATTTCAAATAACAATCCATATAGGTTTTGACCTTGAAACATCATCATATACATACTGTCCAAATGTTGGACCTCAAGTCATCAAATTAATCCTTGATCACAACACCCGATTTCCTTTTGGAACCCTAATGACATGTCATTCGTATTCAAAATGTTTACAAGATTCACACGGGTACCGTTACCATTTCCATGTCATTTCGAATCATGTAGTCATATACACACTTTTCATATTTCGAATAATAATACATATACATTTTGACCTTCAAACATTATCATATACATACTGCCCAACCACATAACAATTCTACAACCATTGATACTACGTATCTATTCATATTTATCATATGTTTCATTTTTTTTCGATTTAGACCATTTGATGCAATATATATATATACCTAACAATTCAAACTAGAAAGCAAAATAAAATAATACAAACATATCATGAATTAACAAAAGGAGTCACAAATGAACTCACCTGACAAAAATGGCAACAGACAATGTGTCAAGGACTAATATGGAATTTCTTTTTTTTCTCGATTATCTTTCGATTAGTTCAAATCTTGAACTATAATAATTCATTTCAATTTATCAATTCTAAACATCTTTTAATATCCTACAATTATCAACTCAATTTCATTTTTTGGATGTTTTGTATTGAGTATCTCCCCAATTGGGCTTGATAGGTAGCATATTAGTCTTTCAATCAGGTTGCTCATTCTCAATTAGACTAAGGACTTGTTTAGGTTTGTCTGCTAATATAAGATGTCCTTCCGTATTACAATCTGACCACGTAATATTGCTTAGTATTAATTAAATATTAGACAACCAGTGAGTTAATATTTGCTTCTATTTTGATTTACATGCAAAAACCACATGAGGACATTATACAAAGGATATTAATGTAATTCATGAATAATTTTATTAACCAATCTGTTCAAAAAAATTACAAATATACAAACGAATATACTACAATTAGGGCACCAGATCCAACACTGATTTCTATATATAGAGAGAAATTTACTTTCCTACTAAAAGTAAGAAAATTAATTTTGGTTATGTGTTTGATTCATGATTGTTTGAGCCTACACTCGAAGTGATTCGTGGTATGAGAATAGCGGAAAACTGTTCGGTTGAAAGTCGAAAACATCAAGGATCTGTCTTACACAAAGCATAGTTTTGCCTTAGTCTAATCATGAGAGTAAGGATTTTTAGCATTCTAATTGGAAAGTTTGTTGAACAAAAATGGGGGTAGAGTATAGATAATTGGGAGTAGAAGTAGATATTTGAAAGCTACTAGCTTTGAATGATTGCTATTGTCATCTTATATGAGAAGTATATGTCATTTTGCTGATTGATGAAGCTACTTACATTTTTTACTAATTGATGAAGTTGCTTATGTTTGTAGAAGAAAATGTTATTGACATTGGAGATGCGTCTGACCTTGTGCTAGTGATTTCTTTTTCTTTTGAACTTATTTGGTTTGGTCTGCATAAGTGAGATGATGATACTTATTTCCTGATTCTAATATTGTGGATGCTATGGGATTGTTGCATTGATTTGGAACTTTGATGATATGTTGTCTTACCTTATCTGTTGCTTAGTTATAATTTAGTATTTTGATTGTTTGTGTGAATTTCTAGATATAGCATTAGTTAAAATTACTATATTATGTATTAAGCTGAGCTAAGTAGAGTAAGATTTGTGCTAAAGGGGAGCTATTGTTGATTGTGGTAGTTAGCTTCCTATATTGTTTGGTTTTGTTTATCAAATTTCTAAAACGGGGGATTGTTGAGGCAAAATAAGCTAGGAGTTCCTTAGTGGCACTTAATAGTATCAATTGCAGATTGCCACTGAGATGGTTAAGAACTTGCCTTATTTGGTTTGACAATTTAATGAAGTTTTGGTTCATTTATGGAATAACAATCCTTTGCATTTGGATATTGGATTGGATTCAAGTTAATCAAATCAACCATTGAAACATGAATGATCGATGAAGACTATGTAGCTATTTTGGAAATAAAATATTCGATTGATTGTACTTTGATTATTGATATTGTAATAGCAATTTTTAATAAGTTACTTTATATTTCCCTTAGATTCTATGTTAGAAAGCAAAATATAATATATGTTGAAGGCTTGTCTAGGTCATATAATGAGAGCTTATTGAATGCATTCTAATTTGTTCATTGAGGAGTTGTTTTATGAGAGAGTGCAAACTATTATTGTAAACATAGTTAAAGTGTTTACTGCCTAAGTTCTTAGAGAAAATATTTGGAGGTGGGTGCTCTAGTTTTTAGGTACAAAGATGAGATCTCTATACTTGGAGAGTGATAGAGTGTGATTTACTTGTTGTATTGTGGATTAAAGATAGTGAATTTACTCACTGAGCTAGGCTCGTATATGTAAGAAAATCGTACTGCATAAACAAAAGTGTTATCTCTATTTTGTTTACACAAATTTTCGTAGTGCCAAGTCATAGTGGCCACTACAGTTTAATGTCACGGGACTAAAACTTTAGTTTGGCAAACTGCATAACCTTAGGCAATTTCTTAGGTTCAAATCCGCCAAAGTCAGCCTTACTCTTTAAAAATGAGAATTCTAGTAGAAATTCTCGAAGGCACTGAAATAAAACAGAAGTAAACTCAAAAGAGAAAGAAGCCACGAACGAACAGAAAAACACAATAAAAGAATAACACACAAAGTGTTTGAGTAAATGCTCTCAAAAATATTCTTTAACTCTAGAATAGAATGAATACAAATGAAGAGGACTCTATTTATATTGAACTCCCTTAGATCCAACGGTACAGATCAAATTACATCAATGGCTGAGATTAGTTCTCATCTACAATAAGAGAGTCCTAATGGATTAAAACTCTATACATATTTATCTTTTAGGATTTACAATAATTATCCTGTAAAAGTACAATTTTCAATTTAACTAGGATTCAACTAAATGGGCCTTAACACTTTTACACTTCAAAGTGACCACCTACCATTTACCTTCATATTTTAATATTGTATTTCACTTATTTTATGTAAAACCAGTGCCTTGTTATTTTGTATATTCAAGGCTTAATTAAACAAAGGGCCCTTACACTATTGCTTTTGTTTGAGTTAGGTACCTAAATTATTTTTTATCAAATCGAGCACCTCAAATGTTGTATATCAGGTCTCAAATTATGTTTTTATTATTTTCTTTTATTTTCAAGTAATACTTGATTTAATTTTCATGTGTTTAATTTAAAATATGTTAAACTTCACCTAATTTTTACTCAGCTTGGGCCGAAATACGTTAAAAGTCCTTATTTGAATATTTTTGTAAAAGTTAGGCTTTTATATTAACATTTTGATAGGTTTAACCCTTATGTGAGTAACTCCTAAAATGTTTGTATTTAATTTGAGCATTTAGCTTATTTATATTAATCTTAACCCCCTTCTCCCCACCGTCCCATGGCTCCCAGGCTCCCAGAAGTATCAATCATGTGGCATGGAACCCAAAAATGAGGAAGAAGCGTTTGAAAGTGAGGGTGAAGCGAGAGGACTGAAAGTCAAGATGGAAAAGGTAAGGGAAGACCAACAATGCTTAGGAGAGGAACACAACAATTAATAATATTAATATAATTATTTTATCTAATGTTAATATAAAATAAAATTTTAATTATATTTTAATGGAGTGGTGGTATGATGCTACCCTATTGACTGAAATTTTTTTTTAACGGCTCTAACGGCATATAGACCAACTTCAGTGATAGACGTTTGACAAAAAAATAGATTAGGTACCTTTAAAGACTTCCTGCTCAATTAAGCCTGTATTGAAAAGCTAATAACCTCAAAAGCCGGTTCACACGAAAGCTACACAATATATGGTTTCCTAATACTATGTTCTTGAACCAGATAGCTTCTCATGGAAACAAATTATTAACCATTCTCATTTGCCAAAAATATTATTACAGACTGTAGCTTTTCCTTCTTATAAAGACACCAAAATAACATTAATATGACAAAGAGATCAGCAGCATACATTCATCGTCACACATTAATAGAGTACATCACATTATGTCCAAAGTTCAAAATCTCAACTCAGGCACGGAATGACTGAAACGCATACCTAACTTACCATGCATCCTGCAGATTTTAATCTTTAGGGAGAAAAGGGAACTCAAACAGATAACTCAGTTTTGGAGACGAGGATACCATCAGTGTCTGCATAAAGCCACTCCCCATCACAGATTCTAGTCCCGGCAATGGTTATAGGGACATGTTTCTCCCCAATTCCCTTCTTATTGGCCTTCATTGGATGAGAATGAAGCGCTCTCACCCCAATGTCACAACCGTTTATCTCATCAACATCCCTTACGCAGCCATTAACCACTATTCCAGCCCACCCATTGTTTTGAGCTTGAACTACAGGGTTGCCTCCAAGTATGGCACACCTTAAACTACCACCCCCATCTACAACCAGAACTCTGCCATTACCTTTCTCCTCAAGGAACTCACGGATCAATACATTGTCCTCAAACACTTTAAGTGTGACTATAGGTCCGGAGAATACTGGGCGACGACCATATATTTGGAATATTGGTTGAAGGGCCCGAAGTTCACCGCTCACAATTAGCTGTGGATTTGCATCACAGACTTCAGCAGTTGTCACCAAAGCCATTTATTACAAACACTCCTTCAAGGAAAAACAACATTTCAAAACTATTCAGGCTCAAAGATAAAGATTACAATCACATTTTCTCAAAATTCATGATCCTGTCATCACCGTTAGCTAAAAACTACATGAATTTAAAACTAGTATATAAATAAAAGCAACAATTTATCCAAATTATGGAAAGAAAAGCTAGAAAATAAAAAATGGTAGAAGTATTATGGAAGCCCCTATACTAGAATTAGATTGCATTTTGTCCCCTTTACCAAAAAATGGGCAAATTAATCCTTATACGTTAGATTAAAAAGTAAATTAATCCTTCTGTTAAAAATTCTATCCATGTCTACTGCTAAAAACTGGTCCCTCTATGTTGGCATGAGGCAAATATGGCACACCAAGTGTAACTGTCTGGTTATTCTGTTAGTTACACTAGTTTTTAAAAGTAAAAATGGATAAATTTTTTAACAGAATAGACCAACTCTTTGATCTATTGTACTATGATAATTTGCCCATTTTTTTTGAAAAAATGAGACAAAATGCAATTTGACTCCTAGTACAAAGGCTTCCATGGTAATTTTACCTGTAGCCACTCCTTCAAGGCAAAACAACAATTGAAAAATATTCAGGCTCAGAGATGAAGATTACACTCACATTTTCTCAAAATTCAGGATCTTGTCATCATTGTTAGCTAAAAACTACAAGAATTTAAACTGGTAGTATCAATAAAAGCAACAATTTATCCAGAATCTGGAAAAAAATAGCTAGAAAATAAAAAATAAAAAATGATAAAAGCCTAGAAACTATGTTGCACCTACAACACATCTGAAAAGAAAGAAGGAAAAGAAAATTTTCCTAACATCGCTTTCAAGCTTCACCAAATCAATCAATTTAGATTGGGAACCTCGGAAAGGTAAAATCACAAAGGTAAACTATAAACATTTAGGGGTGACCCCGGGGATTTATCTTAAAAGGTAACATTTAGAAGAACTAGGATTGGAATCCCCTTACCCTATCCCTAGGATACAGTCACTTTTGAACAACCAAGAATTAGTCGTACACAAAAGGATGAAACACAAAATCTGATCAAACATCAACTTCTATTATCATTGCAATCAGAAAGTTCTCTAAGATCTTGGCCAAAAATAACAAGTAAAAAGATTATTGCAAAAGGTCCAACATTGAAATCCAACAAATCAAAAACAAACGACCCACATTTTCACAAAACTGAATCAGAGAAAGAAAAAAAAAACACAGCAAATCCATCAATGAATGCAGGGAAAAAGGTAAAGCAGCAAAAAGGAAGATCTTAAGAACCAATATATTTGGATCAAAAAATATAAGAAAGCAATTCGAATTCCTCAAATATGTGAAATCCCATTACAATTTAATAGCCTGATTCTTCAAATTCTTAATCAAACCTTTACAATCTCTACCTCTTCAGTTTAAGCTGCTGTGCTTGTTTTCATAATCCTTTGCTTTTTCGTAAACAATTACGGAACAAAATTTATTCGTACTAAAAAAGAAAAGTGAAACAGTTAATCTAGATAAGCAGATCAGGTAACCCAATCCGAAAGATTGATTAGTTTTGTACAACAAGATCGAATCAATAGAATATAAAAACAAAGAAAAAAGGATATAAATTTGAATAAAAATGGGAAAAAATCATTGTACCTAGAGATTGAGGTCGTGAAGGAAGGAATCAAGAAAAATGCAAAGTGAAAGTAGAAACAGAGAGACAAAGAGAGTTTGTGGTTTTAAGGTAGGAAAGAGAATCTGAGGATGGCTGCTAAATCGCGTGATTGTTTTCTTTTCCTATAATACTTTATTAAAAAGCTTTCATTTTTCCTGATTATTATTATTTTTATCCATTTCCACTTGCCAATGTCAAGATAGGAGATGGTGACCTGACAAACATTATTATTGTTCTGCTAATAACCACACCACAATTTTTTTCCAATTAATAGACCAGAAATTTTAATTTCTATAAAATTTTAAATTTTAAAAATATTAATTAATCAATAATATATATAAAACACGAATTTAATTTTTTAATTGATTAGAATACATTTTATTCTTAATTATATTATTAAATTAATATTAAAATAATAATTTATTAATATTATTATGTGATATTAAAAGATAATATTAATTAATATGATAATATATTAATGTGAAATTAATTAATTTGCTGATATTTTTAAAAGTTTTACTTAAAAAACCATACAATATATGTCGATTGAGTCTTAATTCGATTGGTATGGACATTGTTACCAATTTAGGAGGACGTGCGTTCAAATGCGCTGAAATGCATTATCCTATTATTTATGAGTTGGAAAAGGTTATGTGTAGTTCTAGACATTATGTCCAAAAGAGTAAATATAATCGATTTTAACTCGAGAAATAATATCTCGTATCTATTTTTTGTATAAAAATTGGTTTTTGTATTAACTATGTTTCTCATATTTTTAAATTTGTAAAATAAATAATATAAAATAAAATAATTTCAATTCTAATTCTAATTATTTTATTTATAATGTTTTCATTATCAACTAAAATTATTATCATTTAAAAATTATTATCATTTAATTAGACTTTGGATCTATATTAAAATAAACTTATTATTTTAAATTAATTATCACTTAATTAGTGTTACAGCTTTTATACCAATTAAAACTAATATTTAGCACTATAAATATATGTATTAGTAAGACATTTTCATTCAAAATAATAAATAAAAATTAATGTAAAAATCACATTTTGCATTATTTTATAGTCTTTTTTTTGTTTCCATCACATTATTTTTTTAATAATATTTACAAAATTGTGAATATTTTTACTATTATGTCGTGAAACATTATATCAAAGGTAATAAAGTATTAAAATAATGGTTCTTTGTAGGTGACATTTTATTTATATTCAAATGACAACTTATTTTATCTAAGAACTTAATATTTTATTATCGGTTGATTCCACTCTTTTATTTCCATTACTTTAAAATGTTATTTTATCCTCTCAATTAATTTTCAAAATTAACAGCCTTTAATTATAAATTCAAGGTCATTTCTCATTTAAGTAGCAAATAATTTTTCTTAAAAATATGAAATTATATATCTTTTTTAATAAGTAGGTGAAGTTTGTAACACCCCTTACCCGGATTAATTCGGTAACTCAAGTAAGTGATTCTACATTTAGACTTCAAATCAATTTAATTCACATTTCATTTTTACACTTTATAATTTATCATTTTAAACTCTATTAAGGTATCTCGGGTCATTTCCGGGCATTCCTTACAATTTGATTGCGATTGAAGGTCGTTCAAGCTCTTTTAAGTCAAATTGAGCAAAAATAGGGTAAAACATGACCCTTTCTAATTAGTTGTTGTTTGTTTGATTTTTAGTTCAAGAGCTCTTCAAGCAACACGATTCTTCTTAAATATTCATCAAGAACGCATAGATTTGATTAGATCTTCATTTTTTCTTCAAGCCGGTTGCTTCAATTGTTTTTGTTGCTTTGTTTTGCTTCATTCTTGAATATTAACCAATCTACTTTCATTGTTTTGTTTTAGCTAATAGGTTCGACCACCCTTGCTGTTCAGGAAGGTTTGTTTGCTTCAAGAAACCCTAGTTCGAGTTGAATCTTCTATCCTCTCTTAAATTGAACCATTCTTCTCTGTTTCTCTTTATTTTTGCTTTTATTTTCCTTATTTTCTAATTCTATTTTGTTTCTTAGTTCTAGGTTATGTTTAAATCCCTTCGTTCTAAACAACTTGAATTCGATCTTGGTCCACTACCCTATTAGTCATAAGGACGGAAACCAATTGGTGGGTTGGGTCTGAGAATGATATTATGGAAGGAATGAATCCAAATATCTTTTAGGTGGGGATGAAATTTAATTTTAAGAAGTTAAAATGTAATTTTGTCCTATATTAATATATGATCTCATCATTTTTAAATGGACTGAATTGAATTATTTTCATTTTAGGGGCCAAAATTAAAAATTACCATACAATAATTTATAATATCATCATTTCTAGAAAGACTAAATAATTTTTTTTCATTTTTATGGGGCCAAAGCTTATGGTTGCCCTTTCTGCAGGTTTGCCCCTGATTATGAACCTAGACTTTAAATGAGAGCAAATAAAATCAACATTTTGGAGCCAGTGGAGGAGAAGATTGTGGATGAGAAGATAGGACCAATCATGAGATGATTGTAATCACATACTTGTTTTATCTTATTTGTTAATATAAGACATTGTCATTGTTATTTCAGTTTCAAATAAATTGGTTAATAATGAAGTCCTGAGAATAATATGATTATTCTTAAAAGGTCTTTAGTCAAATATTATTATGAGCTTGAACAATGATAATGCATTGAGACTAATGTGTAGTTGATTGATAACAATGTGTTGTCATTGACATAGAGATGTCAAAATCGATACATAAGTATGTGTTAGAGAACAACATACTGGACTGACTCGCTATGGGTATGTTTCTTGGATTATTATGTAATAGTCACAACTTTACTTATAGTGATAACTATGTATATGATCCTAAGACTTGAGATCATCATTGTGCCAACATAGTGAATTGTATATTTTGACACAGTCAAATGTTTACCATAACAAGTTATACTATAAAGACTGATATTGGGTATGTCGCAATCTATGTAGAGGGATATTGTTGATTAAGATAAGATTTGTTCCTCCTACATAATGAGAGTAATATCTTAGGCCTATTAATTGAATGATACTAGAAATACATGGTTATGCTCGAATAAGTTGATATGAGATATCACACTTATTTGTTTATATAGTCTACTTAGAATATTAAGAAATATGAGATTGAACTAGACAAGTGTGACTATTCCATAACTTGTGTCCAATCTAGATATTAAGAATAAACAGATATAATACATGAAAAAGATTATCATAGAAAGATTATGTCGAATCACGATTTATTGTAACTTGGGTAGCAATAATGCATCACTAGATACCACTCATCGCTTGTAATATTAGAAATGTTCTAATATTACTACTAATGTTACAAGAGCTTACAGGGTCACACCCTATAGTTGAAGCGAGCAGAATCCAAATACAATTGGTACTGTATTTAGTTGTCACATGAATAAAATTAATTATTGAATTAATTTAATTTGACAGTTAAATATTGAACACATTATATGTACAAGCTTGTTGTACAAAAATAGATAACATAGATAAAATAAATATATGAATTTAACTTGTACAAAATATTAATTGAATATAGTTTATCGAAATTATTAATATAAATAATTATAATAATTTCGGTCAAAATATAAAAGACATGGAAATTTGTATTCTTTTGGAAATAATATAATTTTATTCGACTTTCCATTTGTTTCTCTAAAAATAAGGAAATAATCTCGTTTATTTCTTGATATGTGATATCAAAGAAAAAATAAAAGGACTATGAATCTCGGTTACCAAGAAAAAAAAAATAAAACAAAAGGTCTAACAATCATTTTTACCATACTTTCTAAAAAAGTTCAAGAGTTTGTTACTGTTCATTCTTTGACTAGGTGAATTACTTAGAGGTCGAGATGTTTTTGTTGCGACTTGGATTCAACATCTCCGAAAGGAACCCTATCAACAATGATGTTTATCGCTTATTCAATTTTGAAAAGGTATATTTTCGACCATTATTTCAACTCAATTCGTTCATCGTATATGAATCCATGGTTGATGATCATTGGAATATTTTTTTGCTGCACCATGGAGCGTGCCGATGATCCAACACCTAAAAGGTTTGTTTTAAAATTTTTTATAAACATATTTTTTAATTTATAATATATATAAAAGCATGAGTTTGAAAAAAATTGAACCGATGAAAATGTCCTTCATTTTCTACCATATTACTAAATTAACATTTAAAAATATTTATAATTTAATTTAAAATTATTAGTTATAACTTTATTTAAAAATAAGTTGTGATAATTTTATTGACTCTAATTGAGTTATAACTTGAATAAAAATCTAAGCATACTCACTACATATAAGTCAAAATAATTAATAGTTAAGGTTAAAATATTATTTTAAAAATTCTGAATTATTTTATTTTTATAAGTAAACTTTTTATTTTCATATTTATTTACGTAATAAAATAAAGGTAAGTATTTGGTACATCGACAATTGTATTTTTTTTATTCCACACGTAGTCTTAAAAATTGATATGAGTATTTTTAAAATATTTTACTATATCTTTATAGGACACTTGTCAACTCCCAACCTTACTTGTGGAGTCTAAAACCCCGTGTGTACCAAATAATTTCTCATAAAATAAAATTATAACTTGAATCGAACTCTAAGTATATAAATAGAGTTTGATTTTATCTTTAATTATCACTTAATTAGTGTTAGAGTATATATCAATTAAAATTTAAGTTTAAATGTATAAATGGCACCCATTAATAATATTTAAGAAAAAATTAATAAAAAGAATGAAAATTTTAGGAATAATAAATTAAAAGTATCTAAAAAGAAATATTAGAACCACAATGACACCCAAAATCAGTAAAGAGATATGTAAAATCATTATAAATGATGTTGACATTATATAATATTATGTTGTTTTTAAAAGATTGTAAATTGTTTATTCGATGCAAAACAATTACTCTTTTATGCTTTTTTACATCATTATCATTATTATTATATGAAGTTGTGAATCGATGATAGAGATCGTATTTTGAAATTTTAAAATATTAAATGTAAAAATATGAATTTTTAATAAAAATTATTTTAAAGGATAAAAGAGCTTACTAGTTATTCAAATTTCAAAATTAAATTCAATTTGAACTCAAAATTTGAAAATAAATTGAGTTAATTTAATTCAAATAAAATTTTCTAAAATTGAATTGAATTTTATTTACCCGTATATGACAGGTGAGAAAATAATCTGGTTTTACTTA
Source organism: Gossypium arboreum (assembly GCF_025698485.1). NCBI lineage: Eukaryota > Viridiplantae > Streptophyta > Magnoliopsida > Malvales > Malvaceae > Gossypium > Gossypium arboreum. The sequence goes on along the minus strand of NC_069073.1, from coordinate 3,895,351 downwards.
AAAGGAAAGTTGGGTTTTAGAATTTCTATAATAGATTTTTATGTATCTTTTATTTGATTTTTAAATATTGAACAAAATTTTCTTTATGGTTGTTAGAATTAAAATTAAATAACTTGATATATTGGTAATTCGTTGAGATTAAATTCGATAGTATGACAATATTTGAACTATTTCCCCTTACAAAGAAATTATTAGTCAATTAACCATTTTGCAATCCGATCAAATTAAGCGTGGTTTGACATTGTTTTCTTTTGGGGAGGCAGTAAACTCAATCATTTTGAGAAATCTGAAACAGAAAGTGAAAAATGGCGAGAGAGAAAACAAGCCCTGGTTTGAAGATCCTCTGGGTCTGGACCATCGGCAACGCTGCCAGTTATTTCTCTCTCTCTTTCTCTTAAAATTACTATCTTTATCTCTTCAAATATTTGTAAACTTTGCACGAATGTAACCCCTTTTGTCTTGCAGTTTTGGTTACAAATGTAACGAGGACTAGACTGAGAGACATGGAGAAAGTAATGAGCGATTAAATAATAATTATTTAATTATTTAATTAAATAATAATTCAAAAAATTATAAATTCTTTTTTCAGGTCATTTCCATTTAAAAAAAAACTATATTCATTTTCAAATATTTCTCATTTTTCTAACTTTACCATATTTATCCAAATTTGTTCATTTGATTTAACATGCAATACATTTTTGGTTTCAGCGAGCTAGTCGATTGGAAATATGTGATTAAGGCTCAAATGATTTATAATTAAATTCTAGCTTTTCACTTATTAATTATAAACTCATTTACTCATAAAGTTATTCTACTATAGTATTGTGACTGAGTTCGCCAATGACCTTATTATAAATGTGTTACTCTCATAGAATATCCTTAATCTCTTTGAGATTAATCTCTTTGAGATTAATCTCTTTGAGATAATATTCCTTCTCCAAATATGATCCTATTTTATATCATGGTAATCATTACGTCTTCCTTCATGAAAAGTCAATTACTTTAAAATAGTAATTAAGTCATTCATCACAAAGATGAATGGCTTGTGGTTACGTTTACTTTTGATCAACTATGTAATGTCAATGAGAGGATATCATTTACCCCTGTCTCGGGTTATGAATTCCACTGTTGTGAATGACGCTACATACTACAGAAGTCGTATATTCAACTCATCAGCTTTCTATTCCTTATCTATTTGAACTCAGACTTTTTTTTACATTAAAATATACAAGTTACACATACATAGTCTGTCATCCATTTAGGATTTAGGTATGACATACTATAAATGTCACAAGTGAATAAATCCATAAATGGATTCAAGATCTATTCTGCTTAGGTTTAGTGCTATGTATTGTCAGGCCAGTCAGTCACATCTATGTCTCTATCTTTTGGGAGTCATCCACTCCGATGCTCAAGACAAAGCATCTTCACAATTGGACTTGATAAGCGGCATATTAGTTTTTCAATCAATTTGCTAATTTCTGATTAAAGTAATGACATGTTTAGGTTCGCCTACTAATATAAGTTGTCTTCCCGTATTATGATGCAATGACTTAATACTGTTTAGTATTAGTTTAAACATTAGATAACCATTGAGCTAATATTTGCTTTTATCCTGCTTTACTTGCAAAAACCACATGAGGATATTATACAAAAAATATTAATGTAATTTATGAATTATTTTATTAACTAATCTATTTAGAAAAAAATTACAAGTTCATAAACGAATATACTACACTTAGAGCACCAGATCCAACATCTAAGTACATGTCATATAACTAAAACACATATTATAACATCCAACTCTCGATTCAATCGTCGGATCTAAGATATGGGACATCATATTCACTGCAAAAGCAACTACAAGTTTATTTCAATATCCAATGGGACAATTCATACAAGTTAATCGAGTTTTAATACTTTTAAAAACGTTTATTCAAATCCAGATCATAAGTAGGCATGTGAAAGCTCTCATGGTACTTCAGTAACAATTGAAGGACTAAAAATGTATAAACTATCAAACATAAGGGAGTTGTTGTGACATCAAAGGGTAAGTGTTGTGACATTGTGGGCAATAGCTCTATATTGTGACTTTAATATAGTTGTGTCGCGACCCTAAAAACAATAATTCCATGTCATAACTTCAAAAGGGAAACATCGAGACATTGATGGTAAAGAGTTTAGTGTTGTGACTTCAGCAAGAACAAGTTGCGACATTAAAGGCAGTGGGTTAAGGGTCACAAACGGAGGAATGTTGCGACTATAAAATCAGAGGCTTAATGTCACGACACCAATAGGAGAGTATTGTGATTATGAGGACGAACTCTTTAATTTTTTTTCATATTTATCCTTAAATTGCCAAATACCAACTCAAATGGTCTATGTAACCCAACAACTTTGTAGAGATTATTTCAAATGCCAAATTACCATCTATTCAACTTGTCACCTTATATCAACTTCAAACCATATCAATTAAACCTATGCACAAGAGGATCGTAAGACTTATAATAACAAAAGGACTTGATCAACAATATCTGACAAGGAACTAATCAATTTCTAATTGCCTCATAACAAATTAAACTTAACATTTCTATACATGAGTTTGAGCATTACTTATGAAGGACATCCTATATACATGCCACCACATTTGAATTAAAAATAAGTATACTCTTATTCTCATATGGGTAGTGTGGTATTCGCACAAAACAAGTTTCAAAAATTCGATAGCTGAGGATCTACACATAAGGAAACAATGATAGGTAAGCATTCAATGCTTAGTAAATTCAAAATAGAATTTACTATTTACTATACTTAACTTGGTCTTAGGTGAGCATATTAAATGTCAAGAGAAATAAACACAAGTCTAGTTAAACAATGTGCATAACATCACAAGGCAAGGTGAGTATAGATAAACATATGTATATATATATATATATATATAGGTTCAAGTGTCAAATATCATAGCTACAACCAAAATCATTGAGGGACCATGTCATTTGTTATGTGATTATATAACTCTCAATTCCTTCTAATGTGCTACTCATCCATACCATGACAATTATATTTAAAAGAGATTCATAACATATCATATAAGGTTCATTTTTCACATATTCAATTTGACATTTCACCCAATGCAACCTAAGTAAAAATGGACTTGGACACACAGGTGAACTACATCACACCAAGATAGCTCTAATGAGCATGAACTACACCACACAAAGCACATAAGTTCAAAGCTTGTAATCAACAATTGCATATACATATGCAAATGCATCTTTCCATCGCAGTAAGGTTTCCATAGAAACAATGCATACTCGATGATCCGCAACAATGTTTGATCTCGTAATGACATAACATAGTCTCCACCCTATTATCAATCTAAAAAAGAAATGTGAATACAACATTATTGGCATGTTAACTGTGTCCTAGTTTTTTTGCCAAATTTACATAGTCATATACCACTTGTGAATGTTGTAGGCCAATTTTGGGCCTGTTTACATTACATAAGCCCATTTACAACCTTTAACCCAAAAACAAAATAAAACCTAAACCACCAGCCCAAACTAAACATAACCCATCTAAATTAAACCCACTAACCCAAAACTAAACCTACCCAACAGCCCTTAAACCCAATACCCATTAGCCCAACTAACCCATCAGCCCAATAACCTAAATACCAATTACCCAAACCCAAGTAACCCAATACCAAACCCCAAAACAGAAAAAAATAAAAAAACCCTAGCTCCTAGCTTGCGCCACTTGCTTCTGACACCGGCCAACTACCCACTGACCGCCTGCACCACCGGTCACCTCCACCACCCGTGTCAACACTATAACAGCCTAATTTTCAGTAGTGTCGGAACAGTGATTCAAGATTACTAAATCAGACAAATGAGTAGGAAATATTATTAATTTAGTGAGTATAAGTTAAATGTGAAGTTAGGAAAAATTTTGAAGTAGTGAATAGTGTACTAAAAATAAATATTAAAATAATTAGAATCGAAAACGAGGTATTGAGACCTCGAGAATTTTAAATCGAGCCATAAATATTTTTATAAATATTTATGGAGTGCTAATAAGTCAGTATTAAAGTTTCGTCAAGAAATTTTAAAGTTCTGATAGTTAATTGAACAAAAAGGACTAAATTGTATTAAATGCAAAATTGTGGAAAATGATTAAATAGCTTAAATGATAAAAGAAAGAGGGTTTAAAAGGAAAATAGACCCAAGGTCTCTTTGGGCTGGACGGCAATGGCATGAAATCAACAAGAAAATAAGGAGAATTAAGGGAAAAATTGTAAAATTACAAAATTTACTTAATAAAGCTAGGACTAAAGTGGAATTATCTAGATTTCTCTTTATTTTTCTGCATTCTCATCAGCAAAAACACCATGGAAGAGTTCCCTTAAGCTGGTTTTTCATATTTTTAAGAGTTCCCTTAAGCTGGTTTTTCATATTTTTACTTCAGGTAAGTTCAATTCTTGATTATTTCTTGAATTTTTTGTGTTTTTGTGACTTTTACAGCTAGGTCCACTTGTTAAATTCATTAGTTTTTGATTTTATGAAAGAAATTGAAAGTTGCTATAAATATGTGCTGGAAGTATATGATGATTTGGCATGGAATTAGAGCTTTAAATTGTTTATATACTGATTTTATTGAAAGAATTGAATAGAAAGTGAATGTTTGGGACCTAATTGTAAAAGAGTTTGAATTTAGAGTTTTATGTAGAAATTCTGAATTTCAATAGTTATGAAACAACTTATAATGTCTAGGAAAAGTATTAATTGAAAAAATTATCTTAATTGAGGGGTTAATTGAGCAAGGACTGAATTGTATGAATTGTGAACTTTGGGGCAAAATGGAAATCAACATTTTGCACTAAAACTGTTTTGGACAGCAGCAGTAATCTAACTTTGAAAAATCACCAAAAATTGTAGAAATGGAATTAGAGGATGAATAAAATATGAAATTAAAACTTATTGAGTCTAGTTTCTTATAGAAGAAATGATGTAAGCAATGGAATTGTAAATCATGAGATATGATAAATTTTTTTTGAGACAAGGTCAGAATGATTTCGGGTTCACCTATTGTGACTTTGTAAAATCATCAAAAATTAGATAAAAATAATTATAGGCTTAAATTTATATGTTTAGAATCCTGAATGAGTCTATTTTTAAGAGAAACAAACGGAAACATCATTTGAATCCTGTACGATGAGATAATTAATTTTTAGTGAAGAAGGGTCGGAACTGTCAGACAGCAGAACAGGGGAGACTTCGATGAATAAAGTGTATTAATTGGCCCAACCAAAAATTATGAAATTTTTATTGTAAGAATATATATGAGTCTAGTTTCATGGAAAATTAGCGGATCTTAATTTTGAGTTCCGTAGCTCCAGATATAAATAATTTAGTGACTACGACACGGGTGGATAGTGTGAATATTCACATAAGTAATTAGTGAAAATTATGGATAATGTTACTTACAAGTGTGTTATTTATACCAAGGATGTGGATGGAGAGGAGGAGGAGGAAAAATATATGAATGACTCGTGTATAAATTAAACACATGCCCTATTATAATCGATAAGTGTTGGATTAGAAATGATATAATGTTTTATGTGGAATATTTATTATGAAATTATGATTATCGTTATAATACAAAATTTGTACTTGTGAGTTTATATAGCTAAATTTTAGTGATTATTTGTTAATTTTATGAATTTCATGATGTGTTATTTCATATGTATTGATGATAAAATCGTGAATAATGTAAAAGCATGAAAATTGAATAAATGATCAAATTGAGCATTTCAGTTCAGTGACAAGATGAATTGAAGGATAAGACCATAGTAGGACCATGGCAACAAGTGATAAGTAATAGCTTCGGCTACCCTTATCTGATCAAGGATAAGTGAAAGTGATAAGTAATAGCTTCGGCTACACTTATCTGATCAAGGACAAATGACAAGTGAAAAGTGGTAGCTTCTGCTACCGATCGATGAAAAGTGGTAGTTTCGCCACCGATCGGTGAAAAGTGGTAGCTTCGCTACTTGATCGATGAAAATGGTAGCTCTGACTACCGATCGAGGAAAATGGTAGCTCCACTACCGATCGATGAATAGTGGTAGCTTCACTACAAGTGACAAGTGATTTCAGTATAAGACCATATCCGGGATATGGCATCGATTCGATATATGCTATCAGATAAGACCATATCCGGATATGGCATCGAAGATATGTGATTCGTAAGACCATAGTGGGCTATGGCATCGATATGTGATATGTGATTACGTGTAAGACCATAGCGGGCTATGACATCGATATATGAAGATGTGTAAAACCATAGTTGAACTATGACATCGAGTAAACGAAGTACTCAATTCCGTAAGACGTTCACTAATTTGGCAAAGTTTGGTAAGTGTTACATGGAATTATGTGATACTGAGAAGTACGAGTTGATAAGATATGAGTATAGAACTTGGTTGATAAATGAATTCATTTGTGATTATATAATTGTTCATCTTGAATGTACTTGTCCATATGTATTGATAATTCAAACGTATTAATGAATAAAGTTCCGACATGGAATAAATTGAACACGAGACAAATAATTATGAAATTGAACTCGAATTCATGAAAATGATGTTATTGATATATGGAGACATGAGACATTGGTATATGAATATGGAAAATATTTGATAAATGTGTTTATTCATAATTATGGAAGTATATACCTCATGTGTACTATTTACATAAAGATGATATTTCAAATACTTTGGTTATTTAAGCTTAAATATGAAACAAGATGAAATCAAGATAAGTTGTTATAAAATATATTTAGATTACGAGATACTGGTGATATATGTTGTATGATTACATAACGTGAAATTGTGTATATATATGAGAAGTTTAATGAGAAATGAGCCCATACATGTTTCTTGTTATTTATATGAAGGGTACGACTGACAAGGGTGATGAAGTTATAAATAGAGAGTTACCCGGGTTGAAAACACGGGCGTGTGACTCTCTAAAGTGTGAAAATTTTCTAAGTGTTGCAAAAGTTTCATATGTTTACGGTTTGGTCCCGAACCACACTGAATGTATGTTTTGGGCCCCATAGGTCCATATAAGGGACGTTAAACATATGTATGAAAGTTTTTAATTTAGAAGAAATTTTATGGCTGATTTTTACATGATTGATCATATTAAGTTCGGTAATGCCTCGTACCCTATTCTAGGCTCAGAATACTAGTAGGGGGTGTTACAAACACCCACTCGCCTGCAAAGATCAAAAGAGAGAGGACAGTTAATGATAAAAAAATAATGTACATGGCTATAAAAGCCAAATCGAAAATCAGTGTAACGGGGGCACTTTTTCTTAAATACAAACACGAAATATTCGAAACAAAGATTAAAAAATCAAAAACATAGAGATCCCATACCAAAGAATCAAATCGAAGCACTAAAAGAGGTGACTTTATCATTTATTTTCTCATTTTCAATTTTTTTTATTTTTCTCTTTTCTTTTTCTTCCAAATCTATTATACATATATAATAAATAAAAAGGAAAATAAAAATGAAAATAAAAAAATAAAAAAAAATACCTTTTTTCAATTTTTCGGCCACCGTGTACAGTGGTCGGTGGTGGCCATGCGACGACAGTCGTGACGTTCAATGGATCGACGGTGGATCGACCTTGTGGCGTAAATCACCCACCCTTTCTCTCTCTCTCCTTTTTTTTTTTCTTTTCAAATGCAAGAATGAATTTTTTTTTAAGAAAAAGGGCCTTTTATAGCCCCCAAAACGATGTCATTTTGACTTGGACCGGATCGACCCGACCCGACCCGCCTAGAATCCGCGTGTTTTTTAATGGAAGGGCTAATTGCGCTTTTAGCCCTTCCGCTTTTTTATTACTTTGCAATCAAGTACTTTTTCAGTTTTTAATTTGGCCCCGAAGTTTTAGCGCTTTTCAATTTAGTCCCCACTGATGTGCTGTGTTTTGATGGGAATGAATATTTGCTATTTTGGTCCTCCTAGGTTACGCGCGTGTGGCATTTTGATCCTTTTTCTTTTTTTCTTTTTAAAATTGCGCCAAAACTTTGTTTTTGTTTAAAATTTAGTCATTTTTTTTAGATTTTAGTTTATTTTCGTATTATCTTCGCTATTTTATTTTATTTTAAATATTATTTGATTATCATTATTATTATATATTAATCTATATTTTTATTTACATACGTATATGTATTTATATCTATACATAGTATTATTTTTTAATTACATTATTTTAATATTATTATATTATATTTACTTTTTGTATTTCTATATTATTATTATTATTATTGTTGTTATTATTATTACTATTATTATATAGTAGTGTATATTTTTACTATCCATGTATATGTATATGCATTTATATATAGTATTATTTTAATTACTTTATCATTTTATTATATTATATTGTTCTTTTTTTTTTTTTTGTATTTTGATATTATTACTATTATTATTATCATTGTTGATATAGTAAATGTTTTTGTTATATATGTATACATATATATATTTATATAGTAATATTTTTAATTACCTTATTTTAATATTATTATTATTATACACTTTCCTTTTACGTTTATTATTTACCACTTTATTGTTAATTAATTTAACTTATCGATTATTATTATCATTATCATAATTGTTATTACTTTACTATCGTAATATAATGTATTATGAATATTACTTTTATTTTCATTATTATTATTTTACATAATACTTATATATATATATTATATAGTATTATTAATAGTTTTTAATATTATTGTTTTTGTTAATATATTCGTATGTCATATATGTATTCTTTTAATATACATATATATTATACTTCATATTACATAAATATATATTAACATTATATTATGTATATATTTTTAAAAATATTATGTTTTTATATATTATGTATATATTTTACACCATATTAGTTACGTTTTGTACTATCTTATATGTACATCTTGAATACTATATTATGTATGTATTTTAAACACCATATTTTTATATATATCATATACAAATTTTAATACTTTATTACATATATATTCTTATATATTATGTGTATATATTTTAGTACTATATTTTATATATCTTATGTATATATTTTAAATACCGTATTGTGTATAGATTTTAATGCCATTATGCATATTTCAACACTATTATTATTATTTTAATACTGTTGTTATTATCTACATACATATATATAGATATATTTTAAGTACTTATATTAAACATATTATTTCCTTATTATATTATTATGTATTTTGCTTTCCTTCTTTCTTTTATTTGTAAATATTTTTATTCTCTTTTATTGTAAATATCATCGCTATCATTATTCTAATATTTTATTTAAATATTCTTCGTTATCACATCATTACTTGCATTTTTATTACAATAAATCTTTTCATTTTTTCGTGTTTCCTAGTTAATTTCAATAAATAAGGCAATGTCCTGATTTCAAAATCAAGTCCGTGATTTCATCGCTATGTTGGGTGAATCACGTTGGCTCTTATAATAAACGGGACATCCTTCTAAAAAAAAACCCAAAAAAACTTGAAACTTTTCGTTTTCTTCAATCGGTTCACGATTAAATTTTAGATTGAACTTGTATTTTTAAAAATTAAGACAACACATGTTTAATAAGATGCCAATTTTGGGCGTCACGAGGGTGCTAATACCTTCCTCGTGCATAACTGACTCCCGGACTCTATTTTTCTCTGGATTTTAACGTAGACCTAAATTTGGCCTTCTTTTCATCAAAAATAAAATTTTCTTTTAAAAAAGAGGATTTATTAGGTGTCCGATCACACTTAGGAAAAAGGATCGGTGGCGACCCCCTTTTTTTAATAAAACCGAAAGTCGGTTTTCAAATTTCTAATAAGTCACCTCCATTAGCGACCGAAAAGCAAAATTTTTTACGTCACTACAGTGAACATATTCAAGTTTCGACAGATACATGTTTTACTTAATGATTCATAAATGTAATTCATAAGTAAATCACTAGCCATTTGTTTTGGCTCTTTTTAACAAGGACATCACTTTGCACATAGATATATTTTCTATTTCAACAAATAGATGAGATCATATCACCATTTCATCAACTTACTTCCATCATTAGTATCTCCTTGCCAAGAATATTAAGTTCAATAAATATTAAACATGTTTTATAACTAGTAACATTATAAACTTGATGACACATAAAAGCACACATTAACTAACAAGAAAAGATAGCAAGTTCAATGAGAACTTACCTTTCAAAACATTAAATGAGTCAATCTCTTTCAAAGCTTATTCAACAACTTTATCCTTTCCTTTGCTTACTCCAACACTTTCCAATTCTTTCTCTAAAAATTCATACAAATCCATAATTAAAACTATGAATTTAAAAACAAATGGTCCCATAATGGCAATTCAATACTAATGATAAATGTCTTTGTCAAAAAAAAAAAAACTAATGATAATGTCATGGAATACAAATTCTCTTGATACTCCTTCAGACCCTATTATAATTTTTTTTTGCATCTTTCAATTTTTCTAACAAAATTGAAATCCTACTTCGAATTTTTTTTCTAGGGACCTCACATTATCATTTTTTTACAATGAAATCCCGAAGTTCACTTTTATTACCAATGGGTCTCTAAGAATTCAATAATGGTTATAAAGTTCTAATTCAGTTCAATATACTCCAAGCCAACACATTTCATTAACAACATGATTTTATATGAACTAAACTTAACAACTTCTTTCTTTATATCTCTCATATGCTCAACTATGGAAATCTAAGTCATGCTTTAATAATTCAATATTCTAAGGAATAGATCATGACTATCTAATGTAAAATATTAAGAATCAACAAAAAATTAAAGGAAAATGACCTTCATACCTTGAAATGGTGGACGGTAATGGAGGAATAGTTCTTCCTCTCTTTGCTTTTCCTTAGACAATGGTGAAGAAGAAGATGGGATGAACATCTTTTCTTCTCTCCCACAAATATGCTTATAATTATATGCATTTACCTTAATTTAACTAATTAGAAAATAAACTTAATGGTCATAATTTAATAATACCTAAGTTGGAGATGATTAAGGGTTAAGATTGAATCATGACACTAATAAGTTTTAGCTATAGTCTATTTGCATTTGGGTCCTTGACCTAATTTCACACTAAGAACCTAGTTAAATATTCAACTCAATTTCACTCGGTTTTGGTCATTTACAACTTAGTTCTTGTACTATACTAAGTAATGTATTTAATTAATTGCTAACTACTTATATTCCCTAATTTTTACATGCATATCATAATTTCTCAAATTAGATATTTTCGAAGTAGCTCAACTTGGATTATTTAGCCTTGAAACTAAATTTTCTAACTTAACCGAAAAACAGGCCGTTACAAATATATACATACAAAAGAGGTTTTAATTTGATGATTTTAATAGAATTAAAATTAAGTTGATGAAATAATTTAATTAGGAAATTAAGTAAATTTATTTTCAATAAATAATATTTTGGGAATAGAAAAATAGTTATTGAGTTGATTCAATTACATGAATTGATTTAAAGACCAAATAATATATATAATTAATATCCAATAAGGGAGAGAAGCCTAGGACCTATCTAAGTAGCAACGGGCGACAACTTAGCTCCTATAAGGGATTGTCATTGCCCCATATGTCCCCTAACGGGAATATTTGTATTTTTTCTATTAAAATAATATTATTTATTTAACAATTATTCAACAGAGACTCTTGCATTCTTCTCTATATAGAGAGACTATTAGCTATGTCAAATACACGCCACTTTAAGCAAGGATTTCCCTGTTAAAATCTCGTGTGATTTATTTCCAATAAAATTTCTATAATTTTAGAGAGTTTGTCCTTTTAGTTTCTAGCTTTTGAGATAAATTAATATTCCACAAAATATTAATAAAATTTTTACTTTGTGTAATAAATTCTTAAAATTCGAGCGTACACTCTAAATAGATTAACGTTTGGGATTAATGAAGAAGATCGTTTTGATCAAAAGCTAAGAAACGTTTTAAACTACCCAACTCAAAACATAGGTACTAATTTAGTTAGGATTTATTGTTGTAAATAACACAATTGCTCGATTTAAAAAAAAATATTGTGCAACAAAATCAATTTCTAAAGAGAAATTTTCTAATAGAAAACCCCAAAATCTTATAAATTAGAAAATTAAAAATTCATAATTAATTTTTAATTATAAAAACATTTTAAAACCATAAGTATGCAAATCTTCAAAATATTTAAAATTCTTCATAAAATTAAAAAGAAGAAGTTTGTTTGGAATTTTAAGTTTTCTAAAAAATAGTAGAATTTTATGAAAATTTTAATAAATTTATGGAATTTTTACTAAAAAACTCAAAACCTCTTAGAAAATATAAAAATTTCATAAAATTCTAAGATTTTCTAAAAAACTAAAATTCAAGCTAACCATTTTTAAAATTTTATGAAAATTTTAACTTTTTGAAGTTTCATATACTTAATAATTAATAATTAATATTAGAATATACAAAATTAATGAAAAAGCCCACATGATATAAGAATGAATGATATTTGTTTATTTATTTATTTACTTACGACTATAAAATCTAGACATAAAAACTATCAGAGCGCAGTGCAGCAGTGCACTCCTCTCTCTTTAGTTTCTGTCAGATTTCTTTCTTCTCTCTCAAAAATCTCTCAAATCCAATAGACTCTCCGCTCCTCTGATCTTTTCTTCGATTTGGTTTATGAGGTACTCTCATTCTCGATCCTCACTTTTCCTTCTTCTTTAACTTAGATCTATTCTTTTCTTTCGCCAAAAATCAACCCCATTAGCTATTTCCTGATCCATGTTTCATTATCTAGGGATTTCTTTAAAGTTTTTTTTTTACTTTTTTTTCCTATTTGTTTGGTTTGAAAATTTCTTGATTTGATTCCCGATGATATTTAAATAGGTTAATTAAGTAGGGAAAAAAACATAAATTCTTGGGGTTTCTTTTTTCCTTTTTAGGCTTTTCTTCTTGTGAAGGCAAAAAGGTTATTTTGTAATAATTTTCTTGCCTTGAGCCATACTTTATAATAATTTGTGCTTTCCGGGAAGGTTTTTTTTTTTTTTTAGCCCGCTTCTGCGTGATTGTTTATATAGTTTTTTCTTTGGTTTTTATTTATTTATTTATCTTTATTTCCTTACATTGGGTTTCCTTCAAAAACTGTTTATATTTTTTTTTCCTTTGAGATTTCACCTGTGTAAACTAATATAGAAAAAAAAATAAATTTGGGCTTAAGAAGGCATTTACCTTTTGTGCAATTTTTTATTTATAAGAAACTTCAATTGTTATATATGATTACTGACTAATTGATTTTAATGCTTGCGTCTTTGATCTTGGTCTTGCATATCTGCAGCTCGAAGGAGAAACTCACTCTTGGGTAAGTTAATTTTTTTATCCTGATTTCTTAGTGGAATTGGTGCTGACGTTATAAAAGATAATAAACTGGGCTGTCTCTGATTCTTAGTATTATGAAGCACGCGATGCAAATTACATGCTAGGTTCAATGAACTTTTTAAGTAATAGGCCAAAGTTAATTTTTTCTAGCTGCAAAGTTTTTTCGATCTCCTTGTCTCTGAAACTTTTATGCTTTTTTTTTACATCATTATCATTATTATTATATGAAGTTGTGAACCGATGATAGAGATTGTATTTTGAAATTTTAAAAATATTAAATGTAAAAATATGAATTTTTTAATAAAAGTTATTTTAAAGATAAAATGTGAAATTGATATAAACATAAAATTTTAACATATATATTTTATGGTATCATTAATAATTTAATTTTAACAGAAATTGGTAAAGATTTAACATGATTAAACAATTCAATAATGGGAAAACAGAAGAAATTTTTTTTATGGAGTTTGAAGAAATAAAAGTTTTGAGAAAAAAGTAAAAAGAAAAAAAATATTTGAGAGGAAATAAAAGTTTTGAAGGAGAATGAAAGAAAAAATAAAATTCGGAGCGAGGGGGATAAAAAGGATTTGAGGGGTTGGAGAAAGAGAAATAAAAGAGTTTAATAGTTATTCAAATTTCAAAATTAAATTCAATTTGAACTCAAAATTTGAAAATAAATTGAGTTAATTTAATTCAAATAAAATTTTCTAAAATTGAATTGAATTTTATTTACCCGTATATGACAGGTGAGAAAATAATCTGGTTTTTCTTAGAAGGAAAGATGGGTTTTAGAATTTTATAATAGATTTTTATGTATCTTTTATTTAATTTTTAAATATTGAACAAAATTTTTTTATGGTTGTTAGAATTAAAATGAAATAACGTGATATATTGGTAATTCGTTGAGATTAAATTTGATAGTATGACAATATTTGAACTATTTCCCCTTGCAAAGAAATTATTAGTCAATTAACCATTTTGCAATCCGATCAAATTAAGCGTGGTTTGACATTGTTTTCTTTTGGGGAGGCAGTGAACTCAAGCATTTTGAGAAATCAGAAACAGAAAGTGAAAAATGGCGAGAGAGAAAACAAGCCCTGGTTTAAAGATCCTCTGGGTCTGGACCATCGGCACCGCTGCCAGTTATTTCTCTCTCTTTCTCTTAAAATTACTATCCTTATCTCTTCAAATATTTGTAAACTTTGCATGAATGTAACCCCTTTTGTCTTGCAGTTTTGGTTACAAATGTAATGAGGACTAGACTGAGAGACATGGAGAAAGTAATGAGCGCTCAACAACAGCAACAAGAAGGTGTTACTCCTGATTCAGTCATACTTGACACCTCACCAGAGTCTAATGAGGGAATTGTTAGAGAAGTTAAATGATAGGTTTGATTTTCATTTTCATTTCTATTTCTTCTGTTTTGAATTGATTTTGCGATATAAGTTCTGAGTTGGGAGTGGATTCGTGGGTTCTTTTTTTCTCTTTTAAATTCTGCATTGTTGAACTTTGTGAGGGTGTGCCATGTGTTTGCTGAAATGTCTAACCGAATTATTTTGTTTATTAATTGAGTTACCAGCTACCTATCGGTTTTCCTAGTTTCAAGTTGCTTTGTGGAGATTTTAGGAAATAAATCAACCTAAATTTCGGTGGTATTAGATATTTCTATCACCGAAATGTTTAGTTCAAAATCTCAATATTTGTTAATAAATGACATTGAAGAAATTTATATATGAAATATCATGCTTCACAGATGTTAGAGTATCTGAAATCTACTACAGAAATAAAATTAGCAGTTATGAGGTTACCTGCAATTCCTTGCAACTTTACTCCTTTCTATAGCTTTGTATTTTGTATCATCATTTTTGTATGAGCTTGTAAAATATTAGGAGATAAACAAGAAAAATAAAAACAGACAATATAAGGTAATCATTTGTATCAAATAATCCAAGCTCTATTGATAATTTGGCCACAATATATTGATCGGTCAAAGGCTTATCTTATTGTTCCAAAACAGGTTGATATATGTTTAGGGTAAAAAAAAGTTGATTCTTCTGTTTCATAGAAATGGGTTACTAAGGACTCAAGGAACTTGATTATGGTGCATTCTTATGCTTTTAAGGTCTTAGTGTCAGATGTCAATTAGTATCTTGGCATTGAAGACGTTAATTATTATTTTTTGAATTAAAAGAGCGTTTATTTATCTTATCTTTACAGCAAGATTCATATTATGGAAGATCAATTTTCTTAAGCAAACTTTAAAGTGTCATCTTTCACAAGTTTAGTGATTCTTTCTTAATTAATATGATTAAGTCTCAAACATCAAAGGTAGACATCATTAGAATAAGAAGTTTTAAGTCTTTTATTCAAAATTTTAATTTCAAGCAATGTGTAGATATTTGATTTGATAAAATAGAGATTATTTGACATTTATCCATTATAGATAAGTTTACGATTTTAAATATTGCAATAATATTATTTAAAGTCATGGTTAAGCCGTCTTTAAATAAACATGCAACAGAAATTAAATTTTTTTTAAAAAACTTAGTACATAAAAAAAGGTCTTTTGAAATAATCTTCTTAAAATTACCAAAATAAAGATGTACATATCTCACTGCTTCAGTTGTCACGTTTGTCCCATTTTTTGTTCGTAACAATAGACTTTTACCTCTAAGATCTTTCGTTTTCTCAAACCCCTATAGAGAAAAACACACATTATTAGTGGTTCCAAAATTAATGACCTAATGGTTTATTGAATCTTTCACTAAATAAGTTTTTATCATAAAGAGTACCATACATTTGCCTTTAGTGGTCATTTAATCCTTTCACTCTTTATGACAAAAACTTATTTTCCTTTAGCGGTTTATTGAATCTTTCACTAAATAAGTTTTTTTCTTTTACTTTTTCTCAAAACTTTTATTTCTTCAAACTCCTAAAAATTTTCCTTTTGTTTTCCCCTAAATTTTTACTTTCCTACAATCTTTTTTTTTTTTAATTTATGTTTGTTATTTATTTTATTGAATTGTTTAATCATGTTAAATCTTTACCAATTTCTGTTAAAATTAAATTATTGATGATGCCATAAAATATATATGTTAAAATTTTATATTTATATCAATTTCACATTTTATCTTTAAAATAATTTTTATTAAAAATTCATATTTTTACATTTAATATTTTTAAAATTTCAAAATACAATCTCTATCATCGGTTCACAACTTCATATAATAATAATGATAATGATGTAAAAAAAGCATAAAAGATTAATTGTTTTGCATCGAATAAAAGCACACATTAACTAACAAGAAAAGATAGCAAGTTCAATGAGAACTTACCTTTCAAAACATAAAATGAGTCAATCTCTTTCAAAGCTTATTCAACAACTTTATCCTTTCCTTTGCTTACTCCAACACTTTCCAATTCTTTCTCTAAAAATTCATACAAATCCATAATTAAAATTATGAATTTAGAAACAAATGGTCCCCTAATGGCAATTCAATACTAATGATAAATATCTGTCAAAAAAAAAAAATACTAATGATAAATGTCATGGAATACAAAGTCTCTTGATACTGCTTCGATTTTTTTAGGGACCTCACATTATCATTTTTTTTTACAATGAAATCCCGAAGTTCACTTTTATTACAAATGGGTCTCTAAGAATTCAATAATGGTTATAAAGTTCTAATTCAATTCATTCTACTCCAAGTCAACACATTTCATTAACAACATGATTTTATATGAACTAAACTTAGCAACTTCTTTCTTTATATCTCTCGTATGCTCAACTATGGAAATCTAAGTCATGCTTTAATAATTCAATATTCTAAGGAATAGATCATGACTATCTAATGTAAAATATTAAGAATCAACAAAAAATTAAAGGAAAATGACCTTCATACCTTGAAATGGTGAACGGTAATGGAGGAATAGTTCTTCCTCTCTTTGGTTTTCCTTAGACAATGGTGAAGAAGAAGATGGGATGAACATCTTTTCTTCTCTCCCACAAATATGCTTATAATTATATACATTTACCTTAATTTAACTAATTAGAAAATAAACTTAATGGTCATAATTTAATAATACCTAAGTTGGAGATGATTAAGGGTTAAGATTGAATCATGCTACTAATAAGTTTTAGCTATAGTCTATTTGAATTTGGGTCCTTGACCTAATTTCACACTAAGAACCTAGTTAAATATTCAACTCAATTTCACTCGGTTTTGGTCATTTACAACTTAGTTCTTGTACTATACTAAGTAATGTATTTAATTAATTGCTAACTACTTATATTCCCTAATTTTACATGCATATCATAATTTCTCAAATTAGATATTTTCAAAGTAGCTCAACTTGGATTATTTAGTCTTGAAACCAAATTTTCTAACTTAACCAAAAAACAGGCCATTACAAATATATACATACAAAAGAGATTTTAAGTTGATGATTTTAATAGAATTAAAATTAAGTTGATGAAATAATTTAATTAGGAAATTAAGTAAATTTATTTTAAATAAATAATAATTTTGGGAATAGAAAAATAGTTATTGGGTTGATTCAACTATATGAATTGATTTAAAGACCAAAAACATATATATAATTAATATCCAATATGGGAGAGAAGCTAGCAATGGGCGACAACCTAGCTCCTATAAGGGATTGTCATTGCCCCATATTTTTCCTCTAAAGGGAATATTTGTATTTTCTATTAAAATAATATTATCTATTTAACTATTATTCAATTGAGACTCTTGTATTATTCTGTATATAGAGAGACTGTTAGGTATGTCAAATACACCACTTAAGCAAGGATTTCCCTGTTAAAATCTAGAGTGATTTTTTTCCAATAAAATTTCTATAATTTTAGAGAGTTTGTCCTTTCAGTTTCTAGCTTTTGAGATAAATTAATATTCCACAAAATATTAATAAAGTTTTCACTTTGTGCAATAAATTCTTGAAATTCGAGTGTATAATTTAAATAGATCAACGTTTGATATTAATGAAGAAGATCGTTTTGATCAAAAGTTGAGAAACGTTTTAAACTACCCAACTCAAAATATAAGTACTAATTTAGTTAGGATTTATTATTGTAAATAAATCAAAAGTTGAGAAATGTTTTAAACTATCCGACTCAAAATATATGTACTAATTTAGTTAAGATTTATTGTTGTAAATAACACAATTGCTCGATTTAAAAAAATATATTGTGCAACAAAATCAATTTCTAAAGAGAAATTTTCTAATAGAAAACCCCAAAAATCTTATAAATTAAAAAATTAAAAATTCATAATTAATTTTTAATTATAAAAACATTTTAAAAACACAGGTATGCAAATCTTCAAAATATTTAAAATTTTTAAAAATTAAAAAAAGAAGTTTGTTTGGAATTTTAAGTTTTCTAAAACAAATAGCAGAATTGTATGAAAATTTTAATAAATTTATGGCATTTTTACTAAAAAATCTCAAAACCTCTTAGAAAATATAAAAAATCATAAAAGCATAAAAAATCCTTGAAATCTTCAAAATACCTAAAATTCTTTAAAAATTTCATAAAATTCCAAGATTTTCTAAAAAACCTAAAATTCCAAGCTAACCATTTTTAAAAATTTTATGAAAATTTTTAACTTTTTGAAGTTTCATATACTTATAATTAATTTTTATATAAATTTCAAAAATAGATTAACTTTAGAATTTCTAATTTTAAGACTTTTTGAGGTTTTATGATTTTTTTAATTTTCTAATATATTTAAAATATTTTAAGTATTTCTTTTTTTTTTGTATGCGATAGTGCTATTCGTTACCTTAATTATTTTTAAAAGAAATTTCAGTTTGGGCTATGAGCGTTGTAGAGTGGAAAGGCCAAATTGTGAAAAAATAGTTCGTGCACCAAAGTGATAATTTAGTTATAGTACAAAAACAGAAAGAGGTATTAAGCCGAACATATAATAATGAATAGGCGTAATAATACATTTAGCTCTTAATGATTATATCTTTTGTTAAATTTGATCATTATTTGTTTTTAGTTAAATTTGATCATCGAATTTTTAAAAATAGTAAAATTTGACATCAATCTTTCAAAATGAAACGTCTTATTGTTTTTTAATGGAAATATTGATTAAAACGTTAAATCTTTAAACATGATAACCTATATGACAATTCATGTAACATTCATGCTATTTTTAAATTTTTATGAACTTTTTATAATTTTTAAATCTTGAATTTTTTATAATTATAATTTATTTATTGATGTAGTTTATACAAATGAAGTAGACGTGGACTCCATGAGGTCGCCATTAGAATATTATTATAAAGTTAATATTTTAGTTAGCAATTCTGTTAACAAAATTTAGGATAAAGTCATTTTTTATTTATCTCAGGTTACATTTTGTCATTTATGTTTGAAATTTTATGTTTTAGATATTTATTAACGCTTTGTAACATTTTAGTCACTGAGCCGTTAATTGCCATTAACGGTGTAACGGTAAACTGATATGACACGTTAAATCATCATTTCAAACAAAAATTTTAGGTTAATTTATACAATAGATCCTTATATTTTTTTCGTTTTGAACAATTTATTTATTTATTTTTTCTTTATTTTCCATTCTCTCCTACTTTTCTCTCTGTTTTCCTCCTCCTCCATTTCTTTTAATTTTTTTATATTTTTCATTTGTTAAAACTAGTTCTTATACTTTAATTTTTTTAAACAATTTAATTTTTTCGAGTGAGGTGAGCTTGTGGACAAAAGTAGAAGCAGAAGAGAATCGAAAAAAAATGAAAGTTAAAAGAACATAAAAATTAAATTGTTCAATATGAAAAAATATAGGGACCAATTGTAGAATTTAACCTAAAAATTTTGTTTGAAATGATGATTTAATGTGCCACGTCAGCTTACCATTACACCGTTAGCGAAAATCAACGGCTCAGTGACTAAAATGTTACAATACGATAACGTAAGTGACTGAAACATAACATTTTAAATATAAACGACTAAAATATAACATGAGATAAACCAAAGAGACTACTTTGATACATCTATCCAAAAATTTATTTAAAAAAACTAAATTTAACTTAAAAATAATATTGATAAAATTAGTATATTGAGAATTAAATTTAAATTAATGAAAAAAGCCCACATGATATATGGATGAATGATATTTGTAATGCTTAGGTGATAAAGTACCCGATATATGATATTTTATTTATTTATTTATTTACGACTATAAAATCTTTGTCTAAAAATTATCAGAGCGCAGTGCACTCCTCTCTCTTTATTTTCTGTCAGATTTCTTTCTTCTCTCTCAAAAATCTCTCAAATCCAATAGACTCTCCGCTCCTCTGATCTTTTCTTCGACTTGGTTTATGAGGTACTCTCATTCTCGATCCTCACTTTTCCTTCTTCTTTAACTTAGATCTATTCTTTTCTTTCGCCAAAAATCAACCCCATTAGCTATTTCCTGATCCATGTTTCATTATCTAGGGATTTCTTTAAAGTTTTCTTTTTTTACTTTTTTTTTTTCTATTTGTTTGGTTTGAAAATTTCTTGATTTGATTCCCGATGATGTTTAAATAGGTTAATTAAATAGGGAAAAAGAACATAAATTCTTGGGGTTTCTTTTTACCTTTTTAGGCTTTTCTTCTTGTGAAGGCAAAAAGGTTATTTTGTAATAATTTTCTTGCCTTGAGCCATACTTTATAATAATTTGTGCTTTCCGGGAAGGTTTTGTTTTTTTTTAGCCCGCTTCTGCGTGATTGTTTATATAGTTTTTTCTTTGGTTTTTATTTATTTATTTATCTTTATTTCCTTACATTGGGTTTCCTTCAAAAACTGTTTATATTTTTTTTCCCTTTGAGATTTCACCTTTGTAAACTAATATAGAAAAAAAAAAATTGGGGCTTAAGAAGGCATTTACCTTTTGTGCAATTTTTTATTTATAAGAAACTTCAATTGTTATATATGATTACTGACTAATTGATTTTAATGCTTGCGTCTTTGATCTTGGTCTTGCATATCTGCAGCTCGAAGGAGAAACCCACTCTTGGGTAAGTTAATTTTTTTATCCTGATTTCTTAGTGGAATTGGTGCTGACGTTATAAAAGATAGTAAACTGGGCTGTCTCTAATTCTTAGTATTATGAAGCACGCGATGCTAATTACATGCTAGGTTCAATGAACTTTTTAAGTAATAGGCCAAAGTTAATTTTTTCTAGCTGCAAAGTTTTTTCTATCTCCTTGTCTCTGAAACTTTTATGCTTTAACTTCAAAAAATGGACAATTCTTTGAATTTTATTCTGAAATTAATTATGGTATGACATCCTTGCAGTTTCTCATTTTTTAGAGCTCTTACTTGATTTAAAAGTTGGGAAAGTTTGGACTTTTCTGCTAGACATCTCCATGTATGTTTGATATATATGTATATATATATAAACTGCACCTTTTATTTTTTTCCCTTAATAATTTTGATTTCTTTAGGGTTTTGTTTTATTTATTTTGATAACTACGGAATGTTTATCGAACCTGTAAAATATAAACTTTTTAAATCATTTATTTTTTATTTTGGGTTTGATGCTGAAAATTTTCCGATTTGATTTCTCAGAAATCAAACCATGTGCTAGCTTGTCTTTAGAAAAGTAATATTCTAACATGTGGAAGAACTTTAATAGTGTTCCTGTCTGATTTTTTAGATGCTATTTCTAATCTGTGCATAAGTATCATTTATCTGTTGTGCAGCGGTACGCGGATTAAGACCCGCAAACGGAATATTGCTGCACCCCTGGACCCTTCAGCATTTGCTGATGCAGTAGTCCAGATCTATTTGGATAATGCTGGTGACCTGGTAAATATCACGAAGCACAATATACGTTTTTTTACACTAGGACTTAAGCATAATTCTGGACTTCTTGTGTCTTGCAGGAACTTGTTGCCAGGAGCATTGAATCTTCAGATCTTAACTTCTCAAGATACGGTGACACCTTCTTTGAGGTACACTTCTGTTCATATGGAAATTCATTGTTTTGATATTTTCCATTAAAGGACTGCATTTGGTTATTCTCTGTTATTTCCATTGGATCTTTAGATCATGCAATATGAATGTTGATTTACCGGACAAATAGATATGGGATTTCTCTCACCATTCTGGTGTTATGGATGTTAGGTGGTTACTAGGTAGATATGTTGGGGCTAACACTTGATCTACCTACTATGCTTACCTCATGGTTTGACACCAGCATCAAGTTTCTAAGTAAAACCTGATACTGTTAAAGACCATGTTAAGAATACTTGACAAGTCACTTCTCCCCTGAACTTGATTATGGTGTTCCTCCAAACTTTTAGCTTACATATCTGCTGGAATGTTAGAGATGTCCTTTTTATAGTTTTTGTTTGTTTTCATGCAAATTTAATTTCGTCAGGGTAACAAGTAGGTTTCTTATAGGGTTACTTGTCCTATCTACAATAAGCTTCTCTCTTTTTTTCATGCTTGGAATTAACTAATTTTGTTCAAGGTCGGTCCAAATTTCTTTCAATGAAAATATTAAAACTAGGTATTCCCGATTTTGATTTGGGCTTTGTTAGGGTAACAAGTAATTTTCTTATAGGGTTACTTGGCCTATCTAAAGTAACTTCTCTCTTTCTTTCATGCTTGGAATTAACTAATTTTGCACAAGAAAGGCCCAAAATTCTTTCAATGAAAATATTAAAACGAGATATTCCTGATTTTGATTTAATTTTGAAGTTCTGTAAATCAGTGGAGTTCTAATTGCTTGCTCCCTCCCTTCTCCCATGGTGGATTTTGGTTATACTGCTTTGGAGTGATTTGGATATGGCAATTGCAGGTTGTTTTTGCTGGAGGCCGCACACAACCTGGCACACTTAAACCTGATGAAGGGGAGCGCCACCCTTACTCTATCATAGAGTGTGAGGCTAAACGTGATGCCATTTTACCATCTGTGATTTACATTCAGAAAATCTTGCGCCGAAGACCTTTTCTGATAAAGAATCTTGAAAATGTTATGCGAAGGCTCTTGCAGTCCTTGGAGCTTTTCGAGGAAAATGAGAGGAAGAAGCTTGCAATTTTCACAGCACTTGCTTTCTCCCAGAAATTATCAGGGTTGCCACCTGAGACTGTGTTCCAGCCATTGCTCAAGGATAACCTTGTGGCAAAAGGGCTAGTTCTTTCATTCATAACAGACTTCTTCAAGGACTATCTGGTGGATAATAGCCTTGATGATTTAATTTCTCTTCTGAAGCGAGGGAAAATTGAGGACGATCTCCTGCAGTTTTTCCCCTCCACAAAGCGATCTGCTGAAGGTTTCTCTGAGCATTTTACGTAAGCTTTCTGGTTAGAGAGAGGAATTGTTGTTTATAATTTCCCTGCATATCCTTTTTTCTGATATATTTTTTGTAGGCATCGTCTGGAAATGGAGAACTTTTCAGTCTAGTTAGAACCAAACTAATATGCATTCCTAATTTATGTTGGAGTTAGAGATTGAAGTTTTGGTTAAAAAGAATTACACCTTTATTGGTTTGACATTTCGGTAAATTGTATACTTGACTTTGGTCCTTGTAGTGGAATTAGGGAAAGAATCTAGAGATATAAGAGCAAGATTGCTAATATATAATTAAACCTGGGGCATGGTTTTTATTGGTCAAAACAAGTATCTGCTTGTTTCTGACATTATTAGTGATAAGCAGTACTAATGTTAAATGTGCTATTAACTTAAGATTTATACATAATCGTGATTTAATTGAATCTTTCTTCAGAGTGGGTTTCATGTGATTAAGTATATATGTCGATGTCTAATGCCAAAATTTGATTTGTCTGTTCGAAAATATTGAACTAGGGTGTGTTGTTGTCCAGAAAAATGGCCAGGATGGATAATAATCAAAGTATGAAATAGATCTATAAAAAGGGAGATAGATCAGTGAATAGGATTAAATGATATTATCTTATCCCATGTTTTGTGTATGCGCAAGATTAAGACTAGGATGGTTTTTTATCTATACAAGATAAGGGTAGGATTGGATTTCTTTTCATTGGTCAAAATTACCCTTTCTTAATTTAAATATAAGTAAATATCTTATTTCTGATATGAATATAATATAAATGTGAAGTTTTATGGTTTTAAAAGCTTGAACATATACTTTTCACCGTTAAGAGCTAGATAATTTGTCAGTGGAGAATAAAATCAGGATTAGTTTTAGCTGCAAATACCAATCACCCTATCCTCTGAATCCTCCCGCTTACAACTGATTTTATCCTAAGCTGAAAGGATGATCCATTTTATTTGCAATCCCGTCATTTGAATTGCACTCAGAACCAGGCATAGGATGTTTTTCTCACATCTGTTAATCATCCAGCTCTCTGAATGCACCCTTAGTTTGTTAAATATGATCGGCAATGTTACAGTATGTGGTTTTATTGTATCTTTGTATTTGTAAGCGAACCATGCTCTGTCTTTCTGTATATATTATGTTTCTTGACTCTGTCAAATTTAGTTGTGCTTAATTCTGTTGATTTCAGCAAGGCAGGGCTGGTACCCTTGGTTGAATACAATGAGAAAAAAATATTTGAGGTAAAATTGAAGGAAATGAAGTCTGCTTTGACAACACAGATAGTAGAGGAATCTGATATGTCTGAAGTCATTGAAACTGTCAAACAACGTGTTAAAGATGCTAAATTACCTGATATTGAGGTTATAAGGATTCTGTGGGATGTAATAATGGATGCTGTTCAGTGGTCTGGAAAGAACCAGCAGCAGAATGCCAATTCAGCTTTGCGACAGGTACTACAGTTTACCTCTCGACATTTATTTCTCTTTTAGCCTTCTTGATGGAAGCTCAATGCATTATAGGAGATTATGCCCTTTAGACACACCATGATCTAGTGGCCCAACTCAAACCCCAACAGCAGATGCATGTGTGGTACTTAATGAAAAATCTACCTCTATCAAGCATTACTGGAAATAGGTTCATAATCTCTGGTATCATGCATAAAGGGAAATTTTTATTCCCCATGGAAAATATGGAGGAAAAATTATTAGAAAAAGTTCCATAAAGGAGGTGGTAATTGAAACCTATGTGCAGATGACAGTAAAATGGATTGAATCTTTTGCAACTAATAAAGATTTCATAATATTATGCTACCTACTGATGGTTCAGGAACCTTGGAGGGCTCATACTTCTGATCTTTCTTCTGTTGCTTTGTCCTTCTTCTTTTCCTTGTTTTAACATCTATGTGCATGTGTGGATATGTAGATGTAGCTAGCTTTCTTGTGAGTGGTGCTTATTTTATTCTGTCCTTTTCTTGATTTCACTTATATGGGTTTGGAAGGGTTAATGTAGTCGGTATCAAAAATGGTGGGGAAAGAAAGATATGTTTACAACAAAATAAGGTTTTCTTCACAGGCTTCAGCTTAGAGGCCTGGATGTTGACTTCCTCAGAATCCAGCCTGTTATGGGTGAATCTACGTTTAGGAAGGGCCATTAATTTTTATTCTCTAGTTAAGCTTAGATTGTGATTTTATTTCTTTCCTTCGGTTTCCTATTATGATTTTATTTCAGTTAATTTATTTCCTTTCTAGAACAGGCTTCCTATCTATGCAATAAGACTAGCCCTTATTTAAAGGACTCATGGAATAATAAACCTGAAGCAGAATTTCTATCAAAAACCATTAAAAGTTTTGGGTCTCTCACTACCAAGTCCTACGGTTTTTGTCTCCTTTTGATGAGCTGGAAGGTTTCAGTCTCCCTTTGATGAGCTGAACCATCAGCCACAATAGGCCATAACACAATACTAGGAACAAGGTTTGGGGAAAATTGATGCTTATATTCATGATTTGATCAATTGATTGTGGATGAGATTGTTGAGTATGAATTTTTATTACATGCTAGGTTGGTTGTTACTTGAATAATAGTATGTTTAGTTATATTTTCCAACATCTCATTCTGAAGTTGAGTACTTCAGGTTTGATATATGTTATTGCCTTACGTTATATTCACCACTTTTGTGGTTCATTGCATTTTGCGTTCTGCTATTGTTGGTTATCTCACTTCAGACTAGTCCTTTGGTTATTTGGGATGATGGTGAACAATTGCATGGTTTAGTCCCTTTATTAGGGTGTGTTTCGAACAGGAATTTTAAAATTTTGGATATCTTGAAAATACATTGTTTCTAAATGTTGATATTTGTGATTATTTTGTTTGGATAAATTTTTTTTGGAAAAATTTAGGCTATTGGAATTTCATGAGTTAAAAATAATTAAAAAGAAAAATAGTGATATTGAAAATAAATAATATAAAAATATGCAATACTGAATATCATTAGATTTGTAAAATTATATCAATATTTTTAATAATATAAAATATTTATTAGAATTGGATAAAAAGATATTTTGAAGTTTAAATTTTTATTTTATTGTGGGACCATATTTATTATACGAAATAAGATTAACCTCCTCTTTTTGTGGAATTTGAGTTATTGAAACCCATTCTGGAATTCCGTACAAAATTTGAAATTCTCTATTATTTTTGCTTAAATAAGTAAAATCTAGTTTTGGAATTTTGAAAACTTTGATAGAAATGAAATTCCTATGGCAAATCCCTCATTTAAACACTCTTTAACGTTATCTTGGAAGTATTTGGAAGTTGGATGGCTACCTGGTTTCAAATTGATCAGTGAAATGTAGAAGTAATCATTTTGCAGAGTTTTATGCAGTGCATGTGTTTGCAGTTGTGTAAAGTCTCTAAAGTGAACTTTTCTTTTTGAAATGCATTCTAAAGTAAAATGATGGCTCAAATTGGTTCTTGGACACCTGCCCATACCATGATTATACTTCTTAGTGCTTAAGTATCTGACGTGAGCTTAAGTTTAACAGTTACCATTTCCCACATGTCAAAATTTTTATATGGTACCTTGTCATTGAATTCTCATGTTTGCTTCTACTTTTTTTAAATGCCTGCATGATTTTTATTATGTTCTACATGAATGCATTTGTCTGACTGGAGCATCCAGCTGCTGCCCATTCCCACATCAGTTAATTTTCCACCCTGATCCCATTAATTCTAGTACTTTCCCTGTAGTGGTGCATAAATAAAATTGATGTAATTCTGATAATAATGTCAATTTTATCCTCAATTATTAGTTATCATTTTGAGAATAAACATAGGACCTCTTCTTGTGATAAAGGTCAAAACATGGGCAAAGCTGTTAAATTCTTTCTGCACCAGTGGAAACATTGAGCTGGAACTTATATATAAAGTTCAGATGCAATGCTATGAGGATGCAAAATTGATGAAGCTGTTTCCCGAGATTGTGAGATCTCTCTATGATCAGGATGTCCTTGCAGAAGATACCATTCTTCATTGGTTCCGCAAAGGAACCAACCCGAAGGGCAGGTATGCATTCATTTCATATGTGCTCTAATATCTTTGAGAAGTATGATGTTTCACTAGTAGCTATGTTACTTGAACTAAGTGGTGAGTGTCAAAGAGGGGAATGTATTTGACATGGGTATGCTCAATTATCTTTTATGTTTTCATATGTTGGAAGGATTGTATCCCATATTGGTGTCCTAATGTGTGTCAGATACTTCAAGGGAAATGAAGAATTAGGGTAACATAGATCAGTGGTTCTGCCTAGCACTGGAGTTGTGTTGTTACGGCATGCACTTAGTTGTTGCACCTTAGCACCTTAGCACCAAACAATTAAAGTGCCTGAGATCTTTTCAGTGAAGCTCACACTTGGTATGTCGAGGCATAGGTTTTTTATTTTAGGCAGTTGGTGCAAAAACCGACATCATTGAAATTCTCCTAAAAAATGACAACGCAAAACTCCAGTTTTAAATATTTGAGTATTGACTAACAAAGGAAAAAGAACAATTTGCTTGTGTAGAAAAAGCTTTACCTTTTTGGATTTATTATCAAAATTATTATCTTTTATTTTATATACAAACACAAACACACATACAAAAATGCACACTTTCATGTTGTGCTTTTATTTGGATAAACGTTTTTGCACCTTACACCTTGTGCAATGATCAATGCAAGTCCTTGACAACACTCTGCACAAGTGATTGCCGGAACATAATAATAATAAATCAGAATACTGAATTATCACCGTGTAAGGCAAAGGTTCAGTTTTCTTGTTATGTCATTAGTTTTTATGTGAAAATGAAGGATGGACCAATTTCTATATCATCCAACCCCATTGTTGAGGTCATAAATATTGCTTAGGAGTCTGCTGCATGTGCTTATATCTGTGTGAGTAACCTGCCAAATAACCATTTTTCTTACTGCCTTTTGCTCATTCTTATTCTCTAGTCCAAGCTTTATTGTTGTTTCTTATTCCTGTTGAATTTTATTTTCCTCGTCCATATTATTCCAGTTATTTATATATATTATCTTTTAAAATATACCGTAAATGATGGCAGGCAAACCTTTGTGAAGGCCCTGGAGCCATTTGTGAATTGGCTGGAAGAAGCAGAAGAAGAGGAATAAGCTGGCCAATAATAATAGTATGGTCAGCAATCTATAGAAATGGTGATAAACCTTGTACTTGTTCCTTGTTTTTATTAGCTATCTGGTGGTGAGACAATCAACTCATAGTTACCAGATCCTTAAGACTCATGGTGTGGCTGTTAAAATATGAGATGCTGAAATTGATGGATTAATTAATATTAAAATATGATGGTTCAATAAACAAAAATCTTGCTTTGTACCCTCTCTCTCTGTCTATGTATGTATGGGGTAGATGCATGTGGTTGTGGTTGGATTCAGTTTATTTGTCCTTTGATTTGGGTGGTGATTTTAGAATTTGGATTTTGGTAATGCATGTTTTATGGTTTCAATCTTGTATTATTTCTGATTTCAATTGCTGAATTTGTTAGTTAAGGAAATGGAATGGCCGATTTCGTACTGGGATGATGGTTATTGATTTTTTTCTATTATATGAATGGGAAACGTTCAATTTTGTAAGGAAGATGGTAAGAATTATTAAGTTTAGGAATTTAATTTTCATCGATATTCATGTCTGTCACCAAAAACAGTGGGGGGTTTTCGTTCACAAAGCCTGTGAGGAACGATGAAGTAAGTTGGGTTTACTACTTCACTAAGAAAAAAAAAAGATGTGGATAAGGAATGATGGTCTCTAGAAAGAAAGGAGCAAAAAATAGCTTAATTCAATAAGGTGAAAACCAAGCGACCAAGATGAAATTAACTCAAATCTAAAGGGAAAAAAAAGTATATATCGTCTTTCAGCTTGGTACTTACCGGTGAAAGGCAAAACTATTTTCTATCTAATCTATCTGACCAGTCTTCCAAATGTTTTGCTTTTGAGCTTCAATAAAAGTCTGCGAGTCTATGGATAAAGCCATGCGTAATTGCTGGGGGAAGCATGACATTTCTCTACACGGTATAAGCTTTGTGCTCCTAAATTTGAAGGCGGCCTGGGCTTTCAAGCAATTCAACTAAGCTCTCCTTGCTAGGCAAGCTTCGAGAATTCGCTTCCTTGTTAAATGATACGTTGGTCAAAAAATACTGCAGACAATCGAATTTCCTCGCAGTCAAAAGCAAAGGCTCTGACACACGGGAGGACCTCCGGATTAAAGGGCTGGACTGGTGCTTAGGAAATGGGGAAAAGCTTTCTGATAGTGGATGGTGAGATTTATCATGATCTAGTAAGGATTCTAAAGCAGATTTGGAATGTTGATGGTATGGAGTCTCACTTCTATGAGGATTCTAGAGTGAAGTTACTTAAAGATTTTCTTTTCAGGAGAAATATGACCGTTTAGTTTGGTGGGCAAATGCTTTAGGTATTTACTCTGTTAAACCAGGTTAATCTTATTGCTCACACTCAAAGGATGGGACATAACTTAAGGATGGAGCGAAGATAAATGGCAACAATTATGGAAGTGTTTAAACAGGTCTTATTTCTTTGGAAGATTTGTTCAAATTGTTTACCTTGTAAGGTAGAACTAGTAAAGAGACTGTTGCACTCTTTGGACGTCTTTTTCCCTTGTTGCTATTCCAGCATAGAGGACATTGATCATCTTTTCATCCAATGCAACTTTGCACGTGAGTTGGGTTTACATACGAGTGAAGTGAGCTTTAGAAACCTGAAGGAGCTTATTCTCAAACTAGTGATTGATCCAACCATGGATGCTAACTCCTACTGTTACAGAGTAATAGTAGCACGTTTATGGAGCATTTGGTTGCAGATAAACAATGTTATCTTTGAAAACAAGAGAACTGATCCATTGCAAGCACTATGGTTAGTAAAAGACTGAACAAACAAATCATTGTTCTAGTTTTCTGCAGAAATCAGGCTCTGCACGCAAATTAGGAAGCACAACAGATTCCCCTTAATCTCTCAATAGTGCGGCTAGCTTTGGTCATGGGGGGTTTGTCGCTTGGAAGAAGGGTACTGCCGGATTCAGAGTCTCTTTTGTGATCATCGACAGGTCTTGACGATACTTAGAGCAAATGTATAATACATTTGTTGAAATGGATGGTGTTAATGCAAAGTTGCATATTATCCAAGAAATTCTTCTTGCTGAAAAGAAGAAACTCAATATAAGACTTTGGATGCACATCAAATAAGACAAGTACTTGGTAGTTGAGGTACTCATCATGAGTTAGAGACATTTGCAAACTTCAAGCCTGTTTCAATGATATATTACCATGTGATGGGGTAAATTCTGTTCTAACTTTAGATTTTACCTTCCTTTGTCTTAATATGAAATCGTTGCATGATGTATTACCAAAAAATAAAAAAAAAATAAATAAGATTTGGTACTGTGGAGTGTTTTCGTGAGTCTCTCTTCATGGAGGACATTTTCTCCATTTATAAGGCACGGTTCCTCGATGTGACATACTGAGATTAGATGAGTTCTCATGCATGTCAACATGTATCCTACTCTAAGGCCAACACATGTCTCCTGAGTATGTGTTCACGTGCATGGTGGTACGAACCCATAAGGCTGTATGAGGGGGCGTTCTTAAGGTTCATATGATTCCTTACAATTCTTCAAGCCAATCACCTTTGGCATCATTTACCTTTTTTTTCAAAGTTGCCAAGATTTTCTTGTTCATTGCTCCAATTTGACCATTTGGGGGGTTTCACAAAATTAGAAAGTAAACTGATCTTGTTAGATAACTTTGTAATATTAGGGACTAAATTGAATAAATTGAAATTTTTCATGAAATTATGCTATAAATAAAAAATAAAGGTAATGAAAGTGTGAAATTGGATTTTGATTCGATGTTAGATATTAAAGAATATGTGTATCCCGAGTATAGGGACTAAATTGAATAAATATAAAAAATATTGGCCATGTATTTGGATGAGAATTGGATGTAATATATTTTATTTTCTTGAGAACTTGTTTTTGGTTTAAGTCCATTGAAAGATATTGACATTCAGTGAGAATATCAATTAAAATTTTAATTGTATTCATCAGTTTTTGAGTAGAGCCCACACTCTAGCAAGCCGAGGTCAAGAATAGTGGAGAAACTTGAGTGGTTGAAAACCGAGATTTAGATTAGAAGCCTATTCAAATATCAGATGTATGAATTTGATAAAGAAGTTTATTTCTATAAATATCACAATGTTCGGGTTTTAAAAAAATATTTTTTTTATCGTTTTAAAAAAATATTTTTTTTATCGTGGAACAAAACTATTTTCTAAACTGAATTTTTCAGGCAACTTGACCACTACCTCTGTGTATAATCACCACGGTCTACTTTTGATTTGTTTTCTTAGTTTTAGTTAGATTTGCTAGATTGATAAAATTCCTCTTTTATTTATCATAGTTAATCTTAGATTACTTTATTTAATTTTTAAGTTCCATTAATTATTTAATTATTCAATTTAATACCAACCTTTCTATGAGTTCGATTATTGGAATACTTCTATTCAATAGACTTATTTCGTTGTAATTATTATTTAGTAACGATCTCGTATACTTGCAAGTAAGTGAGAAAGTGATAACAACTCGATCCTTTTTTTGTTTAAAATATCACAAAAAATAATGTTTAAATTCACAAAATCTTAACATTTTCACTATTAACAAAATTAGACAACATGGTAAGCTATTAGTTCTTCTTAAAACCTTAAAGATACAATTTTTTTTTTGTGAAAAGAAGTATAAAATTTGGGGTTTGTTTTTAGAGCGTTAAAGTTTAAAAGTTTAAGAGGATTTTCGATAAAAACAAAAAAAAATGATGTTTGGTATTTATAAGAGAAGAACTCGACATTAGTGTGAATTCCTCATATTAAATGAGCTGATTGGGCCAACAAATATTAAATATATCAGTTAAAATTGATTAGCTTGAACTTGATAATTACATGTGTTGAGATTTATGCTTTATACTTCACAATATTTTTCCCTTAATAATCAAGACACGAGTCAATTTGATAATTTTATATTATATTCAAATAAAAACCAATTAAGCAATATTAGTTAAATTAAAAATATTTAAAATTTTAAATAATAGAATAAAATTAGGATTGTTGAAATGGTAATTAATTTTAGTAGATTTAATTTTTTAAATTAGAAACAAATTCAATTAACTCAAAGAAGGATTATGAGATGATAATATTATTATAAATTTATATTTATGCTTATATTTAAGTTTTAGACTGAATTGATATCAAGAGTCAATCGATATTAATATAATTGAGAAATTATAAAATATCTTATACATACAAATTAAGTTATCTAATTTTTACACTTATATTAAATTTTTGACTGAGTTAATTTTATGAATCAATCGGTATGCTAAATTATTTCAAATATAAAATCTTCAACCTTTCATATGAAATTTAAATAAATATATTTATTACATAATATTTTTACCCACTGTCATAGGTATATCGTAAATCTAATTATATGTTAAAAGGGGTTAATAAAGATGGGCCTCTCATTAATTGAGTACAAACTCAATTATGAATTTACCAAAATACCAATATTTTTATAAAACAATTAAATATTATTTTGAGAATATTTTATTTATTTTTATTTTAAATAAAATCTAGAATAATATAATTTCAACCTAAAATATCCAAATTTGCCATTTTAATCAAATTGGTTTTTTATATTATTTTCTAATTACCTAAATTGTTTTTACAAAGTGTGTCATTATTTCAAAATCTTGCTATAAATAAAAACCACCCATTTCCCATAAGGAGAAAAAATGGCCAGAATATCTAAAAATCTTAGCTCTCCCTGACAAAAAAAAAAAAAAAATGAAGGCGGCGAGTTTGTAGTTGGTGGTTGCGGTTATTTCTCGCTGAGTTGTACATGGTGTTTTCCCCGTTCCGAACTATTTTTCCTCTTTTTCTCTCTCTCTAGAATCTTTCCTTCTTCCTTCACTCTCTCCTTAATCCTCTGTCTACCCATGTTCACTATCCCCTTGTTCTCCCTGAAACTGGCCCTTTCTTTTTCGTTCCCTTTCAGATTCAACAGTTTCCAATTCTCGGCCTAGTTGATCTTGATTGACCTCTGGACTGGCTTTGATCGGCTTTTCTGTTGATCTGCTGAAAAGAAAAATTGCTCTCTTTTGGATAGTTTCCGGTGAGGAATATAATACTCTTGATTGTCTTCAATTTTTTGGATTCCAATTGTTGGCCTTTGTTTATTAAAAAGGGTGTTACCTTTTTAGTGTTATTATTGAATGTACAACTAAAGATTCGATATTTTCTGCTTTCCCTTAGATTTATATATCCATAGATCTCCTTTTTCGATACTTATGCCTTTTGATCTTCCTTTTTTCTTGTTTGCTTTGGGATTAAGAAGAATGGAGTTAAGATTCTTTTTACCATTTGGTTATAAAAATAAAAAAGTTCACTGTTCTTTTCTATCTTAGGAAGCTTTAGAAACCAAAATTTCTTTTTGGCCTTTTTGGTTGATTCTGAGATTTTTTGTTTTTGTTGTAAGCAGCTTATGGGATTGAATTTGTGGATTGATCTGATCAACGGATTGAAAGTGGAGCTATTTTAATACAGATTCATTATTCCAGTGATTTGAAGGGAAACTCAGAGTAGTATATATTTTTGGGTGAGATACCAAAACGGTTGCTTTAAGAGAATATTAGAATTTTAAGGGATTGAAGGAAAAAAAAAATCAAGATATTATCAATCATTGAATAGGATTTTGGCTCTGAGTTCAGAAAGAAATATTGAGATTTGGTGAAAAGAATTGTAAAATTGAAGGTTATTTGGTGGAATAATCTGCACATTAGCTGGAAAGTCTGAACAGGTTTCTTTAAGGATTTTTCCCAACAAGTTCTGACGGATCCGTCTACTGAAAATAGGGGTTGCAACTGTCTGGCTGGTCTGGAGTGCATATTAAGCATCATCAGGGCCCTTAGAATGGGGTCCTGCTTATCTGCTGAAAGCAGGAGCCCTCGCCCTGGTTCACCTTCGTCCCCTCATCTGCCGAATATGAAGAGGAGGAACTCAAGGAAGGTATTAGGGTCTCGGATTTCTTCCTTTGACTACTGGAAGGAAGAACCATTGCATAGAACAGGGCAGTTGTTCTTGAATGGGTCCAATGATGTTGCTTCACTCTTTACTCAACAAGGCAAGAAAGGTACCAACCAGGATGCCATGATTATTTGGGAGGTTAGCTCCTTTTATACCTTTACACGTGTTTGTTTAATTTTTTCATTTATGTATTTGGCTTTATGTGTGATGTTTTCTTGAATAGCTTTGAAAACAAGCAATTTATCTTATAATAGGGGTATAATATTTCTTGGATGAAGGACCTTGCCTTTTTTCTGGTTGCTTGCATTCCCATAGTGTTTAGAATTATTTGTTGGTATCTTTTATTATCTACAATGTTTAATTGATTTAATGTTAATTTCTAATTCTTTCTTTTATTTGTTTATGTATCTTATATGCAAGTTCCTTGCATACATATCTTCATAGCTGTCTAATTAGAGGAAAATCAACACTTTTTATATTAATTGGCTGCACTTTCTCATGTTTCTTTAGGATATTATCCAATCATTTAGTGGCAATATGAAATAACGTTTCCATGGTGGCAAATTAAACTCTTCTTCTTTTTTTCTACTTTGTATTTGCTAAATGTGTCTGTATTTGGGGACTATGTGTTTGGCACACCTTGGAGCTCATTGTTTTAGGATATTATCTTTCTTTCTTGATGGATGAGAATATATGGTGGATTCCAATGTCAAGAGAAGTAGAGGAAGACCTAAAAGGTTATGGTTGGAAACTGTTTAATAAGACATTAAAGTTACTCTGCTTATCTACAATATGGTCACAAATACAGGTGGCAATATAATCCATGTAGCTCCCTAGTAGTGTAAGCAAACATATTTTTTCTTATTTAGAAGCTGCCATAAACATCGATGATGGTAACTTGTATAGATGGAATGATGAAAAAACGTTTCTAACTCTTTTCTACGGTTGACCATTTGTTAGTTAAGAAGGCCAAGGCATTAACCTTTTTATCTTTGGAGTGTATATCCTTGTTTTTGAATCCGTCATGCTAATATATTCTCTATCATCACCAATTTCTCCTTGTTTTAAATGTTTTTAGTAACATTATAAATTTTGTTATTCTGCAACATCATGTTCCACTTCTCACTGTCTGTGGCTGTTGTTCTCAGAATTTTGGTTCAAGAACAGATACTGTTTTCTGTGGTGTTTTTGATGGTCATGGTCCCTATGGTCATATGGTAGCTAAGAGAGTGAGAGACCATCTTCCGTTAAAACTGAATGCTCATTGGGAAGTTAGTAAATCTGGTGAGGATGCTCTCAGAGAGATCAATTTGAACACTGCAGGAAGCATGAACAGTGAGACCTCATTTTTAACAGCTGATGAGGAATCTAGGGCATCTGTAGATCTCGAGGAAACAGAAAAGTTCCCAGAGATCTTTCAGACACTTAAAGAGTCTTTTCTGAAGGCTTTCAAAGTAATGGATAGGGATCTTAGAACGCATGCCAGTATTGATTGCTTCTGCAGTGGGACGACAGCTGTAACTTTGGTGAAGCAGGTATACAGCTGCAAAATTTAAAAGCTCTGAAAACCTATGTTATGATTTTAAACATAATTCCTTTGGCTTTTTTTATAGGGTCCACATATTGTCATTGGAAATGTTGGGGACTCCAGAGCTGTTTTAGGTACAAGGGACAAAGACAATTCACTTATTGCAGTTCAGTTGACTGTTGATCTTAAACCAAATCTTCCAGGTCTGTGTGTCTGTTTTAATCAACCCAAGTTCATTCATATGTGAAAGTCATTCATGCTTTGTATTTAATTGCAGAGTTTCAGGCAAAAAACTGTCTCAGTTAAATAAAAAATACTTCAGTTTTAGGAACTTTGATGTTTTGGACTTTTTATGCCAAGTTTTGTCTTCTCTATCGTTCATTGTCTATTGTATATGCTGCACCGAGTGTACCACCCACTTGGTTTTTTCTTTAAATTCATTGTTTATTGTTGATATAGGAGATAACAAGGTATAATTAAAGGGAATATAAAATGCTATTTGAAATGTTCCTTTTGTGTGTATCAGCTCTTCTAATAAGATTCTTTTTAGCTCTCCATACCATTTCTCATGCCCATTGCATCCATTGTATGCTGATTGGCCCCTAAATTTTGTGTCCTTTTATTTTAAAGCTATAGGCATGCAAAAAAACCCATATGATTCAAGTTCTTTTTAATTTACTTTATTTGATTTTTTTTCATTAGATATAGAGTAGTAAGAAGAGGATAGTATCAAATTCTCTACTTCACAATATTTAAGTAGTCAACAACGGACATCAACCATAAGGAAAGTATGCATATTAGCCAACAAAAAATTTGATAGTTTTGTAGATAAACTAGACCACTCTGTAGACTTTGTTAGATGCCTTAAGCTTATTATTTGCGAACACAAATACATACATAAACACACGTGTATACATATTACGCTTGACTCATTTTAGTTAACATTTTCACATTGTGTACTTGTATGAGCCTCAAACAATTTGGTTCAATTGGTTGGCAATGTGAGGCTGAAATATCTTAAAACTTGGAAGGATATGTTCGATGATTGGTGAGGCAGCTTAAAAGTTAGTTGTATTTGAGGATTTTGTAAATGTTGTTTGAAGTGTTTTTTTAAGGACTAGAATAATGGGGGACAAGAATAGAATGTGGTTAATAAGATGAAATGATTGAGGAAGTATGAGACGCTGGTCGCAATGGT
Source organism: Gossypium arboreum (assembly GCF_025698485.1). Classification (NCBI taxonomy): domain Eukaryota; kingdom Viridiplantae; phylum Streptophyta; class Magnoliopsida; order Malvales; family Malvaceae; genus Gossypium; species Gossypium arboreum. Next base: position 3,857,657 of record NC_069073.1, on the reverse strand, counting down.
AAGAAGATAGTTGAAAGTTCAAGTGTATATAGAATAGGTGCATTCACTCAAAACTGATTGATTTGTGTATGAGCATCACAGGTTTGATGAAATTATTAAGTCTACAAAATGTTGAAAGGTTTTGTAATTATGATAACCATGTTTGTTCTGAGCAATGTAGTAATTTATGTAAAACCATATGGAAACAATTTCCCAATCGATGGGAAATTATATTGAAATCCAGATTAATGTGGAAACACAAAATTGATTGCAAAAACAGAACCTCTGCAGATTGAAAAACATAAAGGAGTCTCGGGAAGATAAACTGCTGAACTAGGCATTATTGGCATTATTGATTCAAATTGCTTGGTTATATGGCATGCGCTTCCAAAATAGAATGCACTAGAAAATAAATTCTTGTTCTATTTGATTGCTTAATTCTCGTATTCTATCATTATACTTTCAACATCAAACTTATTCTAAATAATCCTTTTTCTTTACAGCGGAGGCAGAGAGAATTCGAAAATATAAAGGTCGTGTCTTTGCTCTTAAAGATGAACCTGAGGTTGCCCGAGTTTGGCTACCAAACAGTAATGCACCTGGCCTTGCCATGGCAAGGGCTTTTGGAGATTTTTGCCTCAAGGATTTTGGTCTCATCTCTGTGCCTGAAATATCTTATTGGCACGTGTCAGAGAAGGATGAATTTATCGTCTTGGCCACTGATGGGGTAATGAAGCCAACATGTTTAATTCTTATTCAAAATCAAAACAAAAATGACATTTGAGCCCTTTTCTCTAGTTGTAATAAGGTTTGCTCCAAAATTTTGCAGATTTGGGATGTGCTTTCAAACAAAGAAGTGGTAGATATTGTAGCATCTTGTCGAGCTCGCACATCTGCCGCACGAGCTTTGGTTGAGACAGCTGTTAGAGCTTGGAGATACAAGTACCCAACTTCAAAAGTTGATGATTGTGCTGTTGTTTGCCTATTCTTTGATTCAATCTCAAACAACCTATCTACTGTTTCCAATGCTAATGCCAAAGTGCAGCCAGTTTCAGTGGACCAAGTTGAGAATGAGAATGAGAAAGACAATAATATCAATGTCTTAACCAATGTGGACCGGTCTGGGACTGTTGGAAGTGTCAAAGTTGTTCCAGGAGGGAATGAAGATTTAGATTTAGATGTAGATGTAGATGTAGACTGCTCTAAGGAGGACGAAATGAATTCAGAAATAGGAACAGATTGGTCAGCCCTTGAAGGAGTATCTCGTGTCAATACCCTTTTGAATCTCCCAAGGTTCGATCCTGGAAAGTAATGTTCTGATGTAGGAGGTTCAAAGCCAGGCTTCGACATGAGAAAGGTTCGGTTACTACTACTATTACTTTGAGATTTGCTGAGATAAATTATTGTAATATTTATATTCATTTTTCTACAGAGTGGAAAAGAGGGGCATTGATTTGGTTTGGTTTGGTTTGATGTTAAAAAATGGAGCAAGCAGACCCGGCTGTATTAGTGTGTCTGGGAAATTGTCCTTTCTATCTATAGCCTGTTGGGTAGAATTGGAATTTTTGTAAATCCAGCTCTCCATCTCATTATTATTGTTATTGTTAATTTGTGTTCCACCTTCAACTGTTCATGTGTGAATTGTTGGCAAGTCATTGTATTATGTTGTTAAATGTTTACTTTGTGACAATGAAATGAAGCCTCATTATCCTTAATAGATTTCAAAGTTGAAGAGCATGCATGCATTCATAACTTGTTTCTTCTTTTGAATATCGGTAGCACTAATGACCTTAGTACTAGGAACTTCCACTTGCTAATCCTCAAAATGCTGCTGTCTTTTATTGAATTTGGCTGTGTGTGTGTGTGATGAACGGTGAAGTGGTGATACTGATAGGCAAGGAAAGCTTCATGTAATGATTTTTTGAAATGATCATATGGAGAATAGGTATCTTTTATTTGTTGGTTAAATTCTGCTATTGGTCCTTGTACTTAGAAAAAGTTCTGGATTTAATATTTGTATTTTATTTGGTCATTTTAGTTTTATATTTTCTAAAATTTAAAATTTCAATTATCATCAAACAATGATTATTAAATTCATTAAGTAAAATTATGCTATTTTTAGAATTTGATGTGATAAGCATATTATTGTATATTACGATGTTAGTTTATTATTTCCACAAATGACTCACTAAAAATTTAGTTAATGAATTAACAATTGTAGTTTGTGTTAAGATTGAAATTTCAAAATTTAAAAAGTATAGGGACTTAGAATGATTCAATTGTACAAAATTGACTAATTTTATAATTGTGTGAATAGTTTAGGACTAGCACTTGAATTTAACTTAATGGATTTAACTGTTATGGTTTGGGTCGATTAAAATTTTAAAATTTAAAAGTATAGGGACTAAATGATCAATTTAAAAGTATAGAGACTAAAATTGATAAAAAAAAGTATGAGAATTAAATTCACAGTTTTTGCAAAGTACAGTATTAATAGCAAAATTTAACCTTATTGTTCAAATATATATTTATAAAAAGAATCTACATTAATATAAAATGATCTATCCTTGCATGGGATGGATATGAATATAACAAACCCTGAGAGTTGATATGGATATAAAATGAATTAGTGGATTCGAAATAGAAATGAGAAAAGAAATAAATATAAAATGGGTCAATGGATTCGAGATAGAAATGTGAAAAGAAATAGACTTAGTGATATGCTATAGTACATATGTAGTTGTGATAGGATGATAATGAGATTATATGTTCATATATGACATGCCAAATGAAATGTGGTATGGGAATATGCACGTGAGACATGAAATGTATACTTGATATTATTTGATAATTAGATCACATATTGATTGTATTTGATATCTTATTTCTATTTGATTATTGATTCAAATCATGATAGCATCACTGAGCCTTATTGATTAGTGTACCATTTGTTTATTTTCATATGCAAGTATCGTAGATCTTGAAGCTTCAAAGTGATTGACAACATTTAGATTCAATACTTGGCTCAACAAGTTTGTATAGTTTTATTTTGTCAGTTGCAAGTGGCATGTGCCTAACTTTTAAGTTGTCTTTGGATTCATGTTGTCATTTTCGTACTTAGGATTGGAATTGTTAACCTTTAATATAATCACATAGGTTGATAATAAATATGTAATGCTATAAAGTGAATTTGGATTGTTGTTCATATGCCAAGTAAATGAGAGAGATGTTTGAATCTTGAATGAAAGTGAATAAATATATGATCATATGCTTTAAGGTGTTGAATGTACCAAAGATGGTAGTCTAGTATTAAAATTAATGCTTAAATTGTATAAAGTAAGTTCTTCTTAATCACCTAGACCATTTGAGTGTTGCACATGACAAATTTGCAATGAATAGTGTAAAATTTTGGAAAAACTGCCTTTATGGTTGCAACACTCCCTTACCAATGTCATGACATAGAGCTGTTATTCCCCTAGTCACGATTATCCCCTGCTGAGGTCGCAACATTGAATCCCCTTGTCCTCAAGGTCGCAACACTCCCTTACCTAAGTCACGAAGTTAGCTTTTTGTCCTCAATGTCACGACTCTTCCCAATTGAATTCGTGACAACATGCTTTTGCCCTTAGTATCGCAACATGCCTCATTCATGGTCGCGACATTACCCCTATATTCTGAAAATTTTACGTTTTAATCCCTTGTATATCATCGGCGTTTTATAAGAGCTTTTGTAAGCTCACTCATGACACAGATTTGATTAAGTAATGTACTTAGAAGATATAATATTTAATTTTTTGTATAATTTGTCTCGTTGAATATTGAAACGACATCATAGTTGCTTCGGCAAAAAACGTGGAACCTTATGTCTCAGATCCGACTATTGGGTCGAGAGTGTGGTGTTACATTTAATGGTATCAGAACTACAAGTTTAGTAGATTTTTGGTTCGAGGTCCATCTTGAGTTTAGAGGTACATGCCAAGGTCAAGTTAAGTCTAAGTCAAGATTTGGATGTTGATTATTCATTATTTTGGGTTATGGCTTGAAAATATCTGATGAACCGAGAAATGTTGTTAAGGAAGAAGTCAATAGTAGTGATCACTCCGTTGAGGGAGAAAACCATGTTGAGATCAAGGCATACAATGTTGATCAAGTTGGTGTTAGATACAAAAATAAAGCTAATAGGCCTCTCCAGGAGGGTCGGGTAGACACTCTGCACAATAGTGGATGTACTCCAAAAAGTAACAGGAGATGCTTCGTAAGCTACATTAATAGCTGCAATCTCCGATAAAAGGGTTACGGAAGTATAAAGCAATTGAGTGTTGACCCTTCATCTACAGAGAAATGGTTAAAGTCAACTAAACGAGTTTTACAATAGCTAGAGTTTTCACCGTCTAAGTATGTCACTTGCGTGGTATCTCTATTGAAAGAATAGACATATCAATGGTGGCTAATTGTCACCTACATGTGTCAGCATATCATGTTACTTGGACATTCTTCCAATTCGAGTTAAAAAAGAAATATGTCGACAAATTGTATCTAAAAGATCGAAAACAAGAGTTCATGAAATTGAATCAAGGGGATATGCTAGTAGTTGACTACAAATGAAAGTTCTTACAACTTAGCAAGTATGCTCTTGAGTTAGTGCCAACGAAATAAGAAAGTTGAAAACGGTTTTCTTCAAGGAATGAGAGATGAACTCCGAGTTTAACTAGTTTTGCACAAACTTAAAATGTTTTCTAGTTTAGCTGAACGAGCAAAGATGATTGAACAAGCCATGAGTCTTGATAAGAAAGCTGAGGGTTCCGAAGCATTCGGGAAAAGAGTTGGAACCACTGGTTCACAACCTTTTCCTAAGCGAGTTACGGAGTATTGAGGTTCTTCGAGATCAACTCCATCGTATGTCAGATGGGAGAAAGGCTGTTGGTAGTACTAGGGGTCCAGTGAAAGATGTAAGTATCTCGAACTGTTAGTATTGTGGTCAAATACATAGAAGTGAATGTTGGAAGAAAACATGAGCATGTTTCCAATGCGGATCTCTAAAGCATTAGCTTAATATTGCCCGATAAATATTAATGATATGTATACACCTACTCAGAGATCTGCTCCTGTAGCTAGAGGTCAGGGTAATACCGATGGTAGTTCAGTTGCAAGAGGTAGTCAAAGGAAAAAACTGATTTAGCAGCACAAGATTCTGAAGCTAAAGCTCCTACTCAAGCCTATTTGGACTGAACCAGAGATGAGGGTGATGCTACTGATGTTTTAGCAAGTATATTTCCTTTATGTTTTACACTCGTTCATGCTTTACTTGACCATGACTATACACATTCATATGTTAATTCTAGTTTTATGAATTCAGGTAAATTGAAATCTAAGTTGTCAAGCATAGCAATAGTTGTTACAAATACCTTAGGACAATGTCAGATCCCAAAAATTGGGTTAGTAGAATTGAGTTAGGAAATCGAGAGTTAGTGAACCAAAATTGTAATTAGTTTAAATAATTTAAATAAATAAGAATAAATAAAATTAAAAATTAAAAATTAAAAAATTAAGTTTAGAAATTAAAATTAGATGTCTGAAAAATAATTTGGTTAAAATGGATTTTTAAAACGAAGTCGGATTTGAAAATAATTTAGAAAATAAGTTTTAATTAGAAAACAAAGACCTATTTGAAAAAAAAGGAAGAAACTGGCAGTGATTAATTGGGCAATAACCCAATTTTTTTAAAATTGGTTGCCTATTTAACATCCCCCACCGTCCCTCTCCTCTCATTTTTTAAACTGTGTTGTTATTTCAATTCGAGTTTTAATTGATTTAATTAAAATTTCAACAGATCAATTGATTTTAAACCAATTTTTAGCTTGAAAATGGTAGGTCTAGTATTACTATGTTAAGCTTTTATTTTAAAGTAATTTTCAACTCATTTTAATCTAATTAAAAGGTATTTGATCTTGATTTAATAAATCTTTTAAGTAATTTAAACCAATTGAACATGTTCCCCTTTCTAATGATCATATAAGCTTATTTTTTCCAAAAAAAAAAATAGATCCGTGTAATTATATAAAATTGATGGTTTAGATCTATAATTAGATGATATTTAGGATATATGAAGGCAAAATCTAATCTTAGAAACGAGATTTGAGTGTTTAAAGACCTATTTCAACAAAATTAGCTAACTTTTCAGTATTGTGAATGAGAGGCTTTGATTTGTGATTGTGGAGTGATTTAATTGTGTTTGTTGTTGTTTGTAATGCCTTTGTATTGTGTTTGATGTGTATGTAAAGTGTCAACTCAATTGGAAGCCTCTACAAGCAAGGAAAAAGGAAAACAAAAGCTTACTTAGCTTTGCTATTGAAACTAAGGTTGCAAAAGGTGAGTGATCTGGTGTGTTGTAATTAATGCACAAAGTAGTGAGTTAAAGTGGGGTTTAGGTGAGCTAATCACCTATCCTAAGTTCTAAGACTAAGTGATCTTATTTATGCCTCGTTACTTTGCAAATAAACCTATGTGTGATGTGATTTGCTTAAGTGTAATGTGATTATATGTGATGAGTACATGTCTGAATATGCTCAAGACCTACCGGTTTTGTGCACGCATCTTATATGAAATGTATATGGCTCAATGGACAAGTGCTTGCACTTGAAGGTGCATGATGAACATGTGAAAAGTGATGTGACAGTGATATGTGTAAGTGTGCATAAACCGAAAAAATATATGTGAAGCATGGAGATGTTGATCTTGTGATCTTTTGAAACTATTGGACATAGTTGGCACGTCATAAGATTTGAGTACTCGTATATGTGTTTTGATATTGAGACATGTTGGAGGGATAAAGGAATGTAGAGCATGGCTTCATTTATTGGGATATGTTGGTATGTTGGAGAGTGTTGGAATAATGCTACACTTATTTGGGACAAGTTAAACTCTGAGTTATTGGTGTGATGGAGATTCGTTTATCCGATATGTTATGTTTTTATGCATATTTCATAATCACAAGATGCCAATGTATCAACATGAATATATGATTGGTGATGATAAGTGTATTTGTGCTTACTAGTTTTGCTTTTAACTCTTGAATTTGTGGTTTGTTGTAGCATCTTGATTACTCACTAAACTTGTTTAAGCTCACACTCTCTTGTGTTTATTTTTGCGGAGAAATATCTTGAATAGAGTGGTGAAGTGATCAAACTTGTGATGATCACATTAATAGCCCCCATATTAGTCATGCACTTCTTGCGCATGTCCCTTGGAACAATTCATAGGTCCATAGCTTCGTTAATTTCCCGCGATATATTGGTACTCTCCTCAAAGTCGCTTCCTAAACTGCGAGCTGTGCCTGCACCACCAATAATCCCAGTATCAATAGGAGCAGTTATCAAATTAATATTAGCATCGCTTTTTTCCTACGATGAGATCACCAGAACCCAGGGAGGAGGCCTTACCCTATAGTAATTGTAAAAGAAACTCTTGGGCTTCTCTTTAAATCCTGTTAGGATTAAAACCAAGTCATCATTGGCATCATTGGTTCATGGGGCAATGTCCATCTATCAAGGTCCACACCTAATGCTTCGGCAACTTCCCTATTGTTACCTCACCTATACCCACTAAGCTAAAGCCCTCTAAGCAATATCGAAACATGTTCCTCACGGTTATAATATCTTCGATAACCAGGGAACTACTAGCGCGAAGCTTTTCCAGATGGCTTGAACCTCTATCTATCCTGATTGATCGCTTGGATGAACACGCCCCTACTCGGTGCGAACCACTCTGTATAAAAATCAAATTCGTTACGCAACCGCGTACCAATCAATAAAATAAGCAACCGCGATCCACTAGAAGAACCCGCAGAGTTGACCATGAGCAATCTGGTAATCTTGAAGAACATAACAGAAGAATGGATGCAAGAGCAAGTGGAACCCCGTTTCCAGAGCATGAAGGGGGGGCAAGAAGCTGCCATCACTGGTATCACTAAGCATGTGAGGCCCCTCAGGGATGGAAAATTCTTAAGCAAAATTGGGGATTTGAATCCCCTGTGCACTCAAAACTCGACTTATTTCTTCTTCTTTTGTAGCGTAGATGAAGAAATTAACTTTTACAAAGACCTTCGAAGCACACTTTCCAGTGGGCAACGAGGAATTATCTAACCACTAGCACCCCTATTTCTCGGCATGTTTTTGATGTAGAAAGAAAAGAAAAGGATAGAAGATGTTACCTTGAATAAAGTCTCGATCAAGCCTGTTTGTAGAAAATGTTAAGATTCTAAGTTTAGAGTTTCCAAAAACCCCTTAGTTTCTCTTCCTCGCGTTTTGACGGTTCAAATCACCCAGGAGATCTAACGGCTAAATACAAACAGACGCGAACCACCCGTACACATAGCAAAATTAATGTCGTGTACCAATGATCATTGCGTATTCAACAAGGCTATATGAATGCGAAGTGATGGCTCCAAAGAACGCCATATTATAACCCTCTTTAGAACCAATATGAGGGACTAAATTGTTATGTACTTATGATCACCAATGAAAAACTACTCAACAGTTAATATATTGTTATATATTCAAATTGGTGTTTGAATGCTTTTCAATTTACTAGTTCAAATCGCAATTATCCGAACAAAATTTAATTATTTTTATTTAATTTATTTTTATTTTTATGATGTAAAAAAAACATTTTATATTTAGGTTAGTAAAAATAGCTTACAAGTACTATATAAAATTAATTTTTTTAAAATAAATATGTGAAAAAATTCAAACTATGTAAAAAGAAAAACATAAAACAAAGCCATTTTATGAAAATAAAATCCAAAATCTCAACCCAAAATTAGTATTGAAAAAAACAAAAACTGAAAAGAACATGTAGATTACATATATATGCCTCAAAAGACTTTCATATTGCAGCAAATATATAAATGATATTGGCAAATTTATATTCAGTCATTTGTACATTGCACTGCTGCAAACCACTGAAAATATTTGAAGTATGGGTATAAATTAATGAGTGGTGGATACGAGTTGCATTAAATTAACAAAATATGATTAAAAAAAGAAAACCCGCGCAATTTCACTGTAAAAAAAAAATGAATTATGGTACAACAGAATCAAAGAATGTTTTATCGCTGCTTCCAACAATCTATGCTATAGAACTGTGGAGTAAAGCAATTATTATAGACAATAATGTTAGAATTCCTCCAATTCTCAAACTGGAAGCTGAACCAATATCATGGGCACCAACCGAATACACCGCCCCCGAACTTTCATCCTTCACTTTGACGCTCGAAGAGCCTAAATGTAACCATAATCACATATCAGAGCCAACTACAATCAGCTTTCTTTTTATTTTATTTTCAATTTTCAGGAAGGGAGATAATATAGAGCAATCCTAATTAATTAGGAAGAGAGAGTACATAATTTTCTGTTGTATTTCTTTCTCAAAGAAAAACCGATGCAATTAGCACGAAACTAACTAGCATGCTTACATTCTACACACTTTAGACATCTGGAGAAACGAAATACGATTAGGCTTTGAAAGTTCTCAAAACTGAAAGGTCGACATTAAGTTTCGAACAAAAAGAATATTGTTACTAGTTAGCGATCACTAAACTGCAAAAATCAAAAGCAGAACCTAAAGGTCGAAAGACCCTAAAGGAGATACAATCCTAGCGCACAAACTATAGTCCTGAAACTAGCACATTAGGAAGTCAGGACGTGTGGACATAGAAAATGCAGCAATAACAAGCAGAAAAATAAAAACTAATTAAAGGATTCAACCTAAACACAGGTAAGGTTGTTCAAGAGGGTACTCACAATTGTATTCAGTCCATCCAATGTTCTGATTTTCTATATCATATATAACCAACTTATTTGAAAGCACCAAATCTGCATTGTAAAGAAATTAAATAAATGAGAGTTGCATCCAAACCTTTCACATTATTTTATTACTGTTCTCATCTTTACGACATAGTAGATTAACATAAAAACAGATCAGCTAAAGCGAATCACTGAGATGATTGTTGAACTGAACTTGTACTTTTTAGAAGATCAATACCACAGATCAGTGACATAGAAGCAGTAGGAGGAAAAACTAACTTCACATTCATAGGCTTTTGATTTAAGTAGATATGTTACTACTGCAGAAGGATGACTGATGAGGAGAACAAGGGATAATAGAAGATTGCTGGAAGCAGAAATTATGTGGGTTTAGATCAGACTGTCTAAGGTTAATTCATCAAAGGTATGGGTCAGGTTAAGGTCATTTTGTGTTTGGATTTCTTGATATAGGGTAATTTCAGTTTTTGGTTTCTTTTAGTCAAGCCACCTAAGATTTTTTGTAACTTGAGACCACTTCTGTATGATTTTGTGTTCAGAGCCATCTGGATTCAGGTTATGTTCATAACATTTCAGATTCGAGTTAATTAGCATTCAGATATTCGATTTTTGTTCAGCTTGAACTGATTTGTGTCCAATTCGGGCTTTTTCAGGCAGGTTTTATGTTCAGATTTATTTTGCCTTTAAAAATTGCCAATTGCAAGGTGAGCTTCTGCTACACTGACACAGAGTAAATGTTGAAACTCCTTTTAATGTTGCACAATTTAGATGCATAAAACCCATAAAAGTAAAAGATATTGTACATCTTATATTTTGCAAGCAAAATGACAAATGAGTTCAAAACAAGGAGTTTAAAGATATACCTCCCAAAAGAATCATATCTTTGCCATCTTTAGATTGCACTCCACTGTTCTGCCAACCAAAACACCAAATATCTTCCTGCAAAAAGCCATAAATTGACATCTTAACGTATAACTCACAACAAAAAGAAAAGTTGACACTACACATATAATGAAATAAATTATCTAAACACGGATGCCCAGCTAGTAATTAAATGACAATGATGACGATAATGGTGATCACAATTACAAAATGAACATGCATACTGACCTTGCTAATTAGTTTGAATCTAGAAGAAACGAAAATGATGGAACTGTCATATTTATCAAATAAAACTCCGTGAAACAAAGCTTCACAGTTTGACTACAAGAGCATCATGGAACATAAGGCTACATTGTCCAGTCAGCTTATGACAAATAGAGGGCTCTTCTAGTATGCTTATAAAAGTTACTTTACCTAATACTTGAGAATTCTCACCATACCCACCTGTTAGCAGAGATACCCATGGACCAAGGCCAACCTGATCAACACTTGAAAACTTTTGCCTAAGGCCTGGCCTCTGAAGTCCAGAATGCCCAAAAGTAATAAAAATAATATTATAGAACTACTTTTACATTCATCTTAATAGTTTTAACTATAATCTAGAGTTAAAATTAAATTAAAAAAGCTTCTATTAACTAAAATAATGCCCGGGTCTTAGGCTGGGTTAGAAAAGCTTTATCCAGGATCCAGCTCAGGCAAGCAGCTCAGCTTATTGAAAGAACAAGTTGTTAGGGACGAAGGGAAATTACTTTGGGCAGAGAGAAGAAGAAGATATTTCTCATGTTTCTCATTTCTCATTATACTTTCAACTATTTTTTGTAGACAAAACCAGAGAGAAAGGATGAAACTTTCAAGCAGCTAATCTGCCAAAAACCAGGAGCATCATCCTTAAACAAACCACTGTTCTATCCCTCTATTGGTGTCTCACTCCCTCAAGTCACTTCCCCAACCCTCCCTTCTGCCAAGTCCTATCTCTTTCCCAGGTAAATTTGTAGTTTAATGGGTTCTTTTGAAGGTGCTGTCAACAAATAACAGGCCGACAGAGTAGGCATTGTAAGTTGAAAGCTTCATTCCTGGAAGTGCCAGTGCTTGTACAAATGACAAGGCCTTACATTGGCCGTTCCGCAACTTCCAAGTTTGAAGCATCGTCTTTAAAGGACTTCATCAAGTTTTATTTAGTGCTTCTTAAAAGAGAAACAGGAATGAAGTAATTGGAATACTCAAAAGAGAAACTTGGACGAAGTAATTGGAATTTATTTATCCATGATGTATTATTCGAATTAAAGGCATGTACAGTGGATAATTTATAGATATGTAGGAAAGTAATAACAACAAAAGGAAAAGGGAATATCACTATTTTAAAATTTCCAAAATTAATTCCCAATCAAAATTCAATTTCAGTAGAAGTAGGTCAAATTAAGTTTTAGTATGCAAAATAAAAATGTGCTAAGGAAAAATAGGCGTAGAAATCTTAAAGGTTGATAGAATGATTAAAAACAATGTCAAAAGTTTACCTACAAAATAAGTGAACGTATATTAAAAGATGGAAGTACCAAACTAAAACAATAGGTTTAGCAGTGAGCAAAAAATACACCCTTATGGGCCCTTATATTTAAAAAAAAAAAAAAAAAGAAAAAAAAGCAGTGAGCAAAAAACTGATTAACTGATTGAACTGAACTGAACTAAATTAACTGAAAAAAAAAATGGTTAAGTTGGATTTTCAGTTTAAGTATCAGTCAAGGCAGTTCATTTAGTCAGTAATCGGTTTTGAATTTGCAAACTGAATAAATTGAACACACTGAATATTTTTTAATTAATAAACCCTAAATTTATATCCATAACCAAGCCCTAATAAATAAATACCGATTACCCATATGAAACCAACCCAACAATTCCAAATCTAAATCAAATTACCCTAATACAAAACGTACAATTAATTTAATTAATCTAAAAAACCCTACCAAGGGTAAATGAGTAAAACACTAAAACATAAAACAGAGGCTTAACAAATCAAACATCTGCTCTAAGCCTCTTCTTCCTTCCAGTCCCCATTCACTGTAAGTTGAGATCTTTTGTTAAATTTAGTTATACAAATTCCATGTTTTTCTTTTGTCATAACAGCTCTTTCGTTATATTTACCAAATCAAACGCTATGTTTCTCTTAACAAATATATTTAATTTTATTGGTTCAAATATGTTTGTTTTTTTTTTAAATCGGATCTGTCTCTGTTTGTCAAATTCAATAGATAGAAGCTAATCTAAAGTTGAAACAAGGATGGAACTTTTAAGGGTATATAAAGAAATACACTTTAAAAAGCAAAAGAAAAAGAAATCAAAACTGAAAAAACCCACCTAACTGAAGTTCGGTTCAGTTATTTTGGTTGTGGCCGTAGGATAGGTCGATTCAGTTTTAATAGATTTGTCCATTTATTCGGTTATTGATACATAAAAACCAAACCAACCAAATGCATACCTCTAAATAGGCCCAGCTAAATTCTGCAAGTTAACATGTTTGCATCTATTATGATAATAGACAAGACCCAATTTGCATAAATTACATAATAAGATGAAAACTTGGGTGAGAAACAAAGTTCAAAGCAAGATACTTTACCATAGTATGAAGCTTTATGGACTAATAGTTAGCATTCTACAATAAAAACAAATGTTTCCCTCGTAAACGCCTAAGGTGATTAGCAATATAAGACTTCCAAATATCAACATCAATGCAAGAAACATGTCTGCAGATCATAAAATGAATTAAAAGAAATATATTGTACTTACACGAATTTGGAATGTATACTCATGGGGAAAAACTGTTAAAACAAGGGAATCTTCAAAATGGAACTTTACGACTGGAAATCCACTATCAACACTGCAAGAGCACATAACAAAAGGAAGCAGCAAGTCTCAAACAAAGTAATTCACAGGAATTAATGAAAGAAAAAGCCAATGATCAGTCCAACAAAAGTATTGACCTTGAGGCAAAGAAATGAAAGAATCAAGGCAAACAAAATATAAATTAAGAATTTTCCTTTTTTTTTTTTTTTGGCTAGACCATCAATAAAAAATTATGTTTAAGCGCAAGAAGGCAGCAATTTATTATAAATCTGTCCTAAGATTTCTGAAAAGCACGAGAGAGCAACAGTTAAAAAGAAAACAAGAAACAAAAGTGAAGTAAAAACATGTTCTTGAAAAGTCACAATCACATTGTACATCTTTTTGACAAGAGTGGGATGAAAAATCTATTTATCACTGACTACAATTTTGCCATATTTCTCCAAGTCCTAAGAGATTCCAAGTTACAGTAAAACTTTCTAGTCATTCTGGTTCAAAATAAAGAAAAATATGCAATAAACATATGTGTTCTTATCTCACAATTTCTTTTACGTAAATCAGTATTGCATGACTGCATTTGACTGTTTAATTTTTTTTCCTTATAACTGCATCCTCGATCAAATGCACATTTTTTATTGTTAGTGTTAGGGAATATAAGGAATAACACCTCAATTTGGAATTGTATATAAAATGAGATATAATATTAAAGCATGAAATGTTCAAATTAAAGTAAACCTTGGGAAATGTAACATTCGGAACATCAGAAATTGCAAACATTGCAGATAAAGCTATTATCCATATCATGAACAAATAAATGATGTGTATTACCGACATATTTACCAGAGACTACAATTGCAGTATCTTACCTTCCCGCAAACTGAAAACATGTAAATTGGTCTTCTACAGTATGCAAGTTCAACGCAGGTTGCTGGGAGAGAATCTATTGACAGAAGAGACGATGTAATTAGTAATGGATAATGTCAAAATCAAAGTAAGATAAGTGGTAATGTTTACCTTTGTCATTAGTGGTTCATAAATTGATGATGGGAGATATGCTAAGGTTGTACCACTATCCACTATTGTTCCCTTTTGATCTCCACTATCAAAAATATCACTTGGAAGTCGCAGTAGATCACCACCGACCTCAATATCCTTCATTACAATATTGTAATGTGCCCTAAGAGTGTCGATAAAAATATATTTATGAATTTATAAACCAAAAGACCTGATTGATGAAAAAGAGTAAGACCTTAAACAAAAAGTTGAAAACCACAAGGCAATCCATGAACAAACACAAGTAAATAGCAAAATGGTTTAATTTGTCAATCATGATCATCTAGAAAAATTTTATTCCTGCGTTATGAAAGAAACACAGCATTTATATTGTTTCCCAATGATGAGATGCACCAGAAACTTGAAAACATTTTAGCTATGAATTAAATCTATACTGCTCTCTTCCTAAATTCCATAAGCCTCATTTGGGACACAAGAAATTGATAGGATTGATTTGCATTCACTTTGATATGCATAAATAAGAATGAATGCAGACAATAAAAGAAGACACTTTGTAAACTGTTTATCAGAGGGAGTACGACAGATTGAGTTTAACATAGGTGTTTCAGATTAACAATGTAATAGAGATCTATCAAATCCTAGATTTGAATGTAATCATGGTCATCATCCAATATAATAGTCAATGTAAAGAATTACTATAGCCAACAACTTGAAGCGCAATTTGCCATTTACAAATGCTAGTTTGGGGAAGTAAAATACAATTTAGACATTAAACTATGAGATAAAGAAACCACAATATATGCTTATTCCATTCTAAAAAATTGAGCTTGACCTAAAGCAGGCAACATTTATGCTTTACAACCAAGCATGCAACAGTGAAACAATCTTGCACCTAAATCCCCCCCCCAAAAAAAAAAAAAGCAAAATTAGGAAGCCCCAACTAGAATTTCTTGGTCATTATCACCCTCAATGAGAAAAAAGTTTAAGCTACAAACCATCAATCATAAAACATAGATATAAAAAAAGAAGCTTTTAAGATAGACCACTTACTGGTTTTGAACCATAGGTGTCCTTTTGACTTTCGGAGATACCACTTCACCAATCGCAAAGATTCCACCTCCCTCTATATTATCCAAACAGTGTGCAAACGATTTTTTTACTTTCCCAGATGCAGCCAGTTGTGAAATTATAGAAGAATTTGCTTGTCCAAATCCTAGTATCCCATCTAGTGCTTCACTTGATGATCCTAATTCCCCAGATTGTCTAGCACCGCACCTAACCACAAAAGGAAATTCTAAACATAAGTAACCAAAAATACACATTAGCAGCAGTTGCAGCAGAACATGTTTCCCTTGACATTGTAAGTTCCGCCCCTACAACAAATACACATCAACAGACTCCACCCATCTCAAATCACTTTTAAAGAACATAAGCTATTTCCCTTTTTATTTTCTTTTGGTTTGGTGGGGGTAGGGGAGTGATTCAATATGTTGAACAACTAGTAGAGAAAGAAAAGGGTAGGCACCAAAAACACATGAAAAACTTGAACAGAATTTTAAGATAATAAACAAGATTGCCCCAGTCATGACTAAATCCAGTAACCAGTAAGGAACAGAAGAAAGAGGTAGGAGGAAGATCCGCTGAAGAAAAAAGAAGACTCGATTAGTATGTCTTGCAATCCAGGTACCACAAACACAAAGGAATTATGCACATCGCATATTAGTTAATCGATAATTAAATGTGCAAGTGCACAAAAAAAAGTCCTGTTCAAAGAAATTAGAGGCTAAATGAATTAACCCCACATTTTCTGCCTTGTCTGGTAAGATCTTAACCTAAGAGCAGAACTAATATTTCAGCGTAGCAAGACACAATGGTATCTTACATTAGAGCCAAACACTTAGAGAGAACCATAAAACCGTCTTTGTCAGCTATAGCCTCTGACAAGAGTGCCCAACAAATCTATGAATATTTGATTAAGACTTCAAGCCCCAAAATGAAACTACCCATCTATTTGTGCACAATATACATATGTAGGACAAATAATAGTTACAAACTGTTCCTAGGTCAAGACTGAATGAAAACTAGCCTCAAAGCCAAGGCCATGCTCAAGTGAATTATAAACATTTAGCTTCCTAGTAGACCAACCTATAAGGACCATTTTCATGAACAAGGAGAATAAGCAAGTAAGCAACAATAGCAGAAAACTAAGCTGTGTCCTGAAAAATCAGAAACCATCAGAATTCCAACTCACCCGAATACAACAGTCCCATTTGTAGATCTACTTTGAAGGTTACCAGTCACCTGCTCCAGTTTCATATTGTCCTTTACAAAGTATCCAGCTGTTGAGCTTCCATCACCATAAACGACATTATATTGGCACTGAAGATTGGGCTTGCAACCGGGGAGTGGACCATCATATGTTGAAGTACAAAAATCTTGATCACAATAAACCAGGCTTGAAGTGGAGGACTTCTTTGGATCATATAATGTTAATCCTAGCTGCAATAGAGTAACCAAGCAATAAATGTTTTCACTACAAAACTTTATCATAATAAAAAAGAACACAATAGCCACAACTTTAAACTAGACATAGTACTCTACAGAGATTAAGATCAAGTTAAAAAAGGAACATACACCAAGATCACTTTTTGTGGGGCACTTGTCACATCCAGCACAATTCACCCATAGAATGTCACTTCCAGTATCAACTTGCACATAATAGTCCTTTGATGGATTTCCTAATCCAATTTTAGCAAAATAAAGCCTGAAAAAGATTAAGAAAATGAGAGATAAACTAGCACCCCAAAACAAAATTAATGCAAAGAAAATTAACCCCTATTTCTGATATATCCAATAGAGCAAATCAGCTGAATATTAAGCTACCATTAGCTTTAAAAATAATTATTAAGTATATGCATTTGGTGGAATTAGAGGGCAATTAAGCATTTAATCAAAGGCACCATGGACTTTAACCAGCTGAAATTTTCAACTAAATAAGATAAAACTCAAAAGCAATTGAAAATAATAATAAATTCAATCATACCTGACCCTCTGAATAAGAAATTTAAAATAAAATAAAAAATCCTTTCTTGCAGCAATCGGACCTCATGCAATAAGTGAACTCTACTATAATTAACCATCATCATAGAGAAACATCAAAATTCAGCCAAACTAAAATTCTCCCGGAAAGGAAAAATAACAATTCCCTTCACCTGATTCGGTTTTACTCCAAAAAGGATTCCTTCAAACATAACATATAAAGGAACACAAATATTTATATATAGAACCAAAAGTAATTCAGGGAAAGAAAGAAAACTAACCCAGTTTCAGAAGGATGACCATTGCCACCTAAAGGGAGATCCACACCGATAGTAGAGAGAAGCCTACCATGACGACGGATATCATGAGCTCTCAATGCACTTAAATTCTTTCCGTGGCCTGCAAATTTACGTAATACATTTAAAGTCAACACGTTCCCAAAACAACCACAACCGAATTCACCCACCACCGTCACCGCAACAGTCACAACCACCAACGCTAATCTCCTTAGATCCATCATCTCTAACAATTACAAACAATCACCTCTCTCTCTCTCTCTCTCTCTCTCTCTGGCTCTACGAATTTCAAACTTAATTTCGTTATTGGTTTTTTTCGTTTTGCCTAGGGTTTTTGTTAAAATTTAAAAATCCAAAGAAGATTCAAAGAAGGTAGGAGAGAAAGACAACGAGGGAGAAGTGGGAGAGACGGAGACCAAAATTCATTAAGAAGAAGAAGAAGAAGAAGAAGGAGGAGGAGGAGGAGGAGGATAGAAATGTGCGTTTTCAACGCCAAATGATGTGTCTTATTTGTAAAGCTGAAGCACGAGGAGTCTAAGGTATTTTTCTTGTATACTATGAAAACGTCGGTCGCTCATCTTCGTGTTTGCCTCTTCCTTTTTTCTTTTAATTGTTTTTTATTAATGTTATAAGAACCAGAATTGCTCACATTCTCGATTAATAACTGTATAAAAGTAAAAACACGAAATTCATAAGCGATTCCATTTATTCATCAGTCAATTTTTTATTTTATTTTTATTTTTTATTATGTATAAATTATAATTATTTGTTAAATTTATAATTTCTAAGTGTAATATAAGCGAAAAAAATTATTATTTGAATAGAAAATTATTTTTCAAAAATAAATAAAATTTATTTTCGGTTAATCGACTTCTTCACAAAAATATTTTTGGTATGAATATTTTGGACTAATTGGTAAGAGATTTCTCTTATTTTTTTTTGTGTTAAAAGGAAATAAACAAAGAGGGTTTGCAAAAGAATTAACCTTATTTAAGGTTTGTGATTTTTCAAAATTCAATTTAAAGAGAAATTTACATATCAGGCCCCTAAATATTATAATTGATCATATTTTAGTCTAATGTGGCCAATATATCAAGCGGTACCTGTCGAACACTGTAACAGTGTTGAACTTTTATTAAATATTTGTTCTTAAATTTTAACTAATTATCAATATTTTCTTTTATATTTTAATCCATTATTTTAGATTTATTTTCATTATAAATTTGAAAAGGGTTTGACTTTCATTTAAATAATTTTTGGATATTTTAGATAATTAATTAATAAAGCAATAAATATCAAAACTATATATGAACTATAGTTTAATGTGTAATTGCATACATAAATTTTAATTTTGTGCTATTTTAGACATAATTTTTTATTTGATCTAATTTTTATAAATTATTAACACAATTATGGATATAATATCATTTTATATATATATTACATATATAAATGATTATATTTATCTAATATAAAAATAAATTAATATATTTATTTTTTTAGAAAATATAAACTCGAAAATGCATTTATTTTCATTTAGAAATTTTAATTTCACGAAAATCATGAAGGAAGTTAAAATTAACCAAATAACGGGGAAAGTATATTATAATAATTGTAAAATGCGTTTTTTTATTTTGGCTCTTCCCAGCTCTACAAGACTTCTTTGCTTCCCGTTTTCTTTACTTTTATTTCCTTTTGATTCCTTTCCTTTACATATGTGCTTTGCCAAGAACTACTTTTCAAGTCATCTCTTTAGGGTGCCTACCCTTTTGGAGGATCAATTTTAAAATATTGATATTTATATTATTTGAATTTTTTAATAAGATATTTTTAATAATGGTTTAAATCTCTCAAATTTCTCTATACTCTTCTCAAATTTAAATTTAAATTTTATTCTTTAATTTTGAAATATTGAATTCCGTATTTTTTATTTAAAATTTTTTATTTGTCATTTAAGTTAATGATGTTAAAAGTAAAATAACATTTTAGCCTTCAATATTCATATTTTTTTTGTCAATGTGGTCATTATCCTTTAGTAGTACATATATATTTTTAAAATAATTTAAAATTACTTTTTCACATTTTAAATAAACCATAAAATTAAAAGTTATATTTTTAAAAATAAAAATAATTTTAAAAAATTAAAAAATTTAAAATTTATTGTTTTCTAAATCAAACCAAATCGATCAATTGGATCGAGAATCGATCGATATCAATCCAATGAGAAGTAAAAATACTAATTAACCTGTAAACCAATACAAACTAGTTGAACTAAGTTAAAAGATCGATTTCACCAATAATTGAACCTATTTCAACTGGATTGATCAATTGGCTCCCTGAATGATCGATTCGACCTATTCAAATCAATTAAATTATTAAAATATTAAAAATAAAAAAATTATAAAAATTGATTCAACTAATTTTTTTAGCTCAATTCAATCACACAGTCAACCCATTTTTTAAGTTCTTAAACTTTTCCGGCCCTCAATATTTATAATTTTTTGTTAATCTACTTCATACCCTTTAAAAATATGTAAACTTTTTAAAAGAATTTAAAAATTTCATATTCAAACAAAAAATAAAATTTTAAAATTATATTTTAAAAAACTAAAAATATGAAAAAATTAAAACTCTTTAAAATTCAAAAATAAAAGTATTTTTAAAACATGAAAAATTCTAAAATTCAATGTTATCTAAATCAGATCAATCGGATCAAGAACTGGGTTAGATGTTGATCTGGTAAGAGGTAAAACACAAGTTCACCCATGAATTGGTATGAACTGGTTAAACTGAGGTAAAAAAAAAAATCAATTGAACTGGTTTTTATAATTTTTTAATATGTTTATTTTTTAAATAACTTATTTGCTTTGAACTGGTCTAATCGATCACTTTGGGAATTAATTGGTCAAACCTATTCAAAATTGGTTCAACTGTCAGTTCAATTCGGTTTTTAGCTCAGTTCAGCCAATCCATACCAACTTGTGGGTCAACTAGTTTTTTACCTCTCATCGAACCGATACCCCAGCCAATTCCCAGTCTAACTGGTCCGACTAGTTGGTCTGGTGTAATTTAAGTACATTTATAATGCACTTTTTAATTTAAAAAATAGAGTGTTTTTACTATATCCTAACTCGACTTGTGGAGTTTTTTTTTTTTTTTTTAGCATTAATCTCATTATAGGTTCTTATTATATTTAGTCATTTTGATTCAATACATAGAACTACCCATAACCCCTCCTCAACTCTTAAATAGAAGGATAACTTACTTCAGCGCACTTAAACCTACTCCTACATTAGCAACAATATCAGTACCAATTAAGTTAAAACTCAATCAATTTACTTGTGGAGTCTTTAAACTCTATTAAGACTGTAACAAATATTTTTCCTTTATCAATTATTATTCACTAAATTGCTTATGTTCAATCTGGAAACGGGGATTTGAGAAAACAAAAAGTGAATTTAGATTTTAAATCCAAATCATTTGTTTGGATATCCAATAGAAATTTTAAATTTATAAAAAAAGATAAATCTCAAAATTATACATGAACTATAAATTAATATGCAATTATATATATAAACTTTAATTTTATATAATTTTATACATTAAATTTTGATTTAATTAAATTTTTATAAATTAAACAATTTTATAATGTTAGTAAAATGGATGACAAAACCTGAAATTCAAGAGGGTTGCTTTAAAATATTGTACCTGCCATTTATTCATTCTCTTATACAGAAAGCAACTTTTCAGCTTTGATTGATTTTTCACCAAAATGATTCAATAATTTCTCCTATCAACCTTGGACCACTCTCCACAATCCTATATGAAATGCAACAAATCAAGTAAAGGGAACCTTTGACTTTATTTTATTACAATATCCTCTGTCAATCTACTAAAATATTAATAAAATAGTAATATATGATAAATTACATGATATTAAAAGATTTACAAATAGAATCAATATTAATAGTAGCTAGTAAAATCGTATAATTTTTAGGGTAAATCTTAAGACCATACATGATTATGGTTTAATGTATAATTCTACACACGAACTTTATTTTTGATCAAGTTTTCATAAATTATTAACACAATTATTGATATAACATTATTTTATATTTATTGTATAAACATATAATTATATTTATCTAATATAAAATAAATTGATTATTTATTTCTTTAAATGTGTACGATTAAATTAAAATTAAAATTCTATGTATGCAATTGAGCCACAATCAAAGTTACATGTATATAATTACACCAAATCAAAGTTCATACATCATTAAATTTTGAAGATAACAAAGTACTATTATACACTCATCGATATCTAATATATTCTCCAACTCAATTTAACTTTAATTAAATTATTTAAAATAATTATTTTAAATTATGAACAAACATATTTTATTCTTTTACAAATTTTAATTATTTTATATTTTTATCACAAGTTAATATTTTTATTTTTGTGCAACCAATTTATAAAAATTAGTAATTTTGTGCATTTTTTATATCATTGACACATTATTTTGATAATTATTTTATCTTGAACCCTAAACCTTGAACTCGAACCATGAATCTTGAACCCCGAACCCTAAATCTGGAGGTTCAAAGTTTGGGTTTGAAATTTAAGGTTCAAGGTTTAAGTTTAGGTTTAGGTTTGGAATTTGGGTTCAAGATTTGAGAGTACATGTTTGGGTTCAATGTTTAAGGGTTTAAGGTTACATATTACGAGTTTGAGGTTTAGTGTTCAAGTTTATGGTGCAAGGGTTTGAGGTTATGGTTTGGAGTTTTAAGTTTTTGGTTAAGGGTTTAAAATTCTAGATTCAGGGTAAAAAAATTATCAAAAGTATGTGTTAATAATATAGAAAAAATTGTAAAAATATTATTAAATAATTAAAAATAGACCATAAATAATGTCATGAAAATAGTCCATAAAATAATTTTTCTATGAATGAATGTATAATAATAATTTCATATATTTAAAAATTGATAATATAGCATGTGGTTGTCTCATTTCTAGAAGCAGAGGGATTGGTTAGGAAGACTTTCCAAGCAGGCGACTACGAAAGAAGAAGGTTGGTACTTCTTTAGCTACGACGGATGACCGAATAGGTTGTAACTCCGAGTAGAGTCAAAAAGAAGATCAAAGTCATAAATTCTACTAACATGTGTATATATCAAGGAGGCGTTTAACAGTAAACCCAAGTCAAAGGGTAAGTTACAAAGTGGTCTTCTATGAGACACTCTTTTCATCAAATGTCTTGGGAGGGCAAAAAGTTACTTTCACCGAGAAAGATGAAGGGCTGTCCTATTTCTTCTAAAAGGTTTACCATAAATGCAAAGTTGGATTTAATTGTGTCTAGAGAGTACTAACAATGATAACGACATCTGGCACGGTGTACGTGGTCGAATGTCATTGTTCATGGCCTTTGAGCTTAAAACAGTACGTTTGTAATAAGGGCCTTTAAGGAAAATTTTATAAATGTTGTTCTTGGTTATCTGTGAAGCCATTTTTTATCCCTTTGGTTTTCAAGATTATTCTGTGTCTTCTTGTTCATCTGAAGTTCTTCTTTAGTTGTCAAAGTTAGGGGGTTTCCTGTTTTCTTTATTAGAATTTTTATAGACACGTTTCTCCTTTCTACGTTGTCGCTATCGGAAAAATAAACAATGGCTAGAAATCAGAGATTGTGGACACCAAAGGTAGGGAAACTTGCTAGGGATTAGTCGTCAGGGGAGGTCCGTCGCCGTAAGGGATAAACCCACTGCCATGACGTTAATTTCAAAAGGGGGATATCTAAAAGATGAAAGAGTGGTAGATGAAGTGGTTGTTAGCGGTGTGTACAAATGTACTACCATGGCGCAGAAAACATGGAGGGTACTAAGGTGCAGGTGTTTCCTTCAGAACCACCCTAAATATGAATTTAGTGTTCCAAGCGGGACACACCATCTAAGTGTTGTGTGTGGGCCGGATAATAGTGGCGGCAGGCATGGGTTTTATTTCCCAATGTATGTGCTGGAAGCGAGCTTTCATCTTCCTGTGCATCTTTTCATCCGGGAGATCCTAAATACTTACGGCATGGCACTTGGGTATCTGATTGGCATTTCTTGATGGCTAATCATAGGGCTTATCATATTGTGCGGACACCGGGGCATATGGCCTAACGTATCTTTGTTTCAATACATGTATTATTTAAAAGATAAGGACGATCCCATCTGTCTAGGACTCTTTTATGCTGCCTAGAAGGACGGGGTATCGAAAATAGAACAAGTCATTTCCAGAGGGTTGGGTAAATTGTCCTTGAATTGAAAGAAGTATATTTTCGTGAAATTAAAATTCGGCTAATCCTTCGAATTCCTTGTTGAGTGGAAGAGACATGTTCCCCTTTGCTATACCTGTTGGGTGAGATGTTGCTGGTCTTTCAGCTTCAGCATATAGTTTCCTATCATCAAGGTCTTCCTCTATTCCTGGTGTTGCTCCTAGGTCCCCTAGTGCACCCACTCTTCCTAGTGTTCCTGTTGAGGAACCATAAACCAGTTCCCTATGTTTGCCTCTACGCTCCAATATTCACCCTATGCAGACTCGTTCCAAGAGTGGCATTTACAAGCCTAAGATCTTTTCAACTAAACTTGATAAACACAAGCCCTTGACTATTGAAGAAGCCTTCATTATTGTTGAGTGGACCAAGGTTTCTCAACAAGAGTATGATGCCTTTATTAGAAATAAGACATGGGAACTGGTACCCTTACCTGCTAATAAGAGAGATGTGGGCTGTAAGTGGATTTTCAAGCTTAAATGATATGTTGATGGCTCTGTAGCACGTTACAAGTGTCATTTGGTAGTCAAAGGTTACCTGCAATATGCTAGTATTAACTTTTAAGAAACTTTTAGTCTAATGGTTAAGCCAACAACAATTCAAGTAGTTTTGACATTAGTTGTGAGTTTTGGCTGGCAGTTGAGGCATGTTGACATCAACAATGTTTTCATGAATGGTTATCTCTTAGAAGAGATCTCTATAATTCAACCACTTGGTTTTGAGCAACAACGGGGAGCAACCACTGGTGTGCAAGTTAAAAAATGCAATTTATGGCCTCAAACAGGCTCCTCGAGCTTGGTTCCACAAGTTAAAAGAATATTTGGTTGCTCCAGGATTTGTTTTGTCTAAATCAAATGCTTCTCTCTTCATCAAGAGGTCAGGAGACATGGTGTTGTATGTTATAGTCTATGTAGATGACATAATTATCACTGGTAATAAGCAATCAAGCGTAGATGCATTTGTTTAGTCTTTGCACTCCTAGTTTTCTCTGAAGGATCTAGGGAAGTTGAGCTATTTTTTAGGGTTAAAAGTGTCCTATACATCTACTGGCTTGTTTCTCAATCAAAGAGAGTATATCACAAACTTGCTAAGAAGGAGTCATATGGATCAAGCCAAGGGCACTCCCACTCTCATGGTTACCTCGTGTAATTTGTTTGCACATATTGAGAGTTCTATGAAAGTAAGTCAGAATACAAGAGTATAGTGGGAGCCCTCCAAAACATAGTGATCATTAGGCCTGAGATTGCAATTGTTGTTAATAAGGTGTGCCAATTTATGCACAAGCCTCTTGATCAACACTTTAAAGCAATCAAATGCATTCTGAGATATTTTCAAGCCACTTTGGATTATGGGATCTCTTTCACTGTTGCATCTCGTTTATCTCTTGTTGGCTATTCAAACGCTAATTGTGATACAATTATAGCCAATGACTCAACCAAAACAGCCGTGTGTCTAAGCCGTGGTGAAATAGGGCATACATACTGACTTGTCCACACGGCCACAAGACACGCCCGTGTGCCAGGCCGTGTGAAAATTTGGGAGCCTACTGACTTGGCCCACGCTCGTGTGCCATACACGACCAATAGACATACCCGTGTGTCTAGGCCGTGTCAAAACTGGAGGGTATACTGACTTTAATTCGTAGGGTACCTCAGGGGACATACGGCCGTGTAACGTAATCGTGTGTCGCACGCGGCTGAGACACACGCCCGTGTCTCTGCCCGTGTGGGCAAAAATAGGCCATTTGAATAGCCAAATTTTCCACCCCAATTGGGTTAAACCTACAATCAATGAAACAAGCATATTTGCAAACCAATTTCAGCCAATCTCAATACCAAAACATACATTATGTAACACCCCCTACCCGTATCCATTGCCGGAATAGGGTACGAGGCATTACTGGAGTTTACTGAACATTTTCAGATAATTCTGAGTCATTTATTATTCAGATTTTGAAAATAATCATAACGTCTCTCTATTGGGCCCTCGAAGCCCCAAACATACACTAGAAACCAATTGGAATTAAATCGGGATTATAAAAAAAAATTTCGCAAAATCTTAAATTTTATTTTCATCTAAGTACTTACCATTTCAATGCTCCTTATAATTAAATATGTTACCATTCAATCAATAGCTTGGTACTTGTCTAAGCGTCAAACAACATCATTGTTAGTATACTTGCACATATTTCATATAAATTCAACATTGATATACTTATTTTCTCGACATGTCGCACTTAAGTTTAATAATTGTCTTTACTTACATAATTTCCTTGTATCAACATATCAAAGACAATCATATATGTACATGTCATGAAACATATCATTCTCTTACCCTTTTTTTTTTCATAAGTATATATATTAATCATTTCATTATATCAAAATTTCATACTCCATCATTTCCATATATTTTATGTATATTTATTCCGGTAAAGTTTATGTCAAACTTAACATAAATTATATTCCATGTACTTATTCTTATTTCGTTTATCTATCTTCATAATTATTTCATACAACTATTTTGTACATATATTTCCATATGACCAGTTCTTGTAAGCATTTCACACAACCATTTCATATAACCATTCGTCATCCGGTACATATTACCTGAATATCAATTGTTCAATAGATGTCATAGCGTCTCCCATCCACGGTCTTATTTATCTTTGACATGATGCCATAGTGTCTTTCAACTATGGTCTTACTCATTTTCTGTCATGTTGCCATGGTATCTTTCAACCATGTTCTTATTCATTTTCCCGTCTTGTTGCCATGGTATCTTTCAACCATGGTTTTATTCATTTCATGTCACGCTTCCATGGTATCTTTCAACCATGGTCTTATTCATTTTCTATCATGTTGCCATGGTATCTTTCAACCATGGTCCTACACATTTCATATCATGTTGCCATGGTATCTTTCAACCATGGTCTTACACATTTCATATTAGGTTGCCATGGTATCTTTCAATCGTGGTCTTGCACATTTCATATCAGGTTGCCATGGTATCTTTCAACCATGGTCTTACACATTTCATATCAGGTTGTCATGGTATCTTTCAACCATGGTCTTACACATTTCATATCAGAGAGCACACTCCCACGAACCTCATCCTTACAGTGGGATTACCAGTCCAAGCTAAATCCCCTGCAACGACAATTACTCTAATGAGCTTGGATCTGAATTACCAGTCCAGGCTAAATTCAGATCCTAATTCGGATTACCCGTCCGGGCTAAATCCATTTTCCACATATTCTTTGGGAGGGCTATATCAGGATAGGATCACCCGTCCGGGCTAGATCCTTTTTACCGTCAATTCCTTTTCAGAGATCCATCGAATTTTCCTTTCATTCAACCGGGATTTCTTCCCCCTTTCTTTATCAAATATATCAATGTTTTATCAATTTTCATATAATAAACATTCAAATCATATTCATATCAAAAACATACATTTCAAGCATTTAAGAATATAATTCAAGTTACACGAATTTACCTAGCGAAATTGCAGAAATATCAAGATTCAGGGGTATTTTGGTAATTTACCATTTTCCCGATTTTCACTTGATCTTAAATTGAAAATTTTATTCAATTTATTAATTTGGATAATAAAACAATTCATTCCCTTCAATTTGGTCATTTTTGACATTTTTACAAAATTGCCCCTGAAGTTTTACTTTTATTCAATTTAGTCCTTAAGCCTAAAACATGCAAATTAGCCATGCTAGCTGGATATTCATATATATTTTCCTCCCCTTTTCCTCTCCATTCCACATCCTTAATGTATATAACACACTTGTAAGTAACATCATCTATAATTTTTATTATTTACTTTTATGAATATTTAAGCTGTCCATCTGTGTTATAGTCACCAAATTATCTATATCTAGAGCTATAGAACTCCAAATTAAGATCTGAAAATTTTATATGAAACTAGACTCATATATATTTTTACCATAAAATTTTCAGAATATTTGGTTTAGCCAATAAGTACAGTTTATTCTTTAAAGTTACCCATGTTCTCATTGTCTACGCTTTTGACCCTTCTTCACTAAAAACTAATTATCTCCTTGTACAGAATTCGAATGATATTCCTGTTTATTTCTATCGAAAATAGACTCATTAAGGATTATAAATATATAAATTTAAGCCCATAATATTTCTATCCAATTTTTTATGATTTTCCAAAGTCAGAATAGGGGAACCCAAATTCATTCTGAATTTGTCTCTCAAAATTCATTATATCTCATGATTTACAAATCCATTGCTTACACCTAGGGGTGAGTATTCGATCGAGTCGAGTCGAATCGAGTCAAAAATTTTCGAGTTAGTCGAGTTGACAAATCCTATTTTAGCAACCGAACTCAATTTGAAATTTTTTCGAATCGAATCGAATCGAGTCAAAAAATTTCGAGTCAAATCGAGTCGAGTTAACGAATCCTATCATTTATACTTAATGTTGTGTTTAGACGGACCAATTATTTAACTAGTAGATGAAATACAAGATTATTTAACTACATGAACAATATAATGATTTAGTCTTTTAACTTAATGAGTAAACATTTATCAAAACGACGTAGTTTTACCTTTTAACTTAATTATGAATTTTAACTTTTAATAAAGTAAACATTTATCAAAACTACGTAGTTTTACCTTTTCTTATTCGGATTTTCGGATAACTCGAATTGTGTAATTCATATTCGAGTTAAACCGAAAAACTTAATTTTTTATTCGAGTTGATCCGAATAACTTGATTAACTCAAATAACTCGAACTATTTAATTCAAAATTTGAATTTTTTATCGATTTTTTCGAATCGAATCGGATTCTGCTCACCCATACTTACACCGTTTCTTCTATGAGAAACTAGACTCAATAATATTTAATTACATATTTTTTTAATATTCTAATTCGATTTATACAATTTATGGTTATTTTTCAAAGTTACTCTACTACTGCTGTCCAATATTGTTTTAGTGCAAGTTGTTTATTACCATTTTTTTCCCTTAAGCTTTAATAAATAACAATTTCGTCCCTACTCAATTAGCCTCTCAATTGAGCTGATTTTTCTCAATTAACACTTTATTATATCACTTTAAACTACTTTAAAACTTTTGTAAATCATAATTTCAGCACTAGACTTTAATTTCAAACATTTTCACAATTAGGTCCTAAAATCAATTTCCATTAATTTCACTTGATAAAATTATCATATATCAAAATTAAAGCTTCA
This sequence comes from Gossypium arboreum, assembly GCF_025698485.1. Classification (NCBI taxonomy): domain Eukaryota; kingdom Viridiplantae; phylum Streptophyta; class Magnoliopsida; order Malvales; family Malvaceae; genus Gossypium; species Gossypium arboreum. The sequence continues at coordinate 3,828,252 of NC_069073.1, read as the reverse complement.
ATTCTATGTTTATTCATCATATGCTTCCAGCACTTATCCATAATAACTTTAAAATTATCCCTTCAACATAAAACTTATGAATTACTTTACAATTCAATCCTTATTTCATTTCTAACTTGAATTTCTATCAATTAAACCCTTATTTCATCATTTTACTCAACATGAACATTATCTAGAAATCTATTAACTTTCAAAATATCAACTTAATTTTATCAAAATCTTGTTCCAAAGCTTCTAAAACATCAAAATTAAGTAAAAAGGGCTAAATTGACTCAACTATTAAACTTCCAAGCATCACACCTTTAATTTTCCCCTTTTCTTGTTTCTTTTCTCTTTTTTCTTTCTTTCCTTCCCCTGCTCTCTGTTTCGTTTGCTTTGTTTTCTTCATTTCTATCTTTTTTTTTTCTTTCTTTTTCATATATATATATATACACATATGTATTTATACTTAAATAATAAGTATTATTTGTTTATTCATGTGTATATTATTAGTACATTTGTATTCATTTATAACCATACATTTGTCATTATTTAATATATTTATCATATAAAATCTTATAATATAATTATTTAATTAATAAATATATTTTATAATATAATAAATATCTATTTAATATCTAATACATGTTTTACAAATGTATGTATTTTCATCCATACACTTGTATATTTTATTTACTATACATTTGTCTTTGTACTAATTTATGTATCATATAAATATCTTATAATATAATTATAATAAATTAATTTAATATCATTTATTACTAATAAATATATATATATATATATTATAATTTGAAATCTAAGTAAAAATCTAAGATTTTTACTTTATATGTTACCTCACTTATGCTAAATAGCATAATTTCCATTTTGGTCCTTTTTATTTTTTTTAATCTATAATTAAACTTTCACACTTTATTCAATTTAATTCTTTTATCAATTATCCTTAATTAAGCTAAATTCACTTAATTAAACTCTAATTAACCACTCAATTAACTTTTTTAAAAAAATTATAATTATTTACTGGATCTATTTTTTATTAACGGAGATTCGAAAATACACTTTTTCCGATAACCGTAAAATTTGAGTTATTACACATTATTCATGACTTAACATTATTAACAAATTCCAATCTCAATTCATACCAAAACTTCTCAACATTTACCATTCCTTTTGGCCTACCAAAGACATACCACAATTGCACATTAGCATCACATATCATATACCATTATCAAACTATAAGTTCAAATACAAACTAGCCATATCACATGGCTAAATATATACATCGCAAAACATAATCCAACCACTTCTAGCCTATACTTTAATATATACATTTTCAAAAGTACCAAAATAAGGTTCGATAGTGTGGTGACGATCCTCGAGCTCACAGTAGCTTCGATATCTATAAAACAATGCAAACACACACAAAGTAAGCTTTCAAAAGCTTAGTAAGCCATATACAAATAAACATATCATTCAAAGCAAATAAGCATCATCAAATCATTTATACTTTGTAGACAAATGCCAATACAAATCTCATATTCATATACTTACCTTTCATTCTCAAATAGGCTATACAAAGCAAACATACCTGAATCGGATATAATTTCACAAAGTCATCCATTTTCTCGGAATGCCTGTTTGAACCATTCGAAAACGTAAGGATACGCGGATAGATCGGAAAGCATATACAATGCCAACGTCCCAGATGTGGTCTTATATGTAATCAAACATCGATGCCACTGTCCCAGGCAGGGTCTTACATGAAATTAGATACGATGCCAACGTCTCAGACATGGTCTTACACGTAAATCATAAGTCGATGCCAACTTCCCAGACGTGGTCTTACACGATAACACATATCGGATCCTATGTCATGACATATGTATCCTAACTATTCCCAAGGTTCGTACGGGGCTTTTCGGATGTCGGAACTTTGTCGATACTTTCTCGGATATCTCATTCTCAACACATATATTCATTCAACATTGTTCAAAATCATATAATCAATAATAATTCAATTCAAAATACATTTATTTGTATATCGACTTACCTCGTACAGATTCTGATGAATGAAATCGGTTACTCGACAACTTTCGACTTTTCTCAATCTAACTCTGTTTTCTTTAATTCTTGATCTATAAAAGTTAAAATTTAACTTATTCAATCACACATTCATTCAAAACAATCCTTAGACACATATTTAGGGCAATTTGAACACTAGCCCTCACATTTTCATATTTTGACACTTTAGTCCCTAATTCACAAAATCACAAAATACACATAATTTGCATATACTCATGCTTGGACGAATATTCATAGTTCTCATACAAGTCCACACATTTCATTTATTTCACATTTTAGTCCTTCAAATTACAAATTTTACAATTTAGCCCATTTTACTCAAAATCATCAAAAATCCAAAGACGAAACATATAAACCCAACATCAAACTTTCATATTTCATCATATAACAACATTAAGCTCATGAATTCATTCATGACACATTTCAAAATCATCAACAAAATCAGAAATTGAGACATGGGCTTGATAGTATTCGAAGCAACGGTTATAAAACTGTAAAAATTATTAAAAATCGAAAAAAATCCATACCTTAATCAAGAAATTCAATGGCCGAACCCTAGGAAGCTTTATTCATTTATTTTCTTTGTATTTTCGGCAATAATACTAAATTTTATGCATTTGTTTTATTAATTAAACATAATTTATCAAATACCATTTTTAACCTTAATGAAATAATAATAAAAGCTTATAATGGTTGTCCATAAAAGTCCATTAACCATGTTAATGGTCCAATTGCCACATAAGGACCTCTCATAAACAAAGACAAATCAAATAGGCACTTTTAACATATAGCAGACAACTTTTACATTTTACGCTATTAAGTCATTTTTCAAAATTAAGCACACAAACATTCAAATCTTCATACAAGACTTTCACACGTGCTCATTCATATATAACATGAAAAATAATGTTTAAATATTTTTCTGACGCGAATATGTAGTTCCGAAACCACTGTTCTGACTAGGGTCTAAACCAGATTGTTACAGTTATGGTGTGGTGTGGTGTGATAATTCAAGTGCTGTGGCAGTTGCAGCAAATCTAGTTTGCACTCTAAGTTCAAGCATGTAGAGCTTGATTTGTTTTTTTGTTCAAGAAAAGGTAACAGCTGGTGTTTTAACAATTGGTCACAGGACCAAATAGCTGATGTGCTCACTAAGCCTCTATTTGCTGGATTTTTCAACAAGTTTAGAACCAGGCTCAAAGTTTTTAGAAGGGGTGAGCAGTTGCAAACCAGGACCTGACAAATGCAACTAGTTGGGTGAATGTTAAGGATTAAGCTCAGTTAAGCTGGTATGCAGCTGAAAGCAGTTGAGAGTAGCTGATAGTAGCTGTTAGGTAGTTAGCAGTTAGTTAGTTACCTTCTAGTTAGTTAATTTTGTTAGTGATTGCAACAAAATTGTAACAATGTTTCTTCTGTTATTGAATCAGTTGATGATTGGCTTAGGCTCAATCGTTAGTACTGAAAGCTTGATAGTTCATTAACAATTTTGTGTATAAATATCAAAGACTCGGTCCTATAGGATTATTAGAGTCTACGAAATAAAATGAGTAGACCATTTTCCTCTTCTTACTAATTCTTTGTTTTTATCTTTATGATATTCTTTGCATTTCTAACAAAGTCAAAAAAAGAAAATTAAAGCTATTTGATTTGCTAACACATGTATAGATTGGGAGAGATATAACAATTATATTAGTATATTTACATCCTAATTTATATTTTAAATTTACCTTTAACTTTTCTTAAATTATTTTTATATTTTGAATTCAACTTGAAGATTTCTTTGACTTCTTCTCATCCACTTCACAAATATTGCTCGTATGTTATTATTTCAATTTTCTAAATGGTCTAAGGATTTAAAGGATTGGAATCGAGAAATGCATGTTAAATGCACTTATAATGGTGTTCAATTATCCAGAACAAAATTTTCAAAAAATTGGTTAACAGACGGTATTCAAATAAAGATCCTATTTCTTTTTTGCCTAAAACCTTGGCACTGATTTAAACTACAACCATCTCGTAAAGATCCAACGAAGAAAAAGAAAGGTCTAAAGAATGATTTTTTCTTTTTAACAGTTTGGGGAATGGTCTTCTATCTTTTCAGTTTGCAGATACATCTTGTGGTTATCTTTGTTATCTTCACAAGTTGTGATAGACAAATGACAATGCTTGTCGTTTGCTAAAACTCTATTGGCCACCAGTAATTTTGTTTGGAAAGTGGATGGTTCTTCGTCAGCTTCTTAATATGTTTCTGTTTTGAGAGTATTTCTGAATAATAAATGATTTCACAAGTCGATTTGAACTCGTGTTGTCTTAAGTTTTATATTTTTTTTGTTTATTTTTCCATTATTTAATAAGTTTTCAGTTTTAAAAGGTTTTGTATGCTCTTGTAGCATGTTTTTAGTATTGCTTATGCATGTAACCTTAGTTTTACAAGTGATATTAGGGATGGTTTTGTAGTTGTCCTATCTAATTTGGTGAATGCTCGATTCTTTTTTCGATTTTTGATCGCTATTTTTGACCATTTGGGGTTGATTTCCTTATGTATTAAATGCTTGTAATTACTCTAGATATGTTGTGCTTGAGTTGTGATAAAGCTAATTGTTAACATGTCATGACATTCTATTAATGTTAAAACTTAAGCCTTTGTTGTATTGATGGAGCTTATCATTTATCACTTAAGATGACTATCTGTTATTTTTTTCTCTGAATTATATAGTTCCATCCATTAAATAAATTACTGAATTTATTTTCTTTATTAATACTTGTGTGTAAATAATAAATTAATTTATTATATTAAATTGAAACCGTAAAAATGCAAAACAACCGAATGATGGGTAAATTTTATATAAAGAATTGACAAGTCTACAAGTGTCAAAACTCAGAGAGCACTCAAAATAAAAGAAAAAAGGAAAACAGAAGGGCAAACGGTGGCTTGTTCACATTGCGCAGCCCACATGGTTGATTGTAGTAGCTGCCTGTCTCTGAGGGGGCACGTACTTGACGGGGTTAGGCCCCACGCTCACCGCCTTCTCGCATCGACAGCTCAACAACCCCCCATTCCCTGATTTCTTCTTCCCCCCTTTGCCAACCGCTGTGATGTTCTCCTCCGCTTCACCACACCCTTCTGCCGTCGTCACGCTCCACTCTATGCTTGCCTCGCTCGGCTCGTAACACTCCGACATCATCGGCGAAGCTGCTGCTGCTAATACCATCGATCTTCTTATATTAAAGCTGGAGGCCTCATCCATCGAATCTCGACGATGGTACAGTGGATTTGACGTGGTCTGGCCCTGGGTGGTCGTGGAAAAGCTCTCGATTTCGAACAAGTCTGAGCTGGTATCACTGCCAACATCATCGTCAGTTATGGACACCAGTTTCTTTGGAACAGATATAGATGATGATTGGTCAGAAGGTCGGAACACCTCCAACGAGTCTCGAGGTGGATCCTCACCACCATCATTAAGGGAGTTATGATTTCTATTCAGCGGCACTGCCGTTTTAAGATGGGATGATGTTGGTTGTTGATTAAGTATTGGAAAGGTGAAACCAGCTACAGCTGTCCCGGAGTAGCCATCACTTATCATCAGGGGCCTTGGTCTTGCTGATGCTGAAACCGAAGCTACCACACGCTGTCGCCCTAAGCTGGAATCAAATTGATTCTCTGCTGACATCCTGTGAGGATTAGAGGCTAATAATCTCTCTTCCCGTTTATTATCTCCGTCGGCAACGCTTGAACTTTTCTGATTCATGCCCAAGGGTGTTTTGGGCTCAACTTGAACGGATTTGTTGCCGGAGCAGGGACAGCTTCGGCCCCAAAGCCATTTCAATTTACCACACCCTTTTCTCTTGTGATCAGTGGAAGGATTTTTCATGGTCATAGACACCGCAATGGCGCCAGGAGGATTCGACAAAAGACCAGTCTGGCTATTCCAGCTAGCCTCCGATGAAGCCGTTGGAGTTGCATGGAAAGAACGAACTCGATAGGTCATGCCATAGCCATAGCCATAGCCGTCGGCACAAGACGTGGAGGAAACATCACGCTGGGGCGCTGATGAAATAGGATCTAATTCCAGGTTGGGCATGTTAAGCGGGGAAACCCTCTTGCACACTCTGATATCGCTGGTGGTTTCGTTGAAGTATCTCTGGGCATCGAAAATGCTAATCTCAGTGTCCTCATCTGCTCTGAGTTTGGCTTTGTGTTGGACGGAGGAACTGCAAGAAAAGGAAGGTTCAAGTCCCTGTTCCAGGGAGCGTTCTTCAAAGCTTCCTACACCATTCATAGTTTGCATTAGTTTTGGTATAATTAATCACTAGGAAAGAAAGGCAATAATAGATATATGGTTGTAGTATTGCCTCTGAAATTCCATATTTACAGGTATATGTAGAGGTTTGATACGAAGTTTGTCCAAAACATCAATCATACGCCTAGCTAGGAGGCATACTCACACCACCTGCAGTGAAAATTATCTACCAAATAATTAAACCAACATTCCCTGTTCTTTTTCATACATACATATATGGGATTTAAGCTTTAATCCAAAGCCGCAAGATCCAAGAAATTGAACAGTCGGCAGCTCATTTACGTCCATTAGAATTTATAATTTGTTTATATGATTACTCATCCTATCATTCTAAATTGTAGTTTTTACTCACCTAAACTTTTTTTATTTGTGTTTGAGAATTTACATTATTTCATTTACAGAACTTTTTTTTATATGGTTAATATTCCATCAAATATGATAATATATATATCCTTGAGACATTTTGGGAGACGTAATCTTTATTTTTCTTGTATGGTTAGATGTGATAAATAAATTGATTTGATGAGTGATGTATTAGTTTGGTGCAAGAGTGGAACCCAATTTCCGCAACTGACAAAAAACATAACAGGCGAGGCTAGGAATGTGCAAAGACAAGTTGGTCGCTTTATCCAATCTTAATTTGAGAAGCATGATTGATTTAGGGATCTGTGCTCTCTTTTGTTTTTTAATCTACTTTTTCGGGTTGCGCTTTCCCTATCCATCCATAATTTCGTGGTGTTTAGTGTATTTATTATTCATACAAGAATAAATTAAGACGCAACTGCAATGAGAGGTTGCAATCGGGCTGATTCGAATGGACTCTGTCATCATCATCAATTCGATAACTATATAAGGTTTGGGTTGTTTATTCACGATTTGGTTAAATCTTATCGGATAGATATATGTAAGTGTTATAATAAGAAGGTAATAACGGGAGTTCGTTGTCTCAGCTTGCACATACTATGAGGTGTTCATAACAAGAGTTCACGGTTTCAGTTTGCACATGTCACGGGGTGCTCGCAAGGGGAGCTCGTGGTCTCAGCTCACATATACTCAAGGAGTTTACATATAGGGGTCAAGAAGTCCAGCAGATAGCCTAGAGCAGTACACGTATCCTATATGTATAAAGTCTACTAAGAACGTCAATTCTATGAATAGTAACAATGTATATAAATATTCAATTGTCCCATTTAATGAGACAACGAAAAATTACTCAACTGACCTCGACTAAGACTTTTGGATTCAAATAAATTAGGATTCAAATTTTTTAGGATTGGAATTAGTTTGTGTTTCGATTTTTTTCAGATTTTTTCGGTTCAAAGCCTTTCAAATGTAATTTTTTTTATTTGGATGGTTTTAATTAACTTGATGGATTCAAATAATTTTAACATTTTAAGTTATATATAATTTAATTTTCAACGTAATTAATAATTATAAAACTTATATTTATATATAAATATATTTACATTGATGTAATTTATTAAGAGACTAAGAATTAATAATTGAGATATATTTGTTTGTATATATTATATAAAATTTATGAAGAAACCAAAAGTTAGACTATAAATATATACATATATGTGAAAATAAAAAACATCGAGAAACTCGCAATAGTATATTAAAACACACAAATATCATTAGATAGTAGTATGAGGACAAAAACGATACATTCGTCAATATAGTACTAACTATCTTGATAGAGATATTTAATACCAAAAAAAAAAAAGTACTTCTTATATGTAAAATGGATGATTATATAATATGTGTTATACTATATGTTGATAATGACAGTAGGAATGATAGCAAAGCAATAAGAAAAAAAAATAAAGACAAGTAAATTTTACGTGGAAAACCCTTAATGGGAAAAACCATAAGCAGAGGAGGAGAAATTCACTAATGTTGAAAAACAACAATACAAAAGCTTTGCGGCTATGCGCAATTTTAAAAGGGTTAAACAACCCTTTTATAATCAACGTCTAATAGAAGAAGTAGAGTCCTATACATATTCAACTTGTGTGGCAAGGTTCATACCGTTGTGGCTCCGCCCCCCTCAAACTTTATGAGATTCAGGTTACACAACTCTAACAATATGAAAATGAATTTTATAAACATAATTAATTTTATTATATGATATGCATAAATGTTGTATATTAAAATATTAAAATATAATATATTTAAGTACGAGTTTGAAAAAAGTTTTAAATTGTTTAAAAATATTTTTTATTGTTTATTATCTTACTATATTGAAAATTGAATAACTTTGTCACACCCGATTTCTGTTAAGTTCGGAAATTTAGAAATAATTGAGGGATTAAATTGAAACAAGGCATAATTTGGTGACCTCTATTGGAAAGTCGGGAGGAGAAAATAACCAATTTAGGATTTGGTGGAAATCCAAGATCGTTTGGTTGGATTTAAACCACTTGACTCTTTAGTGGGGAACATAAAGATCGTCAAAGGATGGATTTTATACAGTTGGAGGCTATACGGGAAGGGCTATAAATAGCAAAAAAAAAATGACTTCCTGAGGGGGCTTCTTCTCAATTTTGTTTAATTTTCTCCTCTCATTCATCTTTTTCCCTGGTTGCTTTGAGGAAGCAATGGTTATAAGAAGTTCTACATGGAGTGATGATCATGAAGAATTGGTTGGAAAAGTAGAAAACACGAGAGACTGGTAAGGTCCTTAGTCCTTCTGTATATGTAAGATTAAGAAAGTAAAGTCAAGGATTCCTAGAAACCTTTCTAAGGGTTCTGTAACACCCCTCACTAGAATAAGGTTACAGGATGTCACCCAACAAAATAGGACAGTACACGTTATAACAAAATAAAACGTTCCATATTTTATTAATGATGTTATACATAACTAAAAGCATGCTGTGCATATTTTAGAGAAGTTAAAACGAGCTTTAAACCTCTTAAAATTTAGATAGAGTTTGAAGTTATGGACTAAATTATAAAACTTTAAAGCTTTGGATAAGTATCGATACCAAGTAAATAGGTATCGATATTTTATAATGAGTATCGATACGAAAATATTTATCGATATCATTTCGGTATTCTGCCAATTCAAAGTATCAATATTATTTCAAGGTATTGATATAAATTAGAAAATACCGATACTAAAAGAACTTATCAATACCAAATATGTATTCTTGAAATTGTTCAATTGGTTTGGTATTGATACTTTGGTCCATTTTATCGATACTTATATCAAAAAGGTCAAAAATCACAAGTTGAAAAGTCCATTTTATGCACAAACCTAACTTATTTCATATACACATATAGGTAGCATTTATCATGTATAAAAACTAATTCAATTCACTACAATATGCCAAAAACAACAACTAAAACCGTCTATCTTAAATGTCTAACCAATGTGACACAATTGGCACTCCAAATCAAACATTCACAAGTATCAAACAATACTATTTAAGCACCATTCAATATCCATATCCATATAGAATACAATCAACTAACCTTAACAAGCTTATACAAAATGAATCATTTCAATCAAAACATCATTCATCATTTTACAAACTTATACCAATCTTTAAAGTCATTTTATCTTATCCCACATTATAAATATTAGCCTAGTCTATCCAGTTGGTTCCTAATAAGTTACTTTACAACCTAACTAGCACATTACTTTAGACAAACAAGGTGTACTATACCTTTGGCGATAATTCATATTATACTTTCCCGTTTTTGCTTAACACTATCTTTTCTTTTAAATAGCAGAATATCCTAAAATAAAATCTTCACTCACTTACATGGTAGCTACAATACTCCCACACCTATGCACCAAAAGAAACATATGGGTGGATTACACTTCATCAAACAAACTATTTTGCCACTATACGCCAAAATCTTAGGTTCGCTAGGCTTAGGGTGTGATAAGATAGGATTAGGAATAAATCAGATGCCACTACAATGGGTTTAAGAAACTTTACTTGCACAAGCATGGAGTTACTTGTATTATAGTTTTTTTTTTCTATTTAACCCTTGGAAGATGGGGTCTACTTTCGAGTAATGTAAAGACTCACTAAGTTCATCCAAACTTATCAGAGTGTGACCTGTGTTTTGTAGGATTTTTGGAACGAAGGACTTGAGGAGGGATCAAGCCAGACAGTGTTGGTTCAAGGAGCTCAGTTAGTAAAGTGTCATGCACATAATAAGGGGTACCTTTAGGAATTTCGTCAAAAATGGCGACTTTATTGAATTTAGGTAGCCCGGAGAAGGGACAATGGATCCTATATAAAGTTTTATCTTTGTTGTAAGCTTTTATAAATATGTAATACAATATGTTTTTAACTTAATGAGATCTTAGTATGAACAATAACCTGATTCAGCTGTGACACCACACCCGGATTTGACAAACGGGTAGGGTAAGGATGTTACAAACTTTTATCTTTTTATTAAATTTATAAGCCTAACACTTATATTTTAAAATATTTATTTCAAAACTCGAATATATTATTCTAAGCCCAAACTCAAATGACATACACATTATTATTTAAACCCAAAATAAACTAATTATATAACATATAACAAGTTCAAAATAAAAATAAATAAATCCAATACCCAAATACAATTTTAAAGTTAAAACCAATTTGGAATCTAATATAATAAAAGTAATATTTTTAATATATTAAACTTTTAATAATATTTTATGTATTAATAGTTACATACATTTATTGTAATATACTAAGTTACACGTAACTATTGATTTTTTTAAATATAACTATTGATACTATAATGTGTAATATTATATTGTGTATACTGTAATATATCAAATTAATAAAATATATTTTGTTACAATAATTTCATAGAATAATATATATTAACATTATGAAAATAATTAACAATTTAACTGAGTTTAAGTAAAAATTTAATACTATATTATATTGTTAGCTTTGACTTTCAAATGTTTTAATATACCAAATTTAATTCTAAATTCCATTAATAAAATTTTCCCAAATTACTTTGATCACATTCAAATATATTTTTAAGTGTTACAAACTCAAAAATAAAATTTCTAAATGACTTATATATTCTGTAAAATTTTTTGAGACCCCCAAATCCTTTAAAATATTTTTAAACCTTATTTTCAAGTTTCCCTAGCAGTGTCTCAAGACACAAGGCCATATGTTTTGAGACACACGAACTTTGAATGTAAAATTGTTCAAGGAGAGCATTGTCTTGAGATAATTTGAGTTTTGTCTCGAGACATAGACCATGTCTCAAAACATAAGCCTATAATTTGTCTTGTGACACACTGACATCGAAGCTAAGGGTATGCTATAGGGGAATCCTGTCTTGAGAAAAAGCCTATTTGTCTCAAGACAAGAAAATATTGAAGCTAAAGTTTACTTCAAGGGTGCCTTGTCTTGAGACAATCGTGTAATTGTCTTAAGACATACCTGATGTGTCTCAAGACAATATAAAAAGTAAAAGGTAATCTACCTTTCCATTTATACTTAGTTCTGAGAATCTGAACCTAAAGTTGATCGGATTTGTTTATAAGATTAAACCCAATCTTCATGGGGAAAGCATTATTAGTACTGTTAAACTTCTTAAAAACCAAGGCCTCCATTCTTCATACCTTTGCACAGATTGTCCCCTTTGACCAGATGTATCCCTTTTTCTCCTCTGTAGTCCCCCATACAAAATTACGTATAATCTTCTCCATCTCATAACACACTCCTTTCGGAACCACCGTCGACTACATAACATATAGGAATGGCGGCCAAAACCGACTTAGCTAGTGTGATTCTACCAACAAAAGATTCCATCCTGCTAAATTTTTCCTTATATTCTCAACTATATATTGAAAGGTATCCCTTGTGACTCTTTGATGCAAGAGTGGAACTCCAAGGTATTTCCCCAGATTATCCACATGAGAAAAGCCAACTCCACAACTAATATTTACCTTCAATTCATGGGTGACATTTTTCGAGAAAAAGATTTGAATTTTCTGTGCATTAAATCGATACCTAGGACTGCACAAAATCTCCCAAGCACCCTATTTATTGTCTCCATCTGGTCGACATATGCCTCACTAAACAGCACCAAGTCATCTGCAAAAAATAGGTGAGAAATACTAAGACCATCCTTAGAGAGTTTAAAAGGCTCCCACCCCCTGCTAAGAACTTCCAAATTGATAATCTAAGCCAATTGCTCCGTACAGAGAACAAAGATATAAGGTGAAATTGGGTCACCTTGTCTTATACCTTTGGATGGAGTAAATACTTCAGAAAGATTCCCATTCCACAAAACCTGCATTGTCGAAGAACTAATACAATGCATAATGAGGTGTTGGAGATTACCTAGAATACCAATATCATTTAATGTTTCTGTAATAAAAATCCAATCCATACTGTCATATGCTTTTTCCAGATCGATCTTCACTGCCATCTACCCTTTCTTTCCAACTTTACAACGCATTAAGTGAATAATCTTTTGAGCAACAATAATATTGCATGTTATACTTCGTCCAGGTATAAAGCTTGACTGGTTCAAAAGCACCCACTTCTGCATCAACGATTTCAATCTATTAACAATGGCCTTTGTCACAATCTTGTACAAAACTATACAAAGGTTGATAGGCCATAATTGGGAGAATCTCTCAGGATTCTCCACCTTAGGAATCAACAAGAGCAAAGTACGATTGAGCCAGCCTTCGAGATTTTCCCCACTCTAGATATTCTTCATAAAGTCACAAATATTCTGACCAACCACATCCCATTTCTTTTGATAAAAGATTGTGTGTATCCCATCAAATCTAGGAGCTTTCAAAAGGTCCATGTCAAATACAACCTTCTTAATTTCCTCTTACGTGATACTAGCCTATAAAGAGTTGAACTCAGCCTCAATTATCTTGTAAAATAAACCTTGCTCTATCGATGTCATGTCCTGTTGCCTTTCCTTAGAGAAGAGGACTTTGTAGAATTCAATAGCCATTTTTTGAAACACCTCCGGGTTATCACACTAGCTGCCATTGCTAAGCTTTAGCACGATAATTAAATTAGTCATCCTTTTTAGAATAGTGCTAGCATGAAAAAAATTGTATTACGGTCTCCCTTGCAATCTTATTTACACTAGGATCATTATTGCCAAAGACACATTTCTTGGGAAAGGATATCCTTTAGCTCGATTTTAAGTTCCCTCTCTAGGTTTCTAAGGAAATTAGATGAGTGTCTATCAAGCTTCTCCCCAATCCCCTTCAACCTGGCCAAAAGCACCCTCTTCTTATTCTGAATGTGGCCAAAAGAGTTATGTTCCACTCATTGACTTTAGAATAGAAATTCTCAAAATTAGTCACCACACCATCTCCCAAAGACTAAGATCCATTTAGAATCGAGTTGAACTGTGCGTGATCAAGTCATGCCACAAGGAACCAAAAAGGCTTAGTCGACGTGGGAACTGCCTGAAGCTTAGTATATACAAATCGGCCTGTGATCCGACGCTATCCATTGTGAATGGGCCACCAAAGATTCAAGAAAGGATACCAAGCAATCTTTATTACAAAAAAATCGATCCAGATGGTAAAAAAAATGAACCCCTATTCCAGGTGAAAGATGGCCTTTTATACCCTATATCAACAAAATTGTGGTTAAACATGAAATCCCGAAATGAGAGATCAACACCTAAACGCGACCCTGCGCCACATTTCCTTTCTTCGCTGGACACAATAACATTGAATTCACCCTCCATAAGCCATGGTTCACCTCGTTGGGGGGTCAAGGGTGCTAATTGATTCCACAAACATTTACATTTTGATACGCAAGGACTAGCATACACAACCATAAACAAAAAAATAAAAATAAAAAAATCACACCTTGCCTTAGATATCGACAATGAATGAACTTAGCATTAATTTCCACAACATTAACCATCATTATATCCTTCCATAAGATTCAAATGCCACCCGAAAACCCCTTTGTTTCTAATTTGTATGAAAAGCCATAATTAGTTTTCTAGATAAACGCATCGGCTTTATTCCCACTAACTCTTGTTTTCAGTAAAATAAGAATATCTGATTTCTATATCTGCAACATATATGTTTTTTTAAAATAACACCGAATTTGGAGCTAGCAACTCCTAAACAATTCCAACAGATAATCTTAATACCATAAAAAGAAATAATTACAGGGAACCGCTCACTGCCTAGCCAATAACCCACCAACTCCGGGGACATCCACACCACCATGTTCGACTATTACTATTTGGTTCAATGGTTCCTCCCCAACCGGTCTTCCACTCATTGAATCTATGCCCGCATCACCATTCTCCATTTCCGTCACTTCCATATGGACCTCAAAATTATTTTCTGATCCAGGACCTCTACTCGCATTTGAGAGAGATTCCACCCATTCAGCCAAAACGGGTTTAGAAGGCCATTTATGCTCCACCCTTCTCAATTTCGATAGCTGTGTGACAATTATTTGAAAGACTTGATTTTTTCTCAATTATAATAGAAGCAATATCTTCTTGGCCCACCAGCTTTGAACCATTCGGCCCATTTATGGAGCCCTACATACAACCATCCAACTTCTCAATCCTATGCGCACCACTTGGCCCAGCTTCCGTTTGACCCACATTTTTGGAATTATTAAAATCCCTCACCCCATCAATTTTTGCAGCCCCTTTGTTTCGCACGACACTTCCCCCTTTTTCCTTGCTTTAATTCTCCTTTACTGCCAACTTTCCATTTCCATCATATTTAAATGCCTCAATCTCCTCCCGTAAAATCTCACCAGATTCGTCCAATCTTGGCTCCTCAAGATCCATCAAGGCATCAAAATGAGTATTTCACGTTCCTAATTTTTTGCCTAAAAGGTTCTTGCCAAGTTTATTTGTTGTCGCTTGTTTAGCTAGTCGTTGTTTCTGACCAGGAGCCTGCATCCAAGGGCCAAAACAATTTTGGTCAGCTGCCAATTTCTCACCCAACGACGGAGTCAACTGGGAATCACTCACAGTATGCTGTTCTTCCACCCTATCCTCTACTATTGACGAGCATTCATCTTACCCGTGGCCATAGCATCTACACTTGTAGCAAATCGAAGGAAGCCTCTCATACTCAACACAAAATGAGGTACCATCAATTCCACAAATACTTTCAATGGTTTCATCAAATCCACCACCACGGCAAACCTCGCAAATTTCCCTCGTTTCCCAACTGTTGTATTATAATTAACCTTCACCACTTTCCCTAGTGTCCCTACTATGAGACGCAACAACTTCTTATTGTAGAACTTGTAACACGACGATTTTTGAAGGGTGTTTCTCCTTCGTAAAGAAGTCACGGCTCCAAGGCTAAACCGTAAGATAGTTACCATAGACTACCCAAGGTCCCTTTGTTAGAGCTTTGGTGTAATCTTGATACACAACAAACTTCACAAGGTAGTAGTCACTATCGATATCAATAACTTGGGACGAACCCATAGGCTTCCAAAGAATTTGAATTATGTTAAATAGTGCTTTATAACCGATCGACTCCATGTTCCTATCCAGTATTTCCTGTACTCGATCGGAGAACATCTCTGGATAATGGCCATCCAAAGAGACTTTGACATCCCCTTCCAAAATCTCATAACCGTCATTCTCTAACCCTTCATCTACACCAATGCCCCCAACATTCGCCATTAGCTTCTATTTGAATGGCACTTTCCCAGTGTCCTCCACAGACAACTCTTTTGGAGGGAACTCCTTCCAATTCTTGTTTCGCACTTTCTTGGTTGCCCGTTCAATCCCTGACGGGATCGGCGAGCTAGGACGTTCAAGGGTCAATGAAATTGCAGCAGCTGAATTCACCGTTGACATGTGGAAATTTTTTTTTGATTAATTAATCTTATTACTAATACTATGCTCAGCTTTCCTTTGGGTGCTTTTGCTATTATTTCTGCCCTATCTCCAATGCCTCCAACCTGACCAAATCAATTAATTTAACATTATCTGATTCTCTTGTTATTATGCCTTTAACGGACTAAATTATTACTAAGGTTATCGAAATTCTATTAACTATTGAATAATTAATAGGTAAATTTTGTAAATAAAATATTAATAATTGTAAATTATATACTTGATTAGTAAACTATTCATCAGGTTTGATTTGATAATCTAATTACCATAATGATATTTAAAACCATAATTAAGGACATTAAAATTTTTGATCAAATTGTCAGTAGTCAATGAGATGACAATATAACATATATAAGATTTTACATGACATTTTATATGGATATAATATAATGATGGTTATCTTAAACATATTTTTATAAAAATATTAAATAAATTTAATACATTATGAATTGATAAGATCACATGCATGGTATATGTAATACTTTTCCACCTAAAGTCAAAATCAAGAAACTAACACTTTATATTTTTCAATCGCAAATTGAAAAGAAAAGAACTTTAATTTTGACATTAAATTTTGATATGAATCCATAAAAGGTTTTGATGTAGAAACTAATCGTCAGATGCAATGTGGACTAAAGCTACATTCTTCGGTGTAAAAGGGATCCTTTGGATATTACCATTGCTTAAAGAGTAGAGTGTAGTAGTTTAAGTTTTGGTTTTTTAAGCCCTTAAAAGTTCAGAAGAAAGAAGACGAATTACAAAGCAAGCGTTAAGACAACCCGGTCATTGTGTCAATATTTTGGGATTTTATGTCTCAGTTTTTATTTTCACGTGTAAAAGCTAGTAGTGGGATTATCCATTAGCTTGTTTTAGCTCATGTAAAATGTCACCTGTAATAGTGACCATTTCGTCTTTTAACTACTAAGATTGCCTACGTAAAGGACACCATATCTACTTGGTGGAACTCAACTTCTTTCAAGAAAGAATTAAAAGAACTTTTCACTTACAAAAAATATGTATGAGAAAAACTTCCTTGGTTGCTCACTCCCATCAGTTTTTAGCTATTCATTCCTGGTAAGCAATGACATGATACGAGTCATATGCTCTGCAACTCAACATAATAAAATTGATTGCCATTGCTCCACAAAGTCATGACAACATTGCATCACAAAACTCAGGCTTTGAGTAAACCATGTCATCAAAAGAACATTGGATAACATAAAGGCATTGTAAATTAATTAAATGCATACAAAAATTGATAATAAAAAAATTTCAGTTAGATTTATGAACTACAAGTGGATTTGATATCTTTATCATTTAAAAAGAAAATTTTATTGAAAAAAGGTATAAAGGTAAATATATATATATATTTACACAGCAAGTGAATCCCTCAAATGTAGTAGAACCATAAATTTAACATATCTTAATCATTCACCAAACTTTACTCTTAAAAGCAAAGCTAATAATTACCTTGTCCAACTGCCGGCACTTGAGTAGTAATCAAAACTCCCCTCAAACACCTAGATGACATAGATTCAAATATTATTATTATTATTCCCATCCTTGCCTCCAATATTGTATTGATTAAAAAAGGAAAAAAGAAAGTCCACACTGATTCTGCGAGATACTAGCAAACTGAGTTTGAGAAAATTACTATCTCAAGTAACCTGCTTTATCATTGGCTTAAAGAACGCATTAATATAGATGTCGACACCTGTGAATCAAACATTCTCCCCGCTGTTATTGGCTTTATTTAACAAGATTGAACTCAAGAAAAGGACCAAGAATTAATAAAATGGCTGTATTTCTGGTTTGAGCCATTTCATCAAACATTATGTCATATAGTCCCAAAATTTTTAGTATGAATGTCTTTCCAGGAACTGAAAGCATAAATGATAAAACCATCATTACTTTTAATTCAGAAATACGTAATTAATTCATCTTGAAAATAATTTGAAAAAGGAAAAATAAGAGGCAAAAGAATGTGTACTGTGTCACCCTCCAATAATTTACAGAGGTGCGTGATTGAAGTTCATCAGTAAGCATTCTTCACTGTGTGGTCACGCTTTTTGCAAGATTCCGAGGCTGGTCAACATTGTATCCCCTTAACACAGTGAGATGATACGCAAGTAACTGCACCAAAATATGCAAAGTTTATGGTTGATCAACATATTAAGACTAAAAAATTTGCCTTAACAACGAGAGCTTTGCAATGGGTACCCTAAACACATATACCTTGCAATAGCCAACTACTATATTTATTTTAATATATTTTTATTCATAAACATTTTATTATTAATGTAATAATTAACTATACATATGTAAGAACATAAAGGAATGAAGTTGTCTTGTCACTTACAGAATGCATAACGCCCATGATTCAAGTATAGTTAACTAACATACATTATACAGTAAACTGCAAACTTCATGATAAGCAAACAAGCTAAAATAATTATGAGAATGATACCTGACATGGAACTATATTAACCACAGGTTGAAGACAGTCCTCAACCTGAGGAACTTCAATTACTCGACAGCCGCCTCCAGGACACACTGATGCAGCATCTCCTTTTGAACACATTACTATCAAGCGTCCTTTCCGGGCACGTAGCTGCTGAATAACTGACTGCTGCTTACTATTGGCAATCATGAGATGTCAGTGCCAAACAATTTGATGGACTAAGATAATATAATTTCTCCCAAATAATAACCAAACAAACCTGAAGCAAGCATCACGGGTAGCAATCACAACAATAGGAAGATTTTCATCAACTAATGCCAAGGGACCATGCTTCATTTCACCAGCAAGTATCCCCTCACTATGCATAAGTGCAACTTCCTTCACTTTTAGAGCACCTTCCAAAGCAGTTGCATAATTGTATCCTCTCCCGAAGACAAGAAGCGACTGTTCAGCAATCAATAGCTTTGCAAGATCCTTCATTTCCTGGTCAAGCTTCAGTACCTCTCTGATTTTATCTGTAAAATCAGAATATAACACAAAATTAGACAGCCACAAAAGGGAAGTGAAAAGGGGGACATCATAATAAAAGAAATAAAACAAAAGCATAGTAAAAGGGGCAAGATTTTAGACTAACTTGGCAGGTCAAATAAACCATCTATTATAGCCTCCCTCCTCTCTTGCTTAGAAATTGTGTCACCTCCAATTGCCAAAGCTAACATGGCCATCACAACTATTTGACTTGTATATGCCTATCAAAAACAGCATGAGTTTTTTTGACTAATATACAAACGGACAAAGATTCCTTGATCCTGTATTTACCTTGGTACTTGCAACACCAATCTCACAACCAGCATTTATATGAACCCCGCAGTGTGTATTCCGAGCTATTACACTCCCAACAGTATTTGTGATGCCAACACATAGTGCACCATTTTCCAGCGTATACTCTAGAGCAAGCAATGTATCAGCCGTTTCACCAGATTGACTGACAAAAACTGCCGTATCCTCTCTGTATATAGGACCTTGCCGATCTAATAGATCACTAGCAATTTCCATTGTAACAGGCACCCCTAATCTTCCACATAAATCAAACAAGAAGTTGAAAATGAACATAAGAAATTTTAAGGTGTGCAGAATTATAATTCCCAGACAAATAGCAGTTACCTGAGAGTTCTTCCAAGATGGGTCTAGCAGCTAGAGCAGCATTGTAACTCGTACCACAACCAATAAATACAATCCTTCGGCTCCGCCTAATTGTTTTAAGGTGATCCTTCAGTCCACCCAAAAGAACAGTCTTAGCCTTGCAGGAACCTCCACGTAGAAGCCTCCCTCTCATGGTAGTTGTCAGAGATTCTGGCTGTTCATGAATTTCTTTCTGCATATAATGCTTGTATTTTCCCTTATTTATTTGCTCAACCTCCATTTCAAGAATAGATAATGCACGTTGCACTGATGCAGGCCTATCAGAAAGACTATCACCATTTCTTCCTTTGTCATTATTAAATTTTAGGATTGATACACCTCCTTCCTGAAGAACCCAAGTATCATGAGGGGAAAAATGATTTAACAGACCGCCACTTTCGAAATTAATCAATGCGAAAGAAAAGAAAAGAAAAGAAAAGAAAAAGTAGTATATCACAAGTTAACTATGATTCTGTGAAGAAAAGATGATGAACTCAAGAGCTGCATAGTTTTACACCTCAGGGCAGAACTTAGCAAAATAAAACAGAAAAAGGAGCTGTAAAGGCCTGTTTACTCCGAAATAAAATGTTAATGAGCATACTTGAATATTCCCATTCAAGACGATAGAATGGGATCAAAGTAAAATGTCATTCACTGATCAAATTCAATGTTATATATGTTAATGGGACATCCTAGAGCAGAAGACTTGAATTATTTTTTTAATATTTTATTATTTCAATTTTATTTATTTATTAAGTATTAGATATATTATGGATGGCTACAATTATTAGTTATTTGTAGAGTTTAAAACTAAGGGCAGGAATAGAGCTTTTTTGCAAGAAAGCCTAGTAACTTTGTTTGCAAGAAAGCCTCGTATAAATAAGTTATAAACTTTACAGCCAGCATTATTGTTCTTATTATTTTTCTCCGAAATAATATAAAGAAACTAGAGATTTTCTATAACCCTACGTTTTCTACATAGTTCCAACTTCTTTCTACTAATTTTTCAACCATACTTCTCCTTTTTTAGTGCTGATTTTCACCTAAACCACACCAGAAAGAAAATTGGTCAGGACATCACTTGCACCCTATTGACAGCTAGGTTAATCATCTGCAAGACAATGATAATTGGCAGTGGATCTAAAGTGCTTAATGCTAAATTTCATTTACTCACCACGGGAAGCCTCCTAGTGATTTGGTTGGAAATTTCATAAATTTGAAGCCATGTACGGATGTGCATTGAACCAACATGTGTATAACTTGTATGATTTTAAATTAAATCAACAATTTATTTAGAGTCGATTTATAGAAAGCACCTTATTCAATTGGAAACTCTGGTGTGCGTTAATTAAAAGGGGGAATGCCTACCAAAATAGGCTCACAACCATAAGCCGTGTATCTCAAACATTCCAATAAAAATCAGACCAACCCTGCATAGCATTTATTATTGGAAACCTTATATGTTATAGAAAAGGTGTAGGGTAGAAAGAGATGGTACATTTGGGATCAAATTGAAAAGAAGAAGAAGAAGAAGAAGAAGAAGAAGAAGAGATGCATATTGAAAATAATTGCAGAGTAGAACATGAAAGAGTTGCAAGATATACCAAGTATAAAAAGACAAAAAGGATAAAAGGAATACTTGCAACTTATCCAAAAGATGAAATGTACCTTAAGATGAACTACTTCACCATCCTCGATGACCAGAACTTTCTTTGTGTGTTCAATGATTGCATTTGCATCACTTGATAAGAAAAGTTCCTTAGGATTGCCATTTTTTGAGAGAAATTTAGCATCATGAAATGCTGATCCATTGCAGACGTCATCATTTAATTCCTGAGAGAAAGCAATTTCTTAAATAAAAACAATCTGGAAGACAAAGGAATAGGCAACCAAAAGTAACTAGAAAGTTTATGCACTGAATTTGTAACCTTGTATAATTTATACATAAAACCATAACCCGTTAAAACTACAAACAGTAAATGGTCAAAAAAGCAAGCAAAAACTTTATAAATGCTTGCACTATAGCAAGAAATTTTATACTTCAGTAGAGAAGGGTGGAGAGAAGAAATTACACTGCATAATGCAGGCACCTCTTGAAAATTAATCTCCATATGAAGATATGGAATCCAACTTTATAATCACAATAATTAGCTTTTATATTCATGTATTTGACAGAGAAAAAGTCAAAGACAGTCATTCCTCCCTATACTTCCCTATGTTACTCACTTCTACCAATTTGTTAGGCAATGACACATAAAATTTGTTCCTACAGTCAGTAAGGTTGGATCAAAAGACTATCAACAGCAAAAGCATAAAATCCAATCCTTCAAACTTCTTTACAGATGGACCTTTCAATTGCTCTGGCCCAAAGATAAAAATACTTGTTGCCTTAAATACTAAGTCAGTAAGGGGCATAACAAAGTAATAATCCAGCAATGTCTACTAAGTTTTCCCCCCCTTTATCATACTTGATCAAAATTCATATCTCCATAATACTTGCTTAGAAATTTTTATAGGATTTTAAAATATTAAGAAGACAAAATCATTTACCCTGATGTAGCACAAAAGGAATCCAAAATACTTGTCACCCATAAATTAACTTTAATACTAAAGCAAAGCTTCTAGATATGTTCTATATCCTAAGTGCAGTAATTAATCCTCAAAAAGCATTACAATCGATGATACTTGAAGTAAAATGATTTTCAATAAGTCGATAATACTAGTGAAGGAACATTACAACTAAATCAGAGAGCAAATAGAAGACAAATTATCTACTAAAAGTTTGGTAAATAGAACACTACAAAACAAGCAAAAGCAAATGGACAAATAAACTGAATATGAAGATTTCAGTAGAGTAGTGGTTAATCAAAAGCACAAAATGCCACCTACCAAGAAACTTTATACGCAAAAAGTTATATATTTATAATGTATTCTTTGGAGCAGAAATCAATGATATAAGAGGCTTGAATCATGATCATACTTACTTTGACACCTAAGAGCAATGGACTACCACGCTTGCAAGCAATAAGCTCATTTGGATAATGCCGACTTTTGAAAATGAGGGCATAAGCTCCCTCAAGATGCCTCATAACTTCAAGTACTACTTGACTGAATGTGACAGTCTGGTCACCTGCAGAACAGATATAAACACTATAAGTGCATTTGATTTGAAATTTCTCTTCAAACATGAGAACAAAAAGCATTTTCTGTAAGAAAATAGACTAGTTGCAATAATGTACTTGGAAAACAATGAAGGCAAAAGGCAACAATACACAATAAATGCCCTGATTAATATAATGTGCAGTGATGGTAATAGAAAACCAGGCCATTGATCTGACATCAAGTCAGTGTTTCAATCTCATTATTTAAACTAGATATTATGAAAAGTTTCAGTGGCTTTTCATGATTAAATGAAATATCATGAAAGATTTGGAACTGAATATTGTTATTCTTGAGATGGTGGCATGATGGTCATGCAAATAGTTATCAAACATTGAGAATCAGTAAGGAGGAAAGAAACCTTATGCAGACCACATAACAGTAACTCAAACAACCCTTAAAGTAGTGGTGAAAGAGTTACAGATTGGAAAAAGGATAACCCTCAAGTTGTACTAACTCAATATAAAAGCAAAAGGCCATTTAAGTCCCCTTAAATGGGTACTCATTCTCAAGAAAGCGTTTAGGTGAAAAATTGTTTATTCAGAATAAAACAAGCCACTCAAAGAAGCTTTGGTAGTATGGAAAATCAGAAGAAGAGGATAAAAGAATGGCAACAAAACATAGATTTTGTTCCTTTCATGAATTGTTGTTTCAATGTTGTGTTGTCCTTTCTGCTGTTCTATGACTGCTGTATGCTAACTGCTGTATATGAATGCGTAACATGACCCATGTCCCGCTTATGCTCAATTTCTTTGACTATGCTTTTTCCAACAACCTCTTCCAAGCCATTTTCAGAATTTGATGCATCCTAGCCTACCTATGTGCCGCAAGAGACAAAAAGTCTAGTTTAACATTGAAGTTTGCAGAACTCCTAGGCTGAAATATATTAGTACTTAGATTGTACAGGTATATTATTAAGTCCATGGCCAGCAGTTTCAAAAAGAATCATCCAGTGAGAATTAGATTTTCTAGCCTTCTTATACTACATCTCTCATGCTTGAGCTCACCAATGACATTTGCAATTAGAGGAGATCAAGCTACTATAATACTATTATAGTCATGGTCTACCAAACCATTATAATTATTAATTTACACGCTAGCATAGCAGCAGAAACTAGGCAAAGACCAATGCACTTGTTATTGCATATCACATGCATAAGGATTAAGGGAAACTCTTATGTGCTAGACACTTCCAATGCCTAAGGTACAAGGCAGAAAAGAAGTGCAATGTAACCAGGTACTGGGACTAAATATAAGTGAAAAAACAAGGTGTTAGGAATTTGCACAAATTGCAAGATTGCAAAGCGATAATCATTATTGAAAAATATATTACCTTCTTCATTTGCTTTGTCAAAGACAAATTTGGCAAGCTTTGGTATTACTTCTGTGTCTGTTTCAGATTCAAAAGTGAATCCATGTCGAACAAGGGTCTCTTTCAAAACCTGAAAATACAAATAGATCTCAAAATTAGCATACATTCAAAAATATTAAAGTGTGGTTTTAGGGCAAAAAGTTGAGAACAAAATTAAGGTTTTAGAAATAGGAACTTAGGACAGAAAACTAAGAGAAAGCTTAGGGCAAAGGGCTTCAATTTTCTGCATATAATAACATCCTGAAAAATTCAACACAAGTTATAGGGAAAGCATACCACCAAATATGGTTTAATTGATAGGATTCTTGATTAAAGAGATCTCTTTATTAAAACTTAACAAAACAAAATCAAATTCCCTAACCTAGCTCCAAATCACTAATTGACAGCTCTAAGTTCCTTACTGTCGGGATTGTGTTTATTATCCAGGTCAATGATGTTTTATCCCATAATACAATCCCTCTCGAGTTGGTGCATCGATATCCATCAGGCCCAACTTGCTAATGGGAAACTCAAAGTTCGGTTTGATCAAACCCTTTGTAAGAATATCTGCCACTTGTTGTGATGTAGGGACAAACGGCATACAACCTGTTCAAGCTTTCAACTTTTTCCTTTATGAAATGCTTATCAATCTCAACACGTTTCTTCTGTCATGTTGGACTGAATAGTGGGAAATACCGGTGGCTACCTTATTGTCCTAGTACAACTTCCACACACAAACTTTTTTAGTTTAAATACCCTTCCGTATTTTCTTTCAGAACATGGGGTGGATCCATGTAAACTTCTTCCAAGTCATCATTGAGGAATGCATTCTTCACATCTACTTATTGAAGCTACCAATCAAGGTTGGCTGCAATTGATAGCACTCTTATTGTATCCAGTTTTGCTATGTGGAATGCCCTATGTTTTAGTAAACCTTTTAACTACTTAGTGTGCTTTGTATCTTTCAAGGGACCCATATGATCTGTACTTTGTCACGTACAACCATTTGTAGCCAACCGTCTTCTTTTCTCCATTACCTCCCATGTCCCATTTTTCTCAAGAGTGTTCATTTCCTCAAGAATAGCTTTTGGAATCTCCACATTAGACAATTGGCTACAAATGGGTGTTTCCTATAAATTATCCGGTACGTTGGCGATAGCTTTTTATAAGATATTGAGTTTTGAATCTCCACACTAGACAAATGTGAAGAGACCATAGAGACCGTTGATGATAACTTTTTATAGGATACAGAGTTTGACACAAGATACTTGACACAAATTCTGGTAGCTTTCTGTTTTACAATGGGAATATCAAGATCAGAAATGCTAGGCTCAGGATGAACTGACTTAAAATTAGGTAAACTCGTAAACAGTCTGAAGTAAGGACTCTTGATAGTTTTGAGATGTTTCTGTCTCATTCTTCTTTGACCCAGGTTCCTCCTACAACAAAGATCAAGTTCTTTTGTACTTTTTTCTCCACTTCTCATTTCTAGAGATGTCATCACATGGCGCTATAGAATTGGAATCCAAATTTTCCTTAGTTAAATCACTTACTTCAATATTTATTAAAAAACTTGGGTGATTAGTCATGGTAGTGTTTTTAGTTTGAACAATATTAAAAAAAAAAAAAAAACTTAAATCTTCATCTTTTGTCTCCTTAAATGGTGTAGACTCAAAAAGTGATATCCGTTGTGACAAATATCTTTTTTCAACCTGGATCATAACATTTGTATATTTTTTTATATAGAGCATAGCCTACAGAAACACATTTCCTAGCACGGGCATCTAACTTCACATGGTTTTGATCCTTTATATGAACAAAGGCAGTATAGCCAAACACTTTGAACGATAGATCTGAGGTCAACCTAGAAGTAGGAAAATAATCTTTTAGAACACTTAGAGGCGTATGAAAATTCAAGATTTCAGTAGGCATACGGTTTATCAAGTATGTAGCAATCAAAAGAGCTTCTCTCCTAAGATATTTAGGAACTCTATTAGTAAAGAAAATGACCTAATGACCTTCAAAAGGTGTTTATTTTTTCTTTGAACTATGCCATTTGCTGGGGTTTTCAGTGCATGAGCTTTGATCTACCATACCTTTCTCCGAGAAGAAATCCCATAATACCTGAATAAAATAATCTCTACCATTATCACTTTTAGAATTTTTTATATTTTCCTAAAGTTGTATCTCTATCATTGTGAAAAAATGATTAAAGACACCTTTTACTTCAGATTTATCCCTAAGTATGCCCAACTAAGTTGAGTATGATCATAAATAAAAGTAACAAACCATTTTTTCCCAGACATGGTCAAAACCCTAGGTGGTTCCTAAACATAACTAATTAGCATAATTGAACAGTGATATTTAGCCAATTCACAAATCTCACACTAAAATGAAGAGACTTTTTAAAAAAAAAATTAGGAAGAAAATGTTTTAAATGATAAAAACTTGGATGTCCTAATCTATAATGCCAATGCATAATGTCGGATAAGGTAATAATATGTGAGTGTTTGAATTTTGGTAAAATGTTGAAAATAAGTGTTTAGTTGTTGTGAGTAGTAAATTAGATATATATTTTTTAATTCTTAATTTTTAAATAGTTAGTTACTGATAAGATTACTTAATTTGATAAGGTTTAAGGTGTGTATATATGAGAGATTGTAAAAGCATTTTTTTCAGTACTGAATGAAGAATTTCTATAGATAAATTTTCTACACAATATCAGATATCATTGGTTCTTTCCTGAGTAAATTCTTTTCCCTTCTAATTTCTTTTTTCTACTGGTAGAATTCCTATCCCTTTGTTCCTCTTCTTCCAAAGCCCTCTCTTTCCCTTTGCTATTACTATTCTAAGAAATTATGTTAAGTTCCACTGAAACTAGCCATGCCACGGGCACTACCATGATCCAACCCACTATAGCTTCAATCACTGAAGAGTTGCAAAACATTCGACCTGCTTATTGATTGAATGGTGAGAATCATATGAAATGGTCACAATTGGTTCGTACATTCTTGAAGAGTTGAGGGAAATTGAGTCACATGTTGGGCAAAGGCCACCCAAAAGATCCTAAATTCCAAGCATAGTATGAACAAGACTCCATGGTGATGTCCTGTTATAGAATTCGATGCTTCTAGAGATTAGTGATTCATGTATGTTTCTTCCTTTTGCCAAAGGAAATTTGGGATGCTATTAAGCAGACCTATTCCAAGATCAATGACGTTGCACAAATATATGAAATTAAGACAAACATTTCAGCAACCAAATAAAGGAATTGATCTGTTATAGGATATTTGAGTCTCTTGCAAGGTTTATTGTAGGAACTAGACCACTATCAAAGCATAAAGATGAGTTGTGGTGAGGATGTTGCAAGAACAGAGGGAGAAGATTAAGGTAGAGAAAATGAGCGCTAGTGGTACATTCAAACATAACTGGACAGATATCTATCAATCCATCTATCAGTTGCTTACCTTATACACATGTAATATTTTATCCTCTAAAATAAAATGTTAAATAATCAACAATTGCAGTATAGAAGCCTAGGTTGCAAATTCATCAAGAATGCATAAGAGAGTTTAGGTAAGAAAATGAGAAACATCGTCACTAAAAATTTAAGCAAACCTCATAATTAGTGATAACACCATTGTGAACAACCAAGAAGTCATTCCCAGAGCCAGAAGTCTGAGGATGACTATTCCTTGGAGCAGGCACCCCATGGGTAGCCCATCTGGTGTGTGCTATACCAGCATGGGTAGTAAAGGATTCCTCCAAGTTCAACTCTGTTGCAGCTACCTCTGAAAGTACCAAAACCACCATTAATTCAACCACTAAGCCTATGGAAACACAATTAAATAAATAAAAGTGGCCATTGGAGGCAAACAAGTCTTTTTCTTTTTCTTCTTCTTCTTCGTCTTCTTTCTAATATTAACATACTACAGATAAAGAACATAAGAGAACTACAGCTTTTTCACTCAAAATGAATTCTTCTCATAAAAAGTGATAATTAAATTGTGAGAAACAATTAAAATAACATTTTGATTCACTGATAAACAAGTCATATACTTCCATTATAAGATATGCTGCTGCAATGAATGTATAATATGTTCCAAGAATTATTAAAATAAAAATACAAGTAAAAATAAATTGAACTATTTAATTAATTAACTTACATTTCAGCTTCAGCTAACCCCGTGGAAATTAAAGTAATAATAATTAACGATATGTATATGAAGGATCAACTTACACATTTACACATTTTCATAACTTTGTATATAATTAACAATTTTAACAATCCAACTGTTATACTTAATAGTCTATTCATGTAGATGAATTGAGCTTTGAGTAAATTACAAATTTATAACTATTTTTGAATTGTAAAACATTCAACCCTTAAATATATACAAATAAAAGATAATATTTTCAATCAATGATACGGGAGAGATATATCAAATCCATTTTTAGAGTAGAATTATAATGATCGAATAGGTAAAATATAATTCATAAAAAGTGATGTATGTATATAAACTAATTACAATAAGAGCCTCCCTTCCTGCTCTTTACTTTTCCTTTAAGTTGCTACCACTACTGGACCCACCAAACCTGGTCTTGTAAGCCTAACTTGACCCGACTCGGCACTGAGAAAAGGACGAATTTAATATAACCGATTAAGAAGCAAGTAGAACAAGGTTGTCTGCACAAGCCGACAGGCCGACACGGTTAAGAACTCAGGCTGAGTCCTTTTTTCTTAGAACCGAGAAAATCCGAAAAATCAGAACTCTGAAAGAGAAATCGAAGAGTTAATAGGTTACCTTGGTAAACGGATTTGACGAGGGACTCGATGTTGCCTTCCTGGCGGAAAACGAGAGGGGAAGAAGAGAGAGAATTGATGGAGGATGGTTGAGGGGTGTTTGGATTGCGAGAAACTGAGAAGTAGTCATCGATGGAAATTCCAGCGGAATCGTAGCCTCGATACTCGAGACGACGAAGGCCATTGAAGAGAACTTGAAGAATATACCTTCTTTCTCTGTTAACGTTGTAATTCAAATACGCAAATATTCCACACATTTCCTTTACTCAAATTTTCCAATTGGAGAAATAAATCAAAATTCTGAGGAAAGAAGGACAAAAATGTTCTGGGTTCTGATTCGATCTTTGTTCCCCTCAGTTTTTCTGGGAGAGATCAGATGCATATAATTTTGACTTTTGACTTTTGACTTTTGACTTTTGACTTTTGACTTTTGCTCTTTTGATTTTTTCTAAACTATCAAAACAGTTAACATTTTATCAAGTTATATTTTAATCATTTATTTTTAAAATATTACATTTTAATCACTTATATTATTACACTGAGTTGTTAATTGCCGTTAATGGTACAAGATAAATTAACCAGACACGTTAAATAATTATTTAGAACAAAATTTTAAGTTAATTTGTATAAATGGTCCCTTATTTGTTCATTTTAAGTAATTTAATTTTTTTCTTTTATGTTTTTTAACTTTACTTTTTTTTATTTTCCATTATCTTTTGTTTTTCCTTCTGTTTTCTTACCTTTTTTGTTTTTTTAACGTAATTTTTCTATATTTTTCATTTGCTAAATCTAGTTCTTGTACTTTTATTTTTTTAAACAATTTAATTTTTTTTTAGTGAGGCGAGTTTGTAGACTAGTTTCAACAAATGAAAAACATAAAAAAAAAACTACATTAAAGGAAATGAAGAAGGGAGGAAAACAGAGGGAGAAGCAGAAGAGAATAAAAAAAATGAAAGTTAAAAAGAACATAAAAGAAAAATTAAATTACTCAAAATAAAAAAATATAGGAACGAATTATAGAATTTAACATAAAATTTTTGTTCTAAATAATTATTTAACGTCATGTTAACTTATCTTGTACCATTAACGGCAGTTAACGACTCAGTGCAATAATGTAAGTGACTAAAATGTAACATTTTAAAAATAAATGACTAAAATATAACTTGATAAAACATGCCACATTAGCTTACCATTACACTGTTAATGGCAATTAACGGCTTAGTGACTAAAACGTAACATTTCAAATATAAGTGACTAAAATGTAATTTGAGATAAATAAAAGTAATTATTTTGGGAGTTTACCCAAAAATAATTTGGGATTATTTGATTAGCAGAAACGGCATAGTTGTTATTTTGTTCAGAAGTCAGGGTTAATTTTTTTCTTAAGCTAGTAACCATTTTCGTTTTATCTATTTTTGGCAAATTGCCTCTGACGGTTCTGTGACGAGGGCTAAACTCTAGTCGACTTTTGGCAAACCGTTTTATATTAAACGCGCTCTTCTCCCATCTTTGTTTTTTTTTTTTTGGATCTATTAAAATAGTCACTTTTATTTACTTCAGATTATATTTTAGTCATTTATGTTTAAAATATTACGTTTTAGTCACTAACGTTATCGTATTGTAACATTTTAGTCACTAAGCTGTTAATTGTCGTTAACGGTGTAATGACAAGCTAATGTAGCACGCTAAATCATCATTTCAAACAAAAATTTTAAGTTAATTTATACATCCGATCCTCATATTTTTTTGTTTTGAGCAATTTAAAATTTTCTTTTATATTCTTTTAACTTTCCTTTTTTTTCTTTATTTTTCATTCTCTTCTACTTCTCCCTCTGTTTTTCTCCCTTCTCTATTTCTTTTAATGTAGTTTTTCTATGTTTGTCATTTGTTAAAACTAGTCCCTATACCTTCATTTTTTTGAACAATTTAATTTTTTTCGAGTGAGGCAAGCTTGTAGACTAATTTTAACAAATGAAAAATATAGAAAAACTACATTAAAAGAAATGAAGAAGGTAGGAAAACAAAGGGAGGAGCAGAAGAGAATGGAAAATAAAGAAAAAAGTTAAAAGAACATAAAAGAAAAAAAATTAAATTGCTCAAAATGAAAAAAATATAAAGACTAATTGTAAAATTTAACCTAAAATATTCGTTTAAAATTATGATTTAACGTGTCATATCAGCTTACCGTTACACCGTTAACGGTAATAAATGGTTCAGTGACTAAAATGTTACAACACGATAACGTAATTGACTAAAACGTAACATTTCAAATATAAGTGATAAAAATGTAACATGAGGCAAACAAAAGTGACTATTTTAATAGTTTATCCTTCTTTTTAATGCATATTGTTTCAAGTGTTATTAATAAACAGATTATTTTCAAGTTTTTAAGTTTTATATTTTATTTTTTTCCTGTTTTTAATTAATAATTTCTTTATTTATATAGACAAAATAATAAATATAAATATGTAGTTGTATAATGAAAAATATTTTATATATATCATTACCGTTAAATGTATTTTATTTTTAAACACATCAACTAATTTTTTTGTATATCGCTTTTATATGTCAAATATTTATTTTGTCCATTATAAGTATGGCAAATTCTAATATTATAAAATTAAACCTATATTGTGGGTACGTAAATTCTAATATAAAATTAATTAATTATTTTCAATATCATTATTTTCAATAAATATAATTTTTATATGTGAAATATTTATTTTTTCACCTACATTGTGGGTATGGTAAATTTTAATATTATAAAATTTGAATTAATTATTTCAAATATAATTATTTTTATAAATATAATTTTATATGTCAAATATTTATTTTTTCCCATTACATTGTGGGTATAGTAAATTTTAATATTATAAAATCAAATAATTATTTTGAATGCCATTATTATTTTTATATGTAAAATAATTCAAAATTTATTTCAAATATCATTATTTAATTTTATAATATTAGAATCTACTATATCCACAATGGAATATTAAATATTTCACTTACAAAAATTATATTTACTAAAAGAATAATATTTGAAATAATTATTTGATTTTCTAATATTAGAATTTATCATACCCACGATGTACGTGAAAAAAAATACTCCACATATAAAAATGACATATAAAGAAAATAGATATAACACCCCTTACGCGTATCTGTCGCCGGAATAGAGTACGAGGCATTACCGAGAAGCACGAAACACTTACAGATAATTTAAATACATTTTCATAACAATTTGTTTCGATTTCATACTATTTCATATTTAAGCTTTATTCACTAAAGTATTTGAAATATCATCTTTATGCAAATAGCACACATGAGGTACATAATTCTATAATTATGAATGAACACCTTTATCAAACATATTTCATGTTTTTATATATATCATAGTTTCATATTTCCATGTATCAATTACCATCACTTCCTCGTATTTCAGACAAATACGTGTAACAATTCATAAATATGCAATTCATTAACTCTTCCTACCAATTACGATTTAAATTGCCAAATCACTTATTGAGCCCAATTTCAATGTTCATGTAGCACCCCAAACCCAGCCCAGAAGTTATGGTCGGATCCGGCATGCCACATCAAAACGTTAAAAAAATTTCCATTCTAAGTCCGTAAAATCGTACTTGATGTTCAAAAGATTAATTCATTAAGGGTTAAAGTGAATGGAAGTCGGCACCGTAGGAAACCGGAAAAGATGTGGTGAGTCCATCGGATCGCTTAAGTACCAAGCTCCCTTCGGATCCAATCCTAGACATGCATACCGCCATTGCCACACCTTAACGTCATGGATATTTCTAGGAAACCGATTCGATTAAGTCATTTTTAGGAAAAGTGATTAATTTTGGAAAATACTTTCATTATGGAAGCTTTGCTTGTTGTCGTGTTATTTTGAAATCAATCTGTTGTTTTTGAAAACGCGCCTAAAGCTATCCAATTTCAACAGTTAAAATAAGTATTACCTATCTTAGTAATACATATTAAAACCATCAAAAATAAATAAGCGGCCTTATTACATTTAAAACCCCAAAACCTCAAACATAATTAAAAGGATGTCCAGTTCACGTAAGAAAATCAAACTTTCGAACGGTGGCCACTCCGAATTCCTCACGACTCCAAGCCCACTATGGTTGGGGATTTCTGCGTGGATGAAAATAAAAGGGTGAGTTTGGGGAAACTCAGTGTGTAAGGAAAACCCATTCAAAGCCCAAGTCACTCAAGCCTATTGGGCCAAAGCCCATTCAGTAATATGATGATATCGGGCGAGCCCTTTTCTCGACATAATAAACCGGGCCTTAGCCCTTATTCAGATAATGATGGCCCATAGGCCCATTTCAAAATACATGCAACATCAAGAAACATATGCAAGCCCATTTGGGAGACTACTCAACCCACCAACCACTACACTCCACCCGCACCAGCCATACACTCCATGTGGGAATAGCTCAACCCACCCAAATTTAACACTCCACACTTGCCTTTTTTGCGCTCGCTTATCAATAATTGAGGCAAAGCCTCCAAAGACGTGGACAAGCCACTTTTAGTACTTCCTCCGTCAATATCCCATCCCATGCATCGAGATAATAACAACATGGCATGCAGAAATAACAACAATCAAACATGCATTTAGGTCAATTTAACCCTAGGGGTATTTCGGTAATTTATCTCCTAGGGGTAAACTGTAAATTTTCCACTTTTAAAGGTATTTCAGAATTTATCTATTTTAGGTTTTTCATGCATATTCCTACTTTTCACGTACTAACAGAATCACGCATCGAGGGTTCTTACCGAATTGGGCCGTTGGCCCATCATTCCAATTTTGGCCCATTAAGCCCAAAAATATCGAGGGCACGTAAATCATGCACTTTGCAGTCCAAACATTGCAGCTTACTAAAAACATTAATCGATTTACCTCACGAGCATACGCACACTCAAAATCTACAAAATACCGGTTTTCGGCATTTCGACTTTTCGCTTTTGCCGATTTAGACTAAGAAAGAGGGTGTTAGTTACACACTGCTTGCGACGATATGTCGACGAGATCCACACACGAACCGCCTACAATTGGATTACTAACACGTTAATCTAACTATTCAAATACAAACTACGATTAACCCCTTACAATATTCGCCAACCACACCTACAGATCATAGTAAGCTTATAAGAAATCAATAAGCAACTCATTAACAAATTTTTGTCAATGTTTACCACATAATCATAATTTCACTGCAAGCTGTCTTCCTGAACAACAGTCACTAAATCATTTATAACTGAGCTACGAAACTCCAAATCAAGTTCCGTTAATTTTCCTGAAAATAGACTCATATATCTTCTATCCATAAAATTTTCAGAATTTTGGTTTATCCAATCAATACCAGATTTTTCTCAAAGTTTCCCATGTTTCACTGTTTGACTAATCTGACCACTCTTCATTACGAATCAAATTTCTCATTGTACAGAATTCAAAATATGTTCTTGTTTATTCCATTTGAAACTAGACTCATTAAGCTTTAATTAAATAATTTATGCAGCTTCTAACTCATCTCCCACAATTTATGGTGATTTTCCAAAGTCACGTTACTGCTGCTGTCCCAAGCAGATTTATTACCAAATCACTCTTTCAAACACCTATCTTGCATGCATGTTATTTAAACATGTATATCACCAATCAATCATCACATATCTATGATTTTTACTTAAGCATAATCTCCATTTCATCATTTTAAAGCACAACATGTTAGCCGATTTTTCCCTTTAGCATCTAAGGCACATGCATGCTCATTTGTTTAGCTCAACTTCACATATCTTCCATTTTTCATCAAAAGAACATGAAACAACAACCATTTCCTTCATTTTAATTCATGACCAAATGCTCACAACACAACCAAAAATCAAAATATACTTCAAGAGTTAAGGTAGAATCAAGAAGAACTCATGAACCTCAAAATAGAAGCAAGGTACCAAGAACTTACCTTCAATTTTCCTCCTCCTAATGACCGAATACTCAAGAGCTTTCTCCTCTCCTTTCTCTTCTCTAACTTCAGCTATGATGAACAAAGATGGACAAAACTTTGTTCTTTTCACCTCTTTTTCTTTTAATAAAACTTCATATTTCATCCATTTAATTATTTAATACAAAAGACATGAAATTCTTATCATGAAACATTTACCTAACCCATTATCATGAAACATTTACCTAACCCATTATCATGGAACATTTACCTAACCT
The DNA here is from genome assembly GCF_025698485.1 of Gossypium arboreum. NCBI lineage: Eukaryota > Viridiplantae > Streptophyta > Magnoliopsida > Malvales > Malvaceae > Gossypium > Gossypium arboreum. The sequence goes on along the minus strand of NC_069073.1, from coordinate 3,792,804 downwards.
ATTATCATGGAACATTTACCTAACCTATTATCATGAAACATTTACCTAACCTATTATCAATTTGTATCAATTTGTACCATAAATTATGTATATCAAGTGTACATTTTGTCTACAACAACATGATGGCTGGCCACTTCATGTAAAATGGGAGGTTTGTCATGCAAATCCTCCTATTTTGCACTCCTATTTATTTGGCCACTTCAATTTAGCCTATAGCATTTTCAAACATTTCCACATAGGTCCTATTTCATAATTTCACTCCCTTTTTCTTATGGAACAAAAATTAACTAAAATTACCAGGTTCTATCTTAAGCTTGGGCCTTCTAGAGGCCCACTAACATAATTAAACCTATGCCAACATTCACAGGATTCCCGAAAATTGGGGCGTTACAGTTCACTAAAATTTATCATATAAATTTTGATGTACGTATTCATCAATAAATTCCATGTACAAATATCATCATCTTATATTTCCACATACATTTGCTTTCCACATTTATGAATTCAAATAGCATATACAATACATACCAATGTATTTCAAGTACGTTTTCATGATATTTCATTTCGAACTCAGATTATTTCATACTAGAAGTTTTCTCATTAACTCATTTGGAGTACCAATTCATACGGATAATACAATCAAGGCGAGAAATATATAATCACAAATGAATTCATCCATCAACCAAGTTTTATGCTCATATCTCATCAACTCGTATTTCCTTATGTCACATAATTCCATGTAATACTTACCAAACTTCTTCAAATTAGTGAATATCTTACGAATTGAGTACTTCGTTTTTTTTTCGATGCTATAGTTCAACTATGGTCTTACACATCTTTACATAATGATGCCATAGCCCGCCTATGGTCTTACACGTAATCACATATCTCATCGATGTCATATCCCAGATATGGTCTTATACAGTAGCATATATCACACCGATGCCATATCCCAGATATGGTCTTATACAGAAATCACTTGTCACTTGTAGCGAAAGCTACCACTATTCACTGATCAGGTAGTTGGTGCTACCATTTTTCACCGATCGTAGCCGAGTTACCACTTTTCATCGATCGTAGCGTAAGCTACCACTTTTCATCGATTAGGTAGCGGCTACCACTTTTCATTGATCGTAGTTGAAACTACCACTTTTCATCGATCGTAGTGAAGCTACCACTTTTCAGTTGTCATTTGCCATTGATCAGATAAGTGTAGCCGAAGCTATCACTTATCACTTTCACTTGTCCTTAATCAGATAAGTGTAGCCGAAGTTATTACTTATCACTTTCATTTGTCCTTGATCAGATAAGTGTAGCCGAAGCTATCACTTATCACTTTCATTTGTCCTTGATCAGATAAGTGTAGCCGAAGCTATCACTTATCACTTGTTTCCATGGTCCAACCATGGTCTTTTCCTTCAATTCATCTTATCACCGAATGAAATGCTCAATTTGATCATTTATTCAATTTTCATGCTTTTACATTATTCACGATTTTATCATCAATACATATGAAATAACTCATCATAAAATTCATAAAATTAACAAATAATCACTAAAATTTAGCCATATAAACTCACAAGTTCAATTTTTGTATAATAACGATAATCATAATTTCATAATAAATATTCCAAATAAAACATTATATCATTTCTAATCCAACACTCATCGATTATAACCGCCATGTGATCAATTTATACACGAGTCATTCATATATATGTATATTTTTCCTCCTCCTCCTCTCCATCCACATCCTTAGTATAAACAACACACTTGTAAGTAACATTATCCATAATTTTCATTATCTACTTATGTGAATATTCAAGCTATCTATCTGTGTCATAGTCACTAAATTATTTTTATCTTGAGCTATAGAACTCCAAATTAAGATCCGCTAATTTTCTCTGAAACTAGACTCATATACCTTCTTACCATAAAAATTTCATAATTTTTGGTTGGGCCAATTAATACAGTTTATTCATTGAAGTCTCACCTGTTCTGCTGTCTAACAGTTCCGACCCTTCTTCACTAAAAATTAATTATCTTCTTGTACAGGATTCGAATAATGTCCTCGTTTGTTTCTATTGAAAATAGACTCATTCAGTATTCTAAAAATATAAATTTAAGCCCCTAATTATTTTTATCCAATTTTTTATGATTTTCCAAAGTCAGAACAGGGGAACTCAAAATCATTCTGACCTTGTCTCACAAAAGTTATTGTATCTGATGATTTACAATTCCATTGCTTACATAATTTCTTTTATAAGAAACTAGACTCAATAAGCTTTAATTTTATATTTTATTCATCCTCTAATTTGATTTCTATAATTTTTAGTGATTTTTCAAAGTTAGACTACTGCTGCTGTCTAAAACAGTTTTAGTGCAAAATATTTATTTCCATTTTGCCCCAAATTTCACAATTCATACAATTCAGTCCTTGCTCAATTAACCCCTCAATTAAGATAATTTTCTCAATTAACACTTTTCTAGACATTATAAGTTATTTCATAATTTTGAAATTCAGAATTTCCATATGAAACTTTAACTTCAAACTCTTTTACAATTAGGTCCCAAACATTCACTTTCTATTCAATTCTTTCAATAAAATCAGCATATAAATAATTTAAAGCTCTAATTCCATGCCAAATCATCATATACTTCCAGCACATATTCATAACAACTTTCAATTTCTTTCATAGAATCAAAAACTAATGAATTCAACAAGTGGACCTAGTTGTAAAAGTCACAAAAACATAAAAATTTCAAGAAGAAAGCAAGAATTAAACTTACATGAAGCTAGAGTATGAAAACCAGCTTGAACCCTCCTCCATGGTTGTTTTTCAGCTGATGAATATGAAGAGAAATGAAGAGAATTCTAGATATTCCAATTTAGTCCCATTTTTATTTAGCCAATTTTGGCAATTTTCCAATTTTGCCCTTATTTCATCCATTTCCTGATTTTTCTCAGCTATTGCCGCCCAAAATATCTCCTTTAGGACTATTTTCACTTTAGGTCCTTCCTCATTTCACAATTGAGCTATTTAATCCTTCTAGCAACTTTTACACCCTTTTCAATTTAGTCCTTTTTATTTAATTAACCACCCAAACGTAAAAATTTTCTGACTAAATTTTAATACTACCTCACCAACACTCCATAAATATTTCTAAAAATATTTATGGCTCGATTTATGAAGTTGAGGTCTCGATACCTCATTCTCGACCCAATTTACCTAATTAATTCTTTTAAATCACCAAATTCACTAATTCAAAAATGCTTTTATATTCGCATTTGACTCAAAGGTATTAATTTATTAAATTTTTAACTCACCCGTCGGATTTAGTGATCTCAAATCTCTATTCCCGATACCACTGAAAATTAGGTCATTACAAAAAAAATAGTTGATATTTTTAAAAATAAAATATATTTAAAATAATGATTATAAATATATATTTTCATTATAATTATATATTTATTTTGTCTGTATAAATAAAGAATTTTTAATTAAAATAAAATTAAAAAATGTTTATTAATTATAAACTTGAAAATAACATGCTTATTAATGAAAAATCATTAATTAAAAATTTTAAAAATAAAAAAAGAAGAAAGCAATATGTATTAGGAAAAAAATAAAACAAATATAAGAGAAAACTCGAACTCGAGACAAAATAAAAAGCACAAACACTTAACAATCAAACCAAAGAAGCTAAATATTTTAATATAATTGTGTTTAATATAAAGTGCTTCACTTTTTATAAGACACGCTTTTAGTTATGCCAGGTCTAGCTCTCCAAAATCGATCTATTTCTTTAAATATCAATAAAAACGGCCTACTTTCCTAATTTTCTTTAAAGTGTCATTTATCATTAATTTTGCCTTAGCATGGAGCATATTATTATTAAATTAAAATATGCTTTAAGTCCTCAGACTTTTATATATTTGAAATTTAATTTTTCTACTTTTATTTCTAGAAATTTAGTCCCTTTATTTTTCAAATTTAAAATATTAGTCTAATTGTTAACACCGTTAAAATTCTTCTATTAAATTTAGATTCATTATAGTATCATTTTTCTTGTTACATGACTACCGAGTGAGTATTTATTTATTTCAAAATGTCACACTAATGAATTTAATAGATAAATTTTAATGGTGTTATCTATTAGACTTGAAATTTGATATCTAGAAAAGATAGGAACTAAATTTCTAAAAATAAAAGTATGAAGACTGAATTTCAAATATATAAAAAGTAAAAAAAAAAAAAAAAACTTGCAAGACATGTTAACCTTATTATAAATATACTTTGTTACCATTTGCGGTGAATAAAAATGTAATATTAAAATTATACAAGTGTTAAGTACTCGTTTATGCGGTCACGGGACTAAAATTTTAGCCTCACAATCCGTGTGGCCTTAGGTAATTTCTTCACTTCAGATGAGTCTAAGTCAACCTAACTCTCACAAAAGTGAGAATTCTCGATAGAAATTCTTTTAAGGCATCGAAAATCAATGAAAGCTACTCAAAGTCAAAAGAAAGCTTGAAAGAATAGAATAGCCACATAAAAGCAATGCTTATAAGGTCTTTGAGTAAATGCTCTCAATTAGTATTCACTACTAAAGAATGAAATACAATGGATGATATAAATGAAGGGGGAGACAGTACAAATTGAGTTACATCGACAGTCGAGATTAGAATTTATCTACAATTGAGAGTCCTAAGAGATTTAAACTCTATACATCTTATCATTTTAGAATTGTTGGACCAAATTGAGACCATAATTTGTCACCAATACTTCTTCTAATAATTCTTTCTCTGAAGGTATCTGATCAATTAAATTCTTATGCTCTTTGAAATTTTCTCTTTAAAAAGGACAATTGATCTTATAGTAAAACTGCCCAATTGAATGATTAGTAATAAATTTGAACCACTCACATAAGTAAATCAGTAAATTTGCATTTGCATCTTATCCCTAGTTTTATTAAATTGAATTGTGTTTTGAATTTGTTTATTCTCAATTATGTTTAGTTTGCTAGCAGTGATAAAGTTTATTTGTTAAAATGAGGCTCAACCTCCTTTTTGAGATTTTGAGTAGCCTTCTAACTAACTGGCTTTAAGTCTTAACTATATGCATACATATAGTCAATAGTCATCTTCAAAATTAAAAATCCTTGAACAACAATAACAAAATTCAATTTCCCCATACAAATAAAAAGGAAATTAGAAATTCATGTACTTCAAGTAATTAAAAAAAGGTAATACATTGCACTTAAAATGTTACTTCTCAATAAACTTTTTTGTTTGAAAACCAGTTCTACCTTTATTGCTTTTTCTTTGTTGTTAAGGCTTTATTTTATGTATATGTTGCATTATCGATTGGTCTTGATTAAGGATGCAACTACTCTTAGTTACCATCATTCATCGATTGTAACTAGTAGAATTAGACAAAGTTAAAATGCATTCTTTCATAATTTTGCAAATTAATTTCACTGAAAACAAATTATTACTTGATTTATAGTAGATCTTTGTGGACAACCCCTCTAATTATGTCTTGATTGTTTACATATGCTACAAGTCATCATTCTACCAATTTTGGTTATGTCTTGATTGTTTACATATGCTACAAGTCATCATTTTACCAATTTTGGTTAGCCTATTTGTTTTCTTTGTCTTATTAGATTCATCTTCCACCATCTTGGCCTTCTTTTTTGGGGGGGCCTTCTTGGCATGACATTGAACTTTGGTGGTGATTTTTTTCATTTTTAGTCTTTTCCTACAAGTCAGGTCCATTTATTGGTTGTAAAGCATACTTATATGTCCTTATGTACATTTCCTTAGTATAACATATTGCCAAATATTTCTCTGGATCCTCTTCTTTGTTGTAAATGGCACACACAACATGTGCACATAGGATTCCTGACAAGTCCTATAATCTACATGAACAAGTCATCCTTTCTAAGTCCACAATATTTGTGATCCTACCACACATGATCTTATATCCATAATCTCCATTGCTATGCACATTCCACTTAGTAGATTCTTTTATGCTCTTATCAAGCCTAGCTCTAATTAAAGGACCATGCAACCTTTTCTATCCAAGTATTGCTTTCTTTTTACTAACAATTCGTTCCATGACAACTAACCTAATGTCATTTAGCATACTTGTTACAAGCCCAATTTAGCCCCACTAACCCACCAAAATTAAACCCATAACCCAAATAACCCCCCAAAAAAATTAAACTAAAAACCCAATTACAAAATCAGACCCCAGCCCAAATAAATAACCTAAACTCAACTATCCAAACCCAAAATAAAAAAAAACCCTAGCCCACAACCTAAACTTTTCTCAACTAAACCCTAGCCCCCCCTAGCCGCCACTCCTAGCCTCTGCCACCACCAACTCTACTGGCCACGCCTGCAGCACGCCATCGCCCTTGTCACTGTCCAACTTGTACCTACAAACACAGAGAGGACATCAATGAAAAAACAAGTTGTATAAGGCTATATAGCCGAATCAAAACCAATGAAAAAAGGGGGTCACTTTTTTTTTAATAAAAAGATAGATTCAAAACACTAAAAAAAGTGAGTCCAAACACAAGCAAAAGCAGTGATTCAAAAGCATCAACAATAGAGAAATACAAAAGCCAAATCGGAAGAAAATAGGTGATTTTCATTTCTTTTTGTATATTTCGAATCTTTTTATATTTTCTCATTTTTTTATATTTATATATAGATAAACAAAAGGGAAATAAAGAACAAAAAAATTAAAAAAAATTACCTTTTCCGCCATCATGCGCGTGGTGGCGATTTGCAACGGCGGCCCGTGATCCGGCTGATCGACGGTGACCGCCTGTGGCCTAAATCTCCCTCTCCTTCCCTTCTCCTTTTTTTTTCTTCCCTTTACTACAAATGAATTTTTTTGCAAAAAATTGGCCTTTTATAGCCTTCCAAAACGACGTCGTTTTGGGGGCTGCCTTTTAACCCCAAAACGACGTCGTTTTGGCCTATACCCGACCCGATCTGACCAGCTCCAGACCAGGATCCGCGTGTTTTTTAGCAGAAGGGCAATTTGCGCATTTGGACCTTCCGTTTTTTCAAGCTTTTGCAATTAAATCATTTTTTATTTTTAATTTGGCCCCGAAATTTGTCGCGATTTTCAATTTAGTCCCCGCTGATGTGCTGCGTTTTGACAAGAAGGAATAATTGTTGTTTCGGTCCCCCTATGTTTTGCGCGCGTTCAAATAAGCCCCTTCCTTTTGTTTTATTTCGAATTCGCCTAAAAAATTCCATTTTCAATTCAATTTCGTCCTTTTTTACTTTTTCTCATTATTCTATTTTAATTTTAATATTATTCATACTATTATATTTTATTACTGTTATTATGATTATATTTTTATTTATTAGCATCTCATTATTATTATTTTTACTTAATACTTATATATATCTATATTATATAGTATTATTAATAGTTTTAATATTATTGTTTTTGTTAATGTATTTGTATGTCACATATGTATTCTTTTAATATATATATTATACATATATATATATATTAATATTATATTATGTATATTTTTTAAATATTATATATATTTTATATATTATGTATATATTTTAATATATTATGTATATATATTATGTACATACTCTTAATATTATTATGTATTTATTTTTAATATATATATGTATATATTTATGTAATATTATTAATAGTTGTTTTTTAACATTATTATCATTTCTCATATATATGTGTATCGTATATGTTTTTATATATATTATGTATATATCTTTAGTATTATTAGTTATATGTTTTTATACTATTTCATGTATATATTTTATAATATCCTTATTATTATTATTAATATTTGTATGTGTTTTATTATATGTATATATCTTTAATATATATATGTATATATTTATGTAATATTATTAATAGTTGTTTTTTTAACATTATTATTATTTCTAATATATATATACTATGTAAATATTTTAATACTATACTATGTATACATTTTTATATATATTACGTATATATATCTTTTAATATTGCATTTTTATATATGTTATGTATATATCTTTAATACTATATTATTTATATATTTTCTATTTTTCATATTATCTTACGTATATATTTTTTAATAACTATATTATGTATATACTATTACTATATATCTATTTATGTAGCATTATTAATGGTTGTTTTTACTATTATTATTATTCATAGTATATATACTATGTATACATTTTAAACACTATATTATATATATATATATATATATTTTAATACCGTATTATGTACATGTTATTATTATATCTATTTTTACCCTATTATATTTATTATTAATATTAGTATATATTTTATTATACGTGTATATATATATACTTTTATATATAGTATTATTTTTATATATCATTATATTTATTATTATACTTATTATTTTCACTATTGTTGCTTATTATTTTATTTTAATATTATTATGTATTATTTGATATACATATATCTTTTGTACATACTTATACTTACTTCATTACTCCTTAATCATTACCATTACCACTATTATTAGTATAATTATTATTCTTTTCATCATTATTAACATGTATATACACATATATATGTATATATATATTTTTATGTATATATTGTTATTCTCTATTATTGTCATAAATACATTATTTTTCTTATTATATTACTAGTACATTATTTTCTTGTAAATATTGTTATTGTTATTTGAATATTCTTAGTTTTTAATATTTTTATTATTAATTGCATCATTGTTTGCATTATTTACGAATTCTTATTATAATAATGTTTTACTCATACTTTTTAATTAATTTCAACAAATAAGGCAGCGTACCGATTTAACATTAAGTCGTCGATTTCATCGCTATGTTGGGTGAATATTAATCGACTCGTGTTAAAAACGGAACATCCTTCTCGAAAGAAATCAAAAAACTTGAAATTTCTCGTGTTTTAATTGGATCACGATTAAATGTTATATTCGCATTTTCGAAAATTAAGACAACACATGTTTAACGAGATATCAATTTTGGGTGTCGCGAGGGTGCTAATACCTTCCTTGTGCGTAACCGACTCCCGAACCCTATTTTTTCTCTGGCTTTTGACGTAGACTTAAACCCGGCTTTCTTTTTGTTTAAAAATAAATTTTCTTTTAAAAAAGAGGATTTATTAGGTGTCCGATCACACCTAGGAAAAAGGATCGGTGACGACTCCCCTTTCTTTTTAAAATCGAAATTCCTTTTTCAAATTTTCCAATAAATCGCCTCAATTAGCGACCGAAAGAGAAATTTTTTTACATCGCTACAATACTTATTATTGGTGTTGACCTTGCTTGTATGATGCTAGCATTGAATGCCTCGGCTAGGCTATTATCTATCATCTACTGAATTACATTCAGCGTTATAATAGAAATATGCTTTGCAAAACCTTATCTCATCTGCATCTAAAAGAGTTGCGACTACCGTCTCTTTTTTCTTTTTCAAGAGCAACACACATTTTGACCTTTCAGCATGGTACATTAGTGGCTTTCACACATACTTAAAAGGCCTTTTGCAAACCCTTTGCTCTAAATCTATTTTGACCTTTTTAAACCCAATTTTCCCATTCATACCTAGCACAAAACCTATACTCTGCATATGGGAATAGTAGTTTAACAACTTTTTTTAAACCTTACAAAATTAAATTAAAAAATATAAAAAAAATATGATATACTATAAACTATGCAAATCAGCAAATTAATTAAAAGCAATATTACCTTTTGTTGATATGATATGAATGTCCACCCATACCTATCAGGAGTGCCAATGTCTCTTTTCAAAATCTCAAGAAACCAAGTCCATTATGCCGTAGACTCTACCTTCACAACACACCATGCTAGAGGAAACATTTCGTTATTTGCCTCCCTAGCCACAACGATTAGTAACTCCCCTTTATCTATTCCTTTTAAATAGCACCCATCCTATCCTAAGATAGACTTACGTCTAGCTAAGTAGCCTCTTCTCAAAGCATCAAAACAAGTATAAAACCTTTGGAATAAGGATCGGAATCTAAGAGCAAGCCTTTCTATCTTAATTTCAATTGTACTCCCTTTATTAGATCTTCTCAACTCTTCTGCAAAATCATATAAAGCCGCATACTCTTCAATCACATCTATCTCCATCCCTTTTAGTACCTTTAGCTTAGTTCTTCTAGCCTTAGTGATGTTGATATACATTACAATGTTATAAGAATGTCAACAATTTTGTAAGAGATTTAGTAATTCTGTAAAAATTCAATAATTCTATAAGAAATTTAGTATTTTTTAAGAATGTTAGTAATTGCATATGTTAACCAATAATTTACAAAGTTAAGAAATTAGATAACATTATAAAGTTGTAAGAGATTCAATAATTTTATAATAAGGACTTCACTGATTTTTCTCAAAACTTTATTATATTCTAGTAAAAAATTATAGTCATAATAAATTAAGTAATATACTGAAAATACTATAAAATTATAAATAATTTATTCTTCTACTACTACTAACAAATTATTACTCACCATAAACTCTTTCTTTTTAAGAGCTCACCTTAGAACTCTCCATTTTTATGATATGGGTGTATGAAAAATGAGAAATTATTTTATGGACCCTTACCATTGCATCATCTATGGTCCCTTTTCAATTATTTAATGACATTTCAACAATTTTTTCCATGTCATTGACGCATAATTTTAGTAATTTTTTTACCCTGAACCTCTAACCCTAACCCTCAAACCCAAAATCTTAAACCCTAAATCTCAAAACCAAAACCCTAACCTTAAACATCGATTTCAAACACCAAACCTTAAACCCTAAATATGAATCTCGAACTTTAAACCCTAAACCTCAAGCTCAAATCCCAAACTTGAAGCTAAATCTTGAACTTGAACCTCAAACCTTGAGGATTAGTGGTTCGGGTTCGAGGCTTAGGGTTCAGTGTTCTGGGATCGGGGTTCAAGATTTAGGGTAAAAAAATTACTAAAATTATGTACCAATGAAATGGAAAAATTAATTGAAATGTCATTAAATAATTGAAAAGTGACTATGAATAATGTGGTGGGAATGGTCCATGAAATAATTTCTAATTAAAAATATTTAAGATATTTTAAAATAGAGTTACTCACTTTTTACCAAACATATTACAAATTAGAGTTGTCTATCATTATCAAAACAAAACTCTTTTTACTAAGGAGAATTCTTTTTATTAAATTAGAAACTTTTATTATATAAGAAAATACCGAAATTTTTGGGGAAACACAATTTTCTATTTTGGGCCAAATACAACACAGTTGTTTTTTTGATACAACCAACACACAGTTATTATTGGATAATACATAAAAAGAAAAATAATAGGGCATGCAATTCATTTATTATAAGTATATTTATGGGTTCATTTACTGGGGTAATTTGTTAAGTTTACAATAACTATAGTCCTTGAATTTCTTGGGCTTATATTTAGGAGGATTTTGAGGATCAACAAGCTGAGGAAGTGGCCCAACCACAAATTCCCCTGGAGGCTCCAAGAATACAGGCCATGACATCCTTGTTTTCTTCTTATCTACCGTCGTCCGATGCAAGACTGCCTTGTACTTTCCATTGCTTAGTATCTACATTTGTTATACAATTACTTTTAAATCCTATAAAAATTTCCTCACATCTAAAACTGCATTTCAAATAAAAAAGCTACATTAAATATCTAAAAGTATAATGGAGTAATTTAAAATTTTTTTTATAAGTTAATGTATACACGTTGAAGTATGTTTAAACTGAAAGAATAATAAAAAGCATTGAATGAGGAAAATGAAGAAACCTCAATTTGGTCGCCAATGTGAACAATGAGGGCGCCAGGGATGTACTTGGCGTCAATCCAATGGTTATCCTTGAATACCTGCAATCCAGGGACCTCGTTGGGCACCAACACAGTCATGGCAGAAAGATCAGTGTGGGAAGCAACCCCAAGTGTAAGATCAGGACGTGGACATGGCGGATAATAGTTTATCTTCATCAGATACTCAATCTTCTCTCCTCCTGCTCCTTCTTTCAGGACATCTGCTTCAAGCCCAAGCCCCATTGATAGCCATTTAAACAGTTTATCCACCACCTTTCTCACCTCTTGCGCATACTCTTCGTTCACCGCTCTACCACCAAACCAATAATTGTTTTTTTAATATATAATCTTATTAAAAATTAAAGCACAAGAAAAATGATTATATCATGCATAAACTATGGATTTAATCACCTGTAAGAAGGAGGATTTTTGGGCCAGAACTGGTGGTTAATACATGAAGCAGGCCATATCCTGTGGAAAAGGTGATCAGACCAGTTCTTCTTACCATTAACATCTTCCCCAACCTTGCTTCCATACCCTTCAATGGTGTGTGCACTAGGAGGCTTAGCATACACCTCTTTCTCTTCTGGTGGTAGATTGAAGAACTGCTTTCCAACTAGTTGCAGTGTTTGGATTAGATCAAGGGGTATCCCATGGTTCACAACCTGGAATATCCCCCAATCTCTGCTAGCTTTGGCAATCAAACGGATGATATTATCCTGATCAGGGTCGCTGAAATCGATTACAGGGATATCAGGGATGGGACCATGAAATGTTGTGATTGCAGGTTGTTCATCCTCGGGTCGAATAAACTCTGTTGGGATATTGTCTTCAGTTAGAGATGATGAAACAATGGCTTGGACTCGCTCCACCTCCATCCGACTCCTCTTTTTATCCCTTTAGAAAACTGCTTCACCTAGCCTTTACATGTTCCCTTATTTATAGCAAATGTCCTAGTAACATAAAAATAAATAAATAAATGACGTTAGTTTCCCTTTAGAGTTCCAACTAATAGAATTAGTAGTAATCATTCGATTGAATCGAATCAAATCGAGTAAAAAAACTTTTAATTTTAATAAATCACCCAAGATAATATAGTGAATCTTTATTCTATTTTAAAATTTAATGCAATAAAAAGTACTCCAATTATCTTTGTAATATATAAATGTAGAGATTATCTTATTTTTGTCATGGCATTTGAGTAAAGTTTTTGAAAAAAAAATTCTTTCATCATTTTAAGGAAACTAGAAATAACTTTCCAATTAGTGAACAAAAAGCCATTTGTATTTTTGAGTTAGTTTATTGTGATTTATGGGGGTTTTATGACACTCCTTCATCTTGTGGATCTCTTATTTTTTTGATAATTTCTCTCGGGTTGTGTATATCTATTGGCTAATAAAAATGAGGTTTTCAAAGTTTTCATGTCGTTCATTGCTATGGTTGGTCGTCAATTTTCTCAACAAATAAAGTGTGTTAGAAGTGATAATGGGACGAAATTTAATTGTGTCAATGATTATTTTCTTGCAAATGACATTGTTTTTCAAACATATTGTATTGGTACTCCTCAACAAAATGGAAGAGTGGAGAGGAAACATCAATATATTTTAAATATAGCCCGTGCTTTGCGTTTTCAAAGGAAATCTGCCTATATCTTTTTAAAGGGAGTGTGTGTTGGCTACTTCTCATCTCATAAATTAAACTCCTTCACCTCTTCTTCCAATAAAACACCCTATGAAATGTTGTTTGGTAGCCCTCCTTTGTTTGATGATCTTTGTGTGTTTAGTTGCTTATGTTTTGCTCATAATCAACATTCTAAGGGTGATAAGTTTGCTAGTCGAAGTCGAAAGTGTGTTTTTTTTGGGTACCCTTTTTGCAAAAAGGGTTGGTATTTATATGATCTAAATTCTAAGAAATTATTTATGTCCCGTGATGTGAATTTTTTGAGGATATTTTTTCATATTTGGATGGAAATGTCGCAACCATTGAGCTTGACAATGTTGCTTTTCCATATGAGAGTGCAAACGTAATTTTTTATACATATTTTAGTGAATCAGAGGTGTTACAACCTGCTACAGTTCCTCCGTTTGCTACTCTGCAGCCTGTGAGTTTGTCACGTATGAGTTCTTTCTCCAATGACATGATGGTATAAGGGGCTTTGGGTAATGATGCGTTTGAATTGGGATGAGGGTATAAGGAGAAATTTCCTTCTATGAAGCTTCGGGATTTTTTCACTCATACTATCATAAAGAAAAGTTCATCTCCCACCTCACCTATTTCAGAGCCTACCTTAGGTACTCCATTTCCTATGGCGCATTATGTTAATTGTAACAAATTTACTGTGAAACACCAAAATTTTCTTGTAGCTATTACTGCAGGGGTCGGGTCACAGTCTTTTAAAGAGGCTATGAAGGATGCAGGATGACTTGATGCTATGTAAAAGGAGATTTGTGCTTAGAAGGATAATGACACTTGGTCTATGGAAACACTTCCTTCTAGAAAGAAAGCGCTGGGTAGTAAGTGGGTGTACAAGATTAAATGTAACACCCCTCGCCCACATCCGATGTCGGGACGGGGTTCGAGGTGCTACCTGACTTTTACTAACACTTCCATACTAAACAGGGCTATGAAATCTCAAATAATTAAAAACTTTTATTTTCACATACAATCTGTCCCATATACGGGCTTACGAGGCGCAAAACATACATCCGGAGTGGTTCGGGACCCAACCGAGAACTCATGAAAAACTTAGAAAATCTCTTGCATCAAGGCTTCATACGCCCGTGTGGGTATAGAGCACACACCCATGTGCTAGGGACACGCCCGTGTCCCAAACCCGTGTACAAAAACCTGGACAAATACAAGGCTATTTTCCAAGCCATTTTGTCACACTCACAATAGATACACGCATACTTATACAATAACATACAACATGGCAAAATTAGGTACTTAAACATTCCTAACATGTCATGATTATGGCAATTTCACATGCAATAGATATCATAGATTTTACTCACATCTTTACCACATTCATACTATAATCATTATAAACTCATCACATAATACCATAGCACATGCATGCATAATTAAAATAGATTTACAACCCCATAATCAAAATAGGCCAACACATATGGTTAAATCCATATCACATACTCTAATATTTAAACTCCTATACATGCCATAGGCTCAAAGTACTTGAAATCACTACACCAATAGCGTTAGCTTGACAGTGTGATAATATCTCTGACGGCCTCCAACCCGAGCTAACCTGGAAACTCTAGAAAACATGGGAAAGAAGAGGGGGGTAAGCTTTCGCTTAGTAAGTTCATATGAAAAACACCCATTAACTTGTTTTATCAATGTTTACAACATATTCTCAAGTTCACTACAAGCTGTCTTTCTGAGCAACGGTCACTAAATTATTTATATCTGGAGCTACGAAAATCCGAATTAAGTTCCATTAATTTTCCCTGAAACTAGACTTATTTTCCTTTCTTCCATAAAATTTTCAGAATTTTTGGTTAAGCCAAATAGTACAATTTATTCCTCAAAGTTACCCCTTATTCACTGTCTGACAGTTCCGACCCTTCTGTACTAAAGTTCAATTATCTCATAGTACAAGACTCGAATAATGTAATGTTCTCGTCTATTTCTCTTGAAACTAGACTCATATGTCTACTTACTAATATTTTTCTAGAATTTGTGTTTGGGCCAATTAGTACAGTTTATTAGTTAAAGTCTCCCCTATTTCAGGGTATGACCACTCTGACCCCTGTGCACTACAAACCGAATTTATCCCTGTACAAAATTCCAACGACCATGGCGTTTATTTCCCATAAAAATAGACTCAATAAGGAATCCATGCATGTAAGGTATGACTCTTAATAATTTTTGTACAATTTTTGGTGAATTTCTAAAGTCAGAACAGGGAATCTCGAATTCATTCAGACCCTGTTTCACAAGAATTCAAATATCACACAATATGGAATTCTTTTTCTTCCCCTGTTTCTTTCATGTGAAAATAGACTCATTAAGCTTTAATCCCATATTTTATTCTGCCTCTAACTCATTTTACACTATTTTTAGTGTATTTTCAAAGTTACACTACTGCAGTAACTCAAATCTGTCAAGGCTAAATTACTCATTCATGATCATTGTTCACAAAATTAATACAACATCGTTTGTATAATCATCACCGAGACATTCAAATCACATTTTCATTTATCATCTTACCATATTGTTGTTATGTCGAGTTTTCAACCCGAGGGTTAAGTACATACCTGTTCAAAGTATCCATTTCACAACATTTACTAATACGTCCCTTTCATCTCGAGTATTCCTCCATTTGAGTAGAATTTTACCTGTTGAACACATCGGAATATAATTCGGATACATGGAAAGTTTGCGCATAAGTGCCACATATGTAGCCAAGCTACCATGTAACCCGCCCATAAGTGAACTCAGACTCAACTCAATGAGCTCGGGTGTTCGCATCCATAAGTGAACTCGGACTCAACTCAACGAGCTCGGATGCCTAGTTACATCTCACGAACTCGGACTCAACTCAACGAGTTCGAACATTCGCATCCATAAGTGAACTCGGACTCAACTCAACGAGTTTGGATGCTCAACCATCCTAGTGACATGTCACTTGTATCCTAATCTATTCCTAAGGTTCAAACGGGATTTTCCTCGAACACATCTCCTTGCCATCTTCCGTAAAATCTCGAAACCAATACTCAGTAGCACTTTATATTTAATGATAATACACATAACTTGCATTTTATTCAAAATAACCACAAAGCATATATTTCATGATAGAAATCAGCATATCATATATTTAACATCAATAACTTAAAAATAACAATTATGCTACATTATTTACACATGAACTTACCTCGATACCACAAAGGTGAAAAGGACATACTCGTCCATAAATCAATTTCTTTCCGTTCTAGGTCCAAGTCTCAATTTTCATCATCTATAACATCACAGTTAGCCTACCAATCAGTCACAATATTCATATGGGTCTAAAAATCATATTTTTACAAATTTTCATTTTGACCCCTAAACTTTTGCATATTTACACTTTTTCCCCAATTCTCGTAAATTAATTTTTATCACATTTCTTTACTCCTTGAGTCTAGATGAACCATTTTCATAACTATAGCAACTCATAATTTCAACTATTTTACACATTTACAACTCATTTTACAACTTAGCAATTTAGCCCTTTTTAAGGTATTTTCATGCAAATTCTTTCACAAAAGTTGTTTATTAGACAACTAGGACTCATAATCTTCCATAAAAACACAGCAAACAACACATTTACTCTCATGGTAAAACCCTAGACTCTTCATCATTTTGCAAAATAATCCTCTTATGAAAGCTTATGCTTTAGGGGTTCCAAAATACAAAAATCATCAAGCAAAGACATTAAAATCACTTACAAGCAAGGGAAATATGTTGCTGAAATTTTCCAGCTTCAAAACCCTTTCTTTGCTGCATATTTCGGTGAAGGGGAAGAGAAAAATGATAGCTTTTTTTTTTATTTGTTAATAATAAAACTATTTTGTCTAATTTTGACTTTTCAACTATTTTGTCTCCCATGGCCGGCCATCACACTTTAAATGGCCTAATTTCACTTTAAAGATCCCCAATTTAAGATACAAGGCAATTTAAAACCTTTAGGTATTAAAGCACAACTTTTACTTTTTACGCGATTTAGTCCTTTTTCGAAATTGGACTAGAAATCGCTAAAATTAATATACCAAAATTAACATGCACTTATAAAATCATATTATAACACATAAAATAATACTAAAATAATTTTCTCTGGCCTTGGAATAGTGGTCCCGAAACCACTGTTCCGACTAGGCCCAAAATCGGGCTGTTACATTAAATATAACTTTGATGAAAGTATTGAAAGACTTAAAACTCATATTTTTGTTTTTGGTAATCACTAGGTATAAGGTATTGATTATAATGAAACTTTCGCACCTGTGGCGAAAATTGAGACTGTTCAGGCTTGCTTAGCTATTGCAACTTCAAAAAATTGGGAGTTACATTTGATAGATGTCCAAAATGCCTTCCTGCATAGTTATTATCCTAATGAAGAGGTTTACATGAAGCTTTCTCCAGGTTTTTCTCCAAATAAGCTTGGAATGGTTTGTCATTTGTGCAAGCCTTTGTATGGATTGAAACAGGCCCTTCGATGTTGGTTTGAGAAACTTATTACTGCACTGAAAGGGTATGGATTTCTTCAATCATATTCTAATTATTCTATCTTTATATACACTAAGGGATCTGTATGCATTAATGTGGTGGTTTAAGTTAATGATTTGCTTATTTCTGAGAACGATTCCGTTGCTTTGAAAATTTTTAAAAGGTATCTTAGTTCTTACTTCCATATGAAGGATCTTAGTATTTTGAAATATTTTTGGGGGATAGAGGTAGCTTGTAGCTCTTTGGGGTTATTTCTTTGTCAAAGGAAATATGCACTTGATATCATTTCGAAGACGGGTCTTTGGGGAGCAAAGCCCGTAGGATCGCCAATAGAGTAAAATCATAAATTAGCACATGTTATAGGGATAGTTTTGTCTGATCTTGAGTCGTACAGACGGTTAATGGGTCATTTGATTTGTTTAGTAGTGACCAGACTTGATTTGGCATGCTCGGTTCATGTTTTATCCCAGTTTATGCATGAGCCGAGGCAAGAGCATTGGGACGCGGCTTTGTATGTTGTCTATACTTGAAAGGCTTTCCTGGCCAAGAGATTCTTTTGATATCTGATAGTGATTTGTCCTTAAAAGGATGGTGTGATTCGGATTAGGCTGCTTGTCCATTAACTTAGCATTTTCTTACTGGCTGGCTTGTCTTTCTAGGACAATCTCTTATTTCCTAGAAAACTAAGAAATAACATACTATTTCTCGTTCTTTTGTTGAGGTTGAATATAGGTCAATGACTTTTGTCATTTGTGACCTGAAGTGGCTGAAGGCCTTGTTATTGAGTTTAGGTGTTCATCATCCTAAAGCAATTCCTTTATTTTGTGATAATCAATTTGTGCTACATATTGCACAAAATCTCGTATTTTACGGGCGTGCTAAACATATTGAAGTGGATTGTCATTGTGTTAAGGATGTAATCTAGGATAGGTTGATTGCACCTTCTTATGTTCCGACCTTCGTTTAGTTGGCTAACATTTTTACAATGGCGCTTAGTAAACCGCAATTTGAATATCTTCTTAGCAAGTTGGACATTTATGATCTGCATGCTCCAACTTGAGGGGGGTTTTAGGATATTATTATGGGATATTATCTTTTAGCAATTTAATTCCTAATAGGATATTATTATGAGATATTATCTCTTAGTAATTTAATTTCTACGTAACTACTACTGTATAGATATATATACCCTCGAGGTTTATCAATAAAATTCAAGAGACTGCCCTATTTTTGTCAATAAAAGACTCTATAGTTAAATTGATTAAACCTATTTTGCTAAAGAGATTATTGATAAATCTTTGCATAGGATAATTTTGATTCTTTTTATTTGTTGTTCATTTTACATTTAAAAAATAATGTATTCATTTTATATTATTAAATGTTTTGTAACCATACTTCGTATTAGACATGATAGTGGGTTGGGTTATCCATTCAGGCTCAAAGGCCCGTTTGAAAAGTGAGAAAGTTTAGGTAAAAATATAGGCCCGAAAAATGAGCTTGGACAAAAAGTAAGGCCTATTTTCTAAATAGGTTGGGCCTTGGGTAAGTTTTTTGACCAAGCCTGAATTTGCCAAAAAAATTTCACTGTTGTTTGGCTGCCGGTTTGCTATTATATTGCTACTATTTTGTTGTTGTTATTGTTTGGATATTATATAACTATTGTTTTATTTTTTTTTTACTATTTTAGAGGCATTTACTTACTAAGTTGCAACTATCTTAGTATTATTTAAGTATAAAGACTTTTTGAATGTATTTTCAATTTGTTGAGAAATATTTATTTTTATGCTTTAAGTGCATTTGATGTATTATATTTTTAAATTTTTTATATAAAAAAAATTAATACGGAATGTCAAGCTGGGTTCAGGTTAAGCATTTTTTATTTGGATCGAGCTTGAGTAAAATTTTATAACTATTTTTCAGACCAAACCTGAACCTACAAAACGGATCTAAAATTTTACATTAACTCGATCTAAATTCAACCCGACCCATGATCAACTCTATCCATATTCATATATTTTAACATCTAATATTTCAAATCAATTTCCTTTTGCATTCATTGTACGAAAATGTTGTAGTTATTCAAATACGCCTAAAAAAAATGACCATCCATGTGTGGCAGGAGCAATCCACCATGGTTGTCCTCTATGTTTTGAGGTAATTTCAATGCAACATTCTTCTAAAAAAATGACCATCCACGTGTGGTAGGAACAATCCACCATGGTTGTCCTCTATGTTTTGAGGTAATTTCAATGCACCATTCTTCTAAAAAAATGACCATCCACGTGTGGTAGGAGCAATCCACCATGGTTGTCCTCTATGTTTTGAGGTAATTTCAATGCACCATTCTTCTAAAAAAATGACCATCCATGTGTGGTAGGAACAATCCACCATGGTTGCCCTCTATGTTTTGAGGTAATTTCAATGCAACATTCTTCTATTTTCTCATCAAATAAATTCAATATACCTAACTAAAAACAACTACTGATTTGCAAATATCTTTGGTTTGATCTTAATCAAAATAATTTTTCCCCTATCCTATTGAGTAGAAATCCCCTGCCCCTAGTTTCCTGTCCCAATCCGTGTCTCAAAATTAGTCACGTCTTCCTTTTTCTTTTTGCAAATTATTTTTTTTTAATTTTAATTGAAGTTATAATTAATTTTACAATTTGTAGATGAAATAAAAAATAAAATAATAACAAAAATAAAATATTTTAAATTTATTATCGCGATCCTTTTAATTTATAAGACTGAAAATAATAAACAATTACAATATTTTCTCATGTTAGTCTAATAGGTAAATTTTGACGTGTTGAATATTGAATTAAATCTATAACATTAAATCAAACAAATAAATTTTATATTTGTATATAAATATATGTATATTATGATTGAGATACCATATATAATTTTTTTATATACTATGAACATGGGTTTTAAGATTTTTAGGTATAATGACTTAAAAAGAGAATTAAATGCACAAAATATAACTTAAAAAGAGAATGAAGAACAAAATAAATAGTAAATTATTGGTAGGTGGATGGGTGGGAACAGAAATAAATTTTTATGATGACTTAAGTAGAAAGAATTGAAGTTTATGGAGAGTTATGAAGGAAATGGGTAGTGATTGAGAAGATGAGTTAAGGGGGATTTTTTTTGGTGGAGGAATGGGGCTTTTTGTCTACATAACAAAGAGAGAAAACTATGGTAGATTGATTAACATTGCTTATGGTAGGCTTATTTTGATGGAGATGGAATGGTGATTATTGATAAAACAAAACATTTTGTCTTTGGGTCTTCTAGATATTATACCATGGAGCAGTCATCTCTAAGGTCTGTTTGTTTTCTCCTCTTAGCCCTTAGGTCACATCCCTCGTCTACATAACTTCAACTCCATTTCTCCTAAGTATGGATGGATGCTTTTTTTGTTTCGATGTCTCATCAATTTCATTTACGTGGTTTTGGGCTTGGGGAGGCATAAAGTTGCTTTAAACTCGCCTACAAGACTTTGGAGCTATCACAAAAAGTAGGTGGCTATATATTTACCATCTTCATTAAATACATTAAACCTCAAAGATGCGACACTCAACCACATTTGCATCCATGGAAATTTCATGACCAAGACTTAAAACTATAACTCATAATGAAATCAACTTTATGTAGAATTTTTAATTTAAGAAAAATGTGGAGCTTTTTTAAGATATATTTGTTGCGATATTCTGGTAGTATAATTTTTTTATTCCACAAATAATCTTAAAAAATTGACATGTATCAATCACGGAGTTAAATGAGATGGTAAGAGTTTTTCTTATCTTAATCAGTGGTCGAGGGTTCAATCCTCACTTTGGGTATGGAGTAGCTTCAAAACTCATGGCCAGCATCTATCCCTTTAATGGGCCTACAAAATGCGAATGATTAGTTACTAGGCTCACTTTAAGTATTATATCTCATAATTAATTATATTAATTTAAATATGTTTAAACTAACCTAAAAAACTATAAATAAAATTTTAAGTTGTTAAAAATTAAGAAAGACCTTAAAATTTAATTTTCTTTGTTAATATATATGATTAGTGAAAAAGTCAATCAATGTCATAGAAAATATAATTACACAATATTTACTTTGTTAATATATATATTGTTTCAAATTTATGTGTCAGTAACATGAAATTAGTTATACTATAATAAGATTTTAATTTGGCATGTTTAATTTTTTTTTTAATTTAACTTGAACAATTCACTAAATTTGATTCAACTCGATTTGAAAAAAAATTCAAATCAAATTAGGATGATAAAATAGAACTCATCAACTCGAAATTTTTTCACTCGATTTAATCAAATGCTTACTCCTACTCAAACATCTTCTTTTTTTAAAACAATTTATCATGCTTTTATCTTTCTCTAGACAACTTAAATCCAAAAAGGTAATGTTTTTTAAAGGTGTTTTCAAAAGTTTAAATTATGTTTATTTCTTTTTTTTTTCTTAGATTTGTAAGCATAATATATATATATATATATTTATTTTATTCAAACTATTCTATTTAAAAGTAACAGAACAATAGTTCTAGTTAAACAATACAATTGTCACAAAAGCTATTATAACATGAAAACCAAGCCTTTCAATTATTAATCTAACATTCACCACCACGCCTTGAACATAACCTTGCTATTAATACTTGTTGTCACTAATGTTACTATCATTTCATTGCCATAATGCTCTGCTTTTGAAAATGCTATCTCACGAACACAGGCTAGTCTCATTTCCATATCTGCGAATGTAGTTTGTTGTGACCAAGGTCTCCTGTCTTTGTTCAATAACTAGTTATACGCCACCAGTGACCGATTTTAACAATAATCAAATTAGATCCCCCTCCACCCCATCTCAATTATTACTTCCAACGCTGTAATTATTGCTCCTAATTCAGCTGAATTTGCATTAATGGCATCACATGTTCTCGAGAATAAAACTCTTACAATTTCTTCCTCGTCTCTAAGAAAACCTCCGCAGCTCGTAGCTTCCTCAGTTGCCATTCCGTGTAAGCATAATATATATTTCATTAGATTTGAAGTATTATATAATTTGCAAATATTGGGTGTTCTTAAATATAAAAAATCATTTTTTATTTTTTTTAATATTATTTCATGTAAGCCTAGTTTGGTAGGAGGATTATGAAATTAGATGAATCACCAAAATTATTTACTAATTTTTTTAAACCGAAACTTTTCTTCTTTTTCTTTTTTTTTTTTTATTTACAAATACTTCAAATTTGTGCTTCCATGTATGTAGAGCGCTAAAAAAAATTGAAATGAGAAAATTTATTTTATAAAATGCTTCATATCTAGCTTCAAAATGAGAATTTTAATGGGAATTTTATAAATAAAAAATTAGGGTTTAGGGTTAGTTTTTATCGATATTCAAACCTATAGTGAAACATATTTAGTTAATATAAAATTATTCAAATATTTTTTAGGCTAAACTGCACCTATGGTTACTTTTGTTTATCTCAAGTTATATTTTAGTTATTTATGCTTGAAATGTTACATTTTAGTCACTTATGTTATCATCTTGTAACATTTTAATCACTGAGCCATTAATTGCCGTTAACGGTATAACAGTAAGCTGATGTGGTATGTTAAATCATCATTTCAAACAAAAATTGTAACGGTGAGCTAACGTGGCATGTTAAATCATCATTTCAAACAAAAATTTTAGGTTAAATTATACAATTGGTTCCCATATTTTTTTTCGTTTTGAGCAGTTTAAAATTTTCTTTTATGATATTTTAACTTTCCTTTTTTTTCCATTCTCTTTTTCTTCTCCCTTTGTTTTCCTACATTTTCTATTTCTTTTAACGTATCAGGAAGTCGAATTAGCAGTTAAGAAAGAAGTAGGAAGTCAAAAGCCATCATAGCCTATAACCAAAACCCATAAACCCATACCATCCACTAATTATCAAGAGAGAGAGAGAGAGAGAGAGAGAGAGAGAGAGAGAGAGAGAGAGCTGATCTAATGGTCGATGATGGAGATTCAATCTTGGGTAGTCCTAAAGTTGGGGATTTTTTGAGATGTTTTCTAAAGGAGGTCATGGTAGTAGTGAAGGTGTTAGTGGATGAAATGAAGATAACGGGTGGTGGTGGAGGGTTTTGATAGTTAGCAGATGGTATGGGTTTATGGGTTTTGGTTATAAGCAATGATAGCTTTCAACTTCTTGCTTATTTGTTCACTGCCAATTTGACTTCCTAAGACGTTAAAAGAAATGGAAAATGTAAGAAAATAAAGGGAAAAGCAGAAGAGAATGAAAAAAAAAGTTAAAATAACATAAAAAAATAAATTGCTCTAAACAAAAAAATGAGACCAATTGTATAATTTAACCTAAAATTTTTGTTTGAAATGATGATTTAGCATGTCACGTCAGCTTAGCGCTACACCATTAATGGAAATTAACGGCTCAGTGACGAAGATGTTACAACACGATAACGTAAGTGACTAAAACGTAATATTTCAAATATAAGTGATTAAAATATAATCTGAGGTAAACGAAAGTGACCATGGGTGTAGTTTACCCTATTTTTAATAATGTAATATATAAATGATTAGTGTGATAAATTTTATTTAATAAACAGTAAATTTTAATTAACTGATTTAAATTTAAAAAACTAAAAAGAAAACAATAAAATAAGACAAATTTTATTAATAATACTAATTATAAAAATAACATGAAAAGGACCAAAATTTTGGTAAACAAAATTACGTTTTAAGAATGATACAAAATAAGACTTAATTTGGCCGTATCAACTTTTAATTTCTTTGTACATAACTCACCTACAAAATTGGAAAAAATAGTATAATTAAAAAAGTTTGAATGAAAAAATCAATATAACATAATTAAAAAATAGTAATGACACACCTTGAACTAATTATAAGGAATGGGATTCTATTTTTGGTATGATATGTATTATCAAGTTGTTGTTGAAAGTATCCAATTGAGTTCACTCTTTTTAGTTTTTTTGAAACTAAGGCACCTTCCATTAAATTAGTATAATTAAAATAAGAGATTAATTTTAAAACTAGATGTCAACTTTGATTCGATATATAATTTGATACATGAACTTTGATTTGGTATAATTATTTACTGGAATTTTGATTGTGGTTCAAATGTATATAGTAAACTTTATGTAACACCCCTTACCCGGCCCAGACGTTATGGCCGGATCCGACATGCCACATCGAAGCATTCAAAACATTTCCGATCCAGAAAGAAAACTTATCGAGTGTTTTAAAAGATGATTTCATTATAGGTTAAAATGAATGGAAGTCATGCACCGTAGGAAATCGGAAAGAGGAGGTGAGTCCATCGGATTGCTTAAGTACCAAACTCCTTCAGATCCAATCCTAGACATGCAAACCGCCATTGCCATACCTTAACGTCATGTATATTTCTAGGAAACCGATTTGATTAAGTCCTTTTAGGAAAAGTGATTAATTTTGGAAAATATCTTCATTATGGAAGCTTTGCTTGTTTTCGTGTTATTTTGAAATCAATTACTATTTTGAAAACGCGCTTTAAAGCTATCCAATTTCAACAGATTAAATATAAATATTACCTATCTTAATAAAACATATAAAACCATCAAAAATAAATAAGCACCTTATTACATTTAAAAGCCCAAAACCTCAAACGTAATTAAAAAGGATGTCCAGTTCACGGAAGAAAATCAAACTTTCGAACGAGTGGCCACTCCGAATTCCCTCATAGCTCCAAGCCCACTATGGTTGGGGATTACCCGTGGATGAAAATAAAAGGGTGAGTTTGGGGAAACTCGTGTAAATTAACCCAACCATAGCCTATATCAACTCAAACCACAGAAATAGAATAAGTTGGCCTTAGCCCTGAACAGAATTCAGAACAATGCCCATAGGCCCATAACAAAATGTAATGATATTACATGTTTATGCGAAACCCAACCCAGATTCATCCATACCACCCCGTATCAAATTTTACACCATGTGGGAGACTACTCGACCCACCCAACCGCTACATACCACGTAAATCGCAGCGAGGCTGCCGGATATTGTGACGAAGTCACCAGATACAGATATTGTGGCAGAGCCACCAGAACAGATATATGTGGCAAAGCAACCAGATCAGATAATCACTAGAATAGATATATGTGGCAGAGCCACCAGATCAGATAATTGTGGCATAGCCACCGGGCGCTTCCTCCATAATATAACCCATGTCCCCATGCAATGATATATAATTATGGCATACATCATACGAATCGGATCGTCATGCTTTTCACCAAAATTAACCCTAGGGGTATAACGGTAATTTTGCACCTAGGGGTATAATGCTTATTTTCCATACATAGGGGTATTATAGTAATTTAGCTACTTTTAGGGTTTTCATGCATATCCTAACTATTTACGTACTATCGTAACACTTATCGCAAGATACTTACGAATTGGGCCCGTTGGCCCATGAACCCGATCTTTGGCCCATTAAGCCCAAATTATCAAAATGTACTAATCGCTGCATCGCAGCTTTATTACTTTAGATTACCAAATATACAAACCCAACTATCTTATGAGAATTAAGACATCAAAATTCCCAAAATACCGATTGTTCTAGTATTTCGACTTTTCGCTTTTGCCAATCTAGTCTATGAGAGGTGTCGATTACACATGTTTGCGACGATATCTTGTGAGATCCACACACGAACCGCCTACAATTGGATTACTAACACGTTAATCTAACTATTCAAATACGAACTACATATTAACCCCTTACAATATTCGGCCAACCACACCTACAGATCAGAGTAGGCTTATAAGAAATCAATAAGCAACTCCTTAACAAATTTTTGTCAGTGTTTACCATATAATCATAATTTCACTGCAAGCTGTCTTCCTGAGCAACAGTCACTAAATTATTTATAACTGGAGCTACGAAACTCCAAATCAAGTGCCGTTAATTTTTCCTGAAAATAGACTCATATATCTTCTATCCATAAAATTTTCAGAATTTTTGGTATGGCCAATCAATACCAGATTTTTCTTAAAGTTTCCCATGTTTCACTGTTTGACTAATCTGACCACTCTTCATTACGAATAATTTCTCATTGTACAGAATTCAAAATATGTTCTCGTTTATTCCATTTGAAACTAGACTCATTAAGCTTTAATTACATAATTTATGCAGCTTCTAACTCATCTCCCACAATTTATGGTGATTTTCCAAAGTCACGCTATCTTCTTTGTCCCAAGCAGATTTATTACCAAATCACTCTATCATACCTAACTTGCATGCTTGTTATTTAAACATGTATATCACCAATCAATCATCACATATCTATGATTTTACTTAAGTATAATCTCCATTTCATCATTTTAAAGCACAACATGTTAGCCGATTTTTCCCCTTAGCATCTAAGGCACATGCATGCTCATTTGTTTGGCTCAACTTCACCTATCTTCCATTTTTCATCAAAAGAACATGAAACAACAACCATTTCCTTCATTTTAATTCATGACTAAATGCTCACAACACAACTAAAAACTAAAATATGCTTCAAGAGTTAAGGTAGAATCAAGAAGAACTCATGAACATCAAGATAGAAGCAAACTACCATGAACTTACCTTCAATTTTATTCCCAAGTGACCGAACATTCAAGAGCTTTCTCCTCTCCTTTCTCTTCTCTAACTTTCGCTATGATGAACAAAGATGGACAAAACTTTGTTCTTTTCACCCTTTTCTTTTAATAAAATTTCATATTTCATCCATTTAATTCTTTAATACAAAAGACATGAAATGCCCATCATGGAACATTTACCTAAACCATTATCATGGAATATTTACCTAACCCATTATCATGGAATATTTACCTAATCCATTATCATGGAATATTTACCTAACCCATTATCAATTTGTACCATGAATTATGGATATCAAGTGCTCATATTGTCTACAACAACATGATGGCTGGCCACTTCATGTAAAATGGGAGGTTTGTCATGCAAATCCTCCTATTTTTTTGGCCACTTCAATTTAGCTTATAGAATTTTCAAACATTTTCACATAGGTTCTATTTCATAATTTCACCCTCTTTTTCTTATGGAACAAAAATTAACTAAAATTGCCGGGTTCTATCTTAAGCTTGGGCCTTCTAAAGGCCCACTAACATAATTAAACCTATGCCAA
Source organism: Gossypium arboreum (assembly GCF_025698485.1). Lineage (NCBI taxonomy): Eukaryota > Viridiplantae > Streptophyta > Magnoliopsida > Malvales > Malvaceae > Gossypium > Gossypium arboreum. The sequence continues at coordinate 3,764,526 of NC_069073.1, read as the reverse complement.
CATTCACAGAATTCCCGAAAATTGGGGCGTTACACTTTAATTCATCCAAGAGTAGATGGAAAAGCAGAGACATAAAGATGAGAGAAATGCACAGATTGAGAAGCTTATTGAGGAGTTGAGAGCAAATAGAGTTGCTTAAAGGTAGGATCCATTATAGAAAGAGAGAGAGAGAGAGGAAGAAATTGTCCATTCTACATGCAGGCAACAACATACAAGTCAAGGTAACGATGATTTTGATGATATGTTAGGGAACGATGATACAAATAGAGTTTCCTAATCGAGGGATGTTGCACCATGTGCGGCTTGTCTTTGAACGATCGGCCTAGGCAGACACTTGTTGGTCGGGAAAAAAGGGAGGCTGGGCATAGGGCCAACCATTCAAATTATCAGCCCAGCTCCAGCCACGACGTCGACAGCCTCATGGGGAGACACCAAGCTGGTTAGGTCCATTTGGGCAAAACGACGACGGTTCGAGGTGCCGGGGGAGTCGCGTTGGCGATGGCACCACCGGGCAGGGTGGCGATCTGGCGACTGGTGGATGGTTGGTAGCAATGGTTCTCCGGTGATAGAGTAGTTAAAAAAAATTAGACTCCTAGTGAGACTATATCTGGTAACTTGATTTCAAATTAATTTTTCCAAAGATAATATTGCTTTAATGAATTTAATATTAAATTTAATTTAATATTTATCTAGAAAATATTTTATTAGTTTAATATTAATATGATTAATTCTAATCCTAGTTGAACTCTCTCTAAACTCTCTTTATATAAAGAGAGCATGAGTCATTATTCTCATACACTTGAATTTAAGAAAAGTTGTAGAGAGAAAATTCTCTAAAGAAATTATTTCAAAAAAAATTTAGAGATATTCTTGCTATTTACAAATTAACCTCAAAAGTTTAAAGAAATTACGAAATTGCCTCACTGGTAATTTTGTGATTTTTTTTTTGATTTGAAGTGAGTCCACACTTGGTAGACGTGAGCTTGAGGATATCAAAGAAGACTACTTGGTCAAAGCGTTCATCCTAGACAAATCATTAAGATATGATTTTGATTAAGTGTTTATTACTTTAGATAAACAAACAAGTTCTTGTTTTTGAAAAAAAAATTAAAACTCAAATTTTCCCTTAAACCTATTTTCTGTTGCATTTTTCAAACACGATTTTCCAACAAGATTCTTGTACCTCTCCCTATAAATAGAGAGCACAAGTTGACCTAAAAGTACACTTTATACATTATTCATAAGTGGCAATTTGTTTCCTAAGAATAAATTCTATTTTTTGAGAATTACGATCTTTATCAATTTTTTTATAGAGAGAACTTACTTTCCATATTTATATATGTCAAATTAAGCTCTTAAGACCCTAAAAGAGCTTATTCTCAAGTATTTTACAACGCTTTTTATTACTTTTATTTAATTATTAAATTTCATGTTCAATGTTAGTGTTGATTGCATTTCTATATTTTTTTGGAATAAAATGACAAGTTTATGCCATTAGGGGTTTAACGTTTGAACTAAGCTTATTTCAGGAATGTGGTTAAGCTGAAAATGAGAAGAGGAGTCTGCTGAGGCCAACGTTGCGACATGAATGTCTTGGTGTTGGACTTCACCAAATTGCAATCTTGAGTAGTCTGTCTCAAAAGTCACAACACTAACCTATGTGGTTGCAACTCCAAGCTATTGAGGTCGTAACATCGAGCACAATTGCCAAAGTTAAGGATATCATGTCGCCTGAGGACAATGTCATGACACTAAAGCTTTCAAATACCCAAGGTGATACAACACTAGTGCCTAACAAGGGGAACATCTGAAGCGTAGTCTTCAATCCAATCAAGCTTAAGTCAAATGTTAAGTGAGGGCATAATTACCAAATGTAGATCAATTGTCTCAGACTATATAAGTTACTTTTAGATTCTTAATAGTATATTCCTTTAGGTTAAATTTTTAGAATTTCCTCTTTAAATTTTCTGCACTTTTACTTTTCTTAGCAAAAAGTAAAGGGACTTCCTTGTACCTTTTGCACTTGCTTCAATATTTTAATAGATTTTGTTTAGACATCATATGTTCTCTGATTAGTGGAAAATAAGATTAAAAGGGTTTGGGTGTTTTTTTAGGGCTAATTTACTAAAAAAGGGCCATTTTATAACATTATTTATCGAAATGGGCCGATATTTTAATTATTTACCGGAAAGGGTCATTTTCCCTAAAGCACGTCCACGTCAGCGTGAAGTCAGGGGACGAGTTAACAAAATGCGTCCCTGGGGGAGCGTTTTGCTCCCTTTTTAAGTGTTAAAGTTTTTTGATTGGTTTAGGGTTAGGGTTTAAGTTTAGGGTTTTAAGAGTTTAAGGTTTTAGTGTTTTTAGGAAAATTAATTAAATTAGGGTTTAGGGTTAATTAATTAAATTAACTATTAATTGTAAAAATCAATTAAATTAGGGTTTAGGGTTTTATGGTTTATTAATTAAATTAATTATTAATTTAAAAGAATCAATTAAATTAGGGTTTAGGGTTATTAAGGTTAATTAATTAAATTAACTATTAATTTTAAAAAATCAATATATAAATTTTTTTATTTTTTTGCTGCAATAGTATTAGAGAAAATAATTTTGAGAAGACGTTTCTGAATAAATAGTGTCAAAAACACTTCAAGCAGGATGCACTGTCAGCAAAATTACGAAAAAAAGCTCCCACATAGACTCTCTTTTATTACAGTAGTATCTGAAAAAATAATTTTAAGAAGACGTTTCTGAACAAATAGTGTCCAAAACGCTTCAAGTAGGATGCACTGTCAGCAAAATTACGGAAAAAAAGTTCTCACGTGGATGCTCTTTTGCTACAGTAGTTACTATTTGACCTTAGACTATATATGAGCCAAATTTCATTCTTAGGTTGCATAAGTTACAGCAAGAGAAATTGAGGCTAAAGTAAAATAGAAACTGAAGATAAGTGAACATATTAGTGTTGTTATGTACTATGATGGTGAGGTCCGTGACACTGAGAACGTCATTGTTTTTTAATCGGAGAACATAGCGCGACTGGTTTTTAAACAGAACATAGATTTGACAGAACTTGGTAAAAAAATTAGGCGTAAAATTTTCGGACCGACGCCAATGAAAGTTTTGTCTATTAAGTATCAATTTTGTGCTTCGGTTGATCCCGTAAGATATGACTCATTCGATATAAAAGGTCCTCGTAGCTTAGAGGCAATGGTGCAGACTCATCTTGCTAGTGGATCACCCTATTTTGAGTTATATGTACAATTTTCATCTCTAAATGATGCATTTGCGACTTCAACATCTACTGCTGTTTAAAAAGAATACACGACCCCTGCCCGACATTCCATTAGTGGGTAACAAAGCACAGAAACGTTTGTGTTTGGTAGCAGTATGGAATACACAACCCCTGCATGATACTCTATTAGTGGATGGGACATGTACCTCGGTGGGTCAATGTTTGATACTGGAAATACGTACTGGGGAATGACATCAACTTCTAGTGGTTGGTAATCCACATCGAATTGGGGATGTTATGAAATATCTAGAAAAAGGGATGATGTACTCCCTACGACATCCACCGGTGAGGAGACCTCGTTTGTTGCAGATGATGAGTTCGATATGGATCCACCTCGAGATCCCGGCCCCGATAGTGCAGAAGTTGTATTATTTTCAGAACTGGAGCCTGTTCCAACCATATCTGAAGATGTTGAATAGGGTTCAGATGAAGAAGAAGAAGATCCATAATTCAGGGCATACTTGCCTCCAGCCCACATGCATAATGTCGATCAATCTCAAGATGATGCGTTGGAGTTTCCAGAGCTACCACACAGAAGGCGTGACCGTACAAGTTCGTCATTGGATTCGGGTGAATTGGAAGTTGGTAGAGAGTTTTCCAATAAGGATAACTTTCTTGGTGCATTGAAACAACATAGCATCATAAATGAGGTTAACTACAACATGGTTAAATCCAAGTTCGATAAGTTTGAGGCCAAGTGTGCAGTGCAAGACAGTACATGTTCATGAAAAATCATGGCCTCGTTGAGAAAAATGACAGACTTGTGGGAGATAAAAAAGTACAAAGGTCCACATACATGTGTTAGCGGTACAATATCACTAGGTGTTTAGGGTTTTTGAATAATATTGTTATTACGTAATGTTGCATTATTTAACGTACTTCGTTGACAGGTGTTTCACAAGATCATTCCAAGATGGATTCAGATATGTTAGCTAGATGAATACTACCGACGATGAAGGCGGATCTGAAGACTTCAGTGTCGGTCTTAATTATCAATATTCGTAGTTGAACTACACACCCTCTTACCATAAAGTTTGGATAGCTAAGCAGAAGGTGTTGGAAAAGATGTATGGTAGGTGGGACGCTTTATATAATAAAGTGTGGCAGTGGTGTCAAGTGCTGGAGAGATATGTCCCATGTTGCATAACAGACCTTGAAATGGCACCTGCATACTACAACGACCGATTGCTCCGTGGATGCCAACTGTTCAAGCGTCTGTTCTGGAGTTTTAAGCAATACCGGTACGCATTTCTATACTGCAAGCCATTGACACAAATTGACGGTACCTTCATGTATAGTAGATATGCCTATCAGCTATTGCTAGCTGTGACACAGGATGGCAATAGGAAAATCTTTCCAATTACGTTTGCAATAACACCGGGGGAGTCAGCTGATGACTGAGATTTTTTTCTTTCTAGGTTAAGGAGGCATGTTTGCCCCCAACTTGATATATGCGTTTTATCAGATCGGGGCACTGAAATACTAACCGCAATTGAGTGACAAAAAAGCCAATGGCATCGCACACACCATCGATATTGCCTAAGGCACGTTACATCCAACTACTACGGGCAATATCTATTTACAACTGAACGACGACAAGTGACCAACATGGTTATTTAATCTCTATTAATATAATTTCGTTTGTAATATTCAATTTATTTTGAATGGAAGAGTGTTATGTAATTTTTGTTATCAACTTTCATTGGCAGGGTATGAAATAAATAAGGACCGTTTTCATGACATGTTGGCGGTTTTGCGTTCAATTAACGAAGAAGGCTCAGATTACCTTTGTAACATACCTTTTGAACAGTGGACACAAGTATATGACGGCGGCCTACGATATGGTCATATGATTTCAAACTTGGCTGAATGCATAAATTCTGTTTTAAAAGGAACGCGTCATTTTCCAATAACATCGGTTGTGCGAGAGACATATTTTCATTTAGCGGCACTATTTTTAAAGCAAGCAGCGAGTTATAAAGGTTAAATGAAGTGAGGTCATGTATGGTGCGCAAATGTATTATGAGGATTAACAAGGCGAAGGCACGGGCCAATACCATGTACACAGTGTGTCATGATCGCGACAACTTATGGTTTTGTGTGACGAAGTTTGACAGATCGAACCAATGTATTATTGGTGGGCAATATCGTGTACACTTGAGAAATTAGACCTACGACTGTGGGGTGTTTGACGCGCTACGTTATCCATGCCCTTATGTAATTGCAGCTTGTCAGACTCTTCGTCTGGATCCCACTACATATGTCGTGTGGAGACACGTATTCTCACCGATCCTAGATGAATGTAAGTGGTCATCTGTATCACTTGCTCCGTTTAAGCTATTACCTGATAGAGAATTACATCGCAAACCAAAGGGTCGACCTTGCTCGACTAGAATACGTAGCAATATGGATATCCGAGAAAGAACAAACCAACAAAAGTTGTGCGGATGGTGTAGAAACCCAGGCTATACAACTCGATCATGTCCAAATCGGAATAGCTGATAGTTGTTGTAATAAAATTATGTTGTATTATTTATATTTTATTAAAAATATTAAAAATATTTTCGTATTTAAAATAACATTTATTTTAATAAAAAATATTGGCTAATTTAAAAGAACATTTATTTTATTAAAATTATAAAAAGTAAAGTACAACTAAAATATTAAAAACCACTTTTATTTTATTAATTGAAACTATATAAAAAAGTTTTTACAAATATATTAAAAAAATCAATATTGGTGCTGGTTGGAATCAGTGCCACATGGGGGTTTTCCACGGTTACGCACTGGATTCCTCCTTGGTTCAGCTTCCGGCGAGGGTTGTGGTTGCTCCGGCAGAAATTGTGGTTCCTCCGGCAGGGGATCTGGTTGTGGGTGTTGGGAGGATGACCCACCTTGATAGAATAATGATTGCGGAGGTGTTTGCATCACTCATGGCGGAAGTGTTTGAATCTCATAAGGCGATGAGTAATTGTAAAAAGAATAGCTCCCCGACGGAGCCTCGTGCGATCCCTCATGCGACGGCAACCTATTGATCGGCGGTTGAATCGGAGTAATTGAGAACGGAGATGAATCGGGCCATGCATTCCAACCTTCCATAGGACTGGGAAAAGGAAACATATAAGGTTAGGGTACATATAAAGGCTAGGATATGCATCTGGCATAATCTGAAAAGGCTGTGATATGGGTGTCGTCGGTTGAAGTGTTGGGCCCGGTGACTGTGTGGGCGCTGTTGATGGGTCCGGTGACTATGTGGGCGCTGTTGATGGGCCCGCATCGTCATCCATTCTTCTTGGATTTAAAGGGCTTCGTTGTTCCCTTTACGCTTGAATTTGCCATCGCCTCTCTTCTTCTGACTGTAAATATGGCTTGCCATGGATCCTAAACCATGACATGTATTCCGGCACACATGCTAACTCAGGAATGATAATCGGTTCCCAAGTAGGTATATAGTCATACTGATTTTCCCACATTTTGATATATTCTGACCAGTGTCTCGGCCAATTCGTATCCAATAGTCGTAAGTCGATTTTATGCTCATCATCGAGCACCTCAGGTGCCACGGGAACCAGTTGTCAGAATTCAAATTGCTGTAATACTCTATTTGACTGGTGCATCTCCACGATAGCATAGTTGACCAATTAGATCTTCACATGGAAAATAATCGGATTTTGAAAAAATTCATCCGGAATTACTGCCCGAATTATCGGATCATCGTATGGTGTCTATTGAAACTATATAAACATGATAAAAATATTAGTTATATACATAATACTAAATAATAAATACGAAATACGAAATGACTATTTTATTATGTATGTATATTTTATTTAATACTTACTTGTGCTTCCGACCGTTGGTTTAATAGAAGCCGTATATCTTCAAGAGATGTAGGTATTCCAACATAACTCACTGAATGGTTCCACCTAATTAAATAATTTTTTTAGCATACAATTATATTTTAAATCTACGTAATAATTGTAAAATCTAATATAAAATTTACCTCGTTATCAGTGGGAATGTATATGGGTGGTTCACTCGAGGACGTAAAAATAGAAAGTGTAACCATGCCCATGATTGCAATAGTTTTTGGCTTTATTCGGTCGCCCTGCACATCTTCCGGTACAATGTTGCTAACACGGCAGACCCCCAACTTAATTCACCTGCTGTTCTAAAATCAACGAGTTTCAGCAATCATCTCAGATGTGCGCGGTTTTGTGACAAGTCTGGCATTAGATAACCTCCAATCATCTCAAGAATGTATACCCGAGCATATCGTATTCTTTCTAGTTCAGTCGAATCATTATTCGGCTCCGAGAATGTGTCTCATAACCAGCCCATCTCGATCCGACCTCCATTAATATTATCTGGAATAGCATCCAAAAGCTCGTAGCATATGGCTCCCCAATCAGCAAATTGAGCGGATTCGGTGACTGTGTACCCATCCACCAGAAATCGCAATTGCAATTGCAATTGCACGTCTTCTAGAGTGATAGTACACTCTCCGCATGGAAGATGGAAAGTGTACGTCTCGGGTCTCCACCTCTCTATCAACGCACTGATTAGTTTCGGGTCCAACTTACACCACCGGCCTATCGTGGCCACGTGTCAAAAACCTACTTCCCGCAGGTAATTCTCTATCAACAGCGATGGAGGACCAGACATATTACGGATATAGCATTGCAACACCCGATCTACATATTGTTATAAAAATTATAAAATAAAAAATAATTAAAATTGAAAAAATGAAAAAAATTAAATAGTATTAAAAAATTAATGAAACTTATCACTTACCATTGTCATTTGATCGACAGATATGTGTTTGTTATCAAGACGAATTAATTCTCCGGCCATTGTTAACACGATCGTATATTCTTCTAATTTAAAAAAAAAACTAATTCAAAAAAATTTAAATAGAGCTTTTTTGCAAAAATTAAAGAGAGCTTTGACAAAAATTGAGAGAATTTTGAGAGAATTTAGAAAGAATTGTGAGAGGACTATTGTGTGAAAAAATGAAAGGGGGAGGAGGCCTTTTATAGTTTTTTTTTTTTTACCGTTGGAGTTCAAACGGTCAAGCGACCGTTTGAGCGGGGCAAAACGCGTCCCTAAGGGAGCGTTTTGTTGACACATCCCCCGACTTCGCGCTGACGTGGACGAGCTTTCGGGAAAAATGACCCTTTCCGATAAATAATCAAAATATTGATCCATTTCGGTAAATAATGTTATAAAAGGGCGTTTTTTAGTAAATTAGCCGTTTTTTTAGAATACACCCCACATCGAAAGTATAAATAAAACCATTGGTATATATAAGATATATACTTACAGACAAATTAAATCTGTCATTATAGATAATCCTATACCAATGATAGTAGCATGTGTCAATATAGGTTCGTCATATACTAACAAATAAGTAATCCGTCAATCTATACCTCTTTAAAAGGTCTAGAAAATATCAGATTCGCTGGATTATTGTAAAAAGGAGTAATTATTTGTGATGTGTTATCATAGTGTCGTGTCGCATATAGCTGTTTAATTTATCAAACAAAATAAAACAAATGGGCTTCAAAATTTTTAAATCAAGAATGAATAAATTGATTTGTTTGAAACCAAATTTTAACATTCTGTGTGTCGAAACCATTTTTTTTGAAAACGGGGATCGACTTATTTAAAAACGAAAATGGAGTCGCCAAGCTGTCGAAACTATTTTTTTGAAAAAATGGGGTCGACTTTATATTTTGAAAAGAAAACAAAAATTGAGAGTCGCCACCGATTTTTATTAGGTGTGATCAGATTACCTAGAAATTTGGTCGTTTCGATAAAATATTTCATTTTATTAAAACAAATGATTTTGGTCTACAAAAATTGAGAAAATGAGTCCGGGAGTCGGTTACGTGTGAGGAAGGATTAGCACCTTCGTCACGCCTAAAATTGGTACCTAATTGATAAATTAACGTCTTTAATGTCGAAAGTTGAAAGGATTTTAAAAGAAATTTTGAAATACGATCTTTTTTTATGAATGTTAATTTTAAAACGCTTGAATTACATTGAAAAGAGCATCAAAGGCCCACTCGTTCCGAGATAACGAAATGCTACATCTAGTAAGTTAGGAAGCGACATTCAAATCTTCGGGAGTAAGTTTGAATTTGATCTTTATCGAAAATTTGTATATTTTGAAATCTGAAAGGATATTTGGTTTTTTAGGTTTAACAAGAAAATCGAAACCCAATAAGTTAGGGCACGATCTCTTGAATTCCCGAAACGCGAAATACTGCCTTACTTTGAATAAAAACGAACGCGACATTTAACAACGTGCGTTTATTTTATTTAGAATAAAAACTGGCCATATTTGGATAAATACTTTTAAGGTTAATAGGCAATATGATTTAAACAAAATGAAACAAAAGGGAATATAGAGCACAAAATGATAATACATGAATTAAATGCTAGTTCAATAAATATCAACAAAATATTAACAAATAATTTCTAGAGCATATAATGGACATGTTCACATAATACACTATTTTAAGAGATCAACATTAATAATCACAAAAGAATGAAACGAAATAATATATGAAAAATTTCAAGTGAATAAAACGATTTAAAATAAATAACAAATGAAGCAATTATAAATAAAGAATATAAAAAGGGGTTTCAAATGGACAATGTATAAAAACTTAAAATAAATAATAAAAGAGCTTTTAAAGAAAATAATATATATATATATATTTTAAAATAAATAACATATGAACAGTTTAAGTTAAATTCCGTACATGAAAATTTCAAATAGATAATATATCAAATAATAAAGAATATATAGAAATGTTTTAAAATAAATAATATGTGAAAGGTTTAAAATAAATAATAAAAATGAATTTTAAACGATTAGCATGTGAAATAGTATAACTAAATAACACACAAAATTTTAAAATAAATAATATATAAAATAGTTTAAAACAAAAGATATATACATATATGTAAAGACCAAAATAAGTAATATGTATGATAACTTAAAATAAATAATATATAAAGTTTAAAATGGGCAATGGTTTAAAATACATAATATGTGGAAACACTTAAAGTGAATAACAACAAAACAATTTAAGATGAACAGTAAAAGCGGTTCAATGATATATAAAAATCTAACAAATGAAATATAAAACCATTTAAAGTAAACTATGTATATAACAAAAGAATGAACAATAATAAATAATAAATAAAAGAGATTAAAAACAAACAGATTAAGGGTGAAATTGGAACAATATGAAATTAGAAGTAAAAAATTATGATAAATGAAAACACGGGGTCAAAAAATAAGAACGCGCAAGGTTTGAGGGCTGATCGGGAAATTAATCTTGAAGTTCTCTGCGCACCGTTTCACGTAAGACCGCAATGGATCAGACACAATACCCTGGGGCAAAACTAAAAAACAAAATAAAAGGAAGAAAAGGAACAAATCGACAATCGCAGAGAAACGGAAGGATCAAAGTGACAAATAGCCCAATGATCTGAAAACGCGCGGACCCCCTGAAACGGGTCAGGTCACGCGCAGATGGCCCGATACGGCGCCATTTCAGCATTGGTCTCCTTCGTGCAAAACGACACCGTTTTGCTTTGCCACTTAAACCAGTTTTTGTTTTTTTTTTTGCTATTTTCTTCATTTTCTTAAAAAAACAGAAACACTCCCCCCATCCTCATTTTCTCTGCTAGGGTTTGAAACCTTTCATCGCCGTCGCCGTCGTGACGCCACTGTAGGCGGTGGTTGAGGTCGTGCGAAAAGGGGTTTTTTAACCCCGGTTTTGAAAAGCCCGAAGGCCGTGTTCTCTTAGCCCGAAAACTCGAAAGAGGAGACCTATTTTTTTCCTTTTGGGAGTCAGTTTCAATGACGAAGAAGAAGCTCCGACGACGAGACTCTGAGGTTTAGGTAAGCCTTCTTTTCTCTTTTCCTTTTTATATATATATTTAAAAAAAACAGATTTGAAAACAGAAAAAAAAAACAGGAAATAAAAAGAAAACGAGAAAACGAGATTCAACCTTTTTTTTTCCTTTTTGATTGCTTAATCGTGTGTGTAACCAATACATTACCGTTCGAGGCTTCTTATAGCCGAATACAAAAAGTTTTAACCTATTGTTTGCTACTGTTTGGCTTTGTTTTCTCTGCTTTTTGATGTTTTCCTTTCTTTGCCATGTTTGCAGGTCCATGGAGGGTCAACGGACAAGGGAGTTTCCACTTTCGTGCAAGGAGAGTCTACCCTTGGGCAGAGTGAGCGCTGAGGCACATGGGTGGTGGCTACGGCGCGAGGGAGGCTCAGAAACCCTAGGGTTTCTGAGTTAATTTAATGTTTTGGGCCTATTGGGCCGATAAAGATTGGGTTAGGGATTTTGGGTTGTGTTTGGGGCATTTGTAAATTAGGCTTGCTGGGTTGTAGTTGGGTAGTGGGTCATTTGTTTAGGTTTGGGGTCTTATTGGGCCCCGGGTTAAATTGGGCTTGTACACTATGTTTTTGAAATCTCTGAAGAATCAAACTCTTTTTTTTTTTTAAATTAACATATTTAAAAAATCTCAATTATCAATAGTATTTTAGAAAATAAATGTTTAAAAAGAATAATATAACAGCATGTTTGGTTGGTTGTAATACCTATGCATTGCAGCTCAATTCAGTGGGCCCATTATTAAAACATTGTTTGGTTGGCTGTAATAAGCTATTACAGCCCTATTCGTTACAGGCTTATTCAGGGCAAAAATGCTGTTTAGCATTCGGTGGTCTCCCCACGGAATGACAATTCGGAGAATTGGTGGGTAAGAAATTAGCTAAAGTTTTCAATTTTACCCTCACCATTATCCTTTCTTTCTCGCGTCTGAAATATTTTCCTTTCTTTTTCATGCTTCTTCCTTCCACTGTAATATCAACAAATTCCCAATTTATCAATTTAAACCTTTTTTTAATCCCATTTCCTCCGAACTCAATCTGCATTTTCTCTTCTTCTTCAACTCTTTCTCTCTTCAATATATTGCAATCCCACTTGCAGCTAACTAGAATCTTTCTTTCACCAAACAACTTTTCCTTTAAAACCTAAAAATCCCTTCTTCTTCTTTTTTTTTTTTGCTTAAACAAGTTTCGATCTTTTTTTTTTAATTATTTATTTATTCTTATTGATAAAAATGGCACTTGAATACTCAATTTTCAGCCGACCCACTTTCATTTATTCAACAAATTCCTCATCTTTCATTTTTTTAATAGAAATTTGAAGAACCAATCAAAGTTTTTACCCAAAACCAATCACTACCCAGCTCCTGTTATCTCCACCTGTTCAAATCCCCAAGCTTTGAAAGCTTTTAGATTCCCCAAAAATGGTAGTTTTGGTCACGTGGGATGGTTGAGGAAAGAAAATGAAGGTGTGGTGAATGATCAAAAAATGGTTTTGGTGAAAAGGGGTATTTTGGTGGCAATGGTTTGTGGTGTATTGGTGTTTGGATGCAAAAGAGTTTTTGCTGTAGATGGAGTGGCTAATGCTGGTTATGGAGTTATTGGGCAGTGCATATTGTTGTTGAGGAATGCTTGGCCTAAGGCATTTATGATTCTTAAAGTGTTTAAGGAACAAGGTCTGGTTTTGACAGCTCTTTTGGGTCTTTCAGCTTTCTTCTCGATGGCAGAGACTGCTATAACTACATTATGGCCTTGGAAGGTAATGATTTCTTTGACCCTGGGTTTGATAGCTTTTATACTTATAAATGCATATTTGTTGTTATGGAAATCAAAATGAATAGGATAGGGATTGTTGTAAGTTGAAAAGAATGTAGATGCTTTAGTCAGTTTATAAATACTGTCTTGTGTTACCAGCTCTTTATGCCTGTGTTTGACACATATATGGACACAAATATGTAGTATCATCGTCCAAATATATGGAAAAACTTTGAAAAAAATGAGTATACCTGTGTAAGACACGTACTCATATCCAGTGCTCACATATCTTAGTATCATAGATTTTGTCTTTTGATTTTCATTTTTGTGACTGCTATGCAGATTCCTTGGTGACTTGAGATATCTGGCTTAAGTTAATATAAGATTAAATCTTGGTTTGCCATGTGAACATTCTATATGAACTTCATTTCTTATTATTAGTTTATCATGGTTGAATTTGGATGATAATCATCTCTTAATTTGGATGATAATCATCTCTTCTAGATATGAGCTTAATCATTATAACTTATAAAAGGAAACAAACTGTTAATGGTGAGCAACAGAGGAAGAAAGATAGATGGAAACTCCTTAGAGTGAAAAGGGAGAAGAAATGTGAGTGAAAGAATGAAAACAAAGAAAGAGAATAATAGAGAAAAACAATTTATAGAATAAGCCAGAGAACAACTTAGAAGTATTTACTATTTCAACTATTAAACCTAAGTCTACATTGATTAAGTAGTATGGCATTTTGGTCAAGCTATCAGGCAAGCCTTTTGAAGTAGTATTGTATTTTGATTAAGTAGTATTGTATTTTTGGATAGTTTATATGATGGAGAAGCTATATTAGAACTGGATTGTAGAACTATATTTTTTGATGGTTTACGTTAGATTCGTGCTTGAGACATCTTATGGAGGTCAAGGTACAAAGTTCCGTAATGTTTGAGTTCAGTTAGGTTTTCATTTCAATTTTCTTTTTTAGTAGAACTTGTCTGGAGGTAGCATGGAATTTATTCTTTGATTTCTTTTTTAGTGACTGCATTTTGTTTTATTTTGTTGTTGGCACCAGGCCAAGGTTCAGTTGTTAAGGAAGCTATTAAATTTTCAACTAAAAGTTTTTAGGCCAAATTTCTCTCCTCTCACCCTTTTCTCTCTCTTATTTTCCTGGTATTATAGTTTATTTTGTTGAATTTTACATTGTTTTGATGTTGTCTATGGAAATGATTTAATAGCAATTGCTGCAAGAGGAGGGATGGAGACTTTGAGGTCTGCTTTACAGAGGTTATACATGACAAGGGCTTCTGCATATAGAGATGCTCTTAAGAGTTTCATAAAAGGATATCAAGAAGGTATCCAGCAGATCATGGATAAAAATGAAGCTTCTTCTAAAGCACATCAAGAAGGCAATACTGATAAAAATTCAACTTGATGGCTGATAAGTGCATAATCGAAGATGCATGTGAGTACTTCTCCAGCATACCTATTGTAGATACAAGTTTAGAGATTTGGTGGAGCTGAGTTGGTATGAAATCACAAGAATGATACATGTCCTGAGAATTTTCCTGTATTGAGAAAGTGACCTTTAGAAACTACAAAATAATGGAAATCTTCATTGACAATGGTGATGCTCTTTCCTTCTTATCATTTGATGTTTATTAATTTTTGTTGTAGTTTAATATTCAACGTGCTTGAGCTTGGAGAAATGTAAAAGAACCTTAATGCTTTATGTCTTTGTTAAGTGCAACTGAAGAATTACTTAGATATCTGCTGTCAGCTGCTTGATGATCTAGTCTGATGAATGAGTTTCAATCTGTTCATTTTTGCTACTTCTAGTTTCAATACATTAACTTTGTTAATCTAAGTTTGAGGTGATGTAAATGTGGTTAGTTATTTCTTTGCTGCTCGTGGATTAGTAAAATAGTTTGATCTGTTAATTATTGATGCTCTTGAGTAAATTCAGTTTGGTAAATGGACTCGATCTGCTGTGGAATCTATTGTTTTTTTATCAGAGTAGCTATTGAATTATTTTCTATTGCTCTCTATTTGCTCGATAGTTTGTTTCTTTGAAGCTTATTGTTACTTAAAGGTACCAAGATTGCTTTAGAAGGATTCACATGCACTGTGTTTGAGATCTAAATAGATGATCTTCAAGGAGAATGTGTTCATTAGGATCCACTACTTCATACTTCATGTGGTGCTATACTCAACGATCATGTTTCATCATCTAATTAATGCCACAAGTTCGAATATGTAAGGTGGATCAATTTCTTGGACCATCTTATATATGGTATGGTCAATGAAAGCAAAAATGTTAATGTTATTGAGGCGTCTTTGCTGCGTGTGAAAAGCTAGTATTCTAACGGGCTAGCTTCCATGTTTTTTGTTCTAACTCTAACAAACTTAGTTATGTTGGTGAAAAGTTAATTGCTTAATAGATTAGCTGTGAAAAGCTTATTACTTAATAGCCTAGCTTTCAAGAATAGTTTATATGTATGTGGTGTTTAACATTTTTCTGTCACAATTAAATGAAATGAAAATGTGAAATGTAACATTATAATGTTTGTTATATGTAACAAAGTATCGATTAAAATTATTACTTAACTAATAAATTAGCATTTAAATTCTATCATTATTTCTATTTTAGTGTCTAAATTTTTTAATCACAAGCTATTTATTACTTCTAATACTTTGGTTTTTTATTATTGTAGAATAATTAAATTATTTGTTTCACTAATGATATTTTAGCATATTAAATATGTATTGCGTTTAAAAATAAGAAAGTAGATTATATATTAATTTTATAGTATTATATATTATGATTTTTTAATTTATATAATAATAATTATATTAAGAATTTTATTAAATTATATATTATTTTATTAAATTATATTTAATAATAATTATGTTAAAATATGGTCAAAATATTTATTTTTTATTAATTTTTAACAATAATCTTATTAAAATTTAATAACAATAACAATAGTCATCTACCTAAAAAATTCTCGCTAAGGGTATTCGGTAATTTCAGATTTTTTTCTTATGCTATTACAACATTATTCCATTCAACCAAACACAAGAGTACTATTACAGTTCTATTCCATTCCATTCAACCAAACAATTGAATTACTAATTACAGTTTTATTCCATTACAGCTCTATTCCATTACAGCTCTATTCAATTACAGTCCTATTCCATTACAGTGAACCAAACGTACCATAAATGTGTTTTAAAAATTACTTTTTTTTATTGAGAATAAAAAATGAAATCGATTATTTGGTTTAAAGTAAAAAATTTAATGTGGTATGTTTTGGACTCTTCAAGGTGCTGAGTATTCAGTTTTTTCTTTGGGAGTTAATGCGTCTAGACTCAAGAATACCAAATAAGTGAATTAATAAATGCTTAATAATAAACATGTAATCGTACTCTCAAACTCACATCAAATTTAAACTTTTATTGCATATAAGAAAATAGTTAAACCTTAGGGCATACCCTCACATAAATTTCTATTTTGGCCGAAATACAACACACAATTATTCCTACATAGTACCAAAAAAAAAAAAAGAAAAAAGAAAAATAATAGAGCATGCAATTTGGGTTCAGTACTGGGGTAGTTTGTGAAATTTACAATAACTATAGTCCTTGAATTTCTTAGGCTTATATTTAGGAGGAAGTTGGGGATCAACGAGTTGAGGAAGTGGGCCAACGACAAATTCCCCTGGAGGCTCCAAGAATACGGGCCATGACATCCTCGTTTTCTCCTTGTCTACTGTTGTTCGATGCAGCACTGCCTTGTACTTCCCGTTGCTTAGTATCTAAATTTAAAAATAAAAAGTACTTAGACTATATTAAATGTCTAATGGAGCAATTTTTTTTTATAAACTAACATGTACATGTTAAAGTGTGTTTTAACTAAAATAATGATAAGAAGCATTGAAAGAAGAAAATGCAGTAACCTCAATTTGGTCGCCAATGTGAATAATAAGGGCGCCGGGGATATATTTGGCGTCGATCCAATGGCCATCCTTGAAGACCTGCAATCCAGGGACCTCGTTGGGCACCAACACAGTCATGGCAGAAAGATCAGTGTGGGATGTAACCCCAAGAGTAAGATCAGGGCGTGGACATGGCGGATAATAGTTTATCTTCATCAGATACTCAATCTCCTCACCTCCTACTCCTTGTTTCAAAACATCCACTTCAAGCCCTAGCCCCGTTGACAGCCATTTGAACAGTTTATCCACCACCTTCCTCACCTCCTGTGCATACTCCTCGTTCACTGCTCTGTCACCAAACCAATAAATTTTTTACAATCTTGTTAAAAATGAAAGCACAAGAAAATGATTATATCTTGCATAAACTATGACCTGTAAGAAGGAGGATTCTTGGGCCAAAACTGGTGGTTAATGCATGAAGCTGGCCATATCTTATGAAAAAGGTGATCAGCCCAGTTCTTCTTTCCATTAACATCTTCCCCGATCTTGCTTCCATAGCCTTCAAGGGTGAGTGCACCCGGAGGCTTAGCATACACTTCTTTCTCTTCCTGAGGGAGATCAAAGAACTCCTTTCCAACTTGTTGCAGTTTTTGAATTAGATCAAAGGGTATCCCGTGGTTCACAACCTGGAATATCCCCCAATCCCTGCTAGCATTGCCAACCAAATGGATGATATGATCCTGATCAGGGTGGTTGATATCGATAACAGGTATGTCAGGGATGGGACCATGAAATGTTGTAATTGCAGGTTGTTCATCTTCGGGTCGAACAAACTCTAGTGGGATATTGTCTTTAGCTAGAGATGAAGAAACAATGGCTTGGACTCGTTCCACCTCCATCTGACTCCTTTTTTTCCTCCTGCTTTGTGTTCCCTATCTTATCGCACAGTTGCTTTTATAGGAAACATACCAAGTAGTAACATAAAAATAAAGAAATAACGTGGAGTTTCAGAGTTCACTTATTAGAATATAACAACCACCATGTAAAGAACATGACACGTTTATCGTCCTTCAACCTCACTAGAACAAGGATAAAAATGTCTATACCTATGCTATGATACAAATTGAATCTTTTCCTTTAAATGCTCCTACGTGACTTTGGATCTGTCACAAAAAGTGATCTGTCTACTTACTCAAAGTAGGTGCCTATATATTTATCATCTTCATTAATAATGGACACCTCAAAAGTCCACACTTGCATCCATAAACATGTATATATTCATGTTCAATTTTATCCTTTTTACATAAACATGTAATTATTGTAAAATTTTAATTAATTTATAAAATTAAAATAATTTCTTATCATATCAATAAATTTTAAATGATTTTTTTAACAATTCATTTTTAATAATTTTTAATCGAACCAATCCAATTAATTGAATTGGTAAAACGGTAACATTATCAGTTTTATCACCCGTCTAGTTTAAAATTTAATTCCATGTTATTATATCATATCTTATTTTGTACTCTTTCTTCCTCCTTCCTTCGTCGTTTGAGAAAGAGTAGGAGAGAATTGGAGTAGGGGAGGAATGGTAGCAAAGGAATGGTGGGGGAGAGAGAAAGAATGAGAAGAGATGGTGGGGAAGAGGAAAAGGGATGTGAGAACAGTACTAGAGGGAATTTACCCTTAATAAAACCACACATCCAATTAATGGAGTGAGATATTACGACGTGACGAAGACAAATAAAAAACCTTTCATATAGGGTATGGTGGACTCGAAACAAGTTAGAAAATCGTGGCACAAATTTATTAATTTAGATAAGTGTGCCACAAATTTATTACATATATTTACTAAATTACGTTCATTCGTTGCATATTTATTAATTTAGAGAAGTGTGCCACAAATTCATTGCATATATTTATTAATTTTAAAATTATTTTAAAATCATTAATGAAATGATGAAAAAACATATAAACATGAATCCTTCAAATTTTTTAATGTTAATTTAAATATGTGTTTATGTCATTCTCAAACATATTTATTTCAATATTTTAATATAATTTCATATAAATTAATATTTTATTCATGTTAAAATTATCGTTTTTACATAAACATGTCATTATTGTATAATTTTAAATAATTTAATTAATAAAATAATATCTTATCATATCATATATGAAAATAATATTAATATATACCAATTTTCTTCCTTTCTTTTACTGAACAACAACAACGACAAACGAACTCATAAATTTTGGATGAAACCTAGAAAATTGTAAGAAAAAAAAGCTAAAAATAATTTGAAACATCAAACTTAAATTAATATCTCA
The DNA here is from genome assembly GCF_025698485.1 of Gossypium arboreum. Classification (NCBI taxonomy): domain Eukaryota; kingdom Viridiplantae; phylum Streptophyta; class Magnoliopsida; order Malvales; family Malvaceae; genus Gossypium; species Gossypium arboreum. The sequence continues at coordinate 3,745,294 of NC_069073.1, read as the reverse complement.
AAATTTAAAATTAATTTAAAATTTAAATAAGAAAAAACAGAGAGAGTAAATTCATAAAAAAGAGAAGAGTTTAAATTGAGAAGACAGGTAAAAAACAAAAGAAAGAGAGAAAATATTAAATAATTGGTAAATTGATCCATGATGGAACTAAATTACTCACGAGCGTTTTAAATTGAGAATAAAGCTTGCATGAAAACTAACGGGGTGTCATTTCAAAACGGTTGAAGTAATGGCGGAGGGAGAAAAAAAATTTTGAACCGAAATTAAAATATAGTAAAAATATAATTTTATTATTTTAATAATTTATATTTTATAATTTTTGAATGATTAAATTAATTTATTATTATTTTAAGAGCTCAAAGTGTAATTTTATTATTTTTAATTTAAAATTTTATAAATTATAAAACACATAAATAAAAAATTTCCCATTTTAAAGGGCTAGAGCCCCCGCCAACCCTGTTGACTCAATTCTTGTTAAGGAGTATGAGGGATGAGGAGGTAAGGAAGAAACAAAGAGAGGGAGAAGGATAAACATTATTAAATGAAATTATTTATTTATTTTTATTTAATTAAAAATGTCACGTGCCGTAATGAGAAAAAAATTTTAATAGTTTGTAATTGTTGGATCAAAGCGACAATGGAATCAAAGTTTAGATACTAATTATAACAAAAAGATTTCAAAACCTAAATAGAAAAAATTGCATATATCATAATTAGACGTGCTCATGGGCCGGGCCGGGTTCAACTAAAAATTCAAACCCATTTACTGGGCCCGACCCAAAAAATAGGCCTAAAATTTTACCCAAGCCCGACTCAGATAAAAATGCTAAAACCTGGGCCCAACTCGACCCGTTTGTATTAATTTTTATATAATTTTTAAATATGTATAATACATTAAAAATACTAAAAACATCAAAATAAATATTTCCCAACAAATTGAAAATAAATTTTAAAAAATATGTAACTTTAAATAACACTAAGATAAATGCAACTTAACAAGCAAGTACCTCTAAAATAATAACAAAATTAATAAATACCTTTAAAATAATAACAAAATTAACAATAAAATAAGTTTTATACAATATCCAAACAATAACAACAAAATAGTAGCAACATAATAATAAAATTAAAAAAAAAGTAGATTTTTTTGGTCCTTTAGTGAATTCAGGCCTGGCCGGGCCCGGGTCAAAAATGCCTTACCTAAGGTCCGGCCCATTTTTAAACGAATCTTATTTTTTGTCCAAGCCCATTTTTTGGGCATATATTTTTGCTCAAACCTTCTCACATTTTGGGCGGACCTTTGAGCCGAGCCGAATGGCCCGACCCATGATCAGGTGTAATCATAATCTTTGTAATGTATTGATTCAGTTATATTAAACTAGTGACATTACACTTTTTATTATTTTTGTGCAATCTTGAAGAAATATATAAATATAATGTTTAAAAGATAGACATATTATAGATGTATATTGTAAGGCCCAAATTCTGCCCGGGCCCAACAACCAAAAAATCAAAATTAAAAACAAATAAATAAAACCAAATATAATGTCCAAGTCCCAAGTTACAAACCCAATTACATAACCTAGACCTAATAACTAAAACCCTATGGCCCAATGACTGACCCAATACCCGAAATGAGCCCAAATGGCCCAGAAATTTTAGAAACCCTAAGGTTCCTTTTCTTTCTCTTGCGCCGCAACAGCCCCCATGCCTCCGTACGGCCTCCTGGCGCTACGACCACGCCTACGCTTCCACGTCGACACCATCAGCAGCCTCCGTACACGCCAACTACCCCCACCACGTTGCCTCCGTACCTGTAAACGAAGACAAACAGAGCAGTAGCCAATACGAAAACGAAAAATTGTATTTTTCTTTATTTTTTGAACATTCGGCTATAAAAGCCTACTATCTTCGATTGTAAAAGGGGGGTTCGGCAATATAGACCCACTACGCATACGAAACAGTAAAATAGAAAAATCAAAGATTTCAGGTGATTCGCAGATTATTTCTTTGTTCTTGTTCTTTTTTTACTTTATTTTGAATCCATTCAACGAATCCAAAGAAAGAGGGTTCATTCACCTTTTTTGTTGACGATTTGGTCGACGGATCCTTGTGGATCTGGTGAGGACCGCGATGGGTGGAGGCGCGTTTGGCGTCGGTGAAGCCCACGAGTCAACTGAGAGAGAGGTGAGGGGTATACCTTCGCGAATCGACCCTCAAAGCCCTTATTCTCCTCACTGAAATCGGAGTTATGGAAGGGGTTTGAAGTCGGCAGGGTATTCAAATCGGCCGAATGGCCTCATTTGAGAAATGGCCAAGTGATCTTTTTTTTAGGGTTTCTTTTTCCTTATATACGATGTAAGACGACGCCGTATGGCATGACCCGCGCGCATGACCCGACCCTAAAGGGGGGGATCAGCGTGTTTCTTCTAAAAGGGGAATTTCGCGCTCGGTCCCTCCTATTTGCACTGTCGTTTGATTAAGTCTTATTTACATTTCTATGTTTTTAAATTTCCCCATGTAATTTGCGTTTTGTTCCAAATAAATCCGCGTTCGCTTTAGGATTTGGGACATTTTTGTTTTGAATCCTCATCTGTTCGAGCGCGTTTTATTCCAGTCCTAAATTCTATTTTAATAATCCGATTTACTTATAAATTGCCCCTCTGATATTGTTTTTATTCCAATTAAGTTTCTTAGTTTAGGTTTTTGTATTTTTCATGAATTATTCTTCATTCAGTCTTCGACGTATTATATTAGTACAATGTTTTGAATTATTTTCATTGATTTCACTGTTTTAATCTCATTTTTTTATTTTATATTTTTCGTTTTGTTTTATTATACAATCAAGTTATTTTTAAAATTCTTTTATGAATATTCCTTGCTTCAAATATTATATTATCTTTTACATGTATTATTTATATGAAACTATTTGTGTCTTATGAATATTGTTCATTTGTGTATATATATACATATATATAAAATTATTTTGTATATTAGTTATATCATTTTATATACATATATGTATATATATATTTTAAATCTATTTGTATATAATTTATTGCTTTGAAAATTTTATTTTACTATATGTGTATATATATATATATATTTTTTTTTCATGTATATATTTCTAAATCTATTATGTTTTAAAAATTGTATTTTTTTATACATATTATTATTCTTCTTTTTAAATCTTGTACGTAATCTAAAATTTTCCTTATCACATGTAAATTGTCAATATTAAACCAATATTCTTTAGTGTTTGGCATATCGTTCGATTAAAATATTCATTTCACCTCATATATTTTAATAATCAAGTGTATATCTCTATTTTTTAAGCCATCCATTCATGTATTATACATTACGTGTTTATTATTTCAAACTAGTTGTATACCACATTTTCTTTATTTTGTATATCTTGTGTTGATTATATCATATTAGGTTTTGTATATTATTATGGCATACTATAGTGTATTGTTTTATTTTGAGTTGTGCGATGCATTTTTATTACAAGTTTTGTTTTGATATTGTTACATCAGTTATTTTCCCATGCATGATTGTAATCGGATTATATTCCTTAGATTAGTCATACTTAATTTTTAGTTCACTAATCAATTGTATCTTATGTGCACGTTTACCCCATTCATCGTTTTTACTTGACTTTTGAAATGTGGTTCTAAAACCCAAGTTTTATGATTAACTCCGCCTTATTTCAAACCGAATTAATACGTCTTAAGCTAGCTTTATAATCATTCATTCAAAAATTCTCCAAGTCGAAGACGGGATTCGATGTTTGGCAATTCGCGGAATCGTGCCCTAACGTGTTGGATTGCAATTCCGCGTTTGTTCAAAATAATCGAATATCATTAAGAAATTTCACTCACGCCTTTTAAAATTCCTCAAAACGAAGATGAGGTTCGATATTTAGCAATTCGCGGAATCGTGCCCTAACGTGTTGGGTTGCAATTTTGCGTTTGCTCAAAATATTCGGGCTTCCCTTCAAAATTCCATTCATATCTTCTAAAAATTTTTTAAAACGAAGGCAATATTCGGCGTTTGACAATTCGAGAACCATGCCCTATCGTGCTGGGTTATGATTTCTCGTTTGTTCAAAACGATCAAATATTCCTTTATGTTCTCACTCATGTTTTTAGAAACAATATGCTTAAAAACGAAGACGATGTTCAATGTTTGGCGATTTGAGAATCGTGCCCTATCGTGTTGGGTTGCGCTTTTTCATTGATCCAGAACAATTGAACCTCCCTTCGGGATTTCACTCACATTTTCTAAAATCCTTCAAAATGAAGGCAATGATCGATGTTTGGAAATTCGAGGAATCGTGCCCTACCGTGCTGGGTTTCGATTTTTTTTGTTGGACCAAATAACTGGGCATCCTTTTGTTAATTTCAAATTATAAACTTTCGAACGCCGAAACAAAAAGATTTTTGACAATCAACTCGGGTTATTCAACATTTATTAAAAAGAGCCACATTCCAAAAACATTTTTTTAGACATAAGGACAGTATTTAATTGATTTGGTACCAATTTTGGGCGTAGTGAGGGTGCCAATCCTTCCTCATGCGTAACCGAATCCCGAGCCTGTTTTCTAAAATTTTCGTAGACCAGAGTCGTTGTTTTAGTAAATCGCGAATGTTTTATTAAAATAACCAAATTCTTAGGTGATCCGATCACACCCAAAAAGATTGGTGGCGACTCCCTTATTTCTGTTTTTTTTTTAAAAAGTCGATTCCCCATTTTTCATTAAATTTAAAATTGTAAAATTCAATAAGGGATGGTTTCGACATATAGATTTTATCTTTACAAAATTGATGTAAATAAAATAATTTAAAATAATAAGATATTGTTGATTGATTAAATTAAATAATTTAAATTTTAATGAAAGTGTAATTAAAGATAAAACAAGAACTCTACCTTGGAAATTTTTGTAAATATTTTAAAGAATTTTCAAAAATTAAATAAGGATTTTCAAATTGAGATTATAATTTGATTTAATTTGTATATGTACATAAATAATAGATAGAATTAATTATGATTTTAATGTATTAAAATTGCACATTTATATTATTATTATTTAATAAAACATTAACATTTTATTGTATTAATGTTAAAATACTAATTTCAATTTTCTAATTATGTTATGTTCCATGTTGATAAGAGAGGGCAAGCAGAAGAAGATCCAATTCAAGTTGTTCGACTTGAGAAAGAAAAATTTAGACCTGGCATAAAAAGAAGAAACCAAACAAATTTAAGAAATAAGAAAAAAAAGAAAATAAAAAAATAAAAATTTAAGAATAAAGAATAAATATTCAAAATAATAACTAAATAAATAAAAGATAGAATACAAAAGTGGAAGATGAATCGAATAAACCGATATGGATATGATGGATAGATAGATAAGTGTCCAATTGAACTCTTTAAGGTATAAACTCCAACAAATTCAATTAATGACTCTAATCAACCCTCCAAGAAATAATCCTTATAAAATTGAAGGATTAAAAATGAATTCTCACGACTCATTGAAAAAAATTGAGAAGAAAATTGTTTCTAAAAATCATAAGAAAGCAATTTTGCACAAAGAAACTAAATCCCAACAAACTCAATTACTGACTCTAATCAACCCTCCAAAAAATAATCCTTGGCAAATTGAAGGGTAAAAAATGAATTCCCATGATCCTTTAAGGAAAATCTAGAAAAAAACTACTTCTAAAAATCACAAGGAAAAAATCTTGTACAAAGAATCTAACTCTTATAGTTGAAAACTTTATTAATGAAAACAATTGTCTCCTTAATGAACAATGAAAAAGTCTTTATATAGGCTAGCTAAATACATCCAAATAAAACTTTAAAATATACTGAAACTCTAATAAATCTAAACAAATAGTTTTAAACTAAACTTTCTTATTTGACCAAGAAACAAAAACTCCTAAACAACTTAAAATACTTAAACAATATCCAAAATTCAAAATAAATAAATAATAAAAATAATAAAACCTAATAAATACAATATTGGACTCATATATAATAAAAATTAAGCCTAAAAATCGAACCTAATATGATTTAAACTCGAATTGAAAGCTTGAAACTTGTAATTCCTGTTATAATCTCGTTCAGAAATTCTGCTTGTGCAATCTTCACTAAATCAGTTATAACTTGAGTTCCCAAACTCAAAATCGAGTGATTAAAAGTGCATTTCAAAGCTTCAAGCTCTCTGCAGACATCTAAGCTCATAAATTTCTTGATCCCATCCAAAAATTCGTCTCAAGTTGACTAATCTTTTCATTTTGAGGATTAACATCTTGGTTGAATCTTTAATAAATTTCACCCATTTCGTGCATTTATCATTTCTTGTTTCCTCGAAAAGATTCATCCTCTCATATTGTCTTTGATTGAATTTTAGTTTGATTTGATTGACCTTTGACATTGTTGTTGGGCCTTGAGGTAGTGTGAGCCCATCACTTTCATGGGTCTGAAATTGCGCCTTAAGACTCACATATCACTTAAGCTCCCAAACTCGGAATTGAGTGATTCAAAGTGCATTGTGAAGCTTAGAGATATATCTTTGAACGTTATTAAGACATATCAACTTAGAAATTCCTAGATTTCATCCAAAAAATTATTACAAGTTGACTAATTTTCCAAACTTGAAAATTGGCAACTTCGGTGAATAGAATTTAATAAATTTCATCCCAACCGTGCATGTATCACATATTTTTTAATTTGCTAAAAATCATGGATCTTGTGAAGTTTTTGAGTTAAAAAATTGTAATGCCCCTGAAATCATCATACTAAATTTGTAAAGTGTCATACTCAGAAAGTGTATAATTGATTTATTGAGTAAATAAAATCAAGTACATCAATGTTAGTGGAGAAAGGTATTGGATACTGGACAAAGTTGAAAAAAGTATTATATTGTGAGATATAAATTCAAGGTATTGAATAAATTGCGAAGAAGTGAAAAGTTATGGGGTCAAAGTGTGAATATTTAAAAGTTGAAAGGTTAAAATGTAAATTCAAAAAGTTAAAGGACTAAAAGTACAAATACCTAAAATTGGAAAGAACATAAATGAAAATATATAATTTGACCAAGGGCAAAATATTCCTACTAATATAAGTTGTATTTTTGCATCATAATCTGACCATATAATGCAACTTAATATTAGTTAAACATTAGGTAATCAGTGAGTCAATATTTTCTTGATAGATTTTGTTTTTCTTGCAAAAATCATAGAGGACATATACAAAATATAATAAATAAATGATGAAATTTTATTAAACAATCTATTCGAAAAAATTGCATGCATTCCTAACAAAATAACTACACTAAAGGCACTAAATTACAACAATGGAAAGTAGGATACACATCCGACTACTCTTCTTCTATAAATACCTTTTCAGCACCTAAGAAGAAAGAGCCATCCGCACTCTACCCTCCAGTGAACTCTAAAACTGTCTCAAATTATCAACTTAACGACTCTCCACACCATTCATATTATAAATCGCTCTCAATCTACTAACTCTTTATATCCTATATGGTGTGAAACACTCTCATTCTAATACTTAACATTTTATATAACTTACAATATGGTTTTTGAAACTTTGGTTCCTCTTATGGAATATGGATGAGTTATCCTTTCATCATTGCTTCTAGGCAACTTCAAATAATACTGTAATCCAATAAAAGAACCCAAATTAAAATAATTATAATAAAATATAATAAAAAATAACACAAACAGAATGTAAATATAAAAACTAAAACTAACCCTAAGTCATAGTTAGATTGATATAGACATTGTTTCCAATGTAAAAGGACGCGGGTTCAAGTGCACTGCAGCGCATTATCCTCCTATTTAAAAATACAAGTTTATTGAGTCATAGTTCGATTCATATGTACATTGTTTCCAATGTGAAAGTACATAGGTTCAAGTATACTATAATGCATTATCCTCCTATTTATGAGTTCAGAAGAGGCTATCCATATACAATACTAACACATAGTACATTAATTATTAAAACTAAAAATTACAAAACCTAAGAAATCATCATTTATCTTGTTTATTTTATTTTTAATATTTAAATATTAATTAAAAATATAATAATTTCTCATGTTTATAAAATTAAAAAAACTCCTCCATCAATATTAAATTACACTAAAAATTCAAAGCCACAAATATATCATACCCACTAACTCACCTACCCAAATTCCCCCCACCTTAGAATTTGATAGTGGAGTTGTCTTCTTGCTTAAAATATACGTTTAGATTGACAGATGGCATTTTAGTTTCTACTACTTTGCTTGGCTACCAACATGCCTCCATTTTCTAAGCATGCTTGCTTGCCATTTGCTTTCAATTCAATCATGCCAGTCTTCGATCCTATCATTCTCATTCATCCAATACCATGGGGAAGCCTAGACTCAATTTCCTACTATATTTAATGTATTACAGCTATTAGGCACTTTCTAATATTTGCTCCAATTTTTTGAGTAGATATACCATGTTTTAAACATTAAAACTTATTATTTAAACAATAAACAAAATTTAAAGTATCCATTTAAATATAAAACAAATATATTTATTTCCAATTTTTAGAATATTTATAACTTAAATGACAGGGATAATATCAGATTTGGTACTTATATTTTCATAAAATGCTTAATGTGGTATCTGTATTTTGAAAATGTCTAATATGTAATTAAATTATCAATTTGTGTATTATTATGGTACATTATGTTAACAAGGTTAGCAAATGCTAAATTAACTAATGAAAATTTGATACATTAATTGTTGCATTAAAAAATTTTTTTTATAAAAAAATTGAAGCTTTATCAATCAAGGATGCGTAGCTAGCTGTTGTATGAGAACTTTCTGATTGAAGCAGATCGCCAACTTGCAAGGATGGTTGATCCTTTCTAGGAAAAATGGGAGGTTGACTAGAACCAGGCCTTCCGGGCTATCGGTCCTTTGGCGATCTGAGAGTTCAGTTCTCTAATGACTAGTAGATTAATAGTGAACAAAAAGATATTTGTAGGTATTTCTCGAATGATTTATCATACTGCCACATGTCCGAAGTTAGAAGGGTATAACAAATTTCATTTAAATATTATTTATATTATTGTATCCATCTTTCTTAAATTCAATTTTTTTTTTGCCAAAAGTATTCTTCCTGTAACAATCATAGCTTCAATATGCTCGTTCTATCACTCAACTTTCCTTCTTTTTCTAGTTAAACCCTAAATTTAAACTTTTTTCAGTGAAACTGGGATTCATGATTTATGTCCCATCCTGCTATGTTAAATACATGAGAATTATCATCGAAAGGTCAATGTAACATAAATTTAGAGGTTGAGACTTGAAATAAAGAATAAGCATGTTAAAACTATAGAATAACTTGTTTAAACTTTTTGTGATTGTAAGCCATTATGAAGGAAGTGGTTCGAATTTGTAACATTTGAATTTAAATATGTGTAATTGTTATTTTTAATTTTTGCGATTGTAACAATTTATATTACTATTTGGATTTGAGGATTGAATTACAAAATATTATTTTTTTGGATATAAAAATTTGATAAATATTGTCGATTGAGTCATAATTTGATTGGTAAGGAGATTGTTGTCCGTGTGAGAAGACATAGATTTGAGTACGTTAAAATGCATTATCATTTTATTTAAAGGTTGGGGAGAGACTATATATAGTTCTAAGCATTATATATAAAAAAAAAATAGATATGATAAGAACCTATAATGAGATTATTGTTAAAAAAAAAATTACTATATCAAAAACAACAAAATCATCTATTCATCTGCAGAAATGAGTAATAGCAAAATCAAAACTTTCAAAGATGAGGTAATTGGATTATTATTATTATTAAGTATATATGATTTCATGATAATGGAAGTGCATGCACTTCATATGAAAGTCAAAAGATAATTTTGGTATAAAAATAAAACATTTTAGCCACATAGTGGGTTGTTATGAATAAAAAACCTAAAGTCAAAAGAATAAAGAACTTTATACTAAACTGCATGCAGAAGAAGGCATAAGTTCACCGCCATCGCCATCACCATCACCATCACCACCCACACCACTAACAGTTCCTAGCTAGAGCAAATCAATTTCCTTTCACATATAATCATCATAGCAACGTTCTTTTCGTGGCAGAAGCTACTAGAATTTCAGCTAACTTTGGATTGGAGGGATTTATATTATATTAATTTCAAGTTTTTTTTTTATTTGATTCGTGACGCCTATAAATAGAGAGCTTTGCCTTAACTTTTTTATCAATCAACTAAGCTTGTTTTCAGTAGATTTTAAGATTTGCATTGAGCTTTTTGCATAAGTGAGGTTTGAGTATGGGGAGCTGTAGGGTTATTGGCGCTGCGTTCTTGGTTTTGCTGCTTGTAGATTTAGCTTTTGCTGCTAGGTCATTTAAGGCTGTAGGAAAGGGAGGTGGTGCTGGAGGAGGAGGAGGAGGAGGAAGTGGTGCAGGTGGTGCCAATGGTTTAGGCTCAGGTTCTGGATATGGTTCAGGGTATGGTTCCGGAAGTGGCTCAGGATATGGTTCGGGAGCTTATGGTAGTGGAGGAGGTGGAGGGGGTGGTGGGGGCGGTGGTGGAGGTGGAGGTGGTGGCAGCTCCGGATCTGGTAGTGGGTCTGGATATGGGTCAGGATCTGGATCAGGGTATGGGTCTGGTGGTGGGATAGGAGGAGGTGGTGGTGGTGGTGGTGGTAGAGGAGGTGGTGGTGGTGGCAATGGGGGAGGGTCAGGATATGGGTCCGGTTCCGGATACGGAAGTGGGTCTGGATACGGAAGTGGTGGTGGTAGAGGAGGAGGAGGAGGTGGTGGCAGTGGAGGTGGAGGTGGAGGAGGAGGTGGTGGAGGCAATGGTTCAGGTTATGGAAGTGGTTCAGGATATGGAAGTGGGTCAGGTTATGGTAGTAGTGGAGATGATGATTACTCACCATAAATTCAAACTTCTTACTTAGTTAGCAATGCATTCAAACATTTAGGATTTTCCAATTTTCCGAATAAAAGTTCTATGTCTACCTATCACTATTTCTAAAGGACTTGTACTCTTTTGTATGGAATTCTAAATGTTGGTTATTTCAAATAAGACAAAATTTTATCTTTTAAAGTTTGCATTAAGAGAAGGCTAAAATCTTAATAACAATGAGACTCGAATTCAAGTTAGATAAATACTCTGATTATCAAACATACACACAAAATCCAGCGTTGCATTGTTTTTAACCACGGTTATATTACTTAAAGTACTAGCATCATCACCAAATATCAACAAGACAATAAAAAACAAAGCCCACAACAGCAGGTCAAAGACAAAGAAGGACCAAGCTTTATAAAAGGAGACACCAGCCATGGTGAGAGCATCGGTCACATGACATTGACAGAGCTCTTAAGTCTTAGCACCAAAGCACCAAAACCCAAACAAGCCCATGAAAAGCGTCAAATGAATACCTCATTGACAGAGCTCTTAAGTCTTAGCACCAAAGGCCATATCACCACCATTTCCACCAACAAATCACAACTTTGCAAGCTTCAACTCACAACATAGTTTCTGAACATGATTTTCGTGCTTAATTATATTTATATAACTTTTTATATGTTTATATATTTATGTTAGTGATTTTTTTTTTTATATTTGTAGTTATTTTAATTTCATGTAGTATATTTCTATCATGTTTGTAGCGACGTAAAAATATGTTTTGGCTTGGTCGCTAATTGTGGCGATTAAAAATTGGGAAGTTGAAATTTGATTTTGGAATAAATAGGGAGTCGCCACCGATCCTTTTCCTAGGTGTGATCGGACACCTATTAGATTTCTTATTAAACAAGATAAAAGGGTGAGTTTGGGTCTACGTTAAAATCCAGAGAAAAATTAGGGTTCGGGAGTCGGTTACGCGCGAGGAAGGTATTAGCACCCTCGCAACGCCCAAAAATTGGTATCTCATAAACACGTGTTGTCTTGATTTTCAAAAATACGAGTTCAATATTGAAATTTAATCGTAATCCGATTAAAAAAGACAAGAAATTTGGGTTTATTCCGATTTTTGAGAAGGGTATATCGCTTTAACACGAGCCAATTGACTTTCACCCAACATAGCGATGAACTCTATGACTTCATATTGCCTTGATTATTGAAATTAATTAGCGAAACGTGAATGGGATTTTGAAAATAATGTGAAACAAAGTTGATATGTAGTAAGAATAAATAAATGGAAGAGCTATAAATATATTTGAAACAAATAACAAGTATGACAGTAATATTGAAGGAAAACACTAATAATGCATGCAAGATTAAATGTGATATAGTATTGAATACAAGAACACAAAAAGAATACGATGAATATACACATGAAAATAATTAAGAGTATAAATGTAAAATATGTATATGTAAATATTAATGGTATTAGCAAGATGTATAAGATAATAAAAATATATAACTAGTGTGTTAAATATATATTCATAATATTTACGTATGTACACAAAATAAATATCGAGGAACACATGCATCTAAAGAACATATATACCAATATATATAACGATATTATGAAAGGAACGAAACAAATAATGCATAAGGTTAAAACGAAGTTTTGAATAAAATTATTACCTATATACATATATAATAATAAAATGGATACATGAAATGACATGAGAAATATAATATGAATTTAGTATACAAGACTAACAATTAAATAGAATCACACATGCACAGTATTAGAATGTATATACATACATAATAATAATGTTAGAACACCTATTAATAATATTACATAGATATATGCATATATGTATAATAATGATGAAAATAATAATAATAATAGTGAAAATAAATAGGATAATAATAAATATAATAGTAAAAGATAATACTATATGAAATGTGTATATATATATAATAACACACATATGCTAATATGAATAATGATAATAATACTAATAATAATAATAAAATACGAAGAAGTATATATAATATAATAATAATATTAAAATACAATAATTAAAATAATATTATATATGAATATATACAATATTCACATGTAAAAAACGTATACTAATATATAGTAATAATAATAACAATAATAATAATAATAATAATAATAATAATAATAATAATAATCATATTAAATAAGAAAAAAGGACCAAAAATGAACTAAAAACAAAGCTTTGGGGCGAATTTTTTTAAAAATTAAAGGGGAAGGGACCTATTTGAATGCGCTTGGAACGACGGGGGGCTTACAGCGCAATTTTTCGGCGCATTTAAACGGTGCGTATCATAGGGGGACCAAATTGCAGAACGCAACAATCAATGGGGCCAATTTTAAAAAAATATAAACTAAATTGTAAACGCTTAAAAAGCGGAAGGGTCATTCGCAAATTAGACCCTTCCGCAAAAACACGGATCCTAGCCACCGGAGCGGGTCGGGTCGACCGACCCGTCTCAAAACAACGTCGTTTTGTGTTTAAATCCGGTACCAAAAGCGGTACTTGTTATTGGGCTATAAATAGCCTAAAAATCTGAAAAAAAAAATCATTTGTGAGGTGGGAAAGAAAAAAAAAGAAAGAGAGAAAGGGAGAGAAAAGAAAGGGGAGAGGGAGGGAGCTCCGGTGGGACTCCGGCCAGGGGTCCGGTCACCGGACGGTCATCGGCAAATCATTGGCGCCATGCCACCACCATGTGGTAAAAATCTGATTTTTTTTAATTTTTTTATTTTTATTATTTTTATATATTTTAGTATGTATATATATGGGAAAATAGAATAGAAATCAAAACACGAATAGATTCACAATCACCTTAGGTTTTCGGTTACGATTTTCGTGTTTTAGTTTCCTATTTGATATTATTCTTGCTTCTTTGACTTCCTTAACTCACTACTTGTATTTTTTGTAAAATTTATCTTTGTATTCATGAAAAATGGCCGACCCCTTTTACATCAGTTTGAATGGCCTTTTATAACCGAATGTTCAAAACTATTGTTTCTTCTATTGGCTCTCGCTTCTATTGTTTGTTGTTGTTTTATTCTCTTCTTGCAGTTACAGAGCATGCCGAGCATGCGCACGGAGTGTGGCGTACAAGGACTGTGGCGGTATGGGGTTGTTGCAGTAGGGGTATGGGGCTTGTTGTAGTGGGGGTATGGGGCTGGTTGTAGTGGTTATGCACGAGAACCAAATAGGGGACTTAGGGTTTTTTGTATTATTTGGGTCTTTTAGTTTTAGGTTTGGGCCTGGGGTAGTTGGGCTTCGGGTTTAGGGGTTAGTGGGTTTAGTGGGTCTTGGTTAGTTGGGGTTATTGGGTTAGTGGGTTTTGGGTCTAGTTGTTGGGCTCCGGGTTTTGATGGGTTTAGGGATTGGGTTTAATGGGCTTAAGTGGGTCTGATATTGTTGTTTGGGTTAGCTAAGTCTAATTGTAATGTATTTGGGCCTGAGTCTTATAAACGGCCCAAAATTGGCCTATAACAACTGCCCCTCTTTGCTCATTGTCGTGTAACGGGGATAGAGTAAAGACATAAAGAAAGGCCAATTTTGCTCCGTCTTGCCGAGTCTTGACTTCATCGGTGCTCTTCTTGTTCAAATAGTTTCCTTCTAGTCCATCTCATCTTGTAGCTTTGGTTCAATACACCGCATTTTCTGATATATATCTTGTAACTTCAATCTTCTCTAATGTAACTTTAAGGACATGAAATTTGCGGCTTCAATCTACTCTTTTATCACTTCAGTGAGACGAGATTCGTGATCTTCTCTTCTGTAACTCTAGCGAGGCGAGATCTGATATCCTCGATCAGCTTTACTGCAACTTCAAGGAGACCGGACCTGCAACTTTGACCTACTTCTCCGCTTGGGGTATCCAAATCTCAATGTGAGCAGGGCTCAACTCATTTCTCGCAATATGGGTTGATTTTTGAAACATAGAAATTAAAAGCAGAAATTAAAAGGCTCAACTCACCTCTCGCAACGTGAGTTAATAATTTGAAAAGTAGATTTCGAAAAACGAAAATTAAAGGCTTAACTCACCTCTCGCAATATGAGCTGATCTTTGAAAAATCAAAGAAACAGAAATTGAAAATAGAAATTAAAAAGACTCAACTCACCTCTTGCAATATGAACTGACTTTTGAAAATACCTTAGTGTGCCATAAGGCTCAACTCACCTCTCGCAATATGAG
Organism: Gossypium arboreum; assembly: GCF_025698485.1. Taxonomy (NCBI): domain Eukaryota; kingdom Viridiplantae; phylum Streptophyta; class Magnoliopsida; order Malvales; family Malvaceae; genus Gossypium; species Gossypium arboreum. Next base: position 3,730,103 of record NC_069073.1, on the reverse strand, counting down.
TTGATAAAAAACAGGAATTGAAAATAGAAATTAAAAAGACAACTCACTTCTCGCAATATGAACTGACTTTTGAAAATACCTTAGCGTGCCGCAAGGCTCAACTCACCTCTCGCAATATGAGTTGATGAAAAAAAGGAATTGAAAATAGAAATTAAAAAGACTCAACTCACCTCTTGCAATATGAATTGACTTTTGAAAATAGAATTTGAAAATACCTCTCGCAATATGAGTCGATTTTAGATTTAATAGGAATTGAAATTACCTCAGCGTGCCCCGAGGTTCAACTCACTTCTCGCAATATGAGTTGATTTTTGAAACATAAATTGAAATTAACTCAACGTGTCTTGAGGCTCAACTCACCTCTCGCAATATGAGTTGATTTTTGGATTTAATAGGAATTGAAATTACCTCAGCGTGCCCCGAGGTTCAACTCACTTCTCGCGATATGAGTTGATTTTTGAAACATAAATTGAAATTACCTCAACGTCTTGAGGCTCAACTCATTTCTCGTAATATGAGCTGATTTTCTTGGAAAACATGAATTAAAAAGCAAAAATTGAAAATACCTCAGCGTACCCTGAGGCTCAACTCACTTCTCGCAATACGAGTTGATTTTTGAAACATAAATTGAAATTACCTCAACGTGTCTTGAGGCTCAACTCACCTCTCATAATATGAGTGATTCTCTTGGAAAACATGAATTAAAAGCGAATTGAAAATACCTCAGCGTGCCACGAGGCTCAACTCACTTCTCATACTGAGTTGATTTTTGAAACATAAATTGAAATTACCTCAACGTGTCTTGAGGCTCAACTCACCTCTCGCAATATGAGCTGATTTTCTTGGAAAACATGAATTAAAAGCGAAATTAAAATACCTCAGCGTACCACGAGGCTCAACTCACTTCTAATACGAGTTGATTTTTGAAACATAAATTGAAATTACCTCAACGTGTCTTGAGGCTCAACTCACCTCTCGCAATATGATCTGATTTTCTTGGAAAACATGAATTAAAAAGCAGAAATTGAAAATACCTCAGCGTACCCTGAGGCTCAACTCACTTCTCGCAATATGAGTTGATTTTTGGAAAAAACAGAAATTGAACATCAAAAATATCAAACCTGTCATTTGGTAGAATTCAAGTGTCTTTTCATTTGATTCAATGCGACTCTCATTCCAGATTTCTTGCTCTGCTGGAGTACCTGTATATGCCATGCATGATGTTATCATGATATGCACATGTTTGTCTTAAATGCATTTATGTCTACATGATTATACAGTGCTCCTTAAGTATGTTTGTCGTTTGTCTTTTTTCGTCTCGCTTCTTGTGATGGTCCATATTTATTACTTCGGCTCTTTACTTTCTCTTTACACCATGTACACGTCTTCAAGCTTTACGAGTAATTGACGTTTCTCAGATGTCACTCTTTTGCCCCTTGTTGAACTTTGTTATTGCTTTGAGGCTCTTTATCAAATTTTCATCCAGGTAATGCTTATCATTTCTTTTGTTTAGAGCATGTCATTTCACCATTTATCATGTAAATAAACACGTAATGAAAATGGTCAGGTAGGGAGAAAAAGGATATCTCATATTCCTTTATTTCAAATGTGGCAAACAAAGAAAGTTAACCAATGATAGTACAAATGTGCAAAGAAGAGATCGTATTCAACGGATACAAGTGCTTTAGATATTCGACACATGAACTCTTCACGTTCCTCAATCAAGAATCTTTTAGAGTCTGGCTCCTTGCGTAGAAGATTTCGAGCTTTCAGATATGCTTCAAATCTTGTAGTCTCACCGTTTGTCGTCTGATTTAAACGCCTTGCCTTGTGTTTAATATTTGCTTCATTAGAACGCCCTCTTGGGTTTTCATCCTAATCTTTTATGTTTAACCAAAGCGCCCTTTTCGGGTTTTCGCTCTGATCCCTTTTTTTTTTTTTTAGATGCCCTTTTCGGGTTTTCATCTTAAGCATATTATTTCTTCACTGCATCTGAGTTCACTGGATTCGGTAGCTCCTTCCCATCCATCTCGGTAAGGATCAAAGCTCCGCCTGAGAATGCCTTTTTTACAACGTATGGTCCTTCCCAATTTGGTGCCCATTTTCCTCGCAGGTCCTTTTGTATTGGGAGAATCTTTCTCAGCACGAGTTCTCCTTCATGGAATTCTCTTGGTCGTACCTTCTTGTCATGGGCTGCGATCATTCTCTTTTGGTACATTTGCCCGTGACAAATCGCCCTTAGACGTTTTTCTTCAATGAGGTTCAACTGATCATATCGAGCTCGAATCCATTCTGCTTCTTCTAACTCTGATTCTATTAATACTCGCAGAGAGGGGATCTCAACCTCGATAGGTAGCACAGCTTCCATTCCATATACTAGAGAAAAAGGAGTTACTCCCGTAGATGTTCGCAGAGATGTGCGATATGCAAACAAAGCAAATGAAAGTTTCTCGTGCCAATCTTTATATGTCTCAGTCATTTTCCCAATGATCCTCTTGATGTTCTTGTTAGCTGCCTCAACAGCCCCGTTCATCTTTGGGCAATAGGGCGAGGAATTATGATGCTTTATTTGGAACTGCTCGCACATTTCTTTTATCATCTTATTGTTCAGATTCGTGGCATTATCTGAAATGATTCTTTCAGGCAAACCATACCAGCAAATGATTTTCTTTTTCAAAAACTTGCAAACTGTAGTCTTCGTCACGTTGGCAAACGAAGCAGCTTCTATCCATTTTGTGAAGTAATCGATAACCACAAAAATGAATCGATGTCCATTTGATGCTTTTGGAGAAATTGGCCCTATAACATCCATGCCCCACATAGAAAAAGGCCACGGAGAAGTCATGACGTGAAGGGGCGAAGGGGCTACATGAATTTTATCGCTATAGATTTGACATTTGTGACATTTTCTTGCAAAATTGATGCAGTCACTTTCCATCGTCAGCCAATAATAGCCGAGTCTCATGATCTTTCTGACCATATTGAATCCATTGGCATGTGTTCCACAGATTCCCTCATGGACCTCTTCAAGTATTTTTCTAGCTTCAACATCATCCACACATCTCAAAAGTACTTGATCCTTTCCTCTTTTATACAGGATATCCCCATCAAGAACAAATCCCGCTGCCATTCTTCTGATTGTTCTTTTGTCGTTCTCATTCGCTTGTTCGGGATAGCTTTGATTCTTGATATATTCTAAGATATCATGGAACCATGGCCGTCCGTCTGCCTCTTTCTCAATGCTACAACAGTGTGCAGGGACCTCATATATGCTCATTTTGAGGGCATTATTTACGCTTCTTTACTTGCTTTGAACATTGAAGCCAAAGTGGCGGGGCATCCGCCATTGGTTCTCTTCTCGTGGGAAGTAATGAAAAGTTATTTCTTTGAATTCCTTGATTAATCCAGCCACTAAATCGCTGTACTTAATCAATTTTGAGTCCCTCACTTCCCATTCTCCACGGATTTGGTAAATCACTATGGCTGAGTCCCCGTACACCTCCAAGATCTCGATGTTTCGTTCGATAGCTGCACGAAGCCCCATGATACAGGCCTCATATTCTGCGATATTATTGGTACAGAAGAAGTTCAATCTTGCTGTGAACGGGTAATGATTCCCGTCTGGTGACACCAGGATTACTCCAATTCCATGCCCTATCGCATTCGACGCACCATCAAAGCACATCTTCCATGACTTCTCTTTTGATGACTCGAATTCTATTTCTGAGATGCACATTAAGTCTTCGTCTGGAAAATCGAATCTTAAAAGCTCATATTCTTCTGTTGTTCGAGTTGCTAAGAAGTCAGCAATTGCGCTCCCTTTTATCGACTTCTGATTTACATAGGCAATGTCATATTCCGAAAGGAGGATCTGCCATCGCGCCATTCTTCCTGATAGTGCCGGCGATTCCATCATGTATTTTATTGGGTCCAGCTTTGAAATTAGCCATGTCGTGTGATACAACATATATTGTCTGAGTCTCCGAGCTACCCAAACCAGAGCGCCACAATATTTCTCAATGGACGAATATTTTGCCTCATATTCAGTGAACTTTTTGCTGAGGTAGTAGATCGCTTTTTCTTTCTTTCCTGACTCGTCGTGTTGCCCTAGTATGCAACCCATTGAACTTTCGAACACGATCAAATACAAAATCAATGGTCTTCCGGAGTTGGCGGTACTAGCCTGGAGGATGGACAAATATTGTTTTATCTTATCAAAGGCCACTGGCATTCCTCGTTCCATTCTCCGGATTATGTTTTCGAAGAAGCGAAAGATTGGGTCGCATTGGTTGGTAAGTTGAGCGATAAATCGGGCGATGTAGTTTAATCTCCTAAAATCCTCTAACTTCCTTTTGCGTGCGGAGGTGGTAATTCTTGGATGGCTTTTATTTTATCTGGATCAAGCTCAATACCTCTTTTCTTGACAATGAAGCCTAGCAACTTTCCGAGGTAGCCCCGAATGTACATTTGGTGGATTAAGCTTTAGTGAAACTTTCTCACCTCTCGAACAACTTCTTGAGGTTCACCACATGCTCTTCTTCCCTGGATTTAGCAATCATGTCGTCGACGTAGACCTCTATTTCTTTGTGCATCATGTCATGGAATAACGTTACCATAGCCTCTCGATATGTTGCCCGACATTCTTTAACCCGAATGGCATCACCTTGTAGCGAGCGTTCCCCACATTGTTATGAAGGTAGTTTTCTCCATATCCTCGGGGCCATCTTGATCGATTATACTCGAGAATCCGTCCATGAAAGAAAACAATGAATGTTTTCTTTGTGTTGTCCACCAACGTGTCAATATGTGGCAAGGGAAAATTATCTTTTGGGCTTGCTCGATTCAGGTCGCGGTAATCCATGTACATTCGTACTTTTCCATCTTTCTTTGGTACCGGGACTATGTTAGCCACCCATTCTGGATATTTGGAGGCTTGTAAGAAGCCAGCGTTAAACTGCTTCTTGACTTCCTCTTTTATTTTCAACAGCATTTCGGGTCTCATCCGTCTTAATTTTTGCTGGATGGGCTTGCATTCTGGCTTTAATGGGAGCTTATGAACTACTAAATCTTCATCTAGCCCTGGCATGTCCTGGTATGACCATGCGAAAACATCTTTGTATTCGCGGAGTAAAGTGATCAAGCTATGCAGTACTCTCTGAAATAGAAGTCCCAATCTTCACTTCTTGTTTCCTCTCTTGATTACCAAATTTATTGTTTCCACATTCTTCATGAGGCGTAATCTGTTTATCCTCTTGTTCCACCATCTTTAACAATTCAGGAGACGAGACATAATCTTGACATTTTCTTGACTTCAAATTCTCTAAGCAAATAGCCTTCTCAAAATCAATTTCAAGATTAAGAATTCGGCTTATTCATGTCGTCAATATCTGAGCACCTAAAAGTTGAATGGAAAAGGAAGCTATAGGGGGACATCCAAGTATTGGAAACAACAAACAAAATGTTATGTCATGGCAATGAGGCAAATGTAAGAATAGGCTATGAAATGAGAAAATGATTATGAAATTAGTGATAACGCGAAAAATCGTGACAATATGCATCTTCATCGATATTCATTTAAATGATAAAGAGCGAATGCAAGCTCTTACAAAAGAATTCTATTATATCTAAGGACACAATAGAAGGTTAATGTTTAGCATTACTCTGAAGACTTATAAACTACAAGAAGCTCCTCAGCAGTCCAATTGTTCAACATAAAACCAGGAGGGCAAAGGCGTATCCTCGAGACATCTTTACTTGTACCAGCTTCTTTGTCAATGACACTTATACTGACATTCTGAAAACCCCTTTCAATTAACCCCAGCATGTTTCGTGGATCATCTTGTCCAGGGTACAACATTCCCGCAGATGTAAATATTTTTGACAAATGAGGGTACTCTATCGGTTCCCATTCTGGTTCTCGGTCTAAAGTTCTTGCAATCCTCCTCTCTTGATCCTTCTTCCACTGTCTTCTTCTTTGACGCATGTCAGGCTGGAACCCCAAACCGTATCGGGCCTTGTGGTGCATTGGCTTTAAAGCCCTAACTATTCATTGTAGATGTCTCCCTAAACCTCTTCTCGCACGAGCTCCTCTTCTTACGGTCAACTTGACACCCATTCTGGTATTTCTTGACAGTTTTGGCATCGGAATTCTGTTTCCCTCAGTGATGAAAGTGGCATTGACGAATTCGAGGGATCGAAAGGAACATTTCACTGCGTCCTTGCTTACTTCCAGGTATGGCGCATCAGCAGAGATGGATGCGACGATGTCTTCTTCGCCCTCGACTGTGACCAAACAGCCATCCATGATAAATTTCACCTTTTGATGGAGGGATGATGGGACTGCTCCAGCGGAATGGATCCAAGGTCTTCCCAAAAGGCAGTTATAAGAGGGTGTAATGTCCATGATTTGGAACTCGACCTCATAGATGTAAGGGCCCACTTCCAAAGAGATTTCGATCTTTCTCATGACTTCGCGCCTCGTCCCGTCGAATGCCCTTACCGTGGAATGACAGGGCCTTAAGTATGACAAATCTATCGGTATTCTGGAAAGCGTAGCCAATGGCATAACATTTAACGCTGACCCATTATCGATGAGTACGTTCGGTATTATGTAGCCCTTGCAGCGGGTCGTGATATGCAGCGCTTTCACCGAGCCCCTACCATTTAGCGGTATCTCATCATCACTAAAAGAGATGAAGTTGTCTGCATTCAGATTGTTTACCCACCTATCAAGCTTTTCGACAGATATGTTGTTGGCCACGTAAGCTTGATTTAACACCTTCAATAAAGTATTAGGTGTGGCTCTGAATTTAACAAAGAGATAGAAGCGAGATTCGTCTTTGTCGCTTACTCAATTGTTCCACCACACTATACTCATTGTGCTTAATAAATTTCAAGAATTCTTGAACTTCTTCCTCATTCACAGGCTTTTAGTTTCTTGTCGGTGGAATTTCTTGCTCGACTTCGACTTCGTGCATCAACGCTTTCCCTTTTGCTTGAGTCACTACTTTTCTTTCTGGTTCAACTTCTTTAGAATAACATCATCCACTTGAGTAAAATGACCTACCTCCCCAACATCTTCAGTTATGGCTTTGGACTTTTCAACTTCCGGTGTAACGATATTAACATCATATCTCCACGGTACTGTTTTGTTGTCCTTATACGGGAAAGGAGACGGTACTTCAATTACCATCTGTGGTTTCAATGGCTCTCTCATCGCGTCGTAGTAAATTACCAACGGTCGATTAGCACTATAAGGGGGCCCTGATGATTGGCTATCAGAGACGCATACTTCTCTTTCGTTGGCATCTTCCCTCTTGTTAAGGACCTTGATCTCCTTATTATCCATCCGGTCTTGAAGTAACCTTTTAAAGTCCTCACATGACTGAATGTCATGTCCAACAATCCCATGAAAATTGCAAAAACTTTGACCTTCTTTTCCAAAAATTCTATTAGAGTGACTGAGCAATCCTTTCTTAACCAATACCTCCCAGATTTTCTGCAGAGGCGTCCTTATTTCTGAAACACATCTTCTGTCCTTTCATTCATCCTCTTTCCCCACTGTGCTCACATTCCCTTCGGTATGGTTAGGGAACGGGTTTCCGTGGCGTTACTGGCACTATCGAATCGTAGGATACCGCGTCAATGAGTCCTTGAACTCTTCTTTTGAAAGCAAGGCAGGTTCTCGATAGAGTGCCCTAGTTCCTGCATGGTATGCACAACTAGCGTTTGGATCGTACCATTTGGTATGGAGGTTTAAGGGTGCCATGTAATGGGAGATATTAATTGCTTCTCGGAAGTTTTGGGTGCAGATTCCCCATATGATCTGAGAATAGGGGTGAATTGCTGTCTCTCGGGATTAGGCCTTGTTGGTCTTGGCTCATTTCTAGGTTGGCTTTGAGTGGGTAGAGTGTTTTGTGGGAATGTGGTGACGGGCCTTTGGTTATTCATGGCGTATACAGGATAGGAAGGAGGTGATGCTTGGTAGTAAGGGGTTTGAGGAGGATAATAGAAATTCGGGGGTGGATAATTTCGAGGTCGGGGTTGGTTAGGATACGAATTGGGAATGTAACGACTCCCAACTCCCACCATGTGGGTTTCTGGCTCTTTCTTCCTTACGGGTGCTGCTTTTCTTGAGCCTTCTGATCCTTCCATTCTACCGCTCTTAACGGCATTCTCTATGAGTTCACCGGATATTACGATATCAGAAAAATCTTCGTAGCACTTCCCACCAGCTTGTCATAGAATGGTGCTTTCGAGTATTGATGAAAAGGATGTTATCTCAGTCTTAGTTAGTGGAGGCTCCACTTGGGCCGAGATATCTCTCCATCTTTGCGCATATTGTCTAAAGGATTCTGCTGGCTTCTTCTCCATCATTTGCAAGGTCATACTGATCGCACCATCTCGATACATGCTTGTCTTGATCGCAAAATCTCGACGCCAAGTCCTTCGAGGATCGAATCTTTTCTCTACTAAGTTGATTGTACCACCGAGAGTGACCTGTTAGACTATCTTGAAAGCAATGTATGAGTAGTTTATCCTCGTTCACATAACCGATCATTTTTCGCAAAACATGACCAGATCGCCTTTGGACATCTTGTCCCATCATACTTCTCAAAATCGGGCACTTTAAACTTGGGGCAAAATCGGATCGGGTACCAAAGCGAGTTCTTTGGCACCTAGTGCGGAGAAGACTTGATGCCTTCTATCGCTTTGAGTCTTTCCTCTAGACTCCTATATTTTGCGTCATGGTTATCCAATTTCAACTTGGCTACCTCTGTTTGGGTCATCCGGATCTGGAACTAGTGGATCGGCAGGACTAGCCCCAGGTTTGACGAATATTCCTTGCCCCAAATTAGTGGGTGGAGCGGTGGCATAGGTCGATGTTCCAAGCCGTGGGTTCCCCTTGAGTATACCCTCTTTGTGTTGTATATGCGGCGGTGGAGTGAATCACGGGGATAGAGTGGATCTGATCGTGCTGAATTCTTAATCGAGATTCCTCAATGTCAGGACTCCGCATTGGCCCCTTTCCTTTAACTAAAGCTGACATCATCTCCATCATATTGGCCATTTGATCTCTTTGCTCGAGTGATTCCTCTCGAGATCTCACCATTAGGTCTCTCGTCTTTTGTTGCGATTTGGCCAGTTGCTCTTGCAATTCTCTTTGAGCCTTTTCCATCCTTTCAATTCTCTCATTGAATTCACTTCCATCACTCTAGCTTGTCGGTAGCGTTTTATCTTGATGACGCGGTTCCAGTCTTGTGGTATTACAAGCTGCGCATTATATATTTTGTCTTGATGACGAGTATGGGATATGCAATGTATGGATGAATGCATGAATGAATACGAATGTCAAAATGTTAATATGTTAATTATGCAAGGAATGCAAGAAATTGGTGTTAATTTCAAGGTAGCCCCATATTTAGGCATTTCATTTATCAACATAGTCTATTACACAAAGTTTCCATTTTCCAATGGTTACACAAATTTCCTAGCCACATTGCCTTGTTTCTTCACTTGCTCTAAAAACTACGATATGCTCGATTTTCGGCTCGGAGGAATTGGCAACCGAGAACGTCGGCTTCATCGATAATTGAACAACTTGCATAGCCGCTGCAATTTCATTGATCAAGAAGTCGAGTTGCATTTCTTTTCTTTGAGAGTTCCTTCATACGCGTGAATGTCCCTATCGTACTGCTCACTCTTTTCTTCTAGAGTCTTCAGGAGGTTATCTAATTGTTGTTGACGAGATTGCAGCATATTTTCTAGATCTCGTGTTTTCCTTTTTAGTTCTTGATGTTCAGACTGACTATTCGCCAATTCTGCAGTCACTATTTTATACTCGGCGTTCTTCCTTCTTAACTCTATCGCAGCGCGCGTAGCCTTTTCCTCATCTTTCTTTGCGTTTCCCTTCCAAAACTCCATTCCTCCCTTGATATTGCTAATTTCTTCTTTCCATTCTGCTGTCGACTTGCCTAACCCGCTATTCTTTATAGTGTTTCTTAATTTCTTGTTTTCCAAATGAAGGTCCCTTAAGTCGTTTCTCACAATCTCGGCTTCTCTTTGTATTTTTTCGATTCGGATCTTTCAACTTTGAACTTGATCTTGATTGATAGTTTTCTTCTTGAAGGGCACTAAGGTCTGAGACATCTTGGCTTTTCTCGTTCAATTCTTGTCTTGCCATTTCTAGCTCGGGGCGTTTCCTTGAGAAAGGATTACGGATAGGGTGGTTTGTTGGCGAGATTTCTTGTTGTTTACCGTTGCTTCCTCCATGCGTCGTAATCTTGGGTAAGGATATCAGCATACAAGGCTAATTCCATGAAATGAATTTCCTTCCAAGACTTTGCGGTGTCTCGGACTCTCTTCATATATCCTTCACCCGAAAGAACTCGAATGTGCTAATCCTCCGATTCTTGGGTATGAATTGTCGTCGAAAATTACCTTTGGACCAATAGCGGAGCATATCCAACTCCTCCCCATAACCCGAGTAAAGGTACCCAATCTTGGCTCCCACATTTGTATAGCATAATTGAAGGACGGATCCAGGGTGCTCTCCATGTTATATCCTCTGCTCGAAGGTTCTGAAAGACTGATACCCAATGTTGCTCGGTGACTTCCTTCGGCCATTCTTTCTTGAGGAAAGCTTCTAGGGGAGAATGTTTTAGAAAACATGTGGAATGGAGTGCGCTCTACCTTCCGAAGTGACTCAAAATCAAACATTGAGCAAGCTACAGCATCCGATAAATCGTCCCTCCCTTTTCTTCGACAACTATTCGAGGGACCTGAAGGTCTCGGCTAGGATGGTTGGGACAGGTTTGATTCCTTGTTTTAACCTTTCGAAGAAATCAACTACTGCAACTTCGAGATGTCCGAGAACCTTTGGGAAAATAACCAAACCATAAATGGCCAAAGCGAATAAATTTACCCTTTTCAGCATGTCGGGATGGTTGAGTCAAATCTCGTAGGGAGGACCATGGAATGCAAATGGTTTCGTTCTTCTTCTTTATCATTTTTCAGCCCATGCATCGGTCATGTCATCGGTCTCACTAACTTTTTCTTGAAGGTCATCGGCTTAGGCTCCTTCACATATATTTTACCGAATTGTACATTGTCGATGCGGAGTAAAGCGACATACTCTTCTATGGTTGAGTCATATCTTCTTGATTGAAGGTGAAACACCGATAAGATGGGTCCCGAATCGAACCATGGCTTGAATCAACTGTTCGTCTACGGATGGTGATCGGTGAGCTATATCTCCATACCTCTCGGTGAAAATGTCTCTAGTGTCTGAACCCCATGATTCCAAATTTGAACCAAATCTTGAGGTTATTTTGGCGAACATTCGCAGTTATTTGTTCGAACAAATTGGCGTACACCTTCCCACAAGACTATCCCCTTGTCCCTCGAGTTTTAGAGACCGGTCCGCTTTCCACGGCATTCTTCTCGGTCATTTGTGTAATTGACTCCTCCATCGAAACCCATTTTTGGCAACCAACCTTTAATCAACACCTTCCTAATATGATGCCTATGATGCATGATAAAAATAAAACAAGCAAACTTGGTTAGTAAACACAACAAACATAATTTGAAAAATAAACTAAACTACCCGATCCAATTATTTTGCATAAATAGTGTAAATGAAAGGCATTTTCCCGTGTATTTATTTTGGTGACTATAAGCGGACAGAGGTTCGGCATGGCTCTAATTGGATAGCTCGTATGGTTCATTATATGTAGTCTCGGTTCTAGACAGTACTCGAATTGCTCGTACTATCATCTGCTAAGATTAGCACGAAGCCTCGGTCATAACCCATCACAGCTCACGAGTTCAATTCGAGGATTACATTTACTTATGCCTATGGAGGACAAGTTAACTCACAAAAGCATAAGTCATATGTAACCCGAAAGTATTCACTAGCTCATGTGAGGAGGGCGAGTTAACTCACGAAGGCGTGGCGTTTACTTTCACTTAAGCAGACGGAGCAGATGCAGAGCTCATGTTATGCGAAAATGCAAGTGCACGGTATGTGGGGAAAAACTTCATAAACCTTTACATTTTACTAAAAAAAACTAAACCAAAATTAAAACCATAAAAATTGAAAACTAAAAACAACAAAATAAGTAAGTTAGAAGAACTATTTACAACACGATACAAATGCATGAATTTTGAAAACGAGATTTTCGGATCACGACCAAATATTTACTTTGAACAAGGAAATTTTGACAAAACGTGTTTAATTCTAGGCACGACTCTCAAAAAGGGTCCCTAGTGGAGTCGCCAGCTGTAGCGACGTAAAAATATGTTTTGGCTTGGTCGCTAATTGTGGCGATTAAAAATTGGGAAGTTGAAATTTGATTTTGGAATAAATAGGGAGTCGCCACCGATCCTTTTCCTAGGTGTGATCGGACACCTATTAGATTTCTTATTAAACAAGATAAAAGGGTGAGTTTGGGTCTACGTTAAAATCGAGAGAAAAATTAGGGTTCGGAGTTGATTCTGTGCGAGGAAGGTATTAGCACCCTCATAGCGCCCAAAAATTGGTATCTCATAAACACGTGTTGTCTTGATTTTCAAAAATACGAGTTCAATATTGAAATTTAATCGTAATCCGATTAAAAAAGACGAGAAATTTGGGTTTATTCCGATTTTTGAGAAGGGTATATCGCTTTAACACGAGCCAATTGACGTTCACCCAACATAGCAATGAACTCGATAACTTAATGTTAAATCGGCATATTGCCTTGATTATTGAAATTAATTAGCGAAACGTGAATGGGATTTTGAAAATAATGTGAAACAAAGTTGATATGTAGTAAGAATAAATAAATGGAAGAGCTATAAATATATTTGAAGCAGATAACAAGTATGACAATAATATTGAAGGAAAACACTAATAATGCATGCAAGATTAAATGTGATATAGTATTGAATACAAGAACACAAAAGAATCGATGAATATACACATGAAAATAATTAAGGGTATATATGTAAAATATGTATATGTAAATATTAATGGTATTAGCAAGATGTATAAGATAATAAAAATATATAACTAGTGATGTTAAATATATATTCATAATATTTACGTATGTACACAAAATAAATATATAGGAACACATGCATCTAAAGAACATATATACCAATATATATAACGATATTATGAAAGGAACGAAACAAATAATGCATAAGGTTAAAACGAAGTTTTGAATAAAATTATTACCTATATACATATATAATAATAAAATGGATACATGAAATGACATGAGAAATATATTATGAATTTAGTATACAAGACTAACAATTAAATAGAATCACACATGCACAGTATTAGAATGTATATACATACATAATAATAATGTTAGAACACCTATTAATAATATTACATAGATATATGCATATATGTATAATAATGATGAAAATAATAATAATAATAGTGAAAATAAATAGGATAATAATAAATATAATAGTAAAAAGATAATACTATATGAAATGTGTATATATATATAATAACACACATATGCTAATATGAATAATGATAATAATACTAATAATAATAATAAAATACGAAGAAGTATATATAATATAATAATAATATTAAAATACAATAATTAAAATAATATTATATATGAATATATACAATATTCACATGTAAAAACGTATACTAATATATAGTAATAATAATAACAATAATAATAATAATAATAATAATAATAATCATATTAAATAAGAAAAAGGACCAAAATGAACTAAAACAAAGCTTTGGGGAATTTTTTAAAAATTAAAGGAAGGGACCTATTTGAATGCGCTTGGAGCGACGGGGCTTACAGCGCAATTTTCAGCGCATTTAAGCGGTGCGTATCATAGGGGACCAAATTGCGAGCACGCAACAATCAACGGGCCAATTTTAAAAAATATAAACGAAATTGTAAAAGCGCCTAAAAGCGGAAGGGTCATTCGCACAATTAGACCCTTCCAAAAAACACGCGGATCCTAGCCACAGAACGGTCGGTCGACCAATTCGTCTCAAAACAGCGTCGTTTTGTGTTTAAATCCGGTACCAAAAGCGGTACCGTTTATTGGGCTATAAATAGCCTAAAAATCTGAAAAAAAAATCATTTGTGAGGTGGGAAAGAAAAAAAAAGAAAGAGAGAAAGGGAGAGAAAAGAAAGGGGAGAGGGAGGGAGCTCCGGTGGGACTCCGGCCAGGGGTCCGGTCACCGGACGGTCATCCGGTTCTGATTTTCGTGTTTTGGCTGCCCTATTTGATATTATTCTTGCTTCTTTTGACTTCCCTTAACTCACTACTTGTATTTTTTGTAAAAATTTATCTTTGTATTCATGAAAAAATGGCCGACCCCTTTTACATCGGTTTGAATGGCCTTTTATGGCCGAATGTTCAAAACTATTGTTTCTTCTATTAGCTCTTTGCTCTATTCTTTGTTGTTGTTTTATTCTCTTCTTGCAGTCTGAGCATCTTTGAGCATGTGGACGAGTGTGGCGTCTGAGGACCTGTGGCGGTATGGGGTTGTTGCGATGGGGTATGGGGCTTGTTGTAGTGGGGGTATGGGGTTTGGTTGTAGTGGTTATGCACGAAACCAAATAGGGGGACTTAGGGTTTTTGTATTATTTGGGTCTTTTAGTTTTAGGTTTGGGCACAGGGTAGTTGGTCTTGGGTTTAGGGGTTAGTGGGTTTAGTGGGTCTTGGTTAGTTGGGGTTATTGGGTTATTGGGTTTTGGGTCTAGTTGTTGGGCTTGGGTTTTGATGGGTTTAGGATTGGGTTTAATGGGCTTAAGTGGGTCGATATTGTTGTTTGGGTTAGCTAAGTCTAATTGTAATGTATTTGGGCTGAGTCTTATAAACAGCCCAAAATTGGCCTATAACAATGTTTATGGTTACGAAAATCTATCATATCCAACATTAGTAAGTGTATATTAATATACTTTACAACATAATATTTTGATTAACAAAAGAATTGGAAATTTTTATATCTTTAGATTTTATCACTTATAAACTTATACACAAATAATTCTAGCTATAATGATACTTCACAACACTGTTCAAAAGTTGTAAAAGTTCAGGTATTTGTTATGGATTTTCTTAATCTCTTCGAAAATTTTAATATGTAAAATTTTCCAACCCGTAGATAAAAGGATAAACACGTTCAAACCCACGAGCTCTTATATTGATAACAATACTGATGCCAACCAAGTTAAACTTCAATCAACAATTGAATTCTAAACCTTATGTGTTCATATTTATTTATTTTTACCAATTTCTACTTTTACTCATAACTCCTCCTTAACCCTTAAACTGAAGGAAAAATGTATTCTAGCGCGCTTGAACCCACATATTTTTAATTGATACAATAGTAACAATACCAATCAAACTAATGCTCAATCGAAGTTTATATTCAATGCTTAAATAAATTTAAAATTAAATTATTGTAACAAATTTTGTAAAATATAAGATAAATTAAGATATGAAAAAAAGTAACACGTACATGAAGGATAAAATAAATTAGTTTATATTCAAGCATGTACTTTTTTTTCTTCGTATACTATGTCACTGTTATACCCCTTTTCTATCAAGGATACATGGTAGAACGAGGAGTGGTTTAGCAAGAGCTCAAGCATGCCTCCACGGATTCTTTGAGAGGATTGATCGTCAACGCATAACAACTTTGTACAACTTCATTAAGAAGAATGTCAGAGTAAGAACAAACAGTATCATGTATGGTGATAATTGATATATAACAAATTTGCCACTAAACTGTCCATACAAGCAACCTCCCCTATATCTACCTCAACATAAGAGTGATATCGGTTCGGTTCAATCAAGTTCTTTGAATTTTTGAAGTGCCCGTTATAATTTGGTTTGGTTTGGTTTGGTACTTGGTTTTTCTATATTAATTTTTATTTTGGATTTTTAAATTTATTTTTGAAAAATGAGCTTTACTTTATGACTTTTAAATATTATTTGACAAATTTTAATTTTTTATAAATATTCCAAAAAATCATTTTTAAGAATTTTAAATTTAAAATATTTATTTTTATGCCATAAGAATTTTCAAAATTATTATAAATTAAATAAAAATATAATTCAATTTCCTAGTTTTTAAACTTTTATTCCATAAATTATTCAAACACCTCGATCTGAATTGATTTTCGATTTT
Organism: Gossypium arboreum; assembly: GCF_025698485.1. Taxonomy (NCBI): domain Eukaryota; kingdom Viridiplantae; phylum Streptophyta; class Magnoliopsida; order Malvales; family Malvaceae; genus Gossypium; species Gossypium arboreum. The sequence continues at coordinate 3,713,932 of NC_069073.1, read as the reverse complement.
TAAATTTTTCAAAATTTCTTACGTAATCCTACCCCAACACACGAGGAATCAAGGATCCTCTCTTCTTCCTTGAGCATCCCTTAGCCACTTAAAAAGCCTCCTTCCTCTTGTTCTCATTTCTCCCTTTCTTAAATTTCAACTCCAACTTTTCGCTTACCATTGATAAATCGATCTCTTTACAACTTACTATCTTCTCTTTTTTATCTCCTCTTTATTGACTCATAGTATCAACACACTGAATCTGAATCATTACTTCGAATATGTAATTTAGGGTTGTTTAATTGTTGATCCATTTTATAGATTATGAGGCTTTTGAATTTAAAACATGTTGAAATTTTTATCTCAATTTTGCTTAAACGAGACCAGTGCCATAATGAAGCCAACAAGGCTAAGGCGCCATCTCCTAAAATAATTGCTCCTATATTTTTGTTGGAAAAAGATAATTTTGAACTAATTTTAAACTCGTACTATGCATGGGTTATAATTATTCATTATAAATTTGATAATATTTATAATCAAGATAAAATCAAATTTAAAAAAAAAAACTAAATTATTTTTTTTTATCAAATCAACTCTAAAATTCAAATTAAACACTAAAAGTTTAACATTATTATTTTCAAGTACCGAAACGCACAACTTTTGTCAAGTACATGTATCAACATTGGACCAAAAATAAAACAGGTAGCACGTTAAAAAAAGTGCCAAACTAATTACTGGGATAGTTTTAGGAATTGATGTTTTTAGGGGAAACTTCACAAATGGTCATTCAACTATGAGAGTTATTCTACTTTGCTCACCTAACTACAAAATTTTTCGATTGAGTCACTAAAGTTTTTGAAATTAGATTTTTTAGTCACCCAACCGTTAAGTTAATAACAGAAATTTAATGTGCGCTTTTCTTTGAAGCTTTTAAAATGTTGCTAAGATAAAAGCTTCACACTGTGAAGGAATGGCAAGGGAGTGGGCACTCTTTCACCACGAAAAGTAAAACAGTAAACAAACAAAAGATGTAAAAGTTGTTTACGCAATTCACTTTTCCTACATTTGTAGAGCCTAACTCATTTAGAAATATCCACACTCTTCAACACTTACAACAAGTGATCCTAACCTACCACACACCCATGACTAGTTCCTCACCCTTGTACCTTGAGGAATGATACTCTCACCACTAAATTCATCCCTGTAAATTTAACAAGCAAAACCACAACACAAAGGGTTTTACTGTCAATATGCACTCATAAAATAAGGTTCCTCACAAAGACAAATTAAATGCTTAATTCTCTTTGTACAGTAACCTATACAAGTCTCTCAATTATATAGAATACTTCGAAACTAGTTAACATAAGAATATCTATATACATCCCTATAAAACATCAATAGAATAAGCTGAATACAGTATAATAATAAAATGCAAAGTAAACATCAATATAATAATTTAATCTCCAAAATATGTTTCCCCAACTGATATAATCTTCATTGATAAGTTAGATATCATCCATATACTTAACACAATCCATAAATACCGTTCAGTAAATTGTCAACATATCAAATATGAAAACTATCTCAAACAGTTCCAGTGACCAGAGAGTGGGCACTTCCTTAACACTCAAATATATTTTTTCATATTTTTCAACAATCCCCATTTTAAAAAACAGTTGTAAGACAATGTTTTATTTGATACATATAATTTCTTAAATGATTATCATATATATATATATATATATGATGTATGCTTTCCTAAAATAAAAATGCTAAAAATCTAGGATTTTATATTCAAATATATAGGATTTTTACTTTAAATTAATGTTTTTAGGACATATATTATAAAATCTTATAGAAGTAAGAAAGTATAAACAAATAAGTTATTTACAATTTCAATTTTGTTTTAATAATAAAATTTAACAATGCTAATTTTAAATTATAAATAATATTATTGATAGATTATTAAAAATATTTCTATTAATATTTTAATAATAAAAATTTACAATTTATAAATTTTAATCATTCCAACCACTAAAGTAGATGGGTATTGTTTTTGAATGATAAGAGCATATGGGTGAGAGAAAACTATTGGACATGAAAGATAAAACGAGTATGAACTTTGAAAGTCAAAATCATGGGAATTGTAGAATATAAAATCCCTTATTAGTTGATGGAACTTGGATCGTATTTGCCACTAAAACTTGGTTCTCAAAGTCAAAACCAAATGCTAATCCTAGAACGAAAAAAAAAAACCCAAGGACATATATATACAGTTTTTGACACTTTGGTGGTCACTTGTTGAAGGAACAGGGATGGTATCTTTTAAGTTTCATTTTTAATTATATATTATTTATTTAAGAGCTAAGTTCTCCCCACGGTTTGATGAATTGTTCTGAATAAAGAAACCTTGAAGTCAAAAAGGACATACAAACCATGCACACGAAGACGACATAAGGTCAACACCGACATCACTAACAGTCCCAATACCAACCGCACTTTCTCTTCTAAACATTGCTTTCGTGACAGAATTTTGAGATGACTTGGAGAGATTTAAAATATTCATTTTCAAGTTTTTCTTTTTTATTGTTACTTATTTGATTGGTAACAACTATAAATAGAGTGCATCGCCTGAACCTTCTTTTCTCAACCAACAAAGCTTGTTTTTCGTAGATTTTAAAGCTTGCTTTTGAGTGTTTGTCTAAGTGCAGTTTGAATATGGGAAGTTCAAAGGTTATTGGTGCTGCATTCCTGGCTTTGCTCCTTGTAGATTTAGCTTTTGCTGCTAGGTTAGGAAAGGGAGGTGGTGAGGGTGGGGGTGGGGGTGGGGGAGGCGGAGGTGGCGGCGGCTCTGGATCAGGCAGTGGCTCTGGGTATGGGTCAGGATCTGGATCAGGGCATGGGTCTGGTGGTGGGATAGGAAGTGGTGGAGGAGGTGGTGGTGGCAGCGGAGGTGGTGGAGGCGGTGGCAACGGAAGTGGGTCGGGATATGGGTCTGGATCTGGATATGGAAGTGGGTCTGGATATGGAAGTGGAGGTGGTAGAGGTAGAGGTGGAGGAGGAGGTGGTGGCAGTGGAGGTGGTGGTGGCGGAGGTGGTGGTCATGGAGGAGGGTCAGGATATGGATCCGGGTCTGGGTCCGGATACGGAAGTGGGAGTGGGGGTGGAAGTGGAGGTGGTAGAGGTGGAGGAGGAGGTGGTGGCAGTGGTGGTGGAGGAGGCGGAGGTGGAGGTGAAGGCAATGGTTCGGGCTATGGAAGTGGTTCTGGGTATGGTTCAGGGTATGGTAACGGTGGAGGATGATTTCTGAGCATAAATTCAAACCAATGATGATTTCGGTTTACTACTTGACCATATACTAAAATGACCATGGTTATGTAATTCTCAAAAATAAAAGTGTAATGTTTGCTAGCACTCTATGCATTTCCATATTATATAACGAATTACACATGTTTTCCAAAGACTTTTAAGTCATTTATAAGAGATGACTATTAAGATTATTACAATATATTTCCTACTTTTTTTAATAGTTTATTTTCATCAATAAATCACATATACAGGAGAATAAATTGATTACATAGTTTGATTTTCTTACATCTATGGAGCCTATTTAAGTGAGATGAATCCACTATCTTTGAAACAAATACTACTAGTGAACCTAGATCTAACACATCCCAGTGAAGAATCATCACTTTTGTTCCTCAAAGATTAGAGCTCTCACTACTAAATTCTCTCTTTAAGAACTTAGCTTGTAAAACCAAACACAAAGAGGTTTTACAGTTAAAGTGCACTCTTACAAATAATGTTCTTTACTAAATAAATAAGTGCTCTCCATACATAGTCTTAAAGCACATAAGCCTCTGACATATAAGAGTTAACGGCTTGCTAAGATAAAGATAAATTATAATGAAAATCCCACTAAAAGAACCTTATAAAAAGGATTTATAAATGCCCTGATAAAGTCCAAAATAAATCAAAGATCTTCAAGACAAGTCTTCTAATCAGTCCCGATTCAATCTCTATATTTCACGGGATTTAGCTGCTTGACCCAATCTAATCTAATCTTCAAATATGGTTCAACACGCGCTCATAAGATTATTTAAGTCATTGCCAAGTGATTTGGTTGAAAGGATTTTCAACTCCAAATAAGGCAAGTATATTTCTTGTCGATGTGCTAGCGGAGGTGGTCACTTCCATTGACACATTGACTGTAACGCCCCAATTTTCGGGAAGTCTGTGAATGTTGGCATAGGTTTAATTATGTTAGTGGGCCTCTAGAAAGCCCAAACTTAAGATAGAACCCGACAATTTTAGTTAATTTTTGTTCCATAAGAAAAAGGGGGTGAAATTATAAAATAGGACCTATGTGAAAATGTTTGAAAATGCTATAGGCTAAATTGAAGTGGCCAAATAAATAGGAGTGCAAAATAGGAGGATTTGCATGACAAACCTCCCATTTTACTTGAAGTGGCCAGCCATCATGTTGTTGTAGACAAAATGTACACTTGATATCCATAATTTATGGTACAAATTGATACAAATTGATAATAGGTTAGGTAAATGTTCCATGATAATGGGTTAGGTAAATGTTTCATGATAATATGTTAGGTAAATGTTCCATGATAATGGGTTAGGTAAATGTTTCATGATAATGGGTTAGGTAAATGTTTCATGATAAGAATATCATGTCTTTTGTATTAAAGAATTAAATGGATGAAATATGAAGTTTTATTAAAAGAAAAAGGGGTGAAAAGAACAAAGTTTTGTCCATCTTTGTTCATCATAGCTGAAAGTTAGAGAAGAGAAAGGAGAGGAGAAAGCTCTTGAGTATTCGGTCATTAGGAGGAGGAAAATTGAAGGTAAGTTCTTGGTACCTTGCTTCTATTTTGAGGTTCATGAGTTCTTCTTGATTCTACCTTAACTCTTGAAGTATATTTTGATTTTTAGTTGTGTTGTGAGCATTTGGTCATGAATTAAAATGAAGGAAATGGTTGTTGTTTCATGTTCTTTTGATGAAAAATGGAAGATATGTGAAGTTGAGCCAAACAAATGAGCATGCATGTGCCATAGATGCTAAAGGGAAAAATCGGCTAACATGTTGTGCTTTGAAATGATGAAATGGAGATTATGTTTAAGTAAAAATCATAGATATGTGATGATTGATTGGTGATATACATGTTTAAATAACATGCATGCAAGATAGGTGTATGAAAGAGTGATTTGGTAATAAATCTGCTTGGGACAGCAGCAGTAACGTGACTTTGGAAAATCACCATAAATTGTGGGAGATGAATTAGAAGCTGGATAAATTATGTAATTAAAGCTTATTGAGTCTAGTTTCTAATGAAATAAACGAGAACATATTTTGAATTCTGTACAATGAGAAATTTGATTCGTAATGAAGGGTGGTCAGATTAGTCAAACAGTGAAACATGGGAAACTTTGATAAAATTCTGGTATTGATTGGCTAAACCAAAAATTCTGAAAATTTTATGGATAGAAGATATATGAGTCTATTTTCAGGGAAAATTAACGGAACTTGATTTGGAGTTTCGTAGCTCCAGTTATAAATGATTTAGTGACTGTTACTCAGGAAGACAGCTTGCAGTGAAATTATGATTATGTGGTAAACATTGACAAAAATTTGTTAATGAGTTGCTTATTGTTTTCTTATAAGCTTACTATGATCTGTAGGTGTGGTTAGCTGAATATTGTAAGGGGTTAATACGTAGTTTGTATTTGAATAGTTAGATTAACGTGTTAGTAATCCAATTGTAGGCGGTTCGTGTGTGGATCTCAATCGGCATATCGTCAAACAAATGTGTAACTAACACCCTCTTTCTTAGTCTAGATCGGCAAAAGTCGAAAAGCGAAATGCCAAAACCGGTATTTTGTAGATTTGCGAGTGTCAAGAATGCTCGTGAGGTAAATCGATTAATGTTTTTGGTAAGCTGCAAAATTTAGACCGCAAAGTGCATGATTTACGTGCCTCGATATTTTTGGGCTTAATGGGCCAATCGGCCCAATTCGTAAGAACCCTCGATGCGTGATTCTGTTAGTACGTGAAAAGTAGGAATATGCATGAAAAACCCTAAAAGCAGCTAAATTACTATAATACCCCTATGTATGGAAAATTACTTGTTATACCCCTAGGTGCAAAATTACCAAATACCCCAGGGTTAAATTGACCTAAATGCATGTTTGATTGTTGTTATTTATTGCATGCCATGTTGTTATTATCGATGCATGGGATTGGGATATTGACGGAGGAAGTACTGAAAGTGGCTTGTCCACGTCTTTGGAGGCTTTGCCTCAATTCTATGATAATCGAGCAAAGCAAGGTCAAGAAACTGTGGAGTGTTAAATGGGTGGGTTGAGCTATTCCCACATGGAGTGTATGGCTGGTACGGGTGGAGTGTAGTGGTTGGTGGGTTGAGTAGTCTCCCAAATGGGCTTGCATATGTTTATTGATGTTGCATGTATTTTGAAATGGGCTTATGGGCCATCTTGTTATCTGAGTAAGGGCTAAGGCCCGGTTATTGTAATCTGAAAAGGGCTCGTCCAAGACCACTGTTACCCAAATGGGCTTGCATATGTTATTGATGTTGCATGTATTTTGAAATGGGCCTATGGGCCATACATTATCTGAATAAGGGCTAAGGCCCGTTTATTGTAATCTGAAAAGGGCTCGCCCAAGACCACTATTACTTGAATGGGCTTAGGCCCAATGGGCTTGAGTGACTTGGACTTTGAATGGGTATTCCTTACACACCGAGTTTCCCAAACTCACCCCTTTTATTTTCATCCACGCAGAAATCCCCAACCATAGTGGGCTTGGAGCTGTGAGGGAATTGAGTGGCCACCGCTCGAAAGTTTGATTTTCTTACGGTGAATGGACATCGTAATGAACCGAAAGTTACGGTATCGGAAATTGAGTCTTGAGTATCTGTTCAGTGAAATTTATTCATGAATATTTATTAGAAATATTTATGAATTATAGTTGAATGGTTATTTAGTGTTTAATTAAGTGAAGTAGCTTGAATTTAGTTTAAAGGATTAAATTGCATAAGGAATAAAAGTTTAATTATAGATTAAAGAAGTAAAAGGACTAATCTAGCAATTAGACCCTAAGTGCCATGTGTGAATGTATGATATAACATGTGTAATAGTTGGTATATATGTGTAATAGCTATAAGATATTTTATGTTATAGCTATTACACATGTTAATTTATATTTTTATAGGTTAATAATAATATAATATAGTATAATTAATAAATAATAATGAGTAAAGAAACATAGAAAGAGTTACAGAGAGCAAACGTGAGAAAGAAAGAAGGAAAGAAAGAAAGAAAAGAAAAGGAAATTTGAGGATTAAGGCCCTAAAGTTTAATTGGTAAGTTGTTTTAGCTCATTTTCTTATGATTTTATGTTTATGGATGCCTAATTCAAAGTTCTACATGTATGAGGTTAAAATGAAGAAAATAGAAAATTTTTAGATATTGATTTAGTTGAATAAATTGAGGTTTTATGGGTTAAATTGATAGGAATTGAAGTTAGAAGTGAAAATTGAGTGATTTATTAAAAGAATTCTAAGTTAGGTTTAAATAGGGATTAAGTTGAATAGAGCTCAAAATTTATGTTTTATAATGAATTTTATGAGTTAGAAATTGTTAATGAGTTGATTAAAGAGAATATGAAGCTTAAGTTAAAGAAAAAGATTAGTAATGGAAAAAGGACGAAATTGGAATTTTGTAAAAGTTTGATAGAAAGTGAAAATGTGTTTTATGAATTAGTATATTGATGAATTTTAATTGTATGATTGTTAGTAGCAAACGTAGCAATCGGATACGTCATCAAAGAAGGAAAAGAGAAAGTGAACGAAGATATCGATTAAATTCGATAAATAGTGGTTTGTATTTCTATAAACCGAGCTTAATCGTTATTGCTATATTTGATATTTATATTGTATGAAAATGTGAATGAGGTAAGTATTTTTACCATATTGAAATGAATGTGATTTTGAATACCCTATTAACATGTCGGGCTAGTCGGATATAGTTGACATGTCATAGGAATTGGAAGTATTGAGATATTCCGACATTGAGTCGATGAGACACTATGTGTCGACTCTTCGTTAAAGTTCGGATTTGTTCCGATGAAGTACTTTGTGTACTATAATGTTAAAGTTCGGATTTGTTCCGATGAAGCACTATGTGCTTATCCGGAGTGTGGGTTGGATCCGTGTATCCGTTAGTGTCCGAGTTATGTTAATAAGGGTAAATAAAGTAAAGATTATTAAAGTACTGATTGATATTGAATAATAGCAATAATGTGTTTGAATTACCATGTTTTAAAGTTGATTAAGCTATTGTTTATGGAAATACCATGAGAGTATTCTCAGCAGACGGTTTGTTTCGTCGCAGCTAGGTAAATCGAAAGTATAAGGACTCAAAGATACAAGCCGATCCCCAAACTCAAATTGGTGAAGTTTCTATCTTTTGGAAAATGGCATTGTACCTAGGATGTCTTTTGGTTATATTGAAAGTATCTAAGTTGTTAAATGATATTTTGGTATGTTTTGTAAATGTTACCAAAACCTTAAGAATGGTATGTTTTGATATGTTAGTGAAGAGTAATAAGAGGAATTGTTGGTAAATGTTGTAGAAAGAAGAAATGAAGATGTTATAAACTTAGTTATCAACATTTTATACTAAAACAGATTTGGACAGTAACAGTAGTCCAACTTTGAAAATATACCAAAAATAGTATAAAGTGAATTAGATGATGAATAAAATATGTAATTGAAGCTTAATGAATCTATTTTATATGGAAGAAACAAAATTGGTAAAAGAGTTGTATTTTATGAGATATTTACGTTTTGGTGAAACAGGGTTAGAACAATTTCTGGATTCCCTATTCTGACTTTAGAAATTCACCATAAATTGTGTATTAAGAATTAGGACTCAAACTTTATTTGTATGGATTCCTTATTGAGTCTATTTTAATTGAAACAAATGGAATAGTCATTGGATTTCTGTACAGGAAGAAATTTGATTCGTAGTGCACAAGGGTCAGAGTAGCTGAACCCTGAAACAGGGAGACTTCTTATAATAAAATGTACTAATTGGCCTGACCAAAATTCTAGAAAAAATTAGTAAGTAGATATATGAGTCTAGTTTCAGGAAAATTTACGGAATTGGATTTCGAGTTTCGTAACTCGAGATATGATTTTTTAGCAACTGTGACGCAGATGGATAGTTTACTACGAAAACTGTTTAAGTGCTAAGATAAGTTTTGTAATGTCTCCTGCTTGACTCCGGCAACGGTCTCGGGTAGGGGGGGGACGTTAAAATATTGATTGGTATCAGAGCTATTTAGGTTTAGTCGGTTCTAGGACTAAATCGAATGTCAATGGGAATCTAGAGGTACATGCCATTCTTGAGTCAAATTTGAGTTGGGATTGGATCTTGATATGTTTGTTGAATATTTTGTTTTATAGCATTAAGAATGTCGATAAAAGCATTGAGGATACTGATCAAGAGATGTAAAGTGAAGATGATGAACCGTATAATGTGAATGAATCGGAGTCTGCAACTCCAAGTGTGAATCCAGTAGGAAATCAACCGAATGTTGGAAGTGACAATACTGAAGTCTTTAGAATAATCGCCGATGCCCTTCAAAAAGCGGTAGGAACTATGCTTGCTACGTCCTCTATCCCTACTACCCGAAGAGCTCCAATTAAAGAATTGAGAAAATATGGAGCTACAGAATTTTTGGGTGCCAAGGAATTGATTCGACTCTCGCTGAAAATTGGTTAAAGACTACAAAGAGAGTTCTGAAGCAACTTGAATGTACACCACAAGAAAGCTTAGTGTGTGTTGTCTCATTACTGCAAGAGGAAGCTTTAGTATGGTGGGAATCAGTGATTCAGAATGTACTTGAGGAACAGATAAGTTGGGACTTCTTTCAAAAGAGTTTCAAAATAAGTATTTGGGAGAAATGTACATAGAAGACAAAAGACAAGAGTTCTTAACACTGAAACAAGGTGAGATGCTTATAGTGGATTATGAACGAGAATTTACGAGATTGAGCAGATATGCCATCGAGTTTGTACCGATTTGAAGCCGACCGATGTAAAAGATTTTAAGAGGATTACGTGATGAATTTAGACTACAGTTGATGCCTCTTAGAATCACCGAGTTTGGATTTAATGGAAAGAGCTAAGATGATTGAACAAATTCTTGGAAGGGATAAAAGTCCAAGTTGCTCATTCGATCAAAAACGTCCCGAATGGTTAGTTCAAGTCCGCACCTAAGCGGTCAAAGGAATCACGAGGTAATTGGAGATTTAGTTCTCGATCGAAAGGAGTGATCGAGGTCGAAAAAGACAGATCATCTTGTCTCTCTGGCGAGATCCAAGTCCGATTCGAATCTGAAATTCCAATATGTGAGCATTGTGGAAACCGACACAAAGAGGAGTGTAGAAAATTGACTGGAGGTTGTTTCCGTTGTGGAGCTACCGATCACTTTATTAAAGATTGCCCAAAGATATCCGGAACAACACCGACAGAGTGCAAAGATCTGAATTTGCTTCCAGAGGTCGGGATCAGCCAAGTAGTTCGTTTGCTAGAGGTGGTACTAGAAGAACTAGTGAGAGTGCTACACAACAATCTGAAGCTAGAGCTCCAGCTCGGCGTATGTTGTGAGGACTCGAGAAGAGAAAGATGCTCACGATGTGGTGACAGTATATTCTTATTGAATTCAGCACCGCTTATGCTTTAATAGACCTCGGTCATCACATTCATATGTTAATACGAAAGTAGTTGAGACAAAAAAATTAGAGTTTGAATTGTCTAAAGTTATAATAGAAGTGTCTAATCCACTGGGACAAACTACTTTAGTGAACCATATATGTCAAAGATGTTCGTTAATGATTCAAGATAGAATATTCCCTGTTGATCTGTTGATTATGCCATTTGGCAACTTTGATGTTATTTTGGGAATGGACTGGTTATCATAACATGGAGTGATTTTAGACTGTTATAAGAAGAAGTTTATTGTTCAGAATGAAAGTGAAGATAGAATTGAAGTAAATGGTATTCGGACTAGTGGATCAATTCGTATTGTTTGACCATTAAAGCTAGCAAGCTTCTTCATCGAGGTTGTAATGCTTTCTTAGCATATGTGATTAATTCGGATTCAGTTGAAAGTCGATGTAGTAAAATTGACTTGTATGTGAATTTTCCGATGTATTCCCGAGGAATTACCCGATTACCCCGATCGAGAGGTAGAATTTGTGATTGAAGTCTACCTGTCTGAGATCCGATCGATACCTCCGCACTGTATGGCACCTCTTGAGCTAAAGGAATTAAAAGTACAGTTGCAAGACTTATTGGATGAGGTTTTATACGACCTAGTACATCACCATGGGGAGCTCCAATGTTATTTGTTAAGAAGAAAGATGGGTCGATGCGATTGTGCATTGATTATCGACAACTCAACAAATTGATTGTCAAGAACAAGTATCCACTTCCCGAATAGATGATTTGTTTGATCAACTGAAAGGAGCTTCCGTATTTTCAAAGATTGATCTAAGGTCGATACTATCGGTTGAAAGTAAAAGAGTGCGACATATTGAAGACGGCATTCCAATGCGAGGTATGGGCATTATGAATTTTAGTGATGCCATTTGGACCGACAAATGCCCTCTTGCTTTTATAGATCTTATGAATCGGATTTTTCAACCATACTTGGATCGGTTCGTAGTAGTTTTTATCGACGATATTTTGGTGTATTCCAAGTCGAAAAAGATCATGAGCAACATCTCCGATTGTTTTGCAAATACTACGAGAAAAGCAATTGTACGGAAAATTGAGCAAGTGTGAATTACGGTTATCGGTTGTGTTTCTTGGTCATGTCGTATCGGCGGATGGAATTAGAGTGGATCCAAAGAAGATTGAAGCGGTTATTCAAAGGAAAGTTCCTAAGAATGTATCGAGGTACGAGTTTTCTCGGATTGGTGGTTACTATCGAAGATTCGTCAACGGATTTTCAAAGATAGCCTTACCGATGACCAAGCTACTACGAAAAATATTCCATTTGTTTGGAATGAGCAATGTCGAAAAGTTTTGAAGCATTAAAACGAATGTTAACAGAGGCACCGGTGTTGACTTTACCGTAATCGAAAGAGATTTTGTAGTGTCTGGTGATGCTTCATTGAGTGGATGAGATGTGTCTTGATGCGAGCGGAAAGTCATTGCTTATGCTTCACAAAGAATCGAAACCGCTGAACGCAACTATCCAACTCATGATTTAGAATTAGCAATTGTAATTTTTGCCTTGAAGATTTGGAGGCACTATCTTTATGGTGAAAAGTGCTATGTTTATACTGAATCATAAAAGTTTGAAGTATTTACTTTCACAAAAGATTTGAATCGAGACAAAGGCGTTGGATAGAGCTTCTAAAAGACTATGATTGTGTCATAGACTATCATCCAGAGAAGGCTAATGTAGTAGCCGACGCACTGAGTAGAAAAGCTGCGATTGAATTACGAGCAATGTTTGCACAACTTAGTATCACCGAAGATGGAAGCCTTTTGACCTAATTAAGAATAAAGCCGGTAATGTTTGATCGAATCGGATCAAGACAGTTAGAAGATGATAAGTTGTTAAAGAAAAGAGATGATTCGGAATGGTACAATAGAAAATTTTAGCATTGATGGAAATGGTCGCTTAAGATTTCGAATCGACTTTGCATTCGAATAATTACGAGTTGAAAGAGTTAATTCTTGAGAAGCTCATAATAGTCCATTTGCATTTCATCCCGGAGGTATGAAAATGTATCGTGATTTGCGTGAATTGTATTGGTGGTCGGAATGAAAAGGATATAATCGAATATGTGGCAAAGTGTTTGACTTGTCAACGAGTGAAGGCGAACATCAAGTTCCATCGGATTACTTCAACCCATCAATATTCCCGAATGGAAATGGGACCGAATAACGATGGACTTTGTGACGGGATTATTGATGTCTACAAGTAAAAGAATGCTATTTGGGTAATAGTTGATCGACTTACGAAGTCACTCATTTCTTAGTGTGAGAACCGATTGGTCGTTAAAGAAACTTGCTGAGGTTTATGTTCGGAAATCATTAGATTACATGGTATTCCAAAATCAATAATTTCGACAGAGATCCAAGGTTTACGTCAAGGTTTTGGAAGCAATTACATGAATCTTTCGTACTCGACTTCATTTTAGTACGACTTTTCATCCACGCATCGATGGTCAATCTGAGCAGGTAATACAAATTTTAGAAGATATGCTTGAGCTGTATGATTGATTTTGAGTCTAATCGGGAATATTATTTGTCATTAGCGAATTTGTGTATAATAATAGTTTCGATCAAGTATCTGATGGCACCGTATGAGGCTTTGTATGGACGAAGATGCCGATCACCGTATGTTGGATGAATGAATGAGAAGAAGATGATTGGACTGAATTGGTTCAAGAAACGGAAAGTCTGATTAAGAAAATTCGGAAAGATTGAAAACGCTTTTGATAGACGAAATCGTGCGATTTGAAACGACGGGATATTGAATACTCGATCGGGGATAAAGTATTTTAAAGGTTTCACCTTGGAAGAAAATTCTAAGATTTGGTCAAAAGGAAAATTAAGTCCTCGTTTTATTGGGCCTTACGAAGTTATTGAGAGAATTGGACCAAGAGCGTATCGATTGGCCTTACCTCCGAACTACGAAAAATGCACGATGTCTTCCATGTTTCTATGCTAAGAAGATATCGATCGGATCCTTCACATGTTATTACGACCGAGAATGTAGAGATTCGACCGACTTATCGTATGAAGAAGAACCGGTTGAGATTCTAGCACGAGAGGTAAAAGAATTACGTAATAAACGTATTCCTTTAGTAAAAGTGCTATGGCGAAGTCACAGTGTTGAAGAAGCTACAAGGGAACCGAAGAAACGATGAGATCTCAATACCCCATCTCTTTTCGTAAATTTCGAGGACGAAATTTATTAAGGGGAGAGAATTGTAATGAACCGAAAGTTACGGTATCGGAAATTGAGTCTTGAGTCTTGTTTCAGTGAAATTTATTCATGAATATTTATTAGAAATATTTATGAATTATAGTTGAATGGTTATTTAGTGTTTAATTAAGTGAAGTAGCTTGAATTTAGTTTAAAGGATTAAATTGCATAAGGAATAAAAGTTTAATTATAGATTAAAGAAGTAAAAGGGACTAATCTAGCAATTAGACCCTAAGTGCCATGTGTGTGAATGTATGATATAACATGTGTAATAGTTGGTATATATGTGTAATAGCTATAAGATATTTTATGTTATAGCTATTACACATGTTAATTTATATTTTTATAGGTTAATAATAATATAATATAGTATAATTAATAAATAATAATGAGTAAAGAAACATAGAAAGAGTTACAGAGAGCAAACGTGAGAAAGAAAGAAGGAAAGAAAGAAAGAAAAGAAAAGGGAAATTTGAGGATTAAGGCCCTAAAGTTTAATTGGTAAGTTGTTTTAGCTCATTTTCTTATGATTTTTATGTTTATGGATGCCTAATTCAAAGTTCTACATGTATGAGGTTAAAATGAAGAAAATAGAAAATTTTTAGATATTGATTTAGTTGAATAAATTGAGGTTTTATGGGTTAAATTGATAGGAATTGAAGTTAGAAGTGAAAATTGAGTGATTTATTAAAAGAATTCTAAGTTAGGTTTAAATAGGGATTAAGTTGAATAGAGCTCAAAATTTATGTTTTATAATGAATTTTATGAGTTAGAAATTGTTAATGAGTTGATTAAAAGAGAATATGAAGCTTAAGTTAAAGAAAAAGATTAGTAATGGAAAAGGACGAAATTGGAATTTTGTAAAAGTTTGATAGAAAGTGAAAATGTGTTTTATGAATTAGTATATTGATGAATTTTAATTGTATGATTGTTAGTAGCAAACGTAGCACCGGATACGTCATCAAAGAAGGAAAAGAGAAAGTGAACGAAGATATCGATTAAATTCGATAAATAGTGGTTTGTATTTCTATAAACCGAGCTTAATCGTTATTGCTATATTTGATATTTATATTGTATGAAAATGTGAATGAGGTAAGTATTTTACCATATTGAAATGAATGTGATTTTGAATACCCTATTAACAGTGTCGGGCTAGTCGGATATAGTTGACATGTCATAGGAATTGGAAGTATTGGGATATTCCGACATTGAGTCGATGAGACACTATGTGTCGACTCATCGTTAAAGTTCGGATTTGTTCCGATGAAGTACTTTGTGTACTATAATGTTAAAGTTCGGATTTGTTCGATGAAGCACTATGTGCTTATCCCGGAGTGTGGGTTGGATCCGTGTATCCGTTAGTGTCCGAGTTATGTTAATAAGGGTAAATAAAGTAAAGGTTATTAAAGTCTGATTGATATTGAATAATAGCAATAATGTGTTTGAATTACCATGTTTTAAAGTTGATTAAGCTATTGTTTATGGAAATACCACTGAGAGTATTCTCAGCGACGGTTTGTTTCGTCGCAGCAGCTAGGTACGAAAGTATAAGGACTCAAAGATACGTTTCGATCCCCAAACTCAAATTGGTGAAGTTTCTATCTTTTGGAAAATGGCATTGTACCTAGGATGTCTTTTGGTTATATTGAAAGTATCTAAGTTGTTAAATGATATTTTGGTATGTTTTGTAAATGTTACCAAAACCTTAAGAATGGTATGTTTTGATATGTTAGTGAAGAGTAATAAGAGGAATTGTTGGTAAATGTTGTAGAAAGAAGAAATGAAGATGTTATAAACTTAGTTATCAACATTTTATACTAAAACAGATTTGGACAGTAACAGTAGTCCAACTTTGAAAATATACCAAAAATAGTATAAAGTGAATTAGATGATGAATAAAATATGTAATTGAAGCTTAATGAATCTATTTTTATATGGAAGAAACAAAATTGGTAAAAGAGTTGTATTTTATGAGATATTTACGTTTTGGTGAAACAGGGTTAGAACAATTTCTGGATTCCCTATTCTGACTTTAGAAATTCACCATAAATTGTGTATTAAGAATTAGGACTCAAACTTTATTTGTATGGATTCCTTATTGAGTCTATTTTAATTGAAACAAATGGAATAGTCATTGGATTTCTGTACAGGAAGAAATTTGATTCGTAGTGCACAAGGGTCAGAGTAGCTGAACCCTGAAATAGGGAGACTTCTTATAATAAACTGTACTAATTGGCCTGACCAAAAATTCTAGAAAAAAATTAGTAAGTAGATATATGAGTCTAGTTTCAGGGAAAATTTACGGAATTGGATTTCGAGTTTCGTAACTCGAGATATGATTTTTTTAGCGACTGTGACGCAGATGGATAGTTTACCACGAAAACTGTTTAAGTGCTAAGATAAGTTTTGTAATGTCTCCTGCTTGACTCCGGCAACGGTCTCGGGTAGGGGGGGACGTTACAACATCCTTTTAATTACGTTTGAGGTTTTGGGCTTTTAAATGTAATAAGGCTGCTTATTTATTTTTGATGGTTTTTATATGTTTTATTAAGATAGATAATATTTATTTTAACTGTTGAAATTGGATAGCTTTAGGGCGCGTTTTCAAAAACAACAGTTGATTTCAAAATAACACGACAACAAGCAAAGCTTCCGCAATGAAAGTATTTTCCAAAATTAATTACTTTTCTTAAAAATGACTTAATCAAATCGGTTTCCTAGAAATATCCATGACGTTAAGGTGTGGCAATGGCGGTATGCATGTCTAGGATTGGATCCGAAGGGAGCTTGGTACTTAAGCAGTCCGATGGACTCACCATCTCTTTTCTGGTTTCCTACCTGGTGCACAGCTTCCTTTCACTTTAACCCTTGATGAATTAATCTTTTGAACATCAAGTACGATTTTCTGGACTTAGAATGGAAATTTTTTTTTACGTTTTGATGTGGCATGCCGGATCCGGCCATAACTTCTGGGCCGGGTTTGGGGTGCTACATTGACATCCACTTGAAATATATTAATGTATTAAATAAATGAATTTAGAGTTAAAATCGAATTATTATGAAAAAACTATACATAATGTGGGAAGGCTTAAGATATTACATAGAGTTAATATGAGAAAATAACTCAAACAAGGATGATATGAAAAATAACATGTATAATATATAAATTCTAGGTTAAAATATGTTATAAGTTCTTGTACTCTTAGTGCATATTTAATTTAGTCCCCTTTTTTAGATTTTTAAAATTTAAGTCAAATTGTTAACACTATTAAAATTGTTCTGTTAACTTGAGGTTTATTACAATGAATTTCTTTTAGTTACATGACTATCAAGTATGATTTTATTTTTAAAATTTACGATGTTACACCATCAAATTTAAAAATAGAATTTTAACAATTGAATCTGAATTTTGAAATTTAAAAATAGAAAGACTAGATTCTAATTATATAACTAGTATAAAGACTTGAACATATATTAACCTAAATTATCAACACTAATGATTAATATGTAAATTATTGAAATTAATTTATAATACTTATTAAATTAATTTAATAAATTATGTAAATTATATTATAAACTAAAAGTATGACAACAAATAATCTGTAAATTGAATTATGATAATAATCCAAAATATGATATGATTAGTACATAACACAAAAATAACCTATGATGTTAATTTCATAATGAAATATAGTGTTAGGAGTATCAACATTCCGATCATTTCATAAATTTACATTCTTAAATAGTGTTAAAATATCGAAATATAAGTGTAATCTCATTATAACCCATTTCTTAATTATCTAAATTTCAAATGAATTCATTTGAAATTTAAGACAAAATTAAAGTTTGCTTTTATTATATTAATCAATATAATTGTTTTTTCCCAAAAATAACTATAACTAAAAACAAAAGTCACTTTGAAAACTTTGGTTCAACTTTTTAATTTCTAATTTGTTCAAAATTTTCATGATGGAAAATGTAATAGACTAATTTTGGCCTGGTTCAGAATAAATAAAATCCAAAAATAAGGAGTCCAACAAATTAACAGTCCATTTACATCAAAAGCCTAAATAGCCAAAACCAACCTTAACCCAAAATTCTAGCCCACTAAACCTAAAACTTTTCAGCAAAAAAATCCTAGCCCCCTAGTTGTCGTCGCCGCTGGTGCCTTCACGTCAACACACCTGTAGCACCTCCAAGCATCTACGCCTCCAAAGCTGTGCCTCCACGTTGCTCCGTACCAGTAAGAAAAAAACAAAAAGAACAACAATACAAATGACAGATGAAATGTGTTTTTATTTTTTATTTTTCGGCTATATAAAAGCCATACAAACATCATTGTAAAATAGGAGACGAAAATCAGTCAAAAAACCCACAAAGGTGGTTCTTTTATTCTCTGTTTGTTTTCTTTTTTAGATTTAAAAAAGGTGATCCATATATATTTTTAGTAGCTTTATATTTGTTTTATTTTCAAAGAAAAACGAGTAATAAAAGAAAAGGGAAATCTTACCTTTTTGAGTTTGCACAGCCGTGGGGAGGGGTTGAGGCTCACCATCACCGATGAATGATGGTATTTTGAAATCGTGGAGCTGAAAGAGGCCAAAAGGGGCTAAAAAATTTTCTCCGTCCACCGTATATGGCGGCGCCGTCGCTGGAGACTGGTGACCACCACGATGGTCCGGTGACCAGAGTTTGGAGGGGGAAGAAAGAATTTGAGAGATTGAATTTTGTTTTGTTTTTTTTTTTTGAGAAAGGAGGAAAAATAAAATTTTTAAAACAAATTTGGCTTATATAGGGCCCTTTAAACGACATCGTTTAAGGGCTGATTCTAATGGCCCAAAACGGTGTCGTTTCCCCCTTAGCCCGATTTCGACTTGACCCATAGCCAAAGCTCGCGTGTTTTTTTTAACGGAAGGGCTAATTTCACTTTTAGCCCTTCCGCTTTTTAATTAGCTTGTAATTAGGTTTCTTTTTATTTTTAATTTAGGCGTTATAATTTATTTCGTTTTTCAATTTAGTCCCTCCTGCAAGTGCTCGTTTTGGATGGGAGGAATAATTTCCCTTTTGGTCCCTCCTTGTTACTCGTGCATGCCATTTGGTCCTTTTTCAGATTTGCCCCAAACTTTTGTTTTAAGTTCAATTTAGTCCCTTTTTGTTATTTCGCTATTTTATCAAATTAATTAATTTTATTATTATTTTAATATCATTTATTATCATCATTATTATTATTATTACTATTATTAATATTATTAGTTTTACCATTACTATTTATTATCATTATTGTTACTACTATTTTATTTTATTTTTTACCATTATTATTATTTTATTACTATTACTATTATTATTATTATTATTATTATTATTATTATTATTATTATTATTATTATTATTATTATTATCATTTCTTATTTTTATTAAATATTTTTATTTATTTTTTTATTTGTTTAAACTCTTTTATAGTTTTTATTTGTTTAATACTTATGTTTTTGTTAGCCTTGTCTTTATTTGTCTTATTTTTATATATTTGTTCATATTACTATTATTAGTACTATCGCATCTATTATTATGTTGTTACGTGTATTAATACCGTGATTCCTTTTCACATTTATACTATAAATTGTGCAGCATTAATCTTTACTCGATTTAATGAAACTATATTCTCTAGAATAAGCTTTTTCGTATTTCGAGATTCGAAAGGTCGTTCCCTAACTTACGGGGTTTTGACTTTCTCGATGAATCCGAATAAACGAATATTTTTTAAAGCAAGAATTTTAAATAATCTCGGGAATTATGAAAAGATTGTGTTCTAACTCATGGAATGTGATTTCTTTCTAAAACCGAGATAATCGAATGTCTTTCAAATAAATAAATTTCAGTGTTTATTCTCGTTTCGGGGATTTAAAATATTGTGTCCTAACTTACGGGGCATAAGTTTTTTTCTCGATTAACATGAAATACGCCCTTTTTCTCAGAAAATTTTCAATTAAGCAATAATTTAATGATGGATCATATTTTTCTTCAAAGTTCTCAATTTCCGGTACTAAGACACTAATTAATCAACTAGGTACCAATTTTTGGTGTTTTGAGGATGCTAATCCTTCCTCGTACGTAACCGACTTCCGAACCCATCTTTTTGAATTTCGTGGACCAAAACCGTTGTTTAAATAAATAAAACCGTTTATTAAAAACAACCACTTTTACGAGGTGACCCAATCACACCTCATCAAAAAAGATTGGTGGCGACTCCTTTTTTTTTGTTCTTTCAAAATCAAGTCGACCGTGTTTTTTTCAAAAAAAATGGTTTCGATAGAAAAGATAAATCATATGTAGCGAGTATTGAAAATATAGAAAAAAATTAATTTTAGCTAATAATAATTAATTTCTAAAGTTATTATAATTTTACAAAAAAATTAAGACTAAAAAATGTTAAAGGAAATAAACTTAAAAAAGAGAAAATTTTATAACAATCAAAATATAGTAAAATTCCGTTAGCCAAACGCTTGAATATCACATTCCAGCCAAACGAACCAACTAAGTAATCTTACATTCCATCCTTAATTTATATTCTAGTAATCATATAATGAAACGCAATTTAAAATTTGACGAACCAAACGCACCCTAAATGAAAAATTAATATAATTATATTTTATAAAAAAATTAACTTCCAATACTTTTTAAGTTGACACCTCACCCTCTGAAATAGTTTTTGAATTTGATATTTTTAGGGCAAACTAAACAATCGGTCATTCAATAATGAGAGTGATTCTACTTTGCTCACCTAAGCACAAAATTTTTCAATTGAGTCACTAAAGTTTTCAAAACCGTTAAGTTAATAATAGAAGTTTAATGTGCATTTTTCTTTTAAGCTTTTAAAATGTTGCTAAGATAAAAGCTACACACTGTGAAGGAGTGCCAAGGGAGTGGGCACTCTTTCACCACGGAAAGTAAAACAGTAAACAAACAAAAGACACAAAAGTTGTTTACGCAATTAGCTTTTCCTACATTTGCAGAGCCTAACTCATTGAGAAATATCCACTATCTTCAATATTTACAACAAGTGACCCTAATCTACCGCACACCCATGACTAGTTTCTCACCTTTGTACCTTGAAGAATGATACTCTCACCACAAAATTCACCCTTGTAGATTTAACAAGCAAAACCAAAACACAGGGTTTTGCTATCAATATGCACTCATAAAATAAGGTTCCTCACAAAGACAAATTAAATGCTTAATTCTCTCAGTACAGTAACTTATACAAGTCTCTCAGTCATATAGAATATTTCGAGACTTGTTAACATAAGAATATCTATATACATTCCTATAAAGCATCAATAGGATAAGTTGAATACAATATAATAATAAAGTAGAAAGTAAACATGGACTCTTGGAATCTAACTAATTAATATTTCAATTCAATCCAATATATCCACGACCCAAAGGATTAGGTGGGGATGATCTGGTTCGATCCAATCTCTAAAATATGTTTCCTCAACTGATATGATCTTCATTATTGAGTTAGATATCATCCATATACTTAACACAATCCATAAATACCGTTCAATAAATTGTCAACATCTCAAATATGAAAACTGTGTC
Source organism: Gossypium arboreum (assembly GCF_025698485.1). Lineage (NCBI taxonomy): Eukaryota > Viridiplantae > Streptophyta > Magnoliopsida > Malvales > Malvaceae > Gossypium > Gossypium arboreum. The sequence continues at coordinate 3,692,308 of NC_069073.1, read as the reverse complement.
AATCAGTTCCATATTTTTCAATCGTCTCCCTTTCGAAAACAAATCATACATAATGCAAGAAATTTGGTTGTAATACAATGTTTTATTTGATATATATAATGTATTAGATCATTATCATATATATATATATATATGATATATACTTTCCTAAAATAAACATATTGAAAATGCAAACAATAATATAACAAAATATGAGTTTATACACTAACTTCTGCAAAAGTAATATGTTACCGAAATCAATATTTCAGTTCAGTTCGTACATTCTTCAATTTCTAGTATGCAAATTCTTTTGGAAAGTTGATGTAAGTTATATATATAATAGAATTTAACGAAAATCTAGGATTTTATATTCAAATATATAGGGTTTTTACTTTAAATTAATGTTTTCTTTTAGGACATATATTATAATGTCATAGAAGTAAGAAACTATATATAAATAAATAAGTTATTTTAATATTCCAATTTTATTTTAATAATATAATTTAAAAATACTAATTTTAAATTATAAATAATATTATTGATATATTTTTAAAATATTTATATTAATATTTTAATAATAAATAAAATAAATATTTAACCAATGCAACCACTAAAGTAGATGGGTATTGTTTTTGAATAATAAGAGCATATGGGTGAGAGAAAACTATTGGACATGAAAGATAAAACGAGTATGAACTTTGAAAGTCAAAATCATGGGAATTGTAGAATGAAAAGTTCCTTACTAGTTGATGGAAATTGGATCGTATTTGCCACTAAAACTTGGTTCTCAAAAGTCAAAACCAAATGCTAATCCTAGAATGAAAAACAACCCAAGGACATGTATCTAGTTTTTGACACATTGGTGGTCACTTGATGAGGGAACAGGGATGGTATTTTTTAAGTTTCATTTTAATTATATATTATTTATTTAAGAGCCAACTTTCCCCCCACGGTTTGATGAATTCTTCATAATAAGAAAACCTTGAAGTCAAAACGGACATACAAAGCATGCACACGAATACGACATAAGGTCAACACCGACACCACTGACAGTCCCAATACCAACCGCACTTTCTCTTCTAAACATTGCTTTCGTGACAGAATTTTGAGATGACTTGGAGAGATTTAAAATATTCATTTTCAAGTTTTTCTTTTTTATTGTTTCTTACTTGATTGGTAACAACTATAAATAGAGTGCATCGCCTGAACCTTTTTTTCTCAACCAACGAAGCTTGTTTCACGTAGATTTTAAAGCTTGCTTTTGAGTGTTTGTCTAAGTGCAGTTTGAATATGGGAAGTTCAAGGGTTATTGGTGCTGCATTCCTGGCTTTGCTCCTTGTAGATTTAGCTTTTGCTGCTAGGTTAGGAAAGGGAGGTGGTGGGGGTGGTGGCGGAGGTGGAGGCGGAGGTGGTGGCGGCTCTGGATCAGGTAATGGCTCTGGGTATGGGTCAGGATCTGGATCAGGGTATGGGTCTGGTGGTGGGATAGGAAGTGGTGGAGGTGGTGGAGGCAGTGGCAATGGAGGTGGGTCAGGATATGGGTCTGGATCTGGATATGGAAGTGGGTCTGGATATGGAAGTGAAGGCGGTAGAGGTAGAGGTGGAGGAGGAGGTGGTGGCAGTGGAGGTGGCGGTGGCGGAGGTGGTGGTCATGGAGGAGGGTCGGGATATGGATCCGGATCCGGATACGGAAGTGGGAGTGGGAGTGGGACTGGGAGTGGAAATGGAGGTGGTAGAGGTGGAGGAGGAGGTGGTGGCAGTGGAGGTGGAGGAGGCGGAGGTGTAGGCAATGGTTCGGGCTATGGAAGTGGGTCCGGTTATGGTTCAGGGTATGGTAGCGGTGGAGGATGATTTCTCACCATAAAGTTAAACCAACGATGATTTCAGCTTTCTACTTGATCATATACTAAAATGATCATGGTTATGTAATTTTCAAAAATAAAAGTGTAATGTTTGTTAGCACTCTATGAATTTCCATACTATTTAATGAATCACACATGTTTTCTAAAGACTTTTAAGTCATTTATATGAGATGACTATTAAGATTATTACAATATATTTCCTACTTTTATAATAGTTTATTTTCATCAATAAATCACATATATAAGAGAATATATTGAATACACAGTTTAGTTTTCCTACATTTACAGAGCCTATCTAAGTAAGATAAATCCACTATCTTTGAAACAAATACAATCAGTGAACCTATATCTAACACATTTCAATGAAGAATCATCACTTTTGTTCCTCAAAGATTAGAGCTTTATAACATCCTCAAAACCACCTTTGTAGTAAATAATATGAGATAAAATCTTAGCAAAAAAAAGGTATAAGATCAATGAAAGCGAAAGTTGCAAGATATCAAACAAAAGTTAAATCAAGAAGCAAGACATAATGTATTAAATTAAGGAATGGACTAAATTTTAAATATGTGAAAAGTTTGTGGCATAAGTATAAATATGTAAAAGTTGAAATGAAATGTCAATAGTGCAAATATCTTAAAGGTATAAGGATCTAGTAATTAAGGAAAATGAACTAATGAGGACCAAACTGAATAAGCAAAAAATTATGAGGGACTAAATTGCAATTTTACTAAAATAAGTGATGATTTAAGGATGGAATTTTAAAAGATCAAGAAGGGAAAAATGGTCAATTAGAAAGGGAGAGAACTCTAGAAAGCAATGATGATGTTGGAGATATTTTGATGATATTTTATAAATATTTAATTAGATAAATATTACTTTATTAATATTTTAATGAGAAATTTTACTAATATTTTATTATAAATACCTAGTATAAAAGGAGAGAAAGATGTAGAAGAAAAAAAGAAAGAAGAAAAGATCCTCCCATCTTTCCAACGGAGTGAGGGCGAGAGAAGAAGAAAACTTTACTGTCTTTACAATTTGGTCCTTCCACCAAAACATGAATATTTTAATATATTTTTAAGTTTGATATTATTGTAAAAGCATGAATATGTTGTTAATGTAAAGTTTTCTTATAAAGGTTTTATGTTCTTAATATGTTAGTGAAGGGAAATAAGAGGAAGTGATAAGAAATATTGTAGAGAAAGGAAATGAGGGTGTTATAAACTTGGTTATCAACATTTTGCACTAAAACAGTTTTGGACAGCAGCAGTAGTCTGACTTTGAAAATTCAACAAAAATTTTAGAAGTTTAATTAGAGATTAATTAAAGTATGAAATAAATCCTATTAAGTCTAGTTTTACATAGAAGAAACAGTGTAAAAAATAATAATTTCATATTATAAGATATACAAATTTTTGTGAGACAATGTCAGATAGATTTTGGATTCCCCTATTCGACTTTGGAAAATCATCAAAATTTTTAAAAATTTATTAGGGTTTAAATTTATATGTTTAAATTATAAATGAATATATTTTCAACAGAAATAAATGGAAACATCATTCAGACCACATACTAAGAGATAAATAATTTTAGTAAAGAAAAGTTGAAATTGTCAAACAATGAGAATAGGGACAAATTTGAAGAATTTACTGTACTTATTGACTAAATTATAAATTCTGAATTTTTTTTGTAAAAATATATTTGAGTCTAGTTTCAAAAACATCAAGTGTAAATTAATTTTGAATTCTGTAGCTGAAGATATAAATAATTTAGTGACTATGACTCAAGTGGACAGTTTTGATATGAACACATAAGTAAATAGTGGAATTATAGATAACGTTACATGTAAGCATGTTTTATACTAAAAGCAAAAGATTCTAACAAATATATACATAAAGGATGTAGAATAGAGATGATGAGGAAAAATATATGAATATGTATATATAGTAGATAAATTTGAAATGTTTCAAATGGTTGTAGGTGATGGAATGATTAATACATGTGAGTATGTTTAAACGAATTGATAAAATAATAAGTGAATAATTGTTAATTGATGTGATATTGAATTCTTTGTTAAAATTTTATGAAGAATTAAATTGATTGGCATAATTTAGAAATAAATATGAAATATACATAAAGTGGGTAAACTAATTTTGCAAGTGCAAGTCCTCCAATGGTCTTATTTGTAAAACTTTAATATTTGTGTTAATTTTATAAACTTTGTTATCTTTGATTGAATATAATGTTTTTATGAGGACTTGAAATTAGAAATGGATGTAAGTGGATGAAATGTAAAATGAAGTGGCGGTTATGACATCTGAATACTATTCAGGTAATGATATAAAATAAATAGATAAAAATAAAGCGTGGAACTTGTAGGAAAATGGAGACGACGTCACGATGACAAGTCCGCCATGTCACGACGTGGAAGCCCCAATGTCGCGACGACAGTTCAAAAATTTTTATGAACTCTATAATTTGACCTTTGATCAATTGTGGATGTTTTAATGAGCTCCTTTAACTCATAATTAGTTCTATCGTAATTCCATTATTACTAAAATTAGTTAATGATCTACATTAATTAAATAATATGATAAATTGATATGAAATTTTCAGTAGTTGATTCGGCAACGAATGTGACATCCTGATGCCTTGACTCGGCGATCCGGTCGGGTATGGGGGTGGTACAAGCTCTCACTACTAAATTCTCTCTTTAAGAACTTAGCTTGTAAAACCAAATACAAAGACGTTTTACAATCAAAGTGCACTCTTACAAATAATGTTCCTTACTGAACAAATAAGTGCTCTCCATACATAGTCCTAATGCACATAAGCCTCTAACATATAAGAGTTAATGGCTTGCTAAGATAAAGATAAATTACAATGAATATACCACTAAAAGAAACTTATAAAAAGGCTTTACAAATATCCTAATAAAGTCCAAAATAAATCAAAGATTTTCAAGATAAGTCTTCTAATCAATCCTGATTCAATCTCCATATTTCACGAGATTTGATTGCTTGATCCAATCTAATCGAATCTTTAAAGATTTGTTGTTCCAAAAGATGAATTTTCAAATATGGTCCAGCACACTCCCACAAGATTATTCAAGTCATTGCCCAAGTGATTTGGTTGAAACTCCAAATAAGGCAAGGATATTTCCTGTCGATGTGCTAGCGGAAGTGGCCACTTCCATTGGCACATTGACAGCCACATGAAAAAAACACTTAAAATTGAATTATGATAATTTATTTAATTTTTTATATTTTGTAAATGGATTTAGGGTTAAAAACAAATTATTATGAAAAACTATAAATAATATGGGACAACTTAAGAATTGCTTTTGACCAAATTATAGAGTAAAATTTAAAGGTTAAAATATACTTCTAGCCTTTATACTCTTCATGCATTTAAAATTTAGATTTCATACTTTTATTTAAAATTTAGATTTCATACTTTTATTTTAAATAATTTAGTCCATTTTTTTAACTTTAAAATTTAGGTCAAATTTGTAACACCATTAAATTTCTTTTATTGCTGAAGTCGCAGTTTAATTTTTTTTAAATATTAACATGATAACCACATAAAAATTGCAATGAATTTAATGATGGATAACCTTTTGTTTTATACGTATTAGAGTTTAAATTTATTTTATATAATTTTAATACATTAAAATATTTAAATATCTAAATATTTAATATTAAATTATTTTATATATATTAATTGAGTATTAGTTTGATTGGCATTGATATTGTTGTCAATATAGGAGGACGTGGGTTCGAGTGCACTGAAATGTATTATCCTCCTATTTAAGGGTTTGAGAGAGACTATGGGTAGTTCTAGACATTGTATCAAAAACAGCTGATAAGATAAGAACCTATAATGAGATTAATGTTAAAAAAATATTTTATATATTTTTCTCTAAAAATATTACTATATATATATTATAAAATAAGATGTTAGAGTTATGTGACCTGAATCTCGTCACTTGTTAAAGAAATAAAATAGGGAGATCTGTAGGGGTGGAGCCATCGCGGTACGAACCATGCCGCATAAGTTGAATCCGTATAGAACTATACTTCTTCTATTAGAAATTGATTATAACAGGATTGTTTAACACTTAAAAATGTGTGTAGTCGAAAAACTCTTGTAAAATTGCGCATAGCAGCAAAGCTTTTGTATTGTTGTTTCTCAGCATTAGTGAATTTCTCTTCCTCTGCCCATGGTTTTTTCCAAAAAGGGTTTTCCGCGTAAAATCTGTGTTCTTATTTTTCTTTCTTATTACTTTGCTGTCTGTGTTCTTATTTTTCTTTCTTATTACTTTGCGGTCATTTCTACTGCCAATATCGACGTATAATATAACATAAGGTAACTACACCAATTGTCCTTAAATTTAGTTTAAAATTATATTTCAATCACTCAACTTTCAAAAGTTACATAATAGTCACTAACAATATCAAATTGTTACATTTTTGTCACATGACTGTTAACTTCCGTTAAAAAAGTAACGTTGCACCTTAAGTCAAAGGGTTAATAGTTGATTTCATCCTTGAGCTATAGTTAAAAAAATTATTTTAACATTTTTTAAAAAAATTAGCAATAATTGTAGAAAAATTAAAACCCTAAAAATTTAAAAAAAATCATTGAATTGCAGCAAGGAAGAACCAAGAATTTTGCAGCTAATTTTTGCACATCCGATCTCATCAAAATCACAAAAGAAAAAGAAATCACCCATTCACTTTGATCTCACTCATTTTTATATAATAAAATTTGCAAGAAATGTTAGTTTGAAATTTTTTAGTTTTAATTTTAAGAATTTTTAGATTTGTAAATATTTAAATATTTTATATATTTTTAAAAATTATGATGTTTTATTATTTTTATAGATTTTCTAATAATTTCTAGTCTAAGATATTTTTTACATTTATTATTAGAAAAATTTTAAAAATATCAAAATAATTTTAACGCTATCTCAAGGACCAAATTAACTATTAACCCTTCGACTTGAGTTGTAACGCTATTTTTATTGAAAATATGCATGTATTTATTTCATGTTACTGATACTATTGTAAGTTCTCATGGCTTGAATTATTTTTAAAATTAAAAGATTTATATTAATATTAATATTAATATATTTTTATAATTAAATTTAAATAAAATTTATTTTCATTATTTTAGAAACTTAAAATCAACTATTGGTTCTATCTAAACTCAAATTGAAATTATATTTATATTAGATCTTGACTTGACTCGAGAATACTTTTAATATAATATCTTAATATATTATTAATAGAAATAAATATTTTAATGAAGAGAATTTTTCTATAAAAAATGACAGGTGTCTCTATGAGGATAGGTTGATATATGGGTCTAGTTACTGAATCCTTCAATATATATGGTTATTGAAACTTTGGTCCCTCCATTGTTGATGGATGCCTATAAGCCACTAAAACATTGTGCGGAAAGTCAAAACCAAAAAGTCAAAACATGGTTTAAGAACAAAAAAAAGAAGAGGAGGAAAACCATATCTACTGTTTCTGAAACATTGGATAATATTTTTTTCAATTATATATAATATTGTTTTATAAAAATTAAGTAGCCCACAGTTGTGACGAAAAAAAAAACTTCAAGTCAAAACTGGGAAAATAGGATAATACTTTATGCTAAAATTGCATGCAGAAGAAGACGTAAGTTGATAGCCATTACCATCTTCTCAACCTTCTTTTTCGTGACTGAAGTAGTAGAATTTCAGCTAACATGGAGAGATTTAAATTATTAATTTGCAAGTGTGGATTAGAGAGATTTAAATTATTAATCTCAAGTTTTACTTAAACTTTTTTATTTGATTTCTAACTCCTATAAATAGATTGCTTGGCCTTAACCTTTTTCTCCATCATCAAAGCTTGTTTTATGTAGATTTCTAAGTTTGAATTCAGCTTTTAATTGTCTATGTGTGGTTTGAATATGGGAAATTCTAGGGTTATTGGTGCTGCTTTCTTGGTTTTGCTCATTGTGGATTTAGCTTTTGCTGCTAGGCCATTTAAGGCTGCAAGAAAGGGAGCTGGTAGCAGTGGAGGAGAAGGAAGTGGTGGACGTGGAGGTGGTATCATAGGTTCTGAATATGGTTCAGGTTATGGCTCGGGAAGTGGCTTTGGGTATGGTTCAGGAGCTAATGGTAACGGAAGAGGTGGAGGCGGGGGTGAAGGGGGTGGAGGTGGCTCTGGATCAGGCAGTGGATCTGAATATGGGTCAGGATTTGGATCAGAGTACGGATCTGGTGGTGGGATAGGAAATGGAGGAGGAGCTGGCGGTGGTGGTGGTGGCGACGACAATGGAGGAGGATCGGGATATGGTTTCGGGTCAGGATATGGAAGTGGGTTTGGATATGGAAGTGAAGGCGATAGTGCTAGTGGTGGTGGAGGAGGAGGTGGTGGTGGAGGTGGAGGTGGGGGCAGTGGAAGAGGGTCCGGATACGGAAGTGGATCTGGATATGGAAGTGGAGGTGGTAGTGCTAGTAGTGGTGGTGGAGGAGGAGGAGGAGGTGGTGGCGGTGGAGGTGGTGGCAGTAGAGGAGGGTCCGGATACGGAAGTGGATCTGGATATGGAAGTGGAGGTGGTAGTGCTGGTGGTGGTGGAGGAGGAGGAGGAGGAGGAGGAGGAGGAGGAGGAGGAGGAGGAGGAGGAGGAGGGCGGTGGAGGTGGTGGCAGTGGAAGAGGGTCCGGATACGGAAGTGGATCTGGATATGGAAGTGGAGGTGGTAGTGCTGGTGGTGGTGGAGGAGGAGGAGGAGGAGGAGGTGGCGGTGGAGGTGGTGGCAGTGAAGGAGGGTTCGGATACGGAAGTGGATCTGGATATGGAAGTGGAGGTGGTAGTGCTAGTGGTGGTGGTGGTGGAGGAGGAGGAGGAGGAGGTGGCGGTGGAGGTGGTGGTGGCAATGAAGGAGGGTTCGGATACGGAAGTGAATCTGGATATGGAAGTGGAGGTGGTGGTGGTGGTGGTAGTGGAGGAGGAGGTGGTGGTGGTGGTGGAGGTGGAGGTGGCAATGGAGGAGGGTCAGGATATGAGTCCGAATATGGAAGTGGAGGTGGTAGTGGTGGAGGTGACAGTGGAGGAGAAAAAGGAGGTGGTGGTGGAGGAGGAAGAGGTGGTGGAAGTAGAGGCAATGGCTCAAGTTATGGAAGTGGATCAGGCTATGGCTCAGGGTATGGTAGTGGGGAAGGTGGTGATTTCTCACCTTAAATTCAATCTATGGATGAAATGTGGTTGCTACTCAATCAATGACGTACAAAAATGTCCTTTGATTTATAAGTTTCAAAATAAAAATGCAGTGTCTGCTTATCACCATTGCATGCGTATCTTTATTTCTATAATAAATTTAAATGTTGTAAAGATTTTTAATTTTGGATTTTTGGATTTCAAAGAAGATAAAGCTTTTATCTTTAAAAGTTTGCATTATTTTTTTATACAACATTGGGGTTGATGCGGTCGTTGAGAGCACTAAAATATCCTATTCCTGTAAAATAATGAAAAGAAATAGTAAAGGGAAGTAGGGTCGAATCCTCGGGGACCGGATTATACGAATGCTTGTCTCTCAAATCTCAAGCGAATCGTGCTCAAGAAAACCTGTGTTCTGGAAAAAATAAAAAAGAATTTAAGAATTGATTTTGGAGCGAAAATAAAATAAAACAGAATTTAAAGTTTATTGAAATTATGATTACGAAAATAATAAAAATAATAAAGAGAGTTTTAAGAGAAAAGAAATTCTTATGGAAAGTTCCACCTCCGGTTGTCTCATTCCGCCTTGGGCTCAATCCTTGGCTTTTGGATGATCCTTCTCGACTCGAGTAAGCCGCTTATAGTGGAAGAGGACGCCTCGACCACCAGCTCCAAAGATTAGACTTACGATTTTAGGAACCCGACTCTAGCCAAGAATCTATGCTAGATCAACGCTTCTCAATGGCGAATCCCACACCATTTTGTCTCTTTGGCTCGCCAACCTCGACGCAGAAGTTAACGAACCGACTATGCAATCCTTCCAATACATACAAAGCGCCGCCTTTGCATATGCTGAAAAGCTTACTTCATAAGGGCCATGGACAGAAGCGTCAGCCCGTAGTGTGGAGAAACGATGAATACTTGGCGAGAAGGCTAAGTACGGATTCTAGGCCTCAAGAACCTTTTTTTGGGGAAATATTGACAACTTTTGGCTAGAAGGGTTTTAGTGGCTCATGATAATTGTGGGAAAGAAAATAAATAAAAATATGAAAAAAGAAATTTTATTGAAAAGAAATATGAAAGAACAAAAGACTTTTGGGGGAGAGTGTTTACAGAAAAAGATCCTCCAAATAGAGTCACTTCACCCCCTATTTATAGTGCTAGGGAGATAGTCTAATTGAACTTAAATTCTAAAAAGATAAATACATTTAATTAAAGATAAACAAAGATAATTAAAATAAAATCCTAAATTTGAATAATCCTAATAATTATCTTAATATTAATTATCCTAATAGAATAAAAGAAAATAAAGTCTTCCAAAATAAAATCTCTTCTATTTGCTTTTAAGTCCTTGTGCCTTCCATGTTCGCACTTTTGGCACCATATTTGTCCCACGTTGCATATTGGCCCATTTAATCTCCAAATTGACGCTTTTTCCCTTGAATTTACTTTTCGCCTCCAATTTAGTCCCTAAAAGATAAAAAGACATAAATAGCTCAAATTAGTAGGCTCAAGCTCAAAATAAACACATGATTAATATATAAAAATACGTCATTTTAGAGTATTATCAAATTCCCCTACTTAGCCCATGCTTGCCCTCAAGTATGGTTCCTATCAACCGTGAAAGCTAGATTCGCCATAAAAGAAATACCACTCCAAAGTTTCATAAAATTAGTTAAAACGATATGAAAAATAAAGAGACCTCTAAGCTTGCTTTAAGTAAAATGAAAAAGTATTCCAATTATTTCACACAAAATTAAGATCGACTTGAGTTATGCCATTTAGGTAAATTACCAAACCTACTAAGACACCTTAATTATTTCCTCCTTTAGTCCCCAAGTGCAACTTTATTAGTACTTATTTTTTCTTCTTTTTTCTTTTTTTCTTTTTTGATTTTTTTAAATTTTATTATTTATTTACTTAGGAATATATTAAACCTTTTGACGCCAAGAGAGATGACAACCCAAGCACCCCACCCGATTACTCATTAACATACTCCTAAAATTATTTATTTCCTTAGCGGAGTTTTACCCAACACGTCACACAACCTTTTGACGCAAAGTAGAATGACAACCCAAGTACCCTACTCCGGTTACTCGATCAATCCACGATTTGAGCCATACTCATAACCTCGACTAGTGGAGTTTTACTTGTCACGTCACACAACCTTTTGACGCTAAGTAGAATGACAACCCAAGCACCCTACCCCTTACTCGATCGACCACGATCTAAGTCAGACTCATAACCATGGAAAACATTTATTAAAAATTAAACGATATTTAAAATTCTTGAGAACTCGGAAAGAAAAAATTTAAGTGTCAAAAATAAGTTTCAATAATCACCTAATAGCCATGAACATTAATTAAGCATGCAATCATTTTAAGTGTTCACTTTATATTAAACTTGATCAATTTTACAAAAAGCAAGATAGAATTAACCCTATTAATCACAATTATTTTTAGCCTAATAAAATAAAACAAAGGAGATGGCATCAATTATGGGAAAAATCATAACTTTCTTAGAAGGTAAGAATCATGCTTGAAAGTCAAACAACAATATGACAAAGAAAAATAGCGACTAATAACAATAACAACGAAGAATGCCTCCCCACTTAAAACACATAGTCCTCGATGTGAAAGTAAAAGGAAAACAAATAGGTGGAGAAAAAAAAGTGTTTAGAAAAACTCCCCATGTAGTTACTGGCTTGTTGATGCACACGGTGGAGAAGAAGATGGCGGCGGCAAGAGGTGGAGAAGAGGTGAGTGATGTGTGCAATGTTGGTTTGGCTTCGGGTTCTCACCGTGGTGGCTAAGAAATCGGCGGTGGGTGGTGGAAGAGAAAGGAGTCGACGGTTATGGAGAAATTTGGGGAAAAAAAAATGTAAGGTTTGGGGGTTTTATTTGCTGAAAAGGGGTGTTTGGCTGCAGGTTTTGGGGATTCTAAGGCTGAAATAGAACTGTTTGGCTGCAGGAATATGGCATTTTGGGCTGGAATAGAACTGTTTGACAGCATGGATAGGGTTGTTTTGGTGCACACTTTCTGTCTTTTTTTTTTTCTTCGTATTTTCGCTTCATTTCACCTAGATGGAAGAAGAGAAATTTATTAATATTTAACTAAAATAAAATAAAAATATAAAGAAAATAATAAATAATAAAAGGAAAAAAAATAAATAAATAAAAATAAAAAGAAAGACTGGGTTGCCTCCCAACAAGCGCTTGTTTAACGTCGTTAGCTCGACGCCTTGAACGGTTTTATGGTGGTTCTAATTGAATTTTATCGACCGTGTGGGCCTGGAAATTCTCGTAAAATGGCTTCAGCCGTTGACCATTGACTGTGAACCGCTTCCGATTCTTCACTCTCTATTTCAATTCGCCATTTGTAAATACTTTAGTCACAATAAAAGGTCCTTGCCACCGAGATCGAAGCTTACACGAATAGCTTTAATACGGAGTTATAAAGCAAAACTCTTTGTCCCATCGAGAAATGCTTCGAACTATATTTTGTCATGAAACATCTTTGTTTTGTCCTTATAAATTCGAGCATTCTCGTAGGCATCATTGGGAATTTCCTCCAATTCTTGAATGTCCAATTTCCTTGCCTTCCTGCTGGCTCTAACTCCATGTTACATTGTCGAATAGCCCAATAAGCTTTATGCTCCAACTCTCATCGGTAGATGACATGCTTTACCAAAACAAGTCAATACGGGGTCATGCCAATTGGTCCCTTATACGCCGTCTGATAGGCCCAAAGCGCGTCATTGAGCCGAAGACTCCAATCCTTACGGTTGGGTCGAACCGCTTTTTCCAAAATTGACTTGATCTCCTGCTTGAAACCTCTCGCTAGGCCGTTCGTTTGGGGATGGTAGGTCTGTTGCTATACGATGATGAACCCCATATTTTGATAATAGTGCCTCCATGACCTTGTTGCAAAAGTGGGTACCACGATCACTGATCAAAGCTCGAGGTGTTCTAAACCTAGAAAAGTAGTTCGTTTTAGAAACTCCACAACAGTATTAGCATTATCATTGCGAGTAGGCTTTGCTTCTATCCACTTAGAAATATAGTCTACTGCAAGAAGTATATATACGTTTCCAAACGAAGAAATAAAGGGGCTCATGAAATCAATGCCCCATACATCAAAAATCTCACATACATGAATCGGGGATAGGGGCATTTGATTTCGTCTAGTGATATTACCATATGTCGACATTTATCGCAAGACTTACGAAGTTAAACGCGTCACGAAAGATTGTAGGCCAATATAGCCCACACTCCAATACCTTGTGAGTCAGTCCGCTAGGCCAAAGTGACCTCCACAAGCTTCGTGTGACAAAAGTAAGGATAGAGGTTACCTCGGTTTCGAACACATCGTCATATTATCCGATCTGAGCAATGTTTCCACAAGTATGGATCGTCCCATATGTAATTTCGAGCTTCGCGTCTAAGCTTGTTTTTTAAGGATTGAGCTAACTCAGTAGGCAGCGATCCCGTGGTTAAGAGATTAACTATGTCTGCATACCACGGATAGTAAGCCTCGTTGAGAATAAGCTTTCGTCGGGAACTCATCCTTTATGGGATCATCATCAAATGGAGTTTTATCCTACTCAAGTGGTCGGCCACCGTGTTTTCACACCCCTTTTTGTCACGAATCTCGATGTCAAATTCTTGGAGCAGTAAAATCCACCTAATGAGCCTTGGCTTTGCTTCCTTCTTTGCGATTAAGTACCTAAGAGCTGCATGGTCAGAAAAAATAATCACCTTAGATCCCAGTAAATATGATCAAAATTTATCTAAAGCAAATACAATAGCTAAAAGTTCTTTTTCTATGGTTGTGTAGTTGCTTTGTGCAGCATCTAGGGTCTTTAAGGCGTAACAGATGACATGAGGCTCTTTCGTTATCTTTTGTCCCAATACGGCTCCCACGCTACGTTCGCTTGCATCGCACATAATTTCAAAGGGATAGTTCCAGTCTGGTGCTTATACTATAGGGGCGGTTACCAACTTTTGCTTAAGTGTATCAAAAGCCTCCATGCATTTTGAGTCAAACTCAAATTTTTGTCTTTCTCGCAACATTTCACAATGGTTCAAATATTTTTGAGAAGTTTTTATAAAACGCTCAGAAAATCTGCATGGCCAAGAAAAGAACGTATCTCTCTAACAAGAGAGGATATGGCAAAGAATTTATAATGTCAATTTTGGCCTTATCAACCTCAATTCCTTAGATGAGACTATATGACCTAGAATCAAACCTTTGTCTACCATAAAATGACACTTTTCATAGTTCAAGACAAGATTAAATTCTATGCACTGCTCAAAATTATCGTAAGGTTTTCAAGGCATTCAAGAAAACAGCTTCCATACACGGTAAAATCATCCATAAAACTTCAATAATTTTTTCTACATATTCGAAAATATACTCATCATGCATCTCTGGAAGGTAGCTGAAAGCGTTGCAAAGTCCAAATGGCATCCTCCTCAGATGCAAACGCGTTTAACGGGCATGTAAAAGTGGTCTTTTCCTGGTCTTCTGGCGCAACAGGATTTGGAAGAAACCTGAATATCCATCAAGACAACAAAAGTGAGTTTTACCAGCTAAACGTTCAAGCATTTGATCTATAAAAGGAAGAGGGAAATGATCTTTTCTAGTATAAGCGTTCAACTTCCTATAATCGATACAGACACGCCAATTCGCTCTTTCGGACCGTACTAAGTCACCTCAAGATTTTTCTTTACTGTCACGCCCGTTTTCTTGGGCACGACTTGTACCGGACTTACCCATCTGCTGTCAGAAATGGGGAAAATGATGTCAGCATCCAGCAGCTTAATTATTTCTTTTTTCACCACCTCTATCATATTCGGGTTTAAGCGTCTTTGTGCCTCTCTCCTTGGTTTCGTGTTCTCCTCCAAGTAAATCTTATGGGTGCATGTCAAAGGGTTTATCCCCTTCAAGTCAGCAATGGTCCAGCCAATCGCCTCCTTATGACTCTTTAGTACCTGGATCAAACTTTCCTCCTCGGGTTTAGAGAGTTTATTTGAAATTATAATTGGTAAGGTATTACCTTTTCCTAAAAATGCATACTTGAGATGCGCGGGAAGTGGTTTCAATTCCAAATCTGGAGCCTGCACAACAGAAGGTAGAAGTTTAGTTTCTAATGGTGATAATAATATCTTAACAAATTCATAATCATCATATCTATATTCAGATTCGTCTTTATAAGTTGACTCAAAAGTCTCGCCCACTAATGAGTCAATCAATCGACGCTTTTACGCCAAGATTTCGCTTGGATGGCTAATGGCATCGTAAACATTGAATTTCACGATCTCCCCATCAAATTCCATCGTAAGAGTGCCGCTTCAAACATCGATCTTAGTGCTAGCAGTACTAAGGAAGGGTCGGCCCAACAGGAGGTCTGAAGATCCAGCAGTGTTGTCCTCCTCCATCTTAATTACGTAGAAATCTGCAGGGAAAATAAGTTCATTAACTTTTACCAAGACGTCCTCGAGGACTCCTTCAGAATGCACAAGAGACCTGTCTGCCAATTGAATAATAACACCTATCTTTGTCAAAAAACCCGCGTTAAGTGATTCATAAATAGAATAAGGCATTACATTTATGGAGGCCCCTAGATCACACATAGCCTTTTTAATTCCCAAATGGCCAATTTTGCATGGAATAGCGAACATACCCCTATCTTTGCATTTAACCGGCATTTTTCGCTGTAGAACTGCGGAAACATTCTCACCAACACTTACCTTTTCATTACCTGTTAGTTTTCGTTTGTTGGTGCAAAGTTCTTTGAGGAACTTGGCATACCGCGGAATCTGTCTAATGGCATCTAACAGTGGTAAGTTGATCTCAACATTCCTGAATGTTTCGAGGATTTCCTTGTCTTCCTTACTTTTTCGACACTGATTTAATCGTCCTGGAATGGAGGTTGGATTTTTGGCAGTGGGGGTTTCGCTCGGATCTGTTCGGCGTTTCCTGGAGTTTCTTGGGCGATTTCTTGACCAAGATTCTTGCCAGGAATTGGTTCCAGCACCTTTCCACTTCGTAACGTTACTACATTCGCATTCTGCCTCGGGTTTGGTTCTGTTTGTGATGGCAGTTTCCCTTGAGAGTTTAATTTCTCAATTGATGTGGTCAACTCCCTTATGGATGCTTCAGTTTTCTGCTGAAAACCATTCATTTCTCTTTGGAAATTGAGAGTTTGTTGTTGAAAATCAAGGACATTAGTTGCTAATTTATTGACCAAAGTTTCTAAAGAATTACCTGAATCTTGCGACTGTTATGGGGCCCGATTTTGGTATGGCTGGTTATATCGTGGATTAGCCCCATAACTAAAATTAGGGTGGTCCCTCCATCCCGGTTGTAGGTATTGGCGTAAGGGTCGTATCGTCTTTGTGGTGGCCTGAAAAATTTCCCACAAAGATCTAAATGGGCCATAGAATCATCACACGACTAGGCACGCATCGATCGTATGTTCGTGTGTAGCACATATTCCACATACTCTGGCTGGTTTCGATTTTTCCGTAACAAGGAATTCACAATATTAGTAAGTCTATCAAGTCTATCTTCAATGGTAGAATTACTTAGTGGTGAACCCTTCTAGGGGTTCAGATTGGCTCGAAATTGCTGGGAATTCGCACCATTGTGGAGATTAAGTCTCTTACTTGTTGTGGAGTCATGTTGACTAACGCTCCTCCACTCGCAGCATCTACCATATTCATCTCCATGGGTTTCAAGCCTTCATAAAAGTACTGGAGCAAAGACTGTTCCGTTATACCGTGTTGTGGGCAACTTGCACACAACTTCTTAAATCGCTCCCAATAGTCGTATAGAGTCTCTGCGTCTTTTTGCCTTATGCCCACGATTTCTCTTCTTAACTCACCGCTCGTGATGCGTGGAAAACACATTAAGAAATAAACGAGATAGATCACCCAAGTTGTAATGGATCCAGAGGTAAATAAAATAACCATTCCTAGTGAATCAACTAGGGAAAAAGGAAAGCGCAAATTTAATTTGATCCTCAGTTACCCCCTGAGGTTTCATACTCAAACAAACCATATGGAATTCTTTTAAATGCTTATGGGGGTTTTCATTTTGTAACCCACGGAAAGTTGGCAGTAGCTGAATCAAGCCTGACTTTAATTCAAAATCAGTATCCATAGTAGGATACGCGATGCATAGTGGCGGTTGTTCTGCTTGCTTGACCGATTGTCAATTGTCCGAGCCATAAGTTAAGGTGTTAAATTAGGGTTTTCGTCAACCCTAGTGTTCAGCACTTCTTCAGGGGAATCGACTTGTTCTTCTTTACTTTCTAACGTTTGAGTAGGGTTTTCGTTAACCCTAGACTCTACTTCGTCGTCGATTCTAATTTCTGGCGGTGGATTGCTTTGAGTTCCAACCACCACTGACTGCTTTTTCCTTAGTTTTGTTTCCTTTCGATTAGCTTTCGCAGTCTTTTCGATTTCTGAGTCGAACGCAAGAGTACCTGGAGCAGATCTGGTCATAGAAAACAAAGAAAAACAAGATTAGTATGTTGCCGGTCCCCGGCAACGGCGCCAAAATTTGATGCGGTCGTTGAGAGCACCAAAAATATCCTATTCCCTGTAAAATAATGAAAAAGAAATAGTAAAGGGGAAGTAGGGTCGAATCCTCAGGGACCGGATTATACGAATGCTTGTCTCTCAAATCTCAAGCGTAATCGTGCTCAAGAAAACTGCGTTCTCGAAAAAAATAAAAAATAGAATTTAAGAATTGATTTTGGAAGCGAAAATAAAATAAAAACAGAATTTAAAGTTTATTGAAATTATGATTACGAAAATAATAAAAATAATAAAGAGAGTTTTAAGAGAAAAGAAATTCTTATGGGAAAGTTCCAGCCTCCGGTTGTCTCATTCCGCCTTGGGCTCAATCCTGGGCTTTTAGATGATCCTTCTCGACTTGAGTAAGCCAGTTATAGTGGAAGAGGACGCCTACGACCACTAGCTCCAAAGATTAGACTTACGATTTTTAGGGAACCTGACTCTAGCCAGTAATCTATGCTAGATCAACGCTTCTCAATGGCGAATCCCACACCATTTTGTCTCTTTGGCTCGCCAACCTCTGACGCAGTAAGTTAACGAACCGACTATGCAATCCTTCCAATACATACAAAGCGCCGCCTTTGCATATGCTGAAAAGCTTACTTCTTAAGGGCCATGGATGAAGCGTCACCAGAAAAGTGAGAAACGATGAATACTTGGCGAGAAGGCTAAATACGGATTCTAGGCCTCAAGAACCTTTTTTGGGGAAATATTGACAACTTTTGGCTAGAAGGGTTTTAGTGGCTCATGATAATTGTGGGAAAGAAAATAAATAAAAATATGGAAAAGAAATTTTATTGAAAAGAAATATGAAAGAACAAAAGACTTTTGGGGAGAGTGTTTACGAAAAAGATCCTCCAAATAGAGTCACTTCACCCCTATTTATAGTGCTAGGAGATAGTCTAATTGAACTTAAATTCTAAAAGATAAATACATTTAATTAAAGATAAACAAAGATAATTAAAATAAAATCCTAAATTTGAATAATCTTAATAATTATCTTAATATTAATTATCCTAATAGAATAAAAGAAAATAGAGTCTTCCAAAATAAAATCTCTTCTATTTGCTTTTAAGTCCTTGTGCCTTCCATGTTCGCACTTTTGGCACCATATTTGTCCCACGTTGCATATTGGCCCATTTAATCTCCAAATTGACGCTTTTTCCCTTAAATTTACTTTTCGCCTCCAATTTAGTCCCTAAAAGATAAAAAGACATAAATAGCTCAAATTAGTAGGCTCAAGCTCAAAATAAACACATGATTAATATATAAAAATACGTCATTTTAGAGTATTATCATTGGGGTAAGGGGATAGGATCACACAATTTGAATCCGTGTCAAATGGGTGTTTGATAAGAGTTTTAGTCACGTTGATATGATTCAAGACAAGCGTGCGTTATTTTTTAGGATAAACTACCTAGTTAATCACCCAATTTTTAGACGCTTTCATCTTGGTCATCCAAGCATTAAATCTTTAATGGCGATAAACTGTACAGTCCACATCATGTTTATACTTTTATTTTGGTCACCCAACTTTTAGGTCGCTTTCATTTTTTTCACCCAATAAATATTTTTTAAAGTATTGATTGGGGTAAAAAATTCAAGAATCAAAGTAAAAAAGCGATATAAACTAAAATAATACACAGGAATTGTCAAATTATACTTGTTTATCCCATTGCCAAAATTCGAATTTTTTTTTAAATATTGAAATTTTAAATTCCAAAACATCAAAATAAATTGAATAAATTGTTGAATTTTTTTATCCATTAATAATGTCAACTAATTTGTTACTATAATATTAAAATTAATTAATTTAATCTCCTTTTAAATTTTAAAATTTTATTTTATGTTTCCAGATTATCTTAAACGAAATTGTAACACCCTATACCCGATCCAGTTGCTAGACCTGAACTATAAGATGCTACAACAGTTAACGATCACTATTAATTATGAGTTAAACTTAAATATTAAATCGATCAACAAAGCATTCTTTAACACAAGTATAACATGATTTACAACTAAAATTGTGTCTTAATTGAGCCTATAGAGCTCTTAAACCAACTCAAAACAAATCAAGATTAATTTGAAACTTCTACAAAAAGATAGGTAAAAATGAAAAATAGGGGTCACACGGTCATGTGGCCAGGCCATGTGACGGGCTGATGTCGTGTGGTGCTAGATGACATGGTCATGTGCTTAAACTGTGCAACAGACTGAAGCTGTGTATAACAAGGTCACACGGTCGTGTCATCAGGCTGTGTAACAGACTGAAGTCATGTGGACCTAAATGCAAAATTACTAAAAAAAAAGTCACACGACCATGTCCTAGATCGTGTAACTCTCTAAGGCCATGTACAACAATAACCTTCCAAAACATACAGACTACACGACCGTGCCACGTGGCCATGTGTGTCACATGGTCATGTGACAAACCGTGTATACCTAAAAGGCACCCTACAAGGAAAGTTACCAATCAAAACATTCAAATATACCACAACCATGCAACATATCATTCCTCAACCTATTAAAATACATCAAAACATGCCAAAACAACACTTATATCATTTATCCTAAGTGACTAACCAATATGTCACAATTGGCACATCAAATCAACCATTCATCACTTAATGTTCATGTATAAGCAAACCAAAGTTTCATACCTATTTATTCACCAATACAACATCAATCCCAAATGGTCAAATTCATCAAACAAAATGCATTCTAGGTACCAAAGCATGCTTATACCATCAAGTACCACGACTAACCAAAGCAACCATCAAGGTTTACCTCTATATACAAATTCATCTGGTTATTTTGGACTTTTACATTGCCATTAACCTATTTAAATGTCACTTATAACCAGACCAAAATAAGTAAAAGTCTACCAAAAGAATTGGCGGATAGTGTGAGCTCCGAAGATGATCCAATCGACAGCATGATTCCAAAATCTACAAGGAAGAAAAGAAACACGATAAGCTTACTCAAAACTTAGTAAGTTCATATAATTCAAACACAACATACTTGTCATTTAAATTCCTACAAATTGAAATTAACATATAAACTTAGTATTCCTGACCAAGTTACATATTCCTTACCATACCAAAATGGTTAGTCATGAACATATAGCAAACATCAAGACATATAAATAGCATAATACACATGACATTTCCATTCATTCAATGAATAACATTTTATGCCATAATATTCCATCTCCATTTATTTCATTATCTAGTTTTGCCCGGAGAACTATAATAAATGAACTTAGGATACTTGGGATCACTTTGCTCACTCAAGTTGTAAATCGAGACATTAACCATTACTCAATATTGCTCACACAAGTTGTCGAGTATCAGCGACAAATGCTAAATTCTAGCCATCGAAATGGTATCCACCACTGATACATAGTAACTGATAAATATAACACTAGCACATAGTGCCTGATAAATATAACACCGGCACATAGTGCCTTATACAACATGAACACCGTACAAAGTATTTGATAATATGGTCACTGGTTCATAGTACTTGATAAATATAATCACCTGCAAATAGTGTGATAAACCCTAATGATGACATGTCATTTATATCCTAATCATTCACTAAGATCACACGGGCCTTAATTCCATCATCACACTCTTTCTATCTTTATAACATAGTTTCATATTCATCATGGTCATTTACATTCCATATCATCTCTCAATTCATTCCAAACACATAAGTTGTTATACTTTACAATTAAGTCTTTTAATATCAATTTCAACATTTATTTCCAATAATCATGCCAACAACAACAACAACACACATATATACACTTAATACAAACATAAGTATCAATCAAAATGAGCCCACTGCGAACTTACTTAAACGAAACAACAATAAACACCACATCGATGACTAATCAACAATTTTTCATTTTCCACGTTTATTAATTGGTTGATCCATTTCTTGGTCTATAATAATAATTTAACTCAATTATCACTTTCAATTTTAAAATGTCTAAACACATACATATGACTATTTAATAGCATTTTACACTATTTTCCTAAAATTTTACCTTTTATTCAATTTAGCCCCTAAAATTGAAACTTACATTCTTATCACAATTAAGCCAAAAACCCTTAAAAGATCGAATTACTCCTATAAGGTGAATTAGTGCTCACTTTTTGTCTTAGGAAAAACAAATGAAATTTATGTTGTTTTCTCAAAATCATTATGAAAAAAACACAAAGTTTCTGTCTAGTTTGCTGCTTCTATTTTATGGATCCTCGTCTTTGCCTTGTTATCTAGACTCTCCAAGTTCATCGTACTTTTTCCAATTTGATTAGCCCTTGCATTTATCATGTGAATATATCTTTCCCACGCTTCACTAATGGAGATACCTATGCCACTTCCCTTTCTACTTGCTTTATTCGCATGCAAAATGACATTGTCTAGTAGTACATTGATTGGATCTCATGTAGCCTTTTTCTGTAGGGGTAAGGAATTTAAGCTTCAAACAAAATGTTGTCGCGACCATCTTTTCCATCCTTATGATTGATCTACCAAATATGGCATTATAGGCTGAGGGATGGTCAACCATCAAGAATTCAATCATCTCTGTCTTTGTATGCTGACCATCGCCTAACGTGACTGATAAAGTTGCTTCCACTTTGACCTCTATTGGCTGGTTAGCGAAGCCACAAATAGGTCTCACGCTCTTGAGTATTGATTCCTTAAAACCCATCAACTTGAATGTCTATCAATGTAAAACTTCCACTGCACTTCAAGGTCAACTAATATTCTCTTCACTTGAAACCCAATTATGGTCGCTGATAACCACCAGAAGGTCATTACTATTTACATCTAAAAGTTGATCTTAATCAATTCCATTAAGCCCAAGTTGCCATGATTGCCCCGAGTGAGGCTTTTTTAATGGAGCATTGATGAACATTGCATTCCTCTTAGCATTAAGTCTTGTCCAATCCTAATTATTTTCCACTATCACGTTGATGACTCCCTTAAGTAGTTGCTTATCTCTTGCTTTGTCCTCTCTAAACGCTTGAGAAGAACCTACATTTCAATTACCATACTCTCTGTTATTTCGATTTTGAAGGGTTGAGCTACATACTACTTTAACTATCCCTTCCACACAATAGATTCAATTGCACCCTTTAGGTGTATACAGTTTTATTCTTATGATCAGGAGCATTATGAAACTAACACCGATGGGCTGACTGTAAAGTGACTAGGTTTCATCAATGGGGGTGTTTCTAAAATTCCTTAATTTTCTATCTAGCTAAGAATATAAGCGACGAAGTAATGTTAGGTGCATAAGTTTCAAACCTGTTATATGAAGCTCTTTCAATTTGCTTTCGTTGTTGATTCCACTACCTACCATCTCTCCTTCTGCTCATCGAGTTCATAGAATTAGCAAGGTTAGAAAAATGTTGGCCCTTAAATGTAAGTGTATGTTAGGATTTCGCCTTTGGTGATCATGTAATGGTGGGAAACCTCTGTGCGAGCTATTATAGCTTTCTAGTGAAGGTTCAACATAAAACTTAAATAATTGAATGTTAGCTCCTTGAAGTTCTTTAGTTTCTGCGTACTTATGTGCCTTCTCAAATAAAGTTGACAACCTCTCTGGTTGGTGATCATTTATCAATGCATATTTTAAATGCTCATGCACTGCCCCTGCAATAAACGCTTGCATCGTCCATTCATCCGTTAATCCCTTAGTTTTCATCATTGCGGTATTAAATCTGCAGATGAATTCTTGGAGGGGCTCGTCGTTCTTCTTTTTTAATGGAGAGAAGTAGGACTTTGCTGCAACATTTTATTGGCGAGGAATTGACTCATGAATAGGTTTGTAAACTCAAGGAAGGAATGTATGAAGCCCTTTGGTAAAGACAAATACCAAGATTTTCATTATCTCTTAGGGTCATCGAAAAGGCGTGACATTTCACCCCGTTTGAAGTGCCCAATATATTCATTTTATTATTGTAGTGCGCTAAATTGCCTTGAGGGTCGCCTTGGCCATTGTACGTCTCTTTAGATAGCTTGAGAGTTTGACACATAGATTTTCCAACCACTCTAGAGCCAAGGGTTCATTAGAGTAATCCCATTCAAACTCGATGGACCTGCCTTTGCAAAAAAGGTTGCATTTCCTTCCTAAGAGTCTGCATTTGCTCTTAAAAAAGTTGGCTTGCCTTTGTGGGTTATGCATTTGTGGTTAGTATATGGGTCAGCCTCTAGGTTTCTGATGGACTTTGGACTCTTTTTATTAAAGAATTGAACTGTCTCTTCCCATTATACTCCAAGTTGAAGGCTTCTATTTTTGGGGGTTTCTATTTGCTTTGAGTTCTTCTATAATTTTCTTATTCCTAAAATTCACCTCTTGTTGTTGCTAATATGTTCGTTGCTGCATGGAAATTTGTTCATCAAGTATCCTCATTTTTTTCTTGCATCTCTGTGAACTACTGTAAGCTAGAGTTTGGGTTTGTGAAAATTTGCTCCCCATGGCTGCCTTAAGGAAGGGGTGGTTGGTTTTGTTGGTTTGGATATTGAGTGTAATATCTAGGTGGCGAGGGTCTTACGGGTTAATGTAGATAATAATGGTGGTTTGGTTGCAACTGTTGTGGAAGATATTGTTGCCTCCCACTAGTCTAAGTTGACTTGGGTTGTTTGAAGTTGGTACTAAACTTGAGAATCTTGTTCTCATTCTTCTTTATACATTCAAGAATGTGTAAGCTAGAATGAATTATGTATGTTTACGCTCATCAAATCAATTATTGAGGGAAAATGTGGCGAAAGTTGACATTATAGTTTATTTCATAAGTTGAGAGTTATAAGATGAAAATAGAGTTAGGGTGAGTTTAGATGGGCGATGCGTTTATCTGTGGTTAGTGTAAAAATAGCGGTAGCGGTGAGATTAGATATTGTAGCGATACTGTAGCGTAAGACAAAAAGTAAGCTAAATGCACCGCATTGCACCGCACTGCCGTCCCAAACACACCCCTAATTAGTGATAAATAAGGAGCTAGAAAAAAAAGAAAGAGAGTGTAATTATTGAAGAAAGTTGGAATGAGAGAAGAGAGAGAAGGAATCATTGGTTAAGGAATAGGAGATGTATAGTATAGTGTAACAACACTTAGGTTTTTTGAAGAAGGGTGAGTTTAGATGGACAGTATGTTTATTCGTGATTAGTATAAAAATAATGGTAGCAGTGAGATTAAATATTATAACAATACAGTAAGGTAAGACAAAAAAATAAACTAAATACAACACATCACACTCAATAGTCTATATAAACGCATCTACAAGAGTCAAAAATCACGAGTATCCATCACAAGAGTGAAGGTGTATATGCACAACTAGACCTGCTCATGGGTCGGGCTACCCAGCCCGGCTCGAAGGCCCGCCCGAAATGTGGGAGGGTTTGAGCAAAAAATATAGGCCCGAAAAATAGGCTTGGACAAAAAAATAAGGCTTGTTTAAAAAATGGACCAGACTTCGAGTAAGATATTTTTGGCCCGAGCCCGGCTCGGCTCGAATTCAGTAAATGACAAAAAAATTTACTTTTTTTTTTGTTTTTGAATGTTATTTTCTTGTTGTTTTCTCCCTATTTTGCTACCATATTACTATTAGTTGCTACTATTTTGTTGTTATTGTTTGGATATTGTATAAAACTTATTTTATTATTAATTTTGTTATTATTTTAAAGACATTTGTTAATTTTGTTATTATTTTAGAGGTATTTACTTGTTAAGTTGCATCTATCTTAGTGCTAGTTAAGTCTACATATTTTTTAAAATTTATTTTCAATTTGATGAAAAATATTTATTTTAATTTTAGTATTTTTATATATTATATATATTTAAAAATAATATAAAAATAAATATAAAGGAGTTGGGCAGCTCTCGAGTTTTAATATTTTTATTTAGATCGAACTTTAATAAAATTTTAAGCCAATTTTTTAGATCCAACTCAGTTCGAGCACACTAAATAAACCTAAAATTTTAGTTAAATTTGACCTAAATTTAACCCGACCCAATCTACGAGCACATGTGCATATAACTATCATTTTAACCTTTTTAAGTAATTTAACTTTCACAAGTAACGTACATATTTTTCTGACTAGTTTGAATTTTGTTTTTTTATCGAGGGGACGCAATTTAACCACAGGCGCAAATGGCAGGCAAAAAATTCTTCTCTTATCCCTGGGAACAAAACACCAGAGTCCACAGTCCAAGGCTTCTTCCCCAAATATCCGCTTTCTATCTACCTTCTCGGATTCGGAAACCATTTCTCCGACTTCGTTTCAAACATGGTCTTAGGATCTTCTTCCTCACTCACTTCAACGCGCCTTTCCTTCCCTTCAAACATATCATCCATCAAAACCTCCAAAAATCCACCTTCTTTTCACTTGCTCTGCGTTAAGGCCTCCGCCACCAACTCCCCCCCTAAAGCCCGTTTTGTCGCTCGTCGAAAGGAGTCCATTTCCGTTCGCCAGTTGAACCGCCCTCTTAGTAATCTTGCACCACAATTATATATATTGTTTTCTTTTACTTGTTTCTTTGTTGCTGTTTGTCTTAAGGTTAAAATTATTTATGCATTTAACTATTTTTAAATTGTTAAAAGGGTTTGATTTTATTTAATTAACAGTTTTCTATCTAATTATAAATAGCAATATTAACGAATTATTCATATAATTACTTAAAACATTTTTTAATTCTTTAAAGTATTTTTTCACACCAAAAAAAAAGTTGTTTTTAAAATAGATGGGTCACTCTCTTAATCTGCTGTTGAAGCCTGATGAGATAATTTTTTTGTGTTATTATTTTAATTGGGATTTTTTTTTTTTTTTGGTGCAGTTGATTATATGAGCTTACCAGCGAGCCAATACTCGGTGCTGGATGCAGAAAGGATTGAGAGGGTAGATGATAATACATTTAGGTGTTATGTATATAGGTTTAAGTTTTTCAATTTCGAGGTTTGCCCTGTTTTGCTTGTTAGAGTTGAAGAACAGCCTAATGGTTGCTGTATTAAGCTCTTGTCTTGTAAGGTAATCTCAAAGTTCCATTCTATGAATTCGTTAAAATATACTTTGCATCTAATATTTGTTAACATTTTGAAGTGCAACATTTCTTGAAATGGTATCTTAATCGGTATTTCTAGGGACTTAGACATACCGCTTAGAAACACTTTTCAGATACTGAAGGGTTGCTAATATATACATTTTAGAATTTTATAGATTTTCTTGGATTTTGAGAGTGTCATAATGTTCTGTCCACTGATTGCAGCTGGAGGGCTCACCAATTGTGGTTGCACAGAATGATAAGTTTGATGGTAAGTATCTGTCTGTAACTTCTCCATCCAATAAAGATATCATATTTTTAGTTTTGAATGTTATGTGATAAGGTCAATTAAGGATAAATCCATAGTTATTGTCAATTCTTATTGTGGTTTTTGTTTAATCTTGTTGTTTGATATTTTCTTTGCTATGTATTAAGCCGTGGCTCATCAAAGAAGTATATAATTGATTCATAGCTGAAGCAGTATCAGGCTATCAGTAAAAAAGCACTAGTACTATGTTTAAAAGGCAATGAGACTTTTGTGAAGCTTGAGCATCTCAGAAACATGTCTTGGACCGATGCTTTTTGATCCTATTGTCTTTTAATAGAATAAGTTGAATTATGTAGGTGACCTGTTACTTTTACCCTGATTTATTTTAATTACTTTCTAATTTAACAATTATCTTAAGTTTCTTCTAATCCAAATTACAAGCAGCAGGTTTTACAACTAATTGTTGCACAATGCAAACTGCAAAAGGCTGTTTATGCTTGTTCTGTTATACGAGATTTTGCAAATGAAATTTCATAGTCTATTTGATTTGTCTGATTTAGATTAACAATCCTTTACTGGGTCTGTTTCCTTCTCTTTATTCCAATAAAAGAACCATTTCTCCTCTCAATCTCTTTGTAGCGTATTTTTCATCTCTGGCTCCAAATTGGCTATTGACGTTAATGAGAACAATAAATTTAAATGTGTATTGTTTTAACATACTTTTTTCCCTCCAATTATTGACTATATATGGTTGTTGCTAGCTTTTGTCATTTTGTCACTACATGCGCACTAGGATAGACCTTTAACTTGTATGTGTTCTGTTCTCCCCTTATTCTGTATTTGAATTCCATTTGGTCATATGCAATGTTTTAACTAGCTTATTAGCTTTATTTTTCAAAACCATTTTTATGTGTGAGTGTCATCCAGTGTTGTGAAGCACAAGATGCAGTCTAGGTGCTAAAACCCTTATATTGCTTTAGGTGCAAGGTGCAAAAAAAGCACTAGCCAGAGTGAAGTAAACCGCAATATGTATGTGAGTTTTTTCTAGTCTGTGTTTGCATATATAACATATAAAGCTTAAGATATATAGTAAAGTCTAAAGTGTGGTGTAGTTTATCTACAAAACATGCAATTTTTTCACAGGTCAATATGCATGATTTTCTTATGCTGTATATTGAGAAGGACAGAGTTTGATTTCAAATGAAAACACTGAAAAGAAAAATGAAATTTAAAGTGAAATTCAATCAGGCGAGCCCTGTTTTCTTTCTTATGCCTATCGCCTTAAAAAAAGTGCCTAAGCTCACCAAGCATGTGCCTGATCAAATGGGCCTCGCCTAATGGGTATGAGGTCTTTTTGTTGAATAATGCTAATACGTAGGCATATCTAGGCGCATGCCTTGACCCACCGGTGTCATCTTTGTAAGCTTTCTTTGTCAAAAGCATTTTTGTGGGTAGGTGGGTTGGGGTGTGTGTGGATATTGCTAGCTTTGTACTGTCAAGTACATTAACATAATAAAATCTTAACGTTCTACAGAATCTCATCATTCTCTGCTATTTCATCTCACCTTGCAAATTGAATGTATACATTTAGCTCTTTTCTACTCAAGTGCCTTTGCTGCTTGGGGTACTGTTCTGATTAGCTTGGATGTCTTAACTAATTTGTGTAGCTATCCACTTTTTTTGGGTTGTGGCTTGAGGGGTACCATTGGTGTTGATGAGATATTGAACAACTGCAGCATGATTTTAAGGAAATGGCAACTTGCTTAGTCATTATCTGTTTGAGTCAGTTATACCTAAATTAAGGTGCAATTTTTCTTTCTGGTATGCTTTGACACTGATTTGATATTAAACTGCAGCTTCTATGGTCAACCGAATATCGTGCAATACCAACCGAAATGACTCATTAGTACAAGAGCTTACATCGGACGCAGTTATTGAGGTAGTGTTTGCAAATTATTCTTTCTCCAATATCGCCATTGCATTTCAGAGAGGCATATCTTTCTCACTGTAATTTGCATTCTATCTAGGTCAACATCGAGGTTCCTTTTGCATTTAGACCAATTCCATTGGGAATGATTGAATCAAGTGGGACCCAAGTCCTTGAACAAATACTCAGGCTGATGCTGCCCCGTTTTATGGCGCAGGTTTGTAGAATATTACTCAGATTTCTTTTTCACTGATTCACTGATTTCTTTTTCCCTCAATACTTAAATTGTTGCTTTGCTCTTCATTTTTCTTGAAGTTTCCATGTTCGACATATGGATATCTCTGAGTATCCTCCATGTACATGAAAAAACTTAGAAAAATTTGACCATACCTATGTCAAACGCATACCTATATCTAACATACACCCTAGTCCAAGTAACATAAATTTAGTATGTAAGCAGATATTTTTGGCAGTAGAGTTTTTCTCAGACAGGTTACTTTAAACTCCTTGGTAATAGTCACGTTAAACTCATACTTTGTTTGCTAGATTCTTCTCTGTGGCCAATGAGGTCCAATTTGAAGTCAAAATTTATAATTGACTATCAATTAAAGGGTATCTGTCAAAATGATAGAAAATAAAGATGGTGGCAGCACTTCTTGGGATCCAACTATTACATTTATATTTATGTTTGATTGCCAATTGGGAAAGATTACATGCTTATAAAGAATGTAAGACTATACTATTTTGATTGTTGATACAAAGGGTATAATATATATACCCGTCTAGTCTGATCCAAACCTAAAATTTGACTTAATCAACCGGAAACCAATCCCGACCCAATGTATTGTGACCATAAAAAGTCAATAACATGAATTTGTCTAACCTTAACATGAATTGATCGAACCCAAGTTGATCTGAGCATGAAACAATCCAAACCGAAACACCCGAACTTGAAAGTACTCAAACAAGTAATCTTGAAATGACTTGATCCCAAAGTGATTAGAATCCAAAATGATCTGAATTTATAATGACCCGACTTGAAAAATCCGAGCCTCAAACCCAAGACCACTTGTATCCAAAATTGACCCAAACTTGGAATTAATTCAAACCAAAATGATCTGAAATTTTTTAAATCCAAATTGAGTAGATCTGAAATCAATTTGACTCACACAATGGACTGGTCTAGTACAATATTTTAACTAGAAAAACTATTTATATCTTCTACTTCTGTTTTCAGTTATATTATTTATAGTGGTAGAAATAACTTTTTGGAAGTTCTTGGAATTTCCCTTATAGAGTATTATAAACTTCTAGTTCATCGGAAGCCTCTCTGTATTCAGACACTAGCTTAGCAGTGGATCATGTTATGGTGCTTATATGGGTGGGAATGACATTAGAGATCCCTTTGATCTAAAAATATTTTTTCAGCAGGTTTCACTTTTGGAATGAGTTTTTGCTCAAACAAATCCAAATTGTTTGCATGAATGGCATTGACAAATATAGCTGGCGATTGAAAATGTTCCTGACTATTCTTCTCTTGTTCGGTTTAGCCATCCTTGCGGACTCTTACTCTTTGTTACTTGGACTCATATGAGTAGCAGATACGGGAATATTCAATTTTTTGTAGTTCTTTCATGCATTTAGAAAGTCTTCGGAGGATCATATCTTCATTAAAAAAACACTTTCAAAAGAAATGGATTTATGTATGCTGCACACCGATACATACCCGATTTTCGCATCCGAGTCTGAGTAACATAGGTGCTTGATATCATTTTTTTTTTCTGATGTGCAGTTGCAGCAAGTGCTGCTTCTACTGGAATTGATTTGTTTCTGTAATTGGAAATATGAAAATACGAACCAACAAGTATAACTTAAAGTAAATGCTCAATTCTGAATTTTGAATGACATAGTTGTAATACCTTTCTGTGTTGGCAGCTTGTTAAAGACTATCAAGCATGGGCTTCTGGTGATACCTCAAGGCAACCTCTTGGAACCGGGGAGATATGAAATCACGCAAGATAAGATTTCTTCGAACTCTCTTTGAAATTGGCATCTTGTTCAATTTTGGCAGCATAATATGTTTTGACTGTAATATTTAGGCAGTTTAGTGTTCCTCAGCACTGAGGTGCAACAAATTAAGAAAATTCATTATATTCATCCAATGTCAGTCATGCAGACTCTAGGATCAGTATATTCCTCCTATTCTGATATGAAATTCTGGCAACTGTTTTCAGTTTTTTTATTTGGATTTTAAGTTGGATTAAACAAAATGATAGATGGTCTTGTTATGTCAAACCTGACGATTTAGGACATGATATGAGCATAATTGTTGCAGATTGTGAGATTGCCTGGTATCTCTCTCATTCACACGATTATGAGAATGCAATTATGCTCTTCACACATAATTGTTGCAGATTGCATGATCAAGGATATGATGCAGATGAGGGTGAAGAGGAAAGCTAAATAGAATTAACTAAAACTCATTTTGCACGGGCAATAATATCAATGTCATTCCAACTAAGACTCAATCGGTAGAATAAAAAAACATTAAACACAACAATTAATAGTAATATATTTATTGATTAAAAAATTAGATAGGAGAAATTAAATTAATACATTGAATGAATTTAAATTAAAAGTAATGACAAATTTATTGTATCAAACATTTTCTACCTTTATTTTTTTAATTTAAAATGTAAAGTATTTCAAAATACATTTTCTAATAAAATCTTACTTTATTTTTGTGGATTATAACTTTAGATTCTTATATCTATTATTAAAATCAATTGGCTTTTGTGGATAATTGATTAGGATTTGAATATTTGATTTTATTATTTGTTTTACTTTTAAATATTTAATTTAATTTTTATTTTATTAAATTAAAATAATAATATTTAAATTTAATAAAAATAATAAACAAATTTATGAATTTAAATCCAAATATTAGAAATAATGATATGTTTTCAACCCAACAAGGAATTAAAGAATTATTCTCGATCAAATAATAAATTAGAGATAATAATGTGTTTTTGACTCAATAGAGAATTAAAGAACTCTCATTGACCCAACAATGAATACGAGAGTCAAATAAAGTATGCCCAATATTAAAACATCATCTGATATTTCTAATCTTATGACATACTAATTATATCTGAAATTCTATTAGACATCGCTTAATAGTATATTTCTATTATTAAATATCATTAAAACATATTTTAATACAACTTTCACACCAATCACAACTCATATTCAGTTGTGAAATCATCAAACATAAATTCATATTCATATAGCATGATCACATAATTCAACTCATCATGAAATCAATATATCTTACCACATATTATAGTGAAATTCACATATACTTACTTTATGATTTAGGTTCTTTTTTTCTCAAAATTGATCCAAACAAATTAAATAATTACAAATATAACTTTAGGAGCAACATCATACACGAAAATTAACGCAATTAAGCTTAGAAAATCTGAAAAAAGAAAGCATTAATTTTTTTTCAATACACCACTTAAACGTAAATAAATTGCATTAATTACGTTAATTATTACTTTTTTTGAATCCTGAAATTTGTTTTTATCTGTCCCTCCCCTTCTCTCATTTTTCATTTTCGTGTCAGAAAAGAATTTACCAGGAAAAGTTTTCAATAATCCTCTCCCTCTCTTGCCTAGAAAATCTGGAACGAAAAAGCATTAATTTCTTTCAATACTCTTGCAAATAATTTTTCCATTTTGTTTTCTTTTGCTCCTTTTTACTACATCCTACTATTCAGTTTTTAGCTTGGATTTTTTACTTGTGATTTTGGTTTTTATAGTGTTTTTTTTTTCTCTTTCACTATATTTAAGAATTGCTTGCTTTTTATAACTATAAAAAATAATTGTTTTTAAAAACGGTCACCAGTGTCGTCTGACACCCTAGCAACACAAAAAATAAATAAAGTAAATCTTCAAAACTTGACAACAGTGCTGCCTGATACGGCGGCGGGATCAAATTTTTAAAAAAATCGGTGCCGCCTAACACGGAGATGACACCAAAATAAAAAAAAAAATTCCACCGTGAATACATGTGAGAAATACAAGTATTTTGAAAAATACATATAGTGGCAACACCCAAATTTTTTATTTAAAAAAGCCAATGATTGACTAATGATGAAGAGTGATGCCGCCGATGTATCTGGTGGCATCGACAAGCACTATAGATTTCATGTCATTCCTGTATATGATTTTGCTCCTAAGGCATTTTTATAATTATTTAATTTGTTAGGTTAATTTTAGTAATTATTTAATTTGTTAGGTTAATTTTGAAAAAAAAGCTGATAACTTACCTTTCATGTTCATAACCAACAAGGCATAAGCTCATGTTCATGTCACCATTTACCTCTAATACATATACATATACATATAAACTCAATTACTTGATAAACCATGTAATGAAAATGAATTATGTAAGTACAAATCGAAGTTGTTAGTCGTTGATCACTTTCGTCTTTCCTTTCTCCTTCAAAATCTTAGTGCCATCTTTAATTATATACAATAATATGTTTACGAAAACATTGTTAGTTTTGTAGTCAAACATAAAAGCCATCAAAATCAAAACATGAATGAATATTTTTTTACTTATGCCTCTTAAAACTCTAATATCCAAAATTCTCATATTTTATCACTCTCTCATTCGATTCTAAATCCAACTTTATAACTATGCTTTAGGGACCTCAAACTATCTATAAACACTATTTTTCTTTAAACTTGTCATCATATTTGTCTCTATCTTTAAGCATCCATCCATGGTTTCTCGATCAATTCATGACAAATTCCAATTCTAACACATGGTCACTTATATCAACTTACTTAAAGCTAAGGATTCAAAAAAAAAAAAAAATCAAAGGAAAGTATCTCTTTACCTTATGGTTTGATGCACCACAATGGGAGAGAATCTTAAGGATTTTTTCTTCCTTTTTTTTCTTTCATTGTACAGTGGAGAAAGGATGAAGATGAACCTTGCTTCATCCTTCTCTCTCCCACTATTATGTATGTGTATAAATAATTAAACTTAATTGACAATAGCAATAAATAAATCAATGGCTATAGGTTCATCATGAAACACTTAGTGGAAATTAGTGGCAATGATCACACTTAGACACTAACCATATATTATTAATAGTTTAATTAATCTTAGGTCCTTGCCTGAATTACTATATTACGACTAGTTTAATCTCTCATCTAATTCTCTCTACTTCTTTTATAAATTACTAGCATTGCTCATCACTCAATTGATCACAACTCTAAAAGGTTACTAGCATTGCTCATCACTACTTAGTGGAGTTTGTCTAGGATATCATGTAACCTTTCACCATGAATGCAAGCATTGGTGATGTGTATACATTGAAACACACGTTTATACTCTAAATATATAATTTTCAGATTTCTAATATATAATAAAACAATAAAATAATTTTTTTCGGGTTTTTTTTAATAAATTAAATTGGATTTTTATATCCCACTTGAACCAGCTCGAGTTTTGAACACTTTATAAGTAAGTAAAAAAATAAATAAAAATAAGAGTATGTAAAAGCAAATAAATCTCTTTAAGTCAGAAGTTGAGTTTGTTTATACTTTAAGTAACGTCTATTGTTTCCTCTTCACAAAATTATCTCTTCTTTATTCAGTCAACATTAGGATGCTAATTAAGAATTGCTTATGTTCTACGCTCTCTTCTTATTCTTTTTTCCTTCTCAAAGTTATTCCTAAAATTTTTTATTAACTCACAAATTATGCCTACTCTAATCTACTTATCGAATTTTGGCAATGCTGTTTAGAACGGTTTAAAAAGTGTCTTTGAACTGGTTAGGTTGAGAATCGGTATGAATATTAAAAATTCAGTTGAATTGATGGTTGAATCGAGTTTTGTTTAATTAAGGGTATAGACTATTTCAACTAACTAATA
Source organism: Gossypium arboreum (assembly GCF_025698485.1). NCBI lineage: Eukaryota > Viridiplantae > Streptophyta > Magnoliopsida > Malvales > Malvaceae > Gossypium > Gossypium arboreum. Next base: position 3,657,463 of record NC_069073.1, on the reverse strand, counting down.
ATATTACGTAGAGGAACCAATTATATAAAACTAAATAATAGATACTAAATTCTAAATTTAAACATAATAGAGATATCATATCAGTAATTTGGTCTAAAACAATATATGTTTAACACAATCCTTCATCCATTTATTTAATAATAAAAGGGTGATGGTTTAGTACACAAGTATTAGAAAGTTTTACTTGAAACAAGATTGAGATTTTGGCACATGTCCTATTGATATTTTTATGAATTTTTAATTTAATGTAATTGGTATAAGTAACTGTATGTTTATCGAAAATGGATCTAGATAGAAAATTAATATTTACTAAAATAATAAAACTTATATATATGTCTCAGATCACCCTTTTTTTCATTACAGGTTCTGATTATATCTATTATCCTTTTATATAATGTTTAGAATTGCCAATAGTCTCTCTCCAATCCATAAATAAGAAGATAATGATCTTTAACACACTCAAATTAATGTTCTCCTGCATTAGCAACAATACTCACGACAATCGAATCAAGACACAACCGGCTAAACGCTTAAATATTTTAAATAATTAAATCTAAGTTTCCAAATATTTAGAAAAATAAAATTATTTTAAAAATTGAAAAGCAAGATATGCAAATAAAATATATTAAAAGTATAAAAATTAAAATTATTTGTTAATAATAATATTTTTAATTGCTCATACCAAAAATAATATTTTAAAATACTTAAAATTTACATAAAAATTCATTTAAAAATAACAATCAATCCTAAAATATCCTAAAATATTCCTAAAATATAATAATTTTTGAAAATTTAAAATTTTACAAATTAAAAAATGAAAAAGATATATAAAAGAATGGCTTAAGGAAGTAAAAGTCCTTGAACTTTTTCAAGAAAAGCAATTAAGTCCTTATTTTTTTGCACTCAATTGGGTACTTGAACTACTAAATTAATCAAAAGGTTATTTCATCGTTAAAGTTAACGACTCCTTTTTTTCAATTAAAGCCATCATGTGTCGCAACACGATGTGATATGTGACGAAAAATATTAAAAGAAATAAAAATCGATAAAAGTTATAAAAAATTAAAATTTTATAAAAATTATAGAAAATATTTAAAATTTATAATAAAAATAGAATTTAATTTTGTATAGGAATCACAAAATTATAAAAGATCGTAAAGAATTTATAAAAAAATTCAAATGTTGTAATGATTTGTTATAACAATTCAAATGTTGTTTTAGTAAATTTTCTTCACCATTTTTTAGTTAGGCTTATTATTTTTATATTTTTATAAAATTTTGATTGTTTTTATAATTTTTATAACTTTTTATGCATTTATTGCAATTTTAAAAAACTACATCCAAAATGAATCTGGACGAATGGCTGTCTAGATCCAAATGAACGAGGGCAACTATTTGTTTAGGTTCATTCTGTATTTATTTATTTTTTTTTTGTTAGTGTGGATTGCCATATCAGTATCATTAGTTGACTCAGCAACCATTAATGGGCACATCAGCGATGCCGTTAGCAGCTAACAGTCAACATTAGTCAAAGAGTTAATTTGATTAATTTTCTTAGTTCAAGAATTCAATTGAGTGTAAAATGTTCAAATGGCTTAATTGATTTCGTAATAGTATAGGGCTTACGATACTATTAAGCCTAAAAATATAATTATTTTTTTAAAAATGTCATAAATTAGTAATGCTACAAGTCAAGTTGTTAATGACAAAATATAAAATATAAATAAAATGACATTTTAAGTCCTTAATTAAACAATTTGAAAATATATAGACCTCTTTAAAAGTTCACATAAACTTGAGGGGTTATTTGTGCCATGTGCCCAAAATTATGCTTTGTATTAGGTTATATTCGGTACATAACTTAAAATGTAGTTCAAAATATGATGAAAATCCATATAATAAAATATTATCAGTTCACATGTATTAAACCTAAATAATCAAAGAGTGAATGTACAAAATTCATATTGACAAATTAAATAAGGTTAAAATGTGAAAGGTCCCTGTACTTTTTGAAAATTAGAAATTTAGTCCTTCTATATTTTAAAATTTAAAATTTAGGTTCAACTATTAACATTGATAAATTATTTTTGTTAAATTGGTTACCGTGATATTTTTGAAATAAAAAAATACTCTCTTAGTAGCCATGTAATTAAAAAATAACTTTGTAATTAACTTGAATTTAACAAAAAAATTTAATAATTAGATCTAAATTTCGAAATCTAAAAGATATAAGGACTAAATTCTTAATTTTTGAAAAGTACAGGAACTTCTGAATATTTTAACCATTAAATAATTCAAAGATAACGTAAGACATTATCTTTATATTCTACCATCATGATGCAAAAAACATGATCCAAAAAGACAAAACAATAGCATTATGACAAGCACATTGGGCCATTCTCATTTTCTCTCCCTTTCTGTCACTTTCTCGAGGAAAATCATCTCCGAGAAATTCAAATCTAAGTTTTGGGCAATCCCAAAGCCATGTCAATCACTCACAAAGTTTCCCACATGTCAAACCAAAATTAAATAATAATCAAGAAAAACAAAACCCAACCATTTTAAGTTTGAATCAACAAAGTAATAAATTAATATTGATTAGAAACTTCAACTAATCTCTTCTTCTTCTTCTTCTTCTTCTTCTTTTTCAAACTTAAACTACCACCCATCCCCAAGAACAAATTTTCAATGCTATTCATTGCAACCCATTCACTGGCTATAATTAAAAGCAGGAAAATGAGAAACAATATATGTATATATATATGATCTGATAAAATTACATTGAAAACCAGATCATATAAAATGAACATGGGATCCAAACGTCTGAACAATTTACAGACTTGGTTTGAATCCTAGTGGTAGAATTTGCATGTAATTTCAATTCATTACAAACAGACGAGGAAAATAAATAAATAAAATAAATGATAAGGTTGTTTCATATACAAGGGCACCTCCGTTTAGAGTGAGAATCATCAAAAGCAGCTTTGAAAAACGCATCCACTTCATCCCTGTTAACCATTTCCAGGAATTGGAATTGTAGAGACAGCTTCCGTTTGCATGAAAGGGGTCTGGTCTTAGGTTTCTTGGGTGCTGGCGGACATGACACAACTGCTGGGATCTTGTTTTCTTTGGAGCAGGGAGTTTTACATAGGGTTTGATCTTCAGTGGGTGACTGAATCTTCAGTTTGGGTAATCTTAAAAGATCTGTAGACATCTTCCTTTATTAAAAAAAAATGGAGGTTATAGCTTGGTTCAAACAATGAAGGAAGAGAAGAAGACGTGTGAAGGGAGGTAAGAGAATGGAGGTGTTAGGAATCCTTTTATATTGTTCATGTGAAGGAGAGTTGATGGAATTATTTAATGAATTTGGTATTATCTTTAGTGTGTGAAAACTTTCTGTATAAGCTAGATTGATGAGTTGGGGTTTGGGTGGGTTGCTTTTTCAGTCTTCTTACTTTATTTTTTCTTTTACCTGTCTTGTTGGGGGCACCAAGAATTTGCTTTGCCTTTTTATACAATCTGGTTTTTTTTTTTTAATTATCATTTTATTCTTACACAAACAATGTATATAATTATTTAGAGTTTCTTTCAAACTTATAAATAGAATACATTTCAATACAGTTAAATTCATGTTATTTTGTATTAACAACAATCTCCATGTCAGACTCAATCAGTTGAGATCTAAATTTTTATGGTTGTTTATATTATATGAATCAAATCAATAAATGCGATAATAATTATCTATTGACGGTTGATGTTACCTTCCGTTGAGTTATCAATTTAGTGATGAATTAATCAAAATCTTTTATTTTAATAAATAATAAATATTATTTTGAAAGTAATTTTATCTTTTATAAACCATTTAGAAAAATATTTGTACCTTATGGGATTTGAACTCAAAATATTATCATTTTATTCTTTTAACTTTACAATTTCAACGAAAGTCATTTTTTGTTGTTATATCATTTAAAAATATACATAATATTTTCGCTCACATACACTCTTTAGTATTTTTACAAGATAGGTAATCAATCTTCCAATACTTTCAAGTGTGGCTCCCTAATTTGGTAACAACTCTTCCTTTCAAGCATTATCGATTAATATATAGAAAATTAAGATTGTGACTTTTCATGTGATAGATTAAGATTTTAATGCAAGATTCAGTTTTTATTGATTAATTTTTGTTGGGATATTGATTTTATACAAAAATTCTAACATCTTATTTGGATAATAGTTTTTAAAGGTTGATTATAAATACTTGAAAAAAAATTAGAATTGATGTCTTAATGATCTTGAATTTCTTGAACTTTGATTAAAAATTTAACATTTTTATTTAGAAATTGTTGTTACTAATGTGATTATTGCAAATCTTGTATTTTTGTTATCTAGTGTTTGACATACTGCATTATCATAATACCAAAAGTGATTTTTGTTCTCGTGAAATAAAATTAATAGTTGTATGTTGGCTTTATGAAAACATTTATGTGTTTAAGGTTTAGATTTTTTGTTAAAATTATTTAACGGAAATGAAAATTATTTTAAGAAATACAAGCCAATTAAAAAAAAGTGTAAAAAAATGGTCAAGAAACCTTTCAACTAATTCGAACTAAGATTATATATAGATTATCCAAATGATAGAGACAACATAAGAAGGGCATATTTGCAAAAAGAACCTTGTCAACCTCACAATCACAACTTTCCCCAAAGAAAAATTGCGAGTTAATATTATGTATTATTTTTATTAAGGACAATATTATGCATTTGTTTATATGACATTTATAATCGTTTTAATTTTAAAAAAATCAACTCCACAATCCAAATTTTCTGACTTGTCTATGATTGTACAGAATAAAAATATTATATTTTACTTTATCTATAGTATATATATGTGTATATATATTAAGAGTTTGATTAAGTTGATGTCACTCATCAATTAGGTTTTAACTCGATTGTAGAATTACCTAAAACTCTTTCTTTTTACAAAATAACTTATATTATTTTGAAGATATTTATGTTTTTTATATTTTGATAAATTTAGAACAATATGTTCATAAAATAGGAATTGTAAAATTTGAATCAACGACATTATGATATGTACTATTTCAAACAAACCTACATTTAGTTTTTATATTATAAATTTTATAAATTTGATACATATTTTTTTCACTCACATTGTAGGTTTATCATTAGGTTTAATTGTTTGAGTTAAGAATTTTACTATAACACTTTTGTTAAAGGAAATAATTTGATAATAAATATGACGATATGAGTACTCAACATGGAGGAGACGGTGGTGGAGGTACGAGTTTAGGTGTTAAAGGAGAGGAAAGAAGAAAGAATGAGAAAGCTTGGTAACACTTAGGTTTTGCTAGGTAGAGTGGAAAAAAATTAGAAAGATGGAAAATTGAAAGGATAGAAAAAAATAGAAAGATGGAAGATATAAATTTTCTTTTCATAGGTGTGCTTGGTAAGAAAGATGAAAAATGAAAAGAAAATTATTTTTCTTCCATCCATGGCTTGATAGATTTGAAAAATGAAAGGAAAATAAAATAAAACATTTGAAAAATACATAATTTTGAACTAACATATACATCTCTCTCATTTTCTTTCTTCTCTTCATTTCAATTTTGAATGATTGATTTTTATATATTAGGATAGAAAATGATCATCTCTCGTATTTTCTTTCCTTTTAACTTTTCTTTTTTACTAACCACAGTCAAATTTGATTTTCTTTCCACTTTTTCATTCCCTCATTCCTATCCATCAACTTTTTCACTCAACCAAGCACATCCTTAGGGGTTTTTTGGGCAAGAAGGGGAGATCTTTAGTCCCTCATGCTCTGGGGTATATATAGAGGGATCACCCCTTGTCTTGTAATGCTACGCAATCGACAATACGAAGGGTAGACAATGATCATGAGGTCGGTAGGTGGTAGGATCATAACAGGTCAATTGTCGCCATATAGTGTATTGTGTGGTTTTGCTTTGACATTCTCCTCCTAACTCATAAATAGAAGGATAATACGCTTCAGTGCACTTGAACCCACATCATCTTGCATTGACAATAATATCCATATCAATCAAGTTAATATTCAATCGGCTATGCTAATATAACTTTTAGTTACCTTACACTTTTTGAGTTCAATTTTTTTAAATATATAAAATTATTTAATAAAAATAAATATATTAATAAACATTCACATAGATAATAAATACTAGCAATGTCTAAAGCCATTGGCGAAATAATAATTAAATAATTATTTTAAAACAAAATTGCTTCGAGAGAACAATAATTAAATTATTATTTAATACATTATTTCCATCAATTCGAGAAGAATTTATTTTAGTACAAATTTATAGTAAACGAATTGTTCACTTTTTGTTCAATTTGTAATTAAGCTTTCAAAGGAAAAGTCTAGGTGAGAAAAATGATATGGTTAATGTGTCGGAGTGAGATTGTAATTTGATGAATGAATTAAACTTAAATAACATTTTGTACTACAATTAATAGTAGATTAATTTCTGGTTATTACCTTGAAATTAGTAAATTTTTGAACTACATAACCATTGGAAGGCAAATTTTAAAAATTAAATTAATATATTAGTGAAATTATATTTTAATTTTATAAAAATATATAATTTAATTTTAATCTCTTCAAAAAAATTCTATCTTCACCCTCGCTAAATAGGAAAAAAACCCAAATTAAATTATATATTTTATAAGAATTAAAATATAATTTCACTAATATATTAATTTACATATTTATAATTTGCCTTCCAATGGTTATGTAGTTCAAAATTTACTAATTCTGCAAGGTAATAACCAGAAATTAATCTACTATTAATTGTAGTACAAAATGTTATTTAAGTTTAATTCATTCATCAAATTACAATCTCACTCCAACACATTAATCATATCATTCTTCTCACCGAGACTTTTCCTTCGAAAGCTTAATTACAAATTGAACAAAAAGAGAAAAATTAAATCAAAATTTTATTATTTTTAAAAATCAAACTATAATTTTATCATATTATTTATAATCAAAATTGGAAATTGATGGAAGAGTCGCAACATAGAAGGATAGCGGAATTAATTTATAACACGGGAACGTGAAACTTACGTTACAGACAAAACGTTGTGAGCATTCCGTCTTCCATACTCATCCAAGATCCTATGAATTATGATTATATCTAAAATATTTGATATATTAGTTTTTTTTTTTTGAGTTCTCCAAGTATTTATAGGAACAAACCTAATAATTGATTTTTCGTATTTTGTAAACTATTAAGAAATAAATGTTGGTCATGAATTTTAAATTTAATTTATATTCACGGCGAGAATTAAATTTTCGACCACTAATTAAAAATAGAAAACACCATTATCATATCATTTACCTCCCGTGATTATATTTAGCTCTAATCTTTTTGGCCTTCTCCTATTTTTCTTTTTGTCACGTGAATTGAATTTTATCATGTGTTGATTTTATCAACTTTATATAAAATATAAAAAGATGATGTCAAAAATATAAAAGATAAAAATTCCTTTAAAAATATAGATTTAGATTTGTTACTTTATGAGAGGTGGTGCTTTTAGTTAGTTTCCAATTAAATTAACGTTATATTAACTCATGACACTATATCTAAAATTATATATATAGCTCCCAATTGATTGTGAACAACCTAATTAACTACCACATGGGTTATTCATATTTTAAGTTAATTAATAATATTTAAAAATTTTATTAGTTAAAAAAGGATTTCATATAAGTGATAAGGTCAAAACAAAGATTAACCATTAAAAAATCCTATTTTCCTTAAAATATTTGTAAAATAAATATTTTTACTATATTTGATAAGTTCTGTTATAAGCTCAATTTGCCCGGCCCGTTTATAATCCTTAAACCCAACACTCAAAACCAAACTAAATTAAAATAAGCCCACTACCCAGTTACAAGTCCAAAAAAATAAACCTAGCCCATTCCTAATATTTTCAGAAAATAAGAAAAAAACCTAGCCCCTATTGCCTATTCGGCGCCAAACCTAGCCCCGAGACTTTGTCACTGCCACTGGTGGCCACCTGCTCCACTACCAACTACTCCTGCAAAGAAAAGACAAGGATTAAATGCGAAAACAGTGAAGAAAACAGAGAATGTTGTAAAAATTGGCTATACAAAAGCCTAAGAGATCGAAAGCAAGGGTTTTTTTTTCTTTCTTGGAACACAAAAAAGGGTTGTATTACATGGACATTGAAATACAAAACAGTGATAAAAAAATCAGATTGAAAGAAATAGGTGATTTTCCTTCACTTTTATTCTATTTTTCTTCCAAACTTGAAAGCAAAAAAAAAAAAAAAAAGATCTGAATATATTGATAAAGAATAATAGAAAAGGAAGGGGAAGATACACACTTACCGAAGGCGTTTTGTCTTCCTCCGTTGGCCTTACTCTCCGGCGCCAAGGCCCAAGACCCCTTGGGGTCCGATTCGGGGTTCGACGGCACACCGATTTTCAGAGAAACCGTCCCTTTTTCTCTCTTTCCTCACTCTCCTCGCGAAGGTCGGAGACTTCATCTCCAAGAGGGCTCGAGAACGGGCTTTAAGGTCACCACAGACGGTTGCGCCGTCATTGGTGTTCAATGACATGAGCTCGGCAGTCCCCAAGGTCGGAGTCTGAGGGCTAGAGAGAATAATGGGAAGGTTGAGAGGGCATTTGGTTTTTTTTTTTCTTTTTTTCTTTCTGAAGAATGATTTAAGTGTTTAGGTTTTAGGATTTTTTTCCTTTATACGTCATAAAACGACGTCGTTTAGAGCCCTTTGCAATGGCTTCAAAATGGCGTCGTATAGGGCCACCTAATTCTACCCGACCCGATTGCCCCTGGGATCCGCGTGCTTCTGCTGTGGGGGGGTTAATTACACGCTAGACCCTCCCATTTCGCTCTAACATTCAATCAGGCCTTGTTCGCATTTTATATGTTTTTTAAATTTGGTTCTGTAGTTCGCACATGTTTGCAAATGGGTCCTGCCTTAACGCAGCGTTTTGGGACCTGGAAAATTTCCAGATTTGATCCCTACGATTTCGCACGCGTCGCACGTTGGTCCCCATTATCTACCCAATAATTTATTTCATTTTCAGATTATCCTTTTTATTTTAAATTTATTTTAATCAAGTCTATCATCTATATAATGCTTATTTTAAAAGAATTTGCTTAAGTCTTTTATGTGTCGAGATTACTTTATTTATTTTAGTTTGTAAAAATATGTATCGTTTTAATATTTTCATGATATATTATTCTAACATTTTGCATAATATTCCATTTAAATATTTTATACATTTACACATATACATTATTTTAATTGAACTTTCCATTTAAAATATTCATTATTTTAAAGATCATGATATTATATAAGTGTTGAGATACTTTAATAATTCCACTTTTTTTTCATGAAATCACTATTTTAGGATTCTTTTATATCATATTATTTCGACGTTTTATATAGCATTTCGTTTTAATATTTTGATATACTTGTGTACATATATTAATTTAGTTGAGCTTTTTACTTGGGAATACTTGTATTTTAAAATCAATCTAGGTGTATTTGTTAATCTATTTTAATTATTTCGCTTTGTTTTCATGTGTATAATTATTTTGAAGTTTGTTCTATCATGTTTTTGTATAATGTCTTATCTAAATATTTTGTGTATATCTGTACATATATTATTTTCATGGCTAGATTGTCGTTTTAAAATTCATTTTGTGCTTTTAAAATTATTGTTTTGAAATTTTTATATTGTATTATTTTAAGTATCTCATTCAAACACTTTTGTATATATTTGTACGTATATAACAAAATTAATTTAATCTTGTATACATTTCCTTTTATTTTATTCTAAATTTATTTACATATATATACGATTTGGAAATCTAATATGTTCTTCAAATTATATTTCATTATATATATTTTATCATCTTTGCATATTTTATACATAATTTTCATTGTCCATTATTATATATAAGTTGTCAAATTTAAACCGATATCCTTTAACACTACGTATATCATTCGATTTAAATATTAATGCTAAATCATATTTTAATGGTCATACGTATACCTGTATTTTGTCTCTGTAAAAGTTCCTAGTTTAACAATTCATGTAGTATATATTATGTGTTCATCCTTTTAAATTTGTCTTATACACATATACATATCTTTCTTTAACTTTCATTTTGTTTTGTATTTGAATGTGTCGTATTAGGTTATATATGTTATTGTGGTATATTATTTTCATTTTGTATCACAATTGATTATTCTTCATCCATGATTAGGAAATTGATAATTTTAGATTAGTGGAATTGATTGTTATCTTGTTAGTTGGTTAAACGAATTATATTATCTCCATTCATTCATCATAATACTTCATACATGTATATTATCCCGTGTTTTTTATTTCCATTCCGATTTACAAATATCACTTTATAATTTTTAATTCATTAAAACTAATTATTCCCTTTTATTTCAAGTTAAATTAGTGTATTTCAAGCTGGTTTTATAATTATTTGCTCCTTAAAACGGAGGCGATGTTCGATGTTCGGCAATTTGGGGAATCTTGTCCTACTGTGCTGGGTTATAATTTCTCGTTTGCTCAAAATAATCGAATATCTCTTTAGAATTCCATTCATGTTTTCTAAAAACTTTTTAAAATGAAGGAAATGTTCGATGTTTAGCAATTCGGGGAATAGTTCCCTATCGTGCTGGGTTGCAATCTCTCATTTGTTCAAAATAATCGAATATCACTTCGGAATTTCATTCGTGTTTTCTAAGGCGAGGCAATGTTCAACGTTTGGAAATTCAAGGAATCGTGCCCTTCTATGCTGGGTTTCGATTTTTCATTGAACTAAATAGTTGAGCATCCTTTTGAAATTTCCAAATTATAAATTTTTGGAAGTCGAAATCTATCGTGTTTTCGAGGGTATAAAGAATCGTATCCTACCGTGCTGGATGTGGTGCTATATTTCTCTGAAACAAGAAGATTTTGACGACCAATTCGGGTTATTCAAATGTGATCAAAAGGAACTTTATTTCAAAAACATTTTAAATCTTAGACACAAGGACAGTTATTTAATCGATTTGGTACCAATTTTGAGGCGTAATGAGGGTGCTAATCCTTCCTCATACGTAACCGACTCCCGAGCTTGTTTTCTCAAAATTTCGTGGATCAAATTCATTGTTTTAGTAAACCAGAATGTTTTATTAAAACAATCAAATTTCTAGGTGATCCGATCACACCTAAACGAAAAAAGATTGGTAGAGACTCCATGTTTTGTTTTCAAAAAGTCGATCCCCGTTTTTCAAAAAAAAATGGTTTCGACAAGTTCAAAATAAAAAATATTTAAATATTTAAAATAAATTAATTTTTTATAAAGACCCTATAAATATTTAAAATTGAATTTAATGAGTAGGTTAAAAGTAGGTTAAAATCTAAATCCATATACTTTTATATTTGAAATTTAATCCTACTACTTTTATTTCAAATAATTTAGTCCTCTACTTTTTAGATTTAAAATACAAGTTTAATTATTAACATCGTTAAAGTTTTTTTTTGTTAAATTCAAGTTCATTGAAGCATTATTTTTTATTATATGATTACTAAGCTTAGTATTTTTAAAAATTTTAAAATGTCACACCGGTGAAATTGACAAAATAAATTTAATGTCTTGTTAACAATTCAATCAATTTTGAAATCTGAAAAGTATAATAACTGAATTCCAAATTTATAAAAAGTACAACAACTTGAAACATAATTTAACTTAATTAGTAACAATTGAAATCCATAAATACTTTTTATCTATGTTTGATCTAAGAAATTGTATATATCATACACATTTAATAATTTAATACTTTATTTTTGTTAAATAAAATATTGAATTACAAAAGATATAAAATAAATTGTAAATTAATGTAAAATTATAAAATAGTTTAAATAAATTTTAATTGTTATATGAAAATAAGTTTGATTTTTGGTGCTACAAACCAAAGAAAAAGACTAGAGGCTCACCCTTAGGTGTCCTTTTTTTTGGCATATCATCGAATAGTCCATGGGCACAGTAGAAACAGTTGGTGTGGGCATAATACCTTCTCTTTTTATTTTCTAAAAGGTGACTATATTTTCAAGCCAGCAAATCAGTCGATTTGAAGCTGAATCACATCCTTTCTTCCTCATCATTCTTCACCTTAGCTTTCCCAAAAAATCCGCCAATAAATGGCGAACCCCATAACTCAGATGATAGGAAATGACTAATGCAACAATTGAGACGGTAACTGGGGCAAGCTGGAATATATGAAGGTGGAGCCAAAATCACAAATGTATCCATAAATCGCTATGAAGCACTAAAGAGGCAGAAGTATGTGTTGGATATAGTGTTGTTAGAGCCCTTCCCCTTGCTTGGTGCGGCTCTTAGCAGTGCATGTCTCTTCTATTGATGCCACCCGCTTCCTCTTGATATCCACCGTCGCCATTGGGTACTTCAGCTTCTCAACTATTGCTTTTGAACCAGAGCTGGAAAACCAAAGAGCTTTCCAGTATTGGAAAAGATGATGACAATAACCTCAACATCACAGAGAATGGCAAACTCTTTTGAGTTAGATCCACGCTCACCGCACCATTGATACATAGTATCAACGAAAGTGGAGAAGGAGATAAGAGGTGGATCGTCTGGAGAGTAGACTCCCCAAATAGGGTCTTTGGAAATGTATTTAAGGTGGGTTTTCGGGTCGGATACTGGGTCACCAGAGTGGGCCAGGCATCGAGTCGAGTTATGATATATTTTATTATAATTCTAGAACAAGGTTTTTACATTAGGAGTAGTTAATTTGTATTTTGCCCTCTCTACTCGAAAATGAGAAAATTAGCCCCTATAAATTAGATCAAAGTGCAAATGACTCATTTCTGTTAAAATTTTTATTTATTTGTACGGTTAAAAACAGGTGTGCTTGACAAGATAATCAGACAATGACACGTGGTGTACCGTGTATACATCATATTGATATATAAAGATTAGTTTTTAACTATAGAAATAGATGGAACTTTTAAGAGAATGATTAGTTTATCTGTGATCTAAAGTATAAAAACTAATTTACACATTTTTTAAATAGAAGGAGCAAAATGTAATTTTACTCCTACTACAGGGACCTTCCTAATACTTTTACCTCTAAACTTTCAATTTTAAATAATCTTCATTTGATCCTATCCATAGTAAAATAATAATCTAAATAATATTGGTAAAATAGATTATATATGTACATGCCCAAATCTGTCTGGGGCCCGTACAAACATAAACTAAATAAATATAAAATCCAAATCTTTTAAATAGTCCAAATAGACCCAAGCCCCATTACAAAAAAACTCAATTACAGCCCGAAATTCGAGGCCCAAATGGCCCAAAATACTTTAGAAGCAACAATCTTTATCTCTCTGAAGTTGCAGTGGAGTAGATCGAAGCCACAATCCTTATCTCTCTGAAGTTGTAGTAGAGCAGGATAAAATTACCCAAGTCTTATCTCCCTGAAGTTGCAGTAGAGCAGACTGAAGTTAGCAAATCTTATCTTCCTGAAGTTACAGTGGAGCAGATCGAAGTTACAATCCTTATCTCCCTGAAGTTACAGTGGGGCAGTTGCAGTAGAGCAGATTAAAAGCTACAAAGCTAGTCTCTCTAGAGTTACAGAGGAGTAGATTAGAGCGATAATTCCTATACCCGTGAAGTTGCAGAGGATTGGAACAAAGCTACCTCGTAGAAGAAGAGCACCAAAGAAGTTATGATTCGGCAAGACCGGGCAAAATTGGTCCTCTTTGAAGTCTTTGCTCTATTCTCGTTACATGACAATGAGCAAAGGGGGCAGCTGTATAGGCCCAAATCTGCCCGGGGCCCGTACAAACATAAACTAAATAAATATAAAATCTAAATCTTTTAAACAGTCCAAATAGACCCAAAACCCATTACAAAAAACCCAATTACACCTAAAATTGAGGTTTAAATGGTTTAAAATGCTTTAGAAACGAAACCCTAGGGTTTCTGCTTCTAAAGTATTTTGGCTAGGGTTTCTCCCTTTCGCCAGCAAGCTAAGCCTCACCTTCAAAGACTGTCTGATCGCCACGCGCCTCTGTGCGACTCACGCCTAGTGCCAACACACGCCCGTGACTGCGAAAAAAAACAAGCAAACAAAGCAGCAGAGCAACAAATTAATCTGAAGAACGAAGAAAAAATTGTATTTTATTCTTTTGAACATTCGGCTATAAAGCCATGAACAATCCATTGTAATTTTTTTATGCACATTACGCAAACTAAAATACATACTGAACAGAAAATTCAGAGGTAATTTTTTAAGGTGATTTTCGCTTTTGATTTTGATACTTTTATTTTTTTTCTTCTTTCTTTTTTCTGGTATTTACTCAAATTCTTCATCATTGCATTTAGAAAATAAAAGAAAAGGGATAAGATAAATTTTACCTTGCAAATAGGCCGTAGATTTCTTTTGGCTTTGTTGAAATCGAAGTTAAAATGGAATTTCGAGGCTAAAAAGCGTCCCTCAAAGCATGAAAGTACTGATCGCCGTTTAGGGAGGTGGATTGGTGTTTGAAGAAGAGGGCTAGGGTTTGGCTGAAAATGATGAAATGGGGAGGCTAGGGTTGCTTTGTTGGTTCAGCTGAATGAAGGCCTTAGTTAGCCTTTATAAAGAAGCAAAAACGGCGCCGTTTAAACCATATTCAATGGTTTAAAAACGACGTCGTCTGGAGCCAACCCGACCTGATTCGGTGCTTTGCCCCTAGGATCCGCGTGTTTATGCGAAGAGGGGATAATTGCACATTAGGTCCTCCCCTTTTGCACAAGTCTGTAATCGTGCCTTATGCATTTTGTTTCGTTTTTTAAATTTGGTTTTGTAATTTGTGCTTATTTGCGATTGGGTCCAAGCCTCAACGAAGTGTTTTGGGATCTGAAATAATTCCAGCTTTAGTCCCTGTGCATTTGCGCACATTGCGCGCTAGTCCCTATTTTGGGTTTCTTTTATTTTTAAATTATCCCTCTTATTTTAATTCATTTTTTTAATTTAGTTTTCTGTTAGTATAACTTTTCATTTTAAAATACATTTAATATTTTTATATATGTTAATCCACCTTAATAATTTTGTTTGTCTTTATTTGTACAATTATTTTGAAGTTTCTTTGTATAACATTTCTATATATATTTGTACATGTATTATTTTAATTGGGGTTTTAATTTGTAATGCTTATTATTTTAAGGTTCTTAATATCTTTATACGTGTTGAGCTATTTTGATAACCTTATTTTGTTTCATCATTTTGAAGCTCTTTTTTACATCAAATTATTTTACCATTTTTTTATAATATTTTGCTTAAATGTTTTTATATATATTGGTAAATATGTTTGATCCAGAGACATCATTAAGTCCACGTATTTTATACATATAGTTTTTTTGTATACATAACCTTTTTAAAATTTGTTACATACATAATTTATGATAAAATTAATTTAATCTTATTTGCATTATTAATTTCATGATATTTTTACAAATGATTACTTCTAAATCTATATATATATATATATATATATATATATATATATTTTGTAAATCTATTATGTGCATTTCCTAAGATTATATTTTATTATGTATTCTTGCTTATTTTATATATTATTCAAATTTTCCTTTATTTTATGTATTTTAACAAATGTTTTTAACATCAGATATATTATGTGATTTAAAAATCTTCCTTCTCAGAACACTTATTTTAATGGTTACATATATATCTCTAGTTTTTAAATTCATCAATTTATATATATTATATATTATGTGTTCATTAGTTCATCATTATTTTCAAATTGTTATATACATCATTGATTTTAATTTCCATTTTGTTTTGCATATCTTGTATTGATTGTGTTATATTAGACTATATATATTATTGTTGTATATTATTTTTGTTTTTGTATTATTATATCAATTGTTCTCCATACATGCTTAGAAAGTTGGTTTCATTTTACTTAGATTAATTATATTCAATTGTTTAGTTTGATTGATTAAATAAGGTTATGTTATTTTCATTTACCAAGGATTGTACTTTATGCACGTATGTCATCCCATAATTTTATTTTATTCTTTTAGTTTAAAAACTATTTATTCCATTTTATTTCAAGTCAAATTAATACGTTTTGAGTTAGTTCTACAATTTTTTATTTGAAAATTTACTGAAACAAAGGTAATAATTGATGTTTGGGAACTCGAGAAATCGTGCCCTACCGTGCTGGGTTTCGACTTTCCGCTTGTCCAAAATAATCAAATATTCCTTTGAAATTTCATTTGTATTTTCTAAATATTCTAAAACAAGGCAATGTTCAATGTTTGGAAATTCGAGAAATCGTGCCCTATCGTGCTGGGTTTCGTTTTTTTCGTTGGACCAAATAAGCGAACATCCTTTTGTAATTTTCAAGTGTATGGGCTTTTAGAAATCGGAATTTATCATAGTTTCGAGGGTTTAAAGGATTGTGTCCTAATGTGCTGGATGTAATACTGTATTCCTTTGAAACAAGCGAATCTTGACGTTCAATTTGAGTCATTCAAGTGTTTTAAAAGAAATAGTATTTCAAAACTTTTTTTTAGACATAAGGACATTATTTAATCAATTCGGTACCAATTTTGAGCGTAACGAGGGTGCTAATCCTTCCTCATACGTAACCGACTCCCGAACCCGTTTTCTCGAATTTCATAAGCCAAAATTGATTTAAATATCACACCAAAACAAAAAATTGGCGGCGACTCCACACATTATTTCGCCTTTTCAAAAAAAAAAAGTTTCGACAATATATATTATAATTAATCTCAAGTATAATTAGACACTCGACCTACTTGCTCAATTCTATTGGTTTAGCTTGTATTAGATTTAACATGGATACAGAATTAAAAAAAATTATTGGAATCAACTAAGAATTTATTTTTTTAGTAAAAACTATTTTTATTTAAATTTAATTATAAATATACATTATTATAAAATAATTTTAAATTTTTTTAGTAGTGAAACACGTTATTAAATCTATTCAACTTTTTCCTAGAGAGTAATTGTATGAAACAATGTTAAACAAACCTTCATTGGATATCATAAATTTAAGTTGTGCTACTTAAATATATTAATTACCTAATAAAAATAAATTTATATTTTTTAACTAAAAGAAGATTGTGAAATTGTTAGTGTTACGAGCCGCAGATTAAAGTTCGTGATCATTGCGTACAGAACATCTTATAGAGATTAATTTATTAAATGAGACTAGTTCAACTCACTTGAACTGGTTTGATAGTGGAATCTATGAAGAAGTCTATCTACTTGAAGTTTTGGTGGCTTAGTGAAGCCCTCTAATAAAACTAAAGTTACCAAAATAATTAATGTAAATCCTAATAGATAAAGATGTATAGAGTTTAAATCCCTTAGGACTCTAATATTGTAGGTAGGCACTAATCTAGTCGTTGATGTAATTCAATTGTACTGTTGAATTTAGTATAGAGCTCAACTATAAAGAGAGGTATTACTCAAACACTTGATGTGCATTACTTTCTTGTGGTTTCTTCAATTCTCTCATTGCTATTTCGTTTCGAGTTTGATTCCACTATATTTTTTCAATGCCTTAAAGAATTTTTGGGAAAATTCTCACTTTTTAAATATTAAATTAATTTAAACATATATAAAACTAAAAAATCGCCTAAAATCACACAATTTGTCAAACTTAAGTTTTAAACGTGTAGCACTAATACTATGTTTGACTTACCAATCTAACAAATGTTACTTAGATCCGATCATTCAGAAATAAAAATGAAAATAAAGCTGATGATCTCATTTGGTTCAATGATTGGGGAATCCAGTTATAATAAAATGGCATGTGTTTTCATGTTGACATTGGCATTGGATTCTTCCATGTTAGAGCCTTGAAGACGCTTTATCTTCTTCACTATTTTAATCAAAAATTTTGGTTGGATTAGGTTTTACCAAACTCATTAATCTTCTCTTTCCACGTGAAAACTGTCTCTTCAATTTTTGCATGGTTCATGTCCTCTATATGTGACACCAACTTTTTGAAAAAGGTAGACCATTGGGTTATATTCCTTCATCAACCACATTTAAAGCTGCTGAACAACAAATCTTTTTTTTTTCTTTAATTGGATTAAGGTTTTACTTCGTAAACTGTAGTGAACAATCATTTTTACCCAGAATTCAGTGAAAAAAGTAAAACCCTAATAATATTAAAGTCAATGGATGAACAACTTTTTTTCAGTTTCTTGATAAAACCAGACAACAACATTCCAAATCTTACCCTGTTAACCTTCCACTTTATTCCTTGTGTCAACCTTGTTTAAGAATTTTTAACCTTTCCTTTCCTTTCCTTTCCTTTGCCTTCTTAATTTTCTTTTCTTTTCTTCTCTCTCTTTTTATAATATCGTATCACATTAATTCTTATCAACAATATGAAATACTTTTTAAATAAAATTTCAGAGTTTGAGCTTTGTAGAATCTAATTCTACTTAATTTTAAAATAATTGAATCCGATATGACTAAAAAATTCAAAATACATGAGGTCTCACATCACTCAAGTCCAAAAGTATATATGCTCGAAATTTAGGAGGATTTCGCTTAAAATATTAGGTTAAAAAATGGGTTTGAACAAAAAAATTAAATTCGTTTAAAATACGGGTTGGACTTGAATTCAAATATTCAAGGTCCGATGTTATATTATGTAATTTATAACATATAAAAAATTAAATTATAATAATATATAATAGTATAATGCAAACATTAAAAATATTAAGTTCCTATATATAAAATTTCAATAAATGAAAAAGATCTAAAAAATGTTAAATATTAAATTAAAATATTATAAATATTTTTCAAAAAATAAAAAAAATGTGCCAACGTAAAATGGACCTGAATTAGACATTCACAAAGATGAGTAAATATTGACAACATTTTTATCCCATATTTTCATTTCGTACTAAACTTGTAAACATAAAATATGTTACTATCATACTTGAACTACCCATTTTCTTTTTTCATTAATTCCTTTAATTGTTTGTTTTACAAGAATATTATTGAGAAATCCATATGAAGGTGTGCTGTTCCTAGCTGTACTATAGGGATTTTATTTAGACTGGCAGATGTTCTCTTCTTTCTTTTCATTTTTTCTTTTAATTTAAGAAGGGAATACTTTTTGGGCCATTATTTAATAAGGAATTTACGGTTCCCATGTTTATATCTTCTTCTTTACTAACTTACATGAATCACGTCAAATATTAGAAAATATGACCAACAAAATAAAAATAAAAAGTTAATATAATATTTGGTACTTAGTTTCGGTATTTTTTTAATTTGCTATCTAAATTTTTTTAGCCTAATTTGATGCTTAAATTTTTTTGGCCTAATTTGATACTTGAACTTGACTTTTTTCCTAATTTGGTACATAAGCTTTTTTTAAGTTCAATTTGGTACTTAAATTTATTAAATGTTATACAAATTACACAAAATGCTAATGGTGTTAAAAAAATTTGTTATGCTACAAAAATTTGTTAGTATTAGAGGAAATTCATGTTAAAAAATAGGTATTTAGCTATGCTTAACAAATTAATATTAAGTAAGAAAAAAGAGTTTTAAAATCCAAATTAGAATAAATTAATTATTTTTAATTAATGAAATAAATAAATAAATAAAACTAAAAGTAATTGAATGTATAAAAAAACATATCATCTGTCACATGTCGATCATACATTGATTATTTTTGCTACCTCATAAAAAATATTGTTAGTATATTAGAGTAATTTGTAAAATGTTTGGCAAGTTCAAGTGCCAAATCGAACAAAAAAAGATTATGTACCAAATTAAGGAAAAAGAGTCAAGTTTAGGTACCAAATTGGACCAAAAAAAGTTTAGGTACCAAATTAGAAAAAAGTGTCAAGTTTAGGTATCAAATGTTATATTAAGCCTAAAAAAACACTAGACCAAATCGGTTTTTAATATTTGCACTAAAATACTCGAATTTAGAATTAAGAAAATTGAATATGTAGAGGGAAGGATCCACTTATATTGGTGTAAAATTAAAGTAATTTTATACAATTTCATATCTCTTTGTAGGATAATATTCTAATGATCATACTTGTCATGCATGTAAATTTTCGAACTAATTTAATATATCTATTATATTGATCTAAAATACTATATATATATATATATATATATATATATAATAATATTGATTGAAAAGTTGAAATTTTTACATAAACAAATAGTTAAAAATTTTAATTTTACATAAAACTTGACATGTATGATTTATATAAAGGAAATATAAAATATGATGGTTGGATTGAGCCCTTTCACACTCGGATTTTTTCGGGTCGGATCGAGTCGGTTGGTCTCTGACAAATTTAAATAATTTTGAATTTTATAAGTTATTAATATATTAGTTTCAAATGTAATACTTCATTTTAATTTTATTTGATGACAACGCAATTCAAATTTACCTTATAAAAATATAAATTATATATATTTAATAAGTTTATTTTATATAAAATAATTAAATGTAAAATTTATTATTCTATGATATTATATAAACTAACGAAAATATCTTTTATTGTTCATTATTATATTATATTGACAATCGAATAATTTTTATTTTTCTTATTAAATTTATAAATATGATGCTCATATCCTAAAATATTTATTCAAAAATTCAAATATATTATACTAAGTTCAAACCTAAATAATATGCTCTTTATTACCCAAACTCAAAATAAACTAATTATAATCGAAATCTCAACTCCAAAATAAAAAGAAATTAAACTTAATACCCAATTACAATTTGTAAAAGTTAAATCCCAATTTGAAATCTAATTTTATATAAATAATATTTTATTAAGATATTAAAATTTGAATAATAATTTATGTATTGTTAGTTATAATTATAAACATAATATACTAAATTACACATAGCTATTGATGTTATATCTTTTATTATAATCTATAATATAATATATATTAATACTTATAAAATATATTATTTCATTATATAATACTATATCACATACTTTAATACTAGAGTAGTATGATAAATGCCAAAAGTAACATATTTTAGTCTCATTCTTAATGTGTTTTTAGATGATTATTTGATTTAAAATGGTGAATTTTATGCTCCTAATCTTTTAAATTCATGTTTTTATACTTAGGAGAGGATTTGGGAGCAAAATGAGCAAAAAAGAGCGAAAATCAAAAAATTGGAGCAAGTTTTAGAAGCCAAACGGGCTGCCACACGGCCATGTGCCAGACCGTGTGAATATTGCAAATCGCACTCCAAACCTACAGGTTTTTCGAGCATTCTAAGACATATATATGACAAAGATAAGAAGATAGAGGAGAGCCATTATAGAATATTTAAGAAAACAATTCGGAAAATACCATTGAAGCCGACTCTAAAGAAGATTTCTGTTAAGATTGAAGATCTCATTTTGATTTCTTTGAAGTTTATTATAAGTTTCTTTATTTTTTGTGGTTATACTATCTTTGTTATCATGAACTAATTTTTCAAATACCTAAGAAGATGAACCCTAGGATGGATTTTGTTATAGACCATATTAAAAGTAGATCTAGCGTAATAGAGTGGAGTTGCATGCAATCCTAGAAATAGAACGACATAAATCTACTGGATTAGAGTCAAATCTAATAGGAGAATATACAGATCGAGTTAATGCGATAATAGGGGTTTTAATTAGAAAGAAATTTCAATTAATCAACCTAGAGTTAGTTGTTCTTAGTCTTGAAGAGAGATATTAACATAATATAGGGATTTCTACGGATCAAAATACTAAGTGAAGAAATTGCATAATTTAGATTGATAATGATAGATGAAGTCTAGGTGGATTCTTTCTTAGATATTGTCTTGCTTCTTGGTTGTTAATCGATTATTTTCCTGATTTGTTTTTTGTTATGTTTTTTAGTTAATTAATTTAGTTAATTTTAGTTTTAATCCATCACTCTAATTTTTCGGTTAAATAATAGAAAGACGGTAATTACTAGTACTTTTAGTCTTCGTGGGAACGATATCTATACTCACCGTAGCTATACTATTAATTGATAGGAGCACTTGACTTTGTCGAATTTTTAGTTGGTTTATGACAACATCATAGTACGTAATATATTAATTATTATCATATATTATTGTTTATTATTATAATTGTTGAAATATGCTCTAGGTCCCTATACTTTTTCTTATATTTGAAAGTTAGTCCTCCTATTATATTATATAATGCTATATCATATCATACAATATATTAATAATTTATATATATGCATCAATGATTGAATATTATAATATCATGTAAAACTATATCTATTATTATAATATATATTGTAATATTTATATATAATAGTAGTAAATTACATATTATTATTTATTATTATACTAGTTGAATAAAGAACTATAAAAGATCAAAACCTAAGCACAACTTCAGCCTTTTCTTTTTTTTTTTCACGTCCTTGACGGCCAACCACCTGCCGTCAGTGGTTGGTCGTCCTTCTCCCTGTTTTTGCTCTATTTTTTATGCCATTCTCTCGGTTTAATAACCTCTTTTGGGGCCTTGTTTGAGCTCTTTTCTCTTCTCCGGAGCAGAACTTTGTTGAGGAGAGTCCCGTGTGATGTTCCGACGTCGGTGGTCGATGAGAGTTTTGTTGTAGCTCTTGGTTGGTAGATGGGTCTATTTTCTTTTTCTTTTTATTATAATGAGTCTAAAGATCATGGTAATTCTTGAATATTATTTAAATAAATAGTGAAAGCCTCGTTAACTTGTGTCTCAAAATAAATAAAGGGGTGTTTATTTTTGAAGGTGGTATTTTGTGGGCAATTATTAAAGCCATCAATTTATTGTAGTAATTGTACAAGATAACAGTAGGATACAAGCTTATTTCAAACAAAATTTACATGTTTGCTTTTTCTATTCTATTCTTCAGTTAAGGATTCCAGAAACCGTCTAATCTTAATCCGTTCTTCTTTGGTAAGATCAGGATCGTCACTAGTCAACCTCTTCCGAACTTCTCCATTTGCGCTGTTTGGGTCACCGTTCACAACCTGCACCCATCACAAATATTAACTTCCACCTCACAAATTTATTCACAACTGATTCAGCTTTGTGAGCAATCTTCTTTCAAACTATCTAATAATGGTCCATTGGAGGTACCTCTGGAACTAATTTACACAATGTTGGGGCAGTTAAGTGTGCTCCATGTGGCTCTGACTCTTTATTTATCTCCAAATATCCATGTCTAACATTATGTCTAACACATGGGTAAATAAATCCATGATATATATGTTACTCCTAATTCTTTTTCTGGAAGTACCCTTGTCTGACATTCCTGTCTGGCAAATGGGTAACCTCCAAGAAAACTTAAAAAATCGTACTCGTACTCATACCCATACCCAATACTCACTCCCAAGTCTGATTAACATAAATGGTACATACATAATTGATAATACAAGATTGAGCTCCTCACTTGACAACCAAACTAGAAAGTAGAAACTTACATGAAGAAAATTGTTGACATGGCCATCTTTGTTAGGGGTTGTTACCAGTTCAAACTCATTGTAGGTCCATTCACCATCAACTATATATTTGTACTCATAGCGTCCTTCCTGTGAAAGAAACAAAAAACGAACCATTATCTTGTAATGTAGTCTACATATGTTATTGCTAAGAAAAACTATACTAATAATTTAGACCTGTACCAATCGTTTCGTTCCTAACACTAAAGTGAGAGTAAGAATTCTATGATATTTTCTATGAGCGTTAGACGCATGAATGAATGAAGCATTTAAATAGCTTAAATAAGAACTAGGATAGAAGTTCTGGTCCTGAAGACAAATGCATGCAAAATGGGAGACTTGATATAACTGAAACATAAATGCACAGGGATCTTAATCTTAAATCCATGAGTGGTCACTAGGCGAAATTTTCGTCCCAATAGGATACTCAGAATGAACATGGATAAGAGAAACATAAAAGAAAACAGGGCAAGAAAGCAATAAGTTGTAACAGGGAAAATGTAAGATACTGAATATATTTTTCAGCATCGAACAAATTAAAGACAAATTAAACACAGTCCAGCGAACAAAATATGATTACCGGAAGTTCTCTCTGAAGTGTCCATGAACCATTCTCTTTGTCAAACTTCAAAGGCATTCTCTGGATAAATAAGACAATATAGGTAGAATAATAAAAAAGCAGAAAGTGAATCAATTAATTAGTATTTCATCTTAACAAGAATGAATAATCCATTGAAATCTTCTCAAAACTTATTTCAACTTTGCATGTAAAGGGAATAAAAGCAAAAGAATTAACCACAATCTGCCTCATATGTAGAACACACTTCTGAATCCAATATAGAGGAAACAAAGAACTCTCTATATGCACAAAATCAGTTGGATATGACATGCAAGATTTAGGTTCAAAGCTACCATGAGGAATAGAGGCCTCACTTTGGATACCACATAATCCACTTGCTCTGTAAGAAAAGAGTGCTTGATTCAACTTATCTTGCCTACTGTAAACGAAGCTAACTATTTGTATCCTTTAGAAAAGAAAATCATCCAATCTTACTTTCTATAAATATAATAAGGTTATCTTTTTCAACATATAAAATAGCAACTATCTTGTAGTTATGCTATCCTTCATCATAACTGAAAGGAACAACTGTCTAGATTTAGAGAGAATACTATCCCTAAAAGCATATGATACATCTATTTAGAAAACAGCTGGAATATGCAAAGAGTGGTGAATATGTTTTCCTGGAGTCAATATTATTCAACTGAGAACTGTAAAAATATTTGTTTCCAACAGTCAAGTATCTTCACAGCTATGTTACTTGGGCTCGGGTGGCAGTGTTGGATATAAATGTCACCGACACGGTTATGTTCAGATTTTTCCAAATTTTTCTATGTATTTGAAGGATTGGCATTTTTTGCATCCTTGAACGAAGTCCGTGGCTTCTATAATTCTCAAGAACTAGAGTAGCTCAAATGTGCTAATAATGAATAGTGGATCATTACCTGGCCCCAACCTATATCAAGTCCAGAAACTTCCACTGTAGAGCACTTTCTGTCTTCCCATGACAAAGTGACAAGCTCCTTCTTGAGATCAGTGAGCTGTACATTGAGAAAATATGATAAATGAGTTTGTAAAAACTTCTCATTCAATATATAATGCTTGTCTAGGAAATTTTAAATATAATAATAACAACATCATGAAGCTTGTCTTCCAGTGACTACTGCAATGAACATTATATATATTACACACCAAATAATAAATAAATGTTTTTCAATGACTGCATGAGCTTATTCTTTAGAGAATGCTGCAATAAACATATTGTATTGAACACCAAAAGAGAGAATGCTTTACAATTTCATGAACTCAATGAAGCAGATAATAGAATAGCTTTTCTACATTTCTAACCTTCATATTAATCAATAACAATGCTGCTAAAGGGGAGAGAGAGAGAGAGAGGGAAGGGGAAAGATAAACCGAGAAAGTGCAATGCAAGTCCCATGGATTTATAGTTACCTCATTAGTTTTATTTGTCACTATCTTTAGCATGTACAGAGAAACAAAACAAATAAAATCATCAAGAATTCAATTACCCTTATAATCCTTAGATATATTTATTTCAACTGAAGTCACCAAAAAAATGCTCCATTGAAGAGCTAAGGCAAGAAAAATATTATATAGAAGCCAATCATTTGCAACCATATTCAATTTCAAGAATATGAATGACTTAAACCATACAAGAAAGCAAACGGATTAATGCCAAACAAGGACAAGAATTCTAACCAAATATTCAGGAGAAGGGCTTGCATGCTTCACATATTAAATATATATTAGCACTACCAAAATAAAAAGGAAACTAAAAATGTTTTCTGCACAATCAAGCAGCATTTATATGAAACTTGTAGCAAATAACAAGATCTACTCTTCATACAATAAACAAACAAATTCAAACATCCAAAATGAAAATAAAAACTTTTGGGTTCATGAATGATTATGCCTATCGTAATAGAAGGAAAACAACTCACAATATCAGCAGTAGCACTTTTGATGGCCTCCAATTTAGGGAAGCATGAGCGTTTGCTCTGAAAGAGGAGAAATGAAAAAATATATCAGAGATGTTATAAGATAACCTGCACACAGTTGCACACTATAACAATGCAAAACCCTCTTTAATCTTTAACAAAGAAAAAGAGAGAGGGAAAAAAGGAATAAGTCTAGAGGGGAAAAAAGGAATAAGTCTAGAGGTTACTATCCCACCAGTTTAATGTCTTCCAAAATTATTTCCAGAATTGACATAAACTAACTTCTAACCTGAAATTACTTCTATGATAGGGATCAGATTGGTGCCTGTTTCTTTGAAAGGAGGGACAAAAAATGAAGGGAGTGCTTATTGTTGTAACGGTAAAGCAAGCTGTTCAGACACCAAAACTTAGATCCTAGAATCTAGATTGGTGCCACTTAAATCAAGGAACTCTCAACCAAATGGCTGGCATTGCAAAAACAATCACAGTAATCACTGAATGTACTAGTTGATTGAGAAGCATCATTCTTATGAATATTTATTCAAGGATAAAGTCATCAACCCTAAAATGGTAGAAACAAATCCAGGCACCCAAAATTGAATTGACCCGAAAAGAAAAGCATGGAAACAAAGGCAAAGATACCAGCAGTTCTCTGTGAGCTTCGCTAAGTTTATAGCCTTGAACCCAGAACATGTAAGCCAACTGTAATTAGTAACAACAAAAATGTACAGATCAGTATTAAGATAAATTAGAGGAACAAAAACACAGCTCATTTCATCAAGGTTTAGCTATAAAATCTGTATGGAAAGACATTTCAGACAAATAAAAATAAGTTCAATACCGCAACAGCAGGAGCTCTTCCAAGTCCAGCGGTACAATGGATATATGTTACACCTCCATTCCGATTTACGGCCTTATGCAATATACTAACCACAGCCGGAAGCCTCATCCGTAAATCAAATGCATCGAAGTCCCTGCTTCATCCAATATCAACCCAACTAGATTAACAACAAAAAGGACTCCAAATCACTCGTTAATGTATTAGTGACACATAAAAATTGCTATGAAAACAAAATACTAATCACTAGTTTCACAAATAACTTTACAGATGTTGTTCACAGTGAAAACTTAATATAGTGTATCAGTCAATTTTGATGTCTGACCTTATTTGAGCACGTATGTGTTCAATATCACCACATTTCTTGGCATAATCTCGAATGGTGCCAATATCGACCCCAAAATATCTGGAAATTCTAGTAAAGGAAATACAGCACTTAATTCCTCAACCTTCTTGTCAATTACATGTTCAAATGTTACCAACAAATAATCATGCATGTGAAAATATGTAAGAGAAATTAGTTACTTTTGTTCTTCAAATCATAAATTTAGATAGAACTTCAATGACAATAGTGTCTAGGATACTCCAAATCTGGGTCTTGCTGCAAGCAAAATATCGTTTTAACTCCGATCTTTCGTAACTTGTCAACGTCTTCAGGAGTCTGTTGATTTAAAGAGAAAGAAAAATTTTAACTTGGGTGACCATTTAAGGGGAAATTTTCTACTATTATTCACTTAGAAATGAGAATTACCTGCAGACATGAGCCCACAATTAGGTCTGGACGGATAAAGTTGTAGTTCATTCCCAATTCATGCCTATAGGTCAAAACTGCAGAAAACCACATGAAGAAATGATTAAAAATGACTAAACAAAGAAAGCAACCAAACTATATAATAGAGTGACCACCAAAGCAAGAATACCACTACACCAGAATATTGAGTTATCATGTTGAGACTTCATATGAAGATCTGCCTGCTATTATGAGACATTACAGTAAGGTTTAGCTTATTTTTTGAATCTCGCATCAAAAGACATGAGTCTGAGCCCTGGACACGAAAAATGCACCTAAAAGCCATCCTCAAACTTAAAGCAAAAGCAACACACAAGTGAACTTACCAGCGCCCATAGCTTCTGTCATATCATGACTATATGTCTCAGATTTTTTCCCCTCTGAGTCAGAGTTACTCGTTTTCTCACTTGATGTCGAACCAGGAATTGCCTGTCAAAAAATAAATTAGCCAACAAATCTAGGTTCAAAGTCAATCAAGCAGCATGTTAAGCCGCATGCAGAGACACCTTTTTCATCATAATACCAATAATTCAATCATGTATGAACTACCAAAAGGTTATTGAACTTCCTGGTACATTTCGGTGCAACTGTCAAATGCTATACATGTTTTTAGAAAGAGTGTAGATCATTTTGGTTTAACGTGGTATATGATAAATGCAAATAAAAATTACTACATCCCCTGGTTTAAAATTTAATGCAGGTCAGTCTCAAGTTGCAACATTGGCATCGACGTTTTATCATTTATGATTATGATTATGAAAAGAATCTCAAACATATACAGCAGCTTAATCAATTATTTTTACTTAAAAAGATCTTTCCGTAAATTTCGTATTTCCTACCATAAAAAGTTTCTAATAATGACTTGTAAGTGAAACATGTTATTTACCTTGTTCCAATGGAAGAATACCATCCATCCATCCATCCACAAATACTAAAGAGTAAAGTATCAAAACGCAAAAAACACATAATATCTTAATCCAAGAAGAAAAGTTAAGGAACTGTCTCTTTAGAAAACTACAACAAATAGAGCAAAACAACGAAAAGAAATATTAGAATCTACCGCAAAACAACAAATCCCTGATGCTAATACTAAAATTCTAACGAAAGCCCAGGAAACGAATCCGAAATTCACAGATAATTAAGTTACCTTAACTACCATACTCCGCGGTACATTACTCGAGTTCATCCCGCCCTACATTAAATCACAAAATTCAACAAGCAAAGAACGAAAAGATAAATCCAGTGGATATCGATAATATGGAATGATAAAACTATACAACAAATTCAGGGATAAAGAGGTAAAACCTGGAAATGTACCATCATATTAAGGGAACAAGAAAGTAGTTTTCTTGGATTGCACTTGAAACCTTGAAATGGCAAGGCATAGGATCTGAAACTATTCCAAACAACAAACTTTTAGCAAGCTTTTTAGATTAGATTCTGAGACAAATAAAGATTGGATATTAAAAAGAATTGAAAAGAAAAGATTTTGATCAGACCTCGGAAGATTCTGAAGACAATTCATTGTGATGATCAGACGAGAAGAAAAGAGATCTTTGGAGATGACACCAAGAAAAAAATCTTAGTTACAGTTGTGATTTAGTTTTATTCAATTATTCATTTATTTTTGGTGGCTTTTATAGACAGTTTGTTGGTTTGGGAAATTTTAAAAAGAGTAATGATTTTTTAAAGAATCTCAAGTATGCCATTCGGACCGATCGGTCGGGTCCACATTCCTAGAATCGTAGATCTCCATCATTTATTTATGTGATAATGATTTGTTTTTTAATTTTTATAAAAAAAATTATTTTAATTTTTCATTTAATTTTTTATCTTTTTTTAATTTTTTTAATTTATATTTTTTGTCAAATCACTCAAAATGGAGAAAAAAATTTAGGTTTTTTTAACTTTGTTAATGTGGCATATAAGTGAATTATTAGGTGGATGACATGTTAATATTTAATTAACTAAATTTTGGTGTGGCAATCCACGTGTCTTCTATGTCAGTAAAGTTAACTTTTCTATCTATTTTAAGATAATTTAACATAATAAAAAAAACACAAATGGAAGGCTAAAATGACTTTTGTAAAGTTTGAGGGCCAAAAACTCTCATTATGCCTTCATTTATTATTGAGTTAAAGACGTTGCAATTTCATCCTCTAAGGTTACAAGTTTAGATAAAACGGGTTTGGTTCGATTTGAGTTAAGTTATGTTCCATACAGTCAAGTCTTTTCTATAAGAGTCGCAATATAGCTAAGTTTATTGTAAAATTCAGTTTTTTTTTAAAATATTTTCCGTAGCCTTTCTATAAGATTCAGTATATGAAGACTTTGTTAAGTAAGTCTATATCTATTAACCGCAGTGTTGTCTAAAGGGGTTTGTCGAGGCTAAAAACACGATCCCTGATATGAATATTGAAGGAAAAGCCATGACCATTCCACCCTCTGAAGAGAACTAAAGGAAGGTTATTACCCAATGGGGTTCCCTGCATGTCCCACGATGATGATGGGCAAACCTCACATAACGTAAGTTAGGCAAATCTATATAGTAAACATGTTATGAAAGAAAAGCCTTTGTGGCGTAATATGAAAAAAAAGTCTTTGTGGCATTGTAATAGCCCAAATCTACCCGGGCCTTAAAACCAAAAAAATAATAAATGAATAAATAAATATTTATTTTAAAAGTCCATTAAAGAGTCCATGTACAAAAAAAAAAAAACACTTAACCCCATAACCCATTACAGAGCCCAAACAGTTGCGGCCCAAACATTTAAGCTTCAAACCCGACAACCCATTATACCCAAGCCCAGATTTAAACACTCAGACCCATCTACGCCGGATGATCCAATATCCTTGACCTAAGGATACACAGGGCCCAAAAGGCCCAAAGCAGTAAACGGATCAGGAAACCCTAGGGTTTCCTGAGAAGTTAGGCACCGCAAAGGGGGATTCTAGATGCTTTGAGGTTCCAAATGTCACGACTTTTCAGGTCCAATGGCCCAATCGTCGCCTTCATCAGTGCGCCGTGACTCCTCGACTTCGCCACCATGCATCGCGCCACCATCGGCGCCCGAATCACGCCAGAATTGTCATGCGCTACAATCCAACACTGGCCCCATCAGCGCGCAGTCATTGGTGCTCGAACGAAATCCTCGCGATTCGCCTGCAAGAAAAGGAAAGAAAATCACAACAGACATGCGAAGCGAATACGAAAAGAAATCAGAGATTTCTTTCCAAAACTTGTAGTGGTTTATCGAGGCTACAAAGCTTTCTTTTCAAGCTGTAGAAAGGACTTACACAAGAAAAACTTACACACGCATAGAGAAAAAAAACACCAGAGAGATATACCAAAAATACTGTACACAGAATATTTTTGCAATAATACACCAGAGATTTTTACAGGAAACGAAGGTGATATATTTTTTTTTTAATTTCTGTTTCATTCTCTTTATCACAAGTTCATGCATATAATACATTGAAAAACAGAGGAGAAAGATGTACCTTTAGATTCGTTGCAAAAAGCGAAGCTTTTCGGATTCCGACCACCGTGTGTGGCAGAGTTGGTGATGCGCATGGGGCTGAACACGGAGGTCCGATGAACGAAGCGGATCGGCCCAGGGCCGGAGCTCAGAGAACTGGGAAATTTCAGAGGGTTTTTTTTTTTTACTTTTTTACAGGGGGTTAAAATGATTTTTTTGAAGTTGAAGTTCGGATTATATAGGAGAAGGATGCGACGTCGTTTTGGGGTGACCGTTCAGTGACCAAAACGGTGTCGTTTCAATGCCTAAGATCCGCGCGTTGAACCGTGACCCGGGAAGGATCCACGTGTTTCCGACAAAAGGGTTATTTGTGCAATTGATCCCTTCGCATTTTCAACATTTGCAATTTCATTTTATCGTATTTATAATTTGCTCCTAATATTTTATGCTTGTTTCAATTTATTCCTAACAGCTTCTTTAAGGTTTATCCAAGGAACGACGTCGTTTTAAATAGGATGGTTTAATTACCCTATGAGTCCCTCACATTTTGCGTGCGTGTCTTTGGGGTCCCTAATTTATTTTATTTTTTTAAATTTCGCCCCTGTAGATTCTAAAAAATTTAAAATTAGCCCTATGTTTTATTTTTATAATGATTTATTTTATTTTCTTATATTATATGTTATAATTATTTTATTATATGTTATTTATTTTATATATTATTATTACATATTATGTATTATACATTTTATATATATTTTATTATTTTATATTATTATTTATATACATATATTATTATCCTTAACTATTATATTTTATTAATTAATTACTTATATACTATATATTGTAATTTTAATCCTATATACTTTTATATTATATATTATATAATTATTTTATTTACTATGTATATTATTTATTTTATATATATTTTTAAAATATTATATTTGTATTATATGTTTATTATATTATTAATTACTTATTTTTATGCATTATTTTATTCTAAATTATTTTTAAAATTACTTTATTATATATTAATTCTTTTATATTTTTATTATTTAAATACCAAAGGTTGATTTAAAATTATTATTAAGTGACGTTTTTATTTTAGAGTTGATATATACATATTGCTATTATTACTATTTTTTATCATGATTTTTGTATGTACATTTATATATTAAATTGTATATCATGCATCATTTTGTTCAATAAATTTGTTTAAATATATGTTGAATCACCATTTTGTATGATTATTTTGCTTATTTATTTTTCATGCAAGTTATATATTTTGTATATATGTTTTATGTTTAAGATTTGCCATGTCTATTAATTAATATATGATTCATGTATATCATTATGTTGTGTGTATTTATGCTCTTATTTGCCTATTATTTGCTTTAGCTTAATTATTTTATTACATGCATAATTATTATGTTATTTATTCTTCTTCTTATATATTATTCATGTTAAGCATGGAAATGTTAGATTATTTTTTTTGCATATTGCCTTAGTATTAATGTTCCATAATATTAAATATGACATGTCATCCTCATACATCGATTTAAAACAATATTCAAAAGTTTTATAAAAATAAAGGCAATACTTGATGTTCGGAAGCTTCGAGAAAGGTAGTGCCCTAACTTATTGGGTTGCGACTTTTCTCGATGAGTTCGAATAGTCAAGCAACCTCCTAAGTGTTTTTTGAAGTTTTCAAAATACAAACAACTATTTTGGGATTTCAAAGCGTTGTGTCCTAACTTACTGGATATAGCTTTTTGTTGATTCGAGATAGAAATTTTCGAAAGACGTAGTTTCGAAGGTTTTAAAATGTTGTGTTCTAACTTATTGGATGTGACGTTTTAACTCGTTTGAAATAAGTGAGCCTTAATTTTCAAAATTAAGACATTCTAATTAAAAGAGGATTACATCTTAAAACTTTCTAATTTCCGACATTTAAGACACTTGATAATCAATTAGGTACCAATTTTTGGGCGTTACGAGGGTGCTAACCCTTCCTCGTACGTAACCGACTCCGAACCCATTTTTTTTTAACTTTTGTAGACCAAAATTAATGTTTTTAAAACAAAACATTTTATAAGGTGATCCAATCACACCTAAAAAGATTGGTGGCTACTCCCGTTTTCGTTTTTCTTAAAGTCGATTCCCATTTTCCAACACCTCGATTTAAAAAAAGGGTTTCGACAGGCATAATATAAAGAAAGAAAGCCTAAAGAAAAGCATTTGCGGCTTAATAAGAAAGAAAAGTCATTGCGACGTAATATGAAAGAAAGCCTTTGTGGCGTAATATGAAAGAAAGCCTTTGTGGCGTAATATGAAAGAATGTCATTGTGGCAAACTTCGTAAGGAACGCCTTCGTGCTGCACTCTTAAGAACCGCCTTTGTGGCAAACAATGAATCAATAGCCTGTGTGGTAGTTCTGATATGAAAGCTTTTGTGGAGAAAACCTGAAAGAACGACGTACATGGAGAAATTTGAAAGCATGCCCTTGTGACGTATCCTAATAAGGCTCGTAATGGCATAACATAAAGGAATGATTCTTGGCGAGTTCTGTATTAAATTGCTTTGGAGCATTCAGCATGGCTTGTAAATGTGATTAGAAAGATTAGTAAGGCACAATGTCTCTATAGACTACGGTAAAGTGTTTTATGAGACCATGATTCAACTGTGAATAATGAAGTGATGGGATATAAAAAAGGTGTTGGGTAAACATAAAATAAACGTATTCTGAATAAGGATTTTTCTAACTAAATATCAGAAGGAATGTACCTATTATCTATATATGTGATCAAACATAGATTGTGGAATGATGGCTTAAAGTTACATATACAAGAGTAACAATGTTTCGGTCATATGGACCTCTGTAAAAGAAATGGGTAAAGACTTATGAAAGATCAAATTGAGAGAGGTAAGTGTCATATCGAAGATGTTGATGGGTAAGAAATGAGCTTTGAGCAAGGTATGGTATCTGACATGTAAATGAGAATAGAAATTAAGAGAGTATTCGCCGATGACTAAATTGAAGGTTCAAAATGATATGATCATCTAAATAAGTTACTTGTTGAGTTGTGTAGAAATGACATAGGTAAACGATGTTTTCCTCACTAAGTTCTTATGAACTTATATGGGTGTGTGTTTTGTTACAGGCGAATTGATATGAGTTTGCTTCAAGAGGATGATGCTAGGGCTACGCCTAAGGAGTGGCATATTAGGCTATTATGCATATAGAGTAAGTTGGCGGCATATTAGGATCTAACATCCTTGATCCAAGGGATTTGTTACAATCAATTCTGTAACACCCATCGCCCGACCCTATTGTTGGGTCCGAGCTATAAGTTACTACATTTGCTATCGGAGCAACTACAATCAATCAAACATCGAACAATCATTTATAAATGCAATCTAACTCCAAACACATTCAATTCATGTTAACCAATCAAATCTGAGACTTAATTGAGCTTAAAAAAGTTTTTTTTCAACTCGAGCACGAAATAGGACCAAATTGTAAAGTTAAAACTTCAAAGGCAATGTTGTGACATCATCTCTTCCATGTCGTGACATCGCCAAACAATTTATCACGTTACGACGTCAAGCCACTCAACATCACGACGTCACATATTATTGGCTAGCGTTACAACGAGGAAAAATTATCGTCGAGACAAGAACTCTGCTTTTGGAAAAAATGAACCATTTGGTACCAATTTCAATGCTCTAACAATAACCATTCAAGGATGCATTACATACCATTTCCAAATGACTTAAAACTACCCTAAAACATATCAAATAGGTTCAAACATACCATTTCAACTCATATTATCATTTCATCAATTATGTTTAAACATTTCAATATCATAAACCAAAACCAAGAAAATCATTCTAATACCTATCTTTACCTATGATATGCCATATTGAATCATACCATTTCACCTTAGTTTCAAACACATATGTTCATTTTACAACTTAATGGCTTTTAGGCTTTGAACATGAATGAAATTAACCAATACATATCTCAAACATATAGTCAAACTTACCATTTTAACTAGCCATCATTTTAGCCATTCAACTTACCTCATCTTACCAATGTAATATACTAAGTTAAATTATGTTCATATTCCAACTACTCTCGTGTATCAAACATTGGCAAATCATGCTCTAACCAACTCACTTACCATGTACAACATCTGAATCATTACGTGCCAATTTTATTACCATATTCAACTCATCGAGACTTTTAAACATTAAAATATGTACCAAGCCACCTATATACATGTCACAACCCTAGGTTCAAAATGATAAAACATCTACCAATTCAATGATAGAATAGTGTGAGCTTCGAGTCGATCCAACTTGACGCATTCCGCAAGGTAACGATCTACAAGGGAAAGGGAAAACAAATAGGGTAAACATATAGCATGCTTAGTAAGTTCATGAGCATTAAACAAAAAACTTACCTTAGCTTTCAGTTAAATACATTAGGCTACCACAATGTTGGCATAGTTTAGCTAAACATGACAATTCACAACATTAACAAAGTGAGTATTATACCACAATCAAACCATATGATGCTATAAGTGATTAATATGCTAGTTCATGACATATTAGATAACAATTTCAAATTTATACTTATTCAGGGGATAATTCCATCACATACATTTCAACTTTTATTTTTCTAATTGACATTATGTTCTTTTATTCTCAATTCAATTTCTCGTCTCGTATACTCTGTTTCGCCCAATGAACCTTAGTAAACAGACTCAGATACACAAGTATCTACATCACACTAGTTGCACGTCTAAGCTAAGTACGTTCGTGTCAGGTTACTCGTTCAGGCTAAAACTTTAAAAAGACACTTCCAATTGCTTGTCCAAGCTGAGTATATATACATATAAGGTTACTTATCTAGACTAAACATTAAAAATGATAGTAGAATACTTGTTTGAGCTAAATTTGTGTCACATGTATCTTTGAGTCCGCAACAAATGTTGGACCTCAGTAATCATCTGTGATCAAACTCGTACTAGCGCGCACAAAACCTATTGACATGTCAATCATATCCTAACCTTTACTAAGTTCAAAGGGGCTTCTATTACACAAATTAACATTTCTTTACAATTTAGTCCAAATATCACCTTTGAATCAATTCACAATTAATCATATATAATTACAAACCAAGTATACAACTATCTATATAAGTAAATATTATATGAACTTAACTTGTCAAAACAACAAACAAGTTGAATCTTCAAGGACTAATCGATAATTTTGGCTTTTCTTTGATTATCTCTGATTTGATCCAATTCTCAATTTATACAATTATTTTAAACAATTCATCAATACCAAACATTTTCATTTTATGCCATGATATGTATGAACCCATATAATTTTTTCGATACCGCTAATTTTTTACATTTTATTCAATTTAGTCACTAAAATTGAAATAGTAAAAACTTTCAATTTTGAGCTTCGATTTGAAAATCAGCCTTAATTAAAATCATTATAGACCCTTTACTATTTGTTTTTACTAAAATTTCTCCTCAATTTCACAATTTATACATTTTAGTCCTTATGTTTAAAACTAACAATTAAACTTTACAATCTAGTCCTTTTTTCATAATCTAAGCTTAAAATCTATCAATTTAACACCAATTTCTTTAAGAAATCAACAATGGAAATTTCAAAAACTTTAAAAATTTTACAAATTGGTACATGTGCTAGCTAAATCAAGCTCTCATGACCTCAAAAACATAAAAATCACAAGAAAAGGACTTGATTGGGCTTACCAATTTGAGGACCAATTGAAAAACTTCAAAAAGGGTTTTTCTTTCTTTAACATATGACATGAAGAAAGAATGAAAGAAGAAAGATGACAAAAATCCACTAATTCATCCTTTTATACTTTAATTAAAACTTAATTAAACTTAATCAAAATTATTCAAAATTAGTGGATTTTAACATCATTCCCCACTAATTGATGAAACAAAATGGTTTATTTACCATTTTGAACCTTTAGATATTTAAAAATCTATAGTGATAAGATTTCTACAATTTAGTCCCTGGACCTAAATTAAGCAATTAATAGACAAAATTGAAAGGCCAAACTTTAATATATTTAATATTTACGGACCCGATTTACAAAAATGGGGTTCCGAAACCACCTTTTCTATCACCACTAAAATCAAGCTATTATAGATTCGATCTGATCCAATCCTTAAGTTATGTTTCTCCAAGTGAATTGATCTTCTTTGATTGGCTTAAATCATTCGACTATATCAATAAGGCTCAAATATTTATTTCAATAAATTATCAATCTTTCAAATAAGACAAATTGCTCTCTATTGTAGTGATGACGAAAGTGAGAACTTTCGTTCGCACGTTACATTTGCCTCAATATTGCAAAAAAGGGGAATCATGTCTTCTGATAATGTGCATTTGAGATAAATGGTCCATATCTAGTATCCATATGCATTGTACTAGGCAAGTGCTATGTTATTAGCATTTATCCAAACTCGATGAGTATAAGACAAGCTTATTTTTATCTTTTTTAAAAATATATTTGGTGGATTAAACATTTCTATTGTATAAAAATATTTTAACTTTTAGGAACTTGGATATTTTGAAAAAAAAGTTAAATGGGGGAGTTTAGCACTAAACTTTAGTTGGGAATTGAAATGTGTTTGATTAATCTTTGTTATTTCAATTTTTATTATACTTCAATTTAATTTTGAATTTTGTTACTTTTGTTTGGTTACATTTGTCACTAAAAACTGTTTTTTAATTGAATATTTCCAATTAATTTTTATTTTGAAAATTTTGAAATAAAATTGAATTTTATTTTTAAAGTTATAATAATTCCAAGTGTTAATATGTAATTTGTCCTTTAAACTTGTTCGAATTATTTAATTAGCACCTAAACTTATATTCCGTCACCAAAGTTGGTACCTAGCACTAACACCATTAGTTTGTACTGACGTGACACTAATGACCAATTAAATGGTGACACATAACAGCATCTCAATGTGGCACATATCAAACATAAAATTAAAAATTAAAAATGTTAGAATTAAGTGACCCAAATTCTTATTTAAATAAAATACGATGGAAAATAAAATAAAAGTAAAATCCATATAGAACTAGACTTCTTTTATTTTATTTTAGAATAAGGTTTTTAAACCTTATTAAACTCCATCTATTTTATATTGATTAGATAAGGTGTTTCAATCCTACTAGAATATGGCTTTGCAAGCCTATAAATAGACATAGTCTATTCCTCTTGTATTTGAGTAAAATTTTTCGACATAGTGAATTTTCTTCTCCTCCGCCCGTGGTTTTTTTCCGAAAGGGTTTCCACGTAAAATTTTTGTGTTCTTTATTTTTATTTATTTTATTCTATTTTATTTTTCACAAATTGGTATCGAGCTTCCGGTTATTCATCTCGATCACGGTAATGGCGTCTTTAAAGTATGAAATTCATTGTTGATCGCAACACCGATTTGCGTTGTGGCAAATTAAGATGCAAGCGCTTCTTGCACAAATGGATCTAGAGGATGCCCCTGCTAGGATAGATAAGATGCCTTCGACATTAAGATGAAGAGAAGAAGCGTAAGGATCGAAGGCATTAACACAATTACATCTGCATTTGTCCAACGAAATTTTGCGGGATGTGATGAAAGAGAAAACCGCCACGCATTATGGAAGAGGCTAGAAATATGTATGTCGAAAACTCTAACAAGCAAGTTGCATATGAAGCGGCGTCTTTATGCTCATCGTTTGGAGGAAGGTGCGTCAGACACGAACACTTAACAGTGTTTAAAGAAATTCTCTCAAACTTGGAGGCCATGGAGGTTCAAGATGATAAGGAAGATCTAGGGTTGATTCTACTTTGTTCGTTGCCCTGCCTTATTCAACCTTTAGAGACACGATTTTATATAGCCGCGAGTCTCTCACAGTTGATGAGGTTTATGATTCTTTAACCTCGTATGATAAGATGAAGCATCTTGTGGTTAAACCCAACTCTCGTGGAGAGGGTCTCATTGTTCGTGGGAGACAAGACCGAATGTTGATGATGATCGTGGTAGAACACGAGAACGGAATCCTCGTGGTAAATCTAAGGGTAGATCGAAATCTTCAAACAGAGGTAAAACTTGCAACTTCGCAAGAAGAAAGGGCACATTAAACTGAAAAGCTATAAGCTACAAAATAAGATTAAAAGGAGGTCTGCGAATCAAAAGGAAAACAAATGTAAAAATTCGGTGAAGTCGATGTTGTAGAAGACTACAGCGATGGTGAACTTCTAGTTGCTTCATCAATGATTCTAAAGTAAGCGAGGAGTGGATACTTGATTCAGCTGCACCTTCCACATGAGTCCCAATCGGGATTGGTTTACAACTTATGAAACAAGATCTCAAGGTGTTGTTTTGATGGGAAATAATGCTTCATGTAAAATCGCAGTGTTGGAACAATTAAAGTTAAGATGTTTGATGGAGTTGTCGAACACTTAGTGACGCGGCATGTTCCGAATTGAAAAGAAATTTAATTTCGTTGAGTACTCTTGATTCAAAAGGGTACAAATACACAAATGAAAGTGGGGTTTTAAAGATTTCAAAGGGTCCCTTGTTGTGATGAAAGGGCAAAGAAAGATTGCCAAGTTATATGTTTTATGTGGTTCTATCATATCGGTGATGCAATTGCCGCTTCTCTTCCTTGTCGATGATGATATTACTAAACTTTGGCATATGCGCCTAGGGCATATGAGTGAGAATGGCATGGCGTAATTAAGCAAAAGAGGACTTCTTAATGGGCAAGGAATTTGCAAACTGAATTTCTGTGAGCACTGTGTTCTTGGGAAGCAAAAGAGAGTTCGATTCACTAGAGGAATCCATAACACGAAGGAAACGTTGGAGTATATCCATTCTGATCTGTGGGGGCCGTCCAGAGTGCCTTCGAGAGGTGGAGCTAATTATATGCTAACCTTTATTGATGATTTTTCCAGAAAAGTTTGGGCGTTCTTCCTGAAGCAGAAAAGCGATGTGTTTTCCACATTTAAGTCTTGGAAAATTATGATTGAAAAACAGACGGGAAAACAGATAAAATACCTCCGCATGCATAATGGCTTAGAGTTCGCTCGATGAGTTTAATAGATTGTGCAAGTCGAAGGGATCATGAGACACTTGACGATTCGTCATACTCCACAAAAAAACGGCGTTGCAGTAACTAATGAACAGAACGATCATGGAGAAGGTTCGATGTATGTTGTCAAATGCCAACTTACAAGTCATTTTGGGCGTAAGCGACCTCATCTGCATGTTTTTGATCAACCGATCTCCATCCGTTGCCATTGAGAAAAGACTCCACAAGAGGTATGGTCCGTAATCCCGCTAATTATTCGATTTAAAGATTTTTGGGTGTTCTGCGATGCTCATGTTGATAATGGAAAATTGGAACCGAGATCCATTAAATGCGTTTTCTTAGTTATAAAGTGGTGTAAAAGGCTATAAGTTATGGTGTCCCGAAAATAGAAAAGTTGTGATTAGCAGAGATGTTGTTTTGATGAAACCGCTATGCTACCTAACTTATCTCTTAAAGACTCTTCCAATAAAGAAAACCAAAAGGGTGGAGCATCGATTAATACGTAATCAACTCCTCAAGCCAAGACAAAAATTGAGAATAGAGTTGCTTCTTCACCGCAATACTCTATCGCCAAAAACAGACAAGAAGAGAAATTAAACCTCCAAAGAAGTATGCCGAGGTTGATCTAGTTGCTTATGCTTTAAATGTGGTGAAGATATAGATGCGAATCAAGAGCCATTTAATTATTCTCGAGGCGATTAGTGTGAAGACTCGTAAAAGTGGATGTTTGCTATGCAAGAGGAGATGGAATCACTCCACAAAAACAGTAACATGGGATCTTGTAAAACTTCCTAAAGGTAAAAAGGCTGTTCGTTGTAAATGGGTGTTTAAAAGAAAGAAGGACTCCAGGAGTTGAAGAACCCAGATATAAAGCAAGGCTTGTTGCAAAGGGTTACAATCAAATTCCAGGAGTGGACTTCACAGATGTGTTCTCTCCAGTTGTTAAGCATAGTTCGATTCGAGCTTTGCTTAGTATTGTTGCCATGCATGATTTGGAGCTTGAGCGTTAGATGTAAAACCGCATTTTGCATGGAGAACTTGAGGAAGATATTTACATGCAACAACCAGAGGGTTTTATAGTCTCGAAAAAGAGGACTATGTTTGCTTGTCAAAAAGTCCCTTTACGGTTTGAAACAACACCAAGACAAAGGGTACAAGAGGTTTGATTCCTTTATGACTTCTCATGATTTCAAAAGAAGTAGTTTTGACAGTTGTGTCTACTTTAAGAAAAATAAATGATGGTTCTTTTGTGTATCTACTTTTTATGTTGATGACATGTTGATAGCAAAGAAAAGATAAAAGAGAGATAAGAAAGGTTAAAGCCCAACTAAGTGAAGAATTTGAGATGAAAGATTTAGGACCAGCAAAGAAGATACTTGGTATGGAGATTCTCGAGATAGAAAAGCAAGTAAATTGTACCTAAGTCGGAAGGGTACATTGAGAAAGTTCTTTGCAGTTCAATATGCAGAGTGCTAAGCCTGTTAGTACTCCTTTAGCGACCATTTCGACTTTCATCGGCCTTATCTCCTCAATCGATAATGAGATTGAGTACATGTCACATGTTCCATACTCTAGTGCAAGAGGATCTCTCATGTATGCTATGGTTTGTTCACGCCCGATTTATCATATGCGATCAAGTCAGCTTAGCGATACATGGCGAATCTCGTAAAGAACACCGGAAAGCGCTTCAATGGATTTTAAGATACTTACGAGGCACTACTAATGTTTGCTTACAGTTTGGAAGAACTAAAGATGGAGTTATAGGGTATGTTGATGCTGATTTTGCTGGAGACCTTGATAGAAGAAGATCTCTCACGAGTTACGTCTTTACAATCGGAGGTTGTGCAATTAGTTGGAAAGCCACTTTGCAAACTACGACCGCTTTGTCTACCAATCGAAGTTTGAGTACATGGCGATTATCGAGGCTTGTAAAGAAGCTATTTGGTTGAAGGACTATTTAGTGAACTCAATGAAGACCTTCAAATCAGACACAGATTTTGTGACAATCAGTGCCATCTTTCTTACAAAAGATCAAATGTTTCATGAGAGAACAAAACACATTGATATTCGGTATCATTTTGTTCGTGATATTATTGCTCGTGGTGATATTGTTGTGAGCAAAATTAGCACTCATGAAAATCCTGCAGATATGATGACTAAGTCACTTCCTATAACCAAGTTTGAGCATTGCTTAGACTTGGTTGGTGTTCATTGTTGAAGTTAAACCCTTAAGGGTTTTTGGAAGAGGTGAAGAACTTGTTTATTGAAAGTTCGCGATGAAGAACTTGTTCATTGAGAATTTGTGTCAAGGTGGAGATTGTTAGAATTAAGTGACCCAAATTCTTATTTAAATAAAATACGATGGAAAATAAAATAAAAGTAAAATCCATATAGAACTAGACTTCTTTTATTTTATTTTAGAATAAGGTTTTAAACCTTATTAAACTCCATCTATTTTATATTGATTAGGATAAGGTGTTTCAATCCTACTAGAATATGGCTTTGCAAGCCTATAAATAGACATAGTCTATTCCTCTTGTATTTGAGTAAAAATTTTTCGACATAGTGAATTTTCTTCTCCTCTCGCTAGTAGTTTTTTTCCGAAAGGGTTTCACGTAAAATTTTTGTGTTCTTTATTTTTATTTATTTTATTCTATTTTATTTTTCACAAAAAATCTTTTAAAATGTATAAATTAATAAAAAAGTATATTTCTTAGTCACATCAAGAATGGTCCTAGACAAATGGTTGTCCAAATACATTTGAATCTAGACATCCTTTTGTTCATATTAATTCTAGAATTATTTTTAACAAGTTTCTATATTTTTTTAAATAAAATATAAGTTTTAGGTTATTTTATTTTCAAATATATAAAATATAAAAATATATACAATTAAAAATATATAGAAAACAAATAATATTTTAAAAATATAAAAATTACGATATATAATATATATAAATAAAAAATCTAAAATTTTATAAATCTATAAAATGTATAAATCTATAAAAGAACTAAAATTTATAAATTTATAAAAATATATAAATATATAAAATAACTAAAAATACATCTATAATGCATCTAGACAATGGTTGTCTA
Organism: Gossypium arboreum; assembly: GCF_025698485.1. Lineage (NCBI taxonomy): Eukaryota > Viridiplantae > Streptophyta > Magnoliopsida > Malvales > Malvaceae > Gossypium > Gossypium arboreum. The sequence continues at coordinate 3,613,977 of NC_069073.1, read as the reverse complement.
GATGCATTTGATTTTGGACAACCATCTATCTAGGTTCATTTTTTATGTAAAAGCTTTTTATTTTTTTATTAATATATATTTTAAATTTGAAAACAACAACATTGATATTTTATAATAAAAAAACATATAAACTTACTAAAAATACATCTAGAATGAATCTAGACAAATGGGTGTCCAAATTAAAATACATTTTAAAGTGGAAAAATATTTTTATTAATTTATATATTTTAAAGGTTTTATTTTATTTTATTTATATCTGCAACATATCATATTAAGAGGCTACCATGTGCCACCATCAGATTGGCCATCATTGCCATATCAGCACAAACTAACAATGTTAGTGTGAAGGTATCAACTTGGATGACAAAATACAAATTCAAGTACCAACTAAGTCAAAAAAAAAAAAATAGTACCAATTAGGTACTTTTGGACAAGTTCATGGATCAAGCTAATATTAACTTTAACTTTAGTAGGTTAATTGTTACAAAGATTGAATTAAATAATTAATTCAATTCAAATTATTAACTCATACATTTATATTGGGTGCGACTCAAACTCAGGTTCTCAAAGTTAACATCTCATTGATTTCAAAGATCTAGTTTTAATGATTTAAAAAAAATTAATCTACTACATAAAATATTAAAAACTAATAATAAAGTAATACGAGCAACCCAACCCAATTCAAAGTCCATGAGGGAGATAGGCTTAGTTTCCCAAAGTCCAATCATGAGATCCAAATCCAAGCAGTTGAAGTCAAAACTCAACTTATTCCTTCAAGACTTTATCATGAAGAAATTTCGAGAATAAGAGTTGAAACTTCAAGGTGATGGACTTCGGAGTTTAATACAGAGAGAGGATGAATTAGGAGAGAACAATTTTATTTGTGGGCTGAAAATCTCAATCCATGATGACAAGCCCATTTGGAAGATGTTAACAAGCTTAGGTGTTACACTTGAAGGACCCCAATCAAGCCCACTCGCCTAGCCATGTTACAATCAGTCAACTTGCAGTGCATTTTTGGAAGGGATGTAGACGTTTTTGGGTTGAGATGTCTTCATACTGTTCGAAGATCTATCTCTTAGCTTTGAAACATATTTTGAATCACTCAATTTCGAGGTCGGGAGCTTACGTTAGGATTGTTTTAGTGAAGACTATGCAAGAAGAATTTTTGGACGGGATTATTACGGAAATTACAAATTTCAGACTTTTAATTCGAGTTTAAATCATATTGGATTCGATTTTTAAACTTAATTTATATTACATATGATCTAGATATTGTATTTATTAGGTATGATTATTTAATTATTCTTTTCAAGTTAAATCTGAATCTTCCTTTTTCGAGTTAAATAACTTAAATACGATCTAATATTTTGATTATTTATGTCATCATGATATTAGGTTGTGTTTGTTCTAGGGAAATTGGTAAGAGTGGTTTTATGTTTTCACAAGTTGTGTTTGTTCTGGGGAAATTGGTAAGAGTGGTTTTATGTTTTCACAAGTTTAAAGAGTAGTTAGATGTGATTTCTGGTGTAGGCAGGCTGTTGGATTTTAAGTGTGATGTTGCCGCTGTTGGGGAATTAGGGTGTTTGTGTCGGTTTATAGGTTGATGGAACCATCTACAGCAAATATAAAATTAAGCGCATAAATGATGCAACCATTTGAAGACTCCGTTAAACTCGCCATGATATTACTTTATAGTACGCGTCTGTTTCTTTCCCACCAAATAAGCCATGTGTTCCTTCATATTCTCCAACCCTCTCTTTTATTTCACCAAATATCAACACACTTTGGATTCCACAATAATGTTTCTTAATTATTACCAAATGGAATAGCAAAGCGTCAAACATTTGAAAGTCAACACATCTAGGCTTTTTTAATAATTTCAATATAGACCCTTGTTGTCTTTTTTCGACATATTACTAAAAATTATTTATAGAAAAATAATACGTTTCAACGTATTTAAACTTATGTATTCTTATAATACTCATATCAATTATACTAAAATTTAATCAACAAATAAATAAATTTATCTAGTTGTTAAACATGAAAATGGAAGAATTTAATAACGTGGAAGGAAGTAAACTTTTATAGAAGTCAGAACTATAAAGGTTCGCGTACCCCGTTTCCCTTTGGCTTTTTTTGTTTAGTCAAACAAAATGGCAATGGAGTAGGTGGCTAATACGTAGTGCTAATTAGAATCTTCAAATCCATACCACACCTTCTTTGAATTCCAGTCCTTCCCCCAAAAAAAAATAATTAAATCAAATCAAACAACACATTTAAAAAAAAATTACATAAATCAAATATCCTAAACTTTGCTCAACTGGTAACATATTTCTTCATTAATGACTTAGTTACCATAGGTTATAGAGTCGAGTGGAGTTAAGCCATGTACAAACTCTTTCGTTTGTTCGGACATTATACGGTACTCTCACTCTATAAATCGAACAACGCGGAAACCATCGTCCAACTCCGAGTTGTGATCATGTCTGGCAGATGGTGACAGGCACAGTTGGCTTCTGATCATCGTCGGAAACAGAAGAGCGTTTGATGAATTCCAAGCAATCTGAAATGGCCTCGGAATAAAAAGAATTAGAGTGGCCCAACGATGATCTCAAGCTGCAGCTGTTGGTCAAAGGTACATGGTTGGTCCTGCTACGCCAGCTGCGGCTGCTGTTATTTTTGATAGCCATGATATCGCCACCCATTTTCTTAATTATGGATCGCAAAGCTCGGCCGTATGATGATCTCCATCTACTTATTTGGTTGAACAAATAAAGGAATCTTGCCCTTAGACCTTGAACCGAGAATCTTCTAAGCCTCAAACCTTTGCTTCTCTTCCCAACCCTGGTGTAGCCCATATGACGAAAGCTCATGTTTCTGATCAAGCTATTTAGAACTATTTACACCAACAAAAAATCGCAACCCCTTTAGTGGGGAAGCTTTATATAGAATGTAAAGGTGGGCAGAAGAAGACGTAGTGGTTTCCAAGGGAAAACAATGGTAGCTTTAGACTTTTAGAGCTTTGGGGGTATTACAATTATATCATGAGGAACATTTGTTTTGTAATTGAAAAGTAATTGGGTAGGTAAGTAGGGTCGTTTAGAAGAAAATAGAATTAAAAACCAAAAGAAAAGAATGCATTACAGGTGTCTGTCATTGAATTGGCCATTTGCATTTAATTTATATATATGTTAAGCTTATTATTCCCTGGCGAAAACTGAAAAACAAAATGAGCATTAGACTTTTCATGGTGAGGACAAGAGAAATTTCTGTACACAAATCAGCTACACCTCAATGCCCTTTTCTTTACCATATCTCATCCTACTCTTCATAGTTTTTTAAAAATTTCTATCTCCATCAACCACCGCCTTCCATTTTGGATGCCTCACTTCCTCAATCTCCTAGGTTTATGCTAAACCCACTTTCCAGTGCTTCATTATTTCATGGGTCAAATTCCATTTTTCATTAATGTTTATGGGTCAAAATCTCGAAGTTTATCAATTTTTGTTAAAAAATAGACCGAGGATCTTATAACACGTCTCTTGAGAGGATAATAATTATACTAACTGCTTAATTAAAATGACCTTTAAGAAAGAAGAAGATCTACAAGCATACGAAATTCCTCCAAAGAGATTTCTCTTAGTTTAATTTAATCTTCCTATTTGTTTATTTCTAAAAAAAATACACCACAAAAATTTAATAAAATTACAAGTTCTCAATCACAAGAATTAATAAACAAACAAATAATAAAATTTCCCCAGGTCTAGCTCAAACTAAGTCCAAACAACTCACTAATCACTATTTTTTTTCTTGCCAAAAACAAATCCCTATTATTTATAAAATATTAAAATAGTTCAATGGTCGGTTTTAGACTAACATATATGCATTTTATAAGTAAATTCAAACAAACATATTATTATTAAATAATAATTCGAAGTTGATATGCTTGTTGTTTGAATCATACTAGATCAGCTAAGATATCAGTTTAGAGAGAGTTATTACATCGGTTGACCCACAAACCGGTATAAACTAATTAAATAGGGTTAAAATTTTTAATAATTTATTTAATCAAATTGTAAGCGGTTGAATTGACCGATCGATAGTTTTACCAATTCAACTGTTGGTCCAGTTCTGAAAACCTTAGTTTTCTTAACGTCTCATGTTACAATAGAAACACGCACTGCAATCACCCCAAGTTCTCAATTATCGTAAGAACAATAATTAATTGGATATCCTCCTATTCAATGGTTGGGGATGTTGGTACGTAGGGATAAAAAATAAACTTATGAGAAATTAACTAGTTTTTGAGAATCATAATGCTAAAGTGTTAAAAGTCCCTTCACTAGTTGTGAAAAATTTTTATTTATAGATTTTAGAAAATGGGAATTAAAAAACTAAGGATGGGTTTGGATAGGCGGTAGGGTACGGTACAGTGCGTTTAGCTTACTTTTTGTCTCACATTACAATATAGCAACAGTATCTAATCTCACAGTTATCGCTATTTTCACACTAACAACAAGTAAACACACCGTGCATCCAAACCCACCCTAAGTAGTTAATGTGAGTAATAAAATTAATTTTTGTTACAATGACATTAGAAGTTAAATTTTTAGTAAAAGGATTTGTTTGTTAATGGTGAATAGTGAAGAAGAATTCACTATGTTTTTCAAAGAAGAGGAAAACACTCAATGTTACTGTAACACCCCTCACCCGGTCCGGTTGTCGGACCTGAGTTATCGGATGTTACTACTGTTATCGAAGTAAAACATATAAAATTCATAACCAGTAATTCATTTAAACTCCAATTCACTTATAATTCCATACATAATATGATTTGTAAACAAAATCAAAACTTAATTGAGCTTACGAAAGCTCTAAAATTGACCCGAGTATGAAAAATGATCAAAATGCAAAGTTTTCAAAGTCTAAGTAAAGGTATTGATACTAAGATTCAGAATTGACACCATTTTGGCATTCTGTCAATTTTCAAAATCTAAAACAATTCACTTATTATCGATACCATTATAAAATTATCGATACCCATCCTTAAGGATCAATACTTTATACTGGTATTGATACCAAATTTACATTTTGTCATTTTAAAATACTATTCATTTGGTCATGTAACGATACTTTTATTCTAGGTATCGATACTTTATGCCAAAAAGGTCAAAATCATCACATTTTAGTACTTATTTATGCTCAAACCAAATGATGCCTAAAATGGTGTCTTAGACACAATCAAACATGAATAAAATCATTTATAACATAATACATATACTCATCAAATTATCCTAAATTCAACTAACCAATATGTCATCATTTGGCACCATTTCACAACAATATTTCAAGCAAATCATTCAACCAAATCATACCATTTATACCATTCATATGACTTGATAATTTATAAGCATATACATATAGCATAATACTAATTATAAACATGATCAAGTTGCCATTACTAAAGGTGCTCAGCAACGAGTGAATTTCCAAAACAAACTAGATGTTTCCAAGTAATATGATAAACTCTAGTTACATGCCACATAAAACGATTGAAAATCTACAAATCTGAGTTGAATAGTGTGAGCTTCTTGAAGATCTGATTGGCACGTTTCGAAAATCAAAATCTAAAGGAAAGGAAAACATTGAGTAAGCGTTACGAAACGCTTAGTAAGCTCATGTGTAAATAACAATTAACTTACCTTAAATAACAAGTATGTATGTAAAACTAATATGAATATTCAAGTTTACCTAATTCATCAAAACATAATACAATAAGGTGAGTTATACTCATATTCAAACTAATCCCAAATCATACTTAAGTATACATATAATCAAAATTGTCAAATGATCTTTCACCACGGTATCTTTAAGCATAAACACAATACATCTCATTATGTTTCACTTTTCATATTACTGTATTACCCAATGAAACTCAATAAACAACTCGATTACACAAGTATTAATTCCATCAGAGGTTTAACTGAGCTAAGTATACAATCGTGTCAAGTTACCCGTCCGGGCTAAATCTTTTTATCGATATATCAAATAGCTTGACTAGAGCATGCAAGGTTACCAATCTAGGCTAAACTTTTAAAACAACAATAGATTACCAATATAGGCTAAATTTGTGTCACATGTATCTTCAAGTCCGCAAAAAAAAATTGGAGCTCGGTATAATCGGAAATCAAACAATAGTCATGTGTAAGATACATTTAAGAAGTTTCATCAAGGTAACTTCCATCACTCAAGATCATAGATTTTCCATTTTCTATTGATTCCAAGTCTCACCCCTTTTGTACTAAATAGTAAATAAATCAAAGTTCATTAATATAATAGATATTCACATTAAAATATGAAAAAAGGTTCAAAACATAAATATATCATATGAACCTACCCGTAAAAATTGCTAACGAGTTGAAATGTAGGGACTAATCAATAATTTGAGTCAAATCCCAATCTATATAGTAATTAATTTCAAACTATTAATTCTAAACATTCCAAAAAAACATACTATTATCATATATCAGTTCAATTTCATTTATCGAATATTCCTTCAATTTTTACATTTTATTCATTTTAGCCCCTAAAACCAAAAATGTCATAACTTTCAAAATTGAGCTTGAATTTTGAAATTGATCTTAATTTCATCCTTCTACGGCCTTCTAATATCTAAAATTTCATGTCAAATTCAAAATTATTACACTTTAGTCCCTAGGTTCAAAACTAATAATTTTCACTTTACAAATAAGTCATTTTTCATACTTAAGCTCGAAATCTATCAATTTAACACCAAAAGCTTCAAGATTCACTAATGGCAACTTTTGTGAAATTTAACAATTTTATAAACTAATCCCTGGGCTAGTTAGATCAAGCTCTCGAAATCTCAAAAACATAAAAATCACAAAAAAAAAACCTTAAACTTTCAGGATCAAAATGTTGAAATCCTAAAACTTTTCTTCCTCCTCGTGGAGCTTATGAATTTTCGGTGAAAGAAAGTTTAAGAAGATGCTGCTTTTTTCTTTCTCTCCACTTCCAAATATTGATTTATTTTTTATACCTTAATTTTAAATTTTAACTTTAATTTACTTAAACTTTTGACAACATTAATATATAATTCACATGTTTACCGTCCGCTATACAACCAAATGGTATTTTTCCCATTTTGGTCCTTTAACAATTTAAAATCTATATTAATAAACTTTTACCACTTTTATTATTTAGTCCTTATACCAAAATTAACTATCTAATTAACAAAATTAAAGGACAAAGTTCTAATTAAACTTTATATTGACCTCATAAATATTGAATAATACTATTTACGAATTAACTCGTCAGAAATGGAGTTCTGAAATCACCGTTTTCGACACCAATGAAAAACGAGTTATTACAATTTACATGAAAATGTTAAGAGGAAACATCCCAAAAGTAACCTAAGAATCTTGTCATATTTTGAGGTTACTTCCACTTCTATTTTAGTGAAATTATACCATGTGAAACATATTCTGCGAAACATCTCTTAAAATGCAAAATGAGAGTTGATCCTGAATAAGAATTGTTCGTTTTTTCTTTGCTTGACCAAAATAAAAACTTTAATAAACCCCCAAATGAGAGACTAACCGAAAGGTTAGTAAAACAGAAGCCAATAGCCTGAAGCCTCAACTACACTGCTGCAAAACACAATCACACACCTTACAAAACTAAAGACAACATAAACGAAAGAGAGACACCCAAACCAAGAAACACCCTAATAGTTCCTCTCGAAAACCCAAAGCAATCCACAATAAAACATAGAAAAGGAAATTTTCAGCAAAAAAAACTCCTAAAAAACCAACATTAGACCAATGCAAAAAAAATGCGAACTCGCACACTATAAATATACATGCTCCACCATAACCAGTAAATGCAAAGATCTTCTGCCATTTAGCCTCAACTACATGAAGAGCACAATTCTGATCAATTGCATCAAAGGAGGCTTCCATAATTCATTGTTTCCATTCCAACAACATATATGACACCTAACAATTAGAAACCACCAACAAGTGTTCAACACATATGAGTCTTGCATAACCTTGTCCTCACTGCCAAAACTAAACCAAACACCATCATTAGATATCCATAATCTCAAATTATCCAAAAAAAAAAAATCATCATCTAAAGTTAAATCCATAACATATACCACAAACAAAATTTTAAGAGTCAAAAGAACTTCATCCATCACCTAATCCAAAACCATCATCACCTTACAAGCAAATAATGCAAAAACAAAAATAATAACACCTTTCATGTCGTGACTTCCACCATGAGAAAACTTTCAAACCATTAGCCACTTTAGAGGATCAAAATAATTTCCATGAATACTATGAGCTTTTATAACGTGAGAGTTGTTCTATCTTATTTCAAACAGAAGTTGCTCTCAATGTAAAAGTGTTCTAATTATAAATTGTTTTGTAGTGATGCTTTTGTTGTAAGAGCTTGTTTTAAGTAACGACTCTTCGTAAAAACACAATTATTCTAAATAGAAATTATTCCAAACAATAATTATCTTGAATATAACTATTCTAAATAAAATTTGTTTCGAATTTTAACTATTTTCAACAGTAATTATTCTCAAATGGCAATGATTATTTTGTTACCTTGCATGAAAAATTCTTTGACAAAAACATTTTATGTACAAAATCTAGTGCATATAAAACATATTAGTTTTCTCATATATATAATAAAATATAATAGAGCAGCAGGAGATTACTTTTCTCAAGAATAAAAAGAAAGGAAAAGGTTTTAAAAAACAAGATATTAAAGGGTAATTTTGTCCCTCAACTCATATTTTTACCCAAAATTTTAAAAATGACTCAAAAAGCTTTTAATTATTTCCAAACATCTCAAAAATTATTAATTCTATCAAAACTGAAATTTTCTCATCGGATATATGAATAAAATTATCGAAAAAATCCTGTAAAGAGAACTAAAATTTTTGAGGCTATATATCTTAAATGCCTACTAAATTTTCTAAATTAACTCATTCTACTGATATTGATTAAATACTAATTTTAATTACATTACATTATTAAACATTCATAAAAAAAATGATTTTGCATTATAAAATAACACATCATATTCTTTTATAGTTCAAGTATACGATATCGGTACGAAAGCCCTTCCACTATTTTATGTTGGTTGCTGATTTGCTGGTATCGATACATAGGCAGTCCCAAAACAGGTCTTACTCACTCTTAAGACTTTCCATTTTAAACAATTTTTAAACAGCAAAAGAGGGTATTAACCAAAGATTGACTCGGCAAGGTAATGAAGCAACCGATGGCAAATTCAAGAGTAGAAGGTAGCAGCTCTAAAGGGCTGCAAATGATCTTCAAAATCATAACATCAGCCTTTCTAATGGTAACTAATGAAGCAGCTGCCTTGATAACCAAGTAGCTTGAACAGTCGATGACAATAGCAAGTCCAACTAAATATGAATTCAGAGCTGATCCAACCTTGACTTAATTTCATACCCTTACTCTTACATAAATAAACAAGAAATTAATTTGAGTGTGCATAAGCATCTTTCTCATTTTGGTTTTAGTTAAACATTATTTTTAAAAAGTTTAATTTAAAATTTAAATATTTAATATTATTGTCAAATATATTTTTAAATAAAAAATAAATTTTTAAAGCGGATGGAACTCGATTGGCATGTGCATTGTTACCAATGCAGGAGGAAGTGAGTTCATTATACTAAAACGTATTATTGGGTGGAGGAGGAGAAGCTACAAATAATTATAACCATTATGTCAAAAAGAACAAAAATGATATCAACCTAAAATAACAGTGAATTAACTCGACTTCCATGGCATTCATACATCATAGACTTTGACATCTTATAACGGGGCATATTAGTTGTCCAAATTTGACTTCAACTCCCCAAGTAAAGGGTCACATCCCATGTTTCGTCCGTCACCAGCTTTGATCCTTCCTTCAATCTGTTATTACAATAATATCTTTTAGTAGTGTACCCTTCAACCTTGATACTCCGTTAGGAAAGACGAATGGCAACTGCTGATCCAAACTTCATCCACTTATCCTCACCTCAAAAGGAAAATGGTGTCTCAGAGTCTCCAGGACAGCTTGATGCAGGAGCTCTTTTCGTCCTCAAATCACGAGGTCACTTTTTACTTTATTACCCTGAATTTCGATTCCCATGCTCATCTAAAACATCATGTTTTGGTTGTAGGTTCTTGGTTGCACTCTGGGTATCACTTGACCACCTCAATTGTTGGCCCTGTTATTTTTAGTTTCCCCTTTGCTCTGTCCTTACTAGGCTGGGCACCTGGACTTCTCATCACTACTCTTCAAGCTCTCATCACTTTTTACTCCTACAACCTTCTCTCTGTGATATTGGACCATCATGCTCAGCTTGGGAAGCGACAACTTCGTTTTAGGGACATGGCCAGAGACATTCTTGGTGAGTAGTCTTTGACTGAATTCAAGATTAAATGGTACCAGTTTCGTGATAAGGACCCCTATATGTAGCATGTCCTCGATTCAGATCTGGCAAGGCACACCTAGTGACAAAGCCTTGAGGGGTCAGTAGGTACCCCAACCCCAAGAAAATAATATCCATGAAAATATAGAGTATCTTGCATTGCCGCTCGTCTGGTGGAGGGATTAAATCTCTTCTTCTATATTATTACTTGAAAAACCAGATTTTTTCCTGCTGCTTTGCATGCACAGATACACCATGTTGCCTAGGCGTGTCTTTTTCTGAACCTTCTGTCTGGGGCAATATATATATGTATATAATGGTTTTAGTAGCTATACGTTTAGTGCCCTCGGCAACACCGGGACAAACCGTTGTTATTAACCAATTGAGTGAGTTGGCAGGACCTAGATGGGGCAAATACTTTGTTGGTCCACTTCAAATTGCAATATGCTATGGTGCTGTTATTGGTTGTATTCTTCTTGGAGGACAAAGTCTTAAAGTCAGTTTCTCCATTCTGCCTCACTAACCATTAATTTGTGCCTTATCACTTATGTATTCTAGTGTGATATCTGCAGTTCATTTACTTGCTCTACAATCCAAGTGGGAAAATGCAGCTATACCAGTTTATAACTATCTTTGGAACCGTACCACTATTCTTGGCACAGATACCATCCTTTCATTCGCTAAGACATATCAACCTTGCCTCTCTACTCCTTGTTCTTGCTTACAGCGCATGCATCGTTGCTGGTTCAATACACATAGGTCAGAAATCCGTATAATTAATCGGATGCAATGAGTCTCCATCTAATCGATCTATTGTGTTTACAGTGGTCTATGTTGACAGGTAATTCCAGGAATGCACCTAACAAGGACTATTCAATAAAGGGATCAAAAGAAAACAGCATTCTTGGTGCCATCAATGGTATTTCAATCATCGCCACCACCTATGGTTGTGGAATTATCCCAGAAATACAGGTACTGTTCCATTCACTTTGCAAATTGTTATATATGCTTTATGTTGAGTTTTAATAATAAAATGTTTGTTGTAGGCAACTATAGCTCCCCCAGTGAAGGGGAAGATGTTCAAAGGTTTATGTGTGTGTTTTGGTGTGATAGTTAGCACATATTTCAGTGTGGCAATCTCTGGGTATTGGGCATTTGGCAATCAATCTCAACCATCAATTCTTTCAAATTTTATGGATGAAAACAGACCATTACTGCCTTCTTGGTTTCTATTGCTCACCAACATCTTCACTCTTATGCAACTGGTTACAATCACTGTGGTAAGAACTCTTCATTTGTGGAACTCTGGAATTGGTCTACTCAATACTTTCTAAAATCATTCTAAGGATTTCATTTTGGTCTATTGGTAGAGTGTTTAGTTCTAATAGATGTCAAGGATCAAACTTTGACCTACTAAGAATCAAAGGATGCCTTTTAAGCTCTGAAATTCGTTGCCCATTTACAGATGGTTAAAAACCTTCCATCTATGAACCATGCCCCTCCCTCAATAATGTCCCAGTTTAACCAAGAAGAAATCATGTCCCAGGTCTATAGGCTGCCAGATTTGACTTAGCTTGAAGGAAAGAAATTTGAAGCCTGTTATTTTCCCCAACACCTTAATGATTAAAGTGTTTCTTTACTTGCCTCTTATTGCTTCTTTTTCCTCCTTGGAAAGTTGGATGTTGATCATTCCTCATTTTCCATATCTTCTGTTTCCTTATCGAAACTGCTGTGTGATGAGTGACCATGTCCTGTTCCCAGGAGTGGTTCTCGGTCAGGGAGGCACCGGAACATGTCCCTTGTTTAGTTTGGTTACATCAGCCTATTTGAACAAATATTCATGCATTTTCTTGACCATTGTCCATTTCAGATTTACTTGCAACCCACAAATGAAGTATTTGAAAAATGGTTTGCAAACCCAAAGATGGATCAGTTCTCTGCACGTAACGTGATGCCAAGATTGATTTTAAGATCGCTGTCAGTGATAATTGGCACTACATTGGCTGCAATGTTCCCTTTCTTTGGTGATATTATGGCATTGTTTGGAGCATTTGGGGTTATCCCTCTAGACTTTATTTTGCCCATGGTTTTATATAATCTCACTTTCAAGCCATCAAGACAGAGCATCGTATTCTGGGCAAACACATTGATAGCAGTAGCATCATCAGCATTAGTGGCAATGGGAGCTTTAGCTTCAGTTAGACAGATAATTCTTGATGCCAAGACATATAATTTGTTTGCTAACGTGTAACAATAGTAGATAATAAACTAGCCACATTACCTGCTACTACACCTTATATTGCTAAAAAACAAGAAGATCAATCTTGAAATCCCAAATGTATTTTTGATATGATGTGTAACGTGATGCCAAGTCCTTGCTTCTTGGCTGCTATTTGTGGGTATTTTGACCTTATCTTGGACCTCTTCTTCCATAGCCAAAGTCATGAATCTGAAATGTTCTTTGTATGCTAAGTGTCATGTATTGAGCATATCTCAGCAATCTTGAATGGTTTGTCCTTTGATTTTGAGTCTATTGCTGCACCCATATGATGTTGATACTATGGCATCCATGCTCATTGACATGGGAACAAGGCAAAAATCAGTGATGATGTCAAATGTAATCAATGATAATATGGCAGCCAAGTTATATGCTCCTGGTGGTCAGTCAGCCAATTTGATCATGCACAGCCATAATCAATTTTAGACAAGTGGAGGCCGAGGAGGATTTGGATCTAACATAAGACTACTGTAACATCCCGTGCTCGGTTTGGAGACTTGACCAGGTGGGGGATGCTACATTTGCTGGTGAAGAGCTACAGACAAATTAGAGAGTCAAACTAATCAAAACTGGGTCTCAAACTCTATCCGAATCCACCCGAAGCTTGAGAGTCAGCATAAGCCTATATCAAACATTTTCGACTCAAGTTTATACTTATAGGAACAACACATTTGGGTATCTAAGCTACATATAACGAGGCGTGTGATGTTGGTGCTCTTAAGCCTGCGGTCAGATCGGGTGTCCAATGAGTTCCACCAGTAGGTAACAACGTTAAATTCAGTGTTGACGGATCGGCTCAGGGTAAACCGGGTCCAGCAGGTTGTGTAGGAGTCCTAATAGATGCTAAGGGCCATGTCAAAGGTGTTTTTTCAGGATCAGCCGGTATTGGTTGCTTTTTGCTTCTTCTCAATGGCTGCATTCTATTTTGCTGGTGATTGAATGAGATTCAATCAGAGTTGTAAACAAATATGATACACACACTAAACATATTATATTAATCTTGGCATTCATGTTCAAAGGTATCAATTTTTATCAATACAATAACTAGAATTTATGTCATAAAATCTGGTTAGCCAACATAATGATATTCAAGTAAAAAGACACCCTGTATTTATTGATGATATAAATAAGAAAACATGTTTATGAGATAGATTATGGAGGTGGAAGGTGGGAAAGATCAGCAAAGCCGGAGACAATCGTCTTTTTGATACCAACATTGCTTTTTGGGGTCGCCCAAGCAGCACCAACAGGCAACATTGGGGGTGCATTCAGGGTGCAGGATACATGGTCCAAGCTTTATGCCCGTTTCAACCATACTACGGCCTGTGTTTTAAACACCAATATTAATAATTAAATAGAATAAATCATGGGAAAGATTGGTTTAGTTGACTTACATTCATGTACAACTACCAAGGAAGTAAATAAAATGAAAATAAGAGCCATGAACTTGAGATTTCTCGTCATATTTTTTTCAATATACAACTACAAGGAAGGATCAATTCATTTATAGTGATATGGACTAGAATGGTAAGATTACAAAATCCCATAAATATGTGCAAAAAATCCTTTATTACCATAATTCACACTCACTACCACATACTTGTTAATAAATTGGATTATATCATCAAATCAAGGTGATTGTTTCTAGGTTGGTTTAGTTTTTGAAATTTTTAAATTGATTTTTTATTTTTTTGAAAAAAAAGTTATTGAAAAAAAATATATTTTGCATTTATATGAGTTTAAAACAAAGTCAATTATTTTAAGATTTAAAATTTCTTGTCGATTGAGACTTAACTCGATTAGCATGAATATTGTTGTCGATGCAAGAGAACGTGGGCTTGAGTACACTAAAGCATATTATTCTCCTATTTATGAGTTTGGGAGGGGCTATAGATAATTTAAGCATTATGTTAAAAAGAATAGATACGATCAAAATTTCCTTTTTTTTATTACAATTATCTAATATAGTAATCTTTTTTGTTATTTGTATATTTATGGTCCCGAAGTATAATATCTTGAGTTGCGCATATATTGGATTGGACCGAGTTAAGTTAAAAAAGGGTTAAACTATTTCAAAAACAAAAACTAGTCAACGATAACCCTCCATGGATTCACCTATATAAGCCGCAACTAAAGTTGCAAAAATAAGAGCTTGAATCCCACTTGTAAATAATCCAAGCAACACGACAGGTATAGAGACGATTGAAGGTACTAAAGAAACAATAACAACAACTGCTAATTCGTCAGCTAATATATTCCTGAAAAGCCGAAAACTAAATGATAAGGGTTTTGTGAAATCCTCTAAAATGTTAATAGGTAAAAGAATTGAAGTGGGTTGAATCTATAACGAAATTGTTCAAAAAAATTATTTAAAAACTCTTATTTTCAACTTTTCCGATCACGTATTTTTATTTTTCAAAAATCATTTTCGTGAATTTTGTTTCATGAAACCAAACGAATACATTTACTTTCTAGACATATTATTTCCTTTATTTTTTTAATTGTTTTTACTTTGGTAGCAAAGCTTACATTGATCTCGCTAATTTTAACAAGGATAAAGTTTTTTTTAAAAAAAAAGATAAATATCAAATTTATATATCAACTTTAGTTAATTTGTAATTTGATATATAGATTATATTTTTGGTGTAATTATACATATGAAACTTTAATTGGGGTTCATATATATATATATGAAATTTTAATTTTAATTTAATTATACACATTTTAAAAAAATAAATGAATGCATTTATTTTCATGTTGAATTAATATAATTGTTTGTATATACAATACATCAACGTAAAATGATATTAACTCAATAATTTTGTTAGTGATTTGTGAAAATTGAATCAAATCATAATTTCATGTATAAAATTATACAAAATCAAAGTTCATATATGACATTACATATTAAATCAAAATTCATATATAATTTTTATATTTATCTATTTTAACCCTTAATATTTTTCCAAGTTAACACCTTATGTTTTTCTTTTGTCCGAATTAATAGTTGAACTTGTTTTCTATTACACAAATATATCCAAAACATTAACTTGATTTATATTTTAATGAGACCGCCACTAACCTCTTATAAATTGACATATGTCTTATTTATTAAATTAAAATAAGAATTCATTAAATATAAAAATGTAAAAATATTTTATAATACAAGAAGAAATGATAAAATTACACTATTTTTCTCCTTAAACCTCATCTCTTGTGAAAAAGAAAAAAAAAAGGCAAAACCCTTCGATCAATAGCTCTCATATGCTACAATTTAAAAAGTATATATAGAGAATTCGGTGTCAGGGTATTTATCACCTCAAATGTGATTTGAATTCAAATTGTATTAATCGCATTGTTGTTAAAACTTTACATTCTTATTATAATTGAATAAAAAAATATATAAGGAGACCTATAAGTCCCTTAGTTTGAAACCCTCAAAAATCAACTAATTAGTTTATGATGGTAATTAGAGGGTTGGTGAAACAGAATCCATAACTAGTGTCGACTAAATTTGAGGTTTTACAAAAGTGAAGAAGTAGAAAAAAAAATCTAATAAAAATTTTAATTTTCTTTTTAGTCCTTCAATTCTAGATATGATCATGGGTTGAGTTAAGTTTGGGTTAGGTCACTCTAAAATTTTACGTCTATTTTTAGGTTTAGTTTGAAAAATAAGCCTAAAATTTTGCCTAAGTCTAGGTCGATTAAAATGCTAAACCTAAATCAACCCACTTGTCCATATTAAATTTTTAGATTATTATTTTTATATAAAAACTAATTTAATATATATAATACATCAAGTATACTAAAAATATTAAAATAAATGTTTCTAAAAATTTTAAAATACATTAAAAAATTTATACTTAAATAACACTAATATAGTTGCAATAGTAACAAAATTAACAATAAAGTAAGAGTTATATAATATCCAAACAATAACAATAAAAAAAAGTAGCAATATAATAGCCAAATGACATATAAACAACTGATTTAGGCTAGGCCAAGCCCAAGCAAAAAAAATCTTACCCGACGCTCGGTCTGTTTTGAAAATGAGCATTATTTTTTATCCAAAGTCATTTTTTCAGCCTATAATTTTTCTCAAACCCTCTTACTTTTCAGGCAGACTAGCTCTTAAAAAAATTTAAAAATCAATTGAGCCCTTAAAGAAAAATTGTATCCAAATTGAGCTCTTATTACACACAACAGAGAAATCAATTAAGTCCTTCTATTAACAGTTTTTGTTGTTGACTAATTTGATCGTTAACGGATGTAACATGGTTGACGGAAGCAACGAGAAACTAATATGTGACATCCATGTAGACAAGTGTGTTGACGTGACATATCATCTCAACATATATTTAAAAATAAAAATCTAAAAATAAATATAAATTTACCCTCATTTATATTAACTATAAATTAAAATTTACAAATAATTTATATTAATTATTTAAAAATATTTAAATTTTATATTCTATATATCATAATATTTTTTTAATTATATGTGAATATTTGGTAATACCAAAATAACAATAGCATGACATAATAATAATAATAATAATAATAATAATAATAATAATAATAATAACTAGAAATTTATCACATGCATATGAGTATGGAAACTATAGATTTAAAACACATATGTGTGTTTAAAAATAACACACAATAAATAATAAGCCGTAAGGTTTGAAACTAATTAATCATAATAGCACATGAAATATGTACAATATTAAAATAAAAATTAAATTGTGAGTTAAACAAAATTTAAACACATAAATACATCATATTAATAATACTAAATGTATTACAATTCTTTATAAAGTATATTAAATAAAATTTTTAGTTTAGTAGTAAATTAAATATTTTCTCAATCCAATTTACACGGGTTCAAATTTCACCATATGCATATTTTTATTTATTTTATTAAAATAAAAAGATTAAAATACCATCAAATAATATAACTTATTTTAATTACGAAAAGACATTTCTATAATTTTTCTAAATGAGTTGGTGACCCGATTGAGGGTGACACTAACTCAGTAAAACATAATAACGACCACGACTACATGTGAAAATAAAGATTGTGAAAATAAAATACTTCACATCTAGTCCTATAATTTTACTAAAATTTATGTTTATGTACTTTTTACTCGGTAAACTACTTTAATTTTATAAAATATATGAAAGGGTGCAAAGTTACTTTAATTTTACATCACTACAAGTAAATTCTCTCCACATTTTTTTATATATTATAATATAAGACTTTGAGTTTATATATTCCATAAATTGCATAATATTAATTATTTAATAATTCAATTTTAATATTTTGAGTTTAAATACATTATTAAAAATTATTAAAAATAAAACTTATAAAATCTAATTCAACCCTCAACTCAAATCGATTTTTTATCCCAATTCAAAGTGGTTCACAATGTAACCAGTTCAACCCATTTGTCCAAACTAACGGACCAATCGATTCTTGAACCAATTGATCGATTTGATTCGATCCAGTTCTAACATTTATGCTTTTAAGAAACAAGATTTGGTTTACAGTTCAATTGATTCAACCCTTTTATTCATGCTAACAACCCTTTTATTCATGCTAACATACCAATCGATTCCCGGTGTAATTGATTGATCTGGTCCAATCCGGTTCAAGATTCAAATTACTCCCCAAATTTCCAAACAAAACATGAGAAAATCTAGACAAGATAGGGGGAAATCCGAAATCAGAAATGGTAGATGAAAGACATTTATCCAACTATATATAGGATTGATTTGACACAGTATCAAATATAAACCCCCTAAACAAAATACCATTCAACAAAAAGCAAAACCCAGGCTGCTTAGGGACAATCCAAATTAAGAGTGCCAAATCCAAAGTTAAATTTATTCGCAACGATCCAAAATGAAGCTAAGTTTCTAAAAACCATGTTTACGTTTTATCATCAAGCTTGAAAGAGTCAGAGAAGTGAAGGATTATAACCCCCACCAGAAACAACAAATTTAACTTAATATATCCTTAGGGCTATAAGTTTTAAGAAACCTCCATTTTGGTCGCCGGAGATTCTGCACCGGACGTAGAAGCTTCCCTTGCAGAAGGACTAGTAAACCTCCACAGCACAATCTGGAAAACATTCAATACAAATTGTTAATAACTAAATGTTTAATATAGTAATTCCAACAACTTTTATAAGTATAACCCAGATTAGCCAATTGAGTCTTAGTTCAATTGATATAAGTATTATTGTCAATACAAGAGGATGTAGGTTTAAGTACGCTAAAATATATTATCCTCCTATTTATAGATTGAGGAAGGACTATAAATAGTTCTAGGCATTATGTCAAAAAAGAGTAGATATAATCAGAATGTATAATGAGATTATTCAAATATATATATATATATATATAAAACTTAGATTATGTATTACACTTTCATCATTAATACTTCTCAACAATCAAGACTTCACTCCAACTTTACAGCAATCGTCTATGTTCACATTTGTACAAAATTATATTAAGGATTTAGGATTGAAGGTATTTTAATAATAGAAATAAAATAAATAATATTCTTACATTTATATGAATTTGAACTAGGGTAACAAATTTACTATTTAAAACTTTTTTTCAATTTTACAAAATATTTTTAGTGAAAACAATGAATTTTTTCATTGTTTTTTAATTGTCACATATTTTCATTTTCTAAAAATCATTTTTAAAATTTTTAGCTATACGCTCTTTTTCAATATTTTCCATTTTCTAAAAAAATGTAAACCAAATGGAACCTAAAATTTCCTCTGAAGGGAACAAAATTTCTCTTTGGACGTAATAAAAGCTCATATTGGACAACCCATATAATGCTTCACTAAATAAAGAGGATTTTCTTTTTTCCTTCTGTTATGCTTAAACTACAATAATGTTACTAAATTTCTATATTAACCAAATTAATCCTTCTCAAAAAAAAAATTGAAGCAATTTAATCTCCACCTATTTAAAAAATGAGCAACTAAAGACAACTAATCAAGACAGTTAATGTTTTCAGTCAAATGTACATAAATTTAATTGATATAATAAAACTAAGCTCTAAATACTTGCATATTTAGTCAATTTGATCCTAATCTAAAAAATTATCTGAAAAATTGTATAAAATTTTTAAAAATATAAAAATTTTAAAAGAATATATAAAAAAATTTAGCTTCAAGAACATATAAGATATACAAAATGAGTAAACTTTTAGAGCTAAATTTATTATTATAGCAATCAAAACTATGTGAAATTTGACTAAAAACATTAATCATGTGATTAGTTGTCCTTGTATGCTCAATTTTGAAATTGTCAAAGATTAAATTACTATATTTTTTAAAGTAACCAATTTGCTCAATATCGAAATTGGAATGGATCAGAGAGATTTTTTTACCAATAATCTAAGATCTACTTAAACTTAGGCAACATTTATAAATTTTGTCAATTTAGCCCTTATTCTTTTTTTAACTAAATTTAACCATTAACCTTTAAAGAAAGAGTCAAATCACTTCACTTTAATAGAAAAGTTGATTAAACATTAATTTTTTACCATGTTGGTATGACAACCCATATGAAAGTCCACGCGTATTTTATGTTGATATGACACCATTTATCTCGTATGCCCAACAATTAAAAAGTCTAAATGTCCAATACATATATATAAAGTTCATAAAAGTTCAAAAAAAAATAATATAAAGTACAAGTAGATTATCATGCAGGTTGTCATGTTTAAAAATTTAACCTTTTAGTATATAAATCTATTAAAAAACAGCAATTTAACTCTTTTTAAAAAGTTGGTTAAATTTTGACTCTTTTTAAAAGGTTGATGGCCTAATTTAGCTAAAAATAATAATAAATAGCCAATTTAACAAAAAGATATAAACATTGAATTCTAAATTTATCACTATACCTTAAATTTATTCACACAAGACTGAATTTCCTACGGCTGATATAATAAACCGACAGGGAAATCAAGTCCTTACTTGAACATTAGTTTTTGCTATCAAAGGGCCAGAAACATAGCCCCCGAACACAGAATCATTTTTGGATGCCAAAGTGATCAGAATTCCATAACCATTACTGCGACCAAGGTTTAAGGGCATGGAGACATGCCCTGTCAGGGATACTATTTCATATGATCCCTGCAAGGGAAATGAAGAAATTGTCAGCGCCAGAAGTCATCAGATAAGCGACACGGTGCTTTGAGGGATAAAGCAAAACTGTGGGTATGAGAATTTAGAAGCCTCGCTATCTCCAACAAAGATTGTGTAAGCAAGTCTAGAAGATGATAAAGATTAAAACAGAACTGAAAAAAATAAATAAAGAAGTGGAATCATATCTATCATTTCTCTCATAATCTGTAACATTAGTTCAAAAAAGGCCATGAAAATAATAGGAAGTAATTTGGTCTATGAAAAGGAAAAGGAAAAAAAAAAAAAAAAGAGGAAACAGTTAAATTAAAACATTTTCCCATGAAGAGTAAGAAAGACAAAGATGAAGTGCAAGAATAAAGGCCTACTTAAATACCACTGCCAACTAATGTGCAGTTACATTATGTTTGTTAGCGAGAAGCATTAGTATTAATACTGGTAGAAGCCATTGCATTGTATCATTTACTGGAGAAAATGACATATGACAAGTGGATCCTGAACTAGTTATCAGCAAAAAAATACACACAACTTAGCTCTTTCCAGACCAAGAAAGACAAGCAATTTCTCATGTCTCAAGTTTAATGCTATGCCACTGCAAGTCAACTGCATTGTTCTGGCTGACTAGTCTAAAGGAGTATTACAAGTGCATCATGATAAAAAGAAATCCTGGGTACTCGTTAAAAATAAGATAATCCAATGTGCTAGCCAATCACTTGTTATATCAAGAACACTTGCAAACATAAAGATACAACATTTTATCACAAAATGCTCTGCTAGAAGCATGGTCTAAGCACCATAAAATAAGGCAGGCCAACAGAACGCCTATAGTAAACAAACGGTAACTCGATTGACAAATATCACTTTCTATAATTTCTTCTCACACCCTTCCCGGATACATTAAATTTTTTTTCTTTACTCCATTTGTCAGCTAGATATAATTGGCTTCAGTAGAAAGAAGAAATTTTGAAATATTTCTAATATTGGTTTTAAATAGTGTTGCCTTCATCATGGCATATAAAAATGTAAGAAGCTGCAGTCGCGAAAAACAATTCAAAATGTGCAAGGATTTTGAAGTGAATAGGCAACATTCTCAAAAGCAATTAAATGCACAAAACTTGTAGTGAAACATAGCTCATTTTTAGGGCTTGTTTAAACAAAAAATTATTACATAAATATCACAAAGAGACAGAAAACAAAATGCCAGATATGACTCACACAAGAAGATAGTTCAAATAATACCCTATTAAACCCTTAAAAATGCCTTAATGTGCTTAGTATTAGGGTTACCCTTAGCCAGGCTAGTGGCACCAAATAAACACACTTATGAACAGTTTAAAATAAAATACCTCACTTTAAAAAAAAAAAAAAAAAACTCACCATGAATACTACTTTAATAACAGCATAAATTTGAAATCAAGTGTTTCGAATCTAGGCTACATTCCTTACATTATTCTTTCTACCCCTCCCTATTACAATGTTAGGTTTTCCTTTCTCTCTCCCCATTCAATATGACTAAAGAGCATCTATGAATTCTTATATGCAGGTGTTTCCCTATAAGAGAGAAAAAATAGAACTTTGTAATGCCTAACATACTACATGCCCTGTCATGAAATCAAGCAAAAGATGGAGTTAAAACAGTGTAGAAACATTACAAATGTTACAATATCTGAACCACAAAATCCAATCAAGACTAGTTGATGGTTTCTAATTAGCCCTCATCAATATTAAACTAGATGGGAAGGTGCCAGTGAGCTTAGTTCCTAAATTCTTTGGTGGCTTACCAAAGAACTGAAATTGAATCCTGCTTTATCAGCGATAGATAGGTTTCCTAAAATGTATGGCCCAACAATTGTACCAAACGAACATTACAACTGGCATGGGAACCCCAAATACACGTGCACTAACCGTAGGGCTTTAGGCTTGATGGTCAATCACCCAGCCCAAAAGGAGTGGGCAGCTGCAAATTTAGACTCAATGCACCTTCCTTAGATGATGCATAGCATCGAAAAGAGAGAAAAATTAAATTAAATAAGAGGAAGAAAAAAAGTAACAGAAATTTGTATTGAAATACCAGTCAAATTAAAAATAGAGAGCAAGGGAAAAAGAAAAGGTTGAAAAATTATAGGAAAATAGTTTTAAACATACAAAACTTTTGGTTATGGTGAAGCGAGTAAAACAAGATGGGGGTAGAACAGCAAAACCAAGTTGGTGAGCAACTCTTTTTTTTTTTTTTTTGGGGTGGGGGAGACTAACTAGTTAGCAAGAAAATTATTGAAATCCTGCAAGTAATCCAAACCGGCATCAATCTAATACTTTGCCTCAATAGACTAGCATAGACACAAATCACCATCCAATTATCTTAAGTTTAAAACAATAACATAATTGAAACTTATCGCCAAGGAAAGCCTATTGATTAATTCAATCAAACAATAAATACACAAACAAAATATTTACTTGGCCGGAATTCATTCATTTACACCTCCACTTACCACTAACTAGTGATACACATAAAAGAAGACAACTACAGTATCACATAAGAAAAATATAAAGCACTTGATGAAAGACCTTGGCGAAAGAAATTAGTTGTTAATGTGCATAAACTCAAATGCATAAATACAGTATTAGTACGAGAATCTACAGTGAAATGGTATGATTTGAGATCTCACCTCATGTGTAGAAGCTGTACCACATTCAAGAATGCTAGCACAAGCAACACATCCGGCAGCAGAAGCAATGTAACAGTTACAAGAACAACTCTCAACAAATGAAGTTATTTTTGAGATTATGTCCTGCAAGCATAAAAAATTGTCGTCATCATTTTCGTAAATAACCTTGATCTAATAGAAAATTACATACAAAATTACCATAAATCTTAATAAGTAAAAAAATTAAAAAAATTTCTTAATATGATAGCGTTAAAAGTAAAGTAGCCTTATACATGACTTACCTCCCCAGAACAGACAATCAATGAACAAGGAACAAAATCTCCCCCAATTTTGTTCAGATCGAAACACTCTGCAAATATGATAATCCATGTGTGAAAATAACAATTAGACCATGTTAATCGTAACTTAAAAAGTCAAAATTAACAATATGTATGCCAGTAATTCTAACATCTGAATCTTTTTATTTTCTTAGTATAGTCTCACCAAGAAATGGATTAAATTTGTAGTGGTTCATGTTAATCCTTATCTAAATAAATATGCTTAGTCTAAGCCAGAATCTAATTTACCTTCATTTGAAAAGTATTCAGTGGGGCTGCGATGGAAAGATTCAGAGGTTGATAACTTTTCATTACAAAGAACAAGTTTCCTCGGGATTCCCTTTCTCTTCCTTTTCCTAGCAATCAACCTCTCTTGCTCCTTTTCCCTTTGGTCCTCATCCATGCCAAAAAGTGCAGCCAACATACTCTCCCTATCCTCCATAAAAATCTATGCTTCTGTAATACACAGATAAACTATATGGTTAAGAGAAAAGAAAAGAAAGAACAAACAGAAGACAAAAAAGTTATCACATTTACCAATAAAGAAAACCAGAGAATATCTTAAACACCTGATTCTTTTAGGTTAAAATACTTGTGAATGTACTTATAGGTGGGCGTATCCAATAGCACCACTACAGTCAGACATACAGAAATGGCATATCTGGCAATGCTTGTTTCCGAAAAACCAGTAACATTCCAGATTGCATTTTTATTGAACATCTACTGATGTATAAGACAGTGAAATTAGAAATTTCTGTTTCTGATATGTCTCATTATTTAAAATACAAAAGGACTTATTAAGCATATCTTACCTATAATGTCAAGATAAGCATGTAATCTATCTTGAATTTTTCAATTGGAAAATGTCTTAATGTTTTTTTTTCTGCATCAACTTTATTCATTTTAAATTCGATAAACTGAAAATAATCATAGAAATAAAACTTGAACATGTTTACGGAAGACATAATAACTCAGCAACAGCAAATATATGGTAACATATTGAGATAAAAGGTTTAAAAGGGAGAATTCTTTACCAGCCCCATATCCGTTACGTTTTGGATTCAGGTGCTTTATAGTTAGCAAAAACAACTATTCGTCCAATCAGTGTCAAGAAAGGCATTACAAATCAATGTGCAAACTTTCCACCATTCATATTGCTCAACGTGGACAAGTTGAGTAATTACAGTGTCACCTAAATTAGGTAAAATGTTAGCAAATGAGTCAGTGCCAATCAGACATCTTAATGGTAAACAAAATCTGCAATTGCGACTTATATCTCTGCATACGTAGTGATAAATATTCTGATACCTTCCAATATTGGAAGAAAAATAAAATGATTAAAAAATATATTAACCTACACAACAAGAAAAGAAATGGAAGGGCAAGATACAAAACTATTTAGTACTGTTTACGCAGATGGATGTTCTTTTCCTGCAAATTTTACCTTGGAATTAGGACTTCACTATCAATTTTCTAAATTTTGATGTCAGGAGTCCTATTGGACATTGTTAAATAGAGTCAAGGGACAGAGACAAAACTTCACAAAAGTAAACTGGCATAATTTAACATTACTAACCAAATCAACTCAACTAAGCTCAACCTAACATGAATCCTTTCCATTCACTCCATCCCGGATTCTCTAAAAGGTATTGAGAAATTCAGTCCTTCCTAGTTACATAATACCATGTACTATGCTCTTCTTCCCTTCAAAATGTATCAAATAATCCTCCATCCAAACCATCTTTTAACATTTTCACCCCAAATGTCCATATGTTAACTTCATCATTTTTGCTTTGCTGCCCCCTCCCCCCCGACACCAACACCATCAGCATCACCACTACCATGTGTCCACATGTGCATGCATATAGAAGCACAAAAATGCATTTGAATAATGGCACAAAATGTTTAAATTTCTTTTCTAGTCTCTCACTATTTACTCCATAAAATGCTTCAATTTCACTACAAAAGGAGAAGCATTTTAGTTTGAGTTTCTGATATCCCAAATTCCACTGAACTGTCATTTTAATTGTATCCCCAATTGAAAATATCTTTAAATAGCTAGAAATAATCAAAAAATGATGAGGTCGGAAGAACGGTTGATTAAATCCAAGTCCCAGCTGTGTTCATACCTTGAAGTAATCCACCAGGATAATTTTGTAGGACTATAGGAATAAAATTTCCCATTTCATGATAATTCAAATTAGAAGTTATGAATAGGAACTGCACTTAGTTCATTTTTCCCCTTGTCTATAGCTACACAATTATCACTACAATAAATAAGACAATTACACACATTGCGGTACAAATGTCACCATAATTACCTATTTGCCTATCGTAGTCATGAAGAAGTAATGAAGATACTATCAGAGAACACTCACATTCTGAATTGAAAATATTCAATTAGAGAACTTAGGGCTTAGTCTAAATGGTTCACCAACATCCTTTAGGAGATGGACTCAGTAAGTCAGAAGTTCGATCCCTGGCATTTACAAATTCCCCTTTCCTAGTTCCTCCTAGGCCTTGGCATCCTTTTGTGCCAAAAGAAAATATGTGGATTTTAACCAAACATAATCAGTATTTCTAACAAATGGGTAGAAGATAACTAAAATAACAATATACTATATAATTTTCTTTATAGAAATGCACATTCAATTGTGAAAATAGGTTTCTACCTGCTTTTGTAATTGACAGCAAGCTCACTATAATCAGAATCTATTGCCCTCCAATATACTTATATAACCATTCATATGTCCAAAATTTATGACTTTGGGTTCCATGACTGCGAATTATAGAGATAAAGGTTGTGCAGAAAAGTAATAGTAAAACTACACACACACACACACACAAAGCTTGCAAGCAGCTTTTTCTTTTTCTTTTTTTTTTTAAACATTCAATGGAATTTACAAGTTCATAAGAAGTATTCTTCTTCAAATAATAGGTTTGAAGAAAAGTAAATTAATAGTGCCCAATTTTTAACTATTATTTTTCTTTTAAGTAACTTTTGCCACAAAGTTGGTAGGCATTTAAAAGCAATTCAGCAGCATCTTTCTTCGTTATATTAGCACAAATGATCGAAATTCAAAGAGAAAAGAAAACCTAAGATTAAAAAAAAAAAAAAACGTAATTCCTGACTAACAGTTTCAATGAGAATTCAAGCTGGCATTTTAAAAGAAAAACTAATATATTTATTTCGAAGTGAATTACCGTAAAAATGCAGAGAAAAATGGGAGATTCAGACTGGAATCCTTCATTTTAACTGAGCAGAAAAGATTTTTGTTTTTCTTGCTCTTTTTGCCCCAGTTGTACCAGGAATATATTTACGCTTAAATAAACTACTCTTATGCACGCCATTAATAAAAAACTAAGGCTAAACACTTTTATTAAGTATTAATTACCATTAAGGATATTATGGTAAACACGAGTCACAAGTTAATTTATTATTTTAAATGAAAATTTTAAGTTAAATTATATAATTGATTTTTTTTTTGTTTTGAGTAATTTAATTTTTTTTATGTTCTTTTAACCTAAATTATCTTAAATTTTTAATATTACAACATGTTAACGTAAGTAATTAAAATGTAATATAAAAAAACAAAATTCATCATTTTAATAATTTATCCAATAACTAATTATGCCACACAAAAGTTCAAAATGAACCTTAGCCAAGAATTTGACACAAAAAAACTCTCCAAACTTTTTGAAATTGAATAAGTTTAAATGATTTAAAGAAAATATTTTTTTAAATATATATATTAAAATATAAAATAAGTCAACCAATTTTACATCTCCTCACAATTATTTTAATTCGATATAGATAATATTAATTTAAACGGGTAAATTACCAATAAAAGTCCCTTTTTTTTTAAATTTACCGAAATGGGCCAGGTCAGAAATTATTTACCGGAATGGGCTAGTTTTTACAAAACGCGTCCACGTCAGCGCGTTGTCAGGGGAAAAAGCAGGAAAACGCTTCCTCAAGGAAGCGCTTTGCCTACGTGGACAGAAAACGTTTCCTTGAGGGCACGCTTTCTGTCCACGTAGGCAAAGTGCTTCCTTGAGGAAGCGTTTTCCCCGTGTTTGAACAGTAGCAACGGCTACTTTTTTGACCGTTGATAACCCCCCAACGGTCCAAAAAAAAACTATAAAACCCCTCACCCTTTTCATTTTTTTCACACTTAAATCCTTTCAATCTTCAATCTTTCAATATTCTCTCAATTTCTCTCAAATCTCTCAAATTTCTCTTAAATTCCTCTCAAAACTTTCGTTAATTTTTTCAAAAAAGCTCTAATTTTATTTTTTCTAAATTTATTTTTTAAAATAAAAAAAATTTGATCGTGTTAGTAATGGCCGGAGAATTAATTCGCTTGATGATAAACACATATCCGTCGAACAAATGCAAATGGTAAGTGTTAAATTTAATATTTAAATATTATTTAAGATTTCTGTCATTTATGCAAATTTAAATAATTTTTATTTTATTATTTCTTATAAAAGTCTGTAGATCGGATATTGCAATGCTATATTCGTAACATGACTGGTCCTCCATCACCGTTGATAGAGGATTACCTAAGGGAAGCGGGTTTTTGGCACGTGGCGATGATAGGCCAGGGGTGCAAGTTGGACCCGAAACTTATTAGTGCGTTGATAGAAAGGTGGAGACCCGAGACGCACGCATTTCATCTTCCATGTGGAGAATGCACTATCACTTTGGAATACGTGCATTTGCAATTAGGATTGTCGGTGGACGGGGACGCAGTCACTGGGCCCGTTCATTCTGCTGATTGGGGAACGGTATGCTACGAGCTTTTGGGTGCTATTCCGGATAATATTAACGGAGGTTGGATCGAGATGGGCTGGTTACGAGACACATTTCTGGAGCTGGATAATGATTCTACCAAACTAGAAAAAATTCGTTATGCTCGAGCATACATTCTTCAGATAATTGGAGGTTATCTGATGCTGGACTTGTCACGAAACCTTGTACATCTGAGATGGCTGCTGAAACTCGTTGATTTTAGAGCAGCTGGTGAATTTAGTTGGGGGTTTGCCGTGTTGGCAACACTGTACCGGGAGATGTGCGGGGCTACGCGACCGAATAAAGCGAAAATCAAAGGTTGCCTATCACTACTGCAATCATGGGCACAGTTTCGCTTTCCATTTTTACGTCCTCGAGTGGACCACCCATATGCATTCCCACTCATAACGAGGTAAATTTTATATTAGATTTTACAATTATTACGTAGATTTAAAATATAATCGTATGCTAAAAATTTATTTAATTAGGTGAAACCATTCGGCAAGTTATGTTCGATTACCTACCTGTCTTGAAGATATACGGCTTCTATTAGAGCAACGGTCGGAAGCACAAGTAAGTATTAAAAATATATATATATACATACATAATAAAATAGTGGATTCGTATTTAGTATTTAGTATTTAGTATTTTTTATTTAATTAATATTTCCATCATTTTTATATAGTTTCAATGCCACATGCTTCCTGTCGCGCAATTGTGGCTAGTATTCTGGTGCCCTGATCTGATATGACACAGATATTAGGTTGGGGGCAAACATGCCTCCTTAGCCTAGAAAGAAAGAAATCCCAGTCATCAACTGACTCCCCTGGTGTTATTGCAAACGCAATTGGAAGGATTCTCCCACTGCCATCCTGTGCCACAGCTAGCAATAGCCGATGGGTATATCTACCGTACATAAATGTATCGCCAATTTGTACCAATGGCTTACAATATGCAAATGCGTCTCGGCATTGCTTAAAGCTCCAGAAAAGATGCTTAAATACTTGGCATCCACGGAGCAATCGGTCGTTGTAGTATGCAGGTTCTGTTTGAAGGTCTGTTATGCAACCTGGGATGTATCTCTCTAGCACTTGACACCACTACCATATTTTATTATATGAAGCGTCCCACCCACTATGCATCTTCTCCAAAGCCTTCTGCTTAGCTATCCAAGCCTTTCGGTAAGAGGGAGTGTACCCCATTTGGTTACGAATATTGGCAATTAAGACTGGCACTGAAGTTCTAGGATCTACCTTCACCGTGGGTAGTATTAAGTTATCTAACATAGCTGAATCCATCTTGGGATGATCATGTGAAATACCTGTCAACGAAGTACGTTAAATAATTTAACATTACATAATAACAGTATTATTCAAAAACCTTAAATACTGTACTTGCAGCACATGTATGTGGACCTTTATACTTTTTTATCTCCCATAACCTTGTCCTTTTCCTCAACGAGGCGTAGATTTTCCATAAACAACTTCCGTCTTGCACTGCACACTTCGCCACAAACTTATTGGATTTAGATTTAACCACGTGGTAGTTAACACCGTTATTGATGCTATGTTGTTTTAATGTACCAAGAAAACTATCATTATTGGAAAACTCCTTACCAACTTCAAATTCACTCGAATCTAATAACGAACTTGTATGATCATGCGTTCTGTGTGGTAGATCTGGAAACTCCAATGCATCATCTCCAGATAGATCAACATTATGCATGTGGGCTGGAGGCGAGTATGCCCTGAATCGTGGATCTTCTTTTTCATCTGAACCCCCTTCAACATCTTCAGGTTCAGTTGGAATAGGCTCCGGTTCAGAAAATAATACAACTTCTGTACCATCACGGCCGGGCTCTCGAGGTGGATCCACATCGGACTCATCATCTAACCCACCATCATCTGCGACGTATGAGGTCCCCTCACCGGTGGACGTCATGGGGAGTACATCATCCCTTCTTCTGGGCGTTTCATAACATCCCCAATTAGATGTAGATTGCCAAGCACTATAAGTTGATGTTGTTCCCCAGTATGTATTTCCAGCATTAAACATCGACCCATCTAGGTGCATGTCTCATCCACTAACAGAGTGTCGTGCAGGGGTTGTGTATTCTATACCACTACCAAAAACCGGCGGTTCCGTGTTATGTAACCCACTAACGGAGTGTCGGGCAGGGGTCGTGTATTCCTCTCGAACACCAGCCGCAAATGTATCATTTAGCGATTCAAATTGTACATATAACTCAATATATGGTGCTCCACTAGCAAGATGAGTCTGCACCATTGCCTCCAAGCTACGAGCACCTTTGATGTCAAACGAGTCATATGTTACTGGATCGATAGAAGCACAAAATCGATACCTAATAGACAACAATTTCATTGGCATCGTTTCGAATATTTTATGCCTAATCCTTTTACGAAGTTCTGTCAAATCTATGTTCTGTTTAAAAACCAGTCGTATTGTATTCTCCCAAAAAAAACAACATCGTTCTCGGTGTGACGAACCTCACCATCATAGTAAATAACAGCACTAATGCGTTCACTCATCTTTAATTTTTATCCTTCTTAGCCTCTCTATTTTTTTTTTGTTGTAAGTTATGCAACCTGAGAACAAAATTTGGCTCATTTATAGCCCAAGTTATTTCAGAAACCACTGTAGCAAAAGAGCGTCCACGTGGGAGCTTTTTTCAGTACTTTTGCTGAAAATACATCCTGCTTGAAGCGTTTTTGATACTATTTATGCAGACACGTCTTCTCAAAATTATTTTTTCAGAGACCACTGTAGCAAAAGAGCATCCACGTGGGAGCTTCTTCCAGTAATTTTGCTAAAAATGCATCCTACTTGAAGCGTTTTTACCACTATTTGCGCAGACACGTCTTCTCAAAATTATTTTTTTAAAGACTACTGTAGCAAAATAGTGTCCACGTGGAAGCTTCTTTCAGTACTTTTGCTGACAATGCATCCTGCTTGAAGCCTTTTTTACACTATTTGCACAGACACATCTTCTCAAAATTATTTTTTCAGATACTACTGTAGCAAAAGAGCGTCCACGTGGGAGCTTCTTTTGGTAATTTTGCTGACAATGCATCCTGCTTGAAGCGTTTTTGACACTATTTATGTAGACACGTCTTCTCAAATTTATTTTATTAGAGACTACTGTAGCAAAAGAGCGTCCACGTAGAAGCTTTTTTAGATTAACAAATAATTTAATTAAGTTACCCTAAACCCCAAACCCTAATTTATTTGATTCTTTTTCTTAAATACCCTAAAACCCTAAACCCTAAAATCCTAATCTAATTTTTTTTTTAAATTTATAATTAATTTACTCAAGTAACCCTAAACCCTAATTTATTTGATTTTTTCCTTAAAAACCATAAACACTAAACCATAATCTAATTTTTTAAAATTAGTAATTAATTTAATTAACAAACACTAAACCCTAATTTATTTAATTTTTTCCTTAAAACCCTAAAATTTAAAACCCAAAATTCATAAAACCCTAACTCTAATTGAAGAAAACCCTAATAAAAACACGGGGAAAACGCTTCCTCAAGGAAGCGTTTTGGCTACGTGGACAGAAAGCGCGCCCTCAAGGAAGCGTTTTCTGTCCACGTAGGCAAAGCGCTTCCTTGAGGAAGCGTTTTCCTGCTTTTTCTCCTGACAACGTGCTGACGTGGACGCGTTTTGTAAAAACTGGCCCATTCCGGTAAATAATTTCTGACCTGGCCCATTTCGGTAAATTTAAAAAAAAAAGGCTTTTATTGGTAATTTGCCCAATTTAAACATGATTTCATTAAAATATAAAAAATATTTTTATAAATGCTTTAATTAGTTTTTAATAAATTAACTATATATAATAAAAGAGTAATTATTTGATTTTTAAGGAAGCCAAAATCTATAAGGTTTAAACTTTTAGGTTATTGGTTATGTCATCAAATATTAATATATGAAAATATCATGTTTTTGGAATTTAAAATAATATATTTTTATATTACTTTTTGGTGCAAATATTTTTAAATTATTATTGTTGAGCTCAATTTCTGCCCGAGCCCAATCAAATCAGCCCAAATTAAACACTCCATTAAACCGACTACTAACTCCATCACCCTACTAAACCATCCACTACCTCCATCACCCCCACACCCTACTAAACCATCCACTACCTCCATCACCCCTACTAACTCCATCACCCTACTTGTTATAAGTTGTAAAATTTGACTATAAAAGCCATGGAAAAACCATTGTAAGGGGAGGAATTTTTTAGAGAATACACATACGAAATCAAAGAGAATACAAATCAGATTTTTAAGGTAACTTTTTATATTATTCAATTTTGTTTACTTTGGCGTTCACATTTTTCTTTACACAAACGAAAGAAGGGAAAAGAGAGGAATTTACCTCTGATTTTATTTCCTTTCGATTTGGCCTCAAAGTTTTCATTTTAATTCAATTTGACCCTTTTTATTTTTGTTATTTTACTGTTAAATTAATTAATTTGAGCTTTATTCTCATTATTTTTATATTTGTTTTTATTATTTTCTATTAATTTAATTAATTTGAGTTATGTTTCATATTATTATATTATTTATTTATTATTATATATTTATTATGTAAATATATATATATATATATATTTTAAGCGAAGTTAATTATTTTAAATATTAATTTCTATTATACATAACTTATTATATTATTTTTTCTACCATTGTTTATTATCGGTTACCATTTTATATCAAATTATTATTATTTACTATTTCTCACTATTACTAATTTAACATTGTTATTCCAATTTTTTTTTACTATTATCCCCATATTTAATGTTATCGTCAACATATTTTTGTTATTATCATCATGTTTTTAATATTATTATTAATACTATTAGCAAAATGTTTATTACATTATTGTATTTATTATTACTGTTGTTTTATTAATTATTTCTATTAATTACTATTATTATTGTAATACCTAAAACTTTTACAGTAAGATATTATCCTTGATATAGTAAAATAAGGAAATAAAGTGACAAAAAGGGAAATTTTGAGTTATGTCAAAATTGAGAAGTATATTATGATATATTAATTCAAGAAAGGACTAAATTGTAAAAGTGAGAAAAGTTTTGTTGCACAAGAGTAAATACTCAAAATTTGAGGGGTTAAAGTGTAAATATGAAAAAGTTGAAGGACCAATAGTGTAAATATTTTAAGAGTGGAATGATCTAGAAACTAAGGAAAATGGATGAATTAGGACCAAATTGAATAGGTGAAGAACTATGAGGGACTAAATTGCAATTTTACCAAATTAAATGATGACTCAAGGATGGAATTTTAAAAGATAATAAAGGGCAAAATGGTCAATTGGAAGAGAGAGAAATCTAGAAAGCAATGATGATGTTGGAGATATTTTAGATTAAATAAATAAATAATAGTTTATTAATATTTTAATTTAATTTTTAAATAATATTTTATTATTTTATTATTATTTTATTTAGTATATATAAGGAAAGAAAGATGAAGAATCATCATCTTTTTCCCATTCACCCAACGTATGAAGAGAAAAGGAAGAAAGAAACTTTCTTTTCTTTACAATTTGGTTCTTCTACCAAAAATTCACCATTTTCACCCAAAAATCAAAAGAATTTCCTTAGCTACCAAGAGAGAAAAATGTTAAGGAGGCTATGGGAAGTTAAAATATCAAGTTGGATTCAAGAAATGGAGGCTGATGGAGAGAGAAAATCAAGATGAAGGTTGGAATCAATAGAACGAGGTAAGAACATCATGATTTCAATATATTTTTAAGTTTGATATTATTGAAAAAGCTTGGGATTGATGTTAATGTAGAGTTTCCTTACATATGGTCCTATGTTCTTGATATGTTAATGAAGAGAAAATAAGAGAAAGTGAAGAGAAATAGTGTAGAGAAAGAAAATAAGGGTGTTATTAACATGGTAATTAATATCTTGCACTAAAACAGTTCTAGACAGCAGCAGTATTCTAACTTTGAAAAATAACCATAAATTGTAGAAATTGAATTAGAAGATTAAAAAAATATGGAATTAAAGCTTATTGAGTCTAGGTTCTCATAGAAGAAACAGTGTAAGTAATGGATTTGTAAATTTTGAGATATAATGAATTTTGTGAGACAAGGTTAGAATGAATTCGGGTTCCCCTATTCAGACTTTGAAAATTCATAAAAAAATGAATAAAAATAATTAGGGTCTTAAATTTATATGTATAGAATCCTGAATGAGTCTAGTTTTATTAGAAACAAACTAGAACATCATTTGAATTCTTTACAAGGAGATAATTAATTTTTAGTGAAGAAGGGTCAGAACTATCAGACAGCAGAACAGGGGTGACTTTAATGAATAAACTGTACTAATTGGATAAACCAAAAATTCTTAAAATTTTATGGTAGGAAGATATGTGAGTCTAGTTTCAGATAAAATTTACATATCTTAATTTGGACTTCTGTAACTCAAGAAATAAATAATTTAGTGACTATGACTCAAATGGACAGCTTTGAATATACATATAAGTAAATAGTGAAATTATTGATAATGTTACTTATAAACATATTATATAAATTTAAGGATGTGGAATGGAGAAGAGGAGGAGGAAAATATATATGAATATTCAGCAAGCATGACTAATTTGCATGTTTTAGGCTTAAGGACTAAATTGAATAAAAGTAAAACTTTATGGGTAATTTTGTAAAAATTTCAAAAATGACCAAATTGTATGAAATGGATTAATTTTATTATTTAAATTACAAAATTGAATGAAATTATTAATTTAGTTCAAGATAGGGGGAAAACATGTTTTAGGGATTAAATTGAAAAGTGTTGAAATTATGGAAAAATTCTGATATTTTATAGAATTCATGGATTGTTATCAATATGTATGAGAATAATAGCTGGAAATAAGGATTAAATTGCAAGAATTTTATTTTCCTGCCCCTAAGGATGAAAACATCATTAATTAAAAGTTTAGGGGCAAAATGGTAACTTTTCCTAGAGCATTAATTAAATGCATTAGAATATGAAATGAATGAAAATGATGATCAAATTTATTTATAAAGATCCAGACGACTCAAATATGAGACTTGATCGTGGAAAAGAAAAGATATCGATTAATGAAATTATAAACACAAACAAGCAATGAGGTAAGTTCGTGTAACTTGAATTATATTCTAAAATGCTTGAGATTGTATGTTATTGATGTGAATATGATTTGAGTGTTCATTGTATGAAAATTAATGAAACATTGATATATTTGATAAAATGGGAAGAAATCCCGGTTGAATAAAAGGAAAATTCGATGGATCTCTAAAAAGGAATTGACAGTAAAAAGGATCTAGCCCGGACGGGTGATCCTATCTTGATATCGCCCTCCCGAAGAATATGTGTAAAATAGATTTAGCTCGGACGGGTAATCCGAATTAGGGTCTGAATTTAGCCTGGACTGGTAATTCAGATCCAAGCTCATTAGAGTAATTGTCGTTGCTGGATTTAGCTTTGACCGGTAATCCCGACAATACTCTATGAGTTTATATTACACGGATTTAGCTTTGACCGGTAATCCCACTGTAAGGATGAGGTTCGCGGGAGTGTGCTCTCTGATATGAAATGTGTAAGACCATGGTTGAAAGATACCATGGCAACCTGATATGAAATGTGTAAGACCATGGTTGAAAGATACCATGGCAACATGATATGAAACGAATAAGACCATGGTTGAAAGATACCATGGCAACATGACGGGAAATGAATAAGACCATGGTTAAAAGATAACATGGCAACGTGACATGAAAAGAATAAGACCATGGTTGAAAGATACCATGGCAACATGACAGAAAATGAGTAAGACCATAGTTGAAAGACACTATGGCATCATGTCAAAGATAAATAAGACCGTGGATGGGAGACGCTATGATATCTATTGAACGATTGATATTCAGGTAATACGTATTAGATGACGAATGGTTACATGAAATGGTTGTGTGAAATGTTTACAAGAACTGGTCATATGGAAATATATGTACAAAATAGTTGTATGAAATAATTATGAAGATAGATAAACAAAATAAGAATAAGTACATGGAATATAATTTATGTTAAGCTTGATATAAACTTTACGGAATAAATATACTTAAAATATATGGAAATGATGAAACATGAAATATTGATATAATGAAACGATTGATATATACTTATAAAGAAACGGTAATAGAATTAATATGTTTCATGACATGTACATATATGATTATCTTTGATACGTTGATACAAGGAAATTATGTAAGTAAAGACAATTATTAAACTCAAATGTGACATGTCGAGAAAATAAGTATATCAATGTTGAATTTATATGAAATATATGCAAGTATACTAACAATGATGTGGCTTGACACTTAGACAAAGGACAAGCTATTGATTGAATGGTAATATGTTTAATTACAAGAAGCATTGAAATGGTAAGTACTTAGATGAAAATAAAATTTAAGATTTTGCGAATTTTTTTTTATAATCTCAATTTAATTCCATTTGGTTTCTAGTGTATGTTTGGGGCTTCAAGGGCCCAATAGAGAGACGTTATGATTATTTTAAAAATCTGAATAATAAATGACTCAGAATTATCTGAAATGTTCAGTAAACTCCGGTAATGCCTCGTACCCTATTCTGGCAATGGATACGGGTAGGGGGTGTTACAATTATTATTTTTTATTATTTATATATGGCTAGCATTATTCTCATATTATTATTTTCATGTTGTCTATATCATCATTTTTAAAAAAATCTATGTCCTTAATTCATTTATCCATTGATCTTCTCTCAAAAATTTTCAAAATAAAGGCAATGTTCGGTATTTAAAGAATTCGAAGAATCGTGCCCTAATGTACTGGGTTTCACTTTCTTTGTTTGTCTTGAATATTCGAATATCCTCTTACCAGTTCACTCTCAAAAAATTTCAAAATAAAGGCAATGTTCGGTATTTAAAGAATTCGAAAAATCGTACCCTAACGTACTGGGTTTCGCTTTCTTTATTTGTTTTGAATATTTGAATGTCCTCTTAAGGATAAAACGCACGTTTTAAAGGCAAGCTCACAATTGAGGGTTAAAAATGATGTGTCTTAACGTACTGGATGTAATGTTTTACCTTGAGGTGAGATGGTCTTTAATACACATTTAACTTACCTAAATGTTTTAAATGCCAATAAAAGGAGGATCACGTTTTAAACTCTGTCCAAATCTTTAATTTTCGACATTAAGACACTAAATAATCAATCAAGTACCAATTTTAGGCGTGTCGAGGGTGCTAATACTTCCTCGTACGTAACTGACTCCCGAATTGGTTTTCTATTTTCGCAGACCAAAATCGTCGTTTTGAAAAATTTATTTATTTATTAAAAACTATTGGTGGCGACTCCCAACTTTTCGTTTTCAAAAGTTGATTTCCCATTTTCAAAAAAATGGTTTCGACAGCTTGGCGACTCTACTGGGGACATCAGAGAGTCGAGCTGTAAATTGATTGTTTTCTGTCTTTTTGTCAAAAATTGGAAATTTGGTTTTTAAATCTACGATCCTCTCATTGCATTTTCTGTGTCTTTGTTGGTTTTTATCATGTGGATTTTACTTTATTTGTCGAGTCTTTCAATATATTCTTGCATCATATTGCATGACCGTTGTGGTCGCACCTTTTAAGTGGGAGTGAGGAACTATGCCTTCGTGAGGTTTTCACCTCCGCATAGGCTAGGGGATCGCTTCCGAGATACATCTGTACCTATGTCTTCGTGAGGTTTTCACCTCTGCATGGCCATAGGGAAATGTATCTCCCTGAACCGAACTTGGTCCATATGAGCCTATAATGGGTGAAGATTGAGGAATCACTGTTCAGTACCCTTTCTTTAGAACCGAACCACATATAGTAAACCCTAGGAGCCTACCCTAGTTAGGGCTACTCCAAACCTTAGTGGTTACCCAGATAGGTGTTCTAGGTTGTTTATTTCTCCTATACTAATGTGTTTCATTTTGTTTATGTTTGCATCACATTGCATAGCATTTTCATCATAAAAAGGAGGTGTCGATTCACGGTTCGGTTACTAATAGAAAGTTTTGCCATGGATAGCGAATTCCTTGATAAAGTAGAGGATAATGTGGTTATCCAGAAATGGTCAGAGAGCACACGATCAGAAAAGGACGGCAGAGTTGGAGAAGGCACTACACCAGCATCGTAGCCGCAACTCGGTAATGAAATTTAGCGCCAAGCCGTATATGTAATCCACTTTATGTAAAAGATTTTGTTTTCCAGTAAAGTTTTCTAAATGGAATTGAATCAGAGTCGACGTCTTCTTTTACATTCATCCCATGCATTTGCATTACATCACATCATGTGCATTAATTCAAAAAAGAACCCTATTAACTAGAGGTTATTTCTAGTTACCCTAGAACATCGCTATTACACTCGAAGAAAGACAAAAGCCATGGATCAGAGGTTGGAAAAATTAGAACAGATGCAAAAGGAAATGCAAGAGCAGCTGCATTTACAGATGCAGGAACAGTTGGCCAGGATCCAACAAGAGATAAGGGATAAGATGCTGGAATCCCAGAGAAGCATGCTAGAATCCCAGAACAACATGATAAGTCAGCTGACACAGCTGTTTAGGGGAGGGTCTGACAAAGGAAAAGGCCCAATGGTTGATACTGGGAATGACAACGAAGACTCTGTTTGTCCTACAAGCTTTGCCTCAATGAACATACAAGCACAGCCACCAAGGGTGTCTGTTAACGTTAAACCCCTGTATCAAACCGGTACTTCAGCACTGGTAAATTTCCCAATAGGTTCAAGTTCATACCCTGGAAACCATCCTGTAATCCTCGATGTCCCCGACTTCGATGATGCAGCAGAAGAGGAAAAAGCAAAAGCTGAGCTCCCAAAACAGTTCGAAGATCGATGCAAATGGTTGGAGGAGAAGTTCAAAGCATTGGAAAACGCTGATTACCAATGCGGTGTAGATGCTAAGGAGTTGAGTTTGGTCCCAGATTTGGTACTCCCTCCAAAGTTCAAGATGCCAGAGTTCGAAAGATACAACAGGATCAGCTACCCCGAGGCCTATATTACAATGTTCTGTTGAAGAATGACAGGATATGTCAACAATGACCAATTGTTGATTCACTATTTTCAAGATAGTTTGACTGGGGCCGCGGATAAATGGTACAATCAGTTGAGTCGGGCTCAAGTAAAATCATGGAAGGACTTAGCACAGGCCTTCATGAAGCAGTATGGTCATGTAACGGATATAGCGCCCGACAAGATTACACTCCAGAATATGGAGAAGAAGTCAAGCGAAAGTTTTCGGTAGTACGCTCAGAGGTGGAGGGAGGTTGCTACACAAGTCCAACCACCGTTGCTAGAAAAAAAAACCATGCTCTTCATCAATACCTTGAAGGCACCTGTCATCAATCACATGTTGGGGAGCGCAACTAAGAGCTTCGCAGATATAGTGATCTCTGGTGAAATGATTGAGAATGCAATAAGGTGAGGGAAAATAGAAGCTGGAGAAAGCACGAGGGGGTCAGCTCCGAATAAGAGAGAAAACGAAGTGAGTAATGTGAGCTCAGGATATTCAAAGCCTTTCATTGTTAATCAATCGAGAACGGTAGTCACAGGCCAGCAAGTTGCACCAAGGTAGGAGCCCAGCACAAAGAGAAATACGGAGATGGTACAGTTTACCCCTATCCTAGTGACATATAATGAGCTATACAAAAGATTATTTGATGCACATGTTGTAGCACCGTTCTACTCAAAACCCGTGCAACCTCCATACCCTAAGTGGTACAATGAAAATGCCCAATGTGAATACCACGCGGGAATCACGGGGCAGTCGATAGAAAATTGCATCCCTTTTAAGAAGTTAGTCGAAAGGCTCGTTGAAATGGGTATTGTGAAGTTCGACAACAGGTCTGGCGTAGAAAATTTGTTACCCAACCATGCTGATGATGGGTAAACGTAATAATCAATGATGCGGAGAAAAGAATTTGAAAGGCATTCACCTTTGCATACTTGGGAGTGTTTTAAACGATGGGACGGTGGAAGAGATCCCTGTATTTTTTAGGGCTAATATAGAGTCATATTCAAAACACACTTGTTGCTTTAAGCCTAGAGACAATAAGAATCCTTTTGTGAAATAGGCTTATGTCTAGCGTCTTTATTTCAATGAAATACATTCTTTTGTTTCTTATTTCAAACATCTGTTCTTTACCATTTCATTCATGATCATACCACACGAGTAAATATTCTTGGTTTCTCTTGTTCTTCAAATTTTCTTTCATCCTTATAACAGGTCTCCAGATATCAATGATATGAGTGACACTGTTGTTAACTTAGAATCTCCTTTTGAGTGAGATATGTGTTTAGTGGGACCTTAAGACTTTGAAGATGACTAAGATTGTAGCTTATCTCCTGATCTATTGATGACGGTGAACAAGATGAGAAGCAAACCTCATGTTGCAAAGAATCAGTGAAACCCATAATCTTCTTCTATATGGGGCATGTGTGCCGTCAGGCTGATTTCACCAAAAGCCTCTGACGAGTATCGATTCTTTTTGTGGTCGTCGATTATGTTGCCAAGTGGACAGAAGCTGCCTCATATGTCAATGATGCGAGGTAAATAGCCAGTATTTTCTATGTTAGTATGGAGTACCGAAAGGGACCATATCTGACGATGTACTAAATTTAAATAGCAGTACGATATCTGAAGCATCCAGGTTGTTCACTATTAAATACCATATCGCCCGAAAATGAATGGTGCAAAAAAAAAGGATCATGGGAGCCTCTATCAGAACCTCCACCGGGGCAACATTTTTCGTTGATTTATGGAATGAATGCAATTTTGGCAAGGTCTCTTCTTCACAAGTTTCGTCAGAGTTGAGTAAATCCAATTCCGATGATCAAGTGAACCTGATTGAAAAAGAAGGTCAAAAATTATCCGTTACGGTCAAATGATATGAAGTGATGATGGAAAGATCATTCCAGAAAATTTCATCAAAGAAACTTAGTTTTGAGAAGGATCCTTCCCATACAAAAGGATCTCAGTGAAAATGAATGTCAAATTAGGAATGACCTTATCCCTGGTGGGGGCATTGATGTTGATTAAGATAAATAGCAAGAACTTGCCTGACTCTGTGAACTTGGATTTAATCGAAGAATATTTCACTTTCAAAAAAAAAAAAGAGAAAAAGGAAAGAGAAAAAAAGGAAAAGGAAAAAGAAGAGAAAAACAAAAAAGAGAAAGAAAAGAAAAGCAAATGAGAGGCCAAGGCGAAAACCTGCAAAGGGCGCTTTGAGACCAAAGGGGATTTGAGTTGAAAACCCGAAAAGGGCGGCTTAAATTTGAATTGAAAGTGGGGCATACAGTAGTCTTACATGCCTGAGTTAACAATGAGGAAGTATGCTACATCTTGAGGCATTGACAAAGTACTTCGGATCACCTAAACACATGTTGAGCTCAAATGGTCATCAAGAAGTTTGTACAGAGAGGCTGCGATATCTGGGGCACTTAATTTTCTATCTTACCCATGTTTACTATCCTTGGTTGCCTTATTCTTTTCGAGATACGCCCCAATCATTTTTATTTTATTACCTTAGATATCTCCGATTACTTTAATTGTTGCGAGCTATGCTCTTAATTAATTTCATTCTGATCCCTTGCCATGATCTCTTTCAAGCATTTCACATTGAAATATAGATTAAAATATTTCCACAAAGGAGATTCTGCTTATGACTCTAGAAGTTTCTAAATAATACGGGAACCTGAAATAGGACTGTTGTTTAGAATTTACCGAGCCTAAGGGTTGGAATTGTCTGAGGGACTACCCTTTAAGATTTTCTGTCAAATATATCAGAGACAAATATTGCATCGAAGGTACAATCTTGACGAATAGCAAGGAATGTCAACCCAAGCTTTAAAAGGGGATCATTCTCGAGAGAAAGATGGTATTTTGTATCCATGCAAATATTAAGCATATACATCTGGTCATGACACCTAAGGAATGGTGTAGCAGACCAAATTAATGGAAGAAGAGTCAAATCCTGTACCCTTAAAATTGCGGGGGGAATGAATTGAAGAGGAATCAGATTATATTCCCCCGAGTTGCCCCCGAGTTGCAGTAGGAGAGTTTGAAGATGGTGCGAGCCTTATATCCCATGAAGTACAGTGGACTGGACCTTGAAATTATAGTGGGGCAAACCAGTTGAACAAAATGGATTGTTTCTATGAGTTTTCTGTTGGAAAGTAGCAGCTGAACAAGAAAGACTCATGTTAGTGAAGCGATAGCCTTAACAGACAGCGAGTAATGGTAGCCCAAGCATTAAAATGGGATTATTTTCATGACATTCTGCATTCGTACAAATGTCATTCATAATACATTTAGTTAGGGGCATTTGATTCATGTTGATTATAGCATCCTAATCATTTAGAATAAGCATAAACCACAGGAAATCACTTCTACAGATGGATTCCCCAGTGGACAGTGTAGCAAGATTGATTAAAATTACAGATTTCGACAAGCCTTATCCCACTGAGCAGGAGTGGAACAGGCTAAATATAGCAGATCTCATCCCTAAGCAGTAGGGTAACAGGCTAAAAATTATAGCAAATCTTATCTTCGCAGAGCAAGAGCAGAGCAGAGCCACTAAAACATATCAAAATACCTATTCCTTACTCTGAAGGACGCAATGGATTGGAATAAGGCTACTCGAAGAAGATGAGCGTCAAGGGTCAAGATTCAGCAAGACCGGGCAAAATTGGCCTTTGTAATCTTTG
The DNA here is from genome assembly GCF_025698485.1 of Gossypium arboreum. Lineage (NCBI taxonomy): Eukaryota > Viridiplantae > Streptophyta > Magnoliopsida > Malvales > Malvaceae > Gossypium > Gossypium arboreum. Next base: position 3,570,445 of record NC_069073.1, on the reverse strand, counting down.
CTTCGTTCCCATTACATGACAACGAGCAAAGAGGGGCAATTGTTGAGCCCAATTTCTACCCGAGCCCAATCAAACCAGCCCAAATTAAACACCCCACTAAACCAACCACTAACTCCATCACCCTACTAAACCATCCACTACCTTCATCACCCCCACACCCTACTAAACCATCCACTACCTCCATCACCCCCACTAACTCCATCACCCTACTTGTTATAAGTTGTAAAATTTGGCTATAAAAGCCATGGAAAAACTATTGTAAGGGGAGGAATTTTTTGGAGAATACACATACGAAATTAAAGAGAATACAAATCATATTTTTAAAGTAACTTTTTATATTATTCAATTTTGTTTACTTTGGCGTTCACATTTTTTCTTTACACAAACGAAAGAAGGGAAAAGAGAGGGAGTTTACTTCTGATTTTATTTCCTTTCTGATTTGGCCCCAAAGTTTTTATTTTTAATTCAATTTAACCCTTTTTTTTATTTTTGTTATTTTACTGTTAAATTAATTAATTTGAGCTTTATTCTCATTATTTTTATATTTGTTTTTTTATTATTTTCTATTAATTTAATTAATTTGAGTTATGTTTCATATTATTATATTATTTATTTATTATTATATATTTATTATGTAAATATATATATTTTTAAGCGAAGTTAATTATTTTAAATATAAATTTCTATCATACATAGACTTATTATATTATTTTTTATACCATTGTTTATTATCGGTTACCATTTTTATATCAAATTATTATTATTTACAATTTTCACTATTACTAATTTAACATTGTTATTCCAATTTTTTTTACTATTATCCCCATATTTAATGTTATCGTCAACATATTTTTTGTTATTATCATCATGTTTTTAATATTATTATTAATACTATTAGCACAATGTTTATTACATTATTGTATTTATTATTACTGTTGTTTTATTAATTATTTCTATTAATTACTATTACTATTATTTTTTATTATTTATATATGGTTAGCATTATTCTTATATTATTATTTTCATGTTGTCTATTATCATCATTTTTAAAAAAATCTATGTCCTTAATTCATTTATCCGTTGATCTTCTCTCAAAATTTTTCAAAATAAAGGCAATGTTCGGTATTTAAAGAATTCGAAGAATTGTGCCCTAACGTACTGGGTTTCACTTTCTTTGTTTGTCTTGAATATTCGAATATCCTCTTACCAGTTCACTCTAAAAAATTTTCAAAATAAAGGCAATGTTCGGTATTTAAAGAATTTGAAGATTCGTGCCCTAACGTACTGGGTTTCGCTTTCTTTGTTTGTTTTGAAAATTCGAATATCCTCTTAAGGCTAAAACGCAAGTTTTAAAGCCAAGCTCACAATTGAGGGTCAAAAATGTTATGTCCTAACGTATTGGATGTAATGTTTTACCTTGAGGTGAGATGGTCTTTAATACACATTTGACTTACCTAATTTTTAAAAGCCAATAAAAGGAGGATCGCGTTTTGAACTCTCTCCAAATCTTTAATTTTCGACATTAAGACACTAAATAATCTATCAAGTACCAATTTTGGGCGTGTCGAGGGTGTTAATCCTTCCTCGTACGTAACTGACTCCCGAACCGATTTTCTATTTTCGCAGACCAAAATCGTCGTTTTGAAAATTTTATTTATTTATTAAAAACGACCGTGTTTTGAGGTGATCCAATCACACCCTATTAAAAAAGATTGGTGGCGACTCCCAACTTTTCGTTTTCAAAAGTCGATTTCCCGTTTTCAAAAAAATGGTTTTGACAATTATGTTTTATTATTTAGTATTATATTTTATCAAAATTTCATGTTACTTCAAAATAGACTTGCTATGTATCAGGTTGGGCAAATGCATAATTTTAGGCTCAAAAATTGGGCTTAAATTTTACCTAAATTTGGCCTAGATAAAATATAATAAATTCGAGATTGATCGACTCAAATTTACTCATATTAAAAATAATTTATATAAAATAAATTTAAAAATATACTACATCGTCTACACTAAAAACATTAAAATAAATGTTTCTCAACAAATTAAAAATATATATTATTTTTAAATCTTTATATTTAAATAGCACTAAAATAGTTGCAACTTAACAAGTAAATGTCTCTAGAATAGTAGCAAAATTAATAATAAAATAAGAGTTCTACAATATACAAACAATAATAACAAAATGGTAGCAATATAATAACAAACAATAGTAAACAATAGGTAAATTTGGGTCGAGCAACAAACCTTATTCTTTGTTTAAACCCATTTTTTAAGTCTATATTTTTTTTAAACCCTTCCACTTTTCAGACAAACTTTCGAGTTTAGACAAATGATCTGACTCATAATCAAGTCTCCTTTAAAGTATAATGATTCTACTAATAAAAATTGAATGTAAGTTATATTTTTTCATAAACATAGAATTTTTCCATTATTCAAAAATGTATAGTTGTTTCATTTGATATAAGTTTCTTATTTTATAGTGCATAATTATATAAATGTATAATGACAAAAAAGGCTCTTAGCATTTTCACTTTTGAGCAAACCTACTTTAAGCAATTTTGTTTCAATTTTGAAACAATCCGCTCTTCGATGACAATTTTTTGTCTCGATCATATATGCTAGTCCAACCGTCGTTTCTTCCTTAACTTTGCCAACTCTAGACTGGCTTCTCGGATGGTTTCTTCCAACATCTTTATCTTTGTTTCAACTTTTAATTTTTTATGAGATTTTCTCAATTTTTCCTTCAGCCACGAGAGTTCTAGACCGATGAACTCTGCATCTTTCACTTTCAGTAGCATATCATCTATCTTGGTTAGCTCAAGCTCATACAGATTACTTTCAAATTTCTGATGAATTTCAGCAACTATATTCATAAAGTTGCTCTGAAACTCTGGATAGTTCAGTAAAAAATTTTCAACAAAATGAGGATAATTTTGAAAAATCTTATTCAATGCCACAATATTCTGTGGATGAACCTCGTATCCATTATTGACGGCTGTTGTGAGTAGCTTGCAACCATTACTTGGGTATTCTATGGTTGCAGGCGTGAAATTTTTACGGGTAGTCGAAATGAAATTTTAATTTGGCCCGATTGGAATGGCCCATTACTTGAAAAGATTTAAGGTCCATCTACAAGTTTGACTCATATGGAAATATAATCTTCAATGATATGCAATCTTAGATGTGATATGCAATCTTAGATATGATACAATCTTAGATATGATTGTAATCTTAGATATAATACAATCCTAGATATGATTGCAATCTTAGATATGATATACAATCTTAAAAGATATGATTTTGTAATCTTGGAGATTTAATTTGTAGATATCTTTTAATCTTAACCGTTGATGTAATTGATCTGTACCGTTAGATTTAGGGAGGCTCAACTATAAATAGAGGCCTCTCCCCTCATTGTAAAACAACTTGACTACACTTGAGTTTTGGGAAGCAATAAGAATTCTTGAGAGCATTCACTCAAATTTCTCTCCCTCTTGCGTTCTTATTTTCTACGGTTTGTTCTTATTTATTCTTTTTCATCTTCGTTTTCAACCTTTTTATTTAATCCCTATCTCCTTGATTTTTAATTCACTTTTATATTTTATTTTTAATAATTTTAGTATTATATCAAATTATTTTTTATTAAATTATATATTATTCATTGTTTTTAAAAAATATATTTCATTTAATTGAAAAAGTTTTTCTTAAATAAGGCAATGTTTGGTGTTTAGAAATTCGAAAAATAGTGCCCTAACATGCTGGGTTGCGATTTTTTCGTTTGACTAAATAACCAAATATCCTTTTAATAAATTTTCAAAATCATGAGATAATTTTAGTTACGAAGATTTAAAACATCGTGTCCTAACATGCTGGATGTGATGTTTGTATACTTTCGGAACAAAGGAATCTCAAGTTTCAACTTTAAATTGTTCAAGTTTTAAAATCTTTTCAAATTTTCTGACATTAAGACAAAAAATTATTCAATTTGGTACCAATTTTGGGCGTTACGAGGGTGCTAATCCTTCCTCATACATAACCGACTCCCGAACCTATTTTTCTCATAATTTCGTAAACCAAAATTAATGTTTTAAAACAAAACATTTTATAAGGTGATCTAATCACACCTTAAAAGATTGGTAGCGACTCCCGTTTTCGTGTTCCAAAAGCCGATCCCCGTTTTTCAAACCTCCCTTTAAAAAATGGTTTCGACAGCTTGGCAACTCCGCTGGGGACCTATAAGAGAGTCAAGCCGAAAATTGATTATATTCTGTCTTAATGTCGGAAATTTGGAAAATTTTTAAAATATGTCATTTTTACATGTGTTAGTTGCATATGTTTGTTATTGTTTACGCACACATTGCATTTGCATGACCGTTGTGGTCACACCCTTAAGTGAGAGTGAGAAGCTATGCTTTCGTGAGGTTTTCACCTCCGCATGGGCTAGTGGATTGATTCCAAGATACATCCGTACCTATGTCTTCGTGAGATTTTCATCTCCGCATGGCCATAGGGAAATGTGTCCCCCTGAACCGAACTTGGTCCATATAAGCCTATAATTGGTGAAGATCGAGGAATCTGCTGGTTCAGGTACCCTTGCTTTAGAACCGAACTACATATAGTGAACTTTAAGTGCTTGCCCCAGGTAGTATGATGATGACCTTTAGTGCCTACCTTTATAAGTTCTTATTTATTATATTTTTTTTATATATGTGACACTGACTTGTTTTTCTTATTTTGCTATCATTGCATGTCATTTATCATTAAAAGGTGTCGATTCAAGGTTTGATTTCTGAGTTAGAAAGTTTTGTAATGGGGAACGAATATCTTAATAAAGTGGAGGACAACTCTTTCGTTTGTGCTTGGTCAGAGAAAACCCAGATAGAAAAAGGAAATAGTGTCATCGAAGGATACACATCAGAATTATGGACTACACTCTCATTAGTGTGATGCAAAATAACCTCCAAGAGTTAAAGGAAATATGGGATTAATGGAGTAACGAAGCCAAGTAGTTGTTCTACAACAGTTATGGGGAATTGCAGTATTTGCTTGACATGAAGATAGATGAACAATTCAAGGTGAGCGTGGGGAGTATTGATGAACACTTCTACCATTACAGATGAAGATAGTCACCTCGTGGATGGTAAGGGTTTAAGACTTACAAAATTGAATTGGATGGAAAGAATTTTACTTATGATGATAGAAAGGCTCACTTACTATAGGACCGCTACCAAACAACAAGCTGGAATTTACTGTGGTACTTTAGGATGTTGTACTTATCAGAAATAATGGAAATGCAAGCCCTGATGGCCGGGACAGCCCAAATGAGCATGAAAGAAAGAGATTAAAGAAGATCGTATCGTTTAAAGACCTTTAAAGTGGAGATTAGCTATGCTGCGAAGATACCCATGCAAGCAATTCGAAATGTTCTGTGGAGGCAGAAATTTAAAGACTCTCAAGAAGCACCGAGGATGTTTGATATCATTTTAAGGCAATATGCTGCGAAGCTGGAATGCCTACTTGTTCGCCAATCTTTCTTTCAAGGTAATCAGAGCAACTTCACAGACATTGGAGGAGGTGTCTTTGGCTGTAGAGCTTACTTCATAAGTGAAGCCGTAATTCAAATTCAAGAGATAGCTGATCATTTATAGATATTGGTAGAAAGGGCAAGCATGTTGAGCACCAATATGAGCTACAGTCAGATCGTGGTCGAAAGTTAGCTTTGTTATTAGATAGGGTTAAGACTCTGGGCCTACGGGTGAAAGCGTATTTGTAATTCATTTTATGAAAATATTTTTGTTCCTTAAATAACGTTTTTTAAAATGAAACTGAATTAGAATCGATATCCTTTTGCATTCATGCATTTGCATCTCATAGCATTTCATCACATCATATGCATTCGAAGTTATAGAAAGACCCTAATTAGTTAAAGTTATTAAAAAGAGAAAGAAAAAGAGAGCGAAAGAAGAGGGTCACGGCTGAGTGAAAAAGAAATTGAGGGGGAATTAATGACGTTCCCTTACATATCCTCGAATTTTGTGTTAGGAGGGATAGCTTACCAGGAGAAGAGGGTGTTTGGAGATGAAAATCATCCCATCAATGTCATACATGAGGAAGGCACTGAGCAAAGAAACCTTGAGGGCATTCACCCTTACGAACCGAGAAGTTCTTTAAACAATTGGACTGCAGAAGAACTTCCTGTAATCTTTAGGAATTTTACAGAGTAATATTCAGAACACTCTTATTGCTCTAAAACCTAGGAGTAATGAGATTTCTTTTGAGAAGTGGGCTCATGTTCAGACATTTTTATTTTCAATAAAACAAACTTTTATTATTTATCCGAGTAAATACCCTTTCATTCTGATTCTTTTGACCTTTGACATTCTTTATAAATTTTTATTTCATGTAAATAGTCATTTTTGAATTCATTTATTCCTTGTATATTATTTTGTGTGCCTATCATAGATCCCTAGATATCAATGACACGAGCAACGATACTACAGATTCAAAGTTCCTTTTGAGTGCGATATGTGTTTAGAGGAATCTTAGTACTTTGAAGGTGACAGAAATTGTGACTTGTTTTTGTTGAAAATGGTTTTTACCCCATGAAGTGGTGGTAGGAAATATAGCCTTAGAGGAAGGAAAGATTGTGAAATTGGAATTAGCTGAGGAGACAATACAAGACCTTGTTGAGACTATTATGGGAATTCAAAAATGTGGTCCAAAAACGCATGCAGGAGGATTTGCAATTGCCAGAATAAACATGAGGTTTTGGGGCACTGTTGGTCCACCATGAAAAGGGATCGCATCAGTTGTACAATGAATGCCAAATTTAAAGGAGTCAAGACTTATGGGGCATGTATGTTATGGGCCTGAGCTCGTCAAAAGTTTCAAGCTGACAATGACTCATCTTTGTGGATGTCAACTATTCCATTAAGAGGGGGAGATAGCTTCATATGCCAATATTACCAAGTCAAAAGTCATCCATTTCAAAAAAAAAAAAAGAGAGATTATATATAACTGCACAATGCCAAAAGTTTGCAGTCTGTTCAAAGATAATGCACCATACCACAGTACAACAAAGGTTGCCAAAAGAAAAGAAAAAGAAGGAAAAAATAAATTACAGAAGAAGATCGAGACTGGTAAAAATTGGAATAAGAAACTACCGCCTACTCTCTATACTTACGCTGGGGCAAACACCTTCAATTCCAGTTGTTTCAAAGGTTCCAACCATCATCCTTGGAATGGGTGCATTGTTTGGCTTTCCTGAGTAGTCTGATGTACCGTCAATAGCTGCGACGGTTAGCTCCAGGCGGTGGCCATTGATTTCCAGCTATGGAGCATCAGGCCGTACATAGTCTCTGAAGCTTAAAATGATAGATTCTTTCTTCAAAACCAGTTTCTGACAAAGTGGATGACAGTATCATGAAGGAAGCTCTCTTAGACTTCTATACAAGTTCAGGGAAGAGGAAACTTGATCAAATCATTATTTTCAGGGATGGGGTTAGTGAGTCTCAATTCAATCAAGTTTTGATCAAGTTATTGAGGCTTCCAAGTTCCTTGACGAGAAGTGGAACCCTAAAGATTGTTGTTATTGTTGTACGAAAAACCATCATACCAAGTTTTTTCAGCAGGGATCTCCTGACAATGTGCTACATGGTACTGTCATTGACAACAAAGTATGCCATCCAAAGAACAATGATTTTTACCTTGGTACCCATGCTGGAATGATTGGAATCACGAGGCAGACCCACTATCATGTTCTCTTAGACCGGGCTGGGTTTTCGGCTGATGATCTACAAGAGTTTATTCATTCTCTATCCTATATGTATCAAAGGAGCACCACAGCCATATTTTTTGTGGCTCCTATTTGCTACGCTCATTTGGCAGCTTCACAGTTGGGGGCAATTTATGAAGATTAGGGATGCTTCAGAAACATCATCGAGTCATGGTGGGATGTATGCTTCAGGAGTAATCTCTGTACCTCAGCTTTCCAGGTTGAAGGTTAAAGTCAGCAACTTCATTCTTGTCTGCTGAGAATCATTGAACCATCTTTTTGTAGGGTTTGACAAACAACAGCCAGGACTGCTGCTAGGGCAATCCCTTTCATGGGTTTATGAATCAAGATTTTTCCTCCAAGCTTTGATGAAGTCAAGAATTGAATACCTCTAGTAAACTTAACTTGAAAGTATTCATCCTAAGCAAATGTACCAAGAATGGATGACACAGACTTATGACAAAGAAGGTTCGTCCAAAAGAATTTCATAAAGAAAACCTTGTGCTGAAAGAGATCCTTCCCATGTAAAAGGATGCCGAATTGGGAATGGTCATATGTTGCGAAGAGGGCTTTCTCTAGAGGTGAACTGATTTTGACAAGAAATGGTGTAACGCCCCCATGCCCGAAACCATCACCGGAGTCAAGCTTGAGGTGTTGCTAAACTTATCTTACCTTTTAAACAACTCTAAATCACTTATTTTAATTTTCGGAATAAACTGTTTTTCTGCGTCATGGTTACTTAAAAATTCATTTCTCGAGTTTCAAAACTCGAAATTAAGATCCGTAAATTTTTCATGAAACTAGACTCATATATATATCTACTAATTTTTTTCTAGAATTTTTGACTTAGCCAATTAGTACAGTTTATTAGTTAAAGTTTCCCCTGTTTCAAAACTCGACTGCACTGACCTCTTCTTACTACGAACCATTTTTCTTCCTGTACAAAATTCATATGACTAAGTCGTTTGTTTCAATCAAAACTAGATTCAACAAGAATTCTAACCATATAAATTATACCTTCTAATTAGTTTTGTACAATTTATGGTGAATTTCCAAAGTTGAAACAGGGGATCCAGAAATCGCTCTGACCCTGTTTCACTAAAACTCAGATATATCATAAAATATAATACTTTTACCTGTTTTTCTTATTCCATAAGAAAATATACATAATAAGCTTTAATTTCATATATTATTCATCTTCAAACTATGTTTCTACAATTTTTAGTGATTTTCAAAGTTACATCATTTCTGTTACTTGAATCTGTTTTTAGGTTACTTTCACATTTTCATAATTTTCATGTGATAATCATCATTCAATCATACATATTAATAAACATGTATATCATCAGCTATTTTCTTAGCTAATCACTAGCAAGTATTTACACATCATTCATTATTCATATTATACCAAAAGTAGCTAAGTTTCTATACATGCCATACCCAAAACAAAACGTCTAGTTATACCGAGTTATTTCTTTGATAGTGTGATCGGCCTCCGACATTTCCTTCGATCCCGAGTGACTAGATAAGTACTATAAGAAGAAGAAAATAAAGAGATTAAGCACTAGGCTTAGTAAGCTTACAAGCAAATAAATCACAACATTCAACATAATGGATAATTATGCATAATATCATCTAACATCATAAATTTCTTTACTTCTCAATTTCTATCTTCTTCTTTATTCCCTTACCTTCTTTCTTACGACCTTTCCTTTTCATAAGTATAATCTACTTTCCTTTGTTGTTAATTCACTGTAATTTAACTCAGATCCTGACCCGTTGAACCACTCGGAATACTAAGGATACTAGGTCGCTTCTGTCTCATCAATATCCCGCCAATGCCATATCTTTGACATGGACTTACATGAATTATTCCTGTCTCCAATGCCATATATAATATGGACTTACATGGCTCAATCCTGTCTCCAAAGCCATATTTCTAATATGGACTTACATGGCTCATTTCTGTTCTGTCCTGTCAACCTTAATATCCTAACATTCCTAGGGTTCAACCGGGCTTTCTAACACTTTTCCTCTGTCACTTCACCTTAAATTAGACTTTAAATATTTTCATAACATAAATATATAAATGCTGAAATTGACAATAATAATGTAAAATAAAAGAATATTGCATTTATTTACTGTAAACTTACCTTGATACAAAATGTGACTAAACCTTACAATTTAGTCCTTTACTTTTTCTTTTCCTCGTTCTTCTTTGGATTCTTGATCTATAATATAAAATATTTCTACTCATTAGCATTTATTTGATTTCTATTTCACTTCACAATTTATGCTGTTCAAAATTCGAAATTGCACTTTTACCCCAAAATTTACAGTTTTTACAATTTAGTCCCTGCTCAATTCACCCATCAATTGAACTAATTTTTCTAAATTAAAACTTTTATTTTATCATTATAAACTATTTCACAGCCTTTGATATTCTGAATTTCAACACCAACATCTAATTCACAATTTTGCTCACAATTAGGTCCTAAATACCATTTTCTATCAAAATGACTTAATAAAACAACCTTAATATGAAATTAGAACTTCAATTTCATAATAATTAATCATAAACTACCCTTACTCAGCCAGGGTAACTTCCAATTTCACCCACCAAATCAAAAACTAATGAATTAGATGATTGGACCTAATTGTAAAAGTCACAAAAACATAAAAATTACTAAGAAATAGTAAAATTGAACTTACATGGTGCAAAATATGAAAAACCAGCATAGGAGACCTGCTACGGCATTTCGGCTGAGAAAGATGAAGAAATGTCTAGATTTTCAATTACATCATTTTTTAACTATTAACTTTTATGCTAATTCCAATTTTGTCCCTTGTTCACATTGTTTTCTTGCTTATTTCATACCCAAACCGTCCAGCCATTAACCTTTGGGTCTAATTGCTCTTTAAATCCATCTTTTTAAATACTTAAGCTATTTACTCACAATTTAACAAATTTTGAGCTATTTTTAGTTTAGTCCTTTTTAATTAATTAGCTATCCAAACATCAAAATTTTCTAACGAAAATTTAATACTAACTCAATGACATTTCATAAATATTTATAAAAATATTTATAGCTCGATTTTCAAATTCGAGGTCTCGATACCTCGTTTTTGACCCGTCTGACCTAATAAATTATTTTAATTCACTAATTTCACCATTTCACAAATTCTTCTAAATTCTTACTTGACTCATAAATATTAAGTTACTATCTTGTTCAATCTTATTTGTCCGATTTAGTGATCTCAAATCACCATTTTTGACACCACGGAAAATTAAGCCGTTACATTCTACCTCGGATTTGTGGTTTCGCAACCACTGTTCCGTTTAGGCCCTATTTCGGGATGTTACAAATGGATAGGAAGAATTTATCTGATCCAGTGAATTTGGACTCGGTCAAGGAGTACTTTGTATGAAGGAGAAGGAAAGCCAAGGTGAAAACCCGCAAAGGGCACTTTGGGACTTCTATTTCAAAAAAAAAGGCAAAAAAATAAAAGAAAAAGAGAAAAAAATAAAAAGAAAAAAGAGAAAAAAGAAAAAAGAAAAAATGGAGAGGCCAAGGTGAAAACCCGCAAAGGGCGCCTTGAGACCAAAGGGGTTTTGAGTTGAAAACCCGAAAGGCGACTCAAATTTGGAAAGTCATGCAATGACCTTGCTATCTTTGGATTCGACGAAGTGAAGTATGTTACATATCGAGGCATCAACGAATTACTTTGGATATTTTAAATACATGTTGAACTCAAAAAAAGTCTTCATGGAGCTGGTGTATAGACGCTCAAACGGCGATATCTAGGGCATCTGATTTCTGTCCTATTTACTATCTTTGAATTCTTTTTCTTTGCAAAGATATGTTCTCAGGTTAATATTTTCGAATTCCTTCCAATAATTTGTCCAAATCTAATTATCCTCAGGATCCATTTATTTGTCTCCCATTATTCATAAAGCATGTTGCATTGAAATAATGATAGATGAACTAAAATATCTTTACAAATGAAGTTTTGCATATTACTCTGGAAATTTCTAGATAATACAAGAAACTGAAACAAGACAATTGTTTAAGGAATTCTCATATGTATGGGTTGGAGATACTCGAGAGATTTTCTTCTTCAGTCCAAAATGTGGTTGGACGTTTTAAGCAATATTGATCTTAAGAAAGGATCATTTCATAAACATCTTCAGTGGGTCGTAACATTCGGGGAATGGTACGGTAGACCAAATTAATGGAGAAGATTCGAGGCATACGAGCAGAGTATGATTGATATGTCGAGAAGAACGAGGTGGAAAGCTCGATAGATGAATAAGTGATGACGTCTGAAATAGGAGTTATTTTCATAAACATTTTGCATCATAATATGTCTAATTAAGAGCATTTGACTCATTTCGATCATGGCATCTTAATTATTTGGCATAAGCATAAATTCCAGGAAATTAATTCTATAAGTCGATTCCCCAGTGGACAATGTAGCAAGATTGATTGAAAATTACAAAATTCAGCGCCTTAATCCCCTAAGCAGTAGGGTAACAGGTTAAATTTGCAGATCTTATCTCCCTAAGCAGTAGTGGAGCAGATCGAAGACTCGCATTAATCCCCGAAGCAATAGGGTAACAGGTTCACAGATCTTATCTCCCTAAGCAGTAGCGGAGCAAATTGACGACGACTCGCCTTAACCCCCTAAGCAGTAGGGTAACAAGCTAAAATTACAGATCTTATCTCCCTAAGCAGTAGCGGAATAGATCAACGACGACTCGCCTTAATCCCTTAAGTAGTAGGGTAACAGGTCAAAATTGCGGATCTTATCTCCCTAAGCAGTAGTGGAGTAGATCAAAGATGCGCCTTAACCCCCTAAGTAGTAGGGTAACAGGTTAAAGTATAGCAGATCTGGCCTTCAGGTGTTCATACTGAAGCAGATCCAAGGTGATTTGGCGTCTCTGTATTGTCAGAGAACAAATCGAAGAAATAGATTTGGCATCTCCATATTCGACGGAGAGTAGATCAAAGACATAGCTGATTTGGCTTTTATGTGCTTATGATGAAGCAAATCTAAGATGATTTGGCATCTCTGTATTGTCAGAGAACAAATCGAAGTTTGGCATCTCCATATTCGACGGAGGGCAGACACATAGCAGATCTGGCCTTCAGATGTTTATACTGAAGTAAGATCCAAGATGGTTTGGCATCCTTGTGCTTACAAGGAGTAAATCGAAGACATAGCTGATTTGGCTTTCACGTGTTTACGTTAAAGCAAGTCTAAGATGATTTGGCATCTCTGTATTGTCAGAGAACAAATCGAAGTTTGGCGTCTCCATATTCGACGGAGGCGGACACATAGCGATCCGCCTTCGGATGTTTATACTGAAGCAAGATCCAAGATGGTTTGGCATCCTTGTGCTTACAAGGAACAAATCGAAGACATAGCTGATTTGGCTTTCACGTGTTTACGTTGAAGCAAGTCTAAGATGATTTGGCATATCTGTATTGTCAGAGAATAAATCAAAGTTTGGCGTCTCCATATTCGACGGAGGGCAGACACATAGCAGATCTGGCCTTCAGATGTTTATACTGAAGCAAGATCTAAGATGGTTTGGCATCCTTGTGCTTACAAGGAACAAATCGAAGACATAGCTGATTTGGCTTTCACGTGTTTACATTGAAGCAAGTCTAAGATGATTTGGCATCTCTGTATTTTCAGAGAACAAATTGAAGTGTGGCGTCTCCATATTCGACGGAGGACATACATATAGCAAATCTAACTTTCAGATGATTAGACTGAAGCAGATCCAAGATGGTTTGGTATCCTTGTGCTTACAAGGAGCAAATCGAAGACATAGCTGATTTGGCTTTCGCGTGTTTACTCTGAAGCAAATCTAAGATGATTTGGCATCTCTGTATTGTCAGGGAACAAATTGAAGAAGCAGATTTGGCGTCTCTGTGTTCGATGGAGAGCAGATCGAAGATATCAACATGACAATCATGAGTTTGCAAGAAGCAGATTGAAGCTGTTAAGTGGCCATTTAAAGAAGATCAAGAACTCAAGACTCGACAAGACCGGGCAAAATTGGTCTTTTTATAGTCTTTGCTCTATTCCTGTTACACAGTAATGAGCAAAGAGGGGCAGCTGTAGACACTCAATTTTGCCCGGGCCCAGAAATAAGTCCAAAAACAAAAATAATAAACCCCAAAAAAAAAAACAAAGTCCAAGTTCAGTCTAGAATTACAAATATAATTTGGCCCGATCGGAATGGCCCATTACTTGAAAAGATTTAAGGTCCATCTACAAGTTTGACTCATATGGAAATATAATCTTCAATGATATGCAATCTTAGATGTGATATGCAATCTTAGATATGATTGCAATCTTAGATATGATACAATCCTAGATATGATATACAATCTTAAAAGATATGATTTTGTAATCTTGGAGATTTAATTTGTAGATATCCTTTAATCTTAACCGTTGATGTAATTGATCTGTACCGTTAGATTTGGGGAGGCTCAACTATAAATAGAGGTCTCTCCCCTCATTGTAAAACAACTTGACTACACTTGAGTTTTGGGAAGCAATAAGAATTCTTGAGAGCATTCACTCAAATTTCTCTCCCTCTTGCATTCTTATTTTCTACGGTTTGTTCTTATATATTCTTTTTTCATCTTCGTTTTCAACCTTTTTTATTTAATCCCTATCTCCTTGATTTTTTAATTCACTTTTATATTTTATTTTTAATGATTTTAGTATTATATCAAATTATTTTTGTTAAATTCTATATTATTCATTGTTTTTAAAAATATATTTCATTTAATTGAAAAGTTTTTTCTTAAATAAGGCAATGTTTGGTGTTTAGAAATTCGGAAAATAGTGCCCTAACATGTCTTTGGTTGCGATTTTTTCATTTGACTAAATAACCAAATATCCTTTTAATAAATTTTCAAAATCATGAGGTAATTTTAGTTACGAGGATTTAAAACATCGTGTCCTAACATGCTGGATGTGATGTTTGTATACTTTCGGAACAAAGGAATCTCAAGTTTCAACTTTAAATTGTTCAAGTTTTAAAATCTTTTCAAATTTTCTGACATTAAGACAAAAAATTATTCAATTTGGTACCAATTTTGGGCGTTACGAGGGTGCTAATCCTTCCTCGTACGTAACCGACTCCCGAACCTATTTTTCTCATAATTTCGTAGACCAAAATTAATGTTTTAAAACAAAACAGTTTGTAAGGTGATCTAATCACACCTAAAAAGATTGGTGGCGACTTCCGTTTTCGTTTTTCAAAAGTCGATCCCCGTTTTTCAAACCTCGCTTTAAAAAATAGTTTCGACAATATTAACACATCTCATTCAACATATCACATTAGTAGTCATTTACTACATTCGGATATAAGCTCCATATGAACACCATCATTTACATTTCGGTTCAAAAGTCATACATAAATATCACATATCCATTTCACCATTCAAGCTTAACCCATAGTGACCATTCAACTATAAGTCATATACATAAATTATTTATCACAGAACTTAATTCAAGTAGAACCAAAATGTCACAATTCATCTAATATACACATATCAAGCATCATCAATTATATACTAAAGGTGACTACTCAAAACTTACCTCGGATATATTTGAACAGTTGCGGAAAGGCTACTCTATTACTTTCTCTTTTCCCTTATCTGATTTTGATCCTCTTTGCTCTTGAGCTTAATTAAAACAAATAGATTTGTTTAATTACTTACTCAACTTTATTTCTTAATAGTCACATTTGACAATCATATATAACTTCAGTATGTATTATATTTTATAAAATATGCCATTACTCGATTTCATGCTTATTTAATCTATACCTAATTCGCATACACAAGCAAAGATTCACATAACTTATCATGCTTCCTTATACATGAATTTAACCATATTCCCGAATGTCTCTATGTAATGACCCGAATTTTACCGTTACCGAAAAAGTGTATTTTCGGGTCTCTTTTGAAAAATGGATTCAGTAAATATTTATTAAAAATATTAAAAATATTTACAAAGTAAAATAAGTAGTTAATTAGAGTTTAATTAAGTGAATTTAATTTAATTAAGAGTAATTAAGAAAAAGACTAAATTGAATAAGGGTAAAAGTTAAATTATAGATTAAAAGAAAATAAAAAGGACTAAAAGGAAATTATACAAAAGTATAAATTGAGGCGGTGTACCGTGAAGAAAATCTAAGATTTTTTTTTATGTTTAGTATATTATTATATTATTATATTATTATATAATAAAGATACTTTATGTTTTAATTATATTATATTATATTACATTATATTATATATATAAACTAAAGAAGCAAATGAAAGGAAATAGAAACAGAATGAAACGAAACAGAGAGTAGGGGAGAAAAAGAAAGAAAGAAAGGGAGAAAAGAGAAAATTGAAGGTTTGAAGCTTTAAACTTTAATAGGTAAGTCAATCAAGCCCTTTTTACTTAATTTTGATGTTTTAGAAGTTTTAGAACAAAGTTTTGATGAAATTAAGTTGATATTTTGAAAGTTATTAGATTTCTAGATATTGTCCATGTTAAATAAAATGATGAATTTAGGGCTAAATTGATAGAAATTCAAATTAGAAATGATATAAGGATTGAATTGTAAAGTGATTCATAAGTTTTATGCTTTAAGGACTAAATTGAAAGAATTTCAAAATTATGGTTTTATGATGAAAAATAGATAATTATGTCTAAGTTTGGTTAAAAATTGAGTAGAAATAAAGTATGAATTAAGATAGAAAAGTAAGTGAATATAGTTAGAATTAAATTGAAATTAAAGTAAATCAATATTTTGTACTAAGACTATTTTGGACAGCAGCAGTAGTCTAAGTTTGAAAAATCACCAAAAATTGTAGAAATTGAATTATAGGATGAATAAAATATGGAATTAAATATTATTTAGTCTAGTTTCTTATAGAAGAAACGATATAAGCAACTGAATTGTAAATTAGGAGATATAATGAATTTTGTGAGACAAGGTCAGAATGAATTCGGGTTCCCCTGTTCTGACTTTGGAAAATCACCAAAAATTGAAGAAAAATAATTAGAGGCTTAAAGTTATATGTTTAGAATCTATAATGAGTCTATTTTCAGGAGAAATCAACAAGAATATTATCCGAGTTCTGTACTGTGAGATAATTAATTTTTAGTGAATAAGGGACGAAACTGTCAGACAGCAGAATAGGGGTGAATTTAAAGAATAAACTGTACTTAATGGCTAAACCAAAAATTCTGAAAATTTTATTGTAAGAAGATTTGTGAGTCTAGTTTCAGGAAAAATTAGCGAATCCTAATTTAGAATTCTGTAACTCAAGATATGAATTAGTAATGTATTAATGATTATGAATTGTATTAATTTCGTAGTCAATGTGGTACCGGAAATCTCGGCTAAGAAAGGACAAGACAAAGTCAACGGGAGTTAGCTCGAAAATTAAGGTTTGTATTTCTATAATTCGAACTTAGTTATTATTTGTTATATTTATATACATATTGCAATTGTTAGTGTTAGAATTATGATGTTTTACAATTGGAATGGAATGATTTTGGTATGCGATGAATTTATTGAATTTGTATTGATTGAAATTATTTTGATTGAATTTATATTGATTGAATTATATAATATATATGATTTATGTAGAAATTTGAATATTGAATGAATATTATATTGAAAAATATATTGATTAGAAATATGAGGAAATTGATATGAATATATGAGATTGTGATATTTGAATATTTGATATTGAAAAGTGAATTGAATTGTATTGAATTATGAATTAATGTGAATAATTGAAATATATTGTTGAATTGAATGAAATTGTATGAATTGTGAAAATGGGTGAATGTATGTGATTATCGAATGGTATATTGATGAAAGAATTATTAAATTGAGAAAGTGAATGAAATACCCTATTAACTAGTCGGGCTGAGTCGGATATAATTGGCATGCCATAGGATCTGGAAGTGTACGGGATTTGCCGGCTTTATCGATCAGGCACTTTATGTGTCGTATTTCAGGCACCTCGTGTGTCATATCAGGCACCTCGTGTGTCGTTTTAGGCACTTTATGTGTCGATATCTTGATCAGTACTATGTACTGCTTTAGGCACAATGTGCCGTCTTGGTGTGTTTGGGTTGAATCCGTTTATCCGTCAAAGTCCGGATTTGTTAATAGGGGTAAATAAGTGAAAGATAAATCGAATAAATTTGATTGATCAAGCTATTGAAATGAAACGAGAAATTGAATTGAGAATTGAAAATTTAGATATGAAATTGAAAATATGAACCAAAGGTTCATGAAATGATTGGAGTTCGAATTGATGATATATGATGCCACTTGATGAATTGAAATATGATTTGATATATATGAATCGTATGTATATATTGAAAGCTACCAGGGATAGTAAGTTGATATGATATAAATGAAATTGACAGTTATTGAAATGAATTAAAATGGAATATGATTGATAAGTGTATAGTTGAATATAGTTTAATGATATTGAATTGTGAGTAAATTAAGGAAAGCTATACCGAGTAGTAAGTGAAAGAATGGAGTAAATAATAATGGATTTAGTTAAGAATTGAACAATTATGTTATTGTGTTTATTATATGATTTGTATAAAATTTATATGGTAAGTAGTTGAAATTTATCTATGAATAAATAATTGAATAATTGTAATTGTTATTATGATCTTAAGTATTTGTTATATTATTAATTGTTCGGATTATAGAAATACCACTGAGTATACCATACTCAGCGTATGGTTTGTTTCCGTGCGCAGGTTAAGTAAAGATAGTACGTTGAATCAGCATCCCAAGACGATCCCGAATTCATTAAGGTAAAGTATGTTGAGTATTGATAATGGCATGTAACTAGGACGTTTTATGAGAGTCATTTAGGTTATAGAAGTATTGATGAAATGAGTAAATTATGGTTGGCAACGGTATATAGTATGAATTTTGAAATTTACTAAGAATTCGTAGTGATTCTAAATTAGTCCCGAATTGAATTTACTATTCATATTGGACCGCGAGGGCCCATTAAAGGGACGACATATTAAAACTAGGATGTGTGTGAATATTTTAATTAATTACAGGAATTGGACTATACTGACTGGTAATGTCTCGTAACCCTGTTCTGGTGACGGTATAGGGTTAGGGGACGTTACACTCTATAAGCACAAGGTACATACATAAGGCATATATATATACACCTATATATGACTATCACAATTTAATCAATTACTCATATTTATGCACAACCACGTATACACATGCATATATATAATGCATGCTTTAATATCATATACTTTTATTTATTTTTCAAATTACACTATAGCTCCAAGACATATAGCTAACTCCGAATGTCAACTTATTAAACATTTACCACATTACCAATTGCCATTTATCATCAATGCCGCACACACAAATACATACATACTCATATGCATAAAATCCGTTTATGTTTAATCTATAACCCATTCGGCCTTAACTACTCAAACTTAGCCATCATATTTAATTCCATTTTATGACCGAATGTTACAAATTCATATAGGTTTCACCTATGCCAAACAATGACCGAACCATTTAATCATGCTTATGGCCGATTATCATATTAACACGAGACACACAAACATCAATATCCAAGTATGCTAATATATCACACCATCAACTAAATCATACATATAGAAACATAAAATTCATTTGACCTATTATACTTTCATGTGCACATTTTTAACCATATAGCCAACACCTTAATAAACAATTTAAATACATATCACCTACCAATTCACATCTCTAAAATCCCGATACAATCATTTTTTATCATAGCGAATGCCACAAAACAAGGCATCCAAAATCTCAAATCACTTTATATAATTCATTCGCCATTTCAAATTAGATACACAAAATTTTATTTTATTTTTCAAAAACTATCAAACCCGAATCAATATAACATTAAACTCCATATTAATCCACCCTTAGTACATTCAGCCATAACATAGGCACATATACATTTAACTTGATTTCTTCATGAAAAATAAAGGCTATAACCGAATAGTCTTTAACCATTTAAAACTACAAAGCACAAATTATAACTTCAATTTACAAGCTTATATCATAAGAATTTCTCCATTATAATTTTCAAAGTATATTCGACTATAACACAAGCACACTTAATTTTTACATTTACAAATTCAAACTTTTTTAAACTTAACATACTTTTATAATTCCAACCGAATGGAGTACTTTTATTAATTTAAAACAAAACATCAAAGTATCATTTCTAAATGAAAAATCCTCTCATGACCGATTGCTCCCATAGCTACCAAAATGAAAATTTGCACATGGGTTATGGAGGAACTAAGAAACTATCCTAAAATACACAAGTAATTTCTTTCAAAACACTTTAAACATACCTTAATCAAGACTAGAAAGGAGTAGCCGAATGCTTGTTTCCCCTCCCTTCTCTTCTTAGAATTTTCGGCCAAAGAAATCAAAAGATGAACACTTTTATTTCTTTTCTTTGTTTTATCCATTTCATTAATTTAACACATTTTTTATTACATATTTCTCACCACTATTTAATATAATAATATTAAACCATGCATATAATGCCCATAAGTATGAGCTTGGCCGGCCACTAGTTTTATTTTGGACAATTAGCCATGCAAAACCTTAAATTTTGATTCATGTTTATTTCGGTCATCCCATATTATTCCTAGCACATTTTAACTTTAATCACTTAAGTCCTTTTTTATGATTCCACATTCAATTGATAAAATTTAAAACATGAAATTTCACACATGAATTCTCACTACTAATAGACATAGAAAAGAGCATTTAGAAAATTTTTCGACTCGGTTTTGTGGTCCCGAAACCACTTCCCGACTAGGGTCAAAATAGGGCTGTCACATGAACTATGTTATAAATTTTATTTTCATAATTTTAGGGGGCAAAGGGTAATTTTACCTTTACTAATTTAAAATTTTAAAATTTTCTAAAGAGCCAAAACAACAATTTTCTATTTTAGGGGGCTAGCGGCTGGGACCCTTACCAACCCCTTAAATTCGCCTCTGCACATGAATGAAAGCTCCTACACCTATTTATAGAATTTAGTGATCGTTGGATTGTTGACACATGTCAACATCCTTACCATTGATTTCACAAATATCTA
Organism: Gossypium arboreum; assembly: GCF_025698485.1. NCBI lineage: Eukaryota > Viridiplantae > Streptophyta > Magnoliopsida > Malvales > Malvaceae > Gossypium > Gossypium arboreum. The sequence continues at coordinate 3,549,451 of NC_069073.1, read as the reverse complement.
ATAACTAGAATGTTCATGTCTAATATCTAATCATCTAGAAAATATCCTATTTCTTTAAATTTTGGAATATTAATATTCGGTAAGATTTATACTTAAAGCCGACGAACTTACTAAGCTATAGTCAGCTTCCTTATAATGTTTATTGCTCTTTGTAGATTAACGGGAGGGTCGGAGGGTCGGATCATCACGCTCAAGTCACACTATCTCAATTTTCCGGTAGACCTTGTTATAAATACTTTAAATGGTTTATATGGCATGTATAGAAACCTATATGACTATGATTAGTATTAACCCATGAATATGTTAGTTAAGTTAATATAAGTTTGGTATATGTTATGAATGGAAATTAACTAAGATGCTTAAATACTACTTGAGAATATGAATGGGTATAATATTAGATGAAATAAGGACCGATGATATTATTATGCAATGAATGTAATTTGGATGAAGATTGTATTTATTGAGTTGTTGTTCGTGTTGAATTGGTTGCGATTTGAAAATTTGCAGTGAATGTTAGATGTTTATAAAGGGGTTATATTGAGTTTCAAAAAAAAAAAATTACGAAAAATTTTCGGAGTACTCGAATAAATCTTGATTCATTTCTAATTCGTGATTTGGGCCTTGAGGGTCCATTAAAGGGACTTTACGATTTCATTTTAATATGTTTGTTATTTATTTGTGAATTGTTTGTAAATTGACCGATACGTTCGGTAATGCCTCGTAACCTTGTTTCGGCGACTGTTAATGCCTCGTAACCTTGTTTCGGCGACTGTTTGGGGTTAGGAGGTGTTACATTTCGAATCTAGGCTACATTCCTTACATTATTCTTTCTATCCCTCCCTATTACAGTGTTAGGATTTCCTTTCTCTCTCCCTTCAATATGACTAGAGAGCATCTATAAATTCTTATATGTAGGTGTACAGGGTGGATGGGATTTCTTTAGTCCAGTTATAGTGTGTAAGGGGTTGGAGTGGTGTTTGGCTGGCTGGGCGGGATTCATAATTTGTTGCATTCATTTCATGTTTGGGTGTAATTTTTGTTTGTATGTTTGATTGGGTTAATTGTTAAATATTTAAATTGTTTGACGTGATTTAGGTAACAAGTGTGTTGTCAATAATATAATTATGTTATGTTTGATAATGGAAACGATTAGTAAGACTAATTATCAGTGTGAATTGTTCTTATAGTTTCTATATACGCATGTCCGAATATTTGTTTCAATACTTGCCATCTACCCTATATTTATGTTTCGGACTCACATTGAGCTCTCGTAGCTCATTCCCTTAGTTTCATCCTTTCAGGTAATTTTCCCAATACAGAAAGGTTATGGCAACGTTAACAAGTCTACTCCTTATTTAACCTGATGATAAACTATTAAACAGGACTCATGTTTGCTACAATTACAACTTTTTTTTTTCAACAAAAAAGAATTAAAAATCAAGGAGATAGGGATTAAATAAAAAAGGTTGAAAACGAAGATGAACAAAGAATAAATAAGAACAAACCGTAGAAAATAAGAACGCAAGAGGGAGAGAAATTTGAGTGAATGCTCTCAAGAATTCTTACTGCTTCCCAAAACTCAAGTGAAGTCAAGTTTTTTTTTACAATGAGGGGAGAGGCCTCTATTTATAGTTGAGCCTCCCCAAATCCAACAGTACAGATCAATTACATCAACGGTTAAGATTAAAAGGTATCTACAAATTAAATCTCTAAGACTACAAAATCATATCTTCTAAGATTGCAATCATATCTAAGATTGTATTATATCTAAGATTGCATATCATTAAAGATTATATTTCCATATGAGTAGAGCTTGGACCTTAAATCTTTTCAAGTAATGGGCCATTCCGATCGGGCCAAATTATATTTGTAATTTTGGACTAAACTTGGGCTTCGTTTTTTTGGGGTTTATTATTTTTGTTTTTGGACTTATTTCTGGGCCCGGGCTAAATTGAGTGTCTACAACTATTTATTATTGTATTATTATATTCATTTTCTTTATCTACTATCTTATTTTTAATATTATTAGTATATCCTATTTACTCCTTTTTACTTTATTATTATTAATATTATTATACATGGTATTATTTCCACATTATTATTTTAATATTATATTAACTGTTATATTTTGCTATTACTCTTTTGATAGTTTTATTAGTACGTCATTGTTATTTTCTTCTCACCATTATTAATATATATATACAAATATATATTTCTCTTTAAGTACATATTAGTTTCTATTATTATTATATCATTAGTATTTTCTGTTATTATTATTATTACTATTGTCTTTGTATGTATTATTTTATTATATTTAAGTTTCATTTTTATCACGTTTTCTCGTCGTTATATATATATATTATCATTATTATTATCATATCATATTTATTATTTTCTTTTTATTGTTATTAATATTTTTATGTATACATGTGATTACTTTCTACTATTATTACAAATATATTATTTTTTATTATACTATTAGTACATTATTTTCATTATTTTCTTTATTGTATTCTGAAATTATATTTTAGTTGTTTTTTATCTTTGTTTGTGTTATTTATTTATTTACATATATATCATTTACTTACGTTTCTACTTTACTTTTCGTTATCCTTGATCTGTAATTATTTCATGTGCTTGCTAATTTTTGTTATTCTCGTCTTTTATTTTATTTTATATTAATGCATTTATTATGCTCGTGTATATTATTTTTGCATCTTATTACAAATTCATGTTATTTTAATTGTTTTCGATCTAAAATAAATTCTTTTATAAAAATAATATTCGTGTTTGGGAACCCAAGAACATCGTGCCCTAACTTACTGAGCTTCGATTTTTTCTCATATAACCCAAATAACGGAATGTCATCTTAAAATCGCAATACAAGTTTTGAAATAAACGCTTACTCTCGAAGATACGAGGTGTTGTGTTCTAACTTACTGAATATGACATCTTGTTATCTCGATATAAGAGCTTTTGCAAATAAAGGTAATATTCGGTATTAAGAAATTTTAAAAAACGTGCCCTAACTTACTATGTTTCGACTTTTCTCATTTACCCTAAATAATCGAATATCCTTTTTTAAAAAAGAAAATTAAAATACATGAATTTTAAATAAAGGCAAGCCCATTCTCAAAGTTCGAGATGACGTATTCTAACTTACTGGGCGTGACATTTTATTACTTCGAGATAAGAGAGTCTTTAACATCCGTTTTAATTTATTCGATCATTTTTAAATCAACATTAATACAAAGAGGGATCGTATTTTAAATTCTTTCAAATTTTTAAATCTTCGACACTAAGACACTAATTAATCAACTAGGTACCAATTTTGAGCGAATCGAGGGTGCTAATTCTTCCTCGTGCGTAACCGACTCCCAAACCTGTTTTCTTGATTTGCGTTGACCAAAATCGTTGTTTAAATAAATTAAACTATTTATTAAAAACAACTACTTTTATAAGGTGACCCGATCACACCCATCAAAAAAATCGGTGACGACTCCTCTATTCATTTTCATTTTCAAAATCCAAGTCAAAATCCAAGTAGACCGTCGTTTTTCAATTTCGACATTCAACAAAAGGGTTTTCATGATAAATGCATGTAAACTTCAGATCCTTATATATAATCCGCTGCATAATAAATTTAGAAGAGAATGTTTACTTAAAATTTATCGAAAACGAATTAGAATAATAAATTTTAAATTTACTGAATTTAAAAACTATATATTTATATATATAAAGCAGAGAGAAAACATTAGTATAATCGAAATAGTGTCATCACCCAGTATAATACAAAAAAGAAAAAGAAAGAAAGAAAGCGAGAGAAGTAACAGTAACGATATATGAAGCAGCGTAGAACATATTAAATTACAAAAAGAGAAGATGAAATTACCAGAGAGCGAATGAAAAGGAGACGCAAAGAATCGGAGATATTTGGAGACTGATAGCAAGAAAAGAGGCGAAAGGAATTTTTAAAGAGGCGAGTACTAAATTTTTCAAGGCAAGAGGGGACTAGGTCTTGTTATACTTATTCGCACGTGTCGCAGCACATGGGCTGGATTGATTCCATGACCCTTTTTCTTGGGCTCCCCTCCGGAGTTCTCATTAAACATTAGGGTAAGCAGGTTATGGGCCAAGGATTTATGAATGCTTCAAAAACAGGTGGAGGTAGGTCTATGATCTACAGTAGACCATAATGATGTAAGTTTAAAATTTTGAACTATTTAATTGATGTAAAGAAGACTAATCGTTGAATATATATTACTATATAGAATATTTTAGATCAATATGATAGAGATGTTGGGTTGGTTTGAAAATTTACATGCATACAAGTATAATCATATTGATAAATTCAACAGTTGGATTGTTAAAATATTAATCATATAAATAATTACGAAAGTGTGTAAAACTACTTTAATATTTAAATTTGTCTTCAAAGTTCTTAAATTTTAATTAGAAATAAATTAAAATAATATATTTCTAGAAAATCTATTGTAATGTTTTGAATTCAGATCGTTTTAATTATTACAATAATAATATCAGTTGAGTTAAAATTGATTTAATTCTAAATGATAATTAAAGCAATGAGAGCACTACAAAACTAAATATATAAAAGAGGAAAGATGATTAAGTGTTTATAAGATGAAACTTTATATAAGATCCTTATACTATATATTTTTGTAGAGTTAGTCCTCGATTATTTCTAGTTGTTTCCAAAATGTATATTTTCAGTTAAGAGTCTAACTTTTTAATTGATTTTGACATCTTTTATCATGTTTAAAATAAGTCATATCAAATTGTTTGAAAATTTTAACAAAAAGAAATTGATTTGTGGACTGAAAATACACATTTGGAAAGGTAGAAGGACTAGAAATGATACAATAATAATAATGGGACTAAATACACAAAAAGAAATTTCCTTTTAAATCATAGTATAGGGAGATCTAGAGGTGATTATGGGCCGGGGCAAGATAAAATTTTAGGCCCGTCTACTAGGCCTGGGCCCGGCCCGACCCGAAATATGGGCCTAAAATTTTATCCAAGCCCGTCCCGAAATAAATTACTAAGCCCGAGCTCGCCTGCCTGCCCATATTAATTTTTTTCTTATTTTATTAAATAAAAAATTTAAAATTATAATAAATCAAATATATTTAAAAACATAAAAATAAATATTAAAACAAATAAAAATAATACTAAAACAATTCTTAAAACAATACACAAATTAACAATATAATAAAAAATAGTTATATTAAAATTTAAAATAATTTTAAAATAAAAATATATATATTAATATATAATTAGGGTTTGGTAGGGCCGCTAAAAACTCTTACCTGAGGCCCAGCCCGTTTTCTAAACGGGCATCGTTTTTTTCACCCAAGTCTATTTTTCGGACCTATATTTTTACTCAAAACCTCTTATTTTTTGGACAGGCTTTTGGGCCGGGCCGGACCGCCCGGGCCATGATCAGCTCTAGGGAGATCTGCCTCTTATTGAGTTTAACCTTTATAAAACTTTAATGTTGGCTTGGTTTTTCCAATACTATATTTGTTTTAGGAAAACTACTTGAAGGGAAGCATATACGTTCATTAACCCCCATGTGGCTCCTCTAGTCTTCACTGCATCTTCCCAGCTACTTCTTCTCCTCTCTATCTTCTCTATTTCCTTTCTTTTCCCATTTATTTTGCTTCCTTTTCAGCTTTTGGAACTGTGAGTCCTTTTGCCATTTCGTGTGATCAGTAAGTTTTCTTTTTCTAATGGTTGTTTGCTTTACTTTTTGTTGGTTTTTCTTTCTGGGTTTTGGGTTTTATTCTGTTTGGAATCCTGTTTGGATTCAATAGTTGTTTTTTCTTTCTACGTTTAGTATGGATGATTTTGAATTTATTAGTTTTTGTTAAGTGGATAATCGTGATAAGCCTCTGTTTGTGGCATTTTCACCTTATACCTTAATTGAGTGTTTCACTGCAAATGGTAATCGGATAATTCTATCGAGTTTATAATCTTAAAAAGAAGAAAAAAAGGAAAAAATTTAAAGGAAAATCAATTTAGATAAATTTGTTACTTTTTAAAGATGATATCTAGTGATGGATTATTTTTAAAATTATATAGTTTTTTTTCCCTTTGTTGGTTTAGTTTGAATGGTTAATCTTTAGCTTGTTTTAGACTTTTAAAATCTAATGGAGATGCTTATCTTTTGGCTTGCTCTTTTTTCCTTTTTTCTATTCTGTCTTCAATTTTGTGTTTTTATGTAGACATTTTGGTATAAAAAGATGGTAGCAGAGTCTTGGTTTCCTAGTTTTTGGAAAATTCCGCGGAGGCATGAGGGAGGTTCTGAGAGAGTTGAAAATGGAGTTTTAGCATTTGAAGTTGCAAGCTTGATGTCTAAGCTTGTCCATCTATGGCGGTGTCTAAGTGATAAGCAGGTTAGTAGGCTGAGAGAGGAGATCATGACTTGTGTGGGGGTTTAAAAAGCTGGTATCTGAAGATGAAGGTTACATTGGACACTTGATATGTGCAGAAATGATTGAAACTGTTACACATGTGGCGAAGTCCATGGCTAGGCTTGCAAAGAAATGTAGTGATCCGGGTTTGAAGAGTTTTGAACTTGCTTTCACTGAGTTAATCCAGATTGGGGCTGACCCTTATTGTTGGATATTTTCCTTAAAGAAGATGGACAAGAAAGTGAAGAAGATGGAACGGTACATTTCAGTGAATGCAACTTTGTATCAAGAGATGGAAATGCTCCTGGATCTTGAGCAAACTCTAAGGAGGATGAAAGCCAGTGATGTGGAGCCAGAGAATTTGCTTGAATTTCAGAAGGAGGTTATGTGGAAGCAGCATGAAGTGAAGAATCTTCGGGAGATGTCTCTTTGGAGTAGGACTTATGATTATACAATTCGACTTATAACAAGATCAATATTCACAGTTTTTGTTAGGATCAAACATGTCTTTGGAATTGAACGAAATGTAGATGATGGAGATTTGAGGGCAGCTTCTATAAATAGCAGCCAATCAGTTTCCACCTTGATGCAATCTTCTGTTCATCGCACTGATAATACTAGCCTTACCAGGTTTTCTTCTTGTCCCTTTGGAACGTTTAGCACAAAATCAGGCCCGATTTCAAAACCAAATAAAACAAATTATTTCCATTCTGGGCCTCTTGGTGGCTCAACTACAAAATCAGGTTCTATTGCTCGAAAGAATGGAAATTTCAACTTCCATTCAGGTCCACTTGAGAGGTCTACAGCGAAGTCAGGGCAACTTTTGGGCATGGATAAAATCAGCAAGAAGATTTGGCAGACTAACAACCGCCCTTCCCCTGCTAATGGAAAAAAACCACAATTGAAAAGCTATAGATTGACTCAAGTGGGACCTTTCAAAGGCAGCATTATAGATGCAGATGATGCTATTCATTCAGGAATTCTTAGTGGAATCAAAGCTGGAAATCTTAATCCTCCTGAAGGAAATGCTGTTCAAACTAGTTCGCCGGTGTTTAGATCTCAGTGCAGGTTGTTGGATGCTCCGCCTGAAACTTTGATGAATGTTTGTATCTATAGAAATAAGTGGACCACTATTGCAGTATGTCAATAGATGAATGGAATCTGATTGAATGTTGGCAAGTTTCCATTTTCGGCAGGCAATGGGGTCATCTCCATTCTATTTGCCAACGTCGATCTAAGATGAAAGAATTATCCAACATACTGTGAAAGACATCATAAAGCATTCTTTGTGAGTCAGAGGTATAGTTTGAGCTTTAAAATCATTTATATATATTCCTGGGTGAAGTGCTTGTCATCTTTTCCAAGGTTTGAAGCTTGTTGCTTTATTATCTTCCATGAAATATCTTTTCAAGTTAAGCTGTTATCCATATAATGTGTATATTATTTTAGTGATAGCTTTTTCAATTGGTTTTGTTGACCATATAGGTTTGTTCATAGATTTATATGTTGTGGATACCTTTTGGTTATTTAATTTTAATTTTGGTTACTCGTTTATAAATTTTTTAATTGTACTTACAATTTCTTATAGTAATTAATATTTTTTAAAAATATAAATTTTTTTATACCAATAAGTATGACCCTTGAAGGCAGATAGAGATAGTGATACTTGGTTTAAATTAAAATATATTGAGTAGCATTTTACCTCACTTTGCATGAGGTGACTCTAAGCTTAAGAGCTCGAATTTAAGTCTATTTATAGACGATGTCCTTCATGGGAATGTGTTAAATTCAGTGAGCAAATATGTTCATTGCAAGAAATTGTTATTCACTTTAGAGTGTGTTCACCTATTATTCACTGGACATTGTTTTTCAATTAGAATCAAAGCCACTCATCTAAAGTAACCGGTACATCTTTGAGCTTATAATTAGGGAAAGAAACTATAGATAAGGGGAAGAAGTTATAAGAATGGAGAAAGAATTGTATGAAATTGTAATTTCATGTTATTCTTATCGGAAAAATTTAATTTATTATGTTCCTATTGGAAAGCGATATGAATGAGGTGGAATAATAGTTTCATATAATCATTTTTCATAAGAATGAATCTATTTATAAGTTTTATGCTAGACTATATGATATAACTAATTAATGAAATATTTTTTCCCTTATTGAATCTATTTATAAGTTTGAATACATAAACAAGTAATTAAAAAAACCTTCACCCTTATTTTTCCCCTCTCTTAAAACTGCATTATTTTTCCCCTCTCTTAAAACTGCATTTCAGATTGTTCATTCATTGGATGCAAGAATTGAAACAAGTGGGGGTGAAAGCTTAATATGAAGCAGCAGAAGCCTGCACCGGGAGACAGCTCACTTCACCGGCTTTGAAGGCCCTCTATTGCAATTTTCCACTGGGATGCTCTTTGTTTTGCATCCTCAAACCAAAATACCTTTTTTGGCTACAACACCAAATATATAGATCAGAAAGAGCAAGTTTAAATGGAGTTGAGAGGATTGATGTCCAGCCTATTAGGAGAAGCTAAGAGTCTTACTGTGCAAAGCTTGAAGTGTGATGGACTTGAGACTTGGATGCTGAGGTCATCAGAATTGTCGGACCAAATAATGTTTGCTTTCACCACTAATTTTGCAGGATCAACATATATCAATTTTGGCTTGTTGGTAAGGATAAGCTGAACCTTCTTGCTTGTTAACTTTTGTACCTTTTTTACCATTGAGATCAAAAGAACAGATTCTCCTGGTTCCAAAAACTGTTGCCTGTTTACATCATGCAAATACATATTAGATTACGAAAATTTGCATGCAAAACTAATGTATCCTAGCAAATGAATGGTTCACTGCAGATACAATAATGGACAAGCTTACTGCAAGCAAAAGTGATGTTGATGCAAACAAGAGAGATTGAGAAATACCATCTTGAATCGAAGGATTCAATTGAGGTAAGTCTAGTTATACTGCCATCATTCTGTCTGGCTGAGCCATTTCCAGTGGGCGTAGGATTCGCTGATGAATCACTACGATCATCACCTTCACTTGATCCACCCTGAAAATAGTAATACTATTTTACAACTCTAATGCAAAACTCCATATATAATGAGTGAAAGCTTGTGCTTGTGACATCTTACCCCTGTCTCTAAAACAAGTTCAGGAGGAGTTTGTGTTCTTAAATTACTCCACTCAATTCTCCTAAAGAAAGGATGCGTTTTCAGTGCGGCATAACCATCAGGTCCAGCACCTGGTCGTCTACTGGGATCTAGATCCTGCACCACAGTTGCATACAAAGTGACAAAGTGAAGGATCCATATTCAAACTCACAATTCTTAATTAGGATTGACCATCTCCTCTCCACCTTAAGAATATCATTTCCTATATAAACTTAGTTCTTATATTATTCTTCAAAAATTGAATAAGCAAAGTAACTTTCAAGTTCTATGAACTAAAATTCTTTATAGGAAATTGGAAAGAATACCATAGGATAAAATATATTTGCGAGTTTCCTTAGAAGTAAAGATATTACTTCAAAAACAAGGGGAAAACCTTTGTTTGCAGGAAACATGCAAGTTACCACATGGGAGATGAGGGGAAAAAAACATTCACAAAGTCTAAATAAGAACCAAGAGGTGGGAGGAAACATAAGATTAGCTTCATAGCAAATCAATTAGCCACATGCCAGCAAATAATAGGCCCAAACACATCCATCAAATGCTTCGTTGCTCCAGAGTTAGGGAGATAAAAAATCGAGACTAAAATCGAACCTAAATACCTTGTTAACAATACTTCCCTTAAGGGTTTGGGACCGACCTAAAGAGTGACCCCCCCGGGGTCAACAACTTTCACTCCAATTGGTGCCTATAACCCATATATTTAAAATCTTTGTATGAAACCGTGATTAAAACTCTTATCAGACATTTGTTTAGCATGGGTTTAAATTGGAATGACAAAACCCGAACCGTCCGATGGATTTTGAACTAGTTCACTTTGAGTGGAGTGGATTTTTTTTATTTGAAAACGGATTTGGTGCGGGGTAAATTTTTTCTTTTGGATAATAGGTATGAAGCAATTACAGTAATTGCTTACCTCGCCCCGATTCATCCCACTATATAAAATTACAATTGTATCATTGTATATATAAAACTATTAAAAGGGTAATAATGTAATAACCTAATCTGGAAAAAATAATATATTTTATGTTTTTTTTTTAAGAATTATATTTTGAATATTTTTTTGACTTTAAAAAGATTGAAAATATTAAAGATAAGTAGCAAAAATTTAATTGAAACGGGGTGGAGATGGATGTATCTAATATACATAGAAGTGATAGTGATTTTCAATATTATACATCCATAATGGAGTGAGGCAGGTGGTAGAGTAGAGCATGCCAATTGTGAAGTGATAGTGGATTTAACAATATTCGCTCCATTATCATCTCTAGTTTAAATCATGGTACCCTCATCGCCCTATTATTGTATCAAAAAATTCTTTGCAGTTTTTGAGTGTTCAAGAAATGTTTTTAGAACTGAATTGGTGTTTGAATTGATCAAACTATTGGTTCCCGATTTAATTGGTTTAAAGTAAATAAATTATTGAAAAAAATAAAAAAAAGAACAAAATAATAATTAATTCAATTATTGGTTTAAGTGGTCCGGGTCAACTAATTTTACACCTCCCACCATCTAGAACCTCGCTGATTCTCGGTCCAATTATCTAGAATCCCCCCTGATTCTTGGTAAGAATCAATAGGTTCGATTCATACAACACTTAGCTCAAGAAACTTGGCTAAAAAATAACAAATTATATTGACCAAATGTATGTTAGTTACAGAGCTGCAAAATTCAGTAATTTTCATTTTCATCGTAAATGTCCAGAAACAACACTTAACAGAAGAACTAAAAAGATCTACAAAAAGTCTTAAGCAAACAAGTTTATGGTGAATAGTAGAAACCAAATACAACATGCGTAAAAGTAAATCTTACCAATAGCTTTTCAATGGATCATCCTTCCAGCATAGGATAAAATCTTTCTCTCAATTCATGCTATTCCAGCCGTTTTCTCTTACTTATGCTTGCCAACTCGAGAGTCGAGACTGGCTTTTCTTATTGTTTCTTTCAACGTCTTGATCTTGGCTTCCTGCTCGAATATTTTGTTGCGAGTGTTGGTTAAAATTCCCTTAGCCAGGAGAGTTTAAAACCTATGAACTCTCCATCCTTCACCTTCAACAGCATATCCTCAATCTCCTTTAGCCCAAGCTCAGAGAGGTTACTCTCTAATTTCTGATAAACGTCAGCTACCATATTCAGAATGTGGCTTTGAATCTCCGGATGCTTGATTTGAAAATTGTCGGCAAAATGTGGATGGCTTCGGAAAATGCTGTTTAGCGAGTAACCTCTCTGAGCTTGGGCTAAAGGAGATTGAGGATATGCTGTTGAAGGTGAAGGATGGAAGTTTACAGGTTTTGAACTCTCCTGGCTGAGGGAAATTTTGACCAACACTCGCAACAAAATATTGGAGTAGGAAGCCAAGATCAAGACGTTGAAAGAAACAATAAGAAAAGCCAGTCTCGACTCTCGAGTTGGCAAGCATAAGTAAGAGAAAACGGCTGGAATAGCATGAATTGAGAGAAAGATTTTATCCTATGCTGGAAGGATGATCCATTGAAAAGCTATTGGTAAGATTTACTTTTACGCATGTTGTATTTGGTTTCTACTATTCACCATAAACTTGTTTGCTTAAGACTTTTTGTAGATCTTTTTAGTTCTTCTATTAAGTGTTGTTTTTGGACATTTATGATGAAAATGAAAATTACTGAATTTTGCAGCTCTGTAACTAATATACATTTGGTCAATCTAATTTGTTATCTTTTAGCCAAGTTTCTTGAGCTAAGTGTTGTATGAATCGAACCTATTAATTCTTACCAAGAATCAGGGGGGTTTTAGATAATTGGACTGAGAATCAGCGAGGTTCTTGTCACAGGGCTAAACCTTTCGTCTCACAATCCGTGCGGCCTTAGGCGATTTACTCGTCCAAACTCGCCTAAGTCAGCCTTTTCTCGAATGAGGATTCCTTAAGAACTCCTCTAATGCACCAACTCATACAGCGGAAGCAAACTTATGCCAAAAGAAGCTTATAAAGAACAACAGAAAAGGACGCTCGCAAAGTGTTTGAGTAAATGCTCTCTATTCTTTTATTCACAAAGAATAATGAAACAATGAATGGAGTGAGTACAAATGAGGGAGAGGCTCTCTATTTATACTTGAGCTCCCCCAAAACCGATGGTCAAGATACAATTACATTGACGGACGAGATTAACCATATCCCCTAATTTAAGGGATTTACAAGATATTGCCATATCAAATCCTATCTAATCTTACAAGATATGATTCCCTCTATCTTTAAGATTAGTTACCATAGTTGCCTAAGTTGCCATATCTTCGCTATCGAGCCAACTAGGCTTCAATTTGACAGGCTTCTCCAACAGTTCCTTGAATCGGGCCAGCTCTCGTGGGCCAAATGATCCCCATCTAAGTAATAGACCTCCATCGGATACATTTGGTTCGATGGTCACGGGCTTTGAACTCTGGCCCGTGACACTAGATGGTGGGAGGTGTAAAATTAGTTGACCCGGACCACTTAAACCAATAATTGAATTAATTATTATTTTGTTTTTTTTTTATTTTTTTCAACAATTTATTTGCTTTAAACCAATTAGATCGGGAACCAATAGTTTGATCAATTCAAACACCAATTTGGTTCTAAAAACATTTCTTGAACACTCAAAAACTGCAAAGAGTTTTTTGATACAATAATAGGGCGATGAGGGTACCATGATTTAAACTAGAGATGATAATGGAGAGAATATTCTTAAATCCACTATCACTTCACAATTGGCATGCTCTACTCTACCACCTGCCTTACTCCATTATGGATGTATAATATTGAAAATCACTACCACTTCTATGTATATTAGATACATCCATCTCTGCCCCGTTTCAATTAAATTTTTGCTACTTATCTTTAATATTTTCAATCTTTTTAAAGTCAAAGAAATATTCAAAATATAATTCTTTAAAAAAAAACATAAAATATATTATTTTTCCAGATTAGGTTATTACATTATTACCCTTTTAATAGTTTTCTATATACAATGATACAATTGTAATTTTATATAGTGGGATGAATCGGGGCGAGGTAAGCAATTACTGTAATTGCTTCATACCTATTATCCAAAAGAAAAAATTTGCCTCGCGCCAAATCCGTTTTCAAATAAAAAAAAATCCACTCCATTCAAAGTGAACTAGTTCAAAATCCATCGGACGGTTCGGGTTTTGTCATTCCAATTTAAACCCATGCTAAACAAATGTCTGATAAGAGTTTTAATCATGGTTCCATACAAGTCAAGACAAAACTACAAAGATTTTAAATATATGGGTTATAGGCACCAATTGGAGTGAAAGTTGTTGACCAGGGGGAGTCACTCTTTAGGTCGGTCCCAAACCCTTAAGGAAAGTATTGTTAACAAGGTATCTAGATTCGGTTTTAGTCTCGAGTTTTTATCTCCCTAACTCTGGAGCAACGAAGCATTTGATGGATGTGTTTGGGCCTATTATTTGCTGGCATGTGGCTAATTGATTTGCTATGAAGCTAATCTTATGTTTCCTCCCACCTACCTGCAACTATTTTGACTTTTCTTGGTTCTTATTTAGACTTTGTGAATGTTTTTTTCCCCTCATCTCCCATGTGGTAACTTGCATGTTTCCTGCAAGACAAAGGTTTTCCCCTTGTTTTTGAAGTAATATCTTTACTTCTAAGGAAACACGCAAATAGATTTTATCCTATGGTATTCTTTCCAATTTCCTATAAAGAATTTCCAACATGCGTAAAAGTAAATCTTACCAATAGCTTTTCAATGAGGTCTCTGGCTTCTTCAGAAAAATAATCTGGCAATCTTATATCTCTGGCTATAATTCTTTGAAATATAAGCCATTCACTTGTATCTTTAAAGGGAGAAGTCCCTGAAAGCATTTGGTACAAGGTGCAGCCTAGTGCCCAGAGGTCATTTCTGTTTGAATATGATCAAAAGAGAAAATTGTATTACCCTAGGAAGAATAGATGAACAAGATCAAGGAAAATAACCAAGCTAATTACAAGATTCTATACTTTCATTATCTGGAAAACCAAGTGATAAGGATTTTTTTTAAAGGTGGAAAGGGGGATTAAAGAAAAAAAATCAAGAAATTAGTTGCAAAAAGCTTAAGATTCCATTTCAAGTTTGACAATCCATTTCAAGTTTGACAATTTTAATCTAGATAATGAAACAAACTAATGATGAGATTGAAGGCCTGTTACCCAAAAGTTGCTGGAGAAGAGTTCAAGACTTCAGGAGGAACATAAGTGGCTGTCCCCACAAACGTGCAGGCCTTGTCATCTGTAATGGGTATTACAAACAATGTTAGCCTTAAAACTTTTTCTTTTCCTTTTTCTTTAGGGGGAGTGAAAAAATCATCTCTTCTTTTTTTTTTTTTACCCGAGGATGCATTAGGAAGGACTGTTATTCGGCTATCCTGCATGGGCTTTACACTGCCAAAGTCAGCAATCTTGATATGCCCATCTTTAATAAGAAGCAAATTCTCCGGCTGCCATGCAACAATGATTCAGAACTTTACCAATGTTGATGTAACATAGTATGCATGAACTGATAACAACACTGGAACAAAACATGCATGCTTGAAAAATACCTTAATATCTCTATGCATCAATCCCATGTTGTGTATATATTCAAGAGCATCTACAACCTCTGCAGCATAGAACCGAGCTTCATCCTCCGATAACCGACCTTTCTACACAAAATATATGATTGTTATTGAACAACAAATAAACCAGTTTAGATAGGAGCAAATGCTAAATCACAACTCAAGAAATTCTGGCACTCACTATTATAAAAGGTTGTCAACATTACTCGATGAATTGCAAAAAGGGTCTAGAAGTGATTTTTTATTAGAATTTTTTATCAAAGATGAAGTATGCATGACTATCCCAGATTGTCATGAATTTGATAGGAAAATAGGAATAAAAAATCACTAGATTCACGATAATTCAAGGAGGAACCAACTCAATGACATGCTAGAAGAAAAAAAGTGAACACAATGCATGAATTTTCCATTACTAGATAGGATCACGTCTAAGAGTAACTTACTCTGTTTATTTGGTCAAAAAGTTCTCCACCTTCACAGGGTTCAAGTGCCATGTCTTCAGAATATAACAAAGAAAACAGTGTCAAGCAAAAATCAAAGCTGAATGAAGTGACAAGAGTTAACTAATGGAAGAAAATTTGGTGTAATAACTAATTAAGTAAACAAGTATGCACATGATACAAATTAAAGATACAACCAAGAATACTTACATAGTGAGAAATTATCTTGAAATGTAAAATAGAGTCGCATAATACCAGGATGGTCCAGTTGGTCAAGCACGATACGTTCCAATTTTACATAAGCTGTTCTATTTTCCATGGTGATGAACTTTTTGTCCATGATCTTCAAAGCATACACTATTCCTGTATCCTTCTTCTTTGCCTTCACAACCTGATAGCAACATTAATATGATATTCAGAACAATACCAATAAAAATGACGAGTAAACATGGAAAGCAAACATATACAAAGTAAATATTCCACAAGTATTTAGTATAAAATCTCGAAAAGTATTATCATCCGGGATAAATTTTCACATAAAAATATGATTGAATTTCGATCCAGTAAGCATAAAACTATGATCTTGATTTAATTTTCACATGCCATTTAACATTGTTACATATCAACATTTTGCATTTACATATAGCATATACAAATAAATATATTTGCCCATCACTTAAATGTTTATGATTGAACCAAAACAAAAGTTTCAAGTGTACAATTACATACAAATATACAAATTTTGATACCAAGTTTATGCATATATATACATATATATTCTTCACAAACTAATATACCAAGCAATCACCATCACCATACAAATTTTGTTATCTTAAGAACATAAATTGCATTTGATGCTTGTAAAGGAGTAGCACAAAACATAAACATATAAGTTTGTCATGTTTGGATTATTCCTTATCACTCTTATGCAATGGTAGTGCTCAAATAAAGGAAATAAGTTTACTTCACTCTCAAATTCTCAGAACTTGGAACAAAAGTACCAAGATTTTTTTTTTTTTGGTCATTAAGTAATTTAGATTCTGGGATGGTGGAAAAAGAAACTAGCGAAAAGGGCAAAAGAGATGATCATAATTTAAAAAGGAAAGCAGTTGGTAAGGCATGTCAAGTTGAACCATTAGTGCTTTGCTGGGTATGGCTATTATAAGTTGGACCAATATAAAATGTCTATAATCCAAAGTTGTTATGATTCTCCTGTTAGACTCTAATACTACGTTTGGTTCATTGTAATAGAATAGAGTTGTAATTAATAATTCAACAGTTTGGTTAAATGGAATGTAATAAAACTGTAATAGTATTCTTATGTTTGGTTTAATGGAATAATATTGTAATAGTATAAGGAAAAAAGTTAAAATGACCGAGTACTTTTAATATATTTTTTAGGTAAATAATTATTGTTGTTATTATTAAATTTTAATAGGATTATTATTAAATATAATTTAATAACATTGTTAATATAATTATTTTATATTAAATCATATTAAAATATTTTATTTTATATTTTTAAATCTAAGTTTTAAAAGACTAATCTGGAAATTAAAATTTTTTGTTATTTAAGGTTGCATGGAATAACCATTCTTTGGTATCACCAAAGAATCACTATTACGGGCAACAAATAATAAGGAAGTAATGTTCATTCCATTGAATGAGTATTACATTCAACCAAATAACGAAATGATTTATCATTCAATGAATAAGAGGGGAATACTATTCCATTCCCCCAACCAAACATGGAGTAATAGATTTTCCATTCTTCCTTCTTACCAAGCAATAGCCTATCAAAATATCATAGTAGTATTCCCCTTCTAATAAGTAGAGACATAATCAAATTTTATTTTTCTTTCCTTTGCACCAAAATTTTAGAGGGTGTTTGGATAAATAATTTTAAATTTTTAGTTAAATAATTATTTTAGAAAAAATTAAGTTACTAAAATTTTACGAATTAAAAAATAATTATAAAAAGATAATTTCAATAATGATATCATTAGATTAATATTTTTAATAAAAGAATTTTTAAAATTTATATATTAAAATTAAATAAAATGGTTTTGAAGTTTAAGTTTAGCTAATATATAAAAAAGCCTTAAATTACTACATTTTGTTTAAACAATCACAAAATATTTTTGTAGTTAAATAAGCTTATAACCTATGAGTTTTATCAATAAAAGTCCTTTATTTTAATATTAAAGTAAAATTATTTTGAATTCAAGCTCTTTTCTTAATTTCTTGTCGATGCATGCATTTTGTTATTATAAAAAATAATAGACCTAATAAAAAATATAAAGAGATAATCAAAATTTTCAAAAGTATGATTAAGTTTCTTACTAGACCTAATCATGGGCCAGCCCACTTGCTTAGGGCTTGAATAAAAAATAAAGTTCGTTTTCTAAATAGGCTGGGCCTCGAGTAAGATTTTTTGGCCCGAGCTTAGCCCGAATTTGCCTAAAAAATTTTCACTGTTGTTTTGTTGTCATTTTAATGTTGTTTTGCTACCATTTTGCTATTATATTGTTACTATTTGTTATTACTGTTTGAATATTGTATAACTTTTGTTTTATTATTTATTTTGCTATTATTTTAGGGACATTTACTTGCTAAGTTGCAACAATCTTAATATTATTTGAGTATAAAGACTTTTTAATGTATTTTCAATTTGTTGAGAAAGATTTATTTTAATCTTTTTAGTGTATTTGATGTATTATATAAAATAATAATATAAATTTTTTTAGTACAAGTTAGGCTTAGAGGTGATCATGGGCGGGCGGGCCGGCCCATACAAATTTTTAGGCCCGTCTACTAGGCCTGGCCTGACCGGGCCGAAATATGGGCCTAAAATTTTGCCCAAGCCCGCCCGAAATAAAATTACTAAGCCGAGCCCGGCCCGCCCGCCCATATTAAATTTTTTATTTTATTAAATAAAAAATTTAAAATATAATAAATCAAATATATTTAAAAACATAAAAACAAATATTAAAACAAATAAAAATAATACTAAAACAATTCTTAAAACAATACACAAATTAATAATATAATAAAAATAGTTATATTAAAATTTAAAATAATTAAAATAAAATAAAAAATATATATTAATATATAATTGGTAGGCAGGCCCGGCCAAAAATCTTACTGAGGCCCAGCCCGCTTTCTAAACGGGCCTCTTTTTGCCCAAGCCCATTTTTGGGCCTATATTTTACCCAAACCTCCTATTTTTCTAAGGGGCCTTGGTCGGGCAGGCCAAACCCATGATCACTCTAGTTAGGGTCAAGTTTAGTTTTTTTTTTATTTGGGTGGGACTTGAACAAAATTTTAAACTTATTTTTAAGGCGAGTCGAGCTCGGGCCTAGAAAACAAACCTAAAATTTTGCATTGGCCCAAATTGTCCCATGATCTGATCTATTTGTTACATATATAAGTACTTTTAAGAAATTATAAAATATTATTTTATTTTACTTTTAAAAAATATTTTTTTATTTTTATTTAATAAACTATTCTGATCAAATTCACATCAATATACAATGCAAATTAATTTTTGTACTTTAAAATTAAAATCAAGGGATTTCATAGATAAAAATTATAGGTTACATATCAACATCTTGCATTTACATGTAGCATATACAAATAAATATATTTGCCCATCACTTAAATGTTTATGATTGAACCAAAACAAAAGTTTCAAGTGTACAATTACATTCAAATTAAAGTTTATGTATACAAATATACAAATTTTGATACCAAATTTATGTGTATATATATATATACATATATATATATTCTTCACAAACTAACATATATACCAAGCAATCACCATCACCATACAAATTTTGTTATCTTAAGAACATTACATTTGATGCTCGTAAAGGAGTAGCACAAAACATAAACATGTAAGTTTGTCATGTTTGGATTATTCCTTATCACTCTTAGTGCTCAAATTCTCAGAACTTGGAACAAAAGTAACAAGAATTTTTTTTTTTTGTCAATAAGTAATTTAGATTCTGGGATGGTGGAAAAAGAAACTAACAAAAAGGGCAAAAGAGATAATCATAAGTTAAAAAGGAAAGCAGTTGGGAAAGAATGTCAAGTTGAACCATTACTGCTTTGCTGGGTATGGCTATTATAATTTGGACCAATATAAAATGCCCATAATCCAAAGTTGTTATGATTTTTCGATTAGACCCTAAGACAACATTTAGTTTGTTGTAATGAAATAGAGTTGTAATTAGTAATTCAGCTGCTTAGTCAAATGGAACGTAATAAAACCGTAATAGTATCTTTATGTTTGGTTTAATGGAATAATGTTGTAATAGTATAAGGAAAAAAGTTTAACACAATTTTTTAGATAGATGATTATTGTTATTATTATTAAATTTTAATAGGTTTATTATTAAATATAATTTAATAAAATAAAATATATAATTTAATAACATTGTTAATATAATTATTTTATATTAAAATATTTTATTTTTATATTTTTGAATCCAAGTTTTAAAAGACTAATCTGAAAATTAATTTTTTGTTATTCAAGGTTGCATGGAATAACCATTCTTTAGTATCACCAAAGAATCATTTTTACGGGAAAACAAGTAATAAGGAAATAATAGTCATTCCATTGAATGAGTATTACATTCAACCAAATAAAGAAATGATTTATCATTAAATGAATAATAGGAGAATACTATTCCATTCCCCGACCAAACATGAAATGAAAGATTTTCCATTCTTCCTTCCTACCAAGCAAATAACGTATCAAAATATCATAATAGTATTCCCTTCTAATAAGTAGAGGCATAATCAAATATTATTATTTAACAAAATTTTATTTTTCTTTCGTTTGCATCAAAATTTTAGAGGGTGTTTGGATGAATAATTTTAAATTTTTAAATATTTTTATTTTTTCAGTTAAATAATTATTTTAAATAAAAATTAAGTTATTAAAATTTTACGAATTAAAAAATAATTATAAAAAGATAATTTCAATAATGATGTCATTAGATTACATTTTAATAAAATAATTTTTAAAAGTTATATATTAAAATTAAATAAAATGGTTTTTGAAGTTTAAGTTTAGTTAATATATCAAAAAGTCCTTAAATTACTACATTTTGTTTAAACAATTACTTAAACTTTTTTGTAATTAAATAAGCTCATAACCTATGAGTTTTATCCATAAAAGCCTTTTTATTTTAATATTAAAGTAAAATTATTTTGAATTCAGGCTCTTATATTAATTTCTTGTGGATGCATGCATTTTTTACATCAACATAAAATATAAAGAGATAATCAAAATTTTCAAAAGTGTGATTAAGTTTCTTACTAGACCTAATCATGGGTCAGCCCACCCGCTTAGACTTGAAGGTCCACTCGAAAAGTGGGAGAGTTTGAATAAAAATATAGACTCGAAAAATGGGCTTGGACAAAAAATAAGGTTCGTTTTCTAAATAGGTCAGGCCTCGGGTAAGATTTTTTGGCCCAAGCTTAACTTGAATTTGCCTAAAATTTTTTCACTGTTGTTTTGTTGTCATTTTAATGTTGTTTTGCTACCATTTTGCTATTATATTGTTACTATTTGTTGTTGTTGTTTGAATATTGTATAACTCTTATTTTATTATTTTAGAGACATTTACTTGCTAAGTTGCAACTACCTTAGTATTATTTGAGTATAAAGATTTTTTTAATGTATTTTTAATTTGTTGAGAAAGATTTATTTTAATCTTTTTAGTGTATTTGATGTATTATATAAAAAAATCATGTAAATTTTTTTTAGTACAAGTCAGGCTCGAGTTTAGTTTTTTTTTTGGTTGGATTTGAACAAAATTTTAAACTTATTTTTCAATCAGAGTCGGGCTCGGGCCTAGAAAACGAACCTAAAATTTTCATTGGCCCAACCTGGCCCATGATCTGGGTCTATTTGTTACGTATATAAGTACTTTTAAGAAATTTTAACATATTATTTTGTTTTACTTTTAAAAAATATTATTTTATTTTCATTTAATAAACTATTCTCATCAAATTCACATCAATATACAATGCAAATTAATTTTGTACTTTAATATTAAAATCAATAGTTTTCATGGATAAAAATTATAGGTTAAGAGTTTATTAAACTACAAAATAGTATAAGAGCTTGTTTAAACAAGATATAATCGTTTAAGGGCTTTTTAGTCCGTAAACCTTTAAGTTTTTATGTTATAGTACGACCATGTGTGCTCAATAAAATAAAATATCCAGAAATTTTGAAATACCACATATATAGTTAGAAATTTGAAAAAGAAAAAGGTAAACTATCTTGTTTGTCACTTTAAATAAGGATATTTCTATTTTGGTCACCCTAAAATTATTTTTCGTTAATTTGGTCACCCAAAAAAAATTAATCAAATTGACCACTCAATTGTTAAAATGGTAACGGAAGATTAATTGTACGTTTCCACGTAATTTTTTAGATGACCAAAATAGTAACGATTTCTATTTAGAGTGACTAATGAGATAGTTTATCCTAATTTTAGAATGACCAAAATAGAAACGACTTCAATTTAGAGTGACCAAAATAGGAAATGAATAGTTAGCATTCCGTTACTATTTAACGATAGAATAACCAATTTGATTAATTTTTTTTAGGTGATCAAAAGAGGAATAACTCTTATTTAGAGTGACTAGCAAAATAATTTACCAAAAAAAAAAAAACTATGAGACTATCAAGATAATTTACCAAAAAAAAATATGATATTAAAATGCTCATAAATTTTGAAATTTTCTAATATTTTTAATAAACACACCAATCAAATAAAATTTATTCTAATAAATCCCTCTCCTTACGAAACTATGCAAATTTATTTCATTCCATTTAAGCATCTTATATCACAAACTAGATACAGGGGCGAAGCAAGAACAATCTTTTAGGGGGGTCGAATGAAATTTTAATTTTTTATAGTCTATATCTTTATAATTTTTAAAGAATTAAATCGAATTTTTATAATTTTAGGAAGCCAAAATATAATTTTACCTTTACCAATTTAAAATTAAAAAAAAAATTAAATACTTAAATAACAATTTTATATTTTAAGAGGGCCGGGCTCATGCCAGCCCCTCTAAATTCACCACTGACTAGATAGTTTGGTAATGGTAGCTAAAATTTACCTCAAAAAAGCATAATTCATCACAAATTAACACTACACATCAAACTAAAAAATCCAAGATATATAAGACTAACCTTTGAATAAGATCCAAGTCTCAAAGTCTCTCCTAAGGTTGATAAGTTGCTGTTGCTTTGTCTTTGCTGACCCCATAAACTCCTCCTTTAGCCTTTCCCATGCTTTCTTGGGTGTGCTACAAGTCATGATCCGAGTGAAAATCACATCATGTACACCGTTTTGCAAGCAGGCCATTGCTTTATGCTTCTTGGCACACTCTTCACTGTGTTGCCTCATCTGTGCAATGGTTGGATTGGCCCTCAATGGAGGTGGTTCAGCATCATTCTCGACTACACTCCACAAATCATATGCTTGGAGGTATGTCTTCATCTTTACTACCCAAATGTGGTAGTTTTCTCCAACAAACACAGGTGGTGGTGGTGTAAAGCTCATCTTTGCAGCAAACAAACAGACCAACAAAAAATAGTTTCTTTCTTTCTCAAGCTTTCTTTCCACAAAAAAAAGAACACCAACAACAGAGGTCCTCAAAGATTTAGGCGCTTGATATCAAATGTTGGAACAAAGGAAGGTAATTACCGATAATGGTATAGAAGGTGATTACCGATGATGGAAAGAAGGTGATTACCGGTGATGGTAAGTGATGTTGAGATGGTGATTACCGGTGATGGTAAGTGGTGTTGAGAACAAGCAAAAGAAACTAAGAAAACTTGAGCTTGAAAATGGATGAGAGATCAGCCATCACACTTCATTGAACATGAATGAAAATATAAATACAAAGTTACAAGGTCAAATGACCATTACCTAATAACTGAACTACTCCCACTAAGTCTAACTAAATCAACTTAAACTACAAGCAAAAGCAAGCTGGTATGGCCAGCCATTACATCAACAAATTTTAAATCTAAAATCTACCAACTTAGATATCAAGTTACAAAGTAACTAAACTAAGTTACATAGCAACAAAATAACAAAATGATCCTAGGACAGCTGCTGCATTCGGTTCTGCTTCATTGCTGCCAATCTTCATGAGCTGCTGCTGGTTCAATGTTGCATTGCAGGCCAATGCTTCAACAGATTGTTTGGAGTTCCACGGGGATGTTCTCCGATATAGCCACTTTGATGTGCACCAACAGGGTTAAAGTATCTCAGCAATATGATCTTCCACTCTGGGTCTGCATGTTGTATGTCCCTACAAATCTCTTCAATTATAGGCTTGGTTCTTCCATAAGGATTGATGGCAGACACAGGGAACTCTTCTCTACATGGAACCTCCTTTGGCCAACCGTAGACGGCAGCTGATGATGAAAATACTAGATTTTTGCATCCATAGGCTTCCATTACTTCCAACAACGTGATTGCCCCAACGATATTGTTGCTGTAATACATCAATGGTTTCTTCATGCTTTCACCTACGGCTTTCAGTCCAGCAAAGTGTATGACATCGTCAAATTTTCTTTCCGTAAATACATTTTGCAGCGCAGGTTTGTCTCGAAGGTCAAGCTGGTGAAAGTAAAGGTTGTTGCCGTACCGGCCGGCGAGATCTTTGACTCTTGTGATGGCAACGTCAGAGGAATTGTTGAGATTGTCCACCACCACTGCATTGTAGCCTCCCACTAGTAGCTCTAGCACAGTGTGGCTTCCAATAAAACCAGCACCACCAGTCACCAAAATGTTATTTGCCATAGCCACTTTTTGTCTCAATGACTTGAAAAGAGAATCACGCTTGGTTTTATAACTTTATTCGGTGAGGATATGATAGAATATGTTACTAGTCAAAATACCTGTTACATACACAGTATTTGGTTTAAAAAGATTATGTTAGGACAGGATTTTGTGCTGACTGTTTTGGCAGACGTTGAAGTTTCAGAGGGCCACAATTGGAGATAGTGCTTTTGGATAGAGAAATGTATATAGTCAAACCTTGAGAAACAGTTTGCAGGTGTAGCTCCCTGGGTGATTGTCTACTATAAATCACATTATATTTTGTTATTTTTATTTTAAATTATATATTAGATGGTTCTTTCTATTAAAAATTTATTTATTTGTATTGTTAAAAACTGGCGTAACTGATAAAATAATCAAACAATGACGCTTGGCGTCTCACATGTACCTCATGTTAACTATAGGGACCAATTTTTTAACAGTAAAAATAAATGGTAATTTTACCAAAAGAACTAATTTACTCTTTGATCTAACATACAAGAACTAATTTATCTATTTTTTAATAAAATAACTAAAATACAACCTGAATCTTAATATAAAGACCTCTATAATACTTTTAATTTATTAATCACATAAAAATATATAATTTTTTTAAATATCTCTACCAACTAAAAATCTTAAAAATCTAATCTTTTTATTCTTTCAACATTCATCACCTTTTCCCCAAATTTTATTTATTCTCTCTCATGCATTTTGTAGAATTTTTAAAACATAAACAATAACTATACTTTCAAACAAATCTCCCTAATTTCTTAACACAAATTTTCGGAGTACTCGAATAAGTCTCGATTCTTTTCTAATTCATGATTTGGGCCTCGAGGGTCCATTAAAGGGACTTTACGATTTAATTTTAGTATGTTTGTTATTTATTTGTGAATTGTTTGTAAATTGATCGATACGTTCGGTAATGCCTCGTAACCTTGTTCCAGCGACAGTTTGGGGTTAGGAGGTGTTACATTTCGAATCTAGGCTACATTCCTTACATTATTCTTTCTACCCCTCCCTATTACAGTGTTAGGATTTCCTTTCTCTTTCCCTTCAATATGATTAGAGAGCATCTATGAATTCTTATATGCAGGTGTGCAAGGTGGATGGGCTTTCTTTAGTCCAACTATGGTGTGTAAGGGGTTGGAGTGGTGTTTGGCTGGCTGGGCGGGATTCATAATTTGTTGCATTCATTTCATGTTTGGGTGTAATTTTTGTTTGTATGTTTGATTGGGTTAATTGTTAAATATTTGAATTGTTTGACGTGATTTAGGTAACAAGTGTGTTGTCAATAATATTTTTTAACGAGTTTTTTTTTTAAAACGGGGTCAACTTGTTTTTGAAAACGAAAATGGGAGTCGCCACCAACCTTTTTAGGTGTGATTGGATCACCTTATAAAATATTTTGGTTTACGAAAAAGGGAGAAAACGGGTTCGGGAGTCGGTTAGTGCGAGGAAGGGTTAGCACCCTCGCGACGCCCAAAATTGGTACCAAATTGAATTGTTTTTTGTCTTAATGTCAAAGATTTGAAAGAATTTTGAAACAAGGTCCCTTTTAAAAAACAGAATAATTTAAGTTTAAAAAATCGAGATTTCTTCGTTCCAAAAGAACACAAACATCACATCCAGCATGATAGGACACGATATTTTTAGACTCTCGTAATTGAAATCACCTCGTAATTTACAAAATTTACTTAAAAGGGTATTTTAAGTATGTAGACAAACGGGAAATCGCAACCCATCATGTTAGGGCACTATTTCTCGAATTCCTAAATACAAAAAACATTTTCTCATTTTTTAAAATAGTTTTAGATTAAATGAAATATAAAATTTTTAAAACAATGATGCAAGCAAAATATAACATTAATACACCAACGAAGGAACAATTCATAATAATCTTACGTGGTATCAATATTCAATACGGTAATTTAAAGAAAGAATAAATAACGTAACCTAATTAATGAAGATAAACATAATGATGATGATAATACTAACAAAAAAGAGATAAAAATGATAAATAGTAACAAAATCTAATTTTGAAATAATGCATGAATAAATGAAAAGGTTATGGCAAAGAAGAGAAAAAAATATGGAAACGATTAGTAAGACCAATTATCGGTGTGAATTGTTATTATATTTTCTATATACGCATGTCCGAATATTTGTTTCAATACTTGCCGTCTACCTTATATTTATGTTTCGGACTCACATTGAGCTCTCGTAGCTCATTCCCTTAGTTTCTTCCTTTCAGGTAATTTTCGTGTTTGAAACTGGACTTGGCAGCCGAAGGTCTCGAATTGATAAGTTTTGAATTAATCTAATAAAGTTTTTCTTCAATTCTTAAATAATTGTACTGTTTTAGAATGTAAATATTTTATATGAACTGTGCTATAAAATTTATTTTGGACTTCCATAAAGTGTTATTTGGACTGTACTTTAGAAACTATAGATTTTATACTGAACCTAAATTTTGGGAAGTTCATGCGTGGTTTTTACAAAAATGGAAATAATATGAGTTCTTGAGACTGTGATGTTCTTAAACGTTCCAATTTTGAAATAGTACAACATATTTTCTGCACAATTTCTAATTTGAAATTCCAAGATACAATTGGAAAAATTGATGCATTTTGAAATTATACAAGAATGTCCATCTGATTTATTCCTAAATGTTTTTAGCTCTAATAAAAAATTGTTTCAAAATATAACTAAGTATTATTTAATTTCTTAAAGATGAAGCAACAAAAGAACTTTCTTAGTTTGAATTATAGTTTTTTTTTCCGCTACTTTTGGTGGCCAATGTAATCTCAGGAATTCGGTCTAAACTTCTAGGCTAGGTATCAGGGTGTTATATGGTTTGAGAGGAAAATTTACTTTCAAGAATCGATTCGATTTCAGAATGTACCAAGTCTGAGGCTAAGCATTAACATATTTGATTTTCAAATTTAATTTCATTTACTTAATTTTATTTAGCAACAGTTATTATCTCATTTTATTTTTCCTTTATCAACTAAAATTCTCTTTCGACTCTACACGCATAGGGCATGGGCACAACAGTTGCCTAAAACTAGGAATCTGGTAACATAAATAGGAAAATTAAGAATCTCAAAACCAGTGAGATCAACTATACTACTCAATACTACTGTTTAATTAAGTTAGGGAATAAAAAAAAAAAATTGTTGGTTTCAACGTGGATCACCTTCTCTTTTCTTTTTTGTTTTGGGCTTGTTTGAGTCTTGAGCTCTTTTATTAATTTTTTCTTTTCTGGATTTGACCTAACTATTTAAGAAATAAACTTGAGCTTTTATTTTCTTTCCGATTTAGGCCGAGAAATTTGGAAAAAAAAATCAACCACTCTCTCTGACTGGCCCACAAGCATTTATCAAAAGTTTTAACAACCATGTGGCTATTAGTAAAGTATTGAAATTTTAACCCTCAAAAAACACTATCAGTTCATCAACATCCCAATTAACCAATAAAAGATACTTGACTGCTATTATTGGAACGAAATAACAAGAAGCAGCAATACTTCAGCCATCGTTTCTTTGTTAACCTGGCCAACTCCAGCTTGGCTTCTAGGATAATTTCTTCCAATCTCTTTATCTTTGCTTCACGAGTCTTTGCCAAAGCAGCCATATGATTAGAAGATTTGGGATTCAAATGTGCTGGAGGAACCTATAAGCAAAACAGAATCAGATATTGGTCCAAAAATAAGCAGATAAAATTAAAAACTTTGCAACATGATAACACAATAAATAACAGCTTTCCTACTCAGGATGTTTGTGTGTGTGTGCGTGTGTCTACCTGATATTTCTTGTTTTGGTTTGGTATCTTACCATAAATGTGGGATCAATCAGACAGTCCTGAAATAACTATTTGAAGTTTTAAGTGTTCATGTAGTATCTCTCTTACGGTTCAATCTATAGTTTGAAAAAGATAAAATAGACAGCCCGTTAAAGAAATTAAAGGGATGCCAAGTTCTACATACATGCCACTAGGAGTTAAAAACTTAATTGGTCGAAGAGTATCGTTATAACTGAATATTGAACTTCATTTTTGGATCATTCATTAAAATGATAGAAAAGAACTTAGTGGACAATACATGCTTGCATTTTCAGGTCATAATTTGCTCTGTGAAAATCAAAATTCAATCCTTACCATCTTTTCGTCCCTTTCTTGCATTTCCAATGTTAATCCCACTAGTCTTGCTTCCACATTTAGTAGGAAAGGATTCGGTTGCTCGGTTGGTTTCTCTTGATCAGTCAACTACATTTGAAATATAGATGAGTAGCAAAGTAAAACAGAGAACAGAACAATAGAGGCAGGCAAGTTACTAAATGTTCACCTCTTTAAGATTGTTCAAACAAATTCCCAATACAGAAAGGTCATGGCAACGTTAACAAGTCTACTCCTTATTTAACCTGATGATAAACTATTAAACAGGACTCATGTTTGGAAGAAACCATCCGAGAAGTCAGTCTGGAGTTGACGAAGTTAAGGAAGAAACCACGGTTGAACTAGCATAAATGATCGAGATCACAAAGAATTTTCACTAATCTAGGTTAGTGAACTTTATATCTATTATTTCCTTAATGATCAACTGAATGTTAATCTATTATTTATAGAATTTAGTGATCGTTGGATTGTTGACACATGTCAACATCTTTATCATTAATTTCACAAATATCTAATAACTAGAATGTTCGTGTATAATATCTAATCTTCTAGAAAATATCCTATTTCTTTATTTTATATATATATATATATATTCTTGAATCTTCCAAAGAAAATATCTCTTAAATGATAAATTTTATTTTTATCTAAAAGTATTGGCTTTCAACAGTCCCCTTCAATGCAAACGTCTTTCTACAGATGATTTGCAAATCATACCGAGCGCTTCTCTAAACTTCTCAAACCTTTCATGAATATGTCTACAACTTGCTCATCTATCTTTGTTGTCACCATATTGATCTTTCTTTTTCTTTCATATGTTTTTTTCTTTCATGAAAGATTGGATTATCTACTAGACGTATAACTGATAAATTATTACAGAGAAGCCTTACTTCATAGTCTCTTGATTGTTGAAGATCTTCCATAAGTTGTTTCAGCCAAGTACTTGTTTCAGCCAAGTACTCTCTTGTTCTACTGATGCTACCGATCGATATTCTATTTCGGTGCTTGATAATGACATTGTTGGTTGTCTCTTGCTGCATTATGATATTGCTCTTGATCCAAGGTTGACGATGTACCCAGTTATTGATTATTACGTATCATATTCTTCAGCATAGTTGACATCACAATATTCAGCCAACATACATTCTTTTTTTTTCTTGTATAAAATACCAAAATTAATTATGCTTTTAACATACCTCAAGATGCGGTGTACTGCATCTAAATAAGGCTTCTTAGGATGGCTCATGTACCGACTAGCCACTCCAACTGCATAAGTTATGTTTGGTCGACTTAGAGTGAGATAGATAAGACTTCCGTACATAGTTACATCTTCTAAATGTTGTCCTTCATCTGCTCGTAGTTTTATACTGGGATCCATGGGAGTGGAGATAGGCTTGCAGTTAAGTATCATATACCTCTGTAGAAGATCATTTGCATATTTCTTTTGGCCCAAAAATAATCCTTCCTTCGTGCGCTCTACTTTAAGTCCAAGAAAATGTTTGAGTTCTCCTAGTTCTTTCATATAAAATCTGATAGAAGGATTTTCCTTTGTTTGCTGATTTTCTCGCAATAATTTCCTGTGATGATTGAATCATCCACATATACTAGCACTATGGCTAGTTTTCCTTGATTTGCTTTCATAAATAAACTAGAATCTGAAGGAGCAACTATAAAACCACTTTGTATTAATAACTCATTGATCTTCCCATACCATGCTTTTGGAGCCTACTTTAAGCCGTAAAGCGCCTTCTTTAATTTATAAACATATTCGGGATGGATCTTGTTCTCGAAACCTTTTGGTTGCTCCATGTAGATGTCATTGTCAAGTTCTCCATGTAGGAAAGCATTCTTGACATCCATCTGCGACAACCTCCAAGACTTCTAGTGGCCAATGCGAGCAAGCTCGAACACTTGTGATCTTTACCACCACGCTAAATGTTTCTTCATAATCCAGCCTATATTGTTGAGAGAAACCCCAAGCAATAAGTCAAGCCTTATACCTTTCTATTGAGCCATCTGGTCGAGTCTTTACCTTGTAGACCCATTTGTAGGATATTGGCTTCACATCTTTTGGCTTTGGCACTAAGTCTCATGTTTGGTTTTCTTTTAATGCATTAATATCTTTTTCCATAGCTTTTTTCCACTCAAGGCTTTGTGCTGCCTCTTCATAAGTAGATGACTCAATAAGTATAGACTTATCTACAAGGGCAGTGTTGTCATGCCTTAGGTTAGACTACCTTGGCCTTGTTGATCTTTGTAATTTTTGTGCAGGTTCCTTGACTTCCGTTTGACTTGGACGAAGCTCCTCAGATGTAGGTTGATGTATGCCAATCTTCAATAGACTCTTGTCCTTGGAAGGTGAGATTTCTCTTTCTTCACTTAGATCTGATGCTTGCTTTTTACCTTCTTTATTTTTATTTGGAACCTCTTCTATGCAATGAGATTCTAGAAGTTCGATCTTCTGAGGTGACCACCACGAAGAAGCTTAATCATAACCACATTTCTTGAAGTGTGGCACTTGTCAGTGGTTGGGTCATAACATCTCTAATCTTTTCGTGCATCATCGTAGCTGACGAAGATGTATCGAATTGCTTTTTTGTCAAATTTTCTCCTCAGGTGATTTGGCACGAAAACGTAGCATACACAGCTAAATACCTTGAGATGGCTGATAGTTGGTTTGATCTTCCATAATATCTTATATGATGAGACAAATCTCAACTTTGCTTGTGGTATTCTATTAATCACATAGATTGCCGTTTTCATACACTTTGCCTAGAATCTTCCTAGTACATTCTTGGCATAAAGCATGCTTCGATAAATTTTAGCAAGGTGATGATTATTGTGCTGCACCACTCTATTTTGTTGTAGAGTATTGGGGCAAGTTAATTGTCATTTGATCTTGTGCTTCTCAAGATAGATAGTGAACTTAGTAGATAGATATTCTCTTCCATTATCAGTATGTAAACACTAAATTTTCTTATTGAGTTCACTCTCTATCTTCTTCTTAAACTCCTTGAATTTCATAAAGGTATTTGACTTTTCCTTCATAAAGTAAACCTATACGTACCTTGAGAAGTCATCGATAAATGTCACCATATATTTCATACTTTCAAGTGATGATTGCCTCACTCGGCCAAAGACATCAGTGTGTATGAGCTCCAATGGTGTCTTTGGCTAATGCTTTGACTCCTTGAACTGAAATTGTTGAGCCTTGCCAAATTGACTTCTAGTAGAAACTATATCTGTTCAAATTTCTACTTAAGGAAGTCCTCTTAATATGTTATTCTTCATCATTTCCTTCAGCTTGTTGTAGCTTACATGTCCAATACGCTCATGCCAAAGATCAGTCCTCTCATTCTTCTGGGTATTGTCCACATGTCGACTCTACAGATAACATATATACTGACTCTATTCTTCTTCTTTCATAATAGGAGTACCAATCACCTTCGATTTTTGGAACATAATTACATATTCAGGCCCAAAGAGCACATAATTTCTTACTGCTGTCAGTTGAGGTACTGATAGCAAATTCTTCTTCAAGCCAGGGATAAGATAGACCTTTTCAAGTTGGAGCTACTGAGAGCCATACCTAGGAAGTGTTGTTTTCCCAATATGAGAAATAAAAAACTTTGAATTGTTAGATGTCAGCACCACTCTCCTTCCTTTTTACTCAGCCATGTCTTGTAGCTTTTCTTGTCATTGGTCATATGATTGGAGCACCCAGAATCAATGATCAAATCCTCTTTGTAGTCTATCTTTGACTCTATGGTTGCTGCAAGAGCTGATTCTTCCATCTCTTTTTTCAACTCTTCTTGATCCACTCTAACAGAAAATTCAGCTTTTGCATCACATTTTTTTTCACTGATGGATGCCTCCAGCATGACCTTTTCTTCTCATCTTTATGGTGACTATATTTCCTTGGAAAGTCTGCCTCCTAGGGAATCTACACTCTTGAGCAAAGTGGCCTTTCATGCCACAATTGAAATATTCAACACTTTATCTTCTATCATTCTTTCCATGTTGTTAGGGATAATCTTCTCTTTCACGTTGAGCTCCCCCTGAAATGTTACTTCTCTCTCATAAATGAAGCTTGCTTTCTTGTGTCAACCTTTCTTCTTATTGGTGAATAATGCCTTTTCTTCGTTTGGCTAACGCCTCCTAATTAACCAACAAATTTTCCAACTCTACTAAGGATGGTTGAGTAGGCATCCCCTTATAGCGGCCATAAGCCTATTGTACTCGAGTCTTAGGCCATGAGTGACAATTCTCTTCATTCTTGCCTTACTCATCTTCTCCTTTGATGCAAGTTGAAATATTTCACAACAAATAGATTTCACTTTAATATACTGAGACATGGTTAAATTCTCCTGTAGGATACTTGAGAGCTCATTTTCCAAGAATTCAAGGCGTGTTTCATTCTTCTTTGAAAATAATTTCGCCAAAGTTTCCCAGGCTGTCTTTGGTGTCTTATCGTTATTAATATGCTCCAATAGGTCCTCCTCGAATGTGGTCTTTAATACAAATAAAGCCTTTCCAGCCTTATTCCATTTCTCAAGGCTTCAACATTTTCTTTTGGTGGAGGAGTTGTGTCAATGCTGGTGACTATTTCCCACAAATCTTGACCATGTAGGTAGGACTCTATGCAAGTCTATCAAAAGCCATAGTTTTGGTTATTGAGCTTTTTAATTCCGCTGCTCGTACCCACAAGATCTACTATGGTGACTAACGGTTGTCGTACGTCAAGTAAACTTGGTCCTAGACCAATAAGCTTCACAATCCCTGACTGTGGACCAACAGAATTTCCTCTTAGAACCTTTATCCCACACCGACCAATGTAAACTCCCAACATTTATCGAAGTTTCCACATTCCACCCATTAAGACGACTTTGAACTTTATCCAAAATGCACTGGAATGAACTAACTCCAACTCGACCATGTAAGAAGGGTATTCCCAAATATCTACCCAAATCGCTAACTTTAGTCAAACCAAGTTTAACACAAAGCCTTGACTATTCATCCACATTTACATTAGTTGAGAAAAAACTTGTGTCTTTTGCTAATTAACTTGATGCCCAAAGAAGTGACAGAAGGTATCCAACACTTGTTTAAGCCAATCAACTTTTTTTATATCTGTCCTACAAAATAGAATTAAATCATCCATGAAAAACAAATGAGATACTTTTGGGCTTCTACATGAAAGCATAAGTGGTTCCCAGCAATTTTGTTCAATTGAAACATTGATTAGATGTCTCAATCATTTCATACACAAAACAAACAAGTACGGAGATAATGGATCACCTTGATGGACACCTTTGGTCGGGATAAATGACTCCATGAGAGAACCATTCCAAAGTAATTGCATAAAAGATGAAGAAACACAATTCATCATTATTCTCACAAGAGATCCTAAAATCCCCGCATCAATCAAAGTTTCTTGTAAAAAATCTCATCAAACTCAATCATAAGCTTTCTCCAAGTCAAGCTTTACAGCCATCCAACCCTTCTTACGCTTCGCATTTTTCATCGTGTGAATAGCTTCCTGAGCCACTATTATATTATCTAATATGTTCCTTGATGCGATAAAACTTGACTGGTTCTACTTCACCAAAATTTACATAACTCGTTGAAGTCGAATTACAATTAGTTTGGTGATAACCTTATACAACATTGTACAAAGGCTAATTAGGCGAAATGGATTAATAGTCTCTGCACTAATTATCCAATAGAGTTTTGTTGATGCTTGGATGCAAAACCCCTCCCCTAAATACTTCCTTAACCATCTCAAAAACACTTCCGCCTATAATATCCCAATTAGCTTGATAAAGTTTAGCAAGTAACCTGTCAATACCTAGAGCTTTAGAGGGCCATACTAAACATAAATTTTTTTACTTCTTCCATACTAATCTTAGAAGTAAGCATTTCAAGCAATTCCTATCCAATCCTTGGGAAACACCACTTGGCCGGAAAATCTCCAATTTGATAATCCTCTACCGTATACAACTTGGAGAAATGCTTAGTTGAATGGTTTCTTAAAAAACTCATTATTAAAACACCACTCGATCCCATCATTTTTCAAGGCCTCAATCATGTTTTGCTTCCCCCTTTTCAATGTACGTCTATGAAAGAATTTTGTGTTTTGGTCTCCATTCCAAAGCACGATTAAATTTGAATAATGCCCGAATATTGTCCATGAGCCACCAGTAATAATAATAGACTTTCCTATAACACAAGGTACTGTAAAATGAGAAAGAACAAAATAAAACAAAAAAGCTCTCACAATTAAAATATAAGTATTTTAGAATAGAAAAGATAAGTGCAAAATTGATTATTACATTCAAATACATTAATCCACAAGATAATTGTAATGACATTTTAATAATATTTATATACATATATTTTGACAATTTTATATTTAGAGATGGTTTAATGACTTTTTAATCCTTTAATTTTATAAAAATATCATTTTAGTCATCCATTTAATTTTTCTGTCATTTTAACTTTTAAATTTAAATTTTTTATCAAATTATCCCAACATGAATAAAAAATTAACGATTTTTAACTTTGTTGCCACATGTATGAAATGTCAAATACCTATTTATTTGGGTGTTATCTAAATCAATTGAAAATGATCTAAAATATTTCTTTAATATTTATATTATAATATTATATTTTACTTTGCATTGCATTGCATATAAATTACATAATATTATATATAATATATAGAAAATTGAGAATTGATTGAGTTGGATGGGACTTTCGACTTTTAATGTTAATTTTTTAAATAAATTTAATAATTTTATCAAAGTATATTTTTTAACATAATATTTTTATCCGAAAACTTTAAACTTAAACAATTAACTTAACTCTTATAAATGTTATATATAAACACGAATATTAGCATTCGACCCATTGGCCAAATGTGTTCATCCTGTTTTTAAGACATGGGATCATTTCATAGCATAGGTTGTGTGACAATTTAGTAGTGTGTAAGTTACGCTTAAGAAATGGAAAGGAAATTAAAGCACAATTAAATAAAATATACAATAATAACATTATAAGAAGAAAATAACATACCTTAATTAAGTAAAATATGCATTTTAATTTGATGCAAATATATATATATATATATTTAAGAAATGTATTAATTGTGGAAGAATACTAATAATAATAAATTATTTAAAAATAATAAATTTAAAAGATAAGCACCATATAATGAGACTATATTCCTATATAAGGGTGGGATCAATTTACAAAGTGTAAAAATTAAATTAGTTTTATATGTTTTTATAATTATTTATATAATTAATATCTTAAAGATTCAATTATTACAGTTTGTGGTCTATGATTTATAATAGGCCATTATGTTAAATTTGATGTAAATTTAAAATTTCTAACTATTTGATTGATATAAAGAAGATTCAACAGTTGAATATATATTACTATATAGAATATTTTAAATCGATATGATAGGGATATTAGATTGGTTCGAAAATTTACATGCATGACAAATATAATCATATTGATAAATTCAACAATTGAATTGTTAAAATATTAATCATATAAATAATTATGAAAGTGTATAAAACTACTTTAATTTTATATTGTGAATATGATTATAAGAGAAGCCTAAAATTTACAGTGTTTAAACTAGTCTTCAAAGTTCTTAAATTTTAATTAGAAACAAATTAAAATAATATATTTACAGAAAAATGTATTGTAATGTTCTGAATTCAGGTCATTTTAATTATTGTAATAACAATAATATAAGTCGAGTTAAAATTTGATTTAATTTTAAAAGATAATTAAAGTAATGGGAGCACTACAAAATTAAATATATAAAAGAGGAAAGATGATTAAGTGTTTATAAGATGAAATTTTATATAAGATCCTTATACTATATAATTTTGTAGAGTTAGTCCTTGATTATTTCTAGTTGTTTCCAAAATGTATATTTTCAGTCAAGAGTCCAACTTTTTAATTGATTTTGACATTTTTATCATGTTTAAAATAAGTCATATCAAATTGTTTGAAAAAATTAACAAAAAGAAATTGATTTGTGGACTGAAAATACACATTTGGAAAAGTAGAAGGACTAGAAATGATCAAAAAATAATAATGGGACAACATACACAAAAAGAAATCATAGGATAGGGAGCTCTTATAGAATTTAACCTTTATAAAAACTTTAATGTTGGCTCGGTTTTGTATTTGGTGTCTTTTCCAATACTATATTTGTTTTAGGAAAACTAGTTGAAGGGAAGCATATACATATACGTTAACCCCCATGTGGCTCCTCTAGTCCTCACTGCATCTTCCCAGCTACTTCTTTTCCTCTCTATCTTCTCTGTTTCCTTTCATTTCCCATTTATTTTGCTTCATTTTCAGCTGTTGGAACTGTGAGTCCTTTTGCCATTTCATGTGATCAGTAAGTTTTTCTTTTTCCAATGATTGTTTGCTTTACTTTTGTTGGTTTTTCTTTCTGGGTTTTGGGTTTTATTCTGTTTGGAATCCTGAGTTACTGTGCTTGGATGGTTGGATTCAATAATTGTATTTTCTTTCTACGTTTAGTATGGATGATTTTGAATTTATTAGTTTTTGTTAAGTGGTTAATCGTGATAAGCCTCTGTTTGTGGCATTTTCACCTTATACCTTAATTGAGTTTTTCATTGCAAATGGTAATCGGATAATTCTATCGAGTTTATAATCTTAAAAATAAGAAAAAAAGAAAACATTTTAAAGGAAAATCAATTTAGATGAAATTTGTTACTTTTTAAAGATGATTTCTAGTGATAGATTATTTTTAAAATTATATAGTTTTTTCCCTTTGTTGGTTTAGTTTGAATGGTTAATCTTTAGCTTGTTTTAGAATTTTAAAATCTAATGGAGATGCTTATCTTGTGGCCTGCTCTTTTTTTCCTTTTTCTGTTCTGTCTTCAATTTTGTGTTTTTATGTAGACATTTTGGTAAAAAAAATGGTAGCGGAGTCTTGGTTTCGTAGTTTTTGGAAAATTCCGCGGAGGCATGAAGGAGGTTCTGAGAGAGTTGAAATTGGAGTATTAGCATTTGAAGTTGCAAGCTTGATGTCTAAGCTTGTGCATCTATGGCGGCGTCTAAGTGATAAGCAGGTTAGTAGGTTGAGAGAGGAGATCATGACTTGTGTGGGGATTAAGAAGCTGGTATCTGAAGATGAAGGTTACATTGGACACTTGATATGTGTAGAAATGATTGAAACTGTTACACATGTGGCGAAGTCCGTGGCTAGGCTTGCAAAGAAATGTAGTGATCCAGGTTTGAAGAGTTTTGAACTTGCTTTCACTGAGTTAGTCCAGATTGGGGCTGACCCTTATTGTTGGATATTTTCCTTAAAGAAAATGGACAAGAAAGTGAAGAAGATGGAACGGTACATTTCAGTGAATGCAACTTTGTATCAGGAGATGGAAATGCTCCTGGATCTTGAGCAAACTCTAAGGAGGATGAAAGCCAGTGATGCAGAGCCAGAGAATTTGCTTGAATTTCAGAAGAAGGTTATGTGGAAGCAGCATGAAGTGAAGAATCTTCGGGAGATGTCTCTTTGGAGTAGGACTTATGATTATACAATTCGACTTACAACAAGATCAATATTCACAGTTTTTGTTAGTATCAAACATGTCTTTGGAATTGAACAAAATGTAGATGATGGAGATTTGAGGGCAGCTTCTATAAATCGCTGCCAATCAGTTTCCACCTTGATGCAATCTTCTGTTCATCGCACTGATAATACTAGCCTTACCAGGTTTTCTTCTGGCCCCTTTGGAATGTTTAGCACAAAATCAGGCCCGATTTCAAAACCAAATAAAACAAATTATTTCCATTCTGGGCCTCTTGGTGACTCAACTACAAAATCAGGTTCTCTTGCTCGAAAGAATGGAAATTTCAACTTCCATTCAGGTCCACTTGAGAGGTCTACAGCGAAGTCAGGGCAACTTTTGGGCATGGATAAGATCAGCAAGAAGATTTGGCAGACTAACAACCACCCTTCCGCTGCTAATGGAAAAAAACCACATTTGAAAAGCAATAGATTGACTCAAGTGGGACCTTTCAAAGGCTGCATTATAGATGCAGATGATGCTATTCATTCAGGAATTCTTAGTGGAATCAAAGCCGGAAATCTTAATCCTCCTGAAGGAAATGCTGTTCAAACTAGTTCGCTGGTGTTTAGATCTCAGTGCAGGTTGTTGGATGCTCCGCCTGAAACTCTTGCGGGTTCTGCTTTAGCACTGCACTATGCAAATGTTATCATTGTCATTGAGAAGTTAGCAGCATCTCCTCACTTGATTGGTAATGATGCTAGAGATGATCTGTACAACATGTTACCTGCAAGTGTGAGAGCTGCACTGAGGGCAAGGCTAAAACCATATGCAAAGAGCTTAACTTCATCAGTTTTTGATACAGAGCTTGCTGAAGACTGGACTGAGGCAATGGCTGCAATATTAGAGTGGTTGGCGCCACTAGCTCATAACATGATTAGATGGCAATCTGAGCGGAGTTTTGAACAGCAGAACTTTGTTTCTGGGACTAATGCGCTTCTGGTTCAGACTCTCTACTTTGCAAACCGAGAAAAGACTGAAGCAGCAATCATCGAGATTCTTGTTGGTCTGAATTATGTTTGGAGACTTGGTAGAGAACTCAA
Source organism: Gossypium arboreum (assembly GCF_025698485.1). NCBI lineage: Eukaryota > Viridiplantae > Streptophyta > Magnoliopsida > Malvales > Malvaceae > Gossypium > Gossypium arboreum. The sequence goes on along the minus strand of NC_069073.1, from coordinate 3,510,102 downwards.
TGCAAAGGCTCTACAGGAGTGTGCAAGCAGTAGAAACTTTGATGAATGTTTGTATCTATAGAAATAAGTGGACCACTATTGCAGTATGTCAATAGATGAATGGAATCTGATTGAATGTTGGCAAGTTCCCATTTTCGGCAGGCAATGGGGTTATCTCCATTCTATTTGCCAACGTCGATAGAAGATGAAAGAATTATCCAACATACCGTGAAAGACATCATAAAGCATTCTTTGTGAGTCAGAGGTATAGTTTGAGCTTTAAAATCTTATATATATATTCCTGGGTGAAGTGCTTGTGATCTTTTCCAAGGTTTGAAGCTTGTTGCTTTATTATCTTCCATGAAATATCTTTTCAAGTTAAGCTGTTATCCATGTAATGTATGTATTATTTTAGTGATAGCTTTTTCAATTGGTTTTGTTGACCATATAGGTTTATTCATAGATTTATATGTTGTGGATACCTTTTGGTTGACCGATGTTTGACATGACCGTATGGAGTTTTGCATTCCTTGATAACAGAAGCAGATGTAAATCAGGTTGCATGGCCAGAATCTGAGCTTGAAAATAACCTTCTGACAGACAGGCTATCACCTTACGGAGTTGCCCGCAATGAAATCACAGAAAGGTTTGAATTGTTTTCGTAAATGATCTCACATGGTATATTTCACTGAATATAATGTTTGGTGAAGAGTTCTTAGTGAATGGACAGACGTCAATTTTGTTAAAGTACCATGTCTAACACTCATATCTGACACATTGATATAAAGATAAGATCTCCAAAGATCCCCTGAATACATGGAAAACTGAAAAAAATCAGACCATATTCGTGTTGGACGCATACACTCAAGTCTGAGTAAATATAGCTGATGAACATCTGGTTTACGAATAGTGTGATTTGTATTGCTTTAAGAAGAGATTAACTTAGAGAGGGTGGCATTATTATATTCTTTGAGGCTGGAAAGCTCCTGTTGATGTTGTCATCTATTGCCATTCGTTTTACCCCTTGCCCTTTATCATGTATTGTTTTTCCTAGATATCAGTTGGTCATTAGAGCTGAGGTTATTTGTGCATTTAAGATGAAAAAACACGACATTTTAAACATTATTAGCCAGGGTAAATAGTATTTTATTTGTGTTTTGACATCTTTAATAATTTGGAGCTTGTTTATGTTCGAAAAAATTGAAAAGAATAAGCATGACAGCTTGAATTGCCTGCTTTTTCTTTTTAGTTCTTAATATATGCAGTAATTGGAGAATAGAATGTTAAATGAAAGCTTAGAGAGTGGAATTACATCATAATTGATTCCCTATATCATATTGATAGTATAAATTGTAATTATACAATTATATAATTTATATTTTAAAAAGTATTAATTACTATAAAATTATTAGTATGATAAAAATAAGTTCTTAGCAAGTAATAAAAATAAAATCAAATCATTATATGCATTAGGTTAGTTTAAAAAAGTAGCTGATATCACGATTACTAATAAACATAGTAAGAAAAATAAACATTATATGTAATTTTATCTAATTGTTTTAGTGCGTATTGGTGGGTTATTCTTTCTTTTAACATTTAACATATTCCTTATCATCATTTGTTAATCCTTGATTGAGTTCATCATCATCTGAATTTGAATCTACATAATTAAAAATTTCAATATCTCATTCTTACATGTACTTTACGAAGTACGAATCATCTCAGTTCTTAATTGAAGTTATGAAAAATGCACTATGCTAGCACAATTCAATTTTTTTTTTTATGCTATACTAAGGTAATGTTGTTTATATGGGAAATATTTTTAAAAAAAAATCTTCTCTACCACATTTTGAAGTCTTAAATGTCTCGAATTAAAAAGTTTGCAAGCTGTCTATGCTGCTTGGGTTTGGCACGATTTTTTCAAATGGTATCATAGTTTATCATATCATACAAGAAAACATTTTTTATTTGCATAGTTAGCATCGACCTTATAATATTTGTGTTCATTGTCCAAATAGTCTATAGATTTAATTATAAAATTTATATAAACTTAATTTGGAGAAAGACTATGTTAAGTTATATCTTTTTTATAATTCATAAATTAAGTAAAAAATATATAAAATTTATAATATATAACTTTTATAAAAAAAGTTTTATAAATTGTCTCAAAATTTCATTACATTTTTTATAAATAATATAACTTTTTCTATAAATTTAAAAAGTTATTTTTATTAAAATATTATTTTTACAGCTGGTGGCAGCACCCAATATTATTGTTGCAAACACTCAATTTTCTTAATTAATTTACAACCTTAATTAATTTACAACCTGTCTTATTTTTATAATTAATTTTATATTATTTTGATTAAAAACCCTCTTTGTGCCGTCCTCTCTTGAAAAGAGGGAGTATCTTTTCTCATTTATTAATCTTTTCTCACTAATCTCACCAAAATTTATATAACCCAAGTTATTTTCCTGTAAAAACCTTGAATAAAACACATTTTCAAGCTAGTGTCCACTGTCCACCATCTTCATTATTGAAAGTATGGGTTTTCATGAGTTAGAAATAGAAAGCTTGAGCTAGAGTAAGTGAACAATGAGGTAAAAAAATATGATTTTTGTTATCTTTAGTATGATTATTTAAGGTTAGGGTAAACTATTAAAATAATCACTTTTGTTTGCCTCAAGTTACATTTTAGTTACTTATGTTTGAAATGTTACGTTTTAGTCACTTATGTTACTATTTTATTACGAAGTGATCACTCTACCGTTAAGTTTTGTTATCTCTCTAACGGTAATCCTACGTGGCAGTCCAACTAGATTTTAGATGCCAACTTGGATTTTTAAATAGGATGAAAATAGATTTTTAATTAAAAATTTTAATTAATTAAAATTTTTAAACCTAAACCTTAACTAAAAAATATGTTCATCTCCTCTTTTTAATTTTTTAATTTTTCTTCAGTCTCTTCTTTTTTTCAATGGTTTTTTTTCATTTGATTGGAAAAACTATTATTAAGATCAAAATAGTTGATATCAAATTGACTACTTCATAAAGATGGATTCAATGGAGGGTTCAGATATGTCTTCTTTGCATTCCTCTATCTCTTTTATTCAATACTGAAAAAAAAAGATTGGATTTTTTATTGTTTAATGAAAACCCTAAATTAAAATTCTTAATATGAATATTAACAACAAAAAGAATTTCAAATCAGAAAAAAAGGATACCCACAAAGGGATTGTGAACAAACAAGCCGATTCAGATAAAAAAATCTGATTGAGAAACTAATTATTCAGGAATGTGAAGAATTGAAAAATACAATGATTAGGAACAAAAATGATTACCATCTTCTTATTTGTCGACAACCACTTCAGTTTAAATTTTAGAACATAAATTTGTCGGTGAAGAAGACATACTTGGACCCTCCATTGAATCCTCTTTTGTTTTCGTATGTGAATAAAATTTTTTGATGATAATAGCTTTTTTAGTCAATTGAAAAAGAAAACTAAAAAAAAGAGGAGATGAACGGTTTTTTAACTAAGATTTAGGGTTTAAAATTTTAATTAATTAAATTTATTTAATAAAAAATCTATTCTCATCCCATTAAAAAATCTAAATTGGCACTTAAAATCTAGTTGGACTGCCACGTAGGATTACCGTTAGGGAGAAAACGGAACTTAACGGAAGAGTGATCATTTCGTAACAAAATAATAACATAAGTGACTAAAACCTAACATTTCAAATATAAATGACTAAAATGTAACCTGAAACAAACAAAAGTGACTATTTTTATAGTTTACCTTTAAGGTTATAATGGATGAGCTTTACATGAACATAATTATGGGTGTTACATGTTGGAGAAGATGAGTTGTTGATTGTGGTAAAGCTTGAGTATGAAAAGAGGAGCTTTGGATCGGTAAAATAAAAGATTTCGGTGGCTTGACTCGTACAAAGGAAGGTAAGTTTCAAAGAATCATCCTTACCGTGCTGAGTTTAAATGGGTAAAATCCTAGAATTTGAATGGCGAATGTTAGTACGAGATTAAATATGTAATGTTAATAAGTAAAAGAAATAGTTTAACAAACATGAAAATAGTGATGAGTATAAATGTGACATAAACTTGGGCCAAAATATTGTTATTGAGAATTTATGTATTTTGATAGTAATGTGACAATGAATGGCATGGTCATATGAAATTAAAATGAATGATTTGAGAATAAAAGAGAGAGTGGAGAAACTAAAGCATAAACTTGTGTGATAACAAGAATTTGGTTAGTGAGATATGTTATAAAATATCTAAGGATTATGTTATGGTAAATTTGGTTGGGTGCTTATAGAGCTTTTATGAAAAACTATATTGAGATGTAAACATAAGTGAATTCATTTATAACATCTCGTTAATATAGAAAAATTTCTTATTGAATTTGAGTACATGAAAGTACAAACTCTCGGATTGAAAATATGAAATGTTAATGTCACATTGTGAAATGATAAGTGACTATTTGTATGGTTAAGTGTTGTAAGGAGTATGCGAATATACACAAATAAATGTATGCGATTATAAAAATATGAAATGAGTATTGAAAATGAGATACGTGAATATGAAGGGTCTAAAGACCCCTTCATTTCATATGCAAGTATACCATATATTTTTGCGTTTTAAATGAGCTTAGAAATTGATTTATAGTGTTTCGAAAAACATTGAAATAATATGACAATTTTTATGGAAGTATGAAGTTATGAATGGTTACGGTACCGCCTGAGCGACAACTTATATCACCTAGGCAGCAATATTAGTATTAACTACACTGCCGCCTAGCGACTCCTTAGCACAAAAATATCAACTCCAGTATTGCCTAGGCATGAGCTTTGGCCGGTTGGGCTGCAACTTAATAATGGTATTATTTAATTTCTTAAAAATCCCTTATAAATTTGTGTAACCTTTAACAAATTAACATTCCTAGCAAATTACTTAGTTCTTTTCTTTCAAATGGGCATAACTTTGTTTTGAAAAAGCATAAAACTTATTTGTATAGAATTTAAATATTTTTTATAATTTTACAAAATGTTTTCTAAGTTTAAAATTTCTAAAATAAATAAAAGGTGTTTGCCATGTTAACTCTCTAGTAACACGTTTCATTCCTACCATACATTGGGATATAACTAATGAAATATTTTTTCCATTATTGAATCTATTTATAAGTTTCAATACATAAACAAGTAATTAACAACAAAAAACCTTCACCCTTATTCCCCCCTTAAAACTGCATTTCAGATTGTTCATTCATTGGATGCAAGAATTGGAAGAAGTGGGGGTGAAAGCTTAATATGAAGCAGCAGAAGCCTGCACCGGGAGACAGCTCACTTCACCGGCTTTGAAGGCCCTCTATTGCAATTTTCCACTGGTATGCTCTTTGTTTTGCATCCTCAAAACAAAATACCTTTTTTGGCTACAACACCAAATATATAGATCAGAAAGAGCAAGTTTAAATGGAGTTGAGAGGATTGATTTCCATCCTACTAGGAGAAGCTAAGAGTCTTACTGTGCAAAGCTTGAAGTGTGATGGACTTGAGACTTGGATGCTGAGGTCATCAGAATTGTTGGACCAAATAATGTTTGCTTTCACCAATAATTTTGCAGGATCAACATATATCAATTTTGGCTTGTTGGTAAGGATAAGCTGAACCTTCTTGCTTGTTAACTTTTGTACTTTTTTTACCATTGAGATCATAAGAACAGATTCTCCTGGTTCCAAAAATTGTTGCCTGTTTAAATCATGCAAATACATGTTAGATTACGAAAATTTGCATGCAAAACTACTGTATCCTAGAAAATGAATGGTTCACTACAGATACAATAATGGACAAGCTTACTGCAAGCAAAAGTGATGTTGATGCAAACAAGAGAGATTGAGAAATACCATCTTGAATCGAAGGATTCAATTGAAGTAAGTCTAGTTATACTGCCATCATTCTGTCTGGCTGAACCATTTCCAGTGGGGGTAGGATTCCCTGATGAATCACCATGATCATCACCTTCACTTGATCCACCCTGAAAATAGTAATACTATTTTACAACTCTGATGCAAAAACTCCATCATATATAATGAGTGAAAGCTTGTGCTTGTGACATCTTACCCCTGTCTCTAAAACAAGCTCAGGAGGAGTTTGTGTTCTTAAATTACTCCATTCAATTCTCCTAAAGAAAGGATGCGCTTTCAGTGCGGCATAACCATCAGCTCCAGCACCTGGTCGTCTACTGGGATCTAGATCCTGCACCACAGTTGCATACAAAGTGACAAAGTGAAGGATCCATATTCAAACTCACAATTCTTAATTAGGATTGACCGTCTCCTCTCCACCTTAAGAATATCATTTCCTATATAACCTTAGTTCTTATATTATTCTTCAAAAAATGAATAAGCAAAGTAACTTTCAAGTTCTATGAACTAAAATTCTTTATAGGAAATTGGAAAGAATACCATAGGATAAAATCTATTTGCATGTTTCCTTATAAATAAAGATATTACTTCAGAAACAAGGGGAAAACCTTTGTTTGCAGGAAACATGTAAGTTACCACATGGGAGATAAGGGGAAAAAAACATTCACAAAGTCTAAATAAGAACCAAGAAAAGCCAAAATAGTTGCAGAGAGGTGGGAGTAAACATACGATTAGCTTCATAGCAACTCAATTAGCGACATGCCAGCAAATAATAGACTCAAACACATCCATCAAATGTTTCATTCCTCTAAAGTGGGAGATAAAAACTCGAAGCTAAAATCAAAATCAAGTATAGATACCTTGTGAAAAATACATCCATTAAGAGTTTAGGACCTACCTAAAAAGCGACCTCCTCCCTCAACAACTTTCATCCCCAATTGGTGCCTATAATCCATATATTCAAAATCTTTGTAGTTTTGTCTTGACTTGTATGGAGCAGTAATTAGAACTCTTATCAGACATATGTTTGGTGTAGGTTTAAATTGATGGATTTTGAACCGGTTCACTTAGAATAAAGCGGATTTTTTTATTGAAAAATGGATGTGGGGTGGGGCGAATTTTTTCTTTTGGATAATGGGTATAAAACGGTTACTGTAATTGCTTATCCCACCCCGATCCATCCCACTATATAAAATTAAAACTGTATGATTGTATATATAAACTATTAAAAGGGTAATTTTGTAATAACTTAATGTGGAAAAAATAATATATTTTATGTTTTAAATTTTTTTGAAGAATTATGTTTTGAATATTTCTTGACTTTAAAAAGATTGAAATATTGAAGATAAGTAGCAGAAATTTAATTGAAATGGGACGAAGATGAATGTATCTAATATCTATAGAAATGGTAATGATTTTCAAGATTATACATCTATAATGAAGCGAGGCGGGTCGTGGAATAGAGCATGCCAATTGTGGAGCTAGCGAAAGTGGATTTAACAATATCCTCTCCTACCCTGCTCCACTATCATATCTAGTTTAAACCATGTTATCCTCATTGTCCTATTATTGTATCAAAAAACTCTTTGCAGTTTTTGAGTGTTCAATAAATATTTTTAGAATCGAATTGATGTTTGAATTGATCAAACTATCGATCCCTGATCTAATTGGTTTAAAGCAAATAAATTGTTTAATTTTTTTTAAATTAACAAAATAAAAACTAATTTAATTATTAGTTTTAACTGGTCCATACTGATTCATGGGTCAACCAATTTTATACCTCCCACCATTTAGAACCCGCTGATTCTTAATCCAATCGATTCGGTTGGCCAATCTGATTCATACAACACTTAACTCAAGAAACTTGGCTAAAAAATAACAAATTAGATTGACCAAATGTATGTTAGTTACAAAGCTGCAAATTTCAGTAATTTTCTTTTTCATCATAAATTTCTAGAAACAACACTTAACAGAAGAACTAAAAGGATCTATAAAAAGTCTTAAGCAAACAAGTTTTGTGAAGATTAGAAACCAAATACAACATGCGTAAACGTAAATCTTACCAATAGCTTTTCAATGAGGTCTCTGGCTTCTTCAGAAAAATAATCTGGCAATCTTATATCTCTGGCTATAATTCTTTGAAATATAAGCCATTCACTTGTATCTTTAAAGGGAGAAGTCCCTGAAAGCATTTGGTACAAGATGCAGCCGAGTGCCCAGAGGTCAATTCTGTTTGAGTATGATCAAAAGAGAAAATTGTATTACCCTAGGAAGAATAGATGAACAAGATCAAGGAAAATAACCAAGCTAATTACAAGATTCTATACTTTCATTATCCGGAAAACCAAGTGATAAGGATTTTTTTTAAAGGGGGATTAAAGAAAAAAAATCAAGAAATTAGTTGTAAAAAGCTTAAGATTCCATTTCAAGTTTGACAATTTTAATCTAGATAATGAAACAAACTAATGATGAGATTGAAGGTCTGTTACCCAAATGTTGCTGGAGAAGAGTTCAAGACTTCAGGAGGAACATAAGCGGCTGTCCCCACAAACGTGCAGGCCTTATCATCTGTAATGGGTATCACAAACAATGTTAGCCTTACAAATTTTTCTTTTCCTTTTTCTTTAGGGGGAGTGATAAAATCATCTCCCCTTTTTTTTTTTTTCTTTTCACCTGAGGATGCATTAGGAAGGACTGTTATTCGGGTATCCTGCATGGGCTTTACACTGCCAAAGTCAGCAATCTTGATATGCCCATCTTTAGTAAGAAGCAAGTTCTCCGGCTGCCGTGCAACAATGATTTAGAATTTTACCAATGTTGATGTAACATAGTATGCATGAACTGATAACAACACTGGAAGAAAACATGCATGCTTGAAAAATACCTTAATATCTCTATGTATCAATCCCATGCTGTGTATATATTCAAGAGCATCTACAACCTCTGCAGCATAGAACCGAGCTTCATCCTCCGGTAACCGACCTTTCTACACAAAATATATGATTGATATTGAACCACAAATAAACCAGTATAGATAGGAGAAAATGCTAAAATCACAACTCAAGAAATTCTGGCACTCACTATTATAAAAGGTTGACAACATTACTCGATGAATTGCAAAAAGGGTCTAAAAGTGAATTACTTTTATTAGAAATATTTATCAAAGATAAAGTATGCATGACTATCCCAGATTGTCATGAATTTGACAGGAAAATAGGAATAAAAAATCACTAGATTCACGATAATTCATGGAGGAACCAATTCAATGACATGCTAGAAGAAAAAAAGTGAAACAATGCATGAATTTTCCATAACTAGATAGGATCACGTCTAAGAGTAACTTACTCTGTTTATTTGGTCAAAAAGTTCTCCACCTTCACAGGGTTCAAGTGCCATGTCTTCAGAATATAACAAAGAAAACAGCGTCAAGCAAAAAGCAAAACTGAATGAAGTGACAAGAATTAACTAATGGAAAAAAATTTGGTGTAATAACTAATTAAGTAAACAAGTATGCACATGATACAAATTAAAGATACAACCAAGAATACTTACATAGTGAGAAATTATCTTGAAATGTAAAATAGAGTCGCATAATACCAGGATGGTCCAGTTGGTCAAGCACGATACGTTCCAATTTTACGTAAGCTGTTTTATTTTCCTTGGTGATGAACTTTTTGTCCATGATCTTCAAAGCATACACTATTCCTGTATCCTTCTTCTTTGCCTTCACAACCTGATAGCAACATTAATATGATATTCAGAACAATACCAATGAAAATGACGAGTAAACATGGAGTAAATATTCCATAAGTATTTAGTATAAAATCTTGAAAAATATTATCATCCGGTATAAATTTCAAAACTACATATGAATTTCGATCCAGTAAGAATAAAACTATGATCTTGATTTAATTTTCACATGCCATTAACATTGTTACATATCAACATTTTGCATTTACATATAGCATATACAAATAATTATATTTGCCCATCACTTAAATGTTTATGATTGAACCAAAACAAAAGTTCCAAATATACAATTACATTAAAATTAAAATTTATGTATACAAATATACAAATTTTGATACCAAATTTATGTATATATATATATTCTTCACAAACTAACATACCAAGCAATCACCATCACCATACAAATTTTGTTATCTTAAGAACAGAAATTGCATTTGATGCTTGTAAAGGAGAAGCACAAAACATAAACATATAAGTTTGTTATGTTTGGATTATTCCTTATCACTCTTATGCAATGGTAGTGCTCAAATAAAGGAAATAAGTTTACTTCAGTCTCAAATTATCAGAACTTGGAACAAAAGTACAAGATTTTTTTATTTTTATTTTCTGTCAATAAGTAATTTAGATTCTGAGATGGTGGAAAAAGAAACTAGCGAAAAGGGCAAAAGAGATAATCATAAGTTAAAAAGGAAAGCAGTTGGTAAGGCATGTCAAGTTGACCATTAGTGCTTTGCTGGGTATGGCTATTATAAGTTGGACCAATATGAAATGTCTATAATCCAATCCAAAGTTGTTATGATTCTCCGATTAGACCCTAACACTACGTTTGGTTCGTTGTAATGAAATAGAGTTATAATCAGTAATTCAACTGTTTAGTTAAATAAAATGTAATAGAATTGTAATAGAATTCTTAGAATAATGTTGTACTAGTATAAGAAAAAAAATAGAAATGAAGAGAATACTTTTAACACAAATTTTCTAGGTAAATAATTATTGTTATTATTATTAAATTTTAAAAGGATTATTATTAAATATAATTTAATAACATTGTTAATATAATTATTTTGTATTAAATTATATTAAAATATTTTATTTTATATTTTTGAATTCAAGTTTTAAAAGACTAATCTAAAATTAATTTTTTGTTATTCAAGGTTGCATGGAATAGTCATTCTTTAGCATCACCAAAGAATCACTATTACGGGAAAACAAGAAATAAGGATGTAAAGGTCATTCAATTGAATGAGTATTACATTCATCCAAACAGAGAAATAATTTATCATTCAATGAAGAAGAGGGGAATACTATTCCATTCCCCCAACCAACCATGAAGTCAGAGATTTTCCATTCTTCCTTCCTACCAAACAATAGCCTATCAAAACATCATAATAGTATTCCATTTTATTTTTCTTTGATTTGCACCAAAATTTTAGAGGTGTGGGATGAATAATTTTAAATTTTTAAATATTTTTATTTTTTCAGTTAAATAATTATTTTCGAAAAAATTTAAGTTATTAAAATTTTACGAATTAAAAAATAATTATAAAAAGATAATTTCAATAATGATATCATTAGATTAATATTTTAATAAAATAATTTTTAAAAGTTATATATTAAAATTAAATAAAAATGGTTTTTGAAGTTTAATTTTAGCTAATATATTAAAAAGTCCTTAAATTACTACATTTTATTTAAACAATCACTTAAACTATTTTTGTTGTTAAATAAGCTCATAACCTATGAGTTTTATCCATAAAAGCCCTTTATTTTAATATTAAAGTAAAATTATTTTAAATTCAGGCTCTTATTTTAATTTCCTATCGATGCATGCATTTTTTATATCAACATAAAATATAAAGAGATAATCAAAATTTTCAAAAGTATGATTAAGTTTCTTACTAGACCTAATCATGGGTCAGCCCACCCGCTTAGACTCGAAGGTCCGCCCGAAAAGTGGGAGGGCTTGAACAAAAATATAGACCCGAAAAATGAGTTTGAACAAAAAATAAGGTTCGTTTTCTAAATAGGTCGGGTCTTGGGTAAGATTTTTTGGCCCAAGCTCAGCTCGAATTTGCCTAAAATTTTTTCACTATTGTTTTGTTGTCATTTTAATTTTGTTTTGCTACCATTTTGCTATTATATTTCTATTATTTGTTATTGTTGTTTGAATATTGTATAACTCTTGTTTTATTATTTATTTAGCTATTATTTTAGAGACATTTACTTGTTAAGTTGCAACTACCTTAGTATTATTTGAGTATAAAGACTTTTTTTTAATGTATTTTCAATTTGTTGAGAAAGATTTGTTTTAATCTTTTTAGTGTATTTGATGTATTATATAAAAAATAATATAAAATTTTTTAGTACAAGTCAGGCTCGAGTTTAGTTTTTTTTTTATTTGGGTTAGACTTGAACAAAATTTTAAACTTATTTTTCAGGCAGAGTCGGGCTCGGACCTAGAAAACAAACCTAAAATTTTGTATTGGCCCAACCTGGCCCATGATCTGGTCTGTTTGTTACGTATATAAGTACTTTCAAGAAATTTTAAAATATTACTTTGTTTTACTTTTAAAAATATTATTTTATTTTTATTTAATAAACTATTCTCATCAAATTTACATCAATATACAATGCAAATTAATTTTTGTACTTTAATATTAAAATCAAGAGTTTTCATAGATAAAATTATAGGTTAAGAGTTTATTAAACTACAAAATAGTATAAGAGCTTGTTTAAACAAAGATATAATAATTTAAGGGCTTTTTATTCTGTTAACCTTTAAGTTTTATATTATAGTAGGACCATGTGTGCTCAATAAAATAAAATATCCAGAAATTTTAAAAACCATGTGTAGAGTTGAAATTTGAAAAAGAAAAAAAGTAAACAATCTTGTTAGCCACTTTAAATAAGAATATTTTTATTTTAGTCACCCTAAAATTATTTTTCGTTAATTGGTCACTCAAAAAAAATTGATCAAATTGACCACACAATTGTTAAAATGGTAACGGAAGATTAATTGTACATTTCCATGTAATTTTTTAGATGACCAAAATAGCAACGATTTCTATTTAGAGTGACTAATGAGATAGTTTATCCTAATTTTAGAATGACCAAAATAGAAACGGTTTCTATTTAGAGTGACCAAAATAGGAAATGAATAGTTAGCATTCCATTAATATTTAATGATAGAATAACCAATTTGATCAATTTTTTTGGGGGTGATCAAAAGAGGAACAACTCCTATTTAAAGTGATTATCGAGATAATTTATCAAAAAATAAGATATTAAAATGTTCACAAATTTTGAAATTTTCTAATATTTTTAATAAACACACCAATCAAATAAAATTTATTCTAATAAATCCTCTCCTTACAAAACTATGCAGATTTATTTCATTCCATTTAAGCATATTATATCACAAATTAGATACCAAATTTTTATAATTTTAGAGAGGTTAAAATATAATTTTATCTTTATCAGATTAAAATTTTTAAAAAATTTAAAGACTTAAATAATAAATTTATGTTTTAAGGGTAGTTTGATAATTTGATAATGGTAGCTAAAATTTACCTAAAAAGCATAATTCATCACAAATTAACACAACCCATCAAACTAAAAAAGCTAGAATGCATATATATATATATAATCAAACTAAGAAATCCAAGATATATAAGACTAACCTTTGAATAAGAACCAACACCATATATTTTACCCAAATCAAAATCCTGGATACAGAAATTCTCCTGAGGAGCTCTAAATGCAAAATTTTTAGATCCCAGAATATCGTGGGAAGCACCACCATCAGGGGACGAATCATTAGAACTATTATCATCATTATGAATCATCCAATCAACATTCTTCTCCATTTCCGACATATCTCTTTCCAATCTCGTTTATTATTAATAATAATATTAGAAAAAAATCTGTCCTAGAAGATGAGGGATGATGAGCTTTAATGGAATTCAAATACCCTAAAAAGAAAGAATTGGATTAGAAATTTAAAAACAGGAAAAATAAAAGAAAAGAAGAAATAAGAAATGTGATGGAGGAGAAGATAGGAATGGGGATTGAACAAAGTGGAGCCGCCTCGAATTCAATCCCCTCTCAACTTCTCTGTTTTCGACGCATATTTGCTTATTTTGCATAAATTATTATTAGTTCTTGTTTGGCAACTGTCAGTCATGCCGCAAAAATTGGGAGGGTGAGAATTTTTTTCTTTCAAATTTTTAAATATGTGATTAATTTTTGTGAATTATTTATTTTAAAATTTGATTTCATAATTTAATTATAAAACTAAAAATAGAATAGAAATAATTTGATAATTTTATTAGGGATTCTATTTTTTAATGTGACACGCGATCATATTTTTATTTGAATTGTGAAATTATTATTATTATTTTATTTTTTCAAAATTAGAATATTCATCATCAATTGTCGTGATCTCCTCGTTATATATGCTCTTTTAAGAAATAAACGGTTGGTCATAAAATGGATTCAATTTCTATGGATGGGAACGAACTTCCGACCATATGATTCAGAGATGAAGAGATTTTTTATGAAAAATTTATTTTTCTTTTGATAATATATATTTGTTGTTATACCAACATTCTAGTCCTATACCATCTAGGGTAGGGTGTCTGCTCTATCTAAGGGCTCATTGGTACAAAGGTTCAAGGAATCATTCTTATCTTGCCCAAATGCCCAAATGCTCTAATACTCTGCTACTATATATGCTCAAGATTAATGTTGCTTGATGATTATTGATAATGCAACTAGACTAAAATCTAGTTTTCTTATCATTTTATATACTTAGGGTATTAGGTGAGTATTTGCTAGGTAAAAAATGTCAAAAAGAAGAAAATTGTTAGAACATTGAATGTGTTGAGTGTAAGTGTTGCATAGATAGAGTGATGCAACACCTTGAGTAACACTATGAGCAATTCTGCAAATGTTGTATATGATTTGGGAATGTTGAGTTGTTAGTCATTTATTTCTATATTTATACACAGCAAGCATAAGACTTTTCAACTGAGATCATGACATAACACCAAACATATATGGTGCGATTTTATGTTTAGTTAATAGATAAGAAGCCTTTGAAAGAAAGAAGCATAGTCTTTCGACCATCATCGCTGGGCAGAACAAACATACTATTGGTATATTAAAATTGATGTCGCTGCAGACTCCTAGAAGTTGCGTGAATTTAAGCATGTAATGTTGTGGGCTTATTTCTCTGGAGATTGGTAACCATTAGGGTTGTTGTTGGCCCAGTTCCATTGATCCCTGCACATGTCCTCAATGCTATATTTGGCTTTCCAATTCAACTCACGCTCTGCCTTTTCAGTAGAAGCATAAAGTATTTCAGCATCACCGGGTCGCCTGGCAGCAATAACAAGAGGAATTTTCTTCCCACATGCCTTTTCAAATGCAGCAACCATCTCCAAAACTGACGTTCCTTTCCCACTTCCCAAGTTGTACACTTCACAGGCTAGTTTCGGATCAGATAGTTTTCGCAGTGCGGCGATATGACCTTGTGCTAAGTCAACAACATGGATAAAATCACGTACGCAAGTGCCATCTTTGGTGGAATAATCGTTCCCGAAGATAGTCAAGGCAGGTCGTTTCCCAACCGCAACTTGCTGCATGTAAGGCATGAGATTGTTTGGAGTTCCACGGGGATGTTCTCCGATATAGCCACTTTGATGTGCACCAACAGGGTTAAAGTATCTCAGCAATATGATCTTCCACTCTGGGTCTGCATGTTGTATGTCCCTACAAATCTCTTCAATTATAGGCTTGGTTCTTCCATAAGGATTGATAGCAGACACAGGGAACTCTTCTCTACATGGAACCTCCTTTGGCCAACCGTAGACGGCAGCTGATGATGAAAATACTAGATTTTTGCATCCATAGGCTTCCATTACTTCCAACAACGTGATTGCACCAACGATATTGTTGCTGTAATACATCAATGGTTTCTTCATGCTTTCACCTACGGCTTTCAATCCAGCAAAGTGTATGACAGCATCGATTTTTCTTTCCGTGAATACATTTTGCAGCGCAGGTTTGTCTCGAAGGTCAACCTGGTGAAAATAAAGGTTGTTGCCATACTGGCCGGCGAGTTCTTTGACTCTCGTGATGGCAACGTCAGAGGAATTGTTGAGATTGTCCACCACCACTGCATTGTAGCCTCCCAGTAGTAGCTCTAGCACAGTGTGGCTTCCAATAAAACCAGCACCACCAGTCACCAAAATGTTCTTTGCCATAGCCACTTTCTGTCTCAATGACTTGAAAAGAGAATCACGCTTGGTTTTATAACTTTATTCGGTGAGGATATGATAGAATATGTTACTAGTCAAAATACTTGTTACATACACAGTATTTGGTTTAAAAAGATTATGTTAGGACAGGATTTTGTGCTGACTATTTTGGCAGATGTTGAAGTTTCAGAGGGCCACAATTGGAGATAGTGCTTTTGGATAGAGACATGTATATGTAGTCAAACCTTGAGAAACAGTTTGCAGGTGTAGCTACCTGGATGATTGTCTACTATAAATCAGATTATATTTTATTATTTTTATTTTAAAAATTAATAAATTAATTTTTATATATTAGATCAAAGAGTAATATGGTTCTTTCTATTAAAAATTTATTCATTTGTACTGTTAAAAACTGACGTAACTAATAGAATAATCAAACAATAACGCTTGGCGTCTTACATGTACCTCATATTAACTATAGGGACCAGTTTTTAACAGTAAAATAAATAGAAATTTTATTAAAAGAATCAATTTACTCTTTAATCTAAGATAAAATGATTAATTTATCTATTTTTAAATAAAATAATTAAAATATAATCTAAATCTTAATATAGAGACCTCCATAATACTTTTACCTTTCTTAATCTCTCACACACACACATATATATATATATATATATATATATATATATATATATATACACAATTTTTAAGTGTATCTATCAACTAAAAATCTTAAAATCTAATCTTTTATTCTTTCAACATTCATCACCTTTTCCCCAAATTTCATTTATTATCTCTCATCCACTTTCTAGAATTTTTAAAACATAAATAATAATTATACTTTCAAACAAATCTCCCTAATTTCTTAACACACATCTTATCTTCAACATTTATTAATTAATCTCTAGAAAAATAAAATTGTTGCTTTGATTGTGTTAGATTAAGATTTTTAGTAATATTAAGTTTTTATTAATTGAATTTGTGGATATTTATTTTATATAAGATTTCAAATCTCTTAATTATGTAATAATTTTTAGAGATTGATAAATACAAAATTATAAAAAAAATTAGGATTGACTGTTTTATAATTTTAAATTTGTTAAACATTATTACAAAATTTAATATTTTTATTTAGAAGTTGTTAGTAAGATTATTGTGAATATTGTGTTTGACATATTACATTCTTATGACACTAAAAAAATACTTAAGTGGTATTTATTTTTAAAAGAAAATTAATAGTTATATATTGAGCTAAATTGTGTATATATGCCCTTTTTTCAAGATTTAGGGAAATAGGCTGATTTTGGAAAGAAAGTATGAAAGCTTTTGCTGACATGTTAGAAAAGTGTGCACAACTGGAGGCGTTTTCTAAAAATTCTAAAGAAAACACATCTAGCTGGACGTGTTTTCCTACCAACTGTGTGTAGAAAGCTCTTCCTGGACGAGCTTTCTTGACGATTGTGTGAAAAGGTCGCCCTTCTAAACGTGCTTTTCTTCCAACTGTGCAGAAAGTGTGTTTTTCATACTCACTCTTCAAAATCAACGTATTTCCCCAAATATTCAAAAAATTAGCCTATTTGGTTAATTAAAGAAAAATAACGACATATATGACTAATTTAGCTTATATGTTTGCATCATAAAAACTTTTCATATATTTAGGTTTAGATTTATTGATTCGAATATTTAACAAGAATAAATAGATATTATAAAAGAAATTCTACTTGTATCTTTTTAGTTATTAAATTGATTAGTTCGAAGATTATTTGATGTTGAAAAGTCTAATTGTCTATACTTAAAAGTATCTACCAAACTTCCACATCTTCCTATTTAGTTTTTTTTTCTCAGATTTTGCCACTAGTCCTTGTATAATGTGTAAGTTACAGATTTAGTCTATATACTCTAATTTTACTATTTTTAGTTATTATATTTTTTGAATTTTAAAATTTTAGTTATGACCCAAATGGTTGGCGCTAAATTCGTTAAGTTAAATTTGTTATTTTAAAAATCATATGTGGCAAGTATATTATCACATGTGTAATCCGTTGTCATCTTTCTATTTCCAAATAATACTAAAAAGTGTCATGTCATTTTAATTAATGGATTTAATGGCTACAATTTGAGTCAAGGCCGAAATTTCAACATTCGAAAAGTATAGAAACTAAAAATGGTAAAATTGGAGAATATGAAATAAATTCATAACTTACACAGTACATATCTAAAAGTAATATTTGACCTAAAGGATTTAATTGCTACTTTTTTAGTTTAGGACTGAAATTTTAAAATTTGAAAAGGATATTAACTAAAATTAAATAATTATGGCAAAGGGACTAAATCTGTAACTTGCGCATAGTATAAGGACTACCAGCAAAATTGGACATTATTATTTTTATTTATTTTGGGGTTAAATATGCAAGAGATACTTGTACTTTTTAAATTTAAAATATAGCTCTTGTAATAATATTTTTAAACATTGAACCTTTGTACTTTTTATATTTAAAATTTTAGTCCAACCTGTCACTCTGTCCAACTTTTTTTGTTAGTGTTAAGGTCTTAAGGTATACAAATTTTGTCAATTTGGCTCTTACTTTTAAATTAATATAAAAATGTGTTTAAGGTATATATTATAATTTTTGAACAAGTATTTTTAAAATTCAATTTAATTCATATAAAAATATTTTATTTAAATTTAATCATAAAAATAAATTTTAAATATTTATAAAAAACATTTTCAGTTAATCCTTATATAAATAATTTATTTAAGGTATATATTATATTATATTTTTTTGAAAGAAAAGAGAATCACGTTACTACAAGTTAAGTCAGTGATGATGTCATCGGACACCACTTTGTGTTTCTACTCTTATTTTTCAATACTTCAACTCCTAATATAATAGGAATAAAAACAGCCCACTCATAACATGATTTAGGTTATTTTATTAAAATGAACTAAAAATTTAAATATTTATAAGAATGACTCAAATTTAAAAATATTAACGAAAATAATTTGGAAGAAACAGTATATGGTGTTGTTGGCAACCCCATGGCCGCACCCATGTCAAAAAGGATTAAAAAAATATTTTTTTCTGCCAACAATGCAATAGCAAACACATATGTGAATTTTTTTTTTCATTTTCTCAAATGTTTTTGACTTTTCATTTTCTTAAACATATAAGCTATCATAAGTCTTTCTTTTGTCTTTTTTTTTTTTTTTTAGTTTTATGAAACAAGAGATGATGAAAAGGAAGGAGTTCGGGAAGAAATAGTAAAGGAGAATCAGATGTAGAAGATGAGTTTACATATTTTTTTTCTTTTGGTTTTTTAATCATGGAATACTCATATGTATCGTTGTCAGCTAATGGGTTCACGGGATCAAGAATTTTTTTTTTTTTTTTTGCTGAAAATGGGTGCTGACCACCTGTTACACGGTACTCAAATTTTTTTTTTTTTAAAACCAGGTACAAGATGTATTGTACAAAATACAAGTGAAAAAAATTTTACATGGGTGTCAGCCATGGGGTTGCCAACACCACCGTGCACTGTTCCTTCCAAGTAATTTTTGTTAATGTTTTTAAACTCGGATTATTCTTGTAAATATTTAATTTTTAGGCCATTTTGGTAAAATAGCCCATGATTTAGTATATAAATTAATAGAAAATCAATTTGTAAATTAAAAATCTTATCCCACACGTATGCGTGTGGAAAAAGCAAGTTTAAAATATAAATATGTATTTAAAATAACACAAAATAGATAATGAAACACATGGTTTGAAACAAATTAATAATATATGATGTTAAAATGAAAAAAAATCAAAATTGTTTATCATGGTGTTGTCATCAATCTTGAGTCGGTATCGAGTTAATTTGTAATACCAACTCAATCAAATACATTAATATATATATATATATATATATATATATATATATATAAAAAAATTGATGAAGATAATAAAATATGCATAATAAAAATTGAAATGTATAAAATATATAATAAAAAACCTTTAGTTAGAATGATAAATTAACGTCATGTTTAGTACAACAGATGTAAAAGAGGAGTGATATATTAAGTAATACAAAAGTATTAAAAGATGGATGAAATATAGATGTTATCATATTAAGGTTCTTATCTTGTGTTTGGTACGGATTAAAAGGAAAGTGTTATTTATGAATGCATTATTTTACCCTTAAAATCTTTTAATTTCATATTTATTTAATTGTTTTCATTATCATTATTATATTTTTCTTAGCAACACTATTATATTTATAAATTTTAAAAATAATATATTTTAGTATAATATAACAAAATTATATTATAATTCAAAATAGTCCTGATCTGATTCTTCTTTTGGAGAAAAGAAAAAAAAGAATATTATACTTATTATAAACTAATTTTTATTATCAAAATTAAAATTACAATAAAAATCATATTATTTATTAAAATAAAAAAATTCACATTACTTTTCAAATAATCAACCTAAAATGGCAATATCTTAACATAAACATATATTCAATTCAAAAATAAATTCATATGTTGATATGTTTCAATATATTGATCCAATAAATAAATTACTTAATATAAAAATAGAATTTATGTAACTTCAAAATGACTTTTTAAAAATAACTTAAAAGTGATACATATGCTAATTAATAAGATAATATTATGTAGCATATCTAATGCTAATTGTCGAAACCATTTTTGGATTTAAAAAAACGGGGATCTCCTTTTTGAAAACAAAACGTGGAGTCGCCACCAATCTTTTGTTTTGGTGTGATTGCATCACCTTCATAAAATATTTTATTCCATTTAAATCGATTTTGGCCTACGAAATTTGAGAAAAAGGGTTCGGGGGCCGGTTATATACGAGGAAGGATTAGCACCCTCGTTACGCCCAAAATTGGTACCGAATTGATTAAATAATGTCCTTATGTCTAAAAAAAATATTTTTGAAATATGATTTCTTTTAAAACACTTGAATGACTTAAGTTGGTCGTCGAAATTCTCTTGTTTCAAAAGTATACAGCATCACATCCAATACGATAGGACACGATCCTTTATACCCTCGAAAACATGATAAATTTTTTACTTCCAAAAGTTTATATGTTGAAAATTACAAAAGGATGCCTAATTATTTAGTCAAACGAAAAACCGAAACCCAACACGGTAAGGCACGATTCCTCGAATTTCCAAACATTGAATATTGTCTTGCTTTAGAATTTATAAAACATGAGTGGAATTCTAAAGGAATATTCAATTATTTGGAACAAACCGGAAATCGAAACCCAGCACGATAGGGCACGGTTCTCCGAATTTCCAAATATTGAACATTGCCTTATTTTAGAATTTATAAAACACGAGTGAAATTCTAAAGGAATATTCAATTATTTGGAACAAACCGGAAATCAAAACCCAGCGCGATAGGGCACGGTTCCCCGAATTTCCAAACATTAAACATTACCTTCATTTTAAGGAATTTTCAAATGAATAATTGTAAAACCAGCTTAAAACGCATTAATTTGACTTGAAATAAAATGGAATAAATAATTTTAAAACAAAAAATCGCAAATTACAAAGTAACATTTGTAAACAAAAAAGTGAAATTATAAACATGAGACAATATGTGCAAATAAAGTACTATACTTGGCGAAGAATAATAGTATAAACAAAAAAATGAATTAATAAACACATCATGGCAATGAGTTCATATCTTATTTAAAACATTAATAAGAAACTAAAATATAATTCACCAAAGAAACATATTAGAAGGAAATACAACAAATTTTCAAATATAGATGAATAACAATTAAAATGATAATACAAATGAAGAGTAAACAATATGCAGCAGTTATGTATGAAATGAAATGAGAACTAATAAACAATACATAATATACAAAACAATACGGATACTAGGAGTCAATATAATGTGCAACAATTCAAAAACCATTAATAATAAGAATTTAAAAATGAACTATACATGCTAGGGTTAGCGGCCCCTGTACCGGGACGACCATTTTTATTGTACATCTGCGCTCTCTGACTAAAAAGATATTATAAAGGAAGAAATTTGAATCAACAACATATCCAAATATATATATATATTTAAAACGATACATCTATTTAAAATTGACAATGTACACATAATAAAAGATAATTTAAATAATATGTAAAATATGAAAGGTTCTAAATATAAATATATATATATATATATATATAATAATAATAATAATAAGATATGTTCTTGAGATATGAATTATATACATAATGGGTTTAAAAAAAACACACACACACAAATATATATAAATAGGTTTAAAAGGAATTATGTATGTAAAATAACATAGAATTAATAATATATAGAATAAAAGCTAATTTTGTCATGAACTATATATGCATAATAATATATATATGAATACTTAAATGAAGTATTATACAAAAATTTTTAAAACAATATGATAAAAAACTTTAAAATAAAGATTTTATATGAAAAAGGGGTAAAATTATCATGATGACTCAAAAAATATGTATATACATGTAAAAAATAAGTATTAAGTTAATAAAAAAATAATGAATTATACAAATAAAAGGACTCAATTAAAATAAAATTAAACTAAAAAGGATACTTGATAAATAAAATAAACTACTAAAATTAAAAGAAGGAATAAAGCGCAATGCGCACAAACGTGCGGGGATCAAAACTGGCAATATACCAGATACCAAAACACTACGTTTAGGCGCAGATTAATTGCGATAACGCGCAAATCTTTAGAAAAAATTAAAAAACAAAGAAGATGCACAGAGGGCCCAATCCGATGCCAGCGAGAAAGAGAGGAATCTAATGCGCAAATAACCCTCAAAGACTAAAGCGCAGATCCTATCCGGGCACGGGTCGGGTCATCGAGCTATGGCTCCTGAAACAGTGCGATTTTGTAGCCATTGAGATTGGCTTAAAACGACGTCGTTTCATATGTTTCATAAAACAAAATTAAAGAAACTCTAAGTTAACTATTAGCCATTTGAAAAGGAACCCAACAAGTCCTAAAGCCCTTCCCTTCCCTTCTCATTCGACTGAACTAAGAGGCACCCTTGGACTGCCGTTTGGCATCCATGTTTAGCCGACAGTTATCATGCAAAAGCCTAATCCGGCTCCATCCAACCGCGAATCCAAGATTTTGCTCAAAAGCTTCAAAGTCCTCGCCTAAACTTCGATTACGACAAAGTAAGCAAGGACTCAAATGAGCCAATACGAAGGTAAATCTTTTTCCTTACTCCCTTTTTAAACGAATATCGATCATAGAGAAAGCAAAAAAAAAAAAAATGAAGGAGATGCTAGATTTAAAACAATCACCTTTTTCAAAATTGCTTTTGAAATGCTCTTTTTTTCTCTGTATTCCAGTATGCGTGTGTGTAAAAAAAAAGGGAACCGTTACAATCAAAAATAAAAAGGGCTTTATAGCCGAATAATGAAAACCAAAAAATACAATCTTTTTTTCTTTTCTCTTCATTTTGCCCTTGTGTTTGTCCCTTTTTGCAGGTATGTGGAGTGCGTGACGCGTGTACGGAGGCTGTGCGCTAGCGTACGGAAGCGCAATGGAGGCCGTACATGGGGGAGCGGCGCGAGGCAAATAGGGGCTAGGGTTTTGGCTGAATTTGTATTAGTTTTTGGGCCGTTTGAGCCTTAGGGTTAGTTTTGTTTCGGGCTTGTTTTATTTTGGCAGATTTGGGCTGATGTACTAAAGGGACTTGGACTATTAAAATTTGGTTTCATTATTATTTGGTTTATGTTTGTACAGGCCCCGGGCAGATTTGGGCCTATACACTAATTTCCTAGCAAATTTGCTTAGAAAACGCACATTACATATCAGCCGTCTACAATAGGACTTATCAAAAGATAACACAAAAGTTAGTTCAATTACTTGAAATTTCAAATAATTAATTTCCCTCATATAACAATCTTCTCACCCACATTTCTTTTGGTTCATATGGGATAGTGAAGAAAACAAGCACATTAATTGGATTACTAGGGATCTTCCTTGTAGCAATAAGTTTTTTTCGCTTGGGACAGTCCTATAATTTTCATCAACTCATCCCAAGGTTGCATAGACCTCTGAGCGATCAAGTGCTCCATCCCTAATATCTTTGTTAATTCTTTAGCCTCAACCATTTTGCATCGCAATCTCTCAATAATTCTATAAAATTCAGCCTTACCACTAGTATTCATACCACACTAATATTAATACCTGTTTTAGTTTTTCCAGCTCCACTGACTCTTCTAATCTTGGCTCTACTAGTAGATGGAGATCGTGAATGGCTATTATCCTTAAAATCCATTGACAAGCCAACATTTTCAATTCCATTAAAGCCATCTTTTTACACACCTATACCATCTTCAATGTTCTCAGTTCCACCATTTTCATTCTCTTCCCCTTTCAGATCTTCAACAATGTTGGTTGTTGTTTGGGCATCCTTTACTATTGCACAATCTTTCCCAAATATGATACTCAGATCTTCAAAATATGGTACTATCCTAGTCTTGAATGAGATTGCATTCTTGTGACTCTACATACATACCAAGTTATTAGTAGACATGATCAAATATAAATATAGAATTCATATAAAATCATGATTTATATATTACCTTAAGGAATTCATCCCATACTACTTGTAGCTGTCACCACTTTCCTTGTGGCATCCTAACCAAAGCCGTCGGTATGCTTGCCATAGATCATGTCATATACAATTAACCACTCTTTCTTAAGTGTCCTTACCGATTCTCAATTTGAGGTTTAGTTTTGAAACCATAAAAGGAAAGTTTTGATTGTAACATTTTTCGTCTAACAAGTAGATATCTTTGTATGAATCCGCAATCAGCATTGCAATTGCCTAAGTGGTACAACTGAACAAGGCATTGTATCAATATTCTATCTTCATTGTCCAATGTCTCCAATTGGACTTGCTACTTAAACTATCACCTTCAAATTCACCTCTTGACTTGTCATTCTACTAATATATACCAAAATGGAATGACATAATATACAATCATTGTTACCAAATCAAATATAACTAATAAAGACAAATAGTCAAATACGAGTAAGCTTAAATAAATATCACAAATAAACACATTTCACACATTTCATGCAATTATAAATAAAATGCTTACGGAAAATAATTTGGACTTCAACAACTAAAATTAGTTCAATATTTATTGAAAGATTCATACAAGTTAATTCAATTTAATTTGTTCCATTATTTCACCTCCTTGATTGAGAAGCTCTCCACT
The DNA here is from genome assembly GCF_025698485.1 of Gossypium arboreum. Lineage (NCBI taxonomy): Eukaryota > Viridiplantae > Streptophyta > Magnoliopsida > Malvales > Malvaceae > Gossypium > Gossypium arboreum. Next base: position 3,484,901 of record NC_069073.1, on the reverse strand, counting down.
CGTCAAACATCTTAGCAATAAGTTGTTGTCTAAACATGCTCCACTCGTTTGTATGCTCAATTCTAGAAACTATTGCTTCATGGGTATAAGCATCCTCAACTTCTTCACTACTTTAAGCTTCATCATCACATTTCAATGGGTCATAAGACATTTTCTTGTGAATATAATTGTGTAGCAAGCAACATGCAACGATAATTTGATTTTGTATACTAATGGAATAAAAAGGACTCCTAAGTATACCTCATCTCATCTTTAAAAGATCAAAACACCTTTCAATTGCATTTCTTGCGAAAGCATACTTCATGTTAAAAACTCTTCAAGGGTGGTGGGTTGGTAACCATGTCTCCACTCAGTTAAGTGATATCATTGCCCTCTAAAGGATGCTAAAAACCCTTCTGAATGTGTGTAATTCTCATCAACAAGGTAATAGCAACCTAGTAAAATTTATAATAGATTTTCTAAAAGTTACTTCGTTAAACAAGAATTCAAATTTTATGGTTTAAAGTGCCTAGTAGGAAGTCTAATTATTATTGTAACCAAAAGAAGCATATCCATAGCCACTTTCAAGTCATTCTTCCTACTCAAAGCATCTTGAAGAACTCTCCCATTAACTGTTAGCACTTGCCAGCCAGGTAATACATAAGTCAATTAATGTTAAGGAAACATGCCCCTAAAACATCAGTGGCTACCTCATTTTAACTTATACGATATCCTCAAGAACACTCATACTTTTATGTGGGTTTTATCTAATGCCCAATAAAATTCTAATAATACATAATCACAAAGGTTGGTTAAATTAACTTAACTAATATTAGTAAAATGTATATCAAATTAATAACATTATTTTTAATTTATCACCTTGACCCATTTCCGCTAGTCATTGGTTGAATCATTGCGAATGGGTTCAATCTTTCTACATAGCAAGTGTTGGACTTTAATACCACCAATAAGGACTTTATTGAAATACCTATTTACAGTTTCACCTAACCTTTGAAATGTATCACTGTAAGTTTTATTCTTAATAAGATTAGCAAGTGTGAAAAGGAAAATTGCAACTTGCACATAAATTAACAAGTGTTTTGTATCCTTCAACCCTTTTTTTTTTTATAGTAATGCACACAACTTAAAAAAGATAGCTTTAGACATTCTTAATTCATCAATGCATGTTTATTCATCACCATGGACAAAAGCTCTAATCCTATCTTGTTTTGCACAAAATATATATATATCCTAAGTGTATGAAGTCATTTTAGGCCTATAAAAAGCTAATTTTTCTCTTGATTAGGTGAAGCACAAATTTAATAGTGCTTCATCTTAATCCAATGACTTACTACACCCAATATCCTCCTCTTTCGATCCCTAGACCTAATTAAGTTAAAACCTCCACTCGTACTTCTCTGAATATTAATACTAAAACGAGTCATTTTTTTACTAAACATCCACAATTGTTTAATGATATACAAATATGTTTTTAATAACAATAACACAAGTTATACCCAACAATATAACACAAAAAATAAGACAATTTATGAAATAAAGTAACAAATAACAATAGTTAAAGTTAGTAGTCCTAATCCTATTGAAATCTTTTAATCATGGCAAACTCAATAGCATCCAAAAAAAAGAATTTTCATAATTTTAGGCATCAATCGGAATAATTTATCAAATGGTAGGCTCAATCATGATACTAGTCGAAGACACTTAAAAAACTATGAGTTATGACTAAATATGATATTATTATCATCGAAAGCAAGCAATTAGCTAACAAATGGGTTGATTTTTTTTTTTTTTTGCATTAGAAAAGTGAAATAATCTTAACCAAAACCTAAAAGTTAGAATTTCCGGTAATTTTGCATAAGGCAATGGTTCAATCTGATTTGAAATCCCTACTAAGACTTGGCAACAAAAATATTTTTTAAAGACAAATTACAAGGGTGAACCTCCAAATTCTCAGACAATAAGTTTATGTTTATGTGGTTGATATTGCATTGTAGTTTCAAGCCTAGTTGGTATGAAAAAAATTTAAGTTTTGGGTTAAAATTTCATTTAGCACTCATAGTTATACTTTCCTTTTCAATTTAGTATTATAAGATTTGGCAAAAACTTTTATATCATTTTCTTAAATGAAAAATCATGGCATATTTTGTTAATCTTTTTCAATTTATATCCCAAAGTCTTATATGAGTTGATTTTTCTCTAGAAAAATGGATAACTAGAGAACCAAATGAATATTTAACCATTAAGCTTTCAATCTTGGTTCTTATAGAAAATTAGTCAGCATTGATCGGCCACAGTTTGCCTTCAAAAAGACCCAGAGACGTAAAACCTAAAACCTTCAAAAATGGTTACTTCATGTTTACTAAGCGAGACAACAAAAGGCAATCCAAACCAGATTATAAATAATGCTTTTGACGAGGATCCACGCAATAATTCAAAACCCTTCACAACTGATTATTTTACATATAATGAAATCTAATACTTTGTTATTATATAATTGGTTTTATAAAATTAAAACTATTTTGAATATGTTGTTTGCAAAATATAATATGATGTAATTTAAATATGATAATAAAACTTTCCTATATTTGTTAGTCTTTTTTCAATGTTTGAAATAAAATACTAAATAGACATGTAAATAAATAGCACATTCAATGAACAATTTGTATAATATTTGTTATGTTCATTTATTAAACTAAATAAACGAATATATACAAAACTTTTGTGATTGCTTAATAAACGAATAAACATAAACAAAGGTGATCGATTCATTTATATTCACAAACAAACTTGTTTATAAACTTGTTTATTAACTCATTTATGACTCATTTATTCATTAATGATATTTTCTTATAAAATTTCATTAGTATATATTAATAAAATTATCTTAAAACTAATTTGATGTTCCATTAATATATATTAATAAAATTATCTTAGTTTGTATTTTTCATTTATAATATAATTATTAATTTTTATATTTAACTATTTTATATCTAAATAATATGTGTATGTATTTATTTATTTATTATTTATTATTTGTTAACATTGTCCGTGAACATATTCAATTATATGTTCATGAATAAGTTCGTTTAAGGTTCATCAACATTAAACAAACAAACATGAACAAATAATTTTAAATAAAAGAACATGAACAAAAAATTAAAATCTTAACCAACACAAACAAACTTAAAAATAAACAAACGAACAAACTTAAAAATAAACAAACGAACATAAAAAAAAGTTTGTTCGTCCAAACTCTGTTCATTTACATGCCTAATATTAAATAAATCTCATTTAACATTATTAGAATTTAGAAAACAAACTAAACGTTCCAATAGGATCTCAACACATTGGTGTCAAGAATCAAGATCCTATATATGTATTTTTCCCTACATAGTAAAGCGCAGAGAATTGAACACCACATACCTTGACATCCATGAATCTCAAAATAGCTATTCAAAAAAAGAAAAAACAAAGAATACACACATAATCCCAACACAACATTCTGCACAGAGAAAAAAACCAAAAAGATAAACAATATTTGAATAAATAATTCTAATCCTTGAAGGATAAAGTCTTGAATTTATACTTAGCAGAACCAACTTTTTGTATATATCTACTGTTGTAAAATATAATTTTGTACAAACTATACACGAGAATGAATAAATGCAAGAGTAAAAACCAAATGCTTTCCAGCTCAACTCTTATCTAGCTATTTCCTCTCTTTCTTTCTTTTTTTGTGAACTATATGTTAGGGACCTTTGTTTTTAATTATATATATTCTCCTGTTCTTACTGGGGTGAAAAAGGCTTACAGAAAAGGAACTAATAAAGGAAATCTACCTGATACTACTTCTCTGCAATAGATATTCACTTCCCCCTTGCTCTTTCCCCTGTTCAATTGTAGAAAGCAAAACCCGTAAAAAGTTCTTTGTGTCTTCTTCTGATTCCAGTTCCAAGTTGGTCTGAAAAAGTGGAAGCGGAGTTGATGGATTATTCCACCGCATCTTCGTCCCACCGCCACCACCCTTCCTCGACATCTGCTGATTCTGTCTTAACAATGCATCTGAACTGCTTCCAACAATATGTACCACACCATCATCAGCATCAGTGTGGATTACACTATGCAGGCTAATTTCTGTTTCTATCACCCACTCTTGATTAGCTGCAACACCTCGGAATTCAGGTTTCCCCAAGTCCACCAGACTCGGGCAATTAACAACCAACACAAGTCTCTCTGTCATGATGACATATTTACCGGGGTTTTTAAGTGCCTTGGACATGACATAGACTTCATCCTTGAGCTTGCCATCATCAGCTTCCTTAAGCACCGATATTCCAACAGCTTCTTCCCAAGAGTAAGGCCTCAAAGGAAGTTCTCTGCTTAAAGGCCTTGGCAAACGAACTCTACAACGTTGCGAACCCATTTGGTATAATCTGCTTCTGTTTCTAATACTCTGTGCAGTTTTTCCAGTAACCTCAAGTATACTAGCAGCTGGTCTTCCCACTAGTCCTGTTACTCCCAAAGCTATTCCTGTACGGAACACAAAAATAATCAGATGATGATGCATGGCTTGTTGTTTATGATAGTAACATGGTTCATAAGACCTGCAGCCAACTAGCTACCGGTGGTTTACCTGAGAGGATTCCAGGTAGGCCATGTTTCTCTGCTTCTTTAACTGGCGATTGAAGGAGGCCAGTAAGTCCCTGAAATTAACAGGAAAATAAGATTCAACCTTGAAAAGGCATGCAGTAACATCTCTATCCAAACAGGCTCCCCATAAAAGACAACTGTTAACAAGCAGCTTTATTTCTTTCCAGAGGGTTTATTGCTGTGGTGCAATATTTACCATCCAAATAGAAAGAGCTCAAAAGATAAAAAGTAGAAAAGATGTTCATACCTCAAAAACTTCATTAATTATGCCTTTACTGTGTGAAGCCTCCCCTTTCAATTGCCTTTCCATTCTTGCAACAGCCTGCTCATCAAATGTAAATGCAACAATACCCTGCAAGCAGTATAGCTTTTCACTGTCAATCAATGATATTTAACTGAATAATTCAAGTTTCTCATAGATAATAACATTAAGAGATAAAAAATAAAATAAAACCTTAATTAATTAGAACAAATTGCATCTAGTGATACCTTGTGTGCAGCTTTACTGAACTGAGTGGCAGCATCACTTAGTGCATAGACCGTATTGCTCAGAAGACTAGTAGTACCTTGAGCCATGCCTGTGATAAGTCCAGTGGGACTCTAAAAGAAACATTCCTATTTCAGCCCTCAGCCATTAACACAGAATTAAAGCTAACAAAGAATACAAAATTTAATTACCTTCAAAATACTCTTTGCAGGAACTGCTAAGAAATCTCTAATTCCTACACCTAGACTCCTAGCAAATCCCATGGGATTGCCAATAACACCAGCAGAGCCAAACACCTGCAGATTACATTAGTTTCTGTGAAATCAAGTGAGGAAGAAGAAGGAGAAAGAAGGAAGAAAACAGCTGCTGTTGCAGCTCTACTGTTGGCTGTAACAGCCGTAAAAAAGAAAGAAAAATAAGGAGAAGAAAAGAGAGAAATAGGGAAAAGACTTGTGTGAAAATAATACTTGTCTATTTACAGTAAGTTACATAGCCTATTCATAATAATAACTAGATACACAAATAAGGAAAGACAAAGATATGATATGATATGCCTAATATTATGCTAATTAATCCTAGAATCATGACATAATTATGCAAGATATCACAACTATCACAACAGTTCCGAGAAGATGATGAATCACATCAGAGGCAACACAGTCAGCAGCAATGAAATTCATACATGGCAAGCTCTGCAGTGTGCAGAGCACTAATTTGCTTCAAACAGATTCTAAGGGAGCTAGAGATCAAAGCATAACTTCTGAATCATGAAAAATGGAGTTCTGAGGCACCCAAGAGTACAAACATCAAATATAAGGTGATATCTTTGACAAATTAAAGTCACCCAGGCTTTAATGGTAAGTATGGGATTTGGTTGAGATTCTAGATTCAAGTTGTGTACCAATGGAACGGCAGGACTTGAAATTTGATCTGAGGCCTGTGAGTAAGCCCACTGATAGAGGACATTTATCATGTGGCTTTGTTTATGTGGTCATTCTATTGTACATAAATATTGTTTTTGCCAAACCTTCCTTAATAGTTAGGTGGCCATATTGTGATGCACTTTTTAAACCTAGGTTTGTGAAGTCATAAATATAGGTTTCAATAAAACTTGGAATTTAAGTTATGATGATTGATATTTTGATTTAGGGATTTTTACCTATGAGACATGAGATTTGAGTTCATGCAATTGAGATTATTAAGGCTATTATTGAGTGATTAAGAATGCCTGTTCTACATCAATCTGGTAACAAAATAGACAAGATTTGCAGTTTTGGATTTGAGGGAACCTTTTCAACCAATCGTTAAAAATCCTATACCGCTTTTCATCCACTAAACCCTTTTAAATTTACTAAATAATTCAAACACTGCTCTCACAACTCAAAACTTGAAGATATTTAATAAACTAAACCCTAAATCAAGGTTGTTGGAATTGGACCAGACCGGCCAACCAAACCGGAAACCACTCGGAACACCAGCCTGGAAAAAGAGGTTGAACCAATTGACCTACGAACCAGTACAAACCAGTTGAACCGGCTGTTATACTTTTATTTTTTATTTTTTTATGAACTAATAATTTATCTAATCAAACCACCGGTCCTGTTACAAAATCATTGCCCTAAATACTAAACAAAGAACCACAACTCTCACATCAGAACACTACTGAAATTAATCTTAAATTCTCAACAAAAATTCAAAACATGAGTAGTTAAATGAACCACGAGCCCCTTTTAGAACATGAGGAAGCCAGAAAATTGCAAAAGCCTCCCATTACCCTTGTATAGCCCAACAAAAAAAGCAGCAGTCACCGTCAAGGGTATAATGCTTTCCAAAATAGTCAACCAATGCATTCCCAACTTAACAGGAAACAATGATGATCCACAAGAAACCAACAACAGAAACCTACAAGAAATGAGCAACGGCGTCAACTCTATGATCGCCTGGGTGACCTGACAAAAGTTTATCAATCCTGATCTCATAACAATCTCCAAGCTCATGCCAACCTGCTAGTCAGCTACTTCACGACAGAGCTTTGGGTTGTTGATTCCCGAGCCATTCATCACATTGTCTTAGATGCTAAAAGTGCATGATTACCATGGTTCCGAAAAGGTTTCAATAGGCAATGGTAACACCATTCTAATTTCTCATATCAATAAAAACCAATTTATGTGCATCAAATCATCACTTTCAATTACTTAAAAGAAACCTTATATTTGTTTTTCAATTTTGCCACAATAAACAAACATCTATGAAGTTTTCCTGTCAAGGATCTGAATACAGAAGCGCCTCTAGTACGCGGGCAGAATAGAGATGGACTTTACTACGGGCCATCAAGCAGTCCAACTAGTCCCCAACGCAATATGGTCATTACTCGTCACTATGGCACTGTCACTAAAGACATCCAAATTTTCGTATTCTAAATAAAATTTTGCATCAATTTTCTGTTCAAATTCAAAAACTGTTTCCGCTTGTAATTCTTATTGCTTCAATAAGATGCATAGGTTGCTTTTTGCTGAAAATCCCCTACATAGTCAACGACCATTACAAACAATTTACAATGATTTATGGGGCCCTCCATAGTGTTGTCAGTTGATAAAAGTGATTTATGGACCTTGCTTGAACGACGTTTTCAAACAAAAATCTTTTCTATATTGATGGTGGTAATGAATTTGTAAGTTTAAAAAACACACGGAACACCAACAATTATTTTCCCCTCCTCTACAACTAAAGAGTGGCCCTAGTAGAGCACAGATACCTACATGTTGTTAAACTGCTAAAACACTCTCACACAAAGCCTCACTACCCTCAATATTTTGGATTTTGGCCGATCATCAAGCTGTCAATCAATAGGTTAATCACACCAAGTCTAAAAAAAACATGCCCCTATAAAATTTTATGCCAAGAACCTCCAAATTATAAGTCTATAAGATTTGGGTGTTATGCTATCAATGGCTGAAGCCATATGCCAAGTAAACTTTAGTCTCATTTAATACCATGTGTTTATTTGAGATTTTCTAACAAATACGTCACCACTAGCGTTTTCATCCTGTTCGTTCAAAAATTTATAGATGTCTTAGTTTTTCAAGAAAATTTCGTTTCAAAATTTACTTCCCAATTTACAACTATTTCTCACAATCTATCTTGGGAGAAAATCTTATTTCCTTGTCTTAAGCTTCCACCCTGCACTATCACAAAGCCACTCTACTCTGCTGCTTGCTAGAGGGTTTCAAAAATTTCAAGTACTACTCCCAACCTACTTCCTAATTCTCCACCTTTTCCCCCTAACCAAGCTCTATCATCATCTCATCAACTTCCTACAACCTTTGCCTCATCCAACCCGGAACATCGCCCACAACCCCTCCTAACCTATCAACATCTAACAACTACTACACTAGCTAAACCAACACAACCTACTCCATCTTCTCCAAATCCATGCTTGCATCATCAAAAGCACCTCCCAAACTAACACACATCCAATGATAACATACTCATAAAGTAACCTCAACCCACCCCCACAGATCCACATCACAGCTCTAGCCCTTCCCCTCTTCATCCCACGAACTTATAAACAAGCCCAATGTCATCCTCAATAGAAAGCAGCCATGAAAGCTGAATTTGATGTGCTTGTCAAAAACCAAACATGTGACTTGCTTCCTTATGATCCTTCAAAGAATGTGATTGATTGTGAGTGGTTATTTAGAATAAAACATCCTGATGGTTCTCTTGAAAGGTGCAAAGCACAGTAGGTTACAAAAGATCTACATTCAGTCCAATTATCAAACCCACTATTGTTCGACTAGACCTCCCAATACTGACTCAAGAAATCTAGCCACTCTTCCAACTAGATGTGAATAATGCATTATTTGCAAAGATGATATAAGAGGTTTATATGCGACAATCACCCAGCTTTGCAAGCAATTCATTGTCTAATCATGTTTGCAAATTGAAAAGCAAATTTATGGTCCTAAACAAGTGCCTAGGGCTTGGCATTACAATCTAGTAAGAGTGGGATTCACCAAATTCAATCTTGATAGTTCTCTATTCATACTTCACAAATTTGACTTGAATGACTATATTCTTATTTATGTGAATGTTATAGATCGCTAGCAATTACATCCAAGGTGTTCGAAATATGATTGATGGCTTGTCCCATAGGTTCTCTTATAGGTCTTGGTACATTGCATTATTTTACGGGCGTTGAGGTCCTTCCTAGTGATGATGGTCTTCTATTTTCTCAACACAAATATATTTTTGATATTTTGCATGATGTTAATATGCAAGCCATAAAAGGTGTTCCATAACAATGTGTTCAACAGCTTTTGGTCCTTCCAATGATGAACACATTGTTGGTGTCTTGAAATATAGGCAACTTACTGACAAACTTCAATACATATCCTTTACTAAACCTGACATTGCATTTACTGTCACCAACCTATGTCAATTCATGCATCATCCTCAAGAAGCCCATAGGAAGGCTATCAAAAGGTTGCTCTGATGTTTTAATCGAACATCCTACGATATTCGCATAACTCGTGAACATGACTCAAGGCTGGTAGTTTATTCAAATTTCGATTGAGCTGGTGAACCGATTGATCAAACTTCCACTACTAATTACATGATTTATCTAGGAAGAACTATTTTATGGTCCTCCAAGAAGCAGTGATCAGTGTCTTGATCTTACACTGAAGTTGAATATCATGCTCTAGTTGCTGCTGTCACAGAAACATATTGGCTCGCTAATCTCTGCTGTTCGCTACACTTTTCACTCAATATCATCCAGCATATCATATGTGATAAAGTTAGCACAACATAAATTTCTGAAAACCATGTCTTCCATAACTGAATGAAACATGTGCAAACGACTTCCACTTCATTCATGAATAGGTAGAAAACAAAGAAGTTGCAGTCAAACATTTACACACTGTAGATCAGGTTGCGTGTTCCAAGTTGGGTGTTGTCAATGTCTTCACCAACTTGCAAGGGTGTAAAAGAGAGGAACCAACTATCGTGAATCTAACTCCATTTTAGCTTTCTGTTATTTGTTCCAAAATTTTGTTTTTCAAATATTTTCTAACATACTTAAGAGTTATTGAGATTTTTTCTTCTAGCTATTAGGAAAATTAGTTGAGAATTACTTGTATAAATAGCTTGATAAAATTCAACAATGGAGCACATTTTGTATTCTATTTTCCTTATAGATAGCACCATGCTATAGGGTTCAATGATTTTAAAAAAGACGATCTGGTATTTACCTTGTACATCTCATGGAGAAATTGTCGAGTATAGTGCCTAATCAGGATCTCCTGAATAGATTCCCAACTGGCCATTTGATGCATGATTGACAACTCTTTGAGATGAATTCGTGCTCCCTCTACATCAGCAAGAGCCATCAGACCTCTCTGCAGTGAATAATTTTACCAAGAAGATTAGTACTTTACAGGAGAGGAACCCCAAGGGAATTTTCAAAGTTCTACTAAAACAATGGAATTAATATGAAGCAAAGAAAAGTAGTAAAACAAAAGCACACGAATTACACTAGCAAAGCACATTTTTTATTAAGGAATGACCATTTAATGATTGACTCAAGAACATCTGCATGATTAAAATCATGGCCAAAAATCAAAAGATGAAATGAGAATGATGATTGTTTTCCCTACTCCCTCTTCCATTTATTTTATTATTATCATCTTTTTGCTTTTGTGGTTTACAGTTTCTATGGATGAGGCAATTAGAAGGGAAACATATGCCAAACCAATAAACAAATTAAAAAAACACAAAACTGAAATAGACTTAATAGCATTCTGAATTTAACTTCACGAGTAGGAAATATCATTTGCTCCTGTTATGCGATTATTACATTTGGGGAAAAAAGGACAAGAGAAAAAGATCATTGCTGCAAGTTTGACCCTTTTTTCACCCTCCCTGTTTCTATTCAACTTATAAAAGCAGTAGTTAGTATTTGACAACCAAATACAATTTTAAAATAGTCTCAACTTCTAGCAAAAATTCAAACATAAAAAATGACAAAAATAAGCCAAACTCACAAGGAAACCATGAAAACTTGCAGAATCCTAAGTAGACTGAATTAGCTTTAGCTCGTGTACTAAGCATAATAATGTGATGGATCAAGACATCACCTAAAATAGCTAACGAATTGCTCAGGTCACTTTCATCCATATACTGAGGCAGAAGAAAATCTCATCCTAGCAAAACAACTTATAAATATGCACTAACCAAATCAAGATTAAGTAGCATCCACCCAAATGCATAGTGACCAATTCCAATTACAGTCAAAATAGTGAAACAATATATTCTATATGAGTACCAATAAATATACCAAGTCTCTATGTCTGCGCATGTAAAATAAATGTGAAACACTAGACATGTTAAGTTTGGCCCTTAGTACAAGGCAGGAAGCACAAATCCATCATATTTGGTAAAAAAAAAAGGTAACCAGTTCACTGAAGCCACATGAGATTTGGCCATATTTTTCATTTATTTCCTCACTAGACAAGAAATGAAATCTTCACTTCCTGGGTAAGCTAGAAATGCTTGAACTTTTTATAATCATGCCAGTTTTTATTTTTTAGATACTCATCTATGATACACAACCTTGTATGGTTCTCGGAGTTTAGATAATAGAACCACTCACATGGATAACAGATTCTCCAGATGTAAGAACCCCGCTTCTAAGCATCCAAGGAGAACTAGAAAAGCTGTTCAAACCAAACCTCATATTTGTTAGTTTAGTTTACAGGTGATAAAATAAGAGCTTGAGTTGAATTTAAAGAAACCAACTCCACTAGAGACAAAGTTATTCTACCTAAGAGTGAACTTTATAGGAGCCAAATCAAATGATTCCACATAAATCTTCTTCTGTCTTCTGGCCAAACAGTGAATTTGCTGCCAAGGAGCCCCTATTGGAACTATTAAAGGTAATCCACCAGTGTCATCAATTCTACTGAGCACAGGAGTACCACTACCATGTAGGTGTTCTCTTACTTTCACATGCTCAGATGTTTGACCGTGCATAAAACCCACATTGAAGTTAGGATCAGAAAATGGCAAGGCTTGACTCTGTAAACCTGGAGAGACAGCTTTGTAGAAGTAAAGCAAGCTCAAAATCAGTTCCTGTTCAAGCTCAAGGCAAAAATCTGCCATTCTGCAAGCAAATATATACTAAAATAAGCACTTAAACTATTACAAATCAAACAATTACTAAGATGCATTTGAATCTGAAACGACACCTTAGGCTTATATATTCAAAAGAGACCAATGAAATATCTTTCTTCCTCCACTTTGCCACAGCTAGGTTAAACACAGGTTCAAACGAAGTATCTGAAGAAATCAGTAACCCCCTTTCTGCTTTAAATTTTGGGCTATCATCCTTCTTTATCTGGCCAGCTTGGTTACTTCTGTATTCCCTATTAAAGGAAAGGACGACAGGATAGGGGGTGTTATGCAGTTGATTATCTATTTGAAGCGAAGATATATGGCAAGAAAGCTTTTGGTGGTCCACACTTTGAAATAGATCAATTTTTATATTTTTTGCAGAGGCAAAAAGCAATTCCTGCAAAATAAAGAGAAAGCTTAATAGATTTTGAAGTATATCTTTAGATCTGAACAAATATCTTTAGATCTGAACAAAACTCTAGCAATTTGTATCTGCTAACCTGTGGATAAGAATTAACCAAAGAAATACCAATGCAAGGAATAGTAACTGAAAACTTCTCCTTGTATTCAGCAGGTTTCCCTTGTTTCTCTTGATTTTGTTTTTCTTGGAACCTAATGCTACTTTGATCTGTCATGTCTTTCAGAACATGATATGTTGAATCAATAATTGTGAGCACCTGAAACAAGAAATTCAGTTGTTAAGCTACACAAATGCAAAAAAACATCCAGCTCAAAGCACCTAACTATGATAATGTACCTTTGTTGCACCCTCAGCACGCACGGATAAAAGCAACATCCTTTCTGGCTTCTGTAGACAGTTTAGCATTAGATAAATATTTAATGTAAAATCAGGACACAGGAGTAGAGGGGAAATAATAACCTTGAATAGCTAATTTTTTATATTTAAGAAATAGCTATTTCAAAAATATATTTATAAACGAGCCAACAGAATCATATGCTACATTACTCCAGCAGTATAATATAACAAGCCATCTCATATTCCTTATGTCTTTAGAGAACAATAATCGGTAATATTTTTCAAGAACAAGGGAGAGTGAAGGATTTTCTTTGGAGCATGTTTTCTGGATTTATGCTATTTTAATTATTCTTTAAGCAATAATCAATAGATTATCAGGTTCACATATTTACAACACTTGTGTAATTATTTATATTTTAATGTTTGAAAATTATTAGTATTTGGCCATGCTAGTTCTAAAAGACAAACACAGCCATGCAGGTTGTACAATAGCACATTGGCTTATCTTGAACTTTGGTAAAGTAGAAGAGCTTTCTATAGAATTTTAGCCTCCGAAATATTCAAAAAATAATGCTCACCTTCAAGGTAAGCATCTAATGCTACTATATTCATTAAATATAGCATGAAACTAAAAATCGATATATTATTAGCTTGCAACTTTTTATGTTGCAAATTGACCCTATTAGACAAGTTACTGCAGGAGGGTTCAATCCTCAAAGAATATCAACTGAAATATACTACTAACCCTCCTTTACCAATTCAGAGCAGATATAAAGTTTGCTGACCTATTTAGGCGCCTTATGTCAGGTCCTGCTTAAAGAAATAAAGCTAATAACAGAATGATGTACCTCAGAAGTAGACTGTAGGTGCACAGGCATATGTTCTTTCAAATCATCTAGAGCAAAAGAACCCACCATACGCTCCCCTGGTACCTTTATATGTCAAACAAAGATTCATTAGAAAGGCAATACCTTACAGTTCATCACTTCAAAAGGAACAAAAAGTAAAGTGGGCATACCTCAATAAAAACACGGTGGGGATAGCAGGGTTCATCCCACGCATAAGGGCAGGAAGTGTATGGGTGAACAATGGTGTCAAGTGATTCACACCTTTGTTGGTAAATCCTTAGTCTCTACAATGACAAAAAAGATACAGAACTCTCACAAAAAATTATTATCAAAGTTTTAAAATGGGTGATGCAGAATGCAAAGAAGGTAATTGAGGGATTAAACTACTTAAAGGTTTGGAGTTTACACAAATATTAGCTATTCCACATTTGATGGTTTGGGATCTTAGCATTTCATATTTAAGAGTAGAATGTCATAAATAACCCCTAACAAACAGAAAGAAAAGTAATAGTAGATACGGCAGTACAAATAAGTAAAATATATAAAATAAAAAATAAAAAATAAAAAAACTACTAACAAGTACTCTGTCAGATTTCAGAATATTTGAGTATATCAAATATGATTCTAAAATATTCTATCCCTAACTTTAAGGCTGTATAAGATCCCTACAATTATTCTGCTTCCTAGCATAAAGTTACCTTCGTTAGGCTAACTATGTGTATAAATATGTATGTAATCTCTTGTGGAAAATATAATAGAAAATATCCTGTTTTCACATGGTATCGAGCCTGTTATTTAGCCCGAGTTCGGATTTTTAGCCGGTTTCTTTAGCTTTGTTCTTTTTTTCGACTCCCAACCAGTCCTCAAGTCTATAGAACTTGTTCGACACAACATGACTGAATCGTCAAGACCAAGAACACTGGGAGGGCTCAAAATTTCGTAAACAACTCAAATCCAATGAGTGAGTTTCAGAATATCCAAGTAGCCTCTGAGCTAAATGGAAAAATTATCTAAAATGGTCCCAACTGGTTCGTACCTTCTTGAAAGGAAGAGGAAAGTGAGTCACTTACTCGGGCCGGACCTAAAGAAGGGACCCTAAGTTTGATGCTTGGGATGAACAAGACTCTATGGTAATGTCTTGGTTATGGAACTCTATGATGCCGAAATCGTGATACATGCATGTTTCTTAGCACATCCAAAGAAATATGGGAAGTCGTGAAGCAAACTTATTCTAAAGTTCGAGATCTTGCTCAAATCTATGAAATCAAGACTAAGATTTCATCCACCAAGCAAGGAAGTCGATCAATCACGGAGTATTCCAATCATTGCAAAGTTTTTGGCAAGAGATGGATCATTACCGATGCATTCGGATGAAGTGCAAGAAAGATGCAAAGACTCTGAAAAGGTTTGTTGAAAAGGATCAATTTATGATTTTCTTCTTGGACTGAATGTTGAGTTTGATGCGAAGAGTTCAAATACTTGGAAAGAGGAACTACCATCACTAAATGAAACAATTGCAATTGTTCGTCTTGAGGAAGGAAGAAGAGGAGTTATGGTGGAGATCAATCAAGTGGATAGTTCAGCCTTGGTTACTAATGCTGTAAATGAGAGGAGATTTGGCCCGGAGCGACCAACTAGTGAAGATAATAGATGATAGAACGTACAAAGTCTTTTAACAAGGATTCCGTATGGTGCACCTCTTGCAAAAAGGCTCGTCACACTAAAGACAAATGCTGGAAACTTCATGGGAAGCCATAGACAACAAACAAAAATTTTTCGAAAAAGGTGGACAATCAAAGGGACAAGGACGAGCAAATACAACTAGACAGACTAGATAAAAAAACAATTCTCGTGAATTACCTATTGAATTCAATAAAGAAGAAATTGAGAAGTTAAAAATTTCTTTGGGATCATTGGAAAAACTTCTTCAACAGTACTTGTAGTTTGGCCTTTTCGGTATATCCTCTCTTCAAAGTTCTAAAGTCTCAAATACAGATACCAAAAGTTCTTGGGTCATTGACTCAGAGCTACTGAGACCACATGACCCACTCCTCACAAAAATTTGTTTCTTATACACCTTGTTGTAGTAGTAGAAAAATAACGATGGTGATGGTTCTGTGATCACGTTGGCGGACAAGGTGATATTGTTATAAACAAAAACCTTACTCTTAAAAATGTCCTTCATGTTCCAAAATTATTTACCAATCTTTTATCCATTAAAAAATTACAAAAGACTCTAACTGTAAAGTGGTTTTCTATCACAATCGGTGTCTTTTTCAGAATGTAATCGAGGAGGATGATTGAACATGCTAAAGAAATAAATGGCCTATACTATCTTGAAGAATCCAGTGAAGAAGTTAGTGTTCTGAATTCCTCACCTTTATCTCTCATATCCAAGTCTATTAAAACCAATAAAGACCAAATTTGGCTCTATCACCTTCGCCTTGGTCACCCATCGTTTAGAGTCCTTAAAATTATGTTTCTGATATAGATGTTTTCATTGGAAAACAATATCAACGGAGGAATAGGAATTAGAATTCTACATTTATTTAATTTCTTTGGGAGTTTTAGTTTTACTAGGTTTTTTTATTTCCTTATAAACTTTAAATTAGGAATTCTATTAGGACTTTAAATTAGGAATTAGATTATGATTTTCCTTTGTAATTAACAGCCTATAAAAAGGCTGCCAATATGAAATAAAAGGGGGGTTTTATTTTTTATCACAATCGTTAGTTTGGGAAGGGGGTTCAGTCAAAGACGAATCTGCCTTTGAGTAACCATAGGTCGAAGCAAGGATACTTTCTCGTCTAGACCTGTGACTAGATCTTACGCCAAGGCGCATAACAACTTGGTATCGAGTCGGTTGTCATGGGTGACGAAAAAACTTTGACACCAAGTGGAGGCATTTATGGAATAAATGGCTACAAGGCAACAAGCATTAGAGGAGCAGATGGCAATTTTATCTCTTTCGGTCCAAAAGACAACGAAGAGAATTTAGAAAAAATAATGAAGAACAAGGCGTTAGTGGAGGCAAGAAAAGAAATTGATTCACAACACGGTGGGGGCATGGTGCCAAGATACTCCAAGATGGAATTTCCCACTTATGATGGTGTTGGTGATCCTTTAGGATGGTTAAAAGATGCGAAAAATTTTTGGCAATCACGGACCAACGAAGAAGACAAAGTCGGCTTAGCTTCATTCCATCTCTTAGGAGAAGCACAATTGTGGTTTGATCAAATCGAGGAAGAGGAGGCAAATTTGGATTGGGAGCGTTTTAGAGAGTGTTGTCATGTCATATTTGGGCCACCTATGAGTAATAACCCCTTGGGGGAACTTGCAAACTTGAGACAAACTGGGACGGTAGAAGAATATCAACGTCAATTTCAATCACTATTGGCTAGGACCACTGATCTTAAACCTCGACAACAAGTAAACCTTTTTACTACCGGATTAGTAGAGGAACTTAGAATTGATATCGAGATGCAACAACTGGGAAACCTTGGAGTTGCAATGAATATGGCTCGAGCTTTGGAACGGAAACAAAAAGTCTCTTCCAAGATGTTATCTCAAACCAATCTAAACTGGTCAGCTTCCCAAAACACTGGCAGCAATTCCATTATTCCAACAACTAAGAGCTTTGCAAAGGGAGGAGGACAAACAACGAAACCAATGGGGAATAACAAAAAATAGGTTCTTCGCACCATTTATCAAAAGATTGACAGGGCAGAGATGGCGGAGAGAAGGGCTAAGGGATTGTGTTATAATTGTGACGAGTCTTACTCCATGGGGCACAAATGTAAAAGGCTATTTTGGATAGAAGTACCAGATATTGAAGATGAGCAAGATGATGAGGTAGATGATCTTGAAATTTCCTTACATGCCATTAGAGGAACTTGCAATTCATCTACTATGCAACTACCAAAGAAAGGTGTCGGAAAAGCAGTGTTAGTTCTCGTTGATTCAGCAAGACACATAACTTTCTACGAAGGTCTAGTGCCAAGATTGGGACCGAAAATACAAAAGAAAAGGGGTTGCAAGTATGTGTGGCAAGCGGAGAACGGGTTCCTAGCATTGGCATTTGTAAATCAATCCATTCGTTGTGGCCAATGACAACTTTCAAGCTGATTTTATACAATACCATTAGAAGGGTTTGATATGATTTTGGGGTTAAATGGTTGTGTACCCTTGGTCCAATTTTATGGGATTTCAGCTCCTTAATTATGCAATTTGCGATAAACAAGAAGAAGATACTCGCAAGGGCAACACCGGAGGAAGTTCCACGACTCGACTTGATACTGAGGACGATTTAACTAATATAGTATTAGATAAGCTCTTGGTAGAACTTGCGCATTTATTCCAAGAACCGTCTGGGTTACCTCCTAACCGCAAATGTAACCATCGTATAACTCTCAAACCAGGAACGGGACCAATTGTAGTCAGGCCTTATATCAACATTTTCAAAAGGATGAGATCGAGAAGCAGTGTGACCAAATGTTACAACAAGGAATCATTCGACCCAGTAGATCACCATTCTCTTCTCCAGTACTATTAGTAAAGAAGCATGACGGGTCATGGCGTTTTTGCATCATTATCGAGAGCTTAATGCTTGCACTGTTAAAGACAAATATCCGATTCCTGTCGTGGATGAATTGTTGGACGAACTTCATGGGGCAAAATATTTTACAAAATTGGATTTACGATCGGGATATTTTCAAATTAGAATGGCAACTATTGATGTGGAAAAGACAGCCTTCCGAACCCACCATGGACACTTTGAGTTTCTTGTCATGCCATTCGGGCTTACCAATGCCCCTTCCACATTTCAAAGTTTGATGAATGACATTTTTCGCCCTTACTTGCGTAAGTTTGTTTTAGTCTTCTTTGATGACATATTAATTTATAGCAAAACATGGACTGAACATATGCATCATGTAAGATTAGTTTTTGAACTCTTGCGGGATAATATGTTGTTCTTAAAGAAATCAAGTGTTTCTTTGGAGAGTCTCGGGTAACCTACCTCGGTCATGTCATCCATGGTGAAGGGTCGAGGTTGATCACACTAAAATTAAAAAGTCACCGATTGGCCAACTCCTAAAACTACCAAGGCTCTACGAGGCTTTCTTGGGTTAGCGGGATATTACGAAAATTCATCAAGAATTATGGACAAGTGGTTGCACCCTTAACATCTCTTCTAAAGAAAAATGCCTTCAATCGGACTAAGGAAGTCGATGTTGCTTTCACCCAATTAAAACTTCTCTTTCAGCCCCAGGTTTGCAATTACCCAACTTTGCGAGGAATTTGTGGTTGAATGTGATGCTTGGACAATGGGTTTGGAGTCAGTACTACTGACAAAAGGACACCCATTGCCTTTTTAGTTGCAAGATTGCGATCGACACCTTAAGTTGGCTGCCTCTGACGTGAATTAATTGGTTTGGCAAAGGCGGTGACTCATTGGCGACCTATCTTTGGGGAAGGCATTTCCTCATCCGTCTTGATCATTTCATCTTAAGTATTTGTTAGACCAACGACTTACGACATCTCCACAACAACATTGGATCAGCAAGCTAATGGGGTTTGATTTCCGAGTGGAATATAAAGCAGGGAAGTTGAACAGGGCTGCAGATGCTTTATCTAGAAAAGACGAAGACTTACCACACCTCATGACTGTTTCATTCCCTCAAGTTGAAATTCTTAAAGCCATCAGACGAGAAATAGAAGCTTCCCCAGAATTATCACAACTGCAGCAAAGAATTCTACAAGGAGAGTTGGGGCCCGATTGGGTTGCACAAGATGGGTTGATTTTCTTCAAAGGGAGGTTGTACCTTTTACCTACCTCACCAATTATTCCCACTCTTATCTCCTCTATACATGCTATGGCACATGAAGGGGAATTGAAAACATTGCATCGTCTTCGCCAAGATTTTTTTTGGAAAGGAATGAAGCTTGCAACCTCAGAATTTGTGCAACATTGTTTAGTATGCCAACGCCACAAATGGCAAAATTTACAGCCCGCAGGTTTACTTCAACCTCTTCCAATACCACCACATGTTTGGGCTGATATTTCTATGGATTTCGTGGAGGGTCTACCCAAAGTAAAAGGGAAATCGGTACTTATGGTGGTTGTGGACAGGCTGTCGAAGTACGCTCATTTTTTACCTTTGTCCCATCCATTTACTGCTATATCTGTTGCTACCGTCTTTTTTGCAGAGGTATTCCGACTTCATGGCTTGCCTGAATCCATAGTTTCAGACCGTGATAAAGTTTTCCTCGGCTGTTTTGGAAGGAATTATTTCGTCAAAGTGGTTCTAAGCTCGCTTTTCCTCAAAGATACCATCCCCAATCGATGGTCGACAGGTAGTTAACCGAACAATAGAAATGTACTTACGATGCCTCTCTAGTGATCGTCCACGACGAAAGGTCGATTGGGTTCCATAAATTTGAGTATTGCTACAACACCTCATATCACATCGCCTAAAGGCCACTCCTTCCAATTAGTATACGGTAGGATCCACCTCGACTTCTCTCCTATTCAACTGGTTCTACAAGGATTGAAGTCGTGGATAAAGCTCTACAAGATAGGGATGCACTTTTACACAATGCTCGGATAGACTCTTGCAAGCTCAAAGAACGAATGAAAGCCACTTATGATTTGGGGCACGAGAGTTGAATTTTAAAGTCGGGATTGGGTTTGGTTACGGCTTCAACAAAGATCGACAATTGACGATAACTAAATGAAGCATCACAAGTTATTGCCAAAATATTTTGGTCCTTTTAAAGTCTTGAACAAAATAGGATCGATGACCTATCGACTTGAATTACCTACAAGCGCAGAATACATGATGTATTTCATGTTTCTTTCCTCAAAGAATACAAGGGACCTCAACCAGATCGGTAGGAGACTTGCCGTAGTATATGATGGCAAGGCCTTGCCTACTCCACAAGCTATTATTAATACCAGGCTTAATCGGGTCAAGGAACTATTAGTGCAATGGGCAGGATGCCCTCAAGAAGATGCCACTTGGGAACCAATTGATAATTTTCGAGCGACTTATCTCGAATTTGAGCTTGAGGACAAGCTCAACTCCGAGAGGGGGAGTAATGATATAGATGTTTTCATTGGAAAACAATATCAACGGAGGAATAGGAATTAGAATTCTACATTTATTTAATTTCTTTGGGAGTTTTAGTTTTACTAGGTTTTTTTATTTCCTTATAAACTTTAAATTAGGAATTCTATTAGGACTTTAAATTAGGAATTAGATTAGGATTTTCCTTTGTAATTAACAGCCTATAAAAAGACTGCCAATATGAAATAAAAGGGGGGTTTTATTTTTTATCACAAACGTTAGTTTGGGAAGGGGGTTCAGTCAAAGACGAATCTGCCTTTGAGTAACCATAGGTCGAAGCAAGGATACTTTCTCGTCTAGACCTGTGACTAGATCTTACGCCAAGGCATAACAGCTTTCCTTCACTATTCAAAGGATTAACTGTTGAAAAATTTCATTGTGATATCTCGTGAACTTGCAAAACATAAACGTACCTCTTTTCCAAGAAGCAATAAAGAACATCCACTCCTTTAACTCTTGTTCATAGTGATGTTTGGGGCCATCCACTATTTCAAATATTTACGAGCTCGGTGGTTTGTATCCTTTATTGATGATTGTACTGTGTGTCTTGGATTTTTCTTTTAAAGCAAAAATCGATGTTAGGTCTGTCTTTCCAATTTTTACAACATGATCAAAACACAATTTGGGGCGAAATAAAAGGGTTTAGGTCGACAATGCCAAGGATTATTTCAATCAATTCCTCTCAACATATTTTCAAGAAAGAGGCATTATACATGAGTCATCTTGTGTTAGTACACCCCAACAAAATGGTGTAGCCGAAAGAAAGAATGGTCACATTTTAGCCATTACAAGAGCCCTATTGTTCCAAAAAAGTCCCTAAACAATCTGGGGAGGCTGCTCTAATCGCTACTCATTTGTTAAATAGATTGCCTACAAAGGTCCTTGAATCTCAAAGTCCTATGCAAGTTCTAGCCAAATTTTTCCGATTTCAATACCTCCAGTAATCTTACTCCCAAAGTATTTGGTCATGTCGCCTTTGTCCATGTTCATTCTCAAAATAGAGGAAATTTGATCCATGGGCTGTCAAGTGTGTCTTTCTTGGATATTCTTCCACTCAAAAGGGTACAAGTGCTATCATCCACCACAAAAAAATTTTTGTAACAAATGATGTTACTTTTGTTGAACAAGAAAATTTCTTCACTCGTCCTTATCTTCGGGGAGATCTTATTCACGAAGATAAGGACAAAGAATTCTTTCTTCTTGACATTCCAGCTCCTGTCCAGCAACCAAACACTCTCATTCCAGCTCTAAACACTCCCATTCGGCTCTGTCCAGCAATCAAACACTCTCACTCGGACTTTGCTCGCTACCCACCGCCTAACTTGAAACAATGACCCTATGCAACCTGAAACGAGCCTAGTACACCCAAATCACCAAGAGGAATTCAGGACACTACTCGTCAGATTCTTGGTTTACTCAAGGAAGAAGGCACCAGTGCAAGTTCAATCATCTTCTTCTCCTATACGACACGAGGTAACTGCTGAACCTACTTTGAATTCTAATACTACAGATTTAGATGATTTTCCCATTGCTATTAGAAAGGGGACTAGAGCTTGTACAAAACATCCCTTGCACCTATTCATGTCTTACAAAAACTTGTCCCATAACCACAAAGCCTTTCTTACTAGCCTAAATTCTATTTCCATTCCTAAAATTGTATTCGAGGCATTAGAAGATGAGAATTGGAGAAATGCCATGAAGATTGAAATGGAAGCTCTTGAAAAAAATAAGACATGGGACTTAGTGAAATTACCGGAAGGAAATAAACCGGTGGGATGTCGCTAGGTGTACACAGTGAAATATAAGTCAGATGGTTCTTTGGAGAGGTACAAAGCAAGGTTGGTTGCTAAAGGGTACACTCAAATGTATGGGATAGACTATCTTGAGACATTTGCCCCTGTTGCAAAGATGAACACTGTAAGAGTGTTGTTGTCACTAGCTGCCAACCAAGGCTGGAAATTACAGAAATTTGACATCAACAATGCCTTTTTACAAGGTGACCTTGAGGAGGAAGTCTATATGGATGTTCCTCCAAGATTCAGTCCAAATACAGGACAGGCAGTTTGCAGACTAAAAAAGGCTTTATATGGACTAAAACAGTCCCCGAGGGCTTGGTTTGGAAGATTTACCAAAGTGATGCTCAAGCTGGGATATAAACAGAGTCAAGGAGATCATACTCTGTTCGTAAAACATTCATCTTCAGGGGGAGTGACTGCTTTATTAGTCTATGTTGATGATATTATTGTGACTGGTGATGATCTAGAAGGAATGGAGAAGTTAAAAAAATGCCTAGTAAAAGAATTCGAAGTCAAAGAGCTAGGTAAGTTAAAATATTTCCTTGGTATTGAAGTGGCACACTCTCGGGAAGGAATATTCATATCTCAGCAAAAATACATAGTTGATTTGTTGACAGAAACAGGCAAGTTGGGCTGTAAACCAGCAGAGACACCCATAGAGGTGAACCACAGACTCGGAGATGTATTAGAAGATACAGCAGTTGATAGAAGGTCATATTAAAAACTTGTGGGAAGCTTATTTACTTGTCCCATACCAGACCAGATATTGCCTATGCAGTAGGTGTTGTAAGTCAGTTTATGCACAATCCTAAGGAATCACATCTTAGTGCTGTATATCAGATTCTACAGTACTTAAAAGGCACGCCAGGCAAAGGAATCTTATTTAAAAAAGGCGAAAATTTAACCCTTGAAGCCTATACCGATGCAGATTATGCAGGATCTATGGTTGATAGAAGATCAACCTCTGGTTACTGCACTTTCCTAGGAGGCAACCTTGTGACTTGGAGTAAAAAACAAAACGTTGTGGCTAGATCTAGTGCAAAAGCTGAATTTAGGGCAATGGCTCTAGGAGTTTGTGAGTTGTTATGGCTAAAGATTATATTGGAAGACTTGAAGATCAAGTGGGAAGGTCCAATGAGGTTGTATTGCGATAATAAGCCTGCTATCAATATCGCACATAATCCAGTTCAACATGATCGAACGAAGCACGTTGAAGTGGACAGACATTTCATAAAGGAAAAACTGGACAGTGGCTTAATTTGCACTCCATTTGTGTCCACTGATGAACAACTAGCAGATATACTTACCAAAGGATTGTCTGGGAAGTTGTTTCAGAAATTAGTAAGCAAGCTGAGAATGGATGATATCCACTTCCCAGCTTGAGGGGGAGTGTCAGATTTTAGAATATTTGAGTATATCAAATATGATTCTAAAAATATTCTATCCCTAGCTTTAAGGTTGTACAGTATCCCTACAATTATTCTGTTTCCTAGAGTAAAGTTACCTTAGTTAGGCTAACTATGTGTATAAATATGTATGTAATCTCTTGTGGAAAATATAATAGAAAATATCCTGTTTTTCACATACTCTAACAGCACACAAGCAAAGACTGCAATCCAACAATTTGAGCCATGTCTTAACAAAGCTGGCTTTTACATAGCACTAGCAGAGACACAGATTAAGTATTTGGTTCACTCAGTTTGTTTTACCAATCGAACTAAATAGGAATAACAAGTTAGTATCTGATACATGAAAAGGCCACAAAATATAGAAAGCCAGAAACTAACGAGTAAAAAGCAATTAGCTAAAACCTAAGAATACAAAAGAAGCATTAATTGAATAGGTACCAACCTCCTTCGAGAAATTATCAATTCTATATGGCATATATCCTGTATCATCCTCAGATATGAGAATCAAGTTTGTCCCACAATTCCCTTGGAGGCTTCCAACAATCTTTTCATTCCTGATGGAAACATCAGCATTCTGTACCTCCACCCGTATCATATTCATTGTCCCAGAAGCATAATTTCTTATCTTCACTTGAGTGTCACCTAAATGATCTGGCAAGAAGCTGCCAGACCATTGCCAGCCAGGTTCATCAAAACGCAAGGACATCAATAATTCCCTGCAACAGATTGAAAATGGATAAGCAAGCTAGGGAGGGACGAAACATATCATAAAGTTGCAATCAAGAAGTTACACAAAGTTAATAGAGGACCATCCTATGTAGTACCCATGTCAAACAAATATTCTAACATGAGTACGGGATATGACCCTCCAAATACATGAAAGAAGTTAGAAAAAATTGAATATACCCAAGTTAAACACATACCCGTTATCCAACACCCACACCCTATCCAAGTATCATCATCCCATTCTAATTAAAACTTAGTTAGATGATGATAATCCAATACTCTCTCTCTTTCTCTTCCTCTTAGCGAAGGCTTCGTAAATAATTATAATTGATTCAAGTAGCAACCTTGGTTCAATCCAGATTCATGTTTGCCAGCAGCTTCTTCCATTGGTTAAATCATGTTAGTGCCAGCACATAGAAGTGCTACTATTCCTCCTAAAACCCACTAATTAATGCAGTTCTTCACCTTCCTAGTGAAGTAGGGAACCATATACAGCAAGTTTTGAAGATAAGAAAGCTTGATAACTTTATGAGGAAGCAAATTATAGCATTGCAAAGATCATAAACTGTTCATTGGAAATATGAGGTTATTGAGGATGTATTTGAAAATAGACTACAAATAGTGAGCACATGTAGTTAAGAGTCTACAGATAAATTAACTAGATCACTTTGACTAAGGACTTGAAGAATGGCTTGGCTTTGCGGTTGTAGCCATTGGGGGTTAGCTTATCAATAGTGAAACACAGTGCATTAAGGCTTTCATTAAGTCATGTATAACATACTGCAAAGACAGGTAGTTGCTCACATGACACATCTTACGTAAGGTAGGCAGCAAGGGCAATTTTTACTGAAAAAAAGATTGAAATTTCTGTCATATTATTTGAAATACACCTTACAAACCATACAAGATATAAAATATCCCAATTTAAAACACATAAAGGAAGACTATTGCCGATATCTTATTCCCAAGCATCAAATTTTCATAAATCTGTTGCTGGAGAATCCAAGATTCCCATGAAAAAAAGCATTAACGACGGTCCAAAAATCTTTATATGATAGTAATGTTAAAGAATAGTATCTCGTGAAAAACATGTTAAATTTTAATAAAGGCATTCAGCCTAAAACTATCTGCCAATAAATAGTGAAGCCCAACCTGAATATAAAGAGAACAAACTGAAAACTTAACCAAAATGAGTTATCAGTTAACACAACTCGGTACTCCCCTAAAGACTTGTTCCAATACCAACAACAGAAACAAATAGGCCTTTCACATGGATAAACACTTCTGGGGCAATAAGCAATAAGAACAAGTAACAACTAACTTGAGTTCCAATACCACGTTAAGCATTCAACTTGAATCCAATTTTAGGAAGGTCCAATGAAAAATCAATAGGTAAGAGTTGGAGAGGCCATTGCTATATTATGTGCCTACCACAAATTTCATCAATAGGGGATTATTACCACGTAACAGTCCGTTTCACATGTAGCAGAACTAGACATATTGCATGATATATCTTAACAGGCCTATAATGTGATTGGACATCACATATAAACACAACAAGCAGATCAAAGAGTAGCAAATACAGTGGGGAAAAGTATGCTCTTTAAGGAACTGGCAATAGATAGAGAATCCAAACTTGAATGTAAAGATAGAACCACAAATTCAAGTAAAATTGATGTGGAATAAAATCTTTCAACATATCTTTGAGGAACTGGCAATAGATAGAGAATCCAAACTTGAATGTAAAGATAAAACCACAAATTCAAGTAAAATTGATGTGGAATAAAATCTTTCAACATAAAGATGGCAAAGTACCTTGTTGTATCAGTCCAATGGAGCTGTGAATGTTGCCCAACACCCAAATGATAAATAATATCAGTTCCCTTCTGCTTATAATATAACTCCTTGCTGCATGCATTACTGATAACATATCTGCACAAGAAAAAACTTGCTATGAAAGAGACAAAAAAAGAATGTTTTCAAGAAAAGTAAAATTATTTGACAAGAGACAGCAGTAATTTTTGGATTCTTAGGAAAATCATTACCTTGGCTGAAAAGTAATAGCCCGTGTCCTTCCAGCAAATGCTCCAGGAATAGCATTAGATGTAACAGATAATATAAACATTGCATTTGATAATGGCTGGGGAACAAGAACAGTTGTTGAACCACTTGGTGGGACTAGAAGAAAAGGCCCTGACCATGGTGAACTAGGCACATTTTCTGAGTTATGTCCACGAGAACTATTAGCTACGCAAACCATAATTTCACTTCCGGAAGAAATAGGATGTGGAGAATATATGCATGCCTTAACCATTCCACACTCTTTCTCCATAAAGTCATTATTCCCTGACAACCGAGTGCTTGAACCCAATCGATTCTTCAGATTATTTGACGAATTTTTCTTATCAACTGAATCATGTTGGTCAGTTTGCTTCTGAGACAATGAAATCAAGGGATTTCTAACAAATCTTCCTAACTGCAGATCAAATGTTTTTCTGGTTGAAACAATGCGATCTTTCGAGAATGACAAGCCCAAACTCTCAATTTGTGGAGATTCAATAGCTGAGTGTTGGTTAGAAAATAAAAGGCTCAGACCATCTCTGGTGCCTTGAAACAGCTCATTATCAACTTGATTGTAACAGGAAGGTAAAGTACAGACAGTTCTGTCCATCTCATTGGCGGACTCTGAAATACTGAGTGGGAATGGTGTGCAGTTATATAAGAGAAAGGGAACATATATGAAGAGTTCTCGAGCACCAGAGAATGCGTCCATCATCTTTTCCATAGTTACATATATTGGGCCTAGAGGAAAAAAGTAACAGATGCACTATGAAATGAATTCGATAAGTAATAAAGTAGTTAACCATGAGTAGATATAAATTACCACTACATGTATCAGGTTCAAAGGCCACGGTTTCAGACTGAGAGAACTTTGTTCCACTGAACTTAGCAGTTTTACTGAATGTTTCTGTGCGTGGAAACTTAAGGACTGATGGTCTATATCCATAAATATTGAACTCCAGTGTCAGGTCATGTGATAGATCAATATGATGAAAGAAATTGATTATCTGAAAAGGCAGGTATATGCTTTTACATTAGTTCAGAGCATTATATCCTAATAAGTAAACTGATGCACAAAACTACATTTGTCACAGTAGAAATGAAGCACAGACCTTTGAAAGCAATGCAGTACGTGTAATTCCACCACTTTCAATCGTCAATGATATTGCCTCAGGAAGATAGTTATTAATGACTAAAGGAGTACTTAAAGTCATTTGATGAATATAACGATCTTTTGACTTGCACAAATCTTTTATATTTTTGCTGCTACTTTGGATTGACTGGCTCACAGTATCATCATTACAGCTCCCTGAGCCTTTCTTTAGCCTGTCAGCTGCAGGTATGCTAATATGCCGAAGTGATAGGCAACAACGAAATGGGTCACTGCTTGGATGAGATGGGTAACAGACAAAAGATCTGAGAAATCCAATCTTGCCTTCCAAGGAGAGAAGATCAGAGAGGTTGTGTGCTTCACTCCACAGGTAAGAATTCCCAAGAGGACGCCACCTCATGCGACCAGCTTCAGCCAAATGTAGAGGCAGTGGAAACTCTTGACCAGGATATACTGGGTCTAGAATCTGGAATAATCAATCCAAAATGAAGAGATGAAGACAAGTATCCATAAATTTGTATAAACAGTGAAATTTATAGGAATCAAACAATAGATCCGAGCGCACCTTAGGTGAAATACCAAATGGGATATCAAACCTTAGTTCCAATGGAATTGAAGTAGCATTTAGAATTATCACCTGAAGTTAACAGGAATTAGAAGAAGCTAACAAACAACTAAAAGTAGAAAAATCTGTGATAATATGCGCACGTATACATACTGTTGAGTACAAACGTATTAGCTTGCTATACCGTTGCACAGAAACATCAAACACAACAGGTACAACAAAACCATTCTTTCCGTCAGTTGCACCATTTTCTTTCAGGTTTACATTGTATTGTGAATTATTTGAAAAATCAACCTCAAAATATGTAAGTCCAACAAGATCCATTGAAACAGGAGCAGAAGGAACAGACATGCCATCAAGTTGAATAGTCATCAAATGATGAGCCACCCCATTTGATTGCCTCTCACTGAGATTGTCAGAAGAATGACTAGGCCTATAATGATAAAGTTGTTCCTCCGGTATGTCATTAAGATAAATTGGAACAGAAGCGCCAGCTTGCACAATTTTTCCATCTTTCTCTTTTGAGGCATCAAACTGATCAGAACTGGCCAGTCCTTGATAAACATGATACTCTAGAGGTGAAGAAGTCAGGTTTTGAAGTATATAAGGAGCGTATCTTCCTCCTGACATATTTTCAGTGAGCTGAGGATCAAGAAATCTTTGCTTTTCAGAAGAATCATGTTCCAAAAATCCCCAGGCATCCTTAACCATTTCAATTGTCCTGAGAACAGTCTGGTTTTTTTTTTTTTTTTAAAAAAAAAAAGAAAAGAAGAAGAAAAGTTATATTTTAGATTAATAGTAAAAATCTAAACATAAGAAAATACTGAAACATGAGATTAGTGTGGTAACAATATCATTAGAAGAAAACGCCTTGAGAAAACTGTCTATATCATATGAAACTAAGGTGATTATACAGCAGATTAAAAATCTATATAAATTTTACTCTGGTGCACAAGCATGAACAATGAAGACGAACAATATTTATGACAACTACCAGTTTACCTATTTTCTCTGAATGACAAATATTCAATTGTTTACAGTGCTTCACAAGAAATGTGATTTTAAGATCGAGAGTTTGCACCATAAAGTGATATTGTAACAATGATGTCCGAATGATTATGAGCAATTATTTTTGGATTTAGTTTTACTGATTTCATTATATTTTATGAACTCAGTTGTACTCTGCATATACTTTATCCTTGGATTCAGTCAAATTATGCTATCAACCCTGTGGTTAGGCCACAAAAGCCCCCTGCAATGACTGAAAGAATTTTGCTACCACAACTTTTCAGGATTTGGAATTTCAGTCCAATCAGTAGCAAAGTTTATTTCCCACCTTTGAGTTCACTGATGTGGACCTCGACTTGCTGGTCTGACAATGGCATTGCCGACATTGCAAATAATAATAAATTTGTTCAGCCATCTGATGAAGTTGAATTTTTTCTTATCAATATGGCTTTCTTAATTCATTTCTCTATCAATCTCCCTAAATTCACACCCTTACTCTCTAAACAGAAGCTCCCAGCCAGCTGCAGAGAACTCAGATCCTAGTTATGCCCTGCTAGCTGCCTTCCACCATCACTAAATTATCTTAATATACCATTTGGTACCTAAGTTTGGCTTCAATTTTCAATGTGGTACCTATATTTTTGTTTGTCCCAATTAAGTACTTAAGTTCGAATTCTGATACCGGAATTGGCCGGAATTGGTCCTCAAGGTTAACCATGTTAAATGGTTAAATCTAAACCAATAGTCATGCGACACATGTATTTACATGTTATATTATTTTTTAATTTCATTTTCATTTTATAATTAATTAAAGAAAATGTAATTACCCAAAAAAAATTCTGCAATCCTCTCCATGTTTTAGCACTCCATCTCTCCATGTTTTTGGCTCTCAACCCCAAAAATGAAACTGATGACCACATTGAAGCTTAGCCCATGACCAATGCCCATTTTCAGTAACCATTTCAAGGCAAATCGAGCAAGAAACCAAGCCGAAATGCTTTCCTCCATTTCCACAGCCAGCACCACCACCTCCACTGTCATCCCCACCATTACTCCCTAATCCCACAATTAAAACAGTTACAAAATTAAACTTCAAATTAACTCACCCAAAATATCAACCTCAATTTACTAAAACAAAATCACCCTCCTCCTCCTTTAATTTCCCAACACGACCATCAAGTTCAATGATAAAATTAAAACTAAAATTAAGAAAAATAAAAGCAAAAATGACTCATCTTCTTAAATTCTTCGTATTGTCCAAAGAAGAAAGAATAATTATAATTTTTAAAAATTTGAGTGAAAATGAGAAAATGGAAGTAAAAATTCTCCTTTTTTTAATTCTTTTTAAGACCTAAATCGTCTGCAAAAGCCCATCTCTTCTATGGGATTCTCAACCCGTTTCATTTCATCTTCTCATACTTTATTTCATCACCAACTTTTCTTCTTTTTCATTCTAGATCTTGATGGAAGCTGAGGAATAATTGAAAGCCTGAGTTGAAAAAGAAGAGAATGAATAGCTTGGCCATGGAGATGGGGTTGAGAGTTGAAAAAGAAATGGACTAAAAGTGAGAAATGAGAGAGTTAGAAAGTGAAGGAAAGGAATCAAATCTATGCAATCTCAAGCGTTAGGAATGGTGAAGGAAAGGAATCGGCAGAATGAGTTAAGGAAATGTTTAAACTTTTTTGGGTTAATGAATTTGGTTTAATAATTTTAGTTTTATCACTAATTTTTTATATTATGTAATATTAATGAAATTAAAAACAAAACATTAAAATAAATTCATTTAAAAACTAAAAATAATACATGTATCATGTGTCCATTGATTCAAACTTAAACATTTAACACCATTAACTTTGGGAACCACCCTCAATAACAGAATCCAAACTTAGGTACTTAATTAGGACACAAGGATTCAGGTATCACATTGAACATTAAAGCCAAACTCAAGTACTAAATGCTATATATTACTCGGATGCTATTCACATCCAACAGTTCAAACCTTCCTGAAAAGCCTTTTTTTTTTTTTTTTTTTTTTTTGCGAAATACCCTAAGAATAAGAATGACTAAAGCCATAAAACTAAGACTAATCGACCACCAGCAGCCTCTATACTTTCATTTTCTTTCTTCATCGTTTCCTTCTCCACAATTGGTCAGTTTGGTTTCCTCCAAATCCTCTAGCCATCATCAAACTGTCAGTTGGCTTTGTTATTCGTTTTCTCTTATCTTTCTTTTATATTATTCTTCCTTCGTGGACTGAAAACAAATATGTTAGCTTTGGTTATATCTGTCAGGTATCAATCCTCATATTTTATTTTAGTTCTTATTTTATAGATTTTGTGTTCCTCTTTGAATCTTTATGGGTTCTTTTTCAGTGTTTTCTTTGGGAATTCTTTTTAAGTGCTCCACTTTGAGTTTAAATTGTTAATGCTCTTCAAATCATTTTCATTAAAAAGATATGATGACCCATTTTGGTTAACCACTAGCTATGATTTTTTGGTCAACTAAGTACTTGCTAATTAAGAATAATAAATAAAAGATGAATTAACTTCACTGTGATTGCTAAGAAAATTATTAGTTTTATCTAAGAAAAAGAACAGTTTTTATGCTATTTGTAACTTTAATATTTGGGAAGAAGAAGACAGAAACAGTACAAAATGAGACGACTAACATACATTAAAAAAATTATCTTGTTGAGTGATACAGAGTATGATAAATTAGGCCTTTGAGTTACCTGGCCCCAATGGATTTTTTAAGCTTTTAGATTCAAAACTAATTTTATTTCCATGTTAATATTTGACTGAAAACTATCAATTTTACATTTTTATTTAAAAAACTATTTTTGTGCCTACCATACCCGTGTAATTTCTAGAAATTTGCATGTGTTGTCATATCCATCTCATATCATACCTCTATTGTGTTTGTGTCCATTCTTCTTACTAGAACCAATCCAATATCACAACAAATGGCAACCAAAAATATAAGCAACAAAGAATTTAAAAGTTTTCAAAAAGTTTCAACTAAAATAGCAGTCTATGCCATCAGCCTCCTACCCCACCCCCACCCCCCAAAAAAAAAAACGCAAGGCCACATGGATTTGGAAAACCCACACTTAAGAACCCCAAACCACCAGCAAATAAGCTCGCTACATATGCTAAGTCAATACCACATTAGGGTCAACAATTATGTCAGCAGACTTCAAGAAGGAAAATCAACTCTATTATCCATCATTTCATTGGGCTAAAATTTCAAGTTCTGAAAGAGCTGATGTAGAATAATTCTCAAAATCATTGTAAGAGTAAATCTGCCATATGGCCTTAAGTATAAGGATCAAAAATACAGCTTGACCAATAGATTACCAACATCGCTGTCTTTCTAATTTATTAAGAATTTAGATCATTGAGTAGTCTAATCACTCATGCACTGAGTTTCAATAATCAATGTTAATGGTGAATTGAGTATAGGTATGACCGGATACCATCATTTGTATCAAAAGGCTCTATTTTACCTCAGTTTCTCCTCTTCTAATTCCTCTGCTCCTACCCATTTTCCCTATGATATCTACCCTACCTTTACTTTCTCCCACTCTCTTCCACCCATCCCTTATTTCGCACCTTATTCAAGCACCTAAGTCACTTATCTGAAAGGTGATCACACAAATATCAAGAACATGAAAAGGAAAGAGTACAAACATGTACCTCAATTAGGGGTTCTGTAAAGTTGAAGTTAAGCTGTCCTGTTGAAATGAGATGTACATCCGTAATATTGGAGTTGTCTAGCAGAGCATTCAGGTTCTGTTTTCTAATTATCTCCATCTCAAACTTCCAGGGCTCAAGAAAAGGCTCCCAGAAGACCTACAACAAATCCAAGCAGTACACCAAGGAATATAAGTCATGGTAAAGATTAAAATACAATAGCAATACATATTATATGCCAATATACCTTGTGAACATTATTGTAATTCACTTGGAGATCACATGCAACTGCACCATTCATGTTGTTTCCAGTAAAATTAGCACGTAACAGGAAGTTTTTCAGAAGAACTTCTAAAAGAGGTCCACTGCAACTCCACTGAAAAGATAGAACAGAACTTAATAAATGAAATGGTATGTGGTGACGAAGTCAACCAAATAAGATGTTTTTTTTTTCTTTTTGATAGATAACACACAGTAACTTTAATTAAACAGAGAAAGAAAAGAACAACAAAATTAAGGATGTTGAGATAACTGCCTAGTTGCAATACATAGTTTATCTCGACAGCTACAAATTTTGAGAAGCAGCCAAACAACCATACGATATTTCATAAACTGTAATTGGAAAGCAGAATATCATGCCTTTCTCCCACATCACTTGTGGAGGAAGAGAAAGTATCAAAACTTAAAAATATAAGATTGACCCACACCATATGAAATCTTGATCTCCTACACATCATGCAAGCTCCATACATGGTAGGCAATTTTTTTTATAGAATTGAGGCAAGTGAATTATTGCACAGTTAACAATTTGCAAATAATGAATAGCACGACACATGCAGATAAAGTTGTATACATGACAAGAAACAGTAATTAATGCTTCATCAGAAACCTTTTTCCAACAAAAGTATAATGCAACAACAAAGAGAGCATAAGCAATAACACCAATTAACTCTTCTCAATCACTAGTTCAACATTTCAAGGTCAACTGGATAAAGTAGTAAAGTTACCCTTCCATCAGATACCATAACAGATCCCTTCCTTAGCTGGATCTGGAATTCCACGCTTCCAAAGTCATACTGAGATCTTGATCCAGGAACATCAAACCTTACATCATGCAAGAAAAAAAATATTTGATGTGATAACCATACATCCAGCTGATCACATTGAATCTCCAGATTGACATGTACTGGCTTTTCCTCGATATTGCATATCTCAGTCTCCACATTAACTTGAGATATCTGGAAGAGAGGCCAATAATTGACATTATCATCGCCTTGGAAACCCACAGCACCACTTGTTTTTTCCAGAATACACTTGAACTTTGCATTTTTACCAGAAATAATTAGTTCACTACTTTTGCTGTGCGTCATAAATGTCAAAAGTTTACAAAGCTTCCCTTCAGTACCAGTAGATGAAACATTCTTCAAGCCCTTTTCAGCGAACACCAATTCAGTAAATTCTTCTCCAGCAACATGCATTGGAAAATAAAACATGATTCCAATATTTTCAGACCTCAGGACAACAACTGTTTCCTGCATGGTGCTAAGTGGCACATAAGTTGGGGCAGACATTTTATCAGAAATTTGAGGAACATGTTCTGGTACACTCATGGCTGAACTCCCTGGCAATGAATCTAATTTTGCAGTTGTGGTAAGTTTTTTCCCATAAGAATCAAACAGGTCAAGGATGTCAGTCCAGTCAGAACAGTGTAGCCAGATATTAAGAGAAGGAAGACAAATAGAGAACTCATTTTGACATGGATCAGATTTTGAGAAAGAAAGATCAAAAACTGATGAGGTTGAGCAAGCATCAGAACAGCGTGCTAGTATAACCAAATTTGGAAGTGACAATAATTCTAAAGAGTAAAAACTTAAATCCAAGTTCATATGTGTCTCATTTATCAGAGACATGGAGCAAATAAAGCTCATTTCAGCTTTAGAAACTGGCTCAAGTAAGTCTTTCCCCAACCGATTCAATTGTATCAAGAGTGATTCAACATAACATCTGACTTCGATCAAGGTTATGGAAGAATCTATAACTGATACTTCCTTATTTTCCTTTTGCAACCTCCTTGACTGTAGGAACTGTAAAACATCACAAGTGTAACTTTTTGATTCATCATGAACAATGGAAAACCGGTCGATGATTTCCAGTAACACTTCAAATCCACCAATGAAATAAAAATCTGTCAAAAGGACCAAGAATAGAAATGAATCCAGCAATACTATAGAACAATGTAGTAATACCAAATAGAAAAAGTGATGAGTATTATTCATATTTAAAGTTGCCAAGAGATATTAACTGATCATACCATCAACATAAACTTGACAAACACCAACCCTTGACATGATACATGTGTAATCAGAAGATTTTTCAGAAAGGGATTCCAATTCACTAGGTATTCTGATCCAAAAATCAGCACTGAATGGTGCCACCAAAGGGAAATTTCTCGGTTTAGGACCTGGAATAAACGTTATGCAATCATCCTTGAACAACAACAATGATAGAGACAAATCTCGTCCAAAAATATTCAGACAATTATTCGGTCTTGCAACTTTATTTTCTGGAACCACACATTCAGGAGGAATGTCCTTCAGTACATCGCTCAAAACACAATGGTTTGTAAAACTACCATACAACTGCTGAATATCTGTCTTCAGAAACCGATGGTCATCACTTTCTATGGGAAAAATTAAAGAGGATTCCAGAACCTCAAATTTACAAATGATAGCAATCTCACTTTGGTTCTCCATATGCTCAATACTTTTGCTTGTAGACTGCATACTTGGATTTGAACTCCAATCATCCAGTGAAAAATAACCAATTATGATGGCTATGTAATGGAATGGTAGAACCCAACAAGTATGCTGAATTCCAACACTAAGTTCAAGCTGCGAACTTAGTGATCCAAAATTCCTTTTCTTCATACATATATTTAAGATTGGGGAAAGGTTCGGTAATGATGGACCCCACAAAAAGTCATGGAAATTACTGGTCCACCACGATGATGTAAGAATCACCCCCTCAGAAGAAGAGACCAGATCCATACAATCATCACAAATGCTAACCGAAGATTTGGAGGTTGGCAGAGTTATTGTTCCAACAATACAAGATGAATCATGGAAATGCAGTTTAACACCTGAGAGATTGATGTCAATAGCATATAGACTTGCTTCAGGAGAACTCCCTGACACAGGAAATGCAACCGTACCCACTTTGGATTTTAGTGGTGAGGAATGAAAAGGGTTAAATCCCTTCTCTGAACTGCAACTTGGACTTCTCAACTTGTTATCTCTTAA
Source organism: Gossypium arboreum (assembly GCF_025698485.1). Taxonomy (NCBI): domain Eukaryota; kingdom Viridiplantae; phylum Streptophyta; class Magnoliopsida; order Malvales; family Malvaceae; genus Gossypium; species Gossypium arboreum. The sequence continues at coordinate 3,448,191 of NC_069073.1, read as the reverse complement.
ACTGAATGACTTCCGCCAATCAGGAACAGAAAAACGAAGTGAACTCCCTAGACTACCTACAGAACCTGAATTATGCATTGTAATAAAAGGAAAACAATCCAAAGATAAGCTTGCATAATCAGATGATCCTATTCCAGAGTAATTTGAGAAATCAAAGCCTCTGAACTGAAAACCTGCCATATTTTTTGTACTTTTATCTTGAAAAGTGGGGCCCACAGCATTCTCAACTCCAATAAATGCAGTAGATGAACATATTCTATCATAAAACCCAACCAATAATCCAATTATATATGGATAGCAATGGAGGTCAGCATCATTCAAGTATAATGTGAACTTGTGACGTGTGAAATCTATACTTGCAATAGCTTCATAATATAAAACAAAACAAGCCTCAGCAGTTTTATTTTCGTCAAAAGGGTCACTTGCATCACCAAGTGTATTAGCCATACCATCCTGATTTGCAGTATTTGAGGGATATAGATCTCCAAATGAGCATAAAACATGGTTATTCTTTTCACCATTCGTATGTGCAGTAACCTCTATTGCTTTCAAAGAGACTCGGCAGGTCTCATACTCTATGAGAGAATACCTGCAATTGTAAAAAGTTTAATACAAAGCATATGCACCTACCTAGCATTCAGTAAAGAAAATATTCAAATAACATTCATTGCTAATTACTTTATTAACAAAACCCTCAAAAAAACTATTGATATGACCCAGGTATACAATTTGCAAAGAGCCTCTGGCTTAATCTCAGTTATATCCACATTATTTTAATAAGAAACTTAATAGTCAGGAACATACCACACATCTAGAGTTTTTAGAGCAAGCATGATGGAAGAGCTATGTTCTCCATCATTAGCAAGATCAAGAAGTAACTTTGCAGAATTGATGCTTGCAGTTAGAGTCAAACCAAAAGGACGATCCCCTAGGTGACTTGATGCAGAATGGAGTGAATCAGGGTTTCTCAGCACAACAGGTTCAGATCTTGAACATTGTGCATTAAGAAGAACTATCAGTGCAACAACTGACTCATATATTGATAGAGAAAAGTTTGCATCAAGCGATGGTACACTAACATAAACCTGCAATCAAGAAAGCCACTCAGTAGGAAAATCCTAGAAGTACACATCTCATTTACACATTCAAATCCAACTAAAAGAACCAAAAACTTAAAAACTCCCAGGTACAGAACTTTCACTATATAGGTTCCTCAAGTGACTTCAAATGGCACAGTTGCAAAAAGAAAGGGAGAAGGGAGAAACAACCAAAAAAGAGCAATACAACCCATAAAATCTGTTCATATCCAAGCCTTACGGTCAGTTGCATCTCAGTACAAATTATTCAGAGAGGCCAACAGCAAATTTAGGTACTAGAGAACTGTTCAATGAGGTATAGGGAATTTGGGGAAAGAATGAGATTCTCAAGAAATATAGGGAGGTTAAAGTTCAGAGATTCAGAGATCTTCATAAGAATAGACACATGAGCAGTTATTAATCTACACATCCTTTAAAGATGGAGGAAGCACTTATAGACAAAGACCAACTAATTCAAACATCATATAGAAAAAATTTAGAATAAAAACCAATTCTGACAGAATTTTCTTTGCCCTTTTTATTTGGGCTTCCCAACATAATAAAACTAGAGAGAAATAAGGACTTAATTCAGACGATAATAAAGAGTTCCATCAACACTGAGAAACAAGATTTCAGACAAGAAAAAATATGTTATGAATTTCGACATTTCAGAAGAACAAGAAGAAAAGAACTTAAAACCAAGAGTATAGTGAATATTTGTCTTCGACCTTGTATGTATTTTGTTAGGCATATTTCCATTTTACAGGTTAGCACATTACAGTCACCATTGTTAGTTTTTCATGTTTCATAAGATTTGTAGTTATCTTGTTGGATAAAGACAACGATTTTGGACATGATTTGGATGAAAAGTAGATTAGAAGCCACCTAAAAATATATGAAGCCTTTGGCTAAAATGTATCCGGTTGAAAGTTAAAAAGAGCTTGTTCTTGATCAAGTTTTTTTTTTCCTGCTAGTTTTTTCTCCATTTCCTTCCTTCCTCTCTAAATCCCAAAATATTTCCATGAAACTAGAGACCCAAAGGGCTATCAGAATAATATCTTCACCCTCTTCAAAATGTCACCACACAAGACGAATATAAAGACACAAGAAGTTCCGTACCATCCCCAGTTAAAGTAAGAGATGTCATATTAGTGCAGCAAAAAGGGATTTCATCTGAAGAAACAACCAAAAGTTTCCTCTGAAATCACTTATACCTAGCTGAATCTAGGCATTGATCTAAACTATAATTTACAAACAAAGAAAAAAAAAATTGAGGTCAACAGAGGGAAGAGAAAGGAGAAAGAGGAACTCCAGGGTCCATAAGCAAGCATACAATAAGGAATGTTCAGTTTCAGAATCATCAAACGGGCAACAAGGAAAAAAAGGAGACGATAGAATCAAACATACTTTCAGCATTTCCAATGGTTAAAATAAAAGTACCTTTGTCTTAGTACTAGAAAATATAAATCTAAAAGATTCAATCTAATTACCTCCAATTGTTTCAGTCTTGATTCATCAGGAATAATGCAAGATGCAAAAGCAATAGAGGCACAAAACTTTTTCACAATTGAGATAGTGTGGGGATAATTAGTCTTCACCAACTTCACCTGCTCACATAAGTTGCTACTATCAGAATTCAGAATAGGGAAAATATTAAACAGAATATCTAACAAGAACAATGTACCTGACCTCAAAATCAACTAGGTTGACCTCAAAGTGATTATAAAGATCTTGTAGTTGAAAACCCGTTAACCAATCAGAGATTGATGCAGAATGAACTAAGCTCTTCTGGATAAATGATTGTCCATCAATACTTGAACTGAGCTCCGTTTTCGATGCAAAAACAAGAGACCCCAAGTCAAGAACCTGTGAACACAATTGATGTACAAAACTACACGTAAATAAAGCATAATACAAAATTTTAACTTTAATGAGCAAAAGGAACAATATGAATATCCAAGTAATGCAGTAAACAATGCAATTACCATGTTAAACTCTTCAGAAACTGCATTTCCCGAGGGAAAATTAATTGTGATGTTGCTGATATTAACATCCCATGCCACCTTCTCATGACTCGACAGGATGCATCTGCAAAATATTATTATTTGTGCATCTACAATAAGGAATATTTGAAAACATACAAAATTTTAACCGACATTATCCTGTATACCCAGTACCAAAAGCACTTACTGAGCTTTTGCTAGCAATCGAGATTTAACATCTTCAATCCCATTAAGCGAAGATAAAACCTGCACTACGTTAAATACTTAGCATTACTTATATGCAACCATGTATAAAGACATAGAAAGATGTTATTTTAATTATTCTATGGTTGAAGAACTGAAGGAATACCGCCACTACGAAATAAGAAGACAACCAAAACGGTAAGTTCATGCATTGGACTCTTTAACATTGAAATGTTGTTGGATAAACAATATTTAAGCATCCATCAACAGGGAAGTAACATCAATAGTTGCAAACTTGATCTCTTATTTGATCAAAATCAAAACCATAGTTACCAGTAACATGGAACAGGTCTGAGGAAAGTATACACGACTTAATTATTTTATGGCACAATGGGTTTAGTCTCCATTGGTCCATTATAGTGAGTTGCAGTACTATATAAATCAAATGGTTTTGTTTTACATTGAAAGGGATACCCATTTGCATCCCCCCATCAAAGACAGTACCTAATAAAAACCTTCCCAGATCATTCATCAAGTTCATTCTTTTGTTTGGTCACTAGCAGGCAGTGCAGGCAGCATTGCAAAAAGCCAATACAAGCCAACTTTTGACAAACCATATAACTAGATATTGTACTTCTTATATACCAAAAAACTTCCCCTGTTTCTACTGCCTAAAAAAGGACTAGAACAACAATAAACTTTTAATGGAAGCCCCAAATATATTATTTTGATTTCTAATAAAATTAAAATTATTTCATAATCTATATTCAATTTATGGTGAATCTGTAAAATTGGAATAAAATCCAAAAGTAAGATGAAACATATTATACTTTACAGCATTATCAGTTTTGTTGGCCACTTTAAATGAGATCTCGAAGAAATCAAAATCTAAGACAGTCTTGTTCACATGAGCAAAGAGCTTTATAGATTAGAAGTCTAAAAAAACCCAGAAGTACCTAAGGCAACATATCAAAATAATACAGCTGGAACCATAATGGAAAAATAAAAAGAACAGAAAAGAATGGCAATAACTGCACTAGACATCTGCAGGAATTGAAAATGTTTGAACAAGATTGATGCATGCTTAATCTGCCAACATAAGAACTGTGACTGTAACTGTTAGAGGTCGCAAGATTAATATAAATACATCTTACCCTTTCATGCTGAAATTCAAAGTATTTGATAACAGAGAAAAATTCAATTAAATCCCAGAAAAAAGTTGTTTCATAAGCAACTTCAAGCGACTGAAGCATGACCTGGGCACAAAAGAAAAAAAAAAAAAAAGACTTGTAAAAATAATAAGAGCATTAAAAAAATATCTTAAACAAGGTTTAAACAATCAAGTAGAAAAGGCTTTCCAAATAGCACCAAAAGGGCATAAAATTACTTTCACTGACAATTCAACATCCCGCGTCTGATACAAGTCTACTTGAACTCTGTAAGAGGGCAGATCTTCCCCAACATTTTTCTCTATACAGGACTGAAAACAAACAAATTAAGAAAAAAAACATTAAGATAGATACAAAAGAACCTCTAAAATATTGTCATCATAGAACAGAATTACATTGCAGCATCTGAAAACAAAATCCCAATAAATGTTCCACTCACACTATCTTATAACTTGCATGAGGCTTCCCTAATGTTAGCAATGTTAAATAGGTTTCTCTTAACAAATGCTTTTGGGACATGGAAATTCAGATATTTTAGAGGGGATTTTTTTCCTTGGAGGGAGGGAGGTATAAAACCGATAGGAGGCTTGGGTTCATAATGTCATGCAGATGAGTAAGGTTTGTAGTTAAATTTGGAAGTTCTAGTCCCTCTAACTTAATTTTAATGAGTTTAATATCTGCACTCATATTGAAATTTATATATAATGTTATCATCTTTCCCTTAATGGTGTTAATAGAAGTGCAGGGATTAAATTAACACTGGAATAGAGAGCTAAAACCATCATATTGAGATAACAGAAGGACCAAATTCATACTCCAACCAATGTCTAAATTGCAGATTCTGCCACCTAAAATCCTATTATCAATTCATCACATCTCATAGAAAGAAGGCAACTCAAAACTAGATAAACCCTTGCAGCAAATTTAGTTAAGCTTTTGCTAATAATTCACAAAATTACCATGATATAGAAGAGCATTTAGAAGCTTCACTAACTGCACAAATAGGTTTCTTACATTTATATGATACGTTAACCTAACTCCAGACACCTAGGGACTTCCTTTTAACTAAATACATTCACCATTTTAATCCAGCAAATTATTGGAAGAGCTGAACTGGTATGTAACCATAGAAACACCTACCATTAGTCGAATCACTTGCTCATTGCCTGCATTAACCATCTCTCCTGACTTAACAAAAGCAATTACATTTACCAATTCTTCCTGAAGGTTGCACTTCATAACTGCACCATGGAGATTCAACCTAGCAATATCTTGACACAAATTCCTACAAAAGCAAAGCAACCTAGTTAACGTTTAACTATATGGACCAAAAAGTACAAATGATATTAATAAAAAAAATGCCCAAAACCACTACTTGCTTCAAAGATTAGTGGACAATGTAAACTACAAGTAATGCAACATCAAAAGAAGCAATTAACTAATATAAGTGAAAAAATATGGCAATAGCAGGGTATGGAAATTTTGATAACTGAAAGTAACACCATGTTTCCTGCAATTCTAGAGAAACTATTGCATTAGGTAGTATGCACATCAAAGCATGTTTCCTTTCAATGAAAAAAGCAGCAAAATACAGTAGCAAAAAGGTCATTGCCCACTCACATTTCTACCAAGGCATGGTCCTAGCAGAGACAGCATGGACAAAGTTTCAAGTATTTCATATTTTGTACATGTTGCTTCTTTAAACAATCAAAGATTTGTAACAGTAGTTTTGTATTTTGAAATATTAGTCTCTCAAACACCTGATTCAGTAGGTCTTCTTCATAAGTTTTAAGTTCCATGGGTTTTGCATGTTCTTGTTCCTCAATGATGCACATAAGCTTGTGTTAAGGTCAAGGGTTATGGATCAAATCATCGGACTGTTCACGAAAAATTTCACTTCAATTAAGGGAGCCTTCCCCTTGTTGCGACTTCTACCATGAGAATAACGTATGGAACTCGTTGAAGGGAGCTCCTAACCTTAGAACTAGTCAAATGGAGCTCCTAACCTTAGACTCGTTAGAAAGAGAGTCATAAACCTCTATAAATTAGAATAATTTCTGTCCTATTTTATTACTAAGAATTGTCCCCTAAAATAGAGGTTACATAGGGTTTTATTCTTGTAAACTAAGAAACTAAAATTTACTTGAAGAATAAGAAACTATAGTTAAGGAAACCAAAACTAAGTACTTTTAATTGCAATAAAATACTTTTTTTTAGATAACATCATCAAGATCCTTTATTCTTGGTTCTACACAACATCATCAAGATCCTTTATCTCCAACAAAAATATTTTTTTACATTGGTGCTTGAATGAATATGGTTCATCACAATTGTAGCCCAAACCCTTGTCTCTTAGTTTCACCATCTCTGCACAAGTCAACCTTTTAACAGAAGAGTGATCGCACTACCTACAATTGAAACTATTTCCATCACCTTGTCATTCTCAGAGTTGTTTTTAGCAACAGACAGGGGAACTGTCACTACCATGTTGGTCCCTTTAGTACTCAAGAATGAAATGGGGTTACACTAACTATCAAATGTAGCTCAAGAATATACTCTATGACAACATTCTGATTCTTTGACACAAGTCACATCTATGTTAAAAAAAGTCACTAATTTGGGCTCTTTAATTAAGGCTTAGATTACACTTCTATTTCTTTTCTTAGGTTTCTTGAATATGCTTTTATTTCAGTTGATTTGTTTTATTTTTAAGAATAGATTTCTTTTTTTATGTGATAAGACTGATCCTTATTTAATGGGAGGTAACAAATTGGTATCAAGAGCCAACAATCCTCACCAATGACAAAATAGTGGTTGGCAGAGTGGCGAGCAGAAACATGCAAGAAGCTCGAGTATATACAAAGATAGAAAATATTATTGATCAGATGTTTGATTATTGCAACATGTTGATGAAATTTTTACTGAAACCAAAACCCAAATGTTTGACCAAATGTGTGAAGGAATACATAAATAATTGCAGGTAAAAAGGTCAATAACACTATGATAGATGAACAAGACCGAACCATGGCAACCTCTACCAATCTCTCTTTCTCATCCTATGCATCAAATCCTCCTAAACTCATCTCAACAAAACCATGGCAAACTCTATCAAATCTATGCTAGGAAAGGCCATTAATTTGGGTTCTTTGATTATGGCTTAGATAACTCTTTTATTTCTTTCCTTGGATTTTTGCGATTATGTTTTCATTTTGAAGCTTTGAAGTGCATAAATAGGGCATCATGTTCTCTAAAAGAAAGAGCCTTATTCTATATATCATAAATTTCACTCTCATTCTTAGCAAATGCAAACTTGAATAACAACAGGCTTCTTAAAGTGATATTAACAATATTCAAATTAAGACTATAATGGACAAATTATAAGATCAGATCATTAATTATGAAGAATTCAGAAGTTACTTGCAACACATCCTTGCCCAATCCAAAGTTAAGATACTTCAAAGCATGAAGTTTTGTTTAAGATTTCAGCCTGGATCTTAACAAACAGATATTGTTATAGTGTCATATGAAGCTAAAGTGCCATAAAAATGTACAAGTTTTAATATGGAGAAAGGAATTAACACCAAATTCTTGTGATTACAATATATGATGTAATATATACAACAAATTAACATCAATATATTTTCATGCTAAAGTGAAATCAGTAATATATTTTTAAATCAAAAAAGGCTCAAAGGTAAGCTAACATACATGCTCCATATTGTTGCAGAAATTTCATCTATGCTGAACTCGATTGCCCTTGAGTTAATCTTATCATTTGTATCGGCGTCTATTCCAGACAAAACTGGAGGATAGAACTTAGTTGCCTCGTATATATCCTGTGAAAAAGAGGGGAAGCCATAAGCTTTCTGATCTAAAGCATTTTCAATGAACTACAGCTTGGTTAAGAAGTACCTGCACATCTTCATCAGAAACAACACCAGAGAACTGACTAGAGTCATCTGTTCCTCCAGCACCAAGCATACCTCGGGACAACCAATTCAACCATCCTCGAGACTTGCCAGCTGACTGACCATCTAGTCTTGACTTCTCAACATAGAAATTGGCTGTTGACGACTTCAATAAAACTTCCTACCCACCAATATAAATATATATTGACAAAGTGGGAAAAAAACTGTGAGTAAATATATGAAAATTCATAGAACCATGTCAAGTCATGATCAACACATTAAACAGAGCAGAAATATAAACCAAAACTACTAACCATGAGATCTAAGAGGTATTAAATATAGCAACCATTCTGATATAATTGTAAAGCAGTGCATCCAAATATTCATACCTGCAGTTCATGTTCCGCAGCTGTTCTATAACTTAAAATATCATCAATATCAGATTCTTTCTCCATTTGCTCCAAGTCCCGAATTAAAGATTCATCAATCGGCTGGTAACAAATTGGAAAATGTTTTTATGCCAGGAACAAGTGAGTGATTGAGCTACTTTTGAATTGCATAACAATAAATGGAAGTCCATGTGCAAGAACAAAAAAGAAAATTAGGAGGGGAAAAAAACTAAAAGCTTTGAGGTAACGGAACAAAGAGAAATTTGGACATTTCAAATGGTTTTGTTTGTGACTAAAAGATAATGACGACAAGATATTTTAGAAACAAAATTAGTTCCGCCTCACTTACCCCAATACTGAGAAAATCGGATTTGAGGAGAGGGGAAACTGAGAGGAGCTTTGTACCCCTCTCATTCCGTTATTTTAATTAAAAAGGTAGGCAAATGAGGAAAGGGTTTCCCTCTTTCCTAGTGTTCCTTCCCCTCAATCCAAAAATTAGTGTTAGTATTGAGACCATTTTGAATTTTGTGAACATTTTGACAAATTGCAAGGACTGCTGAAGTACTACAACCACAAATGAACCATCACATATATACATAAACTACAAGTTCAACCTAATAGGACCCAAAGGACATTATTGCAGGCGGAAAAAAGGAAAGGCCAAGAAACACTAAAGTATAACCTATTATGAGCCAAAAAGCATCTCCCTGAAACTGATATCAACTACTGAATAATTCAACAACCAAACTAAAAAAAGGTCAGGATGAGAGCTATTGCCGTTTTATGTATTTGTGCATATACAAGGCAACTAAGATAGAAGAGTAGTTTACCTGGTCTTGTCGAAGAAGCTCTAATTTGGTCTTGTATAAATTAACATACTTTCTGCGATTACTCCTGTGATCACAAAAGAATCTCTTATTCATTTAACATGTCAAAACAAGTAAGAAAAGCGAAACAAATGCCAAATATTTTCCTCCCAACAAATAACAAGAAAATTCTATAATTTAGCTCATATTTGAAGTCAATGTCTATAATTTTAGAAAAATCACACATCCTTTTCTGATTCGACCATAAACTTGACCACACATGACAATCAAATCCTTTTGATAGTTCCTCTCTACAGTTAAATAGCAACTGCCACCTGGACAAGTCAACCATCTACGAACTGAATAAAATTTATCACTAAAACCCAAAATAAAATGCAGAAGTCAAAATAACTAAAAGATGGCATAAAAGCAGTAACCTTTTTCTTTGATTTCCATCCAGCATTTACAATGTTAAAAGTATACTTTGCTACAAGACCTCATATAATAGACTACACCATCCACCCATTTGAAATCAAAACCCAACACCCCATATTAATCAGATGAAATCAACATATAATTGGAGACGGAGATAAAGAAAATCTCATTTGTATTAATTCAATTTTCGGCAACTAACAAAGAACACACAAGAATAGAGACATAAGCTCCTAGTGACTTTATACTTCCAGCTTACATTGGTAGACTAGCAACACCGGGCAGGCATGGCATGTAAAATTCTCTATAACTAGAATGTGACACAAGAGTCTGATTGTTATATACTTATAATATGGTTACTTCAACATTAAAATCAAAACCACATGGACATTTTAGTTATGCAGCCAAACTTCAAGGCAATTTGTGTAATTTTCCAAAAAGTTATCAGAATCATATCAAGCAAAAAGTGGAAATAAAATTTTCTTCAAAACAAGATCAATCAATTTTATATTAATAACGTAAAAATAATAATAATAAACAACATTCTAACAAGGGAAAAGCTTTCCAACTTCTTGTGTCTAGAGCTTTATATTTGATCTGAGAATTTTTAGTCCCATTAACTTTAAAGGAAAACTATATATCCACAGGAGCAAGCTCAATGCTAAAGCATGATAACCATTAAGCTATTAATCACACAGGGAAAGGAAAGGCAACATCAGAACCATGTCTAATTAATTCCTACTTCAACGTATAGGATGAAGACAGCAAAAAGGTAGCATTATGGTCGAAACAAACTTACAATCGCTGTCCAAGATATCTCCAAGAAGTCTTCTTTAATTTCTCACGAACATCTGATAAAATAGATTCTTGAGCGTAGTGCCACCATAATCTTTGCCAACCATCTTCTTTTCTCGACAAAGGAGAAGACCAAGGACGATAACGTCCATACCTAAGTCAATAAAAAGAGATAAAATATTTTAGATAACAAAATTAACAAATAACGACGACAACACCACCACCAACACCAACAGAAGATTACTTGAGCTCTAGATGCTATGAATAAGAGAGCAAGTCAAGACAGAACCTTCCACTGAGAGATATATTAATGATTAGCTAACTCTACAAATATAACAAGCATTCAACAAAACCCCATCAAAAGTAAAAGGAGAAAAAAGACCAAAAGGCTGAGGAACTGATTTGAGGCAAGAAAGTTACAAACTCTATTCAATTACATGGTTTCACATTATGAATGTTATTCAAATGTATATCATTTAGCATTAAATCTCAAATTCTGCATTTATTATGGTATATAGGGTTTAGCTTATTAGAACTGAGGTTGCTTATTTTTTATAGCTATGGATCAAAAAGCAGTGAAATTCCATCTGAGCTTGTTATTTGCCTCTTCCTTCTATCCCTCCAACCAAGCAATTTCGTCTCCTCTTCTCCTTAAAATTGCTTTGGTCCCAAATTGTGTGTCTTGCGTTGCCAAATCATACTTAGTCACATTCATTAAAGTTATTTGATTAAAAAAAATGCAACAACATTTTTAAAAGTAGAAGCACCCCATCAAAAAGAAAGAAAAAGCTAATCGATCTATCCAATCATCAAGAAACCATAAAAGCTACAAGTAGCCTCAATAGATAACACATAGAGGTAAACCAAAAATTACTTCATCAAAGTCATAACAAGTCCGGCTGCTTAGCTCTTTCATGATGGCAAGCCAAACAGTTTGAAATAAGGCTCTTATGATTTTTGACACAAGAATTATATAGGTCTACATAATCAATTACTAGAAACTAACCCCAATTATTATGTGCCATTGAAAATGATAACTAACATTGAATTAAATTTTAGATGGAGAACGAAAATAATCCTTCCAAACAAAGAGTGAAATGCAAAAGAATAAAAAAAATAGTTGTCAATAGATTAAAGCCTAAGTGTAGATTTAAAATTCCGAAAAACCAAGATCCTCAATTTTTATCAAAAGTGGCTGAAATTGTAGGCCAACAATTTAAATTTAGACTTAACCTTTAGTTAGCCAAACCCAAAATAAAAGGTTTGTTAAAAAGCCTTAAGCATACATCAAAATTCTAGAACCTTAGCTAATATTTGGCATGCAAAAAGCTAGGCACTTTCCTCAAAATTAAAATAGGAGTAAGGAGATTGTATGTGTGGTTAGGCTCATTCTAGGAAAAACAACTTATCATGATTATCTCCTCCCCTTCAAATGATGGAATGTAGAGCTGCAAAAATGTATTCAAGCATGACAACACCGTCCTGCCCAACCTAACCAAAACCAGACCAAACTCAATTTGAGAAAAGTATACAGCCCAAACTGAAAACATCCATATCCACATAAGCCTAAATCGAAACTAGTCCGTACTTAAATGATCCAAAAGACAAACCTGAAATAATTTTCATGACTCTAAACTCAACAAAATGGACCATAAGTGACCTAAAACTAAATAATCAGAGCACCTAACTAAATGACACAGTCCCGAAACGACCAAAATTCTCTTTGATCAGAAATGTCTCAACATGCCCGATTGCCACCTCCAATGGAATGTGATTCCTCATGGGATTTGGTAAAGTTACTTTCTACTGTTCAGGTAAAGTGAAGGCTGTTTATTGTGACAAAATTGCCATTCAACCTACCTCCCTATCCAACCTTGCCGCCACCCTTTTCTTCACATCTTTTAATTCAAACCTACAACCACAGTCATATACCTATACTCAACATCTGCAGTTCTTTTTCTGCCAGAAAATGCAGACCATGTCAAAAACCTGCGTCAAGACCAAATAAATATTCATTCTCTGAAATCCTGACTCGCTTTGGCATGGGGTTTAGAGCTTTCATTGAATTTTATAACGGTTCATGTAGCTTTGAGGATTAGAGATTGGTGGAGGTTTTACTTGGTTAGCATGCTCAAGGCAGTATTGGAATTGGTATTAGTAGCTCCTTCCTTTAGCCAGTATTGCAGTGCCATGAAACTTCTTTTTGCCTAGAAAATTCTAGTAAATTTTCCCAGCAAGAAAGAGAAAAAGAAAGAAATAAATAATATGGATTTTTTCAGATTTTTTGGCCATTCTACTCCAATCAATTCATATTTTTCAAAATTAAAAAAAATGGCTAAATTATGTAAAAATAGAAATCTAGTAATTTTTAGCGCATAATAATCTTAATGTCCATTTACAAATAACTTTTTACCATGAGATTTTCTCCAAAAAACAATTATCATTAACAATTGATCACAAAGTTGATATATTTTCTTAAGAGGATGCCTATAATTTAAGATGTGTAGTTTATTCTCATTTGAATGGGTAGAGATAGTTTAAAACTTTCTTAGAACTTTGCTAGTAAAGCACCTAATCAACTAGACATGCCAGTCTGACCTTCCCAAGATCTTAATCAATACTTTCTCGTGCCTATGATACATAGTAATGTTATCTTCCCAACAATTTAATACCAATCAAATGCATCCCCCTCAAACCAAAATAAGGGAAGGTACCAAATGGCCACTTAATTCCATACAAAAAAAGGTGTTCTAGGACCTTTAATTGGTTTCTATCTCGAAGTTTGAATAGATGAGCATCAACTGCCAAAAATTAAAAAAATATATCATCTTTCTCAAATGGATATTACCTAAAGCAAGTATTGACTCTTTTCTATTGATAATTACTATTCTGCCAAAAAGCTATTCTCAAAAACATATATAGCAAGTAAATAAAGGCAAGTTGAAAATTGCAAAGAAGCACTTAACAAAACTAGAAAAAATTCCAGGCAACATTGTGCAAAACAAGACTTGGAGGTATGACCAAGTATAAATCCAGTGAGAGAGAGTGAAGAAAATTTTGGAAATTTAGGCTTTTATGATAATAGTAGGATTTAGAAATGAAATAAAACTGAAACAAATTAAATTTTATCAACACGAAAGGAATTTGATTTAGGTTGCAGAGTATACTTTGATGGAAGAGGTTTCTTTTTTCTGAACAGTCCTTATAGCAAGAAAGGAGAAGATAAATAAGGTAAATGAAAGAGAAAGACACTACTCATAAACCAATACTAGAATTCGACACACCCACTATATGAATGAAAATTTTATTAATTTTAAAATATAAAACGTGATTTAAAGAAAAGGAAATAAAATGGGTGCATAGCTTAAAAATTAAAAAAAAAAAGGGGAAGTTAAGCAGTAAAAATATGGAAAGACAGCCGAGTAGTATGAGGTAGGAAACTCTCAAGTATGGTAGCATTTTAGGAGTAGATAGTATTTCAAGAAAACATGAGTTTCTATTAAATTAATAGACATAAATATTCCTGAATTAAATTCATTATTTTAATTTTTATTTTCAATTTTATGTAAATTACCAAGTTGGTGTCACTTAGACTCATCACACATTTACACCAACTTAGTTAAGAGTTCTAATAATAGTATAAATATAATTTCATTGATCAAATTATATTAATATCTACATCAATTCCTGGACTTCTAATCCTGCATGAAATAGTCTAAAGGAAATGAAACTAGCAGAACAAAGAACCGACTTTAACTCTAAGCAAATATACTCCTACAATAATCTAAAATCAGCAAATAAGGAATTAAAATTACAGTTCCGATCAAACGAATGAAATTAGAAAATGACCAAGTAGAATAGGGTGAAATTATAAATATGAAATTTCCTATGGTTGTACCACGATCATAGTCAAACTAAGTGAGTTCGTAGAAATTATAAATATGAAAACAACAAAAATTCTTCTTCCAAAGGAGTATCACCAAGCCACAGTAAGAACTAGGAAAATCACTGAAATTATAGGAAAAACTTTGAAATTAAGTTTGCATATAAATGACAGAGAATGAAAAATCTAACTTACTTCTCCCTTAACTGACTTGTAGATAAGTAATCTGAAAGGATCAAGATTTGCTGCAGCTGAATCTCATTCAAAGACACAACCTTAAAAGAATTTAAGAACACAAATTAGAAATCGAATATCATTCAAAATAAAGGGTTGACGAAATTATAAAGTACTAATAATTGGTGAGGAGGAAAACTGACCAAACAGGTCATTTTAGCACTGATAGAATACTGCGGCAAATCATTAAGTTTTTCTGATCTGTTCACCTGCATAACCAAAAAGAAGTATGATAGAAAATTCTAAAGTAAATAGTACAAATTCAATGAAAACTTGTAACTCGTATATATGTATATATAGACACACAAATGCATGCACATACAAATTTCCTCAAGTTCAAGAACAATACTTTTCTTCAAGAAACAAGGATATTTATTATCGAAAAATGCATCCTTAAACCACAAATAACTGTTACTAAGAAGGCACAAAAAATCACCAGCTTAAGTAAGAGCAATATTGGATAAAGCAGAGTAACAATTTAAATGAATAAATCCCCCAGTTTCCTATCACCCTACACAAGTGTAGGCAGCAGCATTCAACTCTGAAAATATATCTAGGTTGATATTCCATCACCATTTAACCACCAAAACTCCATGTAAGGACCAATATCTTCTCCTTAAAAAAATGTTTGGTAAACAGGCATCCAACTTCTTTTTCCTTCAGGGAAAATTTAGTACATATAAAACTATAAACATTAGATGACTACTTATATGTAATTTGAGAAAGAAGCAAGAAGTCTCCCTAATCCCACTTTATCTATATTCTATATCCACATTTCAAAACCTTCATAAAATAAAACCCAGAACAGTTTATGTTAACTTGTCAATCTTCTGGCCATGGTATTTAATAACCATATTTCTCTTTCTCTAAAATGATAGTCTGTACAGTGTATCTTTTTTGAACTTTTACAATATCCCTGAGGACTTTTTATTGAAATTTGCATGACATTTCTGAGGATTACGGAAATCGGTTTCTTATGCTATCCTCTCAAAACTCATGAAGTACATTTATCGCTTATTTTGGATCTGAATGCAGCGGCACTGAATCAGAAGATTAAGGCTAGGCAACAAGGTAACTACAATTAAGCCAAGCCTAAACTAGATACAGCTGCACCAAATTTTCATGAAATTATGCAGTTACAGTTATTGGTTTCAATGGCAACCACTCAAAGCTTGTTAAACAAGACCACTGACTGTTTTGGTTTTAAACACAACAGTATAGAGCCAAAAGATAAGAGTTAGGGAAAAACTTGATAAGCTTCTATCAAGCTTAGCAAAAGCAGGTTTTTTAAATCTAAATATTAAGTTGAATACAAGCAGCAACATTGAAACATGCTAAGCTCTTAACATGCAAGCACATGCCATGGTTCATTTGCAGCTCTACCCGACAAGGTTAAATTAAATTTAGACCTTCTAAAAAAACCACCCTCCTGAAAATGAGAGTTTTTATCCAGAGACATAAGCACATAACTTTTAAACTCATAACCTATCTTTTTCACTTAAATCTACAAAATGCTTCTGCCCTTACCATCAATAAACTGAAACCAGAAAACAAATGTTCAAAATTAACATAATGCTTTTTGGAAAACAATAGAAGGCAATTCCTATAGCTCCTTATCCCACCCACCATCCAAGAAAACAGAATAAAGTTTTTCCTTTTTGTTTTATCGTCTTGTGGAATGCTGTAATTAACTTAACAGTCATCTAATTCAGGGACAGATTTTAAAACAGAATTAGACTTCTTGAAAACTGGGAAAAGAAACAAGGTCCACCTAGGCCCTTCAAGATGCTGACATGCTTCACATGATGCCCACATTAAGGATGCAAGTAAAACACAAGGCATAGGCAGAGAGAGAGTTACAGAATAATAAAATCACTATATGTTAACTGATTTTAGTCATAAAAGAGACTAATAGAACAAAAGAGTCTTGTTATCACAAGCAAAGATCAACAAAAATCCTGAAGAGAAAAGTTCATAAAAGATATAACTATGATTGCCTTAAAGCAGCTTCCTAGCTTTGCTACAGACTACTCCTTTTCTTTTCAGCAGATATAGAGATATATAGAAATCACCAACCAATACCTACATTACATAGAGACTACAAAGAAATTCAAACAGGAATAAATCTTGAGCAGAAGAACTAAAAAGCTCAAATAAAATTTGCATACCAAAAGAGACAGTGATACATTGAATGGCTCTACTATATGTTCAGACTTATCACCAACACGGTGTGAATTGAACCAGGATTCAGAACCCCCAGTATTGCTCAAGCTCAAATCCTTGGCAGCATCCTTGCAGATGCTACAATAAATTTCCAAACCTTCAACCTCCACAACTTTGCTCACCTGACCCATTCTCAGCCTGCATTATAAGGTAAGAAAATTTTTATTTGAAATTAGAGCTAATTACATATCAAGATAAGAATCAATATTTGGACTTAATTTTTGCAAAACTTATGAAAAAGCGAAAGAAAACAAAATGCAAATTAAATTTGCCATTGGTTAGTGGTACTTCACAAAATTAATGCAGAACAAGGTAAATTTCACATGTAAGCCAAGCCACAACTATTATTGCCATTAAGTTGAGGAAATTCGAATAACTTACTTCTTCATGTCCCTATGACAAAGTGGAAGAGAGTGTGTGTCTGTGAAAATTAAAATGAAAATCAAGAACATTATAGTAGACATAAGAAATTACCCAACCGAATTTTGCTTTAACATTGTCAAGCTAGAGAATCTTAAACCAAATAAAACCTGCTCCTGCAAAAACATTTAAGTAAATAAATGTTTTAAAATTTTAAATCAAATAAGTTGCATAATAACATAACAAAGAGAAATGTTAATATAAAACGTAAAAACAATTTAATGCCAATTTTTAAAGAAATTACATATGGTTCTAAAATTCAAAACAGGGACTCCTGAAAGCATTCAGACGTTAAATCAAATAAGTTGCATAATAACATAACAAAGAGAAATGTTAATATAAAACGTAAAAACAATTTAATGCCAATTTTTAAAGAAATTACATATGGTTCTAAAGTTCAAAACAGGGACTCCTGAAAGCATTCAGACGTTAAATCAAATAAGTTGCATAATAACATAACAAAGAGAAATGTTATTATAAAACCTAAAAACAATTTAATGCCAATTTTTAAAGAAATTACATATGATTCTAAAATTCAAAACAGGGACTCCTCAAAGCATCCATACGTTATTAAGCCTCCGCTCAGCCTATGCATATAAACATAAACAACCCAAGCTTTTAGCTTAATTTATCAAAGATCTCTAAATTCCACCTCCCTCACTTCATTAGTAATTACCCTTTATTGCAGTCAGACACAAATAAAGACAATAGTTATTATAGATGATCAAGTTAGTGGTTCACAAGGAAAATCTACAATGGTTCCCTGGCTTACTAAGTCTACTTGCATCCCTAGAATAGATCGTGATTAGCATGCAAGTAGACATCCATCTTCTTTAATTTCTATTTCTTGTAATAAATGGTAAAGTCCTAGAGCTAGAATCACCAAAAAGAAAAGAAAAGGGACAATAAAGTACAAAAAAGAAAACGACAGATAGAAGCAATGCCAACAGACATAAAAATAATCTTAAAAACAAATGCAAACAACACAAACAAATGTAAGTAACTTAAATAGTAATAGTTGCAAAGCATCAGATTTATTATAATAAATGGAAAAAAAAAAAAAAAAACAAGAGTTACCATAGAAGAAGCATAAGGCAGGAGAAGATGGTATGCTTACTGAATTTGATTGCAAATCACTGTACAAAACATGGAAATTTCTAATGGACACCTGGATATTCTCAAGAACCTAGAAGGAAAAATGAATTGTCATGAGTATAGAATAGAATACATTCAAAAGTCAGAGCAGTGTATTTGCAACATGCAGAAACAGAACCAGCGGCAACAGAGGGAGCAATTAATCCTCAAGAAACATACAATGAAATTCAACAATAAATTTATAAGCACAAATATTGAACAAAGAGGCAACAAAGAAAGGGTTCCAAAAAATGGATTACCTTTGTGGTAACAAAGGGAATGAATGACCACCCTCCTTTATTATCTGCTGAAGTTTACAAAAATAGATTAATCTATAACCATCATTGAACTTAAGACATCACATGTTACAATTTGCTCTAGAAATTCAAAAGTATATGGAGATATATAACTAACCACAAACACGTCTAGATAGTTTAGCAAGCTCCGCAGCAGCAAGCTTAGCCTTCTTGCCAGCCAGTTCTCTTGTTTCGATTGCATCCATTCTCCACTGCCACAGTGAATCAATTACATTAGAGTTGTTCTTCTTTTCTTTTCTTTTTTTAAATTCAAAGGAATGAAGTAAGATAGAAAAAAAAAAGAAAGAATACCTCATGATCATCCCTGGGTGATACAGAAAAGAAAACATTTTCCAAAGCAATAAGAATGGGTTCACCTCCAATCAAACTCCAGGGAACCTTAATGCTGAGTCTCCCAACTCGACCTTGCTTCAGAGCAAAAGGCAATTGCAGATAATCAAAGGCTTCGAGAATGAGGTCTATGTCCTTCAATTCAACCTCGATATTCCAAAGAGTGACCTTCACTTGGTCCCTTGAGAAATCCTTCACATATCGGCCAAGATATCCTAGTAGCACCTGATGAACCACTCTTTCCAGCATTTTTCCCCTCTTGCTTTCAAATTAAAACTGATTTTTTTTTTTCTAAAATGGCTCCAAATTCATTGACGTAAAGCCCAAATATGAAATAATAGTAGAATAAAGCTGGAAGTTTGGATCTGTTTTCCTTTACCAACAAAAAAGTGCATGATGCATCACATAAAACCCTAAAACCTAGAATTCAGTAAAAATGCCCTCTACTATTTTCTATTGCTTTATAAACACCCGCAAAAATGATGGAGAACATAGGCCATGGCGGCCCATCGTTGTTATTTAACGTGAAGTCTCAGGGCAGATGACCGCCCTCGCCAAAATTTGCCGACACCGTCCGAACCAGCTAAATTGCCAAATTCATATTATTTTTGATTAACATTTAAATGATTTGTTGGGTTAACAATTTTGGATATCAAACCAATTATATAGCTTTTATATATATCTCAAACCCGATTTTCATACCCATTTCCATTTTCAATTAAACTATTCAATTAATTATTTAAATATAAAATTAGCCTATTTCTATTTAAGAATTTTAATATTTTCATATTAGTTTTATTAGTTTCTAACACCACATGCATTAAATGTGACTCTACTCGTTTAATTTTAAATAAAATATTTTAAATTATTATAATTAATTTTAAGTTTATTCTTTGAATTGTTAAATATAATAAGCAGTGAATACTCTCTGTAACGACAAGTAAAGATTTTCTGAAATAAATAATGAAAATTCTCAGTAAAAGAAAAAATTTGTAATTAAAGAATATATTCTTTGGAAAAATGATAGTATGAAAAAGGAATAGTTGTAATAATTTCATTATAAAGATACGCGAGTCTTCTACAAAAAAAATTCATTTTGTAATGAAAGGCATGACTCAGTATTTAATTTCGAAGTTCTTTTGAAAAATTTTCAACATGCTCATCAATGACTAATAAAACAAGACAATGGAAAGTTCAGTAATCTTTTTTCTAGAAAAATCTTTTAAGATCAATAAAGAATAGTTTAGAAAACACTTCTATTGAAACAAAAACAAAAAACAAAAAAAAGAAAAAGAAAGTAGTCTCCGAAAAATATTACAAATGTCACCTTCCGAAAACCAAGTTAGTAGAATCAGTATTAGATTATGGGCTCGAGAGCAAAATTGAGTTTAATATCATAGAAATTAAGATAGGATAAAATAATTAATTAAATAATAATGGTAATAATGAAATAATTGGATTATTCGCATAGGTTAGCAGGGACTAAATGGAAATAGTGGTTAAATTAGAGGTTAAATGTATAAATTAAGACTAATAGTTAAAAAGGGAAGAAGTTGGAGAAGACTTTGAGGACAAAATAACCCAATTTTTAAAGAAGTTGGTTGGTTAAAAAAGCCACCCATCGTCCTTTTTATTTGTTTTTTTCTTTCCTTAACATTCTTCATTTTAAAAATTTGTTAGATCTAGATTGGAAATTTTCTCTAAAAAACTATTGGTATCTTTTATATTTTCTTGGCATCCAAATACCCTCTGCTTCTTTAATTTTGTAAGAAAATTATTCTTTCTTTTTCAATTTCTCACCTAAACTTAGGTAAGTTTTGTTCAATTGGTACAAATTCGTGGAATTTTTCAAACTAAAGGTAAATCTATTATTTTCTTATGTATTAATTTTTTATTAGGTGTATTTAAGTTGAATTTTCATAGATTTAGACAAGAAAATTGAAGATCCATGGTTTTAAAGTTATCTTTTGTATAAAAATGATTGATCTCGTAATAAAGAGCTAAGAGATGTTTTAAAATGATTTTTAATATATTTTGACGAGATTAAGGGGTTTACAAATTCAGTTTAATGAAATATTTAAGTAATTACATGAATTAAATAGTTTTCTTTTGAGAATGAAAATGAACAAAATTTTAAAAAAATTTATTAATTAAAGAAATTGAGTAAAGTAAAACATCTAGATCTGTAATTAAACTTTAGTTAGGGGTTAAGAGGTAGAAATTAAATATTTAATTAAGTTAAAAAAAGAAGAAGATGAAATTAAGCAAAATAGACTATATGAAATAAGTCTAATAAGTATATGTGGGTGTAGAGTTGTTATATGAACACAAATAAAGTAAGCTAAATTGTTTTTGAATGCTTAGTAATATGTATAATTTTGTGCGAAGCTAAAAACGTTGGTGAAGTCTTAACAAACCGAGATAAAGACAAGTACAAAATTGTTTAACTCGACGAGTCGTGGTAAAATACAAATGAGTATATTTATATGTTATATTTTAGCATAAATTGCGAGACCTGAAATACTGAAAGATATGTGTATATAATATATATGTATATATGAGTGGGGTTTATAATATATATGAACGTGGGTTATTACATATATTATATGCTGATAAGGTCAGAGGCTCAATTATGATGGAGAAAATTTAAAGATATTTTTTGGTCCCTAACGTTGATGTAGGGGAGTAGACATTATTAGTGACCTCCAATAATAGAGACAAGAGATTTGACAATGAACAAGAGACAAGAGATTTGACAATGAACAAGGGCAAGAAAAAAGAAAGAAAGTCATTTTATTTCCTTTTTAACATGCTTTGTGCATTCTTATATAAAATTTGTGAACATGTTTATGGATATGTTAAATTAGCCTTTAATACACTAGAATTTTTTTGGATAAACGTTTATTTTTAGTGCGGTGTATTTAATTTTATTTTTATATCAATATTATTATAATATTTAATCTTACTATTATTATTATTTTTATATTAATAATAGGTAAATGCACCGTCTATCTAAAAATGGTATGTAAAAATATCACCAAAGCGAGCAGCGTATTGGAAATTAATAAAAGAAAAAAAGAAAACCTTGTAAACTACAAGAGCAAATGGCCCAATACCGGCGTCCAAAGTAGAAGTCTTTTTAAGTTTAGAAATTTGTATGACCCATATCTCTGCCCAATCTAAAGCCGAGGCTAGCTATCTCCATCTCCTACCACTATGCTAAGGCCCAATCCATGCAACCTATGATGATCTAAGAAACACACCCAAAATGGTCAATTTATAGTTTAGCCCTTTGGAAATTACAAATTTTAAAGTTAATACAATAACCCTAAAAAATTTATGAATCAATTATGCCACCCCAAAATTGGTAAATTTATAGTTGAAACCCTCTACAAATTGTAAAATTTTAAGATTATATATATATATAATTTTTACTTTAACCCTTGTAAAAAATTGTTATTCAATTTTGGCCTTATGAATTACATTTCTATCTTTGCTTCTGGACACCATGGTTAGTCACATGTCACAATAACACCCTATTAACTTAGATATATTTTTGTATACAAAATTAGGGAGGTAACATAATTCAAACTTGGGTCAAATGGGTGTCTAACAAAAATTTAGCCATTGTTCCATTCAAGTCAAGACAATTTAAATATAATTTTTTAATTATTAACAATTTTAATATTTTTATCTAAAAACATTATTTAAAAAACCATTTAAATATAATTCAACATATTGAACAGATTGGTTGAATCAATTAATTTGAAAAATTGAAAGATTGACTTTTTGTAGTTTTTTTTTTTTTTAACTTTACTTTTCGTTAATTCTCCAAAGAAAATATAATTCTTAGCTTAATTTTTTTTACTATTGCATTCGTGAGCTCCGACTTCAGTTTGTGAGGCAAATTTGGCTGCTCCAACTATAAAAAAAAACAAGGGTGTTATCGACATTTTTCAATATTTTTAACTCAAGCAAGTATTATAACCCTAATTTAGGTGGATCAAACATTATAAATAAAATATTCTTTAAATTAGGGTTAGGGACCAACTTTTATTAAACATTATAAAATATTCGTTTTAGCATTTGCATGTATTTTGTTTTAATTACAAATATTTAAGTTTATTAAATATTGGTATCGATTTAAATTTATTATAATATTTGTCTTATCAATTAGAATAATTTATCCGTAATTGTTTAGTTTATTCTTGTTGATCGAGTACATCTCTTATTTTAGTCAAATTTGAGAAATAACCTTCCAATTAAATTTTGTTAATTTGTTTCAACCAAACTCTTATTAGTCTATGAATTTATTTAGATATTAGAACTCATGACACTTTTGGATAAGTTTGTGTTTACGTTTTGAGAGTTCTTTATTTTTTTGGATATCAGGGTTTAGTTTTTTATCTCCATCTTTGTAATCTTCGTTCTTTTGTCATTATGATAAAATTATATTTGCCAATAATTTTTTGTCCTCTTTGGAGGAGTTTTTCCACATTAAATTTGTATGTTTAATTTCTCAATTTCTTCCACTATTTTTTTACTTATTCGTTACTTAATTGAGTTGATCCCCAACAATTCTAATGCTTGTGAGGAATATCCATAGTTGGATATAAGCTCTATATGCAATCTATGTTGTGTTGACATGCAATCTAATCTAAATAAATCTTGCTAGTGTGTGTTTGTTAATTAAAATTATGTCTCTTTCATTCTTAATGCTATGAATAAGCTAAATTCTAGGTGCGAATTTATAGGTTTGTTTATTGATAAGAGGAAATATTTCGACAAGCTTTATCTTGGTTATTGACAAAGTAAGGAGAGATTCGTTAATAGACGCGACGTCAGTAATTATAACTAGTTTACTAAAGAATACTAAAATAAGCTTGCATCGATAATCAAACTCATGAATCACAATTGAAATTTTCCCTTTCGCTAAACTCCTATAATATTGAATTTCCAATATTTTATTTTGCAACATCTTATTACATAGTTTTAATTTTAGTTTTTGATTTTTAAAACCCTCTTAGGCTTAGTTTGGATGGGCGATTGGGTGCGGTGCGGTGCGTTTAGCTTACTTTTTGTCTCACGCTACAGTCTTGCTACAATATCTAATCTCACCGCCATCGCTGTTTTTACACTAACTGCAAGTAAACGCACCGTCCATCCAAACTCACCCTTAATTTTTTAGTTTACTTGCTTTTATTAAAGAAATAAGATTATCACTAGTCATGGATTCGACTCTACTCATTTCTATTTACAAATACTTATATTATTGAGTAGAAATTCATATTTTTTTTTGTAAAGGTACAATTCTTAACTTCGAGTATAAGAGGTAGAAAATGTGGTACTTTACCAATAGGTGGTTAAAAGAAGTGGTAAATGATTTTTGTTCTCAAGCATTTGGGTTATGGGTGTGTTTGATAAACAATTGAAATTTTTATTTTCATTTAATATTTTAAATGTGTTTGATAATTATTTTAATTTTTTACTTAATATAAAATTTTCAACAAAAAGTATTAAATAAGATCCATATGTAGATAGCTACTTATCACTTAATGTAGAAAATATTAATCCGATTTCGCTTTACTAAAATTTGAAACAAATTATTTAAATAAAAAGAGATATTCAAATCATCATATTTACTTTTCATCCAAAACTATCTAAAATAATATTAAATATTATATTAATAATATTAAATATTATATTAATAATATTAAATTTTAAAATAAAATTTTTAAAAAATTAATATTTAATTTTGTACTTATATTAACCAATTTCTAATATAAAATTCAATACTTATAAAAAGATTACCCATTTTTATCAATAAAGTACATTTTGTATTGTTCTCCTATTTTATTTATTCTCGCCATCTCTCTTTATTTACAGTATTTTACATTTACTCAAAAATGTTTGATCTTCAACTTGGTTAGGATGCGGAAAATAGACGCATCCCATGAGTTAGTAAATAAAAGAGGGCAAGCTACACATAGAAACCCACACCAAAATCCAAATTCCATGCATATAAAATTCCAGTCAACTTGGGTTCTATTATCCACTTGTTCTCCTACAATTTTGCTAGCAGGGACCTGGGTCTTTGAAGTAGATAGAGGTGGTCCATAGAGTTTAGTGCCAAGAAAACTGGATGCACTAAAGCTTTGGAGTTGAGTACCTGTTGGGATTTGTCCAGTAAGATTGTTATAGGACAAATTCAGGTAACTCAAGAAGTTTAGCTCAGACATAGAGTGTGGGATTTCACCTGAAAGATTGTTCTCTGATAGATCGACACATTCTAAAGTCTTTATGGCACCAATGTTACTCGGAATCTTTCCAACCAAATGATTCTTTGACAAGTTCAACGATAGCAGCCCTGTGAGCATTGTCATTTCCGTAGGGATCTCACCTGATAAATTGTTGTCTGAAAGATCCACCAATTTGATTAGTCCAAGGGTATTGCTATAATCAAGCACCGCCCCTTTCATCATAAGTGCCATATTGTCAAAAAAGCACCCCTTTGAAGTGTTATAAGATATCTTGCTGCATGACATTTTTCTTGAGATCATTGCAGTAAGATTGTTGATGCAGCTTGGGATATTTCCTGACAGATTGTTGTGGGAGAGGTCCAGGATTTGAAGAGAAGACAGACCACAAATTTGGTCTGGTACATGACCATGAAACCTGTTTGATTGAAAGCTGATGATGATCAATTTTGAGAGCCTTTCTCCCATCCATGGTGGTATTTCTCCAGAGAGATGATTAGCAGCAAAGTCAAGAGTGAGCAATTGAGTACAATTTGTTAGCGAGTCAGGTATTTCACCCTCTAGATGGTTGTTTCGTAGGTGCAAGGACTCGAGAGAAGTTAAAGCTCCCATGGAACTTGGAATTCCACCACTAAAATTGTTGTTGCACAATTCAATGGCTACCAAGCTTCTCCATTTCTCCCAACAATCTGGTATTTCTCCAGACAAGTGATTACCCTCAAGGTTGAGAACTTCCAGTTTCATCTGATGCTCTTTGTAGCACAAAAACTGGGACATAGATCCGGATAAAACATTGTTAGAAAGGTCTAAAACTGTCACATTTAAGGAGATACCAGGCAATGAACCAGTGAAGTTGTTGAAACTCAAGTCTAACACAAGAGAGGCCTGATTTGTGAGCAAATCTGGGATTTTTCCCTGGAATTTATTCCCAGAGATGTTCAGATACTGCAGATGGGAAGTCAAGTTCCAAAACCAATCAGGGATTTGAGTTGGATCAAAATCATTGTTGCTTAAATCCAAGTAAGACAAATGCTTCAAATCTAGTAAAGCAGAGCTCAACTTACCACCTAGCTTCAAACTCTCAGCCTTTTTACTCCTTGATGATGCAATGGTATCATTGGAATTTCCAAGCTGAAGTTCAGTGACATGGCCAGTAACAGTGTTACAAAACACTCTCACCCATTTGCAGCAATCTTCATTTCTAGCCATCCAATTATCTAACATGTTAGAGTTCTTGAGTTGTTGCTTAATCTTCAAAAGAGCTTGTCTTTCACTTTTGATGCAACTTGGTTGAGGGATTCCCTTGCTGAAGCTGTTGGTAAAAATGTTTAAACATAGCAACATCAACAAGTAGATTGCAACAAAATCCATTAACTTCAACCATAATGCATCACTTGCAAATAAGTATTACAATCTCCCTTTTCACTACAATTTCTCAACACCATACAACCAAATGCAAAAAACAGAAAAAGTTTTAATAATTGATTATAATGCCTAGAAATCCTAAATTCTGTCGATATTCCACTTGGAAGTTTCCATGGAAGTTGGAACACTTTCTCTACCAATTTCTCAAAACCATGCATCCAAACGACCAACCGAACAAAAAGTCAAAAGGTTTTAATCTGTACAATTTCTCAACACCATGCACCCTAAAGTTCTCCATGGGCTGGACCACCTGACCTGAAAATCCGCTCGGTTTTGTTTGGGCTTGACCCGACCTGGCCCGAATTTGCATGTATTATTGTTGTTTTCCTACTTTTTGCCATTGTTTTTACTACCATTCCACTATTATATTGTTATTATTTTATTTTTAATATTTGAATATTGTATAACACTTGTTTTATTATTAATTTTACTATTATTTTAGAAGCATTTGCTTGTTAAGTTACACTATTATGTTGCTATTATTTATTTTAATATTTTAATGTATTTGGTGTATTATATATTTTTTAAATAAAAAAATTAATACCGACAAACTAGACCCGAATTTTACCATTTTTATCTGAACCGAGTTTGGGTAAAAATTTAGACTCATTTTCAAACCGAATCGAACCTATCAATCAGGCTTAAATTTTTATAGAGCCCGACCGGAACCAATCCAAAAACAATTCTAATGCTACCAAAAAAAAAGGTCAAAAAAGTTTTAATCTCTACAATTTTCTCAACACCGTCACTGCATATTTTTGGTTGCTTTATTTACCTTCTCCAACACCATTGTCACCCACTCCCTCACTTCCATTTTGTTAATGTTCTTACCATTCCTATTTTTAATATTATAAAATATACTACGAAATAAGAGAGAAATGATAAGGTCATTTTCATTGAAAATTTTTGCCTGTCAAAATCAATAATTAAGTAATAATTAATAATATTTTTATTTATTATTGATACTAGATTTGTGATCCCTGCTCTCTCTGGGTTTTAAAATTTTATTTAATTTTAAGATAGCCCTTATATTTTAATTTTGATCTAATTTGGACCCTCTATCCTTTTTAAGGCTTAATCACCTAACTAATCATACTAACATATTTATTTTTATCAGAATAAGTATGTTTAATTTAACTGAAATTATTAATCATGATAATTATTTGGACTAATTAAATCATTGCTTAACCGTGTATGTTTAAGGAAAATTCCACTTCAACACTTTAATCGAAATTATTAACCATGGTAATTATTTGGACTAACTAAATCTTGGTTTAATCGTCTTCTAAATAATCATACTAACACTTTTTTTTGTTGAATGACCAGAAAAATCCAATTCACTATTTTAACTGAAATTATTAATTGTGTTAATTATTTGGAGCACCTAATCATATTATAAAAGTAGATGAAAATTTTGTGTCAAATTAAATTATAGGGACTAAATCTCATATATGAGTATAATAAAAGGACCAAAATCACAATTTGATATTATAAAAGTTGATGAAAAATTATGTCAAATTAAATTATAAGGACTAATATCAACTCGGTATAATAAAAGACCAAAACCATAATTTGATATTATAAAAGTAATAGAAAAATTATGTCAAATTAAATTATAAGGACTGAATCTCAAATCTAGATATAATAAAAGGACCAAAACCATAAATTGACATCATATTTTTCTTCACCATTCTCTCTTTCCCCTCCCCTTTTCTTTCTCCCCGCCAGTCCACGTATCTTAAGTCTTCTCTCCTAAATATTAGAGCTGTCCATGGGTGAGTTGGACCCTAATAAAATTTTAGGCGCAATCGATAGATTTAGACTCAGACTAAGTAAAAATGTTAAAATCTAAGTTTGATCTGTTTGTATTAAATGTTTTATTTTATTTTTATATAATTTTTAAAATATATATAACATCAAAAACATAAAATTTTAAAATAAATATTTTTAACAAATTAAAATAAATTAAAAAGTCTTTACACTTAAATAACATTAAAATAAGTGCAACTTAACAAGCAAATGCCTCTAAAGTAGTAACAAAATTAACAATAAAACAATTATACAATATCTAAACAATAACAACAAAAAGTAACATCATAATAATAAAATGACATCAAAGCAGTGGGAAAACAACATCAAACCAATTTGTCTAGCTTATATTTTTACTCAAATCCTCCCACTTTTCGGACAGACTTTCGGGCCTAATCAAATGACTCGACCTATGGACAAGTCTACACAATACCCCACCCAAGTGCTTAGCTACAACAAAGCATATATTTACTTTTTATATATGTTAATAGATGATTATTAATATTTTATTTAAATATAAAATGAAAGTTAAATGATAAAGATCTTTTACATCTATATCGAATTTTTTTATAAATTATAAAAAATATTTAATATAACATCAACACATTATTTTATTTAAAATAATTGTTGTAGGCCAATTTTGGCCCATTTACAACTTAAACCTCAATAACTCAATTTAGCCCAAATCAAAATAAAAACCCTAACCCACAACCTAAACTTTTCTCAACTAAATCCTAGCCTTTGCCACCACCAACTTCACTAGCCACACTTGCTCCACCACCAACTCCACTAGCCACACTTGCTCCACTACCTACTCCAATAGCCACACTTGCTCCACCACTACTTGTACCTACAAATGAAGACATAAATAATAAAAAAAATATTTTGTAAATGGCTATATAAGCCTTCTCATATTTTGTATTAAAGGGGGAGGAGGAAGGTTTTTTTTTTGAAAAAAAAGTTTTTTGAGGAGAAAGGTTTTTTTTTAGGGGGAGAAGTTTTTGGGGGAGAAAGTTATTGTAAATGATTTTTGAGAGGTTTTTTTAGAGTAATCAAGGAGAAGAGTTATTGTAAAGGCTAGTTTTTGGAGAGGCTAGTTTTTTTTTGGAGATTAATTAAAGATCAAAGCAAAAGAGGTTTCTTTTTCTATTCTCGTTTTAAGTTCTTTGTTTGCTTATCGTTTTTTCTTTCAATCTTATTTTGTTTCTTTTATCCGAAAGTAAAAATAAAATGAGGAAGCTTATCCATTTTTACCGAAAAAGTTTTTTGAGGTCCCATTGTTGTGTCTGATTAGGACCGGCGGTCGGCGGCGGTCCGGCGACCGGACGGTGGTCGGGCTTGTGGCCGGAAATCACCCACCCTCTCCCTCTCTCTCCTTTTTTGTTATTATTATATTTTTTAATATTATATTATATATATTCTTTTAATATATTGGGTATATTTTAAATTCTATATTACGATATATATATTTTGTACTATTTTATGTATATATCTTTAATATTATATTATTTGTATATATATATATTTTTTCTACATGTTATCTTATGTATACATCTTAACTATATTATGTATGTATTTTTAACACTATATTATGTACATATTTTTAATATTATCACGTATTTATTTTTTATATATGTATATATTTATGTAGTATTATTAATAGTATTGTTTTTTAAACATCATTATTATTTCTAATATATATATTATGTACATTTTTTT
Organism: Gossypium arboreum; assembly: GCF_025698485.1. Taxonomy (NCBI): domain Eukaryota; kingdom Viridiplantae; phylum Streptophyta; class Magnoliopsida; order Malvales; family Malvaceae; genus Gossypium; species Gossypium arboreum. The sequence continues at coordinate 3,417,679 of NC_069073.1, read as the reverse complement.
ATTTCTATTTTATTTTTATTTGTCAATATTAATTATTATTATTCTAATATTTTGATATTTTAATATTTTATATTTTATATATTTTATTATTCACATCATTATTCGCATTTTTTTGACAATAATATTTTTGGATTTTTTTTTACTATCATTTTAAAAACTTTTTACATTTTAATTTTAAGAATAAGGCAATGTACCGATTTTAATATTAAGTCATCGATTTCATCGCTATGTTGGGTGAAATTAATCGGCTCGTGTTAAAAACGGGACGTCCTTCTAAAAAACAAAAAAACTTGCAACTTCTCATTTCCTTCAATCGGGTAACACTTAAATGTCAAATTGAATTCGTATTTTTGAAAATCAAGACAACATGTGTTTAATAAGATACCAATTTTGGGCGTCGCGAGGGTGCTAATACCTTCCTCGCGCGTAACCGACTCCCAAACCCTAAATTTTCTCTGGATTTTAACGTAGGCCTAAACTCAGCCTTTTATTTGTTTTAATAAGAGATCTAATAGGTGTCCGATCACACCTAGGAAAAAGGATCGGTGGCGACTCCCTGTTTATTTCAAAAATCAAACGTCAAATTTCAAACTTTTTTTCAATAAATCGCCACAATTAGCGACCAAGCTAAGCTAAAATTTTTATGTCGCTACAATAATTACATAAGTTTATTTTAAAAAAAAAACAACATTTATAATCAAGAAAATAAAAATAATATAATTATAAATTATATATTATTTTAAATTTAATAAAACTATTTTACGCTTAAAATTTTAAGTATAAAAATAGATTGAGATAAATGCTTTGTGCATTCTTGTACAAAATTTGTGAACATTTTATGGATCTCACAAATATAAGAGAAGCATTGTTTACCATTTGTCGAAATCATTTTTTTGAAAAACGAGGTAGATTTTTATTTAAAAAACGAAAATGGGAGTCACCACCAATCCTTTTTATTTAGGTGTGATCGGATCACCTCATAATTTAATCATTTTAATAAATGTTTAAATTTACTAAAACGATAATTGTTGGTCTACAAAATCCAGAAAACAGGTTCAGGAGTCAGTTACGCACGAGGAAAGATTAGCACCCTCGATACGCCCAAAATTAGTACCTAGTTGATTACTTAATGGCTTAATGTCGAAAGTTAAAATTTTGAAAATATTTTAAAATACGATCCCTTTTTATTAATGTTAATTTCTAATAAAATCTCTTGAATTTATGAAAACGCGTAAAGGGACATCTTATCTCGAAGTAAACAAAAGGCCGTACCCTGTAAGTTAGGATACAACATCTCGAATCCCCGAAAACAAGCTTTCCTTTTATTTTATTATTGAATCGCATAAATTCAAAATGATATTTAGTTATTTAAGTCCAACAAGAAAATCGAGACCCCGTAAGTTAATGAAATGTTTAAAAATGATATACGTTTAATTGATTATGTTTTAAAGAAAAAATCATTTAAAACGTGAATGGGGTTGTACTTGACGAATAATGATAGTGTGACACAAATTTGGCGTAATGATAACGTAATACACATAAAACAATATAATATATAACATTAATATCAATAAACTAAAATATTAATATTCATGGATAATAATAATGATAATGGAAACAATAATATAAATAATAATAATCATCAACAAACAACAATAATAATATCAAAACAATGCATATAAAAAGAAAATGCAGTTTTTTAAATATAATATGTACAAAGAAATTAATAAATATATAAATAAATATTTAAGAAGAATAATTTATAAAACATTGAAAACAAGAAACTAAATTAAAATGTAAATGAGAGTTGGGGTGCAATTTGTAATAAAGTATAATAATTCTAATATTAATAAAGTATAACATGAAATGAATGGACAAACGTAAAATAAATAAATAATATATAAAATGAAATAAAGAAAAGACAAATGAGCAACTAAATGAATAAATAAATAAATTAAACCAAATGAGTTAATTGCTACCTAAATTAAATTTAAGAGATAAAATAAGATAAAAAATAAATAAAGGATCAATTCGAAAGGGGCGAATAACACTGAGGGGCTAAATGAGAAAATATTCCCTGCCCTCTGAAACGCACCGTTCTAGTAGGATCAAATCAAAACTGAAATAAACTCTGAGGTACAAATTAGAAATAAAAAAATTGAAAATGCAGAAGGGCCTACATGGAAAATAGACCATCTGGTTTAAAACAAGCGGATCCTCTACCTGTGGGTCGGGTCGCACGGGTCAGAAGTCAAAACGGCGTCGTTTTGGCCTCTGAAACTAAACATCAAAACGACGCTGTTTATACAAGCCATATAAGTCAAAAAATTTTGCCCAACAATTCATTTAGCCTACCATTTAAAAAAAATTAAAACTTTTCCCAAAACTCTCTCAACCCCCCTTAGCGCCGGCCTAGGGCTCCGTCGTCGGCACACCGTGCCTCCGTCGTGGCCCTACAGTGGACGATGGCCGGAGTCGCACAAAATCGGGTTTTTAACCCCTTTTTAAAGCAGATTCGAAGGTGAAGCCTTCCTAGACTAAAAAAATCAAAAAGAAAAGGACCCTCCACCCTCTGGTGAGTTTTCCCTTTTCTTTTTTCTACTTACGTATGTAAAATAAAAATATTTTTAAGAGTAAAAATATCATAGATAAAAATTAAAGAACAACTTTAGAAAATTCTATATCTGTTTTTTGATTTACTAGTGTGCGTAAAAAAATTACAAAGGAATTGATGTTGCTTTTATAGTCGAAATTACAACTCTTTGTTTTTGTCTTTTTGTTTTTTTGCTATTTGTTTCTTCTACTTGTCGTCTTCTGCTTTTGCATTTGCAGGTGGTGTTAGAGAAGCGTGGAGGAGCGGCGCGTTAGATGGCGAGGGATAGGCCTAGCATGCGGCAGCTGAAGGCTTAGGGTTAAGGGTTGATTTTGCTGAAATGTTTTAGGATAGTTGGGCTAGGGTTAATTTTGGGTTATTGAGTTTTGGTTTGGGTAGTGGGCTGATGTGGGTTTTAATTTTGTAATTTGGACTATTAAAACTTTGGGACCTTTTATTTATTTATGTTTATTATTTGGTTTTTATTTTATAAACTGGGTCAGGCTAAAATTGGCCTATTACACTATTGATGTAAAAAACACTTTCAATTAAATTATAATTTTAAATCAGTGACATGACCATTAACATTGTTACGAAACACTCTCCCCCATTTAGAGCAGTCTTCATTTCTAGCCTTTCAATCAACTAACACGTTAGAGTGTTTGTTCTGATCATATCTGCTCTTTTTAACACAATATCTAAAATTATCCATGACCCCTTCCCAACCCATAAATATGAGGATAATGCGCTTCAACACACTCAAAACCACGTCCTCTTGCATTAAAAATAATACTCATATCAATTGAGTTAAGACTCAATCTACAACCATAACGCAACCCTTGCAAATAAGCATTACAAACTCCTTTTTCTCTACAATTTCTCAACACTGTGCAACAAACAAACAAACAAAAAAGTCAAAAAGTTTTAATCTCTTCAATTTCTCTACAATTTCTCAATACCACGCAACCAAACAAAAAAAATGTCAAAAAGTTTAAATCTCTATGATTTCTCATGCATCCAAACAAAAAGAAAAAAAATCAATACATTATTTTAATTAAAATAATTACATAAATTTATTTTTAAAAAATTATCTATAATCAAGAAAATAAAATGATATAATTATAAATTAAATATTATTTTAAATTTAATAAAACTATTTTAAAATTAAAATTTTAAATATAAGAATAGATTGAAACCAATTAAATAATGAGATACGTCTTAACAAAAATAGATAAGTTATAAATATAAATATATATATATAAAAGGATAAAAGTGTAAAAGCACATACTGCAGTTAACCCTATTAGTTATATATATATATATATATATATATATATATATATATATATATTTATATTAATATTGAGTTAGTGTTATTAGTTAACTCGACACCTACTCAAAAATGATGATAACATCATGATAAACAATTTAATCTAAATTTTTTCATTTTAATAACGTACATTTTCATTTATTATTATTAATTAGTTTCAAACCATACATTCGATTATTTCTTGTATGTTATTTTTAAATAAAAATTTGTATTCTAAATTTGTGGTTTCAACATGTATACACGTGTGATAGGATTTCTAATGTAAATTATATAATACTCAATTGTTGTTGATGCATGTGACATTTTTAATTACACTAGATTTTTTCTCACCTGTGTTCCTAGTAAATAAATGCATTTATTTTAAAAATAAATAATATATATAATATATAACTTATTTAATGTAAGTAATATTTAAAATAAGTAATACTTTTAAATAAAAATTTAAAATAATATAGAAATTTAGAACTATATTAAAAAGTAAATTATAATATTAAAATAAAATAACATAAAATAAACAAAATGATAAAACAACATGCATCCATTATGATAATGATTTATGATAAGTACGTAATATATTTATATTAAATTGAATAATTATGAAAGATATAATTTTAACACTAATTAAATGAAAATTAAAAATAAAATCAATCTCTATTTATTTCGAGTTATAACTTTATTTTATCATGTTAGTAAATATGAAAAAATACTTATAAAAAATTTAGAATTTTTAAAATATTAATTATTAGTTATTTTGACTTATTGGATGTGAATATGCTTACACTTTTATTCAAGTTCTAATTCTATTTTAGAGTTAATAAAATTATCACAACTTATTTTTAAATAGAGTTTTAATTAATAATTCTAAATTAAATTCTAAATATTTTTAAATGTCAATTTAGTAATATGATAAAAAATAAAAAGTATTTTCAATCGATTCAATTCTTTTTAAAATTGTACTTTTATATATATTAAAATAAAAAAAGCGTTATAATTTAGAGGTCAATTTTTCATTTACGCCTTTTTCCTTTCAATTACTTTGATGATTAAGGCAAACTCCCAGTACTACTCGAGTTTTTTATTTAATATTAAAGCATCATTATAGGGCGTAAGTTTCGTCTCCTTTCATATACTAGTTTTTGTTATCACTGTTGGCCCAAACTAGTTGATAATTACTTAAGAAAAGCAGAGTTCATAAGTGGTGACAAAGTGGCAGCGGAAGTAGGCACTTCTGATGACACTATAAAGAATAACAGAAAAACAAAACATCATAAATTGTTTACACAGTTTGATTTTCCTACGTCTGCGGAACCTAGCTTCATGAGATGAATCCATTATCTTCCAACTCAATAAACAAGTGACATTAGTTCTATTACACCCCGAATAACAACCTCACTTTTGTATCCAAAAACTAGATCTCTCACATCTAAATTCTCCTTTGAAAACTTAGTCGAAAAACCTTACAACAAATAGGAATCTAAACTAAAATTTGCTATTTAAAACTAAAGTAATATAAGTTTTTACCTTTTTGTTAATGGAAACATAATAATTTAAATATAAAGAAATATAAAGTTGTGTTCGTGGTACAAGACAATTGCCTAACCCCAAAATAAAAATTTATTAAAGTTGAGTAACTAAATTGAGTGTAAGATGGCATTGCTTAACCCTAAATTAAATATCGGGTGATGAAAATGAAAACTTTTGTTAATAATAGTGCCCTTATTATAAACTTTTTCTTTAGCGGCAAAAATGAAAAGTTATGAATATTAGTTGACCAACTATATGATTTACCCTTATAATTATGGCGGTTTAAATAAAATCACCAACAAAGTCTTTATTTCATAACCAATTTAATTAAGAAATTATGTTATAAATATTATAAGCTTAACCTACAAATTGGTACTTAAACTATACTAATTTTTTCATCTTGATACTTAAACTTTTTTTTGTCACAAGTGATACCTAGACATTTTTTCCCTTGAGTTGGTACTTCTATTAGTCAAACCAGTAAATCTATTTAAAAGAAAGGATTAACCCACAAATTGGTACCTAAATTATGCCCTTTTCCCCATTTAGGTACAGAATTTTTTTTTTTGTTACAAGTGGTACCTAAACAACTTTTTTTCCCAAGGTGGTACCTCTATTAGTTCAATTGTTAGTCAAACCTTTAAGTCTATTTTTTTTTAAATATAACCAATTAAAATTTTTCATGTGGTAAAAAAAAAGAAAGAAGACAAAACGTATTATTTTCTTTTTTTATATATATTTTGATTTTTACTTTATATATTTTTGGGTTAATATATCTTTTGCCCTTGAATTTGGCCATTTGTACCTAATTGGTACCTATTTTTTTGGATCTAATTGGTGAACTATAGTTCCATTACACACTTTGGTATCTCAATAGTAACATCGTTAAAAATTGCTGACATGACACTAACGACTAATAGCAATGTGACATGTGACAACCTCCGATTTTGGTATGTGGAAAAAATATTTAAAAATTATTAAAATTTTCATGTAGGGAATGAACCGAGACAACATTGTCTAGATACATTTGCACATGAACAACCATTTATCTAGATTTATTATAGAAATATTATTTTGGCAATTTTATATATTTTAATTTTCATAAAATATTATATTTATAAAATATACTTTTTCAATAAGATTTTATAAATATATATAAAATCTTGCATTTTATAAAATATATACAATATATCTGTCAAAATATATAAAATGTATAAAACATTAGATTTTATATAATATCAAATTTTATGTATTTTTAATTTCATAATAATATTAAAATACAATAATTTATGAAAATTTAAAATATAAAATTATTAAAAACATTTTTGAATGAATCTGGACAAAACTTTGTCCAGGTTCAAATGTAGGTGGACAACAAGTTGTTTGGGTTCATTCTAGTGTCAAATAATATTTTTAATATTTTAATAAATTTATATATTTTTAAGTTTTTATAATTTTATATATTTTAAATTTCAAAACAATAATAATATAAAAATCTTACATGTTATAAAAATAAAAAAAGCTAAAAGTATGTCTAGAATGAATCTCGACATATCTAGATTCATATGAACCTAGACAGCAAGTTGTCCATGTTCATTCTATATGGGTAAAATAAATTATTTATAAATTTTATATATTTTTAAATATTTTTCCACTTGTCAAAATATGGCGTTGCCATGTATCACCATACTATTGGTTGATAATGGCATGTCAGCGAATTTTAACGGTGTTACTGTTAAGGTACCAAAGTGTGTGACAGAATTAAAATTTAGGAACTAGTTAGGTCCAAAAATAATTAGATACCAGTTAGGTACAAGTGGACAAATTAAGGGGCAAAAGATATATTAACCCTTTCTTTTTTTCATGCTCTCATATTGTGTTTCTTCTTCAAATGTGAACATTTTGAGTTCCATGGCTTTTGTTAAGATTTTCAAAATGGACCGATAGTCGAATCGATCAAACCATCGGTTTTTGGTTTAATGATTCAATCAATTAAATTCTTAAAAAAATATAAATTAAAAATTAAAAATAGAAAAAATTGATTCAACCAGTCTGTATCAGTTGACGGGTCAATTGGTTCAACCTATCTTTAGACTAGGACCTTGGTCGGTTCACGATCTAACTAGTTCGACTACCCAACCTAGTTCGATTTTGAAAACACTGATTTTGACCAATGAAAGAACCTTTTTGATCTCGTAAGATTGAGCAAATATGCGGTGAAGTTTGAAAACAAAATTCATTGCCAACATCTTGACCATGGAAGTGTGAATTTCGAGCATTAATGTTGGTGTTGTCAAATGTTATAAAGGAAGAAGAAATGAGAGAGAGAGAATGTAAAGAAAAAAGAATTAAAAAGAATTAAAAAAATAGTCTAACAAATTTAAAAAAGAATGGATATAATAACAAAAAATGGCTTTGGTTGAAATGGTAAAGTTAAAAAGTTGAAAGATGATAATGCTTTGGGTTTGAATCCCATAATGCACAAGTTTTAAAATTACCCTCAAAATAATATTTATTGCTTATTAAAGATGAGGGGCTTTTGGAGAATTCATCATTGAGTTGGTGATCCGGTTGAAGGTTACACCAACTCAATAAAACATTTAAAAATAGTAATAGATTTTTAAAGTTTATATGATGTAGCAATCTATTATTGGTTGAAAATTTTTAAACAGATTCAACATTTTGGTGTAAAATGGGGTAATGGAAGAATAGTTTAGGTATTATTTTAGGTACTAAGTTGGAAAAAAGGGTATAATTTACGTATTAATATGTGGGTTTAACCTCTTTTTTTTTTAAATATAGACTTCACGATTTGACTAATAAAAAAGCTAACTTGGAAAGAGATAGTTTAGATTCCACTCTAACAAATAATTTAAGTACCAAGACGAGAAAAATAATATAATTTTAAGTACCAATTTATGAATTAAGTTAATAATATATGTAATTCAGTTTTCCTATACAAACAAATAAACAAATAATTATACTACTATAGATCAAAAGAATGTTGGCAATGTAAAGAACTTTTTTTTTTGTTTTTCAAAATATTTTTGATTAAGGAAAATGCTTTAGATGTTGCAAAATATTAATCCTATGTTATTTTTAGAAATTGACTCGACTATTTTACCATTTTGCCCCTCTAGAAAACAATATAAATAGCAAACAATCTTTTCTCCCATAGCTCGTCTATTTCTTTCAGAGCTTTTGTTTTTTGATTCTGATTCATTTGCGAGAAGAGCAATACTAATTATATTCCACTTTCTTTATTCGGGTATATAAATATTGAAGTATTGTATTAAACTTAAAAAGTAATTTTTACTATATAATTATACTGATTAGGATGAATTTACTTATTATCCAATAGCATATTTGTAAGAAAGAAAATGAAATTAAAAACATATAAATCGATGTGGAAGCCACATAAGTTAGCAAATATTATATACGTAAATTCAATCAATTCATGAAATCCTTTACCTAACTGAGCAAGAAAGTGAGAAAATCAAAGTTGTAATCAGAATCTTAAAGCAGTGTGAACATTAAACAAATAAAAGTTGCTCTGTCCTTTAAAAAGAAAAAGGAAGAAAAGAGAAAAAGGTTGAAGACAAGAAGGAAACAATGATTGAAAGCAATATGATATGGCACACAAAATCTTGCTATTCCAAACATTCTTGTTTTTTTTTTTTTGACTGCTCTTTTATTATCATCCCCAACAAAACAACTATTTAGCAGTCTTTTGAAGGATCCGAGGCAATTATTCTGTGATTATTGAGGCTATGGTGTGAGATCCGAGATTTGCTTTCCCTTACTTTCATGCTAAACTTTCACTTGCATTACAAAGTTAAAGGAAACAGCTTTATGAAATCAATACCCACCATTTTCTTCTTCTTTTTCTTCTAAAGACTGCAAAAGCTCTATTCTGTGGAAACTTTGTCTCCATGCCAATCCCTTTTTCTATCTTCAATCTTTTTTGTTTTCAAATTTCTAGTTTGGGAATTGTTTAAAAAGGACTTATATTGAATAATTTATAATCAAAAGGGCTTAAAATTATCATTATATCACCTAATTACGAAACACCAAGACCGCTGTCTATCCCCTTTAATATCAGCTAGACATGACACGCCTTTTTCGATATTATATTAATTAATAAAGATGTACTGTTAATTAGCACAAATAATTTTGTATGAGTCAAGGATTAAGGTGTGGAAGGTTGTGTTTGGTAAGGCAAAATGAAAGCAAAAAAGGCAAATTGCCTTTGAAAAGTAAGGACATTTTGATTGCTTTTTGGGCATTGATGGGAGTGATAAGATGACCCCTTAAAAGAATACATTTAGATTTAGTGCGCTTAATGCGTTCCTTTTCTACTTTATCTTTATTTTCCTCTTTTCCCTTTGTTGAAACCGATTATCAGTTTAAGGGTTAAATAATTTATTTATTCTATTAATTGTTTTAATTTTATTATACGTTTTTCTCATATCGGTTTATTTTGATATAATGTCTAGAATTATCTATAGTCTCTCTTTAATCCGTAAATAGGAGGATAATGCACTTCAATACACTTGAACTCGCGTCCTTTTATATTGACAACAATATTTATACTAATCGAACTAAGACTCAATCTATAATTTTTGTTAAAATTTTATCTTTCAAGTCTCAAAAAAATCAAAAATCTTTATACCAATTAGATATGGTACTAACTAAAACAAATAAATCTTTAAAGCATAATTAAACATATTCATAGGGACAAAGATCCAATTTTGATTGTCTGACGCCACTATTAATCTAAAATACGAAGATACTTAAAAATACAATACACATTATCACATTATTATTTAGTTAATAATCAAATTAAACAACTTCAGTTTAGGGGTGTTCATTTGGTTAACCGACCGAAATATCATTAACCGAATTAACCGACATTTCAAAATTTTTAACCATTAACCGAATCGATTTTTTTTCCAAAAAATTAATCGACCCCAAATTTTTTCGGTTAATTCGGTCGGTTAACCGAAAATTATATTTTTTAATTTTTGGTTAAAATAAGTATAAAATTAACCAATTAATCGAATTAACCGAATTATTTGTTGTATAAAATTATATGTTTTTATTTTTATTTTTAGTTTTAGATTTTTATTTTTATTTATTAAATTATCTGTAATTTTTATGATTGGGTTGGGTAATTGGGTTGGGTTGGGTACTTGGATTAATATATATTAGATTGAGTATTTGAGTTTATGTTGAATTGGGTTTGAGTGAATAGTGGGCTATTTATATATTATAATTTTATTTATTAATTTTTCGGTTAACCGAAAAAATTCAGTTAACTGACCGGTTTCGAACCGAATTAACCGTTAACCGAAAACTCAAAAAATTATTAACCGACCCCCGACCGAATTAATTCGGTTAACCGACAGATTAACCGAATTTGGTCGGTTAACCGAATTTTGCACACCCCTACTTCAGTTATGTGGGAGAAAAATATATGCAATAAATTTTGAAATCGGGTGGACAGGGATACCAATTTAATTAAAATCTTAAAGAGAGAGAGATGGTTTTTTTGGTAAAAGTGCTATGAAGTTTTTTGTATTAAAAGTTAGATTGAACAAATTAGTCCCTATACGTTAGATCAAAGACCAGACTAGTCATTCTGTTAAAAATTTTATCAATTTCTATTGTTAATTAAAAATTGGCCCTTGTTCCTTCGAATGAGGTACACGAGACATGCCATGTGTAATTATTTGGCTATTCTGTCAGTAATGCAAGTTTTTAACAGTAAAAATAAAAAAAATTAACAGAAAAGACTAATTTTCTCGAACTAATTTATTATTTTTTAAGTAAAAAAAGATAAAATCCAATTTTACTCCTATTTTGTTTTCATTGAGAGAAATATATGGCTATTTTTTGTATGAGAGGTTATCTAACTAACCACTTTTTGGATAAAGCTTAATCTTTTACATAATTTTGTCTCGAAATAAAAAAAAAATTGTATACCACAAGTCAAATAAATTGAATCAAGCAACTTTGGTCTCCAAATATCGTAAAAGGGTTGAAGTAAATCTAAGAAGAAAAGTATCTGAATTTCAGCTTCTTTCATGTTATCTTGTGTTATAATTCACTTTATATATTCATATAAATTTTAATATATTTGTTCATATTATTTAAAAAAAAATTGTGTGTTATATTATACGTTGATAATGACAGTAGGAGTGATCGCAAAGTAATAAGAAAGAAAAAATAAGAATACACAGATTTAACGTGGAAAAATTTTATTGGGAAAAATCATGGGTAGAGGAGGAGAAATTTGCTAATGTTGAAAAACAATAATATAAGAGGGTTAAATAACATGTCTAATAGGAGAAGTATAATCTTATACGGATTCAACTTGTGTGGTAAGATCTGTTTCGCCACTACAGATCCCTAATTTTACCTTTCTATTTTATTTCTTTAACAAGTGAGTTGTACCTCGAACTTTTCAAATCGGATCAAACGGGATTCGGGTCACATAACTCTAACATTGTGCTCATATTATTTTGATATAGTGTATGTATTTTACTTATTTCTTATGTTAATATCATGTATTTATTTGATATCTAAAACATCAAATAAGTAAGAAAAAGGGAAAATTTTAAAAAAAGAAAGTGAATTTTCTCAAAAGGTTACTGTAACAAGCTTGATAAAGTTGATTAAAGAGAAAGAAAAGCATGTTTGAATAGTGCCTTAAAGTTTTAAAGATTTAAAAAGAAGAGAGAGAAAATAAAAAGAGTTATTAGAAATTTTGTTGAAACTATTGAGAAAAAATGTGCTCAAAGATGCTGAATGACACTTGGTAGTGTCAACTGTAGACTACTACTGAGATGGTTAAAAATTTACATTATTTGGTTTGATAATTTAATGAAAAAATCTTTGGACTTGGTTATATGTTGTTATATTAAAGTTACTTTGGTCCACCTACAGAAACCAATCCTTGGCGTTTAAAGATTTAATTGGATTCGTGTGAATCAATTAAGTCCTTGGAATGTGGAAATGTGATTGAGATAGTGCTGCTGATTTTGGAGGGCATATCTTCGAGTGATTTTATTTTGATTGTTATTGATGTAATAGCTATTTTCAAAGAGTTATTTTGTATTCACTTAAATTTTATGTTAGCAAGCTGAAATTGATATATGCTTGAGGCTTGTATAGGTTATGTAACGAGAGCTTATTGAGTGCATTCTAATTTTTTCATTAAGGAATTGTTTTTATGAGAAAGTGCAAACTGAATTGTAAAGTGTTTACTGCCCAAGTTCTCTGGGGGAGGATTTGGAGGTGAATGTTCTCGTCTTTAGGTACAAAAATGATATATCTATACTTGAGGAGTGATAGAGTGTGAAATACTTGTTGTATTCGTGATAAAAGATAGTGAAATTACTCACAGAGTTAGGTTCCGCAGACGTAGGAAAATCGAACTGTGTAAACAAACCTTGGTGTTATTCCTGTTTTGTTTGCACAGTTTTTTACAGTGCCAAGTAGTAATGGCCATTGCAATCTAGCACTTCTTGCATTTTTTATTTTGAGAAAACAAGCGACTTAAGGTAGCAACAGAAGCTACAAAGTTTTACCAGCTGATGATTAAAATAATTAAAATATATAATATTAAAAAATATATTAAATTATGCTATTAGTCTCTATATTTTTAAAAATTGTGGATTTAGTCCCTGTGCTTTAATTTGGTCATTTTTAGGCTATGTTTGATAAATTAAAAATTAAGTTATGAAAAAATGAGTGTTGAAAAAATAAGTATAGAATTTAAGTTATAAAATATGTTTGATATTTTATTTAAAATTAAATACTGAATATAATTAGATTGTTTGATAAATGGTAATACAATGTTAAATGAAATAAAATAAAATAAATCATTGAATTTATTCTATATTAAGTGATTAGTAGGTCTCTATCTACTAATAATTTTCTACACTTTTTGTAGAAAAAAATTCTATCTAGTAATTTTCATTGTCGATTATCAAGTATATTAAAAAAATTTAAGTTTGCTGAAAATATTAATTTCCAATTGATTGAATTTTGAATTTTAAAATATCAATCCTCATCAAACTATAATTGTTAGATTCATTCAGTTAAGTTATGATTTTTTAAAATACAAACATATTATCATATGTGCATTGTTATGTCACCTTATTATTTCCACATATTACTTGTTAAAACTTTAGTTAACGGTTAACAACTATCACTTGCGTCAAGAATAAAATTGCAAAATTCAAAAAGCACAAGGACTTAGAATGATATAGTAGGAGAATATGGACTTAATCTATAGTTGTATGCATAATACAGGACTAGTAATTATATTAAATAAATGGATTTAACTACTACTGTTTGAGCTAAGACTAAAATTTTAAAATTCAAAAAGTACAAACACTAAAATTGATAAATTCGAAAAGTACAGGAACTAAATTGATCAAATTAAGCACATGGATTAAATCCACAATTTTTACAAAGTACAAAGACTAATAGCACAATGTAAACTAAAAAAATACAATTAAAATGCACTAATTTGTAAAAATATATAACACATATTATTAACATATTAAAATTTATATGTTAAATTTTGGTATTAGTCCTTGTGCTTTATGAAAGTTGTGGATTTAGTCCATGTCGAATTGATCCAAATTTATTTTTAGTCTTTGTACATTTTGAATTTAGAAATTTTATTTTAGTCCCAAATGATAGTAGTTAAATCCATTCGGTTAAATTCAATTGCTAGTCTTATACTTTGTGTATAATTGTATATTTAGTCCATATTCTCCAATTGGATCATTCTAAGTCCTTATACTTTTCGAATTTTGAAATTTTAGTCATGACGCAAATGAGAGTCATTAATCTATTAACCGAGTTTCTAGTGAGTAACATATTGAAATAACAAGCTAACATAATATTAGACATATGATAATATGTTTGCCCTATAACATTAAACATATGATAATATGTTTGCCTTATCATATATTGAAAATAAAAGAACTTAAAGAATTTAATAGTTATCATTTGGTGAGGACTGTATTTTAAAATTTGAAAATTATAGGGACTAAAAATGATCAAATTAAAGTACAAGGACTAAATCCATAATTTTCCTAAAAAGTAGGGACTAATAGTAGAATTTAACTAAATTTATATAAGTCTAAAATATTTTAGATATAATATAATATTGTTAATTGGAGACGAATTCGACGTTCATAAGGAAAGATGCTTTTAACTACTTTAAGGGTCACTTTTTTGTTGTTGGTATTTTCCATGTCTGTTTGTATGGTTTATGTTTGGGTTTCGTGGTTGCCCTTTCAATAATATCGTCTTTAAGATTTGAACCTGCATTCTTTTCTTGAGAAATACAATGTGTTTTACCAATGCAACCAATACTAGTTTGTACTTTAAGAATCACTTTGATTGTGCCTAGGGAAGCTAGGAAATAAGAGCCAACATATCAATTTTGTTGGAAAAACCAGTTTGAAAAACAATGAAATAGTGCACAATGCAATTTTAAAATTTTATTTTTGAGATAGACTAGCTATGATGTTTATAGCAATAAACCTTTTTACTTTGATCGTACCTGTGTTTTGTACGAGGCGGACTAAATTGTTCCCGACTTTCGACCACTTGATCGTCTCTACTATTCATGATCTTGGTTTGCTAAAGTGTGGACCCTATATGCAAATCGAAAAAACTTTATGTGAAACTTTTAAGCAAAAAACTAAAAGATGAATTCCTTTTAAAAGATATAATTTACTTGAAAAATAATTTTTCTATATTTTGACAAAATATTGACATATGTATATTGTATATTTGACCTAGCCCTTAGTCTCTCTACATATAGAGAGAATAACAAATGTTTTGGTAGAACAAGAGGAACTTGAATAATAATATTTAAAGAAGAAAATACGGCTCTTATAAGGAGTACACTATAGGGGAGCGACGATAACCCCCTTTTGAGATTAGGGTTTGCTGCCCCTTGTTGTTAAACAAGGCTTGTTAGGTCTTGTCATGCATTGGGTCAATTGTATGTGTTATCTAGTTTTTAAACCAACTCATATAATTTATCCAGTCCCTGTATAACTATTTTTCTATGGTGAAAATATTATTTATTATTTTAATTAACTAAAAAATTAAATTATTTTTTCAACTCAATTCTATCTATTAAATTTATGACGACTTCACCGTACTAGAATGTATGAACAAATTAATTTAATTAAATTGTTCTCGTGAAACTACAATGACTTAATTAACTTAATTTTTACTTTATACTTCAGTTATTTAATTTTAGATTAATTAAATAATAATTCAAAAATATAAATTAATTCCCGAGTCATTCTTATTTATGGTGAGAAAACACATTTACTGCGGATACCTCCTTGACCAAAATTGACCAAGTTCTCCGGCCAGTCAACAAATCAGCCAGCAAAGAAGTCCGCTCCCTGGGGACGGTTACCGATCTCCCATCTCTCGTCTCGGTTTGGAGGTAAACCATGTGGGAATTCCTCATTCGAGTGAGCCATTTCCAACTCTCTGAGTCATTCTCAAGGTCGAAATTGTGTCCACGCTTACCACACCAATTGTTGAATGTTTGTTTCTCTCTGTCTAACCAACATTAAGCTGTTCGAAAGATTGGTACTTTTCCTTGCCATAAGGATCTGTTATAAGCTTTACTTAGCTTGGGCAGATATTCTTGGGAAGGTTTCGTGCTCACAGGGTGATAATAAGCACCCCGATGGGTTTAATGTCAGTTAGACAGAGAGAAATAAACACTCAACATATCTTTTGCATAAAAAAATAGTAAAATATACACATAATAAGATTTAAACCCATACTTTTAAAGTTTTCATCATTTAAACTTAACCATTTATTTATATCAATTTTTATAAATATATTCGTGATATGATTTTATTAGTAGTTGTATCGTAACCTAATATAATAAACATAAATAAATTCCCCAAAACAACAATTAAAGTACATATTTATATATTAACATCATCAAAGATACATAATTATACAATAATTATAACTTAATTTGTCATTCCAATCCACCCCCACCCCTTTCACTGTATACCCACGTTAGTTTGTTTCTTTTCTATTTTTATCCTTGTTCTATCCCTCCCCACAAAAAAAAAAAAAGGAAAACAAAATAATTTGCCTCATCTATGGAATCTGTCAATTAGTCCTCAAAGTTCCTGAACTGATCTGAAAACGATTAGCTTATCAACATATTCCCGAATTCCAATATCATCACCTGCACTATAATCTTCAAGTGCAATCTTCAAATCTAGAGAGATTGATGAGTTTTTGTGCTCCATTTCATCTGTTTCCTTAATCTCATCTTCTGTTTCACAAACCTTTGTCCTTTTTCTTGAAGAACTACCACCTCTTGACAATGCATTCAAGCTTTTGCAGCTGAAAATGATGATTGCATCTTTAACACCAACTGTTTCATCATCTGAAATGCTTATTCTCCCATTTTCAATTGCTTGTTTCATGGCTTCCATGGAACAATAATCAAGCTGTTCCATGTCTTCCATTAAGAGCACCCTGTGAGGATTCTCATTCAATGCCTCACCCAATCTCTCAACATAATTGCTGCCCCACTTGTCCCTCTTTCGTTTGTTGTTGGATTCTTCAATCAAATCTGCAGTTTTCGATATGGAAGAGATGGTGACCATGTTGTTTTGAGAACCGAAAATGCATCTACCCAACTCTCTGGCAATCTTCTTCTTGGCTTCATGGTCAGCTCCTAAGAAAAACAACCAAGTTTCTTCTTTGGTTTCTCCCCTGTTTAACCAGCTTTTGACTTTTCTCGTCCCCGACCTGCATTCAAGTATGGTGCTAACGATTTCAGGAACCAGATCCTTGTGCCGTGGAACCTTTCTCTCTAATGCACTGCATAGAATGTTCATGTTTTCAGCATTCCGAATCTTGAACTGGTTAAGGCCATCAATGTCAACCTCAGTTGCCTCACTTGAAGAAGCTGAGTTGGGGCTGGAGTTGGGGTTTGAGAGGAGGTCTGGTTTAGGATCAAATCCCAATGGGACTCCATAGCCCAATTCATCTGTGTGTTCGGATTCGGATATCCAAAACTGATGCTCTTTCTGTACATCCCGTATATTGACTGAATCCTATAGATAACAAAACATATATTAGATATTTATCACAATCATGATGAACATGATTTAATCGAAAAACGCAACCTCGACAGCAATTTAAATATAGAACAGATACCTTATGATGGAGAGGGTTTATTTTGGCTTCTTGGAGCCATGAAGGCAGACTTGAACTAGGAGAGACAATTGCAGTACTGATGAAATCCTTATTTCGGAGACTGCTGCTTGCAGTGCTTTGATCAGCTTCCTTGTCAAAGTTGAGCAATCTATGAGTTAAGGGAGTCTGGTTCTTATTTACCCCTACAGCTTCATCTACTGGCAAACTGCAAATGAGGGGAAAAAACATGTAAAGAGAGGAGAAAAAGAAAGATAAAACAATTCATCCAAGTACACTCAATATTTTTCTTAAAAGTGTTAGCTACTGGATTTACCTGTCAGCAAGATTGAGACAGAGGCTTAAGCTGCTGTCAGCTGAAATTGCAAGAGGATGAAGTTCCCAAATTGTCTCAAGAGAAGGATAGCCTGTTTTACACTTGATGTAAGTTTGAAAACTTGAAATTCCCAAAAGAAAAAACTTCCCACTGTCTCTAATGCCACACACTAATCTCTTAATCTCCATGATAATGTGTTCCACTGGGCAGTAATAGTTTCTTCTTTGCTCCCCATTGTTAGACCAAAACTCTGAAATCCATTTGAGATCACCCAAATATAAAACAACCCCTCTTCCTATATAATTCTTCACTAGGCACTTAAGCTCTACAAGTTTCTGCTCCACTTCATCTTTAGCAAGATTTCTCAATGAAAAAAGTGGAAGCTTGATAAATTGCAGATATCTTAAATCCCCAGAAACTTGGCCTTTCTCAAACTTATCCATCACCCCTTTAACGACACTCTCGGCACTGCCTACACACTCCCCTATAATCACTGTGTTTCTCCTTTTGTTCACAATTGTGTTCAAAACATTTGACATGTTTTGGTTCCTATGTTGATCTGCTGGTTTGCTTAGTGAAGACCCAAACAAGAACTGGGAATTTGACACATTAGGACCAACAACTTGGGGCTTGGAAATGGGATTTTCCTTAGTAGAGGGAACTTGGGAACATATCTCTAAGGAAACTGTTTGTTCTAGTTTGGTTTTAACTTGTGGGCTGGAGAAACCAGCTTCCCTCATTACCCTACTGACACTAGGATCATCTAAAATGGAGATTATGAGATGTTGTAACTCTATTTTGAGAGCTAAAATGGGTTGTTGTTGGTTCTCAATGGTTCCTCGGCGTTGATGAGCCTGAGCTCGCTTAAAGGCGGCAACCAAGGCGTTGGAAAGGGAAGGATGATGATGATGGGGGCTTTGAGGGCCTAACAAAGGGTTAGAAGTGAATGCAGGGAGACGATTTAGTGCGACATTGAAACAAAGCTCGAGAGCTCTGAACTGAAGAGGGTGAGAGTGAGATTGAAGACAAGCTCGTCGAAGAAGGCCATTAGGGGATGCAAGCAAAGCACTTGCGACATGAAGGGGAGTGACTTGGGCGTGCCCTCGCCGTCTAGCAAGCCCAATTGATTGCTTCACCATGTTCGAAGCCTCAGCTGTTAACGTTTGCTGCACACTGCAAACTCCTGCCCTCATCTTTTCACTGTTTAAGATAAGATCAAACAACGAAAACTTGGAAAATTTTTGGGAGTAAAGTCAACAAAATCAGAGACTTAGAGGTTCAAGCTCGGTAGGTTTCATTTGGATTGCAAGCAAAACTATGCTTGAGAGAACTATATCATTTGGTAGCAGAATAGGGCAGTGGTAATCAAGGCTTATATATATATTTGAAAAGGAGGAAGGTAATGCAGAATGTTATAAGAAGTGGGGTTTATGCTTTTCTTGTAAGTGAGGCAAAATTTTGGTCTATGTATGTGAAAGTGGTTTGCATGTGATTTTCACCTTTGCCTTTTTTCTTTGTCTCTTGATATACATAAAGCTAAAGCTACTTAGTTAAAATTAAAAGTAGGAAGCTTTAATACTCAATTTTCTTTTTCTTTTCTATATTTTTGAAGCACTATATGCTTTATTTTAGACAAATCAATGGAATAAGCACTTTTGATTTTGTCTTTTGTATAATTGAATCAATAGATCAGGTTCTGCACTTTGGTGCCAACACCATCCTTCTCTTACATCATTTATGTTTTATAAATTTAAAAATCTTGGAGTAAAGAAAAGAAATGGGTGAAATACGAGGGAAGGAAAAGAAGAGCCGACTGTGTGTCGGTTTAAAGGGAATTGGGAGCTGTAGTGTGTTACCTCTTTTTCCTTATTTATTTATTTATTTCCTTCTATTCTCTATCTCTCTTCCTCATGAAGAGGGCTAATGCTAATTGGAGATTGATTATGAGTTATATATCCATCACACATTCAACTTATTATGTCTTGACTTGATTGACTTGGATATTGTTACTGTTAAAGATTGTGTGATCCGAATTCGGTCAGTTGTTGAAGAAATAAATACAGTGACAAAATCGGCTACGGCCTCGGGCCATTGAATCCGTATAGAACTGTTCTTCTTCTATTTGACTTTAATTAGAATAATGTTTTTTTAACCCCTTAAATAGATGTAGCCGGAACTCCTTTTGTATCATTCGTTTTTCAATATTAGTGAATTTCTTCTCTTCTGCCCATGAGTTTCCCTCGAAAGAGTTTCATGTAAAATCTATATATTTTTTTCTTATTGCTTTGCGATCGTTCTACTGTCATTATCGACGTTTATTATTATAGTTACCAATACAGGAGGACGTGAGTTCGAATGTGTTGAAGCGCATTATTCTCCTATTTAGCAAATAGTAAATTGTTAAAAAAAATTCTACTAAAAATATAAATTTAGTAGATAGTAGTGAGTAGGGTTGTATCCATAGATTACTGATAATTTTATTTCTTAAATAATAATAAGCAAAGTAAGGATGATGGGGTTTAGAAAATTGAAAACTAAAATTAAAATTTAAAACATAGTAAACATGGCCATAATCAAAATTAAAAGAAAATCAGTAAGATAAAGTTCTAACTAAAGGTAAATTCTTCGTTTGATTAACTAATTTGATCATCGATGCAAAGATATCTTTAATAAATTAGTTATAATTGTCAACGTCAAAACTAGCAATCAATCCGTCCTTTACGTTGTTGATAGCTAATAGGGAACTCATTGAAATTATTCCCCTTATCAATAAACAACCTTATAACTTCACACTTACGATTTAGCTTACCAATAGCATTAAAAACGAGAGAAACCTAATTCTAACAAAAATACAAACAAGTAGAATTTATTTAGATTAGATCACATCTCCACACAACATAAATCGCATATTTAACTTATATCTAATTATGTTGTTTTTCACAAGCATTAGAATCAACTAAATTATTACGAATTATTTAACTATTTTAATTGATAAGACAAATATTCCAAGTTATAAAATACGGACCCTATATTCAACAAACTTGAATATTTGTATTTAAAACAAAATATATGAAAATAAAACAATAATAACCTAAAATATATGAATTATGAGTAGTTGCCATTACTTCACATTAAAATCTTTCAATTTAAAAGGTTATATAAATAATATAAGTAAAATAATTAAAAATAATATATTCAAAAATTAATAATTAAAGTTAAAAATAACATGTTATATTAAATTATTGTAAGAAATAAAAATTTAAAGAAATTTAAATTATAAATGAATGCTCCTTTTAAAAAATTACTTAAAATGAATTATTTTAAATACTTTGAGGTATATTTTACGATCTATGATTAGGATTAGTGGTTACCTCTTCAAATAATATTATCTCCAATGTTTGAATTACATTCTCTCCTTGGTAGTACAATATATCTTACTATTATACCTAACCGCTTATTGATGCTTAAAAGAATTTTAAATAAAATTATTTCGGTTGAAGAGTAATTTTAAAATATAAAGTAAATATTTATAATATTCATTCTTAAAAACATGTTAAATTGAACTGTATATTGATTAAGACATGGTTCAACCAGCAATGTTTGGTGTAATGTTAATACACATTCCACACTCAGGTACAAAATTCTAAGTTTAAATTTTAAAAATAATATTAGTGACAGAAGTAATCACGAATTTAAAAAAAAAAAAAATTTATTATTTCTCGCATCATATTAAATCAATATATTCTAGAACTAGGAAAGTACAAAAAAAAAAAAGAAAAAGAAAAAAGAAAAAAATTGAACAATAAAAAAAAAAGGTAAATAAAAATAGGAGATAACTAATTTAAACAAAATGATCAAAAGCACCAGAAGCCTTGTTTTGCCAAAGAAAGTCAATCAACTCCTTAAGCACATCTGTTACTATCTATCTGCATACTATCTTTTCCAACAGAAAATATTTTAGCTAAACAATCAATGACTTGATTTCTCTCCTTAGGAATATGCCTAAGCACCCAATGTTTCTTGCACTGTAACATCAGTTGAATTCGTCGAAGCAAAGCCGAACTAATGTTCTCTGCCTCTATCAAACCATAATCTTTTACGTTGCATTTATTATAGTGAAATTTCATAACTTTAATTTAGGCTAATACGTAAGGGTAATGCCAATTATATCATAATTAATTTAAATTAATATATCAAAAAATCCTCAAACTATTACATTATATTTAAACAAGTTCTTATACTTATTTTGTAATTAAATAATCCTCCAATCTATGATTTTTACTCAATAAAACCCTTAATTTTAATTAAAGTAATTATTTATCCTTTTCATTTATTTTCATATATGTCATAATTTTATTAGTTACAAAAATTAATTTTGTAATGGTATTATGGTGTATTTGTTAATGGTGTTTTGGCTTGTATAAGCTTTGGAAATGTAACGCCCCAATTTTCGGGAATTCTGTGAATGTTGGCATAGGTTTAATTATGTTAGTGGGCCTCTAGAAAGCCCAAGCTTAAGATAGAACCCGGCAATTTTAGTTAATTTTTGTTCCATAAGAAAAATGGGGTGAAATGATGAAATAGGACCTATGTGAAAATGTTTGAAAATGCTATAGGCTAAATTGAAGTGGCCAAATAAATAGGAGTGCAAAATAGGAGGATTTGCATGACAAACCTCCCATTTTACATGAAGTGGCCAACCATCATGTTGTTGTAGATAAAATGTACACTTGATATCCATAATTTATGGTACAAATTGATACAAATTGATAATAGGTTAGGTAAATGTTCCATGATAATGGGTTAGGTAAATGTTTCATGATAATAGGTTATGTAAATGTTCCATGATAATGGGTTAGGTAAATGTTTCATGATAAGAATATCATGTCTTTTGTATTAAAGAATTAAATGGATGAAATATGAAGTTTTATTAAAAGAAAAGGGTGAAAAGAACAAAGTTTTGTCCATCTTTGTTCATCATAGCTGAAAGTTAGAGAAGAGAAAGGAGAGGAGAAAGCTCTTGAGTATTCGGTCATTAGGAGGAGGAAAATTGAAGGTAAGTTCTTGGTACCTTGCTTCTATTTTGAGGTTCATGAGTTCTTCTTGATTCTACCTTAACTCTTGAAGTATATTTTGATTTTTAGTTGTGTTGTGAGCATTTAGTCATGAATTAAAATGAAGGAAATGGTTGTTGTTTCATGTTCTTTTGATGAAAAATGGAAGATATGTGAAGTTGAGCCAAACAAATGAGCATGCATGTGCCTTAGATGCTAAAGGAAAAATCAGCTAACATGTGCTTTAAAATGATGAAATGGAGATTATGCTTAAGTAAAAATCATAGATATGTGATGATTGATTGGTGATATACATGTTTAAATAACATGCATGCAAGATAGGTGTATGAAAGAGTGATTTGGTAATAAATCTGCTTGGGACAGCAGCAGTAACGTGACTTTGGAAAATCACCATAAATTGTGGGAGATGAATTAGAAGCTGAATAAATTATGTAATTAAAGCTTATTGAGTCTAGTTTCTAATGAAATAAACAAGAACATATTTTGAATTCTGTACAATGAGAAATTTGATTCGTAATGAAGGGTGGTCAGATTAGTCAAACAGTGAAACATGGGAAAATTTGAGAAAATTCTGGTATTGATTGGCTAAACCAAAAATTCTGAAAATTTTATGGATAGAAGATATATGAGTCTATTTTCAGGGAAAATTAACGGAACTTGATTTGGAGTTTCGTAGCTCCAGTTATAAATGATTTAGTGACTGTTGCTCAGGAAGACAGCTTGCAGTGAAATTATGATTATGTGGTAAACATTGACAAAAATTTGTTAATGAGTTGCTTATTGATTTCTTATAAGCTTACTATGATATGTAGGTGTGGTTGACCGAATATTATAAGGGGTTAATACGTAGTTCGTATTTGAATAGTTAGATTAATGTGTTAGTAATCCAATTGTAGGCGGTTCGTGTGTGGATCTCAAAAGATATCGTCGCAAATGCATAAGCGTGTGTAACTAACACCCTCTTTCTTAGTCTAGATCGGCAAAAGTCGAAAAGCCGAAATGTCGAAAACCGATATTTTGTAGATTTTCGAGTGTGCAAATGCTCGTGAGGTAAATCTATTAATGTTTTGGTAAGCTGCAATGTTTGGACCGCAAAGTGCATGATTTACGTGCCCTCGATATTTTTGGGCTTAATGGGCCAAAATTGGAATGATGGGCCAATCTGCCCAATTAGGTAAGAACCCTCGGTATGTGATTCTGTTAGTACGTGAAAAGTAGGAATATGATTGAAAAACCCTAAAATAGATAAATTACTGAAATACCTTTAAAAGTGGAAAATTTACGTTTACCCTAAGAGATAAATTACCAAATACCCTAGGGTTAAATTGACCTAAATGCATGTTTGATTTGTTGTTATTTACTGCATGCCATGATGTTATTATCTGATGCATGGACTGGGATATTGACGGAGGAAGTATCTGAAAGTGGCTTGTCCACGTCTTGGAGGCTTTGCCTCAATTTATCGATAATCGAGCAACAAGGTCAAGCAATCGTGGAGTGTTAATGGGTGGGTTGAGCTATTCCCACATGGAGTGTATGGCTGGTACGGGTGGAGTGTAGTGGTTGGTGGGTTGAGTAGTCTCCCAAATGGGCTTGCATATGTTTACCGATGTTGCATGTATTTTGAAATGGGCCTATGGGCCATCATCATTATCTGAATAAGGGCTAAGGCCCGGTTTATTGTAATCAAAAGGGCTCGCCCAAGACCATCATTACTGAATGGGCTTAGGCCCAATGGGCTTGAGCTGACTTGGACTTTGAAGGAGTTTTCCTTACACACGAGTTTCCCCAAACTCACCCTTTTATTTTCATCCACGCAGAAATCCCCAACTATAGTGGGCTTGGAGCTGTGAGAGAATTTGGAGTGGCCACCCGTTCTGAAAGTTTGATTTTCTTCTGGTGAACTGGACATCCTTTTAATTACGTTTGAGGTTTTGGGCTTTTAAATGTAATAAGGCCGCTTATTTATTTTTGATGGTTTTTAATATGTATTACTAAGATAGGTAATACTTATTTTAACTGTTGAAATTGGATAGCTTTAGGGCGCGTTTTCAAAAACAACAGTTGATTTCAAAATAAAACGACAACAAGCAAAGCTTCCGCAATGAAAGTATTTTCCAAAAATTAATCACTTTTCCTAAAAATGACTTAATCGAATCGGTTTCCTAGAAATATCCATGACGTTAAGGTGTGGCAATGGCGGTATGCATGTCTAGGATTGGATCCGAAGGGAGCTTGGTACTTAAGCAGTCCGATGCACTCACCACCTCTTTTCTGATTTCCTACCTGGTGCACAGCTTCCATTCACTTTAACCCTTAATGAATTAATCTTTTGAACATCAAGTACGATTTTCTGGACTTAGAATGGAAATTTTTTTTTTACGTTTTTGATGTGGCATGCCGGATCCAGCTATAACTTCTGGGCCGGGTTAGGGGTGCTATAGGAAAGCTATGTTGTTTTGGTACACTTTGATGCCTTACCAATTTGTGTTGTTTTGGTAACTTTAAAGTGATTGTTTATAAGATTCTTTTAGCATGTTGATGATGGTTTGAAAATGGTTACTTGTGACATGTTTAGTTTATATTTGAACTAGGTTATTATGTATGGATATATTAACATGTATAGAATGTTTTGTAATGGTAATTAACGAGTGTGTAAATGTGTAAATGGTAAGAGGGGGAGAGGGAGAGAGAATCAGAGTAGGGGAGGGATGGTGGGGAAGAGGGAGAGGGATGGGAGGGGAATGGAAAATCGTAGTTTGGTTAAGTTTGTAACGGAACTGTAACGAAAAATGGTTGGTAGTGCCTGTTTTGTTATTTTTTGAAGGTTGAGTGACTGAATTAAAACTTGAGTGGCTGTTTTGTCAGTTACCTCAAAGTTGAGTGAATGTTGGTGTAATTTACCCTAAAAATAAATAACTAACTAAATAAGAGAAGCAATTTCTACGAGGACAATTTAATAAAATATGCTTTTAGGTAGTTTTACATTTCATTAATCAAATATCAAAATCTTACCTCATAGCCGAATGAACCAAATAAGATAATGTAACATACTCAATAGTATACTTAATAATCTTAAATTCTAGTAATTCTATTACCAAAAGTCATAGCGGCCCTAATAGAATAATAATTGAAAAAACTAAAATGGAATATGGAATATGACACAAGATAGGAAGGATAATACTAACACAACATGAAAATACAAATTTGATAAAAAAAATGGATAAGGTAAATTATTATCATGAAAAATTTATCTAAATATATAACATTTTAAACACAATTGTAGTATAAAATGGAGAAATTATTTTATGGACCATTCCCACTACATCATCTATGGTACTTTCCAATAATGTAATGACATTTCAATAATTTTTTTCATGTCATTAATATATAATTTTGGTAATTTTTTTTACCTCGAATCAGAATTCTAAACTCCAAACTCAAAATCTTGAATTCAAATCTTAAATCCTAAATTTCTCGAACTCAAGGTTTTAAGTTTGGGTTTAGGGTTTATGGTAAAAAAATTACTAAAATTATGTGTTAATGATATGAAAAAATTGTTGAAATATCATTAAATAATTGAAAATGGACCATAAATGATATGGTGGAAATGGTTCATAAAATAATTTCTTAAAAAATATATATACAAGACTAATATAGGGGTTTGACTCGAGAAAAAAAGAAAGAAAGAAAGAAAGAAAAGAAACTAACATAGAGGTGAACCCAACGGGAGAGACCTTGGCCCCTTAAATTAAATGATGAAAATTTTTTAATCCTCTATAAATTTACTAATTAAATTTAAGTCTTTTATTATAATATTTTTACTTTTTCCCCAATAATTTATATTTTTATCTCATTCCTTAACAATAAATTAATAAATTTTCGATGTGGTCCTCGAATTTTGAGATCTCAAATTTAAGTATCATTATGTGTAAATCATGTATGAGTTTTTTTTATAAATTTTATTCTAATCTAAATTTGGATATATTCTAATTATCGATTCTGTTTGGATGTTATTTTAATAGTTGGTTTTAATCATTGTTATCCAAATATGTATTGTTTGTAAATTGTGATTGTACTTATAACTTAAAATCTATATATTAGAAAGAGTACTTTTATAATTAAAAAAATATATTAATTTTATTATTAAAATTTTAATTTAAATCGAACAAGTCCATTTTAAAATTTACCTTATTCAAATTCAATATAGATTGATTTAACTGAAAATTCGATTTCGCTCCAAAGAATAACCAACTCTAGAATCTAAATGCAAGAATGCTGAAATATTTTGTAAATTAATAAATTTGTTTACAACTGTCCAAAAAGGAGCATATATATAATCTTTGGACTGCTCACATTGTTATCATTGGCCTTTATTTTCTTATAGAACTCAATTTTCTGAGCTCCAACATCCACCAACTTGACCTCACTTTAACGTCTTTTATCGATTCTTAATATGCCTAATTTTGTTGTTATTACATATAGATACACATATAAATCCTAGGCATGAAAAGATTGCAAGTACCATATTTGACACTGCATACAAAGAGAGTTCAAAGGCATGGAGTTGGCATTGCTGGTGGTGAAGATGAGTGGAACATGCTTGTTGATTGGGTTGATTGGAATGGTGATTCAGCTGTTTGATTCGATGATTTGGCAGCCCCAAAGGCTCCGTGCCAAGCTCCGAAAGCAGGGCATCCAGGGTCCCCCTCCTACATTTTTGCTTGGTAATACACTTGACATCAAGAAGGCACAATCTCAGTCCTCAGTTTTGGCCCAACAACACATTACCCACAACAATTCCTCTACTGTCTTCCCTTTCTTCCATCAATGGATACAGCAATATGGTATTTTCATTTCTTATTTTGCTATATATATATATATATTGGCACCGATGTATATATATATATCAAGAAAATTGTAGAAATTATTTGTACTTGTATCAAGCACAGTACGAAGTAACGTTGGAAACCTTTTTATTTTCAGGCCCAACCTTTTTGTTTTCGCTTGGCAACATACAGATTTTACACATAACAGATGCTGATTTGGTGAAGGAAATAATTACATGCACTTCAATGGACTTGGGAAATCCCACCTATCAACAGAAGGAACGAGGCCCTCTTCTTGGCAAAGGCATTTTAACTTCAAATGGTGCCTTATGGGCTCATCAAAGGAAAATCATTGCTCCTGAATTATACATGGACAAGGTCAAGGTATGTCTATTAATTATCCATGGATCAATTCTAAATTTATTACCATGTTCATTACATTATGTTGTCGGGACTTTGGCGTCTTCCATGTGTTTGTAGGGTATGACACACCTTATGGCAGAGTGCTCAGTTATGGTGGTGAAGGGATGGAAGAGCAAAATAGATAGCCATGGTGGAGCAGCAGACATAAAAGTTGACGATTGTTTAAGAAGGTTTACAAGGGATGTTATCTCAAGGGCTTGTTTTGGAAGCAATTATTCCAAAGGAGAAGAGATTTTCTTCAAAATTAGAGCTCTACAAGAAGCCATGTCTAAAAAAGTTTTATCTAATGGCTTCCCTGGAATGAGGTTTGGTTCAATTCGATTCGGTTTTCTTTTCCTTTGTTGAATTGGAATCTGATAGAAATGAGTGGATTTGGAATTTTCAGGTATCTTCCGACGAAGAGCAATAGGGAAATATGGAGATTGGAGAAAGAAGTTCGAGCATTGATATTGAAAACTGTATATGAAACCAAGGATGAAACATCAAAGGAAGATCTGTTACAAATGATTCTGAAAGGTGCTGAAAGCAGTGATTTAGGCCCTGATGCAACTGATAACTTCATTGTTGACAACTGCAAGAACATATATTTTGCTGGGTATGAAACAACTGCCATTACAGCTGCTTGGACCTTGTTCCTTCTAGCACTCAACCCTGATTGGCAAGACAAAGTTCGTGCCGAGGTTGTTCAAATTTGTGAGGGCAAAATACCAGATGCCGATATGATCCGGAGGATGAAAACAGTAAGCACAACCTTCATTTTTCTTATATATGAGGCAGTAACATGTCCTGAAATTAACTATGTTTGAATGGATGGCAGCTGACAATGGTGATCAATGAGACGCTAAGGCTATATCCTCCAGGAGCTATTATATCGAGGGAGGCCTTAGAAGATATGAAATTTGGAAAACTTGATGTGCCCAAAGGAGTGAATATTTGGTTAATGCCGGTGACACTTCACCAAGACCCTGAAATATGGGGACCTGATGCTCATAAATTCAACCCTGAAAGGTTTGCCAATGGTGTCAGTGGCGCCTGCAAGTTCCCTCATGTGTATTTGCCTTTTGGATTCGGACCGCATACATGTTTGGGGCAGCATTTTGCCTTGGCCGAACTCAAGCTACTTCTTGCCCTTGCTTTGTCAAATTTCACTTTTTCTCCCTCACCAAACTATAGGCACTGCCCATCTTTGAGTTTGATTATTGAACCTAAATATGGAGTCAATCTCATTGTTAGGAGGCTTTG
Organism: Gossypium arboreum; assembly: GCF_025698485.1. Lineage (NCBI taxonomy): Eukaryota > Viridiplantae > Streptophyta > Magnoliopsida > Malvales > Malvaceae > Gossypium > Gossypium arboreum. Next base: position 3,388,108 of record NC_069073.1, on the reverse strand, counting down.
ACTTATCTATCACAACTACTCTAATAATTTCTTCAATACTTTCTAAGTTTATGTCCAAGAAGATACAATGAAATAAAAATATATTCCTTTCATTTCAAATTTTGTTGTGTGTCTTCTCGATAAGGGGAATAGAGCATTTATATATACAGTTATTGTTCATCGAAATGACATCCTAGGTAGACTTCGTGCACACCAACACATATGCTGCTCTAAACTTAACATGTGTTTATTATACCACGCACTTGACTTTGCATCCTCTTCCTTTGAACCCCTAGCAACACACATGCGAACCTAGCTTGCGAGCTCTTCCTATGAGCCCTTAATGTCTCTACCTTGTGGGGCCCAAGTTCCTCTGCATGGGTCGGTAGTTCGGGGTTATGTCTGAGTTTTGGGTCGGTAACAGGAAATACCATAACAAATTTATATAATTTTTTTCTTTCCAAAAACTTCACATCATACATACATATATATATATATATATATATATATATATATATATATATATACTGAGTTTGGAAAAAACTTTTGAATCGTCAAGAATACCTTTTATTTTCTAACATATTACTAAATTGAAATTTAAAATAATTATAATTAATTTTAAAAAGTAAAAAAATATTATAGTAGTTATATTAAAATAAAAGTTGTGATAATCATCATAAATTTAAATTTATCATTTGGAAAAAGAAATATAATATAGAAAAGAGTTGTGATATTGTGAGCTTATTTGAATTTTTAGTTTAATTCAAGGACTAAATTGAACTTTGATTTATATTAGGATTAATTTAAATTTTCATACTTAACTGAGGGACTAATTGTGTAGTTAATCTTTTTATTTTGAAGTTTAGTTAAATTAATTTTGTGGGTGTATGTTGGCGGTTTTATTTATTTATTTATTGTTATTATATATAAAAATTAGTATATATTAAAACATGAGTTTGGAAAGATTTTTGAACTAACAAAATACCTTTTATTATTAATTATTTTACTAAATTAACATTAGAATAATAATTTATTAGTATCATTATTTGATGATAATAAAAATATATTAATTAAACATTAATTAATCTGATAATATATTAATGGAAAATTAACTAATTTGGTCTTATCTTTTAAATTTCTACTTAAAATTAACATAATATATTATTAATTAATAAAATGTAAATTTATGAAATTATTAAATATAATTGAATAAATTAAAAATATTAATTTCCTTTTATTTTATTTTGAATTTCTTTTTATTGCATGATTTTCGCTAAATATTCAATGTATTCCTCATATTATTTGATTGATTAATAGTTTGAAATCATTCTTATTCCATTTAGAATTTTAAATAATAAAATTTAAGTTTTTCAATTAAACATTTTAATTAAATAAATATAATTTATATATATATGATTTTATTTTAAATATGATAAAAATTAATAATATTCAAATCAATTTTTTTATAATTAATAAAAATGAATGTGTGAGATAAACATTATGTATATAAAAGACAATATCAACATATTGGTAATTTAACCTAACATGTATAAATTTATCTATCTATTATTAATTTATATTTCAAAACTCAAAAAAAGCATATTTTATAAATAAATTATGTAATTTTTTTATAAATACTAATTGCATCTAATCAAATTGGTTTGATCCAACAAAAATCCGACTCGAAAAATTGTATGACTCATATATATTTAAAAATTTAAGATAAAGAAAACCAATCAATTAAAAATAGGCTAAATAGGCCATATATGCTGAAAAAAAGCTTATTGGCTAAATAGGCTGATTTTTTGAAAATTTAGGGAAATAGGTTGTTTTTTAGAGAGTGTGGGAAATCGCAGCTAGCTGGACACGCTTTCCCTTTAAGTTGTATTTTCTGGCTTTTTTAATATAATTAATTTGTTTGGTTAGATAGTTAAATGTTAGTGATTTTTTAAATGTTTAGTAATTTTGAACTACAATTTTAAGAGACAAAAGGTTATTAGAGGGAAGGTGAAAGGTTAGTGAGCTGAATGCCTTGGAGAAGCTAAGAAATGACATCATATGTTTAACTAATCCAAGTGCTTGTAGTTGTTTTGTGCCTCAACATTTTTATTATTTATCATACCATCCTAAGCCAATGAATGTTATAAGCCAAAAAGTTCTATATGACCTCAACTAGTCTTCACACCTTAGGTTGAAGTTAGAGATACAATTGAACTATTGAATGATGATTTTGGCATTATAACTTTATCATAAATCTAAGTGTTTTATTTTGATGGAATTTCATGAATATGCATGTTTTGAGTTGGCTATCCATTGTGTTTGATCTTTATTAACCATTTGAACTAATCTCGTTTCATGGTTGATGACTATGAGCCATTGTAAGTCTCATGTTCATAAGTGAATGTCGATGATTAAGTTGTTTGTATTTACTTAACGGATGTAATGCATATGATTGTGTAATAGGGAACATTTTGCATTGCTTGTTGTTTGCGAGTTTTAGGTTTGGTTTTGCGTGAAGGCAAGAAAAAATGTAATTGTGGGTAATTATGATAAGTGGTAAATAATTATGGTCTTTCTATTCTTGTTTCAACTTATTCTCAAATGAAACTGAGTCATTTTAGTATTAAGTTGTCTCATGGCTTGTGTATTGGTATAGTTGCGGTTTTGTGTTTGTTTTAGGAGGTTAATGTCATTTTAGTGATTAGATGATAAATGGTGCTTAAGGTGTGTGTGCGCCTGAATGTACAAGTGAGTTAAGGGCTAACATGCATAAGGTTTGGAGATTTGAGTAGAACAGATAGTCACATCGTGGTGTGAAGAAGCTTAGCGTCACGACATGATAGATTGTTTGGAGATGCCCTGAAATGATCGGATTAGAAGTTGCGACATTGAAGGTGTTGGATCTAGTGCTTTAAGTGTTCGTTTTGAATACTTGTATTTTTTGAACAAATTTATTTAATAATAACATTCATTAATTACATTAATATATTTTGTGTATTGCCCTCAATGTTTTTGCATGTAAAGAAAAATATAATAAAATATTGGCTCACTAGTTATCTAATGTTTAACTAATACTAAGTGGTATTACGTAGTCGGATCGTAATACAGAAAGACAACTTGTATTATTAGATTAACCTAAGCATGTCCTTAGTTTAACTGAAAATGAGAAAACCAATTGAAAGACTAATATATTGTTATTCAAGACTAATTGGAGAGATGCTTTGTCTTGAGCATCGAAACGGATGACTCCTAAAAGATAGAGGAATAAGTGTGACTGACTAAACTAACAGTACATTGGACAGAATCTAAGTAGAATAGATCCTAGATCCATTTATTGATTTATTAACTTGTGATTCATAGTGTGGCATACTTTGATCTTGAGTGGATGATGGACTATATATGTGTGACTCCTATACTTTGATGCAAGTAAAAGCCTGAATTCAAATAGATAAGAAACCGAAAGTTGGTGTGTTAGGCATACGACTTCTACAGTATGTAGCATCATTCACAATAGTGGAATTCATAGCCCAACCAATGGGTAAATGATATCTTCTTATCGGCATTACATGATAGATGAAAAACAAATATGGCCACTGGTCGTTTGTCTTTATGATAAATGGCTTAATTACTATTTGATAGTAATTCACTTTTCATTAAGGAAGATGTAATGGTTACCATGAGATAAAATATGATCATATTAGAGGAATATATTTATCCCAAATAGATTAAAGATATCCTATGAGGGTAACACACTGATGACAAGGTTATTAGAAGAGTATTGATTAAGTAGCTTTTGTAATGGTATGTAATTAGGGAGAGCTTAGTCATAATACTATAGTGGAATGACTTCGTGACTAAATAAGTTTATAATTGTAACACCCCATACCTGGCCTAGACGTTACGGTCGGATCATAAGGGTTACGTTGTACAAGTATAAGAAACATATATTTCATTTTGATGAAACCATTTTCAACGTAACGAAAAATCAATTTGGGTAACTCCTTGAAAACATAGTGATTTTTCTGAAACCACACTTATATGGTATTACTAAAATCAAAACCAATTTACTTAAACATTTGAGTGACAAAACACTTTAGGAAATTATAACAAAACACTTTAGGAAATTATACTTAGTCTTGTGGCGGAAAACTTTAAAATGTTTCATTTATTAAATGGCGGTTCTTTTTAGTTGTCATACGTAAACATTCTTAAAATATTGAAGTTTTTACGTGATAAATTCCAAACAGTCCTAACAAACTAAGCAAATATTAAAATGCCCAAAAACAAGTAAAAACCCAAGAAAGTCCATAACGTCCATTTTAACAAACAAATAAAAGAAAACCTATAGTGTTAAAACCAAAACTATGAAACCCGATCCAGAGGCGCCGTCCAATCCTAAGTTGGAGGATTACCTGAAACGAAGCAAACAAATCGTGAGCTTTAAGCCTAGTGTGTGATTTAGCCCATAATTTTAATACAATAATTTATCATAGAATATCTTATCATAACAGATTTTATACAGATCATATCTTATCAAATCATTTCATATTGAATCATAACATAGCATATCATATCATAAACATATAATGTCCCACCCCATCCGCTACACACCATATCCGTCCAATCGGTCACACTATATAGGATTACAAGAGTCCATCCATCCAATCACACCAATATGTGGCGGTGTGCCACTCATATATTTGCAGTTGAGCTGCCATACATAAATTTATGGTCTAGCCGCTATAGTTGCAGTACAAACTGCCATATAACACTTCCTCCGTCATATCATAACCCATTCTAGAACACAAATGTATCATAATCATATATCATATATACATGTATCATAAATCATATGGCATACATTCTCATATATTTTCATTCAAATCATAACATAGCACATGGTTTAATGGTAATATATTCTACCTACATACCTCCTATGCTTATCTACATATTTTTACGTACCATAGCTTATCTTTTTTAGCCAATACGATACCTATGGGCCCAAATTTGAGTCCCTTAAATAGCACTTAAATGGGTAAAAAAGACCACACAGCCCAAAAACCTAGCCCGTGGTCCACACGGTCTACCCACACAAATTGCAAAGTTTCACACAGTCATGTGCTCTACACAGTCAAGCCACATGGGTTGCAAGATTTCATATGACCGTGTGCTCCACACGACCTAACACATGGCCTATTACACAACCGTGTGTCACATATGATCTACCACATGGCTTGACACATGACCATGTAGCGCTAGGCAATTTCAAAAATAACCCATTGTTTCACATTTTTTCTGAGTTTCAAACGATAAATCAAGTTAGTTTCACCCACCTGATAGAAAAGTCGGTCGACCACACAACAATTGCACTCCAAACCCTACAATTATTCAACAATGATAACCATCAATTCTCAAAACCAATTCAAGATGGAACACTATTCACCAAAATTCCAGCCCCTAAATCGAAACTAAGTACTTACCATTCCATAAACCAGCAACCTGATTGCAACCTACTCTGCTAGAGAAAGTTGATTGTCACCCCTTTCGCCTAATCAAAACACGTGAACATATATCACGATCAAGAATGAGATTTAGGCATAACTAAGTCCTATATTGTTCAAAGAAAACAATTTCAAAGCGAATGAGCAGAAAATAATTAGAAAAACTTACACCCCGTCCAGAATTTCGATCAAATTAACAACACCACGCATGAACATAAAGAAGAATAGAATCACAACAAACAGATACTATTAGAAAAGAGAAAATGGAAGAAGAAAGTTTTAAAAAGAAAAAGATACAAACAAGAAAAAGAGAAATAATGTGAGAATGGGAGTTGTGGACCTGTAAAAAGAATAGAGGGATTTTAGGGATTTCATTAATCTGATAACTTAAAATAAAATATCCTATAACCACTAGACTTTTTTAATTCAATAAAGACTCATCTGCTAACAAATGCTCACACCACAACTCGAACCCAAGACCCAAGTGTCCGCTGAACTTAATCGTCGAACCACTAGGCTCATTATTGTCACAACCCAACAACGAAATAATTTAAGCCTTAAATTTCAAGCTTAACATAAAGCCAAAATCCAATAAGAAAAATTCAAAACAAGGGAATTGAACATAGAACCCAAAGAATACCTCTAAGGCACTTAACCATCAAACCAAATCAAATTTTTTAACGATCATACAGGCTTAACAACAAAAAATTTAGGGCGTTAGAATAAATAAAAGGCAAAAACTGCAACTTAATTATAAATTATTTGAGCCCTAATTATATATGTCCAATTGTTCCATTCATTAGCTCGTTAAAACTAGAAATGAATTATATGTAGAACCAAACGAGTAAAAATAAATAGAAGTTATGAAGTTAGAAAAACAGGTCACATTCACAAATAAATAAAAGTGATGAAGTTAGAGGCCCAATTCCCCTCATTTAACATGTGAGGGGCAACAACCCTAGTGTTTTTATCTAGGGTGTGCGCCCCCTCTTTTAGTTAGACTAGGAGAGTGCTTTTCTATTAAATAATCATTATTTGTGTTATACTTATTTAATTAGTGTAACGTCCCCCTACCCGAGGCCGTTGCCGGAGTCAAGCAGGAGACATTACAAAACTTATCTTAGCACTTAAACAGTTTTCGTAGTAAACTATCCATCTGCGTCACGGTCGCTAAAAAAATCATATCTCGAGTTACAAAACTCGAAATCCAATTCCGTAAATTTTCCCTGAAACTAGACTCATATATCTACTTACTAATTTTTTTCTAGAATTTTTGGTCAGGCCAATTAGTACAGTTTATTAGAAGAAGTCTCCCTGTTTCAGGGTTCGCTACTCGACCCTTGTGCACTACTGAATCAAATTTCTTCCTGTACAGAAATCCAATGACTATGCCATTTGTTTCAATTAAAAATAGACTCAATAAGGAATCCATACAAATAAAGTTTGAGTCCTAATTATAATACACAATTTATGGTGAATTTCTAAAGTCATAACATGGAATCCAGAAATTGTTCTAACCCTGTTTCACCAAAACGTAAATATCTCATAAAACACAACTCTTTTACCTATTTTGTTTCTTCCATATAAAAATAGATTCATTAAGCTTCAATTACATATTTTATTCATCATCTAATTCACTTTATACTATTTTTGGTATATTTTCAAAGTTGGACTACCGCTACTGTCCAAATCTGTTTTAGTAAAAAATGTTGATAACTAAGTTTATAACATCTTCATTTCTTCTCTCTACAACATTTACCAACAATTCCTCTTATTACTCTTCACTAACTTATCAAAACATACCATACTTAAGGTTTTGGTAACATTTACAAAACATACCAAAATATCACTTAACAACTTAGATACTTTCAAAATAACCAAAAGACATCCTAGGTACAATGCCATTTTCTAAAAGATAGAAACTTCACCAATTTGAGTTCGGGATCGGCTTGTATGTTGAGTCCTTATACTTTCAGACCTAGCTGCATGCGGAAACAAACCGTGACGCTGAGAATACTCTCAGTGGTATTTCTATAAACAATAGCTTAATCAACTTTAAAACATGGTAATTCAAACACATTATTGCTATTATTCAATATCAATCAAGACTTTAATAACCTTTACTTTATTTACCCTTATTAACATAACTCGGACATCGACGGATACACGGATCCAACCCACACTCCGGGATAAGCACATAGTGCTTCATCGAATAAATCCGAACTTTAACATTATAGTACATAAAGTACTTCATCGGAACAAATCCGAACTTTAACGAGAGTCGACACATAGTGTCTCATCGACTCAATGTCGAATATCCTAATACTTCCAATTCCTATGACATGTCAACTATATCCGACTAGCCCGACAATCGTTAATAGGGTATTCAAAATCACATTCATTTCAATATGGTAAAAATACTTACCTCATTCACATTTTCATACAATATAAATATCAAATATAGTAATAACGATTAAGCTCGGTTTATAGAAATACAAACCACTATTTATCGAATTTAATCGATATCTTCGTTCACTTTCTCTTTTCCTTCTTTGATGACGTATCCGTGCTACGTTTGCTACTAACAATCATACAATTAAAAATCATCAATATACTAATTCATAAAACACATTTTCACTTTCTATCAAACTTTTACAAAAATTCCAATTTCGTCCTTTTTCCATTACTAATCTTTTTTCTTTAACTTAAGCTTCATATTCTCTTTTAATCAACTCATTAACAATTTCTAACTCATAAAATTCATTATAAAACATAAATTTTGAGCTCTATTCAACTTAATCCCTATTTAAACCTAACTTAGAATTCTTTTAATAAATCACTCAATTTTCACTTCTAACTTCAATTCCTATCAATTTAACCCATAAAACCTCAATTTATTCAACTAAATCAATATCTAAAAATTTTCTATTTTTCTTCATTTTAACCTCATACATGTAGAACTTTGAATTAGGCATCCATAAACATAAAAAGCATAAGAAAATGAGCTAAAACAACTTACCAATCAAGCTTTAGGGCCTTAATCCTCAAATTTCCCTTTTCTATTTCTTTCTTTCTTTCTCACGTTTGCTCTCTGTAACTCTTTCTATGTTTCTTTACTCATTATTCTTTATTCATTATACTATATTATATTATTATTAACCTATAATAAATATAAAATTAACATGTGTAATAGCTATAACATAAAATATCTTATAGCTATTACACATATATACCAACTATTACACATGTTATATCATACATTCACACACATGGCACTTAGGGTCTAATTGCTAGATTAGTCCCTTTTACTTCTTTAATCTATAATTAAACTTTTATTCCTTATGCAATTTAATCCTTTAAACTAAATTCAAGCTACTTCACTTAATTAAACACTAAATAAGCATTCAACCAAAATTTATAAATATTTCTAATAAATATTCATGAATAAATTTCACGGAAACAGTACTCAAGACTCAATTTCCGATACCGTAACTTTCGGTTCATTACAATTAGGATTCTCTTATCTCTCATTATAAATAGTTGGCACTAGTAGAGCTATTAATACTAGTTTTTACACATAAGTTTTTTGTACTATTATTTTGCTAGAAAGTAGTGTAAATTTATTTTCTTAGAATAAATTCTATTTTCTAGGAATAATAATTTCTATGGCTTCTATTGAGAGAATTACTTTCAGTAAAAGTAATAAAATGTTTTTGGTTTTGTGTTTGGTACTTATTGTTCGAGCCCATACTTGATGCAATTCGATGTATGAGGATAGCAGAGAAGGCCATTTGGTTAAAAGTGGGAAACGTTTCGAATTTGTCTCGCACAAAACATATGTATTTTTTTGGTAGAATGTTTATTAGTATAAATATTACAAGTCGACTCGGTTTTGAAAACTTTTAAACTTCCATTGTAACAGTAAACCATTTTCATAACTAAAATTTTTCAACAGAAGGACCTGAAGTCGTGACCTAATTGACTATTTGGACCTGAAGGAATCTAGTGAACAAAGCAACATCGCAATATTGTCAAGTTGAGGGCGCGACATTGGATGAACAAGACTTGGAGGTGTAGCAGAGAATGAGTGAGATGGCGATGTGAAATTGTTAGAAGTCCCGTTGTTGTCTCTTTAAGTCACGACATGGAAAATCTAAAATCACGACGACATGCTGAATCTAACTTGGGAGAACATACCTTTGTCACATTGTGATGCTGTGAAAATAGAGATCGGCAACACTGTGTTACAAATTTGTTGTTATTGACAGTTACTCAAACGGAATTGAACATTCCAACCTTTGACAAGTTAAAATTTAACAAGGGTAAAAGGGTCTTTTAGCTCATTAATATAGAAACACCTTTTTATAGGAAATTAAAGGGATATTAGAAAGGGAGAAATGATAGAGCTTTTAGCTTTTTTCTTTAAAGTTCTTTGTAGATACTTTGTAGAGATTAAATTTGTTATGCATTTCTAGACTCTTTCTTGTTGATGGCAATCTAACATGGAAATAAAAACAAGCTGCGGCTTTGGAGTTTGATGTTACTCCATGAATAAACAACTCTAAACTTTTGTTCTTACTCATTTCTATAACTTGAATGTTTAGTATGTCTGCTTGTACTTTGAACTCCATGTTGTTTTAAATCCTTTTGATGGTTGATTGTGATGTTAGTTGCCAATTGTAGCCAGTATGCATGTTGATGATTAATTTGGTTGGTTGATTGTATTAAAGTGCTTAGTAAACTAGAATTGGCAACTTTAATGGAAGATGTAGATAGATGAGACTTAGAGGGGATTCTATCATGTAGAGATTTAATATGATCATGCAGAATAATGAGGCCGAGAAGTAAGCTATTAACTAACTGAGACTGAGAGGAGATCCTAGGCGGTAGCTATTGAGTTAGATGATACCCAGAGGAGACATCTACAACCAAAGCAATTGAAACATGTTTGTTAATTTCGTGAGTAGCTAGCTAATCAATCGACCATCATCTTGATTAATTGCATAGTCTAAAACGAGAAAGAGGGAAGCTAGATTCATTTATTTGATTTCTAAGCTAAGTTAGTTTTCTATGACGTTTTTCGAATTGCATTAATAATTCTTAAGTCTATTAAATCGATAATTGCTTAACTAGTATTTTACTTGACTTTTGCATGATAACTAGTCAGTCTTTGAGGAAGATGACCTTTGAAATGCTTACTTGAGGCTTTTCATTGTACTACTATATTACAATTTGACACCTTATGTTTGTGATTTTGCCCCAATTGAATTGTTGAATATATTTGATTTTTGATCGTGTGTACAGGCGAGTCAATACACACGGCACGCTATGTGTCATTGTTTAATTATTTCGTTAGCCACGTTAGTTTTTAACAGTATAATTAAATGAAATTTTTAACAAAAATAATCAATTTATTCTTTAATTTGTGTACAAGAATTAATGTATATTTTTAATAAAAATAAAATATAATTTAATTTCTAACATAAAAACCTTCTTAATATTTTTACCTGATATTATAAATTTTCTCTTTGGGTCTCTCCTCTAGTTCTTGTAGTTTTCCTAACGAGAGTTTCCATTGGATAAAAAAATAACAAAGAAAGAAAAAACAAGTCATAATAAATGCATAATTTGCTTTCAATTTAAAAAAAAAAAAAAAAAAGCATAATTTGCCAATAAGCGTGAATGCGTGCATTTGATGCCAAAAACTATTCTTCTTCGCAGCACCACGCACGCAACGCGTAGCTTGCATTCACTTTCCACCGCACTTTCCAACACCAATATTTTATTACGACCATGTGGCCATTAGAGTTCTCTCCAAAGCTAAATAAAATACTAACATTATGATAAACCTAAAACTTTTTTAACCTAAAACTTTTTTAACATAAGTAAATTGATCTTTGTATATAAGTTAAAAGAATAAATTTATCATTTCTATTAAAATTTTATTTATTTGTAATGTTTAAAATTAATATGGTTAAAAAAAATTAATGGTTGACATGTGACGTGTCACATGTATCTCATATTGACGTATAAGAATTAGTTTTTAATAGCAGAAATTGATATAATTTTTTATAGAAAGATCTATTTGCTCTTTGATCTAATGTATATGGACTAATTTGTCTATTTTTTGAGTTAAATGGACAAAATGCAATCTAACTCTTAATACAAGAGCCTTTATGTTATCTTTACGACATTAATTATGAAAATTTTTAGCTTTACACTATTTATATTTAAATTGTATTTAAATAACTAAGACTAATGGTTTTAAGAATTTCTATCCTTATATACCACATAATTAAAAAAAGTTTCTCTCAATTTTAAAATTGTGTAAATTAATCCTTCTAAAAATCGAGCAATTAAATTTTAAAAGTGAGTAATTAAAAGACAATTAATCATGACGCGATGTCTTTTGTCAACTGTGCATAATTTTGGTTGGTATAATAATAAATTTAGCCATCGATGTTTAAATATTTATTAAATTGGTCTTGATTCTATAAAATAAAAAATTAGCCTCAATATTTACACATTTACAAAAATATTAGGGTTAAATTTGTTAAATCATGATCAAGTTACTAGAATGTGTAAATATAAGAGCTAAATTTGTTATTTTACAGATCAAATTTATGTAAAATTGACGAAAAATATTAATGTCATGACTAATTATTTTTAATTTCTTACCTTCAAAATTGATAGGTACTAAAGAATTTCGATTTTTTTGAGAGGAACCAATTTGCTAAATATTGAAATTGAGAGGGATTGGAGATGTGTTTTTACCTAAAAAAAAACACTTCTAAAACCAAAACCAAGTAAAAAAAAAAAAAACCAACAACCCTTTAACCAATAAAATTGCACTAAGTAACCTCTTCACTTTATTGTTTGTCATCTTCAACACCCATTTTCAGATCAGAGAGACAGAGAAACAAGAGAAGAGAATTATTGCGAGGGAAAAGAAATAGACTGTACGATAAGATCCATACTCTCTTTAAGAGTTTTCTGTTGAGAGAAGTTTGGAAAAAAGGCTTTCAGGCCAATCCATGGGTTCTTTTAATCCAATTCAATTCAAGGTTTGGTCTTTCTCCTTTTAATTTCTCTCAAACAATCCGAATTCCCTTCTGGGTTTTCCTTAGATCTGTCTTTGCAATCGCTTTCTTAGTCTCTTTTTTTGTTCATACTTACTGGGTTTTTAGGGTTTTCGAAATTGGTATATAAACTTGATCCTGAAATTAGGGCTTTTGCTCTATTCTGAATACATAGAAAATTAATTAGTATTTGATAACCGGGAAGATGCAATCTAGAAGAAAAGAGGAGCATGTTGAACTATCGCGAACTGTTAAGTCGCGTGGTCAACACAGGGCTGCTGCTGAAGCTGGTCCTCATGACCCTTATCCAGTTTCTCGTCGTGAGGTGATCAATAATCGGTCTCCTCCACTGCGTGGACGGAGGAGCTATAGTCCTAATTCCCTTGATGCGTCTAGGAGGGTGGGCTCAGTTAGGGATCGGATGACCGGATCCATGATGGGGAGGGATTCATATGGTCAGCATGTGGGTAGTGTTACAACTGAAACGGCACGATCAAAATCACCCCTACATGAGCAAATGCGAAAGAAGCCTCATTATGAAGATGAGGGAGTTGTCCATAGAAAATATGATTATGTTGAGCCTGTTGGTTTTGATGATCGTACAAACTCCAGAGCAAGGGGTGTTTATCATGGTACTTCTAGGATGACCAAAGAGAAGGACTATATGGATAACAGAGTTTCAACTATTGATGGGCACGTAATGATGAGCCAGAAATTGTTGCCAGTGGAAGAAATCAATGTAAGAGGGCCACATCGGTTGCCTCAGGATCTAGGTCCAAGCCTAAATTTTTCTGAAACTAGTGGGCAGTTACCATTTTCCTCTCAAGATATTAATATAGGTCAATATGAGCATGAAAAATTTCGGCATCGAGAAACTATACCTTCTAAGAAGGCGACAGTTATGGATTCTTACAAAGAAGACAAACCCATGTTTGACTCCCAGGATGTTACATATAGTATGGTGGAAGCATCTCAATCCAAGGACTTCATGAGCACCAATCAACTTAAGGATTTTCCTAGCACATCTTCTGGTCTCCCTAGGACTGAGTTCCTGTGTTCATATCAGGATGATGCACCCTTACATGTTTCTGAAGAATATCTTAGGAGCAGCAGGAAGCTCACAGAACCGGTGGGATATAATAAGTATGATCAAAGGCCACTTACAGATTCTGTGAGAGATCCTGAATCTGCAAGAAGGAATATGACGTTATATCAGCAATGGACAAATAGTCCGAGCAGAGCTGAATATGAGGATTACGTATACAGAAAACCTAGGGTAATAGGAAGTAATAATCGTGGGTATCCAGTTGAGGACGTAAAAAGGTTGATGCCATCTCAATCTCGAGTTAGCTATGAACATGCACCAGTTGATTACGGTCATATAGGCATGCCAAAACCAAATATTATGCACCATGTTGTAGACAGAATTGATAATACAGATCATTCTTATGGAAGTTCAAGAAAGGCCATTATATGGGATGATCATGCTTTGCAAAAGCAGATAAGTACTGACTACATTGATATGCGTGGATCATATGCACCAATGCATGGTGAGGAATATGTGGGTTCGGAAGATGCCCATGCTGCGTTTGGAAGAAGACTACCACAAGATTATGAAATGTCACATTTGGATGCATCTCACAACCGTCAATTATCAAATTTGAGATCTGATTCTGGTTATGGCAGAGGAGTAGGTCCAATCTTTCAAAATGAAAGAATGATAAATTCTTCTGCATCTAAATATGATGCAGAGCAACGTAGACCAGGTCTAAGAACAAAGAGAATGGAGGACGAGCTTGACATGTACTCAGATAGGATCCTTAAAAGGAAGTTCCTTATGGTGGAAGATATTGATAGGCCAAGTTCTAAAACAATTGTATCCCGAAAATTGCATTCAGCTGGCGACTTTGGAAGTTCATATGACAGTGAGGAGCAGATTGATGAAGATATAATTGGTTTACATGCATCTAGGACAAAACGGTATGGCCACAATGAATATAGAAAAGCTGGAAGGACATATGATGGGCAAGAACATCAAGGAGATTCAGAATTGGATGACTGGTATATGTCCGAAGGTTCTTTGGCACATTCGCAAAGGGTTCCAATCAGATTTTACAAAAATAGTGGTAAATATATTAAGGGAAATCCTGGACCTGTTTCTCTTAGCTGGCATACTTCAAATCATAATGACAGAAGAAGTAACCTTCATAACCAAAACAAAGTTTGGAAGAGAAATGAAGATTATGATGAGGATATAAATGCAAATGATGGTGACATGACTGAAGATTTAGTGAATTATGCAGAGGCTGAGCTGTCCGAGGATTCAGAAGAATTTAAGCAATTGGTACATGAAGCATTCTTAAAGTACTCTAGAAAGTTAAATTTGAACCAGTCTGCTCGTAGAAGATACAAGGAGCAAGGAAATGCTGGTAGTTTGTTCTGCATTGTATGTGGAAGAAGGTCTGTTTTCTTTTCTATTACATGCATTTTAAAGAGGGGCCTATATTTTCATTTAGTTCTTTGCTTCAATGAGGACTTTCATAGTGTTTGTTTAAAGTTGCAATCAACTAAGTATGCAGAGGCCCAAAGGTTCTATCAATTGGTCGTCCTTGGACATTTTTAATGGCCTTTTGAATATTTTGGGAACTAACAAAATCATTACTGTTATTTAGTTATTTAAGTGATGAACTTGAGGTTTTTTTCTTCTGGCCATGCAGTTTGTTCATTAAATTGTAACTAGACATATGATGGTTGGTCATAAACAACTTTATTTCTGGGTCTAATGTCAATTATTTTGCTTCTAAGCAGAAATATGCCTGAGAAATGAGTGTTTATATTAATAATTCGGGTTTCATAAAATGTAATAATGCTAGCGTACCATCTACTGAATGTGAAGTTTATGAATATGTTAACACCATGCAACCTTAGATATAGTAAATGCTTTCATTCACTAAAAGAAGAATAGAGGGGAAAGTAGAGAGTTTCAGCATTTGTGACAAAAAATTGTTGAATGGGCTAGCTTGCTGTGTGATGGGATTTAGGCTTCCAGTTTTTATCAATTTAAGCTTCATAACATTTTATATAGAAGTCCATCCAGTGAGGTTGGAACTTGGAAATTTCCTGCGTTAGATGACATTTGTGTATAGCCCTATAAGTAAGCTAACTGCTGAAAGTTGGTTGATTTTGATACATCAAGTGGAGAACTCCGAGGATTCTTTAAGTGTGCTGATATGGAGAACGTCTTGGCTTTATCGATACTGGATAGAACTTATTGCTTCCCATGCTCATTCTTGACTGATTTGTGAGAAAAGCTGCTTGATTTCAGCAACAGGCATCTAGGATGTTTGGTTTGAGGCATTTGTCCTTGCTCTTTCAGAATCCTTGGATGTTGTTAAGGAGCAAGGTTAGTATCCTTATGTCTGATAGGGGCTTTCATAATCTGAATGTGAGTGACTACTTGAGTGGTAATTCATTTGTCTGTGGCAGATAGGATGATAGTGAGGCACTGCCAGTCAATTATGATGCTACTTGCTTTTAATGGAGAGGTCCATGATGGAGAAGGTCTAAATGGCAGTGTAGATTGGGAACTCAGATAGAGAGATAAAGCTATGTGGTCTGCATTATGTTGCAGATCAGCTTTTTAAGTTCTGTAAAGAACTTTGTAAAAAGTGTGTATTATTTTGTCTTGCATGGTTTTATACAGCAATTTCTTGTAGGTAGCTAAATGTTGATCTTAATGATCCATCCATCCATCTCGCTTCCCCCCCCCCCCCTCCCCCTTCCCCCTTCCCCCTCCTCTCTCGCTCTCTCTTTCTGATGCATTTGATGTATGTGTTTTTTTTTTTTTAATTATCTTTTTTGAAGTAAATTTTTGTTAGTAAAACATTTGCAAATGCAGTCTACTTTTTTGAAGTAGAAGTCAGGTTGCAGTAAAACAGGATGCTTTGCTTGATTAAAGATATACTTTGTTGTTTTTAACTCTTCACTCGTCTTATCTAATGAACTGATGATATAATCCTGTAAATATGAATAGACCTGTCAATTGGACAAGTCAAGTTGGGCTGGGTCAATTCAGGTTTTAAAATTTTTGACACTCGGGCTTGGGCCATTTTGGGTTACTTGTTCGGGTCATTTCTAGTTATGGTTGTTTTTGGGTTTGGGTTGGGTGGTTGCCTTTTTGTGGTCAAATCAGGTTGGCTCGAGTTCAAGTTAAGTTAATCAGGTTGGGTTTTTGGTTTGGGTTAGAATTGATAGGTTTAAATATACCCTCAATATACTGTTGAACTTGGGTGAAAAACAAGAGTTTGTTAAGGTAAGTCACTGTTTGACCTATGTAGAAGGTGTGCTTAGGTTTTGAAACACTTTCGTACTTTATTTCCAGTGACTGTAGAAAAATCGGTTTGAGATACATTAGATTGGAACTGGATATTACTTTTTATGTTCTTGATTTTGATTTCGTTCTCTCTTATCTGATTGGATTCGGGTTGTTTTCCTCTAATGGCTTTGAGAGCATCAATCATCATGAACATCTAGATTAATATTTATTCAAATCAGTCTCTCCTTTTTAAAATTTATTACCATTGATGAACAATGAATCTTCCTCTCTCTATTATTCTTACATATGTGCCTCTTACAGCTACTCAAAGGAATTCATGGACACCCAACGCCTGGTGACGCATGCTTTCATGTCTCACAAGGTTGGGTTGAGGGCAGAGCACTTGGGTCTTCACAAAGCAATATGTGTGTTGCTGGGGTGGGACAGCATAGCACCTCCTGACACTATAACATGGGTTCCCCAGGTCTTGCCTGAAGCTGAAGCCTTGGCTCAGAAGGAGGATTTGGTTCTCTGGCCTCCAATTGTGGTCATCCACAACATTTCCATGGCAAATAACAACCCTCAAGAACAGAAGGTTGTTCCAATTGAAGGGGTGCAGGCTTTCCTAAGAGGTGAGCACTTGACTGATAAATTTGCATGATGATTTATTTAGTAAACGCCTTAATGTATTTAGTAAGCTTTTATACTTACTGGTGAATATGAAGACTGATGTGTATTTATTTGTTTTCATGGATTGTGGTTTTGTTGTTTTTCTTGTTCTTCCCCATGTTGGTTATTGAATGATGACAGATAAAGGGTTTGTTGGGGGGAAAATCACGGTGTGCCTAGGGAGGCCTGCAGACCAAAGTGTTATGGTGGTGAAATTCTTAGGCACATTTACTGGACTGGCGATGGCAGAGAGACTTC
This sequence comes from Gossypium arboreum, assembly GCF_025698485.1. NCBI lineage: Eukaryota > Viridiplantae > Streptophyta > Magnoliopsida > Malvales > Malvaceae > Gossypium > Gossypium arboreum. The sequence goes on along the minus strand of NC_069073.1, from coordinate 3,370,307 downwards.
ACAAGTATTTCGTGGAGAATAAGCGAGGGAGAAAGGAATTTACATCAAAAAATAAGGGGGATGAGGAAATGGGAAAACCCGGTGAGGGGGAGGAACAACTGCTGTATGGATATATGGGAGTATCAGAGGACTTGGACAAACTTGATTTTCATAACAGGAAATGGAGTGTGGTAAAGAGCAAGAAGGAGATCCTGGACTTGGCTAATGATCCTGTCAAAACTGATGAAAGGTAGCTTTTCATAATATACATACATATATCTCTCTGAAGGAATATTTTAGTTAATATCTCTTCTAAAACAAAGCCATTTCATTAAACCTTATTTTCTGCTAGTTTTGTATTGTATCCCAACACTATTAATATCAAAACATATATATATATATATGTAAGATTGTTGTATTTTTCTCTAATTGTCTATCTTCTTAAATTCGATTGCCCAAAAATGATGTTGGGGTCTGATTGGTTTTTCAATTTTGTTGAATTTTCGTATTCATAGAAATATTTTAATTTTATTATTACTTTTGTCTAATTCAGTAAAATTGAACTGTAATTTCAGAATTCAAGATTAAATTATAAAACCGTTGATTAGATTATGAGCAAATAATGAAAATTTATTTATTTTTTAAATGAATCATATTTTAAGAATATTTTGTCTATATAATGTATTTAAATGAAATACTTAAACTATATATATTTTTAGAAAACACCTTTAAAATCTACTCCCTAAAAACTTACCACTAGGTTCATTACTTTCTTAAAAAAAAATAAAGCTATCATTACATTAAAAAGTAATTGTTTGTGTAAGGAAAGAAGTCCTATTTTGTACGTCACTCTTTGCTGCTATAATGTTATCTGTTTAACTAATGCAAGAATGGTGTAATAAATATGATACTAATGTTTGATATGTTTTTTTTTAACATTAATTTTATTATAGGTTTTTATCGTATCTGTGTTTTTTGACACAATGTTTAGAACTACTCATAATTTCTTTACAACCCTTAAATAGGAGACTAATACACTTTAGTACACTCGAACCCGCGTCCTCTTACACTGATAATAATGTCAATGTTAATCGAGCTAAGATTTAATCAATCTGATATGTTTTTTTTTAAAAAAAAAATAGAGGGCAATGAAAGATTAGATTTGGTGTCAATAACAAACTTGATATTAAAGTCTTATTATCAGTTGACTTGTTTGATATGCTTTTGCTTTCAACATTTTACTCAATTTTTATACCTTTTTTGTTTATAATTATATAGCTAACACATGAAAAAAGAATGACAAGTAGGGTTAACAGTTAAACCTAAACTCCAATCCAAAACTAATTAGACAATCCTAATAGACTTAATTAGGGAAGAATTTTAATAAACCACCACAATTTAAAGAATGTTCAAAATTTAAAGTGACAAGGTTAAAATTAACATGCGTGATTGGAGATTAAGAGATACAAAATATTACCATTCTCAATTACTTCACGTAAATAAAAAGTATTTAAGGATGTTTAATTATTGTTGAAATCTACCAGTAACAAGTAAAGAGAGGAAAGTTGTTGAAAAAGCAAATCTCACATCCCTTTACATTGTTAATCTTTTTAAGATAACCACCAAGTATAGAAAACTTACAGCTAAGTACTTGCATTAATAACCAAATACATGCATCTAATTCTAAATTTATATCTAATTTTGAAATTCATGTTGTAATTAACTATTTAATCTACATTTATTCATTCATATATTAATTCCTAATTTACACATCAAATTTATTAAATTAAATAAAATATCTTAAAATCTTCCACCCAAATTAAAATTTTCATGTTACGCCCCATAAGACCTTCAAAACCCAAAATATGTCTAATTTTATCCCTTTCAATTTAGACCATAGTAGCTAACAACTCGATAGATGCTCCTGCATCACAAAACCAATTGAAAACTTACCAAGATGGAACAATCCCAAGTCCATATGACCTAAACAACAATTCAAACTTCAAACGATTCAAATTCAATCTTCATCATTAACTCTAAAAAATTGAATTTGATACTAAAAATTGTTGGATATTTGATGAAGAAAGGATTGAAGCAGAAGCCAAAAAAAAAATTTAAAAATAAAACATGGAGACATCAAATTGTAATCAACCGTTTCATTTGCTTCAAAACATTGATACAAAGTTTACATGAACAATTATGTTTAAATAAGCTAAGAATAATAATAAAATAATTATAACTTGACCAATCTTGGAACTTGATTAATTCAATTTGCTTCTTCATTGACTGATTTCAGTCTAATCAACAACTAAAACATTTTATTAAAAATTATCAGTGTTTCAGTGCAAGTCAACAAGTTGGCAACTTGCAGAGTAATGGCCCACATGTATAAGCTCACCAAACATAACTTGCACTTTTGGAGACTTCATAGCTTTGGTAAGCTTACAGTCTTGGGGGAGCTCACACATTTGATGAGCTCGCATTTTTGGAGGGTTTGCATTTTTGCGACCTGTGTTCACCATTGTATGGATAATCACTTCACAACAAAAATAACAGTGGTGGAATTGTAATTAAATAATTTTTATAGGATAAAAATTTTTATAATCAATTTAATTCTAATATCCTCTAAATTTTTAATGAATATTTAAAATTTAATATAAAAATGTGTTTATAAAAAATTTATATTTTTATGTAACTTGTAAGGATATTGAAAACTTAACTACAATGTTTATATGTGTATTTTGCTTCTTTGAAATGAATATCTATAATATATAAAAACACTAGTTTAGAAAAACTTTTCAGTGACGAGAATACATTTTATTTTTCGTCATATTACTAAATTCACGTTATAAAATAAAATAAAAAAGTTAAAAATAAAATGAAGTTATGATCATTATAATTCAAATTACAATTATTAATTAAAAATTTTGATTTATAAAAGGTTGGCTAATTTTATTGATGTATTTTATGCATCTTAATTATTACTTAATTAATATATTAGAATTAATTATTTTAATCCGCTATTGTTTTAAATAATGTTACTTTGTATTAATTATATAAAGTAAAACTATATTGTATGTTGAATATGTTAAAATTATTTTAATTATTATTTGAAAATTTTCTATTATAATTGTCGAAATCATTTTTAAGTTTTGAAAAACGTGGATCGACTTTAAAAATATAGAGTCGCCACCAATCCTTTTTGAGGTGTGATTGGGCCACCCTAAAAATGATCGTTTTAACAAAACATTTGGGCCTATTAAAACAATAATTTTTTTTTGGTCTGCTAAGTTTGAGAAAATGGGCTCGGGAGTCGGTTACGTACGAGGAAGGATTAGCACCCTCGTAACGCCCAAAAATTGGCACCTATTTGATTAGTTAATGTCTTCCTGTCAAAATTTGAAAAGACTTTAGAGTACGATCCTTTTATTTAAAAGAAAATCGGAATAAATTGGGTAAAATGTAAAGACCTACTCATCTCGAAGGGGGAAAATGCCATATCCAGTAAGTTAGGGTTTAACATTTCAGACCTTCGGGACTAAGTTGGTTTTCGATTTTTAAAATTCATGTATGAAGGTTCAAAAGAAGGATATTTGGTCCTTCAGGACTCATAAAAAATTAGAACTCAGTAAGTTAGAGCTCAATCTCTCAGAACTCTCAAATACTGAAGGTTGCCTTGATTTTGGAAATCACTATCCTCAATATGACGCGATGCCACACCCAGTAAGTTAGGGTGCAACGTCCCGAATTTCAAGAATAGGTTTATAATTGAACCTCATACAATTAGATTTAAGAAGGGTACTCAATTATTTAGGTTCAACGAGGAAAATTGGAACCCAGTAAGTTAGAGCACAATCCTCCCGAGGATCCTAAATATCGAATATTGCCTTTATTTTGAAAACAATCGAGGATAATCTTTGAATAAAAATGAATTTGGGGCGGTTGAAACTTAACAAAAAATGATAACATGCAATATGAAAATAGCAATATAATAATAAACTTGACAAGATATATATTAATACCCGAATATAGTAAATATAAGGAAAATCAACAATAACTATAACAATAGTAATAAATATAATATCATAACAAACATAGCAATAAAGATATTAACGATACGAAAATGCATAATAGAAGTGAAAATAATATGTCGAATGATGACGATATATATAGTGATAATAGTAAAGTTAAAATAACAATGCTAAACTAGTGAAAGTGAAAAATAATAAATAATAATAATTTAGTATAAAAATATTCAATAAAAAACTATGGTATATAAAAATAATATAAATAATATAGTAGGTCTATTAATAATAATATTAAAAAACTTTAGCGAAAATATATACATATAAAAATTATAAATAATAATAGTAAAATAATAGTAGTAAACGGTAAAAAGAAATATGATAAATAAAATATAATACGATATAATAAACTATATTTAAAATTATTAACTTTTAATAAAATATAAAAAATTAAAAATAAATAGTACAGAAAAATGATTATTAGTAAAAACAAAATAATATAACAAACAATGTAATAAATATAATGACAATTTACATAAAATAATTAGTTTTACTTTAAATATATATATACATATACTAAGCATACAACAAATATATAAATAAATAAATAATATAATAATGTGAAACATAACTCAAATTGATTAAATTAAATGAAAATAAATATAAAAAATAATGAAAATGATATAATAAGTATAAAAATAATATAATAAAAATAATATAATAAATAATAGGAAAGTAGCTAAAAATGATAGTAAAAAATAAAAATAAAATAGTAATAATAGGTTAATAATAATAATACCAAAAAAATTAATTTTGTGATAAAAGTGTTTGAGATAAAAAAAAGGCTTAATTGGAATCAAAACGGGAGTTCTAGGGTAAAACATAAATAAAAGGGGAAGGGAGGACCACATTGGAGCGCGCATGAAACAAGGGGGCTTAAAAATATAATTTACCTAAATTCCTGAACCCAGCATTTAATATGGACCAAATTAAAAGCTGCACAAAATTGCTGGGCGAAATTCAAAAACAAAAGTGAAGCAGATTTGGGCAGCAAGAAAATGCACAGGGATTTAGTGCCCAAATTGACCCTTTAAGGGAAAAACTCATGGGCCCAAAAAAGACCCATTTTATTTTTTTATTGTTTTTCAAAAAAAAAGCAGAATGCTTCTTCTTCCCTGCTCCCTCTCCATTTTTGCTAGGAATTCAACCTAGCTTGCGCCACCCTGGAGGATCATCGGTGCCACGCACGTCCACCCCACCGCCGGTTCACGGATCAAGACCAGGTAAGCCCTCATTTCTTTCTTTTTACTTAAAATCAGTCTATAAACAAAAAAAAAAAAGAAAAAAAAATACGAATCAAAAGAAAGTTACAGGAAGAAGAATGAAAAATCACCTTTCAAACCTTCAACCAGATTTTTGATTTACTTCTGATTTCTCTATAATTTCTGCTAGTGTATTTATATAATGAGTAAAAAAAAAAAAATCCTTTTACAATGTTTTCGAAGGCTTTTATAGCCTTTTTTTTTACAACAATTTCTTGCTTGTCTGTAGGTTCAGTCGAGCATGTCTCTGATGTGGCCTAGTAGAGGGGCGCACGACGCAGAGGGACGTGCAACGTGCGGTGCTTGGGAACCTCCACTGTTGCGGCGGCTGAGGGTGTTAGCTGCTACGGTTTTCATTTTTTTGTTTTATTGATATTTGGGCTAGGTTTTATGTGAGCTTGTGTTTTGTTTTGTATTTGAGTTTTAATAAGTTTTAGGCCAGGCAAAAAATTAGGTTCAACAATAATATTTGAATTGATAAATTAGTACGGTATATTCTAATTATATTCAATAATTTAAATAAAAATACTATTTACTACTGTAGTTAAAAATATAATATTTAAAATCACATGACATTAAAAATTATTATTGAAGAAATCAACAACACATATAGATGTTAATAATAATAGATGAATGGACTTGATTGCAAATTATGAGTACCCCAACCGTTAAAAGATACACACAATTTTGTATAAAAAATGCAAAAACAAGAGACATTAAATTCCCTCTTGGCACATTTATTGAAAATAAAATAAAGTAGTGGCATCTTCTCATCTCCTTTGGAAGTTAAGGAACTTGATACCATAGGCAAACACAAACAAGAAGAGAAGAACCCAACCAATATGGGCTGCAACAACTGCTGGAAGGAAGCTATAGTCAAACCCTAGGCTTTTCTCGAGGAAATCTTTTATTGCTATTGGAATTTCTCCAGTTGTTACAACCATGTCTGATTTGTCACCAACTTGGGATGTGACTAGCCCATAGATTGTCCATGCAACTGGAGATGCCCAGTAGTACCACCTCCACCATATTGGAATTTCCTGCATGCATTTTCAATCATGGGGTTGAGATATATTTTGTTTATATAGCGCTTAAATGATTGTTTCCATGTTTGAACACGTACCGTCCTAGGGATGAGGAAACCAGAGAAGAGGTTCCAAAAGCTTAGGAAAAAGGACATGATAATGGCAGCAAATTGATGGTTAGGAGTAAGAGCTACAAGCATCATCCCATAGAGTGTGAAATACATGAAGCACATCAATATGAAGAAGTAGAACATGAAAAACCTTCCAACTTCCATTTGGAATCCTATCATTGTGTAAAGTAGTATACTGTATACCAATGTTTGTATTGAAACATATATTGCCTCAATTGCCACCTGCAACATATAACACAATATGTAGTTTATATCAGCTACTTATTGTGTATTTGAGGAATCTACACTATGATTTCAGCTTCTTTTTTTACCTGAGCAAATGCATAAGGCAATGGTGAATACATTCCTGCTGCCCTTTCACGATAGAAGACTGTTCTTTCGATTGCTACAACGGATTGCACTGCCGAAGTGTTGGTGGCTCCGAGGAAAAGGACCGCAGAGTACATTGCTCCCAGCAGATTCATCAGATCTTGCTGCTTGTGTCTGTTCAATTAACAGTTTGCAAAATTATCATAAAAAGAAATTCAATAAGGTAATACATAACAATAGTCAGAGATGAGTTCTTTGATGGCAAAGTTTAGTCAAAGGTCATTTTCAAAATACTGTGTAAGGAGAGAATATCCTCATTATCTGTTAGTATTTTTCTAGTGTTAAACTGTAGTTTGTTAATTACCATAATAATAAACTTTTGGACTTACATCTTATTTCCTTTGTCCCAGAAAATTACTCCAAATATGATACCAACGAAAAAGGTCATGAAGAATCGGATGGCGTTGTATTGGGGATTCCTCCAATATGAGTGGTACTGCTTCCAAAAGCAGGCTTTGCATTGAGTAAAGAAGTCTTGAGAGTATGTAGTTGGGAAGTGAAGGTCCCTAGTTCCAGGCACTGGGGTGCATAGATCTTTGATAAGTTCCTCATTTTTCCTAGTAAATGACAGACCTCAGTTGAGAGGAAAATGTGGAGGAAGATACAGGCAGAAAAGGATAGTCGTTTCAATTTAGTTACCTATAAAGTTCAGAATTGGCATAAATTTCAGCAAAATCGACGTCAAGCTGAGCCTCAACAGCAGTGGAACTGATTTCCAACATCCATGTTGCAGGATTGTAGCCTCCTTGGATCTTAGGAACTCCTGGCACGGCCTGCACAAATTTATTAAACATAAGTTGTGACAAAGGCCTCGAAGAGTTCAAACACCATTTTCATCATATATGAGGTGTGTGAGAGAAAAGATTCTCACTTCAAAGTATTCTACAAGTTTGTGAGAATGGCAACCAAGTGGTCCGGCATAAATGACTTGCCCTCCTCTCTTCATCAAGAATAGCTGCAAACAAAAAACGGAAGTCTCTTAAGCAAGTGCATTGGAATTATAAAAACAAATGAAGGAAAATTTCCAACAAATACCTCGTCGAAAGCTTCAAATATGTCTATGCTTGGTTGGTGAATTGTGCAAACCACAGTTCTCCCTGTATCCACTGTATTTCTCACAGTTCGCATTACGATGGCTGCTGCTCTAGCATCAAGGCCTGATGTTGGTTCATCCATGAAGATGATCGATGGATTCGCAACCAACTCTACAGCTATTGTGAGCCTTTTTCGTTGTTCAGTTGACAGGCCATCAACTCCGGGAAGGCCAACTAGAGAATTCTTGAGAGGATTAAGCTCTACCAGATCCATTACTTCTTCAACAAACATCTGTTGCACAATTATCAAATTGAAAGATGAACTTGGTAAATTTCAACTTTAAACTTCATCTACACATAGAATATCCTTTCAGTTGATATATAAGAACAGAAAAGATTAAAGGATTGTACACATTTCATGATGAGTATAGAAAGAAAACTTGCCTTTCGTGTTTCTGCGTTAACCTCCTTTGCAAGACGAAGCCAAGCAGAGTACACAAGCGATTCATAGACAGTAACATGTGGGGAATGGATATCATTTTGTTCACAATAACCGCTAACCCGAGCAAAAGTTTCTTGGTTCTTCGGATATCCAGAAATGCTGATACTTCCTTCAATATACCCACCGGTTTTTCTTCCTGCTAGCACATCCATCAAGGTGGTCTTTCCTGCTCCACTAACCCCAACTAATGCTGTTAAGACACCAGGTCTAAAAGCACCACTTACATCTCGCAGTAATCGAAGACGAGTCTCTTCAATTCCTTGGCCTTTCATTTCCTGAAGTTGATATCAATGAAAAATAACTATTTTCTTCTTTTGAATGAAATATATATATATATATATATATTCTTTTCATTTTAAGGTGAAATTGCTGAGAGTAAGTAGAAATAAGGAGAAGTGACTCACAGCAGGCATGTCAACGAAGTAACTGACATGATCAAATGCAAGTGACAAGGGTTGGAAAGGTAACACCATTCCTTTCTTTGTAGATGCTTGGTCTGAAGCGCTAAGAATTGAGTTGTCAAGAGTATCCTTCATTGCCATATCCAATCCTGCAAGCATTTCAGCACAAGAAAAAGACATGTACGATTTTAACTTGTAAGCTCGAGTGCTATTGACATGCTAGGATGATCCAACAATTGTATTTTTCATACGCAATTGGCTCAAGTATCAAGTTAAAACAAGTCAAACCTTCAAAGATTGAAGCAGCTGATGGTGAACTCATTTCTATGGATTTCAAATTATGCTGCCCGTCGGAAGATGATTGCTTCTTGTTCTTATTCTCATCACCCTCATCCAAAATAACAGATTTGGAATCTCCCAGAGCTGCATTTCATTTTCAATTTTCTTTCAAAATCAGATTGTTCTTTGGTAAACAGAATGGACATTAGCATGAGTTCAGTAGCTTACGATTCAAATACGTTAATGCGACAATAAACAAGAGATTAAAAAGCAGAGAAAATCCAAGGAGTGCTGCAACACAAATCCAATACCAGAACTCTTCTGTATACATGCCTCTGGATTGGAGAAGAGCCTTCCCTACTGAGATGGATTGATTAAATGGCATAGGCTGCAATATCAAAAGCAAGGAAAATATCAAGATAATCTGAGGAACATTTTGTATGATAATTAAGAGTTATCTGCCTATTCTTAAGAGATCTTACAATACTCCATCTTTTGTCAAGAAATTCATTGATGACAATGGCATTTTGTCCATATGACATCGGAGAGATGTAATAGCCCCAAATCATCCATGACTTGATGTCATCTGCAGAAAGAGATTAGAGAAGTTGCCTGAGAGTGATAAATAACAATAATGATGAGGAACCTAAGCATCCATTTATGTCAGTACCATTCATGGAACCATAAACAATTGTATTGGACCAGATATGTTCAAAGACGGTACATTTCAACTAGAAAAGAAAAATGTAATCAATGTATAGACAAAAATCAGTTAGTTACTTTTAGCGACAACAAATCCACCAAGGACAAAAACCACCAGCAGGGTAAAGGTACCAAGTGTGTTTGCTACAACTTGTGTTCTTCCAACTGCAGCGATGAAGCGGAAGAGAGACAGTGCCATCTGGTGAATGCCAAAGAACGCTAGGAATTGACGGAAAAACCTAAAACATTATCCATTAAGGACATGTTATTGCATACAGTTATAGACTAAGGAAACTCAGAGGAGGAAAAAATGGCTAAATGCAATCAAGTGTAGAAGTATATGTTCTTTCTCATACCTACTGGCACCTGGAGCAAAACCAATAGTGTAATAAGTTAGGATGATCCATATCCCTGACTCTAGTAAAGAAAGGGGAATTCTAAGGACCCAAATTGGCAAGGCAAAGGCCCATGCTGGATAAAACATGAAATCCCTTTGTTTGAAGAATACCGGAAGCCTAAATATGGTTAGTGCAAGCTCAGCCATCCCGTTAAACATTACATTAATGAGACTGAAGAACAGTGCACCATAAAATTTCACACCATTTTCAATTAGACCAGCTTTCATTTTTGTCCTGAAAAACACTGTGAAAGCAATGACAGACATAATGGTAATTTGGGTGGTCTTGAATATGTATACGAAAGAGTTACGCTTCATCAATAGCCACTCTCTTGCAAAACAAGCCTTGAAAAGTTCCCAGTTTGAGATTCCATATCTTTCTTTCACCAAAGCTGCTGGATGAGTTTTAGACTTATCATATGGAACTCTAAGTTCATCATCAAGCTTTTGACCAATGTGGAAAGAGTTGAAATGCGCCACGAACTCTGGTACAGATATATGTCGATAAGGTTCGTCCTTTCTACACCAATACTGCTGTTGGTCCTTTTTGGAAGTCACTTCTTGTAAGAAATCTGCCACTCCTTTCCTTTCTGGACATTTGAATCCCACACTTTCAAAGAATTCAAGAACATTCTCTCTCGGTCCTTGGTACACTATCTTACCCTCAGAAAGCAAGATAATGTCATCGAAAAGGTCATAGGTTTCTGGTGCAGGTTGCAGAAGAGAAATAATCATAGTTACATCCATGATATGAACCATCTGCTTCATAAACTTTACAATCTGAAAAGTTGTAGAACTATCAAGACCGGTTGAAATCTCATCCATGAAAAGAGCTTTTGCAGGTCCGACCAACATTTCACCTGCATATTGCATAACTAGCTCTTTTTAGGTTTTTCTTAAAAAGTTAAATGGTAAACTTTCCAATCGATTAAACGCTTCAAATGACGAGGAAACACGAAGTCAAAACATGGTTGATGTCATGGTGTACTTAAAATTGCTTTACTGGAGGAGGTTGCAAATGCTGAGACTTGAATCTCAGATATAGTGAATGCCTCCCTTTAAGGATGGCTACATGAACCAACTAGGGTTAAGCCCCGGTTCCAAGTCTGTTCACTTCTTTTCTATAACTAGTTTACCTGTAGTTACACGTTTCTTCTGTCCACCAGATATGCCCCTTCTCATATCATCACCCACCATGATATCAGAACAGATATCCAGTCCAAGAATCTATAACCACATCACAGTTAAAAAGCCAAGCGTGAGAAATGAGACTACTGCTGAACAGGAAATCTAAAGAATAAAACCAGAAAGAGATGGAGGCAACAATGAACAAACCTTGAGCACATAATCAGTTCCAAGACTAGTCTTTTGGCCAACCATTGCAGTAGCTTTCATGAATGCATCAATTTCAGGATCTGGTTTGATGCCTGCTTGTTTCTCCCTCCTTGACAACTCTGCCAAGAGTTCATATCGAGTTCCAATCCCCAAGCACCGTCCTGAGAAATCCAGTGTCTCCCTAACTGTCATCTCACCATGGTGAAGGTCATGTTGACTTATATAAGCACTTGTCCTTTGAGGGATGAATTCATGAAATTCATGACCACAATAAGTAATTTTTCCTGATACCTATTCAAGGATTGAACATTGTTCATCAGTAAACTTAACCAAACGTTTCAAGTCATGTTAATAATAATAATAAACTACATAATTTGATTATACAGACCCTTAAATCGGTGTCGGTCTTCCCAGCAAGTGCCTGCAGCAATGTAGTTTTTCCAGACCCTGGAGGTCCTAAGAGCAGTGTCATCCTATTTGTATAAGATGAAGAAAATGAGTTTAAAAAATTTCCAGGGAAATTGAAGTTAATAGAAACTTCATTCTTAGAGAGTCATGAACTATTAATTGATAATCCTCGGAAATGAAAGTAATACCTTGATGGTTTCACTATTCCACTGACATCTCGGAGTATATTGACCTCTCTTTTCTTGGAAGGGAAAAGCTTGATTAATCCAAGAACTCCCTATTTTATCAAAATGCAAACCAAAATTGAGCACTTAATATATATGTATATATATAATATTTCTTCCAAAAAGAAAAAAAAAAAAGATTATCCAAGAGAAATCACCTCAATTGTGTTCAAGGTTGAATTCAGCAAAGTTGGAAGGGCTCTGGTTCCAAGATAAGCATCCCCTTCAATGGATAAATGCTCGAACCGAACTTCAATCTTTGGAACATCAATTCCCACCCTTTTCAATAAAAAAGTTTAAGGTTACATATTTAATTAAAGTTACTGAAAACAAGAACGTAAATCCCGAAAAGAAAAGGAGGATGGTATGCATGTATGTATAGAATGTAGGCACCTGTCGGTTCTCTCCCTGAGCCTAAGAAGAAACCTCTCATTATCCTCTTCAACAACCCTTAGCACACTTTCCATAAGATTCTTCTTGTCTTGCACGTCAAGGTTATCGATATCAACTTGTTCATATCCAACTTTCCCTTCTTCCAAAACATGCTTCAGCATCCCTTTCCTGAGACGATCATATGTAGGCAGCCTTTCAATGGCCGCCCATTTCAGCTCTTCCTCATCTTCTTCCCTGCCACTTTTTTGGAACACATCGGTTTGGCTATTCCATGCCTCCCTTATACTAGCTGAAGCCCAGCCTCGTTGGCTTCCCGACGGGGCCAAACTCATCCTCCGGCTCATTGACCTCTTGCTCATTGACCGGTTGCTCATCGACCTCGCAAGATCATCTCCAGCCAGTGCTGATGCCATTCCCAATGCTAGCCTCTTTTTACTGCAACACTATCAAAACAACAAGCATATGAAAGACAGAAGGGAGGGCAGCTTAGGTTTGGAGTGAATGATGATGGAAAGTGAGTGGGTGTGGGCATGGTTTATGTAGGTGAAGATGGTTTACAAAGAGAGTGTTGTAGTGACAGAAAAGGGTATTCCAGAGTTTGAAGAAAGTTGAAACAAGTTCATCAAATTATCCTCACTTTTGTCAACTTCCAACTCTTACAATATTATCAACTATTTTCATATATATATATACATAGGATGTTTCTTTAAAGGAATCTTCGACGGCCCATAAGAAGACAATAGCATTATTCAGTATTGATAAAAAAAACAAAACCTAATATGTGTGATTACCATATTAAATACAATGTGTGGTATTATAAAATTATATATAGAGAGAAATATTATCAAGAAAACAACTTTTCTAAGTATTTTATATATATTCCGGATTTCTCATATTCTTTCTCAATTTATAAATAGGAGAATGATTTTCAGTGCACTCAAACTCACGACCGACCTCCTATATTGATAACAATATCCATATTAATCATGTTAAGAATCAATCGACCTAACTTTAGTTACTTTTGTAATTTAAGTTAAAATTTTATGACGTAAACATTAACATAATATCCGTATCTAAATAACTTAAAATGTTATATATGTTTATGATTATTTTAATAAATTTAATAAAATATTTATTAATATAGAATTAATTTTATATATCTCAAGAAGATTCTAATCTACATCTGGTGTCCTCACCAATCATTCCAAACAATATTCCAAATTTTGGCGACCATTAAACAGCAATTACATTCTCTAAATATTTATTGGACTGATTTAGAAGTTAATTCAAGATGGATTCTTTTCTTTTTCAAATGTTTTGATTTAATTGTTTCTGGTTGTTACTGTCATACATACTTCCTAAAATATTAAAGGTGTGTAAAATATTGATTAAATAAATTAAACCGAATTAATAATATTGATTAAATAAATTAAACCGAATTAATAATATCAAATAAATAAATTTTTGATTAATTATATTAATTTAAACGATTAATTCAGTTCAATCTCGATTTTAATAACTTAAACTGAAAAACTGAATTAGTTAATTTTTTAAACATTCAAAAATAATTTTATTGAATAATATCCAACTCAATATAAATGTAGCCCAAGTACCTAACTCAAAAATAAAAATATACTAAAAGCACTACTCAAATATAAAAAAAAAATCAAAGCCAAGTCGAATTTAATAATTAATTTAATTATAATTTTAATATATGTATTGTTGTAAATCCATTGATAAATATATGTTTATAACCCTTAAATTTAACCTATTTGGTAACCTTTTATTATCTTGTAACCTCTAAATTATTTATAGGGTACCTTAATATTGGTCCTTAATGCTTTGTAATTTATGGTATTTAAAGTCGTATAAATAGATGACATGTACAAGTTTATTGTATCCAAGTAAAAGTTGAATCTTTTTTTATCTTAATCATTGTTTTCTTCTTTTAATTTTATTGCACGTTATCAACACAAGCATGCTCGAAGAAAAAAATATCTTATGTATTGAAGATTAGACTTACCTTCCATGATTTTACATTTAAAGCTTTATACACATAATACAGCAATTTGTAGGAAGTTTTTATTTATTATTATTTTTTAAATTCTTGATTAACTATGATGATTTTGTTTAATTTGGTCTATTTCTATATATTAAGGTTTGTGTCAAAAATAATGTGTCAAATTTTATAGATTGCTTGCAGTTGCATGCTATTGAAACTTTCACGAAGATAATAAATTGAGGTAAATTTACTTATCATATCACATGCCTATATGTTACCTAAATTTTGTTCATAAAATATATGTTTTTCTTCTTAATTTATGTTATTTGATAATTGCTTGATGATTATGTCTAAATGATAATAAATTAATTTTAATTTTATAAATTGATAGATTTGTAAATCACAATCCATAATATTATCGATCACCTTTATTAATCAAGGCTTAAGGTTTAGCATAATATTGACCTTGCACCAATTCATAATCATCATTAAACTAGTTGTTTTATATGTTTATTTGATGGTTTCAATTTGAACTTTGATATTGTTTAAAATTCTCTTAATCAACAATTATTAAAGTTATTACATATATTAATAAAATAAAGATTTTTCACACGAACAATCAAAGAAGATTTCACATCAAACATATTTGTTTAAGTTCTTTTAGTGACAAATTTTGAGAAATGCTTTAATTGATTTTGGGGCTAATTCTATTTTAGAATTTCAAGTTTAATTACAACCAAATTTTTAATTCTTGAATGATCTTGGTTGACAATGTTCACTATTTATGCATTTTATATTATTTCATTTAGCAATTGATGAGCAATTATAAGTGGAAAGATTTTAGTGAACTTGAAATGTATAATTTTGAAGTAAATTTCATTCATGTCTACAATGGTTTATGAAATTTTTGCTAACATTAGCATTAGATCAGGTTTAGTATTTTAGATGTCAGTTTTATCCATACATTTGATTTACAATAAACTCCATGCATGACTTGACTATTTCTTTCTAGTTAATTGATGATACAAAACTCTTGTGAAAATGATTTTAAAAGTATTTTGAATTGATCTCGTGTCTTCTTATGACTAAACAAAATAACGAGTTATTCATTCCACTAGTTCTGTTCTATTCACTGAAGTAAATGTAGCAGTACATAACAATTATGAAAATGGAACATAATGCCATTATTGACAAAAAGATAAAAAGAATATGAATGATTTGAAATGTACTAAATGTTCATTCTTAGAACAGAATGATTAATGATTTATACTAATTAATCATTCCTTGAAGCAGATGATATCTATATAATCTTATTGGTATGAAATATGATATATGCTTACATTTGTCTAAATTATTTTTTGCACATTCCTTGAAGTGAATGTCTGCAATAAATATAATAAATTTTGTAATCACTTTTGATCATTAAAGTCAACTAGGAGATTTTGACATATTCCCTGAAGTGAATATTGCATATAATTGTTTGCAAATTATATTTCTTTTATTGAGTTAATGACATTATGGACTTCATATTGATTTAGACATTTTCGAAGTAAATGTCATAATATTACTTATATAAGGACACAAAATAAAAGGAATGACAATAAAATTATCAATTGACACAATTTATATTGACATTATTAGTACAATTGAAAAACATGTTAAAGTAAACCAAAAGTTTACTGATACAAAAACATTTACTACTTGTTGCACCAGTTAGACCATTCTGGATCATATATAATGTGAAAATTAATTGGGAATTCATATGAACATTCATTAAAGAACCAGAAGATTCTTTAATTTAAAAGAATTCTCATCTATTGCTTGTTCTCAATAAAAATTGATTATTAGAAACTCACTAGCTAAAATTGACATTTAATATCTTGCATTTCTTAAATGAATGTGGGTCTATTCATCCATCCTGTGGATGATTTTGATATTATATGATTTTGGTAGATGCATCTATAGAATAATCACATATATGATATCAACTCGCAACATGTCGTTTGCGAGATTGCTTATTTAAATAATTAATTTTAGATTTTTCAATTAAGACAATTCATCTTGCTAATGTTGACAAGTTCATATCTCAGGCTTTTATTGATTGTTGTATATGAGTTGATTTTTTTTTTTGTAAAGCTTGTTATTTGTACGCATAATGGTTTAGTACTTATAAGAACAAAGCTTTATATTTCAATATGAGATTATATTGATTTACGTGCTACAACACTTGTACACATCAAGTCAATATATTATAAATAATCCCCCATTACAATTGACTTTTGATTAGGAGTTAAATATTTCCCATTTTTAAATTTTTGTATGTGTGTATATGTTCCAACTGCATAAAGATGGATCCTCATAGGAGATTGGGAATTTACGTTGATATGAGTCTCTTTATATTAATAAATATTTTTGAGTGATTAATTAAAGGTTTAGTTACGACATAAGTTGTCAATTATTATGTGATAGTTTTCCCAACATTAGGGGAGAGAATAAAAAGTTGGATGAATAAAATACTTGGAATGAATTATCAGTATCTAAGATCCTCATACAAAGTAATGTGAATAAGAAGTTCAGCAAATAATTCATTTTACTGACCTAATTAGTATAACCAAATGTTATATACTAGTTAATGTTTTAATTTGAATTGAGGTCCCAGTAGGACAATTTATTAAAGTAAATAAAAGTGATGCATAGTTGAAGCAAAGATTGATTGGTTTCAAAGATAAAAATCCTCGTAAAAAGAGAGGAGAAAATCTTCAAGAGAGTTATATTGTGGAGGTAGGGGGTTCTTGAAGAGACTCATGACATAACTAATTACAAAATCCAAGAAGAGATTCAAGTACCTGAAGGTGAAAATAAAGAGATCTCGATAAGTTATGTTAATACAAGAAAATATGGAACTAAAAAAAAGAAATAGTTGTTGACAACATTTTTGCTTATAATGTTGCTATTGGAATAACAAAAGAAATGAGGATCCTAAGCCCAAATCTGTTGAGGAACATAGAAATAGAAAAGATTGGTCAAAATGGAAAGATACAATTTAAGCAAAATTTAATTCACTTTCTAAATATGATATTTTTTAACTTGTAATCCAACACTTAAATATGTACATCCGGTAAGATATAAATTGGTATTTGTGCAAAAAAAATTGGAAAAAATGAAGTCGTGAAATATAAAACATGACTTGTAGCACAAGAATATTCGCAAAGGCCCGACATTGATTATGAAAAGACATATTCTCCTATAGTGGATGTAATCGCGTTTAAATATATTATTAATCTAGAAATACGTAAAAAAATTGGCATGCGTCTAATGGATTTTATTACAGCCTATTCATGTGATACACTTGATAGTGAAATTTATATGAAAACTTTGAAGGATTTAAAATCCTATAAGGATATAGAGTTTCTTGGGAAAATTGCTCGATCAGATTAAAAAAAGTTTATATGGATTAAACAATCTAGACGTATGTAGTACAATCGTCTTAGTGAATATTTGTTAAAAGAATGTTATAAAAACGATCCAATTTATCCATGTGTCTTTATAAAAAAGGTTTGGATCAGATTTTATGATAGTTTCTGTTTATGTTGATGATTTAAATATTGTTGAAAATGCAGTAAATTGTTTAAAGAAATAAATTGAGATGAAAGTTCTTGGAAAAACAAAATTTTGTCTTGGCCTGCAGATCGAGTATTTAAATGATGGAATTCATGCTCATCAGCCAACTTAGACGGAAAAGATCTTAAAGAAATTTTACATGGATAAAGCACATCTATTGAGTACCTCAGTGGTTGTACAATCGTTAGATTTGAATAAAGATTAGTTTCGTCTTTGTGAGACTGATGAAGAATTTCTTGGTCCTAAAGTACCATATCTAAGTGTCATAAGGGTATTGATGTATCTTGTAAATAACACAAGACCTGATAGCTTTCGCTGTAAGCTTGTTAGCAATATTTAGTTATTCTCCAATACATAGACATTATAATAGAATTAAACATATATTTAGATATCTCAGAGGGACTATTGATATGGGGTTATTTTATTCAAATGATTCAAAATCTCTATTAGTCGACTATGCTAATGCTGGATATTTATCGAATCCACATAAAGGTCGATCTCAAACGGGATATTTATTTACATGTGGAGGTACTGCCATATAATGGCGTTCAACAAAGCAGACATTAGTTACCGCCTCTTAAATCATGCAAAAATAATTGCAATGCATGAAACAAGCCGAGAGTGTGTTTGGCTAAAGTTATTGACCCAACATATCCATAAGATATGTAATTTGCTTTTACAGGAAAAGATGTCAACTATCTTATACAAAGATAATGCAACATATATAGCTTAATTGAAGAGTGGTTACATTAAAGGTGATAAAACGAAACATGCTTCACCAAAATTATTCTTCACTCATGATTTTGAGAAAAATGTGATATAGAAGTTCATCAAATTTATTCTAGTGATAATTTAGCAGATCTTTTTATCAAAGTATTGTCAACTTCAACGTTTGAAAGACTATTACACAAGATAGGAATGCATCGACTCAAAGATGTAACGTAATGTTGCCATTAAGGGAAGTCTAAAACACATTGTACTATTTTCCTTTAACCAATGTATTGTCTTATTAAGTTTTCCTAGTAAAGGTTTTTAACGAGGTAGCTTGTAATAATAGATTATGTACTCTTTTCTTTTATTATGTTTTTATCCCATAGGATTTTTTCCAATAATTTTTTTTTTGTTTACGAGACATTTTCATTGATGGACATCTAAAGGTGAATGTTGTAAATCCATTAATAAATGGATGTCCATAACCCCTAAATTCATTATTTTGTAACCCTAAAATAATTTATAAGGTACCTTAATGTTGGTCCTTAATGCTTTGTAACTTTAATGCTTTGTAACTTATGGTACTTGAAACCTTATAAATAGAGGGCATGTAAAAGTTTATTGTATCCAAATAAAAGTTGAATCATCCTTTCATTTCTTTATATTTCTTTCTCTCTTAATCTTTGTATTCTTCTTCTAGTTCTATTATATATACATAAATAATTTAATTTTAAAAAATCCATAAAAGTAAAATCCTAAATTGGGGTTTTATTTCTCCTAAATCCATCTCCCAAAAGCTAAAGCCATTTCCATTTGCACCAACCCCTCCTCAAGACCTTAATAGTCACCCACTACCGAAGAACACGTGAACACACCTATCTAATGTCCACCAAGCTACCCATGCACCACTGTCATTTGTATGCCACCATCATCATCTTTCTCTTTTGTTTTCTACCCGACAACCCCGACTAGATGACCCAACGACCAATGCACTTTCAAGTTCAATACTCTTGATGATAGGTGACCTGACAACAGCACACTTTCAAGTTCAACTCTCCTTTGCTATGTTTGGTTATTTTTTATCTGTTTTGGGCTATTTGTATTAATTAAACCAGGTAAAAAAATAAAAAGAAAAAAATCAATAAATTGAACCGATCAAATTCGGATAAGTTATTTTGGTTATACCCTTAATTTTAGTTCGATTAGTATAAAAAATTGGATTTATTTGATTATTGTCATAAAAACCCAACCTTGCTTTGCCAATCACAGTTTCGTCAGCGAATGATACCTTACCAATTTTGGTCCTTATGAACACATGCATGGTTGACATGTGGAGTGATTCCAACCTACATCTCCAAAGATAAGTGTTGAGCCTCTTTGTTACATGAAACTTTATCAAGTCCACACCAATCTAATTGTAGTTGTTTTGCTGAATCATTAGTCTTATTACTGCCTAGATAGAAACATCCCAAGAATCCCTACTACTACTACTACTAATCCCACCACACAAACTTTTTAGATCAACCAAGCCAACAACCCTCAGTTAGTTATACACCCTTACAACTCTTACAATGACGAGTATGAAAATTGGTATTGCTAACATCTTGAGTACCACAATTCATTCCCTTCACCACCAAATATATGACTAGTACCAACCTCTAATAAACAAGTTGGCTAGAACCCCAACTCCTCTAGCAGCTCATAGAGCTACAAGAATAAATAAGAGATCTGAAATGATATAACAATATTTGAGGCAAGAACAAAAATGCCAACAATATCAAGAGTATTTTAATTAGAATATTGAAATGATAAAGAGAATCGAAAGCAGACCAACCCCTTCTCAATTTTAACAATAGCAAGATAAGACTGACTATTCACTTTAACGTGCAAGGCCAAGACTAAAACAAACACCCAAGATACTAGTGATAGTTACGAAACTAACTAAAAATATGACAAAGGCAAGTGCACCTATCAATAAATAGTATAGCTATGGTGAGTAGAGATATTGTATCCACAAGAACTAAAAGCATTGTAATTATTGTTTTCTAATTATTTAGCCGACAAATTGGAGTGATGAGTTTTAAACTAATATTTCTAAATTAATTTAACTAAGAACTCAACAGAGAATAAAATTGGAAAATAATTGAATAATAACTAATAAGAGAGACAATACCCATGAAAGAATCTACTTTCATTTATTATTATGAATTTGAATTAAACGATTTGTTCACTTGGTATCTTGATCCGTAAAAATTCTTAAATTATGCTAATATATTTTTCGAGAGTAAAAGCAACTAACTCTAGGTTAATTAATTGAAATTTCTTTCTAATTAAAACCCCTATTATCGCATTAACTCGATCTATGGATTCCCTTACTAGATTTGACTCTAATCCGGTAGATTTATGTTATCCTATTTCTAGGATTGCTGCAACTCGACTCAATTATGCTAGATCTACTCTTAAACATGAACTTTTTCTCCTCTGATTTAAGCACAATAAACATGAATTAATATTCCAGAAATACTAAAATAAGAAATAATCACACATAACTGAGAACAAGAATAAAGTATTTATCGCGTAAAATAGAAATTAAATAATAGAATTCATCATAGGTTTCATCTTCCCTAGGTATCTAGGGAATTAGTTCATAATTCTAAATAAAAGCATCTCAAAGTAAAAAAAAAATCATAAGAAACAAAGAAACTCATAAAAACTTCAAAACAAATTAAAAGGAAATATTCGATCTTGATGGAAATCTGCTTCAGAGTTGGCTCCAATGGTGTTCTTTGAGTTATTTTCTTCAATATTCTCTAATGACTTACATATTTCTTCTTATATTTGGTATTTATAGACTTTAGAGTGCTTAAAAAGCCTAAAAATTACGTTTTCTCGCGTGTTTTGGGAAGCAAGTTATGAAATCGACACGGTTTGGCACATGGCCGTGTGTCCAGCCCGTATGGCTCACACGGCTGTGTGTCCAGCCTGTGTGGGAAAGCCAAACCCGTGTGGCTCCTGAAATCTGCTCTTTTTGTCTAATTTTTATTTTTTAGCTTCCAAATGCTCACCTAAGTATAGGAACATAAATTCAAAGGATTAGGAGCATCAAATTCACCAATTTATATAAATAATCATCCAAAAACGCATTAAGAACGAGATTAAAATATGTTAGTTTTTATCATTTATCAACTAGCCACACCTAATCTTTCCATAATAGTAACCTCAAGTCTGGCATAAAGAAATTGATGCATTGGGGTGAGGTATCCAACTTTAAGCTTTGATGTTGAGGACATGGATGGGGTATACTTCTCCAACAATCCTCTTGCTCCTAACATAGCATTCGTGGATTTACTAAAGAACTTTGAAATCCCCAGTGAAACTTATAAGGTGGGATAAAGGCCAACTAAACACTTGATGTAGTAAAACTGATTACATGAATGTTTTGAGAGCTTCTTATGCCCGTAAGTGCAAGGCCTTTGCCAGTACTTTGAGAAGAAATGTGAAATGGTACTTGCCTCTTTTTGAAGGTTCCATTCATAGCTTTAAGCAGTTGGGCGACCAATTTTTAGGTCACATTTGCGTATACAGAATGATTTTGAAAACACCCAATAATCTTTTGGATGTCAAGCAGAAACTTGGCGAGCCCTTGCGTGATTATATTAAACATTTTAATACTGTAACCATGAGCACCAAGGATTTGACAGATCAGTGGATTGTGGGTGCTATTATAGTAGGAGTAAGTCACAAGCATTTAAAATATGTGCTCACAAAGAACAAGCTTCAGCATCTAACTAGTTTGAAAGATAAGGTTCAGAAATATGTTGAGAAAGAAGAGATGAACTTATCCAACATAGAGTTTCATTTTGGGTATTACAGTTCATACCGCTAGAGGTTAGACCACCCTTCTCGCGAATGACCTTCCAATAGGAATCAACATAGGACACACCCCTGCTTGTGAGTAAACTTAAGGTGCAACACCATTCTCGCTCTCCTAATTCACCAAGAAATGTTTTATACTCCTTTTGAGTCATATGATGAACAAAGACGATAAGGGTTGTATAGCACGCTTACTAGATATACTTTGTTGAATTCGTCGCACATAAATTTTAAGTCAATTCCAAGATTAAGATATTCTAGAAACACCACTACCAATAAAGCCCAACCAATTTTGAGGTTGATGAATGAATAGATGTTATTTTTATGACGATATAGAACAAAAAATTGAATATCGTATCTCATTGAAAGATATTATAAAGGAAGCTGTCAAACAAGGTCAACTTAAACAGTTTGTGGGTCAAGACCCTGCCACAAAGGAGGCTAACCTTGGTCAAGCTTTGGTAGACACGATAAAGACGAGGGCAAACAACAGGTAAGAAGAGTGATACACATGAATGTAGGGACAAATGAAGAATGGGCCACTTCCAACACTCATTTGAGGAGTATCATGTCAATAAGCTCAATATGAAAAGACCTACCCAGACAGATAAATGGCAGGTTAACTTTACTAAGGTAGATGAATGTATAAATATTCCAAAAAAAAAGAAAAAAGAGAATGTTAAAAGGTGGCAGCAAATAACAGTATATACGTTACCCGGATGAAATACAGCAACATACAAATGTACGTGATGTTATTCGAAAGAAGTACTTTAGTGTAACAAGCGACCTGTATATGACTTGACAAAAACTTTTTGACTGGATAAAGTTAGTCAAGTACTTATCAGTTTTAGACAGGTCCTAAGTTATTATAAGATTGTATTTGATTTTTTTCACTTTCACAAGTTATTTTTATTGTTCTACAAATGTAATTGTACTATATATGTACATCATATATCGATGAATTAAGTAATGAGAATAGTTAAGTTGTTCTCTCAATTTTCTCCATTATTTCTGCTTCTGATTGTTTCTTTTGTAACTCTCAATTCTTTGAATCTTAAATTTATTTCATTCTTTATCCAGAATTATTGCCTTGTTGCTCTAGCTAAAACAGAGCTTCATACTTTTTCCGGATAAATTACTTATTAACCCCAACAAATGGTATTAAGAGTCTGTCATCTTTGAGGGCCTTGGTTGTGTTTTGTTTGTGAGTGACTTGTGTTTGAGAGAGATGAAGCAAAAGCTATTTTTTGTTGGTTTGTTTGGTTACTGCAAGGATGAGCTCCACACCACCACCACTGCATGTGTTTGCTGGAGAAAACTACCATATTTGGGTAGTTAAGATGAAGACATACCTTCAAGCACATGATTTGTGGAATGTGATTAAGAATCATGCTGAGCCACTTCCATTGAGGGTCAATCCCACTATTGTTCAGATTAGACAGCATAGTGAAGAGTGTGTCAAGAAGCACAAAGCTATGGCTTATTTGTAAAATGGAGTATCTGATGTGATCTTCACTCGGATAATGGCTTGTGACTCACCAAATCAACATGAGAGAAGCTAAAAGAGGAGTTTATGGGGTCAGACAAGACAAGGTAGCAACAACTTATCAACCTTAGGAGGGATTTTGAGAACTTGAAGATGAGAGAGTCAGAGACCATTAAGCAGTACTCTGATAGAATAATGGCCATAGTCAACAATATTAGGCTCCTTGGTGATGATTTTAGTGAGAGCAGAGTTGTTGAAAAGGTCATTACTCCCTGAAAAAGTTGAGACAAAGATTTCTTTATTGGAGGACTCGAGGGACTTATCAGCCATCTCATTGTCTGAGTTGGTAAATTCCCTATATGCACTTAGGCAAAGAACGACCAACTGGAAGGAAGAGTATCCTGAAGGAACTTTCCAAGCAAAAGCCAAGAAAGGCTCAGGTTCTAGCCAAAAAGGGAAGAAACCTTGGGTCGATAGAAGGGAGAAATCAAGGAGAGATGCAGGGAAAAAGAGGTTTCCACCATGTATTCACTGCAAGAAGACTTCAAATTTGGAGAAGAACTGTTGGCACAGACCAGATGTTCAGTGTAGGAGCTGTAAACTGTTTGAACATGTTGAGAGGGTGTGCAAAATTAAAGGGAAGGCACAAGCTCAGCAGCAAATACAGGCTCAGGCTACTGAGGACCTTCAAGCTCAAGAGGAGCATGTTTTTACAGCCTCCTACATTACAACCTCAAGCAAAGTTAGATGTAACTGGCTAATGGATAGTGGCTGCACACATACCATATGTCAGTCGATGAAAGGCTGTTCAAAGAGCTCGATAGAAGCTTTGCCTAAAAAATCAGGATTGGCAATGGGGACCTGATAGAAGCCAAAGGTAGAGGCAATGTGGTGATCAACATAAAGTTACGTAACAAAGTGATTTCTGATGTACTTTATATGCTTGACATAGATAAGAATTTGCTCAGTGTTGGTCAGCTTGTGGAAAGAGGTTACTCACTTGTTTTTAAGAATGGCTCATGCATTGTTGAAGATTGTTATGGTCAGTAGTTGGTCACAGTAGCAATGGCAGACAGGTGCTTTATGCTTGATGTAAACCAACTTGAGAAAAAGGCTTATACCAGCCTTGCTGATAATGCTGGCCTATGGCACAGAAGATTAGGCCATGTTATTTACAAGTCACTTGATCAGTTGTATAAGTTGAAATTGGTTGAAGACATGTAAAAAATAGAAGCCAAAGACTGTTTGTGAAGTTTGCCAGCTTGGTAAGTAGGATAGAATGCCTTTTCCAGTCAATAAGGCATGGAGGGCTCGAGACAAACTTGAGTTGGTCCATTCTGATATCCGTGGGCCAATGAAGACTCCTTCCTTGAATGACAGCAGATATTTTGTACTGTTTATTGATGATCTAACCATGTTTTCTTGGGTTTATTTCTTGAAGAAGAAGTCTGAAGTGTTTGAAGCCTTTAGCAAATTTAAGGCACTAGTTGAAAATCAGTCTGGTTGCAAGATTAAGGCTTTAAGAACTGACAATGAGACTGAGTACTTGTCTGAAAGGTTTTAGAAACTGTGTGAACATGCTGGGATTCATCATCAGCTAACAACAGTCTATACTCCTCAGCAAAATGGAGTATGTGAGAGGAAGAATAGAACTGTGCTTGATATGGCCAGATGTCTGCTATTTGAGAGCAAGCTGCCAAGCAAATTTTGGGTTGAGGCTGTTAATACCTTAGTGTACCAGTTGAACAAGTTGCCAACTAGTGCTGTGAAGGAAAAGACTCATTTTGAAGCTTGGCATGGACTCAAGCCAACTGTTTCACACCTGAAGGTTTAGTTGTGTCTGCTATACTCCCATTCCAGCTGAAAAGAGAACCAAACTTGACAAAAGATCTGTGCCTAGGATCTTTGTTAGTTACAACAGCACTAAGAAAGCCTATAAGGTGTATGATCCCTCAACAAAAAAGATTTTGGTAAGTAAAAATGTCAGGTTTGATGAAGAAAAAGTTTGGAATTGAAGTGATGCAGATGTAAGTTTGAGTGAAGAAGATCAACTAGACAACAGTTTGGAACCAGCTGAAGAAGGGCCAGCTGATGAAAACTTTGATGAAGAATCAGTTAGAGGCACTAGGACACTAGCAGACATTTATGAAAGGTGTGTTATAACCATGGTTGAGCCTTCCTATTATTATGAAACAGCAAGAGAGAGTTGCTGGCAAGAAGCTATGGAAGCTGAATTGAGGATGATCCATAAGAATGACACATGGGAGCAAGTTGATAGACCAGCAAACAGAAAGGTTATTGGTGTCAAGTAGGTGTTCAGGACCAAGAACAATACAGATGGGTCACTGAACAAGCATAAGGCTAGGCTAGTTATGAAGGGATACAGCCAACAGCAAGGAGTTGATTTTTTTGAAACCTTTGCACCTGTTGCAAGGTTGGATACCATAAGTCTGTTGTTTGCCTTAGCTACTCAGAAACAATGAAATGTGCATCAATTGGACGTCAAAGCAGCATTTCTGAATAGATTTCTAAAGGAAGAAATTTTCATAAAATAGCCTAAAGGTTTTAAGGTCCTTGGTGGTGAACACAAGGTTTATAAGCTCAATAAGACCTTGTATGGCCTAAAACAGGCTCCAAGGGCCTAGTATGACAGGATTGATGCATACCTGTCAAGGCTGGGATTCGAGAAGAGTATAAGTAAACCTACATTCTATGTGAAAAAGGCTGAGAAAGAAACCTTATTGATAGTCTCACTTTATGTGGATGACTTATTGGTTACTGATTGCTGGGGTGAGCTGATTGAAGATTTCAAGAAGTAGATGCAAAATGTGTTCGAGATGACTGATTTAGGTTTAATAACCTACTTCCTTGGTATGGAAGTAAATCAGAATGAGGATGGCATTTTCATGAGTAAGCAAGCCTTTGCATTAAAGGTTCTAAGCAAATTCAGCATGTCAAAGTGCAAGCCTGCTGACACTCCTGTTGCACTAGGAGAGAAACTGTCAAGCACCAGTGAGCATGATCGAGTAGATGAAAAGGGATATAGGAGTTTGGTTGGTTGCCTACTCTATTTGACAGCAACAAGGCCAGACATCATATATGCAGTTGGCCTTCTCTCGAGGTTCATGCATTGCTGCAATGTTGCACATTTTAAAGCTGTTAAAAGGGTCCTAAGGTATGTCAAAGGAACCTTAAGCTTTGGTGTGAAGTTTGAGAGAGCTGAAGAGTTGAGGCTGGCTGGCTATTCAGATAGTGATTGGGCTGGTTCAGTTGATGATATAAAGAGCACATCAGGCTATTTCTTCACTTTAGGTTCAGATGTTTTTAGCTGGAGTTCTAAGAAACAACAGATAGTAGCTCAATCTACTGCAGAGGCTGAGTATATTGCAGCTGCTACTACTGTTAATCAAGTAATTTGGCTTAGAAAGCTGTTGGATGACTTGAATGCTGGTCAACCAGAAGCAACAAAGATTAAAGTTGGCAATCAGTCAGTTGTTGCAAGTGCCAAGAACCTGTGTTTCATGGCAAGACTAAGCATTTCAAGATCAAATACCATTTTGTGAGAGAGGCAGAGTTGTCAAATGAGATCATCTTGGTCCATTGCTGCTCAAAAGTTCAATTAGCAGACATTTTGACCAAGCCTTTAGCTGCCACCAGGTTTAAGTATTTGAAAAAGAAAGTTGGAATCTGCTGTCTTGTAGCTAAGGAGGAGTGTTAAAAGGTGGCAACGAACAGCAGTATGTACGTTACTTGGATGAAATACAGCAGCATACAAATGTACGTGATGTTATCCGGATGAAGTACTTTTGTGTAACAATAGACCTGTATATGATTTGACAGAAACTTTTTGACTGGATAAAGTTAGTCAAGTACTTACCAGTTTTAAACAGGTTCTAGGTTATTATTAGATTGTATTTAATGTTTGTTCACTTTCACAAGTTATTTTTATTGTTTCACAAATGTAATTGTACTATACATGTACATCACATATTGATGAATTAAGTAATGAAAATAGTTAAGTTGTTCTCTCAATTTTCTCCATCCTTTTTGCTTCTGTTTGCTTCTCTTGCAACTCTCAATTCTTTTAATCTCAATTTTCTTTCCTTCTTTATTCGGAATAATTATCTTATTACTCCAGCTAAAACAGAGCTTCATACTTTCTCCGAATAAATTAGTTCTTAAACCCAACAGATACCCAACAGAGAAGGTCTAAGAATAGATTATTATTTGAATTTGTGTGTCCTACGTACGTACACAAAATAGATTATTTATTTATAAATATTTCTATAAAAATAAGTTTCTTAATATTAACCTTTGAAAGTGATTGTGCGGATACAATTATTTTCTTTTAAATTTTGTTCTAAAAAGGAAAAACTATATTAACTTCTCTCGGATTTTTCTTCTCTTCCAAACATTCATTTGTAAGGTAGACCTAATAAGGTTAGCTTTCTTCATTTAATTTCTTTGGTGTATAATTCTATCTGGGTTTTGTTGTTTGCATGCAGAGGTTTCCATTTTCTTGTGATTGTTTTGAATGCATTGAAGAGACACGTCTTTTTTGCATGTAGGTATTGATAATTTTATTGGAATTTTGGTCGTGGGTTGTCGTAAATTTATGTGTCCTTTTGCTTTAAGTTTCTATTTGATCTGTGGTTTAATGTGTTGTTTCTATGGCTTTGGTTAATTTTCTTCTTCTTCCTATTTATTTATTTATGTTAATTCAAGGTGTAGGTATCTTGGATTGGAGTGAAGCTTCTGTATTTGTTTGATTGATTGCAAGGAATTTAATTTTAATAAAGTGGCTTAACTTGATAAGCATCGTATCAATGGCAACTTCTGAGGTTGTTCTGCAAGTTTTGTCTGGGGCTGCCCCTCGGCTTTTAAGTAGTGATCTGGGTTCTAGCAGTTCGGATTTAGCATTGTATTCTAAATGCCACTTTAAATCTGTGAAGAAAAAAGGCTCAAGGTATTTCAAATCTCTCAAGTGTTCGAGTATGATTAGATACCATATTGGAAGTTATAACTATAGGCGATTAGTTGGTGGTTTCGATCGTAATGCAGCAATTAACAGATTGAGGCTTCTTGGCTTCAAATGCCAGCAGGCTGACCATGGGAGTGGAGTAGGTATGGATGAAGGAAATGGGGCTCCGTTTGTGGATAATGCGAATGAATCAAATCTTAGTGGTTCAATGAACTCGCAAAAAAAGTTGGAGTTTGAGGACTCTGAGCTGTTGAAGAGGGAAAAAGAAATGTTGGCATCAGCTGGAACAGGCACAACTACCTTTTACAAGTCTGGCATAGATTCCATTGAGGATGAAGCATGGTCACTATTACGAGATTCTATGGTTTACTATTGTGGCAGCCCTATTGGAACAATCGCTGCCAATGATCCCACTGATTCCGGTGTGTTGAATTATGATCAAGTCTTTATTCGTGATTTTATACCTTCTGGTATTGCACTTCTATTAAAAGGAGAGTATGACATTGTTAAGAACTTCATACTCCATACGCTTCAGTTACAGGTAAATTCACTTGCAATGGTATGATCACATAGACAATTTCTGATGGTATTTTTTGTTTTTGTAGATCTCTCAATGTTTTAATTATTTTTTCCCCCACTTGTATCCTATACAAATAAGACTATGCATCTTAGCTGCGTATATATGGGAGCAAAATGACGATTGTGCTAGCAAGTTATGGTCCTAGGTCAGCCAACACCTGATATTATGGCCGCTATTTTTCACATGTTCATTTTTTTCTCTTTAAGTTGATTATTTGGAAAAGTTCTGTTATTTTGTTGACATTGAACTTATATCTAGAGGCATTTTTATGCTATTTAGGTTAAAGAACAAAACAGTAATTTCGAGCTACTCTGTCAGTGCAAAAACTGGGTTTTTAGTTTAAAAAAAATTAAATTTCATGATGAATAATTCATCAATAATTTCACTTTCCTTAATAGTGACATAGTCATTGCTGGTAAACATCCTCAAGTGGTTTACATCTGAATGCTTTGTCACCCTGCTGATTACCTTTATAGTAGACAACTGATGCATTCTAGAACTAATTAAAATGAGTATGACCGTGGATTTAAATATGTCAACAACTATGATTGTGGAATCTTTTAACAGATAGCATATTCGATAGATTTAAAGGACTCTTCTCAAATGATCGTGCTTTGGAATTTGGATACGGTCTTAAATATAGTATGGAAAATGTTATCTATGTAGCTCAATGAACTGTTCTTTGTAATGATAACTAATTTAAATTGTTGGTTTCACATGTCCACCTGCAACTACTCTTCTATGTCAATAACATCAAATTGATAAGACGGATTAGATTTCCTTTTCATTTGTGCACGTGCTTTTCTGGTAATGCATCTGGATCTATGGAATTGGGAAAAATTGCATATAAAATGGTTTAAACTGTATGTCCTACAGTTATATAAGCTTCCTGCTTTTTCTTTTGCTATTTGATATTATATGTTTACTCATATTGCAGAGTTGGGAAAAAACAATGGACTGTCATAGCCCTGGCCAGGGATTGATGCCTGCAAGTTTTAAAGTGCGTTCAACTCCTCTTGATGGTGATGATTCAGCAACCGTGGAGGTATTGGATCCTGACTTTGGAGAGGCAGCTATTGGTCGTGTTGCTCCTGTTGACTCTGGTACAAAATTTTAGTCTAAAAGAGGGTCTCTATTTTCTATTTATGCATTGGAATGGGTTCGGAATTCTTTTGTAACTACCATTTTCATTTTGCAGGATTGTGGTGGATTATATTATTACGGGCATATGGAAAATGCTCTGGTGATCTTTCGCTTCAGGATAGAATTGATGTTCAAACTGGAATCAGGATGATTCTGCGACTATGTCTTGCTGATGGTTTTGATATGTTCCCTACGTTATTGGTTACAGATGGTTCTTGTATGATAGATCGACGCATGGGAATTCATGGACACCCCCTGGAAATTCAGGTTAATGATAATATCTGATTGCAAAGATCAATAACAGAAGCTTTATTTGGTTGTTGCCTTTGCTAGTTGTATTTTTCTTCCTAAAAGAGATTAAGGGTATGATAAAAATGAAAAAGACATAAGTATAAATTTGGCTCTAGAAGTATGCAGCCTAAGTCACTTAGACCATATATATATATATATATATATCCGTCAATTTGACCGTCATTCCATCATTTTTGTCAAAATTGTATGAATTTAATAGAAATTGGTCACTTGCAAGTTGCAAGCATGTGAATAACAATTTCATTAGTTTAGGCCATTTTGCCAGAAATTAACCAGAATTAGGCAAAATATTTATAAAAAATTGACAAAAGTCTAATAGCTTCATCAACTAAAGCTAAATTGACTGAAAATAATAGCATGGGGACTAAATTGACCAGAACTAATAGTATGAGCCAAATTGACCCAAGTAAAAGAATAAGGACCAAAATGATATGATTTGCATAGTTTGAGGGACAATTTATAGTTATGCCAAAGAAAATTTGTGGTTAATTAGTTTTCATGGTATGTTATGCTCACTCTCAAACGTATAGAGAGGAAAATCTATGAAGTAAATGACTTGAATCGTGATCTTTTCCACCTATTTCGTAATTTATGGAACTTGCATATATGGATAGGGAAATGAGGTACAAAGATAAGAAACAGAAATTGACGGTCTGTTTTGCAGTAAGCAATCTCATCAACCTTGTCAAATTTGATGGCATTCTCATTCTGTTATTTTGAGAAACATGTCCTTCAAGATTTGTTTGAAGAATTACCATATACATGGCTTTGCTTTGATTGATGCAACAAGGGGGTTGAGTTTATTGATATAGTTTGTTATATGTTTCATGCATAAGGATTTTAAGTCTAGTGGCCATGTTTATTTTGCAAAAAGTCTGAAGCTGACCTTGTGAACTTTTTTTTTTTTTTGCATCCGTTTAGTCACTTTTCTTTTCAGCATTATTAAGTGCACGAGAAATGCTTACTCCAGAGGATGGATCAGATGATCTTACTCGAGCACTGAATAATCGTCTGATTGCTTTGTCATTTCATATCAGAGAATATTATTGGATTGATTTGGTAAAAATTAATGAGATTTACCGTTACAAGACCGAAGAGTATTCGTTTGATGCTGTTAATAAGTTCAATATTTATCCGGATCAAATTTCTCCTTGGTTGGTTGAGTGGATGCCTCATAAAGGAGGTTACCTGATTGGCAACTTACAACCAGCTCACATGGACTTCAGATTCTTTTCTCTAGGAAATTTTTGGGCTATTGTCAGTGGTCTTGCAACAACTAGCCAGTCACATGCTATATTAGAACTTATTGAAGCTAAATGGGCAGATTTGGTGGCTGAAATGCCATTTAAGATCTGTTATCCTGCTCTTGAAGGTCGGGAGTGGCAAATCATTACAGGCTGTGATCCCAAGAACACGTAATATATCTAACCTTAAATATAATAAGTTTTCTTATTTTTAGTTTGATATTAGTATTTTAGTTATTTGTTTTTAATGTAGGCCTTGGTCCTATCACAATGCTGGTTCTTGGCCTACTTTACTATGGCAGGTTAGCATGGTAGCATCCTTTAATTTATCTAAATTGCATTGTTAATTGCTGGATATTAGGTTTGCCTTTGGAATCTCTAGATTTTAAGGATGTTTGCTCTAGATTTTGCTCTTAATGATTGAAAGGGCCTGCTAATCTGGGTTGCTTACACTTGCCTAAGTAATTTTTTATGAATATCTGAAGACCGGGGGGGGGGGGGGGTTGATGCTGATGACAGTTGCATTCTTTAACCGTACAAATCCATACGTGAAAATTGTAGATGGAGGACGTTTGCATATTCATACATATATCCATATTTTTAGATTTTAGATGAATAACCAAAATATTGTAGATGTGGTGGACATTTGCATTCTTTAACCATGCATATCTTATAATTTGCTTATCGAAGATGTTGCTTTCGAGCATAAGCTTGGCAATCAAAGTATGAAATGCTTAAATATGAATCCCTATCGAGCAGCTCACAGTTGCATGCATAAAGATGAATAGACCAGAAATTGCGGCAAAAGCTGTTGCGGTTGCTGAGAAACGTATTTCAAGTGACAAATGGCCCGAATACTATGACACTAAAAAAGCAAGGTTCATCGGAAAACAAGCACGCCTGTTTCAGACCTGGTCTATTGCAGGATTTCTGGTGGCAAAACTTCTGCTTGCAGACCCAAATGCAGCTAAAATGTTGACAACCGAAGAGGATTCTGAACTTGTCGATGCCTTCTCTAGCTTGGTCTGTGGGAACCCAAGAAGAAAACGTGGTCCCAAGACATACATAGTATGAGTTCCGAGTATTTGTGTTCATACCTGATTTTTGTTACATTTAATCGTCTCTAATGGCCATAATTCATAATTGGCTGTTCAAAGATCCCTATATTTTTATTTATTTGATTAGGTAAAGCCTAATTGATACAATAACCCTATACATGTATCATAATATTTATATGTAAAGATTGTTTCTCTTAGGACACTAGATAGTATTCAAATGTATTGTCAATACTCCCATCGACTATCGGAACGCTTCGTTTGTCCTACTGTTATGTATATAGTGAATCTACCAAGGATTTATTTGTAAATCATAGAATATTTACATCTATATATATACATCATCGTAACAATGGTGTTCATGTTTTCTGTTATATTTTCATCGGTGTCTTTTGATTATTTTTGCGCATCCTTTTTCGAGATTTTATGTTGCAAATTTGCAAATTTTGTGATTTATTTGAAAAACAAATTCAGTAAGGAGAACTTGAAAGAAGTTTAGTGCTTGAATACATATAAACTTTTACCGTTGGTGAGAGTCACTTTGTTAGTGTTTGAATATTCGAAGTGAATGTCCAAGTTTTCCAATTCAGAAGTCAAGTTATGGGTTGCTCTAATGAAAACTATCCACCGTTCGGTTGGTGCAATGACGAAGATGAGATGAAATTGGCTGTTGATTCGGAGTTGTAATTGGTGTAATTGAATTTAGGACTTGGATATTGTTTGGAGGTGTGTCCTCAGCCTCAAAAATTGTAACAAGAGAGGGTGGAAGGCTTGGTATTAGGGGGAGTGGAACACCCATGATCGTAAGTAGATTGATAGCCTTAGGTCTATTTCCAAGTTCTTTGCATTGTGTGCCACCAGTAGCATTTTAGCCAGCAGTATAGTGAGCAATGGCAGGAGGATGGAAAACTAACCTTGTTTCAATAGTGCATGTGAAAGGCATGTAATATGGGCAAGACCGCATATGATCAATAAGATCATCCTGAGAGATGGCAGCATCTAGTACAATAAGCTGATCAAACAAACGCTTTGGCAAAATCCATGAAAGTGGAAATGGAGTCATAGTCTCAAGAGAAAGCATAAAGAGCTTTTTTTTTTTTTTTTTTAAGTACGAACTTGAGCTCGAGAACCTGAAATATAAGACTAAGCAACATAGAGAGAATAGTTTCAGAAAGAGATCTAAGGATCCAACTTAACACCGTTTGATCCTTGATGTACCAAGTTATGTATTTAGGATTTGGTGTATTGTCAAGTTCTTTGGTGGAGGTTTGGAACCATCAATTTAATGAATCAATTGTCAGACTAAAAAAAAAAAGTAAATTGTGTTTTCCAAATAAGGTGATATTTGAAAGAGTAGGTTTAATTGTTATTTGATTGTGTGATAAAGAGAAAGACATAAGAGAGGAAGAAGAAAAAGATGATGATTGAGAGGTAATAAGAAGGATTGAAATATGAAATTCCTAAACCATTGTTAGTAATTTAAACTAAATGCTTGGAATGAGTGATGGGAAAATTGGCACTTCTTTGGCACCAAATCAGAAAACAGTAAACAAATAGAATACATAGGAATTGTTTACGCAGTTTGATTTCCCTACGTCTGCAGAGCTTAACTCAGTGAGAAATATCTACTATCTTCAACAGTTACAAGAAAGGAATCTAACCTATCACACACCCTATGGCAATTCTCCTCACTTTTGAACCTTGAAGATCAATACTCTCACCAATAAGTTCAACCCTGTGAACTCAACAAGTAAAATCACAATACAAACAGTTTTACTATCAATTTGCACTCTAAAAATAGTTCCTTACTTGAACAAGATTAGTTTTTAAACTCTTATAGAATAACCATTACAAGTTTATTCTTTAAATAGATTATGTTGAGACTTGCTAACATAAAAGATCTATCACAATCCCATTAAAATAGTAATAAAACAATCTACTTACAATATAATGATAGCAAATAATAAAAACGTGGACTCTTTGCAACTAATCACATAGAGTTATAATCCAAATGTCCATGTTCCAAGGGATTGACTTGGGTGAATTGATTCGATCCAATCTTCAGTATGAGTTTCTCAGGTAATATGATCTTCATTATTGGGCTAGATATCTTTCAAATATTCAGCATAACCATTCAAAGCTTTCAATAAATTGTCAATACTCAAATATGAAAATTGTCAATAAACAGCTCTAATGCTAGGGAAGTGAGGACTTCCCTAGCACTCAATGTTCTTACTTTTGAGCATAATTCTTGTCGTTTCCTTCACGGTTATATTCTTGCATTCTACTACCCCATTTTGTTAAAGGTTTTAAAAGCTAAGAACTTGTGTTTTATCTCCTCCTCATCACAGAATTGTCTAAACTCTTCATTCTCAAACACATACTCATGATCACTGCTTATCCTTCTTATTACTCCAATAAGTTTTCCCTGTTCATTCATAAGCCTTTGCACAATTGTTTAAACTCATCAAATGCATCAGATTTCTCTTTAAAGAACCTTACCTAAGTAAACTTGGATTAGTCATCAAAGCAAATAGGGACATATCTTTTTCCTCCAAGGCTTTCTATTTGAACAAGACTAAATAGATCAATGTGCAAGAGCTCAAGAGGAGCTTTGGTCTGTATGTGAGTCAATTTTTTGTGCTTTTCCCAGTGTTGTTTGCCTTTCACACAACTGCTGCAAACTTTAAGGGTGATCCTTATAAGTTTAGAAATGTCTCGAACAACTTCGTATCTAACTGCCTTTGCAATCCCTTAAAAATGAATGTGACCAAGTTTCTCATGCCACAATTCCATGTCTATGTTGTAGTTGTCACATCCTAAAAAATTGAGGTTAGAAGAAATGGGGATAAAAAAATAATTAGATTTTAAAGTAAAAAAGAATAGGGTGAGCTAACTTAAAATGCCTTAAAAATTATTGTAGTTACAAGAATAGACCACCAGGCTTAATGATAATGTTGGGTTTTTGAACAATTTATCCAGAGGAAGTATGAGGCTCAGTCAAGAACTTGAGCAACAATGTAATAAATCTGGATAAAGAATGAAGGAAGATTGAGCTTTAAAAGGCTTGATATTTGCAGGATAAACAAACATAATTTTACTTGGTAAAAGAAAGCAAAAATTGAAAGAGTATTTTTCTTGAATGATTTCTATTGAAATTCATTGATTAAAAAAGATAGCATAATGCCAATACATATACCAGTCATAAGCTGGTCAGTTTTAACATATTTACTATTTTTAGACTTCATTGTAACTTGCACCGCTTGACATTGCAGCTTGCAAATCACAACTTGCACAATTAGGTAAGCTAATCTATCGATCTTATCAGCACCGAATGCATTAAATACGCTACCTATTTAGTTTTAATTTAACTAAGTTACAAAATATTACTTAAAGTAACAAAATGAAACTAAAATTGAACAGTAGCATCAACTTCGTAGTTGCATGTACTTTATGTGCTGTAAGTGCGGCTTGATCTGCTTCTTCATACTTTATCCGCACAACTTATGTTGCATGATCTACTCCTTGGTTGCTTAATCTGTTGCATGCATCAACACTTTTCCTTGGCTTGCATGCTGCAAACTTCCATTTTGGCTCTTAAATCTTCAAATCTTAACACACTAAGGGGCTTTGTTAGGATATCAGCAAGTTTTTCTTCAGAACTGCAATGAATCAGCTTCACTTCTTGAGTTTGCTCCATCTCTATAACAAAGTGAAATTTGATCTTGAAGTGTTTCGTTCTCCCATGGAACACTGGATTTTTTGCAATTGCAACAGCAGATTGGTTGTCACAATTGATCTTTGTTGCTTCCCTTTGGTGTTGATTTAAATCGGCCATTATATTTCTTAGCCAAATGGCTTGGTTGATAGCTCCTGCAGCTGCCACATACTCTGTTTCAGCAGTTGATTGAGCAACAACAGTTTACTTCTTTGAACTCCAGTAAAAAATGGTTGAACCAAAGGTGAATAAATACCGTAAGGTACTCTTCATATCATCTATCGATCCAACCCAATCACTATCAGCATAGCCAATAATTTCATGTTTTCAACTTTGCTAAACAGCATTCCATAGCTCTTAGTACCTTTGATGTACCTGAGCACTCTTTTGGCAGTTTGGAAGTGGTTTTCATTGCAGCAATGCATGAATCTTGAAAGCAAACTTACAGCAAACATAATGTCTGGTCTAGAGGTAGTTAAATAGAGCAAACATCCAATTAGACTTCTGTAGGTTGATTCACTAACCTTCTCAAAATCGCCTTGGCTTGATAGTTTATCTCCAATGGAAACTGGTGTACTTGTTGCTTTGCAATTCAGCATGGAGAATTTGTTTAGAATTTTTAAGGCAAAAGCCTTTTGACTTAGGAAGATCCCTTGCTGATTTTGGGATACTTCCATGCCAATGAAGTAAGATATTTATCCCAAATCAAATATCTCAAACACTTGCTGCATTTTGCACTAGAATTCTATCAGCATTGCTTGATCTCCTCTTATTACTAACAGATCATCAACATATAGAGACACTATCAGTTGAGTTTCATTACCTTGCTTTTTTACATACAAAGTAGGTTCACTGACGCTTCTTTCAAATCCAAGGCTAGCTAGATAGCCATCGATCCTGCTATACCAGGCTCTTGAAGCCTGTTTCAAGCCATACAAGGCTTTCTTCAGTTTGTACACCTTGTCTTCTTCACCAACAATTTTGAAGCCTTCAATTTTGAAGCCTTCAAGCTGCTCAACATATATCTCTTCTTCAAAGAGACCATTGAGAAAGGCTGACTTCACATCGAACTGATGGATTTTCCATTGCAATTGTGCTGCTAAGGCAACTAGCAGCCTTATGGTGTTAAGCCTAGCCACTGGTGCAAAGGTTTCAAAGTAGTCAATGCCATACTTTTGGCTGAACCTTTTTACAACCAGCCTTGCTTTCAGTTTGTTCAAGCTTCCATCAGCATTGTGCTTGGCTCTAAACACCCACTTCACTCTGATGACTTTTCTGTTAAGTGGTCTTTCAATTAGCTGCCAGGTCTGATTCTTCTCAATCATACTGATTTCATCAGCCATTGCCTGTTTCCAGCCTTGATGAGCTTCAGCTTCTTCAAAGCAGCTTGGTTCAATAGGAGCCACATGAGCTCTTTCATAAATCTCAGCCAATGGTCTAGTGCCTGTGGCTGGTTCATCATCAATGTCTATTTCAGGACCATCTTGATCAAATTCAGTCTGATTTGTCACCAAATCTTTAGCAACAGTTTCTGGTTCATTTTTATCCCAATTCCAACTTGACTTCTCATCGAATACAACATCTCTGCTCATAAAGACCTTGTTTGTTGAAGGATCAAGTATCCTATAACCCTTCTTGATACTTCTGTAACCCATCAGAATACCAGGTTGAGCTTTCTTAGCAAGCTTGTCTATTTTTTTCTGCTAGAAGATAAGCATAACATACACATCCAAAGACTTTTAAGTGAGCCAGTGATGGTTTGTACCTGAACCAAGCCTCGAATGGAGTTTCTGAGCCAAAGCCTTGGTTGGGAGCCTGTTTTAGAGGTAAACTGCAGTGTTAACTGCTTCTGCCCAAAATGTCTTAGGCAAATTTCTTTCAAACATTAGGCACCTGGCTATATCCATCAAGCTTTTTTTCTTTCTTTCACTTACACCATTTTGTTGAGATGTATAAGTGTTGGTAAGTTGGTGTTTGATGCCTACTTCATCACAAAACGTATGTAACCAGGATGAAGTATACTCAGTCCCATTATCAGACCTCAATTTCTTCAACTTGTAACCTGTTTCAGTCTCTGCTGCAGCTTTAAACTTCAAAAATACTGAAGCCACTTCTGATTTCTGTTTCAAAAAATAAATCCAGCAATATCTCAAGTAATCATCAATGAATAAGATGAAATAACTGCTGCCATTCAGATATTGAGTCTTCATTGGACCACACATATCAGTGTGTACAAGTTGCAGTCTTTCAGAAGCTCTCCAGGCTTTGTTTGTAGGAAATGGTAGTCTAGCTTGTTTTCCTAGCTGACATACTTTACAAAATTTTTCTTTTTCAACTGAGTTAGTGAAGTTTTTAATCAAATCTTCTTTAGTTAGCTGAGTTATTGAGTTGTAGTTGACATGGTCAAGTCTTTTGTGCCACAGCTTGGATTCATCTTGAACAGCTGCGTAAGCACTGTTTGAGCTCTTATTCCAGTCCACAATAAAGCTCTTGTCAGCCATGGTCGCTGTTATGAGCTTGGATCCATTTGGATCACTGATTAGGCACTTTTTACCTTTAAACACCACAGAGTAGCCCTTTTCTAACAACTGAGCTATACTGAGCAGGTTTCTATCTATTTCAGGCACCAAAAGTACATTTGAAACAAGTTTGGTACCTGTAGAAGTGTCAATCAGCACATCTCATTTGCCTTCTGCTTTGATGAAGTGTCCATTTCCAACTTTCATCCTTGTTTTGAAGCTTCTGTCTATTGACTTAAAGATAGCAACATCTAGAGTCATGTGGTTAGTACATCCACTGTCAATCAACCAACATTTTATGGCTTTTCGTTTGGCAACTGAGTAAGAAAGTGCAAAGACTTGCTCTTCTTTGTCACTGCCTTTTTCTGCTAGTCGAGCTTCAACTCTTGGCTGTTGAGGTTGATTTTCCTCTGTTTGCCTTTGTCTTTACAAAATTTGTCTGCATGGCCTATCTTTTTACAGATTTTACACTACACATCAAGCCTAAACCAACATACTTCATTCAGATGACTTAGCCTTTTGCAGTGTGGGCAAGGTGGATATTTTCTTGCACCATCTTTTCTAGGCTTATCTTTCCAGGTTTTCTTCCCCTTGAGGGCAGAAAAGTTTGTAGCTAGTCTGGTTTTGGCTGGGAAGGCATCTTCTTGATGCTACTCTAGTCTACTTACTCTCCTTTGCTCTTGAGCATAAAGAGCATTGATCAGCTCTGTCAACGAAATGTTGGTCAGGTCCCTCGAGTCTTCAAGAGATGAGATCTTTGCCTCATACCTTTCAGGTAAGGTTGAGATCACCTTCTCTACAATTCTTTCTTCATTAAATTGTTCTCCAAGTAGCCTTATGTTGTTTACTACGGCCATGATTCTGTCTGAGTATTGCTTCACTGTTTCTTTCTCTTTTATCTTCAAGTTTTCAAAGTCCCTTCTTAAATTCAGTAGTTGTTGCTGCATTATTTTTTCAGTCCCTTGGAACTTCTCATTTCAGCTTATCCCAAGCCTACTTTGGTGAGTCACAAGCCATGATTCTTGAAAATCACATCAGACACACTGTTCTGGATACATGACATGGCGTTGTGCCTTTTGGTTCTTTTATCAGAATGCTGCCTTATCTGAGCCACTGTTAGGTTAACTCTTAGAGGTGCTGGTTCAGCTTCTGAGTTGATAACCTCACATAGGTCAAATACCTGTAGGTAAGTCTTCATTTTTACTACCCATATGTGCTAACCTTCTCCATTAAACACTAGTGGTGGCGCTGGTGAAAATCCTGATGAAGACATGGTTCTAAGGATTAAAAATGACAGGTCCACTGAGAATAAGGCTCTAGATACCAATTGTTGGGCTTTTGAACAATTTATCCGGAGGAAGTATGAGGCTCAGTCAAGAACTTGAGCAACAACGTAAAAATTCGAATAAAGAATGAAGGAAGATTGAGCTTCAAAAGGCTCGATATTTACAAGATAAACAAACAGAATTTTACTTGGTAAAAGAAAGCAAAAATTGAAAGAGTATTTTTCTTGAATGATTTTTATTGAAATTCATTGATTAAAAAAGATGGCATAATGCCAATACAGATACCAGTCATAAGCTGGTCAGCTTTAACATATTTACTATTTTTAGACTTCATTGAAACTTACACCGCTTGACATTGCAACTTGCAAATCACAACTTGCACAATTAGGTAAGCTGATTTATCGATCTTATCAACATCGAATGCATTAAATATGCTACCTACTTAGTTATAGTAACATATTTACTATTTTTAGACTTCATTGTAACTTGCACCGCTTGACATTGCAACTTGCAAATCACAACTTGCACAATTAGGTAAGTTGATCTATCGATCTTATCAACATCGAATGCATTAAATATGCTACCTACTTAGTTTTAATTTAACTAAGTTACAAAATATTACTCAAAGTAACAAAATGAAACTGAAATTGAACAGTAGCATCAACTTCAGTAGTTGCATGTATTTTATGTGCTGTAAATGCGGCTTGATCTACTTCTTCATACTTCATCCGCATAACTTATGTTGCATGGTCTGCTCCTTGGTTGCTTTATCTGCTGCATGCATGCCAACTTCAATAGATAAGGTATTAAGCAAGCTAAGGTCCTAGGTTTAAACCTCCTAAATTACACTCATTTGCTGATTTTTTTTTTCATTTCCATGTTTGACCATAACCTTTAAAAATAATTTCTTGAAGGCTTATGTGAAGAATGAGTCTATTGATTCAAAGACAAAACCTAAACTTTCCTTTAAGTCCCAAGTTTGAAACCCTTTGTAGACCTTAGCTAAAATATTCTTATTTTCTTACTTTACACCATAAAGAATCAAATTTTCAAACCAACCCAAATCGAATTTTTTTTTTAATTTAGTCCTTAATTTAAATCAATCTTAATTCTAAAATTAATTCCTAATCCCATTTCAATTAAGAAAAAGAGTTTTATAAATAACCAATCTTTTCAAACACTAGAATTTTTATTTAGAGAATTTTTCAAGAAAAACTCCCAAATTTCTTTCTTTTCTTCTCCATTGCCAAATCAATTTTCAACCAAAGATTT
Source organism: Gossypium arboreum (assembly GCF_025698485.1). Classification (NCBI taxonomy): domain Eukaryota; kingdom Viridiplantae; phylum Streptophyta; class Magnoliopsida; order Malvales; family Malvaceae; genus Gossypium; species Gossypium arboreum. Next base: position 3,327,978 of record NC_069073.1, on the reverse strand, counting down.
CAAGGTTTTCAAATTTGTCCCCCTCCTAGTAAATTGTCACTTTAAGGTTTTGTGTTTTCAATTAGGTGTGGGATCTAAACTTAAATCATTATGTATGATTAAACAACTGAAGTGGTAAAAAGTAAGGTAATTTGTTATGCAAACCCCCATGTATGCGAACCCATGTATGCGCCCATATATGCGCCCATGTATGCGAACCCCTATGTATGCAAACCCTAAGTGAACTATTAAGAGAACATCTATATGAACCGTCATGCGAACCCTTACATAAATTGTTGTACATGTAAACTCTGTTAGGCGAACTATAGTTGATATGTGAAAACCCCAAGTGCGAACCCTTACATAAATTGTTATACATACGAACTCTGTAATTAATTGATAAGTGAACTATAGCCTATATGTGTAAATCCTAGATGAAATATTATACGAACCTATATGAATTATTATGCAAACCCTAGATGAAGTACTCTAAGAACCTATATGAATTGTTATGCGAACCCTTATGCTAACTATATTGCGAACCCCTAGAACATGATATGCAAACCCTTAAGGGAATATATGCGAACCCTTAGTACATGTAGGCAATCCCTTAGTGAATATGTCTGTGAACCCTTTATACAAACCCTCATGTGATATAGTATGTGCAAACCCTAAATGTGCAGATATCATATGTGTGAACCTCTTATGATTTAGTGTGCGAACCCTATAAAGGAACCCATATGCAAAATCTTATATGATTTAGTATGTGATCTTTTAGTATATATTTATGCAAATCCTATATGAAATATTATGCGAACCCTATATGTATGAACCTTATATGTGCAAACCTTGTATGTGTGAACCCTTTATACATGTGAACCTAATATGTATGTGGTAGTCGAACTAAGCATGTTAATTTGCATAAAGAAATTATATATGTGAAATGGTTTTTAGTTCGCATAAAGTAATTACATGTGTGAAATTGATATGAAATAATTGCATAAATACATGCCAATTATTGTTAGTATGAAAATCCATACACCGTATTGGAAGGTGAATGTGCTTGATAAGCATAGTAATTAATTATTGATTAATTGCATTTGTGTGCATGGTTACATGAAATTTGGAATAAAGGATAGAGGAGTTCCATAGGAGAAAGTGGAAAATCAAGTCCACGCCGAAAGTTAATACTGCATGAAGTAGGTGACAATGTCATCGAAATCGGGTAAATCAAGATGATAGTTTAAAATGCCATCAAAACCAGGCAACCAGGATGGTAAGTTATTGTAGGAAAAGTTATTGTCATGGATGATAAGTGAACAACCATTGTCATCGAAAAAAAAATCCGAGATGTCAGTTATCGATATGGGTTTTAGAGTGTTGAGTGATGCTTGAGGGCAGATAGGATGGACGGGTGGGAATTTAAAATTCATAATTGCATCGCATCATGAATATAATCTGTACATGCATTGATTTATTAAATGTTTCATACATTATGCTTAATTGCTATGTTGCTATAAATTGAATGCTTTATTGTTTGTAGACTCACACTGAGCTGTCATAAGCTCACTCCCCCTTTTTTTACTTCTCAGGTAACATAGAAAACTAGGGCGCAGAATGACATTAGAGGAACCTCGGACTAGCAGCTTGTTTTTCTTTTATTATTGTTTTAAAGTTTCCATTAAATTTTTCCTTTATTGTTTTTTGGGTTGTAATTTTTATCTATTTCTTACTTCTTTATCTTAGGCTTGGGATTGTTTATCTTATTAATTTTAAGCATGATACTTAGTTAATACTCTGATAATTGCATGCTATGTAGTTTAGAAAACTATTATTCTTATTATTATTTTCCGTTGCTTTGCAAAATACGTAAATATTTGAAAAGTCATTTTAAACTTTAACCGTTTTTCTCAAAAAGAAAACTTCACATTAATAATTTTGGAATTGATTAAATAAGTAAAGTTCGTTTAAATAATGAATGTTTTTCTAAACAAAAAGAGTGGTTTTCATACAAACCAGCTCAAGCAAAAGAATGGCTTTATTGGGTCACTTCGGTGATCAATGTACTGCCTTCGACTTAGCCTAGCATGAGTTGGGGGTGTTATAGTATCAATTATCAAAGGTACGGCCTCTTCCAATGATCACTTCATCAAATTTTTAGTGACAATGCACTTGTTCTTAGTAAAATTAACCATCATACCTTGATCACAAAATTGACTAATACTTACTAGATTAGTCTTGAGATCATCTGCTTGCAACACATTCTTCAAATGAGGCATGCCTAGAACATTCAAGGTATGTTGGAACATTCAAATATGTTTGGGGTATGATTGAAAAGTGTAAAATTTTGCTTTTATCTGCATTGAAGACTTGGTCAATAAAAACAACTGATTTTGTATAATAATTGATGATTAAATTCGTGTTTTTATATAATATTTATTTTTATTTATAACGTCTTTAATTTTTTAAATTTATTATAATAATTATGTTAATTGAATTAAAACACAATCAAACATAGATTTGAAGAATATTTAATCTCAAATAGATGATTGAGAAATAACAAATAGAGAAAATTAAATAGAAGGAAAACCAAGAAGTAGATAATTATGTTTCAGTTCAGGACAACAATTGCCAAAATCATAAAATATTAGAAGCATCAAAACGTTTTGGCAATTGTTGTCATGTAATGAAACATAGTTGTCTTCGTGCTTCTAATATTTTATGATTTTCTACATAAAAACTCATTTATAGATCAAAAATTGAATAATTGGTAACTTTTTAGTGCTTTTTTTTCTATTTATAAAATTAAAAATTGAGACCTTGGGCAAAAAATTTGTATAAAAATAAATAAAGTTTAGATTGAAATGTTAAAATTAAAATATTAAAAATTATGGTCGCTAGACATTATTAATAAAATTGCTTTGGTTTAGAAAAAATTTTATGACTTTTAGATTCAAATCTGGTCACGTTTACATTTTTCTATATTTCATATAAAAGGATAAAAAGATAATAAAACCTTTATTATATATTTGTTATTTTGAAAAACGATTGAAATATTTGACAATTTCTGATTGAATTGTAAATTTATTGATGAGTAACATCAACCCAATCAACCATAATTAATTAATTTGTTTGTAAAAAAATTGGATGATAATATATGGAATAATAATCTTTAAAAAATGTTAACTTTATACGTACAATACTGTTAAATAAATTGACAATTTCCTAACCTAAACTAGTCTAAAAGGCCAATAATGGTTAGCCATGCTCATGGGCTATGCCACCCATCTAGACCTGATGCCCTATCCAAAAATTGAGAGGGTTTGGACAAAAATATGAAACACAAAAAATGGGCTCGGGTAATGTACAAGCCCAATTTACGGGCCCAACTAACCCAACTAAAATCTAACTCAGACCCAGACCCAACAGAAGCCCATTAAAGACCCAAATAACCCCAAAACCTACTAAACCCAAAACCCAACAGCAGCCCAATTCAAACCCTAAAACGAAAAGAACAACAAACCCTAGCTGCTGCCTCCCTGTCCCATCCACCACCGACGCCTGCAAGCACTGCCACTGTGCCACCGCCCCACTTGCACCTGCAATATTAAATGTGGAGAATAGACCGATATAAAAAAATAAAGGCATGTAAATGGCTATTTAAAAGCCGAATGAAAAACCATTTTTTTTCGGCACTTTTGATGAAATGATAAGCAATATTAGATTTTAAAAAAAGTAGAACAAGAGATCCCAGCAATATCAATAACAGGAATACCGAGAAGCAAAGTCTAATAACCTAAGGTGATTTTTTTTTCTTTCTTTTTTCTTATTTCATTTTCTTTTTCGAAACATTGACGGGCATTAATATATATACACATTAGAGATACACATAAAAGAAGTATATAAAAAAGGGAAGAAAAAATAAACATACATTTTCCATCTCCACGGTGGCCGGCACGGCGGAGGGCACGGTGATTGTCGACTGAGCCAGTGCCGGAGACCGAGGCCAAAGATAGATAGGGGGAGAGGATTCGATTTTTTTGAAAGAAAGGAGAGGAGAAATGAAAAAATAAAAAAATAGATGTCTTATATAGGCTGGCAAAAAGCACCGTTTTGTCCGGCCACTTTAAAACCCAAAAACGGCGCCGTTTAAGTGTCGACCCGAAGACCCGACCCGACGTGCCCTGGAATCCGCGTGTTTTTTAGGAGGAGGGGTTATTTGCGCTCTTGGCCCCTCCGCTTTTTCATGACTTCACAATTAAGTTTTATTTAACTTTAATTTGACCCTAAAATTTATTGCGTTTTCAATTCGGTCCTCCTTCCAGTGACGTCGTTTTAAGGGTTCGGGTAAATTGCCTTTTTGGCCCTCTGTAGTCGCGCGCGCATTCAAAAAGGTCCCCTCCTTTATATTTATTTTAAGATCAGCCCCAGGACTTCATGTTTGTTTCGGATTTAGTCATTTTTTGAGAATTAATGTGGTTTTTGGAATTATTTTCACCTTTTCATTATACATATTATTCATTATTCTATTCACTATTTTCGTATTATTATTATTATTAACGTATTTTACTATTATTTAAACATTTTTAGTTTAGATTAATACTTAAATATATATATATATATATATATTTATAGTTGTTTTATATATGTATTATTATGCCTAATATATATTGTATGTATGCACATTTAACACCATATTATACACATATTAATACCACGTGATATACATGTTTGCCTCTATTTGTGTGTATTATTAATATTAATATATGTTTTATTATATATCTTTAACATATATATACGTATACGTTTATATATTATTATATATTATTATTATTAGTTTTTGATATTATTGTTTTGTTAAATACATTTTGTCATATATACATACTTTTAATATATATGTTATACTTCATATTATGCCCATGTAAATTAATATTATATCGTGTATATCATTTTATTATAGTTTTATATGTTGTAAATATCATATTATGTTCTATCATATATATTATGTAGATCATGTATATGTTTTAATACATTATGTGTATACTTTGTTTTGTATTTCACGTACATATTATGTATAAACATTCAATATTATCATATATTAAATTTTAATATATTTATGCAACGTTTCTTTATTATTATCATTATCTCTATATTGTTACCATTATTATTATTATTTCTTCCATTACCATCACTATTATATTATCGCTTTTATAACATTTTTTATATATACTGTTGTTTCTATACTAACTAATAATATATACATTTTTTCGTACTTACTTTATTTATATATATCATTGCCCACATTATTATCGTTTCATCACCTATTTATATCTTTGTAAATTCTTTCAAACCTTAAATCATTCATTATTCGAATCATCATTATTATTATTACTAACACATATATATAAATTATGTAATATTATTACGTATACATTTTTGTGTGTCTTTTAGTATCGTACTATTATTACCATATATATATATATATACACATTCCTATACTTTTATTATTACGTATGTGCTTACATATATACATATACTTTTATATCATTATTATCATTTTTGTTATCATTGTCAATTTATTTTGTCATTTTTTATGTATTCGATCATTTCACTTACCTTATGCTTTCGTTTCATATTTTTATATTGCTACCTTGCTTTTATCTTTTATAATTGCTCCTATCATTGTTATTGACACTGTCGCACTTATGATTACGTATTAGCACTGTAATTTGCTTTTATATTTCATTATAAATCACACTATACTTTTTACTCGATACCATAAAATAATTCTTTCCTAAAAGCAACATTCCATACTCGGTAATTCGAGACAATCGTGCCCTAACTTACTGGGTTTCGATTCTTCTCATTTAACCTAAATAAGCAGAATATCCTTTTAAATCACGATACAAGTCTTAAAAATGCTTATTTTCAGAGATGCGAGGTGTGGTACCCTAACTTACCGGGTATGACACTTTTATTCCTCGAAATAAGATCTTTTGCAAATAAAGGCAATGTTCGGTGTTCGAAAATTTGAGGAAACGTACCCTAACTTACTGGGTTTCGATTTTCCTCGATCACCCTAACTAACCGAATATCCTTTTAAAAGAAGTTAAAATACATCGATTTTAAAAGGCAAGCTCATTCTCAAAAGTTCGAAATGTTGTATCCTAACTCACTGGATATGACGTATCGTTGCCTAGAGACGCGAATATCTTTAACGTTTCAATGTTTACTTTACAAAAGAGGGATCGTATTTCAAAGTCTTTCAAGTTCTCAATTTTCGACACTAAGACACTAATTAATCAACTAGGTACCAATTTTGGGCGCATTGAGGGTGTTAATCCTTCCCGTGCGTAACGGACTCCCGGACTCATTTTCTGATTTTCGTAGACCAAAAATTATCATTTTAGTAAATCTTAACTTTTATTAAAATGGTTAATTTAAAGGTGAGCCGATCACACCTCATTAAAAAGGATTGGTGGCGACTCCCGTTCTTTTATTTTCAAAACCAAAGTCGATTCCCGTATTTTCAAAGAAAATGGTTACAACAGCTTGGCGACTCTACTGGGGACGCAAATAAGAGAGTCAAGTCGCAAGTTGATTAACTTTTGTCTTTTTATCAAAAATTGAAAATTTGGTTTTGAAATACGATCCTTTCATTGCATTTCATCAGCTATTTTTTGTGGCTTATGATATAATACCTGCTGCGTTGGTTTGAGTCTTTGAATAGTCTTGCATATTACATTGCATGACCACTGTGGTCACACCCCTTTAAGTGGGAGTGAGAAACTACTCCTTCGTGAGTTTTCACCTCCGTGCAGGATAGTGGATCGCTTTCGGGATACATCCGTACCTATGTCTTCGTGAGATTTTCATCTCCGTGAAGCCATAGGGAAATGTATTCCTCTGGACTAAATTCGGTCTGTATAAGCCTATAATGGGTGAAGATCGAGGAATCTGCTGGTTCAGGTACCCTTACACTAGAACCAAACCCCATATAGCGAGCCTTAGGAACCCACCCTAGGTAGAGCCACTCCGAAACCCTAGTAGTTACCTGAGCAAATGCTATATTTATTATTCTTTGTTTGCTTTGAACTGCGTATAAATTACTAACTTGCTTTGTTTTACTTTGATTGTATTTGCATGGCATTTTCATCATAAAAGGTGTTGATTCGCATTCGGTTCCTAAATAGATAGCTTATCATGGAAAAGGGGTTTTTTGATAAAGTAGAAGACAACGCGCCTATCCGGATATGGGCTGAGACAACACAACAAGAGAAAGGTGACAGTCTTACTGAGGGGTACGTGTCAGAGTTATGGAATTTTACTCAGATCAGCGTAACTCAGAATAATCTCCAAGAGATGAATGAAATTTGGGGTCAGTGGGATGACGAGGTCAAACAACTATTCTATTGTCATTACGGTGATTTACCTTATCTGCTCAATGTCAAGGTAGATGAACACCTGTTTCGAGCCCTTGCCCAATATTGAAATTCTGCTTACAGTTGCTTCACTTTCGGGAAAGTAGATTTGGTACCTACTATAGAAGAATACACGACCTTGCTCTATTGCCCAAAGATTGATTGATGAATTTATGCGGACACGCTAACGTCCCAAAGATTTTCAAAAAGTGATGAACATTACAGGGATGAGCGAACAATGGGTGACAACCCGGATCAAACAAAAAGGAGATTGTAAATACATTCCTTGGAAGAATCTGAGGGATCTAATCTTAGCGCACCCCGACGTGAAGAAAAGGGTAGATGTCTTCGCCTTGAGCGTTTATGGACTGGTCATCTTCCCCAAAGCTTTGGGGCATGTAGACGAGGCTGTTGCCAACCTTTTTGACAGGCTTGGTAAAGGAACCACACCTGTACCCGCAATCTTGGCTGAAACTTTCAGATCATTGAATGGTTGTAGAAGAGCGGGTGAAGGGAGATTTATTGGATGTGCACAGCTCTTGCTATCTTGGTTCCACAGCCATTTTTGGAAAGTAAAAAAGGTCTCGTATCGTATCTTCTCTGAAAATTACTCTCCACTAAAAGATTTAGTGGCTACTCCGAGGCGAGATGATGTCATAGAAGAAAATTGGATGACGGTTCTCCAAAATTTGCAAGAAGAAGATGTTGAATGGAGAGCCCCGTGGATGGTTTCTGATGAAATATTATACCGATGCGGAGACTTTGATTGGGTTCCCTTGTTAGGAGTATGGAGAGCCGTCGGGTATGCTCCTCTGCTTGCATTGCGACAGTACAGATCCAGACAGTTTACACCACCAACATACGGGTTAGCCCAGTGCGAGTTCGTGTTCACAGGGAATAATTACAAAAAGAAAGTTCATGAGATATCAAATGCCTGGAACCAGACTCGTAGAATGAAAAAAATTACTGTCAATCCCATGACTACTCCTGAGTACGACCGATGGTGGAATCAGAGGATTAACGACAACATCTCTACATCAGATCAAGGGAATCCTCAGTCGATAGAAGAACACTTGAAAGTAATCCCGTCTGAGCTAGAAATCATCAAGCAAGATTTCGAGAGAAAGAGTCTGGAGCTAGAAAAAAAGATCGAGCAGTTGGAAGAAGAAAAGATGCAGTTAGGGTTAGATGTCGACGTCCAGAAACTAGAAGCTGAAAGACTCAAAAAAGAGAAAAACAAGGCTGAAAAGGACTTGGACAGTTTGAAAACGGACTATAAGAAGCTGCGTAGATCAATGAGAATCGCTGGGTTAGGAAAAACATCGGAACAGTGGCGACAGAAAGTTAAAGAGGAACAAAGCAAAGCCAACCAATGGGAAGAAAAATTTCGGGATGCTCAAGCTCGAGAAGGTGCTCTGAAAAGAAGTTTGGTAGAAAGCCAGAATGAGAAAGAAGGGTTAAAGATTTTAGTATCAGAGTTAGAGAGGTCATTGTATCAGTATCGCTCGCGTAACTCTGCAATCGAGTTGAAAGCTAGTCAGAACAGAATCGATGAATTAAAAGAGAATATAGAAGAACTCAAAACAGCGCTGCAAAATTGTGAACTTCAGATAGAACTCCTCGAGGTAAATAACGAGCGATGGAAGGAGCAACTTCACCAATCTCAAGACCAAGTCAGGAGCAGGGACTACGTCATGGGCGAAGCTTTGACTCAAGTACGAGAAGTGGTTGATCACTTGCAAACATTAGCAGTACAAGCCGATGTGTTGAGTTTAAAATACGAGTTAGAATCGGACCGAGGCCGAGAGCTAGCTTGGCTTCTTAAGCAGGTCAAGGCCTTAAGTATCAGGGCCAAGCCTTATATGTAATCTATTTTATGTAAAGAAACTTGTTTTCTAGAAAAGTTACTCTAATGAAATTGAATTGGAATCAACGCTTTTTTGTATTCATCTCATTCATTGCATTCATGCATCAGCATTGCATCACACGCACTAAAACTCACAAAAAAACCCTAAAAATCATGGCAGCTACCCTGGAACATTGTTACGGTACAAGAGGAAAACAAGAGCAATAGATCAAAGGTTAGAGAGATTGGAACAAATGCAAAAAGAGATGCAGGATCAATTACAAACACGTATGCAAGAACAGCTTGCCAAAATCTAGCAAGATATGAAGGACCAGATGCTGGAGTCTCAGAAAAGCATGATGGACCAACTAACGCGTTTATTGGCTGGCGGGTTAAAAAAAGGGAAAAGCCCCTTGATCAATGCGGGAGATGATAATGAAGATCCTACCTACCCTCCGGGTTTTGCCCCAGCGGACGTTCAGACACAACCTGATATTTACCCAAGAAGGCCATCGATCACAATTAGGCCCCAACCATTTCAGGCCGGTGTTTCGGCACCGATAAATTATCAGGCCAGCTCGGGCTCTAATCCGGGGGACAACCCAACCAACCCTGTGGTCTTCAATCTCGATGAAATAACAGAAGCAGAAAAGACAAGGGTAGAACTCCCGAGAGAGCTTGAAGAAAGGTGTAGATGGTTGGAAGAAAAATTTAAAGAAATGGAAAGCACCGATTATCGTGGTGGAATCGACGCTAAGGAATTAAGTTTGGTTCCGGACTTGGTACTACCTCCCAAGTTCAAAACTCCAGAATTTGAGAAATACAATGGGACTAGCTGTCCCGAAGCTCACATCACTATGTTCTGCAGACGAATGGCAGACCATGTCAATAATGACCAACTATTAATTCACTGTTTCCAAGAAAGTCTGGTTGGGGCCGCTTCTAGATGGTACAACCAACTGAGCCGCGCCCAGATCAATTCATGGAAAGATTTAGCACAAGTCTTCATGAAGCAGTACGGTCATGTGGCAGACATAGCCCCTGATAGAATCACTTTACATAATATGGAGAAAAAATATAATGAGAGCTTTAGGCAGTACGCCCAGCGATGGAGAGAAGTGGCCACACAAGTCCACCCCCCTCTGTTGGAAAAGGAAACCACTATGCTCTTCATCAATACCCTGAAGACACATTTTATTAACCACATGCTGGATAGTGCAACCAACAGTTTTTTGGACATAGTAATGTCTGGAGAAATGATAGAAAATGCCATAAGATGTGGGAAAATAGAGCCTGGGGAAAACGCCAAGAGGTCAGCGCCGAGAAAGAAAGAGCACGAGGTGAATAATGTGAGCTCATATTCGAAATCGATCACCGTAAGCCAACCAAGGTCGACAACTACTGGACAGCAGGGCCTACCCAGACAAGAGCCTAACACAAAACAAAATAGGGAAAAACTCTAATTTATGCCCATTCCAATGACGTACAATGAGTTATACCAAAGTTTATTTGATGCACATGTCGTGTCTCCCTTCTATCTAAAGCCAATGCAACCTCCATACCCCAAATGGTATGACGCAAATGCCCAATGCGAATACCATGCGGGAGCCACAGGACACTCGATAGAAAACTGCACCACTTTCAAGAAATTGGTTGAAAGACTCATCAACATGGGGATTCTGAAATTTGATGATACATCCAGTACAGAGAATCCATTACCTAACCATGGGGATAAGGGAATAAATGCAACAATTGAGAGTTCGGGGAAAGAAATTAAGATGAATATTGTAGAAGTGAATACCTCGTTGAAAGAAGTATGGAAGAAAATGGTGGAAAAAGGTTTGATAGCACAGAATTCAGGGGTCAGGCCCCGAGAAGCGAAGAATTATTATGAGTTCCACGATCAAGAGGATCACAAGATTCAGAAATGCAGCCAATTCAGGGCTTTAGTACAAGGATTGATGGATAATAAGGACCTGGAATTCTTTGAATATGTCGGGAGCCCAGAAGAAACAGATGTGTGTGCCTCCGAAGAGGGATCAATGAAGGATATTTACAAAGTCAACCACCCAGTGGTTATCATATCACGTCCGAGAATAAATGAAGCAGGGGCACAAGTTGCGCCAAAGGTCGTGATCCAAAAGCCCGTTGCTTTCCCTTATAAAGATAGCAAAAGGGTACCGAGGAAACGTACCCTAACTTACTGGGTTTCGATTTTCCTCGTTCACCCTAACTAACCGAATATCCTTTTAAAAGAAGTTAAAATACATCGATTTTAAAAGGCAAGCTCATTCTCAAAAGTTCGAAATGCCGTATCCTAACTCACTGGATATGACGTATCGTTGCCTCGAGACGCGAATATCTTTAACGTTTCAATGTTTACTTTACAAAAGAGGGATCGTATTTCAAAGTCTTTCAAGTTCTCAATTTTCGACACTAAGACACTAATTAATCAACTAGGTACCAATTTTGGGCGCATTGAGGGTGCTAATCCTTCCTCGTGCGTAACCGACTCCCGGACTCATTTTCTGATTTTCGTAGACCAAAAATTATCATTTTAGTAAATCTTAACTTTTATTAAAATGGTTAATTTAAAGGTGAGCCAATCACACCTCATTAAAAAGGATTGGTGGCGACTCCCATTCTTTCATTTTCAAAACCAAAGTCGATTCCCGTATTTTCAAAGAAAATGGTTACGACAGGTAAAATTTAAACATGCTTTCTATATGAGTTAGGCATTGGGCAAAATAATTATATTAATTATATATGTTAAATAATAATTACATATATTTATATTAAATCACTAACCCAATAATAATTAAATTCATTACCCAAAATCTTAAAAAGAAAACCTTTCCATATAAAATTTTAAAATTTATATTTAATACAACCAAACGTTTATTATATTTATTCGTATTTTAATATAATAAAACATTTATTATATTTATGGTAGTGTTTTTAATATAAATACTTTTTAATACATTTTAATGTGTTAGAAAACTTTTATTTTAACGTTCTTTTAGTGCATTCAATGTATTATATTTTAAAAATTTATTGTTAAATAAAATTAATCTAAAAATCAAATATAGGCAGGCCACGCCCTAGTTTACCTTTCTTAAATTGGTTCGAGCTTAGAAAAAAATAAGCCCATTTTTCAGGCCGGACTGAGCTCAGGCTAGAAAATTTGATCTAGATACCTTGTATGAGCCCGATCCAACCACTTCCATGAGCACCTCTAATAATGCGAGAAATTATGTTATGGACCATTTTCACCACATCACCAATGGTCCCTTTCCAATTATGTAATGACATTTCAGTAATTTTTTCTATGTCATTAATACATAATTTTGGTAATTTTTTTACTTTGAAACCCAAATCCAAAACCATAAACTTTGAACTTTGAACCCCAAATTCGAACCCTGAATCTTTAACTTGGGTTTCAAGGTTTGAGTTCGAGGTTTAAAGATCAAATCTAGGGTTTAGAGTTTAGAGTTTGAGATTCAGAGTTCAAGTTTAAGGTTCAATGTTCATTGTTCAAGTTTGGGATTTTGAGTTCAAGGTAAAAAAAATTATCAAATTTATGTGTCAATGACATAGGAAAAATTCCTGAAATGTCATTAAATAATTAAAAAAATTATATATAATGTGATAGAAATGGTCTATAAAATAATTTCTCCCCTTTCGATAATTAAATTTTAGATTATAAAAAAATGAAAATGGATTTTGATATTTCTCCAATATAATAACAACGATCATTATTAAAAGAAAATTGAAGGTGGAGTAGATATATAGTTGTATTTATCCTGCCATTTTTGTCTTATTACTTTTGTCTGGGATATAATGAGATTGAAATACCTTATTTATAATTAAATTGATTTAGTCATATATTGGTTTTAAAATTTATTCAATAATTATATGCCACTTTCAACTGCCCTTTTCATTATTATTTACTAAATTTAAATTTAAATCTGTCATTTATTTTTTGGCATTCTCATGTATACACCCATATTTGAAAGCTACACATGACATGGGGATTTGGAAAACTTTGACTAAATGCCTCTTTTAACTTATTTTTCAAGCTTGGATAATTAAAAATGTTTCCTTGTTCTATTAATACATTTATAACTAATTTTATATATTTCAGTGTCTTATAATTAGATATGATCATTAGTTGGGTCGAGTTAATACAAAATTTTAGATTTGGTTTTAGAGTTTAGGCAGGGGCAAAGTTAGAACAATTTTTTAGGGGGACGAATGAAATTTTATTTTTTTTATAGTCTATATCTTTATAATTTTTAAGGGATTAAATCAAATTTTTATAATTTTAGAGGGGCCAAAGTGTAATTTTATCTTTACTAGTTTAATTTTTTTTTTTAAATTAAGGACTTAAATAGTAATTTTACATTTTAAGTGGGCCGGGGCCACTGCCAGCCCCCCCTAAATTAGCCACTGGGTTTAGGGTTGAGTCAATGAAAGAAAAATTTTAATTTGCTCAAAACGAAAAAAAATATAAGGATCAATTGTATAATTTAACCTAAAATTTTTATTTGAAATGATGATTTAACGTACCACGTCAGTTTACCATTACACCGTTAACGACAATTAACGCTCAGTGACTAAAACGTAACATTTCAAACAGAAGTGACTAAAATGTAACCTGAGGGAAAAAAAGTGAATATTTCGGTAGTTTACCCTTTAATTATCGCTTAAGTTATTAGAACACTTAATATAATATTTTAATATTATACTACATGAAAATTTTTAAATATTAAATGATAATGCAAGTATAATTTTGGAGTGTCACATTTTTTTGAAGTTTAGGAATCAAAAAAGATTTAGTTGAATTCAAATGTCAAAGTGGACAAAAAAAATAACAGTCAGTTGAGTCTTAATTAGTTCGGCTGGCATTGGCATTTTTGCCAATGCAGGAGGACATAGATTCGAGGGTGCTGAGGTACGCCTACTTACTAATTGGAATGAATTATGAGTAATTTTAAGTATTGTATCAACTTAAAATCTTTCAATTACATTGCTAAAAAAAACCAACCAGTATTACATTTAATAATTTGTATAAATAAGATAAAATCGTTGGCAAAGCCAAGGGACTAATAGGGGTCCCGATCCTCCTTAAAATAGAAAATTTTATTTAAACTCTTTTATAATTTATAAAATTTTAAATTAGTAATGGTAAATTTATACTTTAGCCTCCCAAAATGATAAAAATTTGATCTATTCCTTTAAAATTTATACAGATATAGACTATTAAAATGATAAAATAATATTTTTATTATCGTAAAAATATATAATTTAAGTTCGACCAAAAAAAATTTCTGACTTCTCCAACGATAAAATCCAACATTAAATAACACAAAACGTTTAAGATTTAGGTTATGAAAAATTGAAAAAAAAAAAGCAGCTAGAGATGAATGCAATTTATTTTTCTAAATTAGCCATATTTACTTTTAGGGACAATAATAATAATTCATTCAATTCAAGGATTTATAAAGAAAAGGAAAGAAAAATAATCCAATGATGGAAGTACATAAATGGAGATTGATTCAGTGGGCCCCTGCATACAATAAGAAACTCTGCCACGTGGCTCATCTTGATGTTGCCGGCCCATGCCTCCCTTTTAAAAATCCTCTCCTTCTCGCCCTCTTTTTCCCACATCCGAGGCCGAAAAAGCGTCTCTCTGCCACCATGCAGCAATGCATCGATGACCTTGACAACCTTAGCTTCACCACCACTTCCACCACCGTTCCCGAAACCAAGCGTAGCACCAGCTCGGGTTCCGAAGCCTCCAACCTAGTGCCACGCGACCCTTGTTGGCATGCCATCCGACGTGCCAGCACGCTGACCTTAGAGGACCTACGGTTCATTCACCGCCTAGGCAGCGGTGACATAGGGAGCGTTTACCTTGTGGAAGTGAAGGGGGGTAGCAGTGGTTGCGTTTTGGCTGCCAAGGTGATGGATAAAAAGGAGCTGGTGAGCAGGAAGAAAGAAAATAGGGCAAGGATTGAGAGGGAAATATTGGAATCATTGGACCATCCTTTTCTGCCAACCTTATATGCCACTTTAGACTGTCCCAGGTGGTCTTGTCTGCTGACTGAATTTTGCCCCGGCGGCGACCTTCATGTTCTCCGTCAACGACAACCCGACAGACGATTTCATGAGGCTGCTGTCCGGTATGCATTTATTTATATTTATGTCTAATCAATTATCATCATGAAGGAGGGTTTACCATTTGTTACACACTGTGCATTGCATGTGGGCTCCATCGTCGAGATATTGTGATTTCTTCTTAAATTATATTTAAAAAATGGTACGTAAAATTAATGCATTTAAATAATATTTAAAGCAAAGATAAAATTTTCAAATTTGATTTATTTATAATACATAAAATTATACTATTAAATAGTAATTTCTCGTTTAAATTCATGGCTAAATATAAATGATTTTAAAATACTTCACTTGAATTATGTTAAATGTTTGCACAAAATCTAGCTAGTTAAAATTAAGGGTGAGCGTTCGATCTAATCGAATAAATAAATTTTAAGTTAACAAGTCATATTTTAACATATTATCTCGATTTAAATTTTTATAATTGATTAGAGATAATGAAATTCGAGTCGAGTCAAATAGAACAAAATTGTTCGAATTAAACTAAAAAATAAACATGTCAAATTAAAATCTTATTACAAGTATAACTAATTTCAAGTAAGAGCACATAAATTTAAAACTATATATATTTGAAAAAAAATCAAAGCAAAATAATAAAAAATAATTTAGTATGATAAACTTGAATCATTAATTAACTTATTTAGGTCCCAAAATTAGTATTTTAGAAAAAATTAAAATTTTAACTTTATTTATATATATTTTTAGAATTTTTATAATTTTTAAAAATATAGATTTTAGAATTTTATAAATATTTTGAATTTTTTTATAATTTTTGTTGAGAGAGACTATTTTTTCATTTTAAAATTGATAGAAACCAATCTATTATTCAAATTGTAAAATTTAACTCGACTCAAACTTGAAATTCAAATTACTTATTCAAGTTGACTCAAATAACTTAAAATCCGAATTTTTTCGATTTTTAAATTGAATCGAGTTTTACTCATCCTAATTAAAATGATAATTTTCTTATTTAAATGATAACTTTTTCTTAGTAAAATGTTAGGGTTTTATGAAATTTTATTTTTGTCCTTATGTTCTTCTAATTACCTTTATAGAATTGCATTTCATTTTTCTTTTCAATTATATTATTTTTCTAATTATATTTTCAAGAAAGGAAAGAGAAGATTTTATAAAGGTACTCAGAATGCATTTTAGTGATTATATATTTTTTTTTTGTTATATTGCAAAAATCATTTGAAATTCGAGTTTGATATTTTTTAATATAATATTTATATTATTTTTAATCTAATTTGTTATTTATATTTGACAAAATTATATATTTTAGTGTTTAAAGGTAATAATATTAACATTTAAGTATTTAATTCGGGTTTTAGAGTTAATTTAATTGAAGTTATTTATTAATATTATTAGGTTTGAATTTTTCATGATTTTGTTAATAGAATAAGTTTAGTATTAATTGTGAATTTGTTTAATTTTGTGTTCGGGTTTACAGGAGATTGATAAAATTAATTACTAATATTATTAACTAATTATGAATTTTCAATCAAATCAACTCAAAATCTCGAATTAAATACTAAAAATTTAACATTGTGTTATTTTTGGCCCAATATGGTCACAAGTACCATATTAAAAAAGTATCAAACTCAAATACCAAATTATATATTAAGCCGATATTAAAATATTTCTTTTCAAATCTTGTAAAAAGATATTAGGTTAATTTTTTAATAAATTATAAATACAAATTGCAATTATAAACAATAGAATTAGAATTAGAATTAATATCATTTAAAGTATGACAAAATGTTTAGACTCCACAAGTTGAGTCATGGGGTTGATAAGTTTTCAGAACGGTATAATAAAATATTAAAAAATAAATATTGTGTAATAAATAATACAATGTCAATATACCAAATACTAACCTATATATAATTATTATTATTTTTGTTAGATTATTTTGTTTAATGACACTTGGCTAAATAGTTTTGAACATTGACCAAGAGCTTTAGAATATATGTTATTATTGGGGTTAAAATATGTCATAGGTGCTTTTATTTTTATAAATTTAGAATTTAATCTTGGTATTTTTATTTTTAGGAATACAATTCTTTTACTTTTCAGGATTTAAAATTCAAGTCCAATTATTAATATTGTTAAATTTATCAGTTTGACATATTGAAATAAAAAAATACTCACTTAATAATCATGTAACTAAAAAATGAAATTATAATGAACCTAAATTTAATAAAATAATTTTATCAAGATTAACAATTAGCCTACCAGATTCATATGCATATAACTTAAATAATATATGCTTGATTTGGTTATGGAGCATGGTAAATTAGATGCATTAATACAATTAGAAGTGTTCATAGGTCAAGTCGGATTGGTTTTGAGTCGGGACTATGTATGATATTAGTACACTATATGTTTGCCCAAGCTTGGCTAGGTGCAAAATATAGGCCTAAAATTTTACCCAAACCTCTCCATATTTATAAATGGTTAACTGAAACTCATTTTAAATCTGCCTGTATTATATTTTAAAATTAATAATTTTATATATTTTTATTTATATTTCCATCCCTAAATCATGGTTGAGCATTGAGTGTGTTGTTGACGCACCATTATTATTGCGCATGGCATTCCAATTTTTTACTAACCCTTTATTAATGTTAAGCAGGTTTTATGCATCCGAAGTTGTGGTTGCTCTAGAATACCTACATATGATGGGAATTATCTACCGTGATCTCAAGCCTGAGAACGTGCTAGTAAGATCAGACGGTCACATCATGTTGACCGATTTTGATCTTTCCTTAAGGAGTGATAATACATCAGCCGCATCGGCGGCTCACCTCGTTTCTGATCAAAACACATCATCATCGTCAACAAATTTATCAACTGCGACTCCTTTTGACAAATCCTCATGCATTTTACCAAGCTGCATAGTTCCCGTCGTCTCATGTTTCCATCCTAGACATAAACGCAAACGTAGGAAAAACTCCATGCATCGTGGTGCCTTCGAGATCGTAGCCGAGCCGGTCGATGTTCGATCAATGTCCTTCGTGGGAACCCACGAGTACTTGGCCCCAGAGATCGTATCAGGCGAGGGTCATGGCAACGCGGTGGATTGGTGGACGCTAGGGATATTCATATTCGAAATGTTCTATGGTGTAACACCATTTAAAGGGATTGACCATGAGTTAACACTAGCTAATATTGTGGCTCGGGCACTTGAGTTCCCTAAGGAACCATCGGTTCCAGCCTCGGCTAAGGACTTGATTACACAACTCTTGATGAAGGAGCCGAGTAGGCGAATGGGATCAACCATGGGTGCGACGGCAATTAAGCACCACCAATTCTTTGATGGAGTTAATTGGGCACTATTGAGATGTAAACCACCGCCTTACACTCCCCGACCGGAGGCGACGGATAATAGCACAGACAGTTCATTTGAGTATTACTAGAGACCAAGACCCAAACCTCTCAAACTCTAAATATTCAAAATTGCAAACTTTATTCATTGGGAAGCAAAGCATGTAGAAGATTCCACTTGTTTGCTTCCTTGTCTGGGCCATTAAGGATTTGCTGAAAATTCAATCATACTATTTGTTTCGATTACGTTAAAGTCCCATATCCACCACTCTACTTCTGTTTATTTTATTCTTTCAACAAAAAGTTTCGTTTATTTTATGCTCAAACATTTGTAATTATATACAAATTTATTTGTTAATTAATTTTTCCCTATCGGATGTACCTATTTTATTATAATATTAGGGTAGATGCCCATGGTTCACATTAGGTATCTCTATTTCACGGGTCACAGATTAAAACTCGTGATAAATGTGCACAAAACTACTCATGAAGGTCAATTGATTAAATGTCGATCATTCGATCTATTTGAACTAGCTCAATTTATGGAATATGTGGACAAACCCATCTATTTTGAAGTCTCGGTGACCTAGTGAAGCGTTTAAGGAAAATTAGGGTTGCAATGAAAAATATGGAAATTAATCTTAAAATATCTATAGTCTTATAATATTTGATTTTGTATTAGAAGATTGTGTAAATCCCTTAAAGAATCTCAATTGTAGATAAGTTTTAATCTTAACTATCGATGTGAAGTAAATTGTACCATTAAATCTAAGGAAGCTCAACTATAAATAATGGTTTTTCGGCCTCATTTGTAACCATTCCATTGTATTCCATTCAAAGTTAGTGAATATACTTTGAGAGCATTTATTCAAAAACTTTGTAGGTGTTGTTTCATTGTGGTTTTTTCATTCTTTCATTGTGTTGACTTAAGTGAATTCAAAATAAAAACAATCATCTAATATCACATGGATTACAAGATTAAAATTCTAACTTCATAACATTACCCTAAACATGTAGGAAAAAAATTCCAATGAACTGGGAGAACTTCATGTGAACAAGACTGTCGTAACCATTTTTTTGAAGAACGAAAACGGGAATCGACTTGGATTTGAAAACTAAAAAAACGGGAGTCGTCACCAATCTTTTTTTGATGAGGTGTGATCGGGCCACCTCGTAAAAGTGGTTGTTTTTAGTAAATGGTTTGATTTATAAAAAAACGACTTTGGTCCACGCAAATCAAGAAAATAGGTTCGGGAGTCGGTTACGCACGAGGAAGGATTAGCACCCTCGATACGCCCAAAATTGGTACCTTGCTGAATAATTAATGTTTTAAGATCGAAGATTGAAAACTTTGAAGACTTTTGAAATACAATCCTTCTTTATGAAAATGCTCTAGTGTTAAAGACCTTCTCGTCTCAAAATATAAAATGTCACATCCAGTGAGTTAGGACACGACATCTTGAATTTTTGAGAGCGAGCTTGCCTTTTATAAAATTTGCATATTTTAATTTGTTAAAAGGGGATTCGATTATTTAGAGTAAACGAGAGAAATCGAAACCCAGTAAGTTAAGGCACGTTTTCTCGAATTCTCAAACACCGAATGTTGCCTTTATTTTAAAACAAATTCTTATTTCGAGGTGACGAAATGTCTTACCGGGTAAGTTAGGGCACAATACTTAGTATCTCCGAGAATAAGCATTTTCCAAAACTTGTATAGCGATTTAGAAGAGTGTTCCGTTATTTAGGTTAAATGAGAGAAATCGAAACCCAGTAAGTTAGGGCACGATCGTCTCGAATTACCAAATACGGAATATCACTTTTATGAAAGGATTATTTTAAGGCATAGAGTAAAAAAAACATAATGTGATTTATAGGATTATGTCGTTACTTAGATTAAACGAGAAAAATCGAAACCCAGTAAGTTAGGGCACAATTTTCTCGAATTGTCTAAATACGAAACTTATTTTATTTTAGAAAACACAATTATATGCATCGAGTAAAGGACCAACGTAATCGTAATCACATGATGAAATGAGAAACAAATTGCAGCACTAACATGCATAATAATAATAACAAAGATGATGGCATAAACAATAATAATGACGAATAATGTAAATTTGCAGATATATTGAGATACATATGAACAGACGAATAAACATAATGCCTAGAGCATAATAATAGCGAAAATATGAATGAATAAGAAACACAAATAACTAAGTAATGAGAAAATAAGTAAAGATAAAAATAATAATAATAATAATGATAATAAATGTAGTAATGATAATAGTAAGAATATAATATATAGTATTAGAGGTAAATACATAATACGTACATATTAGAAACAATCATAATATTAAAACAACCATTAATAACTATATAAATAGATATATGGTAGTAGTATATACATGATATAGTTAAAAACATAAACATAAGATAATATGAGAAATAAAATATATAAATGATATAATATTAAGGTATATGTATAACAATAAAAATACAATATTAAAAGATATATACACGTAATATATAAAAATGTATCCGCATTAATATATATATATATATATATGTAATAAAATGCAATATTTGAAATATTTACATAGTATATACATGCTAAAAATAATAATAATGTTTAAAAATAAATATTAATGATATTACATAGATATATACATATATATTAAAATGAATACATGATAATATTAAAAGTATGTACACAATATACATAATATATTAAATATATATATATATACATATAATATTTATAAAATATATACATGGTATAATGTTAATATGTATATGCGTAATATGGAATACAATGCATATACATTAAATGGATACATATATAACATACATATACATTAATAAAACAATAATATTAAGCTAATAATAATACTACATATCATATATATATATAAGTATTAAGTAAGAATGATAAAATATAAAATAAATAAAGTAACATTAAAGCCATTTAACATAAACAGTAACAAATGGAATATAAAACCATTAGAATAAATAATATATAAAAATAAATAAATAAAGAAGAGAAAAAAGATATGAAAGAATTAAAATCAAATTGATCAGGATTAAATTGTAATAAAAATGGAATTAAAAGTGAAAACTATAACCAAATAAAAACGCGGGGTAAAAATGAAAGTGCACGCAAGATTTGAGGACCCAACGGCAATTAATCCCCACCCCACAAACGACACCGTTCAGGTGTTAGGCTATTCGAATGGTCTGGGGACCAAATTGTGACAAAAACAAAAGGGGTGGCCAAATTTAAAACATTAAAAAAAAGCAAAATAGGACCATATTGAAGCCAGCCTCAAAAGCGGAAGGACTGAGGGCGCAAATAGACCTTCAGTCCAAAAACATGCGGATCCTGGGCATAGGCGGGTCGGGTTTCCGAGTTTGGTGTCAAACGACGCCGTTTTTGGGTGCTGAGAGTATGCCCCAAAACGACGTCGTACCTGGGCTTTATAAAAGTAAAAAAAATTAAAAAAAACCATCATTTTGTTTGAGTTTGAGAAAAAAAAGAGGAGAGAGAAAAGGCTATTCTCTTTGGAGAAGACCTGAGACCGGCCAGGGGGAGTCGCCGGACCACCGCAGGGTCACCGCCAGCCACTGTCACCGACCACCGCGAGTTTCGAAAAAGGTATATTTTTTCTCCCTTTTTTTATATTTTTTTGTTTTTAATGTATATTTGTATGTGAATACTCGAAAAGATTAACAGATATAGGTATAAATAGCTTCGAATAGAGAAAGAAAATAAAAGAAAAATCGACCTTGAGGCGTTTGGACTTTCTTTTTGCCTTGTCTGCCTGTTACACACTATTGATTATTTTTGTATGCTTGAATCTTATGCTTTTTCTTTGTATTTGAAAAGAAAAATCCGAACCTACAATGGTTTTGGATTCGGCTTTAAATAGCTGTTTACATGCCTTGGTTCTTGCTTTCTGTCTATTCCTATTAATGTTTGTAGGTGCTGTGGCGGTGGATTTGACCTATTGGTGGAAGCAGAGGCGGTGGCCAGGCAAGTGGTTTAGGGTTTCAGATTCTAAAACCCTAGTTTGACTGACGGGCCTGGGGTTTGGGCTTGTTAATTTTTGGGTTTGGGGTAATGTAATGGGGTTAAGGGTTAGTTGGGTTTTGGGCTTCTGTTGGTTTTAGTGGGTTGTTGGGTTTTGGGGCTAGGGTTTAGTTATATTTGGGCCCACAAATTGGGCTTGTACAAGTCCTCTTCTATCGGTATTAATTGCAAAATAGAGTAGCCATTGTTAAGGCTTAGTGCAAATTACTACACCACCAACGCAGTGGGCATTCCAAATAAATGTAAAAATACAGAAACAAAACTCTTAGACCCAAAGAACTTAAGGAGAGTAAGAATAATCCTCTTCCATTGGTGGTCATTGTTAAAAGAAAATTTAAAGCAATTAACAGCATCACGAAGTTCAAAATGTTTGGTCTCCTTCATAATCTCATTTTAATGTTATTCTTATTGTTTGGAAAAATGAACCCGTGTGTTGGTCTGATAGTCAAATTGTTTATCGCTTTAGATGTGGTTTGAGTTCAAGCCGCGTTACTCTTAAGATTTTGCTCTCCTCTTGTAATATTTCTTATATTTGAAAACTCAGCATAGTGATAACACCCAGAGTTTTTCTTTCTTCTCTCTTTTTAAAGATAAATTCTTTGTTTCTTGTGCGTACTAAGGAACAAAACAACTTTCTTCGTTAGATTTCCTGTTGCATTCTTCGGTTTCTCAAAACATCTTCCTGCAAATATTTATCACTTATAAAAAGAATATGGTATGATTTTATTAAAGAAATAAATGAGGCATAAACAAAACTAAATTATTATAATAAAAAATATAAATGGAAGATGTTTATATATAAATGTAATAATACTAACAAACGATACTACACTTTTAAGAAAACGATATTAATAGAAAGTACAACTATAAATCCTTATAAAAAAAATTGATCTTTATAGACATAAAAAAATCCTTCGTTATACTAAAAAGGAGATATATCTTGACAAAGAAAGTGCTATGGCTATAGGGAAGAACATCCTTATTGGAAGCAATTTTACGGCCTTTCATGGACAAAAGTTAGGTAGAAAGTTGGTTCAATTACTAACAATTAATTAATACGAATGCCACTTTTCACAAAGCAGATACAAAGTAATAGTGCTACTATTTGAGAAGAATTTTTATTTATTATCATTTTAAATAATAAAAGGAAGGCCTAAATACAATCTTGACATAACACATTGGTTATTATCATAAGAAATTCTCAAGATATGTCCCTAATAAAATAGTTTGTTTGCTTCCATAGCTTAAGGACCAGCAAAGAAAATATCCCATTGGATTCCCATCTATTTTAAATATCAGGGCTCATTTAACAAATTTTCAATCAACCAAAAGAAACCTTGGTTTGGCATTTGATGGTATCAGTAACACCACCTTCATCCAAATTGATTCAAGTGTTTGACAATTCCTGTACGTACGAATGTAACCGACTCCTACATAGTGGGTCGAGTCATTAGTTTAAGTTTGAAGTTTCGTTCCAAAAGTAGGACGATTTGGATAGAAATATAGGCTTGAACAAAAAATAAGATCTATTTTCTAAACGGGTTGGGCCTTAGGTAAATTTTTTTAGCTCGAGCTCGGCCCAAATTTGCCTAATTTTTTTCATGTTGTTTTGCTACTATTTTGTTATTATTGTTTGGATATTGTATAACTCTTATTTTATTGTTAACTTTGTTATTATTTTTAAAGTATTTTTAATTTGTTGAGAAATATTTATTTCAATGTTTTTAGTATATTTGACGCATTATATTTTTTAAAATTTGTTTTTATATATAAAATACTATAAAAAAAATTTAATACGAGTGGGCCGAATCAGGCTCAATTTAATATTTTTTATTTAGGTCAAGCTTGGATAAAATTTTAGGCCCATTTTTTAGGTCAAGTCGTGTAACACTCCTCTCCCGTCCCAATCGCCAGAACTGAGCTACAGAATGCTGCAATACAAAATGGAACAATTACAAACCTTTAACAAATAATTCAAGTTATATATCATAATATAAGTCATTCAAAACAAATTTAAACCTTTCTCAAACTTAGTACGAGTTTACACAAGTTCTAAAATTGGCTCGAAATTAAATCATGACCAAATTACAAAGTTTGAAAAATATAAGATAGACATCATGACGAGATTTTCTCCGTCAAATAGTACTTAAGAAACACCAAATTATAATTAACTTTTGGATTTTCAAGCCCAAGGTAATACTTAAGAAGACACTAACATATATGTGGGTCTGAAAACTCCAAAATAAAGAAGTTCAAAATGCTCTACCATCAGATCAAAAGCACAATTATAAAACATCTAATGGCTAAGATTTCATCTTAGGATAATTAGTGGGAATTCAAAGGCCATCCACTAAGACATTAAACTCTTGGTGTAATTACCTTTTAAGGCCATGGTTAATTATTTATCAATCCCCTTTTACAGACATTAAGCAAATTTTGAAAAAAAAAAATACTATCAAATACTAAAATTAAATGGACTAAAAAAAAGTTTAAAGACCAAGTTGAGAAATTTTGCTAAGTTGAAGGGCTAAAAGTTTATTTATCCTAAAACACGCGATAGCCAGCCAATGCGCAATATTTCTTCGTAGAAGCTCTTCATTTGTTCTGCCTTTTCTGCAGTCAAGACCCAAATTCGTCACCGCCGCCGCCACTACCGCCATTTTGTTTTTCCTTAGATCGATTTTCTGAGTTTGCACGTCTTTCTTCCGTGCTCCCCTTCCTTTAGCGTCAATAGACGTTGGGCGCCGCAACCGCCATTGGACAAGGCAGTCTGTGGGCGCCTACCTACACCTTTCCGTCCTTCATTCTCCACCTCTCTCTTCATTAAATAGCCCAAAATCAAGGGGTTTGGTAGATTTCGTTTACCAATCTGATCTGGTAATTTCTTCATGCACTTTTCGATTCGTTGTGGAATTTTAGTTAGTAATTTTTTATATTAACGTTTCGATAATAAAATCTGAAGTTTGTGATGAAATTGTTTTGTTCTACTTGGTTGATTTGCGTGTTTAGCTTGATATATTGAAAATTAAAAGGATGAACTTGGATGCTTATCTCTTGTCCACCATAGAATCATTATATTATGATTATTAGAAATATGAAGTACAAGGCTTTCACTGTTCTTAGTTGCAGGTGTTGTCTTTTGCTTAACTATGGAGGAAGAAAGGATAAAGGTATTATCATTTCCATCGGATAGCCCTCCACTCTCCATCATTGCCGCCGCAAAGATTGCGGGAATTGCTTTACCGACTCAGACTTCAACCTCTGGATCTCTCACCTTGTCTTTATCAAATGGGTACTTTTTTTTTATCTTTTTTCTTAGTGTTAATTTCAGTTTTGGGGTTTAGGATTTTTTTTTAAATGAAATTTAATCCAGTCTGTCTATGTCCAATAAATAGGCTTGAATTGCATGGAAATTATGTAATTCTCCGTTACATCGGTCGAGTTGCTGCCGTTCGTAACTTCTATGGTGATGATGCTTTTCATGCTGCCCAAGTATGTCTTTCATTTCACTGAATCTTTTCAGCTTTCTCCTTGCCTTTTTAGTTTAAAAGAAACAAGTGTTCTTTCGAGTTGTGTGTGTGGTGCTTAACAATAATATATGTATTTTGCTTTCCCAGATTGATGAGTGGCTGGAGTATGCTCCTACCCTTTTATTGGGTTCTGAGTTTGAGAATGCTTGTAGTTACATGGACGTATATATGGAGAAACGCACATTTTTCGTTTCTCATTCTTTCTCCATTGCTGACATAGCTATCTGGTCAGGTCTTGCTGGTAAACTTCAAAACTCATCTGTTTTTGCTATTTTTCAATGCCATTAGCCATCCAACCTTTTTCCCCTTATCATGCGTGCCTCATAGCTTATTTCTCTATATTTCCCTGACAACCAAGTCACCAACTGCAAATGATTTGCTGCTCTTAACTCTTCTCATTTTTCATTTAAAAGGAGGCCTAACTGACTAGCTCATAAAGGATTTTATCTATTATACTAAAACCTATGTTACACGGACTTGGGGGTGAATATTGGAAACAAATGTGTCCAACACGGGTATAATCAGTTTTACTTTCCATAAATTTGGAGCATCATATATTGATTCCTATGTGAAAATGAAGAGTCTAGCTATCATAGACTAAAAGTGCATTTTGCTCATGTATGCATATAACAAATGTTCTATGCTTTGTAGGAGCTGGTCAAAGATGGGAAAGCTTGAGGAAGTCAAGCAAGTACCCAAACCTTGTTCGCTGGTACAATTCTGTTTCTGCAGAATACAGCGATGCCTTGAATGAAGTTACTGCATTGTATGTTGGCCAAAAAGGATTGGGAAAGCAGGTGGCAGCTAAACCAAAAGAGCAAAAGAGTGCAGATGGAAATAGTTCTGATAAGTTGAACTTAGGTAGCAGGCCCTCATCTGAAATAGATCTTCCTTATGCTGAATTGGGAAAGGTGCGATTGAGATTTGCTCCTGAACCTAGTGGTTATCTCCATATAGGGCACTCTAAAGCAGCCTTATTAAATCAATACTTTGCTCAACGGTACCAAGGTGAAGTAATCTTGCGCTTTGATGATACCAATCCCACCAAAGAAAGCAATGAATTTGTAGAAAATCTTATAAAAGATGTTGAGACATTGGGCATCAAGTATCAAATGATCACCTATACTTCCGATTACTTCCCCAAGTTAATGGATATGGCTGAAAAGTTGATAAAGGAGGGGAAAGCCTATGTGGATGATACACCACGTGAGCAAATGCAGAAAGAAAGGATGGATGGCATTGAATCAAAATGTAGGAGCAACAGTGTTGAGGAGAATTTAAAGTTATGGAAGGAAATGATTGCTGGCTCTGAAAGAGGTTTGCAGTGCTGTCTTCGTGGGAAGCTGGACATGCAAGACCCAAACAAATCTCTCAGGGATCCAGTTTACTACCGCTGCAATCCTGTTCCCCACCATCGAATTGGAGCCAAGTACAAGTTGTATCCAACATATGATTTTGCTTGTCCATTTGTTGATGCTGAAGAAGGTATAACACATGCACTACGATCTAGTGAGTATCATGATCGCAATGCTCAGTACTATAGGATTCAAGAGGATATGGGAATGCGAAAGGTGCACATATACGAGTTTAGTCGATTGAATATGGTCTATACACTTCTCAGTAAGCGTAAGCTTCTCTGGTTTGTGCAAAACGGTAAAGTAGATGGATGGGATGATCCCCGTTTCCCAACTGTCCAAGGAATTGTTCGTCGAGGTCTGAAAATAGAAGCCTTGATACAATTTATTTTGGAACAGGTAAGCTCGCATGGTTGTTAACTTGAACACAATTCAAAGCCTGTTACTGATTATTTTCTTGAAATAGGCTATTTTATACTGCCTCTAATGCACCTGCCTCATCTTCTCATACCATTTTGCATCAGCATTCTAACTCTAATAGCATCATTCATATTTTGACTGAATGTTCATCAAAGTGTCATAGTTTGCTTAAACATAGGCTTTGATTTCAATGATTAATATTTTCCATCCTTTTGTTCCAGGGGGCATCAAAAAATCTCAACCTGATGGAATGGGACAAACTCTGGACAATTAATAAGAAGATCATCGATCCTGTTTGTCCTAGGCATACAGCAGTAATTGAAGAACGAAAGGTACTATTGACCTTAACTGATGGTCCTGATGAGCCATTTGTTCGTATTATCCCAAGGCATAAGAAATATGATGGTGCTGGAGAGAAAGCAACCACTTATACTAAAAGGATATGGATAGACTATGCTGATGCAGAGTATATCTCAGTGAATGAGGAGGTAACATTAATGGATTGGGGAAATGCCATCGTGAAAGAAATAATCAAGGATCAGGATGGAAACATAACTCAGTTGGTAGGTGTTTTGCATCTTGAAGGATCTGTCAAGACAACAAAATTGAAGCTCACGTGGCTTGCAGAAACTAGTGAACTTGTAAACCTTTCCTTGGTGGAGTTTGATTATCTAATAACAAAGAAGAAGGTATGCTCCCAATTTTTAACATACATCTACGACTGTTTGTGCAATTTTGTCCTTTTTTATTAGTAAATTCTGGCACAAGCTAAATACTAGTATATAGTTCCCATGTACTCCTCCATATTGAAAATTAGTACCGACTGCAGACTTGTATTATTTGTTAACTATATTATCCTCTCATGGTTGTTTTCTCTTCCACTTTATTTTTGGGGTGGATGCAGCTGGAAGAAGGGGAGGATTTCCTAGATGCACTAAACCCATGTACGAAAAAGGAGACAGCAGCAATTGGAGATTCCAACATCCGCAATTTGAAACAAGGAGAGATATTGCAGCTGGAGAGGAAAGGCTACTTCAGATGTGATGTTCCCTTTGTTAGACCTTCAAAACCAGTGGTGTTGATTGCAATTCCAGATGGGCGGCAACAAAGCGTGTTGAAGTAGGTCTTTTACCCTATCTTTATTCTGATATGGAGAGTGCGGGGAAGTTCCTCCAATTCTTTTCTGGCTAATACTTGGACATGCGTATTTATGACAATTTTTGGTGTAACTTTGTGGTTTCTGTTTATTTTATGATCATTATGAACAAATTTGTCTCTCACCTGTTAGAGAAACATGCAATGTGCCACTTTCCGTTGCAGTTCAACATGGTATTTATAAAAGCTTATATTGATCACAATTACACACAGGCGATAAAAACATTTGAACTAGGGTCTTAGTTTTTAAGAGATATGACTTGGGCTGGATAAGGCCCAACATAGCTTGGATATGTTAATACAGATGGTGTATTACCTGCAGATACTTCCACGTTCTCTTTCTCTCATCGTCCTGTAATTCTTGTTCCTGTTTTATGTTACACATATCCAGACGTGTCTTTATTGTTTTATGTTCTTTAGATTGGTTATGGGTATAGGCTTGACATTAAATATGAAGCATTATCTCTATACTCATTCAAATATATGTCAAAAAATAACACAATTTTCTCTTTTCTCACTCACTCTCTCAAATATGGTGGTTAACCACAAGACTGGTAATATGTTAGTATTTTGGTCATACAATTACTAATAAGAAAGATATTCATTCTATGTAATTTTATTTAATTTTTCTATATTTGTGTTTTTATATAAATAATACAATAATAATAAAATTATGGAAAAAAAACATAGTTACAAATTAATTACCAAAATGATATGTTTTTTGCTTGTATTCCATATATTTGTTTTTTGCTTTTACCTCAATAATTACATAATTATTAAAAATATAATAAAATTAAAAATTAAAATATATATTTTAAAAGGGTCTCGCCCTCTCAAAAGTGGAAAATAAAAAATACAATTTAATGATAGTAAAAAATAAAAAAATAACATTATTTAAAGAAAATTAAAATAATCAATAATAAAAATGTGGGGACACTTTTTAATATTAATTAAAAAATTAAACATAATTATTTTTATTATTAATTAAAATAAAAGTTAACATTATATAATTAATATTTAAAGAAAATTAAAATAAATAAAATAAAGTTTCGCACATGTTTTTTATATGAAAATATTATTTCATGTTTATTTTAATTTTCTTTAAATATTAAGTTGATTTTTTTTATATTTTTAAGTGCATTTGCATAATCGCATAGTCTACTAAACTTATAGCTTACCCTTACTCAGATTAACTTTCAACTCTTCATTGGCTAGTTTTTGCATATCAATTAACTTCAGTTTTGGAATCACTCTAATTTTACATAAGAAATGCTCCCCAACAAACTTGTAAGGTGCCCTTTTGTTCTTAAAAGTGGTAGAACACTCATAGGTTTTTATGAAGGTTTTTATATTATAAAATCCATCACTATTATCTACAGCAGCAGATATTCTAAAAGGGCATCCATCTTTCCTACACCTAGCTCTAATCCTCCCCTTTGCATTCCTAAGATAGACAATATCAAACCCTTTTTTTACTGCATATTTTGCTAAAGCAATCTTAAATTCTTTTGGTCCCCTAAACAACATACTAAGCTTTAAATGTGGGATTAGGTTATTAGGATCGAAACACAAATGTCGACTTCTCCAACAGACTACCTCACCATCTGAATCACTTCCATAAGACCCTAAATCTAATGAATCAACATAACCAATTCCTCCACCTGATTGATTTGAAACCTCACAATTATTCTATTCCCTTTCACTACCTTCGCCTACCTTTGGACCCTCAAAGTTAACCTTATTTACTCATTCTCTTTGATTTTTTTTTCCCTTAATATTTTCTATATCAAGCCTTGATATTTCTCACCTCTTCATCCTCAGATTCTACCCTTAAAGCCTCTTCACTGTCCAATGAGTTGTCTGTATCACTAATCCCACTACTTTAAGAACTTTCCTCACTTTAAGCACATGTATCACTTCCAACCAAATCTGGTCCCACATTAAATTTCACACCTAACTCGGTAAATGTTTCCCTGGCCCTACCATTAACTTTCTCATTAAAATTTAATTTTTCATTACAATTTGGTTCGCCAACGCCAATATGTTTACATCCTTTTCCGTAGCGGCAGGCAACAACATGGTATCATCAACAACATCAGGTGTGTCTACCTCGTGTTCAACATATACATATATGGACCCTCTTTTTCTAATATGGTTAATCATTGCTATGAATAATGAATTATTATAGCAAAAACTCAATCCCTTACTAAAATCTATCCCACCCTCACAATATACAAAGCTGCTCACAACTCTATATCCAGCTTTCACTACCATCTCACACAAAGTGTAATAACACAAAAAATTTGGGTCGAAATCCCATTGCAGCACTTTCCTTCCAACATAAGATGCACAAGGGTTTGTGACAAAAGTTCCATCCAAATGCATATGCACCACACATTTATCATGAAACATTATAAAACACTACACATATATAATATAAATTGTAATATACATACATATTATAAACAATGATAAACATACATACATACATACATACATAAACAGTAATATACATAACAAACATACATAACCGAATGACCTTTCAGCTTCAATCTATTTAACCCTCGAAAAAAATTCCTTTTAGTATGGACTTCTCTGCATACACACAAATGGCAACAAAAACAAAAATTAGAAATCAATTATAATACAAATAAAATATCTAAAAAACAAAAAGTTGTCAATAAAATATCTAAACCAATTATAATAAGAAAAATTGTTAAACTTTCTTTAAACCAAAAAATTGAATGTTCTTAAAAAAAATTGTCACTTTATGAGAATGGGTCAAAAACAAAAGATTTGTTTTTTTAAAAAACACACAACAAAAAAACACAACAAAGATGAAAAATGCTTTCTATATGGTAAAAAAAAAAATTATTCAATCAATAAAAAGTTATGCAATAATCGATGATGAAAAAAAAAACCAAAAAGGTTGAGTCAAATACTTGTAATATTGTGGGGTAATCGAAAGGCCTGACTAATCGATGATGAAACAAGGTTTCTTTCAATGAGATGGTGAAGAATTTCTCAGAATCGGAAGGGTTTGGCTGAAGGATGAAATCGAAAGCCTTACTCGCACAAATGTCAAACGATGGAAATGGGACTATTGAAAGGATTCAATGTCAATAAAGTAAAATCAAATATGGCTTTTGATCTTCAAGGATAACCCAAGAGGTTTTTAAGCAATCAAAAAGATTTATTTTTCAATCGATTTGGTAATCGGTGAAAATATTTATTTGTATTTTTTTTTAATAAATGAGGTCTTTAATTATTTTTTCCAAGGAGTCGGGTCAACACGGGTCAAAGGGATATTAGGAGTGCAACATGTGGCGGCACACGAGTGGTTAATGTTGCTACGTTAGCAAAATCGTAACACTGTTGGGCTCATGTACCAAACTAGTAGACGAAAAAAAATTTAAGTACTAATCTAGGATAAAAAAATTATAGATACTAATTTGAAAGAAGTGAACAAATTCATGTACTAAATTTATTTTTAACCCTTTTATATTCAATTTTTAATGTAGACTTTCATTTATAAAACATGCACATATTATCACAAACAAATTTCCTTCATTGACCAAGATGGTATATTAACATATTAAATATTAATCATTAATTTGTTATGGTAATAACATAATTATTCTTATTAAAATCATAATTTGTACACATTCACTTATATCCAATCAGTTTTCATTCTTACTTAGTACAACATTCCATAACTAAGGCCATTATCCCATCTTATTATTTATTTTAACCACTTTCAAGACATTACATCAAATATACATTATATGGTATAGGTAAAGTATGAGTATCCAATAGTACTTATCTCTTGAATGTCTTTTTACACCAAATCAAGCTTTCCAACGCTTTTTTTCATCCTTATTTAGCTTGAAAACCCCATTTATCACCATTATCACATAATCCCATATTCATGAAAACAACAAAAAGTTAATATATATATATATTTATATGCTTCCAAAGGTTTCTCAAATAAAAATTCTCAAATATTAAGCTTAATGAAGTAGAATACATCATAACTTTTCTTGTTGAAGCTTTCTCTTTTCACTTTTTCACACTAGAAATACCATAAATCCTAGCTGAAATTTGAAGATTGAAGATGAGCTCTAGCTCATGAAAGAGTTTTTTGATGGCCTATGACGAGAAATTAATGTGGGTGATGAGATTCTCCAAGAAATTTCAATGGAAAAGCATGAAAATTGAACAAAAATGAAGAGAACTCCATGGAGAAGAATGCTAATGGGCAGCAGCAAAGGTAGGCTGATGGGGGTTTCTTTTTCTTCCTTTTGTTTCCTTTAAAAATCATGAAAATGGCCCCCAAGCCCACATACAAAATTTCAAGCCCAAAGTTCACTAATTGGAGCTCAATTTTTCCCCAAACACATTTTATATGTCCAATATATTTAGAGGTGTTCATAGATCGGGTTGAGTTAGGTTCGAGCTAAACTTAAGCATGATATTAACATACTTTACGTTTGTCCAAGTCCAACCCAGACCAAAATATGGGCTTAAATTCTGTCCAAACTCGCCCATATTTACAGAAGACTAATCCCAACCAATCACTAAATAGCATTTATTTTGCTATTTCATACTCACGGGATCTTTGATTTATGGCTTCCAAAATAAATTTCAAATTTTACATCTCAAAACTTTATAAAATAATGAGTTTATAGATCATATTTAAGCCATATAAATTTAACATGCACCGTCATAAATATACATCTCGATTTTAAATATATGATTATCATCCTATATATACGCACTAGAAGATCTCATACCAGAATAGTGATCTTATTATACAAGCCAATGCT
The DNA here is from genome assembly GCF_025698485.1 of Gossypium arboreum. Taxonomy (NCBI): domain Eukaryota; kingdom Viridiplantae; phylum Streptophyta; class Magnoliopsida; order Malvales; family Malvaceae; genus Gossypium; species Gossypium arboreum. The sequence goes on along the minus strand of NC_069073.1, from coordinate 3,293,849 downwards.
TTCCACTATTCTACATTGGCTAGAAAATTAACCATGCATATGACTTATTTCATTTCTAGTCAAAATCACTTCTAATCCAAACTTTATAGCATAGAAAAAAATGTGCAATCATATTTAAAACTCATTTAGTTTAAGGTTATTTAACAAAAACAACCACCATAATTATTTATATTATATGATCATCTACAAACTTTCATTTTAGCAATGAAAATAATGTCTCATTAATATCATCCAAATGCTAGTTATTAATATCATGATTTGAGTAAACAAATAATTCAATATCTAGAGTTCAATATATATAATGAAAAGGAAAGAATATTTTTTACCAAAGAGTTTCACTCACAAATTAGATGTAATGAATTAAATTTCAATTCTTCAAACTTTTTTTTATTTATAAAAAATTAATAGGTGCCTAAGTGACTCTTTAAAAAAATCATTATTTAAGTTGCACTTTTGGATTTCAAGAAACTATTCATTCAACCTTTTACAAGTATTCGTTACAAGTATTCGTTGGACCTAGTGACGCAACTTTTCAATTTGGAACGGCTCACCCGGATGGTCATAATGCTTTTGTTGAACAGAAGCATGTTGAACAATGTCATCACCATTCAACCTTTTCCAAATGTGCATTTTCATTCTATCTTATTTCTTTCTTTCTTTCTTTTCTTGTAAGATATATAATATATATTACAATGAAACATTTGATTTTTTTTTCAAGTAATTGATGCATGAGACACCTAAATCTTTTGCATAATGCAATTCAATAAATATAACAATTGAAATCTAATTATGCAATAAGAGTAAAAAAAAATGACGTACATTTTTTTGCGAGAAAGATATTTCTAAATCAAAATTTGATAAGATCACTTATCATCATGCAACCATAATTGCATATATCTATCTTCATAGTACCATGCTTGTAGTGGCATGTGAATGCGTGGTGAGCAGACAAGTCTTCTTTAATTTTTCATAAATTGCGAAAATAGAACCTTAAAATTATTAGTGTATGGAGATAGAAATAAACTTATGAGAAATTAATGAAGGTTTCAAGGCGTGTAACAATATCATTTTCTTTAAGGTTCTATTCATTCCCACTTATATTATAGTGTGCAAAAGAGTTACTGGTAAATGAACCTTGAGGATACAATGAAGCTCAATGACTATCTACGATTTACATTAACGGAAACAGTCTACTGAGTACTGAGCAGAGCATAACAAGGATATCAATTTTTATAAAGAAATTTTACAGTAATTCTTTATAGAACAATCTAGGAATATAAAAGATGGTGAGAGAAATAGAACAGATTTTGTTTATATGCTTTGGGTGTATCCTACAAAAATTCATAGGGGCAAAACTACTCAAATGGATACTCATATCATTAGCAATAAAAATAATTATTCAATAGATATCTACTTAAATAATTATGACTATTTATAACTTATTTATAGGGACATAACTTTTGATTATTTATAACTTTTCATTTGTAACTATTGAAACACTATATATATATTTAAAATATTCCAACAAAGGATGGAAGTCAAAATTGTTATTGGAGATGTTTCATGAAGTTAGATTGGGATGGCTGATTCTTTAGCAAAATCAGGATGCATTTTATCAGAAATGTTTTATGCAGCTTGGTGACTACTCATACCACCCTGTTGTTGCTTTTGGTGCTTGCTGCTTGGCTTTACTATGTGACTTTTCCATGAGTTACTTTCTGTTTCTTATAGCTTTCCTTTGGCCTTGTATTCAGTGGTTTTCCATTTATTTTAACTTTGTGGATACCTAGTACATTGGTTATTGGTTAAATTCTACCATACATTAAATTAAGAAAAGATGAGAAATATTTGGTTATTGGTCAAATTCCTTCATACATTAAACTAGGAAAAGAATTGAAAAGAAAAATGCCACAAGAAGTGAGATTAACTTCAACATGTATAAATTTTATTAGTTTTATACCATTATTATAACTTTTTCAGTTAAGAAAATATTTTTAGGAAAACGTATCAAACAACAAAAAATATTTTGCACAGAATCATTCAAATACTAAAAATATTATATTTTCTAAAAAGTCAATCCATGAACGGTACGATTGGCCCAGAGGGACCTCTCAACTTACAATTTACTTAAGTGGACTCACTCATTAACCGTCACATCAGATCTCAACTATCACGTCCCATCCAATATTACTCAAGGCACGTCACAGCGCTACTCTACTTAAACCTATGGCACCAGACTCCTTGACCACTTACCCCTGGCCCACCAATAGTGACCCGACACTTGATACCTCAGGACAGGGCATAACATGTAGATAAGCCTCATGGCTTAAGATTGGATGCAAGCAACCTACATCTCCTCTTTTACTATCTCACTCCAAGCTCTGTCTTCTTCTCCCTATCTTTTACTCCAACCACACTTTCACTCTTTCACTCTATCCTAAAAAGGGTGAACCACCTATCTCCGCCCCCTACTCTTTGAATCAACAAGTTCGAAAACACGTCAATGACGACAGTTGCCATCATTGACGATTCCAATGTGCAAAATATACCAACTAATATTGGCGTTTCTAACGAAAATTAATTCAGAATTAAAGCAAATATGAACATACGAGAGAACCTTGAATGGACAACAAAAAATGGCAATCAAAATGTATTCATTGAAATCTGCGTGTATGTTTCTGTGTATGATTTCTTTGTCTATAAACAATGCTAATTTATATTCATTTTATACAATAAAAAATACAAACCTAAGGTATATTAATTCTATCCTTTGGATAGCAATCAATGAAAATCTGACGATGAAATTTAATACTCTGCAGAAGCCTAAAGAGCATGATACTTTACAAGAAAGAAATATGGTCAAAAGAAGGAACAAAATCACCTTATCATCGCCTTGGATGGTCCAAGATCGGACTCATTTCTACTTCTACAGCTGCAGACTGACTCTGAGCCCAAAACTTCTCTGCTTCCCGTGCAATCTGAACATCGCAAGGTGCATAAAACTGATAAAGAACTTTCACGACAAATCGAGGTATTAGTGCAGTGACAATGATGGCAAGTAAACAGAACCAAAACAATCTGGTTTTCGCAATTTCAAAAATGGCCCTGTCAAAACAAATAATAGGCTGCCAAGGATCAGAAACTATAAGCAAGCAAATTTAACTAACTTCAAATGAATCATTTACTAAAATGCATGGTTGGCATGCTAATTTATGGCAACTCATTAGCCTTATAATGTAGAATCAATTGCAGACAGTTCTTATACCATTAATTATTGCCAATTTCATAAGGCCTAGAACATAATAACCTATATTTACTCGAACTCAGGTATGTGGTGGATACGAGTATGTATCTGACATGAGTATGTTCAACATTTTCAAAGTTTTTCCATGTATTTGGTAGGTCCTTGGAGGCCTCATACCAATGTCTGAAAATATGTTCGACATGGGTACTTAAAAAAAAAAGAGTTGGAACACTGTAGATAATAACCTCATGGCTACAGCTAAGAGCACGGAAACTCTGAAACTTGGGGACAACAATATTTATATGCAAAAAAACACTCCAAAGCACATCTATATGTTACATGGAGGTAACAAAGTAAACTTGAACCTGAAAACCTGTCCAAGAGCCCAAACGTAATCTAATTCGAGATGAATAAAACGAAAGACTCAGACGCAAAGAATCAGAGAACCTGATCCCTAAAAAATCCAGACCTAAACCTAAAATAACTCACCCAACAACACCTAATTGCCACCTCTATATGAATGCACTAGTATATATATTTTAGTAGAATACTTCTGTTGTATAGCAGGTAAGGAAAAATAATAATGTTTTTAGATATGTTAATGTGGAAACTGTCAAAAACTATTATCTTGACACTATTCACCTACATGCTTAATTAAAATAAATCTGATGTAAAAGGGCTTACCAGTAACCAACTAAAGATGGTATAGCATCTATAACGATAACGCAAATAAAAGTTGCAATTATAGATCCCCAAATGGCTGCATGAGTTATCCAATTCCAGTGGATGACATCCATGGCCAAGTGTAAATTAACCAATATAACTACTGCAAGAGTCCAAAGATCTCCAATACTTGCAGCATCAATGGTGCTGCCCCAGTATGCGAGAAGAGGAATGAAAAAGACAACCACACTTTGATAGAGAGTATCGAGCATTGTTATCCAAAAGAGTGTTTTGTTATAGCATTCATCTCGGTGCCCGGCCCCATACAGCTGAGGATGCTTTAAAAGTGTGAGTCGACTTAGGTCCTTGTCAAGAATACCGACAACAATTGTAGGCACCGATGTGTAGATTACAGAATACAACACACTGCTCCACTCATTGATTGCAGTGGTCAAAGTGAAACAAGTGAAGAGCACATACCTGCAAAGAACATAGAGAAGTAAAAAAGTGCTCATCCATAGATGAAAATCCACACTAATTGACCAAAATCTGATTCCAAGTCTATTCCAAAAGTGGAAATTATAATCTTGAATAAATAGGGATAAAAAAATCAAATATCTTTATCCTAATGGAGCAAAGGAAGAATTTTACTATACATATGTATATATGAAATGATGACATTTTATTGCCTCAACCCCACTTTTGGCCTCGTTAGGACAAAAAGATACCGTCCCTAAGCCAACCATCTATTGTAGGTTGAATATCAGCATTTAGTACACATAAGAAGATTTGTATCTGGAAAATAAAATAACTCACCAAAATAGAACAAGGACGAACACTGCATTCCTGTAAAAATTGTATAGTATCATGTAGCCCATCCGCTGGTAATTCCAATGCCCATGGACAAACAACAGAGGAACTAAGAATCTGAACTGACCCATTGCAAAATCGGATGCCATTACAGCTTGCCTACCCTCTTGGCCACTAATGCCAACTCCCACATCCGCCATTTGGATCATTGAAACATCATTAGCACCTGTGAAGCATCCAGTAGCATTGCTTAAATCAGCAAAACGAAATCAACTGAAATTCAAGAGAATGATGATTACCATTCTCTTTTTTTATCGTAAGATTATGATTAGAAAATCAAGAGAATGATGATTACCATCTCCAATGGCAAGTGTCATGTCTGAGGTCCTCTTCTTTACAAGGGAAATGATTCCGGCTTTCTGTAATGGGGCCACCCGACAACACAAAACCACAGAACAATTACAGGCTAACTCGAAGAGCTGCAAGCAAAGATGAATAATAAAGTCACATCACCATGCAGGATAGTAGAAAAGTGAAAAAAAAAAAAAAAAACAACGGCAAGTTGACGACTCCTTACCCTTTCTTCGAGTTCACTGTCAAGAATATAAACAAGGCTGGTACCATCAATAATCAATGCTACAGGTGTTGAACCAGTTCCCAAAGTTCTACCAGTTTCATTTGTAGTGCCAGACGTAGTTGTAAGTTTCTTAGACATGATGATGGCATCTTCTAAACTCTTTCTGCATGATTCCTTAGAGTTGCTGTTAACTATAACTTGTGTCATTTTACTGGTCAACAGCTTTGAGGAGTATCCAATTGATATGGCAGTTTCTTGCTTGTCCCCAGTCAACACCCATACTTTGATCCCAGCTGTTCTAAGAGACTCAATGGCTTCTGGAACTCCTTGCTGTAGTTTATCTTCGATACCAGAGGCACCTAATATGCAAAGATTGCTTTCGATATTGCTTGCAATCTTACGAAGCAATCTGGCTCTACCCATTAAAGCAGTGCTAGCCACCTCAAATGCAGAATGCCATTCCTCAAATTCTGAAGTACTCAGTTCTCTCATCCCAATGACGAGTGTTCTCAAGCCTATTGAGGAGTAAGACTGCAGATGGGCTTCGGTTGCACGAATTATACTCGTATTCAGAGATCTGTCTATGACACTAAACATTGTTGTGTCAGCTCCTTTTACAAACACTTTAACGGATTGGTTTGGGAACCCCAATATAACAGACATCCTCTTCCGATCACTATCAAACTCGTGCAAACCCAAAACATTGAACCTGCATGACCCAAAACATTTTTATTCAACAATGAAAACTTAATATAAATGAAGTCCAGGAGTACAACCAGCATTCCTTTAGTATGATTATATACTATATAGTATATATACACTTTTCTTCTCCCAAAGCAAGAGAATTTTCAATGCCAGTCCCTAAATATTACAATATCCCAACCTCCAAGTGTCTTGAAATTTTTTTTTTTTAAAAAAAAGGAAAGAAAAAAATGATGATACTAAATCCAAATAGGTATTTACATACATTTCACCTACCTCAGTACTTGGTAAACATGTAAAGATTAACATAAAAAAATGCCAATAACCTCAAACAATATAAAACTAAGATTAATCCATGAAAAATAAAGTTCATAGAAGTCGATCAAGCTCCTTCCCAAGAAATACTAGTTATTTTCACTTGTGCAGATTAAGAATGTAGTTTTCAAACCATCACTTTATTGTTGCAAAAGTAGTAGAGGAAGCTTCTCCAAAGGAAATATATATACTGACTATCCAGAAAAATAAAGGAAATTCACATGTCTGCTTCATGGTATAATATTTTCCATAAAATTTTGACCCTCTAGAAGTTCCTATCACAATTAAAGCACTCTGTTCAAGCATTTACAGTAAATACCGACACCAAAAACTCAAAACAAATCTAGTAGCAATTCCTGTATTGATGCTGGCAGAGGTTATCACAATATAATGATACAACAGAAATGGTGGAAACAAAACTAAGAAGATAGAAGTCAGCACTTGATATTTACCTTTTCCTTTCTCCTTGAATGTCAATAACAATATGGCCAGAGGTTCGCTCTATCAGCATAAATCCATATGCTGCAGCAGCATAAACCAACGCCTGTTCATCTGGAGACTCGCCTTGGTAATCTATCAACTTCAAAGTAGGATCAGGTGTATCCACAATTATTGGCACAATAGTATTGCAAGCTGCCAGTGCAAGGAAGAAATCATGGACATAACTGCCTTCTTTTGTCTCTTTTCCATTCCTAACATATTGTAGAAGCTCAGGGTCAGTCTTTACGACCATCTTCGGCCTCAAAACCTGCCCATCCGCTAGATAAGAATAAAAGAGTTTAAGTTAGAAAATGCTAAACAAACCTCAAATAAATTTCTTTCTAACAGACGTATTACCAGAGATAAATTTTTTGTTTACCTTGGACAAAGTAGCCATCTTTCTGATCTTGTGAAGTTGCCTTTCCACCATTGTAATCTACTCCCCAAATGCTTGCACACTGGAATTCCATCTTGTTCTCAGTAAGCGTACCAGTTTTGTCAGAGAAAACATATTTTATTTGTCCTAAGTCCTCATTTATATTCAAAGCCCTACACTGAAATCTTGTATTTGAAGACTCATCATACATCTCAGCATCTCGAATCATAAAGTAAGCCTGACCGACCCGGACTAACTCCATGGAAATATACAGTGAGATAGGAATCATTATCTGAAACACAATTACTGACATGAGGAATGTGAAAAATATTTCCAATCCCCATCCATAATAATTATAATTTTTTTCTTCATCCTCAGAGAAGTCCTTTCTTCTATAAAAGGGCAAGTAATCCAACTCATCCCTGTGGCGTCTCAACCAAACAGCAGCACAGACAGAGACAACTGTACACAATGCAACAAGAAACAGTGAAAGGAAGATGATCTCCAAGTTCATATGGGTCTCAAGTCGGCTCCTCTTTGATGGAGCCCCTGAGTTGTTAAGCATTGCTTTGGTCTCACTGCCAGCATACACAGCAACCCCAACTGCCCAAGTAGTGTTTTTGAGCTCACAGCCACGAAGTATAATATTAGAGGGACCAAGGGACACTTGTTTTCCATCAACTTCCATGTTAGCCTGAAACCCATATATGTTCCTGTTGGGTTTCTCACACTTGATCAACCCAGAAACATTTTCCTTTTCAGGAATCTTCTGAAGAGTCTCCTGTTTGGCATATCGTGTCTTCAAATTAGACTCTCCATCCAAATTAGTAGTCTGCACGTATGCAACTCCTGTCGGTTCACTAGTTGAGAGTAGAACCATATCACAAGGAATAGTTTCATTAGCTTGAATCTTGATTATCTCACCAACCTGAATGTTCTTCCATTTCTTTTGCTGAAATTCATTATTAACCAAAACCAATGCTAGCCTATTATTCTCAATCCTGTCTGCCCTATGGCGCCTGTAGTCCTCGTATGCGTCTTTAACAGCCGTAACCAGAAGGACAAATGCCAATGGCAAAATGGAAGCTGTACGGCCGAATACAGCAAGCTGAGGCAGCTGATTGAGCACTGCGATCACAAGGAAGTATACATAGGCAACTCTATGAAACTGCTCGAACAAGTTCCTAGGCAAAAATGTTAGGATTGAGTACTTCGCGGTCCGAATAGAATTCCCAGCAAACTTAAACCTCTCATTTGTGTTGACAGGATCATTTATATGTACCAGCCTAGCATCTTCATCATTGATCTCTTTCTGTGACATGCTATATGTCTCTGACTCAGCACCTTGAGATCCATATCTCACAGGCTTTGGTCCCACATCACTAAAGTTCACTTCTCTAATCGAACTCCCTCCCAAAGATTTGGAACGAGCAGAAAAATTACTCCTCCTTGATGAGGAACTTAAGGCAGGTTCAATACAACACAAATTCTCAACAGGGGTTTTTGAGTCCATCCCAGAAACAAATCCAGGATCCCCCTTGTTCAACTTTCTTCTCTAAAATCAGAGGGGTATAAAATAAAGTAACAAAAAAAAAAAATTCTAGAGAAACCACTTTTGAGGCTATGATCTATGGACCAAAGACATCTCCAGCAGCTCAAAGGTCAAGAAAAAAACAAAATTCACGAAAGATACCCAGAATATGATTTGAAACAAATTTGCTAAAAGACCAAACTTCAGCAAAAGATATTAAGAAACAAAAAAACAACCCAGAATTCAAATTCAGCAGAGTAAGATACACCCAAAATAATTTACACACATGAACACATGATACAAATACAAGAACAAACAAGAAAGAAAGGTAGGAAGGAAGGAAGAACCTTGAGTTGATGATCGTGGTGGGAATATAATTTAAAAGTAACTTTAGCAACAAGAAATTGAAATTGAAAGGGATGAGAGGATATCTGTACAATGAAAGGGAGAGGGTGAGGTTAAGAGGGCTGCTTTGTAATCTGTTGTTGTTGGTGTAAAGGCGTGTTTGAAAGAGGGAAATGTCCAAAGTCAAAGGCATTTGCAAATGGAAAGGAGAGGAGTGGGAGGGCGGCTTTTGCAATGAAAGAGTAAGGAAGAGTCTTAATGGGGTGGCGACAATGGAAGAATCAATATTCAAAACCCAACCATTTTTCTCATTTGACAATCAAGTCTTGAAGATTACCTAAACCTGGTCTTCACGTAGAAGAAGGTTCTTCGATAGTGAGAGAAACTCAATATCTTACTTTTTCTATTTCTAGAAAGTCTAGGGGCTCACTTTGCATTTACACCATAATATTCTTGTTTCTACACGCTTTGAATGCAAACTCTTTTTATTTAATTATATTAAATGTTTTTGGATAAAACAAGTTAAGAAACTTAAATGAAATTAAAATAATAGAGTTTCATTTTTATATAAAATATTTTCATAATAAATTTATCCACCCTCTTATTTTTTATATAAATAATTTAAAATATTAATTAATTAAGAAAATAGTAAAATTATATACGAAAAAGATCCGTTTGTTATAATACCCGTCAGTGCCGCCTAACCAACCGACTGCACCACCGTTTTTCCCCCTAATTATGACCCAATCATAAGTTTTTAATTTTTTTTAAAAAAACACTAATGATTGGGTCATGATTAGAGGAAAAAGAGGGTGTCACTAGGGATGTTCAAACTTCGGTTAAAGCTGAAGTAATTGATTGAATTGATCTAATTCGATTAATTGGTCGATTAAAGGTTTTTTGGAGTTTTGATTAATGGTTAATTCAGTTTGAAATCTGATAATTAATCAAACTTAATAAATAATATTATATATTATATATTATATGTATTAAGTTATTACTAGTTCGGTTAATCTAGTCAAATGAAAATTATAAATTTAATTTTTATGTGTTTTATACTTGTTTTAACCAAAACAAAGCTTATAAATTTCAGTTAATTGACAGAATTAATTAAAATATTTTGGTTTAATTAATTTTTTAAAAAAATTCAATTTAATTAACGGTTAAAAATTAAAAATTCGATTAATATTAATTTAGTTCAATTAATCGATTGATTAGACGATAGTGGCAGGTATTATAACAAATGAGTGATTTTCTATTATAAAATATTAATAAAATATACGAATAAGAAAAAAATAATGATGAGAAAAATCCAAAATTAGAAAAGAGAATTGATTGGCATTAATTAAAGGATGCTTCCATTAAGGAAAGTTGGCAGAAAGAAATTACAAAGTTGTTTGATATTTCTTTATTGTTAAGTTTTAACAACTACTTTATTTATTTATTTATTAAATTAATCAAATTTGGCTGCTATTTTTCCTATTTCTTTAATAAGAAAATTAATTGATTCTGTAGTTTCATAATAAACAAATTATTCACGTGTTTTTTATTGTTGCCATTTATTTATGTGTCCACTTATAGTTATCTAGAAGGCCATACCATTATTTTACAACTAAGGTATATTTTTGTATTTGTATTCTTTTCTCCATTTTAGCTTTTGAATTTGATAATTAAATCGACTTTGGTCTATTAATTTAATTTCTGTCAAGATTTGATGATGTGACTATAGTTACCAGAACATTAACAAATTGGACAGATCGAGAATCGATCGATATAACGATTCAAACAAAGGAATTGAACCAATTGGCTTGGAAACAAATTGCTTTAAATTGGTTGAACTGCTTATAATTTTTTTATTGTTGGTCCGACGATCGAACTGATTAAATTGTGAATCGATAATCTGACCTGTTCAACTACCGGTCCGATTATTAAAACACTAAATGTGGCACAATCTCAATTTATCACATCATCAAACTTTTTATAATTTTTAAGTTTAAGAACCAAAATAAACATATTTGTCAAGTTCAAGCGTCAAAGTGTACCAAATTTAGAGGTCAAAAATTATCGTCAGCACAAATGTTAATCTTTTTTCAATGATTTATGGTTATCTCTCCCAACAATATTGTCTCCAATTTTCAAACTTATATTTTTTTTTAAAGTACAATATATGTTATTATTACACCTAATATTTTTTTTTTGAATTACAAGAGGAGGGCTAAGCTTTAACAGCAACACAACTAACGCGACTCGAACTCAAATTACATTTAAAACAGTAAACACCCTAACTATCAAATTAACACATGGAATTCGGTATATTTAATTTTAAATACGAAATGAAAGGTAACTTTATTTTTTTGTTCTTGGATCACTTGCTTTTTTGAGAATAGACAGCTTCTTTATTTAATTAATTTTGTGACGTTTAAATGAGATATAATAATTGCTAAAGAAACAGGACTTAATTAGTTTTTATTTTGATAATTATTGAAGAATCTTTACTCATCATTAATATTTTTACAAGTAATTGGATTTAGCAGTTTAGCATTATTTGTCTCCTAGAATAACCATAGAATATCGAATATAGAATTAGCGTACGCTCACCTACTAATATCTACCCGTAAAAAGACAAATGCTTTTTTTTAAATAATATTTAAATAGATTGAGTATTAGTTCGATTGGTATCAGTATTATTATCAGTGCATAGAGATGTGAGTTCAAGTGTGTTGAAGTACATTATCTTTCTTTTTAAGAATTAGGGAACAGTTATTGATAGTTCTAGGTATTATATTAAAAAAAGAAAGGATTGTATGAAATTGTGTTAAACACTAAAATCAAGAGAAAAAATTGATTTATTATTCTTTCATTGAAAAGAGATAAGAATGACGTGGAATAACAGTTTCATACAATCTTTTCTCTATTAAAAACAATGGATATAATAATAACAACCTTTAATGAAATTAATGTTAAAAATAATATAGGTAATTTTAAAATAACCATTTGTTTAATAAATAAGTAAATAAAACTTAGTGGTCAAATTTTTATTGCTTAATTGGGTTTTTATTAATTAATTATTATTATTGAAAGGAATGGGTTCTTTTTTTTTTTTTTACAAAGTGTTTGGAATCTATTTAATCAAAATTTGCATATGTTGTGGTGTATTTTATATTCCATTACCACAAACGAAAATATTATTCCACTTTTAATTTATTATTTCTATTTGAAATGCTATTCTCAATTACTTTTGCATCTTTATTAATATTTTAATAAATTAATCATTCTATTAAATAATTTAATTGTATTAATCAGGCAAAAATTTTAAGTTGATTTAGGTTTTCGTCGGATGAACGGTGTGTTTGTTTCTAATGAAGTTAAAAATAATGGTAAAAGTGAAATTGGATACGTGAGATTAAAAACAACAAGAAGGTATGTGTTTAGATTCAAACGTGGTTGTAGTGGTGAGGTGAGAATAGAAAATTACTATTAAGGATATTAGATTAAAAATAATATTTTTTTACCATTATTAGAAATGATATATAATAGAAGTTGTAATTTATTTTATTTTATAAAATTATTAAAATATGTGAAATTATAATTTTATTTAACCATTGTAATAAACTACTAATATTAATATTAATATAATTATGAAAATTAAATTTAAGAAAATTGCTTTAATATATAATACAAAATCTAGCACAATTCTTTTTAAAATAGATAGATATGAACTATCATATGGATCAACTTTTTTTTCTATGGAATTAAGGTATTTTTCATATCCGTTTTATATTTCATATCCGTTTTATAATTCATAAAGATTAATTCTTTTGAGGTTCATGTCTGTCCGTCTTAACAATACCGTTGTCAAGGTTTGAACCCAAGTTCTCGTTTTAAAAGTCAAATATACCTTATTATTATTCATTATATCCAACACTTATCGGTATGGAACAACTACTTTAAATAAAATAATCAAATATATAAAAGAACAGATCTTATCTATTACGGATCATATAATAAAATAATGTTTTAAATTTTCTTTGGATGAGTCTAGTACTTATTTTAATCATACTCATATTCAACAAATGGTTAAAATTGTCATTTAAAATAAAATAAAATACTTAAATCTTCACATTTAAAATTAGTAAAATAAAAATTTTAAAATAGATCGGTATAAAATTGATTCATGAATTATATGCAACAACACATTAAAAAATCGTTTAAAAATAATCGAATGTCGATTAAGACTTAGCTTGATTGGCATTGATGTTGTTACGAGTGCAAGAAGATGTAGGTTCTAGTACGTTAAAGCACATTATCCTCCTATTTAAGGGTTGAAGAAAGGCTATGAGTAGTTTATAGGTATTGTATCAAAAAAAGCAGATACGATAAGAACCTATAACGAGATTAAGGTCAACGTTAATTAATATTATTTTTTTATTATCACATCTTATTTATTAATATACTAATAAATTGTTTTTAATGTTGACTTAGTAATATAATTAAGGCATAATGATAAATTTAGCCCTCTATGTTTACATTTTTTGTCAATTTAATTGTAACATTCATACTCGACCCGCTCACCAAGTTTGGATACCGGATGCTACAATTACCTGTCATATCTTATTAAATTCCTAATTGATTATTTGCAATCCTAGCCATAGTATCTACTCGTACCCATTACCAAATTTTCATAAGAAATAACAATAATAACTTTTCATTCTAAACATTGAAATAATTACTATTCCATACAAGAATTGGGCTTATGCCACCCTTCCAACCTAAAAGACTATAGCAATCATTTACAGCTTAACGAGACATGAATTTACTATGGTTATACTCAACAAATCCCCGAGGCATGGCCTTTAAGGGTGCCCCTCTATATGCATGAAACAGCTACCCCAATTCACATGGGTCTGGCTATGTCTGGCTTGATTCCCCTATCACAATCCTTGAGTCAAACCTTAACCTTGCAACCATATGGTTCAAACGTAAGTTTAGACAAACTTAGTGAGATTCCATTCAGTAATGCTATACATATTATCTAGTACAGGAGATAAGAAATAAAATAAAAAATTTTAAAACTCTCTATGTATCTTTAGAAGTATCATGGACATCTTGGTGTAGCCAATGCTTAGCATTCCTCGTGCTATAGTGGTGGTCTGTCGGATGATCCGTCCCAGTTGGTGGATTCTTACTGCGTTACCCTCATTGAGTCTTTCTTACGGTTCTGCACGTGTTGGAACTTTTATTCGGGGTGAAACCCCTTTTAAATCATTCTTATTGGCCATCTTGATTGGAAGATTTAGCGAATATTTGAACTCCCAGATCAGGGTGATTTCATACCTGTCTTATAGACCTTATAGGGCTTTTCCATTTCTAGTTATTTTCCCACGACGTCCGTAAAATGTTAGTCAGTACCTAATGGCTCACTCTTCCTTAGGTTTTTCCTTGGCGAATTCATTTACATGTCCATGGTTCCATCCCATATCACATTTGGTGAGTTTCTGTATTATCTAGGTGGTTTATGCCTTTCTAGTAAGCCTCTTTTATACATATTGGTAATTTATCGTGTCATTCATATTGTTCTTTCTAGGTGGTGAACTTCCTCGTTAGGGTCTCACGTTTTACATCTTGGCGAACTTATCTATGTTTACTATCCCAACGGACTTTCCATAATGTCGTAACGCTATACCGCCATGGTCTGACTTAGCGTAATCCCAATGTTTAACATCCTAGTGGACTATCTGCACTTGCATTCTGGCGAACTCCTTTGGTTTTCTTAGTAAGACCCCTCTCACTAAGTATTCCTTTAATCCTGGCGGACCTCCCGGTGTTTACTATCTTGGCGGACTATTTGTTTTGTGTTTACTATCCCAGCGAACTATGTAATGACCTGAAAGTTGGGGGATGTTGAAAAACGTACTTTCGGGACCCCGCCTTTGTGTGTCAAGTTTAAATATATTAATATTATATTTTTTGGAAATTAGTTTAGAATTTAATTTAATGTTAATTTGATAAATTTTAATTGTTAGGGACTATATTAACCATGAAAAGAGAAATAGTTGCTAGAACTATTTGAATAAATAGTCTATTTCTTATGTTAGTCAAATGGAGTTAGTGGATGTTTATGAGACTAATATAGATATATAGGTTATATCATTAATAATTATAATAGGATAACTATTATATATGAAAGAGAAGTGAATAAATAAAAGAAAAGGAAATAAAGTAATGAATAAAATGATAATAATAGAAGATAAAAGAGAAAGTAGGTGAAAAAAAAGATAGAAAGGTAGAGTGAAAGTCTTTGTTTCTCTTGCTGCCGAAAATTAGAGGAAGAAAAGAAGAAGAATGTTCAGCCATGGGTGTTTAATGCATGTATAAAATTGTAAGTAAGGTTTAGTATCTTGGCATGAAATTTTATGTTTTTGATAATACAATGCTATGAGTTAGGTCACGCATGTTGAAATTTCAAGAATGAATGAAAATTATGAAAGTTACCATGGATGAGAAACTTAAAGGTTTGGGATTATTTTGTTGAATATTAAATGTTTTTGAGGTGATGATTTGAGTATAAATTTTGTAGATTAAATTGGTCATATTGAGTAGTGATTTTATTGATAATAATTCCTAGGGACTAAAATGTTGTTAAGTCAAAATAACATAGGGGCTGTTTCAGTGGACTATTATTATGCTGGAAAAATCGGGACTTATTTGCTAAGTCTATTAAATACATGAAATATGTTGTGATATGAAATTGACTAGCAATAACTAGAAATGAGTAAAATGTTATAATATAAATTTGATTAATATTAGTAGAAACAAGAATGGTATTAATTGAGCTAAATTGTTAAAAATAGATCAAGAGAAGAATAGAGCGAGTAGCAACCGTGGAAAGGAAAAGATCACTGAGTAGATATCCGTCGTATTTTGGTAAGTTCGTAGACTCGAACTTCATTTTACTCCTAATTACCATTTAAATTAGTAATGTTAAATTTGCTCATGATATAAAATGTATCTATGTTATTGAATAATAGTAAAGAAAATAAGTGAGGAAAAAAATGTTGAAGTAAACAATTGTATAATCGTCGATATGTTCGACTAGCACTGGGCGCAATCTTTGCCAGCTCATATGACTAGTGCTGGGCACTAACCGTCTGTTAATCCGACTAGCGCTAGGCGCAATTACCGTTGGTTTATCCAAATAGAGTTGGGCTCATAATTATTATCGTCGCTATATCTGACTAGCACTGGGTGCAAATATTGTTGGTTAATCCAACTAGAGCTGGGCTCACCTTCATTACCGTCGGTTAATCCAGCTAGCGCTAGGCGTAACCCCTTTCTGTGGCTTACTGCTAGGCACTGGGTGCCACATCGTTAATTGATCTCATGAAAAAGTTACTTGAATTATTGAGAGAATTGAAATCTTATTTGGCTAAGTTAAAATTTCATATTAAAGAGAGGTTAGAATTGTGTTTAGATAATAAATGAAACCTATTAATGATAAATTGATTTACATGTTGCAGGTTATATATATAGTAGAATTGGATACAGCATCCAGTGAGAATCTCGTACTCAAAGTTGGTGACGTTTTTTTTTTGTTTTGTTTTAGCATGTACATAGGATGCAAATTTAACGATAGTGTTCTTTTGTTTAATGAACTCTAGAGTACTATTTTTTGTAAGTGTATATAATTGTAAATACTTGTTGACATTTTATACTATGTTTTGAAAATGATGTTTGCTTAAATGAGTTGAATATGAATGATAAATGAAGAATGTGCATTTAACAAATTCAATGTTTTATGTGATGATATATGTTTTAAGTCTAATTTTGGGTTGCTTTTAATGCCTATTATATCATGGTCATATGCATATGGTTGAACTTAAGTTGGTACCAATTTGGACGAGAAATAAGGCTTGGAAAATAGCCTAATTTTTATCCACAAGGGTAGAGACATTGGCATATGTCTTAGTCGTATGTGACACACGGTCATGCATACAGACGTGTGGTTTGGCCGTGTGTCCCTTGTATCCTTAAAATATAGAAATAGAATGCTTAGGAAATTTCATACGAGCAGTGACACGGACGTGTGTCTCAAACGTGTGTGATACAAGACCTAGCACACGGGCGTGTAACTTGGCCGTGTGACCCCTAAACCTAAATTGTAAATTTTACATTGTTCACACGATCTAGCACACGGGCGTGTGGTTGGCCATGTGACCCAAGTCAGAGAGTTACACAAGTATCGATATGGGCTGGGACACGGCCGTGTGCCTCACATCGAATGTCCACGCGGCCTGGGACATGGGCATATCGCTTGGCTGTGTGGATGGCCACACGGGCGTGTGTCCCCTGCATCTTTGAAAAATTTCTATGTTTTTTGAAAAAATTTCTTGAGTACTTGGTTTAGCCCCAACTAATTTTAATGATTATTTTGGACTTCGAGGGCTTATATTAAGGACCATATGAATGTTTATGAATAATTTGTTAATTGAATGAAATATGTGTATAAAATGTTGATTGATTGAGTTATAAGTCCGGTAATTCTCTGTAACCCTGTTCCGGCGATGATGGATATGGGCTGGGACACGGTCGTGTGCCTCACATCAAATGTCCACACGGCCTAGGACATAGGCGTATCGCTTGGCCGTGTGGATGGCCACACGGGCGTGTGTCGCCTGTATATTTGAAAAATTTCTATATTTTTTGAAAAAATTTCTTGAGTACCTAGTTTAGCCCCAACTAATTTTAATGATTATTTTGGACTTCGAGGGCTTATATTAAGGACCATATGAATGTTTATGAATAATTTGTGAATTGAATGAAATATGTGCATGAAATGTTGATTGATTGAGTTATAAGTCTAGTAATACTCTGTAACCCTGTTCCGGCGACGGATATGGGTTTAGGGTGTTACAGACTATCTCTATGGATACCATGAAGTCTTCTATCCATGGTTTTACTTAATATACTTGGTTGCCACATCGTCTTTCATCTATGGTCTTACACTATATATCATATACCTTGTACCATGCTGTCATGACATCTTTCATCCATGGCCTTATGCTACGTACCTTATACTTAGATTGTTATGATGTTTTTCATTTATGGTCTTAGGTCATATACCGTCATCACAATCTCGCCCCGAAGGACCAGTCGATACCGTCATTACAGTAAATACCTTTCTATCATTTTTATTTCCTAAATTCTCCTCCTATTACCTCCTTTACACCACCTAACCTTGATAGTCGAACACCCAATGTTCCCTCCGCAAGGTCCGGAGCTTCGCCCGTAACGATAACTGACAGTGTCACTCTCTATTTCCCTTCCTAACTTCATCTATCCATTCACAGTTTTCCCTACGGATATCGTGCAATGTATGCAAGTGTTATCATACAACACAATAGCATGAAGTACTACAAAACCCTAAATCATACCATGATCATTTCATGCATATTGACATGCATCGGTGAATACTCATGTTACTAAGCATACATGTTGTGATAGCCAATTTTGGCCCGGGCAAGTAAAAAAATAAAGAAACCCAAATAAAAGTCCAATTTCTTTAGTCCATTTACAATATGTGTGACCCAATTACTAAACCCAACTGGCCCAAACCAAAACCCTATTAGCCCATTACCTAAACTAACCCTAATAGCCCACTATCTTTATTTTTTTCAGCAGCCACCAACCCTTCTCCAAGATGCAACAGCCGCTCAGTCCCCACGCACGCCGCCTCGTCTTTTCACCAGCCAACCACCGGCCTTTCACTCCTCTGACACCTGCAATCAAATCCAACACAACAACAGAGAGCATGCAGAAGAAATAAATAGCTAAAGAACAAAAAACATAGAACGAATGGTTTGTAAATTGGCTTTTAAAAGCCAAAATCTATCATTTGTAATGTTTTTTTTTTACGAACACTGGAAATAAAAAAAAAACACAAAAGGTTGATATCTGATTCTTCTCTCTTTGTTTTTCATTTCGTTTCCTTTTATTTCTCTAATATTTCTTTTGATTTTAATACAAATCTATTAAATCAAAGTGGACATAAAACAAAAATAAAAGGGAGGGAGAAGGCCTTACCGGAATCGCTCATCGTTTCGTCGCTGAAGGGTTCTCCTTCGTCGTAGGGATCGGGCCGAATAAGAAGGGGAAGACCTTTACTTTAGCAACTTTTGAGCTGAGAAGGCTCCGCCTTCAGGGACGCGTTGAAACGCGGCTTAAAGCCCGCCCTCGCGTGTCGTTGGCCGTCGTGTTCAGTGGCGGTGCGGCGGTGGGATGGTGCCTCCCTTGGTCGGCCAAACAAAAGGCTACAAGGGAGGAGAGAAAAGCTGCTGTTTTTTTTTCTCTTTTTAAACCTAGGGCTAAAATGAAACAAGCACAAAATTTAGCCTTTTATCAGGCTACAAAACGGCACCGTTTAGAAAGGGGAGGGGTCCGCATGTCTCCTTTGAATGGGAAATTACCCGCTTTGGTCCCTCCCCCTTTTCCTGATATTCGATTTAGTTCCGATTTCTTTTTTTTTCTTTTTAAATCTAGCCCGATCATTTTATTCCCTCTCTGATTTGGTCCCTGATCTGGACTAATGAAACACAGCGTATAGACTTGGGACATTACTCCAATTGGTCTTCGCAAGTCTCAGCGCGTTTCAATTTAGTCCCTGGTGGCCCCTTTTTATTATTTCAAATTTATACCCTGAAATTTTGATTTGTTTTCATCTATATCCTAAATTCATTTAATTTATTCTCTTTACATCTATCTTAATTTGTTTAATATATTGTTTGTTCATATCATTATTGTTTGTTGTAACTCACTTTAATATGTTGTTTATTCTAAATATTACTTTATCTCAACTTACTTTATGTATGTATTATTTATTTTATAATCCTTACTTATCATATTTGTATATATATATATGCCATCTATTTCAAGTTTCAGTATGTGTGCTATTATTTCAAAAGCTGCTTTGCTATATACTTATTTCAAATTATATTACGTTGTTTATTCTTTAGTTATTATGTATTATGTATATCTAATAATTCTTTATATATTATATCTAAATCGTTATGATAAAGTATATTTATATTGTCTATTTTAATTCTTTTACGTATCATATATTTTAAACTTCTTATTAATTATTTTTAAATTAACTTATATATTATTTATTTTAGAACTATTCATATATGTCATTCTTTAATTTGCTTTGTGTATTATAGATTTTAAAATGCTTTATACATTATTTATTTTAAACTTGTTTTATGTATTATTCATTTTAAATTGTTTTATTGTTTACTTTAATTTCTTTTCCTATATTATCAATTTCAAATTTTTATATGTATTATCCATTTTTATATATACCCTTTTAAATGTTTTGTATGTTACTTATTTTAAATTTCTATCTACATAATATTTATTTTTGACTTATTTTTATTATTCATCATAAACTATCTTATATATTATCTATTTTATACTGTTTTGGTTTTACATATCATTTTAAATAATTATATACATGTTAATCATTTTACATTGCTTTTCATTTATTTATTTTAGACCTTTTTATATATCATTTTGAATTACCTATTATTTTAAATTTATATAATGTTTATTCTTAAACCGCTTTTGTATAGGGCATTTATTTTCAAATTTTCTTATGTTTTTATCTTAAACTCTTTGTACATTATTTTTTTTTTTGCATATATTTATGATAAGTTTTTATACTATATATATTATTTATTTTGAACTTCTTTTTATGTATTATAATTTTAAACTTTTCATTAATGATTTTAGATTTTTTTATTTACTTTAAGTTGCCTTTATAGTATTTATTTTAAAATTCTTATGTATATATTTTATATTTAAGATTATCTATTTGTTTGATTTAAATCATTTTATATTATTACCTCATTTCGTGTTTATCAAGCTTATTATTTAATTGACATATGTTATGTTATTGCCATTGTGTGTGTTATAATTCGTTTATTCATATTTCTACTATTGTCATTTGCTCGCGTAATACTTTATTCATGTATCATCACTCTATGTCGCATCATATTTTTATTTCTTATTATCGCCTTATGAATTAAATTTCGCTACGTTTATCCAATAAATCACTTCGTTTTAACCTAAATAAATAACACATGTTGCTTGAATATTGTATTCGTTACTATTCAAAAACAAAATTTTCCAAATAAGGCAATGTTATGCATTTTGAAATATCGAGGAATTGTACCCTAACTTACGGGGTTTCGATTTTCTCGTTGTTTCTAAATGGCTAAATATCCTTTTCGAGTTTTAAAACACGAAACTCTCATTTAAATTAAAAGACGACCTTGTGTTCGGGAATTCATGGTATTGTGTCCTAACTTACGGGATGTGATACTCCGATATCTTGAGATAAGGAAATCTTTAAACAAATTGTTTTGAGCTAATTCAAAAATTTTAAAATCGATATTTATAGAAAAGATCGTATTTCAAATTCATTCCCGATTTTTGATTTTCGACATTAAGACACTAAATAATCAATTCGGTACCAATTTTTGGGCGTGTCCGGGGTGCTAATCCTTCCTCGCACGTAACCGACTCACGAACCCATTCTCTCGAGTTTCGTAGACTAAAAATGCCGTTTTAGTAAACTAAAAATTGTTTTATTAAAACAAAGGTGATCCGATCACATCTAATAAAGATCGGTGGCGACTCCCGTTTTGATTTTCACTTTCAAACAAAGTCGATCCTTGTTTTTCAAAAAAGGGTTTCGACACATGTCATACTAATCCAATAGAGAAAAAGAAGAATAGATAAACAGAATTATAAAGAATTTTGTTCCCAACTTGTCCTATTTTCCCTTGGCACGATCTCCACAGACTGTTGTCACCACTCAGTTCCAATTATTGTGTCTTCCACTATGGAACCAGTCGATTTTAGTCCAACCAAATTGGGTTTGGGATTTAACTTTCCCTAACCAGCCATTAAAATTTCTAAGTGCCTCGTTAGTGCCCGTGAATTTATACTCCTATTCAATTAGATCCCTGACTCTATTTCGAGTTCAGGTATTTAAGATAACCAGGTTTGATATTAGCCTTTATTCTTTTTTTTAGCTAAACTTGACCATTTTCCTTTTGAAAAGAGTTGAATTATTTTTTAATGGAAATGCTCACTAAAATATTAATTTTTTAATGATGTTGGCATGACAACCTGTATGATAGTTCATGTGCACTTTATGCTTACATTGCTCTATTTATTTATATGCCACGTCAACAAATAATAAAAATTATTAGAATATTCTAAAAATAAAAAACATATAAAGTTCATAAATTTTTTTTAAAAAAAAACATTAAGTATATATGGATTGTCATGCAAGTTGCTATGCTTAAAATTTTAACGTTTTAGTTAGTATTTTCGTTTAAAAAAAAACAATTCAATTCTTTTTAAAAGGTTGTTGTTCAAACTTGATTCATTTTAAAAAGTTGAAAGTCAATTTAGTCCAAGAAGAAGAATAAGGGCCAAACTGACATAAAATATAAACGTTAAGGGCTAAATTTATCATTATACTTATCATTAAGGATATTTTTATCCGTTGAAAACTTTCTCCGAACTTATACTTATATATATTATAAATTTAAAGTAAAAGTTATTTTTTTATTAATAGTAATTCATACCGACCTTAAGGGAATTACAAATTACTTATCTAAAACTCAAATCGGATAAATGGTATTACTTTAGACAGGTTCGAAAATAGACTTGTCCATGGGCTGTGCCACTTGAAAAGTGAGAGGGTTTGGGCAAAAATATAAGCTTGAAAATTGGACTTGGGCAAAAAAATTCCCATTTAAAAAATAGGTCAAGCCTCGAGTAAGGCTTTTTTGAACCAGGCTCGGCTCGAATAAGCAAAAAGAAAAAAAAATGTTGTTTTCTTGTTATTTTCTCATTGTTTTGCTACAATTTTTTTATTATTTTACTACTATTTTGTTGTTATTGTTTGGTTATTGTATAACTCTTATTTTATTATTAATTTTGTTGCTATTTTAGAGGCATTTGTTTGTTAAGTTACATTATTTTAGTATAAATATTTTTAATTTATTTTCAATATATTAGGAAACATTTATTTTAATGTTTTTAGTATTTTTGATATATTATTTTTTTAAAATATATAATAAAAAAAGTAATTTGAGCGGGTCGAGTCAAATTCGAGTTTTAATATTTTTATCTGAGTCGAGTTTATATAAAATTTTGACAAAACATAACTTGAAGCCAACCTAACTCATGGAAAAATCTATTTGAAGAGTTTAGGTGTTGTAGTTTGGTAGATGTGGTTTTTAATGAAAAGCAAATTATGGATTTATATCCATATGAAATTTCAAAATTGGAATGATAGATGGAGAATTTCTCCATCAAAGCAATCAAAATAGAGCGCTATATTATTATCTTCAAAATTATTCTTTTGTGAGTAACAACAAACCAACTAGAAGGATCTAAGCTTTATGAGGCTACATTTATGATGTCACCAAGTATTTATTCAACAAATTCTAGAATATTAAATATGACTTCAATTAATTGTATAATAAAATATTTTCTATTCGTATTTCGTGTAAATATTTTATATAAAAAATCAAAATCTCTTAAAATAATAAATTTATGAAAATTTAGATTATTCATTGAATTAAAATCTGAAATTTTCAATAAAAATCTTATATATAAATAATATAAATGGTAACAAAACATAAAACAAATATATAAATATCCAGAGGAGGATTTAGGGGCGGTTGGCAGGTCTGGCCAATTTTTTAAAAATTTTAAATTAATAAAGATAAAATTATATTTTAATTTATTAAAATTATAAAAATTTTATTTAATCTTTTAAAATATGTCTATCGAAAAGCCTTGGAAAAGAATACAGTCATGCGCGTGCACGTCACACTCTTCTAGATGGAATTTAAAAACACAACACCGTTGTCTAATGCTTCCTAATCTTATCCTTTTCTTGAAAATTTTAAGATAGAAATATATTTTATTCATTGTTAAAATTTATCTGAACCTTTCCACATCATGCCTGACCTTTTAGGGTCTCTTGAAATTTGAAAAACACAAATTTAAAAATATGTTTTAAATTTTGGTAAAAAGGGAAAAAAAAATCCCTGCATTGGGTAAAGAGAGAAGCATTGATGTATAAAAAATGATGATAATGAAATTTTAGAAAGCAAAAGCAAGAAAACAGACAGAAAAGAAAGTATTTTATATATTTTGATGAAATTTAAAAGTTTAAATTCAGAAAAAGCAGAATGAAGGGGATAAACGTCAACTTTTAATCCCCAGTAAAGGGATACCAACTTCCCTTTCAATGGAAAAAAAAAGGGCAAAATGATTGGTCCTCTAAATGGAAATTTTGAGATACCAACTTCCCTTTCAATCACAAAAAGAAGAATGCTTTTCACAATTATCAATATTTTTTTAAAGTAATAAATATGGTTTTCAGAATTAAAATTTCCTGAAATATTATATATAGCTTTAGCAGCACAAATTCTGAGATTTATTCATTAAATTTGTATTAATTAATAAACCAACCCTTGTAAACTCCTTGCTTTTCAATTAATAGACACCAATACATACATGGAGGCCCAATTTGTAATTCACGAAATACAGGGACTCCACCCCTTTCACTGGATTACCTTCTAATTTTTTTTTTATAATTTTATAATGAATTTCCTCCTTTTTTAACTTTAATGTATTTTTATATTTATATATTTTTACAAATCTAATTATATTTGTTACATATTTTTATACTATTCATTTTAATATGATTATTTTTAAAAACTATGAAACTTTAATAATTAATTTTAAAAAATTCAAGACATAAACACTTCTAATCTTAATCTTAATATATCGTATAAATCATACCAATTCAATAAGAATAAATTGGTATGTACTTATTTTAAAATAAACTTTGTCTTTGTTTTTCTTTTTAATAAAATGTAATCATGAGAATTAAATAAAAAAATAGCAATCCATATCACTGTCCTTAGTTAAAAATGTGTCACCAAAAATAAAATATGGAATGTGTTTGACATCAACTAAATGAAATCAAAAGTCACACTATCTGTGGCTAAAATCATAGTTCATAAATCTTTTCTTATATAATTAGAATAAATATCAAAATTATACATTACCTTTTAATATAATTTACAATATTATATATTAATTTTAACTTGGTGCATTTATATATATCAATTTTTTATTTTAGTTCAATTTTCATATTTCCTAGCCCCATTTTCTATGTGACACAACTTTACGTTTAAGTCATAAATTTTGACATTACATTTTGTTAAATTAGAACACAAACAAATAAATTTAAATTATTTCCACTTAAATTAAAAAATATGCACTCTTGATAAAAATGTTTCTTATTTTCTCATGAAATTCCTGTTTTAATCTAGATAGAAATAATATAAATTTGTTTGTTTGTTTTAACCTAAAAATGTCATGTTAACATTTACACGACTTAATAGAAATTTATTTCACATAGATAATAGAGTTAGTGAAACTTAATGAAATGGAAAAATTAAACCAAAATTAAAGTTTGATGTATATAAATGCACTAAATTAAAGTTGCTATATAACATTACAAGCTGTGTCAAAATTAATGTATAATTTTAATATTTATCTCTATTTTCATTTCTACCCAACTCTTCTTTTACATATATATATACACCACTGCCTATGTATCTCAACTATAAATTTTAGAAAAATAACATAACATGGTTTTTCCTCATTAAGCAGCAGTGTAACGCTTATTAAAATGATTTTTATAGAAATAAACCTATAATTAATGCATTTTGCTTAAAAAAAACCTAAAATGTTTAAATAATCCTTAAATTCTGCAAAAATTTAATTGCAGAACTGTTTCTTTACAGAGCTCAATGCAGCAGCCTACATGCAAATGCAATCATCAGCTTTTATGACAGTTGATGCTTGCATGCGAGGAGAGTTACCTTAATTTATACATACATCATGTATTTGTTTCAGAGATCTACATTTTCTGTTTCAACGATCAGCTCAGACATCTGATGCAGATCCCTCAGACGTTCCTTGAGCCAGCTCCTCACTCTGATGTCACCGAGTTTCGGTAATTGATCATTGAAACAATTTGAGCAGCAATCAGCAGTAGATATCAAAAGTTCTCTTCGTTTTAAACCCCCGACTCCAGGCCACTTAGAGCTACAATGAAAAGGCACAGCACGCAGCAATAGAGAAAAGGATACCTATCGTCTTTTTGATCTTCGACGCTTTCCCAAAAGTTTTAACATGTTGTCAGTGACATCAAGAGGGGAACCATCATCACCACGACTATTGTCAGAGGTATGAGTCAACCATGCCAATGCTTCTACAGCGGCATCCCTCTCAGCAAGCTGCTTGTTTTTCATGGGCTTTCCCACAAACTGCATTCCTTTGAATTCCACCAGTGCCCTAAATTCATTTGTCTTTAGATGCTTCGTCTTGTATTTTGGAGGTGAGTGCCCAGCCCTCATTAACAAAGTTTGTAGCAAGCTCTTCGGATTTGTTCCATCCCTCGTGAATCTACTGTTGTCAGCAGAATCCTTGGGCTTCCTACTTGCACGGCCAAAAACAAATCGCCCTTCACATAGATCTCCAGACACTAGCTCTTGAACTGCAAGCATAAGGTACTTCCCTTCCTGGAGAATATCAACACTAGGATCTTGAAGCTGCATATAACAAGGCAACATATCATTTTAAACACAAGGCAGGTCATGCAGCAAAATACAAAAGCCAAAGCATAAAATCTATGTTAATCTCAACCGAGAGCCGGATATGGGTATGTTCAAATTTTCTTTTTTTAAGTTCTTCATATTTAGAGAGACATTTTCCCAAACTCATGTCCATATGTGCATCGGACACAGATACCTGCTACATCTACACTATAGAGCACCTTAGGATGAACCGGAACTAAATAAATCCCACCAATGCTACATTTGACCTCATCCTAGAAGTCAGCAACAGGATTTAACAGCTATTTGCAATGCTCAATACATGAAATCTTGAATTCAATTAAATCGTGTGAAGAGAAAAGAATAGAAGGGCAAAAATTGTGGTGTGATGATTCAAAACGCCAACTGAATACATGAATTCTTTTTTCCCATTCTCGATAAACTATTCAGATTTTTTCAAACAGATAGGTGTGCTATAATCAGTGAGATAAAGAATTAACAACTCAGAAGAAAAAAAAAGTACACTCAAGATATTGACATCCAAGTCGAGGCGGTATATATTATGCTAGTAAAATAAATATGGTAAAAATATCAAAAAGAAAGAATCAACTTTTGATTGATAAGACAAGCAGCAAAATCCTAACACTTAACACAAGACACATTTTGTAATTTCTAATATGTAAAAGAATGCATCATAAGAATTGCATATAGAAGTATTCTTTCACCTTCTTCTGAATAAGTCTATCAAGTTCTTCTTTGAGCTTCAAATAGCATTCAGCCAAGGTAGAATCCATGAAGAAATCAATGTACCCTTGCAACATTTTCAAATGCCCAACCTGGAAGCAACCAAGAGATTAGTTAGAAATTTTTTAACAGTTCAATTCTATAGGAAGGAAAATTATGCGTAGGTTTTCAAAAAATGAAATCACCTCTGCCCCACGGCTTAGAGAGCCACCAAAGAGCATTAATATAGAATCCGATACGCCAGTGGAGTCACGTATGAAAACTGTATTGACCTTTACTTTTTCACCAAACACTAGCCACGGATAAGGTATTGTTTGGTACCGTGCATTCACAGAATTCTGAAACAAAAATCATTATCAGCCTCAAATAATAGCAGTGGCATCTGGAATTTAAATTCCAACAAGAGAAAGAAAGGGGGGGGGGGGGGACACACGCTAACAGTTCTTCCGCTAAAAGTTCTTTTCTGAAGATTGTCATGCAAACTAAAGCCCTAAATGCACCTTTATCTTTTTTGATAACTGACAATAACACACAAAATTACAAGATGTAGTTTTGAGTAAATAACCCTTTCAATATCCACCCGAAGATTCGCCTTTTTATAGCATTATTGACTAACCATAGATGTCTGGCTAGTTATTAGGACCAACTGATCCATAAATTTGTATCCATGTATGATGAACTATGTAACTCAAACTTCGGGGTGACTGCTGGATGGGGTATGCTCAATTTTCAGGTTTACTATGTACTTGAAAGGTCAGTGAATAAAAACTAAATAAATAATTCAAAATAATTTCTAAAACTGACACTATAAAGGCCTTGCATGGATTTCCAAAATAAGCTATTACTTCACAAATTTGTACTTTGGTGCCAAACTTATAAATTTTGGCCCTCGTTACAAATATTTTCTTGACTTGTGTGCATTCGTATATAAACTAGAAAAAAAAGGTTGAAACAATCTGATTGGCAGCAGAAAATAAAATATAAAAGTAAAATGATTGACAATATCTTTCTGGCCTAAAGGAGTTCAAAGAATGTAAAAAAAAAAAAAAAAAAAATTGTTGTTTTAATTTGCAACTTGCGCCTCCCATGATGAAATAAAATTGTACAGGAAGCAAAATAATTAAATATCATTCTTGCTCTACTTCTGGTAAAGAAAAAGGCAATCTCAAGACAAGATTTGCTCTAGCTTCCTTTAAAAAATGCAGATAAGGATTATTAAATTTTTGTTTCATTGCAAAGGATGAGTTGCCAAGGAAGCATGGTTCATGGAACAACAGAGTCTTAATTTGGTGTTTTCACTTACAGCATATAACAAAACCTGGCCATCGTCCATTGTTTTAAAAGACATTGATGTCTCTCTGTGCTGCACATAAGACACAAAAATGAAGATATCATCTCATATAATCAATAAGAAATATTGAAGCTGCATTTACAGATAATAAAGATGTCTCACCACTACAGATGCTATTCCAGGAAAGAGTCCGGAGCATATGACAGCTCGAACTAGAGACTGGTTGTGACTTAATTTATTGTTTGCAGCTACATCTTCATCTACCAAGCCAGCTTCTCTTAGAATATAACCAAATTGCTTCCTAAGAGAATGAATAGCCTGAAGAGTTTGTGCAGACAGGAAGTTTCTCCAACAATACTCGTATGCTGATCCTTCTCTTTCTGCATCCTTCCAGCCTTCATAAGCACGGACAAGAGCCATGTGATCACTGTAGTCTTTCGCAGAAAATCTAGACTTGGCTGTCCCAGCTAACTAAAATATACAAAGGATAATTAGTCAAAGAAAAAATTGACTTAGCCCAGATATATTAAAAATCTTAAAATGGCAAAGAATGTTGGTAATACAAGCAATGATCTACAAATATCAACAGCCTACATGTCAAATGATCAAACTGATAACTGTTATCTTGTAGAAAATTAACTTAACAGAAATAAAAGTAATTAAGCACTTAGAAAAAAGTTACATAGAAGCACCAGACAGTTACGATACTATAAAATTAACAAGCTGCAGAAGAGATGGGCCTCAAATAGCAATAAGCAAAAGATCTTTGGTTGGGCTAATATGGAGTGCAAAAGGATGTTTACAATAAAAACAGAATATACATCAATAATTCATAGTTCAGTAGCAGCAAGTCTTTCCACACAAAAGATGGAGCTTGTCAGATTACAGTTTACTAATTAAGGAATATTTAAGTGTATCAGATAGGATTCTGTAAATATTTTACTGATTACTATCCCTAACTTTAAGGCTGTTTTTTTTAGACAGCATCCCTAGAGTTAGTCTGTTTCCTAGTATAGAGTTTCCTAAGTTAGGCTTGCTATGTGTATAAATATTTATGTAATTTCTTATGAATAAGACGGAATAGAAAAAGCCTGTTCTTAACAGAGCTTATAAGATTAATCAATTTTCAGGGTCAGAATTTGAGCCACTATTTTGACATTTAGAAAAATATGACCTTTTAAAAATAGACAAATGGAGTAAAATGCAAGTAAATGGCCAAGAGTTATTTGAGCCAAGTTCAGAGGAGTTGTGTAAGCTACTTTAGAAACTCCCGTTATATTAGTCAAAACACACACTTATTCATAAACCTTGAGAGCTTTACAGCTACCAAAAGTGCCAATATCACAGTTACTTTTTCGGAAGCCAACAAAATGATTATAGCCAATTTGCTTTCTTTCCCTATAGCAAAATTAGAAGCCATTATATGAAGTTTCTGATTTCCAAAATCATCTACAACATCGAAATGAGATGCTTACATATAAGCCTCTAGTTGTTCCTAGCAAGGTAGTCAATACTATACCGGTAGACATACCGTTTTTCTACCAGTACCGGTCTGTTTCGGTGTAACGTTTTGGAGTTATCGTTATTTTTGAAAAACATTTGATATGTGTATATGAAAAGTATATACAAATATCAAATAATGAGATTAAATCAATACAAATATCAAATAATTCTTTTTACAAAACATTTAAAATATATTAATTCTTTTTACAAATAAATAATAAAATTTTAAAATTAAAATATAATTTAAAATTAATTTTTTTGGGCACCAGGCAGTACAGGCAAAATCAACCGGTATGCACCGGTACGAGTGGTACCAACTGAAATTTACACTGAAACAGAACCTAAAGTTTGTTGTTCTGATTTACTACCAGAACGAAGTGCTCCAGCTGGTACGGGCTGTACCAGAATGGTACCCGACTACCATGGCTCCTGGTCAACTTTCTGCCATCAAATATCATTTTAATGAATTATCACCATAAAACCAGAAGTTGCGTTCAACTTGTACCTTAAAATAGCATTATGATGAATAAAGGCACAAAAATTATTCAAAGCAACCAGTATTTTTTTCTTCCTAGGATCAGTAGCCATTGTAGTCTTGTCCTGCACCTAACCCACCCAACTCAACCCCAATCTGCACTATGTGGATTCCAGAAGAATCATTTGAAACTCATAAAAGAGAGAAGAAATGAAAACCCAGTAATGCAGAGGCATTATCTCATATACTAAATCTGAATCCAGATTAATGTTGAATTACTTGCAAAATACTATTCTAGCAATAGTGGCAACCATTCTCCTTTTCCCCTTCTTGTTTCACTCTTTTAGATTTTTTTTTTCCTTTTGTTTTTAAGAGTCTGCCTCTTTATGGTTTTATTTTTGGTTTGAGCCAATGACACAATTAGAAAATTGTATTTTGATACTCTTTTATTTGTCTTCATTTTTAAAATTTTCCACTTTTCTAACGAACGCATTCACATATTCTTTTCCAATTCCTTACTTGTCCTTCGTCCCCTTTCTCTTATTCAAATATTTGTTGCTACATTTATTCAAGTTCTGATACAAATTTTAACTATACCTTTCTATATTAAATAAGTCCCACAATTGCAGCATCCATTCTTTATATCGATATCTCCAATTTGTTCTTTATGACAAATAAAGCTGAATTCTTCTCTAATTGTTGATCCTATCCTTCAGTACACCATCAAACTAAGTGAATTGTTAAGTCACATTGTAGTGCAAATATAAAAGTTCTAATAAGTAAACACTTACTATTACTACTTAAATCAAGTTAATCATATTATATGCACTATCAGTTTAATTTTTTTCATAAGAAGAAAAAATTACATGTTAAATCTATCATACTAATGAAAAATACTTCCATGAATCACTTATACATGTATAACAAAATTTCTAAATTATATCGTTCCAATACTAACAGTAAACTTATATTTATCCGTATCTTTTCAATCAATAACTTAATGAAAACATAAAAATAATGTCTTGCAACCTTGCTTTACATTTCAACTGCAGAAGCAGCAGAACAACTAATGATTATCAAGGCGTCATTTTTTCTGTTCTCAATGTGGATTTGCATGGAAAGAGAAAGAAAGGAGAATAATTTGAAGAGAGGAATGGAAACCATTATATGTGTTGATATACATTTTGCAAGAAGCATATGGTAGTATCAAGGCAGTTGAGATCTTGTCATAGTTCTCAACACATAAGCAGCAAACATCAAAAGATGAGAAAGCAAAACACAATTCAATATACCAAAAAGAACAGATGTTTATGCACTTACATCCTTCTTGTCTTGAGGCAAAAGAAAAGGATCCCTGACACTAAGTCCAGACACTATTGTTAATACAGGATCAAAGCAACGGAAGATGGCACCCATGATTAGCATTTTCCCAAGCTTGGGATCTACAGGAAGCATTGCCAAAAACTTTCCTGATTGGAAGAAGGGGGAAGACACAATAGAGGGAAATAAGTAACAATAGCGAATTTTCCTTCAATTCCACACTGAACATGCACATTTGACTTGCACAAAGTTTAAGAAAAGAACTAGAACTCATGGCTTTTATTTTAAAATTCTGAAACATCATAAAAATCTAATGTCTAGTTTTTTAGTCCAAAAGGATGAAAAAGATCATGATAAAAAAACGTATGAAACAGTAAAGTATTAGCTTGAGATATTCAAAAAAGGAAAGAAAACATAATTTTGAAACACCCAAAGAGGACAGATGAACATTCAATCAGTCATAAAGGAAAGAACAGATATAAAGTTTATGCTACAAAACACATTTACCCAGCATAGCAATAGCAAACTAACCTAGATTAGTGAGATTTTCCTTCTCATCTAGTGCCCCAACCATTTTTAGAAAATCAATGGCGTTTTGGACCTGTCATTCATTATTTTGTCAATGAACCATATTGCAGTATTCATAAAAGTGAAAACAAGAAAGAAATAAACAAGAGCTTAAACAAAATTGCTAAGAGGAAGACAATGGAAGTATCATATATATATATACATATATGTATGTGTTGAGTATTGAGTATTGAGTATTCATTCTTGCACTGGAAGAAACTGCTGTCTTGCCCTCCTAACTTCCTTTTTCCCTTTCTTTTATTACTTTTGAAAGGATCTTAACCAGTTCACGCTATCTATAGTCATACATGCCTCAATTCTCACAGGTTTTCTATGAAGGAAAACTTTTACATTCTCGCATGTTTTCGTAACGTATCCAGTCACTGGAGTATTATTTTCATAATTTCTTCAATTAACAACCTTGTTCTCTTATAGGAAATATAAAGATAAGATTTCATACAGGTGAACCAAATTCAATAGTGGCAGATATAAATATGCTTAAACTATAACTAGTAAAAGCTTAAAATAGTACTTACAGCCAATGGTTCTGGTGCTTGCAAAGCTGCTGACAAGAATCCTCCAATGCTTTCAACCTGCAAACTTTTTATTTGCAAGCAGAGAGAATTCAAAGGAGTTCTCAGAAGTTCAGGAAGTTGATACTCAGAGAAAGCTTCATAAACACATCTCGGATATAGGTGGTAGCATTCGCCTGGCTGCACACGACCAGCTCTACCCCTTCTCTGGCCACCAAAATATCAATCAAAACCACTTACATCAGCCACAACAAGATAAAGTAGGCAACATAAGCACAATGGGATCTGATATAACAGAGCCAACAATCAGAGTGTAACTCTTTTAAACATTGTTAAAGACACACGCTAGTCTTTGAAAATGTCTAAAGATTGACCAAGTCCCAGAAGAACCTAACCATACTCTCAGGCAATCAAACACAAGTAGCATCTCCTGGACAATGCATATGAACACATGCACAAATAGAAAATTGAAAAAAAAAAAAAAATCAGATTGCTAAGCTTCTGTAACACCCAACAATTAACAAAGCCAAATTTGTATAATAGGGGTATACATGTACAGTGTATACTCTACAGAGTATATGCAACAATTGACATAGCCAAAATTTTATAATAGAGGTACATATATACAGAGTATACCCAACAATTGACATAGATAAAAGTTTATGATAGATACACATGTACAGAGTATACACATAAAAGGATAAATAAAAATTACATAAACCTAGTTTCAAACGATACTTACTTGCCGGGCTGATGCTTGAGATATCCAGGAAGGTAGCAGACATGGTGTATTATTCAGAGCATCATATGTGGTCTCTTTTGCTTTTCCACAATCTACCACAAAAACTATATCATTGATTGTAATGCTTGCCTCTGCCATATTTGTAGCAAGAACAATTTTACGTATATTGGGAGGCGGTTTCTCGAATATTAATTTCTGCAGATAATAACAACAGAAGACAGTTAAATGAATGAAATGAACCTGTACAAGAGCATAGTTTCCCTTTGCTTTATTAAAAGCTTAATCTTCATTTAATGGTATCTTTGCTTTGAGATGGTTCAAGAAAGTATGTTAGGTTCCTGAGCTAAAAAATTTAAGTTATTAGCAAAGGGATATATACTAACTGCATTTCTAAAACCCCTCCAAATTTGTGCTAAAAGGGATCAAATTATTACAGTGATTGATAGCATCAATGAAAGAATTTTACAGAATTCAAGTTTGGTGCTTGCTAGCTACTTAGCTTTATCATATGGCATTGCTTATCTATATGGGAAACAACTCAATGCTAGCACATTTGGTTCTCCAAAACCTCTGGATCAAAAGTTAATATTTCATGGTTTTAGGACAAGGTAAATTTCTTCATCCATGGCCTGCCTACTTGCTATCTTTAGTTTCCAATTCTGTATTAATACATATCGCCTCTTATTTTTCGTTGCAAAACTAAATGCTGAGCACCCATTAACTAAAAGTTACTGTGCTTGAATTTTATTTGAATTTTGAAATGCTTGTGAATGCAATTTCTTTAGAATGATAATGCCTTTATTTTCTATTCATTGTTTGGGCAACCTTCAATCATAAATTATAGCCAAAACTTCAAGTGATCCAGAGAGCAGAAATAAATCTACCTGTTCAGATGTTGCCATAGAACCATGGCATGTTAGAAGCAGAACCCTGTTAGGGTCTCCCAAAAGAGGATGAGCTTTAAGTTGATCCCTCAAAGAACTGATATCTTCCCAACCAGTCATAAATACTAGCACAGCACCTGGTCTTTCCTTTCGGCATATATGGCATAGAACTGCCTCAATAAGATTGAATCCTATGCAATCAGGCATCCAACATGCAAGAGAATCACGTGCTCTTGAACTATAATTCTCAAAGCTTGATTTGTTGAGAGCATCCTGCAGAAATATGAGAAAAGCGAAACATTTAGAGATAATCAGAATTTTTTTATTTAAGTTTAGCTTTAGAGGGTTTCAATCAAACACTATTCAGAAACAGGTATAACTGTCACACTATTCAGAAACAGGTACAACTGTCAAAATAAAAACAACAAAACCAGGCCTTAAAGTAAGTAATCATATCATAATCCCCCCCCCCCAAAAAAAAAAAGACCCAAGCAAAAAAAAAAAAGCAAACATTACATGATATAATGCTATTCACTGGTCAGACAACTCCTATCTGAGGATAATGATGAATAATTGCAAAAGCCTTACTACAATTTAGTGAAATCAATAGAGTATTTGCAAGTTCAATACAACTTTGTTTGAACAATAGAAAGTTCAATTTAGTGAAATCAATAGAGTAATGTAAGTCAGATGATCATCATCCAGTCCCAGTTATTCTAAGGTAGCTTCCTATGAGGGTTGACGCTTGTGACATTTCAGCATCAACTGCTATTTAGCCTCACTAGTCCTAAGTATTTGCAAGAAAGCACAATTCCAAAACATGCATTACAAGTGGGATTAGAAACTCTTCTAATCTAAGTACATATAAATCCAGACTTTTCATCTGTTCAGTGGTTGCTAAGTCACATGCCCAGACACTGCACATTAGCTACAGACGAAATAGTGCCTTAGACCTTTTCAAACGAAGTGCATTTGATCAGCCAGACTTTTTATAAGGTGACAAGCAAAAAAAAAAAAACTTGATTGAAATTCTCGCCAAATTTTGTTTTTCTAATTGTTCCTTTTCCTTTAAAGAAAAAGGAATAATATCAAATTATCTACTCCATAATGTAAGTATTTAACAACACAGATGGGACTACAAGGAAATCCTTCATTGGGGGGGAGGGGGGGATTGTTAGAAAATTGACCAACAAAAGAAAAAGAAAATTTTGCAGTATAAACTGTACCAGTCTTTAAAAGTGTAACATCAGAATTACATATCTACAGACACAAATATACCTGCTTTACTTAGGCAAGGCCCTTAGGCCTCAAACAATATAAAGGTTCTAGTTTCCAAAGTGTTCCTTGCACCCTTAGCAATCCAATACCAAACAAAATTGACTTTCTTTTCTACTATCCTCTTTTAAGTACAACAGTCTGAACTTTGAAGTAGAGTAAGCCAAACCAAACTGACGAAATTGATTCCGACGCCAAAGTTTCCACTAAAGGAAGTAACTTTGATGAATTTTTAATCCTCCCAACAAGTCATCACTTCTGGGGTAGAAACTATACCCTGCCCACGCCCACCACCAAAAAATATGCAGATCAGATTGAAAATATCCAGTTGGGACACTTACTTTCAAACTAAACTACCCCCAGATAGGAAGACCAAAGTCCAAAGCTCCTCCTCTTAACTTAACCATCAGACATGTTCTTAAAAAATT
Source organism: Gossypium arboreum (assembly GCF_025698485.1). Classification (NCBI taxonomy): domain Eukaryota; kingdom Viridiplantae; phylum Streptophyta; class Magnoliopsida; order Malvales; family Malvaceae; genus Gossypium; species Gossypium arboreum. The sequence continues at coordinate 3,257,330 of NC_069073.1, read as the reverse complement.
ATACAAAAGCCCAATAAGGAATTGCAAGAAGAAGACGAAGAAGAAACCCCATATGATAAATAATTATACAAAAGCCCAATAAGGAATTGCAAGAAGAAGAGGAAGAAGAAACCCCATATGAAAAATTTTGACAATATCACTGCATTCATCAATGGGACAAATGCCAACAATCCTACAAAGTTTAGATTGCTTAAAAGTTAAATCAAACATTATCTTTCTAACAGCAATTAATTATCACTATTCCAAACAATGCTGCCCAAAAATGCCATGATGTCCCCAACTGATAACCAAGTAATTGTAGCATACCTCTACAAGAGAAGTAATCTGGTTTTTCCTTTTCCGTGGGGCAAGTTGCTTCTGCATTTTCCACATTTTCTCTTGGCCATAATCATCAATTTGATTGAAAGAAGTCAACTTATAGCCAGTAAATTCCAAAACATCTTCCAGAAAATGTGCCCTGACCGGATACGTAAAACCCTGAGCATACATGAACAAAATTAGACTAGCACAAAGAAGAATTTGGGTAAAAGGATCTCACTAAATCCCATCCAGAGTAAAATATGTCAAAATCATGAACAGGTTTAAGATAAATAGTTGAAACAATAAAAGAAACATGAAATGAATAGACGAGCAATAACACAGAAACATGCAAATGCACCCCTTTTCCCATCAACATGCATGGGTACATGATAGGATCCTTCTAGCTATCAACTATCAAATTAATTATGGTAAGAAGAGAAAAATGAAGATAAAGGAAGGAAAAAAAATGATTAACTCCTTCAGGATGCAAAAATGGATTTAATTATATGAAGCAACTGAAATTTTATTATTTACTATTTTAGCGTGCAAACTAAGATTTATCATGAATTTGATAAGTTCACGATATCAATCCTGTGAAGGTTGTAAAAAGTAGGGACAAATTTAATCATTAAAAGAATCAAACAAAAAATGAATTCCTCTACTGAAGTGTGTATATGGGGGGTCTGTAGGTAAGACAACTTTGCTGACCAACAGACCTAGAAATTTGGCAGATTTTGGAATGAATAAAGAAACTACATTTAGGTTTCCCAAGAATACAGAACAATTTTGTAGTCAATTAGATGTACAATCAATCCAACTCCAAAAGCCATATATGAAAATCTAAAATCAAATGCGTAAACTCTTATTTCCAACTGAAATAGAGATGATACATATGATAAAGCAGAGCTTATTATTCAGATTGATGACACACCCAGCTTGCATATTCTGTGAACACATAGTAACAGAAACCTACAAATCAGTACACAAAGAGTAAGCTCAACTTCTAACTTACTGGAATATGAATTTTAGGTGCCCCGCCAAAATAATTGGAGAAAAGCTCAGCATTCAAAGTGGCACTCATTAAAATTAATCTCAAATCTTGGCGACGTGGAAGAAGATCCTTCAACACAATAAGTAGAAAATCTGGAAAATTTTCCAATCAACATACAATATTAAGAATCACACTAGATGGCTTTTCAAGAGTGAAAACACATAAAACAGAGTCTAATAGGATGGCACCTTCATTCATTCCTCGCTCATGTATTTCATCAACAAAAACATGAGTTATACCATTCAAGTTCCGGTCACTCAGCAGCCGCCTGAGTAAAATTCCACTGGTACAAAAAAGTAGTTGGGTATTTTTCCCTTTCATTCCCTCTAATCGAACTTTATAACCAACCTACCAAAAAATATCTATTGGAGCATGGAAGCAAGAATAAAGAAGTTTTCAAAATTAAAACTGCTGTGAGCAAGAATTTTATAATATTGTCCGCATGTGCTTGTTTATTGAAGAAGACAATACTTACTGTTTCCCCAAGTGGCTCTCCTCTTTCTGCAGACACTCTTTCTGCAACTGCCATAGCAGATATTCTTCGAGGCTGTGTGCAAATTATGCTACAGAATGCTCCACGACCAGTTTCTATTTCTGACTCCAATATGTATTGTGGAAGTTGAGTGGTCTTGCCACATCCAGTCTCCCCCGATATCACTATGACCTAAAATAGTAGTAAACAATTAACAGGGGTACTAGAAGCACAGGCATGAATAAGATTAGGTGCTAATTAACTCTAAAGAAATTCAGAATGCACTGCTTTTTTTAGTAAATTTGATGCAGGGTGGAATATAGAGTAATCATTTACACACAAAACATGTTCTAAATTCATGATTAGTCCAACTTGTATCATACTATAATAAGCAACTAAAAAATCTGTTAGCTGCAATTCAAATTAACACACAAGGAAAGGTACCTCATGTGTTGTTTCACAATTTTCTAGAATAAAAGAAAACAAAAGGCTAGAAAAACTACAACAACCAATAACCAAGAAGAATATGTAATATGCAACAGTCCTTCCCAAGTTTTTCTTTAAAGCAGTAGAAAGAGACACATACATTGTTAAAATTTCTTACCAGGAGAAACTTCTCCTTTGGTACTCAATAATATATCCTTCTATATTCAAGGTTCTTCTTCTTTAAGAGATTCCTAATGAATTAAGTGGATTCAATTTCCTTAACATATCAATTTGCCTATACAAGTCATGATCAATACTAAGAATATAATTAGCAAAGGCGAGAAAAAAAAAAAAAGAAAAGGAAGAAAGACATCTCTATATAATTAATCAGAGGCATAAAGAAGATCAAACCAAACAAATGCAAAAAAAAGAAAACCAGAAACTTCTCTACACAGAAAAGTGAATACAAGGAAATCTCTCAGCGACAGTGTTGTATGATTGAATATGCTTAGTTGAAAATGATCACATGCACAAACCTGATTACGTGCAATTGCTTGCAGAAGCCTTTCCTTTTCCTTGAATGCAGGCAGAGATTTCCGAAATTCCATCATCTTCTTGCCTTCAGGTGATTCCTGAAAATGAAAAGGAGAACTGATAAAAAAGGATATAAATGGTGGTTCTTTTGCACTTTTTACCAGCTTTCTACAAGTATATGAAACATGATACAATGTAAGTGCCTCCAATTTACAACAAAAATGCACCCAAAAAAAATCTCTTTATCATAGGGGAAGCAATCAAAACCAACTAGGCATGTAATTGACTTGCAAATGAAGGAATTTGAACCTCAAGGCTGCACCCAAAAACTCTCTGCTTGAAATCAATACCAAGTTACTTGTGGTTTAGCTTAAAGTAAATGCACAAAGGCAAATCCAAGACAACTTGGAAGTAACACACAGAAAATTGTGTCTGATTTGAACTATTCCACCACTTCAACACAAAATTGACATACATTTGATCCTTAGTTGGTGATCAACAGAAGGCAATGTGTATAATAACCCAACTCATTTAACATAGTTTCACTCACTGATCATATACAACCCAACCCATGCAGATAATATATTTAGCAGGTCAATTTTGTGTTATTATGAATTACTTAAAGAAAAGTAACACAAAGGACGAATCAATGGAAAATAAATAGGTCAGCTCTCTATCTTGCTTTAAACAGGGATGTAATTTGCAAGAGCAAGACTATAATTTACCATCCACCATTAAAAACAGAAAATTACAGATGCAAACAATGATATCAAGTTTCGAAATAAACACTTAAAGAGCAAGAATATGAAAGGAGACAAACAGACAGACAGACGGAGAACCATTATCAGGGAAATCAATGGCAGGAAAGAGAGGTTTACCATTGTACTCATCAAATAACTACTTGCAATAGAACCATGATGAAGAGTACAAGCCATTAATGCTTGAAATTTGAATATATTGTCAACAATTCAGGTACTGATTAAAATACAACATCACATATGCAGATCAAAAATTGTAAGTAATGGAGAAAAACTTCATATCTAAAACCAAAATAAATGGTCAAATAAAGGGAAAAAGGTACAAAACCATGAAAGTTTATCACAGAAAGCAAAAGGCTAGAAATTGAATGTCACAAACCGTACGCAATTAACAAATCAAAAGCATTCAAGGAGAAGTTAACAAACCAGTCATGCCCCCCAAGCTCTTACAGGTGCACAAAGGAAGAAGAAATTTGAAAAAGGTCATACCTGCCAAGCTCTTTGCATGTTCCGTAATCGCAAACTCCTCCTTTGAAGAACCTTTTCCATAACAGAACTATCCAGGAATGAATCTGGATTCTCATCTGGGTTCACATATTCAGCCGGATCAATGGAATTAGCAATATCTGAATTCTCGCCAACCTTCCCAGAATTTAACTGCAGCCGATCAAGGTACTCTTGCAGTAAACCCTCAACTCTCCTTTGTAAGCCTAATGGTACAACAACCTAAAAAATTAAACCATCAGAAATTCCAATTCTCCTTTCAGGCAAGAATTAATTTTAAGCTTGATGAACTTAATAGGTTGCCAAGCACTCCCAGAGCTTGTTACCTCCCGTTGTGGCCGTTTATCATCCAAATCTGGCCTATAGTTAGGAAGTGGAACCTTGCTTGCAACAACCACTTTTCCATACATTTCACTGATACATAAGAAAAAAATATGCATAATGAGGGCAGAAATTCCATTCTCATCATGCCACATACATATAAATATTCAAAAATATATTTCCCCATACATCAAATATATTGTTCAAAGCATGTAAAGGTAGTATATATACCTGTAAAGTCCCATCCTTTTAGCAAGGTTGGAAATTTGTTCATAGTCTCTCCTATCTCTTTTATCTCTAGATACAATTTCTTGGTCATTTTCACTACGTAACAGCATGCCGAGTTTCCATTTCCATTCATCAATGTTGGCAACCGAAGACGACGCCTAATAACATCAATCAATTATAAACATAGCTATCGATTAGCAATCAAACAAGCTTTTTTTTTCGATTTTCATGAAATGTAAGTGAAAAGAAAAACACACAATTCAAGTAGGAGGAAAGGAGTTGAGATAAGGAAGAAAACCTTATGACTCTCGAAATCACACTCGTATTCATCGTCTGAGAACTGCTCTACGGCGTACCCGCATAAACGGCGTCGTAGAGGAAGATAGAACCTGGCAGAAGAAGAAGTATTTGGGAGTATGTCAGGGAGTGAATCAAAAAAGGTGGAGACCCTAGCGCTAGTGAAATTGAATCCCAAAAGGAAACATCTGAGCTTTGGATTTTGCATTATAAGCGGAAGAGCATTTGAATTCAAAAAAAAAAATCGAACAAATTCAATATACTACATATAAAATCGATTGTTGAATTTTGGGGGTGGGGGGGGGGGTTTAGGGTTTTGGGAATCAAATTTCTTTCATGAATGGAAAGCTGGGCAAGAAGATGACGATGGAAGGGGAATGTTTGTGAAAGCCCATTGAGGCATAGCCCACTGGAGATGAGTTCGTTTGTTTTGGTTTTTTTCTTCTTCTTTTTTTAATTAATTTGATTTAGGTTAAATCAAGGTTGCATGAATATTTGACACGTGTTATGTGGAAAAATATATATAGGTATTAAATTGAATGCTGAAACCAAACTCAGGTACTAAGTTAAAGACAAAAAAACCTCAAATTGAAAATTGAAAATATTCAAGTACTAAATTGGAACAAAAAATCTTGAGGTTATTAACCCTTTGATTTGGTATCTGAGTTTGATTTTAAGGTTTAATTTGATACTCAGACTAAATGATATAATGAGGTTAAATAAATGGTTAAATAATGAGGTTAAATAAATGGTTAACATGTGTTATAGGGAAAAAAATAAGTACTTAATTGGGACAAAAAATCTTGAGGTACTATGTAACACTTCATTCCCGACTCAATCACCGAGTCCAATAACTGAGACACCACATTTGTGGCCAAATCAACTACAATTTCATTTCAATATTGAATGAGAACAATCCATACAAGTTAAAATGAGTTTTAACACTTCTAAAAACATTGTCTATTCAAGTTCAGGTCATAAGTAGGCTTATGAAAGCTCTTATGATACTTTCGTAACAATTGAGGGGTTAAAATATAAAAATATCAAAACAGGGTAGTTGTTGTCGCAACATTAACGAGTAGTATGGCAACATTGTGGGCAACAACTTATGTCACTATTTCAAAAGGGTTAAGTCATGACCATAGAGGCAATAACCTGATAACGTGACATAAGCAGGGGAAACATCGCGACATTGGAGACAGTGGGTTTAGTGTCACGACTTCAGCAGAGGCAAGTCACAACATTGCAGGTAGTGAGCTAAGGCCATGACACCAACGAAAGAGAGTTGCAAATTTGAGGACATATTCTCCAAGTTTTGCATATTTTCCCCTAAACCTGCTAAATACCAATTTTAAATGGCCTAAGTGACCCAAAAACTCATCACACTAAATTGTAGGCATTATTTCAAATGCCAAATTAACATCCAATTAACTTGTTACCATACATCGACTTCATACCATGTCAACTAAACCTATACATGACAGAGTCATAAGGCTCATAATAATAAAAGGACTTGATCAATAGTATATAACAAGTATTAGGTATTTCCTAGTTCCATCGTAATAAGGTTAAGCATAACACTTTTACACAAGAGTTTGACCATTACTTACAAAAGACATCTTAAGTATATACCACAACATTAAATACAAACATAAACATACTCTAATCATCTTGTAAATAGTGTGGTATCCGCACCAAGCTGGCTTCAAGGATTCTGATAGTTGTAGATATACACATAAAGAAACAACGATAGGTAAGCATTCAATGTTTAGTAAGTTTAAATGGAATTTAATATATTTACCTTGATCATAGTTAAGCATGTTAAATACCAAGTGAACTAAGCACAAGTCTAGCTAACAAGACACATAACATTAAAGCAATGTGAGTATAGGAAACATATGTATTCATGTATCAAATATCATAACGACAACCAAAAGCATCATGTAATCGTACCACTTCTTATAAGATCATATAGTTATCATTTCCTTTCAATAAGCTACTCTTCTATACCATAATGGTTATAGTTACAAAGGTTTATAGTATAGCATACCAAGTTCATTTTTTTATTACTCAATTTCATTTTCAATTTAATGTTTTTCCCAATGCAATCTTAGTAAAAATAGACTCAAACATGTAGGTAAACTATACCACATCAAGATTGCTCAAAAGAGCATGAACTACACAGTACCAAAGCACATGAGTACAAAGCCCATAGGCAACAAATGCATATACATATGCAAACACATCCTTCCACCATACCAAAGTCTTCGTAGAAACAATGCATACTCAATGCTCCGCAACAAAATCTAGATCTTGAAATATCATAACATAGTCTCCACATTAATATCAAACTCGTAAGAAATGCGCATACAACCATATTGATTTATCAATTGTATCCTAGTATTTCTACTAAATTTATATGGCCATCTAACATTCATATATGTATTTACATAAGTTGTGACAATCACATATGCAATTAGTAACACATTTAAAGATCTTTTCACATTCTCTTGGCTACATTTCAGTAGACATATCATCTTTCATATAAACATTACTTTCATTTCATAGTTCACGTATCATTATTCAACTTACCACAAACTCACTCCAATTCATTAACGTTTCCTTGCCAATTTTGTCAATTCCATTATAAACTTAGCATGAATTATAATTGTAGATAAAATTAACAAAAAAATAAACACAAGCATACATATCAAACAAGGAATGATAGTAAGTTCCATGAGAACTTACCTTTTAAAACACAAAATGAGTAAATTTTTCAAAGCTTAATCAACAACTTTAGCCTTTCCTTTACTTACTCCACTTCTTTCTCTATACAAGTATATATATACACAATCAATGACATGAATTAAACATATAATAGTTATTCAATGGCTCACCAATAATATTGTCATGAGATGCATGACTCTAGTTAACCCTTTTGAATCTTAATGTCTAACATACTCATATTTTTCTATATTTATCATCGGATCAAAGTCCAATTTCATTTTCTCTCATTAGGGACCTTGTACTTCTAATCTATAGTATATATATTTTTAACAAGTTTCAATTTATTCAATTAAGTCCCTAATGTCATAAAATTAAATATATAGCTTAGTTAAATTTCAAATCAATTCCAACACTTTTCTCTACTTTCCAACTTAGTTTTAACATGCTCAAAACTCATACTTCGATTTTCATGTCAAAATTAAATTCAATTCCATCAAACACTCATTAATAGGAATTTGATAAACTTTAACACTTAAAAAAAAATCTAAAACATGGGTAAGCTTAATCTAGATTAATTAATCTCAATTCTATAAAAATCTACCTTGGTGAAATTTGGAATAGTTTGACTAGAAAACGAAAGAGATTTTTCTCCCTTCTTCACTAAGCATAAACAACTCAAAAAAGCAGAAGAGAAGATGAATACCTTTCATCTTTCCACTAACTTCCTATTTATACCAAGATTTAAATACAATTAATCCTAATTAACTAAAATTTTACCTTTAAAACATAATTAATCTATTACTTAGTCCTTCTTAATGGAAAGTAAGTGGATGAACATCGACATCCACTAATTCCTTACAATTTAATGGTTAAATAACCACTTGATCCCTTTGCTAGATGGGTCCTTTTGCATTTTTCCCAATTAAAATTCAATAGTAATTAAACTTGTACAATTTAGTATTTTTATATTAATTAACGATTTTCTCCTTTAAATTTATCAATCATTCATTAATATATTTGTATACTAACTCTGCAAATCTCCCCATTCATATTTTCATTGACTTGATTTACGGAATTGAGTTTTAAAACTGCATTTTTTGACATTGGTAAAAGTCGGGCCATTACATATTAAATTAAATGTTGAAGCCAAACTCAGATACCAAACTGGTAGTGATAATACGCTTTTAATTCATCACGAGGCATTTGCTAGAGTACATTTCATACGCAATACCTCTTTAGGTGCCTAGCATTTTATCTCCTAGGGACTGTATTGTCTCTCATATCAGCTAACTTTTAAGCTTTGAAGCCACCTTCTTGACCTCCTTGTACAGGTCTTCCCAATTGGGAGCCATTTTTCTTCGTTGAATTGGTGTGAAGCTTACTTCTATGTTCCTCGTTACCAGATCACCCACTTGGAATTGTTTATTTCTAACATTGGAATTCTATTTGTCGGTTACCTGTTGGTTTCTTGCAGCCAACTTGGCTTCAACTTGTTCTCTTTTTTCCTCCAAAAGGTCAAGGTTGGCTCAAAGCATTTCTTCGTTGAGACCATGCTCATAGTGTGCAGTTTTAAAGGAGCTGATTATGAATTCAGTGGGGACCACGATCTCTGTTCCAAATATTAGATCAAAAGGAGTTTCCATTGTTCCAGTATGTGAAGTGGCTCATAGTATGCAGTTTTAAAAGAGATGATTAGGATTTCAGTGGAGACCACGACCTCTCTTCCAAACATTAGATTAAAGGGAGTTTCCCCTGTTCTAGTATGTGAAGTGGTTCAAAAGGCTCATAATATCCCAAACAGCTCCTCCAACCAAGCCTCTTTTGCCTCACCTACTTTCTTCTTGAGAGAGATCAAGATCTTTTTGTTTGTAGCCTCGGCTTGCCCATTTTTCTGAAGGGTTTTCACTGAACTCTTTGCTGCTGTAATCTTGAGGCTTTGACAAAACTCCTCAAATTTCCCTTGAAATTGTAAGTCGTTGTCAGTATTGATGACATGCGGAAGACCGTACCTACATATGATTACCTTCCAGACAAAGTTCTCAATCTGCCTTTTTGTTATAGCAGCAAACAACTCCACTTCCTTCAACACTATGAAATATTCCAGTGACTATTATGAATTTTTTTCCTACCTACAACCTTTACGAAAGGACCAAGGATGTCCATTCCCCAAGTAGTAAATGGACAAATGCTAAGATGGCTTGCAATGATTTTGCAGGTGGATGAGGTATGGAAGCGAATTTTTGGCACGACTCACACTTCACTACCATTTTCAAGGCTTCTTTATGAATGGTTGGCCAATTATAGCCCTACTTTAGAAATTTCTTAGTTAGATATCTTCCTCTCATGTGATGCTTGCAAGTATCTTGATGAACCTCTCGAAGGACATAGTTTGCTTCATTGGGACTTAAGCACTAGATAAGGGGTTGGGAAAAGCTCTTCTTATACAAGACTTCATCTATGAGCGCCACTTTATTTCTCAACTTTACCCTTTCGGCCTAAAATTTAACTTTTGGTAGCATCGTATCCCTCATCAATGCAACACGTTTTTTGTTAGTCTTAGCTCGAATGTGCATGACGATCTAGTAAGATTTTGCCTTTTTGTTGGATCTCTATTACTGCCACTAACTTGGACAATGCATCGGTTCGAGAATTTTCACTCTGAGCTATCTATTGTAGATTCATGGTTTGAAAATTACACGACAACCAATAAACTGCTAATGATACTTGGCTAACACTGACTCATTTACTTCATATTCCCCAATCACTTGCTTGGTCACTAGCTGAGAGTTTGTATACACCTAGATATTTTGTACCCCAAGTCGGCTATCCAGTTTAAGTCACATTATAAAATCATTAAACCCAAAAGATAATCCATCGTGTCATTCATTGTTTTAAGGGTCAACAAGCAAGATTCCAACGCCAACACCATCCTTCCCAGCAGACCCATCCACAAATAGGGTCCACCGAGGTTCAGGTGAGGGGTTCTCTTCACTTGCATTACTTGGTTTCCTTTCCACCCAAAGGGTGCCCTTTTCCACCATAGCTTGATCTTTTTCCACTGTTAACTGAGAGAAGGAACATTTTGCAACAAATTCTGCAAGGGCTTAAAGCTTTAATAGCTTTCCTTAATAGGAAATCTAGTCTGAACACGCTTAGCTCAATGCTCCATTTAACCATTCTTCTTGAAGAAACAATTCTCTGCAATACCTCCTTTAAGGTTTGATCCGACAAGACCATGACTGGGTAGGCCTAAAAGTATTGCAGAATCTTTCTAACAGCTATATATAACCAAGGCGAAGATAATTTTCTCAATCTTTCTACTACTCTTTCTATTAGTCGTTGCACCACCTTTATTGTTCGAAGGGGGGGGGGGGGTTCATCTCCAAAATAATTGTTATTTTCTCTAAATTGGCTTCAATTCCTTTTCTAGAAATTAAAAACTTCAGGAACTTTCCTAGTCCAACCCCAAAGGCAAATTTCGCAAGGTTGAGACGCAGGCTATATCCTCGAAGAACTTGGAACACCTCTTATAGGTCCTTTAGGCGTTACTCCATAGTGGTGCTTTTAATCATCATATCTCTGCATATAAAAGGCTTCACCTTGTAACAGAACAAGTCATCCTCTATAATAAAGGAAGTTTTCTCCTTGTCCTAGGGGTCTACCTGGATCTGGTTGTAACTTGAAAATGCATCCTTAAAACTCATATATTTATGGCCAATAATCTAATCGACTAAACTGTCGATGAAGGGCAAAGGGAAACTATCCTTTGGGCATGCATTATTCAGGTTGGTGAAATCTACACATATCTGCCAATTTTCTTTGGGCTTCTTAACCATCACCACGTTCGAAACCCTAATCAAGATACATCACTTCTTGGTTAAACCTAGCGTAGAGGAGTATCTTCTCATTTCCCTTTTTCTACTTGGCAAGTTTTGTCGAGTCGTTGACATTTAATGAGTGGAGAATCATCGAGGGGTCAATACCTGTCATGTCTATGGCAATCCATGCAAAGACGTTTGCATTTACTCATCAGAAACCTCATCATATCTCTCCTTTCTAGTTTTGGGAGCCTAGCAACAATTTTGGTTATTTTATCTGTTTCACCTTCAAAAAGGGGGAAGTTGTCGGTTTACTCGACGAAATTTGCTTTATACAAGCTTAATTTCGGACCCATATCCTGGCTTTCTAAATTGAGAGTAGCCTTGTCCAAGAGATTCACCTGATTGTCAATGTTTATACGGGTTTTTCCACCTGGTCTCGAAGAGATCCCTTGTTCTGACAACTGCAAAGACAAAAGATGGCAGTGGCTTGCTATTTGTTGGTTGACTTTCATGTAACTCGTTAATCGAGGGGTGGGGAACTTGCCTGTCAAGCTAAAGGGTAGCCAAAATTAACTTCACAACAATAGTGTTGAAGGCTGAAGGCTGATCTACCACTAAGAACTTTGCATCAACTGTCACTGTATGGTCCTTATCTCCCTTGGTTATAGGTAGGATAATGGAACCCTATGCCTCGGTTGGTTAGGAAAGCCATAGATGGGGCTTTATCTTCCTAACTGTGATTTTGAAAGACTCATTTGCTAAAAAGCTTTCCAATGTAGGACCTCTACCACGCTACCACTGTCGATTAAAATCTGCTCTACATCAAAATCACATATCCAAGTTGTTACTGACAATGAATCATTGGCCGTCTCATCTAGAACCATTGTTGCATCCATGTTTTCAAAAGTTACCCTCCAATATTCATCGGGCGAGCTTTATTTATTGTTGTACTTATAGACAAAACACTTCATGAGCTAGCCGTCCTTTTAAGAGAGGGGGTCCATTTCTCTGGCCCCCAAACTATCACGTTGATAATGCTCCCACGCAGGTTGCTTTCCTTCAGCTTTAAACTGCCTATAGTGGGTTTCTTCTTGGTCTATGAACCCATGGTTATGTCTACCTATGAACTAAGTTAGCTTCCCTCTAGGAACAACACTCTAAATAACAGACCGTGGCATAACCCATGGTTGTGTCTACCTATGAACTAAGTTAGCTTCCCTCTGGGTTGCGGTATGTTTGTTGTAGTTGTGGTTGGAATTCTTGAAACTGCTTGAATTGTTCTTGAACTGTTGTTGTGGCTCTAGGAATTGTTGAGAGCTAGCGTTCTTGTTTTGGGTTGTGCAAGTTTGGATAGGCCTCGTAATATATTTGCTAGTACGGATATGGCTGAGCACAATACTTGTAGGGGTCATAGTAGTAGGTTTAAAAGTTTTTATTTGCTTGAGTTTGGTTAATATTTTGGGATTGATTTTTAGCCTGATCCTTAAGGATATTTGTTTCTAGGTTAGCCATTGGAGAGATGCAATCTGGGAGTCAGTCTGTTTTTGATTAAATAAATTATTAAAAAATTATTAAAAAATTATAAAAAATTAAAAAATTAAAAAAATAGAGAAAATTTATTCAATTGTTGCTTTTAACTCGATTAATTAGTTCAACCCTTCTCTATGAACCAAAACCTCAATAGGTTCCTGATTCGATCGATCGGTCCAATTCTGAAAACATTTATTTGGATTAATAAAAGAACTTTTCAATCCTATTAGGTCAAGTAAGAAGACAGTGAAGTTCAAAAAAAAAATAACCGTAATTTTCTAAAACCTCGAGAGGGTGAATTTCAAATATTGTTGGTAGCATTTTTAGAAGAAAATAAAACCACACATTACTTTTGTAATCCTCACCATCGACCATTGCTTAGTTTTCAGATTCTTTACTATACTACACATGGCATAAAAATGAACATGTCATCAAGCCTATCATTAGTTGAGGAGTTGCCACCCTAAACCAGAAGCTCAAGTTGGCCATCCCTTAAGAATTGGGAAAAGATAAAACCTTTCGAATCGAAACCGTAAGAAAGTAACAGTGAACATGTAACTTATTTGACTGTATTAAACTTCAGAATAACTCATTGCGCTCTTTGACATAGTTCTTTTACTAAAATCCTGAGAATACTACCGTTGGATCTCATGTTGCCAACGCTAGTCTCCTTGGATAAGCTAGCAAAATAGCAACCCACTCTCGTGTTACCACCTACAAGGTTTGTTAGGAAACGGGTTGCTCGGATTTTACTTTCTAACTGGTATGAAACGCGCTACCAAAAATTAGTCGATGTCCTCTCGTTGTCACTCAACAGCAGCGATGCTTCCTTCCTCGTGAGCGGTTATTAGCGCTTGGCGAAGGATCTTTTCTAACGTCGCCATCCTTGTCACCAATTTTCCTAACAGTGGATAAGTATGTGAAGGAGAAGTTTGTGGAGTGGCAACAATAATTAATACCTCAATTTGGAATAATTAATACCTCAATTTTAGCTTAATCAGCTAATATGTCACCTTATTAGTGGATTATCAAAAAACTATTAATTAAGCCAAGAGGTTTGCTTAGAAGCAGCTACCCTTGAAAGAGTGCGTAATAGCTCACTGATCAAGCGCTCTTGCGCAGATCGACCGCCACTCCTCCGATACAAAAATAATTAAAACTATTAATTAAAGTGATTAAATTGAGAAAAAGGAGAAAAAGAATTTAGAGTAACCAAAAGACATTTATTTTTAGAGTGACTTTAAATGTATCACTATAAAATAATTGTCTTGACTTGCACGTTATAGTGATTAAAGTTAAAGTTTATGTAAGATACTCAATTGATACGAGTTCAAACCGTATAACTTCTAATATAAAAAAATAACATTTTAAATGATAATTTCAATAATATAAAAAAAGGACTATATTGATCAATTCAATAATTTCTCCAAACCTATATAAATAGTAAAAGACAGTTAAATTATACATATAGATAAAATATAAAAAAAAACAACCCTATAACTCATGTTTTTCATTTCTTGACTTGAAAAATCTACAATATAGCTCTAGTTTTCGTTTTTAAATATATACATGCCACATTATTTTCATAAAATTACATGATAAAATTTTATCATCTCAATAATGTTAATTTATTTACAGAAAGAAGAGCTTAATTATTATATAAGTAAAATAACTTGTTCAGGACAGAATAACTAAACTAAATTCAAAACTTAAAATAAGATGAGAAACTCAAATGAAAAATACCTCTTTAAAATAAGTAAAATGCCTCCCTTAATCAAAAGGGTTGGTGACTAAAAATCATTGATCAACTAAAACATGTTCGAAAAACAATAATACTCTTTACCTTTACATGACCTCTTAAAGTGGACAAATGACTATTGTTGATAAGCAGATTGAGAGGCATATTATAATGTTAATACTCCTACCAAACAAGTCAGGAAATTGGAGGTTCAGATTAAACGAATATAGTGCAAAAGAATGCCAGTGTGTAAAACATCAGGGATTCACTAAGGTTGGGCTTCTTTGACTTAAAAAAGTGCATTTGGGCCTTCATCCATAATGATGGTTTTAATGGTATGTGTTGCCCAATTCACCAATTCATAACAAACACACATACATACTCAAATGGGCACAAACAGTTTTGCAACAAACCCCATAGAAATAGGAAAAGTGTTCTCCTCCAAAACACTACCAACATCGAAGACTTCAGAAGTGGTGGCGTCGTCGCCGTTGAGGGGACATACTACTTACACTGCTTATAAACACTGCCAAAATTGTAAAATGTCCACTCTAACATATACGCACTTCTTACCTTTTTCTTTTTGCACCAGCTCCCGAGCCACGCCCACCTTTCTTTTCTGCAGATGCGGCCCTACCACCACCTTTTGCTCTACCAGATGGCGCCTTCTTAGCACTTGAATTCCCTGTCCCTTTCAACTCCATTTGTACTTCGATTCCTGGATAAAACAATGCAAAATATTTAAAAAATGATTAATTAGTGAGGTCGGGTAATATAATAATAACTTATCAATCAAGAACAAAAGGATGAGATAACATCAGCTACCTTTCGAATTCAAACTCTGAAGTTCGGCCTGCAGCTTCTCACCATTGGTAGTACCTTCTGGTGTGCCAAGTCAAAAGGCATAAACATAATTACTTAATGAACATATTCACCCATAAGATCATGACTTTTGATCTAGATTATCTTATGGGGGCGGGTTTACAAAATGGCCGACAGCAGCACCCCTAATACAATCAAGGCCTAGTGGAGCCCAATACACATCACAGAGGTAAAAAACCAAAAAACTTTCTACACCCACACTAACCAACTTTTTTCTTTCACCTCGATGCCAATAGCATCGCAATTTTCCCTGATACAATGATAAACCCAGTGTCCTTGTCCACTTTATTTCGCATTAGTAAGCAGTATAACATATTTCCCCTGCCACTTTAGTAGGTTCGAAAGTATGTGTGTTTCCATTTTATCTCTCTTATTACTTTTAGTCTGTAAACAAATAACTTTTCTTATAATCGGAAAGTAGAGAGACCTCTGGCAATATCATGTCAGATCAAATGAGGCTAAAAACAAGTGAGACATTGCTAAGGGCATAATAGAAAGATGGGAAATTTAGTGAGTAAATGTGAAATGACTTGACACATATATTCAACAAAAGTAATTACCCAAGTCCTCTGAGTCTGAAGTGTTCTCATCATTTTCTGGCAATTCGTCACCATTCTCCTCCCCTAATACATCATCTGATGGTTCTAGAATTGCAGCAATCCGCTTCTTTGGGGCTTTTTTCATTCCAGGAAGAGTTACTAAATCTGCAGCTCGTATAATTCGTGTTTTGCTTCCTTCCTTGTATGCTTTTGTCAGTGCTGCTTTGACAGCTGATGGAATGCCTTCCATTGGATTTGGATAGCCCTGAGCACAAATTATTAAAAAAAAATACCCAACCAACCAAACAAACTATGCATGTTATATAGAGAAGTAGAGTTACCTGGAATTTAGATAACTCCACGATTGTATCGAAATCCTCTTGGCTTATTGAGTAAGCGTTCATAAACTCTAAAACCTGCTTAACAGCTTCATCCTGCTCCAAATCAGAGAAAAATGGAAACACTTTAAAACAGCAACCCTTCAAATAAATACAAGGCACAAAGGGCAACTGCAAACATATCCAGATGTTTGTATACACCAACAAACCACAATGAATGGAAGAACAAAATATAACAGAAACAGGAGAAGCCACGGGTACAAGATAAATAATGAACATGCATCACAATAAACAGATGAACAGAAATAAAATAAATGAAACTAGGAAATTAGAGATGCAATAGGTAAAGGAGAGTATGGAAACTAATTCTTCAGGCCCACGAATCAGGCATCATGCAGAAGCAAAAGAATAGCAGCAAAGCAAATTGTGAGGTGGTCAAAGGTTCCAATGAACAAAATTCACAGCAAGGGATACCAATCGATAGTTGTAAAGAGTGCTGAACACAGCCCCTTCCCCATTCCACCCATCTCTCAAACATGCAAATTCAACAAACAAGGAGCCAATAAAAATTATAAAAAGAGGTAGAGAGGGAGAAAGGGTGGATAAGAGTAACCTATGTCCATTTAGAGTAATAAAAACCAATGGAGAACAAAGAGTTCATAAGTTGCTTTTATATAATTCAGAAAGGCAAAGTACAAATAACATTAGTGGTTCATTGCATGCCCAAAATAGAGGCATGAAATGGATTAGATGATAGGGCACTGGTCATACAAGGCACGTCCTAGTCTTACATAAAATCCATACAAATGAAAAATGTAAGCTTCAAACCTTAGGCATGTCTCGAAGCGGATTGGTCAATCTTTTCAGAAGAATTGGGAGATATTCAAGTCGAAGAGTTTCTCTGTATCATTTACAGTACACAAAACATTATACAACATAGGATAAATCAACAAAGACAAGGTAGTCATCTCAGGTGTAATAGATGTTGGAACTAGTAAAAATAACATGAAACCTAGAATAAGCTGCCTTCTTCTTTCAATATCCTCTTATGGTTCTTGTCAATGAGTACTATATTTTTTATTAAGGCCATGACTCTGACACAAGCATGCAAAAATCTATAAGCAGACATGAACATTCACATAGATGAATGTGGGAAATGAGCAAATAAATTCAATTTGAGTTCTTCAGTTGTCACTTTCTATCTCTCTGAACACAATAAGACTCAAATATTGAAAGCCAATGCCTAAAAATCAATCAAGCTAGCGACAGAGTAAAACTTAGAACAAAAGTTCTGATTAAAAAAATGTCAATCAATGTTATCTCCTTTAACTGATTGACATAACCAGATTATGGGAGGGCATTTTCTGAAATGAGTATGGGAATCTTTTGGTTTTTGTCAGGGCTGTTAGATCATCAAGCTAGCAAATAAAACTGATGAGATTAAACATCTGCGTCAGTACATCTCAGTATGCCAGCAGTTGCACTGAAAAGTAGAACTAGTCAGACTTCAGTAGTAGGCTCTCTGCTTCAGTTAATTTACCTATCAAAATTGGCTATGCAAATGCAATAAATGATGAGGCAAGAAAAACAAAACATTAATGATGATTCAAGTTTATTATAACTTATCAAAGATTCAGCTATGCATATCAATGGAGGATATGGATAATAAAATCTAAGTGATGCTAGCATGCCTTGTATTATGTGTTCAGCAAACACAACCCAAAATGTTAAAAACTCACGATAGTTATAAAACAAAATTATGAATTACCTTCCTGAACAAGACTCACGAGAAGCAAGGAAATGAACATGAAAATCCTCCAAAAGCCTATAATTTTTGCTCATGGTTGAATTCTTTCCCAGCCACCCACCAAATCTATTGAAATTGCGTTCTCCCTGCAAATATGACACAAGCCTTGAATATTAGGACCTATCTAAATTTCAGCAGGAAATCATCATTAATAAAAGTGCTAAAAGTTAAGCTTCATCACAGAAGGTTCTACTCTAAGCATCTGAACAAGAAAATGACAAGAACTTTGAGATTTTATTCCTAATGGAGGCAATTTTGTAAAAGCATGTAGTAGCAATTTCCTTGAATTCTAATGCATCAAACACTGCCTAGTACATACAGACTCCTGAGAACAAGTAGCAAAAGTGAAATCAAAAGAAGCCACCAAAGAAGAGTTGCCAAACAGTATTTTATTGTGTCCCTTTTCTCTCCTCGAGACTCTAGCTGCCTCCAAGGCAGAAGCGTAGGACCTTACATGCTGATCAGATAATGCCTCTTAATTCTCTTAATTGTGATCGACTGGGATTTAAGACATGGGTGCTACAGTTTTGCCTTAATTTTCTTCATTGTTTGGTAAAGTTGTGTTTTAGCGTATGTCAAGCTATAATAGAGAAATCTTAATGTAACATATTTTAGGGGTGCTTCTGTACTAGGGTCAGGACAGGAGTAGCTGTATGCAGATTATTTGGTTTGGACTGCTGTTTTCAAAGGTATCAATGGAAGTTTAGGTTGTTCTGTAAGAAGGTTTCTAAGCAACGGTTGAGTATATGATCTGAAGTGAAGAGAATAAACACATCCACGCTCAAATCACTTAGAAGATAGTGGCACTGGTCAAGTCATAATCATCTTGTTTAGGCATTGGATTCCTTTCAAGAAAAACAATAAGAGGATAGAATAGCACACAATGAAAACAAAAGCTACGGAGCTGCAATACGGGATTGGGAACAAAATGAAACCTTATAAGCATATCAGTCATCGAAGGACAAAAACTGAGTTAGCCATGATCAGATTTCTTAAAACCACATAGAACAATTCAATATTTTGGATTGAAAATTTATTTACGCCTAGTAGAAAAATAGATGTTAAAGCACCTTCCATACAGTACTTGTCAACATTGTAAGAAGCATACAGTAAAAACAAACAAGTTCATTTTTTTTTAAAAAGGGAACTGGAAAATATTATGGCAAAGTTATAACTAGAATCAAGAACCTTCATGATAATATTCACCTGTTCAAGCGTCTCCCTTTGTCCATGTAGCAATGCAGCACTGATGAAACAAAAAATACACACATATATATCACACAGAAAAATGAAAATAATTTGAAGAGCTCTTGATAGTTTTAAGGCCTGAAGAAAACAACACATACGGAATGATACATGATGAAAGGGCACTAGTTTGTGAGAGCTGCCACTGTCGATATCTTCGAATCTGCACGTTTATTATATCACCATCACCAATAGACTCAGCAGCTCGGGCAATTGAGTTCATTCGTTTAATTCCACTGTCATCTTTACCAATTGAACTGGGCCTATAATTGATATAATTTTCCTGCATGTAGAAAAAATACCAACAATTAGAAAGTAGTTGCAACATGAGCAACAGGTAACTGTCTCACCATACATGCAAGTATTGCATTATAGAAAATAATGGTTTAGGCAAAACAAAAACATAGAACAATTAATCAAACAAGTGTACACAAAAGAATGCAAACGAACTAGCAAAAACTAGAAAATACTAGCACAGTAGAGAGGAAAGAACAGTGTGCAACTTTCAAGCTAAGAACTCTAATCTTCAGCTGTAGGGCACACTAGTAACAGAGCTCATAACGCAAGGGAAATCTTACAAACCAACACCCAAAATTATGCATAAGTTGGAAACCACTTCCGGGACAGGAACTAAAATGAGCATAAAGTCCTCCAGTAGATAAACTAAGGACCAAGGAAAAATCCTGCCTTCATAAGGGCCACTATGGTATTGTGGTGTTTATAGTCATAGCAAAAAGAACACCTACTCAACCTAAAACCATATAATGGACAAATGAAAAGCAACATTTCTAGACAAACCTTTGTACTTTTATTTGATTTACTACCATCTTCCAGATACTATTTATAGTCTCGAAAGTTCTAAGAAATACCATAGAATTAGAAATGATCAATCAATAGAGCTAAAATACATGGAAATAGGGCCAGCAAACAAAGGCACTAAAGTTTTCTACATTTTTTCATTGATTCAGAGAATCCCAACATAATACGTTTGAGGTCTCCAGGAAGATCTTTCATAAATGAATAATAGCATCCAAACTTATGGAGACAAGCAAGAAAAGGCATAACCTGAACAAGAAGTGGGACTAGATCAGGATCGCTCATGCTTAGATCAATTCTTTCGTCCATCCTCAACTTTCCACCATTAAAACCAAACAGCCTAAATTACAACAGATTCAGATGAGACATGAGGAGGGAGAAAGAGATTAGTAACTAACAACATATTGGTTACCATAAGCTTCAACAGAGGTAAAACCAAATTATCATTAAATCTGCAAGCGCAATTGAACATTTATAAATGCCTCATGATTAGGGATTTCAATTGACAGGAAAAAGCTTAATAGGATTGTATTAAAATTCTTCTCAATGATTGACAAGTACAAACACGAAAATTCTAAAACTCATCAATAAATCATGCTTGAGCGAATAACATACATCCTAATGGTGACATAATTGTGAGGCACCAAAACTATAAATTTTACATCACCAAACCAATGAACCACAAAAAGATGGATTATTTTGTGAAAGGATTTTGTGATCCGTAAAACTTGAATTTGCACTTGCCAAAACCATTGAGTTATTGGAAATGACAAGGGAGATAAATACTAAGAGAAAATACAGGATTGGCTACATCCATGATTAAGTAGCTCAGTAACAAATATGGCACATCATCTCTATACATGATCAAACAGTAAGAGAGAAGCAAAAGGGAGGAGAGATGATTATCAGAAGAGACCAAAGTCCATTTTAGATAGAAAATGACAGTAAGAGAAATCATATCTAGGAAAAATCAATCAAAGAGCAACACCCAGCAAAACTTATAAGCTCTTAGTTCATACTTATCAACAGCTGTGAAGGGGGAAATATCTTCATCCTTGGAACTGCTAAGAAGGCGTTGCTTTATGTCATTGTAATTAATAACAGACATGGACAGACTCATGTACTGCAACTGATTTAGGGCCATACGAATGTCTCCGTTCACTCTTTCTGCAAGTTCCTCAAGAGCAATCTGGAAAATTAAAATTAAAAAAAAAAAAAAGAGATTATTTTCCTTTTTTTTCCTTTTTTTTTCTTTGGTGAAGGGGAAGGGGGTGGCGGAGGAAGAGCTGGAGGGAGAACATAGCAGATCTTAGGTGAGGGTAACAAGAAGTATAATCATAACTACAAGAGCAGCAGCTATACACCTAACAGTGAATGAGGAATACAAAAAACAGAAAAGGTGTTGAGCTTCCAAAAGTAAATTTATCCCAACTTAACACATGCCAAAATCCTTAGATTACACTTTCTCCAAAACTTAGTAGACAAATTATCTCGAAACCAAAATGAGAGAGAGAGTTCATTGAGCCAGAATCCAGTAAGTCCATCACTAAATCACGACTCAATTTATACCATAAACCATTTGGAACAGCAATGGAACAGGAATACACTCCGAGTGATTTTTACCTCATTAACTTGAAGACCTTCAGCATTTGCAATTTGCATTAATCTCTTTGCCATCTGTCATGCATAAAGTTCAAAGTTAGAAACTGGAATGATGATAGTCTTCTCAGAAGGGAGAATCCCACCCCTAAGCCCCCAAAGAAACAAGATTAATTTGTGTAGAAAGGAAACTTCATATAAATGCATTAAATTGCATACAGTTCAGAGCTAGAAACTGGAACGATGATGGAGAACCCCACCCGTGATCCCCCAAATAAACAAAAGCGCTATAAGAAAGAAACTTCATATTGTTAATTTTTTGCGCACCCTGGGGAGGGGGGGGGGGGAGAGGGATTGCTATTCAACAGGCACTTCGTTAAAAACCCTAGTCCACATCCATGCCACATGCACTGATGCACACAAAATTTAGACACATTTAACTAATATAGACTTGTATGAGTTTATATTTGTTTAACAGATCACGGGACTCAACAGAAAAACTGGACTGAAAAAATAGTGTTAATAAACAAAAACTGTTTATTAACCAACAATAATAACAGCTGGCTGAAATAACCAGCAAAGTCTGGTGCTCTCAGCAACATAGAAATAGGCTTGCACTAATTTTAGTAAAACACAGTGCATATTGGCTCTTCAGAGCAAAAAATAGGCCGCAATCAAAAGAAACATCTATAAAAGTAATAACAAAGATTACCTGCTGTTTTGTAGGTTTACGGTAACTGAGAAGCAAACAGTAGTTTACAAGGCTCTTCAGTTTCTGACTGTAGCGGTCATTACAGATGCAAATGATTGGTATTTTGGAAATCCTTATGCTAGCAATAAGATCAGCAATGCCACCTCTATCACCAGCAGACATGCCATCCACCTCATCCATAATTAGGACAGTCTTTGGATGTTTTGAACTGCAATTTCCATTAAAAGTTTATAGCTCAAGTGAGAAAATAATTGAGAAGGGATTAAAAATTTCCTGTGCAGTACTGATGCAGGACTGAAGAAGCACAAAAACAAACCGATCCATATTAACACCCAAGGCTTCATTGCTAACTAGTTCCTTTATGGAATTTGCATTGCTTCCACCTATTCCTTTAGAAACATTGGCGTCAGCCTTTCCACGACTATCACTAGCATTTACCTATATGACACACACAAAGGATACAAAGCAAGAAAGGGTATATAAATTTTGTGCAGTGTAATCAGAATTTAACTAATAATCAAGATTTATTTGGGTAAAATAAACTTCACCTCAATGGTCTGGAAACCTAGCATCTGACTAACCAACTTTGCTGATGTAGTTTTCCCAATTCCAGGTGTTCCACTTAATAGAACAGCCTTTTTAGCACCAGCATCATTTTGCTTTTTGCCCTTTCCCTTGCTTCCAGTACCAAGAAATTGCTTGTTCCATTGTGTCAGCCAATCATGGAGTTGTTTAACCTGCAGCCATGACAGAAAGAGATCATAATGAGAATGCTTCTACCATATGATCAGTCACTCAGACTCAGGACTCCTCGACAAAGATTTGTAAATCAAAACCCCATATCAACGGCCATCAGATATGTCTGCACATGTAAACAATACGGCTACTAAACTTCTGAAGACAAATCATAATGTAACTACTCACAAACAATGGCAGAACATACTCATACCAGTGACTGATTCCCAGTGATTTCATTTGGAACTTTTGGCCTATATTTTTCAGTCCATGGCAGAGATGAATGCTGGACTGGTTGCTCTCTTTTCTTGGCAGATGAGACACTTGGACTCGGACTTTTGGTTAATGTTGCTGAAGAGTTGTCAATGCAAGAAGTAAGATAAGTTTAAGACCATGCGCTTAAAATAAAATTAATGGCATTCAGAGTCCATCCATGAGAAAACAACATAGAAACAATTCACAGAGAGATATATACAGGACAACAATATTCAGCAATAGTAGCATCAGACTGATCTCTAACACCAAACTCCATATTTCACGCCACTACTCATAATCTGTCAAATGCATTCTACACGTTGCCAAATAGTATTCAACAATGACAATTCATCAGCCTTCATTATAAATTTTGGCTGGAAAGAATAAGTCTTTTCGCAAGTCCCATTTCTATAAAGTAATAGTCATGCCACAACAAACATATATGCTGCTAAATGCAGTTGACCACTAAAATAATGCACCAGAAGCAAAAAAGAAAAAATGATATTTAGAGCATACTCTTCACTTCCGTCTTTTGGGGACTCTTCTTAGGTAGAGAAGGAGCAACGGTGACTGCAGATTTGTTTGACTGTCCTTTCAAAGGAGCTTTTCCATGATTTGAAGCACGGATCATGTCAAACAATCCATCCTCAGTAAGAAATTTAGTGCTACAGTAAGAAATAGAAACTAAGCATAAACAAGAGTAAAAAACCAATAGGATACAAACTAAAATTTTCAAACAAGATAAAAAACAAACCCAAGCTCTTTGGCTTTAGAGGACTTTCGACCTCCAATATCTTCATCACATAAAAGATAATTCTGCAGATGGACAACATTAACCACTCTCAAATATTAGGACCAGGAAATTAAGCTATTATTAGGTAGAAAAATGTATTAACCGTTTTTTTGCTGACAGATCCAGTAACACGACCACCATATCGTTTGATTAGGTCGTCTGCTTCTTCCCTTTCTAAACTGTAAGGTCAAAGTTCAATGATTATGGGACCATGAAGAGCCAATAACATCAAGGGAAGTCATTCTTAAGAAAAATATATATTTAAGAAATAACACACAATAATAGTTGCAAGAAATATCATAATGATAATAACCTTCCTAGAAAAATACTGTTTATTGGTCCAAGCTGCCAAGAAATATGTGCATGTGCATCAAGAATAGTTTTACACAGGACATCAAGTGGAATAAGTACTTGCATACCAATATCAGTAACAAATACAATACCTGTCAAGTGTTCCACTAATTACAAAAGTTAGACCATTTAAGCAATCAGGGGCACCTTCAGGGACTTCCTGACAGGACAGAAATTCAGCGTTACTGAGATCAATAGACCCCTATAACATTAAATCAGAAATTGCTTTTATATCTTCACCTTCTCTCCTTTATGTGGAGGGTCTTTCCTTTCTCCAAAATTCATAAATCCACCCCGTCCACCACCTCTGCCTCTTCCACTAGCTGATCCTGTTGATGCACCCCTACCACCACGACCCCTTCCACCAGACTTCACAGGAGACTCCAAATCTTTAATATCCTCTTCATCACTTTCGTCAATATCACCACCTCTGCCTCTTCCGCCAGCTGGGCCTTTTGATGCACCCCTGCCACCACGAACCTTTCCACCTGACTTTACAGGAGACTTCAAATCTTTAACATCATCTTCATCACTTCCATCAATATCTACAGCTTTTTGTGCAACACCCTTGCCTGAACCACTCTTCAGTTTCTTACTAGGAGTGACATCGACAGAGTTCTTAGATTTGGGCAGAACAAAGTCATCATCAACATCGACTTTGCTTGGTTTCTTTGAAGGTGGGGCTTTTTCACTACTTTCATCTTGAACTTTTCTCTTGACTGGAAGTTCCTCATTTTCTTGTTCATCTTTTGGCTTTTGCTTTTCTGCAGGAAAATACTTACTAGTTTTCCTTCTGCCAGAATTTTCTTGGCCTCCAGGTACCTTGATTAATTGCAAAATGGAAAGGGAAAAAAAACAGATTAAAAAATAAACGTTTAAGACCAAGTTCCACTGACATCTGGTAGAGATCCATATCTGCTCATATGCTTTTTTTCATGCATCTCCTCTAAGTACATGATTTAATACATGGAGCCAGCCCATTAAGTATAGATTGAGCAACAGTATTCCCAGAACTATGAAACAGCCTAAATTGAATCTTTAGATGGCAATACATGAAATTCATTCAAATCAATCTCAGCAATACCAAAAGTCTAAGAATAGAGAATCATGCTGAAACCTTATTCTGGACAAAATAAACATACATGAGACAAGAAATATACTCACAGAATCTGTTTTGGTTTCTGCTGCATCTGCCGGATTTGAAGCAGTGCCATTGCCTTTGCCTTTATCATGTGCTTTCATAAACCACTTCCTAATATCCGACTGCAATTAACAATGAAGTAAGGCCCATTGAACAAAAACAAATAAAGCATCAACATAATTAAAAATTAAGTTTTACATATAAACCTCAATTTCCCTCATAACTGAAAAGCATCACATTTCATATATGAACCCTAATTCCTACTCGATTCTTGACGAATAACGAAAAAAAATTGGGAAAAAAGCCTCTGTTATTTTAGCCCAATTTTTTTAATATAAATAAAAAACCCTTAAACCCTAACTATCCATTGTTCATGTTTAAAATTGAAAGAAATTAGGTTCAGGAACTTACCATATCCGATACTTAAACAAACCCAATTTCTTCCGGATTTCACCTTCTCAAAACAATCTGCAAGAGAAATTTCACCCGATGTAGGTTTAACCAAACAATGCACTCGTAATTTTGTCAGATGAAACTTCAAAAACAGCAAATTTATCAAAGGGTTGCCCAAACAAAGCAGATACTTTAGTTTCTAGTGTAGGGTTTCCTTGAAAGTTGAAACTGGAAAGTGAAAGGACTTTTTTTTTCTTTTTATTTATTCTCTACTTCCATTTTTAGTGCCCGGAAGCCTGATTCTTCTAAATTCATTAGTACGCGGGACAGTACGGGCGTGTCACCCCGTAGGCATATTGGGTAAATTTTAATTTTAGTCACTTATAAAGGGGAATAAATTAGTTTTGGTCCCTGAACTTTAAAAATTACAATATAATTACTTACGTTATAATCAATGAATCATAAACTCCTATTAATGGTATAACACCTCTCACCCGGTCCATTTTACAGACATAGGCTATGAAGAGCTACAATCAAAGCCGAAACAAAACACATTCAATTCACATTGATTAATTCAAATAAAAATAGAATTGCTTCATAAATACACAATTAACATTCAGATTAAGCATGAGTTGGATAATTATAGTAAATTTAATGCATAATCATCAAATGTAACTTTTCTCGGGCCTTATATGAGCTTACCTATGCTCTAATATCAACCTAGAATTTAACTATTATTGGTTTGCAATATTTTCAAAATTATAGATCAATTAAATCATAAATAAATCCTTCAAATAATAAATCATGTCATAAACATTTAAATATTATGATATAAAATTAAATTCAAGTCTTATTTGAGCTTATGAAAACTCTTAAGTTACCCAAACACAAATAAATATCAAATTGAAATATTTTCAAAAGATAAAGGTAATCATGCAAAATAGTGATCACACAGTCATGTACCCAGACCGTGTAACTCACTGTGACAGTGTGATCCAAAATACCAATTTCACCAGAAGATACATGGTTGTGTGGCTAGGTCTGTAACAAACGGGAACCATGTGACTTGAAAGACTCCTACATTATAGTGGTCACACGGTTGTGTCATCAGTTCGTGTGTGACACACGATCATATGCCAACCTGTGTGATACAAAATTTGCCATTTAACTACCCAATTCACTTCAAGACAAACCAATGACTCGAATGGTGCATATTTGGCCATTCAAACCTACGCAAACCCAACTAATACTTATATCAATACATGCATTTAGCCAACCGCAAGACCATTCAACCAAACCACATGAAATGAATTGTAACAGCCAAATTTTCAGTGGTGTCAGAAATAGTGATTTAAGATCACTAAATCCGACGAGTGAGTTCAAAAATTCTATTAATTATAATTTATGAGTTAAGTATAATTTTTGAAATATTCTTAAATTAGTGAATTTTGTGTTTTAAAAGAATTATTAGGTTAATTAGTTTCAGAAACGAGGTATCGAGACCCCAATTTCATAAACCGAGCAGTAAATATTTTTATAAATATTTACGGAGTGTCATTAAGTTAGTATTAAAGTTTTGTTAGAAAATTTTAACGTTTGGATAGTTAATTAAGTAAAAAGGACTAAATTTAAAACTTACTAATTAAAGAAACAGTGATTAAATGGCTTGATAAATAAATAAGGGAGGACTTAAGGAGAATTAAACCTAAAGAAAAGAGATGAGGCGGCATAAGTATAGAAAATAATAAAACATAGCCAATTTAATGGCAAAATAGTAAATACAACAAAATTCTAAATTCTAAATTGAAATCTAAAAGTCTCTAGGCCATTCTTCTTCATAATTTCGGCCAAACAGCCATGTGAAAGAGCTCTCAAGCTGGTTTTGCATATTTTTAGTGCATCTGATTTTATTTCTTGCATTTTTCTTGTAATTTTGTATTTTTAAGATTTTTGTAATTAGATTTAATTATCTAAATTATTAATTTTTATTTTATGGGTGATTTTAAAATTATCATTGATGAGTGCTGAATGTTTATGATGAATTAACATGGAATTGAAGCTTTAATTTTGTTATATGGTGATTTTATTTAGTGATTTTGATAGAAATTAATTTTAGGACTTAATTGTGAAAAGTTAAGAATTTGATGTGGTATTGAAATTCTGAATATTAATGGTTGAATGGTAGCCTAAAATAATTAGGTAAATTGTCAATTAAGGAAAACTAGTTCAATGGATAGGATAATTGATAAGGGACTAAATTGTAAATTTTGTAAAATTTGGCGTAAATGTGTAATTTTAAAATTTGAAGTGTATAAATTGTAAAGTGAATTAGAATTAAAATAGATGCTAATGAATGAGTAATTTTATATTATAGATCAAGAAACTGAAGATAAACGGGAAAAAAAATTAACCGACTAGTCCTTGAATTTCTACAAATTCTACAAATAGGCCCAGATAAGTTCGTATGATCTAACTTTGATATTTATATTGAATTGATGTATGGAATTATGTATTTATTTATATTATATGTTAAAGAAAAAATGGAAAATTTATAAATATGAATGATTATCGAAATAAATACATAAAATTCATGAAAATAACAGTGCAGGAATATTGATTGTTATTAAATTGAATGTATGTGGAATTATGATATTTGAATATTGGATATATTGAAACGAATTAATTTAACAAGTGATGAATTTATTGAAATTATATTGATTAAGTTGATATATATATATATATATATATATTGATTATAATGACTAACTGAATTGAAATAAATATTGATTGTTATTGAAAAGTGAATTGAATTGAATTATGGATATATGTGAATATTGAAATTGAATTGAATTGTATTGAATTATGAGTTTGTGAGATTATTTGAATTGTGAATTGATTGAGAATTAAAAAGTGATTTGAATACCCTGTTAACTGTATCGAGTTGAGTCGGATATAGTTAGCATGCCATAGGATTGGAAGAGTTCAGGGATACTTCGACCTCGAGTTGATGAGACACTGGGTGTCAAATTGTTACTTCGGATAAATTCGATGAGGTAATGGGTACTAATTTACTTCGGCATAGCCGATGAGACAATCGGTGTCAACTTATTTCTTCGAATTATCCGATGAGGCACTGGGTGTCAAACTGGTGTGTTCTGGTTGGATCCGGGTATCTGTCCGAGTCCGAGTAGAGTTAATAAGGGTACATAATGATTTGGCAAAATTGATCGATACTGAACGATATTGTCTGTGAATTTTGGAATTGGAATTGAATAGCGAAATAATTTATGCAAATGATATACATGAAGCATGGGTTAATGAATGGAAATTTTTATAGTTGAATGATGTGTGAACACGATGAGAAAAGCCATGAGACATTGAATTGAATTATATAAATGAGATGCATGAATCATGAATTTATGAAATTGATATTGATATTGTTAAATGATTGTGTATTAAATTGTGAAAAGTTATTTGAGATAGTAAATTGATGAGAATTGTACGTGCTATGAATAATGTGTATATATATGTAATTAATATTGAAAGACTTATGGTTATTATCGGTATATATATATCCTAAATACTCGATAATGATAATTAATTGATAAATATTGAAACGTGTTTTGGAAATGGTATTTATTTAATATATTGAAAAGTGACGTGTAAAATATGTGATTATCTTTAATATGTTGATACAAGAAAATTATGTATATGGTGATGAGTAATAAACCCAAGTATGATATGTCAAGAAGATAAGTTTGTCAATATTGAATTTATATGTACTATGTGCAAGTATACTAACTATTGTCGTTGCTTAATGATTAGGCAAGTGCCAAGCTATTGATTGAATAGTAGTATGTGTATTTATTTGAAGCACTGAAAAGGTAAGTATTTAAGTAAAAGTGAGTTAGTGCTCATGAAAGAATGGTAAGGCTTAAATTATGAAATTTCTTATGAAATGATTTATTATGTGTCCAATATGAAAAGGGCTTGGTTAAATGCATTAACTTGTAACTATGGCTGAATGACATGTACATGAAATAAGTCTAGAAGAGTTAAAGTTATATAAAATTTTACTAAGCTTGAGGGTATATGTCTATGAGTGATACTATGGATTAGTTCACCTTGTGAATTAGTGAGAACAGTTTATAAGTATTATAGTAACAATAATGGGTTATTTTTTATATGTAAAGTTTTATAATTGAAATAAATTAGTATGATTAAAGATTATATGAGCTTACTAGGCATTCATTGCTTACATGTTTGTTTTATTTATTATCTTACAGATTATCGGAAGCTCAAACGGGTTGGAAGCTTATCGAAGCCATATCATACTATCCATTGGGTCTATTGGTAATTATGAATTATTTGATTCTGGTTATAATAGCATGTATAGGTTATTTTGATTAAATGTTAGTCTATAGGTGTTATGTAGATATTAGTCATTTATTTGGTTTGCGTTTTGGTATTGTGGTATTTGCATGATTTGCCTTATAATGTTGATGTGATTGAATGATGAGAGGTAAAATAGTAGTCGAATATGCATAAGAGGTGCCTAAAAGTATAATGATTATGTATGTCTAAATAAAAGTTAATACAAAGAATCATGAAAGAGTAAAATTAGCATTAAAATAGTTTTTAGACAACAGAAATGGTTCAACTTTGAAAAATCACAAAAAATTGTCGAAATCGAATTAGAGGTTTAATAAAGCATTAAATTAAATTTTATTGAGTCTTGTTTTTCGTAGAAGAAATGTTGTAAGCAACGGAATTGTAAATTATGAGATATAATAAATTTTGTGAGACAATGTCAGAATGATTTCGGGTTTCCCTGTTCTGACTTTGGAAAATCATCAAAAATTTAAAAAAATAATTAGAGGTTTAAATTTATATGTTTAAATTCTTAATGAGTCTATTTTCAATAGAAGCAAACAGAAACATCATCAAATCTCGTACTAAGAGATAATTAATTTTTAGTGAAGAAAGGTCGAAACTATCAAACAGTAGAACAGTGATAAATTTGAAGATTTTACTGTACTTATTGGCCAACTTATAAATTCTGAAATTTTTATGGTAGGAAGATATTTAAGTCTAGTTTCAAAATATTAAGCGGATCTTAATTTAGAATTCTGTAGCTCTAGATATAAATAATTTAGTGACTACGACTCAAGTGACAGCTTTGATATGAACATAAGTAAATAGTGGAATTATCTGTAATTTTCCTATAAACTTTGGTAACATCCTATAACCTTATTCCGGCGACGGATGTGGGTTAGGGGTGTTACATGAATAGTCAAGCTTAACAAATTAAGTATTCATCAACTACTCAAACAAGACACTTCTATCATCTTAACATTTCAAACTTAACCAAAACATGCCGTATATCAAATTCCTAATCACCTAGCCAATGTCTCATTGGCACCATTTCACAGTAATGTTATAAGCATAACAAACCAATCAACTAATTTGGTACAAATCTATACCATTCTTATCACATTATTCCAACTCTTTTCCCCATCAAATTAACCATTAGAGATTTACAAATATAACATATCACAATGCTGACAAACATACTTCAAACATCATAATAAAACATCCAAAAACCGATCACGTTCTTAGTTCAAAGATATGAATACCTCAATTACTTAACATATACAATTCAAGCTCTAAATACATATCATATATAAATCCAAAATAGGCATATTATATAGACCATATCATCACCATTCAAAAATAAACACATTTTCACATCAAAACCTATACACATGCCACATAATCGGGCCTGGAACGGATTAAAAATCTATTGAGACAGAAGTTGGATAGTGTGAGCCTTGGAGATGATTCGGTAAACACGTTCCGCAAAGTGCTAACTACAGAAAACAAAAAATGAAACAGAGTAAGCATTAAATATGCTTAGTAAGTTCATAGGTTCAAAACAATGTAACTTACCTTGATTCTCATATTACAAACAAAGTAATTAACTAAGCATTTTCCTTGTTACCACAATTCATAACAATAGTGAGAACATCATAAGTAAGTCTCAAAGCAATTCTATTTATACAATGTCATTCAACTCAATTTAATGTCATTTAATCAATATCATCAAATATTTATATTCTTAAGTAAGATTATTCAATCATCATATAACATATCAATTCGGAACACATATCATCATTTCAGTCATTTAACACTTTCAATTTATACAATTCAATCCAAATCAATAATCTTCCATCGAAACCTTTGAACAGAAACAACATTTCCAACATTTCCAATTTCAAATAACCAATTCCAATCATAATGCACAATATCAAACAATCAGTTTCTTTTAACTGTAACCATTTAGCTCAATGAGATATAATGAATATATATGGAACGCGCGTAACCACCCAAAACATACTTGATTGCTCAAACGAGCTATACCATCCATATACACACCTGGGCACTGAGTGTCAAGCCTGTAGGTTATACATCCCTCCAAAACACACCTAAATCTCCATAGAGATAAACTCAATAATCTGCAACAAATGTTGGATTCCGGTACCATCAGTGGATTTTTCATACATCTATATCACATCTCATATAAATCCTGTACAACACACGAATAACCTTATTAGCATGCCATTTGTATCCTATCCTATCATTCATTCAAGCACGATTTACACATCAATATCATTTATTACAATTTATTCCATTCCTCAAACTTTGTACAGTTCCAACAACAATTCAAAATATAATCACATATCATCAATTTAGTCTACTTGATGTCAAAATAATATATATACACCTTTTAATAATATAACATCACCATGTATATATCATACACTCGTGTAATAAAATTTACATTCAATCAACATTGTATATCTATCTGCATTTTTCACAAATCTCACATTTTCTATTATAATCATATTTATGCCATAAGTTATTGAAATTATATTTATATATAATTAATAAATACAATCACACAAATCAAGCATAATAAAAAAAAAAGTTCCATATGAACTTACCTGGAAAACGATAACTACAAAGTGTTAGAGACTAATATGCAATTTCTCCTATTTCTTGATTAACTTCCGATTGATTTAAATCCCGATCTATGATAATTCATTACCAATTATCAGTGCCAATTACCTTATAACATCATATTCAATGCATGTGAGAACTTAATTTCATTTTACATAATTTCTCTAAATTTTTACATTTTATTCAAGTTAGTCAGAAAAATCAAAGCTATCATAATTTTCACATTTAAGCCACGTTTTTCATTTTGATTTCAATTTCATCCCTGTACAACCCTATAAATTCAAAAATTACAGAAATTTCATGTCCACAATTTAGTCCCTGTTTCATCTCCAAGCTTAACCACTAACATAATTGCATCAAAAACTCCAAAATTCATAAATGCATGGTAACATTTAAGATCTTCAAAAATTTTGAAAATGAAGGTATACAAAGCAACCTCTTAAAATTAGCAATTACAAAGTAACAAAAGTAATATGCTAATAAAGTCCAATAAAACACGATTTGATGGAGATTCAGTTCTCAAGGTAAATAACAACTCGATAAATGATTCTTCATAATCCAAGGATGGTAATTGTTCAATCTAATCCAATCCAATCTTCACTAGGCAACAAATTGGTTTCCATAGTTAGGCTTTCATATCTTCAAAATAGCAACATAATTACCAGCCAAAAGATTTTATTTTAATAAATTGCCAACACTGTCGCAGGGATGGACGATTGTGGGCACTACCAAGTGCCACTCAAATGTTTCTTTACTACTTGCCTCGTCAAATTGTTATCAATTTTTTTGGAATGTAAAGAAATTTAATGATTTGTTAGTAGGTTACATGAGCCACATATAGCAATATTATGATTAAAATGATTGCAGACCTTATTATATAATAAATAAATTTAATGATGTGTTAGTTACATATGCCATTTGATTAAATACACGTTCATCTATATAAAAAATAACTTGGAGGATATGCTCATCTTCCCTGCAAAGTGGATCCTTCCTTCCACCAAATGTTGTCAAAAAAACTTTTAAGGGAGAAGATCTTAATGTGCCCTCACAAGTACATCATTATTGTAAAAATAGCCCAATGAAAATTAAGGAGTTATTTATTTTGAATAACATTTAAGATGTATTTGGTTTGTCGAATTTTAGATTACATTCTGTAATAGGATTACAAGAATGTAATACTATGGGTGTAATGTGAAATTACCTTGTTTGGTTCATTTGGCTGGAATATAAAATTCAAGTGTTTGACTGACGAATCTAACATTACTTAGAAGCACATTTTACTCAATTGTTTTTTTTATAAAATTTGTTTTTTTAAACAAATTTAATTCCTTTAATATTTTTTAGTCTCAATTTTGCATAAATTATTACAATTTTACTTTTTATTATAAATTCTATATTAATAAGTAAATATACAATGTTGAAATAAATTTATAAATCGTAATTATAATAATTGTGAAAAGTGATTGCAATACTAACCATAATTATAAATATAACCATATATAATTAATATATTAATAAATAA
Organism: Gossypium arboreum; assembly: GCF_025698485.1. NCBI lineage: Eukaryota > Viridiplantae > Streptophyta > Magnoliopsida > Malvales > Malvaceae > Gossypium > Gossypium arboreum. The sequence continues at coordinate 3,222,472 of NC_069073.1, read as the reverse complement.
ATTATTAAATATAATATAATAATTATAATTGTAATGCATGACATTTACGGTTTCACTATTGAAAAAAGATATATATATATTTTAATTACTTTTAAATTTTATTTAAGAAAAACCATAAATTGATTAAAATAATAAAAACAATGGGTAAACTGGTCCAAAATTTAATATTAAGCCCGTAATCTAAGATAACTTAGGAATGGATAGTAAAATGAGTCATAATAATATTACACTCTATATTACGACATCTTAATACTCCGTAATATGAGATTATGAGATGCCTGAAATGTTGACAATCCAAATAGGTGAACCAAACACACCCCTAGTTATACTGCTTAGAGAAAAAATTGAGCTAACAAGATGGCCTTGTCAAGATAATAAGTGGCCTATAGGTGCCTAAGATGAGTTGGATAAATAATAATTGGTGAGTAGTAAGAACCTAAGGATTTTGTTCGTCAAATTCTTGATCGTTACAAAAGAAGACTTATAAATAAATGCAACGAAGGATTCTTATCTGTCAAGTTTTTTGTGCTCTTAGTTTAATAAATCTATCATATTTGATAAATTATTAAAATGGTCAAACTAATTATTCATGAAAATATACAAATGTCATTATCTTTAATCTAAAATGTTTTTAATGGTTTTGTATGCCAAGCAAATTATAACTTATTGATTATTTAAAGTTTAACTAATATTAAGTTGCACTAGATGAATTGGTTATAAAGCAAAAGGTAACTTATATTAGTAGGTAATCTAAATGGTCGATAGTCCATGAGTCAAACTGAGAAAATGATTCATGTTAGGACTATTATGTCTTGGCTATTGGAGTTGGATGACTCCTAGAAATAGAGATATAAATGTGTTTGTTTGGACTGATAATACATCAGACATGACCCAAGTTGAATTAATCCTAAAACCATTTATGAATTAACTCACTCGTAACGTTCATAGTGTAACTGCTAAATCTTGAGTAAATGAATTACCTCTCATGTACTTTGATATGATGAAAACTTGTGCTCTCAAAGTAGTGGGTCGAAAAACTGGTATGATGGGTACATAGCTTATGTATAATATGACTTCGCTTACAAGAGTGGAATTATAGCTTGATAAAAATAGTAAATGTTATCCTATCAATAGCGTCCTATGAATTATGAAATGGAACATAGTCATGGGTCATTTGCCTTAAACAAATGATTTTATCATTATCAATATGAGTAATGCTCGTTTTCATTGCAAAAGATACCATGATGACCATGAGATAAAAAAGATCAAATGAGGTGAACAAATTTAGCCTTAAGTGGTGTCGTATATCCTACGAGGATAACACGCATACTACAAGGTGATTGATCTAAAGCTTGAGGTAAATAGTTTTAGTAGTATATAATGTGGAGTTCAATCATGATATTTTTGTTGGATCAACTCTCTAAGTAAATAACAATGTAACTAATAGATTACGAGTCAGAACTTCATTACATTTTATTTTAACTCTAATTATATATGATCAATCGATGTCTCCACTAATTCAACATAACTCTTGATATATTGTGTTTAATATGAAAATTGTTTTGGAATCATAAACAATTGAATAAGAAAAATAGTTTATTGGATTTACTTATCGGAGTAATAAGTGTTTTTTCAATATAATGATGAGTTTGATATAAAATTAATTTAACGAGTTATAAATATTTATATGCTTAAATTGTTAAACAATAAAACTAAGTACAATTTGTTGAACGAGATGAACTAAGAGGTGCCTAGTTGATGAGAAATGGTATAGAAGAGAGAAGCTCCTAGTCCCATAATAATCAGCAGTGCTGCGCCCACATTCACCATCAAATTCACATCCGGAGAGGAAGGTTGCAGATTGTTTTGGGGCATGGATGACGTGGACGAATATTCCTTGCCATTCTTATTGCTTTCATCTGCTGCTCTCTTGTTGGCATCATCAGTCTGATTTTTCTTTTCCAGATTGTTTTGGGGCATGGATGGCGTGGACGAATATTCCTTGCCATTCTCATTGCTTTCATCTGCTGCTCTCTTGTTGGCATCATCAGTCTGATTTTTCTTTTCCAGATTGTTTTGGGGCATGGATGGCGTGGACGAATATTCCTTGCCATTCTCATTGCTTTCATCTGCTGCTTTCTTGTTGGCATCATCAGTTTGATCTTTCTTTTCCTCTTCATCACTTTTGGCATTAACCCCTGTCTGTTTATGTTGCTGTGGTAAAACCTTGGGGAATTTAAGGGAGAGAGTGCCTTTTCCAAATTCTTTGAGCATGTTAGACAAGTCGCAATCATCGGGAATGTTGAATGTTTCGTTTACAGGGAGCAATCTGTTGTTGGGAAGCCGACGCTTCCCTTCAACCTTTACCCTTCGTTCTGAGTACTCCGGGCTTATTGTTAATTGCTCCATTGTAAACCCTGCTTCACCATTAATTTTAATGCATAATCACATCATTTTTCATTACTCAATCTTTAGTTTAAAACTAAATTTTAATATTATGAAACAAAATTAATACAAATTTCAAATAAATTAGGTGACTACTAATGCTACTTAATATTATTGTTATTATTATTATTATCAATTTTCAAGATAAATTGCCAAAATAGTCATTTTTGTTTGTCTCAAGTTACATATTAGTCACTTATGTTTGAAATGTTACATTTTAGTCACCTACGTTATTGTTTTGTAACATTTTAGTCACTGAGCGTTAATTGTCGTCAACAGTGTAACGAAAAGCTGACATGACACGTTAAATCATCATTTCAAATGAATTTTTTAGGTTAAATTTTAGCTCCAAATGAAAAAAATATAGGAAACAATTGTATAATTTAACCTAAAATTTTTGTTTGAAATGATGATTTAACATGCCACGTCAACTTATCGTTGCACCGTTAACGACAATTAACGGCTCAGTGACTAAAATGTTATAACAAGTTAATGTAAGTGACGAAAATATAATATTTCAAACATAAATAACTAAATGTAACTTGAGGTAGATAAAAGTGACTATTTTAATAGTTAACTTTAATTTTAGTTCATTTAAAACTTAGTTCAATAATAATTAATTGTAATATGTTTAACAAAATAGGAAATTAATTTGTCTAAATGCTAGCAAAATAATCTTCACTATATGTATAATAAATCACATTGGGAAATAATTGTATAAAACAATGACATTACGTCATCTCAGATCAATTTTCTAATAGTTTAATGCCACATCAAGATATCAAATCTTGAAAAAATTAAATCTATATGAAAATCCTAAAATTCATGATGAAATTACTGATATGACATTAAATTATAGAAAAAGAAAATATCTCTATTTTATATTATCATTTCTCAATTTAAAATGCTAATAAATCGCTCATAACGATAATTTGTCTAAATCCTAGAATTATTATACCTATAATAAATCATTTATGTATTAATAATTAAAAATATGCCACTTATCATTCAATATAGTATGCCAAAACTTTAAAAAAATATATATATATATATATATATACTTAAAAACTTAAACTGAAAAGATAAATGTTGTTAAGATTGGTATATGTATTGTTGTCAATTCAGAGGACGTGGGCTCAAGTGCATTGAAACGCATTATTTTCCTATTTATGGGTTGAGTAGGGTATGAGTAGTTTTAGTTATTAGGTCAAAAATAACATATATAGTCGAATCTATAATGAATTTGGTTATCAATGTAATAATATGGAAATTTTTATTTATTACATATGATTACAATAATTAAATATTATCGATTGAATTAACTTTAATCCTTAAATAAAATAAACATATTTTATCAATAATATCGATATCGATTGAGTAAATATTTAATCGGTTTTAAGTAAAAATGTTAAATAAATTATTTGATATTTAAAAAAAAAAAGATAAAGCCTTTAAAAAAAAAGGAATATGAATTAGAAATAAAGAGAAAATGTTAAAAAAGAAGAAATACCAGGAAGATAAAGCAACAAGACGGTAGCTTCATTTTCATGAACCCATTCTGATTTGGGTTTGAAAGTAAGAGACTGTGAAGGTAACTGCTGAGGACGGGCGGCCGCTGAAATCCCAGTAGATGTTGAAGATTGAGAAGGTTGCTGCTGAGGAAGGGCGGCCGCTGAAACCCCACTAGTTGTTGACCTCATCATGCTGGACCGATCCTGCCAAAAACTATACACTTTTTCTGTTTCATTTGCTCTATCAAATTTATATCTAACTTTTCCTATGCATATGTATGAAATTGGAATTTTGGAATTGGATTGTTAACTATATTAAGCAATTCCTTTTTTGCTTCTCCTGCTTTTCCAACGTTTATATGTATATATATAGGTTAGTCATGGAGGAGGTATAACTTGTTAAAGAGGAAACACCCTCTTTTTGGCTTTTATACATGAAGAAGGGATCAATTACCTATTTTATATGATTTTTATTTGTTTCATCCATTCTCTCTCTCTCTCTTTTTATAAACAAAAAGTTTTAATAAAAAAATTCAACAGTTATATTTATAAAAATATATTTAAATTGAAGATTTTATTAAATGATGGGAGCGGATTGTGGAGATAAATATAACCCTTGCCACCTCCCTTATAACATGTCTGTTAAATTCTGTAAATCCTGACTAAGATGTAGTTAACATGAACTGATTTTACTGAGCTCCTTACCTAAATTTGTAGATCCTCCATCTCCCATATGACAAATCCTCCTGATTAAAATGTAGTGAACTTCAAAGTGATTTCTTTGATTTTGCTACCATATCCTGTAAATCCTCCTGATAGTAACCATTTTTTTACCCTTCCAAGTTGTTTCTACTGTCGATTTCATGCATAAAACTCTCTTATAGTAATCACTCTTAAAGAAGGTAAAGGAAATTTGTTCCTGCACTGAACTTTCTCTTACATTTCGACCCACCAGGTTGCTTTCTTTTACCTTTGAACTCTTAAATGAGTGAGGTAGCAAAAAAAACTGGGAAAACTTTCTTCATAAATTGAATAAAGCTTGTTATCATTGTCGAAACCATTTTTTTGAAAAAAACTGGGAATCGACTTTGGTTTTGAAAGTGAAAATTAAAACGGGAGTCGCCACCGATCCTTATTGGGTGTGATCGGGTCACCCTTATTTTAATAAAACATTTTAATTTATTAAAATGACATTTTAGTCTACAAAATTTGAGACAACGGGTTCGGGAGTCGATTACGTACGAGAAAGGATTAGCACCCTCGTAACGCCCAAAATTGGTACCTAATTGATTAATTAATGTCTTAATATCGAAAATTAAAAAATATTTAAAATAAATTTTGAAATACGATCCCTTTTTATGAATGTTTAAATAACTTGAAGTGGATATTAAGATTCTCTTATTTCGAAGGAGTAAAATATCACATCCAACACGTAGGACACGACATTTCCAACCATCGATACCCCAAATCATCTCATGATTTTCAAAACTCATGCATTGAAATTTTAAAAAGGATATCCGTTTATTTGGTCAAATGATAAATCGAAACCCAACACGTAGGGCACGATTTCTCGAAATTTCAAAACACGAAATATTGCCTTATTTGCAAAAAAATCTTATCTCGAGGTAATAAGATATTATATCCAGTAAGTTAGGACACAACACCTCAAATCTCAGAGAGTAAGTATTTTATTTAAAACTCGTATTATGATTTAAAAGAATATGCTGTTATTTAGGTTAAACGAGAAAAAATCGAAACCCAGTAAGTTAGAGCACGATTTCTCGAATTTCCAAATACAGAATATTGCTTTACTTTAGAAAGCACAATTTTATGTGTCGGGTAAAAAAAATTAATGTAATTATAATTTTTATGGTAAAATGAGAAAACAAATTGCAGTATCGATGTACGTAATAAAATAATAACGAAGATGATATAAATACACTAATATTAATGAATAACATAAACTTGCGGTATATAGAGACATATATGAATAAATGAATAGATATATAGTAAGATGAGAATAAAACAAAATAAAAATAAATACAATGATACATGAAATAACAAAGAAAATTCTAGTGAAAACTTAATTTTTAAATTGAGGATAAGCAAATAAACATATGAATAAAGAAGCATCAAGTGAATTTATTTTTTATATTTTTTAAAATAATAATAATAATAATAACGATGATAATAAAAATAATGCAAATAAGTATTATGTAAAATATGCACACAAATTTGTAATTTAAATAAAAATGATAAAATAACAATAATAGTAAAATATAAATAAGTATTGTATGAAACAAAATAATGATACAAAGTAACAAAGAATTCAAAGTTTGAAATTATATAAAGGTATAAACGAATAAATAATAAAATGCTGAAATGGAATCAATGTATTATATATAAAAGAAATACGTAAATGTGAGAGCAAAAAGAAAAAAACTATAATAATAGTAGTAGTAGCTATGATAAAAGCAATAATAATACTAAATATAACAATAATAATGTTATCAATAAAAATAATAGTACAAAAATAAGAATAATAGCAGTGATAATAAAAAATAGTTTAATATAAATAATATATATATATATATTTACATATAATAAAATAAAATGTATAAAAGAGTTTAAATGAAAATTTATATATAAATATAATACAAAGTAAAATTTTAAGATAAAAATTTAAAATAAGTAATATATAGAAAGTTCAAAACAAATAACAATAAATTAATTTAAAATCATTAACATATAAAAGATATATACAAAAGTTTAATATAAATAACATATGAAAATTTAAAATTAATAATAGTAGAAATGTTTATAACAAATAATAAAGAGAATTTAACATAATTATCATATAAAACGATACTACTAGATAATATGATAGAATATTGAGATAAATAATATATACGTATATATACATAATAACTTAAAATACAAAGATGTATATAAAAATTTTAAAATGAATAATACGTATAAAAATTTAAAAGAAATAACATATGTGAAATATTTAAAGTTGACGATAATATAAAATATATGAAAAAAGTGATGAATAAATGAATGATTATAAAAAGTGACAAGTAATAAGGTGATAGTAATGAAATAAAAGAATGGAGGAACAATTAACAATTGAGTACAAAATCAACATAAATATATAAACGAATAAAATATACAAACAAATAAATAAATGAATGAACCAATGAATTAAAATAAAATAAAATAAAAGGCTAATTGATTGAAATTTAAATCGAATTAAAGAAAAAAAACAAAAGGGTTGAAATGAAATATGCAAAGGAAATGGAGGGTTAATTAGGAAAATACCCCCCAATCCTCAAGCATATAAAATCCTCTTTAACAGATCAATCAACCCTTCCCTTTTTGATATTAACCCTAGCCGCTTTCATCCATTCAACCCAAAGAAGACAAATTCAAGTCGCCATGTAGCCACCGCAAACGGTGGCCACGGAAGGTGGTCCATTCGATTCTAACTCCGTTCGGACTTGCAATCAAGAATCTAATCTCTATGATAGCAAAGAATCAAAAGATAGTATCACCCTCTTTATTAGATTTGGTTTCAACAGAGAAGAAACTCCGATATATACCAACGGTCTACGATTCAGGTGAGTTACTCGCTTTTATCCTTTTCTTTTTTTTTTATAAATAGTCCAAAAAATGAAAAAGAAAGAAGAACCACACAAAAAAAAAAGTGAAATATTGGGTCAAATCGAAAAGAAGAAAAAAAAAGAACCGTCACCTCTTTGCTTTGAAAATTTTTGATTAATATTCTGCAACCCTTTTTTTTCTTTGTATTTCAGATTTCTTTTTTGTATCCAAAAATAAAACAAAAAAAACCCCTTTTCAAAGATGAGATTGTGGCTTTTAAAGCCATTTACAAGATTATTTACTCCTATTTTTTGTCGTTTTTCTTCCTCGTTTTTACTGCTTGCGTGCGAATCTTCTTTGCAGGTGATAGATGAGTGTCAGGCGCATGGAAGGCCGGCGGTTGGTGCCCCGAACGGTGGTGGTGGCGCGCGTGATGGCTAAGGCTAAGGGGAGTGGCGGCTGAAAACTTGGTGACTAGGGTTTTTTTGGCTGCTGAAAATGTTTAGTTTGTTGGGCTAGGTGGGCTTTAGGTTTTTTATTATCTAGGTCATTTGATGTGGATTGGGCCTGCTGTTTGGGTTCTGTAATTGTTTTATTTGGTTTTGGGCCGGGCATAATTTAGGCTATACAATCATAATTCTTATATTGGTAGAATCCATTGCATAGCTGACTTCCAAGATGGTAGATTTCATTGGGGGGGGGGTGACCATTTGATAGTGATTAGTTAGTGACAAAAGTGTAACCAAAATTTCAACTTAGCACTGAATGTTTAAAAATTCACAATTTAGTACTTGAAAGTTGGCGTCCATCTATTTGCTCTCAAGACTAGAATGTTAGTCAAATGAGTGATGTGTTGCTCGAAATATGAGATTATGAGATGCTCGGAATATTGATAATCCAAATACTATAATCTCATTCCGAAACGTAACATTATGAGTGAACCAAACACCTCCTAAATATATTGCTTAAAGAAAAAAATTGAGCTAACAATATGGCCTCATCAAGGTGACTTACAGATGTCTAAGATGAGTTGGATAAATAATAATTCGTGAGTAGTAAGAACCTAATGGTTTTATTCGCCAAATTCTTGACCTTCACAAAAGAAGATTTATAAATAAACGCAAGAAAGATCTTTATCTATTAGGTTTTGTGTGCTCTTAGTTTACTAAATCATCATATTTGAGAAATTATCAAAATGGTCAAATTAATTATTCAAGAAAATATACAAATGTCATTTATTATCTTTATGCTAAAATGTTTTTAATGGTTTTGCATGTCAAGCAAATGGTTAAGCAAATTTGACTTATTGATTATTTAAAGTTTAACTATTATTAAGTTGCATTATATGAATTGGTTGTAATGCAAAAGGTAACTTATATTAGTAAGGTAATCTAAATGGTTGATAGTTCATGGGTCAAACTAAGCAAATAATTCATGTTAGGACTATTATGTTATTTATAAGTTCAATTGGTGAGATAGTTTGCCACTGCTATCAGAGCTGGATGACTTAGAAATAAAGATATAAATATGTTTGCTTGGATTGAAAACACATTCGACAAGACCCAAGTTAAATTAATCCTAAAACCATTTATGAATTAACTTACTTGTGAAATTCATAGTGTAACTTACCTAAATCTTGAGTAAGCGAATTACTATATGTGCATGACTCTCATGTATTTTGATATGCTGAAAACTTGTGCTCTCAAGGTAGTGGGTCAAAAATTGGTATGTTGGGTACATACCTTTTGTATAATATGACTTCGATTACAATAGTGGAATTCAGGGGCGAAGCTAAAATTTTTTTTAGGGGGCTGAAATTAATTTTTAATTTTTAATAGCATATATCTTCATAAATTTTAAAAGATTAAATCAAATTGAGAAGTCACATAGAAAACGTAACATAAATTTTATTTCGTATTTTACACAGTAATTTATAAAATCCTCACCTAATTGATAAGTTGCAATTAATTTTTTTTTTATTTTCTCTCAATTGCAATGAAAACAAAAATCATCAACTAATTAAGGGGTTGATTATATTACATATTCGGTCTGTTTGTCATGTACAAAAGATTGTATGAAATAATGACACCACGTCATCCGTTTCCTTTTTCAATAGTTTAATGTCATATGAGTATTTTTATTTTGAAAAAAATTAAATCCTAAATTTAGAATGAAATTTGTCGATATAGCATTAAATTATTGAAAATTGATAATATCATTATTTTTACAATTCTTTCCCTATTTACTACTTTTCCTATAACTTCACTGCAATAAAATAAAGAATAGAATAGTTTTAATTGTTGTCAATTATGTTATCATAATATGATTCAATGATAATTTTTAGAACAAAATTCATAATCTTAGAATAATCAAAAATAAATTGTTAACACGTCAATATTATTTTCAATAATTTTGCTAACCGTTGTTATAAGTTTATAAAGTGAGAACACATTAGGGTGCTTAGACAAGTGAAATCCATGTCAAACTGAAAATGTTGTGCATGGTCTCATGACTTAGGATATATAGGTCATTGATGGGGAGCATGTTATCACTTAAGCTAAACTAATATGTGATAAGTCATCAAGTCAGGTTCAAAATTTTCAACCTGTCATGGTTCAGTCTCTTGAAGTACTCTAAAATACTTTTGACTTTGTAAATCTGTTAAGAGTCTCAGCAAAATCAAAAAATAAAACGTGACGTGTTGCGGTTCATTGATCATTTGACGAGGTTACTATGCACAAGAAGTGCTGATATTCCTGGTGGAAATGAAGAAAAGAGGCCTGAATTGATCTCAGTGGTATCTCATGACAAGAAAGAACTTCCAAAGACCCCAGTTAGTGACTGAGAACCATCGTATTTCAACACCTGTTGTCAGCTCAAGAAAAGCTTTCTTTCCTTCAATTTACTTTTGGGCTAACATATCTTCAAATGATTTTTACTAGTCTGTATAATTTTAATTTCATAGATTGAAAAAAGAAGAAAAACACTTTTATGGTTCTGCAGGTCAATGAAGATGTTGTTGCTTCACCTGCTGAGCTTGCAAAAGCTTACATGGATAGTAGGACGCCAAAAGAATCTGTATCAAGGCCTGGACTACAAAATCAAGTGCCTAGGGGAGATTTAACTTGTTCAAGCAATAAAAGTTTCCCTTCTATGTCTTCCACAATGTCACTTTGTGCCAAGATCTTCCGGTCTTGTTGGTAATCTTGGAAACAGTTTTGTGACCCCCAAGATTAAGGGGCAGGTCTGCAATATACAGCATGGCACGGACACCTTTTTCCAGGGTTAATTCATCAACTCCCCTCAAGGTTGATATGCTTTGCTATCTTTCCTCTTCTTTAATTGCTTGTTTGTCATTTGTCTAATCCGAGTATTTGGCTTATTCTTTGAGAGTTCTTGCACTGCAAGTGATGCTTTTGGTGGACCTTCATCATCATCTCAGGGTGCTTGGGAGCAAAAGAGAATTTCTGGCTCTACACAAGGGTTACTTATTCATGATCTTTGTATTTCTCCCTTTGAGGGTGTTTTTTCCTCTTTCTGTCTAGAGAGTACCATTCAGTGGATATTTTCTTTTCTTAGCAGGTTTTAAAGCGCAGGAGTTCAGTATTAGACAATGATATAGGATCAGTTGATCAGCATGATATAGGTTTTAAAGCGCATGATATTGGATAGAGGAGGGATATCCATAAGCTTTACTTTTGGATGCTTGGGACCAAAACAGAATTTCTGGCTCTTCACAAGGGTTACTTATTCAGGATCTTTGTATTTCTTCCTTTGAGGGTGTTTTTTCCTCTTTCTGTCTAGAGAGTACCATTCAGTGGATATTTTCTTTTCTTAGCAGGTTTTAAAGCGCAGGAGTTCAGTATTAGACAATGATATAGGATCAGTTGATCAGCATGATATAGGTTTTAAAGCGCATGATATTGGATTGAGGAGGGATATCCATAAGCTTCACTTTTGGATCAGTTGGTTGTCCATGACATAGCTAACAATCCCCCTTTCTTTCTTTAATGCTTTGTTGCCTTACTATTTGTCAGATAAAACTGCCAATATTGCTAACATTCCCCCTTTCTTTCTTTCAGCTGTGCTACTACTGCTCCTGGTACAACCAATTATTTGTCAGATAAAACTGATAAGCAGAGCAATCTGAATGGCATCTTCTGTAGGACACCTGAAGCTGCAATGACCTTTTCTGTAGCAACTTCAATATCAGCTGGAAGTAAGTTCAAGTTTGGTGCGTCAGCAGATGGTTCTACCTTTAATAATGGGTCTTGTGCTTCTAGTCCTTTCTCGTTCTCTTCTCTGGAGCCTTCTCTAGTCCCGAGTAATTGTCAAAGTTCCTCCAGTGCAACTGCCACCAAAAATGACTCTTCTGCTGCTACCATCACCTCCGCAAGTGCAACTGCGAATGCCAGCAACAGCTTTACCAGCAGCCTTTCTGTGGAGGCTTCAATCCCTTCCTTTACAGGTGAACCTGTTTTCAAGTTTTCATCCTCTGGGGACCCATCAACCTCAGTTTCAACATTATCAGCAACTTCAGGGGAAGCAACTGAATCTAAGACACAGAATACAAAAACTTGGCAATGTAGGTATCTTTCCTTTTGGTAGTACATCTGCTTTTACTGGCTCTGGAAGTAGTATTTTTGGTGGTACAAGTGCTGCAAGCAGCTCTGCCGGTACAACAGCTGAAGTCGCAAGCTCTGGAAATAGCAGTTCCAGTGGTGTATCTTCCACTATTACGAACTCTGGAAATGGCTTTTTCAGCAGCACATTTTCCCCAGTGACAAGCACAAGCAATGGTATCTTCGGTGGTACATCTGTAGGTACAAGCACAGGCAATGGTATCTTTGGTGGTACATCTGCAACTACAAGCACGGCCACTGGTTTATTTGGCGGTACATCTGCAACTACAAGCACTGGCATGGCATCTCTGGTGGTACATCTGCAACAAGCACAGGTAGTAGTATTTTTGGTGGTACGTCTTTGCCAGTATCTGGTACAGGAAGTAGTATTTTTGCCGCTAAAGCTGCAGTCACGATCACTGGAAGCAACATCTTTGGATTCAGTGCTCCAGCTACATCCACATCTGCTTCACAATCTCAGGGTTTAAATCCTTTCAATGCTGTAAATACCCAAGCATCTGCTACAGGAACTGGCATTGGTACCTCAACTCAGAGCACGCCCATTCAGTTCTCCTCATCCGCATCATCTCCATCCTTTGGATTGACTGGGAATGCAACCTTTTCCTCTGGCAGTTCGATTTTTGGGTCTTCGGCATCTGTAGCTAAGCCTTTTAGTTCAGGTTCAAGTTTTGGAATAAGTTCTTCCTCTTCAGAAACCAACTCTCTAAGCTCTAGCAGTGGCATTGGTGATGGTGCATTTGGATCCACTTGGCAAGCTCCCAAGACACCCACATTTGGTTCATCATCAGGCTTTTCCTTTGGATCATCAACTTCTGTTAGTGCTCCTAGCGGTGCATCTACTCTTTGGCTCATCCACCGGTGCCTCTTCAAGTTTTATATTTTCATTCACCTCCGCTGCAGCTGCCACTCCGTCACAGCCTGTGTTTGGTAAGACGAGTCCTGGCTTGGTCTTTGGGTCAACGCGCTCTAGTAATAATGATCAAAAGGAAGATAGTATGGTGGAGGACACATTTCAGGCTTCACCGGCTGTTGTGACATTTAGTCAACAGCCAATCTCACCACCCGCTTCTGGGTTCGTTTTTGGTGCATCAAACCCACCGGCAGCAGGTTCTGTCCCATTTGGAACCCTACCAAGCATGGCCGCACCACAGAATCCATCTCCATTTCTGGCTTCTGGTAGTCTTGAATTTGGTGGTGGAGAGAGCTTCTCATTGGGCACCAGTGGTGGTGACAAGTCTGCCAGAAAATATGTGAAGGTCCGCAAACAGCGGAAGAAGTAAAAAGGTTTAATTACTTCGAGGCAACTCTTTCATGCGAGAGACTGAAGTGATTGATTGAATAATTATTGTGGCAGATTAGAGGAGCTGCTGATTGTTGCTGTATGTTGTAGCCATCAGAATGTCATTGATGCCGGCACAAATGTGAGGAGCTGTTAAAAATGTTGCTGTTATTTCATCATTTCTATGGGCTGCTGGCAGAAGTTGGTCGCAATTTTGTATGTTCTTCCTGATAAAAAATTGAGACAACATTTGGAACTGTACTATTAGTATTAGTTAGCTGATAAATTTTCTGGTTTGAGCTATTGTGCTTTTGGCCTTGTTCTGTGTACCCTTATATGTAACATAAATCGATGGTAAAAAGAATCAAAGACTATGGAAATGGTTATGAAGTTCATTTTAGGGATAATCTCTTTTCTTCTTCTTTTAAAGGGTTTGTAGAATCATAGTTTGTTGAGCTCAAGTATTCTATCATAAATTATAACAGGCAGCGGCGATTAGAAAATCCTTTGGGACCATTCTTCTCTTTGACATTCATTCTAGGTGGTTCCATGGTTTTGCAAGTAGATACTGGAAAAGCATTCTGAGTTTCACCTTTAAAATGAAGCTATTAAAATGAGCATCACTAAGGAAGATGTTGTGTGGAATTGCTTCTAGGTAAAAGTTTACAATTGGGCAAAGAAAATATTCAAGAAACCATTGTTGGTAAGATAAGGTTCACATAGTTTATCCTCCTTTCCAAATTGTGAACGAATGAAGGCAAGGGATGTCCCCAATTTCGGTTCCTCCCTCACTCAAGTCCACCCAAGGCATCAGAATATTCTCCCCTCGTCATTACCGTAACTGCGGTGCAACAAGAGGGAAAGATGGCTTTCGTAGCCATTGACACCCACCATTCGACTCTTGCTTCACATCTAGCAAAGGAGTCTTCATTAAATTTCGATTTAGCTTATAAAAATCATCCTATTTGCTTTGTGTTTACAATACTAATGATGCTTTAATTGTCTTTGTATCCTTAACTATCCATTCACTCCAAGGGTATTATTGCTCATGAAATCCCTCTATTCTTACATTCCCATTCAGTAGTTTATCACCAAAGACTAAATGGGACTTTTGGCATCTAATTGCAATGCCACCGATTGAGAAAAGGTGTCCTGTAAAATCTTCATTTTTTTTATTAATCAAGCTTGTAAACATTCCCTCTGACCATGTCAGCATCGGTAGAAAGAGAAGTAGTCTTCTCAGACTACCATCACCATCACCATCATCTCTGGAGAAAGCCTATGCACTTCTCTAGCTTTGAAGGTGAAGCATTGAACCAGAAAACTTATATAGGTCCAGAGCCCCTCTATTAATAGCTCCATTTTAAAGGTGAAACTCAGAATGCTTTTCCAGTATCTACTTGCAAAGCCATGGAACCACCTAGGATGAATGTCAAAGAGAAGAATGGTCCCAAAGGGATTTCAAATTGCCTCTGCCTGTTATAATTTATAATAGAATACTTGAGCTCAACAAACTATAATTCTACAAACCCTTCAAAATAAGAAAAAAAGAGATCATCCCTAAAATGAAATTCATAACCATTTCCATAGTCTTCGATTCTTTTTTCCTTGGATTTATGTTACATATAAGGGTACGCAGAACAAGGCCAAAAGCACAATAGCTCAAACCAGAAAATCTATCAGCTAAGTAATATTAATAGTACAGTTCCAAATGTTGTCTCAATTTTTTATCAGGAAGAACATAAAAATTGCGACCAACTTCTGCCAGCAGCCCATAGAAATGATGAAATAACAGCAACATTTTTAACAGCACCTCACATTTGTGCCGGCATCAATGACATTCCGATGGCTACAACATACAGCGACAATCAGCAGCTCCTCTCATTTGCCACAATAATTATTCAATCAATCACTTAAGTCTCTCGCATGATAGAGTTGCCTCAAGTAATTAAAACTTTTTACTTCTTCCGCTGCTTGCGGACCTTCACATATTTTCTGGCAGACTTGTCAACACCACTGGTGCCCAAAGAAAAGCTCCCTCCACCACAAAATTCCAGACTACCAGAAGCCAGAAATGGAGATGGATTCTGTGGTGCGGCTATGCTTGGTTGGGTTCCAAATGGGACCGAACCTGCTGCTGGTGGGTTTGATGCACCAAAAACGAATCCAGAAACGGGTAGTGAGATTGGCTGTTGACTAAATGTCACAACAGCCGGTGAAGCCAACTGTGTCCTCCGCCATACTATCTTCCATTTGATCATTATTACTAGAGGGAGTTGACCCAAACACAAAGCCAGGAATCGTATTACCAAACACAGGCTGTGACGGAGTGGCAGCTGCAGCGGAAATGAATGAAAATATGGAACTTGAAGAGGCACCGGTGGATGAGCCAAAGAGAGTAGATGCACCGCTAGGAGCACTAAAAGAAGTTGATGATCCAAAGGAAAATCCTGATGATGAACGAAATGTAGGTGTATTGGGAGCTTGCCAAGTGGAACCAAATGCACCACCAGCAATGCCACTGCTAGAGCTCAGAGACTTGGTTTCTGAAGAGGAAGAACTTATTCCAAAACTTGAACCTGAACTAAAAGGTTTAGCTACAGATGCCGAAGACCCGAAAATCGAACTGCCAGAGGAAAAGGTTGCATTCCCACACAATTCAAAGGATGGAGATGATGCAGATGAGGAGAACTGAATGGGCGCGCTCTGAGTTGAGGTACCAATGCCAGTTCCTGCAGCAGATGCTTGGGTATTTACAGCATTGAAAGGATTTAAACCCTGAGACTGTGAAGTAGATGTGGATGTAGCTGGAGCACTGAATCCAACGATGTTTCTTCCAGTGGTCGTGACTGCAGCTTTAGTGGAAAAAAATAAGACTTCCTGTACCAGATACTGGCAAAGACGTACCACCAAAAATACTACTACCTGTGCTTGTTGCAGATGTACCACCAAAGATGACATTGCCTGTGCTTGTAGCTGCTGATGTACCACCAAATAAACCAGTGGCCGTGCTTGTAGTTGCAGATGTACCACCAAAGATACCATTGCCTGTGCTTGTACCTGCAGATGTACCACCGAAGATACCATTGCTTGTGCTTGTCACTGGGGAAAATGTGCTGCTGAAAAAGCCACTTCCAGAGTTCGTAACAGTGGAAGATATACCACTGGAACTGCTATTTCCAGAGTTTGCGACTTCAGCTGTTGTATCAGCAGAGCTGCTTGCAGCACTTTTACCACCAAAAATACTACTTCCAGAGCCAGTAAAAGCAGATGTACTACCAAAAGGAAAGATACCTACATTGCCAAGTTTTTGTATCCTGTGTCTTAGATTCAGTTGCTTCCCCTGAAGTTGCTGATAATGTTGAAACTGAAGTTGATGGGTCCCCAGAGGATGAAAACTTGAAAACAGGTGCACCTGTAAAGGAAGGGATTGAAGCCTCCACAGAGGGCGTGCTGGTAAAGCTGATGCTGGCATTCGCAGTTGCACTTGCAGAGGTGATGGTAGCAGCAGAAGTGTCATTTTTGGTGGCAGTTGCACTGGAGGAACTTTGACAATTACTTGGGACTAGAGAAGGCGCCGGAGAAGAGAACGAAAAAGGACTAGAAGCACAAGACCCATGATTAAAGGTAGAACCATCTGCTGACGTATCAAACTTGAACTTCCAGCTGAAATTGAGGTTGATATTGAAGTTGATGGGTGTTGCGAAGTTGACATAATGGCAAACTCAGAATGCAAATCTGCGAGTTCATTTAAGTTTACGAACTCTACACCTCATCCAAAGTTGCAAACTCATTCATTACTGCGAGCTCATTTGAAGATGTGAGTTCACCCAAAGAAGCGAGCTCATCAAAAGATGCGAACTCAACCCGTGAGGTAAATCATGTGCCACTGATTAATCTATGACCATTTTATGATCTTTAAATTATTAGATAATTAAAAAAATTATTAATAATTAAATGACTAGTAGTATAAATTATTCAAAAAAATTCAAACCCAAACTGACTGAAATCCATATACTTTGTGTGTATGCAGATGAGGTTTGATGGTGAAACAAGACCTACAGAAATCAATAGTATTGAGTTGCACTTCAATAGTGTCACTGGCATTCTCCTTCTAAGCATACCATCTATGGCAGGAGGTAATATATATAATTTTGATATCTCCATGTAGTCATGTTTTTTTTTTTTTTTCATATAATCTCGTGTTATAATTTTATTGTAATAGAACCAATTAAAAAAATGTTTTTTTTTAAATTATAAAATTCAGGTTTGATTTAGAGGCACACTTGATTCATGAAAATGCATATGGCAAGATTGCTGTAATAGGGATCATGTACAAGATTGAAAGACCAGATCCTTTCCTATTATCTGTAAGTAAAAACATTTATTTCTCGGACGTCAATGTTTTATACGGATAATCATATTCATAGAAATAAAATCAGAAATTATATGGTGGGGGCAAGATAAAATTGAAGTTTCTCGGGAGGTCAAAGGGATAATGAATTTCACGTCTAAACTTGACAATTTTTTTTAATTTAATTCCTGAATTTTTTTTTTGTCTATATTATTTTCGGCACTTGGTAGTTTTTCTTAATTTAGTCCATGAATTTGAATTTTGTTAAGGTATAATGTCGTGATGCTTTGAGATTATATCAGGTTATCACTTGATTTTTTTTTAAATAAAATTTCTTTATAATTTCTTTTGTAATTTTTTAGATTTCATATAATTTTTTAAAATTTAGGCGATAACATGACACAATCTCAATTACCACATCATCTCTCTTGAATAGAATCCAAGTTTACGGACTAAGTTGTGAAAAGTTTCCAAATTCCCGGACTAATATAGACAAAAAAAAAAAGGTCAAAGACCAAGTTGAAAAAATTTGTCAAATTCAAGAACTAAATGGTAGTTTATCCTGTTTTAAAATAATTTTTAAATTGAAAAAATAAATTTTCAAATGGCCAAAAAGAAAAAATCACATATGGCTAAAACAAAAAAATGTTAGAGAATGGCCCTCCATGCAACACAGGCACCAGCAAGCAAATCGAGCAACTCATGTCAAGCAAGAAGCTGTCAAGCCAAGTGTTGCAGCTGTTTTGTTTTGTTCATTTTGTAATTTTAGTTAATCTAATGTTGTCTAGTTCATTTTGAACTTAGTTTAGTTTGTATTTGATGTAATTTGATAGTGAAAGAGTTGATCACCAGCTTTGTTTAAGTGTGCAAGCATAATTCACCTAGTTCCAATGTATTAAGTGGAGTTAGGTAATATTTAGGCGATGTATTTGTTGATTTTGACAAGCCATTGTCTGGTATATGTAATGACTTTATGCCAATGTTCATTTTTCAATGAAATTTATCAGATTTCATTCATATATGCTCCATCATTTTTTTCTTGTTTTTCGATTCTGTTCTTGTTTCTAAGCAAATTTCTGCTTGTTTCTTCCACAAGCCACGAGCCTTGTTGCTCAAGACTTAGGTTCAGCTAAGTTGCTTTGTTTCTTAAACCCCAACAATTGGTATCTAGAGCCATTGTCTTAATGGACCTGTTGCATTTGAATCATAACTCGAATAGCTTCTTCATGTTTTTCTCCAGCAGCTCCACCAGTCTTCAATGGAGAAGGCTTTCATATATGGGTGGTTAAGATAAGAACTTACCTGCAGGCCTTTGATCTGTGGGAAGTTGTAAACACCGATGCTGAGCCAGCACCACTTAGAGCCAATCCCACAGTGGGTCAGATTAGACAACATGCTGATGAGAGGACCAAGAGGCACAAAGCCATGTCCTGCATTCAAAACTGTGTGTCAGATGTCATCTTCACAAGAATTATGGCTTGTGAGACACCAAAACAAGCCTGGGACAAGCTCAAAAAGGAGTTCCAAGGCACAGAGAGGACAAGGCAACAGCAGTTGTTGAATCTGAGAAGAGATTTTGAAAATTTGAAGATGAAGGAGGAAGATATAGTGAAGCAGTATTCAAATAGGATTATGGCTGTGGTGAACAACATAAGGTTGCTAGGATAATAGTTCAGTGAAGCAAGGATCGTGGGAAAGGTGCTCTTAACATTGCCTGAAAGATATAAGGCAAAAATCTTATCCCTTGAGGATTCGAGAGACTTAGCAAGCATCCCTTTAACTGAGCTTATTAATGCCCTCTATGCTCAGGAGAAAAGGAGAGCTAATAGGATGGAGGAACACCAAGAAGGTGCTTTTCAAGCCAAGGCCAAAGCTGCCTCAAGCACCACTGGCTATAAAGGTAAAAAAAACTTGGAAAACAGGCCTAAGTCTGATGCTGCAAGAAAAGGGGACCAACCCTACAGGCACTGTAAAAGGCCTGGTCATCCAGAAGAAAGATACTGGTTTAGACCAGATGCACAATGCCAAGATTGCAAGAAGATGAGGCATGTTGAAAGGGTTTGCAAAAACAAAGGCAGACCTACGCAGAATCAAGCACAACAGAAGAATGTTGAAGCTCGAGTGGCTGAAGAAAGTGGTGACCATGAGGAGTAGGTCTTTGCTGTGTCATGTTCAGCAGGGTACAAGAAGGCTTCAAATAGATGGCTCCTTGATAGTGGCTGTACCAATCACATGGCACCTGATACAAGAATCTTCAAGACATTAGACAGGAGCTACAAGGCTAAAGTGAAGGTTGGCAATGGTCAGTTTATTAAGGCTGAAGGTAAGGGAGATGTGCTGATATACACTCTTACAGGAAATAAGATCATTTCAAATGTGTTGCTAGTGCCTGAATTGATAGGAACCTTCTCAGCATTGCTCAATTTCTTGAGAAAGGCTATTCAGTTGTGGTCAAGGGCAAGGAGTGCCAAATTGCTGATCCAAATGGATCAAGCCTCATGTCAGTCAGTATGACTGATAAATGCCTTGAAGTTAACTGGCCAAGTGACTCACACTCAGCTTGTGTTGCCTCAACTGAAGAATCCAAGCTTTGGTATCAAAGGCTTGGTCATGCCAACTTCAGATCGATGGCTCATATGGTTAGTGAAGAATTGGTTGAAAATTTCACCAATACAGTTGAAAAGGAGAATGTTTGTGAGGTTTGTCAAATAGGTAAACAAGCAAGACAGCCATTTCCTGCAAAATCAACCTGGACAGCATCAGACAAGTTGCAGCTTGTGCACACTGATGTGTGTGGCCCCATGAAGACTGAATCACTCAATGGTAACATGTGCTTCATTCTTTTCATTGATGACTGTACCAGAATTGCTGGATTTTCTTCCTGAAATATAAGTCTGTGGTAGCTCAAGTATTCTTGAAGTTTAAAGCTGCAGCTGAAACAAAAACTGGATGCAAACTTAAGACCATCAAGTCAGACAATAGATGTAACACCCCTAACCCGTATCCATCGCCGGAACAGGGTCGTAAGGCATTACTGACTTAAAACACAATCTCAAATGAACACATGCATATATATGTATAATTATTCACAAACGTAAGTATCAAAGGTTAATTAAAATTATTTAAATAAATTAATACTACTTTTAAATTAAAACATTTCACCTCATGTATATGTGAACAGTCATATTATCCACATGAAAAAAAAAAACAAAATTAAATATAATTTATATATTGCATTATACCCATTCACCACTTGCATTTAATTGATAAGATTAAGTAACCATAGCATGTATATAATTAATAAGCACTTATTCTCATAAACACTTTACACATGTACTCAACATGCAAAACTTAAATAATATAGCAAGTCCAAGTGTTATTCACGTATATCATAGCTTAACACAACAATAAGTTTCGAAATTAATATCATGCACACTCCATTTTCTTTTATTCAATAACTTCATGATTTTCAATAGTTCACCGACTTCTATAATGAACCATTCAACCGTTTATGCATATCATCAATAGTTCAAATTTTATATTATGCATTCGTCCTTGACCTTGACATAATATAAACTAGACATTAAAAACATATATTTTATTCATTATGAATGCTTACAGCCTGCGCATTTACCCAAAAGTCAAAGCTAAAATTTTCATTAAAATTCTAAATTCACATTAATTAGCCAACTAGGTTATTCATGAACTATATATATATTATTAAGACAATACCGCACATAATATTTACAATCACATAATAATACACAATAAACATACATTATACCTTTACCCTTTCTTGGCTGAAACCTATTGTTTAAGAATCACATGCAAATCCAAACTTCCAACCTCAATTACTAATCAACAAGTTCATTAAACATTTGACTAAGGATATACAAGACCAAGTCTAACATAACACACAAGCTACTTTCAAAGCATATGACACTCATCACACATACTTTGCATTCAAAGCAAGCAATTTAATGATCGAGATTACTTAAAGCCTTACTTAACATAATCGAATACTAATATAATAACTTAGCCATTTTCGCATGACATTTATACATAACCAACTTTCACCACTTTCAAAACATGATCCAGCCTATACATGCCATAATTTAAGTTCAGTTTAAAGGTACCAAAGCTTTGGATAGTGTGACGAGCTTGGCTGACAATCCCCGAGCTTATAGCTTGACTCCAAAATCTATAAAATAGAGTAAACACAACACACGAAATAAGCTATCACAGCTTAGTAAGTTTTAAGCAAACAAACAATCAACTAAAATTAGTCAATATAACTAAACAAAACCAAATTATTTTATCATACCACATGTATATCCAATCATTTATAAATACATATATTCATACTAAGTATGTATTTAAACATATAATAAATATTTCTCTTTTATATTATCACCTTTACCGAATATTTATATCACCAAAATCCATATAAATTGACTTTTAATCTTCATAGCCGAATATATAATACATATTTAGTTCACATGCACAAACACAGAACTCATGTGATTTATTATACTTCCACTTGCATATATTAACCATATAACCGAATATGTACCTCATCACTTAATCACATACATGCAAGAACTATTACAACATGCTTACTAGTCAATCACAAATAAATATACATATCAAATACACATTTTTTTTTTCTTTCTAAATTTGTACTTACAAGATTTGTAACAAATAACCAAGGTGTTTACTTACCTTTGTTCAAATAAACAACAAATAAATTCTTACCTGATCTATAGTTTGTTTTACACATTCATTCTCATTATACCTCTGCCCGATAATCACACAAGTCGTACACTGCCAACGTCCCAGACGTGGTCTTACATTTAGTCATATACCGATGCCACTGTCCCAGACAAGGTCTTACTCGTAAACACATATCGGAACCACATATCGATGCCATGGTCTTACTCACACACATATATCGGAATCCTATGTCATGACATATGTATCCTAAATATTCCTAAGGTTCATATGGGGCTTTCGGACGTCATATCTCGGTCGAATTGAACTCGAAAGTGTGGTAGCCATATTTATCCATATTCGGCCATAGTACAATTAAATTCTAACATTCCATAACAGCATATAATTTACTAATAAACACGTCTATTTGCTTATAAACTTATCTCGGACGATACAAAACGGAATCGAGCAGCTAGTTGACAACTTTCGTTTTTCCCCTATCCAAATCCAATTTCTTTAGTTCTTGATCTAAAAATATTCAAATTAAGCTCATTCAAACATATTCTCATTCAATTTAGTCTAAAAACACATAAATAGGAAAATTACCATTTTACCCCTAATATTTACAATTTTTTCAATTTAGTCTCTATTGCACAAAACACAGAATACACAAAATTTGGCTACACTCTAGTTAGGACGAATGCTCCCTATATACATACAAGTCCATATTTTCCATCAATTTCATAATTTAGTCCCTCAAATTTTTATTTTAGTAATTAAGTCCTAATTACTCAAAATCATGAAAAATTCCAATACAACATATGTTAATCCAACACCTATCTTTTATATTTCATCATCAAATAATAAAAATCACAAGCTCTCATCAATAGCATAACTTAAAATATTCATCAAAATTAAAAATTTAAGCATAGGTTTTGTAGTAATCGAAGCAACGATCTCAAAAACGTAAAAATTTTTAAAAACTGACTAAAGACGAACCTTGAATTTGAACTTGGGAGATGGTCGAACGTAGTTTCTTCTCTCTTTTTTCTTCTTTTGTTTATAATCGGCTATGGTGATATTATAAGAGCACTTAGGCTTATTTTATTTTATAACATATATTATATAAATTAAAGGTTGGCTTCCTAAATTACCCTTTTAAAAATTAACAACTAAAGCTTATAAGTCAAGGACATATTCGTCCATGTCACATGCACATGGTTTCTAACTCATAACTTATATTATATACATATAATTATATACATTTTATTATTATAACATATATATATTGTACATATTAAATAAGAAAATATATTCAACTTAGCTAATGTCGTCCACTAATATATATATAGAAAAAAAATTAGACTTTTTGCATCATGAGTGCTTCCACTTAAGAAGCCATTACCAAAATAGTCCTTACAATTAAAACTAGCTCATTTTCAATTTATGCGATTAAGTCCTTTCATTTAATCGAATACCCAAACGATAAAATTAAATCACAAAAATTTCACAGATATAAATTCACACAAAATAAACAAGGAAAATAATTTAAAAATATTTTTCTAACTCGGATTCGTGGTCCTGAAACCACCGTTCCGATTAGGGTCTAAATCAGAATGTTACAACTCTCCCCCCTTAGGGATTTTCGTCCTCGAAAATCTTACCAGTGAATAGGTTCAGAAAACGTTCTCTTGTTGTATCTTCTGGCTCCCATGTTGCTTCCTCAACTCCATGTTTATGCCACAATACTTTAACTAATGAAATCTTTTTATTCTGTAATTCTTTAGTCTCACGAGTCAAAATGCGAATCGATTCTTCTTTGTAGGTCATATCAGGCTGAATTTCAATCTCAGATAGACTAATCACATGTGAAGGATCAAATCAAAACCTCCGAAGCATCGAAACATGGAATACATTGTGTATCTTTTCCAACTCAGGTGGCAACAGCAATCTATAAGCAACTGGCCCAATACGCTCTATAATTTCATATGGCCCAATAAATCTCGGACTCAATTTGCCTTTATGACCGAATCTGAATATTTTCTTCCACGGTGAGACTTTCAAGAAAACTTTGTCCCCAATCTGAAACTCTATATCTTTACGTTTCAAGTCCGCATAAGATTTCTGACAATCTAATGCTACTTTCAAACTTTTACGGATCACTTTCCCTTTCTGTTCAGTTTCTCTGATCAAGTCAACCCCGTGTATCTTATTTTCACTGAGCTCAGTCCAGTACAACGGCATACAGTATTTACGACCATATAAAACTTCATAAGGTGCCATTTGATACTTGATTAATAACTGTTATTATATGCAAATTCAATCAGAGGCAGGTATCGTTCCCACGTACCTTCAAACTTGAGAATGCAACACCTCAACATATCCTCAAGTATCCGAATGATTCGCTCAGACTGGCCATCTGTTTGTGGATGGAAAGCAGTACTGAAATTAATTTCGTACCTAGTACATCTTGCAATTTCTTCCAAAATCGCAATGTAAACCTCGGATCTTTATCTGAAACAATGGATATAGGCACACCATGTAATCTTACAATCTGAGAAACGTACAATTCAGCCAGCTTATCAAGTGAGTAATTTGTACGTATCGGAACAAAATGAGTCGATTTAGTCAATCTATCAACAACAACCCAGATTGCATCCTTTTTGCTCGGTGTCAACGGTAGATCAGATACAAAATCCATAGTAACTCTGTCTCACTTCCATTCTGGTATCATAATCGGCTGAAGTAACCCTAAAGGTACCTAATGCTCGGCTTTTACCTGTTGACAGACTAAACATCTCGTAACAAAGTTAGAGATGTCTCGCTTCATACCATGCCACCAGTAAAACTGTTTCAAATCATTATACATCTTTGTACTACCTGGGTGAACAGATAACTGACTACTATGTGCTTCATTCAAAATCATCTGAATCAACTTTGAATTCTTCAGAACACATATCCGGTCTCTGAATCTCAAACAATCATCAGCATCAACTCTGAACTCTGAATCAATATCCATCTCACATTGAACTCGTTTTGCAATCAATTCATTATCAACCTTCTGAGCATCACATATTTGTTGAACAAATAACGGTCTTGCTTTCAATTCAGCTACTATTGAACCATCCTCAGACATGGTCATATGCGCATTCATTGCACGCAAAGCAAACAGTGATTTTCGGCTTAAAGCATCAGCAACAACATTAGCCTTTTCAGGGTGATAGTCAATCATAAGCTCGTAGTCTTTTAACAGTTCTAACCATCGGCGTTGTCTCAAATTCAGATCTTTCTGAGCCATCAAGTATTTCAGGCTTTTATGATCAGAATAAACATGACATTTCTCACCGAACAGGTAATGACGCCAAATTTTTAATGCGAACACAATAGCTGCCAATTCCAGGTCATGTGTCGGATAGTTCTTTTCATGTGGCTTTAACTGTCTCGAGGCATAAGCTATCACTCTGCCTTCCTACATCAGAACACAGCCCAAACCATTTAATGATGCATCACTATAAATAACAAATTCTTTACCCGATTCTGGCTGAACTAGCACTGGAGCTTCAGTCAAAAGGGCTTTTAATTGTTCAAAACTTTTCTGACACTTCTCTGACCACTCAAACTTAACGTCTTTCCGCAATAGCTTTGTCATCGGAGCTGTAATCGTAGAGAAACCTTTCATGAATCGTCTGTAATAACCAGGAAGTCCGAGAAAGCTTCGGACTTTAGAAACATTCTTCGGAGGTTTTCTAGAGCCTGGTATGCAAGAATTGACAGCTACTTAGTTAGTTTGGGATTCGAGAAAAGCATCAGTGAGCCAACACTATATGTCAAGAAAGAACAAGCTGAAACACAGCTCATTGTGTCCCTTTATGTAGATGATCTCTTGGTGACAGGAGGAGACCAAATTATGTTGGGTGATTTTAAAGCTCAAATGAAAGACATGTTTGAGATGTCTGATTTGGGGCAGATGACATATTTCCTAGGAATGGAGGTGCTGCAAACTTAAAGTGGAATCTTCCTGGGACAGAAAACATTTGCTATGAAGATCTTGAACTAGTTCTCTATGGAGAATTGCAAGCCAACTAGCACACCTGTGGCTATTGGAATAAAACTGTCAAGCCAAGGAGACTATGAACAGGTCAGTGAATCTACCTACAAAAGCTTAATAGGTTGCCTATTATATCTAGTTTCAAAAAGACCAGACATTATGTTTGCTATTAGTGTGCTTTCAAGATCCATGCACTACTACAATATACAACATCTTCAAGCAGCAAAAAGACTGTTCAGGTACATCAAAGGCACCTTGAGCCATGGATTATAGTTTAGCAAAGCTGAAAACTTGAAATTGGTAGGCTATACTCACAGTGATTGGGAAGGATGATATGAAGAGCACTTCTGGTTATGCATTTACACTTGGATCAGCAATATTTTTTTGGAGTTCAAAGAAGCAATCGATGGTGGCTCAATCAACAACAGAAGCTAAGTATGTTGCAACTGCAAGTGCTGTTAACAAGCTATATGGCTCAAAAAAATCTTAACTGACTTGAACCTACACAAAAGGGAAGCAACAGAGATCTTTTGTGACAACGAATCTGCTGTTGCAATTGCAAAGAACCCTATTTTCCATGGTAGAACTAAATACTTTAGCATCAAGTTTCATGTAGTAAGGGAAATGGAGCAAGCTCGAGAGGTGGAGTTGATTCATTGCAATTCTGAAGAACAAATTGCTAACATCTTCACAAAGACCCTTAATGTGTCAAGGTTCATCAAATTGAGGAAGCAGTTAGGAGTTAGCAGCATGGAGACCAAAGAGGAGTGTTAGAGAATAGCCCTCCATGCAACACATGCACTAGCAAGTAGATCGAGCAACTCATGCCAAGCAATAAGCTGTCGAGCCAAGTGTTGCAACTGTTTTGTTTTGTTTATTTTGTAATTTTAGTTAATGTAATGTTGTCTAGTTCATTTTGAACTTAGTTTAGTTTGTATTTGATGTAATTTGATAGTGAAAGAGCTGATCACCAGCTTTGTTTAAGTGTGCAAGCATAATTCACCTAGTTCCAATATATTTGTTGATTTTGACCAGCCATTGTCTGGTGTTGTAATGGCTTTATGCCAATGTTCATTTTTCAATGAAATTTATCAGATTTCATTCATATATGCTCCATCATTTTTTCTTGTTTTTCGATTCTGTTTTTGTTTCTAAGTAAATTTCTGTTTGTTTCTTCCACAAGCCACGAGCCTTGTTGCTCAAGACTCAGGTTCAGCTAAGTTGCTTTGTTTCCTAAACCCCCAACAAAATAATCAAATAAAACCATTTATACTTAAGAAGGACTAAAAGTGAAATTATACCATTAATAATTTGTGTTATTGCAGATAGATGAACATTTAACAGCCATTACAGACACAACAAAAGCAAAAAGAGCAATGGGTGTAATGAATCCAAGGGGCATTAAACTCGGCAGTAGAAAATATTATAGATACATAGGCTCTTTTTGTTCCTCCTAGTACTGAAAATGTTGTTTGGTGCTTTGTCCAAAAGGTTCATTAATTCCCTCAAAATTAATTAAATACTAATAAATCTTTTGTTTTTTTGTTCTTTATTTCATAATTTACGATGTTATATCATTAAAATCCTATTTTTGGGGTAAACTGTATTGAAAGTCACTTAAATTTGATGTAATTGACAAAACAATCACTTTGATTTCAATCCAGTCACTCAACTTTCAAAAAATAACAAATCAATTACCTATTAACATTTTCCATTACAGGCCTAATGAAACAGTTGACGTGACCTGTTAACTAGCTAACATTGCCAGTTAACTTGCCACGTTGGATGAGACAAAGTTTCAATTTAGTCACTCAACTTTTAAAAATAATAAATCAGTCACTAACGTTATCAAAAAGTAGCAAACCAGCCACCCATTAACATCATTATCGAAAAGTTACGAATCAGTAACTCATTAACATTTTTAATTACAAGCCTAACGAGATAGATGATGTGACTAGTAAACTAGCTGATGTGGCCAATTAACTTGCCACGTTAGACGAGGCAAGGTTGAGTGACTGTTTTTTTATCCTTTCTTTTTTTTTTTTAAATAAATGGTCCAATATTTTTACTTTTTGCATAAATGACCCCATATGTTTATGCTTCTTGGTGTGTCGTTGAAAGTACCAAAAATAACCTATCCATATAAAATAACGAAAAAGAGAAACAGAATTAAAAATATGGAGAGGTTGAAATTGTATAAATTGAAATCGAAATTGTAAAGAGAAACAAAATTAAGAAAATAGATTCTTTGATTGAGAGATTCCAGCCTCCGGTTATCTCAATCTTCCTTGGGTTCAATCCTAAGCTTTTAGGTGATCCTTCTTATGACAGAATATGCAAGTTATAGTGGAAAAGGACACCTACGACCACCAGCTCCACTTACATTTTAGCTTTACGATTTAAAGGAACCTGACTCTAGCCAATCATCACTTTTGTGGGACCGTCTTACACTAGATCATCACTTCTCAATAGCGAATGCCATGCCATTTTATCTCTTGGGCTCGACAACCACTAGCGCAGTAAGCTAACAAATTGACTATGCAACCTTCCCAAAACATACAAAACGACCAGTTTTGCAGAAGATGAAAAGATCACTTTCGGAAGGATATGGACGGAAGCGTCAATCCCGTAATGCGGAGAAACGATAAATACTTGTTGAGCAGGCTAAGTGCGGATTCTAAGTCTCATGAACCTTTTTTGAGGAATCTCGACAACCTTTGGCTAGATGAGTTTAACGGCTCATACTTTTTAAGCAAAAAGCAATAAATTTAATCAAATAGAATTTTATTGAATAATAAAAGGAACAAAAGCTAAAAGTTTTAGAGAGATAGAGTTTTTATAGAAAAGATAAGTCCATATTTATGTCACTCCTTTCCCTATTTATAGTACACAGAAAACTTAGTTTATTTCTATTTAAATTCTAAAAGAAAAATGAAAATAAAAGCTAAAATTAAATCTAAATAATAATCTTAACAATAATCCTAATAAAATTCAAATTTAAACTGAGTCTTATGTTTATGAATCTCTTCTTTGAATTTTTGCCCCCAAGTCTTTCACACTTTGTATTTTTGGCATCATTTCTTTCCTATTTCGCATGCTAGCCCATTTTATCTTTAAATTCACGTTTTTTGCCCCCAAATTTCTTTTTGCCTTCAATTCTTCTTCTCCATCCCAACAATCTCGCCGTTGCCGCCTCCGCCACAACCATATTTGGCATCACCATTGTTGACCTCCAAACCACCCCCTATCCTTTTTTTTTTCAACCCCCCAAAAGAGGAGCCACCACGATTGGGATCCAACTATTTTTTTCTACTGTCCAAAATCATTAACTTTAAAAAAATTAGATCGAAATAGGATTGGAGACAATTTTGGATCAAACTATCAATACCTACAACCAAACCGGTAGGCGAAATTTCTCCAAGCAATATCCAAGCAATTCAAGAACCATAACAACTCGAATTTGTCAAAATCTTCATAGGATATGATGATATAAACAAAAGGATCGTTGATTAACCTAAACAACATTAACTCCATTGTCAACATTATCAAGTTGCATAAAACAAAATCAGAAGCAAAACAAGGGGAGCATCCAAACAAACCAAACAATCAATTAAACCCATGATCTTTGAGAACGAAGGAAGCGGTTCCTCTAAAGGGACAACCAAATGTCGACAAGTGAAATAGGTCGGGTCATTGATTAGCAACATCCCAAAGTCAAAATCAAGTTGCATACTATAGCAAAGGAGGATGAGAGATGGATCAGAAGAAGAGTGACGCAAATGGTCGGCAACGAAAGTTGGGGTCGATGTGAGGTAAGCCCAATTCTTGGAAAGGGATTTAAATTGAGTCACGAACTTAAGAGGTAATCTAGCAAGGATATCAAAAAAGGTATTTTGGGGTAATGACAATGAGGAAGCCATGGTTCTCAGTTTTCCTCTTAAACAATAAGAATCCATTCAAGGGTTTTATCGAAAAGGGTATTTTGGGTGTCTAGTTTTGTGAAAGTTGGTAGGATTGATTTATTATTTTTTTGAAAATTGAATAACTGAATTGAAATCAGAGTGACTATTTTGTCATTGATATCAAAATTGAGTGACTATTGTTGCAATATATGTTTTTTTTTTTTTTTAATCCAAGTATAGAACATTACTTTTCAACATAAGAAAGTGGATTTGACTTAGTTCGTTATAGTCCTCACCTGATTGAAAGCCCATGTACATCTCTAGCCTTGAAAGAGAAGCATTGAACCAGAAAACATATATGGGTCCGGAGCCCCTCTATTAATAGCTTCATTTTAATGGCGAAACTCAGAATGCTATTCCAGTATCTACTTGAAAACCCATGGAACCACCTGGGATGCATGCCAGAGAAGAATAGTCCCAAAGGGTTTTCAAATTGCCGCTGCCTGTTATAATTTATAATAGAATACTTGAGCTCAAAAAGCTAAGATTCTACAAACCCTTTAAAATAAGAAAAAAAAGAGATCATCCCTAAAATGAAATTCATAACCATTTCCATAGTCTTCGATTCTTCTTTCATTCGATTTATGTTACATATAAGGGTACACAGAACAAGGCCAAAAGCACAATAGCTCAAACCAGAAAATCTATCAGCTAACTAATACTAATAGTACAGTTTCAAATGTTGTCTCGAATTTTTACCAGGAAGAACATACAAAATTGCGACCAACTTCTGCCAGCAGCCCATAGAAACGATGAAATAACAGCAACATTTTTAACAGCTCCTCTCATTTGTGCTGGCATCAATGACATTCTGATTGCTACAACATACAGCAACAATCAGCAGCTCCTCTCATCTGCCACAATAATTATTCAATCAATCAGTCGAGTCTCTCGCATGAAAGAGTTGCCTCAAGTAAATAAACCTTTTTACTTCTTCCGCTGTTTGCGGACCTTCACAAATTTTCTGGTAGACTTGTCACCACCACTGGTGCCCAATGAGAAGCTCCCTCCACCACCAAATTCCAGACTACCAGAAGCCAGAAATGGAGATGGATTCTTTGGTGCGGCTATGCTTGGTTGGGTTCCAAATGGGACAGAACCTGCTGCTGGTGGGTTTGATGCACCAAAAACGAACCCAGGAGCGGGTGGTGAGATTGGCTGTTGACTAAATGTCACAACAGCCGGTGAAGCCTGAACTGTGTCTTCTGCCATACTATCTTCCATTTGATCATTATTACTAGAGGGCGTTGACCCAAACACCAAGCCAGGACTCGTATTACCAAACACAGGCTGTGACGGAGTGGCAGCTGCAGCTGCAGCTGAAGTGAATGAAAATATGGAACTTGAAGAGGCACCGGTGGATGACCCAAAGATAGTAGATGCACCGCTAGGAGCACTAACAGAAGTTGATGATCCAAAGGAAAAGCCTGATGATGAACCAAACGTGGGTGTCTTGGGAGCTTGCCAAGTGGAACCAAATGCACCACCATCATTGCCACTGCTAGAGCTCAGAGACTTGGTTTCTGAAGAGGAAGAACTTATTCCAAAACTTGAACCTGAACTAAAAGGCTTGGCTAGAGATACCGAAGACCCAAAAATTGAACTGCCAGAGGAAAAAGTTGCATTCCCAGCCAATCCAAAGGATGGAGATGATGCAGATGAGGAAAACTGAATGGGCGTGCTCTGACTTGAGGTACCAATGCCAGTTCCTGCAGCAGATGCTTGGGTATTTACAGCACTGAAAGGATTTAAACTCTGAGACTGTGAAGTAGATATGGATGTAGCTGGAGCACTGAATCCAAAGACGTTGCTTCCAGTGACCATGCCTGCAGCTTTAGTGGAAAAAATACTTCCCGTACCAGATACTGGCAAAGACGTACCCCCAAAAATACTACTACCTGTGCTTGTAGCTGCTGATGTACCACCAAATAAACCAGTGCCCGTGCTTGTAGTTGCAGATGTAACACCAAAGATAGCATTGCCTGTGCTTGCACTTGCAGAGGTACCACCGAAGGTACCATTGCTTGTGCTTGTCACTGGGGAAATTGTGCTGCTGAAAAAGCCACTTCCAGAGTTCGTAATAGTGGAAGATATACCACTGGAACTGCTATTTCCAGAGCTTGCGACTTCAGCTGTTGGACCAGCAGCACTGCTTGCAACACTTGTACCACCAAAAATACTACTTCCAGAGCCAGTAAAAGAAGATGTACTACCAAAAGGAAAGATACCTACATTGCCAAGTTTTGTATCCTGTGTCTTAGATTCAGTTGCTTCCCCTGAAGTTGCTGATAATGTTGAAACTGAAGTTGACGGGTCCTCAGAGGATGAAAACTTGAAAACAGGTGCACCTGTAAAGGAAGGGATTGAAGCCTGCACAGAGGGGCTGCTGGTAAAGCTGATGCTGGCATTTGCAGTTGCACTTGCAGAGGTGATGGTAGCAGCAGAAGCGTCATTTTTGGTGGCAGTTGCACTGGAGGAACTTTGACAATTACTTGGGACTAGAGAAGGCGCTGGAGAAGAGAACGAAAAAGGACTAGAAGCACAAGACCCATTATTAAAGGTAGAACCATCTGCTGCGGATGCACCAAACTTGAACTTACTTCCAGCTGACATTGAAGTTGTTACAGAAGAGGTGATTGCAGTTTCAGGTGTCCTACAGAAGATGCCATTCAGATTGCTCTCCTTATCAGTTTTATCTGACAAATAATTGGTTGTACCAGGAGCAGTAGTAGCACAGCTGAAAGAAAGAAAGAAAGGGGGATTGTTAGCAGTATTGGCTGTTTTATCTGACAAATAATAACGCAACAAAGCATTTAAATAAGGCTCCAGAGAAAGAAAGAAAGAAAGAGGAAAAAAGATATACTGATCAATCACTGTGTAGCCTTGTTTTCTTGCTTTCTTTATGTTGGGTGATTGTTAGCAAAGTGAAAGGGGGGAACGAACAAAAGTTAACTCTTCAACAAGCAGCACAGATTATAGCAGACAAAAAACAAAAGATCCCAGCAAGAAAATCAACTGCCTTTTTAGTTCTAACTAGAACTTAATCTATTACTAGCATTTGGAAAGCCTTTACTAATTTAATTACCAATAATTTCAAATTTTGTCAATGTTTGGTACCAAAGTATTATCAAATTCTCAATTGGCTAGCTGAGGTTAAAACATCAGCATTAGAGTATCTGGTATTTGCTTCCATCCACTGATTTACACGTTAGAAAATAACAGTTGGTTAAATGCCTGGCATACACCAATAAGGTCAAGACAAATCATTTGTTATTTGTTTGCAGCACATCACTCATCAGACTGACTTTCTAGTCTTGGAACAAATAGATGCCAACTTCCAAGTACTAAATTGTGAATTTTTAAACGTTCAGTGCTAAGTTGAAACTTTGGTTACACTTCTGTCACTAACTAATTATTTATCAAATGGACACCCCCAAAAAAAAAAAACAAAAAAACTAACTAAACTTGAAATCTACCATCCTGGAAGTCAGCTATGTAATGGATTCTAACGATCTGAGGTAAACTATCACCAGCAATATAAGAATTATGATAACAAGCTTTAATCAATTTATGAAGAAAGATTTCCCTGTTCTTTTTGCTCCCTCACTCATTTAAGAGTTTAAAGGTAAAAGAAAGCAACCTGGTGGGTTCAAATGTAAGAGAAAGTTCAGTACAGGAAATCAACAGTAAAAACAACTTTGAAGGGTAAAAAATATGGTTACTATCAGGAGGATTTACAGTATTTAGTAGAAAACTGAAGGAAATCATTTAATGTTCACTGCATTTTAATCAGTAGGATTTGTCATAAGGGAGATGGAGGATCTACAAATTCTAATAACGAGCTCAATATAATCAGTTCATGTTAACTACATCTTAGTCAGGATTTACAGAATTTAATAGACATGTTATAAGGGAGGTGGCAAGGATTAGATCTATCTCCAAAATCCTCTCCCATCATTTTATAAGAACTCCTGACCAGGTATCCTTTTACACCCTGCCAATTAACTAACTACTAGCCTACTCCATTCAACCAGATATTAGTGACCCTATGCACAAGGGTTAGATTCACCACCAAAATCCCCAACCCCTGACCAGGTATCCTTTTACACCCTGCCAATTAACTAACTACTAGCCTACTCCATTCAACCAGATATTAGTGACCCTATGCACAAGGGTTAGATTCACCTCCAAAATCCCCAACCCCTTCCATCCTTTTATAAGAACTAAACAGAGTAGGGTATACCTTTTAAACATTTTACTTCCTTTCAATCAATTAATCACTAGTCTACAACATTTAACCCACTAGTAGTAATTCTACAAATAAGGCCTGCACTGGAGGTATAGACAAGAAAGAAAGGAGAACAGAAGACAAAAGTAAACAACCTTCCAAGCAAGAGAGGTTGAATAGTGAATATACCAACCTGCTTAAGTTCTCTGGTTTTTGGTCTGAACTTGTGGCAAGCTTAACACCTGAAGATCCAGTAACTGGTGAAACCTCACCAACATTTGTAGAGGCAAAGCCAAATGAAGTAACAGCACCATTTGGTTGCTTTGCTTCCACAACTTTCTCCCCAGTGCTAAGCATATGAGGAGCATTTGACTGTGAAGGAACATCATCTCTATCGGCTATGGGAGTTGACGAAGATACAAAAAATGGAGACTGCAGAGATGAAATTGCCACCTCTACAACTGGAGAAGTAATACCAGCATTTTTTTCAACACCAGTGGGTCCATCAGATGTTTTCAAATCAGGTTTTTGATTGAATGCAGCACTTGAATTGGGTATAACTTCAGGACTAGAAGCCTTCTCTATCATAGCTTCAGGAGCTACACTCTTGCTCTCCATGACACAATTATCCAACCTCCCTCTCCCTTCAGCAGGTGTGGCTCCATTAGGATAGTCGTCATCATCCAGATCTAGATAATCCTGGTACAGAAAACATGAAGTTAAAAATAGACAGTATAGAGGCAAAAGTGAAGCTTATGGATATCCCTCAATCCAAAAGTAAGCCTTTGATAGAGCCTCTTCTTCTGGAAACAATAGCACTTGATCAGCAAAAGAACTGGGAGGAACTTTGATCATTAAAAGCTCTATTTGATCACTAAATAATTTTGACATGAGATATGCCCGATTACCAATTAACACATACCTCATGTGCACTCATCTGAAAAGCCCGACTCTTTTGTTGAGGTTGCGGTACAACAGACTTGATCAAACTGGAATCAGAAGCTTTAACACTAGGCATGTTATTATCCTTCATCAAACTATTACTATCTGCACCATTTACTGCAGGAACCACCTTGTCAGGAAGAGCAACCATCATTGTTAAGCCATTTTCCCTAGCCTTATCATGCTTTCCTGACATAGACTCACAAATACCAGGCAGTACAGTGCAAGAACCACTCAACTTGTCAGTATCTTGCAGGTTCTCCAGAAATTTTGAAGAATCTACATTCTCAATGCTTTTAAGAGCCTGCCCACGTAGCATAGATGGTGACAACTTAGTTGGTGATTTTTCCATTGGCGATACCAACAAGTCCAATTGCTGTAAAATTTTTGAAGCC
Organism: Gossypium arboreum; assembly: GCF_025698485.1. NCBI lineage: Eukaryota > Viridiplantae > Streptophyta > Magnoliopsida > Malvales > Malvaceae > Gossypium > Gossypium arboreum. The sequence goes on along the minus strand of NC_069073.1, from coordinate 3,186,352 downwards.
GTCTGACTGGACTTGGATGGAACATTGGTAACACTAGAGCCAGGAGAGCTGTTATCCCCATTCTCAGCCAGAGTATCTAGAGCAGCTGAACTATTGCCAGCTATGCGAGTAGATGGGCCGGCAGAAGTAGGTAAGCTTAAGTTTCTTGAAGAAAGAAGGTTGGACTTTTGACGAATCCGCCGAATAGGGCCAACTGATCCTATATCATTGCCTAATACTGAACTCCTGCGCTTTGAAACCTGCTAAGAAAAGAAAAATATCCACTGAATGATACTCTCTAGACAGAGAGAGGAAAAAACACCCTTAAAGGGAGAAATACAAAGATCCTCAATAAGTACCCCTTGTGTAGAGCCAGAAATTCTCTTTTGCTCCCAAGCACTCAGAGATGATGATGAAGGTCCACCAAAAGCATCACTTGCAGTGCCAGAACTCTAAAAGAATAAGCCAAAAACTCGGATTAGACAAATGACAAACAAGCAATTACAGAAGAGGAAAGATAGCAAAGCATAACAACCTTGAGGAGAGTTGATGAGTTAACCCTTGAATAAGGTGTTCGTGCCATGCTGTATATTGCAGACCTGCCCCTTAATCTTGGGGTCACAAAACTGTTTCCAAGATTACCAACATGACCAGAAGATCTTGGCACAAGTGACATTGTGGAAGACATAGAAGGGAAATTTTTATTGCTTGGACAAGTTAAGTCTCCCCTAGGCACATGATTTTCTAGTCCAAGCCTTGATACAGATACTTTTGGTGTCCTACCACCCATGTAAGCTTTTGCAAGCTCAGCAGGTGAAGCAACAACATCATCAATGACCTGCAGAACCATAAAAGTGTTTTTCTTCTTTTTTCAATCTATGAAATTAAAATTATACAGACTAGGAAAAATCATTTGAAGATATGTTAGCCCAAAAGCAAATTGAAGGAAAGAAAACTTTTCCTTACAGTTGAGCTGACAACAGGTGTTGAAATAAGATGGTTCTCAGTCACATGTTCTCTAACTGGTGTCTTTGGAAATTCTTCTTTCTTGTCATGAGATACCACTGAGATCAATTCAGGCCTCTTTTCTTCATTTCCACCAGGAATATCAGCACTTCTTGAGCAAAGTAACCTCGTCAAATGATCAATTTCAGATCTGAAAAAATAATAATAATAATGATAATAATAATATTAATCATCTATAGCATCAAGAAAATTCCTGTTAAAAGAAATACTGCTCAAGTAGAAAGAAACATGCTAACCACCCACAAAAGGGCCACCAAAGTTTATTCCCACCCAAGCTGAACAATGAAGAAAAATCACAAAGCATTACAAACTCATGTTCAGATTGGAAACTGGATTGCCAGAAAATCAACTATAAAGTTCGCAAAAATAATTAGAATTTGCAAAACAAACTGATTCTATCCGATTCATACTCTGAGCCCTTTTCATCTGGTTGATGGAAACTAATAGAAATAGAAATTCCAGAAGCCAAAGCATAGGAAATTATCACAAATGACAAAAATTGGCAAAGTTCCCGCAAAGGGAAGTAGTAAAATTAACCATGCATTTCAATTTCACATCAATAAGATAGAATTTATGACCATCTTGCCTGGTAAATGTCTTCTGCATTAAAATTTTCTCAAGTTCAGCAACTCCACTTTCTTCAGTATGATTAACAGGATTCTCACATCCCATGATGGCTCCTTGCATAACAGAAGGAACCTAAGAGAAAGAGGCACATAAAACAACAAAGCATACAAGTTAGGCTCATCAATGATAACAACATAAAGGGGAAACTTTATAAATAAATACATAAGAAAATATCATAAAATAAGGGACAAACACAAAACTTGAAAGTTACTTCCACAATTGACAATGAATAAAGGGTACATGAGACCTTGGGACAGAGCCTGTCCCTAACATATATTGCATTTGAGCTAATTTTCTATTGCTATAGAAGATAGCATACCAAGAAATAGACGTGTCCAGTTTCAGACAAATATGAGTGCACCATGTTTCAATTAAAGCGTATTAAATCTAATAAAGGCTTTCGTGAATATAGAAGAAAATGTTAGAAAAATGAGAGAAATAGGTTTGTTTCAAATAAAAAGTAGAATAGAACTTCTTCTTCTTTTTTTAAATACAATGATACATATTTAGAGTTTTTTCTTACTTCAAAACCAAACAAGTGAAAGGCAAACGATCACGTACAAGTTCAGTTAAAATTTAGTTTATTAATCATTAAATTCACTCCAAGTTTCACTTTATAATTTTATGTACCTCCCTCTTATCTTTATTATTTAGTTCAGTTTTCCCTCTATTTTATTTATTTTATTGTTTATTTTTAATTTTATGCACATCAAACACTCTTACTTTGTACTACTTAGAAAGTTCCAATAAATAATATGTTCACCTTTTCATCCTAAAGAAGTTATTAGATATACTAAAAGGATTTTCAATAAATTAAAAAAAGGTAATAAAAATGTTACAAGAAAACTGAAAGGAATACTGTAAATTGAAATGTTTTAGGATAATTATTTTGTCCACTTCCAGTGGAATAAGAAAAGACTCGCAAGCAGAATTAGGTTCCTAACATGTGTCCTTACAATATATTAAAAACTAACAATAACAAAAAAAGAAACATTTCATTGTCTTAACCCCACTTGTGGAGTTTTCTTTATTCCCCTGGCAGTGGACAGAATACTAATCCAATATTTTAAGCCAAAAACAAGCTAACAGGAGTAAAAAAGCAATAATACATACTTTAGAAGTCGCTTCTGGTTGATTCTGCCTTGGTTCCTGATTAGTCCCTGATTACATTATCACAAAGAAAGAAAAAGAACAAAAACAAATTCATCGTAATTTAAACTTCAAATGTGCCTAACTTAAAAAATTCATACACGAGCAGCGTGTAATCACCAATTAAAATACACTCATGGCGTCCTGTATCCTGAGCATTAATTTGAAGAACAAATTCAAGTAAAACATTATACATGCTTAAGCATTTTACATACATTCCTGTCAATTATTCAATAACTATGTTCATTTACACATTTTTTTCAAAGCAAAAGCAACATTGCATAATCAAGCACCGCTTCAAAGTAAAAGCATATTTGATGTAAATGAGGATTAACTTTTAAGTCGTATATCAGCTAACAAGAAACATTATATACAATAACGAAAACCTAATATTTATTAAAATTATAAAGAGAATTATTATTCATATGAAACTATTTCTTATACTTACGATTCTAAATCGAATAAGTAAAACCCTAACTCCCATAAATCTTCCTCTACAAAAACAAGAAATTTTCACATCCAAAATTTGACAAACTACCACTCGTAAACCCAATATCTAAAGCAGCCTAAACAAATCCATTTCCGCCAAAAATAAGTGATTACTCTCTGTATTTTTTTTCTGGAGGAAGTTTCTCCCCGTATTTTAATTTCATTAACAATAAAATAGAACCAAGGAGAAAACTCACCAGATTCCAGCGCTTGTGGTGTCTGAGGCGGCGGAGGAGGGAGGCGTTTCGTAAAGACGGAGGCGAATAGCCTATGGGCACTAGAAGTAATAAGTCTCCGCGCTGGATCCACCAATCTCGATAACCAGCCATTTCTGTCGCCGGTACCGCTTGGGTTCCTTATTGAGGTCGGCGGCCTATCGTATGGCGTAGTTTTTGTTGTCCTCCGAAACGGCCGTTTTCTAAATTTTCCTCCAGCTCCTAATCCGCCGTCGTAGGGGTTACTCTCCTCACGCGCCGTCGCCATCAGAGAAACAGAAATGGGGGGATGAGTATTAGGGTTAGGGATTTTGAGGAAAAATTTCTTAAGAGAAAGGAAAAGTTGGGTTAATTAGGGTTTTTTATATTATATTATATTACAGAAACTGAGAAGAAAATAAAGAAATTAAAAAGAAAATGAAAAAGAAAGAAAATCGAGGCTAATAATGGATATAGGAAGTATACGTATTTTTGGTATCTTTGTAAAGGGTCAGTGATAATGTCACAGGCTGGTGATCTTCAAGCATGTAACAGGCGAGGATGAGAAAGGTAGGTAGGTTTTATTTAACGGTGCTGATTTAACGCTGTTTTATTTTGTTTTCATTTTAGGGTAAATATAGATTAAATTTTATAAAAGGTCCCTCTACTATTCAATTTTTTGGATTTGGACCCCATTATTATTTGATCAAAGAGTTATTTAATCATTTCTAGTGTATTTATTTTTTGAAATGCGTATATAGTATATATTTACCACATTACAACATATTTTAAAAAATAAGCTAGATTGAATTAATGAAATAAAGTTGGGTTAGCGACTAAAAATACACATTTAGAAGAGTAAAAAGATACAAAATAGTAAATTATAGTAGGGGATTAAATTAAAACATATAGTATAGGGACCTTCTAGGAATTTTACCTAAATAATAAAGAAGTAGTTTTAATGGTGGGATGCTTTAACTATTAATTTTGTGTGATAAAATTATTAAACAATTAACTCATGTAAGATGTTAACAATAATTAAACACTTAATGTTTGAAACAGAAAAAACCACAAAGTGAACATTATTGTTACTAACTAATGTGTTAGTGGATAGTCAAATTGTAGAAAAATTAAATGTATTTAGATTAAATTAGTCTTATCATGGTCGAATCATTCGGTTCGGTTTAAAGGTTTACTTGAAAAGTAGAAGGATTTGAATAAAAATATAAGCCCAAAAAATGGACTTGGACAAAAAAAATAATGCCCATTTAGAAATCAAGTCGAGCCTTGAGTAAACTTTTTTTTTTATCGAGGGCTCGACCCGAATTTGCAAAAAGAAAATTATTGTTGTTTTTCCACTATTTTGTTGTCATTTCAAAATTATATTACTACTATTTTATTGTTATTATTTGGATATTGTATAATTTTTCTTTTATTGTTAATTTTGCTACTATTCTAGAGACATTTGCTTATTAAGCTACACCTATTTTAGTATTATTTAAGTATAAAAACTTTTTAAATTTATTTTTAATTTATTGGGGAAGACTTATTTTAATGTTTTTATTATATTTGATGTATTGTATTTTTAAATTTTATTTTATATAAAAATTTTAATACAGGCGGATCAGCTCGAGCTTAGGTTTTAGCTTTTTTATTTGACACGAATTTGACAAAATTTTAGGTTCATTTTTTTGGTCAGACTGAGTCCGAACCCTGCAAAATGAGCTTAAAATTTTGCTACAACTCGACCCGACCCATGATCACGTCTAGACTAAAGTTAGTAAGAATACTGTTTTCACTTGAAAATTAATTGTGGATACATCTAATTATCTAAAGGGTAGAAATAAAAAAACAAATACAAACAATTTGCAATTACAAATAATATATTTTATAATTGTGACCCGAACCAATCAATACAATTACAATCAATATATCCATATAATTACAAAAATAACATAATGCACAAACAAAATTACAATCATAATAAATCCATAAAATTACGACAAGAATCAAACTATTACAATGCACAAATAGATGGATGGATAATGAAACTAGAATAAAATATGAATTAAGACCTTATGTATGTGTAAATACACCTTATAATATTCGAATATAAACACTCAAAAGATCAAGACTTCAATTTTTGCCAATATTACTAAAACCTCTACGATTACTCACTTAATTGTTGAACAATAATATAAAACCATCACATGTAAATTTTTAAAATAAGATTTAAAGTAAGAAAGAATCACACAAAAGTGAAAATAATAGAGTTTATTGTTGATACGAGTAATCAATAAGGAAAAGTGAATGGTGAAGAGAAGTGGCGGTTCACCTGTGACAGGCAGAGAACTAGAGTAAGGAGAAGAGCCAACAATGCAGTGTCTTGCATGGATGTATGTGTTGGCCACATGGTAAGACTGTTATAGGTCAATTGTCATCATGGAGTCATTGTGTGATCCTACTTTGACATTCTCATCCTCAAGGTCGTATGAGATGGCTGCGTGTCGGTGGTCCCTATGAGGGTGCATAGTGAGCCTTATTTAGGTTGATTCAAACAAATACGTAGAGGGTCATTTATGGGCTATCTTACATAAAGGGTCGTTACGGACAATTCTTTGCAAATGGTAGTATATGTAACACCCATAACCTGTACCCATTGTCAGGTTAGAGTTATGACATATTACTAAATAATCTAGAATAGTTAATAGTAGATAACGGCAAGTTGCCAAGTTGAATAACATAATTTTCATAAAAATACAGAACAGAATAATACATGCATTTATGGGCCTTAAATTGAGCCTGCCAGGCCTTAGAATTAATTTAGGAATAATCAGAGGTCAATTTGAAACAAATCAAAACATTCAGGAAAAATCGAAAAAATCTCATCACAAGTGTCACACTGCCATGTGGCCAGGCCGTGTGTGCAACGGCACGACCGTGTAGTCAACTGTGTACCATTTGGAACAACTCCACAGCTGTGTCATAGGTTGTGTGCTAGCCCGTATAATAATCGAATTACCCTCATATAGTTGTGTTGCAGGCCGTGTGCTAGATCGTGTTCAACTCGATAAGGGGTCACACGGACGTGTGAAAACTGCGCCTATACTGTTTTGAACATGCTCAGGACACATGCCCATATGTGTAGCCCGTATGCATCACTCGATCGTGTCCCAGGCCATGTGTGCCTAAAAGTGACCAAAACATACCATTTGTTCAACCAATTTCATAGGGACCTAAACCATTTCAAAGCACATCATTTTTTTACACCTTAAACCACATCAATAGCAACAAATCATGCTAAATATAATCATCTAAACTTAACCTAAATTATCTTTCAAATTTATATCCTATGATATCTATAGTTTTCACTTCTAAAACAAACATACAATACACCACACATATACTTTGATGTTGCTTACCACAACCTCAACAACATACTTAGTTCCAACAAAATACTATCATTCATGATCAAGCATCTAACTCAATTTAGAAACTAACATAGCATACCATGGAATATCACTAAAGTTTATCACATCAAAAGCATACCAACCAATTACATTTTACAACAAAGTCATTAGTCCTACTACATGTCATATAAGCTGAGATATTACAAAAACTACCAAAAGAGCTCTTCGAGATAGTGTGATTCCTCGATTTTGATTCGATCTCCCATCCACAAAATATATATACAAAATAGAGAACAAAACATGAGTAAACTTACTTGAAGCTTAGTAAGTTCGTTAAACCAAATGATAACCTTATCGAATTCAACAGATAACAGAACAAACTAAATAGTTAATGTAATCAAGATCCTATTCTGTCACAAGTCACAATAAGCAAGAATTGAACAATACATCAGTTTCCATTCTTGTTCTAAACATATCTTAACATGTTCTTAAGTTACTAATATCTGGTACTCTTTATTTAACCGGCCCAAAGCCTGCTAGGCACTAAGCCTATTAAATATATTGGCACTAAGCTTGCTAGGCATTAAGCCCAATATATATACACCAGCATGACGTCTGCTAGGCCCAAGGCCCGAAACAGTATAGAACACCGGCATAAAGCCTACTAGGCTCAAGGCCTGATTTAATTTCTCAACATAATTCAGTTCCACTATTGAGTTCAAATAATTCAAACAATCAATAATCACGAAACAATACATTTATTAAGATAAACAAGCAATTAAGGAAGTTAATTATAATATACTTATATAATGAACTTATCGGACTAATTTATAGTAGCAACTTAGGTACAGGGACTAATTTGCAACTTTTTTCTTCCTACGATCGTCAACATGTTCTCAATCTAAAATAACAGTTTGATTCAATTAAACAAATCAACAACAAAATTAATCCATTTTATACAATTAAGTCCCTTTTTGACACTTTACAAAATTACCCTCAATTTTTTACTTTTAGTCAATTGAGTCCCTAAGCCCAAACATGCAAATTAACCATTTTTGCCCAAATCCTATCTTAACCGATTGTTCAATGGCCTCACTACAACTCATAATTGTAATTTTTTTCATATCAAATCTTTGTAATTTCATCACTTTAACAATTTACTCCTTAAGCCATAAGTCATCAAAAACTACTTTACAAAATAGTCCTATTTAACAACCAAAATCATTAATCTTCCAGAAACTTTTAAGAATAACTCAAAATCAACAATGGCACAATGAAAAACATTTAAAAATTTTACAAATTAGTCCTTGAGTTAGCTAAATCGAGTTAATACAAGTTTAAAAACATAAAAATTATTAAAAAATGGACGAGGTTTGCTTACCTAATTGAGAACCCTAGCTAAACGAATTTTCTTCCCTTCTTCAATGGCTTAGACGTTTGGTGAAGAAGAAACAAATGAGAAAATGTTTCCTTTATTCTTTTGATTTGTTTTATTTTTAGAACTATTTACAAAATTGTTATTTCAATCATTTTATAAATGAAATTTCACATTTTAAACCTATACAACCGTCCACTCATAATTTCCTATGGCATATTTACCATACAAGTAGAGGTGATCATGGGTCGGGTTAGGGCCGGGCCAAGATAAAATTTTAGGTCCATCTACTAGGCGAGGGGCTGCCCACCAAATATGGCCCTAAAATTTTGTCCAAGCCCTACCAAATAAAATTACTAAGTTTGAGCCCTACCGCCTACCCATATTAATTTTTTTTCTTATTTTATTAAATAAAAATTCAAAAATATAATAAATCAAAAATATTTAAAACATAAAACAAATATTAAAACAAATAAAATAATACTAAAACAATTCTTAAAACAATACACAAATTAACAATATAATAAAAATAGTTATATTAAAAATTTAAAATAATTTAAAAAATAAAAAGTATATATATTAATATATAATTGGTAGGGCTGGCTCGGCCAAAAACTCTTACTCGAGGTCTGCCCGCTTTTCTAAACAGGCCTCGTTTTTTACCCAAGCCCATTTTTCTGCCTATATTTTACCCAAACCCTCCCATTTTTTGGGGGCCTTTGGGCAGGCAGCCCATGACCCATGATCAGCTCTACATACAAGTCCCTTTAGTTACCTTTATAAAATTATTTGCTAGCTTAAACTAATAGAGACCAATTTTCTCTAACTTTACGATTTAATTTTTTTCTTAATTAACCAACTAAATGTTAAAATTTCATAACCAAATTTTAGTATCATATTAATGTCCTCCTAAATATTATTTAATCAATATTTACAGATGATTACGTCAGAATTATGGTCTCGAAATCACTATTTTTGACACCACTGAAAAAAGGGTTGTTACAATATCATCCGTAGAACTGTTTTACACGAAGGGTCGCTACAGACGGTTCCTTATAGAGGATTGTGCACGGACTAAGTGAGGATCATTAGTAAATTGCCCCATATCTTGCCACATGCCATGCTAAGCTGGGAGTATAACAATTAATAATGTTATTTTAAAATTTATTTTCTTATCTATCATATACATTGTTAAAAGAAAGTATCACATAAGCATCCTTGTAAAATGTTATTTTACATATATATATTTAATTAGTATTTGATGTATTAATAATATAAAATCTCATACTAGAAATCTTTAAAGCTTTCGTAAGCTCGATTTAAACTAAAACTTGTATGCACGTACTTTGTTTGAATGATTGAGATTTAATGAATGTTTTGATAAATCTCAATTTAATTTTACATGTTTATGTTCTATTTATTACTGTAGCATGTCGTAACCCAATTCCAGCATCAGAAACAGGTAAGGGGTGTTACACATGTTTATAAAATGTAGGATACAGAAAGAGTTAACTTGACGGGTTAGTGAAGATAGAAAATTGACTAAACGAAGGAATGAGCGGATTGATAAGGGATACAAAGGAGTTCAGCAACACCGTGACGACAGTTTATAAGTCCTTTGGGTCAACACTGTGACGACAGTATATAGGTCATTCAAGGCGACATCATGTAAATGGTATACAAGTCCTTCAAGGCGACACCTCGGAAGGGGTTTATTGATTCTTCGAAATAAAAAATCCATGGTTAGCCATGGGAGGATCCAGTGGCCAGGTACATCTCATGGCAAAAATAGAGCCTGCCAAGATGACGAATAGGAAGCCTATCAGGGCATATTTAGGAGGTTACATATGACTTGCGTGGCGAGTAGTTGACAAAATGATCATGGTGTATCTGAGAACGCGGGTAAGCGGGTTGAATAGAAGAATCTGCCAAAATGTGAAGGCAAGAAAAATAGGTAAAAACATCTTAAATGTAGACATATATGAAATAAATGGATATTTCCGTAAAAGAATTTGTAAATAAGTATGGGCCATTAAGGATCTGCTAGTGTCATGGGTTGCGCATGGGAGCCCGCAACCATGACACATCTGTGTGAACTATCAAGAAGGAAGGAGGTTATTTGGCCCAATCAGACCGGGCCATTGCTTGAAGAGATTGAAGGCCCATCTACAAGTTAGACAAATATGGAAACATGATCTTACAAGATATTATTTTATAAGATTACATATCTTAGATAAGATATGTAATCTTAGAAGATATGATTTTATATTTGGTGGTAGGTGTCTTTTAATCTTAGCCATTGATGTACTTAATTTGGTACCGTTGGATTTGGAGAGGCTCAACTATAAATAAGAGACCTCTTCCCTCATTGTAAATCACTTGAGTTTTGTGCAATAAGAATTCTTGAGAGCATTCACTCAAATCTCTCTCTTGTGTTCTTATTTTCTTTGGCTTATTCTTGTCTCGTTCTTCTTTCATCTTGTTTGGCTTTAAGGTGCTTTCGTTTAAGTTGTGTTTTGGGAAGAATTCATTGAATCCTTCTTTGTAGAAGTTAATGACTTAGGCGTTTTGGAGTAAGAATCGCCTAAGGCCGCATTTGGATTGTGAGGCAAGAATCTTAAGTCCGTGATGCTTGGTACCAGAGCCGGTTCGAAAGCACTTTTGAGATATGTCGAAAGAAGTTGTTGATCGAATGAGCCAATGGAGACCCGTGGGAGGGCTAGAAAGGCTAGTCGATCGAGGATATCTTTGTCGAGCTTAGAGATTCGAGTGGTCAATCTCGAGGAGTCCGTTGGTGACATGAAGGAGACACTCAAGAGGTCCTAACCCGTATGGAGGAACCGAGGAAGATAGCAAGGAGTTTGTATTGGACTCCTCGGATCCACTTGGACAAACCGACGGGGAGGGATGAAGCTCTTGAGGCCTGTTGATCGCCATGAAAGAAGAGATTGCTTGAGCTTAAAGGGAGCTCGTAATCTGTAAGGCTGCCTGGGAAGTGGGATGTTGGCCGGGACGTAAGCAACGTCATGTGGATGTTCCAAAACCCGAAGTTCAAGGGAGTTAGGTCCGCGAGAGAAGTGGATAACTTCTTGTGGGAATTGGAGCAATATTTTCGAGCAATTGGCATTGAGGATGATGCCACCAAGGTAAACACCGCTCCATTTACTTTTCGATATTGCTCTCTTGTGGTGGAGACGAGGGTCCACGGATGAGAAACGTGGAGGAACGACCATTGGAACTTGGGAGGAGTTCCAAAGAGAGTTGAAGAAGCAGTTTTATCCACAACATGCCGAAAAGGAGGCTCGTGCTAAGTTGCGTCGGCTTACGCAACAAGGCACTGTTCGAGTTATGTTCGGGAATTCAGCGAGTTGATGCTTCAGATCTCTGACTTGAATGAGAAAGAAGCATTCTATTGGTTCGAGGATGGTTTAAAAATATGGGCAAAACAAGAGTTGCGTCGCCTAGATATCACCGAATTGACCGAAGCTATGGCAAAGGCAGAAAATTTCTATGATGGGGGAAGAAAGTTTGATAATAACGATTCTTCCAAACCCAAGTCGGGACCAAAAGACAATGGTGGGGGAAACAAGGATCAAAGGGAAAAGAGCGACGAAGGCCCAAAGTCTAGTCAAGGTAAGCCTTGGGATAGAAAAGGACCAATGAAGTGCTTTCTCGCCAAGGCCCACATAGAATAAGTGTCATTCAAAGAGAGCCGCTTTTCATGCCATGGAGGCACGCAAGGAGGCCAAGATGACACCAAAAGCCTCAATTCGATATTAGGAGGTGTCAAGAGAAGTCAAGCAATGGACTGATGTTTGTGGACATCATCGTAGTGGCAAAAGATTGAATGCACTTGTTGATACCGGTGCATCCGATTTATTCATGTCTAAAGAAATGGCAAAGGAACTGGCCTTAGAATCGAGGAAGATTCGGACGAATCAAAACGGTGAATTCGTAAAGCATTCCCATAACGGGGTGGCAAAAGGGTGGAACTCAAACTTGGCGAGTGGGCGGCAAAGCGACCATTAAGGTAATCCCACTTGATGATTACGATTTTGTAGTTGGATTAAGTTTACTTGATAGGCTTAATGCGGATATTCACCCTTCCGAGAACTACATGACAATCTCCGATGCAAATCAACGATATATGGTGAGAATGAAAAGGAAGGGAAGCATGGAGGAAAAACCTTATCGGCAATCCAATTTGCCAAAGGAGTCCGTCGAAATGAAGTCTCCTACCTAGCTACCTTGAGAGACAATATGGATGATAAATTTGAGGGAAATTCCAAAGGAAGTGGAACAGTTGCTAAAGTCATTTCAAGATGTAATGCCCATGGAGTTGCCCAAAAGATTGCCACCAAAGAGGAGGTGGACCACAAGATTGAGTTGTTGCCCAATCATCGAACCGCCAAAGAAGGGCACCATATCGAATGGCTCCACCGGAACTAGAGGAATTATGGAAGCGATTGATAGAGCTTTTAGATGTCGGGTTCATTAGACCATCTAAAGCCCCATTTGGTGCACTGTGTTATTTCAAAAGAAGCATGATGGATCTTTGAGAATGTGCATCGACTACGGGCCCTAAACAAAATCACTATAAAAATAGGTATCCCATTCCTCTTATTGTAGATTTGTTCGATCAACTTGGTAGCGAGATGGTTTACTAAGTTGGATTTGCGATCGGGTACCACCAAGTGAGAATAGCCAAGGGATGAGCCCAAGACACTGTGTAACTAGATATGGGTCCTTTGAGTTCTTGGTGATGCCGTTTGGGTTGACAAATGCTCCGGCCACATTCTGTACCCTAATGAATAAGGTATTACAACCTTTCTTGGATCGTTTTGTGGTTGTTTATCTTGACGATATTGTGGTGTATAGTAAGACGCTCGAAGAACATGTGGGCCACTTGGGGAAAGTGTTCCAAACTCTACGAGAAAATGAGCTATATGTCAAAAAGGAGAAATGTTCCTTTGCCCAACGAGAGGTGCCATTTCTAGGCCATATTGTGGGAGGTGGCACGATTCGAATGGATGAAAGTAAAGTTCAAGCAATTGCCGATTGGGAGCCACCAACCAAGGTGACGGAGTTGCGGTCTTTCCTTGGATTAACAAATTACTACCGTCGCTTCATTGAAGGCTATTCCAAGATCACTGCACCCTTGACGGACCTGTTGAAAAAGGGCAAAGTGTGGGATTGGGACCCTCGATGTAAAAAGCCTTCAACCAAGTGAAGCAAGCGATGACGAGTGAGCTCAGACTCGCATTGCCAAATTTTTCAAAGGCGTATGAGGTACGCATACGATGCTTCAGAGTATGCGATTGGAGGGTGTTGATGCAAGATGGGCATCCGATTGCTTTCGAGAGTCGAAAGCTTAACGAGACGAACGAAGATACACGGTCCAAGAAAAGAGATGACGGCAGGTGGTGCATTGTTTACGCACATGGAGACACTATTTGTTGGGTTCCGTGTTTGTGGTATTCACGATAATGTTGCAAATAGCTATTTCTTAACCCGAAAAAGTTGTCCCCCAAGCGTGCTCGTTGGCGGTTTTCCTAGCGAGTTTGATTTTACCATGGAATACAAGCCGGGGAGTGCTAACATTGTGGCCGATGCACTTAGCGAAAAATAGAATTTGCAACGATAAGCCAACCCGAGAGTCCCTTATTAGAGCGCATTCAAGAAGGACTGTCCCATGATCCCACAGCCAAAAATCTGATGGAGCTTGCTAGAGATGGAAAGACAAGGCGATTTTGGCTCGAGAGAGAATTACTATACACTCATGGGCGACGTCTATATGTGCCTCAACATGGGAATTTACGAAAAGAAGTCATGAAGGAATGTCATGATTCAAAATGGGCTGGCCATCCCGGAGTACACCGCACCTTGGCTCTATTGAAGGATCGATTTTATTGGCCTCACATGGGTGATGATGTGGAGACCTATGTGAAAACTTGTTTAATATGCCAACAAGATAAGGTTGAGTTGAAAGCCCCTGCTGGTTTGTTACAACCGTTGCCCATTCCGGAGCGCCCATGGGAGAGTTTGTCCATGGATTTTATCACAGGCTTGCCTAAATCTGATGGATTTGCGAGTATTTTTGTTGTGGTGGATAGGTTTTCGAAGTATGTAACTTTCATCCCCGCAACTAAGGAGTGTCCTGCTAAGGAGGCAGCTCGCTTATTCCTTAAACATGTGGTGAAGTATTGGGGAGTACCACAATCTATCATCAGTAATCGAGATGGGCGATTCACAGGTCGATTTTGGACAGAGTTGTTCAAGTTAATGGGCTCAGACCTAAACTTTTCCACTAGCATGCATCCACAAACTGATGGGCAAACCGAACGAGTGAATGCATTGTTGGAGACATATCTTCGACACTATGTAAGTGCAACACAAAAGGATTGGCCAAAGTTGTTGGATGTGGCCCAGTTTTCATACAATTTACAACGAAGTGGGCAACGAACCGAGTCCGTTTGAGATAGTGACGGGCAAGCACCGCTTACACCCAATGCAGATTGCAACTCGTTATGCAGATCCGAATCCAGACTTATCGATTTGCAAGGGATTGGCAAGAGCAAAACGATCTAGCTAGAGCTTGTCTACATAAGGCAAGTAAGCGCAACAAGAAATGGGCGGACCAAAATCGAAGGGACGTGTAATTTCAGGTTGGTGACCCAGTTCTTGCCAAACTACACCTGATTCTGCGACATGATGGGTTACACAAAGGGCTCGTTCGGCGGTATGAGGGGCCATTTCGAATTGTGAAGAAGGTAGGCAAGGTGGCCTACAAGCTTGAGTTGCCTGAAAAGCTTAAAGTTCATCCAAGATTCCATGTGAGTATGCTTAAGCCATTCCATGAAGATGGAGGAGACCCAAATCAAGCAAGTCCGAACGAGCACCAATGGGGTAAAAGTCGCCTATGATCGAGAGGTCGAGAACATTGAAGCGGATCGTGTGGTCGACGTAAGTACTACCGCATGCACGAATACTTAGTCCGATGGAAGGATTCCGGATAGTGAGATGAGTTGGGAACTCTTTGAAGCCTTGTGGCAATTCCAAGACAAGATAGATCGATACCATGCGGAAGACGCGACGAGAGCGTCGCTAGATTTGGTGGGGGAGAATGTCATGGGTTGCGCATGGGAGCCCGCAACCATGACACATCTGTGTGAACTATCAAGAAGGAAGGAGGTTATTTGGCCCAATCAGACCGGGCCATTGCTTGAAGAGATTGAAGGCCCATCTACAAGTTAGACAAATATGGAAACATGATCTTACAAGATATTATTTTATAAGATTACATATCTTAGATAAGATATGTAATCTTAGAAGATATGATTTTATATTTGGTGGTAGGTGCCTTTTAATCTTAGCCATTGATGTACTTAATTTTGTACCGTTGGATTTGGAGAGGCTCAACTATAAATAAGAGACCTCTTCCCTCATTGTAAATCACTTGAGTTTTGTGCAATAAGAATTCTTGAGAGCATTCACTCAAATCTCTCTCTTGTGTTCTTATTTTCTTTGGCTTGTTCTTGTCTCGTTCTTCTTTCATCTTGTTTGGCTTTAAGGTGCTTTCGTTTAAGTTGTGTTTTGGGAAGAATTCTGTTGAATCCTTCTTTTGTAGAAGTTGGGCTGACTTAGGCGTTTTTGGAGTAAGAAACTGCCTAAGGCCGCACGGATTGTGAGGCAAGAATCCTAAGTCCGTGACACTAGAGTAGGCATGTAAACCATCAATTGCAAGGAGGTAGGTAAACGGTTCTTCAGGTTTAATTTAAGTGTTCTTGAGTAAAGAAGTTGCTAGAAAATGATGGAAAGTTTGCCAAGGACTCTTTAAAACGTTGGGTGGAATAGCTGTCAAAAATAAAAAATAAAAAGTGAATGTCTATCACGATTGTCTAACATGGGGAAGTCCATTTAGAAATACCAAATATAGAAGTCCACCAATGGGAAAATCTAAGAAAGAGAATATTCCTCTAGAAACTATCTGCTATTGGGGAGTGCTTTAGTAGGATGATCCGAGGTGGGAAAGTCCCATGGGACTATCTTGCAAACATGATTTCACAATAGAAGAGAGGTGTGTATAAATCAACCAAATCTCATATTCAATATCACAAAAAAGGATGTTATATTGGGTTTTCCATGAACGAGGGTCAATGCAGGGGTTAAGTCAAAGAAGTTAATCGTTAGAGTAATATGATAATCATATGTTTAGTTAGTGTGGAATGAACATCAGGGTAGAGATCTACCGTTATGGCATAAACGATTGCAAGTCTGCTAGTAGCAAAAGTAGTCACTGAACCGTATATATGCATATATGGTTATCTTAAGAAGGCAAAACCAGGGAAGGTAAAATGAGAATCTAAGATGAAGCGGGACAAAATCAAGTTCCATAAGGAATTGCTATTTGGAAGAGCACGTTTACAATTAAATCAATGGGTAAGTCAAGCAACGATGGAAATCAAGAAAGGTAAGATGTCAACCACGCTAGAAAATCTGTGGAGTTCCCAACAACGCACAGAGAGTTTAAATTATGTGCATTTATTCTTTTTCCCTAAAAATATAGTATTTACAATGCATTGTTGTTTAGAATCTCACGAAGTCATTTTGAACTTACGATTATGCTACCATATGTGCAAGAACGAGGATTGTCAGGACAAGCCAAACTTCGTTAAATTTATGTGTTAGGCGTTGAAGTTGTTTCATGCGTAAAAGGAGCACCCTTTTAGCCTACTCCTCGAGGGTTGGATTAGTGTATAGATGCGAATTACGTTTAAAGTCAAAATGAGTGTAATATTAGGGCCTAGTACATCAAATTGATTGCAAAACTTAAAGTGCTTGTATAATAGGAGATTTATTTAAAGCTAATCTTTGAATCATGCTAATTATCATGATTTGAAATAAATTGTACAAGTAAATTCTTATATTTCTTATCTAAATTTATAATTAAGATAAGTTCGAAAGGTGAATTTGTAACTCGGATTTTGTGATACTCAATACCCGAACTAGGCAATCGAGTTGGGTATAAGGTGTTACATCACCACCGATAACAATGACTAATCACCTTACCATAACTGCTCTCCGAAGAGATAAACAGTTAACCATAAAATGTGCTTCATTTCTATGAGTGATGATCGGATTTTGTTCATTTCTATGAGTGATGATCGGATTTTGTGCTCGAGTTCCCATTACTATCCTCAATGAGAGCACCAACACCTACGAGAACTTGAAATTTGATTTGAGAAAAGAAACAAGAAAAAAGGAAAGAAAGAAAACGGCTAAACGAGAAGAGAGAGAATTGGAGGGGAAAATATTATTCAATAACCAACTTGGATAATTCTATTACATCAGATTAGAAATGTCTAATCCTTAAATTTCTTTTAACTCCCTCTCATAAACTAAACTGGCGATTTAATGACTCGTTCACTCTCCTCATGTACCCCTACTAGATTTCCTTCTGGTAGCATGCCCATAACAGTACCCCAAAAGGAAAAAGAAAAAAAAACTTGCCATTGTGGATTGTGTTAATCCTTCATCTTCTGTGTGGCCTAGTGCCAA
Source organism: Gossypium arboreum (assembly GCF_025698485.1). Lineage (NCBI taxonomy): Eukaryota > Viridiplantae > Streptophyta > Magnoliopsida > Malvales > Malvaceae > Gossypium > Gossypium arboreum. Next base: position 3,168,545 of record NC_069073.1, on the reverse strand, counting down.
ACTCTTTGCCAAAAGGAAAATGCAGCTAAAGCATAATGGAATACAGAAGTTTACTATAAGTAATTTTCATGACAGACATCCATTTCTCATATCACGATTGCTGACCTCTACATTGTAGCCTTCCTATGATTTTCCTCGTAAAAGTAGATCTGACACTACTGTTGTTGACATATTTTTTTAAAAAAAACCATTCATTATTTTGATACAATAATAAACCTTCTGAAGAAAACGAGACTCTAAAAATAAAAAATTCATAATCATTTCCACAGTTTTTTTATATTACATATGATTTGGGTACAAAAAACAAGGTAGAAAGCACAATTGCTAAAACCTGAAAAACTATCAGCTAATTAATACTAAAAGCAGTACACAGTTCCAAATGTCTCAAATTTCACTAGGAAGAACATACAAAATTGTGACGACCTTCTGGCGGCAACACAAAGAAATGATGAAAACTGTAACTGGAACAAGCATAAACAGCACCATTTTTAAAAGTTTGAAAGTACCAGTCAAAGCCGCTACCAGCACCAAACTATCTCAGATGGCTGCCACATGCAGCAACTATCAGCAGCTCTTATACCATTCACATTAAGTTATTCAATCAACCATGAGCAACTATCAGGAGCTCTTATCTCTTCGCTGCTTGCGGACCTTCACAAATTTTCTGGCAGACTTATCACTGCCACCGGTGCCCAATGAGAAGCTCCCTCCAGCACCAAATTCAACACTACCAGAAGCCAGAAATGGAGATGGATTCTGTGGTGCGCCAATGCTTGTTTGGCCTCCAAACTGGACAGAACCTGCTCCTGATGGGTTTGATGCACCAAAAACAAACCCAGAAGCAGGTGATGAGATTGGCTGTTGACTAAATGTCACAACAGTCGGTGAAGCCTGAACTGTGTCCTCTGCCATACTATCTTCCATTTGATCATTATTACTAGAGGGTGTTGACCCAAACACCAAGCCCGGACTAGTGTTACCAAACACAGGCTGTGATGGAGTAGCAGCTGCTGCCGAAGTGAAAGAAAATATGGAACTTGAGGAGGCACCGGTGGATAACCCAAAGATAGTAGGTGCAATGCTAGGAGCACTAACAGAAGTTGATGATCCAAAGGAAAATCCCGATGATGACCCAAATGTGGGTGTCTTGGGGGCTTGCCAATTGGAACCAAATGCACCACCAGCAATGCCACTGCTAGAGCTCAGAGAGTTGGTTTCTAAAGAGGAAGAACTTATTCCAAAACTTGCACCTGAACTAAAAGGTTTAGCCACTGATGCTGATGACCCAAAAATTGAACTGCCAGAGGAAAAGGTTGCATTCCCAGCCAATCCAAAGGATGGAGATGATGCAGATGAAGAGAACTGAATAGGTGTGCTATGGGTTGAGGAACCAATGCCAGTTCCTGCTGCGGATCCTTGGTTATCAGCAGCATTAAAAGGATTTAAACCCTGAGTCAGTGCAGTAGATGTGGGTGCAGCTGGAGCACCAAATCCAAAGATGTTGCTTCCAGAGCCCGTGATTGCAGATTTAGTGGAAAAAGTACTATTTCCTGTACCAGCTACTGGCAAAGATGTACCCCCAAAAATGCTACTACCTGTGCTTATAGTTGAATATGAACTGCCAAAGATACTACTGCCTGTGCCCATCACTGTGGTAAATGTGCTGCTGAAAAAGCCACTTCCAGAGTTTGTAATGGTGGAAGATGTACCACTGAAACTGCTATTTCCAGAGCTCGTGAATACAGCTGTTGTACCAGTAGTGCTGCTCACAGCACTACTTCCAGAGCAAGTAAAAGCAAACGTACTACTGGAAGGGAAAATCCCTACATTGCCAAGACTTGTATCCTGGGTCTTAGATTTGGTTGCTTCCCCTGAAGTTGATGGGTCCCCAGAGGATGAAAACTTGAAAACAGGTGAAGCTGTAAAGGAAGGGATTGAAGTCCCCACAGAGGGGATGCTGGTATGGCATATAGTGGGATTCACAGTTGCACTTGCAGAAGTGGTGGCAGTAGCAGGAGAGTCATTATTGGTGGCAGTTGCACTGGATGAACTTCGACCATTAATTGGGACTAGAGAAGCCACTGGTGAAGAGAATGAAAAAGAACTAGAAGAAAAAGACCCATTATTTACAGCAGAACCATCTGCTGAGGCACCAAACTTGAAGTTAGATGTTGAAACAGCAGAGGTGAGTGCAGTTTCAGGTGTCCTAAAGATCCCATTCATAGTGCTTCCTCTATCAGTTTTTTCTGACAAGTGATTGGTTACACCAGGAGCTGTAGTGGCGAAGCTGAACATAAAGCAACAAAGCATTTAAAGAATATTATTTAAGGGACATCACATACGCACAGGCACACAGACATCTATATACTGATAAATCAACTTATTGAGAAGGTGCATTTTGTGATTATTAGCAGAGAGAAAGAGGGGAAGTGACTAGAGATACCAAACAACATCTGGCTATAGAATATAAAGCAGCAAAGTTTTAAAGAATAACATACAAGAAACCATATACATTGATCAATCATAGTATTGAGAAGAAGCATTTTTGAGATTGTTAGCAAAATGAAAGGGGCAAGTGACTAGTGACAAATAATTATAATAAGGAACTCTAAAGAGTGGTTCAGTTAATCTACAAAACACCCAATTATTTTTGTTGGCCAATATGCATGGTTTCCTAATGATCCCATGTCTATTGTTGAATACTTAAATACTGAGAAGTAGAGAGTTTGACACCATCTCCTTTCTTACTAGTAAAGATACATCTAATTAAAAAGTTAAAAATGACAGGAATTAAAGAGAAAAGGTTAGATTCACCCCTAAATCCCCTCCCATCCTGTTATAAGAAACCCGAACATGGTAGGGTAATTCTAATTCTTTTACTCCCTTCCAATCAACTAACCAATAGTCTAAGACATTTGACCCACTATTAGTAATCCTATAAACAATCCTACATTGGAGGTATAGAAAGAAAGAAAGAAAGAAAGAAAGGGGAAGAGAAGACCCAAGTAAAAAGCCTTCCAAACAAGAGAAATTGATTAACAGATATACACCAACCTGCTTGAGTAATCTAGTTCTTGGTCTGAACTTTTGGCAAGCTTAACACCTGAAGATCCAGTAATAGATAAAACCTCACCAACATTTCTAGAGGCAAAGCCAAATGTGGTAACAGCAGCATCTGACGGCACTGGTGCAACTTTCTCCACAATGCTAACCATAGGAGAAGCATTTGATACTGTAGAGAAAGCATCTTCTTTGGCTGCTTGAGTTGACTGAGATCCCAAAAACGCTGACTGCACAGATGAGTTGGCCACCTGTACTACTGGAAAAGTAATACTGGAATTCTTTTCAACAACTGGAGATCCATTAGATGTTCTCATTCCAGGATTTCGATTGACTGCAGCACCTGATATAGGCATAACTTCAGAAAATATAGAAGGCTTCTCTACGACAGTTTCAGGAGCAGCACGCTTACTTCCGTTAACAGAATTATCTGCCCTTTCCCTCCATTCACCAAATCTAGCAGGTGTGGCTCCAATAGAATAGTCACCATCATCCAGATCCAGATAATCCTGTGACAGAGACCATAAGCATTAACCAAAACAGCATAGGAACCAAAAAGGAAAAAACAGAACAAAACAGTGAAGCTTCTAATCATGCTCTCTTAATCAGAAGTAATGCTTTGGTTGCCTTTGCCAAGAAATCAAAAGCGTTAAAAATGAAAGAAGACAAACATGTTGGTTTTAGTAATATTCCTAATTAAAATTTATTTAGCAAGTATTTTATTACAACTAAAATCCTTAATTTTAGTTTCTTATTCTACAAGAATAAAATACTATCTAACTTGTATTTAAGGGGACAATTTTAGTTATAAAATAAGACAGAAATCCTACTAATTTATAGAGGCTTAAGACAAGTTCCATATATTATTAATCATAGGTCCTTTATGAGGTAAGTATCAATGCAAGGGTAAAGTGTTATCAATCAAAGCTGGTATTCCCTTAAATCTATAACTCATGAATGTAGCAAGTAAGCATGATAGATCCTTATCATTTGGACTTTTAAATAAAATATATAGCACTTGATATGCAAACTAAGGAATTTTGATTATAAACAATTGCTCTAATATCACCAAAAACTCATAGCAGAATATGACATGACAAATATTATCCGTTTACCAATTACCACATACCTCATGTGCACTCATCTGAAAAGCCTGACTCTTTTCCTGAGATAACTGTATGACAGACTTGATACCACTGGAATCAGCAGCTCTAACACTAGGCCTATTATCCTTCATTAAACTATTACTATCTACACCATTTACTGCAGGAACTTGCTTGTCAGGGAGAGAAACCAACGTTGAGACATTTTTTTTAACCTTATCATGCTTGTTAGACACGGAGTCTTGAAAATCAGTCAATACAATGCGAGAACCACTCACCTTACTTGAATCATGCACGTTCTCCAGAAATTTTGAAGAATCTACATTCGAAAGGTTTTTACGAGCCTGCCCACGTAGCATAGATGGTGACAACATAGAGGGTGATTTTTCCCCTGGGGAGACCAACATTTCCAGTTGCTGGAATATTTTTGAAGCCATCTGACTGGACTTGGATGGAACAGTGGTAAAACTTATGCCAGGACTGCTGTTACCCCCAGTCTCAGCTAGAGTATCTAAACCAGCTGAACTAGTGCCAACCACATGCACAGATAGAGGGGCAGCAGAAGCAGGTAAAGTCAAGTTTCTTGAAGAAAAGAGATTTGATTTTTGACGAATCCGCCGAATTGGGCCAACTGATCCTATATCATTGTCTAATACTGAACTCCTGCGCTTCAAAACCTGAGAAGGAAAGAAACATATCCATTTAATGATAATTCTATAGATAGAGAAATCCTGAAAGAGAGATAGGATCCTGAATCAGTACCCCCTGCCCGGAGCCAGAAATTCTATTGTGCTCCCATGTACCCTGAGATGACAATAAAGGTCCACCAAAAGCATCATTATCAGTGCCAGCACTCTACGGAATGAGTAAACAACTAGAATAAGACAAATGATAAACAAGCAAAAATACAAGGGAGAAGATTGTCAAGCGCATCAACCTTGATGAGAGTTGATGAGTTAACTCTGGAATAAGGTGTTCGTGCCATACTATATATCGCAGACCTGCCCCGTGATCTTGGGGTCATGAAACTGTTTCCAGGACTCCCAACATGGCCAGAAGATCTTGGCACAAGTGACATCATGGAAGACTTAGAAGGGAAGATTCTATTGCTCGGTGAAGATAAATCTCTCCTAGGCACTTGATTTTGTAATCCATGCATTGATGTGGATACCTTTGAAGGCCTACTACCCATGTAAGCTTTTGCAAGCTCAGCAGGTGAAGCAACATCCTCATCAGGAACCTGCATAACCATGTGAGTTTTTTTTTTTTTGTGTGTGTGTGTGTGTGTGTGAGAGTTTATAAAATTAAAATTATGCAGAGTAAAGAACATTTGAGGGTATGTCAACTAAAAAGCAAAATGAAGGAAAGAAGCTTTTCCTTACAGTTGATCTGGCAACAGGTGTTGAAATAAGATGGTTCTCAGTGCCATTTTCTCTAACTGGGGTCTCCAGAAAATCTTCTTTCTTGTCATGTGATACCACTGGGATCATTTCAGACTTCTTTTCTTCATTAACACCAGTAATATCAACTGTTCTTGAACGCAGTAAACTTGTCAAAAGATCAATTTCAGATCTGAAACAGATTAATAATATTCATCATCTATAGCATCAAGCTGAAGCAATGAAGGAAAATCATAAAGCATCACAACGCGTCTACAGATTGGAAAATAGATAGCACAACAATCAACTACAAAGATTGCAAGTATAACAAGAATTTGCAAATTGAAGTGATTCAATCCAACTCATGCTCTCAGCCCCTCTTCCAGTTAACGGAAACTGGAAGAAAGAGGAACTACAGAATCCTAAAGCATAGAAGCACACAAACAAATACAAAAAGTTAAATTATCACAAACAAGCCAAATTAATTTGGCAAAGTTCCCTTGAAGCAAAATGGCACAAATAACCATGCATTTTAACTTAACATCAACACGATACAAGTTCAGATCATCTTGCCTGGTAAAAGTCTTCTGCTTTAAAATTTCCTCAAGTTCAGCAACTCCACCTTTATCGGAATGATTAGTGGGATTCTCGCATTCTATGATGTCTCCTTGCACAACAGGAGGAACCTTAGTGGAAAAATGCATATAAAACAACAAAGCATATAAGTTGGGTTCATCAAATAGAAAATTGCATGGGGGGATGTTCTACATAAAAAAATCATAAAACAAAGGTACAGATACATAGCCTGAAAGCAGCATCTGCAGTTAACAATGAATAAAGGTAACATGAGAATTAAGGGCAAAGTCTGTCCCAAAGATTTAGTGCATGTGGGTGAATGTTATATTGCTCTAAGTAAAATGTAACAAACCAAGAAAAAAATGTCAGTTTTAAAAAGAATATAAAAGCTCTCAGTTTCATGCACAGTGCTTTGGGGAATAGAGAAGAAAATGTTACATGAAAAATAAGAACAAATAGATTTCATTGGTTCAAACAAAGTATAAAATACAAGTATACAACGTTATTTTTTAAACTTAAGTTAAGAAAGTGGATTTGACTTAGTTTGCTATAGTAAATTGTGAAGATAGTGTTCGCAATCCATAAAAATTAATTAATGATCCGATACATCTATGTATTTGAGAGGGTATAAGTATAATTTTGTATTCCCCAGTTCACATATATTCACTTCAACTTATCCCTAAGCAGAGAAGCAACAAGTCCATGCATTTGAAACAATCAAGTCAGTCATGCTTTTATGCAATCCATCAAGCAATTTATATTACAACTTGAAATCTAGATCCCTTCTTTAACATTCAACTTGCCAAATGCAACCAGGAAGCACTGCATTATTAGACTATTGCACCAAAAGTAAAGATAATACAACCACATAGCATTTTCTACATATACAAAGAATATATTCTAGTTCTATTTGTTCAAAGTCAGCACTACAATGGGTTCTTTGTCTTTGTATGCTCAAAAAACCAAGAGTTTTTTGATTAAATAGGGCCAAGACCTTGACCGAATCCTATCTATTTTTTTCAAGACTTGATTCCAAATAAAACTATATACTAGAATATAGTATAACATCCAGCTTTCCAAACTGACATAAATTGAAAATTTCCTCTACATCGAAATATGTTAAGAACAGGCTTTTTCTATTCCGTCTTATTCATAAGAAATTACATAAATATTTATACACATAGCAAGCCTAACTTAGGAAACTCTATACTAGAAAACAAACTAACTCTAGGGATGCTGTCTAAAAAAAACAGCCTTAAAGTTAGGGATAGTAATCAGTAAAATATTTACAGAATCCTATCTGATACACTTAAATATTCCTTAATTAGTAAACTATAATCTGACACTCCCCTCAAGCTGGGAAGTGGATATCATCCATTCTCAGCTTGCTTACTAGTTTTTGAAACAACTTTCCAGACAACCCTTTGGTAAGTATGTCTGCTAGTTGACCATCAAGGGACACAAATGGAGTGCAAATTAAGCCACTGTCCAGTTTTTCCTTTATAAAATGTCTGTCAACCTCAACGTGCTTCGCATTTATCATGTTGAACTGGATTATGTGCAATATTGATAGCAGACTTATTATCACAATACAACTTCATTGGACCTTCCCACTTGATCTTCAAATCTTCCAAAATAATTTTTAGCCATAATAGCTCACAAATTCCAAGAGCCATCGCCTAAATTCAGCTTCTGCACTAGATCTAGCCACAACATTCTGTTTTTACTCCTCCAAGTCACAAGATTGCCTCCTAGGAAAGTGCAATAGCCCGAGGTTGATCTTCTATCAACCATAGACCCCTGCATAATCTGCATCAAGATAGGCTTCAAGGGTTAAATTCTCCCCTTTTAAATAGGATTCCTTTACAGGCGTGCCCTTTAAGTCTTGTAGAATTTGATACATAGCTCTAAGATGTGATTCTTTGGGGTTGTGCATAAACCGACTTACAACACCGATCGCATAGGCAATATCCGGTCTGGTATGAGACAAGTAAATGAGCTTCCCACAAGTCTTTGATATGAACTTTTATCAATCGCCGCATCTTCTAGTGCATCTCCAAGTCTGTGATTCACCTCTATGGGTGTGTCTGCTGGTTTACATCCCAACTTGCTGTCTCTCAACAAATCAACTATGTATTTTTGCCGAGATATGAAGATTCCTTCCGAGAGTGTGCCACTTCAATACCAAGGAAATATTTTAACTTTCCGAGTTCTTTGACTTCAAATTCTTTTACTAGGCATTTCTTTAAATTCTCCATTCCTTCCAGGTCATCACCAGTCACTATAATGTCATCTACATAGACCAATAAAGCAGTCACTCCCCCTGAAGATGAGTGTTTTACAAACAAAGTGTGATCTCCTTGACTCTGTTTATACCCCAACTTGAGCATTACTTTGGTAAATCTTCCAAACCAAGCCCTCGGGGACTGTTTTAGTCCGTACAAAGCCTTTTTAGTCTGCAAACTACCGTCTCAGTATTTGGACCGAATCACGTGGAACATCCATATAGACTTCCTCCTCAAGATCACCATGTAAAAGGCGTTTTTATGTCAAATTGCTGTAATTTCCAGCCTCGGTTGGCAGCTAGTGACAACAACACTCTCACAGTGTTCATCTTTGCAACAGGGGCAAATGTCTCAAGGTAGTCTACTCCATACATTTGAGTGTCCCTTTAGCAACCAATCTTGCTTTGTACCTCTCCAAAGAACCATATGATTTATACTTCACTGTGTACACCCAATGACATCCCATCTGGTTTCTTTCCTCTCGCAATTTCACCAAGTCCCATGTCTTATTTTTTCAAGAGCTTCCATTTCAACCTTCATGGCATTTTTCCAATTCTCATCTTCTAATGCCTCGGATACTGTTTTGGGAATGGAGATAGAATTTAGGCTAGTAAGAAAGACTTTGTGGTTATGGGACAAATTTTGTAAGACAAAAATAAGTACAAGGGATGTTTTGTATGTGCTCTAATCCCTTTTCTAATAGCAATGGGAAATTCATCTAAATTTTCAGTAGTAGGTTCAGCAATTACCTCAGGTTGTATAGGAGGAGAAGATGATTGAACTTGCAACGGTGCCTTCTTCCTTAAGTAAACCAGTAAAGGACGAGTAGTGTCCTGAATCCCTCTTTGTGATTTGGGTGTATTAGGCTCTGTTTCAGGTTGCTGGACAGGAGCTGGAATGTGAGTGTTTGGTTGCTGGACGGGAGCTGGAATGTGAGTGTTTGGTTGCTGGACAGGAGCTGGAATGTGAGTGTTTGGTTGCTGGACAGTAGCTGGAATGTCAAGAAGAAAGAATTCTCTGTCCTTATCTTCTGTGAATAAGATCTCCCCCTGAAGATAAGGACGAGTAAAGAAATTCTCTTGTTCTGCAAAAGTAACATCCGCTGATACATAAAATTTTTTTGTGGCTGGATGATAACATTTGTACCCCTTTTGAATGGAAGAATAACCGAGAAAGACACACTTGATAGCTCGTGGATCAAATTTTCCTCTATTTTGAGAATGTACAAGTACAAAGGCAACACAACCAAATATTTTGGGAGAAAGGCTACTTGAAGTACTAAAATCAGGAAAGAATTTTGCTAGAACTTGCATAGTACTTTGAGATTCAAGGACTTTTGTAGGCAATCTATTTATCATATGAGTAGCAGTTAAAACAGCCTCCCCCCAGTATTGTTTAGGGACATTTTTTTGGAACAAGAGGGCTCTTGTAATAGCTAAAATGTGACCATTTTTTCTTTCGGCAACACCATTTTGTTGGGGTGTGCTAACACAAGATGACTCATGTATAATGCCTCCTTCTTGGAAATATGGTGAGAGAAACTGATTGAAATAGTCCTTGGCATTGTCTCGACCTAAACCTTTTATTTCAGCTCCAAATTGTGTTTTGATCATGTTGTAAAAGGTTGGAAAGACAGACCTTACATCAGATTTCTTTTTAAAAGAAAGATCCAAGACACACGGATACAATCATCAATAAAGGATACAAACCACCGAGCCCGAAATATTTGAAATAGTGGATGGTCCCCAAACATCACTATGAATAAGAGTAAAAGGAGCGGATGTTCTTTTATTGCTTACCGGAAAAGAGGTACGTTTATGTTTTGCAAGTTCACAGACATCACAATGGAATTTTTCAATAGTTAATCCTTTGAACAATGAAGGAAACATAATTTTAAGGACTCTAAACGATGGATGACCAAGGCGGAGGTGATGGAGCCAAATTTGGTTTTTATTGGTTTTAATAGATTCGGATATGAAAGATAATGGTGAGGAATTCAGAGCACTAACTTCTCCACTGGATTCCTCAAGATAGTATAGGCCATTTACTTCCTTAGCATGTCCAATCATCCTCCTCGTATTTCGTTCCTGAAAAAGACATCGATTGTGATAGAAAACCACACTACAGTTAGAGTCTTTGGTAATTCTTTGGATGGATAGAAGATTGGTAAATAATTTTGGAACATGAAGGACATTTTTAAGAGTAAGGGTTTTGTTTATAACAATATCACCCTGACCAGCCATGTGATCACAGAACCATCGGCTACTGTTATCTTTCTACTACTAGGACAAGGTATATATGAAACAAATTTTTGTGAGGAGTGGGTCATGTGGTCTGTAGCTCTGAGTCAATGACCCAAGAACTTTTGTGGGTATATCCGAGATTTTAGAATTTTGAGAAGAGGATATACCTGAAAAACCAAACCACTAGTACCTATTGAAGGAGATTTTTCCAATGATCCCAGCAGATTCTTCAACTTCTCAATTTCTTCTTTCTTGAACTCAACAGATGATTCTTGAGAATTCCTTCTCCAGCTTTGCTGGTTTTGACAGTTTCAGCCATGTTTCTTTTGAACAAATTCTACAGGCTTGAGGGTTGATCGGGAATGAGAAGAAGTTGCGGACAAAGAAAAAAATCCCAGAATTTGAGCTAAAAAAACGGCTCGGATACCATGTTAAGAACAGGCTTTTTCTATTCCGTCTTATTCATAAGAAATTACATAAATATTTATACACATAGTAAGCCTAACTTAGGAAACTCTATACTAGGAAACAGACTAACTCTAGGGATGCTGTCTAAAAAAAACAGCCTTAAAGTTAGGGATAGTAATCAGTAAAATATTTACAGAATCCTATCTGATACACTTAAATATTCCTTAATTAGTAAACTATAATCTGACAAAATACAATTTTGATGCTATGTTTGAGAGCATAATTTTAGAAACTGGATTTGGATTTGGTTAGTTATAATAATTTAGGAGGCTATGTGCACACAATACATAAGAATTAGTTAGGGATCAATCCCACTTATGCGTTTGAGAGAGTATAAAAAGATGGATTTTAGATTCCCTATTTCACATAGGTACATCAAATTTATCCTTAAGCAGTGAATCAATAAATCCATGCATTTGAAAATAATCATGACAGTCATTCTTTTATGCAATCCAACAAACCATTTATACTAAAATCTAAAATCCAGACCCTTCTTTTAAATTCAACTTCCTGAATGCAATTTGGAAGTACTGTACTCTTAGATTTTGGCACCCAGCGAAGATAATACTACCATATGAGATTTTCTACACATAATTATAAGGAAGAAAGAAATTATTCTAGTTCTATATGTTCAAGGTTTGAAAATCAACAGGTTTTCATTTTTCAGGCAAAATATGTTTAAAAATATAAAAAAGAAACAAATTACACAGAGATGCATTAATAAAGCTATCAGGAGGCTAAAAACATCAAGGTTTAACTAATACTTACTGTTGAAGTTGTGTCCAGTTGATTCTCCGTTGGTTCCCGATTAGTCTCTGACAAGATTATTATATAATCAACATCACCAAAAAAAAAACTACTTTACCGTAATTTAAACTTCCAACATGCCTGAAATAATAAAAAAAATCATAAAAAGATTATATAGTAATGTCCTATTTATAGCTTATTCCTTGTTATCAAATCCTGATCATTAATTTGAAAAAGGAATAGAAGTAAAACACTGTACATGGTTAAGCATATTTCACATGTTCCTGTCTGCAGTTCATTAACATATTTTTCCAGTACGCATTAATTTCACGCTACAAGCAACATTGCGTAATCGGGGAATGGTTTTAATCTATATTCGTATTCTAGGGAGTAATTCTCCATTTTAAACGAAGCATATATCAACTAATAAGAAATATTTTACACCAAAAAGAAAACAGTGGAAGGAACTGTTTTCATTTCAGTAACAACAGCATAATTATAACTGTTATAGAAAGAATTCTTATCCGTAAGAAACAATTTCTTCTACTTGGACTTTCAAGTCGAATAAGTAAAACCCTAACTCCTAAAATTTTTTCTATACCAGAAACAAAAAATTCCCTAACTAGATACTATAAAGTGCCACTCCAAACCCCAATAATAAAAGCAACCCAACAAAACCAATTTTCACAAAAATGCTCCAAGTATTTTATTTTTTTACTTGCTCCCTGTATTTTAATTTGGGAATCAATAAAAGAGAAGCGAGGAGAAACTAACCAGAGTCCAGCAGTTGCGGTGTAGGAGGTGGCGGAGGAGGGAGGCGCTTCGTAAAGACGGAGGCGAAGAGCCTGTGAGCACTGGAAGTAACAAGCCTCCGCGCTGGATCCACCAATTTCGATAACCAACCATTTTCATTGCTGGAACCGCTGGGGTTTCTTATTGGGATCGGTGGTCGATCGTATGGCGTAGTTTTTGTTGTTCTCCGAAACAGCCGTTTTTTGAATTTTCCACCTGCTCCTTGTGCGCCGTCGTAGGGGTTCCCCTCCTCACGCGCCGTCGCCATCAGATAAATAGAAAAGGGGATATGAATGTAAGGGTTTAGGATTTGGGGGAAATTTCTTAAAAAAAAGAGAGCAAGTTCGGTTAATTAGGGTTTTTATATCTCATATAAAGGGCGCTCCTTTTACGACCCCTGTCAAAATAAACAAACAAAGCTTTTTGTTTTGAGATTTTATGAGAAGGGTCAATTTCAATTTTAATCCCTATAATATACCTGAATTTCAAATTTAGTTTTATACCTCAATTTATATGATTCATAGTCATACTAAATATGCAATTTTTCTAATTATATATCAATAATCATGTTTTAATTTACTTTTATTTTATACTAAAATTTAATATTAAAATTTCTCTATTTTAATTTTTAACATAATTTGCATAGCTTTTACTTTTTAGAATATATAATAATGGTAAATTTTAATTATAGTAATTTATGCTATTCTCAAATTTAAAATTTAATTTCTATATTTTAATTTTTAATATTATTTGATATTTTAATTTTTAATATATTTAATTAATATTTTTTATTTTGATTAAAATATTGACATAAATTTTTAAGAATTAGCAACATTGTTAAAGATATTTTAAATTCAAATTATTAAAATGTCTTTTTGTTACATAATTATCAATTAAGTAATATTTTTTAGTTTGATATATTACTAAAGCGAATTTAATGAAGTTGCCCTGTCCTTAAAATATAAAAATCATTTAATATAATTTAATATAAAATATTATTTTAAAATTTTAGAAAATATAAAATAAAATATTTTAATATTTTAAATATTTTATATTTAAATATTATTTTTATAGGAAATATTATTCTTTAATATTAAATTAATGTAAAATGAATTAAAAATGTTAAAAGGCATGTTTGTCATTCGAGTTTTTTTATTACATATTTATTCCTCTCAACTAAACCCATAAATACTATTACAATACTAATTCTATTTCATTCAACATAACCACTATTATGCCTATTAAATTCCATTACAATCTTATTTTATTCTTATAGAATGGTTATTCCATTACGTCTTTATTCCATTTTAATGAACCAAACGCTATAAATATTTTAGTAAATCCTTGAAATTTTGGTGAGTCCTTAGAAATTTTGTTATATCAAAATGTTGACTTCTAGTATGGGTACTCTAAAGAAATATTTAGAATTATCAGTATACCCTTAAAAACATTGATAAATCTTTAGAAATTTTGGTAAAGCCTTATAAATTTCGGAAAACCTTTAGATATTTAGAAATATTGGTAAAACCCCGTATATTTTGTTAACTTAGAATTTTTTTGTAATGTATGTATCAAAATTCAAATTTATACCAAAATTAGTTTCTAATCCTAAATATTATTCATTTACGAATAAAATATATTGTATTTTGTTTATTATATATTGATTTTCATATCATCTTATTTGGAGGTGGTTAGAGCTCTCCATGTTGGTGTGTTGGTGGATTCAAGAATTATAGGGTTCAAAAAGGTTCAATGAATTATAAGAACTGAAGGACGATGGTTGATTAGATATGTTCCTAGAGAAGACAATCTAATTGTTAACTATTTGACTAAGTTGAGTTTAAGATGGAAAATAGGCTTACAAGTTTACGATGACGTCCCTAATGAAGCATTAAGAGTTCTACATCAAGATAAAATTATATTTGATTAGTATAATTATTGTAAATCTTAAAGGTAAGTATGTATAGAATTTAAATCTCTCGAGACTTTTTTAATGTAGATGAAAATTAATCATCATCATTGATGTATTTTGATTTGTATCATTGGATCTAGAGAAGTTTAACTATAAACAGAGTTATTCCTTTTCATTTTAATCACTTTATTCTTGAGTTGCATTATTTGGTTATGAATAATATATAATGTAATGCATGTGTCAGATTAAAAGTAGGGAGATGTATATAGCTTAATTAAGGATAGAGGAATTTTGTTCATATACAATTAATTGGATTTAAATTAAAACAATTAAACCCTAATTTTAAACCATATATTAATCAAATTTCGAGCATTATATTTTTACATTGATATTCAAATATAAGTAAATAATGAGATTTTTAGGAAATATAGGTTGAATCAAATACCTAAACTTAGTACATAAAATAATGCTGCATAAATAACGGTCTTTTACGTTGCTCAAACTCTATTAACTTTTTTCAGTACACATGTCCAACATGTTTTGGACAAAGATATGACCATTAAAATAGATGAAAATTTTCAAAAAAGATTTGAAAAATATTCAAATCAAAGGAAATGAAGTCGTGTGCATAGAAATCAAAGTTCAAAAGAAGCTTGGAACACATCCATACTCAATGGCTGCCAGTTTATTCTTCCCATCACTACACTTTATTTTCTATCTTCTTACTCTTCATTTTTTTTAGTTATAACATCCTACACATTCATACATTACTGAGTATAATCTTTCAAAGAACCTTTATAATATGATCCTTCAAAGACCATATAAATATATGAAAAAAAAAACTTATAAATAATCAAACTAATACATATTCATATCCAACAGCCACTTGAGTCTAAGCAGCATAAAGTTGAATTTGGTTAGTGCTAATGGCAACTCACGGTCAAAGAACTGTTAATACAGCATAGGAAGCTGGCAGACTAAATTAAATTAAAAGCAAACAACGAACAGGACAAGACAGCTGAATTTGCCTAAACGATCTAATCGAAAACACAAACAAGCAAATGATCAATAGTTCAACATAGATTTTCTGAGGGCAATTCTATTACACTAAAAAGCCATGTTCTTTCGTTGAGTAACGAGCAAGTTCCAGGACAGGTGTCTCATTGGTGTGGGAAGCTACCATTTTAAAGTTATGTTAGCAAATTATAACATACAGTGAATGACGACAAGGATAAACAGACAGAGAGAGAGAGAGACGTACATAGGATATACTTCCATATTCCAATGAGGTCATTTCGACATTTGCCTTTTCTTGACCTTTCTACTTGAGTTCTAATCTGATCTGGAACACTGACTTTCCTAAGAGCCTTGCCCCCTAACTACTTAGCCCTACCCTTCCTCATCGTAATCTTCTTCATCCTCATCTAACCTTTTTCCAAGCTGAGCAAGTTGAAGAGGATCAATGGCCATCTTGTCCATGTCTGAAAGAGACCAGCCTGGGTATTCTTCATGTTTAGTTCCAGTTATAGGTTCTGCTGAAGAAGGCTGAGCTGCTGCTGCTGCCGGCTCAGGAGCAGCAGCAGTAGCAGCACCCACCGTGGGCTTTGCTTCTACGTTCTCATCTACCTCTGCATTCAGATCAAAATTCCGAACAGCTTGGTTGGCATCTTCAGCAATTGTGTTCTCTTTTATCGGTTCCTTGGACTCAGAACCATCATCTACCACCATTCCAGGGGTTGGATGACTTTTGCTGTTTTGCTGAAGAGTTGCACAGGGTTCTGGTTCTATTTCACGATGAGCATCTCTTTCCACATTTCGACCTCCTCTTCCACGTCCCCTACCTCGTCCCCGGCCTCTCCCTCTACCAATGGTCCCTACATGACCCACATCATGCTGCATAGAGCATGTCTAAAAAGTCAGTTATTGAAAGCACCAAAATTCACACACATTAAATAGATGATCGATTTTAAGTTGATTTATACTTCATGTAAGAGGTGTCATTGAAAGTAATTTATTCACAAACATCTAAAATAATATACATTGCAGTGAACAAACCTAGTTCATCTTTTGCAGAAGTATCTGGCATCTATATTGCTCCAATTCACTAAATTTTCTTGAAATACCCATGTCCAAGACATACACGGACATGGGCATAAAGATATAACCCCTCAAAAACCCTCCAAATACATGAAAAAACTTATAGAAAATTTAACATACCCGTGTCAGATATATGTCCGTATCCGACACTCATACCCGAGTCCAAGTAACATAGTTTGGCTTTGGCATAATAAATTGAAGTTCACCAGATACCTCTTTGTCACTGAAGAAAAACATTCACCACCATTCATTCTTAAAGTTGCACAAAAGCACATCCGATGATCTATATTTTTATAGCTGTCTACAAACACACACACACAAAAAAAAAAAAGAAAAAAAAGAAAGATGTTGAAATGGAAGCCATCTTACTATTCTGCTCCTCTTTGATTCTTCATCACTGACATGGACTTCATCTCCAGCGGCTTTCCTGGCAGCAAATATGGAAACATATCATGAAATAAGTGAATCTTTCAATGAATAAAAAAGTAACAAACACAAAGCAAGGCTTTCTCTAACCTTCTCCTTGAAATACTTCGATCGTCATCAGCAGCAGCAGCAACAGCATCGGAATGACCATGACCATGACCATGACCATAATCAGGAACCCGGCTAACAATTTCCCTCAGAAAATCAAAAACATTATAGCTCTGTACACAATGCTTTCTGCATTTTAGTTGGGCACTTTAGTTAGACCAAAGCACAGGACATTGCCAAATATACATCACTATGGATAAACACAAACAAGATCGGAAGTAACATAATAAGATACCATGCTGATCAGAAGACTTGTTAATTGAAAAAAGTAGCATGATCCAGAAAAGGAGAGAAAAGATTCAGAATCACAATTCTCCATCTACAATAATTAGCATAGTTGATCTGTATCTAAATACTTTGTGACCCTAAAAGGAGGAAATCTGGACCAGGTCCAACATAAAATTAGAACCTTTTAGGAATCAAATTTGTGAGAAAGGGATGATGTAGCTTGATAAGTTCTGGAATGCTAGTTTCAATTATTGAAATCAAAGAACACATTTCAAGAAACTTTCTATTCCTCCACTCACCCTAAACAGCCCAAAAGCTCTTGTATGAGGACATGAAAGGATATTTGGTTGATCACCACTGAATCTTGATATTCTTATATCATGTTACTTTATATTAGTTTGCAGTAACATTGATAGTTGTGGTTTTCCACTGTGGTACCCTGACCACATTTTTCTTCAAGTACCCATGTCCAACACCCATATACAACACGTATTCAAACATGGACATGGAATATGATCCCCCAAGAATTCTTGAAATACATGGAAATCTTGGGAAATTTAAATACCCATGTAGACACATACCCACATCCAATTCTCACACCCAAGTCCAAGTAACATAGGTGAAAATGTGTTTCTTCCTTCACTATTATGTACGATATTGTGCTAATTCTCTTCTCTTACTCACAAAGTGCACCTTTTAGGGGGAAAATTCAAATAAAATAAAGATTAGATATTCTTGGTTTACTAAATACTGAGATGAGCACTTCTACAAAAAAGAATGGTCACGTCAGCCAATGTAGTTGCCAAGTGGTAATTTCTTTGTAAACTAAAACTATTACAAGAAGCCTTTACTGAAAGTATCTTACAAGCTCTAAGTTTGTTGCTCCAACTCTTCATTTTCCCTCCATGTTTGATATCCATATCCGATATATATTCCGATACAAGTATTAAGGTACATCTCCCAAATGTATAGAAAAACAAAAAAAATAATAATAAGCAGACCAATATCCTACAATAACCCCAAGTCTAACATATATTACAGGCCAGCGGAGGGCTTAATTCATGCTCAGGACAGGCGAATGCTTGAATGTTGGTATTTTGAGAGAAATTGAATCTGGGTAGTAAGTAAATCTTAAATTTGTTTCTTTCATAGCCTCTTTGGTTTTTTGGCGGTATTGCATCTATTTGCTATCCCCAGTCCACTCACACACTCTCTCTTTTCCCTTGACTTCATGTCGCTCTCTTTTTTCCCTCTTAACATCTCTTCTTCTCTCTCCAACTCCAAATCAATCAGTGCCCGAACTTTTAAGATCAAAACTCTAAAAAATATCTAAGGCTTTTAGTGAGGTTATCATATTTACACTATAGCTATCAATGTAAATGGTGCACGTTCACATGGTCAGAAAATTGAAACAGAATAGACAAAGAGCATTATGCATATGAAAACTTATATAAATGCAGAAAGATCCTTGAGCCCTCAAGTAGACAACAAACATTGTATGCTAATTGCGACAAAGAATAATGTTAATTCTTCACTTACAAATGTAATGAATTCATGGTCTTTGCTCCTCTCTGAAGGGTAATCTTATATGTACGATCACAAAGGTCTTGAAGAAACAATTCCAATGCTTTAGCTGCAAGGCCATAGAAAGAAGCATGAACAAGTAAGATACAGACGTGGGGGAATTAGTTACATAAAATTGTTTACTTTGCTGCCACTCACAAACTAAAACAGGCACTGCTAACGCAATCTTCCCAACATCTTCATCGGCTTGCATAATCTTTTTAATGCGAGCCTGAAAATCAAATATGTTTGAAAGTTTCAGCACAAATCACAGCTAACATCTATCAAAAATGATAAGAAAGCCAAATATAAGGGAATATCATTCCAAGAAGGATAGCTTATAGATCCGTGATCCAAAAGCATATATAAAGCATCAAAAAGATATATATTATTTACCAAACTTTTTAATCATTCTCTTACAAAAAAAAGTTTAAAAACAGCTTGAAGGATGTAAAAACGTTTCCAGTGTGGAACCATAATATTGTATATTTAAATTAAAAGCAATCAACATTCTCTATTAGAATCCGATATATTAAGAAACCAGACAACGTTTGTTAAAAAATCCGAGTAGAAGATGAGAAGAAATGACCATTGACACGGCATTCCTTGTCATTCCATTAAGTGAGCATCACCTTTCAGGTCACTGGTTTAATATCATCAGCTTAATGCAAGTAACCTATCATGAAGCTCGCTTATTTTACCAGGTTTTTATTTCAAACCAATCAAGACACAAGTAAACAGAGCGCAGATGTCAACAATAAACAAGAACAGCAAGATTGATGAGAAACTAAACTTCTAGAAATCGGTAAGCAAGACGTTCTGAAGCCTACCATCAGTTGATGTTATAGCTCATAGTATGGTCATCTGAGAATATTACTGTAATACTTGATGAAAAACTATAATTCTAAAGATTTTATAAGCAACAGCTGCCAGTGACAACTTCAAAAAGAAGGCAATTTCCAAAAGATGCATTAGAGAAACTCTTTATGGATAATGATCCCTTCTTAAAGCAAAAGTTATGTCTGCAAACTCATTGCTTAGTTCTATCATCCTCTTAAAAATGCATTTTATTTCAATATTTTCAAAAAGATAGTGAAGGCTTTGACATGATCCTTCACCTTCCTGTAGAAGGCAATAGAGGTGACCAGTGAAACTGTCCAGAAATGTGCCCTATCAGTACTACAGAATTCCAAACTCCAACTAGTGATTGCAAAAAAAGGTTACGTTTCAGACTAAGAAAAGAATTGTTAACACAAGAACAGAAAGAGATAAAGGCACATCCAGAGAGGATTAGCAATCACAGAGACCACACACTATACCATACTGCTCATTCTTAAAATGTCAGAATTTATACAAATGATTACTTAAGGATTCAAAAAAGGAGTCGAACGGATGATAACTTAAAATATCATATAAAAAAAGAAATCGATCCCAAGTTCCAACTAATGTAGTATTGGTACATTGCAGAACATCAATCAAACAACTCTCAGTTCTTGCTTCCAAGAAAAGTAGAAAATCAATAAAAAATCATTGACTTTCAGCATGTTACCTTAGACAGTAAATCAAAACTGAATCATGCTCAAAACCACAAAAGTTCTGCACAACCTTCGAAGAATTATACCTTTTTTAATAAGCCAAAATATTCTGACCAAAATAAGAACGCTAAGCATGAAGACTGGTTACAGCATTTTAATTTGCTGAGAAACAAAAGTTCACTTGGCACCGTCTTCATTTCAAGAAAAGAATAAGAAGAAAATTTTCTAATAATAAAATAGATTTGTGTACACATAAGCTACACATTTCAAAAGAGCTTGCATCCCAAAACCAAGGAAATAAACAAGGGTGCCAAAAGTTCTTTATGCTCGTCAAATTCATACACATTAAACCAATTCTATAGAACTGAAATAGAATACTACTCAACAATAGCATAGAAGAGCCAAAAAAAAGTAGCAGCAGCTATGTCGCTCCTGACTCTTTGCTTTTACTCTAAGTACATGAGTATGGGGCTATGAACTTCCAAAGATAAGTATATGGAAAAACTAGAAAAAAATATAAAGTAGATACCCATATCCAACTCTTATACCAGAGTCCAATTAATATCCCGATAACATAAATAAAATACGACCTAATTGCTATATATAAATTAACTGAATTATGATTTCAAATCATCTAATTTCTTTGAACCAATCATAGCCTAGAAAAAGCATAATTCAAGAGGAATTTAGGAAAACATCACCACCATAGCTAGTAAAAATTGACCAATTTGTAGAACCATCCAAAAAAATAAAATTAGAAAACCATAAAAGAAGCTACCTGGGGTTTTCATAGAACAGCCAAAAGAAAAAAGAATCCTCCCTAAAATGACTATGAAAAACACAAAACCAACAAGACACTCCATGAAAAATCCATAAAACTAAAAAAATTAATAAACTAAATTTTCAAAAACCCTAATTATTGAAAACATCATCCAATAATATGGGGAAATTTTCCTACAAATCGAAATTTCAGCAACAAAAATAATCACAAAACCAAAAAAAAAACCCAGACTTCAATTCCAGACGAATCAATCAAAAGTCAAATACCCAAAACAAATTAACAACAGATAAAGCAAAGAAATTAACCAAATTCAAAGAAAAGAAAATATAAGAAAAATGAAGCTTACAGCTGGGAAACGGGTATCAAGCTTCTTCCTCATGGTTTGGTTGGCAGATTTGGATCATTAAATTATTAAAATACTAAAAAAAAAAAGTAAACCAAAACAATATCTTTTCCCTTTCAAAGAAAAAAAAAAACCTTCAGAAGGAAATCATTGTTGACCTAATCCTTTCAAACATGAAAAAAAAAATTAACAAAAAACACCACCTTCCACCTATCGCAGATCCGAATATAGCTTTTTCCTTTTAGATCACATAAGAACCAAACAAAAAAACGAAATTCTATGTTTCAAAACCCGAATATGCGTCCGTACAAGTTGACCAAAGGGAAAATTAAAAAGCAAAAATAAAATAATTTTTTAAGTCAATTGTATATCGATGGATAAACTTACAGTAAGAATAATTTAAAGTTTTAACAGTCCAATAGATGCTAGACGCGTGTTCAAGTCGATACTTTATGCGGGATCTAATATACCATTTTTACACGTGAGATATGTTCATTGGACTGTCTTCACAGTTTCATGACTGAAACATTTCTCCGATATTTGTTTTTTGTTTTTTATTTATGTTCTAATATTAAAGTATGAATGGGAGACACAGTTCAAACTATATTAATCACATTTATTTATTGAGTTTTAATTCGATTGATATTGATATTATTGTCAGGATAGAAAGATTTGAATTCAATTGCACTGAAGCATATTATTATCTCATTTTATGGATTGAAAAGAATAAAAAAATATGATTTGAATTTATAATGAAACATATAATCCAAAACAGGATAAGGAAAAAGCAACAATAAATTTACTTTTTTCTATATCCAATTTGTCTCTTAAACAATGTTCAAAAACTTTAATTTAATTTGGATTAATTTCAGTTTAAATAAGAAAATGGTTCTAACCATCAGACTAATTATCTAAGTTAATCATGCATACACTAATGTAAAATGTAAATTCTTTCGACAAGAGTTTTCTAAAAATTACCAGTAAGGTGATACTTAATAAGAGCATTTTGATTAACTATTGGAATTTCCTTTGTCTTCTCTAATGAAAATGCCTTAATATTTTCCAGAGACTAGAAAAAAGTATAGAGAAAAATAAAGGTGAAACATGTCGACTATTGACATCTTTATATAGCACAAATAGTGGAGACAAAGCTTAGTGGGAGGGTCAGAAAATCCTACTATAACCCTTGGAACCCGAGAATAGACTCTCCTAAAATTTTTAAACCTAACCATCTATCTAACATAACTACTACCACTAATCACCTAAAAATATCAAGCTTTCATCTACAGTACTCTAATTGAGACCTATTTAGTTAAGTCCCAACTAGGTCTCAACTAAGCTCTAACGATGCTCACCGAGTTATGATTTTCATGCTAAAACATGGAAAACAAATCTATTGATCTGTGAACTAACAAGTTCACCAAAAGCATGTAGGGTTGGCAGATTGCGTCTTTAAAGAATTCGCCAAATGGTGTATTCCAATGAAGCGTTTCGCCAATAGGCGTATTGTTAAATCCACGCAATACGTCTCTCAAACACTTAACAAATAATTCACCAAACTCATCATTTTTTTACATTGGCTTATTCAACTACATGCTACACAACATATCAATACGGTTTACGTCAGGTAGACTGTTACACCCTAATTGGCAGAATGTCAAAAATTTCAATACTAAGGCTAGGTATAAGTATCAATTCCTAAGCCCTTAGGTACTGCACCCCTTTGTTGGGCCACTGCACTCTTTTGTGCAAAAAGGACCCCCAAGGCCCAAATTTGATCCTGAACATCTTTGACCACCCCGAGTGACTTCAAAATGATTTTAAATTGTATTTAAAGTATTTTATTTGTCTTAAATTAGGATTGATGATTTTATAAAAATATTTAAAAATTTTAAATTAGTATTAATCTCTCGTCTTCCCAAACTCGAAAGATTTCATTTTAAGTCATAAACTTTGGAACCTTGTTTTATGAGTTGAAAATGTTCAATTATGCTACTAAACAACTAAAATGTTTTATTTAAGTTCAATATTTTAATATATTTTGTAATATGAGTTTTTATAAAATAGAAGAAAAATGCACTAGCTTGAAAGTATTCCAGTGGCACCTCCTATTCGTACTGTACGCTAGAATGGGTAAGAGCTATTACAATGAATATCTTATTCAGTGCAATAGATTGTGTTAACCGTGAATCAAAACATTATAACAAATAAAGATTCGTGAATCTGATATGAATATGATAAAAACAAAATAAAGATTCGTTATAACATTATAACAAAACCAATATAAGACATTATCTAGAAATAGAATCCGTGTTTAATTCCTTATACTTATATATATATCCAATAGATCCAAACAAGATATACAAATTTCTAATAGATCGATAAAATCGCAAAGCAAAGAATCCCAAGATTCAATTATTCATTAACTACCCGTATATCTTAAGATTAAGAATTAAATATTTTTTATTCATTTTTTTTTCGCGAGGAGTGGATGAGAAGAAACTCTCATGTCCAGATTCGTAGTAGAGATGGAATTCATAAACAACAACCATCAACTATAACCCTAAAAGAACCCGATTTCGTAAACAACATAGAGGAAGAATGAAGGGATATCTTATCGAGGTAATCGGTTTGTTTACGTAGATATGCTCTTCAAGCACTTGAACCCGCTTGGATTACATCTAGACAAATAGAAGCGGGCGCACAAGCAATGACACGAAATGTACGTCGTGGTGGAAAAATATGGGTACGTATATTTCCGGACAAACCCGTTCTGTGAAGACCTACTGAAACACGTATGGGTTCGGGAAAGGATCTCCAGTATTAGGTAGCTGTTGTTAAACCGGGCGAATACTTTATGAAATGAACGGAGTAGCGAAAATATAGCCGAAAGGCTATTTCAATAGCGGCGTCAAAAATGCCTATAAAAACTCAATTCATTATTTCGGGATAGGAATATAGAACCAAAGG
This sequence comes from Gossypium arboreum, assembly GCF_025698485.1. Classification (NCBI taxonomy): domain Eukaryota; kingdom Viridiplantae; phylum Streptophyta; class Magnoliopsida; order Malvales; family Malvaceae; genus Gossypium; species Gossypium arboreum. Next base: position 3,143,929 of record NC_069073.1, on the reverse strand, counting down.
AAAGAAGTCTTGTCTTGGGAATAAAAAAACAATTGCGAGTTTCTTTTTTTTTTTGACAAACAATATTTCTTTTTTTCTTCGTCATTTGTTACATTGAAAAAAGAAATTTAAAAAATGATTCAACCTCAGACCCATTTGAATGTAGCGGATAACAGCGAGGCCCGAGAATTGATGTGTATTCGAGTCAGAGGAGCTAGTAATCGCCGATATGCTCATATTGGTGACATTATTGTTGCTGTGATCAAGGAAGTAGTACCAAATACACCTCTAGAAAGATCAGAAGTGATTAGAGCTGTAATTGTACGTACTCGTAAAGAACTCAAACGCGACAACGGGATGATAATACGATATGGTGACAATGCTGCCATTGTCATTGATCAATAAGGAAATCCAAAAGGAACTCGAATTTTTGGTGCGATCGCCCGGGAATTAAGACAGTTAAATTTCACTAAAATAGTTTCATTAGCTCCCGAGGTATTATAAGACGAGACCCAAGTATAATTAGAGTATTTAGAGTATTTAAATGGCATAGATTAATTAGTAGATTGTGTCTCACGTATATACCTTTACTAAGTAAAAAAAGACCACATTGGTTATATCAAAATTGGAAGCAACAAAATTTTAGTTTACCATGGGTAAGGACACTATTGTCGACATAATAACCTCTATACTGAAATGCTGATATGAATAGAAAAGGAACGATTCAAATAGGATCTACTAACATCACTAAAAACATTGTTAAAATACTTTTACGAGAAGGTTTTATCGATAACGTAAGGAAACATCGGAACGCAACAAATATTTTTGGTTTTAACCTACGACATAGACGGAATAGAAAAGGACCACATAGAACTATTTTAAATTTCTGACGGATCAGTTGACCAGTCTCTGAATCTATTCTAACTATCAACAAATTCCTAGGATTTTAGGAGGGATGGGGATTGTAATTCTTTCTACTTCTGGGGTATAATGACGAATCGGAGGCTCGACTAGAAGGAATCGGTGGAGAAATTTTGTGTTATATATGGTAATCATCCAAGATATCTAATTGTATCCAAAACTCTCCATTTGTGCCAAAAAAAAAAAAAAGCATGGGTTGTCTAATAGAACTCCTCCGTCTACGGTAGTTGATACGTCAATGAAGTTTTACCGGAATAAAAGAACAAAAAATGGATTCATGAAGGTTTAATTTAATTAGTAAATCACTCCCACTCCGGATTCCTTTAGATAATGAAGATCTGATTTTAGGTTATGTTTCGGGAGAGCTTTACCAACGTGGGATAGAGTCAACAAAAGTGAAGTAAGTGCTTATGATTCAACCAGGGAGGCGTATAATTTATAGACTTCGCAACAAGGATTCGAACGATTAGGTAGTTTTTTCAACTTCAAGATTTCTTTCGGAAGGATCCAATTCAAATTTCAAGAAACTTATTTTCTTCCAATAAGCGAATTCGGAAAAATTTAAGGAATAACAACTATGAAAATAAGGGCTTCCGTTCGTAGAATTTGTGAAAAATATCGCCTAATCCGTAGGAGGGGACGAATTATCGTAATTTGTTTTAACCTGAGACATAAACAAAGATAAGGATAATCTTTCTATTCTAAAAAGAACTCCTGAAAGAAAAGAAACTAATCTTAAAAAAGCGATAAACAAATAAAAATAGAAGATCTGTTTTGACATGAAATGGATATATCCATATATCTCGACTTATCTTTATGAAATGATAAAATATGGCAAAACCTATACCAAAAGTTGGTTCACGTAGGAATGGGCGCAGAGGTGCGGAAAAGTGCACGTAGAATACCAAAAGGAGTTATTCATGTTCAAGCAAGTTTCAACAATACCATTATTATTTATTACGGATGTACGGGGTCGGGTAATCTCTTGGTCCTCCGCGGCACTTGTGGATTGAAGGGTACAAGAAGGGGACCCTTTTGCTGCTCAAATCGCAGTGGGAAATGCTATTCGAAATGTAGCAGAATCGAGGTATGCAACGAGCGGAAGTTATGATAAAGGGTCCGGTCTCGGAAGAGATGCAAGATTACGAGCTATTCATAGAAGTGGTATACTATTAAGTTTCAATGACGGATGTAACCCTTATGCCACATAATGGTGTAGACCTCCTAAAAAAGACGTGTGTAGAAATAAACACTAAGGAGATTTCAAGAGAAATAAATGATTCAATGATCGATCAAATAAAATAATATTACTATGGTTCGAGAGAAAGTAAAAGTCTCTACTTGACTCGGACACGACAAAGAAAGTGTGTTGAATCAATAATGATAGTAAACGCCTTTATTATGGACGCTTTATTCTGTCTCCACTTATGAAAAGCCAAGCCGATACAATAGGCATTGCGATGCGAAGAGCTTTGCTTGGAGAACTAGAAGGAACATGCATTACACGTGCAAAATCGATAAAATACCCCACGAATATTCTACCATAGTAGGTATTTAAGAATCATCCATGAAATTTTAATGAATTTGAAAGAAATTGTATTGAGAGGAATTTGTATGGAACTCGTAACGCCTTTATTTGTGCCAAGGGTCCGGATATGTAATCGCTCAAGACATCATCTTACCACCTTCGTGGAAATCGTTGATAATACACAACATGTAGCCACCTTAACCGAACCAATTGATTTGTGTATTGGATTACAAATCGAGAGAAATAGAGGATACGATATAAAACGCCAAAGAACTTTCACGACGGAAGTTATCCTATAGATGTTGTATTCATGCTCGTTAAAATGCGAATCATAGTATTCATTGTTATGGGAATGATAATGAAAAGCAGGAGATACTTTTTCTAGAAATATGGACAAATGGAAGTTTAACTCGAAAGAAGCACTTCATGAAGCTTCTCGCAATTTGATTGATTTATTTATTCATTTTCTACATACGGAAGAAGAAAACTTACATTTAGAAAACAATCAACACGATGTTACTTTACCTTTTTTCCGTTTCATGATAGATTAGTTAAACTAACAAAAAGAAAAAAGAAATAGCATTGAAATATATTTTATTGACCAATCGAATTGCCTCCCAGATCTATAATTGTCTCAAAAATTCCAATATACATACATTATTGGACCTTTTGAATAACAGTCGAGAAGACCTTATGAAAATTGAACACATTCGCATAGAAGATGTAAAACAAATATCGGGCATTCTAGAAAAGAAGTAGAAAAAGCATTTCGAAATTGATTTATCAAAATTTTTAATCCAATGGATTTTGAACCTTCAGCACAATCCATAGATTCGGACCAAAATTGAATAAATGTATCTAGGGAGAATTCACTTTGCCTTTGAAGTGACTACTCCCTAGATAAAGATATTGGTTATAACAAAAACAAAACCATTGTAACACAAAATAAAATGGGATCATCTTGACAACCAAATGAGAAAAAGATCATCTTGATGACAAATCTTGCTAGTGTCCTTCCAACCATTGGAAAGGTAGTAGTTTAATAATAGCTTCGTCATCTTTAAAATGGGATCGAGTTTCAGTTTGTATAATGTAATTTTTAACTTATGAAGAAAAAATTGTTTAACCAATTCGAATCGATTTTCAATTTCTTGAATTTTTTAACCATAATTAAAATTACTTTATTATGGTTAAAATATAGTTAAATTTTGTTATTAGTCCCTATACTTTATGAAAATAATTAATTTAGTCATTATACTTTAATTTGATAATTTTAGTCTAATACTTTTAAAATTTGAAATTTCAATTCTCACAAAATGATAGTTGTTAAATCTAGTAAGTTATGTTATTTTCAAAATCTAATGCAACAAACATATTATCATATGTGTAACGTTATGTCAAAATATATATATTAAATTTTTTTAAATGTAAAAATAAAATTATTTTATATTTTTCAAAAAAATATATTTTATGGTTTTCATATTTTTTTATAAAATTAATGTTAAAAATCATTTTTATCATTTTGTATAAAAATTAATCATGAAAAATAATATAAAATAAGCAAATTGTATTTTTAGATTTTTTATTTTTTAATTTTCAACGATATCATTATTGCCACGTGTTAAATGTTTATTAGATCACATAGAAAAATTAGGATAAACTATACAAATAATTACTCAACTATCAAAATTTTTATTTTAGACATCCAAAATAAAAAGTTTGCAATTTAAGCATCTATGTTATATAGTTTAGTCATTTTGGTCACTATTGTTAGAATCACAAACAACAAGCTAACGTGACAATTAAAAAATCGGTATAATAACAAATTTAGCCCTAAACTTTTATATATTATGTCAAATTAGTCATAAATTTTAAAATTAACCCTCAAGTTTTACAAATAATCTCAATTCTAAAAATTCAAAGAAATATATAAAATTATATAAATATTTTTAAAATATATAAAAATAAAAATATTGATCACAAGAAATAATAATATATATAATTTAAAAATACTAAAATAAGTAATTTCAAAATATATATGATAATAAGTTTTAATATTATTAATATTAAATAAAATAAAAATTTTCCCACCCCATCTTTACCCTTTTGCAAACGGATCTCCCCGTCACCGTCTCCCACCCCAAAACGAAGAGAGGAAAGACTAACTCAGGGCCCATTCACCAGTAACTACAGAATCAAAGATTGCTCATTCACCAGTACTCACTTAGGGCCCATTTAGATGGGCTTGCAGTGCTTTTAGTTTTTTCTTATATTACAATATTTAATCTGTTATTATTATTTTTACACTAATTTTAGATAAATATATTGCTTATTTAAAAAATTTATTTTTTAAAATATTTATTTTAAATTTATTATTATATTTTAAATTTTTTATGTATTTTAGATTTATATATATGCTAATTCTTTAAAGTTAAGATCAACTTAAGATTATTTATAAATTTTGAGGATCAATTTTAAAATTATAACCAAATTAATATAATATGTAAAAGTTAAAAGTTATATTTATTATTATATTGATTATTTATTATTATATTAATTTTAACTGTTACATCAATTTACAGGAGTGACTAAAACAAATAAACTATGAAAATACCTAAAATAAAAATTATAATCCAAAAATTAACACCGATTAAACATATCTAATCAAATTTGAAAAAGAAAATTAAGCTAAAGATACGTGCCAAGCTAAAAGCAACCATGAAAATTGGCATGTGAATGGCATTTTCGTAAATATAAAAGAAGAATAACCTTTTGTATACCCCTTCCGTACGTAACAGTTCCTTTTGTAGTATTTGATTTTTTGTTCTTCTGACGAAAAATTTTCCACATGATTTCTCATCTTTGAAACCAAAACAAACCAAGTTTGAAGCTTTTCTTTTTCAACATTTAAGCTTGAAAATGAAGAGAAAAGGGTTAACATCAACGTATGAAGACAACCCAGGGGAAGAAGGTTTATATTATAAGTAATGCATGGGGTTCTATGTGCTTTTTTTGTTTTGCAAAGTTTCTAACTTGTTTTTGGTTACTGGTAGGGGAAGAAAACATGGAAGCACTTGATGATGACGATGAAGAAGAAAACAGGGGTAATGAGAAAAAAGACTCCTCTTTTTCCTTCATTTTGAACGTGAATGATAATAAAGCTTCCTCATTTCTTACATTTTCAACGTAAATGCAGCTCAGTTTTATGGTTACTACATGTTAGCTTTTTCTTTTCTTATCTGTTTACATTTTTCGCCTCTTTGCTTCTCTCTTTCTCTCTTGATGAAGCATAACTTCTCTTTGATGAAAAAAGTTCATTCAAAATGTTTTTGGTTTTTTAAGGACTCGAGTCTTCTTAATTATCTTTTTGCTGTTTTAGATCTCCATAACTTTTTTTTTTTCATCTTCATTTTCCTCTTTAGCTTCTTTCTTTTCCCTCTGGTGCTTTAAAAACGAGGGAAGGGTTATTAATGGTGATAAAAGTAAGTTCTATGCTAAGTAAGTTTAGATATCTTGCATTTTAAGGATGAGAGCCCTCAGTATTCAGTTTGTATTAAGTTATATGCAATGTAATAAAATTTCATTCACTTGGGATTTATATTTTTATTCATATTCGTTCTTTTTTATGTTATGCAGTTAGTTTATGCTTTATTTTCTTGCTATTTCTGTTGTTTAGACTAAAATAATGGTAAAAGATCTTTATTGTTTATATGGTCGTATTGCTTCCTTTTTTTAACGTTCCTCTCTTAAAATCTTCCAAAGTGGCATTTGGGTTACATTTTCATTGTCCCGAATCTTATTTTTCTTGAAGTTCTTCGTTCATGTATAATGTTGTCTAAATCTGTTTATGGGGATAAGCAGAGAATTTGGACCAATTTGAATGTGATGGGTTTATAGTGGATGATGAAGAGGAGGAAGAAGACGAAAATGATCAAGTTTTAAAAAGCAAGAAGACGAAAAAGAAAAAGAGGAAAATGTAAACTTTATATCCGAATGTGTTATGTTGATTGATTTTAATCTTATGACTATTTTTGCCATTTATGAAGTGCTACTGGTTTTTAATTCTCTAGGAGATCAGTGAAGGATCCTGTTCTGTATGATGATGATAGTGAATTGGTTCAAGAAAACAGAATTTCAGGCATTTGTCAATTTCCAAAAGTAAACATCGAACTTGATCCATACACTCAATTTTATTCGTTGCTATCATTTGTATTACTAATCATTGTAAGATAGTTCTAGCATTCTTAAGAAAAATTCCTATGTTTGACATTTGATATGAGCTTCCGAGGTTACAATATCCATGATTTTCCCTGATGGCTTTGTTGGATGAAAATTTACTCAGGAAACTGAAATGTGTAAGCGGCTTAAAAAGGCTGGAAAATTTACTAAGGTGGTTGAGCAATCTGGTTCTTCTTCTGATGAGGGTAATTTCCTACTCTTATTTGAGTAATCTTTCTCTTGTTCTATTGAATGATGTTGGAAACAATTTTACTTGCTGCTTGCCTCTGATTGTCACTAATAGCTCAGATGTTTTAACTTGCCTATGCATTGCCTACCAAGAAAGAAAGATGGAATAACGCGATATTAATGCAGTTAGATATTGTAGGCCTGCTATTTGATGATATATTCGGTGAAGAGGAAGCTTCATTCTGTGGTCAAACCTATGAGATGAGTGATTTTATTGTGGGTGAGGAAAAATCTTATGGAGAGGGATTATCTCTAAGGTACATATTACTCATCATAAAATCACTTTTTTATGAAGCTTTTGACAACCATTAAGTACCTTGAATATTGGTTGAGTGTTAAACATTTTACCTTATATTGTCTGTTTGTTAATGCTAACTATCTTTGTAGGTGGTTGAAGATGAACAAAAAGAAGATGGAGCAAGTTGTAACCATTTGTTCATCTGCCTTAGACGACAAGGTTCCTATTACTGATGATGCCAATCAGACCCTAAACCATCAGAAGCAAGTTCAAGCTTCAAAAATGAACCTGGATAATTCTAGTGAGTTTGAGCCCTTTTTATTAGCCAACAAGTATACAACTGAGAGGGATGATCTTATCAGGCAGACTGACATCCCAGAGAGGATGCAGGTATATTTTGTTGCATTCAATCCCTCAAGGTACCAGACTTGTATTAATTTCTCTATTTCTTTTCCTTAGATGATTGAAGAAATCGCGGGGCCTCTTCCACTTGATAAAAGGAGCATAGAAGAGGAGACTATTTGGATACATAATCAACTTGTAATGAATTCATATATATTGTTCTGCAAGAAAAGAACTGAAGAAAGATCTGTAGAGGTATCTGTTCTACTGAACAAAATTAAGAAGGAAGATATTATGAGGTTCCTGGAATTGCATCATGTGGAGAAGTTTGATGTAAGTATACTAAAACTTTTGTTCAAAGTTTGAAATTAAAATGCAAACTGACATGCATGTTTTCTCTCTATGCTAGGTTCCATTTATTGCCATGTATCGGAAGGAGCAATGTCTGAGTCTGCTGGATGATTTTGAGCAAAATGAGGTTGAGAATGAAGATAATGATGATGTTGGACAAGCAGGGCAAGTGAAGTGGCATAAGGTAAGTTTTTTATTAAATTTTTGCTTATGTGCCAAGAGTCGAGAGTGGCTCAGATGCCTTAATCAATGGCAGAGCCATAATAATGGTATCTATACTGTGATGGTATACTGAAAGTGTGACTTCCAAGAACAAGTTCTATTTACTGGATTATTTTCAGGTACTTTGGATTATAAAAGAATTAGACAAAATGTGGTTGCTCCTTCAGAAGCATAAGAGTGTGCTTCAAATGCACCAAAGGAAAATTTATGATGAGGAATGTCTGAAGATTGATAACAGTGAAAAGTATACTTTGAATAAGCAGTTATTCGAATCAATATCAAAGTCTCTCAATGAAGCTGAAACGAAGGAAGAGATTGATGACGTGGATGCAAAGTTCTGCTTGCATTTTCTGTCAGCTGAAGAGAAAATGGATGGAAAATTTAAGAGGCCGATAAGGAAATCCCTTTATAGTAACTGCATGATGGCTGGCTTATGGAAACTAGCCAGCCAGTTTCGGTATGCCTCTGAGCAGCTCAGTTTGCAGATTGCTTTAGAGAAAATGGTAAGTACACTGTTTTACATTTGTTTGGTGCTTGTGTATTTATATTCAAGCAAGTATAAATGTAAATGCATAAAATTATTCTCAAGTCCAAGTAACATAGCTGCAAATGCTTAAGAAAAAATCTTCATGCACTCCTGTAGACTTGTTTTCAGATACCTGTGAAAATATGTATTTGTGTATGTAAATATTCCTAGAGAAGGGGTCTAATTTTTTTGTGCCACATGACTGCAGGACATGGAGTTTCGAGATTATCCTGATGAACCACCTGAGGAGATAGCATTAAATTTTACGTGTGCTATGTTTGAAACTCCAGAACTAGTGCTTAAAGGTGCTAGGCACATGGTATGCTTCAATACGTGTCTAACATTGCCCTTTTTTGGGGGTTGTCTTAATTCTTGCTGTTTCCTTAACTATCTGTTTTTTGAAGGCTGCATTGGAGTTGAGCTGTGAGCCATGTATCAAGAAACACATCCGCAGCATATTTAGAGAAAAAGTTGTAGTTTCAACAAACCCAACTCCTGAAGGAAATGTGACTATAGATTGCTTTCATCAGCTTTCAAGCATTAAGTGGCTACGCGACAAACCACTTTCTGAATTCAATGATGCTCAATGGCTTCTTATTCAAAAGGCTGAAGAAGAGAAGCTCCTTCAAGTTTCTATAAAAATGCCGGAAACTACACTGAATAAATTGATCATTGGCTTTAGTGATGTCTACTTAATCGAAGGAGCTGGAAGATCTGCTCAGCTTTGGAAAGAACAGTACAAGTTAATTCTACATGATGCTATCTTCAACTTCATGCTTCCTGCTATGGAGAAGGAAGCTCGGAACTTTTTGACTGCCAGAGCAAAACACTGGTTGCTTATGGAATGTGGGAAGGAACTATGGAAGATGGTTTCTGTTGGTCCTTATTCATGCAATGTAATTCTTGGGTCAGTGGAAAGTGTTGCACCGAAAGTAATGGCTTGCTGCTGGGGGCCTGGGAAGCCTGCAACAACATTTGTGATGTTAGACTCATCAGGAGTATTGTTGGATACATTGGAAGCCAGGTCCTTCTCCTTGAGGTCACAAACCGTTGATGACCAGCAGCGCAAGAAAAATGATCGGCAACGTGTCCTTAAGATCATGAAAAGTCACCAACCACATGTCATTGTTATTGGTGCAGCAAATGCATCTTGTGTTCGACTGAGAGATGATGTGAAAGAGGTATGTATATACATCCACTGCAGTTTATCATGTTTCAGATTTAGATCCTAGTCTTCTATTTCAACAAATTAAATTCCTGTACTTTACCAACTTTGTTGCATCATTTCTTTTTTGTGAAAAAACAATACACTAGTATCTTTTAATGAAAGCACAAATTACATTTAAAAGTTGTCTGAAGTCTCTGGACTTATAGAACTGCTTTGTGCATTTCTATTACGTCGCAAGCCATTGTGATTAATGATGAACTACTTTGTTTTAATTTATCTGCAAAGTTTTTCATGATTGTTGAGAAGGGAGTTGCAGAAACTTTGGAAGTTAATTGTTAGAGATGTTGTTTTGAATCCACAATACAAAGGAAACATATTAAGTTGCACTTCTTTTCTTCAGATAAGCATAAATTTTGACCTATATCTCAAGTTTATTTGAAGATTTGTATGGTATGCTGTTATGAATGAACTTGAGGATCAAATCTTAGGTGTCCGGAGACAAATATTTCATAAACACAGGACAAGCATTTGTTGCATAGTCATTGAAATGTGAACGGTTTAGCATTCGTTGAATTCATGGGTAATTTCTTTGTCCTCAATCAGATCATTTCTAAATTGGAGGAAAATCTTAGAGACCTTGGTCAAGCTACAGGTGGGATTAGTGTTGTTTTTGGTGATGAATCCTTGCCTCAGCTTTATGAACATTCTGAGATTTCGTCAGATCAGCTTCCAGAACAGCCAGGTGTTTACATTTGGTTCTTCATGTTTTTAATAATGTTATTGCCGATTCATATATTTTTCTTAATTAATCCTTTCTCTTGTCTGGGGCGTAACTTCTTTTAGGCATTGTTAAGCGAGCTGTTGCTCTTGGCCGTTACCTCCAAAATCCATTGGCTATGGTTGCCACGCTTTGCGGAGCTAATAAAGAGATAGTATCTTGGAAGCTTAGCTCTTTAGATAACTTTTTAACACCTGATGAGAAGTATGAGATGATTGAACAGGTGATGGTCGATGTGACAAATCAGGTAGGTGTTGATATAAATTTTGCGGTGAGACATGATTGGTATTTTCCTTTGCTTCAGTTTGTTTCCGGACTTGGACCACGGAAAGCTTCCATCTTACAAAGGGAAACTGTTCAATATCGAGCAGTTAATAGTAGAAAGGAGTTGGCTAGTTTTGGACTTAAGACAGAAAAGGTTTTCCATAATGCAGCTGGTTTCTTATGTGTCCGTAGCAGTCGGCTGCCATGTACTAGCTTTGATGGTACAAGAATTCACCCCGAGTCATATGAGCTTGCAGAGAGATTGGCTGAGGCTGTATGTAATAATATTACAGAGACACCTCTAGAGTATGTAAAAAATGAACCACAAGTGTTGAGTACATTTGGTATTAGTGATTTTTCAGATAATTATGAAAAAGAGACCGGTGAAAATAGAAGAGAGACCTTTTATCTTATTAAGATGGAATTGCTCCATGGATTTCTAGACCCTCGTAAACCTTATAAAGCACCATCCCCCGAAGAAGAATTCAATATGATATGTGGAAAAAATGGGACTGCTGTTGCTGAAGGAAGATTTGTTCAAGCTATTGTACGCCATGTTCGACCACAACAAGCTTTTTGTGTGCTTGATTCAGGCTTGACTGGGATAATAATGAAGGATGACTTTTTGGATGAGGATGATGATTGTTCTTTGCAAAACAAGTTGCATGAGGGGGACCATGTATCGTGTAAGATTAAGCAGATTGACAAGAGTAAATGCCAGGCTCTTCTGACTTGCAAAGAAAGTGAAATGAAGAGGATCAAATATGAAAATTTTGGTGAAGTTGATCCTTACTATCATGAAGGTGGGATCATTCCGTTAAACCAGCAGCACAAAAGCTGTATTGAGGAGAAGCTCGGAAAAGAGCATTTCATGCCACGAACAATTAGTCATCCTTGCTTTAGAAACGTGGCAATGGATGAAGCAATGGAGGTATGTTCTATAAAGCCATGCCTATTCTTGTTAATTTTAATTTTGAACAATTGAAGTGGCTGACAAAGTATATACTTTGTTTTTTGATGAACAGTTTCTATCAGATAAGGATGCCGGTGAAAGTATATTTCGTCCAAGTTCAAGAGGCCCATCTTATTTGACTCTAACTTTAAAAGTCTTTACTGAACTTTATGTTAATAAAGACATTGCTGAAAGTGGGAAAGATCACAAGGATATCAAAAGCATGCTCCATCTTGGGAAAACATTAAAGATAGGGGATAAAACTTTTGTTGATTTAGATGAGGTTGGTAATTTGTTTATTGCTGATATGACACGATTCATATGGTTTTTATTTTTTAAAAAATCAATGTCAATCATCTCTCTTTTATTTTGGTTAGTGGTATCGTTATTTGCTTTCTTCATCTTACAAAAATCTAAATTGCTAGTGAAGTAGGGAAAGCTCCAATTAAATGAGTCTCATTCATAGGTCTTATGGAACCGAACCTAGTCATTGTTTCAGGAATGTCAGTTGATGACCTTCCTTTTTTCAAGAGATCAGAGTATTCTGAAATTCTTAATTCAAGTAATCCTATAACATAGTACAAGGCATACATGCTGTTCATTACCAAGTCAAATCTGAATAAACTTTTGGAGTTTCACATATTAGTATCCATGTATTACTTTGGGGTTACCTTCTTTCCCTTGAATCTATGTAAAGCATACCTGCACTTGGGTTGTGCTATTTTGACAATAACATCTAGTGTCATAGTGTTCATGTATTAAGAGCCTTGGTGTCAAAAACAGGTTATGGATCGTTATGTTGCTCCACTGGTGAAGCACTTGAAAGAAATGCTAGGTTTCCGAAAATTCAAGAGGGGTTCAAAAGCAGAGGTTGATGGAATCTTGACAGCTGAGAAAGCAGAATACCCTTTGAGGATAGTTTATTATTTCGGAGTTTCTTATGAGCATCCAGGAACTTTCATCCTGTCATACATAAGAAGTAAAAACCTACACCATGAATATATTGGATTGCTTCCAAATGGATTCAGATTCAGGAAACAAACATTTGAGAAGATTGAACATCTCGTGGGATATTTTCAGACGAACATCAACGCATTGCAGCACAAGTCACTGGCCCTTGAAAGTCTTCCAATCAAGAATTCTCCAGGAGCATATACTGGTGATGGTAGGCAAGGCCAGTTCAATTATAGCAAGGTCAGAGATTTTTCAGGAGGTAAAGTGAATAAACTTTATCAAATACTTAGCTTCTAAAATTTCTTACATGATGAACTGATATCTAATAGGAAATACCATCCTGCAAGTGATAAGCTGCATCTAAAAGTTGTTACACTTTGTTACCTGATTCAGTTGTGACAGATGCGGCTATGTTTAATTTTTGAATATTTTCTATAAAAAATTTGGAGGGTCCTATGACAGTCATATTTCTATACGGATGCTTGGGTTCAGACAATGGTACTTGGAGAAAAATGAAGTCTCAAAGCAACATAGTTTATACTCATTTTGATGAGATTAGTCTTCCTAGAATCAGTTCGTCAAATGCTAGATATAACCGAATGTAGGATGCAAATAAAAACCTAGGATTTGCACATGTCGTATGAATGATCTTTTACAATGATGAAAAACAGTCTCTGGCATTCCCCTTCCGCCCCATTTCCAAATTGGGGAGAAACCACATGTACCATTTGATTTAAATGTTTTTAGAGTATGAAATTAAGAAATTCTAATTTTGAAGGACATTCCCTATGGAGTAATATTCAACTGTGTGCATTTGGTACTTTATGAAGTTTTGGCTGAACATAGTGATTTATTCATTTTTATGTTTGTGCCTTGATTGACAGGAAGGAACCATAGAAACAGTGATGGAGATGAAGATGTTGGGAAAAAGCATCCAAGTGGAATTCCTAGGCCACGCAATGCCCCTAGTCGCGTCTCTTCCGATATTGCTACAAAATGCAGTAGTTATATTGATATTGCCCTCAATAATGAAAATCTGCCTGGTGGATGGTCCAGCGGCGGAAACTGGGATAAAAATGATGGCATCAAGAACAGTGAATGGAGCAAGAATAGTGAGAGAAAATGGGGTCAAAGTGGTAATAATGCTCCTCAGGATGATTCTGGCAGTGACACCAAAAATGGTGATAGCGGTGGCAATGATGAAGGTTGGCATGTTAGTGGAAACAACGGTGGTCGATTTAGGGGTCGTGGTGGGAGACGTGGGCGTGGTCCTGGAGATGGTGGGCGTCATAGCAGTAGTTGGGGTGGCAAAAGAGATGTTCGAAGTAGTGGTGACAGCTTTGATAGCAATGGAGCTTGGCATGCTGGTGGAAATAATGCAGGTGATCGTGGTAGAGGACGTGGACGTGGGTGTAGTAGAAGTCAAAGTTGGGGTGGCAAGGAAGAGAGTGGTAGTGGTGGTAATGATGGAGCTTGGAATTCCAGTAGAAACGATGCAGGTGGTCGTGGTAGAGGACGTGGACGTGGGTGTAGTAGAAGTCACAGTTGGGGTGGCAAGGAAGAGAGTGGTAGTGGTAGTAATGATGGAGCTTGGAATTCCAGTGGAAACTATGCAGGTGGATATGGCCACAATGGAGGACGTAGTTATGGTGGTAGGAACGGCAATTGGGACGGTGTCAGGAGAGGTCGGAGTGGAAGCGCAAGACGTGGGCGTGGTAATGAGAGGGAAAGTGAATTCCGCCCCAAGTCCTTCAACTGGGGTAGCAGCAATGAGATTAGGAAGTGGAACCACGATGCAAAAATGAACTTCCCTGGTGATACTAAAGGAAGTTGGGGCCATGACAATGTCACTAATGATGGAGATAGGTCTTGTGGTAACGTATGGAATAGTAATGCCAGTAGAGGCGGAAATAGCTGTTGGGGTCGCCATGTTCCTGGAAATCAAGGCCGTTGGAGTTCTGGTGGTGGCAACGGCTGGTAAAAAATGTTATCTTAAACCCAGGCTTAAAAAAAACATTAGAATATATTAAAGTTAAAATGTTAAATCAGTTTCTTGGTTAGTTGGTAGATGGATGCTTACTTCTATCAAACTACAAAAAAAAATCTGGATGAACTCATCATATTAATAAAAATTGGTTGTTATCTTAATCTTTGTTACTTATACATCAAGCTCTACAATAACTCAAATGGTTGGGTATGTTCCATATTGGCTTAATAAGTAGTTTAGCCCTTCAACTTGGCCAATGTTCTTAAGTTGGTCCTTGGGTTTTTTTATCAAATTTATCATTGAGGTTGGATATGTTACACAAATTCATCCTTACAATTAACATTTGTTTTTGCATCATTGGATGATGTTGCTAAATTAGGATGTCATATGTGGGACTCTTTATTTATTTTAAAAATTTTAAAAACCTTTAAATTTAAAAATATTAAAAACTAAATATATTTAAAAAATATTATAAAATGCATAAATGAAAATATATAATTTAAAAAACAACTTGGTCATCTTTTAATAAATAAAATAAATTATAAAAACTATAAAATATAAATTTATTTAAAACAAAATATAAAATTAAAAAAATAAAACTTAGGAAAAATGTGTCGAACTCATTACATAGTGGCACTCCTTCAATTAAAATATTATTTATTTATTTTTGTAAGTGGTATCATTTAACAAATTGACGATTTGTTTATTATTATTATTTTCAATATATTTTTGTAAATAAATTTTTTCAACTCAAATTTGTAAATAAAATTTTCCAGTATTAATTAAATAAAAATACTTAAAAGTAAATAAAATTAATCTAAATAAGTTTAAATAAAAAGTTAATTTAAAACGAAACTTAAATGAAAGTATTAACATAAAAGCGTTATTCCTCGTTGAGGTAGAAAAATACTATAAAAGTGTTTTTCTACCGTAGGCTTTTTAGTCAAAAGTATGACGGAACATTGTATTTTTAGCTAAATGCAAAATTGAGATTCACCTGCTTTTTGTGTTTGGAAATGAAAATTATTAATTTTTTTATTTATATTAACTATTTAAAAGCATATATAAAAATTAGATTAATTAATATTATATATATTATTATATTAAATTATTTAAATATTATTTAAATATTATTAAATATTAAATATTATTATATTTAATTTTAAAAATATTTATATATTATAAATTTTATAAATAATTTGTATTAATTACTTAAAAATTATATTAAATTATTTAAATATAATTAATTTAACTAATTTTTAATTTCTATATATAAAATTATTTTATAGCACCTTTTAACCAATTTTTAAAAGTAATTTTTTGTTAAAGCAGTTTTGAATCAAAGAGCCAAGGCAGCCTGAGGAGTCCATCAACTGTGTCAGTAATTATTACACTGTAAAAAATGCCAAAAAGCCTCAGAGTCCTTGACTTGCTTCACCCTATACCTATGCCTATGCCGACCTAAAGCCTAAAGGCAGAGCGCGGGAAAACATACCATGTCTGCTTTTGTTTATACAAACAATACAAACTCAAATTAAAACACACCTAAAACTGCCTTTTCTCTCTCCTCTCTCTCAACAACGAAAATGGCGAGGAAGAGAAAACGAAGCTGGAAAGCCCCAATGGTTTTATGGCAAATCTTCAAAAACGATGCCAGAAACTTAGCCAAAACCATAGCTTTTATAATCCCTCGGCCTTCGCCTCCCTTTACTTGCGGCCGTTGCGAAGGTCGTTCTTGTCTTCGATGCTGTGAAGATCCCATGTCTTTTCTTATTCGACCCGACGACCCTTTGGATTACGTCAATCTTCTCAATGATTGTTTTGTTGTTGTTAATGAAGATGCCCCTTTTATTGACTTTTATCCCGATAAACGTTGGACTCAGGAAAAGGTTTGGTTTCTGCTTTTAAAAATGTCTCATTTTTGCTTCAACGAAGATCCTTTTTTACAGGTTCTTTTTTTGGGTTTCAGCTTGTCGTAAGGGTTGTTGAGATGATGTCATCTCTAAGACTCACGGCTTCTAATGTAATATGTTCTGGTTTTAACAAGGCAAGTTTTTTGCTATTATATTTTGATGATTATTTTGTACGAACGGTTTTCTTTTTCATATACAGTATTTGATCTTTGCAGGGTTGTGACTATATTTACAAACTAAGTGCTTGTGAACCGTATATGATTAGACTAGAGCAAGTACTTTTAGAACCTGTATTAGTAAATTTGTCTGTCATGAAAGTTATATTATTCATTGGAGCATTTCCTTTTCTCCTCCATGATTGTTTGTGGAAAACTTTTTGTATTTGACGAAACAGCATACTAATTCAAGCCACATTGTCGAGCTTTTGACTTCTTCAGCTTGGGGTATTCTCCATGAAAGGGTATGTCGAAGTTTCGCAAATGTTTCCGTTTGTTAACCGTCAAGCATGTCAAATAGCTGTGTTCTTGGTATATTAAATCCTTTCTTTTTTCTTCTTGACAATTGTTGAGTATTTGCAGGTTGGGGATAAGTGCATGTTTCATCTACTGTGGCATACAACAATATTTGTGCCCATTTCTGACAAGAAACACCTCCAAGTTGCAGGTTCTCCTGTCAATTATTTCCGCAAGAAGTCGAAGGAAGTGAAAAATCCTCAATCTGGTATGCAATACTATGTAGCTTCAACTTCTCATTGGTACGAGGATATGGCCCTTCAAAGACCATTCAAATACGGGGAAAAAACTTGCAAAACAAATCAACATACTTTTTTCGGACACTTATCTATGTCCAACACTCACATTAAAGTCCTGAGTATCATAGATGATTGGTTGAAATAATGTATGCTTGTGCATATAAATAAAAATAATATAATACTTTTGTTATTTGAATTCCTTTGCAAAGCTTAATTCAGTTTCCTTTCATAAAACAAATATTAGGAAAGTGGTCTTATCTCTACCCATAATATGGATGCATTTATGTCCCAACCAGAAGCACTGTAAGAATCAAAATCATGTAAACGTTACATGATGGATGAAGAAAAAAGGTTCCAATACAGTAAGCTACAATGTGAATGCAGCTGCTAAGCTGCATAAATATTAATGCCTGTTAAGTTCTGGTTCTATTGTGTCCTTTCAAATTGTGCAGCATCACAAAGTCCTGAAACACAAATACACTGCTAGATGGATGTACTTCGATTTCTATATATTGTATCACAATGTGAACATTTGCCTGCTTAACTGAATAAATATTGTTACTCGATGGAAAGATAAAGTAATTATGATAATTTATTACCGCTATTGTTATTTTTGTCGAATTTACTTTTTAAGTCTGATTTTAATACTTTGAAGTTGCATTACAATGATAACAATTTCCTTCCTTAATGTGCTTCTTTCGGATTTTTTTGCTATTAATAAAATAAAATTGTGATAAAAAGTTCGTTGGTCATGCAAGGTATTCTGTTATATGCTGAAAGACTACTATCGTGCACACTCTGCTTATGGTGTCCAGTTTGTGGGAGATGTTTGGCCCTAAGAATGTGCATGGACATTTTAAAGTGAGCTAATTATTGTAGGGTGCATTGTGTACCACATTCTTCAAGTTTTTGTATGCTTGTAGCTGTAAGTTGATTCTATGACTTGTATCCTTGCCTTGATTTATCCTGGTTCCTCCTTTTTTAAAATCAAAATATATAGGCTTTTGAAGAAATATAAACGTCTTGTTATTTGCACCCAAAAGAATGGACTTTAGTTGGGACATCAATGGAACATGATATACTGGTCAAGAGTCATTGATCGTCAGAACTTGGTTCTGTTCAACCATTAGATACTGGAGTCATTCTTTGATATCAGTATGAGTCAGACCCGATAGAATTTGATCTATCCTTTGTTCTTTTCCTCTCAGTTGCTCTCTTTAATGGTACTGTCACGTTAATGTTTCACTATCACTGCATGCTATTTTTTAACACTCCCTTTATTTTAAAGCTTTGCAAATTAATTTAAAGATGAAATATTTTATTGGTTTTGCCTTGTTGCCTATTGGTTTTGTTCTCACTTGCAAAATTTTGATTGGACTTGGTGACCACAGTTCCTTACGTCAGATGTTTTCTCATGAGCAGGAAGGAAAAGGAAACGAACTTATGGTAGCAAATCTCTTTCCAAAGGAGAATTTCAAGGAAGTTCAATTCAGACTGCAGAGAAGCAAAAACCATTTTCAAGACCATTTAAATGGAAACGTGACAAGAGGCACCGACTACACAGCATTCCAGAATCCAAAGAGGAGTCAATCTCCAGAATCTTTTGCTTTTATGAAGATTGCTTATCTGGGAGTCTTGTGTGCCTCTCCAACCCCAATCAGGTTGGTTATTTGTTTTAACCCCATAACTATGTTTAACTGTATAGTTGTTTGATTAATGCTAATGCAGTTTATTTGTAGAATCATGGATGCCATAGTGTGTATACTATGTAAGAAAGAATCTTTACTGCTAGTATATTTTGTTTAGAAAGAGATTGTAGTATTTGGATTGAGCAAAGTTTAGATCCTACCGGAATTCTTAACAATCTTTTGTAGAGGAAAATGTAGTAGGTTGTAGATCAAGGATTTCGATGGTTTTTCTTCTGTGACTTGCTTAGAAGTGATATCTGTAACCTCCAATATTAAAACTGATGGCTTAAATTTGTGAAAATCACACGTTGCATCTATACTAATTATAAATTCAAAATTGACTTTGATGTCACAAGTCAAGTGGCACTACTTCGAGAATTATGAAGACATCTTATTAAATCATAATAAACATATAAAACAAAATATATTGTAAGACATCTTATTAAATCAAAATAAATAGATAAAACAGAATATATTGCCTCGACTGACATTTGCATATGGCCTTCACAGTTTCTTTTATTTTCTTATGCAGGCAGCAGTTCCATGTTCCTGTTACTTGATGCTAAAAGCTCCCCGCAAAGTCTCGAATTCAATTGAGATTAGCAGGCAATCAATGTTCTATAACATGGAATGTTCTTCATCTGTTCTTCCAGAAGGACGTATCCTTGATAGATTTTGAGAGATCAAGAGTCTTACTTTTTCCTTCAATTTTCTTTAAGGTAGTTTTTATCCGGCAATTTTCTTTAAGGTAACCTTAATATTCCAAAGATATACTAAATACCTTGGTACCAAACTTTTCAAGCTCAAAGTGTCTCATGGAGAATATTTTTGGCTTCACTGGTGCAAATGTAAGCAGTCAATCGGTTTCATGCTCCCACAATGTTGAATGTCGTCTCAAAGGATCTTCTTGCCTGTAAGTTACATATTACAAATTTTATTACTCTAGGGTTTCAATTTTATATTATTTTATGTTATTGTTTAGGAGTGATTTGCAATAAGCATTGTCTTTTCTGGAATTGCTAAAGTAGGTTGTTGTTGGCTTTATAATACCATGTCTTATTATTACGTGCTGCGGAGTAAGTATTCATTACTGTACATAACCTATATGCTAGTAGGTTTACAACTGAATAGATCAACAATGCTAGAAATTTTTCTGATGATATACAGATCTGTCTTTTGACTATGCATATGAACACTGCAGGAATGGGTAAGGTAAAAATTGTATGTGAAAGCTAAATCACTATTAATTATTTGCATTCAAATCAGTGTGGCCCTTGTTAATTATTTCGAAGTTAAACCTTGCAAAATATATGAAAGTATGTTAAAAATTGTATTTAGACCATCAATCATGTGGTAAAGAGATTCTATAGTATGGTTTTTGTATATTTGGTTCCCAGGTATCACAAATTTATCAAGTTGCTGAAGATGCTCATACGCAGAGCTAGGCGTTGCAATCACTTAAAATTGTTGGAGAAGTATTGTCCCTTACCATCTTTGGATCAAAAGGCTGGAAAGTCTAGAACAATAGTTGAGGTTAGTATGGCCTGTGAAATTCATGTAAAGTATTTGAAGTTGCAAGAGCAATCATTTGATTTGTTTAACTGTATGTTCTGTCTGATGCTATTTTCAAGCCTTGCTTGGTGCTATTGCATGCATCTGATGTTGAAGTTGTATGTAAATTTCAGTTTGTCTTTTTTTTTTTTTTTTTTCGATTTAAATTAGAGAGCTTGCGAGACAAGTAAAAGTTGACTATGATTTCTATTCCAGAGAAGCATAATGGACAAAAGAGGGATCAAGCGATCCTGTGGTGGTGTTGCCAAAGAAAACCATAATACTCCAGAAACGGATAATGCAGAGCTCGAGTCAACCAGGCCTTATTGCTTAAAGAGTCAGGTACTTGAATTTTTGTGGGCTGTTTGTAGAAGTTTGGTTCCTCCAGAATTGCTAGGAGCTCCTTCTAATTGGAGATTGCTAAAGAGAAATATTTTCAGATTTATTCGGTTGAGAAGATTTGAGAAGTTCTCAGTAATGCAATGCATGCATCAGTTGAAATCCTTAGATTTCCCCTTTTTATCGGATAACGGTCGGGTGCCGAAGAATGGTTCAGAGTTGAAATTTGGTGAAGCAATTTGTAGCGAACATGATATTAAGCGTGAACTACTTGTCAACTGGATTTTATGGTTTTTTTCATCTCTAGTGGTGCCATTGGTGCAAGCCAACTTCTATGTCACAGAAGGTGAGTGTGGGAAACTTGATGTTTTTTATTATCGCAAACCTGTTTGGCAGGAGTTCATAGATGATGCTGTTAGTTGCTTGAAAGGTCGAAATTATCTTGAAATGGATGAGGCTGCTGTTAGAGCTATAATAAGAAAAAGACCTTTTGGTTTCTCGAGGCTGAGGCTTTGTCCAAAACAAAATGGAGTTAGATTGTTGGCAAATCTCAATGCATCCTCAAAAATGCTGCAGGAAAAATCCTCAAAATTTCGATGTTCTTGGATGCGCAAAAGTTCAAAAGCTCGATCAAGAATATTCAAGTCCAAGTGTGTTAAGTCGCCAAACTCTGTACTTCGTGGCGTACATGCAATTCTAAAAGGTTTACTGCTGAAAGAACCTGAGAAGTTAGGGTCAACGGTGTTTGATTATAAAGATGTCTATACGAAGTTACATCCTTTTATAATCACTCTAAAGAATGCATCAACTATGCCTGGTGTATTTATTGTAGCTGCTGATGTTTCCAAGGCATTTGATTCAGTTGATCAAGATAAACTGCTTAGGATGATGGAAGATGTCATAGTGGAAAAAAAATATATCTTACAACAAAATCGTGAAATTGTGTGGTTAAAAAACCGTTTGTTGGTTCGTCAGAGTCTCATGTTGGTGGATGAGACTGTCAACCTGGGTTTTACAAACTTAGTATCTTCTGTCTCATGCCGCTCATTGTCTGGTGTTGTCGTTAATCAGGTATGTTTTCTGGTTTCCTCAATGGGGCTTTTATATTTTATTCCTTTTGAATCTTTCCTCTTTGTTCTATTGAATATTTTGGTGCTAGAAACTCTCACACCAACTTCCAACATCTATGGGAGAACATATTCCATGTTCCTACTTGAGAAGGGACTGATACAATTATTTTAAGGAAAGTTTATAATGCAATTTGTATGTCTATATAATTCTTATCCTGACCCTTTTTTTTGGTGCTTGGACTTGCTTTGTGGAAATGCGTTCAGGGGATATTCACAGCGCTTTTAAAGGAACATCTATTCTCTAACCTGTATCAGCTTTTGAAATGCAATGTGCTTCAATTGGATAAGAAGTTTTATTTGCAAAAGTTGGGGATACCTCAAGGAAGTATCTTGTCCACTCTGCTTTGCTCATTATATTATGGGCATATGGAGAAGCATGTGATCTTTCCATATCTTGAAAAACCTCTTGAACATTCTGCTGAAACTTTGTCCTCAAGCCCTTTTGATTCCATGGATGCTCGGAATTCTAGTGAGGATCCAGTGATCTTTCCCCCTACTTATTTGCTTCTAAGATTTGTTGATGATTTTCTTTTCATATCAACTTCGAAAGAGCAGGCTAGTAGCATTTTGTCCATGTTCCGTCAAGGATTTCCGGATTACAACTGCTACATGAATCAGGAAAAATTCTGTCTAAACTTTGACATTGAACATCAATCTGGGATTTTATCAAATAGGGCTTTTACAGGTGATGATAGTACCTTGTTTGTTCCGTGGAGTGGGTTGCTTATAAACTCCAGCACTTTAGAAATTCTGGGTGATTATACAAGGTCAGTTTGCTTCATCTTGATGATTGTTTTGCTGCTGTAGTAAGTAATACTTTGTTAGATTCATTGCTCTAGATGTGCATTCTAAAAATCATCATTGAACATTGCAAATGTTTATTTATGCTACTCTTGACTCTTCAATTCCTTTGAAGGATTCATGACTCGTGCATATTTGGACATTGATATGTAGTTCCGATCTTCAAAATATATAGCATATCTGTGTTGGAACCATATCCATATCCCAACAGAAGTGTGCAAATAATGTTTCCCGAATGATATGTTAAATCTTTGTTTATTAACAGGTATTTAGGTAAGCATTTAAGTTGCACTCTCACTGTCCGACAGACAGGACAACCGGGCAATCATCTAAAGCATAAGCTGTTCAGCTTCATGAGACCAAAATGCCATTCCATATTCTTTGATTCAAGTATCAATTCCGCATCTGTTGTCAGATTGAACATCTATCAAGCTTTTCTGTTGAGTGCAATGAAGTTCCATTGTTATGTCTCTGAATTATCAGACTTTTTCCGACCTCGCAGGCAATATTGTCTGAAAATCATCCTAAAGTCCTTCAGGTACTGGATTAAGTTCCTCATCATTCACATTTTTGGTTTCCTCATGAAAAAAACTCTAGCTTTGCCAATTATGCTTTTGCCATATCTAGGCACATGCACAGGCTGATAGAGAAACAAATGGCTTTGGGTGGATTGAATTCCGGATTGTGTTGGGATCATAAGCATAAAGTGGTGAGGAATGAAGTTGAATGGCTGGGATTAACTGCGTTCATCGAGGTGTTAAAGAGAAAGCAGTCAAGGCACAAAGCATTGCTGTCGATGTTGAGATCCAAGTTCTTTTGTCACAGAATCACAGGTAAGGAATCATGTGAATTAAGATATGCAGTTGAAAGATCGCATTCTTCTTGTTTGTGGAAAATCAAGTATTAGATTTTCTCTTTTTGCTCTGTTTTTCAAGTTATCTCCAAGTGCTGGAAGCCTTTTGATCATCTTGAAAAGAATAGAATGTTCAAATTCAAGTGTTTGTCCAAATCTGTTCATTCTAGGCTATACTTCTGGAATGATTTTATTTGATGTTATTTTTTGTTAAATTCTGCAACTCAGTTTGTTTTGCATGAATTTAGTCCCCTTATTATTTTGTCATAATCAATCCCTTCACGTTTTGAAATTTTCTATTTAGTCCTTAAGCTAATGGATTCCTGTCATCTTGGATTTTCTATTTTACAATTCGCTTTATGTTGGTGAGGTAACGGGTACACATGGAATTGAATATATTTTGATAAATTAAAAACAAAATTAAAATTAAAATTAAAATTAAAATTAAAATACTAATAATTATATTAAACAGATTTTAAGATTGCTCTGTAAACTTTATTTAAAATTAAAAATTCTTTTGTTTTTGTATCGTCTTATCATATTTTTGCTTAAAACGGATTGACATTTTAAGATGGACAACCCTTTGAAATCCTACTAAAATAATTAACCTGTTTTCTCAGCTTTTTTATCTTTATGTTTAATTTATTAAAATGTAAACACATGGAAATTTTTTAATTTCATATGTAATAACCATCTTCCATGCATAAATACGGTGGAAATTATAAGAAGAAAATCGAGCAATTCAGAAAGTGGATTCATTTTGCTATCTTAGACTAATTTTATATGCCTACGGAAGAAGTCAATTGTCACTTCTTCAGATCGCACAACGAGTGTACTGTTTTGTTTACGAATATGTATTATTGTGTATCAATTTAAGTGTTTATTTTTAGTAAATATATATCATAATTTATAATTACTTAACAAATTAAATCAAAATAGAGACATTCCCAAAACCATTAAAATATATCGAAATTCTAATTGAAAGGAAATTTTTGATATCAATTTAAACTAATGTTAAAATGAGAATTTGTTTTGAGATAAATCATAAAATTTTACATATCAAGTAAAAATAAATGTGAAAAATTTAAATTATAGTAGATTATTATTAATCTAATTCAATGTTTTTTTTCTTGAAAATATCTACTTCAATTTAATTACGAAAACATAAAAATAAAAATAAAGGTTAAAACAAAAAAATTCGAATATCGGACAAGTTTAAGAAATAATTTTATATTTAATCGTAGAAGCATTAGACATTAATAATAAAAAAGCCAATCCAAGGATTGTACGAGTTTTTGAGATCTGGCTGTAAAATAACAGCGTTTCCTACAAAAGAGTTAAGACCAACAACTTGTCATTTTTTTATCAAGTGTTTATGTTTGACACTTGTTCTTGGTCTATCAAATATATAGACATATCTATATTAGACACTCACACCTGAATAGCATCAAATATCAAAATCAAAGAACGAGTGTTCCGCAGTTATTCTAATATTATAACAGCCTAGAACGCATTTATTTTACCTTTTAGTTCTATATCTGCATACATGCGTCCAACAGTTAAGAAAAACAAACCAAACACTCGTCTCATAGTCTCACCTGAAATGACCTTCAGTATATCAGGTTCTATTCGCATCAAACACAAATCATGGAATGAATGATACAAAAAGGTTCAGAGAAGTTCATAAAATTGAGGTCCCAGATCTCAAGGAAGTTCAGTCATCTGACACACAGCAGGCATGTTATTCCATGCACACCAGCTGGGTTCCCACGCTTGACTTGAAACTGATGTTCCGGCTAACATGCTCCTGTACTCACTACTCAGATCATCACCGAGAAGGGTTGCTATGGCATCAATCATGATTGTCTGGTCCTTATCATAACCAGAACCCTGCTCGAGCCAATTTGAAGCAAACAAAGTATCAGGGCATCTACCGTCTGACCAAATAGGAGCCTCTTTTTCCACCTCTGGGGCCAAAACATGATCCGATGATTCTGATTTTGTATGAGGCTCTGAAAAACAATCCAAACTCAAATAAATAACCCTAGCAAAACAATTGAAAAAGTTGAACGTGTCTCATTCTCATTTCCAGTAGACTTGGAATATTAGTTCAAGGACTCCCATCATAAAATACCTGGAATTAGTAAAAGGAATTTCATGATATAAAAATGGTGAAAGACAAATAAAAAACAGAACATGTATATAGTGTTATTACGCAGGACTACAAAAGAGTCAATAACAAGGGTATGAAATAGGGAGCTGTTCTTTTCTAAATTCTATGTAAATTGCAAATAGTTTAAACATCACTAAAATCTAAGGGATATGACTAAGCATGTTGCTTGATAATTCATGCAAACATGAAAAGTATAAATCATATATCATCCTTAAAAAGTCCAGATTAAAGAGGTGCTCACCAGTAAAGGTTTCAGCAGGTGGTTGTTCATCCAATGAACTGCCACTTGCACTGATACTTTCACTGAAGAAAGAAGTTGCTGAATGACACATAGGAGAAAGAGTCTCACCATAATTTTCCCATTCTGTCTCGCAAGTGTTGAAATTGGACCTTTCTGCTATATCACAGGGAGTTGATGAATTTGAAGACTTGTCAGATGCATGGTTCTTTGCAGAGCTTAGAGTTTTTGCCTCATGGAGTAAAGCATCCAGCAGGCCACTATTACGGGGTGAAAGACTATCCAAGACCACTCCGCTGGTTGTTTGTGGTGACTGGATAAAAGCATCAATAGACTCAAGTAAAGATGAGGAGCAAGATAACGTGCCCCAGTTTTCTAATTCAGTTTCAGGATATTGGAGTGAAGGGAGCTCCAACTTCACAGCCTCCAAAGTGGGCTCTGAAGCAGAGAAATTGCCATGGGAAAGGGCATGGCTACCTTGGAATGCACTAAATGACTGGGATTTTTTAGTTAAAGGATCTGGTTCAAATGGAAAAGACTGCCCAAAGGGTTGAGCAGCCTTGTCGAACATATTGTCTTCAAACTGCTCAAACAAGGGGCAGTCATTTTTAACAGCAGCAGTGTAACCAGGGGAAAAGGCAGCTGATTCTCGAAGACGCTTCTGGCGATGAATTGCTGGTGGTATGAAACTACTATACTGGGAAGAACCTAGAACTTTCATCATCATGCAGCTAGCAGATATATCAGGAAGTTCAGGGACATAAGGCAGGACATTCTGATTGGCCTTTAAACTGTCAAATATGACATCAGGTATCTCATAGGTGTTGTTCTGCAAGATGTCATGAGTTCCTTTATCCCCTCCACTAATTGCACTGGTACGATGGCTCTCCTTCAGTGCTTGCACGCACACTTCAGGAGGATACAGAGGTAATCCAGCACGTTGACGTCTCTTAATCCGGGTATTCCAATAATTCTTTATCTCATTATCTGTGCGACCAGGCAACTGCAAAGAATAGCAGAACATAGAGAAGCTTATCTCCAAGACACAAATTACTGTAACTGAATGTATTATCATGATTTGCACAGACGTTTAGCATTGTCAAGGTTGGAATATCTGTCATAGAATTCTGGAAGGCATAAATCACTATAGCTCTGCAGCTAGCAGAAATCTTACAATACTGAGAAAGATATGCTACTAATGGGGTTTGTTATCCTTTAAGGCATGAACTAAATACTGTATTTTGGTTTTCTCACTACTTTCCATTTTGGCTTTGCAATGCACCCGGATATGGGCAATGGACGAGGAAGAAGGGTACAGATTGACGAGGACCTGGATTTTTATAACCTTGGGAGATGACTTCACCTGGGACAAGGATAACATTCTCTTATCATGAAGGCTCCTTATGACTCTTGACAAATTTTTACTCAAAAAACTACAAATTCCTTTCTCAATTTAGATTCCCGGAAACCCAGGATACCATCATTAGGGCACTTCAGCATTCCATGGTCAGCAAATAAGCAAATCTTAGAACTTCAGTTAGTTAACTGTATGAAAAATGATAGACACATGCTACAATGATATGGACATTGATACGAGGATATGGCTTTCTAAGGATCATCCAAATAGATGGAAAACCTTAAAAAAATTGAACATGCCCATGTCAGACATAGGATAGAATGAGACAGACAAATGTAACTATCAGGAATGTTATTAATATTTCATGTAACTTGTGCTAAACAGATAATAGAATGAAAGTATACAGTGATAGCAATAAAGATTTTTCTTTTCTTAAAAGACAATTCTACAGGCAGATTTTGATTCTTTTTTTAAATTTAGCTTCTTTTTATTAATGTATTTCTTAAATTTATTTTATGTTCAGTAAATTTCTCTTATTCAACCAATCATGAGAGTAACTAAATTCACAGTGAATGAACAGCACACTTACGTTTGCAGCCATCCGAGCCCATTTATTTCCCATCTTTGCATGGAGTTCAATAATCAGATGCTCTTCTTCTCGTGTAAATGCCCCTTTCTTCAAGTTTGGCCTCAAGTGATTTGCCCAACGTAAGCGGCAACTTTTTCCACAACGAAACAATCCAGAGTGCTTCTGAACAGCATTCCAGTTGCCTTCTCCATGCTTCTTCACATAGTCAATCAAAATTGCATCTTCAGCAGACGTCCATGGTCCTTTCTTCAGAAGAGCTCCCCCATCTGCATCTCCATAGTTTCCATCATCAATCAACGGCAATTCTTTCCGATTCTTTGAGAGCATTCCATCTTCCCTCTCATTTTTTGTGTGACTCATCCCTTTGTAATCACACACAAATTCTTAGAAACATGTGAGAACCGTCCAAGACCTGAAACCAGAGTAAAGATATAAGACGCGCAAAATTAAGATACATAGAACCAAAAAATAATTTTAAAAAAAAAAAAAAGCAACGCCTTTTCCTCTCACTTTTTCATACTTGCACTCGAACTCTCATAGATTCATTGATTTTGTTCCTATACATGCTCTTTATGCATCACGACAAGCTAAAAGTGGACCAACCACGGCACTCCTTTATCCAAATGTTAAATAATAATTGCATAAGCATATAGAAATATACTAGATCTATAAATCAAAACAAAAGTTATTGGGATAATACAAGCACAACTCTCTCCAGATGACGAAATTCGAAATGACAGAAAGTCATCCACATACAGGAGGACTAAAAACAGTTAATAGAAAACAAAATTATTCATAGAATTTAAATACTAAAATCCAGAAAACATAAATGTAAACTTCCAATTATATTCTTAAAACAGCAAAATCATTTCCAATTCTAGAAAGTTAAATTAAAACTTTCACTTAATTCAGAAGGCGGATAATAAATAATTTTTAAGAATTAAAACAAGAACCTATTTGCCAGAGATGATGACATAAATAAGTTGAAAATAAAAAAAGTAAATTCCAAACTGCATTTATTGCACTGTAGTTAACAGTTCTCTCCTAAATTACTCCAACATTACATGCTGCAATAACTGCAATAGGAACTACTCTGCACAAAATAATAATAAATAAAATATAAAGTTACATTAAATTAATGAATCCACGCATTTCATTAAAGAAAAAAAACTAAGAAACAAGTAGAACCCAGTTACCTGGCTCCGTCAGAAGGAACTTGCCAAAAATAGAACTTCTGAATCAGCTCAATTATGATTCTCGGTTGAAGTAAGAGGTGAGAGAAAAGTAAAAATGGAAAACCTGAAATCCAAAACCAACAAGAATAGCTATAATTAATATAAAATCCTTGATCTACAATCAATCAGTAAAAAAAAAAAACCCTAGATAAAACAAATGAAAATGTATAATTTTTTAATTTCTAACCGTAATGTTAGAGCTAGAAGAAAAACGACCGAGAATGGAAAGAGTACAAGATCGAGATCTAACAGAGTAGCGATGACTAAAAGGAAAGCTTTCCTTTACTTCAAAACAATTTTGACGTATTGTCCTGTGTTTGGAGAGAGAAAATAGAAATGGAAAAGAAAATACAAAAGAAAGGGGAAGAACTGTGAAACGAAACAAGTTTGGAAGCTAAAGTTTACTGTGTGCTTGGAATTTGGATATACAAGTACTTATTTTTCTAAACTTTCAAGAAAATACGAGGTATGTCGATGCCAATCGAATCGACTTTCAATTTATATTCTTTCAAATTTATATTTAGATGGTAATATTTACTTTTTCTTCTTTTTGCACATATTCTTTTTTTTTTTTGCTTTTTTACTTTGGTATTATAGAATTTATTTATATATTATTTATCAAAATATGTTTATTTAATTATCTCGACAGAGTTTAAAAAGTGATCACATCATTACATATGTCTGGAACTGTAAAGTGTAATCTATTTAACAATTAATTCAACTAATATATTAAGTACAATAGAAGTCGAAAGCTATGGGAGTCGACTTCCACCCTATAAATACCCATCCTTCTCTTTTTTTTCTCATCCAAAATCCTCTATGAAACTTTGAAACTCACTGAAGTTTATTATTTTATTCTTATTTTCTGTAGAAAATGTTAGAACCAAAGTTTTAGGAAGAGCATATAGTCAACTATGCGATTAATATGGTGAAATTTTAATTAGTTTTTAAATTTTGTATATTTTGCTAAAATGTTTTTAAGAAATTACCAGACTTGATATTTATTAAAATATACAAATATTTATTTTTCTAAAATTTTATTCAATTAAATAAAATACCATAATTGATATATTTTTTAAAATTTGTATTAAAATGTTAATATTTAATTTTTTGGTACACAAATTTTTTGTTTTATTATTTATTAATATATATGTGACGAGAGATTATTTATCAAAATACGTTTATTTAGGTATCTCGACATTTATGGGTGTCGAGTTTAAGAGATTGCCAAATCACTACATGAGTCAAAGTGTAGTTAATGGTAACTTGATGTTTATGTGAGTCTAGTTCAAGTTTTAGTAGTGTAATCCAAGAATTTATTTGATAGTTGACTCAACCAATATATTAAGTACAATGGAAGTCAAAAACCACGAGATGACTTCCACCCCATAAATACCCATCATTCTATTTTTTTCTCATCTAAAATTCTTTATGAAACTTTGAAACTCACTATTGAAAAAAGTTCGTTATTTTAAATTGTATATTTTGTAACTATAAGTTTAAATTACACAGATTTTTTACTTAACTCATCGATTCGTAGAAATCCTGAATTATGCTAATGTCACTTTCGAGTATAAAAGCAACCAACTCTAGGTTGATTAATTAAAATTTCTTTCTAATTAAAACTCCTATGATCACATTAACTCTTACTATGGATTCCCGTATTATATTTGACTATAATCTGGTAGATTTATGTCGTCCTATTTCAAGGATTACATGCAGCTCCACTTAATTATGCTAGATCTAATATTAAATAGGGTCTATTTAACCACCAATTTAAGCATACCGAACATAGATCAATACCTAAAAATATTAAACCAAGAATTAAGCATATATAATTGAGAACAGAAAAACTAAATATCTATTGCGTAAAATAAAAATTAAACGACATAATTCATCATAGGGTTCATCTCCCTAAGTATTTATAAAACTAGTTCATGCTCGAAAATAGAAACATGTAAGATACAGTATAATAACTTCCTAAGAAATTAATTGAGAATCTCCAATATTGACAAAAATATGCTTCAAACTCGGCTTCAATGGTGTTTTTCGAGTTGTTTTTTTTCAATATTCCCTGACGGTTTTATCTCATCTTTTTATGTTTGTCATATATACGTTTTAGATTGCCCAAAACACCTAAAAAGCATGATTTTTCGCTGTTTAGTGTGCAATCCCATGAAATGAACACGACCTACCACACATCAGTGTGGTCTAGTTGTGTGAAATGGTTCAACCCGTGTGTCTTCTGCAGCTTGCTCCGACACTTCAATTTTCACTCATTTTGCTCCCAAGTGCTCTATTAAGCATTAAAACATGAATTTAAAAGATTAGGAATATAAAATTTACAATTAACATCGGATAATCACCCAAAAACACGTTAAGAATGATGTTAAAACATGTTATTTTAGTACTTATCATGTACAATAACATTGAATAAATAATGGGTGATTAAAATGAAAACAATTTTAACAACAATAACTAAAATGAAAATGGTTAATTAAAATTTTTATCTTTTAATGCCCAAAATGAAAACTTATGAAAGTTAAATAAGTAACTTACCTAAAAATTAATGTGAAAATGATCTATTTTTGTTAAGATAATGATCTTTTAAAACAAATTCTGTTGAAATAAGGTTGGGTTTTTAAATATATTTAGTTGGACAAGTCCACTCATTCAAAGAAATTTTTGAAGTACTTCCATTCTTTAATTAAATCAAATGTTAATATTTTTCAAAAAAGTTAAATAAATAGTTTTATTAAATAAGTTAAAAAGTAAATTTATGAGATTTAACATTTATAAGAAATAAAAGAATAACTTTTTTAACTTTGAAAATGTCCGATTACACGTTATCTTGCATTTAAAATGCATACAAAAAGGAACCTTGCCATGGACATTTGAATCGATTATTGGATTTCAAGCCATTGAAATTGGATCGCTTTAAGAAAAGGATCCGATGCCCAAATATTTGAAGTAAAGTATTCATCTTCATTTCATTTGTTCATTTGATTTCCTAGACTTGGTATCATCCTTTACACATGCAATCATCGTTGCTTTAATTTCCAGACTTACAAATTTGTTATCTTCTTTTCCCTTTCTAGTTCCTAACATTTCAAACCTTTCAGACTACGGACTCAAAGATGGCAGAAGCTTTTTTGGGTGCTGTTGTGAACGAAGCGGTGGCGAAAGTGATTCCAATTGCCGCTGAACAAATCAGCCTTGCATGGGGTTTCAAAAAACAGCTGAAAAAACTTGGTGAGACACTTGGAATGATCGAAGCTTTCTTGCAAGATGCAGAGGAAAAGCAAACAAAGAATACCTCAGTGAAGTTATGGTTAGAGAGGGTCGAAGATGTTGCTTATAAGGCTGTTGATGTCCTTGATGAGTTTGCTTATGAAATTCTCCGAAGGAAAGTGGAGATTCGGAACCAAATTCTGAGGAAGGTACTCGACTTCCTTTCATGTAACAATTCCATTTTATTTCGTCTCAAGATGGCTAATAAAATTAAGGACATCCTTACATCACTGGATGAACTTAACAACTTGGCCAGTCAATTTGGTCTCCAACAGAGAGCTATAGATCATATAACTCCAGTTACTGCATATGGAGGACCAAAGGTGGAGACAATCTCCTCCCGCGGTGACTCAAACATTGTCGGAAGGAAACATGATGTTTCAAAAGTAGTTAACCTGTTAGTCAATCCCAAAGATAAGCAGGTTGTCTCTGTTGTGCCTATAGTAGGTATGGCAGGTCTTGGCAAAACTACTTTAGCGAAGCTGGTTTATGATGATTTGAATGTGCAAAGGCGTTTTGTCAGATTCTGGGTGTGTGTCTCTGATCATTTCGATGTCAAGAGGATTTTAAAAGAGATGTTAGAGCATTTTACTGATGATCCGATCTCAATTCCTCAAAATAAGAATGCAATGGTTGAGAAACTCAAGCAGAAGATTGAAGGGGCCAAAGAAGGAAAGGATCAGATCAAGTATCTTCTTGTACTTGATGATGTATGGGATGTTACGGAATGGGAGGATCTAAAGCTTTGTCTGGAAGGAATCAGTACAAATGGCGGGAATGGAGTTATTGTGACAACACGCAAAGAAGATGTAGCATCAACAGTGCAAGCACGTTCGGATCAATGGCATCAACCAGAAAAACTACAAGACGAAGAATGTTGGTCCATAATTAAAGAACGTGCACTGAGAGACTCTCCAATATCTCACGGATTAGAGCCTATTGGAAAAGAAATTGCTAAGCAGTGTCAAGGTGTGCCATTAGTAGCTAACGTTATTGGAGGGTTAATGAGCAAAATTGAATTGAGTCCCCGCGCGTGGTTGGAAATTCAAAGAAGTGGTGTATGGGGTTCACCAGAAAGTGTGTTAAAAGTGGAACGTGTGTTAAAACTAAGTTTCGATTGCCTGTCTTCTCCATCTTTGAAGAAATGTTTTGCGTACTGTGCCATGTTTCCTAAAGATTATTGCTTTAAAAAAGAGGAATTGATCCAACTGTGGATGGCTGAAGGATTTCTTGGCACCTCTATGGCAATGGTGGATAATGGTAACAAATACTTGAATGAACTTTTATCAAATTCCTTATTCCAAAATGTTACGAGGGACACTTGCGGGAATATTCTCACACTCAAGATGCATGACTCAGTGCATGATTTATCTTTGTCTGTGTCAAAGTTTGATGCTTTGATTTTCCGAGAAAATTCCACTCCCATCACAAATGAGTGTTCTCATATTCGTCATCTCAATGTTGGATGTGATGGGGAATCATTGCCAAGAATGTTGACAATAGTTGCTCCGAAATTATTCTCGTTGTTTTCAGAGATTGATTTGTTCAAGAAGCTATCAAAAAGCTTCAAATTCAAAAGATTAAGAGTCCTAAAGTTGGTCGGTACTTCTTATATTTTTGAGTTTCCAGATTCCCTTGGAGAATTGAAGCACTTGAGGTATTTGGACATCTCAGGGACTCGTATCAGAGCACTGCCTAAGTCCTCAACAAAACTTTACCATCTCCAAACATTGAGGCTCTTGGGTTCAGTGATATTAACCTTTCCGGATGGATTGGAAAATTTGATAAGCTTGAAGCACTTGTATTTTGATACACAAGATGTTCAACCAGATAATATCGGAAACCTGACTTGTCTTCAAACATTACCCGTATTTTGTGTGGGTTTAGAAAGGGGACATTCAATTAAGGAGTTAGGATCCCTAAACGAACTCCGTGGAGAATTGGAGATACGCCGTTTACAGTGTGTTAGAAACAAACAAGAGGCTAATGGAGCAAATCTACACCTTAAAGAAAAATTATGCAAGTTGATATTTGATTTTAAATGGAGTAGTAGTTATAACAGTGAGGAAGTGATGGAAGGTCTCCAACCCCACTCAAAATTGCAAAGCTTAACTGTTAACGGTTATGGAGGCAACAGCTTTCCCTCATGGATGTTAAGACCTGTTGGTGATTCTGGTTTGTTTTTGCTTAACAATTTGTTGGAGCTGGAGTTGTTCCGTTGCCACAATTGTGAAAGTCTTCCACCTCTGGGCCAATTGCAGAATCTCCAGTTTCTTAATTTGAGAAATCTGCGGGAAGTGAAAGGCATGGGTAGTGAATTTTATTGCAACAAAGGCATTGATGATATGAATAAGGTGATCAAGGTGTTTCCTGCATTGAAAAAATTCACCATAAGCGGGATGGAAAGACTAGAAGAATGGACAGCAATGACGGCCACAAAGACAATCATGTTTCCTTGCTTGGAGGAGCTGAATATTTGGAGTTGTCCTAATTTAAGTTCAATTCCAGAGTTGAAAGGATTTTCCTCTCTTCAAAATCTATCAATTGAAAGCTGCGCTGAGTTGGAAGTTATTTCGATGACCGGGGGATGTTCATCTCTTGAAAAGCTTAGCATTCTTTTTTGCAAGAAATTAAGCAAGATTGGAGACGGATTATCTACCTCCACTTGTCTCAAAGAATTAGATCTATATGGTTGTCCTAATTTAAGTTCGATTCCAGAGTTGAAAGGATTTTCCTCTCTTCAAAATCTATCAATTGAAAGGTGCGCTGAGTTGGAAGTTTTTCCGATAACCGGGGGATGTTCATCTCTTGAAAAGCTTAACATTCACCTTTGCAAGAAATTAAGCAAGATTGGAGACGGATTATCTACCTCCACTTGTCTCAAAGAATTAGATCTATATGGTTGTCCTAATTTAAGTTCGATTCCAGAGTTGAAAGGATTTTCCTCTCTTCAAAATCTATCAATTGAAACGTGCAATGAGTTGGAAGTTCTTCCGATTACCGGAAGATGTTCATCTCTTGAAAAAGTTAACATTTCCAGTTGCAAAAAATTAAGCAAGATTGGAGACGGATTATCTACCTCCACTTATCTCAAATATTTACATCTATATGATTGTCCTAATTTAAAGCCCATTCCAAGTTTAGATGGACTCTCTTCTCTCACAGAATTAAAATTGGACAATGTAGGGGAAGGATGGAGTTGTCTCCTACCAAATATGTTTCGATCCAATACTTCCCTTCGCAGTCTAAGAATATTAAATTTGCCTGATCTGATACGGATTCCAGATGACAGCCTTGGTAGGCTTAATTGCTTGGGAGAATTAACCATTGGTGGTTTCTCAGAAGAGCTGCAAGAATTCCCATTTCTCAGTTCCATTCAATATCTCAGTGCCTCCCTTCGAGTTCTAAAGTTGATTGGTTGGGAAAAGCTAAAGAGTCTTCCCCCCCAACTTCAATTCCTCACTTCCCTTGAAGCTTTGACGATAAAAGAGTTTCAAGGAATAGAAGCCTTACCGAAGTGGTTGGGAAATCTCTCTTCTCTAAGGTTTCTAAATTTGAGTGGTTTTGAAAAGCTAAAGAGCCTTCCTCACCAACTTCAACTCCTCACTGCCCTTAAAGTTTTGATTATGTCGGGGTTTCATAAAATAGAAGCCTTGCCGGAGTGGTTGGGAAATCTCTCTTCTCTAACGCGCCTGCATATCGATTCATGCAATAAACTCATGTACCTGCCTTCTGTAGATGTTATGCGAAGCCTCTCCAAATTAAATGAAATTAGCATTGCAGATTGTCCTCAATTTGAGAGAAACTCTGAATGGTCCAAGATTTCCCACATTCCACAAATATATATTAATTATCGGAGGTTCGGGATTTACCTCATTCCGTAAAAATATATTAATTATCAGAGGTAAGTTCAATATCTTAAACCACAACTATGACTCTTTAGGCTTCTGATACAAAATGTACCATTTCTCTCTCAATCCTTCTTATAATTAGTATTCCTTTTCTATTTGGTTTAGTCTCACATAAAACTTTCTTTTAATTTTGCAGCATTTAGTTTGAGAATGGATACATTGAAGACTCTGTTTGCGAACTGAATGTATGGACAGAAAAGTAAGCATTTCTTTTGAGAAATTGGCCAATTCATCTCTACTCCAAAATATTTGAAACTGATGGCCGAATCATTTAATAGTTAAAGTTGTATAAACTCAATGCCAACATACATGTTAAAGTATCTTACCAAGGAATTATTTCATTCCTAGCATTGATTTCTCTGAAACTATTTGTTTAAAAGAGCTTTTTTTGTCTACTGAAGCACTGAATGTTTTCTGTTGTCAGTTAAAAGTTCAGGAAATGAAAATGTTCTGCATGTCTGTGATATCACAAAGCTGGGAATTGGTACCATAACTCCATTAAACATTCATTTAGTTTGGAACTACAAGTCTCATATATTGCTTTGTTAATCCTTTTTTTTTTTCTGCTATTTTATTGCTTCTAATTCAAGGACGATGAGATTCTCATGTTTTAACAAAACCAGTACTGCATGAATTATCCAGTATCCACTCATGAAATTTCTGATTTCTCTTTGGATGTGAAGGGAGATGCTGGTAGGGCTTGATTCAGAGTGAATTGTTCTCCTTTTCAACATTGAAACAGACAACGTTGGTTCACCAATGCAGTGTTGATCAACGGGTTTATCTGATGTCTGTCTGAGCTGATTTTTGGACAATTGCTAGTAGGCTCAAGGGTTTCAATTGTGCAAAGTTGGATTTTTCAATATTAGTCATATTTGGGTGATTCTCTCAACTTTTCTCTTTAGTTTGTTTGAGATTATTTGTTGATACGCTTGTTGAAGTTGTATGCTTTTTGTTGTGGTTTTGTACTATGATCGTGTAGTAAACCTTTGAATATAGTGAAGCTTTTAAGTGGACATTCAAGTCCCGTAGTTTTTACCCTTTACTTTAAAGGGGTTTTTCATGTAAAAAATTACGCGTCTCGTTTAATTGATTCTTTATAATTATTGTGTTTTATTTTGTGTTGATTTGGTGATATATTATGCTATTAAATTTTCGATAATTATTAATTGATATTTATTAAGAGTGAAAAGAAATACAGATTATACGTGTATACAATGTTGAATGTATTGGGTTTCATCCTGTCAATATTCAAAGATTGCCCCACATTCAAGATATCCATCTTCCTTGTCTGCATTTTTTGTTAGTTATATGAAGGAAAGATCCAATGGCCTCTCAAAAGTTTTTAATACAGCTACAGCTACTCTGAACTTGGGAGCAAAAGGTGCCCATATTAAAAACAGCACTAGTTTTACATTTGAAAATGGTCTACTACTTGTTACATACTAATTATTATCCCATATTACATTATCCATACATATATATATATATTATTAAATATATCATTTTCTTTGTAGATTGGTCTATATTAGAGGTACTCATGGGTCGGGTTTAAATATGATATTAACATACTTTATGCTTGTTTAAGTCTGGCTCGATCTGAAATACGAGCTTTAAATTTTGTCTAAAACTTTACAAAAATTAACCCAAGCCTATTTTAGGTCTATCAATATTATTTTTAATTTTTTAAAAATATTTATATAATAAAATTTTAATTTCTAATAATTTTATATATTTTTATTTATTGAAATTTTTATATAGTCATTTTAATATTATTTTAATGTTTACATTAGAATAGTATTATATATTTAGTATAGGTTTATTTTTTTAATATTTTAAATTATATAATATATAAAAGTTAACATAATATAAAATATTATAAACTTAAAATAGACCGGGTCAGGTCAGGCTCGGGCTTGAAGATTTAAGCCTGAGCTCGATCTATATTTTAAACGGATATAATTTTTTTGCCTAAGCCCATTTTTCGAGCTTAATACTTTTTTCCAAATCATTCCAAATTTTGGGTAGACTTTCGAACCTAAACGAGTAGCCCGACTTATGAACAGATCTAGTTTATAATAAAATATTCTTACTATATCTTTCAGGGGTCATAATCTTTTAAGCTAATCTATCTATGGATATAATTTATATTTCCAAAATAATTTATAATCTAATTGAATTCACTTAATCAATTATTTATTTCATGGGTCCGGCAACGAATTTTGCAGCAAAATGTTGCACATCCAAAAAAAATTTCAATAGAAAAATGCAACAAAATAGCGACTACAAGGTAAAAAAAAATCAACGGTAGACATTCGACTTAGTAGCAAGATCATCATTAAGTAGTTCTTAGACAGAGATCGGAAGTTTTTCAAACAAGTACAAGTTGTTATAGTTTAAGTTGGCAAATTTAGTCATATGATCGATAATTTTATTGTGTTTTCTAATAATATATCGAATTCACATTTTCTCCATTTGTGGTCGACATCTTACTATTTACAACACCTCTAATTAAAAGTATTTAAACTAGCAAAGTATTATCACATTTCTACTATTTCCAGTTACTATTTTTGCTATTTTGGTTTTACGTTTTCTTTTTTTAAAATACTTTAGTTCAACTTTCAAAATTTAGTGAATTTGCTTTTCTTTAGATAGAAAAGTTGACCAAAGTTTTTAATGAATAGTTTACATAGTCATCACGTGCTCTTTATTATTGACACTAATAATTATTTTTAAAATTTTATGAACTTTTATTATTTTTATTTATAAATTTAAATTACTATAAAAGATTAATAAACTGACATGCGAATTATCATAACACTGCCCTTAAAATTTTAACAACCCAAACAAATAATTTGATTAGATTTTTAAGGTTGAGAGTGAAAGTGGTACAAAAATAATAAAAAGAAGGTGACAAAAAGGTAAAGCATGGCCATCAAATTCCATACTTCAATAAATGCTTTTTCATCTGAGTCAAATTCCTTCAGTATCTGTTTTACATACATCTATCCGTGTGTCATCTTCTAAGCTCAGCTTAATACTTGTTCAAAATGCATCACAGAATACATATTCAACCTTAGCCTTCTTTACTTACTTTTAAACCATTTGTCACAAATACCCATTCTATAACTATGAAGGGGAAGGCTGGTATATTCAAGCCATAAGTGTTTTTGGCTTCAACTGAACCAACCACTATTAGTGAAGCTATGCAACAACTTGAATGTAAGACGTTGTTAAGCTTAAGCTTGAAGCCTTAATCAACAATGGCATTTGGACTTTACAGCAGCTTCCATCAAATAAAAAGCACGTGAGATGTAAGTAGTTGTTTCGGATTAAAAAGAATCCAGATGGCACTATTACACCATATAAAACTTGTCTAATTGCTCCAAGGTATTCATAAGAAGCTAGCTATGACTTTCATGAAAGATGTTGTGAGATGGCCAACCATGCAATGACGAACACATGTGACTGGACAGTACATGGCGGACAGTCTAACAGCGAGCACATCTGGTGAACTGTCCAAATGCGAATATCTTGGCTGTGTCCTTTGGTGAACCTTTATGTAGATTTTGTAGCTTCAAGTTTTTCATTTTCAATTGTAGTCATATTTGGGTGATACTCCAACAGTGAGAACATCTAACGAACTATCCAAGTGTGAAACTCTTGGCAGATAGTCCTTTGGCGAACTGCCTTGTGGACTGTCAATATGCGAACTATCATGTGGAGCCACTAAGAGACCCAAGGGAGCCATGGTCCTCCTTAAAATAGTAGATTTTTAATTTAGGCCCTTTTATACCTTATAAAATTTTAAATTAATAACGGTAAAATTACACTTCGACCCCTAAAATGATAAAAATTTAATTTAACCTTTTAAAATTATAAACATATAAACTATTAAAATGATGAAATTACATATTTACTATCGTAAAAATATAAATTTAATTTTTCCCCAAAAAGAATTTTCTGGCTCCACCAATGTTGCGGACTGTCAATATGCGACAAGCTTGGAGGACTGTCCAAGCGAGAACATACTTGCGGACACATGTCTTGCGGATTGAAGACATGCGAAGTGTATCTCTGGAATATGCTTGGGGATCATGAAGCTGCAAAGTGATTGGCAGTGGACTCATGCGAGTGGTGCATTGCGCAAATGATTGACTTCTCATTTGAATAGATGTTTAGATGCTAATCTTGTCATGTTAACCTTGCGTACAAGTTATGTTTTCCAGTTTTTTAGGAGATTAAGCATTTTTAGTAGAGTGTGAGAAAATGAATCTTGTTATAAATAATAATGTTTTTCTTATTGAAATTATTATGAAAAATATTAGCAGATTGTTTACTGCTATCATACTTGTTTCTTCTCTACTTTCCTTTCTTTCTTAGTTCATATCTCCAACAAAACATTTAGCCCAGTTGTTAAGTTCAATGTCGTTTGCAGGGTTCTAGCAGTAGCGGTGAAGAATGGATGGCCACTCAGACAAATTGATGCTAATAATGCTTTTCTAAATGCCAAATTTTCTGAAACAGACACAAATATTCAAAGTTGGTGGAGTTGGCTGTAAAGAAAGTGTTTCCAAGCTAAATAAGGCATTCTATGCGCTTAGATAAGCCCCACGAGCACGGTTTGATACATTGAAGCAGTCCTTTATTGAGAAGTTAGATTTTACAGCTTCAAAAGGTAGACTCATCACTTTTTATTGTACGGTGTAATGCTACATCTAAGGTGATTATGATGATTTATGTCGATGACATAGTATTAACAGGGAATTCAAGTAATGTGATAGATGAAGTCGTGACCAAACTCAATTAAGAGTTCTCTTTGAAGGAAATTGGTGACTAAACTTCTTGCTTAGCATTGAAGTTCAACAATTGAGTCATGGTCTTTTTCTTAGTCAACAGAAATACATTTTGGAGCTACTTGATATGACATCAATGCTTCATGCTACACCTACACCAACCTCAATGGTAAGTTTGTCAAAGCTTACTTCATTTGATGGACAACTTTTAACTAGCTTTCAAAAATATCGAAGCATTATAGGAGCACTACAATATATATGCATTGCACACTGAAATATTTCATATGCTGTAAATAAGTTAAGTCGATATGAATGCACCATTTGACTCTATTGCAACCTCAATTCATTAATTGGTTGAACTTTCTAAGGTGAATGGAAGTGTTTGATTGTAGTGATCACTTAAGTTGCACTACAAAAACCATGTAAAGAAAAAAAAATACAGATTTATTTATGCAATTCAATTTCCCTACGTCTGTTGAACCTAGCTCAGTGAGTAACTCTACTATCTTTAACTCACGATACAACACTTGAATCACATTTTATCACTCTCTAAGTATAGAGACCTCACCCTTGTATCTAAAGACTAAAATACTCCCATCTGAATCCCCCCTAAGAATTTAGATAGGAAAAATGACCAATGTAAACTTCAATTGCATTCACACAATAAGTTCCCCTTTGAACAAATAAAGTGCTCTCGATATACTCTCATACAAAACTTAAACAAGTTAAAGTTTTTAGACTTATTGACATGCTAGAGATTGATTACAATGCAACATGTTAAAAATAGCAAAAATAATAATGTCCAATACAACGTGATATGAGGAGATTCATTCTTCAAGGGAATCTTTAATGCAACCCCGAATGATTCTCCATAATCAAAAAGTTGTATATTTCAATCCGATCCAATCCAATCTTCATTAGGCAATGGATTAATTTTCAAAGTCAGGCTTTCATATCTTTAAAATATCAACATAATTAATAGTTTAAAGATTTTGTTTCAATAACTTGCTAACATCTAATATAGTAAGTTTACTACTTTGTCACAGGGATGATAGTAGTGACCACTATCGAGTGCCACTTAGATGACACCAAAATTTACCTCAATAGAATCACATTGGAAAACAAAATTGTTCATATGCTTAAAATGGTACATAAACTATGAATTTTCTTATAAAAGGGGAGGATCAACTACACTAATATCCTATGTTGATGTTGATTGGGCTTCATCCTTGGAGGATTGAAGATCGAGATCTAGATATTGTATATATGTGCGAATGAATTTGGTTGCACGATCATGATCAATTTTTGAAGCAAAATATTGAAGCTTGAAGAGTGCATTATCAACTAAATTTTGTGTCTCAAATAGAAGCTAATGATTGAAGAAAAGAGTTGATAAATGATAAAACTAATATATTTTAATCACATTCTTAATGCATTTTTGGATAATTATGTATGCAAATTGATGAATTTGATGCTCCTAATCCTTTTAATTCATGTTCTTATACTTGGGTGAGCATTTAGGAGCAAAATGAGCGAAAACTGGGGAAAAAGAGTTAGGAGCCACACGGGCTGGGCACACACCCATGTGCCAGCTCGTGTCGATTTCGCACCTTACTTCCCAAACATGTGGAAAAAAAAAATTTTTAGGCTTTCTGAGCATTCTAAAGTCTATAAATACCAAATAGAAGAAGAGATAAGAGGGCAATCGAAGAAGATAAAAAAAAACTCTCGAAGAACACCATCAGAGCCAACTCGAAAAAGGATCTCCATCAAGATTGAAGATCTCCTTTTAATTTCTTTCGAAGTTTTCATGAGTTTCTTTAAGTCTTGTGGTTATTCTGACTTTGAGATGTTTTCATTAAGGATTATAAACTAATTCCCTAGATACCTAGGAAGATGAAATCTCAGACGAATTCTATTATTTGATTTCTGATTTATATGATAAATACTTGATTCTTGTTCTCAATTATGTGAGCTTATTTATTGTTTTAGTATTTTAGAGATACTAACTCATGTGTAATGTGCTTAATTCAGTGGAAGAAAAGTCCCTGATTAGGATTAAAGTCAAATCTAATAGGGGAATTCATAAATCGAGTTAATGCGACGATAAAGTTTTAATTAGAAAGAGATTTCAATTAATTAACCTAGAGTCGATAGAGTTTTAATTAGAAAGAGATTTTAATTAATTAACCTAGAGTTAGTTGTTCTTACTCACGAAAGAGATATTAACATAATTTAGGAATTTCTACGTGTAACATCCCGAAATAAGGCCTAAACGGAACAGTGGTTGCGAAACCACAAATTTGAGGTAGAAAAATTTATTTTATTATTATTCTGAGGTTCATGATATGATTGCATGATTGTGTGAAAATTTCGTGATGAAATTCTATGCATAAAGTGCTTAAGTTGAGGTTAGGGACTAAATCGAATAA
Source organism: Gossypium arboreum (assembly GCF_025698485.1). Classification (NCBI taxonomy): domain Eukaryota; kingdom Viridiplantae; phylum Streptophyta; class Magnoliopsida; order Malvales; family Malvaceae; genus Gossypium; species Gossypium arboreum. The sequence continues at coordinate 3,100,204 of NC_069073.1, read as the reverse complement.
TTTGAAAAACTTGCATTCTAGAAGTTTTTAGTATGAAATTGCTTTGGAATATTAATTAGGAGGGTTTAAATAACAATTTGACCAATTTTAAGTTCATGGAAAAAAATTAGGATATGGAAGGAAATTTTTTTAAAGTTTAGTAAGGAGGGGCAATTTGGTCATTTGGATATTAAATGAATTAAAAAGTGAAAAATAACACAAACTTTGTTATCATCTTCTTTAGTTGCTGCCGAATTTATGCTCTCTCCATAGCTATGGTTTCTTCAATTTTCAAGCTCCATAATCAAGAAAAATGAAATTCGAGAGTAAATTGGAGAAAAGAAAAAGTAAAGGACTAAATTGTAAAGTTTAGTCACATTTTGTATCGAGGTAAGTTTACAGTAAATAAATGCAATATTCTTTTATTTTACATTATTATTGTCAATTTCCAGTATTTATATACTTATTTTCTTTGAATATTTAAAGTCGAATTAAAGGCGAAGTGACAAAGAAAAAGCATTAGGAAGCCCCATTTGAACCTTAGGAATGTTAGGATATTGGGGTTGACAGGACAGGACAGGACAGAAGTGAGCCATGTCAGTCCATATCAGATATATGGCTTTGGAGATAGGAATGAGCCATGTAAGCCCATATTAGATATATATATATATATATGGCATTGGAGACAGGAATAATTCATGTAAGTCCATGTCGAAGACATGGCATTGGTAGGATATTGATAGATAGGAATGACCCTAGTATCCTTAGTATTCCGAGTGATTCAACGGGTCATTGTATACGTTAAATTACAGTGAATTATCAGCAAAAAGGGAAGGTAGATTATATTTATGAATAGTGAAAGGTCAGGTAAGAAAGAAGGTAAGTGAGTAAAGAAGGAGGTAGAAAATGAGAATGTAAAGAAAGTTTATGAAGCTAGGTGACATTATTTATATTTATTCATTATGTTGAATGTTGAAATTTATTAGCTTGTAAGCTTACTAAGCCTAGTGCTTACTCTCTTTATTTTCTTTTTCTTATAGTTTTTATCAAGCCACTCGAGGATCGAAGGAAACGTCAGAAACCGATCACACTATCGAAGAAATCACATTGGTATAGTTAGACGTTTCGTTTTGTGTATGGCATGTATAGGAACTTGGGTTCTTTTGATATGATATGATCAATGAATGATGCGTTAATACTTGCTAGTGATTAACTAATAGAATGGCTGATGATATACATGTTTAATAGTATGTATGATTAAGTAGTAACTATCACATGAAAACTAAGAAAAATGTGAAAGTAACTTAAAAACAGATTCAAGTATCAGAAATAACGTGATTTTGAAAAATCACAAGAAATTGTAGAGACATGGGTTGATGGTGAATAATATATGAAATTAAATCTTGTAGTGTCTATTTTCATATGGAATAAGTAAAATAGGTAAAGGTTTTGTATTTTATAAGGTATCTGAGTTTTGGTGAAATAGGGCCAGAGCGATTTCTAGATCCCCTGTTCCAACTTTAGAAATTCACCCTAAATTTTACAAAAATAATTAGGTGGTGTACTTTATATGGTTAGAATCCTTATTGAATCTAGTTTTAATAGAAATAAACAGTATAGTCATATGATTTTTGTACAGAGAGAAAAGTGGTTTGTAGTGAGTAGAGGCCAGTGCAGTCAAATTCTAAAATAGGGGTAACTTTAACTAATAAACTGTACTAATTGGCTAAGTCAAAAATTCTAGAAAAAAATTAGTAGATAGATATATGAGTCTAGTTTCAGGAAATATTTATGGATCTTAATTTTGAGTTTTGAAACTCGAGAATGAATTTTTAAGCAACCATGACGTAGAAAAATAGTTTATTCCAATAATTAAAATAAGTGGTTTAGAGATGTTTAAAAGGTAAGATAAGCTTAGTAACACCTCAAGCTTGACTCCGGTGAAGGTTTCGGGCGTGGGGTGTTACATTTATTGGTATCAGAGTAGGTTTAGTCGGTTCTCGGAATAGTTAGTGTGAGTAAAAGTCTAGCTATACATGCCATACCTGTATTTTGATAGTGTGACGACTCCTGACGATTTTTAAATATTTTGTTTTATAGTAATGGATCCCGAGCTAGCTGGTGATGATGATGTAGAAAGTAATGCCCATGCTCCCGCGGAAGGGGCAGCGCCATCTGAGAATAGGCCAGTAACAGTTAATCAAGGAGGAGTGACTCGAGAAGCTCTCTTCCAAGCTTTGAATGATTTGTTTGCCGAGTTCGTTCGTACGGATCCGGTAGTTAGACCTCCACCCCCTCATGATTCTCAGGCTACCCATGTAGCTCAAGCTCCCCCAGTCACAGGTACAGTGATAAGAGAAAATCCACCAGTTGATGAAATCGAAAAACAAGGCGAAGAGTTCGAGCAACAAAAGATGATGATGCGAAAAGCGAAATTTTGGTTAGAAAATACTATCGAGTCTTTGACGAATTATCTTGTACGCCCGAGGAATGTATGAAATTTGTAGTATCACTTCTTAGAGACTCAGCCTACTACTGGTGGAAGACATTAGTATCAGTTGTACCAAAGGAGAGGGTCACTTGGGATTTCTTTCAGGAGGAATTTCGTAAAAAGTACATCAGTCAGAGGTTTATTGACCAGAAGAGAAAGGAATTCCTGGAATTGAAACAAGGTAATATGACAGTGACCGATTATGAGCGCGAATTTGTCAGGCTTAGTAAATATGCTCGAGAATGTGTGTCCACAGAGGCTATTATGTGTAAAAGGTTTGAGGATGGGCTAAATGATAATATCCGACTGTCAGTGGGTGTCCTAGAAATAAAAGAGTTTGTTATTTTAGTTGAGAGAGCACAGTAAAGGCGAGGAGTATTAAAAACAAAAGGCAAAGTTGAGACAGAGACACAAGATACAAAGAAGAGACAGATGAGCAGGTCATTCCAGGCTACATCCAAAAGGCCAAAGGAGTTTTTTACCAGATCTAGTTTCTCAACCGGGTATTCTAGTCAGAATAGAGGCAGCAGATTTAAGGATTCGAAGGCTCTGAACACCTCGACTGCGAGTGTAGGTAATGTTGGACAGGGTAGATCAGGGTGTTCACGGTGTGGTAGACTTCATTATGGTCCTTGTCGGGCAGACGAAATGTTTGTTATAAATGCGGTGCTCCAGATCATTTTGTACGAGAATGTCCAGAGGTGGCTAATCGAGAGATAACACAGAGTGCTAGATCCAAAAATGCTCCTACTAGAGGCAGATCACCGAGGCAACCGGGAATAGGAGCAAGTAACAGAGGTACCTCAAGAGATTCGGCTGTGAGACCAGATGTTAGAGCCCCTGCAAAGACTTATGCTATTCGTGCACGCGAAGAGGCATCCTTCCCCGATATGATTACGAGTATATTTTCTCTATATAATATTAATGTCATTGCTTTGATTGATCCGGGTTCAACTCATTCATATGTTTGCAAGAAATTGATGTCTAGTACAAGTATGCCTATAGAATCTACAGAATTTGTGATTAAAGTATCGAATCCATTAGGCAAGCATGTATTAGTAGATAAAGTATGTAGAAATTGTCCTTTAATGATTAGAGGCTACTGTTTTCCGGCTGATCTCATGCTATTGCCATTTGATGAGTTTGATGTGATTCTTGGTATGGATTGGTTGACTACACATGATGTGATAGTGAATTGTGGAAAGAAATTCATTGAGTTGAAGTGTGAAAATGGTGAAATTCTTTGGGTTAATTCAGAAGAGTCAGATAGTTTATTTCCCATAATTTTTGTTATGTCTGCTCAGAAATGTTTGAGAAAAGGGTATGAAGCTTATCTTGCTTTTGTGTTAAACACTAAAGATCCAGAATTGAAAATTGAATTAGTACCTGTGGTATGTGAGTTTCCCGATGTGTTTCCGGAAGAACTACCAGGTTTGCCTCCTGTTAGAGAAGTTGAGTTTGGTATTGAGTTGATTCCAGGTACCACACCCATTTTTATTGCTCCTTATAGAATGGTTCCGTTGGAATTGAAAGAATTGAAAGCTCAGTTGCAGGAATTAACAGATAAAGGCTTTGTAAGACCCAGTAGTTCACCATGGGGTGCACCAGTGCTATTTGTGAAAAAGAAAGACGGATCGATGAGATTGTGCATAGATTATCAGCAACTTAACAAAGTAACAGTAAAGAACAAGTATCTATTGCCTAGAATTAATGATCTGTTTGATCAATTGAAGGGAGCTACTGTGTTTTCCAAGATAGATTTGAGATCCAGATACTATCAGTTGCGAGTTAAAGAGTCAGATGTCTTGAAGACTGCTTTCCGGACTAGGTATGGTCATTATGAGTTCCTTGTGATGCCATTTGGCTTGACTAATGCTCCTGCCATTTTTATAGACTTAATGAACCGAATTTTCAGATCGTACTTGGATAAGTTTGTAGTTGTGTTCATTGATGATATCTTGATTTATTCTCATGATGAGGCCGAGCATGCGAGCATTTGAGAACGCTTTTCTGATTCGAAAGATAATCGCTTATATGCCAAGTTCAAGAAAAGTGAGTTACGTTACGAAGTTGGTTTTTTGGACATATTGTCTCGGTGAAGGTATTAAGGTCGATCCGAGTAAGATTTCAGCCATTGTTGATTGGAAGCCTCCTAGAAATGTATCAGAAGTTAGAAGTTTTCTTGGTCTTGCCGGATATTATAGACGATTTGTAGAGGGATTTTCCATGATAGCTACCCCGCTGACAAGATTGCTACGAAAGGATGTCAAGTTTGAATGGACTGAGTAGTGTCAACAGAGTTTTGACAAGTTAAAAGCATTGTTGACTAAAGCTCCTGTTTTAGTACAACCGAACCGGTAAGGAGTTTGTGATTTACGATGATCGTCCATGAATGGACTTGGTTGTGTACTTATGCGGAAGGGAAGGTAATTGCTTATGCCTCTAGACAGTTAAAGCCACATGAGAAGAACTATCCGACACATGATTTAGAGCTAGCTGCCATTATTTTTGCGTTGAGAATTTGGAGACATCATTTGTACGGTGAGAAGTGCCACATATTCACTGATCACAAAAGTTTGAAATATTTGATGGCTAAAAAAGATTTGAATTTGAGGCAAAGAAGATGGTTAGAGTTGATTAAAGATTATGAGCTAGTGATCGATTATCACCCAGGTAAGGCAAACGTTGTTGCTGATGCTTTGAGTAGGAAATCTTTATTTGCATGAAGAGCTTTGAATACTAGTCTAGCCTTATCAGATGATGGTTTTATCTTAGCTGAGTTGAGAGCTAAACCGATGTTTCTTGAAGAAATTTGTGAAGCTCAGAAAATTGATAGTGAGTTGTTAGCCAAAAGAGATTAGTGTGAGTCGGATATAGAGTCATATTTTCAGATCAGTTCTGACGGTTGTTTGATGTTCAGAGATAGGGTATGCGTACCGAAGAATGATGAGCTTATTCGAAAGATCTTACAGGAAGCACATAGTAGTTCTTTGTCTATTCATCCAGGTAGTACAAAGATGTATAATGATTTGAAGAAAATGTACTGGTGGGTAGGAATGAAAAGGGACATTTCAGAGTTTGTTTTTAGATGCTTGATCTGTCAGCAGGTAAAGGCTGAACATCAGGTACCTTCAGGTTTATTGCAGCCTGTGCTAGTTCCTGAGTGAAATGGGAACGAGTTACTATGGATTTTGTGACAGGATTGCCGTTGACACCAAGAAAGAAGGATACAATATGGGTTGTAATTGATAAGTTAACGAAGTCATCTCATTTTATCCCAGTTCGTATGGATTATTCACTTGACAAGTTGGCCGAGTTGTATATTTCAGAGATAGTCAGACTACACGGGGTACCATTATCGATCATTTCAGACAGAGATCCAAGATTTACTTCACGGTTTTGGAAGAAATTGCAGAAGGCTTTGGGCACTAAGTTGAGTTTTAGTACAGCTTTCCATCCTCAAACCGACGGTCGATCGAGAGAGTTATTCGTGTACTTGAAGATATGCTTAGATCTTGTGTCTTTGGAATTTTAAGGCGCTTGGGAAAAATATTTACCATTAGTAGAGTTTGCCTACAATAATAGTTATCAGTCGAGTTTAAAGATGGCACCTTATGAAGCTTTGTATGGACGTAAATGTCGCACACCTTTGTATTGGATAGAGCTTAAGGAAAATCATATTTACTGGGTTGATCTAGTTAAGGAAGCGAAGAGAAAGTAAAATCATCGAGATTGCTTGAAAGCGACCTCGATGACGACAAAAGTCGTATGCAGATTTGAAGAGAAAAGAGATTGAGTATCAAGTTGATGACAAAGTTTTTTTGAAAGTATTCCCGTGGAAGAAAGTTCTCAGATTTGGCAAGAAAGGCAAATTAAGTCCACGTTTTATTGGACCGTTTGAAGTGATTGAGAAAGTCGGACCATTAGCATATCGGTTAGCTTTGCCGATTGAGTTAGAGAAGATTCATAATGTATTTCATGTGTCTATGCTACGTCGTTATCGTTCAGATCTGTCACATGTGATTTCTCAGATAGAGGTTGAGATTCAACCAGACATGACTTACGGTGAAGAACCGGTAAAGATTCTAGCTCGAGAGGTAAAACAATTAAGGAACAAAAGTATTGCACTTGTGAAAGTACTATGGAATAGACATGGGGTAGACGAGGGAACTCGAAGAGGCTATGCGAAAACAGTACCCAAATCTCTTCACAGGTAAAATTTTCGGGGACGAAAATCCCTAAAGGGGGGAGAAATGTAACATCCCGAAATAAGGCCTAAACGGAACAGTGGTTGCGAAATCACAAATTTGAGGTAGAAAAATTTATTTTATTATTATTTTGAGGTTCATGATATGATTGCATGATTGTGTGAAAATTTCGTGATGAAATTCTATGCATAAAGTGCTTAAGTTGAGGTTAGGGACTAAATCGAATAATTTGCAAAACTTGCATTCTAGAAGTTTTTAGTATGAAATTGCTTTGGAATATTAATTAGGAGGGTTTAAATAACAATTTGACCAATTTTAAGTTCATGGACAAAAATTAGGATATGGAAGGAAATTTTTTTAAAGTTTAGTAAGGAGGGGCAATTTGGTCATTTGGATATTAAATGAATTAAAAAGGGAAAAATAACACAAAATTTGTTATCATCTTCTTTAGTTGCTGCCGAATTTATGCTCTCTCCATAGCTAGGGTTTCTTCAATTTTCAAGCTCCATAATCAAGAAGAACGAAATTCGAGAGTAGATCGGAGACAAGAAAAAGTAAAGGACTAAATTGTAAAGTTTAGTCACATTTTGTATCGAGGTAAGTTTACAGTAAATAAATGCAATATTCTTTTATTTTACATTATTATTGTCAATTTCCAGCATTTATATACTTATTTTCTTTGAATATTTAAAGTCGAATTAAAGGCGAAAAGACAAAGAAAAAGCATTAAGAAGCCCCGTTTGAACCTTAGGAATGTTAGGATATTAGGGTTGACAGGACAGGATAGGACAGAAGTGAGCCATGTAAGTTCATATCAGATATATGGCTTTGGAGACAGGAATGAGCCATGTAAGCCCATATTAGATATATATATATATATGGCATTGGAGACAGGAATAATTCATGTAAGTCCATGTCGAAGACATGGCATTGGTAGGATATTGATAGATAGGAATGACCCTAGTATCCTTAGTATTCCGAGTGATTCAACGGGTCATTGTATACGTTAAATTACAGTGAATTATCAGCAAAAAGGGAAGGTAGATTATATTTATGAATAGTGAAAGGTCAGGTAAGAAAGAAGGTAAGTGAGTAAAGAAGGAGGTAGAAAATGAGAATGTAAAGAAAGTTTATGAAGCTAGGTGACATTATTTATATTTATTCATTATGTTGAATGTTGAAATTTATTTGCTTGTAAGCTTACTAAGCCTAGTGCTTACTCTCTTTATTTTCTTTTTCTTATAGTTTTTATCAAGCCACTCGAGGATCGAAGGAAACGTCGGAAACCGATCACACTATCGAAGAAATCACATTGGTATAGTTAGACGTTTCGTTTTGTGTATGGCATGTATAGGAACTTGGGTTCTTTTGATATGATATGATCAATGAATGATGCGTTAATACTTGCTAGTGATTAACTAATAGAATGGCTGATGATATACATGTTTAATAGTATGTATGATTAAGTAGTAACTATCACATGAAAACTAAGAAAAATGTGAAAGTAACTTAAAAACAGATTCAAGTATCAGAAATAACGTGATTTTGAAAAATCAAAAGAAATTGTAGAGACATGGGTTGATGGTGAATAATATATGAAATTAAAGCTCGTAGTGTCTATTTTCATATGGAATAAGTAAAACAGGTAAATGTTTTGTATTTTATAAGGTATCTGAGTTTTGGTGAAATAGGGCCAGAGCGATTTCTGGATCCCCTGTTCCAACTTTAGAAATTCACCCTGAATTTTAAAAAAATAATTAGGTGGTGTACTTTATATGGTTAGAATCCTTATTGAATCTATTTTTAATAGAAATAAACAGTATAGTCATATGATTTTTGTACAGAGAGAAAAGTAGTTCGTAGTGAGTAGAGGCCAGTGCAGTCGAATTCTAAAACAGGGGTAACTTTAACTAATAAACTGTACTAATTGGCTAAGTCAAAAATTCTAGAAAAAAATTAGTAGATAGATATATGAGTCTAGTTTTAGGAAATATTTACGGATCTTAATTTCGAGCTTTGAAACTCGAGAATGAATTTTTAAGCAACCATGACGTAGAAAAATAGTTTATTCCGAAAATTAAAATAAGTGGTTTAGAGATGTTTAAAAGGTAAGATAAGTTTAGTAACACCTCAAGCTTGACTCCGATGACGGTTTCGGGCGTGGGGTGTTACACTACGGATCAAGATACCAAGTGAATAAATCGTTTAATTCAGATTCATAATAATAGGTGAAGTCTAGATGAATTATTTCTTGGGTATTATTTCTCTCATTAGTTAATGTTTGATTATTTTCTTGATTCATTCTCTGTTGCGTTCTTAGTTAAATTAGTTTAGTAATTTTAAATTAAAATTCATCACTCTAAATTGTTGGCTAAATAATAAGAAAACAGTAATTACTAATAATTTTAGTCCTCGTGGATACGATATGTCTACTCACCGTAACTATACTATTATTCAATAGATGCGTTTGCCTTTATCGTATTTATAATTAATTTTGTGACCATCAAGAATTAAAAGAACAAAGAATCGGGGAAATAATAGAGTGTAAATAAACCTAACTGATTGTTAGTTGTGATTAGTTAATAGTTAGATAGCCCAAATATATAGGCTATATCCATTAGTGCTTTGTAACTAGCTTTCTCTTAAATGTGTTTTAGCTCTCTCTCCCATCCTTCTTCTTTACCTTTCTTTTCATTATAACACCTTTGTTCTTTCTTTCATTTATTGTTTTTCATAACAATTAATTTTGGATTTATTATTATTTTAAAATAAAAATACATTAAATAAAATATATTATATTTATTAAATAATATGTGGTAAAATTTGAAGACATTCATTTTTTAGAGATTTCGATTTTAAATATTATACATATGATAAAATATATAAATTTAAGGTGTATTGATAAACTAAAAATTAATTGCTAAAAATTAAGTATTGAATTTTAGTGCTAAATTTTATAAATGTTGAATTTATATTAAAAATTTATTTGATAAATAAGTAAATATAAGTACTGAAATATAATTATGTTGTTTGATAAAAGTAAATATTTATTTTAAAAATATTTTTTTAATTTTAAACTTATTAATATATTATTTTATATTATTTTGGATAGTTTTGGCTGAAAAATAAATATTGTAATTTGAATACCTCATTCTTTTTGCAGGTGCCTCTGAAGTTAGTGACGGTGGCAGAGGAGTTGGTTGTGCCAAAAGTTAGGAGTGGCGGTAGCATAGGCTAGGGATTTAGGGTGCGGCGACTAGAGTTTTTGTTCCCTTTTTTTTTTTTCCTGAAAATTGTTTAGGTGTTTGGGCCATTTGGGCAGTTAAGGTTTTTTTAATTTTTGGGCTTTATAATTTAGGTAATGGATTATTTTTTTATTTGGTTTGGTTTGGTTTGTTTAGGCCCAGACAGGATTGGGTTTCTAAAGAGAATATTTACTCAAGCACTTGGTATGCATTACTTTATTATGACTTTTTCAATTCTCTCGTTGCTATTTCGTTTTGAGTTCGCTTTTGTTATATTTTTTCGGTCTCTTATAGAATTTCCAAGAGAATTCTTACTTTTCGAGTGTTAGATTGACTTGAGCAGATTTGAAGTAAAAAAATCACGTAAGGCCGCATAGTTTGCTAGACTAAAATTTTACTCTCGTAACATATTTAAATTATTATATTGAAAAAAATCATTAAATTACCAAAATTGAAATGGTAATAATCTAGACAAAATAATACAGTAAACCCAGATTCAGTTTGCAGATAATTAGAAGGATCCAAACTTTGTACAGCCAGAAATAATAAAGAAAGTATAGACGTACAAATGCGGACCTTATAAATAAATCTGCATTAATTATTATGAATAGTTGCTATTTAGAGACAAATAGAAAAAATCAAAGGTCATGGAAGCATGTTCCTAATTAGAAAATTAGTGAAATATGCAAATTTTAAAGATTTTCATTTATGTATTGTTATATTCCTCATTTAGCCCTAGCCTTTTTGATGAAAACAATGGCCTTCATCAATGAAACATACAGAATTTCATATTTCAACTGATATTTCTTTTCATAAATTATTAGTATGATTTGATATAATTGACTAATAGCCTAAATTTCTCAAATATTTATTTTTATAAAATTAATTTCTGCCCACATTCTTTTTAAATGCTATGATAGACTCAACAAATTGCATTACTATTTATCATTATCTTTAATTTTATTTGAATCAATTAATTAGAATAACAATGTTTTGGCTTCTTACCAACTTTGTCACAAGCACCTCTTTTATTATTATTATTATTATTTATTTCTCAAGCAATATGATATTTAGCTAAAGAACATACATGACATAACAAAATATTTAGATTAACAACAATTTTTAATTAATTTTAGTAATTTACTTCTGCAACAGTAAAATATATTATACTCTATAAATTATATATATATATATACAATTAATTCAGAGTAAAAAAAAAAATAGTTTGAGCTAATTTCTTAGATTCACCGATGAAGTGTCCAGGAAATTTCATATATTGTTTTCAATCTCATTGACCATTGCTGTAGATTGCTTTGCTTCCTACTACCATCTTGATGGGTCTCATCATGGATTGAACCCACTATAGTTTTTAAATTTGAATATGTCCAATTCAACCTAACGTCAATCAAGATCAAACAATAGAAAATGTTAATTTTTTATTTAATATTAATATTTTTATTTAACGAGAAAATTAAGTGGACCAAATCAATTTTATTGTTAAAGTTTGAATCTAAAAACCTGATTTCAAAGAAGATTTAAACAATCAAGTTGAAAGATTTAGATAGAAAAAAGACATCCTAAAAAAATTAATAATTCAATTATTGAATCCAAACAAAAGCTGTTTCTTCAAATTATTCTCCACTTTATCTTACCACAAAAATTAATTAACATCTACATAAAAATAATTAAACATCAATTTTGGTCCCCTTACATAGAACAACTACTTTTTTATTTTAAATTTTCTTCAAAAGAAAATTGAAGTATTATTCAGCAAGCCTCATCTTTGTCCAAGAAATCAATTTTGCGTCGTTCTCAACCGCCACCCAACAGAAAGAATTTAATATTATTAGATTATGTAGTGAATGGAAAAAATTATATAAATTAACACCAATGAACGAATCCACATTCAAAGAATTTTATGTCTACCTACTTTATCACTCATGCATTTTATTTTTTTTCCAAGATTTTAATTTAAATAATTACAAAATTATTGAAAGATATATGTCTTTATAATACAATTTTTTTTCAACTGGATTAATATTCTTAAAATAATTTGATTATACGTGTATACAATGTTGAATGTATTGGGTTTCAACCCATCAATAGTCAAAGATTGCTCCACATTCAAGATATCCAACTTCCTTGTCTGCATTTTTTTGTTAGTTATATGAAGCATCTGGGAAAGATCCAATGGCCTCTCAAAAGTTTTTAATACAGCTACAGCTACTCTCAACTTGGGAGCAAAAGGTGATCATGTTAAAAACAGCACGAGTTTTTATGCCAAACTAGTTTTACATTTGAAAATGGTCTTCTACTTGTTATATACTAATTATTATACCATATTACATTATCCACATATTTATATTATTAAATATTTCATTTTCTTTGTAGATTTATTTATAGTAGAGGTGTTCATGGGTCAGGCTTAAGTATGATGTTAACTTATTTTATGTTAATTTAAGCATGACTTGACCCGAAATATGAGCTTAAAATTTTGTCTAAACTCACCCATATTTGCAAAAAATTAACCAAAGCCCATTTTAGATCCATCTATAGTATTTTTAATTTTTTAAAAAATTTATATAATAAGACTTTAATATTTAATAATTATATATATTTTATTTATTGAAATTTTTTATATAGTCATCTTAACATTATTTTAATGTTGACATTAGGGTAGTATTATATATTTGGTATAAATTTATTTTTTAATGTGATCTAAATTACATAATTTATAAAATTAACATACTATAAAATATTATAAACTCAAAATAGACTGGGCCAGGTCGAGCTCAGGCTTGAAGATTCAATCATAAGCTTAACCCATATTTTAAACGGGTCTAATTTTATTACTCAAGTCCATTTTTCGAATATAATATTTTTACCAGATTCTTCTAAATTTTGATTAGACTTTCAAACCTAAAGAAATAACCCGATTAATAAACAAATCTAATTTATAGATAAAATATTACTTTTTTTTGAAAAGATATAGATAAAATATTATTACTATATCTTTTAGGGTCATAATCTTTTAAGCTAGTAGGATATAATTTATATTTCCAAAACCATTTATAATCTAATTGAATTTAGGTCAATTTTGGGTCACTTAATCAATTATTTATTTCATGGATTGGCCACAAATTTTGTAGCAAAAACTTGCACATCCAAGAAAAAAAATTCAATAGAAAAATACAACAAAATAGCGACTACAAGGTAAAGAAAACATCAATGGTAGACATTTGACTTAGTAGCAAAATCATCATTAAGTAGTTCTTCGACAGAGATCAAAAGTTTTTCAAATAAATGCAAGTTGTTGTAGTTTAAGTTGACAATTTTAGTCATATGATCAATAACTTTATTGTGGTTCCTAAAAATATGTCAAATTCATACTTTTCAGTTACGGTCGACATCCTACTATTTGTAATAAATTTGGTAAATAGTATTTTAACTAGCAAAGCATTATCACATTCCTATTATTTTCGGTTACTGCTTTTGCTATTTTGGTTTTAAGTTTTTTTTTTAAATATTTTAGTTCAACGTTCAAAATTTAGTCAATTTGCTTTTCTTTGGATAGAAAAGTTGACTAAAGTGTTAAAATTTTAATGAATAGTTTGTATAGTAGTCTGTTCTTCATTATTGACACTTATAATTATTTTTAAGATTTTATGAACTTTTATTATTTTTATTTATAAGTTTAAATTTCTATAGCATTTACACAAATTGACATGCGGATTATCATATCATTGCTCTTAAAATTTTAACAATCCAAAAAAATAATTTGATTAGATTTTTAAGGTTGAGAGTGAATGTAGTCCAAAAATAATAAAAAGAAGGTGACAAAAAGATAAAGCATGGTCATCCAATTCCATACTTCAATCAATGCTTTTTAATCTGAGTCAAATTCCTTCAATATATGTTTTACATACCTCAATCCGTGTGTCATCTTCTAAGCTCAGCTTAATACTTATTCAAAATGCATCCCAGAATACATATTGAACCTTAGCCTTCTTTACTTACTTTTAAACCATTTGTCACAAATACCCATTCTATGACTATGAAGGGGAAGGCTGGTATATTCAAGCCATAAGTGTTTTTAGCTTCAACTGAACCAACCACTATTAGTGAAGCTATGCAACAACTTGAATGTAAGACGTTGTTAAGCTTAAGCCTGAAGCCTTAATCAACAATGGCATTTGGACTTTACAAGAGCTTCCATCAAATAGAAAGCACGTGAGATGTAAGTGGTTGTTTCAAATTAAAAAGAATCCAGATGGAACTCTTGCACTATATAAAACTTGTCTAGTTGCTCCAGGGTATTCATAAGAAGCTCGCTATTGCTTTCATGAAATATGTTGCGAGATGACCAACCATGCAACAACGAACACATGTGACGGACAGTACATGGTGGATAGTCTAACAGCGAGCACATCTGGCGAACTGTCCAAATGCGAATATCTTGGCGATGTCCTTTGGCGAAATTTTATATAGATTTTGTAGCTTTAGGTTTTTTATTTTCAATTGTATTCATATTTGGGTAATATTCTCAACTTTTCTCTTTAGTTTGCTTGATGTTATTTGTTGATAGTTTTGTTAGAATTGTACGCTCTTTGTTGTGGCTTTGTATTATGATTTTGTAGAAAAACCTTTTGAGTATAGTGAAACTTTAGAATGGATTTTTAAGTCCCATGGTTTTTACATTTTGATTTGAAGGGGCTTTTCACGTAAAAATTGTTTGTCTTGTTTAATTTGCCGCTTGTGATTATTGTGTTTTATTTTGTGTTGATTGAAGATATATTATGGTATTGGATTGGCCATAATTACCAACTATTGTTTATTGGAAGTGAAAGAAGACCGAGTGCACATACACAGTATTGGGCATGCTCGATTTTTTTCCATCAGTATTCAAAGATATCTGTCCCACATTCAAGATTGTTGGGTTTTAACAGCAGAGGAGGAAAACAGAAACAAGTAATCCAGATGAATTATAAAGCTATATCTGAAAATAGAGCAACAAAGTAATAAACCCGATGAAGAATGAAAGAAGTTTGAACTTCAAAGACTTGAGTCTTGCAGAAAGAAATTACCAACAAAACAAAATTTTTTGGAAGAAATGAATTTTTCTTACTTTCTATTTCATCCGGCTAAAGTATATGTGATACAATAAAATAAGATAGTTACCTAATATCTAACTGCTACCACTGATACATGACTTAAGCTTAGCTAAAATTACACTCAAAAGAAGCTGACATATCAGCTATTACATTAAACATAAATGAACAACAATAACTCCTACTAACTTGAAGTCATATTACAAAGAAACTAAATCAAGTTACAAATGAACAAAAGTTGTTCCTGCACTGGTTAGGCTTGGATGCTGGTTTGCTGTTGCATTGCAGGAAAAAAATTTAACACTCCTCCTTGGGCTGTATGCAACAAACACTAATATTTCTTCTCAAAACATCAAATCGTGTGGCACCGAGAGACTTGGTTAAAATATTAGCAAACTGGTTTTCTGAGCTGCAATGAACCAGATTCACTTCCCCCAATTGTTCAGCCTCTCGAACAAAATGAAACTTAATCTTAAAATGTTTAGTTTTGCCATGAAAAACTGAATTCTTGGCCATAGCAACTTCTGACTAATTATCAACCTTGATCTCAGTTGCTTCAACTTGTTCTTCATTCAAATCACACAAAATTTTCCTAAGACAAATGGCTTGATTAATAGCTGCAGCAGCAGCTGCAATGTACTCTGCTTCAGCTGTAGATTGAGCAACAGTTGGTTGCTTCTTTGAGCTCCAACAGAAAACTCCTGAGCCAAGAGTAAAAAAGTATCCAGAGGTGCTTTTCATGTCATCAATGGACTCTGCCTAATCACTATCTGAATACCCTATCAATTTGAGCTCTTTTGCCTTCTCAAAATTCACTCCATAATTCAAAGTTCCCTTTACATATCTGAGAACTCTCTTTGCTGCTTTAAAATGCACAACATCACAGTAATGCATAAATTTGGATAGCAAACTAATAGTATACATAATATCAGGCCTAGTAGCTGTTAAGTAAAGCAAACAACCTACCAAGCTTCGATATTCCTTCTCATCAATCCTTTCTTGATTCCTACAACTAGTTAGCTTCTCCCCTTGAGCCACTGGTGTGTTGATTGTTTTGCAATTGGACATGCAAAATCTGTTGAGAATCATCAAAGTAAAGGTATGTTGGGTAATGAAGATCCCTTGATCAAATTGGTTCACTTTCATGCCAAGAAGTATGTCATGACTCCCAAATCTATCATCTCAAAGACTTCTTGCATTTGCACCTTGAACTCATTAATCAACTCTTTTTTGCTTCTAGTCATAAGTAAGTCATCCACATAAAGTAAGACAATCAGAAGAGTTTTATGTTCTGACTTTTTTATAAAAAAAGTGTAGGTTCACTAACACTTTTGTCAAACCTGAGCTTAGACAGGTATGCATCAACCCTGTCATACTAGGCCCTTGGTGCCTACTTCAGACCATATAAGGCATTTTTCAGCTTGTAAACTTTGTCTTCCTCACCAGAAAACTTGAACCCCTCTGGTTGTTCAATAAAATTTTCTTCCTTGAGAAAAAAGCAGACTTGACATCGAGCTGGTGAATTCTCCATTGTTTCTGTGTAGCAAAGGCAAACATAAGTTTTATTGTGTCTAGTCTTGCTACTGGAGCAAATGTCTCTATGAAATCAATGCCATATTACTGACTATAGCCTTTCACCATAAGTCTTGCCTTGTACTTGTTCAATAAGCCATTAGCATTGTACTTAGCTCTAAACACCCACTTGACACCTATGACTTTCTTATGATCAGGTCTGCCAACCAATTCCCAAGTGTCATTTTTGTGGATCATTTCCAATTCAACTTCCATGGCCTTCTTCCAACTCTTGTTCTTGGCAGCTTCCTCAAAGTTTGAAGGCTCAAGTATTGCAACATTACATCTTTGGTAGATGTCAGCAATAGTTCTGGTGCCTCTCACAGGTTCTTTATCAACGTCTTCATCAGCTAGCCCTTCTTCATCTGGTTCTACACTGTTGTCTAGCTGATTTTCTCCACTCAAAATTGCATCTGTATCACTCCAACTCCAAACTTTTTCTTCATCAAACTTCATATCCCTACTCACCAAAATCTTCTTTGTTAAGGGATCAAATACCCTATAGCCCTTATTGGTGCTGCTATAACCAACAAAGATCCTAAGTATAGATCTTTTATCAAGTTTGGTTCTTTTCTTAGCTGGAATAAGAATGTAGCAAATACAACCAAACACCTTCAGGTGTGAAACAGTAGGCTTGAGTCCATGCCAGGCTTCAAAGGAGTTTTGTCATCAACAGCAGTAGTAGGAAGCCTGTTGAGCAGATACACTGAAATATTCACTGCCTCAGCCTAAAGTTTGCTTGGTAGCCTGTTTTCAAACAGTAAGCATCTAGCCATATCAAGCATTGTTCGATTCTTCCTCTCATATACTCCATTTTGCTGAGGAGTATAAACTGTTGTTAGTTGATGATGAATTCCAGCTTACTCACACAGCTTCTGAAACTTCTCAGACAAATACTCAGCACCATTATCTGATCTCAAAGCCTTGATCTTGCAGCCTGATTGATTCTCAACTAAGGCTTTAAATTTGCTGAATGCCTCAACTACTTCTGACTTTTTCTTCAAAAAATAAACCCAGCAAAATCTACTAAAATCATCAATTAATAGCACAAAATATCTACTGTCATTTAAGGAGGAAGACTTCATTGGTCCAAAAATGTCAGTGTGAACTAATTCGAGCTTGCCTCGAGCTCTCCATGCCTTATTGACTGGAAAAGCAGTCTTGCCTGCTTACCAAGCTGGCAAACTTCACAAACATCATCACTGACATTAATTTTCGACATGTCTTCAACCAAATTTAATCTATCCAGCAAACCAAGTGACTTGTAACTGACATGGCCTAACCTCTTGTGCCATAAACCAGCTGTGTCAGTAGCACTAGTATAGGCTTTCTTTTCTAGCTGGTTTACATCCAGCATAAAACACCTATCAGTCATAGCCACTGTAACCAGTACTTGACCAAATGAATCCTCAACAACACAGGAGTTATTCTTGAAAACTAGTGAATAACCCTTCTTAATTAGTTGACCAACACTAAGTAGGTTTTGGTCTATGTCAGACATATAAAGTACATCAGAAATAACTTTGTTACCTGAATATGTGCTGATCACTGCATCTCCTTTGCCTTAGGCCTCAATAAGGTTGTCATTTCCAACTCTAACTTTGGAAGGAAACCTTCTGTCAAGATTCTTGAACAGTCTTTCATTTGAAGCCATATGGTGAGAACAACCACTGTCAACTAACCAGTTCTTGCTAATTTTGCTTGAGGTTGCATAACAAGATGCAGAGAAAACATGCTCCTCTTGAGCTTGAAGGTCTTCATCAGCCTTAGCTTGCATTTGCTGCTGACCTTATACCTTTCATTTGGTCTTGCACACCTTCTTAACATGACCAAACTGTTTGCATCTCCAGCACTGAACATTTGGTCTATGCCAACAGATCTTCTCCAAATGTGTGGTCTTTTTATAGTGAATGCATGGTGGAAAGCTCTTTTTTTCAACGTCCCTTTTTGATTTCTCCCTTTTGTCAAGCCATGGTTTTTTGCCTTTGTAGCTTAAACTTGAGCTTTCTTTGGCCTTTGCTTAGAAAGCTCCTTCTGGGTGCTCTTCCTGCCTATTGGCCCTCTTTTGCTCAAATGCATATAGAGAATTTACCAACTCAGACAATGAGATAGTTGATAAATCCCTCGAGTCCTCCAATGAAGAGATCTTTGACTCAAATTTTTCAGGGAGAGTTATCATGACCTTTTCAACAACTCTGCTCTCACTGAAATCATCACCAAGGAGCCTAATGTTGTTGACTATGAGAGTACTGCATGATGGTCTTTGACTCTTTCATTTTTAAGTTCTCAAAGTCTCTCCTAAGGTTGATCAGTTATTGCTGCCTTGTCTTGTCTGACCTCATAAACTCCTTCTTTAGCTTTTCTCATTCTTGCTTTGGTGAGTCACAAGTCATTATCCTAGTAAAAATCACATCGGATACTCCATTTTGCAGGCAAGCCATAGCCTTGTGCTTCTTGGCACAATCTTCACTATGTTGCCTTATTTGTGCAATGGTGGGATTGGCCCTCAATGGAGGTGGTTCAGCATCAGTCTCTACAACATTCCACAAATCATGTGCTTGGAGATATGTCTTCATTTTCAAATATAAACCTCTTAATATATATTAACCTAAGTTTTTCTTATAAATCCAAGTATTTTTTTTACTAAAAAGAATTAATTCTAAAAAATAAAATAAAATAAGTGACCTAAATGAAAATTTACTAAAGTTAATTGAGTAACTAAAATGAGTGTACAATAACATTGAATAAATAGTGAGTGATTAAAATAAAAACGATTTTTAACAACAATGACTAAAATGAAAATGGTTTCTAACGACAATGCCTAAAATTAAAATTTTTATTTCTCAATATCTAAAATGAAAACTTATGAAAGTTGAACAACCGATCGTGAATTTACCCAATAATTAATGTGAAATGATAGTTTTATTTATTTATTTAGATAACAATCTTTTTAAAACAAATTTTGTTGGAATAATGTTGGATTTTTTAAAATATATTTAGTTAGCATTGTATTTATACATTTTAAACTATATTTAATTTTGTTGAGCAAGTCCACTCATTCAAAAATTATCTTTAATTTTGTTGAAGAAATCGACAATTTTTTAAAAATTTTTCAAAGTATTATATATTATCAGAAGTGAGAAAAATTTGATTCAAATTGAAAAAATTGAAAAAAAAGTTTGAATTTCGAATTATTCGAATTGAGTTAATCGAGTCAACTAGATTTTTTTTTTAATTTCGAGTTCGAGTCGAATTACTTTTCAAGGCATTAAAATTGAATCGCTTTTGAGAAGAAGCATAGTCATTCTTAGGCTCAGTTAGATAATCTTCAACAACTAAATTCTTCGCCTATGTTAATATTTTCTGGTGTTTGGATGAATCTGTGTAAAATATTTTCTGTTGTTTGGTAGATTTCTTAAAAATATTTCATAAAAGTTGTTTTAATTAAACAAACATACATTTGAGATTTTCTTTTTTTGTTGTTTAATTGAATTTATTTTTATCTATAATTTTATATTTTACATTGTTTTGACATATATTAAAAATATTATGTTAAATTCAGGTTCATTACAATGTCAATTTTTAATTACATGATTACCGAGCATCAACAAAATTGACAAAAAATTAATGATGTCAACACTTGGACTTGATTTTCAAATTTGAAAAGTAAAGGGACTAAATTCTTGAAAATAAAAGTACAAAAACTAAATTACAAATCTGTGAAGTGTACATAGACTTATGATATATTTTAATCTTGATACTACAAAACATTTATTATTAATATATGTATAATTGTAATGAATATTTACTATTAAAATATTAATATTGAATATTTTCAATAATATGTTATTGATATTATTTAAAATTATTATTTTTAAAATAAAATTAAAATATTAAATAATTTATTAAAATAATAAATTATATTTATTATATTAATAATTTATTATATGACTAAAATAAATAATTAAATATGTATGTTTAATAATATTAAAAATATAATATTTTAATATTTTTAAATATTTTAAAATAAAAATAAAATTTATTATCAATATAATAATATTAAACTTGATTTAAGTTAATTTTTATATAAAAATAAAATTATCTATCGGGGAGCTCTTTTCCGAAAAATGACTTACGCTTTTCAAGGGGTAAGTCATTTTATAGGAAAAGTGGCTTATTTTACGTTGACCTATAAGTCATTTTCCGTTGATTAAGTTGTTTTATGTGAAACAAACATAGGAAAATGTAGAAAATATTTTAAGTTAAATATTTTACATGAAAACATACAGATTTAAGTTTCTACTAATAAATGTTGAGTGCAATAAAAATGCACATTGCACTTCAATTATAGAGATCTTATTGTTTGGAGCGGTGATTACAAACTTTAAATATAAACCATAAAAATCTAAAAATCTAAGAATGCCTCATCACTTTAATTAAGACCAAAAGTCACAGTTGTGGCTGATCAAATGAAAGATGAGGCAAGCAGACCCGCTTCCTGCTGGTGCAAGATGTCTCACATTCCAGAAGTCTTTCTTTATTTCCAAGTTTCTTCATCGGCTTGAAGCTTTCTAGGGGGAGGTAACTGCATTTTTATTGATTTCTGCAGTTAGTCAATTCACATATTATAAACATTTAGATTCTCCACAGACTGTCTAGCATTATTTGATAACCATTAGGTCAAGTGGCAGCGTAATTTATATAATTTATATATATATTGCTTGGAATAGGAGCCATATTTGATTAAAAAAAAAACAAAATGATCTGATGCCAAAATATTTAAAATAATGCACGTTGTTTTCTGTCATCCTACTACCACTTGTTTCATATATTTCATAAAAAAGGACGCAATTCAATTGACCTTTACCGGAAGCAGTTCATCTTCATTTCATTTCTCCTTTTGATTTCCCAGACTTGGTATCATCCTTTACACATGCAGTAATCGTTGCTTTAATTTCCAGAGTTACAAATTTGTTCTTATCTTCTTTGTTTTGTGTGGGATTTTCTTTTCGCTTTCTAGTTCCTGACATTTCAAACCTTTCAGACTACGGACGCAAAGATGGCAGAAGCTCTTTTGGGTGCTGTTGTGAACCAAGCGGTAGCGAAAGTTATTTCAATTACCGCTGATCAAATCAGCCTTGCATTGGGTTTCGAGAAACAGCTGAAAAGACTCGGTGAGACACTAGGAATGATCGAAGCTTTCTTGCAAGATGCAGAGGAAAAGCAAACAAAGAATAAGTCGGTGAAGTTATGGTTAAAGAGGCTCGAAGATGTTGCTTATGAGGCTGTTGATGTCCTTGATGAGTTTGCTTATGAAATTCTCCGAAGGAAAGTGGAGATTCGGAACCAAATTCGGAGGAAGGTACTCGACTTCCTTTCTTCTAAAAATTCCATTTTATTTCGTCTCAAGATGGCTAATAAAATTAAGGCCATCCTGACATCACTGGATGACCTTAACAACTTGGCCAGTCAATTTGGTCTCCAACAGAGAGCTAGAGATCCTATAACTCCAGTTCCTGCGTATGGAGGACCAAAGGTGGAGACAATATCCTACCGCGGTCACTCAAACATGGTCGGAAGGAAACATGATGTTTCAAAAATAGTTAACCTGTTAGTCAATCCCAAAGATAAGCAGGTTGTCTCTGTTGTGCCTATAGTAGGTATGGCAGGTCTTGGCAAAACTACTTTAGCAAAGCTGGTGTATGATGATTTGAATGTGAAAATGCTTTTTGATGTCAAATTCTGGGTGTGTGTTTCTGATCATTTAGATGTCAAGAGGATTTTAAAAGAGATGTTAGAGCATTTTAATGATCAGATCTCAATTCCTCAAAATAAGAATGCAATGGTTGAGAAACTCAAGCAGAAGATTGAAGGGGCCAGAGGAGGAAAGGATCAGATCAAGTATCTTCTTGTACTTGATGATGTATGGGATGTTACGGAATGGAAGGATCTAAAGCTTTGTTTGGAAGGAACCAGTAAAAATGGCGGGAACGGAGTTATTGTGACAACACGCAAAGAAGATGTAGCATCAACAGTGCAAGCACGTTCGGATCAATGGCATCAACCAGAAAGACTAGAAGACGAAGAATGTTGGTCCATTATTAAAGAACATGCACTGAGAGACTCTCCAATATCTCACGAATTAGAGCCTATTGGAAAAGAAATTGCTAAGCAGTGTCAAGGTGTGCCTTTGGTAGCCAACGTTATTGGAGGGTTAATGAGCAAAATTCAAACCAATGGTGTTTGGGGTTCAACAGAAAGTGTATTAGAAGTGGAAAGTGTGTTAAAACTAAGTTTCCATCATTTGTCTTCTCCATCTTTGAAGAAATGTTTTGCGTACTGTGCCATGTTTCCTAAAGATTATTGCTTTGAAAAAGAGGAATTGATCCAACTGTGGATGGCTGAAGGATTTCTTGGCAGCTCTATGGCAATGGTGGATAATGGTAACAAATACTTGAATGAACTTTTATCAAATTCCTTATTCCAAGATGTTACGAGGGACACTTGCGGGAATATTCTCACATTCAAGATGCACGACTCAGTGCATGATTTATCTTTGTCTGTGTCAAAGTTTGATGCTTTGATTTTCCAAGAAAATTCCAGTCCCATCACAAATGAGTGTTCTCATATTCGTCATCTCAATGTTGGATGTGATGGGGAATCATTGCCAAGAATGTTGACAATAGTTGCTCCGAAATTATACTCGTTGTTTTCAGAGATTAATGTGTTCAAGAAGCTACCGAAAAGCTTCAAATTCAAAAGATTAAGAGTCCTAAAGTTGGTCGGTTCTTATTATATTTTTGCGTTGCCAGATTCCCTTGGAGAATTGAAGCACTTGAGGTATTTGGACATCTCACGGACTCGTATCAAAGCACTCCCCAAGTCCTCAACCAAACTTTACCATCTCCAAACATTGAGGCTCTTGAGGCTGTTGGATTCTTTTGTGAAATTCACTTTTCCGGATGGATTGGAGAATTTGATAAGCTTGAAGCACTTGTATTTTGCTAGTGAAAAGCGTCAACCAGATAATATTGGAAACCTAACTTGTCTTCAAACATTACCCGTATTTTTTGTGGGTTCACAAAGGGGGCGTTCAATTAAGGAGTTAGGATCCCTAAACGAACTCCGTGGAGAATTGGAGATATGCCGTTTAGGGCTTGTTAGAAACAAACAAGAGGCTAATGGAGCAAATCTACACCTTAAAGAAAAATTATGCAAGTTGATATTTGATTTTGAGGGGATTGGTGGTTATAACAATGAGTAAGTGATGGAAAGTCTCCAACCCCACTCAAATTTGCAAAGCTTAACTGTTAGCTGTTATGAAGGCAACAGCTTTCCCTCATGGATGTTAAGACCTGTTGGTGATTCTGGTTTGTTTTTGCTTAACAATTTGATGGAGCTGAATTTGTTCGATTGCCGCAATTGTGAAAGTCTTCCACCTCTGGGCCAATTGCAGAATCTCCAGTTTCTTAATTTGAGAAATCTGCGGGAAGTGAAAAGCATGGGTAATGAATTTTATTGCAACCAAGGTATTGATGATATGAATAAGGTGATCAAGGTGTTTCCTGCATTGAAAAAATTCACCTTAAGTCGGATGGAAAGACTAGAAGAATGGACAGCAATGGCGGCCACAAAGACGGTCATGTTTCCTTGCTTGGAGGAGCTGAATATTTGGCGTTGTCCCTTGTTGAAAAGTGTTCCATTAAAGGGACAATATTTATCTCTTGAAAGTCTTAGAATTTCCAATTGCAGAGCATTAAGCAAGATTGGAGACGGATTATCTACCTCCACTTGTCTCAAAGAATTAGATCTATATCATCTTAATATAAGTTTGCTTCCAGATTTGAAAGGATTTTCCTCTCTTCAAAATCTATCAATTGAAAGGTGCGCTGAGTTGGAAGTTATTCCGATTACCGGGGGATTTTCATCTCTTGAAAAGCTTAGCATTCTCTTTTGCAAAAAATTAAGCAAGATTGGAGACGGATTATCTACCTCCACTTCTCTCAAAATATTAGATCTAAATTTTTGTTTTAATTTAAGTTTGTTTCCAAAATTGGAAGGATTTTCCTCTCTTCAAAATCTATCAATTCAAAGCTGCAATGAGTTGGAAGTTCTTCTGATAACCGGAAGATGTTCATCTCTTGAAAAAGTTAACATTTCCAGCTGCAAAAAATTAAGCAAGATTGGAGACGGATTATCTACCTCCACTTATCTCAAATATTTACATCTATTTGGTTGTCCTAATTTAAAGCCCATGCCAAGTTTAGATGGACTCTCTTCTCTCACAGAATTAAAATTGGAGAATGTAGGGGAAGGATGGAGTTTTCTGCTACCAAATATGTTTCGATCCAATACTTCCCTTTGCAGTCTAAGAATATTAAGGTTGCCTGATCTGATATGGATTCCAGATGACAGCCTTGGTAGGCTTAATTGCTTGGGAGAATTAACCATTGGTGGTTTCTCAGAAGAGCTGCAGGAATTCCCATTTCTCAGTTCCATTCAATATCTCAGTGCCTCCCTTCGAGTTCTAGTGTTGATTGGTTGGGAAAAGCTGAAGAGTCTTCCCTCCCAACTTCAATTCCTCACTGCCCTTGAATCTTTGACGATACAAGAGTTTCAAGGAATAGAAGCTTTGCCGGAGTGGTTGGGGAATCTCTCTTCTCTAAGCCATCTGTATATCTATTCATGCAATAAACTCATGTACCTGCCTTCTGTAGATGTCATGCGAAGCCTCTCCAAATTACAAGAAATTAGCATTCTACGTTGTCCTCAATTAGATACAAGATGTGAGAGGGAGAGTGGCCCTGAATGGTCCAAGATTTCCCACATTCCAGGAATATTTATTAATGATCTGAGGTAAGTTCAATATCTTAAACCACAACTCAGCCTCTTTAGGCTTCTGATACAAAAAGTACCGTTTCTCTCTCAGTCCATCTTATAATTAGTATTCCCTGTCTATTTGGTATAGTCTCATATAAAACTTTCTTTTAATTTTGCAGGATTTAGTTTGGGAATGGATACTTTGAAGACTCTGTTTGCAAACTGAATCCATGGATAGAAAAGTAAGCATTTCTATTGAGAAATTGATCAATTCGTCTCTACTCCAAAATATGTAGATAGTGTTTAAAACTGATGGCCGAAACATAATCATGTTCTGCATGTCTGTGATATCACAAAACTTGGAATTGGTACCATAACTCCATAAAACATTCATTTAGTTTTGAACTACAAGTCTCATATATTGCTTTGTTCATCCCTTTTTTCTGCTATTTTATTGCTTCTAATTTAACAACGATGATATTTTCATGTTTTAACGTTTTGTTAAAACCAGTACTGCATGAATTATACAGTACCCACTCATGAAATTTCTGAATTCTTTTTGGAGGTGAAGGGAGATGCTGATAGGGCTTGAGTCAGAGTGAATTGTTCTACTTTTCAACATTAAAGAGCTATAATATAACAGACAATCAACTCTTCGACCGGGTGTTTATCTGATGTCTTCCAAGCTGATTTTTGGACAATTGGTAGCAGGCTCAAGGGAATTCTATTTGTTGTTCCAATAGGGTTGGAAGCCTGTAAATTATCGTACTAAAAAATCACACAAAGTTCAATTCCCAGGAGAGAGAGGTGGATCACAAGGATCTCTTAAGTACCAAGTCTTTCTTTGTCAGAATATCCCTTCTATCGTAATTTAATAGCACAATTAAATACTACTATTATACCCTCAAATATTAAAAGAAAAATAGGACAAGAAAGAACACAAGAGTTTAATGAAGTTCGGTAAATTATACCTACATCCTCAGGCACTAATACTAGATGATAACTTCACTATCTTTAAAATATTACAAACAAATAGAATTCCTTAAGAATTCTCAAATGGGAGAAGAGAGAAAACTAAGAGAGAAAGAATGGTTGGGATTATTGAAATGAGAAATAGGAAGGCCTATTTATAGTTGAGGTTTAAGGACCAAACCATAAATAGCCCATTATCTCAAGGACTAAAAAAAAATTATCCTATGCCAATGTTTCAAGTCAATTTTCGGTGCAAAGCCTGCACCTCCTATTTATTACATTGTTAGTCAATTTTAATGGCTACCATTTAATTGTCATGCAATTTGTCAACAATTTACCATGCAATTTTATGCTGCAAAACCATGCAATTTTCAACAATCTCCGCCTTGAAGATTTAATTAAAATAATCACATCTTCACATACTTCCTTCAACTCCCCAAATCCGATAAAGCTATCTTTTGCAGTGCCTCCAAATGCGCTCAAGAGCGCCATATATGTAACGACCCAAAATCCGTGGGCACCGAAAAAGTGTGTTATCGGGCCTCCGTCTTAGTGAAATAAGTTCGAAAATAATTATTAAAAATATTTATGAGTCTAGTGATGTGTCTAAATAGGTTTTAATTAAGTAAATTTAGCTTAATTTAGAGTAATTATCAAAAAGGATTAAATTGAATAAGAAGTAAAAATGTAATTTTAAAGCAATAGAAAGTAAAAAGGGCCAAAATGACAAATATGCCATTAAATAATGGTTGAGGCGGCATAAACGTATTAAAATCTAAAATTTTATTTAGATTATATATATATTATATTATATTATATTATATAATTAATTATTATAATTATTAATTGTTATGGTTTTATATTATTACTAGTACTATTATTAAAGAAATTAAATAGTAGAGAATTGTATGGTAATAAAAATATTGGTATATTTGTAATAAATAGATACATGTGTACTTGTTATAAAATAATTTGTTTACTTAATATTAAAGTAATGGATAATTAGATTAAATTATATTATTGATAATTAAATAATTATATCATAAATTTTTTTATGATAAATAAATTGAAATTATGATAAGTGGATGGTGATAATAAAATACAAATGTAAAATATATATATTTGTACATTTGTAATATTTATATTTGTTATTAAATAAATATTTAATAATAATTATTATTTAATTGATATTATATTATTAGATTAATGAATAAATTAATAATTTGACAAATGTATGGTGATAGTAAAGTACAAGTGTAATAAATCATATACATACAATTGTAAAATACATATTTATTTACTTATTATTTAAGAAATAATAATAATTATTATTAAGTTAATATAATAATACAATAAACTAAAGTAAAAATAAAAGATAAAACAAACATAAAAAGAAACAGAACCATTCGAAAAACAAAGAAGGGAAAGAAGAAAAGAAAGAAAAAGGGAAATAGGAAATTTGAAGCTTGGAGTTTAATTGGTAAGCTTAATTAAGTCATTTTCTTTTAATTTTAATGTTTTAGAAGCTTTAGAATAAAGTTTTGTTGAATTTAAGTTGAAATTTTGAAAGTTAATAGATTTTTGACTAGGGTTTATGTTGAACAAATGATGGAATTGGGGGTTTATTTGATAGAAATTTTGATTGGAATTGAATAAAGGATTGAATTGTAAACTAAGTTATAAGTTTTGAGTTTTAGGGATTAAATTGAAATAAATTCGAAATTATGAAACTATGATAAAAATTAAATAGTTAGATGTGAGTTTGGCAAGAAATTGAGTAGCAAAAATGTATGAATTGAGAAAGAAAAATATATAGGTTTAGTTGGGATTAAATTGGAATTAAAGTAAAAGTTAGATAAAAATTTTAGAATTTAAATTGTGTTATGCTAATAATTGTGAAATTATTTTAATTTTTCGTAGCTAATATCGAGCCTGAAGCATCGGCCTAAAAAGGAAAAGGAAAGATCGTCGAGGATTAAATCCGAAGAGAATTTTGGTTTGTATCACTATAACTCAAGCTTTATAATTAATATGTGTTTAATTTAATATGAATGTGTGGTAAGTATTTTAAGGTAAGTATTTAATGAACTGATAAAATTTGTAATTGGGTATTAAAATTGAGATTGATACTGAACTGAATTATGGGATATTGAATATTGTTTTGAATACCAAATTGAACTGTGAAATTACTGAATAATGTTACGTATATTGCATTGAACTGTAAAATTTCTAATGAAGTGAATTGCTGTATTACTGTGAAAATTGATCAAAATAATAAATTATAATTAATATTGAATCGAAATAGAAATTATACTAAAAAATGATTTAAATACCCTATTAACTAGTCGGGCTAGTCGGATATAGTTGGCATGCCATAGGATATGGAAGAGTACAGGTTTTTGCTGGCTTACTAATCAGGCACTTATGTGCCGACTCATCATCATTTATCATTCATTATTACCGATTCGACACTTTGTGTGCGAATCTTTATTACATTACTATTACAGATTCAGCACTTTGTGTGTTGAATCTCTATTCTTATTCTTATTCTTGCTATTGCTACTGCTATCGACATTCTTGATTAGGTAATGTGTAAAATAGTTAAGGCACATTGTGTCGTACTAGTGTGTTGGTTGGAATCCGTGTATCTGTCGAGTCCGAGTCAAGTTAATAGGGACAAATGAAATAAATCTACTGATAAAACTAAATTTAAATGATATAGCATATGTGAAAGTTGAGAATTGAAATAACGAAATAAGAATGATATATATATAATCGAATAATAACATAAAAAGATTAAATTGTTCATTAAGTGATGATAATTGTAATGTAAAAGTATGTGTGTGATTTAATGTATTTAATTATAAACTGAATTATAGTGATACCACTGAGTATATGCATACTTAGCTTACGGTTGTTTCTGTGCATAGGTTGTAGAAGTCAAGTACTGAACCAGCATCCAAAGCCAGACCCGACTTCAGCAAACTTTTTGGTGATGTATATTTTCTTTTGGTAATGTGGCATGTACAGAGGATGTGTATAAAGGTTATTATGTTTTGAATATAAATGGTTTAAAATATTAGTATTATAAGTCTAAGAATTATAATGAAAAAGTTTATCCATTTCAATTTAATTAGTACAATGATAAATTTAAATTGATATTATATTGATTAAGTTGATTAGAGGTATTTAGAATAGAAAATGAATGTGTGAAATAATTTGGTTGAATTGGTTATGCTTGAAATGGATATGGTTTTAATTGCAGGGGGATTTATGTAAAGATAAGCAGAAATGCTGTCGAAATTTATAAAAAAAAAAATTTGGAGTACTTAAATGAGTCTCGTTTCACTTAAATGTATGTTTTAGACTTGAGAGTTCAATATAGGGATTTAGTAATTAAATTATGCAATGAATGTTATTTTATTTGTGAATTATTCATAAGTTGTCTGATACGTCCGGTAATGCCTCGTAACTCTGTTCCGGCTACGGTTCGGGGTTAAGGGGCGTTACAATACACCTGAAGGTGCTCAAATTCTCATGATGTTAATCAAGTTCAAATAATGATTGAACATGATAGTTGTTACCACCTTAGTCATCATATCTGCGGGATTATCTGCTATCAGAATCTTCTGAAGTAGAATTTTTCCTTTTTCAAAGACTTCTCGCACAAAGTGATATCTTATGTCGATATGCTTCGTTCTTGAATGATAGACTTGATTTTTCGCTAAATGAATAGCCCTCTAACTGTCACAATATAGACTAATGTGACTTTGAACAACTCCCAAGTCTTCCAACAGTCCATTAAGCCAAATAGCCTCTTTAACAGCTTCTGTAACTGTCATATATTCTGCCTTTGTAGTAGAAATAGCTACTGTATACTTGAAGGTAGACTTCCAACTCACTGGGGCTTTAGCAAGACTAAACAGATATCCCGTAGTTGAACGACGTTTATCTAAATCACCAGCAAAGTCGGAATCAACATATCCA
Source organism: Gossypium arboreum (assembly GCF_025698485.1). Lineage (NCBI taxonomy): Eukaryota > Viridiplantae > Streptophyta > Magnoliopsida > Malvales > Malvaceae > Gossypium > Gossypium arboreum. The sequence continues at coordinate 3,069,822 of NC_069073.1, read as the reverse complement.
ACTACAAACTGACCAAGTGCTTCATCCTGCACAAAAACTAAACCAACGTCTACAGTTTTTCGAAGACACCATAGAATCCATTTCACAGCTTGCCAATGTCCTTTTCCAGGATCATGCATATACCTGCTCACAACTCCAATAGCCCGCGTACACACCATTGCATACATCAAACTCCCAACTGCATTAGCATATGGGACTTTTGCCATATATTCTGTTTCTTCTTCAGTCTTCGGAGATAATTGAGCACTAAGTTTCAAATGGGAAGCAAGTAGGGTACTGACATATTTTGTGTTTTCATTTACACCAAAACATTGTAATACCTTTTTCAGATATTGCTTCTGATTTAAACAAAGTTTGCCTCTCTGTCTATCTCTACTTATCTCTATGCCGAGAATCTTCTTGGCCTCAATTAGATCTTTCATCTCGAACTCTTGATTCAACTGAGCCTTCAGCTTATCTATCTCTTTTTGGCTCTTCGAAGCAATTAACATATCATCAACATACAAGAGTAGATAAATGAAAGATCTGTCATACAGCTTCTGCAAATACACACAATTGTCATATTTGCTTATTATGTATTTCTACCTTCTCATAAAGCTATCAAATCGCTTGTACCACTGCCTCGGGGATTGCTTCAATCCATATAGCGATTTGTTCAATTTACAAACCCAATTTCTACCACCAGCATCTTTGTGTAACGTCTCTTAACTCTATACCGTCGCCGAAACAGGGTTACGAGATATTACCAGTCAGTACAGTCCAATTTTGGTCATTAATTAAAATAAATATTCATACTCATCCTAATTTTAAGATGTCGTCCCTTTAATGGGCCCTCGCGGTCCAATATGAACAGTAGATTCAATTCGGGACTAATTTAGAATCACTACAAATTTTTAGTAAATTTCAAAATTCATATTATATACCGTTGCCAACCATAATTTACTCATTTCATCAATACTTCTACAACCTAAATGACTCTCATAAAACATCCTAGGTACATGCCATTACTAATACTCAACATATTTTACCTCATTGAATTCGGGATCGGCCTGGGATGCTGATTCAACGGACTAGCCTTAACTTAACCTAGTAAAGCTTAAGGCTTCAAAAACCCCAATTTTCCTTTTATTTTTCTTTCCTTCCTTTCTTTCCCCCGTTTCGTCTCCTTCTCTGTTTCTTTTTCTTTCTCGCTTTTTGTTTTGTTTTACTTTATATATATATATATAATATAATAAAAATAATAATAATGGCTTTATTAAATATCTACTTAATATCAAATATTTATTTTACACTTGGGCACACATATATTATTACATTTGTATTTCATCCTCACCATACACTTGTCATTTTACATTTATTTATCATATAAATATATTATAATATAATTATTTATTTAATAAATATCTTTCACTAAATAATAAATATCCATTTAATATCAAATACATATATTACAAATGTATGTATTTTTTATTAATACATTTGTACCAAATCATTACCATACACTTGTCTTTATTTAATCTATTCATCATATAATATCAATTTAATAATAATAAATCGTTAATTATTTACTTAAATAATAAGTAAATACATACATGTATTGCAAATGTATGTATAATACTTATTACACATGTATTTTATTTTTGCCATACACATGGCACTCCTTTGGCTTATTTACTTATTTAGTCCTTTCAATTTCTTTATCCTATAATTAAACTTTCACACTTAATTCAATTTAATCCTTTTATCTAATTATCCTTTATTTAAGCTAATTTGCTACATTAAACTTTCATTAATCACTCTCTTAACTTCGTAAATATTTTTAATAAATATTTACAAATCTATTTTTCAGAAATGGAGACCCGAAAATGCACTTTTTCGATAACTGTAAAAATTCAGGTCATTACACTTTGTATCCTTCGGGCTGAGTCATATAGATCTCATCTTCTAACTCACCATGCAAGAAAGCTGTCTTTACATCAAGTTGAGCTAGCTCCAAATTCAATTGTGCTACTAAGGCCAATTCTAATGGAGGAATGCTTTACAACAGGTGAAAATACATTATTATAGTCAATTCTCTCCTTCTGAGCGTAGCCTTTAGCTACCAATCTTGCCTTATAGCAAACATCTTTCTTGCTGGGAGATCCATCTTTTTTTGCAAATACCCACTTGCATCCGATTACCTTTTTACCTTTCAGTAATTCCGCCAACTCCTAAGTATTGTTCTTCCGGAGAGACTGCATTTCTTCATCCATGGCACTTTTCCATTTGTCACTTTTTAAGCTTTGCATTGCTTCTTGATAAGTGACAGGAATATCATCATCAACAACGGGAAGGGCGTAGGCTACCTTATCAGTAAATCGAGCAGGTCCGCGAATTTCTCTCCGTGGCCTTACAACTGCAACTGGTTCTGGTATACTCAATGGTTCTTGGGTCAGAACCTCTTCAACCTCTAATTCCTCCATTGAGGCTGGAGAATTAGACTTATTAACTGGGCAAATCCCCGACTGCTCAAACTCCACATGTTTTGGAGTACACTCCACCTGTTGTGGAGTATCGCTTGTCTGAATATCTTCATCTGCTACTTTTTTCAAAATGGCATATTCATCAAAGGTAATATCTCTGCTACAGATCATTTTCTTTGTGTCTAAGCACCAAAGACGAAATCCCTTTACTCCAGAGGTGATTCCCATAAAGAGAGCTTTCTTTGCCCTCGGATCTAATTTTGACTCCCTCACATGGTCATATGCAGTGGATCCAAACACATGTAAGGAATCATGATCTGTAACCGGTTTTTCAGATTATACCTCCATAGGAGTTTTTCTTTCTAATACAGATGATGGCAAACGATTAACAAGATGGCCAGCGTATGTCACAACCTTAGCCCAAAATTGCTTGCCCAACCCAACATTGGACAACATACATCAAACTTTCTCCAAAAATGTTCGATTCATACGCTCTGCCACTCTATTCTACTGTGGGGTATCCTTAACTGTGAAGTGTCAAACAATACCATACTCTTGGCACACATTGAAGAACGGATCACTTTTATACTCCCTCCATTGTCCGTCCTAAGCCGCTTGATTTTCTTGCCAATCTGGTTTTCTATCATAGTTTTCCATTTAAGAAAAACTCCAAGCACTTCATCCTTAGTTCTCATGCTATACACCCAAAAGTCATCAACAAAAGTAGTATTTTCCTCCCAACGAAGGTGTTTTAGAATGGCCCCACACATCTGAGTGAACATATTACAAAATACCTTTTGTATTAAGGATAGCAGTGCCGAATGTCACTCTCTTTTTCTTTCCCAGAATACAATCTCGCAAAATTTTAATTTGCAAGCCTTTGGACCTTTCAACAATCCTTGCTTTTCCAGAATTTGCAAGGATTTTTCACTGGCATGTCCCAACTTCATATGCCACAACTGCATTGAATCCAATTCTTTGTTACCGGAAGCTGCAGCTACTGCTCCAATAACTGTACTACATTGGTAGTAATACAAGTTATTTTTCCTGATGCCCTTTAATATCACAAGTGCGCTACATGTCACTTTCAAAACCCCATCTCTCATAGTAACAACTGAACTTTTAGATTCCAAGGCTCCCAATAAGATGAGATTTTTCTTCAAACTAGGCATGTACCGAACATCATTCAAAACTCTGGTTGATCCATCTTGATTCTTTAATTGGATTGAACCTATCCTAACAGTTTTATAAGTATTGTCATTTCCTATATAAACAACTCCTCCATTTAGTTCTATTAAATCAGAGAACCACTCCCGGTTAGGGGACATATGATAGGTACAACCCGAATCTAATATCCACTCATCTGAATGGAATGACGATGAAGATGCAACCAGTGATAATTTAGAGTCACTGTATCATGCTTTGCAACACAAGCATCTAGAGCAGCTTTTCCTTTGTTCTTCAACTTTGGACAATTTTTCTTCCAGTGGCCTTTCTCATAACAAAAGAAACATTCATCTTTCCCAAGTTTGGGCTTTGACTTTGATCTCCCCTTTTGAGTTTTTCTTCGAGTGTATGAATGGATGACAGACTACTAAAGCTTCTGTGTCTCTGATTGAGTTTTTCTGTTTGTCCTTCTTTCTCTATTTGTAACTGTATAAGGCTGCACAGACTTTGCTCAGAGATATATCACTCTTGCCATGAAGTAGAGCAGTTTCTAGGAACTCAAACTCCTCAGGAAGTGATCCCAACAGCATCAAAGCCAAATCTTCATCTTTGAATGTCTCATCCATATTCAAAGAAATCGGTGACTAACTGATTAAATTTGGTGATGTGATCATTCATTGTGGTACCTGGGACGTAAGTGAAACGAAACAGTCTTTTCTTCAAGTGGAGCTTATTTTGACTGTTTTTCTTCAAAAAATTTTCTTCAAGTGCCAACCACGACTTATTTGCAAAAGTCTTCTTTGAAAAAGCATACCTCTGCTCTCGAGAAAGGCATGATTGAATTGTGCCACATGCCAACTGATCGATTGCCATCCAATCTTTATCTTGTACATTATCTGGTTTCTTTTCATCAATGGCAATGTCTAGACCTTGCTGAAAGAGGGCACCTAGAATCTCACTTTACCACATACCGAAATGGCTCATGCCATCAAAGATCTCCACGGCCAATCTTGTACTTGCCATTGTCGGTCTTGTCCACATGGATGATGCTGAAGTTCCTAAACCGTCCGTTATCTCCATAATCTTTCAATATACCTAAGGAAATCTTTTCTGATGTCGAAGATCAGTTTAAACTACAACTACAGAGTATACTACGATTAACCTTCGACTCTGATACAACTTGTTATTCCAATAGGGTTGGAAGCGTGTAAATTATTGTACTAAAAAATCACAGAAAGTTCAATTCCCAAGAAAGAGAGGTGGATCACAAGGATCTCTTAAGTACCAAGCCTTTCCTTAGTCAGAATATCCCTTCTATCATAATTTAATAGCACAATTAAATACTACTATTATACCCTCAAATATTGAAAGAAAAATATGATAAGAAAGAACACAAGAGTTTAACGGGTAAATTATACCTACGTTCTCAGGTACTAACACCAGATGATAACTTCACTATCTTCAAAATATTACAAACAAATAGAATTCCTTAAGAATTCTCAAATGGGAGAAGAGAGAAAACTAAAAGAGAAAGAATGGTTGGGATTATTGAAATGAGAAATGGGAAGGCCTATTTATAGTTGAGGTTCAAGGACTAAACCATAAATAGCCCATTATCTCAAGGACCAAAAAAAATTATCCATGCCAATGTTTCAAGTCAATTTTCGGTGTAAAGCCTGTACCTCCTATTTATTACATTGTTAGTCAAATTTAATGGCTACCATTTAATTGTCATGCAATTTGTCAACAATTTACCATGCAATTTTATGCTGCAAAACCATGCAATTTTCAACAATCTCTACCTTGAAGATTTGATTAGAATAATCACATCTTCATATACTTCCTTCAACTCTCCAAATCTGATAAAACTATCTTTTGCAGTGCCTCCAAATGCGCTAACAAGCCCCATACACCTGAAGGTGCTCAAATTCTCATGATGTTAATCAAGTTCAAACAATGATTGAACTTGATTGTTGTTACCACCTTGGTCATCATATCTGCAGGATTATCTGCTGTCGGAATCTTCTGAAGTAGAATTTTTCCTTTTTCAAAGACTTTTTACACAAAGTGATATCTTACGGCGATATGCTTCGTTATTGCATGATAGACTTGATTTTTCGCTAAATGAATAGCGCTCTGATTATCACAATATAGACTAATGTGACTTTGAACAACTCCCAAGTCTTCCAACAGTCTATTAAGCTAAATAGCCTCCTTAACAGCTTCTGTAACTGCCGTATATTTTGCCTTTGTAGTAGAAATAGCTACTGTAGGCTGTAAGGTAGACTTCCAACTCACTGGGGCTTTAGTAAGATTAAACAGATACCCCGTAGTTGAACGACGTTTATCTAAATCACCAGTAAAGTCGGAATCAACATATCCAACTAAAAACTAACCAAGTGTTTCATCCTACTCAAAAACTAAACCAACGTCTACGCTTTTTCAAAGATACCGTAGAATCCATTTCACAGCTTGCCAATGTCCTTTTCCAGGATCATGCATATACCTGCTCACAACTCCAACAGCTGCGTACACACTATTGCATACATCAAACTCCCAACTGCATTAGCATATGAGACTTTTGCCATATATTCTCTTTCTTCTTCAGTCTTCGGAGATAATTGAGCACTAAGTTTCAAATGGGAAGCAAGTAGGGTACTTACATGTTTTGTTTTTTCATTTACATCAAAATATTGTAATACCTTTTTCAGATATTGCTTCTGATTTAAACAAAGCTTGCCTCTCTGTCTATCTCTACTTATCTCCATGCCGAAAATCTTTTTGGCCTCAACTAGATCTTTCATCTCGAACTCTTGATTCAACTGAGCCTTCAGCTTATCTATCTCTTTTTGGCTCTTTGAAGCAATTAACATATCATCAACATACAAGAGTAAATAAATGAAAGATCTTTCATACAGCTTCTGCAAATACACACAATTGTCATATTTGCTTCTTATGTATTTCTGCCTTCTCATAAAGCTATCAAATCACTTGTACCACTGCCTCAGGGATTACTTCAATCCATATAGCGATGTGTTTAACTTACAAACCCAATTTCTACCACCAGCATCTTTGTATCCTTCGGGCTGAGTCATATAGATCTCATCTTCTAACTCACCATGCAAGAAAGCTGTCTTTACATCAAGTTGAGCTAGCTCCAAATTCAATTGTGCTACCAAGGCCAACAAAATTCTAATAGAAGAATGCTTCACAATAGGGGAAAATACGTCATTATAGTCAATTCCCTCCTTCTGAGCGTAGCCTTTAGCTACCAATCTTACCTTGTAGCGAACATCTTTCTTGCTAGGAGATCCATCTTTCTTTGGAAATACCCACTTGCATCCGATTGCCCTTTTACCTTTCGGTAATTGCGCCAACTCCCAAGTATTGTTCTTCCGGAGAGACTGCATTTCTTCATCCATGGCACTTTTCCATTTATCACTTTCTAAGCTTTGCATTGCTTCTTGATAAGTGACAGGAATATCACCACCAACAACGGGAAGGGCGTAGGCTACCATATCAGTAAATCGAGCAGGTCTGCGAATTTCTCTCCGTGGCCTTGCAACTGCAATTGGTTCTGGTATACTCAATGGTTCTTGGGTTAGAACCTCTTCAACCTCTAATTCCACTATTGTGGTTAGAGAATTAGACTTATTAACTGGGCAAATCCCCACCTGCTCAAACTCTATCTATTTTGGAGTACACTCCACCTGCTGTGGAGTATCGCTTGTCTGAATATCTTCATCTGTTACCTTTTTCAATATGGCAGATTCATCAAAGGTAACATCTCTGCTACAAATCATTTTTTTTGTGTCTAAGCACCAAAGACTAAATCCTTTTACTCTAGAGGTGATTCCCATAAAGAGAGTTTTTTTTCCCTCGGATCTAATTTTGACTCCTTCACATGATAATATGCAGTGGATCCAAACACATGTAAGGAATCATAATCTGTTGTCGGTTTTCTAGACCGTACCTCCATAGGAGTTTTTCTTTCTAATGCAGATGATGGCAAACTATTAACAAGATGACCAGCGTATGTCACAGCCTCAGCCCAAAATTGCTTACCCAACCCAGCATTGGACAACATACGTCGAACTTTCTCTAACAATGTTCAATTCATACGCTCTGCCACTCCATTCTACTGTGGGGTATCCCTAACTGTGAAGTGTCAAACAATACCATACTCTTGGCACATATCGAAGAACGGATCACTTTTATATTCCCCTCCATTGTCCCTCCTAAGCCACTTGATTTTCTTGCCAGTCTGGTTTTCGATCATAGTTTTCCATTTAAGAAAAACTCCAAGCGCTTCATCCTTAGTTCTCATGCTATACACCCAAACTCTTCTGGAAAAGTTATCAACAAAAGTAACAAAGTAATGTTTTCCTCCCAACGAAGGTGTTTTGGAAGGCCCCCACACATCTGAGTGAACATATTCCAAAAAACCTTTTGTATTATGGATAGCAGTGCTGAATTTCACTCTCTTTTTCTTTCCTAGAACACAATGCTCGCAAAATTTTAATTTTCAAGCCTTTTTACCTTTCAACAATCCTTGCTTTGCCAGAATTTGCAAGGATTTTTCATTGGCATGTCCCAACTTCATATGCCACAACTACATTGAGTCCAATTCTTTGTTACCGGAAGCTGCAGCTACTGCTCCAATAACTATACTACATTGGTAGTAATACAAGTTATTTTTCCTGATGCCCTTTAATATCACAAGTGCGCCAGATGTCACTTTCAAAACCCCATCTCTCATAGTAACAACTGAGCCTTTGGATTCGTAGGCTCCCAATGAGATGAGATTTTTCTTCAAACTAGGCACGTACCGAACATCAGTTAAAACTCTAGTTGATCCATCTTGATTCTTTAATTAGATTGAACCTATCCTAACAGTTTTACAGGCATTGTCATTTACCATATAAACAACTCCTCCATTTAGTTCTACTAAATCAGAGAACCACTCCCGGTTAGGGGACATATGATAGGTACAACCCGAATCCAATATCCACTCATCTGAATGGAATGACGATGATGATGCAACTAGTGATAGTTCAAAGTCGCTGGTATCATGCTTTGCAACACAAGCATCTAGAGCAGCTTTTCCCTTATTCTTCAACTTAGGACAATTTTTCTTCCAGTTGCCTTTCTCGTGACAAAAGACACATTCATCTTTCCCAAGTTTGGACTTTGACTTTGATCTCCTCTTTTGAGTTTTTCGTTGAGTGTATGAACGGCCTCAGACTACTAAAGCTTCTGTGTCTCTGATTGAGTTTTTCTGTTTGTCTTTCTTTCTCTGTTCATAACTGTATAAGGCCGCACAGACTTCGCTCAAAGATATATCACTCTTGCCATGAAGTAGAGTAGTTTCTAGGAACTCAAACTCCTCAGGAAGTGACCCCAATAGCATCAAAGCCAAATCTTCATCTTTGAATGTCTCATCCATATTCAGCAAATCAGTGACTAACTGATTAAATTTGGTAATGTGATCATTCATTGTGGTACCTGGGACGTAAGTGAAATGAAACAGTCTTTTCTTCAAGTGGAGCTTATTTTGACTTTTTTTTTCAAAAAAATATCTTCAAGTGCCGCCCACAACTTATTTGCAGAAGTCTTCTTTGAAAAAGCATACCTCTGCTCTTGAGAAAGGCCTTCCAATCTTTCTCTTGTACATCATTTAGTTTCTTTTCATCAATGGCAATGTCTAGACCTTGCTGAAAAAAGGCATCTAGAACCTCACTTTGCCACATACCGAAGTGGCTCGTGCCATCAAAGATCTCCACGGCCAATCTTATACTTGCCATTGTCAGTCTTGTTCACATGGATGATGTTAAAGTTCCTAAACCGTCCGTTATCTCCATAATCTTTCAATATACCTAAGGAAATCTTTTCTGATGTGGAAGATCAGTTTAAACTGCAACCACAGAGTATACTACGATTAACCTTCAGCTCTGATACCACTTGTTGTTCCAATAGGGTTGGAAGCGTGTAAATTATTGTACTAAAAAATCACACAAAATTCAATTCCCAAGAAAGAGAGGTAGATCACAAGGATCTCTTAAGTACCAAGTCTTTCCTTAGTCAGAATATCCCTTCTATCGTAATTTAATAGCACAATTAAATTCTACTATTATACCCTCAAATATTAAAAGAAAAATAGGATAAGAAAGCACACAAGAGTTTAACGAGTTTCGGTAAATTATACCTACGTCCTCGGGCACTAACACCAGATGATAGCTTCACTATCTTCAAAATATTACAAACAAATAGAATTCCTTAAGAATTCTCAAATGGGAGAAGAGAGAAAACTTTGAGAGAAAGAATGGTTGGGATTATTGAAATGAGAAATGGGAAGGCCTATTTATAGTTGAAGTTCAAGGACCAAACCATAAATAGCCCATTATCTCAAAGGCCAAAAAAAATTATCCATGCCAATGTTTCAAGTCAATTTTCGGTGCAAAGCCTGCACCTCCTATTTATTACATTGTTAGTCAATTTTAATGGCTGCCATTTAATTGTCATGCAATTTGTCAACAATTTACCATGCAATTTTATGCTGCAAAACCATGCAATTTTCAACACTTCGTAGCTTCAGGTTTTTCATTTTCAATGTTAGTCATATTTGGGTGATATTTTCAACTTTTTTGTTTAGTTTGTTTGAGATTATTTGAACTTAATATGTTTTTTATTGTAGTTTTGTATTGTGATACCTTTGAATATAGTGAAGCTCTTAAGTGGACTTTCAAGTCCTATGGTTTTTACCCTTTGTTTTATTGAGGTTTTCCACGTAAAAAATTACGCGCCTCATTTAATTGATTCCTTATGATTATTGTGTTTTATTTTGTGTTGATTAATGATATATTATACTATTAAGTTTGCCATAATTATTAGTTGATATTTATTAAGAGTAAAAGAAATACAGATTATACTTATATACAATGTTGAATGTGTCGGGTTTCATCCCATCAATATTCAAAGATTGCCCCACATTCAAGATATCCATCTTCCTTGTTTGTATTTTTTGTTAGTTATATGAAGCAGGGAAAGATCCAATGGCCTCTCAAAAGTTTTTAATACAGCTACAGCTGCTCTGAACTTGGGAGCAAAAGTGCAAACTAGTTTTACATTCGAAAATGGTCTACTACTTGTTATATACTAATTATTATACCATATTACATTATCCACATATTTATATATATAATTAAATATATCATTTTGTTCGTAGATTGGTTTATAGTAGATGTGTTTATAGGTCAGGTTAGACTGAGTTTAAGTATGATATTAATATACTTTGTATTTATTTAAGTCGACTCAATCTGAAATATGGGCTTACAATTTTATTCAAAATCATCAATATTTGTAAAAGATTAACTCAAATTAATTTTATGGCTGCTCATATTATTTTATAATTTTTTAAAAGTATTTATATAACATTATTTTAATATTTAATAATTTTATTTATTGAATTTTTTATATAGTCAACTTAACATTATTTTAAATTTTACATTAGAATAGTATTATATATTTAGTATATGTTTATTTTTTTTAATGTGTTCTAAATTACATAATATATATAAAAACTAACATAATATAAAGTCTTATAAACATAAAATGGACCAGGGCAGGTCGGGCTCGGGCTTGAAGATTCAAGCCTGAGCTCGACCCATATTTTAAATGGATTTAATTTTTTTTGCTTAAGCCTATTTTCTGAGTCTAATGTTTTTACCTAAATCTTTCTAAATTTCAAGTAAACCTTCGGACCTAAACGAGTAGCTCGACTTATGAACAAATCCAGTTTATAGTTAAAATATTATTATTATATCTTTTAGGTGTCGTAATCTTTTAAACTAATCTATCTATGGATATAATTTATATTTTAAAAAGACTAAAAAACCCATTTATAATGTAACATATCCTCTCAAAACCATTTATAATCTAATTGAATTTTGCTCAATTTTGGGTCACTTAATCAATTATTAATTTCATGGGTCTGGCCACTAATTTTGCAGCAAAAACTTGCACATCCAATTTTTTTTTTCAATAGAAAAATGCAACAAAATAGCGACTACAAGGTAAAAAAAAAAAAAAACATTAATTAATGATAGACATTGGAGCAAGATCATCATTAAATAATTATTGGATCGAGATCGGAAGTTCTTTAAATAATTGAAAGTTGTTGTAGTGTAAGCTAGTAATTTTAGTAATATGATTGGTAATTTTGTTGTGGTTCCTATTAATATGTCATATGTCGAATTTGTACTTTCTAATAGCAGTCGACATCTTACTATTTGCAACATTTCTAGCTAAGAATGTTTCAACTAATAAAGCATTATCATATTCTTACTACTATTTTTGTTATTTCGGTTTTAAGAATTTTTTTAAATACTTTAATTTAACTTTCAAAATTTAGTCAATTTAATTTTCTTTGGATAAAAGTTGACTAAAGTGTTAAAATTTTAATGGTATTGATATGATAATCTGTATAGTCATTGTGTGTTCTTCTTTATTCACATTAATAATTATTTTTAAAATTTAAATTTTTATAAAATACACATATGCTTATGTGCATTATCACATCATTGTCCTTAAAATTTAACGATCTAAAAAAATAATTTGATTAGAATTTTAAGGTGGAGAGTGAAAGTGCTCCAAAAATAATAAAAAGAAGGTGAAAAAAAAAAGATAAAGCACACAGAGTTTTATGGCCGTCAAATTCCATTCTTCAATCAATGTTTTTTTAGTCACTTATTCAAAATGCATTACAGAATACATATTGAAGCTTAGCCTTTTTTAGTTGTAAACCATTTGTCACAAATACCCATTCTATGACTATGAAGGGAAAGTCCGGTATATTCAAGCTGTTGAAATTATTTTTTATTTTTGAAAACGGTTGACTTTTATTTAAAAAAAAATAAAAATGGGGTCATTGCCAATCTTTTTTTGTTTAGGTGTGATCAGATCATCTCGTAATTTGATTGTTTTAATAAAATGTTTTGTTTTACTAAAACAATGATTTTGGTCTATGAAATTCGAGAAAATGGGTTCGGGAGTCGGTTACGTACGAGGAAGGATTAGCACCCTCGTAATGCCTAAAATTGGTACCTAATTGATTAATTAATTTTTTAATGTCGAAAGTTAGAAATCGAAAAAGAATTTAAAAATACGATCCTCCTTTTTTTATTAATGTTAATTTTACAAAAAAAAATGTTTGGATAAATCGAAAGCGAATGGTAAAGACCTTCTCGTCCCAAAATAATAAAATGTCACATCCAGTACGTTAGGACACGACATTTTAAACCTTCGAGAATAAGCTTGTCTTTTGATTCTCAAAACTCATGCGTTTTAATTTTAAAAGGATATTCGGTCATTTGGGTCAAACGAGAAAAAATCGAAACCCAGTATGTTAGGGTACGATCTCTCAAATTTCCAAACACAGGATATTACCTTTATTAAAGAATCCTTTTTTTTATGAATTTAGAGTGAAAATTGATATAATATTAAAAAATGATAAATGAATAAAACTGTATGCTAATGGATGACGACATTATAAATATACTAGTGAGCAATTCATAGTACATATGACGGCAATAATTACATAACATACATCATTTGAATGTGAATATTAATAATCAAAGAAAATGAAATGAATGATATAAAATAATTTAAAGCAAATAACAAGACAATTTTAAACAAATGATAAAAGGGTTTAAAATAGATATAAAAAAAAGGCAATTTGAAGTAAATAATGCAAAGCGATTTAAAATGATTAATATACAAAACAATCTAAAATAAAATAATATATAAAACAACTAAAAACAATTTAAGACAACACATAAAAAGGTTTAAAATAAATAATGCGTAAAATATATAATGTATAAAATACAAAACAACTTAATATAAGTGATATATGAACTCTTAAAATAAATAATAATAAAACAGTATAAAATTGAATAACATATACACATTTAAAATATGTAGTATGTAAAAAATTTAAGATAATAATATACAAAAAGCAGTTTAAATTAAATAATATAAAGTAATTTGAAACTAAAAGGCTAAGGACCGAATCACAGATCGGATTAAAATTAAGGGGTAAATTTTAAAAAGGAAAATTTAATAAAACACGAATTAGGACTTAAATGAACGCGCGAATAATATGGGAGGACCAGATGGGAAATAAACCCGTCCCCCAAAACGTGCAGTTCTATTAGGGACCAAAATAAAACAACAAAGAAATTATAGGGGCAAATTCAAAAATTAAAAAGACTAAAATAAGGACCACATTAAGAATTGCTTCAAAAGCGGAAGGACTGAGGGTGCAAATAGACCCTCAGTCTAAAAACATGCTGATCCTAGGCGGTTATGGGTCAGATTTCGGGTCGCATCACAAAACGACGCCATTTTGACGTCCGAACCCAAGGCATAAAACGGTGCCGTTTTACTCCCCTATAAAACCTCAATTGTTTTTTTTAAAAAACTTCATTTCAGCTGTGCCTTTAAAAAAAAAGGGGGGGAAAGGGGTTTGAGGTTTCTCTCTAGGGTCCCCATTTCCGGCGTTCGGACCAATATCCGTTTGTTGCCGGCGACCGCCGTATACGGTGGCCGAAGATACGAAACTGGCACCCTTTCAACCCCTTTTTCCTTTTCCGACCCAGAGTCGTGGTCAAAACACTCAAAAACCTCACGAAAATCGGAAGAAATCAAGAAAAGCACTCGGTTTCAACCTCTCTGACCACCAAAAGGTAAAAAAAAGTTGTATTTTAATGCCAGTTTTCTTTCTTTGTTGCTGTTCTTTTCCTCTTTTGCAGGTACGGAGGCGACGTGGCACTCGGCGTGGGGCATATGAAAGTGTGCTGGAGGTCGTATGGTGCTGGAGGTGAGGGCAAGGGCTGTGGCGCACCTAGGGAAACCTAGGGTTTTTGAGAGTCTAAATTGTTGGGCCATTTGGGCCTTGTGTTTTTGGGTTAGGGTTCATTGTAATGGTTTTGGGTTTGGGTCTTGTATTTGGGTTTTAATTGGCTGTAAATGGACATTGTATTTTGGGCTTAATTGTTTATTAGTTTGGTTCTTGTTTTATTGTATGTGTATGGGCCCGGGCAAATTTGGGCCTGTACACAAGCCATAAGTGTTTTTGGCATCAACAGAACCAACCACTATTAGTGAAGCTGTGCAACAACTTGAATGTAAGAAGGTGTTAAGCTTAAGCCTGAAGCCTTAATCAACAATGGCACTTGGACTTTACAACAGCTTCCATCAAATAGAAAACACATGGGGTGTAAGTGGTTGTTTCGGACTAAAAAGAATCCAGATGGAACTATTGCACTATATAAAGCTTGTATAATTGCTCCAGGGTATTCATAAGAAGCTAGCTATGACTTTCATGAAACATGTTGCGAGATGGCCAACCATGCAACGGCGAACACATGTGACAGACAGTAAATGGCGGACAATCCAACAGCAAGCACATCTGGCTAATTGTCCAAATGTGAATCTCTTGGCGGACAGTCCTTTGGCTAATTGCTTTGCAGACTGTCAATATGCGAACTATCACGTGGATAGCCACGTTGCGGACAGTCAATATGCGATAAGCTTGGAGGACTGTCCAAGCGAGAATAAACTTGCGGACAAGTGAGTTGCGGATTGAAGACATGCGAAGTGTATTTGCTAAATATGCTTGCAGATCGTGAAGCTGCGAAGTGATTGGCGGCAATCTGACTCATGCCACTGGTGCATTACTCAAATGATTGACTTCTCATTTGAATATATGTTTAGATGCTAATCTTGTCATCCAGTTTTTTAGGAGATTAAGAATTTTTAGTAGAGTGCGAGAAAATGAATCTAATAGTAATGTTTTTCTTATTGAAATTATTATGAAAAATATTGGCAGATTGTTTACTACTATCATACTTGTTTCTTCTCTACTTTCCTTTCTTTCTTAGTTCATATCTCTAACAAAAACATTTAGCCCAGTTGTTAAGTTCAATGCCATTTGCACGGTTTCTAGCAGTAGCGGTGAAGAATGGATGGTCACTCAGACAAATTGATGCTAATAATGGATTTCTAAATGCCAATTTATCTGAACAAATCTATATGAAACAGACACGAATATTCAAAGTTGGTGGAGTTGGTGGTAAACAAAGTGTTTCCAAGCTAAATAAGGCATTCTATGCGCTTAGATAAGCCCCATGAGCACGGTTTGATACATTGAAGCAGTCCTTAATTGAGAAGTTAGATTTTACAGTTTCAAAAGGTAGACTTATTGCTTTTTGTACGGTGTAATGCTACATCTAAGGTGATTATGATGATATATGTTGATGGCATAGTATTAACAAGGGATTCAAGTAATGAGATTGATGAAGTCGTGACCAAATTCAATTAAGAGTTCTTTTTGAAGGAAATTGGTGACCTAAACTTCTTTCTTAGCATTGAAGTTCAACAATTGAGTCATGGTATTTTTCTTAGTCAACGGAAATACATTTTGGAGCTACTTGATATGACATCAATGCTTTATGCTACACCTATACCAACCTCAATGCTAAGTTTGTCAAAGCTTACGTCATTTGATGGACAACCTTTAACTAGCATTAAAAAATATCGAAGCATTACAGGAGCACTACGATATATATGCATTGCATGTTGAAATGTTTCATATGCTGTAAATAAGTTAAGTTGATATGAATGCACCGTTTGACTCTATTGCAACCTCGATTCATTAATTGGTTCAACTGTTTAAGGTGAATGGAATTGTTTGATTGTAGTGATCATTTAAGCTGCATTGCAAAAATCATGTAAAGGAAAAAAACACACATTTGTTTATGCAATTCGATTTTGTTATGTATATTGAATCTAGTTCAGTGTGTAACGATTCGAATTTTACAGTTATCGGAAAAGTATATTTTCAGGTCTTCGTTTTTGAAAAATGGATTCGTAAATATTTATTAAAAATATTTACGAAGTTAATTGAGTGATTAATTAGAGTTTAATTAAGTGAATTAGCTTAAATTAAGAATAATTGGATAAAGAAAATTGAATGCCAAGTGTGTGGCAAAATAAAATACTAGTGTAATAAATATTATGCATATATTTGTAATACATGTATGTATTTGCTTATTATTTAAGTAAGTATTAATGTATTTATTATTATTAAATTGATATTATATGATGAATAAATTAAATAAAGACAAATGTGTGAATATGATTTGATACAAATGTATAAATAAAAATACATACATTTGTAATATATGTATTTAATTATTAATAGATATTTATTAATTATAAAATATATTTATTAATTAAATAATTATATTATAAGATTTTATGTAATAAATAAATTAAAACATGACAAATGTATGATGATGTGTCACATGTGTAAATATAAGTAATATTACAATTGTAATAAATATATTGATTATTAAATATATATTTAATAAGTTATTATATTTTATATATATATATATATATATATATATTATAAAGCAAATAAAAGGAAGAAAAAGAATGGAAAAACAGAATAGCATGAAACGAAACAGAGAAAGGAAGGAAAGAAAAGAAAGAAAGGGAGAAAAGGAAAAATTGGGATTTCAAGGTTTCGGAGTTTAATTGGTAAATTAAATTTAGCCCTTTTTACTTAATTTTGATGTTTTGGAAGCTTTGGAACAAGGTTTTGATGAAATTAAGTGGATATTTTGAAAATTTTTAGATTTCTAGATATTGTTCATGATGAATAAAATGATGAATTAAGGTCTAAATTGATAGAAATTCAAGTTAGAAGTGAAAGAATGATTGAATTGAAAAGTAATTCATAAGTTTTGACTGGTAGGGACTAAATTGAAAGAATTTTGAAATTATGGTCCTATGGTGAAATTAGAGAGTTGAAATAAGTCTAAAGTGAAAATATTGAGTTAGATATGAAGAATAAAAGTTAGTCTCGGTTTAGGGACTAAATTGGAATTTAGGCAAAAGTTGGATAGAAATTGAAATATTCAATATGAAAATTGAATGGTAATGTATTGATAATATTTAATTGATTTCCGTAGCTAGCGTTGTGCTTGGAAAATCTCGGCTAGGCAAGGAAAAGACAAAGTCGACGAGGGATAGCTCAGAAATTACGGTTTGTATTTCTATAATCCGAATTTAGTTATTAATTGTTATATTTTATTTAAAATATATGACAAATGTTAATATAAAATTATTGTGTTTTATGATTGAAACGGATTAATTGGTATATGTTAAAATTTATTGAAATTATTTGAATATATATGATTGGTGTGGTATTGAATATGAATGTATGTTATATTGAAAAATATATTGATTTGGGAAATGATGAAATTTATATGAAAATATATGATTATTGAGAAATTTGAATATTTATTAATGTAAAGTGAATTGAGATATATATTGAACTGAAAATATATATATGATTAGCTGAAATATGTACTGTATGAAAACTGAAAGTTTACTGAACACCCTATTAACAGTATCGGGCTAAGTGGGATATAGTTGGCATGCCATAGGATTGGAAGTGTTCAGGTATATTCCGACTTTGTGTTGATGAGACACTAAAAGTGTCGCCTTCTTATTCTTGTTTGATTAGTTTCGAAGAGGTACTCCGTACCTTCTTATTCTTTATTCTTTTAGGATTTATTCTGTAACACCCCAAACCCAGCCTAGACGTTATGACCGAATCTGACGTGCCACATTGGAGTTGAAAACCCACGTTCCGTTTTAGTGTTTTAAAACCATATATTTTGTTGAGTTAACAAAGTGTATAGAAGCTGGGCACCAGGTAGGTATCCGAGACAGAGGAGGTGAGCCATGAAGGCTGCTTAAGTACCAAGCTCTTTAATTGGATCCAATCCTAGACATGCCCACAACCATAGCCACACTTTGTTATATCGAGTTTAAATTTGTTTAAGTGGACGTCTTTGATAAATCGATTAATCGTGGTGCTGAGATATTTTGAAAACAAGTATCATTTTGAAAACACGTCCTAAGTCTAGCCCATTTGAATAATTATTAACCAATTTTAAAGTTATTAAAATTAAAATAATTCAAAAAGAAATAAAAGGAAAGTTAAAATTGGCCTTATTACAACCCAAAATAAATAATAATTAAAGGAAATTAAATGAAAACCAACACTTATTTAAAAGCCCAAAGATGATCACCGTGGCCACTCTGAATCCTCTCCGTGAAGTCCCCACATCAAGGCTCACCGCAAGGTTAAGGAAAGGGGTGAGTTTGGAAACTCAGTATACTGAAGCCCATCCAAAGCCCAATTCAGCTCGAGCCCATTGGGCCTAATCCTATTCAGATAATAGTACACGAGGTCAAGCCCTTTTCGAATCACATAGCAAGGCCTTAGCCCTTTTACATAACAAGATGGCCCATAGGCCCAGTTCAGTAACATGAATAACAACAGTAATAATGAATGCAAGCCCATCTGGGGAGACTACTCAACCCACCAACCGCTACACTGCCCCGTACCAGCCCTACACACCTTGTGGGGAATATCTCAACCCACCCAAATTACACACCACAGTTGCACAGAACGCACTCAAATTCATCGATTGAGGCAAAGCCTCCAGTACGTGGATGAACCACTTTCAGTACTTCCTCCATTAATACCCCAACCCCATGCAACAGATATTAATAAAAGCATATCATGTAAAATACAACATTGATCAATCATGCAGTTCAGCCAATTTAAACCCTTAGGGTATATCGGTAATTTTGCTCTTTAGGGGTAATTTCGTGATCTACGCTACTACACAAGCTAAATCAGTAATTTTTATCAGTTTTATGCAGTTGGATTCCACCATCTACCTAACAGGCTAATTTGCCCATCTCTTACCCATATTGGTCTGTAAGCCCATTGGGCCCAATTTTGGCCCATCGAGCCCCTTTTTCCGAAATACGCCAAAACGTCACGCGAACGTGCTTACCACCTTGCGGTGCCAGATCTAACAATTACTCTATGCCTTGAGAGCATTCGCATACTCACATGACCATGAAATGCCGGAATTTGACATTTGACTTTTCTTAGAATTGAACTAAGAAAGGGTGTTAGACACACACTGTTTCGTGACGACTCGCTCTTGAGATCCCTTACGATGTCCTACAATTATTCATCACCATTTTTAGCATACAAGTTATGCTTAACAAACTCAAAATCCACCCTACCTTATTCGGCCAAAGAACCCTTATTGACCATAAGTTGCTTACCTTCACAGGGTCCAATAATACGATTCAAGCTTATCCAAGTCGATACTCCAAGCCTCGCTGCTCCTCCAAAGTTGTCTATATCACACTGTCCAAGTTAGTCACTTGCCCACAAGGGCAAAATAGTCATTTAACACCCTAGGGGCAAAATGGTAATTCTACCCTACAAGGGTATTTCGGTAATTTTATAAACAAAGGGTATTTTAGTAATTTTACAAACCAGGGGTATTTTGGTAATTTTGTAAACCAAGGGTATTTTAGTAATTTTACAAACTAGGGGTATTTTGGTGATTTTATAAACCAAGGGTATTTTAGTAATTCGTAAATTGAAGGTAAAAGCAGTAATTACATAAACCGAGGGTAAAACGGTAATTCTATAAATCGAGGGTAAAATAGTAATTACAGAACCGAGGGAAAACAGAATTACGTAAATCGAGGATAAAATAGTAATTACAAACCGAGGGTAAAAGCGTAATTCGTAAATCGAGGTAAAACAGTGAAGTCTCAGAACCGAGGGTAAAATGGTAATTACAGTAAATCGAGGGTAAAATGGTAATTTTACAAGTCGAGGCATTTCAATAATTGGTAAACTAAAGTATTCTAAACATGGATAACAATACAAATGGGCCTAAAGCCTATTCTCGACCCAAATGGGCCCATACGCTCGTGTGGCCTTTTTAGCCCAAATCTAGCCACAAATATGAGATTCACCTAGCCTAGCCCAATATTTACTACACAATCAAATAACTTATCCAATTGGGCCTGTAGGCCCATTAGGCCCACATGACCCCTTTCACCCATTCATGCCTGAAGTAGCCATCCTACAGCTAGAGTAGTAAGAAATACACACCTGATAGGAGACTGGAGTTAATCCACGCTCCGAGCACTCTTAGTCGACGCCCAACCCAAACGAGCACGCCATACAGCGAAAGGGATTAGCCAAGAAAGGTGCCTTTACTCTCCTCATGGTTCCCTCTATTTAAAGCCAACTTCACATCCACTCTTATGTTAGCTTCCGATGTGGGATCCTCCATTATCGAGTTTAAATTCAACACCACTCTTGCCACCCCTTGTTAGCAAAATAAATGCTCTTCGCTTGCCATGAGTTTGAACCTGGACCTCCTTGCCACCTCTATAACGCAACCTTCCTCCCTCTTATGTGGCGCTACTTTGCCACCGACCACAAGGCTTTTGTGTCACAATATCTCCAACAATATTCTTAAGGCCTACCTACTACACCTGTGGTTTGATTCACCTTAAACCAAAATTTTTTTGCTAGAGTCCGTGTTTAAACCGGGACTTCTCCAACACTTCTCAACATATTTAACCACTAAAACAAGCCTTCATTAGCGAAATTTACATGCACAACAAAATATTATAAGCTGCCTTCAACCACTCCAATGCTCAAGGCCCAAAACTTCTAGGCCCAAATTCAGGGTGTTACATATTCCGATGAGGTACTCTGTGTACCGTTCTCATATCAATTCTTTATTCTTTATTATTGTTACCGTTACGGTGTATTCTGGCTCCAGCCAATGAAACACTATATGCTATCCAGGTATGTGGGTTGGATCCGTGTATCCGTCCAAGTTGGAGTCATGTTAATAGGGGCACATAAAGGTACTGAATAATTGACTGTTACTGAATAAATGACTGTTACTGAATAAATGACTGCTACTGAATAATTAATTGCTACTGAATGATTGAATGTTACTGAATGAATCGGATAAATTGATTGATACTGATCTTGGATTTGAACGAATTACTGAACGAAATGTGATAGTTGAATATTATTTACTGATATTGAATAGTGAACTGAAGTATGAGTGAGATATATGAATGGAAAATATTATTGTTCAGATGATTTGTGGATTTATTTTGAAAAGCTAGTCGGGTTAATAGATGATAAAGATTAAATGAGTTATAAAGAATGTATCCATGAAATGAATAATTGAATATTTATTATCATTATATGATTTTTAAATGAATGTTATATTTTCATATTGTTAAGTGTTCAGATTATAGAAATACCACTGAGTTCATACTCAGCATACGGTTTGTTTCCGTGCGCAGGTTAGGTTAAGGTCAGACCGTTGAATCAACATCTTAGGCTGATCCCGAATTCAATAAGGTAAAGTATGTTAATTGTTGATAATGACATGTACCTAGGATGTCTTAAGTGTGTTTTTTTGCATTGTGATTGTAATAGTGAAATAAGTAAATTGATAATTGATAATGATACATGATAAGTGTTTTAAGTCAAGTATTTGATAATATATAAAATGTGTTTAGATTGGCTTAGTATTGGTATTTGTATTGGTTGTGGTTTGAAATTTTCAGGGTTGGCTAGTAAAGTGTGAAAGGCTCATTATTAAGTCCACACGGCCTGGCACACGGGCGTGTGACCAGACCGTGTTAGACACACGGTTTGCACACGGGCATGATGTTAGGCCGTGTGTCCTCTACACCTAAAAATGTCCAAAACAGAATGTCCAGGTTTTGCCACACGGGCAGAGATACGGCCGTGTGTCTCAGCCGTGCGAAAAACACGGTCTTGAACACGGGCGTGCGATACAACCGTGTAAAAATTGCATTAGATTCGAATTGAAAATAAATTCACACGGGCTAAGCACACGGGTGTGTGACTTGGCCGTGTGAAATTAATTTATTCGTAAGCTACAAGTCAGAGAGCTCCACGGGTAGAGGACACGGGCGTGTCCAAGTCGTATGAGCCACACGGTTAGCCCATCACGGGCATGTCACGGAGACACGGGCGTGTCTCCTAGGCCACACGGGAGTGTGGTACTGTTCATAAAGAAGAAATTTTTGAAATTTTAAGAAAAATTCGTAGTGATTCTAAATTAGTCCCGAATTGATTTTTACCGTTCATATTGGGCCGCGAGGGCCCATTAAAGGGACGACATCTTAAAATTATGATGAGTGTAAACATTTATTTTTAATTAACGTCTGTATTGTACTGTACTGATTGGTAATGTCTCGTAACCCTATTTCGGTAATGATATAGGGTTATGGGACGTTACACAGTGAGTAACTTTACTATCTTTAACCCACAATACAACACTTGAATCACATTTTATCACTTTCTAAGTATAGTTTCCTCGCTCTTGTACCTAAATATTAAAACACTTGCGTCTAAATCCCCCTAAGAATGTATATAGGAAAAACAAGTAGTTTACACTTCAATTGCACTCACACAATAAGTTTACCTGAATGGACTCTAACACACGAGGAACCGCACAGAAGATATTGACTTTAGCTCCCCAATATCATCAGCCAATAGTTTCACATCCTGAATATGCAACAAATAAGCAAGTGATAATTTGAGTAAGCTCTTATTACCTAAAGAAAGAGGGGTTTTCTGTTTTAGGGATTTAGGGAAGGAAGAGACGAAATGGGGGAAAATTACTTAGCAAAAATCGAAATTGATTTCGTGTAAAGGGCTTAAACTACAGGAGAGAAAAAAAGACGCCGTTTCAAATAAGGAAATTTTGTGGCGTTTTCAGAAACGCGCCGCTAATGAGCCCTTTTGCGGCGTTTTTAGTAAAGCGCCACTAACGCCCTTTTATCTACACTACAAAACGATGCCGTTCTAATACGAGTTGTGGCGTTTATATTAGAAACGCCGCTAAAGCCGCTACTATTCATAGGAAACGATGCCGTTTTACTCTAATGTATATTGAAGTTTTATGGCGTTTTTTAAAAAAACGCCGCTATTTCCTATCTTTTACAGCGTTTTATGTATAAACGCTGCTAATACGTGAATATTTTATAAAAATTGATCAAAATTTAAAACTATATATATTTAGAATTTCTTTTAAATTATATCTAAATAATATTCTTGTGATGTACAAAATATATATTTCAATATTTCAATATATTAGGTTTAGTACAAA
The DNA here is from genome assembly GCF_025698485.1 of Gossypium arboreum. Taxonomy (NCBI): domain Eukaryota; kingdom Viridiplantae; phylum Streptophyta; class Magnoliopsida; order Malvales; family Malvaceae; genus Gossypium; species Gossypium arboreum. The sequence continues at coordinate 3,046,061 of NC_069073.1, read as the reverse complement.
TTGCAAGAATATCATAAAATTCTAAATATTGGTTCAGTCTTCAATAATAATATACCTTAAACTTTAAACCTCAAACTATAAACTTACACTCTAATTAAACCCTAACTATAGTTAAAATTTTATTTTTGATTTAATACACATTTTAAAATACATATTATGTATGCATATAAATTAATTAAATAAAAACATGATGCTATTTATTATATCAAAATTAATTAAATATTTTACAAGATCTAGATCAAATTACAGTTCATGTACACAATTGCACACTAAACCACTTTTCATATATATATTTATATATTTTTAAAAATAATAATTTATATATATTTATCTTATATACATTTATCTTATACATTAAAATCCAAAATTATACTCTAAATTTAAAACCCTAAACTTGGACTCTAAACCCTAAACCTTAGACCATAAACACAAAACCCCTAACCCCAAACGTTAAATCCCAAAACCATTTGGTAACCCCTAAACCAACCATAACTCCTAGACCATAAAGCCCAAACTATAAAGTGTACTTTAAAAACTGTTAACCCTAAACCATAATATTCGTAGACATATTTTTTGGAATTCGTGTGGCCAATGTTAGTGTAGTACAAATTAAAACACACATGTATATATGTTTATATTCTTATATTAAATAATATGAGTATATACAAAATAGCTTGAATCTTAGTAAAATCCAAATGTTCTTCAGTTAATTTCTAGCTAGCTAATATTATCATTTCCTTAAACCCTTAACCTAAACTTACACCCTAAATATATATTATAATCTTAATATATATTAGAAGTTTAATATATATATATAACAAGGGACAAAAGTAATTCAAATAGAATCTTAATGCTTACCAAAACTCTAAAAATAAATTAATTTTTTATCATTAATCATAACCTCTAATCCCTAATAGCATAACCCTAAAACATATATATGTACCTATTATTTAAAATAATAATTTATATTTATCTTATTTAGATTTATATTATAAAAAAAATTCAAGATACACAAGTTAAGTAGTTTACCATATTTACCTCTAAATTCCAAACCCCAAATCTCAAATCCTAAACTCTAGGCCCTAAACACTAAACCATAACCCATAAACTAAATTACTTTTTTGCAGCGTTTTTCCAAAAGCGCCGCTAAAACATCGGCCTATAGTGGCATTTTCCCAAAAGCGCCGCTAAAACATCGGCTTATAGCGGCGTTTTTACAAAAGCGCCGCTAAAACATAGGCCTATAGCGGCGTTTTTCCAAAAGCGCCGCTAAAACATCGGCCTATAGCAGCATTTTTACAAAAGCGCCGCTAAAACCTCTACCTATAGTAGCGTTTTTCCAGAAGCGCCGCTAAAACCTCGACCTATAGCGGCGTTTTTACAAAGGCGCCGCTAAAACCTCTACCTATAGCAGCGTTTTTCCAGAAGCGCCGCTAAAACCTCGACCTATAGCGGCGTTTTTTCAAAAGCGCCTCTATTCTTCAGTTTTTAGCGGCGTCTGGGCCAAAAACACCGCTATTGAAAACGCCGCGAATGTAAAATATTTGCGGCGTTTTTTGTTCAAACGCCACTAAAAACGCTGCTAAAGCCCTTTTTTCCTGTAGTGATAAGTCTAAAAATAAAATAAAAACAAAATGAATAATAGAAAAAATAAAAATAAAATAAATAAAACATAAAACTAAATAAAATCTAAATAATTCAAAATAAAATAACACAAAATCTAATACTATTTTAATATCTAACTTAGTAGAATAAAAATAATAATACTAATAATACTAATAATAACAATATAATAAAACTAATATAATAATAAATAAAATAAACAGAAAGGTTGGGCTTTTCCCTACTATTGTAATTCAAAAAAAAAAAAAGAGGGTGGTTGGTTGGTTGGGTACCCACGGTGGTGGGTGGGGAGGGGGGAAGGAACAAAGGAAAAAAATGAAAAAACCCATAGAATTAAAAGAGGCTACACGACCACATGTCAGACCATATGAACCACACGGCCGTGTATCTCTCTAAAGCCGTGTGGCCTATTATAAAATTTTAAAAATTTTATCCGGTGTTCACATGGCCGTGTGGCCAGGTCGTGTGTCATCACTTAAATCGTGTGTTGTTGTCGTTCACTTCTCCCACAATCGTGTCGCCTGACCATGTGAATCCACTTATACTCTGTGTGTGTGTGTGTCAATTTTATTTTGAAAAATTGGATCTAGTAGTTACACGGTCCATGACACGCCTATGTGTCTAGGCCGTGTGGTCTATCCTAGATCATGTGGACCATTTTTTTAAAATTTAATTTTTTTCAATTTTCATTCAAATTTTTTTGAAATTTTTAAGTATTAATAAAAAATAACTGTACTAAGCACGTAACATAATTAAAATAAAATAAAATAACACAATCGGGTTACCTCTAGAGGGACGCCTATTTAAAGTTTAAGCTCAACTTCTATTTTTTTTAAGTTCACAGTTAAGTCGGATTTTGGAGCCAGAGCTCCTCTCTCTCGTTATCAGTACCACCACAAAAATAAAGTTTGAGTCGTTGATCGTTTACCTTGAATGTGCCGTAATCAGGTTGTGTTACCTTCTAGGTTCCATGTGGGAATACATTTTGTACCACAAACGGATTCTACCATATCGATTTAAGCTCTTCAAAGAATATTCGTGGATCTAAATTGTCCAACAGCACTTTATCTCTAACTTTTATTTGATTCTTCCTCTTTTAATGCACATTATGATGCCATTTTGTTACTTCTTTGGATGTTATTGGTTTTTCATAAGCCTTTGGTTTCTATTCATCTAATTCATCAAGCTGCACCATTCGTTCTCCACTCGTCCCTTGATTTCTATCACCTTGACAAAGATACAACTTTAACACGTATTCATGAGTGATTTTTTTGTAAAGAATTTTGAGTCACATGATTACTAACATTATTAGAATAATGAGTATCACCTCACTCATTAGAAACTCTCACAAATTCATGTGCTTGAAGAGTAACCTTTTCATCACTTACCCTTAACACAAGTTCACCATTACCCATATCAATAACAGTTCTAGTAGTGGCTAAAAAGGGTCGACTTAATATCATAAGTACCTCAATATCCTCATCCATGTCCAATATAACGAAATCAATAGGGAATATAAATTTATCAAATTTTAACAAGTATATCTTTAATAATACCCCAAAGATACTTAATTGATCTGTTAGCTAACTGAATACTCATCCTAATGGGTTTTCGTTTCTCGAGACCAAGTTATTTGAACATTTTATAAGACATTAAATTTATACTAACACCCAAATCAACCAAAGCTTTTTCAACATTTAAGCTACCAATAAAAAAAGGGATAGTAAAACTCCTTGAATCTTTAAGCTTGGTTGGTAGTTTGTTTTGGAGAATAGTCGAGCACTCCTCATTGAGCTCCAAAGTGGACAAGTCGTCTAACTTCCTTTTATTTGTTAGCAACTCCGTTAAAAATTTTTGTATACTTTGACATTTGCGAAAGAGCTTCAGCAAAAGGTAAGTTAATATGTAATTTTTTTTAAAAGTTCAAGAAATTTACCATATTGTTCGTTCATGTGGTCTTTCTTCACTTTTTTTGGATATGAAATTGGTGGTTTGTATTTTGTGACCACCGGGTTATGCTTTTTCTTGCTTTCCTCAACCCCATTCTTTTTCTCAATAACTTCTAGATTCAGCTTCTTTTCAGGCTTGACTAACCCTTTCATGCTTCGAACAGTGATTGCATGGACTTGCTCTTTTGGGTTGGTTTCAGTGTTACTAGGTAAACTTTCTTGTTGTCTCACCAGAACCAATTTTGCAAGATGACTAATATGATTCTCGAGGCCCTGAATAGATTCATGTTGATTCCTCAAAACTGTCTTAGTATTCTGGAATCTAGTTTTTGACACCGAAATATATTTCATTAACATCTCTTCTAAATTTAACTTCTTTTCTTGCCGATAAGGTTGCTGAAAACCCGAAGGAGGTTGGGACTTTTGATTTCCTTGACCACCCCAAGAGAAATTCGAATGATTCCTCTATCCTATATTATAATAATTGCTATAGGGGTTATTCTGAGGTCTAAAATTGTTACCCATAAAGTCGATTTGCTCATGCTCCATGTTAGAACTAAAGGGTAAACATTCTGAATTGATCATCCCTGCTTTAGTCGTATCACTTTGCATTACCAGATTCATCTGCTTAGCCATACTCAAACCATCAATTTTCTTACTCAGCACTTCCACCTGACTTGCCAACATAGCAACTACATCTATATTTAAAACATTGGTTGCCTTAGTAGACTTTGTTCTCATAACTTGCCACTAATAGTTATTCAGTGTCATCTCCTCAATAAATCCTTGGGCTAGCTCTGGTGTCTTATAATTTAGTGTTCCGCCATCTGTTGCATCAATTATTTTTCTAGTCGAGGGATTTAATGTAACACCTTATACTCGGCCTGGTCATCGAGCCCGAGTATTAGGCTGCCATACCACCATCTCATCATCAATATAGCCAAAACATCTAATCAAGCATGCACTTAATGTCGTATTATTATTCTTAAACATATGTAGAGTTTTTAAGTCACGAATACCTTAAGCAACATTAATTTAAACTAAACAATCATCAAATAAGCTTATTACACAATTGAAGCATACATTTGAACCACTTGGCAAAATTTCAAAACAAGTCATGTAACGTAATAGTTACATTGCAGTGGGAAAACATATTTAACTATACTAAAATGATCATACATACTAAATATAAAATGCAACCTAAATGCACAACACACCCTCAAACCTAAGAGATACATTGTCCTCAATGCATAACCAGATGTATAAGAGAACAACCAAAAGAGAAATTTGTACAACAAATGTCATGGCAAAAGAAATGGAATGCAAGATGTATTAAAGAAGCAGAAAAATTAGTTGGCTTGGACTAGCATGTAGATACTTCATTCTGCCCGACAAGTGAATTTACGAGAAATAACTTTATACCTTTATTTCCTTTTTGGGGGGGTTTATTTCTTCCCCCTCCTTATCAGTCCGTTAACTCATTGATTAGACGGCAATGTATTGGTCTTGTACAGTTACAAAAGCTGATGGCGAAGGTGGAACAGGGTCTTTACCTTTGGTAATGGTAGTAGTAGCAATGTCATCTTTTTCTTCTTTTTCATCCTTCTCAATATTTAGGGATGCCGTCTTTTTGGGCTCTTCAGTAGCAGTTTGAGTGGGCTCCTCGGCAGCATCAGAAAATGGGAGCAAATTTGTAAGGAAGACAGGAAATTCTGGCATTAGCTTTGTAAAATTCTTTTGTAGGGATCTCTTGAGAGCCAAATTTCTACTCATCGCATAAGCCTAATATTGAGCTTACCGCTGCTAAGCTTGGATCATTTCTTCAGCTAGGTAAAACTGCTGGATTTCAAAAAGGGACATCCTCTGTTCCAACTACTTTAAAGAGTGCAATATTTGTTGTTCGAGGGAGCTACGAGAAACTAAAGGTGTTGTCGTGGGAGAATGCATAATAGTGGAAGTGGTAGCCTGACTATGCTGAGTTGCCCTGATAGTATCAGTGCGTTAAATCTTGGAAAAGATGGTACTGGACAGTCCACCCTTGTTAGGGATGATATCCTCATCCACATTGAGAGGGACTCAGATGGTTCGACATAGAGCAGTAATAAGGAAGGGGAAGTTTAAGCTACCAGCATTCTTCTTAGCACACTAGTGTATTTCTTAAAAAATGATCCTACCGACATTAATTCTTCTCCCTTTTATGATGGAGTGCAGTAAAAGTATTCTCTCTTTTGAAACAATTGTATTTATGTAAACGGCATAAGTCGACTTCTCAAAAAATGATACCATATTTTCCCAAGATGCTTCAACAGAGCCTCTCAATAGTATAACACTTTTAACTGGAAACAGTTCATCGTAGCACGGTTCTAGCAGTAGCAGTGAAGAATGGATGGCCACTCAGACAAATTGATGCTAATAATGCTTTTCTAAATTTCAATTTACCTAAAAAAATTTATATGAAACAGACACCAATATTCAAAGTTAGTGGAGTTGGTGGTAAACAAAGTGTTTCCAAGCTAAATAAGGCATTCTATGCGCTTAGATAAGCCCCACGAGCACGATTTGATACATTGAAGTAGTCCTTAATTGAGAAGTTAGATTTTACAGTTTCAAAAGGTAGATTCATCACTTTTTGTACGGTGTAATGCTATATCAAAGGTGATTATGATGATATATGTTGATGACATGGTATTAACAGGGGATTCAAGTAATGAGATTGATGAAGTCTTGACCAAACTCAATTAAGAGTTCTTTTTGAAGGAAATTGGTGACCTAAACTTCTTTCTTAGCATTGAAGTTCAACAATTGAGTCTTGGTATTTTGCTTAGTCAACGGAAATACATTTTGGAGCTACTTAATATGACATCAATGCTTCATGCTACACCTACACCAACCTCAATGGTAAGTTTGTCAAAGCTTTGTCAAAGTTTAACTAGCATTCAAAAATATCGAAGCATTATAGGAGCACTACAATATATATGCATTGCACGTTGAAATATTTCATATGCTGTAAATAAGTTAAGTCGATATGAATGCATCGTTTGACTCTATTGCAACCTCGATTCATTAATTGGTTCAACTGTCTAAGGTGAATAGAAGTGTTTAATTGTAGTGATCGCTTAAGCTGCACTACAAAAATCTATGTAAAGAAAAAAAAACACAAATTTGTTTATGCAGTTCAGTTTTTCCATGTCTATTAAATCTAGTTCAGTGAGTAACTTTAATATCTTTAACTCACAATACAACACTTGAATCACATTTTATCACTCTTTAAGTATAGAGGCCTCACCCTTGTACCTAAATACTAAAACACTTGCGTCTAAATTCCCCCTAAGAATGTATACAGGAAAAACAAATAGTTTACACTTCAATTGCACTCACACAATAAGTTCTCCTTTAAAAAAATAAAGTGCTTATCTCCGTATACTCACATACAAAACCTAAACAAGTCAAAGTTTTTAGACTTACTAACATGCTAGAGATTGATTACAATGCAACATGTTAAAAATAGCAAAAGTAATAATGTCTAATATAACGTGATATGAGGAGATTCATTTTTCAAGGTAATCTTTAATGAAATCCCGAATGATTCTCCATAATTAAAGAGTTGTATATTTCAATCCGATCCAATCCAATTTGCATAAGACAATAAGTTAATTTTCAAAGTCAAGCTTTCATATCTTTAAGATATCAACATAGTTAATAGTTCAAAACTTTTATTTCAATAAATTGCTAACATCTAATATGATAAGTTTACTGCTTAGTCACTGGGATGATAGTAGTGAACATTGTTGAGTGTCATTTAGAAAAATCACACCAAAACTTACCTCAATAGAATCACATTGGAAAGCAAATTGCTCAGATACTTAAAAAGGGACATAGACTATGGACTTTCTTATAGAAGGGGAGGATGAACTACACTAGCATCCTATGTTGATGTTGATTGGGCTTCATCCTTGGAGGATGGAAGAAACTGTATATATGTGGGAATGAATTTAGTTGCACGGTCACCATCAATTTTTGAAGCGAAATATTGAAGCATGAAGCGTGCATTATCAACTAAATGTTGTGTCTCAAATAGAAGCTAATGATTAAAGGAAATAATTAAAGGAACAAAGAATCATGGAATTAACAGAGTATAAATAAAAGTTAGTGCCCTAACTAATAGTTGATTGTTAGTTGTGATTAGTCAATAGTTAGTTAGCCTAAATAAATAAACTATAATATCCACTAGTGTTAAAAGGTCTTTTTGATGGATTGAGCTGTGTTTACTTGTGGTTAATATAAAAATAATGGCAGCAATGAGATTAGATATTGTAGTGTGTGAGACAAAAAAAAAAAATAAACGTACCACACTAGAGGTAAACACCCGTCTAAAGAGACCAAACTTTTTTAACTAACTTTTACAAAATTAAGAAATATCTATATTCTATTAAATGTGTTTTAGCTTTCTCTCACACCCTTTATTTTTTCTCCTTTTCATTATCACACCTTTGTTCTTTCTTTCATTTCTTGTTTTTTCATTACAATTAATTTTATCTAAAAGACATTAAATAAAATAGAGTATATTTATTAGATAACATGTGGCATTCATTTTTTAGAGATTTAGGTTTTAAATATTACACATACGATAAAATAATATAAACTTAAGTTGTGTTGATAAAATAAAAAATAAACTGTTAAAAATTAAGTATTAAATTCTTAGTGCTAAATTTTATAAATGCTGAATTTATATTAGAAAATTATTTGATAAATAAGTAAATATAAGTAGGAAATATAATTATGTTGTTTGATAAAATAAATATTTATTTTAAAAATTTTCTTTATTTTTAATTTTAAACTTATTAATATATTCTTTTATATTATTTTGGATATGTTTGATTGAAAAATAAATATTGTAATTTGAGTACCTCATTTAAAAAAGAAAATTTATTGCTTCAAAAAAAGATAATTTATTTTAATATTTTAATAAAATAAACTTGATTTAATATTTTATACATTGAGTGATAAGTAAGTATTTACCTATTTATCTTATTTAACATTTTTAAAATTAAAATAATTAAAATTTTAATTTCCATATAAAATAAAAAATTTAACGATTTACCAAATTCATCTTTAGCTTCAATTGAGAAATTATTTCACCCGTCATCAATGAAGAAAAATTACTGAGCTGATCGTGTTTTTCGATATTTTTGTATGTATTTCGGTGCTTTATATTGGTGGATCTCTTTTGAGGCTTTGTATTATATGTGTCATCATTTTAAGATTTCCCTTTATGAATTAATGACATTTTTAAATTTTATAAATTATATTAATACTTATTCTTTAAATTATCATTTTAATTCTACCATACAACTTTGATTTTAAGTTAAAAGACTTGTGGGGTGTGCCTCGTACTTTCGATCGAATAGATGATGATAACACCATGAGAAGCTTCCCGACATTGTGAAGACGGACAACGTGTTCCTAACATAAATCAAGTTTCTTCTTATTTTTTCTTAGTTAAACTATGATTACTAAAGAGATTTTTTAGTATGATTAGACCTCTAATTTTAGTCTATTTAAAGGGGTCTTCTATCTCTATTTTGAAAGGTCAATTAAAAGGCAATTAAAAATTATAGTATATAATGCACTCAACTCGATCTGATTCACCGGATCAAAATTTTGGATGTTACTACTCAAAACACTTAACACTTACAAACGGTTAACAAATTTTCTTTTATTTACAACTCTACCTCTTATTTACATTAAAAGACATAATACGAACAAAAATAATATTATAAATGATTTATTACAAAGATTTCCAAATAAATTCCTTCTTTAATTTCAAGTATTTTATTAAACAAACTTTTATGGATAAAATCCTTTACATGCTTTAAACTCAGTCATTGTATGCATAATAATTCAATATAAGACTTCACGGCGTAATTCTTACATCGTCTCTCCTAGCACAGTCTCAAAAAAATTAACTTTGAAACATAAATACATTGCAAATAAAATTTAAAAAAAAAAAATTAGTGAGAGAAAACACAGATTACCTTAAAATGATACTCATATATAATCTAATGAACCATCATGGCCATCTGCTCTTTCTCAATCATTTATTTTTGCTTTGGGCGAATGCCATCATAATCCCAAAATTTCACTTATACGTAAACTACCCCACTCTACTCGTGCCAGTTTTTCAACAATTTATATGTAATTAATTAACTAAAAATAATATTTCAACAATTTATATGCAATAAACTAAGAAAATCAGTAGTTAAAGTTGATATATTTGCCAACAATTAAAATAACTTCTTAGTTATCTTAAAATATGATGATCAAATTCTAATACATTAAAGGAAAAGATAAAGTTTTTAAATTCTCTTAAAATAAAAGAAAGTAATTTATAATTAAACCAAAAAATTGAAACTTATGTAACCTAAAAACATTATGAATAAAGCCATATCAAATATTCAAATTTTAATTTGATTCACAAATTAATCATCTTACATAACATTAACAAATAAAATAGAAACAACTTATGCAATGAATCAAATAAACCTAATTAGCAAATCATGAATAAGACCATATGCGCAGATTGTGTTAACTAAGGATTTTGTTTTATGTTTGAAATTTAGTATTAAGAAAGCGTTGCATATATGGGCCGAATCGGGACGTTCTTATGTAATGATATAAGCATATTTTATGATCATTCAAGCCTGATTTAGCTCAAAATATTAGCCTCAAGTTTTGTCAAGCTCATCTATATTTGACCCAATCCTATTTTAGGCCTATTCATATTGTATTTTTAATTCTTTTTTAAGATATATATATTGTTTTTAATTTAATATTTTCTTTTATTATTTTTGATTAATTTCTTTATTAAATTTTAAACATATCCTTTAATGTCTACATTATAATATTATATATTTAATTTAATTTCATATAAATTACATACTATATAAATAAATATGATAAAGTAGGACGAGTGAGGCTCGGACCTTTTAACATTGAAGCCCAAATCCGACTCATTTTGGTCAAGCTTAATATTTTTTCCAAATTCATTTTTCTAGCCTCATTTTTCTGATTGAGTAGTCTGATTCTTGAACAGGTTTATCTCCAAAAAAGTTCATGAAAAACACATAATTAGCAACTAGAATTTATCACACATGTTAAAGTATAATATTATATATTTTCAATTTTTTTAAAAATTATTTCATATATAAACTTTACATTTTAAGAAATACTCAATTTTAAGAAAGCTTTCCACATATAGGCTAAGTTGGGACGGACTTATGTAGTAATATTAACATACTTTATGATTGTCCAAATCTGACCTGGCTCGAAATATTAGCCTCAAGTTTGTCAAGCTCGTCCATATTTGACCCAAGCCTATTTTAGGCCTATCCATATTGTTTTTTTTTTAATTCTTTTTAAAAATATATATTATTTTTAATTTAATATTTTCTTTTATTATTGTTTGGTTAATTTCTTTATTAAATTTTAAACATATCCTCTAATGTTTACATTATAATATTATATATTTAATTTAATTTCATATAAATTACATAATATATAAATAAATATGATAAAGTAGGACGAGTTAGGCTCGCTTTTAACATTGAAGCCCAAATCCAACTCATTTTGGTCAAGCCTAATATTTTTCCCAAATTCATTTTCCTAGCCTCATTTTTTGAGTAGTCTGATCCTTGAACAGGTTTATCTCCAAAAAAGTTCATGAAAAACACATAATTAGCAACTAGAATTTATCACACATGTTAAAGTATAATATTATATATACATTTAAATTTTAAAAAAATATATTTCATATATAAACTTTACATGTTAAAGTATAATATTGTTTGAACTGGACTGGAAATAGACCAAGGTACCATTCCGAAGAGTGGCTTTGAACTAGTTAGATAAAGAATCGATACAAACAGATTGAACCAACTAAAAACAGATTTAACTAGGTTTTTTATTTTTATTTTTTGAATTTTTAATAGTTTTATAATCGGATTGATTGGATTGATCAAACTGGCGAACTAGTGGCATGACTGATTCGACCACCAACCTGGTTTAAAAAATATTGGAAATAATAATATTTTTAAAAGCGGGGATAATTTTTTTTTCTAATAATTAGAAGTTAATAAATAATAACAGGTAGTTTAGTTTTTGAGTAAATGAATTTTTAAGTAGTTAGTTTAAGGGTAATCAAAATTTTAATTTATTTTATAAAATGTTTAAATGATATAATTATCTCTATATTTAACAAAATAATAATTTTAATTTTTTGAGACACCAAATTTAATCAAATATTTTATCATAATATATACAAATTAACTTAATTTTTTAAATACGTCACCTATCCTTATATTTTTCTCTCTTATAATTATCTTTTTGCATCATGTCTTTATAATATATATATATTAATTATATTACAGGAAAACATTTTTATGGGAAGTGTGCTTATATTAATTATATAATGGAAAATCGTTTTAATTCATACTTTTCATGAAGGAAATTATTGCTTTTCAAATTTCAATTCTAGGGATATTAATAACTATATTTGTCGTTTTGATATGCTAAACTTTATGGCTAGCTATGTAAAAGCTAATAAGGCTAGACCTCCTATGTATTGTACTGTTTTATAACTTATAAATGCATGTTAACTTTTAGAGAAAGAAATGTATGTTTATATTAATTACATAATGATAAAGAAAAATTAAAGAGAAAATGAATGTTTATATTATTATTTATTTGAGTTTGTTGTTTCGTCATATTTTTTTAATGAATTTTGAAGTTTTTTTAAATTTTTATTGAACCGAAATAAGTCACGAGTAAATTATTTATTTTTTGCTGATGATAACCTTTTGTATATTCATAATAGGCGGACTGAGGTTGAGGTCGTTCAATAGATTACGACTACTTTTGAACAAACATCTGACCAAAAGGTGAATGTGGTAACTTGACGGTGTATTTCATCCCAAATACTACCCACAAGAGTAGGGCATTGCTTGCAGCTTTGTTGGGCATGCAAGTGCTTGACTTTCCTGAGTCATATTTGGGGCTTCTTTTCTTGGTGGGGCGTAATAAAATGTCAGCATTTTATAATGTAATGTACAAAGTGAATAAGTGCATATAAAGTAGTAATATTTTGATTTATGAACTTGAATTTCGTTAAGATTTAATAATGTGATTGATGTTTTTATAATATAATTGGATTGGTCGGTTGGACTGAAAACCAACTAATACACTGGTCCAAATAAAAAGGTTGAACCGATTGAATTAGAAATTGCTGAAAACAGATAAAAATCGAAATTTGGGACAAAAACCAATAATTAAATAGGTTGAACAGGTTTACTAATTTTTTGTTTTTATAAATTTTTAATTATTTATTTAATTATTGTTGTTCTAATAGTTGCATCTTTCAAACCAATTGAATCGAGAACCAATGGTCTGATTAGTTCAACCACTAGTTCTGTGATTAGAATATTGTATATGGACACTCTAAGATTCTGCCATGTCATCACCTAAATATATATATATATATTAATTTTCAAGTGAGGATGAGGCATAATTTTAAAGTGTCACGTTATCAAATTTTTATATTTTTCAAGTTCAATGATCAAAATGAATTTAATTATCAAGTTCGCGGATTAAAAAAAATACAAGTATCAAAGTGAACTTAATTGCCAAAATCAGAATAAAAAATTATATTATCCCTGAAATGGTTTTAATCCTAAAATTAAAACACTTCATGAGATTATTGTATTTATATCAAATAATTATCCCAAAATTATATTGAAAATGTATTATATATAAATCTTAATTATTTTTCCATTTTAACTGAATTTTTTGAATTTAAATTTTCGTTCATCTTTCTTGTTTCCCATATCGTTATGTTCTTCCCGAGCAAATATTTTCGTAAAAGCATGATATTGATATTCATAACATATACCATTTTGGGTAATTAATGTCATGGCTACTTTAATGGGAATCTCTCATTGCAAAGACAATATAAGCTGTTCTGTTTATGACTTGTGGAGAAGAAGAGGAAAGCTAAACAACTCAACTCTTTCTAAAAGCATGATATTGATATTCATTTCTTCAGTAAAAGCATGATATTGATATTCATAACATATACCATCTATAAATAGTGCCCCGACTGGTGACTCAGTATATGTCCTAAACAACTCAACCTCTTTCTAAGAACATGATGGCAGTACTGTTTGTATATCTTGGATTTATGGTTTTTGGAATAATTTCTCTTCGTTTTCTCTATCGTTTCATAGACAACAATGGCCTCCCTCGAAACTGGCCATTTGTTGGGATGATTCCCACGTTACTTCTCAACATCCATCGCCCTCATGACAAAGTTGCCCAAGTCCTCAGACGAAGCAATGGTACCTTCTTTTATAGAGGACTTTGGTTTACTAACACCAGCTTCTTAGGCACCTCCGATCCTGAGAATGTGCGTTACGTATTGAGCTCCAACAGTTATGTTTATTTGAAAGGTCCTGAATGGCTGAAACAGTTTGATATCTTCGGCGAAGCACTTTTCAATTCCGACGGTGAGGCATGGAAATGTCACCGCAGAGTTTTCCATGCTTTCTTGAATCACCCTCAGTTCCGGCAATCACTTTCAAAGGTTCCGGCAGAGTTTATAAGTTAGTCTCTTTACTTTAATATTTCAAAATTTTATCATCATACTTTAAATCTGATAAGTTAGCCTAATTGATAACGCTATTGAGCCTTATTGTTAAATTGTTGATCTAGAATTTAATAATTCAACAATTTATACGTAATTAATTAAACTAAAAATAATATTTTAACAATATATATTCAATAAACTAGCATAAATCAATAGTTAAAGTTGATATATTTACCAACAACTAAAATAACTTTTAGTCATCCTAAAATATGATAATCAAATTCTAATACATTAAAGGGATCAAGACTAAGTTTTGATTTTAGTAAAATAAAAGAATGTAATTTATAATTAAACCAAAAAATTGAAACTTATGTAACCTAAAAACATTATGAATAAAGCCATATCAAATATTTAAGACAATAAATATTCAAATTTTAATTTGATTCACAAATTAATTATTTTACAGAAAATTAACAAATAAAATAGAAACAGCTTATGCAATGAATCAAATAAACTTAATTAACAAATCATGAATAAGACCATATGCACAAATTGTGTTAGCGTTGCACATATGGGCCGAGCTGGGACGGACTTATGTAGTGATATTAGCATATTTTATGATTGTCCAAGCCAGATTTGGCTCGAAATATTAACCTCAAGTTTTGTCAAGCTCGTCCATATTTGACCCAATCCTATTTTAGGCCTATCCATATTGTATTTTTAATTCTTTTTTAAAAATATATATTGTTTTTAATTTAATATTTTCTTTTATTATTTTTTGGTTAATTTCTTTATTAAATTTTAAACATATCCTTTAATGTTTACATTATAATATTATATATTTAATTTAATTTCATAAAAATTACATACTATATAAATAAATATGATAAAGTAGAATGAGTGTGGCTCGGACCTTTTAACATTGAAGTCCAAATCCGACTCATTTTGGTCAAGCCTAATATTTTTCCCAAATTCATTTTCCTAGCCTCATTTTTTTGATTGAGTAGTTTGATCCTTGAACAAGTTTATTTCCAAAAAAGTCCATGAAAAGCACATAATTAGCAACTAGAATTTATCACACATGTTAAAGTATAATATTATATATATTTAAATTTTTTTAAAAATATTTCATAGATAAACTCTACATTTTAAGAAATAATCAATTCTGTTTGAAGTGAACTGGAAACCAACTGGGATACCATTCCAGAGAGTGGCTTTGAAGCAGTTAGATAGAGAATCGATACAGACTGATTGAACCAACTAAAACCGATGAGCTAGGTTTTTATTTTTATTTTTAAATTTTAATAATTTTATAATCGAGATCGATTAAACCGATCAAACTAGTAAATTGGTGGCCTGATTGATTCGACCACTAATCTAGTTTAAAAAGTATTGAAAATAATAATATTTTAAAAAAAATTGTGATTAAGGTTGAATATTTGCCACTAAAACCTATAAAAAAATAAGGTTAATAAATTACATGTTTAAATGGAAAATATTTTTATATTAATTAATTATGAGAAGTCAACATTTTTTTATGGGAAGTGTGCTTATATTAATTATATAATGGAAAATGGGTTTAATTCATAATTTTCGTGAAGGAAACTATTGTGCTGATGCTCTTGCTCCAATGGGAAGTAATCCTAGATTGCTTTCAAATTTCAATTCTAAGGACTCTATTAATGACTATGTTTGTCGTTTTGATATGCCAAACTTTATGGCTAACCATGTAAAAGCTGATAAGGCTAGACCTCCTATGTATTGTACTCTATCTTTATATTAATTACATAATGACAGAGAAATATTGGAGAGAAAATTACAAATTCTATCATTAAGACAAATTTTGGACATCTTTTTATAAAATGAATATTCATATTATTAATTAGTTGCGTTTGTTGTTTCGTTATATTTTTTAAAATTTTCTTTTATAAATTTTGAAATTTAAAAAAAAAATTATTGAACCGAAATGGGTCGCGGATAAATCAGTTATTTTTGCGCTGATGCTGTTGCTTGAATGGGAAGTAATCCTAGTTTGCTTTCAAATTTCAATTCTAGGAACTCTACTATGTTTGTCATTTTGATATGCCAAACTTTATGGCTAGCTAAGTAAAAGCCGATAAAGCTAGAGCTCCTATGCATTGTACAATTTTCTTTTTCTTTTATACTTATGAATGCATTTTCCTTTTAGAAAAAAAAAGTTTGTTTACATTAATTATATAATGATAGAGAAAATATGGAGAAAAATTACAAATTTTATCATTAAGGGTATGCAAGTAATTTTATAGGTTCTGGACAAATTTTGGACATATAACTCTTATTTATAAAATGAATGATTATATTATTATATATGTCATATTTTTTAGATTTTATTTTTTATGAAATTTGAAATTTTTTGTAATTTTTATTGAACCGAAATGGGTCGCGGGTAAATCACTTATTGTTGCGGTGATGCTCTTGCTTGAATGGGAAGTAATCCTAGTTTGCTTTCAAACTTCAATTCTAGGGGCTCTGCTAATGACTATGTTTGTCATTTTGATATGCCAAACTTTATGGCTAGCTATGTAAAAGCTGGTAAGGCTAGGCCTCCTACGTATTGTACTGTTTTTTAACTTATGAATGCATGTTCCTTTTTAGAAAAAGAAATGTACGTTTATATTAATTGCATAATGATAGAGAAAAAATTACAAATTCTATCAATAAGGGTATCCATGTAATTTTATAGGTTCTGGACAAATGTTGGACATATAATACCTCCATTATTATTTATTTGAGTTTGCTGTTTCGTCTTATTTTTTAAATTTTATTTTTTATGAATTTTGAAGTTTTTTTTTTAATTTTTTTATTGAACCGAAATAGGTCACGAGTAATCACTTATTTTTTTGCTGATGGTAACCTTTTGTTTATTCATAATAGGCGGACTAAGGTTGAGGTCGTTCAATAGATTACGACTACTTTTGAACAAGCATCTGACCAAAAGGTGAATGTGGATAACTTGGTGGTGTATTTCATCCCAAATACTAGCCACAAGAATAGGGCATTGCTTGCAGGTTTGTTGGGTATGCAAGTGCTTGACTTACCTGAGTCATATCTGGGGCTTCCTTTCTTGGTGGGTTGTAATAAAATGTCAGCATTTTAGAGTATACTGTGCAAAGTGAATAAGTGCATACAAAGCAGGTCTAAGCTGTAACACCCTCTATACCTGGCCCAATCTTCAAGTTCAAGTATTGAATGTCACAATTAAACCATATTACTTACTTGCCTTTTTAACTTGTTTTATTTATAGACTTAGATAATATTGAATTGTAAACTCATATTTATTATGCAACTTTATTCTAAATCCTTTATCAACAACATGCTTCAAAATTTAACTTCAAATAAATTCTCTATTATAAAAGTACTAAAGTTTTTACAATCATTTTGCCATACTTGGCCCATATATTTACACTTACTATGACTTTAGACTTAATTTGGAACAATACACTTATCCTACCCCTCAGGCATAGCCTCTACAGATGCCATTCTATATACATGATACAACTACCACCATTCGCATAGAATTGGTGATGTCTGGCTTGGTCCCTCCATATAATCCTCAAGTTATCCCTTGACCCTACATTCAAGGTAAAAACACAAATAAGTTTAAAAAAAAAAAACTTAGTGAGAATCTATATAACAGTTTTGGTAACTGACTTTTAGAGTCTCGGACATCAAAGAAAGCTAATGCATAGAATTAAACTCCCTGAGTTTCATAAGATGTAACACCCCAAACTCGACCTAGAAGTTATAACCGAATCTGGAAAAATTACATCAACTCACTTGGAAAACTGATTTCAGCAAGTACTAAGCAAATACGACTTTTGCAAACAATCATTAGAAAGGTATTTGTTCGCTTCCAGAAACCACTTAAGAAGTTACTTAATTTGCAGCGGAAAAACCCTTTTTAGAGTTTTAGTTTTTAAAATTGAAATCCATTTTGTTGACTTAAGTGATTTTGTAGTCTTGCGTTAGAAAATATCAAATTTTTGACAAATTAAACAAAATCCAATGAGTTCAGAAATAGATTACAACCCAAAAGATTAAAATAAATAATTACAAAATTCACCATATTTTCATTAAGTGCAAAAACAATCCGAGCCTTCACACGTCGTCTGGTCCTAAGTCAGAGAAGTGAGCTATGAAATTCGGTGCATAACTAAAATCAAACAAAGATCAGACAAAACACAATATACAATTTAGAGTAACGCAGAGAATTTCATTACAATCATATAACCAGAGCAAAATAAATCAGAGTATCACAAAGATTTTCATAACGATCGTACAACAGAATAGAAGATGTATGATTATGCCAATGTGGTGTTTTTTAGAAAATTAGAATGTAGATTTATCAGAAAACATCCTACCCAACTCTGCTACACACTAAAATAGAGTTCCCCAAAACTCATCCAACCAAATCACACCAACAGATAATTGTAAACAGTACCACCGGAATTGCAGTTAAAATTGCCAGATCAGATATATGTGGTTAAACCACTATGTTGCAGCCAAGCTGCCAGAGAAGATGTATGTGGTCTATCCACCATAATTGCTGACAAGCTACTAGAGAGAATTGTGGATAAACCATAAGATATTGCAGATCATTAAACTGCTAGAAATTTCCTCCTTCTAAATCATCCCGAACCCCATGCAATGAGTCATGGCATGTATATCCAGAATTAGAATGATAAGTATTTAGGACATACTGTCATACAATAACATAACAGAAGGCATGGAAATCCACGCTTTGAAGAATAGATTAATCAAATATTAATGAATCATAACAGATTTGCTATAAAGTCACATGCATGGTTACATATTAGAATCAGTGTCAAACACAACAACTTATTCGGATGTCACACGTTCACAACCAGCAAGGTAACACAGAAACAAACCATAAAAATTAATAGAACATAGATCATACCTGCATAAATCACATACGTAAATTAATAGAACACATATCATACCTACATAAATCACATACCTTAAACACGTCCTAAAAAAAGCATATTATATGCTAATAGATCATACTTACTTAGCTTATATCATATTAGACATATGTACAGATAACGGATTATTCATCAACAGATCATCAAAAATTAAGTTTTATAGTTTGTTTCAGATCATACGGACCCGACAGAAGGCCTACGTTTGATTCGAACGACGTTTACAGTCCTAGGGAAAAATTATGATTTTTGGCACATACATTCGAGTAGATTCCCACGGCCTACATGGCTGGCTCGTATGGCCCACACGACCTGGCACACACCCCTATAGCTCAAGTCAGAAAGTTACACAATCTAGACACACGTTCGTGTCATTCGCCCGTGTGACTCACAATCAAAAGTCTTACACACGGCCTGGACACACGCCCGTGTCACAAGCCCATTTGACCCAAGTTAGAAAGTTACACAACCTAGCACACAGCCATGTGGCTCACACGACCTACCACTCGGCTTGGCACATGGCCATGTGGCATTGACAACTATGGATTTCGGCTTCCGCCATTCGTAAAAAATTTAGTTTTCATTACACACCTAATACGGTTTTGACATGAAGCAACAAAGGTGGTCTTGAAACCTAAAAACGACATTCAAACGTCCAATCAGACGATTTATTCGAATCAAATCACTAAAATAACATCTAAAACTAAAGTTACGTCAAAGAAATTTTGACACAAAACCCCAAATCAAAACTTACGGGCAAACGAATCAACCAACACATAATTCTTAAATCGTTGGAGGGATGTAAATCTCGAGATCTTCCTTAACAAAGATTTACGCAAGTCAAAAATTTACACCACACAAAAAAGAATCTAATTTTTTCCATCAACAAACTTAAACAAAACTTAACAAATAACACTTACGCAGTTCAATTAAAAGATCGACGACACAATGGAACTTAGAGAAATAGATTCAAAACGATTCAAGCAGTAAACTAAGGGTGGAAGAAGATCACAACCAAAAAGAAAAGATGAAGAAACGATAGAGAGAAAAAATAGAAGAGGAACGTGAAAAAAGGAAGTTTATGGGAAATTTTAATTAATTTAAGAAAATAAAAACTAACTCACAAGACAGTATAATAAAAAAGAGGAAAAAAATATTTTCTTATTACTTTCGTAGGGACTTGAACACAAGACCAAAGAGTATACAGAAGCTTTAACCACTAAACCACTAAGCTCATCGTTATCCTCAATCAAGCAAAAATAATATAGAAGCCAAATACTCAAGAATAAGGGTTTAGACAAAAGTAATAAAATTTCAAAAGAAAGGGTTCGAACCTAAAATATTGCACACACAAACACAACACCTATCTACTAAATCAAATTGATTCACTTGTCAAAATTTCACCATCTTAACTCAAACTTAGGACGTAACCACTCTGGGTTTCACTAACCTAATTTCTTCTAACCTGATTTTTGGGATGTTACATAAGAGATCCTACAGTTTGATTGGCACAGATGAATCTAATTTATTCGTCTTGAATGGAATATTTTTGGACATATCAACCCAATTTAGATGTATTTTGTGCTCTTGTTGTCACCCCTTTCTGAGACTCGAATGCGTTTGGCTCTATCTCAGACTTCCATTCTTCCCTTCTGGTTAGACTCATCAAAAGATAACCTTGTAAACAAATATGCGGGTTGGTGAATTACCTTTGGTGGACTTGCAGATATCTTGCCACAAAGTCGAATTCTTATCATGACCCCTTCATTCCACATTGGACTCAATACCGAATTATTGTGTTACTCTGCTATTACCTTGTAACTTGTTTGTGCATATACCCTTCTAAAGGAAATCTTGTTTACTTACATCGTTGCATATGACCTTTAGAATACAAGCTTTGGTTGATAGTTTAAGCTCCACTTTTTCTCCTGAAACCATACTTGTAAGATCAAACCTTGCTTTGATACCAGTTTGTTAAGGATCGACCCGTATAAACAATCAAATAGAAAAGATCGAACACAAATTTTTCGTGGAAAACTCCTCCGAAGAGGATAAAAAACCACGGGCAATGTAGGCTTCGACTTTTCAATAGATGAATAAAAAAACGAGATTAGAATATAGAGAAAATAAATCTAAATGTACTAAACATAAAAAACCTAACCCCCAAAAATAAAACCCTAACTCTCATAGAGTTCTCTCAAAAGGGATACAAATTTCTCTCCATAATTACCACAAAAAATCTCACTAAAAACTCATCTGCAACTATATAACACTCATAACCAGTCTCTATTGTCGATTTAAAGTTGCAAAGCATTACGATACAAATCGAAACATTTAATTTGAAATAGAAACAATTAAGCAATTTAATTGATATCATTCAATAGTTCATTTTAATTAAGGTAAAAATGCACTTACAGGTTTTAAATTGAGCTTGTGGGACCCTAACTTAGGGATTATTTTGAAACAAATCAGAAAAGTTTGGAAAAATTAAAAAATTTTGGAAATAGGGTTCACACGGTTGTGTGGGTATTCGAAGTATGGTCACACAGTCGAGTCGCAGGCCGTGTGCTAGACCATTGTGCATTCGAAATTTGGTCACACGGCCGTGTCGCCAGGCTGTGTAACTGTAATATCCCGAATTAAGGCCTAATCGGAATAGTGGTTTCGTGACCACAAATCCAAGATAAAAATAATTATTTTAAAATTATTTTGAGGTTTATGATATGATTTCATGATTGTGTGAAAATTTCGTGATGAAATTCTATGCATAAAGTGCTTAAGTTGAGATTAGGGACTAAATCGAATAAGTTGCAAAACTTGCATTCTAGAAGTTTTTAGTATGAAATTGCTTTGAAATATTAATTAGGAAGTCTTAAATGGTAATTTGACCAATTTTAAGTTCATGGACAATATTAGGACATGGAAGGAATTTTTGGAAAGTTTAGTAGTAAGGGCATTTTGGTCATTTAGATATTAAATGAAATAAAAATAGGAAAAATAACCCAAAATGATCATCTTCTCCATATTGTTCTGCCGATTTTTTCTCTCCTCCATAGCTGGGGTTTCTTCAACTTTCAAACTTCATAGTAAGTGATTTCAAGCCCCGTTTTTAATAATTTTTATGTTTTTGAAATCCCGGTAGCTCGATTTAGCTTATGTTAACAATAATTCAACCTATGGTTCATATTTGGAAAAATACCCATAGGTGAAATTTGTGTATTTTGGTGTTTTATGACAGAATATGACATTTTAAATTTTGCTAGACAACTTGTGCTACTCGGTTTTGAGTGAAAACGAGTAAAAAGGCTTAATCGGTAAAAAATATTTAGTAGTCATAAATACATGTTAGAGTGAGAATTTGATGTTGCCATAGAAGGTAAAAATGATCAGCATGTCATAAAACATAATAATAAGGGATGAAGTTTAATTCCCAAGCCTAGGGGCAAATGTGTAATTATGCAAAAGTTTAGGGGCAAAATGGTAATTTTTCCAAAGTTTGTATTAAGGACTGTTTTAATGAATGTATGTATTAAATAAGATTAATTTGGTATTATAGATCAAGAGAAACGAGATTCAAGTCGTGATCGAGGGAAAAACAAAGTTTACGAGGAATAGGCTCGATTGTTAAAAATTTTGTACCGAGGTAAGTTCATGTGTAAATAAGGTAGCATAATTGTTATTTTTAAGTTATTGATGTTAAATATATGATATGCTGATTTTTATCATGAAATATATGCTTTATGGTTATTTTCGAATAAAATGCAAATTAAGTGTATTATTTGTTAAATATAAAGTACTACCAAGTATTGGTTTCGGTATTTTACGGAAGATGGCAAGGAGATGTGTTCTAGGAAAATCCCGTTTGAACCTTAGGAATAGATTAGGATACAAGTGACATGTCACTAGGATGGTTGAACATCCGAACTCGTTGAGTTGAGTCCGAGTTCACTTATGGATGTGAAATGTCCGAACTCGTTGAGTTGAGTCCGAGTTCGTGAGATGTAACTAGGCATCCGAACTCGTTGAGTTGCGTCCGAGTTCACTTATGGATGCGAACGCCCGAGCTCGTTGAGTTGAATCCGAGTTCACTTATGGGCGGGTTACATGGTAGCTTGGCTACAAATGTGGCACTTATGTGCAAATTATCCATGTATCCGAGTTATATTCCGATGTGTTCAACGGGTAAAATTTCTAGTGAAATGGAAGAATACTTAAGATGCAAGTGACGTTTTGGTAAGTGTTGTGAAATGGACACTTTGGACAGGTATGTACTTAACCCTCGGGTTGAAAATAGATACAACAATGATAAGGTGGTAAGATGATGAATGATGTTTAAAAATGTGATATATGTTTTGGTGATACCATGCTAAAGTTGTTTGGTATAATTGTATGGTTATGTTACTTGTTATTTGCATATGAACTTACTAAGCATTTATGCTTACTCCCTTCTTTTCGTTCATTGTAGTTTTAACAAGCCGGCTTGAGAATTGGGATAGGTCGAAGACTCGTTCACACTATCCGAAGGCCCAAATTGGTAAAATGGCTTGTGTGTTTTGAATGTGGCATGTATGGCAAAATACTCACTTTGTGTAAATGATCTTATGATATGGCTATGGTTTGGAAAGTAAAGGTTTTGTAAATGATTAGCCATTGGAATGGCCAATCTAAGTCATATTTGATGTTATGTATGTTTAAAATGCTATTTAGTCCATGAAAATCCTTAGTAAAAAGTGAAATCTGCCATAAAACAGAATCTGACAGCAGCAGTGATGTAAATTTGAAAAATCACCAAAAATGGTAGAAATGGAATTAAATGATGAGTAAGTTATGAAATTTAATCTTAATGAATTTATTTTCATATGGATTGAACAAAACAGTTATATGAATTATATTTTATGAGATATTTGAATTTTTGTGAAACAGGGCCAGAGTGATTTCTGGATCCCCTGTTCTGACTTTAGAAATTCACCATAAATTGTACCAAAATAATTAGGTGGTGTATTTTATATTTTTAGAATCCTTATTGAGTCTAGTTTCAGGAGAAACAAACGGAATAGTTATTGAAACTCTGTACAGGGAGATATATGATTTGTAATACACAGAGGTTAGAGCAGTCGAACCCTGAAACAGGGGAGACTTTAACTAATAAACTGTACCAATTGGCCCAACCAAAAATTCTATAAAAAAATTATTAGATAGACATATGAGTCTAGTTTAAGGAAAAATTTACGGAATTGGATTTCGAGTTTCGGAACTCGAGATATGAATTTTTTAGTAACTGTGACACAGTTGGACAACTTGTCCGAATTTGTTTAAGTGCTCAAATAAGTTTAGTAATACCTCGTGCTCGACTCCGGCGACGGTTTCGGGCGTGAGGGTGTTATATTTGGTGGTATCAGAGCAGGTTTAGTCAGTTTTCAGATTAATGTGTTGTATGTACGGGTTTTGCTATACATGCCATTTATATATATTGGGATAGTGTGACGACTTCTGACCTTTTAAATGATTTTTTTTATAGTAAATGGATCCCGATCCAACTGCGGCTGATGATGTAGAGAGTAATGCACCAGCTCCGACTGAAGGGGCGGTGCCAACTGAAAATCCACCTCCTACTGTTAGTCAAGGAGGAGGAGAAGGGGCTCGGGAAGCCTTTCTCCAAATGATGAATGCTTGGTATACTGAGTTCGTTCGTACGAACCCGAATGCACAACCTCCCCCACCTCCCCTGATTCCTCAATCTGTACCCCCGATGCCTCAAGGTGTAGATCTGATGAAATTTCATAGAACTCCAGTTGCTTTATACCATTATACGAACTTACCTCGACTAACACGTTGTAAAAGTAAAGTCGATGACTAATCTAACACCTTAGCTTTTTCTCGATTCAAGTCTGATTGGTTAGTTTCTTGATCTAAATAATAATTTCATTCAATTAAATCATTCAAATAGCTTAAAACAATTAGTTCAAGCTTATAACCCATTTTATGAGAATTTATAGAACCACCCCTAATATTTTAACTTTTATGCAATTTAGTCCTTAAATCCAAAACTTGCAAATTCACCATTTTTAAAGAAAAACCCTATTAGCCGAATATCTCAGGGGTACATTACAGCCGATAATTTCCACCATTTCACATTATTATCATTGAATTTTACTATTCTCTCAAATAGGCCCTTAAACCTTAAAATCATCAAAAATCACTTAACAAAATATGTCTATTTAACAACCAAGTTTAATAATCTATCAATTAAATTCATAAACACTACAAAATCATTCATGGAAAATCCCTAGACTTTTAAAATTTTACAAATTGACCCCGAGCTAGCTAGATTAGGTTAATACAAGCTCAAAGACATAAAAATTATTAAAAACCAATCTCAAAATCTCCCACATCCATTGAAGAGAGTTTGGCCGAGCCTCACTTGCTCAAAAATGGATTTCTCACTGTTGGCGAAGAAGAAAATAAAGAATGATATGTTTTTGCTTTTTCTTTTTACTTATTACCTATTATTTACTTTATTATTATTAAAATATATCATATAATTAACAAAAGTTAGCCACCAACCGTCCACTAATTTATGTTATGGTATATTTACCATTTTAGTCCATTTATTTATCTTTCCTAACCATTTGACATCTTTAATTAATAGAAATTTAATTTTGCAATTTTACGATTTAATCTTTTTCAATTAATTAACTATCTAAATATTAAAATTTTCGGACCAAACTTCAATATACTTATATAATCTCTCCATAAATATTTAATAAAATATGTACAAGCTCATTTTATAGAAATAAGGTCTCGATACCTCATTTTCTAAAACCACTTGATTTAAGAAATTAACCATTTGAACTTGACTATACTATCAATTAAAGAAATTTATTAAAGAACAATTTCAATAATACTATACTTGAATCATAAATATTAATTAATAATATATATAAACTCACTCATCAAATTTATGGTTCCAAAACCACTGTTTTCGACATTAGTGATTGTTACAACTCTCGTTTCTTAATATAATATCAAAACCTTGTTGAAAAAAATTATAAAAATTAAAATACAGAAAAATATCTAGAAAATAAGACAAAGCAACAAACACAAATAAATAATTAAAAAAACTTTCATTCTATAAAATATAGAAAGAAAATTAAATATTTAAAGTATATTTAACTCAACCCAGTGTAATTTTAATTGATAAAAACATTAACTTAAAATACATCACCTTTTTTATGACTTATCATGTCAGTAACTACCTAATAGTGACATTGGATTTCTCATTCAAACCTGCAGGTTTATTTGACAAAAATTAGAACAATTACATTGACTTACACTTATGATTATATAAGTATAGATATGGTAAACCTTCTTAATTACCACTTTAACCCTGCAAATTCCTTAACTCCATCTCTTCTTAACCCTAACCATTAACCCCTTCTTCATCTGATAAAGCACACTGTTTTTGGGACCAATATTCTGCCCTTCCACCACATGAACATTGTAGTTATGAATGATGGCTGTTGCGGTAGCCTTCATCAAGAGAAACGACACCTCTTTCCCTGGACAAATCCTTGGCCCCGCAATGAATGCGCTAAATTTAGTTGGCGACTCTCGTTTAATCTTCCCATCTTCACCAATCCATCTTTCTGGCTTGAACGCATAGCAATCTTCTCCCCATAAGCTTTCCATCCTTCCCATTGCATGTATTCCTATTATGATTCGGGTGTTTTGATCCACCCGATGACCGCTCGGAAGATATTCCTCCTTTGTACATGTTCTGAATTCGAACGGAATCGGAGGATATAGCCTTAGGGTTTCACACAACGCTGCATGAAGATATGTTAGCTTACTCAACTCGTCGTAGTTGGATGGTATTTGTAAGCTTCCCTCCACTTGTTTCATTGATAAGTGTCTCTTTATTTCTTCTCTGATCTTGTTTTCAACCATGGGTGCCTTGGAGATGAGATAGAAGAACCAAGTAAGAGTTAAACTGTAAGTACCATCACTGGCAAGCAAAAACTGCATAAGGTTGTCTCTTATAAGACTGTCTTTTGGTGTTCGGCCTGTTATCTCATGTCCTGTCGGGTAAAAGTTCAAGAAATTGAAATCATTCTCTTCATTTGAGCCTGAGGATGCCACTGATTTGTTGGATTTGTGGCGTTGGGTCGATATAAATTGTGTTAAAAGATCATCAAAAGCCTTCCAAGCATCACTCCGTTTCTTCTCTTTCCCAATCTGAAGCCAACTCTGCAACTTCCAAAGACTGTCAGGCATTACATATCTGTAAAAAGCTGCCTCTAGAGTATCACTCATGGCTTTTTGGAATCGATTCTCAGGGAAGTCAATGGAGAGTAGGCCAGGGTTGAAGCCCACGCCCGTTATGCAACCAATGTCAAACGCATGCCTTACCAACAAATCTTGCAAGTTCACCACCATCTCTCGTCCAGAAACATATTCAAGAACTTTAACAAGCGCTTCCTCTATACGTTGATGGAGAACCATTGAAAGTGATTGCCGGAACTGAGGGTGATTCAAGAAAGCATGGAAAACTCTGCGTTGACATTTCCATTCCTCACCGTCGGAATTGAAAATTGCTTCGCCGAAGATATCAAACTGTTTCAGCCATTCAGGACCTTTCAAATAAACAGAACTGTTGGAACTCAATATATAGCGCACATTCTCAGGATCGGAGGTACCTAAGAAGCTGGAGTTAGTAAACCAAAGTCCTCTATAAAAGAAGGTACCATTGCTTCGTCTGAGGACTTGGGCAACTTTGTCATGAGGGCGATGGATGTTGAGAAGTAACGTGGGAATCATCCCAACAAATGGCCAGTTTCGAGGGAGGCCATTGTTGTCTATGAAACGATAGAGAAAACAAAGAGAAATTATTCCCAAAACCATAAATCCAAGATATACAAACAGTACTGCCATCATGTTCTTAGATAGAGTTTAAGTTGCTTAGGACATATACTTAGTCACCAGTGAGGGCACTATATATAGATTTAGCGTTTAGCCTTCCTCTTCTTCTCCACAAGTCACAATCAGAACAGTTACTGCCATTATGTTCTTAGAAAGACTTTAAGTTGCTTAGGACATATACTCAGTCACCAGTCGGGACACTATATATAGATATAGCGTTTAGCCTTACTCCTCTTCTCCACAATTCACAATCAGAACAGTCACTGCTGTTCTTAGAAAGAGTTTAAGTTGCGTAGGAGTTAGGACATATACTTAGTCACCAGTCGGGACACTATACGTAGATTTAGCATTTAGCCTTCCTCTTCTTCTCCACAAGTCACAATCAGAACAGCTGATATTGTCTTTGAAATGAGAGATTCCCATTAAAGTAGCCATGATATTAATTACCCAAAATGGTATATATTATGAATATCAATATCATGCTTTTACGAAAATATTTCCTAGGGAAGGACATAGCAAAATGGGAAACAAGAAAGTTTAACGAAAATTTAAATTAATTTTTTTTTTGAAATGTGAAAATTAAGATTTATATATAATACATTTTAAATATAATTTTAGGATAATTATTTATATAAATACAATAATTTTACCACAATTTGGTAATTAAGTTGACTTTGATACTTGTTTCTTTTTATCCGCAAACTTGACAATTAAATTCCTTTTGATCCCTAAACTTGAAAATTATAAAAGTTTGATGACTTAACACTTTGAGATTGTGCCTCATCGTCACTTAAAAATTAATATATATATTTAAGTGATAACGCGATACAATCTTAGAACGTCATATATAGTGTTCTAATCATCAAATAGGGGTTGAACTAGTCACTCCATTAGTTCCCGATTTTCAATTAGTTTAATTGATGCAACTCTAGACCAACAATAATTAAATAAATAATTAAAAATTTATAATAAAAAATAAAAAAATTAGCCGTTCATGGATCTAGATGTATTTTTTCCTAAATTCAAATTAATCATGTAGAACGAATATTTAAATAAAGGGAGGGAATAGAGAAATTGATTCGTTTTGATATCGAGTTGTGTGTGAAAATTGAAATTCCTTTGACAGTTGCGAAGATAACGTAGATTGTAATTGAAAGCTAATCTGCCACAATTCGTTGTGGCAAATTAGAATCTTTCTCACACTTAACGAGCTTATTTTTCAACATTTTTTTATGTTTTTATATCGTTTTCATTATTTAGTATCTTAAGTTTAATTTATGAAAAAAAGAAATGTTAGTCGTTCTGTTGGCTATCAGAAAATGGCATGCTTACCTGGTTGGTAGTCACTTCAAAATTAGGACTGACCACCAGAGTCTGTGTTTCTTGTTTGACCAGTTGGTTATTACCCCTTTTTAACAACGCTAGGTAGCCAAAATGTTTGGCTACAACTATGAGATCATATATAGGAAGGGCACTAACAATGTAGTGGTTGATGCTCTTTCCAAAAAACAACCACTGATGTCTTGCCAGATGCTGCAACTGACTTGTAGTTTCATTATCTTTGATCTATTGACAAGAATGCAAGAGTCCTACCAAGTTGATGCAAATCTCAGCAAAATTTTCTTGGAGATCCAACAACAGAGTTCTCAAGTCCCAAAGTACTCTTGGGGTGGCTAGTTCTTAAGGAGAAAAAGGAAATTTGTGGTAGGGAATGATGGAGACCTCAAGAAGGAATTATTTCAACATTTTCATGCTAGTGCTTTGGGAGGCCATTTAGGGGTTCATGATTCAAGGAACAGTATGGCCAACCTTTTGTATTGGAAAAGCATGTCCAAAGATATCAAAAACTATATGAGTGTTCAACATGCCAAAGATGCAAGCATGAAAATACTGTCAAACCAGGGTTGTTAGAATCGTTGCCTATCCCTAACAAGGCATGGTTAACCATCAGTATGAACTTCATCGAGAGACTCCCTAATTCGAAGGGAAATGATACAATCCTAATGGTGGCGGATCGCCTCACCAAATACAAGCATTTCCTGGACTTCTCCTACCCTTTTACTGCAATAACAGTAGCTCGTAAGTATTTGACTCATATCTACAAATTACTTGGAATGCATTGTTCCATTGTTTCAGAGCGAGGTAAAATATTCGTTAGTATTTTATAGTAGGAACTATTCAAAAGTGTAGGGACTAAATTGCACCTCTCAACTACTTATCATCCTGAAACGGATGGCCAAATTGAGGTTCTCAACCGGTGCTTAGAAGGTTACATCGGATACATGATTGGGGAAAGGCTTGATGATCGGCTACTTTGGATTCCTTTAGCTGAATGATGGTATAATTCAACCTTTCATTCAACAATCCATACCTGTTGGAACATTGGCAGCAACAACACTCTCATACAAACTTAAGAGAATTGAAAGAATTGAAACAAGCAAAAACAAGGAGGACTTGAGCTCAAGAATGACTAAAAAATTATACATTTCATTGAAAAAGTAGCTTATATGAATTACAAAGTCAATGAACAATTACCTAATAACTTAACTACTCCCACTAATGCTTAACAATTTCAAAATGTGAACCACATACACAAGTAAGCTGATATGATCAGCTATTACATCCATTACATCAAAAATCTTACTAACTTTGATTACAAGTTACAATTCAACTAAGACAAGTTACATTTGAACAAAATAAATCAAAATGGACCAAGTTGGAGCCGCTCTGCTGCTTCGCTCTAATGCAAGTCGACTTCTTGAGTCTTGGTCACATGTTGCATTGCAGCCAATGCTCAACACTCCTCCTTGGACTGTATGCAACAAATACCGATCATCTCCTTAAAGCTTCAAATCTGGATGTACCGAGTGGCTTGGTTAGAATGTCGACCAATTGATCTTGTGAACGCAATGAACAAGACCGATTTCTCTGTCTGCTCACCTCTCTAACAAAATAGAACTTAATTTTAAAGTGTTTAGTCTTGCCATGGAAGACTGGATTTTAGCTATAGCAATCGCTGATTGGTTGTCAACCATGATTTCAGAGCTTCACTTTGTTCTTTATTCAAATCGGACAATAACTTCCTAAGCCAAATGGCTTGATTCACTTCTTCTTCTTTGCAATATACTCTGCTTCACTGTGGATTGAGCAACGTTTGTTGCTTCTTTGAACTCCAACAAAATGCTCCCGAGCCAAGTGTGAAAAAATAACCCGAGGTGCTTCTCATGTCATCTGCAGAGCTGCCTTGATCACCGTCTGAATATCCCATAAGTTTAAGCTCATTTTCTTTCTTAAACATGACTCCAAGTTTCAAGGTTCCTTTAAGGTATCTAAGTACCCTTTTACTGCCTTAAAATGTGATGTGTCACAAGAAGGCATGAACCTAGACAACAAGCTAACAAAGATGCATAAGATCGAGTCTAGTAGTGTCAAATAGAGTAAACAGCCAACTAAACTTCTGTACTCCTTCTCATCAACTCTTTCTTGGTTTCCAAAGCTGGTCAGCTTCTCTCCTTGAGCCATTGGTGTGTTCACTGATTTGCAATTGGACATGCAGAACTTATCTAGGATCTTCAGGGCAAAAGCTTGCTGGCTGATGAAGATTTCTTGATCAAACTGGTTCACTTCCATGCCAAGGAAGTATGTCATGGCTCCCAAATCAGTTATATCAAATACTTCCTTCATTTGAGTCTTGAAATCATTGATCAGATCAGTTCTGCTTCCAGTCACCAGTAGATCATCTACATAAACTGAAATAATCAGCAAGGTTTCATCTTTAGTCTTCTTTACATAAAGAGTTGGTTCACTCAGACTTTTCTCGAACCCAAGTTTGCACAAATAAGTATCAACTCGATCATACCAGGCCCTAGGTGCCTGTTTCAGACCATACAAGGCTTTCTTCAGCCTATAGACTTTGTTTTCTTCTCCTGGAGCTTTAAACCCATCTGGTTGCTCTATGTAAATTTCTTCTTTCAGAAAACTATTCAAAAAAGCTGACTTGACATCCAAATGGTGAATCTTCCATTGTTTCTGTGCAGCCAAGGCAAAAAGAAGCTTGATTGTGTCAAGCCTAGCCACTGGAGCAAAAGTTTCCATGAAGTCAGTGCCATACTCTTGACTATAGCCCTTCACCACTAACCTTGCTTTATGTTTGTTTAAAGAGCCATCAAAGTTGAATTTGGCTCTAAAAACCCATTTAACACCTATGATTTTCTTCTGGTCTGGCCTATCAACCAAGTCCCATGTTTCATTCTTTTTTATCATCTCAAGTTCAGCTTCCATTGCCTTTTTCCAGCTTCTGTCCCTTGCAGCTTCTTCATAGCTTGAAGGCTCAACTATGGCTACATTACACCTATGATAGATGTCAGCAATGGTTCTGGTTCCTCTCACAGGAGGATCATCGATGTCACCACTTTCTGGTTCATTTTCAGTTGGCTCTAGGCTGATATCGAGTTGATCTTCATCAAACTGACTTGTTTCTAAATCATCCCAACTCCAAAACTTCTCTTCATTAAATCTGATGTCCCTGCTCACCAAAATCTTCTTTGTTGAAGGATCATACACCCTATAGCCCTTTTTGGTACTGCTGTAGCCAACAAATATCCCAGGGGCAGACCTTCTCTCCAGTTTTATTCTTTTTTCTGCTGGAATGAGTGCATAGCACATGCATCCAAACACCTTCAGATGGGAAATAGATGGTTTGAGCCCATACCATGCCTCAAAGGGTGTTTTGTCCTTCACAGCTCTTGTTGGTAGCTTATTCAATAGGTAAACTGAGGTGTTGACTGCTTCGCCTTGAAATTTGCTTGGAAGCTTGCTTTGAAACAATGACATCCGCCATATTCATCAACATTACTTTTTCCTTTCACAAACTCCATTTCTTTGTGGAGTATAAACAGTGGTGAGCTGATGATGAATCCCTGCATGCTCACAAAGCTTCTGAAACCTCTCAGACAAGTACTCAGTCCCATTGTCAGTTCTCAAAGCCTTGATTTTGCAGCTTGATTGGTTCTCCACTAGTGCCTTGAATTTGCTAAAGGCCTCAAACACTTGATTTGTGTTTCATGAAGTAAACCCAAAAAATCTGGTCAAATCATCAATAAACAAAGACAAAATACTTGTCATCATTCGAGAAGGGACTTCATTGGTCCACAAATATCGAATGCACCAGTTCAAGCCTTTCTCGAGCTCTCCAGGCTTGGTTAACTGGGAATGGCAATCTGGCTTGTTTACCAAACTGACAAACATCACAAACACTGTCATTTGCTTCTACTTTCGACATATCCTCTACCAAATTCTGTTTTTGTAACAAATCAAGTGATCTAAAGTTAGTATGGCCTAATCTTCTATGCCATAAACCAGCATTATCAGCCAAGCTTGCATAAGCTTTGTTTTCAAGCTGATTAACATCAAGCATGAAACATTTATCTACCATGCCTACTGTAATTATTTCTTGACCATGACAGTCCTTAATAACACATGAATCATTCTTGAAAACTAGGGAATACCCTTTTTCAACCAACTGACCAACACTCAACAGATTTTAATCAATATCAGGCACAAAGAGCACATCTGAAATGACTTTGTTACCTGAACAAGTGCTGACTAAAACACTGCCCTTGCCTTTGGCTTCAATCAGTTCACCATTGCCAATTCTGATTTTAGAGACATGGCTTCTGTCTAGATCTTTGAACAGACTTTCATCACCTGCCATGTGGTGTGAGCAGCCACTATCCACCAACCAATTACTTCTGACCTTGTTTGAAAATGAAAAACAAGAGGCTGTGAACACATGCTCCTCCTGAGCTTGAAGCTCTTCAGTAGCTTGAGCTTGAGTCTGATGCTGTTCTGGTGCCTTTGGTTTGTTTTTACAAACTTTCTCAACATGTCCAAACTGCTTGCAGCTTCTACATTGGATGTCTGGCCTGAACCAGCAAAACCTTTCAGAATGTGTGGTCTTCTTGCAGTGGACACATGGTGGAAACTTCCTCTTGCCTGAGTCTCTTTTTGACTTATCCCTCTTGTCAAGCCAAGGCTTTCTTCCTTTCTAGCTTGTGCTGGAGCTCTCTTTGGCCTTTGCTTGGAAGGCTCCTTCAGGATGGTCTTCCTGCCTGTTGGCCCTTCTCTGCTCCAATGCATAAAGGGAGTTCACCAACTCAGTCAAAGAGATGGTTGTCAAGTCCCTTGAGTCCTCGAGTGATGAGATTTTAGACTCGAATCTCTCAGGAAGTGTAGTGATAACCTTCTCAACCACTCTGCAGTCACTGAAATCCTCACCAAGCGACCTTATGCTATTAATAAGGTGGCCATGATTACATCTGAGTATTGCTTAATACTCTCGAGACTCTTTCATCTTCGAGTTTTCAAAGTCCCTCCTCAAGTTGATGACTTGTTGCTTGCCTAGTTTTATCCGACCCCATGAACTCCTCCTTCACCTTTCCCATGCTTCCTTAGGTGTCTTGCAGCCATGATCCGAGTGAAGATTACATCGACACTCCATTCTATAGGCAAGCTAAAGCTTTGTGCTTTTGGTGCTCTCCTCAAGATGTTGCCTTATCTCGAGCAATTGTGGGATTAGCCCTCAATGGAGGTGGTTCGATGTCGCTTTTCTACTACACTCCACAAGTCTTGAGCTTGAAGATAAGTCTTCATTTTAACTACCCAAATGTGGTAGTTCTCACCAATAAATGCTTTGGAGGTGGAGGTGTTGTAAGCTCATCTTGTTAAAGCAAACTTAATGACCTCGATTTCTTCCTTCTCAAGCTTATATTTTTCAACAAAGAAACCAACAAAACAGAGGCCCTCAAAGACTTAGGCTCTGAATACCATTTGTTGGAACATTGGCAGCAACAACACTCTCATACAAACTTAAGAGAATTGAAAGAATTGAAACAAGCAAAAACAAGGAGGACTTGAGCTCAAGAATGACTAAAAAATTATACATTTCATTGAAAAAGTAGCTTATATGAATTACAAAGTCAATGAACAATTACCTAATAACTTAACTACTCCCACTAATTCTTAACAATTTCAAAATGTGAACCACATACACAAGTAAGCTGATATGATCAGCTTTTACATCCATTACATCAAAAATCTTACTAACTTTGATTACAAGTTACAATTCAACTAAGACAAGTTACATTTGAACAAAAAAATCAAAATGGACCAAGTTGGAGCTGCTCTCGGTTCTGCTCTAATGCAAGTCGACTTGGTGAGTCTTTGGTCACATGTTGCATTGCAGGCCAATGCTCAACAATACCACTCCTT
The DNA here is from genome assembly GCF_025698485.1 of Gossypium arboreum. NCBI lineage: Eukaryota > Viridiplantae > Streptophyta > Magnoliopsida > Malvales > Malvaceae > Gossypium > Gossypium arboreum. The sequence goes on along the minus strand of NC_069073.1, from coordinate 3,010,686 downwards.
ATGAAGCTCTTTATGACCAAGCCCAACCTCAACACATGACATACCTTGTTGGAGCATCTTCCGTGGCTAGTGTGGACAAGAGCTTGCAATACCGAGAAGCTGCCAGGAAATTGCTTCAGTTTCACTTTAACACAAGCTCAGAACAGAATGAAGCAATTGGCAAATCGACGCAGGAGTGATAGGCAATTTCAGGTAGGGGAGTTGGTCTACCTTAAGTTGCAACTGTATCGCCAACATTCGGTCAGGAGAGTGTTGAATAAAAAATTATCTCCTAAGTATTTTGGTCCTTTTGCCATTGCAGCTAAGGTGGGATAAGTGGCATACCATTTACAGCTACCTCAGGGGACTCGTATATACCTTACATTCCATGTCTCCCAACTGAAGAAACTTGTTGGATCAATTCCAATCCAAGCTACTCTACGAGTGGTCGATGCCAATGGTGCTTTGATCAAAGAACCTATTCAAATCTTAGAACACCATATGGTTAAGAAGGGCAATCACGTTGTCACTAAAGTGTTGGCACTACAAGAAAATAGACCTTTAGCGGCGCTTATAAGGAAATACCGCTATATGTTGAGAATTAGTGACGCTTATATGAGAAACGCCGCTATAGCTTGACCATTAGCGGCGCCTTGGAGAAAACGCCGCAAAAAAATACACACAACGCCGTCGTTTTTTGTAGAGATTTAGTGGCTTTAGCGGCGCTTGCTAAAAACGCAGCTAATACTGACTTATAGCGGCGTTTTTCAAAAAATCGTCGCAAAAGATCGATCTATAGCAGCGTTTAAGAACGCCGCTAAAAGTCAATATTAGTGGCATTTTTAGAAAGCGCCGCTAAAAGTATAATTTATTTTGATTGTATATTTAAATTCTTAAAATAAAATAATGACACGTAGAATAATTTTAAAAGTAAAACATAGGAAAATATTTATTAAAAATGAAATAAATTAAAATATTATTATTTAAAATAATTTTAAAGTTTTTGGTATATGACTAATTGTTTTTATATTTATATATTAAATATTTTCTTATATAATTGTAAAAGAGATAGTATTAATTTTAAAATATTGAATTAATTATCATTATAGTTTAAGGTTTATGATTTAGGGTATATGGTTCGGGTTTAAGGTGTAGGAGTTACTAATTTAAGGGTTACAATTATGTAGTTTAAGGTATTGATTTAGGGTTTAACAGTTAGAGTTTAAGATTTAAGTGTTAGGGGTTAATGGTTTAGGGTTAAGGGTTTATGGTTTAGGGGTTAGAGTTTAATTAGATATGTGTGTATTGTGATATTTAGGGTATCAAGTTTAAGGTTTAGGATTTTAAGGCGAGATAGGGTTAGAGGTTTAGGGTTTTGATTAATTATCATTTTTAACTTATATATTAAACGATTTCTTATATAATTGTAAAAGAGATATATAATATTTATCTTAATATATTAAAATTATATATGATTATAGTTTAAATTATTAAAATTATAAACTTTATATATATTAAAAGGTTTAGGATTTAAGTGGTTTACTTGAAATTTGTTAAATTAATGATGAAATTTTATACAATCAATTGATGCTTTTTAAAAGATATGGATAGTTACTATATCTACTTAATAACATTATAAACACATAGAAACCATAGAAATTAAAATATAAGGATTAAATATTAAGCATATTTAAAAGATAAAAACTGAAAATTATCTACTTCCATAAAATGTAAAAAAAAGATTAGTATGTACCATATATCGGAAGAGATCATAAATCTTTTAAACTTTAATTAATAATATTAGGATTAAATTATAACTAATTATCATCATATTAACATTTATCATCATTAGTATTAATAATTAAAACCATTAATCTAAACAGTTAATTGAACGAAGACTTCAATTTAAATAAATTCCTCTACACTTAATTTATATAAGTGAAATTTAAACTTAAAATTTCAAAGTTATCATGCAATATAGATATATTATTAACTATTGACTATCATAAGTTAATTATTATGGCTACCAAATTATAACAAATAAAAATGAAATATAAAAATTAAGAGATTAGTGGCGTTTTTTTTTAAAAAATGCCATAAAAAAACAGTATAGTTGAAAGAAAACGGCGTCGTTTTAGTTGGATAGAGTATTAGTGGCGTTTTGAAAAACGCCGCAACAGAAGTAAAGTGTACTGGAAGCGTTGTCGTTTTAGTTGAATATATAGGGGATTAGTGGCGTTTTTATAGAAAACGCCACAAAAGACAGTTCAGTTTAAAGAAAACAGTGCCGTTTTAGTATATGAAGGTATTAGTGGCGCTTTTAAAAACGCCGCAAAATAATTAAAGTTTACTGTACACGTCGTCCTTTTAGTTGAATATATAGGGATTAGCGGTGTTTTTTAAATAAACGCCGCAAAAAACATTAGTGCTTAATAGAAACGGCGTTGTTTTGTTTGGAGATTAGCGACGCTCACCTGGAAACGCCGCAATAGATTGCTTTTAGCGGCGCTTTTCATAAGCGCCTCAAACGGTGAAATTTTATTTTCAAAACAGCGTCGTTTTCATTTCTAATGTTAAGCCCTTCTTTCATGCCCGACAGTCTCAGCCTTCTCCCCCAAAACACCAAAATAGATTTCCCCTAATCCCTTAATTTTCCCCAAAATCCCTAGGTATCTCAGTCGACCGACCACCTACTCATCGTCGTCCTCCGTCGTCTCTTTTGCTTTCCGTCGCCGTCGCTCTCCACTTTCGCAATTAGTCGGTAAATTTTGGTACCCATTTGCTGCATGATACTTGTTTCAAATGTACGGATCAGGCGTAGATGAATCAGGCTTCGAGTTTGCATTGTGTGAAGTTGTCTTCCTTTTACTAAGACTCAGTTTTATTAGGACTATGCCCCGTGCTCTATTTGTTGTTTTAAATGGGTACGAGGCTTCTAGCACCTTTAGAGAACTAGAACTCAAGTTCTGTCTTGCCTTACCCCCAATAATTGCTTCTAGTTTTTTGTTCCAAAATATATATATATATCCTGATCTAAACAAAGGCTTAAATTCCTACTTATGAAGTTGGTAGACTATGACAATGTTTCTGCCTAAAATATCAGAGCGAGTTCATTACCTATAGGCAAGTGAAGATTTAGTATGACAATTTATGTTTATTGAACAGAAATTTTTGCAACATGCATATGTTAAGAAGCAAGATGGAAGGGCAGAAATTATAACTATTACTAAGTGAGGATAGATTTATTCAATAGGCTGAATTTGATTTGAGATAGTGAATGTTATTAGTTTGATGAAATCAGTAAGAGAGTGGACAAAGTATTACTTAAGAATATAACTCTAATAAATGGGAATTACTTAGTCTTACAAGTAGAGAATTTGAAGAAGAGAAAAAGTAATTAGTAGGGGACAAAAATGTTTATTTGGAAATTCTAGTTAAATATTTTGCCATCCTATTTTCGGTTTTGTATATCATATGAATCTTATGGTTTGGGAGTGATAATTATATCTGTATTGGTTTTTCCTTGTTTCTTTGATTTTGTTCTTGTGTGCTTGACTGATGAAGCTCCAACACGTAAGAAGTCAAAAATGAAAATGGAATGAATTACATATGAAGATGAATGCTGCAGACTGCGAATGTATATCTAAAAAACCATTAATAGATTATTTGTTTTGTTGGTTGTTGTGAGTGAATAACTGTGAGTTTGAAAAGATAGGGAGTTATAATAATAATGATCTCACTCACTTTTCATTGCCATAAAAGGTGATGGAAGCTTTTATTATTATTATTAACAATGTTGAGTTTTAGGGCTCATTTGGTGCCTTTTGATGGGGTGTGCTGGTGGATTTGTGTGTATATATTTTGGTTAAAACTTTGAAGTTAATGGTGTAATTGGGTGCTTTCTTTTTGGATACCGAAATATTGAGGAAGTTAAAATTATATAGTATTGTGATTTTGCACTTTATTCAGTTCTTTTAAGGCCATCTCTCTTGCTCTTGCCCTTCAAATAACACCCATTACGTGGTTTGATTTTTTTATTCATAATGTCTATCTTTTCTTCACGACTCCAGTAGCCCGGTAATAGAGGGTTTTAATAGAAATCTAAATTTCAAAGTTGAAATGGTGCATGGCATTGTCATGCTAAGAATGCTTCTGTGATTATAATAATAGTGGAATAGTGGAATAGTGTAATTGCGTATAGTGTAATAGTGGAATAGTGGAATTTTTTGATTGGGCAGTATCGGACCAGCAATAGGAAAAAGAGCCGAAGCTTTCAACTGCTTTATCAGTTACCACTCGAGATCTAAGAAAGAGAAAGAAAAACTACAAATACTATTCAAATACACAGAAAGGCTAGATAAGCAGAAGGTTAGTTAATCTTTTACTTTCTTTTTTTCTTTCGTTTTTTAAATTACTATTCTTGTTTATCCTTAGATTAATTTTTAATGGATCATGCTTTTAACTTATTCTGTTTATCCTTGGATTATTTTTTAAATTTGTTTATGCTGTTTATCCTCAGAGACTTGTTATGCTGTCGATGAACTGTTTGCCATTGTTTTCCTCTACAATACATAGATATAATAATACCCAATTTACAAGTGATCAAGTACTGAATGGTTATCTTTGTTATGCTATCGGCCTTGAGATTAATTACGTAAAGGGATCATTTCGCTCAATTTGCAACCTTTTAATTTGTGACTTAATATTTCTATATTTCTATCACGATTTTTATTAAATTATTAAACATTATTGAAATATTCTCATCCGTTTTATCACAAATATTATCATTATTTTATCATTTAAGTTAAACTTTTATTCAAAATAAATCATAGCTTTTAAGCATAAACTTGTCATTACCAAAGGAACAATGTTTACTTAAATTAATAAATGCAAATTAAAAGAAAGACTTAACAAGTTTAATGTCATTAATTTAAATATTTTATTTTATTTTTATATTACCTAATTTTTAAATTAACAAATTAATAAATGCAAATTAAAAGAAAGACTTAACAAATTTAATGTCATTAATTTAAATATTTTATTTTATTTTATTTTTAAATTACCTAATTTTTAAATTAACAAATTAATAAATGCAATTTAAAAGAAAGACTTAACAATGTTCAAAATATTTTGTCTACTTTTATTTTATTTTTAAATTACCTACTTAAATTAAATTATATTTAAAGTTTTATTTTATTTTATTTTATTTTAATCACGAAAAAACTTTTGTCAAATTTTATTTTATTTTTAAATTACCTAATTAAATTAAATTGTATTTAAAATTTTATTTTATTTTATTTTATTTTATTTAGGAAAAACTTGTCTACTTTTATTTTATTTTTAAATTACCTAATTAAATTAAATTGTATTTAAAGTTTTATTTTATTTTATTTTATTTTATTTTAATCACGAAAAAACCTTTGTCTACTTTTATTTTATTTTTAAATTACCTAATTAAAGTAAATTGTATTTAAAGTTTTATTTTATTTTATTTTAATCAGGAAAAAACTTTTGTCTACTTTTATTTTATTTTTAAATTACCTAAATAAATTAAATTGTATTTAAAGTTTTATTTTATTTTATATTATTTTATTTTAATAACGAAAAACTTGTAAATAATTAACCATGTGACTCAATAAAAATAATCATAATTGAGCACACAGGATAGACATAATTCAAAATAAATAATTAACCCTAAACTTGTAAATTTATTCTAATAACCAATTCTTCACTTCCCTTGTGTTTTCCCATCAACACAATCACAATCCCATCAACATAAATATATATCATATTTTACATAATTTACATAACTTACATAATACATAAATATATATCATATTTTACATAATTTACATAATTCGGATAACTTACTTAATTTACATAATTTACATAACTTACATAATACATAAATATATATCATATAAAACTTACATAACTTAATTAGAGTTATAAATAAACAACTTACCCGTGTAATTTATTGTCAACTTTAGAATTCAAAAACTACAAAATGGATATGAGTTGGATGAAATTGTCAAGGGTAAGCAACGCCTATCGAAATGGAGTACAAACTTTTCTGAATTTTGCATTTCAAAATGCAAGCCAAGAGAATATGATTCTTTGCCCGTGTAAGAAGTGTGGCAACATCAATTGGCATATTCGTGAAGTTGTCTACGAACATCTAATTGTTGATGGCTTTATTCGGGGGTATAAAAAATGAATTTTCCATGGAGAGTGTACATCTAGTGGAACTTCTTCAACGATTAATCCGACTTATCCTGATACTGATTACCACCAGTATGTTAGACAATATGACATGGAAAGTATGTTGCGGGATACATTTAATATGCACAGTCATAGTGATCAATCGTTTCCACCTGACTTTATTGCATCTGATGATTGTAATATTGGTGGAAATGTTTTTTGCGAAATGGAAACAAGTGCACCTGATGAGGAGCCAAATGAAGAAGCGGTGAAGTTCTACAATTTACTTAATGAAATGAACGAAGAACTTTACGAGGGATCAAAATATTCGAAATTGCCCTTCTGCATTCGTTTATTTCACTTAAAATGTTTGGGAGGGTGGACTGGAAACTCTTTTACAATGCTGCTAGAGTTTCTGAGAGAGATGTTTCCTTTTGGAAAAATCCCCCAATCTTGTCAAGATATGAAGAGACTAATAAAAGATTTGGGCCTTGGGCACGATAAAATTCATAGTTGCCCAAATGACTGCATGTTGTACTGGGGTGATCAGAAGAACCAACAGTGTTGTAATGTTTGCGGTAAGTCTCGTTGGATGAATGGGAATACAGAAGATGTGAATGCGGATGAAGATGGGGCACAGTTAAGAAAGAAGCCAGTCAAGGTTTTGCGATATTTTTCCCTAATACCAAGACTTCAAAGGCTTTTCATGTCGTCAAAGACGGCCGAATCTATGAGGTGGCATAATGATCAACAGACCGATGATGGATTATTAAGACATCCTGCGGATTCTTTAGCTTGGAAATCATTTGATAGTAAATTTCCAAGCTTTGCAAGCAATCCTCGAAATGTGAGGCTTGGGCTAGTAGCTGACGGCTTTAATCCATTTAAAATCATGAGTACTTCGTACAGTACTTGGCCTGTAGTGCTTGTTCCTTACAATTTGCCTCCATGGATTTGTATGAAGCAATCTTCGATTATTTTATCAATGATTATTCCTGGAGAGAAAGGTCCCGGAAATGATATTGACATCTATTTGCAGCCACTTATTAAAGAGTTAAAACAATTATGGTCTGGTGTTGAGACATATGATGTATTAAGAAATGAGAACTTTAATTTACGTATAGCTTTATTGTGGACAATTAATGATTTTCTGGCTTATGCTAATTTATCAGGTTGGAGTACTAAAGGACGTTATGCTTGTCCTTGTTGTGCTGCGCAAACTTGTTCGAAGTGGTTGTACAATAGGAAGAAGTTCTCTTACATGGGCTATCATCGGTGGTTAGATGGAAATCATAAATTTAAATTTAAGAGGACTCTATTTAACGGTACTGAAGAGTACAGAGGAGCTCCTGAGCAGACCGTTGGATCTGAAATCTTGTTTATGTTAAAAGATATCAACTTTAGTTATGGGAAGATGAATCAATCACCTAACATACAAACAAAGAGAAGATCGAGGGATGAATCTGATGATGAATCTGACGAAGAGGATGATCTTAATGAGGCGGACTTGTGGAAAAAAAAGAGTATTTTTTTTGAGTTGCCTTATTGGGAGCACAACATTTTACGCCACAATCTTGATGTCATGCATATTAAGAAGAATGTTTACGAGAACATAATTGGGACAATTTTGAATGTCGATGAAAAATCAAAAGACAATCTTCAGAGTCGACTTGATTTAGTTGACATGAGAATTCAGCGTGATCTTCATCCTCAAGTACTTCCGAATGGGAAGTATCGATTGTCGCCTTCTATTTTTTCGATGTCAAAGGAAGAGAAAGAAGTGTTCTGCATGGTGTTGAAGGATATAAAGGTCCCAGATGCGTATACATCAAATATATCTCGATGTGTGAGTCTTAAAGATCGAAGATTATATTCATTAAAATCACATGATTACCACATTTTGATTGAAGATTTACTCCCAGTTGCCTTACGGTGTTGTATGTCAAAAAATGTGACGTCATATATAATTCAACTATCCAATATAATGAAAGCTATTTGTGGTAAAGGTTTGGATGTTGAAGAACTTGAGAAAGTATAGGATCGAGCTGCTTTGACTTTATGCAATTTGGAGAAGATCTTTCCACCTTCTTTCTTCACTATTATGGTGCACTTGGTAATCCATCTACCTCATGAAGCAATACTTGGTGGACTGGTTTTTTATCGATGGATGTATCCTATAGAAAGGTGCTAATTTATTTGTCAAGTATTCATTCATTCACCTCTATACATTTAGTTACAGCTTTTGATAAATATTGTATATCGTGTTTAGGTTCCTAAGCAAATTGAAGTCGTATTGTCGCAATAAGCGTTATCCAGAAGGATCAATTGCTGAAGGCTACTTGGCAGAAGAATGCATGACCTTCTATTCTAGATATTTAGAAGATGTTGAAACACGATTGAATAGACCTAGTAGAAATGCTGGGCTCAATGATCATAACTTGGCCGAAACTTATTTATTCCAAAGTTATGGAGAACCAATCGGCAAAGTTGAAATTGCAGAATTAGATGATATATCATGGATACAAGCACATCGATATGTACTTTTTCACCACGATTCAATTGAACCGTTACGCAAGTAAGTTCTAAAATTTCCTCACATATTCATCGTTTTGATTTGTTTATCTTCTAACCAATTAAACTTGTTTTTAACATAGTGAGTACAAACAAATTTTGAGATCTCGTGCACGCTCTCGAAGATTACAACATCGAGAGATTAATAAGTTATTCACAGAATCTTTTCATGAATGGTTAAGTTAAACGGTATGTAACTGAAGTTAATAAGTTACATATAACCGCGAAATTTAGTTAATCAAATAAGAATGTTTTTACATAATACATTTATAATTACTCAATTTACTTTCGATTCAATAGGTTTGGAGTGGGAAGGACGTCAATGACGAAGTTAAATGGCTTTCACAAGGTCCGAACAGAGTAATAAAAAGATATAGTGCCTTCCTCATCAATGGATACAGATTTCATACAAAATATCGCGAGAGAATGAGGAGAACTCAAAATTGTGGAATTGTTGTTAATTCTTCAATTACAAGTTATGCTACTGCTAGAGACAGTAATCCGATTGAGGGTAATGTGGAGTATTACGGACTTCTTACTGACATTATTGAGTTGGATTACTATGGCAGATGAAAAGTTGTCTTATTTCGTTGTGATTGGGCTGATGCTAATATTGCTCGTGGAATTAAAAAATATCAATTTGGTTTTACAATAGTTAATTTCTCTTGCTTGATTCACACTGGACAACAATTAATGGACAAGCCATCTGTATTTTCCTCTCAAGTGAAACAAGTTTTTTATTCGAAAGATCCAACTGATGAAGGTTGGTATGTTGTACTCCGAAACACCCCTAGAGACTTGTTTGACATGGGTAATGGAAGTAGAGATGACATCGTCGAAAGATCAGAAACATTACCTTTTCCAGAACAAAACTTAGATGAAAATATCCCTAGTACTAGTACACAACATCAATAGGTTCGACATGATGTGGATGAAGATATTTACGAATAAGATTTTACGATTTTTTAATTATATGTAATATTATAATTTTAATCTTGGTCATGTTATATAATTTAACTATTTTACATGTACTATTATTGTTGTAATTTGTTACTAAAATTTCAATCATTTTATGTGTATTGCAGGAAAAATGCGTAGAAGAAGATTACGAGATTTAAGTATTGTCCAGAATACTCCAAATTCAGAAGAAGCAAATAGTGAACAGCAGACAGTTGTTGGATCTTCGAATGTGCCGGAGACACTTGACAAGCATGCAGAAATTCAAAGTAATGTTAAGTTTATTTTACATGTGTGTTGACTTTTATTATTGATTTATTTTTCAATTTTAATATAATAATAATATATCGTTTTCCAGCTGAAAGTGGTAGGACGCGCAGAGGTTAAGGACGTACGCTACTTAAAGATTTATACGAATTAAATCCTGTCGAGCGTGTCAAAGTAAGTAGAAACAGTCATGGTCAGCCTGTTGGATCTAAAGCTCGACTTTTAGCAGGCTATTTGGGCATTATAGCACAAAATGCTAATATGTTGCCCATCAACTACGAATCATGGCATCACATTCCTGATAGCAACAAAAATCAGGCTCTCGATAATATTAAGGTAACAAAACGTTAAAGTAATTTATAATACTTCGGTTTAACTTTCATTTATATTTACATTCTAAACTTGTGTTTTTTTAGGAGAGATTTGCTTTAGAGGTCTCCGATGACTATATCAAGAAGGCATTGGGCAAAAAATGGAGAGACCATAAAAGCACTTTGAAAAAACTATATTTTAAGAAAGACATAAGCCTAGAGGAAAAATTGAGAAATGTCTCACCGGGAATGCTGAGGTACCAATGGGAAGATGCGGTTAGATTCTAGAATTCAAAGAAAGGAGAGGTATTACGCATTTCCAAACTCTTATATATAGTGTTTACTATATACGTAATAATAATTTCATTATGTAGGACCGTGAGCGAGTTGGAACAAGTAGTAGGCAAAAACAAAAATTCACGCACACGGCAAGGTCGAAAAGTTTTACTTCTGTAGCTGAGGCCGAGGTATTATGAATTTATTAATTCTGTCAAATATTAATGACTTTCTACTATTAAATAATATTTTTACTACTATATTGTAGGAAGTCTCGTCAGGTCAAAAAGTTGGTCACCTTTAGCTTTTTGAGATTACGCATAGGAAGAAAGATGGATCTCCTATGACATCCGAAGCTGGAGAAATTATGGTATATTTACTTAATAAAATTTGATTTATTATAAATATTTATAATGTTTAGTTATAATGGTTTAATTCGTCGTTAGTAGTTTTAAATAATGTTAAGTTATGTTGCATTCCTTTTTATTATATATTTCGTTTCTAATTTTATTATATATTTCGTTTCTAACTCTTTAATTAATTTATTAGGAGAAACTAAAGGAGAAGAAGGCAGAGTACAAAGCGATTGCTTCGACTGATAGTTCTGTTAATCTTGAGAACATTGATAACAGAATTATCACTGAAGTTTTGGGTCCTGAAAGGTACGGTCGGGTTCAGTTTCAAGGATCTGGTGTTACCCAGACCCAATATTTTAGATCCGGCTCCCTGCAATACATGCCTTCCGGGAGTCAAGCTCAAGCTGAAGTTCAGAGGTTAAGAGACCAGATTGCTCAGATGCAAGCGAGCACAGTTGAGCAAATTGCCGAGGTTCAAAGAAAATATGAAGAACTCCAGCAACAACTTAGAGGCAAGAAGAAGAGGCGAGGAGGCAAGAAGAAGAATAATGAGGAGGCAAAGAAGAAGAATAACGAGGGAGCCAAAGCAGCAGCGAGAGAGGCAGAGGCAGCAACGATGGCAGTAGACCAGAGCAAAAAGTACGATGAGCTCCAGCTACAGCTTCAGCAAATGATGCAGATGTTTCAGCAGTCGTAAAAGCCGCCATCTTAGACATTAGTTTTCTCCTTATAAGAACATTTTTAACATTGTCACATTTAACATTATTGTAAGAATGTTTTGAGTTATACTTAATTTATTAATTTACATCATAGATCTTTCATTAAATTTGAAGTATCATTTAGATTTAATGTTTTTTATTGTATTTTTTATGCGACATTTGCTGTTTTTGGTTAGATTTCATGCTATATTTTCTGTTTTTGGTTTGATTTAATGCAAGAAGGGTTGGATATTGGATAAAAATGAACATTTCAAATCTTCCAAAATTAGCGGTGTTTGTGAAAAAAACGCCGCTAAAAGCCATGACTTTTAGCGGCGCTTTTCCCACAAATGCCGCTAAAAGCCATGACTTTTAGCGGCACTTTTCCCACAAACACCTCTAAAAGCCATGGCTTTTAGCAGCTCTTTTCCCACAAGGCTTTTAGAGGCGCTTTTCCCACAAACGCTGCTAAAAACCACAACTTTTAGCGGCGCTTTTCCCACAAACGTCGCTAAAAATATTGGTCTTTTGTGGCATTTTTTTCAGAAAAACGCCGCTAAATTTTGCGGCATTACCTTTGGCGGTGTTTTTTGCGGCGCTTAGGAAAATGCCACTAAAAGTCTATTTTCTTGTAGTGTGGTGGAATGGGCCAACACGTTTCCAAAAGACGCAACCTGAGAGCCATTGCAACAGCTGCGTAGCAACTTTCCTCACCTTGATCCTTGATGATAAAGATCTTTTTAGAAAGGGAGTATTTGTTATAAGTAAATATAAAAATAGGAAACATGAATAACGAGGGTGAAATGTTGTGTTTAAACGTGTGTTGTATTAATGAAATGGTGCACATAGACTTATTGAAACTGTGCGTTTGGTAGGTAATGGTCACAGTTGTATGGCCTAACTAACTTTTGTAAGGACTCTCTTTCCTCTTTTAACCTGTTGTTGAGAGAGGAAATAATTATCGATTTTGCTTAATATAATTTCCTTCTTCATTCTCTACTCTCCTCAATTTCCCTTTGTCTTTTCTATCTCCTTTCTAATCTTTTTCTTGTTTGGGCCGCATCACATGGAATATTGATAGAAATTATGCGATCATTTGCAAAAGTTACAATGTTCAATCAAGATTGCAAGCAAGAATTCTTACTTTAAGTGCAATTCTTTATTTATTAGGAAACAGCATATCAAAATATGAATCGTCATTAATAAGAAAAAATGAATCAACCTGATTTTAGGAAGATCGTTAACGAATTGAAAACTTTTTCCGCTTTTAAGGACATTCAAATTATATTTTTCTAGATCCAACTTATTTATGAAAATGACAAAAAAAAAAAATCAAGGGAGTGGGCCACTTGTGCATCTAGAGCTAACATATAATTTCCATAGCCTGAAGTATTATGATACTTTAGAAGGAGGAGGAGGAGAAATCTTATGTTTAATCATGTGTGAAAATTATAAAATTATTTTTGATATTTGAGTATTAAATTAAATTATGTACTATATATATATATATTTTGTACATTACAAGTTAACGAAAGAGGATGTCATTACTAAGAATTAAACTACTTGTTTTATTGGGTTGTTGGAACTTGGCATATCATTATATAGTTAATAAACTTATTAAATTTTTATTTTATATCCGAATTATTATATTTGTCTATTGTTATGTGTATATAATGATTTTATTAAAACACATTTTATATTCATAATTAATGTTACTCAAACTTATTTTATTTTATAATTTTAACATAAAAATTCATTACTAATTACTTTGATTGCTAGTAAAATATTAATATAATTATTTAATATTTATAAATACATTTTCATAAATTGAATAATTATCATATAATTATATTTATTTCAATTATAAATTCAAGTTTTTTTAGCTTTATATTTTGAGTTGGAATTAAATTCAAGTCTTCTCAAACTTAGATTTTATCAAGCATGAGCTTTTTCCAACACAAATTTTGTTGGACTATGACCTTAAATTTTCTTTGAAGTGAACTCATATTGGATCAAATTTAGTCGTACAAGCTTTGAAGCTCATAGTTGCTTTGTTAGCTCTAAAACCGGTGGGAGGCCTAGCCTTTCCCCTCTCTTCCTTGTCTACCATTGGCATCTACCTTGTAATAAAAACTCATCTCCAAATCTCCATTTTCTCTTCCGAGTCTTACACCTTCAAGATCAAAAAAATATTGTATTGGCAAAATTACATACATTTGAATCGAAAAAAGTTCACATCCAAATCAGAATTGTTTAAACATGAGATGAGAATTGATGTTCAGATCAAGATTGTAAAGCAGAGTAGGAGAACACACTTCTTGCTTTCTTTATTCATTCACAATACAATCATCACTCTCACCTGAAGCTTTTATATTATATATAGAACCATAATGTCCTAACAAGACGGATATTCCAGCCAAACCTTCTTCCCTTCATTGTAACAGCTGAAAATGTTCATAGTTAACCAGAATTTAAACCCGGGATTAACCTAATTACTTCATACAACAACCGTTTAAGAGATAGTGTCCAACAAGGTCAGGTTCAAATTCCAACACCTACAACCCCTTCACTGAAATGTCCATAGTAAAAATAACCGGAATTTAGACCCGGGCTTAACTTAACTGATTCATACAACCAACATCTAACAAGTTCGGAGTTCAAATTCCAGTAACTACAATGCCTTCCCTTATTTCAAAGCAATGGCCTCGTTTATGCATATATTCTTTCTAAAAAAAAGTACACACAAACACACTGTTCATTCACGGTTTAAATTAATAAATGAGTGTTTCCAACAAATAACCACGCAGAACCAGTGTAGCTAAGAGCTTAAACAGATATGAATGACAGTTACCTAAGACTAAACCATATGCAGTTGGTGTCACCAAAATGATCATATCTGACTATATCTAATCAGATTATGTCAAACAGTAACATAGTATACCACTTTAATTAGACTAAAAGTCACTTATCGGCAGCGGCGAATGAAGTACAAGTGTTCCACACATGGAGAGCTCGGATACAGCTATGCGCCCTGCAATGGAGCTTAACCATCTTCTTGAAGAGTTTGTCATTTGAATGAAGAACACTATCACAAAAGTAAAATAATTACTAGAAGTTAATCCTTTGAAGGACATCATAATGTTGTTCCGACTCTTCTTTTTTCTTTAAGTACCCATGTTCAACTCATTTTAGGACATGAGTATGGTGATATAATCCTCCAAAGACCCTTAAAACACACCTGATATGGATCTTTGGAGAACCATACCCCAAAAGCTAATTGTTGAGATTAAAGAGCCTAGCTCCATATAAATCCCACAAGAAAAGCACGCACTTTCCTATGTGGCATCTATGTCCCATACCTTGCAATTGGCACATAAAAGACCATGCTCCGCAGTTTCGGCACCCACATGTGCTGGTTTTGAGCTAGCTTAATCTAGCTCCAGGAAAAAATTACAATACCTATGTCATCAACCGTACTGCACAATTGCAACTGAGAGACATGATGGCTGACTTTGATACAAATTAAAATTGACCTTTGGAGAACCACACTCCAAAAGCTAGTTGTTGAGGTTGGAGAGTTTAGGTCCATATAAACAACAGAAATCCCATACTTTCCTATATGGGATCCAATTTCCATACCTTGCAATTGGGCACATAATAACACCCTGGATACAAAAACTTTAACCTGATTTCTATGATAGCAACACTCCTTAAAATCCCTTTTAACTGACCTGAACTTTCATTTAATGTTTGAAACTTCATCAAACCTTTCCCAGAAGTCAAACCCTAATTTGAAAAAAGAAAAATACCAATACCAGCAGTAGAAAAGCATATAAATTGACCGATAGATGATATGGTCATAATTGGCCTATGATGCAACTCGACTGTGTTGGATACTAGTATGTCTATGAGAAGGGTATGTTCAGATTTTTTCTAACTTGTTCCATATATTTTGAGAATCCAAGGAAGGTCATATCCCCATACTAGACCTGTTCATGGCCAGGTTACCCACCCAAGCCCGCCCGAAATTTGAGAAGGTTTGGACAAAAATATTAGACCCGAGAAATGGGCTTAGGCAAAAAAACTAGACCCATTTAAAATAAGGGCCGGGCTCAAGCTTGAACATTCAAAGCCCGAGCCAAGCCCGACCCGTTTTTAAGTTTATAATGCTTCATATTATATTATTTTATATATCATGTAATTTATAACACAAAAAAGTAAATCTATACTAAATATATAATACTACTCTAATGTAAACATTAAAATAATATTATGACTATATAAAAAGTTCCATAAATAAAAATTATATAAAATTATTAAATATTAAATTAAAATAATATAAATATTTTAAAAAATTAAAAAAAGTATATAGGCAGGCCTAAAATGAACTTAGATTAGTCTTTTGCAAATACGGACGAGCTTGGGCAAAATTTTAAGCCCATATTTTGGGCCGGGCTGAGCTTAGGCAAACATAAAGTAAGTTAATATCATGCTTAAGCCTACTCCGGCCCGGCCCATAAACACCTCGACCCCATGCTCATACCCAGATATGTTTCAGACATGGGTACTTCAAGAAAAATGAAGACTCAAAGCAATATAGGCTAAAACAGTTAGAATTAGGAAAAGGACTTGGTTAATATAAACCAACGACTACGTAAAAGCCCTAATAATGCATCACAACCTTTGTGAATTTCATCCATTCCAAACAAATAAATACTTATAACATTGATTCACCATTAACAAATTCATTCGTTTGCCTGCTACTGAGTACAATGTTGTCTACTTACATTCTGGTAATTTGTTGAACTATGGTTCCATTAACAATGAAATTGAACCCTGGAAATAAATGCTTACCAACTGTCAAAGTTGCTCACGTATATATGCCATTGATCTTAACATAGAACCCAAAGTATCTTTTGACACTTGAAATTTTACTTCTGTTTCTCCAGAAGTTGTCTTGGTATCTTGGAGCTGAGAAATGCAAATAAACAAGCAATAAGTAAATAAAAAGAAGAAAAAAACGATTTAGACTTCCATTAAACAGACAAAACAAAATCAATCCCTTGAAGCAATAAGAAGAAGAAATCTTACTCTTCAATTCCAAGCAGTAGTGAAAAGGAAAAGAAAGATGATACTCCTAAATCTTCATACCAGTGCCACAAATTAATAGTAATGCAACTTAGACCTATGTTGCTCTGACTCTTTATTTTCCTAAAAGTATCCGAGTTTGACACTCATCTAACACATACGGGTATACAAATATGACCCTCCAAGGATTCTCCCAATATATGGATGAACTTAGAAAATCTAAACATATCTGTGTAAGATATATACACATATCCGACAATAACACCCAAGTCAAGTAACATGGGCACATGGTGCTAGACAAATCAAAATGTCAAGACGTGGCCAATGGATGGAAACTTATATAAAATAAAAGATTCATATGTTTAATTTTGTATAGATAGTAACAGATGGTAAATCAAGGGAAATATCAAGACATCAAGTATGACCATTATGGCAAAGTTTCTTACAGAGAACAAGTATATGTCACTTCTAAAGCCATTCAACCTATCTCCCCATATCTTTCTATTTTAACAGCCCTGTTCATCATGAGATCTAACAACATCTTCATCTTATTTTCTTTCTTTTCTTTTTTCCTATGTCAATAAATCTAACTTTAATAGCCAAGTTAAAATTTCTCTCCTGTGCTTCAAAAAGGAGGCATTCTAGACACTTCATAGCCATTGTTGTTTTCCAGTTCAGAGAAAAGGATGGGTTAAGATTAGTAGATGCTTACAGACTAAGTGAACAAGATGAAAAAAAACACAATTCAGTGAAGTTTAAATTTTGATCGATTAATTTCTTAAGAGATGCCCCAGTTTCCAATGAATTAATCTCCACATTAAAATCATTAGATTTGATTAATGGAAAGATTATAATTGTAAGCTTTTTATAGCAAGTTCTTAAAGAAAATTCAGCAATCAACATGGGATAATATTCACATAGAGACAAAGAGGAGATCGGAAGTCATATACAACACCAAAGACTTACTAGCTCATTAAATCTCAATAGACAAGAACTAATGAACTCTTCATATGAAAATCTCAAATCCTCAGTCCAAGTAACTGGCAACTGTTATTTTGCCCACAGGAAGAAAGAGGAACGTAAAAAGTTTCTAAGAATTGCAGTGCATTATTTCTAGCTCCAATAGAGAATGGAAGAAGAGAAGTGGCATTTGATCTCACACAAAGATAGTTGAATAGAATATGCCATTTTATGCACATAAGATGCAGACCACTTATCTCTATGTTCTACAGGTAAAGGAACCATTACATGCTTACCAGTTTTAGAGATTAAAATAAGGAAACAGGAAACTTCCTTAGTCAACTCTAGCTCATTTCAAAATAAGGACCATTACATGCTTACTGCTTACCAGTTTTATTTTCACTGTAATGCCTAATAAGTTGGGATTTTGGTTCTTTGCAAGATCAAAACTCAACCACCAAATTGCCATTCAAATGCATTCACTAGCTACAATCTTGTGTTAAAATAGAAGCAAAAAGGATTGTTACAATGAAAGTTAGATTTAGAGATTAAAATATCAAAGGGCAGTTTGGTAATAACAAGTTAGAAAATGCGGATTCTGAGAATCTGCTTTTTCAACTAGATCTAGTATTGACACATCTTCATATTTAGAATTGAAGCACACTATGCTTGATTTGAAGAAATACCAAGCACTGCAGTTAAATTCATTAAAAGCTCGTTAAATACAATATGTTCTTAAAAAGATACGTCAGTGTAGCATCTAATATCATTAAGCTAGAACACTAAGGTAATTCATACAAATAATAAATCAATACAAGCAACCAACTCATTTACATTCTTTATCTAAATGAAAATAAATTTGAAAATAAAAACAGACTAGGATATGAGGGCACATAAGCTCAAATTTTCAAACCTTCAAATTTATGACAGCAACTCGATTTAGTGGTGTTGATAGCTGTTGACTAATGTAAGCCATCGATCGCAACATTGGTTCCAGAGTAACCCTTGTGAGCCTAAACTGCACTTCTGTCTCTCCTAAAGGATTCTTGCCATAGTCATGCAGCTGCAAGAGAGGTTAAAGGAAAGTATAGCAATGGAAAGCAATCGAATCATTCATGCTACAACATTGCATGCTTTAAGAATTTGAAACATGATAGCAAATTCACTTAAGTAAAAGAACCATGAACAGTACAAAAGACTAATCAAATAAGCTGTTTGTTGTTACTTAATAACAGTTGGAGAAGCATCTAATGTATGATAGATAACTTTATCTCGAATTTACAAAGTGAAACCCAAAAGAAACCAAAAAAGAATAATGCAAACAAGACAATTAAATTGATAAAATCGTCATGAAAATAAGAGTATATGGCCACATACCTTCAAGTTTATGACAGCTACTTTTCCAGCTTCCATTGCATTTTTATTTTCTATAACCCAAGTCATGGACTTAAAACATGTGAGAACCACCTGCATCCAACAGAAAATAGAATTCTCACATATTTTCTCCAAAAAAGGTAAGCTAATGCTGCATAAAACAATAGTCCGATGCATGTATGCGTGTGCAGTGTGTCTAAGTAAATGACATAAATATAGTGTAAATAAGTAAAATGGAAATAGACTTCTTCAACACATACCGTGCTATCAGGGTGACCAGTATCACGATGAAGAGATACAGGCACCATGCTAGGTTGATTCAAGTCAGTAAGTGGGGCCCCAACATCATTAAGATTAAAATGAGGTGGTACTGCATCTTGCCATGGCCACAAAGATGGGATCATTTTGGAGACAGGAGAAGTGGTTTTCTTGCAACCATCTTCATGATTATTCCCACTATTATGAGAGCTAGGTGGTCTGACTTTAGCTACATTCTTCTTTACAGAGGCAATCTTTTTCCCAGCCTCCTTAAGAGCATTGATTGCTGCATTATATGTCTCTGGAGCCATTGCTCCTTCTTCTGCCAATTTTAAAGCTTCCTGACACAGGTTATTGAAGCGTGTGGTTAGTGTCTCAATACCTTGAGGATCAGCATGTTGCTCATCCAATCCAACCCAAGATTTGGCACTTCTAGTCCAGCGCTTTAATATGTAATGGGATGGAAGAGTAAGAACATTTGTCACAGTGAAGACTGTCAATATATGTCTACAAAGAATGCCAGAATATTCAAACATCTGACAGGTACAACTTGCTTTCATATCCGAAATATTCAGTGCAACAAAGTATGCTTTATGCTCATGTTCATATTTTGCAACCCTGTATTTACAGACTATGCCATCGCCCTCAATCTTGTTTGCAGTGTACACAAAAGTTTCAACTAGCTCCTCCTGAAACTTTGAGAAAACTTTCTTTGTGTAGAAATTTGCTGCTTGCTGTTCCATAGGTGATGGTGTTTTCGGCACTGGTGTGGTGCAGATTGTATCAAAATCTGCTTCTATTTCCTTCTCTAGAGAATGTTCTAAAGCCCTTTCGTACTGCTTAAAAAAAAGGGGTATGGTTGTCTGTTGATTTACGTACCCATTGAAAAAGGAGCTAACCCCTTGGTTTGAAGAAAGAGTACCAAAGAAAGTACCACGAAAATAAACAGGAGCCCACTGTTTACGAGCATTATATACTGCCTGAAGCCACTCATTTTTATGTAGATCATATTTATCAAGGAGAGCTCCCCATGACGACTCAAAATCCTCCGTTGTCTCAGAAAAGTTTATGCAGCTATAAAGCTCACCATAAAAGGAAGGATGAGCAAGGTAGATATGTGCCAACCTTTCTTGTCCTTCCCTCAAGATGTGCCACTTGCAAATGCAGTGGCGAGTTTCTGGAAAAACCTGTGAAACTGCTGCTTTTATTGCTCTATCTTGGTCTGTGATAATAGAAACAGGGGGTCGATCATTCATCGCAGATAACCACGTCCTAAATAGCCAAGTAAAGGAAGATTCAGACTCATCTAGAAGTAATGCACAACCAAATAACACCATCTGGCCATGATGATTTATGCCAGTGAAAGGAGCGAATGGGATCTGATACTGATTTGGTCGATACATTGTATCAAAAGTAACTGCGTCTCCAAAGTAATTGTAAGCTGTCCTTGATCTTGCATCAGCCCAGAAAACATTAGTCATCCGATTATCATCATCAAGCTGTATAGCATAATAAAAGCCAGGGTTTTCGGCCTGCATCTTTTTGAAATAATTAAGGAGATTTTGAGCATCTCTCCCCAGTGTTCTCCTTTGGCTAGAAGGTCTGAAATAGCCTGAAGGTCCCATACCCCTTCCAAGGCGATTAGGCATGACAGAGGAGGCATTCTTGATCCTCGTTGCTTCATAACAAGCATGATTTTCATCTGATGAAACATAAACATCAGCAGTGGCATCCAATGTTTCTGAAACATTCTTAGTGGCTCCAGCAAAATGCCTACGAGGTCTAAGGTAATGAACCTTACTAGGAGTAACCATAGAATGATTATGATCCTCCACAAACTTTGTTGCGATCCACTTCCCTCCATCCTTTCTCTCTATCCTAAACATGGCATTACAACTTTCAACATTTTTCCTCTTAAAAACCTCCCTTGAACATGCAAAATCCCATGTTACAATTGGCCCATCAGGCGTCGCTCGTGTAAACTGACCAACATGAGTGCTAAAACCCAACAGCCTAGCATATCCATCATAAAATGTCTTGCCTGCATCCTCCGACTCAAATTCCATCCCCAAACACGGCTTACCCCCTGCAACTCCATCATCATCCTGATTAGAAACTACCTCTATCTCTGTCAAATTTTCAATTAAATTCCAATTATTATCACCACCCTTATTAGACTCAGCATTCACACCATTGACATCATCCCCTTTCTCCCCTCCCACATCCATGTTTTCCGTGCATAAGGAAACCGATTCAGCATGTTTTTCCTTATTTTAAGCCTGGATTATACCGCCCTCCATCGGTTCAATCTATCTGTTTAGTTTACATAATGATCAATCACAACCTCACTCAAAGCAATGGCTTATCTATAAATGGTTAAAAACTCGAATTCAATTAAAAAAAAAACAAAATTAACATGAATTTAAACATAATTCAGAGGAAAAGAACAGTAATTAATATCTAAAAAGAATTGAAAGGGAGCATTGGTGAAGTCAATGCGAAATGAGCAGACCAACAAAATAACTAAGAAATGAGCTCAAAATAATAATTAAAAAGAAAGTGCAGAGGAAAGAATTATGAAATTGAGAGACGAGGGGAAACTAAAATTGGGTTTTCTTACAGAATTGAAATATTATTTGAGTCAAGAAACTTACAGTGACAGAAAGGGTCTGAAAAATGGCATTTTAGAAGTAAAGAGAGAAAAGTGGCTTTTTTCTCTACTTTGCTCTGTTCTTCCAAATTTGTGTCTCAGGATTCAGTAAACAGATTCTCTTTTAAAGAGTCAATATAGCATTTCTTAACTGGGTTAAATTTAATGAAATTGGTACTTAATTTTTCTTAAATTTTTTATTTAATTTAATTTTAAAATAAATAGTATAATGAATATTTAAGATTGTTCTCCGGTAAAAAAATTTTAATATCAACTTCACCAGCGATTTTTTTTATATTTAGAATTTAATTATTTATTTTTAGATTTAAAATATTATGTTCAATTGTTAAAACCTTTAAAAGTATTTTATTAAATTTTTGTATGATATTTTAAATAAAAAATCACTTAATAACTATATTAAAAAACAATTTAATAACAGACTTGAATTTAATAAAATATTTTAATAGTATTAATAATTAGATTTACATTTATAAATATGAAAAATATTAAAATTAATTGTAGATTTACTACATTTTAAATTTATGGTGATGGAGCATATTTTAACCTTTTACTTATAAGTTTAAATTTGAAGAAAAAGTTAAAAGGTTAGTTTAGTTTAAGTTTTTGTAGAAATATGTTTGAAAATTTTTGTTTAAGATTTAAGATTTATTCTTAGAGTGAAAAAATTTGGAAATTTAAAAATTGTAAAGTTTGAAAATTTCATTTGTGTGTGATGTGTTTGATAGAAAATAAAAAGTTTTTAATTTTTTTATAGTTAATTATTTTGTAGAGTTGAAAATTGTAAAAAAAGATAGAATTTTTAAAATGTATAATTTTGAATTAACTTACATTTATCTCTCATTTTCTCTTCTCTTATAATTTTAATTTCAAATAATTTTTTATGCATTATAATAAAAATGATTATCGCTCTTATTTCTTGTTCTCTCACTTTTAATTTCTACCGGTACACTTTTTTCTTTCAATTTTTACTCTTTTCACTTTTCCACTCAAACCAGCCACACCTAATTTTAGTATATTAGAAAGTATTATGTTGAGTCATTTATTACATAACTATTAAATGTGTTTTAAATGTTTATTAACGAGTCATGTAACACTTTTATGCCATCATAGATTTTAAATTTCACCTATGCGAGGATCAGTTTTAAATGCCATGCTTATTTTATTTTTTAAATTTATCATCGTCAATAACTAAAAGTTATAAGTAAATCTAAACAAAAGATTAAAAAAAACCTAGCCTTTAATATAATGGAAAATATCACTTTATTAGAAATTAAATCATTTGGAGAATGATTTTAACATTTAGTATGATAAAATTTATTTAATTTATTTAGAATTTAATTTTTTAGAAAATTATTTTTCTATAAATATGCCTATATGATTCCAATAAAGGTAAGAAAGTTACATTACCATGTAAATTGAAACTTCAAAAAATTAAAACATTAACCCTTATTGTAAAATAAAACTTTTGGAACAATTTTTCAATTAAAATTATAAGTTGTCAAATAAAATCTTATTAAATATTTAATTCGAATATTTGTTAGTAATAAAATTTATTGTAAAATATTTAATAAATAAATATTATAATTATATAATTTATCATTACATTCTTAGGAAAATGTGTAATGTACCAAACGTGCTAACATAAATTTTTTTTAAGATTTAATGACGTTAAATTTCTAATTTTAGCAAAATTTTCTGATTGATCTCTAAATTTTTTTTTGGTTCACACTAGTCTTAGAACTTGACAGCTTTTCTCAATACAATCCCTGAACTTGGAATTTTTAACATATGATTGTATGACACTTATTTAAGGTGATGACGCGATACAATCTTAAAATATCTATAGGGATGTAGTGTCCTTTGTGTAGTAATTACATATATGTATTTGTAATTTTTCGTGCAAATTGATTTTATAAAACTTCATCATAATCTTCGACTACACAGATCACGTTGTTTTGTCATTATATTTTATTTTTAATAAAGATTTAGATCATACAAGTGTAACAATATTGTAAATACATAAAAAGAAGAAAAGAAATAATAATAATAAAAAAAGGAAATAAACTAGAAGAAGAAGAGAAGAATGATCTTATGCATGTGAAGTACAATCATAAGCTGAAGAAACGTTATAATAGATGTGATGTCATTGATCCTATTTCACTGAAAGATATTGATGAAAGTGATGAATGAGTAATTGGAAAGATGGGTGAACACACTTCAAATGATGTGAAAGATGACTTGGTATTTCATGGTGATGAATTAAAATGGGGTTTGGTTGCAAATGCTGGCGGTGTTGGAGAAACAAGACATTCTACTAGAATGCCAATGAGATCGAAATCAAGTGCATCATCTACTCAACCTACTTTTATATTGGAGCAGAATGAGATGCAGATGATTATGATTCAAGTGAAGATGAAGATAAAGAAAAATTAGAACTAGTTTCTTATGATAATATTCAATTTCGTTTTTTATGGTATTTTATTTTACAATACATTAAGCAAATTATTAAACTATTAAACAATTTTTTATTTCATATTCGATATATTCTAACAAGAGTATAAGAATATGAATCTACACATATAAAATGATAATAATAATAATAATAACATGCTTGCATCATATAGATGTATACTCCACCCAAATCCAAGAAACAAGGGTGTGGACAGTGAATCAAATTACTAGTACTGTTCTTCTAACTACCAATAATCTCCACAAGAACAAAAGCCATTTCTAAAATGATGAAAACGCTTGTTGTCACGAATAACTATCTCTCTTTCGACTACTTTTGATATCAGCTTGGCAGCATTGTGACAATCCACACAAATACGCAAGTTCTTGTTGATTCTTAGTGTTTCACCTTTACTTGTCCTCAACAATCCAACACAAATTGCTTGTTTCTCACTATGCCCCCTCAATACTTCAATCTTCTCATCTTCAGCCAATTCATGAAGCGCAGAGTCGGTATTCGGTTTATATCCAATTTTACGTATTTTTTCCTCTAATCTTCTCCACATGTTTTGCATTTGTTTAGAGCCTGTAAATGAAGTATTTCCAGCCATAAAGCTATAAACTTTCCCTCCAAGTTCGATCCAACTACGACCGGCATCCTTTTGTAAGCCAACCTCCTTCATCTTTTGGCGCACTCTTCTTACATCGTCCCATTTCCCTGATGCTGCAAATAAATTAGAGAGTAAAACATAGTTCTCAGCTTTGTTAGGCTCCAATTCGAACAACTTTTCAGCAACTTTAGTTCCAATATCCAGTGCATTAAAAGTTTTACAGGAACTGAGTAATGAACTCCAGATCCCAGCATCTGGTTCATCAGGCATTTCATTTATAAGTCTCAAAGATTCATCTAATCGTCCTGCACGACCCAGCATGTCGACAATACATGCATAATGCTCCAGTTTTGGTGTTATGCCATGGAAATTCTGCATGTCGTTGAAATATTTCAACCCCTCTTCTACCAACCCGGAATGACAGCATGCCATTAATATACCAACAAAAGTGAAGCCATCAGGCTTCATACCAAATGCTAGCATCTTTTCAAATAGCTCCAGTGCCTCTTTTCCATATCCATGCAGTCCATATCCTACAATTATAGCATTCCATAATGCCACATCTTTATCCCTCAACTTTTCGAAAACCCTTCGAGCTTGTTCTATACAGCCACTTTTCGCATACATATCTATTATTGAACAACCAACAAAAATGTCTTCAGCTAGGTGGGCTTTCAAAGCATAGCAATGTGCTTCTTTTCCGAGCCGCAAAGCTGATAGCTGTGAACAAGCCCCGAATACGCTGTTTATGGAAATTTCATCATGTTGAATTCCATCCGAAAGCATTTGACGAAAGAGAACTAAAGCTTCATCAGGAAGTCCATTCTGTGAATAGCCAGCAATCAGTGCATTCCATGATACTAAACTTTTGTTTTCCATCTCTTCAAACAACACCCTTGCACTAGCTGATTTGCCACAGCGAATATAAAGTGATAATAATGAGATAACAATAAATGGATCCGTTTCTAACCCAATCCGTATCAAATACCCATGAATCTCTTTACCGAAGCGCAGAGATTTCATATGACTACAAGCCAAAAGTAGGCTTCCTAAGCTGAACCGGTCTGGTTTTATGCCAGAATTTATCATTTGAAGGTAAAACTCTAAAGCTTTCCTAGGAGCACCGTTCTGTGCATAGCCGCCAATCAATGCATTCCAAGAGCTTACAGTCTTCGTCTCCATACCATTAAACATAAGCTGAGAGGAGCACAATGATCCGCATTTTGCATAGGCTGCAATGAAAGCATTAGCCACCAATTGATCATAGTGAAAACCATGTCTAATTGAATAAGCATGAAGTTCTTTCAAGCAGAGCAATTCAGATCTTTCCAAACAAACAGGCAGCACATTCAGTATAGTAACTTCATTAGTCTTCTCCCTTCCTTCCACCTGCATTTTCCGTAGAAGATAGAATGTCCCACGAGTATCACCTTGTGTTGCAAAGCCCCCTATCATTGTATTCCAAGATACTACATTTTTGTTATTATCCTTATCAAACAAGCCTTTGGCATGAGACAAGCACCCACATTTGGAATACATATCAAGCAAGGCATTTTTCACCATCAGTTCTTCGTTCAATCCCAGTTTCACAGCCAAACCATGAAAAACCATCCCCATTTCTAAATTTCCTTCCCCCGCACATATCGGTAGTATAGTCACCAAACTAGCCACATCCGGAACAAAACTTTTTTCACATTTTATCATCTCACTGAACAAACCAAGGCCCTCTTGAGCAAAACCATTCTCAGCAAACACACAAATCATGGAATTCCATGAAACTAAGTTCTTTTCAGGCATATAATCAAACACTTTAACTGCTTCATCAACAAGTCCACATTTCCCATAGAAAGCTATCAAAGCATTGCAAACGAAGACATCACCAAGTACACCCAACTTCGCAGTCATTCCATGAACTCCCTGTCCTAAACCCACATCCAATATCCCTCCACAAGCCTTAATTACGCTAGGGAAAGTGAAATTATCAGGCTTGAACTCGGTTTGCAAAACCAACTCAATAAAAGCTCTCAAAGCCTCTTCATAAAGCTTGTTTCTTGAATACCCACTAACCATTGCATTCCACTGGAACAAATTTTTCTTTTCCAAACCATCGAAAACTAAACGAGAATCCAAAGGGGGGCCGCACATGGAGTACATTGTGATGAGACGGGTTGTGATAACAACGTCCTTGTGGAACAGGGTCGATGAAGCCACCATCCGGTGAACCTCTCGACCTGTTTCAATGTCTTGGTAACGGCCACAGGCTTGTAATAATAACCCTATGGCTTCTTTTCTTTGTAAAGAATCTAGAGTTTCATGGTGGGGGTTTTGTTGTTGTAAAAGTGTTAAAGCTTGAGGAAGGCTCTGTTTCGATTGGCAAAGACTGGTTAATTGTTGGAGGAGAGGGAGATGGTACTTAGTTGAAGTGTTGGTTTGAGGGAGTGAGGTTGTTTGAGAAATGGATGAGTTCAGACGTTGATAGGTTGTTCTTATAGTGATGAGTGGCGACTGGCGGTGGTGGGAAGGTGATGGCGGGTGTGCCACCAGAGCCATGTTCAAGTAGATAACAATTATCTCTTCAGCAAAGATACTTCAAACAACAGAAAGAAAAAGGCGTGGATAAATATTTGGTATAATATACCATTTGGTACTTTATGTTGAATTTGGCAACTAAGTTTTCCAATTTGGTACCTAAGTTTGGTTTCAATGTTCAATTTGGTAGCCATACCAAATGTATCATGTGGCCAATAAATATTTGACATGAGTGCTCTAGTAAAAAATCATAAGTACTTAATTCAGGAAAAAAAAGCTTAGCTATCAAATTAAACATTAAAGCTAAACTTGAGTACTTAACTAGAGAAAAATAAAACTCATATATCAAATTGAAGAAATTTAAGTACCAAAATGCATATTAAAACCATATTAAGGTACCAAATCAAATACTAGAAGTAAATTTACATACCAAATAATATAGTAACACTAAATATTTTAACTTCTTATTTTAAATAATATAACTAGAAAAAGAGAGGCTAAAAACACTTTTAAAAATTCTTGCGCTTTATCATTTTTTACATCTAAATAAAAATGTTGATTTATGTTAAATATTGATTTAGTTAAAAATTAAGAGTTAAAGAATTTTTTTCATAAAATTAAGAGTCAACAATGTCATTTTCTTTAAATCAATTTAGATAGGTAAATGTTAGGTATACTGTATATATGATTTATATATATATTTATCAATTTTATTATAAATTTTGATTATATCTACATAATAATTGAGTTATAATCATGTATATTATGAAACAAAACTGGCCTAAATTGGAATACCCCTTGCTACTATATTGAAGTTGTCAAATATTTATTAATAGACCTTTCAAAGAAGATGAAAGTAATTTAATTTGTTTTGCATGAAAGCAACTTGTATGTATTATTGGAGTAGGCTATTACACATGAAATAACTTGGGGAGGAATTTCTTCTCTTCTCAGTATGTGGAAAAAATATGAAGTTGCTCCATGTCCGTGCCTTCCCTATTATTTCGTTCTTCTTATTCTTGTTTTGCAGTGCTTGTGGTGAGCTAATAAAAGCTCTCCCAGGTCAATCTGCCAAGCAATACTCTGGTTACATCCTCACTCAACCTCAACATGGCCGAGCTTTATTTTATTACTTTGTGGAGGCCGATTCCGCCAATCCTCCGGCACATCCCTTAACATTGCGGCTCGATGGTGGTAAGTAAGGCTAATAATTGTTTCCACAATGTCTTCAGTTTCTCTCCTTGACGGGTATGTTTCAGTTTAGGACCCGGTTGTTCGTCTTTCGGCTTCGGTGCATTCATGGAAGATGGCCCTTTCCAGCTTGGGAAACATGGACGCTTGATATTCATGAAAAAAATTGGTAATTTGTTTAGTATTTTATTTCAATGAATGGAGTTGATTTTCTCAATCTACAGAGTCAAACATGTTATATCTTGAGAGTCCAATTAGAGTTGGATTTTCCTACTCAAACACAAGGTTTCATTACCTTGTTTGAATGATACTACAACAGGTTGATATTAATATTATTATTTATTTCAAACTGGTAACTTTTGAACTCAGCACTGATAACCAGTTCTTTCAGCCAAGGACAATATGCAATTCCTTCTTAATTGGTTCCAAGAATTCCCACTGTATAAAAACTCAGATTTGTAAACACCAAAAATGAACCAGCTGTATGGATGGTTATCTTCTAGCACTCCTCCTTGGCCTCCATGCTGCTGACACCAATCATATACCTTAAATATTAAAACATGACCTTTCCAAGTGGCTTGGTCAGTATATCTGTAACATCCCGAAAGAGATCCTAGGAGTTTGAGCCTAGCGAACTAGGATTGCCAATGGGCCTGGTAAGCTGCGATCGTAGGTTTGAGTTAAGAGTGAAACTAGGAGTAGCCAAAGGGCAATTATACCAAAGTTAGCTTATTTTCCTCTTCACAACACCACTCATGCACGTAACTTTTTCCTACGTCAACTAGGGCATCTAAAGATCATCAAAACACCTAGTACCTATAAATTAAGCTCTTTTCAGTAAACTTTCATATTCTTTTGAACAACAAAACTCTCTTAAATTTCTACATCGATTACTTTTTTTTCTTGTTGCTAAAGTTTCTAAGGAAATAAGAACTCAAAACTTAGCTTTTAGGATCCAAGGTAAGACTCTGATTTATTGGGTTAGACGTTTAGAAGTAATAAAAAATGTTCGCAACAAAGGAAACTAGGTTCGCCAAAAGACTACAATGTGCGAACCTAGGTTCACTTGTGTTTATGTATGTGTTTTAATGTGATTTGACTATTAGTGACTTGTTTATGTTTTTGAAATTGCGAATCTAATAGAACCATCTACAAGAAAAACAAGGGAAAGGTGAAGCTCTTTTAAAGCTTTTAGCAAACTGGTGAGTGTTCAGGGTTCACCACTTATATGTGCGAACCACAGTGTTAATCGGGAGCTTAGGGCTTTATCCTAAGTTCTGGGAGTAAGTCTTCTCTAAAACTCTTTTTTGTGATTGTATTTTATATATGTATTTTATGAACAGTAATATGCGAGTTCTATATTGCGAGCTAAGTTATGAACAGTGTTTTACGAGCTCTTTATTATATGTAAGCTCTATGTTTAAGTAAATGTTTTAACACCAAAATCTTGTATAACCGTTGGATATAATGGCATGCCATAGGATTGTGAGTACTCAACTCTATATTTTGTAATTTGGGTGAAAGGCCCTGGGATAGGTTAGAGAAATAAGGGAATGATGAGCTAAGCTCCATTCAATGGGATATGTTGGTGTGTTGGAGAGTATTGTCTTAACGCTACACTTATGGGATATGCTAGACTCGTTGAGTCAAAGTGAGGAGTTATAAGGAGATCCGTTTATCCAACATAATAGAATATGTGAATAAGATTGTGTTTTCCAAAATATTATGTTTTTTTTGTATATATTAACTGACAGAGTATAATTGCGAACTAGACTTCGCGTAATTTTGGCGAAGCTCAGTTTGCAGATCGGTAACTTTAGTATGCTCTTGTTTAACTTATGTTTCTTTGCATGCTATGTGGTTTTTCTATACATTTACTGAATTTGTAAGAGCTCATCCACTCTTTTCTAAACACTGCAAATAGATAGACAACACGGTGTGATGCGGTGAAACGAGTGATCCAGACGAAGCATAAATACTATGTAGGTATTGCAAATAAACTTTGGACTCAGAGGAAAAGTGGGACTTCGCTTGGGCTTAGAGATATCTTTCTATCTGATGACTCTGCTAATTGTTCCAAGACCTGCTCTGTCGTCGTCAACTTTAAGAACTCAGCCTCATACTTAGATATTGTCATATCACCCTACTTAAGTTCTATAAACTCCAACCAACGAGCCTTACCCACATACTTTTTCTGGAAGGCATCCTTAAAATATACCCAATTAATATGCTTAGGTAAGCGTACCTCTGACCACTAACTGCTACCATCTATAAGCCTTGTTCTTCAATAAGAACACAACACCTGTAAGTTTCTATTCTGGAGTGCAGTCCAAATCCTCCTAAACACGCTCAGTGGTCTCAAACTAGTACTCAACCATTGTAGGGGATGTTCCAGCAACACTCTTAAACAACTTTGCCCCATTCAAACGGAGCCTTGCAATAACTGTCACATGACTATTATTACTAGATTGGGCCCCAACGACCCTCTACAATACCCTTAACATAACTTAGGACAATGCGTCCTCTCATTATTCAGATTATCAGTATTTCCACCCTTAGCAAGGGTTGCATTAACAATCTCACTCAGTTCAGGATTCAGCGCAAGTTCCTAAAACACAGATGACTCAGCTTGAGCAGCACGACATTGAGCCTTATGATTTCTCATACTTCGTGTATTCATTACGGTATTTTATGTAGTATCTACAGTTTCAAAGTAAGAAACAATAATTAATACTTTTAATCTTGATTTCGATTTTCTTGTCTTAAATTTTTATGCAACATATCCTAGTATGTCTCTACAATTTAGTGATAAACCGTAATTTATACATATTTTTATCCCATGCTTAGCACATTTTATGGATGATTTTTCCTTAGAATTGGTGAATTCGATACTCCTAATGCTTTAATTTCATGTTTTATACTTAGGCGAGCATAGGAGAGCGAAAGGAAAGAGAAACGAGCCAAAAACGGAAAAAATGGGCCAAAGTTCGAAATCAACACGGCCTGGATTTCCTCACACGGGCAGACCACACGACTGTGTCAATTTGGCAGAATCGAAGCACGACTCATACAGATAGAACACACGCACGTAACAGTCTAACAGGCTCGAGCACGGCCTGAAGTAATCACACACGGGCGTATCCCTATCGAGCCCAAGTTGAGTCCAATTCGGAAAAGGCTAATTTTGAGGGCTTTTAGGCATTCTAAAGCCTATAAATATGCCCTAAAGGAAGAGGAAAAAGGAAGCACAGGGAGGAAGGAAGGAATTACTCGAAGAAAGCCGATTGATCCATCTCAGAAGCCGGATTCATCATCAAGACTAAAGATCTCCTCTCAATTTCCCTTCAAGAGTTTTGAGTTTTCTTTATGTTTTGTATTCATTATTCTTCTAAGATATTTTTCTTTTTAATTATGAACTAAATCCCCTAAATACCTAAGGGGAATGAAACCTAAGATGAATCTTGTTACTATTTTTTAAATTGTATGATAAATATTTACCTAATTATGTGTTCTTAATTCATGTTTTGATATCCCAGGATTCTGATTCAAAATAAGCTCTTATTCAGATAAGGAATAGACCCTGTCTAAGAGTACATTTGTCATAATTAAGCAGAGTTGATTGCGCGCCTAGAGATAAGGTGATAAGATTTTACTGGATTAGGGTGAAACCTAATAAGGGGATCCATAGATCGAGTTAATGCAATCCTAGGGTGTTAATTAGAGAAAAGTCTCAATTATTCAATCTAGGGATTAGACGTTATTAGTCTTGAATAGGGATAATAACATAACTTAGGGATCTCTACGGAACAAGTTAAAAGAATAAATCGTCCAATTCAGAGTCAGAATAACAAGTGAAGTCTAGGTGGATTCTTCCTTACGTATTGTCTTAATTCAATCGTTTTTCCAAAAGTAATTCCCCAATTCTATTTTCTGTGAATTCTTAGTTTAGATAATTAGTTAGTTAAAACAAAACCCCCTTATTCTTAGGCTAGATAATAAAAAGACAGTCATTACTATCCGTTCTTACTAAAACTATACTACTGTTCGATAGGTACACTTGCCTACATCGAGATAATAGTTAGTTTCAAGAATGATTAATTATAAATTTATAAAACTTATCACACAAAATTAATAGATCAAGTTTTTGACGTCGTTGAGATATTAGGAACACTCAATTTTTATTACTTTAGCCATTTATTTTCCTTACAAATTAATTTTATTTTATTTTTATTATTATTTATTAATTTACTTTTTCTTTCTTTTGGCAGGTTTTTATAATTTATGACTAGAAGAAAACCGTCAGAACCACTACTTTTTGACGAGGAAATCGATCGCACAGCTCGCAGAAATCGAAGAGAAATAAAGCGAAGCCTAAGATACACAGAGGAAGAGCAAGAGGACGATATCTCAACTACGACCGAGGAGATGGCTGAAAATCAAGATAATCAGCTACCTCTTACGATACCCGCTGAACTAGCAAATCAGAATCCTGCTCCTCGTACTATGTATGATTATGCTAAACCTACTTTAACAGGAACTGAGTCAAGAATAGTTAGGCCTGCTATTGCTGCAAATAATTTTGAACTAAAACCTAACACTATTCAAATGATACAGCAATTTGTTCAGTTTGATGGTTTGCAGGATGAAGATCCAAACACTCACTTGGCAAATTTCCTAGAATTCTGCGATACATTTAAAATTAATGGCGATTCTGACGATGTCATTCGTCTTCGGTTATTCCCTTTTTCAGTGAGGAAAAAAGCTAAAAAGTGGTTGAACTCGTTACCACGAGGGTCAATTACTACTTGGGAACAAATGACCGAAAAATTTCTATTAAAATATTTCCCGCCAGCTAAAACAGCTAAATTATGTAATGATATCTCTTTGTTTGTGCAGATGGACTTAGAAACTTTTTACGATGAATGGGAGAGATACAAGGACCTACTGCGAATGTGTCCTCACCATGGATTACCTCTATGGTTACAAGTTCAAACATTCTACAATGATGTAAACCCCTCGACAAGGCAAATGATTGATGTAGCAGCTAGGGGAACCATCAACAACAAAACACCTGAAGAGGCTTACGAATTTAATGAAAAGATGTCACTGAATAACTATTAGTGGCAAGTCATGAGGACTAAGCCAACTAAAACAGCAGGCGTTTATAACGTCGATTTGGTTACTATGCTGTCAAACCAGGTAGAACTTCTAAATAAAAAGATTGATGGTTTACTTGGTTCTACTCAGTTACATCTAGTAATGAGGTGCGAGACAAATGGAGGAGGAACATGCACAGAGTATGAACTCTTCAACCCTAGCATCGAGGAGGAACAAGTCCAATATATGGGTAACAATATCTCTAGATCCCAAAATAACCCATATAGTAACACTTATAATGCAGGTTGGAGGAACCATCCCAATTTCTCATGGGGCGGTCAAGGAAATCAAAGACTACAACATCCTCTGGGTTTTCAACAACCACTCTATCAACAGGTAAAGAAACGGAACCTTGAAGAGATGCTGTCTAAATTTATCTCGGTGTCAGAAACCCGTTTCAGAACACCGAGACAGCACTTAAAAATCAACAAGCGTAGATCCAAGGGCTCAAAACTCAGATAGGCCAGCTTTTCAAACTAATCTCCGAACGACCACAAGGTAGCTTGCCAAGTAACACTGAACCCAACCCAAGGGAACAGCTCAACACGATTAATGTTCAAGATGAAGAAGGATTTATTGAGCCTGAGCCTGAACCGAAGCAAGAAACTGTGGTGAGCAGAAATCAAGGTGAGGTAGGACATAATAAAAACTAATCAGTGAATGTCAAATATAAACCTCGTGTGCCATACCCCAACGCGACAAGGAAAGACCACTCAGGTGAACAATTTGGTAAATTCCTTAAACTCTTAAAAAATTACACATTAACTTACCATTTATTGAAGCTCTATCACAGATGCCAAACGTAATAAAATTTTTAAATGAGCTTTTAGCAAATAAGCGGAAGTTGGATGAGGCGTCGCATATGGTGCTAAACACAGTTTGCTCAGCTATTCTGCAGAATAAGCTACCCAACAAATTAAAAGATCAATGGAGTTTTACAATTCCTTGCTTAATTAGTAGTTTAGATGTTAATAATACATTAGCTGATTTAGAGGCTAGTATTAACGTCATGCCCTACAAAATATTCAAACAATTAGGTCTTAAGAAACCCAAACAGACTAGGATGAGCATTCAATTAGCAGATAAAACTATAAGATTTCCTAGGGGTATTATTGAAGATGTGCTAGTTAAAATCGATAAATTTTTATTTTCTGTTGACTTCGTTGTTCTAGATATAGAGGAGGATAGCAACACTCTTTGATTTTAGGAAGGCCCTTTTTAGCAACTGCTAAAACGATTATTGATGTTGGCACAAGTGAGCTCACACTTTGTATGGGAGACGAAACAATCACCCTTCAAGCTTACGGTTCAGGCAACACATCGAAAATTG
Organism: Gossypium arboreum; assembly: GCF_025698485.1. NCBI lineage: Eukaryota > Viridiplantae > Streptophyta > Magnoliopsida > Malvales > Malvaceae > Gossypium > Gossypium arboreum. The sequence goes on along the minus strand of NC_069073.1, from coordinate 2,975,453 downwards.
AAGGTGATTGTTTAGACTAATCTACTAAAACTGACAATATGATACAACCTACTTTGCAGGAAATGAGTTTGAAGGAAGTACATGAACCATTCTCAAGCAATAGTGGAGAACATATTCATGAAGAACGAAGGCTACAAATCGAAGAGCTAGATGAATGGCGGACGCATAAATTGAGAACATACGATAAACCAAAACTATGCCAAAACGAGCTCAATACCTTTCCAAATCAACTTAAGGTTAGAGATAGAGTTTTATTAGATGCCACAAATCCTCACATTTTCACTACCAAGCCAAATGAAGACGCCCCTCTTATGGTATTTAGCATTTTCCTATTCGGTACAGTCGAGGTAAGTCATCCCAAGTTCGGTACTTTTAAGGTAAGTAATACCCGTCTAAATCTTTATTTTGATAAGATGGATAGAAGGAATGAGAAGTATAAACTCCTCGAACCACCATGACCATTCAATAGAGAGGTAAGTCGAGCTTAGACTATAAACAAGCGCTTCTCAGGAGGCAACCCCAGTACTAACAGTTTTAAATTATTTAAATTTCAATTTTTAAACATATAGGTCACTAACAGAGTCTTTGAGCACAGATTCCCAACTCTACACGGCCGTGCTTCAGGCCGTGTGACAACCACGGATGGAAACATGACCGTGCGATACAGCCGTACGAAAATAGGGTAAAAGTTATCTTTCCCAACATGAGATGCAATAAGTGGCCACGGGCGTGTAACCTAGCCGTGGTCAAATCTACCAAATGAACACGGGTGTGTGACACGCCCGTGTTTAGCACCCATAGACGACACTGTCAAAATAACACGGACGCGCGCAGAGCTACACGACCGTGGGAGACCACATCACACACGGTCGTGTAACATGATCATGTAGCCACATGGCCTAGACACACGGGTGTGCTCGAAGGCCGTGTGATGACATCTCACTTCATGACAAACACGGGCGAGATACGATCCACACAGGCATGTGAACCGGCCATGCCACTTGAAAGAAATTAGACTATCTATCTTATTTTATTTTTCTTTTATTAATTTTTTAAGATTCTTTTATTTTTAAAACGGCTTATCTTTATGATTACTATCAAATTATTCCCCCAATTCCCATTTTTTCCTTCAGAATCATGTTTGTCCTCCAGCTTTATTTCCAGCAACTCGCTCTCGCTAATCTAAGAATTTCATCCATTTTTAACTTAGGAAGTTTCACTTTTCTCCCTATCTTATGAACTTACACTTATATTTGTCAATGTATCTATCTTTTTACATTGAGGGCAATGTATATCTTAAGTGTGGGGGGTATTCATTTCATTATCAGAAAAATCCCTGAATGACTGCATTGTTCTCGTAAAAAGCTCTCATATCATATTTAAGATAAATTTTGATTGATTTATGATTTTAATTGATATATCTTGAATTAAAACATAGGCATTTATGCATTGATTGTTTAAACTTTAAGACATTAGAGAATCAAGCATGATAAGTTGATTTTTAAGAATTTAAAATTTTAGGTTGTTTCCCTAAAGTTTAGGTATTACTTTGAATTGGAATTCACAAGTTTTAAACATCTAAAAGCCATAATTTTTGTGAGATTTTTGAGCCTTTTGAGCATCTATTAATTCTTTCATGCTCACTTTTATTATTGATTTGAGTGCGTCAATATTGAACTGTTATTCTAGAACTTGCTTGATTATGCATGTCAAGACCACATAATTTGATTTGATATGTCAAAATGATTAAGGCACTTAAGATCAACTCACTCATTCCATGAAAAACCTACCCCCACGATTAACCCCAGGTGAACCCCCTTGAGCTTAACAAGCCATTCCTTGATTTACCTTCAATATTAACCCTTAACCCATTATTGTTGAAATCCCCCAAATTAATTTGATCCCTATTTTTGTCGAGATCTGAGTGGGAATAGTTGCTTAGCTATGTTTTTTTTTCTATTTGTATTTATTTAACTTATTCTTAAAAAAAACATGTTTACATATTAGTAGCAGTGATCTTGTGAGCTAAAGAAGTTAAATTCCATATTATGAGAAAAAGCTCTATTGTATAAAATTAATGACTAGTCATTTTTTCTAGTAAGCAATTTTTCAATTCGATCTCGATTCTAAATTTTTCTTTTAGCTTGTAGCCACACCCCCTAACCAAGCCTCGTTATAACCCTCTAAAGACCTTTTGATTGATGTTTCATCTCAAGTTATAGTGGTGGAGATTTGATTTTCATGCACGCCTAAAGTAATGGCTTTTTCATTATTGACTATTGAGTGCTTCATTTATTGTCCTTAAACACCTCGAGTGATTTAAGTGAATCTTTAGTGAGGATGTGAAACTCTATGATATTCTGAATCAAAGGTAATTACTTAAATAAGGGGAGACACCTATATTTTCAGGATAAAATGCTCAACTTGGAATGTTTGAAACTTTGATGTTCTTTTAGTTGAATTCTTAATGTATGATTACCTGTGGAATATTCTGAGATATTTTCGATAGAGATTATAAGTTGAGAAGAATTTATTTTGATTATGAGTTGAGAATTTTGCTTGAGGACAAGAAAAGCTTAAGTGTGGGGGTATTTGATAAACCGTAATTTATACATATTTTTACCCTATCCTTAACACATTTTATGGATGATTTTTCCTTAGAATTGGTGAATTCGATGCTTCTAATGCTTTAATTTCATGTTTTATACTTAGACGAGCATAAGAGAGCAAAAAGAACGAGAAACGGGCCAAAAACAGAGAAAATGGGTCAAAGCACGAAATCAACAATACCTGGATTTCCTCACACGGACAGACCACACGACCGTGTCAATTTGGCAGAATCGAAGAACGACTTACATGGGTAGAACACACGCCCGTGCCAGTCTAACAGGCTCGAGCACGGTCTGAAGTAATAGCACACGAGCATGTCCCTGCCGAGCCCAAGTTGAGTCCAATTCGAAAAAGGCTAATTTTGAGGGCTTTTAGGCATTCTAAAGCCTATAAATACACCCTAAAGGAAGAGGAAAAGGGAGGCACGAGGAGGAAGGAAGGAATTACTCGAAGAAAGCCGATTGATCCATCTCAGAAGTCGAATTCATCATCAAGACTGAAGATCTCCTCTCAATTTCCCTTCAAAAGTTTTGGGTTTTCTTTATGTTTTGTATTCATTATTCTTCTAAGATGTTTTCCTTTTTAGTTATGAACTAAATCCCCTAAATACCCAAGGGGAATAAAACCTAAGAAGAATCTTGTTATTATTTTCTGAATTGTATGACAAATATTTAACTTGTTCTTAATTATGTGTTCTTAATTCTTGTTTTGATAACCCAGGATACTGATTCAAGATAAGCTCTTATTCAAAGGAGGAATAGACAATGTCTAAGAGTATATTTGTCATAATTAAACGGAGTTGATTGTGCGCCTAGAGATAGGGTGACAAGATTTTGCCGGATTAGGGTGAAACCTAATAAGGGGATCTATAGATCGAGTTAATACAACCCTAGGGTGTTAATTAGAGAAAAGTCTAAATTATTCAATCTAGGGATTAGACGTTATTTGTCTTGAATAGGGATAATAACATAACTTAGGGATCTCTAGGGAATAAGTTAAATGAATAAATCGTCCGATTCGGAGTCAGAATAATAGGTGAAGTCTAGGTGGATTCTTCCTTAGGTATTGTCTTAATTCAATCGTTTTTCCAAAAGTAATTTCCCAATTCTATTTTTTGTGAATTTTTAGTTTAGATAATTAGTTAGTTAAAACAAAACCCCATTATCCTTAGGCTAGATAATAAAAAGACAGCCATTACTAGTACTTTTAGTTCCTTTGCGTTCAACAATTCGGTCTTGCTAAAACTATACTACTGTTCAATAGGTACACTTGCCTACATCGCGATAATAGTTAGTTTTAAGAACGATTAATTATAAATTTATAAAACTTATCAAACAAAATCACACGATCATTTAGCAGTAGTGTTTTTAAGGAAACCAACATTGAAGTCTCGAATATATCTCTTTCTTTTTTTTCTTTCAAAAAAATTTTGTGGCTTGGTTTTTCCCCCAAAACACCATTTAATTTCAATGAATGCATGCAGATCCATTTAAAACCCCAGGCTGAGTTTATGAACAGGCTCTGATACCACTAAATGCAATCTCTCTAACCTAGTCTAGACATTATAGCGGAACCATGAGGGCTACATTAGTCATTGTATTGGCCAAGCAGTTCTCTTAACTTATGAAAATCCTATTTTATCGAACTTTAGTAAAAATTATTACTTTTGTGCTTGAAATAAGTTAAAACACCCATTTAATTAGGCCAACTTCTTAGAGTCGGTCTATTTATTAAATCACAATATTTAAAAAAATAGTTGAGTTATCATTTTTTTATGAAAAACTCGTTTCGTTCTAATGCGGCAAAATTCTATAAGTATGCTGTATTTTACTTTAGGTCGAGTAACATGCATTTACTGATTATTAAGTTTGAACTATACATGCATAAAATCCCTAATCAAAGTTTACCAAGCCACAGTCTAAACCAAAGAAAATTTTCCATTTTATAATAAAATAGTCTAATGTTCGAGTTTATGCTCCGCATGCTAGGTCTGGTCTCAATTACGAGGATTACCTAAAAAAGTAAAAGACTAACGGGGTGAGTTTATGAAAGTTCAGTATGAGTCAACATAACGTACAATTATACAGATAATCAAAATGGATAACAGTTATCAATGTTATTACAGAGCAGTACATGGAAGAATTAATCAGTGTATGATTTTGTCATGTGTATGATGCAATGCAAAGAGGTTCCTACCCACCATCTGCTGCATATCATGAGTTCCCCAAAACCCGTCTACCAAACTCCAAACAGTGCAATCTCAAACTCAATGTGAGTCAACTTAACATACAATTATATAGATAATCAAAACGGATAACAGTTATCAGTGTTATTACAGAGCAGTACATGGAAGAATCAATCAGTTTATGAGTTTGTCATGTGTATGATGCAATGCAAAGAGGTTCCTACCCACCATCTGCTGCATACCACTAGTTCCCCAAAACTCGTCTACCAAACTCTAAACAGTGCAAGCCCAAGCTCGATGTGGATAATCCACCAATCAATAGTCCAAATAAACTGCTAGTAAAATGCAGACAAGTTGCCAATAATATAAACTTGCCACCAATATTAGTAATGCAATTAAACTGCCAATAATGTGATTAAATTGCCCAATCTGCTTGATACTCCAGGTGCAGTATACTGACTCAATATTGAAGACTTTAAATGCTACTAGTACTCCACAGAACTCCTCCGTCATCAACAAAACCCAACCCAACCCAATGCAACTGCAAAATTTCATATTATCAGTAAAACATAACATGCTTATCAATAACAATTAAGTACAAAGGCATGTTTTTTATGATTTTCGGTAAACAGTATCGGGGTATGCATTGCATACTTTCAATTAACAAAACCTGTGGCATGTGAACAGGCTTTCAATACAATCAGTACCATGCATAAAAATGTAACTTAAACACATACATAACACAATATCAGTCATGGCAACTTCATAAGCACAACGAACATTGTCACAATTTTAGCATGTTTTCCATGCGCCCAATGATCAACATCCATCATACATTAACAACATGGAGTATGTCACAACATACACACAATCAACTAAAATAATGGCACATACCCATACAGTGCATACATCTTACACACAATCATACAATCCCAAATAGGACCTCTAACAATCAGTTTTTCCAGTTAAGTACGTACCTTGCTCGACACTTTATTTATTCATTTTTAGGCCATTCGGCCATGCCACAACAACAAGTACATTTTACTAATTTTCATCATAAAATATTAATTTAAGGCTAATTACACAAAAGAAAGACCCACACCTTAGTTTAGAAATCTGCAGTTTTTATTTAAAATAGAAAAACAATTTCCTACTTAGAGTAGTAGCGGGATGGATGGCACATCCTAGTATTCCTATTAGGGTTGTCGCCTCTTCCCTTCTTATAAATAGATAACATCGATAGAGATAATAACATAACTTTAAGATATTGTTATTCTGCCAAAAAATAGAGAGAATTTGTTCTCAACTATCAAATATATTTTTTCAGAATAACAATTTTATTAGTTTCTATTAAGAAGAGAAAATTTTAGTTTTCACCTAAAATAAAAAAGAGAAAATTTTTCTATGTGACAACCCTAAATTGACTCTAGTCGAAAAGTGGTTTCGGGACCACAAAATCGAGTTATAAAAATAATTAACCGTTATATTTTATGCTTATTGGATGTGAACATGCATGTGTGAAAGTTTCATACTTTGATTTTGTCATTTGAATGTGAAATTTATTAAATAGGACTTATGTGAGACAATTGTGAAATGTGATAGCTAAATTTAAAAGTGGTCTATTAATGCATGTTATAAAAAGATGGGACTTGCATGTCAAATATCCCTTTTTAAAAATAGTGGCCGGCTAAGCTCATACTTATGGGTATTATATGCATGGGTTAATATTATTATATTAAATAGTAGTAAGAACCATGTAATAAAAAAATTGTGTTAAATTAATGAAGTGAATAAAACAAAGAAAAAAAAGAAAAGTGTTCATCTTTTTTATTTCTTTGGCCGAAAATTCTAAGAAGAGAAGGGAGGGAAAACAAGCATTCGGCTACTCCTTTATAGTCTTGAATAAGGTAAGTAATTTATGTTAGTTCTTGGATTTTTAGCATATTTTAAGTTAGGTATTAAGTTTCTTACTTAGCCCATGACAAAATTTTGAGTTGTGTGGTGTCTTGAGCATTCGACCACGGGAGAAATTGAAGGGGATAGATTGTTGTTCTTATAGTTTAATGAAGTTTGAGCTAGATAATACTTAATTGTTAGTATTTACATGTGAAATGGATGAACTTGGACTTGTTGAATTACTTGAACAAATAATTTGTTTTCAAGTGTTAAATATGAGCAAATGCCGTTGGGTGATTGAATGAAATAATTAGAGGTTTTCATATCAAGAGGTTCGGCCTTGTAAATGAATTTTTAAGGGCATAAATCTTGAATAATGTTATGCATAGGTTTCGACTTTGATAGTATTTATATAAGTATAATTAGTTCATTTTGATAATATGGTATGAAGTGATAAGTAAAAATATAATGGTAGCTTAAGTTAAATAACATTCGGCTATGAATTTTTGTGTTTAAATTTTTGAATGTTGATGTTCAAATTGAAAATAGATGTTAGTTGAGTTATAACACTTGCTTAATAATGAAAAGAACATGAGCTTAATGCTTAAGTAGCATTCGGCTTTGGAGTAAGTTAAATTAGTGAGGAAATGAATTCCAAGATAGTAAATTATGTGTTAAGAGAGGGATTTAGGTGGTATATATATATTCGTGATTATATTGAATCTAAGAGACTATGTTAGCTAATTGAGGGTTTCGGCCATAGTATTATAGTGAATATTAATTTGAACAAGGGTTTTGATTAAATTGGTGTGAATGTTTTGAGTGAAGTTTACACTATTAAGTTGAGTGAGAAATGATTTCTCAAATGTCTAAAATGATATTCGGCTTAGGCTTGTAAGCATGACTAGTCGGTGTTGAATGTTTTAGAATGATGAAATAGAGATTATGCTTAAGTGAAATTATAGATATGTGATGATTGATTGGTGATATGCATGTTTAAATAACATGCATGCAAAGAATGTGTGAAAGAATGAATTGGTAATAAATCTGCTTGAGACAGCAACAGTAACGTGATTTTGGAAAATCACCATAAATTGTGGGATATGATTTAGAAGCATAGTAAATTATGTAATTAAAGCTTAATGAGTCTAGTTTCTTATAAAAGAAACCATGTAGGCAAAAGAATTTCCGATAATGAGATATTTGAAGTGATGTGGGACAGGGTCAGAATGACTTCTAGATCCTCTGTTCTATATTTATAAAATCATTATAAATTGTACAAAAATGGTCCTAAGATGAAATTTATATTCTTAGACTCCTTAATAAGTCTAGTTTCAAATGAAATAAACGAGAATATATTTTGAATTCTGTACAATGAGAAATTTGATTCGTAGTGAAGAGTGGTCAGATTAGTCAAATAGTGGAATAGGAGAAATTTTAAGAAAAATATGGTATTTATTGGCTAAACCAAAAATTCTGAAAATTTTATGGATGGAAGATATATGAGTATATTTTCAGGGAAAATTAACGGCACTTGATTTGGAGTTTCATAGCTCCAGTTATAAATGATTTAGTGACTATTGCTCAGGAAGACAACTTGCAGTGAAATTATGATTATGTGGTAAACATTGACAAAAATTTGTTAATGAGTTGCTTATTGATTTCTTATAAGCTTACTATGATCAGTAGGTGTGAAAGTCGAATGTATATATATATATATATTATATTTTGAAAGTGATGCTTGAATAGTCGAATAATGACTAGTTTAAAATCTTTGAATTTAAGCTCAAGAGCATAGAGGGGCAAATTCGGATAAGGAAAAAAGAGAAAGTAATCGAATAGCCGTTGTAATCATTTGGCAACATTCAAGGTAAGTTCTTAAGTGTTTAAGCTTGATTCCCTTTTATATGCCTAAGAGTTAAATTAATATGACAAGGAGAATGTAAATTTTATTTAGTTAATGTGCCGAATATGTAATGATTTAAGGCTATAAGCTGATTATGACTATTATGCTTAAGTTGAATTGGATTTGGAAATTTGATGCACTAAATGAGTGTTACAATGAATGAACTATGCCGTATATGTGTTGGTACAGATATCACGATTTGTGATTATTTAATATCTAAAGGAAACCATGATGTGTATAAAATTATTATTATTAGTCCTTTGTGGTAGCCGAATATGGCTCGGCACTAAAGTGATTAAATGTGAACTTCGATGAGTTAAACTGTTAAGAGTGTGGTGCTATAAGACTATGAGCTAATACAATATGTGGATTCGTTCCGTAAAGTAAATTATTCAGGTACGAACAACCTAATTAAGTTATGTGAATTAAATGAATTTGATGATTGATGTGAATCGAATATATAAGAAATGGTTTCATGTTTACGTTCAACTATGAGACCTTGTCTTAAATCGACAATCGATTTCGTTCAATACATTAAGTTGGTCAGGTATGCGATATGTACTTATGCATATTAAATCGATTGGAATTGAATCATAAATGTGAATTGAGAAGCATAGGTAAAAATGCCTATGTCATATATGTGAGTAAGGGTAAAACCATCGTAAATCATCGATAAGGATGGGCTATGTGCGGAACCATCTTATAATTGCTAATTTGAAAGGTTGTGTGCGAATCAGTGAGCAATATGTATATATTAGACGAATTGTGACCTTTTGGTTCTACTTGAATTAAGTTGTGTGATAAATAATTTATGTATATGACTTATAGTCGAATGGTCACTATGGGTTAAGTTTGAATGGTGAAATGGATATGTGATATTTATGTATGACCTTTGAACCGAAATGTAAATGATGGTGTTCATATGGAGCTTATATCTGAATGTAGTAAATGACTACTAATGTGATATGTTGAATGAGATGTGTTAATATATGATTAAATATGCATGATATTTGATGTGAATCCGGGCTTAAAGACCTGCAGGCTTCGTGTTGGTAATATATCCGGGTTAAATCCCGCAGGCTTCATGCTGGTATTATATCCGGGATAAATCCATGAGCCTAGTCTTGGTATTATATTCGGGCCTTCGTGCCTAGCAGGCTTCGTGCCGGTGATGTGTTTTCGGGCCTTCGTGCTGATGATGTGTATTCGGGCCTTCGTGCCTAGCAGGCTTCGTGCCGGTGATGTGTATTCAGGCCTTCGTGCCTAGCAGGCGTAATGCAGGTGAAATGATATGTTACGTGAATTCGGTGTTCCTTGTAAGATAAAGGTTTAGCCGAATGTTACGATGAAATGATAGTGTATTGTATCATGCTTATATGGCCTAATGACAAGTATAACATGTTGGTAAATATGCAATGTGCTTTTATAATTGAACTATAAGTTTGAAATGAATGTGAGTGAAATGTTATGCATAAGCTATCAAATGCTAAGTGTGAAAATGAGATGAAAGAAAAGTGTTTGAGATGTATAATTACATGCGTTCGAATGATGTTAGTACTTAATTGATATGAATATGTTATATGGAACTTGTTGATTTGATTATTTGAGCCTTTGAGCTTAGCAGACTATAATACCAGTGAAATACTATTCGGGCTTTCGAGCCTAGCAGGCTATAATGCCGGTGAAATGATATCGGGCCTCGAGCCTAGCAAGCGAAATGCCGGTGATTTGAGAAAAGCCTATGACTAAGGTACCTCATGTTAGATTGTCAAATGAATACATTTAATACGTTAAGTGGGCCAGGTACACAGTAGGTACTCATATGTGAGTTTGATTTGAAGTGAATCATAAGTGAGTAATATGATACGTACGTGAATAAATGTTAAAACTATACCTATGATCATGATACACCTGGTCAGGGTGTGAAAGTATGTGAAAGTATTTGATTTAATTATGTTATATGAATTCAGATTAAGTGTGATAAGAATGCTAAACGTGCATTATGTGCTTGTGTATATTCGGCCAGATGGCAATATCCTTAGAATTTGGCCTCTTAAGAAATTGAATAATCGAAGTATAATTGCGTTTATTTGTTTGCATTGCTTAAGACTTATTAAGCTTATGAAAGCTTACTCCATTGTTACATTCCTCTGTTTTATAGATTGTTGACTTCAGTTACCTGCTCGGGTTGGAGTTCACCGGAGATATTATCACACTGTCGAGCTCACGCTATTGGTGTAAGTAAATCCTAGTATTTCGAGTTTATGGCATGTATAGGGTTTTAATGTTGAGTATGTGATATTATAATTTAGCCAAAGGTGTTGGCTAGTGATGTTTTGGGCCTCGTAAGCCCATATATGGGACAGATTGCATGTGAAAAGAAAAGTTTTAAATTGATTGAATTTTTTTTGGCACGGTTTTTGTGTGATTGACTGAGTTTAAGTCGAGTAACACCTCGAACCCTATTCCGGCGAGGGATACGGGAGAGGGGTGTTACATTCTAGTTCTGTGTTTTGATTCAATTAGTTTGAGCCAACACCTGAAGTAGTGCATGGTACAAGAATAGCAGAGAAGATCATTTGGTTAAAAGCCAGAAACAATGAACTTTCGCTAAGTCTTAGGGTTTATTGCTATAAATATCATAAACCGGGTCAATTTTTAAAATTTTTAATTTTTCTTTGTACAAGAAAATCATTTTCAAACAGGTTTTTTTTCCCAATAATATGGCATGTTTATCTCATATATGCATGAACATACATTTGTAGTCATATAAATATCATTATGCTTATCTCATAAATATAAAAACATAAAGTTTAAATGACTCTAACCAGCCAAAGTTTCCGTGATTCCATTTTTAAAAAAACAATAAAATTAAAAAATTTACCCCAGAGCATACTTTGGGTCTTCAATTCACCCTAAAGTATACTAGAAGAGGGAAAGGGTTTAATAGGATGTGCTTTTCCTAATATGTATTATGATAGTGATTCAGGCTTCTCATTGTATTAGATCCAATTTAATGTGCTTTATGGACTTTTAACTAAACACTTTATAATTTAATTTAACCCAATACATATTTTTTTTTTATTTTCCAAAATAAACATTAATTTTTTAATTAAATAATTTCCTATCCCAATTTTACCCCCGATAAATTATAACTATTTTACCCCTAATAAAATTTCCAAGAAAATATATTCAATATTTTACAACTCAACTTGTTCACCGTGACTGAATGGTTTATTTTCATTTTTGGGCTTTAAAACTGCTGAAAAACATAAACTTATTCTTTCGATCATTTCTGAGTAATCCATATATATTTGCAAATGGATCATTTCCCATTTCCATTTCTTTTTTTTTTTAAGAAACTCACATTCCTTTCCAAATGATTCATTTCTCCATTTCGGAGAAAACCATAATCATTTCTGAATTTTTTCATTTCTTTGTTTCTATTTACTCTATTCATTTTGATTCAAACACGCAATTTATTTATGGTTTTAACCAGCTAATGGAGGACCGATTGAACATATGTAATTAGGGCTTAAATAATTTATAAATAAGTTTTGGCTTTTCGACTATTAATTAGAAACTCATTTAGTCAAGAAATCATTCCACTATAGTATCATGACTATCCAGTACTTGTTAATGACCTTGTCATAAGTGTACCCTCATAATATATCATTAATCTCTTTAGGATAATGTTCGTTCTCCCAATATGATCATATTTTATCTCATGATAACTATTACATCTTCCTTCATGAAAAGTCAATCATTATCAAATAGTGATAAAATCATACATCACAAAAACGAATAACCTGTAGCCATGTTTACTTTTCATCAATCATGTAATACCTATAAGAGGATATCATTTACCTATATCTTAGGCTATGAATTCCACTATTATGAATGACATTACATATTGTAGAAGTCGTACACCTAACGCACTATCTTTTGTTTCCTTATCTATTTGAACTTAGGCTTTTACTTACATCAAAGTGTACGAGTCACGCATACATAGTCCACCATCCACATAGGATTTAGGTATGTCACACTATGAACGTCACAAGTGAATAGATTCATAAACAAATTCAGGATCTATTCTACTTAGGCCTAGTTTGATGTACTATCAATCCAATCAGTCATATCTATCTCTCTATCTTCTAAGAGTCATTTGCTCCGATGCCCAAGACTAAGCATCTCCGCAATTGAACTTGATAGATGGCATATTAGTCTTTCAATTGGTTTGCTCATTTTCGATTAGACTAAAGACATGTTTAGGTTCGTCTACTAATACAAGTTGTCTTTTTTTTTCACGATCTGACCACACAATACCGCTAAATATTAGTTAAACAATAAACAAGTAAGCAACATTTGCTTCCATTTTGCTTTATGTGCAAAAAACCATGAGAGGACTATATAAAAAGTATTAATGTAATTCATGAATAGTTTTACTAATCAATTTGTTAGAAAAATTGTACTTAGATGAAAATACTACAGTTAGGGCACTGGATCCAACATTGCAATGGTTTTGACTCAGTCGCTTGTTAAGGCTGTGAAAAACTACCCCCTTATTAGACGGGTGCTCGGGTTCAAACACTACCTTGTGGTCGTCAACATAAGGTGCAGAGTCATTGTCTTCTGTTCATCTTTTTCTTTATCCTCTTTGTTTTCTTCCTCTTCTAGTGTGGATGAAAATCTCGGCATTATCGGCAGTTGCAAGACTGCCAACCCCTTTTTGACTGTGTAATAATCTACATACGGCCTCATTGTCTCCATCATGTGAGTGTTATAGTGCACTATCTTGAGAAACTTGTCAAGTTGCTATTGGATGCCTTTAAGAACGTTCTTTAAAGAGGTTTTCTTCGGGAAGGTTGGAGCCATCTTCACTTGATGCGTACAACTTTGGTTCCACTCTTAAATCTACTCCTGTTGCAGTTCATAAAACTGTAGGAGTAGGGAATCACTAATTACGCTTCGTGTGGGGCGAAAAAATTGTTCGATCGGTTCTATCACCACACCCACTTTTTGACACAAATCCGTAATGAGGTATGAGAAATAAATGCCGACATTTCCTTCAGCCACCCATTTTCTCATCTCTTTAAGGATCCATGTTCCAAGGTAGATTTACTTCTGCTACAAAATAACAATGTTAGTATTGAGTATGGGGCTAACACGGGTACAAATGAATTGCATCCACATTTTGACCATTGGGAACATAATGGTTTGATTAAAAGATAAAGGAAATTTATTGTATAGTTCACTTTCCACTCTCCCCTATTCTCAGTCAAATAGGCTAAAACGATTTCTATATTGAAATTTTGATAAAACTCTAAATACATTTCTTCAATGTCATCATTTTCATAATATGGGGCACCATAATAGTAGTAAATTTTCCTAGAGGAGATGTCAATTTCCTGGGTTGCAGACAGTTAATCAAAAGGCTTTAGAAAATTTTAAGTTGGAGTTAAACTCCAAAACAATGGGTATAATCGTGTCTACTTTCAACAACAAGTAGAAATTGAGCCAACCGTGATACCGAACTAGATCCTAATTTTCATCACACAATGAGGGGTCAAAACCGCGTTCAAGAATGAACGTTCATCCTTGAAGCGTTAAGAAAAATTGTTCCGCCTTTTTTTTATCTAAATTTACTCGAAACATACTCTGGAGATGAGGAGGTTGCGATTAGGATCTAGTGCATTTTTGTTTTCTTGGTGGCATTGTAACAAGGTTTTCCTTGATCTTTAATAAAAAATCAATAAAAATACTAACCAACTTGGCTCAATCAATGAACAATCCTATAGTCAAACTAACAAATTATCCAGCTACTCTAACAAGCAACCAATGATTTTTATTTTTTTGCAAAAATAACAATAAATCAAAATAACAAGAGAGTAGGAACTTTAAACCATAAATGATTAGTGTTGTTGAAGGCTACTTGGTGTGCTTCGTTCCCATGCAACTTGACCATTTGTGCGCGTTCACAGAAAACAAACATTTTTATAAAATAATTTTAAAAGTGTGGTTTTAATTGCGAACGTTCAATGCTAGTTGTAATATTTATAGTGCCCAATGGAACACCAAATTATTCCAAGGGTAGAACCCAAAGGAGTCAACAATTAAGTGATTTCTCACTTATGGGCATAAAATTAAAAAAATTTAGTTGACTAATCACTAAGCAATTAAATTACGAAAAGTCATATAAAGGGTTAATTACACTAATTAACTACCCAAAAATGGAAAATGACTAAATTGTAAATTGAGCAAAGTATAATACTAATAAAAACGATAACAAAGAGACGTTGGTTTACTTCCATGTGGTTGGTTAACCTTTGTATTAGGGATTTAAATTGCTAATACTGTTAAATTTTTTCAATTTTACCTCTCGATCTCAATTTTACCTATTTAGATAAATTAGTCCAATTTATCTCTCGACCTTATCGAACTAACCTAATACTATCAAATTGGTGTCTAATAAGATCTTCTCTCGGTCTCACTTATCTTAATTTTATCTTAGGGGCATCAATCCTAAGTTTTAAAGTCTATTCAATTTAGTTACTAAACCCAAAAATTAAACAAGCCACATTTCCACCACCTGCTTAGATTTAGTTACCCTTAAACATTTTTAAGCTAAAAAACATCAAATGATCATACATAATAGGCATAAACATTATACAAAACGAAAATGATGAAAGCTTGGGTTTTTCTTTGATGAACTTGAAAGTAATGAAAATGGTAGCCAAAGCAAGGCAAAAGAACACTTAAAATCATATTTTTATGTTGAAATAAAAAAGGAAACTGAACTATATTAATACTAAAGATTAAACTAAAAATACAAGAAGTTTAAGAGACTAGACAAGTAAATAAATCTTAGCTACACTGGTAACTAACTACCAAAATAGAAAAAAAAAAACCAGAGAAAAGCAGAAAACTAAATCCTAAAGCTATAGAGAAGAAAACTAAACCCTAAAAGGTGAAGATAAAAATAAAAACTATCTAAAATGTTAAGTGTATTGTATCTTCTCTCTCCAATTAAAATTTGGCATTTTTTAATAGGTATCAGACCCCATCTTTGACGACCAAAATGCCCCTTAGCGTGTGTTTTTTTATTGGTGCTTCAGTTGGACAAGTACCACCCCTATAGTCATTTTTTGTCCCTGCTCAACAAGGGTATCATGACACCAAAGGTCTGGTATCATGATACTAATGCAATCTAAAAAATGAAGGGTCCTAATATATTTGGGTATAGCGATACCACTATAGATGACCTCTTTTCTTTTTAATTCAACGCTATTAGGGGTATCACAACTTTCATGCTTCAATATCGCAATACCCCTTTTTAAATGATGTTTTCATTTACGTTTAGGTCACCGTTGACTCCCTACAACATTCAATCAATCATTAGGTCCCCTATGGCGCATTTGGCCAACTCGGGTCTCAAAAAGAGTATAAAACAAACTAAATCACATACTAAATCACTTAATTAAAACTAAGCAAAAACACAAAAAAACTTTCAAATTGTTCGAGAATAAGATTGTTAAGTGTAATGGAGAGTCTAATTTAACATATCAAATTATGACAAATCATATACCCAACATATGAGCTTTTGATTCATTATCTATTTGAACTCAAGCTTTCATTTACATCAAAGTATATGGGTCATGCATACATAGTCCATCATCCACAACGGATTAAAGTATGTCACAGTATGAACTTCACAGATGAATAAATCCATAAACAAATTTATGATCTATTCTACTTAAGTCCTATCCAATGTACTACCAATCCGTTCAGTCATATCTATGTCGTTATCTTATGGGAGTCATCCTTCCCAATGCTTAAGACAAAGCATCTCCCAAGTAGACTTGATAAATGAATTAAGGTATGCCACACTATGAACTTTACAAGTGAATAAATCCAAAAATAAATCAAGAGTCTATTCTACTTGGGCCCTATCTGATTTACTGTTAGTTTAGTTAGTCACATCTATGTCTGTATCTTCTAGAAGTCATCCACTTCAATACCCAATACAAGGTTGTTAGAAAATCGAGTTTGGAAAACGCAGCGAAAAATAAATTTAGGAAAAAACCAGAGTTTTAAAATTTTTTTCCAAAATAAAACTTGGTTGTGATATCTATAATAATAAACACTTAATCAAAATTTTACCTTTTCAATTCGTCTAGGATGAATGGAAACACAAAAATATATAGACTTTTTCATTCCTTTTTTAACTCAAATTCATGCAGTTTTGTAGTAATTCTCGTCGAAAATTATAATATAATTATAAAATAACTATAATTTACTTAATTTATTAAAATATTGAATTTCAATTAATTTTATAATTAATTTTATAAATTTTGATTTATTTTCAATAGATTTGCACAAAAGGTGAAAATTAGCTTGGCAGATACATCGAAAGGCTTAAACCGTAGGAGGAATTTTTGCATAAAGTGAACCAAGGGCAAGATTAAATACTTTTCCAGACAAGATCGGTCCAAACAATGATAATTTTATATACTTTATATTTAGTTTTTATCCAAGTTAAATTAGGTTAGAAATTAATATAAAGCCTGAAGGAGAAAGTGGCCTAGTATGCTAAGCATTGAAACTGATCCAACAAGAAAATTTGCAGCCCAAAACCAACCCAATCAGTTTATTTAGCTGATTAAATTACTTGTAAAACAGCCCTCAAGTTTCCTTAAAATCCTACTCAAACCCCTCCACTTTCTGTGCCTTTGAAGATTTGCCCTAAGCTAAATTTAGCAAAGTTTGAAACATTCAAACTTTACTCCATTTGTGGCCGGCCAAGGGAAGTTTATGGCTGCCCATTTTTTGTTATTTTTAGTAGTCAATCCCACCTATAAATACCTCCTTCACCTATTCATTTAACACATCTCTCATTCCACACTTCTCACTCTCTTTTACTCACTTTCTCCCTTCCAAAACTTCCATTTGTTTCCCATTTTTCCCTTATACTTTTCTTTGTCGATTTCCCTTTTGGAAAAGATCCTTTAACCACATTGGGTAGCAGCATTCAATTTCTTATAGAAGCCTTGGATCAATAGAACAAGCAAAGAAGGAGAGGAGTTCATTAGTCTGTCTTCGGTAAAAAATTGGATTTGCTTCTAGTTTCCTTTCCTTTAAATTTTTTTGTTGTTGTTATGATCATGTCTATGAATATTTTTTCTGTTGCTATTCTAAATTTAATTAACATGGTTTAAATTTAATTCGTGTTAGGTTGATTGCATTTGGTCTACTTAAGGTATTAAAATCATGTTCGTGTTGTTATAGGTCTTGGTAAATTGTTTGATTAAGTAAAACCATGATTATGTTATACTTGCACTAAAATTGTAAGGTAACTAATGAATTAATTATTAATCATATTGAAATTATAATTAATTGACACAATACTTAATCAGTGCATATTTAATCTTCTAATGTAGCTGAGGGTTAAATTAGCGACCGTATTAAACGGTATATTAGCCTTCCATAACTTGTAAGATTATGGTGATTAAACTGTTTCAATGTAGGAATATATTGTTACCTCATTTAATCTTTTACTTGATTATTAAAATTGATTAATTGTTTGAATTGGCATAGTAATATGTTCAAGAGATTAGTTAATTTAGTAAGTCTGTATGTGTTATAGTTAACAAATTACCTTGTTGCCGTGAATTTATTCGTAACAACATGAACATTGTTTTAATAATATTAAGTTAAGAAATGTAATTGATCTAACACAATCATGTCATATTGATTAAACTTATTTTGTAGAAATCGTGTATTGGAATTTTTAATTTTTAATTTTCTTAGTTAATTTACTTAGTTAAAATCTAGTTTTATTAGACTTTTTTTCAAAACAAAAGATTTTGCTTCACCGATGTGTTTTTCATTGTATTTTATAAATATTTTCTTACACAATCCCTATAGGCATGATAACTCGACATTTACTTGTCACTTTATTACTTGTTGTGATTGTGTATACTTGCACATTTTCTCGTTCCAATGAACTCTTCGACCGAGTAGTCTTCTTCGTTATCCTCAAACTAACGTCTGCCGAGTGTGGGCTTGTTTCGAAGTAGAAAAATTTTCACAAAAATAACTAGTAAGGTAATTTTGCAATTTCTCTAAACTTTTGGACCAAATTGTAATTAAGAAAAATATACTTAGAAATTTTCTGAAATAATTTCTTCAGATGATTTTCTCTCTACAGCTTTTTCTTGAATTCAAGTATGTAAAAAATAATGACTCAATGCTCTATTTGTATATGGAGAATTTTGAGAGTTCAACTATTAAATACTATTAAGATAAGTATTAAATTAAATTTAACATTAAATCTATTAAAATAATATTATTTTTGGAATAGTTAATTTGAAATCCAATTCTCTCGTAGAGCCCAGTAGGAGTGTAATTCTTCCACTATTCAACCACCGAAGACCCATTGTCACCGACCATTTTTTGGCCATAGGAATGTCGTCGTCGCAACCGCTGGCACCCCAAGTTGGTTCGGTCTGGGCCAGTGATGGCCCAACCTGTTTGATCCAGCCACCAATTGGACCGTCGGCCAGATTTCACATACCAGACTTGATTCGATAAATTTTTGGGTATTGGTTTTAGTTTTGGGCTCCCGGGCCCAATTTGTGATCTCAAGCCCGATTTTTAAGTTCAATTACCCATTGGGCCAATTGTTTTACTTGAAATTTAATTTTCAAAAATATCATATTAATTTTAATTAATTTGATTAATTTAATTTACTTTATCAAAATTAATTTTTTCCAAAAATCACTTAGATTTTTCAAATTAATTTTAAAGAAAATTTTTTAATCAAATTCTCTAGTGGAACAATTCTTAGGACTACTCAATTTAATTACACACCGAATAGATCGACTCAATCAAATTATTTCCAAAGTCGTAGAATTTACTTCTAATTCAAATGCAAATTGATTGAGCTTTTGTTGAGCTAGGGGAGGCACATATTTTATCTCATTGTCACCATTGTGTCATCTTAATGATTAATATCATCATTGTTAACAAATGGCTGTGATAAATTGCTTGTTCGAGAACAAGCAACTGATGGTCACATTTTATATTTATCAATCTACACAATGCCAATGAGAGGATATTGTTAACTCTTTAATTGAGTTATGAATTCCACTGTTTCTAGTAAATTCATGCATACACAAGTCATGTACCCAACATACTAATTATCGACTCAATCATCTTTAGAGCATCAGACTCCACTTATATCAAAGCATATGAGTTACATACACATTGTTAGTGACTAATTCAAGATTTAGGTAAATCACACCATGAACATCACAAGTGAATTAATTCACAAATGAATTCAAAATTAATTCATCTTAGGTCCATTCTAATGTATCATATTACTAATGAATATATCATATCTCTACTCGTGAAGTCAACTACTCTGATAGCCAAGACTAGCCATCTCCTTAATTGGAATTGAAAGCAACATAATAACCCTTCTCAGTATTTGAATCAAATGCTCACATTGATTCTTTTACGCGATTATGAACTCGTTTAGATTATCTACTTAAGTAAGTTATCTTTCTAGCAATGTAAATATTCTTACAGTGCCACTTATATTCAATTTGAACTTAAACAATCAATCAGCTAATATTTGCTTGTCACAACTTTGCTATTCATGCAAAATATGAAATACAAAAATACAAAAGATATATCAGTGAAATGTGAAATTTATTTATTCATCGTTCAAATAGATTTAAGAGTATTACATGATTATTACAATAGGAGCACATTTCCCAACAAAGGTATCTCCCTTATGGGACTTGATAGACAACATATTATGTAACACCCCTAACCCATATCTGTCATCGGAACAAGTCAAATGCAATCATCTTAAACCATATCAAATTCATATCATAAATTAATCATAATAAATCATATTGTCCCTTATATTAGTCCTCAAGGATCAAAATATACATTAGAAACAAATCGAGACAAAATCAAGTATTCAAAAAAAATTTCGTAAAATATCAAAAAAAAATTTAAGGTGTAGGGGACACACGCCCGTGTGGCTCACACGGTCAAGAGACACGCCCTTGTCTTAGGCCATGTGGTCATTCAAAATAGGGCACAAGGTCGTGTTCCAACTCGTGTCCAAATTTGGGAGCATTCTGACTTAGGTCACACGACCAAGCCACACGCCCGTATGCTAGGCTATGTGAACATTTTGACT
The DNA here is from genome assembly GCF_025698485.1 of Gossypium arboreum. Lineage (NCBI taxonomy): Eukaryota > Viridiplantae > Streptophyta > Magnoliopsida > Malvales > Malvaceae > Gossypium > Gossypium arboreum. The sequence goes on along the minus strand of NC_069073.1, from coordinate 2,954,642 downwards.
TTTATTAAATAGGTGCAGGGGTCACACGGCCAATCCATACACCTGTGTGCCAGGCCGTGTGAGAAATTTTGAGAATTATGTTTTGAAATTTAAAGATACAGGGGACATAGGCCAAAACACACGCCCATGTGCCAGGCTTTGTGTCACACACATCTCTGCCCGTGTGGACGAAATTGAGCTGTTTCCAAGCCATATTTCTCACCCAAATTTGCCTTCCACCTACTTTAACACCTTAACATATTCATAAATCAATACAAGACAATTAATTTAAGCCAAAACCAAATCTTATGCATGACATATTACCACATACAACAATGTGCTATTAAGCACCTCAAATGACAATTTATTATCATATCATCCTAATACTCATACTTACCTAGGCACCAAATGCATATATGCTTTACCAACTCATATTTCCAACATGATAATTCTACTTATAGATATACATCAAAACATATTCATCATAAGCCATTCCAATGGCTATTTACAACCAAAACATTTATATGCCAACATTGGCCAAGTTAACCTATACATGCCATTATAACCAAAGTTGATTTACTGGTTATACCGAAATGAACAGATAGATAGTGTAATGTAGCTCCAACCAGCTTCTGAAATTTACGAGTTTCCAAGTACTATAAGACAGGGAAAAATAAAATAGAGTAAACTCTAAAGCTTAGTAATTTCGTATAACAGAAAATTAACTTACCATTCAATTCACATTTAAGGTAAGCTAACTAAACATGCTCAAACCATTTTGGCCAAATGCCTAAACACATATCCTCATCAAGCATGTTAGTGATGTAATTCATATATATCTAATAATCACAACTGTACAGATTCATCAGGCAAGTTATGTACACATGTATCTTTCATCTCATTTTTCAACATGTCAAGTAACATCATTTACATGTATTTCAGGCATATACGGGTAATAGTTTGCATTGAATTCACATTTTCTTATTCAAAACATTTCCTATTAAATCATTTTTAATATCGATGGATACACGAGTAGTACACTTAAAGTGTACAAATCTATAATCCATCAATTCGTATTCAGGAATACTCATAAGAGCACATAAACGGGAAACTCTCTCTCGAGCTATATAACGGGAAGCTTATTAAAGCTATATAACGGGAAGCTCATAAGAGTCATAATCGGGAAGTTTAAGAGAGCCAATATTGGGAAGCTCCGGAGAGCCATTAATTCGGAAAGCTCATGAAAGAGCCTTTAATCGGGAAGCTCCGAAGAGCCATATATCAGGACGCTCATAAGAGCTACAATGTGTCCACAACACATGTAGGACCACAACCAATCGGGATGCTCCGAAGAGCTATTAATGGGAAGCTCGTAAGAACCATATAAAGGGAACTTGTGAGAGCCAAATATCGAGATGCTCATATGAGCTAATAAAGGGACGCTCTTTCGAGCTGTGGTGTGTCCGCAACACATGCAGGATCACAACCAATTCAGGAACCCTGTATCCATCGAATTTCATTTGTCGAATATTTGTCAGATATGTGATTAATTTCATATTCATGGAAATAATACAATCACATGCACACAATTCAAGTAACAAACATATAATTTCTCAATTAAGTTACACGAATTTACCTCAATAATTGTTCGTGTATGCAAAATTTACTAATCCAACACTTTTTCTTTTCCTCAATCTAACTCTGTATTTAGTTTATCCGGATCTATATAAATGAATTTAGCATCAATTTAATACAATTCATATTCAATTTAATCCAATTCATATCTTAGGAAAATTACTATTTTGCCCCTATACTTTTAATTAATTACAATTTCATTCCTAAGCTCAGAAAATGAAATTCATGCAATTTAATCCTTATTCCAAGCCTAGCCGATTTTTACCTGTAACAATAACAGCCCATGTATTTCACAAAATTCAAAATTTTTTCATAAATTTTACTTCTTTACATTTTAGTCCCTAAATCACAATTTCATCAAAATTCACTTAACAAAAGTTGTTTATCTATCAACAACCTTTCATTTTCTACCATAAAACTTCATAATTTTACTATACTCATCCATGTAAAAAACCTATTACTTTGATAAGTTTACAAATTAATCCCTGAGATAGCTAGATTAAGCTATTACGATATCGAAAATATGAAAATTACTAAAAACAATAATTAAATACTCACCTAATTAAGCAAAATAAGCTTTTCTATGTTCAAGCTTCAAACTAGGGTTTCCATATCTTTTATTTGGGAAAGATAAATAAAATGATGATATTTTATTAATTAATTCATTTATCATCTTTTATTTTCATCTTTCCAATTTAATCATTTTCTTTTCTTAATTTTCTAATGATGACTAATCATCATTATCTACTAACTCGTCTAAATGATCTATTTACCATATAAAGACCTCAAATTTTGAATTCCATATCTATTTGATCCCTTTAGCTATTAGAATTCAACTTTTACATTTTATATAATTTGGTCTTTTTTATCAGATTAGACATGAAATCAGTACAATTTCTTAACGAAATTTTCAAATGATATTTCTATCATACTATGAACCATAAAATAATAATAAAATAAATTTTCTTTTTTACCTCAGATTTGTGGTCCCAAAACCACTGTTCCGATTTCACTGAAAATGGGTTGTTACAGCTGGTGTTCGCCAGTCTGTTTGGTGAACTAAGGTTCGTCAGTTAAGTTGCGAACTGGGGGTTCTCTAGTCAATTTACAAACTGGGGTTCACCAATCAAAGATATAGTGTATCTAGAAAAATTTTACTTGCAAATAACATCTTTCTTAAGTCAGGTAGGATATCCTAAGATTACCAAGACTCTTATGTAATACCCCAAACCCGGCCCGGACGTTATGACCGGATCCGACATGTCACATCGAAGCGTTCAAAACATTTTATATTGTTGATCCAGAAAAACTTACTTAGTGTTTTAAAAGATAATTTCATTATAGGTTAAAGTGAATGGAAGCTATGCACCAGGTAGGAAACCGGAAAAGAGGTGGTGAGTCCATCGGACTGCTTAAGTACCAAGCTCCCTTTGGATCCAATCCTAGACATGCATACCGCCATTGCCACACCTTAACGTCATGGATATTTCTAGGAAACCGATTTGATTATGTCATTTTTAGGAAAAGTGATTAATTTTGGAAAATACTTTCATTGCGGAAGCTTTGCTTGTTGTCGTGTTATTTTGAAATCAATTGTTGTTTTTGAAAACGCGCCCTAAAGCTATCCAATTTCAACAGTTAAAATAAGTAATACCTATCTTAGTAATACATATTAAAACCATCAAAAATAATTAAGTGGCCTTATTACATTTAAAAACCCAAACCTCAACGTAAATAATAGGATGTCCAGTTCACCAGAAGAAAACCAAACTTTCAGAACGGGTGGCCACTCCGAATTCCTTCACAGCTCTAAGCCCACTATGGTTGGGGATTTACTACATGGATGAAAATAAAAGGGGTGAGTTTGGGGAAACTTAGTGTGTAAAATAACCCAACCATAGTCTAAATCAGCTCAACCCACAGAAACAGAATAAGTTGGCCTTAGCCCAAAACAAAAATTCAAAATAAAGCCCATAGGCCCATAACAGAACAGATATTACATATTTATGCAGAAACTCAACCCAGATTCATCCATAACACCTCCGTACCAGCCTTACACCATGTGGGGAGACTACTCGACCCACCCAACCGCTACACACCACGTAAATCGCAATGAGGTCGTCGGATATTGTGACGAAGTCACCAGATCTGAATATTGTGGCGAGCCACCAGAACAGATATATGTGGCAGAGCCACCAGATCAGATAATCGTGGCATTACCACCAGAACAGATATATGTGGCAAAGCCACCAGATCAGATAATTGTGGCATAGCCACCAGGACGCTTCCTCCATAATATAACCCATGTCCCCATGCAATAGATATATAATCATGGCATACATCATACGTAATCATATCGTCATGCTTTTCACCAAAATTAACCCTAGGGTATAACGGTAATTTTGCACCTAGGGTATAACAGTAATTTTTCATACATAGGGGTATTATAGTAATTTAGCTGCTTTTAGGGTTTTCATGCATATCCTAACTATTTACGTACTATCAGAACACTTACCGCGCATACGTACTATCAGAACACTTACCGCGCATACTTACCGAATTGGGACCGTTGGCCCATGAACCCGATCTTTGGCCCATTAAGCCCAAATTATCAAAATGTACGAAATCACGCGTACTGCAGTTTATTACTTTAGATTACCAAATATACAAACCCAACTATCTTACGAGCATTCGCACACTCGCAAACTCCCAAAATACCGACTTTTCGGCATTTTAGCTTTTCGACTTTTGCCAATCTAGTCAATGAGAGAGTGTCAGTTACACACCTGTTTGTGACGATATGCTGACGAGATCCACACACGAACCGCCTACAATTGGATTACTAGCACGTTAATCTAACTATTCAAATACAAACTACGTATTAACCCCTTACAATATTTGGCCAACCACACCTACAGATCATAGTAAGCTTATAAGAAATCAATAAGCAACTCATTAACAAATTTTTGTCAATGTTTACCACATAATCATAATTTTACTGCAAGTTGTCTTCCTGAGCAACAGTCACTAAATCATTTATAACTGGAGCTACGAAACTCCAAATCAAGTGCTGTTAATTTTCCCTGAAAATAGACTCATATATCTTCTATCCATAAAATTTTCAGAATTTTTGGTTTGGCCAATCAATACCATATTTTTCTTAAAGTTTCCCATGTTTCACTGTTTGACTAATCTGACCACTCTTCATTACGAATCAAATTTCTCATTGTACAGAATTCAAAATATGTTCTCATTTATTTCATTTGAAACTAGACTCATTAAGCTTTAATTACATAATTTATTCACCTTCTAACTCATCTCTCACAATTTATGGTGATTTTTCAAAATCACATAACTGCTGTTGTCCCAAGCAGATTTATTACCAAATCACTATTTCACACATAACTTGCATGCATGTTATTTAAACATGTATATCACCAATCAATCATCACATATCTATGAGTTTACTTAAGTATAATCTCCATTTCATCATTTTAAAGCACAACATGTTAGCCGATTTTTCCCCTTAGCATCTAAGGCACATCATGCTCATTTGTTTGGCTCAACTTCACCTATCTTCCATTTTTCATCAAAAGAACATGAAACAACAACCATTTCCTTCATTTTAATTCATGACTAAATGCTCACAACACAACTAAAAACCAAAATATGCTTCAAGAGTTAAGGTAGAATCAAGAAGAACTCATGAACATCAAGATAGAAGCAAACTACCATGAACTTACCTTCAATTTTCTTCCCCAAGTGACCGAACATTCAAGAGCTTTCTCCTCTCCTTTCTCTTCTCTAACTTTAGGCTATGATGAAAAACGATGGACAAAACTTTGTTCTTTTCACCCCTTTTTCTTTTAATAAAATTTCATATTTCATCTATTTAATTCTTTAATACAAAAGACATGAAATTCCTATCATGGAACATTTACCTAATCCATTATCATGGAATATTTTCCTAATCCATTATCATGGAACATTTACCTAACCCATTATCAATTTGTATCAATTTGTACCATAAATTATGGATATCAAGTGCTCATATTGTCTACAACAACAAGATGGCTGGCCACTTCATGTAAAATGGGAGGTTTGTCTTGCAAATCCTCCTATTTTGCACTCCTATTTATTTGGCCACTTCAATTTAGCCTATAGCATTTTCAAACATTTTCACATAGGTTCTATTTCATAATTTCACCCTCTTTTTCTTATGGAACAAAAATTAACTAAAATTGCCGGGTTCTATCTTAAGCTTGGGCCTTCTAGAGGCCCACTAACATAATTAAACCTATGCCAACATTCACAGAATTCCCGAAAATTGGGGCATTACATCTTAGGTCTATAATACGACCCTTAATTCTGTGACATTCTTCCATCGATATTCGACCGTCAAAGTCTCTTTTCTAAAGTAAGTTCATAACACCTAGGGTAAGTCTCGATCCTGTTAGGTGTGATTATTCCAAAAGCTAGGTTTGCTTGCATGTGTGAATTCAGTAAACTTTGACTGTTTAGTAATTATGTGTGTGTTTCTGTATGTTACAAACTAGATAAACCATCTACCAGTAAGGATAAAACCAAACTTGTTTAATTCTCAGTTTTCGGTGACTAATCTGATATTCGTCAAAAGTATGTTAACTGTCATGTTTTTTAGAGTGGGTGGTTAAGAATTACCTTAAGTGTGCTAATTGATATGTGATCGCATAATTTCGTGATAGGTTTTAAAATATTTATAATTAATTGTTCTTGAAACTAACTATTATCGTGATGTAGGCAAGTATACCTATCGAACAGTAGTATAGTTTTAGCAAGACCAGATTGTCGAACCCAAAGGAACTAAAAGTACTAGTAATGACTGTCTTCTTATTATCTAGCCTAAGAATAAAGAGGTTTTATTTTAACTAACTAATTATCTAAACTAAAAACTCACAGAGAATAGAATTGGGGAATTGTTTTTGGGAAAATCGATTGACTTAAGACAATACCTAAAGAAAAATCCACCTAGACTGTACTTGTTATTCTGGCTCCGAATCGGACAATTTATTCACTTAACTTGTTCCGTAGAGATCCCTAAGTTATGTTATTACCTCTATTCAAGACTAATAACATCTAATCCCTAGATTGAATAATTGAGACCTTTCTCTAATTAACACCCTAGGGTTGCATTAACTCGATCTATGGATCCCCTTATTAAGTTTCACATTAATCCAGCAAAATCTTGTCTCCCTATGTCTAGGCGCGCAAATAACTCCGCTTAATTATGACAAATGTACTCTTAGAAAGGGTCTATTCATCCTCTGAATAAGAGCTTATCTTGAATCAGTATCCTGGGATATCAAAACAAGAATTAAGAATACATAATTAAGAACAAGTCAAATATTTATCATACAATTCAGAAAATAATAACAAGATTCATCTTAGGTTTCATACCCTTAAGTATTTAGGGGTTTTAGTTCATAACTAAATAAGAAAACATCTCAGAATAATAAAGCATACAAAACATAAAGAAAACCCAAAACTCCTAAAGGGGAAATTGAGAAGAGATCTTCAGTCTTGATGGTGAATCTGACTTCTGCGATGGATCAATTGGCTTTCTTGGAGTAATTCCTTACTCCCTATTTTGTGTATCCCCTTTCTTCCTCCTCTAGGGTGTATTTATAGGCTTTAGAATGCCTAAGAGCCCTCAAAATTAGCCTTTTCTAAATTGAACTCAACTTGGGCTCGGCAGGGACACGCCCGTGTGTGATTACTTCAAGTCGTGCTCGAGCCTGCCAAATTGACACGGCTATGTGGTATGCCCGTGTAAGGAGGTCCAGGCCGTGTTGATTTCGTATTTTGGCCACTCCGTTTTTGGCCCGTTTCTCGTTCCTTTCGCTCTCCTATGCTCTCCTAAGTATAAAACATGAACTTAAAGCATTAGGACCATCGAAGTCACCAATTTTAATGAGAAATCATCCATAAAATGTGTTAAACATGGGGTAAAAATATGTATAAATTATGGTTTATCAAATAACCCCACACTTAAGCACTTGCTTGTCCTCAAGCAAAATTCTCAATTCATAATCAAAATAAATTCTTCTCAACTTATAATTTCTATCGATAATATCTCAAAATAATCCATTAGTAATCATACATTGAGAATTCAACTAAAAGAACATAAAAGTTTCAAACATTCCAAGTTGAGTATTTAATCATACAACATAGGTGTCTCCCCTCATTTAAGTAATTACCTTTGATTCAGAATATCACAGAGTTTCACATCCTCACTAAAGATTCACTTAAATCACTCGAAGTGTTTAAAGACAATAAATGAAGCACTCAATAGTAAATAATGAAAAGTCATTACCATAGGCTTGCATGAAAATCAAATCTCCACCATTATAATTTAAGATGATACATCAATCAAAAGGTCTTTAAAGGGTTGTAATGAGGCTTGGTTAGAGGGTGTGGTCTCAAGCTGAAAGAAAGGGTTAGAATCGATATTGAGTTGAAAAATTACTAAACTAGAAAAATATTTAATCATCACTTACGTACAACATAACTCCTTCTCTGACTATGGAATTTAAATACTGAAGCTTACAAACAGAAGATCACTACTAACATGTATACATATTTTATTTTTATTTTTTTTAAGAATAATTTAAATAACATAGACTAACTATTAAGAACAAGACATAGCTAAGCAATTTATTCAACTCAAATCTCAACAAAAATAGGGATTAATTTAGGGGATTTCAACAATAATGGGTTAAGGGTTGATATTAACAGTAATACAAGAAATGAATTGTTAGGCTCAAGGGGGTTTACTATGGGTTAATTGTGGAGGTAGGCTTTTCATGGCATGAGTGGGTTAATCCTAAGTGCCTTAATCATTTTGACATATCAAATCAAATGGTGTGGTCTTGACATGTATAATCAAGCAAGTTCTAGAATAACAGTTCAATACTGACGCACTTAAGCAATCATAAAAGTGAGCATGAAAGAATTAATAGATGCTCAAAAGGCTCAAAAATCTCACAAAAATTATGGCTTTTTGATGTTTAAAACTTGTGAATTCCAACTCAAAGTAATACCTAAACTTTGGGGAAATAACCTAAGATTTTAAATTCTTAAAAATCAACTTATCATGCTTGATTCTCTAATGTCTTAAAGTTTAAACAATCAATGCATAAATATTTATGTTTTAATTTAAGATATATAAATCAAAACCATAAATCAATCAAAATTTTATCCTAAATACGATATAAGAGCTTTTCAAGAGAACAAGGCAGTCATTTAGGGAGTTTTTCGATAATGAAATAAATACCCCCCACACTGAAGATGTATATTGCCCTCAATGTACAAAGATAAATTTATTGAAAAGAATATAAAAGTAAGATAGGGAGAGAAGTGAAACTTCCTGTATGATGAATTCCTCGAACTGGAGTTTTAGAGAGTAATCAGTGCGAAAGTGGAGGAGGATACTCCGGCGGTAGTAGAGGTTCATTAGTCTATAAGTTATGCGCTAAAAGAATATTATATCTAGCGGTAGCTATGGTCGTGGTCGATCAAGACATGGCAGTCGTGGAGAACATTCCCCAGTGGAGTTTTTTAGTTCCTATGCGATGATGAGCTTAAGAGCTCTAAATAGCTGTGATAAAATCAAGAAATTTTTAGGGGATATTAGGAAGAATAATTACTCATAAAGAAATAACCGAAATTGAAAATTAAAAATAAAATTCTAAAATCTAATAAAAATAAAAAGTACTTTTAATAAAAATTAAAAACATAAATAATAAATAAATGTTTTTAAACATCTTCATCGCTGGATGGTTCGCGATGTGAGACTGACAATGAGATATGGAGGTGCTGACAAATCTGCTGTAGAGTAGCATCAATGTTGTCAAATCGTTGAAAACACTGCTGCTCGAATTGAGTGAGGCGCTCAGAGATGTCAGCATATGAAGCCACCGCATGAACTGGACGAGAGGGTGGTGGTGGCTGAGTCGGTGGGTCCTCGTGCTATGGAGGGACATATCAAGAAAGTCCTCGTAGGCCTCCTCCTCGGTAGATTGGGCAAGACGATATTGAGGAGGGTATGTGCCTCGGCGCTTTTTGATCATCTTCATGCTAAGCATGCTCGAGATGCTTTGTGGAGACATCTGGCCAATGAGGGTTAAGAATGATTCTTGGGCTACAGTGCTGAAGAGCCCGAAATGTCGAGCCAACCAAGTAACGTAGGGGCCAATGGAGATGACCCCCTTCCGATCCCGCTCTGTCTAGTGCTGAATCGTGAGGGCGATGAAATAGGCAAGGTCGATAACGTGTCCGTGCTACATATACCATAAAAAGTAGGTGTCATGAGTGTTGATGACGCCAGTGCTCTCTCACTGTCCTGTAATCGTGTGAGCCAAAATGGGGTGTAGGTACCTCAGAGATGGAGGGAAAGCCGATGCCTTGGAGCGGCTAGGATTGTAGGTGTCCCCACCTAGTACTAATGCATCCCAGTACCGTGAAGGAAAACGATGGATGTGGCGATTGAGAGCATGTAAGTCAATCTTCTCCTTGAATTCTTTCTTATATAAACCTAGCGTTGTACTGAATTTTAAAACCCTGAGTTGGCAGACTAACCCGCCTAGTCGAAATTGGACCCTGCCGAAATCATCGTAGTTCGTCATTATGGTCTGAAGATGGAATAGTGAGCATAGTTTTATCGTGATCTTGAGGTGTGTTGGCTAGATGATCCCAAAGAACAGCTCCCAATGGTCGGTGGTTAGGAGGGCCCGAATCGCATCAGTCAACTGAACTTGTTCTATGATAACCCAGTCGATGCAGTGGCCCACAATTAAAGGTCAGGCCCGAAGTATTTGGAAAAGTTCTTCTTGGGGCTGTCGAGGGAACTGTAGGAGAGGGTGACGAATTTTCGTAGTTGGACCCGTAGAAGATGATGCTTCCTTCCTCTTCTTCGAAGCAGCAACAGTAGCCTTTTTACCACGTGAAGATGATATGCTACCTGCGATTAGAATCATCAAGTCATCTTGATGAGTGGTCAAAGTAAAACGAAGACAAATTTTAAATAAAAATCATAATTTTAGGCCACAACTACTAAAACTAACTTAAAACAATAAGTTCAATACCATACTCTTGTGGCAATAGCATGGTGATATAAGTAAAAATGGCAAAAAATGAAATGCAACATACTATATGAATGAATAGAAATGTCAACATAAAAGGCATGATTATTTCACTTCTAACTAATTAAATGGAGTAGAGAAATCATGTAATGAGTAAGAATTTGAGCATGAAAAAGATGATAACTTGTTCTATAAATGAAATTTGTGTGATAAAAAGATGAAAATAACATAAAAAATATAGATTACTATAATAAATAGCATTATAAATTAGTGAAATAAAAGAGAAATGAGTAAACAAACGCTAAAGGGAAGAGACTGGGCGTCGAGAATAAAGTTAAGAGTGGCGCACGGACGTGGCGAGGAGGCTGTGTGGACTTGCAACGGCTAGGGTTAGGGTTTTTGAATGGGGAAAAAAGTGAATACCGCATGGTATTTATAGATTTTGGGCCACACAGCCAGGGCACACGCCCGTGTTCCCCAATTTTTGTCCATGTGTTTCGCGTTTTTCCTATTTGGGCGCATCTGAAATTCGTCTCATGCCCTTGTACCTTGAGCGTGTGGGTGCATACAGCCGGGTCGCACGGCCATGTCTGGTATTGTTTGCTTCTCTCACGCCCGTGTATGAAGATCCACGCCCGTGTCAATCTAACAAGTTTGACCACGGGTGCTAGACACGGGCGTGTCACACACCCATGCTGTTTTAACAGGTTCATGCACGATTTTTCCACACGAGCATGTCGCACGCCCGTGTTGTTTTGACAGGCTCAACCATGACTATGTCACACGGCCGTGGCGTTTTATCGTAGCCTGTATTTAAGGAAATCTTTGTCCTATTTTCACACGGCCCTAAGCATGCTCGTGTGCTTGGTCGTGTCTTTGTGGAAAACCTATATTCAAGAGCTCCGTTAGTAAGTTAGGTGTTGAAGACTAAATTTTAAAGAAGTTAATACAATTAGTGCTTGGGTTACCTCTCGAGAAGCGCTTATTTATAGTCTAAGCTCGAGTTACCTCTCCGTTGAATGGTCATGGTGGTTCAAGGAGTTTATACTCCTCATTCCTACTATCAATCTCATCAAAATAAGGTTTTAAACAGGTGTTGTTTACCTTAGAAGTGTCGAACTTGGGGTGACTTACCTCAACTGTACCGAATGGAAAAATACTAAGTACCGTAAGAGGAATTTCTTCATTTAGTTTGGTAGTGACAATGTGAGGATCTGTGGTATCTAATAAGATTTTATCTCCAACCTTAAGTTGATTTGGAAAGGTATCGAGCTTGTTTTGGCGTAGTTTTGGTTTATCGTGTTTTCTTGGTTTATGTGCTCTCCATTCATCTAGCTCCTCTATTTGTAGCCTTTATTCTTCATGAGTAGGTCTTCTACTATTGCTTGAGAATGACTCATGTGCTTCCTTCAGACTCATTTCCTGCAAAGTAAGTTGTACCATATTGTCAGTTTTAGTAGAATGGGTTAAACGATCACCTTCAACTTTCGATGTATTGCCAGAATTGCGAGTTTGAAGGGCGATTGTTTCGTCTCCCACACAGAGTGTGAGTTCACCTGTGCCAACATCAGTGATCGTTTTAGCAGTTGCTAAAAAAGGCCTTCCTAGAATTAGAGGGGTGCTACTATCCTCTTCTATGTCTAGAACAATGAAGTCCGTGGAAAATATGAATTTATCGATTTTAACTAGCACATCTTCAATAATACCTTTAGGGAATCTTATAGTTTTATCTACTAATTGAATGCTCATCCTAATTTGTTTGGGTTTCCCGAAACCTAATTGCTTAAACATTTTGTAGGGCATGACGTTAATACTAGCCATTAAATCAGCTAATGCATTATTAACATTTAAACTACCAATTAAGCAAGGAATTGTAAAATTCCCTGAATCTTTTAATTTGTTCGGTAGCTTATTTTGCAGAATAGCTGAACACACTGCATTTAGCTCTATATGTGATGCCTCGTCCAACTCCCACTTATTTGCTAAAATTTTCTTTAAAAATTTCATTGCGTTTAGCATCTATAATAGAGCTTCAATAAACGGTAAGTTAATGTGTAATTTTTTAAGAGTTTAAAGAATTTACCAAATTGTTTATCTAAGTGGTCTTTCCTTGTATCGTTGGGGTATGGAACACGAGGTTCATATTCGACATTCACAGATTTGTTTTTATTATGACTTACTTCACCTTGACCTTTGCTTACCACAATTTTTTGCCTCGGTTCTGGTTTAGGCTCAACGACTCATTCGTCATCTTGAATATTAATTATGTTGAGCTGTTCCCTTGGGTTGGGTTCAGTATTACTTAGCAGGCTACCTTGTGGTCATTCGGAGATTAGTTTAGAAAGCTGGCCTATCTAAGTTTCGAGCCATTGGATCGATGCTTGTTAATTCTTAAGTGCTGTCTCGGTATTCTGAAAACGAGTTTCTAACACCGATATAAACTTTGAAAGCATCTTTTCAAGGTTTGGCTTCTTCTCCTGTTGGTAGGGCGGTTGTTGGTAGCCGGGAGGATGTTGCGGTCTTTGATTTCCTTGACCGCCCCATGAGAAATTGAGGTGGTTCCTCCAACCTGCATTATAAGTGTTACTATATGGATTGTTTTGAGATTGAGGATTATTACCCATGTAATTTAACTGCTCGTTATCCATGTTGTGGCCATAAGATTGGTATTCCGAATGGCTTGTTCCACCTTCACTTACTTCGCACTGCACTACTGGGTGAACCTGTAAAGAACTAAGAAAACCATCAATTTTTTTATTCAAGAGTTCTACCTGATTAGAGAGCATGGTGACCGAATCAACGTTATAAACACCGGCTGTTTCGTTGGTTTTGTCCTCATGACTTGCCACTGGTAGTTATTCAGTGACATCTTTTATATAAACTCATAAGCATCTTTAGGTGTTTTATTATTGATGGTTCCACCAGTAGCTGTGTCAACCATTTGCCGAGTCGAAGGATTTAGGCCATTATGGAACGTTTGAACCTGTAGCCAAAGTGGTAGCCCATGGTGAGGGCACCTTCTCAGTAAGTACTTGTATCTCTCTCATGTATCGTAAAGAGTTTCTAAGTCCATCTACACAAACGAAGATATATCATTAAGTAATTTGGCTATTTTAGCCAACGAAAAATCTTTTAATAGAAATTTTTAGGTCATTTGTTCCCAAGTAGTGATTGACTCTCATGATAACGAGTTCAACCACTGTTTAGCTCTGTTCCTAAATGAAAAGGGAAACAACCGAGCCATTGATTTTAAATATACCACATAATTTCAAGAAGTTTGCTAAATGAGTGTTGGGATCCTCATCCTGCAAACCATCAAACTGAACAAATTACTGTATCATTTGAATTGTGTTAGGTTTTAGTTCAAAAGTATTTGCAGCTATAGTAGGTCTAACTATGCTCGATTCAGTTCCTGTTAAAGAAGGTTTAGCATAATCATATATAGTGCGTGGAGCAGGATTTTGATTAACCGCAATTACATGAGGTAACTGATTATCTTGGTTTTCAGCCATATCTTTGGTTGGGGGTTGAGTATCGTCCTTTTGCTTGTTCTCTGTGTATCTTAAGCTTCGTCTTATTTCTCTTTGGTTTCTACGAACTGTACGATCAATTTCTTCATCAAAAAGTAGTGGTCCTGATGGGTTTCTTCTAGTCATAAACTATAAAAAACATGCCAAGAGAAAGAAAAAATAAATTAATAAATAATAAAAATAAAAATAAAATAAGATTAAATTGCAAGAAAAATAAATGGCTAAAGTAATAAAAATTGAGCGTTCCTAATATCTTAGTTCCCCTACAACGGCGCCAAAAACTTGATCGCGTGATTTCGTGATAGGTTTTAAAATATTTATAATTAATCGTTCTTGAAACTGACTATTATCGCGATGTAGGCAAGTGTCCCTATCAAACAGTAGTATAGCTTTAGCAAGACCGGATTGTCGAACCCAAAGGAACTAAAAGTACTAGTAATGACTGTCTTCTTATTATCTAGCCTAAGAATAAAGAGGTTTTGTTTTAACTAACTAATTATCTAAACTAAGAGCTCATAGAAAATAGAATTGTTTTGGGAAAATTGATTGACTTAAGACAATTCCTAAGGAAAAATCCACATAGACTGTACTTGTTATTCTGGCTCCGAATCGGACGATTTATTCACTTAACTTGTTCCGTAGAGATCCCTAAGTTATGTTATTATCCCTATTCAAGACTAATAATGTCTAATCCCTAGATTGAATGATTGAGACATTTCTCTAATTAACACCCTAGGGTTGCATTAACTCGATCTATGGATCCCCTTATTAGGTTTCACCCTAATCCGGTAAAATCTTGTCACCCTATGTCTAGACGCACAAACAACTCCGCTTAATTATGACAAATGTACTATTAGACAAGGTCTATTCCTCCTCTGTATAAGAGCTTATCTTGAATCCGTATCCTAGGATATCAAAACAAGAATTAAGAACACATAATTAAGAACAAGTTAAATATTTATCATACAATTCAGAAAATAATAACAATATTCGTCTTAGGTTTCATTCCCCTTAAATATTTAGGGGTTTTAGTTCATAACTAAATAAGAAAACATCTCAGAATAATAAAGAATACAAAACATAAAGAAAACCCAAAACTCCTGAAGGGGAAATTATGGAGAGATCTTCAGTCTTGATGGTGAATTCGGCTTCTGAAATGGATCAATCGGCTTCCCTGGAGTAATTTCTTAATCCCTATTCTGTGTGCCTCCTTTCTTCCTCCTCTAGGGTGTATTTATAGGCTTTAAAATGCCTAAGAGCCCTCAAAATTAGCCTTTTTCGAATTGGACTCAACTTGGGCTCGGTAGGGACACGTCCGTGTGTGATTACTTCAGGCCATGCTCGAGCCTACCAAATTGACATGGCCGTGTGGTATGCCCGTGTGAGGAGGTCCAGGCCGTGTTGATTTCGTACTTTAGCCTATTTTCTCCATTTTTGGCTCGTTTCTTGTTCCTTTCGCTCTCCTATGCTCTCCTAAGTATAAAACATGAACTTAAAGCATTAGGAGCATCGAATTCACCAATTTTAATGGGAAATCATCCATAAAATGCATTAAACATGGGGTAAAAATATGTATAAATTACGGTTTATCAATATGATTTTCAAGAAAATAATTTTTAAAACTAAGTTTTTCTGCAAAACCCTATTTTCAAGCTCCGAAGCTCTGACTTTAAAATACGATTTTGAAATATTTATTTAAAGCTAAAGTTTTATGCAAAACTTCTATGTGAGCCTATGTTTTTATGAATACTTTTAAAAGTATATTTTTATAAACTGTGTTTTCACGAGCTTTTGTACGAGCTCTATATAAGTGCTTTCAAGTAAGCTCCCTATGTGAGCTCTCTGTGATATGTCTCAGCACGAGCTCCTTTTGTGAGCCTTATGTTGGATATGTTGGTATACCAAAGGATGGAGAGTACTCACCCATAAGTATATTTGATTTTGGGCATTAAGGGTCTAGGACATGTGGAGAGATAAGGGAATGTCGAGCTATGCTTCATTCACTAGGACATGTTGGTGTACAATAGAGTGTCACACTACACTTATGGGACATGTTATAAAGACGCTATGAGTCATTCTGAGGTGTTACATATTCTATTTTTCTCTGTCATTCTGATAAGACAAGTATGTGAGCATGTTTCATGCTATATAAGTTCTATTCTCAAACATGGCACAAGTTAAGTTTTTAAGTATGATTTTAAGCACATGTGAAATTATTTTCACAAACTTATGTTTTCTGGCATATAGGCCTGCAAATTGAGTCTCGCAACCTCACCATTAACCCAACATGTAAAACAATTTCCAAACTAAGTCTTCTTTTTGTTTTATACTCTTTTTTAAGCATACTCTATTGGTTCTTGATTATTCATTGAGTTTGCAATGAACTCACCCACTCCTCTCTTACTTCGTAGGTAAGTAGGTCGCGGATGAAAGTGGCAAGGTAGAAAACTTGACGAGGCTCACCCCTGATTAGATATTGGCAAACTTGAGAAAAATATGATGGGGTTTATTTTTATGCAGACTTAGTCTTATTACAAACTGACTCTATTGTTGAAAAAATTTCTTGTAAGTTTAAGTTTTAAAATTTTCTAACCATTAAGTTGGACCTTTGTTATTAATTTCATCTTAGTATGAATAAAGTTTAATACTTATTTATATACTCATGTGTACCATGTTGTCTTTTTTTAAATTTGCTAAAAGTATATGTTAATATCTGATGCACGCCAGCTTATTTATGAAGTCTTTTTTATTTTTTGGTGATCTTAATAGGTTTGTGATGCCATATGCATGCAAACCCCTCTGTACCATTATCTTAAAATTAGTGAACCTGATATAAGTATGCGAACTGTTGTATGTGAATTCTCTATTTGCGAAACTTTGCATGATTAACCCTTAGTTACGAAGCCTGTTTGTATGCAAACTACTGTAAGCTGAACTTATGACTTAAGTGAATACATGTTTAGGCTGTATCGTGAACTCGTATATTTGTTGGGCGAACTTAGTCTAGGTTGTTATGTGTGAACCTATATTGATTGCGAACCCGTAATTTTATGTGAACTCATTTTGTATGTGTTATATGAACTTATGTTGTCTTTTATCATGCATACTTGGATTATTTTGAAGACATGCGAACTTTTCCTTTACGGTTTTGAAAGCTCACATGTTACCTCTTATGTGGATTTGTATTTGCTGATGTGTTTTAACTTAAAACATTATTTGTTGTTAGTAAGTGGTATGTTGGGAGATAGGTTGAGAGTTAACGGAGAGTCACTTCAGTGGCTAATGTAGCTCACTGGATTTGGGCTGACCCTTCTCGTTGGATTCGGGGTGTTACAATTAGTTAAACGTTAGATAATTAGTTAGCCAATATTTGCTTTCATTTTGCTTTGTATGCAAAATCCACTAAGGACAATATAAAAGGGTATTAATATAATTAATAGATATTTTATTAAAACAATTTGTTAAAAAAATACAAGTATAGCAAATTGTCCTCCAATATGAGTAATAGGTGCCACTGAATAATTGATGTCTTACAGTAGAATGGCCTTGTCCCAATATGGTAGAATTTTACTCTAATGCCATGATACAAACTTCTTAGTTTCTTGCTTCCATCTTGAACTTGTGATAATATTTTCTCTTGTTTGTTATACTGGCATTAGTTATCAAGCTCTAATACCAATTATTAAGCTCGATTATCACCAAGAGGAGGGTGAATTACTATTTTAAAAACTTTAAAGGAATATGGCAAAAGAGAAGACTCGTGAATTTATAGTGGTTCAAACCTAATTGCCTACCTCCACTACCTTAGCTTACTACAACTAAGGACTTCTCAAATTTACTACATTTGAACCTTTTGAGGACAAGGTCTAACATTTACCAAAAACTATTTTTTCACTTGACCAGATAGAGCTAGTTCTCTTAATATTTTCTTCCCAAAAATGTTAAGCAACCTTTTATAAAGATGAGATATAAGAACAATAATTAAAGATACCTATCAAAGGAAGATATTACAATGATAAAACTCACATAATGATATAACACTTGAAAAGAATAAAAACCATAGCTACCCAAGTGTGTGTATGAAGAAAAAAGAGAATATGAATGAAAGGATTGGATTTTTGTGCGATTAACTTTACAAACTTATTGATGTGAGCTCGTAATTGTTAGGAGAATTACAAGATCACTTGAGTGCCCGATCATTTCTAATAGGTAATGATAACAAAAGAAAGATAAGAAAATAGTGACAATAATTAAAAAGGATAAATAATAATATTGGACTCAAACCTAAAAGTTTATACAAGAAAATAACCAACGTTATGACCGAATATGACCTATTTTATATTTGATAAACTCGTGAACCAATAGTTAGATAAAAAAACCCTGACCCATTTTTATACAGAAATAAGAACTGAAGGTATAAAAATAAGGATGAATGCTACAAGACAAGTCTTGATAAGTTCGAGTAATGATGTTCTCAAGAACTTAAGAGATATCTCTCAAAAATATATTTCATTCCCATGCTCATATCATCCCCTCCTTCTTCGAAAAGATTTATCCTCAAATTGTCATTTGCATAAAATTAAAATAAATCAAGCATGTTACAACTTTTACTGACATTATACTCACTTGGAAGATCAATCTTGTAATAATTATCATTAATTTTCTCCAAAACTTGAAAAGGACCATCTCCTCTTGGAAGTAATTTATACCTCCGTTAGGTTGGAAACTGTTCCTTTCACATATGTACCCAAACCTAATCTCCTGGTTCAAATACAACTTTTTTTTAACCATTGTTGGCTTGGTTTACATATTGTTCCATCCTCTTTTCAATATTATTTCGAACCTTCTTAAGAAGTCGATGAACAAATTCAACCTTATTTTTTTCCATAAGATTTACAAGCTCATTAAAATGTAAAGGAATTAAATCTTCAGGAGTAAGTTAATTGAAGCCATACACTATCTCAAAATGAGAAAATCGAGTAGTAGGATGCACACTCCAGTTGTACGTAAATTTAACATGTGGCAAACACTTCTCCTTTGTCATCGAATTTTGCTTAATGATAACTCGAAGTAGAGTTGGCAAAGTTTAATTTAATACTTCAATTTGATTGTTAGATTGGGATGACATATGGTGGAAAATAATAAATTAGTGCCTAAATTACCCCATAAATTTTTCCAGAAGTAGCTAAAAAACTTGGCATCTCTGTCAAACATAATGTTTCTCGGTAGACCATGTAGCCTAACAACTTCCCTGAAAAACAAGTTTGCAATATTCTTAGCATCATCAATTTTATGACAGTGTATAAAATGAGCCATTTTGGAAAAATGATCCACAACAACATAAATGGAATCCTTTCCGCTACTAGACCGAGATAATCCTAACACAAAATCCATTGAAATATCTGTCCAAGGTTTCGTAGATATAGACAATGGGGTGTACGAACTATAGAGAGTTACTCGCAATTTAGCTTTCTTACAAGTAATACAATTTTGACAAAGACGCTCAATGTTTTGTCTC
This sequence comes from Gossypium arboreum, assembly GCF_025698485.1. Lineage (NCBI taxonomy): Eukaryota > Viridiplantae > Streptophyta > Magnoliopsida > Malvales > Malvaceae > Gossypium > Gossypium arboreum. The sequence goes on along the minus strand of NC_069073.1, from coordinate 2,934,861 downwards.
ATATATGGCAGAAAATGCTCATGCATTACATCTAGAGTTTTTGCAGCTCTGAAATGGCCCATTAGTCCACCCCTGTGGGCTTTTTTTACAAGTAGCTCTCAGACAAAACTCCTTGGTAAACAAAGCTTATTTTGTAGAAAGAGAAATCCGTCGTACTTGAAAAACTTACCAAAAGCTTCTTTTTCACAAGCTTTAAAGACATTTCCAAAATCAAAGTCGTGTTCATAGAATTCATTTATGTACTCAAATCCAAACAACTAGCGTCTAAGGTAGAAAGCAAAACATGCCTTCAAGATAATGCATCAGCCACTATGTTTTCCTTACCTTGTTTGAATTTATGGCATTAGGAAAAGTTTCGATGCACTTTACTCACTTGGCATGCCGATTGTTAAGTTTGTGTTGGGTTTTCAAATGCTTAAGCGATTCATGATCAGTGTGGATCACAAATTCCCTCAGCCACAAGTAGTGCTGCGAAGCCTCTAATGCTCTAACCAAGGCATATAATTTCTTTTCATAAGTGGGATAGTTTAATATGGCACCACTCAAATTCTTCTAAAATAAGCAATTAGTCATCCTTTTTGCATCAAAACTGATACAATACCTACCCTTGAGGCATTACATTCAATTTCAAAGGTTTTATAAAAATCAGGTAAAGTAAGTAATGGTGCGTCAATCAAAATTTCCTTAATTAACCTAAAAGCATTCTCTTCCTCTTTCTATTTAAACCCCACATTTTTCTTAATGATTTCTATCAAATGAGCAGTTGTACTACTAAAGTTTTTAACAAACCTTCGATAAAAGCTAGCAAGACTCTGTAAGCTCCTAACATTATTTACTGTAACACCCCAAACCCGGCTCAGACGTTATAGCCGAATCTGGCGTGCCACATTGGAGTTGAAAACCCACGTTCCGTTTTAGTGTTTAAAAACCATATATTTTGTTGAGTTGACAAAGTGAATGGAAGCTGGGCACCAGGTAGGTATCCGAAACAGAGGAGGTGAGCCATAAAGGCTGCTTAAGTACCAAGCTCTTCGGGTGGATCCAATCCTAGACATGCCCACGACCATTGCCACACTTTGTTATATCGAGTTTAAATTTTCTTAAGTGGACGTCTTTGATAAACCGATTAATCGTGGCGTTGAGATATTTTGAAATCAAGTATCATTTTGAAAACACGTCCTAAGTCTAGCCCATTTCAATACCTATCAACCAGTTTTAAAGTTATTAAAAATAAAATAATCACGAAAAGAAATAAAAGAAAAGTTAAAATGGCCTTATTACAACCCAAAAATAAATAATAATAATAAAATAATCTCGAAAAGAAATAAAAGAAAAGTTAAAATGGCATTATTACAACCCAAAAATAAATAATAATTAAAGGAAATTTAAAGAAAACCAACGCTAATTTAAAAGCCCAAAGGCGATCACCGTGGCCACTCTGAATCCCCTCCGGCTCCAAGTCTCCACATCAAGGCTCACCTGCAAGGTTAAGGAAAGGGGTGAGTTTGGAAACTCAGTGTGCAACAAGCCCCTTTCAGAGCCCAAAACAATATCAGCCTGCTGGGCCTTAGCCCAAGTCTAATCTCAATATATATACTGGGCCGTAGCCTTTTCATACATTATAATACTGGGCTGAAGCCTTTTACTGTAAACAGTATGGCCCATAGGCCCATTTCAATATCACATGTATCATCAATGAAAAAATGAATGCAAGCCTATTTGGGGAGACTACTCGACCCACCTTCCGCTACCCTCCACCCGTACCAACCAACACACCATTTGGGGAATAACTCAACCCACCCAACCATAACTCTCCACTAGCAACATAGCTGCTTTATCATATAACTGGAGGCCTAGCCTCTTTATATAACTGGGGCAAAAGCCCTTTTAATAACTGGGGCATAAACCCTTTTGATATCTGGGGCGTAAGCCCCTTTTAATAACTGGGGCATAAGCCCTTTTAATAACTGGGGCATAAGCCCTTTTGCACTTCCTCCTTCCATATAAAAACCCAACCCAATGCATTTATGAATACATCATGTGCATATCATACATATCATGTGCATATCATACATGTCATGTACGTATCATACATACCATGTCTATCAAAATTCCATGTATCAAATTCATATATAAACCCTAGGGGTATAATGGTCATTTTTACCTAGGGCAAAACAATCATTTTCATATTATAAGGGTAATTTTGTAATTTTACCAAAATTAGGGTTTTTCCATGTTCATTAACGGTTACTGACAGTTCATGTGTGCAAACAGTGATTCTGGCCTATTCTTAGCGAAACCGAGTTATTGAGCCTAAAACCCCTAATGGGCCCTACTTAGTCGATTTTGTCATCTAGGCCCATTTAGCCTATATTCCATAACGGTTTTAACAGTCTTAACATGCAATTTAATAGATTTCCATTTTCCATTAATATTTACACATTCGGCCACCATCCATAATGGCCTTAGGAACCTTACCTTTGCCGAGATTGATGACTAGATCTAGCCACTCCGGTGATCCAAGCTAATCCAAGTCGACACTACGCCTTGCTGCTTCTCTACTATATAAACTATAAAAATATTAAAAGAAAACCCCATAAGGCCTAAACCCATATTCGGCCACCTCCCTAAACTAGAGGGGTTTCGGCTTTTGGCAAATAGTTACTCTAGGAATCATTTAGAGTTCGAGCACTTACCACAGACTTTCTCCTCTTGAATCCGTTATGCCTAAAAGTTTAAGGAATTGAATATCAACAACTAAAAAGGGAAAAGAGAGTTACTGGTCAACAAAGATTCGGCACCCCTAGCTTCACTGATTTCGGCTTTTGCGGTATTTCGGCAGAAGTGGAGATAAAGGAAAGAAACAATGGATGAATGGAGGGAAATAGTAGACTGGTTTGAAAGAAGGAGAAGAAAGGAAAAAGATGAAAAGAGAGATGGTAGATTCGGCTGCAAACAGAAAAAGAGAGAAAAGACTAACCTAAAGGGAGAAAACGGCACACAAGTACCTAAGTGCCGAAAATCCCTAACTAAACCCCTCTGCCGAAAATCCCCTCTCCAATCTCCCTTATTCGGCCAGCTCTATCTCCATAACAAATCCCTAAAATCTCTCCCCTTATCCCTCCTTAATCCATGCATTTGACTGATTCAAACTCTCCTCTAACAGAATCCACTTGGGTTCCAACACTTACCCTTCCTGCACATAAAAATAAATACCCTTATTTGCCAACACAGGGAATCGATCCCATGTCTTCCCTTAAGCTCCACACGCCACCTTTTTAGGAGCTTAGTGGTGTCACCCTTACCACTTTACCAAAGCTCTTTTTGTGATACATTTCTCCCACAACTTTACATAAGGTCACCTAGCCAGGACTCCTAACTCTTAAGTCCAAAATTTGAAAATTCTACCGGGTTTTGGCCAACACATGGGCCTTCCATAAGCCCATTTACATACTCAAATTATGAATTTCACAATCACATACCAAATTTTAGAAACTTTATATAAAATATCAAGAATCGCGAAAAACCCAAAAATCAGGATGTTACACTTACACTTATAGGTTTTGGCCAATCCCAGATGGAACAGATCTTCTCGTTGTCTACTTTAATTCCTTTTGAGCTAACAATGAAACTTAAAGACACAAGTTCATCGATACAAAAAGAACATTTCTTAAAATTAGAAAACAATCTCTTATTTCACAGTACTTCTAAAACAAGTCTTAAATGATTAGCATGCTCATCAATATGCTTACAATAGATCAGGATGTCACCGAAATAAACTACATAAAACCTATCAATGAGCACTCGCAAAACATGGTTCATGAGTCGCATAAAGGTGATGGGGGCATTAGTTAAACCAAATCGTATCACTAACCATTCATACAAATATTATTTGGTTTAAAAGTAGTCTTCCACTCATCACTTTCTTGCATTTGGATTTGAGGATATCCACTTTTAAGATTAATTTCAGTAAACGCATTTGATCCATGCAGTTCATCGAGCATATTTTCTAATCAAGGGATGGGATGTCGATATTTTACTGTAATCTTATTAATGGCTCGACAGTCAATACAAAATTTCCAAGGTTCATCATTCTTTGGAACAAGGAGAATATGGATTGCGAATGGATTTAGGCTTTCTCTAACATAGCCTTTAACCATAAGTTCATTGATTTGCTATTATAACTCATTAGTTTCCTTTGGGTTGTTTCAATAAGCAAGTCAATTTAGAGTTGTAGCTCTAGGAATGAAATCGATTTGATGTTCGATTCCCTTAAGTGGCAGTAGTCTACTGAGAATCTTTTTGGGAAAAACATCTTAGAATTCCTACAAGAAAGAAACAATCGTACTAGGAAGGTTCTCATTAAGTTCATTAGTGCTTAAATATGCTTCCTTGTACAAAAGTATAAGTAGTGGTTGGTGAGTCAAAAAAGCTTTCTCAACCTTTCTACTCTTTACATAAAAATTAAACTTTTTTTTATTTATTGATCTTCTGTAATATGGTGTAGTAGATTAAACTAGTTTTCATACTTTAGGAGTTTGAATACGAACATTTTTATTATGTTTTAATTAAGTTTTTGTATTTTGCTTTAAATTCAATAAAAAGTGTATTTTGAGTCTTTTAATGACTTTAGGGGCCGAATGAGCCTAAAGGTGATCTAACATACTTAGTGAGTATGTAAGAGACAATTCAAAGGCATAGGAACATAAGGCCGGTTGTTTTGTTACAACACGGGAAGTTCAATGTCGCAACATAGAGAGTAGACTACAAGAATCTCATGTCTGTCTTTAGTGTCACGACATAGCCATGGGATGTCACAACACACCCTTGAAGGCACCCTTAAACTAGAATATATTGCCTTCAATGCTACGACACAGACACTAGGGTGTCACGACACTGGCCCTGCATTCGATGAATTACGAGCTAGGGGCATTTTGGTCCGTACAATAGAAATTAAATACAAAAACCTTAGCTAACCTAGGGTTGAGGATGACAGTTACCCTAAATCTATAAATAAGCTTAATTAGCACTGGTGGAGGCCAGCTTTCATATTCTAAGTTTTTTCTCTGTAATTTTAGTTTTAGTTTTTCTTTCTCTTAGGCTTTAAATTTATTTTACAGTTCTTTTCATTAGTGTTCTTTGGAGAACGTGATTTGTAACCACGATTAGACTATTGTGGATTTCTTGCTTCATTTGTATATCTCAATATTCTTTTTAAACTCTTTTCTTGAACTGTTTTTAATGTTTATCTTATTTATCAAGTTCATTATGTTTATAAGATCCATGAGGAATTAATCCTCATATAGGGATTTAATGAGTGGGGGTGTGATTAATTATTTGCTATGTAGGGTTTTTAACTGATCAACTATTTAGGAGAGGAAGAACTTAAACCCTAGGCTTGACACTTAGGTGGGAATTAACCCAAAATTGGTATGGTCTATTCGTGAGGTTGAGATATAAATAGTTCTTGTCAACTTGTTCGTTTAGTGGAAGATCGAGAGATCTTTCTAGGGTAACGACTAGTTGATTAAATAGAAACCTGAAATAAGAATTAGTTATGACCACCGAAGTAAGATAATCACCCGTGTTGAAATTTGATTAAGTTTAGAAATTAGTGATCCAAAGTCTATTTTATTTATGATATTTTATTTATTTCTTTGTTTATAAAAATCTAAAAACCCTTTATCTATATTTTATTGTAATATAATTTATTTAAATTACTAATTAATTCTATTTGCGTTTAGGTTAACTTTAATTTAATACTCACCTCCCTTGGGTACGATTCTCGGAGTACTTACCTATATTGCTGTAAAACTATATTACAACCTGAGCAGTATACTTACGGATACCACCTCAATTCCATATATTTAGTTACAGTATTCATACTTTAGACGTTGGTACATCCAGAGGCAGTCATTTACTCCCTTTTCTTACCACAGCCTCTCTTTTTTTCTTTTACTTTTTCTTTCTCACTCTCATTTCTTTTCCCTCTTGTTTATTTTCTTTTTGTGTTTTCTCGAATTCTCTTATTTTCCCCTCTTTTTCTTTTGATTTTTCTCACTTTCTTTTATTTTTATTTTCCCACTTTCTTCCTTCAAACGTACTTGGTCTTCATACACTTGTTTGGGAGTTATAGGAACAAGTGTGATGGGTTTCCTGTTAAACTTAAAGGAGTAGTGATTGGTGAAACCATCGTGATTAACTCTCCGATTGTATTGCCATAGACGTCCGAGTAGGATGTACCCCGCATGTACGAGAACAACATCACATAACATATCATCATTGTACCATTTGATGGTAAATGACACCATAACTTGTTTTACCACCTTGATATCACCTCTATCATTCAACCATTGTAATTTATATGGTTGTGGGTGCTTAGTCATGGTCAATCTAGGTTTTTCGTGAAAGTCAAGCTTGTTACATTCGTGCAGCTACCTCCACTGATGATCATGCTGCATACTTTTCCCTTGATTTGGAAACTAATATAGAAAATGTTCTCTGTTTATTGCTTCCCCTATCTAACTTGAGTGCTTAATGCTCGTTTAGTTACAAATAGTTCACCTTTGACTGGATACTCAACTGCACTCGCATATTCCAATGAGTGCATATTGTCGTATTCAAATTCTCTCGTAAATTCTATCTCTCTGTTATCTTTAAGGATCATTACGTCTCGGTTAAGAATTGACTTACAATGTGCCATCTCCCTAAACACTTAAAGCACTTGATATCTCAAGATTGACCCATTGATGCTTCTACCTTGCTCTTATATGAAATATAGTATTTTTTTTTTATCTTTAAAAGTTTCAAATTTACCTTTCACTATAGGCCACACATCCCTTTTTTTTTCATTTTGGTTCCATGTTGAGAAAGAACCAGATTTATTTCCCACTCTAGATGAACCTTCTTCTTCAATTCACGTTCTACTTGGATCGCCTTGTGAACCATGTGGGTGAGTTCAACATAATAATGCAATTTGACGATGTTGGAAATTTCTTTATTTAATCCCGTCAAAAACCTCGCCAATGTGGTATCATGATCCTCCTCGACGTTGGCGTGGATCATCTCAATTTCTATATCTTTGTGATAGTCCTTCACACTTTTAATTCCTTGTGTGAGAGTTTGAAGCTTTTGATAGAGGTCCCTTTAGTAATGGTTTGAAATGAACCTTCTTCTCATGGTAGCTTTCATTTTAGCTCACGTCTTTACCAGGTGCTCTTCATTTCCCCTCTCAGACAAGGTTAGTTGGTCCCACCAAATTATAGCGTAATTGGTAAACTCAATGGTGACTAATTTTACCTTCTTTAATTCGGAGTAATTTTGATAATCGAACACTAGTTCAATCTTCTTTTCCTATTCAAGGTATGCCGTTGGATCATTTCTTCCATGAAAATAAGGGATTTTTAACTTGATGCTACAAGATTGTCATCAACCTGTTCTTGTCATCACCGTTCTTTAGGCCTTCTTTCATTCTGCATTGTGCTAACCACGAAATTTCTCTTATTTCCTTCATCTTCGTTTCCATAGTATCTATTGTTATTAGATCTATTGGATGCTTCACCTTCTCAAACACTTGGGGTTCTTAGTGATATTTCTTATCGAGTTCTTACCTTCACACGTTCTAACCTTTCGCTGATTGTTTCAAGTTTTTCATCCAACAACCTTCGAATTTCATGTATCAAAGATTGTGTTTGCAAATTTGGTACACCTTTTTTTCATTCTTCATACTCGTTTTGTGACATAATTGCTATAAAACAAGAAAAAAATAATAAATGAAATTAAACCTCACGCTTCCCTCCCTCATAATTTCCCTTAATTAGTTGAATTATTCCTTTCATGTTTGCACTCAGTATTGGCTTTTACTCGCTCTAATGCGCTCGCCACTATTGCCTTTTACCTCTCAAATCTCTTAAGCTCCTTAAGAACTGATTGGAAAGAACTTAACAAAACCGTAATCTTATAAGCGTTGATAGGTTGTAGCCAACGAGGAAAAAGAAGCAAAATGGTGAGAATAGGTGCAAATGACTCAAATTACCCAAATTTGAATGAGAGATAAGAATACGAAAAAAACTTATACTATCTTGACAAAAATAAACTCAAAATACTCAAAATGATGAATAGAATATAATTTGGATAATTCGGATAAACTGAAAAATTTGACACAAAAGTTTTTTGCTCTCACCAAATCTTACCAAAATGTGAAAGAAAACTTTAAAAACACTAATTCATTGAAATTTTTTTGACTAGTTTCCATACTCTTTTTTTTTTTGGAATTTCAACTCATCTCTTCTTTTTCTTTTTTCAAGAGTTTTTTCTTTTTTGACAATAATACCAAGAACAAATACAATACTTGATTGGAATACCAGCTCTGATACCAAATGGTATGAGCTTATATTTGTAACACCCTTTACCCTAATTCAACGCCGGAATAGAGTTTGGGGCATTACTGGACTTATACACAAGCAAACATATAAATTATGAGTCAAAAAATACATCTAAATTCAAATCGTTCACATTCATTTATATTGTCCCTAATATGAGCCTAGGAGGCCCAAAATATACATAGGAAGTGGATCGGGACTAGATCGGGAACTTTGGAAAATTTTACAAAATTTAGAAAATTTTTCCATGAAACAGGAGTCACACGCCCATATGGCTTGGGATACGCCCGTATGGGCAGGCCGTGTGATCACACATGCTCGTGTCCCTAACCCGTGTAACTCTTTGTTTGTTAACTCATGAACAAATGAAAGTCACACGGCAAGTCACAGGCCCGTGTGCTAGGCTGTGTGGCGAATTTAATTTTCAAAAGATAGGTGCAGACTTCACACGCCCTGGACATAAGCCCATGTCCCGGGGCTGTATCCTTCACACGGCTGAGACATACGGCCGTGTCTCTACCTATGTAGCCAATTTGAAGCAAAAGTTAAAGATGCAGGGGACACACAGTCGGATCACACACCCATGGGGTAAGACGTGTGTCGCACACGGCTTAGACACACCTATGTAGACAAAAATAAGGCTATTTATCAAGCCATTTTGCCACCTTTACTTGTACCGACCTATACAAGATCAAATAACACCAATCCAGGCATATACAAGCAACCAAAACCATCACACCAAGGCATTATCATATCATGCACATACTAACATCTATCATACATAAACATCACATATTTCATTTATATTCATGCCAATTCCACATTCATGAAAGGCATCATCAAATGAATATATCAATGACCAATATAACCAACATTGGCTAACTTCCAATGACCATATACAAAATGAACCTTTAACCAATTACAAGGCAATTCAATTGACCAAATAAAATATGACATATAACAAAAAGACCAAGTCCTTATACATGCCATAACTCAAAATACTTGAAATCATTGGTACCCACAATAAGTGTTGATGGTGTGAGTGAATCTCCAATGATCTTCGATGATCTCTGATCCCGAGCTGGCTTAGTAACACTATAAGACAAGGGAAAGAAATAAGAGTAAGTTATATAACTTAGTAAGCTCATATGCAAATAATAAGAAACATTTACCATATATATATATATATATACTACTAACATGATATAAATAAACATAAATGACATTGTTATCACATAAGCATAACTTACTCATTCACATCTTACCAAAAGATCATCACATACCGAGCTTATTACTTATGAGTTTTACGTACATACCTGTACCAACTCGAAACATATTTACATTATTCGTCATTTTTGACATAACTGTTGAACACTTGGAATACTAATTGGATACACGGAAAACTTGCACATAAGTGCCACAAATGTAGCTAATGCTACCTCATATCTCATAACACATAAATGCTCACTTTTGAGCTAATCACGGGTCTGTTTACACAAGCTGTCAGTCAAGACGTAACTACACGGGTTGTTTACACAAGCTATCAGGTATTCGGAACACATGCCGGACTACCTAGCCATTGGTAGGACGTACAAGACCAGCACTTGGATCACATAATCACATACACATATGAGTTCCTAGTGACATGTCACTCGTATCCTAATCTATTCTTATGGTTCAAACGAGATTTTCTCACTTGCCAAAACTTTGTCAATTGTGCCCATAGAATCAAACATACAATTCATACAATATTAAAGCATTAAAATATAATTATAACATTGCATTATTTACATACGAACTTACCTTGGTACAAAATAGTAGAAAATGACCTAATTGCCAAATACCTTGTTTTTCTCTCGTTTAAGGTCCGAGCTTCATTCTTCTTGATCTATAATATCAAATTTAGCTCATTTGATTATCACATTGCTCAATTTAGTACAAACATCACATTATGGTGAAATTATCTTTTTACCTCTAACTTTTCAACATTTTACACTTTAGTCCCTAGGCTCGTAAAATGAAATGTGTTCAATTTCTTTGTCACCCAAGCCTAGTCGAACCTCATACATACTCATAGCAGTCCACATGTTTTATCAAATCATATTTTTACCACCCATTTTATAATTTTTTACAAATAGGTCCTTTTTAGGTATTTTCATAAAAAATCACTTAGTAAAAGTTGTTTATCTAATATCAAACATGCATAATCTACCATTTAACATCAAAATACACACATGTATAACATGTTTCAAACCATAAACCTCAACCATATCTCAAATTAGTGGCAGAAATAGGTAGATCAAGTGATAACGACTTTAAAAATGTAAAGAGCACTAAAAACGGGGCAAGAATGGACTTACAATCAAGCTTGAAAGATGAAAAAACCTTAGCTATGGTGACCCTTGAAATTTCGGCACAAGGATGAAGATGAATAACAAATTTTGACTTTATTTTGGCTTATTAATTCATTTATTTACCAAATGACCAAAATGCCCTTTTTGCCAAACTTTAAAATTTTACCTAACCATGTCTTTTTTTCTCCACCAACTAAATCAATGATCTAATTATCATCTAAGGACCTCTAATTTAAAAGCTTATAGCAATTGACACCTTTAACATCTAGAACTGAAATTTTGCACTTTTTACAATTTAGTCCTTTTGACTAAATTGAGTGCTCAAACGCTAAAATTTTTGAATGAAATTTTCATAAAATCATTCCATAAAATAGTAGACCATAAAAATATAATAAAAATAAATTTTATTGTGTCGAATTTGTGGTCTCGAAACTACTATTCTGACTCAACCCAAAATCGGGTTGTTGCAATATTCGTTAGGAGAATTACAAGACCACTTGTGTGCCTGATCATTTCTAACAGGTAATGAAAACAAAAGAAAGACAAGAAAATAATGATGATAATTAAAAAGGATAGATAACAATATTGGACTCCGGCCTAAAAGTTTATATGAAAAAAAAACCAACGTTATGACTGAGCCTGACCCATTTTTTATTTGATAAACTCGTGAACCAAGAGTTAGATGAAAAAGACCCTAACTTATTTTTTGTATGGAAACAAGAATCGAAGGTATAAACACAATAATGAATGCCACAAGAAAAGTCTTGATAAGTTCAGGTAAAAATGTTCTCAAGAACTTAAGAGATATCTCTAAAAAATATATTTCATTCCCATGCTCACATCACTTATTTCTTGTCTTCAATGTAGAACTATTGACTTGTATTTATGCTTTCTAATGATTTTGAAGCTTTTTGGAGACATTAAGAGTAAATTAGAGTCATTACTACAAGTAACTCGAGTATTAAACGCATACTATAGACCACTTCTATCAATATAACTAGACTTGTGCCCGTAGAAGTCATGAAAAATATAACTGTTGGAGCAGCAAGTATGGGTAAAAGTTTGAGGGTTTCAAGGGTTCAGACTTATACTGATAGTTATATTGGTAAGTGCTCATTGATTTTGTTGTATTGGTAGAAGTCCCCTTAGTATCATTAAAAGTGTGATGTTTGGCTTGAAATGTTCTCTAAATTACTTCTATTGGTAGAACTCAACCAAAGTTGTATCAATAGATGGATTCCTAAGTATCGATAGAAGTCTGGAATAATTATTGGGATGCTCACTGACTTGGTTCTATCAATACTTGTGTGACTATTTATTGGTAAAAGTCTCCCAAAATTGTAAAATTTGTTTTAAATCACGATTTTTCAGAGGATTTTGTAATTTAAGTTACTAAATACTTCGAAAAAAATGTCAAGAGCTTTTTATCAATTGGTTGCAATTTTGACTTTATTATATCAAAACATGTAAAAAACTAGGGCCGACAAATATTGCTATATATCAAAATTTTAAAAATATTTTGCAAAAAAAAAAAGAATCTACCTGGGAAGATGTGATTTGTGGAATTTTTTATTAATAGTAGTAACATTTTTGGTAAAATAAATAGCATAGTATAATTTAAAGAGGAGAGATCTACTTATACCTGTAAAATTTAAGGAATTTTACACTATTCTATAATTTTTTATATTATTGATATTTTAACAATCCAACCGTTGTATTTATTAATATATTTATACTTTTCATACATTTAAAAATTTGAACCGATTTGATATTTCTATCATGTTGATATAAAATATTGTTTATATTAACATATATTTAACGATTAAATTTTTTATATAAAACGAATAATTAAAAAATTAATTTATTAATTTATATTAAATTTAACATGCATAATTTATATGAATAAAGTATAAAATATGATGGTTAAATTATTAAAATATTAATAAGTTAAAAGACTTATAAAATAATGTAAAATTACTTAATTTTAGTAAGTGAAATATATAAAAAATAAAATAAAAAAAATTAGACAAAGTGATTTAGGGTTTACATAAATTCAAAATCTGTATGTTTGCCCAAATAAAAACCAAACAATCCTCTCCCCACCATCATCGTCTTCTGCCCTCTCTTTCTATTTCTCCTATTTTCCCCTCTCCCTCTTCCTTCTCCTGTCCCTAACCCAGGCCGTCACTTGCAAGTTTCCGAAGGAGCAAACCAGAGGCCAGGAAATTAATCAAGGTAATTTTTCAAACCTTAACGATTTTCTCGAGTGTTTTGTGTTAACTTTACGATTTTTTTGTGCATTTATTTGGTAAGTCTTTTTCCTTACCATCGTCCATCTCTTCTCTTTCTTGTCCCTGCAAATCAGTTTCTTTTTCTTCTCTTCTCATCTCAGTTCTCATCTACCTCCGTGTTTGCTGTGTTTTTATCTGACCCGTCCCGTGTCGACAGGGTACTGCACCCGAAATTGCCAAGTAAGGGTAAGAAATCTATTGTGTTTTCATTGTAATCAAAATTTCATTTACCTTCAATTTGTACCTAAGTTCTTATTTCAAGCAAAAGGCCAACTTTTGTTATTGTTGTTTACTGGATTCTTTTGTCAATATGGAAGCTGATGTTACTTGATTTATAAAAAAAAAAAAATTGAAAGAAATTGTTAAGCCACAAGAGCTTACATATGGACAATAAATCTTTAGTTACAATAAAAAAAACATAGGAGTTTACTTGGAGAAGTGAATTTTCTTTTAAATTTTTTTATTTTAGCCAAAGAAAAATTTGGGTTTTAGCTTATCTAAACATAGAGAGAGAATTTTTTATGGGTTTTAGCTAAGGTCTTAAAAATTGGATCGGTCGGTTGAATCGGGAACCCAATTGGGTAGTCGGTCTAGACAATAGTAAAAAATTGTTTGGATCATTAATTGAGCAAAATCGGGGTTGCGATCCGGAAAATTGGTAAAAAAGACCAAATTGAACCGTTCTTTGGAAATTTTGGGCTCCTTGAGGTTGGGTCAAATTGGAAAAATGGTCCAATTGGCCCAACAATACAAAACCCTAGTTCTTTGAAAGAATTCAACCCCAAGTAGAGAAAAAGAAAATTAAAATTAAATGAAATAAATAATTAAAGAAACCTATTAACCCTAGACCCATCCCCACCTAGGTAATCACCACTATCCTCACTTATCCATTTGTCCTCTTTGGCTCTCTCAGCCTCTCTCCAATCTCCCTCCATTTGGCCTTCAACCTCTGCATTTGATTCCGTGTTTAGCCGCCTTTAACCGCCTTTAACCATCAACTTCTTTTGTTGTTCCTGTTGAAAAATGAGGGTAAAAAAGGAGAGGGAGGCTAGGCGACAGAGGACAAATGAGAAATTGAAAGTGAAAGTTAATGATGATAAGATTTTTTAGTTTTTCTTATTTTATTTTGGTTATGGGCCTAAAATAGATGGGATGATTTATAAATTAGAACTTTAAAAGTCTGGTCCAAAATTTGTATCTTGTTTTATTTTTAAGTGTTTTTTAATAAGTTTTATTAAATAGTAAACCGATTGGATTGGTGGTCGGATCGATTGAATCGATCAGACTAAAAATTGGTGGTTTGACCATCAGTTCTATTTTGAAAACCTTGGTTTTAGCTTCATCTAATCATAAACAACAAACTAATTAGAGATGACTTCATCTAAACATAATCAATAAACTAATTAAGAGAGAATTTTATTTGGGAGTGAGTGGTAAGACCAAATGATGTTGACTTTTTATGTACTCAAATTGTGTTTAATTTTTTTTTTATCATGCTTATTTGAGAAAATGATAAAATTTTAACATTTTAAAAACACAAAGCATCATATATATAGGTCAACAAAATTTGTTGTTCAAAATTTCTCCAAATTAGAAGTATAGGTTTAAATTGTATCAATCTAAAAGGATATCAATCTTTTCTTGCTATGTTATTCCCAATGGTCTCTTTCATATACTTGTTATTATGGAATGCTTATATCATTTTTGTTGTTCAAAAAGTTATAGATACATCTTTAGAAGTTCCTACTAATTGTTGAAGTATTTGTTGTGTAGCTTCATGCTCTTGAAATTGCTGTAATGGATCTCCATAACCTTCCATTTGAAGTTGGTCAACTAGTCGAGACGAGATCTTTTTTGCCAGGGTATCGTGGTGCATGGTTTAGGTGCAAGGTATATGATTATGCAATATAAACGTGTTTTTTATTCTTAAAAATTTATGTGTCATTGCATGTTGGTTTGAGGAAAATAGCTTTGAAACATTGAATTTTGAACTAAGATGCAACAAATTCTTCGAAGATGATAGAAAACAATTGTTATGCTTGATAGGAGCTTTATGAGTCTTAATGGATTTTAGACTTGGTAATTCATGTTCATGATGCATTCATGTTATTTTTTTTTTCATGTCATAATCGTGGTTTATACTATGTATTAACATTAGGAAAGGAAATAAATGAAAGTAAAAAAAGGAAGATTAATGAAAGGTAATGATTACATATTATATTATGTGGATGTTTAAAATTAATAAATGAAAGGAAGATAAAAGTAATTCTAACAATATATGTTTTGACTAAACTGTGGAAAAGAAACAAAATGATTCATTATCATAATTTTTACAATTAAAACCCTTTTTAAAAAATATATAGAAGATGAAAGTAAAAAGACATTTTGCATTTTTTATTTATTTATTTCTTTTGTTTTCCTTGTATTAACTTTTTGCCTTGTTTAATCGATTTTTTGGAAAAGCTTTTATCCTTTGATTTTATACAAATAACTTTTTACATGGCTTATAGGAACTAAAATGAAGAAATAAAAGTTCACTGTATTCTAAATTTAATTGCATGAATAAGTAGCTTTTTATATACGGAAATTAAGTAAGAAAATTCCACCTAAAGTCTCTCTTTCACCTATAATTTAATCTATCAAATCCTTCAATTTAGGCTATCAAATCTATAAAGTGTAGCCTTAAGAATGGGTTTTACAACAAGAGAGCACTTAAGAGGAGGTAAGGGATTCGGGAGAATGCTAGAAGCTTTATTGTTCAAGTGCTAAGCTGTGTACAAATGAGGAGGGTGTTTCTTTTATATAGGTCAGCTCCTAAGATCAATATTGTGTATCTAGAATGTTCTACACAAGTCTATACAATTTTATATAAGGCTAGCTCTTCTAGAGCTTTTGGAACATTTTACTTGGTTTCACAAGGTTTCGGTCTTTACCTGTAAATTTCAGACTCTCTTGAGGCTTCTTACATGTTATTTAGTTAGTTGACATTTTGAGAGCCTTTAGATTCTTCTTTTCGAAAGTGCACTGTTTTGGGCCTACAACACTCAAAAGAGCCTCCCTAGGTCTTGTGCGGCCCTTGTTTGCACCTGGAGGGGTCTTCGTCTACGTGGGTGGGCTGCCCTGCACCTTTGGATGCCTTGCTCATGTGTGAACCGTGGCACTTATCCTTTTTTCTCGAGTATGTTCGGGTTTGCGACAATGGTCACATCAAGGCTTATTTTCTTTTGCTTTGCATCATAGACTAAATTGATTCCTCAAGTAGCAAGGGTTGAACTCTTAGGCATAGTTGATACCATAGTCCTTAGTGAGAGCTTTTTTTTCCTCTCTTCCCTTTGGGTTTCAAAAAGTTTCTTGGAAGAATGGAAGGAGCTTGCTTCTCAAAATTCTCCCCCTTACTTTACCAAGGGACTTGTTTAATCCTATCAGGGACTTAAAGATTCCTTCTTTATGGTTTTTTCAAGCATATCTAATTTTTACTAATTACGGTTAAGAGTGTTATAATATTGAGTTACATTTAACTCACCTTGTAAATCATGAAGGATAGCTTTAATATTCAACAAGGGCCAGTTCTGCATTGCTTTTTAAAAGCACTTCTGGCTCCAAAAACACTTCTGGAAGAAAAGCTGCACAGAACAAGCTGCTTTTGGCTGAAATTTTTAGCTTTTCAGAAGTGCTTTTGAAAAGCACTTCTCAAAAGGAAAAGCTAAAATTTTTTGTTTTTCCCCTCCCAAAAGTACTTTTAGTGTTTAATTACTTTTTCACCCCTCAAATAACATAGTACTTCCCATTTTTTTTCTTAGTACTTAATACAAATGTGTTAAAATCATTAATTAAAAATAAAAAATAGTTTTTAAAATACTAATTACAAATATTTAATAGTTATACTTAAATATTTAAAATATAGTTTATATATTCGATTAAATTTTATAAATAATTAACATTTCTTGCTTAAAAATATTTAAAATTTATATTTTATATATTAAAATATTAACAAGAAGTTATAATAATAACATGTCTAAAATTGATATTTTATTTCTCAAAAGCACTTTTTGACAAAGAATGCTAAACACTCAAATTTTAAACTAAATTTTTCAAAAGCACTTCTGAAAAGCATTTTTCAAAAGCATTGCCAAACTAGCCCTAGGTAGTATTTTTGATGTGGTTTAGGGGAGAAATTAATAGCACTTAAAGAATTATAATAGGGAAAGAGATGAAACTCTAGAAAACTTAGGGTTATAAAAAACCTTTAGTTCTTCCTTGCAAGTAAAGTTACTATCTTTTCTTGCAAATAAAGTTTTACTCTAGCCATATGTTTAAAACCTAAAGATAACTAATAACCTTAAACGGCTATAATATATCTAATACTTAAAATAAAATATTTTCAAACAAAATTGATAATAAAATATTATAATAAAAATAGAAGCTCTTGCATTAAGTTTCATTGTCAGAATATGTTTTCTTAGCAGTTGTCCAAATTGTAGGTTGTATTGTAAAAGAGAAAAATGAGCCCCATCTCATTATCCATGATGTTGATCAATTAGGACATAACCATATTATTTTTTGATCTCTAAATTTTGAAACGTTGATAATTTTATCTTTGGGGGGATGGCAGCAATAGTGATGTAATCATCTTTACCTTTGTCCGAGATAAACATCATTACTAACTTGGTCCATTGTGGATAGTTTTGGCCATTTAGTTTGTGACAAGTAATGAGCATGATTGAACCCTTTGATCCACCAGTACTCAAAGCTTCTTAAGGAGACATGGTTTTTGAAATATGGCTTGATTCTTATGCGATGAGGGTTTGGATCATGCCATTGTTTTAGATAGATAAACAAAGGCCAAACGTGGTTGAGATCTGAACAAAAAAAAAAAAACCCAAATGGCATTTATACCTTGGTAGAAATATTATGAAGAGCTCATGTAGAATTCTAAGAGGAATTAGAATGAAGAAATAGTTGTTCTCTATATTTTGAATTTTACATCACGAATAATCAGCCTTTTATACACAAAAAGTAAGCTATAATTCAACCTAAAGTCTCCCTTAAGTGTCGATCAGCTATACATAGTCTCTTATAATGCAATCTATCAAGTACCTTCAATTTAGCCTATTAAATGCTAAGAACCTTGGAAAATAATCGTAGATTCCCACATGGATAATGGCCTGTATTGGCTTGATATAATGTTTGGATTGAATCTAGGTGAAGGGACCAAGAGCGAGTTTTAGGAGGATAGAGAATGGAAGAATAGGACCAAGAGCGAGTTTTAGGAGGATAGAGAATGGAAGAATAGAAAAAAAGGGGACGTGATTATTTTTGAAAAAAAAAGAGAGTTTTTCCCCTTAACTTTGGGCCACATCATCATGCCATGTTATTTGTTATGTTGACAAAAAAATCAAAGAGAGTTGTAACAGAAGGCAATCTTTTATTTGAAATTAGTGTTTGGATACAAATTAGAAGATAATGGTTTGTTTGGGTTCTAAAACGCCATGATTGGATTGGAGTAAATGAAGAGAAAGAAAACTAAAAAAGAGAACCTTTGTCATTTTTGATAATTTTATTAATTTTTATTAAGCAAGAGAAATAAAGGCAAGTTGAGTATCTCTTGCTTTCCCTTGAAACATTGATTTTTAATTTACCTCAATTTGGGGGAAAGGAAAGTAAAATCTATTTTAAAATGTAAAATGGTAAAATTTTAGTAATTGTTTCTTAATGAGTTTTCCTTCAGTTTTAATTTTACACAAAACAATACAAAAGTTTTAATAGTTTGTGTACTTGAATAATTTTTTGTGTAATTCGAGTGAAATAAAACATTACAAGATTTGTAATAATTTATATAATTGGATAATGTTTTATGTTGTAATTATTCAAAACATTACAAATGTTGTAATAGTTTATGTTATTGGGTAGTGTTTTGCATAATTACCTAAAATATTACAAAAATTGTGTAATTGTATAGTTACACAAAACCTAGAAGTTGTAAAAGATTGTTTGGTTGGGTAATGTGGTGTTAGTTGGAGGTGATTGAAAGCTTTTTTTAAAAGCTCACCTTAGAAGTTCTTTGTAAAATGTCTTTCTTACCCTTTTAAGCTTTTACATAAATTATTTTAGGTAAAGGTTATAATCGGAAAAATCTTAAAGTTATTTAATTTCTTTTCCAGTGTTTAACCAAACAAAGATTGTGTAAATTCCTTTATTTTCTTTTACTAATTTTAAACATCCAAAGCCTATAACTTATTTACTTAGACTTTCTTTCTTGCAAGTAAAGTTACTATACTTTCTTGCAAATAAAGTTTTATTCTAACCTTTAGTTTAAACCCTTAAAATAACTAATAACCTTAGTCATTTATGATATATCTAAAATAAATATTATAAAATAAAATTGATATAATAAAATATTATAATAAAAATAAAGGCTCGTATTCTCTTTGGCTTGGGAAACTTCACTCTGGTGAAATTTCACCACCTCAATGTAACTTTCTCATTAAGCTCTTTGCAACTTTTCTTCCACTGTCTAAGAACTTTCACTAGTTGTTTTGCTATTTGTTTTTGCAAAAATCTCTTATATCTATAACCCATTTAACCCAAGCTTCTTTAACACAAATCACATCTTTAACGATCTTTGTTTTAGCTTTAGGAAGTTGCATATCATTTAAATTTTCAACATCATTTGTTATGTTGTTACTTAGAATCAAATAATCCTTATTGATTAGTGGCTAGCATAAAACCACGTAGAGGAAAAAAAACTTGCTAAGATTCTCATGAATGATTTTTGCATTAATTTTATTAAAGAGCTTAGAAGTGTCATCGCAACCTATGAGCATTAATCTTCTCAAGGAGCTTAGAAGTGTCATCCCAACCTTTCAGGAAACAGGAGTAGCTCCATAAAAGCAAATATGTTTAATTGTAACCTCTCCACCATACCTAAATCAATATGAGAACCTAACCATGCTTCAAGTGAATGTCTTGTAGATGCAATGTGCTTCGTATGTTCAAAATCAATGCTAATACACTCAGTAAGTGCAACTCGGTTATCTTTCTTGGAATCCAACTTCTACCTTTCTTGTGGATTGCCTTTCAAATTGTCAAACTCAGATTCAATACTACAATTAGTTTTGCAACACACCCTCCAAAAATATCTTTGCCATTGGAAAAGTCAGCCAAGAGATGTGAATAGTTGGAGCAACTTTTGAAGGTTTAGAGAACATATCGTCATTGATGGGTGTGCTCACCAAAATAAGAAGCAAGTCTGAATGTCTAGGGAGATGAACATGCAAAATTATTAAATGAAAGTCCTCATATGCCTCTTTGGCCAAGACTCCTTCATCAAGCATTCTTGCTTTTTCTTAGTTCAATATTTGAATTCTTTCCCTTCAAAACCTGTTTCAATGTTGAAATCGAATTAACTCTTTTTACCCTAGAACCATCACTCGACATTGTGTCCCTTAAGATATCCTAGAGATTTTCAACTTGCCTCCAATCCTCCCCTTTTTTTGAAGGTGTGTCTATCATTGTATGAACAACCAAAGACTCTAAACTGGATGCATATCAATTGTTTCACTTTCTTAATGATATTCATCATAGATAGGTTCCAACATATTATCATCTTGCTTTTCCACGTGCATCTTTCCATAAGTCAGCAACTTCAACATTGATCCCACCCTCGTTTAATTCAAGGGCATGCTCTAATCGCTCCATTCCTCCTTGTACCACAAGGTTTGCGGTCCAATATAAATAAGGTTTTCTTCCACACCAAAATTAGACTTATCAACGAGAATACCTTTTGGTATGACCAAATGGTGGTTAGCACTTGAAATCTCCATTAAGGTTCCTTTTTGTTCCTACTATAGCCAAGCATAACTGCATGCCATAAATCTTCAATCGCTCTTCGTAGTGCAACCAATTGTTTTTTTTTTTTAATCTTGATTTCCTCAAACTTTTATGCATCCAACCACGACTTAAAAGCACACCGTAATATAAACTTAGGTTTTGATAACCAAATTTGATGTGGTTTAGGTGAGAAAACAGTAAAATAGAAAGAATTAGGGTTGAACAATTTAGTAAGATGAAACTTTAGAAAACTTAGGGTTATAGACCACTTCTAGTTTTCTATTAATTCAAAGAAAATAATGGTTCTAAAGCATACAACTCGTTTATATAGATTTTCTTTCTTGCAAGTAAGCTTAATATGCTTTCTTGCAAATAAAGTTTTATTCTAACCTTAGCTTTAAATACTTAAAATAAATATTATAAAAATAAAATTGACATATAATATCCTAATAAAAATAAAATTCTTGTGTGACCAAATAAATATGATAAAAAGTATTTTAGTACTTCAACCAAATTCCAACCAAAAAAGGAGAAAAGAAATCAATTGTTAATTAGATAACATGAGCAAATATAAAACTCCGCTTTATTATGATAACAAAATTTGCAACATGTTCGGAAAACAAGTGCAAAAAAGTAGAAAAGAAAAGTACGTGTGCATTAGCTAGTGCAAATTTTAGAGTTGGAGAGTTAAAGCCAAGGAAATTGAAACTAGGGTGATGAAAGAGTGAACAGTTAAAAAAGAAGAAAGGACGTTGGCGGTGAAGTTAATTGGGCTACCAATGATAAGGAACATGAAGATTTGGGTGTAGGGTATGACATTGCTCTTTTGGAATGTGACATATGACATGTTTAAATTTTGAGCTAAGATGTAGATGATGGTAGGAGATGCATCTTTGGGGGAAAAAAGGTTAAGTGTTACCTTAGGATGTAGTGTAAGGGTTTTTGCAAATAGATGGGGGAGAAAGATACATGAAGACCAGATGACACAGTTGAAATTAGAAAAACATCATCTTAGTATGAAGTTCATTGAAGAAGTGGCCTTAAATAGTGCATGATAAGGTAAAATAAAGCTTGTATTTTATTGAGATGTTCTAAGCCATGTAGTTGGTTGTTCAGTGGTATTTTATAAACAAGCTAACAATTGTTTGCAAGTTTCTTGCTATGATAATCAACTCAAAGTAGAAGGATTAGGTGACTAGATCTGATGAGGTGTAAAATCTTACATTACATTCATAATCTAAAATTTGTGACAAATTGACCTCATTTTTAATGATTTTGATCCATTTTTCTCTGAATAGTAAAAACAAATGAATCGAACTTTTTTGTTCTTTGATATATTTTCTCAAGTAACGTTCCAATTGTATTTATTTGTTAATTATAATAAGTGCGTTTTGTGCATTATTATTAGGGCAAACTTTACCTATAGTCACCTAACTATTAGCGTGTTTTTGTTTTAATCGTAAAAAGTGAAAAATTCTCAATTTCGTCACCAACGTTATGGAAAATGATTTTTTTACTCACTCTTTAAGTGTGTAACAGAATGTTGCCATAGCATTCCTTTATCTAATGTAGATTTTTTTTTCCACATTGTCAAACTAAGTGGCTTTCTAATTTCCACCTAATATATATTTTTTTAATTTTTTTAATTTTTACTACCTTCTAACCCTAACCATGTTTTGGAATCTCTCTTCATTGGCCAAATATAGAAAAACTTTCTAGTAAATTCATTTTTCATCTTCTAGTTCTATTCCACTTCTTTTTTTTTTTCTCTCTCTTTCCTTGTCAACCTTGGCCTTCCAATTTTCATTTTTTCTTCAGCTTTTGGCTGCTTTGAATCTACATCAGTTCCCTTATCCTCTGTTGTTATTTCAATAGTTTCCATCTCGAAAGAGGCATTGCTCTCATTCTCCACCCCATTCATTAGATTATATTCACCTACCAAAAGTGAAAGCTCTTTAATATCACCATAATTACCAGTCATTGCATTGCATTCTTGCTTTGCATCATGGATGAAAGTCTTTTATTGGCTGCATATAGGATCCTTTCTTTCGTATTCAATTGTATTCTCTTCCCGAGTAGAACATGTATTTTTGGTTTATTTTTCGGTTTTATTGCATTTTGTCTATTATGTTAACTTTTAATTAGTTAATTATTATGTTATGTGAGTTATTATTATTCTTTTATCGTAAGTTGAGGAAACTTGACATTTTGTCTATTAGTTTATTGTTTTATGGATTTATTACATTTTGTTTATTGTATCAACTTAATTTTTAATTAATTATTATTAGGGTATACTACATTAGTAGTCACACAATTATGAAAAGTTATAAAATGATCACCCAACAATCTTAGATTTTTTGGTGTTTTCATTTTTATGTTAGCTAGCTGGTGACTAAAAATGACAAAATTGAATAGTCGAGTGACCAAAAAGGAAATTTACTAATACTCATCGATTGAGTCTTAGCTCAATTGACATGGGTATTTGTTGCCAATGCAGTAGAACGTGAGTTCGAGTGCGTTGAAGTGCATTATCTTCCTATTTATGGGTTGGGAAATGGCTATAGGTAGTTCTAGGCATTGTGTCAAAAAGGGCAAATATGATCAGAACTATAATGAGTTCAAAAAAGAAAAGGAAATTTGCTAATATTTGGGTAACTATTTTGTAACTTTTCATAGTTGGATAATCAAAAAAGAAAAAAAGTTAGTTGGGTGGCCTCTACTGTACTTTACCCTTAATATTATTATGAGGGTTTCTATTATTTTATTTATTATAAATTGAGAAAATATTACATTTTATTCATATTTTTCTTAGTCACCTTTTACTCTTTGTATAATTTGATAGCTTTTCTAGTTTTTATTTGTGATTAAGGATCATTTAGTAAAAAGTGCTATGAGGTTATCTTATATCCTCTCAACCAAATAAAATAAATTTACATTCAAGCTAATTGAATCAAACAAGAAGATTTAAGATTACCACTAATGTTCTATATGATTAGTCACTTTTCCCTCTCGGCATAACTTAATAGCTTTTTTAGTCCTGATTTGGGATGATGAATTAGTAAAAAGTGCTACAAGGTTATCTTATACTCTCAACCGTCAAAAAAGAAAAAATCACATTACTAATAATGTACTTAAGTAACTTAAATAGGGTTAAACCTATTACTAGAAGTACTCTAATAGTTTCTCATCTAAATGCCTTGTGTTATTGTATTGGAAAATAATACCATCCTTGCAAATGTGCATGATTACTTATAAAGTTTAAAATAGTCCCATCTTTATACTTGCACATAGTGAAATGTTGCCTTGAGCTTTACAAGGGTCAATGAGACACAACTAGGTCACTTATTTATGTCATCATAAGTATTTTGCTCCAGTCGATTCACATGTTCTTCGAATTTCCTTTCTTTTCTTTAAATATTCTTCTTTTCCCCATGTTTGCTTCGTGGTACCTTTTATATTATTTATCTAAGCCTTGGGTTTTCATATAATTTCTTGTGTTTGTAGTTTTACATTTTGTATGTTCTTGTTAAGTAAGTAAGACTCCCATGTGATGATTGTTTTGGAAAATATGCTTAAAATTGATAATCATATTGATAAATGAATAGGTACTTTAAAGAGAAATGGTTAATTAATATTCTGGAAATTGAACTTTTTTGAAATGTTAATTTTAAGCCATCAAACTTTTATGTCTAGTTTTATAAAGAACGTGTTGTTGAGTAGATTAAGATTTTATAGTTTGAATGTTTTCTTCCCTTTAAATTTTTAAAGTTATTCTTGTTAGTATTTTGTTAATTTTCAAATGAGATAACAATTTGCTTGTTCTTTATATTTGTGTTTTTTTTTTTAGATAAAGGAAATTGGTTGGAGGAACAAGGAACTAGGACATGCCTTGGAATATGTTGATTTTCCAGATGAGAGTAAGTACTCTCTATCGAGCTAAGCCATTGTTTTAGAATTCCACTCAATATAATTTCATAAGAGGTCAATAATAAAAGTAGGGGAAAAAATATTTGTTCCTTGACCTAATGGTCAAGTGAACCGGTATCAGGAGGCAGACACTTGCATGCTATATGAATTACAAAACTCCCTCCAAAAGTGATTTTTTTAAAGAAAACAAAATCAATACATTCAAAAAGGAATTTGCCTAAAAATTCAAAGTTCCATATATATATATATATATATATATGAGTTTGCACAAAATAACCTTATTGTGAGAAATTAAATTGTGTTGCTTTTGATAAAATTTCAATATTTCGTTAATGTATTCCTTTTACAGAAATACGTTGGACAAAGTTATATCAAAAGTCTCGTAAACCAAAGGATAATAAGCGAAGCTTGATGGTGCGCCCTTGCTTTCCTTCTGTTTACCATGAAAGTCAGATGCCTGACGTCAATACAATTTCAGAGACGGTTGTTATAGTCAATGATTCTTGGAAGGTGGGTGATTTGGTAGATTGGTGGACTGATAATTGCTTTTGGACTGGGACAATAATTGAAAAGTTGGACGATGAAAATTTTAAGGTAATATCTTTTTATCTATGATTTTTCTAATAGAGCAGAGTTCTCAATATATCTTGTCCTTGCATTTTATTTCAAAAGCCATTTGGAAGATGCATCTATATTTGTTTCCTGTAACTGTAGGCCCATATCATATAAGTTGTGGTACAATTATAGTTGGATGAGATATATTCTTAAATGCCTATTTGTCGTTTCTACTCTACCTAGTATCCACACCTCTTATGTCGCATGTCCAAACATCCTTTGAAGTTAGTATTAGGTGGTTTAAATCTCAATTGAATATTATTCTCTTATGAGATACCATTTTTCTTATGCATTAGTTCGTAATGTTTTTGAGAAATAATGTGATTATATATCCCATCTATCTATAGTAGGTGTTCTCAAGTGCCTATCCATATGAACAGTTTATTTAGCATGTTACTCTCCTTTCAATTTAAACACTTTTCTTATTGAGAATTACATCTAGTGGTTGTTTCTGTTCTAATGTTCTTGGTTTCACTTGTTTACACAGATTGAGTTGCCACCTCCTCCTGAGGGTGAAGGGTGTTTATATGATGTTTCTTGCAAAGACTTGCGTCCATCACTGGATTGGTCTGTGGATGAAGGCTGGAAGCTACCCAAGGTTACTGCCCCACACTCTTTCTCTTGCATTTTATCTAATCTAATCTAGGCTATTTCCTGGCTTAGTATTTGTGTTGATTTTGTTCAACACCCAATATCTGTTGATGCAATGAAGTATAACAAATTGATATTAGAACAATCTAAAAACCGAGTTTGACATGATAGAAAATAATGAAAACGGAGTTAGAGAACTTAGTAAGTTATAGATTTGTATGCACTTCTCAATTTTCACTGTAATTTGACCCATGACCTTTGGTATTCTTTTTATGAAGTTTCTTCAACTTGGACAATAGGTATTCTTTATATCTGGAATTTAGAAAGCAGTTCTTTGGTGCAATATGTCTCTTCATCTGTGGATCTACTTTATCCAATTATGTCTAAAGCAATATGTGTTAACAGGAAAGTGGTTATTGTATCCTTAAATGCTTATCAATTTTTTCCGATCTGGTTGTTGTAGGGGGGTAAATATCATCTTTATTGTGCTCGAATAGTTAAGCCTCTTTATCGAGGTAAGAATGCATCTAAACATTCTTTTGGCTGCTCAAGTGTTTTGACTTATGATTATGTGTATGCATGAAAAGAATGTTCTGTTTTCATTCTGATTTATCTGTCTCAAAACTTATGGTAAGCTTAACTTTGCCTTATTGCAACCTTGAAAGTTGCCTTGGCATATTTTTTCAATTGATATAAGAGAATATTTCTTCTAAGTTTTGAAACTAATTTATATTTTTATGTATTAAACATGTTACCTTCTATATAATTGTATTTTGTTAAGAGTCATTACACCTGCGCGCGCGCACATGTATGAACAAACAATAGTTCCTAATTTATCAAAATGATAACCCTATTCAAGGATTTCATATAACTTCACTAGAATGTATATCTAGAAAAGGAGTAACTGACTATATAATTATAATTATTTAAATGTTATTAGAATCATTCTTTAATGTAAAGATTTTATTTATGTTTATCAGATAATGTCATTTTTATAAGCTTTTTGTTTGACATAATACATGTTTATTGCACATGTTATCCCTCGTTTCTAATCTATCGTGACTCTTCCGTGGCTGCATTAAAACTTTCTTTCAATATTTTGATTACTTCCAAACCTAGTGAAAACACATGAAAGGTCAAAAATGGTTTTCTATCAATTTTTTTTTGTTGCACATTTGCATTTCCTGGCATGAGTTTGGTGTTTGCTCTCATTGATCTTTCACTTTTGATTTCTTTTTAGTCTTTTTGTTTTGATTAGGTCCAATCTAGTTGGTTTAACTTCAAGTATATTACTTTTGCATAAAATCCCTTCTAGTCTCTAGCTTGGTTGTATGGTAGTTATATCAAACCATAGAAGAAGCTCTATGTAGTTGTTAATGCTCTGACCGATAGATCATTCACATCTGTTGCTTTGACTATATAGTTTTCTTGAACAACTCTTGTCTGGCACTCATCCCAACATATGGATATGGGGACATGATATCTAAGGATCCTACAAATACATGAAAATTTTTAAAAAATTCAACCATACATGTGTTAGATGCCCATGTTCGATATCATACATGATATCATAGCAAAGTGTAGTTCTTTGTGCTTGTTGACACACTAGTCTCACCTCTTAATTTTTGTTTGATAACCATTTTTGTCATTCTATTGCACATCAAAATGATAGTATATTAAGACTTCTTTTGTAAGGGGAAAAGTAGTGCTTCCTGGATCTTCTTATTCCTTGTGTGTTGACTTTTTCTTAGTATCATGGTCTTAGAAAGGAGCCATGAATCCCACATTAGCTGTGTACTAGTGTTGTTATGGAAATACAAGTGTTAAAACCATCTTTGACCAGTGAAGCGCCTTTTTGGACAATTGTAAGGCTAAATTAATCAAAATGGATAATACCTTGTATGTTGGTGTGAATTGCAACATTTGGTATCAGAGCTAACTTTGGGGATAATAGCGATGTCTCACTAAAGATAGTGGGCCTTTATTGGAGTTTGGGGGGATGTCATGGTCCTAGTAGGGAGCCATGAATCCCACATAGATTGTTTACTAGAGTTGGTTTTACGATATCAATGTGTGCCTTTTGTGGAGAAAACTGTTAGATCCATGGGTTAAAGTGGACAATACCTTGCAAGTTGGTGTGGATTGTGACATTTGGTACTAGAGTTAACCTTAGGGGCGCTAGTGATTTCCACTAAGGACAATGAGCCTTTATTGGATTGCAAGAGGATGTCATGGTCCTTGATAGAAGCTATGAGTTCCACATCAGTTGTGTACTAAAGTTGGTCTTATGATATAAATCTTCACACCACCTCAACTTGTGAGGCACCTTCTGTAGACAAAACCATTAGGTCCAATGGACCAAAGGGATAATGCCTTTTAAGTTGGTTTGGACTGTGACAATTATCTTGTACGCTTACATGGAAAATGGTGGTTGCAGGGGACTCCCCAAACTTGATAGATTGCATTGTTAGGGAGAGGGAAATTGATGTTCAATCAACAGAGAAAGCACCAACCAAGCATAAGGGTTCTTTATCTTCTCATATTTCAACTGGCTCTTATAAAGGAAAGCAATCGGTGAAGAAATCTTTGAATGAAAAACATACGAACATTACAAAGAAAACCGTAGGCCTTGATGTTGTGGATGATGTCCCTAAAAAGAGAAATTGCTCATATGGTGTTTCAAGTCCACATATTCAATATGCCTCAACACAAGTGCCAGGGATGGTGGACAAATATGATGGTAGTGGGTTAAAGAAGATGAAAACCGAAGAAAGTGTTTGCTTGAATTCTACTTACTCTGACACAATAGAAGCTGCAATTTTGGATTTGGAGGAACTTGTTTGTCGGGTTAAATGGCTTAAACGCATCTTAGATTTCGGAACGCCATTATCAAATAATTTGACGTCTTCTTGGAAGTTCATAGAACATCGTGAACCATCTATACCAAAATGAGTGCATATGCAGAAGGTTAGTTTGCATGATTAATAATTGTTGAGTATTTGCCTATAATTTGATTAAGTTGGTTTATGCCTAGATCTTGAGCACTGTTGCTGCACTTTAGTGTTGAGATTTATTTAGTAAGGCTTATGGAGATAATTCCTCTTTTAATGTATCTAGCACCTGCATTCAACACATGCTTGTATATAGGGTATGAGAGTATGACTTTCCTCGTGTGAAAAAAAATTAAATATACCTATGTAGGATGCAGTCTTGTTTTAGACATTTTTCTGAGTCCACGTGTAGGTGTATGTTGCTCTGTTTTTCATTTTTCTTGAAGTATCTGTGTTCAACATTCATGTTGGGACATATATCCGGAGATGAGTATGGAGATATGATCCTTTGAATGCATTGAAAAACTTTTAAAAGAAAATTGAACTCATCCATGTTGGACACATATCTGTATCCGGCACTCACACCTGCATCCAAGCAACATAGATGTTGATAATGTTGAGAGAAAGTGGACACATAGTTTGCCATTTTGGGGTGAAGTACAAAAATGAATCCCTTGAATAATGAGTTTATTTTGCTGCCGACGTATAATCAGCCTGTAACCTGTCGTTGTTGTTTGCCCTGTGTAGTAAGGCTTTTTTTTTTTTTCTATCTTGCATCAAGGTAGTAGTTGTTATTCCAATTTTTATGCGAATAATTTACTGCTGTCAATTCTATATTGCCTTACGAAGATTGCTAATTATTTCTCTAGATCAGAAATTCTCATCGTTTTACATTTTTCTTTGTTTTTGTTGCAAAGATTGGTGGATGTAATGGCCATTCGAATCCGAAGGAGCAGCTTGACTTGGATTTACAAATTTGCCGGTACTTCAGAAATCTTTTTATAGAGTTGACTGTTTTTGGTTTTGTATAGGAAAGAGTAACTGCATCCAAGGCTTGGTTTGGCCATATAGTTTTGGCCAATCTTGCTTTCAAGTTAATGGTCAACAACATCTCAACCTCTGTTGGTTGTGAATAGCAAATACATGGTTTTGACTTTTAGGCCCCTAGAAAGAAGCAAAATTTCAACATATCAGGTCGGATTTTCCTCCATTAGTTTTTAATCCATCCTGTCTATAAGTCATATGCTTGGATTCTGTATATATTTTCTTTTTTCAAAGTAAGCATGATAGCTGGTTAATTGTGACAACGTCCTTTATTATTTTGAATTACAAAGGATCAAATTACTAGATAATATCTATACATTTTTTGAACTCAAACCAATTTGTTTTTATGACAGTAAGCCTTTTATTTTCCAATGAAATGCTGATTTATGTTAAAAGTTCATTTGAGTATAAATAAATATTTCAAGTTTTTTGGATACAAATTAAATACTTGGGGCTTATCATTTGAGTAGAAGTAAAATTAGGTGTAATGAAAATAGAAAATAAAGTGGTTTAGATTAATATTCCTATTAACTATTTAATCCAACAAAAAATTATCCCTTTGAATGCAGAAAAGAACTATCAATCTAGATTAACTATCTACACTAGTGTGATATTGTGAGGGTTATAAAAAGTTCATCTTTCGGCTTCACAAAAACTATCATGAGGTTTGTATACCATTTCTTTTTCTTCATTAATTCTGAAGCTTATGCCATCGAATTTCCTAAGCTTTTGGATTAGTATCTCCAAGGCTAAAATCATGATACGGTGAATTTGAGATTTAATACCAACTTGTTTTTCTAAAGAACAATATGTACAAGTCCTATAAAACAATTCCAAACATGTTGCATTTGAGACAGATGCACACTTAAAACGGACGTACGAGTGAATGAAGGAGATGGTACTCAAAACATGCAATAACGTAAACTTTAAATTTCAGATAAATAGACCTATAAGACAATACTAAGGAAATGCAAGGAAGAGAAAAGTTTTTCAATCCTTTTATCTAACAAAGTAAACATGTTTTATTTGTCCACGAATGTATTGTATTGGTAAGACAGTAAAACAAGTATACAATTGAATTAGTATGTGTTACAACAAGTGTTGCTCAATCTCATGCAGACGTGGGAGCAACACCAATGATGGATACGAGAGCTGTTAGGTTTGGTGGAGAGAAGGATAGGTAGGTATGCTATCCTATTTCAACAAGTTCTAATGAATATTCGGTAAATTTTTTTTTTCCTATCCTACTTTATTCGATATGTACTTCGTTGATCTAGGTACTTTTTATATAATAACGCACAACTGATTTCTTTTCCAAGAAACAATTGTTTTGGAAAATATCCTTTTCTTTGAAAATAACAATAAATTATAAAAGTATCTATTCTTTTTTTAAATAAACGCACATAGGTAACGTCGCAACATCGGGACGTGGAGTCTGCTTTAGTCCCTTTTTTGTTTATTTCTTCATTATCATGACTCCCTTGGTTGGTGGTCATGACTTTAGTTGTAATTTAATCCTTACAATGCATCTTTTGCTCCCAATAAGTCTTATATAATCATACAATCTTATTTAGATACTAAAAATGTATATTAACATTTAAGTTACTAAAAGTCACACTTTTATTACTTAAACACCTAAAAACTCAAACTAAAACTAAAATGACTCATTTTTTTGCTTAAAACATTCTAAAATATGTGCAAAGAAATAATAACTAAACACATCTAATATCTCCTTATAGAAAGGAGTACATCACATTTGGCAATAATTCCTAATATTCCTCTTAGGTTTAAATTTCCATTAAAAAAATAGTCTTGAATAAATGGAAGAATTAATCCCAATTTTAGCGTTATTGCAATCGAAACTTTGACTATTAGCAAAGTTCTTTCTCTCTAGAAAAGTTGTGAGATTTTTCTGTTCGAAATCTTCTGGGTGAATCATGTGGAAGCCCAGATTTTACGTTACGGTTGGGATTTCAACATAGACATAGTGATGTGATCGTGGGCTCAAGTGTAATATCAAATTTTAATGGACCTTTGAAGGATGGTAATGGACAGAGTTTTCAAAATCCATTAGCTCAAGGAACACAAAAGGTTTTGTTAGATCCCTTAAAAGTGCTTGTTGGGCCTATTACAAAGGCCCAAGCTAAACGTTTCAAGGAAGCCCTTAATGGGTTGATGTGTGGGTTTTGGAGCCAAGTCCAAGATAGTTACGTTCAAGATGGGTTGGGCCCAAATCCAACATTGACTCAAGTGATCCAAGTGAAGGATGAATGTTCTAGTGGGCTTGAACTATCCATTCGACCACCTTGAGTCCTTTAGAATAATTTTATCTTTATTTTTCAATAAACTTGCATGTCATTTTATCTACAACTTTTTTATTTCGTGTGTTCAATTATGCTTTATGTTATTTATGTTAAAAGTGTCCTAAGTCTGATTTCTTTGTGTCATGTGTGTTAATTCAATTTGTGGTTTGCTTGAATTGATCTAACCATCTATTTATATTTGTTTTTGTAGGACCATTCGGCTAGCCACTTCAAGTCCATCTTGAATCTTCATTTATGGCCGAATAAACTGGTTCATCATGTGCATGAACGGTGGAAGCTAAAGGAGTTTAATATGACCATTTGGTTGTCATTTATGCACGGTTTATATGTATGCACGTCCAAGGGAGAAGATATAATATAAATGTTGCACATTGAATGTTGTTATTCATGCATTAACTTGGGGGAGGAACTTGAAGATTAATTGATTCATTCATGCACGTACAACTTTATTAATGCAAGACTTAATGAAGTATGTGTAACGGCCTAATTTTCAGTGGTGTCGGAAATGGTGATTTGAGATCACTATATCCGAAAAATAAGATTGAATAAGAGAGTAATTTAATATTTATGAGTCAAGTAAGAATTTAGAAGAATTTGTGAAATGGTGAAATTAGTGAATTAAAAGAATTTATTAGGTCAAACGGGTCAAAAACGAGATATCGAGACCTCGAATTTGAAAATCAAGCTATAAATATTTTTATAAATATTTATGAAGTTTCATTTAGCTAGTATTAAAGTTTGGTTGAGAAATTTTAACGATTAGGTAGTCAATTAAATAAAAAGGACTAAATTGTAAAAATTGAAAAGTTTAGGGTAATTGTGTAATTTCAAAATTTTAAGGGCATAAATTGTGAAATAGAATAGAATTGAAATGGATGCTAATGAAGGAATGATTTTATAATTATAGATCAAGAAAACGAACTGAATCGTGGAAAGGAAAAAATTCAAGAATAGTCCCTGAATTTCTATGACTTTTGCAAATTAGCCCAGGTAAGTTCATATGGCAAAGTTCAATGTTTTGTTATGAAAATCTTATGATTGTTAAAGTATTTTATTGTTGATGAATACTATCAATTTGCATTAACTAATAAATAATGTGTAACTAAAAGTACAAATTAGTAGGAACAATGGATTTGAGTGCTTCCATTCTGTGACCCTGATGAATTGACGGAAAATATGCGATAAGTGCGCCCGTTTAAGACCATAGCTGGGCTATGGCATCGGTGCAATGTGATAATGTGACTCCGTATAAGACCATAGCTGGGCTATGGCATCGGTATAATGTGATAATGTGATTCCGTATAAGACCATGTCTGGGATATGGCTTCGGTATGATATGTGAACCGTGTAAGACATGGCAAGGCTATGGCTTCGGTGTGTGATGCGTAACAATGTGAAAGTCCATAGTTTACTATGGCAATGTGATAATGAAGCATTCAATTCCCTTATTGTTCCCCAATTTGACAATGAAGTAAATGAGAAATGGGCCTAAGGGAGTTAAATTGTGAGTAGCCATATGGAAATTATTCAAATGAGTTATTAATGAAATTGTGATTTGGAGGAGGAAATAGTTAAACTAATAGATATATGATTGTGTACAATATTTGATAAGATTTGTGTTATTATGCCTATGAGCTTGCTAAGCTTCAATAAGCTTACTTGTGTGTGTTTGATAATTTCTTTTGTAGATTGAATTAAAGAGAAGTTGGTAGATCGGATCAACACAACAAGGCACACTATTCAGATCAATTCCAGTAGTTTTTGTTTTATGTTTAAAGATTTATATGGCGTGTATAGAGTTTGAATGAATTGAAGTAAATATGTTATAAACTAGTTAACAATATTTGTACTAAAACAGTTTTTGGTAAGTAGCAGTAGTTTGACTTTGAAAATTCACCATAAATTGTGGAAATTGAGTTAGGGGCTGAGAAAAAATGAGATTAAATCCTAATGAGTCTAGTTTCATATAGAGGAAACGATGCATGCAATTGGATTTTATGTTATGAGATATTTAAATTGTTGTGAGACAGAGTCTGAATGACTTCGAGTTCCCTTGTTCTAATTTGTAAAAATCATTAAAAATTACACAAAAATAATTATGAGTCATAGTGTATATATATGGATTCCTAATTGGGTCTATTTTTAATAGAAACAAACGGCATGGTTATTTGAATTCTGTACATGGAGAAATTTGGTTCGTAGTGCACAAGGGTCAAAGTAGTCAAACCCTGAAACAGGGGAGAATTTAACTAATAAACTGTACTAATTGGACCAACCAAAAATTATATAAAAAAATTGGTAAGTAGATATATGAGTCTAAATTCGGGAAAAATTTACGGATTTGGATTTCGAGTTTTATAACTCGAGATATGATATTTTTTAGCAACTATGATGCAGTTGGACAGCTTGTCTGAAAAGGATGATATAAATTATCTGAATTTGGTTAAGTGCTCAAATAAGTTTAGTAGTGCCTTGTGCTCGACTCCGGCGACGGTCTCGGGTAAGGGGCGTTACATTTATTGGTATCAGAGCTTCGGTTTAGCCGATTCTCGGAATATGTATGATGTGAAAAGTGTCTAGGATTACATGCCATATAAATCTGTGATAGTGTGATGTGTATGATCCGATCTAATCCTTGTTTTTATTATAGATTATCTTCGATTTGAAAAGATTTCAGATAGACCAGAACAAACTGAGCAAGAAGAAGTTAACAGTAGAGTACAAATCTCTGAACAAGGAACAAGTAGTGAAGTTCCGATTTCATTGATGTGAGAACAAGAACTCAAAAATATAATTTATGGATTCATGAATCAGTGGTATAATGAGAATGTGCGAGAAAGAAATCAGACTCCGCAACCTCCTCCCCCTATCTCAACATCGGTAGTACCCCCGGTTGCTCCTCCACCTCCTCCGACAACTGAATCTGGAAAACGTTCTCCATTTGAAAAGCTTAGAAAACATGGGGCTGAAGAATTTCGGGGAAGAACAGATGATGACCCCGTTAAAGCTGAATATTGGTTACAAAGTATAATGAGGGTTTTTAAGCAAATGGCGTGCTCACCAGATGATTACTTAATATGTGCCGTGTCATTATTGAAAGAAGAAGCTTATAACTGGTGGGAAACAATAAAAGCTATTGTACCGGCTGAGAAGATCACTTGGGAATTTTTTCAAAATGAATTTAAGAAGAAATATGTCGGTAGAAGATATCTGGATAAGAAGAAAAGAGAATTTCTCGACTTGCGACAGGGAAACAAGTCAGTGGCTGAATATGAAAGAGAATTTGTCTATCTGAGCAAATATGCTCGAGATATAGTACCCACTGAAGAAGAAATGTGTATCAGATTTGAAGAAGGGCTTAATGATGAGATTAAAATGATGATAGGGGGCATTGAGATACGAGAATTTGTTGTTCTATCAGATCGTGCTCAGAAGCTTGAAGAAGTATATAGTAGAAAGATGCAACGGGATAGAAGAAGTAAAGAATCTTTCAAAAGAAGCGCATCTAAGTCATTTTCGGCTTTACTAGTGAAGAAATCTAAAGAGGAATTCAGTCGAGCCACTTCAGCACCGGAAAGATCAGGAAAAAGTAGGCCAAGACAATCTAATTACAAAGCATCTGACAGACTTGCTGATAGTGTGGGTAGTGTACAAAATACCCAAAGGCCTAAGTGTCAACATTGTGGAAGAAGTCACCCCGGTGAATGTAGAAGTAAGTTAGGGGCTTGTTATAAATGTGAGGCCACTGATCACTTTATTCGTGATTGTCCCCAATTACAAGTAGAAGAAGTGGAACAGAGGGAGAAATGAAAATTCCTCCTCAAAAGGAATACGCCCGTCGAGCAAAGATTACTGGGGCTACTCGTTCGGGTATGAAAGATACCGCTAGCCGATCGAAGTTAGGGCCCCTCGTCAGTTTATGCCATTCAAGCAAGAGAAGAAGCAACAGCTCCAGATGTAATTGCTGGTACTTTCTATCTTTATGATGTTCCTGTGTATGCTTTAATAGACCCTGGGTCTACTCATTCATATATTTGCACTATGTTAGCATCTGAAAAGAATTTATTTGTTGAGCCTATTGATTATGATGTACAAGTTACAAATCCGTTAGGTCAAAGTGTGGTAGTTAATTTAATATGTCATAACTGTCCACTGAAAGTTAAGGGCTGTGATTTCCCCGCTGATTTGATGTTGCTACCCTTTCGTGAATTTGATATTATCTTGGGCATGGACTGGTTAATGAAACATGACGCGGTAGTGAATTGTCGAGAAAAACGAATTAGCTTGAAATGTCAAACAGGAGATATTATTTTGGTTGAGTCTGGAAATTTGGATGATATGGTTAGAATGATTTCCTTTATGTCCGCTTTCGTAAATTGTTACAGTAAAGGAAATGAGGCTTATTTAGCCTATATTCTTGATACTCAAGTTCGAATCAAAGTTAGAGCAACTATCTGTTGTAAATGAATTCATGGATGTATTTCAAGAAGAATTACCGTGTTTACCACCCGATAGAGAAGTTGAGTTCGTGATAGATGTGCTTCGGGACAGCTCCCATATCGGTGACACCGTATAGAATGGCTCCAGCAGAATTAAGAGAGTTAAAACGCAAATGCAAGAGTCATTAGACAAAGGGTTTATCGAATCGAGTATGTCGCCATGGGTGCACTGTCTTATTTGTGAAAAAGAAGGATGGTTCATTGAGGTCGTGTATAGATTACAGTGCAAATGAATAAGGTAACAATTAAAATAAATATCCTTTGCCTCGTATTGATGATTTATTCGATCACTTAAGGATACTGCAGTGTTTTCAAAAATAGATCTCGATCCGGTATTATCGCTAAAGGTAAAGGAATGTGATGTGCGAAAATGCTTTTAGAACTTGGTATGGTCATTATGAGTTCTTAGTTATGCCATTCGGTTTGACAAATACTCCTGCCGCTTTTATGGATTTAATGAATCAAATTTTCCATCTTACCGGATAGATTTGTGGTTGTGTTTATTGACGATATAACGATCTATTCAAAGACGTAATCCGAGCATGCTCAAAGACTTGAGAATTGTACTACGATATTAAGGAAAAATAGTTATATGCAAAATTTAGTAAATGCGAATTTTGGCTTCATGAAGTGGGATTCTTGGGTCACATTGTGTCGAGTTGATGGTATACTGGTAGATCCGAGTAAGGTGTCACGGTGATTAATTGGAAAACTCCAAAGAATGTTACTGGAAGTGCGAAGTTTCCTTGGATTAGTGGTTACTATCGTCGATTTGTGAAAGACTTTTCACTGGTTGCTTCACCGATAACTAAATTATTACAGAAGAATGTTGAGTTTGTATGGTCTGATGAGTGCCAACGAAGTTTTGATCAATTAAAGAAAATGTTGATAGAGGCTCCAGTGTTAACTCAGCCTGAATCAGGTGTGCCATATGTAGTATATAGTGATGCGTCTCTGAATGGTTTAGGTTGTGTATTGATGCAGTCAGGAAAAGTTGTAGCATATGCTTCTTGACAGTTGAAACCACATGAGAGGAACTACCCTACACATGATCTTGAATTAGCTGCCATAGTATTTGCTTTAAAAATTTGGAGACACTACCTATATGGAGAGAAATGTTATGTGTATATAGGCCATAAAAGTTTGAAATATTTAATGTTGCAGAAAGAGCTAAATTTGAGACAGAGGCGATGGTTAGAGCTGTTGAAAGATTACGATCTTATCATTGATTATCATCCGGGTAAGGCAAATGTAGTGGCAGATGCACTTAGCTGGAAATCATCATTATTTGCTCTTCGGGCGTTAAATGCTCATTTGTCTGTTAATGAAAATGGTTCTATATTAGCTGAATTAAAGACAAAACCAGTATTCTTTCAACGAATTCGAGAATTGCAAGATGAAGATCCGAAGTTG
Organism: Gossypium arboreum; assembly: GCF_025698485.1. Taxonomy (NCBI): domain Eukaryota; kingdom Viridiplantae; phylum Streptophyta; class Magnoliopsida; order Malvales; family Malvaceae; genus Gossypium; species Gossypium arboreum. Next base: position 2,896,761 of record NC_069073.1, on the reverse strand, counting down.
GTGTTGAAACGACAAATGGTTCGGGATAATTTGAACTTAGATTACTCTATTGATAATAGTGGTATGTTATACCATCGTAATAGAATTTGTGTCCTGAATAATCTAGAATTGAAGAAGGATATCTTATCGAGGCTCATAGTAGTATGTACTCGATTCATCCGGTAGTACGAAGATGTATTGTGATTTGAAAAAATGTATTGGTGGCCGGTAAGAAACGGAAATTTGTGAATTTGTGGCAAAATGTTTAATCATCAACAGTAAAAGTGAACATCAAGTGCCTACAGTGTTTGTTACAACCCGTAATGATTCTAGAATGGAAGTGGGAACATGTGACGATGGATTTTGTATCCGGATTACCAAGGACTCAAGAAGAAAGATTCGATTTGGGTGATAGTAGATGATTAACTAAGTCGGCGATTTTATTCCTACGTAATGCATTTCTCGCTTGATAAGTTAGCGGAATTATATGTGTTAGAAATTGTGAGATTACATGGGGTGCCGACATCAATTATTTCTGATCGAGATCCGAGGTTTACTTCGAGATTTTGGAATAAACTACAGGAAGCTTTAGGTACTAAGTTAAAATTTAGTACAACTTTTCACCTTCAGACAGATGGACAATCAGAGCGAGTGATTCAGATTTTGGAAGATATGTTAAGGTGTCAGATATTCGAGTTCAAGTGGCGGTGGAAAGGTACTTATCTTTAGTGAATTTGCTTATAATAACAGTTATCAAGCTAGTATCAAAATGGCACCGCTTGAAGCTCAGATGGAAGGAAGTGCGAACCCCGTTGTATTGGTCAGAATTAAGTGAATCGAATTAGTCGGAGTGGATTTAATTCGGGAAACTGAAGAAAAAGTTCAGATTATTCGAGAAAGTTTGAAAGCTGCTTCCGATCGTCAAAAGTCGTATGCAGATTTGAAAAGAAGAGATATAGAGTTCAATGTGGGTGATCGTGTGTTCTTGAAAGTTTCTCCGTGGAAGAAAGTTTTACGGTTTGGTAGAAAAGGAAAGCTTAGTCCACGATTTATCGGACCATACGAAATCATTGAGAGGATCGGTTCGGTAGCTTATAGATTGGCCTTGCCTCCAGAACTTGAGAAGATCCATAATGTATTTCATGTATCTATGTTGAGACGATATAGATCAGACCCTTCACATGTGATTCCTCATACTGAGATAGAACTACAATCAGATATGACTTATTCGGAGGAACCAGTGAAAATATTAGCTCGGGAAGTTAAAGAACTACGGAATAAACGAGTGCCGTTAGTAAAAGTGTTATGGCATCGACATGGATTGGAGGAGGCAACTTGGGAAACGGAAGAATCTATGAGATCACAATATCCGCATTTATTTTCAGGTACGAAATTTCGAGGACGAAATTTCCTAAGGGGGGAGAGTTGTAACGGCTTAATTTTCAGTGGTGTCGGAAATGGTGATTTGAGATCACTAAATCCGACAAATAAGATTGAACAAGATAGTAATTTAATATTTATGAGTCAAGTAAGAATTTAGAAGAATTTGTGAAGTGGTGAAATTAGTGAATTAAAAGAATTTATTAGGTCAAACGGGTCAAAAACGAGATATCGAGACCTCGAATTTGAAAATCAAGCTATAAATATTTTTATAAATATTTATGAAGTTTCATTTAGCTATTATTAAAGTTTGGTTGAGAAATTTTAACGATTAGGTAGTCAATTAAATAAAAAGGACTAAATTGTAAAAATTGAAAAGTTTAGGGTAATTGTGTAATTTCAAAATTTTAAGGGCATAAATTGTGAAATAGAATAGAATTGAAATGGATGCTAATGAAGGAATGATTTTATAATTATAGATCAAGAAAACGAATCGAATCATGGAAAGGAAAAAATTCAAGAATAGTCCCTGAATTTTTACGACTTTTGCAAATTAGCCCAGGTAAGTTCATATGGCAAAGTTCAATGTTTTGTTATGAAAATCTTATGATTGTTAAAGTATTTTATTGTTGATGAATACTATCAATTTGCATTAACTAATAAATAATGTGTAACTAAAAGTACAAATTAGTAGGAACAATGGATTTGAGTGCTTCCATTCTGTGACCCTGATGAATTGACGGAAAATATGCGATAAGTGCGCCCGTTTAAGACCACAGCTGGGCTATGGCATCGGTGCAATGTGATAATGTGACTCCGTATAAGACCATAGTGGGCTATGGCATCGGTATAATGTGATAATGTGATTCCGTATAAGACCATGTCCGGGATATGGCTTCGGATGATATGTGAACCGTAAGACCATGGCAAGGCTATGGCTTCGTGTGTGATGCGTAACAATGTGAAAGTCCATAGTTTACTATGGCAATGTGATAATGAAGCACTCAATTCCCTTATTGTTCCCTAATTTGACAATGAAGTAAATGAGAAATGGGCCTAAGGGAGTTAAATTGTGAGTAGCCATATGGAAATTATTCAAATGAGTTATTAATGAAATTGTGATTTGGAGGAGGAAATAGTTAAACTAATAGATATATGATTGTATACAATATTTGATAAGATTTGTGCTATTATGCCTATGAGCTTGCTAAGCTTCAATAAGCTTACTTGTGTGTGTTTGATAATTTCTTTTGTAGATTGAATTAAAGAGAAGTTGGTAGATCGGATCAACACAACAAGGCACACTATTCAGATTAATTCCAGTAGTTTTTGTTTTATGTTTAAAGATTTATATGGCATGTATAGAGTTTGAATGAATTGAAGTAAAGATGTTATAAACTAGTTAACAATATTTGTACTAAAACAGTTTTTGGTAAGTAGCAGTAGTTTGACTTTGAAAATTCACCATAAATTGTGGAAATTGAGTTAATGGCTGAGAAAAAAATGAGATTAAATCCTAATGAGTCTAGTTTCATATAGAGGAAACGATGCATGCAATTTGATTTTATGTTATGAGATATTTAAATTGTTGTGAGACAGAGTCTGAATGACTTCGAGTTCCCTTGTTCTAATTTGTAAAAATCATTAAAAATTACACAAAAATAATTATGAGTCATACTATATATGTATGGATTCCTCATTGGGTCTATTTTTAAGAGAAACAAACGGCATGGTTATTTGAATTCTGTACATGGAGAAATTTGGTTCGTAGTGCACAGGGGTCAAAGTAGTCAAACCCTGAAACAGGGGAGAATTTAACTAATAAACTGTACTAATTGGACCAACCAAAAATTATATAAAAAAATTGGTAAGTAGATATATGAGTCTAAATTAGGGGAAAATTTACGGATTTGGATTTCGAGTTTTATAACTCGAGATATGATATTTTTTAGCAACTATGACGCAGTTGGACAGCTTGTCTGAAAAGTATGATATAAATTATCTGAATTTGGTTAAGTGCTCAAATAAGTTTAGTAGTGCCTTGTGCTCGACTCCGGCGACGGTCTCGGGTAAGGGGCGTTACAGTATGCATGACACTTTTATATATATGCACGACTAAGGGGAATGGAAGGAGCTTTTGATGAGCATTCAATGCACATGAGAAACATTCAACATTAAGGATTCATGCACGGTCAAGGAGAGAAGAATGTGACCATTCAAGTGTTCGATGGATCTAATTTATTCATCAATGTAATTAACTTGTCATGCATGAACTCATTAATGGATGAATATGGCCCTTAGTCTTCTAGGTCTATAAATAGTTTTCTCATGCCATTGTAAAAGGTTAAACAATGGTTTTATGAATACAAACAACTTTGTGAGATTTTCTTTCTCGTTCTTTATCGAAATTTTTTGAACTTACCAAAACTTAACAATTTTGTGGCGTTCAACCTTGTCTTATCACTCCCCTTCTCATCCCATTTTAGAGTGTGGCGATAACAATATTCTTATACCAAGGTTCGGGTAGTTTGCTAAGTTTAAGTGGGTCAAGTTCTTTATAGCTTTGATTCCTTAGATCTTTCAAGCACCTCAGGTCAAGGTCCCCATTTTGTTCCTAATCAAGATGGTCCTTAACAAATGTGAATTTTTCTAACTATCGAATATGAGTCTCATTGGCATATTTTCAAGGTTTTATTTGGGTTCGAGAAATTACACCGTTAAGGAATCACTTTCATACTAGTGTTGTTTCTAGATTTTAAAGGTTTGTTCCTGGCGTGCTAAATATCAGAGAGCACAAATGTGCTAATCAGAGAGCACTGGCGTGCTAATATTCAGAGAGCATGCTGAAGTCCCTTAACATCCTAGTAGTTTTAATCTTGTCTACTTGGGCAAATTATTTCATACATGCATATCACTTTTACACCTTTCGCATAATATTTTTACATGCTTTACAATTTAATCCTTGTACCAATAATTTATATGCTTATATCTTCTGTATCTTCAATACATGTAATATATTTCAAAATTCACTATTCATTCATAATTCTCTAATAATCCTTATCATGTACTTCATATATCACATTTATATATTTTGTAATTTAGTCATCAAGACAATATTTCATATAGTAATATAATTTACTTTTAATAATACATATAACATAATATTCATCATCGGCATGTATGATAAAACTTTTATTCATGCCCTTTTTTTTTTTTTACTGATTCATCATAATCAACTTTCTACTTGTATACTTGAGTATCGTTTTTAGCATTATCAGAATTAACTTGGTTATGAAACATCTCTTTCTATAAGTAAAACAAATTTCATTAGAGTCGAGAGATATCACACTATCACATATTTTAATGACATGCGTTTTTAGACTTCACATATACTACGTTTGATCCGAGAACCGACTAAACCGTCGCTCTGATACCATTAAATGTAATACCCCATACCCGTACCTGAGACCGGGATAGGATACGAGGCATTACCGAGATTTTCAGAATAATTTCAATTAATTTATATTATTTAGTATTCATTTTCATGTTTCATGTAACATTCTTTTCATATATTCAATTCAAAATATCATATAAAATACGATACAATACTTAAATTTTCATATTTACATGCTCATGCAGGATATACGAACCTACCTAACTAAATTGCAGAAATACAAGATTTAGGGGCATATTGGTATTTTACCATATTCCCAAATTTCACCCAATCTTAAATTGATAATTTCATTCAATTTATTAATTTAGATAATAAAACAATTCATTCCCTTCAATTTAGTCATTTTCGACATTTTTACAAAATTACCCATAAAGTTTTACTTTTATTCAATTTAGTCCTTGAGCCTAAAACATACAAATTAGCCATACTAGCTGAATATTCATACATATTTTTCCTCCTCCTCCTCTCCATTCCACATCCTTAGTATAAACAACACACTTGTAGGTAACATTATCCATAATTTTCACTATCTACTTATGTGAATATTCAAGCTATTCATTTGTGTCATAGTCACTAAATTATTTTTATCTTGAGCTATAGAACTCCAAATTAAGATCCGATGATTTTCCCTGAAACTAGACTCATATACCTTCTTACAATAAAAATTTCATAATTTTTGGTTGGGCCAATTAATACAGTTTATTCATTAAAATCTCCCCTGTTCTGCTATCTGACAGTTCCGACCCTTCTTCACTAAAAATTAATTATCTTCTTGTACAGGATTCGAATAATGTCCTCGTTTATTTATATTAAAAATAGACTCATACAGGATTCTAAACATATAAATTTAAGCCCCTAATTATTTTTATCCAATTTTTGATGATTTTCCAAAATCAGAACAGGGGAACTCGAAATCATTCTGACCTTGTCTCACAAAAGTTATTGTATCTCATGATTTACAATTCCATTGCTTACATAATTTCTTTTATAAGAAACTAGACTCAATAAGCTTTAATTTCATTTTTATTCATCCTCTAATTCGATTTATATAATTTTTGGTGATTTTTCAAAGTTAGACTACTGCTTCCGTCTAAAACAGTTTTAGTGCAAAATGTTGATTTCTATTTTGCCCCAAATTTCACAATTCATACAATTCAGTCCTTTCTCAATTAACCCCTCAATTAAGATAATTTTCTCAATTAATACTTTTTATAGACATTATAAGTTATTTCATAACTATTGAAATTCAGAATTTCCATATGGAACTCTAACTTCAAACTATTTTACAATTAGGTCCCAAACATTCACTTTCTATTCAATTCTTTCAATAAAATCAGCATATAAATAATTTAAAGCTCTAATTCCATGCCAAATCATCATATACTTCTAGCACATATTCATAGCAACTTTCAATTTCTTTCATAGAATAAAAAACTAATGAATTCAACAAGTGGACCTAGTTGTAAAAGTCACAAAAACATAAGAATTTCAAGGAGAAAGCAAGAATTAAACTTACATGAAGCTAGAGTATGAAAACCAGCTTGAGCCCTCCTCCATGGCTATTTTTCAGCTGATGAATATGAATAGAAATGAAGAGAATTCTATATATTCCAAGTTAGTCCCATTTTTATTTAGCCAATTTTGGCAATTTTCCAATTTTTCCCTTATTTCATCCATTTCTTTTTCTCAGCTATTGCCGCCAAAAATATCTCCTTTAGGACTATTTGCACTTTATATCATCCCTCATTTGACAATTGAGCTATTTAATCCTTCTAGCAACTTTTACACCCTTTTCAATTTAGTCCTTTTTATTTAATTAACCACCCAAACGTCAAAATTTTCTGACTAAATTTTAATACTACCTCACCAACACTCCATAAATATTTCTAAAAATATTTATGGCTCGATTTATGAAGTCGAGGTCTCGATACCTCACTCTCGACCCAATTTACCTAATTAATTCTTTTAAATCACCAAATTCACTAATTCAAAAATGCTTTTATATTCTCATTTGACTCATAGGTATTAATTTATTAAATTTTTAACTCACCCGTCGGATTTGGTGATCTCAAATCTCTATTCTCGATACCACTGAAAGTTAGGCTGTTACACTTTAACGGAATTAAAATTGGGTTGAGAAAATTATTTAATTCAAAAATTAATTAATTAAATTTAATTATTTAAATAAATTGATTAAATAATATTTATTTTGGGAAATAGAAAATAAATATTGAGTCGAACCGAATTATAAAATGCTAGGTCAAAAGTCCAAGAAGCACATATAATTGGACCCAATACATTAGAGACCCAACTTGTGCCTTGTGTGAACACAAGGGCGGCAACTCTAGTAAAACTAAAAAGGGTGTTGCCCCTCACTCCTCTAGTTCTAGTAAGAGTCATATTTTTTATTCAATAATATTATTTATCAAAGACTTGTTCAACTAGAACTTTTATACTTCCCTCTATAAATAGAGAGCATCGATTGACCAAAAAATCAGCTTGATAAGTTAATTATATACTGTTATTCTTCTAGAAAGTAATGGTAATTTATTTACTAATAATAAATTTTATTTTCTTGGAATTACTAGTTTTATCGATGTATAGAGAGAACCTACTTTGCTACTGGTTTTTGTTTAGTGTTTTGGTTAGTGTTGTTCGAGCCTACACTCGACATGATTCGTGGTATGAGGATAGCGAAGAAGGCCGTTAGGTTGAAAGTCATGGTCGACTTGAGTCCACCTTTCAGAAAGGACAAGTATAATTTCGGTTTAGGTTTATCACTATAAGCATCACAAAAGAACTCGATTTTAAGAAAATTTTTAAACTTCCGTTGTACCAATAATAATCGTTTTGTTAACTGATTTTTCCAATGTTATGATCTTGTATAAAATTGAGTACATGCTATAATATAATGAATACCATGATAGATACATGTTACAAACAAATGTTAATTGATAATATGTTTGAATAAATGATTGCATATTATGTTTTGAATGCAAAGACATGAGAATTAGTTAATTGCAAAGGTAAGTAGAAATGTGACATGATATATGATTAGTATGTTAAATATGATAATGAATTGCAAATGATAAGAAAATTTCATATAATTAGTAATTTCTATGTAACTTGTATACATTGAAAAGATGAATACCAATAATGCCCTTACTCACCCCAATTGTTAAGTTCGGGTATGGGGTGTCACAATTGAACCGGTTTGGTCTAACAACAAACTCTAATAAGAAAAATTCGCCAAAGACTTTATTACTTTATTACATATATTTCTTACAACAAGAACCTTAAACCAAACATAATTTGGCTACCTTGAAAATTTCAACTTCTAAGAAAATTACTTAATTACAACACATCTAACCCTGAGGTGAAGCCTTTGAAGGTACCCCTTTTATGTGAATGACATCTTACTGACAATGTTCCTTGGTTTTACAAGGTCTGGCTTGGCCCCTCATCAATTTCTTTATTCACCCAACGAGTCTTACAAACATAGGCCAAAATCCCATAAGTTCTAAAAGAACTTAGTGAGTTTCTTTGCTGATATTTATATATAACTAAGCCCCCTTCTTGCTAAGGTATTAACTAAAAAGGAAACAGATATGCTAACTCCCTATATTACTTAGCCACTCATGCCTTATCTGGAGTGGCAGACTCTGATACAACTTTTGCATTTCTTTATTGGAAAAAAAGATTACTAAATGTTCAGTACCTGATTGAGCTTATGACCAGTTGGCTGGTTTTGTGATTTCTAGATGTTTCGTCATACATATGGATTCTTACTTATCACTTTGCACATTTTACCTTATTTTCCTTTTCCACACCTTTCTGGTTATGAACAACTGTTTAACTTTATCTTGACTCGTAAATCCATAGTTTCTAAACTTGGCAAGTTGTTACCCACATCGTCATCCTTGAATGTACGTCCGATTATACGCTCTATCCTTGATAGAACCCCTATTTCATAGTACCTTTTAACTGATTCTCTTACTTCATAATAGTTCTAGCGTATTTATCACCATTCACAAGGCCACTAGTAAAAACCCATGCCACATTAGCCAACTTAACCCTATTTTCTCTTTTCTACTTCTAGCCTACACTCGGGTTTAAATGTTGTTTAGATTACTCTGTCATAATCTGCCCTATTTGCGATACCTTGCTTTTAAGGTGTAACTTGTCCATTTGCAGTGGACGTTTTGGCCTACAGTATCCAACAGATTATTACCTAATGGGTCATTCGAGTTTACGATCTCCCTTATATGATGGTTCCCTATGAAACTAATTCTATGTTGGGTATACTTGCAATAGATTCTCCTCAAAGAAGAATAGTCTTGACAAACATAATTGTCACTCAAATAACCCTTAATAGTACCTCTTTCTATCAATAGGTTCCAATTAACACACAAGGTTTCCTTGAGCACTTTCTAGCGATTCTTAATAGAGAATCCTTATCTACAATCCTCGGATAAATCCTCTTTCGTTTGTCTATATACAAGGCATTACTATCACATCATTCCCATATTTGATCCTTATTGTGTAACAGCCCTAACCCGTCTCTGTCTTCAGATTAGGGTTTCAGAGCATTACCGTACAATCAGAATAATAATGTCATTTAATGATAATTACATAAAACTCATCATAAACCTAGCAAACATATACCTTTGGGCCTGAAATCGAGCATTCAAGGCCCTAAAAGCTATTTAGAAACAATTCGAGACTAATTTGAAACAAATCAAAAAAATTGGGAAAAAGTTGAAAACTTTAAAAACAGGGGTCACACGGCCGTGTGACATAGCCCAAACCATGTGGTGCTTGAACAAAGGGACACACGATCGTGTCCCAGCCCATGTCTCAAATCGTGTAACTCACTGAGTTAGGTTACACAGTCGTGTCACAGATCATGTGCCAGGTCGTATAACTCTCTGACTTGTGTCACACGGCTGTGTCATAGGTCGTATGCTAGACCATATAACTCACTAACTTGACATACACGGCTGTGTCTTAGACCGTGTGACACTAACACCTAAATTAATAAGTGACACACGACCGTGTTGCCAGGCCGTGTGACAGCCGATGTGTGTCACACGACCGTGTGACAGCCGATGTGTGTCACACGACCGTGTGACAACCCTTATCCCAAGCCATGTACTCCATAATTTGACCTTAAAAATAAGTCATTTTAAGACCAAAACTTGCCTAATCATCCACTCCATTTGTGTATACATTCAATAGACCTAAACACTTTTCAAACTCATATAAACATACCAATTCAATCAACCCATTTCACCCAATATGTCATTCAAAGGCACCACATTTATACCAAAACAACTTTAATCAAAACAAGGTTATAATGTCACATCTCAAGCACAAAACACAATCAATTTAGCTACCTAATGACATTAATTATAAGCTTTCACTTTTCATAATAAACCTACCAAATGGATTATATATTACAAAATACTTAAAAACAACCAAAAGTCATAAACTTGCCAACGCATTAAAAGTCCAAATAAAATATATACTCCAAAAGCATATTAATACCAAATTGATCATTTACACATTGAAACTACCATTATATAAAGTCCTATACATGCCATTTATAACATTGGCCAAAATGACTAAAAAACTACCGAGGTGATTGCTGGATAGTGTGATAGTACTCTAACAAGCTTCCAACCGGTCGAGTTTCTGATAATCTATGAAACAAAGAAAAATAACTACATAAGCAACTAGTGCTTAGTAAGCTCGTATAAACTCAAACATAACTTACCATTCTTAAGCTCAATTTATAAAATGTGCATAACATCTTTACCATGTTCATAAGTTTAATACAATCCTATAAGCATCACCAAACTCACTAAAAGTCATGTATGCATATAGAAAACCAACCATTTCACAAAATTAATCTTCATGAACATAACATTCATCACATAATCATTTAGTTCCCTTCAATTAATTTGCATTCATCTAAATTTACCTTTCATAAGTTTATGGGAAATTATCCATTTGAACACATGCCTTGCCAATTATCTTTACTTACCTGTTGAACCATCTAGAATTTTATTGGATACCCGGGAATGCTCAGATATAGTGTGTCTTTCCATATAATCGTAACCTTTCCTTTTTAATAGTGCTCACATGAGCTGTGGGTTGGAATGATTGCTACACGATGCTGCTCATACAAGCTGTGGAGAATTCGCAATAAATACACGACCTCAGCCATCTGTAGGACATTCAAAACCAACACCCGAAACATGAAATCCCTAATAACATGTCATTTGTATCGTAAGAATTCTTAAGGTTCAAACGAGATTATTAATCCGTCAATTACTCAAAATGTCAATTTATTTATATGTTCAAGTCAATTTGTAACCAATATAATATAACAAATAATCAATCAAACTATCATTAATAAGATTATAATTCACTACGAACTTACCTCGATAACTATAGCCGTAAAAGTAGAGTTAGAGATTAATTCAAAGCTTTTGTATTTCCTTGATTTAAGTCCAGCTATTGTTTATCTTGATTTAAATAGATAATTTCATTCAATTAAGTACTTCAATTCAATCTATAATTCATATTAATGTAAAATTACAAAATTATCCCTAATATTCTAACTTTTATACAACTTAGTCCTTAAGCCCATAACTTGAAAATTCACCATTTTTCTAACCCAAAACATGCTACTTGACTATATCAATCCACATTTTTACTCGTTTCACTCAAAATTCATGAATTTACCATTTAAACAATTTAATCCCTAAACCCTAAATTTACTAAAATTCACATAACAAATCATGTTCATTTAAGCATTAAAATTAATAATCTATCCACTAACATCAAATTCATTCATTTCAAGTCCCTCAACCTTTAACAACTTTGCAAATTAAGCCCTAAGTTAGGTGGATTAAGCTAAAACGAGCTTGAAAACATAAAAATCACTAAAAACGAGTCACAAAATCTTACCATGCAATGCTTCTATGTTAGCCGAACCTTAAAGCCATAAAAATGGTGTTTTATTTCTTCAATTTTGGTGAAAGAGAAGAATTTTAGGGAGATGACACTATTTGCTTAATTTAGTTTAAGATTTGTTTATTAATTACTAGTTTACCCTTAGTTTATTAGTTTACAAAATGACAAAAATAAACTCATAACTGTCCATTAACCTTTCATATGGTATAAATACCATCTAAGCCCATTAATTTGTATTTCAATAGCCATTCAATCCATTTAATTATTAGAAGCCAACTTTTGCACCTTTCACAATTTGGTCTTTTTTACTTAATTAACCATTTAATCCTCAAAATGTTGTAATAGAAATTTAATACTACCTTAAATTAACCATATAAACATTAAATAAATATTAAAATAATTACTCACTTGTCGAAGTCGTGGTCTCGAAACTACTGTTTCCGACACCACTAAAATTGAGTTGTTACATGTTGGTTACCACCATATGCCCTATCGACTTCCATGTCTACTGTTTTGGCAGACTTTTCCCATTTTTATTACCTTTGTCTTTTTCGACGGATTCCTCAACCCATTGGCTATCTATCGCTTCCGACACTTGCGTTTTTCTTCTACCTTGTTTGCTTGATTTTCCATGATTACCGTCCTGGCAAACTACTCCATTTTTTACTATCTTGGTGGTTTATCCTATGTCTAGTGTCTTGGCAGACTACCCTTGTTTATAGTCCCAACGGACTACCCCGTTTTTATTGTCCCAATTCTTTCTATGTTGTTGCATTCGAGCTAGGGTTTTACACATTATACCCCATGTTTAATGTCCTGGTGGACTCTCTATGTTGCCATAGTCGAGCTATGGTCTTACACATCAAACCCTATGTTTAATGTCCTGGCAGGATCTCTATTTTGTCATAGCCGAGCTAGGCTCTTACACACCATACCCAATGTTTAATAATCTAGCATACTTTCTTTGTTACCATAGTCGAGCTATGGTCTTACACATCATACCCCATTTTTAATGTACTGGTAGACTCACTATGTTGCCATAACGAAGCTAGGGTCTTACACATTATACCCCATGTTTAATGTCATGGTGGACTCTCAATGTTGTCACAGTCGAGTTATGGTCTTACACACCATACCTCATGTTTAATGTCCTATGGACTCTCTATGTTGTCATAGTCGAGCTATGGTCTTATACATTATACCCCTTTACAGCCCATCCATTCTACCTTACTTCTAAACTTGATGCTCGAATACCATAATGTCACCTCCACAAGGCCCGGAGCTTCCCACATCATAGTTTGCACCAAGCAAATTCTGGATTGCGGTAAAAGAAAATTCCATTTCCCAAAACCATCTGCCCAATCCTCCACATCACCAAATCCTAACTTCATCTAATCCGTCAATAACTTTCCCTCCGTACTCCACTGTTATAAACATATAATACATGCATTTCATAAAATATTATCATGGAGTATGCTACATATAGGCATGGAATCATAGTGGATACTCATACACCTATACAATCTTATACATGCATAGCATTCTCAATCAGTAGAGATCATGCATCACAGAACTCTCTTTGAACTCAACACAGATTCATGCCAAACATGCAACATTCTAGGAATGGAGTATAGAAACTCATTTGATGCTTCTTTGCATCATTAATTTAGCTTTTTCGAATGCAAAAGTTTCCATTCTCCTTGAATTTAAGCATGACAACCAAAGTCATAAATTAAACTTAGCATTCCAACTTAAAACCTTAGTCTCCAGAAACATGCACAACCCCTCAAAGGTTCTAAAAATTCTTAACTTCATTTCTTAAATTTACGAACACCGATGACTTAAAACCTTACTAGCTCATTGGATTTTCTATTTTTCTGACTCAAACCTCATGATCATCACTTCATGTAGAGCTTTTCGTAATTATCTCTTCTTCGGAGCAACCAAAGAAGAAGATGAAGAAGAGAAGAAAATAAAACAAAATTGAGAAGAATTCACCCCTGGAATTCACTTCTCAATTATTTATAGCCGTTCACAGTTATCAACCTTATAAAATCCATCCATTGGTAATCATATTATCTCCCACTAAAGAACGATATATGCTCATCCAACCGAACCAGAATTGGAACTCAACTATGTCCAAATTAGCAACTAAGTTTTCTTGATTTTTTAGTAGAAGCTGCCAACTTATGGGTTCTTTCAATTTAACCTCCAATTATTTTTAATTTTTGGGCTTAAAGAAAACCGAGTATGGCATACCTTATTAAACATCTTGGATATAATCGAGTATAGTTGGTATGCCATAGGATTCATGTATATCTTTAGTAGGAGCATACTGGCACTTCGGTGTGACTACTATTATGGAGTGTTAGAGGGATCAATGCATATATGCCTAATCAACACTTTGGTGCTTACCATAGAGTGTTAGGGGCTTAAGTTCATGTATTTGTCTTAAGCCCGCTTTTAGTTAATAGGGGCCTCAAATTGTGTACTATATGATTGAATATATATTAGATGACTAATGAAAATAAAAACTTATGATTGACTTGAGTAATTGAAATGAATACAAGTGTGGTGAATCATAGCTTGTGAAAAATCATATAAATCATATAATAGGAGCCTTGAGGGCTTGTGATGCTACAAAACAAGTTGAGCTACTCGATTTGGTGAAATTAAGTAATAGATATTGAATTGAGGACATGTAACACTCCTAACCCGAGACTGTTGTCAGAATCGAGCACGAGGCATTACTAAACTTAATCTATCACTTAAATAGTTTTAAATTGTTTATTTAAGCATTTCGGAATGTCCTGCCATTCTACGTCGTAGTCGCCTAAAAATTCATATCTTGAGTTCCAAAACTCGAAATTAAGATCCGTAAATTTTTCCTGAAACTAGACTCATATATCTATCTACTAATTTTTTTCATAGATTTTTGACTTGGCCAATTAGTACAGTTTATTAGTTAAAGTTTCCCCTATTTCAAAACTCGACTACACTAACCTCTTCTTATTACGAACAATGTTTCTCCCTGTACAAAATTCATATCACTAAGTTGTTTATTTTTCTTAAAACTAGACTCAACAAGGATTATAACCATATAAAGTATACCTTCTAATTAGTTTTGTACAATTTATGGTGAATTTCCAAAGTTGAAACAGGGGATCCAAAAATTGCTCTAACCCTGTTTTACTAAAACTCAAATATATCATAAAATATAACACCTTTACCTGTTTTTCTTATTCCATACGAAAATGTACATAATAAGCTTTAATTTCATATATTATTCATCTTTAAACTATGTTTCTACAATTTTTAGTGATTTTTCAAAGTTACGTCATTTCTGTTACTTGAATCTGTTTTTAGGTTACTTTCACATTTTTCATAATTTTCATGTGATAATCACCATTCAATCATACATATTAATAAACATGCATATCATCGGCCATTTTTATTAGCTAATCACTAGCAAGTATTTACACATCATTCATTATTCATATTATACCAAAAGTAGCTAAGTTTCTATACATGCCATACACAAAACAAAACATCTAATTATACCGAGTTATTTCTTTGATAGTGTGATCGGCCTCCGACGTTTCCTTCGATCCCCGAGTGGCTAGATAAGTACTATAAGAAGAAGAAAATAAAGAGATTAAGCACTAGGCTTAGTAAGCTTACAAGCAAATAAATCACAACATTCAACATAATGGATAATTATGCATAATATCATCTAATATCATAAATTTCTTTACTTCTCAATTTCTATCTTCTTCTTTATTCCCTTACCTTCTTTCTTACCCGACCTTTCCTTTTTCATAAATATAATCTACTTTCCTTTGCTGTTAATTCACTGTAATTTAACTCGTATCCTGACCCGTTGAACCACTCGGAATACTAAGGATACTAGGGTCGTTCCTGTCTATCAATATTATCCTGCCAATGCCATGTCTTTGACATGGACTTACATGAATTATTCCTGTCTCCAATGCCATACATAATATGGACTTACATGGCTCAATCCTGTCTCCAAAGCCATATTTCTAATATGGGCTTACATGGCTCATTTTTGTTCTGTCATGTCAACCCTAATATCCTAACATTCCTAGGGTTCAATCGGGCTTTCTAACACTTTTCCTCTCATCACTTCACCTTAAATTCGACTTTAAATATTTTCATAACATAAATATATAAATGCTGAAATTGACAATAATAATGTAAAATAAAAGAATATTTCATTTATTTACTGTAAACTTACCTCGATACAAAATGTGACTAAACTTTACAATTTAGTCCTTTACTTTTTCTTTTCCTCGATCTACTCCCGAATTTCGCTCTTCTTGATTATGAAGCTTGAAAGTTGAAGAAACCCCAGCTATGGAGAGAGGTAAGGTTCGGCTGGTAACTTGAAGAAGATGATACAATTTTATCATCTTTTATCTTTTATTAATGTTAATAACCAAATGACCAAAACACCCCTCCTTACTAAACTTTCAAAAATTCCTTCCATGTCCTAATTTTGTCCATGAACTTAAAATTGGTCAAATTACAATTTAAGATCTCCTAATTAATATTCCAAAATAATTTCATACTAAAAACTTCTAGAATGTAAGTTTTGCAAATTATTCGATTTAGTCCCTAACCTCAATTTAAGCACTTTATGCATAGAATTTTATCACGAAATTTTCGCACAATCATGTAATCATACCATGAACCTCAAAATAATAATAAAATAAATTTTTTTTCTACCCTGAATTTGTGGTTTCGCAACCACTATTCCGTTTAGGCCCTATTTCGGAATGTTACATTTCTCCCCCCCTTTAGGGATTTTCGTCCCGAAAATCTTACCTGTGAAGAGATATGGGTACTATTTTCGCATAGCCTCTTCGGGTTCCCACGTAGCCTCGTCTACCCCATGTCTATTCCATAGTACTTTCACAAGTACAATACTTTTGTTCCTTAGTTGCTTTACCTCTCGAGCTAGAATCTTTACCGGTTCTTCACCGTAAGTCATGTCTGGTCAATCTCAACCTCTCGTCGAGAAATCACATGTGACGGATCTGAACGATAACGACGTAGCATAGACACAAGAAATACATTATGAATCTTCTCTAACTCAATCGGCAAAGCTAACCGATATGCTAATGGTCCGACTCTCTCAATCACTTCAAACGGTCCAATAAAACGTGGACTTAGTTTGCCTTTCTTGCCAAATCTGAGAACTTTCTTCCACGGGATACTTTTAAAAAACTTTGTCACCAACTTGATATTCGATCTCTTTTCTTTTAAATCGCATACGACTTCGCTTCGTCTCAAGTCGCTTTTAAACAATTTCGATAACTTTCACTTTTCTTCTTTCTTTAACTAGATCAACCCCAGAAATCGGCTTTCTTTAAGCTCATTCCAATATAAAGGTGTGCGGCATTTACGTCCATACAAAGCTTCATAAGGTGCCATCTTCAAACTTGATCGATAACTATTATTGTAGGCAAACTCTACCAATGGTAAGTATTTTTCCCAACCGCCTTGAAATTCTAATACACAACATCTAAGCATATCTTCAAGTACCTGAATAAGTCTCTCCGATCGACTATCGGTCCGAGGGTGAAAAGCGTACTAAAACTCAACTTCGCACCTAAAGCCTCTTGTAACTTCTTCCGAACCGTGAAGTAAATCTTGGATCTCTGTCTGAAATGATCGATAATGGCACTCCATGTAGTCTAACTATCTCTGAAATGTATAACTCGGCCAACTTGTCAAGTGAATAATCCATACGAATTGGGATAAAATGAGCCGACTTAGTTAGCTTATCAATCACAACCCATACTGCATCTTTCTTTTTCAGTGTTAACGGCAATCTCGTCACAAAATCCATAGTAACTCGTCCCATTTCCATTCCTAACTAGCACAAAGTTGCAATAATCCCGAGGGTACCGATGTTCGCCTTTACCGTTGACAAATCAAGCATCTAGAAACAAACTCAGAAATATCTCTTTTCATTCCTACCCACCAATACAATTTCTTCAAATCATTATACATTTTTGTACTGTCTGGATGAATAGATAAAGAACTGCTATGTGCTTCCTGTAAAATCTTCCGAATAAGCTCATCATTCTTTGGTACACAAATTCTGTCTTTAAACATCAAACAACCATCAGAACCAATCCAGAAATCTGATTCTATGCCTGACTCACATTGAACTCTTTTAGCTTGTAACTCATTATCATCTTTCTGAGCTTCACAAATCTCTTCAAGAAATACCGGTTTAGCTCTAAATTCAGCTAAAATAGAACCATCATCTGACATGGCTAAATTGGTATTCAAAGCTCGCAATGTAAATAAAAGTTTCCTGCTTAAAGCGTCAGCAACTACATTTGCCTTACCTGGGTGATAATCAATCACTAACTCATAATCTTTAAGCAATTCCAACCATCTTCTTTGCCTCAAATTCAAATCTTTTTGAGTCATCAAGTATTTCAAGCTTTTATGATCGGTAAATATCCGACACCTTTCACCATACAAATAATGTCTCCAAATCTTCAATGCAAATACAATAGCAGCTAGCTCTAAATCATGTGTCGGATAATTTTTCTCATGTGGCTTCAATTGTCTAGAGGCATATGAAATTACCTTTCCTTCCCGCATGAGTACACAACCAAGCCCATTCAAGGATGCATCATCAGAATCACAAATTCTTTACCCTGTTCCTACTGTACTAAGATAGGAGCTTCGTCAACAATACCTTTAACTTGTCAAAACTTTGTTGGCACTTCTCACCATTCAAACTTAACATCCTTCCGTAGCGCCTCGTCAACGGGTAGCTATCATGGAAAATCCCTCCACAAATCGTCTATAATATCCGCAAGACCAAGAAAACTTCTAACTTCTGATACATTTCTAGGAGGCTTCCAATCAACAATGGCTGAAATCTTACTCGTATCAACCTTAATACCTTCACCGAGACAATATGTCCAAGAAAACCAACTTCTCGTAACTGTAACTCACTTTTGCTGAACTTGGCATACAACCGATTATCTCTCGAATTTGTAAATCGTTTTAAATGCTCGCATACTCGGCCTCATCATGAGAATAAATCAAAATATCATCAATGAACACAACTACAAACTTATCTAAGTATGGTCTAAAAATTCGGTTCATTAAGTCCATGAAAATGGCAGGAGCATTAGTCAAGCCAAATGGCATCACAAGGAACTCATAATGACCATACCTAGTCCGGAAGCGTCTTCGGACATCTGACTCTTTAACTCACAACTGATAGTATCCGGATCTCAAATCTATCTTGGAAAACACAGAGCTCCTTCAATTGATCAAACAAATCATCAATTCTAGGAAATGGATACTTGTTCTTTCTTCGTTACCTTGTTAAGTTGCCGATAATCTATGCACAATCTCATTGATCCGTCTTTTTTTTCACAAATAGCACTGGTGCACCCATGGTGAACTATGGGTCTTACAAAGCCTTTATCTGTTAATTCTCGCAATCGAGCTTTCAATTCTTTCAATTCCAATAGAGCCATTCTATAAGGAGCAATAGAAATGGGCGTGGTACCTGGAATCAACTGAATACCAAACTCAACTTCTCTAACAAGAGGCAAACCTGGTAGTTCTTCCGGAAACACATCGAGAAACTCACATACCACAGGCACTGATTCAATTTTTAATTCTGGATCTTTAGTGTTCAACACAAAAGCAAGATAAGCTTCATACCCTTTTCTCAAGTATTTCTGAGCAGACATAACATAAATTATGGGAAATGAACTATCTGACTCTTCTGAATTAACCCGAAGAATTTCACCATTTTCACACTTCAACTCAATGAATTTCTTTCCAAAATTCACTATCACATCATGTGTAGTCAACCAATCCAAACCAAGAATCACATCAAACTCATCAAATGGCAATAGCATGAGATCGGCCGGAAAACAGTAGCCTCTAATCATTAAAGGACAATTTCTACATACTTTATCTACTAATACATGCTTGCCTAATGGATTCGATACTTTAATCACAAATTCTGTAGATTCTATAGGCATACTTATACTAGGCATCAATTTCATACAAACATAAGAATGAGTCGAACCCGGATCAATCAGAGCAATGACATTAATATCATGTAGAGAAAATGTACCCGTAATCACATCGGGGGAGGATGCCTCTTCGCGTGCACGAATAGCATAAGTCCTTGCAGGGCTCTAACATCCGGTCTCACACCAATCTCTAGAGGTACCTCACACTTGCTCCTACTCCCGGTTGCCTCGGTGATCTCGCCTCTAGTAGGAGCATTTCGGATCTAGCACTCTGTGTTACCTCTCGGCTAGCCACTTCGGACATTCTCGTACAAAATGATCTCGAGCACCACATTTATAGCAAACATTTTCACCACCGACAAGGACCATAATGAAGTCTACCACATCGTGGACACCTCGATCTACCTCGTCTCGACATTACCTACACTCGTAGTCGAGGTGGTCCGAGCCTTCGGATCCTTAAATCTGCTACCTCTATTCGACTAGATTGCCCTACCGAAAAGCTAGATCCGTAGAAAACTCTCTGGGCCTCTTGGATGTAGCCCAAATGATCTCGCTCATCTGTCTCTTCTTTGTATCTTGTGTCTCTGTCTCAACTTTGCCTTTTCTTTTAATAGCTCCTCGCCTTACAGTGCTCTCTCAACTAAAATAACGAACTCTTTTATTTCTAAGACACCCACTGACAGTCGGATATCATCATTTAACCCATCCTCAAACCTTTTACGCATGATAGCCTCTGTGGACACACATTCTTGAGCATATTTACTGAGCCTGACAAATTCACGCTCATAATCGGTCATCGTCATATTGCCTTGTTTCAATTCCAGGAATTCCTTTCTCTTCTGGTCAATAAACCTCTGACTGATGTACTTTTTACGAAATTCTTCCTGAAAGAAATCCCAAGTGACCCTCTCTTTTGGTACAACTGATACAAGTGTCTTCCACCAATAGTAGGCTGAGTCTCTAAGAAGTGATACTACACATTTCATACATTCCTCAGGTGTACAAGATAATTCGTCAAAGACTCTGATAGTATTTTCTAACCAAAATTCTGCTCTTTCTACATCATCATCTTTTGTTGCTCGGAACTCTTCTGCCCCTTGTTTCCTGATTCTATCAACTGGTGGTTTTTCTCTTACCACTGCACTGTGGATCGGGAAGCTTGAGCTACATGGGTAGCCCGAGAATCATGAGGGGTGGAGGTCTAACTGCCGGATTCGCATTTAACGAACTCGGCAAACAAATCACTCAAAGCTCGGAAGAGAGCTTCTCGAGTCACTCCTCCCCGATCAACTATTATCGGCCTATTCTCGATGGCGCTGCCCTTTGTAGAAGCAAAGCATTACTTTCTACATCATCATCACCGCTCGCCCAGATCCATTACTATAAAACAAAATATTTAAAAAAAAATCGTCAGGAGTCGTCACACTATCAAAATACAAGTATGGCATGTATAGCTAGACTTTTTCTCACACTAACTGTTCCGAGAACCGACTAAACCTGCTCTGATACTAATAAATGTAACACTCCTTACCCGAGACTGTTGTCAGAATCGAGCACGAGGCATTACTAAACTTAATCTATCACTTAAATAGTTTTAAATTGTTTATTTAAGCATTTCGGAATGTGCTGCCATTCTGCGTCATAGTCGCCTAAAAATTCATATCTTGAGTTCCAAAACTCGAAATTAAGATCCGTAAATTTTTCCTGAAACTAGACTCATATATCTATCTATTAATTTTTTTCATAGATTTTTTACTTGGCCAATTAGTACAGTTTATTAGTTAAAGTTTCCCCTGTTTCAAAACTAGACTACACTAACCTCTTCTTATTAAGAACCATGTTTCTCCCTGTACAAAATTCATATCACTAAGTCGTTTGTTTTTCTTAAAACTAGACTCAACAAGGATTATAACCATATAAAGTATACCTTCTAATTAGTTTTGTACAATTTATGGTGAATTTCCAAAGTTGAAACAGGGGATCCAAAAATCGCTCTGACCCTATTTTACTAAAACTCAAATATATCATAAAATATAACACCTTTACCTGTTTTTCTTATTCCATAAGAAAATATACATAATAAGCTTTAATTTCATATATTATTCATCTTTAAACTATGTTTCTACAATTTTTAGTGATTTTTCAAAGTTACGTCATTTCTGTTACTTGAATCTATTTTTAGGTTACTTTCACATTTTTCATAATTTTCATGTGATAATCACCATTCAATCATACATATTAATAAACATGCATATCATCGGCCATTTTTATTAGCTAATCACTAGAAAGTATTTACACATCATTCATTGTTCATATTATACCAAAAGTAGCTAAGTTTCTATACATGCCATACACAAAACAAAACATCTAATTATACCGAGTTATTTCTTTGATAGTGTGATCGGCCTCCGACGCTTCCTTCGATCCCGAGTGGCTAGATAAGTACTATAAGAAGAAGAAAATAAAGAGATTAAGCACTAGGCTTAGTAAGCTTACAAGCAAATAAATCACAACATTCAACATAATGGATAATTATGCATAATATCATCTAATATCATAAATTTCTTTACTTCTCAATTTCTATCTTCTTCTTTATTCCCTTACCTTCTTTCTTACCTGACCTTTCCTTTTTCATAAATATAATCTACTTTCCTTTGCTGTTAATTCACTGTAATTTAACTCAGATCTTGACTCGTTGAACCACTCGGAATACTAAGGATACTAGGTCGCTCCTCGCTCATCAATATTATCTCGCCAATGCCATGTCTTTGACATGGACTTACATGAATTATTCCTGTCTCCAATGCCATATATAATATGGACTTACATGGCTCAATCATGTCTCCAAAGCCATATTTCTAATATGGGCTTACATGGCTCATTTCGTTCGTCTCACAACCCTAATATCCTAACATTCCTAGGGTTCAACCGAGGCTTTCTAACACTTTTCCTCTGTCACTTCACCTTAAATTCGACTTTAAATATTTTCATAACATAAATATATAAATGCTGGAAATTGACAATAATAATGTAAAATAAAAGAATATTTCATTTATTTACTGTAAACTTACCTCGATACAAAATGTGACTAAACTTTACAATTTAGTCCTTTACTTTTTCTTTTCCTCGATCTACTCCCGAATTTCGCTCTTCTTGATTATGAAGCTTGAAAGTTGAAGAAACCCCAGCTATGGAGAGAGGTAAGGTTCGGCTGGTAACTTGAAGAAGATGATACAATTTTATCATCTTTTTATCTTTTTATTAATGTTAATAACCAAATGACCAAAACACCCCTCCTTACTAAACTTTCAAAAATTCCTTCCATGTCCTAATTTTGTCCATGAACTTAAAATTGGTCAAATTACCATTTAAGATCTCCTAATTAATATTCCAAAATAATTTCATACTAAAAACTTCTAGAATACAAGTTTTGCAAATTATTCGATTTAGTCCCTAACCTCAATTTAAGCACTTTATGCATAGAATTTTATCACGAAATTTTTGTACAATCATGTAATCATACCATGAACCTCAGAATAATAATAAAATAAATTTTTTTTCTACCCTGAATTTGTGGTTTCGCAACCATTGTTCCGTTTAGGCCCTATTTCGGAATGTTACAGGACATCATAATGTATTAATTATATTGAGATTGTATTGATGTTTATGATTGTTTCGATTGTAGAAACCAAATATGATAGTGCAAAGTTTGAATGACCTATCAATAAATTGTCATATAGAACTTAAATCTAATGAAGAATTCATAAGAAAGTATAAATGAAATAAACATGAGACAATGATTGTTAACATTGAATGGTTACATATGAAATTATAAATTATATGTTTAATTTGGATATGTATTTTTTTCATATTATGTTAACAAGATTGAGCTCTTTTGTTCAACGTGCGAATTTGTTTATTTTTTGTGTGCAGCTAACCGCATGCACGCGTGCATAGAAAACAAAAAAAAATAAAACTATTTAAAAGAGGTTTTTTAACTACAAGAGTACAATGTAGTTTGATTAATTCACTTCCACTAGTAAAAAAAGTTCAAATCGTCACATACAATTTTAATCAAATATCAAGTTTTTAAGCATACTTAAGCAATGAATATCATGTGTTGGAATGTTCGTTGATTGGGGAGTTCACTGGCTATGAAAAGACTTCAGCATACGCTGAAAAAGTGTGTAGGAGATGTGGCTTCCATAATTGTATTGATGTGTCGGCTGATAGTACAAGAGGAGGTCTTAGCCTTGGATGGAATACAGGGAGCACAATAGCTCTTAGAAGTTTTTTGAAAAATGATATATATGTGGAGATTTAGGACGATGAAAATAGTATGAACTGGCAGCTGACTAGATTTTACAGTTCCCCTGATGTGTACTTTAAAGAAGAGTTCTGGAATCTTCTAAAACCTTTGGGGCGAGATCAAAGATTATCTTGGTTGGTCTGCGGAGATTTCAATGAGATATTGTATTCGTTCGGGAAGAAATGAGGGTTGCCACAGGATGAAGGAGGAATGGGGGATTTTCGAACTACCTTGGTTGAGTTTCAATTAGATCGTGGAGTAGCTAACTCGGCTTGGTGGCTACTTTTTTCTAATTTTTCTCTTAGACATCTGTTGCATTCCTTCTCCTATCATTGTCCCTTATTTTTAATCACTGATCAAGAAGAGTAGAGACTTACAAATAGTAGATTCCGATTTGAGACATGGTGGACTTTGGAATATTCTTGTAAATAAAAAATTCGTCGTTTGTGGGATAGTAGTTATGGTAACGCCCCAACTCGTCTTACACTTCTATGTGCAGGTTTGCAAAGTTGGGAATATTGATTAAAGAAACAAAAGAATGGTGTATCGAGGGATCTTCATCAGCGAATTGCTCACTTGAAAAATGAAGAAAGAAATGATGAGACCCTTGGGGAGCTGAGTAATACTAAATTGCACCTTAACATAGAGATTGAAAAAGAAGAATTATATTGGGAGCAACGAGAAATGGCCTACTGACTTAAAATGAGTGACCGGAAAATGACTTCTTTTAACAGATTTGCTTCTCAAAGATGACACACAAATCATATCAGGGGCTACACAAGTGATGGACAGCTTATATCAAATAATAAAGAAATAGCAAATGTTGCAAAGGAGTAATTTTTTCAATCTTTTTTCAATCTTTCTTTTAAAAAGGAGTTGGTGATCCATATTTGATGGACTATGAGTGGAGTTTTTCTAACTCCACAAGTAGGATCAAGAAGCTGACAAATGTCTATAAAGATATAATAAAATATTTTTAAAAAAATAAATAACAATTTAAAAATATATATCACCAATGTACCAAATACTAATCATTTTTATTGTTAAAACTATTATTTATTTTTATTTATCAGAAGTGTTTACCAATTTTCAAAAAATAGAAAATGAAATTTATTTTGTAAAATGAAAATAGAAAATAAAAAAAATTCGGGCTATCAACTATCCAAGTCATTTAATTAAAAAAAAATGTGGTCTTGATTTGTGAACAGAATAGACATTCATGCCTAAATGAATATAGCTGACAAGAAAAATTAATCAAGAAAGAGCAGCCTTGAATTCCCGAAACGATCAGTGGAAGTCTATCAGACAAAACACTCTGGTTCTGGTTCTGGTTCATTTTCGCTCATTGTTCTTAGTTCAAGTAGTGCCTATCTGGAAAATTACGAGTACATTCACACTCATTTGCTACGCAAAGAATAGGAGAAGAGAATCTGTGTCTAGTGAGTCCAATAACTTACATACTATTTAACTAAATACAGAGACACAGAATAACAATTACACAAGTAATGCAGATAGCAAATGCATGACCGGATGTACCTCAAGGCTACATTTTTACCATTGAAACAGAGTCAGGCTCATGACCGTGCACCCTCAATCGATAAATACAGGTATGTGAAGTGCTTCCATGGCTGGAAGAGAAATCTAGCCTAACTGTGTCCACAATGCCAACACCACCCGCATCTGATACATCGAAGGTCTGAGCACTACTCTTCTCAAGGTCGTACATGAATTCTGCTAAAACAAACATCTTATTGGGGTCAATTGGTAAATCCAGATCACGACCTTGCATCCAACCAGAGATACGGCAGTCCTTGGGCGCACTGGATCTATCATATGCCACATTCTGTTCATAGTGCAACAACAACAAATTTAGCACTTAAAAAATGTTGATAGGTAGCTGAAACAAAACGAGCGCTCTCCTTTAAGTCCTAAATCAGCCCTTGGTTTATTTTCAATGCTACTACAACTCTTCATTTTCTCAATGTATATGCTTTTAACATTTGAGTCATACGCATATCTACACATGAATATGAGAATATGATCCTTCAAGTACTCTCCAAATACATGAAAAACTTTAAAATTTTAAACATAATTGTGTAGGAAACATACTCATACCCGACACATACACCCAAGTCCAAGTTAATATAGTTTATTTTTGTCGGCCATAATTTAAATGAAAAATGAAGCCAACAGAATAAAGATAAAATGGAACTGCCTTTCATTTCAATCATAAAATGCCGCAGCTTAGCAAGTGAAAAATATATGTTTTTATCGCACAAAAAGTATATGGTAGACGTTTGTAGAACTCGGAAACAGGGAAAGAAAAATGGCATAGTTGTTTCCTCTGGTGGCAAGTTAGATCATACATGAGATGAGAAAAGAATTTCATATACTCATTCCTCTAAGCTATATTGCTCAGATTTAGGTGCAAGTATTGGGTACAAATGCGTCCAACATGGATATGTTCATTTTTTTTTGTATCCAACATGGATATGTTCATTTTTTTCTAACTTTTTTCATACATTTGGAGGGTTCTTAGAGTATTGTATCCCCTCACCTATGTCTAAATATATCTTGTACACAGGTATTTCAAACAAAATGAAAAGTGGCACCTTCATGGTCTTCAGGGTGTGCTTGGTTGAATAGAAAAGTGGAAAGAAAATGTTAAATTCTACCATTAGTCCCATTACTTATGAAAATTGTGATTTAGTCACACCTACATGGTCTTCAGGGTGTGCTTGGTTGAATAGAAAAGTGGAAAGAAAATGTTAAATTCTACCATTAGTCCCATTACTTATAAAAGTTGTGATTTAGTCATTGTACTTTAAATTCATCGTTTTTACTCCCTATACTTTTCAAATTTTAAAATTTCAGTTCTCACCAGACAATAGCTATTAAATAAAGTTCTACCATTTTCCAAAATCTAATGCAACAAACATATTATCATATGTGTAATGTCATGTCAGCTTGTTATTTCCACATATTACTCACTAAAAATCCAATCAATAGATTAATGACTGTCATTTATGTCAAGACTAAAATTTCAAAATTCAAAAAGTACAAGAACTAAAATCGATCAAATTAAAGTATAGAGACTAAATTCACAATTTTCGCAAAACTACAAGGACTAATAGCATAATTACCAGAAAGAAAATAATTTTTGAGTGTCCTTGATAGAAAAGAATAGTGAAAGTTGAGATGACAATTTTCTATCCAAATGCATAAAAACCAATCTTTTCAAGTTGAAAAGATAAGAGGAGAGAATATGAGAGAAAGGTGTTTACATTTGTCCTTCACTTTTTCTCATCTTATTTTTCAACTCTATCAAATAATGATAGAAATAAATTTACTTTTTCTTTCAATTTTTCCATCTGACCTACACGGCACTTCTATGAAAAAAAAATATTTTCTATCCTTTTATATTTCTACATTTTCAATTTTTTTACCTTTTCAATTTTTTTTCCACCCTACCAACCAAAACCTAAAAGCAAGACAAATGCATAAGTTGAACTAGCAAAATAAAAACCTTTACAACAATGTAAGCGAAACTAAAAGGTTACCTTGGCAACATGTTCCAAAGTAATAGCCTCAGGGATAATAGCCGTACGCAGCTTGATCTGAACAAACCCGCTACTTCCTTTTAACGGAAAACACTGTCCTGGTTCCCCAAAACTAGGCTTCAACATCTTGTCTGCATTGGGATGAACCACATTTTGACTACCTTTTGAAAACCAGTTGCTTCCCTTTCCAGCAAGAAAGGGCTCAGAATGCCTGACAACCTTTCCTCCACCCGAAAACAGCGCATAATCGGCCTTGGCAAGCCCATCTGAGGCATGCATCTCAATCTCATTCTTGACAATCTCTCTTGCATAGGCTCCTATATCACTCAAACTCACTGCCATTTCAGTCTTACCATTTCCACCCTTCTCTTTTAACATTTGTTCATACATATTCTCAAATTCTTCCTTGGTCAACAAATTCGCGCTCTTCAATTCACGCAAGGACTTATCCAATCCCTCGCTCTTTTCTTCCAATATTTTCAATGAATTCCCCAATGCCACACTTTGATCGTCTATTCTCTCATTCAACTCCCTCCTTAACCCACCAATTTCATTTTCAAGTTTCCGATCAACAACCTCTACCTGAACCTGTATCATTTTAGCAGTAGTTTTCAAAAAGTTCTCAACCTCAGCAACTCTACCTTCAAATTCGGTTAAGCTGACCTCTGTCCCAGCCCTGCTAACCTCCCCCGATTTCAAAGCCAATCTCCTAACCATCTGAACTAACCCAGCCAAAACAAGTAAAAGCACTAAATTCTTAATAAAAATACTAACCACAGTCTGCCACCGGGGTTTCTCCGTCTTGTTGACCACTCCCTTCCGTGTTCGCCGCAGCGGAACGTTTGAGTTTTGAGCCACAGTGACTTTTCTGGCTTGCCCAGAGTCCTTCAACGCCTCGGCCCGGACCGAATGGTGGCCCAGATCTCTGCTGTTAGCGGCGCCGGTGGCTTTATCTTCGCCAACATTAACGCCATTAGGGTTAGGTTCGGCGGGCAATGATTCGAAGTTCGATTTATTTTCGGCAAGGAGGACAGGCCGGCGACGAGCGGACACGGCAGGGTTGGCGCTAATGGAGAGCGTAGATGCGGACATTGCAGTTGGGAATGAAAGCAGGCTCTAAGGAATGGAGTGGGCTGGTAATATAAGTAGGTCTTAAAATTGGCGAATGAGGAAATTTTAACCGTCCCGAGAAAGAGCGCTTCTAGGTTTTCAAATTATTTTGGCCCACTTATATATTTAAAAGTAACTAATCTAAAATTTATGTCTTGCCTCATTTTCCCCAAGTTTCTAGTCATGCCGTAGTGGATCTTTGGTATTGCTACTCATTTCTTTCTTTGTTTTTGGCGGTCTTGTTTCCAAGCATTATGTCTCAAAAGCTGTCAATTAAAGACAAAGAAGAAGAGCTAGGAGAGAATCCAACACACAACGTCATTTATGATCTGTTTGGTAGCGAAGTTCCAGAGTGATTAATTTCCCTGCGATGGAGTGAACTTTATCATCGCTATGGAGCATCCATCAAGCCAATTGCTGAGGGTGGCCTTTATCTAATCCAATTCTTCCACTTATTTGATCTCAAGAAGATGATGACAGGGGTCTATAATTGCCTCCTTGTTCACCAATTACCCATAGGGGAGAATATGAAACTCACGTATATGATCTATTTTTCGGGATTCGCTTCTAAATCCTTGACCAAAAGTTTGCGTGATGTCATGAGCACATTTCTAAATTATGATATTAGCAACAAAAATTTATTAAAGAAATAAAATACAGTCACAAAATAGGGGAGTTATATAGAATTATTTGTCTTTTTATTTGACATTTATTGCACAAATAGAATCGGTATAGAATTACTCTCTTTCTATTTAACAATTAGTCGAAACTCTTCTGTCCGTGATTTTATGAGGATAAGTCTCTCTTTATATATTCGAAACCCCCTATGAAGAAGAAAAAAATTAGAAGACAATGAAATAATTTCTTCGAAGTGTCCTTCAATTACGAGCGGGTCCTTTTGGTGTGTTACCTTTGTGGTATTATTGATCACTTTTTCCATAAAGGAGTAGCTTAAAGAAATTCAGGGAAAGATAGAAAACAGTCACATTCTCGTCTTGTTCAATGGCGGTAAGAGTTTGGATTTTAGTGGGAAAGGGACTCTATTTTGAAATCTTAAGGAGTTCAAAATTCTATCAGTTGAAGTAATAAAATGGAGAAAATATATGTAAGTATTATCTTAAGAAGTTGAAATTCAAATCTCAGCTTGTATGGATAAATGGTTGACAATCTGTATGATTCTAGGCCAAATTGATAATAAGAAGCATCATATGAATTAATGTATTGGGCTAGGCTCAAAAAATACAATTTGTTCTAAGAAAATACAGTCATGAATGTAGATGAGATTAAGAAGAGGTCGAGGGATGAGAATGAAGTTGCTACTACTACTCATGTTTCTAGTGATGAGGGTGTAGGACCAGGTTCTTATATAGATGATAAGTTTGCTTCTTTTTTATCAATTGGTCTCCCAATAGAGACCCGTCGGGGAAAATGTTTGTTTAGCATGAAACTATCACGGCTTGGATAACCTGCGGACAATTTTAGTACTTGTCGAAACCAAAAAACCCAATTTTGTATTTTTAGCAGAAACGTTGATTCCTTCAAATATATTGGAGGAGATACGGGTGGCTCTTCAGTTCGAAGCTTGTTTTTGTGTTGATTGGATTGGTAGAAGTAGAGGGTTCGCGTTCCTCTGAAATTCTTATGCTAAAGTTTTGGTAACAACCACATTGATTTTATTATTGAATCATTTGGATTAGCCAAATGGAGACTTACGAAATTTTATAAGTTCCCAAATTTTAGTAGGAAAATAGCTACTTGAGATCTACTAAGATTGTTGTCAGGAAGCCTGTAAGGGACTTCAACAATAAATGTGATGGTGTCAAATACCCTTTCACTTAGTTTGAGAGGATCTAAGAACGTATTTTGGATTGTAACCTCTTCCAAATTCCCTTGACCGATTATGGCTTTATGTGGGAAAAAGACAAGAGCTACAAGTTTGCTTGTTTTGGAACTCCTTGATCGTGAGTGGGCTCAACTTTTCCCATGTCACAAGTTATACAATTTAATCCTCAAATCATTTGGTTGAAAACCATTATGTATTATAATTATATACTTATTCATTAGTACTTATAAAGAATTATAATTCCCTAAAAGTGTTTGGCTGACTAAGTGTAATTGTATCATAATTTCTTATGCCATGTTTGGTATTACAAACAAATACAAGTTGTAATTACAGAGTTACATAATTTATATTTTTAAAATAATATTAATTATTATAAAAATATCAGTTCAGTAAAAAATTTTAAATGAGTAGCAAAATTAAAATAGAATAATCATATGTAATATGTTAGTCTAAGAAAGTAGTCGATAATACGATTATTAATAAGTATAACAAGAAAAATGAACGTCATATGCAATTTTATTTAATTGCTCTAGCATTCCATATTTGTTGGGATATTCCTTTTTTAACATTTAACATATACTTCTTATCATCATTTGTTAGTCTTTGATCGAGTTCTTTGTCATCTGAATTTGAATTTGTATCATTAAGATTATCAAAATCTTCTTTTTTCATATACTTTTCAAAGTATGGATCATCTCAATTCCACCTATTAATGAAGTTAAGAAGCATGCAACATGCTAGTACTATTCAACCATTTTTTTTATATATAATAAGGTGATGTTGTTAATATGAGA
Source organism: Gossypium arboreum (assembly GCF_025698485.1). Lineage (NCBI taxonomy): Eukaryota > Viridiplantae > Streptophyta > Magnoliopsida > Malvales > Malvaceae > Gossypium > Gossypium arboreum. The sequence continues at coordinate 2,865,300 of NC_069073.1, read as the reverse complement.
AACCTTTTTTTTGAAACAACAAATATCCTTTGAATCACATTTTAAAGCTTTGAATGTTTCAAATTAAAGAGTTCACAAGTCTATCTCTAGTTCTTGTGTCTAGCTCTGTTCTCTCAAATGGTATTGTATCCTTCGATATAATGTAAGAAATTTTTTTGTATTTGAATAACTAACATCTACCACAGAATATTTGAATTCATGATGCAAACAATATGTAGCTTTGATTATAAAAACTCATATAAAATTAATTTGGAGAAGAACTTATGCTTGATTATAACCTTTTTTATAATATGTAAATTAGGTTAAAATAATATAAAATTTATAATATATAACTTTTATAAAAATGGTTTTATAAAATGTCTAAAACTTTCATAGCACTTCTCATAAATGATATAATTTTTTCATAACTTTAGAAAGTTATTTTTTTAACATCATTTATGAATAAATATATTAATTATAATACATAGCATGGACACGTAAATAAATTATGTTCATACTTTTTATAAATAAGTATATTATAGCACTTTTATAACACATAAATTATTTTTATAATATACTTTTTACCATAGTTTAGAATCATTTTAGGATTTAAATAATATAATTTTTTGTTATAAACTTATAAAATACACATAAATTATTTTTATAATATAACTATTTTAGGATTTATACTATAACTTTAGAATTGTTTCTACTATAATCACCTCAAACATTCATACATGTTCATACTTATAATATAATTTTAATATTTTAAACTTGTATAATTTTTAAAAGTTAAATAATGTACGAGCGTTTGAAATGTCATATAGTAATCGAATTTAAGTGTAATTACTCATGTAATTACTCAAATTCTCACCTCCCAAAAATTGAAAAGTGTAATTGAGGTGTTTCAATTACACCCAATTCAATGGCGCCACCAATTACAATAGTTAATTTAATTGAACACCTAACCTTATGTAATTACAAGTAATTACACCCAAATTCAATTATTAAATAATTTCCGAGACATTACCATAATATATTTCAATTAAATTAATACAAAATTTGAATAAATCATATAATATAATTCAGTTAATACATAACATTTTAAATCATGCATCACATGGGTAAGAAGTTTAATAAATGATTATTTTAATAATACTTATTATTATAATCTTTTAAGAGTTAAAAAATAGTGAGTGATTTTTCAAGAGTAAATCATAATTGTATTTTAATTTACTTATTTTATTATACAATACTTAGGATTAATTATAACCTTTCTTCATATCTTTAAATAGAAAGATAAACACGTTTTAGTGTGTTTAAACCAAAATCTTACTATACTAACAACAATATGTATTTTAATTTGATAACTATGCTAAAATTAAATTTTAGCTTTTTAGTAATTTTACTATTAAATCGGTAAATCAAATAAAATAATACTAAATTCAATCCGCCATTTAATAATATAGTATTTTTGGTCATAAGATAATCTTATTTGAGATAATGTAACTTTAAGCCTTTGAACTTGACAAATAGGTCAATAATAGTTTTTGAATTATTTTTTGATCCACTTTGATTCTTGAATTTGAAAATTTGTTATTCATTTAATCCCATTTGTTAACGAGCGTGAAAAAAAAGGGGGACAATGTAGCTTTTTGCCCCCAAACTTGATAAGTATGTCCACATTGGCCCTTGAATTTGACAATTAGGTTCACATTGATATCTGTACTTTTTTTATTAACTTTTGATACTTGACCTTGACAATTAGGCCCTTTCTTATCATTGAACTTGAAAAATCTAAAAGTTTGATTCTGTGGCACTTTGAGATTGTGCCACATCATCACTTGAAAAATAAAAATGTTTTAGATGATTATGTGGTACAATCATAGAGTGTCATATTCAGTATTTTAATAACAGAACCGATGGTTGAACAGGTAAGACCATCAATTCTCGATTTAACCAGTTCAAGCAGTTCGATCGTCGGATCAACAATAATTAAAAATTCATAAAAATCTAAAAAATCTAAAAATAGAAAATTGATTCAACCTATTCAATATCGATTTTTTATTCTTACCAATTTCAAGTAGTTTCCGAGTCAATCAGTTCAACTCCTTTGTTCATATCGTTATATCGATCATTTCTCGATCCTTTTGATTTGGTCCTCTTCCAATAACATTGGTCACATAATCAAATCTTGACAAAATTCAAGTTCATGGACCAAGGTAGATTCAGTTGTCAAATTCAAGTGCCAAAGTGAAAAAAAAAAAGAGTACAAATGCCAAAATGAACCTAGTTGTCAAATTCAAAAGCTAATGTGGACGTACTTACCAAGTTTAAGGACCAAAAATTGCATTGTCCCCTTTTTTTTCATAGTCATTAATAAAATCAACTTAAATGAATAACACTTTTCAAATTGAAGGATAAAAAAAAAAATAGTTTACGATATTTCATCTTATTTCTATCAAAAGAAAAGAAAAATACACAATCTTTTAAAAGTAATAAAAATTCTAAATATAATCATTTTAACATCATTTAGATTCTCATAGTTAATTCTAAGTTTTAACCCCTAATTTAACAAAAGGCATAATTGTAAAAAAAGCCCTCAACCTTTGGGGGCTTTTGGATATATACCCCTAACCTTTTTTTTTTTTGAAATCGACCCTTAACGTAAAGGATTGTTCAGACATCGACCTAGTTGAAACGGTAACCGTTAGCTGACCGTTAGTCAACAGCTAGTCAAAAAATTTGGTCTACGTGGTGTTCCTGTTGACTGATGACGTGGCTCACATTAAAATAAATAAGCTGACGTGGCAAAAATTTAAGCAAATTTAATAATCATAAAACAAAAAAAAACCCTAAATCCCCAAACCCCCAAATTCAAATATGCTTTCCCAAATTCTAAAATCCCCAAATTGTGAAATTCCTTAAATCTCTAACCTCCAAAATCTTTCATTGAATCCCTAACAATCTTTAAATCCTTAAATCTTCAAATACCTAAATCGTTAGCATTCCGAAATCTTCTTGAAATCTCTAAAACTTTTACGAATCAGATCGTTGAACCCCTAAAACTATTAGGAACAAAAAAGCTTCAGCAATCGTGAGAGTTTTCGCAACCCAAAATTGAAAGGTAGGTGCTTTCTTATTTGGTATGTTGGGAAAATAAATTCTATTTTTGGTTTGATTTGTTGGTTATTTGTGATTTAGTATTGCAATTTGAGTGCGACAATGTAGGGTTTGTTTTGTCAATTTTTGACGTAATAATGGTCTCGATGTTGTTGATAAAACTGTTGTAAAATTTGTAGATGGTTAATTGTGATTTATTATTGCAATTTCAATGCCAAAATGTAGGGTTTGTTTTGTCGATTTGTGATGCGATAGTGGTCCCGATGATGTTGATTTCTGTTACCCAAGCAAAAAGATGTTTTGTCGAAATTGTGAAATCCCTTAGAACCAAATCGTGAAATCCTTAATCTTTCCAGAAATTTTTATTTTTCTTCTGTCGTCTGAAATCATGGATTCACATAGTTCGAATAGTTAGCCTAGAGGTTGGGTAACACATGGTTCGAAGAAAAAATCGTCATACGCAAATGTTGTTACTTCATCGCCGAAGGAGTATGTCTACAATGGACCAGCAGTAAAATGCCACTGGAATAAGTTAGCTCCAAGAGACACTTCATGGAGCGATTTAAATCCGGGGAGGAGGTTTTATGGTTGTTTAGATTTTCAGGTAAGTGAAGAATTTTTATTTGCAAATTGAGCTTGAGCTCAATTTTGATGATTTCATAAATTTCAGTATTTGTTTTATTTTATGTTTGGATTATTTCAATTTGGCTGAATTGGGATTTGTTTGCAGGACGTTGGTTGTGATTTTTTCAAATGGTACGATGGGAAAATGTGTAACCGTGTGACTGAGTTACTGCGTCAATTGCGTGATAGTGAATGAAATCTTTTGAAGGATAATTTAGCACTTAGAAAAAATGTTATGGATTTGGTCGCATTTGATGGTAACCATAATGGTGGCAGTAGTGTTGCTGACATTGAGGTTGAAGGAGGTAGATCAATTTGTGGTGTTGAAGGAGAAGTAGCATTAAGAAAGAAAATGTTGACCATGAAGCAAAAAATTAAAGTTATCAAGAAAGAAAAGTCAATGTATAAGATATTATTTTCTTGCTCTATATTATGTATTGTATGCATCACCATAGGTTTCTTTTTTGGCAGTACTGGTAAGAGGCATATGCAACTAGCAGTTGCAAATGTTGATTGAAAAATATTGGTTGTTTTTTATGTAATTTAAAATTATGCTTGGAAGTAATGACCAATATTTTTTGTTTATGCCTAATTTAATTTAGTTTAATAAATAATACAGTGACAATAAACATAAGACTAAAAGGACAAATTTGATCATTTAAGCATATGATTTGGATAAATGTACTTTACAAAAGCATATGATTAGTCTATACACCATTTACCCTATACACCATCAACGCTATACCAGCCAAAAACCAAAATGTGAGTGAGCTATACATAGACCAAAATGAAAACCAATATATTGGTTTTCAATAAAACAAAATAACATTCAACAATGGTATATTCCAAAACCAGAATGTTGTAGGCTCAAAATGTAAGTACCATCTTCTATTCCAAAGCCAGAATGTTGTATGCAAAATACCTTACATAGTACTTTTTAGATCACGAGCTGTCACGAGATGGTCCTGCAAAATAAAAAATAGATATAGATAAAAATAAATAATGAACTATGGCACAAGTTCAAAACCAAGTTATCATAGTGAATCACAAGACAAACAGAAAAAGTCACTCAAAATAAAATAACGATGATTTACTCGTGTTTCCTGCAATTGATTCTTGTGTTCCTAGGTGGTCGAGAGGAGCCTTTCGCTTGTTATTTCGTGACTTAGGTGTTGAAGAAGTTTGTCCAGTACCAGACTGCAAGAGCATTTTATAGTAATTTTAACAATGTATAAAATAACTCATATCAATAGTAAAAGGAAGAAACTTACTGCAAAAAATGGAAGATTTCCCTTAGATTTATCTAAGGTAGTTGACCTTTTAATGGAAGATTTCCCTTTTTATTTAGGTGGTTGTACATCTTGCTTCAAAAAAGTAAACATAATCATTGGTTAGACAAAATAAAATAAAAAATTTACTTAATATTTATAACTAAAGAACAACATTGTACCTGTTTTGAATTTGTGCAAGACCGCTTGTTATGGCCATGTTGGCCACATTGAGTACATGTCATGAGTAGACCTTTCCTACTCAAGTGACCAGGCTTCAATTTTTTGGGTTCATCTTTGGCCATCCTCCTATTCTTTTTGGGCCTCCCAGGCATCTTCCTTTCAATAGGAGGTAGCACTGGCTGAATACCAGTTTTTACCCAATCATGTGGCCTATTTATGGGCTGCATTGGAAAATAGTAAGCTTTCTTGTAGATATCAATATGATAATATTCATGCAGATATTCATCTAGTTGAAGCCCTAAGTGATACATGGCAGCACATGCATGGAACATGGAATCCCACTAATTTGCCAACTTATACAACTACATATCCTTTGACTTAGGTCCACTGTATACTGATAAATTCCTTTCCTCAACTCACATCCATTTTCACCATTCTATATAAGTTTTCATTCTACATAGTCCTTCTTGTTGGCATCAAACTTAACTTTCACCAATGGACCATAATTTTGCTTCCATCTATTACATAACTTCCTTTTTTGTACTATCCTAGTCATCATCTTGGTCCTAATATCCTCAAGCATTCTGATAATACTTTTGAACCTAGCTTCAACAATGCTTGAATTGAATGCTTCACACAAATTGTTGTCAACTATATCTGATTTACAAGTAGTCCCAAAAAATGCCCTAGTCCACATCTTTGGAGACTTTTTGATCAAATTATTGTAAACATCCTTATCTTTCTTCTCCAGTGTTGAACATAGATCCCCCCACTCCCTCTCAGTCATGCACTTTACAATCTGCCAGAAATCACACTTATAAGATTTCCCTAACTTCCTCCCTGACCAATTTGCAAACACGTGCCTCGCACAATTGCTATGCTCCACCCTTGGTAGTATGTCAGAAATTGCAATCTCAAGGCCCTAATTCAAACTAATGAACGAGATAGATTGTTAGAAAATTTTAGTTAAATGCAGATAACAGATTAAAAAAACAATACCATGCTTAAAATTGCATATTTACTAACCTTTTGTTGGTCACTGATAATTGTGTAACCATACCCATCTTCCAAGCCCAAATCAGTTGATAGGAGACTGAGAAACCAGCCCCATGAATTAGTGCACTCCACTTCAACCATAGCCCATGCAATAGGGAACATTTGGTTGTTTGCGTCTCTTCCAACAACTGTGAGAAAGTCACTCCTAAATGGGCCTTTTAGGAAGCAACCATCTAGCCCAATGAGTGGCCTACACCCCACTTTCCAGCCTCTCTTTAGTACACCAAAGCACACATAAAACCTCTTAAAATGTGGAAGGGAGTCTACTGTCACCCTTTGAACAGCCATTCTTATTGTGCTACCTGGCATCTTTGACCTTAACTCATGAGCATAGTCCCATAGCAAGCCAAATTCATCCTTATGATTCCCAGCCATTTTCTCACTCACTATTTTCTTCACTCTATAACAACAGTCAATGGTTACATTTACATGCATCTCAGAAGCACATCTTCTTTGAATTTCCCTCAGTTTCATCTTAGGATGATGCTTGATATTTGCTTCAAAATGTTGGGCAATCATAGTAGCAGTCACCATTTTGTTCTTAAAACTAACCGAACAATGATGCTCATCTTGAAACGTCTTTATTTGCAAGCATTTCGCAACAGGACTGTAGCTAGCCCTAATTCTCCATGGACAGTTAGGGGAAGCAATGCACCTCACAACAACCCTTTTCGGTTTATTCTTAATAAACTTTAGTTGTCTTCTACATTCTTTAGAGTACTTTCGAATTGCACTCTTAAACTGTTTTCCATCTTTAAACAACATTCCCAGACTAAATTTTAACTTATCATTGTGTAAAGGAAACTTGCTCCTCCTTCTCTCACCATCTTCATGTTCTTCATCTTCATCGGACTCAACCAAGCTTCCATGTTCATCTGAGTCCCATACCTTAGTCTCATTTCCATCATCCTCTTCTCCACTACGTGCAGCAGTAACATTATCCAGTCCATCTGATGTTGCAAAATCACCAGCATATTCATTAGCAACATTATCCACTCCATCTGATGTTGCAAAATCACCAACATATTTATCAGCAACATTATCCACTCCATCTGACGCTGCAAAATCACCAGCATATTCATTACCAGCAACTTCACTATCATTATCCTTTCCAACAGCAAACCCTAAACTAATATGTCCACCACTTTCCATGCCAATATCTTTATCTACCTCAATACCAGTAGCAGACACACCCTCCCTATCAGCTTGTACCTCTCCTACATCACCCTTCCCACTAGATTCTACCTTTTCTAAATCATCTTCACCATCAGATTCTACCCCTTCATCATCACCCTCCCCAGTAGTCAACAGAAAAATATCATCTACAATTGTAGGGTTATCAACCTCATGTTCAACATATAACTTAATCTCCTTAAACTTGACCTAAAAGTCCAACATAGCTATGGTTGAAGTGTCATCATGAATCACCCTTAGATTATTTTGTAACTCTACTGTACCAGGCTCATGAAAATAGATTAACATGACAGTGTTAAACCCTAAACCAATTTTGACTCTTTTACATAATTCAAAATAAGATATTGTCTGGGTCCTCTTTAAGCCTAATCACTTTCCCACCTACATATCTAACATATGGGTCATTTACAAAGTGCCCACCCACATGCAAAATAATATAATATTCATCATTTGATGACATCTACAAAAAACAATAACACATTGTAAGTAAAAAAATAAAAAAAAATAAAGCAGTAATAGAAGTCTACAATTTTAACATCTTTTCTGAGCAAAAATAATTTGCTTTGAATAAACAAACATTTTTCTAAGCAAAAAACATTAAAAAATAATAAAACAAAACTCACTACCTATATCGGGACCACTTCTTTGAATACAATACAAAACAGTACACATGCCTACAATTTTAACATCTTTTTGCTTAGGTAACAGAAATCAACATCGTCGGGACCACTATCGCATCACAAATCGACAAAACAAACCCTATATTTTGGCACTGAAATTGCAATAATAAATCACAATTAACCATCTACAATTTTTACAATAGTTTTATCAATAACATTGGGACCACTATCGCATCAAAAATCGACAAAACAAACCCTACATTGTTGCACTCAAATTGCAATACTAAATCACAAATAACCAACAAATCAGACCAAAAATAGAATTTATTTTCCCAACAAACCAAATAAGAAAGCACCTACCTTTCGATTTTGGGTTGCAGAAACTCTCACGATTGTTGAAGCTTTTTCGTTCCTAATAGTTTTAGGGGATCAACAATCTGATTCGTAAAAGTTTTAGAGATTTCAAAAAGATTTCGGAATGCTAACGATTTAGGTATTTGAAGATTTAGGGATTTGAAGATTGTTAGGGATTCAATAAAGGATTTCGGAGGTTAGGGATTTAAGGAATTTCACGATTTGGGGATTTTAGAATTTGGGAAAACATATTTGAATTTGGGGATTTAGGGTTTTTTTTTGTTTTATGATTATTAAATTTGTTTAATTTTTTTCCACGTCAGCTTATTTATTTTAATGTGAGCCACGTCATTGGTCAACAGGAACTCCACGTAAACCAAATTTTTTGACTGGCTGTTGACTAACGGTCAGCTGATGGTTACCTTTTCAATTGGGTTGATGTCTGAAAAATTTGTTAAATTAAGGGTTGATTTCAGGAAGAAAAAAAAGAAGAAGGGGTTAAAGGGCATATATCCAAAAGCCCCCAAAGGTTCAGGGCTTTTTTTACAATTATGCCTTAACAAAATTATTGGAGTAACAGTGCGTCGCATTCCTGAGCAAAACACTCCGAACTCCCCAACAGAATACCAGAAAAGGAAGGTTTTTCTTTGTCAAAATAAAAAAAAAAGTTTTTTTTTTTTAATTTAAAAAAGTGTTCATTCAAAGAAGCTTTCCTTCTCTCTTATAGTTAATCTGCTTCTCTTCATTCCCTTGGAATTTTCCCTACTGGTAATTTACTATTTTGTTTTTGCTCTTTTATAATATAAAATGTTTTCTTCTTGTACAACCTTATATCTCTTCCCTTATCTCTATTTTCTATTGTATGTTCTTGTTAATGGTTATTTCTACTATTTATGATATTGGTTTCTATATTACAGAAACAAGGTATACTCTTGGTTTTGATTTTGAAGGGGAAAAAAAGACCCTTTTTTTTTGTTTAAAAAGCTTGATATATATTGTAGTTTTAATCTCACACAGGACATTGATTTTGTACATAAACATGTCAAGGATGGGGAAAACTGAAACGGGTATGTTTGGTTTTTGAGGAAAAAAGAAAGATAAGATAGGTTGGAAGGATTGATTTATTGATTGAAATGGAAGGAGGGTTAAGTGGAAACACTGTTGTGCCAAATTCAAATGATAAATCCACAGTTTTGGATGTAAAACCGCTACGTATGTTGATTCCTCAATTCCCGGACACCTCTGAGGGTCCTCCTTTTGTTTGTGCTCCTCCTAATGGTCCTTTCCCATCTGGGTGTTCGCCCTTTTTCCCATTTAGTGGACCACAAGGATCTCAATCTACACCTGACCTTAACCAGAATGGCCTCATTTCAACCATTTTGCCGATTCGGTCATTTAGGGTGGAAAATGCATCTCCAATGGATGCTGCACATGACACTCACAAGCAAAAATCGGTTGCATCAAGTTCTGTTAAGAAGAAGGCAAAGGTGGACAAAGGTTCTAAGTTATCGTTCACCACTCCTATTAATTTCGATCCTAGAATTAGTTTATCCGAACGAGATGATGGTAACAGGGAATTGGTTGAAAATGTGCTTTCGAGGTTTGATGCTCTTAGGAGAAAGCTTAGCCAAATGGAAGATGCAGTGGAATCGCATTCTGGGATCATTAAGCGATCGGATTTGAAAGCTGGCAACATGATGATGAGTAAAGGGGTGCGGACTAACATGAAAAAAAGGATTGGGGCTGTTCCTGGTGTTGAAATTGGGGACATTTTCTTCTTCCGGATGGAGTTGTGTTTGGTGGGATTGCATGCTCAGTCTATGGCTGGAATTGACTATATCAAGGGTGAGTTAGAGGGAGAGTTAGTGGCTTTAAGCATTGTTTCGTCTGGAGGGTATGATAATGATGCTGAAGATCCTGATATTTTGATATATAGTGGTCAAGGTGGGAATGCTGGTAGAGATAAAGAAGCATCTGATCAGAAGCTTGAGAGGGGCAATCTCGCTTTGGAGAAGAGCTTGCACCGAGGCAATGAAGTAAGAGTGATTCGGGGTTTCAAGGATGCTATCTTTCAAGCGTCCAAGGTCTATGTATATGATGGGCTTTACAAGATCCAAGAGTCGTGGATGGAGAAGGGAAAATCAGGTTGCAATACGTTCAAGTATAAATTGGTTAGGATCCCTGGCCAAACTGGTGCTTTTGCAACTTGGAAATCAATTCTCAAGTGGAAAGAAGGTGTGTCTTCCAGGGTCGGACTTATTCTTTCCGACCTCACTTCAGGTGCAGAAAGCACGCCTGTTGTACTTGTAAATGAGGTTGATGATGAAAAGGGACCTGCTTGCTTCACATATTTAGCTACTGTCAAGTATTTGAAATCATTCGACTTAGTGCAAACTACATTAGGCTGCAATTGCCATGATGCATGCCGACCGGGAAATTCTAACTGCTCATGTATTAAAAAGAATGGAGGTGATTTCCCTTACACTGCCAATGGTGTTCTAGCATGTCGGAAACCCTTGATATATGAATGTGGTCCTTCATGTCCATGCATTCGGAACTGCAAAAATAGAGTCTCACAGGGTGGCTTGAAATTTCACTTGGAAGTTTTTAAGACAAGTGATAGGGGTTGGGGTCTGCGGTCATGGGACTCTATTCGTGCCGGAGCATTTATTTGTGAATATGCAGGTGAAGTTTTTGACAGTGATAAGGCAAGGCAGGATGATGGAGATGGCGAAATTAATGAATACATTTTTTATACAAACAGACTCTATGAGCCCTTCAAGTGGAATTATGAACCTGAGTTAGTAGGAGAGGCAAGTTCAGACGCCACCGAAGATTATGATATTCCATCTCCTCTGACCATAAGTGCAAAGAACAATGGAAATGTAGCTCGATTTATGAATCATAGTTGCACTCCAAATGTTTTCTGGCAGCCAATTGTATACGAGCATAATAACGGAGCTTATCTCCATATCTGCTTCTTTGCAAAGAAACGCATACCTGCTATGACCGAGTTGACATATGATTATGGTACTCCATGCCAAAATGAGACTGAAGGTGACAACACAACATCTGGAAGAAAGGTATGCTTATGTGGATCACCGAAATGCCGGGGTTATTTTTATTGAGGTTTAGGTTGCATTCAGCGAAAGATGTCTGGAATCTCACTCATCTTTTGTGATTATCTATACATGCAGTTCATCTCTACTCCTTTATAGCTTGTTTTAGGGATGCAGATTATAGTTTCCTGTGGCTGCCATTACATGCAGAAGAACTGACAACATATAGAAACCATGTATATGAACGTTATCTTACTTCTTTTGTATTTAAAAAAAAAAAAAAAAAGGTTTGTGTTTCAAGTAGTTAGGATATGCCAAAGTACATGGTATTTAACTTCATTATTCTTGTTAAGAATCAGCCAACCCCAATTAATATTTTGGGACCAAGACTTGTTGGTTCGGTTCGGTTTATGAATTTTGGTTAGTTTACTATTGGTTGTTTCAAGTTACATTGCTCTTAGTAGTAAATATTATGCCATATCTAAAGTATGATTTCATTGTATGCAATTGACGTTCATATCAAAGATGGTTTTGTGGTGATATAAAGCTTTCGTCTTCATTCATGTCTTTTCATGTGTTGTATTTCATTGTTATAATGGTCTTTAAAGTGATTTTGTATTTTTATATCATAAGGTGGAAAAGCTACAATGCTTGGCGCCCTAATGATCTCATTGTATATGCATTTCACATTCACCCCAAAAATGCTTTTCGAAGGTAATATGGTGCTTTGATTTTTCATTTTTCTTAAAAGCAATTTATATTGAAATATAAATATTAGAATATGATTCTTTAAGTACATAAAAAATTAAAATTAAATATTCTTGTTTCAAATATATATACTTGTATTTAATATTGGCACGGTGATAAATTTAATCTCTACTTTGTGTCACTTCGGCTGTAATTTTTTTTATTTTATCATTTTGGCTTTTAACCTTTAAATTTTAATTAAATTATCTTTTAGATTATAAAATTAATTGATATGTTAAAATTTTAATGGGATTCACATGATAGCTTGTGTGATAATTCATACAAGTTATCATATTAATGTAGTTAAAATTGCCTTCTGACTCATTCCTTCGATCAAAGGTTCTCTGGATATCAATCTATCACCCCATACAGATCGATTTATCATCTAATTTTAGTTGTTTGAAAGTCAATGTGATCTAAAGAAAATTAATAAAGATCAAAATGATAAAAACTATAAATGTTAAAAATTAGATTCGAGAGAATAAACTTAAAGACAGAGATATTTTAATTTGAAATATTCAAAATTTTAAGATATAGTTGAAAGGACATTTGTTATTATAAAAAAAAGGTTGCCCTATATTAACAAAGTAAGGTTGGATCCCATTAGCATATTGCGTACTTTATAGCTTCATTTGTAGGTGGAATTTGAATGATCTATACTTTTAAAAGTACATAAAAGAAAAAAAAAACCTTAGTCATTTTAATATTACAAATTCAAATTTCGATTCAAATTATGAAGAAACTGAGCATTGACCAACATGTATATATATTCAATGTTAGAGAGAATAAATCAACAAATTTAGAACAATTAGATAAAATAGCATATGATATCTAATTTTCTTGTTATTTTATTTGTAATTGTATTGTACTTTCGGACTAATATAAAATACATGATGATTTGATTTTAGTTTTGATATCGTATTGTTAACTACTTTCTTTGGCTAATATAAAATATGTGATGATTTTATTTTAATTTCATTATTTAAGTATTATTGATAATTTTTATAGTAATTATGTTTTTTTAATTCAAATTATGTAACTATGTAGTTATAATTTGTACTACAAAATAGCATTATGATATAAATACATTTTGTCAACCAAACACAACTAAATAAATTACAATTCTTATAAGGATATTAGAAATTACACTTTGACCGAATTCATATTGTGTATATATGATTCATGATAGAGAAGACATGTAAATTATTATACGATCAAATTGAAAATGAGCTCTGGGGGTCGGAACGAATATGAATGAGTAAATAAACTCCAGAAATAAATTCGAATGATAAGTTAAATGGTGCATTGAGGTTGAATGAACATGGGATTAAATGGCATAATGTCAAAGACATAAATGTGTAATTCATGTATGGCTTAAAGATAGGTATTTGGCAAGTAACTTGAATTGATAAACTCTTTTATTATTAATGTTTATGTTATCTTAAATTATGAAAGTACTACTAAGTTTTACTGTTCAGCGTACAGTTTTTTTTTTATATAGGTATCGGTGATCCTTAAAGTCTCAGGAAGTGAAGCCAACATTTGGACTGTCGTTTTCGACTCAACTAAGTTTGTATAGCTAATTTCATTTTGGTAAAACGACATGTACCTAGAATTATCTTGTTCAATGTTGAAAATGGTCAAAATGGTTGTATATGAGTTGTGAATATATGGAATGATTTTTGTCATGCATAGAAATGGTACTAATTGTTTGGAAATTGTAAATTGAACATGTCTTGATTATGTTGGAAGATCAATTGGCGCCTTAAGGCCATCTATTGTTGACTTATGTTAGCTTGGGAATGTATGAATTTGGGAGTTAGTGGATTGCCGAGAATGTCGCGACATCAGCCTTTCTCGTTTCGATGACCTTGTTTGAGGTCATGACATCGACTCTATTTTATTTTGAAAACTTTACAATTTGGTCCTCAGGTTGTGAAGCTAGCATACTGTCTCCAATGTCGTGACACCAAACTCTAGAAGTTGCTAAATCAGCTTGGGAAGTTTTGAAAATGTTATAGTTTAGTCGTAGTTCGACCCCGGGATGGTATCAAGCTTTCGTAAGCTTGTATATGGACCGAAAAAGATTATATATAATTTTTTTGTATGTAATACATGAAACTTAATGATTAATGATGAAATTTGTATTTAATTGATCATAGTTTCTCCGAAACGAATGTGACATTATGTAGCTTGGACCCGACGACCGAGTTAGTTATAGAGTGTTACAAATACTATACTGTTGAGAGGATTTACTCAAATATTTGGTGTGCTATTACTTTCTTATGGTTTTTTTGTTCGATTTGAGTTCTTTTGTCTTTTGAGAGTTTACTTCCACTTTATTTCAATGTCTTAAAGAGATTTTTTTTTTTTTGTGAATTCTTGTTTTTTAGAGTAAGCTGACTTAAGCGGATTTGAAGCAAAGAAATTGCTTAAGGCCATGTGGTTTGTCAAAGTAAATTTTTAGCCTTGTGACAATTGATAGATGAGCTAAGGTTTGAAGTCTCTGGTAGAGATAATGAAAGGAGTAGATGAGCAAATTTAACCTAGTTAGACTCGTGGAAGGGGCAAAAAAATTACCAAATCGAGGGTTTAGAAACTTGAGTGGTCAATCTAGAGGAATTCATGGGTGGTACGAAGGAAAAACCCGACGTAGTTGAGGGATGCACCAATGAGTTAGACTCGATGAAAGAGCAACTAAAGGAATATGTAGCAGATGCTTTCAGTTCCAATTTGGATGCTATGAAAGGGGCCCTTAATATCGTTATGTATAATTAGACAGAGACGTTGACTAAGTGGAATGATGCTCTAAAGCTATGATTGTGGCTTTGAAGGAGGAAACTGAAGCCGTAATGTTGAGAATTAAGGAGCTTGAAGGAGAGCTCGCTATGTGCAAAGCTTCTGTGGGAAAAAGGGATGTTTGTTTCGGTTTTTAAGTAGCATAAAATGGGTGTCCCCAAGCCAAAAGAGTTTAAAGGGATGAGGTCTGTGAAGGATATGGACAATTTTCTCTAAGGGATAGAGTAGTATTTCGATGCAATGGTATTGAGGATGATCCCACTAAAGTAAACACTGCTGCAATTTATTTTACTTATGTTCCTTTCTTATGGTGACGTCGTAGGTCCACAGATGAAAAACGTGATGAAACTGTAATTGAGACGTAGGAGAAGTTCCAAAAAGAATTGAAGAATCAGTTTTACCCATAGTATGTTGAGGAGACTCAGGCTAAGTAGCACTGGCTTCTGTAAGAAAGCACTATTCTAGGAGTTACGTCGACAGGGCATTACTAAACTTACCTAGCTATGGCTAAGGCATTCTCTAAGTTTAGGGGCAAAAATTTGAATAGTATTGATTCATCCAAGCCCAAATTCAAACCCAAGGGCAATAATGGAGAAGACAAAGACAAACCAACCAAGAATGGAAATGGTAAAACCCAAACTGTTCAGAAAGCTAAGCTCGATAAGTCGTGAGAAAATAAGAAAAATGGGCCAGTGAAATGTTTCCTTTGTGGCAATCCACATATAGTGAGGGATTGCCCAAATATGCGCTTTCTTTCATTAAGAATGATGAGCTAGACAAAGCACCGATGAAGTTTTGTTCGATTGAAGCTAAGAAAGGTCGTAAGAAAAATGGGCTGATGTTTGTAGACACCATTGTGGTAAATAAAAGATTGAATGCCCTTGTTGAAAAAAATGCTTTGGATTTGTTCATGTTCGAAGAAACTGTTTGGAGATTGGGTCTTAAGGCTGAGAAAGAAATGGAATGGGTTAAGATCATGAATTCCAAAAGGGTTCCAACAATGGGTAATGCGAAAGGAGTTGTGCTTGAACTTGGTAGTTGGATCGGTAAGAAAAAAATTAAGGTAATACCACTTAAAGATTAAGATTTTGTGGTTGGTTTAAAATTCCTTGACCGGATTAATGTACTTTGTCCCCCCTTTTTTTTATTGCATGTGCATTTTGGATTCACGACACCAAGTGTGGTATTGATTAAACATGAGACAAGTGCGAAAGCTAAGGTATTGTCCGCAATTCAGTTTGCTAAAGGGATGCCCTGAGATGAAGTTTCTTACTTAGAAACTTTAAAGGTCAATGAGTCTCATAAGCCCATTAATGATATCTTAAAAGTGGTGATTCAATTGTTACAATCTTTTCAGGATGTGATGCCCACTGAGCTGCCTAAGATGTTACCTCCTAAAAGGGAGGTGGATCACTAATGCCCAATGTTGAATTGCTAGCCAATTCCCTCTGTTGAATGTCACTACTAGAATTGAGGAATTGTGGAAACTATCAAAGGAGCTCTTAAATGTGGGTTCATTAGACCATCTAAAGCCTTATATGGTGCACTGACTTTGTTTCAAAGAAAACATGATGGGTCCTTGAGATTGTGCATCGATTATCGGGAATTGAACAAGGTTACTATGAAGAACAATACCCAATTCCACTTATTGAAAATTTGTTTGATCAACTTAGTAGTGTAAAGTGGTTTACTAAGTTGGATTTGCGGTCGAGGTACCATCAAGTCAAAATAGCCGAAATGGATAAGCCAAAGATAACTTGTGTGACATGTTATGACTTGTATAAGTTCCTTGTTATGCCCTTCGAACTAACTAATACTCTAGCGACATTTTTCACCCTGATGAATATGGTACTTTAGCCTTTCTTAGATCATTTTGTGGTTGTTTATCTTGAAGACATTGTGGTGTATAACAAGTCACTTAAAGAGCATGTGGGCATTTGAAGAAAGTGTTCCAAACCTTGCAAAAGAATAGGCTTTATGTCAAGGATGAGAAATGCTCATTTGTTTAGTGTGAGGTTCCGTTCTTAGGCCATATTGTGGGAAATGACAAAATCTGGATGGATGGGAGCGAAATTCGGGCTATTGTTGATGGAAGCCACCAATCAAGGTAACAGAGTTGCGATCTTTCCTTGGGTTGGCGAATTATTACTGACACTTCACTGAAGGCTACTCCAGAATCACCGTATCCTTAATAGATTTATTGAAGAAATGTTAGGTGTGGAATTGGAATGAGTTGTGTCAAAAAGCCTTTGATCAAGTGAAACAAGTAATGATGAAATAGTTCATGCTTGCCTTTCCGAATTATACTAAATTGTATGAAGTGCATACGAACACATTAGACTATACAACTAGGGGAGTACTAATTCAAGATGGGCATCCGATAGCTTTCGAGAGTTGAAAACTTAATAAAACTAAGCGGCGGTATACGGTCCAAGAGAAAGAAATTACTATAATGGTGCATTGTTTGTGCACTTGGAGACATTATTTGTTGGGTTTTAGGTTTGTAGTATTTATGGATAATGTTGCAAATAGTTATTTCTTAACTCCAAAAAATTTGTCTCTTAAGCAGGCTCATTGGCAGCTTTTCTTGGCAAAATTTGATTTCAGCAATGAGTATAAGCCGGGCAAAGCCAATGCAATAGCTAACGCACTAAGCCGATAAATAGAGTTTGCACCAATTAGTCAGCTTGATCGTTCCCTATTGGAGTGGATTAGAGAGGGATTGTCCCATGATTCCACAATCAAAACATTTATTGAGCTTGCCAAATAAGGGAAAACAAGGTATTTTTTGGCTTGAGGGAGATTTGTATACTCAGGAGCATCGTCTTTATATACCTCAATGGGAAATTATGCAAGCAGATCATGAAAAAGTGTCATGATTCGAGATGGGCTGGTTATTCAGGTATGCACTGTACATTGTTACTTTTGGAGGACCGTTATTATTGGCCTCACATGGGAGATAATGTTGAGACCTATGTGAAAACTTGTCTAGTGTGCCAACAAGATAAGATGGAGTTGAAAATTATGGTCAATTTATTATAGCCCTTACCCATTCTAGAATGACCATGGGATAGTATATCCATGAACTTTATTTTTGGTTTGCCTAAATCTGAAGGGCTTGCGAGTATTATTGTTATGGTTGATAGATTTTACAAGTATGGAACATTCATTCCAACAACCAATAAGTACCTTGCTAAAGAGGCAACTCGTTTGTTCTTTAGGCATGTGATGAAGTATTAGAGAATGTCACAGCCTATTCTTAGTGATCGAGATGAGTGATTTACATGCCTGCTCTAAACAAAATTGTTCAAGTTGATGGGGTCAAACTTTAACTTTTCCGCTAGCATGCATTCTCAAACTAATGGACAAACCAATAGAGTAAATGCTTTATTGGAGAATTATCTTTGACACTATGTGAGTGCCACACAGAGGGACTAGCCAAAGTAATTGGATGTGGTCTAATTTTCTTATAACTTATAGTGGAGTGGGGCCAAGAGTCAGAATATGTTTGAGATAATGACGGGGTAACAACCACTCACACCTAACGCTATTGCAGCTCATTATGCAAGACCAAATCTAGCAGCTTATCAATTTGCTAAAGATTGGTAAGAGCATAATGACTTAGCCAGAGTTTGCCTACACAAGACAAGTAAACGCAACAAAAAATGGGCTAATAAGAATTGCAAGGATGTATAGTTTCAGGTTGGTGACTCAGTCCTTGCTAAATTACACTAAATTTTGCATCACACTGGCTAACACAAGGGACTTGTGCAATGCTATGAAAGACTTTTGAGAGTTTTGAAAAGGGTAGGCAAAGTGATAAGGATGATTGTGAAAGAAGGATCGTAGTTTGGCCAAGTCGCATATTTGACTTAGGGCTTTAGACTTTCGGGAAAAAACTTAGATTTTGAAACAACCTGAAACACAAAAAAATCTAAGTTAGATAAAAAAAATTGAAGAAAAATAATGGAAATAAATAAACTAACATAAGTAAAATAGAACAATAGAATAATAAAGAAAAGATGGAACGTGGCATGTAAAAGTCCTAAGGAGCCTTAGAAACAAGAATAATCTACAACCCCTTCAAGTGACTCTAGTTTCCTCTCCAAGAAAGAAAACTTGGCAAGAAAAAGTTTGAAGATGATCCCCACAACCTGAAAAGATTGTTAACACTCTTCTAAAAGAAAACTTAAGAAAAATTCTTGAAAAAAGAAAAACTCAATGAGGAGTTGAATAATAATCAATTGAATGGATTGTGTACAATGCAAAGGCCTTTATATGGACTAGATAAATAAATCTAAATAAAACTCTTAAGTATACTAGAACTCTAATTGACCTGAACAAGAAGTAGTTTTAAACTAAACTTTCTTGTTGACATAAAACTCTTAAATAACTTAAAATACTTAATAATTATAAAAATTCTAAATAATAAAATAATAAGACTTGATAAATACAATATTAGACTCATATTTAATAAAAATTAAGCCTAAAACCCAAATCCAATATTATTTAAACTCAAATTAAAAGCCCAAAACTTGTAATTCTCGTCATAATCCCGTCCAGAAATTATGTTCGCGCAATCTTCACTAAAATGGTCATAACTTGAGCTCTCGAACTCAAAATCGAGTGATTCAAAGTGTGTTTCAAAACTAAGAGATAGATCTTCAAAATCCATGTAGACATCTTAACCATGAAATTCCTGAATCCCATCCAAAAAGTTGTTGCAAGTTTGTTGATTCCTCAAATTTAAAAATTGGCATCTTCGATGAATAGAATTTAATAAATTTTACCCATTTCATGCATATATCATTTCTCGTTTCCTCAAAAAGATTCATCCTCACATATTGCCTTTGATCGAATCTTGATTTGATTTGTTTGGCCTTTGATCTTATTATTAGGCCATGAGGTAGTGTAAGCCCCTCACATCCATAGGTCTGAAATTGAACCTTGAGACTCGCATCACAAAGTGGCCTACAAACTGGAGTTGCCAGCAAAAATGTTCATTTTCAGTTCCATATCAGTATGTTTAAGTCTTTCCATGATGATTAGGAGGATCCAAATTGAGGCAAGTCCGAACGAGCGCCAATAAGGGTAAAGGTCTCCTATGATAGTGATATTTAATGTGTTATGGCAAATCGAGTGATTTGATAGACGTACTACAGGTCGAGGCATGAGTACCTTGTTCGATGGAAGGGACTTCCCGATAGTGAGACTAGTTGGAAGCTTGTTGAAGCTTTATGGCAATTCCAATAAAAGAAAACCTAGTTTCATTCTGAGGATGCGACAAGGGCATCACAAGAACAGATGAAGGAGGATGTCACGGGCCACGTAAAGGAGCCCGCAACTGATGCACACATTTTAGACCCTTCATGTTCCCTTGGGGCTCATTCAACCTGACAGGACTGATCCATTGCATGGAAGAGACTCAAGACCCATCTACTTAGATCCTAATTAAAATGTAAACACTTTAGTAACTTATACTTTTTACCAATATAATTATTGTAAATCTTAAAGGATAAGAATGTATAGAGTTTAATCCCTTAAAACTCTCATCTTGTAGATAGACACTAATCTCAGCCATTGATATAACTCAATGTGTACAGTTGGATTTGGGGAGTTCAACTATAATTAAAACCCTCCTCCTTCATTTGTAATCACTGAGTAATGATATACTTTTGAGAGCATTTACTCAAACACTTAGTGTGGTATTGTTTTCTTGTGGTTTTTCTGTTCGATTCGAGTTCTTTTGTCTTTTGAGAGTTTGATTCCGCTTTATTTCGGCACCTTAGAGAATTTTCTTTGTAAATTTTTATTTTCGAGAGTAAGGTTAACTTAGGTGAATTTGAAGCAAAGAAATCTCTTAAGGTTAAGCAATTTGTCAAACTAAAGTTTTAATCACGTGACACTTGATAGAGATTCAACATTTAGGTATTGACTTTGTGGTGACTTGTTTAATTTAATTGCAATCTCAAATAAGAAGTAAAAAGGTTGTATATTTGGATATTCATGAGTGGTAAATTTGTAGTGTGAAGGATTATGGGATGTGCAGTACGTGGATGAAAGCAGTGTCTACTTGTGGTAAGAATGCCTTTAAAAATCAATTTATATTGACATTCAGGGATTGAAGTATGTAAGGCAGTCCTTACTCAATTAGTGTTGTAGCATAAAACTGAGTACCTTAATGTTTATGGCTTTGATATTGACGCAGGTAAGTAAGATTGATAATCATTGTCCATGGAAAACTGTGTATAAATGTAGATATGACTTGTGAAATTTGAGGAAATACTTCAGCTGTTAAAATTGGTAAGTATGGCTTCATGCTGCCAAAAAGCTTCAGCTGTTACCTTAATGTTTTCTTCTTGTTTATATTGTAGGTTGAGATAAATGCATTTGGATTTAGATTTCCAGAATCGTGCTCTGATTGAAGGAAACTAACTCGTACGCTCGGCATTTCAACTTTTGTTATTGTTCAATTGTAACAAAAGGGTAAGATTGCATGCATGCACAGCAATAGGGACATACACAGAGTTGATATAAATAATAAATCCACACTTTCACTATCTCATTATATACATTATGTACGTATTTACATATAAAAATGGTTTATATTTCATCCACCAAAACCAAACAATTGGAATATCGAAATCTTCTTCTAGGAGTATTTGCTCATTTAGCTATTATCCTTGTTGCAGCAATCAGCAGGTTGAAGTTTTCTTCTGTAGAAGTTAATCTATATATATGTTTAGATGATTTAATGAAAATTGTTTTTGTTATCTGATTACTTTCTAAACAACTAGCTGTATTGACATATTAATTATTAAAATATTCAAAAACTTCACTGATTTTTTAAGTAATCCTGCTGCTCAACCTTGTCAAAGTCCTCCTTTGAGTTTAGCTAACCTCCAATTCTATCAGAATTCAGAAACCAAGAAGCTCGATCTTGATTTGAACTTCTGTTTTAAAATTTATTTTGGGATAATCTCACATTTCGCACTTACACTTTTGATAAAACTTATAGTTTCATAAGTTGTAATTTTATTGCTTTATGACATATGCATATGTTTCTATATTGTTAAAACATAATACAATATTCTAATTAAAATTTATATAAATTTAATCTTGCAATTAAATTAAATTGCAAGATACCGCTATACCCTTAACCTTACTGAAAACATAAATGAACATCTATACTAACTAAAAAAAAAAAACCCTCAATAACTTTCATATTATGTTATTTCTTTTAGAAAATTAAATTTCATATTATGTTATATTTAAGGTTGTTTTATCTATTTTACAATAATATTAGTTAATTCAAATATTTAATATTTTAATTATTTTGATTAAAATACTTATGTGATTTTTAAAAATATTTTTGAATATATGATAAGCTGAAATGAGTATTCTGAAAAAAATTATGCCTTAATATCTTAATTAAAAATTAAAGGTATTAACTATTTAGACTAACTAATGATATTATAAAAGTAAAGTAATCAAATTATGTCAAGTTAAAGTAGAGATACTATATCTTAAATTTAAAGATAGTCTGTTTAAACAAAAGTTTAACATAGTAACCATAATTTAACATAAAACAATAATTTACACCTTCATTTAATTTAATAAAAAAATTATGATTTAATTAAAATGAAAAGAAAAGCTTGCAGCGTGAAGATAAAAGCGTTGTTTACCATTGAAATTTAAATGTGCTTCAACTCAAATAATGATTTCAAACTAAAAGCAACAGTAAATAAGGAGCTTTTTAAAGAAAGCATATATAAACTAAGATCTTAACCAAGTTACAAGAGAGATTTTGACTAAAATTCTCATTTTTTTTAGCTTTTACAGGAGAACTTTTGACTAAAATTACTTTTATATCCTCATTAAAAAAGTCTTACATATCTAAAACAGTTAATTTTATAATTTTATATTTTTATTTCCTTTTTCTTAAGAATCAGTTTTTGACAGCTATATTAAAGACGATCATACTTTTTAAAATATTTTTCAATCTAAAAAATCAGGTAGTAGTAAGGGTGACTTATCTATCAATTTTTCTACTATCACTTCCAAAAAATCAAACTCTACCTTACGTAAAGTTGTCAGAGTACGATTAACCTCTGGGTTTGAAATCATTGCTTATATACCTGGTATTGGCCATAATACACAAGAACATTCTGTAGTCCTAAAGGGGGAAGAGTTAAGGATTTACTCGATGTGAAATATCATATTGTTCAAGAAAGTTTAGATGTTGTCAGAGTAAAAGATCGTCAACAAGGACGTTCTAATGCGCTGTAGATTCTTATTCAAAATTTGTATCATTTGATGATGCCATGTACAACTAACCCAATGACGGAAGTTTCATAAGGGGACTGGAGCAAACTACCATGAGACAAAAGATGTTCTTTCTAAAGAGATCCGATTCAAAATTATTATATGTCTAGAGTCCAATATTGAAATAATTTCAAAAGTTTTCCCTGACTTTGTCTATGTCAACAAGCAATTTGAAACGTTTCGATTGCTTTATATCAAGTCCGAGTCAAATAGCAATTATTCAAAACACTTATTTTTACACTATTTAGAAAACCCAAGGACTGAATTGTGTGGATATGTAAAATGCAAGATTTCTAATCCTAACAAGGAAGGGAGGATAACAAATACTCAAATTTAAAATGAATAAACAAAATTCCATACTCAATCTCATAAATACATATGGAATTATGAGGAAAACCATTCATCAACAAATACCGCTAAAACTCTTCACAAATTTGAAAATCATTGTACTTTTATTTTTATTTTTAAGAATTCAATCATCCTTTTCAAATTTTAAAACTAAAATCTTATGATTTGATATGTTAATTATTTGGGTAAATTACACCAACAGTCACTCAACTTTGGGCTAGCTGACAAAACAGTCACTTAGGTTTCATTTCAGTTACTCAACTTTCGAAAAGTTACAAAACAGTCACTAACGTTATGAAAAAGTGACAAAATAGTCACTGATTAACAGTTTCTGTTAGGAGGTTAACGGGAGTGCTGACGTGGCAAGTTAACTAGCTGAACTTGCCACGTAGGACGAATAGTCAAAGGGTCAAACAAAACAAGAAAAGATGATTGGTCAGAATGATTTTCTTCTTTTTCTTATCATCTTTCTCTTCATCTTCTTCTCCCTCAACCTTTTTCTCTTTATGCTTCTTTTATTTTTTCTTGTTCTTCTCTCCTTTCTCTTCATCTTCTTTCTTCCACAACAGAATAATGGCTACAAATCAGGAGCCACAACAACAGTTGCCTAAAAATATCCAATCGTTGATGCTCACAAAAAACCAGAGGAAAAGAAGCAGAGGAAGAAAAAGATGATGAAGCAGTAGAAGGAGGAGCTACAAATGAAGAAGGAAAAGGTGACAAAGAAGAAGATAGGAATGGGCGTTGAAAGTTAGGTAACTGAGACGATTGCATCATCTGTTCTATCAAGCTCGTAGCTTCTTGTCTATGGAAATCAGTAAAACTCTGTAGCAACTGAGAGTACTGCCAGTAATCTTTCAGCATATCAACTATAGGGCTGTAAAGATGTTAGGACTAGTAAAGCGATGGCAATGGCGTTGAATAAGGTGGCCAAAACTAGGTTGTTAGAGAACTAGAAACTAATGTTTGGGTAGTGGGAAAGTTCTGCATTGGTTGAGGAACAAGTCTTACAAGTTCAGGAAAATTTAACTTGGCCCTGCTTCCCCTGAATTTCAAAGCAGCTTCATCATAGGCTCTTGCGGCAGCTTCCGCAGTATCAAAGGTGCCTAGCCAAACTCTTGCTGCTTTGTGAGGATCACCTATTTCGGCCGCCCATTCCCCCTATGGCCTTTGCATAATGCCCTTATATTTTCTTCTTCACTCGCCAGTTTCTTCATAGCGGCTGCTGCTACTATTTCTGCCGCTGGTGCAAAATTAAGTCTTTTCTAGATTATGTTATCTTATGTAATCATATGTAAGGAAAGGAAAACAGTAGCGGAATCCCCTAGATTTTCACCGAAAGTAAAAAGAGAAAGAAAAGAAAGAGATTAGGAAGAAGAAAAAAAATGGAGGAAAAATGGTATTTATTGATAGGAATATATATACATAACAGAAGTTGCAGCAGGTGATGAATCAGCATGAGAGCCTCTAAAATCAGCAAAACTTCTTTGAACCCTTGGTGTAGCAGACTAAACCAGTTGAGCACTAGTCTCATCTCCTTCCATTTTCTCTTAATTATTCTTCTCTTCTTTTTCTTCTCTGATTCTTCTCTTATTCCTTTTTTCTCTTCTTCTACTGTCCAAGGCTATTTAGGGTTAAAAAAGACTATTAAAATGACAGCTAACCCACCGTTAAATTCCATGTCATCTTTCTGTCACGTCTGTAACGAAAAATGGTTAAAAAGACTGTTTTGTAACTTTTCAAAAGTTGAGTAACTGAAATGAAACCTAGGTGATTGTTTTATCAACTATCCTAAAATTGTGTGACTGTTAGTATAATTTACCCTAATTATTTTTATTAAATTTATTGGTGGCATTTTAAAGTAAAGAAAAATACTTGGTATGATAGTAATTTAACTAAAAAGATGACATAATCAACTTGAATTTGACCATAATATTGAATCTAAATTTTAAAATCTAAAACTTAAAAGTAAAATTATAACAAAACACACATAAACTCAAAGAATATTTTAACCTTATAATAAAATTTTACTTTGTGAACTTCATTCGAGGTTAAAAACTACAATATGCTAAATATTAATATACTTTATATTAGACTCAATAGAACTCAATTCCCGAGTCAGTCTTTTTTTCTTCTAAATGTTTTTTCAATGTTACTTGCGAACATTGATATTATACTCTTAATACTCGGAATTGCTTCTAAAGCTTAATCTGAATAAATACGTTTCACTAAATCAGAACAGCAGTAAACCAAACCCCAATTTCCACCAAAACTGACATTCTTACGAAAATGGGGATACAACCCCTCTTCAAAAATATTTTTCATTTAAATACAACAGATAAAGCTTTCATCAGATTTCTCTATCCTAATTTTCTTAATGCTTCTTGTTTCTGCTAACTGAAATAGCCCTTCTATACTACATAGAATTTGAACATGGTTACACTTACACGAGACTATTTTGAGCAATCGGCCAAACCGTTGTCTTTATGATGCCATAGATATGCCCTCAGCTGTTCCTGCATTAGTTGTTGCTTCTTCTGATTGCATACCGGGTAGCAACTCTGCTGCTTCTTCTGCTGAGGCTGAGATTAGTGATGCTGATTGAATCTTTCCGGCATGCTCTAGTCGCATTAGAATAACCCCCCTGCAAATTAATGCAAGACAAATTATAGTTGAATCACAATAAAGTTCCACGATATATTTAGTAAGAGTTTCAACTTTTAAAAGCAGTCTATTGTAAAGCATTTGGCTCAAAATAGTAAGAGCATGTCACCCCAAGAGAATAAGCACGGTGCTTAAATCCTACATCTTGAAAGAAAAAGGCAACTCTTAGGGCTTATTGTATAAGCACGTTGTTATACAACACAACAAGCTGAGTGTGGGCAGAGTAATGAACGACTGATACAAGCATTCTACTTGAAGAGTTATGCTCAAATCTCCCCTTCCCCAAAATTATACTCAATAAAAACAAAACATATATGTTTGAAGCAGCACATTTGGGAAGGATCCAAAGTTAAGCAAAACAATTCCCACTTTTAAATTAACTTGTAACACTCTGTGTGAATAAATGAAATCAAATACACATAAGCAAATAAATAATTCAAACATCACCTCGTTCAATTAAACTAAGGGTATATTGGAAAAGCACAGAAAATCGTGACTGCTACAAATTTCTACTTCAGAACTTACATTCTTATATGACCCATAATGGCCTATAACATAAATAAGAGGAATAAGTCAATTCCGACAAACTACCATGTCTTCGTCTAAACAGGTTTTTTCATTAATCATAAGACTGGTACATAAGAAAACAGATGTAAGTTCAATTTGTTTTACATATTTATCCTTTTTGTTTATTTGTAGTTTTTGGCGAGATAATGTCCTATGTTGTTACAATTGAAAATAATGGGTCTTCAGCAATGTGATCTGGAACAAAATTGTCCATTTGAAATTGACTTAAAATATATTTCAGGGAGAACAGAGGCAATGCAGCATTTTGGGCATCAGTTAAGTATGACTTCACCCATTATTAGCAAACTAAACACCTCTTGCACAAAAAAACTATCCTGCTTATTATACCTTGCATAACGAGACTGTATTGAGATATCCCGAACTTTAATTCTATTAACAGTACCACTTTGGCTGACTAGCACCACTTGCTCGTCACTTTCACCATCTTCTGGAGGGAGAGAAAGAGAGAGAGAGAGAGAGAATCAGAATATGCACTATTAAGAATTAATTCTGTCAGCTTTTACAAGAACATTACATATAAATCACCAATTACGTAATTTACCTGTCAATGAAAAGCCAACCACAAAGACAGCTACCAAGCGATCCTCTGAAGAGAACTGAAGAGAGAGCAAACACTTGTTATCATTAGGAGAAACTGAATCAGGCAGAACAAAAATTTCCATAAACAATCAAAGATGATGCCGTACCTTGTATCCTATTAAACCAACTCTGTTCAAAGGCGACTGTTTGAAGCTACTCAAAGGAACTCGCTTTCCATAGCCATTCTCAGAGATAAACAAGAGCCACGGACCACTGCCACCCTTATCACTATGTCAGGAAAGGAAAAAACAATAAATAAATAATAAATCAAAGCTAATGCCCAATATTATAAGATAAATAGTAACAAAAAAAAGGAAGTGAACTCAACCGGAAATGCATTAAGAACAAATAGGACTCAAAATGGACGGACTTATCTCATGAAACATGATAAATTAGAAGATAAATTGCAATAGAAAATAACCAAAATCCATGTATTGGAATAGATCAGATCATGAAGAAAGAAGCTTTAAACTGAGCTAAAAGCAAAAATGTTAAGCCTATGATTCTGAAGTGATACCACTTATAGATAAACCCTGAATTTTTCTGAACATTATTAACTAATCGACAGACAGTTCTAAAGAGGAAACTTCAAGTTTAAGAACACCGGCATCTGGGCTTACATTCTAAACACATTGTTTATTAGTCAAATCTGTATGCCTTGGAAGAGCAAATGGAAATAAATTTAGGAGCAGTGCAACAGTTTTGCAACTTTTTGAAATTCTTAAGACACATTTCATTGACTTGATTTTGCAAAACCCCCTAAATCCAACCCAAAATTATATTCTGACAATGTTGGTAAGCTTCAAATACAGATAGTAACCACCATGGACAAACATAAAATAGTAGTTTAAAACAATTTACTAGCTAATGGAATCTTCTGCTGTCTTATCCAAATCTGTATGCCTTGGAGCTGGTATGATGTCCATGCTTGCCATCTTATCTCCTTCTTTCAGTCTCATGGCAATAGCTCCTCTGGTGTTTCTGCTTAGTGCTCGGATCTGAACAAACAACAACATTAGGAAGCAAGAACAAGTATAGTGCTCGGATCTGAACAAACAACAACATTAGGAAGCAAGAACAAGTACTACATGATAAATGATAGCTTAGATAGAGGAATGCTATGTAAAATTAGTCCCTGCTACTTTCTACAATTGTTATATTTGATCTTAGGACAGGAAAAAGATAAGTTACCTAAGGATAAGGTGATGAAAAGTCATAAGTTCTTATTACAGTATTTGGAAAATACTAGAAGAACAAGAATTACAGATGAGAATTTAAAGATGCTAATTATAAGAGAAGCCAATGTTCAATTTCAGTAATGTATAATGCTTTGAGACCAAAAAAGCTCAGGTTCATTGATATTTAGTGCTTTGAGATATTAATTGTACTGCAGTTTGGAACTGGAAATAAGAGTCAAACCCCATTCAGGAGATACTAGGCACCAACTCACAAAAACTTGAGCAAAAAATAGCTGCAAGGAGTTCAAGCTCAACTCAGATAGGTTGAGCTAGTCAAGTTCAAGTTTTCCAACATTCAACTTCAGCAGCGGAAGATCAGATCCAATTATTTAAGGTTTAATGTTTCTACATATTATATAAATATTATATTACTTGCTCTTTTACCCTAATTAATTGTAATCAGATTAATCTCAAATGTTCTAAGTATTCCTATGTTTTAAGTGATTGAACGAATATTTAAGCTGCAAGTTTTTGATATAGTCAAAGCTCAAAAAGTTCACATGACAACCACTCAACCAGCTTTGCTCTGTGCACCAATTAGGAGAACCTTTACTGGCAGACAGCAAGGTTTAAGGTTTAAGAGCTCTGGAACCTTTAGGGAAAAAAATGAGCCAAAATTTTCACCTAGAATTTTATAAAACTATTTTACTGTATCCATTAAAAAATAGCCACTCTGACATCATAGTCTGGATACAGGATGCAGATAATCTAAAATACATTTATAATCATAAAGTAATTTCTAGAAAAGATATTATAACTGAGTGCTGATCAACAATTATATGCCACCTTGCCGGTGCTTAATCTTTTAACCAAAAGTCACGTTGTTTTTGGTTGGAAATTTAGTATAAATTAATTTTCATAAAGAAGACAGACAATTTCTTGGAATAAACTTGGAACAGTTTTTAGCATTCTGTAACAAGTTCATTCTAATTTTATGCTTAAAAAGGATGAACTTTAAAGGTAATCATGTCAATGCATGTCAAAAAAGTATAAAAACAACTTGAATTAACTGCAACCATATATAAGACATAGGTAAAATAAGTTATACATAAGCTGTCTTTAAAAATCCATGTGACAATTTCAGCTGTCTAACACACTTCATCATGTTCAAACACAAGTAATATTTGGATGAAAAAACTGAGTATATTTGTTTTCATTGTCTACAAGTGAAATGTTCATTAACATCAACCAGAAAATATTTGTTCAGAAATTTCATCTTAAACTCCAGAACTGCATTTTATTAACTAATCCATGGGAAAATATTCTCAGCACGAGTAGGAAGGAAGAGGAAAAAGAGAATAGAATGAGAGAGACCTATGAAAAAAAAAATGATAAGCTAAGAAAAGATTGATGTCCAGACTCCAGAGGGCAGAAAAGACAAAGAAATTCAATATATGGTTACAGGATTGAGATCTCAATCATTTAAAATCCCAGTTTTGATCCTAATATTTCTGGCAGGTCTCATTCTTTACTCCAGTGATGTCAAGGCAAGCACCTAGGCACTAAGGTGCAGCACAAATGGCCATTACCACCTCAGTCACCTCAAGGCGAGCAGACTTCAATCAGGCAAGCGCCTAGTGCACTTTTTGGGCACCTTTGTTGTAAAGCCAGGCGCAAAAGAAGCAAGCCTCACTAAAGAGCCGTTTCATTCTCCTGTTTATCTTTTTTATCATTTTGACTTCTAAAAGAAAAATATAAGAAATGACTTTTTAAATTAATTATTGACCTAATTTTGTAATATAAAAACCTAGTTAACTCTTAAAAGTTAAAACTTTTCAAGAGAAGATGAAGGAAATTTAGAGCTAGTTTGTGATAATATATTTAATTTCGTTCTTATGGTGTGTTATTTTAGAATACATTAAGTAAATTATTAAACTTAAACTATTGAACAATGTTTTGAATTTATAAACTGAACCATATTAAATTTTATCTTCCTTTTAGTAATTAATTAATACTTAGAAATTATATTTATTAGTTACATATGTTTTTATATACATTTTACATATATATTTATATGCTTGCGCCTCAGTTTACTTGGGCGAGCGCTTTTTTGCGCCTTGCACCTCAGGCTATATAGAGGTCTTAGCGCCTCGAGTGCACCTGGCGCCCTTGACAACATTGCTTTAATCAATTTACATTCAGGCTGTGCAAAAGTATGAATATGAAGTATTAAATGTACCAATAGAAGCAGAGAAACAAGATAGGAAACAAAATAGGCCACGGATTTACTCATGCCAACGCTTGGTAAATCTTGCAACTTAAAAAAAATGAAGCAACAAAATATTACTTACAATGTCACAGGAACTTAGAATGACCATTCCATTTTGTGAAGCCATGGCCACAAGGTCATCATTTGTGCAACAACGAACCCACTTTAACTCATCACCAGGAACCTGACATATATAAATATTTGAGGGGTAAGGGATGTATCATATTTAAAAGGTTCAACTCGAAGCTCAACGCTAAAGCAGACAGAAAGACAGACCAATTGAATGGCTATGATTCCAGTGGACCGAATAGCTGAGAAGTAATTTAGGGATACTTTCTTGATGTAGCCATTCACTGTAAGCATCACTAGAAACTGGTCTTCCGCAAACTCACTGACAGGAACAATTGACGTTATTCTCTCGCCTTCAGATAAAGATATGATCTGTCATGATCATGAAGCAACACAAGCCGCCTTTAGTCAGCACGGGAAAAAATTATAAACAAAAAAGTACAGCAAAGCAATAAATACCTGGATCAGGGGCGTCCCAGCAGCAGTCCGGCTACTTTCTGGAATTTTATATGCATAAGCTGAGTACACTATTCCCCTATCACTGCAGAGAGCATTTGGGGTTTATAATGTAAAATTATTTGTTAGAATTTAGGAGCTAGGAGTTGCAGCAAATATCTATCTTGATAGGAACTAGCATGCCATGCAAGTTCAAACAATATGACAACCTTCACACACCCATTGTATCAGGAGACCAATTCCATGAACAAGGGTGCTCAGCAAACAGGCCAACCAAATAGCAATAAAAGAGTCATTAATAAAATACCCCAAAGACCAGGGCAAGCCTTACTTAACTGAACC
This sequence comes from Gossypium arboreum, assembly GCF_025698485.1. NCBI lineage: Eukaryota > Viridiplantae > Streptophyta > Magnoliopsida > Malvales > Malvaceae > Gossypium > Gossypium arboreum. The sequence continues at coordinate 2,833,476 of NC_069073.1, read as the reverse complement.
ATGAGCACCCAAGAATGGTATGACTATGACCATATCTACTCCAAGCTAAGGATTTTATTTTAGCATGATAATTGGTATTGAACCTCTTAAATAAGAGAGGCTCAGCAATTTCTTTCTCCTGAATACATTGATCTTACATCAAAGTTTAATAGGAATGTCAAATAGAAACCACAAATTGTAATTTGGGTTTTTGCCTTTCATAGTTTCATGTGTAAATCAAGTAGTTATAACCAGATTTTTTCCCCACTTTTCGGTTAAGGAATTCAAAGCTAATTAACCCAATAATTCAATTTTTATAATTGAAACTTGGACAACGAAGGCGACCATAATAACTCAATAACTGCAGTTTCCGTACAATTCAATCTACATATAAATTTGAGGCAATATATATAAAGTAATAGACCATAACATGAAAGCAAATAGAAAAGGGGCAAGACTATCTAAATAGATAAACCCCTGAAACTATGAAGTGTATTAATATTGCAGGGAGAATTTTAGAGCCCATTAAGAAAACAGCAAGATTGCAAAAAAAAAAAAAAAACGTTGAAATTTAGTTTATATTTCCAATTTTCACAGCAAGATCCAACCCTACCCACACACCAAGAAGAAAAAGAAACAATGGCCAAAATTGTGAAAGATCAAATATTAGCACATACACACACAAAAAAAACACTAATGCCAATAAAAAATAATAAGCCAGAACTGGACAGGGGATACAAGTACCTGAAATACAGCACATGGTCATGTGAACGGCAAACTATGAAGTCAGACATTGCATCATTTACACGAAGTTTTCCAACAGATTTACCAATTGTTCCACGGTTTTGAAGATTAAAAGTGCTCGGCTTCATCCGTTTAACATAACCTTTTTCGCTAAATGCCTGAAAAGGGACACATAATCATGAGAAAAACAATATACTATGATATTCAAATACGATGTAAAATGACAGACAAGATGATTTCAATCAGGGAAAAATCAATTTTATCAGTTACCAGCAGCATTTCTTCATTTGGAATAATATCTATGTCTTCAAGTAGGCCACCATCTGAATCATCCAGTATTGAACGTCTTGGACTCGAAAACTTGTTCTTTAGCTCAAGTGCTTCTTGTTCTATTAGCTAAACAACAGGTTGAAATAATAATAATAATAAATTACAAGACAAGCCCAAAAAATTGCAGAATGCTTGAAATAGGTATAGATCACTACTAGAAAATTGTGCCCATTTGAGAATATACATCTATCAACTATTATTTCATTTCAAATTTGAAGGGCTACTTCTACATAGGAAAACACCAAAAATTTTGAGCAAATAGAACTTTAAAAATAAGGAAAAGTAAGCATTTATTTAGAAGTAGTTTGTTCGTATTAGAGAGAATAACCTAGATCAGACTCCAAAAAGTAGAAAGAAGCAGAAACATGAAGATCTTCTCTTTTGTACTCTTCTTTTGTTTTTGGGTGCCAGGGAGCGGATCAGATTTATATATCAAACGCATTGCACATCATATGTTTCTTCAATAAATTAAATTATGTTAAACACAGAAGATGAAAAACTAAATATCTAGAGATTTCATGTTGCCAAGAGTACCATAAGCATATGTCCCAGCACTCTATCAGCCGAACTCTACTGTGATTACATTTTCAAGCATCTTAATTATGGTAAAGGCAAAAAGAAATCGGAATAATAGCTTAAACTATAAAAGATCACCTGCAATATATTTTTTTGGCTTGATAACAGTTCTGTTAACTTTGAAATTTGTTCCATCAATGATGCACTTTCATCAACAAACTTTTTTCGCTGCAGAAAACAAGCATATGACATTTCAGATAATATTATTAGTGACCTACAGAATACTGTTGAGCAAACAGATTCAGAATGTATGAAAGATATTGCAGCTACAAACCTCAAGAAGGTTAAGTCGTCGTAAGCTTATATCCAATACGGCATCTGCTTGCTTGTCAGAAAGATTGAATTCTGCATCCAAAAGAAATGATAAACCATTTGTAGTGATCGGAGCTTCCAATGATGACATGTAATTTTTTGTGGCCAAAATCTAATCTGAAGTCACATGAAAAACCATCCTTTTAAATTTGGAGAAAAACCCAACAAAGCCCTTGTTTGATAGTAAAGGTCCTACAAGAATACAAGTTCAAATCCTCCACCACTAAGTGCATAACTTCGTTGCTAAATGTTCCCAGAAAAGAAAGTTGCACTGTGATGATATTTTGTACTATAAACCCAGTCAAAATCAAATAATATCAATTTTCATATTAATTAAGCATAACTGAAACCAATATCAAGCAAATGCAACTCAAATAGAAAATGAATGATAAATTAGTTGTAGTCATTGAATGATAGTCAACCAATAAATCAACATCAACTCCTAGTGCCAATCAAAGGCTAAAATACAGAAACCCCAAACAAGGGGGAAAAAGAAAAAACCACCTTGTATTCCTGACATACTAGAAAAGAAAACTCTCTTAACTGCAGGAAAATGATTCTAGGGAACATTGACAAGATCCAATCCTAACCTACCTTCCCTGAACAATTCCAATTAAGCATCTTTCTACAATGCCCAAGATTTTGGCTAAAAGTCGAAACAACATTCATGTGATTAAAAGATGCTCTGAACAGCCTACATGTACCCTTCATGATATTATCAAGACACGCAAGAATTACTGGTAGTGGGTGTCAACTTTAAACATATTTGCTATAGATAAACACTAGTGGTAAATGGAATAGTGATACATAAGCAATGACTAAAATGATGCCAAAATGCATTAAATTTCATAAGATAAAGACAAAACCATCCTGTAGCAGAAACGTTTTATTTTTCTTCCATTATTAATTATTTGTTAAAGAAACAAGACCATGAAATCAGAGAAGAAGAAGACATTTAGAAGTTAAAAACTAAAGGGCCTTACCCTCCTTCAGGCCAGCTGATGCAGCTGCATTGCCCTTAGCATCTTTGATTATATCAATTACTCTATCCAAATTATCAAGCCCTACCACAATACCCTGAGTGCACATTCAAATATGAAAAATGAATATGGTCTATCACATGAAATTACTAGCAAAATAATATATAAATACACACAGGTAGTGTAAAAATAAATAGAGATTTTCAATAGATGGGATACCCAAGCACCTTATCTTTCTTAGTCTTAAATGTAACCCATTTAGTAGACATACCTCCACAATATGCCTTCTATCTTGTGCTTGTGAAAGCTTGTACCTCGCACGTCTCTCAACAACAGAGCATCTAAATTCTAAAAATGCCTGAAAAAAAATAAAGAAAAGGAAAAGCTGATAAGATTCAATAATAGTGGAACTGCAAGGAAGAAGAACAAGAGTGAAAATTGAAGATAAAATAGCATAAGATGAACATGGTAATAATTTTGCTATATGGAAACTTTGGAAAGCCATAGAGACTAGCAAACAGTGTATGGTACATACAAACAGAAACATACATACCAACATATGACTAAACATAGACACATTTTGGAATAAGGGCTAAGCCAAAATATAGAGCTGTTCTGTGTGCTGTGGATCTAATGAAAGTAATATACAAATTAGCATAGTGGCAGTAAATATATAGTTGCGAGACAAATGATCAGTGAGTCCAATAGCATGCTCAAAGTCATTAACAAATCACACACATGCCACAAACTTGAAGCAAATTTGTAGCATGGTGAAAGTGCTATATAAGTACAGCCATGAATCCAAAAGGTGTGATCCCAACTCTTCAACCTGCATGTTCTAAGCCACTATTAATTTCCTGGGAGACTTGTCAAAGCTACTTGCTAATTACATATATTAGTTCATTTCACAATTTCAAAGATAGAATCCAGACACTTTATAGAATCCAGACACTTCAATACACTTGTCAAAACTTATAAATACCAGGAAAAATAAGATAAGATCGATATTAATGTCAAAAGGACAAGATACCTGTATGTGTTTAACATGTAAGACGACGTAATAAGAAAAAATATGTAAGACAAATTTAAATTCAGTTGTAATATAAGGCAAAACGGGACTAAAATGTAAAGCATAAAAAACTCACCTGAAGCAACTCTTTCAGGCCCATCTGCTTTGGCTGTCCATCAAGAATACTATAATAAAAAGATAGTCAATATTCAATCAACACATCATTACAACAGGAACAATAATATAGAATAAAAACAGAATATCAATTACAAACATATACAACCAATTATGCACATCAACAGTCTGATTCAGTTGTTCAGAACATTTTACCAAAATTTGCAACTAAACTCAACATTGGCATGCATTGCAGAAGTAATGGCATCTATCTCAAATTATGCTTTTGGTTAAACAACTTATAGTACGATTCTATTTTAGAACCATAATTCCCATGTAGATAAGCCACAGAAGTTATGCATTTATTTCTAACCTTCACAATATTAGAAAAGAAACACACTAGTAAATATGTAATTGTTTTAGGGTTCTTAAGACACCATATGTACAAGAGAAATAATCCACATATAACCAACTAATTATAGCCAAAGACAACACCAAAAGGCTTGATGTGATATAAAAGCAAGTGCAAAGATTTTATTGGTCCATTCTAATAGGTGTAGATACTCAATTTTGGCTACTAACATTTTACTCTTCCTTGAGATAAAGTATATTATATTTCAGGAAATTATGCTACTAAGAGTATCTCTTCCGGAGCAACAACTCTTATTTAGAATAATTGTTGCTCAGAACAACTGTTGTTCGAGAACAGTTATGTCCAGAATAGCTATGTTCAAAACAGGGCTTAGTTAGAACAGCTGTCATCCAATGTAGTTGTTATTTGAGAACTACTGTTGATAACGGCTAAAGTTCAGAACAGCTCTTGTTTAGAATAATGGCGTTTCAAGAATAACTATGTTTAGAACAACCATTGCACTAGTTATTCCCATGCATAAAGTTCAAACCACATAATAGGCCTATGTCCCTGCCCATTAAGTTTCAGAAAAGTCCATCATATCTACACATAATGGAGAGGTTTAAGCAGTAATCAATTTCAAACTAGTAAAGTTCAGAACATCTTGAGACCTTGTACATAAAATAGGAGAGACATTTCAACCTCTTACCAACTAGCTCTAGGTGGAGCACCCATCATAAAACCCTAAACCCTAAATTATGAAAAGTATAACATGAAAAAGCATCCATCATAAAGAAACTCGAATTATTTATACACATAAACCAATAACTAATGTGTTCTTCCCGAAGTTGGGGGGACAAAGAACTTGGCCGATAATTTATAAAAACAAGCTTAGTAGAAACATAGCTGCTTTTTAGAACCATATAGAACTAACAGATAAACCACTCACCCCACCATATTGCAGTTGAAACTAGACTGAAGAGCAGTGAGACGGTAAAGGTTATTCAGCACAATAGATGGGTCAGCTCCCCTTTTAAGCTGTGGAGTGAATTAAAAAAATTATTAAGGAAAGGTGTCTTTACCAGCTGGAAATGGAAGGAACTGCACAAAATCCAACATATCATACCTCAATGACCACACGCATTCCAGAGCGATCACTCTCATCACGAATATCATTGATACCCTCTAGAGTCTGTTAAACAAATTAAAAAGATCATATAATAGAACACGTATAATTTGAAGAATATCTACAATGTCAATCCACAATAAATTTATGTTTTGCATAAGTCAAATACACTATATAACAGAATTTTTGCAGTAACAACAAAGATGCTTTATTGAGTTGAATTCCAGAATAAGACACCAAAAAAAACTTAAGGAATAAAAATCAAACTTGACATTATACTATGCTCAATGCTGAACTTTGCAGCTATACTTCTACTTTGAATAATTTATGGAAAAAAGATTGAAGCTGAAGGAATATTAATTTATGCAGTTTTATAAAAGTTGACATGGAATTTCATGTTGGATCTTTCCGCCCCCTTCATTATTGTGGAAATTGTAAATTCCACATCTCTGTTTCTGCTTCTCCAAACTTATTTATACTGTATCTACAAATATTCCATCACAGTTATTTTTTGTCAAAAAACCAACCAATAAAAGTATGGAAGTACAATCCAACACAATTGAAGTACCGTAGCAAAATATAACATTGAGAAGGTAATGGATTACAAACTTGCACCTATGAGACTACTTTCACAAATTAAAGGTAAAATGATAAGTAATTTGGTACAGACACATTATTCTAAGTCGCTTTATATTTGTTCAAAAAGGAAAGGAACACTTATGAACTGAGACATAAAGACCTCTGATTTATGCTTCCAGTAATTGTATAGTATGGACACTTTGAAGCACCTCTAAAGTTAATGTTCTTATAGAAAACAACCTCATGTCCCTACTTGAGCATCTACTTGATGGAACATCTGCACTTGTGCTCAGGGTAGGGACTCAAAACATTTGCAGTGTACTCCAAATTCAAGCTGTGCTAACAAGGTCCAACAACATTGAAACATAGTGCCCATAATGCAATTATTATTTTCTTTAAAATGCTATTTCCCTCAGGCTATTCATTTTGAAAGAAGACGGAGGTATGTTTTTCACTTCATAGCTCTTGTGTCCTTATTTTTACTCAACTTTTGCAGGAGAAATAAAAGTTTTTGAGGGAATACAATAGTAAAAACAAACAATTTGCCATAATTCAAAGAAGAGCAATACTTCTTACACACATATCATGATTTGATGTAAGCATTGAGATTAACATTCTCAAATAAGATGACCATACCTTACTCTCAACAAGTTCAGCAATCTTCTCAACAAGCAAGGATTTGTTTGTCTGATAAGGAACCTGTTCCATTCCCAATATATTACATAAGGAGAGCTTTCAAGCAAGCCATGTACACCATAAGAAAAATTAATATACACAGCTGATGCAATCAAAATAATCACCTCTTTAATAATAACTGCACTTCTCTTGGTCTTAGAGTCAAGCAGTTCAATGTCAGCCTTTCCTCTAACTACAATACGTCCTCGCCCAGTTCGATATGCTGCCAAGATCCTTAACAAAGTAATCAACATTAGAACACTTTATCACATGATATCACATGTAGTTTTATGTTTCCCGAACAAAGCTCTAAAAAATAATACAACACGCAGCAAACAGAGGGAACCAAAAAGAGCTTTGGGCTAGTGTTTTTCTTAAGATAATGAAGGTTTTATATTATCAAATATACAAAAAAAAATCATATATTTAATCGAACTCATCTCGAAAGCACACAACTCACGATAACACCAGTTATGTATTTCATTTACTAGTAATCAAGGCTTCTCAGATTATTTCAAAGAAATGGCAGTGTACACTAATTTCCTAATCCTTTACCAAGTCAATCAACAAGGACTACAGTTCGATGCTTATTGTTAAATCTGTTTAAAGTTCAATTCAAACAACTGCAAAATATTATAAAGTATCAACCAATCTGGTAGTCTTTAGATGGACATTGCAAGAATCACCACTAGTGACCATTAGGATAATATGTAAAATTAACTATTGAAAATTTCACAGGTAGAGATGTTAACCATCCAAGTCAAATCAGTTCAAGTATTGGTCACTTTGAGCCCAGGTCAATCAATTTCAAGTCACTGCTCTTTGGAATCAATCTGGGTCAGAGTTCAGACTGTGGTTAGATTTTCCCACCTTAAGTCTCCTAGGAATCACACTTTATTGTTCCAATAAAGTACATCAAGATCAAGTTTTTAATATTTTTAATTTGTTCGTGCTGGTCAAGTCAGGTTTCAAGCAGTTCATCGAGATTGTTAAGCTTTTCAAATCTCTAAATTTGAACTGGTCTTCAGATTAATTACTTTTAAATGGATATCCCAAAGAGATTTGATTGGTAGGATTAGATTCAATAAGGTGGTGATTCCTAAGATGCTTTAGCTTTTATCTGTGTGCCCTAAACAATAAAGGAGACCTTGGAATTTAGTTACATCCATCCTCTAGCACATGTAATGATCCACCTTCTATGAGCCCTAAACTGAAAATCCTCAGAAAATAGAACAGGACAAGTAAATCCTAGCCATGGACTACCAAGCATAAGACTCACCAAGTAAGACTGGTAGCAATCACAAATCCAATGTTAATGCAACCATTGTAATGACACATAGTTTATGCTAAATTGGCAGTCATTCTACCGTTTCAAACTTGTAAATATTAACTAACGATAACCAGTTATTCCAATTCAACCTATCTGATTCACACCACTCTTACAACGGATGCCATCTATAACAAGAGCAGCAACCCAGTGCCTAACCCCACATTACAGAAATTAAAGCATTTATGCCATCCAACATTTTGGAAACAGTTCACAAAGAAATAGTATTATCCACATCTCAAGATTTTAAACATCCCAAAGCATAGACCATCTACACCAATTTTAACCCAAAACAAGCACCAAGTTATTTAGTAGAGATGTTTCATATGCTTATTCATGCAAAATAAAGGGCTACATGTTTTGTTTCTTTCCCAGTCAGGGGGCTAAAATGTAACTCACCCAAGGTTTCCCATTATCAGCCCTCCAGTTGGAAAGTCAGGTCCAGGCATGTATTCCAACAACTCTTGTAACTGAGACAAGACAATAAGAGAACTGGAAATCAAAAATAGAAACAGAAAAGCCTCCATCAACAATAACGATAATATAGGGTACCAAAGCGTATCATACAGCAATCAAAAGTACAAACAGCTTGACCACCTAGCGGCACAAGAAGATCTAGTTGTGAAGATATTGTCTAACACCCATAAGCTTGGAATAGAATTAATGTTTAATCATACTAATATAGTTCAATTGACAAACTCTCTTTCCAACTATCTACATATCAAACACTATCACAGTTGTCTACATTAATTCTATCATAGACAAACAGCAAAAAGTTTATCCAAATTTGACTACACAAAGCCCAGTTAGCCCATAATAAAGTTGCCAATTGGTTTGATGTGAAGACAAGACAGCTAGCATCTATGTAGAATCAAAGAATATCTTTCATCCATCCTTTTCAGAAACATTTGAATTTCTATTGGCAAATAGCCTTAGCACATACTGATTTCCCAATAGACACCATCATAGCTAACACATGCATGAAATAAAATTATTGGCCACAATATTTCAATAACAACTATAAACAGCTCTGTCTGGCATAATTCAAGATGGAAGCAATAACTTGAACACACTAAATCTTATTGATTAATGTCTAAGAGGGCCAGGCCCAGAAATTAGTTCATTCACAAAACATATAGCAAGAATAAACCAGATTTAGATATAGCATAGCAAGGAGTAGCAACGTGTATACTCAGCATACAAAGCCCAATTTTTTCCTTTTTTGAATAGAATAGAACCATCTTTAACAATTCTCATTGGTAGAAAGACATTTAATCCGTTGCTAATAATAGCTCATCACCCAACCACTAGTCTCTCTGAGCTAACCAACAATCCTTATTGAAATAAGATATTTGAGCTTCCTTCAGCGTGACCATTCAAATCGAATCAAATGAAAAATTTTCGAGTTGACGAATCTTTTTTTATCATCCTAACTCAGTTTGAAATTTTCTCGAACAGAGTCGAGTAAGATGAAATTCGAATCGAATCAAATATATTTTTTTGAGTTAAATTAAAAAAATGACTTTGGGTCCTTGTAGCCACTGTCACTCAGTGTAATCAAATTTGCCCACCGTAATCAAATTTGTTATTAACTTTCATCACCTCATAATTTATTTATTAATCTTTTATATACAGGTTAGTTCTTTTACTTGCTTAGTTATTTCAATTATCTTCTGATTCTTGTCACCATGTATTTTGAATAAAAATTATTTTAAAGATGAAATTGATATCAACAGAAAATTTTAACACGAATATTTTATGGCATCACCAATAATTCAATTTTAACAGAAATTGATAAAGATTCAGCATGATTAAACAATTCGATAATATAAATAGTACAAAATGAGAAATTTAATTCAATAATATAAATAGTAGATATAAATTTGAAAAAAAAATTTGGGGGAAAGCAAGAGAAAAAAGTTTTGGGGGTTTGGGAGAAATAAAATTTTTGAGGGGAAGTAAAAATTTTGGAGGGAAAATAAAAAGAAAAAGGTTTTGGGGTTTGAGGGGAAGTAAATTTTTTTGGGGGAAAGTATAAAGGTTTGAGGGGGGTTTGGGGTGGGAAGGGAAGTAAAAGGATTTGATATTTAGTTTCTTCCAATTAATCGAGTTATTCAAATTTAAAAATTCAACTCGATTCGAACTCGAAATTCGAAAAAATTCGAGTTGATTTGATTAACTCGATTCAAATAATTTGAAATTCGAACTTTTTTTCAATTTTTTTGAATCGAATCGAATTTTGCTCACCCCTACTTCCAAGATGTTAAACAAGCACATCATAATAGGATATTCCTACAAGCAAGTGTAACTAATGCCCCACAAATTTCATTTTATGTGTAACTAATAGCAGTCAAAAACTGAAAGTCCCAACATGCAAAACAAAAATAAGTTCTCAATTTCTACCATTTCAGCGAGAGAATTTGAAACTCACTGAGGCCTCTGGATTACGAATTAATGCACAGAGCACATCTACCAACTCTCCGAGATTGTGAGGAGGAATGTTAGTTGCCATGCCAACCTGAAATTATTCACACAACTGTTAAATGGAAAATGTCAAAATTATGATAAACAGTAGCTGCAGTTGAGAAGAAATAGGCATAAAGCACATGTATGTCCAGGTGTGTGTCGATGTATTCATATAAAGATTAGTCCCTGATTTTTTAATAATAAGAAGAATAAAGACAAACGCACCGCAATCCCAGAGGACCCATTCAGCAACAATGTTGGTAGTCTAGCAGGCAGAAGTGATGGTTCTTTTTGTGAATTATCAAAGTTCGGAACAAAATCAACCTGCAATAAAATTAACGATTGAATATAATAGTTACAAGTTTAGTATCCCAACTTTAAATAACAATGGCTAGAATTAAAAGCCAAAACTTTCCGTATCTTGTTCCAGATCTGCCAGAAGAATTGCTTCTGTGAGTGCCTGCAGGGAAAAAATTGAAGCAACTGAAAACAGAATGCAAGACTTATGGAATCAAGAATATGAATAATCAATATGGCATCCAGGGTTTCACACTTCTGGCAATAGAGACTGCAATTAAACTTTAACACTCTATCCAATAAGCTAAAAAAGAAACTAAGTCATAACTATTAACTACTCATTCTTCTCACAAATATTAACGAGAAAAAGCAAAGAAATGGAATAATGGCATGCACATCAGTATTCTTCATAAACTGCAAACAAATATATATACGTTAACCTTGCACTCAAGGGAACAGGTTCACCAAACCTCAATACCTTCTACCCTGCAACCCCTCCCCTTCCCCGAGGCCAATAAAAAAATAAATGCAGAACAATGTGGGAGTAAAACTTATATTAGTATAAAGATATAAACACTATTAGATCCTTTACCTCTTTTGACTTTTTAACAACTTATCCATTGTTAATTCAACAATGAGAGAGTAGAACTTTAACAATTGAATATTTGAGATAAAATGCATCTATTTTATTCATGTACTATAAGATAGAATCAACTTGAAATTAACATCCACAAAAATATGAACTGTTTGAATCTAGCATATGAACTGTTTGAATCTAGTGGTTGATTTGATAAAAGATTAGCAGTACAAAGAATTACAAAAAAGGGTTCAATGTAATACCAGTGAACTTCATGTCAACAACTCTCCTGGACATGTACTAGCATATCAGAAGCACTGCTAAAGAAGCGGGATGAACTAATTGTGATTAGAATAGACTTGCAATACTTTTTTTTTTTTTTTCAATCCAAGCCCCTCATCCACATTCTTTGTATGTACCAAGAAAGCTATATTTCATGGGTAGCCTATAGAATCATTTTTTTGAACAATTTATTATGTTTGGCTTAATAAAAATGGAGTAGAAATTGATAAGACCAAAATCATAATTTTTCTATAATATAAGGGAAACGATTCTTCAGGAAAGAACCTGCACAACATAATCTCTTCAACTTTCCAACGCATCCATAAAACATAAAAATTTGACTCACTTCTCAACAAATGCAAAAGGTTTACACACATCAATGCACATATCCTGGAACCAATCAACTCATTAAATAACATATATGCAATGGGTAATAAAGCATGAAATAAGTAGACCAATATACCACTGAAGCAATTTTCTTATTAATGATTAAAAACTTTCAAATTGGTATGTACATATAAAACAATGTCAATGATGCCAAACCATAGACTGTACACTAATATGTCAATCACCAGCTTATTTTTCTCAAACAAAATAAGTGAGGGCCATTTTAGCGTAAATAATTGGAACTGAATGCATAAAGTGGAATGTAAATTACTCTTGCATATTTTAATATTATTAACAATTCCATTGATTATATACTATGTGGCAACAAATTTGAAACAAAGGGATTATACAAGTATCAAAGTCCAACTAACATTATAAAAAAGCTGTTTCTTGACTTCCAATTCATTTTCTTTAATTTAATTCTCAAATTAACAAGACTCACTAAGAGAGTAGAATCAAGCAAAAATATAGGCTCCATTTGGATGGTACTTCGCTTTTTGCAGTAGGAAAGAGCAAAAGCACCAATGAAATAGAGCCTTAGAGTCCCAAAATTATGTTTAAGAGGCGCAAAACTTAAAGCATACTTCAAGTCTGCACTCAGTGTAACGCATGGCAGCAGGAGGATCAGCATCAATTGAACCAAAATTTCCATGTCCTTGGATAAGCGGGAACCTCAATGAAAAATCCTGAATGAAAGATAACAAACTGTTAAATAAATCACAGGAAAAGAGAAGCTAAAAATAAAAAGAAAGTAAATTCACAGTTACCTGTGCCATCCGCACCATGGAATCATATACTGCATTATCCCCATGAGGATGAAACTTACCGAGGACCTGAGATAGAGGCATAAGAAATAGAAACAGTTAAATAATGCAGATATTTCAAAAAGAACTTGCTAGCTGAAAATGGATGGAGAAAGCACCCAGCATTTTTGCTAAAAAAAACATAAGTACACTGCGAAATGTGTTACCTCACCAACAACTCTAGCACATTTCTTGAATGGTTTTCTAGACGAAAGACCTAATTCATGCATTGCGTACCTGTTGCGGTGGAATCAAATGCCATATGTTAATGAATATTCTTGAAATAAAAACATTATTATGGGTATAAAGCACAGACCAAAAGACACACAGGATTCGAAATAGATAAATAAATAGACAAGACCGGTTCATTTTTGGACGTTTTCCAAAAAAGAAATCAATTCAAAATGAGTATCAAAAACTAGATAGATACTAAAAAACGAATAAAATCTTAAATTACTTACAGGATTCTCCTATGCACCGGCTTCAAACCATCTCTAACATCGGGCAAAGCCCGTCCAAGCAACACGGATAATGCGTAAGCCATATATGAGTCCATAGCCTCCTTGTGAAGCTCGAAGGGAAGAACCCGCCCATCTCGGCCATCGCCGGTTCCATCTTTGACAACGGCCATCAAGCTTCCATTTCCTGGTCCACTGTCGTCCTCCTGCCCCCCGCCGCGCCTTGCTTTGACGGGATGGTGTACGGTACGACGAGAAGGGGACGATGAGAGGAAACGGAGGTGGGAGACATTACGACGGAGGGCGGAGGCGCGAGAAGGGGCGAGGAAGAGGTTGTGGCGTAGGAAAGAAGAGACGCGGAGTGTAGCGGAGAGAGACATTGAAGGTGAGATTGAGGGAGTGGGAGAAGAAGATAAGGAATTCATTCATGCCATTGAAAGTGAAGAAGCAATTTTGTGTGGGGGTTTAGGAGGGATTGTAAAACCCTAGAAGAGTGACAAACTTGCTGTGGCGCCAATTCGTTTGGATTAATGGGCTTCTCATTTTTCCTTTTTCTATTTTCCATTAACAATAGTAAATGATTTTTAATTTGAATTGATAATTTTCTTTTAAATAAATTAATTATATTTACCTTTTACTTCTATTTATTATTTCATATATGTTTATCAAATTTGTCGCATTTTGCTATTAGTTAAATATAAAATAAAATAATTAGCATATATATGATATAATAATATTATAGTAATTAAATTTTTCTTATGCATATATTGCAGGGACTTAAAACTAATATTAATACTTTATTTAGTTATTAATGTAATAACATGATGAAAAATTTATTTAATACATATGTATTATAATAGTTAGACAAACAATGAAGGTAGAATGACTTGTTTAGCCCTTTAACTTTAAAAAATTTATTTTAGCCCTCTATTTTTTTAATTTTAACCTTTAAACTTTAATTATTTGTCAAATCATTGATAGAAAAGTTATATTGTTAACTAATACACACATAGATTACCATGTAAATATCACATGTTAACAATTAATTAATTTTTAAAGTTAAAAATTTAAAAATTTAAAACAAATTATTAAAATTATTAAAAGATATATAAAAATAATTTTAATTTTTTAAAAATTAAATAATTGCTAACACGGCATATACCTAGATTGCCACATCAGTAAAAGTTAAAAATTTTAATTTTTATCCATTTTGAGTGCAAATTCAAAGGATAAAATAAGTGAAAAAATAAATGAATGGTTAAAATAATTTTTTTTTAAGTTGAGAGTCAAATAAATCATTATAACTACAATGAATAATAGTCTGTATAAACTTAAACTTAAAATTAGAAAAATAAATTTAATTTATTACTAACTCATATACGGTGAAAAAATAATACTCCCATCACCTAACGTAGATCATCCATGTAAGACATTTTCCTCTTTGGCTAAAATTTTTTTATTTTCATATTAATTTGTCTTAAAACCAATTCAAAAGTTAAATTATTTCGTAGTCCAGCTCTTTGACCCCAGTTTTATGGAGGAAGAACTTTGATCTACCGTTAATTATTTAGATTTTTCTTTTTCTTTTTTTTTTTTGGGGGGGGGGGGTTAAAAGTATATAAAATGATACTTTGAGGTGACTATTAAGGGATGGAATATTAGTTGCCAAAAACAAGTGATCTCCATGATAAAAAGAAAATCAAGTGGAAATATTCATTTCATGTTGATACAACAAACAAGCCAATCCAGTATGTTTTAGCCTAGAAAGCATAGTGACATGCACCCCACACCTTATTTTAGCTTCCATGTTAAAGGGAAGTATACATACTCTACAATCCATGTAAACTGCATTAAGTTTACCATTCAATGAATCAAACTGGGGAACAGATTAAGCTGCAGCAACAGCTTCCGTGGGCTTTGCCTCGGGTTCTGCTGGTTTCGCCTCAGTTTCCGCAGGCTTCACCTCGGTTTCGGCTGGCTTCACCTCGGTTTCGGCCAGAGCTTCTGCTTCCCAAAAGGCAGTCTTCTTTCCGGTCTTTGACACTGTCTGCAGCACAGCATCAGGCTGGACGTTGCCCTTCACAGTCACTTTCTGTTGCTCCAAATCTACTTCATATGATTCCACACCTGAAAAGTGTATCATAACAGTTAACTAAATCAAACCAGAAAAAAGAAATTACAGCAACATTGTTAAGACAAATAATTTTATTATAGATTCTGATTAACACAATAACTAGAACTACCCATAATCACTCTCTAACGCATAAATATAAATAGAAAAATAATGAGCTTCAACACACTTGAACCTACATCCTCTTGTGTTGTTAACAATGAACATGCTAATAGAACTAAGATTCAATCAGCAGATATAATTTTTAAATGAAGTTATCTATGCAAGGACACTTTATTTGCTAATAGAAAGATTCATCTATCTGATATCTATATAAAGAACTTTTTATTAGTGATTTTATTATTCTGTTTGGAGTGTTTAGACATGTATTGTATACTGTAGGCATATTAAAGCTTGCGAAAAATGTTCTACATCCCTCAAGTCCTTATTTACTTCATATCTAATCAAGTTAACTAATCATGGGTGTAATGATAAATGATTTGCGTTTCCTTCGAAAGTAAAGTACAGACCTAGACAACCCTTCCCCTCCCCTACCCTATTGACTTGAAAAAGAAAATACTACCTAGGTGAGTCGTCCCATAAATATGAAAGATAATTTTAGATGAGATATAGTAATATGGCTTTAAAACTTTGAGTTAAAGATAATTTTAGAGGAGCAAAGTGATAATTGAAAATGCAAGGGTTAGAACAGACCTTCCATTTTCCCCAGAACTCTCTTCACGGCTCCAACACATCCTTGGCATGACATGCCAACCTTGAGCACAACAGTCTGCAATGAACCAATGAACTCCTTGTTAATTAACAACGCTGATCCACAACAAAATTAGATCGGATTTAGGGAAATCTAAACATGTCAATGTTCATCTCCAAAGAATCGACACAAGATGATCACTCAAATTCTTTTTCTTTTTTTATTAAAAAAGAAATTTGGTAATCATTTTCCTTTAAATATTTGAAACCAAAACAACCAAAATTCGATATAATTGTAGGAACTTGGAATTGAACCCTAGCAAAGTCAAAAGGGAAACAACAAAGATCAATCAAAAGATTAATTCACAGAAACAAGAAGAATTTTGACCCAGAAAACATTCCAAACATATATAAATAAACAGAAATCTTTAAAGATGGAGCCAAGAAGAAGTAACCTGAGACATGGCTTTTGTTTTGCTATGGGAAAAGAGAAAAAAATTCTGAGGGAAGAGGAAGAAGAGGATATTGATTGGCGTTAGTATGAAGCAGAGGTGGTGGAAAGAATCGAAATTTATAGAAGAATCATTGGTAGTGGCCTTCTACGTCAGGTCCAAACCACGCGCTTAATTTTCTTCTTGCCGTTAATTAATAGGGTGGAAAATACATAATAGGCATTCATGTTAAAAAAAAAAATCTTGGGTATTTATGTATAGGATTTGCTGCTCTGGATCCACCCTCGAATCAATAATGTTTAGGTGATAAAAGGATAATTTTGCTGTCTTCTTCTTCTTATATTTGATTCTACTTGGAATGCTAAGGGTTGATAAATCACTAATCTTACAAGTATAAAATTTAATCAATAGGACCACACGTCTGACATGGATAAGATAATTATCGTTCATACATCACATATATCAGTTCCCCATATATGACAACTTATATCTACGAAGACCAGGCATTAATAGGTCGACTAAATTCTTGTAACACCCCTAACCCGTATCCGTCACCGGAACAAAGTTACGGAGTATTACTGGAGTTGACAGAACATTTACAAATAATTCAAGTCAAACACTATTCATTTTCCGAGATTAATCATAACGTCTCTTCTATGGACCCTTGAGGCCTAAAATGAGCATTAAAATCAAATCGAAAACTCAGAGAATTTTTCGTGAAATTTCAAATTTTTTCTTATTTACAGGGGTCACACACCCATATGGGTAGGTCGTGTAGCTCACACGGCCAAGTGACACACCCATGTCCTAGGCCATGTGATATATGAAATAGGTCACACGACCGTGTCCCCAGCCCATGTAACTCTTTGACTTGTGACACACGGCCAACCACACGTCCATGTGTTAGGCCGTCTGCAAAGTGCAAGGATCACACAGTCAAGTCACATGCCTGTGTGCCAGGCCGTGTGCATAAACCTGGGCATTTTGTTTCTAAATTTTAAGTTGCAAGGGACACAAGATCGGACTACATGCCCATGTGCCAAGCCGTGTGTCACACATGGCTGAGACACACGCTCGTGTCTCTGCCCGTATGGATGAAAATAAGCCATTTTTAAGGCCATTTTTCTCACCTTTTATACAATCATCCTGCACACAACACTCTCATATACCAATATAGCCCAACCAAGCAACCAATTCAAGCTAAAACATGCATTAAATATGATATAACATCACAAACACATCAATTTCTAATACATACATACACATTTAAGTCTGGCACCCCAATTCAAACTATTTCATTATCAAATCAACCCTTTACATGCCATATAAACAAAAGATGTATAACAAAATCTAGTAGATCAATCTGGATAGTGTGACCCGATGTGTTGATCCGATCCTCCTAACTCACGTCAATCTACAAGGAATATTAATTACACAAAAGTAAGCTTTAGAAGTTTAGTAAGTTCATAGGCTGTAAAGATAAGTCTTACCGAGCATATTAAAATAAACATTAAATAAGCATTTCACTAACATTGCCTGCCATTCACAATATCAAATGATAAATTCACTTGATTGAGCTCAATATCAATAACTATTTAAATATTACCACTTTAATCCATATAACACTTACCAACATTTGTCAAATAGTAAACGTCTTATAAAAATTGAGTACATCGTTAACTTGATGCCATAGTCCAACTATGGTCTTACACACTTATTTCCATTTCCCTGCCATGATTTTACACTCGAATTGTCATAATCCTATTATGGTCTTATTATCATCATGATGCCATAGCCCAGCTATGGTCTTACACATGCACACATATACTGCCATCGTCCAACCATGGTCTTACATTCATGATGCCATAACCCAGTTATGGTCTTTTCACTGAAATGCAATAGCCTAACTATAGACTTACATTTAACACTTTGTCATGGTCCAACCATGGTCTTATCTGTCAATTTATCACTGATCACGGAAAGATCGTACTCAATTCCTGCGTTCTACTCAATTTGAACTTTTGATCCGCTTTTCGTATTTTTACAATATTCATAATTCAATAACAAAGTATAAAATAACATATTATACCATTCCTAAATTAAAAATTAAACATGAAAATTCAACCCGATAAACTTACCTGAGCCAATCTATAGAATTTGTAGAAATTCAGGGACTAGTCTGAAATTTTCTCTTTTTCACTTTTATCTTTGATTTATTGATATGTAGCAAAAATATGAAAAACAAGCTTAGAAGAACTGTTCTATAACGCCCCGAATTTTGGGCCTAGAAGTTTTGGGTTTTGAGCATAGGGGCAGTGAGGTGGTGGCACTTAAGTGATTAGTTGTGCGCTTTGGTAACAGAATGGGCCAGCTAGTCTGGTAGATAAGTGGAGTGTTAATGTACCTTGAGGTTCTAGGTTCAAGTCTTAGGGTACGCTTTTTAGAGAACCTTTTCATTTTTGATTCATTCCTTTTTAGGTAATAATTATAAGTAATTATAATTATTAAATTTTGTGTTAAGAAATTAAATTATTGTGATTGTTTTTATTTCTATTTCTATTTTGGCTATTTTTGGACGTTCATCTCTGCTCTTCTCCTCTCCTTCCTCCTTTCTTTTTAGGGAATCTTCGGTTCTGACTTGGGGTTTCAGAATTTTCGCTCATCTACCACCATCTCAGATCGCAATAAATAGGTGTGGGATTCGAAACTGATATTCTACTTTCTGTTTTTATTTCCTTTCCTACTTCAATCGATTGTATCTTGATTCGTGAGTCCCTTTCCCTACGGCTTTTTGCGTTAATCTTTCATTTCTGAGCCTTTAGATGATAGGAGTGCTGTGAAATCACTCATTTTCGATAGGGTGAGGTTTTAGGATCATTTCAGTGGCGAAAATAGCGAAATCGAGACTGACTCGAGGTGGTTTTATGGCCTCCTCGAAGACCACATGGGCGTACACGACCGTGTGGATTTGGGAAATTAGGGTTCCAGGCCAAATTGGGTGCCACGAGTCCTGGCCACTCGGCCGTGTGACTGATTTGGGGATTTTAGGGTTCTCACATTGGCGTGTGTTTTGGGACACACGACCTTGTAGTTGATTTGGAGACTAGAGATTCTACACGGGCGTGTGTTATGGGACACACGGTCGTGTCTGATTGCCACACGAGCGTGTGACACCTTCACACGGCCGTGTCTGCTCTGCTTCTGAAATTAGTGGATTTGGACAGTAAGTTACAAGGCCTACTCCCATGGCCGTGCCTCTACACCAAACGGGTGTGTGTCTACGTCATATGGCCATATACTACTCCTTACACGAGTGTTTGGACCCCCACATAGCCTGGACTGCTCCACAAGGCTGGAGCACATGGGCGTGTGGCCCTAACTCGCCAAATACTACATTTACGTTAACTTGATCTGAAATGCAAATCGATTTGTTCCAACCTCTCGACTAAGATTATTTAAGGTGATTACGACTCTGTTCTGACCTCGATTTATGTACTATTTGTGATTGAAGTGTGACATGTTAGGTACCGAATCTGAGTGCACAAGTGTGCATGCTTCTGTAACTGATTGACTGATTGCAAGCGATTGTTTCTAAATTTCTGTCTGAAATTGTGTTCTGAACTGGTGCATCGGCATTCATACATTTGCATACATTCATCTGCATAAACCTTTTTGGGTGGGATTTTGAAAACAATGGAGATTTACGATTTGGCAATTTAGCTGCATTCTACAGTCCCAATTCCCAGAGAGTCGTGGATGATTCGATCAGATCTTCGAATTTTCGCCTTTACCGTGATCAGATGAATCGATCGCCAAGATCGCTACGTATTGTTATTATCGATCCGCGCTTTCTGCAACCCATCAGTATAGCGGCTTACCGCATTGCACCGTACTGCATGTATGTTAGTTACACTACGTACCTTTATCTGATCTGGCAGAACATACTGCACGACTGTACCACGGTTCACCACATTGCACGGTACAGCTTATAGCTAGCTTTGCTGTGTAATATATGTGACTAGCAGTCTATCTGCATTCTGATAGCCCTAATTCCCAGAGGGTCGAGGGCGATCCTAATTCCCTGAAGGTCGTGGACAATGTAAATGATCATCACTGTCGAGCAAACTGGGATGACATCATATGGATGGGTGATTATATCCCCATAGGGGGTATAAGGTTGGATGGGGTTTTCAAGGTCCTAATTGGAGTGCAGGGATGGGTGGACCGATTATATCCCCACATGAGGTGTAAGGTTGGACGGAGATGGTGTGTTGTTTGGATTGGTGGGTTGTTTTATAACTTATTCACACTTATATACATCTGACTAAATTTGTTTGATTGAATGTTATCGTTACTATGTGACTGCAATGTCTTGTTAATCTGATTGACTGAACGCGTGTGTGATAGAGTGTATTTGACTATTTGCTTGAAAGGCACACGTGCCTAATAGTAATCTGTGTATTTGACTGATACTGTACTAAGTTAGGCTTAAGCCTCAAACTGAGACTGATCCGACTCTGAAAAGGGCGTAAGCCCGGATAGTGATTGTTGAAAACTACCGTTACTGTGTTAGACAGAGCCATATGACTATAAAGTTACATATGGTCTGTATTTGATTTAGTCGGTTTATAAGTATGTTCTATTTTTTGAACTGCTTCTAGTTTTCTAGTTTTTCTCACTATTGAATATCTATTTGATCTCACACTGAGCTCGAGTAGCTCACCCTTTCTTTTGTTTCTCCTTTCAGGTACAGTTCTGGATTCTGGACACTGGACTCAGAACGCGGAGGTCTCGGACAGTCTTGGTGGATAAACTATGGTTTTCTTTTTAAATTTTAGTTTTATTCATTATTCGCTTAAAGTTTAAATTGTAAGGATTTATAGTGTTGTGGTACAATTTTGAGTTGTGTTTATATTCGTATAATCTGAACTGGTTTTACATTAAACTTTATTTTAAGATTTGTACTGATTTGTTAATAAATGTTTTAAATGATTTGGTTTGATAAGATAAACTATTTTGCAAATTTTTCTTTCCTACGATCACTTTGGCGATCAATGTAGCATTCCGAATTCGGTCTAAACTTCTAGGCCGGGTTGGGGGTGTTACATCTTTAATGGTTGTTTTTGGCTGGAGAAATATGAAGCATTGTCTAGATTTTCAATTTAGTCTCTTATTTTATTTTTACTTAAATTTTTAAATGACCATTTTACCCCTAAATTACCAAATGCCATGATTTTTCTCTGCACATGCCGTCCAGCCCAAATAATTTAGGCTCAATTGCCCTTTAAGTCCTCTCATATTTATCACTTGAGTAACTTAATCATTTTAGCAAGTTTTGCACCTTTTTCAATTTAGTCCTTTTTAATTAATTAACTATCAAAACGTTAAAATTTCCTAATAAAAATTTAATACTGACTCACTAACACACCGTAAATATTTATAAAAATATTACGGCTCGGTTTATGAAATGGAGGTCTCGGTACCTCATTTTTATCCCATTTTAGCTAATAAATCATTTTAAACCACAAAATTCACTAATTTAAAAATATTTCAAAATCACACTTGACTCATAAATATTAATTTATTAATTTTTAAACTCATTCGTCAGTTAGTGATCTCGAATCACTATTTCCGACACCACTAAAAATTAGGCTGTTACAATTCTAGCGAGTCCAAAATCAATATATGAGGGATACGTGGCTCCTTTAGAACTATTAAAAACAACCCTTTAAAAGCTTACTAACATTGAAAAAAGAAGCCAATACAATCTTTCCTGTATAACTATCAACTATCTCTCTCTCTCTCTCTTTCTCCTCTTCATTCCTCAATTAGTACCCACATTCTGATTATCTCATTCTTCTTACGGCTCTTCACCATCGAGTGAACGGTCGTAGATTACCTTATTAGGAACTTAGCTTTTCAAAATTTTCCACCTTTTCAAGTCACATACTTATTAAAGTACTTTGCCTTCATATGTACTTAGCTTTTCAAAGCTTTCAACATTCTTTGGTTAGGTACTTCTTAAAATACATTATCTTTTCAAGCACTTATCTTTTCAAAACTTTCAACCTTCTTGAGTTGCATACTTCTTAAAGTACTTTACCTTCTCGGGCACTTAGTTTTTCAAACCTTTCATCCTTTTCAGGTTGCATGTTTCTTAAAGTACTTCACCTTCTCAGACACCTAACTTTTCAAAGTTTTCAACCTTATCAAGTTGTGAACTTCTTAAAGTACTTTGCCTTATTAGGGTATTAGCTTTTCAAAACTTTCAACCTTCTTAGTTTCCATACGTTTTAAAGTACCTTGCCTTTACAAGCACTTAACATTTTCAAATGTCCTTAATCACATTGGAAACCTAACTTGTTGCATGATTTTCCATGTTTTTACATTACTACTCTAACCCCTTCTCTTGCTTTAAAATTTTTCTCACATTAACAACAAGCTCGAGTTGCAAGAAAACCTTGAAGATTTCCACTTTGCAGCTTTGTGCCTCCTCTATCCACTTTGTTACTTCAGTAGCACTCTTGTCAAAGGATACCCAAAGGGTCCTTTTATTTAACTTTAAAGCTTCTTTTCCTTTATGAGAGCGCTAATTTGGCCGAGGTCATGCCATAAGCAGTTGTACACCTTATTTACCATCAAGCTTAATTCCTCAAGATGGATAAATAGGACCCATCAAACTTACTAGTGTCATTTATCTCACTCATTGCCTATTACTCTAGAGTATAGCATGATAACAGATGAACTATACTATCCTTCCCTATAATGATCCAAAATTTTTTTGTGTAAAAAAAATTAATTTTGTGTCGAATTTGGTAATCTAAGTCATTCTGGCTTGGAGTAGTGGAAATATCAACTTCTATAGCCCTTTTTTTTGTTTAAGTATTGGACCCTAAATCATCCAACAATGCCGAGATCTTGGCCAATGAAACCCACAAAATGTGATTTCTACAAAAGAATACAATGAAGATGACTATATCAATTTGTAATCTACATATTACAATCTCCAATCCTTAAGGATCCCTTAACAGTAACAACAGTTGAAGAACTCACACCTTTTACTAGTGTGGTATATGTCAACTTCTGTTACACATAATTATTATTTTCCTAGTATAAGTCATAATATCCATCATTGAAAGAACACTTTTAAGAACACTAGCTTAAAATTAACAAGCCTCTTCATTTTGGGGGATGGCAATAGAAACAACAGAAGCTACTAAACTAATCACTTTATGCTTCTTCGAGATCTTTAGAAGGCCAGGGTCAACCACCTTGCAACGACCTAATTTTCATCAGTGTTAAAAACTTGATTCAAGGTTTTATTCTTAAAAATGAGTAGTTTAAAATCTCAAATTGAGAAGTTAGTAAGTAGAATGTGATATTAACAAATAGAATCGAACAGTAATTAAATAAAGGAGTTAATTGAGGTTTTGTGCATGTCATTGTTTGATAATTGTTTCATGTCCTTGAAAGTAATTAAACCAAGTTTAAAATAAGTTATATGCTCGAGATGGTCAAAGCCATTGTTAGCCACTAAGTTTAGTAAGGATTAATAAAGACCATTGATTGAAAATAAATTAGTTTAAGTAATTATGACTAATGGATAAAAGATGGTGGGATGAAAGAGAAAATCATCTTCCTCCCTTAGCATTGCTTTCCATAGCTATTGAAAAAGAAAGAAAACTCAAAGCTTTCTTATTCACATTCGGCCAACAAATTGATAAGGTAAATATGTGTATTTTTGTTGGATTTTTGTGAATTCATAATCATCTCAAACTAGCATGTCTTACCCATGTGTTAGAATTCCAAATTATTAAGTTAAATTCAAGTTACCATTAAAATGATTTGGTGAAACTAAGCTTGATTTTGTTGAGATTTTGAAGTATGAGTTTTGAATATGTTAGGACTAAGTTAAAAAGTAGTCAAAAATGTTAGAATTGATTAGAAAATTCAACTAAGATATGTAGTTGATTTACAAAATTAGGGATCAAATTGAATACATTGAAATTTGTTAGAAAATTATGTCATGAATTGAAAGCTAGAGGTCCCTAGTAAAGAAATATGAAATCGATTTTCAATCTAATAAAGTAAATAAAAAAATTATAAGCATTTCAGATGTTAAGGCTTATAAAGACTAAAATGAATAAAATGCATCTATGTTTATATTGAGTTGAATTATGTTTGAACTATGTGATTAATGAGTTTTTGCATTCAGATTTAATTTTATAGCCAAAGACGATGTAGAACCATCTCAAGATAAAGGGAAAGCCAAAGTTGTTGACGAAAGTTGTTTCTGGTTTGTGCTACTATAATTCATTTTCAATAAATTGTTCATAAATTAGCTAGTTGTATAAATAAATATGAGATAAAACTTTATGTAATCATATCTATCCCAATTTTATGAAATGATTAGATATTGAAGTTGCTGAATCAAAGTATGAATAATTGACTTATGCTATAAATGCTTTAAAATATATATGATTAATGTATATAAATATTAAGATGTTGATACTATGATGATATTCATTACAATGATGATTATGATGTCAATGCCCCATAAAAGATGTTAAGCGTTGTCCAAGTATAGTTGGCTGTCATAGAGTCACTGTTATCAATGGTTTATTAGCCTCAATTCTCATAGGGTTGTGGATAAATACTAAAAGTCATCATTGTCGAGTAACCCAAGATGACAAAATAAAAAAGTTCAGACAAACACTAAAAGTCATCATTGTTGAGTAACCCGGGATGATAGAATAAAATAGTATCAATTCCTAAAAGGTTGTGGACTTACTTGTTATATAGATCCAAGTATTTGTTCTAATGTCTATCGTCGGTTGATAAGGGTCAGAAAGTGTAAGTAATGAAAAAGACATTGAGTAGTAAGTTGAATCATTGAGTATGTAATGATATAAAATTATGAAATATTGAGACAAGTATTGAATTACAAAGTTTGGGAATGACATGATTCTTAATTTTGTGATAAATTAAAACAAGTAGATAATGTTATATTTATATATTTTCTTTAATTTAGTTTTAATATATTGAACTTGAATTATATTAGCACCACTGAGTATTCAATATTCAGTGTATGATTATGTTTATATTTGTGCACAGGTCTTGGACAAGGATTTTCGTAAATTGAAAGTGTTCAAGCATCTATTCTCAACAACCTAGGTCTAGAATAATTTTGCTACCTCTTTTGTATGTATTTATGTGTTTGTGTTGAAATGATAGGTACCTAGGTTGTTTTGGGCATGATGTTTAAGTTACCATTTTGGTATATATGATACTTGGTATATAACATTTTAACAAGGTGAATTTCAGTCTTTGATTAATAGATAATTATGATAGATTATATGTGTTTGAATATGTGAACTAGTTGGTTAGATATTGATGCATTGATGGTTAAGATTTGATGATGTTTAGTTGTGCTTGTATGTGTTAAATTGATAATCTTACATTCAGTTAATGTTTAGGTATGTTCAAGGTATATTTTAGTATGGTTTCAACACTTAAAAATGTACATTTAGGGTCAATTTTCCATTAAGTCTTGAGATAGTATGAACGTGTCTCGAGACCATAATAATAAAATTTATCTTATTCCTATCGATACATGTTTCAATTAACCAATCTAATGGATGTACCATATTGACCTATTAGCAGTATTGATGTTCAAATTTCCACTAAATTCATAACATATGACTATGTTAACATATCATTTTCGAATCGAATTGATTGATTCATCATGTTTTCACATCGACCTTTAAGCTCATATATCTGGTTTGCATGATCTATTACATACTGTCAATATTTGTATTTCGTAACTCATCTTCTATCACCAATTCAAAATATCAATCCATTTCATTTACCATATCAATTTTACATTTTATACCTCTATTAACCTAACTCGAATTAGGATACACAAATCCCATCCAACATACCAATTTGGCACCCAATGCCTCATCAGAACCTCCAAAGTAAATAGATTGCGCCCAAAGCTCATCAGTATAACCAAAATAAATATTCTATACATCACTCATTGGAACGTTCAAAGGAAAATGTGCCCAACGTTCATCAACATATAGTTGAAGTAACTCGTACTCAATTTATCTTGTGGCATGTCAACTATATCCGACTCTACTCAAATAGTTAATAGTGTAATCAATTTTTCGTTTTCATTATATAGTTCAATTCACATTATATCATTCTCAATTCATCATCAATTTCCCTATTTCAACATATCATATAACATGCTTCAATCCAATTCCATATCTAACAACATATATCAATTAATTCATGTAGGCTTTAATCTATTCAATTTAATCCACTATCTCGATATTCAATCTCAAACATAGTAATTCAATTCAAATAATCATTGTTAGCTCACCTAAATGTCATATTATGCAAAATATCACAAATATGCAACAATTAAATTGATCTCGAATCATAAAAATACAAATTGAAAACTCGCGTCACTTTGTGTCGGCTCTCACCTTTCCTTTCCCTATTGATAGCCTCACATTGTCCTTAACTACGATTAATAATTCAACAGTAACACAATATCAAATTCCATATCAAATCACATTCAAATTCAAAGTCACACATATTTTGCAGTTTATTTAATTTAGTCCCTAAACCTAAGACAGGCATAATTTTCAATCTAGAGCTTTGGATTAAAATATGATTTCACATATAATGATTAGGGACCTCCTAATTTCTATTCCTACCAAAATTTCATGATAATTTTTCATTTTATTCAATTTGGTCTCTAATGTTCGAAATTGATAATTAAGCTTTACAATTTAGTCATTTTCTTAAACTATGTTTAATTTCTATCTATTTTACATTTAATTCTTCAAGAAATTTGTTGGGAAATGTGCCCATATTGTAGTAAACACATAATTGTCTTCTATGTATTTGAATGATGGATAAATAAATAAATTTAATTTCACATTTCACTATTATATCTTTTGTATTTCTATCTTTCATGTTTTGCATACATAGCGAAATTGATATAAGGAAATATTAGCTCATTGATTGTCTAAGTTCAAACTGATGATAAGTGACATTATAAGAATGTTTATATTTCGAGAAAGATAACTTACTTCAGTAGATAATCTAAACAAGGCAGTAATCCCATAAAAGAATTAAAGTGAGCATTTGATTCAAATATATAGAAGGACTATTACATCGTATACAATTTCAATTAGGGAGATGACTAGTCTTGGCTATTGGAGTAATTGACTCCATAGGTAGAGACATAGTTCTAAATGTGTTTGTGAATTAATTCACTTGTGATGTTCATGGTGTGACTAACCTAAATCCTGAGTTAGACATTAACCATGTGTATGTAACTCATGTGCTTTGATATAAATGGAGGCTTATGCTCTAAAAATGATCGAGCCAATAGCCAGTATGTTGGGTACATAACTTGTGTATGACATGACTTTACTAGCAACAATAGAATTCATAGCTCGATTAAAGAGTTAACGATATCCTCTTATTAACACTGTGTGGATTGATAAATATGAAACATGATCACGGGTTGCTTGTTCTTAAAAGAACATTTTATCACAATCATTAGTTGATAGTGATCATATTAATCATTAAAAAGACACAATATTAACAATGGAATAAAATAGGATTGTATTGAGTGAATGAATTTAACTCAAAGAAATTGAAGATATCATATAAGGGTAACACACACATGGCAAGGTCATTGGGTAAAGCAGTTGGATGAATTACTTTCGTAAAGAGTATAAAATAAGGAGTTTTCAATCATGGTACTTCTTGTGGATTGACTCCATGATTAAGTAAACTTACGAATTATTGTAATGATGCTTTTAGACATAATTGCAATTACTCGAGCCTAATTGTATATGTTCGATTGGTCTCTCCACTAGCTCAAAAAAAATTTGATCGGACTGTATTTGAATCAAAAGAAAATTCTACAATTTTGGAAATAATTTAATTGATTCGATTTATTCGATGTGGAATTAAATTTGACAGTTGTGAGAAGTGTTCAACTAGAAAATTTGATTAAAGAATTTTCTTGAAAAATTATTTTAGAAAATCCTAGTGATTTTTGATAAAATTAATTTTAATTAGGTAAAATAAAATTAGTCAAATTAATTAAAATAAATATGATATTTTTGAAAATTAATTTTCAAGTTAGAAAATTGGCCCAATAGGTAATTGAACTTCAAAATTGTACCCGATATTGAAAATTGAATCCAAAAACCAAAACCTGAGATCGAGACCTAAAATTGTTTGAACTGGCCTGGTGTATGAAATTGGGCCGACGATCAACCAGTGGCTGAACAGAATTGATTAGACCATCATTAGCTCGGATCGAACCGACATCAATCGAATTAGCTGCTAGACCAGCCAAGCATGCGAAGACCTAGTCGGTGGTGCCCCGGCCATGACAGCAAGCTATTTGAACAACTTGCTGGAGGGTTTCAACCAACCTCATCGATAGTATTGGGCCAAGCATGCAAACACTTAGTCGAGGGATGCTGCATCCCATGTGGCTAGCCATGCGAACTATCAGCATAGACAAGCCAATCGGGGAAAGGGGAGGTTGGGCATAGGGTCAGTTGTTTGAATGGCCAACCCCACCCTAACCATGGCACCGACGGTCTGCGAGCTCGTGCGTCGAAAGGGCCAGACTCATTTGGGCAAAACACCGACGGTTCGGGGTGCCGAGGGGAAGTTGCATTGGCGATGGCACCATTACGTATGGCAGCTACAACTGTGGTGATCTAGCAGTGGACCGATGGTCGGCAGCGACGGTTCTTCGGTGGTAAAGGAATTGGAAAATTAGACTCTTAGTGAGACTTTACCGGGTAACTTAATTTCAAATTAACTTTTCCAAATATAATATTGTTTTAATGAAGTTAATATTAAATTAAATTTGATAGTTATCTAGATAATATTTTATTAATTTAATATTAATATACATTTAGGGTCAATTTTACATTGAGTCTTGAGATAGTATGAACGTGTCTCGAGACCATAATAACAAAATTTACCTTATTCCTATCTATACATGTTTCAATTAACCAATCTAATGGATGTACCATATTAACACATTAGCATTATTGATGTTCACATTTCCACTAAATTCATATAATATGACTATGTTAACATATCATTTTCAAATCGAATTGATTGATTCGTCATGTTTTCACATCGGCCTTTAAGCTCGTATATCTGGTTCGCATGACCTTTCACGTACTACCGATATTTGTATATCGTAATTCATCTTCTATCACCAATTCAAAATATCAATCCATTTCATTTACCATATCAATTTTACATTTTGTACCCCAAATAACCTAACTCGAACTCAGATACACAAATCCTATCCAACACACCAATTTGGCACCCAATGCCTCATCAGAACGTCTGAAGTAAATAGATTACGCCCAGAGCTCTTCGGTATAACCAAAGTAAATATTGTGTACATCACTCATTGGAACATTCAAAGGAAAATGCGCCCAACGTTTATCAACATATAGTCAAAATAACCCGTACTCAATTTATCTTGTGGCATGCTAACTATATCTAACTCTACCTGAATAGTTAATAGTGCAGTCAATTTTCTGATTTCATCATATAGTTCAATTTACATTATATCATTCTCAAATCATCATCAATTTCCCTATTTCAACATATCATATAACATGCTTCAACCCAACTCCATATCTAATAACATATATCAATCAATTCATGAAGGTTCTATTCTATTCAATTTAATCCACTGTCTCAATATTCAATCTCAAACATAGCAATTCAATTCAAATAATCATTGTTAACTCACCTAAATGTCATATTATGCAAAATATCACAAATATGCAATAATTAAATTGATCTCGAATCATAGAAATGCAAATTGCAAACTCGAGTCACTTTACATCGGCTTTTACCCTTTTTTTTTATGTGAACCCGGTCGCATCATGTTACGAACGAACTTGTCGACACTGAGATTGGGCTAAACTCGAGGGGCCTAAGTGCAAAATGAAATTTTTAATTTCAGTTTGTTAATTTGGCTGCTAAAAAATAAGGACTTTGATTCATTTATTTTAGTTACTTTAGTTATTTTAGTTTGTGTCTTTAATTATGTCATAGTTTGAACATCATTAATATGTGTTCTGCATTTAATAAAGTCATGCATTATGTAACTCTCATGTAAGTTAAGTTTGCATCACAAATTATGACATGCATTATGTAACTCCTGCGTTAGTTAAAGTTTGCATCATTAAATTAAGTCATGCATTAAGTAACTCATTTGTTCATTTAGTTTACATCTTAAACCATGCATTTAAGCATCTTAGTTGTTAATTATGTTTGAGTTGTTTATATAAGTATGTTATTTAATTTGGCTATTACTTTTTACTACATAAATCAAAGTGTGTTTATTTTCATTTTAAATAAGGTGATTTGAGTTGCATGTTCATTAATAAATTTGTGTATAAGTGTTTATAGTGTGCTGATTCTTATGAGTGTCTTTAATGCTTAATTATCTACCTTGTAGGTGACTATTCATATGGCTAATTGGATCTTCAAGTTTTAGACGTTTATCAAGCCTTCAAAGCTCATTATGGTGGCTGTTCAAATGGACCAAGAGTAACTCTTCAAGTCTGATCAGTTTCATGCACTTAAAGCCAGTTATGGTGCCACTTAATGAAATGAATGCACATGTTTTTCAACATTTAGTTTAAGGGAGATAAGGGACACCAAACAACACATTAAGGGTTCATTAAGTCAATTATAAAGTGAAGAGACATGTCTTTTCATCTACACCAGAATCAAGTGAAGAAACATGACTATTGGCTTCCCTACATGACTTAAAAACAAAATTAAAGCTTGTAAAAACCTTAGTTAATTGTTGAAGCTTATTCAACTCTCTTATTTCGTTTAAGACTCAAGCTGACTTATCTAGCATTGCTAGTGGCGTCTACCTTGTTTCTTTGAAATTTATCACTCATTCCGAGTGTGGCATTCTACCAAATTTATATTTTTGGTTCCTACCTTTTTATGTAACGGGTCAAGGTCCACCTTAAGCGACTTATAAGTCTCGGGTCAATACTCTACATAGTATTGGTTCATTCTTGTCCTTAAGTTCATCTATCTATCCTATCCAAAACCTTTACTACTTTGTTTCTTTGTTAACCACTTTCACCATCATTCACTTAGCCCTTTGAACCCTTTTTTGTTTCCTAAAAAACACTTAATTAGCCGAATCCATACATTGCTTAAACTAAAGAACGATACTTCTCTATTTTATGATCAGACAACATAAACGATTCGAATCATCACCGAAACGAGTTCATATCACTTTCCCTCTTAATAGCCTTACATTGCCTTTAGCTATGAATAATAATTCAACAGTAACACAATATCAAATTCTATACCAAATCACATTCAAATTCAAAGTCAAACATATTTTGCAATTTATTTAATTTAGTCTCTAAAGCCAGGACATGCATAACTTTCAATCTGGAGCTTCGGGTTAAAATATGATTTCATATATATTCATTAGGGACCTCCTAATTTCTATTCCTACCAAAATTTCATGATAATTTTTCATTTTATTCAATTTGGTCCCTAATGTTCGAAACTAATAATTAAGCTTTACAATTTAGTCATTTTCTTAAACTAAGCTTAATTTCTATCACTTTCACACTTAATTCTTCAAAAAATTTATTGGAAAATGTGCCTATATTGTAGTAAACACATAATTGTCTTATATGTATTTGAACGATGGATAAATAAATAAAGTTAATTTCACATTTCACTATTATATTTTTTGTATTTCTGTCTTTCATGTTTTGCATTCATAGCAAAATTGATATAAGAAAATATTAGCTTATTGATTGTCTTAAGTTCAAACTGATGATAAGTAACATTGTAACAATGTTTATATTTTAAGAAAGACAACTTACTTCAGTAGATAATCTAAACAAGTACGTAATCCCATAAAAGAATTAAAGTGAGCATTTGATCCAAATACATAGAATGACTATTATATCGCATACAATTTCAATTAGGGAGATAATTAGTCTTGGCTATCGGAGCAATTGACTCCATAGATGGAGACATAGATGCACTCATTGGAAGAATGATACATTGGACTAAACCCAAGTTGAATTAGTTCTTAATGCGTTTGTGAATTAATTCACTTGTAATGTTCATGGTCTGACTTACCTAAATCCTGAGTTAGACATTAACCATGTGTATGTAACTCATGTGCTTTGATATAAATGGAGGCTTATGCTCTAAAAATGATCGATCTGATAGCTGGTATGTTGGGTACATGACTTGTTTATGGCATGATTTTACTAGCAACAATGGAATTCATAGCTCGATTAAAGAGTTAACGATATCCTCTCATTGACATTGTGTGGATTGATAAATACGAAACATGATCACGGGTTGCTTATTCTCAAAAGAGCATTTTATCACAATCATTAGTTGATAGTGATCATATTAATCATTAAAAAGACACAATATTGACAATGAAATAAAATAGGATTGTATTGAGTGAATGAATTTAACTCAAAGGAATTGAAGATATCACATGAGGGTAACACACACATGGCAAGGTCATTGGGTAAAGCAGTTGGATGAATTACTTTCGTAAATAGTATAAAATAAGGAGTTTTCAATCATGGTACTTCTTGTG
The DNA here is from genome assembly GCF_025698485.1 of Gossypium arboreum. NCBI lineage: Eukaryota > Viridiplantae > Streptophyta > Magnoliopsida > Malvales > Malvaceae > Gossypium > Gossypium arboreum. The sequence goes on along the minus strand of NC_069073.1, from coordinate 2,800,140 downwards.
GACTGACTCCATGATTAAGTAAACTTACGAATTATCGTAATAATGCTTTTAAACATAATTGCAATTACTCGAGCCTAATTGTATATGTTCGATTGGTCTTTCCACTAGCTCAACAAAAATTTGATCGGACTGTATTTGAATCAAAAGAAAATTCTACAGTTTTGGAAATAATTTAATTGATTCGATTTATTTGATGTGGAATTAAATTAGGCGATTGTGAGAATTGTTCAACTAGAGAATTTGATTAAAGAATTTTCTTGAAAAATTAATTTAGAAAATCTTAGTGATTTTTTAGAAAATTAATTTTGATTAGGTAAAATTAAATTAGTCAAATTAATTAAAATAAATATGATATTTTTAGAAATTAATTTTCAAGTCAATTAGCCCAATAGGTAATTGAACTTCAAAATTGGACCCGATATCGAAAATTGAACCTGAGAACCAAAACCTGAGACCGAGACCCAAACCGGCTTGGTGTATGAAACTGGGTCGACGGTCCAACCAGTGGTTAAACCAAATCGATCAGACCATCATTAGCTCAGAATGAACCGACATCAACCGAACAGGCATGCAAGACCAGCCAGGCATGCAAATGCCTGGCCGATGGTGCCCTGGCCATGATCGCAACATGTTCAAACAACTTGCTAGGGGATTTCAACCAACCTCATCGATAGTATTGGGTCAAGCATATGAACACTTAGTCGAGGGATGCTGCATCTTGTGTGGCTAGCTGTGCGAACTACTGGCCTAGGCAAGCACTTGCCAATCGGGGAAAGGGGGAGGTTGGGCATAGAGTCAGCCGTTTGAATTGCCAACCCCACCTCAACCACGACATTGACGGTCTCACGAGGTGGTGCATTGAAAGGGCCAGACCCATTTGGGCAAAACAGTGAAGGTTCGGGGTGCCGGGGGAAAGTTGCGTCGGCGATGGCACCACCGAGCATAGCGGCTACGACTTTGGCGATCCAACAGTCGACCAATGGTCAGCAATGGCGGTTCTTCGGTGGTAGAGCAATGAAAAAATTAGGCTCATAATGAAACTTTACTGGGTAACTTGATTTCAAATTAACTTTTCCAAAGATAATATTGTTTTAATGAAGTTAATATTAAATTAAATTTGATAGTTATCTAGATAATATTTTATTAATTTAATATTAATATGGTTAATTTTAATCTTAGTTAAACTCTCTAAACTCTACCTATATAAAGAGCATAAGTCATTATTCTCAAACAGTTGAATTAAAAAAAAACTGTAGAGAGAATTCTTTAAAGAAATTATTTCATAAAATTTCTAGAGATATTCTTATTAATTATAACTTGACCCTAGATAAATTATGAAATTGCCCCACTAGTAATTTTTTGAATTTTTTTATTCGAAGCAAGTCAACATTTGACAGATGTAAACTTGAGGATAGCGGAGAAAACTACTCGGTCAAAGTGTTCATCTTAGATGAATCATAAAGGTAAGATTTTGATAAAGTGTTCATTACTTCAGATAACACAATCAAGTTCTTGTTTTTGGAGAAAAAAAATTAAAACTATGATTTTCCCTTAAACCTATTTTCCGCTGTGTTTTCCAAACCCGATCTTTCAGCAAAATCAACAATGAAAACTTTATAAAACTTTAACAGTTTTACAAATTGTTGCATGAGCTAGCTAAATTAAGCTTTCATGATCTCAAATCTATAAAATTACAAGAAAATGACTCTATTGCACTTACCAATTTAATGGCCAAATACATGAACCCTAAAACTTCCTTTTTTTTCTTTTGCTATTTGGTTTTCACAGCTTGGAGAAGTAGATGATTAGTTTATTAATTAATCTTAATTAATCAAATTTAGTTACCTTTAATCATGTTTAAGCTTAATTAATGACATCCAATATCATCATCCACTATCAACTATTTAAAAGTGGTTTATTAATCATTTTACTTTTTTTTTATTTAAGTCTCCAAGCCTTTTTTAATCAAAAAGCTATAACGATTGAACTTTTACAATTAGTCCCTGGGCCTTAATTAACAATTATTTCACCTAAATTACTTATCTAAATTTCAATTCATCTATACACTAACTCTGTAAATATCTCTATTAAATATTTACAAACTCGATTTATGTAAATAGGATTCCAAAACCGAATTCTGACACCACTAAAAATTGGGTAATTACAATTAATGAAAGAGAGATAAGTGCTCAAGAATTGTAAAAATAAAATTTCCTTAAAAAATGGCATAAGTCCTCTATTTATAGAAGAATACATGGGCTAGGAAAATGATAGAAAATTAGAGAAAAATGCCCTAAAACCAATGTAAATGTTGCTAATGAAAAGAATACCACGTTAAAATTAGTAATTACACTCATTAAATACATTGTTTCAAATTTATGAAATTGCCACTAAAGTACTCATTGAACCCTACTATTGCTATTCCAATCTACAACAATTTAAGTGGCACCTGATCGCTCCAACATCATTTCTTCAAAGCAGTTCACTTTATAAACTTCTTGTTTATTATGGTAGACAATTGTTATACTCCTATGACTAGGTACCTCCTACACTTCCTATATATGAGTACCGTACACCATTATTAAAAGAGTATTGCCACGATGCCCCCAAGGACAACCATCTCATCTGATCCATTCTCATTAATATTTTGATAAGTTATAAAAGTAACATATTTTAATCCCATTCTTAATGCATTTTTGGATGAATAATTATGCAAATTAGTGAATTTGGTGCTCCTAATCCTTTAAATTTAATGTTTTTATACTTAGGAGAGCATTTGGGAGCGAAAGGAGCGAAAAACGAGCCAAAATCAAACAAATAAAGTTGTTTTCAGGAGCCATACGGGCTGGACACATGCCCATGTGCCAGCTCGTGTTGATATCGCACATTGCTTCCCAAATATGCGAAAAAACCCAATTTTTAGGCTTTCTGAGCATTCTAAAGTCTATAAATGTTCATTAGAAGAAGACATAAAGGGGCAATAAGAGAAGATCGTAGAAAAGACTCGAATAACACCATCGAAATCAACTCGGAAGCGGATATTCATTAAGATCGAAGATCTCTTTTTAATTTCTTTCGAAGTTTTATTGAGTTTCTTTATGTCTTGTGATTATTCTGACTTTGAGATGTTTTCATTCAGGATTATGAATTAATTCCCTATATATCTAGGGAAGATGAAACCTTTTATTTAACTTCTATTTTTAAGCGATAATCTTATTCTCGATTATGTATGCTTATTTCTTATTTTAATATTTTGGGGATATTAATTCATGTTTAACGTGCTTAATTCAGTGGAGCAAAAGTCTCTGTTTAAGAGTAGATCTAGCATAATTAAGTGGAGTTGCATGCAATCCTAGAAATAGAATAACATAAATCTACCGAATTAGAGTCAAATCTAATAAGAGAATTCATAAATTGAGTTAATGCGATGATAGGGGTTTTAATTAGAAAGAGATTTCAATTAATTAACTTAGAGTTAGTTGTTCTTACTTTGGAAATAGATATTAACATAATTTAGGGATTTCTACGGATCAAGAAACAAGTGAATAAATCGTTTAATTCAGATTCATAATAATAAGTGAAGTCTAAGTAGTTTCTTTCCTGGGTATTGTTTATCTTATTGGTTAATATTCAGTTATTTCCTTGATTCATACTCGGTTGTGTTCTTAGTTAAATTAGTTTAGTAAATTTAGATTAAAACACATCACTCCAAATTGTTAGCTAAATAATAGAAAAATGATAATTACTGATACTTTTAGTCCTCATGGATATGATATTCTCTACTCACCATAGCTATATTATTATTCGATAGATGCGCTTGCCTTTGTCATATTTATAATTAGTTTAGTGACCATCATATTTCCAACTTCCCAAGCTCACCAACCTGAAAGTAGTCACATTTGGACCATACTCTAATATGAGTTTAGGTTGGACTCAATCAGGGAGGCAATTATGAGATGAAAGACTCATTTGAAGCCTCGTTCAAAAAGAGAAGGGCAATAAAGAGATAGTATATGTAAATCACCATTTTTAATGGCTCTCCACACCACTTATAGTTGAACTACTCTTATTTTAACAACTCTCCACGTCCCTATAATGTGATCCACCATCATCTTATTGTTATACATTTAGTATAACTTAATTATTGTTATAACAATACTAATAAATAATTAAGCATTATTGTCCCCTCTTCTAAGTGACCTACAAAATGTAAATTTTAAAGGATTCGGTTTTCTCCATTTTATCAACCATCAATTAGTTACTAAATAATTTTTTTTTCTTTCCTTAGAAGCAAAATAAAATATGCTAACTTTTTCAACAATAACGAGACGTTTGGATTTGGTTAGTTTAGAAGTGAGTGGGATGGGTTGCCAAATTTAAGTGTTTCCTTGCACAAAATGCACTAAAAGTACAAAAGTTTCCATTAAAAAGTAGTACACAAGTACTCCCCCATCTTGTACTACACGTTCGCAGTACCCATTATGAGTTCTCCTTATTGTTTCAAATGGGTAAGCTAATATAAGAAATGTATCTAAGAAAATTAAAAAAAGTGATTATGATATTAAATAAATATTAATTAAAAATATATATCTATATATAAAGTGTGAACTAAGTTAATATCACAAGCCAACTCGACATCAATTTAATTATGAAATTACTAAAATATCTTTACTTTAAAAGATAATTAATATTATTATAAAAATATTTTTATCTTTTTATACTTTTATATAATTTTTAAATAAAATAATTAAAAAATATTATTTAAAAATTAAACACAAAATTAACAAATTTGTATAAAAATCTTTACCATTCCACTAATAATTATTTATTAATATAAAATATTTTGATAAAATTTAATTTAGTATAATGATATAATTCTTTTAATAGACATTCAAAATAAAGTAATAACGGTGTTTCGAAACTACTACATTACGTGCTTGAGAGTAAAAATAATGTGCCAAAGTTAAGCTCAATGCGTGAAAAAGGTGAGATGAGTGTAATTGCATTGTGTTTCTAAAAGTATTGCTCCACGAGTTTATCATTGGACCTCCTTTTATACATTTAGTTTTTTTTTTTATTTCTTTTTTATTTTTTTATACTTCAATTAAAATTTCGACATAGTTAAAATTAAATTTGATTTTAACTCAAAAAAATTTAATAGTTGGAATTGAAAAATTATTTTATGGACCTTTCCCATCACATCATGTATGGTTTCTTTCAAATTATTTAACGTCATTTCAATAATTTTTTTCATGTTATTGACACATAATTTTAGTAATTTTTATTCTGAACACAGAGTCCAAAATTTTGAATCGTGAACTCTAAATCCTAAATTTGAATCTTGAATAATTAACTTGAGTTTAGGGTTCAAGGTTCATGATTTTAAGTTTGAGATTCAGGGTTCTGGGTTTGGGGTAAATTTTTTATCAAAATTATATGTTAATGACATAAAAATTTAATGAAATGTGATTAAATAATTAGAAAGATATTATGAGTGATATAGTGGGAAGAGTCTATAAAATAAATTTTTGAAAAAGAAAATTATATTAGTTAAAATAAAAGTAAAGAAATTGAAAAATTGGAAAAAAAAATGGAAGGGAAATTTTCATGGTCCACGTCAATACTCAACAGGGATCTTTAGAATTTAATTTCTGTGTCTCTCTCTAAGGGTGATGGTTCATCTAAAGCTAATATCAAAAGATTTTAATGCTTTTTAGGGATAATGAGGCTTTCTGGGGATACGAGAAGTGCGTTATTGGAAATATGGCGAGGTTGAGTGATGTGAGAATGGTGATTGATTAGTTAATGAGAGACGAAATTAAAGGAGTAAAGCTTAGGATGGTCTTAAGAAATCAACTCTTTATTGAATTTGATGATGAAAGATTTAAGGTTTGTTGGATCAAACTAACTTGAATGCGATTCAATTATCTAAACAAGACTTGTTTGGGATTAGAATATTCGATATTCGGAGAGAGGGATTGGATCAATTAATATGTGAATCTTACTGATTGATTGAATTAGTATAAAAATTAGTTGAATCAATTTTTATTTTTAAGGATTTATTGGCTTAATAAAGCCTGTAAAACAATTCAATAATCAATTGATTCCTCAATCAAAAACAACAATCAATTGAGTCCTCAATAATTAAATATAAACAATCAATTAAGCCCTCCAATCACCAAGTTTTGTGTAAGCCCTTAATAGTTGTTATCTTTGCCACATGGTGTGCCAAGAGTATGACATGTGGCAAATGTGATATATTATATCCTTAAAATTGTTTAAAATATAAAAAAATTGTACAAAATTATATAAACTTAAAATATTAAAAATAGTAAAATTTAAAATTTAAAATCATTTAACAATAATAGAATATTATTAAAATATATGAAATCTATATAAAATTACAAAATTATAAAAATTACAAAATAAAAAAGAAATTTATTAAAAATTAATAGAGAAATATAAATATTATATAAAATAATGAAAAATGTAACCTATTATTAAAATTATAAAAATTGTAGGCATAATATAAAATATAGCCCCTAACATTTGGTTGTTTGGTCATTTTGGCCTTTAACCTTTTTTTTTATCACTTTCACACCTAATGTTTTTTTTTTTATGGTCAATTTGGCATGTTTTTAATAGAGATGTTGACGTAGCCATTAGGTGACTAATGACATTGATTTGGAAAAAAAATTTATTCCACCTAGGTACCAATGCATTTGACACCTAATTAAAATTAAAAATAATTAAAAAAGAATCAGATATTCAAAAAAAAAAAGCTTGACCGGTCCTAAAACCAAAAAACTCTTGAATCAATTAATAAAAGAGAGAAAGAGAGAGAGCATATAGTGAACCCTAATTCAAGAAAATAAGAAAATTATGCGAAAGAAGACTACCAAAGGCTGTTGTAGAATCACATTTGATTTTGGATGATATATTGGAGTATGTTTTTAAAAGTTTTCACTTTGAAAATATTATGTATGTCATTTCGGTTTATGTTTAAGGTTTTTGAGTTTGGAGATTTTGGGTTAGGGATTTTGATTTTGGAAATTTTTATTTAAGGTATTTTGATTTTAGGGATTTTTTGTTTATTGTTTTTTTATTTTTATTTTTGAGACATTGGTTTAGGGTTTTGCTACTAATTAGAAGAGGAATTTCGTGTATTTTAGTTTTTGGCTACTAATGAAATCGAAATCCCTCAATAAACCCAAAACCCAAAAAGAGGACTTTCTGATTGTTTCATTTGACAAATTTGCATGTTCATTATACTTTTTAGTTCAGTGCACAAATTTTAGATGGGGGTTATAATGTTGGTTGGTGGGGGCAATAGTTCTAGGCATAATTCAGTAGCTAAACTTATTGAAGTGGTCCCTCTATCTTTTGTTGTTGTTATGTTATTATATGTATATAGACTTTATCAGATTTGATTATATAATTATTAAATCAGTTAACTTTATATGCATTTTGTATTGTTTATAATATTTTATATTTTGTTTGTCTATACCTTTTTTGGCTGCACTTTGTTTGTCTGTTAGTATGGAATCTTACTATTTTCTAACTTTTGTAATATGTTTTTTTTATTGTTTAAACTGCAGATGTCTACAGAGGAGGAATACTACATAAACGTGTATGTTAGAGATAAATTTGTACGTGATCTCATATTAGGTATTCATGTGGTGAGATGGTGAGGCTTAAAGATGATCCATATACGATATCATATTTTGAATTGTGTAAAATAGTTAAAAAAGGGTTAGAGTTTAACATAGTGAAACTAATTTATTTCCATGTACCTGGCAGTAGGACTTTGCAGGATAATCTTAGGGTTGTGTGGAATGACAATAACACTATGACATGTTGAACTACCAGGTTAAGTATAAGGAGATAAACTTGCATGTAGAGTATGAGATTGGCATTACTATTTTTGATGTTGATGATTTAATGTTAGTTGTAGCGACTGTGGAAAGTGTTGGTGATGGTAATGAAGTTGTTGAGGTTATTAGCAGTAAAGGTGGTGAGGGTGTTGAGGGTTTAAATGGGGAGGGTGTTAAGGTTGCTGGTAGTGAAGGTGGTAAGGGTGGTGAAGATTTAGGTGGGAAGGGTGTTGATGTTGTTGGCAGTCAATGTGGTGAGGGTGTTGAAAGTTTAGGTGGGAAGGGTGTTGAGGTTGCTGGCAGTCAAGGCGGTGAGGGTGGTGAAGGTTTAGGTAGGAAGGTTGTTGAGGTTGTTAGCAGCCAAGGTAGTAAATGTGGTGAGGGTGTTAAAGGTTTAGATGGTTTAGATGTATCTGTTGAAGGGTTAGAAGAGGGTGATGGAGGTTTAAAGAGTAGTGTTGAAGATGGTGAGGAGAGGGTCGAGGATGAAAGTGATAGTGATTCAGAAGATGCGAATGTTTATTTAATGAAGGTGATGTACTTTTTAGATGGTGATGATGATAAGGAGCTTCAAGAAGCTAGGCAAAAGCTGAGGGAAGTAGAGGAGAAAACTAGTGGGAAAGCTAAGGAAGCAATACTTGATGAGACTGAAAGTGAAAGCTCTAAAGAGCAGTTTAAGGTTAAGGTCCTTGAAGAAGTCGATGAAAGACTAAATGATAGAGTTGATAAAGAAGAAGAGGGAAATGAGATTGAATATTTTGATAGTGATGATCATGAAAGCATAATTGGGTCAGATGGTAATGACAATACTGATGCTTGTAAAAGAAGAAGTTGGTTCCCCACATACAATCCAAACTAAACAAGTCCACATTTCTTTATTGGGATGGTGTTTAAAGATGGTGAGCAATTCAAATCTGCAATTTGTAAGTACTCAATGTGTTGTAAAAGGGAACTTAACATAATCAAGAATAAACCAAATAGGGTTAGAGTTAAATGCATTGCATCAAAAAAGTGTAAATGAGGAATATTTCTAAGTTACAGTAACATGTCTAGATGCATGCAAGTGAAAAGTTTTCATGATGAGCACAATTGTTGTATTTGTTTTAGAAACAGAATGGTTAATCTAAAAGTAGTTGTAGATCATTTTGAAGCTACAATTAGAGACCATCCAAAAATGAAGTCAAGGGAGATACAAAAAGGGTAACTTTAAAAATATATGTGAATGTTAAAATGACAAGGTGTAGATGGGCCAAAAAAAATGGTGAATGATAAGTTGGCAGGAAACTTTGTAGAGGAATTTGCTATGCTGTGGGATTATGCTAATAAGTTGAGACTAAAAAATCCTAAAAGTACTATAAAGATGGGAGTGAATAGAGTCACATCTGAATCTTCACCACATTTCAAGAGGCTTTATGTCTATTTTGAAACATTGAAAAGAGGTTGGAAAGAAAGGTACAAACCTATACTAGGTTTGGATGGTTGCTTCTTAAAAGGTCCATTTAAGGGTGAGATGTTGTCTGCTATTGGGAGAAATGGAAACAATCAGATGTACCTAGTTGCCTGGGCTATTGTTGAAAGGGAACGCACTAATTCTTGGTCATGGTTTCTTAGTATTTTGACAACAGACTTAGGAATGAAATATGGTTTTGGGTATACCATTATTAGTGACCCACAAAAGGTAAATAATGTTATTTATTTTGTACCAATTTATTACTGGTGCTATTTATTTTGCACCAATTTATTACTGATGCTATTTATTTTGCACCAATTTATTACTAATGTTTTACTTATATTTTTTAAATTAATTTGCAAGATCTTGAGATAGCCATTAATGTCATTCCGCCTAAAGTAGAAGATAGAAATTGTGCTATGTTTGTCTTATCAAACTAATCTGGTAGGAAAAAAGCAAAGACATTTGAATTTTCTTTTTGGAAAATTGTGAAGTTTACAACAGAGAGGGAGTGTAAACAAAATAAAGAAGAATTGTATAAGATTGATGAAAGTGTTGCAAATGAGTTGTTCTCTAAGAATTCGAAAGCTTAGACCAAAGCCTTCCAAGGGTTGTACCTGTGTCAAATATTGTTAATAATAACCTCTGTGAAGCATTTAACTTTAGCATCATGGAGTCTAGATTCAAGAACATAATAACCATGTTGAAGGAAATCAGAGTTAAAATGATGATCAGAATAGTGGATAAGAGAAAGAATGCAGTTCATAAAAGTACAATTATGGTCCACTGATAAAGAAGAAATTTGATGACAGCAAGAAGGAAGGTGTTGATTGGAAGATGATCTGGAATGGGGAAAATGGGTGTGAAGTTAAGAAAGGTAGAAAACAGTACATAATAAACGTAGGATAAAACCTGTAGTTGTCGAACTTGGAAATTATCTGAGATCCCTTGTTCCCATGCTTGTTCTGTTATATGGCATTAAGAGTGTGCAAAATTCGGGTAAAACCAAAAAAATTCGGTTAATCGGTCGGTTAACCAAATTTATTCAGTCGGGGGTCGGTTAATAATTTTTTAAATTTTCGGTTAACGGTTAATTCGGTTCGAAACTGGTCGGTTAATCGAATTTTCTCGGTTTAACCAAAAAAATAATAAATAAAATTATAATATATTAATAGTCCACTATTCACTCAAACCCAATCCAACATAAATCCAAATATCCAATCTAATATATATTAACCCAAGTATCCAACCCAATCATAAAATTACAAATAATTTAATAAATAAAAATAAAATAAAAATCTAAAACTAAGAATAAAAATAATAACATATAATTTTATACAAATAATTAAGTTAATTCGGTTAATTTGGGTAATTCGGTTAATTTGGTTAATTTTATACTTATTTTAACCAAAAATAAAAAAAAATATAATTTTCGGTTAATTCGGTTAATCGACCAAATTAACTGAAAAAATTTAGGTTTGGTTAATTTTTTTGAAAAAATTTTGGTTCGGTTAACGGTTAAAAATTTTGAAGGGTCGGTTAATTCAGTTAATGTTATTTTGGGTTGGTTAACTGACTGAACACCCCTATATGGCATATTGAACAAGATCCTGATGACTACATACATAGGTACTACCAGAAAGAGACGTATTTGAAAGCATATGCATATGCTTTACAACCTATAAATGGGTCACATTAGTGGAGAAATTTGGTATTGAGCCTGTGCTTCCACTAGTTGAGAAAATAATGCTTGGTAGGCCAAAGAAGAATAAAAGGAAGGCAAAAAATGAATCAAAAAAAAGTGAGGCATGGACAACTCAGTAGGGTTGGTCTAATTCTGAGATGCAAAAAATATGGTGGTGAAGGTCACAACAGAAGATCATGCCTTCAACCTAACACAACTGGATCAGAGGTATATCGTAAACACTTTTTCACTATCAAGTTCCAAAATATTTAAATCTAATTTGGAATTGTGATTATTTATTGTCTCAGTTTGGTATGAGTACAAGAACTAGAAGCTAAAAAAAGAACAACAAAAGACCATGCATTCAACCTAACACAACTGGATCACAAGTATATCATAAACATTTTTTTACTGTCAAGTTTCAAAGTATTTAAATCTAGTTTGGGGTTGTGATTTTTTCCTCAATCTGGTAAGAGTATTAGAACTAGAAGTAAAAAAAAAAAAGATGGTATCTCAGGAACCTATCGACATACATGAATGCACTTTAGCAAAGAAGATGAAGAAATGAATTGAGATGTTGTTCTGACTAAACATTTTGTTTGTTTGTTGAATAAGTTGCTTAACGTATTTTTTTGTTTGTCATTACATGTGATAAGCTTCTAGGACTTGCTTGAAGTTGGTATAATAATGATGGTATATGTAACAATTTGATGTGGTATATCATTTTTACTATAGGCAACTATGTAGGTCTAGGGTCATTTTGTTAGTTGCTATTTTGAACATGACATACAATGTCAATTATCCAACATTTTGGTACATGTAACTTCTTTTTTCAACAAACATTCTTTTGTTTATTTTGCTCGTAGACCTTTCATTATACTTCCCTTAAATTATCTATAAGCACCAATTTGAACGTGACAATGTATGTCAACAAGAAAGTTTGAGGTACTAGATATACAAACGAGAAGAACATGACACTATACTTTTCAAATTATAACATTCCTAAATAATGTGACACATAAGATAAATAATACACTACAAATAAACATTTTCCTATAAAACTCTTTCTCTTTCTTGAGTGATTTATATTTTTGCTTCAATCTCTTAATCTTTGTGTTTAATTCAATGTGATCTACAACATCATGATTGACCTTTTTTGTTTGGTTATTATTGCCCACATTTTGCACACTGCCACTCTTATACATCTCAACATTACTACTTCTACTAACACTCTCAAACATCTCAACACTTCCACACTTCATAATATGATTCTTAAGTCTTGTATTCTCCTTTTCAAGTTTCCTTTCGCTATCACGTAATTCACATATTACTTTATTTGCCCTGTTACACAGCTTATCATTGTACCACTTAAAAAATCCGTATCCGCTAACCTACAATTCACACAAAAAAAGTTCGACTTTTTATTATATAAAACCTACAATTCACTAAAAAATCTAATGTTATGATGAATTGTAGCACCAATTTAGTCTAGTTGACACAAAAATCAAACAACTAAAAAAATCCCTAATTTTTTATGAAGTCTAAAACAAATTGGCTAACCGATACAAAAAACAGACAAACTAAAAAATCTCCAATTTCTTATGAACCCTAAAACAAATTGGCTAAATATGTGCTTACCCAATAATCTGAGCAACCACAATACCTTCTACTGGGGTTTAAATCGCTCCACGAAGCCTCTCTTAGAGCAAAATTGTTACAGAAACATGTTATTTTCTCTCCATCATAAACGAACTCCCTTCGTGATGAAGAAACCAACTTCGAATAAGGCAACTTCTCCATGGATGACTTCTAACCACTTTTTTAGACAATATTTTCGATTCTTTTACTAACCCATTAGATTTCAAGCTTCGATTTCTGCAAAATTTCAGTAGAGAATGAGAGGATTTGAGATTTAAGGTTCTTCATTTAGGAGCTCTTACATTGATTTAATTGTGCCCATGTGTGTTTAGGGGTTTTTTTTATTGTTTTTATTTTATTTTAGATTCATTTACTGATGTGGCATATAATACAAAATAATGTCACGTTAGCATTTACATATATTTAGAGACTAAGTAGATTAAACAAATTCCAAATTAGCACCGTTTAGTTAAGAGCTATTTTTCATATTATAAAAACATTAAAAATTAAATTTTTCTATTCTTAAAACTATAAAAATTTATTAAAAACTTTAAAATTTTAAAAAGAATATATAAGGCCACAATTTTGAAACTATAAAAACATGAATAATTTTAAAACTAAAAAATTAAAAAGAATATTTAAAATATAAAAGAAATGATAAGCACATAAAAAATTATAAACCCACAATTTTCTGGATTCCATATCCTATTCTTTTAATGTTGGTTTCCATCGTTATTATGGTGCGTATAGATGGATTTTTTCACCAGACAATTCACAAGCAATTGTCAAGCCTCTCTCTTTGATTTCTACTTCTTTTTTGCGAACCATCTATGATGAATAAGTGAAATTCATTTAAAGGAATTTACTCATTAGAGAGAATCTCAAATCTTATAAAATTTGTTTAATTTGATTTAATTTTATTACTACCAATTGGCCTTTTAAATAAAAGCTACATAAGTTATGGATAAAGTCTTAATTCGATTAGCATGTGTATTGTTGCCATGCAGAAGAACGTAGGTTTGAGTGAACTCAAGCGCATTATCCTCTTATTTATGAGTTGGGAAGAGACTATGAGTAATTTTAAAACACAAATTTACTTATTTAAAAATAAGGCTTATAAGGCAAGGAAACCAAACTAAAGACTTTAAATAAAGAAAGATGCCTAATATCTCTTTAAAATACTTTTAATTAAAAAATCTCATAAAAATATAAAATACTTATAAATAAAATCTCCTTATAAAATAATAAAATATTCTAATAATAATTAATTGTTATGTAACATCACTCCACTCTTGGAAAAAGCGTCTACAAATTTGAGATTGAAACTCCTTTTGATTTTGCACAAGAGCCTGGAATCTTTTATATCCAATCAAAATAAATTTTTACATTAGTGTTTTGACGAGTATTATTCGTCACAATTGTAATAAAGACTTTTGTCTCGTCATTTTGTTATCTCCACACGAGTCAACTTTTTAATAAAATGAGGATCTTTCTTGTTATCACTAGAGTTTTTTGTCGACTCTCAACTACGTAGGTCGTCAACTTGATTCGATTGATATTTTGTGTCAAAAGTTCATGACAAATTCATAACATGAACCAAGTTTTTAAGTTTCCGCAACTGCACATCTATTTAGATTGAATTTAATAACCCTGCAGTAAATAAATTAATTTGTTGATCCAATCTCAAGGAATCTACATGGGCTAATAGTTCTTGAAATTGGCAAAGATAGTCTTCCATCAATCCATTTTTACTTAACTTCGCTAATTCCCCTAAAAGATTCTCGTGCAAGAGTGGTCTAATTTGTAGAGTATCGTATTCTTTGAATGCCTTCCATGAAAGGTTAAGGTGTTCTTGCCTTGCTCCATTTGATAATACCATGATTGTGCCTTTCCTGTCAAGTGAAAAGTGGCTAGATCATTTTGTCTATTTCAACTGTCTTCTGATTTGCAAAGAACTTCTCGCATCAGTGCAACTGAGCTAGAGGGTCATTTGTCCCATCGAAAGTCGAAAAATCTAACTTCGTGTATCGTGGAACCACACTGAATCTTGTCATTGTTTCTAATTTGGTTTCCTATTTCTCTAATCGACTCTTGTTTTTGTCAACACTGCTATTACTACTATCAACCCTTTTTCATTATCAAAGCTTTGATTGAAAATCATCAATTCCCTCATCTGTAGCATGAAACTTCAACTCTATTTTTGCTTTAAACAACTCCAACTCCTCTCTCGTAATGGAATCACCCATTGTTCCTAGCTTTGAAGCGAAATCGTTATGCTCTCGACTGATGGATCTTGTCACCGGATGATTCACAAACAAACTATCTATCTTATCATTGCTCTCTTTCCCTAATTTTCTACTTCTTCCTTGTGAATCACCTATTATGAACAAATGAAATTCGTCAAATGGAATTCGAGACTTTAAGACTCATTAGAGAGAATATCAAATCTCGTAAAATTTGCTTAATTTGACTTTATTTTATTACAGAAACCAAAATAAACGCATTAAATAAAGAGAGGCTCCTAATACGTTTCTAAAATATATTCGATTAAAAAAATCTTTTTAAAGATATAAAATATTCATAAATAAAGTCTCCTTATAAAATGATAAACTAATCTAATAATAATTAATTGGCACGTAACAATCAACCACTGGCTTAGAAGAGTTGGGCGATATCACACAATACATCTTAAAAGATTGCCATCTTAAAGCAGGATAACTTGTGGTCGTTTAATTGGCTTCAATTTTCGTTGAACATAGCTCAAGGGTTGTTAAATGTAGAAAATATTTTTTTGTTTTTACTTTGTACTTGAAAGAAGCTAAGCAAATTGGATAGCTAATTATTTTTGTTTCAATATTCTCACTTTTAATGTTGATAGATGACAAAAGGAAATAGTTTAAAATTTTTAAAGGCTTAGTAACCCTTATAGACATGAGACCTACATAAGTAGATAGATGACAAATCATCCTCTGCTGGACATTACATTTTGTATTAACTCCAGCCTTAGCAGGCGATCAGTGGTTCCATTTGCCTCTCTTGGAATTATAAGAATTTCCCTGCAAATGCCAATACAAAACTCTATAATATCTCTGATGCATCTTGAAACAAGAGACAACATTAGAGCAATCACTTTCTATCTGTAATTTACAAGAACAAGCACACTTGGAAGCCAATAAAATAGCTAGAGCTTCCTTGACAGCCAAGGCAGGGTCAACAACACTTAATAGATTTAGAAAAAATAATTAACGAGACACCTCTATGATCACGACCCTGGCTGCACCAAGGTTCACTGCGACAGACGTATCTATGTCAAATTTAACTGATCCGACAGGAGGAGGTATCCAAGCCTTCTTCTTGGTGTCAATCTTACTAACAACTGGCACTCCAACGTTTTCAGGAGAGCAAAAGAAATCATCTAGCGAAAAACTTGCCAGCACAGCCACACCAACCCAGTCTAGCCACAATAGTCGAATAGTTCTTGCAAATCAAGAACCTTGCCGTTGAAAACCATACTGTTCCGAATTGTCCATATACTCCATATAATGATATAGTGACATAAAAAACCATCCTCCATAGTTCAGTAATACTCCTGCTCCGAGATATTTGGTTCCACAAAAGATCTTTAGGCCAAGCAATTTGTATATTCTAAATGGCACCACACATCTGCCAGAACACCCAAGATACCTTGCGCAAAAAAAAAGGCTTTTTTTTCTTGTATATTACATTTTAAAAAAATTAAATACTGAAATGATATGTCAATACAGTTATTTATCAAAATAAGGTGTTTCAAACAGTCTCAAGGGGTGGAGAGAGAGAGATGAGCGGCACCTATTTTTTTTTTCTAACAAAATGATTGAAACATCATTACAAAATGATTTCAAGGGTAGAGGGAAAGAATGTGATCTTTTCGAATATTTATTTGTAATTGATATGTATTTATTTGTTGCTTTGTTATCCTAGATATAAAATTTAATAACTTAAATGGTATGTTCAAGAGATTATTTATCAAAATGGTACGTTTGCTACAAAAATAAATATCGAAATGAGTTTACAAAAATAAATACCAAAATGGATTATTTGCTTGAAATTTTTACGGTGATCTATTTTAGTAATTAATTTTTTTGAAATTATCTTAGTAAAAGAACTACATTTTACAAATGTTGAATATATGTTACATAATAAAAAAATTGTTAATGGGATAAAAATGAAAAAAATAAAATAAATGAGATTTACATGCCAAAAAATTCTTTATAGAAATTGATATTCTTGCTATGCTCCGTTCAGTGTTCAATGGACTATTTCCCTTGATGCAAAATGTAAACAATCATTGGACTTTATTGTATTATCGAGATTCATTGACAGTAACTCTTTTGCACACCATAATATAAATATAGAAACAAATATAACCTTAAAAAAGTGACTTTGATACACATCATATGGCATTATAGAACGTTATTTATTCGATTTTTTTTTTCTAAAAAAAGGAAGAATTTTTGTGTTTCCTTTAATCCTAATTTGACTGATATTTTTAGTATCAAGTCAGCTGTTGATGACAGAAGATCTGATTCAGTATGGAAGAAAATTAAAAGAGTAGGTAATGCATCAAAATCTAAGTTGTTATATTATATATATATTCAATAAATATAAAACCTATGTTATTTCAATGTCTCCTTCATTCCATATAAAACTTAAATCATCTGTAATATTATTTGATAAAAGCCAGGTGACAACTGAGGAGACAAACAATTTGGTTTAACAATAACTTTTTGTTTTAGTTTTATGTCCTTATTTTTATAATTAATTTGTTTTTGAGATTTTAATTTTATAGCACAAATTTCATTTCATTTTCTGAATATTAAAATATATATATTTTTTTACTTTTTCTATATTTAAATTTTAGTTTTATATTTTATTTTAGAAAGTTAGTCTTTTTATTTTTAAATTTAAAAATTCAGATCTAATTGCTAACACCATTAAATTTTTTGTTAAATTCGCTGGTGTAATTTTAGAAATTAAAAAAATACTCACTTAATAGTCATGTAACAAAAAGTGGCATTCCAATGGACTTAAATTTAACAAATAATTTTATTAACATTAATAACAATTAAAAGTTACATAAACATCTTAGTCAACATAAAGTATTTGAGCTAATCAATGACATTGTAAAAAATTAAGGTAGGCTATTCTTTGCTAACTTGAGGTTGCTAAGCTAAGATATTATAAGAAAGTCATTGTGAAAAGTGATTGTTTGGGGGCAGTGGAGCGTCTTACGGATAGATCTGGGAACTGTCATTCGATGACATTGGTACGTAAGACTACTGCAGTTAGGAGGTGCTTTCAAATGAAGTTCTAGTTCATTCGAAGAGAGGAGAATATGGTTACTAATTGGATAGCTAAAACTTGTCCAAGAGAGGATACTGAGCTCACGATTATTGATTTTCCTACGTTTCATGTTAGGAAACTATTGTTAGAAGATAAATTGGGTGATTCTTTGTAAGGTCTTTTTAAGTTAAAGCATTTGATTGCCTTTTTTTATTATAAAAAAATTAAATTAAGGTATCAAATTATGTCAAAAATTGAATTTTAAATTTGAATGTAGCACAAGAATCAAAATTGAAAATTTATCATTATTATATAATCTAAAATTTGATTGTAACATGGGGACTAAATTAAAAATTATCATTTTCTTATATAATGCAAAAGAAAAAAAGAAAAAAAAGATTTTGATCCACATGTCAACCAACCTTTTATATATATAGTTATATCTATACTACTATTTAATTGTCTGATTGAGTAGGTATTACGAGTCAATTGTGCACCAATTTAATTAGGAAAAATACAAAAATATTTATCTATAATTAAAATAATTTAAATTATTTGAGGCTATTTTAGTCTTTTTATTTTAATAAAATCAATAAAAATATATACAATGAAATTTGAATCCATGTTAATTATATTAGTAAAACTTTAAATTTACCACACGACTAAAATTTTATTTTAATATATACAATTTATTACACCTATCAATTATATATATTAATAATATTAATTGATGTAGTGATTTAAATACTTGATTTTTCACACGCACATATGTGTAATTGGAATTTTTAATAGATATTAAATTGCGTTATCAACCGAAAAAGACTATAAATTTGAGAAATACATGCATATATAATATATATTGATAATTGTGAGATCCTTTAGTTTACTTTTTCTAATAAAAGGGTAGTATATATGTACACATCAATTAAAAACATCTTTAAGACAATCACAAACTCTTGATAACTACAACTATAAAAGTTAAATCAATTGTTTTCATCAATAATTTAAAATATATATTGAGGGGTATGTCTCGTATTTTAAGAGAAATAGATAGTGACGTTGTGATAGAGAAGATTACGATGTCACGACGATGTAACTCGGGACATCATGACGTGTTCTCTCATTTGGTAGCCGAATTTTAGATTTCAAGCAGGACTTCTTCTCCCATTTGGACTATAATTATTTTAGGGATATTTTAGTATAATTAGAACTCTAATCTTAACCTATTTAAAGGGTCATTATATCTTGTTTTGACATGCCAACCAATAAGGGTTTTTTTTTAGAGCGACAAGATGTAGTCGCATATGAGTTTTGGTAAGAGATTTGTGATAATTATCGAGAATATTTTGTACTCCTTTTGTGAGTGCCCTATAAGATTTAGAGTTTTGTTTACCAGATTGCTCTTTGAGATTTTGAGCTCTGTATTCGAGGTTTGTGGTAATGTATATGTTGTACATTTAGGTTATTTTATCCATATTATACTCTCGTTTGTTTACTCATTAGTGAAAAAACGAAGCCCCCTTTACCCGTGATTTTTTATTCTTTTCGAAGGGTTTTTCACGTAAAGTATTTATGTTCGTTTCTCTCCACTTTTATTATCTCGTTGTTTATGCAGGTCGATCCCCAACATGTGATGAACCGAAAGTTACGGTATCGGAAATTGAGTCTTGAGTACTGTTTTCGTGAAATTTATTCATGAATATTTATTAGAAATATTTATGAATTATAGTTGAATGGTTATTTAGTGTTTAATTAAGTGAAGTAGCTTGAATTTAGTTTAAAGGGCTAAATTGCATAAGGAATAAAAGTTTAATTATAGATTAAAGAAGTAAAAGGGACTAATCTAGTAATTAGACCCTAAGTGCCATGTGTGTGTTAATATTGAATAACGTGTGTAATAGTTGGTATATATGTGTAATAGCTATAAGATATTTTATGTTATAGCTATTACACATGTTAGTTTTATATTTATTATAGGTTAATAATAGTATAATAAGTAAAATTGATAAAATAGAAAAGAATATAGAAAGACTAACAGAGAGCAAACGTGAAAGAAAGAAGAAAGAAAGAAAGAAATAAAAAAGGGAAATTTGAGGATTAAGGCCCTAAAGTTTGATTGGTAAGTTGTTTTAGCTCATTTTCTTATGATTTTTATGTTTATGGATGCCTAATTAAAAGTTCTACATGTATGAGGTTAAAATGAAGAAAAATAGAGAATTTTTAGATATTGATTTAGTTGAATAAATTGAGGTTTTATGGGTTAAATTAATAGAAATTAGTTAAAGAAATTTCTAAGTCAGGTTTAAATAGGGGGACGTTACACAACATATATTTATAGCAATTATAAATCCTTTATTTGTGCCTTTCAATCATATCTTAATATATGTATTAAATTAGCAAGTTTGAAGTAGTTATTAATGGTGAAATCTAGTTTTTACTAGGTTTCTCAATTGTATACCATGTCCAACTTAAAACAAGAAGATGAGGATATCAAATTTGGAGTAGGGTTCTCACTAGAAATAAAGTCAAGTTGTGAAGAAAAATAAATGAAATGATGAGAAGATGAAGCGAAGTTAATGGAGTAGAATCATTAAATTAGATGATGAATGAAATCTTGCCTTAAGCAATAAGCATGGTGATAAATGCTCATTTTCTTTTGTTTTCTTGAGATTTCACTCCTTATTTGGAGGGTACCACCCACTTTTTTTTCTTTTCCTTTTTTTATTTAAGTTATAGAATCACTTACCATTCCAAGTAAATCAACGAAGGTAGATATCGTCAAACTTTAACTCTTTTGTTTTGTCCTCGGTTAAAATATGCTATTAGCCTTTGTACTTTGTAAAACCTTTAGCTTTAATATTTGTTCTCTAATTTGTTTATTCTTAATCTCTATATTGTTCAAATTTCTAAGTTTCATACTTCACCAAATGATAACTGTTAAATTTATTAAGTGATGTTATTTTCAAATTTTGATGTGCCATACATATTATTATATGATTAATGTTATGTTAACTTGTTATTTTCATATATTAGTCATTAAAAACCCAATTAATGGATTAACAAATGCAGTTTGCATCAATACTAAAATTTCAAAACTTAAAAAAGTATAGGGGCTTAGAATGATCAAATTGGAGAATATGAATCAGATCTACAATTGTACTCATAATACATGACTAGTAATTGAATTTAACTAAATGGATTTAATTGATATTTTTGGGTCAAGACTAAAATTTTAAAAATACGACGACTAAAATTGACCAATTAAAAAATACAGAGATTAAATTTGATCAATTTAAAGTAGAAGGACTCAATTCAAAACTTTCGAAAAGCATAATGGCTAAAAGAAAACTAAACCTTTTGTTAGTGTAAGCAGAAGTAGGAGGGACTCAAGGTAAAAGTATTAGGGAAGCCCCTGTACAGAGGGGCGGATTGCATTTCAACCCTCTACTCTAAAAAAGCGTAAATTAGCCCTTATACATTTCGAAACATGCAAATTAGTCCTTCTGTTAAATTTCATTTTTTAAATGATGATATGGAACATTAATTTAAATGGTTAATTACTAATCTGGTCTCCGAACTATAACTAAAATATCATTTTGATTTTTTTTAAATCTTAACAATAATTCTAAAAATGAAAAATTATTAAAATTATATTAAAATATTTTATAAATAAAATCATAAATTAAAAATATAAAATTTCAAAATACACATGTAAAACATCTAAAAGTTTACAAAATAAATCCTAAAAATTTTATCAAACTTTCGAGTCCAAACCCAACCATCGTCTTTTTACAAGACTTTATTTTCCTATTTTACAAAACCTAGAAAAATAAATAAGATTTCTTATGCTTGATTGAAGCCATAAACAAATAAATAAATATTTGATTGAAGCAAAAAAAAGAATCAATTAAAAGTTTTGATTACTGTAACACTCTAAACCCGTATCCGTTGCTGGAATAAGGTTAAGAGGTATTACTTGACTGAACAAAACTTCTATAAGGTCAAAGATACTTACCAGACATAAATAATCAACAATGCAAACATGTCTCATTGATTTTCCATAAGAGCTCTTATAAATTTCCAAAATGACTCACTATCAAAACATAACCGAATATCTAATAACAAATTAGCTACTGTCAAGTTATAACTAAAACATTTCACCACATTAGTTCAATTATAAGGCTTCTCTAAACAAAATGAGCAAGCCATCTTCGCATGGCTATAATGTATACAAATTTAAAATATCATTCTACCTATAGTCTATCCTATACATGCCTTAAACCATGATGATATACAATCTTCTCAACTCACATAATGACTCGATAGTGTGATGATATCTCCGGCCCTTCCAACTCGAGCTAAAGTATAAACCTATAAGAAATGGAAAAGAGAACACGGAGGAAGCTTCAATGCTTTGTAAGTTTTAAGCAATGCAAACAATTAATTTACTTATAGATCGATTATTTCAAATTTTCAAGAAATCATTCCTAGATAATTGCCACTTTGGCCAAGTATCCATGAACGTAATGCATATTTAGCAAATTCACCTCACTTGAATCTGAACTCAATTAAAACCAAATATTTAAATCACAAATAAGATCGTAAGAACTCGAAAAGCATCTCATTAACAAGTTTTAACCATGTTTGCAACAAAATCACAAATTCACTACAAGCTGTCTTCCTGAGCAACAGTCACTAAATTATTTATAACTGGAGATAAGAAACTCCAAATCAAGTGATGTAAATTTTCCCTGAAAATAGACTCATATATCTTCCATATATAAAATTTTCAGAATTTTTGATTTGACCAATCAATACCAGATTTTTATTGAAATTTCCCCTGTTTCACTATTTGACTATTCTGACCACTCTTCACTACGAATCAATTTTCCCATTATACAGAATTTGAAATATGTTATCATTTATTTCATTTGAAACTAGACTCATTAAGGAGTCTAAGAATATAAATTTTATCTTATAACCATTTTTGTACCATTTATAATGATTTTCTGAAAATAGAACAGGGGACCTCGAAGTCATTTTGACTCCATTCCGCGCCACTTCAATTATCTCATTATTGGAAATTCTTTTGCTTACACGGTTTCTTTTATAAGAAACTAGACTCATTAAGATTTCATAACATAATTTATTCAGCCTCTAACTCAACTCCCACAATTTATGGTGATTTTCTGAAATCACGTTACTGCTGCTGTCTCAAGCAAATTTATTACCTATTCTTTGCATTCATATTATTTAACATGTATATCACCAAATCAATCTCATATAACCTTTCACCATAACCGAATACACACATACACATATGAGATTTTCACATATACTTCTCATTTCGCATTCATGATTCAATTCCGATCAATCTAACATATAAAAGTATATAACACATACCTGACCAACTTAATGTATTGAACATATTCAATGGTAGTTTACTACGAACATTCGAAATCAAAATCTTACTCCAATCATCGGCATTAAGTCTACTAGGTTTAAAACCCAAATCCAATCACCACCACAAAGCATGCGGGACTTTAAGCCCGGATGTAATACCAGCACAAAGCCTTCAGGACTTAGCCCGGATATAACACTAGCACGAATGCCTTCGGGACTTAGCCCGGGTATAACACCAGCGCGAATGCCTTCGGGACTTAGCCCGGATATAACACCAGCACGAATGCCTTCGGGAATTAGCCCGGATATATATCTCACACAAGGCCTGCGGGTCTTAGCCCGGTTAAAATCCTCAATTATCGTTCACATATATATATCATAATACATTAGCATTTCATTTACCTTACTAGAACTCAAGCACAACATGCTTATCAATAATTTCACTTTCGGCTCAATAGTCACATGCAAAGAACCCGATTTCGTTTCACTATCCAACATGATTTCTATAACCATTCGGATACAAGTCATATGTACTAACTACTTATCTCACTACTTAATTCAAGTAGATACATTAGGTCACAATTTATATATTATGCTTATAAATCATGATTTTATCAAATCATAAGCTAAGTTCCATTACTCAAAGACTTACCTCGGAAAATTTTGAATAGTTGTGAATAGGCTATTCGACTGCTTTCTCCTTTCCCTTATCGGATCTAGCTCCTCTTTGCTCTTGAGCTTAATTTAAACCAATAAATTTGTTTAATCATTTCGAACATCAAAGGCAATTTAAAGCACTTAACCCTTATACTCAATAATGAAACCAAACCGTATACCTAATTATTTTAACACATCACCTCCAATGCATATATTGACTAACATATACCCAATCCACATGCCAAGTTACCATGAATAAAAAATTACATATATATATACTACTAGTAATCTAATTATCTACTCGATCATATAGGGTAACTTCAATGCATCATAGTTATACAATTTGCCATACACATACCGCATATTTGACAAACCGAAACTACTCTTACATATTATCCATTATAATCATTTCAATATATATATATATATATATATATATATAACATAGCTGAATATTCCTTAATATAAATGCATATAGTGATACTTTAGTAAAATATAGTAACCATCTCCATAAGTATATTTTTACTCATGCAAAGACCGTACCTAAATCAACCATAGGTAGCACCCAAATCATCAACATTTTAACACACCAACTACTTAAACTTAACCTTTCATACACTTATATCTAATGTCATAAGAAATGCCGAATGCCTAATTTAACCAAACTTAAAGATTTAGCCTTCATCGCTTTAATTAACCACTACCTATTTTTCAAGACTTCAAATACAAAGAAATGAACACTTATACTCTTATGCCGAATTAGCTAACACTTATAATCCATAGCCGAATGTCATTAAACCTAAGCCACCATAATAATTTTACCTATCACCTCATACTTTATTATCAAAATGAATTAATTATACTTATAAAGATAATATCAAGCCGAAACCTATGCATAACATTACTTATATTATTCAAAATTATACCTTAAAAATCATATACATAGCCGAACCTTTTGATAATTAAACCTCTAATTATTTATTTCAATCACCCAAACGGCATTTGCTCCCATTTAACATTTATATACCAAACGATTGTTCAAGACAAACAAAATCTCATCTCCTCCCTTGACAACCACAACCGAAAGCTCAAACCAACATCCAAATTTCAAAGTTTTCAAATGGGCTAAATATGAAACTAGTTAATTAACTTAAACTAAGCTTAAAATTTCAAAAACTAACATAATTTACTAACCTTCTTCAAGCTTCAAGTGATCGAATGTTTTTGCCCCATTTCCTTCTTTCAATTCGGCTAAGAAGACAAAGATAAAGCTTTGTTTTCTTTACCCAAATTTTTACTTATTTCTTTATTCATTAATATTATAAAAATTATAAAGCCATTTAGTTGCCTTAAAACTAATAAATAATACATATATATTGTCATAAACATCAACATGGCCGGCCACTATAAACAAAAAGAGACATTTGACATGCAAGTCCAAACTCTTTAAAACATGCATTAATAAACCACTTATAAATTTATCTATCACATTTCAAAATTTTCTCACATAAGTCCTATTTAATAATTTCACATACAATTAACAAAATTATAGTATGAAACTTTCACACATGCACGTTCACATATAATAAGCATCGAATATGACGGTTAATTATTTTTACGACTCGGTTTTGTGGTCCCGAAACCACTTTCCGACTAGGGTCAAATTAGGGCTATTACAATTACTCATTTTCAAAATTTCCATGCTTTCATTAATGTTCAGTTTCATTTTCATCATCATGCTTCTAACTAAAAGGTTGATAAGGATGAGTATGGAAAAGAATCGTAAGTTTTTCAAAGTCGCGGATTTCACTTAGGGCTCTAAATGATCAGAAATAAACTTGACTAAAATGATCATAACTTGAGTTCCTGAACTCGAAATCGAGTGATTCAAAGTGTGTTTCAAACCTAAGAAATAGATATTTGAATATTATGAAGACATCTTAATCCAAAAATGGTTGGATCCCATCCAAAAATTTGTCATAAGTTGACTAATCTTTTCAGCTTGAAAGTTGACAGCTTGATTGAATTGACTTTAATACATTTCACTCATTCTGTGCATGTATCATTCTCCATTTCCTCGAAAAGATTCATTATCATATACTAGCTTTGATCGAATCTTGGTTTGATTTGTTTGACATTTAACCTTGTTGTTGGGCCTTGAGGTAGTGTAAGCCCATCACATCCATAAATGTGAAATTGGGTCTTGAGATTCGTATCATTCCACCATTCCTCAAGAAAATTCGTCCTCGAATCTTTAGCTGTAGAAAAAATAAAAGAGATTAGAATTAATAACAATAAAAGCAAATAAATACTTACCTAAGTTTTCTTGTGCACCAAATCTATTTCCAAGATCAAAGATATGATTTTGGTTCTCCAAATCAACATGGATCAAGTACCTCTCCTTAAAAAACGAACTATCAACACTGAACAAAGAAATATTAGGCACATGAGTGTTCAAGTAAAAAATAACTTTTAACTTTCTTTGAATATGCATGGTCGTCCATAAGAATTTCTGAAGATTAGTTAACAATTTTACATAATAATCAAAATCCAGAAGTTTAATATTATTATATAAAATTCATATTTAAAGTTTAAGGTAAAAAAATTTGTTGCAAGATCAAATGCATAAAGTTCTTTAATAAATCTATCGAATGCAATGAAAGTAACTTTTACATACCTAAATAAACTCATAAAATTAATTGAACTTTAAGACTGTGGTTTATTGAAACTTGACTAATGAGAAAGCATGTTGTAAGGAAAAATAAAATAAGTAGAATACTTATAAAAAACATTCAAGGTATGCCTACATATTTTAATTTCTAGTGTATCCTTACTTTTCTAGTGTATCCTTACGTTTCTTTCCTTCTAGCACTTGTGGAGAATTATCAATACTCAACTTACCTCTTTCCCACAAGTAAATTGTTTGTCGATCGTAGAGTAATATAATTGAGAGTCTGTCAATGGATCCTTGAAATTCTATAACAAAAAAAACACCGTTGGACAAATTTGAGTTAGAGTTAGTTAAAACATAATCATTCTTCACTTTTGTATGGATATTTTCTTGCTTTTCATTTTGTTTTTCCACTTGAGAACTCTCCAATGTCATCTCATATGGGTTTTCACTCACCAAATTTGGACCATCAAGTAGACTTTTATCACTCATGATCTCTTTTCTTTTTCCTCACTTCCCATATCCCCCTCATAAGTATTATGAATATTTAATTTAGTACAATACATCTCAGTAGGAGAACATGACGTTTCTATCTCATCTAACTCTATAAATTTAAGGAAAAAATTCTTACTAACATCTTTTTCCAGTTCACAAAGTTCACCATCACAAATCTCTTTTCCACTAGAGTAAGAGTCAACAAAAGGTACAAAGTCATACTTATTTAATTGGACATCATAAACCCTGTTGGACCAATTTTCTTTGCCTAGCCTACTAATCAAACCCATTAACCACTAGCCCAATCCTATAACCCAAAACAGCCCAAAACCAAAACAAAATTCACTTCAATACCCCAATCCCCACATCGTACGTGCCTCCACCATCCACCGCACCTCCGATACATGCGCTACCAGCAGTCCCTCTTTGTCACGCCTCGTGCTTCCGAGATATCCACAACAACACCTGTAACAGGAAGCAAACAGATAGCAACCAATAGAAGATTTTATTTGTTTTTCTAGGCTATAAAAGCCATTCTAAACATTGTAAAAGGGGTCTTTTTTTTGGCTCATGATATAAGTACACTAGCAGAAATTATAGAGAAAAATCGGAAGTAAATCAAAAATCTGGTCTAAGGTTTGAAAGGTGATTTTTCATTCTTCTTCCTGTAACTTTCTTTTGATTCGTATTTCTTTTTTTTTCTTCTTTTTTTGTTTTGTTTATAGACTGATTTTAAGTAAAAAGAAAGAAAGGAGGGCTTACCTGATCTTGATCCGTGAACCGGCGGTGGGTGGAGGTGCGTGGCACCGATGATCCTCTAGGGTAGCGCAAGCTAGGTTGAATTCTTAGCAAAAATGGAGAGGGAGCAAGGAAGAAGAAGCATTCTGCTTCTTTTTTTTTGAAAAACAATAGAAAAATAAAGAAATAAAATGGGTTTTTAAAAAAATGGCAGAATGCCATTCAATAGCTTTTAATGGCAGGGGCCCACGCATTTTGCCCGTAAAGGGTCAATTTGCACACTAAATCCCCGTGCATTTTCTTGCTGCCCAAATCTGCTTCACTTTTGTTTTTGAATTTCGCCTAGCAATTTTGTGCAGCTTTTAATTTGGTCCATATTAAATGCTGGGTTCAGGAATTTGGGTAAATTACATTTTTAAGCCCCCCTTGTTTCACGCGCGCTCCAATGTGGTCCTCCTATCCCCTTTTATTTATGTTTTACCCCAGAACTCCCGTTTTGATTCCAATTAAGCCTTTTTTTATTTCAAACACTTTTATCACAAAATTAATTTTTTTGGTATTATTATTAATCTATTTTATTTTTTTACTATCATTTTAGTGATTTTCCTATTATTTATTATATTATTTTTTATATATTATTTTTATACTTATTATATCATTTTCATTATTATTATTTATTTATTTTCATTTAATTTAATCAATTTGAGTTATGTTTCACATTATTATATTATTTATTTATTTATATATTTGTTGTATGCTTAGTATATGTATATATATATATATTTAAAGTAAAACTAATTATTTTACGTATAAATTGTCATTATACTTATTACATTATTTGTTATATTATTTTCGCTTTTACTAATAATCATTTTTCTGTATTGTTTATTTTAAATTTTTTATATATATTTTATTAAAAGTTAATAATTTTTTAAATATAGTTTATTATATGTATTATATTTTATTTATCATATTTTATTTATTTATTTTTACCGTTTACTACTATTGTTTTACTATTATTATTTATAATTTTTATATGTATATATTTTTCGCTAAAGTGTTTTAAATATAATTATTAATAGACCTATTATATTATTTTTATTATTTTTATATACCATAGTTTTTTATCGAATATTTTTTATACTAAATTATTATTATTTATTATTTTCACTTTCACTAATTTAGCATTGTTATTTTAACTATACTATTATCACTATATATATACATCAACATTCGACATATTATTTTCACTTCTATTATGCATTTTCGTATCGTTAATATCTTTATTGCTATGCTTGTTATGTTATTATATTTATTACTATTGTTATAATTATTGTTGATTTTTCTTATATTTACTGTGTTCTAGGTATTAATATATACACGTCAAGTTTATTATTATATCGCTATTTTCATATCGCATGTCATCATTTTTTTGTGTTGAGTTTCAACCGCCCCAAATTCATTTTATTCAAATATTTATCCTCGATTGTTTTCAAAATAAAGGCAATATTCGATATCTGGGATCCTCGGGAGGATTGTGCCCTAACTTACTGAGTACCAATTTTCCTCGTTGAACCTAAATAATTGAGTACCCTTCTTAAATCTAATTGTATGAGGTTCAAATAAAAACCTATTCTTGAAATTCGGGACGTTGCACCTTAACTTACTGGGTGTGGCATCGCGTTATATTGAGGGTAGTGATTTCCAAAATCAAGGCAACCTTCAGTATTTGGGAGTTCTGAGAGATTGAGCTCTAACTTACTGAGTTCTAATTTTTCATAAGTCTCAGAGGATCGAATATCCTTCTCTTGAACCTTCATACATGAATTTTAAGAATCGAAGACCAACTTAGTCCCGAAGGTCTGAAATGTTAGACCCTAACTTACTGGGTATGGCATTCTCTCCTTCGAAATGGGTAGGTCTTTACATTTTATTCGAATAATTTCAATTTTCTTTCAAATAAAAGGATCGTACTCTAAAATCTTTTCAAATTTCGACATCAATACATCAACTAATCAAATAGGTACCAATTTTTGGCCGTTACGAGGATGCTAATCCTTCCTCGTACGTAACTGACTCCCGAGCCCATTTTCTCAAACTTAGCAGACCAAAAAGAATTATTGTTTTAATAGGCCCAGATGTTTTATTAAAACGATTGATTTTAAGGTGGCCCAATCTCACCTTGGAAAAGATTGGTGGCGACTCCATTTACATTTTTAAAGTCGATCCACGTTTTTCAAAACTTAAAAATGGTTTCGACAAACCCTTATGATCTTTTGAACTACACAAATAACATTGCACAAAAAGTGATAGCTCAATCGTATTCTCTCTATTTGGATATTTAATTGGACATGAGAAACTCTCATGATATTTTGAACTACACCAATAACATTTCACAACACGTGAGAGATTAGTTGTACTCCTTGTACTCCTACTTTCATTTTGTAATCTCTTCTTAAAGTACTCATCAATTGATCGATTAACTTGAACATGGCATCAACGCTTTGTTTTGACATCTCTGTAGTAATGAGAAGGAATGAAAAATTGATTACAATATAATAATAAGAAGTAATGCAAATAATGACTCTTGGCAACTAACCAATTAGAGTTCCAATCCAATCCAAATGTCCACAATCCAAGGGTTTGACTTAGGTGATTTGGCTTGATTCAATCTCCAAAATATTATTAGGTATCTTTATTGTTATTATTAGAAAAATTTCTATCTAAATTATTAGGAAAATTTCTATCTAAGTTATCACTTGTTTTTTACATTCTTCATATTCATTTTACTGTGCATGTATGAGATTCTTGACTATCTTTCTCAATAATGTCGTCTTCAAAGTTCGAACTTATGTCTTCCCTTGAAAATGCAATGTGTCTTATTAGTGGACCTAACATTTTAATTTACCACTTATTTTGAAAAAGCTATTTAAAGAGCCAACATCATCTGAATAAGATTTTTAAAGGTACCACAAATCAATTATTTGGATAACATATTTTCATCTCTCCAATTTTTTTCTAAAATTTTCGTTGGCATCAATATGATGATTCTTTCCCTTCCTTTTATTTCTACGAAAGAGGAGGGTTTTCTTTTCTTTCTTTCTTTTATCTCATTTTCCTTTTCCCTTTTTGTTTTCTTTGGCTTTGACTCTCTTGCTTGATCTTTTTTGCTCCTCCCTTTTTTTATCATCTTTTTCCAAAAGTTATCTTTTTTAAGCTTTAGGTCTTTTTTCTTGGTTCAAGAACCATGGAACCAATGTTTTAGAAATCAAATTGGTGGTTGAATCAATCAAACCATCGATTCAACCACTAGTTCAACTATAATCAAATAATTAATTAAAAAATCATAAAATTAATAAATATATATATATAAATTGGTTCAACTGTTTTTTTTCTATCTTGATTTTGGTTTTTTTATTGAGACGTTTGCTTAGAGATCAGTTTAAGTCCCGTTCTTTATTGCATTTGAAATTCCAAAAGTGATTTTCCACCATAGGAGCAATGAAGAATACTTGGCTTTTGAGGTCAAAATTGCGATGGAAAATTATTTTTTCACCCAAACGCAGAAGTTGAGATTTAGGTGCTTTTGGCTTTTGCGTTTGGAAGTGAAAACGATCAAAACATCCTTATTTATATTAACTATTTAAAAGATATATAAAAAAATTAAATTAATTTATATTTTATGTATCATTATATAAATTTATATTTAAGTTTTTAAATATTTTATGAGTCATTAATTTTACAAATAATTTATATTAATTACTTAAAAGGTATTTAAGGTATATACTTCATGTATTATTATATTAAATTGTTTAAATATCACATATCATGTCTAAAAAAGATTTTTTTAACCTTCAATCATAATTTTTTGCAGCAATGAAAAACATTAAAAATTAACAAATCACACTTTTTCAAAGCATTTTTGTACAACATTTTTTGAAAGCACTTTTAACCGAGAACTAGCCCTTAGGCTTCGTTTGTTTGGATGGGCGATTGATTGCGGTGCGGTGTATTTAAGTTACTTTTTGTCTCACGTTACAGTATCGCTACAATATCTAATCTCACCGCTACCGCTGTTTTTACACTAATCGCAGCTAAACGCACCGCCCATCTAAATTCACCCTTAGTCTCTTTGTCTAGACCAATATATTGGCCGATCCAGTCCAGTTTCAACACAGTTGCATGAAACAAAGCAAGGACTTTCAGGCGCTAATCGTCAGCATGATGGAGATGAGTTCCAGTGAGGGTATGGATGGTAAAAAAGGCTGTTTTGTTGAGTATTTGGAGCATTATGTGTTTTCAGCAGCTCCTTTATTGTTTGTTTTGGTGCTTTCAATCAAATGGTTATTTTTAAAGTTCCATCGTATCGTTGACTGTCAATACATCTGCTGGAGAGGATGACGGAGTCTATCATTACCATAACTTTAATCATAGATCTCGGCGTCTTTTTTTCTACTTGTAAAGAGGTTTTATACTGCTTCGATTCAAAGTTCTTTCTTGGATTACTTTGTTTGATCCCTGGTGTTTGATCAACGTAGCAATTTGAGTGGGGTATGAGTGGCCGTAAGTAGGGATGATATCGGTGTGGTTCAATTGAATTTTTAAAATTTTTTAAATCAGTCATTCTGATTCGGTTTTGGTTTGATTTTTGAATTTTTATATTTAGTTTTTAAAATTTTATTTTAATAAAATAAGCTTTGTTTATGCCTTTTAAATATCATTTGATAAAATTTTGAAATATTTTTCATAAATATTTTTAAAAATAATAATTTTTCAAAAATTTAAATTATTTTCATTATTTTAAATATAAAATATTTATTTTTATATCATAAAAATCAAAATTAATTATATACTAAATAAATGAAAGAATTTAGTTCGGTTTCGAGTAACCACAGTTTTTAAACTTGCATTCCATAAATAGTTCAAATACTTCGGTTCGGGTCGATTTTCAGTTTAGGTCAGTTTTTTTTTGTTTTCCTGCTCAAAGCCTTTTGTGTGTAAGTCAATGACTTTTTGAGTTCGGATGTCAAATTAATGGTAAAAGAACCACAAAGCCCCCTGTACCATATCTTAAATTACATTTTAATCCTTCTACTAAAAAAATGAGCAAATTAACCCTTATATGCTAGACAAGCAAGCAAAACAACACCTCAGTTGAAATTTGGTGTTGTATGAAAAAAATATTAACAAATTTAACTCACAACCTTTACACATTTATTCATTTTGACCTTTACTCTTTTATTGATTATAAATTATAATTTTTATAATAAAAATAAAAGTACTGCCCCAATAAAAAGTAGAGATTAATTTCTTTTAAATCTTATAACTATTAAATTTTAATAGATCGGTAATTATTTTTAATAAAAAATTTTAATTTTAAATTTTTATAACTATCTGTTATAATTTTTTTTAAATTTTAAAAGAGTTGAATTGATTTTTTTTAATTTGTTACTAAAGCCTTTTTGACCCTTTAGCCTTATTAGTTTCAAAATTTTCTAATTTACTTCCAATAAAAGTAAGGGTCAAATCGAATAAATGTATAAAATTGAAGGCTAAATTTGTTATCATACCTTATATATAAACACCAAATTTTAACTGAACATATAAAAATAATTTATCTATATTTTTAGTACAGAGACTAAAATGCAATCCAAGATATAGTACAGGAGGTTTTGTGGTACTTTAACCCAAATGAACTGTGTTCATCTTGTAAAAGAAAAATTCCTAGGAGGAACATTCTATTAGTGCACTCGTTTAATCCTTTTACTTGGTGAATTCATTAGTAACTTTTAGCAAGAACGGTTAGAGACTTCACTAACAGTGCGCAACACTAAGACTACAATACTATAGCAATATTATAAGTTTGTTTATTGATACAAAAGTATTTCTGTCAACAACGGTATTAATGAGAAAATATATATATGAATACAGTTGCATCTCTTGGTAAACTCCATCTCCCTTGACTACTAAAGAGAAGAGAAAGAGAAAGAGATACTGATACTGAAACGGCCTTCAAAAGATATGATACGGCCAGCATCTTCATGTGATTAAGATGCAATGTAAATAAGTTACAAGAACCTTAATGGCTGTACTAGAATCTATAAGTATCTGATCTAAAATGGTTATCGTAAAATGAAAACTGATCAGGACGTACCTGACCTGAGCTGGGTGTACGGAAGACTGGAAATGCTTCTTTAGTTTGCATCTGCGGCACTAGGTCAGGATAGGTAGGGAAAGTTGGATAACTCTGCAGACCAGATGAGGGTAGGCCTGGTTCCATGTAAGGATCAAAACGTGGTTTCTGAGTGGATCTTGACCCTGTCTCTGCATATCGACCTGTGAAATTTTGATCATCATTTATGTAACCAGATGCAGTTGGGACTGCAGAATAACTTGATCTAACATCCATGTAAGGGTTACTGTAAAACCGATCACTACTAACTGGCTGATAGTTACTAGAACTACTTGACTGAGTGTTCATATAAGAAGTGGTAAGAAGATGGTTGCTAGAAGAAGGTGCAACTACTGCTTCGGGGAAATAGTTTGCCAAACTTAACTGCAAACCTGAACCCCGAAAGTTCACTTTAGAGGCCTCTGCTGAAAAGTCAGTTGGAACCCTGAAGAGTCCAGAGCATCCAACAGGAATCTCTACTCTCTCCCCAATTTGTCTTCCATGAACAGAAGGTTCAATAGCTTTTCCTCCAGATGCACCCTCTAAAAGTGGCAATGTATGGATTTTCTGTTGTAAAGACATCCTGACTTGTTTAAGAGCATCCAGAACATTGGTAAACTTGCCAGGTGCTTCATGTGGCACCAATGCATAAAGCTCATTTTTGTTTCCTGAAGATTCCATGATTGAACTACTGCTCATATCAGATGAATAGTGATGCACTGCCTGCTGCCCAGGGGAACCATGTACATGTGCAAATTGATGAGAGCTAGGTAACGGAGAATGGTTGCTCTGCAGGCTCTCCTGATCATGATTTTCCTTTGCTATGGGAGATGCAAACTTTTGACCTGAGGATGTAGGATCTAGAGAAGCAGGAGAAAGGGAGCTGCTACAATTACGATCCTGTAACTGATCCATCTCACCATGTGAAGGTGGCACATGATCATGGGATTGAGTTTTGGGTAATTCTTTGGAGCAGCAAATACAAACTTTTGCCATGGGAGATACAAACTTCTGACCTGAGGATGGAGGATCTAGAGAAGCAGGAGAAAAGGAGCTACTACAATTACATTCCTGTAACTGATCCATCCCATCATGTGAAGGTGGGACAGGATCATGGGATTGAGTTTTGGGTAATTCTTTGGAGAAGCAAATATGTTCCCCCTCTGCCTCTTGGACCTGTGAGCTACCTCTTTCCTCAGTGACATCTGAGTTGTTCCCAGGATCACATGAATCCTAAAAAGTTTTTAACCAAAAAATCATTATGTCAGCATGGAGAAGCAAGATAATCAGACAAGCGACAAATCTTTCGATAAACTGTCTAGATAGCATATAGCATATGATAAACACAACCACATTATCAATAGAGATCGAGAAAACATTTAAAAGAAAAAAGTGCACATAGCAACCACAAAAGGAAATTGATACTACACTGCAGCCCCCACCCTTCAGATTGAGGTATGAATCCCTCTATATAGGCCATTACAGGAAGTTAATGCATCAAATAAAGAGTCATGCTAGCACTCTATAGGGTGAGCAAATGTCTTAGTTTCAATGGTGTAAGTGACATCACACGTCAAATAGATATGGATAGCAGAGGGACTTCCTAGGTGACACTAGTCCATAGGACAGCACACAAGGATCCCACCTTTAGAACCAAATACCAAAGCTCTTTCAATTCAGCTTTCAAAAGATCAGATAAAAAAGTTAGAGAATCAGCACATGTAATTATTTTTAATAATTGATTCTATCTTAAAAGTTAGGTTAATTGTATGAAGGATTTGTCAGCTAGCAGTTTCAGCAGCCATGCACGTGCCTACGAGAGAGTGCAGGATAGGGAGTTTTCTCATCTCACAAGAATATAAAAGATAATTAAGTCTGAAAGAGAGTTTGCGACCAATAATCTTCACTAGAGGATAGCCAAACAAAATAAAATTCACCCAACTTTCCACTGCAAAAAAAAATATATCCACTTATAGATCTTCCCAAGTTCGATAGAAGATAAGCTTTTAGACCCTCCCTTTCTACTTGAGTAGCCAAAGTGGCAACCTTCAGCTTTTGCAAGGTCCTACTTCTTTCATCTGTATGTATTTTTATGGAAATAGATACTTTGAAAATAAGATTCGTTCGCTGAGGTCTTAACCTTTGTTTCATCTTTAAATTTCCAATTTTCCAGCCTACATCAATTGAAAACCAGATTCCCTTTATCAATTCCTCAATTAAAGTTCCTCAAATATCATAATTAATCACCACATCAATTCAATTATGCGATTTTCTTCATCTGCTTGATAAATTAGAAACCAACTATTTTACATTTCAGCACCATGTACAGTCCAGATGTCAAGCTGGCATTAACATTTTATTTGATTTAGCACTAAACAAAAATTAAAATATCGTAAAAGGTACTGTAGAAGCCCTTAACATCCTGCACCAGAAATACTGCACTTCCTTAACAATACTGATTACATGTATATGGAAGTATGTAAGAGATAGCAGGCATCCATAACTAAGGAAGCAAATTCTACTAGTAGGAAAGGAGTTTCTTTTTTTCTTTTTTCTTTTTTTCTTAAAGCAAATTTTTTCATAGCACTTCCATAGTTTCATATAAATGTAATTTCTTTGAACTAGAAATTTTAAAATGCTCAACCACAGTAACCTTGATCTAAAACTGTCTATCATGGAATTTACTTGTTTGAAACAAAAAGAAAAACACACAAAGTTTTAGTATGATATCATAAGCAAGATGGTAAAAGAACATAAATTATCTGTATCAAATAAGTGTTGCTTAAACATACCGGTGTACTACTATTATTTTCTCTGAACTTCTCTTCCCATTCTCTTTGTGCCCTTTCCATTGCTTCATAACGGTCAATAAGTTGTGCTTGATGCTCTAGGGCCTTTTCCATGTCTTTCTCACCTGTGTCCCCATGAAAACCAAGACCATAAGCAGTTATATTTCTTTCATCTTTTAAGGCATCTGAAAGTAGAGTGTCGAAAGAGCTTCTATTTTAACGAATTTCAGATGCATTGGCAAGATATTAGACTCACTTTCAGAGTGATTAGTATTAACTTCCAAAGGGTTTACAAGTCCATTTACAGGCGGATCAACCTTGACATCATCTGACTTAGGCTCCTCTGCTACTAACCTGATAAAATAAAGCAAGCATAAATAATTTTTGTTACTTTGACTAACGAGCAGAAATACCTGTGAGATTCATCTTGAACACACAAGAAGTTAAAACGTATCAAGATGAAGAGAAATCTCAAGTACAGTCATTTTTACAATTGAATGAGAAGAATAATCCTTAACTATGAAATTATTTCAATTTTAATCTTTTGGTTCTGATTTAGGATCCTCTGCTACAG
Source organism: Gossypium arboreum (assembly GCF_025698485.1). Lineage (NCBI taxonomy): Eukaryota > Viridiplantae > Streptophyta > Magnoliopsida > Malvales > Malvaceae > Gossypium > Gossypium arboreum. The sequence goes on along the minus strand of NC_069073.1, from coordinate 2,762,673 downwards.
ATCAGCTAAAAGGAAAAAAGCATTCATATATATCTGGTTTACTTGACTAATGAGTAAATACCTGACAGGACATTCAGGTCGAACATGAAAGAAATTAACATGTAACACAATGAAGAGAATTCTCAAGGGAAGAAATTTTTATAATCGAAAATGAGAAGAATGACCGTTGAACATTATTTCATTTTGATCTTTCTTTTCTATAGTTTCCATGACACATTAAGCCGTACAAAAGTGGCAAAGTAAAAATGTACTCTCTCCATCTCCATCTTCTTTTTCGTTTTTCTCTCATGTCCAACCAGAGATCTACTACTGCACCCATCCTTCTCTTTATCATATCAGTCTTTTTTATTCATGACTTCAATGTTAATATTCCTTGCATCAGAGAACATATCATACAGATTTTATCATCCAGAATTACACAACAGTATATTCTTTTCTGTCTGTAAAATATGGCATGCCACTTCTTTCTTATAGAATAAAAGCAAGAGTCTCATGTACCAACCTTGACTCCCGGCGTCTTATCTGCCTGCATGATTTTCCCTGGCGATGTTTTGGGGACGAAAACCCCATAGACGTAAAGCTATTGCGCCTTCTTGCAAGTGAGTCTTTATACTTTTCAGGAGAATGAGAAGCACTCTTGCGGCCTTTCCAAGACAGGCTTCTACCAGATACGGAAGAAAAATCATCGGAACCTGAAAGTTCATCTGACTCTTTTCTTCTCGCTTTTGAACTTACAGAGCTCTCCTCTTCTTTAGTAGAAACATTATCCATGTTGGACTCAAAAGGTGTGTCCTGGTCGGAGCTTGAATCAAGTTCCTCAGAGACATCACTTACCCCATTATTCTCCAAAATAGCAAGAACATCTGCTGTTGCCTTTTCAGCCCTCCTCCTTTGGACTGACACAATTCTTAGTTGTTCCTCCAGTTCAGCTACCTAAGTTATATAAAATCCAACACTATAAAGCATTAGAGAAAGTCGATGTACTTGAGCATGAGATAGAAAGAGGAGAGAAGATAAACTAGAAACAGCAAACCTCAAAAACCTTCCCAAGTAAAACATTTTAAACATACCCTTCTTGCCAGTTCATCAGCTCTCTGTCTTGCACTTTTTGAGACAGATCGTTCGGACAGTAAACGTGCTCGAAGGAATTCAATGGTCATATGGGAATCCTCCATGTTGCAAGTTATCCTGAGAAAACAAGACCAAACAATCACCCAAAAATCAAACAGCAAACCTCAGACCTTATCAAGTATACCTCTTTGAAATATCACCATCTCCCGTCTCTCCCCCAAAAAAAAAAAAAATTAACACACAACAAGCATGCATGAATAATAAAAAGAAAGTAATTAACAAAAACAAGTCCAAACTCCAAAAAGCAAGATTCCAACAATTCATCCACAAACTATGAACAATTATTAAAGCTAACACAAAGACAGGAAATCTATCTTACATCAAAATTTCAGTTCCTACTTGCCAATAAATGAATTTACTTATATAAAAAAATGTAAATAGGAAACGGTACTTCCAAGGCATCAAGAAACTTCCTACAGAGAAGAGGAACTGCCATGCAAGAGAAACTTCAAAGGAAAACTAAACAACAATTACTAAAAAAAAAAAAAAAAACAACCATGTTTAAGGTTCATTGAAAACAATACCCTAGATTTAAAGAGGGCTACCAACTAAAATTAGAACTGGACGCAATATCTCCAAACTGAGGGCAAACATAAGACACAAATACAAGCAGATTTTGTAAGAGAAGCATATTCAGTCCATTCTCGAATGCAAATATTACTTCCAAATTCCTGATCAATCCAAATCAAGCACCAAACTCTCTGATCTATGAGCAGATAAACCGTTTATTAGATAGAACCAGGTTTCAAATTTGGTCATCAACACAAACATGGTATTTGTAGAAGTCCTAAATTTTGGCTTCCTAACTGCAGCTCACTCCTCCAAAACCCAAAACAGAAAAATAAGCAACAGATGAACAGAATACTAATCCAAAAACTTTTGATAAAAATACCTTACAAAAAAATCTGGAAAAGGAAAACGACCCATGAGCTAAAACTAGTTGAACACAGAAAAGAAGTAAGTGAAAGCATCAAGAATGAAGAAAGGAAGAAATACCCAGATTATAATTACCTCTGATCTTGCTTTTCTTGATCGGAATTCTGCATTTTAGAAACAGGAGACTTTGATCAGCAACACTCCAGATAAATCCCCTTCCCAAAAATTAGAAATAAATAGAGTATGAGAAGTGAGGGAAACAAACAAGGTAGGTTTCGGGATGAGAAAGGAAAAGCAGAGAAAAGACAGCGAAAAATACGTTAGAAAGTAAAGTGGATTGGAAGAGATGGGAATAGGTGGGATGACTTTCTTTTGGGGGGGATTTTGATTGATATTTCACTAAAATTGAGATGGGGAAATGGAATGGAGGGGTCAGAAGAAAAGAGGCAGAAGTTTCTTCCCTTTTCTTTATTTGAGAGACGTCCATTTGGACAGCCGCTGCCCCCACACCCTCAACCTCACCACCATTATTTCTCCTTTCTTTCTTTCATCTCTCCTATCTTCCTTCTTTTCTTATTAAATGCTTCTCAATTGTTTGTATAATTATCATGTTATCATTTACTTAACTAGGACGTCTGTTTTAAGGAATAATTTTGTTAATTAATAGCCTGGATTTTTTTTATAATTAATAATGTGAATATTTCATGCATTTTTTTATAAATATTTGTCAATGAAGGAGTTTTGTTTTGTTTTTTTTATTATTAAGAATTGTCAATGCAAAATTTTAATGTATATTAACGAGTAATAAAATAGTACATAACGATGAATTTAAAATAACTATTAATAACTTTATACGAACATGAACTCAAGTTATGGTCTATTAATCCTTAAATTTAAAATTCGAAAGTTGATATAAACATTAAACCTTAAACTTGAAATTCGATTTAAATCCTAAATTCTAGACCTGAAACTCAAGAAGAAAATTATTATTATTGTTGATAGGAGAAAAGCGATGAGAAAGTGGTGGAGCAAAATGCTAGTTCACCTATAACAAACAAAGAGGAGGGACCTTTGGTTCCTTGTGCTCTAAGGTATATATAGAAGGGTCATTCATTGCCCTATAGTACCACGTAGCTGAAAGTGAGGGGAGTTGGAATGGTTATGTGGTCGACCAGGTGGCAAGTGTTGGGATCTAGTGCCTTTAGCATAGTGTTTTTTGTCTATATGCATTTGTATTTTTTGAACAAATTGTTTAATAAAATATTCATCAGTTTCGTGAATATCTTTGTATATTGTCCTCAACGGTTTTTACATGCAAAGCAAAATGAAAGCAAATATTGACTTATTGATTATCTAACATTTAACCAATACTAAGTGATATTATGTGGTCAGATCATAATAAAGAAAGACAACTTATATTAGTAGATAACTTAAACATGTTCTTAGTCTAATAAAAAATGAATAAACTAATTGAAAGACTAATATGTTGTCTATCAAGTCTAATTAAGGAGATACAATATCTTAGGTATCAGAGCAAATGACTCCTACAAGACAGAAATATAAATGTGACTAACTGGACTAATAGTACATCAGACACGAATCAAGTAGAATAGATCCTAGATCTGTTTATGAATTCATTCGCTTGTGACATTCATAGTATGGAATATATTAATCATAAGTGGATGATGAACTATGTATACTTGACTCGTATACTTTGATATAAATGAAAGTCTGTATGTTGGGTATACGACTTCTGCAGTATGTAGCATCATTCCACAACAATGGAATTCATAGCCCAATAAAGGGTAAATGATATACTCTCATCAGCATTATATGATAGATGAAAAGTAAATATGATTATGGGTCATTTGTCTTTATGATAAATGATTTTTTTTACTATTTGATAGAAATTAGCTTTTCATGAAAAAAGATTAATAGTTACCATGAGATAAAAGAAAATCATATTAGGAGTTCGGATTTATCTCAAAGAAATTAAGAATATCTTATGAGGGTTACATGCTGATGAAAAGGTCGTTGGACAAACACTTATTAAGAAGCTTTCATCATGGTATATAATAATGGAGAACTCAGTTATGATACTTTAGTGGAATATCTTCATGACTAAAAAATGTTGTAATTAATAGGTGAAAAATTGGAACATAACTGCAAATTTTTTGAGCCCTAATTATATATGTCCAACCAGTTCCTCCGCTAGCTCGAGATAACCAAAAACAAATTGCATGTAGAACCAATAATATGAAATGGATGAAAACGATGAAGAGAGATAGATCGCATGTATCACTATCTGCAGTGAATGTGTTTTCTCATTAAGCACAAAAGATTACTTGAGAATTAATTTTAAGTTCTTCGAATTATTATTTAATTAATTAAAATTAAATAATTGAAGTTCGAAATGTAATTAAATTAATTAGCCATTATGGATTTGTTGAATAAGGAAATTAAATATATTTTCTCATAGATTCTATGACGGTGAAGTTGTTATGAATTTAACAAAATTGGGATTGAATTAAGAAAATTATTTAATTAAGAAATTAATTTAGTTAATTAATTAATTAATATTTTGGACAATAGAAAATAAATATTGGATTAGATAAATCATAAGTGTTGGATAAAAGTTAGGAAGCACGTATAATTGAACCCAATATAAGAAAGACCCAATTGGCATTGTAAAATACAATGAGTGACAAACCTAGAATATTGTACAAGGGTGTTGTTGCCCCCTACCTCTTCTACTTAGAGTAGAAGTTGTATTTTCTATTAAAATATTATTATTTAATCAGGTCTTATTTAAACAGAACTCTTGTATTGTTTTTCTGTAAATAAGAATTATCGGATAAGTAATTGACACACTTGCTCATTTGTCATTATTCTGCCAGAAAGTAGTGAAAACTTATTTCTAAGAATAAAATCTATTTTTTAAAAAAACATACAATTACCGGTTATAGAAAAGATTTACTTTCCTATTGGAAGTAAATAAAACTTTCCGTTCTGTGATTTGGTTCGTATTACTTAAGCCCACACTCGAGGTAATTTGTGATTCAATGATAGCAGAGAAGACCATTCAGTTGAGAGCTAGGATCGACTTTAATTCGCATCGCACAGAGCACAAGTATATTTTGGTTAGAGTTTATTACTATAAATATCACAACAGGCTCGATTTAAGAAAAAATTTTGTAAACTACCACTATACGAAAATAACTGTTTTCTTAACTAATTTTTTCAACAGTTAGTATCAGAGTCAGATTGTGATATGTTTATATTATAAATGATACCGAATTTTCTCTCTTTTTTTCTCATGTTTGATTAAATTGAGATAATATGTGACGTTCTTTAAATTGTATGCATGTTTCGATTGTGATATATGTAGATGAATGTATGGAATAATTTTATTTATGTAATAAACTAATTTTGCCAAAAATTGTAATTCTTAGAAATTAGATCATGTGTATTTTAAGTTTTTCATAAATTTTGGGTTATGTAATTAGATCGTGAACTATCATCTCCACACAAGTTTGATTTTAATTTTATGTTTTTTTTCTTTTGTAAAATTAGAATAATCATGTGAGTCAGACATCCAACCTCTATCAATGGTCTATGTATGATGGTATGATATTACTTCGAGCAAGTTTTACCCCAACGCTCCCTATGGTAAATGTAACACCCTTAAACTGATCTGATTTGTCAAATCCAGATCTTAGGTATTACCACATAAATACAGACAAAAGCTTAATCTATCTATACAATTCATGATTAATTACAACTTAACTACACATAGGTTCAAACTGATTTACATATGTATATATAATAGATAAATACAACTGCAAGAAATGGTAGATTAATTACAAAAATGTCTAAATTTAGATCCTATTTTATTATAGTTATCCCAAAGTATGAATTTCTAAGTAACATCCAGACTTTGAACATGCCACCAAAGATTTGCCTTGTATGCATAATAACCTGATACGTTGATCCTTGGTGTAGTCCTAGTATCGTCGTCCTTCCTAGTGCAGATTCATATTCAACTTGAAACATAAAGTATAACTCATGTAGGTTCATAAAAACTCAGCGAGAAATAGCCACTTATACCCTAGTCATTGTTTCCATAAAGTACCAGATAATTCATCACTGCCAGCTCCTCTTTTTTCAGCATCAATGATCTATCACAATGGATATCACACTTTTGAAATCACATCCATTCATTCTATCTGTTATATCCTAGTCTGAATCCATTACCATCAACAAGTTCATTATTTCGAGACCCTCTTTTACACTTATCTTATCAAGGTTCCTTACTTGTATTCCATGCAGACCAATGCTCGAAAATTTTTTTCATACCTAATCTTAGCTTCGACTAACCCTTTTCCTTTACTGTTTATAAAAAGATGCCCTTTTTCAAGTTATCAGACGCAACCTTTATTCAAAATTGTTCTTTCAATGAGAGCTCATCCATCTCATTATCTATTCAAACTATCAATCTTCGTTTGTTCTTTAAGTTTATTTGGTCCTTATCCTGAATTCATCAAATACTCTAATTCATTCCAGTCTTTCTGATCAAGATTAAGGGCCATGCAGAATATGCCACATAGTTTCATATGTAACCCACCACGAGGAATTCCATTAAAACACTTCATAAATGAGGTTTAACATATTATGCCACAAAGGCATGTCCACTCAGAGTTCGATACAAAGGTTATTCTTTTAAAGTTCAATATAAAGGCTATTCTTTCAGAGTTCGCCACAAAAGTTATTCTTTCCTAACGTGTTTATGATATGGATTTTCATAAACTCACGTGTCGTGAGGTTTGCCCATCATCGTCTTGGGACACGTAGAAAACCTCATTAGGTAATCATCGTCATTTAGTTCCTTTCAAAGAGTGTCATGGCCATAGACTTTTCCTTCAAAAGTTCATATCTGAGTTCGTGTTTTTAATTTCGACAAACCCCTTTAGACTCCACAGCAGTGAATAGACACAGACTCACTTGACAAACCTTTCATGCATTAACATCATTTAAGAATTAACACTTTAATTCACTAACATACGCTCAAACTAACATACATTCCAGATGTATCCATACCACCATACTTCAACATCACAGTACTTATCACATGCTTAAATTTGAAAGATTCCATACAAATTATACGTGTTGTCCTCGGCAAACATTCATACAATAGCATAATTGATATACTATACTTTTCTAGTTTCAGTTTCATTTGATCAATTTCTACCTAAATGTCTCATATGAATAGTATACATGCAAGAGTCAGCTCAGGGGCTCATCTGACAACCCCAGATAGCAGCTTATAAAATAGAAAAACACCATTAAAACTTATTCGTATAACATTTATCATCATCTCAAACCTAGATAAAACTCATATAAAGCCTTACTTCTTCATTTTACTATTCGTGCACTTATTCAAACTTAATTTGTAATGACTCGAAAATTACGGTCATTAAAAACTGAAGGTTTAAGTCATTATTTCTGTAAAACAAAGAAATATTTACGAATGATACTTGAGTGATCAATTAGATTCTAATTTAGTGAATTAGTTTGAATTAAGATTAATTGGGAAAAAGGACTAGATTGCATAAAGAATAAAGGTTTAATTATAGACTAAAGAAAAGTTAAGGGACTAAAGTAGCAATTAGACCATAATGTGACAAGTGTGTGGTAATAGTGAAATACATGTGGAATTAAAATAAATGATATAAGTGTATGATTATTAGGTAATTACTTATATTATAAGAAAATTATATTATATTATATAATTATAACATATTAATTAAATAAAGAAAATAAAATAAATAAAACATAAAAAGAAAGAAAGAAGGCACGAATAGCAGGGAAAGAAAGAAAGAAAAAGAAAAGCAAAAATTAGGGCTTTGAAGTTTCAAGTCTGATTGGTAAATCAATTTAATCTTTTTTTTTTTTTTGTAATTTTGATGTTTTTGAAATCCTAAGACAAGGTTTTACATGAATTATGTTGAAAATTAGAAAGTTAGTGAATTGTTAGATGTTGATTAAGTTGGATAAATTTAAGAATTATGAGTTTAATTTATAGGAATTTAAGTTAGGAGTAGGAGAATGATTAATTTGTAAAAGAGAAATAAGTTTTGACATAGTAGGGGCTAAATTGAAAGATATTCAGAATTTATGTTTTATATTGAATACTAAGAGTTGAAACTTGTTTTATATTGAATACTAAGAGTTGAAACTTACTTATAGTAGGTATTAACTGAAAATAAATGATTAATTTTGAAGAGAAAGAATGGATATGGTGATAGGACTAAATTGGAATTTATGTGAAAGTTACATGGAAAATAAAGAATGTGTCATTAAATAACATTCATTGATAATTTTAAATGTTAATTTTTATGTAGCTAACGTAGCACCGAAAACATTATCGAAGAAGGGAAAGGAGAAAGTGAACGAGGATATCGAGTAAACTCGAGAAGTACGGTTTGTATTTCTATAAACTAAACTTATTGGATATATTATTAATGTGACTTCCAAAAATGTATAATGAATGAAAGTAACGGTAATTATATCTATTATCGAGCTATGAAAACCCTATTAACAGAGTCGGGCTAGTCGGATATAGTTGGCATGCCATAGGATTGGAAGTGTTCAGTGATATTCCAACTGGGTATTGATGAGACACTATAAGTGTCGACCACTGTTATTGTTCCGGATTTGTTTTGATGAGGTACTGTGTACCGCTATCGCTACTATTATCATATCTTTATTACCCTTACGGTGTATTTCACTTGGTAGATAAAACATCAGATACTATCCGGTGTGTGGGTAGGATCCGTGTATCCGTCCAGGTCTGAGTTATGTTAATAGGGGTAAATAAAGGTACTGAAGACTGACTGCTACCAATTATATGATTATGACTGAATGTTGATTGTTAGCGAATATAAATAACATACTAATGTATGATTATTGAAAAGTATAGAATGATACAAAATGTGTAAAGAATTGTTTAATGACATTTAAAGGCTAAGAGATAAATATGAGTAAACGAACCGTTAAGATCATGAAAGTAAAGGCTTAGGGTTTAAATATATAAACGATTTATTAATGCTTTAAGTGCTAGTTTATAGAAATACCACTGAGTGTATACTCAGCGTACGGTTTTGTTTCCATGCGCAGGATTAGGTACTAAAGAGTTAAGGATTCAACATTCAAGCCAATCCCGGACTCAAAGCGGTGAAGTACCTTTCTTTTTGGTAAAATGGCATGTACCTAGGCTATTAAGTTGTTGTTTTATACATGATAGTTATAGTAAATGGTATTAAAGTTGTTGGACTACGGTATGGAATATATATATATATATATGTTTGAAGTTAAATCTAAGCGTGTTTAATTGTTGTGGTGATGTAGTATATTTTATATAAATTGTGGTACTAATGAGGGTACATTGGTTGGATGATTTAAGGTTGAAAGTTAAGGAAATTGCTAGCTTGAAGCTTAAGTTTTGCAGGGATGGTAAGTTTATGACAAAAGGCTCATTTTGAGTCTACACGGCCTGGTACACGGACGTGTGACCAGACCGTGTGAGACACACGGCTAGCACACGGGCATGTTGTTAGGCCGTGTGTCCCCTGCACCTAAAAATGTCCAAAACAGAATGCTCAAGCGTTACTACACAGGCAGGGACACGGCCTTGTGTCTCAGCCGTGTGAAAGACACGGCCATGCACCACGGGCATGTGCTATGGCCCTGTGAAAACTGCGCTTGTTTCGAATCAAAAATAAATCCACACGGGTTAAGCACACGGGGGTGTATCTTGGCCGTATGAAATTAGTTAGCCATTAGTAAATTGACAGAAAGTTCCACGGGTAGAGGGCACGGGCGCGTCCAGGCCATGTGAATGATACGGGGTGTTCCCACGGGCATGTTAAAAGGGGCACACGGGCATGTCCCCTAGACCACACCCCCGTGTGGTACTATTCATAGGAGGAAACTTTGAAATTTCATGAAAAATTTTCTAAGCTTTCGATCGAGCCCCGGTTTGTTTTAAATGTACTTATTGAGTACCGATGGCTCATTAAAGGTATATTAAGATGTATTTGATGTACAGTATTATTCCTGTTTTACATGTAAATGTACTGTAATAATCGATAATACTCCATAATCCTGTTCCGGCGACGGGACGGGGTTAAGGGGTGTTACATAATTTTTCATAACTTTAACATGCAGAGTCATAATACTTACCTTAGTATGGGGTATTCACTAGCAAAGATCCATATTTACAACTCTAACTTAAAGGAGAAATAAATACTTTAGGTTCCTTAATATTTAAATAATAGTACTTTAGAAGAAAGAAGAAAAACTCTCTCTTTCTAACCTAAATATCTATAACCTAAGCCCTTATTGAAACTTGATAAATGTCATATCCTTACTGAATTGTCTTTTCCAAAGGTCTACAACTTTTGAGAAACCTAATTGAGTACCCTTTTTTCTAATTACCCAGACTTATATTCAGTTGGTTCCTAACTAGCTTACCTTGCAACTCAACTTGCACTATGCTACAAACAAAATAGCGCATATCCCTTTCAGGCGTGAACTCATTCCACAATACCTTATTACTTATCTGACATCCTACTCCGACCAAAATGGAAATTTGATATTAGACTACCATTATCTTACATGCATAATCGAATCTGCCCACTCTGTAAGCCAAAAGATATACTTGGGTGAATACTACTCTGCAAATTAAACTATTTCAGAGCTATACGTCAAACTTTGTACCCGCCAGAACTAAGATGTTAAAGTAAGTATTATCATGTGGATTTCAATGAGAGATTTCCTTTAAGAGGAAAACTAGTATTATATATTAGTCATTAAGATTGTCCCACAACAACCCATTCATAGTATAGATTATGATGGGTGTTGAGTTGATGGTTATGCACTCAAGATTATTCTAGTTAAGTAACTTCCCACAAAGCTCTACTTAAGTTAGAATAATGACCAAACGTGAAACAATTATTAGTATGTGTGAATACCTAAGGAATTAAGTTCACATATTAATTGGATGGAAATTTATGTTCTTACTAGTCGATAAAGATTATCAACGGTAACTTAATTCAATAGGCGTAGGGATTATTATTACAACGACTTACAAATGCTTTTAAGCTTTAATGTAAGACACATGTGTCATTTAAATGCATATCGTATATTGTAAAATAATTTTTTAAAATATTTACTTACTACAAAGATAATTAATGGATGGACTATTTTTATTTTGCAATTCGAAAATGGCACCAACTCCCTTAATTAACATCATAACTAAAAATAAAATAAACAGAAACAACTATAAAGAATGAAAGAGGATTCTCAATATTGTCATAAGTTGTAAGAAACATAAGTTAGTTCTTGATAGCAAATGCCCTCCGGACAACCAAGCTGAGGCAATAACTAGCTAGCGAGAATCTGATGAGATAACTTGTTGCTACATACTGGCAAGCATGACCAGTACCTTGTATAAGCAACTAGAGAGGTGATTTCTCCAAAACGATGTTAGACAAACTAGAAGACATGTTCGAAGGTCAAGCTGCTTTGGCTCAACAGCTCGTGATAACTAGTTTGATGAATGCTTAGCAAAAACTTGACACTCTGGTCAAAGATCATACGGTTACTCTTATGACCTAATTTATCAAGGTCGAAGGCAATAGGGCCAACTTGGACCAAAACACACAAACTGAGATTGTGTTTAAAAGTTTGTCAAATGATTTTGCTGACCTTAAGGCCTCATATAACTTTAGGAACAAGCAATTGACGCTTACACAACTCATGAAGGAATTACAATCTTTTGAGTTGATGTTGAATGATGGCTAGCTTGTTCAGAAAGAAAAAGTTAACTTAGCGGTTGCTTCTCCCTCTAAAGGGAAAGGAAAGCAAACTAAGAGAAATAATGCTAAGTTCTTTCATATCAATGTATCAGTTCCAAAAGTTCATCCATTAATTGCTTACACCACACGAAATTCATTAACGTGTCTTAAAGAACCTTCTTTCACTATCTAGCGAATTCATATTCACATTATCATCATTTAGAGGGTCATCCCCCTTGAGCCAAACTTTTTCCGAAGCCAAATTACCTCTTTTCTCATTTGCTAGAATCGTTTTGATTTGTGTCAACTTTCATCTTTTTTCATATCTAGCTAACTTGATGCTACAATTATGAAGGGAAAATTAAAAAAAAAAAAGAAACAAAAAGAATTGAATTTTTTTTATATAAACTTTTAATAAATATATTTTATACATAATTCTTTTCACTTATATTAGGAGTGTGCCAAAATTAATATTATATTTGTATAATTTAAACATAAAAATGAAAGTAAATTTTATGAAGGTTACTTGTTTACAAATGAATGCCTTGTAATAAATGTCCAACATTGATTTGTAACATCTGAAGTATTCATTCCAAACGCCCACATTATACCATGCTGTTAACTTTTAAGCGGAAAGTTAGAAAATGACGCAAATAGTAAAAAATTATTAAAAGTGATATTTATTAATAAATATTAACGAAATTTTAGTTAAAATGGTAAAATTGAAACTTTAAGAAATTTGATATTTTAGATTTAACTTTTAGTATTATGTTGATCTATTTTAGTTTTAAGTTATTTTTATAAATTTTATATAAAAATATAAAACGATAAAAACTCTTTCATAATAATATTATTTTTAAAAAATATTTTTAAAATAATTTTTAATTAAATTAGTATCTAGAAACTAATGGACAAGTACTTAAATATAGACTTCGGCCATAATCTTGTTTTTGTATTTCTCTTTTATTTGTTGGTGGAATATATACTGGTGTTTTCCATTCCCTCTACAATTTTTAAGAGCATTTGTTGGAATAATATTGGGTCTGACCATTGTGTGCCAAAAATTAATTATAAATGGGTGGGAATGTGTGGTTTTATCTTTATATAAAAATATAATTTTACAAATATTTAAGGATTTAAACAATTATTTTACTATTTTTTTAAGGGATTAAACGCCTAAAATTCAATCCTTCACTCTTCGTTCTTCAATATATCTAACTTTTATGTAATGAATTTTTTCTTTTTCTTTTTTCTCCAAGTTGTTTGTTTCTCATATTTTGTTTTGCCTAACGTGATGGTAGCCTTCAGGTTAGCTATCACTCATCCATTTCTCCTTCTCACCACAACCCTTTCTTTCTTTATTTTTCTTATTTACTTTGCATGACTTCTCTCTTTTTAGTTTACAAATATATTTTGTAACTATATTTGTTATCTTCATAAGTTGTGATGGATAGAATAAAAATCCACCTGTCACCAATATTTTTCTTAAAAAATGGGTGACTCTTTGTTAACTTCTTTATATGCTTATGTTTTGAGAGTATTTTAGAATAATAAATGATTTCACGAATCGATTTGAACTCGTATTGCCTTAAGTTTTTTTTGTTTTGTTGTCGTCCTCTCTAGTTTGGTGAATACTTGATTCTTTTGTTGATTTTTGCTCGCCGCTTTAGACCATCCGAAGCCGATTTCCTTATCGTATTAAGTGCTTATAATCACTCTAGTTATGTCGTACTTGAGTTGTGACAAAACCAATTGTCAACGTGTCATGATGTTCTATTGATGCTGAGGTTAAAGCCTTTGTTGTGTTGATGAAGCTTGTCCTTCATCATCTATGACGAATATTTGTTATTATTTTTCATAAATTGCATGGTTCCATTCATTGATTAAATTAATAAATTTTTTTATTCCCACAAAAGCCATCGGTGTGCATCAAAATTAATATTTACAATAGGCACGAAAGGAGAATCCCAGCTAATGTCTAAACCAGCTCGGTTGACAGAAAGACATACACCCAAAGCCTCAAGCTCTTGTGCACATATAGCTAAGAATAAAGGTAACAATTGCATTGCTCGTGTGTCTTACACCTTCATGATCAAATTTATTCTGAGCATGCCACAAAGCCATGTTGTTAAGAGGACGAGTATACACCCCTTGGAACCATTAATCACCTACATAAAGGATAGCCAAACACCCAACTTACACTGGTTTTGATCTATAGGCTACTGCATGTCGAGACAAGACCAAAGAGTCCTGGCCACCCCACAATCCCGAAGGGCATGAGCTCCACATTCAGTAGCAAGGTGGCATCCCTTTGTCGATCGATTTCACAACAACAAGGTAGAAGATTGGTTTCCGGCGACAAACATATCCGAAGGTGAAAGCCATGGATGGATGAGGCTGCGCCCTCGAAATACATGATGGACAAAAACTAGAGAAGAAGATTTCATTTTGATAAAAGTTAAATGGTTTTCATTTTGTCAGGTAAAATTCGATCGGTTTCGTGAGAATGGATTATAGTTGCAAATATATATTTTACTAAATCAAATTTATTAATAGAAATGAACAACAGTTAACAATCACACTTCACCAAAGATATGATAATACGAAGAAAGTAAACGTAGTTAAACACCATGCCATACGATAAAATCATGTTAGAACACCATTCTCATTCGCATCACAACAACCAAGTGGCAATGATAACACAGCAAAGTCCACCCTCAAATCCCACCATCACTTTATTCAAACGACCACCTTCAAATGTATACTCCCTTCTTTCACACTCCTCCCCAACCCCCCTTATGTTAATATTAAGGACACCCATAAAAGTTATCAACACTCTTCTTCCACTACCACGTACCATAAATACCCCTCATGTTCCAAATAAGAAACCTCTTACTAGCAATAAAGCAACACATGAGGACCACCCACACCCACAGAGACAGCAACAACCTTACCCACCAAAACACCAGAAAACAACACCCCACTTAACAAATCATATATACAGCTAGCTCTCAGCAACATCCAACCAAACCAACACAGCTCCATGCAGGTATAAAACAAACCCACAGCCGCTATACCGCACCAGGAGTATAACATTTCTACATTACAACACTTTTACATTTGCATCTTACTTTTATTAGTTTATATAGATACAAATATTGATTTTTATCCATCTAATATCTCCAAAAGGTACATATGGCACAGCCGAACTAACCCATTTTTTTGTTTGCACGCAGACATTTCTGTATTTACAGTCTTGTATTTGACATGTGTATGTATGTATGCTTTTCCACTCATTAGACTTTAGAGGTAACATCACAAGTGTTACTTGGCATTGGAAATAATCTGAATCATAGAGGCTCTTAGTTGTTTGTCACCGCATTTCATGATCAAGTCCACATAGTCCATAGCTTCTGATGGTAGTAGGCCTTCCAGGAAAAAGTTAAATAAATGTGAATGAGTTACCTTCATCGCCTCAATGCAATCTTCAAATACCCTCTTTTCTTCTTCTCCACTCAGCTCCGTTGCCTCTAACAATGGCAGTACATCTTTCTCCTCCTCATCAAAATGTTCTTTACAGTGTTTCTATACCTCCCCAAAAACACTAGGATAAATCAAATATGAACGAAAATAGCACATAATCAAGCGTATCATAATCTATATATATATTATAGGAGAGTAAATTTATATAATACCTGTAATGATTTGAGGCGGGTGGAAAGATTGGAGAGGCCTTCCTTGCTGGCAGGGGTCCCGTAATCCATAACTCCGATGGATTTCATGTCTTCTTTGATGCCATTCATAACCGGTAGGTCCCTTGCATGTTCCTCGTTTGCAGCTTTACATAGTCCTGCAATCAATTATAATTGGAACCAGTTTTACATTAAAAAAAAAAGTTCTCTCTATTTAGATTTGGTCCAACCAAATTATGGATAAAATATTCTATTCAAGTTAGAAGCTCCAGCGGATAATGTGAAAATTAAATCTATTCAAAATTGAGTCTTAGCTAGATTGGTATTAGTATTATTGATAATGTAGTAGGATGTGAGTCAAATGTGTTGAATCACATTTTCCTCCTATTTATAAGTTGAGAAAATGTTATAAATAGTTCTAGATATTGTGTCAAAAAAAATATGATTAGAACCTATTAATTATAGTTAAGTTACATCCTATTGAAAAATAGATTAATTTTTAAAAAATAATTTTATTGTACTCGAATGATTTTGCATATAATATATATATAAATATAAAAACCAAAAATACCTCCTAAATAATTATAACTTACTTTTTAAAATTAAAATACACGTTTTTAGTCATTTGCACCTGTATTTGTGCTAATAAAATAAAATATTTTCAAAATATTATTTAAATTTTAAAACTATTCATAATGTTAAAATTTATTATTAAAATGAAATTATATAGTTAAATAGTTTTATTAAAATAATAAATTATATTAATATTTTTTTTTTTTATATATGTATTGAAAATTATACTGTTTGGATGAATATTTTAATAATTAAAATTTTATTATAAATTCAATTCTATAACGGAGTTATTTTCCATATATCAGTACTTGATGGAATGGATGGTACCTGGATCTGCTCTTTGGAGCAGGGGAAAGACGATTCTCTCCTCCATCTGAGCATGCTCCAACATCACCTCCAGCAATTGAGCGTAATTCTTCTCCAACTTTTTCAGCTCCATCCTCGGACTTCCCACCGCCGGATCTACCGTCTTCCTTTTCCCACGCGTCCGTAAATCCTCCACCCACCTCACCATCCTCTCCAGGTGCCATGTAATGCTCCTGTGCTGCAACCGCGTTACCTTAACCACCAACGGCGTCCTCTCTACCAAATCAAACCTCAGCGGCGGGTGCGGGAACTTCTCCTCTATGAACTGTAGCAGCGTCTCCCGGTGACCCGACACCGTTTCGGGCCCGATCTCCAGCGCAAGTGTGTCGCCCTCGGTGGGAACCAACTGCAGGGACACGTTCTTGTGAAGCAATGCGAACCTGATGTAGGCGGCGACTGGACTCGAAGCAGAACCGTACAAGCGGACGGTGGGTGCCACCGGAGCAGGCCTAAAACGCCTGGTGCAATCGCAGGGGGCGATCTCCGCCGTGGGTTTCTTTGACTTAAAGAAACAATTCCCCATTATTTTAGGTTTCAAATTAGAGAATAGAAAATGAGGAAGAGGCAAATGGAATAATAAGAAAGAGTGAAATAAAAGAAAGCAAAAGTAGATAAAGACGATAATGGCGTTAGTTAAGGAATGCGTTAAAGCATCAAAACGAACTGAAAGCGATAGTAAATGATTAAGGATGAGAAATCATGGATTCAATTATTATTCTTATGGAAAGAGAGTTGTTGGAGAATCTGAGAGAGAGATTGAAGTTAGGGTTTTCGGTGAAGAAAGCAGAAGCTTGTATAGCAAGCTATAAAATGAGATGGTATGTATGTATGTTAATGTACCTGCATATTCCCTCACTTTTTAAAAGAGAGAGAAATGAGGTGTATTTGGTAGGGTTCCCATTGATGGAGTTGTTAAATCAACACAAGGTGTGCTGCTGTAGGTAGAGTAATGAGAGATCAGAATGGAAAGATCTTTGGTTTCAACCATAGGTTGGAGAAATGTTCTATCTTTGAAGTCGAATTGTGGGACATTCTCGATAGTGTCTTGTTGGTGCAAGGAAGACAATATGATAGAGTGTTAGTGCAGACAAATAGCTTAGAAGTTCTTGTGGTTAACAGGTAATTTTTGTTGAAGATTTCAAACTTAGCAATAATTAGACGCATAGCTCAGCTCTTAAAGAATTTGGAGTGTTGGTCGCTTGAACATGTTCCTAAAGAAGAAAATGATGAAACTGATCATATTATCAAGTTGGCGTTTAACAGGGAAGAAGGCTTACAATTATTTGCAATCCCTCCCTTAGATTCTTTCTAGCTTATTGTAAATTTGTTCACCAAAAAATGTAATATAATAATTATTTATCTCATTTTTGACAAAAGAAAACATATAGACCAGAATCAAAATACTTTTAACAGGTTTTCTTGGCCGAATTTGATTTCAACATGGAGTATAAGTTAAGGAAAGCCAACGTAATGGCTGATGCATTAGGCCAAAAACTAGAGTTTACAACAATCAACCAGCCAGATATTGGAGCGCATTAGAGAGAGATTATCCCATGATCCCAGCCAAAACTTTGATGGAACTTGCCAAAGAAGGGGAAACAATATGATTTTGGCTCGAGAGAGATTTATTATACAATCAGGGGCATCGTCTTTATGTGCTTCGATATGAGAAATTGTGAAAGGAAGTCATGTAAGAGTGCCATGATTCGAGATGGGCTGGCCATCCAAGGATGCACCGCACATTAGCTTTATTGGAGGACTGTTATTATTGACCTCACATGGGTGATGATGTTGAAACCTATGTGAAGATTTTTCTAATGTGCCAACAAGACAAGATAGAGTTGAGAACTTCAGTTGGTTTATTGCAACCTTTTCCCATTCCGAAACACCCATGGGAGAGTGTATCCATGGACTTTATTATTGGCTTACCTAAATCTGATAGATTTGCGAGTATTGTTGTTATGGTGAACAGATTTTTCAAGTATAAAACCTTTCTTCCAGCAACCAAGGAGTGCCTTGCAAAGGAGGTAGCTTGTTTGTTCCTTAAATATGTGGTGAAATATTAAGGAGTGCCACAATTTATTATTAGTGATCAAGACAGGTGATTTACGGGTCAATTCTGGACAAAGTTGTTCAAGTTGATGGGGTAAGACTTGAACTTTTTCACTAGCATGCATCCACAAATTGATTGGCAAACCGAGAGAGTAAGTGTTTTGTTGGAGATTTATATTCAACACTATGTGAATGCCATACAAAAGGATTGGCCAAAGTTGTTAGATGTGGCCCAATTGTCTTATAACTTGCAATGAAGTGGGGCCACGAATCGGAGCCTGTTTGAGATAGTGATGGGGCAACAGCCACTCACACCCAACACTATTGCGACTCGGTATGCAAGACTGAATCCAACAGCTTATCAATTGGCTAAAGATTAACAAGAGCAGTGTAACGACCCGATAGTTAGGGGTGTCGGAAAGTGCATTTTTTAGACTCTGTTCCCATAAATCAGAATCATAAATATTTTTAATAAATATTTACGAGGTTAGTTAGTAATGAATTAGATTCTGACTAAGTGAATTTTGTGAAATTAAGAGTTATTCGAGTATAAGGACTAAATCGCATATAGGGTAAAAGTTGAATTATAGATTAAAATTAATTAAAAGGATTAAAATAAAAAATATCCATTTAATCTGGTATGTGGACGACATTAATGGGTTATATTGTATGTTTATATGTTAATTTAATATATATTGAAGTTATAATAATAATAATAATAGTTAATGTATAAAAACAAAACCAAAATATATTCATTCTTTATTTTATATACATGAAAACAAAATTTAGAAAAGAGAAAGAAAAGAAGAAGGGTTAATGCACGTCACAAAGGGTTTCAACTTTTTAACTTCAATTGGTTAGTCAATTTAGTTCATTTTCTTATAATTTTTATATTTTTGGAATCTCGGTATTTAGAACTACCCAACCCATGATGAAATTTTAGCATTGATTAAGATTTTAGATGTTGTTATTGTTGAATAGTTTTAGTATTAGGGATTAAATTGATTGATTTTTAAGCTAGAAATAGAAAAGGATTAAATTGTAGAACAAATTGTAAATTTTGAGTAATAGGGATTAAATTGTGAAAATTTTGAAATTTAGGGGTTTAATTGAAAATAGGGAGCTAAATTTATCTTAAAGTGAAATTGGTATAAAAATATAGGATTAAATGTGGAAGATAAAAATTAGTCTCGGTTTAGAGACTAAATTGAAATTTAAGCAAATACTGAGTAAAAATTGAAATATTCAATGTGGAATTGTATTGTGTTGTATTGATGTATTTTAATTGCTTTAACTTCATAGCTAAAGTCGTGTCGGAATCCTCGACTAAAAAGCAGAAAAATAAAATCGACGTCGAATAGCTTAGAATCTATGGTTTTTGTTTCTATAATCCGAACTAAATTGTAAATTATTGCATTTTGATTTCTTGCAAATAGTAACCATTTGAGGTGAGAACTATTGTGCTTTACAATTGAAATGGATTGATTTGGTATGTGACGAATTTACTGAAATTATATAGATTGAATTGAATTTATGTATATATGTGATAATGTGCTTATATGAAAATTCGATATTGGATATATAAATTGAAAGTGAAATGGAACCCTATTAACTATTTTGGGCTGATTCAGATATAGATGGCGTACCATGGATAGGAAGAGTTCAAGAATTTCTTCGACTTCAAGTCGATAAGGCATTGGGTGCCAATTTGCTTCGATTTAACCGATGAGACACTTGGTGTCAATTTTATATAGCGTTGGGCGCAATTATTACTTCAGATTTATCCAATGAGGCACTAGGTCCCAAACTGGTGTGTTGTTTGGATCCGTGTATCCGTTCGAGTCTGAGTCGTGTTAATAGGAGTAAATAAATAATAAAGTTTTATAATTGATATTGAAATGACAATGTATGTGAAATGGAAATGGGATAGTGGATTGAAAATGAAATGTGAAATATGTTGTGAACAAATAAAATATATGAGTTATGTACTCATGAATTGAATATGAAGTGAATTGTGCCATTGTATAAATGCAATGTTGATTGATATATGGAAAGTAATTTATATAGCAAGTGATGTGAATTAAGATAATTGTTTAAGCCAAATCAAGTATGAAATCATACTAACCATTGAATACAACATGAAACGATGTATTAATATGTATGAAATTGAAATGATGATATCTTGTAATGGTATGCTTAGTTAATAATGTGATTGAATAATTCAATTTAAGCATTCATGTATTACTATGTCTTTAAATGTTCGGATTATAGAAATATCACTGAGTTTTACTCAGCGTGCGGTTTTGTTTTCTGTATGCAGGTTAGGTATTTCTCTTTTGATCGCCGACTCAGCATCCAACAACGATCCCAATCTCAAATGTGGTGATGTTTACCTTTTGTGATGGCATGTACCTAGGATGTCTTAGTTGATAGTTATTTTGTGGATGGATTGTAAATGAAGTTATAAGTGTAATGTTAGTTTGAGTATGTAAACATACGTTTGTGTTTGAAGCCATAATTTGACATATTGTTTAAACCAATGCTTGATAGGTGTATGTGAACTTAAGCTTGATATTTAGGTAGTTATAAACTAGGCTAAATTGAGTGATTTTGGCATGTTTTAAACTTTGATTTGAATGATGCATGGTTGATATGTTTGATGATATAAATATGGTACCAATGAGGATACATTGGTTAGGCACCTAGGATGATTGTTTGAGCGTGTTTTGAGTATGTTTGATTGTGTTTTGAATAGGTTAAATGAATGGTTTTTGAGTTGCTTGGTGCCCAAGCAAGTAGGAAATAAACTTGTTGTTTAAGGTACATTTTAGGTCCACACGGCCAGACATACGGGCGTGTGACTTGAGCGTGTAAGACACAAGCTGGCACACGAGAGTGTAAGGCCATTTCGAGAGTTACATAGCCTGGCACATGGGTGTGTGGCTTGGCCAAGTGACCCAAGTCAATGAGTTATACGGGCACGAACACGGATTAGCACACGGCTATGTGTCCCTATTTCGAAAGTTACACGGCCTGAGACACGGACATATGTTTCAACCGTGTGAGTCACACGGTCGTGTGACCCCTACAATTGCATTTTTTCTAGTATTTTCCTAAAAATTTCAATTGTTCCCGATTTAGTCCTAAATCGTTTCTAAAGTGATTTTAAGACCTCAAAGGTTTGAATAAGGGACATTATGTATGTTTAATGAAGAATTATGTTATGATTATTGAAATGTTTTGAAATGAATGTTTTATGTTACGTTTATTCAGTAATGCTCTATAACCATATTCTGGCGACGGATACGGGTTATGGGTGTTACCTTTAGAGACTTAGCCAGAGGTTGCCCACACAAGGCAAATAAGTGCAATAAAAAATTGGGCTAATCAAAATCGTAAGGATGTGCAATATCAGGTTGGTGACTCAGTCATTGCTAAATTACACTTGATTCTATGCCATACCAGCTTGTACAAGGGGCTTATGCGATGGTATGAAGTACCTTTCAGAGTTTTGAATAGAGTAGGCAGAGTGGCTTACAAACTGACATTACCAGCAAAACTTGAGGTTCATTCGATGTTCCATGTCAATATGCTTAAGCCTTTCCATGAAGAATAAGATGACCTAAATTGAGGCAAATCCAAATGAGCGCCAATTGGGGTAATGGTCTCGTATGATCGTGAAGTTGAATGCATCATGGCAAACAACTTGATTCAACGGAAGTATTACGAGCCGAGGCATGAGTACCTTGTTCGATGGAGGGACTTCCCGACAATTAGGCTAGTTGGGAACCTATCGAGGCTTTATGGCAATTCCAAAAGAAGATAAACTAGTTCCGTTTCAAGGACGCGATGAGGGTGTCACTAGAACAGGTAGGGCAGAATATCATGGGTTGCACAAAAGAGCCTATGATTGATGCACACGTTTCAAATCTTTTATGTTCCCTTAGGGTCATTCGGCTCGATAGAATTGACCCATTACTTGGAAAAAAACTCAAAGTCCATCTACTTGGATCTTGGTTAAAATCTAAACACTTTAGTAACTTGTATTTTTACCAAGATAATTATTGTAAATCCTAAAGCATAAAGATGTATAGAGTTTATATCCCTTCGGGCTCTATTATTGTAGTTAAGAACTAATTTCAGCCATTGATATAATTCGTTCTGTATCATTAGATCTAGAGAAGCTTAACTACAAATAGACTCATCTCCCTTCATTTTTAATCATTTCATTTTTGAGTTAAAAGAATAATTTTAAGAGCATTTACTCAAACACTTAGTGTGCTATTAATTTTTTGTACCTTTTTTTATTCAATTCAAGACTCTGTCTTTTTGAGTTGCTTCCACTTGATTTCACTGTCTTAGAAAAATTCTTTAGTGAATTTTTATTTTCGAAAGTAAGGCTGACTTAGTAGATTTGAAGCAAAAAAATTACTTAAGATCATTCGGTTTACTAGACTTAAATTTTAATTTCGTGACACATGGTGGTTGTAGAGCATGGTGCTAAGGTTTTTGTGGGATGGGTTTTTGGGCTTAACCTTTGGGCTTCTTTGTTGTATCACTTGCTTTGATTTTTTTTTTAATGAGATATTTTTTGGAAAAAAAAAAGAAAAAGAAAAAAGAAGGCAAATATAGTTGGGTTTTGATTTTGAAATGGAAGCTAAAAAAGAATATTGTGGAAATAAATGGCTGTATTATGGCGGTCCTTTTCCCTTTACTCCCCTTTCCATCTTAGCGTACCTCCCAAGCCCATTTGTTCATATTTCTCTCCATCCTCCTGTACTTGCTCTTCCTCCTCCTCCATGGAAGCCCCTCCTCAAGGTTACAGGAGAAATGTGGGTATTTGTCTCATCAACTCCTCCAAAAAGGTCTTTAATTTACTACCTCTGTTTTTCTTTTGTGGGTTTTGTATTATGATGAATTTATTCATTTGACACTCCCCTTCTCTCTCCCCCCCCCCCCTCCATTTTTGTAGATTTTTTCGGCCTCGAGACTAGACATTCCCAGTGCTTGGCAAATGCCTCAGGTTTCCCTTTTGTTGTGATTTTATTTCTCTCTAGTTTTCCCTTTTTGTCTTTCTAACAGTATTCCTAGTTAATTGAACTGGCTTTGATTATAGCTATGGCAGCAATTATTATTATTATATTATTATTATTAATTTAAGAAAAGAATTGTTTGGACTGAGGGGAGGGGAAGGAAAGATGGAGAAGGGGGAAACCCTCGCCTTGTTTGGGTAAATTTTGAGTTAGGAAGGAAAGCAAGGGCTAAAAGTCACTTTCTGTTATTAAATTCCAAGGGAATTTTATTTTAATAAAATTTTGCAGGTGATTTGCCTTCACTTTATTTCATTCACATTAATAGACCTTTAAGTGAGGACCCCCTGAGACAGTTCTCTGTATATATGACTATTGCTCCATTTACTTGAGTTCTGATAAATGAAAACCATAATAAGTTTATGAAATTTTATGGCATAGCCGTCTCCTTGGTGATTACAATGGAGATTTTGCTTCCTGTGTTCAATATGAATTCTCTAGGCTCTCTCTCCTCTTGGCTTTGTGTCGTTTCTACCTCATCATGATTCAAATCTGTTTAGCTGCTTCTCCTCCTGCGCTATCTTTGATCCTTTTGAATAACATTCTTGTCAGCCTAGAGTCTGGAGCTCCACTACAATGGAAGTTGAACCTTTTGAATAATGAGCTATATTGTGCAGTTGTCCTCACTTCGTAACTTCTGTTTCTATAGGAGCTGTTTTACGAACATAAAATTTTACTCAAATTTGCATTACATGATATTTAATGATGTACAGGGTGGGATTGATGACAATGAAGATCCAAAAGTTGCAGCCCTCAGAGAATTAAAGGAAGAAACAGGTGTTAGCTCAGCTGAAATTCTCGCAGAGGTTTGTTTTAAGACATCCTTTTTTTTTTCTTCTTAAGAATTGCATGGGCATTTTGTTTTATCCTGCTAGCATTACTAGTGGAAGAGACTACTAAAACCCTCACTTAGACGGGGGCAAGTGCTTTACAATTGCATTTTTTTCTAAGAAAGAATTAAAAGTTTGAGAACATAAGTTCATATGTTTGAGTTAATTCGATCTTTCTAGAAACTAGTCCTTTGCACACTCACACCACTATGTGAGTGGAATGAATGAATAACTTTGTCATTGGATAAATGTTTAAAGAATTTATAATTTTCTGAAAACTATAAAAGAGAGGAGCTGTTGGTCCAGATGCTACTATTAAGGAAAAGTAAAACACTAATATACCGTTACTAGTTTATGTCTCTTATTATAAGTTAATTCGTTACGGAAATTGACTCACGATCTCAAACTCAATCCAAAGTTTTATGCATACAAGCATAGTAATATTGTATATTTCAAACAGCTACTTCGGTTCCGCTTGGATTTCATAATTTAGATGCTTCAATATTGTGCCTTTTTATATTTACTGTTATTCTTTACCACAAAATTTTGACAGCTGCTTCTAAACTAGTAAGCTTTGAAATCTAAATGTTTATGTGGGCTCTTGTCTCTAGTGTATCAATGAAAATGTAATTTTGATCCCTGGAATTGATGTTTGGAAACTCATTTTAAATTGAAAAACTGAAATTTTTGATGCATTCATAACCCAAAGGTCACAATAATCTTGACAGTTAATCAGGTAGTGGATGTTCTTACACACAGAAGTTGGCAAACTGTTTCTCCAAGTGCTTACTGTTTGGAAAGAAATGGTGCAAAGCATTTTGAACCATCAATATATTGGGGCATGTGTGTTTTTTAAGTTATTGATCGGTTGGAAGAAGTCAGTGCTCTTTTCATCATTCTATTTTCTCATCTTTCACATTACATTCATTATTTATTAGTTGAAATCTAATGATTCTAGGCTAAGGTCAATGATACTACCATAAAATTCAGTACAGCTACTGAAAAAAAAGGGGCGGGTATGAGTTATTTTATAGGCTGGATAACCTGCTTTGCAGCAATGTTTTTTTGGATAGATTCACATTCACTTAGACCATAATTCAATGGAGAAAAGCTCAGTTGTAGTTTTTAACCTAAGAAAAAAATGATTGTAGTTCTTTTTTATACTGCGACAGACTGAAATAATTGGTGTATATATAAGTTAAAAGAAACTTGAGGGTTTATGTGCTTTTGTAGGTAGTAGTTAGAGGAACAGTGAGAAAGTGTTTTAGTGGCATCTGTTTTTCTCCCTCGTGTTTCAATGTCCAACACCTTTTAACATATATACAAGGAAGTCCAACTCATATTTATGTTTAAATTTTCACTAGTAGTTACTGTGTTCATGAGTTTTACTATATTTGTGATCCATCCATTTTATTGCTTTGCATACGTTATTGAGATTTGCTTTCTCCCTTTATTTCAAATTCTGTTTTTTTCTTCTCATTTTTGTATTACCTGGAGTGTGTCCATTTATTGGTTCTGCCATGCAGGTACCTTATTGGCTGACATACGACTTCCCTCCAGAAGTCAGGGAAAAACTGAAACATCAGTGGGGATCAGACTGGAAGGGTCAAGCTCAAAAGTGGTGAGTGCTTGAATCAGCCTTAAGGTACATAATTTGCACTACATGTATGGACTGGAAAGACGACATATTAAGTTGGCTGTATTAGGTTTGTAGAGAATGAGGCAACTCGTAAATGGTATACTTCTCAAATATGCATCAATAAGCGTCAATGTCCATATATATATGTAGTAATGTAACTACACACACACAGCATGCATGTGGCCATGCATTTTTTCTGTGTCGCTGTCTATCTTAGACAGCCATCATAAAGCTTAACTTTTGGTGAGTGAAGTTAGATAAGACCAATCATTCCATTGTGTCTTGAATTGGATTTTGGTAGAGAGCAGAAGCAAGTTGAAACCTGGCAACAGCTTTCCAAGTTTATTCCATAATTATATAGCAGATGTCCAACTATTGATATAATACTCCCTGTTTGTTTGATTTTCGATGCCATGTGAAATAACTAACAGGTTTCTCCTTAAATTCACGGGGAAAGAAGAAGAAATCAATCTTCTGGGTGATGGGAGTGAGAAACCTGAGTTTGGTGAATGGTCTTGGATGACACCAGAGCAAATAGTTGAGCATGTGAGTACTCCACTACTACTAAGTTAGTCCTGCCATTAGTGGCAGATTTTAGATTTTGGCTATTGAATAGTTTATTTGCTCATGTTGTTTCAGGCAGTGGATTTCAAGAAACCTGTTTACAATAAGGTTTTGGAAGTTTTCACTTCCTACCTCCATTGATATTTGCAAACATCACCATTTCTAATGTGTTGAGATCATAGTTGGATACAATAATTTGGATTCAGAGTCAGGACTGAGCACGATTACTACGGTTTGATGGTAAGAGGTTAGTTCTTACTATCTGTAAAATAAATGCTCCATGAATTTTGGAATCTAGACCTTGGCCCGGTTGGTTGGTGTTTATTTTACTTGGACTTGGATGTATAATTTTTCTTTTCAAGTTCTTCCATGAAATTGGAAAGTCATTGGAGGTTCATATCTCCATACTTATGTGGGACACAAATATTGAATATGGGTACTTAAAAAAGAATTAAAGAGAGAGTTGGAACAACATAGGTTCATATAATCACCATTTGACTTTTTTAAATTTAAAAAATTCATTAAGTTGTTACCACAATTAAAATTATTCTGTTAAATTCATTAGTTTTATATTTTTAAAAAAAAACCATTCACTTGGTAGTGATGAAGTAATAAATAATATTGAAAATATTAATATAGATTTTTTAAAAAATTAAGACACTCATTTGATTTCATCATTAACGGCGGCCATTATCACAATGTGCCACTTATCTCTTCCAAATTCATAGAAATAGTAAGTCCTCACATGAATCAAGCACTTTAGTAGCATAAATTTTGTAACTTTATAGCTACTGCAACATATATGAATGATGGTTATTTGTCATCTAAGGTGCATACTGCAACATTCAGTAGAAAACCAGCAGCAACAGCAGAGAGGGAGAGGGGGGATGGGGACGATGGTGGGGGTAGATCCGGCGGTAGAGGGAGAGGGACGGGAGGGATGGATTCTTATTTTATTTAATATTAATATAATTATATTTATTTAATGATAATATAAATATCAACATAACATTTACATTTATTATTATATATTTTTTAAATTTTTATTATATTTCTTTGAATTTTTAAAATTAAGATCAAATTGATTAAAATTATTTATAAATTTTGACGATTAATTTTTAAAGCTATAATTAAATTAATATAATATATAAAAGTTGATGATTAAATTTATTATTATATTAATTTTTTTTACTGCCACGTTACCACCATATATGTATGTGTGTGTAATGCTGAATACTCGGTAGGGGAAAGGAAGCATACCTGTTAAATCCTTTCTGTTGCAAACCAAAAAAAAAAGCCTTGCCTAAAACGAAGAACCCAAACAAGGAACACAATTTATTAACCCATCAACTGTTAACTGTTTTGAAGTTGTTACACATCAACATGTTGCACTAATATTACTTCTTTAACATAAGTAAACCAGACTGTCCTGATTATCATTATTAGATAATGAACAAAGCATGAAGCAGAAATTTATTATACCCTTCTTCCACCATACACTACGTTTGTCTTGTACCTACATCTTTGACCAGAACCGGCTCAAGCTAGCTTCGATCGATCCGTGAGGTTCATCTGTCGGAAGATATACATCATCATCGAACTGCACAAAGTCATCGCATGATTGATAAAATGTCACCATGATAGCTTCATTTTCCATATAAGTTTTGACAAAACCAAAAAAAAAAAAATGATTTATGTATCTCCTACTTTTCCATTCTCGTTAAATAAGAGGATTCCAACTATTAGAAGCAATTGCATCTTCAGGTAGAAATTAATGAACTTCAACAAAATATAACGTCCAAAATTAAAAGAAAAATGGAAAATGTAAAAGCAGCAAGTGGACTACAGAAGTAGGTTAGGTGATTAAACAGGGCTACGAACTTGAGACTCCCTCCATTTGAACTTTCTATCCAACTTAACTCGAAAACTTCTTTATCAGCTTAGATTGCCAAATATCATTATCTGGAGATCTCTTCAATCAGCTGCGTTATTTTTCATTATCAGCTCCTTGTACTCTATCTGAGTTCTACCAAACACCCCACACTCATTCTTTCACAGCCCTTTAGGATGATCAGTTTACTTGCATTCTAATACCTAATATCTGGCAAAGAGTCATACCTTTACAATGCTGCCGTGATCCTTGCTTGATATATTAACAGGTAAGAAATGGATATTCGGCATTTTTAGTTTAACTGATGATATGTCACCGAACCTAAAAACCATTAAAACAAAAGATGAAATCAGTTCGAGCTTGTATGTGCAAGCAGGAGTTCACATGAGATGATGCTATGTGCATATGTATGTGTGTGAGAGAGAACCTGCCAAGTACAGCCTTTGCCATCTGCAAAAGAGTGCTTTGAACAGATGCACTATATACACCCCGTTCAGGAGGACCAAAGAAAGTATCGACCAAAGCCTTTTTCACATTCAAGTATTGCTCATTGAAGTAGAGCGACTTTTGAGGGATGCTAGAGACAGATTCATAAGAATACCTGCTCCACAAATAACATTTACAGTTTACTTGGGTCAATAACTTACTCTCAAACAAAATGCCTAAGAATCAAGGCAACAAGCATGTTAAAAGCTATCTTTAGGAAAAGACTTTGAATGTAGCATATACTCGATAACAAATTAACCACATATACCTTCTTAAACTTAGCATCAATATTAACAAATAGAAAAGAAATTTCACCTCCAAGAAGCTGTGACCTCTGTTGCTAGCATCCTTTCTCGTGTTTCAGGAAGTGCTGTGTATTTGTCCCTGATGAATCCTTCAAATCCTGACTGTTCACATTCATATACTCCAAAAATCAGCAAAGAAAAAAAGATCTTTAGCTTAAGGGATAAAAAAGAAAAGAATATCACTGAACCAAGTATTGGATCTTAGAGTCCTCAAATACCAAAAAAAAAAAAAATTGTTGCAAGAAGCAGCAAATGAGATAAAAAAAGTCAGCAACAATGATTGCTTCAATGGGTTCCACATTGAGGCCACTTAAATAAATAAACAACCAGTGCATCTATGTAGCAATAGAGGATAAGGGGAAGTACTGAAACCCAATTGCAGATCAGCATTCAAGGACTATTTCACCTGATGAATTAGTAGATCCTATATAAGAGAAACTACCCACTCATGCACTATGTTTTTTCACTTTGTAATTGCTTAGCCCAAGAAACTGCACCCTTGTGCACTATTGGCACAAGCCTTATTAAGGCTACAAGGTTAAATACCAGGAGTAAAGGAGGAAACAGATAAGAAGATACAGAATATTATCATTTATCAAACACAAACTTTTTGACAAATATATACATACTACTCTTTGGTTACTCGACAAGAAGTGAAATATCTTATGAAAATAATAAAGCTCAGAATAGAACTTCAAGTTTCTTCCTTATCACACATGAGGAGCTTGTTATAAGATCAAAGTTTATCAACCTATTTAATGTTGAGAAGACATTGTATTTGCCAATTTTTTGAAAAATGAATTAAACAAATGTTATATTCAGAAGATTTCACTAAGACCCAATAAATCATTGACATGAGAAAACAAACTCTTTTTAGAAGAAAGATAGGAAGACTGGGAATGAGTTTCCTGATTCAGATGCAATAACCATTTATTGTTTGAGGGCACTTTTGCAATGTAACCAAAAAGATCCATCTGAGAATTATAACATAAAATCTAATTGCTTGACTACCATAATATAAGTGAATTTTGTTCCCATTAAAGTCTGTAAGCAGATGAAGGTCTCATTATTGCTAAATACAGGTCATTAACCATGGAACTGCGTTTCAAAGTTATATCTTGATAATGAATGGATACTGCAATTTCTAAATAGCATTGGAGCGGAAACAGCAAGCAGCTTGTATAGCAAAAACAAAAAACTAGAAGGAAAACTATAGAAATTGCAACAATTTTATTTTCCCTGGAGACAAGACTATGTTAAGAAATATAATTACTTTTACAAGAAGATGCCTTTTTTCCTGCTCAGGTAAAGGGATATTTAAAAATACAAGAACCAAACTCTCATAAAAAAAGACTGACAACTTTACCTGGGTTGTCTTCAGCAAAGACAGGCCTTCAACACCAGAAGTCAGCTGTAAAACACCAGACTTCTGTACAATCGCTTCAGTTGTATGCTTTTCAGATCCCAGTTTAAAGCCTTCAATAAATAAGATACCAAAACAAATATCAAATGGAACTATTGATGGAAGTTGATCCCAAAAGAAATTCATCAGATATTATGCAGAACCACTGCAACCTCGCCAAAAGTTAGGAAGACTAACCATGTTCATGTGGTTGGCCATTGACAGAAATGCGTTCCCATGGCTTTTCCACTATCTTTACTATTGCAGTAAAAACCTACAAAAAAGAGATAACAAACATATGCATCAGTCAAATAGCAAGCAGTATGCGGAACTATTAATGTGGTACAGCCAAGTGTTATACATAGAGCTTAATGCTTCAAAAAGAAAAGACATAAAAGGAACCAAGAAACTTGTCAACAAGCCAAGCAAGGCTAAAATTAAGATGGTCTACCAAATCAAGTTTATATAAATCATATGCTCAACAAATACCAAAATATTGTGAGATAGGCACTTTTTACACTCACAAGAAACTACTCAATATCAAGTTTATTAATAAAAAGAAGTCACAGAGAAGCATTTAAAGATGCATACATTTGTAGAAGTATGCATGAAAAAGAGATGGAAAGTGTGACAGGAAGAAGCAGATTTAATCCAATGTCAAGCTGAAGCTCTATTTAAAATAATGAGATGGAGGTCAAGAAAGAAAGTTTCATCAGCTCATTCATAGACATCACTGACAATTTTAAGGTAACATATAGAAGTATATTCCTACTGAAATGCTCGTCATACTGTGGCTAAAAGCAAAAGCATATACTTTATTTTAAAAAGGACTTGATGAACCCAACAATGCTTTGTATATTATTTTTGGGTACAAAAGAAAATGAATTCCAGAAGTCTCTATGCTTATAGACGTAGGAAATTTAGTAATGAAAAATTCTTTTGTAATGAAGCCAAAATAAGAATACATAAAAGATTCATTCTCAAACACTTAGCCAACGATTATCACTATTCATGACAAACACTTAGCCAACGATACAGAACTCCAAAGCCGGAATGCACATCTGTTATAAATCCTCAAACCTCAAATTGCCCAAGCCACCAAATAGGATGCATTTGTAGCCTCTGAAAGAGAACTACGATACTTTGGTTTCTTCCAAATGTAGGGAATACGATACCCTACTGAAAAGCAAACTGAATTATCCTCATACTAAGAAAGAGAAGGAATCATCCAGCTCCTGACTACTTTCTTCATAAGATTAAAATAAATTTTTAAGCATCAAGAAACTACCTGTGGATAAAATGATGTGAAGTGCTTGCCAAGTAGAATAGCAAATTCCTCTGCCGAAAGTTGTTCTGAACATTCCTTTGCTTTGACATAAACCTGTATTAATTTCAACAATTACTCAGATGACATAGCAACAATGCTGTTATATGAAGAATTTCTCAATCAACATGACTGTAAATATTGATAAACACTTAAGAAATTATCATTTGAAGATTAATTTTTATAGGGAGATACATTACCATAATCATTCTCCTCCCCTCCCCCTCCCCCCAACCGTCCTTTCTCCTGAAGCTGATTTCTAAACTGAATTCAAAGAGTGTGTTGTATTTACAAGATTATTTATTATTTTAAAATTTTAATTTCATTCTCTCTCGGTTTTCAACCACCACAAGGAATCCATATCCACTTTTTCATATTTCCTACCAAGCATGCCAATAAAAGAAAAATACATATTTTCTTCTCATTTTTCTGTCCTAATTTTATAGTATCTTTCTAAGCAAAAGGTTAGGAACTTTGAAAAGAAATATAGTAAAGAGTGAACAGAGCGAGCATAAGAAGTATCATGAACTGAAACAATAGAGAATTACAATACTTTGAAAGGGAAATCATGCTAAAATAAGTATACAACAAAATTTCCATGAACTAGTAAAATGAAAAAAAGCTTCACTATTTAGCTAATAAAAAAGAAAAAAAGAAAGCAGTTTAAGCTTACAGTGTTTTTCATGGTGTCAGTAGCGACGATGTCAGAGTTGTCATCGCGGACATAAGCGGCAACGCAATTGGAAAGCAAGCTGATGTTAACATTCCATTCGACCATGAAGGGGCGGCATCCATCTTTGCTCCTCCAAACTCTACCCACTCTCACCCTCGCCTTTCCATGCCTTTGCTCGAAATTGAATCCTTCCAACTCCTTCGCCATTGATCTGCTTCTTCTTCAACAACTGGCCTTATAGATCTATTTCAAATTTTTTATAAGCAAAAAAGCTTCCACTTTTCTGTCTTTCCGCCTGCTCCCATGGTGCCTTTAAATCTGCAAAACAAACATATTATTTTATTCATGATTAGGTCATCCTGGTTATTCTTTTCTTTTTTACCGGTTTTGGTCGTTTGTATGAATCATAGTTTAGATGCTAGACCAAAAATTTATTGGTGGGTAGTTTTTTTTTTTAAAGCATAATGATTTATTAGCACTTCAACTTTATAAAAAGAATTAATTTAGTCCTCCATTAAATTTTTATATTTTTTAAGTCTTAAATTTACATTTTTGTCAAATCACCCAAAAATAGATAGAAAAATAATTTTTTTAACTTTAGTGACATGGCATACATATAAATTACCATATAGATAACAC
Organism: Gossypium arboreum; assembly: GCF_025698485.1. Taxonomy (NCBI): domain Eukaryota; kingdom Viridiplantae; phylum Streptophyta; class Magnoliopsida; order Malvales; family Malvaceae; genus Gossypium; species Gossypium arboreum. The sequence goes on along the minus strand of NC_069073.1, from coordinate 2,729,283 downwards.
ATCAACATTTAATTAATTTTTTAATTTTAAAATTATAAAAAATTATAAAAACTATTTTAAAATTTAAAATTATTAAAAAGTATAAATACTTAATTTAAATTATTTTAATTACATAGGGCATTTCAGAAACAACTAAATTAGTGACCGATTGAATGTGACATCAATTCAAGAAAACACTTAAATAATAGTAAGTATAGATGTACAATTGATGGAAATTAGAGTGTGCATAATAAAATAAAATGTATAAGAATATTAAAATAAAGTTTTAGTTGAGTGGTAAATTAAAAGTTTTACTGAAGCAATCAACATGGCGTAATTTTATTCATTTTTAAATGAAAAAGACTAAAATATCCTCGAATAATATAACTTTTTTAATTAAGAGAGGGCATTTTCATAATTTAACAATTGAGTTGATGACACGGTTGAGGGTGACACAAACTCAATAAAACACTTAAATAATAGTAAGTATAGATATACAATTGATGAATATGATAAAATGTGCATAATAAAATAAAAACATATAAAAATATCAAAACAAAGCTTTAGTTGAGTGGTAAATTAAACGTTTTATTGATGCAATCAAGATGAGTCACCATATGTATATTTTTATTGGGTTTTTTAAATGAAAAAATTAAAGTATCCTCGAATAATATAACTTTATTAATTAGAGGAAAGCATTCTCTTAATTTAACAACCGAGTTGGTGACTCGATTGGGGGTAATAGTATAGATATTAACTAATATATAAAATTATAATATAGTTAATTTTATGATAAAATATATTATTATATATTTTAAATATATTTAATATATTATGGTATTAATATTCAGCTTATTATGATTATATTTTTAATCATATATATTGGTAAATAATTTTATATATTTTTATATTCTAAATAATAAATATAATTTAATAAATCAGATTATAATATAAATTTATTTTCTACATAATTTAATAAGAAAAATAGTTATTTAAGTTGATATATTAGCTAATTAACATAAATTAATTTTAATTATAGCTAATATATAATTAAATAAAAATACTTAAATTAAATCAAATGAATAAATTATTTTATCTAATTATTTATTTATTTTAAATATAAACTATTTTAATTTAATGGATAATAAAATTATAGAAATTATCTTTAAAAATATATAAATTATATAAAAAACATAATCGCACTACTTATCGTATACGTTATATATATATATAATAGGGTTGAGAGTTTTAAGATAAGATTGGATCCACGTGCATGAATTTATTAAAATGAGAAGAAAATCTGCAGAGATTGATGCATGAATGTGCCAAAGGAAAAAAATTACAACAACAAAATTGACCCATATTTCATAGTCTTCCTATCATTTTCCTTTTCAATTTTTAACAATAAATTGAGATAATATTTCTCTTTTTAATATAATATTTAGAATTATTCATAATCTTTCTCAATTTATAGATAAGAGAATAATAAATATCAACGCACTCCAACTTATATCTTTTGTATTAATAATAATACTTATATTTATTTTTAAATTACAAATTAAAAGTCTAGTTAATAAAAGAGTGATTTTTTTACAATAATAATTGTAATTTTAATTATTTTGTAATAAACAAACGCACTATCAATAAGCTATAAATTGGTTCTAATTATTTACCTTCTCTTAATACGTTACCATTTACATTTACACTTTTAGTGATTTATGTTATTTTTAATCATTATATTATTTGCTTTTGATGATTATTATTTATTATTTTATCATATTTTTAAAATAGAAAATATGTATCATTCCAATCTTCTAACGACATGCTTTTCAATATTTTAAAAATTAAATATTATATTTGAAATTAACTTATATAAAATCACCATATTAATATGGAATACAATCGATCCGTGTAGCATATTTGTATGCATATCCGCCGCTAAGAGTAAGAGTTTCACGAGTTTGACGGCTAATGTTAGTCACAAATTTTTAATTTAATTAATTTTTATAATTTATAAAATTTTAATTTAGTAATAATAAAATTATATTTTATTTTTAAAAAATACAAATTTAATTATTTTTAAAAATTATAAAAATATAATTTGTTAAAATAATAAAATTATATTTTTTTACTAGCTTAAAATATTCAATTTAATTCCAGCTCCTCCAATAATATTTTCTAGCTCTACCACTAGTTATATAGATAACTCTGGAATAATTTTTTTTAATTAGTCTACTTTAAAAGAGTAGTGCTACATATGCAATTATATCATTCTTTTTGTAAATGTATTTTTGTTTACTTTTTCTTCAAATTCTGCTCACAGTTTTGACGGTTAACTATGGGCACATAATAGGTTTAATTTTATAAAATAAAGCTATTGGTTGATATCAATTTCAATTGGGTCATCAATTTGATCAAGAAATTATAGAAATGTTCTTTCATAATTAAAAATATGTAGTATTTAAGAGTATTCTAGTAATTAAAAATTATATTATTTGAAGGTATTTTAGTCTTTTATTTTAACAAAACTAATTAAAATATAAATATGATGAGATTAAATTAATTAAATTTTAAATTTACCACTTAACTAAAGTTTCATTTTAATGTATTTTATACATTTTTGTTTTAATATGCACAAATTATCATTTTTACTAATTGTATATCTGTACATACTATTTATTAAGTCCCTGATCGAGTTAGTGTCACTCTCAATCTTGTCACATGTAACAACCCAATTTTCAACTGTGTCGTAACATTCAGTTACAGACTAGATTAATTGATTTGAGTTGGTAAATAATTTAAAATAAAATAATTACAAGTCACTTATGAATCGGAGAGGTCGAGTAATAAAGTGTTATTGAATTAAATCGATTAATAAAAATAGTATAGAGACTAAATTTTAAAAAATACTAATAAAATTTAAATTTAAGAAAATGGAGAAAGAACTAATTAGAAATTAAACTAGAATAAATAGAAGGGTCGAGCCTCATAAAATGAAAAATTATCTATTTAGGTCTTTTAAAAAAATTAAAATTTAAATTAGTAAAGGTAAAAATACATTTCAACTTCTTAAAATGATAAAAAATTGATTTAATCCGATAAAATTTGATTTAATCATTTAAAAATTATAAATATATAGACTATTAAAAATTAAAACTTAATTTCGACCACTAAAAATTTTTTGACTTGGCCCCATGATTAACATTAATTAATAAATTCATGTAGATTGATTAATATAGTTTAATTAAAAGTAAACACTTTCCTAATCCTTTTATATATGTGTGTAAATAGTGGAAAGAAAAAGAAAGGCATTTCTCTTCTCCACATTCGGCTAGGATGAACAAAACTAGAGAAAGGAAATTTTTCTCTCCATTTCTCACCATTGTCGAATCTTCATTAAACTAATTGTAAGTTCTTTCTTTTAAATTTTCAATAGAATTTTGGTTATAGAAGTTAGATATTGAGGACCCATTAATTCAATTTGATAAATTAGTGAAATTAAGTGTAAACTTCCTTTCATGCATTTATAATGTTAAGTTGGGTAATGGAAAAACATGTTAAATTTATGAAAAAAAAGTTTCAAATTAAGTTTAAGTCCTTTCATTAATAGTGATTTATTACGAATCAAATTGTAAAAGATAAAAATTTTGAGGTTGGTAATAAATAATGATTTTAGGAGGTCCATGTATTATATTTATTAAGCCGGATTTAAATTTGATCAGGTAAAATTGTCAAAAACGAGTGTTTCCGATATTAGGGTATCTAGGAACTAAATATAATAAAATGCATTCACGTGTATAATATTTTTTTATTTTTTATTTTTTGTATTTGAATTGTGTGGTTAATGGATTTCTTATATCTGAATTTATTGTATGTAATTAAAGATGATGTCAGGACATTGAAAAGCAAATGGAAAGGCAATGTTGTTGATGAATAGTTAATATGGTTTGTGATCTCATAATTCGAGTTTGTTACATATTTAAATGTATTTGCTTGACTTGTTAAGTGATCAGAAATAGTAAACAATCAACATTATTATGTTTGAAAGGTACGTATATACCTGACTAAGTGATTTGTGGTTGTTGGTATGTGATTTGTACAAATAAATGCTTGTTTGATAATATATGGACATTAGTAATGAAATTTTCACAGTTAACATTATCAAGTAAAGTTATGAGTGTAATTGACATATCATAGGGTCTGTTTGATAAGCGGGAGTTTCAGTACTTTACGCATTTATATTCAGACCCTTATGCATGTTACATTTAGCGCTATATGCATGTTATATTTAGCACCTTGTGCGTGTTATATTCAGTGCTTTATGCATGCTATATTGGTGTGATTGGTGGGATCGGTATTTTATTTTTAAATAACACTTCGATGTGTAATTGGTGTGTTGGTGGTTTGATTTGTGTATTCGTCATCTAATTCGAGTTAGTTAATAAGGGCCAAATAATAAATTGAATGCGATATGTGATAAGATACTCAAATTTGATAATAAGGATTAATAAGTGATATTGTTATTTGTGTATACATGGGTGACTAAAAATGAGAAATAAATGTTGAATGATACATGGTTTGATTCTGATGAAATAGATGCAAATATAATGAGGGTGCATAAAAAATAATATTGTGTAAATAGGTATCTATATGTAATAAATAAAATTGATCAATAATGAATTATTGATTTAATGGTATATTCATATCAATGATAATTATTGAATGATTTGTGATTTATATGTTCATGTTTGATATTTAGTGGCTTATAGGATTTTAATTATGTTATGTTTGAATTCAAATTATGTTAGCATTATTGAGTTTACTTTACTAAGTGTGCAATTACTTTTGTTTTTGTGTGTAAGTTTGGGGTAAAAGTTAGAGTAGATTTAAGGTCATCAAGCATTCAACACGAAAGCTCAACTCGGAAATCAACTTGTTTTCGTTTTGTATGTACATATGTGTTTTGGGTCATATGACATATACCTAGGTTGATTTTGGTTAGTTGTTAAGCTAATGTTTTGATACCTTTAGTTTTATGACCTATAATGTTTAGGTCGATGAATTTCATCTTTTGATTTGGAGTTAAATATACATGTTTTTAGGTTTTTGATTGCATAGCTAGTTTAGTTATGTCTTGATGAAATGAATTTCAAGTTTTGGCTAGCGATTGAATGTGTTTATGTATGTTAAATAGGTGATTTTGCATTGGTGCTAGGTGTGAGTATGTTTTAGGTACAAATCGGTATGATTTGAATCGTAAAAAACGTGCATTTAGGGTCATTTTTCCTTTGCGTCTCGAGAAACAAGAACATGTTTCGAGACCATTGGAATAAAATTTACCATATTGTACAGTGGATTGCTTGATGTCTCCAGACTTGCCATGGTAGTCTCAAGATAATCTCAACGAGGTTCAAGACAAAGTGGTATTTGTCTCTCAAGGAAAAGATACATAGAAGCTAAATAAATTTTGCCTTTCTCTAGGTCTTAAGACAAGAACCCCTTGTCTCGAGACATCCAAACATTGAAGCAAAAATAGGAAAACATTGGAGGCTAGTATCGAGATCTAGTCATGAGACATAAGAGACCTTGCCTCGAGACACATCTTTTAATGTCTCAAGACAAGTTAACATCAAAGATAAAATTCCTAAAATAATTTATAGCTTGTCTCGAGACATAACCTTGAAGTTTGACAAGTGAGTTTGGATTAAGGTCCTAACTTTGGTTTTGACTTGGGATGACCTTGCAATTAGATGAAATAATATCCTAAACCACTATGTTGATAAGTGTGGATGATTTTATTAAACATTTTATTTGTCAAGCTATTGATAAGCGTGAATTAAACCTAGTGTTATTATGTTGAAATAACCTGTGTTGCTCCGACAATGTAATTTGATGTCACATCCTTTGATCCGACAATCGGATTGGGTGTGAGGTGTCACATCACCAATTGGTCAGGATATTACAGAAATGTCCTTTTGTAATTAAAAAAGTTATATTATTTTTTAGTCTTTTCATTTAAAAAAAAACAATTAAAATATGAATATGGTGGATTTGAACCTGTGTCAATTGGAGTACTAAAACCTTAAATGTAACACCCCTATACCTGACCTGACTGTCGGGTCAAGGTATTGGAATGTTACATTTGTTGCTGGAACAAAAAACAATCGAATTCAATATATTTTAAACATTTACCTTAATCAAAATTGGGTCTATATGTATTTTCTATATACCTCATAATGATTTTCGAGCTCTATCTGGTTTATAATAGTTTTCCGAACAGTCTAGAGTTAAATAGGGACTAAATTGTAAAGTTTACAAAATTTTTCGATTAGAAAATAATTTCTCTCCCAGGGTTAAAGTATTGATAACCCTGTTTAGTATCGATACCATTTTGAGCTTCTATGTTTAGAAAAAATTGAACAAAGATAAAAAAGTATCGATACCCTTAACAAAGTATCTATACCTTAGTCAAAGTATCGATACTATTTTACAGTTCGATGTTTTAGAAAATTAAGGGAAAATTTACCTGAACAATCCACACAATTTTAACCAATCTAGTCACTGATCAAAACTCACAATTTAACTAGTCCAGATTACAATTCAAACATATAAACTCAACTACAATTTCAATAATCTCATAATTCATCAAAATCAGTTAATTATGATGAAGTTTATAAAACTAACAAAAATATTAAAGTTATTCAATTTATTACTTTCATCAATTGTATATCTATACTACTATTATTTAAGTGTTTTACTAAGTTGATGTTACTCTCAACCGAATTGGTAAAACTTTTAATTTACCATTCAACTACAACTTTATTTTGATAGTTTTATACTTTTTATTTTATTATGCTACTTTATTAACTTCATCAGTTGTATTTTTTTTATCTATACTTACTATTATTTAAATGTTTTATTGAGTTTGTATCACCTTCAACTGAGTCACTAACTCAATTGTTAAATTATGAAAATATCCTCCAGTAATTAAAATAAGTTATGTTATTCGAGGGTACTGTAGTCTTTTTTTATTTTAAAAAATCAATAAAAATATGCTTATGGTGGGATTCAAGCCCATTTCGATTGCATCAATAAAACCTTTAATTTACCATTCAACTAAAACTTTATTTGCTGATTGAGTCTTAGCTCAATTAGCATGGGCATTGACGTATTGTTGCCAATGCAGGAGAATGTAGATTTGAGTGCGCTGAAGCACATTATTTTCCTATTTATTGGTTGGGGAAGGGCAATAAGTAGTTCTAGACATTGTGTCAAAAAGAGTAAATATGATTAGAACTTATAATGAGAATGTTAAAAAAAAAAACTAAAGTTTTATTTTGATATTTTCATACATTTTTATTTTATTATGCACAATCTATTACCTCTATAAGTTTTATAAACATATATACATACATACATATATATATATATATTAATAATGTATTTGATTGAGTTAGTGTCACAATTAACTCGACACTGACTCAAAATTGATGATGACACCATGATAAACAATTTAATCTCTTTTTTTCTTTTTAATAGCGTACATATTTTAGTGTTATTATTAATTAATATCAAACCATAAATTTCATTATTTATTGCATATTATTTTAAATACGCATTTGTGTTTTAAATTTGTGGTTTCCACATACATACTGCGTGTGATAGGATTTCTAGTATCGATAATATTGTTAATTGAGTTAGTGTTACAAGTCAACCTAACACTAACTCACAATTGATGATAATACCATAATAAATAATTGTAGTGTATTCAGATTATTTATCGATATATTTATGTATTTAAATGTCGTTTTACCCTTAATTAAAATCTATTTTTTATTTTAATAGCATACATTTTAACGTGTTATTATGATTAATTAGTTTCAAAACATACATTTCATTGTTTATTGTATATTATTTTAAACACACATCTATATTTTAAATCAGTAGTTTTTACATGCATACATGTTTGATAAGATTTCTAGTAATTTTATAATTCACAATTTTAATGTAATATTTTTAATATTTTAATATTTTTAATATATTTATGTCATGTTTTAATTAATTTTATAATTTACTCAAAAGAGACATTTTGCCATGTAATAAAAGGGAAGGATAGACTTGTCTCGAGTCAAAATGATAAATATATATATATATATATTTGTATTCTAATTATTTTATAATTAATAATTAATGAATATCTTTTTTGATAGCTACTTATATTTATTTCGTATATTTTTAATAGGTTTTTTTCTCATGCATATGGTAATTTTATTACGACTTAATTCACAAGTGGTATTCTTTTTTCTTTTTTTTTACATATCTACTTTATAATATTTTACTATAAATATTTGGTATCACTTCAAATCTGTTTATTTTATATATTTAATTTTTTTATAGAGTCTTGACGGTTGCGAATGATGTAAGTTCGAGTATACTGAAACGTATTATCTATATATTTATAAATTATAAAAGAACTATAAATAATTTTAAATATTTTATAAAAATCAGAACTTAAAATAAAATTATTAAAAAATATATTATTCTTTCTTCTCATTAAAAATAAAAAAGAGAGAAATGTCTTTCTGGTCTACATTTCTTCAAATCCTGCCCACAGTTTTGACAGTTAACTAGCGGCAAGCACGTGATTTAAGTTAGAAAAAGAATTTTTTTTTATCATGTTGTTATTTTTATTCAAAATAATATAAATTTGTATCATTCTTTCATAATTTAATAATTTATTTTATACATAACAAACAATAGAGTATTAAGTAACAATTTCATAGATTACTTAAAATCGAATTGAATTATATTTTTATAAAATAATAAAACTGATTATATTTTAAAATATCAATAAAAATTTAAAATTTTTAAGAATAATATTTAAAAGTTATAAAACAAAATTCATTTAATTTAAATAAATTTAAAATTTAAAACAAAAATTAATATAAAAATCTTCAACCTAACCAAATCGATTTATAATCTAACATTTCTCAAAAAAAAAAATATCATTTACCTAATCATCTGTAATATGAATTGTTTTAATAAACACAACCTATAGTTCATATTTCTACCCATTGCCAGCAAGCACTAGTGGTCTAGTGGTAGAATAGTACCCTGCCACGGTACAGACCCGGGTTCGATTCCCGGCTGGTGCAACCTTCGTTGAAGCTGTGATGATAGCTGCGCTCAAGCGGAGCTTGGGTTCTTCGCAATTGTCCGATTTCAAGACGATATCAACGGCGCTTCTGAGCTTCTTGTTTTTTATACTAAACTTTAATGTTTAGTAGTCTCATGCACAGCAAATCCATGGACCAACTGAAGCAAATCCGCTGCCAAGCCCTAACAAGAACACCCATTTTTTTTACTCAACTTTGATGTTTAGTAGTCTCTTGTATAAACAAACTTGGTGACATGGACCATGTACTCAAACTGTTCGATCAAATTCCGAACCGAAAACTGTCTTCCTTGGGAACACAATGACCAAAGATTACTGTAGGATACAACACTCGTTTTAGATTTCCATTTAATCTTTTTGTCTCTTTTAAATTTTAAATTTGTATTATTTGTCAAATTATCCCATTGTTAGGAGAGGAATCAACTTACTCAGTGTAAAACCTAAAGTAGTTTTACACACTTCTTTAATTATTTATATGATTTATATTTAATGATCCAACCGTTAAATATATCAATATAATTACACTTATCATACATATAAATTTTCAAATTGATCTGACATCTCTATTATATCGATATAAAATACTTTATATTTTCAACAATTGAAATTATTTTACATACCATTCAGGAGAAATTATTATCTTTTGTGATAAAATTTATTTTTCTAATGTGATCCTATTTTATCTCATGATATCTATTATATCTCCGATATGAAAAAGTAAATTATTAACACATAGTAATAAAATCATTTGTCTTATAAGAAATAACTCGTAACCATGTTGGGAAAATCAGTTAAAAAAATGATTTTATAGTTACAACGGAAGTTATAAAAAATTTCAAAACCGAGCCCTCTTATGATATTTATAGTAATAAACCCCAATCAAAATAATATATGTAATTTGTGCGAGATGGATTTAGTTGATCCTGACTTTGTACTGAAAGACCTTCTTCGCTATCATTGTATCACAAATCGTGTCAACTGTGGAATCGAGCAACACGGACCAAATCACAGAAAAAAATGATCTAATTACTTTCAATAGAAAAGTAAATTCTCTCTATAAAAACAATAATTATCGTAATTCTCAAAAAATAGAATTTATTTTAAGTAGATAAAATCTTACTATTTTTTGACAAAATAACTATCAATCTAATAGTATGAACTGTCTTTTTAGGTCAACTGGTGCTCTCTATATAGGGAGAACTACAAGAATCCTGATTGAATACGACCTTGATAAATAATACTATTTAAATAGAAAATACACTCCACTCTAACTAAAGTAGGGAGGGGCAGCACACCCTTAATAATATTACTAGGGTTATCTTGATCACACAAGGACTAAGTTGAGCTTTTTATGTATTGGGTCTAATTATACGTGTTTCTTGAATTTTAAACCCAACATTTTATAATTTAAACAAACCTAATATTTAATTTTAATATGTCAAAATAAATATTATTTATTCAATTAATTTTATTGATTAAATTAATTTTACATTTTACAAACATGTCTATAAACATATAATTGGGTATGTTCAGGAGCAATATTCATAAATAATAATAAACAAACAATATAGATAGATAGATATCGATGTAAAGGTAAAGAAGTATACATTTGTATAATAATATTATAAATAAAATAATCACACAAATAATAATAATATTATTAATTATATAATTATTGAACAATAAACAAATTCTAGACTAGTTTTAAATGATTTATTAAAGGAAAATTAAATGAACATAAATAATATTATTCATAAATATAAATGAACTGAAAAAGTTTTGTTAGTGTTTAATTCATTTAATAAACTGGCCTCAAAATTTTGTTCATATTATTTATTTAGCTTGATAAATGAATAAAAACCGAATTGTTCATGATTTGTTCATCGTACGCTCTGTTAATCTACATCCTTATATTAGCTTGATAAATGATAAAAGCCGAATTGTTCATGAATTGTTCATCATATACCCTGTTAATCTACATCCCAATATTCAAGGATCATATCTTAGCATCTGTAACCGAAAATATATCAAACAGCTGCAGCGATGGAAGACTAATGTAGTAAGAATGATATCATATTCCAGTATAAATATTGTAGCTATTCAATATATATATATATATATATAGTAATACAGGAGCTACAAAAGAAATAAAATTTGAACATTACAACAGGTTGATCCCAAAATTTTCCTATGAAGTACTGCTTAGACTAGAAGATTCAGGTGGAAGTTCAGATTGAACCTGAATGTCTGAAATTTCGGGAGCCGAGTTTTCTGTTAACTCTGAGGAGGGCGTTTCAGTCACACTCGGTGCCGCAGCCTGGATAATTTCCGGTGGCTTAAACTTGTTTATGTAGTAACTAAGTGCTGGTCCAGTATATTCGGCCGTCTTTATCGGAGGTGAGTTCTTGCCAACTTGAAGGACTATAGATGAAGCTGCAGCAACAAAGATAAGGGCGAATCCGGCAGCAACTGCAGCAGTATTCTCAGCTCCGTCCGCTGAAGAACCGGCGGTTCCCGAGCTTATCGCACTTTCAGCTACGTAAACTGCAGGCTATAGGGAAGGAAAAAAACACACCTTGCTTTCAACATAAGTTATGCAGGTAATTGAAAGATCTAGAGACTACCAACCTCTATTGAATAAATGTTGGTCTGCCCCGCGGTGTCCTTTTCGACATAGCCAGTCCAGCCCCGTCGGCGAGGCGGAAATGTCCCGACCACTTTTGTCTTATCCCCAGCTAACCATTCCACACTCACCTTCCCAACCTGTTCAAATCTAAATATTTAATTACCTATTTTACTACTATATCAATTGCCTAATTATATCAAACTATACTTGCTTTGTAATTTATGCAAAATAGATGAACAACTTAAAGAGGTAGAGCTAAACTTAGGAAACATTGACAAGCACTAAGAGAATTGAAGTGACATCTTTTTCCTACAAAGGAGGTCTCCATTTGAGAATGGGAGAAGAGGTTACAACTACAAATACTCGTCTCTTAAGGGTAATTACATAAATCAAAGGAACTAAACTCCCAAAAGAAAAGAAATATTAAACCACAAGAAGTATTGGCCCAAACCAGAATATGCACATACATGTATATAAACTAAAAAGTCTTTTAACTCAAAGAAAATAAAGAGCAAATAAACACATTCATGCAACAGAAGATTACTGGAAAAAAGAGATGTTGAGACCTCTTTATCTGGTGCACATTCCTCTTCATTACAGTCATCGGGTTCATCAGAAGAAGCTCTAACAGTGAAGAAATGGAATTGCCTGGTCTTGTTGTTAATTTTGGAACATTTCTTCAAAAACAACAAGTTTGGGGAAGTGAAGGCACAGCTGTTGGTTGATATCATTGCCTGTGATGCAAATGCCATGCGGGGGTTGGAGGAAACTGAGCAAAGAGATTTGGGGGGGCTGTTTTAATGGAGTTTGTGGTGGTGTCTGGTGATGAGTATTTTGTGGTGAGATTTTAAGGATTCGGCTGTCCATAAACTGTTGCGTATGGTGTGGTTGTATGTCGCACGGATCTGCTCACCAAAAATATCTCTCAACTTTGTACAATAACCATGTTAATATTTGGGCTTTTCTCGCCGTAAAATTGGTTTGGGCCTATTATATTTGTATATACACACTGTTTTTACTGTGAAGTCCTAAAGTAAATAAGTATTACCACAAAATTTTCTCTATTATATTTTGTATTGCATCTTAATAATGCACAAATTAGTCGACATACACTGAACGAGTAAGTAAAGCAATTCATCCCTTTAAATTCATTGTTTATATATAAAGTATAATAATAAAATTAGTCCTTAATCTTATAATAATAAAATTAGTCCTTAATCTTTACATATTTATTCAATTTGACTCCTACTCTTTTATTGAAAGTAATTTGATTTTTTTAAACTAATAATACTAAAGGATCAAAAGGCTTTAGTAACAAATTAGAAAAATCAACTAAAATATTTTAAAATTTAAAAATACTTAAAAATCATATAATTATAAACAAAATTATAAAAGAAGTTAATTTTTTTAATATTATAATTTTTATTAAAATTAACAATACCGATTCATTAAAATTTAATAGTTATACTATTTTTAAGAAAATTGACTCTACTTTTTTATTGGGTCAAGATTGTTATTTTTGAATAAAAGTTGTATAATTATAAAATTTTTATAACTTTTTATAATTTGTGTTTATAATTTTTAATAATTTTAAATTTTAAAAGGGCTTAATTATTTTTTAAATTTTTTACTAAGGCATTTTGACCTTTTAGTTTTATTAGTTTCAAAAATATAAATTTTACTTCCAATAAAAGAGTAAGGGTTAAATTGAATACAAATGTAAATTTTAAGGATTAAATTTGTTATAATACCTTTTATATAGACACCAAAACAAACAATTAACAATATAATTTTAACGGAGCGATTGTTTTGCTTACTCATCTAATGTACAGGGACTAATTTGCTCATTTTTTAGTAGAATAGCTAAAATGCAATCTAAGATATAGTAAAAGTAGTTTTGTGGTACTTTTACTGATCCTTGGCTACATCGGGTTAAATATTTAAATATTATACTTATATATACTATTTATTAAGTGTTACTAAGTTGGTGTCACCCTCGACCGAGTCACATAGTTAAGAAATTACGAAAATATTATTCTATAACTAAAATGAGTTATATTATTTTAGGGTATTTTAGTCTATTCTAGCAGCTTGGTTGCAATTTAGTGGCTTGACCACATGTATCTAATCTAACAGTTTAAACTGTAAAATTTTGATGGCACTGTCCAAAGTTATCTGTTGGTGTGATTTGGCTAGAGGAGTTACGGGGGAGCTCTATTTTGGTGTGCAGCGGAGATGAGTAGGATGTTTTTTGATAAATCTACATTCTGATTGGTTTTAAAAAATACCGCATCTACATAAATATACATCCTTTGCGTAGTTCTGTTCTGGTCTGATGGGTTGTGTTGTTTTGTTATATTAGCATGATGACAACCTTTGTGATACTCTGGTCTGTTTTGTTCTGGTTTTATACTCGCTATTAAGTTTTTTGTGTTACTCTGATTTATATACTATATTTTGTTAATTGCAATTGATGTTGATTATACACTAGGCTTTATAGCTCATATTTTGGTTTAATCTTTGTGTGTTCAGGTAAATCTCTAACTTAGGACTGGACAACGTGTAAGAGCTTGATTTGTTTTGCAATAATATAAAAATGCTTTTGATCTTCTGGGTTTGTAGTCTGTTTCTGAGCTTGTATTGGTTTTTGCTAAATTCGTCAGTAATTGATAATTTTTAACGCAAAATATAAAACAACTCAAGTCAACAAAACGAATTTTGGTTTTCAATTAAACTCTAAAAAGATTTCCTACCACGAATCAAATAAAGTTTTGAATATTTTCTGAAATTAATTTTTAATACATTGATATAACTCATCCAGATTGCAAGAAGACACCAAATGTATGAGAAAAAAAAGAAATAGAGGGTTTGTAAAAGGCAAAAAATAACCCACTCAGAAGTTGGCACTATCATTAAGCAAAACAAAAAAGATAAAACAAACGACTTGGAAAATAAAGTTTTTAAGGTTTCATTATCAAACATATTATTTTATTTTTTATGAATATACTTTTCATCTTAATGACAATTAAATGATATTTATATTTATAATAATGTTAATGCTAGTTTATGATAATTATATATTTTATTTTTTACATAAAAATTTAAGTAAAAATTCAAAATTTATCTAACCCTTTCAAAATTTACTTTAACATTTTAAGTTTTATTTATTTAAAATTTCGCTTCCTTATCTTTTAAATTTTAAATTTAAATTTATACTAACTATTATAATAGATATCTAATAAATAAGTTTTTTTCTTATATTATTACATTAATTAATGAAATTTCATTATAATTTAGACTAATTATTATTTAATTAACAAATAATTATTTAGTAAATTTAAAAAACAAAACAGGTAAATGTAACTAGAAGTACACATGAAATGCTTTTGTATGTTATATTAGATTAAAGATTGAGGGTAAAAAAAAAAGGCTAATAAATATAAATCCATAGAACAACCTGAAACCCGATGCTATATAAGTTTTTAAAAGGGTTTTAGTCTTTTAATGAAAAGAAACCAAAACCACCTGCAGTGGCGGTTTGTTTTCTGTATTAAGCAAAAATCAATCAAATTCCAGAAAACGCACGATATTTTCATCTATATGAAAAATGGGTCTTAAGCAAGAAGATATACTCAATAACAACTCCAAGAAGTAAGCTTTTGTATTGGTTTTCTCTTTCATTTTTGTATCATTTTACGATATATTATTTGATTTTGTTTGATTTCTGTGTTTAATTTTTTTTTCTTGGGAAAACCCACTAGCTTAAATGTTTCCGAGATACCAGTGGACAAGCAAAAGCTTGCTGCTCCAATAAAATCTGCTGTTGACAAGTTTCAACTTCTCCCTGAGTTTTTAAAGGTGATTTTTTGTTAATTTGGTATTTATTTTTATGTGAAGATGTTTTCATTCTTGAACTGAATTATGGGTCTTGGGCATTTTTGTTTCTTATTATAGGTTAGAGGATTAGTGAAGCAGCACTTGGATTCATTTAATTATTTCGTTAATACCGGAATAAAGAAGATTGTTCGTGCCAATGACCGGGTTGTATCCGATGTTGACCCTAGTATTTACCTCAGGTTTGAAAGCATTTTTGTTTATGTTTTGGTGATGATTGCTATAAAATATATTTTGCCATCTTGCCGATATAGGCTCCATTTAAATGTTTTTATTTTTAAAAAAGAATTTTTTTAGAAGAAGCAGAATGTAATCTTTTTGAACAATTAAAAATAAATAAAAAAACGTTCTTTTGGAATGATTACATACTACTTATTTAATTTTTTGTATTTGTTAATTTCAGATGTGTTTTGGCTTAACTATTTGCTCGTTTCTAATAAAATTTGAGGAATTTTCTTTTTAGTAACATTTGAGGGAGCAAAAAGCAGGTGGTGGGTTAGTGATAATAACAACCACACGGAGCCTTAGCTGTTTTACTGTCATGAATTAGTTTGGTTGCCTTGTATTTTGTTCCTTGATGTTCAGGTTATGACTTACCTGTCCGGGGAATTAAGTTTCCTATGGTATAATTTTTATTTTATTTTTCTGATCATGTTCATTTGTGATTTGTGTTGCTGTGCAGGTTTAAAGATGTTAGAATTGGTGAGCCTTCCATGACTGTTGATGGGATTACTGAAAAAATTAATCCCCATGCGTGCCGGTTGTCGGAAATGACGTATGTACAAATGATTTTTCCTAAATACATTAGTAATTTTCTAGGTTCAACTATTTCATATAGACATTGTTGGAGTTTGTTATTTTTGTGGTGTTATAACAACTGAAGCTTTAAAAGGAATAGTGAGTGGTACATATTGTTCTGTTTTGTCCTATTAATATGCTGTTAATTTTTAAGGTATGCTGCACCGATATTGGTTAATATAGAGTACATTCAAGGGAGTCATGGGCAGAAAACTAGACTAGAAAAGGTACATCAGATGCTTCAATGATGTGTGTATGATGCAGAATGATAGGTGCTTTTATGTAATACAACATCCGTTCGCTGCAGAATGATCTTGTTATTGGAAGAATGCCCATCATGTTAAGGAGTTGCTGCTGTGTGTTACATGGAAAAGATGAAGCTGAACTTGCGAGGCTTGGTCTGTGTTCAGTAAATTCAAAATAATTGTAATTGCTTTTCTCACTTTCTTCTTGTTATAATATATATTTTTTTATTGTTTGATATTAGGTGAGTGTCCTCTTGATCCTGGAGGGTATTTTGTCATTAAAGGAACGGAGAAGGTAATTCAGACCATCTTTGTTGCATACATATCTGTTTGCTTTGTTCTTCACTTGCTTCACACGCCCACAAATATGCTTGTTCGCTATAACATGCTTTTAGTTTGACAGCATTGCCATTCATAATATTCAATTAATATTCATGATGGGCCAGAAAATTGTAGTAAAGTAGCTGGTGAATCGTACATTGAATGGATAAAAATATACGACATTAGTATTATGCTAATTTTTCCAGTTCTACCTCTTTTGATGTAGTATTTCTAATGGACCCATCAGCAAATGGTCTTGATATTTTCTCTCTGGATTGTCTGATAGGATTTTGTTTGGATGCAGTGATGATATAAATGTAGTTACAAAATCCATTTGGTATTTTTCATCCTAAGTAATTTCTTCTTTACCTTTTCATTTCAATGATTGGAAGATAACTTCAAAATCGAATAAGAATAGTACATGTAAAATTTTGTTGCTTTAAGAATAATTCATATCATGGTTCTTGGAGTTATGATTGTCTTTGTCTTTTCACTTTAAGTACTTGTTTTTCACCCAGGCTCTTTTTTATGCGCATTCTGAGTTTGATTTACCTGATATAGACATATTGACAGCCGTATTTGTTGATACTTTTTCTTTTCGAACTCTTCTCGTTGGAATTGAATTTTATTTTTCTCTTCTCTTGTTAGTCTCTTGTTTTTCAAATATTTATTGTTCTGTTTCCTGATAGTATCTTATCATTGTAATGTCATGATTCTGCCAATGTCTTTCAGGTGATTTTAATACAGGAACAACTCTCCAAGAACAGGATAATTATTGATGCAGATAAGAAGGGAAAGTGAGTTGTTCTTTCAATTATTTATGACTTGCTAATGATTGACTCCTCCACTTTCTTATCGTGTGCAGTACTAGAATTTCCTTGGTTCCATATATAACTCTGGTTGTAATAGTTATCGTGGGTTGTAGAAGAGTGTAAAGTAGGGGGTTAAAGTCTTCTTGTTTGTCTAGTTGGTTCTTGAAGACTTTATGTAATCTGTCATATATTTTATTACTTGCTAATGAACTTACAAAAAAATCAGAGATTTTATTAGCAAATAATCAATTAAAATGGTCTAGCTTATGGTCATTTAGCATCGCTGCCTGATGGAAATATGTTTTGAAGCTCATAGAAGGATTGGGAAGGAAACAGTGACTTCTATTGATGCACTGCAATTTTAGTACGTAAAATTTTATATTGCTTTATTCTGCATAAAGTATTTATGCATTCAGTTTGGCATATAGGATGAGCAAGGTCTTGTTATGGACTTATTGTTTCAACCTGGGACTAATCTTTTTATTGTCATTCTACTCGGTTGATACATCTATCTTTAGCTGTATTAGTATAGCTATCGCTTTGTTATAGTAATTTCCTTTCCTATCAATTTTCTCATTGTTTGTATTTGTTCTAATTTATGTCAGTTCTACTTGATTCTTTTTTTTCTCTGCCCCCAGTATAAATGCATCTGTGACAAGCAGTTCGGAGGCAACAAAAAGCAAAACAGTTATTCAGATGGAGAAAGAGAAGATATATTTGTTACTCAACCAATTTGTGAAAAAGGTCTTGTTGCATCTTACTTTCTCTTCTTTCCCTGAAGCGTTATTAGTGTTGCATTACTAGACTTCAGTTTTTGCTGAGTATTGTTTTCTCACAGATCCCTATTATGGTGGTCATGAAAGCAATGGGGATGGAGAGTGATCAAGAGGTGGTGCAGATGCTTGGGAGAGATCCTCGTTTCAGTGCCCTCCTTTTACCTTCTATAGAGGTAAGCTATATGGTTAAGGGTGTGTAGTTGTTCATAATTTGTATTATTTAAAAGATTGGTAAATAGCTTCCTGAAAAGTCGTTTGCAAATAGCTTGAATACTTATGAAAGGAATATAAGGACTTTAAAAATGTATATATTTCTTATTAAAGGGATAGTAATAGTTTGATTGATGAGTTGAGGGAAGAGCACTTGAATGGTTTATCAATTTGCTGGAATGCATCAATATATAAGAGCAAATTTTATGATTGGATTACAATAATGAAGCTAGAGATAGAAAATGACTTAGGTAAGAGTCTTGAAACTAGGATTCGATTTCTGAACTCCTATAGAGATCTTATTCAGATCATTGTGAGATTCTTTATCCGTCTCAATGTTTCTCAAGAAAATTGAGAAGTTTTCATGCGTTGTTACTTGGGACTTGGGTGTTAGTGTCGGATACGGATATGTATCTGACATGGGTGCAGTTCATATTTTTTAAGATTTCCATGTATTTAGGGGGTCATTGGACAAACCCATGGTTGGATATGTGTCAAACACAGGTACTTCAACAAAAATGAATGGTCGGAGCAACATAGGTCTCAACTCCACCCTCTACTATAAAAAGCTATGTAGTTTGTAATTATACTGAATTTAGATTTCTGAAATGAAATTCAGTTTTCCGTCATATCTCTTCTGTGTTCCATAATGTTTCCTCTCTATTTTTGTGTTCTTATAATCTTGCACAAGCACCTCCATTCTAAAACCTGTACTTTGTACATATCTATCCCTTCTTACCCTGTCATTGCATGTCTGATATGTGTCTAATAGTTTTGGCATTCCATTAAACCCTGTTCAACTCCTATCTAGATCAGATGTTACCTAACTTGGTAATGTGTCTACTGTTTAGCTGCGAGTTAGTGCATACAAAATCCTCATTAACTAATTTCACAATTTTCTTTTTGTGAGCCATCTTATTATTTAGTCATTAAGCATTGGCGTCATAAAAATGATCTGCATCTGGTATTTCAGTCTTGTAACATGATCTGTGCCATCATGGTGTTGTTAAAGAGTGTTTTATGCAACGTGTTCTGGACTATTCTGGAGTTATTCTTGTCTTTGGATAGTGATGCTTTTTTAATTTATTTATTTGTTCTTTTCTAGGAATGTGCGGGTATTGGCATATATACCAAGGAACAAGCATTGGCCTACCTTGATACGAAGGTTCAATTCTCTTGCTTACTTTTGTGATAAAACTTATGAATTTAGCTTTTTATATCTAGATTTTAGTGGCCACATGGAACCTTATTTAGATGTTTATAAGTTAGTTTTACTTTAATTCTAATCTGCAGTTTTTGTTACTTTTATGCAATGTTTTAAAAGTGAAAATTCTGTGAGGCCTTATCAGCTTAATGATCATGTCAGTCTTGAAGTATGAAAGGAAGTGGTGCATAAGTATTGAACTTTTGCTCTTACGGCCTCTATTCTTTCATAAGGCTCCTTATTTTGCTGGCTGTTAATTTACTTTTAAGGTAACAATCAAGCTTGAGCCAATCATTATGGTTGGTCCATTTGCATTCCCGACTACAAGGAGTTTCTTAACTCCATGAAGGTTTCTGTAGTTTTTGAGGAGTTTCCATTTCTTTTTGTGGTGTTATTCTTTTACCCTTCTTCTCTTTATTAGGAAATCAACTAATTTATGAGTTACAATTAACTCAAACATTTATAATTGTGCTTGTTCATTGTTTAGCAGTAGTTTTAGCTGAACCTACGGGTTTTTATTTTTGAGAGCTTTCTTGTTAAAGTCAGAGCCTGTTTGAAGAGTTGATGCATCATTCAGTTTGTGGGTTTTCCCTTTTCTATATAGTTGTTGTACGATGTATATTGTCATTTTTGTGCCAATAATTCTGGTTGGTTCAAGTTTTCCTAATGATTGCTTCCTTTTGCAGGCTAAAAGGCCTTTATATTATATTATATTATATTATATTCATGCTCATTGTTCAGCAGTAGTTTTAGCTGAAACTACTGGTTTAAGGTTTTTTCCAAGAGCTTTCTTGTTAAAGTCGGAGCCTGTTTGAAGAGTTGTTGCATCATTTAGTTTGTGGGTTTTCCCATTTTCTATATATTCATTGTTGTTGTACTAATATACATGCCATTTTCATTTTTGTGCCAATACTCCTGATTGGTTCAAGTTTTCATGCTGAATGCTTCCTTTTGCAGGCGAAAAGGCCTTTATATGCTAGTTCGGCGTCTGAACAGGTTTTTCTTAGTCTTTAGTCTTTCTCTGAATAAATACCTGTTTTTGCACATGTAGATGCGATTGAGAGCTTTTCATCAATGGCAATGAAAAAAAAAATCTATGATTCCAGCATTGTTTTACTAATTTAAGTTAATGAGTCTATTTATCTATATTATTTTGTTTCTTTGTAGGATGGGAGAGCTTTTTCTATTCTTCGAGATGTGTTTATTGCCAATGTTCCAGTAGGTTTTGTTTTAGTTCTCAAATGACAGTATTTTGGCATCAACAATTGTTTTACATTTAATTTTCTCCTTTTAGGTGCGCTGCAATAATTTTCGTCCAAAATGTTTGTATGTTGCGGTAATGCTGAGAAGGATGATGGAAGCAATCTTAAATAAGGATGCTCTGGATGACAAGGTAGCTATTCATATAGTTGAAAATGTTTCCTTTCAGTAAATTACCCTGGAACCCTTAGGTTGAAGATATTACACTCAGTCATTAATTGGAAAAATTATGTTCCATCATAAAGAAATACCTTTTAGATTATAATATAGTTCAATCATTAGAATTCTGTAGGCTTCCGTTAGAATGATGACATGGAAAATGATGATGAAAATACCTTTGATTAATGGTAATGCAAGATGCTGAGATTAATCTAGTGGTCTGTGTGGAAATTGTTTGATAAAATTCTTCAAAGAAAACAGTAGTACATTTGCCTCTACCCAAAAGTGAATGCTCTTCAATTTAAAGATCTTCAGACTTTTGGGGAAAAAGGCCAAGCAAGGGAGAAGAAAAATTTGGTGTTTGCATCAATAGGATGAACGACTACCTGGAGACAAAAGAAATTACCCACTAGTACAACCAAACCTAAGTCCTCTCTTTACGACTGACATTGATGGAAATTCCTTCAAAACTATCTTTTGATACTATTTGCTCGGCAGTCTTGCAATCCCCCAATTTAATTTCTGTTTATGCCTTACGATTTCAATTAAATTTGTTCATACGGTTTCTTATATTTGTACTGTTTGACTCTGAATTCTGATATTCTTTTGCTTGAAAGTGGTGAAATTGCCTCTTTAAATCTCTTGCAAAAGTATCCATTTAAACAACAAATTTAATTCCAGAAATGGGCATTTTAGTAATTCCAAACTCTGTTACTAATGTTAGCACAATTTCTGTGGGTTGTTAGTTTTCCATACTCATGTACTTGAGTGTAATTACAGTCAAACTCAATGATTTTTAGGTAAATACCCTTCTCTTTTTTAGCTTTTGGCAAATGTGAAGTCACTACTAGTGTGAACTGATAGTTACCCTTATTATGTAGCTATATAACTAAGAAAGTACTCGGAAGCAAACAACAAGAACTCCATTGCTTAAATGCTAGTTCATCTAGAAAAACAGCACTAGAAGCTCTATCCAATTAAACCCATGCCAATCCACTCATCTAAAACTCCAAAGATTACGTTCTTCACTTTACTGCAGCTGCTTCTCAAAGTTGCTACTGTGTTTAGTCCTTCCGGTCAAAGTTCTCTATAACATTTTTCTATTCTAACCATGGTCACCCCTGAGCAAAGAGAAAGACACGTGCCTTTAAGATAAACCGAGGTCGTCCATCAGACAAGTTTGCTGCAATTTATTGTTATAGTCCTTTTTCCATGTTTTTCTGTCCAAGGCAAATGAGGTGTTGTGCTGTGTCATAGGTGCTAGCTATTCAGGCATTTGAAGAGCTTGTGGAAGCATGAAAATTGATGGACATTTTACAGTCTGATATATGCAAGCTTACTTGTGCGAGGTCTTTAAATGGTTTCCTTTATTTTGTAGGATTATGTGGGGAACAAGCGTCTTGAGCTATCAGGACAATTAATCTCTCTTCTTTTTGAGGTATTATTCATAATTCTGCTTGTTCCTCAAAACTTATTTACATTGCTATGTAGTTCTCAATGTTTTCAGCTGTATTCATTGACTTGTTAATGTAATAGGATCTATTCAAGACCACGCTTGCCCAGGTTAAGAAGTCGATTGATGGTGTCCTATCAAAGACCAGCAGATCTAGTGCATTAGACCCTTCTCAGGTAAGTGGCAAAAATAGCTATTTTCAAGGCAAGCGCTTTTGCCAATCCCAGTGTGATTTTCAAAGTTTTGGGAATTTCTTAGCTTTAAATCCTGTCTATTATCATCTCAGATTTGGAAAAGCCAATCTATTTTGTACTGGTGGTAGGTGGCTGTGGAGTTAAGGATGTGGGGAGGGTGTTAACAAGGAGAGTTGGGGTTGTGAAGAAAGATTTTTTATGGTGAAAGCATCTCCATTGAGTCACATAATTTGCTTCAGCTTAGGCTTCTGTAGATTGTTTAAAAAACTTGAACATGCTAAACATTGATCAACAGTTGAGTTATTGCCCTAGTGCTAAAAAAGTAACAATGGTCTGAGCCAAGTATCAACTGGTTGAAAGTCCAACTAGTGTGACTGTATAGTTTGAGTTGTAATTGGTTTCATTTCTACAGCATAACGAACTGGAATCAATGCAAGCACCAACTAGCTTGGCTGTGTAGTCAGTCCTAGTTCTGTTTGTGTTTCGCATTAACGACATGAAGAACTGGAATCTCACCCATGCAAATCGCCCCTCTTATTTATACATTATTCGCTATTATGAAGAGAAACATACATATTCCTTCTTCTACCTAGGAACTGCCTAGGTTTTTTATTTGACTAAAAAAATAAAATCTTGAAGCTGGTTCTACATGTAAATACATGCAAATTGCTCCTGTTATTTATGAATTATTAACTATTATGAGGAGTGTTATGAGAATAGGAGCAGATGAAGTTTTACAGAAAAGAACTTCTTGTATTTACATCTTAAAGGTAAACCAGTTTGTACAAGTTACATTAGGAAAGAAATCAAATAAGATAAAAAATAAAAATCCCTAAGATTATGCTAGAACATTTACATAATATTCTCTAACGCGAAGCATACAGAATCATTCTTCCACGAAGGATTTAGCATTTAGGAGCTCCTAGGCTCCATGAGACAGTTCTTGTTGGATTGAAAATGTAAAAGCTTAAAAAGAAAAGAAAACAAAAACCTGTAAAAGCTGGTTCTACATATAAATATATGCTTTAATCTCCATATTCATTTTGTTTCGCACTGATTTGTTCTTTCTTCTTTTAGATCTGTTTTCCAGTTTTACATTTTAATTTCTCAATCCATTGTAACCTTTTTTTTCTTTAAATTTGTAGTTTTTGCGTCGTATGGAGTTCATCACTGCAGGGCTTGAAAGGACCCTTTCTACTGGAAACTTTGATATCCAGCGGTTCAGAATGCACAGAAAAGGCATGACACAGGTATCTATCATCCTCTCAATTGGTTTTTATTTATCCATTTTTCTCCCGTATGTTCTTGGTACAATCTCAATTGATGGAAAATCTTTCACTGATAGGTCTTGGCAAGGTTGTCCTTTATTGGAACTCTGGGCTTTATGACAAAAGTCTCACCGCAGTTTGAGAAATCTCGGAAAGTAAGTGGACCGAGGGCCTTACAACCTAGTCAGGTGAGTGTGATGTCTCTGGATTCATTCAAAATACATCAACATGGATTATTCACTAATAGTTACATAATTTTTTTCAGTCTGCTTATTTTTTTTCTTTTATTCTTTTCTTTTTAATTTTCTCTAGTGGGGAATGCTTTGCCCTTGTGATACTCCAGAAGGTGAAGCTTGTGGTCTGGTTAAAAACTTGGCTCTAATGACTCATGTTACTACTGACGATGATGAGGGTCCATTGGTTTCTTTGGTATGCACTTATTCATTTGAAATTGCTTTTGTTTGTGAAGTCATTGTCATAGTTATAGCATAAGTCTAAAGTAAATAGCGAGGAAATACTTCCCGTTGATATCAAACAGTCTTTGGTTCTAAAATATAAAAGTTCGGTTTGCTAATGGAAATCCATTGGGGAACAAGATACTATACTATCAAGTATTACAGGTGTTTTTGGTTTGATTCAGTTTTTTAGTACTTCATCAACTCTAACCACATGGAGCCTTTATGTTCCTTAATGTGAACTTATCTATTTTCAGGGTGGTTAATTTATTTATAGTTTCATCACATTAAGTGATTTCTAGTCAAAATAGAAAATATCTGCATAGCTTAAAGAAATTTGATATAAGGAAAAACAAATTTCTTTCTGAGGATCAATATGTATTTCTTGAAATAATATGAGAAAAAAAATACTATGAAGTAGAGAACTTGCTTGTGTAGTATTTACTATGAGAAAAGAACCAAAAGCAATTTGGTGTGTATTTTTGACTTTTTAAAACCCCACTTATGAATTTAAATATTACATATATAAAAGGGGAGATTTGATCAGAAAAGAACTAGAATGGTTCAAGAAGAAAGCTAAAAGAGGAAAGAAATTAGAAAGAAGCACCTGGATATTTAAAGGAAGAGAAGTTCACTTCAAAAGAATGAAGTAGTGGGGATCTAAATTGAGTAAAACTAAAATTAGTAATAAGTCTTTTCACACATGTGGTTTGTTAGTGTAATATTCAATCAATAGCTTGAATTAGAAAATAAACATCATGATTGTTCCTACAAGGTTAATCCATGGCTATCATATTGCATTTAAATCTCTTATTTTTATTCTTTGATCAGAAAAATTCAGTATTCTTGTTGACATTTTATTTTACAATCTAAAATTGTTTTGTTCATTTGATTTTATTATATGATTATAATTTTGAAAGATATTAAAATTTAATTAATTAATTCAATTACATAAGACATTATATTTGGTTAGATATTTTACTGCAACTTGTTTGTAACTAAATTTAGGACAAACTCAAAGAAAAGAGTTATTTTGCGTCTCAAACTGAAAGGATGCAACCAATTTTTAGTCCTCATCTATTTTTTGATACTACTTAGTCCTTATCAATATGCCTAGTGCTATCATTATTTTGCCTATGTTTTCATCTCAAATTCATTGTATTCTTTTTCAATTACAGTGTTATTGCTTGGGTGTTGAGGACTTGGAGCTACTATCTGGAGAAGAGCTTCATACGCCAAATTCATTCCTGGTTATGTTGAATGGGCTCATTCTTGGCAAACATAGAAGGCCACAGGTGCTTCTAGTGTTCCTTTGAAGCCTAAAACAATTGATATCCAAATTTGGAAGTCACTCAATTAAACTGAAATATAATTAAAAACTGGTCTAGACTGTTGGACAGATTGTTTTGCCTTTTGATGCTTGGAAAAAGAAAAATGAAAAATAAGATGGTGATAAAAGGACTTCATCAGTAGAAATTTATGTATTAATATGCAAAGGCAGCTCAGTCAACTTTAATCTCAATCACTTTGCTGTCTTTTACCTATGTAATGTTTCTTTTTGTGCTTGATTTAAAGGTATACCCTTCAAAAAGTGTTGAGATTACAAGTTCATCCTTGCTACTTTTGTAATTGTATCTACTTGCATTAGATCACTGTTGTACACTAATGCATACATGTTACTGTTTTTTCGTGTCCTTCCTTACAGTTTTTCCCAACTAGTAACTTTGTAAGTTAATAAGGATAAACTAATGTTGTTAGTGCTTGTTTGTTTGAAATTCTGGGCTCTTCTGCTTTGGTATGATAGCATGTTTATTGCCTGACTCATTAGGACGAAATACTTGGTCGTATCCTCATTATATGGCAGCTCTTTTTCTGGTTGGAAGGCTTCCTATAGCATTTGATGAACTTCTCTATTTTGTTCAACCCGCTTCTTGATAAAAATAATATTTTCTTTTAAGTCTTTTAACAATTATCTTATATTCAGAAATTAAAAAAATTAGGAACTTCCCTGTCGTTTTTCAATTCCTAGACATGCATATTTGTTTTGTAAAATATATGCATATGTTTATTAACTTTGTTCCACTAGTTCAGTAATATTGTCTCCCCTTTATGTAGCATTTTGCTAATGCTCTGAGAAAGCTGCGAAGAGCTGGCAAAGTTGGCGAGTTTGTGAGCGTCTTCGTAAATGAGAAGCAGGTAAAATATTCTTCCACTTAAAAGCTATGTAACTAATTTGCATGTGATTATATACCTTTTCTTTCAGTTTGCATAATCATGCTGTCTAGTCTTAATAACCCTTACACTCATGCTAAGGTCTAGATCAGCTTGTAGATTTATCTTTGCTTTACACCAGAATTATGATTGTAGTTCATGTTTGGAATCAAAGCTGTAATGTTTGCTCGTGTATAAAGATAGATTATTTATTTGCAATCGTCTCTGTTGGTTTTGGATCTAACAATCATCCAGTTGTGCGCTATACTCGTATATTGTGTGTTTTACAAGCATGTATGGTGCAGTAAGTGTAATTAGTTGCTGATCCAACAACTAATGTAAAGAGTCATGTCCAATGTTGAACATAATGTGAACATGTAAATAGGTTTGATAATTAGATGTGTTCATGATCATATACTTCTTGGAATGTCTTTGATGCAGGAGCATCTAAATTAGTTAATTATTTACTATTTTATTTTTGTTATAGGAGTCTATTTGTATTAAAAATTATTTTATTAAATATTTAATGAGTTATTTGATTAGGCTAAGACTTTGTGTGATTCGGATAGGACTCTTAGTAACAGTTCTAGTTTAAATAATCTACTAGAAGGTAGCATTGTTCGAGTTTTACTATAAATAAGCTGTAAAATATTTACAGCCAGATTATTATTCTTATTATTTTCTTTGAATTAATACAAAAACTAGAGGTTTTCTATAACCCTAAGTTTTCTAGAGTTCCATCTTGCCTATTTGTTTGTTCAGCTCTTTTATTAACTGCTGTTTTCTCCCTTAAACCACTTCAATCTTGTATAGTGAATTATTAATTTTTGTTTTATGGGATATAGTTCTGTAACTCCCTTATCCTTCCAAAATCTGATGTAAGGGTGGGTTGAAGAGAATCCTTTGAGCTGCAGGTACTATTTTGAATATTTAGCTGAAACAAGTCTGGTTGATCTCTTTCTCACTTTAATATTGTCCCTGATAGAAGCTTCTTTATTAAATTTCTGGTCGCCTTGTCAGTTGTATTCAGATATTTGTTGGTATTCATGTGTATGTCTGTGTATTTTGTAATTTTCTAAATAAATATGTTTAAGAGGGTTAGTTCAGGAATTTGAAATAAATGGCACCTCAATAGATGTTTAAATCCTCACCTGTCATGTGGAGTCTAATAGATAACAAATATACAGTACAAAATGTAGAAGATAAATTCTTTTATCACATTAAATAAGTGGTGAGATTCTATTCGGAGAAACTATGGGGTATATGGTTAATCTGAAATATTGACAATTGCTCCAAAACTGGCTCCAATTTCCAAAATGGAGAAGATGAGATAAAAAGATTATTTTGGGAAAGAAGTCATGAAGCTTGACCCACATAAAAACAAATTTATGGATGATTTCCTTTCCAAAGGCCAGGTTCTTCACATCATTAATTGATATGCATGCATACATCCACACATATGAATTAATGCTGAATCCCACTGAGTGCATGTTCTATTCTAATCCCTTTCAAACAGTTGTGTTGCTGTCTCCATATCTGGTTCTATTCGTTTTCTATGATCATGTTGAAATTGGACTAAGTGCAGATGTGACTAGTGGTTTTCATCGTGCATTTTCTAATCTAATCCCTTTTGAACCATCACATTGCTGTCTCCATATTTGGTTGTATTCGTTTTCTATGATTATGTTGAAATTAGACTAGAGTGCAGATGGGACTAGTGGTTTTCATCGCTCCTGTATACTGTATTTTTTTCTTTTATTTTAAAATTTTACTGATCCTTGAGATTTAAAAATATTGATCAGCGGTGTGTTTACATTGCTTCTGATGGGGGTCGAGTTTGTCGACCATTGGTAATAGCTGACAAGGGAATATCAAGGATCAAAGAACACCATATGAAGGAGTTGTTGGTAAGAGTTTTGTTTCCTGTTTATCCAAAGAGAATACTCTTGTTTAAAATTTAATTGTAAGTTTTGTGCTTATTAAGGATGGAGTGCGTACTTTTGATGACTTTTTAAGTGATGGATTGATTGAGTATCTTGACGTCAACGAGGAGAACAATGCTCTGGTTTGTTTAACCTAATGTTTTAGAGATTTTTCATCTAGTTGCTTCAATTTATAGATACTTTAATTTTAACAACATGATTATCTGTTTAGATTGCTTTGTATGAGGGAGAGGCAACACCTGAAACAACCCATATTGAGATAGAGCCTTTCACAATTTTAGGTGTTATTGCGGGGTTGATTCCTTATCCTCATCATAATCAATCACCAAGAAATACCTATCAGGTTTTTTACATCACTTTCTGATATCTTGAACTTGACATAGTTCTGAACTGTAACTTTGCTCTTACCCTCTCTAAATGTTTCTGTATTCGTAGTGTGCAATGGGGAAGCAAGCAATGGGAAATATTGCATATAACCAGGCAAGCCGTATTATTCAGTATTCTGTTAATATATATTTTTCTTTCTAAAAGAGTCCTTGTATTCCACTAAATACGAAATTCAGTTCTTGAATTCAAGAAGAAATTTATGAAGGTTTTGTCAGTCTAATACAAGCGTTCACTGTTTTCCATAATCTGATATTGCACTGTGCATGTTATATGCTCACGTATCATATAAACTCCACTTTTGTTTTCTGAAAAATATCTATCTTAAACTTGTGATGGGTTTTTGCCTCAAGAATTTGAGGCATAGAGTTGTTAAAAATAACGGTTACTCTCCTAATGCTGCAGTTAATGTCAAGTCTGCTTATGTGTTTGCATTTTATTTGTTGATTTCTGTCTCCTTACAGTTCAATAAGATATTTCTTTTTTTTTTTTTTTTTTGGTGACACGTCTCCCAGCTAGATATTCTAAGTTTTCTATTTCATCTTTTATGTTTGAGTTTAGCTTGAGACTTCTGTCCATATGCTTTTAGCTAAATTTTCTTTATTCCTGGCTGAGGTGGTCTCTTTTGTGCTGTAGTTGTGCCGGATGGACACATTACTTTATCTATTGGTGTATCCTCAGCGGCCATTATTGACAACAAGGACAATTGAACTGGTCAGTAGTCTGCATATTGTAGCGTATGAGCACACCATTTTGTACTGTAAATTGACTGTCATGGCTTTCAGGTCGGATATGATAAGCTTGGTGCTGGTCAGAATGCAACTGTTGCAGTCATCAGTTATAGTGGTTATGACATAGAGGATGCAATTGTCATGAACAAGTCTTCTCTAGACCGTGGTTTTGGTCGTTGTATTGTCATGAAAAAGTATACGGCTTTTTCATCCTTATGGGGGCTTTTCTTATTTTTCTGATTAGATCTTGTAATCCTGCATGGCTTAGCAATTACATATTATCTTCTGTGTTCTCTGTTGAGCAGGTCTTCTAACGTTATTCAAAAATATGAAAATGGTGCAACCGACAGAATTCTTAGGCCACAGAGAACCGGACCTGGTTTAGAGAAAATGCAGGTAATGCATTCGCTACATTTCCTGTTTGGACGAATGAACTGCCGCATTGTCAAATTACTGGTTTTTTAAGCATGTCTTATGCTGCTCAAACAATTATTTGTTTGTTGAGATTACATCTTTCTCTTTTTCTGTAATTTCTCACTATTTTTTCTGTAACTTGTGTCCCCTTCCAATAACGATCTATAGCAATCTAGAATTCTGTTGGTAGTGAAATTCCTCCTTCAATATGGTGGATAACAAGTTGACAATTAATTTTGGAAGGCAACTTTAATAATTTCTTTTCCAAATTACCTTTTAAAAGATGACCTTTTAAAATTAGACACTTTGAATCTTTTTTCATTAAAAGAGATGGCTTGGGTAATAGAACCTTCAGGATTTTTATTTTCTTACCAAAGGGGTCTGTTAATAGTTAAAAGAGGAAGCTATATATTTTCTGCAGTCATACAGAACATAACTAGGGTTCTAGGACTGTTTCACATCTTGACTCAGAAAACAATTAGACGCCTGAATGGTCTGGTTTACTATAACGTGCTTTATTTCTAAGTTACTTTAGCTCAGGTGTAAACGTTGGATATGGATGTGTTCAACACAAGTATGTTCAACTTTTTCCGAAAATTTCCATGTATATGGAGGATCTTTAACTAGTTCAATTATATTTAAATGAGAATGCAATGCAAGTAAAGTTTTATTGGTCTGTTAGCAACTGGTAAATAATGGACATTTGTCTTTTGAGTTTTTAATGTGCTCTCCTTATGCAAAGAAC
Source organism: Gossypium arboreum (assembly GCF_025698485.1). Classification (NCBI taxonomy): domain Eukaryota; kingdom Viridiplantae; phylum Streptophyta; class Magnoliopsida; order Malvales; family Malvaceae; genus Gossypium; species Gossypium arboreum. The sequence continues at coordinate 2,698,026 of NC_069073.1, read as the reverse complement.
ACTTTTCATATTCAAAGAGAGGTTAGGCAATATTAATGCTCGATCAGTTTGAGTTTCTAATGGTGAAAATGAACTTGCTACCTCGTAATATCCTTCGGAAAGTCCCTTTTTCTTGCCTCAGGTGGATTCCTTTGCATATAAAAAATTAACTTTTTTTTTCTTTTATGCATCCCAACTCTCAAAGTAATGACTAATCAGAAATTTAGCTCATTATTAGTAATTTTTGGAAACTTAGCATGGTAACTTTCTATGTGCAATCACTGTTTCTAATTTTATTAGATTTTTTTTGGGGAGGGGGGAGGGATGATTTCCGTTAAATTACAATTGTGAAGTTCTTTATGTAGATATTAGATGATGATGGAATTGCTTCTCCTGGGGAGATTATTAGACCAAATGATAGCCTCCTTAATAAGGAGGTCCCTATTCATACAAGAGGGACTCGCGTATCTTCAGATTCTCTTCCAGATAGGTAAGTTATTCATTTTAATTTTTCACTAAGCCTCTTTTTGATCTTGTGTTGCTATGAAAAGTTTTTTACCAATTTCTATTTGCAGTGCCTATAAACCTGCAAGGCAATCATACAAAGGTCCTGAAGGAGAGTCTTGTGTGGTGGATAGAGTTTCTCTTAGCACTGATAGGAACGGCAATCTGTCAGTAAAATTTTTAATACGTCATACTCGTAGACCTGAGGTAGGCAATATTGATTTGGCTTCATTATCATTTTAATATTTTTCCTCAGAAAAGCAGGGTTGACCTTGTTTTCTTTTTGTTGCTCCTTTAATGTGTATTTTTTTTCAGCTTGGTGACAAATTTAGTAGCAGACATGGCCAGAAAGGTGTTTGTGGTATTATCATTCAACAGGAAGATTTCCCCTTTTCTGAGCGTGGCATTTGTCCTGATTTAATTATGAATCCTCATGGTTTTCCAAGGTAATAATTTTTTTGTTTTAGTCATACTATTATGATTTGAATGACTAGAATCTAAGGCATTCACCCCTATCTCTAGCTCCTATTGGCTAAAAAAGACAGTTTCTTGGACTGATAAACACCTGAGAAGGCATTCACTTGTTACTATTTCTCTCACTTTCTTTTCTCATTGAGACATGTTGTGATGCATGAACAACTAATTACTAAATAACACTGTGGGTCAATTTAAGCATGATTACCCTATCCCTCTCTACCTTAAAGGAAAATAAAAAAGGATAGGTGGTCACCTTCATAAATCACTTGTTATTTGTGAGCTGTACCTTATGATTTTGCATGTAATATATAGCATCACTGTACATGTCCAATAAAGACGCATAAACAACCAAAATAAATGACTGTTTTTGCTTATTTGGGTCTTAAGAAGAAAAGTGTTTTTGGTCTTACAAAATGATTACAGTGAATGCTTACAAATGGGAAAGGAGATGGATCTAACAAGAGATCTGTTTTGGGGTGGAATGTGGAGAAATTAAGTGCTTGACTTTATTGGAGCATCAAAGAAGCACTTGTTGAATTTTGGTTTGCTTGAGGTGGTTGGTTGATTTTATGGATCTAGGCAACTTTAATTTGTTTTCTGATGCAAGTTTTGATGTCTGGTTTTTGGTTCTTCAACTATTGTCCTGGACCTCATAATTTTTATGCATATCTCAATGAAAGAGGATATACATTTAAACAACATAAAGTAAAATGCTGCCAACACATCATAAGCTTCTTGTTCAGAATGTTATGGAATTTCATTTTATTATTGTATTATGTTGCTAGCATTGCTATTTTCAACTTATTGCTTGATGCATGTTACTGCTCTTTTTTGTTTTTGTTAGTCGAATGACTGTAGGCAAGATGATAGAGCTTCTTGGTGGCAAAGCTGGAGTTTCATGTGGTAGGTTCCATTATGGTAGTGCCTTTGGCGAGCCTAGTGGTCATGCGGATAAGGTTGAAACTATAAGGTTACTTACTACCTTCCTTTCCCTGACCCTTCCTCTATATCGTTTCATTTCTAGCATAGCAAATTTATTATATACTCTTGATCTTTTTCAGTGAGACTCTTGTCAAGCACGGTTTTTGCTACAACGGCAAGGACTTCATTTATTCAGGTTTTTCTGCTTACTATCCTTCCCCCTCTCCCCTTTTCTTGAAAGTTGAAGCCTACTGCAGCTATCAAGATACATAGAGTTACGTTTTCTATTTCAAATGATGCATCTGGAATATGTCTACACTTACATAATAAAAGAACTATAGTTTCAAACTCATTATTTTAAGAGGTCACAAATATATTGGATGCATTGCTAGAGAATAAGTGTTAAGAAGCTATCTTTGTTGACACCCATCTTGAATGATGTGGATTAATCTGTTTCAGTATCACTGACAATTAAACTGACAGTAAGTTATGGTACAATATCAATATGACTGAATTTATTATTGCTTACCAATATTGATGCCTGTCTGATTATAGGTGATATATACAGAAGAATAAAACAGAATTTAGGATTGAAGTAACTGGAGATTAGAGAGGGGGGCCTAGAAAATGCAACTATTTTGTTTTCTAAAACTGGGCCTTTCACCATCAAAGAATGTGAAATTCCCTTTCAATCGTCATACACAGGATTGCATCTAGAACAGTGATATCATTATATAATTCATATTTTAGGTCCTTCATTTGAACTTTTTGGTAACTAAAATGCACTTCCAACTAGAATCTGAAATGATCAGTTCCTGAGGATTTTTGCCTCTGAATTTAAAAGGATGGAGTAGAGAGGATAATATATCATAATCAGATGGAAATCGGAATAAAGCTCTGTTACTTGTTTGTGAGTATCAGGCAGAAGTCCTATGTGTATGTTTGAACTTTTTCCAAATTTTCCATGTACTTGGAGGGTTCTTGGGGGTTCATATCTCTATATCCATGTCCTGATATTCGTTCAGCATGTGTGTCAGTCACAGTTACTGCAAAATAGGGAGAACATAGGAATGAAGTGTAACTTTTACCATTAATTTTATTGTTCTCTATCGCTTTTTAACACATCTTCCCAAATTGATTTGTGACCTTGGATAATTCATCGAGAGGCTGGAAACTTATTCTCTGTTTTAGATATTCATTATTCTGATTTAGGTTCTTAAAATGATATAATCCTGACATCTGCAAATTTTCTTCAGGTATCACTGGTTGTCCGCTGCAAGCATATATTTTTATGGGACCAATTTACTACCAGAAGTTAAAGCATATGGTCAGCTTTCATTTCTTTATTCTAATGTACATCTTTATTGAGTTAAACTTGAATCACAACAAAAAAATTTTATGGTTATTTTCTTTTGTACTCTGTACAAACTGATCGTTGGATTCTGGGACACGAGATGCGTACCTTAATCTTTTTAAGGTTTCCATTTATTTCAAGAGTCCTTGAAGGATCATATCCCTATATCCATGAAGGATATGTGTTGGAGATAGGAACTCCAAAAAAAAAAAAAAAATATTAAGAAGGGTTGGAGTAAGATAAGGGTTACTTAGGGCTGTTGGCATAACTGCCTTAGTTTTTGTGCTGCAATGATCCTAGACATAATAATGTACAAAATGCTTGATTATATCCTAAGGATAACACTTTATTTGACACCATGTACCCCATCTACAGCTTGACTCTGTGTCCATGGAGCAGCTGCCATAACTTCCATTTTTTGGTCCGTTTATTCTCCCCTTTATTTCTTTCTTTGGCCGAAGAATTAAATCTAAATATGAAGTTTTATGTGCTGAATTGTTCATAGTTTCCAATCAAAAAGGAGAAAAAAAGGAAACAAATTCAAGTTTTTTATACAGGAACATTTAACCTTTTCCTTAAGTTCTTGAAAAAATCTTTTATGGATTGCTAGATACTCAAGTCCATGAGTAACTGAAGCCATGGAACAGCCAAAATTCCTCTCTGATTTCTTTCTCCTTCTCTTCTCCCTCTTTTTGGATAAAAATAAGTAAGATGGATACCATTTATACCAAGCTAAGTGGTAATGTGTGAATACCATTTCAAATAGCTGTCTATCCTCGCTTTTGTTTTAAAGCAGCAACTTTAGTTCTGTTCTTCAAAACTAGCCTGTTCATTTTCTCTCATATCAGATATCTTCTTTCATTATCTATTCTTGTATTTATGTCTATTCTAGGCCAGTGGGGGGTGGGTGCCTTGATCTCAATAGTACCTCACGAGAAGCTTTTTTTATTTTGCTATATTACTTTGATTGGTTAATGTGTTATCACAGCTAAATTCATATATCATTTTATGTTTATCTAGCTTGCTTGATGGTTGTCTAATACTTGCATATTTTCCTTTCTAAATATGATATGCCTATTAGGTCCTTGATAAAATGCATGCTAGAGGTAATGGGCCTCGAGTTATGCTTACTAGACAGCCTACAGAAGGGAGAGCCCGAAAAGGAGGTTATTTTCTTACAGTTAGATGATTTTTGCTGTCATTAATTTTTACCTTAAGAAGTATTATTTGTTCTAATAAGTGTGCGCTTACGTATGTTTTCTTCACAGGGTTACGAGTAGGTGAAATGGAACGTGATTGTCTAATTGCTTATGGTGCCAGTATGTTGATTTTTGAGCGCCTGATGGTATCCAGCGATCCTTTTGAAGTCCAGGTATTTGATTATGCTTTAAGATATCAATTTTTACATGCACAGACTGTTCACAATTTGTTTAGAATTCTCAAGCAGTGGAATATAAAACAATGCTGCATTGTACTGCTAAAGAAATAGCAGCAAAAATAATGCTTGTGGTATATAGTGTATATCATAATATTTTCCACACGTAACTCACTTGAGAAGTAATCCAGCATCAAATCACTCCTGGAAATGGCTATTGAAAATAGGGCCCTTTTGCTTTCTTAAATTACATCTAGTCTCTTACGGCCACAGGTTGCAAAGGTTTTGTGCTTTTCCCAATCGGAAAAACTTAGTAAATTCTCGTTGAAGTTTGCTCATATGAAACATTGTAGTTCAGTTCACGAATAGCTGTTATTTTCGTATTTCTTAACATTGAATGAATCATTACCTGTTATTTATCCACAATTTTCTAGCAATGGTGAAGTAGGGTGCTTTCGGTTTACACTTCTACTTCTGCGATATTGAGCATAATCAGCTTTGATCTGATAATAACCTTCTTTGGATACAGGTCTGCAGAAAATGTGGATTGTTAGGATACTACAGCCATAAGCTGAAAACAGGGATTTGTTCTTCATGTAAAAATGGAGATGATGTTTCAACCATGCAACTACCATACGCTTGCAAGCTTTTAATCCAGGTAGATTCGGTAAACATTTATGTTATACAGATGATGTGTTTGAATTATCTGTGACAGTATTGCAGTAGGACCTGATCAAATAAAATATACAATTTCACTTAAAATTGGATGCTTATTGAAATTTGATTTTTAAATTAATACTCACTTGGTTCTAATAAAATAGTCAACTTTTCACTTTTGTTGTTTGAAAATTTTATACTTTTTGACTCATTATTTGAAATTTATTATTGATAACATCTAAAAGAAAATAGTTTCAACACTTTGAATTAAATAGGTTTTAGATATATGTTTTTAAATTTTAATTAATTAAAATATTTCATATAAAATTTCGGTCAAAGTTTAAAAATTGTGTAAAGAAAGTTAACTTTGACATTTTAATTTGGACATAGGAGTATTAGTTAGGCCTCTAATGTAATTTGTTTTCCGAGAATCACCATTCCTATACTGCATGTTGATTCTTACGGTTTAGCATGGGACTTGTTAGTCCTACTCCTACCGAGCACTTGTAGTTGAAAGGTTTCATCTGTCAATCGGACTATCTAAGTGTCGCATACGGGTATGTGCTGGTTTTTGTATGTTCAACTCTTTCAAAGTTTTTTCATGGTATTTGGAGGGCCTTAGGAGGGTGTCATATGGTCTTATCCATATCCAGATATGCCTTGGAAATGGGGTATTTAAAAGAAAATAAAGAGTTAGAGCAACATAGTATCTCCTCCTTCTGTCTCGGTTAAAGGGGCAGATAGCTCTTTACTTTACCAACCATTCCCTTTTCCTTGTTCATAATAGAAGTTACAACGCACCTGACCTGTCATTGTCCATGTTATTTACTATTTTCTAAAAACATCGAAATACAAAAGGCTTCAGATTCAAGTCCTCAGCCAAAAAGGATGGAAAAAGAAAAGTTAAATGACTTGTGTGTACTTAAGATTTCTGCCCTACATTTTAAAAGAGCACTGTTTCTATCGAGTTTGAGATTGCAGTCTCCAAATTCTCCTCTCCATTTTCTCTCTGTTTATTTTACAGTTTCCCGTTTCATGTGACATATAATAAGAAAAAATATTTGACTTTATTTTCAGTGCCTTAGTTTTGAACTTTAGTAGCGATTGTATAAAGTTTCAGATATTTGGATAACGAATTGGTTTTCTTAAGTTCGTTTTTTGCTCTCATTATGCTAGGTGATGTAATATATTCATGACTTAGCTAAATTTCGTTAGTAAAGCTTATCAAAACTGCATATGCTTATTGGATATAAAAGCTTTTAGTTTACTTTTCTTGTATACCTTCTGGTTTTTCATTCATATTCGGTTCAATGGCCATTGAATGCTTTGTTCCTTGACTACATTTTTATGCATTCATCAGTTCTTTGCTTTGACTTTTGTCGTTAACATTCTTCCCATTTCATGGCATTCTACCAGGAACTCCAGTCAATGAATATCGTTCCGCGTTTGAAATTAGCGGAGGCGAATTAATGGTATGTTCAGATTATTTGGTGTTAATGGTGTATCTGAAAATTTGGTAGCTATAGAGCAGATGGTTGGGATGTTTTTGGGAGGAAGAATTCTGCACCTTACCAATGTGCCCAGCATCAGGTCTGTAGAAATTGTGTTAGGAAAATAGGGAAGTGTTAGAAATGGATTCTCCATGCATGACACTACTATTTTCTTTTTTATTTTTACTGAAATCTTAGCTTGTGCTGTAACTCCTCCCAAGCTAATGTGGTTTTGTATTATTTACTTAAAGTGGTTTACAAATATAATCATTTTATTATTAATAATTATTATTAATAATTTCTTAATTCAAATTTCATTATTCTTTAGTCTAGACCAGATTTGATTATTCTTATCTACAATAGAAAGTAAAAAGAAAAACAGAGGTTAAAATACATTTCTCTATTTAGCTTATGAGGACTAAAATTTGATTTCAAAATTGCAACTTTAAAATTTATGAATTCATTATTTTTAAATTTTTGGTTCTAGAATTAACATGTTTGAAATTTAAGATTTTGAATTGTTAAAAAGAAAACCGCTGCTGTTGCAGCACCATAAGGAGAAGAAAATAGGGAAAAAGCTTACATTTTAGATTAGGTTATATAAAGGCTATACATAAATGATTTTGTAATATTGTGCTAATTAATATTAGAATTATGATATAATTATGCAAGATGTCATAGCTATTCACACTACCCTTCAAGTTGGTGAATGGATATTTTCCATCCCAAGCTTGCTAATAATATTTTCAAACACAGTGCTTGTCAGTCCTTTTGTGAGTGCGTATGCCAATTGATCCTCGGTTGAAACGAATGGGTTGCATATCAGGCCACAGTGTAGTCTCTCCTTGATAAGATGTCTGTTATATCTCAAAATTTGGTTTAATAGATTTAAAGTAGAGGTGTGCATGAGGCGGGTTAGGTCAGGTTCGGGTTGGGTTCAACTTAAAATTTAGACACATTTGATAGGTTAGCCCGGCCTGGTTTAAAAATTGAGTTTAAAATTTTATCTAAGTCCGGTGCAAATAAAAATGTTAAAACTTGAGCCTGACACGCTTGCCCATATTAATTTTTATATTATTTTTATATAATTTTAAAATATATATAAACCATTAAAAATATTAAAAACATCAAAATAAATATTTCTCAACAAATTGAAAATAAATTTTAAAAAATATGTATATTTAAATAACATTAAAATAGATGCAACTTAATAAGCAAATGCCTCTAAAATAATAACAAAATTAGTAAATGTCTTTAAAATAATAAAAATTAATAATAAAATAAATTTTATATAATATCCAAACAATAACAACAAAATAGTAGCAAAATAGGAGAAAATAATAAGAAAATAACACAAAAAATATATTTTTTGTCATTTAGTGAATTCGGGCAGGGCTAGGCCCGGGCAAAAAATGCCTTACCTGAGGCCTAGCCTGTTTTTTAAACGGGCTTTATTTCTTTGCCCAAGTCCATTTTTTGAGTTTATATTTTTGCCCAAACCCTCCCACATTTTGGGCGGGCCTTCGGGCCGGGCCACCCACACCTCTAGATTTAAGTTAGTGAATCGGGTATTTGGTTTGGATTTCGGAATTAATTTCAAAATTGTAGCCTAAAATTAGGTTCGGAAAAATGGAATTAGGAGGCAGTAAATCATTTTTCTTAAAAACAATTTAGAAAAAGGGATTTAATTAAAAGATGATTAATTTGTAAATGGGTCGAACTTGAGAGTTGCCTAAAATTTTACCAAAGTTTTAAAAATCAGTTTTTTTTTTAAATATCTGTAGCTTAAAACCAAACCTCCTTCGTGCTTCCCATTTGAAATTTGCCAAAAAATCTAACCTCCTCGATTTTTTTCTCTCCCAAACACTTAATTTCCTCTCAATTTTCAAGAAAACTATCAAAATCTTTTATCAAAATTTTCATTCTTTTCTAAAGGATTTTTAAGAAATTCAAGCTCTAATTTGTTTTTCTTCTCTAAGCAAGGTGAGATTTTGTTTTTTTGATTCTATTTCTATGCATTTTGCTTTTTCAAGTCAAGCTTTGATCTTTTAAAATGAGATTTCTAAAGATATGATAATTTAAGTCGAAATTGAGCTCTAAGATGGTGAAATTCGGATTCCTAAGTTCAACCTCTGTTTCTAAACATTTTTTATCTTATCTTGATAGGAAGGTTTCTAATCTTATTTTAACAAATCATTACGATATTTTAAAGATTTAATTATTTTTCCTATTAAATGTTCATGTGATGACTTTTTCGGAAAACTTGAATATGATATTTTATTTGCTCTAAGTGGTTAGGATTTATCCTAAAATGGTTAACAAGATATTTAGAATCAAGTTTAAGAAATAGCAACAAGAATTGATCAAGAAATCCAAGATTTCGATAAATCAAGTCAAATCTTCGGTTTATGAGAGGGTAGTTTGGATCTACGTTTTTGTTGAGATTCTGATGTGTTTATGGTTGTTAATGACCATGTTGTTTTGTGTTTATTGTGTCTGCAAAGTTTTGGATTCATTGGAGCCTTTTTCGAATAAGGCAAATGGCAAAACAAAGCTAGTTTAAGCTTTAGGCAAGTATGCGAAAGTGGAAATGATAAGTGGCCTGGAGTTGCTGCTTGTAAGCACATTGCACTGAGTTAATCAAGGGATTAGGGTAGCTTAAACATCTATCCTAAGTTTCGAGTGTAAGCCTTTTTACTCATTTTTGCCTTATTTTGCAAATAGTGTGTAGATTATGTGAGATGTGATACATGATGAGTTAATACAATAAATGATATGTGATTATGTCAATAAATGATATTTGATTTACTGGTTTTATGCACATCTATTTGAACTAAAGGGATTGTAGCTCATTGAGCATTGTATTGGCACATGTAGTGCATCATTAGTGTATATGGCAAACATGTTATGTAAGTGTGATAGTGATGTGTATATGGTGAACATGAATAGTGAAAAAGGTGCATACAACAATAAATAAACTTGTTTAAAAGTGGATACGTGGGCCTTGTGATATCTTGAAACCATTGGATAGAGTTGGCATGCCATAGGATTTGAGTATTTACACATATATTTGGTAGATGGACATTGAGGCTCGAGACATGTTGGAGAGATAAGGGAATGTTGAGCAATGACTTCATTCATTGGACATGTTTGGTGTGTTGGAGAGAGTTAGCTTTATGCTACACTTTGATAGTGATATGATAGACAAGTAATAGTGAGACGATATAAGAAGATCCGTCCAATGTATTGTGTTCACATACATGTTTCATAAGTCTCAAGAAGCCAACATATCATTATTGAAATGTTTGATTATGCTTAAAAGTGTCATGAATGATTATCTTTAGCATGCTTTTGTTTAACCTTTGATAATGTGTTTCATTGTGACATTCTTAAGCATCCAATGGGCTTAGTAAAGCTCACACTCGTGTTTCAAATGTTTAGCAGAGAAATAATGCTTTTGAAGAGTGTGAAGTTGGCAAGTGGGGTGATCCCTACAAGGCATAAGTGTTGAGTACATAATAATGGTTTTGGAATTTTAAATAACGGCAATGTGGGCTATTATGTGGGGTTAGATTTTTGGACTATTGATAAGGACTTTAAACATTGGGTTGTAGTTATTTGGATGTTTGTGGTTAATGATGAGGATGCATGACTTGTTTTGTTGAAGTTTATGTGTTAAAATTGCATGAAACATGGCTATAAAGTGATGAAAAGGTTTGAGCATGTTCTAAATGGTGTTGGTAGGGAAGATGACTAGTTAGACATGAGAAATAGGCCAAAATGCATGAAATGGTATGTTTGGTAGTGACCAAATTTAAAATTTGAAGGTTACTAGGCTATTTTTGCAGAAATTGCAGATGATGTCGCGACGACGTTCAAATGTCGTTGCGACAAGGGATCGGCATCGGGACGCCCTATGTCACATAATCGGGATGAGAGGCCTCCTTCAGATTACATTGTGACGTGGTAAATTGCGTTATCGTAACGTGGCATATTGTCCATTCATAGTTGATTTTCTAACATTGCAATTTAGTCCTAAGTTTTAAGTAATACAATTGAAGTCCAACAGGTTATAAAATTGCTTTGAAAACACATACTTGAGATTGAGATGTTTAATTTTGTAAATTTACAGATAACTTTGTAATATGGATATTTTTTTGATATTTTGTTATTCTTACAATTTAGTCCTCAAGACTCTTACTTCAAAATTAATTGAAAATTATTGATCGATTTAAACTGAATCTTCCAATAATGTTTTTAATAGGGCTTTAGAATTAAAATTTATTTCTAAATTTTTTTTATACGAGTGATTTCATATGTTGAATGTGATCTGATGATTTTGCCTTTGATTGCAATCTGAAAGGTTTTTTTTTTTTTTTTGTTAGTTGAAGCATGCAATTAGGTTTTGTTGGTTTTTCCATAATTATGTCAGAGTCAATTGCATGTCTAGCATTCTTGTCATCAGTTGTGTGTGAAAATGTTATGGTGTGTTTTGTAGTCATCAATGTGACTAATGTGACGTTTTTGATTTGGGTCGAACTGTCCTGATTGGATTTGGGGTGCCACAATGTCTACCAAATTCAATATGCTTTGTTCGATCATGTTGAATAGGGTTATGGGCAATACTGATGGCTGATTTATTATCACAATACAACTTTATGGGTTCTTCCCATTTTATTCTTAAGTAATCTAGGATTAGAGGTGCTCATGGGACGAGTTGGGTCGGGTTCGGACTGGGCCTAAGTATTACATTAACATACTTTATGTTTGCCCAAGCTTGACCTGACCCTAAATATAAGCTTAAAATTTTGCCCAAACCCGCTTACATTTGCAAAAGACTAACCTAAGCCTATTTTAGGACCGCCCATATTATTTTTAAAAAATATTTATTTTATTTTAATATATAATAATTTTATATATTTTTTATTTATTGAAAATTTTTATATAGTCGTCTTAATATTATTTTAATGTTTACATTAAAGTAGTATTATATATTTAGTATAGCTTTATTTTTTTAATGTGTTCTAAATTACATTATATATAAAAATAACATAATGTAAAGTATTACAAACATAAAACTGAGTCGGGTCGGGTTGGGCTTGGTCCTTGAATGTTAAAGTCTGAGCTCGACCCATATTTTAAATGGGCTTAATTTTTTACCCAGGCCCTTTTTTGGGCTCAATATTTTTGTCCAAACCCTCCCAAATTTCGAGTGGGCTTTCGGGATTGAACGAGTAGCCCAGGCCATGAACATGCTTATCTAGGATTATTTTCAACCAGAATAGCTCACATATTCCCTACACCATTGATTTGAAACCTGTCTCTGCGCTTGATCTTGCTCTCACGTTCTATTTTTTACTTCTCCATATTACAAGATTCCCACATAGGATAGTACAATAACCAAATGTTGATATTTTGTCGACCAAAGATCTTACGTAATCTGCATCAATACAAGCTTTTATCATCACGCCTGTGCCTGTTCATCACTTAAACAAAATTTGTCTTCCCGGGCAATTTTTCAAGTATTGTAATATCCTATTTATTGCTTTGAGGAGTGATTCTTTGGGATTGTGCATAAATTGGCTGACCACGCTCATTGTAAATACTATTTTTGGTCTTGTGTGTGGCAAATATATCAACCTCCCAACAAGCCTTTGATAGGATCCTTTATCTACTATGGGATCTTTTGAAGCATCACATAGTCTATGATTGAATTTGATCGGCATCTCAATCGGTTTACAACCCTTCTTCCCTATTGTTTTTAACAAGTAGAGTATGTACTTTTTTTGGGAGATGAAAATTCCTTTCTTTGAATGGCTACTTCAATACCTAAGAAGTATTTTAATTTTCCTAGCTCTTTGATGTCAAACTTCTTCAATAGACATTGCTTCAAATTGTTCATCTCTTCTACATTATTACTCGTTATGATGATATCATCTACATAAACTAATAGTGCTGTAAATCTTCCAGAATCCGAGTGTCTCACGAACAAGATATGGTCCCCTTGACTTTACTTGTATCCCAATGATATCATTACCTTAGCAAACCTCCCAAACCAAGCTTGTGGTGATTGTTTGAGCCCATAAAGAGCTTTCTTCAACTTGCACACCATTCTCTCTTTAGATTCAAATTTAAAGGGAACTTTCATGTAAATTTCCTCTTCTAGATCACCATGGAGGAATGCATTCTTAACATCAAACGGTTGTAGATCCCACTCAAAATTAGCAGCTAGTAACAAATGTATCCGTACTGTGTTCATTTTTGCAACATGGGCAAATGTCTCAAGATATTCAATGCCATAGGTTTGAGTGTATCTTTTGGCCACTAATCTTGCCTTATATCTTTCCACCGAGCCGGAAGCCTTCTATTTTATAGTGAAAACTCACCTACATCTGACCAGTTTTTCCCTTTCAGTAATTCAACTAACTAACATGTCTTGTTCTTCTTAAGGGCTTCCATCTCGGTTTTCATAGCATTCTCCCATCTCTTATCTCCTAATTCCTCAGTTAGATTTTTTGGTATAGGGATAGTAAGGAGATTTGTTAGGATGGCTCTATGGTTTTCAAATAGATTTTGATAGGAGATGAAAAGATATAATGGATGTTATGAAAAGATATAATGGATGTTTTGTACAAGTTCTTATTCCTTTCCTGAGTGTAATTGGCAGGTCTTCAGTACTCGATTTTTTCTTGTTTGTTTGCTGATTTAATTGGCTCAATACTTGGTGTGACACTGCTAGTTGGTTTGGAAGTGGTTTCAGGAAGTTGGGTTATAATAGGCCAATTTTGGCTTGGCCCAATTATAAAATAAAACCCAAAAATAAATTAAAAATCCAAATATTACAGTCCAATTACAATGGCCCAAACAACCCAAATAAATTAAAACCCTAGCAGCCCAAAAGCCCACAACTTTAACTTTCAGCAAGGAAAAAAAGAAACCTTAGCCTAAGAGTTGCCGCTGCTCCTCAGGTGATAGAGAACGTAAGCAAAAGAGGACAAACAAAGAAAAAACAAATAACAATAGCAAACAAGAAGAAACAGACAAAAAAAATAAGGAGGAAAAGTCTTGTAAATTGGCTTTAAAAGCCACAACCTTATCCTTGTAATTTCTTTACGAGCACTAGATTAAATAAAAAAAAGAACAAAAATTATCTAAGAGGTGATCTTCTTTTTTAATTTGTTTTAGTTTTAAGTTCTCGTCTTATTTTATTTTTTTCTTTCTTTATGTATTTTTACATATAAAAAAAAAAGAAAAGGAAAGCTAGTTACCTTATCGCCGCCGTCGGAGATTGCTCCGGTCTGGAGGGTGGCCGAGTTAATGGGCTCACCGAAAACCCCCATCGGTGGCACGAGGGAACCAAAAGGTCCCTCTTTTTTTCATTTTATTTCCCTTTTCTTGTAAATATCGTTGGTTTTTGGGTGTTTTGGCATTAAATCAGGACTTAAGGTGAAAAAATCGTAGAAAAAACCCATTCTTTTGGACTCCGGCCGCCGTATAAGATGGCCACTGTCACCAGCAGCCATGGTAGATAGACGATGGCCCAATCGCCGGAGAAAGGGAGAAAGTGAGAGGGTTTGAAGTTTTCTTTAGTTTTTTTTAAAAAGGGGATGGCTGAAAACGAAATTTCAAAAAAAAATTGGGCTTAAATAGTACCCATAAAACGACGTAGTTTCATTAAGCCCCCTAGACGCCCAAAAATTTGTGGCGCGCTACAATTTGGTCTCTTCCTTCCTTTTTTTACTTTCTTAGATTCGGCCACAGAATTTGCAGCACTTTTCAAATCAGTCTTGGCGCGCTGATCCTCTAGGGAAGGGACTCCTGTCCAAGGATGGGTTTTTTTCCCGTTTGGTCCTCAACTTTGCGCGCATTTTCTTTTTTACCCCCGTGTTTTTATTTTGTTATGGTTTTCACTTCTAATTTAATTTTTGTTCCAATTTAATCCCTAATCAGCTTGATTTTAATCTTTTTTTTTTAATTTTTTTCTTTCTTTCCTTTATTTATTCATTTTTATATGCATTATTTATTTTAAACGGTTTTATGTTTCGTTTGTTACATTTTTATATATCATTAAACTATTCTATTGTTTATCTTTAATCGTTTATTTGTTATTTATTTTAAGGTTTTTACATATTATATATATTTAAACTATTATTCATTTTAGATTTTACATATATTATTTATTTCAAACTATTATACCTTATTTATTTTGAAATTATTTATATATCTTCTTATTTTAAACTTTTATATATATTATTTATTTTGGATTATTTTTATATATATATATATATTTTTTCTATTTAAACTGTTTTTATATATTATTTATTTCAAATTTCTCTTTTACATATTATTTATTTTAAACCCTTTTATATATTAATTATTTTAATTATTTTTTTATATATTACCATTAAACAGTTTTACATTGTTTATTTTAAATTGTTTTAAATATCATTTATTCTAAATGGCTTCATATATTATTTATTTTTTAAACTGATATATACATTATTTTATTTTAAGTTGTTTCACATATATTATTTATTTTATATTTTTATATCTTATTTCTTATATATATTATTTATGTTAAATTGATCTAAATTATTTATTTTAAACTGTTTTTGTATTTTGTTTATGTCAATTTTATATATATTTGTTCATTTTGACCCTTTCCGTATTATTTATTTTAAAATTTGATTTTCTCTCGCATATTATTTATTTTAAACTCTATATATATTATCTACTTGAATTGTTTTATATATTACTTTGTTTCGTTTTCTTTGATTGTTAATATCAATCTTAAAATAGTGTATTATGTGAATATTTTCATTACGTGCCCTATAAATTATTTGTTATTATATTCATGTTGTTGACATTCATTAACATTCATACACAATTAGCTGCTTTATTATACTCCAAATCAAATAAATACGTATCGTTTAAATATCGTATTTGTTATTATTCAACAACCTTTTTTTAAAAAAAATAAGGCAATATTTTGCGTTTTAGAATTTTGAAAAATCGTACCCTAACTTACAGGGTTTCGATTTTCTCGTTAAACCTAAATAGCCAAATATCCTTTTAGATTTCAAAATACACGAAGTTTCGATAAAAATTAAAGGCAAACTTATTCCCGAAGATTCGAACGTCGCAGCCTAACTTACGGGATGTGGCATTTTATCATCTCGGGACGAGTGAGCCTTTGACGCTCGTTTCAATGTAATTCAATCGTTTTAAAATTAACATTCATAAAAAGGGATCGTAATTTAAAATTTCTTTTAAAATCTTTTCAACTTTCGACATTAAGACGATAATTAATCAGTTAGGTACCAATTTTGAGCGTGACAAGGGTGCTAATCCTTTCTCGCACGTAACCGACTCCCGAACCTGTTTTCTCAAATTTTGTAGACCAAAATCGTTGTTTTAATAAATCGAAATACTTTATTAAAATGACCAAATTGTTAGGTGATCCGATCATACCTAAAAAAAAATGGGTGGCGACTCCCATTTTCATTTTTAAATAAAAGTCGACCCCGTCTTTCAAAAAAATGGTTTCGACATGGGTAACATCACAAATAGGAGATTGTACCTGTATTGGTCGAGAGACTAGTATTTTCCTCATGGAATAAACCGGCAATGGCAGAATGTTATCTTGATTTCCCTTATCTTTCATCATTTCAACTGATTTGACTAACTTGATTAACGAAGAAATAGGAGAAATGGACTCACTAAGAACAAATTCAGATGCCATGAATGGTTTTAATTGTAATGAAGTGGGCTCAGAGATGATTATGGGTATAGACTCATTAAGAAGAAACATATCTTCTACTTTATCTTTATTCAAGGTCTCCCTCTAAAGATAATTTTGTTGAAAAATGGATTCATCTTCGACAAAAGTAACATCAACTGAGAAATTTTTTTGTAGGTGGATGAAAACATTTATAACTCTTTTATGCAGAAGAATATCCGATAAAAATGCATTGAACATGAACAAAAGCAACACACCCAAAAATTCGAGGAATAAGATTGTTTGAAGTAAAAAATTTTGAGAAAAATTTTGTGAGAATATCAATTAGACTTTTGAACACAAGGACATGTGTCGGGAGCCTATTAATAAGATGGGCAGCAGCAATTAATACAACTTCACCCTAGTATTGTTTTGGAACATTCTTGTGAAACAACAATGCTCTAGTTATCTCTAGGAGATAGTCATTCTTTCGCTTAACCACTTCGTTTTGTTATGGACCAGTAACACATGAGGATTCATGAATAATTCTTGTTTTTTGAAAGAATGGAGAAAAGGTTTAGATTGAAATAATCTTTTGTGTTGTCTGATCGAAATCTCTTAATTTTTACATCAAATTGAGTATTGATCATGTTGTAAAAATTAGGAAAAATAGTGCTAACATCATATTTATTTTTCAAAATTTAAAGCCATGTCAGTAAAGTACAATCATCAATAAATGAAACAAACCACCTAGCTCCAAAAATATTTGGAATGGTAGAAGGTCTCCAGATATCACTATGAATGAGAGAAAAAAGAACAAAGGATATTTTTATTGCTTATTGGAAAGGAAGCACGTTTGTGTTTGGCAAGTTCATAATCATTGTAATGAAAAATGTCAAAAGCAAGACCTTTAAATAAAGAAGGAAACATCAACTTGAGCACTATAAAAGATGGATGACCTTAATGACAATGATGAAACTAAGTTTTCTTTTAGTTTGACATGACAGACTCGGGAAAAAACGATGTTGATATTAGATTTTCACCACTTGTGATACTGCTTTGTTTTTTTAAGAAGTAGAGACCATCTCTCTAACTAGCACGTTCAATCATCTTCTTTGTGTCTAGTGCCTGAAAGACACAATGTGAAGGGAAAAAGGTTACACTACAATTTGAATTTGTAGTTAATTTTTGAATAGAAATAAGGTTTGTAAATAGCTTTGGAAAATAGAGTACATTTCTTAGTGTAAGGTCCTTGTTTATGTAAATATCCCATTGTCTAGCTACGATGTGATGGATCCATTGACTATTGTGATCTTTTTATGGTTATAGCTCGGAGTATAAGAGAAAAAATGTTTAGAGGAACATGTCATATGGTTAGTGGCACCGGAATCAATCACCCACATGAGAGGAGAATTTTTTTTGAGACATTAGTACAAGAGGAAGAAGAAATACTTGAAAACACCAATGAACAAGTACTTGTCAAGGTTGGTTTTTCAAATGATCCCAAAAAAGTTTTCAGTTTCTCAATTTCTTCAATGTTGAATTCAAGAGCAGATTTCTCTAAATTTTCTTCATTGGTCGACGAAGTACTCACTATATGTGCTTGACTTCAATCATTCACACTTTGATTGGGCTTTTCATTGGACCTTCCATGAAGTTTTCAACATCTCTTCTTGGTGTGATGGTGCTTTTTACAATATATGCAGAATAAAGAATCTCAATTGAATGGTTTGGTTGAGTCCTCTCAGGCAACTAATGAAGGATTGTTGACCTATTTCAATTTTGTGGTTTTGGTAACAAGTGCAGAACCATCTCCCCTTTGAGGTTCAAGCATAACACTTCGACGTCTCTCTTTAGCGCGTATAATAAAGATTGCCTTGTTTAGATATGGCAGTCCGATTTCCTCAAGATCTGTACTCTTACAAAATCAAATTCAACGTTTAATCCTGCAAGAAAATCGTCAATACAATTTTTTCCACAAATTGCTTTAGAATTGCAGCATCTTTTCTGTCGCGCATTTGGATGCATTGATAATGATCTATCTCTTGACATAAGCCTTGAAAGAGACTCGAATATTCAGTGATAGTTCGAGTCCTTTGTTTGGTTCCTGAAATTTTTGTCTTAATTTTGTAGATTTGTGCAGCATCGTTAACCTTGGAATATGTCTGTCAGATAGCTTCCCAAATCTCCTTGGCAATTCCGAGAAACATACATGTATCACTAATTTCTGGCAGCATTGAGTTCCATAACCATGACATCACCATGGAGTCTTGTTTGTCTCATGCCAAAAAATTGGGATCGTCCTAAGAAGAACCTGTGCCCATTAAATGGCTCAATTTTCCTCTGCCCTTTAGAAAAGTGCGGACCAATTGTGACCACTTCAAGTAATTATTCCCATTTAGTCGATATGTTGCTTGAATGTTCTATAAATCTTCGATTGTAGCAGCGACAGTATTTTCGAATGTAGGGGCACTCGTGACAGGGCTGGTGATTTTGACAAAACTTTTGGGTGATCCAACATGATTAATTGAATAAAAAATATATACAAATAGGGAAATATAAGAAAGAAAGCAATGACGATTGAGAGGAACAGAGAAGATTGAGCTCAATTAGGTATGGCTAGAAAAAAAAAAAACTTCAAATTTTATTAAGAAATATTCAACGACTCTGATACCATTGTAGAGCTCAAATTTTGCCCGAGCCCAATAAGCAGAGCCCAAAACATCAAATAAATTAACAGTCTAACTAACACCCCACTAAACCAACTACTAAACCACCCCACTAAACCAACCAATAAACCACCCCACTAAACCATCCTATGTTGTAAAATTTGGCTATAAAAGCCATTCAAAACTATTGTAAAGGGGGTTCTTTTTTTTGGAGAAAAAAAGAAAGAGATTCGAATAGAGACTTTCAATACAAGAAATACACGAAATTAATCAAAAATCAAAGCAAAAGAGGTGTTTTTTTCGTCTATTCTCGTTTTAAATTCTTTGTTTATTATATTTTATCTTTCAATTTTATTTTATTTTTTACATACGAAAGTAAAAATAAAGGGGAAGAAGCTTACCCATTTTAAAATTACCAGAAAAAAGTTTTTTTAGGTCTGGCCGCCATGTACGGTAATGCCGACTGTGGCGCGTGAAGGTCCGGTGACTGGAGTAAGGCCGAACCGATGGCCGGATTTAGAAGGGAGGGGGAGAGTGTTATTTTAATAATAATAATAATAATAATAATAATAATAATAATATATTATTATTATTATTATTATTATTACTACTTTAACTATTATTCTATATACTATTATCGTTTTCTTTTTATTATTATTAGTAGTAACGTAATAATATTTTTATTATTTTATTATTATTTTACCTTTTATTACTAATATTATTAACCTACTATTATTATTATTATTATTATAGTATTATTTTCTTTTTTTATATTGTTATTATTATTGGCACGTATATTATTATTATTAATGCATTATTGTTATTTTCTATTTTATTATTACTTTTATTACTATTTTTCTATTATTATTATTTTCATTACTTCCATTATTATTATCATTATTTTCTATTATCATTAATATGTTGTTTGTTTATTATTATTATTATTATTTTTAACACTATTATCATTATTATATTTACTTTTTTTAATATTATTACCATTATATATTTATTATTATTATTACTATTATTTTTATGATCCGTCCTATTTTTAAACTATTTCATTCAATATTTTGTTGTACATGTGTTTATTTGCCCACTCCTGATTTAAATTAAATTTTCATTCGAATTTTATTTGTTGTTCCATTTTTTATCTCTGTATTATTTTATTTATTATTATCTTTGTCTAGATTTTTCAAGTAAAGGAAATATTCGATACTTGAAAATTCGAGAAATCATGTCCTAATGTACTGGGTTTCAATTTTTCGTTTGATCTAAGTAACCGATTATCCTTTTAAATTAAAATACATGAGTTTTAAATAAAATAAAGGCAATATTCCGTATTTAGAAATTCGAGTAGTCGTGCCCTAACGTACTGGGTTTTGATTTTTCGTTTGATCTAAATATCTGAATATCCTTTTTAAAATTTAAATACATGAGCTTTAAATGAAATAGAAGGCAAGCTCATACTCGAGGGTCGAGGTGTTGTGTCCTAACATACCGGATATAACATTTTACCTTAAGATGAAACGGTCCTTGACATACGTTTTAATTCATCCAAATACTTTAAAAAAACATTAACACTAAGAGGGATCGTATTTTAAACTCTTGTCAAATTTTCAATTTTCGACATGTAATACCCTGAAAATTTTTACAGTAAGATATTATCTTTAATATAGTAAAATAAGGAAATAAAGTGACATAAAGGGAAATTTTGAGTTATGTCAATATTAAGAAGTATATTATGATATATTAATTCAAGAAAGGACTAAATTGTAAAAGTGAGAAAAGTTTTGTTGCACAAGAGTAAATACTCAAAATTTAAGGGGTTAAGTGTAAATATGAAAAAGTTGAAGGACCAATAGTGTAAATATTTTAAGAGTGGAATGATCTAGAAACTAAGGAAAATGGATGAATTAGGACCAAATTGAATAGGTGAAGAACTATGAGGGACTAAATTGCAATTTTACCAAAATTAAATGATGACTCAAGGATGGAATTTTAAAAGATAATAAAGGGCAAAATGGTCAATTGGAAGAGAGAGAAATCTAGAAAGTAATGATGATGTTGATGATATTTTATGATTATTTAATTAGATATATATTATTTTAATGAGATATTTTATTATTATTTTATTATTAATTATTTAGTATAAAAGGAAGGAAAGATGAAGAATTTTCATCATCTTTCCATGCATGCAGCCAACGTTAGAAGAGAAGGAAAAGAAAGAAATTTTCTTTTCTTTACAATTTGGTCCTTCCACCAATAATTCACCATTTCCACCTAGAAATCAAAAGAATTTCCATTGCTACTAAGAGAGAGAAATGTTAAGGAGACCATGGGGAGTTAGAATATCAAGTTGGATTCAAGAAATAGAAGCTGGAGGAGAGAGAAAATCAAGTTAAAGATTAGTATCAATAGAACAAGGTAAGTATATCAAGATTTCAATATGTTTTTAAGTTTGTTATTATTGATAAAACATGGAAATAATGTTATAGTAGAGTTTTCTTACATAAGGTCTTATGTTCTTGATGTGTTAGTGAAGAGAAAATAAGAGAAAGTGATGACAAATGGTGTAGAAAAAGAAAATAAGGATGTTATAACATGGTAATTAATATCTTGTACTAAAACAGTTTTAGACAACAGCAGTAGTCTAAGTTTGAAAAATCATCAAAAATTATATAGGATGAATAAAATATGAAATTAAAGCTTATTAAGTCTAGTTTCTCATAAAAGAAATGATGTAAGCAATGGAATTGTAAATCATGAGATATGATGAATTTTGTGAGACAAGGTCAGAATGATTTCGGGTTTCCCTGTTCTGAATTTGTAAAATCATAAAAAAATGGATAAAAATAATTATGGGATTAAATTTATATTTTTAGAATCCTGAATGAGTATATTTTCAATATAAACAAACATGAACATCATTCGAATTCTGTACGAGGAGATAATTAATTTTTAGTGAAGAAGGGTCGAATCTCGATGACATGTTGAGCAGGGTAAATTTAAAGAATAAATCAGACTTATTGGCTAAACCAAAAATTCTTAAAATTTTATGGTAATAATATATATGAGTCTAGTTTCATGTAAAGTTAGAGGATCTTAATTTGGAGTTCTATAGCTCCAGATATAAATAATTTAGTGACTATGACACAGATGGACAGCTTGAATATTCATAAAAGTAAATAATAAAAATTATGGATAATGTTACTTACAAGTGTGTTATCTACATTAAGGATGTGGAATGGAGAGGAGGATGAGGAAAAATATGTATGAACATTCATCTAGCGTGGCTAATTTGCATATTTTAGGCTCAGGGACTAAATTGAATAAAAGTAAAACTTTATGGGCAATTTTGTAAAAATTTCAGAAATGACCAAATTGCATGAAATGCATTATTTTATTATTTAAATTACAAAATTGAATGAAATTATTAATTTAGTTCAAGATCAGGGGAAAACATGTTTTAGGGATTAAATTGAAAAGTGTTGAAATTATGGAAAATTCTGATATTTTGTAGAATTCATGGACTGTTATCAATATATATGAGAATAATAGCTGGAAATAAGGATTAAATTGCAAGAATTTTATTTTCCTGACCCTAAGGACGAAATCGTCATTAATGAAAAGTTTAAGGGCAAAATGGTAATTTTACCTAGAGCATTAATTAAATGCATTAGAATATGAAATAAATGAAAATGGTGATCAAATTTATTTATAAAGATCCGGACGACTCAAATATGAGACTTGATCGTGGAAAAGAAAAGATATGGGATTAATGAAATTATAAACACAAACAAGCAATGAGGTAAGTTTGTGTAACTTGAATTGTATTTTAAATACTTGAAATATGTGATTATGTGATGAAAATATGATTTGAATGTTCAATTCATGATATTTGATAAAAATATTGATAATACTCGATATAAATTGAAAATAAATCCCGGTTGAATGAAAGGAAAATTCGATGGATCTCTAAAAGGAATTGACGGTAAAAAGGATCTAGCCGGACGGGTGATCCTATCTGATATAGCCCTCCCAAGAATACGTGTAAATGGATTTAGCCGGACGGTAATCCAATTAGGGTCTCAATTTAGCCTTGACTGGTAATTCAGATCCAAGCTCATTAGAGTAATTGTCGCTGCGGGGATTTAGCCCGACCGGTAATCCCGACAATACTCTATGAGTTTATATTATAGGGGATTTAGCCTGGACTGGTAATCCCACTGTAAGGATGAGGTTCGCGGGAGTGTGCTCTCTGATATGAAATGTGTAAGACCATGGTTGAAAGATACCATGACAACTTGATATGAAATGTGTAAGACCATGGTTGAAAGATACCATGGCAGCCTGATATGAAACGTGTAAAACCATGGTTGAAAGATACCATGGCACCTGATATGAAACGTGTAAGACCATGGTTGAAAGATACCATGGCAGCCTGATATGAAACGTGTAAGACCATGGTTGAAAGATACCATGGCAGCGTGACATGAAATGAATAAGACCATGGTTGAAAGATACCATGGCAACATGACAGAAAATGAGTAAGACCATAGTTGAAAGACACTATGGCATCATGTCAAAGATAAATAAGACCGTGAATGGGAGACGCTATGACATCTGTTGAACAATTGATATTCGTGTAATATGTATCGATGACGAATGGTTATATGAAATAATTATAAAGATAGATAAACGAAATAAGTATAAGTACATGGAATATAATTTATGTTAAGTTTGATATAAACTATTACCTAATAAATATACATAAAATATATGGAAATGATAGAGCATGAAATATTGATATAATGAAATGAATGATATATGCTTAGAAGAAACGGTAAGTATTTAAATTTTTTTTTAGTGATCTGTAAATGGTAGTAATGCTCTGAAACCCTGTTCTGGCAGCGGATAAGGGTTAGGGGTGTTACACGACATTAAGACACTGAATAATCAATTAGGTACCAAATTTGGGCGTGACGAGGGTGACAACCCTTCCTCACACGTAATCGGCTCCCAAGCCCGTTTTTCCAATTTTTGCAGACCAAAATCATGGTTTTGATAAATCAATTTGTTTATTGAAAAACGACCACGTTTTGAAGTGACCCGATCACACCTCATAAAAAAAATCGGTGGCAGCTCCAAACTTTCGTTTTAAAAAGTCGATTCCCGTTTTTCAAAAAAATGATTTTGACAACCATATTCAAAAGAAAACAACTGTTGTTGCAATTCTGCTGTTGGCTGTAGCAATCGTGAAAAAAGAAAGAAAAATTAAGGAGAAGAAAAGAAGAGAAAAATAGGAAAAAAACTTGTATTTTTACATTAGGTTACATAGTCTATTTATAAAAAAAAACTATACACAAATAAGGAAATATATGATATGATTCTGTAATATTGTGCTAATTAATCTAGAACCATGATATAATTATGCAAGATATCATGGAATCATGATATAAGTGTGCAAGATATCCACAACATGAATTAATCTAAAATTTTCAACTAATTCTTTTAAAATTTTAATTATTTAAGAGGATTTTTAATTTAATTATATATATTTAATTATTATTTGAATCGAATTGAATTTGTTGGTTGAATGAGTTGATTGGGTGATTGAATCAATTTAATTATATATATTTAATGTTTTTATTAAAAATCTATTTTCAGATTTTTATAACTAAATTAATATAAACTTTATATAAACATAGATATTATAATATAAATAATAACAACAATGTTAAAAAGGATCTAAAACATTAACTCTTAAATAATATGAAGAAATTAGAATTCTTTTGAGACCAAAAGTGCATAACATTATGACCTAAACTGATGTACAAATATACACTATATTGATATCATATATGTAAACTGTTGTTAGATTGATTGCATTGAGAACCGATTGGGGTATCAGTTTAGAATAAGGGGTTAGATTAGTTATCTCGTAAACCAGTTGTATCGGTCGAACTAATTTTTATTCATTTTTAAATATTTTTATTTTAATAATTTATTCAATCGAACCGATTGAATCAGGTACCATTGGTCTAACTAGTTCATCTATTGGTCCGATTCTGAAAACCTTAAGCTTCGATGATGATATATTATAAGTAAAAATAATTATTTATTGTTTGAGTTTTGAAAGAAATGTGAAAAAGAAAGAGAATAAAAAAGTTTCCATAATTTTTTAATCATGTTAGATTTTGAAGATTCCAAGTTTTAAAATGGATTTTGAAATTCAAAATTTAACTATTATGAAACAGGTCTTGGATTTGTCCAAATTCAAGTACAACTTTTTATTTGTTATCTAAACAAGGAATTTGGATTTTGAAATTCAAATCCAAATTTCTTCACCCAAACTGTGGTTTTAAAAGAAGCCATTATAACAATTCAATTTTAATTGTAATATCAAATCAGATCATTATATCCATTATAGTTAAGGGTATATTACACTAGTAGTCACCTAATTATTAATATTTTTTCGTCACTTAATTATAGAAAATTACAAAATAGTTATCCGATTGCTTGACGGGAGTAATTTTAAAATTGGCATAAAAATAATTTTAACCCTCAACATTTATACATTATATCACTTTAGTCTTGATTTTAAAAATTCTAACCCTCAACATTTATACACTATGTAATTTGAGAGTTTTTTTATACGCTTTTACTTTTCTTTATCATCTTTTCACCTAAAAATTTTTAAAAATTTTATTAGCTAAATTTTATTGAAAACATATATAAAAAATGGAAACACTAAAAATTCAAAATAATAATTTTCTTTTCTCATTCTTTTAAAATTGTAACATTCAATGTCACAAAAAAATACAAAAAGGACCAAATTACTTAATATATACATGTTAAGGGTTAAAATTACTATTATATTATTTTTAAAATTGTCACTGTTGATAAAAAAG
The DNA here is from genome assembly GCF_025698485.1 of Gossypium arboreum. Classification (NCBI taxonomy): domain Eukaryota; kingdom Viridiplantae; phylum Streptophyta; class Magnoliopsida; order Malvales; family Malvaceae; genus Gossypium; species Gossypium arboreum. Next base: position 2,671,971 of record NC_069073.1, on the reverse strand, counting down.
ATAAATTACCAAGAAAAAGCTAATAATTAAATGATAAAAATTACTATTTATTGAATAACTAGTCATCACTTTCGAAACTTTAATAGCGAGGACAAATTCTAATAACAATAAAGGCTAACATGTTGCTGCCTTCTTTCCTTTTCTTAATTTCTGTATTTATTAAGGTTGGGTTTGGTTGAATATTTTATTATTTATGTTCGTTTTATGGTTTATATTTGATGTTTGTTGTTGTTTTTTTAATAATATTATTTTAAAGTTTCAGGCTTGTATTCTTTCATTAGAAATGTAATAAGTCTTGCCATTGAACTCAATATTTGTCTGTAAAAATTAATATTTTAATTAAATAAAATAATCCTTTAACTCTTATATTTTTTTGTAAAATTCTATAATATATTTAAGTTAATCTTTATATTTTAAATATAAAATGTTTATTTTTACATAAATAAAAAATAAAATTCAGTCCTATTAAAAGAGTACGATTTTTTAAGCACGTTTTGAATTGATTTTGAGAATTTTCCACTCAGATATTTATTTACAGAACCGTCGGCTACCATGTGATGTATGCTAGACTCACTCTTCTCAATTGTGTGCATTTGAAGTATAAATGAAATATATATATATATATATATATATATATTATATTCATTATATAAATAAAACAAAAATGAAATAAATAATTGATTTTTTTTAAAAAAAAAAGAAAAACTCTTCCCGATCAGACTTTGGATGGTTTTGGATGGGCAGTGCATTTATCTGCAGTTAGTGTGAAAAACAGTGGTGGCGGTGAGCAATACTCTAGTGTGAGACAAAAAGTAAGCTAAACGCACCACACCGTAACCAATCGCCCATCCAAACTCACTCCTTATGTAGCAAGAAATACAAAGAAAGAAAAGGAAGAATATGAAAAAAGAGAAGAAAATTTAATTATTGTTTGTTGTATTTTCCCCATTCACTTGAATCACACATTTAGTATTTCAGATTTTATCAACTTGACTCTTATTTTTTGAGTTAAATTTAGTAATTAACTTTTCAAAAAGAGTTAGTTCACTTATTTTAACGAAAATACTAACTAAAAATTAAATTTTTAATGAATGTGTGGCATTTCACGATACTTAATATTGACACGACACTTTATTTTATATATCGATGTAATAAATAATTTAAAAATAAAAATCTCAAATTAAAATAATAAAATTCAAAATAATTAGCATGAAATACACATGGAAAGTTCATGTCATTCGAGCTACCGTGTTTAAACATTGAAAGGATAATGATCAAATTCGACATTAATTAAAAAATAAAAGTTAAATTTAACTAAAAAAATAAAGGTTAAATTAATGAAAGATGTACATAATAAGAGCTGTATTTATTATTATGCCCAAAATAAATTTTAAAATTTACAAAACCAAGATAAATAAGTGAGATAAATGAATATATAATTGTATTTACTATTATGTCCTTTTGAAACCTTGCTATAAAAAAATCTAGTAGGATAAAACTTAACCAACAAAAACAAAATTAGCAAATATCTCCTATCAAGCTGATAATGCTTAAATCACGAGAATATTCAATCGCAAAAATGGTTAAATTAGCAAAAAAATGCTAGTTTTAAAAAAAATTTAACAGAATTTTGGAGAGAGGGGATGAAAATGTGTCAGTTGGATGCGTTTTCAGCTAACTTTGCAAGAAAACGCATCTAGTGGGGTGTATTTTCCTGTACAGTCAGCCAAACGTGTCTAGTTGGATGCGTTTTCACTCTGATGAGGTCGAAAAGTGCCCCTTGCTGAACGCGTTTTTCCCCAACAGTCGAATTCTCCAACGACCATAAAAACAACTAGTTTTATTTCTATATAAACCCAAAATTTTTTCTCATTTTTTTCATTCAAATCCATGTCTATCAAGTCTCTCAAGTTTTTAATTCTACAATTTTAATAAAAATTCTCTTAAGTTCGTCTTGATTTAATGATGTATTTTGATTTTTTTTGTTTTAACTAAATTTTGTAATGATAAATATTCTTATTCATTTGGATGACAGCCACATTTCTACAGTCCAATTGATAATGGTAAGAAAATATTTCTAATTTTTATAATTTTATTCAAGTTCATAATTAAGTAGTTAAAAAGATTAAACTTATTTTTTTTGTTTTTTTAAAATTAGGTCGAAGATCGGATTTTGGAGACATATACACAATCTATTTTCGAGGCCATCGCCTATAATTGAACCCTACTTGGAAGATGCGAGATTCTTCCACGTGTCTCGTATGCTTGAGGGTGTAAATTGGACCCCACACTTATCAGCGCATTGGTCGAAAGTTGGAGAACCGAGACATACACATTCCATCTTCCATGCGGTGAGTGTACAATCACACTCGAGGACATCCAATAATTATAGCTTGGTACTTTATAGGTGGATGGGCCAGTCGTTACGGGATTAGTGCTCGTTGGTGATTGGAGCGACATTTGCGAGCAACTGTTAGGCAATGTGACATACAAGTTTTTCGGTAGCGGATAGAGATGAAATGGTTGCAAGAAAATTTCCAATATCTCTACGAGAGTTTGAGTCCCCTTGAGAGAGAACAACACGCCCAATAGTACATCCTGAGGTTAATCAGAGGTGTTCTAATTCTTGATAAATCTCAAACTCTTGTACATTTAAGCTGGCTGCTACAACACGTCGACTTGAAAGAAGCGAGCTGACATAGTTGGGGATCAGAGGTGATGTTATACTGAGAGATGTGTCGGGTGACACAACCACAAAAAATTAAAATTGGCGGTTAAGTATTCCTTCTACAATTATGAGCATGGTTTCGGCTATCATTTTTACATCCTCAAGCTGACAACCCTTCTATTTTTCCACTCGTAACAAGGAAAAATTAATTTGATAATATAGTTATTATAGTATTATTTCATTGTTATATTTTTGAAAAAAAATTATTTGAATTGGTGGAACCGTAACCTGAATTATTTGGGACTACTCGATGAGCTCGAAGATATTCAACTACTATTAGATCAACAATTGGAAGCCAAGGCTAATTTTTTTAAAATTCTAAATTATATAATATTTATGTAAGGATTTCAAAATTAATATTAAATAGATAATAAACTTTATTATTTTGTACTATAGTTTGAATGGACGCCATACTCTATTCTGAGAATTCAACAATGCAGCCCATTCAAATTCTTGGTCAATCCCAATATCTTGCACATAAATGTGCCGTTGATAGTTTATGACATGATGGAGATGCATTGTCTACATTAGCCTCTTCTAATTCTTGCTGAATGGGTTCATTCGAGTTTTTCAGAATCTTACTTGAATGAAGCGCAATTGCTTTAACTTTTTCCTTTCCATCCCTACGAAGGTTGTTTTCTATGTTGCTTGGAATGTCTATACCAATTTACCTTTGGATATCACTCTTCATGCTCATCATCGGGTTCATTTGGTCATTTAACTCAATCAAGCGTTTACTTAGATTGTGTAACATCCTCAAAACCCCCTTGGTCGTAAATAATATGAGATAAAATCTTAGCGAAATAAGGTATAAGATTAAAGAAAATGAAAGTTGCAATATATGAAAAGAGAGTTAAATCAAGAAGCATGACATGATGTATTAAGAAAGGGACTAAATCGTAAATATATGAAAAGTTTTTGGCTCAAGTGTAAACATTCAAAATTTAGGGGATCGAAGTGTAAAAGTGAGAAAGTTGAATGACCAAAAGTGAAAATAATCTAATTTACTAAGATATGAAATTGGCATGCAGGGACCAAATTGAATAGGTAAGAATTGTAAGGGACTAAATTACAATTTTACCAAATTAAGTGATGATTCAATAATGGAATTTTGAAAGATCATAAAGGGAAAAATGGTCAATTAGCAAGAGTGAGAATTCTAGAATTTAATGATGATATTGATGATATTTTGGAGATTTTTTAATTAATTAGTTAAAAATTATTTTATTAATATTTTACTTAAATATTTATTATTATTTTATTTAGAAAATGGTAGTATAAAAAAGGAAGGAAGGATGAAAGAAATTTATCATCCTTCCAACATGAGTGAAAGGATGAGAAAAGAAGTTTTCTTTTCTTTACAATTTAAGAAGTTTTCTTTTCTTTACAATTTAGTCTTTTGCCATGACAACATACCTTTTTACTCAAAATTGTTGAAAATTTCCTTAGATATTAAAGAGAGAAGATGAAGTAGTGATTCTAGAGAATATGTTCATCTATTTAGAAGCAAGAAAATAGTTGGTGAAGGTGGAGAAAATGAGAAGAAAAAGGAAGAAAAGTGGTGAAGATGAGAAATGCATAGAAATGAATGAAGAAGAAATGAAGAAATTCTTGACAAAGGAGGTAAGTTTCATACTAAACCTACTCGTATTTCAATAGATTGAGTTATAGATGTTTTAAGTGAGATGTATGAAACATGTATTTAATCTAAATACTAGAAATAGAAAGTATTTGATGAAGAATAGAGACTTAAAACACTAAATTGGTAAGAGAGAATGTGATTTGTATGGTGGAAAGTACTAAGATTAAGAAATGAATATGTAATCTACACATAAACATAAGTGTCTAAATTTTATAGTAACCAAAAGTATGGCAATTATGTGTGAATGAATGAAAGATAGTGCAAAGAACCATGGAAAAGAATATATTTTTTTCATTAAAATAGTTTGGACAGCAACAGTGACTGAATTTTGAAAATTCACCTAAAATTATAGAAATTTAGTTAGAGATTGAATTAAATACATAATTAAATATTATTGAGTCTAGTTTCATATGGAAGAAATGGTGAAAGAAATGGAATTTTATAGTTTGAGATATATTAATTTTTGTAAAAAAAGGTCGGAGTGGATTTGGGTTCCCCTGTTCTGACTTTGGGAAATCATAACAAATTGTAAAAAAAAAATTAGGGTTTTAAATTTATATGTTTAAATTATTAATGAGCCTATTTTCAATAGAAACAAACAAAAATATCCCAAACCCCGTAATAAGAGATAATTAATTTTTAGTAAAAAAAGGTCGAAGCTGTCAAACAGTAGAACAGGGACAAATTTGAAGAATTTACTGTATTTATTGGCTAAGTCCTAAATTTTGAAAATTTTATGATGAAAAGATATTTGAGTCTAGTTTCAAAAAAATCAAGTAGATCTTAATTTTGAATTCTTTAGCTCAAGATATAAATAATTTAGTGACTATGACTCAAGTGGACAGCTTTGATATGAACACATAAGTAAATAGTGGAATTATAGATAATGTTACATATAAGCATGTTATATACTAAAAGTTAAAGATTCTAAAAATATATACATAAAGGATGTGGAATGGAGAGGAGGAGGAGAAAAAAAATATGAATAAATATATAGTAGATGAATTTGAAATGTTTCGAAATGGTTGTAAGTGATAGAATGATTAATACATGTGAGTATGTTTAAACAAATTGATAAAATAATAAGTGAATAATTGTTAATTGATGTGGTATTGAATTCTTTGTTAAAATTTTATGAAGAATTAAATTGATTGGCACAATTTAGAAATAAATATGAAATAAACGTAAAGTGGGTAAACTACTTTTGAAAGTGCAAGTCCTCCAATGGTCTTCTTTGTAAAACTTTAATGTTTGTGTTAATTTTAAATACTTTGTTATCTTTGATTGAATATCATGTTTTTCTGAGGACTTGATATTAGAAATAGATGTAAGTGGATGATATGTAAAATGAAGTGACGGTTATGACATCTAAATATATATATATATATATATATATTCAGGTAACGATATAAAAAAAATAAATAAATAAAAATAAAGTGTGGAACTTGTAGGAAAATGGAGACGACGCCATGATGACAAGTTCGCCATGTCACGACGTGGAAACCCCAATGTCGCAACGATAGTTCAAAATTTTTTTATGAACTATACAATTTGGCCTTTGATTAATTATGGATGTTTTAATGAGCTCCTTTAACTCATAATTAGTTCTACCGTAAATTCAATTATTACTGAAATGAGTTAATAATTTATATTAATTAAATAATATGATACATTGATCTTAAATTTTCAGTTGTTGCTTCGGCAATGAATGTGACATCCTGATGCCTTGACTCAGCGACCGGGTCGGGTATGGGGGTGTTACAGATTGCACTTGTCTAATGTCTGATTTCATTGACTGCATCTCCCCTTCAATTCGATCTAACCTGTAACGCCCCTAACCCGTATCCGTCGCCAGACTAGGGTTAAAGGCGTTATCGGACAAATCAAAATATTTTACGAACAATTCATATACATCATCCACAATCATAGTCAATTCTTACCATAGAGTCCCTTATATAGGTCATCGAGACCTTAAACATGCATTAAAAATGGGTCAGGACTAAACCGAGCTCATACGAAAATTTTGAAACTTAAACAATTTTCAAAGTTGTATAGGTCACATGCCCATGTGAACAGGTCGTGGGCTTTACACGGCATTAGACATGCCCGTGTGTCTAGGCCGTGTCAAAACAGGGCATACATACTAACTTGTCCACACGGCCACATAACACGCCCGTGTGCCAGGCCATGTGAAAATTAGAGAGGCTACTGACTTGGGCCACACACCCGTGTGTCTAGCCCGTGTTCGAAACTGACTTGGCCACATGGCCTAGCACACGCCCGTGTGTACGACCATGTGGTCTGCCTAGGCTCATTCCGAAAAGGACATTGAGCAACACGGTTGAGACACACACCAGTGTCCCTGCCCGTGTGGACAAAAATAAGCCATTTACAAGGCCATAATACCACCCTATAAGGGTTCTCCCAACAATCAACAAATAGACACCAATTGCACATCAAATTTCAACCATTTCACAATCAAAACATTCAACATTCATGTTATATCATTATCAACCAATCTCATGTTCATAACATATACCAATTTATGTCATTCTATAAGCTAAAAACATACCAAAATATATGGTTTATAACTTTAATACATTCCATTCATTTTCATGCCAAATTCTTACCAATTCTAAAGATATGCACATACCAAAACTTACCAAATTGACCATTTCTTTTGGCCAATCAAAAACACATCATAATGGCACATTTGCATCACATATCATATATCAAAATCAAACCATAAGTTCAAACACAAACCAACCATATCACATGGCTTGATTTATACATTACAAAACATATCCAAATACTTCTAGCCTATACATGCCATACTTCAATATATACATTTTCAAAAGGTACCAAAATAGAGTTCGATAGTGTGGTGAAGATCCTTGACGATCCTTGAGCTCCTGATAGCTACGATATCTATAAAACAATGTAAACACACACAAAGTAAGCTTTCAAAAGCTTAGTAAGTCATATACAAATAAACTTAACAAACAACATCAATTCATTCATATAATTTAAGGCAAAATACATTCACTTAGCCATATATCTCTTATATTTCATTTGAACATAATTCACATATACATATCATAACTCATTCCCATAGCAAATCATACTTATATCATATATTCACCAAGGTACATATTTTTACCTTTCATTCTTAAACGTGGTATACAATTCAAACGTACCTAAGTCGGATACAAATTCACATAGTCATCTATTTTCTCAGAATGCCCGTTGAACCGTTCGGAATCATAAGGATACACGTATATCTCAGAAAGCTCGTACAATGCCAACATCCTAGACGTGGTCTTACATGTAATCAAATATCGATGCCACTATTCCAGACAGGGTCTTACACGAAATCAAATACGAAGCTAACGTCCCAAACATGGTCTTACACGTAAATCATAAGTTGATGCCAACATCCCAGACGTGGTCTTACACGATAACACATATCCGATCATATGTCATGAAATATGTATCCTAACTATTCCTATGGTTCGCACGGGGCTTTTCAGACGTCAGAACTTTGTCGATACTTTCTCGAATGTCTCATTTTTCTCAACTCATATATTCATTCATCATAGTTCAATAACATATAATCAATAGTAATTCAATTCAAAACACATTTATTCATATATAGACTTACTTCGTACGGATTCAGATAGACGGAATTAGTTACTCGACGACTTTCGACTTTTCCCAATCTAATTCTGTTTTCTTTAGTTCTTGATCTATATAAATTCATATTTAACTTATTCAAAATCATATTCATCCAAATCAATCCAAAAACACATATTTAGGGCATTTTACAAATTAGCCCTCACATTTCACATTTTGACAATTTAGTCCCTAATCACACAAATCACAAAATACACAAAATTTCTTTAGACATATGCTTGGCTGAATATTCCTATATCTCATAAAAGCCCACATATTTCATTTGTTTCACATTTTAGTCCCTTAAATTACAAATTTCACAATTTAGCCCATTTTAATCAATTTAATCAAAATTTCAAAAACAAAATATGCTAACCCAACACATATCTTTCAATTTCAATCATCTAACTCCATAAAGCTCACAATTTCATCAATGGCATATTTCAAAATCATCACCAAAATCAGAAATTAAGACATGGGCTTGATAGTATACAAAGCAACGATTACAAAAAAGTAAAAATTATCGAAAACAGAACAAAACTCATACCTCAATCAATGAAAATCAAAGCCGAACCCTAGCTTGTATTTATTTCTTTTTCTTTTGATGATTTCGGCAACATGGATGAATTAATGGCCAATTTCATGTATTTATTTTACTTAACTTATAATTATTAATCAAATACCAAATTTGCCCTTTTATTAAACCATATAATAATCATTTAATGGATGGTCATTAATGTCCATTAACCTTGTTAATGGTCCAATTGCAACATAAAGACCTTTCATTTACAAAGACATATCAATTAAGCCATTATTCAAATAGTAGGCCTCTTTTACACTTTACGCAATTTGGTCCTTTTTTGCAAATTAAGCACACAAATGATCAAATTTTCACATGAAACTTTCTCACATGTCAATTTACATATTTTAAGCACAGAAATAATAATAAAATATTTTTCTAACTCGGATTTGTGGTCCCAAAACTACTATTTCAACTAGGATCTAAATCAGACTGTTATATAACCTTTGATCACATATAGCATGGTCAGCCTTTATGGCCTTTTCCTAAGTTATTTGCATATAAAAAGTTTGGTAGGTAGGACTCTATCGATTCTGATTCAAGTTGCCCCCTCCTTGATTTCCATCCCATATTAGATTTGTGTGGTCCTTCTATCTGAGATTATAAGTCATGAAGTATGGGTTTCCACCCCTATTTCCCATATAATTCATTTCCTCTAGTTGGTTCTCAATATATTGACCATAAATGCGAGCTGGTTCATTTATCACCGTTCTAGTAGATGTAGTCATCAATCAGTTAAACTTGTCCAAAATCTGTTGATACTTTTCCACATCGTGGATAGCTTTAGTAGTGGGTGGTTTTGGGCTGTAATTAAACCTTTCATTTGGCCACATATACGAGTTCATAGCCATGTCCTCAATCAATTGACAAGCTCGCTCGTAATTATTGTTTATAAAGGCTACTCTCCATGCTCCATCCAAACTGGACCTTAAGTTACCATCTAGACCGTTGTAGAATATTTACAGTTGCAACCATTCCTGCATACCGTGATGTGGACACTTCCTCAGTAGTAATTTGAAGTATTCTGATGCTTCATATAAAATTTTCCCCTTTTATCTGGCTGAAGTTTAAGATATCATGCCACAATTGGATAGTCTTACTGATGGGACATAATTTGTGTAAGAACTTTTCCTTGAGCTCGTCCCATATTGTAATTTAATTGGAGCCAACGAATCTAACCAAGAGAAAGCGTTAACAACCAATAAAAATGGGAACAACCTAAGATGAACAACATCATCAGTGACCTCATTAAATCTAAATGCATCACAAAGTTGGAGAAATCATTTTAGATGTTGGTTTGTATCCTCCATCATTGTCCCATGAAACTGAAAATTATTCTGAATCATCTGAATCATGCCCAATTCAATTTCAAAATTGTTCGTATTGATTGTTGGCCATTCGATACTACCTCGCATAATATCTAGATTCAATTGTGTATAATCATGCAACGTACATTCTTCTTAAGCCATGGGTGGCTCTATCAATAAAGCTGGTTGTGGTGGTGGTGGTGGTGGTTACACTGGTGGCACTTCGTAAAGCGGAGGATCAGCTGCAGCAAATGGGTTTTTTTAGATTCATGTAAAAAGAGACCTTGAGCGATAAAAGTCAATTTGATGGTCCAACTTTGATGAGCTAAAATTCCTATGAGAAAAAATTAGAGAGCTCAATTCAAACTGAAAAAGAGAAGAAAGAAAAAACCTATAAAATGAGAGGAATGATTTAGTTTTCACTATTCCTAACTTGAATTTGTTTGGTGGACTTATTTCTTTCTTTAAGGAATTTGTTGGTCCTTTGAGAGGAGCTCAATTAAACCATTTCACCTATGATAAAAATTCCTTCTTGTTCGGCCAAATACAAGATTCGATGATGAATCTTTTTGAGAAAAGGGAGAATGATACACATACAAACGGAATAAAATTTACTAAATTCTATTCACCAATGCTATCAATTTTAAAATATAAAATATTAATCGACTTGATATGAATTTTAAATAGGATCCAAGTGTAATAGCCCAAATTTGACCGGGCTTAAATAAAGAAAAATAAATTAGATAAATAAATAAACATTTATTTATTAAATAGTCCATTGAAAGTCCAGGCCTACTGTTGCTACCCATAGCCCAAATACAAAAACCCATATCCGGGTATAACCCAATAGCCAAAAACAGTACCTAATACCCCTGAGCTAAACCCAAACCCAAATAAGACTCGTTACACCCAGCAGCCCATTAGACTCATTATCCCTGCTAGCCTAAGTTAGATCTAACCCATTACATTACAGACCTTGACCCAAAACAAAACAGCCCAAAAGGCCCAACAGACTTAAGAAACGGGAAACCCTAGGGTTTCCTGAATACTGTGGCGCCGAAAACATTTTTGGAAGCTTCGGGGAGCGTCTGCCAACCCCCAAATCGAGGCCATCGTTTAATGAGTTGTCCCAAGGGCCTTCAATGCCCATCAACGCCCCGATCATCGGTCGTCCCTTGGTCTGACCCCAAATTATGTCATGAACGTCATGACCGTCGCCAAGGCTCCAACAAATAGCAAGTGATCGGTAAGGCGTCTACACCAAAGATGGTCATCGCGGATCCTCGCCGATTACTGCACAAAAGGAAACAGACGATAGATATGTGAAAAAAACAGAGCAAAGAATGGCAAGAAAATCGCAGCACATCAGGAGACACAAAATAGAAAGAAATCTTAGATTTCTTTCCCTGAATATGTAAAGGACCAAGGCTATAAAGCCTTTCTTTTCACTTGTAAAAAGGGACGCACTGGAAAATACACAGAGCATCAATAAAAAACTAAAGATTCAGCAAAAAGTTTGTTTTCGCACATATATACACAGCAAGCATTTCGATCGATTAAGTACTCAAAGGTGAAATTTTTAAATACATGTACATACGTATAAACTGTAAATAATGAAAAGGAGAAGGGTCGAACCTTTATTTGCGTTGAAAATCGGGGTTTGGACCTCCGACCACCGTACGGGGAGGAATTGGTGACGGCGCGTGGGCACGTGAGGCCGAGAACTAAGGTTCGGCTCGACGGAGGCCAAAACCCAGCATTCTCTCTCTCTCCTCTCATTTCAGAGAGAATTTTAAGTTTTTTTTTAAAACCCGGTATAAAATTATTTTAGGGCTAAGGTTTTGGTTCTTATAACCCTTGTGAAACGACAGCGTTTTAGACCCTCAGGATCCGCGCGTTGACCCGGTTACCCGGGCAGGATCCCCGCATTTTTTAAAAATTGGGTTAATTTCCCAATCGGTCCTTCTACCCCTTTAGTGTTTACAATTAAACTTTTTTTATTTATGATTCGGCCTTATTATTTTATTTTAGTTTTAATTTGGTCCTGACAGTTGTTAAATCTCATTCTGGGAAACGTCGCCGTTTTGGGAATAGGGCGATTTGCCCAGTGAGTCTATATAATTTTGCACGCGTTTTAAATAGGTCCTTAATTCAGTTTTATTCCTTTCAAAATTTGCCCCATAATTTTGTTAAACTTTAAATTTAGTCCTATATTTATTATATTATTCTATATATATATATTATTATTTGTTTTATTTTAATTTTACTTTTATATTATATATTATAAGATTATTTTATTATTTTTAATTATATACATTATTACTTATTATGTATTATTTTTCTTAAATTATTATTTTACATCTCTTTTATATATTATTATATTTTCACATATATTATATTTATTAATTATTTATATAAATATATATATTGTTTTATATGTTACTTTATATTATATCTATTATTTTTCTTATATGTTTATATTACATTTTATTATATAATCTTTATTATGTTTTATTTTTATATTACTTATTGTTTTTTATATATATGTTATGTATATCATGTATCGCAAATTATATTATTTATGTTTATATTATACATGTATTATTTTAAAAATGTAAATTATTATCATTAAATCATATTTTTAACTCACATTATATACACATTTCATTTTTTATTTATTTATTTACTATATATTATTTCATTTTAAACTAATATTGTTATATTATGAAATCTCTTACATACTTTTAAACCAATATATTATTATATAATTATTATTCTTTTATTCTTGTTATTATGTTATTATATTTTATATTAAATACTATTTTAAAATTGATATGAAATGTCTTGTTTTTTAATTTTATATATATTTTGTTAGCAATCAATCATTTTTTATTAGTTCTTCTATATGTTTGATATTGTATGTATCATGTATGTGTTAATTTTTTTTTATAATTATATGCATATTGACATTATATTTATTCTATTTGTATATCATGCATTATTTGATTATGTTTGTTTTTATATCATGCATCATTTAAATATTATCTCATATGTTTATATATCTTGTTTATTCGTTCTCAATACATGCTATATATCTTTGTTTGCATTTTTTTGCTTTATATGTATATGTATGAATCTAATGCATGATTTATATATCATTGCCATCATTTTGTTTAAATGCATGTATTATTTATGATTTACAATGCAATATAATCCCTCATGCATCATCTTAAAAAAAAGACAAGGCTCCAAAATTTTTAAAAAAATAAAAAAGGCAATGTTTAGTATTTGAAAGCTTCGAGAAAAGTAGTGCCCTAACTTATTGGGTTGCAATTTTTCTCATTGAGTTCAAATAGTCAAATACCCTTCTAAGTTTTTAAGATTTTCAAAATACGAGCAACTGTCTTGGAATTTCAAAGCCTTGTGTCCTAACTTATTGGATGTGATGATTTGTCGTTTCGAGATAGGGATTTCCAAAAGGTTAACTTAGTGTCAATGTTTTGATACGAGTGAACCCAAATTTTCAAAAATCGAAGTATTTAAAAGAGGATTACATCTTAAAATTTTTAAAATTTTCGACATTAAAGACATTTGATAATCAATTAGGTACCAATTTTTGGGCGTTACGAGGGTGCTAATCCTTCCTCGTACGTAACCGACTCCCGAACCCGTTCTTTTATTTCGTGGACCAAAACTAATGATTTTAAAACAAAATGTTTTAAAGGTGATCCAATCACACCTAAAAAGATTGGTGACGACTCCCATTTTTGTTTCTTTAAAAAAAATCGATTCTCATTTTCTAAAACTCGATTTAAAAAATGGTCTCGACACCAAACGTTTCACTAATAACTAATTCCTAATGAGACAAAATAAAATACTAATACAATTAAGATAGGATGGTAGTGGACAAAAAATTTCACTATCATCATATTACCCATTTTTTCCTCGTGCAATATAAATAAAGTAAATTGAATTAGGTGGGATAGTCATTGAATGAAAGGGCCTCACCCTCCCAATTTTCAAAAATATCTTCATTATATAAACAAAATTTATATTTGTTTAATTTTTATATTTGTTTAATTTTATCCATCTACCATTATTTATAATCACTTTAAACAATTTGGCTCATCTATCATTAATTAATATCAACATAAAAATATTATCCTTCCACTATGTAAAAAAAAGGGAACATATTTTAAGTTTATTAAGGTTTTTAATTTATTTTTATATTTTCTAAAATAAAACTCCACTTAGGTTCTCTCTATATAAATATTCACCATGGTAAAGCAAAAAAAATGAAAATTTTGAATTAAAATATTAAATAATATTTTTTATTTATAATATATTTATTAATTATGAAAATTAAATTTACAAGAATTGTTTAAGGTTGAGGTTATTGGTCAATCATTTTAAAAGCATTATTTAAAGTTAAATTATGGTATAAATATGATATGGTTGAAAAATAAAATTATTTAATAAATATATTTATAAATAATTTATATAAATAATAAATGAAGTTTTGATTAAATGGTAAAATAAAATTGTAAAAAAAAAGAATTAAAAAGGTATGGGTTTAAATTTTATAGTGTATTTTATTTTTCTAATTTTTATATAAATTAATAAAAATACCCTCAAAATAATATAATCTACTTTGTAAAGTAAAGATATTTTTATCTTTTCTCGATTAAGTTGATGCCCTAACACTATTCAACTTAGGGTTTTATGATAAGTATTGATGTAATAAAATAAATTAAAAAAATATTTGCAAGTTACCTACAACCAACTTCTTAAAAGATCTCATTTAAAATTAAATAAATAAGCCGATTGAGTCTTAATTCAATTGGCATAAGCATTGTTGCCAATGCAGGAGGACGTGAGTTCGTGTGTGTTGAAGCGTATTATTCTCCTATTTATAGGTTGGAGAGGGGCTATAGGTAATTTTAGGCATTGTGTCAAAGTTATTAACTCAAAAAATTAATGGGATAAATCTCAAAATTATATATGAACTTTGATTTAATGTGCAATTGTATACATGAACTTTAATTTGGTGAATTATACACGTGAAACTCTAATTATAGTTCAAATGTATACTTAAAACTTTAATTTTGATTTAATCATACACATATAAAGAAATAAATACATCAATTTATTTTTATGTTGGATAAATATAATTATTTATGTACGTAATATATAAACATAAAATTATACTATATCAATAATTGTGTTAATAATTTATAAAAATTGGATCAAATCAAAATTTAATTTATAAAATTACACAAAATTAAAGTTTACGTATATAATTATACAGTAAAGCATAGTTCATATATGATTTTGGTATTTATCCCAAAAATAATACAATAAGCCGACATGATTTTTTTTTCTCTTTCCTACATTCCTTTCTTCCTTTATTTCATTTTTCTTCTCCTCTCATTTCCTTTTCTCTCTTTATTAGATGAGAGGTAGGCCTATTTTAGTTGCTTTTTTGAACTTCTCAGATTATTTTTTCATACTACTTTTGAAATTTGAGTTTTTAGATTTACTATGACAAATTAAATTTTATTATGACAAATTAAACTTTATTTTATAACTTTTAGACGGTATTTGGTAAATCATAAATATTGTTTTTTAAAAGTAATTTTTCAAGAAAAAATCAATAAATTTTATATAATATTTTTAAAAAATTCATTATTTTAAATACAAAATATTTATTTTACATCATATAAAGTTAAAATTAAATTAGAAATAAAATTCAATTCAATTAAGATAATCACAAATTTTAAATTATCTAAATACTCGATTTAAATTAATTTTCGATTTCTCAATTTTCCTTTTTTTTCTCCTCTCACGCCTCACCCCAATGGAAAAAAAAGTTCATGTGAAAGGATTAAACCCAACCATCTACAGTAATTTTCCTATATTCTCTAGTTAACTCCACCACTTAGCCAGGAAATTTATATATATACTTATAAATTATCATCAAAACCTTTAAAATACATTATTAAAATTAAATTATAAATATAAATATTTTTATTAGTTATTAAAATTATTTTGCTTATTTAGAGATTTATGAAGAATAAATTAGTTTGCAAGAATATTTGTTTTGAATAATTTTATTATAAATTCTAATCATATCTGTTTTTTTTAACACAATGTCTAGAACTATCTATTCCTCCCTAACCCGTAAATAGAAGATAATGCGTTTTAGTACACTCAAACTCACATCTCATACTAATTAAATTAAGACTCGATCGACCGGAAGAATATTTATTTTAAATACATTATTTTAAAAGTCTAAGAAATTGTTAACAAGTTTGTATAAAATTAAATTGTCTTCAAGAGAATTGATGCAAATGCTATATATATATATATATATTGGAACAATTTTATTATAGGTTCTAATCATATCTGTTCTTTTTGAAATAATACCTAGAACTAGCCATAACCCCTCTCTAACCCATAAATAGGAGGATAATGCATTTCAACGTACTTGAACTCATATCCTCTTATATTTACAACAGTGCCCATACTAATCGAGCTAAGACTTAATTAATAATCTTGTATCTATTTATAAATAATCACATGAATTAACTCGTTTAAATAATTATTTAATAATAAATAAATAAAAGTTGATAAGCAAAACTGATACCCATCTAAATCAAATGCATGTGAACATTTAGAACCAATCATTTAAATATATATCATTTAAAATTGTACTCTTTTTATAAACATTTTACCCTAATTATTCAAATCTTAAATAGACATATAAGTCAATGTACAAACTAATTACTTCAAATAATCATTTTAAAATAAATTAAATAATAAAATATTTCTTCTTTCGTATAAAATTATAATAACAAATATATAACATTCCACATACAAATATATATTCTCACATTTCCTTTCTTTTTTTTTTTTCTTTCCTTTCCTCTCCATATGGCAAAGTTAAAAAATTATTTTAGGATAAAAATAAATAATAAATTTTAAAAATTAAAATATAATTTTATTATTATATTAATTTATGATTTGATAAAATTTAAATTTACAATTTGGGTTAGGGGAGGAGAGGAGTTTCGCCGCTATATTCTGCCTGATATAGAAAAAATCAACCAATATGTATCAATACAATTGATATCAACCAAAATTTGTATCAAAACAGAGCTTAAAGTTTCTTATTCTGATTTATTATTAGAACAGAACGTTCTGGTTGGTAGGAGCGATACCAAAACGAAATTATCTACCATGTTCCTCGCTCAAAAAATAAAATAAAAGCACATTGTCTATTGATGGAGACTAAACTTTTGGCTTAACGCAAATAAATATATGACATCTGAAACGTGAATGATAGACCTTTTGGCTTTCAGGTACCATTTATTTATTAGGGCTATTACTTAATCTATATTGGATTGAGTTAAAAATAATTAATTTAGATTGACTTGATTACAATTAATAAAAAGTAAATTTATTTACTAAATTTAATATCTCACACTCAAATTAATTAATTTAGTTGTTGAATTTGAGATGTCGCATTCTGTAATATCTCACACATAATTTAATTAATTTGGTTGTTTAATTAATTACATGGTTCATATATTTGAAGTTATACAATTGAAATGCTTAACTGGGCCCACACGTATACAAAGTTAAATATGGAGTCAAGACATGAATTCTAATTCAAATAATTAAAATTAAACAAAATTTTTGAGATTTTGAAATCATGTTTCGAGACACGTCTTTCTTATTTTCTATCTCTAGTTTCGGAGTTGATTATCTCAAGACATGAAGTTTATTGTCTCGAGACAAAAAAAAAAATCAAAATTAAAAGACCAATATAAGAAAACTAAATCTGAGACTTATCTTGAGACATAAATTAATAATCAACATAAAAATATTTTCCTTTTATTTTTAAATGCAAAATAAATTGATAGATTGAGTTACATCTAACTTTGGTAAGTATGATAATTGGCTCCACTTTTAAGAAAATAACAAAATATTATTTCATTCATTCAAATTTAAAAATAAAAATATTTTTGTTAAATAAATAATAATTTAAACCAAACAAAATATATTTAATTATATATATAAATTATTAAAACCCTACCTGCCTTTAAAATACATTGCCTTACATAAAAAAAAAAAACTTGTCAAGTTGAAAATTTGTTAATTTTTTGTATTTTGGTAGAGATTGAAATTTAGCGTATATATTATATAAAAAAATTAGTGTATGCACACAAAAAGCTTTAAAAAAATTAATGTATGCACACAAAAAGCTTTAAAAGATTTAGTGTATATATTTAAAAAAATTATTTTAATTGTTGATACTTTTAGAGTTATTTGGTTCATGAAATATAAGATTACCTTTGATAGTAAGATTATTAGAATAAAAGATTATTCAACACATTATTGAGTATGTTATATCATCTTGTTTGGTTCATTTGGTTGGAATGTAAGACTTTGTTGTTTGGTTGATGAAATGTAAAATTACTTAAGCAATGTTGAAAAATATGAAACTGGCAATTTGGTGCTAGAAGGAGTGTCCACTCCCTACCCACCAAATCTATGTGGAGACAGTTTTCATATTTAAATGATGGCAATTTATTGAATCTTATATTTGGGCTATGCTGATTACATAGTGAATAACTAGCATATTATGAAAGATTATATTGCTTGGGAATACAAATATTGGTAATTGATTTGGACTAAAATTCCCCAAAGTAATCCCTTAGATTGTGATCTTTGGATTGGATCGTGATTCTACTGATGAACTACCAAGAACCCATATTTAGTTCATTTGTCATTATTATAATGTATTACTCTTACGATATTACTATTTTAATGGGATTGTATTAAATCTTCGATTACAAGCAAGTTTGGGAATCAAAGTCCATATATATGAGAGACTTGTGTATGCAAATGTAATGAGAGTTAGACACTTAATCTGTTCTTGTGAAAATAAAACTGTAAGACTATTATTTTATAGTGAAACTTGTTGTTGTGGTTTTACTTATTGTGGTCACAAGGTGTGATCATAATGGTGAGAGTATTGTGACTTCAAAGTACAAGGGCGAGGGAAACTATCATGACGTGTATGACAATGTAGATTCACTTTGTAATTATTGATGAGAATACATATTTCTCACTAAGCTATACTCCACAGACGTAGGAAAATTGAACTACGTAATCATCTTCTTGTGGCTTGTGTGATTTCTATTTTTCCATTTAGTGCTTAGAGTAGTTCCTACCAACTCAGGCACCAATTTGATTGTGCAGCTTCTGTTCTTTGCTACAACCTTTTTACTAACAATTGGTATCAGAGTCTACCATTTAAAGTAGCTAGTGGGGATTCAGAGTGTTGCTAAGATCTAAATATGAAAGGTTTATCCATATCAAAACCCCATATACTCGAAGTTAAAAATTTTGCCTAGTGGAAAGCACGTATGAAAGCCAAGTTATGTGGCTTATCAAATCAAGCTTAGATGCAAATGTTAACTTCGAGACTTGAAGGCTTGATTATGCAATAATAAGAGACAATAAAAGACTTTTATGCCAAATTGTGTGACTTATCAAACCAAGTTTTCACATTAATGACTTATCAAACCAAGCTTTCACATTAATATGAGAATACTTAAATGAAAAACTTGTGAAAAAGGTGTTTAAATCTCTCATTGAAATTTTCCATCAAGATCACTGCTATGGAGGAGGCCAAAAATCTTGAACAACTGGTCATAGATAAGCTCATTGGTTCTCTTCAAACCTTTGAGTTCAATCTAAATGAAGCAAAACATAGCAAGGGAAAAAGGGAAAAAGAAAATATTGTTTTTCAAGTCAATGAGGAAGTGCCCACTTTTCAGAATTCTACCTTGAAAGATTTTCAAGAGCAAATAGCCTTACCTACTCAAAACTTCAATAAGATGTTCAAAAAGTAATCAAGGAGATTCAATAAGTTAAAAGCTGGAGCAAACATTTCCAAAAACAAATAAAAAAGAATAGTGTTAAAAAAATAAGTTGAGAATGATAAGAAAAAAAAATGTGCAATGCTATGAATGTCAAGGGTATGGACATATCCACTTTGATTGTGCTAACGCTCTGAAGAAAAAGAAGAAGAAAAAAAAGTCACTTTGTGTTACATAGAGTGATGAGGATTCCTCAAGTGGACCTGACTTAGAAGATGATCACCAAAACTTCATTGCCTTTACTACTAATGCTAGTAATGAGGATTCTGATATGGAGTCAAGTGGTGAAACTGATGAAGACTTATCAAGAGATATTGGGAAAATGAGAAATGGAGTGTGAGATCAACACTTAGTTGTTTCAAAAAAAGAAGTGTTTGGAATATTTGAATGTTGTTTTGACCAAACAAGTGGTTGTTAAATAAGCTATACTGACAGGAGAATTAAACAACATGATCAAGAAAGAACTAGGTTTTACAAAGTTAGTGCTCGAAAAATTCAACAACAGTAGCAAAAAGCTTGATGATCTATTGGTAGAAGGGAAAAGGGATCCAGACAAAGGAGGATTAGGCTTTGTGAACAAAGGAAGAATATTGAAGAAAAGTCTATTGTATTTGTGAAAGCCTCGGGATCAAAGGAAATAGGAGAAAGTTTCAAACCGATGGTGGTCAAGCCTCTTAAGAAGATTGTTCATCCTCGTAAAGTTATTTTCTATTACTGCAATACCCCAAGCCATATAAGACCTCGATGCTACAAGATGTTACATGATTTGAGGTCGACAAATTTGGTGCCTAAAGGAGCGCCTACGCTATTGTTGATAGAGTGTAGAAACAGGTTTGGGTAAAGATAGAGACAAAGTGCATGCTAGTAGCCCATCACTCTTTGAAGTCTAAAAATGATGGAACTTGGTATTATGATAGTGGCAGTTCACAATATATGATAGATAATCAGTCTCATCTTACTGATTTTCGAAGCTAGTATTGTTGGAAAGGTGACTTTTGGCAATGGAAAGAAAGGTCAAATTCACAACATATGAAATTTCTTATACTTTATGAAATGTCTTATATATTATAATGTTTGGAAATGAATTGGTAGTGTTTTGGGTCAAACTAGGTGACTTTAGGGGTCATTTTTTGGGTCTTGACAAATTTGTTTCGTTACAAGTGGCAAAATGTATGGATACAAGTAAATTAGTAGCCAAAAATGAATAGTACTAGCCAGATGTATTGATAGAAGTACCCATTTGTACCAATATTACAATTGGGTCAGATAGAGGTACCTCTCATGTTTTGAGTTGTTTTGACCCCAGAAGACTCGAACATGGTCTTCGTCACCCTCGAACACCTAGAACTCATTTAAAATGTTTCTAAAGTTTTTTTTAATGAATTGAAAGTGATTATAATCAATATGAATTTTTGCACGATTTGATAAGTTCTTGGTGTTTATATTAGATTCTAAATAAAAGCCAGTTCGAGTGGTTTTAGTAACAAATGTGGTGTCTCATATTCGAACTCGGTGATTAGATCAAGTGTGAGGGTGTCTGAACTTTACTTCAATGGAAAAGAAAACATAATAACACAACTTCATTAGACCATATGTTGAAAATATTCACTAAATGCAACAACAACAATAATATAACAATTCTAATGAATTTGATAATTTTTAAAAACAAATAATCCAACAAAATTAACCCTAACATACTACAATGACAACCATACACAAGAAACTCGTCTTTCTCATACCCTACATAAAACATACTTACAATAGTAACAACAATAATAACATAAAATTAGCTCCAAAAGACTTACGCCTCGTTTGTTACTAGTGTAATAACATGAGGGAAAAACTTATTTATTGCATATGTATTACAATAGCTAGACATAAAATAAAGAATAGTTAGTATAGTTTTAAACATAAAATTAGAAAATGAGTAAAAACTCTGGTAAAAAATTTGATCTCTCCAAAATAAGTGAAAATTATTCCTTCTCTATTCCAAAAATAAGTCAAAAATTAGAAAAATAAGTAAAAACTCTTGTAAAAATTATGACCTCTCCAAAATAAGCGAAAAATATTCCTTCTCTATTCCAAAAATAAGTCATGAGAATGGTAAATATTACCAATTGGATTAGTTTATTGCTATCTTATATGCTAAAACATATGTAAAAAATAATACTCCTACCCAACGTAGCATTACAAATTTATCATCAACTTTTGATAAACACAATAATAAATTAATATTGGCTAAAAGAACTTATGACAACTTTCATACCACTAATTCATAAATTATGGGAAAAACATTGAATTGATTAACTAGGTTGTGGTAATTTTCACAAGTAGCTAGAATGGTTTTGAGAGGATTAGATATGAGATGATTTTAAAAGTTATTTAGGAATGATTTTTCCTTTGTTTTTACAATGAAACTATAAAACTTATATAAAAGGGGAAGGGAATGGGGCAGCTTAAGTATGCATGGTGTCGACTTCTATGAATCACAAAATGCCTAAATTAGATACTTTTAAAAGTAGAGATCTTGTTCCATTACGTTAAATCTCTATTTTTAATACAAATTCTTGAGAGGAAAAGGTTCTCATGAACACTTTTGGGTGTTGAGTTCATAATAATGTCTTTTCATCATCATCAAAAGATTAAATAATAGATTCCGCACATATTATTAAACACATACAGTGAAACTCGACATTCATAGGTGTTGAGGTTATCTTAAAAAATATATCCTAAGAAATAACTTTCAAAGAAACCAAAATAGGAAATAAAAATATAAATAAATAAGAAGAAGTTAAAAGAAGTTTGCTAGAGCATTTCATGGTCAAAGAATTAAAATACTTAACAAAAAGAGAAATTACTTTTTTAAAAAAATCAATCAAATATGACCATCTGTAAAAAAATCTAAGCCTAAAGTTCTGATTGTCTTAAATGTATAATTCTCAAGCTCGAACTCAATTCACAATTTAATTTTAAAATTTAACTCAAGCTTTATTTTTAAAACTTGAGTTTGATTTAAAATAAAAATTAAATTAATCTAATCAAATTTGATTAGACTCATTTATCCGAAAAACATTAGCTTAATTTTTTCAAATTTGAATCCAAATAAAATTATTTATATTCGAACCCAATTTCAAAATTAAAAAAATAAAATTCTCATTTACCCATATCATGTGAAAAATGTTAAAACTAAATTTTAAATAATTTTAATAAGTTCAAAATATCTTAGGAAGTGGTGCAAATAGAATCCTAAACCTTGGAGACTCTGAGAAGTCTTCCATTGGCATCCAATTTCGTTTTAGAATACTGTAAGAGCGGCTAATGACATTGTTGACTCCTCTGCGGAATTAGATGTATCCATTGCCATTCTTTTATTATTCAATAAAGTTTATTTACTACAAAATAAATATAGTATCTATATCTCATTTACATTGAAAACAACTCTTTCAGACAGCTAGATGAAAAATGATATGAATTGATGAACCTGAATATTATGACACCATAATTATTCGATTGATATCTAGAACTCATAGGATTAAATTATGTTGGGCTTGTTGAGATAAGAATTGGTTTGAATTATAAATTTTTTTTTTTATTTTTTCAATTCAGAAAGACGTAAGTTTGAGTGCGCTAAAATGTATTATTTTCTTATTTATGGGTTGAGAGGGACTATGGATAATTTCAAATATTGTGTAAAAAAAAAATATGATCAGAACTTATAATAAGATTGTTAAAAAAATATTAATTAAAAAATTTTAAAATACTCAAATTTGACTTACCCATATCATCTGAAAGCTGAAACCAAATTTAAATAATTCAAATAATTTCAAAATACCGCAATAAGTGGTGCAAGGAGAATTCTAAACCTTTGAGTTACAGAGCATTTACATTTTTAATAAATATTTACGAATTTATTTTATAAAAACAGAGACTCAAAAATACATTTTTTCGATACCCATAATCATTGGGTCATTACACTTTCTTTGGCATCCTATTTCGTTTCAGAATACTTTAAGGGAGGTTAATGATATTGTTGACACCTTTGTGGAATTAGGTGTATCCATTGCCGTTCTTTTATTATTCAATAACATTTATTTACTACAAAATAAATATAGTACTGATATCTCATTTACATTGAAAACAACTCTTTCTTTCAGACAACTAGATGAAAAGCAGTTGTGGTGAGTTGAGCAAGAACATAAAGGGGCAATTGTTAATGTTATCCCTCAGAGATGGTATGAATTGATGAACTTAAATATTATGACATCATAATTATCCAGCCGTTATTTAGAGCTCATTGGATTAGATTATATTACATTTGTTGAGCTTAAAATTGGTTCCAATTGTGAAATTCCAGATTTTCTTTTTCTATTTTAAATGTATAAAAATATTATTTTTATATGAAAATTTGATATCTCATGCCAAAATATCTAATTCCAATGCATACCAAAAAATTTGAAGATATAGCAAAAGAAATATGAGGGTACCCAAAAACATGAAATACCGTAAAAATAGGAAGGATATCAAAATTTTTGAGGAAGTACTAAAAAAAATATGAGGCGTGGTCCAAAAAGAAATAACGAAAATTATGATAGAGTACAAAATATTGGTTTATTTTAAATTTTTGTTTTATTTATTTATTTTTCAATATTAATAAATTTATTAGTATATATATAAAAAATTTAATATTATTACCAAAATTGATTTCTTGTGCAAAACCCTACTTTTGGATACATGCCAAATTTCCGAGAGAGTGCCAAAAACTATAAGGGTGTACGAAATATTGGTTCGTCTTAAAAATGTACTTAATTCCTTTAATTTTCAATATTTTAAGTATATTAGTATATTTAACAAATTTTATTAGTATGAAAAAACAATATTTTTATATAAAATTTAATTTTTAATAATAAAAATTAATTTTAGAGTATACAAAAAATTTATGAGGATTTTAAAAAGAGGAAGTAATAAAATGGAATACTAATAGTATGCAAAATATAATATTTTATATGAGGCATGTACTAAAAATTAGAAAGGAATAAAACGAGAGATTATAAATAATTCTTTTAGTACCAAATATTAGTATTATTTTTATTTAATAACCAAAATGATTTTTTAGTCTTTTAAATTTATAGAAAAGTCATTTTAGCAATTTATTTAATTTTTCCTCTTTTTAGCTCTTAAATTTATATTTTTATCAAATCATTTCAAAATGGATGAAAAAATTAATGTTTGTTAATTTTGCTATTGTGACATACACATAGATTGTAACCATTTTATTTTTTTAAATTTAAAAATATATTAAAGATTATTATTTTAATATTTTTATAATTTTTATTTTATTTTAGAAATTAATTAAATATTAATATGTTATTCACGTGGTAATCTACGTAGTCGTCAACAAAGTAAAAAAATATAAACATTTCCATTCATTTTGGAGTAATTTAACAAAAAATGTAAGTTTAAGAACTAAAAAGACTGAAAAATTAAGTAAAGAGTTAATTTTTTTTTTATGAATAGTGAATATTAATTGTATCATTCAAACCTGTGATTTGATAATATCAATGCATGCATGTTATAAACATGCATGTATTGATAGAGTGAATTTAAGAGAACATGCATGCATTGATAGACTGGATTTAAGAGCGCGTAATAGTTAGCCATGCAAGTATCTATAAGTGCATGTCCCCCACGCCCCCAAGCTAACCCACAAGCCGGTTTCATTTTTTAAAGGAAAATTGCCAATTTCTACCTAAAACAACTTCAATGGGCAGTCCCCAAATCACTGAAAACCCCACAATAGCTGTTGATGAGGATGAAGAAAATGGAATTAGCGCAGAGTGTAAGGAGTTGATTCATGGTTGTCGCAAGGAGAAAGGTTGGAGAACTTCATTCCTGTATGAGTTCCAAGGGTTCTGGTGTCAACCCAAAGAGATTGATGCCATACTTTCTTTTCAGAAACACTACCTGGCAAGAGACTCTGATGTAATCCTTGCTACCATTCCTAAATCAGGTACAACATGGATCAAATCCTTGACTTTTGCCATCATGAACCGTAACAATGTCCCCGTTTCTGATGGAAACCATCCCTTGCTTGCTTCAAACCCTCATGATCTAGTACCTTTCTTTGAATACAAGCTTTATGCCAACAACCAAAACCCCAACCTCTCCATTCTTCCCAAGCCTAGAATTTTTGCCACTCATATTCCGTTCAGTTCGTTGTCGGAATCGATTAAGAGTTCTGATTATCGGATCGTATACGTATGCCGAAACCCTTTGGACACGTTCATCTCTTCATGGCATTACATCAACCAACTGAGGAGGGAATCCCGACCTCCGATCCCAGTAGAAGAAGCTTTCGACATGTATTGCAAGGGGGTGATCGGGTATGGACCCTTTTGGGAGCATATGCTAGGGTATTGGAAAGAAAGCCAGGAGAGGCCGAGTAAGGTTTTGTTCATGACATATGAGGACATGAAAGAAGATGCCATGTCCCATGTGAAGATGTTGGCAAATTTCTTGGGCCTCCCTTTCTCAGTTGAAGAGGAAAAACAAGGTTTGATAGAGGAGATTGTGAAACTATGTAGCTTCAAGAAATTGAAAGATTTGGAGGTCAATCAAAATGGGAAATCAATTAAGAATTTTGAAAACAAGCACTTGTTTAGGAAAGGAGAAGTTGGAGATTGGGTGAATTATCTTTCCCCTTCAATGGTTCACCAATTGTCCAAAATTATGGACGAAAAACTAGGTGATTTTGGCCTAAAATTCAAGGTATGTTCAACTGTACCTTGATCAACATGCAGTCGTTTAATGCATGGTTGGCCATTCATCTCAGTTCCTTTGAAAATGTTAAAAATATCTAGTTTCAATAAGACTACTTTGTGAGATCAATGTTCAAAATGGTAATGGGAGTGTGATGTAATGTAATTTTATGTTTGTAACTTCAATAATAATTTTGTAGTGTGTAGAAGGAGATATAAATAATAAAAATTATCATTAATCTCTAGATAACTTCTTTTAAAGTGTGGAAATTATTTTTATACACTTTTACTTATAACTCTTCAACCCTCAAATTAAAAAATATATACATTATTCAATCGATATTAGTATTATTATAAATATAGGAGAACATAGGTTCGAGTGTGCTGAAATGTATTATCCTCCTATTTATAGATTTGAGAGGAATTTATGGATAATTTTAAATATTGTGTAAAAAAGAACAAATATAATCAAAACTTATAATGAAATTATTCAACAACGATATACATGATTGAATACACTCAAACCTAATATAAAATAAAGTAATATAGTGTATAGTTGGAATCTATAGCAAATAAATATTTGATAAAAACTTTAATCATCCCTAATTATAAATTCAAAGTCATCATTAACTTCATTGTTAGCAGCAACATTTGTGAATAAGCAAGAGATGAACCATACAAAAAAGCACACTTGTCAGCACCATAAAATAAACTAATGTGATTAGACTGGATAGTCCAAGTATCACATGTTTATAAGAAGTACGATAAATTTGTTGATATCTTGACTACGCTTGCTTTCAACCATTGGGTATGTATATCTCCATTATGACTTCGACAATTTAGTACATGGAGAATAATTATGATATGATGTATTGTAGCCTTCTCGCTCTTATCAAATAAATAAACAATATTTACGTATAATGATGCCAAACGTTTTTTTTGTTGACTATTGACTTCTGTGTATAGACTATGATTAGATTATAGTTAATAAAATATTTAAACAAATAAAATCTAATAAATATTGTATTTAGAGAGCCACTTTTGTTGTTAGTTGAATCTTAGTTCGATTAGTATAAATATTATTGTTAATGTAAGAATACGTGAGTTCAAGCGTATTGAAATGTATTATTCTTTTATTTATAAATTAAGGAGGATTATGAATAAATCTATACATTATCTAAAAAAAGTAGATGTAATCTTCTACAATCTATAAATAAGAGAATAATGCGTTTCAACGTACTTGAATCCACATCCTCTTATATTGACAACAATATTAAAACTCAATTGGCAAAAAAAGAAGAAGTATATTTTAAATAAATAAAAATAATTATTTTGTGTCTTCACTCACATTGAGTAAATAAAATAAAAATATATAATTAATTAAATTAAATTAATTAAATGTGTGTTGTAGGCCAATTTTGGCCCAAATACAACCAAATACCCACCCCAATTTCAGCAGGCCCAACTCCCACATCAAATGACCCAAACAACAAAAAAACCTAAAGCCCACCTAGCCCAACAAACTAAACATTTTCAGCAGCAAAAAAAACCTTAGCCACCAAGTTTTCAGCCGCCACTCCCCAACCTTGGCCACCACGCCCCCAAGCGTCTGACATTGCTCCACCTTGTCGGCCACCACGCCCCGCGCATGCCCACGCCCTTCAAGAAATAGCAGACAAACAAAGCAGAAGCAAGAATGGCAAAAATAATAAAAAAAAATGTAAACGGGTTATAAAACCTGATTCAAAAGCATTGTAAAAGGGGGGGATTTTAGAAAGATTGAAAAAGAGACGAACACAAAAATCCCTCCGAACTTCGAATACAAAGAAAAATCAATAAAAGGTTTGCATTTTTTCTCTCTTCTTTCAATTTTTTTTCTTATTTTTTCTTCTTTCTATATACATATACATATATATTATTAAAACAAAAACAAAAATTACCTTTTGAACTTCCGGCCATCATGTGCGGTGGCCGGCGACGGTGGCGGAGTGACCGACGGCGGTGGCCCAGTGACCAGGATTCCACCAGAGAAGAAAAGGCTTGAGAGGATTTTAAGGGAGGGGAAGAGAACATGAAAGCTTTTTTATTTTTTTTTATATTGGGGGTTGAAAATGAAACAAAAAAAAATCTTTGTTCTTAAATAATGGAGTTAAACGGCACTATTTCATTTGGTGGGTGGAGTTTGTGCACTTTCCCTAAAAGGGAAATTTATGTGTTTAGTCCTCCTCCCTCGCAACCTCATTCAATTAACCCCCATTTTCTATCTTCTTTTGTTTTTTTAAATTTGGCCCCTCAGATCTTGTTTGGTTTTTGTTTTGATCCCTAATTAACTATCCAATATTTATACTTTTATATCCTGAATTGTCATTTGTTTTTAACCATGTCCTAAATCTATTTAATTCATTTATTAACCTTATTTAAATGTTTCATTTATATGTTATTTCAAATATTTTATATATTGTTTATTTACATCATTATTGTAAATATTTTATATGTATATATTTTTTGTACATTTCCTAATATTTTCTTTTATTGTAGATATTATTATTATTATTATTATTATTATTATTATTATTATTATTATTATTATTATTATTATTATTATATGCATATATATGAAGTATCTTTTATGTACATATTATTTTATATTATCATTACCAAGTATATCACTTTCTTCTTATTATTAGTACATGATTTGTTTTTATTTTCTTTTTGGAAATATTATTATTATTGTTATTCTAGTTTCTTGTATTCCATGTACATATTTTTATACCATCCTATGTATATATTTTTTAAATACTATATTGTGTATATATATATATTCTTAATACCATATTGTGTATATATCATTATTACATTTATTTTATTCCTACTATGTTTGTTATTAACATCAAGACATATATTTTATTATATTTGTGTACATATTTTATATATAGTATTATTTTCAGTATATCATTATAATTATTATACCCATTATTTTCACTATTATCACTTATTATTTTATATTACTATGTATATATTCTTCATATACGTCATGTGCACACATCTTTCATATGTATATAGGTATATATTATGTATATATTTTAACATTATTAGTTATATTTTTACTATCAAACATTATGTATAGTTTACATACATACTCTTAATATCATGTATCTACATTCATTATTTCCATTTCATATTTAATTCTAGTATCATATATGTCTTTATTGTTTATAATATTATTGTCACATTTATATTCGCTTCAATGTACCTCTAGATTTGTCTTTTATTTATTTGTATTTATTAATTTGCTTTACATTGTTTCGAACATACTTACTCGTGTTTTTATTTCCATAAGCAAGGCAACGTACCGATTTAAACACTATGTCATCGATTTCATCGCTATGTTGGGTGAATATCAATCAGCTCATGTTAAAATGGTATATCCTTCTCAAAAAAAAGGAAGCTTGAAATTTCTCTTGTTTTACTCGGTCACGATTCAATGTTACTTTGAACTCGCAATTTTGAAAATTAAGACAACACTTGTTTATAAGATACCAATTTTGGGCGTCGCGAGGGTGCTGATACCTTCCTCGCGCGTAACTGACTCCCGAACCCTAAATTTTCTCTGGATTTTAACGTAGACCTAAACTCAGCCTTTTATTTGTTTTAATAAGAGATCTAATAGGTGTCCGATCACACCTAGGAAAAAGGATCGGTGGCGACTCCCTGTTTATTTCAAAAAAATTAAACATCAGATTTCAAACTTTTTTAATAAATCGCCACAATTAGCGACCAAGCTAAGCTAAAATTTTTACGTCACATACCGGCGACTCATTGGGGACCATTTTTGAGAGTCGAGTTGAATTAAACGCGCGTTGTCAAATTTTTCAAAGTGCCTTGTTCAAATTAACATTTAGTCGTGATCCTCAAATTTTTTTGTTTTCAAAAAATCATGCATTTGCATCGTGTTGTATATATTCTAACTTGTTTTATTCGGTTGTTTTTCAACTTTAAATTTTTGTGATTTTAGTTTTGGTTTAGTTTTTAAATAAAACGTAAAGGTTTATGAGTTTCTCCCCACACACCGTGCACATACATCTTTGCATAACATGAGCTCTATACCCGGGCTCTGTCCGTTTAAGTGAAAGTAAACGCTATGCCTTCGTGAGTTAACTCGTCCCTCCGCACAGGCTAGTGAATACTTTCGGGTTACATATGACTTATGCTTTCGTGAGTTAACTTGTCCATCCGCATAGGCATAAGTAAATGTAATCCCTCGAATTGAACTCGTGAGCCTGTGATGGGTTATGACCGAGGCCTTGTGCTAATCTTAGCAGATGATAGTACGAGCAATTCGAGTACCTGTCTAGAACCAAAACCGCATATAGTGAACCCTACGAGCCACCCAATTAGATCCATGCCGAACCTCCGCTCGTTTAGTAGTCACCGAAATAAGTACACGGGAAAAGCACATATTACCTTCTATTTCTTTTACATTTGTGCTTTCTAAGCAAGGGAATCGAGTCCACTGGACCAAGTAGCTTAATTTGTTAGATTTTCCACAGTTTTTCTCTGTTTATATGTGTTGCGCTAACCAATGTCGTTTGTCTGTATTTTTATTTTTCATCATGCATCGAAGGCATCTTGTTAGGAAGGTGTTGATTAGAGATTGGTTGCCAAAAATGGGTTTCTAATGGAGGAGTCAATTATACGAGTGACTGAAACGTTGTATTATACTCCTTTGATTAAGGAAATGCCTAAATAGGGGCTATATTGAAATTAACACCAAATTTTTGCATATTCATTCATGACTGACATTCATTTTGACATTCGTGCATTCATTCATGCATTCATCCATACATTGCATATCCCATACTCGGTCACTGAAGACAAAATATATAATTCGCAGTTGTAATACCACAAGATGGAACCACAAAGATCAAGATAAAACGCTACGACAAGCTAGAGTGATGGAAGTGAATTCAATGAGAGAATTGAAAGGATGGAAAAGGCTCAAAAAGAATTACAAGTGCAACTGGCCAAATCACAACAAGAGACGAGAGACCTAATGGTGAGATCTCGAGAGGAATTACTCGAGCAAAGAGATCAAATGGCCAAGATGATGGAGATGATGTCACTCTAGTTAAAGGAAAAGGACCCATGCGAGCCCCGACATTGAGGAGTCTCGATCAAGAATTCATCACGATCAGATCCACTCTATCCCCGTGATTCACTCCACCGCCGCATATACAACACAAAGAGAGTATACTCAAGGGAACCCACTGGATTGGAACATCGACCTATGCCACCGCTCGCCTACTAATTTGGGGCAAGGAATATTCGCGTCAAACCGGGGGCTAGTCCTGCGATCCACTAGTCCCAGATCTGGATGACCCAAAGAGAGGTAGCCAAGTTGAAATCGGATAACCATGACGCAAAATATAGGGGTCTAGAGGAAAGACTCAAAGCGATAGAAGGCACTGAAGTCTTCTCCGCACTAGGTGCCAAAGAACTCAGTTTGGTACCTGATCTGATTTTGCCCCCGAAGTTTAAAGTGCCTGATTTTGAGAAGTATGATGGGACAAGATGTCCAAAGGCGCATCTAGTCATGTTTTGCCGAAAAATGACTGGTTATGTGAACGAGGATAAACTACTCATACATTGCTTTCAAGATAGTCTAACAGGGTCAGCTCTTCGGTGGTACAATCAACTTAGTAGAGAAAATATTCGATCCTGGAAGGACTTAGCATCAGTATTTTGTGAACAGTACAAGTATGTGTCTGACATGGTGCCTGACCGAATGACTCTACAAAGGATGGAAAAGAAACCAGCAGAAACCTTTAGGCAATATGCTCAAAGGTGGAGAGATATCTCGGCTCAAATAGAACCACCATTGACTAAGACTGAGATAACAGTCCTTTTCATCAATACTCTGAGAGCACCATTCTATGACAAGTTGGTAGGAAGTGCTACGAAAGACTTTGCAAACATTGTGATATCCGGGGAACTTATAGAGAATGCCATCAAAAATGGAAGGATGGAATGCCCTGAGAGCTCAAAAGGCAAAGACCCATGAAGAAAAAAGAGCCGAAACACATGTGGTGGGAATAGGAAGCCACTATACTTCTAATTGCACTCCAAATTTCACGTGACTTGGGAGTGTTTTGAATAATGGGACAATGGAAGAGATCTGTGTACTTTTAAAGCTAATCTAGAGTAATATTCAAAACATACTTATTGCCTTAAGACCTAGAGGTGATAAGATTTCTTTTGAGAAATAGGTTTCGGTCCAAGGTTTTTATTTCAATGAAATGCATCCTTTTGAGTAAATTTTATTCTATTTATAGATTCTTTTATTATTTATTCTTTCATACAAATAATCATCCTTAGAATCATTTATTCTATAGAATTTGCCTTCGCACCCACAAGAGTCCCAAATATCAATGTCACGAAGCGACGCTACACTAACTCCCTTTGGAGTAAGATATGTGTCTAGAAGGATCTCTGGACTTCGAAGATGACAGAGATTGTGTCTATCTTACGACTCGTGAATATGACAGAATGAGACAAAAGACAGACCCTAATTTACAAAGGGTCAGCTGACATTGTGAGCTTAGGAAAGGGATGAAGATCGAAACCTAGCCCACCGCAGAAATAGGGCAAGACTATTGAGTTATTTTCAAGAATTCAAGGATGTTTTCGCACGATCATATTAAGACGCACTTAGGAACATCTTGAAAGAGGTCCATAAGGGTGTCTAGAGAACACATGACAATGGTTCTGTAATAGCCAAGCTAATCAATGAGGATCGGATGTTGTTGGTCCACCATGGGAAGGGAATAGCATCAGTTATGACGTCAAAACTCACGTGCTTCTTTCATCTCTTCACAAACTTTTCAATACGTGGGGCATAGATGTTCTGAGGATGATCTCGTCAAAAGCTTCCAATCGACATCATCGTCGTGGCCGTCAATTACTTCACTAAGAAGATGAATGTAGTTTCATATGCCAATATTATAAAGTCGACAGTCATGAAAAGAAAAAGAAAAAAAACAAAAAAACAAAAAGAAAAAAGACAAGAAAAAAACAAAAAAGAAATCAAATGCCAGAAAGAATCATGTTTTAATGCGTAACTGTACAATGTCATATCACAATGCAACAAAGGCTGCCAAAAGAAAAATACAAAAATCAAGAAAAGTTATAGAAGGTGACCGAGACTTGTAAATATTGGCATAAGAAGCTACCTTTTACTCTTTGTGCTTATTAAAGTTGACCAGGACCTTCACTGGGGCATTAGAGGTGTTTCTGTCCATGGAAATTAAGATTCTTTTTCTCCAAGCTTTGATTGAATCAAGAATTGGATGAAGTAAAATGTCTTCATTAAACTTGACTGCAGAAAAGGGTTTGAAGGTCAAACGTATGATCTTTGAGTTATGGCGAAATGGTTCACCCAAAGGAATTTCATAGTAGGAACTTGGTATTGCAGAAGATCCTTTCTATACGAAAGGATTTCAAAGGGAAATGGATGCTTAAGAACTTTATGAGGTAAAGGAGGCTTTCCCCGAAAGAATACTAATCCAATCCTAAATTCGGATTCAGTCCAGAAATACTTGAAAAGGAGCGGCCAAGGTGAAAACCCGCAAAGGGCACCTTGTGACCTTCATTCATTCAAAAGCAAAAAAAAAAAAAAAATGGAGAAGTCAAGGTGAAAACCCGCAAAGGGCACCTTGAGACCAAAGGGGTTTTGAGTTGAAAACCTGAAAAAGGCAGCTCAAATCTTGTTCAAAGGTGGGGCATATGGTAGTCTTGCTATACTTGAACTGACAGTGAAGAAGTATGCTACGTCTTGGGGCATCGACAAAGTACTCTGAATCCCCTAAACACATGTTGAACTCAAAATGGTCTCAAAGGAGTTTGTACAGAGAAGCTCAGGCTGCGATATTTGGGGCACTTAGCTTTCCATTTTACCCATTTCTGAATTTATCTTTGATTATCTTATTCTTTTCAAAATGGACTTCCAATAAACTTGCATTTACTCTCATTGTTCAACTTGTTTGTTTCGAGCTATGCTCTTAACCGATTTTCTTCTTGTCCATCAGTTCGATCCTTTTCAAGCATTTCGCATTGAAATAATGATTAATGGACTAATCATACTTTTATAAAAGGAATTTTGCATATTACTCAAAGCTTCTAAATAGTACAGAACACGAAACCGATCGATTGTTCAAGAGCTTACCAAGTGTAAGGGTTGGAAATATTTGAGCTCAAATTGAGTTTATCTCCTCGATTTTACATCAAAAATATCATTGATGGAACAAATTACGATCATATACCCTTGAGTTACAAGAGGATACACCCTATAGCGAAATTGCAAGTGGAATGGTTTAAGGATAGTGCCAACCTTGTATCCCCAAATTACAAGTGGAATGGACTCTAAAGTTACGGTGGGCAAACTGGTTGAGCAAAACATGATTATTTCTTCGGATTTTGGGTCAAAATACTAACCGAGCATTAGGGCAACGTACTACGTCGATAATAGAGCCACGATGGGCAATGAGTAATGACGCCTTAAAAAAAAAGAGAGAAGAAGATCGAGATGAAAACTTGAAAAGGCGTCTTGATAAACAAAAATTAGGATGAAAACACGAAAGGGCATCCTAATGAAGCGAGTTTGGGCCCAAGGAGTAAAAAGATTCAAGAAGCAAGTCAAACAAAGAAGACTACTGAGATTTGAAGCATTTTCAGACTCAAAAATTTCTATGCAAGAAGACATACTCAAAAGGATTCTTGATTAAGAAACGTGGAAGAGTTCATGCTCCAAACAAAACAAATGTTGAGTATTACCCGGATGAGAATTTGATAAGTACAAGAGCCTCAAAGCAAGGACAAAGCTCAACCAGGGGCAAAAGAGTGATATCTGAGAAATACAGATTACTCGTGAAGCTTGAGGATGGGTGCGGGTACTGAAGAGAAAGTCAAGAGTCGAAGCAATGAACACAGATCATCAAAAATCATGACGGAAAAGGATATATGACAAACATGCCTAAGGCGCATAGCATAATCATGTAGGCATAAAGGCATTTAAGACAAACATATGCATATCATGATAACATCATGCGTGACATATATAGGTACTCCAGTAGAACAAGAAGATGTGATGATAGTTGTATTGAATTGAAGGAAAAGACACCTAGTTCCACCGCATGACGGTGTTTTGGTATGTTGATGTTTTGTTTCGTTTTTCAAAATCAACTCATATTGCGAGAGGTGAGTTGAGCCTCGTGGCATGCTGAGGTAATTTCAATTCTGTTTGTCAAAACTCAACTCATATTAGAAATGAGTCGAGCCTCAAGACACGTTGAGGTATTTTCAATTTATGCTTTTCAAAAAATCAACTCATATTGCGAGAGGTGAGTTGAGCCTCGAGGCACGCCGAGGTATTTTCAATTTTCGTTTTCAATTTATGCTTTTCAAAAATCAACTCATATTGCGAGAGGTGAGTTGAGCCTCGTGACATGCCGAGGTAATTTCAATTCTGCTTTCTTCAATTTATGTTTTTCAAAATCAGCTCATATTGCGAGAGGTGAGTTGAGCCTCGAGGCACGTTGAGGTATTTTCAATTTTGCTTCGCTTTTCAAAAAATCAACTCATATTGCGAGAGGTGAGTTGAGCCTCGTGACACTGCCGAGGTAATTTCAATTTATGTTTGTCAAAAAAATCAACTCATATTATGAGAAGTGAGTTGAACCTCGGGAACTGTTGAGGTATTTTTAGTTTATGTTTTAAATTGACTCATATTGCGAGAGGTGAGTTAAGCCTTTTAATTTTTGTTTTTCAAAAATCAACTCATATTGCGAGAGGTGAGTTGAGCCTCAGGACACGCTGATTTAATTTCAATTTTTGTTTTCAAAATTCAACTCATATTGCGAGAAATGAGTTGAGCCTCAAGATACGTTGAGGTAATTTCAATTTATGTTTTCAAAATTCAACTCATATTGCGAGAAATGAGTTGAGCCTCAAGACACGTTGAGGTATTTTCAAAATCAACTTTTCAAATTAAGTTTCAAAAAAATCGACTCATATTGCGAGAGGTGAGTTGAACTTTTAATTTCTATTTTCAAAATCAACTCATATTGCGAGAGGTGGGTTGAACCTTTTAATTTCTATTTTTCAAAATCAACTCATATTGCGAGAGGTGAGTTGAACCTTTTAATTTCTATTTTTCAAAAATCAACTCATATTGCGAGAGGTGAGTTGAACCTTTTAATTCCTGTTTTTCAAAAATCAACTCATATTGCGAGAGGTGAGTTGAGCCTTTTAATTTCTGTTTTTCAAAAATCAACTCATATTGCGAGAGGTGAGTTGAGCCTCGGGTCATATGTCGAGGTATTTTCAAAATCTGCTTTTCAAATTAAGTTTCAAAAAGATCAACTCACATTGCGAGAAGTGAGTTGAGCTTTAGCTCATGTGCTGAGCTATTTTTCGATTTCTGTTTTTAATGTCTAGTTTTACGAGAAATGAGTTAAGCTCAGGATCACACACCGAGTAAAGAATAAAGATCGGAGCTGGTTGAAGATGCCAGATTTTGTCTCTCTGAAGTTGCAGTGGAGCTGATCGAAGATATAAGATCTTGCCTTTCTGAAGTTGCAGAAGAAAAGACCACAAACCTCGCTTCCCTGAAGTTGTAGCGGAACATATTGAAAATATCAGATCTCATCTCTCTGAAGTTGCAGAAGAGCAGATCACGATGGATCTTACATCCCTGAAGATGCGAGTAGATTGAAAACACAAGTTTCTATCTCTTTGAAGTCACAGTGGAATGAACCAAAGCTACAAGATGCTCTAGACTAGTAAGAGACTGCCCGGAAAAGAAGAGCGCCAAAGAAGTCAACAATTGGCAAGACCGGGCAAAATTGGCCTTTCATTATGTCTTTGCTCTATTCCCGTTACACGATAATGAGCAAAGAGGGGCAGCTGTTGTAGGCCAATTTTGGCCCAAATACAACCAAATACCCACCCCAATTTCAGCAGGCCCAACTCCCACATCAAATGACCCAAACAACAAAAAAACCTAAAGCCCACCTAGCCCAACAAACTAAACATTTTCAGCAGCAAAAAAAACCCTAGCCACCAAGTTTTCAGCCGCCACTCCCCAACCTTGGCCACCATGCCCCCAAGCGTCTGACATTGCTCCACCTTGTCGGCCACCACGCCCCGCGCATGCCCACGCCCTTCAAGAAATAGCAGACAAACAAAGCGAAGCAAGAATGGCAAAAATAATAAAAAACATGTAAGCGGGTTATAAAACCTGATTCAAAAGCATTGTAAAAGGGGATTTTAGAAAGATTGAAAAGAGACGAACACAAAATCCTCCGAACTTGAATACAAAGAAAAAATCAATAAAAGGTTTGCATTTTTTCTCTTCTTTCAATTTTTTTCTTATTTTTTCTTCTTTCTATATACATATACATATATATTATTAAAAAAACAAAAATTACCTTTTGAACTTTCGGCCACCATGTGCGGTGGCGGCGACAATGTGGCGTGACCAGCAGCGGTGGCCCAATGACCGGATTCCACCAGAGAAGAAAAGGCTTGAGAGGATTTTAAGGAGGAAGAGAACATGGAAGCTTTTTGTTTTTTTTATATTGGGGTTGAAAATGAAACAAAAAAATCTTTGTTCTTAAATAATGGAGTTAAACGGCACTATTTCATTTGGTGGGTGGAGTTTGTGCACTTTCCTAAAAGGAAATTTATGTGTTTAGTCCTCCTCCTCGCAACCTCATTCAATTAACCCCATTTTCTATCTTCTTTTGTTTTTTAAATTTGGCCCCTCAGATCTTGTTTGGTTTTTGTTTTGATCCCTAATTAACTATCCAATATTTATACTTTTATATCCTGAATTGTCATTTGTTTTTAACCATGTCCTAAATCTATTTAATTCATTTATT
Organism: Gossypium arboreum; assembly: GCF_025698485.1. Lineage (NCBI taxonomy): Eukaryota > Viridiplantae > Streptophyta > Magnoliopsida > Malvales > Malvaceae > Gossypium > Gossypium arboreum. The sequence goes on along the minus strand of NC_069073.1, from coordinate 2,633,401 downwards.
AACCTTATTTAAATGTTTTATTTATATGTTATTTCAAATATTTTATATATTGTTTATTTACATCATTATTGTAAATATTTTATATGTATATATTTTTGTACATTTCCTAATATTTTCTTTTATTGTAGATATTCTTATTCTTATTATTATTATTATTATTATTATTATTATTATTATTATTATTATTATTATTATTATTATTATTATTATTATATGCATATATATGAAGTATCTTTTATGTACATATTATTTTATATTATCATTACCAAGTATATCACTTTCTTCTTATTATTAGTACATGATTTGTTTTTATTTTCTTTTTGGAAATATTATTATTATTGTTATTCTAGTTTCTTGTATTCCATGTACATATTTTTTATACCATCCTATGTATATATTTTTAAATACTATATTGTGTATATATATATATTCTTAATACCATATTGTGTATATATCATTATTACATTTATTTTATTCCTACTATGTTTGTTATTAACATCAAGACATATATTTTATTATATTTGTGTACATATTTTATATATAGTATTATTTTCAGTATATCATTATAATTATTATACCCATTATTTTCACTATTATCACTTATTATTTTATATTACTATGTATATATTCTTCATATACGTCATGTGCACACATCTTTCATATGTATATAGGTATATATTATGTATATATTTTAACATTATTAGTTATATTTTTACTATCAAACATTATGTATAGTTTACATACATACTCTTAATATCATGTATCTACATTCATTATTTCCATTTCATATTTAATTCTAGTATCATATATGTCTTTATTGTTTATAATATTATTGTCACATTTATATTCCTTCAATGTACCTCTAGATTTGTCTTTTATTTATTTGTATTTATTAATTTGCTTTACATTGTTTCGAACATACTTACTCGTGTTTTTATTTCCATAAGCAAGGCAACGTACCGATTTAAACACTATGTCATCGATTTCATCGCTATGTTGGGTGAATATCAATCGACTCATGTTAAAACGGTATATCCTTCTCAAAAAAAAGGAAGCTTGAAATTTCTCGTGTTTTACTCGGTCACGATTCAATGTTACTTTGAACTCGCAATTTTGAAAATTAAGACAACACTTGTTTATAAGATACCAATTTTGGGCGTCGCGAGGGTGCTGATACCTTCCTCGCAGAATCGACTCGAACCCTAAATTTTCTCGGATTTTAACGTAGACCTAAACTCACCTTTTATTTGTTTTAATAAGAGATCTAATAAGTGTCCGATCACACCTAGGAAAAAGGATCGGTGGCGACTCCCTGTTTATTTCAAAAAAATTAAACATCAGATTTCAAACTTTTTTAATAAATCGCCACAATTAGCGACCAAGCTAAGCTAAAATTTTTACGTTGCTACAATGTGCAAACGTGGGAACGTATCAAACCAGTATATATAAAAGCAGGTAGTTGGTTAGTCACCTTAACGAGATCACTGTTCAAAAAGGCAATGGGAGTGTCCTACAACATTAATAATGTTTTTTAATATAAATACTTTTAATATTTTTTATTATATTTATTATATTGTATTTTTTAAAAATATTTTTGAATAAAAAATATCTTTTTAAAATTAGGTCAGCGTTGAAAAATTATCTAAATACTTTGCTTAAACCTACTTCGGTCCATTAACACCTTTAGTCTTTACTTAAATTACACAAACATTTTAAGCAAAAATTCAATGTGTTATCATAATATTGCAAGTGGCTCTTGTAATCTACTATACATCATTAAAAAATTTTATTTTTATTTTAAATATAAATCTCATTTTAGGTTCTTATCATATCTGCTCTTTTTGAACGATGCCTAGAACTACCCATAGCTCTTTCTAACCCTTAAATAGAAAGAAAATGCGCTTCAGCTCACTCAAATATAAGTACTCCTACACCGCAATAATGCCAACGCCAACTAAGCTAAAGACTCAATCGACATTAAAAACTTTTATTTTAAACTAAAATTATAACAATTAATTGATAAATGCTATTTTTTTAAAATGATTTAAAAGCATCTTTTAAAAATCAATTATTATAATTTTTAAAGAAAAAAAAAGCTACCTACTCGTTGAATTTTAATTTTTTAAAATACTTTAAAATAATTGATCTATTATATATTTATATTATCTTCTTTGAATAATATTAAATATATTATAAAAATAACAATATCGTTTTTCAAGCATTATTACCTGCGTTTGTTATAAATTCAAAATTATCAATTTAAATAATTAAATTTTAAGATTCCAAATCAAACTACATTATACTTTATTAATTTTTTATATTATATAAGTATATGTCGTGTAAAAAGTTACAAGTAAATAACATCGTTCAAGTAGAGTTTGCTACCCTAGCACGCTTTTATCTGCCGCCTCTGGCATGTGGTTTTAGGTTTTTCGTTGTGTTTTGACATTTTTTGTGTTTTTTTTTCCTTTAGTTTTGCAGTCGGTGCCTCTAAGGCCAATTTTGTTATACGGTTGTTGGGTAGTGCTGTTTTCGCCTCTAGTCTTCAAACCTACAATCATGGAAACCAAATTAGCACAATTGACACTCAATGAGGAAGAAAAAGAGATTTTACAGATACAGAAAGATCTAGGTACAGAAAGAGGAGTGGAAGAGTTTCAATTAATAGGGTGTTTCCTAACAGTCAATATAATCCATTTCTCAGCTTTGAAAAGTACTATGGCAAATTTGTGGCACCCTGTTCATGGGGTTCAAATTCGAGATCTAAGGGAACAAAGGTATCTTTTTCAGTTTTTTCATATTATGGATATGGAAAGGGTTTTGAAGGGTCACCATGGACTTTCAATAATCACTTATTGGAGCTTTACAAATTGAAAAGGGGGGAAGATCCACTAGAAGTACCATTAATTTTTTCTCCTTTTGAGTACAAAACCACAATGTCCCAATTGGTCTGTTTTCTGAAAATTTAGTAATACAATTGGGTAATTTTATAGGGTTTTTCTAGAATATGATGGATCAATTCTGGGAAAAAAGAATCGCAATTTAATGAGAGTAAGGGTACAGATTGATGTTAGGTGATAAATCGTAATTTATACATATTTTTATCTCATGCTTAGCATATTTTATAGATGATTTCTCCTTAGATTTGGTAAATTCGATGCTCCTAAACCTTTAATTTCATGTTTTATACTTAGATGAGCATAAGAGGGTAAAAGGATCAAGAAACGGGCCAAAAATGGAGAAAACGGGCCAACGTGAGAAATCATCATGGCCTAGAGTTCCTTATACGGGTGGATCACACACCCATGTAGGTTTAACAGGCTCTAACACGGCTTGGACCTCTTCACATGGGTTGACTACACAGTCGTGTCAATTTGGCAGAATCGAAGCACGACTTACATGGGTAGACCACATGCCCGTGTTTATTTAACAACCTTGACCACGGCTTGAAGCAATCGCACACGGGCGTGGCACACGGACGTGTCCCTGTCGAGCCCAAGTATAGTCCTATTCGGAAAAGGCCATTCTTGAGGGCTCTTAGGCATTCTAAAGCCTATTTAAACACTTGAGGAGGCACTTAGAACAGGAACGGAAAGTAGGAAGCAAGGAATTACTCGAAGGAAGCTGATTGATCTATCTTAGAAGCTGGATTCACCATCAAGACTGAAGATCTCCCCTCAATTTCCCTTCAGGAGTTTTGGGTTTTCTTTATGTTTTGCATTCATTATTCTTCTGAGATGTTTTCCTTTACAATTATGAACTAAACCCCCTAAATACCTAAGGGGAATGAAACCTAAGATGAATCTTGTTATTATGTTCTGAATTGTATGATAAATATTTGACTTGTTCTTAATTATGTGTGCTTAATTCTTGTTTTAATATTTTAGGATATTGATTCAAGTTGACGCACTTATTCAGAGGAGCAAAAGTTCCTGTCTAAGAGTAAATTTGTCATAATTAAGCGGAGTTGATTGCACGCCTAGAGATAGGATGACAAGATTTTTCCGGATTAGGGTGAAACCTAATAAGGGAATCCATAGATCGAGTTAATACAACACTAGAGAGTTAATTAGAAAGAGATTTCAATTAATCAACCTAGGGTTAGACGTTGTTAGTCTCTCGAGAGATAATAATATAACTTAGGGATTTCTACGGAACAAGTTGAATGAATAAATCGTCTGATTCAGAGTCAAATAACAAGTGAAGTCTAGGTGGATTGTTCCTTAGGTATTGTCTTAATCAATCTAAATTTCTAAAAAGTATTTTTTCCAAGTTTAGATAAACAAACATCTTAATTTTTAGGCTAAATAATAAAAAAAAGTAATTACTAGTACTCTTGATTCCTTTGGTTCTACAATCCGGCTTGCTAAAGCTATATTACTATCCGACAGGTACACTTACCTTCATCATGATAATAGTTAGTTCAAGAACGATTCATTTATAAATTTTTAAAACCTGTTGCAATTATCACACACATCAAGTTTTTGGCGCTGTTGCCGGGGAACTAAGTCATTAGGAACACTCGATTTTTATTACTTTAGCCATTTTACTTTTATTGCAATTTAAATTTTTATTTTATTTTCTAATTCTTCATTTATTTTCTTCTGATAGGTTTTTCTAGTTTATGACCAGAAGAAAACCGTCAAGACCACTATTTTTTTACGATGAGATCAATCGCACAGTTCGCAGAAACTGAAGAGAAATAAGGCTAAGCCTAAGATACACAAAAGAAGAGCAAAAGGATGATATTCAAACCACAACCGATGAGATGGCTAAAAACCAAGAAAATCCGCTACCTCCTACGATTGCTGCTAATCAGAATCCTGCTTCGTGCACTATGTATAATTATGCTAAACCTTCTTTAACAGAAACTGAATCAAGCATAGTTAGGTTTGTTGTTGCTGTAAATACTTTTGAACTGAAACCTAACACAATTCAAATGATACAGCAATTTGTTCAGTTTGATGGTTTGCAGGACGAAGATCCCAACGCTCATTTGGCGAACTTTTTGGAACTTTGTGATACATTTAAAATCAATGGCGTTTCTGATGATGCCATTCGCCTTCTATTATTCCCTTTTTTCATTGAGGAACAAAGTTAAACAGTGGTTGAACTCGTTACCACGAGGGTTAATCACTACCTGGGAACAAATGATTGAAAAGTTTTCATTAAAATATTTTTCTCCGGCTAAAACGACCAAATTACGTAATGATATCTCTTCTTTTGTACATATGGATTTAGACACACTCTATGATGCATGGGGGAGATAGAAGGACCTTTTGAGAAGATGCCATCACCATGGATTACGACTCTGGCTACAGGTTCAAACGTTCCATAACGGTCTAAATCCTTCGACTAGACAGATGATTGACACAACTACTAGTGGGACTATCAATAATAAGACACCTGAGAATGTTTATGAATTTATAGAAGAAATGTCACTGAATAATTATCAGTGGCAAGTCATGAGGACAAAGCCAACAAAAGTAACTGACGTTTTTAACGTCGATTCAGTCACCATGCTCTCCAATCAGGTAGAATTTTTGAATAAAAAATTGACGGTTTACTTGGTTCTTCACAGATTCACCCAGTAATGCAATGCGAAGCAAGTGGATGTGGATCGAGCAATTAAGAATACCCACCATATGGCCACAACATGGAGAACGAGTAGATAAATTATAAGGGTAATAATCATCGACCTCAAAATAGTCCTTATAGTAATACTTACAATGCAGGCTGGAGGAACCACCCAAATTTCTTATGGGGAGGCCAAGGAAATCAGAGACCACCACTACCTCCAGGCTTTCAACAACCACTTTACCAACAAGAGAAAAAGCTGAACCTTGAGGAGATGCTAACAAAATTTATCTCGGTGTCAGAAACTCGTTTCCAGAATACTGAGACAACACTTAAGAATCAATAAGCATCGTTCCAAGGGCTCGAAACTCAGATAGGCCAGCTCGCTAAATTGATATCTGAACGACCACAAGGTAGCCTGCCGAGTAACACTGAATCTAACCCAATGGAGCAGCTCAATGCAATTACCATTCAAGATGAGGAAGGGCTAGTTACATCTGAACCAGAACCGAGGCAAGAAACTGTGGTAAGTAAAGGTAAATGTGAGGTGGACCACAATGACCAAAAATAGGTAAGTACAGAATACAAACCTCATGTACTATACCTCCAATGTGATAAGGAAAGACCACTCAGATGAATAATTTGGTAAATTCCTTAAACTTTTAAAGAAATTACATATTAACTTATCATCTATTGAAGCCCTTTCGCAGATGCCGAACACAGTCAAATTTTTAAAGGAGCTTTTAGTAAATAAGCGGAAGTTAGATGAGTCGTCGCATGTGGAAATGAATGTAGTTTGCTCAGCCATACTACAGAATAAGCTGGCCAACAAATTAAAAGATCCAAGGATTTTTACGATACCTTGTTTAATTGGTAGCTTAGATATTAATAATGATTTGGCTGATTTAGGGGCTAGCATCAATGTCATGACTTACAAAATTTTTAAGCAACTAGGTCTTGGAAAACCCAAACAAATTAGGATGAGCATTCAATTAGCAGATAAAACTATCAGATTTCCTGGGGGTATTATTGAAGATGTACTCCTTAAAATTGACAAATTTATATTCCTAGTTAATTTCGTTGTTCTAGACATAGAGGAGGATAGTAACGTTCTTTTAATTTTAGGAAGGCCCTTTTTAGCAACTACTAGAATAATTATTGACTTTAGCACAGGTGAACTAACACTTCGTGTAGGAGACGAAACAATCACCCTTCAAGCTCATAATTCGAGTAACACATCGAAAATTAAAGGTGGTTGTATAAATCAAACTATTAAGACTGACCATGTGGTGCAACCTACTTTGTAGGAAACAGGTTCGAAGAACATATATGAGCATGTTGAAGTAACATCAAAGGTTCTATATATGAAGAACGAAGGCTACAGATCGAGGAGCTAGATGAATGGCTGACACATAAACTGAGAACACACCATAAACCAAAACCAAGCCAGGACGAGCTTAATACCTCACCAAATCAACTTAAGATTGGAGACAAAGTACTACTGGACGCAGCAGATCCTCGCATTGCCACTTCTGAACCTAATGGAGAAATTCCTCTCACGGTACTCAGTATTTTCCCATTTGGTACAGTTGAGGTACTCTATCCAAAATTCAGCACTTTTAAAGTAAACAGTACCCGTCTCAAACCTTATGTTGATAAAATTGATAGCAGGGATGAGAAGTGTAAACTCCTCGCACCACCTTGACCATGCAGAAGAGAGGTAAGTCTAGCTTAGACTATAAATAAGTGCTTCTCGGGAGGCAACCCGAGCACTAACAGAGTTGATTTTAGTAAAATTCAATTTTTAACATCTAACCTACTAATTGAGTCTTTGAACACAGGGTTTTCCTATCTATACGGCCAGGCACCAGCCAGGCACACGGACGTGCCTTAAGTCGTGCTCACAACACAAGAAGAGACACGGCCGTGCAATATAGCCGTGTGAAAATAAGGTAAAATTTTTCCTCAACACAGGATGCGATAAGTTGCCACGGCTGTGCGACATGGCCGTGGGCAAAACTGCCAAAACAATACGGGCGTGCGACATGCTTGTGTCTTGAAACCGTGCTTAAAACTGAGAATTTAGCACGGGCATGCGACACACCCGTGACATTCATCCGTGGTGGACACTGTCAAACTAACATGGGCATGGACCCATATACACGGGCGTGGGAGAAGCGAACAAAAAAGGACACGGTCGTGAGACACAGTTGTGTGCACCAATATGCCCAAAGAACACAGGCGTAGATCGAATGTCAGACGCGCTCAAATTTAAAAATCGCAAAACACACAGGCTACAATAAAGGCACACGGGCGTTCCCCACGGCCGTATGCCCCAAAATTTATATAAACCCCTCACTATTCATCATCTCCTTCCCTAAAATCCCTAACCCTAGTTGCTACAACTTCACACGCCCTACCTGTCACGCCCATGCGCCGACCACATTCGACGACCCAAGCTCCTCCCTCTTACGTTTGTTCACTCTTTTCCCTCTATTCCCTTCAATTCTTATACTTATTTCATGATATCTTGTTCTATTTTGGGTCAATAATCATAGTTATAATGATAGAATACTTATGTTTATTGTTAAAGAATTTTGCCATGTTAGTCACATTCCTCCATTTTTTTCTTGTTTCTATAGATTTCATGCTATCAAACCCATATGCATTCATTCACTAAGCATTATTCTCGTAGTCTTATTCATAATAATGACTTGATATATCTATTTGGGTCGTTTTAGTATATTTTTCATCTAGTACGTGAGCCCCATGAAGTATCTCTATTTAAGTTTTAGCATGCATGCTATTGATGGGGAGTAATTTTATTTCGTCTTACCATTGCAGATATCATGTCAAGTCGTGGTAAGAAAACTGCTGTCCCCTCTTCGAAGAAGAGGAAAGTAGCATCATCCTCCTTGGATCCTACCGCAGAGATTAGGCACCCGTTCCTCCAGTTTCTCTTGGGACCCTAGGAAGAACTATTTCAGATATTACAGGCCTGACACCTAGGAGTGGGCCGCTGCATTGACTGGGCCGTACTTAAGCAAATTCAAATGGCTAACGCGGTCAAAGCCCTTTTGTTGACTAATCCATGAGGGCTCTTCTTTGAGATCATCGAGCCGACGCACATCGAGATCACAATAGAACTCTACTCGACCTTCCATCTTTAAGTAGTCATGACAAACATTGATGATCCTGGAACGGTCTAGTTCTGCCTCGGTGGTCTAGTGTGCTAGTTGAGTGTACCGGAGTTCGAAATTGCACTAGGGCTATATAAGGAGGAGTTTATGGACGGCAATGAACTCACCACCCTCCATCGCCATATCCACTACTCTCATTCGAAGTGCTGGAGTTCTTTAGTCCCTGCCTCGGCCACATACGATCCTAGCCACTTCAAGGCATCGGCTCTCCCTCCATCTTTAAGGTACCTACACGCCATCTTGGCCGACACATTGATAGGATAACGAGAGAGTACCGGCGTCATCAAAACACACGATGCCTACTTTTTATGGAGCATGGCAAACGAGCATGTATTCGACCTCACCTATTTCATCGCACTCACCATTCGCCATTAAACGGAGCGACATAGGAGGGGAGTCATCTCTATTGGCCGCTATGTGACTAGACTGGTACGACACTTTAGGCTCCTCGACACAGCAGCACAATCATCCTCCCTCACTCTGATCGGCCAGATGTCTCTACAGAGCATCTCGAGCATGCTACATATGAGGATGATCGAGAAGCGACGTGGAACTAACCCTCCTCAATACCGCCTAGTCCAGTCAACCGAGGAGGACTACCCATAGGACATTTCTGATGATATCCCTCTGCGACACGAGGACCCACCATCTCAGCCACTACCCATCCATTGTTCAGTTCATGCGGTGGCTTCATACTCTGACATCTCAAATTGGATTGCTAAGTTCTAGAGGTGAAAGTCCAACATCTAGTACATTCCTTTTCAGATCATTATCCTCTTTTAATTAACATAAGAATGATTGAAGAACGGCTGCAGAACAATACTTTCAAATTTAAAGCTTGGTGGTTATTGGAACATTCTTTCTTAGACCAAGCTAAAATTTTGTGGGAGAATTCAACTGTGGAGTTGCTGCAAAAGCTGGAAAATTTAAAAAAAGGACTGAAACAATAGGCTGGGCAAATTCAAGTTAATAGGAAGAAAAGAAAACAGTTCCTAATGGAAAAATTATCTGAATTATCTGAAGCTAAACGAGATGACAGAAATTTAGCTGAGCTGATTGATACAAAAATTGATTTAAATTTTGAGATTGAAAAGGATGAATGCTATTGGGAATAGAGGGCTAGGCTGAAATGGTTAAAATTTAGCGATAAAAACACAACATTTTTTCACAATCAAGCAACGCAACGCTGGAGGACAAATTTTATTCATAAGTTGCAAAATGAAGACGGAAGAGAAATATAGTGCTTATTCCAAAAATTACCAGCCCTTTAAATATGACACAATTTAGGCCGATTAGCCTATGCAATGTGCTTTATAAAATTCTGGCAAAGGTTATAGCAAATAGATTTCGGGGAGTAATTGAAAAATACATTGATGGAGCGCAGAGTGCCTTTGTGCCATGACGATTAATATCAGATAATGTGTTGTTAGCCTATGAAATACTGCATATACTTAAACAAAAGAAATTGGGAAAGAAAGGGTTTATGGCACTAAAACTCAATATGAGTAAATAGAGTCGAATGGAATTTTTTAAAGGAGATAATGGTACGAATGGGTTTGCTAAAAAATAGGTAGCTGCTCTCATGAAATATGTAACAACTGTCTCTTATTCAGTGGTCATCAATGGGCATATTGGAGAACATTTTCTACTAACCAAAGGACTTTGACAAGGTGATCCTTTAAGTCCGTTCTTATTTCTTTTATGTGGGGAGGGTCTATCAAGCTTAATGAGACTAACAATGAATGGAGGCTTTTTCAAAGGCGTCAAGATAAGAAGGAGTGCCCTACAAGTATCCCACCTTTTATTTACTGATGATTGCATTTTATTTGGGGAGGCAACAGGCAGGGGAGCTAATTTGTTTAAGGACATCTTACATGAGTACAGATCTTGTTCAGGTTAATGTGTAAATTTTGATAAATCAATAGTATTTTTTTGTAAAAACACATCAGAGGAGGATAGACGGTTGATTGTCAATTTATTGGAGGTCCACAATTCAAATGAGCCAGAGCATTATCTAGGGCTGTCGAATATGGTTGGTCGGAAAAAGAAGGAATCTTTCCAAAATTTAAAGGACCAAATCAAAAAGTGTAGTAATAACTGGAGTAATATATTTTTATCTCAAGAAGGAAAAGAAGTTTTTATCAAAGCCATTCTTCAGGCTATACCAGCTTACACGATGGCTTGTTTCTTATTAGCCAAAGCTCTATGCGATGAGCTCGAAAGTATCGTTGCAAAGGTCTGGTGGCAGAAGGGACATGGAAAAAGAGGAATTCATTGGTGCACTTGGAAAAATCTTTGTTTTTTTAAAAGAAAATGGTGGTTTAGGTTTTCAAAATTTTAGCCAATTTAATATTGCATTGTTAGCCAAACAAGGTTGGCGTCTAATTAACTATCCAAATTCTTTATTGGCCAGAGTTTTAAAAGAAAAATACTATCCACAATCAAGTTTTATAAATACAGAGTTGGGAAATTTACCTTCACTCACCTAGAAGAGTATTTGGGCAGCTAAGGGCCTCTCCAAAATGGGTTGTGCTGAATAGTGGGTAGAGGGGATAAAATTTCAATCTGGAATGATAGTTGGATTCAGGGGATCGAGAAACTTGAAGGGCAAAACAGATCAAACAATGAGGAGTTAAAATTAGTTTCGGATCTTATTAATATTCCGAACAAAAAATGAAGAACAGATTTGATTAATAATACCTTTCAAGTGGATATTGCTCAGAAAATCATGCAAACCCTCTTGCAGAGATAGACCACAAATATTTTTAAGTCTGGAAAGGAGAACTGTCTGGCGAATACTCAGTACGTAGTGCCTACAAACTATTACAAGATACTTTTACGGATCCTAGTAATTATTTAATACAAGCCAAAATCAAATATTTTTACAGAAAATTTTGGACCCTACAGCTACCCTCAAAAATCTCAATCACTATTTGGCAAATTTCCTGGGATTTCATTCCTAATCTAGCTAATCTCAGGTACAAAAGAGTTCTTTCAAACGATAGATGTCCCCAATACTGCTCCTGGGCCAAAGACAGTCTCCACATCTTTCGTTAATGCCCTATATCAACAATCAAAGTTTGGCAAATTTTACATCTTTCTTGGGTCATTAATAATATGAGTCAAAATATATGGGAGTGGTTAGCTTGGGTTTTCAAGAAAGGTATTGATGAACAATGTCAACTTTTTTGTTATGCTAGTGGTTAATCTAGCTTTCCAAGAATCAGTTTATTCATAAGATGAAAAGCACAACAGGAAAAGATCTAGCACAAAAAGTATAGAGGTATATGGAGGAATATGAAGGAGTGAGAGCAATGAAGATTCCTTTAAATACCGTCAAAAGCCACAGAAATCAGGAAGACATACCTAGAATGATGATTCAGTTTGATGCAGCATTTGATAATAGAAACTTCAAGTCAGCAACGGGTCTGGTTGTTTGGGGCTTGATGGGTGAACTACTGGTCTCAAAGTCGACTCTTCGCAACAACATTTCCTCCTCATTTGCAGTAGAAGCATATGCATGTTTTGAAGCCATAAATTTAAGGACCTCATTAGGTATGCAATCAGTTAAAATCATGGGGGATTCCAGAACAATAATCAAAAAGTGTCAAACGACATCAACAGATGAATCAGTGATCGGAGCGATTATCAGAGATATTCAAAATATGAAAACTTGTTTTCAAGAAATTAACTTTCAGCATATTCACAGATTAGGAAAATTGAAAGCTCATAGAATCGCAAAGAACACGCTTGAAAGAGAAGATATTACGTACCTGTTGAGAGAAGGGTTGAATAGCCAAGCTTTCATTTCGAAAGGGCGATGGTCACGATGCCCAGACTGAAGGAACACTTTGAGAAAAATGAGTTCAAAATTAGATAGCAAATAATGTTTATATCCTTTGGAAATCGCTATCGTCAAAACGGATGGGATTTTGAAATGAAAAGACGAGTAACTTAATGAAATCCAGCCGTTTGAGTTGACTGGGTTAGATAAGTAGGTTTCCTATTTTTTTCAGTCTCATTTATTGCTTTTCGTTTTCTTCAAGTTATGGTTTCTTTAATGTTTTTTTTAGGAGGCTTCCACTATTAAAATGTATAGTGAGGCTAGTTCTATTTTTTGTTTTTGATGTAGTATGCTTGAGTCCAATTGGTTTGTTGGGCCTCATTTATTTTTTATCTTCAAATAAAATACCCAATAAATTTAATTTCAACAAAAAAAACTACATTATTCCTCTTTATTGTATGATAATTAAATAATTAAGCATATAGTATATTTCATTTAAAAAAATAAAATTATCCAATTTAACTATAAATTTATGTATTCCCTTTATTTTAATGTTTTAATTTTTTTTCTCATTATTCCCTACATTTGCGGAGTTTAGTTTAATGAGTAAATTCGCTATCTTTACTAATATAACAATCTCACTTTTGTATCTTGAAGACCTAAATCACTCAGATCTAAGTTTCCCCCTTAAGAACTTAGGCTATAAACACAAGCTATTTACTTTCAAATACACTCACAAATGTGTTCTTCAATGAACAATAAAAGCACTCTCAATACTTAGTTCATAAACCTATACAAGTTTCTTAATATATAGATGTTCTCGAGACTTACTAACATATTATAGATCAATTACAGTCTAATCCCTTAAAAGAAACAACTATAAGATATCTAAATACAATATCTAATAAATACCAATGGAAAGAGGACTATCGGAGATTCGTTATTCAATGTTATCTCCATCTGTTCTCCACAATCCAAGGGATCTAATTGTTTGGTCTAATTCGATCCAATCTTCAATAAAAGTTGCTTTAAATGAATTGGTCTTCAAAGTTAGGCTTACATACATCCAAAATATCATTGTCATTCAAAGCTCAAAGATTTAGTTTCAATAAATTGTCAACTTCAAATTTGGCAAGTATTTGTCTGTTATGGTGTTGATGAAAGTGGCTTCTACCCAGCCACTTCAAAAACTTGCCTCAACAATCTCTCTCTTATGAAATTTTTTTAACAAAACCAAACAAGCCACAAAGTTGATCAACAAAATAACTCCACCTCAATACAATCCTCAATCCAACATACCCAACTTAAAGCATAATTAAGCATATTAACCATCAATACTTTGTCTAGAATTTGCATCGATATGCAAAATACTGTAAGGTGTGGATAAGTAAATATGCACCAGAGTAAAATTATCCAACCAATTGATAATATTCAAACTTTTCAATTTTACAAAAATATAAATGCACTAGAAATAACCAAAATAATAGTAAAAACTCAGAAGCAGTGAAGCAATAGTAAGTCCTGTTTCCTTCACTATCTCTACTCCTCCCTTTTGTTCAAAATATGTGCCAAACTCTTACTTTCAAATTCATAACATACAAAATATTCATTTCATTATCTCATTTCTTTCTCGAATCTATTGATTCGTTTCATTTCCATATCGACTTTCAAGGCTCATGTTTTCTGGTTCGTATAATCTTTTGCATGCTATTATTTGTCACATTTCACATATATGTTTATGATATACCAATTCCAATCAACATTTCATATCAACTATCATTTAGCAAGTTCATGTCTTATAACCTCTATTAATCGGACTGCGATTTAATACAGATAAACGAATCATCCAACCATCACACCAATTTGGCACCCCTTGCCTCATCGGTACGTTCAAAGTAAAAATTGTACATTGTGCCTTATCTGTATAATCAAAGCAATATGTGTTCCATTTTGGATCTGGTGCTCTAAGTGTAGTATTTTTGTCAATATACACTTGTACTTTTTTTGAACAAATTGAATTTATTGATTACATTAATATACTTTGTATAATTTTCCTCACATGATTTTTGCATGCAAAGAAAAATAAAAGCAAATGTTGCTCATTGGTTATCTATTTTTTTAGCTAATACTGAGCAGTATTACGTGGTCGGATCATAATACTAAAAGACAGCTTGTATTAGTAAACGAACTGAAACATGTCCTTAGTCCAATCAGAAATTAGCAAACCAATTAAAGACTAATATGGCGTCTATCAAGTCCAATTAAGGAGATACCTTTTCTTGGACACCGGAGTACCGAAGTAGATAACTCCCAGAAGATAGAGACATAGATATGACTGACTGGACTGACAGTCCATCAGACAAAACCCAAGCAAAATAGATCGTGAATCCGTTTATGGATTTATTCACTTCTAACATTCATAGTGTGACATACTTAAATCATGAGAGGATAACGAACTATGTATACATGACTCTTATATTTTGATGTAAGTAAAAGCTTGAGTTCAAATAGGTAAGGAATCAAAAACTGGTGTGTTGGGTGTAGAATTTCTGTAGTATGTAGCACCATTCACAACAATAGAATTCATAACCCAAAATATGGGTAAATGATATCCTCTCATTGGCATTACATGGTTGATGAAAAGTAAACGTGGCCACAGGTCATCCATCTTTGTGATGGATGACTTGATCACTATTTGATAGTGATTGACTTTTCATGAAGGAAGATGTAATAGTTACCATGAGATAAAATAGGATCATATTGGGAGAATGGATATTATCCCAAAGAGATCAAGGATATCCTATAAGGGTAACACATTTATGACAAGTTTATTAGACAAGCACTTAGTAGTTGCTTTCGTAATGGTATGTAGTTGGGGAAAACTCAGTCACGACACTATAGTGGAATGACTTCGTGACTAAATGAGTTTATAATTAATAGGCGAAAATCTGGAACTTATTATAAATCATTTGAGCCTCAACTTCATATGTCCAATTAGTCCTTTCGCTAACTCGTTGAAACCAGAAATGAATTACGTGTTTGAATGGAAATGAACAAAATGAATAGAAAATGAGAAATGGGAAACATTCAATAATGATTATGGTTTTCCCCGAAATGGAGAAATGGAATCATTTGGAAATGAATGTAGGTTTCCAAAAATGGAAATGAAAATGAAAATGAAAATGGAAACTTGCAATCCAATATAGGATGACTTAAAAAATGATGGAAGAATGAGTTTACGGTTTTGGATTGTTTTAAAGCCCAAAAATGAAAATAAATCATTCGGTCATAGTGAACATGTTGAGTTGTAACATATTAAACGAAATTTCTCGCAATTTTATCGAGGGTAAAATTGTCAAAATTTTATTAGGGTAAAATTGGGGTAAGAAAATTATTTAATATGTAAATATTAAAATTTATTTTGAGAAATAGAAAAACTAAATCGGGTTGGATCATATTACGAAGTATTGGGTCAAAAAAGGCATAAGAAGTACTCATAATCGGACCCAATGTATGAAAGGCCCAAAACCCCTCATATAACATAAAAGGAGCGGCAACCCTAGTAGAAATACAATGGTGAGTCGTTCACCCCTTTCCTACTCTAAGTAGGATGTTGTTTTTCTAATTAAAATAATCATCTACAACTCTAAAAGGGTTCTGCTTTCTCTTATAAACAGGTAGAGCAATTAACACAACTTTTGAGAGATTGTTATTCTATCAAAAAATAGAGAGAATCTATTCTCAACTTATAAACATATTTTTTAGAATAATAATTTTACCGGTTTCTATTAAAGAAAAGAGAATTTTCTTTTTCACCCCAAAAGGAAAACTTTTTCTAGTTATGTGTTTTGATTCAATTGGTTCGAGCCCACACTCGAAGCAAATCGTGGTATAAGAATAGCGAAAAAGATCATTTGGTTGAAATCCGGAAAACATCAAGAATTTGCTTATCCAAAAACATAGGTATGAATTCGATTAAGGTTTATTACTACAAATATCACAAACCGGGTCGATTTTCAAAATTTTAATTTTTCGCTATGAAAGAAAATCAATTTTAAACTGGATTTTTTCCTTTACTCCACACATATGAGCTCTATGCCTCATCAGTAAAAACTGAAGTATAAACCCATACACAAATCTAATCATATGGCATGCCACCTATAACCAACTCTGTCTACACAGTTAATAGGGTAACCAATGAATTGAATACATATATGTTCGTATTCATAACTCATAATTCATATCATGCTTGTTTATGCTATGTTCAATTCAATTCCTGGCATTCTATGTCATCATATGCCAATCAAATCATGAGACAAGAAAATACTTACCTCAAATAACCAATTTGTAACATATCATGTATATGCATATGTTGAACTCAAATCATAAAAGTACAAATCGTAGTTTTCGTTACTTGTCTATGACTTTCGCTTTTCTTTTCTCTCAAGATGGCTCAGTATGGTCTTTAGCTATGTTAGATATTCTATTATAAAAACAATATCAGTTCACACTCAAATCACATTAAAACACAATATCTACATATTTTTCATTTTATTCCTTATATCTGGGATACTCATATTTTTCAATATCTAACATCAAATCAAAATTTGATTTCACATCCTTCCATTAGGGATTTTATACTTTCTATCCATAGCATAATTTCATGATAGTTTTCAGTTTATTCAATTTAGTCCCTAATGTCACAAAGTTATCTAACAAGTTTAACTTATTTTCCAATTTAGTCCTTATCATAAACTAAGCTTACTAACTAACAATTTCTTCAAATCAAGCTCAAGATCATCAATTTCACTTTAATGAAAACTTACTAAATATCTAACGGTTGAAGAAATTGATACATGGGCTAGCTAAATCAAGCTTCCATGATCATGAATCTATAAAAACTTTAAGGAAATAGCTTTGTTACCTTGAACAATTCAATGGCCAAATGTTTGGTTAATAGCTTGAAGTTTCTTTCTTTTTTCTAATGGTGGGACAGTTGGAAACTTAAGGAAGATGATTATATGTTGTCATCTCTACTTACATTAGTTTATGTATATATATGCACTTAGATTAACTTATAATTTAACTTAATTAATTCTTAATCTTAACAATTTAAATATACTTAATCCACTAATTAACTTACTAATTAAAAATGAGTGAATTTCCATGAAATTCCACTAACTCAATTCAATTTAACGGTTAAAAATCATTTTGGTCCTTTGGATAATTGCTAACTAGGTCTCAAGCATTTTCTAAATTAAAACTCAATAGCAATTGGAGTTTTACAATTTAGCCCCTGAGCTTTAATTAATGATTTTCTCGGTTAAATTACTTAACCAATCTTTAATATATTTCTACACTAACTCTATTCATCTTCCTATTTTATTCTTATGAGAGTCCCTGAGCTTTAATTAACAATTTTCCCTGTTAAATTACTTAATCAATCTTTAATATATTTTTAAATTAACTCTATTAATCTTCCTATTTTATTCTTACAAGCTCGATTTATGAAAAGGGGGTTTTGAAACCACATTTTTCAACTCCAGCAAAACTTGGGTCATTACATAGTACATGGATCAAACTAATAAAAAATTATACAAATATTAAAGTGGTAATTTAGCTACATTGCATGAGCCAAAAGAAATATTAAGCTACTTTGGGTAAAAATACAATAGAGGCCCTTGTACTAGTTTTTAGATTGCATTTTTCTCCCTCTACTAAAAAATGAGCAAATTAGTCTCTGTATATTAAATCAAAGGGCAAATTGGCCCTTTCTGTTAAAAAATTGATTCATTTCAACTATTAAAAAATTGGCATGGCTGGTAGAATAACCAAATAATGACACATGTCGTGCCACGTGTACCTCATGTTGATGCACATTAACCATTTTTTAATAGTAGAAATGGATACAATTTTTAACAGAAAGACCAATTTACTCTTTGATTTAGCGTATAAAAACTAATTTACCTATTTTTAAAGTAAAAGGGAAAAAAATAATCTAACACCTACTAAAAGGGCCTCTATAATACTTTTACCGCCTTACTTTGAATTATTATAAAAATAAAAATCTTCAATAGAAATCTTTTCTGATTTCCTTCCTTAATAATAGCTTTTATGAATACGTAATTAAATAAAATGGTACAATAATTAACAATATTTCTAAATTAAAATCAATCAAAGACTAATGCTTTCATTTAAATAAACATTATTTTCTCATTTATTGCTAAAATAACCTAATTTTCCGTGGAGGATCAATACAATAATTTGACGTACCCAATTGTAAACCTTGTTTTTTTCTTTAACTACCAAATTGCTAAAAAATATAAAGTTGGAGGACCGATTTACATAATAAACCCTAAGTTACATACCATATCCTTAAACTCTTTCATCCAACCCTAACAAAAAATATGCTAAGTTCAGGGCCGGAATTACCATCAGGATTCATCATGTAATAAGTTTCCGAATCTCTAGAATTAACGACTCTTTCGAAATGTGCGCGCATGTAAGTCAGCTCGCCGTCAGGATTCTCCGTCGCTTCGGCCGGTATAACCCCGGCGCCCATTGAAATGGGATGCAACGTTTGCATCACCATCAAATCTTCATCTGTCGGATCTCTCTTTACACCATAGCCTGATTTTTTACCATTGCAATATAATGTCCATATTGGCTCTTCAAGGATCTTGATCTTCTCCGATGGACGCTTTTCGCACTCGAGAGCGATCCTTACGAGTCCTAATCCCATATCTTGGAGGAGTTTCCCTGTATTTATTGCGAGCTCAAGGATTAAGATAGGGAGGCATTTCGAGTTTTCTTGGATGGCGAGGTTAACCCTTGCTTTACGGTACCCAAATAGAGTTCCGGTCATCCGTGTACCTCCGTGGATATGGCTGTCGTGTCCGTAAAGATTGATTGGGATTTTGCACACAGGCGTTATGATCGGAAATGACCTGAAAACGGAACGAAAACGCCTAAACATCTTGGAGGATTTCGAAGATCCTTTCTTGTTTGATGGTTGTTGAAGAGAAACTGGTGGTCGAGATTCCGACCGAGGACTCACCGGAGAAGTTGTGGTAGATGTATCATTGCAAGGTGATATTTCGGAAGTACTGTTTTGAGCTGCCATGGATGGTGGAAGGAGAGCGCTGTGTGATGATTGGAGTTACGAGTGGAGCATATATATAGTTGCAAGTGTATGGCATGCACGTTCTTCAACTTCACTTAATGGGAACTTATTTAAATTATTGTTGCTATTATTTTAAGTAAATTAATACTGACTTATGGTTAGGGTTTTTAGTTTAGTTAACTAAAAAATAGTTTTTTTTTTTACTTATTTTTGCAACCACTTAAAAAGTGTTAAAGCTTGACTATATCCATCCATAGTTGTAAATCATTTAGCTCCAACAATATTTTCTTAACATTTAATTTAATTATTAAATATTATCGATAATAAATTACCAATAAAAACGATGCATTTAATTCATTTTAACTTTTCATATAATTATTCTATACACTGTTAATGAATCTTAAAAGGTTTTATAATTATTCTATACATTTGTTAGTGAATTTTAAAAGTTTTCATATAATTATTATATATATTGTTAGCGGAATAAAATGAATTCTACAAACAAATTTAAGATATTGTTACATCAATTTTTTTAATTTTTTATTTTATTTATAAAACATATGGTAATATCTTAAACTCATTCTTGTATAACCTATACATTATATATTTTATTAGAGGTGGGAGTTGTTTGAATACGAGTCTTGATATTCATGTTGGATCTCAAACTTAATGTCAACAAAAAATTTAAGCAGTTTAAGGCTTAATTTGGATGGGCGGTATGCTTACCTCTGATGAGGATAAAAACAATAGTAGCGGTGAGATTAGAAACAATAGTGAGATGTGTGTTTGTATTCAAACGCAGTTACAGTGGTGAGATGAGCGGTGTGATGTAGTGATGAGATTAGAAACAACGACGAGATATGTGTTTGGATTCAAACGCAGCTGTAGTGGTGAGATGAGAAAGTAAAATGACTATTAATGACATTACATCAAAACTTATTTTGAAATATTTTATTTTATAAAATTATTAAAAATATGTGAAATTGTAATTTTATTTAATAAAGCAATATATATAACAATATTTTTATAAATATTTTAATTAAATGTTTTATCATCATTTAAAATTATTTATTATATTGTTAAATGATAAATTAATATGATTTGATGATAAATTATTTTTACAGGAATTATTTTTAATGATAATTTATTTAAAATGATTTGATATTAAATAATAATTAATATTATATTTATATAAAAAATAGTTTAATTAAAATAACAACTACAATTAGGGAAAAAGAAGTTGAAAGGGTAAAATAGAAATTACCCCATTCCACTGGAGATTTGTATTTCCACGGATGGCCTTATCCCCCAAACAAAAATTGAGAATTGGTGAGGTGTGTTCTTTCTACTGTTGGTCTTTCAAACAGCCTCACCAGTGAGGTATGGTGAGATTAAAGGTAAATTCTTCTACAAAAGCCAACCCACTAAGAGACCCATACTCAAGAACTCCGGAAGGCATTGGTAATTAGTTGGCCGAAATATACATTCTATCCAAACAAAAGCTTAACAAAGGACAAACTTGATAAAACTTAATAAATTTATTTAAATTTTCATTTAATTCAAAAAAATTCAACCATACTTAATTTAAATCTTAAATAAAAAATAACGTATTCAATTATACTTAAACTTTTCTCTTAATTATCTATACTATATATAAAGTAATTGATTAAGCTCGTATCACAAGTTAACTCGACATCAACTCATTGTGAAATTACTAAAATTTTTACTTTAAAGGGTAATTAATATTATTATAAAAGTATTTTCATCTTTTTCACACTTTTATATAAGCTTAAAAATAACTAAAAATATTATTTGGGAATCAAACACAAGACCAATAAATTCAGTATAAAAATCTAGTTATATTATTTATAAAATATTATTTATTTTAAATTTATAAAAAAAACCACATTTATTCACTTGCAACACAGGTAAAAATGAAATCTAGTTATATAACTTAATTTGCATATAAAATGGGATTTAAGAATTTTCATAATTGAATTGGTCTGTGGTTGACCCGAGATACCAACTCCATAAAACATTTGTTGAATATATTATTAGTGGTTGTCTTTAACTCGACATATATTTCTATTTTTTCTCCACAAAATATAACATTTTAATTTTAATTTTTAAATATAAATTAAAAGCATGTGATAGTGTTTTTTTTCCATTCCCATAACTTAAAAACTTCAATGCTTATATATGAAATAATTATAAATTAAAATATATATAATTTCCATTTTCTTTGAAAAATAATACTACTCTCCATTTCTCCAACGTGCTTAGAAGTATATCTTTTAATAAAACAGATTCTGAGTAATTTCTTGATCTTTGATTGGAAGGATTCCAGCCGTCCATTACTCAGATCTTTTTTTGTGTTTATTCTAGAATGATGGTCAACGTAATCAACGACTTTGAACAAGTCTTACATATTTCACACTTTATTATACTATATCACAGTAGACTTTTACTAAAGTATATGTTTTTTAAATAAAAAAAAAACCTTAACATTGTACCATATATTATATAAATAAGTACGAGTTTGGAGAAAATTTTAATTAATAAAATATTTTTATTTTTATTATATTATTAAATTTATATTTGAAAATTATTATAATATAATTTATAAATATTAATTAAAAAATTACACTAATTTTAAAATAGAGTTATTAGTTAAATTACAATTACAATTACAATTTTAGTTAAATTTTTTGACCTAAAATAGAAGTTGTGCAATTATAAACATGAAATTTTGATTAGATTCAATTTTTGTAAATTATTAACACAATTATTGATATAATATCATTTTATGTTTATATATTTCATACATAAATAAGTATATTTAACCAATATAAAAATAAAGTAATGTATTTATTTCTTTAAATGTGTATGATTAAATTAAAATTAAAGTTCCAAGTATACATTTGAACCATAATTAGAGTTTCATGTGTATAATTGCACCAAATTAAAGTTCATGTATACAATCGCACATTAAATCAAAATTCATGTATAATTTTTGGGATTTATCTCTTTTATTTAAAACAAGTTGTGCTAATTTTATTAATGTGGAAATAGAGTTATTACTTAAATACAATTTTAAGCCTCTTAATTATCACTTAATGAATGTTAGATTTAATTAAGTTAATTATTTATTATTTTGATTAATTACATAAAGTAAAATTATATTGTATGTTGAACAAGTTAAAATGCTTTAATTATAATTTGAAAATTTTATATTATAACAATTGAATTTATAAATTAATATATTTTAATTACATTCCATAACTCATATAAGAAATATTATTTTATGTTAATTGTTGTAGTTAAAATTATAATAGTTTGAAAATTAATTAAGTAAAAGTACATGCAACACATGTGACATTAAAATCTAGCCTATAATATATTTATATATATATATAAGCAAAAGTTCGGAAAACTTTTGATCAGAGAAGAATACTATTTATTTTTCATCATATTACTAAATTAACTTTAAAAATAATTATAGTTTAATTTAAAATTATTAGTTTAAAAAATATGCTAATTTTAAGATAAAATTATTACTTGGATAGAACCTAATAATAAAATATAGAAAAATGTGTGATACTTATAATTATAATTTAATTTATAATTATTAGTTAAAAATTTGAGGTAAAAAGTTGTCTTAATTTTATTTTTTAATTATGTTTATTGATGTAAAATTTAAGTTTAGCTTTATAAATTGCATCTTAATTATCGGTTAATTAATATTACAAATTATATGCCAATTAAAATTTAAGTTTAGCTTTATAAATAGCATTCGGTAATTAAGCATATTTAATCAAGTATCATCTAAGAAAAATTATTGGTAAAAAATAGAAATTTTTAGCATTACTAAGTTAGAACTATAAAAAAGAATGAAAAATTAAAGCTGTGATTCTTCGAAGAGGCAATATTGAATTATAGTCGAACAACAATGGCATCAGAGAGTGGTTGAAGATTATATTAATTGATGATGGTGTAATATGATATTCTGATAAATATTTTAATTTTTATATTATGTGAAACAAGCGCTCTTAAAACCGTTTATTTTTTTCTTTTTATCTATTTGTTATTTGTTTGGTGCAAGTGAAAAATGTTTTGTAGATTATTTTTTGAAAAGAAAGTTAAATTTCAACAATTTTTTATCATTATTATTAAATATGTTTATTAATTTAGTTCAATTATCTTTTCTATTTATCATGAACTATTATTATTATTATTGCTGCATGTTACTTTACCTATTTTTATTTTATTTTTCAAATTAAGATTATAGTTTACTTTGTTATATAGTTCCAAATTTGTTATTATTTAAAAACTAAGAAAAATTATCGTTATAAATTATAGGCAAAAATAATTAAAAATACGTTATTTAAAAACTAATTAAAAATTAGACCCGTAAATTTACATGCAACACATGTAACATTAGAAACTAGTATGTATAAAAGCACGAGTTTGAAAAACTTATAAATTGACGAGAATACCCTTTATTGTTAATTATATTACTAAATTGACATTAGAATAATAATTTATTTATACTATTATGTGATAATAATAAAATAATATTAATTAAATATTAATTAATATTATATTAATGTGAAATTAATTAATTTGGTCATTTCTTTTAAAAGTTATACTTAAACATAACATAAGATATTATTAATTAATAAAATTATAAAATTATAAAATAATTTAATATATGCAACATTCAAAAATTCTCAAATAGACACGTGGCACTATTCCTAGAATGATATATGGTGAATGTTTGAGGAAATTTGAAATTTCTCTAGATAAAAGGATTCTTGTTATAATAAAATGATTTTGGATATGATAATTAATGGAAATAATTTTAAAAGTGAAATTGTGATAAGAGGACTAAATTACAAATTTTGAAAAGTTTAAGAACTAAAATGTAAATTTGGCCAAAAGGAAAATAAGAGTTTTATTGTCTATTTGTCATGAGAATAAATTGGAAAATAAATTGGTATGGTGAAAATCAATTTTAGGACTAAATTGGAAGGATTGAGAAGTACAAGGATTAAATTATAAATTTTCTAATTTTTCCAAAAGGAAAAATATGTAATTTTACCATATATTGATTTATATTAAAGATTATCAATGAATTATTAGATATGAGATTAATAATTGCCTATTATTAAGAACAAATTGTACAATGAGTTAAAATGGGCAAAAAGGTAATTAAGAAGTCATATGTATGTCCTGTTATGTTATAATATGCACACATCCAGTTATTTGTTATGTAGTTGGATTGTTTAGTTGATATCAGGTGAATCCCAATCTAAGACATTGGCAAGCAGTTGAGCATAAACTCAAGTACTTACGGAGAATGAATGATTATGTGCTTATATATTCTAGAGAAGATTTCACTCCTATTAGTTATACAAATTTTGAATTCCAAACATGTTGGGATTTAAGGAAATTGACATCAATTTGTGTTTTTTTGTCCTAGGAAGTAGAGCCAAAGTGTGGAGAAGTGTTAAGTAAGGTTGTACTGTTAACTTCACTATGGAGGCCAAATATGTGTTAGCTTTTGAGGTAAGAAAATAAGCAACATGGCTACGGAAGTTCCTTACAAATCTCGAAGTCGTTCCTGGTGTGGAAAAAAATGCTACACTATATTGTGACAACAGTGCAACAATAATTAACGCCAAAGAAACCAGAAAACACAAGCAAACAAAACACATTGATAGAAAATATCACATCATATGAGAGGCGATAGTAGATAAGATAGTGGATATAGTCAAAGTTATATCAAAGGACAACCTTGCGATTCTGTTTACTAAGACTTTGGTGGTTAGAAGTTTGAGAAATATGTAGAGGAATGGAAATGCAAAATATGACTTATCTACTCCACTAGGGTAAGTGGGAGATTATCGGAGTCTAGTGCCCTTAGTGTAGTGATATCGTCTTTGTACTTTATGTACTTGTAATATTTCAAACAAATTGGTTTATATAAATTCCATCTTTATCATTAAAATCTTTTGTATAAATGTCCTCGAAAGGTTTTTGTATGCAAAACAAAATCAAATCAAATCAAATATTAGATCATTGATTATCTAACGTTAACTAATACTAAGTTGCATTATGTGGTCGAATCATAATGCGAGAAGACAACTTGTATTAGTAGATAATATAAATGAGTTTGTAGGCTAATTGAAATTGAGCAAGTTGATTGAATGACTATTATGTCGTTTATTAAAGTCTAATTGGTAAGATGCCTTGTTTTGGGTATTAGAGTGGATGACTCATAGAAGATAAATACCTAGATAGATAAATACCTAGATGTGATTGATTGGACTGACAACACATCAAACAAGACCCAAGTAAAATAAATCCAAGATCTATTTATGGATTTATTTACTTGTGACGTTCTTAGTGTGGCTTAACTCAATCTTGAGTAAGTGATGGACTATATGTGTGTGACTCGTATACTTTGATGTATTGATAGCCTGAGTTCAATTGGTAATGGAGCCGAAAGCTAGTACGTTGGGTATACGACTTTTGCATGGCATAACTTCACTTACAATAATGGAATTCATAACCCTATAAAGGGTAAGATATCATCTCATTTTCATTACATGATAGATGGAAAAGTAACGTGGTCATGGGTCATTTGTCTTAAGACAAATGATTTAATTACTATATGTTAGCAATTTACTTTTTCATGAAGGAAGATTTAATAGTTACCATGAGATAAAATAGGATCATATTGGGAAAATAAATTTATCCCAAAGAGATTAAAGATGTTCTATGAGGGTAACACACATACGACAATGTCATTGGAAGAACAATTAGTAACTTGTGTAATGGTATATAATAGTAAGGGCTCAGTTATGATACTTTAGTGGAATAACTTTATGACTAAATAATGTTGTAATTAATAGACGAAAAGTCGAAACTTAATTACAAATTATTTGAGCCCTAATTATATATGTCCAAATCGATCACTCCACTAGCTCGGTATAACCTTGAAGGTTTACAATAAAATTGATGATATGAAAAATATGAAATGACGAATTAGAGAAATAGGTCGCATGTATCACTATTCGCATTGAATGCATTTTCTTGCTATAAACAAGAGATGACTCGGGAATTAATTAATGTATTCGAATTATTATTTAATTAATTTACAATTAAACAATTGAAATTCGAAGTGGAAATTAAATTAATTAAGTCATCATAATCTCATGAGAACAAGTTAATTAAATTGACATGCTCATAGATTCTAGTATGAGAAAATTATTATGACTTTAATGGGATTAGAATTGAGTTGAGAAAATAATTTAATTAGTCTAGTTAATTAATTTAATTAATTAAATGAATTAATATTTTGGGCATAAGAAATATATTTATTGAGTTGGATAAATTATTTGTGTTTACATGATAAGTCCCGTCTAAGCCAAATTTAAAAGCAAAGGGTGAAACTCTAATCCTAGAAAGGGTGTGTCGCCGCCCCTTACATGTACACTCTTTGTGTGAGTCATGTACTCATGTTTCTTATTAAAATAGTATTATTTGGTTATACCTTTTTTATTGCGACTCTTGTTTTTTTTTTTTATAAATAGGGATTAATAGCTAGGTCAAAAAACACGCTTCTCTACATCGAAATTATGTCAAAATATAATTTCAAAACAAGTTCTATCTTTTGATAGAATTTGTCTTTTGTTTATAGCTTTGAAAGTTTCACAAAGTTTTCGTTGATTTGCGAATAGAGATCACACTCTAACAAACCGAAGTTAAGATTAGTAGAAAAGATAAAAGTTGTTGAAATTTGAGAACGATTGAGTCTACCTAATCTAAAAGCATAGGTATAATTCGGGAAAAATAAATTATTACTATAAATATCACAACAGGTTGGTTTCAAAGAAAATTTTAAAATTTCATTATGCTTATTTTCACTATTTTCAAATTGATTTTCCAACAAATCATCACAACTAGTTGGTTTCAATGAAAAATTTAAAATTTCTTTCTGATTATTTTCACTCTTTTCAAACCGATTTTCTAACATAGGCAACTTTGCAGAAATACCAATCTAAAAATTTAATGAGAATTGAACCGAAATTGCGAGGGTGTTAGAGATAAACTTGGTTCAAGAAGAACTGTTCTAGCATACAAAAATCTAGACACAGCTAGATTATTGGAGGTAATAGGAATACCTAGTATTTTCATAGTCGTGTCCCTTCCCGGCATCAACACAAGTAGATAAATGCTTTGAAGCTGCAGGACGGCAGTTGGTGCTAAGGTAAGGGGAAATTACAAGCGACAGTTATCTCCTTTTTCTTCTGAAACTGTATAAAGTAGATGGGCCTTGCATGAGGTGATACCCTATCAAAGGATGTTTTCCAATTCTTCATAGAAGTGAGTTGGATAGACTTCGGTGTCGTGTTAAAATGAAGAGGCAGAAAGCGCATTGTTTGAGATGGCCTCCCTAAAGGCACCAAGAATCAATGGCCTACATGCACTGTTCTATCAAAGTTAGTGGCCCGTGGTATGTAATTCTATTTTCAAAATGGTTAAAGAGGTATTTATTGAGGGTAGGTTGGAGGAGTTTTTGAACAAGATGCTTTTGGTTTCGACCTTCAGTTTTTGTACGGTGCCTTATAAGATTATTACGAAGGTGATAGTTAATATATTGAAACCAATCATATCAAAGCTAATTTGGGCTATTCAAACAAGTTTTTTATTAGGAAGAAGCATCACGGATAATATTATTATTGCACAATAGGTCATTCACTCGCTGCAGAGAAATATTCACAAATCTTGGTGTTTATTTGGGAATATCGTTCTTGCATAAAAGAATCACTAATGGGACATTTCAATTTTTAATTGATTCGAAGCAAACTAATTGTTTTGGACAGCAGCTTATTGTCAATGGCCAGAATAGTGACTCTTGCCATATCGGTTTTACGTGTCGTACCTAGCTATTTCATGCAAACACTTTTAATTCCAATAGGTGTAGTGAATGAAATAAAGAAGGTTGTGCGCAAGTTTATATGGGATCTTCCAATGGTAAATGGAAGTTAACTCTTGTTAAGTGGGATACCTGCTGTGAACCGCTTGAAAAAGGTGGTTTGGGTTGCATCAATTACCTGTATAGAATAAGTCATTTCTGTTAAAATTAAGGATGGGCTTTCTCACTAAAAAGGATGAGTTATGGGTTCAAGTTCTTCGTAGGAAATACAGAATTGATGAGCTTTGTCCTATGAATCTAATTAGAGCAAGTTGTATGGCTCTCTATGGTGAAGATTAATGTTGATGGGGCAATTCATATGATGAATAGCTGGTCGTCTATGGGTGGAGTAATACGCGAAGCGAAGGGCCAATGGATAGTGGGGTTTCGAAAAGCTACAGGTATGGGAAAAATTATAAATGCAAAACTTTGGGCAGTCTTTACTGGTTTGGAGTTGGCATGGAGCAAAGGGTTTAAGAAAGTGGAAGTGAAAAGTGACACTATGCAGGTGGTAAGACTCATTAATAACAGAGGTTTAGCTGCAATCGTGACTGAGTATGGTAACTTTGCAAGCGGAAATGACAAGTAAAAGTTCTGAGGTGGCATCTTATTTGGCAAAAAAATGGAATAGAGATGTCAAACTTACCTGCCACATCATCACTTTAACAGTCAACATTAGTCAATAAGATCTTTTTAATATGTTTTGGTAATTTGAGTATCTAATAATTGATTGTATAAAAAACAAGGGCTTAATTGATATTTTAAAAGGGTTTGAGGATTTTTTTAAACCTTTAAGCTTAATTAAAATCCCAAAAATGTTATAATGATATATTTGGTTCATGGATGGTAAATTTTGAAATAAACCCATCAAATAAAATGTTAATTTTATTAATTTTAACATTTTAGTAATATTTATTATTAATAAAAGCAATTTACTGTTAACAAATATGTAGTTTAATCTATTTATTTTAAATAAAATAAAATAATATATTCATCTCAAAATTAGTAGATGTATAAATTTAAAATAAAATTTAAATATTTAATATGTATTTAAATTTAAATATAATTTTATAGCATTTAAAATAAATTTAAAATGAAAATATTTTTATATGATTTTGCGGTGAAAAGTATTATACAAAAATAATGAAATAAATAAGAAAAAGAGGTAATTTTGACTCAGATAAATTTTAATTTTCTAATTACATGGGAAAGTTACTTACTTATAATTATTTAAAGGAATCACGTTGACAATCCCATTATTAAGGAAAATAACATTCTAAATAGGGTGAAATAAAAAAAATTGAGTTGAAATTAAATTATATATTTTTATGATTGTAAAATATAATTTTATCATTTTAATAATTTATATTTTTATAATTTTAAAAGATTAAATAAAAATTTTATCATTTTGAGACCAAAATATAAAATTATTATTACTAATTTAAAATTTTATCAATTATAAAAGATCTAAATGATTTAATTTTAGGGGACTAAGACTCTCGCCAACTCCTTAACTTTACCCCGATTCTAAAGAAAAAAATACTTTTTAACATATTAAATCGAAAATTGTTATCTTACTGAATAAATTCCTATGAAAATGCTAACTTTTCATCTTCTAAAATGCTCAATTTCTTTTATTTCCTCTTAAACACACAAACAAAAAAAATCTATTTGATTCCTCTCTCTTTGTTTCTCTTTCCTACATTAATCTAATCATACAAAGAAAATATAATTTTAATGTTTTTAAATTTTTGATACATTATTTTTTTCTTCATTTAGTTTTGTTATAAAAAATAAGACGATAAAAATATACAAAATTATAAAGTTTTGAATGCTATATTAAAATTTATATAAATATGAATCTCATGTGATGGATGATAATTAAGGTGTTCATTATCTTTGATGTAGCTTAAGTTTGAATCGAGTTAGTTATATTTGTTGTTTACTTTTATTAGTAGGATAAAAAATTTTAGTTGAGACCTACTAATTATAATAGTGACTTAAATATGTAATTTAAATGATTATATTTAAATCTAATTATTAAGTCATTTTTAAACCTAAGGTAAATTTTAGACATAAAAGAATTTAAATGCAGGAAAAGAAAAAATGATTTTATTTAAAATTTAATTTTAAAATATAAATGCTAATATAAAATATTTATTTAATTTATTAATTTAAAATAACAAAATGGAATTACGAGAATAACCTAAATTCAGATCAAACGATTTCTTTAACCCAAAAAATAGAGAGGAGAAAGGATTTCAATTTTCCATGTCCATTTACTCGTATACCTTAACAACATAACGTTTTCTATGCTAACAATCTCATTTACTCCAAGCCTAGTGGCCACCATAAAACTAAAATCCCCAGCACTCGACCGCCGCCGCCGTCTCCGCCACCCTTAATTCGGAGCTTAAATTTTCACAGTCCACAACAGACGTTGTCTTATACACTGTTTCCATTATAATATCTAATATATTCAAACATTTCATGTTCAGTTTTCCAGATTATTCTTGCTAGGCCTGAGTCTTCTTCATGATGGTAAGTGTAACCCTACTTTCTTTATTTATTTTTTTTAAAATAATGTTTATATGTTTGGTGGTTTTTCTAATTTTGCAACTGAGATTTATGATTATTAATTAATTTTCCAGGAAGCATTCAGGAAAGCCATATTGCAGGCTGGCCCGCCGGAAACTTTTGCACTTAAGACGGTTCAAGAGGTTATAAAGCCTCAGGTATTTTTGAATTTTTGCACTGTTTATAATTCCTTTATTTAATGAACTTCTTTTTACTTTTGTTTTTCCCGTTGCCTTTGTATGAATCTTCCTTGCAATTCTTTGGTTTATGTATTGCTATTATTGGGCCTTTAGAGTAATCAATATCGATTTATGCCTTATTTCTCATTCATATGTAATAATTTATGAAGTCGGTGGCAGTGGAGGTAGAGATGGTAAAAGGCTTTGAAATTGGGTGTTAGAATCGTCTATTGAGAAACAGATTTTAAGCTATCAGTTTGGGGAAATAAAATTGGACATATGCATTTCGAGATTCTCGTGAGATACATCCCCACTGTTAAATGCTTCACAGGTTTTAACATCTATAAATTGTTATCATCTCTTGTCCTGAAAAACCAAGTTCAGTGTTAAGCTAATCTTCTGTGAAATTTACAAGTTTGGTGCCGATTTCCTTGTTATAAATGGTGCCTGTAAGTGAACCTCAGATGAATTCTGATGGCATGAGTTTAATGATGTTGTGACTTAGGTACAGATAAATTACATATATTCCGATGATGTCATTCTTTTGTCTTCTTTTTCTTTTCTGGTTGGCACTGCTTAGTTTCAGTATCTTGGTGGTTGGGCATTTCTTGGTAATTTGCTTCTTTCTTATTATTTTTCAACAGAAACAAACAAAGTTAGCTCAAGATGAAAACCAATTATTGGAGAACATGCTTCGGACCTTGCTTCAGGAATTGGTGGTATGTAATCATATCTATTACTGCATTTATACAATTCTTTAGTCATTCTTTCTATATATACATATTCTCGGTCTTTAGCAAGTGTGCATTATGTAATCTTGTTTTACAGGCTATTCATTTTGGATATTTATCAGTCATTCTCTTTAACTTCTTCTAGGTTGAGTATTCTCTTTGTTAACTTCTTTTTCTTTCTTCTTTTTAATTTTTCTTATATGATATGAAAGAAAAATAAGCTGATGCGGTATAGCTTATTAAACAATTAAAACTCTAAAGGATGGATGGGGCTTTAGTTTCTTAATTATCTGTGACAATTCTAGATTATACTATCCTGGTCCTGGATATTGGGCAACTCTTAGCAAGCTGTTCCTTAATCTTGTCTTTTGTCTTTCTTCCATGCTCAATCTTCCATTCAGTTTCTCTCTTATACTAATAATGTGAAAAATGCCTTACAAGTATAATCTTTGCTAGAAACTTAAACTTAAACTTGCAACTATTGCATGGCATTGGAATTGTCATTCTTGGTTCTGTGCTATTGCTACCTGAGCATGAATTGTGTTACTTTTGAATATCTTGATTGGCAGTGGATATGCTGTCTTTTCAAGTGATGCAAATATTTACTTACAATTAGAAAGCATGCATGTCTGTTTTTTTTCCGTTTGAATCCTAAGACATAAAATGATGGGTCACCATCTACCCTTTCTCCATCGTTAAAGTTCAAAAGTACATCAGGCTAGTCAAAACTGGCATATTTCCTCTTAATAAATATTAAAAAGAGGGAGCTTTTCTTATAGATGATTTCATTTAGTTAGAAAGGTGGGGAAAGAGTAATTTAAAATATTGAGAATCAATTGTAGTGGAAGTGGATATGAGTTTGGAAATAATATTTACGGAATTGAAGTGGGAGTTGACTTTGATGATAAGTTCCACTTTCAATATAGTAATTTATATCCCTGTAAATTAGCTTAAGTTTGTCTGTTCACTAACATGAACGTTCTTACTTTTTCTCATGTGCAGTCATCTGCAGTACAGTCTGGGGAGGAGATAATGCTGTATGGGAAGTCAATTGATGATGTTGATGAAATGCAGGGTGTAATTCCACGACTTCTAGGTTTGTGATTACGCTTTCCAGATAAAGTTTTCATATCCGTTTTTTGTAGCCACTATAAAATTCAGTATTGCAGTTTTCATTAAATTATTTTACCTTCACAAATCTCCATTAGTCTATGATTTAACGTTACAAATTTAAGTGAACCTTAGGGAAGTTGTGATTTCTTCTAAACTGTTTAACAGGGTAAAATTTATATTTACTTTCAAGTTACTGACAAGTTCAAGCATAAGGCCATAGGCAGGAAGATAGCTTGTTAATGCTTTGACGGTGGAATTTTTCTCGTGTAGAAGAATTATGATAAACCTATGCATACAGATAAATACATTCGAACATATAATGAAGGTTTAGACACAAGGAAATTAGGTTTGAGGTCTATAAATTAATTAGATTGTGGACCAGGGTTTTAGGTTCTGAGATTTGACATTGAATCATTGGCTGGAGTTGGGAAGTTTGGTTAATTGACTTTTTTATATCACCTTTGCTGCATTATGGTGCTTCTAAGTTGGTAGGAGTTGGTCTCGTCAAATTTGAAGAGTTTAGGATATAAAAGACGCAAAACAGAGGTTTCAGTGATAGAAGAGGAATATATTAAGTTTCGTGGGCCTGCTTCTATGTTGTGGTTTGTGAACACTAACTCAGACCTCAACTTAAATGAGTAATAGAAAATTATAGAAGAGCTAGAAGGAATAAAATAATGGATCAGACATCCTAAAGTTCTCTGAGATTCTAAATTGACTCAAATCCCTTTACAGATCATCTTTAATATATCAGAAATAGAAATAGAAAATACGACCTAGCCCAAGCGAAAGAAAGACCGTATAAAGGTCTCGTTAGCTTAATTTGACTCAAGTAGGGAAGAATATGGGTCATAAATCAGAATAATAGGCCTGCTTTATGGCAGAAAGTAACCAAAATCTCTTGCACTCGGAATTCAAATAAACCACACAAATGGCAGGCTAACTGCTTAGTGACCTACAATGCGATACCTTCTTCTGAACCAAAAGTATATTTTTATTGTTTGACCCATGGACTTAGCTCTTGGTTTTGTGGGGGTGAAGGATACTGAGTCTATAACCTAGTTGCATATGCTCGACTAGCAGTTATGTAAACTCCTATCATTGCATTCTCTAACCAGTGGTAAGTCAAGCACCACGTCAGACTAGCTTGTTAGTTTATGGTGGTGGAAACTGTGGCTGCATATCTACTTAAAGTCAGTTTACTTGATACCATCTCTTGAACCAGTGAGCTTTGCTTAGTTACTCCCTAATCGAATATGCATGTTTAAACATATACAGATATACCCACATTCAACATTCAGACCTGAGTCCGAGTGACATGTGTTCTGTCATTTTGGTTGTTGACTTGGTTGTTCATTTCCATGTTCTAGATTTTATTGAATAGTTGAGTATTGGGGAAAAAAGATACGTTCATAGATATACTTGTAACTCTAGTCCCTCTCCATCCCCCCATTTTTTTCTAACTTGTCAATTGTTTCAGTATGAACATTTCATCTACATGGGTAGTCAGACAGAAGCTTGCCTTTTAATTGATATGCTGACAATAATGTGATTGTTTGATTACGAATTTAATCAGATTCTCAGTTTACCTATTTCATTTGGTTAGATGTTGTGCTCTATCTTTGTGAGAAAGAACATGTTGAAGGTGGTATGATATTCCAGCTTCTAGAGGACTTGACAGAAATGTCTACAATGAGAAATTGCAAAGACATTTTTCGTTATATAGAAAGTAAGCAGGACATCCTGGGGAAGGTGCGTTCTTAAAATCAATTCAGGTTTTTGGTGCTGTCTATAGATGTTAATTAAAAATCGGGAAGTTCTCATTCCTTATTGGTTCACTACACTCCCTATTAAGTGGTGTCCATGTCATGCCACAATCAATATTTACTCAAGAAAATTGATGCCTGCACTTTTTTACAGCAAGAGCTTTTTGCTCGTGGAAAACTTGTCATGTTGAGAACATGCAATCAACTTCTTCGTCGACTGTCCAAGGTATGTCTTAAGAATTTCTTTCTTCCTACATGCTCTCTTTTGACAAAGCAGTGTTTAGTAGTGAGAAGAACTTCTCACCGGTGTTCTTATACATGTATGTCATGCTCCTGACTTACTAGTGGTACGTACACTTTCTACATTAGAATTTGGAGAACTTGTTCCTTATCCGTTTCTTTGAAAGAAAACAGCAACCATTTTCAGATCCCATTTTGAATTCCATTTAGCTACTATTTAGATTTTGTGGTATCAGGTAATAGTTGCTTGCTGATTCCTTATGGCCAGATTTATTTAGTTTCCATTACCTAATAAACTAAAAACGTCATCATGCATGAAGTCCCCATCTATTATGGCATATGCATGACCTGTATGAACATCCAACTCAGCCAGAGGCAGTATTTATATTGGTTCCAGTAATCTTGCTGGCATTATATTGTCTTGAAAGTGACTTTTCTCCCTCTCTAGCCTTTTGTTTTTCTGTTCAAGTGTATAAGTACACCGTTTAAAAAAAGAACCTGCTTGATACCTTCTGTTTATCTTGTTGTATGGTTTGTCTATCTCTGATATCAAGAAAATATCGATCTCTTTGTTTCAACATATCTGAGAATTCTAGAATCATGCAGAAGCAAGTCAGGATATGATGATGAATTTCATTTTATATAGATTTATAAGTTTAATTTGAAAATTATTGTGATTGGCTGTTACATTAATTATGTCACATATTATTTTTTCTCTGATCATGAAAATAAGTTTGTAATGGTAATTATCGTTGTAAAATGGCAGTTCTTAAGCAGCATTTACTTTGATCTGGGTACAGCAATCCTGAAATATGCTGTTTATCTGTTTCTCTAATTCACTGTAACTTGAATTTATAGGCAAATGATGTGGTATTTTGTGGGCGAATCCTAATGTTTCTGGCTCATTTCTTTCCATTATCTGAACGTTCAGGTAGTTGTTTTATTCAGCTTCATTCTACTCTTCAATTGTTATTTCTGCTGCTTACTTTGTGCTTTCAAATAATGCTTGCAGCTGTGAATATAAAGGGAGTTTTTAACACATCAAATGAGACAAAATATGAGAAAGACCCACCTGAAGGTGCTTTTAACTCTGGGTTTGCATTTTGCTTGCAAAATTTTTGCATGTTTTGCCCGTCAATGTCAGCTTAAACTTTAATTTATATGTTTTCATTCAGGCATTTCTGTTGATTTCAACTTCTATAGAACCTTCTGGAGTTTACAGGTTAGTTGTGCTACTTTGAACTTTTGGATGTGGATCTTAGCTTTTCTGAGTCTCTTAGAATCTTTATTGTTCAAAATAGGCCCAAGATTAGCTTTTTGCTGATATAAATAAACTTCAGAGCTGCTGGTCTAGGTTATGTAGTCATTAGGTAGTATAAACTGTCTGGTATAGGTCAAACTCCATTATTTTTAAAACAGGGAGGAGATATAGTTCACTTTCTGTGCATTGTAACAGGGACAGATCTACGTAGGTTCTTGTGGGGGCTAATGTCCCACTGAACTTTTAAATATTGAAAATTCAAAATTTTAGTAAAATAATAAATTTGTCCCACAGTGAAGGTTTCTGATGGAAATAACTTTTTTGAACCCACAACAGTGAGTTTAATGAAAAGGACCGTTTTACCTCTACAAAATTGAGAATTTTAATGGAAATGACAGTTTTTCCCTTACAAAATTTTAAAAATAGTTTTCCCAATTAAATTTTTGAGCATATAAATTTTTCTCGAGTGAAGCATAACTTATTTTAGCCTTCCATTATTGTCTAAGAATGTGAAAAAATTTATTATAAAAAGTAACTAAACATTTAGATAACTTTTCCCCATTGACCTGAAATCCTGCATGGTAAACTGATAACTTGTGTGGGAACTTCAATTGCTTTATGCCAAATACATGGGTTTAGATTCCCTTGAGTTTCTGTTTTAGGAATTAATACTAGTTCTAAAATGGTATCCCACGAAGGTTTTATTTTTTAGCTGTTTTAGAGGATCCAGCCTTGTTCTCCCCAGCAAGGTTTCTACTGTTGCACCAAAGAACAAAGTTGCATCCTGGATAAATAAACATTTATAAAGATTTCATCATTCTTAATCTGATTATCTTATTGAACTTAGCTTTCTGATTTTTCAGGAATACTTTTGCAACCCTGCTTCCCTTTCAAATGCTCCTATAAAGTGGCAGAAATTTACAGCTAGTTTAATGGTATGCCTTTTATAAGCTCTGAATGAGGGTTATTTTTTATTTTAATCTTCGTGGATATCAATTTTTTTGTTGCTCAGTTATAAATTGTGTTCAGCCACTGGGTATTGATTCGTGCAGGTTGTGTTGAATACATTTGATGCACAGCCTTTGAGTGAGGAAGAGGGAGCTGAGAACAATTTGGAGGAAGAGGCAACCACTTTCAACATCAAATATCTTACAAGCAGTAAATTGATGGGCTTAGAGGTGAGAAGCATTCAGAAAGTAAGATAATTTATTTATGGCAAACATACTTATTTAATCTGTTGCCCTTTTGAAACCAGTTAAAAGATCCAAGTTTCAGGCGCCACATTCTTTTGCAGTGCCTCATACTATTTGATTATCTTAAGGTAATAATTTCTATGTTTGAAATAATTCATGTATTGAATAAGTTTTTTTTTCTTCCATCCATTATAGTAGTTGATAAATTATTTGTCTTTTCTGCTAGGCCCCAGGAAAGAATGATAAAGATTCATCTGAAAGCATGGTTAGTAATTTCTTTATTTTTTATGTTGTGTTCTGGGCAATCTGCTAATGCCCCTCTACTTTTTCTTAAACTTAATTCCAGAAAGAAGAAATTAATTCTTGTGAAGATCGAGTGAAGAAACTACTCGAAGTGACTCCTCCGAAGGGGAAAGATTTTCTTCATAGTATTGAGCATATATTAGATCGTGAAAAGAATTGGGTAAGCTTGAGTTCTTTTATGTTTCTAGATCATATCTTTGGCATTGTTAGGGCAGTCACTTATTTTTCCCAGAGTCTTTTTGCTCTTAGGTCTGGTGGAAACGTGATGGCTGTCAACCATTTGAAAAGCAGCCAATAGAGAAAAAAACAGTTCATGATGGAGCTAAGAAACGGTATGCTGAATGCAAGTTAATCTTCATGTTTATCATAAATTTCCTCAAACTTTGAGGTGTATGTAGATGAGTATTCATTCCAGGAGGGTGCAAAGAAAAACATATTTCTTGCTCAAAACTTTTTTGTGTTTCTATTATCCAATTAGCCTCCTACGTTTGGTGATACTCTTGTTCTGGTTAATTAATTTTGTTTACATAGTTTAAATATTTGTCATGCTTGTGGTCTCTGTCCGTGTATTCTTATAAAAGATATATCTTCTCCAATCTTGTTACAGTCGGACAAGGTGGAGATTGGGGAATAAAGAACTCTCTCAGTTGTGGAAGTGGGCAGATCAGAATCCGGTGTGTACTTACCAACTCAATGTTTTATAATTTTTCTACAAAATAAGAGTCAAACAAACTGTTAAACCCCCCCCCCCTTTTTTAGTGAAACAATATTAACCATATACTGGACAAACTTATTGGTAATGTTGTGTGCTGTAACTTAGATCCATCGCTGACTTCTATGTTGCTACAAATCTTATTTTCCTTCAAATACCCATATTTGACATATATCCCATGAACAAGGGAATTGAGATTTGGTCTTTCAAATAGTCAAGTCATAAATTTTCATGGCTTTAATTCTTTCGTTTTCTTTTATTACAAGTATTTGTATTAGCTACTGCTACTATATACTACAATCGTGAGGGGCTTTTGTTAAGAAACTGAAAAGCTTTTCTCAGTTAGTTCTTGAAAAGATTAAAAGCTATAAGATTATTTTTTTATTAATTTGTGATTCTGATTAATAAAAATAGTTGAAATGCGTGGGAATGATGTCATGGAGATTTATGATCCTATAGTTGTAGTTTAAAAGTATGGGACATGAAAGAGTTGTTCTGTTAATATCTAGAGTCATCTTTATGATTTATATTTTCTTTATTTCAATTTGAAAGGAACAAAACATGTTCCTCATGATTTAATTACCTATTGGCAAGGATCATTCATGACATGTTGGACTCTTTAAGATTCCATGTCAATTCTATAAACTTTCTGACATGCGGTCAGTAGCATAAAAAATTTAGAGGTTTGGTCACCAGTAGCCACAAGGGTAGTAGAGGTCCAGTCATGGATTTACTCTTAATAACATCTGTCATAGGTTCCTTGGAGATTTATATTTTCAATTGGAGGCCAAATTATCCATTAGACCTTGTCCTGTGATTTTTGTTTTCTCTCCTGTTGGTTTTTGTTCCTCTTGCTACATAACAGTTCTTACATACAATTGTTGCAACTTTGAGTTTTAAATGGCATTGGCATTGACTATTTCATTGCAGTAGCCCCAATTCCAAGTATTTACTAAGACTTTGTATCATATATTCTTCAAATATTTTAAAGTCCAGGGCTAGATCTGTATGATTGGAGTCAAAAGAGCATTGATGTCATTTTTCCCTTGTGTTTCTGTGATGTTTAGTTGTTAGCTACTAATTATTTCTTGCCGGGGTGCATTAGTTTTATGTGCTTCTAAATCTGCAAAATCTATTTTGGCATGTCCAGAATGCTTTGACAGACTCTCAACGTGTTCGAACTCCTACAATCTCAGATTACTGGAAACCCTTGGCTGAAGATGTAAGTTGATACTGATAATTTGTTTCAACTTTCTTTTAGTTCTTTCATGTTAGGAGATTTTACACGTCTTTCAACTTTTCTGTGATGCTGTTGTTTTATTTTCAGCACATAAGCTTTTAGAAAAGTAATAATAATCTCATCCTTGAAATTACAGATGGATGATTCTGCAGGAATAGAAGCTGAATATCACCACAAAAATAACAGGGTGAGTTTTGTTTCTCCGGACTTTTTAATTCTCATTCAGACCCATACCTATACCCTTAGCCATATATAGACTTGTAATATAGATGCATGGTGTGCAGTTGGATTGATTATTATTAAGGACATTGAAGTCCACATGATATGCTTAAGAAACTTAACCTTTGACTTTTTTAGGTAAACTGTCCAGTCTGTCATGGTAATTGGATTGAATCAATATATTAAGTTATTCACTAGATGCATAAATGCACTCATCCTTCATGCATATGGTTTTACCATTGGTATCAACAAACCTGCCAAGATTTTCTTTTTTCTTTAAATAAAACCTCCTAAGATTTCCAAATGTTTATGCATTTAGACATCAAAATGAGATCAAACTATCATAACCAATGTAACCATAAGATGTTATATTGATCACTTTTCCATAAATATTTATTCATGGAAGTTTACAATTTTTTTTTGATGCAGGTTTATTGCTGGAAGGGCCTTCGTTTTTCTGCTAGGCAAGACTTAGAAGGGTTCTCAAAAGTAAGTTATGTTGCATATGAAGAGTTCTTACATATAATTAGGTTAAATCACTGATCCTATGAAAATTTTTGTGGTGGTTATTACAGTTTACCGAACACGGTATTGAAGGAGTTGTTCCATTGGAACTTCTCCCCCCTGAAGTGCGATCAAAGTTCCAAGGTAAACCTAGTGACAGGTCGAAACGTGCCAAAAAGGAGGAGATGAGGAGTACTTCACATCAGGTTGAGGAAAGTCAGGTATCTCTTTGGGAACTTTATCTTTCCATGTATTTATCATCTCTGAAAATAGGAGTGTTTGACCACACAGGACTTCTAAACTGCTTAATCCAGATGGTTGGAACATAAAAGATGCCTTTCAATCTTATTTTCTTTCTTTTCCTCGTGTTCATTGTGATGATTTGTGCGGAAATTTTCTATTATATATCTGCTTGGGGCTGGTATTTCATAAATACATGATTCATAGGGTGTTAACTATAGGCTTATCCTACAGTGTCACAGAAGTGAGCCAAAAGGATGAATATTTTCATACGCTGTGCAAGTCTTTTTTTTGTTTTAAATCTTGTCCCTTATTTTGCTGTCATCTAGATTGCAACACCGGCAAGTGAGATTGAGGGAGAAGGAATCAGAGCTGATGCGGAGGCCTCTGTAGCAGTGATGGATACGGATGTCTCAGCTGCAACAGGAAATAATTCCCAAGGGGGCACCCCAACCCCAGAACCAGATGAACATCAAAAGCAAAGCCCTGATACAGATGTTGGACAAGAAGCTGGGCAATTAGAAGCAGATGCTGAAGTGGAGACTGGGATGATAGACGGTGAGACAGATCCAGAAGCTGAATCTGATCATGTAGGATGAGATTCAACCTTCAAGGTATGAAGAAATAGTTTCTGCTTTCTAGTTGTTCATTAAGGGTTCTTAACACTAGATATTGGGGAAAAGAAAGGAGAGTTGAGTGTTTGACTGAACTTGATCCAATTTTGAACTATAAGTTCTGTAGTTATTGTTCTCAACCTCAATTGAATAACTTCCTTACATATTACTGGTGCAGAGAAGATTATGAAGTTTCCGAGTTGCTACATTCTACGTAGCAATTTGGGGTAAAGATTATTATTCTGTACACCGCCAGTCGAGTAAAAAACTTCACAAATAAACTTAAGTTAATATCAAATGTCTTTTTTAATTATTTAATTATTAATATTTTACTACACCCCAAGTACAAATGGTGTATTTTATACCTGCATGTGGAGTTTTTATTCTATTTACGGTGTATCAAATAATAATATGATATATATATACTCTCTTTATTCATTGCATTACAAGTGAAAATTTGGTAATATATAATTTCCTTTTTATTTTTATTTTTAAAATTGATGAATCAATTTGAATCATTCGAACTCAATTTGGTTTCTTTCTTTTATTGAAAAAAATACTGCACAAATGGTTTATACAGTTATTATGTTAAAAAATCATACTATGTTAAAATACTAAAAGAGCCCTTAAACCATTACATTTTATTTAAACAAACCCTTATATTATTTTTGTAGTCAAATAAGCCCTTATGATTTTTATTCATGAAAGGCCTTAATTTTAATATATAGGCTAATCTCATGGGTAAAAATCAAGG
Source organism: Gossypium arboreum (assembly GCF_025698485.1). NCBI lineage: Eukaryota > Viridiplantae > Streptophyta > Magnoliopsida > Malvales > Malvaceae > Gossypium > Gossypium arboreum. Next base: position 2,591,088 of record NC_069073.1, on the reverse strand, counting down.
GACTCTTATGGGCAAAAATAATAGATTAGGGACTTATTTAATTACAAAAACAGTATAAGAGCTTGTTTAAATAAAGTGCCTAGTTTAAGGGTTTTTTCGTATATTAGCCTATAATTATCATACATAATTTTCTTTTCAATTTTCAATTATGATACACTTTATGAGTGAAATTTTATGAAAAATAACATAAAATATAAAAATTATAACTATTAAAATATAATTTAATGATTTTTAAATTGATTTGTAAGACCATGAAAAACGATTTCATTTAAAATTTATTTCTAATCAATTCCAATAAAAATGAAATTCATATATTCACAAGGAAAAATTCAAATAAGACTCAAATAGATTATTAAAGCTTCAATTTAAACTACTAGTTTACATACTCATGCATTGCATTGGTTAATATAGTGTGTATTATTTAAAAATTAAATTAATTAAAATTTTTAGTTTATAATATTATTGTTTTAGAACTATAGAAAATTTTGTTTCTTATTTTTCGAATAAGTAATTTATTGCATGATATTAGAGTATGAATATACACATGTTAGACTGTAATTTTTGGTTGCACAATTTAAATTATTTTTAATACCCTTAATGGATAATGAATAAAAGTTGTGAAATATATTTGTCATTTGAATGTGATCTCTCTTTCTCGAATTTATTATTGGATCGTTTAAGGGTATTATAAATTTGAGCTAATTTGAAGCAATAAAATAAGAAATTCAATTATAAATTTTGATACTATAAAATGTTTAAATACTAATAAATGAATGCTTGTTTAATTATAAGTTAGTTTGAGTTGTTTTGGCAATTAATATAGTATCTCACATTTGAACCGATAATCAAGTCGGGTGTGGAGTGTCACGATAATTATAATGATTATATCTATAAAAAAATTAGAAAAACATCATAATATAAGATTGAATGGATTGTTGTTGGCAAAATGAAATTACCAATGGATAATCTCTTAAGTAGTGTTAAATAGAATATTAAAGGTAAATTTCATAGAAATATAAATGATTTGAAATTTTTTATGCTATAATCATGTTTGAATTGTAAAATTGATTTGAAATAATTTTTTAAAAATTAAAAAAGGGTTAATATTTCGAATTTGTCTAAAAGTATTTAGTTGTACTTTTTTTTGTATTTAGTTGGTACCACTATATTATGTCACACATATTGTCTCAATTTGTTCAAAAAGTACTTAATTGGTACTTAAATTTGTCTAAAAATTATACTTTTAAAATTAATTTATATTATTTAAAAGATTTTTAAAATTTCAATTTATGTCCCCCACGTGTCATAATGAGAGATTACCGCATGTTACTATAAGATTAGCCATCAATGCCACGTTAATATAAACTAACAATGTTAGTATGAATGTATCAACTTGAGTGATGGAATACAAATTCAGATTCAGGTATCAACTAAATATTTTTTTGACAAATTTAACCTTATATATAACAAGTAATACAATACAAAAAACTAACAAATAGAAAAATAAATAAAATCTAACTAACGCGTTGACCCAAATGCACGTATGAGTCGAGCCCCCTATTTCTAGATTCAGCCCAGTACCACTACCCATTAGAAACCAGGTACCCAGTATCCACCCACTACCCCTATCCACTACAAACAAGTACCCGATATCCACCCACCATCATCCAAACGGTCAGCCAAACAAAGTAAAACTCAAATCCACTGCCGCAGCAGAGACACCATTTTCGTTTCTTATCAAACTTTTCCTTTCCTTCAATTTTGTCTAATTTGCTTCCTTCCCACTGCATCATTGAGCTAGCTTAATCTTGTATATGAAGATTATGAGTAAAACTGTTGGAGAGATTTGAATCCTCAACTTTTCTGAAATTTATAACTTTGAGATCCACCGCTAGGGTTATTAATAAATATGGAAGACATGAAGTCTTCAGTGACAACTTCTGGTGGCACAGATGGCGATGCCGTTGAAGCTAGATTCAATGCTTTGTGCAAGGTAGTGCTATGTTCTTTTCAGTAATATTATTTCAAGCATTTCTTTTCTTTCTTTTTGTGTGTTTATGTTTTTTATGATTTCCAGAATGGGTTATCTCTGGATGAGAAAGCTTGCTCAAATGCTACGAAGCTATTCAAAGAAACAAAGCACCTTTTAACGTCAAATGTTTCAGCAATTGGGAGCGGAACGGTGGATTATTTTTATTATTTTAACTTCCTTTTATATGGAAATTACTAAAGGGAGTTGCTTTCTGATTAACTAACTTTGTTGCATTTATTCTGGATTAGCTGGAAGAAGCAGAGCGATTTTGGTTTTCATTTGTCTTATATTCGCTCAAGCGGCTGAGTGAAAAGGTTGGAGAAAATACGCAACATGAGTCTGATGAAAGTGGGTTTTCGTTATGCCAGATATTGAGAGCTACAAAGCTGAAGTATGATACTGTTAATTTTGTGTATATAAGGGTAATTTTTGTGATCAATTACCGGTTCAATGATGGTGAGTTTATCTTATTTTTGCAGTATCGTGGATTTTTTTAAGGAGTTGCCTCAGTTTGTGGTAAAAGCTGGTCCCGTTTTACGTAACATGTATGGTGAAGATTGGGAGACTCGACTTGAGGTATTAAAGAATATAGATTTATGTTTTCGCTTGTTTTCTATTTTGTCTATATTTTTAAAAAAATGTACGACCATGTCACTTCAATCTGACTATCTGCTTATGGTACTTATATCAATTAGGCTAAGGAGATGCAGGCCAATTTTGTGCACTTGAGCCTTCTAAGCAAGTAGGTACCGTTCTTTTATAACCTAGGTTAGTTTTAAATGCACGAAATCACACTAGTGAAAAAGGTATATTGCTTTTGGTTCGTCAACTTATGTTCTACAAGGGTTAGAATTGCAGTTTACTTTCATATTTTGTCTTGAACTTTGTCTGAAATTTGCAAGGGGAGGCCTAATTATGGTGGTTTTATCAAGTATTTATCCTCCACAAAGAAAAAAAATTGTGTGTTGGGGGAGGGGGGGGGATGTACTGTGCAGGATGTGCATACCAAAGATGTTGGAAAATAAAATAGGATAATGATGTCATACAGCCATACACGTGTCCTAATTATAAGAGTAACTGGTCATGTGCCCTTGTTTATTGTATGTTTTGACTGTTGTCTTCTCCAAATGGATAATAAAATTAAATTTAAGAAAGTGATATAAATATGAAATTCTCATTTGCGCAGATTGCAGAATTATATTTTAAATAATACATTACACAGAATTTGTACTACGCATGTGATAAAAAAAAAAATTTTCTTTGAGCAGCTGTATCCTCAAAACCTCATTTTTCTGGTTACTTTGTATAATTTTCCATTTTGTAAAGTAAATAACATTTGCATCTTGCTGTTTAATGGTATAAAAAGGTCATACAAGCGTGCATTTTGGGAACTCTTCATGACAAGTGATGCAAATATTGAGAAGCAGCAAAATCCTACCAGTCCGCCAGATTATGTATCAGAGTGCCATCGATTTGGATGGTTACTGTTTTTGGCACTCCGCGTGCACGCATTCAGTCGTTTTAAAGACCTAGTGACCTGTGCAAATGGTTTTGTTTCTATACTGGTCAGTTACGCATTTCTTTTGCTTTATTACTAGTTGATTTAGGAAGACAGACCTGGTTTCACTAAGGAATATGTTCTGATATTATTCGTACATATAATGGATTAATTTAATAATTATCAAATAGAATGCAGAGGTAGAGAGTTACAATTACATGTGCTTCAAAAGATTCAACTCAACTATGCTGTTGTCTTTGATGCACTCTATTCTTGTACATTCCTAGCACATTGAGCAATAATGGTGAGGTTAATGTTTTCTTACCTTTTAATATGATTGTCGACAGGCTATTTTGATTATACATGTTCCTCTTAGCTTCAGAAACTTCAAGATCAATGACTCTCCTCATTTTGGTAATTATCTGCTATTTCATGGCAGTCAAATTTTCAGATCTGTCCTTTCTGATAAAGAGATTGCAGTTGTGATTCTTCACTGGTCTTTATCTTTTATTCTGTCCGGTATTCTTTACTGGTGTTTAGTCGTTGCTCTTTTACATTCTTTTATTTGCCTTTCCTGGCGGGGATAAAATTGAGGCATTCCTAATTGTTGACTTCTTTAACATGTAATCATTCAGTTAAGAAAGGTGACAAAGGTGTTGTCGACTTGCTTGCGTCACTTTGCAACATGTATGATGCTTCAGAAGATGATTTGAGGAAAACAATGGAGATGGCCAATAAGTTAATAGAAGACATATTGAAAAAAAAGCCATGTCCAGCAGCTGAGTGCAAAACTGAAACACTGGAAAATATTGATACCGGTTCGTCAAATAAGTCATGAATGCAATTTTGGCAGCATGCTTTTGTCGGTCGGTTTTGCTTGTAATTTATCTGATCTTCTTTGATGCAGATAGCTTGATCTATTTTGAAGGTTTAATGGAGGAACAATCTCTTTCATCCAGTTTGAAAATTTTAGAAAAGGATTATGATGATGCAATTTGTAATAAAGGTGATCTGGATGAGAGGGTGTTTGTAAACGATGAAGATAGTTTGCTTGGTTTAGGGAGCTTGTCTGCAGGGGTTATGAATGTTACTGGTATCAAGGTCTGTTTCAAATTTGAGAAAATGTATTCTACTTTTTAGTTTTTATGCTTTATTTTGCGGTCAGTTTATTTAAGAAAGCATTTATTCTGTTTTGAGTAGAGGAAACGTGATTCAGTAGCTTCACCATCAAGGTCGATCTCAAGCCCACTGTCTCCTCAACGCCCTTCTGCATCTCATGCAAATGGTGTCCTTGGGCCGCCAAATGTAAAGATGGCAGCTACACCGGTCAGCACTGCAATGACAACCGCGAAATGGCTTCGTTCTGTTATTTGTCCACTTCCTTCAAAACCTTCAGCTGAGTTGCAGCATTTTTTATCATCTTGTGATAAAGATGTTACCAATGATGTGATATGTAGGGTGCATATAATATTGGAAGCAATATTTCCTAGAAATCAAGAGTGTAGTGTAACTGGAAGCCTTCAGAGTGTAAACCTGATGGATAATATATGGATGGAACAACGAAGACTGGAGGCACTTAAGTTGTACTATAGGGTTTTGGAAGCTATGTGTACTGCAGAGGCCCAAATATTACATGCACCTAATTTGACCTCTTTATTAACTAATGAGAGGTTTCATAGATGTATGCTTGCTTGTTCTGCTGAACTAGTGCTGGCAACACATAAGACTGCCACAATGTTGTTTCCTACAGTTCTGGACAGAACTGGTATTACAGCCTTTGATTTGAGCAAGGTGATAGAGAGTTTTATTAGACATGAGGAGTCTCTACCAAGGGAACTGAGGCGGCATCTAAATTCTCTGGAAGAGAGGCTTTTGGAGAGCATGGTGTGGGTTAAAGGTTCCTCAATGTACAATTCTTTGATAGTTGCAAAACCTGCCCTATCTGCTGAAATAAATCGTCTTGGCTTATTGGCAGAACCAATGCCACCTTTGGATGCAATTGCGACACATATAAACTTTTCTGGAGGAACACCTCCGGTGCCTTCTTTGCAGAAGCATGAAACATCAACGGGGAATGCTGGTAGCTCAATCTTAGGTATGCAACATTGTTAGCTTAATTTTAGCAGTTATATTTTCAGATATGGTGAAACTGTGATCAGTATGCCAATTTTCTTGTTTAATGCAGTAACTTGTGTTACCGGATTTTATTATGGTTCTTTCTCACAATGTATTCTATCCTGAACTTAATTTACATTGTCATGTTACTTTTGTCAGGACAAAATGGGGATGTCAGGTCTCCCATGAGACCTTGCACGGAGTTGAGGAGTGTGTTGGTTGAACGGAATGCTTTTACATCACCAGTGAAGGATCGTCTATTAGCATTAAGCAACCTTAAGAAGGCTCCTTTGCAATCTGCATTTGCCAGGTATTGTAGGGTACAAGTTCTAGGGAAGTAGAGACCTGTACTAAATGCACTGGCTAACTGCATTTTCTTTTTGGGTACTCTTTTTGTAGTCCGACACGTCCTAACCCTGGTGGTGGAGGAGAAACATGTGCGGAAACAGGAATAAATATATTTTTTAGCAAGGTATCAAAACATGAGATGAATTAGACTCTTTTTATGAAACTATGGTGTACCTTAATACACTTTTAACTGGTTCAAAAATTTAACCTCCTAGTACTTGATTGTAAAATGTAAATCTACTGCGATATAATTTTCTTGTGGCAAATTGCCCACAAGTACTTACTATTGAATTTGATTTAAATTCAGTGGTTATCATCTACTACATGTCTTACATTTTGCTTTTTTTTTTTTTTTTGCACCGCCCAGATTAATAAGTTGGCTGCTGTCCGGATTAATGGTATGGTTGAGAGGCTACAACTGTCTCAACAGATAAGGGAGAGTGTGTATTCTCTTTTCCAAAAAATACTTAACCAGAGGACTTCTTTGTTCTTTAACCGTCATATTGACCAGATCATCCTTTGTTGTTTCTATGTAGTCGCGAAGGTCTGCGCTTCTTATGAGATCATTTTAGCCGCAGTTAAATTTATCTGCACTATTTCCTCTTACTTCCTGAAGGAATGACTTGCAGATATCTCAGTTGCGCCTGACTTTCAAAGAAATTATTTGCAACTATAGGAAGCAACCACAATGTAAGCCACAGGTTTTCCAAAGTGTATTTGTTGACAGGTCATCTGCACGAAGAAATGGGGTACAATATCTTATCTCCAGTTTCTTTTCTCCCTCCTTTTCAAGGAAATTTTAACCATTTTAATGATATGTAAACAGAGAACTGGGCAGGACAATGTTGATATCATTGCATTCTACAACGAAATATTCGTTCCTTCCATAAAGCCTTTGCTGGGAGAACTTGGTTCTGCTGGAACAACCACAAGAACAAGTAGAGTTGCTGAAGCCAACAATAGTAATGATGGTAAATGTTTCATTTAGACCATTATTGTACCCAGGTTTCAGTTTTATATTCTGTTCTTGCTGCATCTGCAGGCTATCTAATTGTACTTGTTCTATCTTCATTTTGCCTAATTAGGTACATGCCCCGGATCTCCTAAAGTTTCTCCTTTTCCAAGTCTCCCTGATATGTCCCCAAAGAAAGTATCTGCAACACATAACGTATATGTGTCTCCGTTGCGGACATCCAAGGTACTTAAATCTTTTTTTCTTTTTTTGGTCTCTCCATTGAGTTGACTTTGAGTCGCCAATTTTACATTTAGTAGAAAATCGGACTCGTACATTTAAGATTTGACCAGCCTTCTAGAGCAAACAGGAAAAAGTTTAGTTGATTGCTTAGAACTGCACTTTGTCCAAGATGCAGCACTTGTAAAAGACCAATAAAAGAAAAAGATCCTATAAAAGTTCCAATATTAATTTCTATGAATCTTGTAGAAAAAGTTGAATCTCGGGTTATGACTCTTGATTGACTGAACAAGGTATGATAGAAAATTATTCTATTTTTAGCTTTTGGCATTTGAATCCTATGTTACTCGGGCTCTCAGGTTTGAGTGTGTGATATGGGAATGTTTCTGGGATGGGTATGTTCAGAATTTTCTAGTTTTTTCATGTATCTGGAAGGCTTTTTTAGGCTATATCCTTGTACATGGTTTGATAAACATGTGTATAGATATATGAGACTGGTGTCTGAACATGGTACATACAAAAAAAAAAAAAAACCTAAGAGTCTTGAGTAATATAGTTGGTTCCATAGGAAAGAAGTATGTGCCGCCGTTTATTAATTAGATCTTGTTTTCATTTACAGATGGATGCTCTAATCTCGCATAGCTCAAGAAGCTACTATGCTTGTGTTGGAGAGAGTACTCGTGCCTATCAGAGCCCTTCGAAAGACCTAACTGCTATCAACAATCACTTGAACGGGTATTCTTCTTCTCTCCCTGGGTAACAATATTTTTTTTAAGCATAGAAGTTCTTGGGTGAAAGTACCTACAAAAGCCTTCTATTATTGGGATTGAATCAAATTAGTCTCTCTACTATTAATATGAATTCCTATATTAATAAGGCTAAAATGCAACAGAATTAATATTTATTGATTAAAGAATGATATATATATATATATATTATGTAATTTATAATATATAAAAATTAAATCTATAATGTAAACATTAAAAATTTTAAGATAACTATATACAAATTTTTAATAAATAAAAAAATGAAACTATTAAATATCAAATTAAAAATAATATAAGCGTGCTTGAAATTCTAATCAAACTCGAACAATAATAAAATGTTTTAATAACATGCCAAGGTCCACTCAAAACCCGACTTATCCATGAATACATCCTTAATTTTTTTTTTCAAGAAATTTGTAATATTGAGTGTCATGTAATGGATTCCAAAATATATGAGCAACAAGCATATTGCAAACTTAGGTTGGAATTGAAGTTTTTGGTGATTGAACAATTGATGATGTTATCATCCCGAGCTTGAGCTTTTTTGGGATGATATAATATGTTATTGTCCATAATAAATTAAATACGATAATAATTAAAACAAATATAAATATGAAAATGAAAATGATGCAATAAAATGTATGTATATAAGAGAAAGTAATTTTTTCATTTACAGTTCTACTCTAAAAAGAATATTTCATTTGCCATTAAAAGCTTGGTTGAATTGAAAATGACATTTTTTAAATAGTAAATATGAACTCTGTTGAAATTTGGCCTTAATTGATTCTTTTTAATAATACAAAGACTAGATTGATCTTAGATAGGCTAATTTAATCTGGTCCATATAATAAAAAGGACCTACCAAGTACATTCACCAAAGTTATCGTGATGTACTTAAGTAATGAAGCTGCCATTTTCTATGTTGCTTCCAGTGGCAGGAAGATCAGAGGGGCACTCAACTTCGACGATGTTGATGTCGGCTTGGTTAGTGATTCTATGGTTGCAAATAGCCTTTACCTGCAAAATGGGAGCTGTGCATCCTCATCCGGTGCACCTTTAAAATCCGAGCAACCAGAATCTTAGCCCAGCGTGCTCTTATTCCTTGTATATTCTGCCCCTCTCCTGTATTCTTGTTAGCTCTTATGTATGAATGTAAGTTCATCACACGAGGTACGTATGAGCGGTGTGTTACTGTAGAATAGCCGCCACCTTCCCAATGTGTTCACTGATGTTTGCTAACAGTACTTTGAAGCTTGGCCTAACAAATTGAATAAAGCTTTGCCTTTCTTTACCCGATTGTAGCCAAATGGTACCGCTGATTGATCATCATTTATATCGGAATCACAGTGCTCCTTCAAGGGGGCAATTTTCTTTGGGAATGTTTTAGGAGATTTTTAGAGGTCAATTTCTTTTTTAACAGTATCTTCTAAGGTAAAGGTGATAAAGGAGGGATATAAATATATGAATTTGTATCACTTGTTAAATCATCTTAAATGAATGAAAATGTTAATGTTAATGTCTGTAACCATTCACGTGATAGTTAACTTATAAAAATTTTAAAATATATAAAAATATTTTTATACTTTTAAAATAATTTTAATTTTTAATTTTAAAATGATTTTATAATTTTTTGAATTTTAAAATTTAATTAGTTAATAAGTTTTTTTATTTATTTCTGGCGATTTTACAAAAATGCTAATTCAAAAGCTAATTATATGAAAAAATAAATAGAGGGCTAAAATAATTTTAATTTATTTTGTAAAGTTGAAAAATTAAATAATTTATTATGCTTAGTTTATTTAACAACACATAATTCAAATTATCATCTAATTTTAAGATTTTAAAGAAGTTATCTAATTATCTAAAATGTATAATATATATTAAATTTTAAATATATATTTAAATTTCTTATTTGCTTCGGTTTATATATAATTTAAATTACCTAATTTGTTTTTTTAATAAAAATTTCTAATTATCTATGTAACATTATTTAAGTTAAAATAAAATTTTAACAATTTTTATTATCATTATCTGACTGCAAACATTATTAACTTAATTTAAGATTTTCTTCTATAAACATGATTTGAGCTAATTTTATAATTTTGTAACAAATTAATTATTATCAAAGTGTTATATTACATATTTAAAATTATAAAATGGATTAAAGTTTCACTTTACAATATTATTAATAGACAAACTTTTATTAATTGTTATAAACAAGCGATTAATAATAAATTAAATTTTATATGTAATATTTTTTAATGAAATGTGTGTGGTAGTTAATTTTTAGTTATTAAAATTAGTTTGATGATATCTTTAAAAATATGGGAAATTTAGGTTTAAGAAAACATAATTACAAATTTAAATAAATAAAATTTTCATGTGCATTGCAAATGTTACAAAATTAGTTATATTAATTTTATAATGAAAATATATACTGTCATAATTTTATGATGTCACATAACAGTTTTTTTACCTTATTTTATAATATATATTAGTTTTTAACCGTGCAATGAATTCATTCAATTTAGCCTTTTTTCTTTTTTGTTCGACAAATCCTAACTTGATATTGTTTCAAAAATATTCTTTTCCTTTTTTTTTAAGTTACAACTTTCATTTTGGGGTGTGCACTTTTGTTTTCTTCTTATAGCTTTTTTTTTTTTCTAGATAAAAATGTTTACCTACACCACGTAAAAAAACCATCATCAATATCAGAAGGCTTAGAAATTGATTCTCAACTTTTATGCAGAGGTACACAAATCATGTTATTAGCACTGTTCCCTCATTCTTATTGACATAACACATGAATGAGAAGTTTACAGCTATAGTGTTCCCTAGCTTGGCCATCGGTAATTTATCATGAAGAAAGCAGCAATCAAGTTGGTGGAATCCAAAAACTAAGCAAAAACTGGAAACTCAGATTCCCACTAAAATCCAGTATTTTTGGTAAGGAGAAAACAAGCAAACCATAGAAGGATTGGCATTGTAAACTATACTGTAGAGGAACCAAAAACAAATTTTAATCCAACATGCATGATGATTTTGAGGTTTTGGTTTTTCCAAATCCATGTTGGAATACATTTTTCATAAAAATATTCAGCATCAAAACTCTGGCTCCCAACAGTAAGTCACAGAACTGTAGGAGAAGATGCGCCACCTTAGCTCCAGTCTCTGGAGGAGGAAACAAATCAATGCACCTTTTGCAAGCAACAATGCCAGAGGTGCTAGGATGGTCCTCCCGTTGGCAATACCTATCTAGTTCATGTTGTTCCTGAAATTAGTTGTACTAAACTAAATAATAGAAGATAATGTGCTTTAATATATTCGAATCTGTATCTTTTTACATTGGCAATAATACTTATATCAATTAAGTTAAGGTGCAAGAACTCTTTTACTCTTTTAAGAGATAAATGATTGATTATGAAATGTATTTTATTCTTTTGAACAGAGACCGAATCTTTAATATCATAATTAAAAGATAAAATAAATAACGACCACACTACATTTTATAATTTAGACGAGTTGGATGGTTTAAACTATTATGAAAATCTACATAAAATGGTGTACGCTTATAATGTAAGGTGTAAGGCCTTACGTGCCTAAGCATCAGTGACGTGATCCTACAGAAATGTCTCTGTGGATGCACTCATCCTAACATTTCACTCACATAAAACGACACAACTTCTTACCGCTAAACGACACTATAAAAAAAAACCCTTTCAGTGGGCCCCATACTCACACGAGTCTACCTGACACTATCTCTTCCCCATTTTCAAGACTCCGACAACAGCTCGGCCCAACTCACCAACTCTCCGTTAAATTCACCGTGACGGAGAAAACGCGAATCCTTTACCGATCTTTTCCAAAGCGGGAATCTCCGTTACGGCTAGATGTTAAAGGATTTTGGCGGTAAAATCCAATGGCGGCAACAGTACGCGTCAAAAAATAATTGGCTAGCTATGAATGTCATGTGCATGGTGCATGTCCATCATGATGTTATGTTGATTAATTTTCCCGCGCTAAAGAGGGAAAGATCCTTCATTGATAGGGTTTTCCACAAAAAGAAGCCCAAGGTTAAAAAGAGAGAAAATATATAAGAAAAAAAGGGGAAATCTTAGGATTCTTGTTCCTAATCCAAATTATTAAAGAACGATTTTTTCCCTTTTTATTTCTTCTCGATCCCTTAAAACGCTATGTTTTGGGCGGGGAATTTGAAGCTAGGGTTTCTGGTTTGCTGGATCGTTAGATCCGAGATCTCAACCTAATTTCAAGCCTAAATTTTGTAAGGTTTCTTTGAATATTGTTTTATTTTTTTCAACTTTTTGCTTTTCACTCTTGAAAAGTAGTTCGCCATTTCCAGAAGTATAAATGATTTTTTTTTACTGATTATTACTTTTTCATTGTATAGTAATAGCTAAAAATTTTGAAATGTTGGCATAAACTTTTATTTTGAGGCGGAGGTTTAAGTTGCTGTTATGTATCTATAGATTTAGCTAGTTTAGTCTTGTATATGCTGATTAAGAGTAAAATTGTTGGAGAGATTTAAATCCTGAACTTTTCTGAAATTGATAACTTTGAGATCCACTGCTAGGGTTATTAATAAATATGGAAGACATGAAGCCTTCAGTTGCAACTTCTGGTGGCACAGATGCTGATGCCGTTGAAGCTAGATTCAATGCTTTGTGCAAGGTAGTGATTTGTTCTTTCCAGTAATATTATTACAAGTATTTCTTTTTTCTTTTTGTGTTTTTTAGTGTTATGTTTTCCTGATTTCCAGAATGGGTTATCTTTGGATGAGAAAGCTTGTTCAAATGCTATGAAGCTATTCAAAGAAACAAAACACCTTTTAACGTCAAATGTTTCCTCAATTGGGAGCGGAACGGTAGATTATTATTATTATTATTATTATTATTATTATTATTATTATTATTATTATTTTAACTTCCTTTTATATGAAAATTACGAAAGGGAATTGCTTTCTAATTAACTAACTTTGTTGCATTTATTCTGGATTAGCTGGAAGAAGCAGAGCGATTTTGGTTTTCATTTGTCTTATATTCGCTCAAGCAGCTGAGTGAAAAGGTTGGAGAAAATACGCAACAAGAGTCTGATGAAAGTGGGTTTTCGTTTTGCCAGATATTGAGAGCTACGAAGCTGAAGTATGATACTGTTAATTTTGTGTATGTAAGGGTAACTTTTGCGATCAATAACCATTTCAATGATAGTGAGTTTATTTTATTTTTGCAGCATCGTGGATTTTTTTAAGGAGTTGCCTCAGTTTATGGTAAAAGCTGGTCCCGTTTTACGTAACATGTATGGGGAAGATTGGGAGACTCGACTTGAGGTATTGACAGAATATAGATTTATGTTTCCGCTTGTTTTCCATTATGTCTATATTTTTTAAAAATTGTACGGCCATGTCACTTCGATCTGACTATCTGCTTATGGTACTTATATCAATTAGGGTAAGGAGATGCAGGCCAATTTTGTGTACTTGAGCCTTTTAAGCAAGTAGGTACCCTTCTTTTATAACCTAGGTTATAAAGCTGATATGTGCAAATAGCTTTGTAATTGTATTAGCATTTCTCCCCTAATCTTTAATATGACTACAATGTGCTAAATTTGATGGGTTAGTTTTAAATGCACGAAGTCACACTAGTGAAAAAGGTATATTGCTTTTGGTTTGTCAACTTATGTTCTATAAGGGTTAGAATTGCAGTTTACTTTCATATTTCGTCTTGAACCTTTCCAGAAATTTGCAGGAGGCCTAATTGTTGTGGTTTTATCAAGTATTTATCCTCCATAAAGCAAAAAATTTGTGTTGGGGGGGGGGGATGTACTGTGCAGGATGTGCATATCAAAGATGTTGGAAAATAAAATACAATAATGATGTTATACATCCATACATGTGCCATAATTATAAAAGTAACTGGTCATGTGCCCTTGTTTATGCCATGTTTTGACTGTTGTCTTCTCCAGATGGATGATAAAATTAAAGTTAAGATAGTGATATAAATATGAAATTCTCACTTACGCAGATTGCAGAATTATATTTGAAATAATATATTACACAATTTGTATCGCGCATGCTATAAATTTTGTTTTCTTTGAGCAGCTGTATCCTCAAAACCTCAATTTTGTGGTTACTTTGTATAATTTTCCATTTTGTGAAGTAAATAACATCTGCATCTTGCTGTTTTGATGGTATAAAAAGCTCATACAAGCGTGCATTTTGGGAACTCTTCTTGACAAGTGATGCAAATATTGACAAGCAGCAAAATGCTACCAGTTCGCCAGATTATATATCAGAGTGTCATCGATTTGGATGGTTACTGTTTTTGGCACTCCGCGTGCACGCATTCAGTCGTTTTAAAGACCTAGTGACTTGTGCAAACGGTTTTGTTTCTATACTGGTCAGTTACGCATTTCTGTTGCTTTATTACTAATTGATTTAGGTAGACACTTGGTTTTACTATGGAATAACATGTCATCTCTTTCTTCTGGTCAAACATGTTCTGATATTATTCGTATATATAATGGATTAATTTAATAATTATCAAATGGAATGCAAAGGTAGAGAGTTACAATTAAATGTGCTTCAAAAGATTCAACTCAACTATGCTGTTGTCTTTGATGCACTCTATCCTTGTACATTCGTAGCACATTGAGCAACAATGGAGAGTTTAATGTTTTCTTACTATTTAATGTGATTGTGGACAGGCTATCTTGATTATACATGTTCCTGTTCGCTTCAGAAACTTCAAGATCAATGACTCTCCACATTTTGGTAATTATCTGCTCTTCATGGCTGTCAAATTTTTAGATCTATCCTTTTCAATAAAGAGATTACAATTGTGATTCTTCTTTGGTCTTTATCTTTTATTCTGTCCAGTATTCTTCACTGTTGTTCCGTCCTTGCTCATTTACATTCTTTTTATTTTCCTTTCCTGGTGGGGGTAAAAATTTGGCGTTCCTCATTGTTGACTTCTTTGACATGCAATCATTCAGTTAAGAAAGGTGACAAAGGTGTTGTCGACTTGCTTGCATCACTTTGCAACATGTATGATGCTTCAGAAGATGATTTGAGGAAAACAATGGAGACGGCCAATAAGTTAATAGAGGACATATTGAAAAAAAAGCCATGTCCAGCAGCTGAGTGCAAAACTGAAACACTGGAAAATATTGATACCGGTTCGTCACATAAGTCATGAATGCTATTTTGGCAGCATGCTTGCGTCTGTTTTGCTTCTAATTCACTTGATCTTCTTTCATGCAGATAGCTTGATCTATTTTGAAGGTTTAATGGAGGAAAAATCTCTTTCATCCAGTTTAAATATTTTAGAGAAGGATTACGATGATGCAATTTGTAATAAAGGTGATTTGGATGAGAGAGTGTTTGTAAACGATGAAGATAGTTTACTTGGGTTAGGGAGCTTTTCTGGAGGGGCCATGAATGTTACTGGTATCAAGGTCTGTTTCAAATTTGAGAAAATGCATTCTACTTTTTTAGTTTTTATGCTTTACTTAGTGGTCAGTTTATTCAAGAAAGCATTTATTCTGTTTTGAGTAGAGGAAATTTGATTCAGTAGCTTCACCAACAAAGTCGATTTCAAGCCCGCTGTCTCCTCAACGCCCTCCTGCATCTCATGCAAATGGTGTCCTTGGGCCACCAAATGCGAAGATGGCAGCTACACCTGTCAGCGCTGCAATGACAACTGCGAAATGGCTTCGTTCTGTTATTTGTCCTCTTCCTTCAAAACCTTCAGCTGAGTTGCAGCGTTTTTTATCATCTTGTGATAAAGATGTTACCAATGATGTGATCTGTAGGGCGCATATAATTTTGGAGGCAATATTTCCTAGAAATCAAGTGTGTAGTGTAACTGGAAGCCTTCAGAGTGTAAACCTGATGGATAACATATGGATGGAACAACGAAGACTGGAGGCACTTAAGTTGTACTATAGGGTTTTGGAAGCTATGTGTACTGCCGAGGCCCAAATATTACATGCACCTAATTTGACCTCTTTATTAACTAATGAGAGGTTTCACAGATGTATGCTTGCTTGTTCTGCTGAACTAGTACTGGCGACACATAAGACTGCCACAATGTTGTTTCCTACAGTACTTGAGAGAACTGGTATTACAGCCTTTGATTTGAGCAAGGTGATAGAGAGTTTTATTAGACATGAGGAGTCTCTACCAAGAGAACTGAGGCGGCATCTAAATTCTCTGGAAGAGAGGCTTTTGGAGAGCATGGTGTGGGATAAAGGTTCCTCAATGTACAATTCTTTGATAGTTGCAAAACCTGCCCTATCTGCTGAAATAAATCGTCTTGGCTTATTGGCTGAACCAATGCCTCCTTTGGATGCAATTGCGACACATGTGAACTTTGGAAGTACACCTCCAGTGCCTTCTTTGCAGAAACACGAAACATCAACGGGTAATGCTGGTAGCTTAATCTCAGGTATGTAACATTGGTAGCTTAATTTTAGCTGGTATATTTTCAGATAGGGAAAACTTTGTGACGAGTATGCCAATTTTCTTGTTTAATGCAGTAACGTGTTAATAGATTTTATTGTTGTTCTTTCTCACAATGTATTCTATCCTGAACTTAATTTACATTGTCATGTTACTTTTGTCAGGTCAAAATGGGGATGTCAGGTCTCCCATGAGACCTTGCACGGAGTTGAGGAGTGTGTTGGTTGAACGGAATGCTTTTACATCACCAGTGAAGGATCGTCTATTAGCATTGAACAACCTTAAGAAGGCTCCTTTGCAATCTGCATTTGCCAGGTATTGTAGGGTGCAAGTTCTAGGGAAGTAGAGACCTGTACTAATTGCACTGGCTAACTGCATTTTCTTTTTGGGTACTCTTTTTGTAGCCCGACACGTCCTAACCCTGGTGGTGGAGGAGAAACATGTGCGGAAACAGGAATAAGTATATTTTTTGGCAAGGTATCAAACCATGAGATGAATTAGACTTTTTTTATGAAACCATGGTGTACCTTCGTACGCTTTTACTGGTTCAAAAATTTAGCCTCCTAGTACTTGATTATAAAATGTAAATCTACTGCAATATAATTTTCTTGTGGCAAAGTGCCCACAAGTACTTACTATTGAATTTAATTTAAATTCAGTGGTTGTCATCTACTACATGTCTTACATTTTGCTTCTTTTTTTTTTTTTTCTTTTTGCACCGCCCAGATTAATAAGTTGGCTGCTGTCCGGATTAATGGTATGGTTGAGAGGCTACAACTGTCTCAACAGATAAGGGAGAGTGTGTATTCTCTTTTCCAAAAAATACTTAACCAGAGGACTTCTTTGTTCTTTAACCGTCATATTGACCAGATCATCCTTTGTTGTTTCTATGTAGTTGCGAAGGTCTGTGCTTCTTATGAGATCATTTTAGCCGCAGTTAAATTTATCTGCACTATTTCCTCTTACTTCTTGAACGAATGACTTGCAGATTTCTCAGTTGCGCCTAACTTTCAAAGAAATTATTTGCAACTATAGGAAGCAACCACAATGTAAGCCACAGGTTTTCCAAAGTGTATTTGTTGACAGGTCATCTGCACGAAGAAATGGGGTACGATATCTCATCCCCAATTTCTTATCTCCCTGCTTTTTGAGGCAATTTTAACCATTTTAATGACATGTAAACAGAGAACTGGGCAGGATAATGTTGATATCATTGCATTCTACAACGAAATATTCGTTCCTTCCATAAAGCCTTTGCTGGGAGAACTTGGTTCTGCTGGAACAACCACAAGAACGAGTAGAGTTGCTGAAGCCAACAATAGTAATGATGGTAAATGTTTCATTTAGACAATTATTTTACCCAGGTTTCAATTTTATATTCTGTTCTTGCTGCATCTGCAGGCTATCTAATTTTACTTGTTCTATCTTCATTTTGCCTAATTAGGTACATGCCCCGGATCTCCTAAAGTTTCTCCTTTTCCAAGTCTCCCTGATATGTCCCCAAAGAAAGTATCTGCAACACATAACGTATATGTGTCTCCGTTGCGGACATCCAAGGTACTTAAATCCTTTTTTCTTTTTTTGGTCTCTCCATTGAGTTGACTTTGAGTCGCCAATTTTCCATTTAGTAGAAAATCAGACTCGTACTTTTAAGATTTGACCAGCCTTCTAGAGCAAACAGGAAAAAGTTTAGTTGATTGCTTAGAACTATTGCCACTCAAGAGATGCTGCACTTTGTCCAAGATGCAGCACTTGTAAAAGACCAATAAGAGAAAAAGATCGTTTAAAATTTCCGATATCAAGTTCTATGAATCTTGTAGAAAAAGTTGAATCTTGGGTTATGTCTCTTGATTGACTGAACAAGGTATGATGGAAAATTATTCTATTTTTAGCTTTTGTTATTTGAATCCTATGTTGCTCAGGCTCTCAGGTTTCAGTGTTTGGTATGGGAATGTTTCTGGGATGGGTATGTTCAGAATTTTGAAGGCTATATCCTTGTACATGGTTTGATATACATGTGTATAGATAGATTATACATGAGACTGATGTCTGAACACGGTACATGCAAAAAAAAAAAAAAACGAATTGTCCGAGTAATATGGTTGGAATTTGTGGTTCCACTAGAAAGAAGTATGTGCCGTTGTTTAATTAGATCTTGTTTTCATTTACAGATGGATGCTCTAATCTCGCATAGCTCAAGAAGCTACTATGCTTGTGTTGGAGAGAGTACTCGTGCCTATCAGAGCCCTTCAAAAGACCTAACTGCTATCAACAATCACCTGAATGGGTATTCTTCTCTCCCTGGGTAACATTTTTTTTTTAATTATTGAAGTTCTTGGGTGAAAGTACCTACAAAAGCCCTCTCTTATCGGGATTGAATCAAATTAGCCTCTCTACTATTAATATGATTTAATTTAATTTTTATATTATTAAAAAGAATTAAATAAGGCTAAAATTGAATAGAGTTAACATTTATTGATTAAAAAGTGATGAAATTTATTTTTCCATTTACAGTTCTGCACCAAAAAAGAGTAGAAAATAATATTTTATAAATAGTAAATATGAACTCTGTTGAAATTTGGCCTTGATTGATTTTTTTTTAATAATGCAAAGATTAAATTGATCTTGGATGGGCTAATATAATCCGATCCATATAATAAGGGGACCTACCAATTACATTCACCAAAGTTCTTGCGATGCACCTGACCAATGACGCTGCCATTTGCTTTGATGTTTCCAGTGGCAGGAAGATCAGAGGGGCGCTCAACTTCGACGATGTTGATGTCGGTTTGGTTAGTGATTCTATGGTTGCAAATAGCCTTTACCTGCAAAATGGGAGCTGTGCATCCTCATCCGGTGCACCTTTAAAATCCGAGCAACCAGAATCTTAGCCCAGCACGCTTGTATTCCTTGTATATTCTGCCCCACTCTCGTATTCTTGTTAGATCGTACGTATGAATGTAAGTTCATCACACGGGGTACGTATGAGCGGTGAGTTACTGTAGAATAGCCGCCACCTCCCCAATGTGTTTACTGATGTTAGCTAACAGTACTTTGAAGCTTGGCCTAACAAATTGAATAAATTTTTGCCTTTGCCGGATTGTAGCCAAATAGTACCACTGATTATTAATATTGGAATCACAGTGCTCCTTCAAGGGGGTAATTTTCTTTGGGAATGTTTTAGGATATTTTTAGAGGTCAATTTCTTTTTTAACAGTGTCTTAAGTGATATTGGATGGATGGAAATATTTTACTTTGACTGTTTGTCAAATTATGTAACGCCTTAATTTTTGGGAATTCTGTGAATGTTGGAATAGGTTTAATTATGTTAGTGGGCTTCTAAAAGGTTCAAGCTTAAGATAGAACTTGACAATTTTAGTTAATTTTTGTTCCATAAGAAAAAGGGGGTGAAATTATAAAATAGGATTTATGTGAAAATGTTTGAAAATGTTATAGGCTAAATTGAAGTGGCCAAATAAATAAGAGTGCAAAATAGGAGGATTTGCATGACAAATCTCTCATTTTATATGAAGTGGCCAGCTATCATGTTGTTGTAGACAATATGAGCATTTGATATTCATAATTTATGGTACAAATTGATAATGGGTTAGATAAATGTTTCATGTTGGATAAATGTTTCATGTTAATGAATTAGGTAAATATTTCATGATAATGAGTTAGGTAAATATTTCATGATAATGGTTTAGGTAAATGTTTCATGATGGGCATTTCATGTCTTTTGTATTAAAAAATTAAATGGGTGAAATATGAAATTTTATTAAAAGAAAAAGGGGTGAAAAGAACAAAGTTTTGTCCATTTTTATTCATCATAGTCGAAAGTTAGAGAAGAGAAAAGAGAGGAGAAAGCTTTTGAATGTTTGGTCACTTGGGGAAAAAAATTGAAGGTAACTTCATGGTAGTTTGCTTCTATCTTGATATTTATGAGTTCTTCTTGATTCTACTTTAACTCTTGAAGCATATTTTGGTTTTTAGTTGTATTGTAAGCATTCAGTCATGAATTAAAATGAAGGAAATGGTTGTTGTTTCATGTTCTTTTGATGAAAAATGGAAGATAGGTGAAGTTGAGCCAAACAAATGAGTATGCATGTGCCTTAGATGCTAAAGGGAAAAATCGGCTAACATGTGCTTTAAAATGATGAAATGGAGATTATACTTAAGTAAAATCATAGATATGTGATAATTGATTGGTGATATACATGTTTAAATAACATGCATGCAAGGTATGTGTGAAAGAGTGATTTGGTAATAAATCGCTTGGGACAAAGACGAAGAACGTGACTTTGGAAAATCACCATAAATTGTGGGAGATGAATTAGAAGTTAAATAAATTATGTAATTAAAGCTTGTTGAGTCTAGTTTCAAATTAAATAAACGAGAACATATTTTGAATTCTGTACAATGAGAAATTTGATTCGTAATGAAGAGTAGTCAGATTAGTCAAACAGTGAAACATGCGAAACTTTGAGAAAAATCTGGTATTGATTGGCGAAACCAAAAATTCTGAAAATTTTATGGATATAAGATATATGAGTCTATTTTCAGGAAAAATTAACGGCACTTGATTTGGAGTTTCTTAGCTCTAGTTATAAATGATTTAGTGATTTGTTGCTCGGGAAGACACTTGCGGTGAAATTATGATTATGTGGTAAACATTGACAAAAATTTGTTAATGAGTTGCTTATTGATTTCTTATAAGCTTACTATGATCTGTAGGTGTGGTTGGCCGAATATTGTAAGGGGTTAATACATAGTTCGTATTTGAATAGTTAGATTAATGTGTTAGTAATCTAATTATAGGCAGTTCGTGTGTGGATCTCGTCAGCATATCGTCGCAAACAGGTGTGTAACTAACACCCTCTTTCTTAGTCTGGATCGGCAAAAGTCGAAAAGTCGAAATGCCGAAAATCGGTATTTTGTAGATTTGCGAGTGCGCGAATGCTCGTGAGGTAAATTGATTAATGTTTTTGGTAAGCTGCAAAATTTGGACCGCAAAGTGCATGATTTACGTGCCTCGATATTTTTGGGCTTAATGGGCCAAAATTGGAATGATGGGCCAACTGCCCAATTCGTAAGAACCCTCGATGACGTGATTACGTTAGTACGTGAAAAGCGTGAATATGTATGAAAAACCTAAAATAGATAAATTCTGAAATACCTTTAAAAGTGGAAAATTTACGCTTTACCCCTAGTAGATAAATTACCAAATACCCCTAGGGTTAAATTGACCTAAATGCATGTTTGATCGTTGTTATTTATTGCATGCCATGTTGTTATTATCGATGCATGGGATTGGGATATTGACGAAGTAAGTATTGAAAGTGGCTTGTCCACGTCTTTGGAGGCTTTGCCTCAATTTATCGATAATCTGAAAGCAGAAAGTCAAAGCTGTGGAGTGTTAGGTGGGTGGGTTGAGCTATTCCTCACATAGAGTGTAGGGCTGGTACGGTGGAGTGTAGTGGTTGGTGGGTTGAGTAGTCTCCCAAATGGGCTTGCATATGTTATTGATGTTGTATGTATTTTGAAATGGGCCTATGGGCCATACTGCTTTTCTGAATAAGGGCTAAGACCCGGTTTATTGTAATCTGAAAGGGCTCGTCCAAGACCATCATTACTGAATGGGCTTAGGCCCAATAGGCTTGAGTGACTTGGGTTTTGAATGGGTTTTCCTTACACACCGAGTTTCCCAAACTCACCCCTTTTATTTTCATCCACGCAGAAATCCCCAACCATAGTGGGCTTGAGTCGTGAGGAATTGAGTGGCCACCGTTCTGAAAGTTTGATTTTCTTCCGTGAACTGGACATCCTTTTATTTACGTTTGAAGTTTTGGGTTTTTTAAATGTAATAAGGCCGCTTAATTATTTTTGATGGTTTTAATATGTATTACTATGATAGGTATTACTTATTTTAACTGTTGAAATTTGATAGCTTTAGTATGCGTTTTCAAAAACAACAATTGATTTCAAAATAACACGACAACAAGCAAAGCTTCCATAATGAAAGTATTTTCCAAAATTAATCACTTTTCCTAAAATGACATAATCAAATCGGTTTCCTAGAAATATCCATGACGTTAAGGTGTGGCAATGGCGGTATGCATGTCCAGGATTGGATCCGAAGGGAGCTTGGTACTTAAGCAGTCCGATGGACTCACCACCTCTTTTCCGGTTTCCTACCTGGTGCATAGCTTCCATTCACTTAGTTAGTTTGACAAAAGTCGGCTTTTTAAAACACTAAAAAGGGAACACGGGTTTTTGACTTCAAAGTGGCACGTCGGATTCGGCCTTAACGTCTGGGCCGGGTTTGGGGTGCTACAAATCACTTTAAATAAATTAAAATGTTAATGTTTGTAATTGTTGATGTGGCATTTATATAATAGTCAATGTATATGTTACATTAACAATTTAATTTTAAAAATAAAATATATATATGAATAAATTTCATATATTTTAAAATAATTTTAATATTTTAATAATTTTATAATATTTTAAAATTTATTAAATTTTAAAAATTTATTAATTGTTGATGTGACATTAATCAAATTCTAAATTAGCAAAGCCAAAGCAAAAAAAAA
This sequence comes from Gossypium arboreum, assembly GCF_025698485.1. Taxonomy (NCBI): domain Eukaryota; kingdom Viridiplantae; phylum Streptophyta; class Magnoliopsida; order Malvales; family Malvaceae; genus Gossypium; species Gossypium arboreum. Next base: position 2,568,067 of record NC_069073.1, on the reverse strand, counting down.
AAACGAGTCTTTAGCATTAAAATTTGGCCAAATATTTCCTTGATTATGGATAATCCACTCTCAACAAATAATTAATAATATGTATATCAAGGACATTATTAAAGCTATATTATTAGACTATCATGTGGATCCTATGTCATTAAAATTAGTAAATGTTAATTTTTTTACTCATTTTAAAGTAATATTGCAAACAATTCTAGTTCAAGAGTTAAAAGTGTTATAAAATAAATGTAATATTTAAATAATTTTTTATAAAATTAAAAGGTCAAATAAATTATTGTAATTTAACCACGACACAATAACTATTAATTTAAAATGCACTTTTAATTCAAATTATTTAATTTTAATTTTTTAACAAATTATCTAATGAATCATCTAATTTTAAGATTTTAAACAAGTTATCTAATTATCTAAAATGTATAATACATAATAAATTTTAAATATATATATATATAAATTTCTTATTTTTCTTGGTTTATATACATTTTAAATTATCTAATTTATTTTTTATAAATTTTTGTAATTATCTATGTAACATTATTTAAGTTAATTAAAATTTTTCTTATATATTAGCGCATCGTAAACATTATTTGGGCTAATTTTAAAATTTTAAAAATTAATTATTATCAAAGTGTTATATTTAAAACTTGTCAACGACTATTTTCAAACTTGTCTCGAGATATTGTGTTAGCTCTCAAGACATCTTCTCTTTGTTGTAAAGATTATACTTAAGGTTTTTAAGGTATAAAACCTTAAGGGGATAAGAAAGGTTCTAGTTAAGCCATAAAAATTAGGGGAAGGTTCTATCTTAGCTTTGTCAAAAAGAAAAGGATTGTAAGGGTTATGTCTTGTCCTTGAAAGGTATCAATTCAAGTTTAGTGAATTGAGAAATCCTTGGTTGAGGTATATCGAGGGAGTGGAGGTAGGTAATTAGGGCGAAACCACTATAAATCAAATTTTCCAAGCTATTCTCCCTCCTATTTTATTTTGGAATGGTTTGTAAAGAATTTTTAAAATACCAATTCACCCCTCTTGGTATTTCTGGGCCTAACATACCTAACAAATAGGCTTATAATCCTTGATGTGCTAGATGTGTTTAGGGTGGTCAATTTGATGAATTTATTATTTGATATCATGTTGACATGAGTTAGTAATGTGTTGGTTACTTTTTAATGAGTTAGAAAGTGTTTTATAGGTAAAGCGACTAATTGGTATCGAGACATTAAGAACATGTCTCGAGACACCTAAACATTGAAGCTAGAGGTTTGAAACAGGAGAATTATGCCTTGAGACTTGTTTTGAGACATAAGAGGTTGAATCTCAAAACATGAGCCCCATTGTCTCGAGATAACTTAACTTCGAAGCAAAAATAAGGAAACATGAGAAGCATGTGTCTAGAGACCTGACTTCACTGTCTTAAAACACATTATTCAATTTTGATAGTTTGAGTTTGGACTTGAATCTTGCCTCCATGTTTAACCCATACGACCCCGTGTCACTACAAGTGGGCTCAATTAGTCTTAATTAATTGTGTATCATTAGTATAACATTTAAAATTTGAGTTTATGTCATGTTTTTCTTTTAAAGTTTGATAAAAATTAGTCAAGATAGTCTGAGTTGCTCCGGCAACATAATGTGACATCTCGCATTCAGATCTGACAACCGAGTTGGGTGTGGGGTGTCACAAAAGAAATGATGACATTGCCTTTTTTTAATTGGTATAATAACACACTTTATCTTCAACATTTATACATTATAAACTTTGGTTCTAATTCTAAATAATTCAGCAAATTTAACCCTCTACATTTATTAATCCTATCAATTTAGTCCTTAAACACATCTTCATCATAAATCGAAATTATAAATAAAAAAAATTCTAAAAACATTCAAAATCGCACCAATGATGAAATCTAAAAAAAAATTATAGTGAAGGAAGGAAATGTCCATTAAAGAAAATTTGCAACATTTATTTCAATTTCGAAAACAAAATGAAAAATGAAACAAAAGAAAATTTTAACCAAGCGGATCAAAACTCCACTTTTTCATTTCCAACACTTCTTCCAATTTCTATTTTGGCTGTAACTAGGGTATCCATCATTAGTAGCAGTGACTATTTCTCTTGTCGCGGGTGCTTTCCAAAGAGGTAAATGGCTGGCTATGAAATGTGCTCCATTCTCATGGGTAGTCAATCCCTGACCTCAGGGTTAAGGGATGAGGTAAATAGCTGGTCATGAAATATGCTCCATTCCAACACTTCAATTTCAGGTACTTATTTCCCTTTCCAATTCATCTTCTTTTTCTCATATAGAATTGTTTCAAATAAGAAAGCAAATATTTCAAAACAAAAAACTGTGAACGCCATGAACACTCGCAAGATTCTTTAGATGGAGAATAAAGGAGTTTAGCTTTATGTTTATGAACTAGCAGGTTCCTTTAGGTTAAAATCCACCTTATTTCATTGTTGGTGTTCTTAGAATTTTGATGATTTGCCAAATTATATGTTTATTAATTTATTTAATTTTGCAAACCCAAGATCAAATATTGTCAGTCTTCATTGTCTCCAATGCAAATCAAAGTCGGTGACCAACTTGTAACATTTTGAAATTGGTTGACTGAAGTGTTGAGTGACCAAAATAATATAATTGTCGCTCAATCTTTGCACCATTATTCCCCAACTTGATAATTCAAATAGTATTAACAACAACTCACAACCACAATCAAAGCAAAGCAAACAAAAATTTCAAAAAAAAAAAAAAGGGAAGAAAATCTACTTTATTAATGAGCCCCAAATAGGACTTACAAATGCAAAGAGCCAAAATAAAATCATAAAGAAGAGAATCAAAATATCACCCAAAAAAAAAAACTCAAATTTACCAAATTTAGTTAGGAGTTAGTAGAAGAGTTTCTGTTGAGGAGGCTTAGTCCAAAAGGTAAAGGAGAAAGTCTTGTTAAGAAAAGGAACATATCAAAGTCATTTGCCCATCCGATGAAGATGGACAGACGTTGAAGAGCTTCTTCTTATGGCTTCAAGTTTAAATCAATGGAGTTTTATGCCACTTCAAAGAAAATTAAACCATAAAGTTGAAAAATAAAGGAAAAAAGGCCGAGTTTAGTGTGTTTCTTTGCTACAGGAAGAGTTGGACGGTGGCACAATTACTAGTATACAACTGCGAAGGAGTAACTTTGGGTGTGTTTCCATAACTAACTTGTCACTTTTTGAAATTAAATGACCAAAGTTTAGATTTACTAATATTTGAGTGACCTTACGTAAGTTTACTTTTTGAAAAATAGTAGGTTAACAACCATCAAACATATGTTAGCAATTTAACAACTTAATGACTTTAAAGGATGATTTTCATATAGTTTAGTGACAAATTTATAATTTTTAAAATTAAGTGATCACAGTGTAAACTTGTTAGTAATTGAGTGATCTTAGATGTAGTTAAAAGAAAGATTATTCTTCACTAACATTGTTTCAAAGGTTGAAACCTATATTAACTTCCACTATTATTGTTTGAATCGTACTAGATTGATCAGTTGGACTAATTGGATTAAGAACCAATTAGGGTATCGATTCAAAAAGTAACTTTAAACTGATTAGATTGAAAATTAGTATAAACCAATTGAATCAACTAAAAATTGATTGAACCAACTAAAAACCAATTAAACTAAAAAATTTTAAATTTTTAATAATTTTTCAATCACACCAATGGCGAAACCGTTCCTTTTAATCTCAATTAATTAAATTTGAGTTCAAGTGAAAAGGCTTTCAAATCTCGACGGCGCCACCGGAGAGATCAAAGCCTACAAACCCAGAATCTTTTACTAGAGCCAAAGTTCTTAAACAGTGAGAGCAAAAAGAAAAAAGAGAGGCGTGTGCGGCGGCGATGATGTCCGGAGGCGGTGCTGGCGGAGTGGAGTGGCACGTTAGGCCACCGAATCCAAAAAACCCAATCGTATTTTTCGATTTAACCATAGGTTCTATCCCCGCCGGTCGTATCAAAATGGAGCTCTTCGCTGATATTGCCCCTAAAACCGCCGAAAATTTTCGGTCCTTTCACTTCCCTTCTTTTGTTCTTTTTCCATAACTATTTTTCACTTTTCCAAATTCCTGTTCTGATTTTCAATTTTTCTTCTCGTCGTGCAGGCAGCTATGCACTGGCGAATACAGGTTCACTTTTTTTTTTCCCTTAAAATTTTTTGTTATCTTCATCAAAATAAATAATTGCTACTTACTCATTTTATTAATTGGATTGAAATCAGGAAAGCTGGGTTGCCTGTTGGTTATAAGGGTTGCCAATTTCATAGGGTTATTAAAGATTTTATGATTCAAGCTGGAGATTTCCTCAAGGTTGTTTCTTTACTGTATTAGCTTTCTTTTTGCACTTATTATCTTAGCCACTTTGCTCCTCCATGTTAGTTCTAAATATCCAGAATTAGCTTCTTCAGATTTTTGCAGATTATTAATCTCTTTACTCTTTATGTATCTGGGAATAATAATTTTGCGGGACTCCTTTTAAATTATTTCAGAAGTTAAAAGTTTTGGCTTGCTGACTTGAGAGGATGATATGATTGAAGTAGATTGTTGTTGTTTTTTTTCTGTTGTTAAGTTCTTTGTTAAATGTCCATTGTAGCCTGGATGAGGGCGCAAATATCCTTATTAAGGATTGTTTTCACCCAAAAATTGGAGTGTAGTGTTTGCCAAAGTAAAGTAATGGAAGGTCTAGCTTAGACCATTAAATTTTGATTTGTTAAACATAAAAGATGCAGAAGAGCTAAGTTACTGTTTTTTTTTTTTTCTGTCTTTCCATATTTTTGAGGGTCCTTAGAGGATCATATTCCTGACCCAAGTCTAAATGTATGTCGGACATGGGTATCTCAAGCAAAAATAAAGAGTTGGAGTAAAATATTGCAGGAGTATTACTTTTTGTTGACAATGATGATGCTATTTAGACGATTTTCTCCCATGTTATGTATTAGTTACAGTGAAATCTTACATTGCAGGGTGATGGTAGTGGATGTACTTCCATTTATGGGCACAAATTTGACGATGAAAATTTCATTGCCAAACACACTGGTCCTGGTTTGCTATCAATGGTATGCTATTTTCTATATGGTATTCCTTTAGCTATATTTTCTTTTCTCAGTTTTCTCTAAACTTTTCAAACGAAGATTCTTCATTTTTTGTAAATACCTTTTTGATAAAGAAAGGTATAGAAAGCATTGACTTCTTTGATTTTGGAAGTGATTGAGAAAACTTAGATGTGGGAGGTTCGTGGGACAGGATTTTGTTGCCATATCTCGATAATCTTTGCAAAGTGCCTTAATTTTTATAGTCCTCTTCCAGTCCCCAATATTCTATATCACACCTCTGTTTCGTTGATAAACTGGTGATCTTTTTTGTACAACTGTGATTCGAACCCAGGCCAATAGCCCAGAACTTGGGGTTCATAACTGGTGTTAGATTCACATTCTCTTAACACTGGAGGGAGAAACAGAAAGAAAACTATGAAGATACTAGAATATTATGGATAAGTTCAATGAAAATTTATTAATTGCTATCTTTTTCTGTTTCCATTGCAGGCAAACAGTGGACCAAACACCAATGGTTGTCAGGTAACTTACTCTATCTCTCTTACGTAAATTTTACTCGGATTTTGGATTCCTGTCTAACATAGGCATGTTCAGTTTTTTCTAAGTTTTCCATGTATTTAAAGGGTCATATCTCAATTACCATGTCCAGAAATGCATCTTACACTGGTGTTTGACTTGGGTACTTCAAGAAAAATGAGTAATTGGAGTAACATATGCTTACATACACATGCACACACATGCACACACATGCAATTTGATGATGTAAAAGAATGTCAATGTGCTTTCATGCCCGCAGCATTGGTATTGATCAAGCATCTCTATATATTAAAGGGGCACGGGAATTATTTCTCTGGTTTGTCCAATCCCAGTTTTGTGAATTGAGATTGGGTGGAAGCATGGCTATTGCAAATTAAATCAAGCCTTTGAGTGCTTTTAGTTAAGATTTCTAAAGGTTCTCGGTAGAACTTTTATCATCTACCGTTATAAACTTCTAGGTTATATTGATTTCAGTGTTTATTGACTGCAGTTTTTTATCACATGTGCAAAATGCGAGTGGCTCGATAATAAGCATGTTGTATTTGGGGTACGTTCTCAAACCTATTAGTGCCGAATGTATCAAGATTTCCTACCTTCTGTAAAGTTGAAGAATATTGTTACTTCTTCGAACTAATGAATAATTTGTCTGTGGTCATTTAGAGGGTGCTCGGAGATAGTCTTCTTGTTGTTCGGAAGATTGAGAATGTGGCTACAGGTCCGAACAATAGGCCAAAACTACCATGCATTATAGCTGAGTGCGGGGAAATGTAAACGTGATATCAATAACTCATATGCTGAAGACTAACCACAAATGTTTTAAAAACCATTTTAGAGTTAATTTCCTCTAGGTCTGTTGACTTTTTATACTGGGGTTCTTTTCCCCCTTTGGCTCGAAATATTTTATTACCAATATATTGCTGGCATTGGAGGTTTGATGAATGTTCGTCTAATAATGTTAAATGCTTGATTTGAATGAGATTTTAAGTAGGCAGTGGACATGATTGGATTAGTAATTTATGCCATTGAGTCATTGTATACTATTCTGGTCAGGCAACGCTAGTAGATTTTTTTACTGTTGTTTTATCATGAAGAAAACACAGGTTAAACTTTTAAAAAAGCCCTTGAACTAGGTTACTTTTATTAAGTAAAACCTACCTTTTTTCTTCCTTTTTTTTTTGTACTTAATATAGGGGGCTTATTTAGATACCAATCAAAGATTAAAAACCTATTTGGGTAGATATTAAAGTTTAAGGGTTTAATTAAGTTTGGCTTAATGACAAATTTGGCGACAAATGTTTGCAAGTTTGTCAAAAATGCTTTAATTGTATTTTTGAGCTTTTTTTTTCATAAATTTTTGTTTTTTTTAATATGTTTTTTCTAATAGATTTAATGGAAGTACTATTAAAAAATTAACAGGATGATGTAGACTTTTATTTGTGAAATATTTTAATGAGATATAATTTATTATTTAAATAATTTAATAAGATAATTATATGTGAAAATAATAAAATAAATAATAGATTAAATTAAAAAATAACTCTTAATTTAAAGAAAATAAACGTAATTATCCATAAAAAATTAACTCAAGAGAAAATTTCTCAAGATATAAATATACTGAAAGATTGAAACTTTTGAAAGGAAAGAAAAATTGAAACCTTCAATTTATTTGTTAAATATGTTAGAAAAACAAATTGAAAAAAAAAGATTGATAGCAAGGGTTTATCTAAATAACTTAGTAAAGTAGGATCTTCTTAATATATTAGCATAAGCTGAATGATTAAACTCCACTGTCAAGAGAGTTAAAATTTTATCTAAAACTTGGTATTATTTTATATAGGTCCAATTATAATCACAAATATAAAAACTAAAATTATAGATTTGTAATTTTTATTATGCTATAATTTTGATTTTTTTATAAATTTTATAAAATCGAATTTAATTCATCAAATAAAGCTCTTTTATGTACGATTTGTAAGTTGCAACTTGATTTTTCATGTTATACTTTAGATGAATATTCTGTCTTAATTAAGACATGTTATTATGATCATAGTCGTGCCACTTTATCATGTTCATAGTTTTTGTCCAAGACATTCATATATAGTTGAAAGAAAATCACTTTTACCCTTTTAACTATAAATAACTTTTTTATTCTTAAGACATTTGTCAGCATACAAATAACATAATAATAAAATAATAAGATAACTATCACATAAAAAGATGTAAATTATTTGAACTAACTAATATCATTATTATAGACCTAATTTTTAGCCCGGGCCCATACACATACAAAAAACCAATAAATAAAACTCACGTAAAAATCCAAAAAAGTCCAAATATTACAAAAACAAAAATTACAAAAAAGTCCAAAAATTACAAAAACATCAAATCCAATTATAAGCTCAAAAATGAACCTAACCCTAGAGCCCAAACAGCGCAATACTAGACTAACTTTTCAGCAAAAAAGGAAACAGTTGCTGCTTCCCTCCACCACGTGCGTCGGCACACCGAGCACGACCCCCTGGTTCGCGCGTCCACGCCCATGAACGCCCTCTTCACGTCTCCACGTACCTGTAAAATGGGGAATAGCAGGGAACCGTTTGTATTTGGCTATAAAGCCTTTGATTTTTTATTGTAAAGGGATGGTTTTTTTCCTCCCTCAGAGAAAGAGAGTACAGATTGAATACAATATATACAAAAAATCAGCAGAGAGCAGCAAAAATAGTACATTTCAAAGGTAATTGTTACTACAATTTATTCTATTTTACCTTTTTTTTTTCTTTTCCCATTCAGATCCACAACACAAATTAAAGGTAGGAGAGAAAGAGAGGAAGTTCACCGGAGTCACACCGAGCACGCACCGTCGGCGGGCCTTCGCTGGCTGCTAATGGAAGGCCTGGGTACTGGCCTTTCGGCTGAAGAGCGAAGGGAGAGCGTGGGAGATGGGGAGCCATAAGGCATTTAGGATTTTTCTTAAAACAAAAGTCAGAATGTTTGTTTTTTTTTCAAAGCAAAAATTGTAAAAACATGTTTTAATTAAGTAAAATAGCATTGGGGAAAAAGTCAGTAGATGACTTGGTCCACGTGCATTTGCTTTTTAAATTGGTAATTTTCACTTTTAATCCCCCTCCTTCGAGTCTACTTCTAAATTGGCCCAATTCACATTTTATTGTCTTTTAAAATTTTCTCTGAAGTTTGCATACTGTTTTAATTTGGCCCATACCTGGGTGAAGTGTTTTGGGGCATGGTTTATTTGCTTTTTCAGTCGCGTGCTACATTTGGATCTTAATTTTAGTTTCAACCGCTTATTTTGTTTATTAATTATCCCTTTTATTTTATTTTATTTTATTTTATTTTATTATTATTATTATTATATGTATAATTCATTATTTCTTTAATTTATTTAGCTTTCAACTTTTAAAAATTTATTTAAACATACGTTTTGGATTACTTTATTATGATTATTATTATTATTTATTTGTTTCAATTGCAAAGTATAATTTTAAAATTCTATTTTATGTAGTATTATTCTAAATTCTTGTATAATATTTAATTAAAATACTTTTATAGATTATTATTGTACATATATAATTATGATGAAATTAGTTTTATTTCATATACATCGTTAATTCTATTTTATTTTTATAGTTACTTTTAAATCTATTTAATATATATATATTTTCTTTTCAAATCTGTTATGTAAATATTCTCTTTTAAAATTTTATATATATATATTTTTTAAATTTATTTATGTATAATTCGATTCTCTTTAAAGGATCATTGTATATTTTATTAATTTAAAATATTTTAGCATCTTGGTATATATCATTTGTACTTTTTTATGTTTTTCCATTTTCATATATACATGTTTAGTTAAATTAACTTGTCTATGTTTTTTTTTCCTTACGTAATATATATATTTTAATAGTTATTCATATATTGTCAGTTTTTATATGCATATAAGTTATTTAAATTTCGCTTGGGTTATTTCTTTGTATATATTTAATAGTCTTTAAATTGTCTATATCATTGATTCCTAGTTCTTGTGTTATCTTGCATATCATGTTGTCTTTAAATTCGTTTTTTGTAACTATCAATTGTAAAAAACTTCTAAAACAAAGGCAATGTTTGGCGTTTTAGAAATTTGGAAGATCGTGCCCTAACGTATTGGGCTTCAATTTTCCCTTGCCCAAAATAGTCAAATATTCCTTTAAAATTTCATTTATGTTTTTCTAAATTTTAAAATAAAGGCAATGTTCTATGTTTAGAAATTCGAGAAATCGTGCCCTAACGGGTTGGGTTTCGTTTTTTCGTTGGACCAAATAATGGAATACCCTTTTCGTGGCGTTTTGGAAATCATAAAGTGATCTCAACTTTTGGGAGGCTTAAAATATCATGTCCTAACGTGCTAGATGTGGTATTTTATTTCTTTGAAACGAGTGAATTTTGAAATCCAATTCGAGTGATCACACATTTTTAAAGGAATTGTATTTTGGCAATTTTTCTTTAAGTTTTCAATGATAGGACATTAAATAATCAATTGGTACCAATTTTGGGCACTACGAGGGTGCTAACCCTTCCTTGTGCGTAACCGACTTTTGAACCCTTTTTCTCAATTTTTGTATACCTAAAATTATTATTTTAATAAATCAAATGTTTTATTAAAATGATCAACCTCAAGATGATCCGATCACACCTAAACTAAAAAAGATTGTGGCGACTTCATAATTCATTTTTTAAAAAATCAATCCCCATTTTTTTCAAAACTCTTTAAAAATGGTTTCGACAATTATAAAAGAAAACGATCAAATTATGTCAAATTAAAATATAAAGAATAAATATTTATTGTGAATATGTAGAGAAATCAATATTACAATTTTACTAGTATCTTATAATTACTAAAAAGGAGAAAAAATCATATCATTTGTAAGTCCAAATAATTAGCATCGTTAATAATTTTGGTAGTTAAGGTGGGTTTAAAAAAATATTCTAACCTATCATGCCAAAATGAATTGTTTTGAGAATATCGATCTTTTAAATCCATGTAAAAATTTAATTAGGATAGTCAACAATATTAACTACTATTTTTTTATCTTGTGCGATACATGGGTTAAGTTATATTTATCAACTTTAATGTTTTATATTTATCTATCAAAAGTTGTTACAAAATCCTAATCATAAATATTAAATATAATACTTAATTTGTATATATGAAAAAAATAAAAAATTTAGGGTAGGTCTGGATGGACGGTGCGTTTGTCTGCAGTTAGTGTAAAAACAACGGTGGCAGTAAAATTAGATACTGTAACTATACTGTAGCGTGAGATAAAATGTAAATTAAACGCACCGCACCATAACTTACCGCCATCCAAACTCATCCTTGATATTTTATATTTAGATTTAGATTACAACATTAATTAAATTGTGTTCCTTAATTTATATTTCCTGAATTGAGTTGTTAAATTATTAACATATAAACCTACTTTTTTTTATTGTTTGAATTGGATTCAAAATATACACAACTAAGTTGCTTTTGCAGAATTTATTTAATTCAACATTGTAAGTTTTAGTTAATTTAATTGAGTCCCTTAATTTATATTAATTAGATGCCACAGTTTAATATTATTGAAATGTAATTTACTTTTTTTATTCAATTAATATGAACATCCCATTTTAAACAAATATTAATTAAAATAATGGGACTCACAAAATTTTTAAAGTTAAAATGCTGACGTGTTGATCTAAAAATTATGCCACTTGTCAGAATTCTAATTATGCTACATATGATTATTGCCTTTTTGCAACACAACCTTGCTATAGATTTTATATATATAAATAATTTGGACTAAAGATTATAAAAAAAAAAGGAAGGAATTGTGTAAATTCAAGCATAAAGATTAAATTGTAATTGTAGTTATAGTAGATGGACCAAAAATGATATTTGATCATTCTTTAAAGTAAGGAAGAAAGAGAAGCTCATACCTTAGGAATTTTTATTTTTTTTTACATAAAGTCTAAAGCTACTAATAACCTCTCATTAACTCATAAATAAGAGGATAATACACTTTAACGCATTCAGATCCACGTCTTCTGTATTGACAATAATACTCATACTAATCGAGTTAAGATTCAATTGGCAAGTTGCATTTATATATAAGTTATAGATATTGTAAAACTATTCAAAACTTTTTTATTGAAACACCGTATTTAGGTGCTAATATTTTAATTTGATATCATAACATATGACACAAAACAATATTAATATAGTCGGGGCTAATTTAAGAAATTTTTTAGAGTGGTCGAAATTAAGTTATATTCTTTTAAGATAGTAAAATTGAAAATTCTCCATTTTAATAATTGACATTTTATAATTTTTAAAAAATTAAATAAAATTTTTCTCATTTTTAAAGAACTAAAAGTATAATTTTATCATATATTAATTTAAAATTTTATAAATTATAAAAAATAGAATTAAAATTTTCATTTTAATGGGAAACCTTAATAAAAATATTAAAATTTTTATTTTATTAAATCTTAAATTTAATAATGTTAATATATTGATTTAATTTTAAAATTTAAAAATATAAAAATTAAATTCCTGAAATAAAATTATAAAATTAAATTTTGAAAAGTACTAAAACTTATTGTAAAATTTAATCTAAAACATAGAAAAAATTAAAATATATTTTTTAATAAAATAAATTATATAAAAGAAGTATTACTTCTAATTCTAGAATTAAATAATAGTAGAGAAAGTAAAAAAAAATTCAACCTACTCCTTAAACAAACTTAAGTACAACGTTACTTTTGAAGGTCTCCGGTCTACTCGACCGTTTGAAAGTGTACGACATAACACTGTAGAGGAAAGACCGTCTCCGCAATTGCCGCATTCTCTCTCGAAGGAGAAGGGCATTTCAGTCAACACGAAAATGCCTAAATACGTCCTTGCGTACGTCATCATATGTTATCTAAACGACTGTTCTCATTATCCAAATCACCCACGTACTTGATATGATTTTTTTAGTGTTTTATTTAATAATTTCTTTTGACTTTTAAGGACAATCTGGAGAATTACTATTATACAAATCTGCTCATAACCTAATTCAGTTTCTTTTTTTGAAAAAGTCTAAATTTGAATTTCACTACAAATATTTACGTTGAGGCAAAAGTAAACTATTATCCCATTTTCATAAGATTTTTATTTTGGGCATAAAAAAAAATTACATTTAGTCGTTAACAATATTTTTATTTTGGTCACCTAACATTAATTTGGGGTTACATAATGTTATTTTATATTTATTTTAGTCACACAATTTTAGTAAGTTTTATTTTGATCACTCATTTCTTTTTTAGAATTAATATTATTTTAAAAGAAAATTGAGTTTTACTGAGATTTGAGTTATTCAATTGCAAAAATGAAATCCAATTTTTTAATGTAACTCAATTCCTAGAAAAAAAAACTCAAGATTTTTCATGCAAAACCTAGCTTTTTCCCTTTTTAGTATAAAAAAAACTAAGATTAATTCTAAAAAATAGAGGAAATTAAAGAGATGAAATTGTTTTGCCTTGTAAAAACCCATGTTTTTTCTTATAAAAACCCAAGTTGTCGAGGTAGTTTATGAGGAGTGCTTGAGAGCAATGTCCACTGGTGTTTGACATTGCTCAAACCTCATAACTTACCATATATGGTGGTGCTAGTAAATTTTGGCAACAAAATCCATTGGATGTGATCTTTGTTGATACTTTGCATGCATGTAGAATCATCCACGACATCTAAAACTATTATAGGAATATATCTTGGAGATCGCTGTAACACCCCTAACCCGTAACCGTTGCCAGAATAGGTTAAGAGGCATTACCGGACTTATAACTCAATTCAGAACAATCATTTATCCAAAAATATCTTATTTCAGTCAATAACATTCATTCACGTTCAATATGTTCTTATATCGAGCATACAAAGCTTAAATCATGTATTTGGGACTAAATCAATAACATATTAAACTTTCGGAAACTTAGAAAAAAAATTCAACATTTCAAGTATCACACGCCCGTGTAAATAGGCCGTGTTCCTCACATGGCTAGTAGACACGCCCGTGTCTTAGACCGTGTGAAAATAGGGCATACATACAGACTTGCACCATTCGGTCGAGGACATGGTAGTGGGAAAACTAGAGAGGTTACTGACTTGGGTCACATGGTCGGCCACACACCCATATGCCAGCCCGTGTCCCACACATGACCAGTAGACATGCCTGTGTGTCTAAGCCGTGCCAAACCTATAGCGTATACTGACTTAATTTTGAAGGGTATTCCAAGGGACACACGGCTGTGCAGCATGATCATGTGTCGCACATGGCTAAGACACACGCTCGTGTCTCTGCCCGTATGGACAAAAATAGGTCATTTGTAAAGCCATTTTGCCACCCTATAAACACAAGCATTCACAAACATAAATGACTATATTTTTACAACTCAATTAGCAGCTAAAATAACCATCATTTAACACATATATACACAATTAAAATATGATACCAAAATAAGCCAAATCACATGGCTTATCTTGTACACAAAACATACCAAAATCATGATATCAATTAACATAACTATCATCTTTTTAACTAGCCTATACATGTTATATTTACATAAGTCCAAAAGTTCAAATGTACAAATCGCAACTCCGACCTGTCCGAAACGAACGAGCTAATGAACCTCTATAAAACATAGAAAAAGAAACAGAGTAAGCTTTATAGCTTAGTAAGCCTGTATAATTCAGAATTAAACTTACCATTTATACATAAATAAAGCAATACTAAAAGTGCAACCAATTCAATTTATAAACACCTAATCACAAGTATTCATCACATGTTAGTCATTGTAAAAGTACATGAAATCATCCATTAATACAGTGCTTATCATCATTCCAAATTCATATATCATGTATATCATTAATAACATTTATAAACCGTAACTCCTCCGTATAGCAATATTTAGGCCCGTTGAACCTATTAGAACTTTAAAGGATAATCGAGTGAACAATGTCAATAATCCGTCAATTTATCATCATATATGCTCTTTCGAGCCATATTCGGTAAGCTCCTCCTAAGATGATGAACAGTAAGCTCTATTGAGCTGTAACGATAAGCTCTATTGATCTAAAACGATAAGCTTTTTTGAGTTGAACAGTGAGCTCGTGCGAGCTGAAACGGTAAGCTTTTTCGAGCTGAAAACAATAAGCTCTTACGAGCTGATATATCGGTAAGCTCATGTGAGCTGTGGTGAGTCCGCAACAAATGCAGGAGCTTGACCAAAACGGTAATCCCAATAACATGTCACTTGTATCCAATGAATCCATACAGTTCAAACGAGGCTCAATGACAAATATATTATATCAATAAGGCATTATACTTCAATTATTTTCATTTTACACATTCATTTCAATAATCACAAGTATATAAAAGTTTGATTCTAATTATACAAACTTACCTTGAGTTGTTCAGATGAAAACTATCGTCTATTCGCTGACTTTTCTTTTTTCCCGATCTAGTTCCGATATTTGTTTATCTTGATCTATATAATATCAAATTAACTCATTCAAAATTTCATTCAATTTAATTTAGTCTAAAACATTCATTTTGGTTAATTTATAATTTTACCCCTAAACTTTTGAATACTTTGTAATTTAGTCCTTAACATATAAAAAAAATAAAAAATTGCACAATTAAGCCGATAGCCATGATAGCCGAATTTAATACAACTTAACAGCAACCCATATTTTAATTTATTTCACACTTTTAACCACAACATTTTACAAATTCACAATTTAATCCCTAATTGACATTTTTGTCAAAAATCACTTAACCAAACTTGTATATCTATCATTAAACCTTCATAATCTATCATTAAAAATTTAAAAAACCAAGCATTCAACAATGGCATCATTCAAAATCTATAGCAGTTTTGAAAACAAAGGCACGGGCTAGTTAGATTAAGCTACAACGAGCTCAAAAACGTAGAAATTATTAAAAATCGAGTCAAAACTGTACCTTAATTGACAAAGGAAGCTTGGTCGAATGTCTAGCCCTAAAAATGGCTGTTTTTCTTTCTAAATTTGCTGAATGGAAAGAAAATTTTGATTTTTGTTTTATTGATTTTAACTTTAATTACCAATTTACTAATTTAACCTTTAAAAAATTTAAAACTACACCATTTTCCATGCTATCATCACCCACTAACCACAATTGGCCTATTTATCACTTAAGGACTTTTAATTTAATGTTCTATAGCTATTTGACACTTTTAGCTAATAGAACACAAGTTTTACGCTTTACGCGATTTAGTCCTTTTTACTGAATTAAGCATTTAAACTGTAAAATTTCTTTACGAAACTTTCACATAATAATTATATCATGCTGTAAACCTTATTAAAATAATAAAATAAATATTTTGACTTCAGATTTGTGGTCTTGAAACCACTATTTTGATTTGACCTAAAAATGGGCTGTTACAATTGCTTTGGAATGGATCAAGCAAATCGACTTCCCTATTTTGAGGAGATTGGATCGAATTGGGTAAACTTAGAAACATATCTTGAAGATTTATCTTGGACATGTTGAAAATATTCACTGAGCTTATTATCTTGCTATTTTGTTGGGAAGATTGATTCTATTTGATTTAGCATGTTAACAAATTGAAAGTAGTTTAAACACTTAAGGTTTGTATAGGTTTTCTGCGAAGAATTTTAAGAACTTATCTGTTTGGTGAGAAACTTGTTGTTGTGAGTGCACAGAGTGTGAAAATAAGTGAATTACTTGGTTTTTAACCTAAGTTTTCAAGAGGATAACATATAAGAGAGTAATCTAAATCTTAGGAGCAAAACTGAGGTTGCTAATCTGGTGAGTTTTAGAGCTTGTGATCACTTTTTGTAAGAAGTGTTAACATAGTGGGTTATCTCTTTGGGCAATGCCCAACAGATGTAAGGAAATTGAATTGCATAAACATATCATTATGTTCTTATTTGCTCTTCATCAATGCCTAAAGCAATTAGCACTACTCAGTTTTGTTTGAAAATATTGTTCTAAGTTCTTTCATTTGGTATTAGAGCCTAACACTTGACATATCTAGTGGATTTTCTCGTGTTGATATTGGCTTGCAATGGGAGGTTCATTAGTCTCTCATCTCTCCATGCTCAATGGTGGAAACTATGCCTATTGGAATGCTCAAATGATGACTCTCATCAAGTTTATAAATGGAAAAGCCTAAATATATGTTCTTACTAGTTAGGAGTGCTTATTTACTATAGCGTTTGATGTCAAGACACTTAAATCTAAGTTCACCTAGATCATTGAAGAGGATAAACTTGTTAATGCTAATTTCAAATCTCTCTATGCATTTTTTATTGAGTAGATGCCTAAGAATTCAAGAGGATTTTTAAGTGTACTATTGCCAAAGAGACCTAGGATATCCTTGAAATAGCACATGAATGTACCAATATGGTGAAGTAATTAAAGGTTCAAATGCTCACTACAAAATTTGAAACCTTGAGGATGTAGGAGAATAAGAAAATTGGCGAGTTCTATGCCAAACTTTGTTATTTTTCCAATTAGACTTTTACCTTTATAAATGAGTATTTGAATTCTAAACTAGTAAGAAAACTTCTTAGATATTTTTCAGAAAGGTTTAGTATCAAAGTGATAACAATCGAAGTAGCAAAGAACATTAATATAATGTGTATTGATGAGCTGATTGGATCTGTGCAAACTTTTTAGATCAATTTAGATGTGATAAAGAATAGCAAGATAAAGAAAGAAAATAACATTTACAAGTAACTGGAGAGTGCCCAATGAAGCTGGTTTGCTGGGAGTATGTTTGTCAGCCATGACCTAATGGTGGTTTGGAATTAAGACACGTTTAGGATCATAACACCGTCTTCATGATGAAAATCATGTTTCAAATTGTTTTAGAGCTAGAAGCTCTTTGGGTTCATGTCTTCAAGTCAAAATATAGGATCCATAATAGTATACCGGAAACCTTGAATCAAAGTAGTTGTTCTTTCCTTTGGAAAAGCTTGTCAAAGGTATGGCCTCTAATTTGAGAAATTTTAATTTGGTCGGTGGGAGATGGCAATAGTATTAACTGCTAAAAGGACCATTGGATTCCTATTGTTGGTCATTTTAGTAATTTTATTCCATCTCATTCTAACTTGGTAACGGATTACCCACTTAGCGACATGGTTACGGATGAAAGACACTGAAATCTTGATATATTCAGACTTTGGCTCCCAGACGAGATCATTTGGAGGATTGTGGGGGTCCCCAGCTGTATTCAACAGCTAGTTCGGATAAAGTCATTTGGGGAGGATCTACAACAGGTTCCTTCACACTAAAAAATGCTTATGGGAGATAAGAGGTGGGTTATGGAACACAAAAGAGATAATTTGGTAGATTCTGTGGAAATGTCAAGGTCCTCAAAGGGTTAAATATTTCATTTGGCTTGTACTCTAACAGGTTATGCTTACTAATGTAGAAATAATGAGGAGGTGTATTTGTACCAATAATTCTTGTGGGTTCTGTTATTACGAGCTCAAAGATGTGATGCACGCTTTAAGAAACTGTCTAGCAACTAGAAATATCTAGAAGCTTGTTGTCCTTGATGATAAGATGTCTCTATTTTTCTCAGGAGATCTTCATAAGTGGTTTGTAAAAAACCTTCAAAATCTCCATCAGATACGATTAAGAGATTTTGATTGGCAGTGTTTTTTTGGTCTTACTGTGTGGCGTATATGGAAAAAATGCAATCTTCTTTTATTTCAGGGTATTCCGTGGAGTGCCAATGAAATTATTAAAGTCTCCTATAGTTGGGCTAAACAATATGCTCTTTCTAATAATAAGGCAACAAAGAAGGCCTCACGAATATCACCACCACTAACGTCCTTAGACAATAATTGAATTTGCTTAAGTTCAAATGATGTAGCCAAAGAGGATATAGGTTTCGTTGTAGTTGGGGGAATGCTGCGGGATCAAAAAGAAAGATGGATCCTAGTGTACAATAGGTATTTGGGATTTTTTTTTTCTGTTATGGAGGCTAAGTTATGGAGCACCTTAAATGGATTAATGCTTCTTTTGAAAAGGAGCTATGATTTTGTGATAATCCAAACTGATAGCATGGAGACAGTTCAAGTTATTCAAGATCAACTTTGATAAGGAGAATTCACCAACTTTTGTCTAAAATTAGACATTAGGACATTCAACACATTCCGAGAGAAAATAATGGAGAAACCGATGGAATTGCTAAACTAGTTCAAGCCGAGGGAAAATAATATTAGTTGAGAGAAATTAGTGAGTTTGATTCATTACAGCCTATTATTTTTTCCTTTTTGGTTTAACAAAAATGTACTAAAATGATTACAAATGGAGTAAAATTATCATAGATGATATATTATTAAGGTAATATAAAATTACCTAAAAAAATAGGTGGTTTGAGTGTATTGTCAAATTTTGACATAAGAAAGTGATTTCGAAATATAGTATTACCACCAATTATCTTTTTGATTTCGTGAATCAAATGTGCTTTAACCTTCCTTAAACCAGAAGCAAAATGAAAGTATATTAGAGTTACTTCTAGGTTGGAAGAATAAATATTGGCTTTTAATAGTTATTGACTCAATTTATAAACCCACAAAACATGTTCTATTGTTTGAGATATAGTAAATCCAAATACGATGATTGAACAAAACATTTATTTTTAAAAAATTGACATTGCTTCATTGTGAATGGCACAAAAATGGATATAATTAGTCTTTTACATCACGACAAGAACGTCGGTTGTTTTTTCCATTCAAAATCAATGGCCACCAAAATCTAGAAGCATGTCTACGTAATTTCCTTAACTCACTTCCTTTCCTATAACTTTATTTTATCTTTAATTAGCAAATAATAATCATTAATCACCAAAAGTCATATTCATAATTTTTATTATTGTTTTGATACAATAATTAACATTATCTATAATCCTTTTAATTCTTAAATAAAATATAAATATTTTTTTGAATTACAATACTAATACAAAATACAAACAACAAACACAAATCAAGTGACTTGAACTTAGACTATCACATAGAATTTAATATAAATGATTTTTAGCACTTACATTAGTAACAACATTAATTATTATTACATTAGGTTACGTCATTGATGATATTACAATCAACTCAAAAGATATATATATATATATATATATATATATATATATATATATATATATAAATCTACTTTACTACATGTTTTAACGTAAGACTATACGATATTAGAAAAATAAAATAATTTGTTTGTCATTGAAGTTTGATTCAATAGTATAAACTAAGACAGATAATGTATACCGTTCCCCATTACATATGGATTAAAGAAATTGCTAAATGGTCTATAACTTGACTTATAGAAGTTTCTTTAAATATTTCAACTTTATTTTAAAATTCACTCCATTTAATCAATTTTTTTATTCACTTTTCTTTTTATTCTTTATATCCATTTTATCGCTTGAGGTGTTGTGATAGTCTCTTCTGAGTATCACGATATTGACATTGCGAGGGGAATAAAATTGGACAAAAAAGGTAGTCTTTACTTACCCAATCCACCAAGCCTAAAACAACCAAATTTGGCTGAGGAGTATAGAGACACACATTAGCTTAGTTTTAGCCTTAGTTTTCTCTAGATTTTCTGAGTTTTTTTTTTTTGCACTTTTTCTAAAGTTTAAATTTTCCCTTCTTTTTTCTTGGTTTTAGAGTTTATTTTTCTGCATTAACTTCTTATTCTTAATGTTCATAGTTACCTTGGTTGTAAGATATTTCTAGCTTTAGTTTAATGTATTTCAGTTTCTTTTACTTTTAATCAGTTAAAGTTTGTTACTTTTATGTTTATTGCTTTTGATTTTCTTGTTGAATTCTTTTAATTTCATGTTCTTTAAATTTTCTTGCATAAAAATCCAAACTTTTATATTTTTTAAGCTTTATTTTAATGGTTTCTTTGCTTTTCATTTCCATGTTCATGGTTTCTTTGCTTTTCATTTCCATGTTCATTCTATTTATACATGTCCAATCGGTTTCTACGGTAGCTCGTAGAAACCAAAAAATGAATTTCATGTAGAACCAAATGGATAGAAATGAATGGAAATGATGAAGTAAAAGAAATGAGTCACATCCACAAATAAATGTGTTTTCGCTAAATACAAAAATGACTTGAGAATTTATTTAAGGTTTTAAATTATTATTTAATTAATTATAATTAAATAATTGAAGTTAAAATGAAATTAAATTAATTAGTCATTATGAATCTGTTGAATAAGGAAATTAAGTATATTTTCTCAAAGATTTTTATGGTAAAGTTGTCATGACTTTAATGAAATTAAAATTGGGTTGAAAAATTATTTAATTGAGAAATTAATTTAGTAATTTAATAAATAATATTTATTTTGGAAATAGAAACAAGTATTGGGATGGGATATATTATAAAGTGTTGGGTCAAAAGGTTCAGGAAGTATATATAATTGGACTCAATACATGAGAGACTCAATACCTCTTATGTACAAGAAAGGGTGATAACTCTAGTATTTGTTAACTAGGGTATGCCACCCACCCCTCTCTTAATTGGATTAAAAGAGTGTTTTCTATTTAAATAATATTATTTTACAATGACTTATTCAGTCAGGTATCATGGGTTCGTCACAAAACTCAATCATATCTCCCCTTTCGACCTCAACCATGAATTCAACAACTAATAGCAAAATTTCTTGCACTCCTCCACCAATAAGATCACTCAAACTCAACAGCGATGTAGCTTTTAATTGCTTATCCCACAAAGCAAGCATTGTTATTATTGTTAGAGACAGTCAAGGCTTGATAGTTTTGGGAGCCAACAAACAAGTGGTTGTTTCATCGGAACTTACGACTTAAGCCTTTTCTTTAAGGCTAGGTTCTCGACTAAGGGTGGGTTCGGGGCGGCGGTGCGGTGCGTTTAGCTTAATTTTGTCTCACGCTACAGTATTTAATCTCACCACCACCACTGTTTTTACACTCACCGCAGGTAGACACACTGCTCATCTAAACTCACCCTAATTCGCCTTCACAATTGACATAATACCATCCTTGAATTCGACAACAAATCATGCATTGATGCATTGCTAGGTATAAGGACACTCATTCGAAAGTTGCTTTCATATTTGATGAACTCCCTCATTCCTTCTAATTGTAGCTACTCATTTTTTTTTCTCTTAGGGAAAGTAATAGGGCTTGTGATTGGATTGCTAAGCACTCATGTATGGGACTTGTTCGGAGGATTGGATTCTCAATCTCCCTTCGAAGCTACAAGACCTCTTATAACTTCCTCTTTCGTAATGAAAAATTGATGATTTTTTAATACAAAAAATAACTGCTACCCAATCCTCCGTTGCCCATTTCAAGTTCCACCCCCAAATCCTTTATTTTCATGCGACAATTGCAAAATTTATTTGTGATATAATTGCACTCGTAAAAAATAGGCAATTATAATTATATTTTAAATTTCTCGTTCATTGCACTTTCACAATTTAATGAGTTAAACTCTCGTAAAAACATCGTAAAAGTCTCTATATTGTATTATAATTATTTTTAAAATTTTTATTAAAATAATAAAATAATTTTTATACATTATAGAAAAGAGTAAAAAGTTCAAAATTTTAATTTGTTTGTTCCATTAATTATTAATGAGTAAATTTACTATTATTTTTAGGTTTAATAATAAGTGTCGGTTTAAAGCTAATCATATTTTAGTTAAAATTAAAATCCTTTCAATAATAACGATTTATTAGTAAAAGTAAATTCAGTATACAAAATTTTAAATGAAATAGAAATTACCCAAAGTTCTAATAATATAAAAAGAAAATATAGGAAATGATAAGATGCCGACAAACATAGAAGTTCTAGAAAAGGGAAGATAAAATTTGGGAAATTTAAGATAAAACAATGCTGAGACAGCAGCCACACTAAAGCGAAACCCAAAACTTTTGCCGTACCAATGCTTGTTAACCACATTAAGATTTTTTTCCTTAATTTCCAACCAAAACTCCAATTTTTCCGAGTCACAAGAGTCTGCGCACGTGTTTTTATCTTTTTCTTCTTTTACTTACAATCAATCAAAAACTAAAATATTAAACTTTATTATTATCTAAATAAGTGAGGTGACAATTAACATTTATCTTTTAATAGACCTATTACATAATACGGAGAAAATTAATTTATGTAGACATAAAATGAAATTTAAAAACTTATTTAGAAGATGTAAAAAAGCTAAACCATTGTCCCTTTCAAAGCTTAGCTAACCCTTGTGTTTTAATGTTAATTTAATACTAAATTTCCAATCCTTTCTTTCTTGTAACCTTCGTTTGTCAAAACTTCCTTTTTATCTTTATCTCCTTCCTGGAAACCACCTTTCACACCAACACAAAAAACCCCAATTTTTGAATGGTTATATAAACCCTAAAAAGTGCTTATATTGTTTCGCAGTTCAACCAGCATATCTTGTTCACTTTCTCTCTAGAAACTACACTTTCTTTCCCGGATGGATGTACTAGGCGTTCACCAAATGAAAAACAAGAAGAAGCAGTTTAAGAGGAGAGATTGTAAGAAAGATATTAAAGTGGTTTATATTTCAAGTCCCATGAAGGTCAAGACATGTGCCTCACAATTCCGAGCTTTAGTGCAAGAACTCACCGGGAAAGACTCTAATGCCGCTGTCCGCTTCATGGACAATGACGACAACGTTTCTGATCATTCTCCTGCCTATTCCGATTCAACGGGGGTTGAACGTGTTCTTGAATTGCCTTTAGCAAATACCAATCACCAATCTATGTTTGAATCATACGATGAGGGGAGTTTCTGGGGGATGTTTACATCTAATTTGTTTCATGATCCTTCTCAGCTCGACACTTTCAGAAGCTTTGGATCAACTTAATTTTTTTTTTTTAAATATCTATATGTATATATGTACTTAATTCTAATATAATATAGGCTCTTAGTCTATAATTTATGGAATACATATATATTGGCATGCACTTATTCATTCATATTAATTTATTTGAGAGTTTCTTTTATGATCAACTTTTTACATTTATTTTAATTAATTGAATGGTGGCAGCATTCGATAATTATATGTATAGGACAAGTTGAAATGTACATTCCAGCAAATTATAATGTAAAATCTAGTTAGTACAATGCACAACGGATTAAGAAATAGACAAAATCGACATAAAGTGTATAAATATATGTCCAATCAAATTACAATGTAAAATTCAAATGGTACAATGTAAAATGGGTTAAGAACTAAACAAAACCAGCACAAAGCATATACGTGGAGTGGATGGAAGGAAACCTCACATTATAATTGTAATGATGGAACTTGAATCTAGAATCTAGACCTTTAAATTTTGAGGCCTCTATCTTTACCAATTATGCCGAGGATTTAGTGGCAAACTATGATTATTTTTTAAATTAATATTTTTAATTTTTAAAAAATTAGTTAATTGCTTACTAGATAACACATCAGCATAGTCAACAAATGTTAATTTTTTTCATCTATTTACATGGTGATTTGACAAATAATGTAAGTTCAATGGGTAAAAGAGATAAAGAAATAAATGGAAAGCTAAAATAAATTTTTTTTTGTAAAGTTGGTGGGGCAAATAAGTCAGTATGTAAAATAAAAAATGGGAGGGATTCACTTACACTGATGTAAAACTAAAGTGGTTTTACACTCTTCCGTAACTTTTTATATGATTAATATTTTAATAATTCAATCGTCATATTTATTGTCATGCTCCATTCATGTAGATCATGCATGTCAAGTTTGACATAAATTAATATTTTTAACTATTTGTTTTATGTAAAAAACTTTCAACCTTTAAATATATATTAATATAGATAATATTTTAGACCGATATGATAGAAATATCCAATTGATTCAAAAACTTACATACATGACAGTACAAATATCTTAATAAATTCAACAGTTAGATTGTTAAAATTTTAATTGTATAAAAAAATTACGTAAGGGTGTTAAATCACTTTAATTTTACATTAGTGTAAGTAGATCTCTCTTCAATAAAAAATATAAATTTGTAAGGCTATAGTAATAGTTTAATGGGATTATATTTGATTCACCGATAGTGCATAAGTTTTATACACATCACTTAAACTACAAATTGTTACTGAAAAATTAAGTAAATATAATTAAAAGTTAATCTAATTATTTTTTTATAATTTTTCTTCTCCTCCCATGTATAGACACAAAAATAACAAAGTTCTACTATTCACATGTGATTTTACTTTTCATCTCTTAATCTCATTTTCTAAATCTTCAATCACATCTTAAGATAAGCAAAAACTATCCCATTCCAAAAATAGAATGGTGTGAATGTCAAAGTTAAAGCAAACAACTTCAACTCACCATTACTTTGAGATTGTGGGTGAGATCTTCCATTCCTTTCACTTTAGTCTTGCAGTAATAGTGAGATTTTGGAATTTAGTGAATTGTAAAACTTTATCAATACACAAAGTAGTGGAGAAAAAAAACTATAAAAAATGAAAATTAAGATTAATTTTTAATTATGTTTAATTAATTTTTAAATATTTATTAAAAAAGTGTTTGACATTATTTATTTTTCTCATTAATGAAATAACAATTCATCATTAAGTGATGATATAAAACTTATATACCATCTGTTGAATAGTATGAAAATAGTTTGGAGGAGTTAATTTGTTGAGAAAGTAGTTAAGCAGTTAAATCAGTTACTTAAGCTCTTTGCTTAGTTTATAAAATCGAGTTTATGCACATTTTAATGGATGATCTGGTTCAATACACAAATGAGCTTCTTTTTTCAATTTTCTAGTTATTGGTTCGTTTCTCTATTTTGTTTCTGTTTTGCCTGTTATCTCTGGTTACCGTCCTCGCAGCTATCGCCGGATCATTGACATTTCTACATGGTATCAGAGTTATTGTTTTTCGGCCGGTAGATCTATGATTACTCATTTTTGTGGATCCACCATCAATTCTAGTTGTTACTCAGGTCAGTTCGTCTTTTACGAAAGAGAAAATCAGTGTTTGTCTTAATGATTACAATTTTCTTCTATGGAAGCAACAAGTGTTGTTTACGATTCACGGTAAATTCATGCTAAAGGCCTGGAAGGTTTTCTTGATGTGATCTAGGTTGCACCACCGCGAGTCATCGTGTTCACCACAATAAAGGCAAATTTCAATCCCAATTTTCATAGGCACAAGAAGTAGGATTGCGCTTTTGCTTCTTGGTTGTTATCCACCATCAGTCCTCATATCTTGCCCAAATTGGTTGGTGCTGAGACTTCTCATTTCATCTAGAGTACATTAGTGAGCTTTTTTTCCACCAGTACAACCACCAAAGTCATTAATCTCTATTGTCAGTTGCATATCAGGAAGAGAGTTGATCTCTTGATATGTGATTATATCACAAAAATCAAAGAAGTATATGACACACTAGCTGCTTGTGAAAATGGCACAACTGAAGTTGAGCAAATTGCCATAATCTTGAACGGTCTACCATCTAAGTATGATTCGTTTGTGGCTATTATAACTTAATGTAAGGAACCTTATAACCTTAAAAGTGTGATTTTTGATCTTATGGATGTTGGATCAAGGCTAAGAGATTCTTTGCGTGTTCCTTTAAGAATCAACGATGCTCAGTTTTTTGTGAACAATTTTGATCGTTCATCAAATAATACTCCTTACTTGTCTGGTTCTAGCTATGTACAACAATGCATGCCTCATGCTTCGAGTAGTTATGCAGGTAGAAGATGGGTTCAATACAACAATCGATTGCAATGCCAGCAATGTGGCAAACTTGGACATCTTGTAGATCGATGCTTCCATTATTTGATCAAAACTTTGCTGGGGTGATAGCTCAAGCCTATAGTCTTAGGCTTGTTTTAGTTGCCGGAGTTAACTCATGTGCCTTTTCTGAGCCTACAAATCAATCAAACTTTTCTTTTAAGGGTTATTGTCCGTATGTACCTGCTAACCCTGAAACTTATTGTTCTTATATATATGCTATGATCTCTTCCACTAGCAGCTAAGTATAAGGGTCTTATTTGTCCATTAATGCAATTAAGACCATCGACCTACTAATAAGCTTGGTCAAGCAGATTCAGTGACTGCCATTGTACGATTTGTTTCCTCTTGTTTTCCTAACTCCGGTGCTACACATCATTTGACCAATGACATTGCTTACATTCACGTCCGCTAACCTTACTCCGTCAAGTATGATAACCATAGGTGACGGTGTTTCTTTAAATATTTCACATATTGGTTCGCCTTTCTTTAAATCTACTTCTCGGTAGCTTATTTTGGATCAATTGTTGCATGTTTCTAATATCACCAAGAATTTATTATATGTCAATAGATTTGCTAAATATAATTTGGTGTTTTGCGAGTTCCATCACTCATTGTTTTGTTAAGGATGAGGCTACTGGTGAGGTTCTTCTTCAAAGTCTTGAAAAATATGGATGATTGTACACATTTCTTACTGACGAATGCTCTTATGAAGTTGTTTCTACTTGCAAGTCTCATTTACATTTGGCATCCACTCAAAAAGTCTATAATACTTACATCAGTAATCTTGAAGATCAATCTCTTATTTCCGAATCCTGGTTGTGGCATTGATGTTTCAATCATCCAACTGAAGGTGCCCAGAGTGTAGTCATGTCCTCTTGTAATAAATGTATTCATAAGAATAAATAATGTTCTTCTTTTTGTGTTGCCTGCCAATGGCAAATTTCACAAATTAAACTTTTCTTCATCAAACACTGTGTATCACAAACCGTTTGAGTTAGTGGAAATTGATCTTTGGGGTCCAGCACATGAATCTTCCAATGGTTTTCTTTATTATATCTCGTTTTGTTGACGTATACAGTAGGAATTATTGGTTGTACTACTCCGAGCAAAGTCCAAGGCCTTCTAAGCATTTCAATTATTTTAAAAGCCTGTATAAAATCAATTTAATAGTTCTATTGTTACGGTTCAAACAGATTCAGAAAGAGAGTTTCGAGGTCTTTATTCTTACTTGGCTGATTGTGGCATTCAATATTGTCTAAAATTTCATCACTCATTGTCTCCAAATGGAAAAGTAGAGAGGAAGCATAGACATATAATGGAACTTGGCCTCACTTTACTCACACAAGCTTCTTTACCTTTTAGATTTTGGTCTGATGCATTTCTAATTGCTATGTATTGTAACAGCCCAAATTTACCCGGGCCCATGAAATAAATAAAAATAGAGGAAATAACAAAAGTTCATTTACAGTCCATTTACAATAAGCAGGTCTCAAAGCCTGAAAAGCCCAAAACTTGCTACACTTGTAACCTAATTGGTTTAAACCAGAATGCCTATTAACCCTATACCCGGTTACACCCAAAACCTTTAGCCCAAATACCTAAAACCCAACAGCCCCAAATACCCAAACCAGACCCAAACTAGCAAGGCCCAGTGCCTAAATCGAATCTGGAAACCCTAGGGTTTCCAGAAACTTCGCACCGCAAACACCCAATCGTCGCGCCTCTTCGTCTCGCGCCGTTCCAGTGGCCTTCCATCAGCGCCGTGACTTCGGCCTCGTTTTACTCCGTAATCGGCGTGCCAATCCGCCACCGGCAGATACGCATCATCAGCATATGATCGTCGCCGGATATCTCATCGTCACCTGCAAAAGAAGGAAATAATCACAGCAGCAAAAGAGGCAAACTTGGAAAGAAATCAAAAGATTCTTTCCCTAAAAATGTAACCGAGGGTTATAAAAACCCCTTTCTTTTAATTTGTAAGGGAGGATTTTTTCAGTGGAATATACAAACAGTTGATACACACATATAAACAAAGAAACATCAACAGATTATCGAAGAGCATAGAGGAAGCTTTCCAGCTTCCGGCCGCCGTACTTAGCGGCGTTGACAGTGGCGCGTGAGCGAGTGCAAACCTCTGGACAGAGGCCCAATAGAACTCCAAGAACCCCTCCCCAACCCTCCTTCAGAGGGTTTCTTTGTTTTTTCTTTAAATGTTTTTTTTTTTAAATCAGATTTCGAAATGATTTTAAAGTTGAAATTTGGCTTATATAGCCTTATGAAAACGGTGTCGTTTTACTTAAAACAAATAGCTTCAAAACGACGTCGTTTCAGAGCCCAGGATCCGCGTGTTGACCCGTGACCGGGATAGGATCCGCGTGTTTTCGTTTAAAGGGCAAATTACTAGATCGATCCTTCCGCATTTTTTAAATTTACAATTCCATTTTATTTTTATTTTAAATTAACCCCAATCTTTCACGATTAATTCAATCTAGTCCTAATGGCTATTAAAGCCTATTCTGGGAACGACGTCGTTTTTTGGGATTAGAGCTAACTGCCCAGTGAGTCCCTCTGAATTTAACGCAAATTTCAATTAGGCCCAAAATTTTTCATTTATTTGTAATTAACCCTATTTTTAATTAAATTAAATTTTAATCTCCTTTTTATATAAATTCAATTTAATTTTTAAATACTATATGTTTTTATAAACATTAGTTATATATATATAAAGTATATATAGTATTTATCTTTGTATATTATTTATTATATTATTATACATTATTATATATTATATTACATACATTTTACTATATATATATATTATTTTATATATTATCTATCATATTGTTTATATCATTATATATTTTGTTTATAATTTTTATTATATGTTACATATTTTACCATATATTATTCCTTACATTACTTTTATTTTATTATAAAATATACATTATTTTATTAGTCATTAATTACATATGTTTTTTAAAATTTTATTATTAAATAAATATTCGTAATATCAATATTTAGCACATTATTTTTAATATATTAAGTTATTATATCCTATAATATGATTTATATATATTAATCATTTTTTTAAAAAGTTCTCCTTTATCATTCTTATATTATTCTAAATATTTTTAAATATCTTTATTTTTATTTTTTTATTTATATTTTATATGTTTATAATTTGCTTATTTATTTTTGTTTTTTTATTTTTAGTATTGTTTTAGTAGGTTAAATTTTATAGATTATTTGTTATTTTATGTTATTGTTTTTACATATTCGCATAAAAATTAATTATTTATGTTGATTTAAATTATATTTGCATGAAATATTATTGTATATATATTATGCAATTTATATTGTTGTATTCATTATGCTCTATGTTGTATTTTGCATGTAACGATAATGCATGTATATTTATGTTATCTATGATCATATATGCATAAAATGATAACGTATATTGTGTAATTTATGTCATTATTCATCATTTTTTATATTATATTTGCATGGAATGTTAAAGTAGGTATCATGTAGGATAATTTATTTAATATTGATCCTTTGTAATATGTTAAATGCATCATCACTTTAAAAAACTTTATATTTCATTCGATCCAAAAAGAATTTAAAAAATAAGGCAATGTTTTTTGGTAGTTAGGAATTTGAGAAGTAGTGCCCTAATATGCTAGGTTGCGATTTCTCGTTTGTCAAATGCCTAAAATATCCTTCTAAATAAGTTTTGAAAATCACAAGATGATTTAAGTTACGAAAGTTTAAGAATATCGTGTCCAATCATGCTGGATGTGATATTTATATTCTTTTGAAGCAAAGGAATCTTGATTCTTTTTAACTCAAATTATTACGGTTTTAAAAGAGATCTTATTTCTAAATTCTTTCAAACTTTTGACATTAAGGCAAAATCATTCAATTTGGTACCAACTTTGGGCGTTGCGAGGGTGCTGATCCTTCCTCGTACGTAACCGACTCCCGAACCTGTTTTCTCATAATTTCGTAGACCAAAATATTTTATAAGGTGGTCCAATCACACCTAAAAAGGTTAGTGGTGACTCCCGTCTTTTCAAAAATCTCGTTTTTTAAAAAAACAGAGGTTTCGACATGTATCTTATTAACAGGCTTCCTATAAAGGTTCTCGGCAACAGTTCCCCTCATGAGAAGCTATACAACCATACTCCAAATTATGAGTTTCTATGGGTATTTGGTAGCCTTTTTTTTTCCTGATATCTACACTTTGAACAGGTACAAATTGAAGCATCAAAGTATACCTTACACCTTTTTAGGATATAGCCCCATGCATCATAGGTACAAGTGCATGGACTCTAATGGACAGGTCTTTATTTCACAACATGTAAAGTTTTAGGAACATGTTTTTCCTTTTGCCAAAAGAAGTGATTCTTTATCTTATTAGTCATCAGGGGCATCTAGTTTTGTTTCATCCACTCTTCCAATAGTTGAGCCACCAGTCACACACACTCGTGTGTCTATTGACAATCCCAAATTGTCCTCTTCTATTGTTGTTAGTTCATCCTTGTAACACCCCTAACCCGTATCCGTCGCCGGAGTAGAGCTACGAGGTATTACCGATCAATACACATCATTTAACATACATAACTCATACATTTATGCATTCATACTCAAATACTATTTAATCACAAACACATTGTCCCTTATAAGGGCCTATGAGGCCTTAAACATGCTTTAAAAGTGCTTCGGGACTAAACCGACAACATATGAAAATTTTGGAAACTTAGAAAAATTTTAACCATACAGGGGTCACACGCCCATGTGAATAGGCCGTGTGCCTCACATGACTCCAGACACGCCAGAGTCTCAAGTCGTGTGGAAATAGAGCATACATATTGAGTTGTGTCACATGACCGAAGACACGCACATGTGCCAAGCCGTGTGAAAAATGGAGGGTAAACTGACTTAGCCACATGGCCAACCACACGCCCGTGTTTCTAGGCTGTGTAACTCACTGACTTGATTTCTAAGCGTCATCAAGGGACACACGACCGTATACTATGACCGTGTGTCGCACACGACTAAGACACACGCATGTCTCTCTGTCCGTGTAGACAAAAATAGGCCATTTGTAAGGCCAATTTGCCACCCCAACTTCAATGTACCTACACAAGGCAAAATGTACAATTTCCATACACAAAGGGCAGCTAAATCAATCCCAATTCATGCCCAATTCATGCACAACAAATACAACCATTTCACTTACTCAAATATATACCAAAACAACATGATATTTAACCTTAATTCATACAATATATATACCAATTTAATATTCACAACTGAAAACCATCCTCAACTCAATCAATTCATTCACTGTAATACATACTATTTAACTACCAATTTGACATATAAATTCACACCACAATAAGACCTTTCTCAAGCTTTCATCCACCATAATTCAAATAACCATTTTAACTTTCATAATGTCTTGGTTACAACCATACCAAAGCAAACCATCTCACAAGGCATTATAAACATCTTACAAAAGTTATTAACAACCATTTCTAATAACCAAACATACATCAATGTTAACATTATTTACAAGCCAAATCTCATGGCTATAATCACAACCAAAATACCATATCTAGCTTATGCATGCCATATACCATAAATGTATAATTCAAAAGTACCAACTTAGATGTTTGATATTGCGATGATGTTCCGACGACTCCCGGATCTGAGCTAGCCTTGATTCACTATAAAACATAGAAAAATAACATGAAGTAAGCTTGTATGTGAATAACTTGATTCATTTAATAAATGCAAATAAACCAATTACACATGAAAAAACCATATACACATTAACTACAAACCTTTCTCATGTCTCAAAACATGATCAAATACAAACTCATCAAATTTTCACTATTTAATACTTGAATAGGTTATGCACATACCTGTATCGCCTCGTACTAACCTATTTCTCAACCACATCATTCGTTTACCCGTTGAACCATTCAGAATAGAAATCGAATACTCAGGAGCCTCATACAATAAGTATCTATACCATGGCCCGTAGCCAAATCAAGGTAACTTATCCGAAGAACTATTATCATGGCTCGAAGCCAAATCATCTGATATGTATGGCAAGGAGCCAAATCGGTAAAATACGCACCCGAAGTGCTAATATCATGGCCCGAAGCCAACTCAACGTATCACTTACTGACATGTCAATAGTATCCAAAACTATTCTTAAGGTTCAACCGGGCTTTCACACTTTTCGTTTCTATCATCGAATGCATTCGTAAGGTTGTTTTCACAATTCATACATTATCCATAATCATGTTTTAACAATTTATGCAATATTAAAGAATTTTAACATACCTTTATGATGTAATCATCACATATGAACTTACCTCATATTCGAAATTGACGAATTGGGTCGACTACTTGATAACATTGCCTTTCCCCTGATCTAAATCCGAATTCTTTCTTTTTTAATCTATATGAATTCAAAATTAACTTATTTTTTCATCTACTCATTCAATTAATCCAAAAATACACATTTGGGCATTTTTACACATTAGTCCCTAAACTTTTACATTTAATTAATTTAGCCCCTATTTCACAAATACAAAAAATTCACATAATTCAACAAAACCCATGCTTGGCCGAATTATTTAAAGGTCCCTAGCAGCCTAAAACTTTCATTTATTTCACATTTCAACCACACAATTTGCACATTACACAATTTAATCCCTATTATGCATTTTCATCAAAAATCACTTAACAAAACATGTAAAACTATCATCAAGCTTTCATATTTCAACATCAAACATCAAAGAACACATAGATTCAACAATGTCAACTCCCAAAATCTTTAATAGTTTCAAAATCTAAGGTACAGGCTAGCTCGAATACGAAGCAACGATCTCAAAAACGTAAAAATCATAAAAAAAATCAAGCTCAAAACACTTACCAATTAAGTTATGAAGATGCCAAACCCAAATATGCATAAAAGTGGTGTTTTTCACTTGGAATTTCGACAATGGCAAAAAAAATGAACAAAAATCATGTTTTATTATATTTTTATTAACTTAGTTACATAATTACTTATTTACCCTTAATGAATAAACATAAAAATTTATAATGCATGTCCATAAATGTCCATTAACACTACCAATGGTCTAATATCATCATAAGGAATTTTAATTTAATCAATCATAGCAATTAAGCAATTTAAACAAATAGTATGCAACTTTTTCATTTTACGCGATTTAATCTTTTTTATCAAATTAACCAACTAATCGATAAAAATAGCTCACGAAATTTTAACGCATATCAAATAACATGCTGTAAATACCAAAAATAATATTAAAACAATTTTTCAACATCAAATTTACGGTTTCGAAACCACTGTTTTGATATAGCTAAAATCAGGTTGTTATAATCCTCGTTTTGCCTTTCATATGTTTACCATGGCTCCTCTACCCGTACATCACTAGTCACTTTTGACACTAATTTACAACAAGATGAACTATCCTAAGATGTATATTTTGATGCTAGAGAAGATTCGGTAGTGGAGTCTACATAAGCCGAGACTTCCTCCTTTCTATCAGCTCCCATAGTGTCCATCAACACTCATCCTATGGTGACTAGTAATAAAGCAGGCCCTTTCAAGCCTAAAGCACATCTTTCAATTGTTGATGAGAACATCCCACTAGATGTTCATGCTGCCTTGCAATCACTTGAGTGGACAGTTACTATCATGGCTAAGTCTCAAGCACTTGGTCGTTTGCGCCTTTAATATCAAATCGAACTCCAATTGGGTGCAAATGGATTTTTAAGGTCAAGAAACATGTTGAAGAAATGACCGAAAGGCACAAGGCAAGGTTGGTTGGGAATGGCTTCTCGCAAGTTACAGGCCACGATTAAAAAAAGACCTATTAGCCCGATTGTTAAAACTTTCACAAACTATGTTTTGCTATCAGCGGCATTAATGAATAAGTGGCAGATTCATCAAGCTGACATTAACAATGCCTTTCTTAAAGGTGATTTATTTGAAGAAGTGTATATGGTACAACCTCTAGGATTTAAGAAAACAACTTTGAATGGAATTCCTTTAGTATGTAAGTTACACAATGCGTTGTATGAACTACGTCCAACACTTAGGAGCTGGTTTTCCAAATTTAAATACCACCTTGGTGAATTGGGCTTCACAAAATTACAAGCAAACTCTTATTTGTTTGTTATCCAAGACAAAGGTACTATGTTGTATCTTATTGTGTATGTTAACATTTCAATCACGGGCAATTCTCCAACAAAAGTGGATCAACTTGTACAAAAACTCAATGCTAAGTTCTTCTTAAAAGATCTTGGTTGCTTTGCATACTTTCTTGGCATTGAAGTAAAAAAGTTTGGCAAAGAGCTTGTGTTGAGCCAAAAATAGTATGTTTCAGAACTATTACAAAAGGAAAACATAGTGAATTACAATTCAAGTCCCACACCTATGGTTGCATCACGAAAGCTTTGTAAAGACATGGAGGAGTAATTTGATGATCCTTAACTCCATCGAAGCATTGTTGAAGCATTACTTTATGTTTGTCACACAAGACTTGATATTTCCTTCAGTGCTACTAAAGTTGCTCAGTTTATGCAGTCACCTTGTGTTGAACATTGGATTGCAGTTAAATGTATACTTCGCTATTTAGATGGAACCATCGATTATGGGTTGATCATGTCATCCTCAACTTGTGGTATTCTAAGTGCCTTTTTTATGTTGACTGGGGGAGTGGAATAGATGATAGAAGGTCTATTTCAGGTTATTGTACATTCCTTGGGGCTAACCTCGTGTCATGGATTTCAAAGAAGCAACGTTCAATTTTAAGATCTTTATTGGTTGTAAGTGGGTATACAAAGTTAAGTATAATTTGGATGGGTCGATGGAACCTTTCAAGGTAAGGCTGGTTGGATAGGGGTTTACTCAATAGCCGATAATTGATTATCATGAAACTTTTTCTCCGGTTGTTAAACAAGTTACTGTTCAAGTTGTTATTGTTCTTGCAACTTGGTTTGATTAGCCCATGTTCCAAATGGATGTGTATAATACTATTTTACAAGGGGATCTTCATAAGGAGTTGTATATGACTCTTCCACCGGGATTTCACACTTAGTGGGAGACTTACGTTTTTCGATTGTGAAAGTCCCTTTATGGTTTGAAGCAAGCTTCTCGGTAATGGAATATCAAGCTCAATAGATTTTCTCAATAATAAATTTAGTCAAAGCAAATATGACTTTTCATTGTTTACAAAGCAGAAAGGAGATAAGTTGGTGATCATGCTGATTTATGTTGATGATTTACTGATAGCAAACAATGATATTGTATTAGTGAATGAGCTTAAAATAATTTGACATCAGAACTTCAAGATGGAGGATTTGGGAAATCTAAAGTATTTTCTTCGTATAAAGAGGATAAAATCATAAGGCAGGAATTGTTTTGAATCAACAAAAATATGCGCTAGAACTTATTTTCGATGCTGGTTTAGGTGAGGCAAATAATGTGGTCACTCATTTGGAGCAAAACTGAAGGATTACAAAAGTTTCGGTTGTTAGTAATGACAGACTCCTTGAAGATTTCACTATGTATCAAAGGATGATAGGACAATTGCTCTATTTAACGCACACTAGATCGAATATCACATTTGCGGTATAGCACCTCAGTCAATTTATGCAACATCCCAATTACAGGCATTATGAAGTAGCCATGCAAGTTATAAGATACATAAAAAACGAGCCAGGGTGGGGATGGATTGTTTTTCCTGCTGAAGGTTATTTTCAATTGAATACTTATTGTGACTCAGATTGGGCATCATGTCCATTGACAAGGAGATCGATATCTAGTTTTTGTATTAAATTGAGTGATTTGTTAATCTCATGGAAATTTAAAAAAAAAACATGGTTTCACATTCATTTGCCTAAGTCGACTATAGGAGTATGGCAACAACAGTGGTTGAGTTGGTATAGTTAAATGGGTTGCGTGAAGAGTTAGGGGTCAAATGTCAAGAATCAGCAATATTATATTGTAATAGTAAAGCAGCATTGCAAATAGCCACAAATCCAGTGTTCCATGAAAGAACCAAACATATTGAAATTGATTGTCACTTCATAAGAGAGAAAATTCAAAGTGGGTTGCTCTACAATAAGCATGTTACGAAAAAAGAGAAATTAGTTGATATCATGACCAAAAGTTTAAGTGTACAACAACATGAATATCTTGAATCCAAGTTAGGAGTTTGAAATATTTATAACTCACCAACTTGAGAGGGAGTGTAAAGAATTAGTTAAATAATTTGTTACTGAAATCAATTTGGAGGTTAAGTTTTTTTCTTTTCTCTTGTATATATAAACCTATGTTAATGTGATATGGAGTATAATTCTATTCATCCAATCCTCTAGTTATCAATTCAACAATATATAGTATCTAAACTAAGATATTTACACAAAATGGACAGAAATAGTTATAGGGTAGGTAGTTTTTGACAAGTGATATAAAAGTGAGACCTATTATTAATTAAAATATTTATATATTAAGTATATAATATTATTAAATAAATTAAAAGATATTTTATCTTTAATATTTTTATTAAGAATTTAGACAACTATACTTTAAAATAGCATATTATGTTTATAAATAATTAATGGTTGTCTTTTGCACATTGTAGTTTATGTTAAAATTAAATTGTTTGTTACTAAATTAGCTAGTAGGAAATATCTATGTTATTATTAGGTATTTCATTTTATAATAAATTTTTACAATTTCTTTTGCACTAGATTTATTTAGAAAATAGTTTTAAGATAGTAATTTTTTTAAAGAGAAATTCATAAGACCATACAATTCGAGGGGAAAAATAACAAACATTCGTTATACGCGTTAAAGGATAAGCTCCATCAACACAATAAAAACTTCAGTTTCAACATCAATAGAATGTTATGGCACGTTGACAATCGGTTCTATCACAACTCAAGCACAACATATCAGGAGTGATTGCAAGCACTTAATATAATAAGAAAATCAACCGTGGATGGTCTAAAGCGGTAGGCATAAACATACAAAAGAACCTAGCATCCACCAAACTAGAGGGGACGGCGACAAAACCAACCCTAAAATTACTCGCAATAGCAAGACTACATGCATAAGCAAGACTAAAAGGCGTACTACACGAGTAGACAAAAACTTTTAAAAGTAAAGACTTATTAAATAATGAAAAACAAACAATATATATATATATATTTATAAAACTTTAAGATAACACAAGTATAAACCAACTTATGAAATTATTTATTATCCTGAAACTCTCAAAATAGAAGTTCTAAAAATTTAAGGTAATGTAGAAAAATCTATTTAGTTTAAAAATAAATTTAGTAAAAATATCAATTTTAAATATATATTTTAAGAATATAAGTTAAAACATATTAATTTTATACACACATTTTAATATATATAATTTAAGGAATGTAAGTTTGAAACCAACATGTCTAAATTTTAGAATTATGTATATTCTTATTATTTTGGTGGATAGTTTTATCAATTACAACTTATTTTAAAATTTAAATTTTATTTTAATTTATATTTATCATAATATAAACATTTATGTAACCTATCAAATTTTCAAAGTAAATGATTGAATATGAAATATTGATAATATTTATCACTTTTTTGAATTATAAATTTTTATTAGAGTTTTTGTATAGTGTTTAAAAATAATGCATCTTAAAAGTTGAAAAATAAAATATCAAAATTAATTTCATTTTATTTTACATGAATAATACATCTTATGATATATTGATGAAAAGGGTGAATGGTTGAGATTAAAAATAATTTATCGATTGAGTTTTAGTTCGATTGGTATAGGTATTGTTGTTAATGTAGAAGGATGTGGGTTTCAGTATGCTGAAGCGCATTATTATCTTATTTATGGGTTAAGGAGGGGTTATGAATAGTTTTAAGCATTATATCAAAAAAGAACAAATATAATAAAAAACTTGTAATGATATTATTAGAAAGAAACAACAATTTTTTTTTTAGCCAAAAAATTTGTCTCACATTTTTTTTCCCTTTACCTCTACACGGGAAAGTAATTTTCCCACCACTTATCAAGGAATAAATTTCCATTATTTGTAACAAAATAATTTTCAAGTAAATAATTTTTTGTATACTAAATATTGGAATTACATTCCAACAAATTAAATTCCTCAAAAAGTCACCAGTTCACAGCTTTTTATATAGTTTTTTTTGTTAAAATATGTCATAAGTCCTTATATTCTTCATAAATTTAGAATTTAGTCTCGGTATGTTTATTTCTAAGAATTTAGCCCTTCTATTTTTTAGATACCAAAATCCAAGTCCAACAGTTAAAATTGCTAAATTTATTCTGTTAAAGTTAGGTTCATTTAACGTCATTTTTTAGTTACATGGTTATCAAGTAAGTACTTTTTTTAAAAAAAAAAATTCAAAACATCACGGTAATAAATTTAACAAAAAAAATTTAAAGTTATTAACAGTTTAACGTGAATTTTGAAATATGAAAATAGAAAGACTAAATTTGAAAAAATAAACGTACCAAAATTAAATTTCAAATTTTTAAAAAAATATATCGACTAAAGGCATATTTAAATTATTTTTTTACAGAAATTCTCATTTCTGCAAAAATATTAGGTGGAGGAAATTTGTTGCTTTAGAGAAAACTCCTATGCCATTTTAGGTTTTGATTAAGGATTGGGAACATCTTCTCTTTTATGTTAAAATTTCATTTGATACTATTCTAGATTTGTGAAGAAAAACTAAAATTTCAACCTCTAAAAATATTTAGAATTTAATTATTAAAAAATTCGAAATTTTCATAATTTTAAATTATAGAAAAATTATAGTTGTAGTGGTAAAATATATTATATTATTAAAAATAAAACGTATTAAAAATAAATTTTTGAGAAAACAAAAGAGTTTATTGTTATTCACAATAAAACGAATATAAAAAATTTACATTAATCATAAAAAAATCCAAAACTTTAGTGAAAATTTAGAAGAAAGTTGGGCCAATATAGAGAAGATGGTAGAAGCCAACAAAATCAGGTGGGCTTGGGAAATTAATGACATTGACTGCCCATCGCAAGCTGAAAAGAAGATAAGAGCCCAAAACTTGGCTGAGAGGACAATCTTTTTGAGGTTCAAATTATAAAATCTTATTATTCATTCAAAAGAATTAGGAACAGAAACCAATTTTCTTATCAAGTCAATAAATAAAATATTTAAATAAATTCGATTTGTATTAATTTTAAATTATAAAATTATTATAAATTATTTTTTAAATTATAAAAACTATAAATAAAGAAAATAATATTTAAGGTAAGTACGAAAATGAAAGTTTCTATAAATACAAGTATTTTCAATACATCAAAATTTATTATCCATGGATAAAGAAAAATTGTTAATTTCTTGGTAGTTTTTCAGTTTCTAGTAGCATTTTGTAATCTTTTGAAATGGTTTTTTTGAGTAATTCTCTATCATCCATGGCTATTTCTATGGTGGTTCCATAGTAGATGATTTGGTTCATGGTTGGAATAATTTCATTTAATAGAGAATGAAAGAGTAGATTTAGTTGTAGAGGATATTGAGGATCCAAATGATTCTCCAAATGCTAAAAGATGGGTACTTTATAAGCTTCTGCATTTTAGACCAGAAAACCGAGATGCTCTTATTAGTATGTTACAATCAAATAAGAAATGTAACACTCTATTACTCGACCTGATCGCCAGGCCCGAGCAATGGAATGCTACATTAATTAACGGAGCAACCACAAAAAAATCATGCTTAAGTTATGTAATTTATTGATAATAAATCAAGCAATTACATAATCAACATGAAATGCAATCATTTTTTGGGCTTAGTACGAGCTTATGGAAGCTCTAAAGCTAATTTAAATTCGAAGGACTAAAATGAAAAGTTTCAAAATGAAAGACCGACGTTGTGAAATGAGGGAGTTCCTCGTCACGATGTGACCTGGAGCTCAAATTCATCTTGACAACCCAAAATTTGGCTTGGCAATGTAGATCCCTCATCGCAACGACATGCGAATAACGTCACGACGTCATGGGCTGTTACTGCAAACAAAACTTACTAAAAAACCTACAATTTCCAACTCCCTCCAATTCAAGCTATTTGCAACCCCAAAATGACCAAATGATAAGTACCTAAACATTTTGACATATCCAACTACATTCAAAACATATGCAAATCACCAAATCCCATTCAACCAAAGTCAAATCATGTCTAACATGGTACACCACATACCTATTCAAAATTCAAGTTACATATTTATATACACATTATGCTTACCACGCCTATCAATTAGGGTCATAATAATAAACATAACCATTTTCCACATTTTCATGCCATTTCACTTACCTATCATCCTATTACACCATATCAAGTTAACT
The DNA here is from genome assembly GCF_025698485.1 of Gossypium arboreum. Classification (NCBI taxonomy): domain Eukaryota; kingdom Viridiplantae; phylum Streptophyta; class Magnoliopsida; order Malvales; family Malvaceae; genus Gossypium; species Gossypium arboreum. Next base: position 2,527,085 of record NC_069073.1, on the reverse strand, counting down.
ATATACCATATTTACTTATCCAATTCACCCTTAAGCATATCACAACACCCTATTATTCACAAGATTCAAACAATTACCATTTATCATATATACATGTACACACACAAATATAAAATGTAAAACCATCTTCCAACTTAACATAAAATACTTATAAAACCCAACAGGTACATGCAAACAAAATAACAAAACACCACCAACATGATGAGTTTGGGATCTCTGTTGGATGTTGATATCAACGAGTGTTCACAAGGGAAACCTAACCTGTGCATGGAAAACAAAACCGCACACCGAGTATGAACTCAGTGGTATTTCTATAATCCAATCATTATAACATAACATAAGTCATTCAAATGCATGAACTAAAGATCAAATATTGGTATACAAGTTATCATGTCAAGTATACCATTTCTCAAACTCGTTATCCAATCCAACACAATTCACTAGCATATAATCATAAACCATTTCATTCATATCACATTTGAAATCTCAACCATTAGGTACCATATTTCATTTCAATTTTCAACCTCATGAATTCGAAGAACTTAACCAATCATCTTTTCAACTCATTTCACATATAGTTATTCTCACATATAGTTATTCTATTTTACATTTTATCTCTCTATTAACCTGACTTGGACTCGAACGATACACTAATCAAACCAATCACACCAGTTTGGCATCCAGTGCCTCATCGGATAAATCCCAAGTAGTAGCTTGCGCCCAACGCTCATCGGTATAACCGAATTATAAGTGTGCCCAACACTCACCGACTTGTCATTGAAGTAACCCTGAACTTTTCCTACCCTATGGCATGTCAACTATATTCGACTCTGGTCGAACAGTTAATAGAGTAACCATTTTTCGATTCCATTTATAAGCCAAATTTTCAATTCCATATCACACATCAACCAATCATCCATTCATATATATGAAAACATTATTAATCTCAATATAGATTCAATTTCACAAATATAACAATATATAATATTTTTGCACTTATTCAATTGAGTCCTTTATCACAACTAACAAATCAATCGAATCCATTCAACTCAATCTATCAATTCTAACATACCTTATGATCTCACTGTGCAAAATTAGTTCATAAATGTAATAATTAAAGTGATTCAAATTATAGAAATATAAACTGCAAATTCTGAGCTATTCGTCCACAGTTTTGTATTTTCCTTTCTTTTTTGAGGAATTCAGGTCGATGTTAGCTACGAATTAACATAAACATACCCAATATCAATATACAAACAAATTCACACTCAATTGAAAATTTAAGCAACTTTTACAATTTATTCAATTTAGTCCCTAAAACCGAGACTAACATAACTTTCAATTTAAAACCCCAAATTTCTAATTGATTTCTCTATAGTCTATTTAGGACCTCTTATTTCTCATTTCTACCTCAAATTTTGAAATTTATGCATTTTAGTCCCTATTAAACAAAACTATATATTTTCTTCACAATTTAGTCCTTTTTCAACTCTAAGCTTGAAAACTATCAATTTAACAATTAAAACTTCAAAGATTCATCAATGGAACTTCTTAAAATTTTAACAATTTTGAAATATAACATACTGGTCAGCTAGATTAAGCTATTGGAATTTCAAAAACATAAAAATTACAAAAAAATAAGAAGATTAAATTGAATTAACAAATTTTGGAATTGAAATTGGAACCCTAAATCCAAACGTTTCTTTTCTCCTTTTTTCTTCTTTCAGTTGCATGAACAAATGGGAAATTATGCTTGTTTTATTTTTTTCACTAACCCCACACTAACTTATTGTATTACTTATGTTTTATTTTATTCATTTTATTATTTTAATTATAATTTTATAATATATACACATATATTATGTTATTTTATCGTCCAATATTAATTAAATAGTGGTACAATTGCTACTTAAGACCCACATTTAAGTTCTAATTGAAGTTTCTTTAGTAATTGCACATTTACTACTTTTACAATCTAGTCCTTCTACCTTGATTAATTACTAATTCGATAAAACTACCTATCCAAAATTCAATTCACCCATAATATTCCTCCAAAAATATTTATGATATCGATTTACAAAAATGGGATCCCAAAACTGCACTTTCCAACACCATTTACTTACAGGTCGTTATAAAATGCCTTCAAAATCTAATGAATTTCAATCATTGGATGATAGTCTTACTATTATTAATTTTGGTCTAATATGGGATAGAATCAAGGTATTATAAAGTGCTCATTGATCTTTTGACAAGTATATTTTATTATTTCAGAATTATAATTGTGAACTTAGGCTATTTGATTATACCAAAGGAAAAACATATTTTGGAGTAAGGGTGTATGGTTTACCTCTGAAGTTTATGAAACAAAACATGGCTGAGTTTATTGATAATCATATAGGTAGATTTGTTGCTTTTGGTCTAAACTAGAGCATATTGGTTGGGAAAGTTTATCCAGATCTAAGTTGAAATTAATGTACAAAATCCATTGTTGGGATTTATTTCTTTGAAAGGGGCTTGTGGAAAACCCATTTAGGACATAATCAAGTATGAAAGATTCCCAATCTTTTGTTTTATTTATGAAGTACTTGGTTAGAATGATGTTGAATGTGAGAATTCAAGGGATTAGGGCACAATTTCTAATGATTATCAACAATATGGTAACTGGTTGATAGCTTCTCCAATCAAGAAAGGGATTCATTCTGCATTAGAGAATGGATTAGTAAGGAGGCCAAATGTGGATGTTGTGCATAAATTATTTCTTAAACTTGAGCCCATTTTGGATAGGATTACTCAAGATACATAATCTTAGCCTTCAAATATCCAGGCTTTGATTCAGTTTGAAGTGCTGAAAGGTTTTACATTGCATTATATTTAAGTTGAGTTTTTAGAATTAACTCTAAGAGATTTACCTACTAAAGATGTGGATACTGGTTCAAAGCTAATTCAAGATGTTACTATGTCAATTGACGATTATATGGATTTGGATTCTAATTTGGTTCATGATTAAGTGGATTTATGCTCTAAAATGATCTATATAAAGTAATATAGGATTTGGGTTTGCATCCTCTTTATTTAGAAATTTTTTATCAATATTTTAATTAAGGATTTGCCCAATGTTAATAGGGGGCCGTAGTCTTCTGATGCAATTGTTACTCCATATTCAATATCTAATCTTAGTTTAAAAGGTTTTAAGAAGGAGAAATCTGTTGATATAGGGGCAATTTGGAAATGGGTAAGAACATGAAAAAGGTATAGTAGAAGTATTACTACAACTTCTGTTATGAATGGTTTAGTTATGGGCTCTAAACCTTTTACTCATATTCTAATCTGCCACAATCTAGGCTATTATTTACATCCCTTTTCACTAACTTTAGCATGTTTAATAAGCTAAATCAAGACATTTTAGTATATATTTATGTTTTTATCATTTGATTTAGTAAATTATGTTTTTCTATAGTTTTTACAATATTTTGATATCTAAATAAGGTTATGTGGCTACATAAGATGGATCGGGAGCTAAAAGTGCACATTTGGACTGAAATTGATGCCAATATCGCAATACTAGAACACCAATGTTGCGACATTGAAGACAAGAAAAAACAAAGCCCTGGGGCAAAATTGCCACATATGTCACAACACCGACAATCGGATGTCGCGACACCAACTGGATGTTGCAACACTGGAGTCGGATGTTGCAACATCGCTTCTACGCAGCCAAAAATTCTTGTGTGCGTCGGTTGAGATTTTTAAGGGCAATTAGGGGTCTTTTTACAACTTAAAACCCTAATTGCCATTATAAATGAATGGGCACTTTAGTCTTTTGATTTTTGTCTATATAAATTATAACCAGATTAAGGGGGCATGGAACAAATTACACATATTAGACTTCAGACTTTATTTTGCTTTTCATTTTTTATTTAGTTTGTTTTATGTTCGCTTAATCGGAAGATCCTCTTCCGAAGTAAGACTTAGCGAGCGGAGATTGTTCTAGAACTACTCTTTTGCATCGATTAATCCATGAGCATTCTTCATCTTTTCTTTTATTCTATTATTTATATCTCTTTCCTTAACTCTGTTAATTGAATGTTTGTGTAAATATTAGAATAAGTTTATACTTTATACATATCTCGCATACTTCAACTGTTTTAGCCTAATTAATTAAATGAATAATATGGTCTAATCTAGATTGGTTAGATTAGATTAAGAGTACGTAAACCCTAGAAAGTAAAACAGGTCCTTATATAATATGTGAGGTCGGGAGATTAGTAGATTATGCTAACTGGTTGATTTAGTTAGAGACTGGGAGGTAATAACTAGGTTAATTACTAGCTAATTATTTAAAACTCTAAACCGAAATTTAATTAATAATTAGATGATGCAATTGGATCTAGGCTAAAATAACTCGCGTTGTCGAAACTAGGAATAAGAGAAGCTGATAATGTTAACTGAAGGGTTAGCTTTAGTCTTAATTAATTTAATTTGTTTATCAGTATTATCTTGCTTTGGAAATTACATTACTAATTCGTGACTATAGTGGATTAGTAATTATTTTTATAATTAACTTAATAATAAATTTCTCCAAATAGCAATACATTGGATACGATCCTCAAAATACTTACTAAGTGTTTCATTGTAAACAAACTATATTACAACCTGACCTGTTTGCTTGCAGAAACTGCATTTAATTCTTATCTTTCTAGTTTTGTAATATTTACACTCTTGATGTTTGCACGTCGGGAGGCGATCATCTTCTATGATAATGTTTAATAATACAAACTTTACAAAATAAATATGTTAATACTATACAAAAACAAAAAATAAATATTTTAGATATATTATCCCTATATATTGTTACACTAATGCATAAATATGTCATATGTAATTTTTTGAACATTAATAAACATAGTAAAAATGTTAAGTGGCTAGTTATTTGTTTCAAACAAATAGGTAATATGCTCCAACAACTATGTAATTTGATCGATAAAATGAAATAGAACAAGTTAATATTGAAAAGAGGACACTCTTCCTAGCATGCAAACCCTTTTCAAGAAAAGCAATCTTAACTTTGAAACTCTCACAAGTCATCTCTATGTTATTGGCACTTTCTACCATCAAATACGAAACATAATTTAAAAGTTTTGAAAAGATCGAATAACACTACACAAAATTATAAAATGCTTCTAACAAGAAGGGTCTTTTTGAAAATTTCTATAGGATAAAACTCTCGAGAATACAAAATTAGAAAAAAAAACATTTATAGCCAAAATAGTTTCTTTGAAAATCATCAGAGATTTCTCATATTTTATTTTTTTGATAATTATAACATTTATCTAACAGTCCAATTTTCATTTCTTTAAAATCAACAGTTAAGATTTAAAAAAAAATCAAAACGATAATGTTGAGTCAGCGTGTCGTGTGGCAAAAGTGTTGACTCGCCTCAAATGTACTTTTCAAAAATATATTTAAACCAATTAAAAACATAAGTAATCCGTAAGTATACAGGTCAAGTTATAGTATAGTTTTGTTTACAACTAAATACACAAGTATTCTAAGGATCGTATCCATATGGATGGTAACAATTGCCAAATTTATCTGAAAATATTAATTTTCTAATCAAATGAGTACCAATCTAATTGAATTTCAAATTATCAACGCAGGAAAATTCTATTCAAGTATACTTGGCAAATCAAAATTCTACTTGAAACTAAATCGACTCTTTCTTTTTGAATTATCAAATGCAAGAAAACTACGGTTTGTTGTTTCGTTGAGCGTTAATTGAACAACGCATACAAGTGAAGAAAAAATATATTGTTATTCCTAAGATAACTTGGTAAGATGGAACCAATTTCTACACAACAAAATCACCTATCACTCTCATTTTTCTAAATCTTTAGTTAGAGTCATCAATTCTAACTTAATTAGTTCATCGATTCAATCAAACAATACATTCAATCATTACTTACATATATAAATCATCTCAATTAACATTCAACTTCACAACAAGCTATTACACAATTCAACCCAACATAGGATTAACAAATACAACATCCACAATTCCAATCATCATCTCAAATAAGTGCAGAGATTAAAAAGGAAAGAGTTTAGAAATTCTTATTCATGGGCAATGAAATCCACAAGTTGAAAATGTTGATGCTGATCTTTTACTCTTTCATCCAAGCTCTAAAGATAAGAGTTTTCTTAGCAAAAACAACAAAAAAAAAACTAACAAAAACTAATAAAGAAAACTAAATCTCCAATTTCTAAGTATTTTCGGTTTCATATCTATATTTTCTCTTCTCCTCTTTTTCCTTAAAAATCTAAATAACTATGAGTATTTATAGTATAAGAGTCTAAATTTATTAAATGACAAGTTTAACCCTAGCTTTAATACAATGTTGAGGCATTATGCTTAACGTTGCCTTCAAATTCCATTAAATACCTATTTGTAACCATTAGTTATTCTTAGTATTTGGATCAATGTCGTGATGTTGTACCTCACAACATCACGAATTGACAAACAACTTCTCATCTCCTTGTAGCATCATGTTAATGTCATGAATTTAGTTAACGATGTCGTGACTTTTTTCTGGTAGAATGTTGCGATGTAAGTACTTGTTTAAGAGTCCTTTAACGCCTTAATGAATAATGTCATGTCATCGAGTTCTCTAATGTCACAACATTGGCTTATTGTTTCAAGTTATGGTACAAGTCAGTGAGTTAAGTCGTGACATCATATACTATAATGTCACGACATTGTCATGTTTTCCTCAACAATGCCTTCAAGTTTATACTTGTCTTCAATCACTTCAAATTTAGCTCTCTAACATGACCATTAAAGCACCACATTAGTTCTATTTCATTCAAAATATAAAAACAAAGTTGAAATCAACGAAAATAACATTAAAACACTAATTACTACTAAAATATAAGAATCTAACTAGTGACGCTAAATTGACTCAATTTGACTAAAAAACAAGCTTAAGAATGTGTTAAAATAAACTATTATACTTATGAAATTGCAACACATCATAATTCTTGCATATTTAACTTTTTGCTTACCCTTAAGCAAAATTACCATTGCAACAAAACATGCATAAAAATTATCCTTTAGTACATATTTGTTTCCAAAAGAATACATAAATTGTATGCAAGCAATTCAGCCACAAAAATTCTTATATGAACAAGATGTATACAATGTTACGAGTTATTCAAAATGAAATTCATTTTAAGCAGTCAAATATGATCGACCTACCAAAGATGGTATTATAAGCAATCAAATGATCGACAATGAGGAACTCAACCATCTTAGTGGTGGTATGCTTGTCGTTGCCCAACGTCATCAACAAGGTAATGAAGCCTTTTACTGATATCGATGGACTGGCAAAGCCATACACCGATTTCACCTTTTCCAGTGCTGGAGCTTTAAGGCCTATTTGGTAGAAAACTTTGGTTGAGAATGTTGACAGAGCTTATTGTGTCTACAAGAATTCTCATTACCTGAAATGAGGATATAATGGTTGAGACCACGAAAGGGTCATTACCCTTAACATCCAAAACTTCTCTATCATTTGCTTCTAAGAACTGGAATTGCCAATGAGAGAAAATCTTTGGTTTTTTTGTTGGGGTTCATAACGAACATTATGTTCCGGAGATGAACCTTTCGCTTAGACTTGGAGGTGGCCTATTTTATATTACCCCTAACCAGGACGTCAATAACCCCTTGCATAAGCTGCTTGCTTTTATCATCCCTTCAAGTATTAAATGGTCTTACTTTCTTATTATGGGACCAATTCATTTGGTGTGGTTCATGGGCCATAAATTGTTTCAAATGTTCTTACCAGATGAATGACTCAATTGTATCCTTAGGGTAGATGCAATTTTCTGTACGGTGGCCTGAAGTATTGTGAAATTGGTAATGTTGGTTGGAGCTATTGTGGTACTAGTTTGGAAGCATTAGTGGAGGGGCCTCCAATGTCTTTTGATTTGCCACTTGGCTCAATATATATGACGGGGAGGATGTGAGTTTGTAGTAAGTCTAGAAGTGGTTGTAGGGGCCATCTTTCTTTGGCTTTGTCACTCCTACCCTTCCGTATGGGTCTTGAACGATTAAATGAATCAACAGTGGAGACCGTTCGCTATCCTCTCTAGGACTAAGTAGCATAATGTCTATTCCCCCATTCGCTTATTTATAGGCAAGCCCGTTTTTGTCCCTCATAGTTAAATGGAAAGGATAAACGTTGTAGGGATTAGGGGTTTTGACTATGAGGGGTGGAGAATCTAGTGGTGCCTTGCTATATCTCATCACTCTTTTTAAATTGTGGGCAATCTTTTAGTGGATGGAGAGTTTGTCTGGTGGATTATTGACAATCTTATACTTGAGGAACTAGTAAGTGGTACTAGAAATAAAGGCCTAAATAGCTAGATCATTGGAATCTCCTTTAGTGATTACTGTGGTTGCATTAAATCTTTTCACAAAATCACGGAGGGATTCCCCCTCTTTTTGGTGGATGGACATTAAATAAGCCAAGGACTATTGTAGGTTCTTGTTGGCTAAAAAATTGACTCAAACATGCTGGCCAGTTGGTCGAATGTGCAGATGGATCCTCTCGGTAGAGACTCATACCACGCCTGGGTGGCATAGTTAAATGTCATAAGAAAACTCGACACTTGGTCTCATCAGAGGTTCCCAAGATGTTCATGTGATTAATATAGTGGGTTAAATGGTCCTCCAGATCTCCCGGACCATTATAAGAAATATTGGGAAATTTGAAAGATGACGAAATGAAAGAAACATTCTCCAAAAAATCTTATATTATCTAAATAAGATATGGTAATAAAATTACCCTATATTCTAAATTCTTCTCACCATTAAAAACTTAAGATAAACCGTTCAAAGTAATATTTGAAATTCAAACAAAAAAAGTGATTCCAAAATCTTACATTATCTTATAAATGTAAATTTTTTGAGCTAAATACCTCTTAAGATAAAATAATGATTTACATGTGTTCGGGTTTGAATCCAAACAACTATAAAATATTCTTTTACTAACTTTTAACTTCACTTTTTTTTTGATGTGAATAAATTATTATTAATTTTATAAAAGATGAGTGTATATTTTATTTAATAAAAATCAAATCGAAATTATTTTCTCTAATTATAAAAACCTAAAATAAAAGGGGAAAAAAACAGAAGTAAACAAAGCGCAAGGAACGGGTTGGTGAGAGAGAAAATCATAACTTCTGAAACTCAATTAAAAGTCACCAAAGTGAAAACAGCTTCAACACACTCTCTCTTTCTAAGCAGCCAAACTCTACCCAATTTTTATTTTAATATGTATATTAAAAAGAAAATAAAAATCCTTACTTCATAAAACCCTCATTTCTTTTCTGTTAAAAAGCCCTCTCTTCCTCTGTCTCTCTTTCAATTTCTCCCCTTTTTTTCTTTTAATTTTATTAAAAATATTTTTTTGATCTCTGTCATAAACCCTGATTTTCCTTTTATTGGATCTGTCATTTCCTCTCCTCTCTTGATTATTCCTGTACAAAAAGATATATATATTTTTTATAAATTGATGTTGTTAAATCCCCTGTTTGGTTTGTGAGTTTTTTTTTTTCCTTTCTGTTTTTGCTTTCTGGGAAAGTAAAGAAGGGGAAAAAAATGAAAGTACCTTGTTGTTCAGTTTGCCAAACGCGTTATAACGAGGAAGAGAGAGTTCCTTTATTGCTTCAATGCGGCCATGGGTTTTGCAAAGAGTGTCTTTCCAGAATGTTTTCTGCTTCATCCGATACTTCCTTGCCCTGCCCCGGTGCCGCCACGTGTCCCTTGTCGGTAACTCTGTGCTGGCTCTGAAGAAGAACTATGGGATTTTAGCTCTCCTTAACTCGAACCCGAACTCGGCTGGGTCCAACTCCAGGAACGATTTCGATTGCGATTACACGGATGATGAAGGAGATGATGATGATGAAGGAAGAGAGGATGATGATGAAAATGGGGATTTCTTCCATGAATTGACAGGTGGTCGGATTAACCGCGGGTCTCATGCTTCGAGTTCCGGAGGTGCTGCCGCTGGATGCGGACCGGTGATTGAACTGACAGCTCATCCGGAAGTGAAGTTGGTTAGGAAGATAGAAGGGAAAGGGAAGGGAAAGGAGGGAGAGCAGGAGTGGAAACCTGGGCGGCGGTAATTAGTGGGGCCTATGGAGGCGGAGGAGGAAGGCGGTGTAAGCATAAGGTGGCGGTGAAGAAAGTAGGGGCAATGGAAGGCATGGATGGAGAATGGGTTCAAGGTCAACTTGATAGTTTGAGGCGTGCATCAATGTGGTGTAGGAATGTTTGTACTTTCCATGGAGTTATTAAGTTGGAAGAGAGTAGTTTGGGGATTGTTATGGATAGGTGTCATGGATCGATTCAATCTGCAATGTTCAACAATGAAGGGAGACTTACTTTGGAGCAAGTTCTAAGGTTTTATTTTTATTTTAATTTCCTACCCTTTTATTGTTTATTGATTTCATGATATTTTGATTGATGTTCATTGTGTGAAATATTGTTGATTTTTTTTGACTTCGCTAGATGTTGTAATGTAAATCTTAGTTCTTTTTGCTAACAAAACATAAGATTGCTAGGCTGTTTGTAAGCCAGGGAAAAATTGTGTTATTTGCCAAGATTTTTTTTTTCTTTTCAAGGCTGAATGAACCTTAAGCTTTGATCTTTCACATGGCGATATTCATTATTGTGTTCAGAATGTAGGTTTTCGTTGAAATGCAAGCAGATCTTTATGTTTTATGTGTATTTTTTCTGTTTGTGTTATTCAGATAAAAATGCTAACTCGTACTGAATTCATGTCGGCTTTAATGAAGTAGATTAAGATATTGTGATTTCAAGGGAAGTGCTTTAAGTTTTTGTTCTTCCATTGTAGATTTCATTTATGTACGCTGAATGAAACTTTACACTTTTGGGGAATGATTGTATGATGATCAATCTATTACCACGGAGGCTAAGATAGATTTCTGATATCTCAAATATTCAACTATTCCTTTTACCTTCAGTTCTAATGTATGTGTGCAAATTCTTTGCAGACGTTGAAGGAATAAAATATTTTAACTTTAACCTCTTAACTTTGAATTCTTTGTCAAAGTGCTTGTTGACTTGACATATTTTGGTACTAATACTGCCTGTGACCTTTTTAACCACTATGTGAGTTTCGATGGATTACTGTTACTCGGGAGTTTGTTACAAGTTGGTTCCTATCTGATTATGAATGTCAGATGTGGCAAATGTAAAGTCAGCAATAACCAAGTCTTGCTGCTTAAACCCCCCCTCTTAAATGTTGTTGCCTTTGCCAAGGATGCAGAAGATGTGCTTGAAGAATGTTGTATATTGGGGAAAAAGTGAGGGCCATTTTGGTTTTGATTGGTGATGTTGGCCAGGGTTGTGGGGAAGATGATTCCATGCTTTAATTTTAGTTAGAATTTGGATAATTCTACTGTTAGACACACTTAAGAAAATATTTTGTAGCAGCTGTGTCTTGCATATCATACTTGCATTAATAAAAATGTTAATTTATCTTAGATTTGAGATTCCTTCAAGTTTTAATGTCTTGCCAAATGATTTTTGGCCGTTTTAATTGAATAACAGCTTTTATCTGAATATTGCCTAGTTGTTTCTCCTGTTACTTAAAATATTTTTGATAATTTATGAAATAGACCACTTGGCTTTTCTAATCCTACTCTCTTTCTCTTTCCCTCTACCTTCCCTTTTCCTTCAGCTGCAGTTACATTGTGAATACCATTGCTATTACAGTATGGGCTAGACCGAACTTGTCCTTTTCCAATTACTTTTAAAATTTTTACTTGTTCTGCCTTGTAGTAACTGGTTAGATTGGTGTCTCTTTAATCCAACAGGATCTGCAAATAAATCAATGAATTTTCAAAGGTGACATTTTTTAGGAGTGAATAGTTGTCTTTGGGAGAAATGGTGGAACTAATATTGTTTCTTGGAGAGAGAAAGTAATTGGTAACTTTTTTTTTATTATAGTAAGAATGCAATTGCAAAAATGCTCAAGAATACAGGCAAAGGTCTCATCAATATGAAATGTCAAAGACAGTGGATCGATTTATGCATGGATTATACGTTTTTATTGACTATAGAAAATTTTAATTATAATATCATGCACGAGAAAGATATGCGTTGCCTTATCTTTTTCCTTTCTCATCCTTTTTAACGTTTTTATGCTTAGAATTCTTAAAGTTTGGTATCAGAGTTGGTGTTTTTATGTGCAAAATATGATTTTCCAATTTTTTTATTTAAAATTTCTTTTTTGATGTTAAAGGCTGTTTGCTATTTAATTCTATTTGTTGGCTAATTATAATCACATGTGGTGTTATTATGTGACTTTAACTTTTTTCATCCTATCGTTTGTTATGCCTGTCTCTAGCTTATATGATATCTAGATAATTGGCTGTTATCACGTGGCTGTAATCTTTTCCTTGATTTAATGAGTGTTTTCTAATTGCAGATATGGAGCAGATATTGCACGAGGGGTGGCAGAACTTCATGCTGCAGGTGTCGTTTGTATGAATATAAAACCATCCAATCTTCTTCTGGATGCAAATGGTCATGCTGTTGTTTCTGATTATGGACTTGCTTCAATTCTGAAGAATCCTGCTTGCCGAAAAGCACGGGCAGAATGTGATTCCTCCAAGATTCATTCCTGCATGGATTGCACTATGCTCAGCCCACATTACACTGCTCCAGAGGCTTGGGAGCCAGTAAAAAGTCTCTGAATCTGTTCTGGGAGGATGCAATAGGCATATCAGTAGAATCAGATGCCTGGAGTTTTGGTTGTACATTGGTGGAAATGTGTACTGGTTCCATCCCGTATGTGGAGCAACCCAATTTTTTTTTACTTTTTTTGTTTCTTTCTCTTTGTGTATACGTCTCCATGTTTTGATAAATGTTCCAGTTTTGTTGTAACACAAGCTGAAATTCTTTATGCAGTTGGGCTGGTTTAAGTGCAGATGAAATCTATCGAGCTGTTGTTAAGTCTCGGAAACTGCCTCCACAATATGCTAGTGTAGTGGGCGTTGGGTTACCTAGGGAATTGTGGAAGATGATTGGTGATTGCCTGCAGTTCAAGCCATCAAAAAGACCCACATTTAATGCAATGTTAGCAATATTCCTCCGTCATTTGCAAGAGATACCACGCAGCCCTCCTGCAAGCCCTGATAAGTAAGAAAATTTTAATTGTTACCCATGTCCAACTTCCTTTTATCATTGTTTGTGATGGCTAGATAATAGCTAATTCTGGTCTTAAAAGCAGTTTAGCGTTGGTTATTCATTTGTGTATTTGGCCATGTTAGGACAGAGTGACAGTAAAATTATTAATAGCATTTAATAAATTTTATTGGTGCATGTGCAGTGGCTTTGCCAAATTCCCTGGATCAAATGTAGTGGAGCCACCAGCTGTGGCTGACTTAGAGGTTGTACCTGATAATCCTAACCTTCTACATCGACTTATTTCCGAGGGAGATGTGAGCGGTGTGAGGTTAGTGCATTTTATTTTCTCATTTTGAAGAATGATGTCTCTTATCATATATTTCATATGCCCTTTTCTTTGTTTCTACAGAGATTTTCTTGCAAATGCTTCATCAGGAAATAGTGGCACCTCAATTTCGTCACTTTTAGAAGCAGAGAATGCTGATGGACAAACTGCTCTCCACTTGGCCTGCAGGCGAGGTAGTGCTGAACTTGTTGAGGCAATATTGGAGTATGCAGAGGCAAATGTGGATGTTTTGGATAAGGACGGGGATCCTCCTCTTGTCTTTGCTTTAGCTGCTGGATCCCCAGAATGTGTCCTTGCCCTTATTAGGAGAGGCTCTGATGTTCAATCCAGGTTAAGGGAAGGCTTTGGTCCTTCTGTTGCCCATGTTTGTGCATACTATGGTCAACCTGACTGCATGCGTGTAGGTTTATGTCAATCATATATATTTGCTGCTCTTTCTTGCTTGTTTCCAGTGGTTGAGTTATCTGGTTTGTGTCTCTAAATGTCTAACAGGAGTTGCTATTGGCTGGAGCTGACCCTAATGCTGTAGATGATGAAGGCGAATCTGTTCTACATAGAGCTGTGGCCAAGAAATATACAGACTGCGCCCTTGTCATATTGGAAAATGGAGGCTGTGCATCAATGGCTGTCTTGAATTCCAAAAACCTGACGTATGTAGTATGCTGCACTAAACCTGTATGCTTAGTTTTTTGTTTTTCTAATTCTCTTGCTTTAACCATATCAACACTAAACTGCAAGGTTTTTTTTCCCCTTCAAAAATTGCAAGTGGTCAATGAAGCACTTCTAGGTTGTAGCTTTTCTGTTTATGTAGTCTAGGATCTTGTAAACTGAATTAGTGATTTGACTTAGGGAAGATAACCTGCTTGATTGACTTTAGGTTAAAAGTAACCAGATTTCATTTCATTTAATTTTCTTATTTATTTTCAATGTATACTTTTTCGCTGATTTTATTTATTATTTTGTAGCTCTTGTTTCATTTTTTATAAATACATCACATTTGTTATATGTTGCCCGTTGAGTTATTCGGCAATTGGATGTTGAATTTGAGAACACCGCATGGTAAGATAATCTTGAAATTACAAGTAATCAATGATACTTTTGACAGTCTAATGCCAAGGACAGATAACTGGTCAACGATCTCATTTCTCTATCAAGTTGGAGGCAGATGCCAATGTAATATTCATTCAAAGTGATTCCTTGAGAAAGAAAAAAGAGTCTTAGACATTGTTTGATCCTTTCATCTACTCGATTTGTGGTTAAATCTTAGCTTACTTGTCTTTTTCTCAAGCTTTTTCTTTTTTTTTTTTTTGTTTTTTGGGGGGGTGGGGTGGGGGGGGGGAGGGGAGGGGAGGGTGCGAACATAAATTTGCCTCGAGTAAAAAGCGGAAAAAAATATAAAATAGAGCAACTTATTCCAACCTTTTTAACCCCTTTGCTATCTGTGTGCATATAAATTATCACATTTTGTTGGAATATATGACTGCCAAAAGTTCTTGGCATTTAATTTTTCACATCCTTTCCTGCTGCTCAATGCTTCTTTTTGACATTGTCATTAGACCATTGCATTTGTGTGTGGCAACATGGAATGTGGCTGTTGTCAAAAGGTGGGTGGAAGTTGCATCACCAGAAGAAATTGCTGAGGCGATTGATATTCCCAGTCCTGTTGGCACTGCTTTGTGCATGGCTGCTGCTCTTAAGAAAGACCACGAAATAGGTAGTTCAGGCCTCTTGGATTGTCTTCTTTTAAGTTAATGGTCAGAATTTTCACTCTTGGAAGTTGTCTCTAGTCAATTGTTCACTTTAAGCCCTGTTCTTTGCAATATCTTTAATTTAAGCTATGATATTAACATCATCTACGAATTGCTAAACAAGTTTAGGTCTATCATTTGCTTCCTTAAAAGGCTATAAATGTGGCATTTTCTTTAAGTCACTAAAGAAGCATATTTATTAATTTATTGTTTGTTATGAATCGTGGGATTTTGTTGTTTGACTATCGAAACTTCATGAACTTACTATGTTGGCTATACATTGAACCAGGATTTTTCATGTGGTTTTCTTTTTTCACCAAAAATTTCTAGGATTTTATGTAAACATGCTTTGGCTGCTTGTCACTTTTTTACCTTTTTTAAAATCCTATTCCTAGTTGGTTACTGAATATTATTGGAATCTTCATAACTGTATGATTTTTATTTTCTCAAGGATTTTAATTATTTAATATTTTGTTCAATTCAAGCATCGATGCCAAGGTTTAGGCAATGAGATAACCTTTCTTTTCCTGTTATATTTTTCTCTCTGTTGCTACAGTGTTCTGGGATACATGTTACAACATTGTTATCATATCCTTAGTCACTTACGTGGTCTTAGATGATTCTCTGTATTTCTTTAAGCGTTTAAAGTATGATCCTTGTTTCAGGCAAACCGCAGCCTACTAAATCCTTCAATCGTTTAGTTCCTATCCTTGAATGCCTATTTCCATACCTTGGTTTACTTCATTTTTGCTTGACTGTATTACGTACATTTTCTTAATCTTATGAATTTTTATTATTCAGTAGTCATAAAACTATATTGGTTTATAAAACTGCTTGTAGAGGGTAGGGAACTGGTGCGCTTATTGCTTGCAGCTGGGGCAGATCCCACTGCCCAAGATGGTCAACATGGGAGAACAGCATTGCATACTGCTGCTATGGCTAATGATGTTGAATTGGTAAAAGTAAGCTACGTAACTTCCTTATTATGAGGAGCAGTTATTTGTTATTCTTTTGTCAGCAATTTGATTCCTATTCATGCACTGATGCAATGTCAACAAAATTCAGCCAGACTTTGGGTTTATGCAAGTTCTCTAATTGCAAACTGATGAACAGATAATTCTTGATGCTGGAGTGGATGTGAACATCAGAAATGTGCACAATACGACACCTCTACATGTAGCTTTGGCCAGAGGGGCAACATCATGTGTTGGACTGCTTTTATCTGCTGGAGCAGATTGTAATTTGCAGGTTTCTACCTTCATTACTTAAAAAATCTTTGCCATGGAATGCTTCTGCATGTTTTCTCCCAAATGAAGTAAATGGATTATTGACATTTTGCTATGACACAGATAGTATTTAATTATATTTATTCTTCATATGCATGATCTAGGCTTCAATTGTGTTGGGGGTTTATGCTTTATTTTTAGATGGTAGTTTGGGGTTCACATATTTAGTCATTTTTCTGATTATCTTGGTCTGAAAGCAGATTGATCTAAATTATAATGAATAACTCTTCTAATTGAAGAATTATGTAAAGCCTCTATGAATCAAAGAATTCAGTGCTTAGATTTTAAATAAACATAGTTCTTTGGTTCATAACCAATAATTTACAGACACATTAAACCATATACAAGTAAATTGAAGTATTAGACGTGGAATGGCTAAATTAATTGCATAAATCTCTCAGTTAGAGTTTTGAAGTTTATGCTGGAGGAACACTTGGTAGATGAAGCTTAAATTAGATGCAGAATAGGCTGTGCTTGCTTTTTCCAGTTTGTTGTGAGGTATGCTTTTCTTGCACAGTGTCTTACCCGCAATATGTTTGGGGATGGTGTGTTATCATATGAGATATTTTGGGAAGTACGTCTTCTTGGAGTTTGTGGTGGAATTGGATGTTTTATGTTCTATGTTTATTGAGGGTGGTATAAGTTTAGTCTTGAGTTAGGGTTTTGGATCGATTTGAGGGAGAATTTTTGATAAATGTGAAAATTAGTGTGTTAAGTTGTAAAGGTATGATTGGCATTAATTGATTGGAATATTTGTACAATGTTTTTGGTCTTGGATATGAATATGTTTAAGGAGGATTAAATTTGGATTTGTAAAAAGAAGTTAAGAAAATGTTTCCTCTTCTCTTAACATGTACTCCTTCTGAAATTGCTCAAGGATAAACGCTTTTCAAGTTCGGGGAATTTGGGAAAGGAAAAATTGTTGGATGGGTATCTTGCTTTGAATTGACACTTCCTTTTGATCGATTAGTGCTATGTGATAAGATTTTTATCTTTTGAGACTCATATCTAGAAAGAGAAGTTTTTGATCAGACAAAGCAAATGATTTTTGTTAATTGAAGAACCCTTACTTCAGTCATTAGCTCTTCTTTGATATGGTGCGAAGGAAAAAATTGTATATGTTACAAGTTTCAAGTAGTTTTCACTTTATAGTTCTTCAGTTAGTGATGAATTTCAAACACAGCAAGCAAGAAAATTGGCGGTTTTGGTTTTTTGATTAGGTGGAAAGTCCTTATTCCAAACTGTTCTATTACTTCATACCTGACACTAGTCAGCAAAGATCCATATTTACTTTGTATTTTTTCCTAGTTTCGGTCAAATGTAGTTGCATGTTTGACATTGATACGTTACTTCTTTTTGAAGTTTTCTCTAATATTTTGAAGGTCATGGCACATAGTGGTTCATTTTCAATTGTTTGATTTGTTAACAACATAGTTACATTAAGAAAATTAAGGTTCTGTTTGCTTGGTGCTTTTGCTATTTGTTATTTCTTTTTCCAATAGAAAGTGAAAATTAAAATAAAAAATGAACTGAAAACAAGGGAGAAATGGCAGAGTAAAAAGCAAAAGAACTCACCAAGGAGCCTAAGTGTTGGAGCAATAAAATGAAAATTAAGAAGCAAACATGCATCTAAACTTTATGTACTTATGCAGTAATTTGGAAAAAAAAAAAAAAAAACGATGCATACAATTGATTTAATTGATCTATCAAGTGATTGTTGTATCCTAATTGCCTTTTCTATATGATGGTTCATGCTAAAATAAAATAGGGTTAAAGAAATTATAGTTAGGCTTGAGATAAATGATAAATGTTAATTTCGGATATTGTTTAACAAAGGTTGTTAGGAAAGGCATTCTTTCCTTCTTGCATTCCCCTTATTCGTAGTGCCTTTGCTCATCACCAGGGTGATGAAGGCGATAATGCTTTCCATATAGCAGCAGATACTGCAAAAATGATTCGTGAAAATCTTGAATGGCTCATTGTGATGCTGAGAAATCCTGATGCTGCTGTTGAAGTTAGAAATCACAGGTCAGTCATGGTGAATCGCCATTGATTCTCTTCTTTTGTTCTTGAATGTTTGCATGTCTTTTTCTTTTGTTTAATTTGGTATTTTGGCTGCACATTTTACACTGTAGGAATCTATATGTTGGATCCTTATTGTTACTAACTTGGTGTTGATTCATATGATCACAGTGGCAAGACGTTACGTGACTTTTTGGAGACACTTCCCGTGAATGGATTTCTGAAGATCTAATGGAGGCACTAATGAATAGGGGGTTCATCTGTCTCCTACATTGTAAGGAGAAGGCTTACATAAATTTGCGTTCATTTTCATACATACATACATCCGTACATATATATATAGTTCCTTTTCTTTTTATTATGATTCTTGTTTTTGTGATCTTACTCAGATTTGAAGTGGGTGATTGGGTGAAGTTCCGAAGAAGAATCACTACACCTACATATGGGTGGCAAGGTGCAAGGCATAAAAGTGTTGGGTTTGTGCAAAATGTGGTGGACAGAGACAATCTTATCGTGTCCTTTTGTTCTGGAGATGGAAATGCTCGTGTATTGGTAAATGAAGTTGTAAAAGTGATTCCTCTGGATAGAGGGCAGCATGTTAAGCTTAGAGCAGATGTCAAAGAGCCAAGGTTTGGATCAGTTTAGTTTCTAATTCGTAGTTCGCTGTTTCTTTGGTCTTTAAATATCCTTGGACTGGGATATGGAGGCGCTTAAGCCCTAAGCTTTCCCATTTATTACCTTTGGGAACTTTTCCAAACCCTCAATAAATATTGTGTTTTCTTGGAAGGTGTATGCTATTTCCTTGGTGTTTGAAAACTTTTTAGTCAAAATCGGAAATTGCACGTTTAATCTTAGGCTTGTTGAAGTATTTAGTTCAAGTAGGATGATATTATTTTTGATCTTTTTAATCATAATATATCTAAAAGTTAGTATAGACATATGAAGATATTTCCCTGTTATCTTCCCTGAGTAAAGGTAATTAATATCAGCGTAATGTCTCAATTATTTATCTTCTCTCTCTTTTCATAGGCAAGATGTTTTCAAACTTTTTCTTGCTTGGTTTCATACATTGTATTTTTGGTTCCATTGGTTGAACTTCACTGCTGTAGCGGATACTAATGATCTACTTTTGTTTAGAAGATAGTCTTGTACCCGGATGGGTACTTCCTTGCCTTGGTATTACTCTTTGTTTGTTACCTGTCAAAATGAAAATGAAAGGGTTTAAGCTTGCTCACTCATTTCAATGTTTATGCAAGAGACTAGAAACCATTACAGCTTCTCCAGAGATTCATGTTCTTGATTGTACAATTCATACATTAGATGCCAGTGAAATACACTGTTAATCCACTCATGAAGTTATACTTCGTCCTTTTGCATGTGTGAAAACCTGTAACCGAACTGACTAGCTAGATCATTGATAACTAGTCTGTCTATTTTCAGATTTAAGTTTGAGTTAATAAATAGAATTGTTCTATCAGGTTTGGTTGGCGTGGTCAATCACGTGACAGTATTGGAACTGTTTTATGTGTTGATGATGATGGGATTTTACGTGTTGGCTTTCCTGGAGCTTCTAGAGGATGGAAAGCTGATCCTGCAGAAATGGAAAGAGTTGAAGAATTCAAGGTTGGGGATTGGGTTCGTATTCGTCCAACTCTTACAACGGCAAAGCATGGATTGGGATCTGTCACACCTGGGAGCATTGGCATAGTATACTGTATTAGACCGGACAGTAGTTTATTGTTGGACTTGAGCTATCTTCCAAATCCTTGGCATTGTGAACCAGAGGAAGTTGAGCCTGTTTCTCCGTTCAGGGTATATAAGAGACTTCAAATTTTTTTTGTTATCGATGGTGTTGATAGAGCTTTTCTATCTATTTTTATTCTTATTTTGTCTTGAATTGAAACTTGTTTTGGACATAAAGAAGTAATCTAATGTTTGATTTTATAGACTGGTGACCGGGTGTGTGAAGCGGTCTGTTGCAGAACCAAGATATGCTTGGGGTGGTGAGACCCATCATAGTGTAGGAAGAATTAGTGAAATAGAGACTGATGGGCTTCTTATAATTGAGATTCCTAATCGACCCATCCCATGGCAGGCTGATCCCTCTGACATGGAAAAACTTGAGGATTTCAAGGTATCTGCTGTTTTTCTTAATGTAGTCATTGAACTATACATGAAGGGGTTTTTCATTGGGCCAGATGCTTGTGAAATTTAATGAATTTTAATTCTGTATATTTACTGTTGTGAGCAGGTTGGGGATTGGGTTAGAGTAAAAGCCTCAGTACCCTCCCCAAAATATGGATGGGAGGACATTACGCGTAACAGCATCGGTATAATTCATAGTTTAGAGGATGATGGTGATATTGGTATTGCATTCTGCTTCAGAAGCAAGCCTTTTTGTTGTTCTGTCACTGATGTGGAGAAAGTCCCTCCTTTTGAAGTGGGCCAAGAGGTTCATGTGATGCCATCAGTCAGTCAGCCTCGACTTGGATGGTCAAATGAAACTCCAGCAACTGTTGGAAAAATTGTTAGAATTGACATGGATGGAGCATTGAATGTAAGCATGATGCTCATGTTTGCACAAATTAATCCATTCTGTTTGTTCTCTCTATTTGGAAGCAAGTAACCTGGTCTTCTGTTGTTACTTGTTCTTCATACTTCGCAGTTTTGTTTTCATTTTCTTTCCATTGCCTTCATTGGATGGCTTGGAAAATGTTGGAGCATTATATCTTTCATTTCAACGTTGTCGTTGTATCATTGTTTGGGGAATGCATATGTAACAGACTCTTTTTCTTTGTGCTCTGCAGGTGAGGGTGTCTGGCAGGCATAGTTTGTGGAAACTTTCCCGGGGGATGCAGAAAGGCTTTCAGGATTTGAAGTGGGTGATTGGGTCCGTTCGAAGCCAAGCCTTGGCACTAGACCAAGTTATGATTGGAATACCATTGGGAAGGAGAATTTAGCTGTAGTGCATAGTATTCAGGATACTGGATATTTGGAATTGGCATGCTGCTTCCGGAAAGGGAAGTGGAGTACCCATTTCTCAGATGTAGAAAAGGTTCCAAGCTATAAAGTTGGGCAACATGTTCGGTTTCGAGCTGGGTTAGTTGAGCCAAGGTGGGGCTGGAGAGGGACTCAATCTGATTCACGGGGCATTATTACTAGTGTTCATGCAGATGGGGAAGTGAGAGTTGCTTTCTTTGCTTTGCCAGGCATGTGGAGAGGAGATCCCAGATTTTGATATTGAGCCGATGTTTGGAGTGGGAGAGTGGGTGCAATTGAGAGAAAATGCTAGCTGTTGGAAATCTATTGGACCTGGTAGTGTCGGTGTTGTACAAGGAATAGGGTATGAAGGAGATGAATGGGATGGAAGCACCCTTGTTGCATTTTGTGGCGAGCAGGAGAGATGGATGGGACCCACTTCCCATCTTGAGAAAGTGGACAGACTTGTCATAGGGCAGAAGGTGAGAGTAAAGCTCTCGGTGAAGCAGCCAAGATTTGGCTGGTCAGGTCATAGCCATACAAGTGTTGGAACAATAGCAGCAATTGATGCCGATGGCAAGTTGAGAATATACACTCCTGTTGGCTCCAAAACTTGGATGCTTGACCCATCAGAAGTGGAGCTGATTGAGGAACAGGAACTTTGCATCGGGGACTGGGTTAGGGTTAGGCCATCAATTTCAGTCCCGACTCACCACTGGGGAGAGGTAACTCACTCGAGCATCGGGGTAGTGCATCGAATGGAAAATGGGGACTTATGGGTGGCATTCTGCTTTACGGAAAGGCTATGGCTTTGTAAGGCTTGTGAGATGGAAAGGGTCAGGCCATTTAAAGTTGGCGACAAGGTGCGGATTCGAGAGGGGCTTGTAACGCCAAGGTGGGGATGGGGAATGGAGACTCATGCTAGCAAAGGTCAGGTAGTTGGGGTTGATGCAAATGGAAAACTAAGGATTAAGTTTCAATGGAGGGAAGGGAGGCCATGGATTGGAGATCCAGCAGACATTGTACTTGATGACAGTTTTGGCATAACCAGCACCTCATGAAACATTGCGTAGGCTTGTGTTTTGGGTTCACTTCTGAAGCTTGGTGACTCCAGGTTTTGGCCTCCCAGCTCGATTAGAGAAGCCAGGGAGGTGTGAACATTTCCACTGCATTGTGTAAACATTCTTGCTCGACGCACTATATGGATTGTGGTGGGAGATTGAATTACAGGATTGTTTATTGTTAATAATTAGAGAGAGAGAGAGAGAGAGAGAGAGAGAGAGAGAGAATGAGAAGGATCTGGCTTGCCTCACTGTTAATTATAGGGAAAAAGGATACGAAAGCAGCCAATGAAAAACAAAGTAGCTTTAGGTCTTGTATCTCATAGATCTGATATTGGTAGTTTATATAAGCTGCTGAGGTATATATATATACAGAGATGAATATGGTCATTTATTAAATGTTATTTTGTACAAATTGAACCTTATAATGTTTCAGAGTTGTTTTTATGATATTTGGAGTGGGGTATGAGTGTGATACGAGTACCATTGAAGTTTTTCCTGAGTATGGTGGGTGGGTTCTTATAACACTTATATTTGCACGCGCATATTTTAATGTGTCATACGAATATCTATGTGATTCGATCCATGAATGAATTGGGCTTTTAAGGAAGAACTTTTTATCAAATGTCAGTTCAAATCTTATTTTTTATATGGGTAAGAAAGAAAATCCTTTTTATTGTGCATGTCAGAAATACTCAAATCCATCAATATCATTAAAATTATGTTTACTTCATTATTTTAAATAAATGCTTTGACCATTTTATTCTCAAGAACTTCGGAATTTTGATCTTTGAGCTTTGGTGGTTTTTTTTTTTCTTTTATAAACAACAATTTGTGTTTTATCTAATGAATGGTACTTTTTCCTTGGGTTTTATCTAACAAGTTCTAATGAATTATAAAAATTATAGTTTTTAATATATAAAATATTAAAATATATTTTATAAAAAGTCATTTATTGGTTCCTTATTTTGAAAATTAATCCCCAACATTATTGGGGTAAACTTGAATTAAGCAACGAACAATAACAAATAGAGAAAAATTGGACACAAATATTTAGGGGAAAAAATTCCTCTGAAGAGTATAAAAAATTACAGGCAGAAAAAACTTCACTAAAACGACAACTAATCGAAGAGAAGTACAAGATGGAGAAATAAAACAAACCCAACCCCAAAATACAGAGTTTTCTTGAAATTCCCACAAAACTCTCTTAATTGTTGTTGAATCAAATCTTCCAGAGTTGATAAAGCCCTATTTATAGGCTAAAATTCATGTGAATATATGACTAAAATAACCCTAGAATAATTAAAGTTAGACTGGGAAAATATAGCGGAGTTTAATTAGGAGAAGAAACTCTGTTTAGTAGGGAACACGTCACCACATCGTGACGTCATTTATCGACTTGTCGGGACGTCACACGTCACGTCGTCGGTTTCTTCTCATCAGGCCTTCATGTGTCGCATCATTAGGACGTCAGACGTCGATTTCTTATTGTCGGGACGTCGTGTGTTGCATTGTTGGGATGTCGAATCTTCCTTGTCACAATGTCGATTCTGTTTCGTCCAAAATGCGAGGCACACTTCACAAATCTCCACCTTGACTCTCATTTCCGCAATGCCTTTTTTGCCGAGCCTTGTTATAGGCCTAATCTTGATATTTGTCGGATGCTTACCAAGTTTAAACAGTGCTTGAACTTGGAAATTGGAAAACTTTTTGTCATCATATGGGTTGGGTTGTTTTCTGTGCCAATCTTGTGAATATGAATACCTCCTTGAGCAATCACCTCTCGAAAAAGTGATATCGAATATCTATGTGCTTTATTCTTTGGTGATGCATCTGATCTTTAGTGAGATGTATGACACTTTAATTATTGCAATATACAATAGTCTTGTCGTTTTTATCAACCAGTACCCTTAATAGACCTCTCAACCAAATGACCTCTTTTACAACCTCTGTGATAGCCATATATTCTACCTTTGTAGTTGATAATGCCACAGTGGCCTGTAGGGTGGCTTTCCAGCTAATAGTGCAATTGCCGAAAGTGAACAAATAACTTAGAGATCTTTTTTTTGTCTAAGTCTCTAGCATAATGCGAGTCTACGTAGCTGACTAGACCTTTTGAACATATTTTGAATTCCAAAAAAGCATTGGATGTCCCCCTCAAATATTTAAGAATCCACTTATGTCAGTGTAATTTTTCCGGTTTGGCCATGTATCTACTTACTACGCCAACAATATGTGAAATATCGGGATGAGTACAAACCATTGCATACATTAAACTTTTGACTGCATTGGAATAAGGAATTGAGGACATGTACCTTTCTTTGTCTTTAGTTTATGGTGATTTTGAAGCCAAAAGTTTGAAATGTCCAATTAAGGGAGTACTAACTGGTTTAGAATCTTGCATTCCAAACCGCTCGAGAATTCTTTCGATGTATCTCTATTGTGATAGAAATAGCTTCTCGGAGTGTTATCTCTTGAAATTTCCATCCCTAAAGTTTTCTTGATTGCACTAAAATCCTTCATCTTGAACTTATAGTTAAGCATGGTTTTAAGTCGATATATTTCTGATGGATCATTGGCCGCAATTAACATGTCATCAACATAAAACAACAAATAAATAAATGATCCATCATTTAAACGTTGTAAATACACAAAGCTGTCATACTTGCTCTGAATGAAACCAATACTTAACATGAAGGAATTGAACTTCTTATACCACTGCCGAGGAGACTGCTTCAAGTTATATAATGATTTTTGAAGAAGGCAAACATGATCTTCCTTGCCTTCAGTCTTGAAGCCATCATGTTATTGCATATAAATGTCTTAGTCCAAATCCTCGTAAAGGAATGCGGTCTTTACATGTAGTTGTTCCAATTCGAGGTTATATAATGCAACAAGGGCTAATAATGCCTGAATGAACGTATGCTTAACCACCAGAGATAAAACATCATGGAAATCAACTTCCTCCATTTGGTTGTAGCCCTTTGCGACCAACCTTGACTTATACCTAGTGTCGTTTTGATTAGATCCTATTTTCTTTTTGAATACCCACTTACAACCAATTATCTTCTTTTCAGTTGGTGGTCTCACGATTTTCCAAGTCTTATTTTTTTGAAGGGACTTCATTTCTTTTTCCATAGTAACAAACTACTTGCTAGAATCAGCAGCACGAACCACCTCAGAGTAATTTGAAGGATTGGACAAATCAATGATATCAGCAACACTAAGAGCATATGCTACTAAATTTTCGTGACAAAATCTTTGATGTTGTTTAATTGTACGTCTTACTTTGTCATGTGCTAATTCATAATCTTGAAGTTGAGATGTAGGGGTCTTTAATTAGGATGGAATGGCTTTGAAAACCTTTTTTTGCATTGAGGAGACGTCAGTTTCATGATTTCTCCGTGACCTCGAGATGTGACGATTCTTCTCGGTGTGATGTCGAGCTTTGTGATATCACTGTATGTTTTTGTTTCCTGCTCCACCTTGCTTGAAGCACTCAATTTTTCTGTGTTGTTTTGGCTCGATGACCCATTTTTTGAAAGAATTATTGATGTTTTATCAAATATAACATCTCTATTGACGATGATCTTACTAGATTCTAGGAACCATAACTTATAGCCTTTTACCCTAGTAGCAAAACCCAGAAAGATACATCTTATAGCCCTTGGTTCAAGTTTTCCCTGATTGACTCGTGCAAAAGCAAGATAACCAAATACTCTAAGGTTAGAGTAATTAGGAGGATTACCCAACCATATCTCTAGGAACCTTTCCGTCCAATGCTCGATGTGGAGACCAATTCACCAAATAACTTGTTAGGTTTATAGCTTCTTCCCAAAACTCTTTTTTTAAGCCTGTGTTGGAAAGCATACATTAGGCTTTTCTCAAGTAATGTTCTATTCATTCTTTCAGCGGCACCATTCTGCTAAGGGGTACCAACAACTTTACGATGTCTTTCGATTCCTTCCCATTTGCAATAATCATTAAACTCAGCTGAACCGTTCTTAACCGCTTTACGGACTTCCTAGCTTGCTTTTCTAGTAAAGTCTTCCACTGCTTAAAGATCCCGAAGGCTTCATTCTTGTGCTTTAGGAAATAAATCCAAACTTTCCTGGAGTGGTAATCAATAAAAGTTAGACGATATTTGCTACCTCCTTTGGAGACGATTGGAGCTAAACCTCATAAATCAGAATGAATGTAGTCAAAGGTCCCTTTTGTCCCGTGCATTGTCGAGTCGAAGTTGACTTGAGTCTACTTCCCATAAATGCAATGTTCACAAGAAATCTAACTTTCCAACTCTAGTGCTTGTGAGAAGACCTCTTTTACTCAAAACAGTCATACCTTTTTCGCTCATATGACCTAGTCGCATGTGCCGTAATTGAGTTGATTTAGAATTCGTAAAGAGGGAATTTTGTCGAGTCGTCGCGACGTCATAGGAGTCCTTATTGTGACGTGGCGACAATTTCATCTCTACTTCTGTAATTGTTGTCGCATCAGTCACCATTGAACCTTACAGAATGTATAGGCTACCGATTTTCTGTTCTCTCATTAAAATAAGAGCTCTACGAGATACTTTGATGTTGTTTGACTCTACTACAACCATTTGATTCTAAGATACCTAAGAAGATGAGATTCTTCTTCAAATCAGGCACATGCTTGACATATGACAGTGTCCTTATAATTTCATCGTCCATCCTAATTTGAACAGTGTCAATACCAACTATCTTACAGGGGGAATTGCTCCCCATAAGCACAACTTCACCTTTAACTGAACTAAACATGGAGAACTATCCATGTTAGGACACATATGGTAGGAACACCCTAAATATAGGATCCACTCATACGTAAGCTTAGACCTTTCAGTTGTAGACACCAATAACAAATCATCTCCTTTGTCCTCGACAGCACTAGTATCGGCTATATCAACCTTCTCCTTCCCTTTCTCGTCGCTTTCAATGGCCCTCTTATATTTATTCTGAAGTTATAACTTCCTCAACACACCACCTTTGTTGCTCTCTCAAAAATAAGAAAAATCAATACTGGAACTAGTAAATAAATATGTTAATGGAAAAGGCAACGCTAGAAATAATCAACCAAAGCTTAGAAGGCACAACATCACAATTGATATCACGTTCGGACTTTATAAAAATTAGGGGACATCTTGTTCGGCCTCTTGCCCCCTTTTTTTTTTGAACTTTTTCAAAATTTATTGATTTCAAACAACCCTCAATTTCGAAACCAATTAAACCCATCCATACTCGAAGGTATCACCATTGCAACATATTTGACCCACATTTTCAAGCACCCATGACATTTAAATGTCAACAATCAACCATCGATATATTGCATCATTCTCCTTCGACTTCACAACTAGCACCAATTTCCTCAATGCTTTGCCTTCTACTACATCGAACCCACCAATTGATGTACCAACCACACCCACTCATTCCATGCTCACTCATTCAAAGACAAACCTCAAACCTAAACAAGTTCATGTGGCCATACATCCTTCACCTACTTATATTCCTTGCACATTCAAACAAGCCCATCAACAATTGTTAAACCACAATACAAATTGAATATGATGCTTTAGTTAAAAATCGAACGTGGGACTTGGTACCTTTTGATCCTTCAAAGAATGTGGTAGACTATAGTTGGTTTTTTGTATTAAACATCATTCTGATGGTTCTATTGATAGATGCAAAGTTTGTCTAGCTGTTAAAGGCTTCACCAGATGATTCGAGTTAGATTATCAATTTACATTTCGCCAAAAATGCCTTCTTACAGGGTCGGCTTTAAGAAGAAGTCTAATTATGATAACCTCCTGACTTTGAGGCATTTGTATCCAACACATGGTTATAAGTTTGATAAAGCTATTTATGGCCCGAAATAGGCACTTGTGCTTAGTATATTGAATTAACGAATTATCTTCTCACTCATGGGTTTATAACGATACAATCTGATTCCTTTCTTTTCATATTACATAACTCTGGATTTAGTAAATATGGCCTTGTTTATGTGGATGATATTATAGTCACCGTTAATCAAGCACAAGAAGTTCGTTCTTTCATTTGCACTCTCTTCTCGAATCTCCTTTAAAGATCTTGGTCCGTTACACTATTTACTTGGTGTGGAGATTGTTTTAGGTGTTGATGGTATTTTCTCTATCAGCATAAATGTATCATGGATTTGTTGCAGGGATGTTGATATAATATATTGTAAAGGTGTGCCTACCCCCGCGACTTCTACAGTGGACTTCTCATCCTCTTTTGAAGATAACTTTGCTGATGCTTCTCTATATAAACGTAGAATTGGAATCCTTCATTACATGTCTTTCACTCAGTCCGACATCTCATTCGCAGTCAACAAGTTATCTCAATTCATGCATTTGCCAACCAATCACTGGTGTGCAACCAAACGTCTTTTGCGTTATCTTCAACACACATCTAATTTTGAGAAGATAACCACAAACTCATTGCATATTCTGATTCTGATTGGATTGGCGAACCCATTGATCAAACCTCTACCACTAGCTTCATAATCTACCTTGGTAACACTTATTTCTTGGTAATCCAAGAAGTAAAGGTCTGTGTCTCGGTCATCAACTGAATCTGTTCTATTTTTTATTTTACTTTTTTTCAGTTTGATTTTCTATTTCCAATATAAGAAATGATTAAACTTGCAAAGGTTAAAAAGAAATCTGATAACTTACAATCATTAAAAAATCCACCTCTACAGAGAGTTAACAAAACCCAGCAAATTGGACCTACCTTCTGAACTCAAAACGCATCAGAGGTCAGCAGTATAATACCTATAAAATCAATGAAGAAAGAGAGGAAACATTAACACTATTTTCATCACAAACAGCAATATTTTCTATTTTCAAAAAAAGAACAGAAAAAAATACAAAGCACAGGTATGGGGTTTGCCGGAGACTGTTGCCGATTAGGAAGTCGTTTTCCTCTTTTGTGCAAGCCACTTACAAAAACCATACTCCAAAGCCTCTTTCATCCATGCATGCCTACAATTATGAATTGCTTGGGATATGGTTAGCCAACTTCTTATACGAGTGCTTTGCTCCGGCCATGAATTTAATTCCTCCTTTACCAACAAAGCAAACATTGCTGCTTTACATAATCCTTCAGGACTGAATTCATCTTCATGAGTTTTGCTCTTAAAATTATAATCTCCTACGAAATCCTGAATAAAAAAAATAATAAATCAATCAAAAGCCAAGGCAACAATCTTAAATTCTAATCCTATGAAGTATTGAACCCCCAAAACATACAACATTCAAGTACCAAAGACGAAAATATAAATATAAATAAAAACATTCAACTAGCCTTACTTTCATAAGCTACTTGAGTTGGACTAAAAAAGACTCCAAATTCGGCTGAGTAGAGCTCGAGCAGCTTGAGCTATCGAATGAGTCAAATTCAACTATTCTAGTGCTTGATGGAGTAGTTCATGAGACTAGTCAAGTTTTTTGTTTATTTTAATATATATTCTATTTTTAGTTAGTGTTAAAAAGTTTTCAATTTGAATTCGAGCTCTTGTACAAATAATCAAGCTTGAATTTAAGCATGGGAAATCAAGCTTATCTTTTATTGTGTATGTAACCAAGCAGGCTCGATAAGTAGAATCTTTATTTTGAATCAAGAACGAGCTTTAAAAATGAAACTCGAGCATAACTTTGAGCCTCAAATTTTGAATCAAGTTTGAGCTCGAACTTCTTACAACTTGAACTCAATTCAGCTTTGATTACACTGTCGTATCACAACCTTAGATTAAACAGTAAGTAAACAGTTACTGAAGTATAAGAAGTCAAACAACAAATAGCATGTCGTATTGGAAAACCTAATATTGACAGACACGGCGCCTAGCGCACATAATAAATTAGGTATGGAAGAAACTTTAATTCAAGCTAATTTCATCCGCATTCCTATTTCCTGAAGTCTTTGATGTATTCTATTATGTTACTCAAATTCAGCTGAGTGTGAGATACGAATATATGCCTAACATAAGTGTTTTAATTTTTTTTTCAAGTTTTTCAACTACCCATACATCACACAAAAACTTCAAAAGAATGAAAAGCTGGAATAACATAGCCATGCACATTTGGGACTTGGTTCTTGTTAAAAAAAATGTTTTGGAAACATTTGAATGTTACTGTCATATTTGTGTTACTTTTTCGAGTATCTTAGTAATCTTTTTGTGTCATGTTAGTACCATGTTGTATATGATATTGCTAGGTCTATAGTTTTCTCTTCCCATCCCCACTCTAAACTCCTCCCTTTCCCTAGTTAGCACTTAGTGTAGTAAAAATAATAAATCACTAAAGGACTAATTTGAGGTAAATATTCCCACCATTGTCATTTACACATTGATAATATTCGACACAACACGAAAATAATAACTAAAACACTACATGACATGGATACACGGACATCTCAAATCTATATGATATGAATAATGAATTATCAAAGAATCATAATTTATACAAATATAAAATACTTTAAATAATAAATCACTGAAGGAACACAACACAGGTTGTCATCGACATATTTAACCTTTCTAAATTGCACATTTAGCTAGTATGCCATTCTACCAATCAGGGAATTGGGATTCCCAGTAATCTTACTCAATAAGGTTGATGAGATAACTAATTCAATGATATGCAGAGATTTATGCTAAAAACTTCAAAGCATAAAGAAATGAATTAAAATTAGAAAAATGTTATAGTTTTCACAATCTTAAAAAGATGTGAAGGAAATGCATAAATAGAACCAAGAAAATAAAATATCTACCAATAAATCTCCTCGGACTCCAGCTTCTTCAATTGCTTCCCTCACTGCAGCCTCTTCGACAGTTTCATCATTCTCCCAACCTCCCTAAAATCAGAGAGCAAAAATTCCATAAGATAATATTTTATAAGTCCTCTTTCTTTGAAGATGTAGAGAACAAGAAATCACAGAAACCAAACACTTAATTTAACTCCATTTAGGTTAACTATCTCCTTTATACATCTATCATGTTTTTCAATGGCAAGGAGACCTATGTTGCTCATACTCTTCACTTTTCTTTTAAGTCCTTTTGCCTAACTGTTGAGCATGGTGCATATCTCAACATGGTATGAGGATATGATTTACCAAATACATGGAATTTTTTTTAAGAGAAAAAGGTTGAACATAACTGTCTTCAGAACTCAAACCCGAGTCAGATTAACATAGACGGTCAGGAAGTAAAGCCACAAAAATTACTACAGTATATGCTGAACAAAACACAACTTTGTACCTTAGGAAACAAAAGACCTGGTCCGCTAGTTGAGTTGATCATCAATACTTCAACCACATTTTCAGAATTTTCATGGTGTGACTCATCTAAACATCTATACCTAAATGGAATACACCTGCCAGAAGAGAAGAACAAATTCTTAGTACATGGAGCTGAGCCTAGTCAAGAACAAGATTTTTGCAAACGTCAAAAAGGACACGAATTGTTCCCATCACATTAAGAATGAAACAATTTAATCTCTATCCAAAAGAGCAAGCAAAGAAGGGGACAAAAAAACACAGATTGAAGACTTAAAACAGCCAAGTCACAACATCATCACCAAAATCTGAGAAAAATAAGACAAACAGTGAGGAGTACCGTTAAGTAGCATCTTCAATAGGTTGTCTTATTAAGACTCAAGGCTGTCCTATCCCTAGGTCAATTTATTTTTCAGGTAATTCCACCAAAACCTACCCATGGGCCCGGTCGGGTTGGACCACAGCTTGGAACCTTTTTTTCTCTCTTGTTCAAGTCCATTTTGGTCTCGTCTAGTCGAAAAGCTCAAATTATCATTCATTATAATATTAAAAAATATAAAATATAAATAAAAGAATTATTATTAAATAATATTTTGGGATGGGCTGAGCTGAACTGAACCAGCCCAAATTACAAATACCTTATCCAAGGGCATAGGCAGATATAGTTCCACCATAAAACTCTGGACCACTTTCACTGTCATAGTCGCATAGATTAAGCTGTTTGATCAACCAATAGCAAAGACGAGCTACGAAAATTTTTCTCTAAGACCATTCATAACTGTTCATAGTTCCTCTCTTTCACTTTTCTTCCCCCATTTTTTTTTTCCTTCATATTGTTGGAGAAACCAATAAAAACTCTTTAAACGATAATATAAATGCTTGCCTACAGACAAAATAACAGTTCCCTTCTTCCTCATGTAGTTTTTGAGAAATCAATGGGACTCTTTAAAACACCATTTTAAAGTTAAAAAAGACTGCCACTCATATACAGATAGAAAATGGAACATAAAAAAACATAAACACCAAAAAAGTAAAATATATCCATTTTCCATGTTCGTGCTGAGAATGTAATAAACCATTTAAACCTCAATGGACCATTCATATAAACAGAAGGCAATAAGTACCTGTTTTCCACCTTAATCCAGAAAATGTGAAAAAGCAATTCAAGGCTTGAAAATTACATAAATGTAAACAGAAACGGATGGGCATCACACACACACAAACACTCATATATATGTATTTATATATAAATCATTTGCTATTTTCATGTAAGTAATTTACTTGACAAGGCATTTCAACTGTAAAATACACTATTCATAATTTCATATACCAACATAATCAATGTATAGATACTATATACAGCCAAAAAGAAACATACCCATTTGCCAACTCCATCCTAGGATGGCTATCTAAACCATTCAGAACTTGAAATAAAACATAATATTTTCCATAAAAAAGAAGCAAAAAAACATTTTTACCTTAAAATGCATCATTCATAAGCACCAGATACAAAGTAAGAAACAAATTATTTTTCTATCTTGATCCTAATAATGTAATAAACCACTCAAACTATAAATACTACATCATTCAAGCAGATAAAAACAACCGTAATTTAATTAATGAAAATTCCGAAAAACCGACATGAACTTATGTTTTCCAAATCTAACTTACATTAAAAATGTATAGAAATAATTAGAATAAAAACATACCCAGCGACAAGCCGATAGCCGTTCTCGTACCTTTGCTGAAGCCGACCTGTACGGGCCACTAAATCCGACATAATATTATGAAAAATCTCAAAAAAAAAGAAGAAGAGGAAAATCCTCAAAAATATCAAATTCTCCAAACTTCAACAAAGGCAATCTTTCTTATTCAGACGCCTCATTGGATTGATGTTTTTTGGATTTACAAAAATGCTCATGCTTGTACCAGGTTCATCCATTGCTGTTAGCACTGGATTTAACAGTGACGATCAGTGCCACGAAACATCAGCCAGTGGCTACGATTTTCTCGTATTTTTTAATTTTAATTTTGATTTTTTTTTCTTTTTTTTGAGGTGTAATTGTGATAATCATGAAAAAGAAACTCTTAGCCTTGGGACAAAGGAGAGACAAGAAGGCCCGAGGTGAAGCGCTAAGAACGGATCAGACGATTGGCGATCAAACTCACGTGAGTGAGATAGTCACAAGTGCACCTCCGGGCTACCCGCCCCGTCCGAAATTCGGAGGATCTGAAAAATATTTTTTAAAATTTAAATTTAATTATAAAAAGATATAAAATACCAATTAAAAAATATTTTTAATGATAAAATGAATTTTTGGACGAGTCGGATCAACATAAAAACAAGTTTGGATTTAAATTTTTACAATTTATAATTACATTTCAATTGGAAAATAAATAAATTTATATAAGATGGACTTGAATAAATTCTAAGTGTAATTAGATTAATAAAAATCTGAAAAGAAAAGTGAGGTTGAGAAAACACCATACTCTAACTAAGTGATTTAGTTTTTAAAAATATTTAAACATTAAACCACTTATGGTATTAGAGAGAGTGCGAAAGTGACACTTGTGGAGCTCCTATTTTTCATTTTAAATTACTTTTAATTTTTATTTAATTTTTACTCTTTTAATTTTTAAATTTATTTTATTTATCAAATCATTTTAAAATGAATAAAAATTAATGTACATAGAAAAGTTAAATAAATCATTATGTCCTAAAATATAGTCATTTATTATGAAAAAAGTAAATAAAGATTATCTACGAGGTGTGTGGTAATTGCTCATTTCATTCCTTAATTATGAGGTTGTGAGTTCAATCCTTACCTATGAGAATAGAGTACATTATATGATTAGCCGTTTATTTCTTTAAAGAACACCGATTTTACATTAAGTATTAAATGTCGTAACCATTTTTTTTTGGAAAAACGGGTATCGACTTGGAGAAAAACGAAAATGGGAGTCGCCACCAATCTTTTTAGGTGTGATTGGATCACCTTGTAAAAGTGGTTGTTTTTAATAAATGGTTTGATTTATTTGAACAACAATTTTGGTCCACGTAAATCAAGAAAATAGGTTCGGGAGTTGGTTACGCACAAGGAAGGATTAGCACCCTTGTAACGCCCAAAAATTGGTACCTAGTTGATTAATTAGTGTCTTAGTGTCGAAAATTGAAAACTTGAAAGACTTTGAAATACGATCCCTCTTTAAAAAATGCTCAAATGTTAAAGACCTTCTCGTCTCAAAATATAAAATGTCACATCCAGTAAGTTAGGACACGACATTTTGAATTTTCGAGAGCGAGCTCGCCTCTTAAAGTTTGCGTATTTTAACTTATTAAAAGGGTATTCGTTTGTTTAGAGTAAACGAGAGAAATTGAAACCCAGTGAGTTAGGGCACGTTTTCTCGAATTCTCAAACACCGAATATTGCCTTTATTTTCGAAGAATCTTATTTCGAGGTAACAAAATGTTATACCCGGTAAGTTAGGGCACAACACCTCGTATCTCTGAGAATAAACATTTTTCAAAACTCGTATCGCGATTTAAAAGAGTATTCCGTTATTTAGGTTAAATGAGAAAAATCGAAACCCAGTAAGTTAGGGCACGATTGTCTCGAATTACCAAATAAGGAATATTACTTTTATGAAAGAAATTTTATTGGGTTGGATAAAACCTAAATTCGTAATGAAACGAGATAATAAAGAATACATAACAGATAAAAATTGATGGCCATAACAAAATAAACATAAACGCGAATGCGAATGATAACGATAAAAACAAAGGTAAAATATGTGTATCAAACGAATAAGAAAAGGAAATAATAAATGAGCTAAAAATATTCGAAATTAAAAGAACTAGTGGTAAATGAATAAACATTATGCAAAACTATTTAAGAAGTGATAGTAATAATAATATTAATGGTAATAATGCAAGGAATAAAATCTTTAAGTTTGAAATGATGTGGAAGATACATAAATGAATAATATGCAATAAATAAGGAATAAAAATGAGATAATTTAAAGAGTAATAGGTAAAGATAATACACGATATAATAGTGATAATAATAACATAGTAATAATAGTATTGATAGTAATAAAAATAATATATTAAATAATAGTAATAAAATAGTGCTAATAGTCATAATAGTGATAATAATAATAGCATGATAAACATAAGAATAATAATGATGTTAATACCTAAACATAAATATAGATATAATACCTAAAATATAGTAGTGATGAAAATATAAATACATAAGAAATATAGACAGATGAATGATAGGAAAATAAACATAGATAGAAAATAATAATAATGATAATACAATAGTAATAGTAATTACAAAATAATGATAATACTAATAATATTAAAGTAAAGTAAATAATAATACTATAAATAAATATATATATATACGTATGTAATAGAAATACACACTATATAATAATAATAATAATAATAATAATAATAATAATAATAATACATATATATATATATGTAAAAAAATAATAGTAGTCGAAATAAAAATAATAGAAGTAACAATAATGATAGTAATAATATAAATAACTATGGAGAGGTATATATAATATAATAATAATATAAATAATAATATATACATGAGAAATAATGATAATAATAATATAAATAACAGTAAAAATAATAAAATGAAAAAAAATAAAACAAAGCTCTCAACTCTCTTTCCTCATTCCGGCCATGGTCCGATCAAGTACCAGTGCGCCGTGTAAATGGATTCATTGTCTTCGCCGTAAATGCCGCCACCGTGCGTGGTGGTGGCGAAATTAAAAAGGTATTATTTTTTATTTTTTATATTTTATATCTAAATATATGTATACTATTTTTGAAAAAAAATGTTTATATGTATAAAAAATGAAAATAAAAAGGAAAAAAAAAACCTTAACGCGTTTGAATCTTTTCTTCTTCAATACTCGCTTTTTTTTATTTCATATTTGCTTGAAAACCTTTTGCTTTTACATTCTTCTCTTTTGTATCAAGAAAACCTTTCAAAAATACAATTGTTTCCCCCCTCCTTACAATGATTTTAGTATGGCCTTTTTATAGCCATTTACAAATTTATTATCTATATATTTAGTATCTTTTTCTTCTTTTTGTATGGCAGGCAAACGGTGGTGGAGAAGTGCTATTTGCACTATCAATGTGGGATTAGGTGATTTAGGGCTTCTTTTTGTTCTCTTTTTTTGTTTTGGGTATTGGGCTAATTGGGCTAGGGTTAGGTATTAGGTTTGGGCTTAGTATTTATTTATTTGGTTTATTGGGTTTGGTTTTATTAGGTCCCGGGCAAAATTTGGGTCTTACAGCTGCCCCTCTTTGCTCATTGCTGTGTTAACAGGAATAGAGCAAAGACTATAAAAAGACCAATTTTGCCTGGGCTCACCGAGTCTTGAGTTCTTGATCCTTGATCTTCTTTAAATGACCTCTTGACGGCTTCAATCTGCTTCACTGCAACTTCGGGGAGATAAGTCTTGCTATTTTAACCCGCTCTACTGCAACTTCTGGGAGATAAGGTTTGTTTTGATCTTCTTCCACTGAAACTTCAAGGAGATCTGCTGTGGCTTTTAGCCGCTCCAACGCCATTTCAAGAAGGAGAAATCCACTGAAACTTCAAAGAGATCTGCCGTGGCTTTTAGCCGCTCCAACGCCATTTCAGGAAGAAGAGGTTCGCTAAAACTTCATGGAGATCTGCTGTGGCTTTTAACCGCTCCAATGCCATTTCAGGGAAAAGAGATCCGCTGAAACTTCAAGGAGATCTGTTGTGGCTTTTAGCCGCTCCAACGCCATTTCAGGGAAAAGAGATCCGCTGAAACTTCAAGAAGATCTGTTGTGGCTTCAAGAAGATAAGACATGTGACTTCAATCTACTCCGCTGAAACTTCGAGGAGATTTTCTATGGCTTCGAATCGCTCCAACGCCATTTCAGAAATATAGAATCTATAATTTTCAGCCTATTACCCTATTGCTTAGGGGTTTAAGGCCCATCACCTTTGATCTATTTCCTTACTACTTAGGGGGTTAAGATCTGTAAATTCCACTTGTTACCCTACTGCTTAGGGGTTTAAGGTCCATCACCTTTGATCTGTTTCCTTACTACTTAGGGGGTTAAGATCTGTAAATTCCACTTGTTACCCTACTGCTTAGGGGTTTAAGGTCCATCACCTTTGATCTGTTTCCCTACTGCTTAGGGGGTTAAGATCTGTAAATTTAACCTGTTACCCTACTGCTTAGGGGCTTAAGGTTCATCGCCTTTGATCTGTTTCCCTACTGCTTAGGGGGTTAAGATCTGTAAATCCAACCTGTTACCCTACTGCTTAGGGGTTTAAGGTTCATCGCTTTCGATTTGTTTCCCTACTGCTTGGGGGGTTAAGATTTGTAAATTTAGCCTGTTACCCTACTACTTAGGGAGTTAAGGCCCGTCGCTTTCAATTTGTTTCCGATCGCTAGGGGTTAAGATCGTAAATTCAACCTATTACCCTACTTGCTTAGGGGTTTAAGGTTCATCGCCTTGATCTGTTTCCCTCTTGCTAGGGGTTAAGATCTGTAAATTTAGCCTGTTACCCTACTACTTAGGGAGTTAAGGCCCGTCGCTTTCGATCTGTTTCCCTACTGCTTAGGGGGTCAAATCTGCTATCTTCAACTTGTTCCTTATAAACACAGGGATGCCATGCTGAAATCTTCAATCTGCTTCACTGTAAGCACAATAATGTCAGATCTGCTATCTTCGATCTGTTCCCTATAAACACAGGGATGACAAATCTGTTATTTTCATCTTGTTCCATATAAACACAGGGATGTCATGCTGAAATCTTCGATTTGCTTCACTGTAAGCATAGGAATGTCAGATTTGTTATCTTCGATCTGTTCCCTATAAGCACAGGGATGCAAAATCTGTTATTTTCAACTTGTTCCCTATAAGCACAAGGATGCCATGCTGAAATCTTTGATCTGCTTCACTGTAAGCACAGGAATGTTAGATCTGCTATCTTCGATATGTTCCCTATAAACACAGGGATGCCAAATCTGTTATTTTCAACTTGTTCCCTATAAGCATAGGGATGCCATGCTGAAATCTTCGATCTGCTTCACTGTAAGTACAGGAATGTCAGATCTGTTACCTTCGATCTATTCCCTATAAGCACAGGGATGCCAAATCTGCTATTTTCAACTTGTTCCCTATAAGCACAGGGATGTCATGCTGAAATCTTCGATCTGCTTCACTGTAAGCACGGGAATGTCAGATCTGCTATCTTTGATCTGTTCCCTATAAACATAGGGATGCCAAATCTGCAATCTTCGATCTGCTCTCCGCCGCTACAGAGACGCCAAATCATCTTGGATTTGCTTCAACGTAAACACGTGAAAGCCAAATCAGCTATGTCTTCGATCTGCTCCCCGCCTGGTACAGAGATGCCAAATCATCTTGGATCTGCTTCAACGTAAACACGTGAAAGCCAAATCAGCTATGTCTTCGATCTGTTCCCCGCCTGATACAGAGATGCCAAATCATCTTGGATCTACTTCAGCGAAGGTCAGATCTGCTATGCTTTAGCCTGTTACCCTACTGCTTAGGGGATTAAGGCATATCAATCTTCATTGTCCCTTGAAGGACTTAACCTGTATAATGTGTATGAGTTCATGCCTAATGATTAAGATGCCATGACTCGATTGAGCCAAATGTTCCTAGGTAGATGTGTATGGATGATGTTTGTGTGAATGCAAAATGTCATTTTTAATGCTTGGTTTGATATTACTCGTCGTTCACCGAGGTTTTATTATTGACGTATTATTCTGTCGTCTTGTTTAGCTGGCATAGAAAACTCGAAGAAACAATCTCATCTGCTCCACAAGCTTGTCCCACTCAAACTTTATGGAGTTTTTTTGCTTATCCAACCCACTGCAACTCAGGGTATAGGATTTGTTTCATCTTCAATCAATTTGAGCTGTTACACCATTCCTTGGGTGTAATGACCCATTGTATATGCTCGATATCTGTATGAATACAGAATACCATTTTTATTTTCTTGAGAATAATCCCATTACTTGTTCTTTGTCGGGATTATAACACTAATGTGATTTTTCTGCTCAACCAATATCTTTGACAGAAATCCCAATGAGATAATTTCAATTTAGGCTGAAATATTTCCAACCCTTAGGCTTGGTGAGTTCTGAACAATAATCCTGTTTCAGGTTCTTGTATTATTTAGAAACTTCCAAAGTAATATGCAGAACTTCTTTTGTGAAAGTATTATTGGTCCATTAATCATTATTTCAATGCAAAATGCTCGAAAAAGATCAAAACAATGGACAAGAAGGAAATTGATTGGGAAGCATAGCTCGAAATGAATAAATTAATCAAAGATTGCAAATGCAATAAGAAGGAAATTAACTCAAAATGAATAAGTTAATCAAATATAGCAAATTCAAAATGGGTAAAATGAAAAACTAGGTGCCCTAGATATCGCAGCTTGAGCTTCTCTGTACCAACTTCTTTAGGACTCTTCTGAGCTTAATATGTGTTTAGGGGATCCGGAGTACTTTGTCGATGCCCCAAGATGTAGCATACCTTTTTATTGTTAATTCAGGCATAGCAAGGCTGCTGTATGCCCCACTTTAATCAAAATTTGAGCCGCCTTTTTCGAGTTTTCAACTCGAATCCCTTTGGTCTCAAGGTGCCATTTGCAAGTTTTCACCTTGGCGTCTCCCTTTTTTTTTGCTTTTTTTTTAATTTTTTTTAAGGCTTCATTTGCGAGTTTTCACCTTGGCTTCTCCCTTTTTAGGTAAAATACTCATTGACTGGATTTGAATTCACTGATTTGGGCAAATATTTGCCATCCATTTTGGTCAATATCAATGCCCCTCCAGAACAGGCCTTCTTTATTACATAAGGTCCTTCTTAGTTCGGCAATCACTTTTCTTTGAAGTCCTTTTGCATAGGAAGGATCTTCTTCAATATCAAGTTCCCCTCGTGGAATTCTCTAGGATAAACCTCTTTATTGTAAGCTTACCTCAGTCATTTTCGGTACATTAGACCTCGACAGATAGCTTTCGACCCTCTCTCTTCAAATTCAATTGATCCTATCAGGATTGGATCCATTCTGTCTTATCCAACTTCAGCTCTGACAAGACTCGGAGAAAAGGAATCTCATCTTCAAAACCGATTCTATCCTTATAAACCAATGAGTAATGTGTTACCCCAGCTAAGGTTTTGGCTGACGTTCGATAAGGATAAAAGGTAAAAAGGTCACTTCCTTATGCCAATCTTTACAAGTCTCAGTTATCTTCCA
Organism: Gossypium arboreum; assembly: GCF_025698485.1. Taxonomy (NCBI): domain Eukaryota; kingdom Viridiplantae; phylum Streptophyta; class Magnoliopsida; order Malvales; family Malvaceae; genus Gossypium; species Gossypium arboreum. The sequence goes on along the minus strand of NC_069073.1, from coordinate 2,485,805 downwards.
TGATTTTTTACTACCTTTGCTGCCCTATGATATGGCATCTGATCTTCGAACAAACTACAAACTTTTGACATTGTGCAGTTAGATATAATCTTTTTGGCATTTTCTGTTTTTTTTATTTTTTTTATTGTTTTGTTTTCTTCTTCTTCTTTTTTGTGTTTTTTTATTTTTTTTAAAATTTGAATTTGATAACTATCGACCTTGTAATATCGACATATGAAGCAACCTTCACCCTCTTCGTGAAGTAACCGACAACCACAAGGATGAATCGGTGTTGACCTGAAACTTTTGATGAGATCAATCCCTTAACATCAATGCCCACATATGTAAAAGCCTGTGAAAAAATGAGGCACATAAATCTTGTCTTCCTTAATCCAGTATTTATGGCATAACTGATGCAATCTCCTTCCATGGTGGACTAGCAGTACCTAATCCTCATGATTAGTCTGGCCATTGAAAAACCATTATCATGTGCCTTTCGAGCATCTTCACGTCTTAGTAGCTTAGGCATATCTTGATTCAATCATATGAAAACATCTTTGAATTAGGAATAACTCATTGATGTCTTGCTTTTATCTTTATGGTGAGCTCGACTTTGATCTTCACTTCTTTCCAAGGCTTGCAATGCCAATGGCCCTTTGCATAGTTGGATCTGTTTTTTCATCTTATTCTTCCATCCTTAACACATCAAAAGATATGTTACAGTCTCTGTCATTTTCCAAGTCCTGAGATCCCTAAGACACATATCTCGCTCAAAAGGAGATTCTGGGTCAATAGCAACGTCACTCATGTCGTTGATACCTGGGGACCTATTGAAGGCAGATGACAAAGAGGAAATGATTCTAAGGATGATTATTTGTACGGTATGATCATGAATGGAGAATAAATGAATATTTGAAAGAAAGTCCAAAAAACAAAAAGAATCTATGAACAATTATTTGTATAGTATGAAATAAAAGAATATTTACTCACAAAAAGATGCATTTTATTGAAATAAAGACTTAGGACACAAGCCTATTTCACAAAAGGATTTTTATTGCTTCTAGGCTTAAAGCAACAATCGTGTTTTGAATATTACTCTAGATTAGCTCTAAAAATAAAGGGATCTCTTCCACAGTCCCATTGTTTAAAACACTCCCAAGTATGCAAAAGTTTGGAGACTTTTATTCCTCAGTTCCCTCTTCAGTTATAGTCATAGGGGCCTTTCCTTTATCTGTTCCCCCTTTCAGCACCTGAGCCATTTCAGCCATCATATTCCTTTGGGCCTCCAACATTTAATCTTTCATTTCTTGTTGGATTTTTTCCAATTTTTCCTGTAATTGCTCTTGCATTTCTTTCTGGATCTGCTCAAGTATTTGATCCATATTCTTTGTCCTGGTGCGTGTACCGTAAGGATGTGTTGCTTCTAGATTTCCTCTTTCTCTCACTCTCTTTCTCCCTCTTTTTAACGTTAATTAGGGTCTTTTTTATAGATTTAAATGCATGTGATGTGATGCAATGCAAATACATAAATGCAAAAGAAAAGGAGACGTTGATCTTGAATTCAATTCCATTAGAATAACTTTTCTAGAAAACATATTTCTTTACATGAAAATAGATTACATATGCGGTCTTGCCCTTCATAGTCCAAGTAAACGCTGATCTTTTCTTCATGGTCGAATCCTGTAAATTCTCTCCAAAAGATGCCTTTGCTAGTTCCTTGCTGCTTAATCTGAGCCTCGATCTCTTGTTCGCTTATCTCCATGATACTCATCAAAAAGTGTCGGCTCTTGGATAATCTTTGTCGGCAATTAAATCAAGTCATGTATTCCTTCGTGGACTTCTGGCTTTCTCTCGTCATGCTCTTGGATAACCTTTGTTGGCTTGAATCTCCAACCTTTGTTGGCTTGAATCTCCAACAATTACATCATGTATTCCTCCGTGGACTATCAGCTTTCTCTCGTCGTGTTTATTTGGACTATATTCAGATGACCGCACTATAATCTACTTTATCAAGAAATTCATTTCCTTATGACAAACTATTCCATTTAGGAATCGAATTTCGAATCAACATCTTCTTTTCTTTGATGTAATGTAATGCAAATGCATGAATGCAAAAATGTATCGATCTTGACTCAGTTTCATTTTAGAAAACATTATTTAAGGAACAAAAGTCTTTTCATAAAACGGATTACAAATACGCTTTCACTCGTAGGCCTAGAGTCTTAACCCTATCTAATAACAAAGCTAACTCTCGACCTCTATCTGAACTGCCCCGCTTTATATTACTTTAGGACGAGTAACGGTGCATAGCCAACGACTCCCCAAATCTCAGGAAGAGGTACCCAATCAAAATTGCCGCAACGATAAAGGACTTTATTAGGAGTCCTCCAAGGTGCTTTCCACAAAACCTCATCCTTTCGAAGATTCTAAAAAATATCCATCCACCTTTCTTCTGTAATATCGTCTCTCCTTGGTGTAGTTGTTGCTTCCTTTAAGGGGGAATAAACCACAAAGAACACTCGGCAAAGAACCTTCTCAAGCTTCCAAAAGTGACTATGGAACCATACTAACAACAACTGTGCGTATCCAATGAATCTACTTCACCGGCTCTCCAACATGTACCTCAAGGATCTAAACGTCTTAGCTAGGATTGCTAGCATCGGTGTGTTCTGTTTACCAATACGATCAAACAAATTTGCGACTGCCTCATCTATGTGCCCTATCGCCTTCGGGAAAATCACCAAGCCGTAAATACTTAAGGCCAAAACGTTGAGCCTCTTCTTCACATCTGGGTTTATTAATATTAGATCCCTCAAAATGGCCCACGGAATACACTTACTATCGCCCTTTTGTTGGACTCGAGCTGCAGCCTACTATTCACTCATCCCTGTGATCATCATTAATTTCTTCATGAAAGTAGGGAGATTAGCAGCCCTAACATACACCTTGTTATCTTGAATTGTTGGACAGCGAAGCAAGGTCGTATACTCCTCCAAAGTAGGTACTAAGTCTACCTCTCCCAATGTAAAACAACTATAAATAGGGTTCCAAAACTGTACCATAGCTCGAAACAGATACCTATCCACCTTGATGTCTAGCAAATAGAGAAGATCTCCATAATTTTGGTAGAACACCTGCCCTGTCTCGTCATCCCATTGGGCCTAAATGTCCTTCAACTCCTGAAACTCATTCTATGTTGAATTGATATGAGTAAAGTCCCATGACTCTGACGTATACCCCTCAGTGACACTATCTCCCTTTTCTAACTGGGTTTTCTCTGACTAAGCACAAAAGAAAGAGTTGTCTTCCACTTTATTAAGATATTCGTTCCCCATTACAAAACTTTCTAACTCAGAAATCGAACCTTGAATCGACACCTTTTAATGATAAATGGCATGCAATGATAGCAAAATAAGAAAAACAAGTCAGTGTCACATATAAAAAAATAATAAATGAGAACTTATAAAGGTAGGCACTAAAGGTCATCATCATACTACAAGCGAGCACTTAAAGTTCACTATATGTAGTTCGGTTCTAAAGCAAGGGTACTGAACCAGTGATTCCTCGATCCTAACCCATTATAGGCTCATCTGACGAGAGTTCGATTCGGGAATACATTTCCCTATGCCCATGCGGAGGTGAAAACCTCACGAAGACATAAGTACAGATGTATCCCAGAAGCGATCCCCTAGCCCATGCGGAGGTGAAAACCTCACGAAAGCTGATGAAAGGTGTGACCACAACGGTCATGCAATGCAATGTAAAACTATTTAAGGACTCAAACCAACGCAACATGTATTATATCATAAACCACAAAAGCTGATGAAATGCAAGGAAAGGATCGTATTTCAAAACCAAATTTTCAATTTTCAATAAAAAGACAAAAGTTAATCAACTTGTGGCTTGACTCTCTTATTTAGCCCTCAGTGGAGTCGCCAAGCTGTCGTAACCATTTTTTTATTTGGAAAAACGGGAATCGACTTAGATTTTTGGAAATGAAAATGAATAGAGGAGTCGCCACTAATCTTTTTTGATGAGGTGTGATCGGATCACCTTAAATTAATCATTTTAATAAAAGTTAAGATCTACTAAAACGATAATTTTTGGTCTCGAAAATCAAAAAATGAGTTAAAGTTCGATTCATACGAGGAAGGATTAGCACCCTTGATCGCCCAAAATTGGTACCTAGTTGATTAATTAGTGTCTTAGTGTCGAAAATTTGAAAACTTGAAAGAATTTAAATCGACCCTTTTGTAAAGAAAATGCTCAAATGTTAAAGACCTTCCGTCTCACGATATAAAATGTCACATCCGATAAGTTAGGACCGACATCTTGAATTTTAGAAGCGAGCTTGCCTTTTATATAAAAATTCGTGTATTTCAAAAGGTTATTCGGTTAGTTAAGGTGAGCGAGGAAAATCGAAACCCGATAAGTTAGAATGCGTTTCCTCGAATTTACGAACACGAATATTGCCTTTACTTGCAAAAATCTTATTTGAGGTAACAAAATGCCATACCCGGTAAGTTAGGGCACAACACCTCGTATCTCGAGAATAAGCATTTTCAAAACTCATATCGCGATTTAAAAAGAGTATTAGTATTTGGTAATTGAGACAATCGTGCCCTAACTACTGGGTTGATTTTCTCCTTTAACAAATAGCAGAATACTCTTTTAAACTAAAATAATATAAAAAGATTATCGATTTTAAATTCTAAATCTACTTTTATTAAAATGATTAATTTAAGGTGATCCGATCACACCTCATCAAAAAAGATTGGTGGCGAAATTTCTATTCGCTTTCATTTCAAAAATCTAAGTCGATTCTGCGTTTTTCAAAAAAAATGGTTACGACATTAAAAATTCATTAATTATGAGTAAAATATGAGTTAGCGGAGGAAGCTTCTCCCCAGTTCTCTTCGCCACCAATTCTTATGAAAAAAGGAAAAGACTCTTCTTGCCATGGGTTTGTAATCCAATAGCTAATTTCGTCCTTTATTCTATTCTGGTTATTAAATTATTGTGTTTATTTTATTTTGGTCACAAATTATTAATTTTTCAATTTAATCATTAAATTTATCAAAATAGAATATTTTAGTTACTTTTTTTGTTAGTTCCCGATAGATGAGGTATAATAATTGGTTTGAGTTTTTTTAATGGTCAAATAATATATTTAGTATTTCAATGTGTACGATCCCCGGTTTGCCTTTGGCACAATGGAAAAATATTCTGACGCCCACAAACAAGGTATCCATGTAAGAGGAATGAACTAAGACTGAGAAATGACAAAAAAAAATATGCCGTTGATTATCTGAAAACAACACTGGTTTGACATTGATTACTCCATCCGTGCCACAAACCACAAGTACAACGCAAAAATCTCAGCCTCTATGTAATCCACTCGGATGACAACGATAAAAAAAATTTCTCGGAATACTTCAGAGAGAAAAACGAAAACATGTTTTCTTTTTGCTGCTAGTCAAAAGAAAATATTTCGGGTAAGAAAATGAAATTCAGATATTTTTCCCTTCACTAAAAAGATTATTAGGATAGTATCTTTAACACATGATTTTCTCATTTACTTACGGAGATATCAATTCAATTTAAATTCTAACATAATCCCTTAAATCGAATTTTATTAAATACAATATTTAATAAATTTGAAAATATATATATTTATAAATTAAAATACGTGAAATATATTTTTATGTTATTTTAATTTAATCCCCTCTCTATATACATATGCACATAAAGTATGTACATATATTATAATTAATTTTAACATTGTCAAATTAAATTAATATTTGAACATTTTTATAATCAATTTAACTTTTATGACATGTTAAACAAAATCCCAACGTTCATTACATTCTGATTGTCCCAACTAAAAGTTGTGACCCTATAAGATCTTGCAACGTTGACAATAATATTAAAACAACTCCAATGTTACAAACAATGAGTGATATCTAGCAATGCATCACTATTACCCAAGCTATAAGAAGTTGTGATTCAACATGGATTTTTGTGATAATATGATTATGTAGTTTATTCCTTTGTCCTTAATATCTAGATTGAACACATGTCATGAAATAGTCACACTTGTATAGTCTAATCTTTTATTTATTGATTCTCAAAGAGACTAAAATAAACAAATAAGTGTGATATTTCATATCAACTCATTTGAGCATGGGCAAACTGTGCTAAAGTATACGACTCACGACGTTGAGACAATGATATCAAGTCTAAGGATCATACATGCAATTATTACTTTGAGAAAAGTTGTAACTATCACATAATAATCCAAGAAACATTCTCATGGTCAGTTAATCCAGTATATTATTCTCTAACATATACTTATGTGTTGATTTGATAATAAATATTTATAACAACACTTGTTATCAATTAAGCATATATTAGTCTCAGTGTATTATTATTGTCCAAATCCACAATAATACTTAACCAAGGACATTTAAGAATGATCATATCATTCTTTGGGCATTATAATTATACTGATTATTGAAACACATAAATAAATACTAAAAACAATAATGTGGATTTCTTTATTAATATACTAGGTAAAAATATGATGTTACAATAATCATATGATCAGTCTTTAGGCATATTCCCAATATATTATTTATACATTCTATCAATTTAATCATAAATATAAAATATTCAACAAATTAGACGTAAGAGCCTAGAATAATTCTTCTTATTTAAGCAACTCATTATACTCTCATACTAGAGAATTTATGAACAACTAACAAGAACTCGCATGGGAATTCTGCCAGTGCATTTTTAGTGTCCACAATTCTAACTAACAAATGTTTTTTTCTACAAACAAATTCTTGAACTTAGATTTATTCCATTCAAACAGAATAGCAAGGAATGAGTTGATCGTGTCAATCAAAGACTTATGGGAGTTAGTACAAAAACTCTCTAGAATGTGGTTAAAATTAGGATGCTTAAGCCACCTATGATGGAATCTAAACGGGGTACGCCTCAATCTCCAATCTTCATTACTAAACGAGAATAGGGCAGTGATCTCAACATGCCCTAGGGAGGTGATTGACAATAGCTTTTAGGTAAAGGAATCTCCATTCTGGATTTGCAAAAGCGTAATCAATCCTCTCTTAGACAAAACCCATTATATCTCTAAGATTTGACCAAGTGAATGTAGGGCCATTGAATCCTAGATCAATAAGGTTACAATGATTTAGACAATCATGGAACTCATTAACTTTATATACAAAGAATAAAAACCAGCGAGAGTTATTTGCATGTACGTTAATAGTGGTGTGGATTTCCTGTTTGGTATCACACAGTTGCTCTATAGTAACCGCAAAAGATACCCATAACAGCTAGATAGCACATCGACGATGAATAGCAGTAGTATCTAATAGAGCTGATCATGGGCTGGGCGGCCCGGCCCGGCTCGAAGGCCCGTCCGAAAAATGGGAGGATTTGGATAAAAATAGAGGCCCGAAAAATGGGCTTGGGCAAAAAAATGAGGCCCGTTTAAAAAACGGGCCGGGCCTCTGGTAAGAGTTTTTTGGCCCGGGCTCGGCCCGACCTGGCCCGAATTATATATTAATATATATTTTATTTTATTTTAATTATTTTAAATTTTAATATAACTATTTTTATTATATTGTTAATTTGTGTATTGTTTTAAGAATTGTTTTAGTATTATTTTTATTTGTTTTAATATTTATTTTTATGTTTTTAAATATATTTGATTTATTATATTTTTAAAATTTTTTATTTAATGAAATAAGAAAAAAAAATTAATATGGGCGGGCCGGGCCGGGCTCGGGCTTAGTAATTTTATTTCGAGCCGGGCCTGGCCCGGGCCTAGTAGACGGGCCTAAATTTTTATTTGGGCCCGGCCCGAACCCAGCCCGGCCCGGCCCATGATCACCTCTAGTATCTAACCAAGCATTAAAGGGGAGTTTATCAACAATCCTGGGAACTTCACTTGCCCTAATTTTAGTTTTCGTTATCGCCATGGTATGGGGATTATAATGTCGCACCGACTCGCGAACAATGGGAATAAAATCGTGATACTTCTCCCCTTAATAGTTCCAAATAAGAAATATCGTTCTATTCCATAGTCTTAAATTCTCCGATAAAAAAAAAGAAAAAGAAAGAGATATAAGCATAAAAATATTATTCATGTCCGTGTTACGGTTTATGTTTGGAGTTCTTGGTTGTCCCTTTCAACAATGTTTTTAGAAAATCAAATAAAAATATTATTTCCTAACTTTTAATATATATCATACCTAATCCTATAAATTATCTAATTATATTTTCTTATATTGTCAAATTCAACCATCAAAATTCACATGTAACAACATGCATACACATGAATCTTGCCCCAACCAATTAAAGCTAAACAAATATATTTCCTCAATGTCCAAATTTTAATAAAATAAAAAGTTGATGTTCCAATGTTAAATTTGAAACACATGGGAAACTGACCGACGCAAGCAAATTTATTATTATGAGCATTTTCATAGGAGGGACAAGGCAACCTAACACCATCATTGCTGGATGAACAAAACCTAACAGGGTTTATGGTCGACATCGACCAGCCCAGCAACATGACCAACGACAAAATCATGAGCCACCACACTGTCACTGGTGAGTTGAGACCAAAGCCATGCTCTCCTTGAAGAACAACCAACCCCATCCAACTCTACCAAAGCACTCCAAGTCGGCACCGCCATTCGGAGGTCCAAGAAAGCTAGCTACTCTACCAAGGACCAACTTGTAAAAATATGCATGAACAATAATAATAATAAAACATGGAAATGATGTTGAAATGTATCTCACCCGTCACTATCAGTACGTGCATGGGACGCATCTCTTTCATTGTACTCCATTCATTGAACTAAGTCCATCTTGTTCACTTTGTTTCCTCTCCTCTCTAATCACAAGCCTTTGCCCCCTTCGCCAATTCCCCCAATCTTTTATTTATTCATACCAGAATAATTATTAATTAGGTCAATTTTTATTAAGGATAAATCTTAAAATTATACATGAACTTTGGTTTAATTTACAACTATATATATGAACTTTGATTTTGTGCAAATTTATACATAAAATTTTTATTTGATCTAATTTTCACAAATTGCTAACAGAATTATTGATGTTGTATCATTTATGTTTATATATTGCATAAAGAAATTATTATATTTATCCAATGTAAAAATAAATTGATATATTTATTTTTTAAATGTGTATGATTGAATCAAAATTAAAATTTCATGTATACATTTGAATTAAAATCAATGTTTCATGTGTATAATTGCACCAAATTAAAGTTCATGTATCAAATTTCATATAAATTAAAACTCATGTATAATTTTAAGATTTATCCCTTTGTATTAATAAAAATATTTTAATTAATGGGTGCTTAATCGATGGTTTATGGCTTTCTTAGTTTGCATTGTCTGCACCAATCGAAAGCTCTCTTTCCCCTTCTTTTCTATAGTTCAATTTTTTTTCATGAAACAGTTTTGGATGTCACGAATCTATAAACCAAAATTTAAACAGTTTTTTCTCTGATCTCTAACACTGACCATCAAATAGACTTGGATCTAAGGTATGTTCTTCTACTTGTCGATGAGTAATGATTCACTGTACTGATCGTCTAATCATCACTTGGATCTCATTGGCAGAACTTTCTTTGAAAAAAAAAAAACCTTAATAGTGCAATGACTTAAATGAAAATTTTTGAATAATTCAGTGACCAAAACAAAAATTTACCCATAATTTAGTGATAGTTCACCCAAAAAAGAAATAGCATGATCCAGTTATTAACTTAAAAAATTTATAAAGATACCATATGTATTATATATTACAAGGTCTTAGGCTCCCAGCTGATGTGGATAGCATAATTTTTTGACACATGGCATAGTCATTTTGTTGACATGTGACAATTGTTTATACAACTAATTTTTAATCCTACATCGAATAGAGAATACTCTTATAGCTCACACTTATACTATAATTAAGTGTAAATTTCTTCACTATTTTCATAAGCTCTCTAGAGTTTTTTTCTTTAAAAAATTATGAGAAAGAGCTTATAGTTTAAAATTATTTATATATAATAATATATTTATATGAAAGATTTCTATTGGTTCGGAAATAACCTAGAACTACCATTTATTTTATTTTTCAGATAACTTAATAAGATAAAAGATATATACTTTTAGATATAATTTCAGAAATTAAAAGGTTAAAAGTTAATTTTAATCCAATATTGACTAAAGAATACTCTCATATCTCATATTTACCTTATAAATAAGTGACAATTTCTTCACTATTTTCATTAAAAAGTTAACTTTTATCCCATATTGACTAGATAATACTTTCATAGCTCGCTTTCATTAAAAAAGTTAATTTTAATCTCATATTGACTAGATAATACTCTCATATCTCACATTTACCTTATAAATAAGTGACAATTTCTTCATTATTTTCATTAAAAAGTTAATTTTACTCCCACATTGACTAGATAATACTTTCATAGCTCACTTTCATTATTTTCATTAGAAAGTTAATTTTATCTCATATTGACTAGAGAGTACTTCCATAGTTTGTTTCTTCAATGTTTCCTTAAAAAAAAATAATTTTAACCCTTTAAAAAGTTAATTTTAACCCTCACTGGCTAAAGAACACTCATGCTCTCACTTATCCTATAAATAAATAAATATCAATTTCTTCACTACTTTCGTTAAAAAAGTTGATTTGAATCCCACGTTGACTAGAGAACATTTCTATATCTCACATTTACCTTATAAATAAATATTTTGATTAGAGAATGCTCTCATAGCTCACTTCTTCACTATTTTCATTACAAAAGTTAATTTAATTTAATCCCACATTGATTAGAAAATACTCTGATAACTCATTTCTTTACTATTTTCATTAAAAATTAATTTTAATCCCTTAAAAGTTAATTTTAATCATGTATTGACTAAAGAACACTCTCATGCTCACACTTACTCTATAAATAAGTGTCAACTTCTTTACTATTTTCATTAAAATTTAATTTCAATCCGCATTGACTAGAGAACATTCTCATATCTCATATTGACTTACTAAAAAGTATTAATTTCTTCACTATTTTCATTAAAAATTTTAATTTTAATCTCACATTGAATTGGGAATACTCTCATAGTTGATTTTTCACTATGTTCATTGAAAAGTTAATTTTGATACTACATTGACTAAATAATACTCTCATAACTCACTTAATTACTATTTTCATTAAAAATTAATTTTGATTCCTTAAAAGTTAGTTTTAATCCCACATTTGTAAGAGAACACTCCCATGTTCATACTTACCTTATAAGTAAGTGTCCATTTCTTCACTATTTTCATTAAATAGTTAATTTTAATGTCACATTAACTAGAAAATACTCCTATATTTCACATTTTCCTTATAAATAAGTGACAATTTATTCACTATTTCCATTAAAAAGTTATTTTTTAATTCCAATACTCTCATAGCTCACTTCTTCACTATTTTTATTAAAAAAGTTAATTTTAATCCCACAATTCTTCACTATTTTTATTAAAAAGTTAATTTTAATCCCATATTGACTAGAGAAGACTTCCATAGCTCACTTCTTCATTATTTCCATTAAAAATTAATTTTAATCCCTTGAAACGTTAATTTTAATCTCACATTAGCTAGAAAACACTTTCATACTCACACTCACCCTATAAATAAGTGTAATTTTTTTATTATTTTTATTAAAAGTTAATTTTAAATTTAAATTTAAATAAATATTAGTATATGTACTTAAATTATAGTATATGTAAATATTTTATATATAAAATGTGAATTAATTAAATCTTTATACATGTACTAAATTATAGTATGTGTAAATATTTTATATATAAAATATTAATTAAATATATCTTTAAATTAAACACAATAAACTCGTACATTTATATATAAATATTAATTTACACTATTATTAATTGAAGGTGCATTGATTCTTTATATTTATAATCAATATTACTATCTGCATATATTAAATTATTTAAATTTACTTATTAAATAATTTACTATTAGATTCAAATTTTGACATATTTTTGTAGCTCTTAGGATTATAACTAACTACGAATACCACCGTGGATTGTATAATTTGGTTTTATTATTTTAATATAATAATATTCATCTTATAATTATTATTTTTTATTAAATTTATAAAATATTTATGGTTCATACTATTCTTCAATATTAATATAATGTCTTTGTAAAGTTAAATTTCAATGAAAAACTTAAAATGAAAAATATAATAAGAATAAAATATTATTTCACATCAATTATTGATTAAAAATAATAAATACAACAAAAAATTATAAATATTAAAAAGATAAAATACTTTATAGATAAAAATATAGCTCAACAATAACATTGTAAGACATCAAAACAAAATAATTATTAAATTTTTAGGGATAGTTAAAAAATTAGCAAAGAATAAAAATAATATATTAATTAAAATATATATTCAAAAATTTCACAAAGCTTTATGTATCCAAATTCCCCATATCTACTCCTAAAAGAGTTATAGTTATATCATACAATAGCTTAAAAGGTTTTTCATTTTTTTTTTTGGTGGAATACAGGACAAAACCTAAACAACCAATGCAACTAACATGACTCAAACCTATGCCACACTTAAAGAGCCAATTTTACTATTCAAAAAAATAATAAAATATTGAAAAAAATATTTTTAATAGATATTTATATATTTTATAATTAAATTTAAATTTAAAATATATTTTTTTTATATTTAAATTGAATTCGAGCTGAGCAGGACCGGCCCAAGGTACAAAGATCCTTGTCCAAGTCTAGCCCAAACTAGGTCAGGCTTGTTGGGTTGAGCGGGCTACCCAACCCTTGGACAAATCTAGTGTAATGGCTCGATTTTTCAATGGTATCGAAAAAGACGATTTCGAAATTCCATTTTAAAACTGAGTCAGAATTATTAAATATTAATATTTACGAGGATAATATAAAATTGTATTAAATTTTAGTCAAGAAATTTTGTTGAATTAATAGTTAATTAAAGTCTTGGGACTAAATTATAAAACTCTAATATATAGTTTTAATTGTCAAAAGACTTGAGGACTTAAATGGCAATTAGATGAAGGTTTAAAATAGCAATTAATCTATTTTGAAATAGGAACTATATGATGGAAGATTCCACTAATTCTTAATTAAAAATTAATTAAACTAATTAAAACATGATTAACTTAACTAAACCAAATTAATTAACATTTAAGCATAGTACAAAAGGGTAAGATGGTGAAGATTTGTCATCTTTTTCTTCTTCTCTACCGTCCAAACATAAGAAACCAAAGGAGAAAGGGTTTCTTACTCCAAAAACATTCGACCATCAATATTAAGCTGATTCTAAGTCATTTTCTTGTAATTTTTATGAATTTGGAGTCATGGGAGCTTGATTTAGTTAGCCCATATACCAATTTGTAAAACTGTTAAAGTTTATGAAAGTTTTCCTTATTTATTTCTTGAAAAATTAGGCTTGAAATAGATAGATTTTGAGCTTAGAATATAAAAGGGACTAGACTGTAAAGTTAATTTAGCTTGTTTGTTGACTTTGTTACACTAGGGATAAAATTGAATAAGTGCAAAACTTGTTATGAAATTATGTTAGAAGTATAAATTATAAGGTCCCTAATGACAATATATGAAAACAAATTTTAATCCAAAGCTAGGAATTGAAAGTTATGACTATCCCGAGTTTAGGAATTAATTGAATAAAATGTAAAATTTTAAGGGTATCAAAAAATCGAGTTGATATAGGCTCATACAAATCATAGCATAGAGTGAAAATACTTGGTATTGATGATATAAAATGATTATTTAGATCAAGAATCAGATCAAAGTGGAGCTGATCAAACGAAAAGCTAAAATTACGGATTAACCCCTAAAGTATCCACTTTACGTATTTTGAACAGGTAAGTTCATATCGGACTTACTATTCTATTTTATGTTTGAATTTGTCTATATATTAGATTTAAATAGAATTTAGTGAATTTGACACATATGGTTTAAATTGGACTAAATTGAAAACTTACATGAATATTGAATATTATAAGGTAGTACATAGTACAAATGTAAATTTTGGTTGATTATTGGACTGGTAAAAGGAATACGTAAATGTTTTTAAATATTGATAATGATATATGTATACAAAAATAATGCTCGTGTGAACTTAGTAAAAATGTTAAGATACATATGACATGCAATTAAAGTCATACTCACGTTCAATTAAGAATTTTAGATTTCATAGTGATTTGTACTTATTAAATTGAAATCGAAACCATGTGGGTTGGTTGAAATTGAAGCTAGTTATTATCCAAATAGATGAAAAGAAAATGTTATAAAGTCGTGTTAGACTGTTTAATTGATTAGGGAAACGCATGGCAGCTATTGCATGCATTTTCCAAACCACCCCAAATTGTTGGATTAAATACTTTGAATGTCGATTTTCTACCTGCTTAAGGTGAATGAATCAAGTTTGGTCCTATCCAATTTATCAATATATATATCTTCATATTTCATGTACAATAAAAGATTTGGCTAAAAATATATGGATTAATATATGCTCTTTTTTATAATTATAATTGTCAACATCTACTTACGGTATAAATTTAATCATGTTTGAGTCGAAAGTGATATTTAGATAAAATCTTCCTAATAATAATGATTTCAAAATTCGAACATAGGGTCCGCATCAATGGGACATATCCACCTTGGTTTGGTAAAATTTTCTTTTAAATATTTAAAATTTGTAAAATTTCTTTATGTTTTGACCCATTTAAAATTTACAATTCAATTCGGTCTATTTGATATAAAATTTCTAAGTTTATTATTATTTAAACGAGATTCAGAATTATATATAAATTTTGATTTAATGTGTAATTTTATACATGAATGTTTGATTTAACCCAATTCTCACAAATTATTGACACGATTATTAATATAATATTATTTTATATTTATATATTGTATATACAAATTTAATATAAAAAATATATATTTTAATCATAATCAAAATTTTATACATATAATTACATCATATTAAAATTTATATATTAAATTACAGATTAAATCAAAATTCTCCATATACGTGAATGAATCAAATTTGGCCAAAATCAAGTGAATATCTCTAATCTTTTGTGCAGGAAAGTTAGAGAAAATGGAATTATCAGGAATTACCAAATCTAAATTGCGTCATTGCCCATTGGATTAAATACTTTGAATATTGAATGTTTACTAATCCCTCTAAGACCGGACCACTCGCTTCCTTTGGATTACTTTTTAATATTATAAAATCTTTTGATTTCAATATAGTTATAAAATTATCAATGATGGCTTAGTATGGTTAGTAAAGGTTGAAATTTTAGATTTTAATTATTTAGATTTAAGTATTATTTTATGTAAATTATATATGAATTTTATCTAAATTTATCTTTTGCTCTTCTGAAAAATATATTTATAAAAATGATTATTGTTTTTGTTGATATAAAGTACAACGAGGAAAGAGAGTAAAGAGGAGGTAAACAGGAATAAGTGATGGTGCTGTGGAGGTTGGTTCACCTAAGGAGGCGACGAGACAGAAAGGAACAAGAGGACAGGCTGATTGCCGGAAGAGAGAATAATTGCTCAAGGTAACTTTAAGTGCTAAAAAGTCGATCCATTCTTTATCACTGAAAAGGTATTTATAGGAGAGATCCTCTTGTCCACTAGTGTGACATAACAAGATAAGCACTCAGCCCCACCAAGTATGTGAAGGACATTTATGGTGGGCCTCATTATGCTATTTATTTGATCAGTATAATGTTGTTATGCCTCAGTGGATCGATCCTAATAGTCTCAAGGATATGTTCACACTTAAGTAGTGCTCACACCTAAAAGCGAGTGCTTAGTCTTTCTAGAGAGAGTGTAGGTAGGTACTCCTTTGATCATAGTGGATGATCTGACAGAACATCTTCTCAGACAGAGTCAATAAAGGTGTCAACGTTGTTCATGTTATTAAGATGCGTTTAGCTAACGAAAGGATATAACAATTTTATCCATATTAGTAGAGTAAAAAAAACTCCATAAAAACGTCTAGAATGATACTAAGTGTTATTTTAATTATTATTTTCTATATTCTAAATAAAAATGGAATTATACTAGCTCCACCTAGAGATTTTTTTTCTATTGAGGTATAAAATAATAATCCTTATAAAAAATTAATAATATTTTAAATAATACTTGAGATCAACCTAAATACAATTGGACTTGTAAATAGAAAATTTGATCTAAAACTATAGTGAATGAATCAACTTTGGCCAAATCAATTTGTAAATATATAGATGTAAAAAAAATATAAAAATATTTTTAATTCTAAAATAAGCATATTTGTAAAAATTTCTATAAAAATTAAACGAGACTTTAATTGTAATATTTTATACAAAAATTTATATAAAAAATAAAAGAATGAAAATATTTATTAATGTTTGTTATACGATGGATTAATTCAATCACAAATTTAAATAATATGATATATTTGTTGAATAAAAAAACAGAAATTCCACATTGTGTTAATTCCTTGTTGGCAATTGCCATGAACTTTCGTCCTTGGGTTAGCAAAGTAAATAATGGACGGCAATCAAATGTCACTTTTTCTTTTTTTCTTGATATAATAAACGTGACAAATTAAAACTGTGTTGATTTGTGGAATCAACTTTATTTCTTAGGCCTGTAAATTTTCCCATTTAAAGTAAATTTTACTCCAAGCTGTCTATTCTTTTCTATGTACCAAAAAAAGCTTATGTTTAAATACACTTTACAATTTTGAATTGCAATTGAGATTGGGAATTTTATCATTTTAAGAGATATAGGAAGTAGGCTTGGTGTTCTTAAATAGATTAGAACCATAAAAGTTTGTAATATTCAATTCAATTTTAATTTCAATTCTTTGATTTTGATAGATTTGGATTATTTCTAATGGGATATTGATTTTATATAAGTGATTTTAATCTATAGTTTTATTCCAACTTATAGCCGATAATTGTAAGAATGTTTGAGCAATGCTACAAGTAGTATCAACTGCTTCAAGGACTGTTGAAGAACAAAGATGAACACAACAATATGATTATGCGGTTTGGTTTTTCTATGTCTGCGAAGTCTAATTAAGTGAGAAAATCATATAACAAGTGATTTAAATCCTATCACACTCTGGTATAGCAACCTCACTTTTGTACCTAAAGATTTGGATCACTCATTTCTAGGTTCTCAACCCCTTGAGAACTTAGGTTGTAAACCAATCAATAAACTTGTTTACACTTTCAATGCACTCACAATAACAAGCTCATCAACGAACATATTAACTGTTGTCAACTCTCAATACAAAGTCTTTAAAAGTCTCTTCCAATAAATATAAGAGTTCGAGACTTGCTAACATATTAGATCAATTACACTCAATTCCCCTATCAAAGTGCATCTAAAATTAATATATACAATAAAAGAATAAAGTCTGGGATAAGTCATGAATCTTCAAGATATGTTTCCAAGTTATCCTAACCTGATCTCCTTAAATTGAGGAATCCAATTGCTTGATCCGATTCAATTCAATCTTCATAGTTTTGTTGCTCCACAATATGGATATTCAAATATGAGCCGAAACACATCCATAAAATCATTCAAGTCATTGACCAACTGATTTGGTTGAAAAGATAGACAACTACAAATAAGGTAAGTTATGTGACTTGTGTAATGCCAAATGCAGTGGTGTAACACCCCTCACCCGGTCCGGTCGCCAGATCCAAGTTATAGGATGCTACAACTATTAATGAAACAACAATAAGCAAATATGAAACCCATAGTTCAATTAATCATTGAATAACTATATACACTCACACAAATTATGCTTTGTAAAACAAAATCGGGTTTAAATTGAGCTTACGAAAGCTTTAGGATTAACCTGGAATCAAACAATGACCATCTTGAAATTTTTACAAAAAGGACAATTGAGCAAAACAAGGGTCACACGGTCGTGTACCTAGGCCATGTAACAAGCTATAGCCATGTAGAACTGGAGTCACACCACCGTGTATCCAAACCATGTAACTCACTGTGGCCGTGTGGGCCAAATTGCAAATATTCAATAAAAGTCACACGGCCGTATGGCTGGGCCGTATGAAAACTAAATGACCAAATCTATAGTATTTACACGAGTGTGTGGCAATTGGGAACCTTGTGATTCTAGTGTACCCTATTTTTTTTTGTGGCACACGGTCGTGTCACAAGCCCGTGTGTTACACACGGCCATATAGCTAGACCATGTAGCACAAAATAGGTCACTTTGTTGGTTGTTTCAAAACCAATCATTAAGGTAACTTCAAGAATACATTTTGGAAACTTATAAACTTGTTCAAAATATCCCAAAACCAAGTCAAATCATGTTATGTAACATCCTCCTAATGTCTAACCAATATGCCACATTGGCACCATTTCATAAACAAGGTTACACGGATCAAGTCATGCCATTCAAGCCAATCAATAGGGTTCAATTCCATCCATACAAGTTATACACCAAAACCTACCATTTTACATCATTTTAAGATGCCATAAACCTATGTTACCATTTCACATACTAAATCAAACAATCTATCATTTCAAACACACTATCTCATCTATAGAAACATTCAACATTTGGCCATTCATTTGCCACAAACATAGCTTACCATAATGACATTATACACATATTAAACACCATATTAAGACATCCAAAGCCAACATCATTTTTGGCTCAAATTCATGAACCTACAAAGTAAACATAATTATATTGCAAGTTATATATGCATATCATCAAAACATTCAGAGCAAGCATTACATATATAAACCATTCTTCTTAACATCCAAACGTAGACACTTTTACAAATTAAAACCTAGATACATGCCACATAATCGAGTTTAGAATGATTAAAAATCTACCGAGACTGAAGTTGGATAGTGTGAGCTCTGTGGTGATCTAATAGACGTGTTCTGTAAAATGTCAATTACAAAAAATAGAAAATGAAACAGAGTAAGCATTAAGTATACTTATTAAGTTTGTAAGTTTTGAAACATTAAAACTCACCTTCCAACACAGTAAAATATAAAGTATCTACTAAACAAATTTCCTGCCAACATATTTCACATACCCAATGTGAGTGTATTACATTCAATCATATAACATTTCATTTCATTTTATACCATCAAATTCCAAGTCATTCCATTATATAACCATACTTTATCACATTATATACATTACCATCCAATCAACATCTCATTTACAATAACTATTTAGCCCGATGAACTGTAATAAACAAATATGGATACTCGAGTAACCACCCAAAACACATCTGATTGCTCAAACGAGCTTTACCACCAATACAAACCTAAGCACTGAGTGCCAAGCCTGTAGGATAAGCCATCCAAAACACACCTGATCTCCGTAGAGATAATCAGTAACAGTGGTCTCCATAGAGGCAGAATTGGTAATCTGCAACAAATTTTGGATTCTGGTACAATCAATATATTCACGTACATCAATCTTATCTCATCTATAATCCCGTACAGTGCACAAATAATCTTATTGGCATGACAATTGTATCCTATCCTATAAAACGTTCATCCGAACACTTTTAACATATTTAATCATTTCCTTACAATTTAGTCAATTTCTCACCTTTTGTACCATTTTGAATACAATTCAAAACATAGTCACATAATATAAATCTACAATTCAAACACATACATTACACATATACACATATACACATAACTACACAATATGAACTTACTTGATGAAATCAATGATAGTTGAAGTATCAGGGACTATTATGCAATTGGTGAGCCATTGAACTTTTCTATTCTCTCTTTCCATCCCTCTACTTTTCCACCCAACCAAGCACATTATTAAATATACCAATGTTGTTGTGAAGGTATTTATGTTTTTTTTAATAATTTATATAAAATCTTAAAGAAAAAGTGGATGCTACATTTGGAAACATGAATTCGAAAGGTTGGATTTGAATTTCATTTATATATAAACGGTAAGAAAAATGTATTCTAATAACAAACATATTAAGAATGAAATGCATATATTATCAAGGATCTCCTTATACCTATGTAAAATTGATATGGTCTTACACACTTTCATAATTGTTTACAATTAACATTTTAACATCAAATCATCATATTTCATGTTCCACTCATACAGATCACGCATGTCAAGTTTACATGAAATTAAAATTTTTAACCATTTATTTTATGTAAACAACGTTCTAAATATTAAATTTATATTGATAAAACAATGTTTTAGATAGATATGAAGAGATAAAATTTACATGAATGATAAGTACAAGTATATTGATAAATTCAACTGTTGAATTATTAAAATATTAATCGTGAAAAAGTTATAAAAGTGTGTAAAACTATATTATGTTAGTTTTATCTTGGTGTAAGTGGATCTCTCTCCATATTTGAAAAGTATAAAAAGTCGTTAAAAACTAATAGTTAATATCAATCAAAAGGATGTTATGGTCAGTTTTACAAGTTAATGAGATTCATGTGAGTGTAAAAATTTAGAAAAATTAATTAATTTAAAGACATATAACAAAATCTCAAATTGTAACTTTAATTAAAAAAATTCATATCAAACAACTTTACAACCAAACATCACACTTTTGGACAAAAATCATAAATTAATGTAAACCAACATTTATTATTATTTTCCTTTTTTTTCATCATAAATAAGTCATAAACAAAAGGACAAAACAAAAAACACAACATAAGAACAACTTGATCAATTTTTAATTCAATAAAACCCACCAAAAATGTTGAGACAGATATTATTAGTAATTTAATATTTTTATATCTTTGAATTAATTTATAAAAAAGACATGTTAATCAGTGTAAATTAATTAATACACAGTGACACTAACTAGACAATGATTCCAAAATCTTTTAAAAGATTATATAAGTATGAGCACAATTATATTGTAATTAATATACATTTAAATAATTATAATCAAAATCCATATTATAAAAATATAAATAAAATTTATTCCAAATTAAATATTTTTAAATATTCTTAATTTTAAATTATTTAAAAAAGTTATAGATTTGATAAATGTTAAAAATTAGCAAAAAAGCAGCAGTAAATATAATGGGATCTGTCTCCTTGATTCTGTCTGATTTGGAACAAGACTCGAACCGGATTTTTTATGGTCCAAAAAAGACACCATCAAACTACTTAAATCAACGGCTGAGATTAAGTGAAGCCATCATACAAGTATATGAATAAGTATATATATATGTCTCAAAATGTTTACTCCTAAAGCTAAACCCCAACCTTTTCACTTAGTCATCCTTTCATATTATAATTTCTTCCGATCGAATTAATATTTGATTTACCGCCGATTCCGGCGAGAAATGATAAAGAGTGTTGAGGGTAATGAGATTAGAGGAAAGCAATCGTACGATGTCAAAGTATTTTGGGCCATTTGGATTTGGCGTAGGGGGATTTCTACTGCTGCTGGCGTTGGCGGCGTCTATGGTGGTTCTTCCATTGATGTTGCCGCCGTTACCTCCTCCGCCATTGATGCTTCTCTTCTTTCCCGTAGGAATCATGGCGGCTCTCATGTTCTTGGCCTTTTCTCCGGCGGAGGCCGTCGGTGATGTCCTTCATACCGTATAAAAACACTACATATTTTATTTTTATGATTATGTATTTCGTTTTACATTATATTTTTTTGTGTAAACAAAGTTATAGTCGGAAATAGAGAAGGAAAGGAAATGCTGAAATTGGAAATTAGATTTTAAAATTTGTTGAATCAATACAACTACTTCATTAATTGCTAACTTTAATTTTTTTTACTAAATTTTGTTATTAATTTTAATTTAAAATTTAATAATACTTTTTTATATTTCACCTTGATTAATATAATATTAAAATTAAAGAAAACTAGTTTTTTATAAAAAAACTTATTTTTTCTTTTATGATATATGTATTTTATTTCATTAAATAGAAATTCTAATTTAATTTATTATTTTAAATATTTATAAGCTAAATTATTTTTAATTTAAAATAAAATATTTGAATTTTTAAGATATAAAATAATTAACAATAATTATTAAAACACACTTTTAAGAATTTTGAATCATATTTTAAATTTTCAATCTTTGGAAGACAATGAAAATCTAATAACAAAATTGTTTATGCTTCTTATTACTTTTAATTCTTTTTATTTTTGAAAAAACACAACTTAAATTTTTATTTTTTAAATTTCACTTTTGTGAGTGTACCCATAAATTAATTAATTATATATAATGGAAGAATTTAAATATGTATTAAATCATAATAAATGCAATTATATTAATAAATTTAATATTATAAAAATACTTTAATTTTATAAAAACCTAACCTCTATCTCATAATATAAGCATAATAAAAGGAGAGAGAGGATGGTTAAGGGTTAGAATCTTAATTAAATTTTTTGAAATCAATTCAAGTATCACATTAGTAATTAGATAACATATAACATCGCTTAGTTTATTCATTTAAACTAGTCTTAAGAAACTCATAGATATAAATTTACATGATGGTCTCGAACTTCGATACTCAAATAGATCCAAAGACCTCCAACTAAATTTAGGCCCCCTTAAAATGTAAAATTACATTTTATATTCTTAAATTTTTTTAAATTTTAAATTAGTAAAAGTAAATTTGTACTTTGACCCCTCTTAAAATTATAAAATTGATTTAATTTTTACAAATTATAAAGATATAAATTATAAAAATTAAAAATTCATCGACCCGTAAAAATTTTTCTAGCTTCGTCCCTACTTAAATTCTTTAATAAACTGATAATTCAAATTAAAAATATTTAATTTTCAAATTCAATCCCAAACCTACACGAAAGCAGCCATATTGAATTGTTTTTGAAAATATTACCCAGTTTTTGGAATATGAACAAAGAAAACAGCTTTTTGGAACAAGAGTTAAAAAGGGTATTTATGATTCCACACCCTATTTTAAAAGACTTAATGCTTTGAAATGAAAGTAGCCTTTGAATTTTGAAAACGAAAGAAAAAATGTTCATTAATTTTGGAAGGCAATTTCATCTAATTATGTCTATATTATATGAAATTTTCTAATATTACACAATATACCTTCAACTATGAATAAGATATAAAATATTAAATATTAAATCATTATAATATAAAAGTGACAAATTATGTTATTAGTCCTTATACTATGTGTAGGTCGTGAATTTATTCCTAATATATTAATTTGGTTAATTTTAATTTTATATATTTTTTTCAAATTGATCGATTTTAATCTTGTAATTTTTGCATTTTAAAATTTCGGTCTAGAACCAATTAAATCCGTTAAGTCAAATTCTGCTATTAGTTTCATAAGTTGGTGATTCAGTTTTAATCCTGAATGGAACGATAGTTGTTAAATTTATTAATTAAAATACTCTGACTTTTTAATGAGTACTGTATGTAATTATCAAACCGACATGACATTATATACGTAATAATATGTTTATTGCATAAGATTTTAAGAATAGAAGAATTTAACACAAAAGTTTGATTAAGATTAACATTTTGAAAATGGAAATGTAAAAAGAAATTAAAGAAATGAAAATATTATAACTAAATCTATAATTTATGCTGAATATAGAAAGTAAGATATAAATGATGAGATGAAGAGTGCATAAAATCATAAAGAAAAAGATAAAATAAGGAAATGGGACCCTTTGATTTTAAACATCTTAAATTCATTGAATTTGTATGGATGGATTTAAGATATTGAATTGGATTCTACCTCTTCAAGTGAAAATAAAGAAGCAAATTAAACTGTCACAACTGATAGTGATGCTTTGATCTCATCAATTATATTGGATTGACACCCAAAATTCAAATTTTTTTGGTCTTTTTTATCAAGTATTAAAATAAATAAATATATGTTACTCTTTTCTGATTTAAATCTAATATTAATTAATCAGATCTTTTGATGACGATGCTTATCTGCTCTAGGGTGGGTTCTTAAAACTATTATTATTATTAGCTTTAAAAAGGCTAAAACGAAAATTAGAAAAATCAATTGAGTTGTTATAAAAAATTGTATTAAATTGAACTTTTAATTACTTAAAAAGAAATTTCAATTGAACCATTCTTTTAATAAAAAACTGTTAGTTGACTGGTTTAATCATTAACAATATTGATGTGGCTCACGAAAGCCACCAGAAGTTGTCACATTACATGCCGTGTTTTAGTACGTCGGCATGGCATTTCATGTTAGCTAGAAATAAAAATTAAAAAATTAATAAAGTCCACATACAAAATGAGTATGGACAGATAGTTTTCCAGATTCATTTTAGTTGAGTGCAAACCTATAAAAATTAGAAATTATAAAAAAAATCAAAATATATAAAAAATATATGGACAATTCAAAATGATTATAATTTTTTTTATAATAACTAATTAAAGATGTGCTAAAAATTATAAAATACTATAAAAAATAAAAATGAATAAAAATTAAATAAGGAAACAAAAACTTAGAGAAGAATATGACTTTGTTGGATTATGAATTGTTACTTTGGAGATGGAAGTTGAGGGCCAACTGGCTAGCACAAGGGGATAGAAATACAATGTATTTTCATAAGCGTACATTGGGCCGAT
The DNA here is from genome assembly GCF_025698485.1 of Gossypium arboreum. NCBI lineage: Eukaryota > Viridiplantae > Streptophyta > Magnoliopsida > Malvales > Malvaceae > Gossypium > Gossypium arboreum. The sequence continues at coordinate 2,461,054 of NC_069073.1, read as the reverse complement.
GAAAACAAAACTTATACGAGCTTTGAAGATTGATGGTTTTGAATGGTGTTATGATGAAGAGACATTGAAAGGAGTTGCTGTGGATTTCTGTCCACATTACCAAAGTGGTAGTGAATAAAATGAAAAAGTTAATGCCAAAGCTTATTGCACCAACACAAAGTTAGCTTCATCGAGGGAAGATGTATTACAAATAATATTCTAGTAGCACAGGAGGTCAACCATTCCATGAGAGTTGGTAAAGGGAAGCAAGCTTGGATGGCCATCAAAGTGGAATTGGAGAAAGAATACAATCAAATTCGATGTGATTTCATTGTCGATTCTCTTAGTGATGTAAGTTTTCTAAGGCATCTTGTACAAGTAATTATGTGAGTTGTGTGGAACAAATCTTTAATTGAGGAGTTCTTTCTAACTAGAGGAATTGGGCAAGGGGATCCCTTATCTCTATACATGTTTGTTTTAGGTATGGAGCTCCTATATATATAGTATACACAATGTGGTAAATGAGGGACAATGGGCTACTATTTCGATGTCAAGAAAATGGTCATTTATCTATCATTTGTTTTTTTTTTTCTAACAATCTGGTTCTATTTTGCAAAGTTGATATGACATCAATTGATCTCATTAAGGGCATTCTTGAGCGGTTTTCTTACTTTTTTAGGTATAAAGTTAATGCAAATAAAAATCAACTCTTTTTTTTGCCTGATCATAATTTGGTGTCACATATTAAGGATTATCTTGGTTTCAAACAAGATGATGACTTAGGTTCGTACTTGGGAGTTCTAATATTCGATAAAAGAATCACCAATAATATATGTTAAAATTAAGTGACCCAAATTCTTATTTAAATAAAATACGATGGAAAATAAAATAAAAGTAAAATCCATATAGAACTAGATTTCTTTTATTTTATTTTAGAATAAGGTTTTTAAACCTTATTAAGCTCCATCTATTTTATATTGATTAGGATAAGGTGTTGCAATCATACTAGAATATGGCTTTGCAAGCCTATAAATAGACATAGTCTATTCCTCTTGTATTTGATTCAAATTTTTTGACGTAGTGAATTTTCTTCTCCTCTGCCCGTAGTTTTTTTCCCGAAAGGGTTTCCACGTAAATTTTGTGTGTTATTTATTTTATTTATTTTATTTTATTTTATTTTCACAAATTGGTATCCGAGCTTCCGGGTTATTCATCTTGATCACGGTAATGGCGTCTTTGAAGTATAAAATTCCGCTGTTGAATCGCAACACCAGATTTGCGTTGTGGCAAATTAAGATGCAAGCAGTTCTTGCACAGATGGATCTGGAGGATGCCCTGCTAGAGATAGATAAGATGCCTTCGACATTAACAGATGAAGAGAAGAAGTGTAAGGATCGAAAGGCATTAACACAATTACATCTGCATTTGTCCAACGAAATTTTGCAGGATGTGATGAAAGAGAAAACTGTCGCTGCATTATGGAAGAGGTTAGAACAAATATGTATGTCGAAAACTCTAACAAGCAAGTTGCATATGAAGCAGCGTCTTTATGCTCATCGTTTGGAGGAAGGTGCGTCTGTACACGAACACTTAACAGTGTTTAAAGAAATTCTCTCAAACTTGGAGGCCATGGAGATTCGGTATGATAAGGAAGATCTAGGGTTGATTCTACTTTGTTCGTTGCCCCTGTCTTATTCAACCTTTAGAGACACGATTTTATATAGCTGCAAGTCTCTCACATTTGATGAGGTTTATGATTCTTTAACCTCGTATGATAAGATGAAGCATCTTGTGGTTAAACCCGACTCTCAGGGAGAGGGTCTCATTGTTCGTGGGAGACAAGATCGAAATGCTGATGATGATCGTGGTAGGACACAAGAACGGAATCCTCGTGGTAAATCTAAGGGTAGATCAAGTCTTCAAACAAAGGTAAAACTTGCAACTTCGCAAGAAGAAAGGGCACATTAAATCTGAGTGCTATAAGCTACAAAATAAGATTAAAAGGGAGGCTGCGAATCAAAGGAAAACAACCGAAAATTCGGTGAAGGCGATGTTGTAGAAGACTACAGCGATGGTGAACTTCTAATCGCTTCATCAATGATTCTAAAGTGGCGAGTGGATACTTGATTCAGTGCACCTTCCACATGAGTCCCAATCGGGATTGGTTTACAACTTACTAAACAAGATGTCTGAAGGTGTTGTTTTGATGGAAAATAATGCTTCATGTAAAATCGCGGTGTTGGAACAATTAAAGTTAAGATGTTTGATGGAGTTGTCAGAACACTTAGTGGCGTGCGGCATGTTCCAGAATTGAAAAGAAATTTAATTTCGTTGAGTACTCTTGATTCAAAAGGGTACAGATACACAGCTGAAAGTGGGGTTTTAAAGATTTCCAAAGGGTCCCTTGTTGTGATGAAAGGGCAGAGAAAGATTGCCAAGTTATATGTTTTACAAGGTTCTACTGTTACTGGTGATGCAACTGTCGCTTCCTCTTCCTTGTCAGATGATGATATTACTAAACTTTGGCATATGCGCCTAGGGCATATAGGTGAGAATGACATGGCAGAATTAAGCAAAAGAGGAATTCTTAATGGGCAAGGAATTTGCAAACTGAATTTCTGTGAGCACTGTGTTTTTGGAAAGCAAAAGAGAGTTCGATTCATTAGAGGAATCCATAACACGAAGGGAACGTTGGAGTATATTCATTCTGATCTGTGAGGGCCATCTAGAGTGCCTTCGAGAGGTGGAGCTAATTATATGCTAACCTTTATTGATGATTTTTCCAGAAAAGTTTGGGCGTTTTTCCTGAAGCAGAAAAGTGATGTGTTTTTCGCATTTAAGTCTTGGAAAATTATGATTGAAAAACAGAAGGGAAAACAGATAAAATACCTCCGCACAGACAATAGCTTAGAGTTTTGTTCTGATGAGTTTAATAGATTGTGCATATCAGAAGGGATCATGAGATACTTGACAGTTCGTCATACTCCACAACAAAACGGCGTTGTAGAACGAATGAACAGAATGATCATGGAGAAGGTTCGATGTATGTTGTCAAATGCCAATTTACCGAAGGCATTTTGGGCAGAAGCGGCCTCTGCTGCATATTTTTTGCTCAACCGATCTCCATCCGTTGCCATTGAGAAAAAGACTCCACAAGAGGTATGGTCTGGTAATCCTGCTAATTATTCTGATTTAAAGATTTTTGGGTGTCCTGCGTATGCTCATGTTGATAATGGAAAATTGGAACCGAGATTTATTAAATGCATTTTTCTTGGTTATAAAGCTGGTGTAAAAGGGTATAAGTTATGGTGTCCTGAAAATAGAAAAGTTGTGATTAGTAGAGATGTTGTTTTTGATAAAACTGCTATGCTACCTAACTTATCTCTTAAAGGCTCTTCCAATAAAGAAAATCAAAAGCAGGTGGAGCATCAGATTAATACAGAGTCAACTCCTCAAGCCAGAACAAAAATTGAGAATAGAGTTGCTTCTTCACCACAATGCTCTATCGCCAAAAACATAACTAGAAGAGAAATTAAACCTCTAAAGAAGTATGCCGAGGTTAATCTAGTTGATTATGCTTTAAATGTGGCTGAAGATATAGATGCGAATCAAGAGCCATCTAATTATTCTGAGGTGGTTAGCTGTGAAGACTCAGAAAAGTGGATGTTTGCTATGCAATAAGAGATGGAATCACTCCACAAAAACAGAACATGGGACCTTGTGAAACTTCCTAAAGGTAAAAAGATTGTTCGTTGTAAATGGGTGTTTAAAAAGAAAGAAGGGACTCTAGGAGTTGAAGAACCCAGATACAAACAAGGCTTGTTGCAAAGGGTTACAGTCAAATTCCAGGAGTGGACTTCACAGATGTGTTCTCTCCAGTTGTTAAGCATAGTTCGATTCGAGCTTTGCTTGGTATTGTGGCCATGTATGATTTGGTGCTTGAGCAGTTAGATGTAAAAACTGAATTTTTGTATGGAGAACTTGAGGAAGATATTTACATGCAACAACCAGAGGGTTTTATAGTCTCAGAAAAAGAGGACTATGTTTGCTTGCTGAGAAAGTCCCTTTACGGTTTGAAACAGTCACCAAGACAGTGGTACAAGAGGTTTGATTCCTTTATGACTTCTCATGATTTCAAAAGAAGTAGTTTAGACAGTTGTGTTTACTTTAAGAAAAATAGTGATGGTTCTTTTGTGTATCTACTTCTTTATGTTGATGACATATTGATAGCAGCAAAAGATAAAGAAGAGATAAGAAAGGTTAAAGCCCAACTAAGTGAAGAATTTGAGATGAAAGATTTAGGACCAGTAAAGAAGATACTTGGTATGGAGATTCTCAGAGATAGAAAAACAAGTAAATTGTACCTAAGTCATAAGGGGTACATTGAGAAAGTTCTTTGCAGGTTCAATATGCAGAGTGCTAAGCCTGTTAGTACTCCTTTAGCAACCCATTTCAGACTTTCATCGACCTTCTCTCCTCAATCAGATGATGAGATTGAGTACATGTCACATGTTCCATACTCTAGTGTAGTGGGATCTCTCATGTATGCTATGGTTTGTTCACGTCCAGATTTATCATATGCAGTCAGTGCAGTTAGCAGATATATGGCAAATCCCGGTAAAGAACATTGGAAAGCAGTTCAGTGGATTTTAAGATACTTACGAGGCACTACTGATGTTTGCTTACAGTTTGGAAGAACTAAAGATGGAGTTATAGGGTATGTTGATGCTGATTTTGCTGGAGACCTTGATAGAAGAAGATCTCTCACAGGTTACGTCTTTACACACGGAGGTTGTGCAATTAGTTGGAAAGCCACTTTGCAAACTACATCGCTTTGTCTACCAACGTCGAGTGAGTACATGGTAATTACGAGGCTTGTAAAGAAGCTATTTGGTTGAAGGGACTATTTAGTGAACTCAATGAAGACCTTCAAATCAACACAGTATTTTGTGACAGTCAGAGTGCCATCTTTCTTACAAAAGATCAAATGTTTCATGAGAGAACAAAACACATTGATATTCGGTATCCTTTTGTTTGTGATATTATTACTCGTGGTGATATTGTTGTGAGCAAAATTAGTACTCATGAAAATCCTGCAGATATGATGACTAAGTCACTTCCTATAACCAAGTTTGAGCATTGCTTAGACTTGGTTGGTGTTCATTGTTGAAGTTAAACCCTTAAGAGGTTTTATGGAAGAGGTGGAGAACTTGTTTATTGAAAGTTCACGATGAAGAACTTGTTCATTGAGAATTTGTGTCAAGGTGGAGATTGTTAGAATTAAGTGACCCAAATTCTTATTTAAATAAAATACGATAGAAAATAAAATAAAAGTAAAATCCATATAGAACTAGACTTTTTTATTTTATTTTAGAATAAGGTTTTCAAACATTATTAAACTCCATCTATTTTATATTGATTAGGATAAGGTGTTTCAATCATACTAGAATATGGCTTTGCAAGCCTATAAATAGACATAGTCTATTCCTCTTGTATTTGATTCAAATTTTTCGACATAGTGAATTTTCTTCTCTTCTGTCCGTGGTTTTTTTTCCGAGAGGGTTTCCACGTAAAATTTGTATGTTTTTTATTTTATTTTATTTTTCACAATATATTTTGATTTGTGGTGGATAAAATTAGAAGTAGATTGAATGGATGGGATGTGAAACTCCTATCCATGATTGGAAGGATGACTTCTGTGAAGTTAGTTTTACTAGCTTCGTAAAATTACTTTATGCAATCATCGATGCTTTTGGTAGGAATTTGTAATGAAATTGAAAATTTAGCAAGAAGTTTTATTTGGGGAAGAACATCTTTACCGTGTAAGCTTTAGTGAATCGAGAGGAGTGTTGTCAACCTCAACAAAGTAGGGGATTGGGCCTTCGCTACTTACATTTGCAGAACAAATCCTTTATCATGAAACTTGGAATTTCTTTATTAACCTAGACGGCTACTTTATGGGTAAATGTAATGTGAAGAGAGCATGGTATGGGCATTGGATGCCCATTTAGCATTAATAAAAGCCAATGTTCTTATATTTGGAGATTTATTTCCAAAATTTAGGAAGATATGTTTGAGAATGTATATTGATCTATTGGGAATTGTTGTACCGCTAAGTTTTGGACTAATGTTTGGATTCTAGATTTAGAGCCATTGTTGAATTATGTATAGCACCAAGGTAATGTTAGACTTAAAATTATAGAGTTGGGGATAAGGTCTTGTTGAATGGAAGTTGGAATTGGGGAGTGTTTTCTAATAATTTAGGATTGGAGTTGCTTTACCTCACATAGTAGAAATAAGGCCTTGAATATTATAAAAGACAACGACTGATATATTTGGAGAAACAATAAGTCTAGGAGATTTACAGTAGCTGAAGCTTACATGATGTTTATGGAAGCTTGTTTGGTAGAGTAAGATGATGCATAAAGTCCAACAGTTTTTATGGTTGTTTGGTTAAAGGTAATGCAACAACTTGATTTTTGTCAATGTCAAAAAATTTGAGTTTGGGCCGAATTTGTGAACCTAGTTATTTTGAGAAGTCAAACTAAGAGATTTGACTAGATTTAATGTTGGGTTAACTGAGAGTTATTATTTGATAGTTAATTAATGTGATTATTAGTCTTTAATTTGAGTTAATTAAGTAGGATGAGAGATTAAGACTAAATTGTAAAATTTGCAATATTTTTGGAGAAATTTTACAATTTTACAGAAGTTAATTTTTTAAAGTTTGGGTGTTTTATAAGGAAACTTCCCCAATTGCCCAATAGAAATTGGACCTTTGGTAACTTTGAATGGGGTGGACAGTTAGGAGAAATTATTTTTGCAAGAGCACATTTTCTTTCAAAATTTTCTCAAATCTCTCTCTATAGTTTTCTTCTCGCAAAGCTTTGATTTCTAATCATCAATCTTGAAAGGTAAGCTTATTTTTCTAGCAAGATTCTCAATTTCAAGATCAAAATATGTTTTCTCACTTTTCTTTTCCGTTTTCTCCATTTTTGTAAGAATATGGAAGTTGAGAGAGAAAAAGTTCTTACTTGATTTTTTTTTAATTTGATTTTTCATTTTCTTAATTATGTTCTTGACTTTTGGGTTAGTGAGAGAAAGTTGATATTCTTTATTTTGTTGATATTTTCAAGTTAGATTATGTCATTAATGAGTACAGTTAACGATTTGGATGTTGTAAATTGGATTGGAATGGAGTTTGGACTTATTTCTTAAAATTTACCATTAATGAGTGCATACGAGAAAGAGAAGGGGAAATGACTTTGCAACAACGATTTATGTGTTTTTAAATTAGATTTGTGTCTTTTAAAAAAAAAGTTAGATTTAAGTTCCAAAGAGTAAATCTAAGGTTAGATTTTAGGTGTAGTAAGTTTTGATTACAGCTGTCGAGAGTGGGCTTTGAAGTGAGAAAATGAATCGCTTGATCACATTGCATGTTCTTCCTAAATTTAAGAGGTTTTGATTGTTTTGATTTTTTGAACTAACTTGATTTATTATGTCGATGTTGAATTTGAAGAAAGCAACTTGGAGAGAGCTCCAAAGGTAAAGGAAAGGAGAATATTATTAAGGCGTGGCAGTTTTTGGTTTATGCTAACTTAATTCAATTATGTTATATAATATTGATTAAGTAATGTAACTTTGGATTTTTGTTAGTAATATTTATTGCTAATATAATATGTTAGTTATGTATGCATTTGTATATGTTAGTAAAAGCTTGATATAGTGTTGTGATGATTTCATGGGTAATTCTTTTGACTTAGTTTGTGAATGGGTTGATATAATAAATATGTGATTGATTTTTGATGATGCATGACGATAATTGATATTACCTTATGATATTAAAACATATTTATTAATAAGTTTCTTTGATAATACTCTAAAATGACGTGTTTTTATATATTAATCATGTGTTTATTTTGAGCTTGAGCCTACTAATTTGAGCTATTTATGTCTTTTTATCTTTTAGGGACTAAATTGGAGGCGAAAAGTAAATTCAAGGGAAAAAGCGTCAATTTGGAGATCAAATGGGCCAATATGCAACGTGGGACAAATATGGTGCCAAAAGTGCGAATATGGAAGGCACAAGGACTTAAAAGCAAATAGAAGAGATTTTATTTTGGAACACTCTATTTTATTTTATTTTATTAGGATAATTAATATTAAGATAATTATTAGGATTATTCAAATTTAGGATTTTATTTTAATTATCTTTGTTTATCTTTAATTAAATGTATTTATCTTTTTAGAATTTAAGTTCAATTAGACTATCTCCCTAGCACTATAAATAAGGGGTGAAGTGACTCTATTTGGGGGTATCTTTTTCTGTAAACACTCTTCCCCTGAAAGTCTAGGCTTTTGTTTCTTCATATTTTCTTTCAATAAAATTCCCTTTTCCATTTTTATATTTATTTTCTTCTCTACCATTATCACGAGCCACTAAAAACCCTTCTAGCCAAAAGTTGTTAATATTTCCCCAAAAAGGGTTCTTGAAGCCTAGAATCCATACTTAGCCTTCTCGCCAAGTATTCATCGTTTCTCCGCACTACGGGCTGACGCTTCCGCCAATGGCCCTTAAGAAGTAAGCTTTTCAGCATATGCAAAGGCGGCCGCTTTGTATGTTTTGGAAGGATTGTATAGTCGGTTCGTTAACTTACTGCATCAGAGGTTGGCGAGCCAAAGAGACAAAATGGCGTGGGATTTCCATTAAGAAGCGTTGATCTAGCATAGATTACTGGCTAGAGCCAGGTTCCCTAAAAATCGTAAGTCTAATCTTTGGAGCTGGTGGTCGTAGGCATCCTCTTCCACTATAACTGGCTTACTTGAGTCGAGAAGGATCATCCAAAAGCCAATGATTGAGCCCAAGGCGGAATGAGACAACCAGAGGTTGGAACTTTCCCATAAGAATTTCTTTTCTCTTAAAACTCTCTTTATTATTTTCATTATTTTTGTAATCATAATTTCAGTAAACTTTAAATTCTGTTTTTATTTTATTTTCGCTTCTAAAATCAATTCTTAAAATTCTGTTTTTTTTATTTTTTCCAGGAACGCAGGTTTTCATGGGCACGATTCTGCCCAGGATTTCAAGAAACAAGCATTCGTATAATCCGGTCCCCGAGGATTCGACCCTACTTCCCCTTTACTATTTCTTTTTCGTTATTTTACAGGGAATAGGATATTTTTGGTGCTCTCAACGACGCATCAAATTTTGGCGCCGTTGCCGGGGACCGGCAACGTACTAATCTTGTTTTTCTTTGCTTTCTAAGACCAGATCTGCTCCAGGCACTCTTGCGTTCGACTCAGAAATCGAAAAGACTGCGAAAGCTAATCGAAAAGAAACAAAACTAAGGAAAAAACAGTCAGCGGTGGTTGGAACTCAAAGCAATCCACAGCCAGAAATTAGAATCGACGACGAAGTAGAGTCTAGGGTTAACGAAAACCCTACTTGAACGTTAGAAAGTAAAGAAGAAGAAGTCGATTCACCTGAAGAGGTCTTTGACGCCAGGGTTAACGAAAACCCAAACCAGGCGCAGCAACGGATGGCTCAAACAATTCGGCAACTGGCCGAAGCACAAACAGAACAACCGCCACTATGCATCGCGTATCCTACTATGGATACTGATTTTGAATTAAAGTCAGGCTTGATTCAGCTACTGCCAACTTTTCGTGGGTTACAAAATGAAAACCCTCACAAGCATTTAAAAGAATTCCATATGGTTTGTTTGAGTATGAAACCTCAGGGGGTAATTGAGGATCAAATTAAATTACGCGCTTTCCCTTTTTCCCTAGCAGATTCAGCTAGGGAATGGTTATTTTATTTACCTCCTAGATCCATTACAACTTTGGGCTGATCTATCTCGTTTATTTCTTAACAGGCTTTTCCCTGCATCACGAGCGGCTGAGTTAAGAAGGGAAATCGTGGGCATAAGGAAAAAAGACGCAGAGACTCTATACGACTATTGGGAGCGATTTAAGAAGTTGTGTGCAAGTTGCCCACAACCCGGTATAACGGAATAGTCTTTGCTCCAGTACTTTTATGAAGGCATGAAACCCATGGAGATGAATATGGTAGATACCGCAAGTGGATGAGCGTTAGTCAACATGACTCCATAACAAGCAAGAGACTTAATCTCCACAATGGCTGCGAATTCCCAGCAATTTTGAGCCAATCCTGAACCCCCTAGAAAGATTCACCAGCTAAGTAATTCTACCATTGAAGATAGACTTGATAGACTTACTAATATTGTGAATTCCCTTGTTACAGAAAAATCGAAACCAACTGAGTATGTGGAATATGTGCTACACTGAACATACGATCGATCGTGCCCTAGTCTGTGTGACGATTCTATGGCCCATTTAGATGCTGTGGGAAATTTTCCTGGGCCACTACAAAGACGATACGACCCTTACACCAATACCTACAACCGAGGATGGAGGGACCACCCTAATTTTAGTTATGGGGCTAATCCACGATATAACCAGCCATACCAAAATCGGGCCCCACAACAGTCGCAAGATTCAGGTAATTCTCTAGAAACTTTGGTCAATAAATTAGCAACTAATGTCCTTGATTTTCAATAACAAACTCTCAATTTCCAAAGAGAAATGAAGGGTTTTCAGCAGAAAACCGAAGCATCCATAAGGGAGTTGACCACATCAATTGAGAAATTAAACTCTCAAGGGAAACTGCCATCACAAACAGAACCAAACCCGAGGCAGAATGCGAATGTAGTAACGTTGCAAAGCGGAAAGGTCCTAGAACTAGTTCCTGGCAAGAATCTTGGTCAAGAAATCACCAGGAAACTCCAGAAAATGACGAACACATCCGACCGAAACCCCCACTGCCGAAAATCCAACCTCTATTCCCTGGACGATTAAATCAGTGTTGAAAAAGTAAGGAAGACAAGGAGATCCTCGAAACATTCAGGAATGTTGAGATCAACTTACCACTGTTAGATGCCATTAGACAGATTCCGCAGTATACCAAGTTCCTCAAAGAACTTTGTACCAACAAACGAAAACTAACAGGTAATGAAAAGGTAAGTGTTGGTGAGAATGTTTCCGCAGTTTTACAGCGGAAAATGCCGATTAAAAGCAAAGATAGGGGTATGTTTGCTATTCCATGCAAAATTGGTCATTTGGGAATTAAGAAGGCTATGTGTGATCTATGGGCCTCCATAAATGTAATGCCTTATTCTATTTATGAATCACTTAACGCGGGTTTTTTAACAAAGACAGGTGTTATTATTCAATTGGCAGACAGGTCTATTGTGCATCCTGAATGAGTCCTCGAGGACGTCTTGGTAAAAGTTAATGAACTTATTTTCCCTGGAGATTTCTACGTAATTAAGATGGAGGCGGACAACACTGCTGGATCTTCGGACCTCCTGTTGGGCCGACCTTTCCTTAGTACTGCTAGCACTAAGATCGATGTCCGAAGCGGCACTCTTACGATGGAATTTGATGGGGAGATCGTGAAATTCAATGTTTACGATGCCATTAGCCATCCAAGCGAAATCTTGAGCGTAAACCGCGTCGACCTGATTGACTCATTAGTGGACGAGACTTTTGAGTCAACTTATGAAGATGAATCTAAATATAGATATGATGATTATGAATTTGTAAAGACATTATTGTCCCCATCAGAAACTAAACTTCTACCTTCTGTTGTGCAGGCTCCAGATTTGGAATTGGAACCGCTTCCCGCATATCTCAAGTATGCATTTTTAGGAAAAGGTAATACCTTACCCATTATAATTTCAAATAATCTCTCTAAACCCGATGAGGAAAGTTTGATCTCGGTACTAAAGAGTCATAAGGAGGCGATTGGCTGGACCATTGCTGACTTGAAGGGGATAAGCCCTTTGACATACACCCACAAGATTTACTTGAAGGAGAACACGAAACCAAAGAGAGAGGCACAAAGACGCTTAAACCCGAATATGATGGATGTGGTGAAAAAAGAAATAATTAAGTTACTGGATGCTGACATCATCTTCCCCATTTCTGACAGCAGATGGGTAAGTCCGGTACAAGGCGTGCCCAAGAAAACGGGCGTGACAGTAAAGAAAAATGCTGAGGGCGACTTAGTACCGATCCGAGTGCAGAATGGGTGGCATGTCTGCATCGATTACAGGAAGTTGAACGCTTTTACTAGAAAAGATCATTTCTCTCTTCCTTTTATAGATCAAATGCTTGAACGTTTAGCCGGTAAAACTCACTTTTGTTGTCTTGATGGATATTCAGGTTTCTTCCAGATCCCTGTTGTGTCAGAAGACCAGGAAAAGACCACTTTTACATGTCCGTTCGGCACATTTGCGTACAGGAGGATACCATTTGGACTTTGCAATACACCAGCTACCTTCTAGAGATGCATGATGAGTATATTTTCTGAATATGTAGAAAAAATTATTGAAATTTTTATAGATGATTTTACCGTGTATGGAAACTGTTTTACTGAATGCCTTGAAAACCTTATGATAATTTTGAACAGGTGCATAGAATTTAATCTCGTCTTAAACTATGAAAAGTCTCATTTTATGGTAGACAAATGTTTGATTCTAGGTCATATAGTCTCATCTAAGGGAATTGAGGTTGATAAGGCAAAAATTGACATTATAAATTCTTTGCCATATCCCTCTACTGTTAGAGAGATACGTTCTTTTCTTGGCCATGCAGGATTTTACAGGCGTTTTATAAAAAACTTCTCAAAAATAGCTGAACCATTGTGCGAGCTGTTGCAGAAAGACAAGAAATTTGAGTTTAACCCAAAATGCAAGGAGGCTTTTGATACACTTAAGCAAAAGTTGGTAACCGCGCCTATAGTACAAGCACCAGACTGGAACTATCCCTTTGAAATTATGTGCAATGCAAGCGAACGCAGCGTGGGAGCCGTATTGGGACAAAAGATAGCGAAAGAGCCTTATGTCATCTGTTACGCCTCAAAGACCCTAGATACTGCACAAAGAAACTACACAACCACAGAAAAAGAACTTTTAGCTATTGTGTTTGCTTTAGATAAATTTCGATCATATTTACTGGGATCTAAGGTGATTATTTTTTCTGACCATGCAGCTCTTAGGTACTTGATCGCAAAGAATGAAGCAAAGCCAAGGCTCATTAGGTGGATTTTGCTGCTCCAAGAATTTGACATCGAGATTCGTGACAAAAAAGGGTGTGAAAACCTGGTGGCCGACCACTTGAGTAGGTTAAAAGCTCCGTTTGATGATGATCCCATAAAGGATGAGTTTTCTAACGAAAGCTTATTCTCAACCGAGGCTTACTATCCATGGTATGCAGACATAGTTAATCTCTTAACCACGGGATCATTTCCCACTGAGTTAGCTCCATCCGTAAAAAACAAGCTTAGACGCGAAGCTTGGAATTACATATGAGATGATCCATACTTGTGGAAACATTGCTCAGATAAGATAATACGACGATGTGTTCCAGAAACTGAGGTAACATCTATCCTTACTTTTTGTCACACAGAAGCTTGTGGAGGTCACTTTGGCCCTAAGCGGATAGCTCATAAGGTATTGGAGTGTGGGCTATATTGGCCTACAATCTTTCGCGATGCGTTTAACTTCTGTAAGTCTTACGATAAATGCCAGCATACAGGTAATATCACTAAACGAAATCAAATTCCCCTATCCCCGATTCATGTATGTGAGATTTTTGATGTATGGGGCATTGATTTCATGGGCCCCTTTATTTCTTCGTTTGGAAATGTATATATACTTCTTGCAGTAGACTATATTTCTAAGTGGATAGAAGCAAAGCCTACTCGTAATGATAACACTAAAACTGTTGTGGAGTTTCTAAAACGAACTATTTTTTCTAGGTTTAAAACACCTCGAGCTTTGATCAGTGATCGTGGTACCCACTTTTGCAATAAGGTCATGGAGGCACTATTATCAAAATATCGGGTTCATCATCGTATAGCAACAGCCTACCATCCCCAAACGAACGGCCTAGCAGAGGTTTCAAACAGGGAGATCAAGTCAATTTTGGAAAAAACGGTTCGACCCAACCGTAAGGATTGGAGTCTTCGGCTCAATGACGCGCTTTGGGCCTATCGGACGGCATATAAGGGACCAATTGGCTTGACCCCGTATCGACTTGTTTTTGGAAAAGCATGTCATCTACCAGTAGAATTGGAGCATAAAGCTTATTGGGCTATTCGACAATGTAACATGGAGTTAGAGCCCGCAGGGAAGGCAAGGAAATTAGACATTCAAGAATTGGAGGAAATTCGCAATGATGCCTACGAGAATGCTCGAATTTATAAAGACAAAGCAAAGTTGTTTCATGACAAAAATATAGTTTAGAAGCATTTCTCGGTAGGACAAAGAGTTTTGCTTTATAACTCCGTATTAAAGCTATTCCCAGGTAAGCTTCATCTCGGTGGCAAGGACCTTTTATTGTGACTGAAGTATTTACGCATGGAGCAGTTGAAATAGAGAGTGAAGAATCAGGAAAGCGGTTCACAGTCAATAGTCAACGGTTGAAGCCATTTTACGAGAATTTTCAGGCCCACACGGTCGAGAAAATTCAGTTAGAACCACCATAAAACCGTTCAAGGCGTCAAGCTAGCGACGTTAAACAAGCGCTTGTTGGGAGGCAACCCAATCTTTCTTTTTCTTTTTCTTTTTATTTATTATTTTCCTTTCTTTTTTATTTATTATTTATTATTTATTATTTTATTTTTATTTTTAGTTAAATATTAATAAATTTCTCTTCTTCCATCTAGGTGAAATGGAGCGAAATACGAAGAAAAAAAAGACAGAAAGTGTGCACCAAAACAACCCTATCCATGGTACCAAACAGTTCTATTCCAGCCCTAGAATCCCCAAAATCTGCAGCCAAACACCCTTTTTCAGCAAATAAAACCCCCAAACCTTACATTATTATTATTTTTTTTCCTAAATTTCTCCATAACCGTCGACTCCTCTCTCCTCCACCACCCACCGCGGATTTCTCAGCCACCATGGTGAGAACCCGAAGCCGAACCACCGTTGCACACGTCACCCACCCCGTCTCCACCTTTTGCTGCTTCGCCATCTTCTTCTCCACCGTGTGCGCCAACCGACGGTAACTACATCGAGGATTTGTGTTTTTAAGTAGGGGGAGGAAGTTATTCATTTTGTTTTAACTGCTGAATTTTTGTTATTGCTGCTGGTTTGGTTGTTGCTATTGCTGCTGGCTCTCTATTTTTTTTGGAATATCTTGCCTCTTTTCATGCCCAAGATTTTACCAGGAATTGCCTACTGTTTGACCTACAAGCATGATTCTTACCTTCTAAGGAAGTTATGATTTTTCGCATAATTGATGCCATCTCTACTGTTTTGTTTTTATTAGGCTAAAAATAATTGTGATTAATAAGGTTAATTCTATCTTGCTTTTCGTAAAATTGATCAAGTTTAATATAAAGTGAACACTTAAAATGGTTGCATGCTTAATTAATGTTCATGGCTATTAGGTGATTATTGAAACTTATTTTTGATACTTAAATTTTTTTTTTCCTGAGTTCTCAAGAATTTTAAATATCGTTTAATTTTTAATAAAAGTTTTCCATAGTTATGAGTACAGCTTAGATTGTGACTGACTGAGTAACCGGGGTAGGGTGCTTGGGTTGCCATTCTACTTCGCGTCAAAAGGTTGTGTGACGTGACAAGTAAAACTCCGCTAGCCGAGGTTATGAGTATGGCTCAAATCGTGGATCGATCGAGTAACCGGTAGGGTGCTTGGGTTGTCATTCTACTTCGCGTCAAAAGGTTGTGTGACGTGTTGGGTAAAACTCCGCTAACCGGAAATAAATAATTTTAGGAGTATGTTGGGCTGAGTAACCGGGGTGGGGTGCTTGGGTTGTCATCTCTCTTCGCGTCAAAAGGTTTAATATATTCCTAAGTAAATAAATAATAATAAAATTTTAAAAAAAATCAAAAAAATCAAAAAAAGAAAGAAAAAAAATTACTAATAAAGTTGCACTTCGGGGACTAAAGGAGGAAATAATTAAGGTGTCTTAGTAGGTTTGGTAATTTACCTAAATAGCATAACTCAAGTCGATCTTAATTTTTGTGTGAATTAATTGGAATACTTTTTCTGTTTTACTTAAAGCAAGCTTAGAGGTATCTTTATTTTTCATATGCATTTTTAACTATTTTTTATGAAACTTTGGAGTGGTATTTCTTTTATGGCAGAATCTAACTTTCACAGTGGATAGGAACCATACTTGAGGGCAAGCATGGGCTAAGTAGGGGGAATTTGATAATACTCTAAAATGACGTGTTTTTATATATTAATCATGTGTTTATTTTGAGCTTGAGCCTACTAATTTGAGCTATTTATGTCTTTTTATCTTTTAGGGACTAAATTGGAGGCGAAAAGTAAATTCAAGGGAAAAAGCGTCAATTTGGAGATCAAATGGGCCAACATGCAACGTGGGACAAATATGGTGCCAAAAGTGCGAACATGGAAGGCATAAGGACTAAAAAGCAAATAGAAGAGATTTTATTTTGGAACACTCTATTTTATTTTATTTTATTAGGATAATTAATATTAAGATAATTATTAGGATTATTCAAATTTAGGATTTTATTTTAATTATCTTTAATTATCTTTAATTAAATGTATTTATCTTTTTAGAATTTAAGTTCAATTAGACTATCTCCCTAGCACTATAAATAGGGGGTGAAGTGACTCTATTTGGGGGCATCTTTTTCTGTAAACACTCACCCCCTAAAAGTCTAGGCTTTTGTTTCTTCATATTTTCTTTCAATAAAATTCCCTTTTCCATTTTTATATTTATCTTCTCCACCATTATCATGAGCCACAAAAACCCTTCTAGCCAAAAGTTGTCAATATTTCCCCAAAAGGGTTCTTGAGGCCTATAATCAGATTTAGCCTTCTCGCCAAGTATTCATCGTTTCTCACTTTACTGATTTGGACGCCCGTCCATGGCCCTTAAAGTAAGTTTTTCAGCATATGCAAAGGCGGTCGCTTTGTATGTTTTGGAAGGATTGCATAGTCGGTTCGTTAACTTACTGCGTCAGAGGTTGGCGAGCCAAAGAGACAAAATGGCATGGGATTCACCATTAAGAAGCGTTGATCTAGCATAATTACTGGCTAGAGTCAGGTTCCCTAAAAATCGTAAGTCTAATCTTTGGAGCTAGTGGTCGTAGGCATCCTCTTCCACTATAACTGGCTTACTTGAGTCGAGAAGGATCATCCAAAAGCCAATGATTGAGCCCAAGGTGGAATGAGACAACCGGAGGCTGGAACTTTCCCATAAGAATTTCTTTTCTCTTAAAACTCTCTTTATTATTTTCATTATTTTCGTAATCATAATTTCAGTAAACTTTAAATTCTGTTTTTATTTTGTTTTCGCTTCCAAAATCAATTCTTAAAATTCTATTTTTTTTATTTTTTCCAGGAACACAGGTTTTCTTGGGCACGATTCTGCCCAGGATTTCGAGAAACAAGCATCCGTATAATCTGGTCCTTGAGGATTCGACCCTACTTCCCATTTACTATTTCTTTTTCGTTATTTTACAGGGAATAGGATATTTTTGGTGCTCTCAATGACGCATCATTCTTATTAAACAATGTTGAAAATGGTTGGAATATAGTTGACATGTCATATGATTTGTTTTCTGAAGGAGAAAGATATGATACTTGTGTGCATTTTATTGGCGCTTGTGTGCATTTATATTTAGCATTTGTGTGCATTCTTGAAGTGTTAAGGGAAGCCATGTTTTTGTTCACATTGGTGCATTATGCCCAATTGGAACTTGTGTACATTTTTGAAGTGTTAGGGGGTTAATTCGTGTACCCATTCTTGATCTATAATTGATTAATAGAAGCTAACATTTTTATATGAACCGGTAACACAATGATGAGATTGAATATGAAATGATAATGAGTATGGTATATGGAAAGCATATTGATACCAAGTCAATACTTACATGGTTTCTGTAACACTCGACTCAGACAACAAGATCAAATGTTGAATGCTATATTCGTTGCTGAAACAACTCAATCTAGTAATTGATTTGTCGTAACTTGATATGTCAAATTAGGCTCTCCAAAACACTCAAGGAGGTTATTCTCAAGCAATTTAAGTGTCTTTTCTATATTTTTGTTAATCTTTAGTTTTCACTATTAATAGATGTTTTTGCTTAGTTTTATACCTTTTGAGACCCAAATTGGAAAAATTATGCCATAGAGGACATAACAAGGTGTTTGAGTTGGTGTAGGGAAACAAAACGACTCGACCTTGAGGAAAACAACATTTAACATGGGTGTTTTGACATTGATGCTTTGAAAGTTGTGACACTGAGTCCCTTTGCCTCGAGGATACAAAACTTTAACGAGAAATCAACCTGGAGCCTACTATCGAAAGAGTCGTGACACCAAGCCTCCAAAGTCGTGATATCCCTGAAAATGTTGAAGTGAAGAAATTGTGGCCACCACTAGTGATATTATGACACCGACTAGTGGATGTTGTGTCATTGAGAATCGTCACAACCACTAGTGTATCATTGTCGAGGGTGTCGTGACATCAATGCCCGACGAAGTGAAAAATGCTACAGGGGTAGTCTTTTGTCCAAAATCAGCCTAAGCCAAAACACAACTTTTAAGGGCATTTTTGTCTTAAATATGAAATTGCATCTCAGTTGATAAAAGCACTTTTATTGAAAACTTTAAAAGAACTAACTTTTCTTTCATCTTTTAAGCTTAGTAGCAATTTTATTTATCTTTTAGGGTTTAGTTCATTAACTTTTCGAAGTCTAGTTCGTAGTTTAGTTAGTTTTTATAATACATTTTCTATTATTTGCTTTGGTACTTAAACTTTGCTTTGAATTTTGATTTTCATCCAAATCCCTTAATATATCTCAATTTCATTTGCTTTCCAAAGTATAAAAATAAAAAATTTACTTGTATTTCGCCTCCGTTGTTGTTATCATCATCTTCTCCAAGCAACCACCAAAGAAAATTCTAAGGTTTCTCTCACCTTACTCTTGTGCTTATTTTAATGAATGATTTGAGTATGTGTTGGGATGTTATTTGCATGAAAATCATGTTGGATAACTAAATCTATGATGGTTGGTTGATGGAAATGTTGTTTGGTTAGTTTTGGTACAGGGACTAAATTGTAAAAATTGGACTAAATCAAATAGAATTCAAAATTTAGAATTGATGCCTCTAGGGGAACATTTAGGTAGGTGAAACCAAGAGGAGATCTTATCAAGTATCAATTTGATTGTCTCAAGTTAGTTTAGTGAGGTCTAGAGATAACTCGATCTAAATCGTCTAATTTAGTAAAATAGTGATTGAGCGGTAAAGGTGAGCCAATTGGAAGTTTAAGCCTTTTAGACCCCTAATCCAAATACTAATCAACAACACGAAAGTCAAGCCACAGCATGTGTTTCTTGAATTGTTGATTGCTTAATTTTGATTGTTTTACATTTTGGTCCTCCTTAATGTTATATAGTTAATTTAGTGTAATTACCCCCTCGATTGTGATTTGTCGTAATATGATGCTTAACAAGTAGTTAGTTAGACTTTCTCTTTCTATGCTTTGACTATTAATCACCTTGCCCCCAAACTCTCTTGGGTTTGATCCTTGCAATACTCCAAAGTGTTTCATTATAAGATTAGAAATATTACAACTCGATCTATCACACTTGCGGCATACTGCTAGATTTCTAATTGAAATTGTGTTGATTCATAGCCCCGATGCACGTATATTGGGGCACATTCAGTAGTACATAACGATTGTGAAGTGAAATCTCAAAGATAACAAAGTAATTTCTAGCAATTAAAGGTGAATATGATCAATGAGGCCCACTTACGGATGTCCGAGGTCAAAGGTACTCAAAAATGGGGTCAAGGTATGAGCATTGAGCCAAGCCATCAAGTTGTGCAACCATGTCTTGAGACAATGGAGTCATATTTCGATACATGCCACCTAAAACATGTAATTTAGCTTCGATGTTTGGTTGTGCCAAGATAATTAGTCGATTGTCTGGAGACTATGGTCCTTGTGTCTCAAGATATGGTCACTTGTGTTAAGACCCTAAACCTATTTTTCTTAATTTAGATTTGATGTTTGTATGTCTAGAGACAATGCTTGATGTCTCAAGACATGTAAACCATGTCTTAAGACCACTGCCCAAAAGTGCACCAAATGTTTAAAAGTGTTATTGGTGTCTCGAGACACAAGTGCAGAAATGCATAATTTAACATTTTAAACACATGCAAAAGGTTTCCAAAAAATCCCTAAAAGATTCTAACATGCAAGCAAGCCTCTACACGCAAGTTTCATGTGCTAAAACCATCCCAAAACATGAATTTCCACACCAATTAACTCAAGATATCAAAATATCATATTGCATGTAAATTATTTGCTAAAACCAAATATGCCATCGAGCAATTTATAAACCAGAACTCATCAACGAATAAACATATGACTAATTGAATTCCAAACAAAGCTAAAATGCCTTTAAAAACACATAATTGACCAAAGCATTAGGTTTATGAATGAAGAGCATGCTAGACACCTAGGTACAAGTTATTTATTACATTAACTTAAAGAAATATAATAAAAATCAACAAGCTAAGTTCTGAGATATTCTTGGATGCCATGAACACTCGAATCAACTACAAGTCTACTGAAAGCCTATACACGGTAACAAACAAACTGCACATTGAGTAATGAAACTCAGTGGTACAAACCAAGTTGCATAAAAATATAAATATAACATACACAAACAAACTTAGTAAAATAACAAGTTAAAGATCAAAATAATGTATCATCAGTAATTCAGTTTTATTACATAATAAAATTCAATTAGAGATTAACCCTTATTAATCATGTATGGATACAAGAACGGATACACAAGCGCCATGAGCTTGGAAGCTTGATGCATGTAATCACACATGTCCCCTAACACTCCAGTATAACACACACAATTGTCAATTTAATATGTTTACAAGTGCCCAATAGATGCAAACAAGTGCCAAGCTTCCACGAAATCACACAACACATCTAATGACAAGTCAACTATACCCAAACCTTAATCAAATCAATTTAATAGGGCATTTAAAGGTTGTACATACATCATAAATCAAGATTAACATTTATTATCCAACTTAAACCATTCAATACGTCATGATCTTATTTAATCAAAAGTCTCACCCAATGGGGACTTACCTCAGAACGTTAGCTTATACGAAGTATTCGAAAGCTTTGCAACATAAAGATTCCATGGTTATTAATAATCCAGCCAAAGAATTAAACAACACCAACGAAAGAAGTGGATCTAATTTGCAAAAACCATAAATCGTCAATCACTTAACGATCTTCTCCATCCCTTTCTCCTTCGACGGTTCAACGACTTCTTTGGCTACATTGAATATCCAAACAACGAATTAAATCAAAACACGCATTTGCACAGCAAAAACACCAAGTTTAAATAAAAATATGATATGTGCCTATAAGAACGGAAATTTGCATAACTAGAATTCTACTTGATCAAAATCAAACTTCATATTAGAAATAGTGTCTTCAGACTCTAAATTATTTAACATTCACTAAAACATGAAGCCTAAGTCATCTTCCTCCCCAAGTTCCCAAACACCCAACAATGGCAATATTCTTGATCAAGCCGAATCTCTATCCTAACCCGTTCTTTGATTAACCTGGACTATACCAACCTCAATTCCATTAATATTTAAGTCAAGAAATGATTAAATACGTACAAATCAGAGCCCTAAACCCCTAGAACGAAAATCATGCAAAAATTCAAAGAAATGGAAAATAGTTTCGAAAATCATATTTTGATGATTGGAAATCAAGGTTTGATGTTAGAAGCCACTTACCGTTGTTGAAATATGATATAGTAAATCAAGAGTTTCTTGAAAAATATTTGGGAGAGAGGGGGTTTCCTTGATGTTTTCGTGAAAATAGTCGTTCCCTCCCTTTAGTTTTGTAAAAAAGATTTTTTACTAAGTCGTCATTGGTGGAATTACCACATAAGGACCTTCTTGATAAAAAAAATCATTATTTTTAGAAATCCCACATTAACCACATAACTTTTTCAAGTTTTACAAGTTAGTCATAAAGTCCTAATTACTAATCCTATGAAATTAAACCTTAATTAAAAGAGATATAAATCGTTAATCTAAAGTGCTTTGTGATGGTGCTTTATGAAATTAAACCTTAATGCCTAATAATCTGATAGGGAAGATGTACACTGAATTTTCACGTAACACCTTAAACCCGACCTAGAAGTTTAGACCGAATCCCGGATGTCACATTAATCACCGAAGTGATCGTAGGTAAATTTTTACAAAGCAAGTTGTCACATTGAATCGAAACATTTAATCATTTAAAATTCAAACAGTAAAATTACAGTTAAGTTTAACATATATAACCGGAATGAAAACGAATAAAACTTAAAACAGAACTTGTACCACAGCTTTATAAAACTTTACAGTTCAAAAATCGAACCATAAAATAAAAACTGAAAATAGGGACTAATAACTTTATTTTCACCGAAACTGTCTGAGACCTCCGCGTTCCTAGTCCAGCGTCAGAAACCAGAAAAATACCTGAAAGGGGAAACACTAAGGGGGTGAGCTACACGAGCACAATGTGAGTTCAAACGAAAACCAACGCACTTGCAGAAGAGAACTCCAAACAACAAAACAGTAGCAGAATAAACTTACAGATATATGCAGAAATAGATACAGTATAGAACCAACACCTCAACACACGTAACAGTCAGAGCACACCTAGAATACACAACAAAAGTGTTGTTTAGACAAATAGAGTACAGACAAACAGATGCACATGAATGCAGTCAAATACCGAATCCCACCCATCCAGCCAACACACCCCATAGTCCCCCGATCATACCCCAAGAGCTGTTTAAGCTCATCCAACAAAAACACACCACATAGGACCTCGAAGGTCCATCCAACCCTATACATTATATATGTGGACTAAGCCATTCAGATATTAATATGCAGCAGAGCTAGCTTATATGCAGTGCAGTGCAATACGGTAATCTGTTATACAAAAATATTGCAATTTAAACTGCCAGATCAGATAATAGTACGCAGCAAAGCTGACGCACATGCAGTACAGTGAGATAAATTACTGTACGAATGAGTTGCAGTAGAACTACCAGATCAGATCAGAATCAGTCTTCCTTCTCTTCGCAATCCAACCCAAAACTTTACTTTATGCAAGTGTATGTATGCACACAATCTCATAGGACAGTGACACATTAACAAACAGTCAAATAGAATAGATATGCACACACACACCAAGTTACCCGGGTTCAGAATCAGACATCCGTCACAAACAACACATAAGCAGAGTTCATGGTCACAGATGTCGAGACTTGAACACCCTCACTAAAGCTTAGTCGGAATACACAGACACATTTTCAGATCGAAAACACACATACAAAAACTAGAATTTGGTGTCTTAGGACCACACAGCCGAGTGCTCTGGTCGTGTGGAGATGCCTAGGCCGTGTGGGAGGTCAAACACCCATGTGAAGAGGGGCACATGGCCGTGTAGTTGAAGCACACGCCCGTGTGAAGAAAGGCACACGGCCGTGTGACTGAGGCATACGCCCATGTGGACCAGGGACATAGTCGTGGGAATAGGCCGTGTAACTCTCTGTCCAATTCTACCAAAGTAGGGTAGAAGGCAGACAGGGCCACGTGAGGGTCTCACACGCCTGTGTGCCCACCAGACACGATCGCGTGTCTAAAACACACACCCATGTGGATCCCTAAATCTCTAAATTAGCCACACGACCGTGTGGCCAGGCCGTGTGGCACCAAATCACTCAAACCCTAATTTCCAAACATACACGCCCATGTACCTAGAGGACACGGTCGTGTGGAAATCGACTAATTTCTCCAAAACGGCCATACGACTATGTGGCACCAAATTATGCTCAGAATGACTAATTCCTAATTCCATACGACCGTGTGAACCGACACACGCCCATGTGTCCACGAAAACTCCTGCAACCAACCCTAAAATCGAGCTTTTTCGTTCAATAAATTTACCCCCAATCATAACACACTAAATTTCTAGAGATTACAGACAAAATGAGCCTTATCTGCCCATTTAGCGAAACACACAAAACAATTGTCGAACACCATAGTAAAAACAATAAAACACAAGTATATTGAAAGAGGTTTGAATCCCACACCTAATTTGCGATCTAAGACGTTCAGACTCTGACTTGTCGACGAGGAAACAATTCTCCAAAATCCACGAGCAATCTTGTTTTGAAAAAAAAATAAAGAAAAACTTCCAAAAAAAATCAGAAAAAAAGAAAAGAGAAACGTCTAGCACCAAAATAGAAAATAGAAGTCAAAATAAAAATAAATAATTATTTATATTAACTAAAACAAAACAAAATAAAAAGCTCTCCAAAAATGCGTATCCCAATACTCAAACCCCGAACCTTGAGGTATACTAACACGCGCACAACCACCAAACCAGTAGACCCATTCTGCCATGTAAACGCGCTACTAAACACAATAACATGACCTTCTATCTGACCCTAACCATAGAACCCAAATCTTCTAGCCCCAAAATTCAAGATGTTACAACTCACCCCTCCTTAAAGAAATTTCGTCCCCAAAATTTCTATCTAACAGAACAATGCTATAACACAAGCTACACCATCACGCTCCCACTGCGCACTCTAGCCTGAGCATAACCAATCAAACTTAAGACCTCCTACACACACCCAGAACACTTAATAAGTAAAGCAAATACACAACTGTCCTAACACACACAATTACAATACTCCAATCTAAACGTCGAATCATTCACAATCATACCTATTTCAAAATCATCGAGGACACTCCCGGATCCAACGATTTGTGGACCTGCATCGAAAACATGCTCCGCCTTTTTCCAACAATTTTTTGGATGACACTTCTTGTAGTACTCATAAAATGGAATGCTCGCATCAATACTAACACCTTCCACCAAACCTTTATTGTCGTTCAAACACGTTCTAACACGCTTCGTAGCCTAAGGCTCTAACCTCGACAGACTGCAATCCCTCTTCTTCCCACAGTCTACACATCTAGCTTGAAGCGTTTCACTAGTCCCCCTTATCCTAGCCTCGAACATTTTCTCTAATACTTCCCTTACTACTCGAGTCAATGCCTCGGTACCAAGCTCTGGGTTATCGTTACCCAAAGTTAGTGGAATTACATTGACCCCTGACTTTTGAACAGACTCACGCCCCGAAGAAGTAGACGACTCCTCGCGATCTTGCTTACCTCCAGAATCTATATCAGTCTTGTCACTAACTTAGAATATCTACATTTTTAGAGAACGAACACAATTTAAATACAAAAATCTATATTTCTAATCTTACAGTTTCAAATTTCTACCTAGAATAGCATTGGAGTCTCAAACCATTCATTTCCGTAAAACATTCACAAAACACAATTATTCAACTTACTGTGGTAAAGTTTTTCAAAACTTTCTTTTTAAAACCACCACATGCGCACATGGATACGTAAAAACACAGGTCGAGTTTTTGCAAACCTGGTTTTGATACCACTAAATTTAACACCCTAAACCCGGTCTAGAAGTTTAGACCGAGTCCCAGATATCATATTGATCATTGAAGTGATCGTAGGTAAATTTTTACAAAGCAAGTTGTCACGTCGAATCAAAAAAATTAATCATTTAAAATTCAAACAATAAAATTACAGTTAAGTTTAACATATATAACTAGAATGAAAATGAATAAAACTTAAAACGAAACTTGTACCATAGCTTCATAAAACCTTACAGTTCAAAAACTGAACCAAAAACTAGAAATTGAAAATAGGGACTAATAACTTTACTTTTCACCAAAACTGTCTGAGACCTCCGTGTTGCTATTCCAGCGTCAGAAACCAGAAAAATACCTGAAAGAGGAAGCACTAGGGGGTGAGCTACATGAGTATAGTGCGAATTCAAATGAAAAACAATGTACTTGCAGAAAAGAACTCCAGACGACAAAACAGTAGCAAAATATACTTACAGATATACGCAAAAACAAATACAATATAGAACCAACCTCAACACACGTAACAGACACCCAGAATACAAAACATAAGTGTTGTTTAGACAAATAGAGTATAGACAAACAGATGCACATGAATGCAGTAAAATACTGAATCCCACCCATCCAGCCAAAACACCCCTCCGTCCCCCAATCACACCCCATAAGAGTTGTTTAAGCTCATCTAACCAAAACACACCACATAGGACCTCGAAGGCCCATCCAAAACCCTACACACCATATATTTGGACTAAGTCACTTAGATATTAATACGCAGTAGAGCTAGCATATATGCAGTACAGTGCAATGCGGTTATCTGTTGTACAGACATATTACAATTTAAACTGCCAAATAAGATAATAGTACGCAAAGAAAGTGGCCTTTTACTGATCTGATCGATAATAAATCATTTGCGAATGAGTTCTGATAGAACTACCAGATCAGATCAGAATCAGTCTTCCTTCTCTTCATAATCCAACCCA
Source organism: Gossypium arboreum (assembly GCF_025698485.1). NCBI lineage: Eukaryota > Viridiplantae > Streptophyta > Magnoliopsida > Malvales > Malvaceae > Gossypium > Gossypium arboreum. The sequence goes on along the minus strand of NC_069073.1, from coordinate 2,434,485 downwards.
AAACTTTACTTTATACAAGTGTATGTATGCACACAATCTCATAGAACAGTGACACATTAATAGATAGTCAAACAGAACAGATATACTCACAAACACACACCTAGTTACCCTTGCTCAGAATCAGACATCAGTCACAAACAACACATAAGCAGAATAAATGGTCACAGATATCGAGACTTGAACACCCTCACTAAAGCTTAGCCAAGGGTCGGAATACACAAACACATTTTCAGATAAAAAACACAAACACAAAAATTAGAATTTGGTGTCTTAAGACTACACGACCGAGTGCTCTGGTCGTGTGGAGATGCCTAAGCCGTGTGGGAGGTCAAACACTCGTGTAAAGAGCGGCACACTACCGTGTGGACTAGGGACATGGCCGTGGGAATGGGCCGTGTAACTCTCTGTCCAATTGTACCAAAGTAGGGTACAGGGCAGAATAGCCGTGTGAGGGTCTCATACGCCCGTATGCCCACTAGACATGGTCGTGTGTCCAAAACACACGCCCATGTGGGATCCCTAAATCCCTATATTAGCCACACGACCGTGTGGTACCAAATCACTCAAACCCTAATTTCCAAACACACACGCCTGTATGCCTAGGAGACACGGTCGTGTGGAAATCGACTAAATTTCCCAAATTGGCCATACGACCGTGTGGCACCAAATTATGCCCAGAATGCTTAATTCTTAATTCTACACAGCTGAGTGAACCGGCACACGCTCGTGTGTCCATGAAAACTCTCGCCACCAGCTTAAAAATAAAGCATTTTCGGTCAATAAATTGACCCCCAATTATAACACACTGAATTTTTAGAGATTATAGACAAAGCAAGCCTTATCTTCCCATTTATCGAAATACACAAAATGATTGTCAAACACCATATTAAAAACAACAAAATGCAAGTATATTGAAAGAGGTTTGAATCTCACACCTGATTCGTGATCTAAGACGTTTAGAATCTGACTCGTTGATGAGGAAACAATTCTCTAAAATCCATAAGCAATTTTGTTTTGAAAAAAAAAATAAAGAAGAACTTCCAAAAAAATGAAAAAGAAACCCAGAGAAAAAGAAAAGAGAAACTCCAACCCAAAATAGAAAATCAAAATCAAAATCAAAATAAATAATTATAAATATTAACTAAAACAAAACAAAATAAAACAAAAGGCTTTCCAAAAATACACAACCCAAGACTCGAACCCAGAACCTTGATGTATACTAATACTCACACAACCACCAGACCAGCAAGCCCATTCTATCACTTAAACGCACTAATAAACACAATAGCACACCCTTCTCTCTGACCCTAACCACAGAACCCAAATCTTCTAGCCCCAAAATTCAGGATGTTACATTTCAACTTTTTCGAGATATCTTTTCCTTGCATATTATTCATTCTGTTTACTCGTGATAGACAAAGGCAATGCCACTATTTATTTATCACTGCATCCATGCTCATCTTATTGTTGTATCTTGGGAGATAGCCGATTGACATTTCTCCAGCACCAGAGGAGCGGCCGAATCTATCTTAAGGAAACTGTCTAAACAAGCCTCAACTACCAGTATGATATTTCAATTTCATTTTGTTTTTTGTTTTCTAGTTATATATGTATTAATATTGTTCTTGTTCGATCTTTAAATTAATATAAAAGTTTTATATTACTATTATTTTACTAACACTTATGCAATAGATTTCATATGGTATTTTCATGTGTTATGTTTTGCCATTTACTTGCCTAATGAAATCATGATTTATTGTGTTAGTTTTCTTGAAATTATATGTTGCAGTTTTGATTTAGCTAATCAAGCAGGTTGATTCCCTCTACCTGCAAGATGGGTAAAGCTAGATACAAATGGTTCTTCTAATCCGACATCTCTATGATCTAGTTCAGGAGGACTACTTAGGGTCTGCCATGGAAGGTGGTTATTTGGTTATACAAAGAACTTACTTATCACATCATCGTTGCATACTGAGATATGGGCTATTTCCAATGGCCTCTCATTTTCTTAGAACCAAGGGTTCAAGAATTTATCCTTGAGATAGATAGTTTGTAGGTAACCCAAATACTCGAGATGAAGGACGAGGAAGATAACAGTCTTGTGCTTGTTCGTAGCATTAAGGGATTGTGTGATCAAAAGTGGGAAATTAGCATCAAACATGTACATAAAGAAGGAAATGTCACAGCAGACTACTTGCTCATTTGGGGACTAGCTCTTACTTTGATCTTTGCTTCCTTAGAGAAGCTCTTGTTGACATTATTCTATTTTAGAAATAGAAATAGTTGGTGTAATAAGAAAGTCTACATATCCAAGCTTGCTGCTTCTATGCTAAGCCACTAGCCTCCTTTTAATTACAAAAAAAACCTAATTTCTCACCTCTCTCTACTGACAATCATTAAAATATCTGAAAAACCCATTAAAAACAATATGATCTTCTCCCTTGAGTTACCGTTCATATATATATAATATTTTAATGAGCTCATAAAGATCAATACTGAAACATGTTATCTACAAATGCAAGTAGGCAGCTTAGCTACAAATGTTTTTCTAAAAATACTAGTGGTTTAACCACAATTTTTACAAACCAGTGCAATTTTTTTTTGTAATTACATTGTGTATCCATAACAAGTGGTATAGTGGCGGTTCATCCACAACCCGAAGTGATATAGTAGATGAGCTCTAGGAACTCATAAGTGAAGTGTGTAGCAGAGTTAGATAGGACCTTTCTGATAAATTGATCTTGCATTTCTATACATTAGCATGTGCATTTAGAAAATTAGTTCATGCTAGCAAATAAAAACATCCAAAATACATTATAACCACAAGAAAAAAAGAAACTCATAATAATCTCCAAAGAAATCAAAAGGAAATCTTCAATCTTGATAGAAATCTACTTCATAATCGGCTTTAATGGTGTTTTTCGAGTTGTTTTCTTGAGTATTCTATGATTGCTCACTCCTATCTTCTTGTTTTTGTCATATATAGGTCTCAGAATGCCCAAAAACCCTAAAAATCACATTTTTCTATTGTTCATAATGCAATTATTGAAATTGACCTAGCCTACCACATGGTCGTGTGGCAACCCATGTGGCTTACACGACCGTGTGAAATGGTCTAGCCTATGTGGCTTTTGTAACTCGCTTCGATTTTCAAATTTTCACTCCTTTTGCTCCCAAATGTTCTCCTAAGTATAAAAACATAAAATTAAAGGATTAGGAGCATAAATTCACCATTAACATCGAATAATCACCCAAAAATGCATTAAGAATGATGCTAAAAACATGTTACTTTTAGCACTTATCAAATATCCCAACACTTAAGCGTTTGCTTGTCCTCAAGCAAAATCCTCAACCAACAATCAAGTTAACTTCTCTCAATTTATTATTTTCACCAATAATGTCTTAAGATAATTTACAGGTAATCATGCATTGGAAATTCAAACTAAAATGACACTAAAAAATACGAGCAATCCAAGCAAAAAATCTTTAAGGCATTAAAAAATTAGGCATCTCCTCTATCTCAATAGTTACTTGAAATTCAAACTCAACAAGAAATAACATCCTTACTAAAGATTCACTCAAAACACTCAAACTGTTTAAGGTTTAAGTAATATGCACTCAATAGTTAAACGGGAAATGTCATTACCATAGGCTTACTTGAAAATCAAATCTCCACCACTATATAAATGAGATGACACACCAATCAAGAGGTCTTAACAAGGTTGTAAGGGGCTTAGGTTAAGCGTATGGAAAATGTCAGAAAAGTTGGTTAAAATCAAGAATTGAGTTGATAAGTTGTCAAACTAGAAAAAATCAATTGCTGAATTAAAAGAATTTACATCAACAAAAAATAAATAATAAAAATGCTTTTGAACACAATATGAAGCTAACGATTCAAGCTCAATCAATTTTTTCCAATTATCTTTTTTTATATATATTTTTCTTTTTTTCTTTTTGCAAAAGAAATTCAGCAAAACAAATTATGAAACATAGTCAAACAACTAACCAAGTCACATCTCGACAAAAAAGGAGTCACTGAAGAGGATAATTTTACAATATAGATATGGGTTATGGGTTAACATTGAAGGGTTAGAAGAAAAAAATGTGTTAGCTAGGATCACCGGGTTCACTAAAGGTTAATACAACAGGTAAGCTAATTAAAGGTTGGGTGGGTTAATTCCTATGTGCCTCTATCATTTCAATGTACCAAATCAATAATGTGGTCTCGACATGTATAACTGAAGCAAATTCTAGAATAACAAATCAAGTCGACATACTCACAACCAAAAAATAAAATGAGCATGAAAAAATAAATATGCTCTATAGGCTCAAAAGCTCATAAAAAATATGACTTTGATGTCAAACTTGCAATTTTAAAATTTCAAAATAATTCTTCAGTTCAAGAAGACAACCTAAAATAATAAATGTCTAAAAATAACTTATCAAGCTTGAATTTCTCGTGTCTTAAAGTATAAATCATACAATTCACAAAAAATCCACAAATTATTCCAAAACAAAATCAATACAAACTCCAAATTTAAAAAAAAAATTTAACTTCCATGATAATTGTGAGAAATTAAAAACAAACAAACAATCCAGGGATTTTATCACATAAGCATATAAATAACCTTTCCACATTTAAGATGTACATTGTCCTCAATGTACAAACAATTATAATAACAGAATAAGCACAGCATCATAAGGGAACTGAAACTGCCTTAAATATGGATGATTTCTTTAGAATGGTGAAAATTGGAATCATAGACGATTCTAAATTAAGTATATTTTCTAAGCAAACTAATAAGAAAACAGACAAAAATAAATAAGATAAAGAGATTACAAACTAGAAAAAAAATTGAAAAAATATAACAAAAAATGCATAATAAAATAAATTAAAATATATAAATCTAGAAAATAAAAAAAAAAGGTGGGCAGGAACAAAGGAACAAAAAGACAAAAAAAAAACCTTGTTTTAAAGAGGAAAAAATAAAGTACATGGCCATGTGGCTAGACCATGTGAGCCACTTGACCATGTGGAATCACCTAAATCGTGTGTGATTCAAAAATAGAGAAAAATAAGCCCAGTAACCAAACGGCCTAGGACACGCCTGTATTGAAGTAGAAAATGATTTGATTGGTGTATTGATGGTATTCAATTCCATGTAGAAATTCGCCAAAAGTGTAAGTATCTGCCAATGAATAGTGTCTATGAACAATTGGTCTAGGATAAACAAAGCAAACTATCTGATTAGAGAAGAAGAGGTAGTATTGTCTGGTGAGATCTGAAGTCTACCAATGAATTAAAGATGATTCGTTAAGGATGGTAAGTGGCGCATAGGTATATATAAGTATTATATTTATGTTTCAGGTTATGTTGTATGAATGAATTCGCCAGGAGGGACAAGCTAGAAGTACGCCAAGGAAGCGACGATTTGAAATATTATACATACAGTGGACATTTTTTAAATGATGGCGTATTGTAGGATTACACCCTATAAGACTAGTTATTTAAACAGATTGTAATAAGTTATAATAGATATGATGTATTATTTTTAAATCCATTCCTTGGTCTCTTTAAGAAATGAGATTTTTGATAAAATGATAAGCAATATGTCTCAAGTCAAGCGTACAATAAGGTTGTTTAGAAAATTTTACTAAGTGAAAATTTTACACTCGAGATTTAGACCGGATGAACCGAGTTAGATTTAGGGCGTTACAAATAACATACATAGTTATCCAAATCCAATATAATTTAATAATTATTTAAATTCTACTAAATATTACATTTAAAATGGTAAGTAGACCTTTAATAAATCTAATAGTAGAGTTTGATAAAGAAAGAGATATCTGAACAGTTATGGGTAGAAGTTCATTTGCTTAATACATTAGAAGTTCTTGTACTACACATCAATTTAGTATAATTGTGTAGGTACATATTTTTTCTTTCTACAAATACTACATTTTCTCTAAAAGAGAAGGCTTAGAAATGAGGTAGAAATTGCTATTTACCAACCCCATTTTCTTTATCTAATTAATTAATTAGTCTATTAAGAGTTAACCCTTAATTTTTCACCTGCCCTTGCTCATTGTCAATACACAATATCTATACATGCAGATATAATTAATTAGATTATTCACTAATAACCACCATAAGTTTTCAATTTCTTCCAATCCTTAATGAAGAATCAACTCCTTTATTTGATCCTGCAAAGAGCCTAGCAATTTCCAATTGAGTCTTGGCAATGATCTCAGTTCTTTTGAGGTCCATTTCTCCTCTTTTAGCCTCAGCTTCAACCCTCATTTTTTCAATTTCTTTCATTGTTTCCATCCTTGCTTGTTCTGATTTTAAAACTACTTGTGCTAGCCATTGAATGCTCTCTCCAACTTCACACTCTTCTTTCCTTCTCTTCTTCTTCTTCTTCATCATCGTTGCCATCGTCTCTATTTTCATCTTTGCTTTCTTCGATCTCGGTCTTTCTTTGTCGCTATAAAGAGCAGGGGTACTACTATCTGTCTCCATAGCTATCTTGTCCGATAAATGGCCCGATAATTTTGTTCCGGCTCCATCCTCCTGTTCAAATTGAAACAACTCGAAAACTTTAAGTAAAATCAAGTCTTGGAGAAAAAATACGAAAGAAGAATATCAATTTTTAATTTATCAAAATCTAATCACATTAAAAATATGAATGAATCATTTGGATTGAATCCAAATTCAATTATTAAACGAAACAAATGGTAAGTTTTCATAATTAAAGATGTTAAAATGGCATCTGAAAAGAACAACTTCGTACTTGATTGCAGTGTAGAAGATGTCATGGCAAAAAAAAAAAAATGGAGTTATAATCATAGGAAATGGACAATTTTAGCTTCTTCTTTCTTTCCTTTTTTCTGACTTGCAATTATTTTTCTGAAAAGGAAACTAAACTTTAGAGTTTTACTTTATTAGAACTAAACCATGGTCAAACTTTGAGTCGATATTACCTTCCTTTCTAGTACTATTTTTCTTATGAGGTTCATAGTTCGGTGAATGAATTTTTAAAATTTTGATTATCAGTTAATTCAATTGAAATTGAGTAATTAATCAAATTAATCAATTAATCGAAATAAATAATATATATTATATATAATTATTAACTTTCAAAATTTTTGTAGTGTATCTAATATCTTATTTATTATTTTCACATTCATTTAAAGTTTTTGACTTATTAAAAAATGAACTTTAGCAGTATATTTTTATATGTTTTATACTTATTTTAGTCAAAAGACACAAAACATATACAATTCGATTAATCGACCGAATTAACGAAATATTTCAGTTCAATTAATGTATTTGAAAAAAACTTCAATTAGATTAACGGTTCAAGATTTTTACATTTTGAATAATTCCGTTAATAGTAGTTCAGTTTGGGTATTAACCCACCCAAGCATTTCAACACCCTAAATTTTCTTTATTATATGCTTTCAGAATTAGCTTACACTAATCTTCTAATTAATTAGTTTCTAAAATTATATATTTGATGCAATTAGGTATACAATTTAATATCCCATTAGTGAGCAAGATGATCAAACATTATTAATTGAATAAACAAAATGATGACAAATTATTAAAAGTAATATTTGGTAAATTTTAATTTTAAAATTTTCAATGATGTATTATTATGATTGTACATAAAATTATACATCATCAATTCAACAAACATATATACAACATGTTAGTTTAGGCCTTTGAATTTATAAAAATTAAAACTAATATGAAAATAAAGGTGAGGGTTGAAATCTTAAATTCAAGTCATAGGCTAATAGATATATATATATTCGAACTGACCTTGGGGATCCTATCAATACCATTGGAACCGTGTGAATTTTGCGTAGTTCCAGGAAGCTGAGGAGCCAAATGTGGTGGTGGTGGTGGTGGTGGATGCTGTTGCTGCTGTTGTAGCACAACCATCATGGAGGGCTCTGGTAAAGTCATCAAAGGAGGGTTAGTGGAAATTGGAGTAGCAGCTTGAGGAACCGCTGACGGTTGCAGCTGTGGTGGCAGTAACGGAGGAGGAGGAGGGGCAGTACTGCCACGAAGTAAAAGGTCAAGGCGTGGATACAAAGGCCAAGAAGATCCATCCGCCGTGGCGGACTCCGATCGATACCTTTTCTTCATTGACTCAATCTTGTTCTTGCACTGAGTTTGAGTCTTTGGCGACTTGGTACAATTAGCTCGAGCTGAAACATAGCGAGCCACATCTTCCCAATCATGACCCTTTAGTTTGGCTCTATTTCTAAGCACCCATTTGTTTTCGTAAGCCTCAAGCAAGCTTGAAACAGCTCCTTCACTCCATTCATCACGTTTCAGCCTATCTCCGCCACCAGCCGCAGCGGTGTTTCCAGGGTGTTTTTTAGGGGAGGAGTCTTCTTTAGTGATGGAGATGTTATTATTTGAGAGGAGAGATGGGTTTTCTTGGTTAGTTTCTTTTTCCATCTCTCCCCATGCTAAGCAAAAAACAAACTCTTTGGTTATAGTTTAGCTGTTAACATTATGTATTCACACCCATCAAAGAAGTTGAAGCTCAAAAGAAAGGCTCAGTGGGGGGTTGTAAAGAGAGAAATGAATGAACCACTAGCATTTGAGAAAAAAAGGTAGGGCTTGGACTAGTGGCCAACCAAAGGGAGAGCTGAGAAAGAGAGCCACTAGCATTAGAGAGGGGGGGGGTAGGGAATAGGGAAAGCAAAGGGTTGGGGTTAGGGTTAGTGGGCAACCAAGATAAGTGGTTGCTTTGTCAAATGAGTTGATGATAGTAACTCCTCCTTTAGTTTTTCTTTAAGAAAGAGTGTGTGGGGTGTGTGTTATCTTACATGCAGGTATATTTGGTAATTTAAGGCTCTTGAAGGAATAGGATACCAAAAAGATATTAAAATATGATATAAGATATGCACCAACATCCAAAATTCATATAATATGAAATGTTATTTTGTTATACAAATACAACCTTTTAAGCAAAAATATAACCCCGCAAAAAAAAAAAGAGAAAAATATATAGAAATGGTCATATCTACTTGTTGATGTTGTATTGGTTTAATTGCTGTGGTTGGGTTATTTTGGCTGTTAGCGTCGATATGAAGCCAACCAAGAAATCCACTCCACTGGCCTATTAGAGAATAGAGAAAGGGGCGGTGATAGTGGTGGAGGTGGTGGGTCACTCACATGGTTCTGTCACCCACTCTATTCCATATCTCTTGATTTATATCCGATAAATGATATAATCATATAATACAATAATATATACTTAAAATCTTTCAAAACTTTATGTAAAAATTATTGACAAATAATCAACCAGTTACTTTTTATGTTTTATGTGTATTTTACAATCTATAAAGATTAATTCTTTTGAGAATTTATAGTTGTCTCTTTCTACAATATTATTTTCAATGTTTAAACTCGTTAAGCCCTTGATTAGCACTCAAAAAATCAGAATTTAAACTCCGTTATTGTCATTAGCACTCAAGAAATCAAAATTTAAATTCCGTTATTGTCATACTCTTTCCTCAATTAATAATATGTATTTTAAAAATTATAACAAATCATTTATAATATATATAAAAATAGGGTTTGAAAAAATTGATAAAAAATCCCTTAGTTTTCCATTTTATTATTGAATTGACATATTAAAATATTAAATTACTTAAGTTATAATCATTGTTCTTATCAATTATCATTGATTAAATAATTACTATTTATTTATAACTTAATTTATATTTAATAGTTAACAAATGTTAACGTGAAATATTAGGATAATAATTATAGTTAAAAGAATATTGAAGTAAAGCTAAATTTATAATTTAATAATTTAGATTTAATAATTAAATTTAATTGATAGTTCAATTTTAAAAAATAGGTTTATGTAAATTTGAGTTTGAATTTAATAGAATTCTAAATATAAAAAAGATAGAAAAATTATATACAAATATTACTTAATTGATATTAGAATTATATATCAATTAAAAATTAAGTTTAATTCTATAAATATCATCTAATACTTAGGCATATTTAATCAAGTAGCAACAAAGAACATTTATCAATAAAAAGAAAGGGAGATTGTTAGCAATAATAAGTATTAGAGTTGTGTGACCCGAATTCTTATTAAAGAAAATACGGTGGCAAAACAGGAGATTTGTGTAAGGCTTAACGTCTAGGGCCGAAACTCCTTTTGTATCATTGATTAGAATAAAATTTTTCAACCTTTAAATAGATATAGTCGAAACTCTACTTTTATCATTCAGTTTTCAACATTAGTAAATTTCTCCTTCTCTACTTATAAATTTTTTTTCCGAAAGGGTTTCCATGCAAAATATGTGTTTTATTTTTCCTTTCTTTTTGCTTTGTGATCGTTCTATATTGTCATTATCGACGTTAGTTTTAACAATAATACAGAAATATCTCAAAAAGAATGGAGTATTAAAACAGTGGTTCTTCAAAAAAGCAATATTAAATCATATATGAACGACACTGAAAAGAGATAGAATATTATTTTTAATTGGTTATGAGGTAATAGTTTAATTTGCAACATATCAATTTTTTTATAGTTTTTACAAATGCTTTAATAACAATTAAAAATTCTTTTTATTAGCAGTATATTTGAATTATTAAAATATTTTTATATATGTTAATTATATTAATTATTATTTTTAATAATGTTACTTTTTATTAATTATATGAAGTAAAACTATATTATATATTAATATGTTAAATTACTTAATTATAATTTAATTTTTATTATAATATTTGAATCGTTAAATAAGTTAATTATTTTAATTATATTTAATAATTAGAATAAAAATATTATTTTACAATAATTAAAAATATAGGAATGAAAAATTAAACGTATAAATAATTCTGCTATTATCAAAATTTTTTACTTGAGGTTTGTTTTTATTTCTCCACCATTCAATAGCAGATATGCTTTGGTCATCATGGGGAAATATTTGGCCGTCCCCCACCCTTTTAGGCCCCTCCTTTTAGTGTTCCTTTTGAGCATTGCTTTTCTTTTTTCCTTTTTGTGCCTTTTGCAATACCTTTAGTGGATTCATTTACTGTTAGAGTATAGCATATAAGACTAGAGTTAGGATATAATGACATTTTTTTAAGGCAATTGGTTTGTGGTGACTATGGTTGTATTGGGCATATTTGATTATGGTTGGATTCCCATTTAGAATGTGACACAAGTTGCTTCTATTGCATTCTTCCTTTTGGTCAATTGTTAATACAACTCCTCTCGTTTGGAATTGGTCCTTATATTCTTATCTTCAAAACCTTATAAACTATATGCAAATAAAATTCTTAAACATATTGTTATAATTGAATTGTTAGGTGAGTTATTATCTAAGTTACAATTAAAGAAACAACTAAAAATTGAAAACGTAAATAAAAAACATAATTGATTTGGTTATATAGCTCGGACGCAATCCTACATCCACACGGCCTCATTCAAAGAGTAATACACTATAATTTTGATAATTCAAGAGATGGTTTAAAATTAACTTGAATCACCCTAGTTGCAACCTCACAACCATACAATTATTAAGATTCCAATTCTCCTACTAAATTTCCCCCATAAAACCTTAGTTGTAAACTTCTAAAATAGTTTGTTTACAACATAATTTGCACTCATATAAGTTCCTCAATTGAACAAGTTCTTTTTCTCTCTAAACTCGTATAAAACCTTTAAAAAAGACTTCAATAAATAGACTTTTTTTTTATAATAACAATAAATAGACATTTTAGTCTTTACATGTAATATTCTTAAAACCCTTAGTCGTAAGTAATGTTATTGTTGGAATATATGTGTTAGAATTTTTAGAGTAAATAAAATGTGATTTATCAGTGTTAGTAGAGAAGGAAGTTGGATACCGGAGAACGTTGAAAAGAATGATGTGTTGATAGAAATTAATCTGGATATAGACTAAATCTTAAGATTATGAAAAGTGTTGAGTTCAAAGTGTGAAATTAAATGTATAAAATGATTAAAATGAATTGGAGGAAAAAGTGGAAGGGCTAGAAGTGAAATATTACCAAAAGTGTATAGTGACACCAAGGAGGGATTATAGAAATAGAAAATTTTAAGGGGTAAAATGGCAATTTCAAAATGGATAAAATTGAATTAAAATTTAAAAATTAGGTGAAGTGTTGTCATGAATTTTAGCCATTGATTAAAAATATTAAAGTTAGATTTTGTATTATATTATAATATTTTATTCATTAAATAAATTAGATATTTTAATGGAATTACGGACACCATTTGAAGAAAGGAAAAGTTTCCATTTTCTTTCAAGTTCATCCCTTTTCACCATAGCTATTGAACCTTAGCCAAAAACTATCAAATGTCCATAAAAATACTTAGTGAAATCAAGTTTCCAATAAGTTAGCAAGGTGATTTTCAAGTGAAGAGGTTGTATTTTCATGTTAGAACAAAGAGAAAATCAAGATAAGATGAAATAATAAGGTGACAAGGTGAGAAGTTTAAGTTAAAGTTATCATATTTATTTCAATTAGAAGTATATGAATGTAACACCCCAAACTCGGCCTAGATATTATGGTCAGATCTGGAGATGTTACTGCAGCACATTTGAAAACCCAGAATACGTTTTATTGAAAAGATGTCGTTAGCTCTTGTTATGCTAAAATCCAATTATTAGAAAATATTTATTTCTTAACCAATTTGGCAAAACCATTGATTAATTGTAGTTTTAAAACAACTAGGTTTACAGCGAAGTTCTTATTCCAATTCAATTTTGAAAAAAAATGATTTGTTGTTAGAAAACCACGATTTTGCAAATTCGGTGTGAATCATAAGAAATGCATTAAAGTATTTAAAAGTGGAAAGCAAAACAACAAAATAATATCCAAACTTAAAAACAGTCCAAAACAGTCCAAAAATAGAGTAAACCAAACTAAAATGACATATTTAACAGGAAATGGTCTAATCGAGCTCTCATTGCATCGACCTGCCTAAGTCTGTAGATTACCTGAAAGTAATAAACAAACAAAGAGAGCTTCAAAGCTCAGTGTGTAACATATCATAAGGTTAACATAATTCATTTTAGACATGCTTTTAGATTTCAATCAAACATATCTCAAAAGTAGAAACAGTGCTAGAACATGGCAGATGCATATTTACAATCCTACCCCTATCTGCTACACACCATCTCCAAATATCCCAACACACCAAATAGGATACTAAGTACCCTTCCAGCCCTACACACCACTTAGTGTCAGTATGATATTTTTCAGAATACTTGCAGCTTAGCTGCCAAATCAATAGGCGATTTATCTCCATTTACAGATATACATGTGGTTGTACCACCAGATATGACAAATAATTAAACTGCTCACACTTCCTCCATATTACAAATCTCACACAATGCACATACAAAATTATTAGATATCAGAAATACATGTCATACATATTCACATATCAGATATAGATTATGCTAGCAATAACAAATTATACATATCATATTTAGAGCATACTGAGTGTATAATATAATAATCATGCATACTTAGATTGTACTTAACACATCAGATATCATGATTTATAAGTTAATTTGTATCATACAAACCCTATGGAAGACTTACATTCTACTCATATGACGAATACAGCCCTAGGGGAAATTTTTAGATTTTGGGCCCACATGGCCTCACACATGCCCGTGTGTCTCACATGGTCTAGCACATGGCTTGTCACATGGTCGTGTGTCATGTACGACTTGCCATATAGTCGTGTGGCTTTGATAGTTCAAATTTTTTTTACTTTTGTCGTTCGTTGTTTTCTCAAGTTTCTGTTACACACCTAGTTCGTTTTTGATACGAAATTACTCACAAGAATTCTAAAACCTAAAACACGTCAAATAAATGCCAATTGAGATGATTTATCAAACTAGATTCACAAAAATTAAACATTAATCAAATCTATTTTCAACAATCAATAGCCCCCAAATAATAATAATCACTTACCCTTGAACATAAACAACAACCACCCGATACTTAAATTGCTAGAGGGTCGCCTACTTCCTCTTGTTCTTCTCCTAAAAGTGCATTAAAATCATTAAAACTACCCAATAACAACTTAACCCCAATGCCCAAAACAAATATAACAAACCCATATAATAAAGAACGAATACCCTTCACCCTTAAGATTTGCAGCCAACAGAAGAATGATTAATGCCTCAAATATAAACAATAGTAAGAATGAAGAACGAAAGTACAACAAGAAATGTAAGAGAGAAAAAAATTGAAAGGAAGCCAAAGAAGAAGGAATAACTAATTGCAATAGTAGGGAAACAAAAAAATGGCAACGTGAAACAGAAATGGGAAAAATATTACCATTTTGCTCATGTAGGGATTTAAACATAAGACCAGATAAAGCTAACACCTTACCACTAAATAAACAAGCTCATTCTAATACAAATTGACCGAAAATAATATTTATGCCCAACGAACAAAGATAGACTTAAGAACAAAAATAACTGAATTTTTCCAAAAGAGATATTTAAACCCATAACCTCAAGCACACATCCAAAGCACTTAACCACTAAATCAAACACTCAATCATAGCAAAATTTAACAAATCAGAAATTTAAATTTTGGGGGCATTACAATGAAAGTGATGGTAGATATGTGTATTTATATGTATACTTTGTGTTCTTGATATGTTAAAGAAGAATCGGATAAGGAAATTGATCACAAGATGTTGAAAAAATAAAAAAAATAGTTAAGAAGTGAAGGGAAGCATATTCAAGCAAGAAACAAGTCTTAAAAGAATTCATATTATCATGTAAGGAAATCTAATTAGGAAATATGTTAATATTTAACTATGTTAATTATGAATTAAATGAGTTTATATGTATTCATGAAAGAATGATAATTTACTGTTATGTATGTAAAGTAATCAGGAAAAGTAATAAATTAATAAATTGATAAAAGTAATTTAAGTATTTATGATCGTAATTTTGTCATGACTCGATTTATAGTGGTGTCAAAAATGTGGTTTTAGGATCTAATTTTCGTAAATCAGGTCTGTAAATATAAAATAAGAATATTTATGTAGTTATTATAAAAATATAATAAAGGTCAGTCTAGTAATTTAGTCGAAAAGTAGTTAATTAAAGATTAGGGACTAAATTATAAAAATCCAATCGCTATAGAATTTTAATTAAGAAAATGTTTGAGGACCTAGATAGCATTATCCAAAGGACCAAAATGGTTATTAAACCATTTCTCTTTAAATGTTAGTGGATAATGATGATGATGGTCATTTAAATTAAGCTAATTAAGATTAAAGAATAAAAATAAGTTTAATTAAGTTATAAACATGATTAATTAACAATTAACTTAATCTTAATTATAGTATATATATTAAACTAAGTGGGAAAATATGAGAACATCATCATCTTCCCCATTTCTTCACCGTCCACCATTATTAAAGAAAGGAAGAAACTTCCAACTTTATTAAACTTTCGGCCGACAATTCAAGTAAGTCTTTAAACTATTTTTCTTTGATTTTTATGGGAATTTAATAATGGGAGCTTGATTTAGCTAGCCCATTTATCAATTTGTTTAATTTTCAATCTTTTAGCAAGCTACCATTGTGGAGAAATTGATAAATTAGGCTTGAAATTTATAGTTAATAAGTTTAGATCATGATAAGAACTAAATTGTAAAGCTAATTAAGCTTGTTAGATAACTTTATAATATTATGGACTAAATTGAATAAATGGAAAATACGTCATAAAATTAGGATATGAATAGAAAGTATAGGGTCTCTAATGAAAGAATGTAAAGTCAGACTTTGATCTGATGCTAGATATCGAAAAGTATGCATATCCCGAGTATAGGGACTAAATTGAATAAGATAAAAATTATGTTTGGCTTTGTATTTGAATGTTAGTTAGATGTAAACTAATATTGTTTGTATTATTGAATTACTGAACGTAGCTAAAGACGACATCGGTTCGTCTCGAGAGAAAGGAAAAACGAGAGTCGTTAACGAGTGACGAGAGACATTCAGTTTGTATTTTTATAATTCGAGATCATTATATATATGCATATGCATGTTAACTGCATGAGTAGATATCAAAGTAAACTTATATTTTCGTATGGATTGATTCGTATTAAATGATATTGAATATCAAGAATTTGGATTGAATTGAAAATAGTGGAAACAAGCATATTATAACTTGTTAAATGATTTATAATATGGTTGATGATGGAAATCGATATAGAATTATGATATTGAATATGGAATGATATGTAATTGGATATTGGATACTCTACTAACTGTCTAGAATAGAGTCGAGTTTAGTTGGCATGCCATAGGATCATCAGAAAAGTGAAAACCATTGTTGTCGGGCCACCGAGGATGGTAGAATTTATAGATAGTGAAAGTCATTATTTTCGGGGCACCTGGGATAGTAGAATAAGCAGTTGGTAAAAGCCATCATTGTTGAGCTATTTAGGATGGTAGAACATTCGAATTCTAAAAGTTATTATTGTCGAGCAACTTCAGATAACAAAATAAGGTAAGAATCATGAAATTTTGATATGGTCAATTGGTATGAATTGTAATGGAAATGAACTTATTTTTTATGGCTAAATTTTAGCATGGCATATTTATATTGAGATGATGATTCCAATATAATATGATTGGTATGAATGTATATACATGTTATGTGTAATAGTCCAAATTTGACCGGGCTTTAAAAAGGCAAAACAAAAAATAAATGAATAAATATTTATTTTAAAAGTCCATTCAAAAAGTTCGTGTACAAAGCCCAATGAACCTATGCCCCATAAACCCATTACATTACAAACCCAAATACCAACACTACCCGGTAGACCCAAACCCCACATCAAACCCAAGTCCTAAAACACTACTGGCCCAAAATAGCCCAGACCCGTTATACACACACCCAAACAAACCGGTTACACCCTACCTAGCCCAAAACTAAACCAAACCCAAATAACAGAGGCCCAAAACTTAAAATTATCAGCTAAGGTTTCCAACCCTAGCTCTTTCTCATCGCGCTGTAAATAGAAGATTCCAGAAGCCATCCCAACAGACGCGTTTGCTCACGTGATCCTCCATCAGCGTTGGGACTCTACCTTCGTAATCAGCGTGCAAATCCACACCAGCACATTCGCTGCCAGATTCTTCGTTGATACCTACAAAAGAAGGAAAGAACCACAGCAGCAAACAAGACAAATACGGAAGGAAAGATTTCTTTCCAAAAATATGTAATAACAATAGTGGCTATAAAGCCCGAATGCTTTCATTGTACAAGGGACCGGATTTTTGATAGAATAGAAATATACTTACATATATTCATTCAGAGAAATACAAACAGTTTCTAAAAAAGGTGATTTAATCGTGTATCTTGTTCTTTATTTTTGAACGCATATATATGAATTGTTTTAGCAAAAAAACTGTTGATGTTTAAGAGGAAAAGAGATTACCTGGGTTTTGCTTGAGAGGATGAAGGTTTTAACCTTCAGATCATCGCAAAACAACGGCACGTGAAGCGCGTGCGCGAATGCAACCCGGTGGTCGAAGGCCAGAGCCGGGGTCTCTCTTCCCCTCTGCAGAGTGTTTTAAGTTTTTTTTTAAGACCAGTGTAAAAAATGATTTTAAAGCTTTAAATGTGATTTGTACAGCATAAATGAAACGGCACCGTTTTGGCTTAATCCAATAAGTATAAAATGACGTCGTTTCTAGGCACAGGATCCGCGTGTTGACCCGATTACCCGGGGAGGATCCGCGTGTTTTTGAGGATTGAGTTAATTACTAAATCGGTCCTTCCACTTTTCTTTGTGTTTATAATTACGCTTTATTTTATTTATGATTTGGCCCTATTATTTTGTTTTAGTTTTAATTCAGTCCCTGCAATAGCTGTTTTAAGACCCGGATTAAAACGCTGCCGTTTTGGGAATAGGGCGATTTTCCCAATGAGTCCCTTTCGATTTACGCGTGTTTTAATTAGGACCTTAATTCAGCTTTATTTTTTTTAAATTCGCCCCTGTAATTTTATTGAACTTCAAATCTAACCCTATATATATTTATTTCTATTATTATATATAAATTTTTGATATTGTTATTTGTTTCATTTTTTAACCTTATTTTTATATTATATATTATAATTATTTTATTATATATTATTTATATTATTATTATCTATTGTATATTGTTTTCATAAATTATTATTATTTTACATTATTACTTATATATTATTATTATGTTTTTACTTGTATTATATATTTATTAATTATTTATATATATTATGTATTGTTTTTTTGCATAAATACTTTCATATTATATTGTAATTATTTTATATTATTATGTCATTTCTTATACTATTATTTTTATCTATATGTTATTATCATTAAAAGTTTTAACTTGTATTATACACTTATTTTTATTTATATGTTAATAATTATTTTCTTATATTCTATTATTACATATTTTGAAGATATTATAACATTATAATTTGTATAATACATATATTTCATCATTAATTACTTATTTCATATTATTCTAAACTTATATTTATATATATTATAAAATTATTTTATTATTTTATTATTTTATAAATTCTTTCACATATTTGATATTTTATACATTATTTTTCTAAACCATTATATTTTATATTTTTATATAATTATTATTCTTATAAATATATTTTTATTAATATATTATATTATTAAATATCACATTTTTTATCAATCGTTTTTATTATACATATATTTTTTAAAAAAACTTATGTTTTTATTATTATACAATATTTGCTTTTACTTTAGAATTAATGTATTATTGCTATGTTATGTATTTTATATGTTATGTAATATCTTAGACTTTTTAATTTATTTTCAAATGCATTTATATATATATGTGTGTGTGTGTGTGTGTGTGTAAAATTGTATATCATGCATCATTTATATGATTAAATATATGTTGAATTATATGTTTAGGATTTTACCTTTTCTTCTTAAATATGTATCGCGTTTTATGTATATTTTTCTTATTTAAAAATTGTCATGTTTTATTTCTTATATATGTTGGTTAGTGTATGATATTTATCTTGTTATGCTTTTACTTACCTATTATTATAACACGTTATCTCGTATGTTATGTTAATATGCTCCTTCATGTATCGGTTTTGAAAACGAGACTTCAAAGTTTTCAAAAATAAAAAGGCAATGCTTGGTGTTTGGAAGCTTCGAGAAGAGTAGTGCCCTAACTTATTGGGTTGCAATTTTTTCTCGTTGAGTCGGAATAGTCAAGTACCCTTCTAAGTTTTTTAAGATTTTCAAAATACGAGCAACTGTCTTGGAATTTCAAAGCGTTGTGTCCTAACTTACTGGATGTGGCATTTTGTCGTTTCAAGATAGGGATTTCCAAAAAGGCTAACTTAGTGTCAATATTTTGATACAAGTGAACCCCAATTTTCAAAATCAAAATATTTTAAAAGAGGATTGCATCTAAAAATTTTTAAATTTCTGACCTTTAAGACATTTGATAATTAATTAGGTACCAATTTTTGGGCGTTACGAGGGTGCTAATCCTTCCTCGTACGTAACCGACTCCCGAACCTGTTCTTTTTATTCTGTAGACCAAAACCAATGATTTTAAAACAAAATGTTTTAAAGGTGATCCAATCACACCTAAAAGGATTGGTGGCGACTCCCGTTTTCGTTTTTAAAGTCGATTCTCATTTTCAAAAACCCGATTTAAAAATGGTCTCGACATTATGAAAAGGTTGAAACTTGAATTATGCTTTGATTCCATTCGTATTATGTTAATGTTTTCATTTTTATGACTTGAATTATGAAAGTACCACTGAGCTTTATCGCTCATAAAATGGTTTGTTTATTTCACGCGCAGGTATTAAGGAATCTCAAAGTCTCGAGGAGTGATTCAACATCCAAACTGCAGCTCTTGACTCAGCAAAGTTTGTATACTTCCTTCGCATTTTGAAATATGGCATGTAGCTAAGGTTGAGTCGGTTTGTAGTGTGAATGGTCATGTTAAGACTTAGAATGGTAAATGTGGATTTGAACTTAACTATAAGATTGTAAAGGTATCTCTATAGTTAATATGATGTTAAAGAAGTATGTTATGTAAACTGTAACGACCAAGTTTCTAGTGGTGTCAGAAACTATGATTTTGGGACCTCGTTTTCGTAAATCAAGTCCATAAATATTAAATAGAGATATTTACGGAGTTAATATATTTATGAATTAAAATATTGTTAAGTAATTTAGCCGAAATTGTTGTTAATTAAGGTCTAAAGACTAAATTGTAAAGTCCAATCGCTATAGATTCTTAATTAGGAAATGGCTTAAGGACTTAAATTGCATTTAACCAAAGGTCCAAAATAGCAATTAGACCATGCACAAATAAGAGATAGTTAAGGGTAATGAATCATGTTGATTAATTAATGTAATTAATCTTTAATCTAAGTATATATAAGTAAAATAAGTGGAAAGAGAGATGAAATACCATCTTCTCCAACCGACCAAGCAAAGAAAAAAGAAATGAGGATGCCATTATTAAGGATTTCAAGCTTTTGACCTTTAAATCAAGTAAGTCCTTAGCCTTTTTTTTCTTTCTTTTTTTTTCTCATGGAAATTGATACATGAGAGCTTGATTTAGCTAGCCCGTGTACTAATTTGTAAAATTTTTAAAGTTTTATAACGTTACCATTGTTGAGAATTAGATGAAATTGGTATCAAATTGTTAGAAATTAAGCTTAGATTAAGAAAAGGACTAAATTGTAAAGCTTAATTGTTGATTTTGTACATTAGGACCAAATTGAATAGATTGAAAAAATATCATGAAATTTTGGTAGGACTCGAAAGCAGGAGGTCCCTAATGAATATATGTCAAATTAGATTTCAACCCAAAGCTCTAGATCGAAAGTTATGCTTGTCTCGGGTTTAGAGACTAAATTGAATAAATTGCGAAATATAATTGCCTTTGTAATTGAATGTCATTTGGATGGAATTTAATATTGTATTATTGTTGAATTATTATTCGTAGCTAAAGGCATTGATGAGCCATTGAGAGGGAAAGAAAAAGGCAAAAGCTGACAACGAGTGACGTGAGCTTTCGGTTTGTATTTCTATTATTTAGGATCAATTTAATTGTTGTATATTTATGATTTTTTGCATAGTATGACATTGAGGTGAGCTGTCAATGGTTATTTGAACTGAATTGTTATGATAGAGATTGAATACCGAGACATGGGCTAAATTGAATAGAATAGAAAGCTGTATGACTTACTTGATATGTTATGATTGGTATGAAATCTGTTCAAACATGTTATAAATGTTATGTAATTGTGAAATGTTGGTGAATAAAGAATATTGGTGTAACACACTATACCCAACCCAGTCGTCTGGTCCGAGCTAAAATGTGTCACATTC
Source organism: Gossypium arboreum (assembly GCF_025698485.1). NCBI lineage: Eukaryota > Viridiplantae > Streptophyta > Magnoliopsida > Malvales > Malvaceae > Gossypium > Gossypium arboreum. Next base: position 2,413,019 of record NC_069073.1, on the reverse strand, counting down.
GTTGTAGGAACAACTACGATCAAATTATATTCGTTATATTAATATAAGTATATGATACGACATATAATCATCATCGGGTCTTATATGAGCTTACAAAAGCTCTAATGCTAACCCAAGATCGAGATATGATAAAATTGTAATGTTGACAAAACTTTAGGTTGGTGTCCTGACATAGGGAGTTCCTCGTCGTGACATGACATGCTATTTTAGCCTCGTCATAGCAACCAAGTTCGGCATCATAGCATGGGATGATAGCTTGATCACATTGCGATGAAACTCGTACAACGTCGCGACGTCATTTATTGTTTCTACAATTTCTAATGAACTTCAAGTTGCAATTTCTCATTTAACCACTATGCACATTCATCCCAATAATCAGCTAACCTATACAATACTTAAACAACAATTACATGAACTACATCACCTTATTCAACCATGAACTAATGTCATAACACCGATAAGTTGATTATCCAACATAATTCGCTTAAGTTCTAAACATACATACCCATTCACCAAAACTAATCACATTTACTACAATTAATACATACCAAACCATTTGATTAAATCATTCATAATTTGCATCCAATTGACTAATTCCATATATCAAACTTTTACTCAAAATTTCACATAGGTAAAATATTATGCCAAAAGTGACTCAACTAGGTACATGTCACACTATTAACAAAACGAAAATATACAAACTTTTTTTAGTTGAGGATCGATTGCTGGATGCTGGATCAACTTCTCAAACTATCGAATAACTTTTATATCTACACATGGAGAAAAAAATCGTACGTTGAGCAAATAAGCTCAGTAGTAATTCTATAATTCAAGATAATATAAACAAAGTTTAAATATGTACATACATTCAATTCAATTTTCAAACTACTTTCATTTCATTCATACCGAAACACTTTCATTTTCATAATGACAAGTACATAACCAATTTTACATACTAATTTATTAGATATGCATGCAAGTTTACCAATTCTCCACAATTTCATATACCATTGAATTCATTTCAAATACCATTTCTAATTACATACATTTTCATTTTTTTTCATTCTTAACATATACACATACATATGTCTCATTTCATACTACATATAATTCATTCTCGAGCCTATTAGCTTATCAATACATGATCGGCCTCTCAAGGCTCGTTTTAGTCATTTTGCATATTGCCACATATTACAATTCAATTTCATTGATCAATTTACAGATCATTTATCATTTCTCATGTTTATAACCCTATTAATCAAACACAGGCTCATAATGTATGCACGAATCCATCACCTCGGATTGCCCAGAAATGATGACTCTATGTATAAAATATACCACCACAAGTTGCCCAACGATGATGGTTTTAATAAGTAATCTGACCCTATGACATGTCAACTATATTCGACTTGGTCTAGCTAATAGGGTAACCAAATTTTTTATTCATTATAAACATCATTCAAGTTATGTTTAATCATGTCCAAATAATCAATCAATTCATCAAATCATCATATAGATAACTTATATCAACTCAATCCCATACCAATTATCACATATCAATAAATTCATACAACTTTATATTCTATTCAATTTAGTCCTTGTCTCGATATTTAATCTAAACCATAGTACTTCAATTAATTAATCCGATAATGAATCACCTCGGTAGTATATGATGCATATAAAATTAATATGCATTAATTAAATTGGTCCGAAATCATAGAACTGCAAACCGAAGTTTCGAGTTATTTGTTGTTGAGTTTCAATTTTCCTTTCTCTCTCGGCAGTTTTATGTCAATGTTAGCTAAATAAAATCATAAAACATTTAACATTACCAATTTCCATTCAAATCAAGACCAATCACAATATCAAGCATATTTTACAATCTATTCAATTTAGTCCCTAAAACCAGGACAAACATAACTTTCAATTAAAATATTTGAACTGAAATCTGATTTCACAATTACTTATTAGGGACCTCTTATTTTTTATTCCTACAAAAATTTCACGTCAATTTTACATTTTATTCAATTTGGTCCGTGATGTACGAAACTAACAATTAAACTTTACAATTTAATCATTTTCTTAATCTAAGCTTAATTTCTATCAATTTAACACCTAATTCTTCAAAAAATAAAAAATGGAAACATTCTAAAACTTCAAAAATTTTACAATTTGATACATGGGCTAGCTAAATCAAGCTCCAATAACCTCAAATCTATAAAAATTATAATAAAATAACTTAATTGCACTTACCAATTATGGTCGAATGTTTCAAAGCTTCAACTAGGTTTTTCTTTCTGTTTCCTATGGTGGATTAGTGAAGAAGATGATGATATTCATCTTTTCTCACTTTCTTTAATATATATACTTTAATTAAGCATAATTAATCTTGTTTTATTTAACTTAATTAAGCTTAAATCACATTAATCTTAATGTTAATCAATCTAAGTGGATTATCACATCATCATATACCAACTATATAAAATCTACGGTTTAATTAGCATTTTGAACCGTTGGTTAATTTCTATTTAAGTTCCTAAGCCATTTCTTAATTAAAAATATATAAAGATTTGAATTTACAATTTAGTCCCTAGGCACTAATGAATCACAATTTTTGCTAAATTAACTATCCAAATTTCAGTCTATCTATTACAAACTTGAATTATAGAAATGAGGTCCCGGAACCGTAATTTTTTATGCCACTGGAAATTAGGTCGTTACAACTGGAATGTAAATTGAACTATATATAATGAATCAGAAATTGGTTATCTTATTAGATGTTCGAACCGAGTCAGATATAGTTGGCATGCCATAGGGTCAAATTATTGATTGAAAATTATTATTGTCGGCCAACCTGCGATGGTAGATTGTACATATAGAGTCACCGTTACTGGGCAACCCGGGGTGACAGAATAATCAGATTTAGAAAACCATCATTATCGGGCAACTCGAGGTGGTAGTATATAATTGTATAGTGTTATCATTGCTGGGCAACTAGGGTAACGGATCCACATATCTGTTCTGAGTCTGTGTATGGTTAATGGGGTTATAAATAAATGAATTGGACAATTTGAAAACGAGCCTTGTGGGCTGAATGAATAAAAGAGCTAATAAGCTCAAAATTATTTAAAATAGATAAAACAAAATTGAGTAGTTATGTATATGATTATTGAATGTATGTGGTTAAGTATATGCTTAAAAATGTGGTTTGTATATGAATAAATACTAAACAACAAATATTGATATGAATTGACTATGTAATAGATAGATTGGATAAGAAATGGCATGATATGTATGAGAAATATCGTAGTGGAAGCTTTTGACATGAAATTTGTATGTGAATTGATTTCAAGTTAAGTTGAATTAGATGTATGCATTAGCTTATACTTGTTTAAATTGACTTGAATCATGAAAATACAACTGAGTGTATTTGCTTAGCGTACGACTTGTTTTCTCTGTGTACGGGTATAGTAGATTCCCGATAGTTCAAGCAGTTGATCTAGCATCCAGCAAGCGATCCCTGACTCAACAAAGTTTGTATAATCCCATTTTTGTTTTAAGTGTGGCATGTACATAACTAGAGTTAGTTTTGGTATAATAATATATTTTTGGTGAAGATTTGAACTAGAAGTTTATATATATATAGAAAGAGAGAGAGAATTGGTCATATGAATGTAGTATGCAATTAATTTAATGTATGGTTGAAATGTATAAAATGTTGATGTGTTCATAGCTTAAATGATTAAGCATATATGTTAAAGATTTGAATGAATTGTACTAGGTAATGTGGCATTGGTACACCATTGAACAGGGTGGTTAAGTTCATGTTTGAATAAAAATGAGTGTATATTTTGGCAAAATATGTGTTGTAGTTGTGTATTTGGGATGATTTAATGCTTGCAAGTTGTTGTCAATTTGGTATCCTCAGAAATAGTATGTTACATCGCGACGTCGAGCTTTAATCAGTGTGACAAGATCAGGTCACCATGCCACGGCGCTACATTGAGCATTGGTCATTGCAACAAGGAGTCAATTCAATATGTTTTGTCGCGACGAGGAACCCTCAACATCGCAACATCAACCTAAAATTTTGTAAACATTACAGTTTAGTCTTAATTGGACATTGTGTTAGCTTCAATGCTTTTGTAAGCTCGTATAAGACTTGGAAATAATTACGTAGTGTTTTATATAATTGTTTTGCTTATAATTAAATGTTTAATATTTTGAATCAGATTATGATTTGATCATAATTGCTCCAACAATGAATGTGGCACCTTGTAGCTCGGACCCGACGATCGGGTCGAGTATGGGGTGTTCATAAATGATCATACAAGTATTGAAAGGTACTGTTTTAGTATGTTGGTGCCATAAGTGACATGTTGTAAGGCTCGTGGCATATATGTTTGTTTGTGTCAAATTGTTATTTGATTTATTATTTGAAGCTTAGGTGTTAATTTGGTTGAAAGCTAAGTTGTGGTTTATTGGATTTTGTCAAATAGATGGTAACGTCGCAACGATAAGATCTCAATGTTGTGATGTGAAATTGTCAATGAGTGGAAACGCAACCTGGAACCCCAAAAGTCGTGACATGAATTTGAAAATTTTGACAATTTTATGTTTAACTAGTCTCGGGTTATTATAAGAGCTTTCATAAGATCGTATAAAGCTTGTATATGATTGTAAATCCTGTTGTAATGATGTTTTGAACTAAATAATATGTATTAGTTGTTAAATTGAATTGAAACTGATTGTAGCCACTCCGACAACAAATATGGCATCCGTAGCTCGAATTTGACGATAGGAGCAGGTATGCGGTGTTACAGATTTAGTGTTGTAAAGTTAGGACTAAATTTTAAAAAATATTAAGTTTAATTATGTCAAGTTATAAGATATTGTTAGTTATATAATAATGTAATTAAATAAGTATGAGCGAAAATAATCATATGTGATTATTGTGAAAAAGAAAAGAAAGAATGATAAAGTGATGAATTAAAGAAAGGGATATAAATGACCTAGTAAGTTATGATACATATGTAGTTATGAGAAAGAAAGAACTTATTTGTAAATGTGATAAAAATGAATAGAAAATATGAAAATTACGAAATAGTGATGTCTTGAATATTATTCTTAAAATCTCGTGTCAGTGAAATGAAAAAGAAGAAGATGATCAACTTTTATTATGAGGCTGTTGGGGTTCTTCTCCAATATAGAAGGACTTACAAACGGGCCTAAGGCCCAAACTCAACTTTTATAGGTTTAATTTTGTCAATTTGTGGCCAATTTTTTAGTATGAGATTTCAACGATCTAAAATAAGTTTGAATATCAAACGTCATATTTAAATATTATTTCTATCATAAAAGTTTCGAGAATTGACCAAATTACCTTTTTACGATAAAATTACCTTTTTGCCATTTCTCACAATTTCATCTCAAAATTTAGTACTTGGACCAATCCAAATTCTTAATTCATATTTAACTCTTAATATAAGTCCTTAAGTGGTGAGAATTACAATTTTGGCCTTCTCTCAGTGAAAATAGGAAAATTACAATTTAATGCATGTACTTGCCAATTATTTCAATTTAGTTCCAAAAGTGATTTCCATCTCACCAAATCATTTTCTAATATATTTCTTATAAAATAATTCATAATGATTCATATTTTCCTCTTTTGAATGATTTCACACATTAGTCTTTATACTTTTCAAAATTTACGATTTGTTCATTTTTGTCATATTTTTACCTTTGCAACTCTTTTCATATAATTCCTTCTTCAATATCAATGTTCTTTCATAAAATTTCTTATTTGAGTCATTCCACAATTTTTTTTCATTATTTTCTTGGTAGTAGAACTCGAAATTATGTCACATGTCATATCGAAATTTTCGGAGTGTTACATAGCTCTTTTTAAATCTCTATAAATTGCCTTTAGTTTTCAGAATGAAAGGCATCTTGTAGTGAAGATCAAGATCATTTTCTTGTTAATGTTTATTTTGTGTTCTTCATTTTCTATTCTTCACTATCTTTGTAAAAATCTTTAGTTATTCATAGTTGATATGTCCTATTCATTTATGTTTGAGTTCTTTAAGTTTATTATGTTCTTCAAGTTTTCCATTTTGAGGTAAAAGGGTGACAACTCTTGGCAAATACAATGTAAATTCTATACTCATCACCGGAGCTAAAATGAATTATTAAGTGATGAGATTTTGTCACGCTCAAGATGTGGTGAAAACAATTATGTAATATATTTCTTTAGAATTGATGTAAATATCAAATGTTATTTTGGTTGAAATGGTAAAATTGGGAGAGTGGATGTTTCGTCTCTTGGATACAAATTCTCCCAATGTATATTTTTAATTTTATATAAAAATACGCTTAAATTAATATTTATTTCTTTGTTAAAATAAAACTCTTTTGATAATTTAACAATTGAATTGGGACTCGATTATGGGTGACACTATCTCAATCAAAATATTTATATATAATATAGATACTTGCAAAGCAGTAATCTTAATCTATTGTCAACAATAGACCACACAATGAATGCATAAATAAATTAACTGTTATTTATTGTATACATATAAAATTCTTAACTCTCTTCCACTAAAGTGAGATATGAAAGTAGTTGGGTTGTAGAATCTAGCTGTTAGCAAATATTAAGATTGAAAACTCTATTAAAATAAATGTTATATTTAAGAATTAACTCTTGTTAATATAAAGGAGATGCATTAAAATTTATTAAAACTGAGATTTCTTGGACAACTTAAAAGATTGGTCTTAACTTTTAAATGTCCCATAACATTAGTAAACTAATCATTAAAACCCAAATATGAAGATAATTCTATTACTGCCTCCAGTCTCCACATTCCCAAAAGTAGGTTTCAGTCTGGTCAGGTGCAGCGCTCACGGGCCACGCCCAACCTCGAATTGGGCACATCGAAAAGCACACGATGGTTCTGTTGCTGCATATTGGCTATCACATTCAGCACTGAGTTCACGTTGTCCGGTGCCGACGCCATTGCCAAGCATGTTATGCTGCCTGCTGTGCTGTGGATTAGTAGGTTCTCTTGTGGCAGTGTTACGTTCATGCCAGTGAACATGAAAGTTATGGTGGGCGCCACGATGGGGACCGTGTAACATGTGTCGAACCCTCCCAGGGATGTCACATTGGCCACCTTAACTCGCCTTCGGAACGCGTTCCGGACTGCTATGTAGGCTGGTTCTACTAGCCGGGTGAAAACAGTACCTAATTTCAATACCAAAGTTTAGTATATTGCTTGAACGCAATCAAATAAGCTTTTATTTATCCAGTAAAAACAGGAGAATACCAGAATCAAAGATGGTCCCAGCACCAGTGGAAGGGTTGAAAGCCAATGCCTTTGGTGGGATATCGACAACCCTCCTTCCAACCCTAATTCCAATCAAATTCACAAAGTAGAGTGAGGGTCTTCTAGGGTTCTTCAACAATTGGGTGTATTTGATCCTAATAGGCTGACCTTTAGGCCCAAGTCTCAATGACCCAGAAAAGTTTGGTGACCTAAAGCTAGGCAAGCAGTATGAGAATGTAGATTTGTACAAATGTTGGGTTTGTGATAGAAGGGACAATGGGCCTCGACCCAACCCCAATAATCCCTGTTGTGGCACTGTCTTCCCCGTTGTCTTTTGGAGACAACCAAAAGTGTAGCTTGGGATAGGGTCTGTGGCTAGGGCCACTGTGTCCCGCGACAGGTTTCCTGCTATTGATGAACTGCCGTACGTCATGTTGAATATGCACGCGCTGCGACCGCAAGTGGGATTTGGTACCTGAAATTATCACATGATATGCAAATATGTTAAATAAATTTACATTTTTGGCTGAGAGTAATCATCTCATATACCCCTCATGCATGTCTATAAGTTGTATCATAATTTTTTTTTCCCTATGTTGGCTACACAACTTTCATTTTAGCTAGAAGGGATAATTTCGAGCCACAATTAACTTACGAAAAGCTTCATTTATGATGTTTTTCTTATCTAAAAGACTTGAGCTTGAGATCCTATTTAAAAAATATTAATTTTTTTACTACTTGACTTAACAAATGTTGGTAGTTAAGAGGTAATTTGGATTTAGAAAAATTTTGAGTTTGGAAATAAAATTGTGGCGAAAGAAGTTGTCATTTTTAGTACTCGAAAAAACTTGTAGGAGTAGAAGGCTTGGTTTCTTCCCTTTTGCTAACTTTATCCGAAAAAAACAACCGTTTAACGTTGCTTTTGGGTTAAAAGCAGCTTTTGACTTCGCATTGCTTACAGCCTTAATCAATGTTTGTGAGGCTCGAGACAAGCGCGTGAGAAGTGTGAATGGTTGGAGAAATGAAAGGGATTACCTGCTTGCATTGAGCTGCATGGCAGCCAAGGGTGTTGAAAGTGGTGGATTTAGCAGTGTTAAAAACCTTAGAAGAGCAGCCAATGCAGCCCTTACAAGGTATCCAAGCAGCATCATTGCTAGTATCCATGGCCATGAGCATGGTTTGAGGTGGGGTTCCTATTTTAACCCTCACAATATAGGTTGGACTTTGCACGATCTGCCTGCCTGAAGCTACTGGCACCACAGATTTCCCAGCCACCAGGCTGGACAAATATTGCAGCCTGGCCTGGTCCTTGGCTAGCATTGACAACATATCCTCTTCCCATGAGAGTGGCTTTGAGGGTTTGAGGGGTGAGCATTGACTGTAAATGTGGAACACTTGGAGGGTTGAGCCATGGTCTTGGATGTCACATTTGGGATTCAGGCCTTTTGCTACCGAAATGAAGAGGAAAACTAGACAAAAAATTTGGGTTTTCATAGTTTAAGCTTTTCTTCAAGGTTTAGGGACAGAGAGTGTGGGGAGTGAGTGTGTGTCTCTCTCTATATATGATATAATGTCAAACAAGATTAAAAAGATGACATATGTTCATGGTGCATTGTAAAAAAAGTTAAATTATTAAAAAATGAAAGATATAAAGTATTTTTAAGTTTTGACGTAAAAATATTATAGAGATCGCTAAATTACATTTTATTTCTTTATTCAAAAAGTGTACTATAATCCATTTGCTTTTTGTAGGCTATACCTCTATCCCTTCTTCAACAATTCTACCTTGAAATAGAATCTACTTTTACTTGTAATCTTTTTCAATAATATTTTATTTCATTCATGATAGTTGCTTAATTTATTTTTAGTTATGTGATTGAGCTTTTATACTTATTTATAGGAGTAGAGTATATTTTATAATTAATTATTTATTTATTTAAAGAATACATATAATGAAGAATTTAGTTACTACTTCTAGTAAAGAATACCCCATTTTGTCCAAAAATAATAATATTTTATATTGAAAGAGAAGAAAGAGATTTTGGAGCATGATCTAGGACATGCTTTATTGGAAAATCTTTAAAGAAATGTAGTGCATTATGGGAGGAAATATATAGTTCATCTTGGGGACTAAACAAATCTCAAAATATGCTCATTGAATACTTCATTTTGGATTTTTCTTAATATTTATATTTCATTTTATAAAATATTGGTGAATTAGATAATATTATTTGTATTTATTTTAAAAAATAAAATTATTAATCTATTAATATTAAATAAATATATTTATTGTAGATGTGTTAAATATGATTTTCTTTTGTGAATTATAATAGGAGAGTAACGCTTTGACAACAAAAAAATTAACATAACTTGAATTTAAATTATGAAAATCCTAACCATTAGACCAACACTAATTCTGAAATTTTTTAATGTAAATAATGAAATAAGATGCAATATTTTTAATAAAATGATTTTATAAATCAAAGTGGATATTAATTATGAGTTACGCTAATTAACTATGGCAGTTTAATAGAAAATTTAAGGGGGGCTGACTGCCACTTTAAAGCAGCAAAAAAGTGGTTTCTGTCACAGTCAGTGATATGATAAAATATATTCAATTTTTAAAAACAATAACAATTGAGTCCCTACTCCTTAGAGAATGATTTGGTTGCAACATTTTTTACAGCTAACTTAAGGGAGGAAACTTAGGCGTAATTGAGGGGGCACAAACAATAAGAAAAATAGAAATATCTTTAGGCAAAATATTTATTACCGTTGTGGTCTTTTTAAACTCTATAAATAGATTGCGGTGATAATGATTATCCTACAATATATAATTGAGCATTAAGTATTGTTATTATTGTAGTAATTAAGAATACGAGTTTAAGTGTATTTAAACGAATTTTTTCTTTAATTTAAAAGTTGAAGGTTTATGAGTAGTAGACATTGTATAAAAAAATTTATAAAAAAAATTCATTAGTATTAATATAATTTATTAATTTAAAGGGTAAACTACTTAGTTGGTCACTCAACTTTTAGGCTACTTTTATTTTAATCACTCAAACGTTAAATCTTTAATGGCAGTTAACTATGCATGCCACATTATGCTTGCACTTTCATTTTAGTCACTCGACTTTTAAGTCGCTTTTGTTTTAGTCACTCAAAAACTATCTTTTTTAAGTATTGGTTGGGGTTAAAAAATCAAAGTTTAAAGTGAAAAAGTGGTAGAAGTTAAAATAATACACAAAAATTGTCAAATTGTATTTGTTTATCTCATTGTTGAAAATTTCAAATTTGGGTTTTGAAATATAAATTTTAAATATTAAAACTCAAAATTATAGTAGCAACTCATTGACATTACCAATGGATAAAAAAATTTCAACAATTTATTTCATTTATTTTGATGTTTTGAAATTATTTTCAAAAACATCATTGAAATTTATTGTCTTTAATAGTTGCCTACAACATGGTAAAGCCAAAAAAAAATTTGAAATTAAGTTATATATTTTTACGAGAGCTAAAATGCAATTTTACAATTTTAATAAATTATATCTTTATAACTATTAAAGGACTAAATCAAAATTTAATCATTTTGAGGGGGCCAAAGTGTAATTTTACCTTTTACAAAATTAAAATTTTGGAAAACTTGAAGGGCCAAAAGTGTAATTTTATATTTTAGGGTGGAGGGGGCGGGTCCCCTGCCAGCCCCCTTGGCTTCGCCCCTAGTCTATGAAACCCAAATTTCTTTTGATTATATGATCTTCAATCTTTCATACTAAGCTAAAAGCAAAGGAAAATCATTACAATTAATTAAATTAATTAATTTTATCTTCCACTCCAAACAAAACTCATAATTTTTTCATCAACGTTTAGCTTACTATGGAAGATTGAGATTATATAATCAAAAGCACTTAAATTTTGTTGACAATTATTAAATATGAGTTGATTTCATTAACGATAATCTAGAAATATAAAATAAAATTTAAAAGGAGATTAAATTAATTAATTTTAATATTATAATAATAAATTGGTTGATATTATCAATAGATAAAAAGTTTCCAACAATTTTTCAATTTAGTTTGATGTTTTGAAATTTAAAATTTCAATATTAAAAATAAAAATTAGAATCTCGAAATGGGCTAAACAAGTACAAGTTGACAATTTTTGTGTATTATTTTGATTTCTATAATTTTTTCACTTTAATTCTTGAATTTTTTATCCCAATCAATATTTAAAAATAATAATTTTTGGGTGATCAAAATGAATGTGTAAACATATTGTGACGTGTTTAATTAACTGTGGAAAGCATCGTAAAAGTTGAGTGACTAAATTCCGAAAATTTCATTTTAGGTAATCAAAATAAAAATACCCTAATAACTAAATGACCAACTAGATAGCTTACCCTACTAGGGGCATTGCAAAAAAAATATCCCAATTGCTAGTTATATCTTTCAATCTTATTGTCTATGCTAATTTTCATCAAAATATCCCAATTTCTATTAACAAATTTAGTAGCTTTCATAAACAACCCCAAAAAAATTCAATCTCTTCTAAGCATAATTTGTTAGACTTTGATTATTACATTTAGGTAATCAAATGATAAATATGCATCCAACAAATCAATGAATTTAAAAAATAATAAGATAGAAGCATAAAAGATGAAGGGTTTGCTATTGTGTCATGGAAGTAGCTCAAGGCAGAAGGTAGACTTGGATAAATTCCTCATTTAGTTTAGTTTAAAGATGGCTATTAGATAAAGAGGAGAGTGATTTAAAATCAAACGACTCTATTGTTTGTAGGGTCCTTTCTCATCATGAGAATTCCTTCTTATTTACTAAGGTTTGTTCATCTTTGATTGAGGTAAGCTTCATCTCAAGATAGGTTTTCTTCATTGAGTCTAAGTCTCAAATAGGAATAAGTTTTCTTATTTTTGGAACACTTAGGTTTTAAATTTTCACTTTCTTGTTTTCTATAATTAGTGAAAGTATAGAAATGTATCTCATTGTTAGTTTTTAGGTAAAGATATATTATTTTGTTTGATTTGGATAGTGTGTTTTGAAGATAATGGAGACAAAATTAGAAGGGAGGGGATTATCAAACTAAAGTAATTTTAGAATTCATAGTAATAAAGAGAATTATCTTAAATCGAGTTCTAAATCGAAAAGAGGGTATTAGTTATTCTAATAGGAATATGGCCAATTGATGCATTGTTGTGTGTTTGATTGATGGGGAAATAATGATGCAATTTCATTTAGATTAGAAAGTGGATGAAAACAACTATATATGAAAGTCCCTAATTGATTATAGGTTTTCTGATCTAATTCTAAAGATGGAGGGGTGATTCAATTCTAACTAAGTTGTATTTTACAACTATCAAATTTTGGAGTCAGATCCATAATCTCCTTATGGATCTAATAAAGATTAAAAATGCACAGATCATTAGTGGACGGTTGGGAAAGTCATTCAAAATGATGGTTTGGTGAATGGTGAAGGATTGGTAGAAGTTGTATGGGACTTTGAATTGATTTAAAGATATTGAAACCTCTTATTAAAGGACTTCGATTTCTAACACCTAACAAAGGGAGAGTATAAGTGACAATCAAGCATGAAAAACTTTATAATTTCTATTACAATTGTAGCTGTTGAAGACATAAAATGAAAACTTGTAGAATCAAATTGAAAGATGGTGTTAAGAGTGAGGTTATTCCAAATTATGGGGCTATAACGAGAGTATTAGGTCAAAAGTGTCGGTACTAAGTTAGAAATAGGAAATGGGGAAATGTAAGGACTAATAGGATGGGTAGGATATGCTAGAATAAGGAATACAAATGAGGATAGGGAGTGGGAAGGTTGACTAAAGTAGTGGAATAAAAAGGATCGGGGGAGAATTTTAAGAGGGATGGGAGGGAGAGTATTGAAGGAAAGGAAATTGAATGATGGGAAATGATGGAGGAGAGTGGAAGTCTCAAATCAATCTTGAATCAACCTTATTTTGAATAGATTCCAAGTTCCTTGATATCTAAAATTGTCTCAAACCAAACATATATTGAACCAAACATATGTCCTTTAGTGTATGGATTTAGTTTGAACAAAATAGATATTCAATTTTTGCCAAATAAATCTTCCAAGATAAATTGTGATTTAGCTTATAATAACATTTTCCCTAAGCTTAAACAAAACCTTAATAAAAACTTTGAGCATATACCTTTTCTACCTAAATTAGTGTCTATCAAAATACAACAAAATCATTCACTGAAATTCCCTCTTGTCAAACTTTGAATCAAACTGAAACCTTTATAAAAATGTTGAACCATCCTCTGAGAATATGAACCTAAACCAACCTAATACCCAAAGGAAAAAGGTAGAGAAAACGTATGAAAAGGAAATTGTTAGTGGAGTTATGAGTCTATAAACTTATCAACATTAGCAAGATGAATTGTTTTAATTGCAATCTAAAATTAATTGCAATCTAAAATTAATCATTTAAACAAACAATCTCGCAAACGACAAGTTGCGAGTTGATAACACATATTTGATTATTTTGTAGATGTATCCACCAAAATCATATAATATCAAAACCATCCATTTGGTGGATGAATGTGCCCACATTCATTTCAGAAATGCAAGACATTAAATCTCAACTTTAACTAATGAGTTGTTAACAATCAATTTTTATTAAGAACAAACAACATATGAGAATTCTTTAAATTAAATAATCTTCTGGTTCTTTAACGAATACCTATATGAATTCTCAATTAATTTTCGAATCATATATGATCCTGAATCATCTAACTAGTCACAACAAGTAGTAAATGTATTTGTATCAGTAAAATTTTAGTTTACTTTAACATGTTTTTCAATTGTACTAATAATGTCAATAAATTATGACAATTGATAATTTTATTGTCATTCTTTTTACTTTGTATCTTTGTATAAGCAGTATTATGACATTTACTTCTTGAAATGTCTAAATCAATGTGAAGTCCATAATGTTCTTAATAATAATGACCTTGTTCTAGTTTATTAAGTCTTAGCTTAATTGATATCGATATTGTTACTAGTGCAGAAAGACATTGATTTGAAGACACTCAAACACGTTTTATCTTCTTATTTAAGAGTTGAAGAAAGATTATAACTAATTTTAAATATTATATAAGAAAATAAACTTTATTCTAAATAACAATACATAATAATCTTTCAAATTTTAAGTTGTGAAACCTACTTAATTCTCATACAATTGAACTCATTTTTAAGAAGCAATCCATCACACATCCAATATCTACATCCAATTTCAATATGGGTAGTCTCTTATCATACTTTAAAACTTTTGTACAATCTCTTCATATGAAAATTTAACATTAAAATAAGTAAAAAAATAAGTAAAAAAATGTGATTTATAGTAATAATTATTATTTCTTATTGGGTAGTAATTTTGGATCTTATAGTGTATCCACATGCAATGAAAATTGCACAATTAAACTATATATTAAGCAATCATGATGAAATGACCCACAACGATTTGGGGGTCTTTTTCATAATATTCTTTGCTTTAGTGTGATATTTTAAAAAAATAATAATAATAAAAGTAAGATCTTGATTTAACCTTTTTTATATTTTAGAAAACAAAGGTACAAATGGGGGAAAATATATTGGAAACATAGATAATGGAAGGGAAAAAAAGGGTGATTCGCCTTTACGGGATATTTGTATCACATGGGGTTCGTATATATACATCTTGCCTTTCACGTCGAGATGTCTCTTTTTTATTTTTATTTTAATAATAAAAAAGTTCAACTAGAAAACAAATTACGAGGTGAGTCAAACTCACGTTTAGCAAAGTCAAACATTTACCATCTCTTTGTCTACATTAGCAAATTCAATTTTGGTTGATTATTTTTAGTATGATACCTTTAATTTCTTTTTTGTTTCATTTTATAATATTATTATAGTATGTAATTTTATTATTATTGTTATTTTTACACTAATTGTAGGTAAACGTATCGCTTATTTAAAGGGACTTTTAGCCGATTGAGTCTTAACTCGATTGGTATAAATATTATTATCAATGCAAGAGGAAATAAGTTTAAGTGCGCTGAAGCGCATTATTCTCCTATTTATGATTTGGGCAGGTTATTGATAGTTTTAGATATTATATCAAAAAAATTAAATTTAATAAAAACCTATAATAAAATTTATTTTTTAAAAAATACTATTATCAATTTGTCACTTTAAGATAATAATGACAATAACAAACTATACATGAATTTAGAATTATTTGGTTATTCAAATATTGAATTTAAGTTATATAATTTATTTGATATATTTCTTAAAATAAATAGGAAATATAATTAAACTGTTTGATAAACGTAATTTTAAAATTTTAAGGGTAAAGTATTTAAAGGACAATGTTAAAATAAATAAATAAAATTGAAAGAATTGAAAAATTCTCTCTTATTATGAATTATCAAATGTGCTTAAAAACTAAATTATTGAAAATATTTTATCTAATCATTTAACACACTTTTTTCATTGAAAAAAAATCTATCATTGCTTTTTATTATAAATTATCAAATATGCTTAAAAATTTGAATCATTGAAAAAATAATTTTTGTTGATTTAATTCTTTTTCAAAAGATTATCAAATAATGCCTCAAGATGTATTTAGTAAACTGAAAAATTAAATGCTAAAAATAAGTACTGAATTTTATAAACACTGAATTTATATTATAGAACTGTTTTGGTATATTAGTAAAAAATAAGCATTGAATATAATATTTTGTTTGATAATAATAAATCTTGATTTTTAAAAATACATTATTTCATAATTTTAATGTTATTAAGATGATATTATTTATTTTATTTTAAACAGTTTAGGATAAAGGTTAAAAGATAAAATTTAAATTTTTAGTAAAAGATTTAATTATATTATTCAATTAAATTAACTTTTAATTCTTATAAAATACAATAATCAAGTTAAAGTGAAAAAAATTATCTCAAATTTCATAAAATAAAAATAAAAATTTGTTTCCAAATGTAGTAGGAGGAATGGACCACCATAAATTGCGGACTGCCAGGCCTACTGCTAGAACATGAAAAGATGTGAACCACTCATCATGTATTGATTTTATTGCAACATGCATTAATGTACACACTTAATTAAGAAAATATTGTTGAATAAAATTTTAGGAAAATATTGCAATAAATCTTGATTTAAAAATTACATCATATTTGATTTATCTTAAGTCTTATAAGAAGTTAGTCTGACACTTGATCACTAAAATTTAAATGAAATATTATAAATAAATATTAATAATATTATTTAAATATAATTAAATATTAATTTTAAGAAGAAAAAAATCAATTTAATTAGGTAAATATGTAGTTTTAAAATAAAATGAGGGTTTTAAGTTTTTTTTTCGAAATTTAGATAAATAGGTTGTTTTTGAAGAGAGAAATTGAATACACATATTGGGAAAAATGCTTTTTGAAAAATAATTTTTACAAAAACACGTTTTCTTTTGATACATTAGCTCATTTGGTTAGACGATCAAATAATAGTGATTTCATTCTTGAGTTCTAGGTTTAATTCCTCTTCTAAGCACAATTGTATTTTTTTTTATTTCATGTTGTTTTAAATTTTTTTTAATTATGAACCCTATGTTATGGCCTGATAGTTAATGGTGTTTATTGTGTTAAGTGTGGCCTGAGTTTGAGTTGTGCTAGTTACGTTTGTTATTAGGGTTTTGCTTTGTTATTGTAATTCACCAAAAATGTTTTTAATTAATAAATATATTATTTTCTATTTTATTTTAATTCATCTATTTAATTAATAACTCTTTTATTTATATAAGTAAAATAATAAATTTGTAATTATACAATAAAAATATATTATATATATGATTATGTTAAAAATATTTTTAATTAATAACTCTTTTATTTATATAAATAAATTAATAATTACATAAT
Source organism: Gossypium arboreum (assembly GCF_025698485.1). NCBI lineage: Eukaryota > Viridiplantae > Streptophyta > Magnoliopsida > Malvales > Malvaceae > Gossypium > Gossypium arboreum. The sequence goes on along the minus strand of NC_069073.1, from coordinate 2,395,728 downwards.
TATATAATAAAAATATTTTTTATATTTATCATTATGTTAAATATATTTTATTTTTAAAAATATAAACTAATTTTTATATATTTTTCTTTATGTATAATAATTATATGTCAAATATTTATTTCTCTATTTACATTGTGGGTATGGTGATTTTAAATATTATAAAATCAAATAATTATTTCAAGTATCATTATTATTTTATATGTAAAATATTTCAATTGTTTAGTTTTTGAAAATATTTTCTGTTTTCTATTTTAAAAATTAAAAAAGCATTTGATAAATAAAAATTTATTTTAATAATTTAAATATGAAAATATTTTGGTACTCTATTTTTTTATAATAGAAATATAAGTAATAAAATAAAGTAATTACAACATTTATATGGATCCCTGATAAGAGATTTTGATATTTAAATATAATTGAAAAACTATTTATTGTATTTAAATTTTTACAGAAATTTTTAAAATTTCAGCTTCTTAATGAAAACTAAAATAGAGTTTATTTCCTAAATCAAACAGCCTAAATTAAAATATAATTATGTTAACCAACTAAAGTAAACACCACTGTTTCATATTAACCTTATTATTACATTTATTATTACTGTTATAATAAGCGTGATGGTAGAATGATCGTAAAGAAAAAAGAAAATAAAAATAAAAAAATACATAGATTTTATATGAAAATCTTTTTAGGAAAAAATTACGGGTAAATGAGAAGAAATTCACTAATGTTGAAAAACAAACGATACAATAGGAGTTTTAACTACATCTATTTAAGAGTTAAAAAATCATATTCTAATCAAAGTAAGATAGAAAAAGAATAGTTTTATATGGATTCAACTCTGCCTACAGTCCTCGGTGCCCCCACAGATCCCTTATTTTGTCACTATATTTATTTTTTCAGCAAGTAACGAGATTGTGAAACACACCATCTCTAATTATTATTATTATTATTATTTTTATTTTGATTACAATATATACAATCCAAAATAGATGAGTCTCTAGAGTAAAAGTGTAAATACAAAAAAAAAAAAATTCTGCAGTTTTGGGCCCATTTAATCAGAAAAATTAAATTACTTGGAAGTTTCCCATAATGGACTTCAATGTCATCAACAACTATGTATATGGCTTGAAAGAAGTCAAGGAAGTCAAAGAAATAAAATATCTATATATATCACGAGTCAATCCAATATAAATTCTGTTTAAAATTGTTCATTTTATAAAATAAGTTTTATTATTATGGAATTTTATCTCCTTATATTTTACCTAATACATACTTACAGCGTAATTAAAAATTTTAATGTAACAAATTTATAAATAAATAAATAAAATTATGACTTGGTTAAAATGATAAATTTGAAATAATTAAAATTTTGATGTTTTAAATTTAAATATCGGGATTCTCATTTTATATATTTATTTTTTAAATTTATGAAAATATAAAAAGACATAAATACTTTCAAGATAACATTTGTTATTTTATAAAATAAAGAGTATTTTGATAATTTGATAATTAAGTTGGGATCCGATTAATAAGTGACACAAATTTGATCGGATACTTAATATATAGTATGAATAAACCTATAAAAATCACACATAAAATGGAAAAATTTTAGTTTTGACTCTTTATTATACTTAAATTTTAGATTTAATCTCTATACTTTAACTTTTAACATAATTTGGTCACTCTATTTTTATAATGTAATTAATTAGTCCAAATAGTTAATACATTTAACTTTTCAATTACATTATTACGTGGTTATATATAATTTGAATGTTTTAATACTGACATGTGGCTTCCTATTTTTTAGGTTTGCATTGTAATTTTTTTTCTTTTTTTTTACATTATAAGACAATGGTCAAATTTCAAATTTGGCCACTAAACTAAGTTGAAACCGAGATTTAATCTATATACTTTATTTCTACACATAATTTGGTCTCTCTATTTTTATAATATTATTAGGTAGTCTAAATATTTATTATTGTTAATTATTTCAATCAAAATGCTTACGCCAAAATTTTTCTTAAGAACACTATTCCAATAAAAATTATTTTATCATGACGAGTTAGAATGAACATTCCTAAGAAAAATCCTAATAAATATTTTTAATGTTATTTAAGTGCCATGTGAATATTTTCTTTTAAGTTCAAAATGTCATACCATATCGAGAGAATATAATAAAAGAATTTTAATAATGGTAACAGTGAACATAATTTTTAAATTCAAAAAGTACATTTACTAAATTCTAAGTGTATAAAGATTTAGACTATATTTTAACTTAACTATAAAAATAAGATTATTAATATCACGTTAAAATTGTTCTTAAATCCGTATTGATATTACCAATAAATGTTAAGTGTCTTGGTAAGTTACATTCTACTCCTAAAAAAAATACAAATTTTAAACCTTGGAGATAATATTATTGGAAGACAACTATAAATCCGAACATGAACAGTATAATGAACATAAAAGATATGTAAAAATAAAAATAAAAATAAAAATTGCGTCACTGTTATTACTATTATATACTTAAAAAGTTAAGTTATTTTTAAAATATATAAAAATTATAAATCCCAAACGTAAAATAAATATAAAAATATATAAACAACATCTACGAAATATATGATCCACATTTTCTAAATCCGTTTTACAGAGACAACAATTAAACTCTATATCAAGTCCCTTTCCATACAAAACGCGGGATGTGCTCAAGCAATTGAAAAGCAGAAGCTAAAAAAAGAAATGAGTTCGTTCAGGCACCGGAAGTTTCCAAACCCATCAACATCTGTCCTTCCAAACATTACTACTGGCATAAAAATAAAAATACACCCTATTTTCATTAATGATGATGATGATGATGGGATATAACGTGAGCACATTAAATGAGCGGTGAGGGAATGTGAGGTTCCCACTTCATTTTGCTTTGGCCGACACTTTGTCGCCTGCTGGCATGCATCAGAATTGAAGCTTTAAAAGATTATCATATCACTTCCATGGCTTTCTTTTCTTTTCTTTTTTACATGCTTATTCAAATTAATCACGAGCTGATTTATATGCATTAGTTTTAAGTCCTTAGGGAAAAAATTATTTTATTGAGCCTCTTAATCATCCTCTAAAAAATCAATTAGTCATTTTATTAATGGAAATCATTAATTAATTAATTTGACTGTTATTTTTGTTGACGTGATAAATGATATAGATGTAATATGTTGACAAATGATGTAGATGTGACCTGTTGATATGTAATGTTATGTCGGTAAAAATTTTAAAATTATATGTTGATGTGTATATATCCAAAATGAATCTGGACAACTATTTGTTTAGATTCATTTGAATCTTATAAAATTATTAATTTTTTAAAATGAGTATAAAACTATTAATTTTTTAAAAATTATAAAAATATTAAAAATTTAAAAATGTTATAGAAATTTGAATATTTAAAATTATAAAAATAAAAATATATTAATAATTTATAAAATTATAACAAATTGATAAAAAAAGTGCCATGAAAGAAATCAAAATTATGAAAGGTTGTAAAAATTGAACAGAAGTCATGATAGAATTCAAAATGAAAAAGGTGCTATGCAGTCTTCCTTATAAAGAGAGGTGAGAGAGAAAGATAAGCCAAAGAAAAGGAAAAGAACAACGAAAATATAAAGTATACATAAGGAAATTAACTATTGATATTTTTATAAATTATAATTTTTAATTATTTTTTATAATTTTTTACATATTTAAATTTTATTTTTTTTATAATTTCTTTTTAAATTATAGTTTTACACTCATCTTGAATGAATTTGATCAAATGGTTATCCAGATTAGAGGTGTGCATGGGTCGGGCTGGATCACGCCCAACTGAAAATTTAGGCCCATTTACTAGGTTCGGGCCCAGCCCGGCCCAACAAATGGGCCTAAATTTTGCCCAAACCCTACTCGAATAAAAATATTAAAATCCGGGCTCGACCCGGCCCGCCATATTAATTTTTATATTATTTTATATAATTTTAAAATATATATAAGCCACCAAAATACTAAAACATCAAATAAATATTTCTCAACAAATTGAAAATAAATTTTAAAAAATATGTATACTTAAATAACACTAAAATATATGCAACTTAACAAGTAAATGTTTCTAAAATAATAATAAAATGAACAAATATATTTAAAGTAAGAAAAAATTAACAATAAAATAAGTTTTATACAATATCCAAACAATAACAACAAAAATAGTAGCAACATAATAGTAAAATAGTAGCAAAATAGGGAGAAAACAATAAGAAAATAATATTTTAAAAAAATTGTCATGTAGTGAATTCGGGCCGGAGCCGGGCAAAAAATGCTTTACCCGAGGCCTAGCCCGTTTTTTAAACGGGCCTTTTTTTTTGCCCAAGCCCATTTTTCAGGCCTATATTTTTGCCCACACCCTCCTACATTTCGGACGGGCCTTCGGACCAGGCCGGGTGGCCCGACCCATGCACACTTCTAATCCAGATTCATCAAATAGCTGTCCAGGTTCTTTCTAGATATATATATTAATTTAAAAATAATTTTTAAATTTTTTACTAATGTGGCATGCTACATTAGCACAGTTTGACATGTCAACGTGCCGTGTTAGCATTGTTTGTCACGTCAACAAAGTTAATAGTCAATTTAGTTAATTGATAATTTTTGTTAATAAAATGATTTAGTTAATTTTTTGGAGAGTCAGAAAAATTGAATAGAATTAATTTTTTCTCTAAAAGCTTAATTGCATTTTAAACTTTTACTGAAAACCTTTTTAACATGAAGTCTTAATTTTAAATATTTACTTACATTGAAACTCGTATATTGACATAATAATTAAGATGTTTACCATTTCAAATATAATCTAAATTTAAATAATGTCAGATTAAGGATTGATTCTTTTATTATAATTCATAAAAAAAATCCACTTACATTAAGCTTTTTAAGAAATGATTTATATATTTATTTGATTTTCCTATTATTTTCATATTTTATTTAACTTTGGATTGTCTTGAACGAAATCATATCAACTGGAAATATTGTATGGGCAGAAAAATTTGATGGAAGAACAGAGAAATCTAAGTTAAAAGCACAGGCGCTTTTCCATTATTATCTTTTTAGTCTTTTTGTGAAGTGGTCTGTTTTGTCTTTTGCGACAAAATTTCCAAAGTTCCAAGAAAAAAACATAAGAAATTTTTATTTGAGATTTGGAGTCTATTAGGTTTAAGTAATTTCCATTGAGGTGCTCATCAAACGCTTCCGATTGAAAGATATAGAGTCTCCGGAGGGCCAGCTCGCAAAGCTTCAGCACCTCTCTGCTGTGAGTGAATACAGATCCCGTTTTGAGGCCATCACCAATCACACCATGTATTAAAACAACAGTGTTGATTCATAAGCCCACCGAGTTGGAGGTTGCCATCGGCTTGGCCCAATTGCATGAGAAGGGGTCTCTTAAGCCTTCCATGGGCAATTAGCAAACCGCTTTTGCCTACCCCAAAATCCCTACCATCCCCTTCTCTTCTTTTTCGACTACACCAGTGGCTGCGCAAAACCTAATATTATTTTTGATGATTTGTAAATATACTTAAAGAAAAATTTCTTTCAAATATTATTATTTTAATAAATAACAATTGTTGTAGGCCAATTTTAGCCCATTTACATCAAAACCCAATTTAATCTTACCTAACCCACCAAAATTAAACCCAAAACCCAAAATATTAACTACCCAAAGCCCAATTTTCATCAAAACCCCAATGGCTCAAACCCTAAGCCCAAATCAAAATAAAAAAACCCTAGCCCATAATCTAAACTTTTCTCAACTAAATCTTAGCCTTTCCACCACCAACTCCACTAGCCACTCTTTTTCCACCATCAACTCCACTAGCCACACCTTTTCCACCACCAAATCCACTAGCAACACTTGCTCCATTACCTACTCCACTAACCACACTTGCTCCACCACCACTTGTACCTACAAATGAAGACATAAACAATAAAAAAAATATTTTGTAAATGGCTATATAAGCCTTCTCATATTTTGTATATGGGGGGATGTTTTTTGGGAGAGTTTTTGGGAGAGAAAGTTATTGTAAAGGATTTTTGGAAAGGTTTCTTTTTAAAGTAATCAAGGAGAAGAGTTATTGTAAAGGCTAGTTTTTGGTGAAGCTAGTTTTTTTTTTGGAGATTAATCAAAGATCAAAGCAAAAGAGGTTTCTTTGTCTATTCTCGTTTTAAGTTCTTTGTTTGCTTATCGTTTTTTCTTTCAATCTTATTTTGTTTCTTTTATCCGAAAGTAAAAATAAAGGAGGAAGCTTATCCATTTTACCAAAAAGTTTTTTGAGGTCCCATTGCAGTGTATGGTATGGTGTAGGCAATTTTACGCATGACGATCCGTGACCAGGACGGTGGTTGGCCTTGTGGTAAAATCACCCACCTCTCCCTCTCTCTCCTTTTTGTTATTATTATATTTCTTAATATTATATTATATATTCTTTTAATATATTAGGTATATTTTAAATTCTATATTACGTATATATATTATACTATTTAATGTATATATCTTTAATATTATATTATTTATATATATATTTTTTTACATGTTATCTTATGTATATATCTTAACTATATTATGTATGTATTTTTAACACTATATTATGTACATATTTTTAATATTATCACGTATTTATTTTTATATATGTACATATTTATGTAGTATTATTAATAGTATTATTTTTTAAACATCATTATTATTTCTAATATATATATATTATGTACATTTTTATTTCTATTTTATTTTTATTTGTCAATATTAATTATTATTATTCTAATATTTTGATATTTTAATATTTTATATATTATATATTTTATTATTCACATCATTATTAGCATTTTTTACAATAATATTCTTGGATTTTTTTACTATCATTTTAAAAACTTTTTACATTTTAATTTTAAGAATAAGGCAATGTACCGATTTTAACATTAAGTCATCGATTTCATCGCTATGTTGGGTGAAATTAATCGGCTCGTGTTAAAAACGGGACGTCCTTCTAAAAAACAAAAAAACTTGCAACTTCTCATTTCCTTCAATCGGATCATACTTAAATGTCAAATTGAATTCGTATTTTTGAAAATCAAGACAACATGTGTTTAATAAGATACCAATTTTGGGCGTCGCGAGGGTGCTAATACCTTCCTCGCGCGTAACCGACTCCCGAACCCTAAATTTTCTCTGGATTTTAACGTAGACCTAAACTCAGCCTTTTATTTGTTTTAATAAGAGATCTAATAGGTGTCCGATCACACTTAGGAAAAAGGATCGGTGGCGACTCCCTGTTTATTTCAAAAATCAAACGTCAAATTTCAAACTTTTTTTCAATAAATCGCCACAATTAGCGACCAAGCTAAGCTAAAATTTTTACGTCGCTACAACAATAATTTAATTTATAAATATTTCAAAATTAATAAATTAAGTTAGAAATTTTATATAATGAAATAAATACCGAAACTAAAACCTACATATACCAAAAATAAATATATTTTTATAAAGTAACTATTTTATTAATTATAATATTATATAATTAACTTATTATTGTTAAAAATTAAAGTATAAGATTATTAATTTTTATTCAAATTATTCAAATTAAATATGAATTACAAATTTCAACAAAAAGAAATCTAATTTTAGTGGTGAAATTGAATATAGAGTTAAAATATAGTGGTAAATTTACAAACTATGGTAGCTACATGCAAATTTGCACATTAACCCCAAAATACTTGTGCAAAAAATAATTATATATTTGAATAGTTTTAAATTATATATAAAAATTCCAATAAAATTTAACACTAATTTATATATGCAAAATTTGAATATAAAAATAATTAATTTGAATTTTTAAAATCGAATATATAAAAATTAGATATATGAAAAATCATTTTATTTTTTTTATAATTTTTCAATTCTTTTAGAATTTTAAAATTATTTACAATTTTTTACAATTAATATATGTGACACGTGTCATCTCCTAATGGGTGTCGTCAACTAAGTAGTCAAATCAATTAACTAATGATTTACATTAATGAAGGATTTAGTTGACTTTTTTTTTTGCATTAATGACTTAATAGGGTGAATTTTTTTAAGGGCTCAATTAAAATTTTTTCATTTTTCCTAACAGCTTTTTGACTCTTAAACCTAAAAATTATGAAAATCATAAAATATATATTAAAATGACGTAAAAATCTAAAAAATCATTTAAAAATAATAAAATTAAAAATATGAAAAATTTTGTCAAAATAGTAGATTACACATATAATAGGATCAAAATATCATACGTTATTTAAGCTAAAATGAAATATGATAAAAATATATATATGTAATAATATTTGATACACTATCGGGGTAATTTTAGACTCCACAAGCAAGTTAGGAAGTTGACAAGTGTCCTATAATCTTCAACTTTTAAATGGAAGGATAAAGGCACTTTAACACGCTCGATCTCACATCATCTTGTGTTGGTAACAATACGATGTCAACCGAGCTAAGACTCAATCAACAAAAATAGTTTCAAAAAATTTATAACAAGACAAAATGTAAATATAAAGACACATGGACAAAATCTAATAAAACATAGAATATTAAAAAAACTAAAAAACTATTTCTTTTCCAAAATTGAACTTAGAAAAAAATGTGAAATTTATTAGAAAAATTCATATTCAAAATCAACTTGGAAAAATGCACATCCAAGTTTACTCCATCAAAATTCAAAAAATTAAAAATTTATTTTTAAATTATTATCTTTAAAATTAAATATATAAAATTATTTAAAATTCTAGTCTAAAATGAATTTGGAGAAATAGATGCCTATATTCATAAAATAGATGCCTATATTCATAAAAACTTAGGTATTCATTTGTCCAATTTCATTATGGATTAGAGCTGATCATGAACTAGGCGGCCCGGCCCGACCCGAAAGCCCGCCCGAAAAACGGGAGGGTTTGGGTAAAAATATAAGCCCGAAAAATGGGCTTGGGCAAAAAAAGAGGCCCGTTTAGAAAAGCGGGCGGCTTCAAAGAGTTTTTTTCGGCCACCCCTACCAATTATATATTAATATATTTTTATTTTATTTTAATCATTTTAAATTTTAATATAACCATTTTTTATTATATTGTCAATTTGTGTATTGTTTTAAGAATTGTTTTAGTATCATTTTATTTGTTTTAATATTTGTTTTATGTTTTTAAATATATTTGATTTATTATATTTTTAAATTTTTTATTTAATGAAATAAGCAAAAAAATTAATATGGGTTGAGGCGGTTTGGGCTTAGCAATTTTATTTTGAGCCGGGCTAGGATAAATTTTTAGACCCATATTTGGGCCGGGCCCCGACCCGACCCATGATCACCTCTATTATGAATGCACATTTTTTTACTAATTTTATAATTCCATAATTTTTTATAAATTTTATAATTCTTTATAATGTTATAAATTTCTTTATTTTATAAATTTTTAATATTTTATTGTTTTTATACAATTAAATTATTTGACAAAATCCAAGCTTAAAAACTAATATGTACTAAGAAAAAGTACATAAACTCAGTTGAGAGGTTTCCAAAGTCAATAACTAAATATTACTTTATTTTGGGTTAAATATAAAATTGATATTTGAATTTGTTTATTTCTCCCATGTTAGTACTTAAGGATTTTTTGTCCTTAGATTGATATCTGAATTTTTTCTCCGTCAATTAGTTTAATACTTTTTTTTAACGTCGTTAAATTTGAAATAGGTGGTAGAATAAAATTTTGACATGTGACACAATGACATCATCATAATGTCATAATTTTAAAAATATATTAAAATTAATAAAATATTTTTAAAAATTATTTTCATTATTTTCTTATTTCTTTCCTTTTTCCCTATTGTTTTTTCTTCTTCTTCCTTCTTCCTCTTGTCACTTTGCCTTTTTCTCTTATGGGTTCTTTCAGCATTTTTGGATTGCTTTGAAAAGAAATTTAAGAACATTTCTAGGTTCATTTATTCTCTTATTCCTTCTTTTTTTTCGATAATTCATTTCTTACTTTGCCTTTTTCTTTTATGGGTTCTTTCAACATTTCTGAATTGCTTAGAAAAGAAATTTAAGAACATTTTTAGATTCATTTTTTTCTTCTTCCTTCTTCCTCTCATCACTTTTTTTTTTTCTTTTTGTTTTCTGGGTTCATTCAACAGTTCTAGGCCATAACATTAAAACAATAAAAAATTGTTGGGTTCATTCAACATTTCTGTACTGAAAAGAAAAATTACAAAACTCATCAATCCATTAAAACACAAAATCTAGAACACCCATCAACTCATTAAAAAAATCCAGAAAAGTAACACCAGTAACAAAACCCATTAAAAAATTAACATAACAAACAAAATTCCAAATGCTGAGAAACAAAAAAAAATGATGAGAAACAAATCAAAACCAAGACTCATTTCAAGTTTTTGGGTTTTTAAGATTTAAGCCACAGTCAATAAATTCAAATAGTCAAGAAGTTGGACGCGGTGAGGAGAAGCCATGATCAAAGTTCCATGATTATTCAATGGTGGTGGCTCAGTTTGACGTTAAAGAGTAGCGGCAGTGAAGTGACGACTAGAGACTTTAAAAACAAAATTAAAGTAGAAAAAATAGGAGTAGAAGCAGTAGAAAGAAAGGAAAATTGTTCTGTACTTCTCCGATCGATGAGGAAACTGAAACAAGCGATGATGGCATCGGAGCAAGGTGATCGGTGGAGGACAATCCCAATGGATAAAACTAGTTGAATTAAATTTATCGATAGAACTAGTTGGATTAGCTGAAAATAGGTGGTTGATCTCGTTAATAAAGATTTTTGTTTTGACTTAATGCATATTTTAGCTCTTAAAAGTATATTGTTTTTTACACTTTAGTCCTTAAATTCATATTTTATAAGGTTGTGTTTTAAATTTTTATATATATATTTTATTATTTATTAGAATTTTGGAATTTTTAATAAGTTTTATAATATTTATAATTTTTTACCATTTTCTTATAGTTTTATAAATTTTTCTAAACATTTTTAATGATTTTATTAAAAATTAAAAATTAAATCAAGGATTACCGCGTGACACCATCTAATGAAGATGTCAATTGATTTATGTGGTTAAAGATGAAATGAGAGACTTATTTTTTTTTAATTAATGAAAAGGGCTGAATTGAAATTGAAATAAGTCGAAAAACTTAATTAGGATATAAGCTTAATAAATATATAAAAAATCTTACTCTTTCCCTGTCATTTTACTCACTTCTTCCATATATTCCAGATAGGAAACTCATCCTACCAAAACCGCTTTGGTTCAAAAGCTCAAACTGCGCAGCAGTCTTTTATGAATAAACTGGTCAAGAGTTTTAGCCTAAAACATTGGTTCAAAAGGCTAATCTGTTAAAAGTAAGGCAGTCAAAGTAAAATGACATCCATGGTCAACATTAAATAATACGTGGTAATTTATGATTTTCTTTTTGGGTATCATTTAAATCTATTTTATAATTCATATTCAAGTTTATGATTATTTTTCTTAATAATGTCATTTTAAAATTTAAATTTAAATCTCTTCTTAATAATGTAATGTATTTTACTATTATACCTAACACTTGATGATAGCTAAAAAATATTATTAGCAAGGAAGGCGGCTCCCGGAGATAAGCCACCAATCACCGACACTAATAGAATATAGTTGCTCAGCAATATATATTATATCTGAATAAATGAGTATGAAACTTGGCTTCTAGCTTTTGGGGTTAAGTTGGAGTAAGTAAACAAATAAAGGGAACCAAATTATAAATAATAAAAAGATGTTTCCCCATTATAAGATGTATGAGAATGATGATGGGGGTTCACTGTTTTGATATATAATCATGTATATGGCAGCCAGTAGCCACCTTCATGGCGGCTTTCTAATAATTTCCTTTTCATTTTCTAAACAAAATTGTATCCTGGACATGACTTTTATAGAGGACGGCTTTGTATTATTAATGAAATGAAAACATTCCAAAATGAGGGCAAGAGCTGTTTGACACCCACTCACACATTTCATTTCCTGATCTCATTATATGGTCGAAATAAACAGAACCTATAGCAGCAGTTTGCCAACAACAGCGGAAGCATCCCTATGTAGTTTGGGACAAGTCTCTTAACATTCGAATGGCTTTTAAGCAATTTCACTCCGGTATGACATTTTGCCATCCTTTGCCATTAATCAACATGGAACCTAACCTAATCCCTAGGGTTTTACGCCTTATTTAGTGTTGTTTAAAAAAAATATACTTTTGAAAGGGAGAAATTAACTTTTCTCTATTAAAAGTGTTTAATTATTTTCACCCTTTTAACAACACGATATTTTTCTTTTTTTCTTGATGTTTAATTATAAATATGTTAAAATTATTAATTAAAAATAAAAATATTTTTAAAATAATACAAATGTGTTAATATCTAATTATAAATATTTAATGTTTATATTTAATTATTTAAAATATAGTTTATATATATTCTAATTAAATTTTATAAACAATTAATATTTATTGCTTAAAAATATTTAAAATTTATATTTTATATATTAAAATATTAACAAATTATAATAAATTATTTTTATATTCTTACTAAAATATAATAATATTAACTAATTTGAATATTATTTAAATATAAGTCTAAAATTGATATTTTATTTCTCAAAATACTTTTTGACACAATACTAAACACTCAAATTTTAAATCAAGAATTTTTAAAATACTTTTCAATAACACTTTTTCACGTCACTTTTTAAAGTATTTTTTAAAAGCAATACCAAATTAACCTTTAGTCACACTTGTGCATTCGATGACCATGCTTGCACATTTATTCTATAGGTTAAATTTCAAAAGTAGAAAAAGGATAGAGACTAGGAGCAGAATTAAACCTACCATCTATCATCTCTATATGACTATTATAGTTTCAAAGTGAATTCCGATTGCCGAACTCAAAGCTAAATTAAATACTTTGCTTTTCAACTGTAAATTATATTAATGAGTTACTTTTTTGACTATTTATAAAAAGTTACAAAATAATCACTTAACTATCTAATTATGGAAAGTTGACGTGGTAACTTTTAAAATAAGTATAATAACAATTTTAACCCTTAACATGTATACATTATATTAAATTACTCTTGATTCTTACTATATCCCAACCCCAACAACGACACATGGCAGGACATGGTACAACATGTTAAGGATCCCCCGTCGGATGCAACTCATTAATAATCCTCCAATTAGTACCCTTTAAGGTGATCCTCCGTTTAGGACCATCTATAACTAACCTTTCGTGGATCTTCTTGAGCCATCTTAGAAACCATCCATTATAAACCTTCTATAGGGACTATTGAGAGACCACTAAAGTGTAACAACCTCGTATAATCTTTGTTAGGAGAATGTCAAAGTAAGATCACATAGTACCACACATGGTGACAACTAACTTGTAACGACCTTGCTACCTAGTCAATCACACAAGTAGGCCTACCATTCGTATTGTCGATTACATGGCACAAGCATATAAGGGGTAACCCGTTTATATAACCCAAAGCACGAGGGACAAGGGATCCATCTTTATCCACAAGAGAAACCTAGGTATTTTTCTAGTTATCTCCTTCTTCCCCAAGAAAAACCCAAGTATCCTCATTACTTCTTTTTTCTCTCTCCTCACTCACAACTTCCTATTCCAACTCTTCGTTTGTCACAAGAGAACCGGCCCTCTAGTCACCACCACTTTCTCCTCCTTATCTCCTTCTTGTTACACACCTATATCAACTATTCTAAAAACATCGAATCCTCAATGTTTACAAATTGTTAATTTGATCCTTTTATAGTTTTACTTTTCTTTATGACCCTTTCCAATATTATCCTTCCATTTGGTTTGGTGAAAACAGTAGCAACAACAAGAAGAAGAAACAATATGACCCAAAATTTAAAAAATAACCAATTCAATTGCTTGAAAATAAAAGGTACTCCCTTCGTTAATTCAATCCAATTGCAAGTTGAACAGCTTAAAGAAAAATTAATTTTTTTTTGAGCTTTGATTTGCTTCACAATGACTAGTAGCTTAAGCTAACAAAAAATGAATTAATTACCATTGAGAGACTTTAGTCATGTGAAGTATAAGAAAAGCAATGTATTTGAGGATTGTATAGTTTAATGATAAACAATTTTTTAGCAAAATATATTTCTAATTTACACATTGTATATTAAATTATATTTTCATGTAAATAATACGATAAAATTAGGCAATGTATAAACATCGAGAACTATTTCTTTAAAAAATTAACAATAAATGATACAATGTATAAACGTTAAAGACTAAATTTTTTATCACGCCAACTTTAAAAACTACCACCCATCTTCCTATTAAGCATTTAACTAAAAAAAAAGTTAAATAATTAATTTTATAATTTTTTATAGTTTGAATGTGAAAAAACTCCTACCGGCTATCAAGATAGTTTAACAAGAAAAATGCCTTGCTTAGTTTAGGGAAAAAAAAGCATTTACTGATTATTCTATTCCCGTGGTCCAAATCTCACCATTAATCAAATCAAATTATCGAAACTAAAAAAGGAAAACCCACCAACTTCAATCGTCATCGATGAATCATTTCCCAAACCATTTCATCAATTTCCCCTGCCAAATCTCATCCTTCCACCCTCCTATATAACCCACATAACTAAGTTAACCTGAGGGAGACGAGAAAGTTGTAAGATATAAGAGCAAAATGGAAGCTGTTGTAGCATCGAAACCAGTGATTAAAGTTGCTGCCATTTGTGGGTCTTTAAGGAAAGCCTCTTACAACAGAGGCTTAATTCGAACCGGTAAATATTTTTTCAGTTTGGGTTTTGGATTTTGTTTTTCTGGGGAATATTGATTTGTTTAATTTCTTTTTCTTTTTTTTTCAGCTTTGGAGCTTACCAAGGAGTCCATTGCTGGGCTTCAAATGGAATACATAGACATTTCACCACTTCCAATGCTGGATACAGATCTGGAAGTTGATGGCAAGTTTCCCCCTGCGGTTGAGGCTTTCAGGCAGAAGATTTTGGAGGCTGATAGCATCCTTATTGCTTCCCCTGAATACAACTATTCTCTTACTGGTATCTTCATCCCCTTCCCCCAATGCTTTCCTACTTTTTATTTATTTATTTTTACTCTATCTATGGAACAGTGTCTTTAATTTTCATTTCATTAACAACTTTATATCTGCATTTGATGTATAAATCTATAACTTCTCAAATGAATCAGTCATTTATAATATAATCACAAAGTATAGGTTTATTAATTATATATGCACTCCCATCATCTCAAATATAAATCCATCCTTTATATATATATCTATATATGAAGTTGTATGGTTTGGATACTAGACAGTTTACTAGGATAGGATTTATCATTTTTAGGATTCCTTGTATACATCAAAACAGTCCATTTCACATTACTTCATTATATGCACCATTCCAGCGCCTCTGAAGAATGCACTTGACTGGGCTTCAAGACCACCAAATGTATGGGCAGATAAAGCGGCTGCCATCGTAAGCGCCGGAGGAGGCTTTGGTGGTGCGCGATCACATTATCATCTTCGCCAAGTTGGGGTTTTCCTTGATCTACATTTCATCAATAAACCCGAGTTTTACTTGAATGCGTTTCAGCCTCCGGCAAAGTTCGATAGTGATGGCAACCTTATTGACGAGGATTCCAAGGAGAGAATGAAGCAAGTTCTTCTTTCCTTGCAAGCATTTACCCTCCGACTCCAACCTAAAAACTGAGTAAACTAATCAAGTGTTTCAGTCTTTTCCCAATTCTTCCATTGTTATTGTGATGGATTACAATTTGCTGTCATTTTTAGAGTTTCTTTTGAAATGGTGTTCTTATGTACTAATAATAACAAATGCTATTTGTAAGCGTAAATAACGGTTTAAAGGTTATAGTGCAACGGAAAAGATTGAACATAAATACCTCTAGTTATTGTCTGAACCAAATGCCAAAATTCAAATGTTGTTACACCACTGTTGAGCACATCAAACCATCGATGAAGTCGTCAAATTTAGTCGTACGAAAAATTGAAAACCGTCATAGGCTTCAAGCATTCGTAAACTTCAATAGATGGAATATTTTCAGAAATTTAATTTTGGTGCTTAAGGGCCTTTAAGCTAGTTTGTATTTATAGTGGTGGTTTTCCATAAAAAACCATCAATCCCACTATCACACAAACATCCACTACCCCAAAAACAAGTAGCGGGCAACAAAAGGGGGGGGGGGGGAGGGGGGAGTGGGGCATGGGAAACGTAGGAATGACCTCACGAACCATAAGGAGTTTCAACATTTTCCCATTTGGTTCTTATTGTCTATAAAACTTAAAGCCGAAACATAATGCACGAATCATGACAAAATTCTCTCTTAGAATTTGAGTAGTATCTTTTATGTACCACAATATATTATGTCTCAACGCTTTAGCCCAAATTTCTTAATAAATAAACCCAATATTTATTCCAGGTCCAAACTTTAGTGACATTTCTCGAAATAATCAAATTAATGTGCGCACAAAATATGAGAAACATCAAACTTAACAGAGGTTCTTTATAATCGTTCTTACAACAAAAATTTACAAGGTGGGAAACGTTTCATGGTGATAACATGATCTTTAATTTTGTGTGGTGGCATGCCTTTAGTCAAACGATCAACTAACATCTGCTCAATGTTAATGTGCTCAATGATCACTTTCACTTTCTTTTCTTTAACACGTTCCCTTATGGCTAGATATTAATGTAGATATGTTTACTTTGACTTTGACTTTTGTTGTTCTTAGCCATAAATATAGCAGTTGAATTGTCACAATATATAATCAATGATCTAGAAATCAAATCCACAAGTTTAAGCCCAGAAATGAAACTCTTCAATTATATTCCTTTTGAGGTAGCCTCAAAACATGAAACAAACTCAGCCTCCATAGTGGAAGTAGTAGTTAAAGTCTTCTTGATGGTCCTCCAAGATATAGATCTGCTAGCAAACATAAATATGTAACCTAATGTTGATTTACGTGAATCAACACAACCGACAAAGTTTGAATCAGAGTAGCCAATCACCTCCAAATTGTTTGATCGTTTGTACATAAGCATGTAGTCCTTTGTCCCTTTAAGATATCTCAAAACTTTCTTTGCAATTTTCCAGTGGTCAATATCTAGATTACTCTGATATCTTCTCCACATTCCAATTGCAAATGCAATGTCAGGTCTTGTGCAAACTTGAGCAAACAACATGCTTTTAACAATAGAAGCATTGGAATATTTTTCATTTGCTCCCTCTCAAATTTGTTCTTCGAGTATTGGTTCAAATTGAACTTATCACCCTTCACGATAGGAGCAACACTTGATGAACAATCTTTCACTAGATGAACAATCTTTCATCCAAAATCTTTCTAAAACTTTGTTGATGTAGGTTTCTTGAGATAGACCTAAGATATTACGATGTCAATCATTATAAATCTTAATGCCAATGGCATACGACGCATCATCCATATCTTTCATATCAAATTTTTTAGAAAGAAATTGTTTCACCTCATGTAGCATACCCCTGTAATTTGTTGCAAGTAAAATGTCGTCCACATATAGAATAAGAAAACAAATTTTACTCCCACTGACCTTCTAGTATATGCATTGATCCATGATATTCTCAACAAAACCAAATAAAGAGATAAATTCATGAAATTTTAAATACTATTAATGAGGGGCTTATTTCAATCCATATATGGACTTCTTTAGCTTGAATACCAAGTGTTCACCATCACTAGAGGAGAATCCTTTAGGTTGTCTCATATATATCTTTTCCTCTAGGTCACGATTGAGAAATGTAGTTTTCACATCCATTTGTTGCAACTCAAGGTCAAAATGAGCTACTAATGCTAACCCAATGCAAAAAGAATCTTTCTATATTTTTCAAATTCACTTTGAAAAATCACCATAAATTGTAGGAATCGAATGAGATATAATGAATTTTGTGAGACAAGGTCAAAATGAATTTGAGTTCCCCTGTTCTGACTTTGAAAAATCATAAAAAATTGAATAAAAATAATTAGGGGCTTAAATTTATAATTCTAGAGTCCTGAATGAGTTTATTTTCAAGAGAAAGAAACGGGAACATCATCTAAATTCTGTATAAAGAGATAATTAATTTTTAGTGAAGAAGGGTCAGAACTATCAGACAGCAGAATAGGGGTGACTTTAAAGAATAAACTGTACTTATTGGCTAAACAAAAAATTCTTAAAATTTTATGGTAAGAAGATATATGAGTCTACTTTCAGGGAAAATTAACGGATCTTAATTTGGAGTTCTGTAGCTCTAGTTATAAATAATTTAGTGACTATAACTCAAATAGACAACTTTGAATAAACTATACATAATAATAATGAAATTATATGAACATGAAATGTATTAAATTGATAATTAAATTTATTTATTTAGATCCAGAAGATTCAAATACGAAGCTAGATCGAGGAAAGGGAAAATTTTAGGATTAGTAGACTTTTATACACGAATAAGTATCAAGGTAAGCTCGTGTAACTTGAATTATATTCTTAAATGCTTGAAATGTATGTTATTGATGTGAATATGATTTGAATGTTCATTATATGAAAATTGATGAAACATTGATATATTTGATAAAAATGGGAAGAAATCCCGGTTGAATGGAAGGAAAATTCGATGGATCTCTGAAAAGGAATTGATGGTAAAAAGGATCTAGCCCGGACGGGTGATCCTATCCTGATATAGCCCTCCCGAAGAATATGTGGAAAATGGATTTAGCCCGGACGGGTAATCCGAATTAGGGTCTGAATTTAGCCTAGACTGGTAATTCAGATCCAAGCTCATTAAAGTAATTGTCGTTGCAAGGATTTAGCTTTGGTGGTACCGACAATACTCTATGAGTTTATATTGCGGATTTAGCCTGGACTGGTAATCCCATTGCAAGGTTGAGGTTCGCGGGAGTGTGCTCTCTGAAATGGAAATGTGCGCACATGAATAAGAATTGACGAACCCGGAAATGTACACTAAAAGTGTACCTCTGAAAATCCATCGAAATTCCGAGAAATTCAACGGGATAAATATGGAAAAATAATAAGGAAATGGAAATCATGGTATTGATGAGCTCATCAATCATAGTATATATTATTGGAACATGGAAATTATTGTACTAACTTGAATGTTGAGTTTGTGCATGTTAGGGTAATAATGCATTGAATGGATATATGAATGTTTATTGTATTGTATTGAAAATATTAGGTAAGTATAATTATTGTTACCTGAGCTTACTAAGCACAAAGTGCTTACCCTGTTTCCTTTGCCCCTGTTTTGTAGTGTTAAGAGCTCGGAGGTCGGATTTGGTCGGAGACACATCACACTATCAACCTCAGGATTTCGGTATATAAAAAAAACTTTATTTTGGAAATCAATGGCATGTATAAGCTAATAAAGTAAGTGATTCTGTAAAATGAATGTAAGGTCAGCCAATGGTATGGCTAACAAATCTTGGTTTTGGTATGTGATGATGTTATCTTATAAATATGCGTGAATATATATGCGTTAACCTATCTTGAAAATATGTTGAATTGGATTGGTTGATGTGGATTATTTTTGGTTTAAAATTTCAAGGAAGGTTAGATATTTATAAAAGGGGTTATATTGAAAAAAAAATTAACTCGTAAACTCCGGTAATACCTCGTACCCTATTCCGACAATGAATACGGGGTAAGGGGTATTACATTTGCTGGTATCAAAGCTACGGTTTAGCCGGTTCTAGGATCGATGTAGCAAATATGGGATTAGCTATACATGCCCTTTAAATTATTATTGATAGTGTGATATCTCCTGACTATTTAAATGTGTTTTTCTTATAGTAAATGTCTACCGACCGAGCTCAATCTGAGGAAGCTGGGAGTCATGCTCCGGCTTCAGTACAAAGAGAAGAAACTAGCAGTAGAAGACCCGGTACAAAGGGTCGAGGGGAGGAGGCAAAAATAGCCTTTTTTCAAATGATGAATGAATGGTTTAGACAATACTTAAGAACTAACCCTGTAGTGCAGCAAGTTCAAGCTCCCCCTCCTGCTCCTCCACCGGTTCCCGAGATCCCACAGGGTACAGGTACTGAATATGTCAGAAAAGGGAAAGCTCCAGTAGATAAAATTCAAAAATATGGGGCCGAAGAATTTCGAGCAGTAGTTGATGATGATTTCGAGCAGAATTTAGAAAACACTACTCGAGTTTTGGAAGAATTATCTTGTACACCAGAAGAATGTCTGAAATGTGCCGTCTCACTGCTAAAAGACACAACTTACCATTGGTGGAATACTAAAGCTTCAGTTGTTCCAAAAGAAGAAATTACATGGGAATTCTTTCAGACTACGTTCAGAAAGAAATATATCAGCCAAAGGTTTCTTGATCAGAAGAGAAAAGAATTTCTTGAGCTGAAACAGGGTAACAGATCAGTATCTGAGTATGAAAGAGAATTTGTTCGATTGAGTAAATATACTTGAGAATGGGTACAGTCAGAAGCTGAAATGTGCAAACGATTCGAAGAAGGGTTGAATGAAGACATTAAGCTACTGATCGAAATTCTTGAAATTCGAGAGTTTGCTACATTGGCAGAGAGAGCTTATAAAGCAGAAGAATTGAGCAAAGAAAAGAAACAGGCTGAGAGAGAAGCTCGAATTTTTAGTAAAAGACCGATGGAAAAATCCCAGTTTTCTGCTCCAAAGAAATTGAAGAAGTACCAGGATCGTTCTACCTCAGCCACTGGGTATTCGGGTAGAGTGCGAGGTTCTCAACACATTAATCCAAGACCTTCCACTCCATCAGTTACCAGTGTTGGCAGTGTTGGTACCCCTAAGCCGAGATGTCAGTACTGTAATAAAATCTATTTTGGTGAATGCCGATTTAAGAGTGGGGCTTGTTACCGATGTGGTTCTTTCGACCATTTCCTTAGAGATTATCCAAAAAGAGGTGAAAAAGAAGCTAAGTAGATATCGAAGCTAAGTAATCCAGTTTCGAGGGGCAGACCACCTCTACCATCTGGTAATGTCAGTGGTAGCCGAGGAGCAACGAAAGATATTGCAGGCAGGTCTGAAGCACGAGCACCTGCTAGGACATATGCCATCCGTGCCAGAGAAGATGCCTCAGCATCGGATGTTATTACTGGTACATTTTCTTTACTTGATACTGATATTACTGCATTGATTGATCCTGGTTCTACGCATTCATATGTATGTGTTAAACTTGTAATTGTTAAAAATTTATCTGTTAAACCTACTGAATTTGTGGTTAAAGTCTCGAACCCCCTGGGTCAATCTGTTTTGGTGGATAAAATTTGTAAAAATTGTCCATTGATGGTAAAAGGTTATTGTTTCCCGGCTGATTTGATGTTATTGCCATTTGATGAATTTGACATGATATTGGGCATGGATTGGTTAACCCAGCATGATGCAGTAGTAAATTATAGACAGAAATATATTGTGCTAAAATGTCATAATGGTGAGTTGCTCCGGGTTAAATCTGATCAGATAGAGGGGTTATCTGATGTGATTTCAGTAATGGTAGCACAGAGGTATGTCAAAAAAAGGTATGATGCTTACTCGGCTTATGTACTTGACACCAAGGTATCTGAGTCAAGGATACAGGCAGTGCAATAGTAAGAGAATTTTTCGATGTGTTTCCAGAGGAATTACCAGGGTTGCCACCAGAAAGAGAAGTGGAATTTTCTATAGATTTGATTCTGGGAACTACTCCGATCTCCATAGCTCCGTACTGGATGGCTCTTACAGAATTAAAGGAGTTAAAGACACAGTTGCAAGAACTTGTTGATAGGGGTTTTGTCCGACCGATTCATTCACCTTGGGGTGCTCCGGTTCTGTTTGTGAAAAAGAAAGACGGGTCTTTGAGATTGTGTATCGACTACCGGCAGCTTAATAAAGTAACCATAAAGAATAAGTACCTGTTACCCTGGATTGATGATTTATTTGATCAGCTGAAAGGTGTTACTGTGTTTTCAAATATTGATCTTCGATCGGGTTATTATCAGCTACGGGTAAAGGAGTCAGATGTGCCAAAAACAGCCTTTAGAACAAGGTACATGCATTATGAGTTTCTAGTTATGCCGTTTGGGCTAACTAATGCACCTACAGTATTTATGGATTTAATGAACTGAATATTCAGACCATACTTAGACAGATTTGTGTTAGTATTCATTGATGATATTTTGGTTTATTCTCGGGATGTAGAAGAACATGCAGAACATTTGAGAGTTGTGTTGCGAATTTTGCGAGAGAAGCAATTATATGCTAAATTTAGTAAATGTGAATTTTGGCTTCGAGAAGTGGGTTTTCTAGGACATATTATATCTGCTGAAGGCATCAGGGTAGATCCAAGTAAAATCTCAACTATTGTTAATTGGAGTCCACCGAAAAATGTATCCGAAGTTAGAAGTTTCTTGGGTTTAGCTGGTTATTATCGGAGATTTGTACAGGGATTCTCTATGATAGCTTCTCCAATAACTTGATTATTGCAGAAAGATGTAAAGTTCAAATGGACTGATGAATGTCAGCAAAGTTTCAACCGATTGAAAGATCTACTAAAGAAAGCACCTGTATTAGTGCAGCCTGAACCGGGTAAAGAATTTGTTATTTACAGTGATGCCTCATTAAATGGTTTAGGTTGTGTCTTGATGCAAGAAGGTAAAGTAATAGCCTATGCTTCAAGACAACTTAAACCACATGAAAGAAATTACCCAGTACATGATCTTGAATTAGCTGCTATTGTATTTACGCTGAAGATATGACGGCATTACTTGTACGGTGAGAAATGCCATATTTATACTAATCATAAAAGCCTAAAATAATTGATTACACAGAAAGATTTGAATTTGAGACAGCGCAGGTGGCTTGAACTGATAAAGGACTATGATTTGATTATTGATTACCATCCGGGTAAGGCTAATGTTGTAGCTAATGCTTTGAGCCAAAAATCTCTGTTTGCTTTACGAGCTATGAATACCCGGTTATCATTGACTGATGATGGTTCAATCATAGCTGAATTGAGAGCTAAACCGACATTTTTACAGCAAATATGTGAAGCTCAGAAAAATGATGAGAAGTTACAGGTTAAACAGGCACAGTGTGAGTTAGGTAATGATTCTGAATTTCAGATTGGTTCTGATGGTTGTTTATTATTTAGAGGTAGGGTATGTGTACCTCAGAATTCAGAGCTCATACAGAAGATTCTACGCGAGGCTCACAGTGGTTCTATGTCTATACATCCGGGGAGTAATAAAATGTATAATGATCTGAAAAAGATGTACTGGTGGTCGGGAATGAAACATGATATCTCTGAGTTTGTATCAAGGTGTTTAATATGTCAGCAAGTTAAAGCTGAACATTAGGTACCTTCAGGGTTACTTCAGCCAATTACTATACCGGAATGGAAATGGGAAAGAATCACTATGGATTTTGTATCGGGGTTACCTTTGTCTCCGAGGAAAAAAGATGCTATTTGGGTGATTGTTGACCGATTGACAAAGTCAGGGCACTTTATTCCAGTACGTCTGGATTCTTCTTTAGATAAACTAGCTGAACTATATATATCTGAAATTGTCAGGCTACATGGAGTGCCTGTCTCTATTATATCAGATAGAGATTCCCGATTTACGTCTCGTTTCTGGGACAAATTGCAAGAAGCCTTGGGTACTCAGTTGTATTTCAGCACTGCATTTCATCCTCAGACAGATGGTCAATCTTAGCGTGTAATTCAAGTATTGGAAGATATGCTTCGATGTTGTATACTAGAGTTTGAAGGTAATTGGGAGAGGTATTTATCTTTGATTGAATTTGCTTACAATAATAGTTATCAGTCCAGTATTAAAATGACTCCGTATGAAGCTTTGTATGGTAGAAAATGTAGAACACCGTTATATTGGATAGAACTCAATGAAAGGAAGAGATATGGGGTTGACTTGATCCGGGAAACAGAAGAAAAAGTAAAGGTTATTGGGGACAGTCTAAAAGCAGTTTTCGATCCTCAAAAATCATATGTCGACTTTAAACGAAAAGAGATTGAATTTCAAGTCGGTGACAAGGTATTCCTGAAAGTGTCTCCTTAGAAGAAAGTCCTCCGATTCGGTCGAAAGGGTAAATTAAGTTCAAGATTTATCGGGCCATATGAAATCATAGAAAGAATTGGACCAGTCGCTTATCGATTAACATTACCACCGGAACTTGATAGAATCCATAATGTTTTTCATGTATCTATGTTACGACGATATCGATCAGATCCTTCACATGTTATTTCTCGGACAGAAGTGGAGATTCAACCGGATATGACTTACAGTGAAGAACCGGTCAAGATATTGGCACGAGAGACAAAAGAGCTTAGAAATAAAAAGATAAATTTGGTGAAAGTATTATGGAAAAAGCACGGGATTGAGGATGCGACACGGGAACCGGAGGAGGCAATGAGGAAACAATACCCAAACCTCTTTACTGGTAAGATTTTCGAGGATGAAAATCCTAAAAGGAAGGGGGAGAGTTGTAATGGCCTAAATTCAAGGTTATCAGAATAGTGGTTTCGTAACCAAAAATTCGATTTAAAGAGAAATTTATTTTAATATTTTTGCATGAAAATTGATATGATAGGAAAATCGTATGAAAATATTGATAAAATTTTTTTATCGATTTAGTGGTTAGTTAGAAAAAGAAATTATTGAAGAAATTGGGTAAAATAAGGTACAAGGACCTCTATCTTGTAAGACCTAGTCGAAAATAATTTTATAAATATTTATGAAATGTTTGTAATGTGGTATTAAAATTTCGTTAGGAAATTTTAATGTTTGGATAGTTAATTAAATGAAAAGGACTAAATTGTAAAAAGGTGTAAAAGTGGATGGGATGATTAAATAGCTTAAGTGTCTAATGAGAGAGGATTTAAAAGAAAATTAGACCCAAATTTTATTTTGGCTGGACGGCAAGGCATGAAATCAGCAGGAAAATTGATAAATTAAGGGCAGAATTGGAATATTGCAAAATTAACTAAATAAAGCTAAGACTAAATAGGAAATATCTAGATTTCTCTTCATTTCTCTTCAATTCCAGTAGCTAAAAATGCCATAGGAGGGTTCTCTAAGCTGGTATTCCATAATGTTTTCACCAAGTGAGTTAATCCTTGCCTTTTTCTTGTAATTTTTGTGTTTCTAAGACTTTTACAACTAGGTCCTACCATTAAATTCATTAGTTTTTGATTTCATGGATGAAATTGAAAGTCACCATGGTTGAGTGCTGTAAGTTTATGATGAAATAGAATGAAATTAAAGCTTTAATTTGTTTATGAGATGATTTTATTAGGTAATTTCAATAGAAATTGATTTTTAGGACCTAATTGTGAAAATGTTTGGAATTAAAGTCTATTGCTGAAATTTTGATTCCTAAAGGTTGTAAACTAGTTTAAGGTGATAGAATAAAGTGTTAATTGAGAAAAATCAGCTCAATTGAGAGGCTAATTGAGTAGGGACGAAATTGTTATTATTAAAAGCTTAAGGTAAAAATGGTAATAAACAGTTTGCACTAAAACAATATTGGACAGCAGCAGTAGACTAACCTTGAAAAATCACCATAAATTGTAGGAATCGAATGAGATATAATGAATTTTGTAAGACAAGGTCAGAATGAATTCGAGTTTCCCTGTTCTGACTTTGAAAAATTATAAAAAATTGAATAAAAAAATTAGGGGCTTAAATTTATATTTCTAGAATCTTGAATAAGTCTATTTTCAAGAGAAACAAACGGGAACATCATCTAAATTCTGTATAAAGAGATAATTAATTTTTAGTAAAGAAGGGTCAGAAATGTCAGACAGCAAAATAGGGGTGACTTTAAAGAATAAACTGTACTTATTGGCTAAACAAAAAATTCTTAAAATTTTATGGTAAGAAGATATATGAGTCTACTTTCAGGGAAAATTAACGGATCTTAATTTGGAGTTCCGTAGCTCGAGTTATAAATAATTTAGTGACTATGACTCAAATAGACAACTTTGAATAAACTATACATAATAATAATGAAATTATAGAAATTGCTGCATATGAACATGAAATGTATTAAATTGATAATTAAATTTATTTATTTAGATCCAGAAGATTCAAATACGAAGCTAGATCGAGGAAAGGAAAAAGTTCAGGATTAGTAGATTTTTAGACACGAACAAGTATCAAGGTAAGTTCGTGTAACTTCAATTATATTCTTAAATGCTTGAAATGTATGTTATTGATGTGAATATGATTTGAATGTTCATTATATGAAAATTGATGAAACATTGATATATTTGATAAAAATGGGAAGAAATCTCGGTTGAATGGAAGGAAAATTCGATGGATCTCTGAAAAGGAATTGACGGTAAAAGGATCTAGCAGGACGGGTGATCCTATCTGATATAGCCCTTCCAAGAATATGTGGAAAATGGATTTAGCCGGACGGGTAATCCGAATTAGGTCTGAATTTAGCTTTGGTGGTAATTCAGATCCAAGCTCATTAGAGTAATTGTCGTTGCGAGATTTAGCTTTGATGGTAATCCCGACAATACTCTATGAGTTTATATTGCAGGGGATTTAGCCTGGACTGGTAATCCCGCTGCAAGGTTGAGGTTCGCGGGAGTGTGCTATCTGAAATGGAAATGTACGCACATGACTAAGAATTGACGGACCCGGAAATGTACACTAAAAGTGTACCTCTGAAAATCCATCGAAATTCCGAGAAATTCAACGGGATAAATATGGAAAAATAACAAGAAAATGGAAATCATGGTATTGATGAGCTCATCAATCATAGTATATATTATTGGTATATGGAAATTATTGTACTAACTTGAATGTTGAGTTTGTGCATGTTAGGGTAATAATGCATTGAATGGATATATGAATGTTTATTGTATTGTATTGAAAATATTAGGTAAGTATAATTCTTGTTACATGAGCTTACTAAGCACAAAGTGCTTACGCTGTTTCCTTTTCCCCTATTTTGTAGTGTTAAGAGCTCGGAGGTCGGATTTGGTCGGAGACACATCACATTATAAACCTCAGGATTTCGGTATATAAAAAAAACTTTATTTTGGAAATCAATGGTATGTATAAGCTAATAAAGTAAATGATTCTGTGAAATGAATGTAAGGTCAGCCAATGGTATGGCTAACAAATCTTGGTTTTGGTATGCGATGATGTTATCTTATAAATATGCGTGAATATATATGCGTTAACCTATCTTGAAAATATGTTGAATTGGATTGGTTGATGTGGATTATTTTTGGTTTAAAATTTCAGGGAGGGTTAGATATTTATAAAAGGGGTTATATTGAAAAAAAAATTAACTCGTAAACTCCGGTAATACCTCGTACCCTATTCCGACAATGAATATGGGTAGGGGGTATTGCAATGTTAGCTTGAGGTTGCATTTTAGCCTCCCCCTTTTGCTTAACTTGGATAGTCTTATTTCCTTGAGTAACCATCAATACACTTTCTCCAATCTCTAGTATGAGTGTATTCCTGATCACACATGGTCAAAAGCTCATAGATAGACCACTTATACTTATGTGTGTTATATAAGATCTTAAATGGCCTATAATGAGGTGGAAGAGTGTTCAATATAAATGCACAAGGAAAGATTTAGACATTTCAACCGTAAGTGCTCTTAATCGAGTTGCTAAATCTCTCATCTTGTTCATGTGATCACGCACACCTTCTACGGTAGTGAGTTTCATTGATGTGAACTTCATGATTAGAGTGCTGACTAATGACTTTTGAGAAGTTTTGAACTATTTTTCAATAGCCGTTAATAATTCTTGAACATTCTCATCTTGCCCAATTGAGCTATGAACATCAACAAGAACCTTACTATTTATGAACATGATACTTAAGCGATTAGATCACTTTCATTTTTCATACAAAGCAAGATCAACCTGAATGCTGGTTTCAGTAATATGTGGCTCAAATTTCCTTATGGCATAGTCAAATCTTAAAGTTCTTACTAGTTAATTCAGAGATACCTACTATATTATCAAACATAGTCACAGGTTGTAAAAATGAAAAATAAATGAACCTATATGCTTAACAAAAATTTGAGGGAAAATAAATTATAATTTACTAATGCAAATTATGTCAATAATGCATCTAGTGATATAAAATTTGTTCGTGGGCTAAATTTTTAATTCAAATAGATCCATTTTATGGTAGAATTGTTTACTATTCTTTTGATAAAAATTATTAAATTCATTTTCAT
Source organism: Gossypium arboreum (assembly GCF_025698485.1). NCBI lineage: Eukaryota > Viridiplantae > Streptophyta > Magnoliopsida > Malvales > Malvaceae > Gossypium > Gossypium arboreum. Next base: position 2,367,359 of record NC_069073.1, on the reverse strand, counting down.
AATTCCTATGGGTAACTATGAGAAGTCATTTAATAATTTTATCTTAATAAATTATGCAATGGGATTTAATACCTATGCTTTCCGTATGTGATTTTAAATTTAATAATTTTATTTAACTAAAGATGTTGTGGCTAGTTTTTAACTAAATAAAATTATGAAAATCACTTAGCTAGATATTAATCCTTAAATTTTATTCAAGATTGTTGCTAAGCCATTATGCAACATCTAATGTCTATAAACTTTATATATCCTTACTACAATAAATAATTTCATTTAATTAAAGTTTTTGTGGCTAATTCTCTAATTAAATAAAATTATTTGGATCCTCGACATATATTATAAATTTTTATTGCTAAATACCTTATGCAATAAGTCTAAAAGTTTTATGCACCTAAAAAATTATGAAACTACTAACTAGATAATTCACATACAACCATTTACTTGAGACACATAAAAATATTCAAACAACAAATTTCTAAAATTTTTCACTATCTTATTTACAACATAATTAATTTTAGAAATTTCAATTTAATAAAATCCAAGGATTTTGAAAAAAAGTTTGCAACAAAAATTCTAAAAAAATGTTTAAAAGAGTAATTCAAAGAAACATGATATCATTACATTACAGCAAAATTAACTTTTAGCGGCGTTTTTTTAGGCTTTTAGCGGCGCTTTTAAGCGCCGCTAAAACTATTCGCGGCGCTTTTGCAAGCGCCGCAAAAAAGACCTTTATAGATGGCGTCGCTAAATTTTGCGGTGCTTTTCCCACAAACGCAACTAAAGGTCATAAAAATTAAAAATAAAATAAAATATTATAAAATATTGTAAAAGTCCTGAAAAATATAAAAAAATTAAAATTCATTATCAAAATATTGAGAAGAAGAATAATCTATGATATAAATACATCCCGCCAAACAAAATACCGCACTTATCATACTACACCAGAAATCTAACAAAATACAAATAGAACAAAATAAGGATGAATGAAAGACATTAATGGTATATAAAATCATTGTTTCTAATGCATATGTAGAAAGCAAGCCATGGTGTGCACCAAGGATCCGGCTCTCGTAATAGCACCAGGCCTTGATCAAAATAATACTGCGTTTGAAAAGATGATCTTTTCCAATTAGCTGGTCAACCTGAAAAACAAACAGTTCAAAAGAAGTCATGTGTCAATTAAACTTGCCACCCTTGATATTGCTATAGGAATTAATGTATGGAGAGTGATGGAGATGGGATTGGGGATTCCTCAAGGCTACAGCAGTAAATTTAAGCAACAGTGTGGGAAAAGGTGAAATGAGAGATTTTAGACTAAATGAAAACAAACAAACAAATATAATTGTTAAAGAAACATTAATTTCTCTTAAATCCGGTAAAATCTTAAAGGATTTAGAAATGAATGAAATATAAGGGGGAAAAGAAAGAGGAAAAGCTAAAATTCACTCTGTCGGTTAGTAGTGATATGAAAGACAAAAAGGATAAAACACCACGTACCAAACGAAGATCATAAAACTACTTAGAATTTAATGCCAGAAAATGAAACAATGTACCATTTAGAATTATACTTTTGAATCATCTTTTGCATCAAGTGATTTATATGAATTATGATTACCACATCCACAATGTTTGGAATGGAAACGGATTCTAAACATATCAATGTTGGATAGGATTAGATGATACCTTCTCCAGAAAGCAAAGTGCAGATAGACCAGCCGTTTGATTGAAAGAGATGTCCACCGGTATGTCATTCACAGTGCATTTCACTATTTTAACCTGAAATCAAATTCCAAAATAACCGAAATGAGCTCAAGATGATTTTAAGCTATATTTGCTGCTTACGTACATATACTAATATGCAATAAATACCATTTAACTGCACGGGAACAACGACAAAGATGCAGCTAAAAATTTAATATCAGCATAATAGCACAAATAGAAGTTGTTGCCAAGTGTCCAACAGCATATGACTTATGTGGTTTTATTCAATATCAGTTAAGCGCCTAGTCATTTGCTACCCTAATTTCCGTTATCTACATTACAGGAACGTCTTTTAAATTTTTACACGTAACAGAAAGTTATAAAGGGTGCTACCTTAATCGATTAGAATTGGGATGCAGTTTCGATGCTATGTCCAATAAAAGTGAAGTTAAGGAAAGAAATAAATCAGATGAAAAACACAATCCTTTAGATGTACTTGATGACAGCTGCCATTATCTAGTTCATACACATGAAACGATATCAAGCTCATAAATGGAATATACTACATAAGTTTTAGATCCCAGGCATGGGGTCATCTTTTACGTTAACTTGCTAACCTATGACGAGCAATCCTACATATCTCATTCTTAAATTTCTCATACCTCTGGGCATCTGTCAAACTTGGCAGCAACTAAACAGCCATGGGACAGAAAAGAAAAATGATAAGTGTCAAATTCAAGAAAGATGCAAAGTAACAAAGTGGAAGTTAACTATATCTTTAATTGAATTACAAGGTATCACAAAAAAAAAAAGAGAATAGAATCAATCAGAAAGAGTTATACCTGTGCACGAATATATTGAACATCCTGTACTAGAACCTCAGAGTTCTGCTGGTTATCTTGTAAGATGCTGCAGATATATCTTGCCAAATTTTCCTCCATATTTTGATGACTAAGAGCACTGAGCATTTATATACTTTTAACACAATGGAAGGGAAGCAATTAGTGAGAGAGAGCAGTATCTGATACACTGTACTTGGTGAACCGACAAGTTTTAGGAATCCAAAAACAATGCAATAAAAAGAAAATATTCTCCTGAAAAAACAAACAAATGATAAATAAGTAAAATTTAAAACAACATAATTGTGATTGATGCACATCAAATCAGAAAAAAAAGAAAAAAAGGGCGATAGATTTCGGAGTTAAAGTAAATTCATAATGGCCTGTGAAGTATGAAGAGACAAACATATATGTAGAAAGCTTAACCAGAGAGAGAAAGAGAAAGGTTTAACTTACAAAGCAGTAGTTGGGGTCCAAGAATGGGTGCTTGAAACTCCATAACAAGGTGAGATAGGTAAAGAAGAAGAAGAAGAAGAAGAAGACCCAAGAAGCTGGTGACACCCACATATACACACACCACCTCCTTTGCTTTTATCTAAGCAACTTTTCTCATTTTTTTTTCCTCTTTACTATTTCAAGTTTTTATCTTTAAAAGAAATAAAGAAAGAGAGAGAGAGGAGCTTCAACAATCCCCCACCCTCTCTCTTGACTTTAATTATTTATTCTTCTTTTCATCCAAACTTTTTTTACAGCTATCCCTCAATACAAGATTTTGCTTAAAAGAAACTCACTCCCCCTCACTTTTATTTATATATATATAAATAAAGCTTTATTGCACTCACTGCAATTACAGGCAGATGATTAATACTTCCTCAAAGCCATGATTAAGATCCCTGCCTTCAATCCCAAGACTTTTAGCAAAGGTCTGAGGAGAGAAATGATAACACCATGCTCTCTTAGCTGCCTCTCATCTCCACATGTTCAAAGCCCCTTTATATATATATTTATTGCTTCTATTGTTATCTTCTATTTATAAATTCAGCATTAATACAGTGTCCCAAAATATTATAATTTTCTACAAACATTTCCACTGGAATATATCATATATCCTTTCAAATCATTATCTCCATCAAGGTTTCACAAGCAGAGTATATAAATGCTCAGTGCTCCTGCATATGAAAACCCAGCAGAGTATATAAAAAGGAAAGTTACAAAGTATTGCAGATAGCAGCAGAGAAATGCATTCATTCATATTTCTATCAATCAACACTAAACAAATTTCAAAATTATCAATAGAAATTTAATAGCATTAGCTCTCTACCACAAAGCAATTGCATACCTTCACATAGATAAATTAAAAACCAACCCTCTAAAAATTATCATTGAACAGCTTCAGCAAGAACACCATGTATAAAACCTGCATGAGTAGGGATATAACAGGCCATCCAGACCATCGAAGGCAAAAAAGAAAAATGGAACCTATGATCAAGTTCATCAAAGAAAGGACAATAGTTGTAGAACATAAAGACTGCTAGAAGGCAGAGGTGGCTGTAAGAAAATGAGAATCAGTAACCAAAAAGGCAGATCAACGAGGCCTACAGTAAGATCTAGCTTCCAAACCTAAATCTATGAACAATGGAATAAAAAAAAAGAACATTACTGTCTTTCCTGAAAAATTAAAATCAGAGATCATGGGAAACTAAAATTAAGAAGAAAAAAGACCATAAAACATTCTTAGTCGGACAACTGAGAATTAAATATATTAAATAGATATTGATCTTCCTTGTTTCTTTCAAATTCTTTTCTCTCATCCCTTAAACATACTCATCAATTATCCCAAAATTAAACGATAGAAAAAACCTAAAGCAGGAACCCTTAAGTTCCCGATCATGTAATGGAGCCTTCTTTCAGTGGACGGTTGCTTAAATTTCAAAAGAGATTTGAGTATCATTACAGACCGAAACAAGAACATTGACGAAGCAAACAAATAAATTTAAAAAAGAAGAAGAAAGACTAACCTCAAGCGCTTTCGGACGGTGGAGCAAGAGCAAGAGAGCAAGAGTTTTATTTTGGGGGAAAACTTGGGAAAAGGGCAAGCCACTGACTTTACGTATAGAAACACTTATGAATCTTAAGAAAATCTCATATAGAAACAACTTAAAGGAATGAAATAGTAGAAATAACGTAACATAAAATCCTACAAAGGAAATTGACAAACAGAAAAGAATGAAAAATAAAAGAAAAAGGAAAACATTTTGAATCGTTGTGTAGAGTTTGGAGGGATGTCAAATTTTGGGAGGATTAGAGGCGGGATCTGTAAAATCAATTGAAACGGTGCGTGGTGGAAACAATTGAAACGGTGCGTGGTGGGAACAATTGAAACGGTGAGTTTTGAATTAGTAATTCATCAACAGTTTATGTATTTTAGCTTCGAAAACTTTGAAAGGCCATAACTTTTCGCTCGGTTGTTTATTGAGACGATTTTTTTTTATTTCGAAAAACTTTTCGAGACCTACGCGCTGACAAACTGCAGAAGGCGGTTTGCCGCACTTTTTGTCGAAAAAGATTCTTTTTTGCCTCTAAATTTTGATATTTTCGGTTTAAAATTTAATTTTAAAACATTCAAATCATTATTTTCCTTACTTATTTGAAGTAAATACCGGATTTTTTTTACAGAATTATTGTATTATTTTTTTAATTTGACACGTGTATGGAATAGGTCCGATAAATCATTAGAGCGTAATGTAATATAATTAAGATAATAATAATACTCCTATAATATAGCAATGAGTTAATTTAGCTTAGTTGGTTAAGTTTGCTTGCTCTTTACCTTAGTACCTGGGTTCAAATCTTGTTGTTAGCAATTTTGAATCTTTTTTGTACCCCTCCGTACCTTGCTCTTTTTGTACTTGCATTTATTATTTTAATCAATTAACTCTTCAATATTACATTAATATATATTATTAGTACAATAATATAGACGGATTGATGTTTGAGCTACATGTTACAATAATACATTAACATTAATATACAGCACATAATACATTAATATATATTATTAGTACAATAGTATAGAAGGATTCACAATTGATATACGGGCACATACATAATTTGAGTTACAATATTATGAATATTAAATCGCTAAAGCTAAAATTTTAGAATTGTTGTATAAATTTTAAAATTTAATAAGTGTAAAGGATAGGTGTAATAAATTATACATAATACAAGATTTGTGTTTTAAGATATTATTAGAATAAAAATTATATCTTATACAAAAATAATGACGGTACTAAAATATACAAAAATATTACACATAATTCATTCCTTGTTTCACTGTAATAATCTTACAATGGTATTTCTATATATTCATTTTTTTTTGCACTTCAATTTTGTTTTCCTCTATTGTTTCATGTTCACTTGAATGTGTACATTTGTCCACTTCTCAATTGTTTTGTACATTTGAAAGTTTATCTATTATCTCTTAAATAATTTAAACTATAATCATAAGTTTAATATATTCAAATTAAGATTATCTCTTTTACAATTATATAAGAAATCATTTAATATATAAATTAAAAAATACTAATTAATCTAAACCCCTAAACCTCTTAACCCTTATCCCACAAACACTAAACTCTAAACCCTTAACCCTTAACCCCAAACCTTTACACCTTAAACTCAAACCCTAACACATAAACCCTAAATCATAATCCCTAAACCTATAATTCATCATAAACCTTCAAATACTAGTTAACTCCTAAACCTTAAACCCTAAACCATATATCTTAAACCATAGTTAACTCATAAACCTTAAACCCTAAACCAAATATATTAAACCATAAACCATAAACTATAATAATAATTAATTCGATATTTTAAATTCAATACTATCTCTTTTACGATTATATAAGAAAATATTTAATATATTGTATAACCATAAATTTTAATAATTATTGTTTTAGGGGTTATAGATTAGTGTTTATGATTTTTTTGGGTTTAGGGGATATGACTTTTAGCGGCGTTTTTCCAAAAGCGCCGCTAATGCTCTATTTTTTGCGGCATTTTTTACTAAAACGCCGCTATTGCTCTGTTTTTAGTGGCTTTTTTGGTAAAACGCCGCTATTGCTATGTGTTTTACAATTTTTGCGGCGTTTTTTGATAAAACGCCACTAAAAACGCCGCTAAAGCCCTATTTTCCTGTAGTGTTATTTTGAGAAATTTGCAAACTTTTAAAATTGGAGAATGCAAATTAACTTTACTCTGATACCGAATGTAAGCATAAATAACGGTTCAAACGCTATAGTGTAGCAGAAAAGATTAAACATAAACACCTCCAGCTATTGTCTAAATCAAATGCCAAAATCCAAATGCTGTTACACCACTGTCAAGCACATCAAACTACCGACAAGGTTGTCAATTTTAGCTGTACGAAAAATTGAAAATCGCCAAAATCTTTTAAGCACTCGGAAACCTCACTAGATGAAATATTTTCATAAATTTGTTTTTGGTGCTTAGGGACCTTTAAGCTAGTTAGTATTTATAGTGGTGATTCCCTATAAAAAAACCACCAATCTCACGATCACATATACACCCACTATCTCATAAACAAAGTAGTGGGAAACAAAAGTGGGGGGCATGGGAAACATGGGAATGACCCTACGAACCATAAGTAGTTTCAATGTTATTTGGACAAAGGAAGAAGCTATATGCATTTGATTGTCCACTACCTTTTAAGTAGCCACACTTAAATGCATGCTACTTCAATTATTATTATTAATTTTAAAATATTTGTGTGTGAAATATATTTGGATATATGGAGGATATACATATCCTCAAAATATATGAAAAATACTTTGAGAGTGCTTATGTTGAGCGCCAATGCTGTTGAAATCGGACTTGCTAGATTGGTCAGACTGAGAATCGGTCGGTACATCGATCTAGAGTAAGACGAAAAATCAATTATGTAACACCCTCTACTCGACCTGATCATCAAGTCTGGGTTTCGGATACTACACAAATTAGGATGTCTTACCACCACTTTCTGTTTCGGGTTCAATTACATATTTAAACAACGTAGGTTCTGTAACAACCCAAAATCCGTGGGCACCAGAAAAGTGTGTTATCGGGCCTTCGTCTTAGTGAAATAAGTTCGAAAATAATTATTAAAAATATTTATGAGTCTAGTAGTGTGTTTAATTAGGTTTTAATTAAGTAAATTTAGCTTAATTTAGAGTAATTAGTAAAAAGGATTAAATTGAATAAGGGTAAAAGTTTAATTATAGATTAAAGAAAAATTAGAAGGACTTAAGAGGAAATTAAACCATTTCCTATAGTGAGGCGGTTTAACGTGGAAAATATCAAAGATTTTATTGATTAAAAAAATATATTTATTTAATAATTAAGTATATTATATTATATTATATTATATTATTATTATATATAAAAGAAACAAATAAGTTAAAAGAAACAGAATGAAAGCAAACGAAAAGAACAAGGAGAAAGAAAGGAAAGAAGAAAGAAAAGGGGAAATAAGTTTTGTGAAGCTTGGAGTTAATTGGTAAGCTCAATCAAGTCCTTTTCTCATAATTTTGATATTTTAGAAGTCTTAAAACAAGTTTTGATGAAATTAAGTTGTTAGTTTGGAAGTTCTTAGTTTTTTTAAACAAAGTTCATGTTGAATAAAATGATGAAATAGGGTTTAATTGAATGAAATTCAAGTTAGAATAGATATAAGGATTGAATTGCAAAGTAAGCTATAAGTTTTGTGTTTTAGGGATTAAATTGAGGAAAATTCGGAATTAAGAAAATATGTTGAAAATTTAATAGTTAAATTTGAGTTTAAATGAAATTTGAATAGGAATAAGGTGTGAATTGGTGTTATAAATTTGGTTATTAACATTTTACATCAAAACAGTTCGGGAAGTAGCAATGGTTTGACTTTAAAAATTCACTAAAAATTTTATAAATTGAACTAGAGAATGAACAAAATATGTAATTAAAGCTTATTGAGTCTAGTTTGTTATAGTAGAAACAGTGTAAGCAATTAATTGATGAATCAAGAGATATTTGAAATTTTGTAATCTTGGTTCGGGTGATTTGAGATGCCTGTTTTAACTTTGGAAAATCATTAAAATTGTACAAAAATTATTATGGAGTGTAATACTCCTTAATGAATCTAGTTTCAAAATAAATAAACAAGAACCTTATTCGAGTTCTGTACAATGAGATAATTTATTTTAGTAGAGAGAGGTCGAATCTGTCAAATGAAATAACAGGAGTGTTTAACGAATAAACTGTATTAAATGGCTGGACCAAAAATTCTGGAAATTTTAGGGTTAGAATATATATGAGTCTAGTTTTAAGGAAAATTTACGGATATTAATTTGGTGTTTCAGTAGCTCAAGATATAAATAATTTAGTAACAATGACTCAAGTAGACAACTTAATGGTGAAATTATATATATATATTAAAATGGTTAAATTTGCATGTTTAGGCTCATGAATTAAATTGAATCATGTTGTATTGATGATTATAAATTATTATTTTCAGTAGCCAACAAAGAACCCAAGCATCAAGATCGAAAGGAAAGGAGAAAGTTATTAAGGACTAAAACGGAGAATTACGGTGTGTATTACTATAATTCAATTTTAATTATTATTGATTGCTGAATTTTTTTATTGTTATGTATGGTAAGTAAGACTTGAGGTAAGTATGTGAAATTGATATGAATATTGAGTGAAAATGAAAGTGATGCAAATTGAATCAAATTGAATTGAATAAGTGAATTATGGAATATGTAATTATTTGAAAAGTGTATTGATTGAAAAATGATTGGTGATTTGAATTGTGAATTGAAAGTGATATAGGATTGAGAAAGTGAATTGAATACCCTATTAACTAGTCGGGCTGAGTCGGATATAGTTGGCATGCCATAGGATTGGAAGTGTTCAGGATACTTGACCTCGAGTCGATGAGACACTGGGTGTCACTATATTTCTTCGGATAGATTCGATGAGGTACTGGTACCAACTTTACTTGGCTAGGCCGATGAGACACTGGTGTCAACTATTACTTGAACTATCCGATGAGGCACTGGGTGCCATATTGGTGTGTTTGGTTGGATCCGTATCCGCCAAAGTCCGAAATTACGTTAATAGGGTGAAAAATTGAAATGTGAATTGAGGCATTGAAACGAGAAGAATTATGAATTGAAATTGGAATTGTGATAATAAGAGAAGTATGAAACGATATTCATAAGTGATATAAATTTAAGTTTGAGAAAATACATTGATTTATGAATTAGTACATTTGACATTAATTGTTAGGTATTTTAATATTTATGTTTTTACTATTGTTGATATAATTTGAATTATGGTAATATCACTGAGTATATCCATACTCAACAGACGGTTGTTTCCGTGCATGCAGTTAGTAAAAGTCAAGTGTCCGGTTCAAGATCCGAACATTCCGACTCAACACAAATTTGGTGATGTATATTTTTCTTTTGGGTAAAGGTGGCATGTACATAGGTGTTGTATAGTCACTTGAATATGCATATTACTTTGGGTAGTGAAGGTTGAATTATAAGATTTAGATGGTTAAATGAAATGGTAAGAAAAGTATATGATATTTTGATACATGAACATTAAGTTGTTAAATGAATGAAGTTTTTAGTCAATTTTGAATGATGCTATGATAGTAATTAAGTTAAAATTTTGTTAATGATATAAATATTAGTTATATGAATGTGAAATATTGGTATTGGTTGTTTTGGTTTGAATTTGCAGGAGGGTTAAGTAAAAATAAGCAGTAACGCTGCCGAAATTTTTCTAAAAATAAAAAAATATATATTTGGAATACGCGAACAAGTTCCGTTCTTCTTTTAATACGTGTTGAACTTCGAGAGTCCAAGATAGTGATTTAATTATTATATTATACTATGAAAGTTATATTAATTGTAAATTATTCGTAAGTTGTCTGATATGTCCGGTAATGCCTCATAACCTCGTTCCGGTGACGGTTTGAGGTTAAGGGGTGTTACAATTGTTGGTATCAGAGCTATCAGGTTTAGCCGATTCTCGGGCTAAATTGGGCTTGGAAGTGAGTTTAAAAGTACATGCCACTGTCGAGTCGAAATTGAGTCGGGATTTTTGGATGCTAATGTATTTATTTGATTTTGTTTTATAGATAAAATGTCAGATGAAAGAATAGATAATGTTGAACAGGAAATGTATACTGGAAGTCGAGAATTAGAAGAAACTGAATCTGCTACACCTAGTGTGAATCCGTTAAATAATCAATCTCCTAACGTAGGGAGAGAAAGAAATACCTCACAAGTGTTAAGAGATATAGCGATGCATTACAAACATATAGTGAGAGCTATACCGCTACTACATCTGTACTTCTCTTGTTAGACAGGCCCGATTAAAGAGCTACGAAAATATGGTGCCACGAATTTCGAGGATTAAAAGGAGCTGATCCATCATTGTTGAAAATTGGATAGAAACAACAAAAGAGTTTTGCAACAATTAGACGCACCCTCGAGAGAGTCCGATATGTGCTATATCAACGTTACAAGGAGAAGTGTATCTCGGTGGGAATCGTGGTTAGACATTTGCCGGATGATCGTAACACAGGACTTGTTTCAAAAAGAATTTCGAAGAAGTATATTGGGGAATTGTACATCGAAGAGAAAAGCAAGAGTTTTAGTGTTGAAACAGGGAATATGTCAAGATCTTGGATTATGAGCGAGAGTTCTCTAGATTGAGCGGTATGCTTTAGAATATGTTCCAACCGAGGTGATAGTTGTAAACGATTTCTTCTGGGACTACGAGATGAAATCAAGATTCAATTGGTAAGTCTCGAATTCATCGAACTTGTTGATCCGGTCGAGCGAGCAAAATGATAGAACAAGTCTTGGGCTGGATAAAAAATCAGAAATTGGTAAATCAGTTGGGAAACGTATGGGAACTACTAGTTCTAATCCATTACCGAAGAGATTCAAAGAATCAAGAAGTGACTGGAAACCTAGTTTTAGTTCAAACAGAGGTGGTAGAAGCAGAGGTAAACAGATGACAGTAACTACTAGCAGTGTGAGAGGTCCATCTCGAGGTGTAAAAATTCTAGACTGTGAGCACTGCGGAAAGAAACACAGAGGAGAATGTTGGAAAGTAACTAGAGGTTGCTTCAGATGTGGTTCTACAGACTATTTTATCAGAGACTGTCCGAATACCGATAGTCTTTGTGTATCATCACAAAGATCGGTATCTCATCGCTAGAGGCGGAGGTCGGGTAGAGGTAATTCGGCTTCCAGAGGAGGTGCTGGTAGAAGGAGCAGTGATATTGCTACTCAGCAATCTGAAGCCAGAGTACCAGCTAGAGCTTATGTGGTCAGAAAACGAGAAGAAGGTGATGCTCACGATGTGGTGACAGGTATATTTTTACTGTATTCTGAGCCTATTTATGCTTTAATTGATCCGGGTTCGTCACACTCTTATATAAATTCAAAACTAGTCGAATCGGGGAAATTAGAATCTGAAATGTCTAAAGTTTCTATAGAAGTGTCTAGCCCTTTGTGACAAACGGTGTTAGTAGATAGAGTATGTCGGAGGTGCCCGTTAATAATACATGATAAAATGTTTCTTGTGGACTTGTTGATCATGCCTTTTGGTGATTTTGATATCATTTTGGGTATGGATTGGCTATATGAACATGGGGTAGTTTTGGATTGCTATAAAAAGAGGTTTAGTATTCAGACAGAAAATGGGGATAGAATTGAAGTGAATGGCATCCGTATTCATGGTTCGACACGCATTATTTCAAATGATGAAGGCTAATAAATTATCGCAGTTAGGTTGTCCAAGATACTTGGCATATGTTATTAATTTTGATTCGGTTGGGAGTCGGTCAGATCAAATTAGGATATGACGTGAGTTTCGAGATGTATTTCGGAAGAATTACCGGCTTACCACCGAGAGAGGTTGAATTTGCTATTGAGGTGTATCCGGTACAACACCAATTTCTATACCTCCGTATCGAATGTCGCCCAATCGAGTTGAAAGAGTTGAAGGTGCGATTACAAGATTTACTAGATCGTGGATTTATTAGACCAAGCGTTTCACCACGGGAGCTCCAGATTGTTTGTTAAAAGAAAGATGGTTCTATGCGGTTATGCATTGATTATCGACAGTTGAATAAAGTGACGATCAAGAACCCAGATCCATTGCCTCGTATAGATGATTTGTTTGATCACCTTAAGGAGCTTCAGATTTTCAAAAATTGATTTGAGATCCGGGTATTATCAGCTGAAGGTGAAGGAAAGTGATGTGTCTAAAACTGCTTTCCGTACTCGTTATGGCCATTATGAATTTTTGGTAATGCCATTTGGATTGACCAATGCCCCAGCTGCTTTCATGGATCTGATGAACCGCATTTTCCAGCCGTACTTAGATCAGTTTGTAGTGGTTTTCATTGATGATATATTGGTATATTCAAGACAGAGGCAGAACATGATCAGCATCTTCGAATAGTTCTACAAATTTTACGAGAAAACAATATATGGAAAGCTCAAGAATGCGAGTTCGGTTATCGAAGTGGTATTTCGGGACATGTAGTATCTGCAGATGGAATCCGAGTTGATCCTAAAAAGATCGAAGCAATTATTCAGTGGAAGACGCCAAAGAATGTATCGGAGGTACGCAGTTTTCTTGGTTTAGCTGGGTATTACAGGAGGTTTGTAAATGGATTCTCGAAGATAGCATTACCAATGACTAAACTACTGCAGAAGAATGTTCCTTTTATTTGGGATGATCAGTGTCAGAAAAGTTTTGAAACATTGAAGCGAATGTTAACCGAGGCACCAGTTTTGACATTGCCAGAATTGGGTAAAGATTTTGTAGTGTATAGTGATGCTTCTTTGAGTGGTTTGGGTTGTGTATTGATGCAGGATGGGAAGGTAATAGCCTATGCATCTCGTCAATTGAAATCACATGAAAGGAATTATCCCACTCATGATCTTGAGTTAGCAGCTGTGATTTTTGCATTAAAGATTTGGAGACATTATCTTTATGGTGAAAAATGCTACATCTATACTGATCATAAGAGTTTGAAATATCTTCTTTCTCAGAAGGAATTGAATTTGAGACAAAGGCGTTGGATCGAGCTTCTGAAAGATTATGATTGTGTTATAGACTATCATCCGGGAAAAGCTAATGTTGTAGCTGATGCATTAAGTAGAAAAGCTGTAATTGAATTAAGAGCAATGTTTGCACGACTTAGTATCAGTGAGGATGGGAGTCTTTTGGCCGAATTGAGAGTAAAACCGGTAATGTTTGATCAGATTAGATCAGCTCAGTTGGAGGATAACAAATTATTGAAGAAAAGAGATATGGTACAGAATGGCACAGCAGAAAATTTTAGTATTGATGATTGTGGATGCTTGAGGTTTCAAAATCGGATTTGTATTCCAAATACTTCTGAGCTTAAAAAGTTGATTCTACGAGAAGCTCATGATAGTTCATTTGCTATGCACCCCGGAGGCACGAAAATGTATCGAGATTTAAGAGAATTATACTGGTGGCCAGGGATGAAAAGAGACATAGTAGAATTTGTAAGTAAATGTTTGACTTGCCAACGAGTAAAGGCAAAACATCAGGTTCCTACTGGATTGCTTCAGCCTATTAATATTCCTGAATGGAAATGGGATCGCATCACGATGGATTTTATTACGGGATTACCGTTGTCAGCAAGCAAAAAGAATGCTATTTGGGTGATAGTTGATAGACTTACCAAGTCAGCACATTTTATAGCAGTCAGGACTGATTGGTCGTTGCAGAAGCTTGCAGACGTGTATATTCGAGAAATTGTTAGGCTCCATGGCATTCCGATATCAATAATTTTAGATCGAGATCCTCGGTTCACATCGAGATTTTGGAGACAGTTACATGAGTCGTTGGGTACTAAACTTAGTTTCAGTACAGCTTTTCATCCCCAAATTGACTGACGATCGAACGGGTAATTCAGGTACTAGAAGATATGCTTCGAGCTTGTATTATTGAGTTTGAAGCAGGTTGGGAGCGATATTTGCCACTAGCTGAGTTTGTCTATAATAATAGTTTCCAATCTAGTATTCAGATGGCTCCGTATGAAGCGTTATATGGTCGAAAATGTAGATCACCAGTATGTTGGACGGAGTTAAATGAAAGAAAAATAATTGGGCCGAAATTGATTCGTGAAACGGAAGAAACAGTCAAGAAGATTCAACAGAGATTAAAAGCAGCTTTTGACAGACAGAAATCTTATGCTGATCTGAAACGTCGGGACATTGAATATTCAGTTGGAGATAAAGTGTTTCTCAAAGTTTCTCCTTGGAAGAAAGTATTAAGATTTGGCCGAAAAGGAAAGTTAAGTCCTCGGTTTATCGGACCATATGAAGTTATAGAGAGAGTTGGACCAGTTGCTTACCGATTAGCTTTACCTCCTAATTACAACAAATTCATGATGTTTTCATGTTTCCATGTTACGAAGATATCGATCGGATCCATCTCATATTATCTCTATCGAAAACATTGATATTAGACCAGATCATCATATGAAGAGGAACCGGTTCAAATACTAGCTCGAGAAGTGAAAGAATTAAGAAACAAACGAGTCCCTCCGGTAAAAGTACTGTGGAGAAGCCATAGTGTAGAAGAAGCAACGTGGAGTCGAGAGAAACTATGAGATCACAAGATCCTCACTTATTTTCGTGTAAAATTTCGAGGACGAAATTTTTTAAGGGGAGGAAATGTAACAACCCAAAATCCGTGGGCACCGTAAAAGTGTGTTATCGGCCTCCGTCTTAGTGAAATAAGTTCGAAAATAATTATTAAAAATATTTATGAGTCTAGTAGTGTGTTTAATTAGGTTTTAATTAAGTAAATTTAGCTTAATTTAGAGTAATTAGTAAAAAGAATTAAATTGAATAAGGGTAAAAGTTTAATTATAGATTAAAGAAAAATTAGAAGGACTTAAGAGGAAATTAAACCATTTCCTATAGCTGAGGCGGTTTAACGTGGAAAATATCAAAGATTTTATTGATTAAAAAATATATATATATTTATTTAATAATTAAGTATATTATATTATATTATATTATATTATTATTATATATAAAAGAAACAAATAAGTTAAAAGAAACAGAATGAAAGCAAACGAAAAAGAACAGGGGAGAAAGAAAGGAAAGAAGAAAGAAAAGGGGAAATAAGTTTTGTGAAGCTTGGAGTTAATTGGTAAGCTCAATCAAGTCCTTTTCTCATAATTTTGATATTTTAGAAGTCTTAAAACAAGTTTTTGATGAAATTAAGTTGTTAGTTTGGAAGTTCTTAGTTTTTTTTAAACAAAGTTCATGTTGAATAAAATGATGAAATAGGGGTTTAATTGAATGAAATTCAAGTTAGAATAGATATAAGGATTGAATTGCAAAGTAAGCTATAAGTTTTGTGTTTTAGGGATTAAATTGAGGAAAATTCGGAATTAAGAAAATATGTTGAAAATTTAATAGTTAAATTTGAGTTTAAATGAAATTTGAATAGGAATAAGGTGTGAATTGGTGTTATAAATTTGGTTATTAACATTTTACATCAAAACAGTTCTGGGAAGTAGCAATGGTTTGACTTTAAAAATTCACTAAAAATTTTATAAATTGAACTAGAGAATGAACAAAATATGTAATTAAAGCTTATTGAGTCTAGTTTGTCATAGTAGAAACAGTGTAAGCAATTAATTGATGAATCAAGAGATATTTGAAATTTTGTAATACTGGTTCGGGGTAATTTCGAGATACCCTGTTTTAACTTTGGAAAATCATTAAAAATTGTACAAAAATTATTATGGAGTGTAATTTATATATGTGAACTCCTTAATGAATCTAGTTTCAAAATAAATAAACAAGAACCTTATTCGAGTTCTGTACAATGAGATAATTTATTTTTAGTAGAGAGAGGTCAGAACTGTCAAATGAAATAACAGGGGAGTATTTAACGAATAAACTGTATTAAATGGCTGGACCAAAAATTCTGGAAATTTTAGGGTTAGAAGATATATGAGTCTAGTTTTAAGGAAAATTTACGGATATTAATTTGGTATTTCGTAGCTCAAGATATAAATAATTTAGTAACAATGACTCAAGTAGACAGCTTAATGGTGAAATTATATATATATATATTAAAATGGTTAAATTTGCATGTTTAGGCTCATGAATTAAATTGAATCATGTTGTATTGATGATTATAAATTATTATTTTCGTAGCCAACAAAGAACCTGAAGCATCAGCATAGAAAGGAAAGGAGAAAGTTATTAAGGACTAAAACGGGAGAATTACGGTGTGTATTACTATAATTTGAATTTTAATTATTATTGATTGTTGAATTTTTTTTATTGTTATGTATGGTAAGTAAGACTTGAGGTAAGTATGTGAAATTGATATGAATATTGAGTGAAAATGAAAGTGATGCAAATTGAATCAAATTGAATTGAATAAGTGAATTATGGAATATGTAATTATTTGAAAAGTGTATTGATTGAAAAATGATTGGTGATTTGAATTGTGAATTGAAAGTGATATAGGATTGAGAAAGTGAATTGAATACCCTATTAACTAGTCGGGCTGAGTCGGATATAGTTGGCATGCCATAGGATTGGAAGTGTTCAGGATACTTGACCTCGAGTCGATGAGACACTTGGGTGTCACTATATTTCTTCGGATAGATTCGATGAGGTACTGGTACCAACTTTACTTGGCTAGGCCGATGAGACACTGGGTGTCAACTATTACTTGAACTATCCGATGAGGCACTTGGGTGCCATATTGGTGTGTTTGGTTGGATCCGTGTATCCGCCAAAGTCCGAAGTTACGTTAATAGGGTGAAAAATTGAAATGTGAATTGAGGCATTGAAACGAGAAGAATTATGAATTGAAATTGGAATTGTGATAATAAGAGAAGTATGAAACGATATTCATAAGTGATATAAATTTAAGTTTGAGAAAATACATTGATTTATGAATTAGTACATTTGACATTAATTGTTAGGTATTTTAATATTTATGTTTTTACTATTGTTGATATAATTTGAATTATGGTAATATCACTTGAGTATATCCATACTCGTAGACGTTGTTTCCGTCTGCAGTTAGTAAAAGTCAAGTGTCCCGGTTCAGCATCCAGAACATTCCCGACTCCAACACAAATTTGGTGATGTATATTTTTCTTTTGGGTAAAGGTGGCATGTACATAGGTGTTGTATAGTCACTTGAATATGCATATTACTTTGGGTAGTGAAGGTTGAATTATAAGATTTAGATGGTTAAATGAAATGGTAAGAAAAGTATATGATATTTTGATACATGAACATTAAGTTGTTAAATGAATGAAGTTTTTAGTCAATTTTGAATGATGCTATGATAGTAATTAAGTTAAAATTTTGTTAATGATATAAATATTAGTTATATGAATGTGAAATATTGGTATTGGTTGTTTTGGTTTGAATTTGCAGGAGGGTTAAGTAAAAATAAGCGATACTTATTTGCGAAATTTTTCTAAAAATAAAAAAATATATATTTGGAATACGCGAACAAGTTCCGTTCTTCTTTTAATACGTGTTGAACTTCGAGAGTCCAAGATAGTGATTTAATTATTATATTATACTATGAAAGTTATATTAATTGTAAATTATTCGTAAGTTGTCTGATATGTCCGGTAATGCCTCATAACCTCGTTCCGGTGACGGTTTGAGGTTAAGGGGTGTTACAGGTTCGAAAGTATTAACTAAATTTACAACTCATTTTATACTAGAAATAAAAATTTAAATCAGTGATTCCTACGATCGGTTACTAATTTTGGACAGAAGCTCAAAAATACTTGTAAGTGACTTGAACGTTGAGGTAAAGCCTCTACAAGTGCCCCCTTTATACACATGCATAGTTGCCAAGTTCGCCTAGCACTTAGTAGAGTCTAGCTTGGTCCCTTTCGTTTACTAATTCTTTTTAATTAACCTACATTCTAAGAAAAATCTTATAAGTTCAAGGGAACTTAGTGAATTCCACATATAAAATTTTATAAAAGGGGTGAGATGTTCAGTACGAAATTTATCTCTTTGATAACCATATTCGATATTAATGGCGGTTGACACTTGTCAACTGCCCAAGTGATTTCTATATTTGTGGCCTTTCTTAGAGTTCAATGTCCTTACTACCTTGGAGTACTGGGGCTTACTGGAAATGTTGAGACCCTTGCTCTGTCAAAATATCCCCAAATAAGGTTTCTTAACACATGCAGTTCCTACTTTAGAAGCTCAACGAAATCCTTGCCTTTCTGCTTGGCTAGATCTGACCTCCGCTTCCCTTATGTTTTGGTGGACTTTATAAGCCACCCGGCCTTAGACATATACTTCCTCTCAAGAGGACCCGATTTAGCCCATTCAACTCTTCGGCTTACCTTTTTCCATAATCTTAACATATGTTCACGACAATGTACTAGTGCATACTCAACCATGCCTGTTGACTTTGCATGAAACCCGTAGTTTCTTGAGCAGGCTATCATAAGCGTATTGTAAGACCCAAATTTTGCCCGGGACCCAATAAAACCAAACCCGAATTAAACCTAGCCTATTATCCAGTTACAAGCCCAAACCCAATTTTGGCCCAACCTAATCCCAACCCAAACACAAAAAAAAAAATAATAATAAATAAAAACCTTGGCCACCTACTCCACCACCTTTGTTGGCCACCCACCTTGGCCACCAACTCCACCACCCTTGGCCACCTAAACCACCCCAACCACTCCACTTGTAAAATTTGGCTATAAAAGCCATTCAAGTCTTTGTTTTAGGGAGGTGGATTTTTGGTTTTTGGAGGAGGATTGTTCTTTGTTTTGGAGGAGGTTTTTTTTTTTTTTGGAGGTGTTTTTTGTTTTTGGAAAGAAGGTTGTTTTGTTTCTTGGAAAGGCTATTTTGGAGATTAATCAAAGATCAAAGCAAAAGAGGTTTCTTTTGTCTATTCTTATCTTTAGTTCTTTGTTTGTTTATTGTTTTCCTTTCAATTTTATTTTGTTTTTTATACGAAAGTAAAAATAAAAGTAAGAAGCTTACCCATATTTTCATTACGAAAAGGTTTTTTTTAGGTCCCATTGCAGTACTCTGGGTGGCGCCGATGGCGACCGTGGGGTCCATGACTGAAACAAAGCCGGACCAACGGCGGATTTAGAAAAGAGGAGAAAGAGAGTTGAGAGCTTCGTTTTATTATTTTATTATTTTACTATTATTTATATTATTATTATTATTTCTCATGTATATATTATTATTTATATTATTATATTAGATATGCCCTCTCCATATTTATTTATATTATTACTATCATTATTGTTACTTCTATTATTTTTATTTCTAACTACTATTATTATATATATATGTATTATTGTTTGTATTATTATTATTATTATCACCCTATTGTTATTACTTTACTTTTGTATTCTAATATATTATTAATATTACTCATATTTTCATTATTTTTGCTATTACTATTATTATTATATATTAGTGTATATTTTTATGTATATACATATATATATATTTATATATAGTATTGTTTTTATTACTTTAATTTAATATTTTTATTATATTTGCTTTTGTATTTCTATATTTATTATTATTATTATATAGTAGTGTGTATTTCTATTATATACATATATATATATATTTATATATAGTATTATTGTTTACTTTACTTTAATATTATTCTTATTATCATTATATCCAACCCAATAATAATTCTTTCATAAAGTAATATTCCGTATTTGGTAATTCGAGACAATCGTGCCCTAACTTATTGGGTTTCGATTTTTCTCCTTTAACCTAAATAACGGAATACTCTTTTAAATCGCGACATGAATTTTGAAAAATGCTTATTCTCGGAGATACGAGGTGTTGTGCCCTAACTTACTGGGTATGGCATTTTGTTACCTCGAAATAAGATTTTTGCAAGTAAAGGCAATATTCGGTGTTTGGGAATTCGAGGAAACGTGCCCTAACTTACTGGGTTTCGATTTTCCTCGTTCACCTTAACTAACGAATAACCTTTTGAAATACACGGATTTTTATATAAAAGGCAAGCTCGCTCTCGAAAATTCAAGATGTCGTGTCCTAACTTACTGGATGTGACCTTTTATATTGTGAGACGAGAAGGTCCTTAACATTTGAGCATTTTCTTTACAAAGAGGGATCGTATTTTAAATTCTTTCAAGTTTTCAAATTTTCGACACTAAGACACTAATTAATCAACTAGGTACCAATTTTGGGCGTATCGAGGGTGCTAATCCTTCCTCATGCGTAACCGACTCCCGAACTCATTTTCTGATTTTCGTAGACCAAAAATTATCGTTTTAGTAAATCTTAACTTTTATTAAAATGATTAACTTAAGGTGATCCGATCACACCTAAAAAGATTGGTGGCGACTCCTGTTTTCATTTTTTTCTTCTCCGAGTCGATACCCGTTTTTTTCAAAAAAATGGTTACGACAGCTTGGCGACTCCACTGGGGACTTTTATAAGAGAGTCAAGCCACAAGTTGATTAACTTTTGTCTTTTTTCGAAAATTGAGAATTTGGTTTTGATATACGATCACTTCATTGCGTTTCACCCGTTTTTCGTACTGTTTTCATCATTTTATTCCTATTTTCTTTAATCGTTTCAAGTTTTTATGCATATATCTTCTCGCATTGCATTGCATGACCGTTATGGTCACACCATTAAGTGGGAGTGAAAAACTACGCCTTCGTGAGGTTTTCACCTCCGTGCAGGATAGTGGATCACTTTCGGAATACATCCGTACCTATGGTTTCGTGAGATTTTCATCTCCGTGTAGCCATAGGGAAATGTATTCTCCTGAATTGAACTCGATTCAAATGAGCCTATAATGGGTGAGGATCGAGGAATCTGTTGGTTCAGGTACCCTTACTCTAGAACCAAACCACATATAGAGAGACCTAGAGCCCACCCTAGGTAGAGCCACTCCGAACCCCTAGTGGTCACCAATTGCTTTATTTGTTATTTATTTATCCCGCACTAACGTGTTTTATTTTTGTTTTGTTTATAATTGCATTACATTACATCATCTTAGGAAGGAGGTGTTGATTCATATTTGATTGCTAAATAGAACAGTTTGTCATAAGAAAACGAATTTTTTGATAAAGTGGATTATAATACGGTTGTCTAAATATGATCCAAGTGAATACATGAAAGAAGGCTGATAGTCCGTGAAGAAATACAAGAATTTGCTTCATTGCCTGAAGACAGAAACTGACAAAGATTATTCGAGAGCTGTCACGTCTTGACTTTCTTAAAGGAGCTGATAAGTATCATACAAATAAGTGAGCAACGAGTCGCAGCCTGGATCAAGCAAAAAGGAGTTAATATAGACATCTCTTGGAGAATTTGTCAGACTCGACTATAAGATCCAGATATGAAGAGGAAGAAAGGTGTCTTCACTTGGAATATGAGAGAAAGGCCGTATATGTAGTCCGTTTTATGTAAAGGAATTTGTTTTCTAGAAAAGTTGTTCTAATGAAATTAAATTCAGAATCAATGCCTTCCTTTATTTTTGGATTCATGCATTTGCATTACATTACATCAAAGGAAAGAATGTGTTGATTCGAAATTCGATTCCTAAATAGAATAGTTTGTCATAAGAAAACGAATTTCTTGATAAAGTAGATTATAGTGCGGTCGCCTTAATATAGTCCAAGTAAACACGATGAGAGGAAGCTGGTAGTTCATGAAGGAATACATGATGTAATTTCCAGAGATTCAAGCCAACAAAGGCATGACGAGAGAAAGCCGGAAGTCCACGAAGGAATACATGACTTGATTTAATTGCCAACAAAGATTATCCAAGAGTCGGCACTTTTTGATGAGTATCATGGAGATAAGTGAGCAAGAGATCGAGGGTCAGATTAAGCAGTAAGGAGCTAGCAAAGGCATCTTTTGGAGAATTTACAGGGTTCAACCATAAAGAAAAGATCAGCGTTTACTTGGACTATGAAGGGCAATACCACATATGTAATCTATTTTCATGTAAAGAAATCTGTCTTCTAGAAAAATTGTTCTAATAGAATTGAATTTAGAATCAACGCCTTCCTTTCTTTTGCATTCATTTCATCCATTTGCATTACATTGCAACATTTGCATTAAACTTTCACTAAAGAACCCTGATTAAACAAAATTATTTCAGTTAATCTGGAAACCAACGAGAATCAAGCAACCGAACACAGCCACTATATCCGCCGTAAAATCAAAGCAATGGACCAGAGATTAGAAAGTATAGAACAAATGCAAAGGGAGATGCAAGAACAATTACAAGAGCAGATGCAAGAGCAACTGGCTAAGATACAACAAGATATGAGGGACCATATGTTAGAGTCCCAGAAAAGCATGATGGATCAATTAACTCGTCTATTGGCTGGCGGATTAGAAAAGGGGAAAATCCCTTTGATCAATGCGGGAGAAGATAATGAAGATCCTACCTACCCTCCGGGTTTTACCCCACCTCATGTGCCCCTGCAAACCGAGGCACCTCCTAGAAGGCCATCTGTCACAGTGAGGCCTCAACATGGGCCAGTGGATGCTGGAATCCCCATAAATTTCCCATCTGGGTTGGGAAATAATTTGGGTGATAGCTCGGTCAACCCTATTACTCCTGATCTGGATTTAATAGAGAAGGAAAGAATGGCCACTGAATCCTCGAAACAATTGGAAGATCGTTGCAGGTGGTTAGAGGAGAAGTTTAGGTTTTAGAAGCGCCGCAATCATCGGGGATCGATGCCAAAGACTTAAGTTTGGTTCCAGATTTGGTGCTTCCTCATAAATTTAAGATGCCAGAGTTTGAAAAGTACAACGGGACTACTTGCCCAGAGGCGCACATAACAATGTTTTGTAGAAGGATGACTGGCTATGTGAACAACGATCAACTATTGATCCATTGTTTTCAGGACAGCCTAATGGGAGCAGCGGCTAGGTGGTACAATCAGTTGAGCCGTGCAAAGATCGGTTCATGGAGAGATCTTGCACAGGCTTTCATGCAACAGTATAACCATGTGACTGATATGACGCCAGATAGGATCACACTACAAAACATGGAAAAGAAGCCGAGTGAGAGTTTCAGGCAGTATGCACAACGGTGGAGGGAAATAGCGATGCAAGTCCAGCCACCTCTTTTGGAGAAGGAAACGACCATGCTCTTCATTAATACTTTGAAGGCCCCATTCATCACCCATATGATTGGGAATACTACCAAAAGTTTTTCTGATATGGTAATGGCAGGCGAGATGATTGAGAATGCCATAAGAGGTGGCAAGATTGAAGTTGGAGAAACTACCAAGAGGTCAGTTCCAAAGAAAAAGGAGAATGAAGTGAACAGTATGAGCTCATACAATAGAGATCACTCAAGGTCAATAACTGTCAATCAACCAAAGGTGACTACGAGGGGGCAACAAGGTTCGACAAAGCAGGAATCAAGTGTAAGGCAAAATTTTGAAAAGCTCCAATTTACGCCAATCCCAATGTCATATAAGGAGTTATATCAAAGTTTATTTGATTCACACGTGGTGTCCCCATATTATATAAAGCCGTTGCAACCCCCATACCCCAAATGGTATGATTCAAACGCTCAATGTGATTATCATGCGGGAGTATCGGGGCATTCAATAGAAAAGCATCGCCTTCAAGAAGGCGGTTGAAAGACTCCTCGAGATGGGGATTGTGAAGTTTGATGACACCTGGTACAAAGAGTCCGTTACCAAATCACGATGATAAGAGCAAATGATTAACGGACTCACAAAGATGGAAAAATAAGAAGAGGATTAGTAGCATCGGATCCCGAGTAGAGAAACTTGTGAGGCATTCGTCCTTACAAACCCGGAAATGTTTTGAATGATTAGTCGTAGAGGAACCTCTTGTAGTTTTAGAGCTAATCTAGAGTAATATTCAAAACACGCTTGTTGCTTTAAGCACTGGAAGCAATTAAACCCCTTTTGTGAAATAGGCTTGTATCCTAAGTCTTTATTTCAATAAAATGCATCTTTTTGAGCAAATATTCTTTGATTTCATCTCATACGGTACAAATAATTGTTCTTAGATTCTTTTGTTCTTTGGAATTTATTTCAAATATTCATTTATTCTTCATTCATGATCATACCATACAAATAATCATCCTTAAAATCATTTATTTCTTTGGAATCTGCCTTCAGCGGGTCCCCAGATATCAATGATGTGAGTAACGCTGTCATTGACTCCGAGTCTCCTTTTGAGCGAAATATGGGCCTAAAGGGATCTCAACACTCTGAAGATGATAGAGATGTAGACTACTCTCTAATTTGTTAAGGATGGTAGAGTAAGATGAAAACAAATCCTCTCTTACAAAAAGGCAGTAGACAGTAGGCCTATGACAAGAGAAAGATACAAACATCGGAGTCTGCATTACCACAAAGGCAAAGCGAGACGTCATTGAGTCACTTCCTAGAATTTAAAGATTTTTTGCATGATCATATCAAGATACGCCTGGCTACTAAGACAGGAGAATGTTGCAGGGTTTTGAATAACATATGCTAATGGTTTTACGATAGCCAGGCTAATCATGAGTTTGGGTTCTACTGGCCCACCATAGAAAGGGATTGCATCAGTATGCTGTAAATGCCAAATTTATAGAGAGAAAATTCATGTGCCCCTTCATGTGGGGCATGGAGGTTATGGGTCGATCTCTTTGAAAGTTTCTAACCAATACCGATTCGTCTTTGGGGTCATCGTTTACCCCAAGAAAAGGATAAAAGTTGTTTCATATGCCAATGTCACTAGGTCGACAGTCATCAAATTTTAAAAAAAGGGGTGCCAATAAAGAGTGCCAGAAAATCATGACTAATACAGCTGTACAATGTCAAAAGGTCACTGTCTGTTTAAAGATTAGGAGTTATATGGCAATGGCAAAGGCAAAGGCAAAGGCAAAGGCAAAGGTAAAAAAAAAAAAAACAAAAAAACAAAAAAACAAAAACACGAAAACACAAAAAAAAAATTCTAAAAAAAAAAGAAGCGGAAAAAAAGAGAGGCCAGGGCGAAACCCCGCAAATGGAGCCTTGAGACTAAAAGGGATTCAAGTTGAAAACCCGAAAAGGGCAGCTCAAATTTGGATCAAAGTGGGGCATACATTAGTCTTGCTATGCCTGAATTAACAATGAAGAAGTATGCTACGTCTTGGGGCATCGAAAAAGTACTCCGGATCCCCTAAACACATATTAAACTCAGAAAGGTCCTCAAGAAGTTGGTACAGAAAAGCTCAGGCTGCGATATCTGGGGCATCTAGCTTCCATTTTGCCCATTTTGAATTTGTTATCTTTGATTCTTCTCAAGATATGTCCAAATAAATTTTCTTCTTATTGCATTGCTATCTTTGATTAAATCATTCGTTTTGAGTTGATTTCATTTTTATTGCATTTGCAATCTTTGATTAATTTATCCATTTTGAGCTATGCTCATAATCAATTTCCTTCTTATTCATTGTTTTGATCTTTTTCAAGCATTTTGCATTTAAATAATGATTAATGGACTAATAACACTTTCACAAAAGAAGTTTTGCATATTACTCTGGAAGTTTCTAAATAATACAAAAACCTGAAACAGGACTATTGTTTAGAACTCACCAAGCTTAAGGGTTGGAAATATTATCTCTTTGGACTCTTTATTGGTTAAACCAAAAGACAAGACATTTCATCAGTGATACAACCTCGACAAATGACGAGTGATGTCAACCTAAGTGTAAAAGAGGGTCATTCTCGAGAAAAGAAATGATACTTTGCATTCATGTACATCTGGTCATTACACCTGTGGAATAGTGTAACAGATCAAACCGATTGAAGATGATACAAATACTATGCCTTTGAGTTGCAAATGGAATGGATGGAAGAAACCAAATGTTATTCCTCCGAAATTGCGGTAGGAGGCACAAACTTTATGTCCTAAAAGGTGCAGAGAAGGGACTCTAAAATTACAGTGGGGCAAGCTTTCCGAGCAAAATGTGATTGTTTCTTTGACTTTTCATCAAGAATACCAATGAACAAGATGCCAACGTAATCGTCGTGATAATATCCTAATGAACAACGCGATGATACTTTAAGCCTTTTTAAAAGGGCTCATGACATTTCTACATTCATATAATAACACATCTAGTTAGGAGCATTTGATTCATTTCAATCATAGCATCCTAATTATTTGACACATTCATAACACATCTAGTTAGGAGCATTTGATTCATTTCGATCATAGCATCCTAATCATTTGACATAAGCATAGATATATAGAACTGATTCTACGGTGATGTCCCTAGAATCGGTGAATTCACAAGCCTTAAGCCCCTAGCGGTAGGGTAACAGTGAAGATTTACTGATCTTAACCCCTAAGCGGTAGGGAAGCAGATCGAAGACGAAGGGTCTTAAACCCCTAATTGGTAGGGTAACAGACCGAATTGCAGATCTTATCTCCCTAAGCAGCAGGAAAACAGATCGAAGATGAAGATCTTAACCCCCTAAGCAGTAGGGAAACAGATCGAAGATGATGGGCTTTAACCCCTAGCGATGAGGGTAACAAGCCAAATTTACAAGCCTTAACTCCCTAGCGGTTGGGTAACAGTGAAGATTTACTGATCTTAACCCCTAGCGGTAGGGAAACAGATCGAAGACGAAGGGTCTTAAACCCCTAATCGGTAGGGTAACAGATCAATTGCAGATCTTATCTCCTAAGCGGTGGGGAAACAGATCGAAGATGAAGATCTTAACCCCTAGCGGTAGGGAAACAGATCGAAGATGATGGGCTTTAACCCCTAGCGGAGGGTAACAAGCCAAATTTACAAGCCTTAACCCTCTAGCGGTAGGGTAACAGTTTGAAGATTTACTGATCTTAACCCCTAGCGGTGGGAAGCAGATCAAAGATGATAGGCTTTAACCCCCTAAGCAGTAGGGTAACAAGCCGAATTTACAAGCCTTAAGCCCCTAAGCAGTAGGGTAACAGGCTAAAGATTTACAAATCTTAACCCCCTAAGCAGTAGGGAAACAGATAAAAAATGATGGGCTTTAACCCCTAAGCAGTAGGGTAACAAGCCGAATTTACAAACCTTAAACCCCTAAGCAGTAGGGTAACAGGTTGAAGATTTACAAATCTTAACCCCCTAACTAGTAGGGTAACAGGTTGAATTTACAGATCTTAACCCCTTAAGCAGTTGGGAAATATATCGAAGATGATGGGCCTTAAACCCCTAAGTAGTAGGGTAACAGGCTGGAAATTACAAATTTCTTTTTCCCTGAAATGGCATTGGAGCGGCTAAAAGCCACAGCAGATCTCCTTGAAGTTTCAGAGGATCTTTTCTTCCTGAAATGGCGTTGGAGCGGCTAAAAGCCACAACAGATCTCCTTGAAGTTTCAGCAAACCTCTTCTTCCAGAAATGGCATTGGAGAGGCTAAAAGCCACAACAGATCTCCTTGAAGTTTCAGTGAAAGAAGATCAAAACAAGTCTTATCTCCCGAAGTTGCGGTGGAGCGGATCAAGATAGCAAATCGACATTCTGTGCTTACGGTGAAGCGGATCCAAGATTTCAACATGGCATCCACGTGCTTATAGGAACAAGTTGAAAACATCGATTTGGCATCCTGCGCTTACGAGGAACAAATCGAAGATAGCAGATCGACATTCCCGTGCTTACGGTGAAGCGGATCAAAAATTTCAGCATGGCATCCTGCGCTTATAGGGAACAAGTTGAAAACATCGATTTGGCATCCACGTGCTTATAGGAACAAATCGAAGATAGTAGATCGACATTCACATGCTTACAAAGTGAAGCGGATCAAAGATTTCAACATGGCATCCACTGCTTATAGGGAACAAGTTGAAAACATCGATTTGGCATCCACTGCTTATAGGGAACAAGTTGAAAACATCGATTTGGCATCCACTGTGCTTATAGGGAGCGGATCGAAGATAGCGGATCGACATTCCTGTGCTTACGAGTGAAGCGGATCAAAGATTTCAGATGGCATCCACATGCTTATAGGGAACAAGTTGAAAACATCGATTGGCATCCTGTGCTTATAGGGAACAAGTTGAAAACAACAGATTTGGCATCCACGTGCTTATAGGAACGGATCGAAGATAGCGATCCGACATTCACGTGCTTACGGTGAAGTAGATCGAAGATTTCAGCATGACATCCACGTGCTTATAGGAACAAGTTGAAAACAATGATTTGGCATCCACATGCTTATAGGAGCGGATCGAAGATAGCAAATCGACATTCTGTGCTTACGATGAAGCGATCAAAGATAGCGGATATCGCCTTCCCGAGTTGCGATGAAGCGATTGAAGCCGTCAAGAGGCCATTTTAAAGAAGATCAAGAACTCAAGACTCGGCGAGCCTGGAAAAATTGGTCTTTTGTAGTCTTTGCTCCATTCTCGTTACGATAATGAGCAAAGAGGCGATTGTAAGACCCAAATTTTGCCGGGACCCAATAAAACCAAACCCGAATTAAACCTAGCCTATTATCCAGTTACAAGCCCAAACCCAATTTTGGCCCAACCTAATCCCAACCCAAACACAAAAAAAAAAATAATAATAAATAAAAACCTTGGCCACCTACTCCACCACCTTTGTTGGCCACCCACCTTGGCCACCAACTCCACCACCCTTGGCCACCTAAACCACCCCAACCACTCCACTTGTAAAATTTGGCTATAAAAGCCATTCAAGTCTTTGTTTTAGGGAGGGTGGATTTTTTGGTTTTTTGGAGGAGGATTGTTCTTTGTTTTGGAGGAGGTTTTTTTTTTTGTTTTTTTGGAGGTGTTTTTTTGTTTTTTTGGAAAGAAGGTTGTTTTTGTTTCTTGGAAAGGCTAGTTTTGGAGATTAATCAAAGATCAAAGCAAAAGAGGTTTCTTTTGTCTATTCTTATCTTTAGTTCTTTGTTTGTTTATTGTTTTCCTTTCAATTTTATTTTGTTTTTTATACAAAGTAAAATAAAAGTAAGAAGCTTACCCATATTTTCATTACGAAAAAGGTTTTTTTAGGTCCCATTGTGTCACGGTGGCGCTGATGTGACCGTGGGGTCCATGACCGAAACAAAGCCGGACCAACGGCCGGATTTAGAAAAGAGGGAGAAAGAGAGTTGAGAGCTTCGTTTTATTATTTTATTATTTTTACTATTATTTATATTATTATTATTATTTCTCATGTATATATTATTATTTATATTATTATATTAGATATGCCTCTCCATATTTATTTATATTATTACTATCATTATTGTTACTTCTATTATTTTTATTTCTAACTACTATTATTATATATATATGTATTATTGTTTGTATTATTATTATTATTATCACCCTATTGTTATTACTTTACTTTTGTATTCTAATATATTATTAATATTACTCATATTTTCATTATTTTTGCTATTACTATTATTATTATATATTAGTGTATATTTTATGTATATACATATATATATTTATATATAGTATTGTTTTTATTACTTTAATTTAATATTTTATTATATTTGCTTTTTGTATTTCTATATTTATTATTATTATTATATAGTAGTGTGTATTTCTATTATATACATATATATATATATATATTTATATATAGTATTATTGTTTACTTTACTTTAATATTATTCTTATTATCATTATATCCAACCCAATAATAATTCTTTCATAAAGTAATATTCCGTATTTGGTAATTCGAGACAATCGTGCCCTAACTTATTGGGTTTGATTTTCTCCTTTAACCTAAATAACGGAATACTCTTTTAAATCATGACATGAATTTTGAAAATGCTTATTCTCGGAGATACGAGGTGTTGTGCCCTAACTTCTGGGTATGGCATTTTGTTACCTCGAAATAAGATTTTTGCAAGTAAAGGCAATATTCGGTGTTTGGGAATTGAGGAAGCGTGCCTAACTTACTGGGTTTCGATTTTCCTCGTTCACCTTAACTAACGAATAACCTTTTGAAATACACGGATTTTTATATAAAAGGCAAGCTCGCTCTCGAAAATTCAAGATGTCGTGTCCTAACTTCTTGGATGTGACCTTTTATATTGTGAGACGAAGGTCCTTAACATTTGAGCATTTTCTTTACAAAGAGGGATCGTATTTTAAATTCTTTCAAGTTTTCAAATTTTCGACACTAAGACACTAATTAATCAACTAGGTACCAATTTTGGGCGATCGAGGTGCTAATCCTTCCTCATGCGTAACCGACTCTCGAACTCATTTTCGATTTTCGTAGACCAAAAATTATCGTTTTAGTAAATCTTAACTTTTATTAAAATGATTAACTTAAGGTGATCCGATCACACCTAAAAAGATTGGTGGCGACTCCTGTTTTCATTTTTTTTCTTCTCCGAGTCGATACCCGTTTTTTTCAAAAAAATGGTTACGACACGTATATTATGAGTACCTCTTTACTTAAAGAGCCTCTCTCCCTTTTACCTTAACTGGGGTTGATACATAACCTTAGCATTTCTTACTATTTTAGTTGTCCACCTCTCTTAACACGCTGACTCATTTCTTAATGTGACTTATGAATCCAATCACCTGCAAACTCCACTTTCACCCTTGACTTTCTTCATGATTTGCGGACTTTCCAATTACAATCCTCATGTCCTTACACCTTGGCAGACTTCCCATGTTACAGTCTCAATTGACTACCTTGTGTTTGATGTCCTGATGGACTACCCCGTGTTTAGTATCCAAATAGACTACCTTGTGTTTAGTGTCTCGGTGGAATACACAAGGGATGCCATAGCGTCTTTCAGCTATGGTCTTATTCATTTTTATCATGATGCCATAACATCTTTCAACTACGGTCTTACTAATTTCTGGCGTATAACCTCCGATCAGACCTATTTCCCAACCATGGTCTTTCATATTAACTTTTCCCATTGCATTCCTTCAATTCCTCTATTTCACTATTCCTAACCTTGGTGCGCGAACACCACAGTGTCCCCTTCACAAGGCTTAAAGCTTCGCTTATCATGGGTGCACATAAAATCACTGTATGATGATATCTAACATAATCACCTATTTTTCCTTCCTTAATTTGTCTAATCCCGACAATGTTTCCCTTACATGCATTACATGCATTTTATAAATAAAACATCGTGGATCATGCCTACCAAACTAAAATGGCTGATACTTATAGACCCATGTTGACTTTCAACATAATTAGCATTTCAGGGTTGTAGTGTAAAAACTCACATTATTTTCTTGCCTCCTTAGCTTAGCTTCTTTTAATGCTAGAGCCTCCTTTATCCTAGTAGTTAAGCATGGTAACCATGTATCGATTAAACTAAATGTGTTCAACCCTTAAGACCTAGATTCGTTACCCAGAAACCTTGAGTTTTCTTACTCTACTTTTTTTTCTTCAATCTAGAAATTCAGAGGGATAAGGAAACTTACTAGTTCTCAATCGTAAGTGTTGGAGGAGGCTCTGGTGGTGCACGATCACACTATCATCTTCGCCAAGTGGGGGCTTCTTTGATCTTCATTTCATCAATAAGCCCGAGTTTTACTTCAATGCGTTTCAGACTCCGGCAAAGTTCGATAGCGATGGCAACCTTATTGATGGGACATCCAAGGAGAAAATGAAACAAGTTCTTGTTGCCTTGCAAGCATTTACCCTACGACTCCAACTTAAAACCTGATTAAACAAATCACTCTTTCTTTTCTCAATTCTTCTATTGTTACTGTGATGAATTGCAATTTCCTGTAATTTTGGGAGTTTGTTTTTCTTTGAAATACTGCAATTTGAAACTTGTAATCTTATGTACTAATAATAACAAATGCTATTTTGACAGATGAAAAAACTATATATTCCATTTAATGAGGTCTTTGAGTACTTAGAAGATTTTGACGATTTTCTATTTTCCATAAGGCTAAATTTGGCGACCTCGTCGGTGGTTTGATGTGATCGATAGTGGTATAACAACATTTAAATTTCGGCATTTAATTCAAGTAATAACTGAAAGTATTTATATTCGATATTTTGTACTACTTTTTATTATAAACTATTATTTATGCTTGCATTTGATACATATTTGAATATATATATTATTCAATATAATATTTGAATATATTTAAAAGTACATATCCTAAAAATATATTGGTCGCTTATATGTATTGGTTTGTTGGTTAATCAAAATACATAATACACCAATTTCTTTTAAAAATTATGTTAGTAATAAATGCAATGAATTATATTTTATTTAGATTTCTTTTCAGAAAAATATAATCATTTAGTTATATAAAATACTTTATTAAATTGGATAATTTAGTTTGTTCGATTACATAAACTGATAAAAGATCAAATTAACCTATTTTAATCGACTTGGGTAAATAAATTTTCTTTTCATCATTTTTCATCATTTAATTAAATAAAACTATAATTTCATCATTGGATTATTTAAAATTTTCATTTAAGTCATTAGACTTTTAAACTTGATGCTATATGATTTTCTCAACTTACATCAATCTATGAACCAAAATTTAAATTGCAACTTTTTCTTTTCTATATTTGTCATTGACTTTTAGAGTGACTTGGATTGAATGTATGTTCTTCTATTTTTAAACTTGAGCTCGATTAAGCTTGTTTATCAAGTTTGTACTCGAGTTCAACTCAAAAATAAACTTAAGGTTAAGAATATATATATTGAAGGCAATAATGTAATTTAAAAATATGTAAAATTCGATAAAACTCACAAGTTGTTCAAGTCAAGTATTACTAAATTTAAATTTGGCTCGATCGATAGCTTGAGTTGCTCGAATTCAACTTGATAGTTACCAAATAGAATTCAAATTTTTTAAATTAAACTCGAGTAGTTGTGAACACTTATATCTGGTGTACAAATTAATGCCCATTGCGGTTGGCAGGCTGAAAGCTACTTGACTTCCTCACTTCTAGAACAAAAACCACTTTATTGATTATTCTAATCCAGCAGTCCAAATCTGACCATTCTTGTTCAAATATTGAAATCACACGTTTCACTAACCCTATCCTAGTGAATGCATCGCATCCCAAACCATTTCATCAATTTCCTCACCTAAGTCTCACTCTTCCACTCTCATAATTACTTTACCCAGAGGGAGACGAGAGGACTGTAAGATATTAAAGAGCAATGGAAGCTGTTGTAGCATCCAAACCAATGACTAAAGTTGCTGCCATTTGTGGGTCTTTAAGGAAAGCCTCTAACAACAGAGGCTTAATTCGAACTGGTATATATTTTGTCAGTTTGGGTTTTGGATTTTGATTTTCTGGGAAATATTGATTTGTTTAATTTGTTTTTTTTTTCCAGCTTTGGAGCTTACCAAAGAGTCCATAGATGGCATTGAGATGGAATACGTAGACATTTCACCACTTCCAATGCTCAACACAGATTTGGTAGTTGATGGCAAGTTACCCCCTGCGGTTGAGGCTTTCAGGCAGAAGATTTTACTGTCTGATAGCATCCTTTTTGCTTCCCCTGAATACAACTATTCCCTTACTGGTATCGTCATTCCCTTCCCCCAATGCTTTTCTCCTTTTAATTTTACTCTATTTCTATGGAACACTTTCTTTGATGTTCACGTGATTATGAATTTGGAGAAAGGATATTTTTACAATAGTTTAATCCATCAACATTTACATATTGAATTTCAACATTTTCATCCTGTAGCATTGAACTATTAGAAAGAGATAATATCTCTGTTTCATACAATCTTTTCCTGTGAATTTTGTACTTTGGAAACTGTAGACAGTTTATTAGGATGTCTCATTTTTGGATTCCTTTTAAATATCAAAACAGTGCATTTCATGTTACCTCATTATATGCACCATTCCAGGACCTCTGAAGAATGCACTTGACTGGGGTTCACTATCACCCAATGTATGGGCAGATAAAGCGGCTGCCATCGTAAGCGCCGGAGGTGGCTTTGGTGGTGCACGATCACACTATCATCTTCGTCAAGTGGGGGTTTTCCTTGATCTTCATTTCATCAATAAGCCCGAGTTTCACTTGAACGCGTTTGAGCCTCCTGCAAAGTTCGATAGCGATGGCAACCTTATTGATGAGGCATCCAAGGAGAAAATGAAACAAGTTCTTGTTGCCTTGCAAGCATTTACCCTGCGACTCCAACCAAAAAACTGAGTAAACAAATCACTCTTTCTTTTCTCAATTCTTCCATTGCTGCTGTGATGAATTACAATTTGCGGTAATTTGGGGATTTTTTTTTTTTTTTTGCTTTGTTTGAAATGCTGCAATTTGAAACTTGTAATTTTATGTACTAATAATAACAAATGCTACTTCGACAGAGGAAAAAAAAACTATACGCATTTCACTGTCAACTGCCTTGTAAGCGGGCATACCCTAAATTTATGATACTTCAATTTTTTTTTTCAAATATTAGTGTTTGATATATGAGAAATTATTTTATGGATCTTTTTCCACTACATTATCCATAGTCTCTTTTCAATTATTTAATAATATTTCAGCTTTTTTTTATATAATTGTTACATAATTTTGATAATTTTTTTACCTTGAACTTTTAACCTAGTACCCTGAACCCCGTACCTTGAACCCCGAATTTGAATTCGATTCGAGTTTAGGGTTCAAGGATCATTATTCGAGTTTAGGTTTAGGGTTCAATATTTAAGGATTGAGGTTTATGTTTAGGGTTTAGGGTTTGAGTTTGATGCTTAAAATTTAAGGTTTTGAGTTTAAGGTTTGGTGTTTGGGTTCGAGTCCAAGTTTGGGGTGTAAGTTTTATGATTTGGGTTTGAGTTTAGGGTTTGAGATTTTTGGTTTTGGGTTCTGGCGTGTTCATAAGGAACCTTTCCAATTATTTAATGACATTTCAATAATTCTTTCCATGTTATTGATACATAATATTTTGTTTAATATTTATTTCAATTGAGAAAGAGATTATGAGTAACATGAGTAGCTAAAGGAGGGAGATTAAGAAGTGGATGGGGACGTGA
This sequence comes from Gossypium arboreum, assembly GCF_025698485.1. Lineage (NCBI taxonomy): Eukaryota > Viridiplantae > Streptophyta > Magnoliopsida > Malvales > Malvaceae > Gossypium > Gossypium arboreum. Next base: position 2,331,741 of record NC_069073.1, on the reverse strand, counting down.
TTAACAAAGGATTAAGGGTTTCCCGATAAGATTAGTTCGTTTAAATTACGCGTTTTTAAACCTTAGGCTTTACAACCTTAAGAAGTAATCATAGGTTAAACAAGGTTGGGAGATGAGTTTTTTCGAGTAAATCGTAATTTATCTTGGTTGAGAAAGTGAGATCGGGAGATAAATCGGTATCAACAAAATAATTAATTAGTTAGAGGTCGGGAGGTAATAATTGGTTAGTTAATAGCTAATTCACCCTAAAGCTTTAATTCGAAGTTAATTAACACCCCTGAAACGAGTTAATCTTCCTAATTGGTTTTATTAGTTTAGTCGTTTGTTTATTTTATTGCTTATTTATTTTAGTTATTTAATTTGTAATATTCAACTATTTTATGATTTATCGTAATATAAAATTCAATTACTTTTAGACTTATTATTGTAAAGAGATTTTCTATAGATTTTAATTTATCCTCCCTTGGATACAATCTTAAAAATAATTCCATGTGTTCCATTGTAATACAAATAATATATTACAATTTGATCCGTACACTTGCGGGTACCGTTGCTTAATTTCATATATATTTGGTGTAGTAATTTCTAGTCAAACGTTCACACGTTTGGTGGCGGTCAAAGGGTTAATTGCTCTTCTAGGTCTTCCATTGTATATTCATACTCAGTTGTAGCTACAAATGCAACTTGTGGTTCTTTGTTCTTCTCTATTGTTCCTTTGCTCTTCCTTGTCTCTTAAAGATTCATCTTAAATGTTTGCAACGAACCAATGAATTCATCAATTCCCATTGAATCTATGTCTTTTTCCTCCTCTATAGAAGTTACTTTGATTTATGAATCATTCAAGTAGATACTTAAGAACTATTTTGATTAGTTTAGCATTTGGATATTTTTCACTAAGGGCAAATGCTTGATTTGTCATATCACATGATTCTACATAGAACCTAGATAAAGATTCATCCTCCAAGATTCAAGGTCTGAAACTTTTTTGTCAACATCTAAAGCTTGGACCACTTGATAGTATTGGTTCCTTTATAAGCAGTTTTAAAGATTATCCAATATATTTTGGTAATAGCACACTTTAAGATATGTTTGAACTCTCAGGATCAACACCATTGAAGATCACATTGAGGGCCTTAGAGTTTGAATTGGCCAGCTTGTCATTATCACAAATCCTAGTGAGTTTAGGCTTTGAAGTCTTCCCACCACTCATATTAGTTATTAATGACTCCCAACTAGTCAAATAAATCACCGAGCTTTCTCATCAATGAACTAAATGAAAGCCCTTATCTTTTCCTACCAATAGGCATAATTTGTGCCATCCAACATAAAGGGTCTCGAGATTGATGTACCTTTCATGACTCCAGCAAATCAATAACAAGATCTTCAGTTAGTTCATTGAATTTGCCTTCCAGTTGTACGTCCAATTGCAACTAGCCTTATTAGCTAATAGAGCAAAAATATAAGATTGACATAAGAATTGGTTATGTAATTTGAAAACTTCTTATATCTGTAAGGCCTAACTCTGAGAGTAATCTACTAGACCACTATCAACTTGCAATGTATGAGGTGATTTAAGTTCAACTCACTCACCAAGTTGCAAGCTCACTCCTATACATTAATTAAATCATTCTTAGCTCTAAAACTTTCCTCTTGAAAGCTTAGTATAAACTGAACAAAGAGAACATTTTGCTTACAACAATTGTGCACTAAAATACGTTCCTAACAATGAACAAAATAAATTCTCTCAATCTTTTAAAATAAGTTCCAAACAATGAACAAGATAAATCACTCCTACGTGGATTGCCGCTTGTACACTACACCAACAAGTAATTAATTTTTTAAATTTAAAAAAAAAATGTTAATGGGACATACACGTTAGCAAAGTTAACAAGCATTTTTCATCCATCCATTTTGAGATAATTTTACAAAAATACAAGTTTAAAGATTAAAAGAGACGAAAAAATAAATAAAAACTAAAATAATCTTTTATAAAATTAAAAGACTAAATATATCATTATTCCATTTCAAAAATAATTTAACTAAGCCTCCACTTCTAAAAATCTACTATTCTCCTTTATAATATTTTTTCCTTTTATTTTTCTCTTTCTTGCATAAATCAAGCAACAATATAAAGAGAAAAAAAAGAATTAATAAAGTACAGTTTCTATTATTAACATATTTTGTTGACCTAACTACTTATCACTTGTAAGCTACTCAAATCTAAATAGGGATTATTCCACGAAGAAGTGGCATAGCATTTATTCAATTTTTCTAGCAAAGTCTAACCCTACATGATTGACAATATCAACTAAAAAGACATGCTTTGGATGCACATTTACACCATCTTAATAGGTAATATATATATATATATATATATATATCAAATCTTGAAGAATTGATGCCTTGGACAAATTTGTCAAAGAGTGCTGCCATTGAATTTGTAAATTTAATGCCCTCAAACTCTTAGCAACCAGTGAAGCATATGCTTCCTCCAACATCTTAGTGGGTATAAATTTATAAACCATAGCCTATCTAATCAAATATAAAGCATAGGCTAATTAAAAACCTAGACTTAAAATCATTTTTTAAAAAAAATTAAGGGCAGGGATGTTGTGTTTTAAAATTTCTATTAATACAAATATCAATTTTATTTAAGTTAGATTTATTTAAAAGGTTAATATATAAAAAGTATCTAAATTTGGTAATTTATATCTACTTAGTAATTAATTTTTTATCTAACTTGTACCTAAATTTGAAAACTATAAGCTAAGTAGGTACTTTTTATTGACGCTTAACTAACATTGATAGAATCGGAATGATAACCAATCGAATATAGACAAGCGTCATAAAAATAATAAAAAAGAAAATTTATTTTTATTTTGCATGCCTAATCAACTTGGATTTTATATTTTTAATTAAAATAATAATTTATCCAGGTTCATTTTATTTTTTTCATTTTATTTTTTAGTAATTTTATATTTTTTATAATTTAAAAAGAACAATAGTTTTTTCAAAAATAAAATCTTGTATTTAATATTTTTTCTATTTTTATATTTTTCCTAAATTTTAGGATTTTATTTTTTATTTCAAGTGCACAATGAATATGGATAACTATTTGTCTAGATACAAACGAATCCGGTAGTCATTTTCTGGCTAGGTTCATTCTGAACTTGTATTTTTCTAGTAATTATATATATTATAAATTTAAAAAATAATATCAAAATATTTAAAAAAATTAAATTTCATGTTATAAAATAAATTCTAATTTATTACTTAAATTATTTATAAAAATTTAAAATCTAAAATTTATTTAAAATTTTTTACTTAAATAATAAAATTGTATTTTAAAATGATTTATAATAATTATTTTATTTAGAATTTGGAATACAAAATATATTTTAAAATGATTTATTACTTAAGTAATAAAATTAAATTTATTTTAAATATGAAATTTATTTTAAAAATATTTCATATTATTATTTTTAAAATTATTAAAAATATAAAATTACTAGAGAAATACACATTCAGAATGAACATAGACAAATGATTGTTCGAATCATTTAAATTTGGATAACTATTTGTCCAGTTCATTTTGTACGTAAAATCAATAAAAATAAAAATCATAAAATTCAATAAAAATTATGAAAACTTAAAATTAAAAAAACTAAAATTTTTATAAAATACAAGAGTTTATTTTTAAATAATTATTTCTATTTTTGAAATTATAAAAATATAAAATTTCTTAAAAAATTCATAATGAACCTAGACAATATGTTTTCCGGTTCAAATGAAATTGGGCAATCGTTTGTCCAGGTTTATCTTGTATGCAAAATAAATTTTTTAAATTTTTTATTTTCCAGAAAATATTATTTTTATGACATGTGCCAACATTCTATTGACTGTCAACTCAAAATCTAAAATGTTAGTTAAGTACCAAGAAAAAGTATCAACTTGGCTTACTATTTTCAAGTTTAGATACCAATTATGTAACCTCTCCAACTTGGCCTAGATGTTAGGCCCGAATCTGGTTGATTACATTGGCCATCAGAATGACCTAGTAGCAATCGAGATTTATAAAACAAATAATTTAAAACATTTATTTATTTTGAAATAAAATTTAGTCTATTCTAGAAAAACTCACAAGTTATCAAAAACGATTTAATTTAACTTTCCTAAGTAATGTTAACTACTTTTAAGAAAACTTAGTTAAATTTTCATTTATATGTTAATCAAAATTTATCTACAATCTAGCATCGAAAAGTGATATTCATTTTAGGTTTAATCGATTATATGCATAAATAATTAAAAACCATATTTTAGTATCCTAAAATTAAATCAAAAGTCATGCATGATTTTTAAACCCAATTCCTAAGTTCCATGCCACAAATTGAAATTAAAACATTATAGTCTCTGAATAACAAAAGTCTCAAATGATAAATCTAAAATACTTAATAAAAACAAAATCAAGTCGAATCCTTTCGAGTTTCGTGTCCGCGTCTTAACCTAGTGGGTTATCTGTAGATATAGATGTAGACACTCAATTTTGCCCGGCCCATTTCAGTATTTAAAATAATAAACTCAAAAAAAAAAACGAAGTCCAAGTTCAATCTAGAATTACAAATATAATTTGGCCCGATCGAAATGGCCCATTACTTGAAAAGATTTAAGGTCCATCTAGAAGCTTGACTCATATGGAAATATAATCTTCAATGATATGCAATCTTAGATATGATACAATCTTAGATATGATTGCAATCTTAGATATGATACAATCTTAGATATGATTGCAATCTTAGATATGATATACAATCTTAGAAGATATGATTTTGTAATCTTGGAGATTTAATTTGTAGATATCCTTTAATCTTAACCGTTGATGTAATTGATCTGTACCGTTGGATTTGGGGAGGCTCAACTATAAATAGAGGCCTCTCCCTTCATTGTAAAGGACTTGAGCTTTGGGAAGCAATAAGAATTCTTGAAGAGCATTCACTCAAATTTCTTTCCCTCTTACGTTCTTACTCTCTGTGGTTTGTTTTTATTTTATTCTTCGTCTATCTTAGTTTTTCAACTCTTTTTATTTTAATTTCTTCATTTTTCAAATATGTATATTTTTCCTATCTTTTATACATTTGATTATGTATTTTATATATCATAATATTTAACCTTTTATATAGTTTATTTTCAAATATATATTTTCTATGCATGTATATATTATATAATCATTTCATTATAAATATAAATTATTTTACATATTTGATATTTTATACATTATTTTTCTAAACCAATATATTTTATATTTTTATATAATTATTATTCTTATAAATATATTTTATTATATATTATATTTTAAATTTATTATTAAATATCACATTTTTTTATATGCTCATTCTATTTATCAATTGCTTATATTATACATATATTTTTAAAACTTATGTTTTATTATTATTATACAATATTTGTTTTACTTTAGCATTAATGTATTATTGTTATGTTATGTATTTCATATGTTATGTAATATCTTAGACTTTTATAATTTACTTTCAAATGCATATTTTTATATATGTACATTGATATATTGTATTATATGCATCATTTTATTTATTAATCCATTCATGTGTACATTAAATTATTGGATTTTATATTTTATGTAGATTCTATTTATCCATTTGCTATGCATGTCATCTATTTTTACTCATACATATTTTACACATTAATATTTACCATGTTTTTATATTATTTAATGTTTTATTTATGATATATTGTATATAATTAGTGCATTTATTATGCTTTCTTTTGGTATATTCCTATTTGCTTAGCATGATTATTTTATTATTCTATTTTACCTCTATATAGTGATTGCATTTATATAAAGTGTTATAATACTTTATCATATCGCTATTTGAATATCTATGTTTCGTAATATAGAATTGTCACTCTAAAAGGTCATTTAAAACAATATTTAAAAGTTTTATAAAAATAAAAAAGGCAATGCTTAGTATTTGAAAGCTTCGAGAAAAGTAGTGCGTAAGACTTATGTTTCGCCAGTTCGCCCTCTAAAATATCAAGCGAGATACGCTTAGCAACGAGAATTTATCCAGTTTTGAAAGCAACAAAAAGGCAGACCGAAAAAAGGGTTCCTATTAAAAAATAAGAAGCGCAAAAGTTGGTTTCCATGATAATAAAGAAAGCTTTCTTGTAGTTCTGCTTCTTGCTCTAAAAATGAAGAAAGACTTGTCGGAAATCTCCGGTTGGGTTGGTCCAACCAAAAAAGGCATGGGAGTCTTTGGGCATTGCTTGGACCGAGTTAAGTAAAGAACTGGTTACCTACTATACGATACGATATTTTTTTTTGATGAAAAGAACGCAGGCTCAAGCCAAAGTTAACCATTGCATTGAGACCAGTTCGCTAAGTATAAGTAGAGTTGACCCTTCGCCCGCCCGAATTCGTAGAGATGGGAAGTAGCTAGAGCAGGGGTTTCGACCGCTTCTACCTACTATTGGATTCAATCTATTGACTCTTGCCACTCAGAATGGTAAGGAGGCTGTCCAAGTCCGAGCAAGATTTGATCCCTTCCGAAGTCTCAGTTACCAGCTTTGATGGTGGCGTGTCTCAAACAAAAGGGCTCATTTCGGTGGATCTGACAATGGGTAAGACCACTAAAGTCAGCGCCTTCCTTGTGGTAGATGGAACAGCGGGGCCTGTCTTTTGACCAAATGCAGTGGTGGTCCTTATGAGCACTTCCCTCCCGTACTAACACGAGAGGAATGGAAGTTTTTTGTAAGCGAGAGAGAGCAGCTTACGGGAGATGATGTCTCAAATAAGGGTTCGCTAGCACTGGACTTTCTTCGGGGTCAAGTTGTTAGCGTACAAGTGCCGCGCTAAAGAAGTTGCCATCAGGAGCGGCGTGGGGTTAAAATACCTCGCATCGGAAATGGCGGCAGCAGAGAAGCTGATATACTTGAAGAAGAAAGACTCCGCCAAGTACAAGGCTAACAAGAATGCCCAAGGAAAAGGGGGGCGAGAGAAGGAAAAGTAAGACAGTGGTGACAAGGATGGCTCAGGTCAGTCTTCCACCCATAAGCACCATCAGGAAAAAAAGAAAGGAAGGTAGGGACAAAAGCCACGTGAGCTTCATTCTTTCCTATGCAATGGACCTCACTGGGAAAGGGAATAAAAAAGGCCATCCACTCTCTCACAGAAAAGCTAAGTGAGGAGGAGCCAGATGAGATTAACTTCGTTAACTACCTTTCTTATGAGGAGTCACATTGGGAGATCTAGACAGTTGATCAATGCCATGGCCAAACAAATCTAAACCCAAGTCGGTGAGAAAGGGGCTCATCCACGTTAAAGTGGGAATCAATGGGAAGAAGACTCGGCCATCGTAAACAGGGGTCCTACCCACAACTTTCTCTCAGTAGAGGAGGCAAAGACACTATAGCACCCCAATAATCACAAAGCGAAGTGGGAGCCGCGAGGTGAGAAGTGAACGACATCATTGACCAAGAACCCCGGAGCCATCATCGCTTAGGCCTGGGGGGCCATTCGTAAACTGATAAACAGAGGCTGAGAGTACTCTGCTCAAGGGGATCCAAGGTTTCTGGTCGAAGAAGATTCCTGTTAGCCCTCCGTCCACGCACACCATCGCGTAAGCAGGACTGGGTTCCCTGTGCCAGAACAGAAATTCGTGTCTTCTTCTTATTTGTGACCTTTGCTGACCTCGCCCGCAGCTTCTAACTGCTTTAGTGTGGAGCTTGCTATTTGACTTTCCGAAGTAACCCAACGATCCGAAGAAAGACATCTTATGAATACTCAAAAACCAAGTTATAAGCAAAAGGTCCTGACCTCAGAGACTGAACAAAGTAAGTGTCAGCTACATCGGGGGATATGGAGGCATGGTAATTCGAATCCGCCGAATCAAAGGCTTCATCATTTGCCGAAACAAGGATTTTTCTGAATCCTAGGCACGAATAATAAGAGTCGTCCCTTTAATCAGACTCGACTCAAAGGCCATCCCGAAATCACCTACCTTTGGCTTTTGGTCAGCTACCTAAGCAGTGATCCTTTCTTACAAGTGGGCATAGACCGACATTACCATTAGATTCATTCCTAAGCTTTCTTGCAGCAAGATGATCATGATCAGTCATATATCACTACCCCGCTCTATCTCCTCGGAATAAGAAGGGATGAGGCGAATAAAGGGGTCGAGAGGTTCCATCTCTTCGAAAGCCAGGAAGTGAAGAAAAAGCAAAAGAATTGTTATAGTTTAATTTATTAGTCTTGAGCCTTAGAACGGAAACTAAAAAATAGATTCTTCTCGGCCTTACGAAACGTAGCCTTACTACTTAGAGCTTATAGCCTTTTATAAGTATAAGGAAAGACTACATCTTTATTCTCGGCATCAACTGACTTCGGTTCCAAAGACTTTCTCTTTAGCCCTAACAAATCATTATCTCCTCAAACGAAATGGAGGGTCTTTCTTCATCGAGATTGGTAAGCCATAATTATACCCTTTATCTGGGCACATAAAGAAATCGAACCTAGTTCTCGGGGCTTTGCTCTAGGAGCACCAAAAGGAGGATAAAACTCTTACTCTTACTAATAACTACGACGGAGATACCTGATCTTCGCTTCGAATTTTTTTTTGAACAATTGTCGCTAACAACCTTGGCTAGCTTTCTACAAAATAGGATAGGAGTAGACTTATTAAGGAGTTGATATTTCATTCCCAATTCTTCTTAAGCCTGCGCCTTCAGCCAGTGAACGAGGTTAGGAAAATGTTAATCCGGGATCGTACTATCAAAACAGTATAGGGGTCAGGGCATGCACAAGTACTGGAAGAATAAAAGATAGATTACTTTCTTGGAATTGGTGTGCTCCCTGCCCTTCGTCGATAGCTTCTTTGCGCTTAAGCTACTACCTATACTATAAATAAGATAAGCTTCAACCTGCTCTTACTTAGATGGAAAAGATAGTAAGCAAGAAAAGGGAATCAAAACCTTTCCCTTATATACGATAGCACCAGACGCGCCCCTGACGCCTTTCTTTCTCCTATTGCAACTGCTATTGATACTTCTACAGCTTCCTTTTCTGTCACAAGCCATTCTAACACTTGCTTCTTGCTTTGAAAGCTGTCCTCTTAGTTTTGAACTAGTCTGAGAAGGGCGATTTGAAATAAATCCATTAGAGGAAAACAACTTCTTTTTGAAAACAGACTGACTTAGTTCAACAAAAGGTCTTTACCAACGCAACGAAAAGAGCTTTTTCCACCAGTCTTTTAGGCCGGGCATCCTCTTTCTATCCATTTCATTTCAGGAAGAGGAAGAAAGGCGAAGTTCTTCCATCCAGCAAGGAAGACTAGCCAAGTCGTACACCCCATTCTTCAACCCCCCCCTTTTTTTGCCATTGTCACTACTGGTACCTGACCCCGTCGGCTCAACATTTTTGCAAACACCGACCCTTACTCAATAGGGCAATGAAAAGAGGAGAACGAGGACAGCTGACTACCACTAAAAGTCAGACTACGAGTACACATTGTATGATTGAAAACTGCCGCTGCGTACTATCCGGTGCTTGCAGGTCTGACTGGAGCCTTCTCTCCAACAGTTGCTTCAATCAATGTTAAGTTAAGTATGACTAAAAGGCTTCTTATCCCGCAGCTGACTACTTTTTGAAAGACCGAACAGGAAATGAAAAGTCGTACTACAACAACTGTAAACATTCCCCCCCCCCGCTCTGACTCTGATCGACTTGCCCACACAGCGCCTTCTTTGAGAGAAGAGGTCAAGGGGCTATGAGACTCGTACATCCAAAGACGATTCGAGAGAAGACGATTCAATCTGTTGACTTCACTCCGTGAAGAGGAGGATCACCTCCAAAGGAGAACGAAATTTTTGATAACAAGCATGAGTTAGAATAGTCAAGTACCCTTCTAAGTTTTTAAGATTTTCAAAATACGAGCAACTGTCTTGGAATTTCAAAGCGTTGTGTCCTAACTTATTGGATGTGGTGATTTGTCGTTTCGAGATAGGGATTTCCAAAAGGTTAACTTAGTGTCAATGTTTTGATACGAGTGAACCCAAATTTTCAAAATCAAAGTATTTTAAAGAGGATTATATCTTAAAATTTTTTAAATTTCCGACATTAAAGACATTTGATAATCAATTAGGTAGCAATTTTTGGGCGTTACGAGGGTGCTAATCCTTCCTCGTGATGCGTGTCGACTCGAACCCATTCTTTTATTTCGTGGACCAAAACTAATGATTTTAAAACAAAATGTTTTAAAGGTGATCCAATCACACCTAAAAAGATTGGTGGCGACTCCCGTTTTCGTTTTTTAAAATCGATTCCCATTTTCCAAAACTCGATTTGAAAATGGTTTCGACAATAGAAATAAAAAAAGGATGATGATAAAGCTTAGTGTGAGTTCGATCATAAGAAAATCGGAACAAAACATAAGACAAAACACATGAATTAACAATTCTGAGAATAATCACCATCGTAAAGCACTTTAGATTAACAGTTTTTCATATCACTTCACTGCACTATTTTAGAAATCACAGTTTTATATGCACATGCTTATGAATGGTAATGCATTTCGATATAATAAAATAAGGTCCTACCCAGCTCTGCTACACGCCTCACTTATGAGTTTTCCAAAACTCATCTACCATATCACTCTGGGTTGTGGATAAACCACTGCTGATTTGCAGTTATAGCCACTTGTTGTCGGTGCACAACATATTTGCAGATTAAACAAACTGCCACTTGGTTCGTGATTGAACCACATTGTTTGCAGTTACTGCCACTTTTTGTGAGTGCACAACATATTTGCAGATTAAACAAACTACCACTTGGTTCGTGATACCACATATTTGCAGTTACTGCCACTTGTTGTGAGTGCACAACATATTTACAGATTAAACAAACTACCACTTGGTTTGTGATTGAACCACACTGTTTGCAAATTAAACTGCCACTCTTCCTCCGTACATATCATTTCACCCCCATGCAATCCAATATGACAAGCTCAAAATGGATCAATACGATAACATTTAATTATGCTTTTAATAAAACAATACGGTAGCATTCAATATGATTATAGCAATTCAATTTAGTAGAAAATAATATGCTTATAATAAATCAACTCAGTAGCAAAAGTCATGCTTAATAAGTGTCCGGTTTAATGGTAGCATAAGGCACACTGTACATACAATGAATGACAAATATAGATACAATAGACATATTATTATTCACAATTCATGCAACTATATATAATATTAATTTAGTCAAATAGATCATGAATTCTAGCATTAATCATATTATCAGGGGCTTAATTGAATAAAATAAAACACTAAAAATAATTCGAGAATCATTCAAGGGCCAAATTGAACAAATCATAAAATTTTAGGTAAAATTGTAAAATTTGTAATGTAGGGGACACACAGCCGTGTGGAAAGGTTACACAGTCGTGTGACAGGCTGTGGCCATGTGAAATTTGCAAAATCAACTTACAGGGGAGATATGGCCGTGTGGTAGGCCGTGTGGAAGGGTCCAAGTCGTGTGGTTCATGAACTACACTAGGGTTTCTAGGGCATATGGATTTGTGGTCCACACGCTTGTGTGGCTGGCTGTGTGGCCCTATTTCGAGGCACGATTTGCCCCAATTTGCTTGTAAAATAACACACACCTATCACTGAGATCTCGAACGACGTTCCTCGCGCTCAGATCTGGTCCGATGTACCTAAAGCGAGTCTTTCAAACGATAATTTCACTCGTGTTAACGTTTGTTTTCTAAGATTTATCAAGATTTTTCAAAAGATTCGACAGTAATCATAAAAGACTGATTAGATTGAATGAAGAATTAGCTTCGGATATGAGTATCACGTAAATTCAATATCTATTCTTTGAAACAAAATGTACTTACCATTTCTTTGCAAGGATTAAGGATGCTATTTGATGATAATTACAAAATCGATAGAGAGAACGATTGTATGAAGGCGTATTTGATTCGAGAAAGTAAAATAATTATCAACAATTAGGATGAAATATGGTGTAAAGAAAAGAGAAAGAAAATAAAAAGAGAATAAATAGAAGAATGAAGGGCAAATTTTATTAAGATTTGAAAATGGACAAATTGAAATTCTAATTAGGAAAAGAAGATAAAAAGATAGTAGAATTCAAATTCTATTGAAATTTTGAGGGAAGACAAGATATGAATTCTAGTTAGGAAAGAATTGAGTCAATTCCTAGGGCTTATGAAGCCTAGGGGCTAAGCTTGGAATTTTCCCAATATTTTACCGAAATTTGAAATTAAAATTAAAGGGAGGAAGAAACTCAAACCTTGGTCACTTAAGAGAGCTAATGCCTTGGGCTATTGCCCATTTCTTGTTTATGTTAGACATTCAATTATATATATTTATTTTGAGCTCAACTTATATATTTTTATTAACTTACACATTTACTCAATTTTTTTCTTATTAACTTATTTAAGTTTATAGTTTTAACACATTCTTATTTTAGCTTATATATAATAATTAATACTCATAGTGAAGTCTCATTATTAATATTTTATTCATTTTACCCTTTTTCCAATTAGATCTTAACCAATTAAAACACATTATTTTTAAATTAAATCTAGTAATCAAGTTTCTTTTAAATTAATTAATATAATAATACATGATTATATTATTTTAATACTTTAATTAATTATTTATAATACTAATTTCGGTATTCATTTCAAACTCTCGATTTATAAATGCTCAAAGATAACCTTATCAATCGGGTTGTGACCACTTTCGGTTTTCACAAACCCGATTATTCTAACTCGATTTTTTGGATATGACAAATTAAGTCCAAAAAAAGTTTAGGTATCAACTTTTTGATCTAATATTACATGATAACACCAATGTCAAAATCAAGAAGAATAGGTAGAATGACTTATTTGATCCTCTAACTTTATAAAAAAGCCATTTTTGCCTTTAATTTAAATTTTCGCCTTTTTTAGCCCTTGAAATTACATTATTTGTCAAATCACCCAAAAATGGATGAAAAAAGTTAATGTTTATTAACTGTGCCGATGTGTCATCCACATGGCAGTCCATGTGTATGCCACGTTAGCAATTAATTAATTTTTAAAAAATAAAAAATTATAATTATAATTTTTAAATCATTTTTTATTTTTAAAATAATCTTCATAATTTTTAAAATTTTAAATTTTAAAAAATTAATTAATTGCTAACGTGACAATCTACATGTATGCCACGTTATCAAAGTTAACAAACATTAAATTTTTTTCATTCATTTTGGGGTGATTTGATAAATATCGTAAGTTTAAAGGCTAAAAATGAAAAATTAAATGATTAGCTAAAATATTTCTTAATAAAGTTGAAGGGTGAAATAAGTGATTATTTGTAAAAAAAAAAAAACAACAATAACAAAGAATTGATGATGAAATTCAAGATTTGTGTTAAACTATCTAATATTTGTAAGTTTGGTAAACCAAAGAACTTTTAAGTTCATGCTTACCGTATCGTGTTTAGACTACATATACTCAAAGCTAAAAAGAGACTTTTTTTTTTTATGTCAAATATTTTATTAAAGAACCAAAAGAGACCACAAATTCTATTAGAGTTGGAGATGAACCACCCAAAAGGGAGACCAAGAAATCACAGTGCACCATCAAACATGTTCTCATAGCATAAAAAATGGATGCAAAGGTGGAGATACCATGCTCTTTTGCATTTGCAATTGCCTAAGCTTATGTTGACAACACATATTTCCTATCAAAATCCTTTTGTCTCCCCCTTTCCATTTGGGTATATGTGACATACAAACAATAATATTCGTGTCAATTTTTTATCTTAATTATATATTTGATTAAATGATTATAACATATATTTTCTTTTCAAAATGAGCAGATTCAAACTTTTTTTTCAAATCTATGTATTTAGTGAAATTAATCAACATGATATTTAAATATATTAACATAAGGAAAAAGTTTAATTAGTACATAAGTATCATAACAGTTTGTCATACTATAAAGAATAATTAGTATAAATTAAAAAATTAATAAAACTCTAGTGAAAAAATGACCAATCAAAATTTAAAGAAAGTTTTCCTTCTCTTTATTGAAAACAAGTAATGTAAGTGACTACAAATTACCAAGTAAAATTATGTGTTCAGAAGTGAAAAAATACTAGTCCTACCAAATGAAGTATTAATGCATTACTTTTTTTTCTTAAATTGAATTAAAATAAAGTATTACGTGGAAATCCTTTCGGGAAAAAATCAAGGGTAGAAGAGAAGAAAATTCCCTATGCCAAATTCGAATCATACAAGAGGAGAGATGATTACGTTTATTTATAAGTTTAAAAACCTTATTCTAATCAAAGTCAAATATAAGTAACGTAGAAAGATTAAAACACTTTATTCTAATCAACATCAAATAGATGAAGTAAACTTCTATACAGATTTTACTTCTATAGCCTGTGTCGTACCACAAGGGCTCGGCCCCAGTCCAATATTTATTTTAACAAGAATTTGGGTATTACCAATAAGGGAAAACAATTGATTAGTTCAGTTAAAATTCTTTTAAATAGTCAACTTAACCAATTGGCCTCCAAATTTGGAAAAAGATTCAGTTTGCAATCGTTTAAAATAATTTCGCTCAACCTTTTGTTGGAAAAGAAGTTGGGACAAAAAATATTTTTAACAAGGTAGAATAAGAAGCAAAGTAACGAGAGAAATAACATACAATATTTATTAACGCAGTTCAGATCAACAAACTTATGTTTGCAAAGTCTGTCTTAAAGAATGATTTTATTCAACAATTCGTCTGGTACAACTATTAACTAAAGCCCAAAATACATTTCAGACACACGGATATTTGCAACCTCAATATTGATCCCAAATCATTACAAATCACTCTCGCAAACACCTCACTTACAATCAATGTTGACTCTTCAAAGAGTACCTAAAAAGAGTGTTGAACTACACAACCAAGAATATTCAACAAAGCAACTGAAAAAGACATTCCAAAACTAAACACTAATTGTGACACCCCTAATTTGACCCTAGTCGGAAAGTGGTTTCGGGACCACAAAATCGAGTCACAAAAATAATTAATTGTTATATTCTATGCTTATTATTTGTGAATAAGTATGTGTAAAAATTTCATGTTTTAATTTTGTCATTTGGATGTGAAATTAGCTAAAAAGGACATATTTGAGAAACTTTAAAAATATGATAGGCAAATGTCCAAGTGATTAAAATGTTAAATTACTAAAGTTGTGGACTTGCATGTCAAATGGCCCACTTTTAACATTAGTGGATGATAATGATGTTATGATTTTGGCATTATGTGTATATTATATTTAGTAAATAATATTTAATAGTTTATAATTTGAAAACATGAATTAAATAAAAAAAGAATGGTGATAAAAACAAAGTAACTTTTCTCTTTGTTTTCTCTTATTGCCGTAACTAAGCAAGAAAGAAAGGAAAGAACACCAAAGGCACTCGGTCACTTGGTGTTGGGAATTAAGGTGAGATTTCATATATTTTATTTTTAATTTTTGTGAAATGTTGTTAGTTTTGAAGCTCACAACATGACCCATATGTTAATTTTTGTGAATTTATTTCATAAAGCATTCGGTCATGGCTTTAAGGATTAGATTGTGGATGTTTTGATAATAAGTGTTTATGGATGAGGATAGACTAATTAAATTTACTATGAGGGGCAAGTTTAAGTAAAATTTCATTCGGTTATTAAAGTGCAAAGTAAGGTTGTGCCAAGTTCTTGGAAATTATATTTTAAATGTTAGATTGTAATTATACGGATGCCGAATGAGGAATTGAATGGGGAGTTGAACTAAATTATTGTTTATTAAAATATTGATGCATTTGGCCGTGAATTTGCAATATGTTATAAATTGAGTGTTAATTGCCTTGATGAATAAAAATGTGGTTAAATGAGTGCATGTGGTTTTAGGAATTTTGTTAAGTGAGGTTATAGGTGATTAAAATGAGCAAATTGTATGCAGCAATTAAAGTGAAGTATGAAACTTGTGCTTAATTGTGGAATGCTATAATTAAATTGCTAATATATGTTTATATACTTGCCGAATTTGAATTAAGGTGAAAGACGAGGTAAAGAATGAGTTTAAGTTGAAAATTTATAATTGTAATTAAATTGATAGCATATATTTATATATTAGCCGAATATGTGCCAAAATGAGAAATGAAATGAATGGTTGTTTAAATAATATTCGGTTTATTAGTATATGTATAATTAGTTAAAGTGTAAACTTTGCATGTGTATTAAAGGTTTTTATGTGATATTCGGCCTTCGGAAATCTAAGCTTAAAAAGGTTTGAATGTTAATTGGGTTGTCTCTTTAATGGCCGAATGTGCTAAAAGCTAATGCATGATTTAGTTTAATCGATGTAATGATACAAATTATTATATTTACTTGTGGTTTTGAAGTATAGCAAATTTGTTAAGTTGATTAAGTGGTTGCCGAATGTGAAATTTAGGTAGGGAAATGTGTACAAATAATATTTGTATGGATAATTGGTTTAAAGGGGTCGGCATTATACATTGTTGATATGGTGTTATTAATGTAAAGCACTTTAGTATAGACGTATATACATATGGTCACTTAGAACGTATTGAGATGGCCGAATAAGACTAACGATGAGTATGCTTTGATTTTCTATAATACTTAGTAATTTGTTTAAGGTGATTAAAGATGTGTACGATTATTTTATATTGAGCTAAAAGTAGTTATATGGCCTATTAAATTTCTTGTGGTATTCGGCCATAAGCAAGCACAATGGGATTTTAATAAGTTAAATTTGTTTTAGATTAAGCTCAAGAGCTTAAGAAGCCTAATTCGGATAGGGGAAAAGCTAAACTAACCAAATAGCCGATCCGTAGTCGTTCGACGACATTCGAGGTAAGTCTCTAAGTAATTAAACCTATTTTGAGTTTTGATTTATGGATACTATTATAGAAATGGTTAAATTGAAAAATATGATGTGGCCATGATATGTTCTAAGGCCGAATGGAAAATTTTACGTATTTGAATCAATTTACTAATGTGATTTTGTACCTAAGACGAAATAAAATAACAAGGCGTAATATCTAGCTTAAGATCGAATGGCCAATGTGATGAATGTGAAAGTGTGTATATGTGATAAGGCTGAATGGCCAATGTGATGAATGTGAAAGTGTGTATATGTGATAAGGCCGAATGGCCAATGTGATGAATGTGAAAGTGCATACATGAGATAAGGCCGAATGGTTAATGTGATATATGTGTAAGTGAATATGTGATAAGGCCGAATGACCAATTGTGAAAAGTGTGCAATATTAGATATTTAATGAGGTCAAAGTTAGTAAAATATAAATATATATTAAATGAATTGTCTGAGATTGTATCCGGTTTAGAGACCATTGGCTTCATCTTTGGGATTGTATCCGGGTTTAAAGTCCCGAGCTTAATCTTTGGTGAATTAAGTAAGATTATGATCTTGAATGTTCGCGATGAGCTACCATCAAGTAAGTACTATACATTTAAGATGTTCAGATACATATTACCTCCTCATTTGTAAGTTTACCTCAAAGTGAATCACTAGCATTCAAGAAAAACATATATGTGATTGATTATTATATTGCGAAAATGAGGATGACCTAATCAGTCTTGGTATGCTTGTATAATGTAGTATATACTAAGCTTTCATGTATGCACTCGTGTACATTCGGCCAACGATTCGGTGAATTATTAGTATTAAAGAACGATACATATGTGGGAATGATTATTATATCTTTGAATAAGGGAATAATCTATTCGGTCAATGGTTGTTAGTATGAAAAAGTATTTGATTTAAATTTATCGTATGAGCTTTAAGTAAAGAAAAGTATGTCTTGAGATTTATATATGTAATTGTGCATATTCGCCAAAAGGCCTTATAAATTGAGAATAAATTGTATTCGACTAGATGTACAAATGCAAGGAAGGATTGTATTTTGTCAACCTCGTATATGTGATAAGGTTTATCTTTGGTTCTTTGCATACCCATCACGTAATTCAATACATGCCACGTTGAAATACTCGAAAGTTTTGATGCGATTATGAAATAAGGAATTAAGTTTTATATATATATATATATTCATGTATGTGCATGAAACGAGTACGTTTGAGCAAGTGATTATGATTATTGAAAGAGTATATGTTATGCTAAATGAGTAGTGACTCTATGAATCTATTCATGATAGATTATGATATTACTATGTGCTTCTAAATATGGAAACTAAACGTGGTAAAAGTATTATGTTTTAGTTTGATTGATTGAATTAGAAGTAGATATGAGGTTTCTAGATGTGAAAGACTATGTGAATCAAATTTGGAAGAAATAGATAAACTATATATACGTGCATGAGGTTTGAACTATGTGACGGCATGGTGAGATCTCTTGATATTGTTAAACGGGGTTTCTGCAAGGTCTAAGACAATGAGGCTTAGTAATGAAACGACAGTTAAAGATGTTCAGTTCATTAAGTTGGCTAGGTATGTATCAGGTACTTGTATGTGATTTTCAATTCGGATTAGATCAAAAGTATACAAAGCGATGCATATGTGAATAAGTGTATGAATGCAAATGTGACCACAGTCCATGTGTTATGCCATAAGAATGTATTCGATTAAACTATAATAGAGGCATTTAGATTAGAGTGTAATTATGAGCTAAGTGTGCCTTGTGAGCATACGAATGTTTGACCATTTTGGTCATTATCATGAAATAATTTGTGGTAACTAAATGATGTGGTTATTGAAATTATAGTTCGTTATGGAGCTCTAGAGTGACTTCATTGATTAGAAAAAATCGAGTGATAAATGATAATTGAATTTGATTCTGCAAAATTATCGTTTTACTTAAGACTTACTAAGCTTATGTAAGCTTACTCCGTTTGTCTTTTGTCTTTGTTTTATAGATTGTGGACTCTGATTACCAGCTCGGGGATCGTCAGTACTTCATCACACTATCTACTATTATGGAAACCTTGTGATTTGGATTTAGCTTATGGCATGTATAGGATAGATTATACTAGAATGATATCATAACTATTGTTTATAAGCCATGCGAATATGGCATCCTTTGGAAGTCTACTTTTATAAGTTATAAGTTTGATCTTTGTTTGTGTTTAGAAATTTAATTAAATGAATAATCTTTATTCACGAAAAAAAATTGTTCAAAATTTTACTGTTTTGATCTACTTCCAAATTTTCTGGTAACGCCTCGTCCTATTCCGGCGACGGTTACGGGATAGGGGTGTTACACTAATATGCGGCATCCAAGCCTGTTTATAGGCTAATACAAACAACCATTTTAGAAGTGTTTTTTGATCAACTTTAAACACACATTTAAAAGCTGATTTTATCTATTAAATTATCTCCAATAATTATCCCATAAAATCCTTTATAATAAGGATAAAGATAACACTATTCAATAATTCAAACTTTTTTCCTCTCTCCTCTAAGCTAATCAAATGGAAAATCTTGGACTCCTTATTTTATACGAAATTCTCCTCTTGTAATCAAGGCCTATGTAATAGTCAAATATGCCAAGCAAATAATTTTGACTACACAAAAACTGTTGTTCTATCTATTGTTGAAACATAAAGTGGAACAAACAGTCAAAGTTTCCAACAATCTCACCCTTTGGCATTTTGACAAAACCAACTAGCAAATGAACACTTGAATATTCCCCCTTTTTGGCAAATATGTCAAAGGATCTCCTCTTCACTCTATTCATCCCCAATTATATTACTTCAAGTTGATTATAAGGGATGAGATGAAATGCTACATCATTTACAATAAGGGTTGTAGCTTGTGGAACAACAATCCTTTTTTTTTTCCATGAAATTTAGTGAAGTTTGTCTAATATTCAATAATTCTTCAAAATGAGTTTTATCAGTTGCAATTCCATGCTTTACACAAGCACTAATAAATTGTCGATCTTTAAAACTTATATGTTCTCGATCCTTTCTCACCCAAACCTGCTTATGTTGCGGTCTCTTTATTCCATTCATTATTCTAACATGTTTTACACCTGAGCTAAACTTTTTCCAATCCAGCATTATTTTAAAACAATAGGGTCTAATATATTCAGCTTTCCTACAATAATGACATACGATCTTTCTGAAGATCTTTTTTTTTTTTGCCTCATAAGGAGAAGAACCCACATCTTTATTTTTAACAAAAATTGTAAGATTGATAGGTTTCTTACCTTTATTAATGTAACCAAGTCCTTTATGGCCTGGTTCAAATGTCTTTGAAGCCAAAATTTCATCAAGATTCTCATTTTGGCTTCCAAACTTCTATAAAACAACTTTAGCATCATCTAGCTCTTTCTTGGTTGCTTTCTAAGCATCATCCTTTTCTTGGTCCTTGATTTCAAGATTTTCTTTCTTCTTTGAAGATAATAATTTCTTCTTTCAAGGAATAATTAAATTGGCACAATATTTCCATTTTCTTTAACATATGGTTGTAAGCATCATTATCTGAATCTTTTTCTTTATCTATTGTAGAATATGTTAGAACATGGTTTGGAATAGAAGCAGTAAAGGCACATTGTTGCTTAAATCTTCATCTATATATGAATTGTTGGATCTAGTGCCCTAAGTGTTGAAAAAAATCAGGTTTAAATAATAATTAGCTTAACGAATGCTTTTGAATCACATTTTGTATCTACTACGTATCTATATAGTTTATGTAGATTGGTAACATGATCGAGTATTTATTCATTTAAATTGCGTCTAGGTTTATTAGTTCTTTAACTTAGTGAAATAAGTATATTTGCTTTAAGAGTACTTAAATGAGCTCAACATCAATCTTTAGTTGCATGTGAGATATGTCTTGTATAAATTCAATATTTGATTGTCATGCTTCTTATTGTTCAACATATTTCAAGGGACATCTTATGTATATATTGTGTGTTTGCTTGAAGAAAAATAAAGATTTAAGTGTAGGAGAGTTTGATCTATTGTAATTTGATACATCAAATTAGGCTCTCTAATACACTTTAGGAACTTATTCTCAATCAATTTAAGCGTGTTTTATATGTTTTTATCAATTTTTAGTTTCAAGCCTTAATAAATATTTTTGCTGAGTTTTGCACCTTTTGAGACCCAAATTGGCCAAACGATGCCATGGGGAACCTAACAATGTGATTAAGTTGGTGTAAGGGGACGATAATGGCCCAACCTCAAGGAAAATATCATTTAGAGTGGGTGTTGCGACACTGATGCCATGGAAGTTGCAACACCTAGACCTTTTACCTTGAGAATGCAAAACTTCAATGAAAAATCAACATGAAGCTCACTATCGTGGGAGTTGCGATACCAAGGGTTGGATGTTGGAACATCGAGCCAATGTCAAGCCTTCAGAGTCGTGATACCCTTGAAAGCATTGAAGTAAAGAAATTGAGGCCAACTCTAGTGATGTCGTGAGACCGAGATTGAGTGTTACAACATCGAGATCCCCAAGACCCCGAAGTTCGCCACTATTTTGGGTGTCGCAACACCGCTGCCTAACGAGTGAAAAACTACAAGGGCAATTATGTGCCTAAACAAGCTTAAGTCTATTGTTTTCATTTAAAGGCATAATAGTCAATATTAGTTTAAATGTTAGTAGATTTAAAATAATACCTTATAAACTTTTGAAGATAGATTTTGTTGGCTGAACATTTGTTCTTTACTCTTCATATTTCTTAGTTTAGGTTTTCATTTTTTTTCTTTCCAATTATTTATTCCTTTTTCCTTTCCTTTTTTTTTTTTGCTTCTTCATTTTTTTTGGAACATTGTGGATGGAGATGTATTAAATGTTTGCTCTTCACTGGATGTTTATTTATTAATGAGCATTTTTTCAACCCGTATCTTTTATATTTTATGCCTACCATGTGTTTATTAAAATGTTTGTGTGGAATTTAAGTTTAATCATGTGCTGAATTGTTTTATTGGTTGACTGATGAGTGTGTTGCTTAGCTAAGTTATTTTTTATGCCTTGTTTGGTTTTTTGTTTGTTTAAGTGTATTAAATTGCATATTACACTAGAATTGACACCTCTAGTGGAAGATTTAGATAGATGAGACCGAGAAGAGACTCTATTGTGTAGGAATTTGATACACTTGTATCAAATAGTGACAACAAAAAAAGATCTATATACCCAAATGAAACCAAGAGGAGAGCTTAGGTGGTATATTTTAGTTTAGGATGAGACCAGAGGAGATTCCTAGCTAGGAGCAGCAAACAATATAATCATCATAGGTTTATTAGCATAGTTAGTTATCCATGACTCATTCAACCACCATTTTAATCCATTTGCATTGTTTCTAGTAAAAAGGAAGAAAGTTAGTTTGATATTTTTATTTGTTAATTTAGATATAGCTCAAATTTTATTTTATTTGAACTTACACTAATAATTTCCAACTTGATTAGATTAATAATTGCTTAACTTGTAATAACTTGATAAACACATTTAAAAATTTGGCAATCCCTTAGGTTTGATCCTTAAAATACCAGTGTGTTCCATTTTAACATTACAAATATTACAACTTGACCTGCCACACTTATAGTACACCGTTAGATTATAATTGTTTTTCTGTTGATTTATAGCCTCGGGCATGCACGTTGGGACGCATTCATGTGTGTGCTAGATATCAGGCCAATCTGAGAGAATCTCATGTCAAAGTAGTAAAATGAATCATTAGGTAATTTTATGATACATTTGATCTTGGCATTTGGTTTACTAAAGACAATTCAATGTGTTTAGTGTGATTTAATGATATTGACTAGAATGAGAATATGGATGATCATGAAAGCACATATGAAAAGAAGTGTGTGCCTACTCAAAGCCAATTAGTTGAATTATTTACAAAAGCCTTGGATTCTAACAGGTTTGAGAGCTTTAGAAGCTCAGTTGGTGTCTATCGAGCATAAAGTATGTTGATTGATTATGGAAGGTATTCACACGATTATGTTTCATGCTTTTTTGATGTATTTGGGGTAATTATGCTACTAGTTGATTTGATTAGATTTTTGGAGGTTATGAAATAATTTCTGGCACCAATTTATTTTTGGTGGGAATTAATTTTTAGAGATATTTCGTTATTCATATCTTGACGAGAACATGGTTTACTTGTGAAGTGACAATTTTTCTCACTTTAAATGTCCAACCAAATCTCTGTTCTTTGACAATGGCTTGTGTAAAGATCGCATTTGTTGTACAATATGATAAGAAACATAGTTGGAGAGGTGATATCCAATCCCCTTATTGAGAAAACTGATAAGGTAACCAAGGAAGTGTCTATTTCCCCCAAGCACATGACACCAAGAGGTAAATCAAACTACTCCTACACCTCTTATTTCTTACCTCTCCTTTGAAGTGTCCATTTCAATCCCACCAAGAGGTCAAGAAAGTGTCTTATCTTTTATGGTGACACAAATTTTTGGGTCATCTCAAGCTATCCAACAATTTGTAAAGAAGATTGATGCCTTATTGAACAATCCACTAATACCTGAGCATATTGTTGTTTCTTATTAGAGAATAGATATCTTAACCTAGGTGGTTACGACTCAAGGTGAACCACTCTCTGCCATCAGCAATACTTTAGTCTATGTGGTTGGTATTATTATCGAACCATCTTCTTTAAAAATCCTTATAAAGATGATATTTTTACCAAAAACATTCAAGAATTGGTGATAGAGAAATATAAGACTGAAGAAACTAGTGAGAGATTCTGTTCCTATCAGTACAAAAAAGGCCAAGACCGGTGATTCAAATATTGATGTGAAGATCATTGGGGAAATTCCTACTTTATTAGGCCCTGCCCACACTCGCAAGATGATGACATACTCCATTATGGCAAGTGAGATTATCAACTAATAAAGAAAAGGAAAGAGTGTTAAAGATGAAGAACAAAGTCTTCCTTAATTCTTCTTCTACTAAGAGTTATTGTTAGTATCTCAAGGCTGTAGCTATTTTTAAAATAATAAGACTAAGTCTTAGGGGGATTTGTTAGCTTGTTAGTAGGAGGAGGAGTTGTTAGCTTGTTAGTAGCAATTTGAATTTATTTCTTGTTGAGGTTGTTACTTGGGACTTGTATATAAGGGCTGCTTTGTTAATCAATTAAATCATCCCTTCATTCATATTTTGTTCTATACTTCAATTAGTTTTTTGCTAAACCAACAATGGTATCGAGAGCCATTTTTCTTGAGGGACTTGTGAGAAAAGTTTTGTGAGAGTTCGAAGAGAAAATTTGAGAGATACACTTGAGAGGTTTTGCAAGGAATCGAGAAATCAGCAGCAGGGTGAAGTACATGTTGTAGTTGAAGAAGAAGAGGATCATTTGTTTGTCGTCTCTTACTTCTCATCAAGCATTTTATGTGACAGTTGGTTAGTTGATAGTGGTTGTACCAATCACATGACTTATGATGATAAGCTGTTTAAAGACCTTAATAGGTCATTGAAGTCAAAAGTAAGGATGGAAAATAAAGAATACCTAGAAGTGAAGGGAAAAGGTACAGTAGCAATAAAGAGCTGTGCTGGAACTAAGTTGATTTCAGATGTTTTGTTTGTACCTGAGATTGATCAAAACTTGTTGAGTGTGGGGCAATTGGTAAAGAAGAGATTCAAGGTGATGTTCGAAGAGGGAATGTGTCTGATCCTTGACTCTAGTGGCAATAAATTATTTAGGATTAAGATGTAGAAGAATAGGTTCTCATTGAATCCATTTGAGGAGGAGCAAGTGGCATCCAAGTGTCAGGAAGGAATGACATCACAATGTAGTGAAAAGAGTTTTGAGCTTGAAATAAAATCGACAGATAATCATATCATGCAAGAACAACTGCAAATCAAGTGTTTTGAGAATGAGGAGTTGCATGTAAAGGTAACTCTCTTGGAGCAGCAAGTGACATCTCTCTCTGATAAACTATCATATTTTGCACATGAAATATCTGAAGAACATGCTGAGGAGCCACGGAAAAAGAATCTATCTCAGGAGATCAAGAGTAATGAGCAACTTTTAGAAGAGAATAGTGGGTTATGTTTCCAAAATCAAAAGCCGACTGAAGAAGCTTCATATGCTAAAGAATTGACATCTGTAGATGTTGTTGAGCTTAAGAATTTAGTTGGTAAGGTGATTAAGCTTTCAATGCAAAATACAAAATTGAAAAAGGAATTATTAGTTACGAGAAGATTGGTTAATCAAACTATAAATCGTATTAATCGCAAGTATAGTGACAACACAAGATCTTGGAAGAAGGAAAAGCACTCTGGTCACTCTCATGACTTTTCTAGAGCAACTTGTGATGATTTTGAATTATGGAATTTTGATTTAGATGGCATTGCATGTTAGGAAACAATTAGAGGAAACTCTTGAAGCTACACTAGTCGAGAAGGAATTCATTGAAGGCGAATATTGAAGAAACTGGTTTTCAAAGATCAGATGACGTATATTTTACTACATTTTTCATGTTAGTCGTTTTGAGTTTCTGAAGAATAAATTTGGTGTCTACAGCACTTGAGTTAGGAGGAGAATGTTAGTATCTCAAGGCTGTAGCTATTTTTAAAATAATAAGGCTAAGTCTTAGGGGGATTTGTTAGCTTGTTAGTAGGAGGAGGAGTTGTTAGCTTGTTAGTAGCAATTTGAATTTATTTCTTGTTGAGGTTGTTACTTGGGACTTGTATATAAGGACTGCTTTGTTAATCAATTAAATCATCCCTTCATTCATATTTTGTTTTATACTTCAATTAGTTCTTTGCTAAACCAACAGTTATATTACTATGCTTAAAAAGAGTTTTATAGAAAAGTAGAATATAGAGGAGAATAGTTTTGTTGGTCATAGCATAGATGAACTTCTTGGAAATAGTTGTTTGTTAGAGTTGGTGACTTATGTCAAGTTGTGTATCCGTAATGTTGTTATGGAATTTTATGCTAATTTGCTGCAAAGTGTTAAGTGACAAAGATAGTAAACTACATTGGAAGGTATTTGTATGTGGAGAATGATAAGAATATGGTGGGTTCTATTGAGGGGAAGAGGTGATGTTGCTGCTGAGGAGGAGTAATTTTGATATGATGATGTTGAGTAGAAAGAAGAACCTTAAACCCATAAAGTGCCAACTTCTTCAATCTCTAAGGTCATTCTTTCTGGTATTCATAAAAAGGATAATTGGTGATTTTACTACCTATATGGAGGCAAAAGATTGACACATTGCTATATTTCATACTAAAGCCAATATTGTGAAGAAGATTAGAGATAGGCAAAAGGCTCTTTGTGTTGATCTAATATCTCTTTTTGGTGAAGAGTAAGTTAGCAATCTTGTTGATCAAAAAGGAGGAGAATGAGAGGAGTTGTTGGTGATAAGGGAGATTCAACTATGCTACTTCTAGTTTTTAAAAGATTGTTTTTTATTTTACTATTTCTAATGGTTAGATTTCATTTGTGAAGAATAGTTGTTGTTTACTTTGGTTGTATATATTTTTCGTGATTCCATTATTGTTGGACTAAAAGGAAATATGCTAAGGGGGAGCAAGTTATTAATTATTGTTTAAGCTTATTGCTTTGTTTGTGTTTTGTTCAACAAATCGCAAAAGAGGGAGATTGTTGAAAAATATGGAAATATTAAAGAAGTGGTTGAGGGAATGCCCACTCCTTTGACCAGCAGCGACAAGTTGGACTGTTTCAATATTTGAGTTGTTGGCAATTTGGATCATATCTAGCCCATCATTGAAGATCATATAATTAGAGGAAACGTATATAAACAACCGAGTCAAATCATACTTATCTAATCATTTCAATTGAAGAAGTTGGATTAGTTTGTAACATTGAAGACCTAGCTACCAACAATCCTTGTTTACCTTGTTTGTTGTTAATATATTGTATTTAGTTTATATAATGGTTGTTTTTATAGGAATTGTGATAGATATTCTTTATCTTAGCAAGTCTCGAACAACTCTATATAATTGAGAGACTTGTATAGGTTTATGTACTTAGAATTGAGAACACTTAATTTGTTCAAGTATGAGAGCACATTTGATTGCAATACTTTTGTGTTGTGGTTTTACATGCTAAGTTTATAAGGGTGAATTTAGTGATGAGGGTTCTAGTCTTCACGGGTAAAAAAGTGTGAAAATTATCACTGGGGTGTGATAGACTTAGAGTCACTGGTTATAAGTGTTTGAAGATGGTGAATATTTCTCAGTGAGCTAGGCTTCGTAAACGTAGAAAAACCAAATTATGTAAACTAACTTTGATGTCCTTTGTTTTAAATTGCCGTGCTTGAAGGAGTCCCTACTCTCTTACTCACTCATTCTAACCAGATAGCTTGTATCTCAACAACTGTTCGAACTAATATAATACAAGCGAAAAGTATATAATTTAAATATAATAAGAAAATCAATGAAAAAATAATACAAACACAATGCATATATTGCTTTTAAATAAAATTTAAGATGGATTCGATGGTGATAAATCTGACACTACTCCCCTAAAGCTAGTGTTTTCAATTAAAGCAATGAACTTTAAAGTAATGAAGATCAAAATATATTCTTAAATATCCAAAGCTAGAGGAAAGAGAAACAAAAATAAAAACGAAAAGGAAAAGGAAAAACCCAAAGAAAAAGAGAGGTCAAATGTTAAGTGGTGCTATACTTTGAAAGTGGAATATATGTATATAACATTAAATAGGCATAGGCATAGGTTTGAAGGTTTTTCTCTTAAAAAAATAAATATTATTTTTATTTGTCTAATGTTTGAGCTTTGTGCTATTGTTTTAAAAAATAAAATGAAATAGGAATTTTTTTATTTTCTAAATTAGGTTCTACACATGTTATTCGGAGGAATAGATCCATATTTATGTGATTTATGGGTGTTAAAGATTAATATAGTTTACCATTGTCACTATTTTATTTTTTATTGTACTAAAATTACAAAATCTAGAATTTAGACAAGGAAAAGAGTAATGTACTAAAATTAGTGGTAAATTTGGGAGATTTTCAGACACTAAAAATGGCGATAACATCATTTCCACCCTTTCTAATCTCCCTCCAACTGTTTGGTTTGCTAGACATTTTAGGAGCCAAATTCGGGAATCTGAGGAAATTTGGTTTTTGTTCCAAACAAACCAAAAATTACCCAGAAACAAAGAACAAACGAAAAAAAAAAAAAGCCCATTCATTTTTCCAGACTTCATCATTCCTACAGCTCCCATTTTCTTTGAATTTTTTTTCTTCAAAATCTGAAAATACCCATTTCTTGAAACTAACCAATCAACACAAAAAGGTCGAAACTTTAAAAAAAAAAAAAAGATTGTTTTTTCTTTCTTTTTTCTTTTTGTGTTGGTTTTCGTTTATGTAGGTTATTACGTTTCCCTCCAAGATTTCCATCTTCAATGTGAGTTTCATAAATGCTTTTCTTTTTCTTTGTTATGTTGGCCTTCCTGAAAACCCTACATTGATGCAGGAGAAAGAGAGAGAAGATATGGATAGAGACATTTTTTGATCTTTGGGTTATTTGGTTGACAGAGAAAGGAATGCAGAGTTTGAACAAAGGCATTGTTTTTATTTGTTTATACATAGAATGAGCAAAAAGCTTGGCTTTAGAAAGGCTCTGGAAACCAAAGTAAAGAAATCACAAGTAGCTGCAAAGAAAAAAGCAATAAGCATATTTACAGCAATGTCTGTTGCTCATGTTGATGAGGAAGAGGCTGGTTCTGGTGAAGTTCGCCATGTTGAAAAAGTCCTTCCAAGAGGCGACTTTTATATAGGGGAATGGTGTGATGGTTTGCCTCATGGCAATGGGAAATATTTATGGACTGATGGTTGTATGTATGTCGGTGGGTGGTTTAAAGGAAAGATCATGGGGAAGGGAAAATTTTGTTGGCCTTCAGGTGCTACCTATGAAGGTGAATTCAAGAGCGGGTTTATGGACGGTCAAGGGACTTTTACAGGTTTTTCAGGAGATTCTTATAAAGGTTCTTGGGTTATGAACCTTAAACATGGACAAGGGATTAAGAATTACTTCAATGGGGATTACTATGAAGGCGAATGGCGCACTGGATTCCAGGAGGGAGAAGGGAGGTACCAGTGGACCAATGGGATTCATTATGATGGCCAATGGAAGAACGGGTTAATGAATGGGAATGGAAGAATGGAGTGGAGTGATGGGAATAGTTATGAGGGTTGTTGGGAGGATGGTTTCCCTAAAGGAAATGGGACTTTTAGATGGCCAGATGGGAGTTCCTATGTTGGTGTTTGGAGTAAGGATGTTAAGGAAATGAATGGAACATATAATCCTTCGGATTCTTCAACTGAGAAACCAGATTGGGATCCTCAAGTGGTGTTTTCGGAGTACTTGAAAGAGTGTAAGATATGTCCTGGTGAGAAGATGTCAATTTTGCCATCAAAAAAGATGCCACATTGGCCTGGAATGGGCAAAGGGAATGATCAAGGGAGGCCAAGGAGAATGTCTGATGGGAAGTTAAATTGTCATAGTTTTAGTTCTGATATGCATGATGTTTCAGCTATTAGTGAAGGGGACTCCAAGGATGATGATGATGGTATTGAGAGTCTTTGTCTTGAAGATTCTACTTCAAGAGGGAGTCTTCCTCATTTTAAGACACCCACGAAGAGGCAAGGGCAGACAATATCCAAAGGCCACAAGAATTATGAGCTTATGCTCAATTTGCAACTTGGTATTAGGTAATGCATTCTCCTCTGATATTGAAAGTTGTTTGAATGTCAACATCATGTGTTTTTGGTATTTGCATTGCCTTCTAGATTATGCTTATCGAGTTCAAGAATGAATGCAAGGAATGAGAGTTTTTGTATGAATCTGATATAGTATTTATTCTCCTTTATGCTTTTGTCATTTTATTTGCTTTAGAGGGTCGGGGTCATCACCTGCAGTTCTGTTTGAATTGAAGATTTCTCAATGTCTAACAAATTTCAGTATGGAGATATAGTGGTTTGTGTTGTAATCATGCATGTATTGATTCTTTGGTTACATTGTAGACACTCAGTTGGAAGGCCTGGTCCAGTTATATCCCTTGATCTCAAGTCCTCGGCTTTTGATCCCAAGGAAAAAGTATGGACCAAATTTCCGCCAGAAGGATCCAAGCACACTCCGCCTCATCAATCTAGTGATTTCAGGTGGAAGGATTATTGTCCACTTGTGTTCAGGTTAGAGTCTGAATCATCTTCTTGCTCACAACAGATAATTTCTTCTTTGCTGAACTATTCGGTCTTACTCATGCTACAATGGTATAACAACTTTAGGCAATAATGAAAATAATTTTTATGCAAATGGAAACATACTAAACAATTAACTTTGTTGAATTCAGTACATAATAATAAAACTAGAACTATATGATACGATGTTGGAACCAATATTATGCGGTTATGTGTAGTTCCTGACTGCTAATTTCTTTTACATTTTCAGAACCCTTAGGAAGTTGTTCGATGTGGATGCAGCTGATTACATGATTTCAATATGCGGGGATGATGCCCTTCGGGAACTATCATCCCCTGGAAAAAGTGGAAGTTTCTTTTACTTGACCAACGATGACAAATACATGATAAAGACGATAAAGAAGGCAGAAGTAAAAGTAAGAGTTAATGTCGTTTCTATTACACTTTTGCAGTTGAATTCAGAAATTATAAGATAGCTTTGCATTAAGCTGCAATTCCTCACTGGTTTTGTATTACAATCAAAACTTCTATGTAACATACGGTTATTCATCGTACGTCTTCAAAAGTCTTCCTAGATGACAATACTCGGTCCCTCAAAATTCAGTACTTCATAAATTTTCAAGTTTTCAGACAATGTTCATATTTACTTGGTGCACAAATCACTTTTGATGGCTGAATAATCCCAAAATTTGTGCATTGCTTTACCGGGCTTTAAATGTTTACTAATCCGAGTGAGGACACCGTCACAGGTGCTCCTAAGGATGCTTCCGGCCTACTATAATCATGTTCGGTCCTTTGAGAACACCCTAGTCACCAAATTTTATGGTCTTCATTGTGTGAAATTAACTGGGACAGCGCAGAAGAAGGTAATGTCAACGTTACAAAACTTTAACGTCAAACATAAATAATTAATCTCAGTCATGAAGTTTCAGGAACCAATCTCATACATTCTTCATTTTGAATCATGAGTCAGGTACGATTTGTTATAATGGGGAATCTGTTATGTACTCACTATACCATTCATAGGCGCTTTGACTTGAAGGGTTCTTCCCATGGTCGCACAACTTCTAAACCTGAATCGGAAATTGATCCGTCTACAACCCTCAAAGACCTTGATCTCAATTATCTGTTTCGGTTAGAGAAAACGTGGTTCGAAGAGTTTTGCAGGTGATCATATTTTCTAATATCCTCTTTCTTTTTAAGGTATCTTCATTTCTTGCAACCTATATTACTTGGACTCAGGTGTGAATGTCACATATGGGTTTGTTTCTGAGTTTTATAGAAAATTATATCATATTAAGCTGCATTTGGCAAAGACCAAACCATTGTAGGATATTGCATAGATTTGAGATCGATAAGGCCTTCACAACTTTTGGGATTATAAGTATGGAACTTTTGATTTTTCTTTTCTGATCCAAGTTTCTCTTCGTGCAGGCAAGTTGATCGAGATTGCGACTTCCTTGAACAAGAGAGAATTATGGACTACAGTCTGTTGGTTGGTTTTCACTTTCGAGAAGTTCCCACACCTCTTGCTTCTGGAGCTGTTACACCTACTGGTTATTTCTAGTGATCTCTGGTATTAAAATGTTTTGTGACTTTGATATCAACGGCTGCTTAAATGAGTAAAGATATGTTCTTGGATTTACTTGCAGGAAATGCAGACCATGAAAATGAAGAAGTTCCTCGGCTATCTCAAACAGGACAGGATCAGCTTGATAGTGAGCCCTCAGGGTACGATGAATTTTCTTGTTTTTGGATGCTCATTTATGTTTTCAAGAGTACTTCATACCTTGGCATATGTCTAAGTAGGCATCATCGCTGTTTCCCCACTTTATGAACACTGAAATTTATGTTATTTCCAACTATTCATTTTTCTTGAAGTACTTGTGTCCAACACATTTCTGAATTGTTTCACATGGCCATGAGAAGTATTCGAACTAAGAAAAGTTAATATGATGTTTATATGAAGTGATAACAATTTAATTTACTTAACAATGCAGGGGGTCTTCCATTCGATTAGGTATTAGCATGCCTGCTCGGATCGAAAAGACTGTGAGGAAACCTGAATGTGAAACCCAGCTTGTCGGAGAACCAACTGGTGTATTCTATGATGTTATCCTCTTTTTTGGTATAATCGATATCCTACAAGACTACGATATTACCAAGAAGCTTGAGCATGCATATAAATCAATGCAATATGATCCAACTTCAATTTCAGCTGTTGATCCAAAGCAATACTCAAAACGCTTTCGGGATTTCATTTTCAAAATTTTCGTAGAGGACACATGAAAACATATATTTGACAAAGATCTTCAACTTAGGACCAATGCCCCTCCGTGTACATTTGATCATAATCCGGAGATGCGAGCGCCTAGAAGCTTAAAAAGTTATCGTTCTGATCAACCGTGGAGGATGATTTAAGACCACACTGGACACACCTTTGTAACTCAGGATTAGGTTATCACCCTCTCTTCATCTCCATTATTTTTTACAGTTGCAGATAATATATATACATATATATATGATATGTTATAGTGAAAGGTTTAGGTTAACATTGTTAAAACCACAGTTACTAAAGCTTGATTGAAATGTAAATGAATTGGCCAAAATTGGCGAAAGCATACATTGAGATTGCATTCTTATTTGAACTGAAAATTGTCTACTTCAATGGCTGAAGAGTCTCTGGGTTCAGCTTCAAAGAATAATGTACAGAAAGAGATTGAAAAAAGAAAAGGAGAAGAAAAAAGGCTTTTAGTTTGCTTATATGGAAAATGAAAATATTTTGTTTCTATTCAATATTTTTTATATCTGTTCATGTTGATATAAGCATTATTCTTTTGTACTTAAAAAAAAAAGGTCATTTGACAAGGATTGTAGTTGAAAATAATCCTTTTAGAGAGTTATCAAGTTAATGATTAGTGTCACTGTCATATAAATCTTGATACTTCTGTATTCATATATATATATATAGATATATATGTAATATTTGTGTTATATAAATTAATTAAAAAAGTGATAAATATTTGCTCTTAAAAATCAAATTTATTCCGTAACATATTAAAAAATATAAATATGTCAAAATAAAAATGAATGTAAGGTTGAGAGATATACAAGTTAGGTTTGGGTTATGAAATTTTTTTACGAGATTGTATGAAATTATAATTTCACATCATCTTTATTCTTTTTAAATAAGAGAATGATAAATTAAATTTTTATTGTAAAATTATAGTTTTATACAATTTTCTCTTAAATCAATCATTAAATAATATTATATTTATTTTTTGGTGAATAAGATATCAAGTAGTTAAGAGTTTTTTCTTAATTAGATTAGAACTAAAATTTAAAAATTAATATTTAATTAACATCGAACTAAGTATCAAACCTTAAAATTCAAGTAAAACTTCAAACTTTTCACTATATAGATTTGATTCGATTCACTTACACCCTAACTTAATAACTTTGATCCGCAAGCTAGGTTAAATTGATGCTGTGTAAGGTCGGACCCATCGGTTGTACTAATCACAGCAATTACATTGCATGGTAACATTAGCATCTCTCCCCACTCCCTTCTTATTTGCCACCTCAGATTAGATAAGAAAAAACGCACGCACGCACGCACTCCCATATGTTTTTAGACTTTTGTTGCTTTGTGATTATTTTTTTGTGGCCATTTTATTTTATTTTATTTTAATGTTTTAGAAGGTAAATTGTTGAATTTTAAAGAAACAGATCCACCAAAAATCAGCTAAAATTTAGACCAAAAAGAATGAGTTCGTCAAGGAGTGTAAGGAAGTTGGAAGTGGTATCACCAGTGCCGGCAGACATAGATATTGCAAACTCAGTTGAACCATTTCATATTTCTGAGATTGCTAAGGACCTTAACCTCAGTCCCAACCATTATGATCTTTATGGCAAATACAAAGCCAAGGTTTTTTTTCCTTTTCACTTCCTTTCTTTTTTTATTTTTGGTTATTGGATTTTGATTTATTTGTTTTCTTTAATGATCGATTTAATCGTTTGATGTTTGGATTTCGATACTGAAAAAAAGCTGTTAAAAAAGTAGAAAATTGAATAGTAAGATCAGCAAAAATTGAATAGTAAGATCAGCAAAATCTGTCTTTTTCTATGTTTTCTTCTGGGCATTGCCTCTTCTGCCAAAAGGGAAACTTTTCTCTTCCATTGTTGAATTCCTTGAAATCCCAGATTTGAGATATGCTGTTTTGTTTCAAAGATTTTTTTTTTCTGGCGTTAAATTCTTAGCTTCTTGGTTTTTGACTTAGTAGAGATGGAAGTGTGTTGAATGGATATTCAAGCGGTGAAAAAGTACTAGAGAAAGCCATTTTTCTGATATGCTTTTTCCTTGTTTATATTGGCCGCTCAGTTCAGATTTGAATTTGAATTACTTGGTTGATTTGGTCTATAGGTGTTGTTATCTGTACTCGACGAGCTTGAATCCTCCGACAATGGATACTATGTCGTGGTTGGAGGGATCACTCCAACTCCTCTTGGAGAAGGCAAGTCCACTACTACAGTTGGTTTGTGTCAAGCTTTGGGTGCTTATCTTGATAGAAAGGTATTCATTTTCATTTTTAGATATACTGAAATTATTCTACATAGGCAAATACTAAATAATATCGTGTTGCTTTGGCGCTTGCCGTGATACAGGGTATTTCATTTTACTTATGGAGGGTTTTCTATTTTGTTCTTGACTTCTTTTTTTTTTGAATTTTAGAATTTCTTATTTTGTTAAACGTAGCTCTGAATACTGGCAGGAATGTTTTGATAAAAGAAATATACTTTAGGGTCGCTTGATACTGGCAGACCAATGGAGTTTCATGATTCCTGATGCTTTGAATTGCTTATTTATAAATTAGTCTGTTAAGCAATTTCAATGATTGAAGCTACGAGCTGTCCGTATGATTGGAAATGTCTTTTTCAATCTCCTCATATATAAATTTAATGTTAAAAGATTTCAAATCCAAGAATTATTGCATTATTTCGACTTTTTAACTATTCCTGATCTACGATGATAGTTGAGCTATGTAGTGAAATATTCATTTACAAGTCTACATAGTCAACTTACTAGATGAAAGTTTGGTTTTTTATGGTTTCCTATTCTCCTTTTGCAAGTTATTGTCAAGGGATTACAACTCTTCACTAGTTTGACATGGATATGGAAGTTTCAGATTTGACAATCTAATGTTTTAACTACTTTAACTGTCTTGATACTATATGTCGCTCTCTAATGTTAGGTCGTTACGTGTCTTCGCCAACCATCACAAGGACCAACTTTTGGAATAAAAGGGGGTGCAGCTGGTGGAGGCTACAGTCAGGTAATCCCGATGGATGAGTTCAATCTTCATCTAACAGGCGATATTCATGCAATAACGGCTGCAAACAATCTACTTGCTGCTGCCATTGATACTAGGATCTTTCATGAGTCTACCCAATCAGACAAGGCTCTTTTTAATCGTTTATGTCCACCAAATAAAGAAGGAAAAAGGAAATTCAGTGATATCATGTTTAGACGATTAAAGAAACTTGGTATCACCGAAACTCAACCTGAGGACCTTACACCTGAAGAAGTTAAGAAATTTGCTAGGCTTGATATTGACCCGAATTCTATTACATGGAGAAGAGTGATGGATGTTAATGATCGGTTCTTGAGGAAAATCACCGTTGGCCAGGGCCCGGAAGAGAAAGGGATGGTGAGGGAAACTGGATTTGATATTTCAGTTGCTAGTGAAATAATGGCAGTTTTAGCCCTGACTACGTCTCTTGCTGATATGAGAGAGAGGCTAGGAAAAATGGTGATTGGAAATAGCAAGGCTGGTGAACCTATAACTGCTGATGATCTTGGTGTTGGAGGTGCTTTAACAGTTCTCATGAAGGATGCCATTAACCCTACTCTGATGCAGACCCTCGAGGGAACCCCTGTTCTTGTTCATGCTGGTCCATTTGCAAACATTGCTCATGGTAATTCATCTATTGTGGCTGATAAGATTGCACTGAAGCTGGTTGGACCACAAGGGTTTGTGGTCACGGAAGCAGGTTTTGGTGCTGATATTGGAACAGAAAAGTTCATGAATATCAAGTGTAGATACAGTGATCTAAGACCTCAGTGTGCTGTTATTGTGGCAACAATAAGGGCCTTGAAAATGCATGGTGGTGGCCCGGAAGTTGTTGCAGGGAAGCCTCTCGACCATGCCTACCTAAATGAGAATGTTCCGTTGGTTGAAGCTGGTTGTGTGAATTTGGCTAGGCATATTATAAACACAAAGGCCTATGGTGTGAATGTTGTTGTTGCTGTGAACAAATTCTCAACCGACACTGAAGCAGAAATGAATGCTGTTATGAATGCAGCTATGGCTGCCGGGGCATTTAATGCTGTAATTTGTACTCACCATGCTCATGGTGGTAAAGGAGCGGTTAGTTCCTTTTTCTTATCTGTTAATTTCCATAAAAGTATAGTGCTGCACTCAAAGGTGCATTGTTTAGAATAGCCACTTTGTCTTACACATGACACCTCATATATGTTACTCGGACTCAGTGTATCTGACATGGATATTTTCAGTTTTATTACTTTTCATGTATTTGGAGGGTCCTTGAAGGGTTGTATTCCCATACCAATGACCAAAAATATGTTGGACATTGGTTTCAGACATGAGTACTTCAAGAAAAAATTAAGAGTCCAAGCAACTTAAATCTCATTTACTATTTGAGTAGCTAGTTGCATCTAATTTACGGATTTGGCGTTCAACCTGTTTTCTATATTGCACTCGTGCTATGTCAAACATTATAAAGAACACAGTAACTTGTTTTGTCGAAGAACTAATGCTCTGTGGTTTCTATCATTTAAAGCTGCAATTTCTTACTGTGCTACTGCTATCCACTCGTAGACATTTCTTCTGAATCTGACTTCATTGTTTGCCTCCGAGTCCTTAGATTTCTTTTGAAATTCCTCTGCATCTTTTCCAGTAATTGTTTTACTAAATCAAGAAGAACCTTGGGTCATTTACTTATGTGCTTGTAAACAAATGAGTTAAAATTGTTTCGAGTTTTCTCATTTTGAGTTACAATTGAAGTTTGAACATATCTGTATGTTTATAACATATTGCCCTTTCCACCTGTAATCTTATTCTGTGTTGTTATTTTTGAGTTTGTATCTTTTGCTGTAAAAAACTGTCTTATATAGTTGAGTTGAAGCTTTCAGTAACAGATTAGTGTTGTTTTTGTCAGGTTGACCTTGGAGTTGCAGTCCAAAGGGCTTGTGCGAGTGGGAATCAGCAACTCAAATACCTGTATCCTTTGGATATTAGCATTAAAGAGAAAATTGAGGCAATTGCTAAGTCATACGGTGCCAGTGGTGTTGAATACACCGAACAGGTAAACTCTTTATAGATCTTTAATCAATATATTCCGTTTCAAAATGTCTTTGATCCTGTGCACATCATCGTTTGAATTTAGATTACTTTGTTTTGGAGTTCTTGCATTTCTACTTGTCTCTTTTTGATGACACATTTTGTATACTGGGAATTCTTAAAATGAAAATATTGTGGAAATACCATCTTCTTTGCGTTTCGGGTAGGAAACCAAATAGGCATCGGAAACCCTTTAAAAGCTTGGTCTTTAAGAAAAAGATACAGTGAAGGAGCTTCTAGGGTTGAGCAAAAGGAAAAACTGATTCGAAGCTGTAGCGTCAGGTTTGATTCGGATAAGGTCTTTTACTTGTTCAGTTCAGGGTTAAGATCTGTTTGTGGATCATGAAGTCAAAAACCAAAAATATTCGAACCAAATTCAGATATTAGTAACAATAAATATAAAGAAACCTGTCCAGACTTTTCTCTTTGTCATGAATAATTCTTTTGCTCTCAAACCAGGCTGAGAAACAGATCGAGATGTACACCAAACAAGGGTTTTCGGGTCTACCAATCTGCATGGCGAAAACTCAGTACTCATTTTCGCACAATGCTGCTGAGAAGGGAGCACCAGGTGGATTTATCTTACCGATAAGGGATGTGCGAGCCAGCATAGGAGCCGGGTTCATTTATCCTTTAGTGGGTACAATGAGCACAATGCCAGGGCTACCAACAAGGCCATGCTTTTATGAAATCGATCTCGACACTGCCACCGGAAAGGTCATTGGTCTTTCATGAAGGCATAGCAGGTTTGGTTTGGTGAGAGCTTCTGGAGTGGGTGCATGAAGCAATTAACAGTTGTTGGTACTTGTGTTCCTTAACCTTTCCCAGTTCTTAATTGTGTTATTTTAATGGTGAAGTTGAATACTTGTGAAGAATAAAATCCTTTTTTAATTTCTCTAATCATCCTTGGATTATTGTAATAATTTACTGAAGTTCATGAGTAGTTTGTGAAGTAATTATGGGTAACACACGTTTAATCTGCCTTGCAATATCAACTTCCCACCCAAATTTACTTGCCTAAACACTCACTAAAAAACCTCAAAATTATACATATATTTATTGTAGGAAAACATTATATTGAAAACAGTAATGAATATATTAAGAAATTCCCTGGTGAGGCCAATGGTCTTGGTTATTTTTTAAGTGTAAATAACACATAACGTCATTAAAATATCAGTAAGTTTACGTTTTGAGTATTTTAAAAAGTTATAAAATAATCATTGAACTATTCTAAAGTTTCATTTAAGTCACTAGGCTATTAAAGTTGTTGCTATATGGCTTTCTTTGTTCACATTGTTTGCACCAACCGATTTCATTTCCCTTCTCTTTTACAATTTTTTTTCTATGAAATAATTTTGAATATCACAAATCTACGAACCAAAATCCAAATAGTTTTCTTCTTCAATCTCTGACACTGACCGTTAGGTCAATTTAGATTTAAGGTATGTTCTTCTACTCGTTGATGAGTGCTAATCCACCGTACCGATCATCACATCATTAGTTGGAGCTTGCTAATCGAACTTAAAAAAAAAAAAAAAGAAACTTAACATCCTAGTGACTTAAATAAAGATTTTCGAATAGTTCAGGATTTAAATCAAAACTTTCAAATAGTTCAGAGATCATTTCGTAACTTTTAAGGTTTTTCATTTTATTTTAAAATTTGATACTATTTTGGCAAGGGTCTTTCTTACCTTAATTGGTGGTGGAGAGTTTGATCCTCGCCCTGGGTATGGAGCAGTTTTAAAACTCTGTGACCAGCATCTATTCCCTTAATGGACCTACAAAATTCGAAAAATTAATTATTGAGCCCGCTTCGGAAGATATCTTAAGAAAAAAAAATGATACTATTTTAAAATATAATAGTTTTCTATGTTAAATGCATTGCACGTGAATTTAGGTGTTTACTTTTAATTTATTAAATAATATTTTAACTATCTTCAAAAATTATATTTTACTAATTAAATAAGGATAGGTCTAAATAAAAGTTTATTAATTTTGAAAAATAATTGAGATGATAAGATAATACTTTAAAAGTAAAGAAAATAAAAGCGAGAAACAACCGAAAGTGATATATTATATGATAATTGCAAAATTCATTTAATACAGTGCACATAAGATGAATAACTAGACAAAATCCACACAAAGTATATGCACAAGATAGGAATAGGACCTACATAGGGACTCAAACTTGGGCCTACAAGATTTGGGAGCCTCAGCCTTTATCTACAGTACGCGAGCCTCATTGGCTACTAAATTTTAGTTTAAACTAATATATAATTATAACACTAATTGAATAATAATTAATTTAAAATAGAGATAAAAAATATAATTAAGTCATAATCATGGTAGAACTAATAATGAAAATATTATTAATAAAATAATTATAATTATAATTATTCTATTATTAACAATTTTTATCGAAAATAAAGGTAAAATATGTATATTAGTTTCACATTCATGATTGTAATAAAACATTATTAGTAAAATAATTATAATTATTTTATATTATATTGCATGATTTTATAGATTTAAAAATATGTCAAATATAATTAACATAAAATATTAATTTTATTTGATTAATTTTTTTTACTTTAATTTCTCAAATAGAAATGAATTATACTTGATTCAAGATTTATATTAGATTGAGTCAATTTAATTTAATGCAATTCGTATCTATTAAAAATTTCAATTTAATTATTTTTATAAATAATTTATATTTATTTAATTAAAAATTTTAATGTATTAAAATTATCAAATTAACTATTAGTTTTAAATTTAATGTTAAAACATTAAATACAATATTTTTTAGTTTTAATATTAAAAACTATTTTAATATTTTATATTTATTTTTCTAATTTAGAACCAAATAGAAATGTTATTAATTAAAAAAATAAATTCAAATTGTATCAAATATAATAAAATTAAACTTTATGAATTTTGCTCAAAATCAACTTATTTTATTAGAAGATATTATCGCAATATGTTATCTAATTTTATGATAGTTTATTTTCATAAGCAAAACAACTATTGAGATTATTAAAACATGCAATTGTACTATACAAAAATGAAATAAATTAAAGCTCTGATACTATGTTAAGATAGAAAAAAGAAACGGGAAGAGTTGTTTGACTGCTGAGAAAGTGGAACAAGAAAATATAAAAGCAACAGATCAATAATTGATGATTGATAAAAAAACGATAGTTTACAAGTGTGACTAATACACCTTTATATATTGCTATGATAATTGCTGATAATAGCATTTAACTAACTATAATTTTAATACATGTTAACTACCATTGTTAACGACCACTCTCAACAATACAAATGACTTATAATTAGCATCAGCTCAGTGACTAGGTTGTAGATACTAACAAACACTTTAACTCGATAAGTAATTTAAATATAGAGTAATAATCTTTCAAGCGAAAATTGTTGTTTGATTTCCAAGAAAATTTTTAACAATGGATATCTTTGTAGAAATTTATTAAATTACTTAGAATTTGGACCCAATTGATAAAATGTGTAAGTGTTGAGGACTAATATGTTATAAATACTGGTTAAAAAAGGTTATGTCATCATTTTCATGAATGATTTAATGAAGGGTAACCAAAACATAATTGAATGAAAACATTAGTGATGAAATTAATAGTTTTATAGTTTGGTAACCAAAATTAAAATACCCTAATAGTTTAATTACTAATGATGTAATTTACCCTAAATTAAATCGCTTAATTCTCATTAATGAAATCACATAACATGCTAATATAATTATATAATTTGGACTCATAAATAGTCAACATTTAAGTCTCGAGTTTATCCTGATATTACTTAAATTGATCCAAAGCCTTGGTCTTGGACTTGCATGAAATTTCTATCCGACATGCTTCAGTTAATTATTTATAACTATAAAAATTTAAATGAAAGCACAAGTTCAAAACTTAAGAAACAATTTCTAGTCTAATTTCTGTCACTCTATTTCATTTATCCACTATTCAAGACTTAAGAAACACAAGTTGATCCACCATGAACCTTCATTGAATGGCAACAATTTGGTCCATTGATCTCTTGTTGAATAAAACCTTAAAATTAAGCTTTAAATTTGTTGGATATTGACCTTGTAACCGGCCCAATTGAAAAACTCAAATCACCTCATTCTGCCCCGTGCACGCATCAGTTGCAACCATGGTGCCTTCCTGCTTACCTAGTGAACGATAGAAAGAACAATAGCAAGTAGTGCACAAAACCTAACAACTAATTGGTTTAATGATGTTTGACATCATGTTCACGGTTCGAAACAAAGCCGTCTCATCGGTAGAGTAAAATTTGTAGTTTTTCCCCATAAATTGACTAACAATATGACCTGCAAAAGCAAGAGTAGGTGGTATGACAATAAGA
This sequence comes from Gossypium arboreum, assembly GCF_025698485.1. Lineage (NCBI taxonomy): Eukaryota > Viridiplantae > Streptophyta > Magnoliopsida > Malvales > Malvaceae > Gossypium > Gossypium arboreum. The sequence goes on along the minus strand of NC_069073.1, from coordinate 2,289,673 downwards.
AAGATACATATCTCAACTAACTGTCGGTAAAGAATAAGGATCATTTGACTTGCAATCTTTAAGAGTGAAAGTGGAGTCAGCAAGAGAGTGACATATTTAGCTGGAGAAAGGGCCATTTTAGAACCGTAAGAAAAGATTCCAAATCCCAAAAAATAAGATGACCCAAGTCTTTCATCATAAACTATTTCACTGCTTAAATTGCAAAATACATTGAATATCACTTTCATACCAACATTACAACATCCTCCTCATGCAAGTGGCTTTTATTTCATGTTCTACAATCAAATTTTGGACCATCAACTATTGTTGACTTTTTTTTTTCATCAAAACAATTTTTTGAATTTGAAAAAGAAAACCCAAAATTCCAAATGATTTCTATTTCAGAAAAAAAGTAATAAATTTAATACATATATATACACACATCCAAAACATACTATATTCTAATACTTGAATTAACCTCTATCAACAAAGTGAGGTTGCAAAGCACTGATCCGGTGGGTCGTCTGAGTCTAGAGACAGTGGATACTGACAAATGTACTGAAATGCTTCAATAATATTCAATGAAATGACTACATTAACTAAAGCTGAACTCCCTTTAAGCTGCAGCATTCACCTTCTTACTACAATGTCTTAGTAGGTCAATACAAATTATTTTCTTTTTCCTTATAATAGGTGTTGGACTTAAATATATTCAATTCTTATATATATTATATCATGTTTGAGTATATATTAGATATAACTATTAAACACTCTCACTTATAGTCGTGGACGTAATAAAATATTATCACCATTAATTCTATTAAATATCACTCTTAAATATGAATCATAGAAAGAGCAAATCCTCAAAACTACTTGTGGTAATATCACGTTCAATTTATAGAAAGGATTTCAATACATAGAATGATGAAATTTTTTTATTATATTTTTGACAAATTATGTCTAATTGTGGAGATATTTAATATAGGCAATACTGCTCTCTGTGTCATCCAATATGTCAAAATCTTTGTCTAATTTAGGGTCTATTAATGGCCAAAAAGCATTGGTCCTTAGCTTCTCAAAAGGACATGCAACATCTTCATCAAAGCTTAAAGCAGACAGACATTCAAGTGTATCTATGTTATATTTTATAAAATTTGACCTGCTAATAGGATGTATATTTAATACCATTTGTCAGGGTTTGGTGCAATTATCTAAGATGAGAAAGAGAGATGATTGGTCGTTGAATGAACAGTAAATGATGAGATGATTCAGAGGTGTAAACTATTTATGCAGCTTAAAGATGGGAAAGTTGGATGGATTTAAGCAAACCAAATTTCAAAAGCTTCGACAAACCAATCCTAGCCCATATCTTTTTTAAGTTTTGAAGATGCATAAAGTTCCACGTCAGTGTGAAATGATGCCAATTTTGTCAATCTGATTCCATCGCTTGTGGTTTGGTTTTAAATAGTTAGGGAGAATGGAGTTGGCAAAACATGAGTGGGAAAGGGCAAATCATCAATGTTTGGACAACTTGGGAAGGATGTTATTATCATAAAACTCTACTTATTTTTACTTATTTTGTTTCATAATCCATTCGGGAACCTTGAGAATGGATTCATGGAGTTCGAAATGTTGGATTTGAGCCTCTCCTTAACCAATGTATCCATTCATGACAATAATTTATTATTATCATAAATAATTTCATCCACTATTTGTTCGATACAATTCTAAAAAGTAATGGTTTTAAAATAAAAATATCAAAAATAAGAGTATTAATAGTTTGTGGTTATCCCTTTTAATAATATATATTCAAAACTTGAACATAATTTTTTTTATTGTAAAATTATATATCTTATCATTGCACTCAATATTTATAGGTACTTAATCATCAAAGATATTCATAATTCCGAACCTACAGTTTCTAGTCCTTTCAATCACAGTGCTAGCATAGTATAACATGGAAATCTGGCAGACCACACGAGGGAAATGCAGAAAAATATATATCAATTTATAACATGATTTTTGACCTCTATAGAGTGGAGCAATGGACCCTTTTCAAAGCTCTTTTCTCTGACTGATTCTAGAGCCTGGAATATATATATATATATATATATATATATATAGAGGATTTGAAGCTATCTTTTAGCAATGTTAATGTATATCTAGTGATGATTTTGGGTGGGGAAAGCCTGCAGAAATATGGTTAGTGGTGGTTACACAGATTTTCTATTCATATTGTCATCCCTTCTACTCTTTGTGGGGATGTTATTATAGGGTTTTTGCATTTCTCACATGCATGGTTTCTAATATGAGAATTTCATCATTACTTTTTCAGTTTTAGTGCATATACTTATCACTTTCTCTTTTCCAATATCGGAAATTTTTATTTTACAAAATAATAATTTAATAAAAATTAAGTTTTCAATACGCTTCCTACATATAAAATTGATTAAAAAAAAAAAACAAAAAGAGTAAAAATGTACATCCAATAACTACAAGACACTATCTTGGGATAAGGAAGATTAAAGGAAAGAAGATATATCTAATTAGATGGCGACTTATATTAGACATTTAAGTTGAAAAAGAAGGATATATCTAGGTACAACATATTTTATTATTAAAAGTGGGTTGAGATGGGCAAAAATAAAGGGTAGAAATGATGCGGTGAAACCCTTCCACTGATCATAGGAAGCCTAAATATGCATTAATACGATGTATCAAGAATTCGTCCAAATTTGTTGGTGGGTTTCAACTTGGAAGCCATAAAAGCACCTTTAGAAAGAGAACCCAAGTCAAAGGGAATGGTGATGAATTTAAAATGTAGGGTTATATCTTGCATATGAATTTGCCAAGTAATTTTTAAATTTTATTAATCAACAGTTAGTTGAAAAGCACTAAAAGCACTTTTGCAACAACAAATTTGGGAAATCTTATGTGATGGGATCACCAAATGATGTGCTTAAAGTGTTTTTATTTCTTAAATATATGATGTAAAAGGAGATAAAGAGTAAAAGGTAAGACACTTTTCATGTTCATGGAAATTGAAATGTACTCCAACAAAGAAATTAAATTTGTAAAAGTATTTATATTAAAAATAAAATAAAACTTATATAATTGAGTTTTAATTTAATTGATATTAGTACTATTGTCGATGTAGGAGGATGTGGGTTCGAACATTTAAAGTGTGTTTATTCTCTTTTAAGGATTAAGGAGGATTATAAGTAGTTTTAAACTTTTAATTATATTAAAAATATTATTTAATTCTATTAAATATTAATTTATATAGAAATAATTAATCTAAAAATTATTAAATATCAATTATGATTTCTTTACTTTTGTTACCCTTTTAATTAAAAATTACTTAAAAATTTATATATTTTAATATTTTAAACCACCAAATAAATTTTATTCCTTTTCCTAATATATATTTTTAAAATATTTTTACTTTTTATTTTTCATATTTATTTATTTATTTTCACTTAGATAGTAAGTGTACAAATTTCTTATTGATAATGTTATTGATTAAGTTGGTGTCACAAGCCAACTAGATAATAACTTAAGATTGAAGACAACACTATTATAAACAATTGTAGTACATTTAATATTCTTAATATGATATATTTACATGTTTAAATTTCCTTTGACTCACTATTTAATTTATTTTTCATTTTAATATCGTATATATTGCATATCTTATTAGTAATTAGTTTCAAACCACACGTTTCATTGTTTAATGTATGTTATTTTTAAACACGCTCCTAAGTTTTACACAATTTTCACAAGTTATATGCATGTCATAAAATTTCTAGTTTATATGTAAAAACTTTTATTACAATTCTGTTGGGACGAAATCGAATAAGACAAATACCGTGGAAGCACAATCTTTATTATTTCACTCTACAAAAAATCAATTCAGTAATTACGAAGAACCATTAACACAATATATTAACAACCAATGCAAATAAACCACAATATCACAAGCAAAAGTAATAAATCAAGACACTTAACTTTTATATGTGGAAAACCCCTTTAAAGCAAAGGGTAAAAACTACGAGACTTTGAAAGTTCACAAAAAATTCCACTATAATCAAAGTCTTACTACAAGATTACAACCAACCACAATAAAAAAGTATACATCTCAAACAAGGTTATCACCAAATAATCTCAAGCAAACTTTAAGAGAAAATTTGAGAATATCACCAAAAATAGACCGACTTTCAAAGCTAAAAACCCAAAGCTACAATACCTGAAATGAAAATCGGAATGTACACTTTAAAAATTTTCGAGCCTACTAGCTTCCGTAAAAATATTAGCTCCATCGGACACCGAATGGACCTCTGATCCAAGAAAATACGAAAGATGGTTTGTGTAAAAAGAACTGTTTTGCTCTCCCACTTTTCTCTATTTTTTTCTGACTCTAGGCACACACTTTTCACCATAAAAAGAAGTTGTTGCCTCCATTCTTGTATATATATGTAGGGCACATATAGAAGTGGGCACCCACATAGTGGGACCATTCATGGCCCAACAAAGTTTCCCTTCCCCTTATGTGAGAATGTTCGCCATACCGACGATAGAGTAACAAGCTTCAAACTTCCCTTTTGATAAGACCTTGGTCAACATATCTGCACCATTATCATTGGTGTGAATTTTCTTAAGCTATAACAACTTAACCTTAAGAACTTCTTATATCCAATGATACCTCAGATCAATATGTTTAGACCGAGAATGAAAAGTAGAATTCTTACTAAGATGAATAGCGTTTTGGCTATCACAAAACCTGACATACCTCTCTTGAACAAAATCGAGTTCTTGCACAAACTTCCTTATCCAAAGCAACTCCATGCATGTTTTGGTAGCTGCAATAAACTCAAACTCGATATGGATAAAGTAACACATTTCTGTAATTGAAATTGTCAAGCCACAATCAAGTAACTCGAAGTAGATCTTCTTGATTCAATGTATTCAGCTAAATCTGAATTTGTATGACTAATTAGAACGAGATTCTCATTGCCAAAAATATATATATATATTTATATATATATATATATATATATCAAGTTGGAAGTGCTAAGAAGACATCTCATAATCCACTTTACCACATTTCAATGCTCTTTGCCTAAATTAGAAAGAAGCTGACTAATAGTTCCCACTGAATAAGCTAAGTCTGGCCTCATTTATACCATTGCATACATCAAACTACCCACGGTTGAAGAGTAAGAAACTTTTTGCATGTCTTCCTTCTCTTTCTCTATTGAATGAATTTGCTTGACACTCTGTTGGAACTACATAACAAAGGGAGAGCTCACCACTTTAGCTCTATTTGTATTAAATCTTTCAAGTACTTTCTCAATGTACCTCTCATGTGATAACCATAACTTCTTGGCATGTCAATCACATGTTAACCGAATGCCAATAATTTTCTTTGCTGGCCCCGAATCCTTCATATCAAAGGACTTACTCAACTCTTACTTCAATATAGAAATTCTAGAAGCATTATGACCAACAATAAATATATCATCAACATAAAGCAATATAATAAAATCATCACCAGAGAATCTCTGAACAAAAAGACAATAACCAGAATTAGTCTCCTTACAGCTATGCTCCCCTATAACAAACTCAAACTTTTTGTACCATGGCCTTAGAGCTTGCTTCAAAGCATACAAACTCTTCCTCAATCTACACACATAACTCTTTTTCTCTTGTGCAAAAAAACCCTCTAGTTGCTCAACGTAAAACTCTTCCTCTAAATCACTGTAAAGGAAAATAGTTTTTACATTTGTCTATTCAATCTTTAAGTCATAATAAGCTACCAAATTCAATATAGTTCTGCTAGAGGACATCTTCACAACCAAAGAAAATATTTCTTCAAAGTCAAGCCCCTTTTTTTTCTGACTGTAATCCTTGATGACCAATCTAGCTTTGTATTGTGGAGTTGAATTATCTTCTTGCTTCAACCTATAAACCCACTGATTTTTCAAAACTCTTTTACCCTTTGGCAATTTCACCAACTCAAAGGTATGGTTTTCATGCAAGGATTGAAGTTCATCTTTCATAGATTCAACCTACTTATATTTGCATTCACTTTCCATAGTCTCTTCATAACATTCTAGTTCTCCCATGTTAGTTAAAAAAATATACTCACTAGTAGAATAACTCATAGAAGATCGTCGATCTCTAGTTGATCTTTGAAGTGGAACTGTTGGTGGAGCTATAGATTCTTGGTGTTGATTATTCTCAACCTCATCTATGAGAGCATCAAAATCAACTATAACCTGCTAGTTATCAATATTATTGTTGCGTGTAAATAGCTAATGCAATTGTGCAAGTGTACACGTCATTCAAGTAATAAAGTGATAAGTAAGTATCGTCTCCTCAGGGATCAGAAATTGGTAAGAAATTGATTAAGTTATTATAATCCTATTAGCTATACTAAATAATAGGAAATACTTTTAAATTGAATAAGAAGTTGGTATAATGAATTAATGTAATTTAATACTAAAAACATAAAATTGATATGACAAATACAATGTAGTGGCAAATTACAGAGAAAAGCAAGAGTAATTTCTGTTGTTGAATGAATAGGGTTGGAATTATTCAGGTGAAATGCTCATATCAAAATAATTTCATGTCAAAATATTGTCTAATCAGCTGCTCAGAGCATTACTACTATAACCTACCTCTTTCAATAGTTAGATTTAAGCTAAAAATCTAAGTTACTATATGTCTACAGAACTTTGGATTAACAACTGCGATGAACGATCTTCTTCGCACAATTCATAACATCTAAGTCTAGAGTGCTACGAGTATTTTGTCGAATATTCGCTTGCATCAAACTATTCTAGATCCAATATATTTAACCTTTTCAGAATTAAAAATACATCTATGAACACATCATACAATCAACTATGTCTAGAGCTTGCATGCATGTATTTAAAATAGGCACAAATAGAATAAAACAATGATAAAGGCAATCTCAAACATGAACATTAGAAATGGTAATCATCCACCCAAATAACTCTAACCCAAAAAAGATTTAGTTCATAGGTGGAAAAGTAAACATCGAATTTAAATCATTCATCAACATTTAAAGAAGTTTGAGTCACAGAAATCAGGAAAACTAAAGTTAGAACTGTAAGATTTCTCGCTACACTCCAGCTTCTATTTTATCTTTCGGTCATTCGTGAATCTAGGATAGATGTCTCTTCCCCTTCTTCACGTTTGTATTCTACTTTCTGTAGCTGTTACCCTTTCTTTCTCTGAAATTCTCCAATGGAATTTTTCTCTGTGCAGAGAGAGGATTGTTATCTTCAGTCTATTTCTCACACAAATTCTCCTTCCTTTTTCTTCTTCCCTCCTCTTCTTTTATTGGGTAGATCCATCCCACCTCAGCATACATTTTTCATTTCTCTTTTCAGTTTGGTTTTTCTAGTACACATCTAGTTGGTTGAGAGTGACGTGGATAGAGTGTTGAGTCATTTTCCCGGAATTCCCATTGCAATTCTGTTGGCAATTGATCTTGCCAATTACCACGGTAATGTTTCACTTGCTTTATTTTACCTCTTCATCTTTTTGTTCTTCCTACACCTATATTCACACAAAATCACACATTTCCTCCCCAAGTGATAAAAGTAAAAAATAATGGCTAATGTAGCGCAGTCCAAGCTTTGTTATACAATGTTCCAAAATTATCCTAAAAATATAGATATATTTACTTAATTTCTAACAATTAATTCCATCTAGAGGCCTAAAATATAACTCTTTTCAAGAGTTATAAGTTATCTTCTTATATATTATCCTGAATAGGATTCAAGGAAGAAGCTAAATGAACCGAATTTGTGTCAATTAAGTCACCACTACTTTGTGGATCTATCTTGTCCGTCTTATCAATGTCTTTGATGGCCTGATCCTCAAAGAAAACCATGTCTCTACTTCTCATAAGATTTTTTTTAATCGAATCATACAGTTTGTACCCAAACTCATCACGACAATAACCAATGAATATGCATTTTTGAGTCTTGGCATCCAACATAGATCTTTCATCTTTTGGAACATACACAAATGCCTTGAAACTAAACACATGTAGGTGATCATACGACACATCTTTATCAAGCTAAACCTTATCTCATACATCACCTTGCAAAGGAACACTGGCAAAAAAATAATCGCATGTGCAACTGTATGCAAAGTTTCAACCTAAAAAGATCTAGGAAACTTTGCATTTGAAAGTAAATATCTGACTTTCTCAATCAATGTTTGATTCATTCTCTCAGCAAACTTATTCAATTGTGGAGTCTTTGGTGGTGTCTTCTGATGTCTGATTCCCTGTAATTGATAATAAACATCCAATGATCCTTTGTACTCGCCATCATTATCAGTATGGATACACTTCATCTTCTTCCCAGTCTCTCTCTCAACTGAAGCTTGAAATTGTTTAAACACATCTAATACATGTCCTTTTTTTTTCAATACATAAACCTAAAACTTCATCGAACAGTCATATATGAAAGTCACGAAGTAAAGTGCACCACCATGTGACCTAACCTTCAACATACCACAAACAAAAAAATGAACCAAGTCTAACAAATATGACTCTCTCGAATGAGGATGACGTTTAAATAAAACTCTTTTTTATTTTTCAGCTAGACAATAAATACAATTTTTTAGTGTAGCATTCTTCAAACATGAAATTTAGTTCTTCTTGACCAAACAATAAAGCTCTTTCTTTCTCATGTGACTAAGTCGCCTATGCCACAACTCTGTTAACTCATCATTCATTGACACATTCACCATCTATGCCTCGAAAAGTCAAAGCTTGCATCAAATATGAGTTTGAACTCTTCTTTCTTCGAGCCACAACCAATGAGCCTTTAGTCAATTTCTACTGACCCTCACTGAAAGTGTTACAAAAACCATCATCATTAACCTTTCTTGTAGAAATCAAATTCAAATGAATATTCGGTGCATGCCTAACATCTATAAATGTCAACTTGGTTCCATTAGTAGTGACCAAGCTAACATTTTCCATGCAACAACCTATACCAAGTTGTATTACCTATCTTCAATACCCCCAAATCACCAAAAGTATAAGATATGAAGAACTCTTTTCGTGACATAACATGAAATGAAGCACCAATGTCTATCATCCAACTAGCTTCATCGCATGCTAGGTTGATCAAATTCTCATTACAAAGGACTAATAGATCATCAGTAATAGCAACAGTAACATGTTCAAATTTCTCATTTTTTTCCTTCTTTCTTATTTATCGCCATTGCCTCTTTTCTCTTTTTTCCATTTGTAGCAATATTTCTTAATACGACCTTTTTTGCTGCAGTGATGACACTCAAGATTCTTGCATCTTGATTTCGGATTACTTCAGCTTTTATCTCTACCCTTTTCACCTTTGTCTTTGCTTTTCCCCTACTTCCGATAAGTAGAACCTCAGATTATGATGAAAAACCTTGAGCAGCATTAATGAGTGAGAATCGAAACGTTTCCCAAGAGTTTCGTAAAGTAGCAAGCAATCAAAGCCTCATAATCATATTATCAAATTTAATTTCCATACCAAGTAGTTGATTCAACAAAACTTGAAACTCATTCAAGTGATCGGCTATAGAAGTTTCTTCCTTATAACTTAACGTCGTCATTCTCTTAAGCATGAATAACTTGTTGTTGCCAGACTTCGAAGCATACAAGTTTTCAAGCTTGTTCCACAATGTTCGTACAAGCGTCTCTTAATCAATGTGGTTATAGACATTCTCTTCAACAAATTTCTGAATAAAATTGCACATCTGCTAATGCTCAAACACCCACTCTTTATTAGTTTTCGACGTTGGTTTTTGAGTAGCAAGAACAAGAAGGTGCAAAGCCTTCACAAATAGAAGATCTTTCATCTTATTCCACCAAATCTGATAATTTATGCCATTCAACATAATCATCTTACTAGTGCTAATTTCAATGATTATTGAACCTAAGAACCAAGCTCTTGATACCAGTTTGTTGGATAAAACTAAACCCGATGAAATACTGCAGAAGCATAATCGATATTCTTTCACTCCTGAAAAATCAATTTGGTAATTGTGACAAACCCAATAACACAATAGATCAACAATCAATGCAAATGAACAATAATATCGCAAGCAAAAATAATAAATTGAGACACATAATTTTTACATGGAAAACCTCTTTAAAGTAAAGGGTGAAAACCACATGACTTTAAAAGTCCACAAAATATTTCATTATAATTAAAGTCTTGCTACAAGATCACAACCAAGCCATAATAAAGAGTATACAACTCAAACAAGACTATCAACAAATAATCTCAAAAAAACTTTAAGAGAACAGTTGAGAATATCACCAAAAATAGGCTGACTTTCAAAGTCAAAAACCCCAAGCTATAATACCAGAAATGAAAATCGAACCATACACCTTAAAGATCATCAATTCTACTAGCTACTAGAAAGAAACAGCTCCATTGGACACCGAATAGACCACCAATGAAGAAAATACGAAAGTTGATTTGTGTAAAAAAATTGTGGGACCACCCACTATCAAACCCCCCAAAGAAAACATTAATTTCACTTAAAATAAAAAATTACTTAATTAGAATTAAATAAAAAATGTTAAACAAATATAAAAATATCTAAATAAATGGTAAAGTTAAAAATATTTTTTCTTCAACTTAATTAATTGGAAAAAAAAAGTCATGTATTTCTCGTTGCATTGCTACATTAAAACACCTATTATATGGTGAAACATATTTTCCTTTTAGGTCATGACTCCTTAAAAAGGAGTAAAGAGAAAATGGCTGAAATGGTAAGTGACTAAGCCATCATCAAAAGAAAGAAATTTTTTTAAAAAATAGCGTGAAACGTATTTTACTTTTTAGGTCTTTGCTTCGACTTATTGGACGTTGTTTTTTTATCATTATACCTATAGGTTCGACTCCAATCAAGTCAATTTCAAGATAAGATTTTTCTTACATATTATTATTTAAATAATAAAATTTAAGCTATTTTTATGATCTAAAAAAGTAAAAAAATTATAAATATTAGATTTATGAGAGATTGTGGGTGAAAATTTTTATATAATAAATATATTTATTAAAATTTTATATAAAAATAAAAATTATTTTTATTTAAATGGTAAAAAATAATTTATATGCATAATATTTTCATTATGAATAATTTTATTAATTTATAAAATATTAAATAAAAAGCATTCTCAATTAACTTTACAAATAAAATAAACTTTTAGTAATTCCTTCTAAGTTGGGATCTAATTAATAGATGAAACTAACTTAATAAGGAATTTATAAATAGTATAGTATAAATATTTACATATTAAAATGTGGATTCATATTCAACCGAACCAAAATTAAATTCGGATAAAAACTAAATCTAATTCGATTAAAATGAAGTCAAGAATTTTTGTGATAATTTTATAATATTTTAAAATTAAAGTGAAATCTTTTGTATTAAAGAAATTAAATTGAATTATTTATTCCAAAATATTTGCCTACCTTCGTAATTGAATTGGACCTAACATGATCTATAAGTATCTCAAATTATCATGGAGGATGATGAATTTGGAAATAGAGAAAGACCAAGAATCCCAACTTCAGTAGGGGGAAACGAGGTGAAGATTGAAGAGAGAAATTGTGGGTTGAAACGTAATGAAAACGTAAGGGGAAAAATAGTTGATATAAGAAATGGCGGCAATTCCCTTTCAAGATTTGACAAATTAAATATAATTGTAGCCATTCATGTTAATTTTCAACCTCCCACATTTGACTTTAAAACAAAATTATTAAGTATGGATCGAGTTTTAATTTGATTAATATAAGTATTATTATCAATATAGGAGGATATAAATTCGAGTGTACTGAAACGAATTATCCTTTTAATTATAGTTTGGAAAATAGTTATGAGTAATTTTAGACATTATATAAAAAAATAGATATTACCAAAATTTATAACGAAATTGTTCAAAAACAAAATGAATATACATTACATCTATAAGTGTTTTTAGGATTTTAATTTCTATTGATGGTTGATGAAATAATTATTTTAAGTTTTATTTATTAACTGATTTTTTTTTCCCGAATGCCCATACCTAAAAATTTATTTGAGAAAATAGCTCAGTTTTGCTGATTGAAAGTTAACAAAGGCAAAACCCTATAGGACAAAAAAATTTGAGGGAACTGTAGACGATGGTGCATAAAATGGTGTCGGGGACGATAAAGGTGCAAAAAATGATGGCGGGTTCGATGATAATAAGATGAGGAGAATATTATGGGGTTACCACTAAATGCACCAAATTACAGAAACAATTCACAAGTAAAAGGCGAAGCATATTGACTCGAGATGCGATGGTAGGTTCTGGATTTGAGTGTGGTGTTGATTTTGTCAAACTCGACATATCGGTGGACGTTTTGGCCTACGTCAATGAATCTATTTAGCCCTTTTCAATGGAGACAATATATACGACTTACCATTACTAATCAGGAAACGTCGTAAATTCTGGTGTGCGAATCCGATCGTGTCTTCATCATCAACATATTAAGATTTGTGCTCTTAGTGTAGTGATTTTGTCATTTTACTTGTGATTTTTGAATTAATTGAATAAATAAATTTTCTTATGATTAATTAATTATATCTTTGCATGTTTGTCCTCAATGTTTTTGCATGAAAAGAAAGTAAACATTAGCTGTTTGATTACTTTAAGATCTAATTAATATTAAGTTGCATTTTAAAAAAGAATTATAATATGAAAAGACAACTTGTATCCGTGCATAATTTAAATTGTTCATAGTTTGCAAGAATCAAATTCAAAATAAATAGGGGAGTATTATGTTGTCTATCAGTCAAAAATGGGAAGATAACTTGTCTTGACTATCGAATTAGTTGACACTCATAGATAGAAACATAGGTGTGATTGTTTTAATTGATAATACATCAAATTAGACCCAAGATGAATTTATCCTAGATTCGTTTATGGATTTATTTATTTCTGATGCTCATGGCGTGACTTACCTCAATTCTTTGTGAGTGGTTGACCATCTGTACATAACTCATGTGCTTTGGCATATTGAAAACCTAAGCTCACATAGAAGTGGGCCAAAAAATAATGGGTACATGACTTATGTATGGCATAACATCACTCACAATAGTGAAATTCATAGATTGAATAAAAGAGTAATTGGTATACTTTCAATGACATTGTATAAATTATGAAAATGGAACGTGGCCATGGGTCATTTGTTTGGGATAAATGACTAATCATTACTATTTGTAAGTTCATGATTATTTACATCACAAAAGATACAATAGTGACCATGGGATTAAAATGGAGAGGATTAGGTAAACATTTGAAAAAAAAAAAGAACGCTGTTGCAATATGGAATAAAATAGAATTAGCAATAAACTAGAGAAAGACTGATTTTTATTGCTTTTGAACTACCAAAAGAAATCATAGCAAATTTATGGGATAAAATTACTAACTGCCTAAAACAAATTCTTCTTAACTTTACTGCCAAGTCTCTGAGAATTGACCAAGTCTCCCATAAAACACGAAACTAAATATTTTGACTGGGTAAAAACTAAAATTAAAATAGAAAAATAATTTTATGTAAGATGCATTAAAATTTTGACACTCCCCTTTAGTGCATGCTTACAATCAACAACTCCAAGTGCAGCTCTAAACTCTTCAAACTTAGGCTTTCCCCGTGCTTTTGTGAAAAAGTCTGCCACTTGGTTATTTGTAGAGATCCCTTACAACTTAATTTCTTGATTCAACACTTTCTCTCGAATATAGTGATAATGAACTTCTATATGCTTTGTTCGAGCATGAAAGATAGGATTGGAAGCAGGTTTAACAACACATTTATTATCACATTGGATCTGTACAACATACTCAAATATGAATGATCTGTTAGATGATATGTTTGGTATGATCTATTTTGTGTTATCAATAGAATGATCAGTTGAATACTTGTTATATGTCTGTCATAAATATGAATGATCTGAAGAGCATGGAGGGATGTTTTGGCAGATAAAAGATGAAGATTTTTCATATTGTGCACTTTGTGCCACGTGTTACCTGGCTTTACGGAGGTTCAAGCAAATTGTACGAAGAATGTATATGCATGGTATTCAACTTTGTGGAGGTTTGGTTGGACTGTATTGAGATATATGTGAACAAGTATGTGAAAACCTTGCAAGGGTTCTATGTAAGTAAGAGACTATGCGGAGTCTAAGGCTTTAAGCCTCATGTGTATAAGCAAGTCCATGGCCATGACATATGTAAGTTATGAAAGTCCACCGGACTTATTCTTTAAGTTATACATCAAAGTTATATGTAAGATTTCACCATACGAAGTTCGTGACAAAGTCCGCATGTTTGAATCTGTTTTATCCATGATGTCGAAACTATTTTTTGGAAAACAAGAAAAACGGGGGATCGACTTTGAAAACGAAATATGGAGCCGCCACCAATCTTTTTTGTTTAGGTGTAATTGGATCACCTAAAAATTTGGTTATTTTAATAAAATATTTCTTTTTACTAAAACAACGATTTTGGCCTACGTAAATATGAGAAAATGGGTTCGGGAGTCGGTTACGTATGAGGAAGGATTAGCACCCTCATTACGCCTAAAATTGGTACCAAATCGATTAAATACTGTCCTTATGTCTAAGATTTAAAAATGTTTTTGAAATGTGGTTCCTTTTATAAACATTTGAATAGCCCAAGTTGGTTGTCAAAATTCTCTTGTTTCGGAGGAATACAGCATCACATCCAGCACGATAGGATACGATCCTTTATACCCTCGAAAACACGATAAATTTTGATTTCCAAAAGTTTATACATTGAAAATCACAAAAGGATGCCCAATTATTTAGTCCAACGAAAAAACCGAAACTCAGCACAGTAGAGCACGATTCCTCGAATTTCTAGACATTGAACATTGCCTTATTTTAGAATTTTGAAAACATGAGTGAAATTCTAAAGGAATATTCGATTATTTCGAAGATACGGGAAATTGCAACCCAGCACGATAGGGCACGATTCTCCGAATTGCCAAACGTTAAACATTACCTTCGTTTTAAAGAATTTTTAAAGACATGATTGAAATTCCAAAGGAATATTCGATTATTTCGAAGAAACGGGAAATTGCAACCCAGCATGATTGGGCACAATTCCCTAAATTTCCAAACCTCAAACATTGCATTCGTTTTAAAAATTTTTAAAACATGGTTGAAATTCCAAAGGAATATTCGATTATTTTGAAGAAACGGGAAATTGCAACCCAGCACGATTGGGCACGATTCCCCAAATTTCCCAACATCGAACGTTGCCTTTGTTTTTAAGAATTTTTAAATGAATAATTATAAAACTAGCTTAAAGCGCATTAATTCGATTTGAAGTAAAACGAAATTAATCTTAAAGATTTGGACCTTATATAACCACATTTCGTAAACCAAGTGGAAAACAATGATATGAGATAATATACACACATAAGATATTAAACTTGATGAATGAGGATAATGTGTCTTATTTAATCAACTAACAAAATAAACAATTAAGTATAACTAACCTAAAAATATAATTCGATTACAATCATGCATGGGAAATAATTGATATAATAATACAATAACGAAAATAATAATATAACAATACAATACAACACAACAAAACAATACATACAATAATATGCCACAATAATATACATAGCATGATATAAAACAATCAATGCAAGATGTAAAAAAAAAAATAGCAATTAGAAGCCAATGTGGTATAAAACGATTTTAAAATAATGACGAATAAATGAATACATAATTTACACAATATATAAATAGATGAATTTAAAACTATTTGTAAAAACAAACTAAAATATATATACATAATTACTAAAACATATGTTATAGGATGAGTATTTTAAATCAAATAATATGCAAAGTATTGAAGAATATTAGTTTAAAATTGACAATTTACACATAATAAAGAAAGTTTTAAATTATGTGTAAAATATAAAAATAAAAAATAAAAATGTATAATAAAATATAATCTTTAAAATATAATGGATTTACAAATCATATATATATATATATGTATATAAATAAACTTAGAAATAATTGTTTGTAAAAATATCATAGAAATGTACACAAGATTAAATTATTTTTATTATATACGTACAAATATATATAATGAAACATTTGAATGAAATACTATCTAATATATCAAAAGAATACAATATAAAGAATTTCAAAACAATAATTTTATAGACAAAAAAATGAATTTTAAAATAATAATTTAACCATTAAAATAATATGTGTAAAAAGGAAAATTATTTAAATGTGACATTACATAATAGTTAAAATAATATGATATAAATACAAATCTCAAGATAATGATTTTTATAAAATAAGGTATTAAAATGATTTGGCACACATAAAAAAATTCAATGGATTTTCAAAATTCATAATAAACAAAAGATGCAATTTAAAATAATATAAGTATGAATATATAGGAAATTTGAATCAATTACCACGTCAAATGTTAAAATTTTGCAATATAAAAAACTTTGATATGATCATATAAAATATATAAAAAAACAACATATAAATAAAAGTGTCAAGTGAATCTTAAAAGAATAAGTCATACAAATACAAACTTAATTAAAATTGAATTAAAATAAAAGAGAAATTTATGAATGAAATAAGTCACTTGAAATTAAAAAGAACTAGCATGCCACGCATATAACTACCTAGGGATTAAATCTGGCAATATTCCTAATCCCAAAACGTCACACTTAGGTACAGACTAAAATGCAAACATACTCAAATTACAGGGCCAAAATTCAAAAATGAAGTAAAAAAAAAAATAACACGCGATTGAATGCCCATGTAAAAGAGGAGGACACATCGCGCAAATATTCCCTCTCCACAAAAAATACGCGGATCCTAGGGTAGAGAATCGGAGCGGGTCGATTTTAATCGATCGGACGTCGGTTTGGAGCCATTAAATCAGGCTTAAAACGGCATCGTTCTCAGTCCTTTAGAAAGGCCCCAAAACCAAGCCATTCGGCCGACCCTAGCCTTATTCCCTCTTTACCAGCAAACCCTAGCCCCCTTTTAACCTCATCACTGATCCACCACCACGAACGACGGCCAGTGGTTCTGGGGCTCCGACGAAACGATTTTTAGCCTGGAGATCCCTTTTGGGCTTTGATTTCAACGAAGCAAAAGAAGACCGATGGCCTATTCGTAAGGTAAGATCGCACCTTTCTTTTCCTTTTGTTTTTAAAATGCCAATATTGAAACAAAATCGATAGAATATCAGTAAAAAAAACTCACAGAGAATGAAAGAGATTAAAAAAAACCAGAAATCACCTCTTCAAAAACTGTTTTCGAATATTTTCTATTCAATATGTGTATATTGTGCCAGCGTAAAAAAAAAAAGAGAGAGCCTTTACAATAAAAAATCAAAGGGCTTTATAGACAGATAATCAAAAGAAAAAAATACAAAAAATTTTCTATTGGCTGCTGCTCTTGCTGCTGTTTTTGTTTTCTTTTGTAGGTACAGGGTGCGTGGCGCGTGTACGGGTACTTGGCGTGAGGCGTACGGAGGCGCGCGTGGTGGTCGTACGGTGCTGAAGGCCGGGGCCTGGCTGCAGCGCAAGGGAGAGAACCCTAGGGTTCTAGTGCTTTAATTTTTTGGGCCTATCGGGCTTGTATTTTGGGTCTAGATTTTAGGTTTTGAATTTGGGTTTTGATTGGTTATTGGGCTATGGACCATTGTAATGATTTTGGACTTTGGACTATTAATTTGGTTTTATTTTTATGGATTTTATATTTATTTATTTTTGTGTTTGTAATGGGCTGGGCAAATTTGGCCCACTACACATGAAGTTTTTTCTATGAATCCACATGTTTGAATCTACTTTATCCACACCATCAGATTTCAAAGTAGCACGATCTAATTAAAAAATTTCACTCAATTGAGCACTTCTAGCATATTTTTTCACAGTACTGGGATCACTATAACTCACTTCATTGAGTTCACTACCATAGAACTCAACAGTTACACCTACTTGTTCAATACTATACTTTTATTCTACCCTTCTAAAAGGGCCATCCGCTCTAACAATTCCATCTCTGTCTACCAAAACAACCGAAAATGTTTCAAAATAAGTAGGCATACGACGTACAAAAACTCACGCCCATTTTTATCTCGAATGGTAGGGTGCCCTAACCACCCAATGAAGTTTTTTCTATGAATTCACATATATGAGTCCGTCATATCTACGAATCATCTTTTATGAATCCACATGTATGAGTTCACCATATTCATAGTTCTTCTTGTACAAGTTCGATGTATGAATCCGCATATAAGAATCCGCATGATTGTTTGCCAAATTAATCTGAAATGGCTCTCTCCATTCCGTGGGTTTTATACTAAAGTTATACACATCAAGTTTGTACGAAGAGACTATATGCTACATTTTCTTTCACAAGAGAAATTCTCATGCATTTGTACTGCGTCTCTATGATGTTCAAGCCCAATTGTGGAATATGAATGTACAAGTTTGTCTAAACAAGATCTGTGGCAAATTCTTAATTGAAGTAACTCGTTTTTAGAACTCATTAAGTTCCTCATGAACTTATTGATAAACCATAAAAGTAACCCATTTTAATCCCATATTAGCATATTTTTGGATGATTTATCATATAATTTAGTGATTAGATGTTCCTAATCCCTTAATTTCATATTTTATACTTAGGAGAGCATAGAGGAACAAAAGGAGCATAAAACTGGCCAAAAATGGACAAAATAGGCTAGTTGAAATATCCACACGGCCAAGGTGAATTCCACACGGGCTGAGCACACGCCCATGTGAGCTACACGGGCTGGCCACACGCCCATGTGGCAGCCCGTGTCGATACCGCTACCTGTTTCCCAAATACGCAGAAAAAGACAAATTTTAGGGTTTCTGAGCATTCTAAAGTTTATATAAACACATTAGAAGCAGACCTAAAGGGACACGCAGAGCAGAAAGCAGAAATTACTTGAAGGAAGCCGTTGGAATCATATCAGGAGTAGATCCACGTCAAGATTGAAGAACCTCATTCAAATTTCTCTCGGAGTTTATTTGGGTTTTTCATGTCTTGTTGTTTTTTTTTTAAATTTGAGATGTCTTCCTTTTATATTATGAACTAAATTCCCTAGATACTTAGGGAAGATGAAACCTAAGATGGATCTTATTATTTAATATTTTGAATTTAATGATAAATGCTTGTTCTTGTTCTTAATTATGTGTTACTAATTCTTGCTTTAATATTTTCAGGATATTATTCCAAGTTTGATGTGTTTATTCAGTGGAGAAAAAGTCCCTGTTTAAGAGTAGATCTCACATAATTAAGCAGAGTTGCATGCAACCCTAGAAATAGGGTGACATAAATCTGCCGGATTAGAGTCAAATCTAATAAGGGAATCCATAGATCGAGTTAATGCGATGATAGGGGTTTTAATTGGAAAGAGATTTCGATTAATCAACCTAGAGTCAGTTGTTCTTAGTCTACAAAGAGATATTAACATAAATTAGGGATTTCTACAGATCAAGACAAGTGAATAAATCGTTTGATTAGAGTCAGAATAATAAGTGAAGTCTAGGTGGATTCTTCCTTGGGTATTGCCTTTATTATTGGTTTATTTGATTATTTTCTTCACTCTCTATCACGTGCAGTAGTTAATTTGTTAGTTAATTTTAAATTAGAACAAACCCCTTATATTTTAGGCTAAATAATAGAAAGAAAGTTAATACAAGTACTTTTAGTCCTTGTGGATACGATATTCTGGACTCACCATAACTATATTACTAATCGATAGGCGCGCTTGCCTTAGTCGTGATCGTAGTCTAGTTTAGTGGTTCATAAAACGATCATCACTTACCATGTTTCTCTTTCTCATTTCAGGTATTTCCAAACTGTGTTTATGAGAAAAAGGGAGCTAAGCCAAAATTTTCAAAGTCTTGTGTGAGCATGTCACCCCTAGTTTTGTAACATGTGTAAATATAAGGGCATCGTGTAGTTTAAATTTCTATTTTGTACTTGTATAAGAACTCTTCAAATCTAGTTCAAATTGTAATTAGACTCATGAAGCTAGATGAACAGATTATCATAAAAAGACTAATATTATCATAAGGTTGTTTCATATATTATGTTTTCACAGCACAACCCTATGGAATTGTTGATTAATTATTCAATTACTTTTGCTTATGATGATAGTTTAAATCACGAAGGTTTGGTCGTCCGACCATTCGACCGAGTGTTACAATCGTGACCTAAACCTCATGTGGTTCATAACCATTATCAAGAAATTCTAATCTAATTGATCGAAAGCTTTCTCAAAATCTATCTTGAACACCAATCCACCATTATTCCCACTTTCTCAACTTCATACTATGAGTAATTTCATATGATAAAAGATATTAGATCTTTCATGGATCAATATAATAAATCCATTTATCAATGTAATTATACTTGTGAAGTATGTAAATTTTCAAATTGATTCAAAATAATGTATTTATCAATATATATTTAACGGTTAAAAGTTTACATATAACAAATAGTTGGACATTTTTAATTTATTCAAAGCTTAACACATACATGTATAGCCTGCATGAATAGAACACAAAATACAATAAAATTATAAAAATATGTAACACTATTTTTAGGTATAAACTTTATAAATAGATTTCTTCCATTGAAAAACATAAAATGGTAGTTAGTTCCACATGCTTTTTGCCGTATCTTTTACTACAAACACATCTCTATTGATTTTATGTTTGTTAATGATTTTGTGATTTAGTTTCTTTCTTTTTACTTTACCTTTTAGAATATCTTTTCTTTTAGTATTTGTCCTAAAGTAAAAGTGAAAAAACTGTAATTATATGGTACCTTAGCTGTTTATCTTTCTCTTTCTAGAAAGGCTTATCCTAGATATTATCACAAGTATATACAAACATCTATACATATATGCATATATATTATTCGGGAAATTCTCGTGCAAAAGTTATTATTATACCGATATATTAAAGGAGATCTCTTGAATCTCGTATGTTGGCTTAATGACTAAATTGTTTATTATCCCAAGTATAATTTGGACCCAAATTACACTAATCGCGTTGTTATTAGGACTTTACTGTATTATTGTAATTTACCAAAAGAAAAAAGGAAGACTTCTTTATGTGTCGACAATGTTCCCCCAAGTATAAATGGTGAAATCTCATTTTTATTCCTCTATCATGCCTCAGTTTATTTTTTTCTTAAAAGTTTCTCAATTTAAGATTTAATTTTTTATATAATTTGGTCCTATATTTTATAATATTATTAATTGATTTAAATAAGTACTATTGTTAACTACTTTGATTAAAAATTTGATGTAGATTTCTTAAAAATACTATTTTAACATGATAGGTATGAAAAAGTGTTTTCTGAAAGAATTCACATCAACTACGGAAATTATTAATGGTGTTAATTATTTAGGCTAATTAATGACACAATTTTTTTTCCTTTTTTTTAGTCATAATAGTAAAATTCTAGTTTCGATTTCTCTACTATGCTCATACTTGTGGTTTAGTCTTTATACTTTAATTTGACATAATTTGATCATCTACTTTTACGCTGGTGTTACTTAGTCAAAAGAATTAACATCCTTAACTATTCTAATAAAAATGATTACATGAATTTCTCTTAAAAATACTTTTCTAGCACAGATATATATATCGGCCTGAAATTGAAGTGGATATTTTTAAAGAAAAAATTGATCTCAACATTTTAATCGAAATAATTAAGGGTATAAACTATTTTGACTAAATAATGATATTATCTAAAGAAATCAAATTATATCAAAATAAAATATAGATACTAAATCCTAAATTTAAACATAATAGGAACACCATAATTATAGTTTTATCTAAAATAATCTATGCCTAACACACTTTTCATTTTATTTAATAAAAATGATTTTTAAAAATAAATTAATTGATATAAGTGATTTTATATTTAGTTAACATAGTGGGGATAGTAAACTAATTATTATTATTTGATTGTTAAAAGTTATTATTATCCGTCACAAATTTCATCCAAAGATTTTATTCCAAATTCCGACGAAAACATTCGTTGAAAATAGTTTTTAGGGATCTATTATTTATTAAATGTTTGGGTGCAAAGAACATGAAAATATATTTTGCAAAAAAAAATTAAAAAATATATAATTTAGTAAAAGAAGGCATAGAATATTTTTATTTTTAAATCTTTTACTTATTCCTTCCTTTTGGCCTAATTCAGTTCCAATCTTTCAATGATGCTTTATCTTATTGCTTATATGTTAATTATTCCACACAAATCCGAATCTAGACTTTTGAATCTTTTTTTATTTTTTATAAATATTAATTATTTTGAAGTGCATTGTTGAATATCAGATTCCTCTCTTAAGAGTTAGGATGAAAATGATATTTTATGAAAAAGAGATGGAAAGTATGAAGTTTTTGAAAGAGCATACCCCTCTTTAGAAAGTCTTTAAAAATATATATAAAGGGATTTTCTTCCTGACCAGGTTGGATTTCGGATCATCAGAACGGATCGGATTGTGGTATATTTTATAATAATTCTATAATATGCACAAAATTTTTCTTGTTAATATTAGAAAAAATCATAATATATTAATTTCAAAGAGAAAAAGAAAAGTTCATAATAAAATTGATTCCTTTTACTTTTGTCTCTCTTTTCTCTCTTTATAGAGGATTTGCATTAAAAAGAAAAAGAAATGTCTCTTAGATTATGCTTTAACATTGGGAAAAAAAAAAACCCTAGTCATAGGTTGGCTCTTTACCAAACAATAAAAGTTACTTTGTTTACAAGTAGAGGTGTAGATCGGAAAATTTTTAAAATTTTATACTTAATTTGGTAGGTATTGATAGGACATGAGTTCTAGCATGCTAAAGCGCATTTATCCCTTCTTATTTAAGAGTTGAGAGAAATTATAAATAATTTTAAGTATTATATAAAAAATCTCAATAATTTTACAATTAAAATTTAGATTTCACAAATAATTTTTCGATTTCAGCTAATTTTTCTTGTCTTTGATGAGGGCACATAACATAAAAACTTTAATAACACAAAACTTGTTGATTTTTGAATCCTAGTTAATAGAATAAAAATTTTAACTGATCCATTCCAATTTTTCAGTAATAAGTAGCTTTCTAATATAATTCTACTCGATAATCATTATATAATTAAAGTAGTTTTACGTATTTTCGTAATTATTTATATGGTTAATATTTTAATAATTTAATCGTTAGATTTATCAATATAATTGTATTTGTCATGCATGTAAATTTTAAATCAATCGATATCTCTATCATATTGGTCTAAAAACTCTCTCTCTCTCTCTCTCTCTCTATATATATATATATATATATATATATCAAATGATTGAATTTTTTTACATAAAACAAATAATTAGAAGTTTTAAATTTACATCAAATTTGATATGCATGATCATTAAAATATTAATAATATAAATAGTTATGGAAATGTGTAAAGCTACTTTAATTTTTACAATATGTAAGTAGATCCTTCACCCTTCTCTCTATAAAATTCTTTATTACGATAATAAACATTACATACTACATATAGTTATATAGTTTGATAATAAAATCTTCAATTTTGAAAAATACTTATTTTATAATTTTAAATTTATTAATGTAATATTTTATATTCTTTTAAATTATTTTAAATAAAAATTAAATATAATAATTTGAATAAATGTTTTGAATATAGGTTTTTCTAAATATAAAATCAATTTAATCTTTTTAACATTAGGTAATAAGTGCTCTCTACCTATTTATTTCATTCATCATGGATATCAAACACCTTTACCCTAAGTATTTTATTCTATTCAACATGGTTATCAAATACTTTTACCCCAAGTCTATATTAGGATTTTTTTTACTGCAGCAAAACAAGTTTTTAGCAGCGTTTTTTTGGCCCTACAAGCACCACTAAAATAATTTGCGGTGTTTATCAAAGCATCGCAAAAAACGCCGCCAAATTTTGTGGCGTTTATGTGGGAAAACGCCGCTAAAGAACATGATCTTTAGTGGCGCTTTTCCTACAAACGCCGCTAAAGAATATAATCATTAGCGGCGCTTTTACTATAGAACATGATTTTTAGCGGCGCTTTTTTAAAAAATGCCGCAAAAGTTCATGTTCTTTTGCAATGTTTTTAGTAAAAGCGCCACTAAAGATCATGTTCTTTAGCGGCGTTTGTGAGAAAATGCCACTAACTTTAGCAGATTTTACCAACCCATTTTATTTCATATAGAACCCAAATTTTCAACATATTTTCCTATAACATCAAATCCAACCAAAAACTTCAAACGGCAATGATACTATCACAAAAGAAATATGTATATGATCTAAATTAATAAATAAAATAACAAAATATATTATATTCAAAAGTTATATTGTCAAGATATTCTCACTATAAGAAAACAAAAGTCTAAGATGGTGGATTCTGCGATTGATTCTACTGAAACATCTTCATCATATTTTGAAGCTGTAGTTGGAGTTCGTCATATTTTCTTGTTGCCTTTGCTTCCCTTATTGTTGCCTCCACTTTAAGTTGTAGCTGGAGTTCATCATATTTTCTTTGAGCCTTTGCTTCTTTCTATGCTGCCTCCGCTTTAAGTTGAGCAATTTGTTCAATTGTGCTTGCTTGCATCTGAACCATCTGGTCTCTTAACCTCTGAACTTCAGCTTTAGCTTGATTCACCGAAGGCATGTATTGCTGCGAGCAGGATCTAAAATATTAGGTTGGGTTAACAAAAGATCCTTAAAATCGAACCCAACCATACCTTTCAGGACCCAAAACTTCAGTAATAATTTGGTTATCAATGTCGTCCAGACAGAACCATCACTTGAAGAGATCGCTTCATACTCCGCCCTTTTATCCTTTAGTTTCTCCTAATAAATCAATCAAGAAGTTAGAAACGAAATATATAATCAAACAAATGCAACATAACTTGCCATTATTTGCATTACAAACGACGAATTAAACCATTATAATTAAACATAATAAATATTTAAAATAATTCAAATTTTATTAAGTAAATATACCATAATTTCTTTAGCTTCAGTAGTCATAGGAGATCCATCTTTAAAATAAGTCTTACTTGTAGTTCCAACGCACTCACGATCCTTTACTATGAAATTATTATTACGTATATAGTAAATACTATAAACCAAAATAATTATAAGAGTTTGGAAGTACCTAATACCTCTCCTTTCTTAGAATTCCAAACTCTAGCTGCATCTTCCCATTGGTACCTCAACATTCCCGACGGGACATTTCGCAATTTCTCTTCGAGGCTTATATTTTTCTTAAAATATTCCTTCTTTAAAGTACTTTTATGGTCTCTGTATTTCTTTCCTAATGCTTTCTTCATATAATTATCCAAGACCTCTAAAGTAAATCTCTCTTACAAATAACACAAGTTTAGAAAGTAAATATAAATGAAACTTAAACCAAAGTATTATAAATTACATTCACGTTATTACCTTAATATTATCGAGAGTTTGATTTTTGTTACTATCAGGTATATGATTCCATGACTCGTAGTTGATTGACAACAGATTGGCATTTTGTGTTATAATGCCCAAGTATCCTACTAAAAGTCGAGCTTCTGATCCAATAGGCTGACCATGACTGTTTGTAGATACTTTGACACCCTTCACAGAATTTAGATCGTATAAATCCTTTAATAGCATACGTCCTCGAGTTTTGCGCCTCCCACTACTTTCAACTAAAAAAATGGTATATGATAATATAAGAATTTGAAACAAAAATCAATAATAAAATTCAACATGCATGTAAATTAAAGTAAACATTACTTTGAATTTCTACAGGTTCGTCAATTTTATTCGGAACATTCGAAGAACCAATAGCAGTCTGTTGATCACTATTTGTTTCTTCCGAATTTGGAGGATTTTGATTAATACTTAGATCTCGCAATCTACTTCTAGGCATATTATCTACAATACACATGAAATAGTTGAAATATTAGTAACTGATTACAACAATAATAGTACATATAAAATAATTGAAATATTTAACAAGATCAAGATTTAAATTATAATATTACATATAATTAAAAAATCGTAAAATCTTACTACATCATGATTCGTAAATATCTTCATCCACATAAATTGTGTACTGGTACTAGGGATAGTTTCATTTAAATTTTGTTCTGGAAAAAGGCAAAGTTTTTTATCTTTCGTCAATGTCATCTCTACTTCCATTGCCCATGTCAAACAAGTCTTTAGGGGTGTTACGGAGTACAATGTACCAACCCTCATCAGATGGATCTTTCGAGTAAAAAACTTGTTTAACTTGAGAAGAAAGTACATACGGATCATCTATCAATTGTCCAGCGTGAATTAATCGAGAAAAGTTCACTATTGTAAAACCAAATTGATCTTTTTTAATTACACGAGTAGTATTAACATCAGCCCAATAACATTGAAATAAGATAACCTTCCATTTACCATAGTAATCCAACTCAATAATGTCTGTAAGAAGTCCGTAATACTCTATATTTCCCTCAACAGGATTACTGTCCCTAGCACTAGCATAACTTGTAATTGAAGAATTAACAACTATTCGACAATTATGAGAAAAACGCCGCTATAGGTTTAACCTTTTGTGGCGTTTATGCAAAAACGCCGCTATTGCTTTACCTTTTGCGGCGTTTTTCTCATAAACACCGTTATTTCTTTACTCATTGCAGCATTTTTGGATTAGCGCCACTAATGGTATAACTTTGCTGTGTTTTCAATCCAAACGCCACTAAAAGCATAATTTGCTGTAGTGTTTTTTTTACAATCAAGGTATCTTCCATGCTCGTTTACAGTCAATGAAAATTTCTCCTTTCGAAGATTTATTGCTGTCTCTTCTAATAATATTGTCTTTAAAGTTTGAACTAACGTTTTCCCATGAAAGTGTAATGTACCTTATCGCTGCACCCAACACTTGTTGCTATGTTAGTATTACAAGTTAATCAAATATAAACTCTATTAGAAACAAACTAAAAAGATTAATATTTTGAAACAACAAATTTTTATTATAAGAGTATCTATGCTTTCCAATAATTTTATAAATTTTATTTAAAATTAAATAATTTAAACTACAAGCTTAAAAGAAATTTCAAAATAAATCATTGGTTAAATTAAAATTTTAAAATAATATATGTACAAGTTTCATCCTCATTGTTGATGCGTTATTTTTCTTTATTTGTTTATATATCTTTTAATTTACAAAACATTATAAAAACTATAAAAATAGAAATGAAAATCAAAAATTTAAAATAAACATTATTTTAAAAATTCATGTTCAAGATGAATATGGACAAACGAATATCCATGTTTATTGAACCTAGATAATAATTTATTCAAATTCATTCTAAGCATAGATTTTTAAATTTAAAAATAAAAATTATAAAATTATAAAAAATAACAATAAAAGGCTTCTGCTATTAAGGGTATTGGCAAGGAAACTGCAGGACAGTGTTTTCATTTCGTTCCTTGAGGTTCTATCAACAATATACCTACTCCTTATCACTTATTAATAGACAAAACATCTATATATAGAACCTACTAGTCATTGTCATGTGGAAGCGTCATGCTGCAATTGGGATCCTTAGATCGTGCATGTAAATAATGACTTACACTTTATTTAGGTTGGCTTTAACACCTTTGCTTGAGATAATGAGTACTAAAAACTTATCCCTTGCTACTCCATGGTGATATTTAGTTGATTTAATTTCACCTTATACATATATAGGATAGAGAACCTGACATCTAGGTTATGGATGTGTTGTTCAATGGAGGTTTTTTTTAACAAGTATATCATCAACATATACCTCAGTAAAAGAACTGATGTAACACTTAAGTATGTTGTTCATTAACCTTTGATATGTTACCCGCAGTATTGTTTAGACCAAAAAACATTACAATGTAATAATAGGTGTCATATAAAGTTATAAAAAAAACGTTTTTTCCTAACCGACTAGGTTCATATAGTTTAGGTTGTAATTAAAGAAAGTATCTATAAAAATTAAAAATGGGTAACTCGCTAAGGCATGAATAAGCTTTTGAATAACTTTTGGGACATGCTTTGTTGAGGTTAATGAAAAATTGACTCATGTTCTCCATTTCCCGCTCTTCTTAATGACTATCACTACATATGCTAACCATTCAGTGTAGTGGCTTTACATATAAATCAAGCAACAAAGAGCTTTCTAATTCTTCTTATAAAGCTAGAATTCACAAATAAGCATATTTTGTACTTCTTTTTACACAAAAAAATTGCATTAGGATCAACTTTAAGGGAGTAGATCACAACTGACCATGTTTATGCATAACATATCAGCAACTACCCGGTTATGGTACTTGCTATTACCGACCCGCTACCTAGTTACTTGATTGGGTCCCAGCCCGTAGCCTACATGGTTCACACATTAAGTTGGCACTTGAAGTGTTCGCATCCTTTCATGAGCTCACACAATGTGGGTTCGCACCACCATGTAGGCGAACGTACAAGAGCAGCTAAGGATGATGAAGGAACAAATGACTCAACAAAATACCAGGTTTGAACAACAACAATTATTCCAGCAAGAGTTGCTAAGACTGAATGAAAAAATGAGAAGAAAGATGCAGTTTGACCACTTTGATCTTCAAGACCATGTCACGCCTCCTCAAGAGGAGGCTATGGGAGCACATGCAAAGTCATGCAGAATAAGATGGATGCTTTGTATAGAGATTTTCGGGCATTGCACTGAGATGTACAAGACATGGATTGGTTATTTTGTTCTAACAGCCCTTTACCCTTATAAGTGGCAGTTGTAAGCCTACCATCCGAGTTTAAAATGTCAAAAGAGATGTTTGAAGGTAGAAGGGATTCTAGAGCACATCTCATGTAATTTAATGATTATATGAATGTGTTAGGGGTTCCAGATGTGACGAAGTGTAAAGCTTTCTCGACGACTTTTAGGGGAAGCACGAAGGATTGGTATTTATCTTTGCCACAGGGCTCCATTCAAATCTTCTTGCAGTTGAGACAGATGTTTTTGGGAAGATTTCGAGTCTATAGGACAATAATAAGCACTCCTATGGGTTTGATATCAGTGAAACAGAGGAATAGAGAATCTTTGCAGG
This sequence comes from Gossypium arboreum, assembly GCF_025698485.1. Lineage (NCBI taxonomy): Eukaryota > Viridiplantae > Streptophyta > Magnoliopsida > Malvales > Malvaceae > Gossypium > Gossypium arboreum. The sequence continues at coordinate 2,260,414 of NC_069073.1, read as the reverse complement.
ATTATGTTAAACGGTACCATGCAGCAACGTTGAACAAAAAGAACTTACATGACCAGTGGGCCATTGATGCCTTCATTATTGGAGTCTAAAATGAGCATGTGCAATATTCGTTCACTGATAATAGGTCACAGAGTTTAGCAGATTTGTATGAGAGGATGCATAAGTTCGTTGAGGCAGACGAAATTAAAATAGCAGCTCGCAGCATTTTTCATAAGGATGACAAGCAATTTAAGGGTCGCTAGGGTACGTGTAGCCAGCAAGGTCCTCCTTCTCAAAGTCTGCATGCACAAGTGTGGGACAATAGAGGAACTATTCACATGATGAATCACTAAGGGCATTCTAAAGGCCACAATGCGAGCACACAAGATGGTATGTTCTTCATGTGAAATTTGAAGCTTACACTTTCTTAAATGTTTTTTGTACCTATATTTTGTATAAAAATCGAACGTCTATGTATTCATCGATATCCCTAGATAAACTTATTGATTCCCTTAAACTTTCTTCAATAATGCGAGTTGTGTCTACATCACCAACAAGTCTGTTATTAGTGCCAACAGTAATCATAAGAGGGTTTGCGCTGCCTTCTAGATCCCCCTAATGGTTTAGAGAACCACAAACGAGACTTTAATTTGCAAAAAGTATAAAAAAATTTACAGGCTCCTCTTTTTTCCCTAATAGAATAAGCATTAACACATCAATGACTCCATATGGCCATACGAACTGAGCGAGCAAAACTAAAACGGCGTATACACCATTGTCATCACATTCATCTATTAGGGCTCAGATCTGTAAGGTAGTAGTGAAATACATTTCTGACAGTTAGCACCTCCTCTAGCTTCAATACATGACCTCAGTGAAGCCTACAAAATTGAGCCCATCCCACATTCGATATAATATATTGTATTTGCAAGCACACACTCTTGCTAAGTGTAGACCATTCAATAAGAAAGTCAAAACCAAGTCCAAATTTATTCTTTACCCATATGTATTTACAGCGATTCAATCAGAGGTTTGGAAACCAATTGGAAAGAATTGATTCCAATCCATCGCGATGAGTAAAGTAAAACAAACCAAGCGAACCCTCTCAGTTACAAGCCTTCAGCTGGTATATATTTTGGAAAACAGAAATTAATGGCACCTCTTCTCGCTGGCCATTTTCAATGAAGTAGGCCACCAAGACTCGCCATGAGAAGTCAAATAGTTGCCCTGCAACTATCCTATACTCGTCAAGCAAATTGCAGAAAAATGAGTGGAATGAAAGATGAAAACATGCTTCTAGTACGTGTAAGGGAAGCAGAAAGCTTCTATCGGTGGTGTCACTCAACCACCTTAACCTTTTAACAATCGAGAACTCATAAGAAAATTTGGGTATTTGAATCCCCTAAATAGCCAAGTGACAGTTCATCTCTTCTTTCTTGGTAGTGCAAACATAGGCTTTTGCCTCTACAAGAGCATTTACTTCACGGTGTTGTGAAAGCTCACTCCCTAAACCACTACGATTACCTTGAATAATACGACCACCCATAAAAACCACAAAAACAATTTGGAAAATTTAAGGAAATTACCTTGAAACACGATTATCCTTCTCAACAACAAGTCTTTCTCAAAAATTTCAAATTCAAACAGTGTGATTCTTAGGGTTAAGGTAATCTCCTTTTAAAAGAATTTTACACTAACGATTCATGTATCCAAGAATGAGGGCATAATCATCTATATACAGCTGTACCTCTCTTCAACACGTGGCGAAGTGTATATGACAATCTAAAGTAAAAAGTGTACGCGATAAGTTTCTCTCTCAATAATCTCTCACCTCATGAAGTAAAGTTCTAAGGAAAGTCACTTTATTTCTCTTCTTTGAAGTTGGTGGGGGATAAATTGTTATGGTACTTGCCATTACCAACCCGCTAGTCGATTACCCAATTGGGTCTTAGCCCGTAGCATACATGATTCGTACCTTAAGTTCGCACGTGAGGTGTTCACATCCTTTCATGAGCTCGCACGGTATATTTTAGCACCACCATACAAACGAACCCATGCCTAGGGAACATGTGTTAATCATAGAGTAAGGTACATGTTGACATGTATGGGGACCTACCTAGGATGTCACATGATATGGGTGTTTATCAAGTAATATCTACCAGATGTTAAATGTGTTATATAATACGAACATGAGATGGGTGTTTTGAATTTCATAGGTTATTTATGAATGTTAAATGATGTGGTATGATTACAAGTTTTATATGTATATGAACTCATTAAATTGTGATATTTGTGGTGTGTATAGGAATTGAATGAATTCATGAGCTATTGAATGAATTTTATAAATGATTTGTTAGTTGAATTCTATTTGGCAAGTTTACATTTATGATTTATACGAGCTTACTAAGCACTAGTTACTTATGTTAGTTGTTTTCTTTTTCTGTACATCATTGAAAATCTTGATTGGTTGGATTCAAGTCAAAGCACATGCATTATCCGTTCCGTATCTCAGTAGATTTTTTGATCATTTTGATGTTAGGTTATAAATGGTGTAGACACTCAATTTTGCCCGGGCCCAGAAATAAGTCCAAAAACAACAATAATAAACCCAAAAAAAAACGAAGTCCAAGTTCAGACCAGAATTACAAATATAATTTAGCCCGATCGGAATGGCCCATTACTTGAAAAGATTTAAGGTCCATCTACAAGCTTGACTCATATGGAAATATAATCTTCAATTATATGCAATCTTAGATATGATATGCAATCTTAGATATGATACAATCTTAGATATGACATGCAATCTTAGAAGATATGATTTTGTAATCTTAGAGATTTAATTTGTAGATACCTTTTAATCTTAACCGTTGATGTAATTGATCTGTACCGTTGGATTTGAGGAGGTTCAACTATAAATAGAGGCCTCTCCCTTCATTATAAAGACACTGGAGTTTTGGGAAACAATAAAAATTTTTGAGAGCTTTCACTCAAATTTCTCTCCCTCTTACGTTCTTATTTTCTACGGTTTGTTCTTATTTTATTCTTTTTCATCTTCGTTTTTCAACCCTTTTTATTTTGATTTAATCCATGTTTCCCGATTTTTTTTATATATTTTAATTTTTTAATAATTTTAGTATCATATCAAACTCTTTCATTTTTCAATAATTTTTTTAGTATTACTCTTAGTAAATTATTTTTAAATTTTACTCAAATCATTATTTTAAAAATATATTTCATTTAATTGTCATATTTTATCCAAAAGTTTTTCTAAAATAAGGCAATGTTTTTCGTATTTAGGAATTTAGGAAATAGTGCCCTAACATGCTGGATTGCGATTTTCCGTTTGTCTAAATGCCTAAAGTATCTTTCTAAATAGATTTTGTAAATCACGAGATGATTTTAGTTATGAGAGTTTAAGAATATCGTGTCCTATCATGCTGGATGTGATGTTTGTATTCTTTCGGAGCTAAGGAATCTCGTTTTTTCAACTTAAATAATTTCAGTTTTAAAAAAGGGATCCTATTTTTAAATCCTTTCAAATTTTTGACATTAAGATAGAAAACTATTCAATTTGGTACCAATTTTGGGCGTTGCGAGGGTACTAATCCTTCCTCGTACATAACCGACTCCCGAACCTATTTTCTTAATTTTCGTAGACCAAAACGTTTTATAAAGTGATCCAATCACACCTAAAAAGGTTGGTGGCGACTCCCGTTTTCATTTTTCAAAAGTCAATCCCCATTTTTCAAACATCCCTTTAAAAAATGGTTTCGATAGCTTGGCGACTCCATTGGGGACTTAAGAGAGTCAAGTTAAGAAATTGAGTATTTTCTGTCTTAATGTTGGAAGTTTGGAAATTTTAAAATTGGATCATTTTTACATGTGTTTGCCGCATATGTTTGTTACCTTATTGTTGTACATTGCATTTGCATGACCGTTGTGATCACACCCTTAAGTGGGAGTGAGAAGCTACGCTTTTGTAAGGTTTTCACCTTCGTATGAGCTAGTGGATTACTTCCGAGATACTGTACCTATGTCTTTGTGAGATTTTCAACTCCGTATGGCCATAGGGAAATGTGTCCCCCTGAACTAAACTTGGTCTATATGAGCCTATAATGGGTGAAAACTAAGGAATCTGTTGGTTCAGGTATCCTGGCTTTAGAACTAAAACTCATATAGTGAACTTTAAAGAGTTTAGGAAAGATAGTGATAGCCTTTAGTAAGCTACCATTGTAAGTACTTGTTTATCATTTTTTTTATGATACTGACCTATTTTTATTTTCCTGTCATTGCATGTCATTTGGCATTTAAAGGTGTCGATTCACGGCTCAATTTCTAGATTAGAAAGTTTTGTAATGAGGAATGAATACCTTGATAGAGTGGAGGACAATGCTTCTGTCTGTACCTGGTCAGAGAAAACCCAGTTAGAAAAAGGAGATAGTGTCACTGAGGGATATACGTCAGAGTTATGGGACTTCACCCGTATTAATTCGACGCAAAATGAGTTTCAGGAGCTGAGAAATATTTGGGCCCAATGGGATAACGAGGTTAAGCAGCTTTTCTATCAGAATTATGAAGACCTTCCCTATTTACTAGACGTCAAAGTAGATAGGCACTTGTTTCGAGCTACGGTACATTCTGGAACCCTGCTTATAGTTGCTTTACATTTGGTGATGTTGATCTTGCACCTACTTTGGAGGAGTATACGACTTTACTGCGTTGCCCGAGGATTCAGGGTCACAAGGCTTATGTTAGGCCTGCTAGTCTTCCAACTTTTGTAAAGAAGTTGGTGATGATTACTGGGATGAGTGAGCAGTGGGTTGTAGCTCGTATACAACAAAAGAGTGATAGTAAGTGCGTTCCATGGGCCGTTTTGAGGGATTTGATATCAACATATCCAGACGTAAAGAAAAGGGTCGACGTCCTGGCTTTGAGTATTTACGGTATGGTGATTTTCCCAAAGGTGTTGGGGCATATAGATGAGGCAGTTGTGGATTTGTTTGATCGCGTTGGTAAGCAGAATACACCGGTACCAGCAATCCTAGTTGAGACATTTAGATCTTTAAGTGCATGTTAGAGAGCCGGCGAAGGTAGATTCATTGGATATGCACAGTTGCTGTTGGTTTGGTTCCAAAGTCATTTTTGAAAGCTTGATAAGGTTCCTTGCTGAGTATTCTTTGAAGGTTATTCTCCCTTAAAAGAAGCAGTAGACATGCCGAGGAGAGATGACATTTCAGAGGAGAGGTGGATAGACATTCTTCAGAATCCTCGAGAGGAAGATGTTATGTGGAAGGCTCCTTGGTTGGTTCCTAATGAAGTCCTTTACCACTGTGGCAGTTTTGATTGGGTTCTTTTGCCAGGAATTTGGGGAGTTGTTGGATATGCAACATTGCTTGTTCTAAGGCAATATAGAGCGAGGCAGTTCATACCGGTTACACAAGGTCTAGCTCAAAGTGATTTCTCTTGTAAAGGAGATCACTATAAGAAGAAGATGCGAGAGATTTCTGAGGCTTGGAAGAAGCCTTTCTGTATGAAGATCTTGATCGAAGGCTCGACGTCAATCCTTGAGTATAATGGATGGTTTAGTATGAGAGTCAACGATAATGTCTCTAGGCCAATTTCGGGAGTGGCTCGATCATTAGAGGAGAGCTTACGAGTGATTCCATCAGAGTTGGAGGTTATGAAGCAAGAGTTCGAGAGAAAGAATTCAGAGATTGAAAAGAGGATTGAGAAGCTCGAAGAGGAAAAAATATGCTTAAGTCTCGACGTCGATGTTCAAAAGATGGAAGTCGAGAAGGTGAAAAAGGAAAAGAGAAAGATTGAGGAAGATCGAGATGATTTAAAGACGCACTACAAAAAGGCCCAGGTAACGTTGGAAAGGGTCGGATTAGGGAGATCTCCAGAGCAGTGGCAACAAGAGATTCAGGAAGAAAGAGCCAAAGCAGAGTATTGGGAGAAGAAGTTCTAAGAGATGCAATCGCGTAATCAAGCCCTAGAGAAGGAAAATCAAGGATTAAAAACTAAGGTGGCTGAACTTGGACGATCTCTTCATCATCACCGAAGTCGTAACCTTGTAATCGAGTTAAAGGCAAGCTTGAATAAGATCGAGGAAATAAAACACGATATCGGAAGGTTGGAAGCAGCACTACAAGGCTGTGAGCTACGAATTGAGCAGCTCGAGGCAAGAGAAGAATAGTGGAAGGGAGAACTTCACCATCTTCAGGATCAAGTTGGAAATAGGGATTATCTCATGGGAGAAGCCTTAGTTCAGATTCGAGAGGTTGCTGAACACTTGCAGGATTTGGCAGTACAAGCTAGAACGCTGAGTATAATGTATGAGTCATCGTCGAGAGAGGACTGACGCTAACATTGTTATTAGATAGGGTTAAGACTCTAGGCCTACTGGTAAAGCGTATTTGTAATCCGTTTTATGAAAAGATTTTTGTTCCCTAAATGACGTTTTCTAAAATGAAATTGAATCAGAATCGACATCTTTTTGCATTCATGCATTTGCATTTCATAGCATATAATTGTATCATATGCATTCAAGTTTATAGAAAGACCCTAACTAGTTAAAATTAATAGGGAGAAAGAGAGTAAGAGAAAGAAAATCTAGAAGCAACACATCACTACGAAACTCGTGCAAAAACTAAGAACATGGACCAAAGATTTAAACAGTTACAGAAGGACATGCAGGTCCAATTGCAAGAGCAATTGGCAAAGATGCAAAACGACATGAGGGAGCAAATATTGGAGGCACAAAGGAACATGATGGCTGAGATGGCCCAACTTCTGAGGGCCATTGATAAGGGAAAGGCTCCCATGGCAATTACTGGCGAGGAGGGTGAGGATCATCCTCCAAGTTTCACCCCGCCTCACGTGCCTACACAAACCGATGCACTTCCTAAGAGGCCATCTGTCACTATAAGGCCCCAACAAGGGTCGGTCGATACTGGGATCCCCATGAATTTCCCAACTGGTTCAGGATTCAATTTAGGTGACAATCCTGCAAATCCTGTCATTCCTGACTAAATATGGCTGAAAAAGAGGATTTAAGAACTGAGGCTGCAAGACAGTTGGAAGATCATTGCAAATGGTTGGAGGAAAAGTTCAAGGCTTTAGAGAATGTTGATGGGCATCATAGGGTTGATGCCAAAGATCTAAGTTTGGTCCCAGACTTGGTGCTTACTCACAAATTCAAGATGCCAGAATTTGAGAAGTACAATGGGACTACTTGCCCAGAAGCCCTCATTACGATGCTCTATAGGAGGATGACTGGGTATGTGAATAATGATCAATTGTTGATTCACTGTTTCCAAGACAGTTTAATTGGAGCAGCAGCCAAGTGGTATAATAAACTGAGCCGGGCCAGAATAAGTTCATGGAGGGATCTTGCACAGGCCTTCATGCAGCAGTACAATCATATGACTGACATGACTCCGGATAGGATCACGCTGCAAAACATGGAGAAAAAGCTTAATGAAAATTTTAGGCAATATACACAGAGATGGAGAGAGGTAGCAATACAAGTTCAACCACCGTTGTTGGAGAAGGAGACTACCATGTTGTTCATCAACACTTTAAAAGCTCCATTCATCACTCACATGATTGGGAGCACCACCAAAAGCTTTGCGGATATAGTCATGGCGGGAGAGATGATTGAGAATGCCATAAAGGGTGGCAAAATTGAGGGGGAAACAACTAAAAGATCAGCCCCAAAGAGAAAGGATAGTGAAGAGAATAACACAAGCACTTTTAACACGAGGGCAATCACAGTTGGTCAACCTAAAACAGCTGTGGTTGAGCAACAGAGTTCTCAAAGGCAGGAGTCAGGTACAAGGCAGAATTCTGAAAGGATGCAATTCACACCTATCCCCGTGACGTATTGTGAGCTCTATCAAAGCCTATACGATGCACATGTTATTTCTCCTTTTCACCTTAAGTCATTGCAGCCCCCATATCCTAAATGGTATGACGCAAACGCCAGATGCGAATACCATGTTAGAATACCGGGACATTCGATTGAAAACTGTACTGGTTTTAAGAAGGCTGTAGAAAGGCTTAAGATGGGGGTAGTGAAGCTCGATAATACCCCGAATATTGAAAACCCATTACCAAATCATAGCGATCAAGGAGTGAACACCATTAGTGAAACCAGTGAGAGGGGAATAAAGGAAGGTATGGCTGAGGTGAGAACGCCGATGAAGATGATTTGGGAAGAAATGGTAAAAAGAGAGATGATAATCTCTAAAGAGAGGAATGAAGGAGCAAGGAAACCTTGAGGGCATTCGCCCTTACGAACCGGGAAGCTCTCTGAAAAATTGGACTGTGGAGGAACTTCCTGTAGTCTTTAGGAATTTTTTAGAGTAATTCTTGAAACATTCTTATTACTCTAGAGCCTAGAAGTAATAGGATTTCATTTGTGAAATGGGCTTACAATCATCTATTATTTTTTAATAAAGCATAACTTTTATCAATTTGAACGAGTATTGTTTCATTTTTATCAACCAATATTTCGTTAAATTTTGGCAATTCTTATTATTTCATTCATAGCACATAAATAATCATTCTTAAATTCATTCATTCTTTATACTTCACAAATCCCTAGATATCAATGACATGAGCATTGATATTACAAATCCTGATTTCTCTCGTGAGCAAGACATGTGTTTAGAGGAATCACAGGATTTTGAAGATGTCCAGGATTGTGATGTGTCTCTAGATCTTTTAAGGATGGTAAAACAGGAGGAGAAACAAATAATGTCATATGAGAAAAAGGCAGTAGAAAATGTAGCCTTAGAGGAAGGGAAAAAGGTGAAAATTGGCACGTATATTACTGATGATATAAGGCAAGGACTGATTGAGTTGTTACGTGAGTTCAAGGATATCTTCGCATGGTCCTATCAAGATATGCCAGGGTTAAATACTGATATTGTGTACATCGTCTTCCAATAAGACGGGATTGTAAACCAGTTCAACAGAAGTTGCGAAGAATGAGACCAGATATCGTATTAAAAATAAAGGGTGAAGTCAAGAAACAGTTCGATGCAGGATTCTTACAAGAGGTAAAGTATTCTGAATGGATAGCTAACATTGTACCTGTTCCTAAGAAGGATAGGAAGGTACGAATGTGTTTTGATTATAGGGATCTGAACAAAGCTAGCCCAAAAGATAATTTCCCTCTGCCTCACATAGACACTTTGGTAGACAACACAGCGGGATATTCGTTGTTCTCCTTCATGGATGGTTTTTCAGGGTACAATCAGATAAAGATGCATCCTGAAGACATGGACAAAACCATATTTATAACCTTGTGAGGGATTTTCTATTACAAGGTAATACCCTTTGGGCTAAAGAATGCAGGGGCAACATACCAAAGGGCTATGGTGACCTTATTTCACGATATGATGTACAAGGAAATTGAGGTGTATGTTGATGATATGATTGCCAAATATCAAACAGAGGAGGAACATATTGAGGTTTTAAAGAAACTATTCTTGGGATTAAGGAAGTTTCAGTTAAAACTTAATCCGGTAAAATGCACTTTCAGAGCCAGGTCGGAGAAGTTACTAGGTTTTGTGGTCAGTGAAAAAGGAATAGAAGTTGATTCAGACAAAGTTAGAGCCATACAAGATTTGCCTTCACTGTGTACTCAGAAAGAAGTTCGGGGTTTTCTTGGAAGGTTGAATTATATTGCTCGATTTATTTCACAATTAACTGAGAAATGTGACCCTATATTTCGCCTCCTTAGAAAACACAACCAAGGTACTTGGGATGAGGAATGCCAGAGTGCTTTCGATAAGGTTAAGCAATACTTGTTAAATGCTCCTGTGTTATCTCCACTTAATCTAGGTAGACTATTAATTCTGTACTTATCAGTGTTTAGCAATTCTATGGGATGTGTGCTTGGCCAACATGAAGAGTCGGGAAGAAAGGAGAAGGTGATATACTCCTCAGCAAAAAATTCACAGAGTGTGAGATGAGATATTCGTCAATTGAGAAATTGTGTTGTGCTTTAATCTGGACGACTCGAAGGTTGAGGCAATATATGTTGTATCATACTACTTGGCTTATTTCAAAACTTGATCCTCTGAAGTATATGATGGAGTCAATAGCTTTAAATAGAAGAATGGCGAGGTGGCAAATTCTGCTTTCAGAGTTTGACATAGTTTATGTGAGCCAGAAGGCTATAAAAGGAAGTGTGATAGCGAAATTTCTGGCTAGTAGAGCTCTAGAAGACTATGAGCCGTTGAATTTTGATTTCCTAAATGAGGAGTTGATGTGTGTAGCAGCTACAGAGGATTATCCTTAGAAGTTGAGCTTTGATGGGGCATCCAATGCAGTGGGAAATAGAATTGGGGCAGTCTTGGTATCCCCAAATGGTGATTATTATCCATTCACGTGCAAGTTGGATTTTGATTGCACAAACAATATGGCCGAGTATGAAACGTGCATCATGGGACTCCGAGCGGCTATAGAGCGAAGAATAAGAACCTTGGAAGTTTATGGAGACTCCGCGTTAGTAATTTACCAGCTTAAAGGTGAATAGGAGACAAGGGATCCTAAATTGATCAATTATCGAAAGGTAGTTTTGGGGTTACTTGAGGAGTTCGATGACATCACTTTCAATTATATCCCACGAGACGAAAACCAGATGGCAGATGCTCTAGCAACCTTGGCTTCAATGATTAAAGTGAATAAAGAGGAGGAGATGAGACCCATTTAGATGAGTATCTTCGAGGCTCCAGCTCACTGTTGTAACATTAAGGAAGAAGAAAATGATGATAACCCTTGGTATCAGGATATATTGCGATATGTGAGAGATTGTAAATACCCAGAACAGGTACCTGAAAATGATAAGCGAAATTTAAGGAGATTAGCCTGCGACTACATTTTGGATGGGGACATCTTGTACAAAAGAAGAAAGGACTAAGTACTGTTGAGATGTGTTGACGCCGTGGAAGCTAAGTTAATCTTGGAAGAAGTTCACGAGGGTGTTTGTGGGACGCACGCTAATGGTTTCGCAATGGCTAGACAAATCATGAGGTTTGGATATTATTGGTCTACTTTGGAAGGAGATTGTATCAACTACGCCAAAAAAAGCTATAAATGTCAGATTTATGGAGACAAGATTCATGTTCCACCTTCACCTCTACACGTTATGACTTCTCCATGGCCTTTTTCTATGTGGGGCATAGATTTCATTGGGCCAATATCACCAAAAGCTTCAAATGGGTATTGCTTTTTTTTTTTGTGGTCATTGATTACTTCACAAAGTGGGTAGAGGCTGCTTTTTATGCGAATGTTACTAAGTCAGCTGTAAGTCGTTTCTTGAAGAAAGAGATTATTTATTGGTATGGGATGCCGAAAAGGATCATATCAGACAATGCACTGAACTTGAACAACAAAACGATAGCGAAGTTTGCGATCGATTCAGATTAAGCATCATAACTCTTCGCCAGACGCCTAAAGATGAATGGGCAAGGGAAGTCGCTAACAAAAACATCAAGAAGATAATGGGAAAATGATGAAACCTCTGATGGCATGAGAAGTTACCATTTGCACTCTTAGCTTACCGAAAGTCTATTAGAACCTCTACCGAGGCAACTCCTTTCTCGTTGGTTTATGGGATGGAAGCAGTGTTACCCATTGAAGTGGAAATACCGTCTCTTCGAGTCTTGTCAGAGATAAAGTTGAAAGAAGTTGAATGGATACAATCGTGATATGATCAGTTGAACTTGATTGAGGAAAAGAGGCTAAAGGCCATTCGTCATGGTCAGATGTATCAGAAGCGAATGATGTGAGCTTACGACAAGAAAGTGCGATCAAGAAAATTCCACTAGGGGGATCTTATGCTGAAAAAGATCCTCCCTATTCAGAAGGACTTTAGAGGAAAATGGATGCCAAATTGAGAAGGGTCGTATGTCGTGAAGAAGGCCTTCTCTAGGGGTGCATTGATCTTAACGGAAATGGATGGGAAGAGTTTGCCCAATCCAGTGAATTCAGACTCAGTCAAAAAGTACTTTGTCTAAAGAAGAGAAGAATTCAGGGTGAAAACCCGCAAAGGGCGCCTTGAGTTTTCGAAAAAAAAATGGAGAGGCCAAGGTGAAAACCCGCGAAGGGCGCCTTGTGACTAAAGGAGTTTTGAGTTGAAAACCCGAAAGGGCAGCTCAAATTTTGAAGAGCACATGGTAATCTTGCTATATCTGATTCAACGAAGAGTGAAGCGCATTGCATATCGGGGCATCAACAAAGTACTTTAGATCTTTCAAACACATGTTGAATTTAAGAAAGTCTTCATGGAGCTGGCATATAAACGCTCAAGCGGCGATATCTAGGGCATCTAACTTTTGTCCTGTTTGCTATCTTTAGATTCTTTTTCTTCTTAAAGATAGGGTTTCGGATTAATTTCCTTTGTATTTTTGACAAATTTATTCAAATCTAATTATTCTAAAGATTAAATTCATCTTCATTATTCTTAAAGTATGTTGCATTAAAATAATGATAAATGAACTAAATAATTTTTACAAATGAAGTTTTGCTCATTACTCTGGAAATTTCTAGATAATACAAGAAACTAAAACAGAACAATTGTTCGAAGAATTCACGTAAGTGAGGTTTGAAAGAACTCGAGGAAATTCTTTCTTTAGTCCAAAATGATGATTGGACAAATCAAACGATTCGATCCTAAGAGAGTATCATCTTACAGACATTTTTTGTGGGTCATAGCATTTGAAGAATGGTACAAACCCACAGGCTGAGTAGGAATGATACTTCAAGAGAAATAAAGATAAACTTCGACGAAAAAATGAGTGGTGACGTCTGGAATAGGGGTTATATTCATAAACATTTTGCATTATAACAGGTTTAATTAGGAGCATTTAACTCACTTCGATCATAGCATCCTAATCATTAGGCATGAACTCATACACATTACACAGGTTATGTCCTTCAAGGGACAATGAAGATTGATGTGTCTTAACCCCCTAAGCAGTAGGGTAACAGGCTAAAGCATAGCAGATTTGACCTTCACGTGTTTACGCTGAAGCAGATCCAAGATGATTTGGCATCTCTGTATTAGACGGGGAGCAGATCAAAGACACAGCAGATTTGACCTTCATTGAAGCAGATCCAAGATGATTTGGCATCTCTGTATTAGACGAGGAGCAGATCAAAGACATAACAGATTGGACCTTCATTGAAGCAGATCCAAGATGATTTGGCATCTCTGTATTAGACGGGGAGCAGATCGAAGACATAGCAGATCTGACCTTCATGTGTTTACATCGAAGCAGATCCAAGATGACAGATTTGGCATCTCTGTATTTGACAGGGAGCAAATCGGAGATAACAGATTTGGCATCTCTGTATTAGACGGGGAGCAGATTGAAGAAGCAGATTTGGCGTCCCTGTATTAGACGGGGAGCAGATCGAAGATAACAGATTTGGCGTCTCTGTATTAGACGGGGAGCAGATCAAAGATAGCAGATATCGCCTTCCTGAGTTACATTGAAGCAGATTGAAGCCGTCAAGAGGCCATTTAAAGACGATTAGGGATCAAGAACTCAAGACTCTGCGAGCTCGGACAAAATTGGTCATTTTATAGTCTTTGCTCTATTCCTGTTACACAGCAATGAGCAAAGAGGGGCAGCTGTAGACACTCAATTTTGCCCGGGCCCAGAAATAAGTCCAAAAACAAAAATAATAACCCCCCCAAAAAAAACAAAGTCCAAGTTCAGTCCAGAATTACAAATATAATTTGGCCCGATCGGAATGGCCCATTACTTGAAAAGATTTAAGGTCCATCTACAAGCTTGACTCATATGGAAATATAATCTTCAATGATATGCAATATTAGATATGATATGCAATCTTAGATATGATACAATCTTAGATATGATATGCAATCTTAAAGGATATGATTTTGTAATCTTAGAGATTTAATTTGTAGATACCTTTTAATCTTAACCGTTGATGTAATTGATCTATACCGTTGGATTTGAGGAGGTTCAATTATAAATAGAGGCCTCTCTCTTCATTGTAAAGACACTGGAGTTTTGGGAAACAATAAAAATTTTTGAGAGCTTTCACTCAAATTTCTCTCCCTCTTACGTTCTTATTTTCTACGGTTTGTTCTTATTTTATTCTTTGTTCATCTTCGTTTTTCAACCCTTTTTATTTTGATTTAATCCATGTTTCCCAAATTTTTTATATATTTTAATTTTTTAATAATTTTAGTATCATATCAAACTCTTTCATTTTTTCGTAGACCAAAACGTTTTATAAGGTGATCCAATCACACCTAAAAAGGTTGGTGGCGACTCCCGTTTTCGTTTTTCAAAAGTCGATCCCCATTTTTCAAACATCCCTTTAAAAATGGTTTCGAAAAATGGCATGTAATAGGAGCCTCTAATTTCTTTTGCTATAATGATGTTGTTTAAACTTGGTTTGAGTATACTTGTGTATATATATATTTGATTTTTACTTCAATATATTCTTATGTATATGTCTTTGGTCATTTGATTTATGCTTCTTGTAAATGGTTGAAATATGGTAGAATTGAATGTGAATGGAATGGATGAGTTGATAAGTTTGGCATATGCTTAAGGCAAGGAATAGTGACCTTTGAATGTGAATTAGATTGGTATATGAAATGTGATGTCAATGAGGACATATTGGTTAGGCACTTAAGTTGAAACTTTTGGTATGTTTTAAGCTTATTTGAATGTGTTTTGGAGGCATGTGAATGGTTGATTTTGGTTTGGCTTGGCACCTAAGGAAAAGTCATTGTTTTGGAAGTCATTTTATGTGTACATGACCGTGTGCCACACACGGTCACACCACACGGTCGTGTGGACTATTTAATTGTGGTGTAGGTTTGTCCCACACGGTCTCAAGTTGTTACACAGCCTGGAGATACGATTTGTGACATGATCCTGTGACCCTATTTTTGAACTGTACATGGTCTGGCCACACAGCCATGCCCCTGAGCCACAAGGCCGTGTGACCCCTGTTTTCAAGTTTTTTTACATTTTTTTGTTTTGTTTCAAATAAGTCCCTAATTGTTCTTAAATTGATTTTTAGGTTATGTAAGCTTGATATAAGGCCCGTAATCATATATATGCTATGAATTTTGACTGGTTTTGAATATTTGGTATTTAATTTAATAATTAAATGATTTTATGTTGTCATTTGATTTGATATGTGCCGTAATACTCCGTAATCCTAATCCAGCAATAGAGACGAGTTAGGGGTGTTGTTACAATATGTGTGACCCTTGCAAACCCTACTCATGAATGTGTTAGCCAAACTAAGTATGTTAAATCACATGAAGATGCTGTATATGTAATACTATTTTAATTTGTTTAAATTAATAACTTATGTGTGCATAAACACATGTTATTATATGATAAGTTTAAAATATCAAATGTAGCATTAAATGTTGAAAAATAGCATGATATGCTAAAGTATATGTGTATAATTATATGAAAAATGGGTATGGAGGACGGAGGAGTTCCGTAAGAGATAGTGACAATTTAAGTCCACACCAAAAGTCAGTATTGCACGAAGTAGGCGACAATGTTACCAAAACCAGATAAGTCACGATGATAGTTTAAAAAGCCATCAAAATCGGGCAACCGGGATGGTAAGTTATTGTAGTAAAAGTCATTGTCATAGATGACAGAAGAACGTCCATCTTCACCGGAAAATCTGGGATGGTTAGTTTTTTATATGTGTTTTGGTGTGTCGAGTAGTGCTCGAGGGCGGATAGGATGGACGGGTGGGAAATTTGCATTTGCATTGCATCATACATAAACTGTAAATACATTGATTTACTATATGTTCCATATGTTGTGCTTAACTCACTATTATTTCTATGTTTTTCTATTTGTGCAATTATATATAATGATATATAAGTTGGTCTCACACTGAGCCATTGTAACCTTATTTCTTCTTTTTCCTCTATCTCTCAGGTAACGTAGAAAATTAGGACTTGGTATGGCATCAAAGGACTCTCGGATTAGCAGCTTGTTTTATTATTTAAATTTTTTTCGTTTATCATTTATTTTCGAGATTGTAATTATTAATTTCTTGCTTTTATATCTTAAGTTTGGGATTGATTAGTTTATTTATTTTAAAGCATAACACTTAGTTAATACTCTGATATTTGCATGTTTTTCGGTTTAGAAAATCATTACTTCAAATGTTTTCCGTTGCTTTGTAAGATACTTAAAGTTTTGATAAAGTATTTTCTTGAATACCTAAAAAAAATCGTTTTCTTAAAAGACTTCACATTAATAACGTTGTAATCAATTTATTAAGTAAAGCCGATTTAAACTAATGAACATATTTCTTAAAAAAAAAAAGTGTTTTCCATACTAAATCAACGCTTCAAAAAGAATGTCTTTACAGGATCACCTCGGTGATCGAATGTAACGCCTTCAACTTAGCTAAAACTCCTAAATCAGGTCGGCTTAGTTGGGGGTGTTACATTTTTTCTGATTTTAATCCTATAATGGAAATATGGTTGAAATTCTTTTAAATGTATTTTTACGAAATGTGAAAGTTGTGTATAAGTTTCATAAAATATTTTCCCCTACGGCACCATATAACACCAGCCTGGGAAAATTTATTTTCTTTCATAATTTTTCCTAAAATGACAGCAACCTGAAAAACTTAAAGTAAGAATAAAAAACAACATTATTCCAAATAAATTCAATTTTAATCTAATTAGCTCTAAAATGTTTATTAAGTGTGTAAAATATGCAATAATTTCCTTTATATTTTAAGCATTAAGCAAATAAATCAAACTAGGAAATAAAAAGGAAATAGCAATGATTATCCCATAAAATGGTTCATCGAATCCAAACTTCCCAATAGAATGAATTTGTAGAAAAAGCAATCCTTGTAGGGCCGAAATATATAACACAAACTTCCCAAAAGTCATAACAAAACATGTTTCATTCCTTGGATGAATATGAATACAATCCAATCTAACAAGGATTTTCCATTAGCCCTTTGTCACTTTCGGGAAACATATTAATCATAAGTAAAGAAAATCTTAACATGTGTGAAAAAATAAATACTTAACTAAATTAATAGGAAAAAGTTTGCATAAGGTTGAAAATAAAAATAAAAGGACTAGAAATATAATTAAATTATTATGAAGGGACTAAATCCGTCAAAAGGACCTTCCATAAAATTTGATTTAATTTTAATGGCTTAAATGATAAAACATTTTACTTGTCCGAAATTTTAATGGTTGAACCAATTAATCCATCAGTTCTCAATTTATTCATTTTGATTGGTTCAACTATTAGATAAAAAAAATAGTTAAATTTTTTTTAAAAAAAATTATCAAACCGCTTTAACTTGTTCAATTACAGGTTTTGTCTTAGTTTTAGATTTTTATTAGTTTCGCACGATTTTAGATTCGATTAGTTCAACTCTTTTGTTTAAATTAATATATCGTTCTAATCATGTTCTAATAACACTAATTACATTATTAAATCTTGACGAAATCTAAATTCAGAGATCAAAATCAACATCTGATCCCATTTTGATGTATTGTATCTAACCATTATCCCTTTGATTTTCTAACAAAATTTTTTCTAACAAAATTTGGTCCCACTTTAAAATTTTAAAATTTAAAACAAAGACTTTGAAGAGAGATATATAACCCCACTAAATAAAAGCAGAGAAAGAAAAACATGTTGTCAAGATAATCTCTAATCACTTGAATTAGAAGTCCAATATTATATTTACAGACCACATACCTGTTGACAAAAATAAGAATATTGAAGATTAAAATACTAAACGATGGGAATATTAATATAAAATTCCACTATCTTCAATCTCATAAACCATCCACTACAACATTTTTGGATTTTCATAACGTTTACGTGGCATTGTTTCACTTAAGAAAGCTGTCAAGTATGGGGCATCATGCTCCATTTCAAAACATATTTAAAATTTGAAGTTTGGATTTCTTTTCATTAAATTTTGTAGAGTATCTAAATTATAACAATGAAATGCATATAAAATTAGTTGCAATTCAACCGATTGAGTTTTAGCTTAATTGGTATAGGTATGTTTCCAATACAGGAAGATATGGGTTTGAATGTGTTGAAGCGCATTATCCTCCTACTTATGAGTTGGGAAGGAGATATGAGTAGTTCTAGGTATCGTATTAAAAAGAGCATATATGATCAGAACCTATAATTTTACACTATTATAAAATGCTTTAAAAGTGACAAACAAAACCCGTCACAAGATGCTATACATTCGTCACTATTGAAAATTAGTAACAGAGTTTGTGACGGATTTTTGTTGATGATACCCCACACTAATAAGGTTTGTCACAAATTTTACATATTCTGTCACTAAATTTGTGCGAAATTTTTTTCATTTCTATCACAACTAATTGTTAAATTGGGCGGCTACTTGTCACAATATAAATAGTCACTAACATTTTATTTTCGCAAATAAATTCTATCACAATTTAATTTCGGTCCTAAAATTATGTCAAAAATTTTTGTTACTATTGTCATAATTAAATTTTTCCAGTATATTAATTTGACAAAAATTGCGTCACAGATTTTTTCTCGTATAAGTTCTCTTTCCTTTTCCATTATAGATTCTTTCTTAATCAGTCACAATGTTTATAAATATATCACTAGAATAACCATACTATATTATCTCATTGCCCCCACAAATTTTAAATTTCATCTCATCCTATCACAAATCAATCCACTACAAATAACAATCAAATACCAACTACAACCACAACCAAATATCAAACATAACCAATCAAATTTTATCATAAACTAATATATTGAACTATATAACTATTAATTTATAAAACAAAGATCATCAAGTACTAAAATATGCTTAGTAATTCTAACCATCAAATTTGTAGTACATAATTCATATGTTAAATATAATATGCAAAATAGTCCTAAGTGATTATAAATAGTACTTATAACATAAATACCAATTAATATAAGCATTAAAAAGTTTGATAATGTTCAATAAAATGTACTCCTAAATCAAGCATCACCATTGGCATCTCGGTTGAGTTTATCCTCAAGACCTACTAATATAAGAGGCCCAACCCAATTCAAGGTCTATGATAGAGATAGACTTAGTTTCTCTCAAGGTCCAATCACGAGATCCAAATCAAAGAAGTTGAAGTCAAAACTCAACTTATTCATTCAAGACTTTATCATAAAGAAATTTTAAGAAGAAAAGTTGAATATTCAAGATGATGGGCTTTGGAGTTCAATGCGGAATGAGGATTAATTGGACGAGTCCAAGTTCATTCATTAACTTAAAATCTCAATCCATGATGACAAGCCCATGTGGAAGATGTTAACAAACTCAGGCGTTACACTTCAAGGAGCCCAATCAAGCCTCATGCCTAGCATGTGTTATAATTAGTTGACTTGTAGTGCATTAAAAGGGATCCAAGCATTTCTGGGTCAATATGTCCTAATGTCAATCGAAGATCTATCGCTTAGATTCGCAATGCACTTTGATCACTTGATTTTGAGTCCGGGAGATCAAGTTATGACCATTTTAGTAAAGACTGCACAAGCATAATTTCTGGACAAGATTATTACAGGAAATTATGAGTTTCGGGCTTTAATTCTAGTTTATATCATATTGGGCTTGATTTTTAAGTTTAATTTCTATTATATATGAGCCCAATGTTGTATTTATTATGTTTTATTGTAACCTCCCTCGTCTGACCCAATCGCCGGGATCAAGCTGTCAGATGCTACATTCGTTGGTGAAGCTACTACAGATAACTCTACATCATACAGTCATACACATTGCAATTAAGTACAATTTCACATTCATACTATGCAATATATTCATTTTTGGGTCCCACAAGAGTTTACGAAAGCTCTTTTGCTAACCCGAGGTTAAATTAAGACCTATTTGTAAAGTTTTTAGAACCTCGGGTTGACGTCGTGACTTCATAATTCCCTCATCGCGACTATGTAACTTAGTGAGTCACATCGCGATGTCAAACACCTCCACATCGCAACACTACTCACTATCAGACTAAGTTGCGACGTCGAGGATTCATGGTCGTGACGTTGCCTCTATTTTTGTCAAGTTAACACATTTGGTACCTATTCACATGTTTCCAATCACATACTTTCATTTTCCAATTCACCTATACTAAAACCTAGCAAAACATACCAAAACAAGCTTGTAACAATTTGAATTCAACCATTTAACATAACATACAATCTATGTCATTTATTCAATTTCAATTACACCATTTACTTACTTAACTATGTCAACTTTTCTTATCTTAGATCATTTATACCATTTCCAATCATACATCAACTTAACTATCTTATTTACTTCATTTTGTAATCTTTCACATGCCAAAACATATAAGTATATATCATCACTCATACTAGCAAGAAACATGATCAATACTATACATTTCCCAAGTCATAAGGAAATCATATTACTCAAGATTAACCATACTGCAATTTCCATATACCCAACTATCCGAAAATGAGCATTAACACACTAAGGTGCCCCTATATACATGCCACATTTAGACACAAAGAGTGCAATTCTACCATCTTTTGATAGTGTGTGCTTCACACTGATCCGACTCGATAAGTTTCGCAAAATAACAATCTACAAAGAAAGGAAACAATTAGAGTAAACCTTGAGAATACATAATAAGTATAAATTTTATAAAAATAATAAAAATGATATTTTCAATCATGGGCAGCTCACTTTATCTGTTTTCTTTTAATAAATTTGCTTATTTAATTAATATAATTTGAAACGCCAATTTATTGTTATAGTCGGTCCACATGTCAAAGTGCATGTGTGAATAAAATTAAATGAACCGAGTGTTTCATGTGAAGCAAACTGAACTACTAGTTGGTCCACATGTCAAGTACCATCCATAGTTTTGCGTAAAGCAATTTGAGAGATAAGTTTTAGGGCATTGAGTAAAATCTAAGCTAAATGAACCATTCAATTTTTATTTGGTTATTTAGAATAAAATAAAATATTGTTGTTGATTTATTTAATGAATTCAACTTGAATATAGAAATATAGGTTTAATTCATTAATATTTCTAAATTAATTAATTTATGAATAGCTTGAAACTTATTTAATAATTTGTCTAAATCTAATTAAAAACTTGTTTGTTGTTGGACTATAATGAATTAGTAATACTTTTATTTTTACTTTCATAATATAATAATAATGTTTATGTTTAGTTATATTTAAAACTAAAAATATATGTTTCGATTTGAATAGAATGTTGATTAAACCTCTTATCGACATTTTGTTTAGTACGAGTTTGAACCATATTATCTCATCCCCTATCTCAAATCTTGTATAAAAAAACTAAAAAAATATATTTGTTTGTTATTTATATTTATTGTCCTTAAATAAATTTTAATTATTCAAATATATGTTTGATTATATATTCATAAATATGTTTACTTAATTTTTACAAATAAATTTATTAAATTTACATGAAAAAATCAAAATAACTTCAAAGTAAATTTAAAATATCTAACATTTAGATCGTTAAAGATATATTACAAATACAATAATTTGGATCGATATAATAGAGACATGAGATCAATAAAAATTTACATGTGTCACAAATAAAATATTAATAAATTCAACAATCAAATTGTTAAAATATTTATCATACAAAAAGTTTAAAAAGTGTGTAAAACTAATTTAATTTTATAGTTATGTAAGTGAATCCTCCCATATATATTATATATATTACGTAATAACACATTTCTCGTTAAATAGGTGTGTAGAAAAGTTGATTTCCAGAATAATTATTTTTTGGGTGCTTCAACACTCAAAATGTGTGAAGTTTCTTATTGGTGTAGAATAGCAATTGCAAAATTCATTATCCAATCATTTGTTGACGATAAAGTCATATTAATAGAATCTCGATATCCATAGGTGTTGAGATCCTTCTGAATGCTTTCTAGGATTCCCTTTAGGAATAGTATACTTTGCTATTTGATCCTTTGTGTGTTTAATTTATTCCATTTTGTGTCAAGTTACTTGATATTCTTCCTCTTTCCTATAAATTTTGCTGATTCAGAAACTCGACATTTACATGTGTTAAGGTTCTATTACTTTATGGTGAATTACAAGAAAAGGGCAAAGCCTTGACAACAACTCGAATAGTGGGACAATACATAAAATTCAATATAAAATAGATTATTTTAATTGCAATTAAAATACACATAGGTAATCATTAAATACAAATATATTTATTTGTTTAATAAATAACTGGTGACCCATAATGATAAAAAATCTTACTATATTGTAATTAAAGATACCCTGACAAAGTGGGACAATACAGCATATTTAAAGAAAATAAATAAAATGGAGTTAAATGCCCAAATAGATCCGTCGACTAAAGCCAGATTATTCATTAATTTCTTGTCTCAGCCTAGGTGATTTATAATTATTATTATTTTTATTAGTTTTATATAAAAATAAAAATATTAGTATAATTTGTATTTATTTTTAAAAAATAAATTTTTAATTAAATTGACACCAACACGTAAATATAGTATATGAAATAATTAAATTGGGTGTTTGACATGTATAAATTGGAGCAAAGCATCCAAGGGTATCCCAACGTTATCATTTGTTTTCACCTGCCCAAATTCCAACATGGATGCCCCAGTTACTCCAGTCGCCATTGACAATGACCATCAAAATCCCAGCAAGCTCCTCCCTTCTCAGAAAAACACCTCCAAAGGTGGTTGGAACGCCGCCATTTTTGTCATCTGTAAACCCATCCCCATCTCTCTTTTCAATTTTGGGTTTCTTCTCTTGAATGTATTTTAACCCCTTTTGATGATGCAGTTGTTGAGATGGCAGAGCGTTTTGCTTTCTATGGTTTGGCCGGCAACCTCATCACTTATCTCACCAACAACCTCGGTCAGCCGGTGGCCGCCGCCGCTAAGAACGTCAATACTTGGGTTGGCGTTTCCGCCATCTTCCCTTTACTCGGAGCTTTCGTCGCCGATTCATATCTCGGCCGCTTCAAGACCATCCTTGCTTCCTCTTCCATCTACTTCCTGGTAAATTAAAAGACGTTACTGATGAAACCCAGACTTTATATCGCATATTTTAGTTGCTTGCTTAAATTAATAATATTGAAATGATTACAGGGAATGGTGTTATTGAGTTTATCAGTCTCAGTAATTCCTACGCATTCTCGAAAACCGGTGTTTTTCACAGCACTTTACATATTAGCCATAGGTGAAGGTGGCCATAAACCGTGCGTTCAAACCTTCGCCGCCGATCAGTTCGACGAAACCAACCCAGAAGAGAAGGCAGCTAAAAGCTCATTTTTCAACTGGTGGTATCTAGGGATCGTAACCGGTGCCTCCGTCGCCATTGTCGTCGTCATCTACCTCCAGGTAAAATAAAAACGTTTCCACTAATTATGACTCAAAAGTCAAAAATTGTGCGGGGAACTAGCGTTACTTTCCTTTTCATTTAGAAAATATATATAAAGTGATGGGAATTGACGTGTAGGATAATGTTAGTTGGGCGGCGGGGTTTGGAGTGTTAGCAGGGTCGTTGGCGGTGGCATTGGCGTTGTTTCTAATAGGAATGAAGAAGTATAGAAAGCAGCGCCCGACGGGAAGTCCGTTCACCAGGGTGGCTCAGGTCTTCGTCGCGGCGGCTAGGAAGTGGCGGTTGACTGAGTCGCACGGTAGCAGGGGCATATGTTGTGAGGATGATAGGGTCCGAGGTCAAACCATGGGCCCCAAATTGGTCCGTTCAAATCAATTTAGGTAACTCCCGCATACTTCGAAAGAAAAGTGTTTTTTTTTTTAAATCATACAATTTTTGGCATTTTTATGGTAAATATGTGAAGAAAATCAAATTTTAATAAGTAACCCAATTATTTTATTTTATAAAACACCATTTAATCACAGAAGTACAAAATTGTACCTTCTTGATTTTGAGTCTACTAAGGGTATGGATTATTTTGATTGATTGAATTTATTTTAATATCAATTGATTTTTTAAATTCAATTCACTAATTTTTTAAAATTTTGTTTTGAACCCTCAAATTAATTTAGAGGAAAAATTAGATAAATTACAAATTAAAATTTTTGGAGTAAATGATAAATGAAAATGAGATAAAAAATACGATGTGATTATTTTTGAAAAGTTAATGATCAAATTTAGCTAAAAGAATAAAAATCAAATTGACAAAAGATATAAGTATTGACAACGATGGTGATGAGATTAGATATTGTAATGTGAGATTAAAAATTTTAAACACACCACACTAAATATAAACATCCATTCAAAAGAACCCTAAGTCTTGAAGCGGGACATAAGGATTTAATAATCAAAGGGTTTGGAATGTGTACTTTTATTTATTAATATAATTTACTTACAAGCCTTATCAAATAAGCCACTTACAGATAATTTAATATATTAAATAATGTAATATCTAATAAAGCAAGGAATTAAAAGTTGATTTTATTAAGTTAATTAATTAATAAAGGCAAAGGAATCTATGTATAATTATATCAATGAGATAAAATCACCACTTTCATTTAAATAATATAAAATATATTTCTTTAGGTTTACCCTTTTTTTATTAGTTAATAATTTTCCAGCCAATTTCAAGACTTGATTGATGTTCACACAATTAGAATAAGATCCTATTCTATTGCTAAATTAATTCCATCTCATCTGTTTATACAGAGTTTTTTTAACTATTAAATTGAAAGGATTTGCATCAACATGAACAATGCAATAACTTAATCAATTGGAATTAAATTAGTACATAATCTAAAATATTTTTTTACCTATAAACACCTTTCAAATAATTTATTTAATGAAACTGTGATTTCACGTCATCCTTATCTATTTTTAATAAGAAAATGGCAAATTGGATTTTTTTCTCCTGATTTTCAACTTTTTCCTCATCAAAAAATTCAAATCCAACTAAAAATACTAAAAATCAAGAGAAAAAATTTGATTTATCATTTTCCTATTGTAAATGGATAAGGATGACGTGAATCACAGCTTTATACAATCCTTCTCTTCATTTAAAAAAATAAAATATTCAAATTATCATGTGTATCTTTTATTCAATACTATTCAAAATAATATAAAATATTATACTAATAAGATTAAAACTTTAAAAATAATTAAAACCACTATTTATTTTTATCAAACAACATGATTGTATTCCGTACTTATATTTACTAATTTACCAAATAATTTTCTAATATAAATTCAGCACTTATAAAATTTAACACAAAAATTTAGTATTTAATTTTTCTACACTTAAAATTTTAATTTATCAAATACAGAATTACACTGTAAAAGGATAAACTAATGTTTACTATTTATATATTTTCATTCAATTAATAGCGAAAAGATCATTAAAATGAATTTTATTATTATTTTCATTTAGAATTTAATTATATTTCAATTTAAGAAAATGATGATTACTAATATTAGATTGGAAATGCAGATTTTTAGACAAGGCAATGATGATTGACAATGATGATGCGATGAGGAAATCCAGGAATCCATGGAAGCTTTGTTCATTGAACCAAGTGGAAGAAGTTAAGCTTCTACTTCGACTCATCCCCATTTGGGTTAGTTGCTTAATGTTTTGTGCAGTGATAACTCAATTACACACATTTTTCACCAAGCAAGGCAGCACAATGTCCAGATCCCTCGGCCCCAATTTCCAAGTCCCTCCCGCGGCACTCCAAAGCCTAGTAGGCCTCACCATCCTCATCGCGGTCCCGGTTTATGATTGTGTTTTCGTCCCTATAGCCCGAAAGCTAACCAAAAACCCCACAGGAATAACTATGCTACAAAGAATCGGTATCGGTTTATTTGTATCCATACTTAACATGGTCGTTGCAGGCATTGTCGAGACTGCTAGAGTGAACACCGCTAGAAAACACGGCCTAATTGACACCCCGAAAGCAGTGATCCCCATGAGCATATGGTGGTTACTTCCGCAATATGTACTCACTGGGATCGGAGACGTGTTCACCATCATCGGATTACAAGAACTGTTCTACGATCAAATGCCGGAAGAAATGAGAAGCATTGGAGCAGCAGCTTATATAAGTATAGTGGGAATTGGGAGCTTTGTAAACACTGGAATCATCTCAGTGGTTCAAATGATCAGTTCAAAGCATGGAAAGGAATGGTTGGGAGATAATCTGAACCGTTCAAATCTTAATTACTTCTATTGGGTATTGGCAGGGCTGAGTGCTATTAATCTATGTGTCTATATGTGGATTTCTAGTGCCTTTGAGTACAAAAAGGTTGAAGGATATGATGAAATAAGTGAAGGAAAAGAGTTGGAAATGGAAGGGTATTCGGATGTTAGAGTATAAATTACATGATATCCAGATATACAATATATGCAAATACTCACTAGTTTACATCTTAGATATACCAACTAGGAATTGGAAGTAAGAATCTCAAATTAAAGTTTAAATGCAAAACTAATTAGGGCTTTTTTCTTTTCTTTTTTTTAATACTTTTAGGTCCTTTAATTTTAAGTGAAATAGATGAAGAATTATGCATGTAATTTCTCATTTTTTATGTACTAGTTGTATAAAGTAAACATAGATATGTTAAATTCATGAATATCAAACCTATCATCCTGTTGTTTGTGTTTAAAAGTATCTTGTTGTGTTTATTAATTGATTTAAGATGTATTAAACCTTAATTATTTCCTTGAACCTGTTTAAAAGTATCATCATGTTGGTATGTTTGAGATTGTCGATCATTAAGGATAATTCGTGGAAAATGTATTTTACAAAATTCAGTAAGCACTTCTATTTCACAAATGAACAAGGAGCAAGAATAACAAAATATCACTTAGCTAAAAGAGGGATGAATGTCGATTGGGAAAGAAGGAAGAATGATAGTTGATTTCTTTTTGTCTGTTTTGACAACTTGGCAATGCATGGTATTTATAAGTGCCATGTACTCCTAAATTTAGAATATCTCTATTTTGTCGTTGAAATTTTTATTTTTTATAATGACTATTGTTAATTGACGATCATAAGGCTTAGACATTGAAGGTGTTGGTTTTGTGCCCAATGGAATATTTGCTAACAAGTTTTTTAACCACTCAGTCTCATTACCAATCAATTTTAAAGTAATAAATTCTGACTCCATGATAAATTTTACTATAACAATTTCTTTGGTTGATTTTCAAGTAATTGTACCACTTCGAGGGTGAATCCATAACCAATAATAAATTTTATCTCATTTAAATATGAAATCTAGTTAACATCACTATGCCATCTTAGCAGCCCACATCTTTCAAGTATAATTATACCAGCCAATGCTCATGATTTGGGTTGTGTATAATGCCCAATCCACATACAACATATGCTATTTTAGGTTGACTAAGATTCATTAAATGGATTAGAATTCTAATAATATGTACATACTTAGATTGAGATAACTTTTATATTTCTACAATTTAATTTTAACATCATAAGGAGTACTCACTAGTTTGATATCAAAGTATCCAAACTTTTTTAGAAATTTCTCAATATAATGTTCTTGTGACAGCATTATGCTATCCCGTTTATTTATGATTTTAGCACCCAATATGGCATTTGCTTCACCCATATCTTTCAAGTCAAATTTAAGAGCAAGGAAACTTTTTCTCAAGTACTAACTCATAACTAGTACAAAAATAAGCATATTATCAATATACAAGCAAATGACCACACAATATCCATCAACAAGTTTTGTATATACATTTATCTACTTCAACAAAATTATTTACTAATATTTGATCGAATTTCTCGTATCACTGTTTAGGTGTTTGTTTTAAACCATACAAGGATTTGAGAAATTTACACACTTTGGTTTATTGGCCTAAAATGAGACAACCTTTATATTATTCCATATAAATTTCTTTAAAATAAAAATAAAAAATAATTAAATAACTAAATTAAAGTATAGTTAATTAAATATGTATTGCAATATTAAAATAAAATGTAATTAACTAGATAAAAGTGATCAAATAAAGAAAAGTCAAACATTATTTTAAATAAAATCAAATGTGCTTCACTAGAAACAAGTATATAATATAATTTTTTAATTCTCAATTATACCTATAATTAATCTATAATTGCTTAGCAATATCTTCTCTAGCTTGAGCCATTTCAATTGTTTGTGACATATCAAACGTAATATGTTCATCGTAACCTGAAAAACTTGCTTCTGTGTCATCGAATTCTTGCATGTTTTCTCTTTCACCCTCTTCAAACAATTCATCTTTTTTAGCTTCCAAGAATTTATGCACGGTACAACATGCTTTCGGCTTTCGGTATATAACATTGTTTTCTATGACAATTGGACATATCTCTCAATATGGTAAATCTTTTTTTTCAAAACTCCAATACTTCGTTCAATCACATTTTCAATAGAAGATTGCCTTATATTAAATAATTCTTCCTTTCCTCTTGGTTAATGCCTACTTATAAAGTCACATTGCATGATATATTTGCCTACAATACTGAAGAAAGTAGTTAGTCAAATTGGTTGTCTAAACATGTGTTCAGACATGAAATAAAATAGTCAACGAAACAAAAATGAAAAATAGAAAAAGTAAGGAGATATTTGCACACAATCATTTGTTAACACAATTCGGAAGCAATCCTACTCTATGAAGCCTCGCTCAGTGAATGATTTTATTCCACAATTGATCCAACCATCTATTGGCTAAACCCAATCTACTATTACACAAATAAGTAATTGCAACCCTAATAGCCAATCTAGCTTGTTACAACTACTCACCCAAAACTTCACTTACAAATGTTCAATCTTTCACAAAGAATTCCTACTAATCGAAATCAAAATAGCACTTCCTTAATCGATGCATCTTTACATGCGTATTGATTACCTCTAAATAGGTATGGCAGACTATTCAATCAACATAATCCAAGATAAAATCTTCTTCTATAATAAAATCATCAGAATAAATTACCTCCAATCTTATCAAAAAAAAAAAGAAGTTTAATCTCCTTAAAGTCAACCCATAAATTTGCCATAATAATGATAAAGGATAAGCCTAAGCTTTATCCATAAAGCCGAGTCGATCTCACGCTCTTCAAGAACTCCAACTTTGATTATGACTATAAGGCATAATAAAATTAGCCTTAAAAGTCTATTTCCTTATAAAAACATCACACATGAAAAATGCCAAGTCAAATAAGCTAACAAATAAAACACTTGGACTGTCCCAACATCGTAACTAATCAGGTGACTGATTAGCCGCCGAGTTGTTAGTGCTGGACAGCCTTTGTCCTAACAAATAAAAATAAGTAAAGAAAAGAAAACTTAAGACCAATCTAGACTATCCACTCAATCCTTTCGCATCACATCTGGCATTGCAACAAAGATTTGTCTCCATTCTGCAGATATGAATTTTTCAACTGCTTTATTATAAGAATGTGAAGAAACATACTCCACTTTTTTCCAAAAGGTCCACGCATATTCCTATAGAATAAGGGTCGAAAACAATACTAATTATAGACGCTTTGTTTTACCAGTTTCTTCTTTTGCACTCAATATGGATACCCACTTATCCAAGAATGCTTTCATTTTATCCATCTTATCACCCTAGATCACGATCTTCGGAAATTGAATCGATACCGTGTTTTTTTCTTTTACCTTTTTCAAACCCTTCACTATCTGAACTATTGCCGCCGAAGTCAATATGGATAGAACCAAAAAAAGCATCTGTCTTCATTAGAAGATAGTGGATATATATTTAGTGGATAATTGTTGAAGCTTTCTAATTCTAGTCTCCATAACCTTGTTTCTTGAACTTTTTGCAGTCTATTTTTTTTAAGAAATCAGGGCTAAGAGCAAGTGCCACAGATGATGTTTAAGAACACTCAACTTTGCTATTGATGGCATGACATACTTCTCTAAATTTGTCTACTTTGCCTATCCCTATTCTTTCACAAGGCATTCATGCAAAGAAAAGAGTGAGTTTTACTAAGATAGTGACAGCTCTTGAACTTAATCAAAACCAAATTCTAGTGCTTGCATTCTTATGAATCTCTTTGGTAACCAAAAATCAAACAATCAAAGCAAATATTGTGGAAAAATAATCCCATGTTTATAGAATCAGATTTATATATATAATTAGATTAATTATTTACCAAGATAGTGGCGCCGCTTGAATGATGAACTTAATTATAATCGAATTGTATTTTTAAAGATGAAAATAAATAAATAAAAAGATTTAAAGGTTATAAAATAAAATTAAAATTAAAAAATTTAAACCAAAATAAATTTAAAGCATAAAATGAAACTTCAAAATATTCTTTATTTTCAACATTTTCATTTTTCCAAATCAGTTTTCTAATTCTCTAATTTTTTCACATATTTTTATTTTCCTTTTCCAAAAATCATTTTCAGAAATTTTCCAGGAAAATCGAAACTAAAATTATTTTCTGAAACCAGACCGACTCTAAGTTCTTGAGATTTAGAAAAGTTTTTTAAATTTCTTTTTAGTGAAAAATACTTAAAATTAAGAAGAAAAATAAAAAGACCAAACCTTTCACCAGACCCCTCAAGTTTACTCAATTATTGTAGAGACTTATTTTGAAAAAGGGCTTAGTATTGAAGCTAGCAGCCCAAACATAAACCTTAAATATTTGTGTATATAATAGTCCAAGTTTGCAATCCAAAATGTAAGCCTAAAGATAAAATTGATATGAAAGCAATAATAATCATTAGGGTAAACTACATTGACAATTACTCAACTTTGACTAAAATAATAAAACAGCCATTAAATTTTGAAAAGTTACAACTTAATCACTAAACTTTAGAAAAATGATAAATTAGTCACCCACTAACGTTTTCTATTACAGGCCTAATGGAACAGGTGACGTGACTAGTTAACTTGCCACGTTGGACATGAGGAGCCGAATGGTCTCAATTTTAGGGGGAAAAATAAATAAATAAAAATACAAAGAAAGATTTTTTAAAGGAAGTTGGAAACTTGAAATATGATATTGTAGTTGAAATAGAGATTTTGTTTAGGAGAGAATTTTGAATTTGAAATCCAATGAACCAATTGTCATTGGTAATACAATTATACATACAAGAAAAAGTGAATATGAACAAGCCTATTATTGACCAACAAATCTCAAGTAAAACCCTTTTTTTCCCTTCCCATACTTACATAGAAAGCCCCAAAACAACTCATAGTAAAATCAATAGCACATATCAGAGCAACAATACTTTAATTAAAAGAGTCAATCAAAACAGATGATAAGATAATTTAAAAAGGGAATCATATTAGCAAACCATATGATAAAAAAAAAGAGGCTTCTATCTTGGTTGGTCAAAACCAAAACCCCCCATAAAATGAACAAAAAAGAATAAGAAAACAATAGAGAAAAAAAAAATAAAAGGTGAGCAATGGGATACACCAAACTAAAGCATATTCCATTTAGCTATTAAGGTTTGGAACTAAAGAGGGAACGAGAAAAGGAGGGGAAACGGATCCTAAGTCAGCAACTACTAAAAACACCCCAAAAAACCAATTGAAAAGGAAACTTGAAATCTCATATATGAGAATATGACAGTTAAAATATTAAAAATATAGGATTCAGGCTTAGATTTAGAGCTTTAGAAGTTAATTTTGAAAAATCTAAGTTGACTTTAGGGTTTACAAGTTAAAAAGGAATGTTGTCAAATTTGGGAAGTTTCTAAGCTTATTGATAGCCATGAATAGTGGTTGCCGCCACGAACTACTAAAGCTACAGTGACAGAATCACGATCGACATCTCTATTTTTTTCTCTTCTCCTTCTTCTATTGCCTAGCCCAGTTAGGGTTCTTAAATTGGGGCCATTTACACCGTGGAATGATAGGTCAACTTTTCATTACAGACGTAACGAAAAATGGTTACTAATGACTAGTTTATTATTTTTCTAAAGTTTAGGGATTGAGTTGTAACTTTTCAAAGTTTAATTACTTTTTTATTATTTTAATCAAAATTGAGTGAACATTAGTGTAATTTACCCTAATTATTACATAGTTCCAAGCTTTGGTAAAACTTAAGAAGATAATCCTAAGATGATGACTAAGGTAAAAGCAGGCAAAATGGAAATGTTTTCATTAGAAATAGAGAAGAAAATTTTACATAAAAATCAAGCTTTTTTCTCCTTGGTTGATGATAAAGGAGAAAGCAAGAATCTAAAAACCCAAGCAGCCAAAGTTGCCCCAATCAAAGGACCATCCAATAAACATAATAAAGCTCCCAAGAGGTATACCAATTGTTAACATATGCCCATCCAAAAGCATTTACAGGATCCATGGAGGGTCCTGTGTAATTAGCCCCTCTCCCAACAAATCCCACTGTTGATATCGCCATCAACAATAGCTTAAGCAAAGGGTTGTTAGGACCACTTACCAAAATCACCAATAGAGCTAGACATAGCCCAAATGTCAACAACCTTTCAATTAAAAACCCTGTCTACATATCTACTTTCAAAGGTCCTTTAATGGTTTCTTTATATTCCCTTGGAAGAACCCCCAAAATCGTCTTCACGCCCACCACTCCACCGGTGGCTTGCAAGGAAAAACGCACTACCATGGAAAGGGTAGACCAGTCTTTCTTGAGGCCAACGGCGTAGCAAGAGAGGAAGTCAGTGGGATTGAAGGTGGCGCTACCTAGAGCATTGTCGATGATGGTGAAGATAAACATCATAAGGCTGACCAAGAGGGTGGTGATGAAGAAAGCAGCCAAAGGGAAGGGTCGAAGGCTGAGGAAAGCTATAATTTCGAGGGTTAGAATCCTAAAAAAAGGATGCTGAAAACCCACATGGATGTTAAAGGCGCGTCCTCTATGGCTGACTTGATGACTCCCATCTTTAAACAGCTACACTTCTTCTAGGGTTTAGGGGGGCTTTCCTTTTTAATGCTAAAAAATGCATAACAAATAAATACCAAGATACCAACTACTGATCTTTGGCTTTATACGATGTAGTAGTAACTTCATGTGCTTCTTACGAGCTAATTTTTTTTAGCGAAGTTACTGGTCAAATTATCAATAAAATAATTAATGGGAATATATTTTAAAATGTTTTATAAACTCTGATTACTTACTAGTCAACCATTACTAGTTCAAATTACTCTGAAATTTTTTTTTTATGAGAAGAAGGTTAAAACTACAACTAAACTAGGCAAGGCCAAGCCATGCCAAATTTATCATCGTGCAGCAATCGTGGAACTTCATCCAGTAGTTGCATGAAAATATACCTACCTAAAGGCCTTAAAAATGCCATTGACGCCAATCTACCAGCTACCTTATTGTCTTCTCTGAAAACATGTGTAATATAAGCTATCCAAGATAGTTGAAGTAACCCCTTGATAGCTCTTAGTATTGCTGAACGATAGTGCTCAGTTGAAAAGGTTTGAATCAATTGGATGGCTGCAACACTATCCATCTCAAGAGCCACCTATTTCAAGCCTAAATTCCAAGCTACTTGGAGGCCTTCAAATGCACCCTAAAGCCCAGCACTAATAACAGAGCAATATCCAATATTTTTAGAAAAACTAGCTACCCAATTACCATGTTGGTCACGGACTAAGCCCCTTGTTATAGTGTTCCCAATCTCAATACAAATGACACCATCCATATTAACCTTGTGTCATCCTTCCCGCATGTGCATTCCAACTAATGAGTCTGCATGTTTGAGCTTGTCTATGCATCAAATGACTTACCATTCCATGCTTCGAATGAAGAAACATGTCTCTCATCCGGTAGCTTTTCTCCAACATACTTTCCCATTCAATAAAGTCTATATTAAAAACATAATTATTCCTCCTAATCCAAAGGTGTCAACAAATGAAACCAAATAGAGTCTTCCATTCATTAGGGTCACATGCAAAATAAACAGTAATCAAAATGTTGACCTCGAACCATGCTTCCAAATTGATGGTGAAAAATTCATGATTCTTATTTGGCTTTACCACCAACACCTATGTCGACACAACTGGAGTACATTACCGCTATACATGATTTATACTTTCTATCGAATCACCACAAACCTTGCAACTCGTATCAGTAGTAAGGTGCTTTCTCAATCGACATTCATTAGTAAGGACTTTGTTCATATATGCTAACCAAAGGAAGATACATACCTTGTGAGGTATAGGAAAGTGTCAAATATGATGCCAAATTATGTCCCTATTAACCAAATTCGGGCCATAAATAGTAGAGTAAGATGAGCAAATAGTAAATACACACTTATTATCATATCCCCATCCAACAAAATCATCCACATCATGATCAGACGAAAGCTTATAGGTAGAAATACTCTTGATTACTGGAAGCGACAACACCAACGTAAACACATCCCAATTCTCCTCCCCACTGGGAGGTACCATATCCTTAACAGGAACATGTTCATAAGGAATGTATAGGGGTTAGGTGCAAACATTAATAAAAGGACCCCATTCCTTAACCCAATTACCTTTCTAAAAGTCTACATTC
Organism: Gossypium arboreum; assembly: GCF_025698485.1. Classification (NCBI taxonomy): domain Eukaryota; kingdom Viridiplantae; phylum Streptophyta; class Magnoliopsida; order Malvales; family Malvaceae; genus Gossypium; species Gossypium arboreum. The sequence continues at coordinate 2,225,855 of NC_069073.1, read as the reverse complement.
ATGCCTTTCCTTACATTCTAGATAACACCATAAAAAATCTTACTCCAAATACCACAAATTCCATTCCATATCCGTGACGCATTACCCACATGTAAGGATGTAGGTAGATTTCCCCTCCACTTATATTTGGTTCTAAGAACCTAAACCCATAACTAATTAGATTTCTTAATAAGATTAAAACCAATCTTTCATGAGGAAAGCATCATTTTGACAGTCAATCTTCTTAAAGTCAAGGTACACCATGTTTTGGAACCTTGCAGAGATCATCCTACTTGACGAGATTTATCAATTTCTTATCCTCAATGTGTCCCTATACAAAGTTATGAATAATTTCTCCATTTCAAAGTAAACTCCTTTCGGAATAACAGTCAAATACATAGCATAATTAGGGATAACTATTTTTTTCCTCATGTTATCAATAATGTATTGAAAAGTATCTTTTGTCACCTTTTGATGTAAAAGCAAAAGACCTAGATACTTCCCTAAATTATCAACATAAGAGAACCCTAAGTCACAACTGATATTCTTTTTCAAATCATGGGAAACATTTTTAGAGAAAAATGTCTATGTTTTCTGTACATTAAAACTATAGCCAAAACTGGCGTAAAAGCTCTTTAGAACCCTTTTCATAATCAACATCTAGTCAACTGACACCTCACTAAACAACCCCAAATCATCTGCAAAGAAGATATGAGAAATACTAGAAAAATTCCTAGAGAGCTTTATAAGTTTCCGCGCCCCTTTCTAGACTTCATCATTTATAGCTTGAGCCAAACAGTCTATACAAAGAACAAAAAGATGGGGCAAAATAGGATTACCTTGCCTTGTGCCTCGAGATGGGGTAAAGAAATTAGAAAGATTTCCATTCTAGATAACTTGCATGGTAGAGGAACTAACATAGTGCATAATTAGTTGTTGAACAGTACCTAGAATGCCAATATTAGCTGAAACTATCCTCAACGAAGCCCTAATTGAGTCTGTCATAAGCTTTTCCAAGTCAATCTTAACAATTATCCATCATTCTTTTTTTGAATTTTCCTATGCATAGAGTGAATGATCTCTTGTACAATAATAATATTATTTGTTATACTTCTTCTAGGGACAAAACTTGATTGGTTCAAAAGGACCCATTTTTGCATCAAAGGCTTCAATCTATTGACAATGACCTTTGTTACAATTCTTTAAAGAATCGTACAAAGATTGATTGGTTGAAATTGGGAGAGAGATTCATGATTTTCCATTTTTGAAATCAAGACCAAAAGGGTATGATTTTCTACAACACTAAACCTGATATCTCACTTGAGCCCATGGTTAAATTACCCAATTCTACTAACCTGATTTTCAGGGTGTGACAGTTATTCTTGCTATTTTCATTTTTATTTCTTCACTCTATTATTAGGCATTCTTTGTGAGAGATTGAACATTTGTAAATGAGGTTTTGGCTGAGTGATTATAACAAATTGGAACTAACTATTAGGGTTGCAATTATTTCTTTGTGTAAGGGTAGATTCCGCTTTAGCCAATAGGTAGTTGAATCAATTGTGGAATGAAATCATTCATTGAACAAGGCTCTCTAGAGTAGGATTGTTTCCAAAATGCATTAACAAACGATGTGTGCAAATCTCTCATTACTTCTCTATTTTCGTTTCTAGTTAGTTTTTTGTTCAAACTTGTGTTTGAACATGTGTTTAGGCAACAATTTTAACTAGTTAAAAAACTGACAATTAACAACCAAACGGGGAAGGCTTCGGTGGCTTTTCCAAATGGTGGATTGAATATTCACATCTTTCTATAGTGAATGGTGCTAAGAAGAGAATTGAGCTTCTTGCGAATCTTTGTAGAAATATTCAGACCGCACACAATGCCTATATTTTTATTTTTTTTTAGAAAAATAGGTGACCCAATCTCAGTGTGGTTTAAATATTTAAAACAAAGCTTACGAAGTCTTAGAAATTGCTGAAGCAAAGGTGCTTGGAAGCTCTCTCACTTGAAATGGCAGATGAAACCTAAGCAAAATGTGACTAAAATTAATTGTGATGTCACGGCTTTCTTAGAATCGTTTGGTAGTAGATATAGTTGTTGTTGTGAGGGACTGAAACAGTGTCTTGATTGGAAGTGAAAGTTCTAGAATTTATACCTCTTCAACGTGGATGACAGAAGCTTTGGCCATTTGACTGGGTGCTTCCATTGTCGCTTGCTACCATTGGACTAAAGTGGAGATAGAATCTGACTGCAGTGATCTTATTTCATCTCTTAGTCTAGTTTTTGTAATTTTTTGAAATGTCATGCTGCGGAACTCGATATTGAGGGCCTTCTTAAGTCGATTGAGGTCTTGTTTTAGTGTATTCAGGTCTTGTAAGTACAAACGTGAAATCACTTTAAACTAAAATAGCTTAAATAAAAAACAGAAAATCAAATATATCTGAATGCATCAAGGACATGATAAGACTTAAATTCAAAATAATGAAGAAAATAATTTACATTTGAACTCTTAAAATTCAATTCCTCATCCTTAACTAACAAAACCTCATTGACTATAATTATCTACTTAAAAGAGTTTAAGCTTAAATCCTTTCACCCTTTAACACCATAATCAAAATTTGAATCTCCTAGCCAACCCAATGTTTAATAATCTAAAAATTAATACTATTAGTTGGAAGTTTTTGACTTGATGATTATTCTAATTTGAGTTAATTAAAACTCTTATTGATCAAGATAAAGGGAGATGATAATTTAAATTTATTAAAAAAAACTCAAATAAATTTTAAAGACCAAAACATTCAATTTAGTTGAGTAAAGTTGTAACATCCCAAATCCAACCTAGACATTACGGTCGGATTGTGGAGGTTACATAATACCTGAAAACACTAATACTTAATTTTGGTGAAAACCCACTTTCAGTTTAAAGAAAAACTAATTTTGAATAACTCGTTGAAAAATGTATCAATTCCGAAACCCATGAATATTTTGATGAAAATCGCATTTACTTAGCTTTACTAAACGAATCCAACTTATTTAATTCATTTGCGAGATAAAACAATCAAGTGAAATTCAATAAAACTTAGTAGTGGAAAACTTTGTAACAAATTAATCTTATAACCCTTGTTTATTTTAGTTGCCTTGACTTAAGCACCGATTAAAGTTAAAACTTTTGCAAAACAAATGCCAAAGTAAAGTTTAACGTCTCAAAAAAATTTTAAATGTCCAAAAGTCTGAAAGTCCATAAAAGAAACAAGTCCAAAATATACTTAGACCAATATTTGTGAAATTTGAGCTCCAAAATTATTGTCCAATCCTAAGCTTGAGGATCACTTAAAATGAAACAAACAAATGCATGAGCTTTACGCCCAGTATGTGAATTGGCCCATATATCGTAGTATAGGTTAGAATATATCATATTACATATTGGTGCATATCTTACAACACATTATAGCATATCAACTTTCATAACGAAGCATAACTTATAAGATATCATAGCATATTAGATTTCATATGGAAACATATCTTATAACATAACATATCCTACCCTCATCTGCTATACATCATCTCCGTCCAATTGATCACACCAATTAGAACTACGAGAGTTCATCCATCCAATCACACCAATATGTGACGGTATGCCACTCATAATATGCAGTTGAGCTGTCAAACAAAAATTTGCAGTCTAGCCGCCATAATTGCAATAATAACTATCATATCACACTTCCTCCATCAAATCATAACCCACCCCAATGCATATATATAGCATAATAACATACAAATGTAACTCACAAATCATATAGCATATACAACTCATGTACATACTTATCATATCGCATTATTATACTTATTGGAACTTACTTAACATGATTCTTACACTTTCCCATGTTTGTTTACTAAAACTTCTGCTTTTCTACGCCTACATAATGCCCATGGACCAATTTTTCAAGTCTCTTAATCGGCCCCTAAAATAGGCCAAAAAGGCCCACACGGCCTAAAAGTCAGCCCATGTGGTCCACACAGCCTACCTGTTCAGACCGTGTGGCACTGGGCAATTTCGAAAACAGCCCCTGTTTCACAATTTTCTCGAATTTCGAACGAATTTTCGGGTTAATCTCACATACCTAATTGTTTATTTGATCGGCTACACAGCTAAAACTCACAAATACCTATAATCGTTCATTAAATCGCACTAATTAACCGAGATAAAATCCATCTAAAATCACATCCTTAAACCGAAATTTCAAACCCTAAACCAAAATTCAATTAGTTCTCTGAAACAACGTCCAAAAACCGAGCCTACTCTATTGGAGGGTCTTGATTTTCACACCGTTCTCCTAATCCAAAACTACAAAAGCATTAATCTTAACATTAAACGGAAAACATACCAATCAAAATCCCACTTTGTCCAAAAACGAACTAGAACTTAATAATATCAAAGAAGCAGAAAAATATCAAGCGAAACTTACGCAGTGTACAAAATACATTCCAAGTGTAACGGAACACCCGAAAATAATTGGTAGCACTCAAGATTTAATCAACAAAGAAGGAAGAGCTCAAAGAAAAATAAGAAAACAAGGAGCAAGAAGAAGGGGAAAAACGACAGACTCGAGGAAAGAAAGAAAATAAGGTAGAATTGATGAAAAGCTTGGACGGTTGGTAGCGGGAGAGAAAATAGGAATTGATAAATTCAAAATAAAAATAAAAATATTTACTTTAATCCTAATCCTAATCCACCAGATTTTACAGAATCTGAATGAAACTCAACTTCCAAGAACAAAAAATTCACAATGATGCACCACATGATTTGAATACATGACTAGGGAAGAGGATAGAACCAAAAGTTAACAAAATTCTTAGGAAAAGGTTTGAACCCAAAACCTCACACACACCACCACAATACTCAACCACTAATTCAAATTAAATTACTTAACATAATTTAACATTCCAAATTTAAGAAATTCGGCGCGTTACAAAAGTTATATCCCATGCTACATGAATTCTCTCCAAACATCTACAACTATGTATTGAATTCTATATATAAAACTTGTTTTTTTTTTTTTAGTTATAATTTACAAGGTCAACTAGAAGAGTTCATACTAAATGTATTAGTATGAGGTTGTAATTATCTAAATTTTAAGATAGATTTGATTTAATCATTACTCGTATCATGAGTTTAGTAATAAATTATTTTCTGGACAAAGCTTTGCTGATGTAAATTAAGGCTAAACTCTGAATTTTTTTTATGGTTGTTTTCTCTTTTATTTGTACTTAAACTAGTATTTTATGTCATAACTTGTAATCATACCCAGTATCATAACAAGTTGTTGCAACTAAACATAGTAACACATTTGATCCTTTCACCCTTAATTTAATAATATATGTTATAGTAATTGATTCAATAATGTATGTGGCTTCTATTCTAAAGATTGAGCTTATGTATTTGATTCAATCATACCCAATTTTCCTACTTAAAAACCTAGATTTGAATATTCCATTCACCCTATAACCTAAAACTAAATGTTGAGTTGGAATTCTCCATTCATAGGAATTGATTCAATTATCCTATTGGAAACCTAATCACCATATAATCCAATAATAAGTGTTGGGTTGGAATTTTGATAATTTCATGATTTCCTATTCATTTAAGCAGCCTGTAATGATTTTGAGTTGGAATTTGGTTTGGATTGATATACAAAGATGCTTAGGGTTTGTCAGAATGGATTTTGTGTATTGGGATAAGGGGACATAATAAGATTTGGCAGCTCTTCTCTTCAATTTTGATTCTAGAAATTAAACAGCAAAGGTGACATCCCATGTGATGCCACATCTTATTCCCAATCACACAAGAAATTCTATTCTATCAATTATCATTTCACTCTTAACTTGAAGTTTAATTTAATTTACTCAATTCCTTAAGAAAATTGCATCTCATACACTATCTGCAACCTTTCTCAATCCTCAAACTATACCACATACTTTGTAAATTGTCACACCAAATTTTTATTTTTAAAAAACCATTCACCTGTTCAATATAATATTTATTTAGAAATTGTATCACTATTATTTATAAAATTAAAATATAAATTAAATTAATGTCACGAATCAAATAAATTAATTCAATTAAATAAAAATAAAAATAATAATTTTAAAAGGTTATATAAATAATTTAGGAATTTAAAAAGAAAAATATTTAATATTCTATCAGTAGAGTTTTTAGACTCCACAAATTGACAAATATCCTATAAAAATTTAATAAAATATTAAAAACACATATTAATTTATTAAATATATAAAATATTTAAATCTTACTAGTAGTCATTTCTAGAGAGGCATTGATCAGGTCACATTTATAGAGAGACAATCCTTGGACCACCACCTATCTTTTTTTATTTATTTATTTTTATTACCAACTTGATGTATTATTTTTCTATTTAGTCTCCTAAAAGTTTGGTTTTATGTGTTACTATAAATGTTAAATATGACTTCTATTTTCGGTCAAATTTAATAAATAATCTTTCAGTTAAACTCTGTTTACTTGTTTCAATCAAACACTGATTAGTTTAGATTATTTTATTATTATTTGACCTATGAATTTAGCCTATAAATAGACTCTTTTACAACCTTAGAAAAATACACCCATTAGAGATTAGAACTCATAAGACATTTAGAGAATTTTGTGTTTACGTTTTAAGGGTTCTTTATTTTCGGGTTTTCGGGGTTTAGTCTTTATCTCCATCTTTTGTACTATTCGTTCTTTTGCCATTATAGTAAAATTATCTTTGCCCGTGGTTTTTTATCCTCTTTGGAGGGGCTTTTCCACGTTAAATTTGTGTGTTCAATTTCTTAATTTATTCACCTATTTTTCTTGTTCGTTGCTTAATCGGATCGATCCTAACAAATGGTATCAGAGCTATTTCAATTTTTATATATCAGCTCATTCAGATATGGCAACAACAAGGTTTGAAATTGAGAAGTTCGATGGTGAGACAAATTTCAATCTGTGGCAAGTTCAGATGATGGCAATTCTAGTTCAATCCGGTTTGAAAAAAGTTGTTACCGGGAAAAAGCCTGAGAATCTAAATAAAACAGAATGAGAAGAGCTTGATGAAAAGGCTTTGTTTGCAATCCAGTTGTGCCTCGCGAATACGGTATTCCAGGAGGTATTGATGGAGAAGACCTTATCTGCCTTGTGGAAAAAGTTAGAAACTCTTTATGCGACTAAGTCTCTGGCTAACCGTTTAGTGTTGAAACAACGTCTATTTACGTTTCGCATGAACAAAGATGAGCTTCTTAGAGATCATATCAGTCAATTCATTACTCTTTTAAATGATTTAAAGAACATTGAGGTTCATATTGATGATGAAGATCAAGCTATGCTATTATTGTGCTCTTTACCTCCTTCATACAAGTCTTTCAGGGAGACCCTAATTTATGGCAGAGACAAACTCTCGTTCGAAGGTGTGAAGGGTCATTTGTTGAGTAGAGAAAAACTCGACAATGAGCTTCATTTGGATAGCAAGACAAATAGGCAAGCTTCTATTTTGGTAGCATCAAAGAAACGAGACAAAAGGTGTCGCTATTGTAAAAAGTTAGTCACGTCAAATCAGATTGTTATAAACTGCGAAATAAAAGAGCTGCTGAGAGTAACGAGGAAGATGTAGCTGGTGCTAATTTGATCGATGAAAATGGTGATGATTTCTTGTTAGTGTCAACAAGCGATAACTCCAAGCTCACGTCCGAGTGGATCCTAGATTCAGGATGTTCTTCCCACATGTGTCCCAATAGAGAATGGTTCTCCACATACAGTTCAATTGAAGGTGGAGTTGTGCGCATGGGAAATGATTCATCTAGTAAGGTAATTGGTATTGGTACTGTTAAAATTAAGATGCAGGATGGGACGATTAGGACACTCTCAGATGTCAGGTATGTACCTGATTTACGAAAGAATCTCATCTCCTTGAGTATTTTAGACTTGAAAGGATGTAGAATTAACATCGAGTCGAGCGGCATTAAAGTATCTTGTGGAGCTCTCGTTTTGTTAAAAGGTAAAAGAACAGGTAGTGTTTATATTCTAGAAGGTTCTACAATGACCGGTGAAATCGGACGTCCCTCGTCTGTCACGGAGTTGAAGTCAACTCATTTGGAGTGGAGGCAACTTGGTCATAGGAGGGAAACAGGTATGACCGTTTCGTTGAAGAGAGGTTCTCTTTTGGATGCAAGTTTTGAAAATTTAGGGCATTGTGTTCGTGAAAATCAGACCCGGGTAAGTTTTGATTTAACAGTGTACAAGTTGAAGGCTAGAAGTCTTCTAGTTTCTAAGCACAAATTCACCTCAGTTAATTCCCTGCATAGTTCAAGATAGGCTCGTGGCGGACTTTGGCAAAGATGGCGCTGTGGAAATATAAGTCAAGGTGGAGATTTGTTAAATATGACTATTATTTTCGGTCAAATTTGAAAAATAATCTTTTAGTTAAACTCTGTTTACTTGTTTCAATCAAACACTGATTAGTTTAAATTATTTTATTATTATTTGACCTATGAATTTAGCCTATAAATAGGCTCTTTTACAACCTTAGAAAAATACACCCATTAAAGATTAGAACTCATAACACATTTAGAGAATTTTGTGTTTACGTTTTGAGGGTTCTTTATTTTTGGGTTTTCGGGGTTTAGTCTTTATCTTCATCTTTTTTACTCTTCGTTCTTTTGCCATTATAGTAAAATTATCTTTGCCTGTGATTTTTTATCCTCTTTGGAGGGGTTTTTCTACGTTAAATTTGTGTGTTCAATTTCTTAATTTATTCCGCTATTTTTCCTATTCGTTGCTTAATCGGGTCGATCCTAACAATGAATAATAAGGTGGATTAGGCTTTAGATAAAATCAAGAGAAAGTTCGAGCAAGAAAAAAAAAAGAGATCAAATCTAGAGAAAGTGAAGATTATCAAATAAACAAATAAAATATCATGAGTTTAATTAGTATAAATACGATACAAGTATGTTATAGATATAAATAAATGAAGAACTAAATAAAATTGAACTAATTCAAAAAGAATTGATAAAAACTCATACATAACATGTGCACATAATGAGAATGAGACCATACATCATAATTACGGATGATAAAACTTGAACCTAAATCAAAGTTCGGGGTATATATATTTGAGTTAAGCTGAGCCAAGATATTTTGAAAATTGTTAGACAACCAGCTATCTACAACACTTTTTTGTTGTTTAAACATCAAAAATTATTTTTTATTAACATTTATATATTTTTATGATTAAATTTAAGTGAAAAAATTAGGGTAAATTATATCAAAAGTCACTAAACTATTAGTAAGTTTACGTTTTGGTCACTCAACTTCAAAAGGTTACAAAATAGTCAATAAACTATTCAAAAGTTTTCATTAATTAACTCACTCTACACCAATCAAAAGCTCTCATTCCCCTTCTCTTCTACAAATCAATTTTTTTTCATAAAATAGTTTTAAATATCACGAATCTACGAATCAAAATCCAAATAGCTTTCTTCTTCGATCTTCAACATTGATTGTCAAATCGACTTAGATCTAAGGTATATGTTCTTCCATTTGTCAATGGATACTGATCCACCGTACTAATCATTAAGTCGTCACTTGGAACTCGCTAGCCGAACTTTCAAAAAGAAAAACCCAATAGCCTACTGATTTAAATAAAAACTTTTGATAGTTCAATAACTTAAATGAAAACTTTTGAGTAATTCAGTGATCATTGTATTACTTTTTGAAGTTGAGTGACCATAACGTAAACTTACTAATAGTTTAATAACCTGAAATGTAATTTACCCTTATTTTTTATTAATAATAGTAAACGAGAGGTTTAAGTTTTGAATTAATCTAATAGTCGGTCAAGAAATGTATCTTTAACAATTGAAGTTTTCGCATCAAACAAATAACTAATTTTTAAATTTATTCAAAAATCGATATACATGATAAATTACATAAAAATTACTAGAAATCTTGTCATATGCATATGCGTGTGGAAACTATGTATTTAAAACATAGATGTATTTTTAAAAATAACATACAATAAATAATTAAACATATGGTTTGAAACTAGGAGTGTTCAAATAGTTAACCGATCAGTTAACCGTACAGAATTAGCATTAACCGAAGTTTTTAATCTTTTAACAATTAACCAAACCGAAATTTTTCAAAAAAAAAATAACCTAACCGAAATTTATATGTTTTTTTTTTTTTGTTAAAACAAGTATAAAACATATCAAAAAAATAAATTGATAATATTCATTTGACCGAATTAACGAATTAATAATAGCCTAATACATATAATATATAATATTATTTATTAAATTCGTTAATTCGGTTAATTACCTGATTTCGAACCGAATTAACCGTTAACCGAAATTCTAAAAAATCTTTAACCAATCTCCAATCGAACTAGATCGGTTAATTGACCGATTAACTAAATCCGATCTAGATCGATTAACCAGACTAACCGAATTAGATTGGTTTAGTCAGTTAATTCAGTTTTAACCGAAGTTTGATCACCCTTATTTGAAACTAATTAATCATAATAACAAATGAAATATATACGATATTACAATAAAAAAATAGATTAAATTGTAAGTAAAACAAAATTTAAACACATAAATATATCATATAAACAATATTAAAGGTATTACAATTGTTTATCATGGTGCTATCATCAATCGTGAGTTAGTGTCAAGTTGGCTTATGACACCAACTCAATTAACATCATTAATACTAGAAATTAACTCTATCGCACGTGTAAATGTGTGAAAACCATGTATTTAGAATACTGATTTGTATTTCAATATAGCATACAAGAAATAATTAAATGTATAGTTTGAACCTAATTAATAATAACAAATAAAATATGTATGATATTAATATAAAAATAGAGTAAACTGTAAGTAAAACAAAATTTAAACTTATGTCTACGTCATATTAAAAATACTACGTGAATATAATTATTTACCATGATATTGTCACCAATCCTAAGTTGGTGTCAAGTTAATTTGTGACACCATCTTAATCAATAATATTATTAATATTAAAAATTCTATCATACGCCAGATACCCGTGTAACATATATACAAATATAAAACAATTTTATATAAAATATACTTATTATAGTTTCATATTAAAATAAAAATTGGTTTAATTCAAATTGTAAAAGAAATAATTTTATATACATGTTGCCTTTGGTTCAAATCTCATTATAGATAATTTTTTATTGATTTATAAAATATAAAAAGTCAAAAACAACCGCATAATCATATAACCTACTCCGCAAATAAAATAATTTTTTGGTAATTTCCTAACTGAACTAGGACCCAATTGATAGGCGACACGAACTTAGAAAAGGGCTTTATAAATAGTATAAATATACAATTAATGGAGGTAATAAAGTGTGCATAATAAAATTAAATTGTATAAAAATTAAAAATAAAGCTTTAGTTTAGTAGTAAATTTAAGATTTTACGCATTGGCGTAGGTTCAAATCCCATCATAAGTGTCGAAACCATTTTTTAAAGGGATATTTGAAAAATGGGGATCGACTTTTGAAAAACGAAAACGGGAGTTGCCACCAACCTTTTTAGGTGTGATTGGATCACCTTATAAAATGTTTTGGCCTAAGAAAATTAAGAAAACAGGTTCGGGATTCGGTTACGTACGAGGAAGGATTAGCACCCTCGCAACGCCCAAAATTGGTACCAAATTGAATAGTTTTCTGTCTTAAAGTCAAAAATTTGAAAGGATTTAAAATAGGATCCTTTTTAAAACCGAATTATTTAAGTTGAAAATCGAGATTCCTTAGCTCAGAAAGAATACAAACATCACATCCAAAGATGATAGGACACGATATTCTTAAACTCTTGTAATTGAAATCATCTCGTGATTTACAAAATCTATTTAGAAGGATACTTTAGCCATTTAGATAAACGGGAAATCGCAACCCAGCATGTTAGGGCACTATTTCCTAATTCCTAAATCTGAAAAATATTGCCTCATTTTAGAAAAACTTTTGGATAAAATATGACAATTAAATGAAATATATTTTTTAAAATAATGATTTGAATAAAATTTAAAAAATAATTTACTAAGAGTAATACTAAAAAAAATTATTAAAAAATGAAAGAGTTTGATATGATACTAAAATTATTTAAAAAAAAAATCAGGGAAGCATGGATTAAATCAAAATAAAAAGGGTTGAAAAATGAAGATGAACAAAGAATAAAATAAGAACAAACCGTAGAAAATAAGAACGTAAGAGGGAGAGAAATTTTAGTGAAAGCTCTCAAAAAATTTTATTGTTTCCCAAAACTCCAGTGTGTTTACAATGAAGGGAGAGGCCTCTATTTATAGTTGAACCTCCTCAAATCCAACGGTACAGATCAATTACATCAACAGTTAAGATTAAAAGGTATCTACAAATTAAATCTCTAAGATTACAAAATCATATCTTCTAAGATTGCATATCATATCTAAGATTGCAATCATATCTAAGATTGTATCATATCTAAGATTGCATATCATTGAAGATTATATTTCCATATGAGTCAAGCTTGTAGATGGACCTTAAATCTTTTCAAGTAATGGGCCATTCCGATCGGGCCAAATTATATTTGTAGTTCTGGACTGAACTTGGACTTCGTTTTTTTTTTGGATTTATTTCTGGGCCCGGGCAAAATTGAGTGTCTACAGCTGCCCCTCTTTGCTCATTGCTGTGTAATAAGAATAGAGCAAAGACTATAAAAGGACCAATTTTGCCCAGGCTCGCCGAGTCCTGAGTTCTTGATCCTTGATCTTCTTTAAAATGCCTCTTGATGGCTTCAATCTGCTTCACTGCAACTCAGGAAGGCGATATCTGCTATCTTTGATCTGCTCCCCATCTAATACAGGGACGCCAAATCTGTTATCTTTGATCTGCTCCCCGTCTAATACAGAGACGCCAAATCTGCTTCTTAAATCTGCTCCCCGTCTAATACAGAGATGCCAAATCTGTTATCTCCAATTTGCTCCCCGTCTAATCTGAGATGCCAAATCATCATCTTGGATCTGCTTGATGTAAACACATGAAGGTCAGATCTGCTATGTCTTCGATCTGCTCCCCGTCTAATACAGTGATGCCAAATCATCTTGGATCTGCTTCAATGAAGGTCCAATATGTTATGTCTTTGATCTACTCCCCATCTAATACAGAGATGCCAAATCATCTTGAATCTGCTTTAATGAAGGTCAGATCTGCTGTGTCTTCGATCTACTCCCCGTCTAATATAGAGATGCCAAATCATCTTGGATCTACTTCAATGAAGGTCAGATCTGCTATGTCTTTGATCTTCTCTCCGTCGAATATGGAGATGCCAAATCTGTTTTTTCGATTTGTTCTCTGACAGTACAGAGATGCCAAATCATCTTAGATCTGTTTCAGCGTAAACACGTGAAGGTCAGATCTGCTATGTCTTCGATCTGCTCCCCGTCTAATACAGAGATGCCAAATCATCTTGGATCTGCTTCAATGAAGGTCCAATCTGTTATGTCTTCGATCTGCTCCCCGTCTAATATAGAGATGCCAAATCATCTTGGATCTGCTTCAACGAAGGTCAGATCTGTTGTGTCTTCGATCTACTCCCCGTCTAATACAGAGATGCTAAATCATCTTAGATCTGCTTCAATGAAGGTCAGATCTGCTATGTCTTCGATCTTCTCTCCATCAAATATGGAGATGCTAAATCTGTTTCTTCGATTTGTTCTCTGACAGTACAGAGATGCCAAATCATCTTAGATCTGCTTCAGTGTAAACACGTGAAAGCCAAATCTGCTATGTCTTCCATCTGCTCCTTGTCAACGCAAGGATGCCAAATCGTCTTGGATCTACTTCGATGTGAAAACATCCGAAGGTTAGATCTGCTATGTCTTCGATCTGCTCTCCGTCGAATATGGAGATGCCAAATCTGTTTCTTTGATTTGTTCTCTGACAATACAGAGATGTTAAATCATCTTGGATCCGCTTCAGCGTAAACATCTGAAGGTCAAATCTGCTATGCTTTAGCCTGTTACCCTACTGCTTAGGGGGTTAAGGTGCATCAATCTTTATTGTCCCTTGAAGGACATAACCTGTATAATGTGTATGAGTTCATGCCTAATGATTAGGATGCTATGATCGAAGTGAGTCAAATGCTCTTAATTAAACCTGTTATAATGTAAAATGTTTATGAATATGACCCCTATTCCAGACGTCACCACCGATTCTTTCGTCAAAGTTTATCCTTATTTCTCTCGAAGTATCATTCTTACTCAGCCTGTGGGTTTGTACCATTCTTCAAATGCTATGACCTACCAAAAATATCTGTAAGATAATCCTCTCTTAGGATCGAATCATTTGATTTGTCCAATCATCATTTTGAACTAAAGAAAGAATTTTCTCGAGTTCTTTCAAACCTCACTTACGTGAATTCTTCGAACAATTATTCTATTTTAGTTTATTGTATTATCTAGAAATTTCCAGAGTAATGAGCAAAACTTCATTTGTGAAAATTATTTAGTTCATCTATCATTATTTTAATGCAACATACTTTAAGAATAATGGAAGATGAATTTAATCTTGAGAATAATTAGATTTGAATAAATTTGTGAAAAATACAAAGGAAATTAATCTGAAAGCCTATCTTTAAGAAGAAAAAGAATCTAAAGATGGCAAACAGGACAAAAGTTAGATGCCCTAGATATCGCCGCTTGAGCGTTTATATGCCAGCTCCATGAAGACTTTCTTGAATTCAACATGTGTTTAAAAGATCTAAAGTACTTTGTTGATGCTCCAATATGCAACGCGCTTCACTCTTCGTTGAATCAGATATAGCAAGATTACCGTATGCTCTTCAAAATTTGAGCTGCCCTTTCGGGTTTTCAACTCAAAACCCCTTTAGTCACAAGGCGCCTTTATGCGGGTTTTCACCTTGGCCTCTCCATTTTTTTATTTTTTATTTTTTTTTGAAAACTCAAGGCGCCTTTATGGGTTTTCACCACAATTCTTCTCTCCTTTAGACAAAGTACTTTTGATGAGTCCAATTCACTGGATTGGGCAAACTCTTTCTATCCATTTCCGTTAAGATCAATGCACCCCTAGAGAAGGCCTTCTTCACGATATACGACCCTTCCCAATTTGGCATCCATTTTCCTCTAAAGTCCTTCTGAATATGGAGGATCTTTTTCAGCACAAAATCCCCCTCGTGAAATTCTCTTGGTCGCACTTTCTTGTCATAAGCTCGCAT
The DNA here is from genome assembly GCF_025698485.1 of Gossypium arboreum. Classification (NCBI taxonomy): domain Eukaryota; kingdom Viridiplantae; phylum Streptophyta; class Magnoliopsida; order Malvales; family Malvaceae; genus Gossypium; species Gossypium arboreum. The sequence goes on along the minus strand of NC_069073.1, from coordinate 2,210,582 downwards.
CATTCGCTTCTGATACATCATACTATGACGAATGGCCTTTAACCTATTTTCCTCAATTAAGTTCAACTGATCATATCGCGATTGTATCCATTCGGCTTCATTTAACTTTATCTCTGACAAGACTCGAAGAGACGGTATTTCCACTTCAACGGGTAACACTGCTTCCATCCCATAAACCAACGAGAAAGGAGTTGCCCTAATAGAGGTTCTGACTGACGTTCGGTAAGCTAAGAGTGCAAATGGTAACTTCTCATGCCAGTCTCTGTAGGTTTCAGTCATTTTTCCCACTATCTTCTTGATGTTTTTGTTAGCAGCTTCCACTACCCCATTCATCTTTGGACGATACGACAAAGAGTTATGATGCTTAATCCTGAACCAACTGCAAACTTCTGCTATCGTTTTGTTGTTCAAGTTCAGTGCATTGTCCGATATGATCCTTTCAGGCATCCCATACCGACAAATAATCTCTTTCTTCAAGAAACGACTTACAGCCGACTTAGTAACATTCGCATAAGAAGTAGCCTCTACCCACTTCGTGAAGTAATCAATGACCACAAAAATAAAGAAATGCCCATTTGAAGCTTTTGGTGATATTGGCCCAATGACATCCATTCCCCATATAGAAAAAAGCCATGGAGAAGTCATAACGTGTAGAGGTAAAGGTGGTACATGAATCTTGTCTCCATAAATCTGACATTTATGGCATTTTTTGGCGTAGTTGATACAATCCCCTTCCAAAGTAGACCAATAATATCCAAACCTCATGATTTGTCTAGCCATCGTGAAACCATTAGCGTGCGTCCCACAAACACCCTCATAAACTTCTTCCAAGATTAACTTAGCTTCTACGACGTCAACACATCTCAACAGTACTTGGTCCTTTCTTCTTTTGTACAAGATGTCCCCATCCAAAACGTAGTCGTAGGCTAATCTCCTTAAAGTTCGCTTATCATTTTCAGTTGCCTATTCTGGGTATTTACGATCTCTCACATATCGCAATATATCCTGATACCAAGGGTTATCATCCTTTTCTTCTTCTTCAATGTTACAATAGTGAGCTGGAGCCTCAAAGATACTCATCTGAATGGGTCTTATCTCCTCCTCTTTATTCACTTTAATCATTGAAGCCAAGATTGCTAGAGCATCTGCCATCTGGCTTTCGACTCGTGGGATATAATGGAAAGTGATGTCATCGAACTGCTCAAATAACCCCAAAACTACCTTTCGATAATTGATCAATTTAGGATCCCTGTCTCCCATTCACCTTTAAGCTGGTAAATTACCAACGCGAAGTCTCCATAAACTTCCAAGGTTCTTATTCTTCGCTCTATAGCCGCTCGGAGTCCCATGATACACGCTTCATACTCAGCCATATTATTTGTGCAATCAAAATCCAACTTGCACGTGAATGGATAATAATCAACATTTGGGGATACCAAGACTGCCCCAATTCTATTTCCCACTGCATTGGATGCCCCATCAAAGCTCAACTTCCAAGGATAATCCTCTGTAACTGTTACACACATCCACTCCTCATTTGGGAAATCAAAATTCAACGGCTCATAGTCTTCTAGAGCTCTACTAGCCAGAAATTCCGCTATCGCACTTCCTTTTATAGCCTTCTGGCTCACATAAACTATGTCAAACTCTGAAAGCAGAATTTGCCACCTCGCCATTCTTCCATTCAAAGCTGTTGACTCCATTATATACTTTAGAGGATCAAGTTTTGAAATAAGCCAAGTAGTATGATACAACATATATTGCCTCAACCTTCGAGTCGTCCAGATTAAAGCACAGCACAATTTCTCAATTGGCGAATATCTCATCTCACACTCTGTGAATTTCTTGCTGACGTAGTTTGTCGCCTTCTCATTTCTTCTCGACTCGTCATGTTGGCCAAGTAGACATCCCATAGAATTGCTAAACATTGATAAGTACAGAATTAATGGTCTACCTGGATTAAGTGGAGATAACATGGGAGCATTTAACAAGTATTACTTAACCTTATCGAAAGCACTCTGGCATTCCTAATCCCAAGTACCTTGGTTGTGTTTTCTAAGGAGGCAAAATAAAGCGTCACATTTCTCAGTTAATTGTGAAATAAACCGAGCAATATAATTCAACCTTCCAAGAAAACCCCGAACTTCTTTCTGAGTACGCGGTGAAGGCAAATCTTGTATGGCCCTAACTTTGTCTGAATAAACTTCTATTCCTTTTTCACTGACCACAAAACCTAGTAACTTTCCCGACCTGGCTCCGAAAGTACATTTTGCCGGATTAAGTTTTAACTGAAACTTCCTTAATCTCAAGAATAGTTTCTTTAAAACCTCAATATATTCCTCCTCTGTTCGAGATTTGGCAATCATATCATCAACATACACCTCAATTTCCTTATGCATCATATCGTGAAATAAGGTCACCATAGCCCTTTGGTATGTTGCCCCTACATTCTTTAGCCCAAAGGGCATTACCCTGTAACAGAAAGTCCCCCACAAGGTTATGAAGGTAGTTTTTTCCATGTCTTCAGGATGCATCTTTATCTGATTGTACCCTGAAAAACCATCCATAAAGGAGAACAACGAATATCCCGCTGTGTTGTCTACCAAAGTGTCTATGTGAGGCAAAGGGAAATTATCTTTTGGGCTAGCTTTGTTCAGATCCCTGTAATAAACACACATTCATATCTTCCCATCCTTCTTAGGAACTGGTACAATGTTAGCTACCCATTTAGAATACTTCACCTCATGTAAGAATCCTGCATCGAACTGTTTCTTGACTTCATCCTTTATTTTTAATACGATATCTGGTCTCATTTTTCGCAACTTCTGTTGAACTGGTTTACAATCCTGTCTTATTGGAAGAAAATGTACACAATATCAGTATTTTACCCTGGAATATCTTGATAGGACCATGCGAAGATATCCTTGAACTCACATAACAACTCAATCAGTTCTTGCCTTATATCATCAGCAATATACGTGTCAATTTTCACCTCTTTCCCTTCCTCGAGGGCTACATTCTCTACTGTCTCTTTCTCATGTGGCATTATTTGTTTCTCCTCCTATTTTACCATCCTTAAAAGATCTAGAGACACATCACAATCCTGGACATTTTCAAAATCCTATGATTCATCTAAACACATGTCTTGCTCACGAGAGAAATCAGGATTTGTAATATTAATGCTCATGTCATTGATATCAAGGGACCTGTGAAGTATAAAGAATATACAAAGAATGAATGAATTTAAGAATTATTATTTATGTGCTATGAATAAGAATTGAAAAAGTTTAACGGAATATTAGTTGATAAAAAAAAACAATACTCGTTCAAATTGATAAAAGTTTTGTTTTATTAAAAAAATAATAGATGATCGTAAGCCCATCCCACAAATGTAATCCTATTACTCCTAGCCTTTAGAGTAACAAGAATGTTTTGAAAATTACTCTGAAAAATTCCTAAAGACTACAAGAAGCTCCTCCGCAGTCCAATTGTTCAGAGAGCTTCCCGGTTCGTAAAGGCAAATGCCCTGAAGGTTTCCTTAATCAGTCCCTTCTTCATGTATGGCATTGATGGAATGATTTTCATTTCCAAACACCCCCATCTCCAGGTAAGCTATCCCTCCTGATACAAAAGTTTAGGATATGTAAGGGAGCGTTTTCTTTTCGCTCAGCCGTGACCCTCTTCTCTCTTTCTCTCTTTCTTTCTCTTTTAACCTTAACTAATTAGGGTTTTTTTATTGATTTAAATGCATGTGATGTAATGCAATGCAAATGCACGAATGCAAAAGAAAATGAGATGTTGATCTTGAATTCAATTCCATTAGAATAACTTTTCTAGAAAATAGATTTCTTTACATGAAAATAGATTACATATGCGATCTTGCCCTTCATAGTCCAAGTAAATGCTGATCTTTTCTTCATGGTCGAATCCTATAAATTCTCCAAAAGATGCATTTGCTAGCTCCTTGCTGCTTAATTTGAGCCTCGATCTCTTGCTCGTTTATCTCCATGATACTCATCAAAAAGTGCCGGCTCTTGGATAGTCTTCATTGCTAATTAAATCAAGTCATGTATTCCTTCGTGGACTTCCGGCTGTCTCTCGTCATGCTCTTGGATAACCTTTGTTGGCTTGAATCTTTGGAAATTACATCATGTATTCCTCCGTGGACTACCAGCTTTCTCTCGTCATGTTTACTTGGACTATATTCAGACGACCGTACTATAATCTACTTTATCAAGAAATTTGTTTCCTTATGACAAACTATTCTATTTAGGAATTGAATTTCGAATCAACACCTTCTTTTCTTTGATGTAATGTATTGCAAATGCATGAACGCAAAAAGGTATCGATCTCGATTTAGTTTCATTTTAAAAAACGTTATTTAAGGAACAAAAGTCTTTTCATAAAACGAATTACAAATACGCTTTCGCTCGTAGGGCCAGAGTCTTAACCCTATCTAATAACAAAGCTAACTCTCGACCTCTATCTGAACTGCCCTGCTTTATATTGCCTTAGGACGAGTAACGGTGTATAGCCAACGACTCCCCAAATCCCAAGAAGAGGTACCCAATCAAAACTACCGCAGCGATAAAGGACTTCATTAGGAGTCATCCAAGGTGCTTTTCACAAAACCTCCTCCTCTCGAAGATTCTGAAGAATATCCATCCACCTTTCTTCTGTAATTTCGTCTCTCCTCGGTGTAGTTGCTGCTTCTTTTAAGGGGAAATAACCCTCAAAGAACACTCAGCATGGAACCTTCTCAAGCTTCCAAAAGTGACTATGGAACCATACTAACAACAACTGTGCGCATCCAATAAATCTACTTCACCGGCTCTCCGACATGTATTTCAAGGATCTAAATGTCTCAGCTAGGATTGCTAGCACCGGTGGGTTCTGTTTACCAATACGATCAAACAAATCTGCGACTGCCTCATCTATGTGCCCTATCGCCTTCGGGAAAATCACCAAGCCGTAATTACTTAAGGCTAAAATGTTGACCTTCTTCTTCACATCTGGGTGTGTCAATATCAGATCCCTCAAAATGGCCCACGGAATGCACTCACTATCGCCCTTTTGCTGCACTCGAGCTACAGCCCACTGCTCACTCATCCCTGTGATCATCACTAATTTCCTCACGAAAATTGGGAGACTAGCAGGCCTAACATAAGCGTTGCTACCTTGAATTCTCGGACAGCAAAGCAAGGTTGTATACTCCTCCAAAGTAGGCACTACATCTACCTCTCCAAATGTAAAGCAACTATAAGTAGGGTTCCAGAACTGTACCATAGCTCGAAACAGATGCTTATCTACCTTAATGTCTAGCAAATAAGAAAGATCTCCATAAGTCTGAAAGAAAAGTTGTCTAGCCTCGTCATCCCATTGGGCCCAAATGTCATTCATCTCCCGAAAATATTCTGTGTCGAACTGATACGAGTAAAGTCCTACAACTCTGATGTATATCCCTCGGTGACACTATCTCCTTTCTCTAACTGGGTTTTCTCTGACCACGCACAAACGGAAGAGTTGTCCTCCACTTTAAGATATTCGTTCCTTATTACAAAACTTCCTAACTCAGAAATCAAACCTTGAATCGACACCTTTTAATGATGAATGATATGCAATGATGACAAAATAAAAAAACAAGTCAGTATCATATAAAAAGATGCAATAAACAAGCACTTATAAAGGTAGGTACTAAAGGTCATCACCATCCTACCTAGAGCAAGCACTTAAAGTTCACTATATGTAGTTCAGTTCTAAAACAAGGGTACCTAAACCAGTAGATTCCTCGATCCTCGCCCATTATAGGCTCATATGGACCAAGTTCGGTTTAGGAGGATACATTTCCCTATGACTATGCAGAGATGAAAATCTCACGAAGACATAGGTACAGATATATCCCGGAAGTAATCCACTAACTCATGCGGTGGTGAAAACCTCACGAAAGCTTAGCTTCTCACTCCCACTTAAGGGTGCGACCACAACGGTCATGCAAATGCAATGTGTGCGAGAAAAATAACATATGCAGCAAACACATGAAAAAAAAAGATCATAGTTTTCAAATCAAGTTTTCAAATTTCGATAAAAGGACAGAAATCAATCAATTTTACGACTTGACTCTCTTATTGGTCCCCAGCGGAGTCGCCAAGCTGTCGAAACCATTTTTTAAAAGGAATATTTGAAAAATGGGGATCGACTTTTGAAAAACGAAAATGGGAGTCGCCACCAACCTTTTTAGGTGTGATTGGATCACCTTATAAAACGTTTTGGTCTACGAAAATTAAGAAAACAGGTTCAGGAGTCAGTTACGTACGAGGAAGGATTAGCACCCTCGCAACGCCCAAAATTGGTACCAAATTGAATAGTTTTTTGTCTTAAAGTCAAAATTTGAAAGGATTTAAAAATAGGATCCTTTTTAAAACCGAAATTATTTAAGTTGAAAATCGAGATTCCTTAGCTCAGAAGAATACAAACATCACATCCAAGATGATAGGACACGATATTCTTAAACTCTAAATCGAAATCATCTCGTGATTTACAAAATCTATTTAGAAGGATACTTTAGCCATTTAGATAAACGGGAAATCGCAACCCAGCATGTTAGGGCACTATTTCCCGAATTCCTAAAACGAAAAACATTGCCTCATTTTAGAAAAACTTTTGGATAAAATATGACAATTAAATGAAATATATTTTTTTTAAATAATGATTTGAATAAAATTTAAAAAATAATTTACTAAGAGTAATACTAAAAAAATTATTAAAAATGAAAGAGTTTGATATGATACGAAAATTATTTAAAAAATCAGGAAACATGGATTAAATCAAAATAAAAAGGGTTGAAAAACGAAGATGAACAAAGAATAAAATAAGAACAAACCGTAGAAAATAAGAACGTAAGAGGGAGAGAAATTTTAGTGAAAGCTCTCAAAAAATTTTATTGTTTCCCAAAACTCCAGTGTGTTTACAATGAAGGGAGAGGCTTCTATTTATAGTTGAACATCCTCAAATCCAACGGTACAGATCAATTACATCAACAGTTAAGATTAAAAGGCATCTACAAATTAAATCTCTAAGATTACAAAATCATATCTTCTAAGATTGCATATCATATCTAAGATTGCAATCATATCTAAGATTGCATATCATATCTAAGATTGCATATCATTGAAGATTATATTTCCATATGAGTCAAGCTTGTAGATGGACCTTAAATCTTTTCAAGTAATGGGCCATTCCGATCGGGCCAAATTATATTTGTAATTCGACCTAACTTGGACTTTTTTTTGGACTTATTTACGGCCCGAGCAAAATTGAGTGTCTACAATAAGCATTTTTTTTAATAGAAAAATTAAAGTATCATAGAATAATATAATTTATTTTAAATTTGAAATGATATTTTGTAATTTTCCTATCCGAGTTGTTGTCCGATTGACTCGTAATACCAACTCAATCAAGGGTTTAAATAATAGTAAGTATAGATATACAATTAGTAGAGGTAATAAAGTGTACACAATAAAAATTAAAACGTATAAAAGTATAAAATAAAGCTTTGACTGAGAGGTAAATTTAAAGCATTATGCATTGGTTTTGAGTTCAAATCTCACCATAAGTATTTTTTTTAATAAAAAAGACTAAGGCACCCTCGAATAATATAACTTATTTTAAATATGAAAATATATTTTGTAATTTTCCTAATCGAGTTGGTGTCTAGTTGACTCGTAAAACCAACTCAATCAGTGGCTTTAATAATAATAAGTATAGATTTACAACTAATAGAGATAATAAATTGTGCATATTGAAATAAAAATATATAAAACACAATGAAATGAAGTTTTGTTGAGTGATAAATTTGAGGTTCTACCAATTTAATCGTTGTGGATTCAAATATTATCATATGCATATTTTTATTTTTATTAATTTTGTTAAAATAGAAAGATTAAAATACTCCTCAAATAATACAAATGATTTTAATTACGAAAGGGTATTTCCATAATTTCTCTAACCAAGTTGGTATTTGATTAACTCGTTATGCAAACTCAATCGGGGACTTAAATAATAGTATAGATAAAAACATGCATAAAATCAAATTAATCTTAGGATAATTTAAGTATTTCCATATATATTACTAATAATAAAATATAAGATAATAAGATAATTGGCATGATGACTTATTCAGCACTCTAACTTTTAAAAAAAAAAATTATTTTAGCCTTCCATTTAATTTTTGTCATTTTTAACCCTTGAATTTATATTTTTTTAATCAAATCACCCCAAAATGGATAGAATAAACGTAACTTTACTAATGTGGACTGCCACGTAGATGTCACATGACAATTAACTACTTTTAATTTTTTTAATTTTAAATAATTTTATAATATTTTTATTTTTACAAAAGTTTTAAATAATTTAAATAACTTTCTATTTTTAGATTTTTAAAATTTTATTTAATTATTGATGGGGCATCCACATAGTAGTCGACATCATCAAAGTTAATATTTTTAATTTTTCCATCTATTTTATGGTGATTTGACAAGAAAAAGAAATAAATTCAAAAGTTAAGAGAGTCAAAATATTAAATAAAAAACTAAAATGATATTTTCTCTAAAGTTAAAGGGCTAAATAAATCATTATACCTAAATAAGTTTTCAAAATATCTATATTTGAAAATATCTATTGGTCTTATTAAAAGATAAAGATGTTTGATCCTAATGATTGAATAAAGATAATATCGAAGATTGTGGGTTGAAATTTTGAATTTGCAAGTACTTTCAAATGCATCAATGTAAAATAACATCATTTGTAATTTCTTTGAAGAAGTCTTAAAAGTTGAATATTTGAATTTTATGAGATAATAAATTATGAGTTATCATTTGATATATCGTTAGTTTTTTTAGACTCCACAAATGGGCTGAGAGAATGACAAGTGTTACATTTATTAATATAATTATTTTTTTTACTGGCCCCTATAATACGCTTGTCAAACTTTTAATTCGCTTGTGGAGTCTAAAAAACTTCACTATAAGTGTATCAAATAATTTTTCATAAATTATTTATAGAATAATATTTGGACTTTTTTAGTGGAGTTTTTCAACTCCACAAGACAAGTGTCCTATAAGGGTGTATAATATTAAAAATGTAAATATTAAAAAAATGACACATGGTAATTTTTTAAGGCTGCTTATGGAATAAAGAAAGTATACTACCAATGTATCACATACTAACCCATTATTTATATATATTTATAGATATAGATATATAGATATAAAAAGCTTTTTCTTTTTTTCTTTTTTTCTTTTTTGTGGCATACAAGAAGAAGGATAAAACCCCAACTAAACTAGGTAAGGCCAAGCCATGCCAGATTTATCATCGTACAGCAATCATAAAACTTCATCCGGTGGTTGCATGAAAATATACCTACCTAACGGCCTTGAAAACGTAATTGACACCAATCTATCAACTACCTTATTGCATTCTCTGAAAACATATGTAATCTGAACCGTCCCAAATAGTTAAAGTAACCCCTTGATAACTCGTAGTACTGCTGAATGATGGTGCTCAGTTGAAAAGGTTTGAATCAATTGGATGGCTGCAACACTATCCATTTCAAGAACCATCTATTTCAAACCTAAATTCCAAGATACTTGAAGGCCATCAAGTGCACCCCAAAGCTCAACATTAATAACAGAGTAGGATCCAATATTTTTAGAAAACTAGCTACCCAATTACCATGCTGGTCATAGACTATGTCACACCCCAAAACATAAGGGGTTAGTTGTAAGGCATAGACAAGGAATGAGCCTTAGGCTTGATGGTTAAGTATTATTTCCTATCTTAGTGGTCCTAGGTTTAAGCTTCCTTCCTCCCATCTTTTTTTTTTCAGCAACCTAGGATAAAAGTCACACTAAAAAAATATTATTTGAAGTAAAAAATTAAACAAGAAATGGGTAGTAGCTAAATGGCTAAGTGTTAAACTCTCTCCCTTGTATACCCAAGTTCAAACCATACCCTTCTCTTCCCATTTTCCTTTTAATTCTACCCAAAATTTGGGGAAATTATTCTTGTCTCCCCTGGAGTTTACAAACCCTATCTATTTAGTCCTTCCTACTCTTATTTAGATTATAATAACAATCTTATTCACAATTTTAGTTAAATTCCTCTTCATCCTCTATTTATTTTCTTCCTCTTTTTCTTTTCCTCCTCTTTTCTCTCATAATTGCAGCATGTTTCCATCATTGAAATATTAATTATTTTCCTTCTCGTATCGAATCAACCCTACTTCTTGTATTCTTAACAGTGTTAGAATTATTGTCAAGTAGCATCCTTAACTTTTGCCAAAAATCGGTAAGTACATCTCGACCCCTATGATTAAACCCCAAAATTTCATAGTACTTCTATCCGAGGCTAATTCTTTATTCAAGCTAATAAATCTTTTATGATTTTTTGCGATTTTTGTCGAATATTTCCACTAATCTCATTAAATATTGAAATCAATTGTTAATTCATGCAAATTTGTCATTTGAAGGACTTGTTTTTGGTACGTCAGATCAGATTTGAATGCAAAGGACGTTGTTCTGGCATCTGGTGAAAGGTGTATGTTCTTTTACAAGCGAATATAGGAAAACCATGCCTAGGATTACGTCCACACGGTCTACCATAAGGGTTTGTGGACCACATGAACATGTATCTTTAGAACCCTAGGATAGTTCAAATCTCACACAGCCACGAACCCTCCAAGGCCTGCTACATGGTTGTGCCCCCTTGTAGCTTAATTTTGCAAATTTCACACAATTATATTCTATTACACGGCCTGACCATACAGTTGTGTAACCTTTCACATGGTCTATAGCATCCTACGCAACCGTGTGCCCTTGTTTTTCAGATTTTAGAGTTTTACCCAGAATTTTATGGATTTTTTCAGTTTAGTCCTTGAATGATTCCCAAACTGTTTGTGTTGTATTTCATTCAATTAAGTCCCTGTTAATATGAATAATGTTGGAATCCATGATTTAGTTGACTAAATTATTATTGTATATACTTGATATGAGAACATTACTTGTTTACTACCACTGTAATGATGATAAACTGATAATATTTTCATACCATTGTGTCACTGATTATATGAAATACATGCCTACTGCTACAGTTAAATCGAATACATGTTAAGCAAATTTATTGCTACTGTTATGATCGGTTATAAGCATGAAAATTGCTACTGTATATACTTGTTATAAGCATGTTAATGCTACCGCACTAATCTATTATACCATGTCATGTTGCACTACATGAGGTGGGACGATATGATCGAAGGAACTGTTAGCAACTTGTCTGCACCGTTTAGTGGTTAATACACACCGTATTAGTAGTTTTTATCTGTATTGTTTAGTGGTCAATCTATGTCGTATTAGCATATTTTATCTGCACCGATTAGTGGTTTTTCCACACCGTACTAGCAGTTCATATGCAACGTTTAGCTGTTCATCCACACCGTGCTGTAAAGGTAGAAGAGTTCTAGGGAACTCCTAGTATAGAGTGTAGTGGAGTTAGGTAAGACCTATTCTGATAAATTAAAATTGCGTTGATTACATAAGCATTTACATGGCTATAAACTCTGAGATATTATGTTAATGAATTGTTCTGCACTTTTGGTATTTTGTATTGCTATCCAGTTGTGATTTATTCTATGAGTTTATATTCTGTATCATTTTCCCACCATTTGCACTGGTATTCTTCTGATTGAAATCACACTGAGCTTTATAGGTCATGCCCCTATTCTATTTCCATCTTTATAGATAACCTATCAGGTTAGGACGCAGACTCAGCATAAGAAAAACTCAGATCGGATTGACCTTTTTACTATAAAAGTAGTTTAGATCTTTTATCTGAAATTTCTATTAATTTCGGAATTGTATCGCTTTATTTGAATTGTGGCATCAGACTTCTATTTTGGGTCCATTTAGTATGAATGATATTTAATATGAATCTAGAATAACAAAGCATGGATTTGGAATTAATTTAGCTTAAAACTATCCTGATTTTACTTATTTGAAACTAAGTCAAATATCACTTTCCCACTGCTAGACTATAAATAAATTTTGAGTAATAAATAAATTGGAAATTAACTAAGTTTTCAAAAGTAATCACTGTTACAAGAAAAAAAATGTTCTACTTAATCGGGTGTTATTAAATAATGAGTTTTTTGAAAATAGGTCAATTCTTTTTCTAAGAAAAATATACAAATGTTTTAAAATTACAATTTTATAAACTCTGATAGCTTACTGGACCATTTTGGTGGCTAATGTAATCTTTCAAACTTAGGTCTAACATCTAGGCCGAGTTAGGAAGGTTACAAACTTAGCCCCCTGTTGTAGCATTCCTAGTCTCAATACAAGCAACACCATCCGTATTAACCTTATATTGTCCTTCCGCAGGTGTATTCCAACTAAATGAGTCTGCATGTTTTAGCTTACCTATGCATCAAAGGACTCACCACTCCATGCTTCGAATGAAGAAACATGTCTTTCATCTGGTAGCTTTTCTCTAACACACTTTCTTATGCAATAAAGTTTGTATTAAAAATAAAATTATTCCTCCTAATCCATAGATGCTAGAAAATGAAACCAAATAGAGTTTGTCATTCATTAAGGTCACGTGAAAAATTAACATGTATATATGAAGCTTGTTGAGCCATATGTTTGTATGTTCTTCCAAGTAAGGTAAGTTTAGTATTTAGCATTTGAACTTACTAAGCATTTTGTGCTTACGGGTTGTTATTTTTGTATGTAGATTCCCACTTTCAAATCCTTGGAGTTGTCTCGACTCAAAATCATTGTCGAAACCATTTTTTAAAGGGATGTTTGAAAAATGGGGATCAACTTTTGAAAAACGAAAACGGGAGTCGCCACCAACCTTTTTAGGTGTGATTGGATCACCTTATAAAACGTTTTGGTCTACGAAAATTAAGAAAACAGGTTCGAGAGTCGGTTACGTTCGAGGAAGGATTAGCACCCTCGCAACGCCCAAAATTGGTACCAAATTGAATAGTTTTCTATCTTAATGTCAAAAATTTGAAAGGATTTAAAAATAGGATCCCTTTTTTTTAAAACCGGAATTATTTAAGTTGAAAAATCGAGATTCCTTAGCTCCAAAAGAATACAAACATCACATCCAGCATGATAGGACACGGTATTCTTAAACTTTCGTAACTGAAATCATCTCGTGATTTACAAAATCTATTTAGAAGGATACTTTAGGCATTTAGACAAACGGGAAATCGCAACCCAGCATGTTAGGGCACTATTTCTCGAATTCCTAAATACTAAAAATATTGCCTCATTTTAGAAAAACTTTTGGATAAAATATGACAATTAAATGAAATATATTTTTTAAATAATATTTGAGTAAAATTTTAAAAATAATTTACTAAGAGTAATACTAAAAAAAATTATTAAAAAATGAAAGAGTTTGATATGATACTAAAATTATTAAAAAATTAAAATATATAAAAAAAATCAGGGAAACATGGATTAAATCAAAATAAAAATGGTTGAAAAACAAAGATGAACAAAGAATAAAATAAGAACAAACCGTAGAAAATAAGAACGTAAGAGGGAGAGAAATTTGAGTGAAAGCTCTCAAAAATTTTTATTGTTTCCCAAAACTCCAGTGTCTTTACAATGAAAGGAGAGGCCTCTATTTATAGTTGAACCTCCTCAAATCCAACGGTACAGATCAATTACATCAACAGTTAAGATTAAAAGGTATCTACAAATTAAATCTCTAAGATTACAAAATCATATCTTCTAAGATTGCATATCATATCTAAGATTGCAATCATATCTAAGATTGTATCATATCTAAGATTGTATCATATCTAAGATTGCATATCATATCTAAGATTGCATATCATTAAAGATTATATTTCCATATGAGTCAAGCTTGTAGATGGACCTTAAATCTTTTCAAGTAATGGGCCATTCCGATCGGGCCAAATTATATTTGTAATTCTGGACTGAACTTGGACTTCATTTTTTTGGGGGGGGTTTATTATTTTGTTTTGGGCTTATTTCTAGGCCGGGCAAAATTGAGTGTCTCTGTTGCCCTCTTTGCTCATTCTTTATAACAGAATAGAGCAAAGACTATAAAAGGACCAATTTTATCCGGGCTCGCAGAGTCTTGAGTTCTTGATCCCTGATCTTCTTTAAATGGCCTCTTGACGGCTTCAATCTGCTTCACTGCAACTCAAGAAGGCGATATCTGCTATCTTTCATCTGCTCCCCATCTAATACAGAGACACTAAATCTGTTATCTTCGATCTGCTCCCCGTCTAATACAGAGACGCCAAATCTGCTTCTTCAATCTGCTCCCCGTCTAATATAGAGATGCCAAATCTGTTATCTCTGATTTGCTCCCTGTCTATTACAGAGATGCCAAATCTGTTATCTTGGATCTGCTTTGATGTAAACACATGAAGGTCAAATCTGCTATGTCTTCAATCTGCTCCCCTTCTAATATAGAGATGCCAAATCATCTTGGATCTGCTTCAATGAAGGTCCAATCTGTTATGTCTTTGATTTGCTCCCTGTCTAATACAGAGATGCCAAATCATCTTGGATCTGCTTCAATGAAGGTCAGATCTACTGTGTCTTTGATCTGCTCCCCGTCTAATACAGAGATTCCAAATCATCTTAGTTCTACTTCAATGAAGGTCAGATCTGCTATGTCTTCGATCTGCTCTCCGTCGAATATGGAGATGCCAAATCATCTTGGATCTGCTTCAATGAAGGTCCAATCTGCTGTGTCTTCGATCTGCTCCCCGTCTAATACAGAGATGCCAAATCATCTTGGATCTGCTTCAATAAAGGTCAGATCTACTATGTCTTCGATCTGCCCTCCGTCGAATATGGAGATGCCAAATCTGTTTCTTCGATTTGTTCTCTGACAGTACAGAGATGCCAAAACATCTTAGATCTGCTTCAGCGTAAACACGTGAAAGCCAAATATGCTATGTCTTTGATCTGCTCCTTGTAAATGCAAGGATTCCAAATCATCTTGGATTTACTTCGATGTGAAAACATCCGAAGGTTAGATCTGCTATGTCTTCAATCTGCTCTCCGTCGAATATGGAGATGCCAAATCTGTTTCTTCGATTTGTTCTCTGACAGTACAGAGATACCAAATCATCTTAGATCTGCTTCAGCGTAAACACGTGAAAGGCAAATCTGCTATGTCTTCGATCTACTCCTTGTCAACGCAAGGATGCCAAATCATCTTGGATCTACTTCGATGTGAAAACATCCGAAGGTTAGATCTGCTATGTCTTCGATCTGCTCTCCGTCGAATATGGAGATGCCAAATATGTTTCTTTGATTTGTTCTCTGACAATACAGAGATGTTAAATCATCTTGGATCCGCTTCAACAAAAACACTGAAGGTCAAATCTGCTATGCTTTAGCTTTACCCTCTTGCTTAGGGGTTAAGGCGCATCAATCTTCATTGTCCCTTGAAGGACATAACCTGTATAATGTGTATGAGTTCATGCCTAATGATTAGGATGCTATGACCGAAGTGAGTCAAATGCTCCTAATTAAACCTATTATAATGCAAAATGTTTATGAATATGACCCCTATTCCAGACGTCACCACCCATTCTTTCGTCGAAGTTTATCCTTATTTCTCTCGAAGAATCATTCCTACTCAGCCTGTGGGTTTGTACCATTCTTCAAATGCTATGACCAACCAAAAATGTCTGTAAGATGATCCTCTCTTAGGATCGAATCGTTTGATTTGTCCAATCATCATTTTGGACTAAAGAAAGAATTTCTTCGAGTTCTTTCAAACCTCACTTATGTGAATTCTTCGAACAATTGTTCTGTTTTAGTTTCTAGTATTATCTAGAAATTTCCAGAGTAATGAGCAAAACTTCATTTGTGAAAATTGATTAGTTCATCTATCATTATTTTAATGAAACATACTTTAAGAATAATGGAAGATGAATTTAATCTTGAGAATAATTAGATTTGAATAAATTTGTCAAAAATAGAAAGCAAGTTAATCTGAAAGCCTATCTTTGAGAAGAAAAAGAATCTAAAGATAGAAAACAGGACAAAAGTTAGATGCTCTAGATATCGCCGCTTGAGCGTTTATATGCCAGCTCCATGAAGACTTTCTTGAATTCAACATGTGTTTAAAAGATCCAAAGTACTTTGTTGATGCCCCGATATACAACGCGCTTCACTCTTCCTTGAATCAGATATAGCAAGATTACCGTGTACTCTTCAAAATTTGAGCTGCCCTTTCGGGTTTTCAACTCAAAACCCCTTTGGTCACAAGGCGCCCTTTGCGGGTTTTCACCTTGGCCTCTCCATTTTTTATTTTTTTTCGAAAACTCAAGGCGCCCTTTGTGGGTTTTCACCCTGAATTCTTTTCTCCTTTAGACAAAGTACTTTTTGACTGAATCTGAATTCACTGGATTGGGCAAACTCTTCCCATCCATTTCCGTTAAGATCAATCCACCTCCAGAGAAGGCCTTCTTCACGACATACGGCCCTTCCCAATTTGGCATCCATTTTCCTCTAAAGTCCTTCTGAATAGGGAGGATCTTTTTCAGCACAAGATCCCTCTCGTGGAATTCTCTTGGTCGCACTTTCTTGTCGTAAGCTCGCATCGTTCACTTTTGATACATCTGACCATGACGAATGGCCTTTAGCCTCTTTTGCTCAATCAAGTTCAACTGATCATATCGCGATTGTATCCATTCAACTTCATTCAACTTTATCTCTAACAAGACTCGAAGAGACGGTATTTCCACTTCAATGGGTAACACTGCTTCCATCCCATAAACCAACGAGAAAGGAGTTGCCCTGGTTGAGGTTTTGACAGACGTTCGGTAAGCTAAGAGTGCAAATGGTAACTTCTTATGCCAGTCTCTGTAGGTTTCAGTCATTTTCCCCACTATCTTCTTGATGTTTTTGTTAGCAGCTTCCACTGCCCCATTCATCTTTAGGCGTCTGACAAAAGAGTTATGATGCTTAATCTGAACGATCGCAAACTTCGCTATCATTTTGTTGTTCAAGTTCGATTGCATTGTCTGATATGATCCTTTCAGGCATCCCATACCGACAAAAAATCTCTTTCTTCAAAAAACGACTTACAGCCGACTTAGTAATATTCGCATAAAAAGCAGTCTCTACCCTCTTCGTGAAGTAATCAATGACCACAAAAATAAAGTGATGCCCTTTTGAAGCTTTTGGTGATATTGACCCAATAACATCCATGCCCCACATAGAAAAAGGCCATGGAGAAGTCATAACGTGTAGAGGTGAAGATTAATCTTGTATGGCTCTAACTTTGTCTGAATCAACTTCTATTCCGTTTTCACTAACCACAAAACCTAGTAACTTCCCCGACCTAGCTCTGAAAGTGCATTTTGCCGGATTAAGTTCTAACTGAAACTTCCTTAATCTCAAGAATAGTTTCTTTAAAACCTCAATATGTTCCTCCTCTGTTCAAGATTTGGCAATCATATAATCAACATACACCTCAATTTCCTTGTGCATCATATCGTGAAATAAGGTCACCATAGCCCTTTGGTATGTTGCCCCTGCATTCTTTAGCCCAAAAGGCATTACCTTGTAACAGAAAGTCCCCCACAAGGTTATGAAGGTGGTTTTGTCCATGTCCTCAGAATGCATCTTTATCTTATTGTACCCTGAAAAACCATCCATGAAGGAGAACAACGAATATCCCGCTGTGTTGTCTACCAAAGTGTCTATGTGAGACAGAGGGAAATTATCTTTTAGGCTAGCTTTGTTCAGATCCCTATAATCAACACACATTCGTACCTTCCAATCCTTCTTAGGAACTGGTACAATGTTAGCTACCCATTCAGAATACCTCACCTCTTGTAAGAATCCTGCATCGAACTGTTTCTTGACTTCATCCTTTATTTTTAATACGATATCTGGTCTCATTCTTCACAACTTCTGTTGAAATGGTTTACAATCCTGTCTTATTGGAAGACGATGCACCACAATATCAGTATTTAACCCTGGTATATCTTGATAGGACCATGCGAAGATATTCTTGAACTCACGTAACAACTCAATCAGTCATTGCCTTATATCATCAGCAATATGTGCGCCAATTTTCACCTCTTTCCCTTCCTCTAGGACTACATTCTCTACTGCTTCTTTCTCATGTGGCATGATTTTTTTCTCCTCCTGTTTTACCATCCTCAAAAGATCTAGAGACACATCACAATCCTAGACATCTTCAAAATCCTGTGATTCCTCTAAACACATGTCTTGCTCATGAGAGAAATCAGGATTTGTAATATCAATGCTCATATCATTGATATCTAGAGATCTGTGAAGTATAAAGAATGAATGAATTTAAGAATGATTATTTATGTGCTATGAATGAAAGAATAAGAATTGCCAAAATTTAACGGAATATTGGTTGATAAAAATGAAACAATACTCGTTCAAATTGATAAAAGTTATATTTTATTAAAAAAATAATAGATGATCGTAAGCCCATTCCACAAATGTAATCCTATTACTCCTAGGCCCTAGACTAACAAGAATGTTTCGAGAATTATTCTGAAAAATTCCTAAAGACTACAGGAAGTTCCTCCGCAGTCCAATTGTTTAGAGAGCTTCTCGGTTCGTAAGGGCGAATGCCCTCAAGGTTTCCTTAATCAGTCCCTTCTTCATGTATGGCATTGATGGAATGATTTTCATTTCCAAACACCCCCATCTCCAGGTAAGCTATCCCTCCTGATACAAAAGTCTAGGATATGTAAGGGAGCGTCTTCTTTTCGCTTAGCCGTGACCCTCTTCTCTCTTTCTCTCTTTCTTTCTCTTTTTAACCTTAATTAGGGTCTTTTTATGGATTTAAATACATGTGATGTGATGCAATGCAAATGCATAAATGCAAAAGAAAAGGAGATGTTGATCTTGAATTCAATTCCATTAGAATAACTTTTCTAGAAAACAAATTTCTTTACACGAAAATAGATTACATATTCGGTCTTGCCCTTCATAGTCCAAGTAAACGCTGATCTTTTCTTCATGGTCGAATCCTGTAAATTCTCCAAAAGATGTCTTTGCTAGCTCCTTGCTGCTTAATCTGAGCCTCGATCTCTTGCTCGCTTATCTCCATGATACTCATAAAAAAGTGTCGGCTTTTGGATAATCTTCGTTGGCATTTAAATCAAGTCATGTATTCCTTCGTGGACTTCCGGCTTTCTCTCGTCATGCCTTTGTTGGTTTGAATCTCTGGCAATTACATCATGTATTCCACCGTGGACTACCAGCTTTCTCTCGTCGTGTTTACTTGGACTATATTCAGACGACCGCACTATAATCCACTTTATCAAGAAATTCATTTCCTTATGACAAACTATTCTATTTAGGAATCGAATTTCGAATCAACATCTTCTTTTCTTTGATGTAATGTAATGCAAATGTATGAATGCAAAAAGGTATCGATCTCGATTCAGTTTTATTTTAGAAAATGTTATTTAAGGAACAAAAGTCTTTTCATAAAATGGACCACAAATACGCTTTCGCTCGTAGGCCCAGAGTCTTAACCCTATCTAATAACAAAGCTAACTCTCGACCTCTATCTGAACTGCCCTGCTTTATATTGCTTTAGGATGAGTAACGGTGCATAGCCAACGACTCCCCAAATCCCAGGAAGAGGTACCCAATCAAAACTGTCGCAGCGATAAAGGACTTCATTAGGAGTCATCCAATGTGCTTTCCACAAAACCTCCTCCTCTCGAAGATTCTGAAGAATATCCATCCACCTTTCTTCTGTAATATCGTCTCTCATTGGTGTAGTTGCTGCTTCCTTTAAGGGGGATTAACCCTCAAAGAACACTCGACAAGGAACCTTCTCAAGCTTCCAAAAGTGACTATGGAACCATACTAACAACAACTGTGCGCATCCAATGAATCTACTTCACTGGCTCTCCGACATGTACTTCAAGGATCTAAACGTCTCAGCTAGGATTGCTAGCACCGGTGTGTTCTGTTTACCAATACAATCAAACAAATCTGCGACTGCCTCATCTATGTGCCCTATCGCCTTCGGGAAAATCACCAAGCCGTAATTACTTAAGGCCAAAACGTTGACCTTCTTCATCACATCTGGGTGTGTCAATATTAGATCCCTCAAAATGGCCCACGGAATGCACTTACTATCGCCCTTTTGCTGCACTCGAGCTACAGCCCACTGCTCACTCATCCATGTGATCATCACTAATTTCCTCACGAAAATTAGGAGACTAGCAGGCCTAACATAAGCTTTGTTACCTTGAATTCTCGGACAACGAAGCAAGGTTGTATACTCCTCTAAAGTAGGCACTACATCTACCTCTCCAAATGTAAAGCAACTATAAGTAGGGTTCCAGAACTGTACCATAGCTCGAAATAGATGCTTATCTACCTTAATGTCTAGCAAATAAGAAAGATCTCCATAAGTCTGTAAGAAAAGCTGTCTAGCCTCGCCATCCCATTGGGCCCAAATGTCCTTCATCTCCCGAAAATATTCTGTGTCAAACTGATACGAGTAAAGTCCCACAACTCTGATGTTTATCCCTTGGTGACACTATCTCTTTTCTCTAACTGGGTTTTCTCTGACCATGCACAAACGGAAGAGTTGTCCTCCACTTTAAGATATTCGTTCCTTATTACAAAACTTCCTAACTCAGAAAACGAACCTTGAATCGACACCTTTTAATGATGAATGATATGCGATGATGACAAAATAAAAATAGGTCAGTATCATAAAAAAAAATGATAAACAAGTACTTACAAGGGTAGCTTACTAAAGGCTATCACTATCTTTCCTAAACTCCATAAACTCTTTAAAGTTCACTATATGAGTTTTAGTTCTAAAGTAAGGGTACCTGAACCAGCAGATTCCTTGGTCTTCACCCATTATAGGCTCATATAGACCAAGTTCAGTTCAGGGGGACACATTTTCCTATGGCCATACGGAGATGAAATTCTCACGAAGACATAGGTACAGTATCCCGGAAGCAATCTACTAGCTCATACGAAGGTGAAAACCTTACGAAAACGTAGCTTCTCACTCCCACTTAAGGGTGTGACCACAACGATCATGCAAATGCAATGTACAGCAATAAGGTAACAAACATATGCAGCAAACACATGTAAAAAGGATCAAATTTTAAATTTTACAAACCTCCGACATTAAGACAAAAACAATCAATTTTTTGGCTCGACTCTCTTATGTCCCCAGCGGAGTCGCCAAGCTGTTGAAACTATTTTTTAAAGGGATGTTTGAAAAATGGGAATCGACTTTTGAAAAATGAAAAGGAGAGTCGCCACCAACCTTTTTAGGTGTGATTGGATCACCTTATAAAATGTTTTGGTATACGACAATTAAGAAAAAAGGTTCGGAAGTCGGTTACATACGAGGAAGGATTAGCACCCTCGCAACGACCAAAATTGGTACCAAATTAAATAGTTTTCTGTCTTAATGTCAAAAATTTGAAAGGATTTAAAAATAGGATCCCTTTTTTTTAAAACCGGAATTATTTAAGTTGAAAAATCGAGATTCCTTAGCTCCGAAAGAATACAAACATCACATCCAGCATGATAGGACACGGTATTCTTAAACTCTCATAACTGAAATCATCTCATGATTTACAAAATCTATTTAGAAGGATACTTTAGGCATTTAGACAAACGGGAAATCGCAACCCAGCATGTTAGGGCACTATTTCCCGAATTCCTAAATACGAAAAATATTGCCTCATTTTAGAAAAGCTTTTGGATAAAATATGACAATTAAATGAAATATATTTTTTTAAAAATAATGATTTGAGTAAAATTTAAAAATAATTTACTAAGAGTAATACTAAAAAATTATTAAAAATGAAAGAGTTTGATATGATACTAAAATTATTAAAAATTAAAATATATAAAAAATCAGGAAACATGGATTAAATCAAAATAAAAGGGTTGAAAACGAAGATGAACAAAGAATAAAATAAGAACAAACCATAGAAAATAAGAACGTAAGAGGAAGAGAAATTTGAGTGAAAGCTCTCAAAAAATTTTATTGTTTCCCAAAACTCCAGTGTGTTTACAATGAAGGGAGAGGTCTCTATTTATAGTTGAACCTCCTAAAATCCAACGGTACAGATCAATTACATCAACAGTTAAGATTAAAAGGTATCTACAAATTAAATCTTTAAGATTACAAAATCATATCTTCTAAGATTACATATCATATCTAAGATTGCAATCATATCTAAGATTGTATCATATCTAAGATTGCATACCATATCTAAGATTGCATATCATTGAAGATTATATTTCCATATGAGTCAAGCTTGTAGATGGACCTTAAATCTTTTCAAGTAATGGGCCATTCTGATCGAGCCAAATTATATTTGTAATTCTGGACCGAACTTGGACTTCGTGTTTTTTTGGGGGGTTTGTTATTTTTGTTTTTGGACTTATTTCTGGGCCCAGGCAAAATTAAATGTCTACAATCATAACACTATCAATAAGACCATCGAAAGTATGAACTTAGTGTAATTGTAATCGTGGCATATACCTAGGGTGTTAACTTGTATAAATAGGCTAGTTCATTATCTACTTAGAATTTTGAAGTGCTTGTTATTAAGTTGTTGTGCTAGTGGCTTTAATGGTTGTGTTTGATCATAATGCGTTTAAATTCTAGCTAAGTGTGCTTACATAGCACCTTATCTCCACTAAGGAAAAATTTAGAATGGCATTTAATTAACTTGCTTACATGAATTTCTGAGGTATGGTTGAACAATTTTTGGGATATTTTTTTCTTGTGTTTGGGTGATCTTTGAATGATTTTTATGCATATTATGTGTAAAAGTAGTTTTATGTATAACTTGATAAGTTTTGGGGTTACACAGTAGGCGATGTCTCAACCTCGAATCTTCGACGTTGCAACATCTTTCCATAACGTCGCAACATCTTTCCATGACGTCGCAACCTTACATGTCCAACATTTTACACTAGCACTATTTTGACTCGTTTTGACTTTCAAGGGTCTTTTTTTGCCTCGCTCACTCCTAATCACCTACAAATTGACTCTAAATAGTTTTAAAATGTTTCTAAAGCTCTACAATGATTTCAAATGACCTTTTATGATTTTTTTGAATTGGTTTAAGTTTTAAAATTGTCAAAACTTTTCAAAGTTTTGTTCCATTTATTTTCCAATAGCATCTCCTATTCATATCATTTGTTGGGACACGTAAGGGATGTTACCAAAAAGATGGCCAATGTTGGGGTAACTCGAATGTTAGGCCTAAAAATACCAAAAGGATGGTGAATTGGGATTTTGACATTTTCTTACAAACTATTCCAAAATAATAATAAATAAAAAAACAAGGAGAATAGTGTGGACACTTTGATCTATAGTGGTTCGACCTCAATTGCATACCTCCACTACCTTAGTACACCCTAACCGAGGATTTCCCAATTCACTACTAGAATTGAAACATTTCAAAGAAAAGGTATAACCTTTACAATTCTTATCTTTTTCACAAAGTTAAGATAAAACCTTTCCATCTAGTTTTTATAGCTAAACTAGAACCCTTCTTAGTTTTTACGGCTCAATTATAAACTTCTATAATCCCCTTAAGGTTTTATACCTCAAAAACTTACCTATACTCTTTACAACAAAGAGAAAAAAATGTAAACAATTAGGAGCTCTCAAAGGTATGTGTTTACAAGTGTTAGCTTTCTCAAATAATAGAAATAAGAATGATAAAAGACTTGACACTAAAATCCTAGAGAATATTTACAAGAGAAATGAAAGAATGGGGATTTGAAGCTTTTCTCTTGACTTTGATGCTTGGATATGTCTTGAATTGTCTTTGACTTTTATTTGTATTAAGGAACGAGTTTGAAGATGTTTGGAGTCGTTGGGAGTGATTTGGAACCATTGCAAGCATTAATTTTGACTAAAAAGTGTCCCTCTAACTCAAGTCTTGATTTTTATCAAAGAGGTATCGATAATTGCTCAAAATTAGTCGTTTATAGACATTATGACATCATTGTATCAATAAAAACAACAATGTATCAATACATGATATATTGATACATTTCCTTCCAATTTTGTTATTTGGATACTGACTTGCAATGTATCGATACCCTAACCCTCTGTATTATAATTAGCTATCAAAATGCTTTACAAACATTTTAAAAACTTAAAAACACTTTCGTATTGACTCAAAAATATTTGGATAAGTTAAAGCACATTTGAAATATGTTTTTTGAGTTGCAAGTCCTTAAAATGCTTTGAAAATGTTTGAACACTAAATGACTTAGTAAATAAAATTTATCGTAAATGTTGTTATAACAAAAGCTTGGGACATCAAGGCTAACATCAATGAATGAAGAATTTAGCCTGAAAAATGGGTATCAAATTATAGCAGGAATTGACATAGAATAGAATGCAAATTAGGGTGTAGACTGGAGATGGATACAAAGATTAAAAATCCCTCAAAAAATGATTCTTTCTGTGGGAGTGTCTTTATGGCTTCCAACCTATAAAAGTTTCTCTTACAAAATGGATTGGATTTATTTCAAGCCTACCCCTTTTGTAATGCAAACCTTGCAATAATGGAACACATTCTAAGATGGTATCTTGTTAGTAGAAAATTGTGAGAGGGATCGGATCATAGTTTCAACTCAATCAATCAATCAACCTTGGTATGGAAAGATTGGTTGAAGATCGAAACTTTTTCATCATAAACATTATATACCTTGGAAAACTCTTTTTGGCTTTATTCTATGGGAAATTTGGCTATGTCGTAACAAAACTGTTTTTGACAAGGGTGATCAAAATAAAGATATCCGTATAACGATTGCCAAGGTTGGGAAATTCTTTTCGATGGCAAGTAATGTTAAGAAATTGCCTTTGTGTGAGATTATTAGTATGAAATGGAAAACTCCAACACCTAGGTTGCAAGCTAAATATTCATAGTTCAACTATTGGAAACTCAGGTATAGGAAGCATAAAGGCTAACTACTGTAGGAACTGGGTTGTAGGTTCATATCATCACTTACAAGTAATTTCGAGTGTTGAAGCTAAGCTTCAGGGCCCTTTAAGATGGCCTAAAGCTAGCTACTTAGCTTAATATCAAAATTTTGGTAGTTGAAATTGTTGTTAACCTTATGAAGAATATTGATATGAGAAAATGCTTTTTGGATGTGCTTATTTTTATTGCAGCTCCTGCTATCTAAGTTGAAACAAAGCTCTCTCAAACACATCTATAAAGAGGGGGATAAGTGCGCAAATATAATGGTCAAATTAGGCAATATTTTATTGACTAATTAGAATGTTATGAATGTAAACTTAAAAGATCTTTTATATTATTGTTGAAGTCCTATTGACTGTATTATTTCAATCCTCAAAACTAACACTGATGAAATTATGTTGTATCACATATTGGATTAAATTTAATTTATGCCTCTTTCCTTATAAAATATAAATATCCAAATCTAAATAATCTAATATATAAATCAAATCAAAATTATATAAAAGTAAAATAGCTTAGCCACCCATAAAAATATTAAGATATTGCACTAATTTTGTTATTGTTAAATATTGAATTGTAGGATATGGTTTTAAAGAAATGGCATATGGAGGGAGCATATGATTTTCCAACAAGGGAAAAGTTAGGCAGCTGAAATAAGCATATCCTTGAAAAGATTTGGTGGGTCCAACCCAACTCTTGCTCCAAACTCACCCACTCACTCTTTCCATCTTCATGGGATTCTTTTCCAACCTTTTTTTTTTATTCTTAATAATCAATTTTAACATTTATACTATTATTTATTTAATTTTCAACCCTTTTTCTTTATTTTCACATTTGAATTATTATTATCTCATTTTACTTTAAAAAATGAGAAAAAATAAATTTAAATACCAAAATATATAAATTTGAAGCTTGAAAGAAGCAAAGCATTAATAACATGGTGTGTTTAAAAAATAATAAAGACAAAACAAATTGTGGAGACTTTATTATTCATACAGCTATCTATGTTTGTTTTTAAATGGAAAATAAAAATAAAAAAATGGGGATGAAGCAACAATTATTTTGGGGACAAATAGTAAAGCTTGAAGATCCATTTTCTTTTATTTATTTATTTATTTATTTTCCAAGAAGAAAATTATTGAAAATGGAAAAAGGGAAGAAGAAAAGAAAATGATGATTGAGAAAGGAGAAAAGATGAAGACATGAAATGTTGGAAACCTAATAATTTGAATTGAAGTTTCCTCTTTATTTTCCTACAAAATTTCAAGATAAAGGACCCACAAATGTTCCCTTCAAAATCAACACTCCATCAATTTCATGTCTTCCTTACCATTCTTAATTACTGTATAAAAAAAAATTGGTATGAATTTGATTTCAGTTTCAGGGACCCAATTGAAAAGGCCCTACAAATATTTTCTTCTTTTTTCTTTTTCAAAACATCACATCCCCTAAACCCAAACATTTGATTCTTAATTAATTCAAATTAATTTGATGTATTAAACAAAATTAAATCAAATATAATCAAATTTAATATTATATTTCCTTTTCTTATTTTATCCATTTTATCACATTATCGAAAAATTCTACAAGATGATGTCTATGTCTTTAATATGTAATAAAATAATAATAATAATCTTATAAACACTTAATTATATATATATTCTTTATTTGGACAGATTTATTATATCCTTTGAAATAAAAATTATACACTTTTCTTTTATTTCATTGTATTATAGAAAAGATTAAAAAAAAGAGAATTATGTTAAATTTTTTTATTTCAAGCTAATAGAATTAACGCCGATTGAGTTTTAATTTGATTGGCATGAATATTGTTATCAATGTATGAGAATGTGAGTGTGAGCATATTGAAGCATATTATCCTCTTGTTTATTGATTGAGGAGCGATCAGATTATTCAAAAAATTAGAAAAATTATTTTTTAAAGTAAAAAAAGTCAAAATGTATGGTGATTGCCAATATCTTTCATATGTTTAAAAAATATTTGAAATCTTATATATGTATATATATATATATGTTGACATTTGGTTAAGAAATAGTAAATAGAAATGAAAAAGAAAAGAAAATCCTTAATTAAGGAGATTACATCACATAATAAATAAAATAGAGAGAAAAAGAAAAGGTCGAAACAGTAGCCTTCCATGAAGCAAAAAGGCCAATAAGCTTTTAATCAAAGGGTCAAACAGAATATTATTATTAATATTTAGAAAAAGGAAAACACAGCATCATCTTTGCTTGTAGTCCAATTCAAAAATCAACGTAGAAGATCCGGGAGATTCTGGATGATATCTGCCGGATCTTGCCTTTCCAAACTGTCTCATTTTCTTCCATGTCTCTCCCCTTTTAATACTCCCTTCTTCTTCCCTATTTCTTCTTCATGGGAAATATGGCCACCCAGACTCAGTTTCATGTTCTTGCAGTTGATGATAGTCTCATTGATAGAAAACTTATTGAAAGGCTTCTCAAGACTTCCTCTTATCAAGGTATTCCTTTTTTGTCCTTCTTTTCTTAAATCAGGAAAATATGAATGATGGGAACATGGGTTGATGATGTTTGTGTGTTTACAGTGACTGCAGTGGATTCTGGAAGCAAGGCTTTGGAGTTTCTGGGATTGAATGGTGAGAATGAAGATGAAGAAAGGAATTCGAGTGTCGAATCAGTATCTGCTGCAGATGAGGATCATCAAGTGGGGGTGAATTTGATCATCACGGATTATTGTATGCCTGGAATGACGGGGTATGATCTCCTGAGGAAAATCAAACAATCTTCATCCTTTAAAGACATACCGGTTGTCATAATGTCATCTGAGAATATCCCATCAAGAATCAACAGATGCTTGGAAGATGGAGCAGAGGAGTTCTTTTTGAAACCTGTTAAGTTATCAGATGTAAACAAGCTTAGGCCTCATCTCATGAAAGGAATTACAACCAAAACTGAAATGCAATCCAACACTAATAAAAGAAAGGGTAGTGAAGAAATTCAATCCCCTGATAGAACAAGACCAAGATACAATGAATTGGAAGTTGTCTGATGATCTTCCGAACACTTTTTTTTATATTTTCTCAGGTTTATTGGTTTTCTCTCTGTCTGGTTTTCTTTTTCTTTTTTTTTTCGATCCAAAGTGGGGATCGGGATTCGGGTGTGGAGGCTGAGATCCCAACTCTGTTGACTGAATGAAACGATTGTGCTTAGTTCTGGGGGGGGTTCTTCCTTTGCTTTATACAGAATCGGAGTATAGGATTTTGGTTTTCATTTCAAAGAAGAGGGAAACCTACTTTTTTTTTCATGTTACGTTTTAGAATTATATGGAATCTAAGACTCCAAGTGTAAATTACCACAAGGAAAAATATAAACTCAATTTTGTTGGTTCATTAACAGATTTGCTCCTCCTTCGATTTCGGTGTCAGATTCATTACATTCTTTCATTATTTCAAACCCTTTTTCGTCTGATCTGCAGAACAACTATTTTCTCAGGAAAATTTCCTTGGAAATTGAATATTCTGCTTGAAATTTAGAGCTTAACAGAGAGATCGATATTTGATCCAATGATACGTTGATGTCTACTCTCCAGGTTCAAATCTACAACAATTAACGAAAATCTATTTTAATTTCTTTCTTCTTTCGTTCAGTTTCTCAGAAACCAAACACTATCCCTATTCTCTGTAAAAGGGAAAAAAATTTAAACAAGAAGACTCATAGGGAACTTTCTCAACAAATAAGAAATGGTAAATTAGTATTGATCTATAATGATAAAGCAAGGCAAATTTGTTCAACTTCAAAACTGGATTACATCCCATACAGGTTACGGAAAGGTACAAGGAACTAGGATATTGGATATTTAATTCATTTTGCTGATTAGGTCGTTGATTTCATCTTCACGATTTCCGGCATCTCCCCCTTCTCTATACGGCTGTTTCTTTCCTCGGAGTAATCCATCTTCTGGCTTGCTAAGCATTAAGGGTCCCATAAAAAGAACAACCTCCTTGAAATGTGGACCAACATTTGCAATTTCATGTATGATATCTTCTACGCATATGATGCCATACTTTCCCAATGTCTGGAAAGAGAAAAGGTTACATTGACAACTATGATACACATTGGGACAGTTAAACCCGGAACTTAGACTGTAAGACAACTACAGTACCTGTTCAATGATGTTATTATCGGTCAGAGGAACTGCTTTCTTGTCAATCCTTGCATAACCCTTCTTGTAAACCAGCTCCTTCACATTCTTAAGGTTTGGGTATCTGCATAAACCGATGTTAGTAGTTAGATAAGTTGAAGAAACAAAAATAAAAGAACTAAGCATTCAAACTGAAAACTTAACCCTTATAGCTTGCATAAGATTCTATGGTCTGTATTCCTCAAACTCAGGTGCAATTGTCAGATGCTGGTATAATTTCATGAAAAGTCATTTCTATTTTTGTACATTCTAAAGGACAGGTGGTTGCTAAATTTATGAGATAGCAAATTCCTCGAAAAGGTATCCTATACAAAGAAAACCTCATGAACATCAGTTAGCTCTGCCAATGCTCCTAGTCCTAAGCTATCCAAGATGAAATCTTCAACTACATGAATTATTGGACAGTTCAACCTCTAAATAAGAGCTTCTGAATTATTACACATTACGAAGGCTCACATCAAAAGGTCACACTAATGGTTTAAATGCATACAGTATGTGCTTGGTAAAAAGTTCACAGAAAGCAGCGTCTGATACCATTACGCAAATGGCCAACAGCAATTCACACCCGATTCTAGCTATTATGATGCTAAGAACAATTTTCCATGGCAAGTTCCCTAGCTCTTTTCAAAAAAAATAAGTACATTGATTGCCAAGTGTGCACGTAAAACCTTTTTTCATGAGATTCAATATTCATCTAGGCAGACAGGGGCCTTGCCCCACCCCCTTCCCCCCTTCAAACATAGTAAAAACCTATTTTGGCAATACCCCCCCCCCGGAACTAGGTAACCATAAAAACGATGATATATATGCATTAGAGGATGAAAAACGTCACATCAGAAGATTCGGTGTTTTACATTCACAGGAAAAGAAAAGAAAACAGAGGCAGTTTTCATACCCATAAGTAACATACGGCTCCACCTTCTGCAGCATGTCTATTACACCCTCAGTTGCCTTCACAAAAACTCCACTGAAAACTTTCCTCAATCTCAGGTTGTATAGGATCTTTCTAGTTTTTGGATGCATGTCATTTTTGCTGCAAAACAAAGAAAAAGATAAGAGCTGGAAAAAGTTACAGGGAAATCTATTGAATAAGATCACAGCGGAAAAGATTGCCTACCCTTGTATACGGATAATGAAAAGCAAATTTGATTTTATTGTTGGTATCATTGATTTTGGCCTCTTTGCCCTTTGTTTCGTTCTGATCAGGTCCAATTCCTAAACCCACAAGACAATTGATTTTAAGATAATCTTATTTCCTTTCGAAATAGAACCACTACCACGGGTGTGAGTCCAGCTGAGCTGATATTTTGTCGAGCTGAAGCTCAGTTAAGCTTATAATTTTCTGTCCTTGACCTCAGCTCAAACAAAACAATCATGCTACAGAAGACTAATTTAGGGTCAATTTAAGTAATCAATTCAAGGAACTTGAAACTCAAGTTCAAACAAGGAGTTCAGATTCCGCAAACATGAAAATAAATACCGAATCATATTTACACATGTATATTCATAAAATATAATACTCGAAACTGCTATTAGGTTCATGACTTGCTTGAGAAAGCATTGGATATACTCAGTCAGGACTCAACCCATCCAGCTGAGCAGAGCTTAAGCCATGAAAAGCTAGAGCTCAAGCTTGACTTAAAATTCAATGTTCAAAGGTCACTCAAGCTTGATTGAGTTTCAAGCATAAAACTTGAGCTCAATTCAAGAAAAAACCAAACTTCTTGAACTCACTTGATTAGACTGGATTAAAATGAGCTCAATTACAGTGCCCAACTGCTCAAGTACAGGTTAGATTATTTATGCTCAAGTTTGAGTTTGCAAAAAAAAATTTCAATACTAACTAAAAACTAAAAAAGCTTGATTAAAAAACGTGTAGCTTGAAAGCACAAGTGTCTCGATTAAACCCATAACCTTAGACTACGAACAAGTGCAGTTTGAGTAGGTAACAAGTAGCTTCACTCATTTATACCCGTATCATTCCTTAGTAACATTATGAACCAAAGAGATGCACTGAGTGAACA
This sequence comes from Gossypium arboreum, assembly GCF_025698485.1. NCBI lineage: Eukaryota > Viridiplantae > Streptophyta > Magnoliopsida > Malvales > Malvaceae > Gossypium > Gossypium arboreum. Next base: position 2,179,292 of record NC_069073.1, on the reverse strand, counting down.
GTAAAAACCCATTTCATAAAGTAGTAAACCAAAGAGATGCAAAGTTAGATCGGGCATTACCTTGTCTCTGAACTCTTTAATGAATTGCTCAGGTCTTTTGATGTCAGAAACATCGGATTGCTTCTTGCTCTTCTTGGCTCCGTATTTACCCAACTCCAACTGGGTCCTCCTCGTAATTGCTAACTCATCTCTTATTTTCCTTTTCTTCAATACTATCTCTGATACATACGGCAATGGCTGTCCTTCCTCTTCCGCCATCATCTTCCTGTTTCGTATAATCAATAAGTAAAAGATAAGATATTTACCCAATCCAAGTTGAGGAAAGAAAAGCTGAATTTTACCCAATAAAAGACGTTGACTTATGAAGGCGCAGGTGAGGAGAAACGGCAGCGGTGGCCGGTGAGGCGGCAAATAGCGTAAGGGTTTTAGAAGTGATGGGTAGCGGCGACAGAGAACAAAGAGACTGAAAGAATAAAAAAATTAGGTATTTAATATGGAACAAAAAAGGAAGAGTAAAAAAAATATAAAACAGCGATTCAAACTGATTATTTTTCTGAACAACTTATTTTCCTTATAAATTAGAAAGTTTAAAAATATTAAGATAAAATTAATAAAAACTAAATAATAATTATTTCTTCCTCCTATTTGATTTTCTCTATTGTGTTAATGAATTTTTCGTAAATTAACTTTTTTATATTCATGTTCGAGATTCATGACTGTCCTTCCCAATAATATTATCTCTAAGATTCGGACTTAAATCATCCTTTTAGAAATGTATTGCACCTTACTATTACACTCAACCTGATTGGTAAGTAATTTCTTTTAATTTTATTTTCATATATATATTTAATTATCTATATAGTATATCGTTTACATATTATATTTTATTTTCTATTATTTTTCTTTTCTTTTTTCGATATATTAATAAAAATTCAATTTTATTATAATTTTTATGAATATTTACTAGCAAAAAGACTATATATATATATATATATATTTAAGTTTAGCTCATTTATTTAATCATAACCTTATTTAGCTTTAAATTATTTATGGTTGTGCTCATAACAATACCTAGAATCAACTTTGTTTTTAGAAATATATTTCTATAGGTTAGCCTTTAGCTAAAATAAAATGTGATTTCAAATATTTTTAAATTTATTCCTAAACAAATTTTTATATATTTAATTTTATTTATGCATTATTATATTTAAAATATATATATATTTGCTTTCAATTAAAATTATAAATTAAAAATAATTTAAAATTATCAATTAAATTTTATTATTAAATATTTAATCTAAATATTTGTTAAGAAAAAGTTTATTATAAAAATTTAATACATGAATATTATCTTTCATTTAATAAGTGTAAATTCATAAATTATCGTTATATTATTAGAAAAATACTTACTAAACCAAACGTGATAATATAATTTTCTTGAGAATTTAATTGATATTTTTCAATGTATAACAAACATTGTAAAGAAACATTTTCGATAATCATATTCCCAACAATCATATTCCATTTGAATTGTGACATGGGAAAGCACCAAACGCAACTTAAAGTACAAAGTTTAAGAGCATATTGATCATTTTTAAAAATTAAAAAAAAAATTTAAAACTCATGCCTAGAATTAACCTAGACAAGAGGTTGATGCAAGTGAATTTAGACAACCATTTGACGGGTTCATTCCAAGCGCGGTTCTTAATAATTTTTAATTTTTCTTAATTTTTTATATTCTTATTAATTTTTAAATAATTTTATATTTTTCTATAAATTTTAAAATAGTTATTTAAAATTTATATATAGGGTGAGCTGAATAATCATTTAACCAGTTTAAATGAATCTGAACAATTGTCCAATTCACCCTTGATGTGAATTTTTTTAAAAAATTATTTATCTTTTAAATTTTGTATTTTTTAAATATGTGTTAATTTTGCCACATCAACATGATGTGCATGTGGCCTCCATGTGTCCACACTTGATTAGTTTATCAATCACACCAGTAAAAATTAATAGTCAAATTTGGTCAATGTTAACAAAGGGACTTGATTGATTAATTTTTTATCTTCAATGGCTCAAATGGTGGCTAAATAGGCAATATATGTTGAAATTCTTTTTAATTGGCCAGATAGGGTGTTTTTTTGAAAGATTTAGAGAATATTTTAGAAAGAGAGAAAGCGTGTCTAGCTATATGTGCTTTCCTCCAACAATCATTTCTCCGATGGTACAAATTCAAATACGCCAACAGTAAAATTTTTAAATAGCCCAACAGTAACTTTAATTTTCTATAAATTCTTCGCTCAAATCCAACTCTAAAATATATTTCAATTAGAATTCACCTGTTTGGAAGATAATGCAATGAATATTCATCCAGACATGTGACATAACATATCAGTAAAGGCACCATTATACACCAAAAAATGACCTAAAACATACAACCTACAGATAATAAATGTTAAATTATCCTATGTATTAGGTACCAAAAAATTAGCAACACCAAGGTATTTTCTACAACAATGAAAGATGGTTGTGAACTTTACCATGTTCCACCAAAAGGTACCAAGTATCAAGAACAAGCTGCACTATATTTGTAGAACCGTCAACTGAAGTCGGTGCTAATATTTTAAAATGGTGCCCTCCTATCCTTTTAGAATAACAGTCCTGTAAGTCACTGAAGCCACAAATATCAGTTCAAATTTCAAATATGTTTCTTCTCCACTAACATTTTACAATGTCGATAGGTTGAAACAGCATCATTTTCTAGATAAATATGAGAATTAAAGATTTGCAAAACTTAGAAGGATTGATTTCTTGTAACTGGAATTTACATACATGGAAGGAAACAAATTGTCGCTATATTAGCAGAAACCAGTTCTTTCAGGTAATAGAAGCAATGTAAACCAAGAAAATTAAAGGTTAAAATTGTAGGATAAAATAAATTTATTGTACAAACCTTAGGATACTGAATTTCTATGCACAAAGCTAAGTCGAGCCAAATAATTACTCTCAGCAAAATCATGGAGTGTTCGACAAGGTCGTGAACCCTCATGGCCTGATCTCTGGGACTCTTCTTTCAAAAATTTCCTACATGCATCAGCATCCTGAAAAAAAGCGGTTATTAAAGATTGAAAAGAAGATGATCATCCAGATAAAGATTTTATAAAAAAATATAAGTAGCCATTGAAATCAATAATACAAGTTCCCAACAGCTGCTAGAAGTGCCATGGACTCTCTGTCAAGCATCCACCCATCAATGAATACATAGGTCAGCTTAGCGGGGACGGGGGTAAATATTTACAATAATAGTATGGCAAATGATCAAGTCATTGCCTTATCAACAGAAGCTTGGACAAGAGGCACACCTGTAAGAATTCCATCATTTGTTCTTCAATTGTACCACGCATGGCTAAAGTTTCCACATGAATTGGACGAGTAGCACCCATCCGATGGGCACGACTAATGACTTGTTCCTCCATGCTGATAACATTTCAACCAGCAAACAATGGCATCATTAGATTATAAAAAATGGATGTAAAAGGTGACTTAATGGTAAAAGATAGCCAGATGGTCATGGTTTAGACATATAACAGTGAAAGGTGGGATCCAAGACCAGCCTCTCCATTGATGTACCCTCAGTGAGGTAGGTATCAGGCTGTGGCTTAACCCCTTTATCATCCACTCATGGCCTTCGCTGCAGGCCACAAGTGTCCTTCCTAGAGGCTCTGTGCAAGTCTGTCTTGCCACAGGTTGCCCAGTGGTTAGAGGTAATGGTCATGCCCATGATGGGTTACCGCTGCAGGCTATTTTTACTTTTAAAAAGAAAATACGAAGATAAAACAGTTGCATAAGCTTTGGTGTTAGATCCGAGCGTTGGAACACTAATGCTCTTATCTTTCACTCAAGAACAAAACAGTTTTAGCAGCAAAGTCTACAGAATTTTTTGCAGGAAACTGATGAGATAAAATATCTTCTATTTCAGAGTTCTTTTTCTAGGTAGGAAACACAAAAATAATTTTCAGTATAGAAGTTGGCTAAAATTACCTTCTGTCCCAAATAGGCTCCATTAAAAATACATGAGTAACAAAACTTAAATCAAGACCCAATGCAGCACTCCCATCCATCAAGAGAGCCATGCAGCTATCATCATACTGGAACATGGCCAGTGACTTCATCTGCAAAAGTGGAAATTAATTAACTCAAGGATTGCACAAATAAGGGAACAAAATAGACGCTACAAAAATGGCTAGAGAAGAGAAGTACCTTGTTGCCAGAATGCATTGGACTATACATTCCAGCAAACTTGATACCAGCAAAAGTAAGCTTCCAAAAGAAAAAGGTCATCCATCTATCAATTGTAGAAGGAAAATAATAATGTGCACTTATGCATAGTTAAAGTCAAATTAGATATACCTGCTGCTCAATAACATGTATATGCTCAAGAAATTGGGAAAATATTAGAACTTTCTCTGGAAGCATCTTGCATGACTCATTGCCCAGTCTAGAGTGATTCAGCAGCAAAGGCACGCCCATATCACTCCTCTGTGAAGGACAAAGAAACTTATCTATGTGCTTGGCTTCATCATCTTCATCCATAGAGCAACAGACCTCTTTATTAACCTCCTGCAATGCCTTCAGCCTCTCCATAAGATAAGCAACTTTACTGCTAGAGGTTGATTGCCAATCAGGATTCCAGTCATCCTAATAACCAAAAGTAAATGTCTATTTGTAAGAATTCATATAGCATAAAAACTACAAAATAAAATGATTAAATCAAGAATCAACCCACCTGTTTATATGAAGGTTGTAATTCGATAAGATCTTTTGGGACAGGCCACTTGGGATTTGGATTTTCTGGGCGCGCTAATGTTTCAGGAGTCTGCATCTCATATAAGTGACCACAGCCAGGTAAAGTACACATTTTACTGTCCAAACCAACACAATCAAGGCACAAAAGATGCCTACATGGGGTAACAATTGGTAGACGGCACCATTCATTGCATCTATATCAGAAGACAAAAAGAAATAAATGTTCATCGACCATATGCTAGGAAATGGTTGAAACAACAGCCACAAAGAAACTCAAAAGCAAATGATATTACCTCTGACAATTACCACCATAAAGGAGGTTATATTTAATAAAAGCATATTCTTCTGAAAGAGGATCCAGGCCATTTTCAACTAAAATGTCCATTGTTTCTTGAATATCTTCACCAGCTTCTGTCACTTTTATATGCCCAGCCACACAACAAGACAACCTGACATTTCTAATTGTTGTACTCCGAAACTTCCACTGCTTTGGATTTAATAAACTTTCAACATGAGAAGGATCATTCCAGTCAGCCATTAGAATATTACGCCGCACTGTAACTACCAATTCATTATAACTTCTTGCATGCTCATCAGTGAAATTGACAAATGTCACCTTCTTAATGCAAGGAGGAATATTTTGCAAATCGATCTTTCTTGCACTAATCATGCATCTACGGAGCAACTGCAGTAAACGTGACCGACCCTCTTCCATCTTGGCTTCAAATGGTTTAAGAATGCCAGCTTCCCATGACTTTTGGTTCTGACCATAAGCTTCTTCATGAAGGAACTTGAGTAATGGTTGAAGATGAGACAGTTGACTATTGGGTGTGTTACGAGTGGGTGTTCCTGTCAATAACCAACGACTAGAAGCGGTCAATGAAATAGCCATTTGCAATTTGTTGGTTAAATTAAGACTTGAGCCAAGGGTGTGCCCTTCATCTAAGATGACCCTAAACCAATGCACTTGCATCAGTGCACTTCTCTTACGGGGACCCCACTCAGCACTTAAACGGTTAAATGTAGTGATAACGATGTCATAGTCCCAAGCCAGATTGTGAACAGGAGGCTTTCTATGATCAGTCCAGACATAAAGCTGCAACTGACCCGGCCTTACATGTTTCTGGATTTGTGTTTTCCAATGATCAACTAGATTTGATGGAACAACAACTAATGTTGCTCTGGACAAATATAACCTCACAGAATCTAATGGCTCACAGAGAGCAAGTCTGAGAGCACCCAAATCAAATGCCAAGTTCTCAAGAGTCCTTGGATAATACCACCTGATAATTCCCTTTTCTTCCCTCTTTATAAGACCGAATGCTTGGAATATCTTATGGAAACCAAGGGCATCTCCAACAACACCACTGCCTAATATTGGACTTGACAAACCAACTGTCTCCATTTCAGAGAGCCTTTCTGGAGAAAGTTTAGCTAACCAAAGTAAGGCTTTCTTTGTTTTAGAATTTATCACGTCATGGTGCTCCTTGAGAACACTCATGAAAAAAGATACATTTTCCTCCTTTCCTCCAGCTGTTCCTTTGGTGAAAAATCCGGGTAAGTATGTTATAGACTCATGCTTATCCCATGCTTCTTCTGGATCAGTACAGCTCTGACGTGCAGGGTCAGTGTTCATGCTACAAAACCATGCTACCTTAGCATCAGTTAAACCTGAGCCTACAAGTTTCCTCCATTTGTGACAGGAATCGCACTGAACCCAAGTTTCAGTACACATTGCACGACCAGCATTGCCCTTCCCAGCTCTCATGCAGCCATCTAAGACCCCAAAGGATAAATCAACTGGTTTTCCCCTATAAACATGTCTTGATCCATTCCTTATAGGCATGTTCTTCTCAATGGTTTTTCCCTTACAAGAACCAGACAGCCCATCATATGCATACAGAAGATTTTTCCTGATGTGAGCCAAATTCCTTGAGGATCGAACTGCCCAGGTTAATGGCTCATAGTGTGGAGCTGATGGCGATATTATTCTTCCACTAGAACAAGAATCATCAAATTCAGCACTTCTCTCACCTGGACTCATCAACCTGGGCCGTTTAGGTAAAGGGTAATTTATGTCCTCCATGAGACAAAGCTTTCCTAAAGATGATTGCCCCCTGAGAACATTCAGACTTGTAGTCCTTTTCCCTGAAGTTATATTATTGCAGCTGACTTTATCACCTCTAAGCTCATAATAACCACATTTATCATTACCATTGTGTGTGCACCAAATTATCTGAACACCATCTGGTGGATCAGCCATTGTTCCTTGCGTTTTCAGAATTAGTGACAGGGATGTTATAGTCTTTCCCAAGCCAGGTTCATCACAGAACATCCCTCCACGAAAATCTCTAATAGTGGGAGCAGTGCCAGTAACTATACTGCCAACAACACTATTAATATAGAAAGGAAACCCATCTTCTGTTGAAAATTCCATGTACAAAGGATGTCGTAGAACATCAGCATTCCGCTCACGTCTTAACATCCATTCAACAGCCGCCTGCTGATGAGGGAAAAGTTTAAGTTTCATGCATGGCATTATCAATGCAGCCAAAGACCTTAGATGCTGACATGTTGCTGCTACCCTGGTAAGATCCTTCGGACCAAGTGCAGCTAAAACATTGATCAGAATATCATCAGTTAAGTCCCAAATGCCAGAATTAAGAATGTCATCAGCTGGTTGTACTCTAGAAGAATGAGTCATTTCATTATTTGTTACACTAGGTAAGCTCTTGAAAATGTCATGAAGCTCAAATAGCCTTTTCTTCAAAGGGTCAACACCATTGCAGTGCAACTTACATCCTAGCACATGACAGTCAAAAACACTCCAGATGCTTCTTAAATTTCCATGATTACCAATCTCTGTACCATTAGTGAGCATCAAATTTCTCTCCTTCCAATCACAGCTGGAAAAAACAAACAAACTACTTTTGAGGGGGAAAATTGACAAATTGGTGCAAATTTAATGGGAAAATAATCGATATAAATGATAAACCTACAGCTAAACTTAGTTTATTTGTGCATGAAAATACTAATAGTTTGTTGAGGAACCAATGTAAATAAAAAATAATTGTTATAGTGGATAGGAAATTACCCAGTTAGCTATGTTCTACAAAGTAAAAAGAAAAAAATGGTTTTCCATCAAGAATTTGTAGAATTAATAAATTAAGAAAAACAATGTAACATATCATAATAGTGATACAAGTTGGTTTATATCCATTCATCTCTTCAGCTGCAGATTGGTCTAAGAAGAATGTTGCAGCTAACCAGTAGAACAGATGTGGCATGTAGAACATTTAATTCAAAGATGCTCAAATGAAACTAACAATCAAGAATATAAGGGAAACAAAACAACCCCAGCTCCTAAATAAATACTAAAATTCCAACTCCAAGTAGCATGTATCAGCATCAACATTATTTTAACATTCCCTACTCATACTAGTTCAATGAACTTTTTACTTCTAAAATTGCACAGCACATTTGCCCCATCACTTTACCTCGCGACAAGACTCTCTAGCATCCTAATTTCCGCCCAAAACTTATAGCAAAAAAGTATTTTCCTTTGAATTGCAAAACTTTCCACAATAATATATAGTTGATCTTCTAGTCATAGTTGTTTCTTTTTTTACTATTTTTGTTATATTCATTGTAAATTGTGCTTAAAAGTAAAAATTCAATTACCATGCTCGAATTTAATTATGAAATAATAATAACTATGCCTCAGCATTTAATCAGAATTCTTACTTTTAGAAAAATAAATCCACGCATGAAATTCAATGTTTAATTATTAAAAAATACTGCTAATTTCTTTTAAGTTAACTCAAAAGCATCCACAAGACAACGTTACTACTAAGCATCAAATTGGCATTCAAAAAATGCAAAAAAAATTTACCTTATATGCCTAAACAACGAACCAGCAACCGAAGCGGAACGGGGAAACTGCCAACCGGACCACAAATCAACCGGCAAATAAACATCCACCAGAACCACTGCCCTAGCCTCCTCCCCACTTTCCTCCACGCTCAAAACCCGCGCCTGGATCTTCAGGCACTTATGAGCCACCAATGCATGAATCTGGTTCACTACACTAATGCTCCCATTCACCATCCCAATATTCTTCCTCCCTCTCTTCCTGGAATTCTCGGCATTGTCCGGACCCGAAACAGCGGCGTTCCGAATCGCAGAAAGAACAACGCCGTTTTGGCATCGGAAGCAAACGCCGTTGTCGTCGGCGGTGGTGAGGTGGCAAGGACCGGAGAAGGGGGCGGTTGAAGCAATGGATAGAGGGGGAAGCGTGAGGACGGCACAAAGGTAACCGCAGAGCTTGTGATCGGGTACCTTTTCGTCCATAGGCATTCACAAAAATCTTGAGGTATTTGGGTACGGTTGACGAAGACAGAATGAAGATTTGGAGGAGGCGGTATTTAAGAGAAGGTTGTTTTAGATTGGGTAAGGTAAAGTGGGCTCCCCCGATTCTTTGGGTTTTATTACGCTATTTTATGGTGTATCGCTTTTAATTTGGTACTGCTTGCTTTCATCGCTGTTTGCCGTTCGATGATAAAATCAGTGGCTTGCTGTTTAACTGTTTTTGACTTTCTCACCGTTTTTGCTTCCATGGTTTTCACTAATACAGTGAGCATCCATGTGGATTCCATTTTAATTATTTATACAAATATTTTTTATTTTTAAAATTAATATAAAAACCAGATTAAAATAATGAAATTTAAAATTAAACAAATGTATTTTTATTAATTTTATTTTATAAAAATATTTATCTTCTCTTAACTCCATTAGCATCCACATTTTACCACAGCGCGCAAGAGGTCTTAAATTTAGTAATAATTACACTCTCTTATAATTACTCAAACATGTTTGGTTGGCTGAATATAATTACATCAAATTCCTATATCATATTTAGTAGTACAAATTATAATTCCGCAATTATATAATTTATATTTTTTAAAAATTAATTACTCTAAAAAATTTGATACGATCAAAACAATTTCTAAACAAGTAATAAAAATTAAAATTAAATCATCATATATATTATGTCGGTATAAAAAAGTAGTCGATGCTTCTTATCATTAGTTGTTGCTCTTTGACTGAGTTCACCATCATCTGAATTTAAATATACATCATTAAGATTATTAAGATCTTATTCTTCAACGTACTTTTCAAAGTATGAATCATCTCAATTTCACATATGATTTAAGTTATGAAATATGCAATATAAAAATTTCCAAAATTTTCTATGTAATTGGAGGACCATACTTCTATATTCATGTCTGCATGTGTGTTGGAAATGAATACTCAACGAAAACGCAGAATAGCATGATAAAAATTTCTGGGTAAAACAAGCTGCTCTTCTACTTGTCAGTAAAACGAAAACTCTATTGTGGATGCATGCAAATGCTCATCTCATTTATTCATCTTCCCAATACCCACATCAGATAACTCATCTATATCTCGTGTTCGTTGCTGTATCATGCATACAAATTCCTTATCTAACACAATGGAAACTTGAATTGCTGTAGGCTATGACTCTTTATTTTGGCACATATTTGAAAATGTACATGAAAAAAAATAAAGGCACACCCATCTCGGAAACATATCCATATCGAACACCTATTCTTAAGGTAACATGGTTTATGAATATCCTCAATTTCATGGTTCCATTTTGAAAGTACTTTCATGTTTTTTTTTTACTTTATTCTAGAGAATAGGGTAATTAAACCCAGCTTGGATGATAAATGCATCTATCAATGAGTCAAATATTTGGATTCTTTTATGTAAATTGATTAAATAGAAATATTCTGCAAAAGATCATAACCTAACTAATAGGTTACCGATGAGATTATACACTCCCCAAAGGGGTATTCTTTTTGCTATAAGCTCTCTAATGTAATTCCTTTTAGTTGAATAACTAACAGGAGAAAAAAAGAATGGTTGTCTATTTTCAGGTTTGCTCACCGAGTGTCCAATGCTGATAAACTTGAAGTAGGAGCCATTGGCATTTGAAGAACTTGTTGTAGTAAGCGAGCTGCCAGACGCTGAGTGATCCCACCAACTACACGACCACCTAGACTGCGTGCCTCGGGTTGTTGAAGGATCTGCTCAAGAACACGTCATTAGCCAGAACCATAGAATATAATTCTAATAGCGTAAAGAAATAGTTTGGGGCTAAATGAAAACAGCCCGGAGTTAGTTCCTCATTCAATTGCAGGGTCTCTGGTGCTAAAAAGTAGTTCTGCAAATTCAGGATTTTCCATAGCCATTAGGGCATCAACTGCTAAACCATTAATTCGTACCTGAACCCACACAACAGCTATACCACTCGATTCACATAGTAATTGTATAAGTTCTCAAAATCTATGTTTCTTTGACTCTTCATTATTCTTGAAATACCCATGTTTGTTGCATATTTGGACATGGATACAAGGAAAAGACCCTTTAAGAACCCTCTGAATACATTGAAAATTTAGATGAAACTAAACTTACCCTGTCAGACAGATACTCGAACTCACACCTAAGCCTAGGTAATAAAGCTCAAAATATATATCTCCCAAAGCTGGAACCATGAAACATGGTCCATGGTAAAGACCATTCATTTTACTGGGTTGCCAACTTATGCAATTTTATTTCATCAAGAAAAATAAAGTAGAATAAAAACTTAAGCAATTTTAGACCATATATTAACTATTAATTCTAGAGCTCAATATATATCAACCATCCAAAATATCTTGGCAAAAAGAACTGACATAGACATTAAGATCAATGAAAAAAGAAATTCTAACAGTTGTTCAACACTGCTGCATCAATTATGGCTTCTGTGTCTGTGTCTTAGTATGTCTCTTTCTACTTTAGTGACTAAACTACAACACGAATAAAGTTTACTTACTTGTAAAATAGGCTGCAAAAGTGCTGGATCAAAGTTTTCTGACGACCGAAGAAGCCCCCAGATTCGAAAGACTTGGTCCCGGAGCTCCATCATGCTTTGCAATTCAGCAGTGCTCATCGCCAGCGCTCCATTTCCATTGAATATTAGACTACGCATAAAAGAAGGTACGGAGTTGTATGTATCAACAAATGTGCATAGAGTAACCGCTTCAGTAACACGAACAGCTTCTTTAATGACCAAAGTCCTAAGCTCTTCGCCATCTGGTCCCAGTAGTAGCTTTAAAACAGGTTGCAAAGCATCTTTTGCTGAGAAATCTCGGTCCTTGCTTCCTTGAACGAGAAGGTTTTCTAGTCTATTCCACCTGTCACAAACAGAAATCACGTATTCAGGTCCACAGACTTCAACAACTGAATACACAAAGAAAAAGAGGATGTTGTAGAGATTAGAAGAAGTCTTTTGTAATCTTTTACTTTAGGTAATTATATCCCTTGAGATTAGGATCCCTTTAATTTAAGAGACAAACCCCTTAAGTTTAGGATTTTAGTTTCTATTCTTTTGTATAATCTTTTCCTATAAGTACTAAGGTGGTATGGTGTAATATACTGCTGATTATACAGAAAATAATTTTTTTTTCTTCCACTCAATTCGTCATGGCATCAGAGCTAGAATAAAATTTCCCACTGTTTCAGGCTGAATCGGTCATATCAGAAAGTAGCAGACCAGCAGCAACAACAGAGAGCACCATGGGTCTTGGGGAGATTCATCTGATCATTCATTGCAGCTGACCCTTCATAAGCTAAACGGAAAAAACTACCTGGAGTGGGCGCAATCCGTGAAGCTGGCCATTGATGGAAGGGGGAAGCTTGGGTATTTGACAGGGGATATGAAGAAACCAGAAGATGACAAACAGCTAGGCATATGGCAGTCCGAGAATTCTAGGATCATTGCTTGGCTTATTAACTCCATGGAACTTTCAATGGGTAAACCTTATCTTTTTCTTCCTACTGTAAAAGATGTATGGGAAGCTATGAGAGAAACCTATTCAGACGTTGAAAATTTTTCTCAAATATTTGAATCAAAAACCAAGTTATGCAGGGCTAGACAAGGAAAGGTATAGAATATTATAATGAAATGGTGTAACTATGGCAAGAGTTAGACTATTATTATAATGATGAATGGGATTGTTCTTCAGATAGTGTAAGATTCATGAAAAAAGAAGATGATAGCCTATCCCTTTTTAGCTGGGTTAAATCGGGATTTTGATGAAGTGAGAGCTAGAATCCTTGGAAAAAAGCCGTTACCTTCTATTAGAGAAGGCTTCTCTGAAATTAGAAGAGAAGAATCTAGGAGAGAAGTCATGTTAAAACAGACCTTGATCACAAATCTTCCATAAAAAGTTCTGCTCTAGCAACAATGAGAAATAACTGAAAATGATAAGGAAAAAAAGGCCATGGTGTCACCATTGTAAAAAACCGTGGCATACACGGGAAACCTGCTGGAAAATCCATGGAAAACCACCAAATTTGAGGGAGAAAAAAGCTGAAAACAGATCCACTCCAATCACTGACAAGCCTTCCAAGCAGCAGGTGCAGAACAAGAGCAACAATCTACTCAGGAGACACCTCCCTTTACGAAGGAGCAGTTAGAACACCTCTATAGACTTCTCCAATCTCCGCAATTTCAAGTTGTAAATCCTCCAAACCAACCAACTCCCTCTGGCTCTGTTGCTCAATTAGGTAACATTGCTTCAGTTTTTCTCAGTGAATATAAGCCTGATTGCTCTTGGATCATTGATTCTCGTGCAACTGATCACATGACAAGTTGCACCCAATTTTTTCAACTTACACACCTTGTGCAGGAAACAAAAAGATTCACATTGCTGATGGTTCATTTTCGGTAGTTGCCAGAATAGGAACTATTAAACTTTCCCCTTCCTTAATTTTATATGATGTTCTTCATGTTCCAAAACTTTCTTGTAATCTTGTCTATCAGCAAGATCATAAGCACTTTAAATTGTCATGTTATATCTAACTCATCTTATTGCAAGTTGAGGACATAATTTCAGGGAAGATGATAGGCAGTGCTAGAGAAAACAGAGGTTTTTATTTCCTAGAAGATGGAACCAAATCTGAACAATAAGTTTCAAGTCTTTGTTTGAACAATAGTTTGATTTTCAATAATGTTATCACATGGCACTATAGGTTAGGACATCCAAATTTTTATTCTTTAAAACATTTGATTCCAAGTTTATTTTTGAGTAAAAATCCATCTTCTTTCAAATGTGAGTTTTCTGAATTATCTAAGCACCATCGCTCTTCTTTTCCATCTAGGCCCTACCAAGCATCAAAACCTTTCTTAATGATTCATAGCCATGTTTGGGACCATCTAGCACATCAATCTCGTTTGGAAAAAAATGGCTTGTGAGTTTTGTTGATGATCACACTCAAGTTAGTTGGGTTTATCTACTAAGGATAAAAAACTGAGGTGAAAGAAGTGTTTAGAATCTTTTATAAAATGGATGAGACACAATTTCAAGAAAAAATTCAGATTTTTCGAAGTGATAATGGTAGAGAGTATTCCAATGAAATATTACGAGATTATTTCAATGAAAAGGCTATCATCCACGAAAGCACATGTCCCGACACTCCCCAGCAAAATGAGATAGCTGAGATAAAAAAATAAGCACATTTAGAGGTTACTATGGCATTACTTGTTACTTCTAATGTACCAAAGTACCTCTGGGGAGAGGCTCTTTCTTATAAACAGGACTCCTACGCGAACTTTGACTTTTAGGACTCCTTTAAGTGTTTTACTAGAATCATACCCCGTGTTTAGGATAACAAGTAATTTACCTTTGAGGGTCTTTGGGTGTAGTGCCTTTGTTCATATTCAAAATAAAAACCGTGGGAAGCTAGATCCTAGAGCTCGAAAATGTGTTTTTGTAGGATATGCACCAACACAAAAGGGATATAAGTGTTATGATCCACAAACAAAAAGAATGATTGTTTCAATGGATGCTACCTTCTTTGAATTCCAGCTTTTCTTTAGATCTCATCTTCAGGGGGATACTTATAATGAAGACTCAAAATTCTTGGTGGAAGATTCCAACTCTCTTGAAAAGCTTATTGAGCCAGAGATTCAAATAAATAGGGATCAAATGATTTAAATAATGCTAGCTTAGAAGAAATCTTTGGTAATCTTTAACTTTAGGTAATTAATATCCCTTGAGATTAGGATCCCTTTAATATAGGAGACAAACCCCTTAAGTTTAAGATTTAGTTTCTATTCTTTTGTATAGTCTTTCCCTATAAGTACTATGGTGTAATATACTACTGAATATACAGAAAATAAATTTTAAAAAAAAAAATTCTTCCACTCAATTCTTCAGATGTATTAATCATTGTTCGTACCTAAACCTCCCATCCTTGAAAAGCAACTCTATGAGAGCATCTCTCAAATATGGATTTGGATCTGTGAGAAGCCTTTTAGCAAAGTATGGGTATGAGGCAGCCAGCACCTTAAAATTCGGATCGGCATAGAGGGCCAACCCTTCTAGCACAGTAAGGGACCGCAATATCAGTGCATAATAGGGAGGTACTGCAAGCAAATTAAAAACCGAAACATTAGACTGCATAAATATATATATCATCCACTCCCTCCGCAGTCTTCAGAGGTATGTTAAAAAAAAATTGTTCCTTGAGACATTGGAATTTCAGGATATAAAATGATGATAGTGGTAAAATATTTCTAAAGAAAAGTTAATAGGTTAGAAAGAAATCATAGAACCAGAACTCCCACTGACTACAATCTACTTTACTCAGATTTTGGGGTGAGTGTCGAGTACCAGTATTGTGTGCAACATGGATATGTTTAAGTTTTCCATGTTTTTGGAGGATCTTTGGAGGATTATATTCCAATGCCTATGTTCGAACACGGTTACTAAATAAATAAAGAGTCGGAGCAGTATACTCTAAATAAAACAATCCATTATAGAAGCATACACTAACCAAACTTAAGGACAGGGCTCAAAAGTATATGGAAAGAATCAGCTCACCGTTAAATGGGTATTGGTATAAAACAGAACCCAAACCATCAACTAGGGTCTTGAAGTTTAGTTCGCTAACAGTGTAGCTAAGAGCATCATCAAAGAAGTCCCGAAGTGCCGGCACAATTGGGGAAACATCTACATCAGCTGACAAGAAATCCAGAGCATAGTAATCACGGGCCATAGCTTCATAATCTCGATTGACCATGTGAACAACATGACCAATTATGGCAAATCTTGCTTCCTCCGGGGTCTCACTCATCATTCCAAAATCTAGAAAAGCAAGTTTTCCTTCAGGTGTTGCCAAAAGATTACCAGGATGAGGATCCGCATGAAAGTATCCATACTCCAGTAGTTGCCTGAGGCTGCACTGGATACCAGTGGTCACTAAATCCAAAAGCTTCAAACCTTGCCTTTCAATTGCGGCCTGTTCATTCAGTTTCACTCCATCAACCCACTCCATTGTCAATACTTTGCCACTGGTATAATTCCAAAAGATATCGGGAACAAGGATATCCTCCTTGTCAGCATACAACATCTTGAATTTCCTGGCATTTTGTCCCTCCTGCAGGCACCTGTCAAATTAACACTCATACCCCAAAAAACGGTACCGAGAATAAGAAATTGCACTTCTTTTTGTCTTTTTTTTTTATACAAATTCAGAAAAGATAACGTTTTCACAAAGGTTTTGAAACTTTTTAAGTATATTGCTTCTTAACTAATACCTACCTAGCATATGCATTATATTCTCAGAATTTATATAGCAAATTACATCTAAATCTAATCTCTCAAATTAATCTTCCCGAACATAGCGTAAAAGAAAAGCAAGTTGATGGATTTTTTAGGACGTTTCTACTCTTGAAGACAAAAAGGGGAACCAATTGGTGACCAAAAACACTAACCTGCACATAGTTGAGCTCTTGATAAACTCGACTGGCAAATTCATCGATGAGAGCAACAGCATCGGTGGTGATGATGTCAACATACTTATTGATGAAAAATCCTAGACCTCTTATGAGATAAAAATCGAGTCCAATGGCTTCTTCAATACCAGGTCGTTGTACCTTGACAGCAACGGTTTTACCTGAATACTTAAGTCGAGCTTTGTACACTTGACCTAAACTGGCAGCTGCAATAGGAGTAGGGGATATGGAGGAGAAAATGGACTCCAGTGGCATCCCCAACTCTGTTTCGATGCATGAGAATGCATCTGCATCAGGAAATGTGGGCAAAGCATCCTAGGAACATGTCAAAATAACTTAGTAAAATTTATTCAAGGAGAAAACCTCCAAGCAAGTAGATCTCAAAATATCAAATACAACGAAATTATAGGATATAAACACAACAGAACAAAATAGTATGAGCATGAGGGTCTTGAAATGCCCATATCATTAACATATCAACATTTATACAAATATAAAAACATCAATTACGACACCATAAAATACAGGAATACCTGCAGCTGAGCCAGCTCCTCGAGATACTCCGGAGGGCAAAGGTCAGGTCTGGTGGATAAACCCTGACCCAATTTTATGAAAGTCGGGCCTAGTCTGGTGAAGATAGTCCTCAATTCAGCTGCTCGTTTCCTCTTGTTTTGATCTAAGGTTCCATTCTTTTGGTCCAAAAACAGTTTCAAAGCAAAAGTACCCAGTGCTACCAAGATTTCCAAAGTCCTTTTCACTGCCTAAATCATAGCAATTTCCATTCCTCATTAACAAAAAAAAAACCCTACTAAATTCCATTCATTTATAACGAATTTATGAAGAAAATGACAAGTATATTATCACCTTGACGGGACGAGACCCATACTTTTTGGCAAGCAATAGAGGGCTGTAAACGGAGGCATCGGCAGCACGAGCCAAGGCTCGAGCCTCCGCCTTTAGTTCCTCGGCTCGGTCAGTTGCTAAAACCTGTATAGAGGTGGACGATGGCGAACCGTTGACTCTGGGTGTAGCTTCGACCAAAGCAGCTCGAGGACAGATTTTGTAGCCCTTGGGTTTGGATATAGAAAACCCTTTACCTGCTTGTAAATAGAAGGGATGGACCCCAGCTGAAACAACAAGACTCATGGCTGCCACTGCAACGACTTTCCCCCCTCCGACCAATGGATTCAATAAAACCAAAAAATGGTGGAAAGTGTCACCCGTTTGGTTGATTCATAGATTTTACCAAAGGGCAGTAAGGTGGTTTAGACTTTCCATAGACTCGTAAAATTTCTGATGTCTTTCGTTTTTGCTATTTTAAAATCTCATCCAAAACTCCCATTTCTCCTATTCCAGTCCATTTTTGTTATTTTGGGTAAATTCAAAAAAAAAAAACTTACTTTAGACAGTTAATAATATTAAATTACAACGTAAATATAATTTTTCATATCACCTCCCTCTCAAGCACTTTCCTTTCTCTTTCAACTACCAATTTTTATCAGTCCACTCACTTTCCACTTTTCTCCACCACTTCCATTTCTCTTTCAACTACCTATTTGTATTTATATTTATAATTTTTAGGATAAATTACATCCAATTATTAATATTTTTTATCATTCAACTATCAATTTTTTTTAATTTGCTCACTCTGACTATTAATTTTTTTATTTTCGTTACTCAACTAATCAATATTCTCTCTGATGGGAAGGTGATCAAAATCTCTCTCCTCTTTTGTCGAATGTACTCTTGGAGCTGATGCTCATGCTTCTGCGGTCTCTTTCTTTCTTTCTTTCTTTCTTTCTTTTAGCAGTAGCAGTATTCTGTGTATATATATGCATATGATAATTCTATACAATGGTGGAATTGTAACTTTCTTGCATTACTAAAAATTGGGTTATGGTTGTTGTTCCTAGATAATCTACAATCCGACCCTGAACTCAAGCTTTTCATTGGAATGGATGTGGTTCCCCTTACACCTCGTATGGCTCCTTCTCGCATCAATACTGCTATTTTCAATTCTCTCAAAAAAAATTATTTGTAAATTTTGAGAGTTAATTTTTTAAAATTATAACTAAATCAATATGATATGTAAAAATTAAGAGATAAATTTGTCATTATACTAATTTTTTAACTGCCATGTTTAATGCCACTTATTGGAAATGGACTAAAAAAACAATCTTGATTAGTTGGATGACTAAATTAGAAGAATTGATAATTGGGTGACCAAAAAATAAAAGGGACAATAGTTGGGTGATCAAATTAAAAAATGATAATTGAGTGACCAAAACAGAAAATAGGAAATAGTTAAGTGACTTGTAGTATAATTTACCCTAATTTAAGGTAAATTGCAGCATGATCATTCAACTAATCCCATTTATCCTTTTTTGTCCCATTCCATTGCCTTCCATTAACTTTGTGATGGAGAGAAGACGTGCCTGTTCTTCATTGGCATAATAACAATTGTAGGTCTCAACTTTTATGTTAATTTAATCATAATTTCTTTTTAAAAATAACCCTCAATATTTACACATTATTTTAACTTGATCCTAAATAGAAAAAATTATAAATTATAAAAATACAAAATACAAGCTTTCATTTTATATTTTTTTTTTTGTTTTTCTTGGTGCTTAAAAGGATTTCAACTTACAAATTTTGTTTTTCTTTCAAATAATTCTAATTTTAACAAATGTTTTTAAAATAAGATAGATGGTCAAGTTGGTCAAACCATTGATTCTATTAATAAAAATAATAATAAAAAATTCAGTTCAACTGTTGATCCAATCGATTTTTAATCGGTTCAACCGGTCTTTTTAACAAGTTCATACCATTTTTCAGTCTAATCAGTTCAAAGTCACTTTTCGAACCGGTCCATTGACCAATTCTCGATAATGTAAATGACTAAAAAGTAATATTTCAAATATAAATTATTAAAATATAACCTGAGATAAATAAAAATAACTATTTTAATAGTTTATTTTATACAGTATTGTAAACTTAAAAATGAATCGAACTTGGACCTTGAATGTTTAAAGCCAAACCCAACATATATTTTAAATGAGTTCAATTTTTCTGTGAAGCCTTAAACTTTTTCGGACTTTTTAGAGAGTAATTTATTAAAATTTTTAATCTTTTATTTAGTTTTTTGTATTTAATAAAACATGATTAACAAATTTTGGTTTAACTGTAAACCCTTTTAAAACTTTTTTTCTATTTATTGTGAAAAAACAAATTTTGGTTTAAAAATCATAGGGTGAAAATTATTCCAACACAAAAAAAATGAAAATAAATAAATTATACAAATAATTTCAAATCTGTAAACTTTTTAATTTGTATAAAATAATTTAATTAAATAAAATTAAAATATAAAAGCAGTTAAAAAGCGAAAATCTTGGATTGAGGTTATTTCCCTCCATTTCTTTCTCAAGGATTTGTCTTTGGAAGGCAGAACAGAAGAAGGAACAAAACAATCCATTAAACCCCAATTTGTAGATTTAGAAAATCTTCAATCTTTATTCATCGTCAAAGCAAAAAAAGTTTCTGATTTGAGTTTTTTCTTTTTGTGAGATTTGGGTTGATGGCGGAATCAGGGAAGAACAAGACGAAATCATCGTCACCCTCATCTGGGTTCTTAAATCGTTCATTTACAATGCACGCCTCAATGGCGGAATCTAAAGTTCATCTTTTCTTCAAGAATCCACCTCCGTTGTCTCACAATCGAGCTGCTCCGCTTTCCAAATTCCACAATTCAATCGATAGTGTCAAAGGTAAAGTTAAAAAGCTTAGGAGTTTATTCGAATCTAAACCTGCATCATCTTCACCCACCTCACCCAGTCCTAAAGAATCTTGTCCTAAGCCTGTTTTGAGACCGACAAAATCAATTGGTTCCGGCTTTATTAATCCTACCATAAGATTACCCGGAACTGAAGATCGAATTGTTGTTTATTTAACGAGTTTACGAGGGATTCGAAGGACTTTTGAGGATTGTTATGCTGTTAAGATGATATTTAGAGGGTTCAGGCTTTGGGTTGATGAAAGAGATATCTCCATGGATGCTGCTTATAAGAAAGAGTTGCAAAACATATTGAAAGTGAAAAATGTGACATTGCCTCAGGTTTTCATAAAGGGGAAGTATATTGGTGGTGCTGATGTGATCAAAAGCATGTTTGAAATGGGTGAATTGGCTAAGATTCTCGATGATTTTCCAAGGAGACAACCTGGGTTTGCTTGCAATGCTTGTGGGGATGTCAGGTTTGTGCCTTGTGGGAATTGCAGTGGGAGTCGAAAGGTGTTCGATGACGACGAAGGGTCGCTTAAGCGATGCTTCGAATGCAACGAAAACGGCTTGATTCGATGCCCTGGTTGCTGCGATTGAAGGTGTTTTTCTACATATATTGACGATGTGTATAATGGTATCGAAATGATCATTCGATGTCCACCCCATATTGTCAATAATAGTATAATGCAATAGCATCTTGATTCGTAAGGGGATGGGATTCTCCTTTTATGCCTATGGTATTGTAAATATTTAGTGTCATGGTCATCTACTTTACTTAAGGTCTTGTAACTGGTGGGCTGCAATGAGAATAGACTATCATTTATGCTTTTACTTTTCTAATCTATCCATATTTCTACCCACCTACTTGCATTTTTTATTTTCAATCCATGCATGTGCTGTTTTACATAGATTGATGTTCTTATTAATCTTACATTATACCTCTTTCTCGAGACTCGAATAAATTCCTTTAATAATATATTTGTTTCTCTAAATTCAATTTCTCGAATACATCTCAAATTTATGACCTAACTTGTAACTCACAATTCCTTTAATATAAACCGCCTTATAACTCTTGGAATTGCTTGGTAAAGCTAGAAAGAAATCCCACTATGGTTAAGAAAGGATGAGGTTGGAATTTAGTTTAGTTAGTTTATAGAATTATCTTTTAAGGGGTGACTTCCAATAATAATAGATCCTAACTTCAAACCTCCACAAGTTTTTCTTTTATCTCGTGATGATATTTCTATAGGAAAAAGTGAAAAAAAGACAAAAAAAAAATTAAGCCCTCAACTAAATTTAATATCCAATTGAGATTTTAAAGATAATAAATTAATTAATCAAGTCTCTTCGTTAACATTGACCAAATTTGACCATTGAATTTTGCTAATAACAGAACAATCGAATGGCTATACATGATAGCTACATGTACATCATGTTAATATTTTTAAAAAAATAAAAATCCTAATAAATAAATAATTTTAAAAAATCTAGGATGAATTTGGACATAGTCGTGTCCAGATTTATTTGAACTTAGACAATTATTTGTCCAGATTCATCTTAAATGTGATTTTATAAATAATTATTTATAAAATTATAGAAAAATTATAAAAATAGTAAATTCTTTAAAAACTATAAGAATCATAAAAATTATAAAATATATTAAAAATAAAAAATATTTAAAAATATTAAAACCATTGAAATTATTCAGGGTTCAAATGCAACTGAACAACTAATTGTCCAGGTTTATTATAATTATCAATAATCTTCCACAGTTTTTATTTATAACTTCTCCTTTTTTTCTTTTTTCTTTTTTTTTTGTAATTCTTAGTAATTATTTAAGGAACTAAATGCATGAAGAATTTGGACAAGTGGTTATTCAGATTTAAATGAATCTAGATAACCATTTGTTCAAGACAGTTGCTTGTCTAGATTTATTTTGGATGTGATTTTTTAAATAATTATTTATTCTTTTTTAGTATTTTTATATTTTAAAAATATTTTTTGATGTGGCATTTTGTCAAGTTTACATGATGTACACGTGGCCGTCACATGTCGTCATTCAATTAGTTTATCAAGATAAACCACCTCAACAAAATTAATGGTCAAACTTAATCATCGTTAATCGGATGAACTTGATTGATTAATCTTCATTTTACTTGGGTGTTAATTTGCTGAGGACTGAATTTATTTTTTTATTTTTTGACATTTTCTGAACTAATAAATCTATTTTATTGCAATTTCTTTGATGATGATTTGACAATTTTAAAGTGTTCTTTTTTACTATTTTCCTTAACGGGATGAATACACGAAACAATATTTTTTTCCTGTGTAATTGGCTTCAAATTAGGTTGAACTATTTAAGGGTGTTTATGATCATTCATTGGAGTGTATGATATTAAACTTGTTCAAAATATTTAAGTTAATTTGAAAACATGCATGAAGAAACCCTTTTCTTTCTGTTAAACTGTAACAGGGTCTAAAACGTTTTATTTTTGTAAGTTACGCATTTAACGCATTTCATTCGTCGAATTTTATATTATGGTCTATAATGTTATATTTTGAAATGAGATTATAATGTTTGGATTTTCAATCTTTTAGTCATTGAGTAATCTCATATTCTTGAATAGTGCCAATGTGTCGTAATATAGTTGTATTACACCCTTACGTGGGCTATGTTAAGGTGATATATAGTTGTATTACACCCTTACGTGGGCTATGTTAAAGTGATCCTTTGAGCCCGTATCTTTTCTTGGTCTGCACAGAGGGTCATCCACAAAGGCCATGGTAATATGGGATATAATTTCGGAGTACGCTATTTGTTCTAGATAGTGTGTTGATATGATAAAGTCCTCTCTCCTTTTTAGTTCTAATTTCAATTTTGCAACTAGCGCTACGATTTCTTCAATTTTGGGAGTGAGAAGTTTGAGTTGTCCAAATCGTTATCTTTGTTTTGATTTTTTTTAACAATCTCATTATAAGTTCTAATAATATATTTTCTTTTTGACATAATTATTAGAACTACCCATATCCCCCTAACCCATAAATAGAGGGATAATGTGCTTTAGCGCACTCAAACCCATGTCTTTATGCATTGGTAATAATACCCATGGGAATTGAGCTAAGACATTATTTTTTGTCATTTTTTTATTCACCCAACGTAAGATTTAATTATTAATCATCTAAAAGAATGAACTTTTGAATACGGGCTTCTCTAAAGTTTGGTTAGACATAATCATCGATCGGACCCATATAATATTTTAGGCCTATTTTCTAGGTTCAGGCTCGGCTCAACTAAAAAAATAAGCTTAAAAATTTGGTCAAGCCTAGCTCATAGTAAAAATGCTAAACACGAGCTCGACCCTCCTTGACTGTAATTAAAAAAATATATAATATATCAAACACACTAAAAATATTAAAATAAATGTTTCTCAATAAATTGAAAATACAAAAAAAATATCAGCATGTGATTCAGGCTAAGCCAAGCTCAAGCTAAGAAAATTATGTCCAAAGCCTAACCTATTTATAAAATGGGCATTATGTTTTATCCAAATCTATATTTCAAACCTATATTTTTGTCCAAACCTTTTTTAGACAAACTTTCAGACCTGATCTAGATTGACCATGATGAGGTGTAATTTGGGTTAGGTTAATATTTTTTTTCAGCTTTTAGGTGAAATAGTTAGTGAAAAGGAATGTGGCATTTTCTAAAAAGAAATTCAAAAGAAATTCCAAGTTTAAAGCCAAAACCATCTTTATATATTCTTTTGTGCTTTATAACTTCCAGTATTTGGACTGTGTGTGTTTTATATACTAATTACATTTTATTCCTTTTTTTTAATTTTTATGGAAAGATGCCTTTTAATCCTTATTTTCAATTCCAACTTTTGACTTAGAACATCAAACAACACCCTCTCAATTTTTTTATTTTTTATTTAATAACTTTTAAAATAAAATATTAAAATCAATATTAGTTTTTTAAATTCCTATTTTAGATTATAGTAATAATATTACTATATTTTATATTATTAATTATAATTTTATAATTATATAAAAATTGTGAATCAAACCCTTTAAATAAAATATTTAAAAATAATATAAAAATAGTGTTTATTTTTTTAAAAAATTTATTAATTGAATACTGAATCCTAAAATTGACCCTAATTTCAATTACAGATTAATTATTTTAAATACACCATTTAACAATAAAATAAACTTTTTAAATTGAATAATTATAAAATTAATTTAAATATATTTTAAGTAAAAATTTAGATTAAAGTTGAATTATTATCACAAACTATACAAAAATAATATAGAATGGACAAAATATTCTCTTTTTTTCCTTTCCTCGCCTTTTCTTTCTTTTCTTATCTCTTTCTCTCCCTTTTCTCCCCTCTTCCCCCTTCACCTCGCGAACCAGTATGCAACAAACAAAGAAGAAAACAAAAACTTAAAAGAGACAAAGAAGAACTGAAAAGATAAAGAAATTAGCATGAAAATATTTTAGTATTTTATTCAAAAGACTCTAAAACCTCAGCAATGGGGATGAGTCATATTTATACACAAAGATGAAGAGTGAATTGAAAAATAACAGCTAACTGATTCTTGAATCAAATACAGCAGCATACTTCTTAACTATAACCTTTAGCTAACTATTTGATTACAATCACTCATCAATCACTAACATTCACCCAACTGGTTTAGCTTCTGCTAACCCTTATAACATTCACCCAGCTTGTTTGGCTTCTGTGGAGCCTCGTAACATTTATCTGGTTTGTTGAAGTTCTGCTAACTCTTGTAGCCTTGCTGGAGACATAACACCAAGTTTGCTTCTAAAGCAAGTAAAGGATGGAGTTGTTGGGTTAAGTGTAATGTCGATGGGGCTGTATTCCCGACGCACGACGCGTGTGGATATGGGGCTGTTCTCCGTGGCTCGAATGGTGATTTTATCAAAGGTATGTTGGGCTTTTACATGGGTGTGTCAAGAGTCCTGATTGACTGAGATAATAGCGGTGAGGGAGGCCCTTTCTTGGCTCCGTTCACTGCAACAGGATTTTGTCATTCATGAATCCGACTGTTAGGACGTCACTATGGCTCTTAATCAATCATCACTAAACATAAAGGAATTTGGTCTTTTGGTGGGCGATTGTTTGTGGTTGAAAATCTCTTTGCCAACGTTTTTCCTTCCGTTGGTCGGAGTGCTAATAAAGCAACTCATACTTTTGCTAAGGCCGCTTTATCCTATGTATCTGGCATTTATTGAGATTCTTGCCCATCTTTTCTTCATAATTTGTTAAATGTTGGTTTTGTTTCTAGTGTTTCTAATATCGACAAGGGGAGTAAAAGCGAGTGTATGGGGTAAGGTTATTCGCTTGGTTTTGTTTATTTTCTTTGGGTATTTGGTTTAATGATAATGCATTTTCCTAATAAAAAAAAGTAGTAATTTGTTAAAATTTTTGTTAATTGACTTATGTAAAATTTAAATCGATTTAGTCTTAGCTCGATTGGTATAGGCATGTTGCTAATGCACGAGGATATGAGTTTGAATGCACTGAAGTATATTATCTTACTATTTATGGGTTAAGTAAGAGCTATGGATAGTTATATTATTTAAAGAATACAAAATTTAAAATTTCATATATTATTTAAAAATGAAATCATTGTGATTTAGACTACTTTTATCAGAGACTAATTACATATATTATTTAAATGTTCGATTGAGTTGATGCTACACATTAATTAAATTCTAATTTAATTGTAAAATTACCAAAAATTCGTTATTTTTCAAAAGCAAAAATATTACCATAAATGTGTTTACATCTTTTATATTTTTATATAAAATTCACTCGTAATGGATTAAAACATAAGACAACATGTTTTTTTAACATTTTAGCTTTATCATTTTAATTGAAAACTCATTTTTTAACATATTTTTATAAATAAATTTGTTACATTTTTTTCTACTCAAGTGCCGTAATTTAGTATATTTAATGATGTTAGTGATTTGGCCAAATTAAAGTAAAAGACTAAATTCATGAATAAAAATTATAATTTTACCGTAAATATATTATGTGTTATTTGAGACATTTATATGTTTTATAATTTATATTTGAATATGATATAAAAATTTACCTAATTTTTTAAGTTTTAATGAAAAATATATTAATTTATTTACTAACTGAATTTTAAATAAAAAATGAACTTATCCTCTATTAATCACTTATATTTTATTTAGTTTATTTTTATTTTTATTCAGTAATTTTAATTTAAAATAATAAAAATTTAATTATTTATAAAACTATTTAAATTTATTTATAAATATTAAATTATAAATTACATTAGATTCTAATATTAGCATATCTATAAATTATTTCTTTCTCAATTATCAAATGTAAGTTTATTTTAAAAAAGTGTCAGGAAATTATAATGATATTTTCATTTTTCCTCTCTTTTACTTTTTGTTTTATTTTTCATAATTTTATGCTACTTTTAATTCAATTATATATATTAAATTTGAGATTAATTTTTAAATTCAAATTCAAATTTTTATATTTTAATTCATTTTCTATTAAAATTTATAATTAATTAATTTTAAATAAAAATTAATGAATTCATATTAAGATAAATATATAATTGAATTGAATTGAATATAAGTATAAAATATTTAATTTTATTTGAAGTCAAATATAATTTAATTAGAATTTAATTTTACAATACTTTAATATAATTTGAAACCAATTAAAATTTCATTATATTGTACCTAAAAGGTCAAATTTTGCTATGAGTCCCTATACTATGCTTAAGTTACAAATTTAGTATAGCAGTTAAATTCATTAATTTAAAATATGCTATTAGTTATGTAGTATGCTTAAGTTATAAATTTAGCTCATATTCTTTAATTTAATCATTTTTAATCCTTATGCTTTTTAAATTCAGTTCATATTTAAACAACAATTGCTAAATTTATTAACTAAAATAACGTGATTTTTTGTGAATATTATGTGTAAATAACAAGCTAACATAATAAGTGTAATTATAAGTGTGGATCTTGAAGTTCCACCATATATGGGTTTAGCATAGTAAATTTAATTTGTTAATTTTAATTTTGATTGTATCAATTTTAATTTTATCGTCTTGTAATGCTTAAATTTTATTTCGTTGTAATAGTTTGATATTTACGGTTATTTAGATATGTATTTATACTTAAAATAAATTTATTATTATTATTTACTATTTTATATAATCAACTGAATTATAAATCGGATTCGAATCGGAGCAAATTGATTTATAAAGAAAAAAAAGAAGAAGAAGAGGAAATTGCATAATTTAAATATTTACAAAAAGATTACATGATAAGGCGCAAAATCCTACGGGGATGCACGCGGGACCAAAATCTTCCCTCCACCAAAACAATATCACCTTCATCCCCTCTCTTAAAACTAATCACACTTTAGGTTACTTTCACATTCTTATTTTAAATCAAGGGAATTTAGATAGAATCTCGACTTCCCAAACTAAGCCATTAAATTCATTCATTTGGTTCCATTTCTATTTTATTTCGTTAGATGATTTCATTTTTAGATATTAATTTGGATTATTTGTCACATTCTTTTTTTCCATTCTAGTTTATTTCTCGATCACGTTTCGTGTTGGGTTAAAATATAGTTGCTTCGGTTTATTCGATGATGCATTGTGTGTGCTAGTATAGTTGCTTCGATTTACCTGATGATACACTTATGTGCCAGTATATGTACGTCGGTTCATTCGATGATACACTTATGTGCTAGTATTATTGTTTCAGTTCTAGATCTGGATAAAAATAGGTTAATCTATGCATTTAGTTGAGTCCAAACTAGGTTAATAAAGTTATAAAATATGAATGGGTTAAAGGGAATATGAATTGGATTGATATCGAGATCTGATGACTCGAATACAAATTGCGATATATAAATGTCGATAGCATGTGAAAGACCATGTGATACAGCTAAATGAGTCTGACGGCTGATAAGAAAGGATAACAAAGGAATTAATTTGATTCAGAAATAAAATTTCAGTACTCAAATATTTTCTCATCTAAATTTTGGGGACGAAATTTCTTAAGGAGGGGTGAATTGTTGTAACCCCCAACCTAGCCCAAACATTATAGCCAAATCATGAAAGTCACATTAGTCACCGTGATGACCCAGAAAAACATTTAGGTTCATTAAAATGGATTCTTGTAGAAAAATCTCAAGTTCACGTAGAAATAATCTTTACTTTGTTAAAAAGTTACCGATACTTGTTGAGGTATCAATACAATTTGGGTACTCTTTTAAATTGTGAAATCACTATAGTAAAATTATGGTAAACATATATATATATTAAATCCACTACTTTATAAAATTGATGAGAAACGCTTTTAGAAAAATAATTTTGTTTTTAGTCTCAAAACCACATTTAAAATCAAATCTGTTTTAAGAAAACATTAGTTTATATTAATTATCTTGTTCGTCTTGATTTTAGTTCCAAAGTTGATAGGAAAAATCATATTTGCACCATTTTAAAATAATTTAAAATAAAATTTTGAAAACCTTATTGACATTCGAGTTTATCATAAAAAATATATAATACCAAATCCCCAAATTAAACACCCAAATAATTAATAAAGTCCATGCCACAATCTGTTTAAAACAATGCAAAACCCAAAAGAACTAATAAAATAATTTAGAAATATGTTCTTAAGGGAAAAGTGATGATAGTGCTCCGAATGTTAAGTCTAAGCCCTAACCTCACGAGTTATTTGGAAAGTTGGGAAAAACTAAAAAGTGAGTTATGAAGCTTAATGTAGTATTAACATAGGAACAAATAAACATATAAGAATAAATTATTCATAAAAGCACGCAGAAATAGATCATGTCAGAATACCAATATCATGGTAATTTTCAGTAAAAACACAATATGCATGGATAACAGTCTAATTTCCAACCTAACCATCTGCTACACTTCACAGTAAGAGTTCCCCCATAACTCATCCATCCCTACACGCCAAAATAATATTTTGTGGATGGACTGCTAGTATAACAGAAGTTTTGATCGATGAACCAATCTGACATTTAGAGCTTGTATTTTCACCTTCAATATCCCAATCCCAATGTAATAGTATGACATGCTTTTACAAATCAGAAAACAATAACGATAGCAGTATTGACATCCAACTTTCATGCATTCAGTAACGGTTTGTAATTTTAACAGTAGCAGTAAATATGCATTAGTAGCAATGGTAGATTAAACACAGATTTGACATAACACACATGATTAACATAACAATTCAGAAAAATGGTAGCATACAAAAATTAGATCTTCCATACAAAATTTCATTACCCACTAAATTGAATTGATGATTTTCTGATACCAGATCAAAGTTTATTTTCAAATTAGATCTGGGGTTACCAAGAGTGTGGTGAGCGACAACAAGAAAAAAGGAAGAAACACAATAGTATACCAAGGAGGTAGTTGCGACAATGATAAAAAGAAATAAGAAGAGATTGACGGTTTAAAGTGTGGCAGCTTTAGAGAGAAAAGAAAAGAAAACGACGGCTTAATGGTGGTGCAAGGTGTGGCAGTGGAAAGAGGAAAGAAAAGAGGACGATGACCCTATGATGGTGGGGAAAATAGCAGCACTTAGGGAGAAAATAAAGAAAAAATAAAAGAAGGGAGCAAAGGGGGAAATGTAAGATGCGATGGTAGAGAGAAATGAGTAAATGACTTGAAAATTTGAGGGTTAGGGAGGCACTAGAGTAGGGAAGGAAGTGAAAAGAGTGGTTGGCCAACATAAGTATATATTTATACTTGGTTGGGCGCACCCTGGCATATGCGGCACCAAGGAGAAAAAAATATGAGGAAGAAATTAGGATTTTAGTAACCCAAACTAACAGTTTCAAACAGAGGACCAATTGTGTGGCTAAGCAGAATAAATAAATTCAACATTTATCAATTTAATCCTAGAAAAATTTACCCACATTTTGGGACGTGACAAGTGTAACGACTCGAAAGTTAGTGGTGACAAAAAATGCTATTTTGGGACCTTGTTTTTGAAAATTGTACATGTAAATATTATCGGTGAATTGAATTTTGGATTGGTAATTTTGTTGAATTAGTGATTAAGTAAGGTACAATGATTAAATTATAAAATAGGTAAAATTTCAATTATTATGACATTTTATTAATTAGAGATGGAATAAAGGCTAAATTGGCAATTATACCAATTTATAAATAATAGTGGATGGTAAGTAGGTGTTTTCTTCATAACTTGGTTTAAAAATTTAAAGAAATAATAATAAATAAAACAAATAAAATAAAAATAAATGAAAGTGGGAAAGAAAGAGAAAGAAGCTTTATCTTTCTCATTTTCCGTCGAAAACACAAGGGAGAAAAAACTTTTGGCCATGGGGTTTTGAGTTTTGAATTTTGAATCTTCAATTGATTAGTTCAATTTAGTCATTTTCTTGTAATTTTTATATTTTTGAAATCCCAAGAGCTTAATCTAGCTGAACTGTGTGTTATTTTCTGAAACTATTAACATTTTGTAAAGATGCTATTGATGGATTCTTAAAGTTTTAGATGTTAAATAGATATATTTTAAGCTTAAGAGTGAAAAGGACTAAATTATGAAGTTAATTTATAGTTTTGTACAATAGGGACTAATATATATAAAATTTTAAATTAGTGTTAGAATTGAAAAATAGGAAGTCTTAAATAAACTATAGTGAAAATGGATTAAAAATATGAATTCCAGATTGAAAGTTATGTTAGTCTCAGTTTTAGGGACTAAATTGAATAAAACATAAAATTTGTATAAATTGATGATTGATTTTTAAATTGGTTGTATTTCGATAGCGTTATGTGTTTATATTAATCCATAGCTAACGTTAAACTGGATTCCTCAAAAAGGAAGGAAATGATAAAGTCGTTAGCGAATAGCTCGTAGTGTACGCTTTGTATTTCTATAATCCGAACCTTTTCAATTGCTACATTTATGAATTGTGTTGCATGGTAAGACCATAAGGTAAGTTTAAAATGATAAAACAACCTGACTTGGATTGATTGTTAGCAATAAGGACTAAATTCAATAGTTTTGAAAATTTGTATGTTGTAAATGTGCAATTGAATCTGTTTTGTGCTTAAATAAGTTGTTACATATGTGGAATTGAGAAATTAATTATAAATGAAATTGAAATAAGGGTGAATAGTGGATATCATATTATAAGTCTGAAAATGTGAATTTGATATTGCACGATTTAATCAATCTGACTGATATATGGAAAAAAAAAGTATGTGCTGCAATTGTGATAACTCAATTTAAGATATTATTAGGACTTGTAGATTGGCATATTAAATTGCATTTGAATTTTTCGTTTGTTCATTGTATTACATGATTTATATTATGTTCTAGTGCTCGAATATAGAAATACCACTAAGTTATACTCAACGTACAATTTTGTTTTTTGTACGCAGGTTAGGTTTCAATCTTTTACACTCGTCAATATCAGCATCCAGTTGCGATCCCGAACTTAATAAGTTGGTGATGTCTTTTGTTAGTTAATGGCATGTACTTAAAAGAGTCTTTTGGTTATACAATGTTGTATTTTGGATGATGTTTTGGCATTTTGAATATCATATGTATATATATGTTGGCGATGATCTTTGCTAATGACGTTCTTGTTGAGTGGATTAGACATGTATGGTTAATTTCTTAAATGGTGGATAGATGATACACTATGAAATGGATTTAGTAAACTAATTAGTTGTGATGCTTGAATGGTGAAATTGATTCATGACATGTTGATTGTTTTGGGGTTCCATTTGAGGCATATTGGTTTTGGTTTGAATGTGGTATGAATGTGGTAAATTGATAGATGATCTATTGAATTTATATAGGTTTTTAAGTTGGTATATTTGTGCTAATGAACATAGATTTGGCCTTGGACATGGTTGGCATGAAGCAAGCCCTAAATATCATATTTTGTGTCACACGCTCTAGCCACACGGTCGTGTAATACACACACGGGTTAGTGACACGACCGTGTGCCACAGAAATATAGAATGTATAAGAAGCACACAATTCCTGGTTGCCACATGGGCTAGTTGCATGCCCGTGTGAATACTATAGATTTGTTTATTTAGTTTTCATGCAGCCTCAGTTTGTTACATGGCTCAGCCACATGGCTGTGTAACTTTTGTTGAATATTTGCAATTTGACCTACAGAGCTTCAATAAGTTACATAGTCTAGATACATGGTTTGTGACTCCAATTCTACACAGTTACAGCTTGCCACTCGGCCTGGGCACATAGTCATGTGACCCTTGTTTCGCATAATTGCCTTTATCTTTTGAAAATGTTACAATTTAATCCTTGGTTGTTCTTAGAGCTTTCTTAAGCTCAATTTAAACTCGATTATGTTTGCAAAACATGATATATGTGAATGTATACGATTATTTATTATATAATTGAATTTTTTATTTATGAATTACGTGTACTATTCTATTACTTGCCATAACATCTTATTGCTCGAGCCTGGTGACTAGACCGGGTAAGGGGTGCTACAATATTATAGTTAATAAATAAGTAGTTGTCTAGACTTCTTATTGCATGTTTTCCTTCTGTCCAATTCGATTTTAGTTCATACCTCCCTTAGGTACAATCCTCGAAATACTTCTATATTTTGTTGTAATAAAAAAACTATATTACAATTTGACCTTATACTTGCAATACACCACATTTCCATATCTATTAGTAAAATTTATTTGCCTTGGTGCACACACACCAAAGAGCGGTCAAGTTGTTGACGTCGTTGCCGGGGAGGGTTTCGGTTCTTAGGATTGAGTTGTTAGTAGTAATTCAATTTTGATACTATAGATATGGCATTTTAGTTATTTTCATTTGTAATTTTTATTTAATTTTTACTGTTTAATTTGGTTACTTTCTTGGTAGTGGTGTTTCATAGTGTATGGCTCAAAATAGAAATGAGTTACTTTCATTTGATCCTAAACTTGAGAGAACTTTGCACAATGCAAGAAGGGGAATATTTTTGAGCGAAGATTTACCATACATTGATCAAATGGAAGAAAATACGCTTTTTAAGGAAAGCAAGTTTGAATTCCACAAATCAAAGAGCAAATGGCAAACTGTACATTGAGGGATTATGTTAGGCCCAACTTGGATGTTGTATGAGGCAACATCAACAGGTCGACAATCAATGCAAATAATTTTGAAATAAAATAGGCCATGGTCTAGATAATTCAAAGTGATTTACAGTTTCGAGGATCGGTCAATGAAAACCCGAACTTACATTTCAAGTGATTATTAACTCTGTGTGATACTTTTAGATATAATGATGTATCTGTTGAAGCTATTCGTCTTTGGCTCTTCCCCTTTTCATTATGTGATGACGTGTTCATGTGGTTAGATTCGCATGCTATAGATTCAATATCCAATTGGGAGGAACTTGCTCAAAGTGCAAAAATTATCAAAAACATGAAAGATCTGGTAGGTCATCCTTATCTAAAATGAGAACCAAAGAAATGGTGGTTGCCTTGAGCCAACCTTTACAAAACATCTCTTGTATAGCATGGGTAGAAACCCAGACTACTGCTTGTTTAGCTCCTCGTTTAACTGGAAAAATCTTAAATGAATGAATTTGCCGCTCTAAGAGATCTAACTTACTCAAAATGGGTCTCAACTTCTATCTGTGATTATGCTCCTTTTTTTAACCTCATTTACTATAAATTGAGAATTTAACTTTAAGTTCACTTTCTCCCATTTTTTTTACATAACCAACTCTTCTCTTTTACATGTTGAAAATGTTTCTTCCATTTCTAGTGATTCAACAATGATATTTTCTCCAAATTCATCAATAATTTTACCTTCACTATTTTGGCATATGACCCCCAATCCCAACATTTTTAGTTTTGTGATCATAAGCACCATCAACATTGATTTTAACCCAACTATCCAAGGGCTTTTTCCAAACAACGTCAGATGTTTCCTGCTTTATTTCAACCTCCCTAAAATCAAGCTCATATGAATCCATGTATTCTTTGGAAGCAAACTTTATTCTCCTAATAATGGCATCAATGTCAATAGTCCTTCCTTCCATCAACGCCTTACACTTGACTTTTTAGACCATCCAACAAGAAAAGGCAATTTTAGTCAACAAGTTATCATCCCTGCCAATGCCTTTTGTAATATCCTCAAGCAATTTATCAAAAGTGTTGATTTCTTCTTTAATAATCCACAAACCATCTATTGCAATAAACCATACTCCCTGAACCCATTTGGAGCCCATAATTAAGTGCTCCATAGTTCTTCCTCTCTTTGACAAATTCTACAAATGAAACTTTAACAACATTTCCTTTTGAAAAGATTCCCCGATGTGGGAAATACATTTTCATATAGTTTCCATAGAAAAAAATTTGATTTTCTTAGACAGATTGAGACCCCAAACCATTTTCTATGTTTTCTTATCAATAATATGAGAAGCAAAAGGCACTGAATTTGAATCATTCCTCTTTCTTCTTCTTCTTTTTTTTTGAGCTCCTTATACCCTAATTTAACTGAATATAGGCCATTGGAAGTAAAAGGCCAAACCAATTTATCACCTTTATCAGAATTGTTAATCGGAATTCCAAGAATATCCCTTTTAACATCTTTTGACAATCAACATTCAATACTCGAAAGATCCCAAACTCCTTTGTTCATTATCTCACCAACTTTTAAAGGTAGAAGTACCAATAGGCCCAGGGAACAAAGGCTTTCCATCCTTACAGTTTACCAACCATCGATCATCCCAGATTCACACACTTCCACTATTCCAAATTCACTACAATAAGGTTTTCTTCATAAATTCTTGCCCTTCTACAAATTGCTCCACACCCATGAGGCTCGATATCTCTTCCTAGTATTAAGAAAATTGTCATTTGGGAAGTATAAACTTTTAAATAGTTTTACCTAGAAAGAATTTGGTTCTTGCAATAACCTCCAACACTTTTTCGCAAGAAGCGCTAAATTGAATAATTCCAAGTCCTTAAAACCAAGGCCCCAATATCCTTTCCTTTAGTAAACCTCTGCCATGGCCTCTAATGAGTTATGTTTTCGTTCCCCTTTTGTCTCCATCAGTAGTTGGCCACAGTCGAATTCATTTAAGAACACAACCTCTTTGAAAATTTAGAACAAGGCATCGTATAAGTTGGTATGGCTGTGGCAACTACCTTAATCAGGATCTCCTTACCTCCTAGTGAAAAGGTCATCTTCTTCCACTCCTTAAGTTTGTGGATAACTCAGCCTCTCACCTGCCTCATAGTTTTAGATTTCCTTATAGAGCAAGCATACCTAAGTAAACTCTTGGATTTATAATAGTTGAAATCTTTAGTATTTCTAAAATCTGTCGTTGCAAGATAATAAAAGTGTTGGAAAACTTGAAATCGTAAGATATGTCATAATTATAAATTGTATTTGTTTAGTATTTAATTTTTTTTAAATTTGAAGTTACAAATAATTAATTATATCAATAGTCATAATCAATTTTTATAAGCATTAAATCAAATGATTTAATATAATTCATAGTTTCAACCCTCATTATAAGTACCAAACCGAGTAACTTTAAAATAACTTATCAAAGTGAAGTTCAAATCAAAACACTAAAATCTCAAAACCTCAATCTTGTCCATATAACCAAATTGTCTTTATCATCATATTTTCAAAATAAACATTATAAAAAGGCAATAATTAACAATCAAATAAAATGACCTACTATGTTTTTAGTAAATTTAACAACTAATATTAGTGCAGATAGTTGTAATTTTTGTATTATAACTTATTAGATTTTAATATATTTATTATGTGAGTGAAAAAGAAATTGATTCAAATATTATGAAGTCTTAAAGAACATTCTACAAAAGTTTGTAAAATTGACTTTAATGTTATTTTTAGTAAAAAAACTAAATATGCCACAATTTTTTCAAACTCAATGCAAATTTTCAATTCATTTAAATTATTTTTCAAAATTTAAGTTGTAAAAAATTATATTTCAATTTTTCTTTTCTTATAATGAAAAGTCATATTAAAAAACAAAAGAGGTAAGACAAAAACCAAAAATTTGCTTAATTTTTATATTTTTTTTGGTTTTTAAAGAATGAATATTTGATATTTTATATGAATAATGCAGAGAAAAAATTAGAGGTTTAAAAATAGTTTTCCTCATTTTCTCTCAGTTTATCTATTTAAACTGTCTTATTAACTTTTATTTTAATTTAGTTTTTAGAATTTTCTAATTTTTCAAAAAAGAATGTCAATTTTATTATTTTATATATAATCATTGTCAAACTGACAAAAAGTATAAAAATTGAGGAGTAAAGTTGTTATTATACCAACTAAAAGGTGTTACTTCACAATTGGGTGACAAAAGAACAATTTTAAAAATTTAGTGACCAAATTGTAACTTTTTAATTAATTGATCAAAATGAAAACTTATCTATAATGTAATGACCAAAAGTGTAGTTTACCCTTATAATAAAATAGGTGAAAAGATAATTTCAGTTTCACTGTAATGTAATTACTTTTATTTACATACGTTTGTGTAATTATAACGAAAAGAATACACTTATCTAAGATTCTCTTCCAAATAAAGAAATATCATAATCATATTTCATTTCAAAAAGAAAAAAAAAAGGAAAAGAGTTTTATCTGTTCATTTGGTTTATTCCAATTCCCACACAAAAATCCAATTCCATTAACAAACTCAAAATCATCAAGTTGTTCAGAAAAAAAAAAAAAAAAAACCCATTTCAGCTTTGACTTGAAAGAATTGTTTTTCTTTTGTCAGCTGAAAAAAATTGTAAATTTCAATCTTTGGGCGTTTTTGTTTTCAATCAGATCTGATTATGTTGAAGGTCAAATCTTTGATTTGATACCTGGAAAAAACAGGCGTTGGAATTTGCAACATAATCATCAACTTTTGGTTTTAATTGTAATGGATTTGGATGATTTCAGATCAGTTCTTGAAACAGCTGGTGTTGATGTGTGGACTTTTATAGATACCGCAATCCTGGTAGCTTCTTTGGATTATGGCCAAGAGTTTAAGCAAAGGAGAGATGGGATTGTGGAGAGGCTTTATGCTACTTCCATGGTTACCAGGTGTAAAAGCTGTGATTTTGGTGAGAGGTCAAATGTATATCAAGTTAATAAAGAAGATAGCCCCCATGAAGGTAAAGGAGGAGGAAAAGGGTCTCCTTTTACACCTCATTCTGATAATGAAGATGATGATATGGACCCTTATGGAGGCTTGTTTGATGATGAACAAAAAAGGGTTCTTGAGATTAAGGAGCGTCTTGAACTACCTGATCAGGTCTTTGAATCTTTTTGCTATTGTATCGTTGATTTGATCATTTGTTTTGGATTTTGATTTTGATTTGAATAATTTGTTTTTACAGTCTGAGGATTCTTTAGTTGATTTACTTCAAAGCTTGGCAGACATGGATATAACATTTCAAGCTCTCAAGGTAATAATTATGTGGAACAATTTTTTTTCGGTTTAATTTCCTGTTTAGTTTGATTTATGTCAATTGCCTCGTTATGATACTATCTTCAGGAGACTGATATTGGGAGACATGTTAACAAATTGAGGAAACATTCATCAAATGATGTTAGGAGATTAGTGAAGCAACTTGTCAGGTTTTAATGAACTTGCTGAAATTTACATATATGTAAAATATATATGTATGTATGTGAGTGTGTGAACAAACTAAGGAAGCAATTATCAAAGAAAGAGTGTTATATGATTTGATTCCTTGTTTCTTCAGGAAGTGGAAAGAAATTGTAGATGAATGGGTAAGGGTGAATCAACCTGGAGAACCAGAACCTGCTGGACTTATGGGTAAATTTATTATCTTAACTGTAATATGAAGAATTTTTTGTTTTTGTCAGAAAATATTTCAAAGGTGAATGGAAATTGACATGTCAGTAAAGTTAAAATGACTATGAATATTGTCTAGCAGCCGATGGAGATTCACCACAGCAAAAACTTCCTCAAAATGGTCGGCAACAGGTGAAAGGAGTTCTTTTTCCCTGTGAAAGTTGTTTTAAAATTCTGCTTTGTTTATTTTTTATCATTCTAAGATTCTGTTCTGTTATAGGTTCCTGATTTTGCATACTCTCCTAATCCCCACAGTGAGTATAGAATCTGATTCAAAGTTGGATATAATCTTTGTATCTTTCATTTGTGCTTTTAATTAATCAACCTCCTTTTTAATGCTTTACCGTACAACAATTGACAGATGGGAGTTTTGGTTCGGAGAAGAATAATTCAGAACCTGAAAGGAAGCCAAAGCCAATCCCTCCTTCCCGAAAAGATCCTCCACCAAGACATACTCACTCAACTCCTCCACAAAATGTACAGGTATTAGTACATACCAAATGGGAGCATCTAATTGCATCATTACTTTGTTGATGGACATAGATGTCTGATACCAAATTTAGAAAGAAATGCTTTCAAAATAATTGTTGATGCGAAACCGCTGTTTTGACAAATTCCTGTAATTTTGAGGCTTTCGATTCTCAAGGAATGAGAAGTTATAGTTACTCGCCACACCCTAATAGTTTATCTTAGCAAAAGGCCAAGGGAAAGTTCAACTTAACTTA
The DNA here is from genome assembly GCF_025698485.1 of Gossypium arboreum. Classification (NCBI taxonomy): domain Eukaryota; kingdom Viridiplantae; phylum Streptophyta; class Magnoliopsida; order Malvales; family Malvaceae; genus Gossypium; species Gossypium arboreum. The sequence continues at coordinate 2,140,172 of NC_069073.1, read as the reverse complement.
GCAATTTTAGCATTGCCGGTTGTCCTAAGGATTCAGTTTGATGAATTTATCATTGGTATAAACTTTGGCATTTCTATTTGTTGAATCGCCTTTCTGGGGATTTCGTAGAGACAGAGAGAACAAAAGGAAAGCAATTTTGACTCTGAAAGGCTGGCTTCTGCGAGGAAAAGGCTTCAAGAAAGTTACAAGGAAGCTGAAAATGGTTTGCTTTCTTCTCTTCTTCCACAGTTTACTTAATCTTGAATCCCTCATTTTGGGTTCATACTAAATGTGACTGTCTGCGATTTTTGTGTGCTTTTTGAAGCCAAAAAGCAAAGAACGGTACAAGTGATGGACATTCATGAGCTACCAAAACCCAAGAATGCCTTCTTTGCCAAAAACAAGGGAGGTGGTTCTCAAGGGAGGCACTGGTGATTGGGTGAATGAGTTGGGATTAAACGACATCCCAATTTAGGATTTCATTTCTATTTTTCTGCTGTGATCGTTGTATAAGATAGGAGTACTCTTCATATCTTTTATAGGTTATCTTTCCATGTTCTTTCATGGATATGTACTGAACTATTATCGATCATTTGAAATTCTTGAGGGCCGTGGACATCCATAACCGTTCTATTGGGGGTGAACTGTACTTCTTTGTTTGCGACATGTTACCTTCCCCCACCCCCAACTGTGCGATGTTTTTAATTTGTAATATATGTGAGTTTTCTTAAAAGATAACTCCTTGTTTTGGAAGTATGTTACAATCTTTCATTTTTTATCAATGCAAGCTGACTCTACCTTGAAGATAATAGTTGATATACTAGGCGAACTGATAGTTTAACTTAATGCATACTAAGGGTAGCAGTACTTTGTGGGATATGGTTATAACGAAAATTTACTCTTTTTCTTTTCATTTTTTTCCTTAAAATTCTTTTGTGCACTACTTTTTTAAAGATTATGCAAGAAGCCAGCCATGTGGATTTTGTTTCATTTGGTAGATACCATCTGTCTTTTGAAACATTGATGAGGTGTGCAGAGAAACCCTTTTTTAATTTCAAAAAGTTTTCTGCCTCCACATTTTCGGGTTATATGATAAGGCTTCTCAACTTATTGCATCTGTTGAGAGGGTCAAGGGGACTCTGCACGGCTAATACAGATGTATACAAACAGTGAGGTTGATATATCATATGTAACTGCTCTTTTGTGGTTCATGCATTGTGGTTGATGACTTCTAGATTATTTGTTTAGGGTAGTTGCTTGTACTTCAAAGGATGCTTGAATGAAGTTTCTTATTAACTCTTTCAATGCAGCTTCTTATGCAGTAGTCCTAGTACTTGCTTTCCCCTATGTCGCAAGCTTTTGCTCAGTGATTTCATTTTGTGGGACTTCTCACTCAAAGCTGAATGCTTAGGAAAACAAGACTCCCTTCACCAGCAAACTCCAAACCATAATTCGCTCCAGGAGCAAAAAGAAAAGAACAAGAAGAAAATATCAAACTTACATCCACCTCTCTCCACCTTTCTGTCTTCTCTAACATGATGTTTAGTTAACCATTTTTCTTGTCATTTTTGCTTGCAGGTGGTGTGGATTAAATGGCTATATGAAACTATGTTTTGAGTCGAGCAAGAGAGTAATAAGGCTCTCTTTAACTGGTATTCATCTTTATGAAGTGATCAATTGCACTTTGGCCTTTATGCTATGACCATAACCAACAAGATGAAGTGGCCTTCAGCTTGTTATGCTGGTTGGTGGATGTAATCTATTGGACTTTGCAGGTATTCTCACTATAACCTCAATAGACTCATTATTATACGAGTTCTATATATGTTGAAGGCAGCAACTTAATACTACATTTTGCTTAAACTGAACATGCATGAGCAAGGTATGTTAGGGAACCTGTGGATGACATCCTTGATTCATAGCTTTTGTAAAAGTTCTACTGCATAAAAATGTTGATAACCGTGAACTTAGTTCTGTTGCTACATGAACTCCGGATTGCCTTTTGTATAACCGTTCAGGTTTTGATGACTGCAACATGCATTCCTTATGTTTTTGCTTAATGAACAAAATGTTGACTTTTCAAAAAATTTAATGTTATATAATATCAAGTTCTCATGTTCTTTTACCAGAAATATTACTCAATACTTTTCCCTGTTATTTTGTTTTTTTCTTTCCTTATTTCCTACATATTTACTTATGCAGGTATCCATTGTCAAGTAAAGTTATATAAATATAATTTTCTTGTTGACAAATATATATATTTATCAATTTACATGACTCAGACTGATAAAAGTATAGTCAATTGTCTCCAAGATTTTTATGTATTTGGAGAGTCCTTTGAGGCTTATATCCTGATAATCAGGTCTTGATATGTATTGGTTTGCTCTAGATGCATGATAAATACAACTTTTTTGACATTATAAAGTACTAGTACTGATTCATGAATATTTGATAGATGCAGGTACAATTGTCATAGTCCGGCTTTGAAGCATGTTTATTTCACATTTCTTTGACCAAAAGCGGAATGTGTTCAAAAAAATAGCATGTTTTTTGTAACTTGAGTTTTTCTTGGCTTGCAGTGATGCAATCAACAAACCAAAGGTAAACCTTTGAGCTTAGCATTGAAGATTGTTGAACCTGAAAGAGCATATGAAAGAGCTTGGTCGAATATGTGCAGTGCTTCGTTTTCGATGTTTTAGGAAGCTAGATGGCATTCTACTTGGATAAAATTTCTAGATATCACGGAATTGTGTTAAACAATTAGCATTAGTGGGAAGCTTTGAGGAGAACCATGGCTACATTGTTTTCGTTATGGAATCATCTTAGACACATGTATTCACAGTTCACACACCCGCAAAAGATGTCGAACCTTGAAGATAAGGGGATGCATATGCAGATGCTGAACTAACTTGTTAGGCCCTAAGTTACATATGATAGATCAACCTCACTGTTTGCAAACCTCTTCTTTAATTTGTGGGGATATATATGTTGTGAGAAGGCCTAAAAGGGTTTTTATTGTTAATGTAGGACATTGTTTTAAGATTTTGTACTTATAAAACTCTTATGTCTCCAAATCATCATTGGTTTAATTGAAATATTAAATAGTTTTTGAAGAAGTCCCCGATATGAATTATTAGTTATTTTCCGAGTGTCAATCACAGTATTTCTAGAGTGATATAACACAAATTGATGAATGTAATGTGTGCTTGTAATGTAATTGTTGGATGTAAAACATAATTATTTTTACAAAAATAGAAACATGATGCTTTTAAAATATAACTATTAAAAATTTTATTACAAAAATAAAAACATAATTATGAAATTATGTATTTTATTAAATTATATTTAATAATAATTTTATGTATTTTATTAAATTATATTTAATAATAATTATATTAAGATATGATTTACATTTCTATTTCATTATAGTTTTATTACATTATAACATTGTTTCATTTTAGGCATGGATAATTAAATTTATGCAGAGGAGAGGAGATAATGTTCCATCGAAAGATCCGTAGGCTCCAAGGTACTTACAAAGAAAGGCCGTTAAGAAAAAGGAAATAACAAAGGAAGCGCCATAACAAAGGAAACCCTAAGCTGTAATAAAAAATGGTCAAATTATGAAGAACATGTCAACCCCATCAAAAGATGATCAACGCAAATCCATTCTAAAAGAAACGTAACTATTCATTAATCAAATCTTTTTCTTATGGAAATACAAGAAATATATCTCAAGAAATTTCCATCAAGAAGATTTTAGAGTAAGACACATCAACAACAAAATAAAATAAAAACCCCTGATATTTAGTTATAATAAAAAACGTTTTCTCCATTATACATTACACTACAGAGATGATCAGCTCTCAGGGAGTATGGAAGAATCAGAGCAGCACTCACCAATTAGACAGCAGCAACGCAAAGCCGCGAGACAACCCTCAAGGAAACCAGGTCTTGGAGGTGGAGCAGCATACTGCGGAGGTGGAGCAGCATATTGTGGAGGTGGAGCAGCATATTGTGGAGGTGGAGCCATGACTGGAGGACCTTCATAATGACCTTGAGCAGGGTAAGGATAAGCATACTTGGGATCACTCATTTTTGGAACTGGAGGACCTTCATAATGACCTTGAGCAGGGTAAGGATAAGCATACTTGGGATCACTCATTTTTGGAAACTAAAACTCTAAAGATCTAGTCCCACTGACAAGAGATTGAAGAAATATAGATCGATAAAAATGGCAAGTTAGTGGGAAGTGTTTTATAGTAAAAATGGTAGCCTGTCCTCACGCCCCCGCGCACCCCTTCCCCCCCTACTTACAAAAGTGAGGTGACGGACGCGCGAGAGGGGGGGTTGTTGGCAAAATGAAAATTTTAAATTACTAAAGGTAAAATTCTACTTTAGCCCCTCTAAAACTATAAAAATTTGATTCAATCTTTTAAAAATTATAAAGATATAGACTATAAAAAATTGACAAGAATCAAAACTTAGCCTCTTGATTAAGAGCTTGGTAGAAATTGTAGAGAATTAAGGTTCAAGTCCCAATGATTACATTTTAAATCCCATTTTAGTCATCCTACAACAAAATTTTTCTTTACAAATGGGCTATTTGTCCATTAAACCTCAAAACTTCTAATCAAACCAACTCTCTAGAAGTCCCTCACTAATTCAACTAAAATTCCTATTAGTTATTTTAGCAAATAAAAACCCTACCTCTACCCTTATCTTCACATAATCTCAAAAGAATCTCCTGTTACAATTTTACTCTAAAATCTTGTTGTTGGAAATTTCTTGAGATTCTTGAAGCTTTGCAATCAAGTCCCAATCCACTGTCTGTATACAAAAAGTGCTATGCTCCATGTCTCTTATGGGGGGATTCTGGAATTGTACTATTCCAAGCATTGTATCAGTTGCACGAAATTTGATGCACAATACATATACACACATATATATGATTAAAACATTAATGTTTAAAGTTATAAATATTTTAAAATTTTATATTATGTAATTTTTAACATATCAACCAAAAACGATAAATAAAAATACGAATTATCAAATTTAATTCACATGATGCTCGCTGTCCGAGCAAAACTGATGCAAGTTAATGTCCTTTTCCGTCAGGTAGTTATTAGGTAAAAGTTTCAATGAATTAATTAGGAATTTTTTTTCCAACATTATATACATTATATGTATCATAATATGATAGTCGCAATTCCAGATCTAGACCTTAACCATCTCATGTCCAAAGCTCAATCTGCATTGGACCAAATTCATGAACAAATCTACCAAAAAATAGAAAAGGAACGTTTGTTGCAAATGGTCTGATAACATACAATGCCTTTGGCTATGGCTATGGCTATGGCTATGGCTATGGCTACATTAGATATTGATCCTACAGAAAACAAAACAACATTCAGGAATTAAATTGAATTCCCTAATCCAATTATCTACAATCAACGTCGAACCAGAAATAGAGACAAGTTCGAGCATAAATGACACGAACTTGCTGTAGTGCTAGATCTCCACTCGTCAAAACAGCCTTTGCACCTCCTTCAATCCGAGTGTGCGATACAGAAATGCTATCACCATCACTCTTCAGGTTGGAGGGAAACACCCCACTTCCGGCTGTACTCACGATCGGGCATGACAGATAGTCCAACGGGTTTGATTCACACTGAAGTATGCATTCATCTATAATTAGCCTTCCACTCCTATGAAGCAAGCAGCAACCTAGCTCCGCCTTCACCGTTAAGTTTGTCAGCTTGCAGGTTGATAGAAACTCCAATGCACTGCTCCACCAAAACGAACAGCACAAACGTGCAGGTTGTTTCTCTCTATTAAAAAATAATAATTGTGACCTTATGGAGCCATCTCCAGACTGTTGAATATCCATGTTCTTTCATAGCAGGTAGCATGCAACCTGCTCCTTTCGTTTTATCATAAATCACAACAACAAATAAAAGAGAACATTTCAAGCAAATCGCATGCTGAAAACATCATCCAGGCCTTTAATCGTGAAGCTGCCAATTTCAAACAATATGGAGGTGGCTCGACACAAGATTTCTAGATATAACATGGAGAAACCTCTCAACAAATTACCACATTCAACATACGAAGCAAAAACATAGTCAGAAAATTTGCAAACCTGTCTGAACCTCGCAAACAGATGACATTTGTTTCATCAGGAAGCTCACCTCCGCCGATCTGAAGAAAGTAGTTGAGATAGAAGTGAGGCAAAAACAAACTTTTTAAACAAATATTACAAAAAGATTATCTTCGTTCTCAACTTTAGGCCTTGATCTCTTTATCAGGAGATAAATAAGAGAGCTGAGTAGGGGATGGGGAAAGAGACTTTTAAGAGAATCATGTCCTACAGCTCATTACGAGTGGTTCAAACATCTTTTGAGCATGGTCTCAAGTCATCTATGTTGAGTTATCTATAACATAATCCTAAACTCAAAAACTCCTAACCACAAAAAACGAGAATAGGTTATAATTTAGTGCAAGAGGGATGGAACAAATGTAGGTAGCACTAGGCAGAGGTCACCCACAGCCCGATAATTGAATCGAATAAGTTGCTATTACTTAAATGCAGTTTTAAATCATCTCAGGCCAAATAGTAGGGGTTCTAGGCCTATATATTGACTCCATACATCTTTTGAAAACATAAGTAAAGCTCTAAAGTAATCACCCATTGAAAGATCCATGATCATATATATCTCATACCAAAATATTTGGCATAAACATGTCTTGTATTTCAAATAATACTAATAAGAAACATCTTTGCGTGCATTTTACAGAAAAAAATATCATATGCATTAAAATAAGACGAAAAAGTGTACCAACATAAATGATAACTAAAGAGAAACTAAAACAATAAAATGAGAAAGAACTTAAAGCATCTCCATTATCAAATATAATGGTATCGCATTAAAAAAAAGGGTGGCAGAATGTATAGGACAGCACATTCAAAGTCAATGCTTGTGGAAGTTCCCTACATTATTTCGATTTTGAGTGTTAATGTCTGATACAGAAATGTGTCTGAGACAGGTATGCCCAACTTCAGGTTTAACACCCATGACCATAATTAAGAGGCATCCACGTTGAGATATCTACAATAGATCACCCAAAGGGTACTTGAAGGGTTACATTCCCATGCTATGTAAGAATATGCACCAGCCATGGGTGTCGGATCCAAGTTTTTTTCTAAGAAATTTGTATTTCAAATAGTAAATACATACCAAGGAAGCAATTTATCTGTAAATTGACTTTTGCAGAATCCTAAGGACATACCAGGCAGAGAGGTTTTTTAATCTGAATATTAGAGGCAAGATGACTGCCGCCAGCTGCAATTAAAATAGTGTCGCCAGGTCTAAAAGGGAGAGTTTGGAGATAGGGTCTCAGTAATATACCATATAATCCCAAACCACAAATTAGAAAAAAGTAGTTTTATGTACCTAGCTGCAGACACAGCTTCTTCAATATTGGGGAAAACACCAGGTTCAGAAAAATCCTGAACGGATCTATCGACTCGCAGCCACAGTCGAGGGTGACATGCCAAATAACACCATCTGTGGCAAACGAGGGCGGTGTTATACCGATCTGCAACTCAATAGCAATATGTAAAAGAGATCGCACTTGGTACAAGGATTAAAAAGCATCAGAAATGACGGTGCCTACTAAAATGCTTTCAATGTTGCTAAAATGTGGAACTTCCAAACGCCAATGGAAAAAGAAAACAAAGGAAAAGACAAAATAGGAAGCTATTGCAAAGCAAATTACTTGAATGGGTTCTTTTCAGACTTTTTTACCTCATTAGCATCAAGTTCTCTTAGGAAACAACTAAACATCCTATCATTAGCACCACATAACCAAAGTTACAAGAATACCCACTAATTTGGAAGCATTCAATAAAAGAAATCTTTCGATAACATTACATAAATCCCAACATTTGTAAAGTTTTGCTCGCCTCCGCCTTAGCATAAGTAGTCAAAGCCTCAAAAACCGGGAGACATCCACCAAATACAAGCAGAACAAAGAGTGTAAAGATATATCATTCCATGCATTTCACGAAGAATATCCACGTTCATTTCTTCTAAAATAAGAAAAATCTGGGCCAAATATCTTACATATACTTTCTCACTCCATCATAAAAACTTGAAGAGAAATTCCCAACAAATACAATTAACCTAAAATAACTTGAATTAACCATTACCTCACTTCCTATAAATCTAAAAATAAAATAAATTTCTAAACACCAATATAAAATGCCTACAAAAAATCCAATTGCATCGTTACCTAAAAAAATACAATTAACCGTAAGCCAACTTCCTATGAAACCAAAACCAATGACTGAGTGAAAATTAACATAACTTGCTTAATACCCAGATGAACAAATACAAAATCGAAGATAAATAAAGAACCGTAGCACCAAATGAACTAAAATTTGCAGAGATCAATCAAATGAAAAATATTCATTAAGAAAAGGGTTTATAAGGGGAAAAATACCCAACCTGGAATGGGAGATAAGAAGCTGAAAATATGCATAAGGCAGCCATCATCAAGGTTATTTATAAGAGCTGAAGAAGGAGAAGAAGGAGAAGAAGACGGAATCTTTCTGGACTTTCTCTTCTCTAGCTCTTCTACCTCCATGGCCGGCCTTTGCCTTACGAAAAGAAATTTTTTTTCTAAGATATTAACTATGGTATGCAATGAACAATAAACCGACACGACAGTCAGACCCCAGTTTGTACTTCGGTTGGTTCTTTGAGTTGAGTTAAACTGCTTAATTAAACCCAATCGGGATTTATAGGCCGAAATTTGGACAAAGATTTCGGGGTCTTAAACCCAACGTTTTATAAAACTGCTTAGCAAGCGAACATGTTGTTGAAAAAGCCCATGATCCTAATGGCTTTATTACACATTTTTGTTAAAGTGGATAGCAGATTGTTGGAGATGAAAAGAGAAAAGTCAAAGATACTTTATAACCATAAGAATAAAACAAAAGATAATTTCCTAATATATCAATTATGAATCTTTAATAGCGAAAGGAAATCTGTTTCAAATTTTCTTGAATATTCTTTGATGGTATTTTTCTATATTATTATTTTTGTTATATATACGTCTTAAAATATCTAAAAAATAAAAATAAAAATCGTGATTTTTTGCTGTTTAGTGTACAATCCCGTAAAATCGACACAGCATACTACACACCTGAATGGACTAGCCATGTGAAAAGGTGTAGCTCATGTGGCTCCTTCAGTTTGCTCTGATGCTTTGGTTTTCGCTCAATTTGTTCTCAAGCGCTCTATTAAGCATTAAAACATGAATTTAAAAGATTAGGAGTATCACAATTAACATCAAATAATCACCCAAAACGTATTAAAAATGAGGTTAAAAAACATTATTTTTAGCACTTATTATTGGTTAGGGTTTGTTATGTTTTTACCTATGCATGCAATTACACGTCATTGCATGGTTGTTACTAACAACCCATGATAACATAAGTGGCTAAAATGTAATATCTCAAACATAAATGACTAAAATGTAACCTGAGGTAAATAAAAGTGATTATTTTGATAATTTATCCTAAAATAAATAATCGATTAAATTTATGAAATTATGAATTTTAAAAATCAAAATTTACCATTATCAAACAAAATAAATTGCTTAATTTTTACTAATATATCAAATAGATTTATAATGCTTATAAAATTCATTACTTAGTTTTTCTTTTATCAAACACATCTTAAAATTTATTAATAAAAGCATGTTTTTTTATTCAAATTTAGTTGTAATATATGTCAATATTAATATTATCTTAAAATTATATATGAAATTTGATTTAATATATCATATGCTACATGCAACTTTAACTTTAGTTGAATTTTACACAAGGAATTTTATTTTTATTAAATTAGTTGTCACCTAAAATTGAAAAGTCCTAATTGACAGGTAACATAATACTTACTGATTTTGACAGGGATTTCATGAGAAATCGACGCAAGATCCAATGATTTGATGAAGAAGATGGATTGGGACTTGATTGCAAAGCTTCAAGAATCTCAAGAAATTTCCAACAACAAGATTTTATAGTAAAGTTGTAACAGGAGATTCTTTTGAGATTATGTGAAGATGAGAGTAGAGGTAGGGTTCTCATTTGCTTAAATAACTAAAAGGAATTTTAGTTGAATTAGTGAGGGACTTTTAGAGAATTGGTTTGATTAGGAGCTTGAGGTTTAATGGGCAAATAGCGCATTTGTAAAGAAAATTTTTTTTGTAGGATGACCGTGGATAGTGTGTGGGAAAAACTAAAATGGGATTTAAAATGTAATCTTTGGGACTGGAACCCTGACTCTCTACACTTTCTACCAAGCTCTTAACCAGTCGGCTAAGATTTGATTCTTGTCGATTTCTAAAAATCTAATTTTGGATGTTAGACTTTGTTGGGGAGGGGGGAATACTGGTAGTTATGACCTTCTGTTGTGTGTTAATTTACTCGCCCACCCGGGAGGGGGGGTTGACTACCCTTTGACTACCCTTTTTTACTATAAAACATTCCCCACTAACTGCCATTTTCATAGATTTTATTCCGCCTACATTCAATTACTTGTCAGTGGGACTAGATTTTGATTTCTGAGTTTTAGTTTCCAAATATGAGTGATCCCAAATATGCTTATCCTTACCCTGCTCAAGGTTATTACCAAGGTCCACCAGTGATGGCACCACCTCCACATTATGCTGCTGCACCTCCACAGTATGCTGCTCCACCTCCACAGAATGCTGCTCCGCCTCTAAGGCCTGGTTTCCTTGAGGGCTGTCTCGCGGCTTTGCGTTGCTGCTGTCTGATTGGTGAGTGCTGCGATGGTTCTTCCATTATCCCTGCGAGCTGATCATCTCTGTAATGTATAATGGAGAAAATGTTTTTAATAATTTATAAATATCAGTGGTTTTATTTATTTATTTTGTTGTCGATGTGTCTTTCTTTTCTTTTATTTTTTTCATCCAGAGAACAGAACAATGTTAAAAATAAGAGGAAAGTCGAAAATGTGATCTGATGAAATATATTCCTTGTATTTCCGTAGGAAAAAGATTTTAATTAATGTGTAATTGCGTTTGTTTTAGAATGGATTTGTGTTTGATCATCTATGGTGGGGTCCACACGTTCTTCCTAGTTTGACCAATTTTTATTAGTTATGACGCTACCTTTGTTTTTTCCTGTTCCTTAACGGCCTTTCTTTGTAAGTGCCTTGGAGCCTACGGATCTTTTGATGGAACATTATCTCGCATAAAATTAATTATCCAAACGTTTGATTCAATGTTATACTGGAATAAAACTATTGTACAAGTCCAATTCTTCCCGTGCCCATTAAAACCTAAACCTAACCACTAACCCATTACAATAGAAGCAGTATACAGTTGTAAATATGGCTACAAAAAGCTACAAATATTCATTGTAAAAGGTTACGAACTCAATACAAAAAACACACAATCAATATTAAAAATATTCGGATCTTTGAATTCAAATATACACGCAACCAATACAAAAGAAAAAATCTAAAGCAAATAGGTGATTTCAATTTTTTTTATTTTCTTTCTCATAAGCCTTAAAACGACGTCGTTTTGCCCTCATCTGACCCGATCTGACCAGACCCGCCTCAGGATTCGCGTGTTTTTAAGTAGAAGGGCTAATTGCACTTTTAGCCCTTCCAAGTTTTTACGGTTTTGCAATTAAGTTTTTTTTTTTATTTCTAACTTTTCCATGAAGTTTTGCTTTGATTTCATTTTAGCCCCGTGTAAAGTGCTGTGTTTTGGAAGGCGGGGATATATTCTCCTTTAGTCCCTCCTTGTTATTCGCACACTTGATTCGGTCCTTTTCTCTTTTATTTATTTCCAGATTTGCCCCAAACTGTTGTTTTAAGTTCAATTAAGTTTTTTTGTTATTTCGACTATTTTATTAAATTAATTCATTTTATTATTATTTTACTATTATTTATTATCATCATTATTATTACTATTATTATTTTTTACTATTACTATTATTTTCTATTATTATAATTATTATTATTATTATTATTATTATTATTATTATTATTATTATTATTATTATTATTTTGCTATTATTATTATTATTGTTATTATTACTATTACGATTTCTATTATTATTATTATTATTATTATTATTATTATTATCATTATTATCATTATTATTTTTAAACCATTTCATTCTATGTTTATTTGCTTGTTCTCAATTTAAATTAAATTTTCACTAGAATTTTCTTTATTATTTCATTTATTATTCCTTTATTTTATTTATTTATTTATTTCATTTTTATTTTGTTTTTGTTCTCATTATTATTATCTTATTATATATTTATTTATTCATTTATGTCTTTATATACCGCAAGTTTATGTTATTCATTATTATTATTGTATTTATATTATCATCTTCGTTATTATTATTTTATTACACATATTGGCACTGCAATTGTCTTCACATTTTACCACAAAGTTGCATTACATTTTACCTGATACATTGAAAATTTTGTTTTTTTTAAATAAGCGAATTTTTCGTATTTCGAGATTCGAAAAGTCGTTCCCTAACTTATGGGGTTTCGATTTGCTCGATAAATCCAAACCAAACAAACTTTTTAAAAAATTTTAATATTCTCGGGAATTAGAAAAACATCGTGTTCTAACTTACGGAATATGATTTCTTTCTAAAACCGAGATAGTCAAATTTCTTTCAAAATAAATAAAATTTTCGGGGTTTCGATTTGCTCGATAAATCCAAACCAAACAAACTTTTTAAAAAATTTTAATATTCTCGGGAATTAGAAAAACATCGTGTTCTAACTTACGGAATATGATTTCTTTCTAAAACCGAGATAGTCAAATTTCTTTCAAAATAAATAAAATTTTCGGGGTTTCTTTTCATTTCGAGAATTTAAGACATTGTGTCCTAACTTACGGGACGTAATTCTTCTTCTCGATTAACTTGAAATATGCTCTTTTCTCGAAAAATTTTCAATTAAATTATATTTTAACAAAGGATCGTATTTTTTTAAAAAAATATTTTCAAATTCTTAATTCTCGACACTAAGACATTAATTAATCAACTAGGTACCAATTTTGGGCATATCGAGGGTGGTAATCCCTCCTCGTGCGTGACCGACTCCCGAACCCTTCCTTTGGACTTTGTAGACCAATAATCATCGTTTTAATAAACCTATTTTTTTATTAAAATGATTGAATTACGAGGTGATCCGATCACATCTAAATAAAAAGTATTGGTGGCGACTCCCATTTTTTCTTTTCATTTTCAAAATAAGAAGTTGAGTCTTTTTTTTCAAAAAATAGTTTCGACAACTATAATGAAATAGAATTGTATAATTATTATTAAATATAATTTAATAAAATATATAATTTCATCATTATGTTTTATTTTGTAATAAATTTTTAATATAGTTATATTTTTAAAAGCATTATGTTTCTATTTTTATACAAATAATTATGTTTTACATCCAACAATTGCATTACAAGCACATATTACATTCATCAATTTGTATTATATCACTCTAGAAACACTGCGATGACACTCAGAAAATAACTAATAATTCGTATCGGGGACTTCTTCAAAAACTAATAATTCATATCGGGGGCGTAAGAGTTTTGTAAGGACAAAATCTTAAAACAATGTCCTACATTAACAGTAAAAACCCTTTTCGGCCTTCTCACAGCATATATATCCCCCACAAATTAAAGAAGAGGTTTGCAACATCCAAGCTACGGGGAACAACCTCCAAAAATGATAAACTATTCATATAGTACTCAAGTGTATGCTGCCTATCTCAAGGAAAGTGAATAAGATGCCTTGTTGTTGCAATACTTGATTTGGCAAGGTCCAACTCAACACATACATAATCATATTATGCCAGTGGCGCCAAGAAAATGCACTCATTGAATTGAACATCAATCTTCATCTTATGTTATATCTTTTCACTCGAACCTGTTCGCCATTAAAATGGATGTATTTTTATTTGCTCATGTATCTTCTAAGAACCAACTTCCGCTTGTCTTAAATGTAGAAAATATAAATATAGGTCCATGCAACTTAAAAGCAGATAAACTACAACAATTATTTGGATTATCACCCTTAGAGCTCTCTTCAACTTGTTCATTACTGAAAATTGTTTGAGCCTAGCTTTCAGTCTCACCCACTGGAACATTGGGTGCTTTCTTGGCATTTTGTAGCCATGGATGTTCTACATACAATAGTTGGGATGATTTTTCATGCATAAAAATATATATCAACATAAATAAAGCATGTAACATGTACAGAAGTTACCTAGCACTTCCTGTGTTGTAAGACGCTACTTTGGATTAGGATTAAGCATTTTCTTTACAAGGTCCTTTGCATTGTCCGAAACCTTAGGCCATGGGTCCCTCTTAAAGTCAATAGCAGAGCGAAGAAATGCTTGTGCCACCCCCTGCTTAGTCTCTGTATGCAAATACGAGAAATGTAGTTTATGTCTATTTTTCTAAAAGTAAAAGAGCATATAGTGAACCGTATGCAAAAGAATACATCAAATTCCTGATACATAATATTAAAGATAATTTAAAAGTTTTTTTCTTTATATCTCTCTTTTCTTTATCTGAACTCTGGAAGCACACATTGTCCCTACACTTATCTCGAGATATAACCTTCATGATGTCAGATGAAAAAAAGGAAGTACTTGAAAATAGAAAGACAAACATGCCCAGAATAGTGGCACACTACAAAGTAAAATATAAAAAGGAGATAACTGAAGCAGCCCTATATTGCATGGACCTATAGTTCCTAGAAAACAACCGCTTTGAGATAGAACGATTGTGTGTATGTAAAACCATGTTCCACAACGATCTAGCCTCATCCACTCTGTTATCCATATCAAATGCAAGTAGAAGGGTGTCATATGTTCACATCATAGCCTCCTTGTCCTTTGGAACAATTCCTTCAAAAATTCAATGTTATATCCCTGATACACATTTACAAAGCTTGAAGCTAAAGATAAAATTATAAATGGATCCCTCAAAATAATACATCAGCTACACAAACTTCAAACATATTGAAATCACTAAAGAAAGTATAAGTTCCAGACCAAGACAAAATTCAATCGACTATTAGAAATAAATTGTAGCCATTGCCGGCCATATAGTATATCATTAGCTGAAGAACAAGACAAGAAACAAGGCAAACAACTATAGTTTATCTATATAGTATATCATAATGAGCCACCGGTACATATTAGGCAACCTGATTAAAAGATCTGATTGGGGAATTCAATTACCTTCCATATTTCTAAACACCAATATAAAATGCCTAACAAAAATCCAATTCCATCATTACCTAAAAAAATACAATTGACACTAAGACAACTTCCTATGAAACCAAAACCAATGACTGAGTGAAAATTAACATACCTTGCTTAATACCCAGATGAACAAATACAAAACTGAAGATAAATAAAGAACCGTAGCACCAAATGAACTAATATTTGCAGAGATCAATCAAATGAAAAATATTCATTAAGAAAATGGTTTATAAGGGGAAAAATACCCAACCTGGAATGGGAGATAAGAAGCTGAAAATATGCATAAGGCAACCATCATCAAGATTATTTATAAAAGCTGAAGAAGGAGAAGAAGACTTAATCTTTCTGAACTTTCTCTTCTCTAGCAGGGGCGAAGGCAGAAAAATTTTTCAAGTGGTGGATGAAATTTTAATTTTTTATAGTTTATATTTTTATAATTTGTAAAGGATTAAATTGAATTTTTATAATTTTAAGGAAGACTAAAGTGTAATTTTACTTTTATTAATTTAAAATTTTTTAAAAATTTCAAAGGTCTCAAATAAATTTTTTATTTTAGAGGAGTCGGAATATGCCAGCCCCCCTGACTACGCCTCTGTTCGCTAGCTCTTCCACCTCCATGGCCGGTCTTTACCTTACGAAAAGAAATTTATTTTTTTCTAAGATATTAACTATGGTATGCAATGAACAATAAACCGACACGACAGTCGGACACGAGTTAGTACTTCGGTTGGCTCTTTGAGTTAAGTTGAACTGCTTAGTTAAACCCAATCGGGATTTATAGGCCGAAATTTGGACAAAGATTTCAGGGTCTTAAACCCAACTTTTTATAAAGCAGCTTAGCAAGCTGGCATGTTGTTGAAAAAACCCATGATCCTAATGGCTTTATTACTCGTTTTGTTGACGTGGATGGCAGATGTTGGAGATGAAATGAGAAAAGTCAAAAGATACTTTATAACCAACTGTAATTTCTTAATGAATCAAGTATGAATCTTTGACGGAAATCTGTTTCAACGTTGGTTTTAAAGGTATTTTTTGAGCAATTTTTTTAATTATTCTTTGGCGGCTCCTTATCTTCTAATTTTTGTTATATATATATATATACCTTAGAATATTTAAAAAATCTAAGAAAATTGTGATTTTTTTTGTTGTTTAATGCATAATCTCGTGAAATCGATACAACTCGAGTAGATTGGCAGTGTGAAAAAGTACAACTCGTGTGGCTCTTTCAGTTTGCTCTAATACTCTAATTTTCACTCATTTTATTTTCAAATACTCTATTAAGCATTAAAACATAAATATAAAGGATTAAGAGTATCACAATTAACATCGAATAATCACCTAAAATATCTTAAAAATGAGGTTAAAAAATATTATTTTTAGCACTTATTATCGGTTAGGGCTTGTTATGTTCTTACCTGTGCATGCAGTTACATGCCATTGCATGTAACAAAATAATAACGTAAGTGATTAAAATATAACGTCTCAAATATAAGTAACTAAAATGTAACCTTAGTAAAATAAAAGTGACTATTTTAATAGTTTACCCTAAAATAAATAATCAATTAAATTTATAAAATTATAAATTTTCAAAATCAAAATTTACCATTAATCAAACAAAATAATTACAGTCATTGCTTAATTTTTACTAATATATCAAATAGATTTATAATATAAATTAAATGCTTCTAAAATCCATTACTTTATTAATAAAAGTATTTTTTATTCAAACTTAGTTGTAAAATATGTCAATATTAATATAAAATATTATAAATCTTAAAATTATGTATGAAATTGATTTAATATATCATATGATACATGCAACTTTAGTTTTAGTTTAATTTTACACAAGAAATTTTATTTTTATTAAATTGATTAATAGGTTTAAGCTGGTTGTCACCTAAAATTAAAAGGTCCTAATTGACATGTAGTAGAATACTTACTGATTTTGACAGGAATTTGATGAGAAATCGACCCAAGAAATTTCTGACAACAAGATTTTAGAGTAAAATTGAAACAGGAGATTCTTTTGAGATTATATGAATATGAGGGTAGAGGTAGGGTTTTTATTTGCTAAAATAACTAATAGGAATTTTAGTTGAATTAGTAAGGGACTTCTAGAGAATTGGTTTGATTGGAAGTTTTGAGTTGTTGTAGGATGACCGTGAATTGGATACTTTTGGAAGTGTGGGGAAAAATAAAATGGGATTTAAAATATAATCATTGGGACTTGAACATTAATTCTCTGCCATTTCTACCGACCCCTAAATCATTACGCTCTAATATGAGATGTTATGGGGCTGGGGCCCGCTGCGTGGGGGTTGGTGGGTTAACGCCTACTATAATTTACCTCAGCCATTCTTTTTTGTCCATAAAACTATAGTTTCTTTTTTTTTTGCATAAAATAATTAATCTTGAGTTAACTTTTATAACGAAAAACAAATATGAAATCTGAATATTAGGAAGAAAGTGAGTAGAAGAAAAATAGGAAGAGAATTGTTAAGAAAAATTATCTAACAACTAAAAAATGCATTAAAAGAAAAGAAAGAATCCTGAGGAGAGTGAGTGTGTAAAAAAATTGAAAAGTTTTAATTTAATTTAATTTATTTTTATAAGTACAATTAATTAAAAAAATTATTTTAATTTTAAAATATCACGTGTCATAAAATAGTGAGCCTCACCAACGCCTAATATAACTCAAGTAGGCCACAATGTTGAGCCTCACCAACGCTTAATATAACTCAAGTAGGCCAGCCATGGGCCCCACCAACGCCTCCACTTTTTTTCTCTATAAAAACCAACTAGCAGCTTTTCGAAAATCTATACTCCTCCAACATTCAACCTCTTGTCAGTGGTATTAGATCTTTGAGTTTTAATTTCCAAATATGAGTGATCCCAAGTATGCTTTTTCTTACGCTGCTCAAGGTTATTATCAAGGTCCCCCAGTTGCTTATCCTTACCCTGCTCAATTTTATTATCATCAAGGTCCCCCAGTCATGGCACCACCTCCACAGTATGCTGCTCCACCTCCAAGGCCTGGTTTCCTTGAGGGCTGTCTCACGGCTTTGCGTTGCTGCTGTCTAATTGGTGAGTGCTGCTCTGATTCTTCCATATTCCCTGTGAGCTGATCATCTCTGTAATGTATAATGGAGAAAATATTTTTTATAATTTATAAATATCAGTGGTTTTTGTTTTATTTTGTTGTTGATGTGTCCTTTTTTTCTTTTAATCGAAAGAACAGAACAATGTTAAAAACAAGATCAAAGCCCAAAATTTTATCTGATGAAATATATTTATTGTATTTCCATAAGAAAAAAGATTTTAATTAATGGGTAATTACGTTTCTTTTAGAATGGACTTGTGTTGACCATATTTGGTGGGGTCCACATGTTCTTCATAATTTGACCATTTTTTATTACAACTTGGGGTTTCTGTGTTTTTTCCATTTTCTTAACGGGCTTTCTTAGCAAGCGCCTTAGAGCCTACGGATCTTTCGATGAAACATACGTTTGATTAATGATGCATTCGTTTGATTCACTGAAATAAAACAATGCTATAATGAAATAAAATTGTAAATCATATCTTAATATAATAATTATTAAATATAATTTAATAAAATATATAATTTCATAATTATGTTTTTATTTTTGTAATAAAATTTTTAATATAGTTATATTTTTAAAAGCATCATGTTTTTATTTTTATAAAATAATTATGTTTTACATTCAACAATTGCATTACAAGCACACATTATATTCATCAATTTGTGTTATATCACTCTAAAATTACTGTGATGGCACTCGGAAAATAACTAATAAATCATATCGGAGACTTCTTCAAAAACTATTTAATATTTCAATTGAACCAATGATTTGGAGACATAAGAGTTTTATAAGGACAAAATAAAAAAATTCAAATTTTAAGTTAAACGAATCGAGTTATTCAAGCCAACTCGAATTTTTTTTTTTAAATTTCAAGTTCGAATCTAATTAAGTTTTTGAATTCGAATAATTCGAATAAATCAAATATCCAATTATAATATTTTATATTTTTACCCCAAACTCCTAAACTTTTTTATTTTTTCCTCAAATTTTTACTTCTTCCCACTTCCCCCCAAAACTTTTACTCCTCTCTCATCCCAACCCCTATCTACCCAAAATCTATTTCCCACCAAAATTTTACTCTTCCACTTACTTTTCCTCAAAATTTTACTCTCAAAAACCCTCAAAATTTTTTATTTCCCCCCCAAATTTTTTTTCCCTACCACTTTCCCTCCAAAACTTTTACTCTTCCCATCCCACCCCCATCTACCCCGAATCGACCCCCCAAAAATTTTTTTAATATTTGTCCTCTAAAATTTTACTTATATCTAAAAATCAAAATTATCCCCAAAAAATCTCTAAACATAAATAATAATAATTTTTATTTATATCTACTATTTATATTATTGAATTGTTTAGTCATATTAAATATTTACATTAAAATTGAATTAATAATGATGTCATAAAATATTCGTGTTAATATTTTATATTGATATTAATTTCACATTTTATCTTTAAAATAAATTTTATTAAAAAATCACATTTTACATTTAATATATTTTTAATTCCAAGATACATAATGACAAAAATCTAAAGATAATTGAAACAACTAAGCAAGGAAAAAATCTAACATAAAAGATTAATAAATAAATTATGAGGTGATGAAAATTAATAAAAAATTTGATTACGGTTGAATAAATTTTATTACGATGAGTGACAGTAGTTATAAGGACCCAAAATTATTTTTTAAAATTTAACTCGAACAAATATATTCGATTCAATTCGAATTCCATCTCACTCGACTTGATTCGAGAAAATTTAAAATCAAATTAAAAAAATAAAATATGTTTCGTCAATTCGATTAAGTCGAAATTTTTCATTCGATTCGATCGAACGCTCACTCTTACATATATATATCCCACAAATTAAAGAAGAGGTTTGCAACATCCAAGCAACAGTTATCAGTTATATATGGGGAACAACCCCCAAAAATGATAAACTATTCATTTAGTATTCAAGTGTATGCTGCCTATCTCAAGGAAAGTGAATAAGATGCCTTGTTACTGCAATACTTGATTTGGCAAGGTCCAACTCAACAGTCAACAGAGACATACTCATATTATGCCATTGATGCCAAGAGAATGCAGTCACTGAATTGAACATCAATCTTCATCTTATGTATATCTTTTCAGTCTAACCTGTTCACCATTAAAATAGATGTATTTTCATTTGCTCATGTATCTTCTAAGAACCAACTTCTGCTTGTCTTAAATGTAGAAAATATAGGTCCATGCAACTTAAAAGCAGATAAACTACAACAGTTATTTGGATTATTATCCATAGAGCTCTCTTCTTCAGCTTGTTCATTACTGAAAATTGTTTGAGCCTAGCTTTCAGTCTCACCCAATGGAACATTGGGTGCTTTATTGGAATTTCGTAGCCATGGATGTTCTGCATACAATAGTTGGGATGATTTTTCACGCATAGAAAATATATATCCACATAAATAAAGCATGTAACATGTACAGAAGGTTACCAAGCACTTTCTGGCTGTAAGACGCTACTTTGGATCAGGATTAAGCATTTTCTTTACAAGGTCCTTTGCAGTGTCCGAAACCTTAAGTCATGGGTCTCTCTTAAAGTCAATAACAGAGCCAATAAATGCTTGTGCCACCCCCTGCTCAGTCTCTGTATGCAAACACGAGAAATGTAGTTTATATCTATTCTTCTAAAAGTATAAGAACATATAGTGATCCGTATGCAAAAGAATACATCAAACTCCTGATACATAATATTAAAGATAATTTAAACGTTTTTTTCTTTATATCTTTCTTTTCTTTATCCGAACTCTGGAAGCACACATTGTCCCTACATTTATCTCGAGATATAACCTTCATGATGTCAGATGAAAAAAAAGGAAGTACTTGAAAATAGAAAGACAAACCTGCCCAGAATAGTGGTACACTACAAAGTAAAATATAAAAAGGAGATAACTGAAGCAGCCCTATATTGCATGGACCTATAGTTCCTAGAAAACAACCGCTTTGAGATAGAACGATTGTGTGTATGTAAAAACATGTTCCACAACGATCCAGCCTCATCCACTCTGTTATCCATATCAAATGCAAGTAGAAGGGTGTCACATGTTCACATCATAGCCTCCTTGTCCTTTGCTCAACATCCACTTTGTCACTTGAGTATCAGTGACTTCATGAAATCTAATTTAACCGAGTAAATACTAAACATAACCAAGCCGACAGCCACAGCTTAAATTATAGCATCTTGAACAAATAGGTTGAATCAATAGAAGCACACCAAATAATCATTCCATGAATCTTTCAGCGTGAGAAAACCAGAGGAAGATGTAAAATTTAAGTTCACTGCCCCACCCTCCCCCCAAAAAAAGTAACTCTATATAACATTAAATGATAATTTTTTCTGCCAAAAATATATATAATGATAAATTCGTGTATTTGCTTATTTAAAAAAAAAAAAAAACTCACAAAAACTTAAATGATTGCATGTGCTTTGCATGAAAAATAATTTTATTTCTGTTTCAATTATGCAAATTTAATGATATTACATTTAAATAATATTTATTTTCATTCCTTTGAGAACATTTACCACCTTCATTAAGCTTTTGCAACTGTCTTTGCTACTGTAAGTGCTTCTATGGCTACTTGCTAGCTATGTTATATATTTTAACTGGGAGAATATTGGTTTAATAATAATATGACATTTCATTATTAAATAAAACAAAAATAGTAATTTTTTTAAATAAATACTGATAATTTTATTTAAACATACTTTAATAATTATTAATTATAAATAAATGCTAACCCTCAATTTGAGACTCTAAATCTAAACTCTTAAACTTAAGATCCTAAATTGAGAGTTTTAATATTTATTTATAAGTTCTCTATTATTTTTGTTTTATTTAATAATGATGTGTCATGTTATTATTTACTGATGGTATATGAAATTATTACACCGACGGTGCTAAAAATATTATTCCATTATTTCTACTTTATATTGTTAATAACAATTACCTAAACGTAAAAATTCTAATTACATTGTTTATATGATAGAGTTAAAATGCTTATTAACAGGGGCGAAGCCAGAAAAAAATTTTAGGGGGGGCCAAATGAAATTTTAAATTTTTATAGTCTATATATTTATAATTTTTAAAGGACTAAATAGAATTTTTATAATTTTGGGGGGCCAAAGTACAATTTTACCTTTACTAATTTAAAATTTTAAGAAAAATTCAAGGGCCTAAACATAAATTTTCCAATTTAGGGGGGCCAGGGCCACTGGCAGCCCCTGTATTCGCCACTGCTTATTAAAAGGATTTATATGATGATTAATTCAAAACATCAAGACTTGTATGAAATTTGCAAAAAATAAGTTCTAGGCTTCAGTTTTGATGGCTGTCGGCCTAGAAGTATGTGGAGAGGGGGCTGGACTAGGGAACTGCCAATGTGACACCTTAAGGCCCGGCGCTTGTCGTCGTCTATTGGGAACTGCCCAAAAATTTAGATAAACAGCGACTCCACTGGGGATCGAACCCAGAATCTCTGGTTCCGTAGACCAGCGCCTTATCCATTGGGCCATGGAGTCCTTGTAACACCTAAGACGACTATACTAGTCTTTATTAAATATATTGAGACAAGGCAAACCAAAGAAACTAGAATTCTTACCCAGCTTTTAACTAAAAAAATAATGTTTAATATTATTTTCTTTTACGGTTTTTTTAATTATATACATATTTATCGCTCTTACTTTTCACCAAGAACTCTGATAATAAAATATTTAAAACTCATCCAAACCTAATTTTTGGCAACAAAACTCAAGGTAATTTAATTCTTTTATTTTAATTTTAATTTTAATTTAAAAGTATCACGTGTCATAAAATGATTGGTTAATAAATTTTTTGATGACTTAAGGTAATTTGAGTATCAAAATATAATTGAGGTACCAGCTTGAGAAAAAGAGTATAATTTAAATAACATTTTATAATTTAAGTTTTTATATATATTTTACATAATTTGGTTCCTCTATTTTTGTAACATCATTAATTATTCTAAATAATTAATATTAATGTTCACATCAATTTTTCATAAGAACATTATTCTAACAAAAAATATTTTTCATGAAGAGTTTTAATGAGATTTAAAAAAAAAATTCTATATCAATATTTTTAACGTGATTGTTATCATTACACATTACGGTGAATATTTTTTAATTTTAAAATATTAAATAAGTGAATTTAATAAAAGGATTACAACGGTGGTAACATATGAATTTAATAAAAATTATAACGGTATTAATAATATATATTTTATGTAATTTTTTTACTCACATAGTGTATACGCCATAATATAGTAAATACTTGGCTTAAGTGCCAAAAGATCCATCATAAAATAATTTTAAAAAATCAATTGGACACCTAAGCTAAATATCTAATTGAATCCTTCAAATTATGAATTGCACTTCGTTAAGACTTCAAAATAAAGTTTTCTATCATGCCTTTGATGGATCGTTAAGTGATGATATGATGGCTTAAATTAAACATTTTAATTGTTTTAGAAAACCTTAATTGATTTCTTAAATTATTTTAGGATGATTTTTTAATATTTAAGCCTAAAAATGATTAAAATATTACAAAAAAAATTTAAAATTATTAGAAAATATATAAAATTATAATTATAAAGAATTTAAAAATATAAAAATGTTAATAAAATATATACGAGTGATATGTTAATAAAATCCGATAATTGTTAAATGGGCCAACGAAGAAAAATTGTAACCCAATGGATTTTAACTTCGAACTGACCTTATTTTCTCAGCTGCCGCCCCCTCCCGCCTTAAGATTTTCCGGGAAATACTGTCTTTCCCTTCTTCTTGATCCGTATCACTTTTCTCAACTTGGGTTTAATTTGTTTTTAAATTTTATATATGTTTGTTATTGTTTTCATCTAATTTTGAGTTTGACATGGTGGTGTATCTACGATATGGTGTTTGTGTTGTTTTTCGTATTTTGATTTAATAATTATTTATATGCTGCTCAGGAATTTGGTTTGTCGACCTTTATTCATCAGGTTTTTGTTTGGTTTTTTATTCTGAACCTTTGAAAGAGGGAAAACATGAGTTTGATATCTCAAAACCCAGTGTCTAGAAACAAGGTGAAGTTTAAAAGGGATGATGAAGTGGTTTCGATTAATGGAGATATCAATGATACTGAGAATGGGTTGGAATCTGATTCTGAAATCTCTAAGTTGAAAAAGAGAAAGAAAGAAAAAGAAAATCAGATTGAGGTTGAGCAGGAGAAAGAAATTAAAAAGCTTGAAAGTTTTCTTTTTGGGTCGATTTATTCCCCCCTTGAATTTGGCAAACAAGTGGAGGAAAAAGCTCACGATGTTTTTGCTCAAGACGGTTCTGCTTTGTTCTTCTTGGACAGTTCCACGAACGATGTGGAATTGTCCGAGGAAAGTGATTATGAACAGAAGACTTGTAAGGAAAGGAAAGCTGTTTGGGTGGATGAGGAGGAGGAAAGAACCGTGATAAACATAGCTAAGGTCAATAGGTTGAGGAAGTTGAGGAAAGAAGAGGATGAGAGTGTGATTTCTGGTTTGGAATATGTTTCGAGATTGAGGGCTCAACATGCTAAGCTGAACCCTGGGACAGAATGGGCCAAGCTAGATTCAGGGTTAAGGAACGATCATGGTTATGATGATGAATCATCTGATGAAGAAAAGGGTGTAGTGGCAGCTTCTGGTTATGGAAACGGTGAAGTTGTTGATGATATTCTTAGAACAAATGAAGATCTTGTGGTGAAGAGTAGGGTTAAATTGTTGCCAGGGCTTCTTGAGTATTCGAGACTCGTGGATGCAAATGCTGAGGAACCTTCCAATGGCCCAATAAATTCAGTTCAGTTCCACAGGAATGCTCAGTTACTACTTGCTGCTGGATTGGATCGAAGGATCAGGTTTTTCCAGATCGATGGTAAACGGAATACCAAAATACAAAGTGTTTTTCTTGAAGATTGTCCGATTCGTAAGGCATCTTTCTTGCCTGATGGTTCCCAGGTCATTATAGCAGGGAGGAGGAAGTTCTTCTACTGTTTTGATTTAGTGAAAGCAAAAGTCGATAAAATAGGACCACTGGTTGGTAGGGAGGAAAAAAGCTTGGAAGTTTTTGAGATTTCCCCCGATTCTAGCACTATTGCATTTTTGGGAAATGAAGGTTATATCTTGTTGGTTTCATCCAAAACAAAGGAGCTGATTGGAACACTTAAAATGAACGGAACAGTCCGCTCTCTAGCTTTTGCTGATAATGGGAACCAATTATTGAGCTCTGGAGGGGATGGAGAAGTCTACCATTGGGACTTGAGAACTACAACATGCATCCATAAGGCCGTTGATGAAGGCTGCATTAATGGTACGTCTCTTTGTACATCACCAAATGGAAGAATGTTTGCCGCTGGTTCTGATAGCGGGATAGTAAACGTTTACAATAGGGATGAATTTTTGGGAGGTAAAAGGAAACCAATCAAGACAGTCGAGAATCTAACCACCAAAGTCGATTTTATGAAGTTTAATAGTGATGCTCAAATACTAGCTATCTGTTCTACCATGAAGAAAAACAGTTTAAAGCTGATACATGTCCCATCATTTACAGTCTACTCTAATTGGCCTCCACTGAATAAGAACTTACAGCATCCCCGCTGTCAGGATTTCAGCCCTGGTGGTGGTTTCATGGCTGTTGGAAATGCCGCCGGCAAAGTGCTACTATACAAGTTGCATCACTACAATCATGCATAGAGTGGATCTTTACCCCTCTTAACTTGTTTGAAGCATCATGTATTCTTGTAAGGTGAGTTCATTCAGCTGCAGTATAGTTTCAATCGTCCTCTCTGGTGGGTGAACAACCTTTCTTTTCTTTAATTCGATCTTTTGAGTTTTGCCTTTACTTATAAGGAATGATCAAAGAGCTTAAGTTTTGGATACAGTAGCTTCAAACATGTTCTTAGTGTGAACTTTTTGGTTGTTCTAGTTTTTTTCTGATCTTTGTTGTAATTTCTCTCAGTGATATCTTATTTAACAATTTTGCCTTGCTTTATTGAATATTTGGAGACTACTCTTTTTTTTTTATCGTTACGATATTGGGGTCATAACGAGGAGGGGGATGACAGGGTTTAAAGCTCTAATCATTATTCCAAGCAAGTTTTGGCAAGATTTGGAGATTACTTTTTTTGCTTAATCTGCCTGATAATCTTTTTTTTTGGAATCATCTAATATTGGGTTTTTGATGTCTAAACTTCACATATATCAGCTATGTTCTTGCTTACTAATATGATTGTTCTCTGTAATATAATACACAATCATACATACACTACACTACTATACAGGTGGAGTTGCGGATCAAACCATGCTCTCGAGTATGGATAAACGAATTTATTTTGATTATAATTGATTAGGATATGTATTGTTTAGTAAAAAGAAAAGCCAAAATCTTCATCCAAGATGACATTTGGGAGTTCCCCGAGCATAAAAGTAAATTTCTTTCTTTCTGTGGAGAAAAATGGTTTATGTAGTGACTCTTAACATGTGATATCCAATACATACAGAACTCAACATTGCTCCAATGCTTATGCAAAGGTAACCTGTGCTTTTCTATACTTGGGCAAATAATTATATAAAGCAAGACTGAAGAAAAACTAATGAAGGTTTAAAAATGTGTATATTTATTTTGTTTGAATAGATAAAATTAATACAATTTTATTTGATTAAAAGAAATGATTGACTATATTGATTTTTAATTTTAATTATATTTTTATAAAATAATTTAAATAAAAAGTAATAGAATAAAAATATCCCCAAATAGGGTAAATAAAAACTCTAAATTAAATAATTATTCGATAAAAATGGAATAGAGAGATAATATGGATTACATGGTTTGGTTGATTGAATAGAATAGTCGGATAATGTAAAGTTAAAGGAATAAGTAAATAATAAGTATAGAAATACATTATTACCCTTAAATAAATGATATTTGTTTATTTTTTCAATTATATAAATTTGATTTAATTATATTGAATAATAAATTAAAAATATAAAATATAAAATTTGCCTTTAAATTAAATAATCTTTTAATTTTAATTAATATAAATTATTTTTACTTTTTCATCTTTTAATTAATATAAAATATTAAAATTATATAATAACTATAACATAATATTTATTTTATTTTATATTTTAAATAAATTCTCACGGTTGACGTAGTGATAAGACAAAAAGATATGGAGGAGAGAGTGGTGATAGCAATAGAGGTTAGTTCACCCAAGTGGAGATGAAGAGAGTAAAGGTAAGTTCGTAGAGTATAGGCTTGGTATTTTAGAGAGTCGATTCCTTCTTCATCATTCTTAGAAGTATTTATAGGCTTGGGTTTCGTGTAAGATAGTGTTAATGTGTCAAACTTAATATTTAATTATCATTATGGAACACATAGGGGGTGTTTTCGATAAGATGATGATGTTTATAATGAGACAAATCCTGTCATTCATTTTGACTAGATGGAATAGGGCAGTAGATCTTACGTGGTGTTTAGTGACTAAAGACTTCACGTTTTTTATGAAGACTCTAAGACTCAGACAACATATGACTTGTACTTGTCCAGATGGTCATCCCGAGAGGGAAAATTTGTAGGTGACCTTTTGGTTCATTAGTGGCGGACTTACTTTTTTGGGCCTTTTTGGCTTGCCAAATGTCTTAACGCGGATGAGGATATAACAATATTTCCCCTTTTCAAGTCGAGAGGAGAGTTATAAAGTGGCCTTCCTCGAGACGCTTTAATCCATTAACTTACTC
Source organism: Gossypium arboreum (assembly GCF_025698485.1). NCBI lineage: Eukaryota > Viridiplantae > Streptophyta > Magnoliopsida > Malvales > Malvaceae > Gossypium > Gossypium arboreum. Next base: position 2,111,936 of record NC_069073.1, on the reverse strand, counting down.
CTTTATAGGATGTTTCGGATAGTGACATTGTTTTACAGTGAAATGTTATATCAAAACCTTTTAGATTTTGCAATAAATGTATTTTGAAGACAGCGTTTCTAATGAGTCGTGATAATGATAAACAACAACCTTTTGGAACATGTGGTGAGTTGCCATCGAACGTTGCTTATTCTTCGAAATGATGCGTTTTAGGAGGCATGTCTATATATTCTTTGGGTTTTCTTCTTCGAGCTTATTTTGCCTCCTTTTATTTTGAAATTTCTACAACTACATGAATTGTTTTTTTTTTGCTGCTTTTCTGCAACAATTTCTGCATTTCAAGGGTTTGTTTGCTTCGATTCGCCTTGCGGTGCTTCTTCTTTGCCATCGTTAGAGTTATTTTTTACTTTTTTGTAGGAAAAAAATAATTAGGGGAGATGAATGGTCTGGCAAAACCTAAGGTAAGGATAATGATCATATTGGTCGTGCTTTGCGGAGAGGTGAGGAAAAGCCAAAAAAACAACATCAACAAAGTTTAACTGGGCTACTGTAACAAAGTCCGAGAGAGTATGAAAGCTGAGAACTAAAGGCAAGTTGCAAGAATATAGGCTCGGTATCCTAGAAAGTCAATCTCTTCTTCATCATTCTTGAAAGTATTTCTAGTTGAGGGTTCTGTGTAAGATGGTGTTAATGTGTCAAACTTGTTATTTAGTCATCATTACGAAACACGTGGAGATGTCTTTGATGGGACGAGGATATCTATGACGGGACAAATCATGTCATTCATTTTGACTTGATGAAATAATACAGTTGAGCTTACGTGGTGTTTGGTAACCAACAACTGCAAGTTCCTGATGAAGACTTAATTTAAAACTTGAAATAGTCTACACTTGTTCAGATGATCATCCTAAGAGGGAAAACTTGTAGGTGACCTCCAGATTCATTGGTGACAAGCTTATTGTTTGGGTGCCTTTATGGCTTAGCACATGTCTTGATGTAAATTGTGTATAACACCTACAAAATTCTTTGTTCTCATTAATCCTTTACTTCTCTCTACTTACCTCACGTCTTCCTATCTTTTCATCTTCTTCCTTTGTTCTCCATCAAATTGAAGAACAAACCTAGAAATAGCTTCATTAAAAAAAAAAAAAACCAAAAGTAGCCATTAACCAAGTTATTTGCCGCCAGCCGCCGTGACCTCATTGTGATCCGTTGTCTGTCGTCCATCCCAAACTCAGAAAACACCTCTTGAAGCTTCCTCTCTATCTCCTATCTTTCAAATTTCCAATTTTTTAAAGGTCTCCCAAAATATGTAAACCTATCAAAATATCTCATGATTTCAAATTACTTTTATTTTGCTCCTCTAAACGCTTGACTTCTTTTATATGCTGTTCCTCCACTCTCTAAATTTGAAACATCAATTCCTTTTGTAGCTATCCAATTTGAAACTTTAGAGAAAGTTCTCTTTTGATTTTTTCTTTTAACAAAAGGATGGTATTTGCATGTTTAAATAAATGCTAATTTTGATCTTTTGATAACAATTAATTATATTTTTGCATGCATTTGATACTAGCTAAAAAATTTTGAGAATCGGTTTAGGCCATAGTAGTTGCTCCTGTTGTAATACATCATTGGTTGGGAAATTTTCCAGAGAACTTAAGGAAGAGACATGGAGTCGACTCCGTGGTCTACCCGTCGGAGAATGAGATACTTGAACATGTTATGTTTTTTTCCCCTTACGCATAAGCTGTTTGGAGAGTTTCAACGTTGGGTTACAGTCCAAGTAAAGAGGGGTTTAAAGGATTAATTGGTTGGGAAAATGGGTTGTGATCTGAAGTTGGTTTGATTGCTAAAACTTGTTGGTCCCTTTATAAAGCATGAAATGAGTTGATCTTTGACAACTGTGCTTGCTATCCGGTTGTGACTTGGAATGGGATTCGAGTTCTCAAATGACTGTTATTGCAGCAATTGTAAGAGATTCTAATGGAAAAATTCTTGACGGAATCAACGCACTTGTTCGAACTAAATCTGTACAAGTACCTGAGGCCTTGGCTTTAAGGCTTGGTTCGGTTCTTGCAAAAAGATGACAATAACAGTTGGGGATCACTCTGTGAAGAACAAATCTTTTAATTGTTGGGGATCACTCATCATTGAACAAGATATTGTCTCTTTGATAAATTCTGTTTCTGCTTGCTTGTCTTTCATTCCATGGACTGCTAATAAAGCAGTGGATTGTGTAGTAGCCAATTTTGGCCCAGACAAATAAACAAAAAAATAATAAAACCGAAAACAATAAAAAAGACTCCAAAATAAATAGCCCATTTACAATATTAAACAGCCCAATTTACATCAAACTCTAGCCCAAATAATAGCCCACTTGCTTAAGGTTTTTCAGCAGCAAACCCTTCCCCAAGATGCAGCCACCAAAGTTCAGCCGTCACTCCTCCCTCTGCCCTTGGCCATCACGCGCGCCACCACTACCTTTCGGGGCACCAACCACCGGCCTCGCATGCCTCTGACACACCTGCAAAGAGAGACTAACACGCAAAATACAAGGAAACAAGGAAGAAAAAAACAAAAGAAGTAGTAGCAGACAACAAGCAAAAAAACAAAATGGATCTATGTAATTCGGTTATAAAAACCGAAACATCCCTTTGTAGTTTTTTTTACGCATATTAAGCAATCAAAAAGAAAAATAGAAGCAAAAAGAAAAGGTTGATTTCGATTTCTATTTTTATGTTCTTTTTGTATTTTTACATTTTATATCATATTTGTCGAAACCATTTTTTTTTCGTTTTTTTTTCGATTTAAAAATGATGGATCAACTTTTTGGAAAGCGAAAATGGAGTCGCCACCAATCTTTTCTTGTTTAGGTGTGATCGGATCACCTAGAAATTTGGGTTGTTTTAATAAAACATTTTGGTTTACTAAAACAATGATTTTGGTCTACGAAAATATGAGAAAATAGGCTCGGGAGTCGGTTACGTATGAGGAAGGATTAGCACCCTCATTACGCCCAAAATTGGTACCAAATCGATTAAATCATGTCCTTTTGTCTAAAATTAAAAATGTTTTTGAAATGTGGTTCTTGTTAATAACATTTGAATAACCCGAGTCCTTTGCCAAAATATTCTTGTTTCGACGTTCAAAATTTATAATTTGAAAATAACAAAAGGATGCCCAACTATTTGGTCCAACGAAAAATCGATACCCATTTCAAGAGGGCACGATTCTCGAATTTCCAAATATTGACCATTGCCTCACCTTGGAAGATATGAGTGAAATTCCGAAGAGACATTCGATTATTTTGAACAAATGGGAGATTGCAACCCAACACGATAGGGCACTATTCCCTAATTGCCAAACATCGAATATTTCTTTCATTTTAAAGAGTTTTAGAAACGTGAGTGAAATTCCAAAGGATCTTCGATTGTTTTGAGCAAATGAAAAGCGCAACCCAAAGACGATAGGACACAACATTTCAAATCCTCGATACAAGATCATTTTATAATTTCCAAAACTTATGATTTTGAAATTTCAAAAGGATATTTAGTTATTTAGGTTAAACAAGAAAAATTGAAACCTAGTAAGTTAGGGTACTATTTTCTTGAATTTCCTAAATTCAAATATTGCCTTATTTTTAATTTGAAAAAACATGGATTTAAATCTCGAGAGAATATTTATTTGGTCAAACAGAAAATCGAAACCCAACACGTTAGGGCACAATTTCTCGAATTACCAAACACGAAATATTACCTCGCTTTGAAATTTTATTTTTTTATTTTTTTTAAAAGGGAGTGATTATGGAAACAAACTTGCAATGTATTTATTCGATTCATTTGAAGCAAAGAAAATGAAATGAATAATTTCAGGCAAATAGGTTGGCAATCTCAATCATAATATAATACATGGGGATGCAAAATAAAGTAACAAATATGGAAAACATATATCAATAATATATTATACAATTTTTTGAAAAGTACAAACACGAAAATTGAAACATGCCCAATGATAATAATCTTACCACATACACTATTTAACGTTTCTAACTAATGGTTAAATAAAAATCTATTTTAAGAAAAATATTTTAAAAGGTAATAAAAATGTTAAAACAAATAAACTTGGAATGAACAATTTAAAAGTAGCTAAATTATATATATATATATATATATATATATATACATAAACAGATAATACATGTAAAAATTTACAATAGATCGTAAAATAAATAAAAATAAAAATAAATAATACATAAAGTATATAAAGTTTAACATATAAATGAGCTTCAAAATAAGTATTATAATAGGAAATTTAAAGTTAGTGTTATGCAAAATAATTTAAAACCAAGATTCAAAAATGTATATATGTATATAATATATATTATGTGCATAGCAATAGTAATGTGTACTTATATAAAATTTTAAAACGAATAATATACATATTAACAAGTTGTAACATAGATGAATTATATAAATGCAACCATGTAAGAATATACAAAAGAATATAAGAATGACATACTATATAATATAAATCAATAATTATATAAAATAATTTGAAACAAGATTTACTTACCAATAATTAACAAGATACATAAAGCATAAAACTTAATATAAACATTATATATAAAAAAATAGTAATATAGGCAAGTGTTTGAAATAAACAATGTATAATTTAAAATTGGGGAATAAATAGTATACATAAATAGATTTAAAGGGAAAAATATAAACATGTTTGCAAAGGAATTCAAATAAGTAATTCAATTAAATTATATATATATATATATATATATATATATATATAATAAAGAAAATAAAATAAAATAACAAAAATGAAAAATGAACAAAGGGAATACAAGAAATTAAAATCAACCTTTTTATGCTTTGGATTTTTGATCTCTATGTGAAAATATAATGTTTTTTTTTATCCCTCATTCTCCTTTACATTTGGTTTTATGATGGCTTTTATAGCATTGTTACAACATTTTTTGGTAGACAAAAGAGGACTAGGGCGGCGCTTAGGGCGGCACATAAGGTGAAGAGGTTAGGTTTTTTTTCTTTTTCTTCATTTTTTTCTTTTTTTTATTTTTTATTTTGGGTTATATTTGGGCTTGGGGTATTTTGGGTTTTAGTTGAGTTTTGGTATTTGGGCTGTGATTTTATTGGGCCCGGCAAAATTTGGGTCTTACAATATTTTTTTATAGACATTTATTCTCTAAACAAAAAGGAAGGAAACACTTACCTGGACCGCATCGGAGTCGCGCCGTCGGAGCCTCATCTTCGTCGATAGAGTCGATTCCAAAAGGGGTAAAAGAATCTCCTTCCTTCTCGTCTTCGGGCTAAAGGAAATGTGGCCTTTGAATGGCTCCGAAACGGGGCTAAAAAACATCCCTTGCAGTTTTAACCACCACCCATGGTGGAGTCAGGATGGGGGCGGCGAGGATGGGTCTTAAAACCCTAGCCAAAAAGAGAGAAATGGGGGGAGAAAAGGGGAAGAAGAGAAAGCAAAAAGCTTTCTGTTAAAAAAAAAAAAAGCTGGAAATGAAATAAAAAAAAAGGTTTTTGGTTTAAATGATGATGTTGTTGGTAAAAGGGAGATTTATGCAATTAGTCCTTCCTCTTTTCAACCCCCATTCAATCAGCCCCATTTTCTGTCTTCTTTTGTTTTTTTAAATTTAGCTCTCAGATCCTATTTGGTTTTCGTTTTGATCCCTAATTAACTTTTCAGTATTTATACTTTTATACCTCGAATTTTAATTTATTTTTAGCCATGACCTAAATCTATTTAATTCACTTATTAACCTTTTTTAAATGTTTCATTTACATATTACTTCAAATATTTTACATGTTACTTATTTACATCTATTTTAACTTATTTTAATGTACTGATTATTCAAATTCTTATTATTTATTTTAACTTACTTTATGTATATATATCACTTTAATCTATTTTATATGTATCATTTATTTTTTATTTCTTGCCCATTATATATATGTATTCATATAGTTTATTTCAAGCTTTTTATATCTTTATAATTCTTTAAAAATTGTTTTGTTATATATTTATTTCAAATTATTTTATATTTTAAGTTATTGTATATTATATATTTCAAATGACTCTCTTTGTATTACCTTTGAATTGTTACTACTATAAAGTATATTTATATTGTCTATTTTTAATTCTTTTTACGTATTATATATTTTAAACTTCTTATTTATTATTTTTAAATTAACTTATATATTATTTATTTTAAAGTGATTCATATCGTCATTTTTAAATTTGCTTTGTGTATTATAGATTTTAAAATGCTTTATACATTATTTATTTAAACTTGTTTTATGTATTATTCATTTTAAATTGTTTTATTATTTACTTTAATTTTTTTTCATATATTATCAATTTCAAATTTTTTATATGTATTATCTATTTTTATATACCATTTATTTTTAAGATGTTTTGTATATTACTTATTTTAAATTTCTCACTACATAATATTCATTTTAAACTTATTTTCATTATTTATCTTAAATTACCTTACATATCATTTATTTTAAACCCTTTTTACATAAGTCATTTTGAATTATTATATATATATTAATCACTTTACATTTTCTTTTTATTTATTTATTTTAAACCCTTTTTATATATTATTTTTGAATAGCTTATTATTTTAAGTTTATAGAATGTTTAGTCTTAAACTTTCTTTTGTATGGATTATTTATTTTCAGATTTTCATATGTTTTTATTTTAAACTCTTTACACATTATTTTTTTATAAATATATATATTTATGTGAAGTTGTTTTTTATATACTACGATATTATTTGTTGTAAATTTCTTTTACGTATCATTTACTTTAGACTTTTCTTTAATGATTTTAAATTATGCTTTATCATTCACTTTAAGTTGCTTTTACAAGTATTTTTAAACCCTTTACATATATATTTTATATTTAAGATTATCTTATTATTTGATTTAAGTTGTTTTATGCTATTACTTCATTTCTATGTTTATTAAGCTTAATGTTAAATAATGTATGTTGTGAAATTATTGCTATTGCGTGTATGTTAATCTGCTTACTCGTGTTCATATTATTGCCATGTGCTTGTGGAATATTTTATGCATGAATTATTGTTCCATGTCGCACTATACTTCATTTCATATCATTGCCTCAAATTAGACCCCAATACATTTATCCAACAAATCGCTTTATTTTAACCTAAATAAATAATACACGTCTTTTAAATATTGTATTCGCTATTATTCAAAAATGAAAATTTCTAAATAAGGCAATGTTTTGCATTTTAAAAATCGAGAAATTGTACCCTAATTTACGGGGTTTCGATTTTCTCGTTGTTTCTAAATAGCTAAATATTCTTTTCGAGTTTTAAAATAAATGGGATTTCAATTTAAATTAAAGACAACCTTGCACTCGGGAATTCATGGTATTGTGTCCTAACTTACGGGATGTGATACTCCGATATCTCGGGATAAGGAAATCTTTAAGCAATAGTTTTGAGCTAATTCAAGAATTTTAAAGTCGATGTTAATAAAAAAGATCGTATTTCAAATCCATTCCCGATTTTTAATTTTCGACATTAAGACACTAACTAATCAACTCGATACCAATTTTTAGGCGTGTCGAGGGTGCTAATCCTTCTTCACACGTAACCGACTCCCGAACTTGTTCTCTTGAATTTCGTAGACCAAAATGTCGTTTTAGTAAGCTAAAATTGTTTTATTAAAACAAATGTGATCTGATCACACCAAATAAAGATCGGTGGCGACTCCCATTTTAATTTTCACTTTCAAACAAAGTCGATTCCCGTTTTTCAAAAAAATAATTTCGGACAGATTGGATTGCTCAATGTACTAGAGAAGGAATTTGCCCTCTAGACTGAGTTTCTTTTTGTACCGTCTTTTCTTTCTAGTTTGCTGGAAAGAGATGCTCTTGTTTCTAACCTATTAATGGAGATGTTCTTATGTCAAAAGAAAAAAAAAAAAAGGATTTGTGATCCTTTGTTTGTGATAGGATACCCTATGCCACGTACAACCATAGACATTGCTGCTAAGCATCCATGAGCATGCGTCATCAAAGTGGGTGCCCTATTTTCTTGCTATCATACAATATTTATGATGAGGAATTTATTTAGAAAAATCTTGTTAGAAAACACATATTTTTCAAAGTCAAAAATTGCAATCAAAGAATTTCTATCTAAATTGGCTTTCACCCCGTAAAAACGTGGCTTGACATTGAATTGTAAAGTGATTTACAACTTTACGAATTGGATCATATTGAAATTTCGAAAACAAACTAATTTTTCAAAGTAAAAAGTTACAGCCAAAAAATTTCTATCTAAATTAGCTTTCACCTCGTGGAGAAGTGGCTTAACATTGAATTGCAAATGGGCCTACAACTTTACAAATTTAATGTCAGCCACGTTTCAAAAGCTAATTTAGATAGAAATTCTTGGTTGTAATTTTTGACTTTAAAAAATCGATTTGTTTTCTAACAATTTTTTTTATGAAGAGAAAAACCAACTTTATTATTGATTTTTTTTAAACATAAACACAACATTAAACCTCACTTTTAGGCCTAATCAACATTAAATTTCACATTGCAACTTCACTAGCCTTCCTTTTGATTTTCCCAAGCTTGTAATAAGAAGGTGCATATCTTACTTTTCTATACTTTGCTTTGCTTGACTTTTTGGTCTTACCCAACTTTTCTTCAAGCTCCTTCACTCTCAGTCAAGTAGGATATGACAGTGAGTTGATCTTTTCCAGCTTCCATGAGTTTCTCCATCATTTCGTTCAATTTCTTGTTCTCTTCAACCACCTTATTATCTTCTCCAATCTTCGCTACATTTGGTTTCCAAGGAGCATCGGCTTGAAGCAGCATGTTCATTTCCTTTTCCAGCTTTGCTTCTTCCTTCTCTTCACTTCCTACTGGCTGCTCTGCAGCTTTCATCTCCTCAAACAATACTAGTTTCTCCTGCGTTGCTTCGCTTCCTGCTTCTGATTCTGATGATGCCATATGATCAACAGGAATCACACCTGAATCATCCTCATGTCGTTGCAGTTCCTCATTATTTTCTTCACCTATTGTTGAGTGGATTTCCTCCGGTTTAAAGAACATTCTGCATTTGTTGTCATAATCGTCCACCTCCTTCTGGCTGATCTCTACTTCTTTCTCATCCTGTACACCGTTGTTTGATTTTGCTTCAAGTAAATGCTCATCAATTTTGGAAATGGCTAGTTCCTCGTGTTACAAAACAAACCAAACTCGTGTTAGAAAACAAACCAAACTTTTCAAAGTAAAAAATTGCAGCCAAAAAATTTCTATCCAAATTGGCTTTTACCATGGAAACAAATTCAATGTCAAGCCACGTTTCCATAAGGTGAAAGCCTTCTTTGGTTGCAATCTTTAATTTTGAAAAGTCAATTTATCTTCTAACAATTTTTTTTGATAAGAGAAAAAGTAACCATTTCATTAATTTTTTATTACACATAAATAAACACAATACAAACTCTTTTTTTCTCCCTATACTAGCTGCTGCTAGTTTTTCTTTTTATAACTCACAACACTTTTTTTTTTCAAGCTCATTAACATTTTTAGCGCGCACATACACACTTTCCATAAGACTCTACTTACATATTTATAAGCATAGTAAACCGACAAACTTTATCATACCTTGCCCTGTCATCATCATTATCTTTTGTCCTTGATTTTTCATGAAATTTCCAGCATGATCCAATTTGCAAATTTGTAAGCCACTTTACAATTCAATGTTAAGCCAGTTTCCATGAGGTGAAAGCCAATTTGGATAGAAATTCTTTGGCTACAATTTTTAACTTTGAAAAGTCAGTTTATTTTCTAACACTCTCCATCAAACTGAACTTTTCAAAGTCAAAAATTGCAACCAAAGAATTTCTATCCAAATTATCTTTCATCTCATAGAAACGTGACTTGACATTAAATTACAAAGTGACCTACAACTTTACAAATTAAGACAAGGCATGATAAAATTTATCGATTTACTATGTTTATAAATATGTAAGTAGAGTCTTATGAAAAGTGTGTGTGTGCGCACTAAAAATATTAATGAGGATGAAAAAAAAAATTATGAGTTATAAAAGGAAAAACTAGCCATAGCTGGTATAGAGAAAAAAAAAAAGAATTTGTATTCTGGTTATTTGTGTGTAATAAAAAATTAGTATTTGATTTTTTTTTTATTAGTCTTCGAACAAATCTAAAATCATTTATAAATTTGTCACATGATAAGGAATTACAAAGAAAGATTTTTCATGGGGATTACAAATACCCAAAGAATAAAAGAATAGTTAAACAAACTAAGCAAATAGATCTAAGTTTGATAGTGTTGAGCGAGTTGTTGTAGAATGGGTGATGATTACAAGCCCCTTGAGGATGGCGATGAAGACGAAGATGGGGATGGCTCAACACCTTGAGGTAAATCGGAAATGGAGGCGAGAAGACGACGAATGGACAAGGAACGAGGGGGCTTGAAGCTTAATGATGTCATCATCAACTTGTTATTGGAGAAAACATTGGAGGATTTAGAAAGGATGAGATAGACCAGCGCTTGAACAATGAGGAACATGAGAACCTTGAGTGATGATGAATCTGCCATTGACACCTCTACTTCCATGGTTTCTTCAACAACTTAATAGGATTTGTGGTGATGTGGAATTGGGATGTTTTACAAGGTGTTTAGAGTTGGAAAAGGTGAAGATAAAATGGAAAGGAAGGGTGGATTTATAGTATATACATAGGGAGAAAGAAGATTGGAAGGTTGGCCTGTTTGACTTGTAGCCGACGCCTCCACTGGAACTCATATTTTGACTACACCCCCATTTGGTTGACCTACTTCTCACTTCCACGTTATTATTTAATTCAAGTAGACTGGTGTTCGGTGCTTTCAGTTTCCTACTTACCCATGGATGGTGTATTTATTTTTAAAGGGTATTAAAAATTAAAAAGAAAAATAGGAGTTAATGCCAAGGTTGACCATCAAAATCCCAAATTCAACACTTGAACAAGGTCTTAATGTAGACATCTTTTCTTTCATCGAACGAACTTGCTCTTTTTATTGTTTGACTTTATAGAAAGAAAATTCCATAAAACTTATCTATTGGTCAGCTTCCACCGACTTAAAAAGTTGGCAATTTATAAACATTGTAGGACTATTGGTTTTTTAAATTTCAATCTTGACATGCTAAGCTTTTAATTCTATCCAAGCCTCTAAAGGGCTAGGTTGCTATATATTGAGAGTGACGTTGATTAAATGCTAAGGGTTGATATAATGTAAAATAAGGGAGACAGATAGGGAAAAGATCATGGTGCTGCAGTGGAGGTTGATTTATTTAAAGAGGTCGAGAGTTGGAATAAGGACAATAAGACAGAACGGTTAAGAAAATTGCTCAAAGTAATTTTAGGATGCTGAAAGATCAATCCCTTTTTCATTGTTCCTCGAGGTATTTATAAGAGAGGTCCTCTTATTCACTGGTATAACGTTGTAGGATAAGCATTCAATCCTACCAAATGCATAAATGATATTCACGAGACCTTATCAGTACGAGGTTGTTATGCCTAAATGGACTCCTTATCATATCAAGAGTGCCTTTACACTTGGAGAGTGTTTATACCTAAAAGCAGGTGGATGGCTCCCTTTGAGAAGAACGAGTGATCTTACCCAAATGCGTTAAGGGCAAGTGGCCTACCGAGGTATTACTTTAGATGGAGTCAATGATGAGGTCAACGATGTGTTTGGTGCTGACACATGTCCTAGTGATAGAGAGGTATAACAATAGCCCCCCTCTCAAGTCGAACATGAGGTTATAAAGTGACTTTCTGTGAGACGTGGTCTGAATTTTGATGATGGGAGAAGGTTTGCCCCACTGGAGAAGATGAAGAAGCGTTACATTCCTTCTAGAATAACTATCATAAATGCAAAGTTTTGGGGAAGAATAACCATGATGAGGAGTATCTAACACTATGCAAGTGGCTAGATGCTATTAGTCCTAGTTTCTGAACCTAAAATGGTTTATTTGTGAAGGAGCATTAAAAAATCTATAAATCCGAACTTCTGTCTTCCCTGAAACCACTTTGGTGAAACATACCATATGAAACATCTTTCGTGGAACATCTCTTGAAACACAAAATAATGATTGTCTTAGATGAGAGTTGTTCTTAAATAACGGTTATTATGATTTGTTCCAAAAGTGAATTGTTTTCAACATAGTTGTTTTTTATGTAGAGGTTGTTTCAAATTTCAGTTGTTCTCAACAAGAGGTGTTTTCAAATAACAACTACATTGGATGACAATCGTTTTAACTAAAGCCTTGTTCTAAACATAGCTATTCTCGAACAACAATTGTACGCCTATCGGAAGATATATTAAATGAAATGAAAATACTAGTAATTTTAGATAGCATACTTTCCTGAAATATAATATTATTATCTTATAAAAAACAAAATGTTAATAGCCGAAACTGGGAATCTACACAGGTCAGAACCAAAGCTTGAAAAGATAAAAACTACCCTAGTCACAACGCCGGAGGCCGAGGAAAAGAAAGAGGGCGAGAATTGTAATTATTATGCTGAGAACTGAAGAGGGAGGAGTAACTGACTAATGAAGCAAGAATGATTGCTCTGCGAGTGCTTAATCACACTTACGGTTGTAGATAGGCCATCGCCTCTGCTACCATAGGATTTACGGTGCTCTCGTTTTGATGCATGCATGCCGCCTTAAACTGCTCTGCTCTTCTTTTCATGCTCTCTGTCAACCATCCCCGCACTTGCTTTATATTTAAATTTAAAGGAGAAGACATCTACTTGTTCTTTTAATTACCAAGTAAAAGATGTAATCATTACTTCTCCCATCCAAATCCAACCATATATGTAACTACTAGTATAATCCCTACCTTAGTTGTTTATAGTAGAGTTCCAACAACATTCCTTTTTGTATATATACCAAGTTTATGAAAGTATTTGGTCAATATAGACATACATACTAATACTGCGATTCATCGAAAAGGAAAATTTGTTCTAAAAGTCATAGTTACATTGATGTTTAGACATTGTTTCCATACCATTGGCTGCATGTTATTACCGTTCCCATCTCTTCCATCAAAATTTGGCCTCAACAAACGCCCTTGTAACCTCAACAGAAAGATGGGGGTTGCTGGATGCAAATTCTTCATACTTCTGCGACGAAACTATGCTCTTCATGTTCCGGACGATGAAGTTCAAAGTTGTTTCCTTCAGTTTCTTCTTCGAATGCAAATTCGATATATCTAAAGTATCGAGAGCGTTTGATGCATTCAAGGAATTCAGCATGTATCGCTCGCACGACTCTTGTAAGTACGGAATCTCATACTTATCAGCTGCAACATATAACGCATAAACATGCTTCTTAAACTTATCGGCAGGCAAATCCCCAGTGTAAAGAAACTCTAGGAAGGACTTGAGCTCTTCGGTGCTTAACTCTGATAGAGTGATCGTATCAGTATCGGTCGGTGGAGCCTTGCAGTTGTCTGAGCTTAGTATGTTCTTAAAGATTTCTGATCTTGCTGCCTACACATCGGTCAATCCATGATCAGTGTTCAGAGTCAAAGTAACATAATCTGAGAAAGAAATAGTTAGGGCCTGTTTAGTGTTTACCAGTAAAGATTTGTGCGCTGAAATGCAGGGGCCATTGTTAGGCTTAAGCTTTATATCAGTGTGAATTTGGTCCTTGAAAGCCATCATAAATCCACTTAAGAAACTTATTCTCTTTATCAAATCATCTTCAGTATCCGTCAATGGTTTCTTGAAATATAGACAGAAACAGAGTAAAACAAGATTGACAAGGATATTAATAATGTCGCAAAATTTGGAAAAGAGAAGAAGACATTATTACCTCGTTCACGGGTGTAGTGACAGTTGACTTTGCGCTGATATAAGCAAAGAAAGAAAACAGTGAATCGAGGAGGGAAATCCCTTAAACACACATTTTTGGACGTCATGAGGCAATTAGTTAACATTTGTGTTAGCTAACAAGCAACACATGGGGACTATCAAATATAGCAACAACAAAAAAAACAGACAACAGACATGGATAATTCAACAAACATAAGCTTATTAACCCCTTATATGCATGTAATTCTCTATTTCTTTCAAAAAAAAAAAAAAGGCAACAAGAAGAGGGTGACTAAAGCAGCAGCGAAGGGTTACAAAATGCAGCAGCAGAAAGTTAGAAAGAAGAAGGGTATAAATACCTTCTACTGGGTGATGATTGGGAAGAATCTCGAAACCCAAACCCAAAAGTATCAGTTGTTCCTACAGACATAGACAACATTAGCTAAAATAGAAGTTGATGAAAATTTTTGCAAGACATGTTATAAGGTTGTAAGGCAAAACCAGAAAAGCTTGAAGTTGATGAAGGGGGTCCAGAGGCGAATGCTGAACTGAATATGCTTGCTCCGGAGCAGGCAGAAGATGAAGAGCCGAATAATTGAGGAGAAAACATTTCATTCTCTTTTTTATTTCCTACTCCCTTCTGATCGCTTTAGATTAAAAAACAATAATCTTTGCAGTGGCTACTGCGGTGGTGGGGGGTTTTATAGGTGAAACTCCTAAACGGTTAAAATATAAAATAAGTCTTTGTATTTTTCATAAATTTAGAATTTAGTCATTATGCTTTTAATTTTAAAAATTTATTCCCATTACTTTTCAGATTTCAAAATTTAGGTTAAACTATTAACCTCTTTTGTTTGATTTTATATTGAAACTAAAAATATGTCTTAAAGTGCATGTAATCTTCACAAATTTAAAATTTACTCACCTTATATAAAAAGAAGCATAATGTGCTTCAACGCATTCAAGTTCACATTCTCTTATACTAACGATAATGTTGATGCCAATTGAGTCACCTTAATGGGTGTTGAGCATAATTGATATCATCATTATTATTCGTATAGGAGAACGTGAGTTTGAATACGCTGAAGCACATTAATGCAGATACTTAACAATAATGCACTCTTCACGAATTTGAAATTTGATCACGTTATATATATTTGGATTGGATTAATTTCAATTATACATTTTACCCAAAATGATACTCAACACCATCTTTTAATAGCTTTAGTTTCATATTTAAATTAGAATACATATATTTATCATAATTTTAGTTTCATAAATACAATTAATTTTTTAATCAAATATATCCTGAGTAATTTATATTATTTTCTAATTTTAATGTAACTTTTAAAATTTTAATCATGTTAAAGAACTAATTTGCATGCTATTAACAAAAATCAACAAAATTAACGGCTTAGTGGTTAAAATGTTATAATGTAATAATGTAAATAACTAAAACGTAACATTTTAAACATAAATAACTAAAATATAATCTGAGACAAACAAAATTAATTATTTTAATAGTTTAGCCCGTATGTATATATATATATATATATATATATATGAAAGTTGAGTTTAGGTTTAATTTTTAGGGTAAAAAATTACATAAACCTTGATTTAAAACCGGACCGTTTGGGTTGAACCGCGGCAACGCTGTCACGTGCCTCAGACATTTCCTTCCTTGCTAAGAAAGTTAGTGGAATTGCTTTTTCGTACATTTTCTTTGGAAAGAGGCAGGAAAAGAAAAGAAAGGGGATTTGTTAAAAGTAGTGTTGTCTATGTGGTAATTTAGGTTTGGGTTTGAAGAAGGTATTTTTAAATTTAAATTAATATTTTTGTTTCAATTTAAATATTTTTAAGTATTTCATTATAAAATAATTAATTTGTGTCTATCAAGACCTAATTTAAATTTTAGTGACATTCAACTTGATGGAGTTCAAAAGGAATTTTTTACTAAAAAATTAGTATTTCTTCAATCGTGAGTATATCAAAGACAATTTTAATATTAAATAATTATTATTTTCAATTTTGAATGATGTCTTTTAATGGTTTAGCAGTTCTTGATAAGAAAAAGGAGAAATTTTTTTTGTAGAAAAGGAGAAAACAAAGAAGAATTCACAAGGTTAGTATAACATTAATTTTATTTTATTATAATTTTTATAGTAGAATCTTGTTTTTCAAATAATTATTGAGAAATTTAATAATTTTTACTGATTTAGTATGGAATATGGATAATCAATTCTTCATATGTGTTTATTTCAATTAAGTAATTTTAACAACAACAGTTGATTGTATATTTGAATGTCGCCAACAAATAGCAATAAGACTTAATAGAAATGTGTTGGTTGATGATATAAAAGAAATGATCAATGCAAAAATTGTTAGACGTTGTGGGAGAAGTATCTCAAAACTATTCTACAAATTCTCAGTTTCGTCAAATCCCATCAAATTTATCGAAATGAAACTTATAGACGATGAAGATGTGAAGACAATGGTCGCACTTTATTGCTAGAATCGAAGTGGCCATATTGAACTAATTTAGTTGTTTGCTGAGTTAACTAATGTGGGGCCAGGTGAAGATTTCACTCAATGAAGTGAAGAATATAAAGTTTAAGATCCGTGTACAAAGATTCCGAGAGCGTTGATTGAGATCGATGTAGATGGTGAAAATGAATATGATAATAATGATTCTTCTGATCACGAGGTTGATGAATATAATGGTTTCGATCTAAACGGGGTTCCGGATGATATCAACGATGAAGGCACGAATGACAATGGAAATGCTTATGCGTCTTCAGTTGGGAACCTAAGTCGAGGTATTGTCATACACAATGATCTTGAGGCCCACATGTCGATTGTAGATCCCAATGCGACGCATGCATCTGAGTTCCCTGAGTGTCTCGATATACTACCTGCTCATCGATTGGCCATAGATCCTAAATGTGAGGAGTTGTTTGTGTTGGAAAAAGGGGTTTTGAAAACATAACGAAAAATAAATTTAGGGAAAAACTAGAGTTTTAAATTTTTTCTAAAACAAGATCTTATTTGTGATATTTAAAGTAATAAACACTTAATTAAAATTGTACACTTAATTAAAAATAATAAATACAATTAATTTTTTAATTAAATATATCTGAGTAATTTATATTATTTTCTAATTTTAATGTAACTTTTAAAATTTTAATCATGCTAAAGAACTAATTTGCATGCTATTTAACAAAAATCAACAAAATTAACGGCTTAGTGGTTAAAATGTTATAATGTAATAATGTAAATAACTAAAACGTAACATTTTAAACATAAGTAACTAAAATATAATCTGAGACAAACAAAATTAATTATTTTAATAGTTTAGCCCGTATGTATATATATATATATATATATATATGAAAGTTGAGTTTAGGTTTAATTTTAGGGTAAAAATTACATAAACCTTGATTTAAAACCGGACCGTTTGGGTTGAACTGCTGCAACGCTGCACACGTGCCTCGAGACATTTCCTTCCTTGCTAAGAAAGTTAGTGGAATTGCTTTTTCGTACATTTTCTTTGGAAAGAGGCAGAAAAGAAAAGAAAGGGATTTGTTAAAAGTAGTGTTGTCTACGTGGTAATTTAGGTTTGGGTTTGAAGAAGGTATTTTAAATTTAAATTAATATTTTGTTTC
Organism: Gossypium arboreum; assembly: GCF_025698485.1. Lineage (NCBI taxonomy): Eukaryota > Viridiplantae > Streptophyta > Magnoliopsida > Malvales > Malvaceae > Gossypium > Gossypium arboreum. The sequence continues at coordinate 2,094,378 of NC_069073.1, read as the reverse complement.
AATTTAAATATTTTAAATATTTCATTATAAAATAATTAATTTGTGTCTATCAGGACTTAATTTAAATTTTAGTGACATTCAACTTGACTTTTATTTTACCAACAATAAATCTATCAAAATATCTCATGATTTCAAACTACTTTTATTTTGCTCCTCTACACGCTTGACTTTTTTTATATGCTGTTCCTCCACACTCTAAATTTGAAACGTCAATTCCTTTTGTAGCTATCTAATTTGAAACTTTAGAGAAAGAAGTTGTCTTCTGATTTATTTTTTTTTAACAAAAGGATGGTATTTGCATGTTTAAATAAATGCTAATTTTGATCTTTTGATAACAATTAATTATATTTTTGCATGCATTTGATACTAGCTAAAAAATTTTGTGAATCGGGTTTAGGCCATATTAGTTGCTCCTGTTGTAATACATCATTGGTTGGGAAATTTTCCAGAGAACTTAAGGAAGAGACATGGAGTCGACTCAGTGGTCTACCCGTGGGAGAATGAGATACTTGAACATGTTATGTTTTTTTCCCCTTATGCAGAAGCTGTTTGGAAAGTTTTAAGGTTGGGTTACAGTCCAAGAGGGGTTTAAAGGATTCAGACATTGGTTGTTGGAGATTTTTAATTGGTTGGGAAAATGGGTTGTGATCTGAAGTTGGTTTGATTGCTAAAACTTGTTGGTCCCTTTGGAAGGCATGGAATGAGTTGATCTTTGACCATTGTGCTTGCTATCCGGTTGTGACTTGGAATGGGATTCGGGTTCTCAAATGACTGTTATTGCAGCAATTGCAAGAGATTCTAATGGAAAAATTCTTGACGAAGTCAACGCAAATCTGTACAAGTAGCTGAGGCTTTGGCTTTAAGGCTTGGTTCGGTTCTTGCAAAAAGATGGCAATGGGAATCCATTATCTTTGAATCTGTCAACAAGGAGCTGATTCACTCTGTGAAGAACAAATCTTTTTAACTGTTGGGGATCACTCGCCATTGAACAAGATATTGTCTCTTTGTTAAATTCTGTTTCTGCTTGCTTGTCTTTCATTCCATCGACTGCTAATAAAGCAGTGGATTGGATTGCTCAAGGTACTAGAAAAGGAATTGGCCCTCTAGACTGAGTTTCTTCTGTACCGCCTTTTCTTTCTAGTATGCTGGAAAGAGATGCTCTTGTTTCCAACCTATTAATGGAGATGTTCTTATGTCAAAAAAAAAAAAAAAGAATTGTCCTTTGTTTGTGATAGCATGTCAAGATACTCAGCTAGAAGATAGAATGAATTGCATATGTATTACTATGAGAACAATCAATCAGTAGTCTATTTAATACAGTGGAGTAACTCTTAACTAACCCTTAACTAATACTAACTGTTATAACAGACTAACTAACCCTTAATACTACTTAACTCTTTATTATTTACATATATCATAACATTCCCCGATCAACTTCTTCTCCCTGGTAAATTTCCATCTTCTTTGGACAAAACCCGAAGTTTGCGCCGAAACTTATCAAATAAGCCAATGGACAGAGGCTTAGTCAAAATGTCTGCAGCTTGATCTTGACCCGATATATGTCCCACTTGAAAAGAGCCATTCGCAACCCGTTCTCTCACAAAAAATAAATCTAACTCCACATGTTTAAACTTGGAATGCATCACAGGATTGTTTGCTACAGCAACTGCAGCTGAGCTATCACACCAGAGTAATGCTTTATGAGTAACCTCAATACCAAGTTCAGATAGTAGAGACTGAACCCACACAATTTCAGCCGTGACCTGAGCCAAACTCCTATATTCTGCCTCTGCGGTGGAACGTGATACAACAGATTGCTTCCTACTACTCCAAGAAATCGGATTTCCTCCCAGAAAAACACAAAAACCTGAAGTCGACCTGCGATCATCAACATCAGACGCCCAACTTGCATCGGAATAACCCTCTAGGAGCAATTTCACCATTGGAGTGGGGGATGGCTTTGATTTGGCCATGGAGGCACGTTGTATTAAGTCAAGAATATATTTCTTTTGACTCAAGAAGACACCATGCGACGTGCAAGTAACCTCAATACCAAGGAAGTAGCTCAACTGTCCCAAATCTTTCAAAGAGAAAGTATCATGTAGAGTTTTGACAAAATCCTCAATATCACCCGAGTCAGTTCCTGTGACTATAATATCATCGACATAGACAAGCACGTAAAGGAACTGAGTGCCTGTTTGTCGAATGAACAGTGAGCTGTCAGCTTTAGAAGCTACAAACCGCGTGTTTAACAAAAAATCCTTCAACTTATGAAACCAAGCTCGAGGAGCTTGTTTAAGGCCATAGAGTGCCTTGCGTAGCCTACAAACAAGTGGTTCCCCATCACCATTGTGCTGTTCAAACCTGTGGTCGTGCCATGTATATTTCTTCATGTAAATCTCCATTCAAGAAAGCGTTGTTGACATCCACTTGCCTAAGGGACCACCTCGAGAAGCAAAGAAGGGCCAAGATCACACGAACCGTTGTTGGCTTGACGACAGGATCAAGGTTTCATAAAAATCAACTCCACTTCTTGAAGATACCCTTTGACAACTAAACGACCTTTGTATCGGCAACCGACCCATCAAGATTACGCTTAACCTTAAAAATCCATTTACGACCAACAACCTGACGACCAGCGGGTAGAGGTACCAAATCCCATGTGTGATTCGATATTAAAGCTCCATATTCACCTTTGCGGCAGCAGTCCAAGCAGCACTTTGAAAAGCCTCATCTATAGTGGAAGGCTCCTTCTCATCTAAGACAGAAGAAAATACTCTAGGTTTGAAAATACCACTTTTCGACCGTGTCTGCATTGGATGACAGTTTGCAGGAGAAGATGATCGCTCAGGGACAGCAGATGGTACATCAGAAGAAGGTGATTGTGCATGAGATGGAGGCATAGTAACCTCTGCAAAGTCTTCTCCAGGTGAGGAGATCATACTTGAAGACCTCAAGACAGAAGGAGAGGCAGATGAAACTGGACTTGGACCAGGAACAATTTGTCTGGAACATGACAAACCAGAGTCGGAGCTAGTCACTGTAACTACTGGCACACTAGAATGATGATGACGGAACTGGACAGGACCATCCCCTTTTAAACAAGAAAAACCAGTTCGAAAGGGAAACTCCAGCTCATCAAATAAGACATGTCGAGAGATGTACACACGACCATCAACAGCAAGACACCGATATCCCTTTTGATGAGATCCAAAGCCAAGGAAAACACACTTACTAGAACGAAATTGGAGCTTGTGTGGTTGAAACGGTCTGAGATGAGGAAAACAAGCACTGCCGAAAACACGCAACTGAGCATAGTCAGGTTGAACCTTGTACAATTTTTCATAAGGAGAAAAATTCTGCAACACAGGAGTAGGAAGTCGGTTGATTAAATGAACTGCATGAGAGAAGGCATCAGACCAATATTCCAAGGGCATAGAAGCTGTAGCCAACAATGTCAAACCCATTTCAACTATATGACGGTGTCGGCGCTCAACGACCCCATTTTGTTCTGAAGTGTAGGGGCATGTGACTCGATGTTGAACACCAAGCCGAGCAAGTTCAGTTGAGAGAGCACGAAATTCACCTCCCCCATCGGTCTGCAACATTTTGATTGACTGGCCAAATTGCACTTGAATCATCTTGTAGAAATGAGAAAAACAACGGGGAACCTCTGACTTGGTCTTTATGAAATACAGCCATGTATATCTACTGTAAATATCAACAAAGGAGACATAATAAGAATATCCACTGGACAACACATGAGACGGTCCCCAAACATCTGATGTTACTAATTCAAATGGATTTGAGTACACTGTTTTTGAAGAAGTAAAAGGCAGCTTATGAGATTTGCCTATTTTACAAGGTGTACACCTAAGAGGCGCACCATTATTCTTGCAGGAATATTACACGACCAGTAAGACACGAGTAAGTACATTGGAGCGAGGGTGTCCAAGTCGACTATGCCAAAGATCGAGAGAGGAATGAGTTTGAACATTATACAGCAACGGAGAACCAACCTCACACGAACCAGCTCGAGACAGATCAAACCGGTACAAGCCATCATGTATGCGGCCCACTAGAAGAGTCTTCCTTGTCTGAATGTCCTTTACAAAACACAAAACAGGATGAAACTCGAAATAAACATTATTGTCCTTGGCAAATTGCCCTACATTTTTACACACTGTAGGCACATGTAAGACATCCCTTAGACGCAACAACCGAGAACCAGCCAGAATATTGGAAGAGCCTACGTTATCAATAGAAACCGACTCACCATTGCCCATAGACACTTGACTGTACCTATGTAGGGAGAGACATCGATGGGTTGGTCATAGTTGGAGTGACATGGTTTGTTGCACCGAATCGGGATACCGATCTTTGTGTCGGTAAAGCGGTTTGTAATGGTCGAACAACCGATGAAGAGCAAGAGGAAGATCGTGAAAATGTCCACAACATGGAGACGCAGAACAATGAGTGAGGATTCTCATCAAGATGATGATAGTTGGTAGACGGTGATAAATTCGAGCCAAGACCGAAAAGTCTCATCAAACCTATGATAACATGTTTGCACCATATGTCCGATTTTACCACACAACCGACATTGTGGTTTTGACCGTGACCACCTCGACCGTAACCACGGCACGACCACGGGACCATCCACGTCCGAGACTCTCGAACCTTGATGAGAGCCACGATTGGTGCCAAACCCTCCTTTCATAGAATCTCGATTACCTTCTTTGGGACACCAGATTAACTTGCAAAGGAATATCAGTTAACATTGCTAGTTGACGTGCTTCACAATCCAAAAGCATTTCAGTAACCAACTCAAGAGTCATGGGTGTAGCAGTAGCAAGAACCCGAATAGACTCAAATTCAATGGGAAGACCAGCCAAGATTATACTCACTTGCTCTTGTTCAGTGACAAGACTTCCAGCAGCAGTTAAACTATCACTGAGGCTTTTAACCTTAGACAGATAATCTTTGATAGAAAGATTAGACTTCTTGATCGAGTATAGGTTATGACGCATACTCGAGATTTTAATACTAGATTTGGCACCAAACCGTCTATTAATAGTTGTCCAAATATCAAGACTCGTTTTAGCTGTAGTCAGATGAACTAAAATATCATCCGTGACTGTGGACAACAGCCAAGAAGCCAAGAACTTATCTTGTTTCTTATGAACCAAAAAAGCTGGATTTTCAACAAGTTGAGCATCATCGCCTGATATAAAAGGAGAAGGAGTAGGAACCGTACCTAACACAAACCCTTCAAGTCCATAACCTTCAAGAATGAATAACAACTGATGTTTCCAAAGAAGAAAACTAGTTTCATGAGCTTGATAGTATCATGCTTGGAGAAATATCGCATGACGATAGAAGCGGTAGTACCAGACTCATGCGAGTGAACTGCTGTACCACCATTTGTAGACTGTCGAGGTGTATCAATAGTAGGAACACCCTCTGTTTCCATGAACACAGATGAACGAAAGAAAAGAAAAAAAAAAAAATTAAGCCAAAAGAACCTGGGCTCTTGATACCATGTCAAGATACTCAGCTAGAAGATAGAATGAATTGCATATGTATTACTATGAGAACAATCAATCAGTAGTCTATTTAATACAGTGGAGTAACTCTTAACTAACCCTTAACTAATACTAACTGTTATAACAGACTAACTAACCCTTAATACTACTTAACTCTTTATTATTTACATATATCATAACATAGCATACCCTATGCCACGTACAACCATAGACGTTACTGCTAAGCATCCATGGGCATGCGTCATCGAAGTGGGTGCCCTACTGTCTTACTATCATACAGGAATGTATTTAGAAAAATCTATTATCATTTATAAATTTGTCACATGATAAGGAATTACAAAGAAAGATGTTTCATAGGGATTACAAATGCCCAAAGAATAAAAGAATAGTTTAAACAAACTAAGCAAATAGATCTAAGTTTGATAGTGTTGAGCGAGTTGTTGTAGAATGGGTGATGATTACAAACCCCTTGAGGATGGCGATGAAGACGAAGATGGGGATGGCTCAACACCTTGAGGTAAATCGGAAATGGAGGCGAGAAGACGACGAATGGACAAGGAACGAGGGGGCTTGAAGCTTAATGATGTCATCATCAACTTGTTATTGGAGAAAACATTGGAGGATTTAGAAAGGATGAGATAGACCAGCGCTTGAACAATGAGGAACATGAGAACCTTGAGTGATGATGAATCTGCCATTGACATTTCTACTTCCATGGTTTCTTCAACAACTTAATAGGATTTGTGATGATGAGGAATTGGGATGTTTTACAAGGTGTTTAGAGTTGGAAAATGTGAAGATAAAATGGAAAGGAAGGGTGGATTTATAGTATATAGATAGGGAGGAAGCAGATTGGAAGGCTGGCATGTTTCACTTGTAGCCGACTCCTCCACTGGAACTCATATTTTGACTACAACCCCATTTGGTTGACCTACTTCTCACTTCCACGTTATTATTTAATTCAAGTAGACTGGTCATCGGTGCTTTCAGTTTCCTGCTGCCTATGAATGGTGTATTTATTTACTAGTATTGTAAAAATAAAGATGATTATGAGATTAAATAAGTTTAACATAATACTTAGAATGTGAACTTAATTTAAACAAATTTCACATTAGTGGTTAAAAAATTTAATCGAGAAAAGTTAGGTGACTAAAATAGAAATACTCTCATAATTGGATAACTATCTATATAATTTATCTAATTAATAAATAAAATTAAATAACGACAATTTAAAAACAAAAGAAATTCCACATCTTTTTCACATGTCAAACATATATACATTAGTTATTTCTACCATTCATAAAAATTAACATAGTTAATATATTGAAGTAATTTGTATTATGTTTGTCAAGTTTAAAATTCATATTGGAAAAAAAAGCCTTAAATATCAAATTAAAAAAAGAAAATGTTAAATTTATATATAAATATTATAAATGTTTTAAATATTGAAATTTGAATATAAAACTTACACTAAATGCTAAAATTTAAATGTAACTTGAATGATTTTATTATTTAGAAATAAAAGTATTAATCAATTAAATAGAAAATTAAAGAATGATTTATATTTAATACATTATACATGAGGATCAACCACATTTCAAAAAGTATGATTATCATTATTTATTTTTAAAGGGTATTAAAAATTAAAAAGAAAAATAGGAGTTAATGTCAAGGTTGACCATCAAAATCCCAAATTCAACACTTGAACAAGGTTTTAATGTAGACATCTTTTCTTCCATCGAACTTACTTGCTCTTTTTATTGTTTAACTTTATAGAAAGAAAATTCCATAAAACTTATCTATTGGTCAGCTACCACCGACTTAAAAAGTTGTCGGCAATTTATAAACATTGTAGGAGTATTGGTTTCTTAAATTTCAATCTTGACGTGCTAAGCTTTTAATTCTATCCCAACCACTAAAGGGCTAGGTTTCTATATATTGAGAGTGACTTTGATTAAATGCAAGTGTTGATATAATGTAAAATAAGGGAGGTAGAAAAGGAGATTGTGGTGGTGCAATGGAGGTCGATTTATTTAAAAGGGTGAGAACTGAAATAAGGACAATAGGACAAACTGATTAAGAAAATTGCTCAGAGTAATTTTAGGGTGTTGAAAGAGCAATCCCTTTTTTATTGTTTGTCAATGTATTTATAGGGAATATCCTTTTGTCCATTGGTATGACGTGGCAGGATAAGCATTCAATCCGGCCAAATGCGTAAAGGATATTCATTAGATTTTATTAGTAAGAGACCATGTCACCGCCAAACCCCCCAAAAAAAAGACGCCATTTTCCATTGTAGAGGTAGTAGTGGAAGAGATCTACTAGCCATAAAATGACTTCATGTTGTTCCAATAGGGTCGGAAGCGTGTAAATTATCGTACTAAAAAATCACACAAAGTTCAATTCCCAGGGAAGAGAGGTGGATCACATGGATCTCTTAAATACTAAGTCTTTCCTTAGTCAGAATATTCCTTCTATAGTAATTTAATAGCACAATTAAATACTACTATTATACCCTCAAATATTGAAAGAAAAATAGGACAAGAAAAAACACAAGAGTTTTAACGAGGTTCGGTAAATTATACCTATGTCCTCGGGCACTAACACCAGATGATAACTTTTTTATCTCCAAAATATTACAAACAAATAGAATTCATTAAGAATTCTCAAATGGGAGAAGAGAGAAAACTAAGAGACAAAGATTGGTTGGGATGATTGAAATGAGAAATGAGAAGGCCTATTTATAGTTGAGGTTCAAGGACCAAACAATAAATAGCCCATTATCTCAATGACCAAAAAAAAATTATCCCATGCCACTTTTTCAAAGTCAACTTTAGGGTGCTAAACTTGCACCACTTTGTATTGTTTGCCATTAATGTTGTCTCCCATTAATGTTAACAATCTCTACCTTGAAGATTTGATTAGGATAATCACATCTTCACACACTTCCTTCAACTCCCCAAATTCGATAAAGCTATCTTTTGTAGTGCCTACAAATGCGTTCTCGAACGCCATACACCTGAAGGTGCTCAAATTCTCAGGATGTTAATCAAGTTCAAACAATGATTAAACTTGATTGTTGTTACCTCCTTGGTCATCATATCTGCGGGATTATCTGCTATCGGAATCTTCTGAAGTAGAATTTTTCCTTTTTCAAAGACTTCCCGCACAAAGTGATATCTTACGTCAATATGCTTGGTTCTTGAATGATAGACTTGATTTTTCGCTAAATGAATAGTGCTCTGACTGTCACAATATAGACTAATGTGACTTCGAACAACTCCCAAGTCTTTCAACAATCCAAATAGCCTCCTTAACAGCTTCTGTAACTGCCATATATTCTGCCTCTGTAGTAGACACACCATCATGAGATCGTAAGGTAGACTTTCAACTCACTGGGGCTTTCGCAAGAGTAAACAGATACCCCGTAGTTGAACGACGTTTATCTAAATCACTAGCAAAGTCGGAATCAACATATCCAACTACAAACTGACCAAGTGCTTCATCCTTCTCAAAAACTAAACCAATGTCTATGGTTTTTTGAAGATACCGTAGAATCCATTTCACAGCTTGCCAATGTCCTTTTCTAGGATCGTGCATATACTTGCTCACAACTCCAACAGCTTGTGAAATGTCAGGCCGCGTACACACCATCGCATACATCAAACTCTCAACTGCATTAGCATATGGGACTTTTGCCATATATTCTCTTTCTTCTTCAGTTTTCGGAGATAATTGAGCACTAAGTTTCAAATGAGAAGCAAGTGGGGTACTTACATGTTTTGTGTTTTCATTTACACCAAAACATTGTAATACCTTTTTCAGATATTACTTCTGATTCAAACAAAGCTTGCCTCTCTGTCTATCTCTACTTATCTCCATGCCGAGAATCTTCTTGGCCTCACCTAGATCTTTCATCTCGAACTCTTGATTCAATTGAGCCTTCAACTTATCTATCTTTTTTTGGCTCTTCGAAGCGATTAACATATCATCAACATACAAGAGTAGATAAATGAAAGATCCGTCATGAAGCTTCTGCAAATACACACAATTGTCATATTTGCTTCTTGTGTACTTCTGCCTTTTCATAAAGCTATCAAATCGCTTGTACCACTGCCTCGGGGATTGCTTCAATCCATATAGTGATTTGTTCAGCTTACAAACCCAATTTCTACCACCAGCATCTGTGTATCCTTCGGGCTGAGTCATATAGATCTCCTCTTCTAACTCACCATGCAAGAAAGCCGTCTTAACATCAAGTTGAGCTAACTCCAAATTCAACTGTGCTACCAAGGCCAACAAATTCTAATGGAGGAATGCTTCACAACAGGGGAAAATACATCATTGTAGTCAATTCCCTCCTTCTGAGCGTACCTTTAGCTATCAATCTTGCCTTGTAGCGAACATCTTTCTTGCTAGGAGATCAATCTTTCTTTGCGAATACCCACTTGCATCCGATTGCCCTTTTACCTTTCGGTAATTGTGCCAACTCCCAAGTATTGTTCTTCTGGAGAGACTGCATTTCTTCATCCATGGCACTTTTCCATTTGTCACTTTCAAAACTTTGGATTGCTTCTTGATAAGTGACAAAAATATCATCATCAAGAACGGGAATGGCGTAGGCCACCATATCAGTAAATTGAGCAGGTCTACGAATTTCTCTCCGTGGCCTTGCAACTGCAACTGGTTCTGATGTACTTAACGGTTCTTGGGTCAGAACCTCTTCAACCTCTAATTCCTCTATTGTGGCTGAAGAATTAGACTTATTAATTGGGCAAATCCCCATCTGTTCAAACTCCACCTGTTTTGGAGTACACTCCACCTGCTGTGGAGTATTGTTCGTCTGAATATCTTTATCTGCTACCTTTTTCAATGTGGCAGATTCATCAAAGGTAACATCTCTGCTACAGATCATTTTCTTTGTGTCTAAGCACCAAAGACGAAATCCCTTCACTCCAGAAGTGATTCCCATAAAGAGAGCTTTCTTTGCCCTCGAATCTAACTTTGACTCCTTCACATGGTAATATGCAGTGGATCCAAACACGTGTAAGGAATCATAATCTGTAGCTGGTTTTCCAGACCATACCTCCATAGGAGTTTTTCTTTCTAATGCAGATGATGGCAAACGATTAACAAGATGGCCAGCGTATGTCACAGCCTCAGCTCAAAATTGCTTGCCTAACCCAGCATTGGACAACATACATCGAACTTTCTCCAGCAATGTTCGATTCATACGCTCTGCCACTCCATTCTGCAGTGGTGTATCCCTAACTGTGAAGTGTCGAACAATACCATACTCTTGGCACACATCGAAGAACGGATCACTATTATATTCCCCTCCATTGTCCGTCCTAAGCCGCTTGATTTTCTTGCCAGTCTGGTTTTCGATCATAGTTTTCCATTTAAGAAAAACTCCAAGCACTTCATCCTTAGTTCTTATGGTATACACCCAAACTTTTCTGGAAAAGTCATTAACAAAAGTAACAAAGTAGTGTTTTCCTCCCAACGAAGGTGTTTTGGAAGGTCCCCACACATCTGAGTGAACATATTCCAAAATACCTTTTGTATTATGGATAGCAGTGCCGAATTTCACTCTCTTTTGCTTTCCCAGAATACAATGCTCGCAAAATTTTAATTTGCAAGCCTTTGCACCTTTCAACAATCTTTGCTTTGCCAGAATTTGCAAGGATTTTTCGCTGGCATGTCCCAACTTCATATACCACAACTGCATTGGGTCCAATTCTTTGTTATCGGAAGCTGCAGCGACTGCTCCAATAACTGTACTACCTTAGTAGTAATACAAGTTATTTTTCCTGATGCCCTTCAATATCACAAGTGCGCCAGATGTCACTTTCAAAACCCCATATCTCATAGTAACAACTGAACCATTGGATTCCAAGGCTCCCAATGAGATGAGATTTTTCTTCAAACCGGCACGCATCAACATCGGTCGAACTCGGTTGATCCATCTTGATTCTTTAATTAGATTGAACCTATCCCAACAGTTTTACAGGCATTGTCATTGCCCATATAAACAACTCCTCCATTTAGTTCTACTAAATCAGAGAACCACTCCCGGTTAGGGGACATATGATAGGTACAACCCGAATCCAAAATCCACTCATCTGAATGGAACGATGATGATGATGCAACCAGTGATAGTTCAGAGTCACTAGTATCATGCTTTGCAACACAAGTATCTACAGCAGCTTTTCCCTTATTCTTCAGCTTTGGACAATTTTTTTTCTAGTGGCCTTTCTCATGACAAAAGGCACATTCATCTTTCCTGAGTCTGGATTTTAACTTTGATCTCCCCTTCTGAGTTTTCTTCCGAGTGTATGAACGACCTCGGACTACTAAAGCTTCTGTATCTCTGATTGAGTTTTTCTGTTTGTCCTTCTTTCTCTGCTCATAATCAGTATAAGGCCGCATGACTTCGCCGAGATATATCACTCCGCCATGAAGTAGAGTAGTTTCTAGGAACTCAAACTCCTCGAAAGTGACCCCAACAAAGATTAAAGCCAAATCTTCATCTTTGAATGTCTCATCCATATTTAGCAAATCAGTGACTAACTGATTAAATTTGGTGATGTGATCATTCATTGTGGTACTTGGGACGTAAGTGAAGCGAAACAATCTTTTCTTCAAGTGGAGCTTATTTTGACTGTTTTTCTTCAAAAAATTTTCTTCAAGTGCCACCCACGACTTATTTGCAGAAGTCTCCTTTGAAAAAGCATACCTCTGCTCTCGAGAAAGGCATGATCAAATTGTGCCACATGCCAACCGATTGATCGCCTTCCAATCTTTCTCCTGTACATCATGTGGTTTCTCTTCATTAATGGCAATGTCTAGACCCTGCTAAAAAAGGGCATTTAGAACCTCACTTTGCCACATACCAAAATGGCCTGTGCCATCAAAGATCTCAACGGCCAATCTTGCATTTGCAATTGTCGGTCTTGTCCACATGGACGATGTTGAAGCTCCTAAACCGACCGTTTTCTCCATAATCTTTCAATATACCTAAGAAAATCTTTTCTGATGTGGAAGATCAGTTTAAGCTACAACCACAGAGCATACTACGATTAACCTTCAGCTCTGATACCACTTGTTGTTCCAATAGGGTCGGAAGCGTGTAAATTATTGTACTAAAAAATCACACAAAGTTCAATTCCCAAGGAAGAGAAGTGGATCACATGGATCTCTTAAATACCAAGTCTTTCATTAGTCAGAATATTCCTTCTATAGTAATTTAATAGCACAATTAAATACTACTATTATACCCTCAAATATTGAAAGAAAAATAGGACAAGAAAAAACACAAGAGTTTTAACGAGGTTCGGTAAATTATACCTACGTCCTCGGGCACTAACACCAGATGATAACTTTCTTATCTCCAAAATATTACAAACAAATAGAATTCCTTAAGAATTCTCAAATGGGAGAAGAGAGAAAACTAAGAGAGAAAGATTGGTTAGGATGATTGAAATGAGAAATGAGAAGGCCTATTTATAGTTGAAGTTCAAGGGCCAAACAATAAATAGCCCATTATCTCAATGACCAAAAAAAAATTATCCTATGCCACTTTTTCAAAGTCAACTTTAGGGTGCTAAACTTGCACCACTTTGTATTGTTTGCCATTAATGTTGTCTCCCATTAATGTTAACACTTCAGCCATCAAATAAAAGTGTTTGGTGCAATGAAACCTAAGAACTATTGGCAACAAAGAGACAAAGCTACGACGACATCTAACAAGGAGTTCAGGGGCTTGCTAGCTATTGGTGGAGAGAGATAGCGTTGCAAACAAGTGAATGAGATATATCGGAAGAAGACGAAGAAGAAGACCGGAGCAAATTCAATAACATTGAGCACAATGGTAGGTGGTGGTTGGTTAAAATGGGAAAAAGGAAATGTGGTTGATGATAAAGTTCAACAAAGAAAACAAGTTGGGAGAATTTTAGAGAGAGCTTTGAGAATTAGAATGCCAAGTGCCAAAAGTCCTTTCACCAATTGTGAAATGCTCCTATCTATAGTGTCTCAAAAAATGAGAGTTACAAAGTTGACAATTAATAGGAATAATGGAATAAATTTTAGTTACAATTGCATTAATGGTTAAGAAGGGATGATGAAGAGTTTTGTTGGTGATGATGATGGAAAATAGTGAAGAAAAGCTCACTATGTTTCAAAAATGAAAGGAGAAACACTCAATATTACAAGAAAAGGTTAAGAGGAAAACTTCTTAACTACCTCCATATATAATCCACCAAGCCAGGCACTCCGAAACATTACAAGAGTGAAAATAACCCAATAATCTTGCCATTTGTCGGGGTTACTTCCATTTCTTCTACTTTGGTGAAACATACCATGTGAAACATTTTTCATGGAACATCTTTTGAAACACAAGATGATGGTTGTTTTTGGATAATGGTTATTATGACTTGTTCTAAATTTGAATTGTTTTCAACATAGTTGTTTTTAATGTAGAAGTTGTTACGAACTTTAGTTGTTCTCAAATAACAATTACACTGGATGGCAATCGTTCTAACTAAAGCCTTGTTCTGGACATAGTTATTCTTGAATAATAGTTGTACATCTATTCTAAACAAGAGTTATTGTTTCGGAAAATATATTAAATGAAATGGAGATGTTAGTAGTTCTATTTAGGTAGCCCAATTTTTTGAAATATAATATTATTATCTAAAATAAAATAAAATGATAATAGCCAAAACTGAAAATCTACACCGGTCAAAGCCAAAGCTTAAATAGAGAAACACTACCCTCTTTACGACGATGGAAGCCGAGGAAAAAAAAGAGGGCGAGAATTGTAATTATTATGCCGAGAATTAAAGAGGGAGTAATTGACTAATGAAGCAAGAATGATTGCTCTGCGAGTGCTTAATCACACTTAAGGTTGTAGATAGGCCGTTGCCTCTGCTACCAAAGGATTTACGGCGCTCTGGTTTTGATGCATGCATGCCGCCTTAAACTGCTCTGCTCTTCTCTTCATGCTCTCTGTCAATCATCCCCGCACTTGCTTTATATTTAAATTTAAAGGAGAAGACATCTACTTGTTCTTTTAATTACCAAGTAAAAGGTGTAATCATAATCCAACCATATATGTAACTATTAGTATAATCCCTACCTTAGTTGTTTTTAGTAGAGTTCCAACAACATTCCTTTTTGCATATATACCAAGTTTATGAAAGTACTTGGTCAATATCGACATACATACTAATACTGCGATTCATCGAAAATGATAATTTGTTCTAAAAGTCATAGTTACATTGATGTTTAGACATTGTTCCCATACCATTGGCTGCATGTTATTACCATTTCCATCTCTTCCATCAAAATTTGGCCTCACCTAGAGGTGTTCAAGGGCTGGGCCGAGTCGGGCCAGACTCAATTAAAAATTAAGGCTCATTTACTAGGCCTAGACTTAGCTCGAAAAATGGGTTTAAAATTTTACCTAAGTTCTACCCGAATAAAAATGTTAAAACCCGGGCTCGACCCAGCCCGCTCATATTAATTTTTTATATTATTTTTATATAATTTTAAATATATATAATACATTAAAAATACTAAAACTATCAAAATAAATATTTTCTAACAAATTAAAAATAAATTTTAAAAATATATAGACTTAAATAACACTAAGATAAATGTAACTTAACAAGCAAATGACTCTAAAATAGTAACAAAATTAATAAATGCCTTTAAAATAATAACAAAATTAACAAAAAATAAATTTTATACAATATCCAAACAATAACAAAAATAAATAATAACATAATAGTAAAATGGTAGCAAAATAGGAAGAAAATAACAAAAAAATAACATTAAAAGAAAGAGTAAAATTCTAATTGTCTTTTAGTGAATTCGGATCGGACTTGGCCTGTGCCAAAATGCCTTATCTGAGGCGATGCCTATTTTTAGAACGAATCTTTACGAGGTTTCTAGCACTATATTCCGAGTCTACATTTTTTTCAAATTTCGGCGAGTTTTCGAACCAGGCTAGATGGCCTGACCCATTATCAGGTCTAACCTCAGCAAACGCCCTTGTAACCTCAAGAGAAAGATGGGGGTTGCTAAATGCAAATTCTTCATACTTCTGCGACAAAACTATGCTCTTCATGTTCCGGACGATGAAGTTCAAAGTTGTTTCCTTCAGTTTCTTCTTCGAATGCAAATTCGATATATCTAAAAAATCGAGAGCGTTCGATGCATTCAAGGAATTCAGCATGTATCGCTCGCACGACTCTTGTAAGTACGGAATCTCATACTTATCAGCTGCAACACATAACGCATAAACATGCTTCTTAAACTTATCGGCAGGCAAATCCCCAGTGTAAAGAAACTCTAGGAAGGACTTGAGCTCTTCGGTGCTTAACTCTGATAGAGTGATCGTATCAGTATCGGTCAGTGGAGCCTTGCAGTCGTCTGAGTTTAGTATGTTCTTAAAGATTTCTGATCTTGCTGCCTACACATCGGTCAATCCATGATCAATGTTCAGTCCGAGGAGTCAAAGTAACATAATCTGAGAAAGAAATAGTTAGGGCCTGTTTAGTGTTTACCAGTAAAGATTTGTGCGCTGAAATGCAGGGGCCATTGTTAGGCTTAAGCTTTATATCAGTGTGAATTTGGTCCTTGAAAGCAACCATAAATCCACTTAAGAAACTTATTCTCTTTATCAAATCATCTTCAGTATCGATCAATGGTTTCTTGAAATATAGGCAGAAATAGAGTAAAACAAGATTGACAAGGATATTAATTATGTCGCAAAATTTGAAAAAGAGAAGAAGACATTACTACCTCGTTCACGGGTGTAGTGACAGTTGACTTTGCGCTGAGATAAGCGAAGAAAGAAGACAGTAAATCGCGGAGGGAAATCCCTTAAACACACTTTTTTGGACGCCATGAGGCAATTAGTTAACATTTGTGTTAGCTAACAAGCAACGCAGGGGGACTATCAAATATAGCAACAACAAAGAAAACAGACAACAGACATGGACAATTCAACAAACATAAGCTTATTAACCCCTTATATGCATGTAATTCTCTATTTCTTTCAAAAAAAAAAAATAGGGCAACAAGAAGAGGGTGACTAAAGCAGCAGCGAAGGGTTACAAAATGCAGCAGCAGAAAGTTAGAAAGTAGAAGGGTATAAATACCTTCTACTGGGTGATGATTGGGAAGAATCTCGAAACCCAAACCCAAAAGTATCAGTTGTTCCTACAGACATAGACAACATTAGCTAAAATAGAAGTTTATGAAAATTTTTGCAAGACATGTTGTGAGGTTGTAAGGCAAAACCAGAAAAGCTTGAAGTTGATGAAGGGGGTCCAGAGGCGGATGCTAAACCTGAAAGGCTAAAACCGGAGCCGGCAGAAGATGAAGAGCCGAATGATGGAGGAGGAAACATTTCTTTCTCTTTTTTATTTCCTACTTCCTTCCGATCGTTTTAGATTAAAAAACAATAACTCTTTGCAGTGGCTACTGCGGTTGTGGGGGCTTTTATAAGTGAAACTCCTAAATGGTTAAAATATGAAATAAGTTTTTGTATTTTTACAAATTTAGAATTTAATCATTATATTTTTAATTTTAAAATTTATTCTCATTACTTTTAAATTTTTAAAATTTAGGTTAAACTATTAACATCTTTTGTTTGATTTTATATTGAAACTAAAAATATGTCTTAAATTGCATGTAATATTCACAAATTTAGAATTTACTCACCTTATATAAAAAGAAGCATAATATACTTCAACGCATTCAAACCCACATTCTCCTATACTAACAATAATGTTGATTTCAATTGAGTCACCTTAATTGGTGTTGAGCATAATTGACATTATCATTATTGTCATTATAGGAGAACGTGAGTTCGGATGCGCTGAAGCACATTAATGCCGATGCTCAACAATAATGTACTCTTAATGAATTTTAAATTTAGTCACGTTATATATATTTGGATTGGATTAATTTCAATTCACCATCTTTTAATAGGTTTAATTTCATATTTAAATTAGAATACATATATTATCATAATTTTAGTTTCATAAATACAATTAAAATTTTTTAATTAAATAATTTTGAGTGATTTATATTATTTTGCTAATTTTAATGTAACTTTAAAAATTTTAATTATGTTAAAGAACTAATTTGCATGTTGATGTTTAAAATTATTTCATTCTCTTTATAGAATCAATAATTTAACCAATTTGATATGTACCAAATAACCAAAAATAGAAAGAAAGCGTTGTAATCCTGCCAGTCCTCTCTTGACTATCGTTAATAAAAATTAACGGCTCAGTAATTAAAATGTTACAATATAAAAACATAAATGACTAAAACGTAATATTTTAAATATAAATAACTAAAATGTAACCTAAAACAAATAAAAATTACTATTTTAATAGTTTACCAATATATATATATATGAAAGTTGAGTTTATGTTTAATTTTTTACATGATTCTAAACCGGACCGTTTGGGTTGAACCGCGACAACGGTGTCATGTGCCTCAGACATTTCCTTCCTTGCTAAGAAAGTTAGTGGAATTGCCTTTTCTTACTTTTTCTTCGGAAAGAGAAAGGAAAAGAAAAGAGTGAATAATTGATAGCTTTAAAGCTAAAAAGGGGATTTGTTCATAACTAGTGTTGTTGTATGTGGTAATTTAGGTTTGGGTTTGAAGAAGGTATTTTTAAATTTAAATTAATATTTTTGTTTCAATTTAAATATTTTTAAGTATTTCATTATAAAATAATTAATTTGTGTCTATCAGTACCTAATTTAAATTTTAGTGACATTCAACTTGATGGAGTTCAAAAGGAATTTTTTACTAAAAAATTAGTATTTCTTCAATCGTGAGTATATCAAAGACAATTTTAACATTAAATAATTATTATTTTCAATTTTGAATGATGTCTTTTTAATGGTTTAGCAGTTCTTGATAAGAAAAAGGAGAAATTTTTTTGTAGAAAAGGAGAAAACAAAGAAGAATTCACCAGTTAGTATAACATTAATTTTATTTTATTATATTTTTTACAAGAGAATCTTGTTTTTCAAATAATTATTGAGAAATTTAATAATTTTTACAGATTTAGTATTGAATATGGATAATCAATTCTTCATATGTGTTTATTTCAATTAAGTAATTTTAACAACAACAGTTGGTTGTATATTTGAATGTCGCCAACAAATAGCAATAAGACTTAATAGAAATGTGTTGGTTGATGATATAAAAGAAATGATCAAAGCAAAAATTGTTAGACGTTGTGGGAGAAGTATCTCAAAACTATTCTACAAATTCTCAGTTTCGTCAAATCCCATCAAATTTATCGAAATGAAACTTATAGACGATGAAGACGTGGAGACAATGGTCGCACTTTATTGCTAGAATCGAAGTGGCCATACTGAACTAATTTAATTGTTTGCTGAGTTAACTAATGTGGGGCCAGGTGAAGATTTCACTCCATGAAGTGAAGAATATAAAGTTTAAGATCCGTGTACAAAGATTCCGAGAGCGTTGATTGAGATCGATGCAGATGGTGAAAATGAATATGATAATAATGGTTCTTCTGATCACGAGGTTGAGGAATATAATGGTTCCGATCTAAACGGGGTTCCGGATGATATCGACGATGAAGGCACGAATGACAATGGAAATGCTTATGCGTCTTCAGTTGGGAACCTAAGTCGAGGTATTGTCATACACAATGATCTTGGGGCCCACATGTCGATTGTAGATCCCAATGCGACGCATGCATCCGAGTTCCCTGAGTGTCTCGATATACTACCTGCTCATCGATTGGCCATAGATCCCAAATGTGAGGAGTTGTTTGTGTTGGAAAAAGGGGTTTTGAAAACATAACGGAAAATAAATTTAGGGAAAAACTAGAGTTTTAATTTTTTTTCTAAACAAGATCTTATTTGTGATATTTAAAGTAATAAACACTTAATTAAAATTGTACATTTTCGATTCATCTAGGATGAGAGTTTTGACCGAGTTGTCTTCTCTACTATCTTCAAGCTCACTTTTGCTGAGTGTGGGCTTGCTTCGAATAAGAAAATTTTTCACAAAAATTAACAGTGGGGTAATTTTGTAATTTCTCTAAACTTTTGAGTCAAGCTGTAAATAAAAAAAATATCTCTAGAAATTTTTTGGAATAATCTCTTTAGAAAATTTTCTCTATATAACTTTTTTGAATTGAAGTGTGTGTAAATAAATACCCAAGACTCTTTTTATATTAGGAGAATTTAGAGATTGCAACTATTATTAAACTTAATCACTTTAATATTAAATTAATATAATATTTATCAAGATAAATATTAGAATAAATATTAGATTAAATTTAATATTAAATCTTATTAAAATAATAGAGTATTAATCTACAAGATAAATATTAAATTAACTTTAATATTAAGATAATCACTTTAATATTAAATTAATAAAATACTATTAAGATAGGTATTAAATTAAATTTAATATTAAACTATTAAAATAATATTATTTTTGAAATAGTTAATCTGAAATTAAATTCTCTAGTAAAGTCCTAGTAGGAGTGTAACTCTTTCATTGCTTAACCACATATTAGCAATCGCCCGCCGGCTATCGGAATGCTACCGTCACAGCCACCAGCTCCACATTGTCTGATGATGCAAATGCGACACCCTTATGACACCCCGAACTAATTCGGCTGCTGCCGGTTCGGTCCAAGTTAATGACAACCCGACCAATCCACTTTAGCCACTGGTTGGACCATCAATTGATTTCACATACCGAGCCTAGTTCGACTAGTTTTTGGGTCTCGGTCTCAATTTTGGGCTCTTGGATCAAATTTACGATCTCAGGTCCAATTTTCAAGTTCAAATGCCCATTGGGCCAATTGTCTAACTTGAAAATTAACTTCCAAAAATATCATATTAATTTTAATTGATTTGATTAATTTAATTTTACTTGATCAAAATTAATTTTTCTAAAAATCACTTAGATTTTCTAAATTAATTTTTGAAGAAAATTCTTTAATCAAATTCTCTAGTTGAACAATTCTTACGACCACCTAATTTAATTTCACATCGAATAAATCAACTCAATTAAATTATTTCTGAAGTCATAGAGTTTTCTTCTGATTCAAATGTAGTCCGATTGAACTTTTGTTGAGCTAGCGGAGGGACCAATCGAACATATATAATTAGGCTCTAGTGATTGCAATTATGTTCAGAAGTATCGTTCTGATAATTTGCAATTACTTAATCATGGAGTTAGTCCACGAGAAGTGCCATGATTAAAAACTGCTTATTGTATACTCTTTACGAAAGCAATTCATCCAACTGTTTTGTCCAATGACCTCGTCATGTGTGTTTTACCCTCATATGATATCATTGATTCATTTGACTTAAATCCGTTCACTTAATACAATCCTATTTTATCTTATTGTCACCATTGTGTCTTCTTAATGATTAATATGACCACTGTCAACAAATGACTATGATAAATTGCTCATTCCAGAACTAACAACCCGTGGCCATGTTCCATATTTATCAATCCACACAATACCAATGATAGGATATCATTAACTCTTTAATTGAGTTATGAATTCCACAGTTGCTAGTAAAGCTATGCCATACACAAGTCATGTACCCAACATATCGGCTATGGGCTCGATAATCTTTAGAGCATAAACCTCCACTTATATCAAAGCACATGAGTTGCATACGCATGGTTAGTAACTAACTTAGGATTTAGGTAAATCATACTATGAACGTCACAAGTGAATTAATTCACAAACATATTTAGAATTAATTCATCTTGGGTCCAGTCCAATGTATCATTCTACCAATGAATACATATATGTCTCTACTCGTGGAGTCAACTGATCCGATAGCCAAGACTAGTTATCTCTCCATTTGGAATTGTAGACGACATAATAATCCTCTCAGTATATGAATCAAATGCTCACTTTGATTCTTTTACGAGATTACAGACTCATTTAGATTATCTATTAAAGTACGTTATTTTTCTCGTAATGAAAACGTTCTTTGCAATGTCACTTATCTTCAGTTTGAACTTTAGACAATCAATGAGCTAATATTTGTTTGTCACAATTTCACCATGCATGCAAAATATAAAAGACAAAAAATACAAAAGACATAATAGTGAAATGTAAAACTAACTTTATTTATTTATTCATCATTCAAATAAACAGAAAACAATTACATGTTTACTACAATATGGATACATTTCCTAGCAGTTTGTGGGCTAAAAAATCGTGATCAAGGAAGACTACGTATTTAACATTAAGGGATATGGCATGAATGTGTCAATTGACTACAAAGTCGCTGTGTCTAAACCAACATTGTATTTTGGGGAGTGTTGGAGGTTAGCAGAAAGATGCAATTAGCGGGTGCGAGTTGTATTTATCTAGAAGACGCAAACGTGGAAGATTAAAAAATTTGTTAAGCCTTAAACATGCACTTCTGCACATATGACACAAGATCATTACAAACTTGATGCAAAAATTATCTGCAACTGTATCATGTCAATGATGAAGGACATGCCGACCATTCTTGTACCGCTACAGATTGCTGAAATACAAGAATAATTCCAATATTGAGTGTTATACCAAAAAGCATGGATAGCTAAACAAATGGTCATGGAGCAGTTATATAGATATTGGGATGCGTTGTACAATGAACTACAGAGGTGGATAGCCGTCGTGTAAGAGTACGTGCTAGAAATTGTCATTAAGTTGTAGACACGACCTTATAATAGCCCAGACGACCAACTACAACTAAAAAGAAGAATTTTTCATTGGATGTTTTGAACATTCGATCCATGCGTACGTGCCTTTCCCCATTGCAAGCTGCTTGTGCAGTTTGATGGAGCCTAACTATATGAAAAATATATGCAGATCCTACTTATTGCAGTTACTCAAGATGGGAATTGGAACTTGCTCTCAGTAGCGTTTACCATTGTGGACTCGGAGAACATGGAATCATGAGAATTATTCCTGACGAACTTGCGGACGTATGTTGTTAGAGAAGACAATATTTATATCATATCCGATAGATCGAATGGACTAATTACCACGATTAGGTGTTTTGGTGTTTCGTGGAGACTCGTTTATTGCATCAACCACATCACTTCCGACTTCCACCAAGACTACAAGAATGCGGACTAGTGCAAACAAGTAGTGAACATGGGCAAATTTTGATTTCAACATATATATATATTTAAAATATTCTTAATATTTCCACACATTATTTCGAAAAGGTAACATGTATTTTCGAAACACATATGCAGCATACGAGCTAGAACAACACCATTTCAGGCAAAAACTGACCAGATTTGAAGGTGATATGTAAGGTGAAATGAATAATCCTTTTCAAGAGTGGTTGGACACCATGGAGCTATGAAAATGGACTCAAAGTTTTGATGATAGATCTTGATATAGTCATATAACCACCAACGTGGCAGAGGCAGTTAACTCTATCTTGAAGTGAACACAACATCTTCCAATTTCATTTATTTTCTCAGCTACGTTCTACAAGTTGAAAACCTTAATGCCAAGAATAGGGCTGAAACAAGTAAACCATATAGAGGTGGGACATGTGTTTGTCCAGGAGGTCAGGAAGGAAATGAATGCGAACAAAAAGAGAGCAAGGTCGATGGATGTAGAAATATATTCTCGACAGTTAAAAACTTTTCGAGCTACGAAGTCTATCGACCGTCGACTTGGTATCCTACTTAGGTTATACGGAGTTGATCTCCGAAACAGGTAGTGCAACTGCGGGAAGTTCTAGACACTTCGTTACCATTGTACGCACGTCGTTGCAGCTTATGTTCATGTCTCGATCAATGTTGAACAATATATCGATGAGGTGTACACTTTGGAATACACATTGTGTATTTGGGGGAACGACTTCCCTGTCTTGTGTGATGTGTCAACATAGGAAGCACCTCTACCAATTTTCGAGCTTGTTCCAAACAAGGGGTTATGTAGAAAGCCGAAAGGTCGCTTGCACATCACTAGGATTCGTGGTGAAATAGAATTGATGGAGAAAATCAACCCTAAACGTTATGGTCTATGCAGAATAATTGGTCATAATCTGAATAAATATATAGTTTTTTCTACGTTAGGATATTAAATTTTTACCCTCTTAATAGTTTTTATGTACAATGATAAAATGGTAATTTCATATAGCGAAACAAGTTGGGGCAGGGCAAGCAATTACCATAACTATTCCAAACCCACTATCCAAAAGAAAAAATCCACCACATATCCACCTTTTCTAAAAAAAATTTGTGCTCCATTCGGAGCGGATTGATTCAAAATTCATCTAGTGGTTCGGGTTTTGCCATCCCTATAGCAACATTGCCAAAATGTAGAGGTTACCAATGAGTTAAGAGCAAATTGAATTCCCTTAGTATCAATGAGATGATGAGGTTGCATCATCACTCAACATGCAAAGATAACATCAAACCAGTCACCAGAATACTAGTTGCATATAACCATTCCCCAATAATACCATTAGACATTTAGGCCTTAAGGCCAGATGTGAAAGACATGGATTAGGTCTGTTGCTTTAACAACGTCGTGCCCTTAAGATAATATTGTTAAATTGTCCCAAAATTTTAAGCTCTCCAAAGAATTTTATAAAGGAAACAATGATCTATTTGAGTATTTGATGCAGTATATATATTACATTTGAATGCTTCTAACACTCTCAAACATAAATCCTTTGTCAAGACCTTGAAAACAAATGCAAAAATTAGTACTTGTTGCTCCCTAAAGATTCCATACATAATTTTAAGCAACTAGGTTGCCTATTCTTGGGGTGCTTCCGCATATATTAAGTGGTGTTAAAGATGCCTACTAGTCTTTGAGTGTTGTCTAAAATCATTGTAGTGCCCTTATGTGCCATATAAAAAAATAAAGCTCTTTTGGTGGATCTCACTCAATGGAGACACGATATAGGCCTTGGGGAACATATCAACAGAGGCCTCTCCCCACTTTGACAACATTGAATAAAATATGCTATTAAGTCCAACCAAGAGGTACCTATCAATTGCCTAGGTGCATTACCATATAAGATTAAAACATCTACGAGGAAGGGATGAAGAGGTAAGTGAAACTCTGCCTCAAACACGTATAATGAGAGTAAAACAATAAGGCGAACCTTCACCCTCTACTTCGCTAAAACGATGCCTCTCTTCTGGCACCAAAAAATTACACTTAAAGATTGTATTAATTTCTATACCCCTACACTACAGCAATGCTCCCATCTCCTCGGTTGTTGTAGTACACTCATACAAGTCACTTTCAGTGGTTGCATCCCCAGGCCTTGTGGGTGTTCTCTTATGCTTAGAAACACCTCTTAATCAAATGATTGATGGATAAAGTGAAAATCAAAATACCTCTATTTATATGATAAAAGATGACCTTTCCCATATCTAGGTTGCATAATGGTTAAACCACCACATACGTTTCTCAAAAATGTATAACGAAACCTTTTCTTAATCACCCACGTGAAAGATTCGTATCATTATCATTAATGATCAATTATCTTAGTTACTTAAAAAATGTGTCGCCTTTCAATGTATGTTTGTACATATTCATCTTTACGCTTAAACTTAAAACCCATAAAAAATCATAGTAACCCACATTTCTAAAATCAAAATTTGAATTACCTCCCACACCTCAAAATCTATTAGGCTTTTTCAAAACTCTAATGTCACCAACAATTTTAACAAGCTTATTAGAGGCCATTTTATAACCTCCCCCTTGCTTGGGGGGTGATTGTTGCACGACCTTTGTTACATCTCCACTTGCCACCCACGAGTGTCACATCAATAAGCATACCTTCGTTAAGGACCATCTTCACCAGAGGCACCTAGGGCTTCCCAACTGTAATAGGACACCCATTGATTGTCAAGCCACATGTCACGCCACCATCTACATGGACACACCGCTACCTTTATGGGGAGAGAAGATGTGACCTTACTACCAATAAGATGCTTACACATGACACTGCTATTATATCATGTATTAGCCCTCACACTTGAATAGTAAATGATATAACCCTCCAACTCCAACTCTCTCATCCGGTCCATCTCTATCTATCCCCTTCCTTTATAATCTTCTCTAGCGCAATTCGCGACGACTCTCTACCCTCTAACTCCACTAAATCTCCTCTTTGTTGATATCTTCCGTCAACCAATCGCAAACCAGATGGGTGAAACTCATATTGAGAATCAATAGCATTACTCTGCATACACCCACGTTGGTTGCCATACCTTCATAACCATTTATTTAGTAGTGCGGATTCACAAACCGCAAGCTCGCCGAGCTTCTCCGACCATTTAAGTTTCATCATTGATATTTACCAAAGTTGACTCTCAACTTTCCAGATCTAAATGCACTTTGTTCTTCTCCTTGTAGGATAAAAAGACATCGATCCATCAACCACTTTTCCTTGTCAAGCAAATTAATCTCCCATGGAATATTACTCACAAATACAATACACACTTTCTCTTTGAGAAAATCACTACTGTAATAACAACATATAATCTATAACAAATTATTTATGCCATACAAAATAAATATATATATATAAAATAAAGGATAATAAAAATGATTTTATTTATTAAAAAATTGATAAATTCTTTAAAATAACTTAACATATTTAAATAATATATAATGTATATGCTTACTGTTTAAATTTTTAAAAATAAAGATAAATTTTAATAAATAACTTCAACAATTAATTTTCATTCTCTTTTAAGCTCAAGCATGTACATTGTGATAAATATATGATTATAATATTCAATCATGTAAATGTGAATTTCATTACATTAGCAAAAATATATAAGTCTATGAAATTCATCATTAAACATAAATAAATGAATTTAAAAGTAAAATCATGAATGTATACTTAAAAAATTTATACTAACTTTAAAACCTAAAACCCAGTGCAAACCTTATTACATATGAGATGCAAAGGATCCCTGGTTATTCCCCATTTCTTCTTCAACATTACTTGCCTGAAAATCACTGATAGATTTCTCAGAAAACCCTATTTTTTTCTGAAAACCCATTACTCTAGCTCGACTAAACTTTTCATTTCTGGCATTCATAAAGAACTCCCTTGTAATCTGCATGCAAAGTTGAGGGTTCTTCGCTGCCAAAGCTTCATATTTATCCGATAAAACGACAGCTTCCGCATTGTTAAAAATAAAGTCTAGGGCGATCTCTTTTAACGCCGTGTTTGAACAAGCTTGTGATGTCTCTAAAACATCAAGAACATTGGATGCATTCAACGAATTCAACATGTAACATTGGCAAAACTCTTGTAAATATGGGATCTCGTATTTTTTAGATGCGATGAACAATGGGTGAACGTGTTTTTCCAGTTTCTCCAATGGCAAAATGCCATTGTAAAGAAACTCCAAGAGGGACTCGATCTCTTCAGAGTTTAGCTCGGGAACTCTAATGGTATCATTCTTGAAACAGTTCGTTTCCAACATATCTTTGAAGATCTCAGATCTTGTTGCCTACATCAAACATTATGAAACATTATACTTATATATATACGTACTCATATTTGATATTCATGGTAAAAAAGAAGAAGAAGAAGAAGAAGGCATTACAAGTACGACTCGGTGTGCTGGAATGGAAGGGCTGCCATCACTAGGCTTGAGCAGTGCATCAGAATGAGTTTCTTCTTTGAGTGCTTCAAATAGTCCACTTAAGAAACTTACTCTCTTCTCTTTCAAATCATCGATCCATTTTGTTTGATTTGCTTGTGGCTGAGCCTATCAAAATATAATTTCAATTTGTTTGAATAATTGCACACAGATCAAGAAATGTATGAAAAAATATATATACAAATTTGAGAGTGAAAAAAGAAAGAAATAAGATGGTAAAGAAAAGACCTCATTGACAGAACTATTGACCCTTGAGCTAATATTGGGAAAGCAAGAACAGCATACTGAGAATATATCCGAAAAGAAGGTAGAGCAGGTGCTGACAGCCGATGAACTAAATAATGTTCGTAAAAATGGTGGGGTTTTTTCCACTGGCATTTTTAGAGATCGACCCATGCTTTCCTTAGGTAAGTATGATTATATGTGTATATATTAAAATTGCTTTCTTTAGGTAAATATGCTTATATATATATATATATATATTTATCTTTTATAAATATCTATCGGCTATTTGAGGTATGAGTGGACTATTTTTCTTTAAAGATAGTTGTGATAAATGTTAATATTTAATATTTATCATTCTAACTTATAGGATAGAGACCGGATGAAATATAACCTTAAAAATTAAATATCCAAATTGATAATTGTTATACAGTGATAATAATTTATATATATTTATATTTTATATTTTATTATATAATAACCTGACTCGGGATCTGATCTGAAAAACCGACCCAAAAACTCTCCTAAAATACAATTTCAAAGATCCTTTTGAAGGGGGCTTCTTCCTCTCTGATCTGGAATAGGGGTGAAGTTAGAAATATTTTTTAAGGGGGCAAAATTAATTTGTGTATTTTTACGATAGTAAAAATAGAATTTCACTATTTTAATATTTATATTTTTATAATTTTTAAAGGATTAAATCAAATTTTTATCATTTTTACGGCCTCCAAAGTGTAATTTTATCTTTACTAATTTAAATTTTATAAACTTTAAAGGGACTTAAATAAAATTTTTTTCATTTTTACAGGGACTAAGACCCCTGCCAGCCTCCTGAGTACGCCCCTATCCTGAACTAGAAAATTTCTCTTTTTCTTCAGTACCGTTGATACTATGTATCAACAATAATCAACCTCAAAAATTAAAAAAAACCCATATACTAAAGAACATTCACTCTTACTATTAAATTTTAGCGTAATTAACAAGTAAATCAAGAGATCGTAAATTAAACATTGAATTAAATATGTAATTAAGTTTTATTGCTCTTTGAAATTCCATATTATATACTCAACACATAAATTAGGACTTAAATTATGTCATTTTTTCATCTTAATATTTAATTTTTTTAATCACAAGTGATATTTAAATTATATTTTTTTCCTTAAGTTGGTATTTCTATTAATCAAATTGCTAACATTTTACACCAAAATGTCATATCCGCTTAAAAAATTCAATTAATAATATTTTGTCACGTCATATAAACTTAAAAATATTTTAATTCTTCTTTCATTATTTTTTCATTTATATTATTTTCTCTTTATTTTTCTTCTAATTTTCCTTTTTTTTCTTTCTTCTTCCTTTATTCAAATTTGCCCTCCCGAGATCTAGACGCTAGTTATTAATTTTGCTTTCGAACTCCACTATCTACTTGCTCGACCTAACAAGATTGAAAAAGTTATTGCATCGATCCAATTCAATATTTTCAGAAGTAGACCAAATCGACCAGTTGAATCAAGAGCCAATTTGGTGACTAGTTCAGAGATTGGGGTTGAACCGATATAGATTAATAGAACCAATTTTTTCTATTTTATAAATTTTTAATAATTTATTTGATCAAACTGAACGAACTGGTTAAAACAGAAATTAGTGGCATAATTGGTTCAACTATTTATCCAGTTCTAAAGAATATATATATATATATGTAAGAGAAAATATTTTTTTTATTTTTATTTTGCCACAGGTCAATTCTTTATTGGTTAACCCTTTTAAATAAATATAATTACTTAATAAACCGTTAAACTAAACAGAGGTACCAAACTTAATCTTTGTTTTGTTGTGGTCACATTGGTTTTAATCTTTCTTTTATTTTTAATTTAAGTCTAAGTTATTATGATTTTTATCTATATTTTCGTAATTTTTTGTCCACTCTATTTTTTTAAAAGTAGTAGTAAATTTAGTTTTAAATTCTAATCATGTTTTAGTGTATATATAAGATTTGCTTTGATAAGAGTGTCGCAAATCTATTGAGAACCATTTTGAAGGAACTTATTATAATAGAGGACAAAGACAGTGTTTGTAAAATTAGAATCATGAAATGATAATAAAGAGGATATAATTTTTTTACGGTTTAATTAAAGTAATACATCTGCTATCGTTAGTGTCAATTTATTTTATCCTCTTTTAAAAGTATTCAATACAATTTATTGTTTCTTATTTATTATTTGTACAATCTTTATATTCTTATTATTAATGATAATATTTTCTCAAAAGGAATGGAGACTTAATTTGAAAGAATAATCCAATTTTTTATTTGGCTAGATCTAACAATTAACATTTTGCCAACTCAAGCAAGCTACATAATGCACTTTTCTTTAAACTTTAAAGAAAAAAAAGAAAAAAATTGTGATAAATCTGTTGGTATGATAACAAGACTGTTAACTGTTTCAAGTATGGTATAGATTCAAATTGTATTAGTTGTATTGTTGTTTGACTTCGTTTTATAATTAAAAAAAAAAAGATTTTTATATGCATAAATGAGAAACTAAAAATGGAAAATGGATTTTATTGCTTTTCATCTGTGCATAATTGCATGTAAACATGTATTCTATACATTAATTCCACCATATATATATATATAATTTTCTTCAAACTCCATTAATTCTTTTGGTTTTGGCATCCATTAAAAAAGCCCTGGTAATCTGCAGACCAAGATGGGGATTCTTGGGAGCAAAAATTTCATACTTAGGGGAGAAAACAATATCCTCCATGTTCCTAACGATGAAGTTCAAGGCAATTTCCTTTAATGCTTTGTTGGAACAAACATCCGAGATCTCTAATATCTCAAGAACATTGGAGGCATTCAATGAACTTAACATGTATCTTTCGCAGAAATCTTGCAAGTAGGTGATCTCGTACTTGTCGGCTGCCAGGAACAACGAATACACATGTTTCTCCAGCTTGTCCCAACCCAGGTTTCCACTGTAAAGGAACTCCAGCAGTGATTCCAGTTCTTCTGTGTTCAACTCAGGTAGTGTAATTGTATCACTTGGTGGAGCTTTGCACCCATCTGAGTCTAGCATGTTCCTGAATATCTCTGATCTTGCTGCCTATTTTTCACATCATACTATTTGTTAATTTTTAGTTTACACAAAACTTAAACAACCCTAACTAATATATATATATATATATACATACATTTGTGATTATAAATAAAATGTTAAAAAGAGTATAGAGACTAACAGTGTATTTTAACGTAATATAAAATAAAAAGCAATAATAAATGATAATAATGGAGAGGGAATTACATACAAGTAAAGCCCTGTGAGCTGGTATGGAAGGACCATCGTTGCCCGGCTTGAGCTGAATATCAGTGTGAATTTGATCTCTAAAAGCCACAATAAGTCCACTCAAGAAGCTTATTTTCTTGTTCAGATCTTCTTCTATCTCCTTCATGCTTGTCATCCATTTGCTCAGATTTCCAAGTGGCTGTTGCTATCATCCAAATAAAACAACACATACTTTTTTTATATCTTTCAAAATTAGTCAGATAATAATATATGGCCATTGAATTGTTATCTAATTTAGCTTATTAATCAATAATGAAATTGAAGAACAATAAAGGAAAAAGAAAATGAAAGAAGAGGTTGCTTGCCTTACAAGAATTGGGTGAAGAAGATGGAGCAGGAATGTTATGAGTAGTTTTATCTGTAGATTTACAATGATGATCAATTTCAAGCTTGTTCATCAAAGTGATTACATTTCTTGCACCTTCATAGCAAGTCCCACATATTGTATTCCTCGGAGGTCTTAAGATAAACGGCATTGAACTACAAATTGAACAATCCATTTTTTTTTCTTTTCTGAAGAACAACAAAGCTGCAGAAGAAGATAGAAGGCGGCAACGATTGAAGAGATTTTGAAGAAGAAGAAGATGATGATGATGAAATTCCTTAACTTCAACTTTAAATTTTAAAAAAAAAAATTGTTGAATGATAATGATAGAAGTTTGTTATACCATATTTTATTGATGTCGATTAATAAGATAAAGCAACTAACATATGACGGGGGCTTACCATATATATATATTTTTTATTTTATCTTATTTTAAGTCAAATGACAAATCCACCCTTCCAAAAGGTTGTATAAAAAGGGTGTCTAGAAAGATGGTTAATGATTACAACCAAATGCAGAACTGGTTAACCATGTTTCAATAATTCTATATATCATATTATATTTAAGTTAAAATCTTATTACGGGATATTAGATCAACACAGTTAGAAGTTTAAATAATAACAGATGAAATCAATAATTAGTATAAAAAATATTGGGTGACATCAAGTTATGAGTTAGACACTCAATCTCATATTCAAAGCTACTAAGTCAGTTCTAAATGCAGGTTAAATTAAATAATAAATTCTAAAGATTGTATTAGAATATAGAAAATGGAAAATGATGGAAGTTAGGGGCAGAAGAGTCAAAGAGGGGGGTGATTGATATTATAATGCAAGAAAGAACGGAAAGAAGGTTAAAGTGAGTAGTTGTTGTCAATCAAAGAATAGATGTGAAGCTGGTTGGAAATGTGTTTGGAGTGAGTTTCAAAGAAAGCCCTTCAAATGGCATAAACATTTGAGTTGTTTTTTAAAAATAAAAATAAAAAGAATGTTAGGAAGAAGAAAATGACTTTCCAACTTCACAACAGCAAGGAAGTGTTAGGCTATCAATCTTAACCAATATAGATTATTGGGTTTTGGTTTTGTTTTGTTTTGTTTTTTTTTTTTTGTGTAGGACAACCTGGCCAACTGCTATTACATTCATGTCTTCTGTTCTTCAAAGGGCGATCGCAATGATTAAATTTCATATGAAGTGGTGGCCATAAAGGTTGTAATTGCAACTTATCTACTAGTTATTAGAATTTTTATTTTATATATATATATATATATATATATAGAACCCCACTAATAAAGTGATAAGTAGTCAACTTTAAAAATATGTCATTTCATGTCTTGCCACAAATAAAAATTGTTATAATAAAATTGATAATGACAATAGAATGATTGTAATATATATATATATATATATAAATTTCACGTAAAAAACTATTCTAGCAAAAAGTTACGAACAAATAAGGAGAAATTTACTAATGTTAAAAAACGAATGATACAAAAGATGTTCTGACTATATCTATTTAAATGTTGAAAACCCTTATTTTAATCAAAGTCAAATAGAAGAAGAACAGTTCTATATGGATTCAACTTGTGCTTCGTACTGCGGGGGCTCCACCCGTGGTGCAACCCCAATCCAGTTTTGTGCTTAATAGATTCGGCCTTTCACCTCTTAGATCCCCTTATTTTGCCATTATATTTATTTCTTCAATAAGTGAGGGATTTGGGTCACACAATTTCTAATAAAATTTATCTATCCAAATAAGTTTGAATTTGGAAAAATGTTTATACAAATTTAATTTAATATTAAAAGGTTACAAATAAAACTAAAAGAAAGAGACAAACTATTCAAATTATAAAATACATAATTGAATTGGAAAAAAAATTTAATTTAAATTTTTTTCAAATTTTATTTTACTCAAAATCATAGTAAAACAATTACAGCTTAATGAATATAGATAAGGACTTTTTTACCTTGTCAACTGTCAAATTGGGTGATATCAAATCAAACCATCGATAAGAGTGATTAATCCTCTTGCCATAGAGGCTCTCTAAAGAAGTAAATGGCTGGCCATTAAATATGTTCGATTCTCATAAGGGAGGATTAAACCCCCAACCACTTGGTTAAGAGATGAGGTGAGTGACCACCACATCTCATGGTTTTATAACTCATATTATTCCTCTAACACATATAAACAAAATATGAAATAGAATCTTATAAGATTTCGAGATCAAGACTCCAAATCTCATTTGACTAATTAGTAAAATGACTAATTTTCATTTTAAGAAAAAATTGAATCTAGATCTGTTCAATAGTCAAGCTACCCACCTAAGCTTGAAAGTTTGTTTAAAACTTGGAAAATTTTGGACAAAGATATTAGGTATGAAATGTAACACCCCGTACCCGAGACCGTTGCCGGAGTCGGACACGAGGGGTTTGCAGACTTAAATCACTTGCTTTCACAGTCCATTTTAAATATTTCCAGGCAGTTGGCTAACTGCGTCACTGTCACTTTAAAAATCATATCTTGAGTTCCAAAACTCGAAAATCAGTTTCGTAAATTTTTTTCCTGAAACTAGACTCATATGCCCATCTACAGATTTTTTTCTAGGATTTTTGGTCGGGCCAATTAGTACAGTTTATTAGTTAAAGTCTCCCCTGTTACAGGGTGTGACTACACTGACCTTCATTCATTACGATTCGGATATCTCCCTGTACAGGGCTTCAATACTGATGCCGTTTGTTTCTATAGAAACTAGACTCAAAAAGGAATCTATACATATATGGGATGACTTCTAAATGTCTCTGGTTAATTTATAATGAATTTACAAAGTCGGAACAGGGACTCCAGAAACCGTTCTGGCCCTGTCTCACGAAGACTTAAATATCTCTTAACATACTGTCCATATGATCGTTTCGTTACTTTCCTATGAAAATAGACTCGTCAAGGTTCGTTTACATAATTTATTCGCTATTTAATTCCATTCCTACTATTTTTAGAGATTTTTCACATTCACATCACTGCTGCTGCCGGCATCAATTTTTTTAAGGTAAACTTTACCTATCTCATGATCCTCCATGGATCAACTAGAGTTTGTCATACATATACCAAAAGTGATCATGAATAACCATTCCCATGACTAACCGTTACCAACATTTCCATACCTCTCGACGGACGACATACAAAATGATTATAATGCTATGATCAAAGTATACTTAAAGCCATTTTCGCATGGCTTATATACATTAACCAAAATATCCTCCCACTACTAGTCTATTCTATACATGCCATAAGATAATCCAAAACATAGCAGTACCAAACAGTGGATAGTGATAGTGTGACTAGTTGCTGACGATCCCGAGCCCAGTAGCTTCCAAATGAGATCTATAAAACAGAGGAAACAAAGTAAACGGAGTAAGCATTACAATGCTTAGTAAGTTTTAAGCAGTGTCAACAGATACAACCAAATTATAACATAGTTGTTCGTATTTTTATTTCACTCTTCCTTCAGGCATACCATCCCTTTACCGAATATGCACATCTCATCATATATAATAGGCAGATAAATTCTCACTTGATAGTGATCTCTTGTAAACATAGGTACATTACATATTTTCACCTAACTTTCCACATCGACCAAATGCACAATAATCATAGAACAGTCTTATTACTTTACTCACATATGCATCATATAACGACCTTGTGATTTAGTCCAAATCAAGCTTAAATATAATCTCAAAATACATACCTGACCAACTTAACGCATTGAATGTATTTATTACCAATTGTTACTGTGAAGTCGTATAATCTTACGCTTTACTCGAATCTTCAGCGAAACCTTTAGTTCGGGGCTTACCCGGACAAAATCTCCACCCGTGGTCATCGGGTCTTACCCGGGAATAATCTCCACACGTAGTCATCGGGTCTTTAGAGCTCGGATATAGTACGAGCACGGAGCTTACGGACATTAATCAGGATAATATTCTCGCATAAAGCCTGCGGGGTTTTAACCCGGATATAGTACTGACACAAATGCTCTTCGGGACTTATCACATTTATACACTTTCACATCCATCACATTGGCCACTCGGCCTTATCACATATATACACTTTCACATTCATCACATTGGCCATTCGGCCTTATCACATATATGCACTTTCACATTCATCACATGGGCCATTAGGCCTTGTCACATATATACACTTTCACATTCATCACATCGGCCATTAGGCCTTATCTCATATATGCACTTTCACATTCATCACATTGGCCATTCGGCCTTATCACATATATACACTTTCACATTCATCACATCGGCCATTAGGCCTTGTCACATATATACACTTTCACATTCATCACATCGGCCATTAGGCCTTATCACATATATGCACTTTCACATTCATCACATTGGCCATTCGGCCTTATCACATATATATATCTCATACATATTTCATATTTTTCTTGTACATCAATTTCAGCAATAGCTTATAAGCAACTCAAATAGTTTCATCAAAGTTTACAACAAAATCACATATTCACTACAAGCAGTTTTCCTGAGCAACAGTCACTAAATTTTTTATAACTGGAGCTACAAAACTCAAAATCAATTGCCGTTAATTTTCCCCGAATGTAGACTTATGTATCTTTCATCCATAAAATTTTCAGAATTTTACGTGTGGCCAATCAATACCAGATTTTTCTTAAAGTTTTCCCCTGTTTCACTGTTCGACTAATCTGACCACTCCTCACTACGAATCAGATTTCTCATTGTACAGAATTCAAAATGTGTTATATTCAATTTCATTTGAAACTATACTCATTAAGGAGTCTAAGCATATAAATTTTACCTTATAACCATTTTTGTGCAAATTATAACGATTTTCTAAATATAAAACAGGGGATTTCGGAGTCATTCTGACACCGTCTCACACAACTTTAAATATCTCTTTATAGGAAATTTCTTTGCTCACACGACCTCTTTTATAAGGAACTAGACTAATTAAGCTTTGATTACATATTTTATTCAGCCTATAATTCCACACCAACAATTTATGGTGATTTTCTAAAATCACGTTACTGCTGCTGTCCTAAGCAAATTATTACAATTTGCTCTTAAATTTCCAAGTCCAAACACTTATGAACTTACCATTTGAGTTTAAAACATATCATGGCCACATCATATCTTATTAAATCAACTCATTATGTTCTATTATGATTGAATTTACTCAACGGTTAATCACTTAAAACTTACCTCGAAAGTGGTCGACGACTAGATATCCACGGCTATTCGCTTACTTCCTCTTTTCCCTATCCGACTTTGATCCTCTTTGCTCTTAAGCTTAAGTAAAACAATAGATTTGCTTAAGTACATAACTAATATTATTCACTTAACAATCACATTTGGCAATCACATATCATTTAATCTATATCTAAAACAATAGATTTCAATATGTATCATATTTATGGTCAAACATAGCAAGAAAACTAAATAGGCTTTACTAGCCACACTTAGTTCTATTATAACATAACTCCACTTACTTATATGCACATTCGCACAAGCAAACTTCATTTCAATTTTGCCACTCTTGAACTTATCCATAACATCCTAAGTTCATTTAATAGCTAGGCAACAATTATACAAATCAACAAGCATTTAACAACAATGTACTTAACCAATCCTTCAAGCATACATTCGCAATATATATATATGTTAATGACGAAAACACTTAGGCCAATTCTAAAACTTCCACAAATCTTCATGCTTACATGCCATAACCGTATGGTTCTTATCACACTTGGACCACAAAATGCATAAATTTCCCAAATTCTAATTACTATCATAAGCTCAATTTAGCACTCATTTAGCACTTCAACATAGCCGATTGTCATTAAGCAATTAAGCCACAACTATTCAATTTTTACCAAGCTCAACTCATCTATAATCAACCTTCAATACACTAAAGCATCAAAAACAACATCAAAAAAAATACAAACATCCATGACCAAATGTCATCTTCATAAATTTATAAAAACATTTGCCATGAGCTAGCTTCTATACTTGATGACCACTCCAAATATACAAAGATTTTCAATGAAAGAGCATTAACATACCTTAATCCTCTTAAAGGTGACCAAATGCCTTAACTTCAATTTCTCCCTTTTTCTCTTTAGGTACGGCAATGGAGAAGAGAAAGATGAACCAACTTTGTTTTTATCACCCATTTCTTTTAATATAAGTCCATACTTCATATTATTTATTCATTTAACATTTAATTTATTAATATAAAAGGCATAAAATGGCAATCATCCACTAGCCTTGCCGTCCACTAACTTGAGGGAGGGATATTTGACATGCAAGTCCTCATACTTTAAACCATACAATATTTGGCCACTACAAATCAACCTATCACATTTTCAAGTTTCTCACATAAGTCATTTTTAATAATTTCACATTCAAATGACAAAATTAAAACACGATACTTTCACACATGAAACTTTACATATAATAAACATAGAAAAGAAAATTTATATACTTTTGTGACTCGATTTTGTGGTCCCGAAACCACTTTTCGACCAGGGTCAAGTTAGGGGTGTCACATGAAAAATGGGTTTGAGTAAAAAAAAATTAGATTCATTTAAAATATGAGACGGGCTCGAGCTTTGAATATTGGAGCTTGAATCTGGCCCGACCTACTCATTTTTAAGTGTACAATATGTTGTTTTTCATTATATATATTATTTTTATTTGTTTCATATGAAAATTAAATATATCATACTATAATGTAAATATAAAAAGGAAATGATGAATATTTTATGTTTAGAGATTTAATAATTTAAAAAACAGTATATAATGGTAGTGAAAGATATTTTTTTTCTGAAAGTATCACTAGTACATAGATAATACAATAGAATTACAAATATATCTTCGACCAACTATAATATAGACAGCTATTTAGGTCAACTCGACTAGTTCCAGTAGCTAAAGCTAATGTCACTACGGATGTTTACTTATGTCAAGTGAAGTAGGTGGAATTAGAATTGTTGGGTTTAGAAAATGAGATTATTATTATTGCAATACTAAACAAAATATGATGATGATTGAAGCCAAAG
Organism: Gossypium arboreum; assembly: GCF_025698485.1. Taxonomy (NCBI): domain Eukaryota; kingdom Viridiplantae; phylum Streptophyta; class Magnoliopsida; order Malvales; family Malvaceae; genus Gossypium; species Gossypium arboreum. The sequence continues at coordinate 2,056,133 of NC_069073.1, read as the reverse complement.
ATGTGTTGGGAAAACCTTCTTTCCCTCTTTGTGTAATTGAAATGGGCAATAATAGGTAAAAATTAAAGACAACAAGAACACACAAAATTTGTTGACATTAAAAACCCAAATGGGAAAAACCGCAAGAATCTAGTCCTGTGCAAACTTGCCTTCTACTATTATATGAGTAAGATTACATTTAATATCTCATCTAGTTAGGATGGTTTACAATTATCACACAATGGTGGCTCTCTCTCTATTTTTCTCTATTGGTGTAACTCACTTGTGATTGTGCTTGATGCTTTTCCCAACCTAAGCTTTCCCAAAGCCTCATATTTACAGTAGAGAAATAAGGTTCCCCAAAAACGTAATTCATAACTTTTAGACAAATCCACCATAAATGGATGAACTTTGGAAATGAAAATTTGAGTTAATAACATACATGAATGTGGATGATTCATCCCCCAAACATGTGATACACCTCCTTTGTAATAAGGTTCATCTCCCTAATTCCCAATTAAGGAGGGATGCACCCAACAAATCTCCCCATTCCTAACTTAATTGGGGGGAACAAGCAAACCGGATCCTTGACAATATTCTTCGAACTTTTTGGTCGGAATCACATTTGTCATTATATCAGACTAGATATGACTAGTGTGAACTTTATTTAGTTCAAGCAATTTTTCTTCTAATACATCTCATATCAAATATAATGAACATCAATGTGTTTTGTCCGAGAGTGATAGACTGAATTTGTAGCTAAATGAATAGCACTTTGATTATCACATTTGAGAACATACTATTCCTGCTTGTAGCCCAATTCTAGTAGAAAATTTTTCATCCATAACATCTCTTACACTCTTCAGTTGCTGCAATGTATTCTGATTCAGTGGTTGATAATGCCACGCATTTTTGGAGCTTTGACTGCCAAGAGACAACTCCCCCTGAAAAAATAGTCACATACCCTGATGTTGATTTTCTTGAGTAAACATCTCCAACATATCTGCATCCATGTACCCTCTAAGTTCTGGCTTCCCCCTTTTACCAAGCAAAAACATCTCTTTGATGTGGCACGGAGATACCAAAAAATCCATTTCACAACCTCCTAGTGGACTTTACCTGGATTAGAGAGGGATCGACTCACCATTCCAACAACATGGGTAATGTCGAGTCTAGTACAGATCATGACATGCATAAGGCTCTCAACTGTGGATGGATATGAGACTTTTCCATTTCTTCTTTCTCTTTCTCACTTGTGGGACTTTTCTTTCTGCTCAACTTGAAATGTCCAACAAGTAAAACACTAATTGGCTTGGACTTGTACATGTTGAATCTTTGAAGAACTTAATTAATGTATTGTTCTTGAAATAGCAATAATAACTTATTGGAACGATTTCTAATTATTTTAATTCCAATGATTTGTTTTGTTGGGCCCAAATCCTTCATGGCAATGGAATTTCTTAAGACCTTCTTAAGAGCTGCAATTTTCTTCTTATCTTGCCCAACAATTAACATATCACCAACATAAAGCAATACTATGATAAAAGTTCCACTATCAAATACTATGATAAAATTTCCACTATCATAACTTCTCACAAAGACACAATGACTAGTATGAGTCTTCTTAAACTGATGCCGAGTCATAAAAGAATCAAACTTATTGTACCATTTTTATAGTGTTTGTTTAAGACCATAAAGGCTCTTTTTGAGTTGGCACACTAAGTTTTCTTTTCCTGGCACTATAAACCTCTCAGGTTATTCCATATAAATCTACTATTCTAAATCACCATGGAGAAATGTCGTTTTTACATCAATTTGTTCAGTGTTTAAGTCTAGACTAGTAGCTAGACCAAGTATAACTCGAATAGATAACATCTTGACCACAAGTGAAATTTTTTTTTCAAAACCAATTTCATTTTTTTTATTGCAGCCTTTGACGATAATTCTAGCATCGTACTTGGTATTCTTGTTGTTCTCTCCAGTTTTGAGTTTGTATACCTAATTGTTTTTCAAAACACATCTTCCTATGGGTAACTTCATAAGATCATAAGTCTGATTATCATGCAAAGATTGTATTTCTTCTTGTATGGCTTTTAACAATTCATCTTTATGATCATCATACATTGCTTCATCAAAACTTTGAGGCTCTCCCTCATTGACGACTTTCATATACTCACTTGAAGGATATTTATCCGATGGTCTACTTTCGTACATCAATCTCCTCATTTTAGTTGAGGTGTAACTTCTGGTTCACTTATCTCAATAGATTGATCTTCATTTATTTTTATTGATGACTCCTCTACTGATGACTAATCATTTTCATTCTGGTTTTCAACATCTCTGTCTTCAGTAGTTTCGTGTCTTACCATTGTTAGTGGATCATGAATAATAAGAGTATTGACCTTAAACACAGGGCTCCCCGGTTGCATAGTGTCTTCCATGGTTTGGTCTTCGAAAAATACAACATATTGGCTTTTAACAATCTTGTAACACCCTATACTCAGTTCGGTCGTCGAACCCGAGCTATAAAACACCACATTAGCCACCAAAGTGACTCTCTATCAACACCCAACCTACCCAACCTATCCTCTAACACACCAATAGTTTATACATAAAAGATGCTTAAGTTATCAAAGTGTAGCGGAATATCATATAAGTACTTTTATAAAAAAAATTTAAGACTAGCTCACACACAAAATACGATGGTTTACAACTCTCACATAATAGTGGTTCTCCCTCTTTTTTTCTCTCTTGATGTAACTCACTTGTGATTGTTCTTGATACTTCTTCCAACCTAAGCATTCCCAAAGCCTCATATTTGTAGTAGAGCAATGGGGTTTCTAAAAACTGAAATTCATAGCATCTAGAAAATCTACCATAAATGGATAAAATTTGGAAATGTAAATTTGAGTTAATAACTTACATGAATGTAGATGATTTATCCCTCAAATATGTGATACACCTCTCTTGCAATAAGGTTCATATCTTTAATTTCCAATTAAGTAGGGATGTACCCAACAAGATGGTTAAAGTTTACTTAACATTTCAAGGTTGAAGCAAGTAAAGATCTAATGTTTTTTTAAACAATTCAAGTGGATCAAGAAAATCGAATGATAAAGTTCTTTTAGAGACATGGAAAAACAAGAATTATGATTTATTCAGATATGTTGTAGTTTTTTACACAACTTATAATACCAATAGATGAGATATGTTATGGTTTTTGTGGGGATTAATCATCATCGACAAACTATAATGTTTGGGTGGCCTTTTTTGTTAGATGAGACTATTGCTTCCTTTTCATGGTTGTTCAATTATTTCTTGTAATTAAAGGGTAATCAACCACCAAAAACTATAATTATTGATCAGGATCATGCAATTAACAAAGAAACCAAATAAGTCTTTCTTGGTTCATGCTACATCTTATGTTTATGGCATATTTCTAGGAATGCTCCTTTACATCTTCATAGTCATGATGAAAAATTTGATTTTCATGCTTTGTTTCATAAGTTCATGCAAGGTTGTGAATTAGAACCAAAATTTTAGAAAACTTGGAGAAAATGATAAATGATCGTAATCTTCAAGATCATACATGGTTGAAAGGTTTCTACAAATGTTGTGAAAAATAGAGAACTAATTTTACCATTAATATATTTTCTTCTCAAAGGTTGAGGTTACAAATAATGTTTTGCATGGTATTTATAAATCCACTACTTCTACCAAATTTATTTTTGAATTTGATAATTTAGTGGCAAGATATCGTCCTTCCGAAGTTGAAAAGAATTTTCGATGAAAAATTGCTCAATCACATATGAAATTAAAATTGTGGTAATTTGACTCATGCATCGAATATTTATACTCATGAAATATGCAAATGCTTTAAGAAAGAATTCCTTGCTAGTATTCCATTAATATGAAGAGAAGTTGCACAAAATGGTACAACTTATACTTTTGAAGTGATGATAGAAGAAAATAGTTCAAGAGTTTAAACATTCTAATTTAAAACAACTACTACGGAGATTTATTGTACTTGCAAGAAGTTCGATTTTTGTAGCTCTCTTTGCTCTCATGCTTTACATATTCTTAGTGTTAAAAATGGTAAGAAAATTTTTGAGCAGTATATCTTTCTGAGATGGGCTAGAGATGCTAAGAAAAACATGCATGAAGGTAATGTTGTTGAGTTTTCACAATAGTATAGTATAAAGGTTGAAGTTGTATTCCATAATTGCATGATTCAATTTGCTTATAACTTGATTATAAAAAGTCAAGAAAATGAAAAAAACAAGACAACTTTGTCAGAAGATTTTATATGAAAGAGACATAGAAGTTGATAAAGATTTGAGAAAGTTATACGTCTCCAAGAATCATGAGCTCAAGGAAAATGAGACAAATGCAAGAGCAGTCATTTGATCTAGTAAGTCATCAACGTAATCAAGAACTTACTGCTATATGTTTTTATTACATAAATGATAATTATTATTTTTGTTTAATTTATAAAATGTAAGGAGGTCAATATTGAATAAATATCAGCCAATGTTGTAAAAAAGGGTGAAAATAAAAGTTCCCCAATCTTAGGTCAACCATGCATTAGGTTAAAAGGGGTCTCCAATGTTAGACTTAAAGGTCATCTTGAGAAAAGAAAGCCAAAAGCATCCCAATTGTTGAAGCTTAGTAAGTAAGTTTACTGTAAAGTTACACTTTAAATCTTTAGATGTACTCGTTGGCTCTACTCCAAGTTAAGAAATTTTTGTAGGTGTAAAAATTAGTTATTTATCATATACTAGAAACATTTTTAATTCTTGCCAAGAAGTGGTAAGAATGCCTCAAATCCTAAGTTTAATCTTGAATTTTTATAAATTTTTTATCTAATAATAATCTTGCAATCGGTTAAATGATCTTTATCGATTTTTCATCGAATCTTTCGATACTCTTGACGAATCTTGAAAATAATTATTAATTCTTGTATAAATGATGTTTGAAGGACTCGATTTAGGTAGCCCAGACTAGATTTAAGCACAAGGAACAATGTTTGAGATCTCGGAGTCAAGTGTATATTCTTTTACAAGCGAATCAAGGAAAATTGAGCCTAGAATAGGGCTACATGGCCAGCTATATAGGCGTGTGGGCCACTCGTGTAGACCACATGACCTCTTACACGACCATGTTCCCTTAAAACCCTAGGTTTTTCGATTCTCACATGACTTTAGTCTGTTAAACGGCCTAGCCACATGGTCGTGTACCCCTCCAAACAGTCTAGAGCTTTCCAAACGGCCGTGTGTCCCCTATTTTTCAAATTTTACAGTTTTCCTCTACTTTTAAGATTTTACAGTTTTATCCCATATTTTACAAATTTTATAGTTTTACCTAGAATTTTATGATTTGTTTAGATTAGTCCATGATTGTTTCACGACCTGTTTTTAGTGTTAAATTTATTCAATTAATCCATTATCTAAATGACTGAAATAATATTATACTTATATATATTTTTATGAATTGTGAATAAATATGTTTAATGTATCGTATTTGTGATTGTTCGTATAACATACTTTATGATACAGCTAAATTGGATCCTTTGGAAAACATATGTGTTAGGCTACCGTATCGATTTGTTTAGATTAGTCCATGATTGTTTCACGACCTATTTTTAGTGTTAAATTTATTCAATTAATCCATTATCTAAGTGACTGAAATAATATTATACTTATATATATTTGTATGAATTGTGAATAAATATGTTTAATGTATCGTATTTGTGATTGTTCGTATAACATACTTTATGATATCGCTAAATTAGATCCTTTAGAAAGCATAATTATTGCTGCCATATTTTATCTGTTATAAGTATGTTATCCGTTTCCATTTTAATATGTTTTAAGCATGCTTTATGTTACTGTTAAACTGAACACTTAATAAGCATGACTTTTTCTACTGAATTGATCTGTTATAAGCATATTATTTTCTACCGTAATTTTCTATTAAAAGCATAATTAAATGTTACCATAGTGATCTGTTTGAGCTTGCCATATTGCATTGCATGGGGTGGGATGATTTGAACGGAGGAAGTAGTTGGCAGTTCATCTACTTGAGTAGTGGTTTATCCACAACGTATTCTAGTCGGTAGTCATCTACTCGACCAGTGGTTTATTCACAATGTATTTGCATCTTTTATCTGCAAAAATGGACGGTTCATCCACAAATATTCTAGTTGGCAGCCATCTGCTCGACTAGTGGTTTATCTACAACGTATTAATAGCTTTTATCTTCATAGACGAATGGTGTATCCACCAATATATTTATCATTAGCAGTTTATCTACAATGATATGTGGTTTATCCACAATATGGTGTGAAGGTAGAGGAGTTCTGGGAAACTCTTAACTATGGTGTGTAGAGTGGTAGGACCTTTCTACTGTTAAACCGAACTTGCATTGCATTCATAAGTAATTACATAACTATGAACATTGAAATATTATGTTGATTAGTTGTTCTAAATTAGTGGTATTTTGTATTGCTATTAATTGGGATTTATTCTATGAGTTGATATTCTGCATGACTTGTCTACTGTTTGCACTGGTTCCCGTGACGAAACTCACATTGAGCTTTATAGCTCACTCCCCTTTTTATTTCCATCTTTACAGATAACTCGCCAGGCTAGGATGCGGTCGCAGCATACAAAGGGCTCAGATACGTTTTATTTTTTTGAAAGTATTATTAGGCTTATTTTATAATTTATGTTATTTCGGAACCATACTGTTTTACTTATTTTGTGGCATGGGACTCACATTTAGGGTTTATTTAGCATGCATGACATTTAACTTAATTTAAGATATGCAATTTAATTATCTATGCATGAAATATAATTTTCATCAAAACTAAGTTAAAAATCACTTTTCCGTTGCTAAGTTTATAAATAAATTTTGAAAGAATAAATAAATTAACTAATTTTAAAAATAATAACCGTTACAAGAAAAATGTTACAATTAATTGGTTTTTTTTGTTAACTCGGGTGTTTTTTTATGAAAACTTGTCAAGTTTTCTTTTAAAATAAACAAATGTTTTAAAATGATTGTAGCGACGTAAAATTTTTAGTTTCGCTTGGTTGCTAATTGTGGCGATTTATTAAACATTTGAAAACCAACTTTCGATTTTATTAACAAAGGGAGTCGCCACCGATCCTTTTTATAGGTGTGATCGGTCACCTAATAAAATTATTTTTAAAATAAAAAGAAGGCCAAATTTAGGTTTACGTGAAAGTCCAGAGAAAAATTGGGGTTCGGGAGTCGGTTACGCGCGAGGAAGGTATTAGCACCCTCGCGACGCCCAAAATTGGTATCTCATAAACATGTGTTGACTTGATTTTCAAAAATACGAGTTCAATATAAGATTTAATCGTGATCCAATTGAAAAGGCGAGAACTTTCATTTTTTGATTTTTGAGAAGGATATACCGATTTAACACGAGCCGACAAATTCCATCCAACATAGCGATGAGATTCGATGACTTAATATTAAATCGGTACATTGCCTTGATTATTGAGATTAATTAGAAAACAAGAACACAATTTTTGTTGTAATGCAAGGCAAAGCTGATATGGAATAAAATGAATAACTGACATAACCAGAAATATATTGAAGCAAAATAATAATCGCGGCAATAATCTCAAAAAAACAATAATCATGCATGCTATATTAAAAATAATAATAGTATTAAACTAAAACATTATAAATATATATATGTATATATGAACATATATTAGCAGTGATAATAATAGTAATAATAAAAAGATGTGTATATATATATACCAACTAATACATAATTAAAAAATAAGTGAAAATAATAGTTATAATAATGAATGTAATAATATACGAAAATAATACTATATGTAAAATGTATATACAAGAATAATGAAATATGTGTCAATAAGATCGTATAAAAATATATAACTAAAATATTAAAGTATATACATAATATGTATAAAAACGTAGTATGGTGTTGGAAATATATACATGGGATAATATGGAAATATGTACATAGTATAATGTTAAGAATACATACTGATATAGAGTTAAAATATATATATACATAAGACAATATACGAGATCAAATGTAATACAAGATTCAAATATGCACGCACACAAAAATACAATACTAAAAAATACATATATGTAATATAAAAAAATGCATAATATAATGTTTAAATATTTACATAAACCTATACACACAAAAAAAACTACTAATAATGATACTACATAAGTATATACATAAATATACTAAATTTATATACTTATTATAGATATATACATAAATGATGAAACATATACTGATATTCGCATAGTAAGGATAAAATATATACGTAAGATAATATGAAAAAAGAGAACATATATGCACATATATATATACATATTATGGTATTTAACAACATATACATGAAACAAGAAAAGAAATATATTAACAAATAATATAAAGATATATATATATATATATATATAAAATAACATAGAAATATATGAATAGTACAATATTTACAAATATATGAAAATAATATAATGAGATATACGGAAATAGTACTATATACACATAAATATATACACATGTATAGTGAAATATATACATACTAATATTGATAACAAATATAGTAGGAATAAAATAATAAAATAATATATACTGATGTGTATAAAACGTATATACATATAATAGCATGTACATAACATAATACAAAATATATACACGAGAGGTTATAAGAAAATATAACTAATAATATTGAAAATACACATACATACATATATATATATAATATAAATTTTATATGTAATACACTATATGCGTATATTACAAACACATACATATATAATATTATACATTAAGACATATGATAAATACATTTAATATAACAAATATAAATATTGTAACTAATAAATAACAGAAAATGAAAACAAATAAATTAGAAATAAAGCAGTAAATTAACCAAAGAGGCTAAATTGAACTTAAAACAACATTTTGGGGAAAAATTCGAAATAAATAGCAGGAAAGGACCAAAGTGTCACGCGCACATAACTTGGGAGGACTAAAACAGAAAATATTCCCTTTCACCAAAATGCTGCGCAGTACGGAGGGACTAAATCGAACAGCATGCAAAATTATGGGGCCAAATCGAAAATGAGAAAACTTGATTGTAAAACCACAGAAAAGCGGAAGGCTAAAAGCGCAATTAGCCCTTCCGCTATAAAAAACACGCGGATCCTGTTGGAGCGGGTCGGTCGACCGACCGGCCTAAAACGGCTGCTTTTAATTTTAAAGGGGGACCAAAACGGTGCGCTATACTGCTTTAATTTTAGGGGGGACCAAACGGTGCGTTTTGGTCCCTATAAAAGCCAAATTTTTTTAAAAAAATTCATTTGTAACAGCTGAAGAAGAAAAAAAGAAAAAAGAAGAGAGAAGGGAGAAAAGAGAGAGGGGAGAAAGGAGAGAGGGATTCCGGCCAGGGGGTCACCAGCCGATCGTCGGCCGTCGTCCGTCGCCGGCGCCCGAAAAGGTAAAATTTTCTCTTTTTTTTTTTGCTTTTTATTTACGCTTTTAAAATTGTTATGTTTATTTATACTTTTGTATTTACAAATGTACAAGGAGTAAATTCGAGAGTAAAAAAAGAGATAAAAATAAAAATATTCACCTTAAGGTTTTGATGTTGGTATTTGGTTGCTGGCTCAATCTTATTTTCTGTATTCCCTCTTATATATTTCCGATCGGTTTGTGCTTGTATTGTTTCTGTTCTTTCTTTTGAATATTCGAAAAAAAATCCTCGTTACATTCGTTTTTTAGTATTAAGCCCCCCTATTACATTGATTCTCTTTCGGCTTTATAGCCGATTACATGTGATTTCCACTGCTCTCTGCTTGTTTTGCTTTTGCTTTGCATGTTTCTCCGTTCTTTTCCTGTCTTCTTTTGTTTATTTGCAGGTGTGGAGGTGCAAGTGATGGGAGTGTCAAATAGTATGGGCAGTGCCTGGTCTCGGGCAGAGGAGGAAGTGGTTTGGCACTGCGCGTGAAATGAGTGGTCGCAAGACATGGTATCATGCCTGTAAACCCTAGGTTTCGGCTTTCCAAATTTTTTTAGGGTCTTGGGCCTACCGGGCTTCACAGTTTTGGGCTGGTGTTGGGTTTTAAGTATTTTGGGCCTATATTGGGCTGTTGTAATAGATTTGTAATGGTTTATTTATTTATTGGGTTTTGGGCTGTTGGGGTTATTGGGGTGAAGGGTTGAGGTTTAAGAGTGGGCAAAATTGGGCTATAACAATGATTATTTCATAAACTCCAATCGTATTAGGTCATCTTGGTGGCCGATATAATCTCCCAAATTTGAATCTAAATCCAACATCTAGACTGGGTCGAAAAGGTTACAAAACTTAATAAATTTATGATATTTGAAATAAAAAAAATAACACAAGCATGAAAATTACATTTCGAAATACGTTAATTTATTTTTATAATCTATAAAGAATAGCTGATATAGCTAAAAATCAGCTCAATTCAATGTTGAATTAAATTTTTATAGATAGTTAAAATAGATTTACATTAATAAATTTGAACTCTGTGATTGGAACAATGTCTTAACCAGTCTCTTACGCTTTTGACCTTTCTCTTTATTATATAATATATATATAAATAAATAGAAATTTATTAAAAAATTAAAAATCAAGTCTAAGCACATTTTTATTGGCATAATGACTTATTTAGTTCTCTAACTTTAAAAAAATATTTTAGTCATCTATTTAATTGGCTAGAATTTGAGGATAGTCATTGTATTTATCAAATTGTGTGAATTTAGTCTCTCTATTTTTATTTTCTCAAAATTAGTCTCTCTACTTTTCGATTTGATCATTTTAGTCCCTCCGTTAGCAATTAATTAATTTTAAAAATAAAATAATTTTAAATTATTATTTTTACAATTTTTAAACTTTTTAACAAAATAATTTTAATATTTTTTTATTTTTAATAATTTATATATTTCTAATTTTAAAATTTTAAAATTAATTAATTGCTAACGTGACTTTCACATGATAATCCACATGAATGGCCATGTTAACAAAGTTAATAGATGTTATTTTTTCCATTTATTTTAGGGTGATTTGATAAACAATACAAATTTAAGAGTTAAAAGAGACAAAATTAAATGAAAAACTAAAATAATTTTTTATAGAATTGAAAAGACAAATAAATCATTATGTTTTCTTTTCCTTTCTAGACTCAATTTTAGGCTAACTTTGCTCAATTTGAAAATCTGAATTCACTATTCAATTAATATTAAATAATTAACTTTTTTAATGATTAAATTTAAATAAAATTTAATTAATAAATAATTATTCCAATCTGTTTAACTTGAAATACAAAATAATTAATCTTAAGTTGACCCAAACGAATGAACCCTTAAATAAATCTACTGGACGGCATCCAAATTAACATGGGTTATATAAATTTGTCATCCTCATGAGTCATGGCCTAGAAGAAGGATTGGAAAAGTCAAGTTCAATATTGTAAAGAGTAGTAGGTTACCTAATATTCAAAACCCAACCCATTTAAAATGGGTCTCTTTAATTATTTTAAAATTCATTTTAATTCAGCTTGATTGAATCTTTAATTCGATTAATATGAATATTGTTATTAATACAAGAGGATATAAGTTCGACTGCGTTGAAGTGTATTATCCTCCTATTTATGAGTTGGGAAGAGACTTATATGTCTAATTCTAGGTATTATCTACAAAAAAATATATATAATTAAAATATATAATGAGATTATTCAAAAAAATTATCTTAGATTTTATAATTGGTTAAAATATATCAAAAGTTTATGTATTCTTTGAAGATTTAGAATTTAGCTTGTGTATTTTTATATTTAAGAATTTAATCTTTTATTTTTTATATTTTAAAATTTAGGCTCAACTGTTAATATTGTTAAATTCAAATTCATTATAATGTCAATTTTTAATTATAAAATTATTAAATAAATATATTTTTATTTCAAAATATTATATTAACAAACTTAATAAAAATAAATTTAACAATATTAACTGTTAAACTTAAATTTTAAAAATATGGAGAATAAATTAAGAAACCAAAGTCCTCAGAGAAGTATGTATAATTCCAGGCATGGCACGTGAAAATTTTGGAATTTTGTGTCAAGATTTAACTATTTTCTTGTGGTTGTTGATAAACATGTAAATTGTAAAGCAACAGGTCAGCTCTATTTTGTCTACAGGCTTCTTAGATTTTACTATAAAGAAATAGACGTGTTTCACTAAAATATATGTGTGGGAACTGCCCACCACTAGTTAAATGATAATTTTTGGGTAGATTTAAAATTTATGTGTACAATTTTTTCCTTTATTATTACAATGTAAATATTTATATATATTAAAAATATTCTTGTGAAATTTAATTAATTAATAAATTTATGAAAATTATTACTTTTATGGGATTATACGTTGAAGATATTTTCTATATTCATAAATTCTTTTCTTTTTAAACACATCTTTTTAGTTTTAGATATTACAACTATATTAGAATTTTACTAACGTTGCCATAATAATTTTTACGACATATCCTTAGTTAAGTGAGATGTCCGATTAACTTGTTTTACCTATAAAATAGAGTTCTTTTTGCCAATTCATATTTCACAATCGTTGCTGCTCCATTGTTGACTTGTTTACTTGCTTTATCATTTTTCATAGAAACTTTAAATCTAAGTATCTTTCTCTTTCTTTTGTTTGATTTTCGTATACTAGTCCATGATAGAGTTGTTTGCTGAGATTGTGGGTTCTCTTAGTCGGGTTTACTTTCTTGTTTTGCATTTATAACTATAAAATTGATTCGCCTATATCGAGTAATAAAGTTTGAATGTACCACAACTGAGGAGGAGATGCTTTGTGCTCTACATTTGAGGGGCGTTCAATTTTCTGTTCACCAAGGAACTCATCATATTATTGAATTCTAAGTAGTGTGAACAATGACTGGTGACCTTTGAGACCCATGGATCAACTAGCCCCAATAATAATGGGTAGATTAGTTGAGCCCAAATATTTTTTTGAAGAAGCATAGGGTGAAGTCTCTTGCTACTATCATAATAGATCCCTTGGGTGGATTTGCTAGAACGAGTGAGGGTATGGAGTTAGATGCACCTTATTACGACGTTCCTGTTACATATCCTATTAGCGAGGTGGCGAAAATTATTTGTCTTAAAATAAAATGAGTCACAATGAAAATTTATTAAAGTCAAACAATAATATTAAAATAATAACAAGTGACCAAAATAAAAACGGTTTATCATTTTCCTCAATGATAAGACATTGATGTCCAAGATTCCTATAAGTGCTTTGACCAAGGAAAAGTACATATATTCACAGGCATAAAGCAACGTGTAACTAGAAAACTTAGCAAAAGTTTATTGCCAATCTAAATTAATCAAAGCCATCAATGTAAAAGGAATCAGTACTGTTTTGAAATATTAGAAAGATTTCATTATCTTAATTTCTCTGTCTACAATCTAAATTAATCTCACTGTGTATAGTAAATATTATAGATTTAGGAAAGCTGTTTCAGCCTAACATTAAAGAATACTTGAATGATTCAATAGCATACACCAGCTCTGATCCTTTCTCCATTTCTTTTTCCTTTTGACAAAATGAAAGCTGGTAATAGAAAAATAATTTATTTCTATTAAGATTTGTATATTTTTCTGAATTCTGATCATTATCTATTCTTTTTTGGCATAATGTTTAGAATTATCTATAGTTCCTTTTCAACCCATAAATTGGAGGATAATGCGCTTCAGTGCACTTGAACCCATATCCTCCTATATTGGTAACAATGCTCATAACAGTCAAGTTAAAACCCAATTAGTAAGTTTTGCATCTTAAACTTGATAAAATGCTACAACTAATTAAAGTGATTATATCGTTTCTCTAAATTAAAGGTGTGGTTTGATTTTGTTTCTAATTTATTTACTTAAACCACAATAAACGCTCATGAATACTATTAATTATTACTACTATTTAGGGACAAAAATTTAAGGTTTCAAAATTAAAGGAAATCGATTCAACTAATCCATATCAAATCATCTAATCCCTCTAATCGAAATGATGCTAGAACCAATTTCTGATCCTATTGATTTGAACACTTAATCTAATCCGATTTAAACAAAATTGAAAAATTATGAATTCCAATCCTTTAATGCTATGGGTTTACTCATATATTCTAATTAACAAATGATTTCAAATTTCAAATTCAACACCAAATATAAAAATGATTTCTTTTGACAAAATATAAAAGGTAGTAAAGCTATTAGAATTTTTAAGTTTAAATACATTATTTAATTCTGGTTTGGGACATAGTTGAATCTGAACTCTCAAATTAGTTCATATATAACTCTATAAAATTCAATTTTTGAATTTTATATTATTATTGGATAAACTTTAAAGAGATGTGTACAATTTAGTCAATGGTAGACTTTAAGATGGCCCAATGATTATATTGATTTACATAATTCATTGTATATGATGTAATTTTGGTGTATATAACGAAAGTGATCCACTGGTTATAATCAAGAACTTAAGAGCTAAGCCATGCAAATGTAGATTTTCTTTCCAAGTAATAATCATGAAGATGAAATTCCACATTACCCATGAATTGGCAGACATTCTGGTAAACCAACTTTTCCTTTTTGATAAAATTGTAAACCAAAACTTTTGACATCTTTGACAATTGGCACCGACACTAATTAAAGAGAAAAATGATAACAACTCAAGGCTTTAATATAACCAGGCTTTTACTTAGCCTTAATTTAGATAAACAAAATTAAATCTCGATTGAATTTTAATTTGATTAGTACGGGCATTATTGTTAATGTAGAAAGATGTTGGTTCAAGTGCGTTGAAGCGTCTTATTTTTCTATTTATGGGTTGAAGAAAGATTATAAATAATTGTAAGCATTGTGTCAAAAAATATGAATTAATTTGTATAATCATTTTTATTGTGCTTATTTATTATAATTGTTATTTTTATTCATGCGTGTAATTCATGAAAAAAATAGAAAATAAAAGAAATATTTTAAATACAATAAATAATTTTGAGTGTTTTTATTTTAGTCAAAAATAAATTTTACAATTTTGTTTTAGTCACTGAAAAAATAGTTTTATAAATCTTAATCTAGATAAAAATTAAGAATTAAAGTAAAAAAACAATAGATATTAAAATAATATATTAAAAATTTGTCAAATTGGGTTCAATGACTCTGTAGGTCCAACCTGTACAGGTAGAATCTGGGACAATTTTTTTTTTTTTTTTGAATTGGACTGGAAAAAAATATTCTTTTATTCAATTTTAATTATAAAACTAATATAAAAGTATTTTTCTTATTATTTTATTATATCTATATTATTATTTAAGCACTTGATTGAGTAGGTACCACGAATCAATTTGGAACTAATTCGTGAGAAAATTATGAAAATATTCTTTCGTAATTAAAATAAGTTATATTATTCGAGTTACTTTAGTTTTTTATTTAAAATAATAAAAATGTGCATATGTAGAAATTTTAACCCGCACTCAATTGCATTGATAAAATTTTAAATTTACCACTCAACCAAATATTTATTTTAATTTTTTATATATTTTAATTTTATTATGCATTTTATTACCTCCAATTGTATATATTAATAATATTATTGATTGAGATGATGTTACAAATTAACTCGACACCAACTTAGAATTAGTGAAAACACTGACAACATCATGATATACGAGTGTATTTATTAAATATTCTCAATCTGATGCATTCATGTGTTTAAATTTCGTTTTACTTACAATTTAATTTATTTTTATTTTAATATTGTACATATTTCATGTGTTATTATTAATTAGTTTCAAATCATACATTTCATTATCTATTGTATGTTATTTTTAATATTGTATGTTATTATAATGTGATTGATTGGTGTCACTCATTAGACTGGTCATAACCCAATTGTAAATCTGTAAAAGAAATTCACTACTCGTACAAAGAAAAGATTTATTTTGGGGATAATTATACTTTTTTATATTTTGATAAATCAATCAATGGGTATTTCTATATTTTTATTTTAATAAAAAAAGTACATACACATAACGAGAATAATGAGATTTGAACCAAAATCATCGCAATTTTCAATATTATCTCAACTTTACCATTTCAACCCAGATACATTTGATTTTTATATCAATATTTTTATAAACTTGTTACATAAACTTTTGTACCATAATCTAATTATATATTAATAGTGGATCCTAACACAGTCATTTTACAAAGCAACAAATATTTTTTTTATATTTTTGTGAATCAAGAATAATACATAAGATTTCTTAGGTTATGGACCTGAAACTATTAATATGAAACATTTAAGCTTAAGACATTATCATCTTCACAATTTCTATTTCAGGTAAATCATAAAATGTGCTGAAATATTTTGATTTAAGCAAAAAATTGGAAAAAATTTTCAAACTTTGGATTTAGTTTGCTTGTTGTTGAAGAGAAGTTGCGGTCATTAATCACAAGTGTGGACCAAATCATAAAAGATTTATCGTAATTGAAGTGATCTGAATTGGGAAGCCTAGAAATTTAGCTACCGGTAACACTGTCCCCTCATTAACGAATAGATGTAAAACACATAACCAATTCGTTAGTGAGTGTCAAACAAATACGCGTCTTCATCTTTACTTTTTCTTATCATATTAATATGAACACAAATTAAACAGAATATCCTACTTGAGAACGTAAAAGTAAAAATGCCATGCAGATTTGAAGAGTCTACGTGTTAGGTAACCTGTCGAGAATGGTAGCTTTGATTAGGGTGGAGAAATATGTGTATATAAAGGCATGAGTTTGGCACAGTTAGTTTCCAAGCCAAAGACATTTTCAGTTGTTGCATGTATATGTTGGGTAATACTAAAATGGGTTCAGCTTCTAGTTTTTCCAAGTTTTGTTTGACATTGCTTCTCCTTGTGGTTGTATTGGGGAGCACCAATGCTCAACTTTCAACCAATTTTTACTCAAAATCATGCCCCAAGTTGCTGTCAACTGTGAAATCTACTGTCACCTCTGCTATTAACAAAGAGGCCCGAATGGGTGCTTCTCTGCTTCGATTGTTCTTCCACGACTGCTTTGTCAATGTAATTCTTCTTCTTCTTCTTCTTCTAAATGATGCGTAGGATGGTAAAGTTAGAATTTTCTAATGAATTTCAAACTCATCCTCTGCATTTTACTAGTAATAATGATTTAGGAAAATGGCCTCTTTATTTGACTTCTGTCGAAAAGGACATCAACCAAAAACAAAAAGAAAAGAAACCGACAAAGTTGACCATATTATGATGCCTTATGATGCCTTATGATGCCTAACTTAGTGACTTTAACTTTGTTCTATTTCATGGTAACTACTAAGTATGTGCCTTGATTTATCATGTTGTTAATAAGAGTTTCATGATAGGGTTGTGACGGATCAGTGCTACTCGACGACACATCTTCCTTCACCGGAGAGAAAAATGCTATCCCGAATCGGAACTCGGCTCGCGGATTCGATGTTGTTGATAACATCAAGTCAGCTGTTGAGAATGTTTGCCCTGGTGTAGTTTCTTGTGCTGATATCTTGGCCATTACTGCTAGAGACTCTGTTGAAATTGTAAGTCCTAAACATATATACATGCATGCATATATGCGCATATTTAAGCAACTTGGTGAGATTTTCAAATAAGCAAGTAATTGAAAGAATACCTTTATTTTTTTTTTTAATTTTTAGTTATTATTTATTTGTAGTTGGGAGGTCCCAAATGGGCTGTGAAACTTGGAAGAAGAGATGCAAGAAGTGCTAGCCAGTCTGCGGCTAATAATGGCATTCCTGCACCAACTTCGAACTTGAACCAACTCACTTCCAGGTTCAATGCTCTTGGACTTTCCACCAGGGACTTGGTTGCTTTATCTGGTTTGTTCTCTGTCCTACCATTACACTTGTTTGTTTGGTTCTGACATTTCAATTTTCTTTTGAAGTATCTATATCTAATATCCGTGTTGGACTCACATGTAAACACATGACCCTTTAAGAAACATATATGAACACACCAGTATCTGACTAACATGAATTCTAAAAATTGGAATTCGATCCTGACAGCCTCAAGTGTAAATTGTGCAGGGGCACACACAATTGGACAAGCGAGATGCACGTCATTCAGGGCCCGCATATACAATGAGAGCAACATTGACGCTTCCTTCGCTCAAACAAGGCAAAGAAACTGCCCAAGAACAACAGGCTCAGGGGACAACAATTTGGCACCTCTTGATATCCAAACTCCAACATCTTTTGACAACAACTACTTCAAGAACCTAGTCAGTCGAAGAGGACTTCTCCACTCTGATCAACAGTTGTTCAATGGTGGTTCCACGGATTCCATCGTTCGCGGTTACGGTAACAGCCCAAGCTCCTTCAATTCGGATTTTGTTTCTGCCATGATCAAGATGGGAGACATTAGTCCCCTCACTGGATCACGTGGCGAGATCAGGAAGAACTGCAGAAGGGTGAACTAATTTGTGGGGTTCTTCATGTGCATTTGCCTATAGAAACTAAACTATAAGAAAATAAAAGCAGTGGAAATTTTGTTTCCTTAAATGGTTGTTTGTTTGTATCAGTAGTTAAGATTATGAAGTAGGAGTTGTGTGTTTTTGATGTTTAATTTCTTCCAAATTGTTCAAGGGCTTAGGTCATGTTGCTGAGAAAGTAATAGTATGAGAAGTATTCCTATTTCTCTCAGTACTATTGTGGTGTGGATACTCCAATTATCAAATCTTATTTATGCAGCTTTTAATCCAAGCCCATTCTCACTAAATGCAGATCACGACCCATAATTAACCCGCTCAAATTGGATTAAGCTAGAATGAACCAAGCCTAGCAACTATATTATCAAGTGCTGTGTTTACTTACTTATTTTTCAAATTTCACTATATGTTACGAATTAAAAGAAAAATAGCAAGAAATATAGAGAAAGAAAACACTACGGAGAAAATATATATAGTAAATTTTTTGGGGATTTTAGAGAATTGAACGTGAGTGCTAATACTTGTGGTTAAACTATTTTATCAATTTACTTTTAAATTTATAGTTGATCTTAAATGTATCGGATATAACATAAAAGATTTGGAACGATAGTTTTAAGTAAATTAAGCAGTGCCAGAATCAGTGCCAACAATTTTAGATATTGATGAAGAACAACAATAAACACACTATATGTTCATGTAGTTCGGTTTCCCTATGTCTATAGGGTTTTACCTAGAGGAATAATTCACTAGCACCTCATACAATAAATGATTACAAACTTGAATACTTGTCAAATTAAAATCTCACTTTTATATCTAAGATTTTCTAATTTCTAAAAGGATTTTCTTTTCTAATTTCTAATTTATTTTAAGATGATGTATATGTAAGGAATTACTCACATATAGTTTCAGTATTCTTAATTGACCCATACACTAAAATTTATATATGGGATTAATCTTTATGTTGACTCGCAACTGAACTTAAAATTCATATTTAATTAAAACAGTTAAAATAAAATTAATTTGGCATAATAAATTATTTCGCCTCCAAATTTATAAAAAGTTATTTTAGTCTTCCATTTAATTTTTCATCTCTTTTAATTATTGAATTTGTATTGTTTGTCAAATCACCCAAAAATATATAGAAAAGTTAACCTCTATAAACTTTATAGACATGGAATTCATGTGGAAGTCCAAGTGTACGTCAAGTTAGAAATTAAATAATTTTAAAAAATAAAAAGACTTTTAAATATTTTTTATACATTTTAATGATTTTAAAATATTTAATGCTTTTTTTTTGAAGTTTTGTATTTAAAAATTATTTAATTGCTAATGTGGTGGCATTCATGTGGCGATCCATATGTATGTCACATCAGTAAAGTTAACAACTGTTAAATTTTTATCTATTTTTAGGGTGATTTGACAAACAATACAAGTTAAAGGGCTAAAAAAAGCAAAAAATTAAATGGAGGGCTAAAATAACTTTTTTTATAAAATTTAAAGGTTAAATAAATCATTATACCATTTTATTTTCATAAATAATCAAATATTAATATTACTATAATCTAAAGATAAAAATTATAAAATAAAATCCCCAGCAAAAGGGGGGGGGGATAAATCTAGTTAGGCTTAAAACCATCTTGTAATTTCTCAAAATGTCCCCAAAATTCAAGATTTAATAGATTGAATAACACACTTAAAATATTTAGTACTAGATTCTTACTGCGCATCATGGGCAGAATTAGCCAAAACTGCCAATTTTTTTAAAAGATATTGAGAGGATAAGCCAATTTTTGGTATTTTTACCAGAATAAGTTAATTTTGGAGAGAAAATGTGAAAACACGTCTATCTGGAAGATATTTTATTTGACTTTGTAGGAAGACGTGCCTAACACGTTTTCACCTTCTCTCCTCGATCGGATTTAGGGTTTTTAAGGTTTTGTTAGAGTTTTATTGGGTTTAGGATTTTTAGAGTGGTAAATGGATTTTAGGATTTTGTTAAGGTTTTTAAGGGTATAGGGTTGATTTTTGGGTTGTAGGCTTTAAGGTTGGAAATAATGGGAGGCCGATTTTTTTGTGTTTGTGTTTGAGGTAGACATTGTGTAATAGCCTGAATTTCAACGATGTCGAAAATAGTGGTCGAGACCATCAAATCCGACAAATGAACTTGTAGATTATATTATTTAATATTTACGAGCCAAATGTAGTTTTTAAAAGATTTTTGGAATAGTAAATTGTGTTTTATAAAGATTTATTTGGTCAAGAAGTTGAGAAAAAGAGGTATCGAGATCTCGATGTTATAAACCGAGCTATAAATATTTTTATAAATATTTATGGAATGTCAATAAGGTAGTATTAAAATTTCGTTAGAAAATTTTGACGTTTGGGAGGTCAATTAAATAAAAGGGATTAAATTGGAAAATGTGTAAAAGTTGCTAAAAGGACTAAATAGCTCAATTGTCAAATGAGGAAGGACCTAAAGTGAAAATAAGCCCAAAGGAGATATTTTGGGCGGCAATAGCTGAGAAAAATCAGTAAATGGGTGAAATAAGGGCAAAATTGGAAAATTGCCAAAATTTGCTAAATAAAAATGGAACTAAATTGGAATATCTAGAATTCTCTAAATTTCTCTTCATATTCATAAGCTGAAAAACAGCCATGGAAGGGGGTTCAAGCTGGTTTTCAAGCTCTAGCTTCATGTAAGTTTAATTCTTGCTTTCTCCTTGAAATTTCTATGTTTTTGGAATTTTACAATTGGGTCCAACTTACTATTTCATTAGTTTTTGATTCCATGGCTAATTTTTAAATTTTTTATGGATGAGTGCTGAAATAATATGATGAATAATCATAGAATTGAAGCTTTAATTTTGGTATATGATGATTTTATCAAGTAAAATTGATGGAAAATTCATTTTAGAACCTAATTAAGAAAGAGTTTGGAATTAATGTCTAATGCTAAAGTTTTGATTTTTAGGGGTTATGAAGAAGTTTAAAATGATAGACTAAAGTATTAATTGAGAAAAATTTGCTCAATTGAGGGGTTAATTGAGCAAGGACTGAATTGTATAAACTGTGAAATTTGGGGCAAAATGGAAATCAACATTTTTCATTAAAACTGTTTTGGACAGCAGCAGTAGTGTAACTTTGAAAAATCACCAAAAATTGTATAAATCGAATTAGAGGATGAATAAAATATGAAATTAAAGCTTATTGAGTCTAGTTTCTTATAAAATAAATTATGTAAGCAATGGAATTGTGAATCATGAGATATAATAAATTTTATGAGACAAGGTCAGAATGATTTCGGGTTCCCCTGTTTTGACTTTGGAAAATCATAAAAAATTGGATAAAAATAATTACGGGCTTAAATTTATATGTTTAGAATCCTTAATGAGCCTATTTTCCATAGAAACAAACGAAAACATCATTTGAATCTTGTACGAGGATATAATTAATTTTTCGTGAAGAAGAGTCGGAACTGTTAGATAGTAGAACAGGGGTAAATTTAAAGAATAAACTGTACTTGTTGGCTAAACAAAAAATTCTGAAAATTTTATGGTAAGAAGATATATGAGTCTAGTTTCAGGAAAAATTATCAGATATTAATTTGGAGTTATATAGCTCCCGATATAAATAATTTAGTGACTATGACACAGATGGACAGCTTGAATATTCATAAAAGTAAATAATAAAGATTATAGATAATGTTACTTACAAGTGTGTTATATACATTAAGGATGTGGAATGGATAGGAGGAGGAGGAAAATATATATGAATATCCAGCTAGCATGGCTAATTTGCATGTTTTAGGCTTAAGGACTGAATTGAATAAAAGTAAAACTTCAGGGGGTAATTTTGTAAAAATGTCAAAAATGACCAAATTGAAGGAAATGATTTTTTTATTATCTAAATTAATAAATTGAATGAAATTTTCAATTTAAGATCGGGTGAAAATTGGGGAAATGGTAAATTACCAAAATGCCCCTTAATCTTGATATTTCTGCAATTTCGCTAATTAAGTTCGTGTAACTTGAATTATATTCTTAAATGCTTGAAATGCATGTTTTTATATGAATATGATTTGAATGTTCATTATATGGAAATTTATGAAACATTGATATATTTGAAAAAAAAAAAGGGAAAAAAATCACGGTTGAATGGAAGGAAAATTCGATGGATCTCTGAAAAGGAATTGACGGTAAAAAGGATCTAGCCCAGACAGGTGATCCTATCCTAATATAGCCCTCCCGAAGAATATGTGGAAAATGGATTTAGCCCGGACGGGTAATCCGAATTAGGGTCTGAATTTAGCTTTGGACTGTAATTTAGATCCAAGCTTATTAGAGTAATTGTCGCTGCGAGGATTTAGCCCGACCGTAATCCCGACAATACTCTATGAGTTTATATTACTGATTTAGCCTGGACCGGTAATCCCACCGTAAGGATGAGGTTCAGCGAGTGTGCTCTCGATATGGAATGTGTAAGACCATGGTTGAAAGATACCATGGCAACTCGATATGAATGTGTAAGACCATGGTTGAAAGATACCATGGCAACGTGATATGGAATGTGTAAGACCATGGTTGAAAGATACCATGGCAACCTGATATGAAATGTGTAAGACCATGGTTGAAAGATACCATGGCAACCTGACATGAAATGAGTAAGACCATGGTTGAAAAATACCATGGCAACATGACGGGAAAATGAATAAGACCATGGTTGAAAGATACCATGGCAACATGACAGAAAATGAGTAAAACCATAGTTGAAAGATACTATGACATCGTGTCGAAGATAAATAAGACCGAGGAAGAGAAACGCCAAGATATCTATTGAACAATCGATATTCAGGTAATATGTATAAGATGGAATGGTTATATGAAATGGTTGTGTGAAATGTTTACAGGAATTGGTCATATGGAAATATATGTACATAATAGTTGAATGAAATAATTAAGAAGATAGATAAATGAAATAAGTATGGGTACATGGAATTTAATTTATGTTAATTTTAATACGAACTATTACCGAAATAAATATATACAAGATATAAGGAAATGAAATATTGACATAACGAAATGAATGATATATGCTTATGAAGAAACAGTAAGAGAGTAATATATTTTGTGACATGTACATATATAATTATCTTTGATATGTTGATACAAGGAAATTATGTAAGTTGAGACTATTATTAAATTCAAGTGTGATATGTTGAGAAAATAGGTATATCAATGTTGAATTTATATGAAATATGTGCAAGTATACTAACAATGTTGTTGTTTGACGCTTAGACAAGTGCCAAGCTATTGATCGAATGGTAACATGTTTAATTATAAGGAGCATTGAAATGGTAAGTACTTAGATGGAAATATAATTTAAGATTTTGCAAAAATTTTTATGTTCTCGATTTTATTCAAGTTGGTTTCTAATGTATGTTTTGGACTTCGAAAGCCCAACAGAGAGACGTTATGATTATTTCAAAATATGAATAATAAATGACTCAAAATTATCTGAAAATATTCAGTAAACTCCGGTAATGCCTCGTACCCTATTCCAGCAATGAATACGGGTAGGAGGTGTTACACATTGTGAAAACTCAAAAGTATGCGACAGTGCTGGGAAAACTATGCATTTCTGTTGTCGTGTTGAGATAGAACCATTGCCTTAGAAGCCCATTGCATTGCAAATCAGGCTTCGAGTTCGCAGTGCTTATACGATTACGGGTTGTAGTATATCAAAGGGCTCCTAGTTGACAGATGTTAATATGGGGTCACGGTTTGGAGTATAACTTGGGAGTCCACTTGACAATGGTTATGCGGTCAGAGGTTCAAGTTCCACCTCACCAGAAGAGGATGGTCTGTAAACCCGATACATAAGTTTGAGATGATAATTGTAGGGAAAAACTTAGGAGCTTTCCAGTATAACCAACTTATTTTTTTTCTCCATCTCCACCAAAAGCAGAATCTATAACCTCCTTATTACCAGAACCAGTGATAGAGTTAGATACAATAGCACTGTCAAGAGAAGAATTACTATTAAAAATTTCTAATTAAATCTCTAAGTAAATAAGTTTTACTATATACATAATCATTATTATCATCCACAAAATTTCTAATTAAATTGTATTTATTTCAATTACCATGAATTTTAAACAATTTTCTTTTTAGTAATAAATTTTTAAATTGTAATAAAATAAAATAATAATAAAATTACACAACTTTAATTTCTTTGAAGTCATAACTTTAAAATTATAAATAATAAACACTATTAAAAATTTAAACAAATATTATAGTTGAAACATTTTTAATAATTTTTATTTCAAATTAAGTTTATTAATTAAATAAAATTACAAAAAAGGAAATCCCTAGAGGAAGGAGGTAATTATAGCTAGACTTAAAACCATCTTGCAACTTTTAAAATGTCCCAAAAATTTCAAGATTTAATAATGTGAATAACACCCTTAAAATATTCAGCATTTGGAAAAATATAACAACAATTAATCATCCATTAGAGGGAAAAGAAAGAGTAGTAAGAAAAGTGTTATAATAGATGTCGATAATGACAATTGGATGATTGTACGTAAAATTAGAAAAATAAGAATATATAAATTTTACGTGGAAATCCTTTCGGGTAAAAATCACGGACAGAAGAGAAAAAATTGACCAATGTTGAAAAATGAATGATACAAGAGGCGTTTCGACTAAATCTATTTAAAGATTGAAAACTCTTTTTCTAATCAATGTCAAATAGAATAAATGTAATCCTATACAGATTCTACTTGTGCGGCATGGTCTCTTTATTCAAACCTTCGGCGCTTTACTTTTCGCTCTCACAGATCCACTTATTTTACCAATATATTTTATTTTTTTAACAAATGATAAAATTCGATTAACATAACTCTAACATAAAACAAACTATTTATTGAAGAAAGATATATTATTTACATGCTTTATCTCTTAGAAATCTCTTTTAATTAACCTATATGGGGATGGTCACGTGTACCTTTTGTCTCCCTTTCCAACATGAGGTAACTATAAATCCTTCAATGGCACAGAATAGCATGTGCTCACACTCTGCCTTTTCACGTGCAATCACTTCATATTTTGCTCTAAAATTCCCCCAATACACAATCAAATACTCAACTATATCATCTACCATCTTTACTTCACAAAACCAAATAATTCTCACTTCTTTTTAATTGTGAGTGCTACTTGATTTATTTCTAGGGTAAAAATTCTCATTTTCCTAGTGTTTTCTCCTCAACAAAGAAAGAAAACTAAAGTAAAAGCTTATCTAACATTAAGCATTTTATTTTAAAGTGAACATATATAATGCATTCTATGAGTCTCAAAAAAAGAAAAAAGAAAAGGAGAAGCCTATACATATATATATCTTTTTATCTCTTTAGTATCTCAAATCATAAGGTAATGTTTAGGAACTAAAATTTCAAAATTTGAATTTAGATTTTAAAAATAATGTAAGTCGAGTAGAAAACTATTTAGAAATGTACTATTTAGTAATGATTTTGAAATTCTTAAAATATTTTTGAATTTGACAATCCATGTTTTATACTTTTCTAATGTCTATTATATCTTTTTTTTTAATGTATCCACTGGAGTAAACCCAGTGACTAATTATCCGCGTTCTGTAAACCCATTAATAAGTTAGACGTTGACAATAAATTTTAAAACTGCTCCATACCCAAAGCAAGAATCATACCCTTAACCATCGGTTAAGGTAGGATAATCTTAACTAATTTTACTGTAATATATGCGTTTAATTCTTACCATTTATATCCAAAATTTTAAATCCAAATTCTCAAATTCATTAAATTTAGAATCGAATGAGGTTAAATCGGTTCAACACCTACAATACTCAAATATGGGAGCTTACATAGCCAACTTTAAGAATGCGAAACATATGTAAGGGTTTGACAAACAAAAATTCTAGTGATTTTCATATTGTTACGGCTCCGACATTAGTAAATTCCTTGAAATACTACCGCAACAATACGCTCTTGACACCCCCAACTACGACACAGCAATAAAATCTGTGATCGCCAATTTAAAACTATATGCATGTCAATAAGGAAAAGTTCATTTAATTCTCCATTTCCAATATGGTTGTAACCACATTATTGATTGAGGAAAACAGTAAAGTGAAGTGAAAAATAAGAAATTTAATGATACATGATAAGAAAACAATATGTACAAGAAAGAAACACATCAACCAACCATTATAGGTAAAGGCGTATATAAATGGACTACAATTGTGGAGCAAGCTAGAGTGAGTAATATTTGAGTGACTAATTTTTTCTTTTGGTTTTTCTTTTTTTTTTTAAAAAAAAGAAGAAGAAGAAGAAGAAGCGATTAAAACAGGATCTTTCGTCTCTTTCTTTCTTTCGTTTTATTCCATATTAATTGTTTTATAATATAGAAAAATAAACTATAAATATAATAATTATCCAAAGTAGGAAACATTTTCATTAGAAATGGTGGTATAGTCTGCAGCAGTGGTAAGTTGGGTATACATGGAAGATGTGGAGGTAGAAGTAGTAGGAAGAGGAGGAGGAGGAGGAGGTTGCGGTGGTGGTGGTGGTGCTGCAACTGAAACAGCCCCAGAAGAGAGCAAGGCTACAAGGGAAGAGGGTATAAAGTTAGCTTCCCTATACTTATATTTCAATATCTCAGCCCTTACTGCATGTACTTCAGCTTGTAAAGATTGAACTTGGTGTTGCAAAGCTGAAATTGCACCCATGCAGCCATAAACAGGATCTCTAAGCCTCACGTTAGCCTCATAAACAAGACTGTTTGCCGCGTCAGCTCTTTGGCTCTCCGGTACCTCCTGAGATATTACCCCCATGAAAGGCATCACAAACAATTAAATCAAAACTGGAATTGATTCAATAATAGCTTTGCTTTGAAGGGATTAGAGTTTTGGTTACCATTAGCATCTTGGAGACATTGCTAGCGCCAAAGACTTTGTGAACGGAAGCAAACTTTTGGGGTTCATGGGGAGAGAAATATGGTGAAAAAGGGCATTCTTGAGCACACCTCCGCCTCAACAGTTTGCAGGCTGCACATGGTGTTATGGTATTTAGGGTTCCTGGAGGACTCAATATATGTCTTCTTCCCATTTGCTGATGACATGACACACCTCCCTCTCTCTTGATCTGCTTGCCTAATTCATCAAATCTCTCTCTAAAATATATATGGAATAAAAAAAAAAAATTAATTACTTTATATATATACATACCAATAAATGTATATACTTAAATATTAATCATAAGAGATTAAAATAGGGTTTAAATTGTGACTTCAACATCATGATTATTTCTTATGATTTATCTTTCGTCACTGTTGATATTAGGGAAAAATAAGCTGAAAAAGTAGAAGGAAGAAAATGAAGACGTAAGTTATAGGTATGTGTATATGTCTAAGCTCTAATGATTAAACAGAGAAATAGAAATAAGATTTCTACTTCTTACCTTTCTCTGGACATTCAAGCATGCTCTCAAGTATGGAGGAAAATATTTTCTGAGAGAAACAAAGATGAAGGCGAAGAGAAAAGAAGCAAGAAAAAGAAAATGAGAGAAAGGGGGCAAAGAATGCTTAAAAGGCAAGATATACATGTTGTCCATTGTTTATCTATAGAATGGAATATAAAATAAGATTTATGTTACAATCTAAAGTTTGAGAATCTAAATCAATTCAACTCAATTTTGTTGTCTTCATTTTATTTTTTTTTAACATGATGTACGAGGATTCATTTAATTTAATTTGTTGATCCACAAAAAACTAGAAAATGCTACTTTTATGGAAATTTATAGTTAATTTTTTTAGAAATGTACATTATTAAGTGATTATATTATATAAAACCATAATAAGAAGAAATAGACATGTTGCAATCTCTTTTCAACAAGTTCATGATCAAAGTTGGTGGGATCTAAATAAACGTACCAAAGAACTACCAGTATCAGCACATTTAGTCATGTGATGAGCAACACCATTAAAAATAATACTAGTCAGACCAATACAAAATACAAATAAATTTTATATTTATATTTTATAATTAAAATTTCAAATAAACACAATTTTATTATCAAAAGAGTAATACGAGTCAAACTGATACAAAATACAACGCACCTTGTAGACAAATTAATTAATTTGATGTGTTTATTAGATTAAAAAATATAAAAATATGATATATATATATATATATATAAATATATATAATTGAATATAAATACATCAATTACGAGATTTAATGGAAGTGAGTTGACTGTTGGTATATTAAAACTATTTCAGTATTTTAAATTAGCTTTGCTCATGTGGTCTTTGGATAGTTGAATTTATTTTATGAATTTCTCATAATTTAAAAATATTAAACTTTTAGGGTTCAATTTCAAATTCTGTAAACGAACAAATAATAAAAATAAAATTTTTATAAATATTTAATTAAGAAATGATTAGTGGTGTATATATTTATACAATATTAGCTGTATATTAAATATAATCCTCATTGTTCAAAAATAATAACTTTCATTTAAAAAAAAGAAAAGAAATAAGCAAGTGGATTTAATTGCAAATTTGAAAACTTTTACAAATGTTTCGTTAACAATATAAATACAAATAAAGACAAGCTATGAAAAGATATGTTGTGTAATAAGTGAATTTGGTTTCTCGATTTCAAAAAAAAATCTTTTTACTTTATCGTTACACTTTTTTTTAACAATTTCACTATAGGTTCTGATTATATCTATCTGTATTTTTTGACATAATGCCTAAAACTATTAATAGTCTTTCCTCAACCCATACATAGGAGGATAATGCGCTTCAGTGCACTCAAACTTACGTCTTTCTGCATTGGCAACAACGCCCATGCCAATTGAGTTAAGACTCAATTTAGGGGTGTGGGTAGGGGATTGGTAGGGGCCTCGATCCCCCTAGAATGAAAAATTTCCATTTAGACCCTTTAAAATTTTTAAAATTTTAAATTAATAAAGATAAAATTACACTTTAACCCCCTAAAATGGTAAAAAAATTAATTTAAGCCTTTAAAATTATAAATATATAGATTATTAAAATGATAAAACTATATTTTTACTATTGTAAAAATTACAATTTAATTTTACCTCATTAAAATAAAATTCTGACTTTGCCCTTCTCGACACTTTATCATTACATTTAATAATTTTAATTACTATAAAGTTTAATTAATTTAGTGGTTTACTTTGGTAAAGACAATAAAATATGTCAATTGAAATATATAGTTTTAATCTTAATTAACTCCCAAAATTAGTGAATATAATTTTAATATCTGGGAAATAGTTTCGAAAATGAAATTTTAATAATCAGAATTGCCGTGTACTACCCGCAATTTGTTGTTTAAAGAAGGCCAAGGATTTTCCATATAAGCAGACCTGGTGATAGTGTAATTAATATTTTAAAATATATAGTATACATCAATATATTTTATTTATATATATATTAAATAATAACAAATTTTAATATTTTAAGTATGTAAATTTGAATTTTTTGAGGAAAGTAAAATTAAAATTAAACTATTTTTTATAAATTATATAAAAATGAGATAAATTGAAATACAATAACATTTTATATATACATATATGTAAATATTGATCCAAAACATCTCGAATAGATCATATAATATTTAAAAATTGATCCTTTAAAATATATATCATGTAGTAATAAAATAATGTTAAAATTTAAATTTAAATTTACATTTAAAAATAATAATAAGAGAAAAAAATCAAATAGACCCCTAATATTGTATGTTGTTAAACAAATACACCCATTAAACTTTCTTTTTATAGTATAAGCTAAAGCTTAGATAATTAAATTATCAAATATGCACATGAAGCATTCTTTTTCTTGTTTACATTCCTTAATTAATTTCAACATGGAAGCTTTAATTTGTTGACTTACACCATCTTATATCTTAATTAATATTTTGAATTGAGCCAAGTTGAGTTGAGATTAATTTTTATGTCTAAACTCGACTCTTGAATAGGATTACTAAAATTTTCATATTTGGATTTAAATGGAAAATTGTTATTAAATAAAAGACAATTATAATTTTATAGTTCACATTTAAAACTCAATATATTTTTACATGTTTGATATCGCTTTTAGGCCCTTTTAAAATTTAAATTATTAAAGATAAAATTGTACTTTTACCCTTAAAAATATACAAATTTGATTTAATCCTTTAAAAATTATAAAGATATAGATTATTAAAATAATGAAATTATATTTTATTATTATGGCTTCTCGGAAAAAATTTCTAATTTTGTCCCTAGTATAGGTATGTTGTTGGCTACAATATTTTCAAGAATTCAACCTAAAACATAAACCTATTAGCGAAAGTTCTTTAAATGAGACAATTAATGACAATAAACAATTTAAACAAATGAAGCATAAATCAAAGTTATAAGGATTCATTTATTGCCCAACATGACAAAATGAAATAAATCACTTAATATTATGAAGCTTACTACTCAAAATTACTCTTCAATGTTCACAGAAAAAGATTGCACAACCTCAAGATTTATACATCTTTTTATAGCAAAAACAAGGTTCTATGTGGATATTCATCACATGCTCATATATGGAAAGATTAGGCAGCTCACCAATATTTTCACAAATGGTTAGTATTACAATTCAAGAATTATAACCCTCTTTTAACCTCAATACCATATATATCAAACTGTAATGTAATTTGTAATATTTATTTACTTGCACATTGAATTTGTGACAGTTGATAATTAAATTTATGCATGATATATCATGTGTGAGTTTTATACGACAAGTTAAATAGAACTGTTGGTAAAATTAAAATCTTGATACGTGTTAAAAAAATATTTAAATTACTAAAAAATAGTAACTATTGGACCTATGAAAAAATTGTAAATTCTAGAAGGAATTTCTTATTAACTAATTTCTTTTTTCTCCTAGCTAATATACCCATAACCTAAAGCCCTATCTAATTACCTCATTGTGTTTGTACTTGGAAGAGTCTATTACTAAAATGCAAGCAATGCAAGCTACTATTTCAAGATAGAGAGAGGAGAGTTTTGGTTGGGTGTAATTTGTGAGAAATGTTATATTCAAAGTGGGTGGTGAAAGGGTATATTTTAGAGAGTGGATATCAAACAAGAGATAAATTTGCTTAGATTATAAGGAAAAACGGCACCATTGATCCATACATATACTATATAAATATATCACATGTATGGATAGTTGTTTGACCCTTATTTTAAGCCATACATATCGCCCCGTTGTCCTCTCATCCCCAACCTAACTCTGTGTCTCCCTCTCTTCTCTCTGCCATTGAAGTTTGAACTGAATTAATTCACCCACTTCCACTACATATTTATGCAGTCAAGTAAAGGACTTGACCTTCTTTAAACCCTATTTAATAAACCCTAGAAAGAGGTTCCAGAAACGAAGTCTAATCATAGGATATACCCAAGCCTGTATCAGCTGTCAACTTAATGTAACAAACATTCATTTCAAATAGGTCAAAATCCTTTGGTACATTACTAAAAAAGAAAAGAGTAATGGAAATTATGGTATGTTTAAAAGATTGTTTCTTATATGTTATACAACCTATTTCTTTCAATTTTTATATTGTCATCTAATTTTATGTTTATGTTACTAGTTTGCAACATATTGATTTATTTAAGTCTCATATTATTTAGAATAGTTCAAAATAAATAATATATAAGAGGCTTAATGCACACTTTAGTGTCTGAAATATACTGTTTTTCTCATTTGATCCTTCAATTTTTTTTTTGGCCCACTTTAGTCCCTACCATTATCAAACGTTCCTAATTCAATCCTTTGGACATTAAAAAACTGACTGGGATATCCAACCAATCATACGTTGTCACATGTCATATGATGACATCACCATGATATCATCATCCAAAAAACGTTAAAAAGTCTTTAAAAATGAATTTTTAAAAAGTATTTAAAAACTATTAAAATAGAAAAAATATAAAAGTATAGAATTAAAAAACAATATAAAATTACTAAAATTACTAAAAATAAATATTTACCATAGAAATTTTGACATTTTAAAATTTTATGTATCACATTTACTAGAGCTTGAACATGAAATCGTTGTCTCTTGGAGGATATCACCTATAATAATTGTTTTATAATTCAATCAATCATAATTTATAATTGGTAGATCTTTTGAGTGATAAATTTGGATAAGTTCTTTTTAATCGATTATTCAAATAATGAAACATAATGTTATCTCAATTAAATAATAACTTAAATAATAAATAACATTATTTTCATTATTTAAATAATTTGAAAATAACTTATCCAAATTTATCACCTAGAAAGATCTACCAATTACAAATTCCAATGGATTGAATCATAAAACAATTATCATAAATGGTATCCTTCCAAGAGATAGTAGTCTCGTGTTAAAGCTCTAGTAAATGTGATATATAAAATTTTAAATATGCTAAAATTTCTAATATATATTTAAAATGTTTAGTAATTTTTCTATATTTTATATTATTTTTGTAATTTTATTTTATATATATTTAATAATTCTTTGTAATTTTTATTTTTAATTATTTTAAGGTTTTTCAATGATGATGTCACAATAGCATAATCATATGGCATATGGTAGTGTATGATTGGTTGAATATCTCACCTATTAGTTTTAATGTCCAAAGGACTAAATTGAGAAATTCTGATAGTGCTAGGGATTGAAGTGGGGCAAAAAAAAATTAAAGACCAA
The DNA here is from genome assembly GCF_025698485.1 of Gossypium arboreum. Lineage (NCBI taxonomy): Eukaryota > Viridiplantae > Streptophyta > Magnoliopsida > Malvales > Malvaceae > Gossypium > Gossypium arboreum. The sequence continues at coordinate 2,022,764 of NC_069073.1, read as the reverse complement.
AATGAAAAAAAAAATACTTTAAGGACTAAAGTGTGCATTAAGCCTATATAATAAGTTATTTTTTTTATGAATGAACAAATAAGCTAAATACTAAGCTCATTGGGTTAAGCTTATTTAGTGAGCTTTTATACATATTATATGTCAATATATGTATGTTTGATAATTAAAGTGCAACTACTCTATTTTGACTAGTACTTTTAAGAATATATTTTGGCATCATAATAGTTGTGTTGAAATGACACAACACTTTAAATGGTTGGTTGTGTCATTTAAAGGTATAACATTTAGTGAAAAATAATGTTACATAACAACACAATTTATTCCAATAATTTTGTTCTGAAAGACATGGCATTTAATAAAGAGCAATATCAAGCAATGACACGACTCATGACAATAGTTAAGTGCCAGTTAGAAGTAGCTATACATTGCCTATTTAAGAACTTTTCATTATTAATCATTTTACAATTTTGTTTGAATTTTTTAAAATTTTGTTGTATCTTGGAGGTATAAAAGTCCTTTAAGGAAAGACTAAATCTATTTTGATGATTTTTCATACATATTTATAAATTTTTTATAACAACTTTAAGGCTTTTTATCTTCATTTTCTACAATAATAATAGAGACTAAATTAAATTCAAGTCTGAAAGTTCATCAAGATATGATGAAGTTGGATAGGTTCAATGGGACCAATTACACAAGATGAAAAGACAAGATGGCATTCTTGTTAACTACATTGAACATCTTTTGTATTCTTGATCTATATCTTCAACCAATATAGGAGCAACACCAATAGACTCTGATGCTACAGTAAAAGAAAGATGCAAATTCTAAGAGGGTGAGTGCATCGTCATGGATACATTTTAAATTTCCTCACAAATAAATTATATCACCTCCACATAAATATAACTTTACTAAGGGAATTTTGGACCGCTCTTAAGAACTCATATAGAAATGAGAAGAAAGGCACAGATAAGAATCTTGCTTTAAGATATTTTCAATTTAGTATTATCGACACAAAACCTATCATCGACCAAGTGAATTAGAAACCAAAGTTCTTGATTCGCTTCAAGAGGGAGCAATTTTATCCAAATTGGCTCCTTCTTGGAATAGATATAGTAAGAAGATACTGCATTGTCTAGAATCAAATACAATTTAAGAGTTTCTAACTCTCAAATTGAGGTTAAAAATCACACTAAGGATGCATTATTCTTAGTTTAAATGTCAACTTTGTTAGTGAAAAGAAATTTGGAAAAGGACAAAAAAGGACTTGAATTCAAAAGGAGGACTTCAACCAGACTAATTAAAAGGTCTTGAAAACCGAGTCAGTTTGTTATATTTATAGTAATCAACTTTTCTAAAAAATGTACATGTGCTTTGTGCGAGACAGATCCTAGACGTTTTTGGCTTTCAACTGAACGACTTTCTTCGCTATTCTCGTACCATGAATTGCTTCAAGTGTAGGCTCGAATAATCACGAACCAAACACAAAACCATAAATGATATATTACTTTCAGTAGGAAAGTCATTCTCTCTTAATAGAAACCGACAAAATTATTATTCCTACAAAATAGAATTTATACTTAGAAAATAAGTTCTCACTATTTTTTGGCAGAATAACAATATTGAAAACTTGTATTGTGGTGCCCCAAACTCGATTGGGATGAACCGACTCGATTCTGGAACGTCACATTAGCCATTTACGTGACTCTCCTTACCAACCACCAAAACACCGTAATCGAACCATCACACCAATCAAAAACATTCTTAAACAAGAAATTTTAAACATACAAGCCTAGAACATGTTTGTCTAACACAATACAACAAAACATGAACGAGGGTAAAATTGTCAATTTGCATAGTGTAAGGGAAAAACACGTAAATTTAGGCCAACTAGTGTCTTGGGCATCTTATTTTAAATCATTTGTGAAACATTTAGCTCAAAAAGACATTTAAAACTCACTCAATTTCAAAATGAAGTTTAAGGACTAAAACATAAATTTTACAAGGTATCCATGTAAGTGCCCAAATTTGCCCGGGCCCAAACCATTAACCAGCCCAAACAATTAAAAACATAAAAACAAAAAAGAGTCCAAGTTTAAGCCCCCAAAAAATACAAAGCCCGACAGGCCCAAAATGTTTAAAATTTTCAGAAACCCTAGGGTTTCTATCCACTCCAGCGCCGCAGCCTCGGTCGCCCCGCACCCTACGTGCCTCCGTCAGTGTACCTTCCGCTCGATGGCTGCTTCCTTGCACCGAAATAGCAAGGTTTTCTTTCGTTGACCCTCCATAGACCTGCAAACATGCAAAAGAGGAGAAAGCAACCACAACCCAAGCAGCACGCAAGGAAAATCAAATAAAATATGTATTACCTTTCGGCTATAAAGCCCCAAAAACTAGAAATGTATTTTTTACACACATTTAAGCAATCAAAACCGAAAAAAAAGGCTAAAAAGGTTGATTGTAATTTTCTTTTTTCTGATTTTTATTTTTCCTTTTCGATTTTCTGTTCTTATATATATTTTTTATTTCGAATCTATTTCAAAAAAAGGATAGAATAAAGGAGAGGGGGTAAAAGGACTTACCCGAACCTTGGATTACGTCGTCGGAGCCCTCCCTCCCCATCGTTGAAACCGTCCACGGAAGAGGAGCCCTTTCTCTCAGGTTTTCGGGCTGAGAAGGCATGTCCTTCAAAACATGTTTTTTTAAACGAGGGAAAAACCCCTTTTGGTACCGCTCTGACCACCGTCCATGGCGGAGGAGCGACGATCATGGTGGCGGCGCATGAATGGGTTTCTTTTGAAACCCTAGCAGAGAATAAATGGGGAAAAAGGGAGTGTTTTTCTGATTTTTTTTAGAGAATAAAGCAAAAATAAAATTTTTTAACTTAAATAAAGCCACAAAACGGTGCCGTTTTGCACCTGAGCCCCAACGCCAAAACGGCGCCGTATGGAGCCTTTGCCTGCGCGACCGGACCCGACCCGTACCCAGGGGGGATCCGCGTGTTTCCCATTATTGGGAAATTTATGCGCGAGGTCCCTCCGCTTTTGTGAGGCCTTGCAATGTAGCCATTGTTTGCTTCTTTTATTTTTTTTTTAATTTTTACTGCATGTTTTTGTTTTCGTTTCAATATGGTCCACCTCGAAACACAGCGCATGAGAGTTGGGGATATTTCCCAATCAGTCCCTCATTTGTTTCAGCGTGTTTCATCTAGGCCATCGACAACCTATTTTCTATTATTTATAATTTATACCCTAAATTTTAATTCTATTTCAACTTAATCCTTGTTCATTCAATTGATTTATTAATTTCTTTTTCATTTTTTTAGATCATTATTATTATTCATTTTAGGTTCCTACATTATATACTTCAAATTATTATATCTTGTTTATTTTGAAATTATTTATATACTTCAAATTATTATATCTTATTTATTTTGAAATTACTTATATACTTCAAACTATTATATCTTATTTCTTTTGAAATTATTTATATACTTTAAACTTTTATATATTATTTATTTTGAAATTATTTATATACTTTAAACTTTTATACATTATTTATTTTGGATTATTTATATACATATGTTTTTCTATTTAAACTGTTTTTATACATTATTTATTTCAAATTTCTCTTTTCATATTATTTATTCTAATTATTTTTATCGTTATTTATGTTAAACCATTTTATATATTATCTATTTTACATTTTTATATGTTATTTTGTTATACTATTTTATATGTGAATAATTTTAAATTCTTTTATTATTTATTACAAACCTTTTATCATTATTTACTTTAAGATTTCATATATATATATTACTTATATTAAATTATTTTATATACTTTTTATATATTATATATATATTTTTAAAATTTGTTTTCCATATAATATTTATTTTAGACATTCTATGTTTTCTTTTAAACTGTTATACATACTATTTGTAGTGAGCTAAATTCGCCCGGGCTCACTAGAAACCCAAACAGACAATAAATAAATAAATATATATATTAAAAACCCAACAAATTTTATAAACAGTCCTTTTTTACAGTCCAAAACCTAAAACTAAATACAATACCCAATCCCCAAATACCATTAAAACCCTAAACCAATGCCCAATCCCCAAATTAACCCAAGGCCCAAAACTACATTGGCCCAAATGGTCCAGAAATTTTTGGAAAGGAAACCCTAAGCAGATCCACCTTGCGCCGCAACCCTCACTAGCAGCCTGGCCACTCCAGGCCTCCGTAGCCCCAACGTCCAGCAGCCCACGCCACGCCCTCAGACGCCAAAGATAGCTCCGACGACGCCACAAGACTTAGACACTGCAAAGAAATGGGCAAAACGACAACAGCAACAATGGCCAATACAAAAAAAGAACAAAATTGTATTCTTTTATTTTTCTTTTTAAACATTCGGCTATAAAGCCGATGATTTGATATTGTATAGGGGTTCCCCCTTTTTTACAAACGGACGCACTCCATTTTGCATACTGAATACAAAAATCAAAACTTTAAAAAAGGTGATTATCCGGCCTTTGTTTTTCTTTTTTTCTATCATCGTTTTCCCCTTCTTTCCTTATTTTTTTTGGTTTCACATACTGTTATTTCGAGTATAAAGAGGGTAAAAGGAAGCAAAGGAGTTTACTTGGAAGAATGAACCGCTGGAATCCCTATCTCCTTTGTTTTAATCGAAGTCGATATGGGATTTGAGGTCTGAAATCGGGGGTCCTCATGGCATGGATCCAAGTGGGGTTAATGGGCGAACAAGTCTCCCTCCGTCGATCGCCGCTCGGCGGTCCAATGGCGGCTAGGGCCTCTTGAAATTCGAACTAAAGAGGGGATTTAAGGTTTGGGTAAAGCAGAAAGAAAGAAATGAGGGTTCAGCCAAATAGAAGGTTCAGTTAGGGGGTTTAAGGGATTAAAAACGACACCGTTTGGACCAATTATGATGGTCTCAAACGGCACCGTTTTGAAACCATGCCTGATAACCCGATTCAGCGCCCTTATGATCCGCGCGTTCGTCGTAGTAGAGGGGAATTTGCGCTTCTAGTCCCTCTTTTTATATTAGCCTCTGATTGAGTTCGTTCGAGACTCCCTGAGCTTTTTAACTTGGACTTATAGTTTGCACTTATTTGCAATCGGATCCGTGCCTAAACGCAGCACTTTGGGGATCTGGTATATTACCAGTTCTAGTCCCTATGTATTTGTGTGCGTTAAGCTTCAGTCCTTCTTCTAACTTCAGTAACTTATTTTATTTATTAATTGTCCTTTTAATTTTATTTTCGTTTCAATTGAGTTTCTTGTATTTATTTTTTTCAGCATTTGTTTTCTTTTGAAACCCTTTTATTTGTGAAATTTTACTTTTATTCACCATTTAATAGATTATCTTAGAGTATTTTGTTAAGTTTTGCATAGTTTTTATTTGTTAGTCACACTTTCATTTATATATGTACATATATCCTTATGTGTAACTATATATATCTATTTATTTATTTTCCTTTAAACTTGTTTGTTTGAAATGTTCTTTTATATATATATATATATATATATATATATATATATATATATATATATATATATATATATATATACTTTATAATAAAGTCAATTTCATGCATATCATCAATATTATATTATTTTATACATATATTTGCTTTTAGAGTTATCCTCATCTCTTATCATATAATTTCACGTGGTGCACATAAAGCTATTATTATATGTATATATATATATATATGTTTGTTGACCTATATAGATATATATTATTATCTCTATGTTTTCTAAAATGTACTTTCCTTTAAATATATATATATCTATATATATATATATATTAACATTTATTATTTTAACAGTTTTTTCTTTTTTATATATGAAACAAATTCGGAAATTTCATTGTTTTTATTGATTATAAAGCTATTATTGATTAAGTATATCTGTTTATTATGTTGCTTTTGTGTACATATAGTAATCTCAAATGTTTTGATGCAAGGATGTGTATAATTTTAGATTATTTTTTAAAAACAAAAAAAATTTATATGTATTTTATTATTAATCTCCTGTTTTATATATATATATATATATATATATATATATATATATATATGTTTTATAAATCTATTTTGTGCATTATATCTCATTATGTATTTTATTATCTTTTCATATTATATGTTATCATGTGCTTTGTCAATTTTCGAATAAATTCGCTTTTAAAATGTTTTGCACATGACTTGATTCAAAATTTTATTTCATAATATCTATTTCAATAATTATATATTCTTGTTTTTATGCAAATTTGTCAACTCATACATTATGTGTTTTAAAATACTCATTTATATATATATATATATATATATATATATATATATTAATGATTGCATGTGTATATTAAGCTTGTCATTGTTTTACAATAATCTTATACCATGTTGCTTCTTTGGATTGCATTTTATTTTATGCCTCTAATAATTTTATTATGTCATGTATGCCGTCGTTGCATTTTATTTATTCATTGTTGCCATGTTAATTGTTCTCCATGCATAATTGAGGTTGAGTCATATTTTCATGCTAATTATATTTAATTGCTCATTTTCTTGGTTGATTGATATTCTCATTCATAAAGTATGGTATCTCATACGCGCCTATTATCCCATCTCATCGTTTTCATTTGGTTTTTCGAAATGTGGTTTTTATAAAACCCAATTTCTACGATTAATGTCACTTTACTTCAAATCGAATTAATACGTTTTAAGTATTCATTCAAAAATTCTTCAAAACGAAGATGAGATTCAATGTTTGGTGTTTCGAGGAATCGTGCCCTAACACGTTGGGTTGCAATTTCGCGTTTGCTCAAAATAATCGAATATCACTTCAAAATTTCACTCATGTCTTTTAAAATTCTTCAAAACGAAGACGAGATTCTATATTTAGCAATTCGTGGAATTGTGCCCTAACGTGTTGGTTTGCAATTTTGCGTCTGCTTAAAATAATCGAATACCCCTTCAAAATTCCACTCATATCTTCTAAAAATTATTTAAAACGAAGGCAATATTTGGCGTTTGACAATTCGAGAATCATGCCCTATTGTGCTGGGTTATGATTTCTCATTTGCTCAAAACAATCGAATATTTCTTTAGGTTTTCATTCATGTTTATTAAAAACCTTTCAAAACCAAGGATGTTCAATGTTTGGTGATTTGAGAATCGTGCCCTATCGCGCTAGGTTGCGCTTTTTCATTTGTTCTAAACAATTGAAGATCCCTTCGAAGTTTCATTCACGTTTTCTAAAAACCCTTTAAAACGAAAGAAGTGTTCGATGTTTGGGCAGTTCGGGGAATAGTGCCCTATCGTGCTGGGTTGCAATCTCCCCTCTGTCCGAAATAATCGAATATCTCTCCGGGATTTCACTCGTATTTTCCAAAGTGAGGCAATGATCAATGTTTGGGAATCCGAAGAATCGTGCCCTAGTGTGCTGGTTTTCGATTTTTCGTTGGACTAAATAGTTGAGCATCCTTTCGTGATTTTCAAATTATGAATTTTCGAACGTCGAAACAAAAAGATTTTTGACAATCAACTCGGGTTATTCAACTTTATTAAAAAGAGCCACATTTCAAAAATATTTTTAGACATAAAGATAGTATTTAATTGATTTGGTGCCAATTTTGGGCGTAGTGAGGATGCTAATCCTTTCTCATGCGTAACCGACTCCCGAGCCCGTTTTCTAAAATTTTCGTAGACCAGAGTCGTTGTATTAGTAAATCGCAAATGTTTTATTAAACCAAATTCTTAGGTGGTCCGATCACACCCAAAACAAAAAGATCGGTGGTGACTCCATATTTCTATTTTCCAAAAAGTCGATTTCTCCCCTTTTTTAAAATTTAAAAATTTTAAATCGAGGGATGGTTTCGACACTATTCATTTTAAGTTGTATTTTTAAATTATTTTGTGTATTAATTATTTTAGATTGTATTATACAATTCCCTTTAAATTGTTTTTTTATAATATCTCTTTTTAATTTATTTTTTATGTATTACTTATTTAATATTGTTTCCTTATTTATTTTAAATGGCTTTATGTTATTTATTTCATTCTTCGATTATTATTGATGGTATCTGAATAATATGTGTTGTGTGGTTTTGCCATTGAGTATTATAATTGCTCATTCATATTTTCATATTATCGCCATTCGCTTGTATAATATTGTATTCGTATTGTATTATTCCATGCTCTATGTTATATCTTTATTTTATCTAGTTTAAATCATATCGTGCATTAAACCCCAACACATTTATCCGACTTAGATCGCTTTATTCTATTTCAAACAAAAAAAATGTACGTTGTTAAATACCATACTCGTTATTTTTTCAAAAAGAAGATTTCAAAATAAGATAATGTTTCTCGCTTTGGAACATCGAGGAATTGTGCCCTAACCTATGGGGTTTCGATTTTCTCGTTGATTCTAAATAGCCAAATATCCTTTAGAGTTCTAAAATACATGGATTTCCAATTAAAATAAAAAACAAACTTGCGCTCGGGAGTTCATGGTATCGTGTCCTAACTTACGGGATGTGATACTCCGATATCTCGAGACGAGGAAATCTTTAGCAATCATTTTGAACTAATTCAAGCATTTTTTAAAATCGACGTTAATAAAAAAGGATCGTATTTTAAATCCATTCTCGATTTTCAACTTTCAACTTTAGGACGATAACTAATCAATTTGGTACCAATTTTGGGCGTGGCGAGAGTGCTAATCCTTCCTCGCATGTAACCGAATTCCGAACCCGTTCTCTCGAGCTTCGTGGACCAAAAACACCGTTTTAGTAAACTAAAACGTTTTATAAAAACAAAAGTGATCCGATTACACTTAACAAAGATCGATGGCGACTCCCGTTTTAATTTTCACTTTCAAACAAAGTCGATTCCCGTTTTCAAGAAATTGATTTCGACAATCCAAATAAACCATTTTGTGAAATTAAAGATCGCATATTGAAATTCATCATTTAAAACCATGTCACGTAAATTTTTAAAGCATTTCGAGGTGTTTAAGGCCTTCGATTTTATTGTATAAACATCGGCACTTAATTGCAAAGGTTTCGAAACATGCCCCTTTCACTCACCAGCCACGTCGAGACAACATGATTTTTCACATCTCGACGTCGGGTGCTCGTCACAATGTCAATAAGGGCTCATCACAATGACGTATTGCAATATTGCATAAAAATTGCAGCATTTGCATATGACACTTTGACATTCAAACACATACCATTTCATTATTTCATGTCATTTTCCCTACTCTAACATGCCATATAGCATGCTTAAATTATATAAATCATGCTCAAACACACAAGATCATACATTAACATGCTTTGGCATCAAAACCAATCACCCATGCTAACATGCTTTTCTAAAGTCTCAATTTAATTTACTCAACATACCAAATTTGCATATAAGGCAATTTAAAGTGCAAAAAATATACATACCTTGCCATTTGGTCATTTTGCATCTGGCCAAGCATTCAACTCATCATTTAAACAATTTTAACCACAAATCACTGTGGCACAAGCATGCTATTCAACATATAGTCTAAGCAATCATCAAGCATACTTCATGCAATCATCCAAGCAATAAAAACATCCACAAAATAGTTTTAAAAGTCCTTAAATAGTCTATGGAAAGTCCACTTGCACAACCAAGATGCCTTTGCCTTTGGATCTCAAGCTTGCCCACTTCCCCCCTCCACACAAGCTATTTCTCTGCCAAAAAAAAAAACAAAAAAAAAACAAACAAACAAGGGAGTGTAAGCTTAACCAAGCTTAGTGAGTGTTGAAGATGCCACAACAAATCGAAGAAAACAAGAGTTAAAAACAAGCATGCTAAACACAATTATCATATAGAATCATCAAAATCATATCAAATGGATACATTGAGAACTTGTGAACATGAAAATATAGAAAAAATAGCTTTCATTGGGTACTCGGATCTCCATCACACCATGACTCAAAAGAGCCTACATGTCCCAAGTAAGTGTAGCATGAAGCTAACACTATCCAACACACCAACATATCCCAATGAATGGAGCAATGCTCTACATTCTCTTATCCCTCCAAACCTGTCCCAATAACAAAGCATATAAATGAGTACTCAAATCCTATAACATGCCAACTATATCCAATGCTTTCAAAGGTTCACAAGGCCAATATAGCCATCTCACACATTCATTTTCTAGTTTATGCACACTTTCACATATCATACTTTACCATGATCAAACACTTATCTCATGTTCTCATAATGCACTTCAAGTGCTAACACTTTACTCATTGAGCCAATTACACTTTCATATCAAAGGTATGTGTATAAAACCAGCTGCCCACAAGGCATATCCACATATATTCAACATATATAATTACATCATACACTTAAGCATTTCACAACACAAGTAAGCTTGTTTGCAAATCAAGTACCCTATCGTTTCTATAGAAAGTTTGCTGAAAGAGCAAATTTTGATTCAAATTCTCAAATATCTTTCATTTACATTGTCAACCTTTATTTAGGATATTTGCGATATCCCTCAAGCATAAGAAACTTAAAAGCTATGTATTTGCATTAATACTTACATTAATGACCAAATACATGCATCTAAATCTAATCCTAAATTCATGTAAAATTTCAAAATTCACGTTTTAATAAACTAAATGCATGTATCTAATGCACGTACATTCGTTCATGCATTAATTCATTTACTAAATGAGCTCAAAAGTCTGTTAAGAATCTTCTAACCAAATTAGGCTTTTCATGTTACAACTCATTAGGCTTTCAAAGCCCAAAATATGTCTAGCTTCATCCTCTTCAATTTAGACCAAAGTAGCTAGCAATTCGATAAATGCTCTTGCATGAAAAGTGCTAGTGCATTGGAGTAACAATTTTCCGAAAAAAGCAACCTAGTAAACTTGGTTTGATCTGCAGCAGAAGTATTCGCATTTTCATCCTTGAGAACAATCGATGGTTTGCAGGGGTTGTAGTTGATACATGCCCACGCTAAAGAAACTTAGGCTGATGATCCAATTCGAGTATTGTATTTCATTTTATTCCAATTATGTTATGACATTATTCAAAACTCTTCTTCTCCTCTTTCTCCCATTCTATGGTTTCTTCTTCTTTCCGGCATGGTTCAGCATCAAATTCCTAAAAGAAATTTATGATTAAGAGCCTAATAAATTGATTATGCCCCTGATATCTTAAAGAGTTTTGTACCTAATTAAAAATGTTTATTAGGCAACATAAATTGACATCATCACAAATTTGGTAATTCAGAAAACTAAAATGATGAAATAACTTTTCAATTTTCATAAACTTTCCTGATGGCCAAACATCCACAATTTTTTATATATTTTTTTATATACATATAAGTTAGCACATTAAATGAATGGTATTAAAAGATGACAAAAACCAAACATGGGGATATTAATGATGAGACCACGAGGCTCACGTTTTCAGTTGTGTGTTTGTGTTTTTTCGGTTAATATATCATTAAATAATTTTAATGTTTAATTTTATACGATTTTTTATTATATTTTAATATTTAAGTTTTACTTTAATATTTTTAAATATTTAATATATATGTTTTAGTAAAAATAAAATCATTTAATTGGATAAAAATATTCAAGTACTAAATTAAATATTAAAATTAAACCCAACTGCTTAATTGAGACAAAAAAATAACCTCAAGCTTTAAAATGTAAAATTTTAAATATTAATTTAAATATTGAAGCTTAACTCAAATACCAAATTTAAATTCAAATTAAAAATAATAAAAATATAAAGTCTACTATATGAATTATTATGACTTAAAATTTACATTAATACTTTACACTTTAAATATAATCATGTCATGAAAATAGTTAAAAATAATAAATATATAACACAAATATATGAATGGTTTAATTTTTCCTTAGTCCTTGTACTCTTTAGATTTTTAAAATTAAGTCGCTCTACTTTTAGTTCTAGAATTTTAGTCACCTTACGCGTCTAATTTAAAAATTAAAGATCTTATTGATAAATTATGAATTAATTTCTGTCAAATTTGAAGGTGCTATCAATAAAATTTTAGATTTTAAAGCAAACTTTTGAATATTAGAATGCAAAAATTTAAGTTTAAAAATTCATTAATATAATTATCAATTGAATTTTAGTTCTCAAATTTAATAAGTAAAAGACTAAATTTTAAAATTAAAATAAATAAATAAATAAAATTATAAATTTAAGGTTAAGAGCAAGGGACCGACTACCATCCCTCCACAATGCTATAAAATGTTCCATCACAAGGGTTAAGAAAGCAACAACAGGATACTTGTTATAAAGGATTCTTCTCCCATTTTATATAAAATTTGCCATAGTTAGAAGGAAAAAAAATTATAAAGGCTTAAATTTATTAAAGGTGACTTTTTATATATAATTATTAATAGCACTAAATTGTTTGATATTGAAGACTCGATGTCTAATCCGTCGTCTGACTAGTCAAGATTTAATTATTCACCTCTTTAAGCATTTGATTAGTCAAGACATTAGGACAGCTTAGTTGATTTTATTTGTTGACTTATTTGATTTGGACTTTTTCATTCTATTGTTTTATAGGCAAATGAACTTTCAAGACATGTTTTATTTTCCCTCATTTTCATAATGAAGTTGGAGTTATCTTGTTTATTTTAAGGAGATTAATCTTACTTTATTTGGGATAAGATTAAAGATTATTTATTTAAGGTTTTATGTTGATAAATTTGTGTTTATTTTGGATTGTGTAATGCCTCAATTTGTTTTTTGAATTTTGAGTGTTAAATTGTATTAAGTAAATTGATTTGGTTTAGAGGTTAAATGTTTTGGATGTATGCTTGAGGTTTTGTATTCAATTCCTTTCTTTCAAAAATTTTTATTATTTTTTCCTCAATATCTAGTTTGACACATCTGGTTTATGTTTAATTTTTGCATGTTTATTAATAAGAATTAATGAGTTTATTGATTTAGTGATAAAACCTTAATTTTTTTCTTTAATAAGATGAAGTTAATAACTAATCAGATTAGTTGGGATATAATCAGATATTATTTTGTTAAAGTTTTTGAGAATTATCTCCTAAAAATCCTCCTAGTGTCGTCCCCCTCACCCCCTCACTCTCCACCTTTTTGTTTTTTTCCACCTTTTTGTTTGTTTCCTCTTCACTTTTGTTGCTGTAACCTCCTCTTTGTCGAATTTTCTCTGCTTTCTCCTTCTTTCTTTTTCTTTTTTCTTCATTTTTTCATTGTTTACATAATTTTACGATTAACGCTCTCTTCTTTTCCTCATTTGTTGTCCCTACCTTATGTGTTGCTGCTGTCTAGATTTTGATTCTTCCTAGTGTCATCGGTAACCTTCTGGTTTTGGTGTTAGCCGTGTGTGATCTGAAGTTTGGCGTAGTATCTTAATTTTTTTAAGTAAGTGCAATCCGTTTGTGTTTTTTTAAGAAGGTTGTTTTCGGTTTTAATTGAAAGATTTGTTGGTTGAGGGTGGCTAATTAGTGATGGTCTAATTATTTGTAATTCTGTTAGGTGAGGATTGTGAGGAACACGCCCCTCTTGCAAATTAAGTGCCTTGGAAACCACCGCTTCTAAGGGTAAGTAGCCGAATGCCCAAGTTTAGGGGCTGGTTTGCGCTAATATTTTTGCAAGGGTCGAATGTCTTATTGGTCTTGGCCGAATGCTCTAGGGAGCAACGGCCAAATTTCTATGCGGGTGATTGCTTACTGGTTGAGTTTTGGATGTTGTGTGCAGAACTCGGATTGATGCTGTTGTGTTGACATCCCGAAAACAATCTAGTGTGTGTAACTTGAAAACTTGTAAATTCATGCAAAACCGATAGTGGGCAGTCACGACACATGGGCGTGTACCTGGCCGTGTGGACTACACGAGTGTGTGCCCTAGGAGTGTGAGCTACACGGATTGATTAAGTACGGTATGTGGGCCACAATGGCATATGAGCTTATTTCAAATAATTTTTAGGGTCGTGTTTTGAGTCGAATAAGTGAGTTTAATAGTACGCTAAAATCTATTATGTAAACTACCATATGTAAATTTTCTGAAGGCATGCGAAATCATGAAAAGTTGTGTACTTGATTGTATGTTTGTGTGTATGAGCATGTCTTTAATAAGTAACTTCGAATAAGTTATATGCATGCCTCCAATCTATTAATTTGTATGCTCTATTGGCATGTTTCCGATCTATTAGTTTAAGCATATCCAAATATCTGTTAAGTTGTGGCATGTGGATTGGGGTGGGTTATGAATATGATATGAAGAAAGTTTCTGTAAATTATGTTCTATGATTCTGGTGGGATACTTGCAAAATCTGATTTTGGCAGTTAAACTGTATTACTTGTTTCTAGTGGCTTTCCTGCATTTTATCTTGCAGCTTGTCTGCATAATATTTCAGTGGTGCATAACCACTAATTTGGAGTGTGAGTTGGAACAGCAGATGGGGGTAAGATTTATTCTGTATGACATTGCAGTGCTAAGCATGTCTTGTATTCGATTTTTTGCTTTGATATGTTAAACTCTTGTATTAATTGACTATCTGTTATGTTGGTGGGCCTTGACACACATTGGGCTTTTAGCTCACCCTACTATTTTATCTTCTCAGGTAATCCTCAGAATTAGGATTGCACGGCGTTCGAGAACTCTAATTCAAATTCTTGTAAACAAAATGATTTTAAAGGTTTTTCTTTATTTATTTAAAATATGAATTTTTGGACTGTCCGGTAATTTTATGGACTGGTTAGTAAATAACGAATGTTTTAGAGGACTCTCGCTTAACAACAATAATTTTTTTCAAAATAAGATAATAAAACTAATTCTGCAAAATTATTCATACATGAACAAATGATGTTTTATAAAGAAAATAAATAATTTATCAAGTGGTCGGTATAACCTTCAAGATTCAGTCATAACGTCTAGACCGAATTTGAGGTGTTACAGATTATGCTGATTGACTAGGCTACCATACTAAGCTTATAATTATACAGTTAGTTCGCATATGAAGATGCATCTTTTGGAGAGAGTGTTGCGTTAAATTGCATGATTATTTCTTTGTTATTTTTTATTTGGAATTTCGCACTCAATAGGTAAACTTTTCTTGTGAGAGATTAAATCTTTATAAGTGAGGTTGTAACAAGTTGTGATTAACTATTAAAACTGAGACTACAATTACTTATTTATATAATGGTAAATTAGACTTTAACCAATAAATAATTTGAACAATTATGTAACAAAACAATTCACTAAACGCGAGTTTAAACACAATTTTTTACTGACTAGTTTTCTCAATTTAACTAAATCAAAATTCGTAATTTTCATTAATTTCATGCGTATTAACTTCATGCTATGTGAAAAGTAGACAGACGGTGGAAGGCTGTACAGTAAATTAATGCAATCCACATGTGTATTTAATGCCATTAACTTGCAAAAAAAAAAAAAAAAGGTTCACTTTCCTTAAATACCTAACTACCACGTGAACAGCCATGAAAGTTAGGAGAGTGTGGGGGAAATATATTTTTAAATAAAATTTCCAAAAATAAATATGTAAATTTTAATCAGTGTATTAACATATTTACTTTGAAGTTATCTTTTTAAAATTATTAATTAGTCCTTAAATGGGGACCTATAGGCATAAGGTGAGCTAACACAAATGTTCTCAGAAAGAAAAAAGATTGAATTGTTGTGATGATATAATTGCATATTGTTAACTATATATTCATCAAGGAACCTTGAATAAATAAAAATTGTCGGTAGCCATGCATTAATTGGTACATAATTACATAAACATGATAAATGTTTACTTATTATATATATCACAATGGCAAGCATTGGATGATGATGAGTTTGAACAAACTGTTCAATGATGAAAATTTGATAGCCCAAACACAACAATCATACATCTGAAACAGTGGAGGCAAAGAGTAGAAATAATAGCATCTCTCTACAAATACACCAAAACCAAAAGAAGAAGAATAGAAGGGAAAATCCACAAATTAAGAACATAATTCAAAGTCAAAGGCAATGATTAAATTAATTACTAGTACCTTGACCTGAACCATGGCTCACCATTGAGAGCAATGCTTTCTTCATGTTTATCATTGACTGACA
Organism: Gossypium arboreum; assembly: GCF_025698485.1. Taxonomy (NCBI): domain Eukaryota; kingdom Viridiplantae; phylum Streptophyta; class Magnoliopsida; order Malvales; family Malvaceae; genus Gossypium; species Gossypium arboreum. The sequence goes on along the minus strand of NC_069073.1, from coordinate 2,006,605 downwards.
TCCTTTAAACACATTCAGATTTCTTGGTTTAACCCCAAAACACAATGTCGAAGTTGGTGATCCAAGCCCTTCATTTTCATGATGATGATGATCATCATCATCCATGCAGCTATGAACTGGCGACCTCGAACATGAAAAATAGCTCATCTGCCTATGAAATAGCTTTCGGTTAATTGAAGATTTAGGCAATGGTGAAGAACCAGCATCATGCAACGACGAACATGGTGATAAAGACGATGAAGATGATGTAGAAGAGCGTGAAGAAGAAGAAGAAGGGGAAGCCTGGGCTTTCCTAGCAGTGATAAGCCTGGGAAAGATAGAGTTCAAAAGGGTGGATTTCAAGCCCTTTGTCTGCTTGGATTTGGAGTTGAATGAGGAATAATATGAAGGAGGTGGAGTAAGAGGAGGAATAGCAGTGTCACATGAAGGATGTTTTGGGGTTCCAGGGTGTGATTCCCACATGAATGGAACAGCACCCGAAGCTCCGCCATAGTAGACCCTGCAAGAAGAGTTAGCCATTGAAGTTTCTTTAGACATGAGCCTGCTGAAGAACTTGTCATCTTGCTTGATTTGGAGGCCTTTCTGATGCTGAAGCTCCTCGCCCTTACTGTCACTCAACATTTTGATTTGGGGAACTGATGGGTGGGTGTGTGCGTTGTCAGCTAAACTTAGTAGATCTCTAATTTCTAAAGAGGGCTCAAGATCCGAAGTTGAAGCCTGGTAAATGCTCAGAATAGAATATTTCAAGGCCGAATGACTTCTTTTAGTCTAGTCTAGTGGTATATAATATAATTAAGGCTCAAGTCGTTTTTTTATTTATATAATTATATTTAAGTTTGGTCTCATAGAGAGATGGTATCAAAAGGGAGATAAAAATCTTTGAATGCACTAAATCATTTTCTAAATGATTTTAGACTATCAAAATTTTCAAATTTATTATCATTAAAGAAAAGAATCTATACCAAATATTTTAATGAAGTGGGGACTTGTTTTGTTTCAGTAATTAATATATTTGAGATTTCATTTTCCCTATTGCATGTCCTTCCTCGAAGGGTTAGTGTTTAAGATTTTATGTGCATATAATTTTAAAAAAAAAAAAAAAAACATTCAACCCTTCTAAATGTGAATAATATAATATAACTTTGGTAATTATGATAATGGTGATGAAAGCTATTATATATTGAGAAGAGCAGCTTTGGTGGATGGATTGAGTTGGGGGAATTTAATAGGGTAGCTATAGCTTACTAATAATTTTTTGGAAGAATCTGGTTCATTGATGAGGCAGATCGAAGTGGGTTAATGTGGACCGTCCATTTTAATCTGAATGAGGAAAAACAGTTGAGCAGTGAGGATATATTGGTTACGAGTTAGCAAAGCCCTAATAAATGAGAACTTGTCGTGGTCCATGATTTAATCAAAAGCTGCTTGTTTCGGACAAAGATAGATTGCTTTAAAAACTGATTTAGGATTGTTTAACTTTCCAATTTAATACGATAAAGAATATGGTCAAAGTTAAATGCAAGGTTAGACGTTGAAATCCTATCAAACTTCTTTCTTTTAGAGGAGGGTTGATATTAGTGTTTAACAAGGGGAGCTAAGGAGGAGACGATGGTAATGATAAGGAGGTTGGTTCACTTGTTATAGGCGAAGAGCTGGAGTATTTAGGGGAGGAGGAAGGAGGAGATGAATTGGGGAGTGCTTAGGGTTTTAAGGGTCAAAAGATCCTTCGTGGGTGGAGGTCCCCTTTCCTGATAGCGACACATCACCGACAACATGGATGGTGGCCATTCGATATGATCAGCCAGGTGGTAGGTTCATTATATATCTATTGTCGTCAAGTATAGTACTGTGTGAGCTTGCTTTAACATTCCCTTTGTTGAGATAGTACGAGGTTGTTAAGCCTCAGTAGTCCCTTAGTGGTCCCCTCTTGGGGATAATAGCATACCACTAAAAGCGGGTTGCCTGATAGAGGGTGGCTTTCCTATAGATAGTGTGAGGCATGTGGGTGGTTGGTCATTGGGTGACCAACTAGATGGTATTAGCAGGGGAGTCATATGCGGGTGTCTTTAAGGCCACTTCTCGTGCTACCGCGTGTCCCAATCTAGGTAGGGGTATAATTGTTGGAAAAAATCCGATTCAAAAATAGTTTTCTTACACAAAAGAAAAATAAAATTTTGAAAATCAACCCGATTTGTGATATTTAGAGCAATAAACTTTTTCCCAAAATTACACCTGTGCTTTAGGTTAGACAGATCCTTGGCGTTCCCGGCTTTCAACCAAATGACCTTCACCACTATTCTCGTACCATAAAATGATTCGAGTGTGGGTTCAGACGAATTGGAATCAAACACATAACCAAAAATTATTATTTTTTACTTTCAGTGGGAAAACAAAAATCTTTTTTTAATTGAAACTGGTAAAATTGTAATTCCTAGAAAATAGAATTTATTCTAGAAAATAGATTTTCACTACTTTATGCAAATAATAATATCTCAAAGTTATACATTTAGCCTTATTGGTGCCATCTATTTATAGGGAGAAAAAGTAGAACCCTTGTTGAATTAGTAGAAGTCTATTTCAATAGAAAAATAAAATCCTAGTTCAATTAGGAAAGGGAGGGGCGATAATCCTAGTTAAATATACTGGTATTTTCCATCTCACATATTAACATGAGAGACTTTTAGGCCTCTCCCGTGTTGAATCCAATTATAAGTACTTTTTGGACTTTTAACCCAACACTTTATAATTCAATCCAAATCCAATACATGCTTTTCTATTTTCCAAAATAAACATCATAAATTAATTTAAATACATAAATAAATTTATCAATTAAATAATTTTCTCAACCTGATCCTAATTTCGTTAGAATCATGGTAATTTTACTTTAAAAGAATCTATGAGAAAATATATTTAATGTTTCTACATTCAACGGATTCACAATGACCAATTAATTTAATTCCATTTTCAAACTTCAATTAATTAATTAATTAATTAATTAATAATTTAAAAACCATAAATTAATTCTCGTGTTATTTTCATACTTAGTGAGAAAACCACATTTATTTTCGAATGTTTCTCATTTCTCTAACTTTACCATTTCTATCCATTTTTGTTCATTTGATTCAACATGCAATTCATTTCTGGTTTCGATGAGCTAGTGGAGGGACCGATTGGACATATGTGATTAAGGCTCAAATAATTTATAATTAAGTTCCATCTTTTCGCTTATTAATTATAAACTCATTTAGTCACGAAGTCATTCTACTATAGTATTGTGACTAAGCTCTCCCTAATGGCATACCATTACGAAATCAACTCGATCAATGCTCATCCAATGACCTTGTCATAAATGTGTTACCCTCATAGAATATCCTTAATCTCTTTGGGATAAATTCACTCTCCCAATATGATCCTATTTTATCTCATGATAATCATTACATCTTCCTTCATAAAAAGTCAATTATTATCAAATAATAATTAATTCATTCATCATAAAGACAAATGACCTGTGATCACATTTACTTTTCATCTATCATGTAATGCCAATGAAAGAATATCATTTACCCATGTCTTGAGCTATGAATTCCACTATTGTGAATGATGCTATATACTGTGGAAGTCGTATACCCAACGTACCAGTTTTCGATTCCTTATCAATTTGAACTCAGACTTTTACTTTCATCAAAGTATATGAGTTACACATATATAGTCCATCATCCATTCAGGATTCAGGTATGTTGCATTATGAACGTCATAAGTGAATAAATCCATAAATGGATCCATGATCTATTCTGCTTGGGTCCAGTTCGATGTACTGTTAGTCTGGTCAGTTGTATCTATATCTCTATCTTCTGGAAGTCATACGCTCTGATGCCTAAGATAAAGTATCTCCCGAATTGGATTTGATAGACAATATATTAGTCTTTCAATTGGTTTGCTCATTTCTGATTAGACTAAGAGTATCTTCCCAATTGGACTTATAGACAATATATTAGTCTTTCAATTGGTTTGCTCATTTCTGATTAGACTAAGGACATGTTTAGATTTGTCTACTAATATAAGTTTTCTTTTCGTATTATAACCCGACCATGTAATACCGCTTAATATTAGTTAAACATTAGACAACAAATAAACTAATATTTGCTTTTATTTTGCTTTACATACAAAAATCACGTGCGAAAAATATACAAATAATATTAATTGCAATGTGTAATGTTATCTATAGAATTCAGTCGCAAGTTCTTGCTAATAGATTGAATGTTATTTTTCCGGGTATTATTTCAAAGATGCAATTTAATTTTGTACCAGGCCATGTTCTCACTGATAATTTTATGGTGGCATTTGACCTTATTCATCATATGAAAAAAAAAAGCAAACGTAATGTGGGTGAACTTACGCTGAAGCTTGATATTAGCAAAGCTTAAATGACAAAGTTGATTGGCATTTTCTGGAATTTATTCAGGTTAAGATGGTTTCGAGGCCAATTGGGTGAAATGGTTGATGCTCTCTATTACTTTTGTTCAGTACTCAACTGCGTTTAATGGAAGGCAGGTCGGCCCAATTATACCTCATAGGGGTCTTCGACTAGTGGACCTTATCTCCTTATTCGTATCTTATCTGTAGGGACGGGCTTAGCTTCCTTCTACGTCGAGCAAAAGCATGGGGAGATATTCATGGGCATTCTATTTGTCGGGGTGGCCCGAGCATTTGTCATTTTCTTTTCGCCAATGACAACTTTTTATTTTTTCAGGCTAAGGAGATGGAGGTTCTTATGATTAAACGTATCTTGTCTTGGTATGAGGATGAGTCAGGGCAATCGATAAAATTTCACAAATCTGGTGTTATGTTTAGCACCAATATATCCAAAGGGGTAAACTCAACTATTTGCTCTATTTTAGGAGTGTTTAATCCTATGAACCATGGACGTTATCTTGGGTTGCCGTCTTTAATTTGTAAGAATAAGAAACAAGCTTTCTCTTATGTCTAGGAGAGACTCTGTAGTTTCTTGGTTTTTAGTATGAGTGTGTTCCAACTTTCGGATGCCATGTGTGTGGCCTTGCAGAGGATGATGAACTACTTTTGTTGGGGTTTGGATGGGGGAACGGAAGGAAAATTCATTGGGCTTCGTGGGACAGGCTATGTGCCCCTAAGAAATTTGGTGGCATGGGTTGTTGTGATTTACATTGTTTTAATCTTGCCTTCCTTGGTAAACAGGCAACTTGCTTTATTACAAATCCGAACGCTTTGTCAAGTCGGTATTTCAAGGCTAAATATTTTTCGACTTGGGATTTTTTGGATGCTTAGCTTGTACATTTGCAGAAGCATGTTTGCAGCTACCGGCCTCCTTTCAAAAGGTATGAGGTGGAGGGTTGGAGGCGGAACGTTGATCTCGATTTCAATGATTCTTGGATTTGTGATGATCAAAGTTATTATGTTGATTCTCTTCCCTTACTAAGTATGGAATCGCTAAAGGTATATGAGTTGTTAGACACTATGGAGACCGATTTGGATGATGGTTTTATACAAGGTATTTTCCCCCTTCCGATGCAATGCAAATTTTGAAGCTACTGGTGATTCATGCAAAGCCAACTGATGGGTTGATATGGGATTTTAGTCCGGATAGGCGATACACTGCGAAGACGGGTTACAAAGTCACATCTGATTCTTTTTCGATGATTTCTCAGTTTTCAATTAATAGTACTTGGTTCGCTTTATGAACAACTATATCCCTCCAAAGGTGTGTTTTTCCCTTTGGCGTTGTAGGAGAAATTTCACTCCATATAAGTCTCGTTTGCTTATCGGGGGCTGAATATTCTGCCAAATTGCTCATGTTGTGGCTCGACTGAAACTCTTGAATATGCGGTGTTTTGAGTGTGTGAAGGCAAGGGAGGTGTGGCATTTGGCCGGCTTATCTTTACCCAACTCCTCTTGTGCCGTTTTTGTTGCGGAAGGTGCAAGTATGTCGGATGTGGGCCAACAAAACCACGTGTTTGTGCTGCTGTGGTTTTTATGGTTTTATCGAAATCTATTTACTTGGCAGAATCGTGATGTACCTTCTTCACATATAGTGTATGTTGCTGCTGTGTTTTTGTAGAATTAGGAGGCGAGGGGCATTTATGAAAGGGTGCAAAGGGGATTGTCGGCGTCTGGTGGTTCACGGGGTGGTCGATGGGTAGCTTCTTGTCAAGATCGAATCAAGTGCAACGTGGATGCTGCCTTGTTTTAGGAATCTCGGTAGTCGACGTTTGCTACTATTCTAAGAGATTTTAAGGGCAATTTTCTCAAGGCTTATTCTGGCTACGCAAACCTTGCTATGGCACCACATATGGCTAAAACGTATGCTATTAGAAAAGCATTTTCGTTGCTGAAATCAGAGGATTATGATGGGATTGTTATAGAATCGGATTGTTGGCAAGTGGTACATTCTTTGAATAATTCAATTGATGATACCTCTGAATTTGGCTTATTATTATGAATTTTCAAAATGTTGCATATCAATTTCAACATTTGTCCTTTTCTGGATTCGCAGGAAACAAAGTCGCTCACTCTTTCGCTCGGGTAGCTTTGTTATATGCGAACCACAATGAATGGCATAGACCATATATCAGCGTTTCTTATTTGCTTGAATCTGACGCTCTTTTTGTTAATTCCATTGATAGTGATCCGCGTAGGTTTGGGTGCCCGATGGCTTAGGTTAAATGGCCCTCCTATCTTGGTTTTCGATGTTTCTTTGCTTTTTAATTAGGGATAAATATTAAAATTATACATGAACTTTAATTTTATATATTTTATATATGAATTTTTATTTGATTTAAATTTCATAAATTGCTAACAGCATTATCGAATTAGCACAATTTTATGTTGATATATTGCATACACAAACAACTAACTTATCCGGTATAAAAATAAATGTATGTATCTAATTCTTTAAATGCGCATAATTGAATCAAAATTAAAGTCTTATGTATACATAAGAACCACAATTCAAGTTTTATGTATATAATTGTACTAAATCAAAGTTCATGTATCAAATTACAAATTAGACCAAAATTCATGTTTAAATTTAATACTTATCCCTTTTAATTAATATATATGACTTTTCTTTTTCTTAAAAAATATTGTGTTACAATTAGCTTCGCAAATAAGTAAAAGTGTAGTTAAAAAATTATTTTAGGAGATCAAAATAAATAAATTTTTTATTTCATGATTATATTAATTTATGGTTTTCTAAAAATTAAAGGAGTTATATAAAAAAAATTCTAGTTTGAAACAAAGGTCACTACTTGCACCCCTCGTGGCACCTTTGAACAAGTTTTAGAAAGTAACTATTTGGGTCGATTGATTTTTAACTCGATTAGAATTGAAATTATTTTTAGTGTAGGACGATGTGGGTTCGAGTGTGTTGAAACGCATTATCCTCCTATTCAAGGGTTGAAGAGGGACTAAATTTTAAGTATTATATTAAAAAGAACATATATATATATATATATATCACAACAACCTATAATAAAATTAGTGTTAAAAAGAAAAGAAGTAGCTATTTGGGTCATGAAAACAGTAGGAAAAAAGAAAAGAATGCAAGTAGTGTTGTAAGGATTAGTTTGCTTAATGATGACGAGAAATGATAGTTTGCAAAGTGAACCATACATGGTTATTATGGTGGTGCCCTGCATGCATTTACTACACTTGAAATTAGAGATGTGCCCTTCCTTTCTAGACCCACTATATCGAGTGATCCATACAAATTTTAGATTTTTGAACTATAAGCAATTCAAAGTTTTTTCGTATTTTTTTAAAACTTGGAATTTAGTCTCTTTACTTTTATTTTCGAAAATTAATCCACTACTTTTTAAATTTCAAAATCCATATTCATTAGTTTAACACTATTAAAGTTTGTTTGTTAAATTTGTCGTTGACATTTTGCAATAAAAAAATACTCACTTGGTAGCCATGTAATTAAAGAAAATGATATTGTATTGAACTTGAATTTAATAAAAAAATTAACATTGTTAATAGTTGGACTTGAATTTTAAAATTTGAGAACGATAGGGACTAAAATTTTAGAAACAAAAGTAGGGACTAAATTCCAAATTTCTAAGAATACATGGACTTATAATATATTCTAATATTTTTTTATAGAAGCATAGGGATTAAATTGATTAAAGTAAAAAAAATCAAAATGATTCAAATTGTATAACTTGATGTTCCAATTTATATTTATGGTTGTTGATACATAATATCAACGGAAGTGAAAAAGGGGAAACAAAATGGTCTTGAAGAAGGTTGAGAGCAGGGAGGAAGAAACTTTCCCAGGAAGAAGAAGATAAAGAAGTAGTCTGTCTGGACTCTTCCTCAAATGGAATGTTTGGGGCAATTTAAACCATGGATATTTTGGGTTGGATAATCAGGTCGGATCCTGAGTCGAGTTATTATATATTTTATTATATTTGTATAATAATTTGCCCCCCACCTGGTCGAAGAAGAGTTATAAAGAAACTCTTCTAAAACAGACTTACTTGTGTGAAACATGTAATTGTTGTGTGAAACATGTAATTGAGGGCATACTCTGTAAGTTTTAACTTGAATTAATGAGTAAATTTTATTGTTCAATAGTGTGATACAAGATTCAAAAGGTTATTACAGAATAACACGAACAGTATTTTACATAAATAAAGAGAATTTTTTATTTTTTATTTTTAGATTGATGTTTGGAGAAAGCTCAAATTTCAACAATGTACTTAAGCTTATAAATTAATCATATTATTTTTTTTTTCTTTTATCATGCTTTGTATGAGTTTACTTTTTATACTATTTTAAGAGCACACTCTCTTGTATCGATTTATTACATTCATGATTTTATTTTCCAACTATTTCCCACAAAATAAAAAACAATAAACTTCTGTTTTTGGTGATTGAAAAGAAATCCTTGGGAGTTAACAAGTGCAATCTTAACATTGTATGAATGATAAATATCGATCAACGATAACTTTGGATCTTATTCATATATGTTTTTGGTACTTCCTTACGCTGTATCATCGCGTTTTTCCTTAACCATAAATAATTGATCTTTCTTCTAATATTTTTGGTGATTTTGTGAAAATTGCATTAAAGGTGCCTAATTATGTAATATTGGTGGGTTGGTTGCCCAACTTTTTGCACTATATTTTTGGATACCTTTTCCCATACTTTTGATTTAGTTTCAACTAATCGAACTCCCCCCTACCCCTACTCCTACACGAAAAAGATCCATTAATTCTTTTTTTTTTTTACAAGTGAGAGAAAAGAAAATAGGAGACATGATCATTTTCCATAATAATGCATAAAAATCAGTCTGATAAGTTATAAAATTAACATATTTTAATCTCATTCTTAATACGTTTCTGGATGATTAATTATGTAAATTAGTGAATTTGATACTCTTGATCCTTTAAATTCATGCTTCTATAGTTAAGAGAGCATTTGAGAGCGAAAGGAGCGAAACATGAGCCAAATCGGACAAATAGAGTTGTTTTTAGGAGCCACATGAGCTGGACACACGCCCATGTGCCAGCTCGTGTCGATTTCGCACCCTGCTTCCCAAATACGTGAAAAAACACAATTTTTGGGCTTTCTGAGCATTCTAAAGTCTATAAATACCAATTAGAAGAAGACAGAAGGAGGTCATCAGAGAAGATTGAAGAAAACATTCGAAGAACACCATCAGAGTCAACTCAGAAGCAGATCTCCATCAAGATTGAAGATCTCCTTTTAATTTCTTTCGAAGTTTTTATGAGTTTCTTTATGTCTTGTGGTTATTCTAACTTTGAGTTCCCTAGATATCTAGGAAGGATGAAACCTATGACAAATTCTATTATTTAATTTTTGATCTACATGATAAATACTTGATTCTTGTTCTCAATTATGTGTGCTTATTTCTTGTTTTAATATTTTCGGGATATTAATTCATGTTTAACGTGCTTAATTTAGTGGAGCAAAAGTACATGTTTAAGAGTAGATCTAGCATAATTGATTGGAGTTGCATGTAATCTTAGAAATAGGACGACATAAATCTATCAGATTGGAATAAAATATAATAGGGGAATTCATAGATCGAGTTAATGCGACAATAAGGGTTTTAATTAGAAAGATATTTCAATTAAGCAACCTAGAGTCAGTTGTTCTTACTCTCGAAAGAGATATTAACATAATTTAGGAATTTCTATGGATCAAGACATTGAGTGAATAAATTGTTTAAATCAGGTTAATAATAATAGAAGGAGTCTATGTGGATTCTTTCCTAGGTATTGTCTTTCTCATTGGTTATCTTTCAAATATTTTCCTCTTTCATTCTCTATTGTGTTCTTAGTTAAATTAGTTTAGTAATTTTAGATTAAAACTCATCACTCCAAATTGTTGACTAAATAATAAGAAAACTGTAATAACTAATAATTTCAGTCCTCGTGGATACGATATCTTTACTCACCATAACTATACTATTGTTCGATAGGTGCACTTGCTTTTGTCGTATTTATAGTTAATTTTGTGACCATCACAGTCCTTCCAAATTTGAATGATTAGAGAAGAGAAAATGAGAGATAAGTGTATGTTAGTTCAAAATTATGTATTTTTTAAATGTTTTATTTTCTTTCCTTTCATTTTTCATCTCTACCAAGCACACCTATGGAAATAAAAAATATATATCTTTTCCACCTTTATATTTTTCTACCCTTTCAAATTTTCAGCTTTCCAATTTCCATTCCACTCTACCAAGCAAAGTGTAAAAAGATGGTGCTTTCATTATATATAATGCCTACTTCTATTCATAATCTCCACCCAACTCTTAAAAAGGAGAAAAAATATGCTTAAATGCACTCGAACCTACATCCTCTTGGTTGTTGCAATAGCAACGATGTCAACTGAGCTAAGGCTTAATCATCTTTGGCTTTTAAAGATAGCATTCAAGTTTTATGATCCCAGTATCTACATATTTTCATTATTTCAAACAAACATTTTTAAAAAATATTTCAATTCATTACAACTTATTTTCACAATAATGCCTATAAATACTTAATTTTATCCAAATCAATCCCTAATCTTGAATTGGACACGATACCTAAATTTTCTCTATGCTTTGAATTTCTAGCTCATTTTTTTACTTATGCCTTATTTTAGGTTGAAAATTTTTTTAGGCATTGATGAAGCCTAACAACTTTTTTTTTATTTGAAAAGTAAATCTTGATAGTTTATTAATAGCATGGAAAAACAATATAGAAGAGAAAGCAATACCAAAAATAAAGATCATACCTCTTGAAGCAAAATATACCTAAAAAATAAAAGACGGCAAGAAAACATTGAAATTGGTTGTCAGTTTCCACATTAAGTTGCAACTGAATAAACAACTCTAAAAGTAAAAATAGAGATAGCAAAAAAAAATGGTTAAGCAATTTGCAAGGCATTGCTCAAAGAGTTATCCAGTATCTTTCTACGGTACAATATATGATTTAAGTTCAACTCATTCACCAAGTTGCAACTTCACTCTAGCACATTAATTTGAGATCGCTCTCCCCACTAATATTTTCCCCTTAAAAGCTTAGATACAAATTGAATATGAGCACAATTTGTTTATAAAGTAATTTCACTAAGAACAAGCTCCTAACAATAAATAGATGAGTATTATCTCGCTCAAACAAGCCTTGTTTAAATAGACATATTGGTTTGCAATTCTTCAATCAATGTTAATGTGTACTCCCTTAATTTGTCCTTGAATAAGTATTTATAAGGAATTGAATATCCAGAGACCTTCAAGGAATGAACCTCTATAGAAATTGGATCTCTTTATTTAACGTAACACAATCACTCATAAATTATTCAAAAAGAATCCTTACTTGATCGATATTCAGTATGATCTAATCCATTAAATTGTTACTTAAAAACCTTTAAGAGATATAAGAATGAAACCAATATTTTTTTTATAAAAAGAATGCTAAGAAATATTGCAATTTGCACAACAACCTAGTTGCAAAGCGAGTTGCAACTAGCATTGCCTCTAGGATGTGAAACTTGTTAGGATTTGTGCCTCGAGTCTAGTTAATTTTGTTATTACCTATATGTAATTTTTTAAATTGGTTGAATAAATAGAAACTACCACATGTTTATTTAATATTCTTTGCATAGTTGTCCTCAATAGTTTTTGTATATTAAGAAAAATAAATAAGCAAATATTGGCATACTGATTACTTAAGTTTTAACTACTATTAAGTTGCACTATATGGTCAAATTATAATGTGATAAGATAGATTATGTTTGTAGGTAATCTAAATTGTCTATAGTTCATGGAGCCAGATTGAGAAAATAACTTATGTTAGGACTATTATGTCATCTATAAGTCCAATTGAGGATACAACTTATCTTGGCTATCGAAGCTAGATTGACTCCCAAAAATAAAGAGATAGATGTGGTTGCTTGGACAAATGATACATCAAATAAGACCCAAGTTGAATTTATCCTAGACCTGTTTATGGGTTTATTCACTTGTGATACTCATAGTGTGACTTACCTAAATCTGAAGCTAGTGAATGACCATGTATTTATGGCTCATGTACTTCCATATATTAAAAGCCTCTGCCTTTAAAGTAGTGGGCCAAACTTTGGTATGTTAGCTCATGACTTATACATGACATGACTTCACACACATAGAGGAATTATAGCTCAATTAAAAGGGTAAATGGTATCCTTTCATTGGCACTATATGGATTATTAAAATGGAACATAGTCATTAGCAAGTTGTCTTGGAAAAATGATTTAAACATTATTGGTATAGGTAGTGATTATTTTTATTGTGGAAGATACAATGGTGACCATGATATAAAATGGATCAAATTAGGTGAACGAATTTAACCTAAAGGGATCATGGATATGTGTTAGCTTTGATCCCAAGCTTTTTCTATAACAATATTTAAGATAATTTATATTAGTAAGTCATTTAATGATTAAACATTTTCAAAGACTTGCAAATAATTAGAATCATGTTCTAAATATGTTTCACAATGTCCAAAAGTTTTTTGAGTTAATACCAAAGTGCTTAACATGTTTTTAAGGAATTTTGATAGCTAAATCTCAATACTCAACATTGCAAGTATTGTGAGTAGCAAATTCAAAAGCCTCAGAACTCATCTAGAAGGCCAAGTATTGAGACTTAACTTGCAAGTTTCAATAATTGCCTTAAAAGTTTTGAGACTTGGCTTATAAGTCTAGAAACTTAGCCTTAATAACGATTATAAATGACTACTTTTATGAGAGGTATTGAGATCCCCTTGGTAAATCTGGAAGCTTGAGTTGCAAGGTTTTTTAGCTCAGATTTAATGCTTGAAATGACTTTACTTCATCCCCAACAAGCATAAACATCCACTAACTCATTCCTTATAACAATGAATTTTTAAAAAAAATGCTATTTAAGGTGAGAGAAGTTTTTAGGTATTTTATTTTGTGATTAAGAGCAACTAGAGGTGTATTATCAAGTTACACCTATAAAAATACTTACATGTGAGTATCTTAGATTAAAATTTTCAATGAAATTGAAAATACTTTTTATTTTCTTAAATGATCTTTGTTGAAAATGACTTTTTAAGAAAATAGGAGATTTAAATATATGTTTTTTTTTAAATTTCTTCAAATTAAGGCCATACTATGACACTCTACACCTGACCCGATCGTCAAATCTGGATATGAGACGTCACATTACATTGTCAGAACAACTCAGACTAACTTAAATCATTTACAAAAACATTAAACATATAAACATGACATGATTCCAAACTAGTATCAATTACGAGAATGATCAAGCATTTCAAATGTCCAAAAACTTATTTAACATGTCTGGGGGTTATCAGGGTCAAAGACGGAGTTAGGATTCAAATCCAACTCAAATTAAAAAAATTCAATAGTGTGTTTGGAGACTTGGAGGTTTATGTCTCGAGATATGCTTCCCTTGATTCAGATCCTTACCTTCAATGTTTTTGTGTCTCGAGACATTGGGGTTTATGTCTCAAAACATTGAGCTTTATGTCTCAACTCGAGATATAGCTCCCTTATTTTTAGACTTTAAGTTCGATGTTTAGATGTCTCGAGATGAAGGAGCACCTGTCTCGAGACTTGGTAATTGATGTCTAAAGACATGTTCAACAAGTCTCGAGAACACTACCAAGAAATGCCTATAATGACCATTTTGTTCTTGATGTCTTAAGATAATAGTCTCATTATCTTGAGACCAAATGGTAAAATACTAAAACGTAACTGTGGTTCATGCTGATAAGAATACCAAATCACACTTGTATGAAACTATTATTCCACTCAATCATGAAACATAACTTTGACATCCAAAAATACATCATTAACACCTAGGGTCATCACAATCAATGCATCATGTAAGGACATACCTGATTAAATACACAACACCACCAAAACTTATACATACATAATAACTAAATGCCATTATCACAGATCACAAAATGACCAAAACATGCTTCCACCTGTACCAAAGCATTATCATATCCACAAGACTTAAAGCATTACCCTCATTACCTAGGCACATGCCATTTGAGCTGAGATGTGAAAGATAGATGTTATGACACTCTTCATACAGTTCGAGACCTAATCGTCACCTGTGCATAAAATAAAATAATATGCACGTTGAGAAAAAGAGATCAATAGTGCTTACATAATATGATAACAAGGCATATGCATATCAAAGAAATATCATGCTACTAAATCAGTTATAATAAAACTATAAAGTATTTTATATTGCACAATTTTATTCTTTATTACTTTCTCAAGATCGTCATAATTTGACATATGTCTTGTATAGTACATATCGATACACCCTCAGAGTTCTTGTCATATAATCTCGTATGGTCTTTCACATGCTATTCAAGTTTCAAAATCAAAATCTAATATCAAGTAAACTGATTTTTGTTTTCACGTTTTTATCACATATCTTTTAGTATTATACAATATGTCCTATTCATTTTATCACCCTTATTAATCGGACACGAACTTAAGATGGATACATGAATCTACCCATCTACACACCATAGAAAATGCACCTAGTGCTAATCAGTACATTTGAAGTAATATGCGTTGAACGTTCATCGATATAAATCAAAGTATCTTCATATAACAAATCCTACGACATGTCACCTATACCCGAACTTTATCGTAGAACCGTTTAATAGGGCTTCCTATTTAATAAATAACATTATTGCATAATTTAACATGGCATATATTAAATAAAACCATTCAATTCAAAACACATAATTATGACTTAGTTCATATTTCTTAAATATATATTTCACTATCAACTTACCAATCTCACTCAATATCACTTAGCACATGTGTATTCATATTAGCCTTCAATCACTAAAGATCATACAAATAAAATGACTTAGCGTGCGTGTGCTCATCAAGAACAATTTATGCCAGCATAAGCTGAATATGCTACTCATCTATGGCTTTTGCTTTCCCTTTATCACTCGATGTATCAACGCCTCCTTTAGCTACGTATAATTTATCTTATTACAAAAATAACATTAGTTTAACAATCAAATATAAGAACCATTAACAATCAAACACTATTGCAAGTTATTCAATTTAGTCCCTACAAACCCAAATATTCAAAAACTCTGTATTTTTCAATTTTTCCCAATTGAATCAAAATCTGAATTTGTAAATATACTTTTAGTACTTCTAACTATCAATGAACACTAATAATCTACAAAATTCTCATCATCTCTCCCTCTTTAAGTTTAGGTTTCAAACATGAAAACTTAACTAAAACTCATCAATTCACCAATCTAAAATTTGGGTTTTATTAATCTAAGGTCACAAGTTAGAAATTCATTAAAATCAAGTGAAGAATCTCCCTTAGCTTAGCAATTTGGTGGAATACAATGGTGGCTAGTTGAAAGAATTTTTCTTCTTATTTTTTCCTTAAGGCATATAATAAAGAAGAGATAAAGTTTTCATTCTCTCCCACCAATATATGTTAATAATTAATAATGAAAAACGAATTGTTTAGATAATCTTAATCCACTAAACCAAACCAAAGAGTGGTTTAATTGCTTTAAGGATTGGGTAATTATCACGATAAGGGCTTATTAATTCTTCAACCAACCTCCTTCAGTTAAACTCACCCCACAATTTAGTCATTGAACTAAATTTAATACCCTATTTAATAATTTTACTAAATAATTCTATTTTCAAAAGTTGTATTTGTCTCATAGATGTTCAACTAAAAATTCTCGGACTAATTCAGTTTAATAAATTTGACCTCAAACTAGGTTTTCTAACACCGATGAAAAACGAGTCGTTACACATATGATCATTTGAGCATCTTTGCATTATTTCAATTTTTTTGAAAATGTTCAAGATGATCAAAAATGTTTTTATCTCATTTTGAACCTTTGATGGTCTTTTTACAAAGTATTAAATAGTTTCAAAATCCTTACTTAAGCTTTGATTAAATGGCCTAAAGTCTTAGGATTATACATATGTTAAGGATTAGTATATAGACTTAGGATTATTCTTTCGATTGAACTTAAGAATAGTTCTAGGATTAAACTTAGAATTAAGTGTAGAGTTAGATATAGGCTTAAGATATAGGTCTAGTATTTTAGATTGGAATTAGTATTCCTTTTATTGGCAACTTGCTATAAATTTATATAAATCTTTTATATCTTCTTACCATGAAATGTTTACTTGAGCTTACATTTGGCATGAATGTGTATAACTGTGTCCTAATTAGTCATCATCTCCCTCACATCACACTTACATTGGTATACACTATATGATCATATTGATATATTTGATTGCATGACATTTCTATGTCTTAAGCTCCATACAATTGTCATTCATGATTCTTTGAAATTTAGATGGACCATTTTTTAATCCAAAAGGCATTACATTCCATTCGTATTGCTCAAATGATACAGTAAATGTCGTTTTGTATCATTCTTCTTCTTTTATTTAGATTTGTCAAAATCCTAATTTTATGTCAAAATTATAGAAAATGTTGTCATTTCAAAATTTTTGCAATAAATCTTTTTTATTTGAGATTGGGCATCTAATCCATTTTAGATTTTGATTGAGATGTTTGTAATTAATAACTAATATTGGTGTTCCTCTTTTAAGTTATGCATTTTTTAACACATAGAATGCGGAGGAACACCAAAGAGAGTTGCTGTAATATCTCGAATTAGGGCCTAATCGGAATAGTGGTTTCGTGACCACAAATCCGAGATAGAAATAATTATTTAATTATTTCTATCTCGAATTTGTGGTCACGAAACCACTATTCCGATTAGGCCCTAATTCGAGATATTACAGTTTCTTTTTCTGATTAATTTTTTGTTGTGAAAATCTTGTATTTCTTTTCTACCAAATTCTTCCATTTCTTTGTTCATCTGTATTGGCCTTACTTTTGTTGGAATTTATTTTTCATCAAAATCACTTTCATAAGGTAATGTTATTTCATATTTTTTCCTATTCCAAAAGACATTAGGGATGTAAAAATATACGGTTGATTCTATTTCTTCTTTAATCCGGTTTATTCTTTTTTTGGTTTTTTATTTTTTCTAATTGTTCAATTAATTTTTAAAACATATTTCTTCTTTTAAAAAAGAAATTTGTTTTTGTTTATAATTGATCAACTTGTTGATTTGTCCATTATGGATGAACAAAGATTTTAACAGGTTGAAATTTCTTATTTTGGGTTTTTTCACAAAAGGGAATTCTACCTTGGTATTTAAAACTTTGGTGGAGGTTGAATGATTTGTTACCTTATATGCTTTGACTGAAGATATGAATGGGGTTCCTAATATGATATCTTGGATAATATCTTTTACCATTAAAAAATATGTTTGATATTTGATACCTTTATTACAAATTTTAGCATTGGGAGCTTTGTAGGTAAATTTGAGTTTTTTTTTTTTTACCATTTACAACGTTAAGAGATTCTGATATTTTGTTGTTGTATTTTGTTGGAATTATGTCTTCTATAATATAGTTTTAATCTGTTCATGTGTCGAAAAGGGCTATTGTTTCCAATTGAAATTTGTTGTTTATAATAACATTTATTTTTATCAAATATCTTTGGATGGATACTTCAGTAAAAACCATCATGTATTCTTGTATATTATCTTCTGTCTCGAGTTCAGTTTCTGAAGAACTATCTTCCTTGGATTCATGTTTTAAAGTTTGTGTTTGTTTCTTCATTTCTTGTTGTTCATTTTTAAGCTGGAAAAGCTCTAACTTAATTTGTTTTCTTTTCAATTGTAATTAAGAATTTTGATTTATCTAGATTTTATTTTTCATATTTATTAAATATTGTATCTTGTATATATTGTACATTTGTGATCGGTTAGGAATAATTTATTTTGCTGATTTATTTTTTAACGAGGATTTTAAGATTTTACCACTAACTTCAATTATGAATTCTTGGTCTTTGGTTAACATATTTATTGAATGTTTATTTTCATCAAAGGATTCAGATGTTGTTTGTAATTTATCTATATATAATTCATCCGATTCAAGAGATGTATTATTTTCAGAGATAGTGGATTCTAGAAGAGTTTCATTGATCTTTTGTTTTATTTCTTCATCTAGATTTAAATTATTAATATTTCTCTTAACCTTACAATATTTTGAGATGTGTCTTGGTTTTCCACATCTATAATATTTTATTATTTTATCTATTTTGTTTCCTAAATTTTGTTGTTTCTTTTCTTTTATATATTTCATATATTTTGGCTTTTATAATACTCGAGATGTTCTTTTTCCTATTATTTAGTTTTTAAGATAACATGTTTTTCAGAAAGAAGACTCACTTCTAATGTCAAATTGGTGGCGAACGATCCTAATTCCTTTCTATATTTATATTTTCTTTTTAAGGATATTTTTAACTTTTACATCCATTTTAGAGTGATTTGACAAATAGTGTAAGTTTAAAAGTTAAAAAAAGAAAAAATTAAATGAAGTTCATGAGTCAGGCCAAGTTCAACAAAAAATTTAGGCACAGTCTGAAAAATGGGCTTAAAATTTTGCCCAAACTCGGCCTGGATAAAAATACTAAAACCTGAGTCTAGCCCGCCCGCTCATATTAATTTTTATATAAATTTTAAAA
The DNA here is from genome assembly GCF_025698485.1 of Gossypium arboreum. Taxonomy (NCBI): domain Eukaryota; kingdom Viridiplantae; phylum Streptophyta; class Magnoliopsida; order Malvales; family Malvaceae; genus Gossypium; species Gossypium arboreum. The sequence continues at coordinate 1,987,452 of NC_069073.1, read as the reverse complement.
ATATATAATACATCAAAAGTATTAAAAACATTAAAATAAATATTTTCCAACAAATTAAAATTAAATTTAAAAAATATGCATACTTAAATAACACTAAGATAAATGAAACTTAACAAGGAAATGTGAAAAATAGTAACAAAATTAACAATAAAACAAGAGTTATACAATATCCAAATAATAACAATAAAGTAGTAGCAACATAATTGTGAAATGGTAACAAAATAGTAAAAAAAAATGACAAGAAAATAATAAGAAACAACAAAAAAAGTAAAAAAAAAAATAGTAGGTTTTTTTTGTTTCCTTATTCGAGTTGGGCCAGACTCAGGCTAAAAAAGCCTTATCCTAGGCCTGACCCATTTTCTAAACAGACCTTATTTTTTATCCAAATTTATTTTTCGAGTCTATATTTTTACTCAAACACTCTCATATTTTAGGTGGGCCTTCGAGCCGAGTGACCTAGCCAATGAACAGTTCTAACTCAAATAAATCATAATACTTTTAAATTTGAAGATGTAACTAAAAATTATAAATTTTAGGATTTTATTCCTAATAAAAATTTATTTTTTTAAAATTCTTTTTTAGCTTGAATTAAATCAATGTAAATTGTTTCGTAACATTTTGCGTGATTCAATCCGTTGACACTCGCTAAAAAAAAAGTTAAAAAGTACATTTATGACATCTTGACATAGATGTAATCATTCTCTTGAATTTTACACAAACGGCGTCGTTTAGTTTTATGATTTGATTAGACTTCGCCTTTCCTTCCAATAAAACTGCAAGTCTGCCACTCCCAACACAACCATCCCTTAAAAACCGCAATCAACGCCCAAATGCTTATAAATCAACCCATAAGCATGTAATTCCAACCTCATGCCAACATGCTGATATGTCATCATATTTTTGGCTTAAACTCAAACCCCTTGACCCACCAACTCTGACTCATCATCCTACCAACCAATGCCCATCAAGCGCGTCACTAAACTTCAAACATTCATACAAAAAACCAGAGAAAAGGAAAAGAAATTAAATCATTTTGCCACCTTTGCTCTCTCACCTTGTGGGACTATGGACATAATCATGCAGATTTCTTGATTTATCATCATGTATCTTCTTCTTCTCTTTTCATTTTTAAAATGAGACAATTCTCTTTTGCATCTACACTCAAATTGACATTAACATTTCGTTCTTGAAGCTTATTTAATTTATGTGCATATGTAATGGCGGCAGTGCCTCAAGGGTCTCCTATGGAAGGGGTTCCAGGTACACCCGGAATCCGGGAGATGAGACCTGAGCACGGCTCCAAGAATTCTGGGTTTTGCACCGACTCAAGCAGAGACCTGAATCCGGGGATAAGGAGGGTTAGTTTGAGAGCAGAGATCGATACTTCACCACCTTTTGTGTCGGTTAAGGAGGCTGTAACCCGGTTTGGTGGCAGCGGACCTAGGGTGCCATTGTACAAGTTTGGAGAGGCCTATGTAAGTATTTTTGCTTTGTTTTGTAGCAAGTTATATGTATATAGTTTGAAAATAACATAGATAACTTCAGATGTCAAAGTCCTTTTAATTATCGGATTCAAGCACCATATTTCACAATGAAAATGAAAATGAAAGAAAGAAAGAAATCATTTTAATTTACATTTTTAATTTTTTAAAATTAATTAATTACAAGCACGGCATACATGTGAATTGTTATGTAAATATCATGTCAGCAAAGTTAACATCTGTTAACTTTTCTATATATTTTTGGGTGATTTGATAAATAATGTAAATTCAAGATTTAAAAGATAGGGGTGTTTAAATTTCAGTTAAAACCGAATTAATCGACCGAACCAATCTAATTCGGTTAATCGGTCAGTTAACCGATCTAACTCGGTTCAAAATCAGGTAATTAATCGAATTAACCGAACTTAAAAATTAATAATACAAATTATATGTAGTTTTAATTCGGTTAATTTGGATAATTTTGTCAAATAAACATTATCAATTTTTTATATGTTTTATACTTATTTTAATAAAAAACATATAAAGTTCGTTAATTTAATTAATAATATTAACTGTTCGATTAACCGTTTGAACACTCTTACTAAAAAGACAAAAAATAAATAAATAAGTAAAATAACTTTTTAAAATTAAAAAGCTAAATAAATTATATAAAATATAAAATACTCATCAATTATATAAAATATTCTTTAGGTTCACAAATATAGTCCATCATTAAACAAAATAAAAATAAATAAGCAAAAGAATTTATTACATAAATTGAACAATAAGATCATCACATACCATACATATAAAAACCCATGATTCAATAAATCCAAAATAAATGATAAAAAAATTAAATTTAAGTTCAAAATTATTTTTTATCAACCAGTATATCAAATTTCAATTGAAAAGGGCGAAATCAATTGATATGCACTGATATGAGCAATATCGACCGAAATTTACAACGGAACTTAAAGTTTATTATTCCGGATTACTACTCAAGATAAGTTCCAACCAATAAAGACGGTACTAAAATAAAATTGGCTACCTTAATTTTAATTTTCTTTTTCTTAAGTTGCTTTTATCTATCTTAATTTATCTTTTGTTTTATTTAAAATTTTATAATTATTCAATTTTAATGAAATATCATTTAAATAAGATATTAAAATATAAAATGCATTTAAATTACTCAAAAGAAGCATTTAAATAATTGTTAAAATTATTCAATATATTTTATTTTAGCTAAATTATTATTTTAAATAATAATTTTATTATTTTAATAATTTGAATTATACAATTATTTGCATATTGATTTAGCATCCGTATCCTATTATTTCAAAAAGAAAAAAAAATATTTTTCATTTTTAATGAGACATATTAACTTTTGAATAATTTTAATTGTCTATTTAATTATAAATTATTATATAATAAAATTTAATTTAAACTATTTTTATAATAGTTAAATTCTACTCTTAATTAAATAAATTATTTATAAAATTAAAAGCGTGACGTAGAACAACAAATAATACTAATAAGTCTTTTTACTTAAAAACCTAAGAAGTTTTATAAAAAAAAAGAGAGGGGGGGGGGGGGGAAGCTAAACGAGAAAGGGGCAGGAGGGGCACCAATATGTGGGCAGAGGATTTATATTCCAATTTTAATGTACGATAAATCGTATTTGTTATGAACAGAACGGGGTTGAAGAGTTTGACATAAAGAAAGTGGAAGAACAAGCAGCAGAATTGGAGAAAGATCTGATTGTGAAAGAGTTGGAGACTTTGGATGTGCTTGAAGAACTTGGAACTACAAAAAGGATTGTGGAAGATTTAAAGAGACAGCTCCAGAATGAAGCCTTGAAATGCATGGCCACTGCTACACCAGACAACATGCCATCTCCTGCTATCAAAGAAATGAACATGGAGCACCGTGAAGAGATCGGAAACGGGGGTTCAAGCCCCTGCCCCACTTCATCTCCTGATTTGATCTTGATGGAGTTGAAAGAAGCAAAACTGAACCTTGGTAAAACTATCAATGATCTTGGGGAGATTCAAACTTTTGTTGAGTCTCTAAATAAGAATACGAAGAAAGAGAAAAGTTTACTTGATATCACCCTTGAGAGGCTAACTTGTAAGTTTGCAGGGGTGAAGGTGAAGCCACCGATTGCCAACACTGTGGATGCTGCCAATTATGGGGGTTTTGATAATTGTTCCAACATCTTAAGATCTCCATTTCACAGCAACTCGAAGCTCGAGCTGTTTAAGAAAACGGTTGATCCTGCAAAAACTGAAGTTCCAAGATCAATGCCACTGCCAGGGAATGAACAAAATAGGCCTTGTAGCAGGACTGCTCAAATGAGATGGATTGCAGCAAAGAAGATGGAGGACGCCGCCAGGGCAGCTGAGGCACTTGCTCTAATTGAAATGAATGCCCTTACGGGAATGAAGGGTTTACCAAGCAATGGCAACTCATCAGGATTTTCCCTGCCGGAACCAGAACCCGAACCGTTGCTTGGAACCCCGAAAGTTATAAGGGCAAAAGAGGTTTCTAACAGGAAAGTAATCCATACAATGCACAAATTTGCGGAAGCAAATATCTCCAAAATGTCAATCTTGAAGAAGCTGGAGGAAGCTTCAGAAGAAGTTAAACATAGTAAACAAGCATTGGAAAAGGCTCTTAATAGACTCGAAATTGCAACCAGAAAGCAACTTGATGCTGAAGAAGCTCTCAGGAGATGGATTCCAGAACAAGAACAGAAGAAACAGGTCATTTATAATGCCCCTAAGATCAGCAATTTCCACCCACCAATCCCTCAGTATCAGCATCCTCCTCGATCTCCTTTACATGATCTGATGAACAAGCAAAACCCAACAATGGATGATGAACCAAAGCCTGTATTAAGGCCGACAGTTTCAATGAGGGATATCTTGAGCAGGAAACAGGTTACTCCTGACGATTGTGTGGTGAAAAGGCCTAATGAGGGTCACAATACTGAAAAGCAAAAGGTTGCTTTGAGTCAAATGCTTCATGAACTAAGGGAAGATCTGACATTTCCTCAGATACCTGATCACCAAAAAGAACATGGGGATGATCAAAAGCAGTACTTAACCCAGAGGAGGAAGTTTGGGTTCATCCACATCTCTCTTCCAGTGGCAAAGCAAAACAAGAAGAAATCATAAGCATTAAACGAAACATATAGGACAAATTTTATGACTAAACACGAGTACAGTTCGGAATACCAACCGTGACACTGTGTTGCAGCTGTTCTTGGGTGATTTTTATTTATTGTTTTTATGTTGCTGCAATCTTTGGATATTGGTTTTGAAAAAGGTGTGTCTGGAGTTTGTAGTCATGGATTCTATGACCAGCCCTGATATTTATATTTATTTTTTTATCGACACCAGCCCTAAATATTTATGGGGTAGAATTTCATGTTATCTATATATCAGAAGGCATTGAAATCGTGATGACTCTTTTGCTCCACAGTATTTTAATTGTTCTTTTAACATTTATCATTTTATCGAAGAAATTTCCCTTCTTTTAAATTTTAATTAAAAAATAAATTAAATAATGATATGTCTTCCATGTAACTATCCACATGTATGCAAGTTAGTAAAGCTAACAAAAGTTAATTTTTCCATTCATTTTATGGTGATTTGACAAAAATGCAAGTCTAAATATTAAAAGAGGTAAAAAATTAAATGGAGCGCTAAAATGAATTATTTTTTTTAAAAAAGTTAAGGCTCAATCAATTAATGAATAAATTATAGGGTAAATTAAACCAACGATCACTTAATTTTGGAGTAGTTAACAAAACAGTCACTCAAGTTTTAATTCAGTCACTCAACTTTCGAAAAATAACAAAACAATCCTTTTAATCATTTTCTACTATAAATGTAATGACCTGAATTTTCCCGTTACCGAAAAAGTGTATTTTCGGGTCTCCGTTTCTGAAAAATGGATTCTTCAATATTTATTAAAAATATTTACGAAGTTAATCGAGTGGTTAATTAGAGTCTAATTAAGTGAATTAGCTTAAATTAAGGATAATTGGATAAAATGATTAAATTGAATGAAGTGTGAAAGTTTAATTATAGAATAAAGAAAATTGAAAGGACTAAATAAGTAAATAAGCCAAAAGAGTGCCAAGTGTATGGCAAAAATAAAATACAAGTGGAATAAATATAATACACACATTTGTAATACATGAATGTATTTGCTTATTATTTAAGTAAATATTAATGTATTTATTATTATTAAATTAATATTATATGATAAATAAATAAAAGTAAGACAAATGTGTGGTTATGATTGGGTACAAGTGTATTAATAAAATATATATATACTTGTAATGCTTGTATTTAAGTATTAATAGATATTTATTATTTATAAAAGGTATTTATTAATTAAATAATTATATTATAAGATTTTTATGTGAAAAATAAATAAAAGTTGATAAATGTATGGTATGTATAGTGACATGTGAAATATTAGTATATGTACATTTGTAAAATACATGTATATTTACTTATTATATAAATATATTATTAAATTATATATTATTATTAAATAAAAGATATTTATATAATAAATAGATTAGAGAAAAACAAGTGTGATATTATAAATGGATACAAATGTTAAAAGAATATTTGTTATTAAATAGATTTTTATAATAGATATTTATTAAGTTATTATATTATATATATAATGGTTTAATGAAATAAGGAAAAAAGGAATAGAAATAGAAACAAAATAGGCAAAACGAAAAGCAGGGAAAGAAAGAAAGAAAGGAGAAAAGAAAGAAGAAAGGAAAATTGAAGGTTTGAAGCTTGACGTTTAAATAGGTATGTCAATTTAGCCTTTTTACTTAATTTTGATGTTTTAGAAGTTTTAGAACAAAGTTTTGATGAAATTAAGTTGATATTTTAAAAGTTATTAGATTTCTAAATATTATTCATGTTGAATAAAATGATGAATTATGAGTTTTATTGATAAGGAATTTAAGTTAGAAGTGGGAAAATGATTAAATTATAAAGAGAAAGTTAAGTTTTGACATAGTAAGGACTAAGTTGAAAGAAATTCAGAATTTAAGTTTTATGTTGAATATGAAAAGCTGGAATTTATTTTAAGCAAGTATAAAGATGAAAACTTAAGTTAATTTTGAAGAAAAAGAATGGTTATGGTGGAAGGACTAAATTGGAATTTATGGAAAAGTTACATGGAAGTCTTAAGAATGTGATATTAATGACTTTGAATGAATGTAAATTTTTCCGTAGCTAACATAGCGCAGGAAATGTCATTGAAGAAGGGGAAAGAGAAAGTGGACGAGGATATCGAGTAAACTCGAGAATTACGGTTTGTATTTTTATAAACCGAATTTAATAATTATTTGTTGAATTTATTATTTATATGAATGGTAAGTATTATTATTATTATTTTGGTATTGAATTGAATAAAAAATTCATGAATTATTAGTGATTATTGATATTGAATAGAATATGTAAATATTGAGTGGAAAATTGAAAAATGTATATTGCATTGAAATTGATATAGAAAAATGTATTAAATTGGACTGAAACTAAATTACAAATGAAATTGAAAAGTTGAAATTTTATTGAATAACCTATTAACTGTATCGGCTAGTCGGATATAGTTGGCATGCCATAGGATTGGAAGTGTTCAGGGATATTCCGACTGTGTGTCAATGAGACACTATATGTGTTGACTACTGTGACTGTTCTGGATTCATTCCAAAGAGGTACTCCGTACCTGACTGTTACTGTTACTGTTCCGGATTTGTTCCGAGGAGGTACTTTGTGTACCGCTATTGTTACTGTTACTGTTAATGTTACCCTTACGGTGTATTTCGGCTTCGGCCGATGAAACACTGTATACTATCCCCGGTGTGTGGGTTAGATTCGTGTATCCGTCCAGGTCCGAGTCATGTTAATAGGGGTAATGAAAAGTATTAAAGACTATCTACTAATGAATAATTGGCTGTTACAGAATAAACGACTGATACTGAATAAATGAATATTATTGATTAACCGATTATTACTGTTGACTGACTGATACTAAATGATAAAGATCAATGGGTTGTTACTAAAGAATATTGACTGTTATTGAAATGATATAGTACAGAATATTGAATGAAAGGTAAATAATATTATTACTCAAATGAATTGTAAATAAAAGTACTGAAAAAACTAATTGTTACTGAATAATTGACTGCTACTAAATGTCTGAATGATACTAAACACAGGATATTACTGAATAAATATGAAAAATCGACGGATAATGAACAAACATTGAAATTGTATACATTTCATCGAAAGTGATTAACAAGATCTTAGCATTATATATCAAAAACAAATGATTGAACTATTAGGAGTAATAGATTGAATTCTCAAGGTTCATTGATATATGATTTATTATTGACTTAAGTATCGATTTATAAAAATACCACTGAGTTCATACTCAGCGTACGGTTTGTTTCCGTGCACAAGTTAGGTTAAAGAAAGATCGTCAATTCAGCATCATAAGCCGATCCCGAACTCAAAAACGTAAAGCATGTTAATTATCGGTAATGGCATGTACCTAGGATGTCTTAAGTGTGTTATATTGGGTTGTGATTGTAATACTAAATAAGTAAATTGATAATTGATAATGATACATGATAAGTGTTTAAAGTTAAGCATTAGATAATATATAAAATGCATTTGGATTGGTTTAATATAGGTAATTGTATTGGTTGTGGATTGAAATTTACAGGATTGGTAAATTTTTAAATTACAAGGTTCATTTTGAGTTCACATAGTTTGTCACACGGGCGTGTGCCTTGGTTGCCACGGCCGTGTCTTAAAGTCAGTTTAGTACACGGGCAGGCCACACGGACGTGTGTCATGGTAGTGTTTAAAAGTCAGTGTTGCATACGGGTTGAGGACACGGGCGTGTCCCATGCCGTACGTGTAACACCCCGAACCCGAGACCGTTGCCGGTGTCGGACGCGAGGGGTTAACGAGCCAAATCCACATATTGCACCGACCAATTTGACATTTCCAGACAAGCTGGAAATGTGCGTCACTGTCGCCTTAAAAATCATATCTCGAGTTTCAAAACTTGGAAACTGATTCCGTAAATTTTCCCTGAATTTAGACTCATATATCCATCCATGGATTTATTTCTGGAATTTTTGGTCGGGCCAATTGGTACAGTTTATTAGTTAAAGTCACCCATGTTACAGGGGTCGACTACACTGACCTTCGTGCGTTACAACTTGAATATCTCTCTGTACAGGGCTTTAATACTGGTGGCGTTTGTTTCTAATGAAACTAGACTCAAAATGGAATCTGCACATATAAGGAATGACTTCTAATTCTTTTTGGAGAATTTATGGTAAATTTTCAAAGTCGCGACAGGGGACCCGGAAACCGTTCTGATCCTGTCTCACGAGAACTTTAATATCTCTCGGTATACTGTTCATATGATCGTTTCGTTACTTTCATATGAAAATAGACTCGTCAAGGTTCGTTTACATAATTTATTCACTATTTAAAACCACACCTACAAATTTTGGTGATTTTTCACATCCACGTCACTGCAGCTGGCAGCATCTGTTTTTAAGGTAGGCTTTACCTATTTTGTAGTTCCCATGGACCAACTATAGTCTAGTCATGCTTAGGTCCACATATGATCATAATTAGCCAATCCAATGGCTGATCATGTGACCAACTCTCTCATTCCAAACCATAATCACATCATGAAACCAAATATAATTACAAACTACATATGGTCAAATTCCATACTCCGCTTTTTTAACCATTTTCGCATGGCCGCACACATATACATCACCAAGTACCGAAAAACAACCGAGGGTAATCCTATACATGCCATATCCAAAACTCAACTAAAGGAGTACCAAAAAGGGCTTTGATAGTGTGGTTGACTTCAACTTCTATGATCCCGAATCCGATCGCTAACGAGCAAAATCTATAAACAGAGAAACAAAGAAACGGAGTAAGCAATTTATGCTTAGTAAGTTTCGAATCATAATTTACACATAACCAAAGCATAGCATTCAAGTAGCTAAACAATAATTCATATGCACAATTTCTCAATGACATGCTTACTTCACAATCCCAACTCTTATATTCATACACAAATAACGGCTTAGTTAAGGCCGCTAGCTCGTTTATCATTGGAACGAATATTGATACGCACTTACTCATAGTGTGCAAAGCACACACAAAACATACCTTGTTGTTGGGAATTTCACAAGTGCATTAACTGAAAATTTTCCAGCAAGCTTATAATTTTCAAATCACATACCTTCGGAGTTTAACCGGATATAGCTACTCGTTCAAACGCCTTCGGGACGTAGCCCGGTCATGGTAACCCGCACAAATGCCTTCGGGACTTAACCCGGATATCACAACTCGCACAATTGCCTTCGGGCTTAGCCCGGATATCATAGCTCGCACAATTGCCTTCGGGCTTAACCCGGATATCACAACTCGCACAATTGCCTTCGGGCTTAACCCGGATATCACAACTCGCACAATTGCCTTCGGGCTTAGCCCGGATATCACAACTCGCACATTCATACACATCTTTGTTTCAATTTCATAACAAACTTTTATGCACAATTTACTTAATCAAGAATATCATTTCGGCTCAATGGCCACATACAAGGGCACAATTTCGATTGCTTAATACTTCATTCAATCGAATCAAAATCTAAGTTTCGATACTCAAAACTTACCTTGGAGGTTGTCGAGCGCCCAACGACTATTCAATCACCTTTTCTTTTCCTTTATTGGAGCTAGTTCCCTTTGTTCTTGAGCTTTATGTTAACAAATAAATTGATTTAGTCGTTTGAATACCGAAGGGAACCTAAGATACTTAGCTCTTATAAGGCCACACACACTTACATCCACATACTTGAGCTCAATAATTATAACATAGCATCAAGCACTCCTATGGCCGATTATACTTAGTCATACTTGCACCAAATCAACAATAAATTCCAAGATTTTCACACTATATATGTACTAGGCCGAATGTACATGCAATTTCACAAACATTCTTCAACAATTTCTTCTTTAAACAAACATATTTACACATATAGGTGCAAGGTCAATTTCAAGGTGTTCATAACCATCATAAACACAAATTTTAACTATCATGCAAGAAGCATAAACCATGCTCATGAGCATACCATGGCCGAATACATCACACACCATACTCCTTTTAATTTTTGTCATGGTTAAACAAAGAATTCAATGTCTTACTCAAGATTGCTACAAAGAAATTTCAAGAGTAGTCCATCCATCATTGCATGCATCATTAGCAAGCTTCACATTTAGCATGCAATGGCTTTAACACAATAACAACCTTGGCCAAATACCATTTCCATGGCATAACAAGGATTTGAACCATGGCTAACATGAACATCAAGTTAGCAACAAAAACATGCATGAATCTCATGACACAACCTTAAACATACCTTAATCTTGATGCAAGTATAGCCAAATCTCCTTCTAGTTCTCTTCTAAACCAAAAATGGAGCAAAAATCCCTTTCTTCCTCCTTATGATTTTCGGTCAAAAGATGAGAAAGGATGAACACAACAATTTTTTTTTCTTCCTTCTTTCTCAACTCACGGCAAGGGGGGGGAATACCACACTCACACACATTTTTTTTTTCATTCTTTTATCACCCATACCCCTTTGTTTATTATTTCACCCTAGTGCACCAACAAAACATGTTTCAACATGTTTTCTTTGCCCATAAACCATGTCATGGCCAGCCACTAAGCTTCCTTTGGGGAAATTTGACATGCAAATCCCTTATTTTTGCATGCATGATTAACTAGTCATCACACATTTCCCCATCACACTTTCAAAGTTTACTACTAGGTCCTTTCTAGTGAAATTCACATTTATAACACTAAATTGAATCATCAAAATGTCACACACAAATTAACACATATCATAGGCATCAAAATAAATTTTTAATTATTTTTTTATGCCTCGGTTTTGTGGTCCCGAAACCACATCCCGACTAGGGTCAATTTTGGGCTGTCACAACTCTCCCCCACTTAAGAAATTTTCGTCCCCGAAAATCTTACCGGTAAATAGGTTTGGGTATCGCTCTTTCATAGAGTTCTCGGTTTCCCAAGTAGCTTCTTCCATCCCGTGTTTGAGCCATAACACTTTCACTAGCGGAACCCGCTTGTTTCGCAACTCTTTCACTTCACGTGATAGGATACGAATCGGTTCTTCCTCATAACTCATATTGGCTTGAATTTCAACCTCTGACGGACTAATCACGTGCGATGGATCAGATCTATAGCGTCGAAGCATCGAAACATGAAAGACATTGTGAATCTTTTCGAGTTCAGGGGGCAAAATCAAACGATATGCAACTGGACCGACTCGCCGGATATCTCATATGGCCCAATGAACCTCGGGCTCAACTTGCCCTTACTACCGAATCTGAGTATCTTTTCCAAGGTGAAACCTTGAGGAACACTTATCTCCCACGATGCTCGATGTCTTTACGCTTCAAATCCGCGTCGACTTCTCGACGATCGGAGGCTATCTTCGACTTTCACGGATTACTTTCACTTTCTGCTCAAAGATCTCTAATCAAAACCACCCGAAAATTTTGCTTTCACCGAGCTCACCAAAAACAATGGTGTACGGCATTTACGACCGTACAAAGCCTCGTAGGATGCCATCTTAACACTTGATTGAAAACTATTGTTGTAAGCGAATTCAATCAAAGGCAAATACCGTTTCCATGAACCACTGAACTCGAGGATGCAACATCTTAAAATATCCTCAAGTATCTGAATTGTCCGCTCGGATTGACCATCGGTTTGGGGGTGAAAGGCGGTGTTGAAATGTAGCTTGGTACCCAAAGCTTCTTGCAACTTCTTCCAAAATCGCGAGGTAAATCTCAGATCTCTATCCGACACGATGGAAATAGGCACCCCGTGTAATCTCACAATCTGAGAAACGTACAGTTCGGCTAGTTTGTCTATTGAAAAGTCCGTACGTACGGGGACAAAGTGAGCCGACTTAGTCAATCTATCTACAATGACCCAAATCGCATCCTTCTTACTCCCTGACAATGGCAGTCCGGATACGAAGTCCATTGTGACACGATCCCATTTCCACTCGGGTATCGTGATCGGCTGAAGTAATCCTGAAGGCACTTGATGTTCCGCTTTCACTTGTTGACATATTAAACACCTCAAAACAAAGTCGGAGATGTCTCGTTTCATACCATGCCACCAAAACTGACGTTTCAAATCGTTGTACATCTTCGTACTCCCCGGGTGGATTGCCATTCGGCTACAATGGGCTTCATTCAAGATTATCGAAATAAGTTCAATTCTTTGGAACACAGACGACTCTCGAACCTCAAACAATCGTCATCATCGATCCGAAACTCCGATTCCTTGTTCGGAACACACTCAAATTTCGCTTTTGCAACTAATTCATCGTCGACTTTCTGGGCTCCACAAATTTGATGTGTCAATAATGGTTTGGCTTTCAATTCAGCTACTAACACATTGTCGGATTGAACGGACAAGTGCACATTCATCGTCAGAAGCGAATAATGATTTACGACTTAAGGCATCAAGAACCACATTCGCCTTTCCCGGTGATAGTCAATGACCAGCTCATAATCCTTTAATAGCTCGAGCCAACGTCTTTGTCGCAGATTTAAGTCTCTTTGGGTCATCAAATATTTGAGACTTTTGTGATCCGAATACACATGGCACTTCTCACCAAATAAGTAATGTCGCCATATCTTTAAGGCGAATACGATGGCAGCCAATTCGAGATCATGGGTCGGATAATTTTTCTCATGTGGCTTTAATTGCCTCGACGCATAGGCCACAACTCGACCTTCTTGCATCAATACACAACCTAACCCAAGTAGGGAGGCGTCACTATAGATGACAAACTCTTTGCCAGGTTCGGGTTGCACTAGAATTGGGGCTTTAGTCAAATAAGTTTTCAGTTGATCAAAACTTTTCTGACATTTCTCCGACCATTCAAACCTTACATCCTTTTGGAGTAGCTTCGTCATTGGCGTGGCTATCGTTGAGAAACCTTTAAAAATCGTTTAATAACCGGCCAGCCCAAAAGTCTCAACCTCGGTAATATTCCTGAGGCTTCCAGTTAAGTATGGTAGAAATTTTGTTCGGGTCGACTCGAATACCCGATGCAGATATCACATGCCCCAAGAAGCTAACCTCTCTTAACCAGAACTCACACTTGCTGAACTTAGCATACAATTTGCTTATCCCGTAAAATTTGCAGCACTAACCTCGGTGTTCAAAGATGTTCGGCCTCATTTCTTGAATAGACCAAGATGTCATCAATGAACACGACTACGAACCGATCCGAATATGGTCTGAAGATCCGATTCATTAAATCCATAAATACCGCAGGGGCATTAGTAAGCCCAAACGGCATCACTAGGAACTCGTAGTGACCATATCTCGTTCTGAAGGCCGTCTTGGGTACGTCCAATCTCGAATTCGCAATTGATAATAGCCCGATCTCAAATCTATTTTCGAGAACACCGAGGTTCTTCAGTTGATCGAACAAGTCATCGATACGCTGTAACGGATATTTGTTCTTTATCGTCGCTTTATTAAGTCGACGATAGTCGATGCACGCCTCATGGTTCCATCCTTCTTTTCACAAGCAACACCGGCGCACCCTAAGGCGAAAAACTCAAGCAGCAAAACCTCTATCCACCAATTCTTGCAACTGAGCTTTCAACTCCTTTAATTTCGTTGGTGCCATACGATACGGAGCTACCAAAATTAGAGTGGTACCAGGTACCAATTCGATGCCAAACTCCATTTCCCGAATAGGTGGTAAACCCGGTAATTCTTCAGGGAAAACATCCGGTATTCACAAACCACCGCATCGATTCGGGTTTCTTTTCGACTCCTTGTCATCGAGCACATACGCAAGGTACGCTTCGCACCCTTTTCTTACATATTTCGAGCCAACATTGCTGATATTACAGCTGGCACCCCTTTTTAAGTCCGTAGACTCAACCCGAATTATCTCGTTATTCGTGCACCTCAGATCAATAGTCTTTCTTTTGCAATTTACAACCGCATCGTGCATGGTCAACCAATCCAAACCAAGAATAACGTCGAATTCATCGAACGGCAAAAGCATCAAGTCCGCGGAAAACAAGAACCTCGAATACTAGGGGACTTTTCTTGCACACTTTGTTGACAAGCACGTAATGACCCAAGGGTTTGACACCGAATTACAAACTCAAGAGACTCAATAGGCAAAGTCTTCTGGATTCTAAGGTTTCACATATATAAGAATGAGTAGAACCGTGGTCAATCAAAGCAATCACATTAGTATCGAAAAGAGTGAAAGTACCGGTAATAACATCCGGTGAGGCAAAGATCCACGCGCACGTATGGCATAAGTCCTAGCAGGAGCACGAGCCTCGGGTCTTGTTGTAGCATCTCTCGACCCTCTCTGACCGCCACTAGCATTGCCCGCATTCCTGGATGGCCTACCTCGAGCAGTGGTAGCCCCGGGTTTCCACTTTGACTTACATTTTGTTCGAGTAACCTCGGGCAATCCTTGATAGAGTGGTCGGCTGATCCACACTCATAGCAGGAGCGATCACGGAACCTACAGCTCCCCGAATGCCATTTGCCACAATGCAGACACTCCGCTCTCTCTCGGCGATCATTTCCACCACTGGCGATCGAAGTGACTCGTGTGATCACATGGGGTCGATCGCGATCTCGTCTAGAAAAGCCCGAAGCGCCTCTAGACCGGCCCACATCATCTCGAAATCTCTTCGATGCTTGTTGAAGAGACTTTCCCGAGGACCTTTTTCGAAATTCTCCAGTTCCCACATCAACTTTTCGCTTTCTCCTTTCTAAGCTCTTCGCTTTACAAGCTCGCTCAACAAGTACTACGAACTCTCGTATTTCGAGAATGCCAACGAACATCCTTATATCATCATTCAGCCCATCCTCGGCGTTTACACATAATAGCTTCGGACGAAATGCATTCTCGCTGCATCGGCTAAGCCTCACAAATTTTCGTTCTTAGTCGGTAACTGACATAGAGCCTTGCTTAAGATCAAGAAATTCCTTTCGCTTTTGGTCGATGAATCTCTGACTGATGTACTTTTTTCGGAACTCGGTTTGAAAGAACTCCCAAGTCACTTGCTCTCTAGGCACCACGAAGTCGAGTACTCCACCAATAGTAGGCGGAATCGCGTAGCAAGGAGATGGTACACTTTAAGCACTCATCGGTGTACAAGATAGCTCATCGAGCACCGGATAGTGTTGTCCAACCAAAATTCAGCTTGCTCGGCATCGTCATCATCCGTAGCTTTAAATTCAGTAGCCCCATGTTTTCAATTCATCGATTGGGGCTTACTTGACCTTACTTGGTCGATTCACGGAGGTATTGTAGGTGCGGGGTTGCATTAGTCGGGAATGGAGGTTGTGGAACAGTAGTGTTAGTTCGAATGTATTGGTTAAACCAATCATTCATCACACTATAAAAGGCTTGCCTAGCCTCATCATTCGGATTGTCGGCAATAGGTTGAGAGTCCGTCGGCGCTGTCCCTTGCGCGAGCAGCGCCACACTCTCCACATTATCAGCTATTGCTCGGTTGGGATCGGGATCCATTGCAAAAACAAACACAAATTCAGATTGTCAGAAATCACCACACTATCAATTTATCACTTAATGGCATGTATAGCTAGACCCCAAACATATCACGGTAGTCCTAGAATCGACTAAACCGTAGCTCTGATACCAATAAAATTGTAACACCCCGAACCCGAGACCGTTGCCGGTGTCGGACGCGAGGGGTTAACGAGCCAAATCCACATATTGCACCGACCAATTTGACATTTCCAGACAAGCTGGAAATGTGCGTCACTGTCGCCTTAAAAATCATATCTCGAGTTTCAAAACTCGGAAACTGATTCCGTAAATTTTCCCTGAATTTAGACTCATATATCCATCCATGGATTTATTTCTGGAATTTTTGGTCGGGCCAATTGGTACAGTTTATTAGTTAAAGTCACCCATGTTACAGGGGTCGACTACACTGACCTTCGTATGCTACAACTTGAATATCTCTCTGTACAGGGCTTTAATACTGGTGGCGTTTGTTTCTAATGAAACTAGACTCAAAATGGAATCTGCAATATAAGGAATGACTTCTAATTCCTTTTGGAGAATTTATGGTAAATTTTCAAAGTCGCGACAGGGGACCCAGAAACCGTTCTGATCCTGTCTCACGAGAACTTTAATATCTCTCGGTATACTGTTCATATGATCGTTTCGTTACTTTCATATGAAAATAGACTCGTCAAGGTTCGTTTACATAATTTATTCACTATTTAAAACCACACCTACAAATTTTGGTGATTTTTCACATCCACGTCACTGCAGCTGGCAGCATCTGTTTTTAAGGTAGGCTTTACCTATTTTGTAGTTCCCATGGACCAACTATAGTCTAGTCATGCTTAGGTCCACATATGATCATAATTAGCCAATCCAATGGCTGATCATGTGACCAACTCTCTCATTCCAAACCATAATCACATCATGAAACCAAATATAATTACAAACTACATATGGTCAAATTCCATACTCCGC
This sequence comes from Gossypium arboreum, assembly GCF_025698485.1. Lineage (NCBI taxonomy): Eukaryota > Viridiplantae > Streptophyta > Magnoliopsida > Malvales > Malvaceae > Gossypium > Gossypium arboreum. The sequence continues at coordinate 1,970,283 of NC_069073.1, read as the reverse complement.
TTTTACGAACCATTTTCGCATGGCCGCACACATATACATCACCAAGTACCGAAAAACAACCGAGGGTAATCCTATACATGCCATATCCAAAACTCAACTAAAGGAGTACCAAAAAGGGCTTTGATAGTGTGGTTGACTTCAACTTCTATGATCCCGAATCCGATCGCTAACGAGCAAAATCTATAAACAGAGAAACAAAGAAACGGAGTAAGCAATTTATGCTTAGTAAGTTTCGAATCATAATTTACACATAACCAAAGCATAGCATTCAAGTAGCTAAACAATAATTCATATGCACAATTTCTCAATGACATGCTTACTTCACAATCCCAACTCTTATATTCATACACAAATAACGGCTTAGTTAAGGCCGCTAGCTCGTTTATCATTGGAACGAATATTGATATCAAGACTTACTCATAGTGTGCAAAGCACACACAAAACATACCTTGTTGTTGGGAATTTCACAAGTGCATTAACTGAAAATTTTCCAGCAAGCTTATAATTTTCAAATCACATACCTTCGAGTTTAACCGGATATAGCTACTGCTCAAACGCCGGGACGTAGCCGGTCATGGTAACCCGCACAAATGCCTTCGGACTTAACCCGGATATCACAACTCGCACAATTGCCTTCGGCTTAGCCCGGATATCATAGCTCGCACAATTGCCTTCGGCTTAACCCGGATATCACAACTCGCACAATTGCCTTCGGCTTAACCGGATATCACAACTCGCACAATTGCCTTCGGCTTAGCCCGATATCACAACTCGCACATTCATACACATCTTTGTTTCAATTTCATAACAAACTTTTATGCACAATTTACTTAATCAAGAATATCATTTCGGCTCAATGGCCACATACAAGGGCACAATTTCGATTGCTTAATACTTCATTCAATCGAATCAAAATCTAAGTTTCGATACTCGAAAACTTACCTTGGAGGTTGTCGAGCGCTTCCAACGACTATTCAATCACCTTTTCTTTTCCTTTATTGGAGCTAGTTCCCCTTTGTTCTTGAGCTTTATGTTAACAAATAAATTGATTTAGTCGTTTGAATACCGAAGGGGAACCCAAGATACTTAGCTCTTATAAGGCCACACACACTTACATCCACATACTTGAGCTCAATAATTATAACATAGCATCAAGCACTCCTATGGCCGATTATACTTAGTCATACTTGCACCAAATCAACAATAAATTCCAAGATTTTCACACTATATATGTACTAGGCCGAATGTACATGCAATTTCACAAACATTCTTCAACAATTTCTTCTTTAAACAAACATATTTACACATATAGGTGCAAGGCCGAATTTCAAGGTGTTCATAACCATCCTAAACACAAATTTTTAACTATCATGCAAGAAGCATAAACCATGCTCATGAGCATACCATGGCCGAATACATCACACACCATACTCCTTTTAATTTTTTGTCATGGTTAAACAAAGAATTCAATGTCTTACTCAAGATTGCTACAAAGAAATTTCAAGAGTAGTCCATCCATCATTGCATGCATCATTAGCAAGCTTCACATTTAGCATGCAATGGCTTTAACACAATAACAACCTTGGCCAAATACCATTTCCATGGCATAACAAGGATTTGAACCATGGCTAACATGAACATCAAGTTAGCAACAAAAACATGCATGAATCTCATGACACAACCTTAAACATACCTTAATCTTGATGCAAGTATAGCCAAATCTCCTTCTAGTTCTCTTCTAAACCAAAATGGAGCAAAAATCCTTTATTCCTCCTTATGATTTTCGCCAAAAGATGAGAAAGGATGAACACAACAATTTTTTTTTCTTCCTTCTTTCTCAACTCACGGCAAGGGGGGGGAATACCACACTCACACACATTTTTTTTTTCATTCTTTTATCACCCATACCCCTTTGTTTATTATTTCACCCTAGTGCACCAACAAAACATGTTTCAACATGTTTTCTTTGCCCATAAACCATGTCATGGCCAGCCACTAAGCTTCCTTTGGGGAAATTTGACATGCAAATCCCTTATTTTTGCATGCATGATTAACTAGTCATCACACATTTCCCCATCACACTTTCAAAGTTTACTACTAGGTCCTTTCTAGTGAAATTCACATTTATAACACTAAATTGAATCATCAAAATGTCACACACAAATTAACACATATCATAGGCATCAAAATAAATTTTTAATTATTTTTTTATGCCTCGGTTTTGTGGTCCCGAAACCACATCCCGACTAGGGTCAATTTTGGGCTGTCACAGTACGGGCATGTTAAATTAGCCACACGGGCGTGTGGTACTGTTCAAAAGAAGAAAATTTAAAATTTCACGAAAAATTTACTAAGCTTTAGGATCGAATTCTGGTTTGTTTTAATTACACTTGTAAAGTACTGTGGACCCATTAAAAATTATATTTAGATGGATATATTGCATTTATACTCATTTATGTGCAAATGTACTATAATGGCTGGTAATACTCAGTAATCCTGTTCCGGTGACGGGACGGGGTTAAGGGTGTTACAATAAACGTAACGGAAAAATGACTTGACAGATGACGGCTTCCTTGTTGTCATTAACCGTCCAGTGGTCAATTACCACCAATTTAAATAGCCCCTTCAACACCAATTTAAGGTTTAGGCAATAGAAGAAGAAGAAGAGAAAAAGAAGAAGGAGGAGAAGAGAAAAAATAGATATGCTGGCCGTGATTCCGGTGTACTATCGTGGAAAGCCAGCCAAATTAAACACGTCTTAGTCCAATGACAACCCAGGTAGGAGGTTTTTTGGTATAAGAAGTTTGGGAGTGGATTTCGAAAACCATGTTATTTTTTCACTTGGTTTGATCCACCATTGACGCCACATTCACGAATTGTGTTGTTGAATATTTTAAAATAGGTGAATACATTGGAGGATGCAAGTAGAGAGAGAAAAACATGGGGTTTTTGTGCTAGTATTTGTAATATTGTTGTTTTTTTTAAACCCTAAACTTTTTTATATGATAGTTGGTGTTCTTGTTGTTGTGAGCACTGAAAGTCAGCTTATGTGGCTGTTGGTATACTGTTTTGTTATTCATTCATTGTGAGTGAAAGCTAGGTGTCCTAAATGTAATGGTCTATAAAGGGTAGAAGTTTGCTTACAACCTTGAAAGTTGAAAGAATAATTGCAATGGGAGAGTATTTGGTTATTGTAATGGTCTAGTATTCTTACATATTTATATTTGATTTTCTAAATGTTTAATCTTCTTTTAAGACTTCAAAGAGTATTTGGTTATTGTTTGGCAGCTTCTTACATTGTATGGATCAATGCTCATATGTTAGAAAAGATAAAATAGACAATAATAATAAAAAACAGAAACACATTGTCCAGCATTATACTTCTTTCATATATTAAGGCCAAACTGTTTACAAAAGGAAGGGCAAACTATTGCCAAATTTGCCTATAATTCAATACAATTGAACATATTTGAAAATGGTAGAGATATTTATTTCTAAGTATAAATTATATTTTTTAGGAATAATAATTCTATTGGTTTCTACTAAGAGAGAGATTTAGGGTTCATGATTGTTTGAGCCCACACTCAAAGTGATTCACGAGAATAGTAAAGAAGTCGTTCGGTTGAAAGTCAAAAACATTAAAGATCCGTCTCACATAAAGCACAAGTATTTTTCATAAAAATTTTATTGTTATAAATATTACAAACTAACTCAATTTTCAAACCGAGTTTTCCTAAACATATCAGAATGTAAAGAGTAGTCTTGATGATTTACTTAGAGAGATTCTATAGATTGCTATACCTGATGAGTTGAAAGGGGAATTAGTTGTGTTGGTTACAATAGTTGAAATTAAAGCTAATTTATTTCCTATGAATGGGAATAAATCTCCAGGACATGATGGCTTTAATGCCAAAAATTTTCAAGCTTCTTGGAGCATTGTAGGAGATGATATTGTGAGAGCAATGCAATTTTTCTTTGATACCGGGAATTTACTAGGGTCTTTTAATTCTACTATACTTTGGTCCCTAAGATTCCTAATCCTTGTTTCGTTACCGACTAGACCTATTTCTTGTTGTTCAACAATCTATAAATGTCACGAAGATTATAACTAACAAATTGAAAGTTTTTTACCCTCTATCATTTCTAAAAACCAAAGTGCATTTATGGAGGGTAGGAATCTTGTTGATAACATTCTACTTGCTCAAGAATTGGTTAATGGATAAGGGAGGAAACACTTATCTCCAAGATGTGCTCTTAAAGAGGATACCAAGAAGGCTTAAGACTCAATTATTTGGAGCTTTATTTTTTGAATTCTGAGGTTGCTTGGGTTCCTAGAAAAATTCTGCAAATGGATTAGAGCATGCATTTCGCGGATTAATGGTGGTTTGGTTGGGTATTTCTCAGGGGCTAAGTGAGTTAGGCAAGGGGACCCTTTGTCCTCTCATCTTTTTATTCTAGTTATGAATGTGTTGTTAGGTTTATTGAATATTTCTAGTGAGCATAAGGTTTTTCAATATCATCCAATATGCCAAAATTTACAGGTAACACATGGGTGTTTTGTCGATGATTTGTTGGTTTTTACAAAGGGGACAACTGAGTCTATTGTTGCAATTAGTAATATTCTCGATTCTTTTATTGCATTTCTGGGATGCAAATGAACAACGTAAAGAGTGAGCTATATTGCTCTGGCATTGATCCTTCTGAACAGTTGCAAATTGTTGAATGTATTGGAATTACAACGGGGGCATTATCGTTCAGATATCTTGGGGTTCCCTTGGTTGCAAACAATTTAAGTGTTACTGATTGCAAAGGTTTGGTGGAGAGAATCACTCATAGAATTAATTGTTGGATGAAAAAAGTCTTTCATTTGCTTGTAGACTTCAGTTGTTACAGCCGGTCATTTTTTAGTATCCAAAATTCCTGGTTCAGGGTTTTGTTTCTTTCTTCCAAGGTTATAAAGGAGGTTACACGGTTATATAATTCCTTTCTTTGGAGATGTTCTGCAAGTTCAGCAAGGGGGGCAAAAGTGAGTTGGGATTGGATATGCCATCCCAAGACTAAAGGTGGGATTGGAGTAAAAACATTTGTTCTTTAGAATGAAGTTTGTATGATGCAGAGCTTGTGGTCAGTATGGATGAAAGCTGGATCACTTTGGGTAGCTCGGGTCGACCTTTATATCCTTAAAGGTCGCGACATGCTGCAAATTCAAGCAAAGCAAAGTCATTGCTGGGTATGGAAGAAACTCCTCAGGTTGCAAACTCCTCAAGAGTCATATAAGGCCAAGAAGAGTTAGGAATTGTTACTATTCCTAGGAATTCATTTATTGATTGGTTAGCTATTATGGACAAGTTAGCATACAAAAACAGAATGATTTCTTGAGAATTGCAGGTCAATTTATTTGTGTGTTATGTTGTGATGATGAAGCTGTCTCTATGGACCATATTTTATGAGTTGCTCTTACTCAAGAGAACTTTGGGGGAAAATATTGCAGGCTTGTGATTTGCATGGGTTGCCTAGTTATTGGCATGATGAGTTTGAATGGATTCAAAGGGTGGGAACATGTAAATCACTACTCTCTACCATTCTTAGGCTAGCGTGAAATGCTTCTATTTACTTCATTTGGAGAAAAAGAAATAATAGACTTCATGGTGGTCCATTAAGATCAGTACAAGTCATTATTACTCCACCTATATTCATTGAGTAAATTTAAATATATATAATATATTAACATAAAATAATTTTTTTTACCCTATAATGAATGTGATAAAATCTAATTCATTTAAATACTTTCATGTAGAACTTTGGTCCTCACACCAAGCCTATACTTTCTTTTAGCCACATAATGAGTGTGACAAAAATCTAATCAATTTAAATACTTTCATATAGAACTTTGGACCTCACACCAACCAAACCTATGGATTGAGTTCTAAAAATAGCCGAAAGTCTAAGGGTCACAAATTTATTACAAAAGAAAATTTAATGTATTGTTTAAAAAGCTACCTAGTAATTGGATTTGAATGTAATTGCTTACACAAGAGCGACTTATTTGGACAATCATTGTGATTGGTAGATCCCACTGATTTGAGTGTAATTGCATCATCTCCAATTACACTTTCTAATTCTTAGGAGGATAAAATTGGAGTAATTACACAAATAATTACATCCAAATCTAATTTTAGAAATAACTTTTATAAAAATTATAAAAATCATATTGTAAGCATGGACACATATAAGTATTTGGGATGATTATGGTAAAAAAATCTTATATTGTAAATCTTAAAAATTATATTATAAAAATAATTGTGTATTTTATAAAATTATATTATTTAATCTTAAAAATTTCTAAAGTTATGGCTAAAATTTTATTATGAAAATAATTTATATATCATAAAAGAGTTATAATATATTTAATTATAAAATGTTATGGCTAAGAAATACGGATATAACTAATTTATGTGTCTATATTATATATTATAAAATAATATACTTATTTATAAAAAATGTTATAATTTTTAAATTACAAATTATTTATAAAAATAACTTCCTAAAGTTATGAAAAAATATTATTCATAAGAAGTGTTATGAAAGTTTTGAACAAAATATAAAATATTTTTATAAAGATAATATATTATCATTTTATTATATATTTTACTTAATTTTTGTATTATAAAAAGTGATATAATCTCGTTCTTAAAATTAATTTCATATAAATTTTATAATTAAATCTAATGCTATTTGGAATGTGAAACCAAAAATCATAATATCAATGCTAGTTATGCAAATAGAAAATATTTTCTTACATCATAACGTAGAGTATGATATCATTTGAAATAATAGTGTCAGACACAAACACCACAACATTCAAGGCTTTGAAATGTGGTTGATAAGACATTTGTTGTTTTAAAAAGATATTTTTCATATTAACAACATCACATTAGTGTAGGATAAAGAAATAAGGTCGGATCGTACTAACATGTTGCATATTTCATAATTTCTTTAACAACCCAATTTCCAGTGGTGTCAAAAAATTCAGTTTCAAGACTTCGTTTTCGTAAACTGAGTTTGTAAATATTATATAAATATATTTACGGGATTATATTATAGGTTAATTGAATTTTGGATTAATATTTTAGTTGAATTATGGATTAATTAAGGTTCAAGGACTAAATTATAAATTTCAATTGCTATAAAATTTTAATTAGAAAATAAATTGAGGACATAAATTGCAATTAACCAAAAGATTAAAATAGAAAATATATCTATTTTAAACATGTGTTGATGTACGGTGGCTAATGATGTTTAAATATTAGTAATGTTAAATTTGTAATTTAATAAATACGTATAAAATGTAATTATAATAAAAACAAACAAAGTGAATGGATAGAGAACATTTCCTACTTCTTCATCCATTTACACCGATTTTTTTCAAGGAGAAGAAGCCATAGAATTGGCCTTAGGGTTTCAATTTTAATCCATCAATTGGTATGTTTAATTTAGTTATTTTTTTTTATAATTTTTATGTTTTTTAGGTTAAGGGAGCTTGCTTTAGCTAGTTCATATACCAATTTGTAAAATTGTTAAAGTTTTAGAAAATTGTCATTGTTGATTTCTTGAAGTTGTAAGTGTTAAATTAATAGATTATAAGCTTAGATGTGAAAAAAGGACTAAATTGTGAAGTTAATTGATAGTTTCGTACATTAGGAACTAAATTGAATAAAATAAAAAACTTGACTAAGGATCCCTAATGGTTAATAGTGAAAATCGATTTCGGTTTGGAGCTTTAAATTGAAAGTTATATTAGTCCCGGTTTTAGGGCCTAAATTGAATAAATTGCAAAATTGGTATAAATTGATAATTGAATGTGAAATGGTTGAATATTGATAATGTTGTATGTTTATGTTAATCCGCAGCTAATGTCGACCCAGATTTGTCGAGAGGGAAAGGAAAATCTAAAGCCATCAACGAGTAGCTCAGAATTTCTAGTTTATATCTCTATGATTTGGGACCTATTTAATTACTTTATTTTAATGTCATTTCACATCATAAATTATTGAAGTAAGCCATTGATAACTATTTGATTTGATTTGATTTGATATGTAGGGATTGATTTTTGAGATAGAGACTAAATTGAATAAAGTATGAAACTTGGAATTACTTGATATTTGCAAATTGGCATGGACTTATGTTGAAATATGTTATGTAAGTTATGGAATTATGATATGTTGATTGATTTGAGATTTTTGAATTGTAAATTAAATTGAATATAATGAATCAGAAGTGGAATACCCTATTAGCTGTTCGAACTGAGTTAGAAATAGTTGGCATGCCATAGGGTCAAACTATTGTTGATAGCCATCATTTCCGGGCAACCTGGGATGATAGATTATATATACTGAGTCATCGTTGTCGAGCAATCTGGGGTGACAGATTGATTGAATTGAGAAAACTATTGTTGCTGGGCAATCCAAGATGGTATTATGAATTATTATAGTGTCATCGTTGCCAAGCAACCTAGGGCGACGGATTTGCGTATCCGTTCTGAGTCTGTGTCAAGTTAATAGGGTTAAAAAACATGTAAATTGGTTAAATGGAAAATGAAATGAAATTTAAACTCTTATAGTATGTAAATTGAATTGAGAACGAGCCCTAAGGATAGATCAAGTTCTGATAAACTTGTAGACTGGAAAAGGATTGAATTAATAACATGGAATTGTGTTTAATATGTTCAAATGAGTAAATTATATTTGAAGAAATGAATGATATGTTTAGACATGCCTATAATGTAATAAGTTGCAAAGGCAATTATGTTTAAATTCATATGTATATATAATGATAGTTTTTGGTATGAATAGTTGAATTATTTATATGTAAGATTGGTAAAAGCATGTTTTATATGAAACTAAGGTGTTTGATATGAAATACAATGAAATTAGGTTAGAAATTAAATATGTGCATTACATAAACTTGTTTATAATGTTTGAATCATAGAAAATACCACTAAGTGTTTTACTCAGCATATAAATTTGTTTTCTCCATACACAGGTAAGGTAGATTCTTGGTAAATTGAAGGAAGGTCATCTCAACATCCAAGAATCGAACCTGACTCAGCAATGTTGGTGTATTTCAGGTTTTGTTATAGTTTGGCATGTACCAATCTAGTTGAGTCACTTTTGGTATATCTTGATGTCTATATGAATGTAAGTATCAAATTTGTATATGTGAATTTAGTTGATAGTTTGATTATATGCTCATAAGTAAAGTATATGCTTGTAATGTGTATAATGCTGCATTTGAAATTCATTTTGGATGAATTTGACATGAATGACAAAAGCATAGATATAGTATATTAGTTCATCTATTTGAAATTGTTAATATTTGATACATTATTTTATCATGGTATTAAGTGTAACACCCTAAATAATTTATTTCTAATTCTAAAAATATTTGACACAAATATGTATCTACTTCAATAGTTAAGTATTCTAGGTGTGTGTGTGTGAGGTCTTAGGTTCAATTCTTTTCAAGCCTTACCCTTGTTGAGTGGGTTTTAATAAAATTGTTTGTTAATCCATATTAGAATGAACTTGCAGGTTCGAGTGGTAAGGAGTCAATGTGTTGTGGTTTTGTGTTCAAATCCCTGCGTGAGCGTGGGTATTATATTTTTGCTCAGTTATACGATGGATTTTGGGCGGAGTTAAGATTCTGTAATAGTTGTGATTGAGAAGTTAGAGGGATATTGGGAGTTATCAAAATATTTATTTTTTATTTTTTATTTTTTTCAAAATTATCCCTCATCTTTTCTGACATTCTCTTTCTGTGATTGGGGAATATTCTTTCTTTTCCTTGTTTCTGAAATTTTGTCGAAATCCTGTCAATTAGTCTCAATTATTCCGGTTCGTCGATGTTCTTTGGGCATTTTTGGTAAGTGTGGTAAGTGTGGTAACTATTTTGGGTTAAGAAATTGTTGAGTAATGGGTTTTGTTTTGTGTTAGGAGAAGATTAAGAGGTTAGGGCTTTCAATCAATGCTGTGGTGGCACGAATCACCGTTGTTCACTCAAAGGTAAGGATTTTTGTAGTTTTAAGGGTTGTCTTTTTCGTGGTGGTTCGATTTGGTATCGGTCTAAATGGCTAATGCGGTGTTTTATCGATCAATTATAAGTTCTGGTGGTCTTGGGATTGCCTTTGCTACAAAAACGTACCAGTGTGTACCCAAAACGCAGAAAATCAAATTTTGGCAAAAGCCAAAAAACTGCTCTGTCGACGCTACACGGGCGTGTGGTCACACGTGTGGTTGGCCGTGTACGAAAAACGATCGTGTGATCGAAAAAGGCTTGGTCATGCACAAGACACGACTGTGTGGTGGCTTGAGTGTGGTCGTGTGGGCCCACACGAGCATGTCACACGGGCTTGTAGATCTTGAGCTAGACCGTGTGGGCTACACGGGCAAGGCCAATTTAGGCATGTTGGCGCACATGGGTATGTGGGCCCAAATTTCTAGAATTTTCTCTAGGGTAGCACTGGTCGTTCCAAGCAACTGTGGGCCTACTATAGGGTCGGTAAAGGCTAACCAAACCCTAAAACTATGTGATCTACTAGTCTGATATTCTGTTTTGAACTTGACACTGTTATGCATGACTGATTAATCTGATGATTGTATATATATGATATTTGTACACAAACATGATAAGCATGTTATATCTGTATCTGTATCTGTATAGGGCGGGATTTATATTTGTGGAAGAAGTGTTCTATATGGCGTTCATCGCCTATATTCTGACAGCATGGTTGCACATTATCTGATATGTGTCATAATGGCATGATACAGTGAGTAGGGCTAGGTGGGTGTTTTTAACCAGACGTGGTGTGATGGAATGGTCAAAGTTGGTGTGTAGAGGGTGGGGGTAAGATTCTGTTTATCTGATTTGCATAACTATATCTGTTATTTGTATCTGAAAAGGACATGAGTCCGAATCTGTATCTGACTATATATACATGAGATTTCTGTATAATTTGTATGCTTAATTCTGTTGGGTTACACACTGAGTTTACGAAAACTCACATCTATTATCTGTTCTGTTCAGGTAATCCACAGATTTAGGTGGATCGGTGCGGCAGAGACTCTGCGGTGACCACTCTACTGAGAATTGTTATGCTTAGTAATTTTTATGGTTTTTACTTAGAATTTTCTGGCGTTGATTGGGAGTTTGTAATTTCTGAGACTCTCTAGACTAGACTGTTTTTAGACTTTTAGTTTTGGTTTATTTACTTGTTTATTTGCATGGTTTAACAAAACGTTTAAGCAAACGATAGTTTTACTCAAACTAAAAGGTTTTTCTGAAAGTACGAATTGGGTTTCCAAAATAACATAGTTATATTAGATTTCTACTGTAAAATATGTTTTTGGAAAATAAACTAATAAATTAATGTTTTTGGAAATAGTTATAAAAGAATATGAGTTAATAAAGATGATTTTGTACAACAACTCTATTTTCAAAACCTATTCTTTGTGACATCTCCAGATTCAGCCATAACGTCTAGGCTGAATTTGGGGTGTTACATTTAGTGGTATCAGAGCCAGATCATAAAACTCAGGCTATGAATTTTGGGTTCCAAAATTTTGTTTAAAAAGAATTGGTTTATAAGTAATTTGAATAACTTGAGAAAGTATGTGGTACACCGAGTCTCCGGCACTAGTCCTGTAAGTATCTCTGTACTTAGATAAAACTATTTTAAAACACTATATATAGTACTTTCTGAAACCATACTGAAATAGTTAAATACTGAAACTTCTAAAAACATTTCTGAACTTTTGATAATTTATGCATAAAATATTTTCTAATAAATACAAAAATTGATGCATAAAATTTTATAATGTAGATAAAATTTGAAAATTTACAATGAGCGCTCGTGGAATTTGTGGATATAGTATTCATGGCCGTGGTAGAGGCTATAAAGGGGCTCGAGCTGAGTCTCTATCCCTAGGTAATATGTCAAATTTAGATACGAGTGAGATGCCGGTTTCACCTACTACTGAGACTGGGCTCAAAGTCATTCGGTTGGGGACGATGCACTATTTCAAGCCATGTTGAGAATTTTAGAGAAGGTCACTGGACCCCATTCTGGTTCTGGGGGCCGTGGGTCAGTTACTGAACAACTCCGGTTCAATGGTCCTGAGCTGTTTAGGGGTGTCACTAGAGTCGCCCCTACTGTGGTCGAGTATTGGTTAAAGGCCACTGAGAGGATCATGAATGATATTGACTGTCCACCTGAGCAGAAACTTAAAGGTGCAGTCTCTTTGCTTCGCAGTGAGGCATATCAATAATAGTTATCAACTAAGGAGGGTACTCAGCCTGATTGTCTGAACTGGGATTTCTTTAAGACTACTTTTCAGGGGAAGTATGTTGAAGCAAGCTATGTGGATACTCGTAGGCTTGAGTTCATGAATCTCACGTAAAGTGATAGATCTGTGGCTGAGTATGAAGCAGAGTTTATAAGGTTGATCCGCTACGCTCGAGGCATGATGGTGTCTGAGTATGAAAGGTGAGTCCGATTTGAGGATGGCTTGAAAGATAATTTAAGGATACTGATTGCTCCACAGAGATAGCAAAAGTTTGTGGTCCTAGTTGAGAAGGCAAAGATCACCGAGGATCTTAAGCACGTGGAATGCCAAAATAAGAACCGAGAGAGAGGTAAGAACAAGAGGGATTCGAAGCCTTCTAGTTCTGTTCAGATGCTTAAGAAAAAGGTCAGATCTGATGTGTCGATTAGAGTGGGGGCTCCTACTGAGTGTTGGAGGCAGGTTAGGGCTTGTTTGAGGTGTGGGTCTTTAGAGCACTGTATTAGAGAGTGTCTACAACGAACAGATTAGATGTAAGCTTCGAGAATAGGTTCTGTACAGCCTTAAAGGGCAGTTCAGCAGCCACGTAGGGGCTGTAGACTGGCTAGGGGTGGTAATGGTATAGGTCGTGGATAGAGAGCACCAAGCAGATGTGCTAGTCAGATTGAGGCGAGGCAGCCTACATTAGTTTATGTCACTTGTCACCAAGAGGATAAAGATACTCCAGATGTTATCACCGGCACGTTCTTAATTTTTTATGTACCTTATACTGCTTTGATAGACATAGGTTTTACACACTCCTGTGTAGCTAGTTCTGTATTTTGAAACCTAAGGATTTCTGTTGAGAGCACTTCTTGCGAGGTTACAGTACTGAGTTCGTTGGGACAGTCTGTTCCGGTTAGTAAACTTTATAGGAGTGTTCCGTTGGTAGTGTAAGGGGTTGTTTTTCTGGTAAATCTGATGAAACTTCTATTTGGGGAATTTGACTTGATTCTGGGTATGGACTGGTTGGTAGAGCACTATGTTAGCTTAAACTGTGCATCTAAGAGGGTTGTTCTAAGAACTAATGATGATAAAGAGATGGTTGTGATTGGTGAGCGTTGAAATTATATGTCCAATGTGATATCCGCTCTTGTGGCTGAGAAACTGGTTCGAAAAGGGTACGAGGCGTATTTGGCTTACATTAGTGTTTCTGTTTTTGGAAAACTCTTCTATCGGGGATATTAGAACTGTGAAGGATTTCCCTGATGTCTTTCCCGAGGAGTTAACATGTTTACCTCTGAATCGAAAAGTTGAGTTCAATATTGAGCTTTTACGGGGTATAGATCTGATGTCCATAGCTCCCTACCAAATTGCACAGAAGGAGCTTTTAGAGCTTAAGGTTCAACTTCAAAAGCTTTTGGATCGTGGTTTCATCCTCCCTAGTATGTCTTTGTAGGGGGCGCTGGTTCTGTTTGTGGAGAAAAAGGATGGCACCATGAAGTTGTGCATTGATTATCGGTAACTGAATAAATTGATTGTGAAGAATAAATCCACTTCTGAGGATCGATGTTTTGTTTGATCAGTTTTGAGGGGCTTCAGTGTTTTTGAAGATTGATCTTCATTCTGGGTATCACCAGTTGAGAGTTAAGGAAGTGGATGTTTATAATACCATATTTAGGACTCGTTATAGACACTACGAGTTCCTAGTTATGCCTTTTGGTCTGATGAATGCTCCGGCTGCATTCATAGATCTGACGAACCAAGTGTTTCAGCCATATCTAGATCAGTTCATCGTGGTCTTTATCGATGACATTTTGGTTTACTCTAAAATCGAGGATGAGCATGATGAGCATCTTAGAGTAGTGCTTCAGATTCTCCGTGAGAAATGGCTCTATGCTAAGTTGAGCAAGTATGAGTTTTGGTTGCGTGAAGTAACTTTTCTGGGACACGTGGTTTCTGCTAAGGGTATCCGAATTGATCCTAGGAAAATTAAAGCTGTGCTTGATTGGAAACAGCCTAAGAACGTATCTGAGATCCACAGTTTTCTAGGTTTGGTGGGTTATTATCAACGATTTGTCAAGGGGTTCTCTCTGATTGTGGCTCCGTTGACTAAACTTTTGCGCAAGGGTGTTTCTTTTGTTTGGACTGATGCACAACAATCTAGCTTTGAGAAAGCTTAAGTCTGTTCTGACTCAGGCTCCTGTTCTGATACAGCCTGAATCTGGCAATGATTTTGTGGTATACAGTGATGCATCGCACGTCGGATTTGGATGTGTGTTGATGCAAGATGGAAAAATTGTGGCTTATGAGTCTCGCCAGCTTAAGATACATGAGGGAAATTATCTAACGCATAATCTCGAGTTGGCTGCAATTGTTTTTGCATTGAAAATTTGGAGGCACTATCTGTATGGGGAGAGGTGTATTATCTATACTGATCACAAAAGCCTCAAGTATCTCCTTTCCCAGAAGGAGTTGAATCTTAGGTAGCGTCGATGGATTGAACTGTTCAAATATTATGACTACAGGATAGAGTATCATCCTGGTAAGGCCGATGTGGTGGCCGATACTCTAAGTCGAAAAGCGATGACTGATTTGAAAGTGATGTTTGCTCAACTTAGTCTATTTGATGATGGGAGTCTGTTAGCTGAGTTACAAGTTAAGCCAACTTGGATTGATCAGATTCGAGATAAGCAGATAGAGGATGAGTCTCTGGGTTTACGGTTTTGTTAGATTGAGAGTGGTAGTACTTCTGAATTTGGACTAAATAGCAATGGTGTTCTGTGTTTTTGGGGTCAGATTTGTGTGCCGAATGATTCCGATTTGAGGCAGTCAATTCTGAGGGAGACATATAGTAGCCCTTATATTATGCATCCCGGTGGTAATAAGATGTATCGCGATCTTCATGAGTTGTACTAGTGGCTGGATTTGAAGCGTAAGGTTACAGATTTCGTTGTTCATTGTCTCACGTGTCAGCAAGTTAAGGCTGAGCACCAGTTTCCTTCGGGTTAGCTTCTACCCGTTAAGATTTCTTTATGGAAGTAGCTCCAACCCGTTAAGATTTCTTTATGGAAGTGGGAATGAGTAATGATGGACTTCATTAGTTGGTTGCCTTTGACACCCACTAAGAAGGATTCTATTTGGGCCATCGTGGATTGATTGACCAAGTCCACTCAATTCATTATGGTTCTCTAAGATTGTAAGACTGCATGGGGTTCTTGTTTCAATTATTTCTAATAGAGATTGTCGCTTCACTTCTCGGTGACAGAATCATGGCACTGAGGAAGCCACGTGGGAACTTGAGGACTCGATGCGTCAGCAGTATCCTCATCTGTTTTGATCAAGTAAATTTTAAGGTCGAAATTTCTTTTAGGGGGTAGAGTTGTAACACCCTGAATAATTTATTTCTAATTCTAAAAATATCTGACATAAATGTGTATTTGCTTCAGTGGTTAAGTGTTCTGGGTGCGTGTGTCAGGTATTGGGTTCAATTCCTACTTTGGCAATTTTTGTTATTTTTTATTCAAGCCTTACCATTTTTGAGTGGGTTTTAATAAAATTGTTTGTTAATCCATATCAGAATGAGCCTGCTGGTTCGAGTGGAGTTAATGTGTTGGTGGTCCTGTGTTTGAATCCCTGAGTGAGCGTGGGTGTAACACCCCTAACCCGTTTGTAATTTCTGGAGTTGATTGAAAGTTTGTAATTTTTGGGACTCTGGATTGGACTGTTTTTAGACTTTTGGTTTTGGTTTGTTTACTTGTTTATTTGCATGGTTTTACAAAACGTTTAAGCAAATGATGGTTTTACTCAAACTAAAAGATTTTTCTGAAAATACGAATCGGGTTTCCAAAATAACATGGTTATATTAGATTTCCTCTGTAAAATATGTTTTTGGAAAATAAACCAATAAATTAACGTTTTCAGCAATGGTTATAAAAGAATATGAGTTAATAAAGATGATTTTGCGCAACGACTCCATTTTCAAAACCCATTCTTTGTGACATCTCCGGATTTAGCCATAACGTCTAGGTCGAGTTTGAGATGTTACATTTAGAATCATGTTTTGAGTGTTTGAAGTTAGCATGGTTTAGCTGGATGTAATATATGTGTGCATTTGTTGAATGGAAGAAACTATAGGTTAAGGGTCTTAAATTTTGCAGAAACAATAAATGACGTCGCAACATCAAACGTATCACATCGCGACGAAAAATGACTTATAATGTCACGTTGAGACGAGGAACCCCGTCGTCTTGACGAGGCCAAAATAGTAAGTGATGTCGCAACGTCGAGTGGCCTGACATCGTGATGTGACAAACTATGCGGCGAAGTCTCAACGTAGAAATGTGACGTCATGACGTTAACCTTATAATTTGAATATTTTACAACTCAGTCCTAATTTAACTTTGGGATAACTTTAAAGCTCTCGTAAGCTCGTATAAGACCCAGGAATGTATAAATTTCATAATATTTGCATTTGAATGATAAACGGTTTGAATTGTGTTTATTTTGGATCGTAGTTGCTACAACAACAAATGTAACACACTGTAACTTGGACCCAACGATTGGGTCGAGTACAAGGTGTTACAATATCCTTATTTTTTTTTTCATGTTAGATAAAATATAATTGTCTATATAATAAGTAAATATAAAATGATAATAAGTAAATAATTATATTAGCAATTGGTAAAAATTAAATCACATTAATAAATATTCCTCATTTAATGATGTATAACATGGTGTTATGAAATGATATATCTGAAAATACTGCAAGTAATGATAAGTCCACTTGTCCAGATAATGTACAAATTTATAAAATAAGAAAGAAAGTGAAATACCCAGAGAATATAGGAGCAAAACCAATACAAAAAAAGAAAAAAAGGTGAAATTCCCATGATAATGAAGAAGACAAAGGAATTGATAGGAGATCCTTTTATCTCCAACCAGAATGAGTTTTCCACTTGTTATTTGTCATATGCCAAAGCATCATTCAACCCATTAACTTCCATTTTTTGATTTGACATTCAATTCATCTTATCTTCATTCTTGTTTTTATCTTTGCAACCCTTAATTTCATTTTTATAATATATCAAATTTAGTTATTTATATAATGGGGAGGGGGGGTTCCTGCAATGTTTATGGGACAACTCATGAAAGTTGGCCACATGGGGCCGGAGCAAACAACACATGTATGATGGGAACATGCTGTCATTGATGGTGTGAGAGAAACTCAATGTTGTAAGCTTTAGCTCCATTATTATAATTGATTCTCCGATTCCATAATATCCATTTTCATGTCTTTGCACTAATTAAAAGATTCCTTAGGTTTCATGCACATTCTTCATGTCTAGTTTACCCAACTCCACGTTTATTTCAACAAGTTAATGCATTTCGCTATTTTCATTTTCTTTAGAGTTTTCAGGTTTTTATTTCAAATTTATTAATGAGTTTTGTTAATATATGGTATTAACAGAGATGAAGAAGGAGGGAGAGGGTGAAGAAGCAGAGCCGAAAACAAAATCAAAAAATGGATCTAGATCTAGACTCATTTTTCGATTGTGTTTTTGGCTCTGCTTCTTCACCCTCTTCCTCCTTTTTCATCATTGTTGATACCGTGTATCATACACGTTTATTCAAATATTTTATTTATTAGCTTAATCTAATGATTATAATTATTGAGTAACTATGGATATGTTTAAATTTTAAAGTTTTTATATGTTTACAAATTATACTTTTAGATCCATGTTGTAATACATATCATGTACAAATATCGTAAAGATAAAAGAGATATTTAGGTTAGGTTTACACTTTAACAAGATTCTTGTAGATTTTTCAAATTCAATCAATTTTCTAGCATGTTAAAGTTTTAATTTCATTGGCTGCTATCTTCTTTTATAGCCATAGCTTGTTCACGTGCCCAATGGCAGATTCAAGACACCTTTAGCAAACAAAAAGAAGCCTAAAAATAAAATTTACATAATGTGTCGAAAGCATAAAAGAAAGGGGAAAAAAATAGAAGTGGTGAAAGATACTAATTGTGCACTTTACTTTCCGGGGCTTAAGAATCACAACATTATTGACGGCAATGAATGGGCTATATAAATTCTAAATTTTAAATAATAAATCATTGAATGATACATTTTAGAAGTGATTAGCATCAGTATTGTTGGAAGTGCAGAAAGACGTGGGTTCGAATGTGTTGAAGCGTATTACCCTTCTATTTAAGGGTTGAGGAGACGTCATTGGAAGATCTAGGCATTGTATAAAAAAAACAAATATAATAAGAACCTATAATAAGGTTAATGTTTAAAAAAAAGTGATTATATGGGTAAAAGCACTAGAAATTAGTCCTTTTATGTTAGATCAAAGATCAAACTAGTCGTTCGATTAAAAATTCTATCCATTTCTACTGTTAAAATTTGATCTTTGTACATCAATATGACGTACACATGGCACACCACATGTCATTGTTTGATTATTCTATCAAGCATGTTGTTTTTAACAACAAATAGATAAAAATTTTAAAGGGAAGAACTAACTTTCTCTTTGATCTAATGTACAGCGACTAATTTATCCATTTTTTAATAGAGAGGGAAAAATTCAATCTAACCCCTAGTACAGGGGCCTCTATGGTATTTTAACTCGATTATATGAAACAATAAAATAAAATTTTTAATTTAATTTTAAAAATATTATGAAATTTCAATTTTGGTTAGGTAAAAATGAAAAAAAAAACTATTGGATTTTATCATTTTATCTAGAGAAATTCCAACTTTTTACACATAAAATATTAGTACCATTTACATTACACCAAAACTGTGTTTTCGTGACGCTTTGAAAACATTACAAAAAATTAGTTAATGACTTTTGATGACATTTTTTTTTTTTTTTGCAAAATGTTAAAAATATTAACAGTAAAGAAATGTTTTTGTGACGTTTGAACATCACAACATCCAATAGCATCACAAAAAGATTATTTGGTGACATTTCAAAGTGTCACATTGACCAATTAGAAAAGTAATGAAAAGATTTGTTTCTGTGGCGATTAAACATGTCATGAAAAATAGAAAAGAAATATTTTCTAGTTCGTGACGTTAATAAAATGTCACGAATATTTTCTAGTCCGTGACATTTATAAAACATCACAAAAAACTGAAAAAAGTAATGAGTTGTGTCCTTTTTGTGACATTTTTTATGTAACAAAAAATTGAGAAAAATAATAATTTGTATATTTTTTTGTGATGTTTTAAAAAATGTCACTAACAATTTTAAACAAATGTTACAGAATGGTTCTTTTTGGTTACTTTTTTAATCAAAAGGTAACTAAACTTACAAAAGCATCACAAAAACTATTATCTTTCATGACATATATTTTGAATAATAGGAAACAAAAATAATAATAATAAAGTTATAGAAAATATTCAAAATATAAATATCAAAAGTCTCCAAAAGCCGCAACGTACATAAAGCAATGAAATTAGTACAAGTACATAAAGTCCACCGTACGAGAAAATAAAATTAAGAGCTAAATTATACATAGTTTTACCCCAAATACTTAGCATATTTATGGATGTTTACTACTAGATTTGTGGATTTTGGTGCTCTTAATCTGGTGATTTCATGTTTTGTACTCAGGAGAGCACCAAGAGCCAAAAGGAGCCAAAAACGAGCTAAAAAGGGATAAAATGGACCAAATCGAGAAGATCACACGGCCTAAGCCTTGCCACACGGGCATCTCACACGCCCGTGGCCTTCGGGGGTGTCGACCAAGGTTTACACGATTCACACGGTCTGGCCATTGAGCCCACACGGTCGTGGCAATTTAACGGATCGAACACGGCCTGGCAATCACGTCACACGGTCGTGGCACACGGGCATGTCCCTTTTTCAAAAAGTTGTATTTTACACGGAAAAGGGTACTTAGGGAGGAAGAAAGCCAATCCAAAGCCTATATAAACACCCTAAGTATGACCCAAAGAGGGGGGCCTCTTCCAGAACTTTTCTGGAATAGAGAACCACATGCCAGGAATTACTTGAAGGAAGCCAGACGATCCATCCCAAAAGCCGGAGCTACTCCAAGACTGAAGATCTCTCTCAAAATTCCTTCAGGGGTTTTAGAGTTTTCTTCATGTTTTGTTTATTTTATACTTTTGATATGTACTCTTATTTTATTATGAACTAAACCCCTTAGATACTTAAGGGGGATAAAACCTATGATGGATCTTGTTATTATTATCTGAACTGTATGATAAATACTTGATTTGTTCTTAATTATGTGCTCTTAATGCTTGAGTTGATATTCCGGGCATTAATTCATGATTTGATGTGCTTATGCAGAGGAGGAATAGACCCTGTCTAAGAGTAGATTTGGCATCATTAAGAGGAGTTGATCGAACGCCTAGAAATAGGGTTATGAGATGTTGCCGGATTAGGGTGAAACCTAATATGGGAGTCCATAGAGTGATTTACTGCTTCCTTAGGGGCTTTAATTAAGAAAGAAATTTTGATTAATTCAACTGAGGGTTAGACGTTATTAGTCTCGAAAGGAATAATAACATAGGTTAGGGAGTCTCACGGATCAAATCAAGTGAATAAATCGTCCGGTTCAGAGTCAGATAACAAGTGAAATCCAGATGGATTCCTCCTTGGGTGTCGTCTTTATCAATTGCTTTTCTTCAAGTTTTTTTTCCAAATTTTCTCTTCGCTTTAATTAAATTAGTTAATTAGTTTAGATAATTAGTTTAATAAACAAACCCTTTTATTCCTAGGCTAGATAATAAAAAGATAGTTACTACTAGTACTTTTGGTCCCCTTGGGTACGATATCCCGGTCCTGCCATTACTATACTATT
Source organism: Gossypium arboreum (assembly GCF_025698485.1). Taxonomy (NCBI): domain Eukaryota; kingdom Viridiplantae; phylum Streptophyta; class Magnoliopsida; order Malvales; family Malvaceae; genus Gossypium; species Gossypium arboreum. The sequence continues at coordinate 1,949,118 of NC_069073.1, read as the reverse complement.
GTTCGATAGGTGCGTTTGCCTTTTCGTCATGATAATAGTTAGTCTAGGTTTTATCTTCATTATAAATATTTATTACTTGTTACGAATCACGCGATCAAGTTTTTGGCGCCGTTACCGGGGAACTGAAATATTAGGAACACTAAATTTTTATTACTTTAGCCATTTATTTTTCTTGCAATTTTATTTTATTTTATTATTTATTCATTTACTTTTTCTCTCTCTTGACAGGTTTTTATAGTTTATGACTAGAAGAAACCCGTCGAGACCATTAATTTTTGACGAAGAAATCGATCGTACAATTCGCAAAAATCAAAGAGAAATAAGGCTTAGCTTACGATTCACGGAGAACGAGCAAGAAGACGATACACAGCCCCTAACCGACGAGATGGCTGAAAACCAAGGCAATCAGCTACCTCCTGCAATTGCTGCTAATCAAAATCCCGCTCCACGTACTATGTATGATTATGCTAAACCTTCTTTAACAGGAACTGAATCTAGCATAGTTAGACCTGCTGTAGCTACAAATACTTTTGAATTAAAACCTAACACTATTCAGATGATACAACAGTTTGTTTAGTTTGATGGTTTGCAGGATGAAGATCCCAACGCTCACTTAGCAAATTTCCTGGAATTTTGTGATACATTCAAAATCAATGGCGTTCCTGATGATGCCATTCGTCTTCGGTTATTTCCCTTTTTACTAAAAAACAAAGCTAAACAGTGGTTGAACTCGTTACCACGAGGGTCTATCACTACTTGGTAACAAATGACCGAGAAATTTTTACTAAAATATTTTTCGCCGGCTAAAACGGCTAAATTACATAATGATATCTCTTTTTTTTTGTGCAGATGGATTTAGAAACACTTTACGATGCATGGGAGAGATACAAGGACTTACTGAGAAGGTGCCCTCACTATGGGTTACCGCTTTGGCTTCAAGTATAAACATTCCACAATGGCTGAATCCCTCGACTCGGAACCATCAACAATAAAACACCGGAAGATGCCTATGAATTTATAGAGCAGATGTCACTAAATAACTATCAGTGGCAAGTTATGAGGACTAAGCCAACAAAAACAGCCGGCGTTTATAATATCGACTCAGTTACTATACTGTCAAATCAGGTAGAACTTCTCAATAAAAAGATTGATAGTTTTCTTGGTTCTATGCAGGTACATCCAGTAATGAGGTGTGACTCAAGCGGATGAGGTTTGCATACAGAATATCAATCCTTCAATCCCACGACCGAAGAGGAACAAGTCAACTATATGGGTAATAATAACTTTAGATCTCAAAATAACCCATACAGTAATACTTATAATGCAGGTTGAAGGAACCACCCAAATTTCTCCTGGGGTGGTCAAGGGAATCAAAAGCCACAAAATCCTCAGGGTTTTCAACAGCCACCTTATCAACAAGAGAAGAAACCAAACCTTGAAGAGATGCTTTCTAAATTCATCTCGGTGTTAGAAACCTGTTTCCAAAATACTGAGATAGCACTTAAGAATCAACAAGCATCAATCCAAATACTCGAAACTCAGATAGGCCAGCTATCTAAACTAATCTCCGAACGACCACAAGGTAGCTTACCAAGTAATACTGAACCTAATCCGTAGGAACACCTCAATGCAATTAGCACTCAAAATTAGGACAGACTCATTGCACCCGAGCCAGAAATACAGCAAGACAACACGATGGACAAAGGACGAGAAGAGGTAAACAATAATGATCCCAAACAGGTAAGTATGAATCATAAACCTCGGGTGCCATATCCTAAAGTGATGATGAAAGACAGAACAGAAGAACAATTTAGTAAGTTTGTCAAACTCTTAAAAAAATTACATATTAACTTACCCTTTATTAAAGTTCTTTCGCAGATGCCTAACTCAGCAAAATTCTTAAAGGAACTTCTGGCCAATAAAAGAAAATTAGACGCCATATCGCATGTGGAACTCAGTGCAGTCTGCTCAGCTATTCTAAAGAATAAGCTACCTAACAAATTGAAAGATCCAGGGAGTTTTACAATTCCTTGCGTAATTGGTAGTTTATCTGTGAATAATGCTTTAGCTAATTTAGAGGTAAGTATAAATGTTATGCCCTATAAAATGTTTAAATGACTAGGTCTCGATAAACCCAAATAGACTAGGATGAGCATACAATTGGCTGACAAATCAGTTAGATTTCCTAAGGGTATTATTGAAGATGTTCTCGATAAAATTGATAAATTTATTTACCGAGTAGACTTTGTCGTCTTAGATATGGATGAGGATAACGAGGTACCTTTAATTTTAGGACGACCCTTTTTAGCAACTGCCAGAACCATTATTAATGTAGGCACAGGAGAGCTAACACTTCGTGCAGGTGACGACGCAGTAACATTTCAAGCACGCAACTCAGTTAAAACCTCTAAAACTCAAGATAATGCTATAAAACCTATCGATGATAAAACTAATACTCAATCATCCTTGCAAGAACCCCCTCGAACCAAGACAACGGAGACAATGTACTATTATCATGTAGAGAACATAGCACCCATGAGGAACGAAGGCTTAAAATAGAGGAGCTAGATAAATGGCGAGCACATAAACCAAGAACACATGATAAACCAAAACTATGCCAAAACAAGCCCGATACCTCTCCTAATCAACTTCAGTTGGCAATAAAGTCTTACTGGATGCCGCAGATCCCCACATTGTCACTACCACACCAAATGAAGAAATCTCTCTTACGGTACTCAGTATTTTCCCATTCGGTACGGTTGAAGTGAGTCATCCCAAGTTCGGCACTTTTAAGGTAAACAACATCCGATTAAAACCTTATTTTAAGATTGACAGCAGGAACGAGGAGTATGAACTCCTCAAACCACCATGATAAATCAACGAAGAGGTAAGTCGAGCTTAAACTATAAATAAGCGCTTCTCGGAAGGCAACCCAGGCACTAACATATTTTGATTTTTTTTTTATTTTTAATTTCTAACACTTCAAATCATTAACTTAGTCTTTGAAATACAAAGTTTTTAGCAAACACGGCCAGACACAAGGGCGTGCCTAAATTCATAGCCAAACAGGGGAAGAGACACGGCCGTGCAATACAGCCGTGTTGAAGCAGGACATGATTTCTCCAAAACACGGGGTGCGATAAATCCCCACAGTCGTGCGATATGGCCGTGGGTGAACTTGATAGGAAAAACACGGGCGTGGGGATAAAAAACCACGGACGTGCCAGGGACAAGGCTCGATTCTGTTTCTTTGATACAGGGGTGCGACACGTCCGTGCCGCTCAGCCGTGTACACCAACACACGGGCGTGCTACCATAAAACACGGGCATGGAAGAAGTGAATAAAGCTAGGCACGGCCATGCGACATGGTCGTGTTTGACACATGCCCAAGACACACGGGCGTGTGATAGTAGCCGGGCACGACCTAACTCAAAAAATTTAAAAAACATGAGCTCACCCACAAAGTACACGGGCGTGGCCCTAGGCCGTGTGCCCCTCCCCTATATAAACAAACCACTGTTCATCTTCTTCCTCCTTTCAAAACCCTAGCTAAAATCTACCCTCCCCCAACCCCTAATCCCTATTTTGACCACCATTCTCCAAATTCTCACTTCCCCAACACCCCAAACCACCCTCAAATCCACTACCCTTGCATTAATCCCCATTTCCCCCTCCCTATACCCTCTATTTTCCCACCACACGGCTTCATCCTCGCGTTACACACCTGTGCTCGCCACCAACACGCCCGTGCACCGCCTTACAACAGCCTTTGGTTCACTTTCTCAATCTTATTTTTCCAATTTGTGTTACTACATTAATATTCTACATGCTTTGCATAGATATTGTTACTATTACAAATAAGTTTTAGACAAGTTAGGAATTTGCTTTAGAATTTTCTATATTTGAATTGTTTAAGCTACTAAATAGCATATACTAATTTTAGGCCTTTTGCTTAACTACTGATGTATCTTGGATTCTATCAATACTCATGTATTTTCAGGTACATTATGTCGTCATCGAGAGGCAAGAAGGCAGCAGTCCCATCCTCAAAGAAATATAGAGGACCGGGTTCTTCCTCAGTACGTGCTACAGCCGAAGTTCGGCACCCGTTCCTTAAATTTCCGCAAGCTTCGCAGGAGGAGCTATTTCAGATACTACGCGCACGACCCATCACAACAGGTCGCTGCATTGACTGGGTTGCCGTAGAGCAAGTCCAGCTCGCTGATGCCATCCGCGCCCTCTTGTCCACAAACCCATGAGAACGGTTCTTCGCTATTACTGAGCCCACTTATTTAGAGCTAACTTTAGAATTATGCTCTACTTTTCATTTACAGGAGGTGATGACGAACAATGACGACCCAGGCACCATTCACTTCCGATTAGGCGGTCTAGTTCGTGCGATGAGTGTCCCAGAGTTTGGAGTTGCTTTGGGACTTTACACTAATGAGTTTATGGAGGAGGAGGACATGAATGCACTACCACGCAACATCCACATCTCCCCCTCCTTGTGCTGAAAGGCTTTGGCACCACTCTCTTCCACCTACGACCCCAGCCGCTCGAAGGCCTCAGCTTTCACTCCTTCCCTCCGCTATCTCCATGCCATATTGGCACACACCTTGACCAGGAGGAGAGAAAGCACTGGCATCGTCAACACCCACGACGCCTACTATTTATGGTGCATAGCGAATGCACACGTAACTGACTTGGCATACTTCATTGCTTTCACCATTCGCCATCAGACCAAGCGGCATAGGAAGGGAGTGATCTCCATCGGCCCCTACGTGACAGCCTTGCCAGACACTTCGGCCTTCTCAACATCGCGGCCCAATCATCAGCGCTTACCCTGATAGGTCAGATACTTCCACAGGGCATCACGACTATGTTACACATGAGGATGATCGAGTGCCGACGTGGGACTGATCCTCCTCAATACCGTCTCTTGCATGCCATTGACGAGGAAGATCTTGATGACATCCCTGATAATGTTCCCCCACAGCATGAGGAGCCTTCCACCGCGCCACATAAGGAACGACCAGCTCATGCGGCTGCTTCATTGGCACATCTTTCCGACCGACCTACCCACTTCGAGCAGTATTGCACTATACATTTTGAGATGATTCACGAGTGAGATCGGCGACGGGATCGACAAATGAACGATATGCAGGCCATGATACAGCAACTATGCCAGCACTTTCACATCGCTACTCCAGCACCACCACCTGAGGGCCCCACCGACGAGGATCATTGAATCCTCTTATTTTTTTATCTATTTATTCTTATTTTTATTTTTATTTTTTTATTTTTATTTTTCTTTTGATTTTTATTTCTATTTTATTATTTTATTTTCAAAGACATATCAATATTAGTAAATTTTACTTTTTTTTCTTTTTCTAGTATTTCTAACAAGTAATTCCACTACGCTCTCTTCCACACCAACTCTTAATAAACTCTTTATGATTCTACAGACTTCCAAGCAAAGCTGCTAGGAATATTTTACGGTATGATGAAACAAAAGGGAAACAATACCTCATGAGTGTCATGTTCAACGACCCAATTTCTTCATCTAGCCAAGAACAATTGCAGCTACCACTTTCCCCGAGCACTCCATCCTCAGAATCAAGCTCCACATCTATATAACAGGGAGTTTCACCTCATTTCCTCTTATCATTTTATTTATTTTGAATAATCTATCTTTGTACATTGAGGGCAATGTATATCTTAAGTGTGGGGGGTGAACATGAAACCTAAATTTTTGCATTATTCTCAAATCCCTGAATCTGGTCTTATGCTTAAGTGATTTTCTCATAATATTGATAGTATGAATTCTGATTGATCTATAATTATTGTTGATATGTCGTGAATTAGACCAAGGGAATTATGCATGATTATTTGATTATAGGACCTTAAAGAATCGAGCATGATAAGTTGATATTTTGAGAAATAAAATTTTGAGACTATTTTTCCTAAATTGAGGTATTATCTTGAAATCCTAAGTATACAGAAATGACATCAAAAACCCAAATTTTTTGGTGAGATTTTTGAGCCTTTAGAGCATATAGCTTTCTTTCTTGCTCACTTCTTTTGTGGTTTGAGTGTGTCAACATTGAACTGTTATTCTAGAACTTGCTTCGATTATACATGTCGAGATCACACGTATGATTTGATATACTGAGATGATAAAGGCACTTAGGATTTAACCCATTTACTCCATAAAAAGCCTTCCCACACAATTAAACCCTTAGCGAACCCCCTTTGAGCTTGCTAACTTTTTTTATTGATTAACCCTTATCATTAACCCATTAACCCATTATTGTTGAAATCCTCTTACTTAATTTCCCTTTTTATCGAGATTAAATTTAATATTATTACCTCACTATGTTCCCATTTTTTGTTACTGAATCATAAAGTGATTTCTATATTGTATTGACTTGATTTGTTATTATTAAAAAAAATGTAATTCTCAGCAAGCTAAAGTTGTCATGAACTCATGTAAAATAGTTCTAGATATTTGTTTGTGGTTCAATAATTAAGTTTTTGATAGTGGGGTAACATATTGAAATTATCTCGATTCTAACCCCTGTTCTTCAGCTTGTATCCATACCTGTAACCTAAACCCCATTACAACCATGCAAAGACCTTTAGATTAGTGTATCATATCATTTTCAAGTGGTGGAGATTTGATTTTCATGCAAGCCTATGGTGATAACTTTTCATGTTAGACAATCAAGTGCTTAATCTTGAACCTTAAACACTTTGAATGATTTGAGTGAATCTTTAGTGAGGATGTCATCTCTTGTATATTTAGGACTAAAGTTAATTACTTAGAGGAAGGAGATTACCTATGATTCTATTATCAAAATATCTGATTTAGATTGTTTGAGGCTTTTAATGTCCTTATAGTTAAATTCTCACTGTATGATTTTCTGTGGAATAGTTTGTAACATTATCAACAATGATCATGTGATTGAAAAGAATGAATTCTAGCAGTAAATGAGAGTTTTGCTTGAGGACAAGCAAATGCTTAAGTGTGGGGGTATTTGATAAACACCAAATTATACATAGTTTTACCCCAAATACTTAGCATATTTATGGATGTTTGCTACTAGATTTGTAGATTTTGGTGCTCTTAATTCGGTGGTTTCATGTTTTGTACTCAGGAGAGCACCAAGAGTCAAAAGGATCCAAAAACAATCTAAAAAGGGACAAAATAGACCAAATCGAGAAGATCACATGGCCTAAGCCTTGCCACACATGCATCTCACAAGCCCGTGGCCTTCGAGGGTGTCGACCAAGGTTTACACGATTCACACGGCCTGGCCATTGAGCCCACACGGCAGTGACAATTTAACGGATCAAACACGGCCTGAAAATCACGTCACACAACTGTGGCACACGGGCGTGTTCCTTTTTCAAAGAGTTGTATTTTACACGGAAAAGGGTACTTAGGGAGGAAGAAAGCCAATCCAAAGCCTATATAAACACCCTAAGTATGACCCAGAGAGGGGGGCCTCTTCTAGAACTTTTCTGGAATACAGAACCACATGCTAGGAATTACTTGAAGGAAGCCAGATGATCCATCCCAAAAGCCGGAGCTACTCCAAGACTGAAGACCTCTCTCAAAATTCCTTCAAGGGTTTTAGAGTTTTCTTCATTGTTTGTTATTTTTATACTTTTGAGATGTACTCTTATTTTATTATGAACTAAACCCCTTAGATACCTAAGGGGGATAAAACCTATGATGGATCTTGTTATTGTCTGAACTGTATGATAAATACTTAATTTGTTCTTAATTATGTGCTCTTAATGCTTGAGTTGATATTCCGGGTATTAATTCATGATTTGATGTGCTTATGCAGAGGAGGAATAGACCCTGTCTAAGAGTAGATTTGGCATCATTAAGCAGAGTTGATCGAACGCCTAAAAATAGGGTTACAAAATTTTACCGGATTAAGGTGAAACCTAATATGGGAGTCCATAGAGTAATTTACTGCTTCCCTAGGGGTTTTAATTAAGAAAGAAATTTCGATTAATTCAACTGAGGGTTAGACGTTATTAGTCTCGAAAGGGATAATAACATAGGTTAGGGAGTCTCACAGATCAAATCAAGTGAATAAATCGTCCGGTTCAGAGTCAGGTAACAAGTGAAATCTAGGTGGATTCCTCATTGGGTGTCGTCTTTATCAATTGCTTTTCTTCAAGTCTTTTTCCAAATTTTCTCTTCGCTTTAATTAAATTAGTTAATTAGTTTAGATAATTAGTTTAATAAAAAACCCTTTTATTCCTAGGCTAGATAATAAAAAGATAGTTACTACTAGTACTTTTGGTTCCCTTGGGTATGATATCCCGGTCTTGCCATTACTATACTATTGTTCGATAAGTGCGCTTGCCTTTTCGTCGTGATAATAGTTAGTCTAGGTTTGATCTTCATTATAAATATTTATTACTTGTTATGAATCACACGATAAAAAACCAAAATAGAAATGAAATTAAAGTTCACCATATGTATTTCCATGAAGACTAAGCGGGATGATCACGAGAACTGTTGGTAGGACTGCAACTTGAAGTAGGATCAATAGCTTGAAATTTGGATTGATGGTAGGAGTGATCATCAACAGGTTGTGGCGATAGAGGGATAACTGCTCCTGACTGCATTTGTGTTGTCAACTCCTGAACCATAGCTAGGAGACCATAGAACATACACCACAAAACTTATAGAGTGGGCATCTCAGGTAGCGTATTTGCGGTCAATTACATATCAACACCTTAGGAAGATTCAGAACCCATAACGGTCCGATTTTCAGTGGTACCAAAAAATAGAATTTCAGAACTCCATTTTCATAAACTGGGTCCATAAATACTAAATATGAATATTTAAGGAGTTAATATAAAAATATATTGAAGATTTGTAAAACCCCTCGCCCGACCCGGTTGTCGAACCTAAAGTACGGGATGCTACTACTATTACTGGACAATCACATACAGTTCATAGCCATTAATTCAATTAAACATCAATTGGTATCATACTTCCATGTATAACAGTAGAACCATTGTTAAATTGTAGAGGATTATTTCAAATAAAAAAATAATTTCCTAGTCAACCTAGGAGAGCGAGAGGGGCTAATAAGGTGTGTTTCCCCTCATATGTATTATGATATGGATTTGGGCCTCTCATTGTATTGGCCCAATTATGTGTTTTCTGCACTTTTAACCCAACACGTTATAATTTAATCCAACCTAATACATATTTTTCTATTTTCCAAAATAAACATTAATTTTCCAATTAAATAAATTTCTCATCCCAATTTTACTTCTGATAAAATTATGACGATTGTACCCCTAGTAAAATTTCCAAGAAAATATATTTAATATTTCACAACTCAACTTGTTCACTATGATCAAATGGTTTGTTTTAATTTTTGGGCTTTAAAACTATTAAAAAAAACATAAATCCATTCTTCCAATCATTTATGAGTAACCCATGTACATTTGCAAATGAATCGTTTTTTATGTTCATTTTTATTCCCATTTCCATTTTGAGAAAACCACATTTATTTCCAAATGATTCTATTTCTCCATTTCGAAGAAAACCATAATCATTTCTGAATGTTTTTCATTTCTCTATTTCCATTCATTTTGTTCATTTTCGATTCAACACACAATTCATTTTTGGTTTCAACGAGCTAATGGAGAGATCGATTAGACATATGTAATTTGTAATCAAATGATTTATAATTAAGTTCTGGCTTTTCGCCTATTAATTATAAACTCATTTAGTCACGAAGTCATTCCATTATAGTATCGTAATTGAGTTCTCCCTAACGACATACCATTACGAAAGCATCTACTCAGTGCTCGTCCAATGACCTTGTTATAAGTGTTTTACCCTCATAGGATATCATTTGTAACACCCCTTACCCGTGTCCAACAAGACAAGGTTCGAGGCATTACCGGACTTAAACATGAGCATTCATACAAAACCGGATCATAAAATTTTTCATTCAAATTGATTTCATTTATACATATACAAATTGTCCCTTATAAGGGTTTACGAAACCCAAAACATACGTCGGGAGCGGTTTGGGACTAAACTGAGAACTTCCTGAAATTTGGAATAACTTAGAAAATTTTCCTATTTTGAAGAGTCACACGCCCGTGTGGGAAGGCCATGTGGTCACACACGCCCGTGTCCTCAAACCGTGTAACTCTCTGACTATGACGTTATCAACAAAATAAGGTCACACGGCCAAGACACACGCCCGTGTGCTTGGACCATGTGGCGAATTAAATTCCAAAAGTTAAGTGCAAACTTCACACGGCCTGGGCACACGCCCATGTCATAAGGCCGTGCTCTTCACACGGTTGAGACACACTGCCGTGTCTCTACCTGTGTGTTTACTACTAGGCATTCTGTTTTGCATAATTAAGGTACAGGGGACACACGGCAGATCACGCGCCCGTAGGCAGACCATGTGTCACACACGGCCAACGCACATGCCCGTGTGTCTAACCGTGTGGACAATTTTTACGCTATTTTCCAAGCCATTTGTCACCCTCAAACTCTTACATACATAAACTCATTTCATGGCATGCAACATGACACATTTACTTACTCAAACATTCACAATCATAGTTAAATTGTAACTTGATAATGTCAAAATTTCACCTATTCAACTATCATGCTTTCATATGGCATTCCACACCAATTTCATATTTGTCTATCATCCTTGTTAACTTATTCTCAAGTTATACCTTTGCACCACTTTTATTTCATACACATTAATCATATTCTATACTCCAAGCATACATGCCATCCATCCCACTCATCAACCATAATCAACCACAACCACATTTAAGCATAAATAGATTTGCATGCATGCATCGATAAATAGGGTTACATCCTAAAATAATCAATATGAGCCACTTCTCATGGCCATATACAAAATAATCATAATACCAACATAAGCCAACACATTTGGCTAATCAATATGACACTTAACAAAAAGACCAAGTCCCTATACATGCCATACTCAAAATGATAAAGCTAGTTATACCCAAATGTTCAATTGATAGTGCGATCGAGTCTCCGACATTCTCCAATCCCCGAGCTACTTGGCGACACTATAAGAAAAAGAAGGGAATGGGGTAAGCTTTAAAGCTTAGTAAGTTCACCTGCAAATAAAATGCAACTTAAACAAACATTAATCATGCATTTAACATAACAAACACAATCTTGCATTTTATCAAATCTCATAACTTATTCTTCATGTAGATATATATATACACATGTTCTTACCACGAGCTCATTGTATTTCATGTCATTCACATGGGTTCAATGTACATACCTGGGCCCACTTGCACACAATAACTTACTTTCTTGTTTTGATGCCACCGTTAAATTACTCATTGAACTTCTCTTGAACTACCTGTTAAACACTTGGAATACTATCGAATACATCGAAAGCTTGCACCTAAGTGCCTCATATGTAGCTAATGCTACTTCATTTTTCAGACCACATGTTGCTCACTTACGAGCTACTCATGGGACTACCCATACAGGCCATCAGGTATCCGCAACGCATGATGGACTACCTCGCCATTAATAGCATATACAAGACCAGTACCTGGACACCAAAACATGTGTCATACATATCATGAACTCAGGCACAACTCAATGAGTTCGGATGTCACATATATCATGAACTCAGACACAACTCAATGAGTTCAGATTACATAAATTCCTAGTGACATGTCACTTGTATCTTAAACTATTCCTAAGGTTCAAATGGGATTCTTCGATACCACATTTCCATTGAGCTTGCTCGTAATTTCAATTTCCATACTCATAGCACCAATCACATACTCATGGAATAATTAAAGCATAATTCATAATACAATTCAGGCAATAAACACATGATACAACATCACATCAAATATGATGTACTTATCATACATGCAATATTAAAGCATTTAAAGTATGGTATAGGTTGCATTATTTGCAAATGAACTTACCTCGATACAAAATGATAGAATCGAACTAAATTCTCGTAAACTTTGTTTTTCCCTTAATCAGGACCCGAATCACATTTTTCTTGATCTATAATGCCAAATTTAACTCATTCAATACACACATTACTCATATTGACTCATAACACATACTTTGGTAAAATTACCTTTTTACCCCTAACTTTTTACTTATTTACACTTTAGCCTCTAGGCTCGTAAAATGAAATGCATGCAATTTCTTGGTTATCCAAGCCTAGCCGATTCATATTCCATCTCATATCAACCCATATTTTCATTTATTCCATATTTCTTCTACTCATTTTTACACCTTTTACAAACAAGTCATTTCTAGGTGTTTTCACTAAAAATCACTTAGCAAAAGATGTTTATCACACATCAAACATTAATATTCCTCCATAAAACATAAAAATACAACCATACTAGACATGGGTAAAATTTCATGCATGAACCCTAGCTTAAAATAATGGTAGAAATGGATAGATCATGCTTCAAGGGCTTCAAAAATGCAAAGAACATAAAAAACGGGGCTAGATAGCACTTACAATCAAGCTTGAAAAGTTGAAAACCCTAGTTATGGAACCCTTGTAAAATTCGGCCATGGCTTGAAGAAGATGGACAAGATTTTCACTTCATTTTCCCTTTTTATTCTTTTATTTACCAAATGACAAAAATGTCCTTAAGGCCTTTCTTTCAAATTTTTCCTATTCATGCCCATTTTTGTCCAAATTTATAGAACTTGGTCTAATTTCTATTTAAGGACCTCTAATTAATGATACAATACAATTTCATACTTAAAGCTTCTAGAACATAAGTTTTGCAACTTATTCAATTTAGTCCCTAAAGTCAAATTGGACATCTTAGGCATAGAATTTCTTCATGAAATTTCACACAAGTTTGCAATCATATCATAGACCATCAAATAGTCATAAAATAATTATTTCTATTTTAGATTTGTGGTCTCAAAACCACTGTTCCGACTAGACTCTAATTCGGGATGTTACATCATTGATCTCTTTGGGATAATATCCACTCTCCCAATATGATCCTATTTTATCTCTTGGTAATGATTACATCTTCCAGCATGAAAAGTCAATCAATATCAAATAGCAATCAAGTCACTCATCACAAAGACGAACGACTCCCGACCACATTTAATTTTCATCAACCTTGTATTGCCAATGAGAGGATATCATTTACCCATGTATCGAGCTATAGATTCCATTATTGTGAATGACGCTACGTACTGCAAAAGTCATACACCCAACGTACTAGCTTTCGGTTCCTTATATTTTTAAACTCAGAATTTTACTTACATCAAAGTGTACGAGTCACACATACATTATCCGTCATCAACTTAGGATTTAGGTGCCATACTATCAACGTTACAAGTGAATAAGTCCATAAACATATTCAAGATCTATTTTGCTTGGGTCATATCTGATGTACTGTCAATCCAGACAGTCACATCTATGTCTAAATATTCTGATAGTCATCCGCTCTGATGCTTAAAACACGACAACTCCCCAATTGAACTTGATAGACAGCATGTTAGTCTTTCAATCGATTTGTTCATTTCTAATTAGACTAAGGACATATTTAGATTCTTCTACTAATACAAGCTATCTTTTTATATTATGATCCGGCCACGTAATACCACTTAGTATTCATTAAACATTAAACAACCAATGAGCAACATTTGTTTCCATTTTTCTTTGCGTGCAAAAACCATTTGAGGGCAATAATACAAAGTATATTAATTGTAATCAATGAATTTGTTTTCTTAACCAATCTATTCGAAAAAATTACAAGTTTATAAACGAATATACTATACTTTATGCACCAAGTCCACCACGATTTAGCTCCAAATTGTTGTGCCGCCTAATTTGTGAGGTTCCTACACAGAATAAACATACATTTTTTTTAATTAAAATTAAATCAACTAAAAAATAAATAAAATTGTCCAAATCCAAAATTAACTAGATTCGGGAAATAAAATAAAATGCATAAAATAAGAAAACAGAAATTAAATCATGAATTTAGTTGGAATCAAGTTCCAACTCTTCTGTGTCCCCTTTTGTGGCACTTCCTTCCTCTTCGTTTTGTTTGAGATCCTCCTCCTTACCGGTATTGCTATCTTGTACTTGTCCATATTTGAGAGGTGGGAGTTGTGGCATCCTCAAGTCGTGCCTCCTTACATAATCCTCGTACAATGGTCCTATCACCTTTATCCATTGTACTATCCATTCAGATTCGAGTATATGGTTGTTATCCCGATTTTGTCGATGTTCCACTACCCTTTGTCTTTTTTGAGATTGTGGATCTTCTCTTTGTTGTTCTTGTTTTCGCTTCTCTTCAATGACTTATTTTTTATGTGACGCGAGGAGTTGTTTATAAATGAAATCTCCGATTGAATACATTATTGGGCGCAACCATCGTTCAGTCCTGCCCATAGGGACCTCTGCCTTTTTACACAAGGCTGTAGTGAGATGTGGAAAGAGTAGTCCCACTTTCTCTTCATGAATGCAATGAATCATGCTTCTATATATCCATGTTCCAACACAGAGCTTTTCTTTCTACAAAACAATGTATAGCATAGTAGCTAGAAAGATGGTGATGTTAAAACCATTCATGGTTGGGTATATTTGAGTGCAAATAAATTGCACCCACGACTTAGCTATAGGAATCATACTTGAGATATTGGTACCCAAGTCTCTTTGCCATTCTCCTCATCCTCAAGTTAAATAATCTATGATATTATCTATATTAATACGTGGGCAAAATTTCAAGTTGGTTTTCTATATAAAGTCGTACATATAAAATGGGACACTGTAAAACCTAAAAATTTATGGGCCGGAGATTAAGATTTCTTTCCCTTTAACGGTAACATACAACCATGGTTCACCAAATGGTCTCTTTTCTTCATACTCTTTTAGCAAAGCGTAAAATTCTTGGACCACCAAAATGCATGCCGGTTCAGTTGGGTGTTTGTCTAGATTTTCCCACTTATGGGAGCGCACTATGTCCCATATTTCACCTCCACTATCCATTGGGAATTCAAATCCCCGTTCTTGGTGGATTATTTTATTTTGAATACCTTCAAGGTATGTTTCGAATTTGTTCTTTTTCATGCTAATGAAATTATCGACTACCGGCAATTCATCACTCGACACTCCCCATACGCGTTTGGAATCCATCGCAAAAACTCTTACTACTTTCACAATCCAACCAATGAATGACAATAGAAACAATTAGTTAAAATCGAAACAGTCAAGAGTTAGAAAACGTAACCTCTTTTGTCACCTTCTTGAAGTTGTTGTTGATTTGTTTGTTGTTGAGATGACTCCTTATGTATGCAGCCAAGAGAGGGGATAAGACAATGAGTAATATGTGGCAGCACTCAAGGGAAAAATACTTAACTTGTGGAAAACAAAAAAAAAAACAATGAGAGAAGAGACTTGGGGGTGTTTTGGGGTGGTAAGTGCATAATGGGATTTTAAGAGGGTGTTTAGGAGGTTTAATAGGGTTTTTAGGGTTAAACAGACATCGTTTTTAAAAAGAAGGGCGGTTGATTGCGTGAAAATCTGGAAAAAAATCTTGTAGATTCGACATGATGTCGTAAAACCCGTACTCAATGTCACAACACCAAACTTCAAATGCTCCAGGTTCTTATTTCGATAATCTGTGTCATGACACTAGGTGGTTGTGTCGCGACACTGACTATATAGGTTGGAATTATTTCGCTTTGAAATGTCATGCAGCGACACCAATGGTTGGTGTTGCAACATTGCCCTGTTTTCGGTACTGTTAGAGTATTCGAAGTGCCATGTCGCTAAATTATAAAAATCAAACCGCTATAAAATTTAATTGACAAAAGATATGAGGATTTATATGGCAATTAACCAAAGGCCCAAAATAATAAATAGATGATTTTCCAATAAGTGATAATGTATAATGATGACATATTCCACTTAAGTTTAATTATTATTAAATTAAGCTTAATTATATCTTAGTTAACTAATTAAATAGTGATTTGAAGGCAATTTGTACTTTCACTCACATCACCTTTCACTTACCAAACAACTTATTTTGTCCTGCATTGGCTTGGAACTCTTAATGCAAAGAAAGCTAAAAACAACTTTCACTGCTTCATAATTATGGAGATGTGGGTCCATAAATTAATCACATTTTTTTGTTGTTTTCTTTCTTTCTTTTTTTCCTTCCTTCCAATCATGTCATCATTTGAAACACGAACAAATTTTTTCATCCTTTTGTCTAAAGCTAGTTGGGATTCAAAGAGACCCTATGATTAGGAATAGGAAATGTTTCATTTGCCTAACTTGAAAGTGATTAATTAAACCTCGAATATATAATTCAATGATTATCATATTTTATTTATTGATATTCAATAAAACATAGAATCCAGCTTTTGTAATAAAAAATACATTTATCATGCATGATTATAGGAGTGGAGAACATGGGGTCGGAGAAAAATGTCATGTTGTCAAGCATGGGAGGGATTTTCAATAAAACATTGAGACAAATGGTTGGGAAGTAAGATAAAATTATGTATGAGTTTTGGTACATAAGATCACTTTAGCTAACAAATCGTGTAGGCCTACATCTAGATTAGATATTCAAGTATAATATTATGAAATCAAAAACTTCCTTAGATGGTAAGGATAGCTTTTTTTGCCCAATCACAAACACAATTACTGCTAACAAATATCACTAGCTAGCTACATTTATTCTTTTGTGCTTGTCATAATCACAATAAAAGGAAATTTCAACATCATCACCCCATATAATCCCAACCTCAATGATGCATTCAGATTTCAACAATTAGACAGTAAGATCTTAAGTTGCCAATTAGGTTTTAGCTCAGACTATATTATATGTTAATAAACTCTTTAAAGATTGTAATTAAAAGAAAATGACTTTAATGTCAAAAAAAAAAAGACTTTTAAACCTAAAATCTCATTTTTAAAGAGAAAAAAAATTATCTTGACTCTAATGCTTTTGAGTTTTTTGGCAACTTATTTGTGGTGGGTATTCCATTAGTTGAAGCTTGCCAAACTTATAGGTCCCATACATATTTAGTATCTAACAAGATTAACAAGAAAACAATTATTCATGATTGCCTAGGTACATAATATTTGTATATGTAGAAATGTTAAAAATGTCTCAACAGTCTACGAAAAAAAAGAGCATGTCGTATCAATGGAGAATTATAAAAAAAAAAATTTAGATTAGTAAAAAAAAAACAAACTCATTTTTGAATTTTTGGTGAAAAAAAAATAAATTGAATTCAAAGTTGAGTCGAGTGAATAAATAAATGGAATTCTACAGTCCCAATTATAGGGAAACAAAAAGTAACGAGCTTCTGTTTTCAATTTGAATGATTACCTAATTTAATTAAATCTTAAAATTAAATTAGTACCAAATATACAACATGGATGAAGTCATGGGAGTAGGTAGGGACCTTAACCCCTACTTAAGTAGGCAACCTTCATTTTCAGTTCTTCACAAATATTAATAAATCAATTTAAGTATTTTAGTCCTTGGATAAATGAAAGTTTTGCATTTTTACCTATTTTAAAAATTAATTATTTAATTAATCCTTTTAAAATAAATATTTTAACTTTTAACTCCTCTAAATTTTATAAATTTATCTCTCTCCTACGCAATCCAATTATCTATCACGCTATTTTAAGCAAGTCTAGGGACAGTTTCTAAATTTCTTATTATTTAAATTTCATATAAAAGATAATAATGAAAACATACATGAATTTACAATTTTATTATTAATTTTTTGGTCAAATTTTGTTTCTAGTCCTTGTTCTCTAGTTCGATCATTTTTAGCCTTTATGCTTTTTAAAATTTGAAATTTCAGTCTTAATCTAAACGACATTTGTTAAATTTGTTAAAATAAATTATGTTATTTCCAAAATCATATACAGTAAACATATCATGCCTCTTATGCCCTGGGCGACACACATGCTATAATGGACGGAAAAAGGGTTGCGATCCCGCGAGGGTGAGCTAACTCCAAAAACTCGTCCTCAATTTGGATTGCAAGCTGCAACTCGCCTGTATGAAGCCAAAATCGCTAGTAATCTCTAGTCAATCATATGGCAGTGAATTCATTCCCGAGCCTTGTACACACCGCTTGTCATATATGTGTAATTTCATGTTAGTTTTCTATTTCTAAAAAATACCCACAAAAAAAATATCATTTTAGTTGATGGATTTAATAGCTACTGTTAGAGTTAGGATTGAAATATCAAAATTCAAAAAGTATAAAGACTAAAAATAATCAAATTAGAGAATAGAGACTGAACTCATAAGTTCCACATAGTACGAGAGTTATAGCAAAAGCTAACTTAATAGATTTGACTGCTACTGTTTGAGTTAGGACTAAAATTTTAAAATTTGAAAAGTATAAAAACTAAAACTATAAAAAAACTAAATTCGCAACTTATGTATAGTACAGAGACTAATATCAAATTTTGACCAATCATTTTATATTATAGTGCATGTTATAAAATACGGCTGAATCTTAACTCAATTGATATAGACATTGTTATCCGTGTAGAAAGATACAAGTTTAAGCACGCTCAAAGGTATTTATCCTCCTATTTAAGGGTATATAAATATTTAAAACTGTAAAATAACGAGAGTGTGAGACAAAAATAGTGGTACCCTTAAATACAGGGTTCATAACAGGAAGTGATGTGCTCTTTTAGGTGAGGTCTTTATTTTTCAATTAAACATCATGCTTTTGTGGAAGTAGTAGTAGATAAAAGCATTGAATACTTAAAAGGTACAATGTCCGCAAATGAGGGCATTGGTCTCGTGAAGTTGCCACCTTAAAATTAATTGTCTATTTATATTTATATCTATCTATATATATATATATCATATATTCACCTTACTTCATATATATAAATTTTTACATTTTGTTAGTTGGATGATGTAAAATTTTTCTTTAAAACCTGAAATTATAGTTATCAAAATAATTATTTTTTTACCGACAAGTATTAGGGGAAATGGTAAAGTACATTGAATTTTTAAAGAGAGATAGAGGTTCGAATTTAGGAGACGACATTATAGAGATTGATAACTCTAAAAATGAACTATAAAATGAACATATGAAATACCAAAAAAATCATTTTATGCCAATCACGTCAGTAGCTCAATGATAAATTTGTGTGGATTTTAAGTTAATTAACATGGGGTCTAGAACTCAATCATTGTCAAGCCCTTTAGACATGCCAAAGCCAATCGAAGCCATCCCAGATAATACAAATACTATTACAATTAATTCTAATGAAAAGAAGTGCAATTTAATATATATATATATTTAATATTTCGTTTACAGGGGCGTAGTTA
The DNA here is from genome assembly GCF_025698485.1 of Gossypium arboreum. Lineage (NCBI taxonomy): Eukaryota > Viridiplantae > Streptophyta > Magnoliopsida > Malvales > Malvaceae > Gossypium > Gossypium arboreum. Next base: position 1,929,704 of record NC_069073.1, on the reverse strand, counting down.
GGGGTTGGCAAGGGTCCAACCCTCTCCTAAAATAAAAAAAAATCATTTAGGCAATTTATAAAAATTTAAATTAGGAAAGATAAAATTATACTTTGACCTCCTAAAATTGATAAAAATTTAACTTAATCCTTTAAAATTATAAAGATATAGATATTAAAATGGTGAAATTGTATTTTTACTATCATAAAAATATATAATTTAATTTTGACCCTAAAAATTTTTCACTTCACCCTTAAATAAAAATAATAATTATGCCAAAAAACCATAATATTTGATAATGAACATTATTTGAATTTGTTTTATTTAATTAAAATAAAAAGTCCATGTGCTGAAATAAAATATGAAAATGGATTAGTCTTTGTTGACAGTCCAAAACAGAGAAAACAGGTAGATTATCTAACTATGACAGCGTAGTTCTTCTGACTAATAGCCTTTTGGTGTCTGATATTTTAGATCCTAAAATTGTGGGAAAAATAATAATAATAAATTCACACCAATGGCCTTCCATTCTCAATTTAAATATTATGTAATTAGCATGTAATTGATGACTACATGATTTTGATTTTTTCTACAAATTTGAGCATATTATAATTAAAAGAAGGAAAATTATAATAGAGGTCACCTAATTACGTTTTTTGTCATCTAATTATAAAAATTACAATTTTATTTTTTTATTAGTTGGCTAACGTAAAAATAAAAATACCCAAAAACCCAAGATAATTGCGTGACCAATAAAAATAAACTTGAATAATTGACTGATTATTTTGTAACTTTTCATACTACTTGTTTAACTCTTTTTGAGAGTTTAAAACCTTCTAAAAAGGATTTTCTAATAAAAATGTTAAAATATTATGTAGACGGCTTGAATTTAATATTACGGGTCCTATATTATGAGAATGGTGAAGACACATGTGATTATATTAACAAAATGAAAGAAATTTTTAAAAATTTGACTATTATAAATATAACATACTCCCAAGTATACATATCTAAGCAACAGTAATGTAAAATCAAATTAGTACAGAACATGTAGAATAATAAATTAGACAAAACCCTTTGAAGCATACACATATATTGAAATTGAAAATTCATATATTGTGATTATGCATAACGAAATTCAAACTTAGATTCTCAAAGACATAATTATATACTTCATTAGGAATTGTTATTAAAATACTCTTTATAATAATTAAATTTTAAATTTTATTATACTTAAAATCCCTAATAAAATAAATGTTATTAGGGAGAGCAATTTTAGTTAAAATCAATTAATCAATTCAATTGGTTTAATCGATTTTGGTTTGAGTGAATTGGGCAATTTTCAATTATGGGTTCATTTTAATTGGATACAAATTTTAAATTTTAATTGAATAGAAAAAAGAATTTAATTTAATATTATTCAATAACTAGTGGTGTGAATTTTTAATCAAAATGTAGTAATACATGAACTGTTTAGAGGTGTGAAACTAGGATTGCCGCTTTATTAGTATTTATTATTATGTTTAGTCAAAGTAGAATACCATTGGCACCTACCAAGGGGATATGGAATGGTTTAACTATATGACTTTAATACTATATAAAATTCTAGGAAAAAGTCAACCTTTTTTTGTTATTATTATTAACAATATTTCCATTTGCAAGTTGCTATTGCAGCTAGCTGCTACCATTCCATGTTTTTAAATTTGTCAACACCAATTAATTCTTACCTTTTTTTCGTTATAGTGTTGATCATTACCGACCTGCTATCTGCTTATTTGATTGGGATTAATCCAATCTTTTTTATTTTAGTAGTGATTATCTGTATAGTTTATATCATATGAGTTCATAAGTAACAGGTTTGTATCATTAAGCAAACAAGAACATATTATATTTAGAAATCGTATCATATAAATAGAAAAATTAACCTCCTTAAAAAATAGGCTCATGACACTCAACGCCTAAACATATCGTAAAAATTAATTCAATAAATTCGTGGATATAAAATTTAATCGAGGTACTAATTTCATACTAAACAAAAGGAAAAAATAGTCTGACCAAAAACGAGCCTACTTTGGCTAGTTGCAATATTTATTATTTTCAATCTTTTTTTTATTTTTTTATTTTTAAAAGAAGAAAGATGTATAATAGTAACTTTAACCTTCAATACTTACACATTATTTTAATTTAATCTTAATTTTAAAACTTTAACCCTCAACATGTAATTTGAGGATTATTTTTAAAAGAATGAGAGAATATGAAAATTATTATATTGGATTTTTGGTGTTCCCATTTTGGTATTTTTTTATTAAATTTAGTTGAATTTTTTAACTTTTTAGGTGAAAGGGTCACAAAGAAAAGCAAAATTACAAAAAGGAAAAGAACAAGATCAAATTATACAATGTGTAAATGATGAGGGTTAATTTTTTAAAATCAAGACTAAATTGGCACAATATATTAATGTGAGAGTTAAAATTACTATTATGCCTAATTTAAAAATTACCATCTTTCGTTAGCCATTTAATAACTTGTGATTAAAAAAGATAAAATTGAATAGTTTGATGATATTTTTGTAACTTTTCATAATTACATAAAAAAAGAAGGCATAATGACTTATTTGGCCCTCCAACTTTACAAAAAAATCATTTTAGCCCTCCATTTAATTTTTTACATCTTTTAGCCCTGAAACTTGTGATGTTGCAAAATCACCCCAAAATAGATAAAAAAAAGTTAATGTTTGATAACTTTGTTGATGTGGCATACACGTGAATTGCCATGCAGATGCCACCTAAGTAATTAATTAATTTTTTTAAAATATAAAAATTCAAAAAATATATTTTAATATTTTAGATTTTAAAAATTAACTAATTGTTAACATGACATATACGTAGATTACCACGTGGAGAGTGAATGCTTTCTTTTTTGCCATTTTTTCATCTGTGAGTTGTTAATGAACCCACCTCATTCGTTGACTTTATGTGATCTAATCTTTCTATCAAGCATGCCTTTCATTATATTATAAAGTAGGGGCCCATGAATCTATTCTCTGTTTTTTTATTCAGGTGCTTAGCCCTTGAATCTAATTGAATCTAAAAAGAATACGAATATAGAAAATAAGAATCCACTTTGAATTGAATGAAATATATATATTATTGTTATATTGATATTGTTTTGTTTCCATATATCTCAATTGATCAAATTCAAGCAATTGCCCTCTTTTGATAACTGCTTGAAAGAACCGCTTCAAATAATAAAGATTGTTCTATTGATTTTGAGAAGAAGGAGCATACTGTCTATATCAAGATCACAATCAAATATGTCGAAAATTTTCACGGGTTATCTAAACTATATATAGTCTAGAGTCCAGCAATAATTGAAAAAAAATTAGGAAAAATATTATGCTAATAAAAATGAGTGACAAAAAAGACGAAAAAGTTATCATTACGTTTATCATTATGTTATAAGAAAGAAATCCACTTGTTTAGTTCTTTAGTTCTTAAGGAGCACAAAAGAAAGGATAAAAGGAGGGCCGATTGAGAAAAGAAAAGTAGAAAAATTTACAAGATATGATCTATCTGTATCTAACGTATCAACTCCAAATATTGCAAATAAAAAGCGAAAGTCTTTATTTCGATTTGATATATGAGATGAATCCAGTATTTCGATTTCTTGCTTATTTTGCCACATAAGCACATTGACAAATGTTGATTTTTTTTTATCTATTTTAGTGTAATTTGACAAATAATTTAAATTCAAGAATTAAAAAAGGCAAAAAACCAAATGGAAGGGTAAAATGATTTTTTTATAAAGTTGAGGAATTAAAAAAGTAATTATGCAAAAGAAAGAAATTACTAGTAGTTGTGTCAGAAGTAAATACTAAAGGAGTTTATCCACAATTTTCTCAAAAATCAAAAGAATCGATCATCTCCTTATTTCGGCTTCAAATTCTCCGAATACTTTCTCTTAATAAAAAATCCTTCTTCTCACTTTCTCTTCTCTGATTTCAACTAATCATATTTTGCCATAAAATTTTCCCAGAAAAAATATAAAACCCAAACTTTTTCATTTCTTCTTCTTTGGGTATTTGTTCATTTGTTTTATATATATATATATATATAAATATATAATACCATACCCTTTTCTTCTTACCTACTTAACAAAGTTTCTTTGTTTTGATTTTCCAATTCCACGGCCATGGAACCTCACTCACCCAAAAAGTTCCTAACTCGACTCAACTCAGCCGTGGCCAACAGTCGAATCGGGAAGCGTTTCAAACTCACTGAACGGAACTCGACTTTCACAACCGAGTTACGTGCCGGCACAGCCACGTTTCTCACCATGGCTTACATCTTAGCCGTCAATGCTTCCATCCTCGCCGACTCAGGCGGTCCTTGCAGCGTCTCAGATTGCGTTCCTTTGTGCTCTGACCCTTCTGTTCCATTGTCCAACTGTACCGGGTCAACCCAAAGAGTCATCCAGCCCGATGTCTCATGCAAATTCGACCCGGTTAACCCGGGATACGCTTCATGTTTGGAGAAAGTACGTAAAGATCTCATAGTAGCCACTGTCGCTTCGTCTCTTATTGGCTGCGTAATCATGGGTGCTTTCGCGAATTTGCCCCTAGCTTTGGCTCCCGGTATGGGTACAAATGCTTATTTTGCCTATACCGTTGTCGGGTTTCACGGGTCGGGTAGTATCTCTTATAAGAATGCTTTAGCCGCCGTCTTCATTGAAGGGTTAATCTTTTTGTTCATTTCAGCTATTGGATTCCGGGCAAAGTTAGCTAAGTTGGTTCCCAAACCCGTCCGGATCAGCTCGTCAGCCGGCATCGGGCTTTTTCTCGCGTTTATCGGGTTACAAAATAACCAAGGAATCGGATTAATCGGGTATAATCCATCAACCCTTGTGACCCTCGCCGGATGCCCGAGTTCGTCCCGGATTTCAGTTGCCCCGGTTTTAGAACTGGCTAACTCAAGCGTCAGTCTAATGCCCGGAGGTACTGTTTCCGGCGATATATTTTGCCTACGTAACAGAATGGAGAGTCCCACACTATGGCTTGGAATCGTCGGCTTTGTCATTATAGCTTATTGCTTGGTGAAAAATATTAAGGGTGCTATGATTTACGGTATAGTATTTGTAACGGCGGTTTCATGGTTCCGTGGCACTGAAGTGACGGCTTTTCCGAACACCGACGCCGGTAATTCCGCCCATGAGTATTTCAAGAAAGTTGTTGATATCCATTTAATTCAAAGTACAGCTGGGGCGTTGAGTTTTGATACTATTGGTAAAGGCTACTTTTGGGAGGCTTTGATCACGTTCTTATATGTTGACATACTGGATACAACTGGTACGTTATATTCCATGGCCAGATTTGCCGGTTTCACCGATGAAAACGGGGATTTCGAGGGTCAATATTTCGCTTTCATGTCCGATGCCATGTCAATCGTCGTGGGATCGTTGCTCGGGACATCACCGGTAACAGCTTTCATCGAATCATCAACAGGGATACGAGAAGGTGGACGAACAGGACTCACAGCTTTAACAGTGGCGGGATATTTTCTGCTAGCTTTCTTCTTCACACCGCTTTTGGCGTCGATACCAGCATGGGCGGTGGGGCCGCCGCTAATACTGGTGGGAGTGTTGATGATGAGAGCAGTGGTGGAAATTGAGTGGGATGATATGAGGCAGGCAATCCCTGCTTTTGTGACATTGATATTGATGCCTTTAAGCTATTCGATAGCATATGGGCTAATTGGTGGGATTGGGACTTACATTGTCTTACACATTGGGGACTGGGCAAGGGATGTGCTGGTAAAGTATGGCGTCGTAAAAAGAAGAGAGATTGCGGCCAATGGGGCACATATTCAGCAACATGCAAGTGTAAAAGCAGTTGAAGTCGATCCTGTTTAGGTCTTAGCACCCTTCTCGTATCTTTAATTTTGTTTTTACACCTTTACTTTTGTTTTTCTCTCTTTTGGACTAATATCTTTCTAGTCCTTGTACAAATACATATGTATTTATTTAGGATAACATATCCATTCACATACACATGTTAGATACTACTAGTCAATATATTTTGCATGAATTTTGATTGTATACATGCATTTAACATATTCCAAGTCTTTTTTGGTCAAACATCACAAATTATATACAATTTTAAATACAAAATTATTTTTCTTATTTGACATTTTATATCAACTATTCAAACATGTTGTTTTATTTTATTTTTATGTTAAATGCATCTTATTTTATTCCCATGTTGTGTCAACAAAATTGTCAATATATAATACTACCATGTAAACAATTTAAAATAAATTTGAATTACCCATTTACGAGTATGATCAATTTAGACAACTCATAATTTTATGATAAATTAAACATAAATAAACATAAAATATATAATATTATACATAAACTCCACCTCTACCACGAGCATCTTTAAATACTATATAGAAGTTGAAATAAGTTGCCTTATTCAATTAATTTTAATTTAGTTTACTTTTACAAGTTTTATTTTTAGAAAAAAAGGAAAAGAAAGTTGATATTTTAATTTTAATTATTCCCCTTGCATCGTCGTCAAGAAATAAAAGACAAGCATAAAAGGGCAGTTTTTTATTTTGTTATCATCCATTACATAAATAGACTAATCATAGGTCCAAAACTCATTTCGGTCAAATAGATAGGGATTGATTTTTCAACTTAAGCAAATTGGATGGTGATGGCTACCTTTTACTTTCACTCTTGAATTTGTTGTCATTTTTTAACAATCATGTTATAGATTTCGATATTTATGGGATAATGCACTTCAGCACACTTGAACTACCGTCCTTTTATATTGATAATACACATACTAATCGAACTAAAACTCAATCAACTGAATTTGTTGTCATTTTAATCAACCCTTACATATAATTTTTGCCTAATTTCTACTCCAAAGAAGACTTTTAAGTTGAGTTGATTCTAAATTTAGTTTATTGGGATTAATTATTTAATTTAATATTTATAATAATCGATTATAATTAATTTGTTGATATAATTGTATTTCGCAAATTTCAAAAGAAAGAAAAATAAAATCTCGAGCAAGTTCAGATATTTTTAAAATAATTAATTAAAAAATAGGGTATATATAATCAAAGCTCAATGTCTATCAACCAAGCTTACCTCATTAAATGTGTTGCTAGTCTTTGTACTACTATATAATTTGAGATTTGATCTCTATACTTTGAAAGTTAAAAATTCAATTACCTCATTTTATTAATTTAAAATTTCTAGTATAATCATTTATTGTTGTTGGTAGTTTCTCTCAAAATTTGTCAATTTAACATATTTACTTTGTATCGTCATATAAGGACAACCTAATCGAAATTTCGGATTGACAAATTCTGACAAAGAATATTTATGATTTTAATGATTGAACTGAGATTTTAAATGAAAAAAAGTAAAAAATATTATTTTTTAAGTTTATAAGTATAGGCACTAAACTCAAATTTTAACAAAATACAAGGATTAAATTTGCACTTTTTTTTAGTCTCTTCCAAATTTGCACGAAATTCTTCATCGAGCATATTTTCCTATAAATATAACTTTTCTACAAAATCTTTATTTTTTAAAAAAAATGAAAAATCCATAAAAATATGATGTTGTAGATGTATATTTAAGTGAGACAAACATTTGCAACAGGCAATGAAAGCATGATTCTAAGAAAACAGGGACCAATATTTTTACTTGAAGATAAGGGGATTGCATTTGCATGTTCGATGGTGTTAATGTCATTGCCTATCTATCATAATTAGTAGGAGAGCTTAAAAGCATCGAAAGTGGGACATATGCAACTTTTGGATATAACCCAACATATATAATGTGTCAACATTTGGTGTTTAATCTCCCATTTATATCATTTATATTTATTTTACAATATACGAAGATTTACTCTTACAAGATTTATGGTTGTTTTTCTTAATAATATTATTTCCAAAGTTTGAGCATTTGTTTTTTTCGCTTAAAGTATAATGTATTTTATTATTACATTTAATATTTGTTGAATTATAAAAATTATTTAATTAGTCCTTTAAGATGCTTGATGTTAAATTTTATTATGAAGTGATTGATTAAGATTTTCCTATAAATTTTATGGGGTCTTCTAACTAAGAAAGAGTTATCGAAAATCAAATTGGTTTTTGATTATGGACTCATTAATTATCTTTATGGCTTTTTTAAAAAATTACTACTATTTTTCTCGCATAATTAAGTTATTTTATATTTATTCTATAATTTATGAAAATTAATCTTTTCGAGATTGGCATTTGTCCCTTTATTAAATCTTTTAAGTCAGAGTTTGAATTTAATTTATCTACTATTTTAACTATATGAATTTGGTTGTTGTAATATAATTTTAATCTATTTTTGCCTAAGGTAGATTTATGCAAGGTTAAAGTTCGATTGACACGAGCATTGTTTCCAATGCAAGAGAACGTGGGTTCGAGTGCACTGAAGCACATTATCCTCCTATTTATAGGTTGAGATGAGGTTAGGAGTAATTTTAGACTTTGTTAAAGAAAATGTTGTTATTAAGTATCTTAATATTATTGCAAACTCTAATAGATTGCTCATTCTTCTGGTAAGTAAGTGTGAACCCTATTGGTGTGAACAAAGCTTACTTGTGGGATCAAACATCTACCAAAGTAATTAATAATTGGATGAAGTGGGAGACCCCATACGAAAGGGGATATATACACATATGGTCTTTATCGGTAGTAGTTGCTTTCTTTCTCTAAATAATGCTCTCAAAAGGAAATAATTTTGTACAAGTAATAATGGGTGAGGACCGAGGACTAGACCTGATCATGGGTCGAGCTACCCGGCCTGGTCCAAAGGTCTGCCCTAAATATGGGAAGGTTTGGACAAAAATATAGGCCCGAAAAATGTGCTTGGACAAAAAAATAAGGCCCGTTTAAAAATAGGTCAGGCCTCGGGTAAGGCATTTTTGGCCCGAGCCCAACCCGAATCCACTAAAGGACAAAAAATCTACTTTTTTTAAATATTATTTTCTTGTTGTTTCCTCCCTATTTTGCTACTATTTTGTTGCTATTGTTTAGATATTGTATAAAACTTATTTTATTGTTAATTTTATTATTATTTTAATGACATTTGTTAATTTTGTTATTAGTTTAGAGACATTTGCTTATTTAGTTGCAACTATCTTAGTCTTATTTTTTATTTTCAATTTGTTGAAAAATATTTATTTTGATGTTTTAGTATTTTGATGTATTATATATTTTTAAAATAATATAAAAGTTAATATGGGCTGGTCGAGTCAGGCCCGGGTTTTAGCATTTTTATTCGAGCCTGGCCCGAACCTAACAAATGGGCCTGAATTTTTAGTTGAGCCCGACCCGAACCTAACCCGATCTGAACCATGCTCACCTCTACCGAGGACTAGGATGATGCTGCCTCAATTGCCTTCAACCTTCATTTTTTGGTCATGCTGTCGACTAATCTTTTTAGGGTAAGTATACACCAAATTATCGACACTTTTTTGAATCCCGAGATTAGTTTAATATTGCTCTTTGAAGTAAAAATAATAAATTTTATTTTACAACTATTTTTTATGGTTTTAATTATATTTGTTCTTTTTAAGACAATGATTAGAATTATTCATAGTCCCTCCCCAACCTATAAATAGGAGGATAATACGCTTCAGCTCACTCGAACCTACGTTCTTTTGTATTGACAATAATACACATATCAATCAAATTAAGACTCAATACGCATTGTCGAAACCAATTTTTTATTTTTGGAAAAAATGGGGATCGACTTTAAAAAGAAATATGGAGTCGCCACCAATCCATTTTGTTAGATGTGATCAGATCACCTATAAAACATTTTATTTTATTAAAATATTTATTTTGGCCTACAAAATTCAAGAAAACGGGTTCGGGAGTCGGTTATGTGCGAGGAAGGATTAGCACCCTCGCAGCACCCAAAACTGGTACCTTATTGATTAATTAATGTCCTAATGTCGAAATTTTGAAAAGATTTTAAAATACAATACCTTTAAAAAAAATTTGAATAACTTGAAATGGATATTGAGATTCTCTTGTTCCGAAGAAATAAAATATCATATTCAGCACGTTAGGATACGACATTTCAAACCTTCGATACTAAGATCATCTCATGATTTCCAAAATTCATGCATTGAAATTTTAAAAGGATATTTGGCTATTTGGTCAAACAAAAAAATCGAAACCCAGCACGTTAGAACACGATTTCTTGAATTCCCAAATGCGAAATATTCCCTTATTTTGAGAAAATTTCAAATAAAGCGATTATAAACCGACTTGAGACACATTTATTTGGTTTGTTTGAAGTAAAAAAATGTCCAATTTTGGACAAATAAGTTGGAAATCTCAATTACAATGCAATACCTGGAAATGAAAGGCAAAGTTACAAACGTGAACAATACATGGATAAGATAATATACAAATGAATTGCAATAATTTAAAAGATACAAATCTATAAATCAAAATACACTCAACGTCAATAATCTCACAACATGCTCTATTCAAATACCAACATTTATAATTTAAGATTAATGAAAGATAATTTTTAAAAAAAGCAAATAAAAATGTTTCAAGCTTTCAAATAAATATGAATAATGTAAAAAACGTAGAAGAAAAGGAATTTAAAATTGACAATATAAAAAAAATTTAAGATAAATTATATGTATAAAAATTTTAAAGTAATTAATACATATAAAAATTTGAAATAAATCATAAGAATAAGAATAACAAGAAATCATATGTAAAATAATAATATATAAATTAATTTTTAAAATAAGCATTATGCAAGTAAAGAATTAAAGTAAGTATGAACAAAACAATATATATATCTAAATAAATAATATACATAAATTAAATTAAAAAATAGTTTAATATAAATAATATATATAAAAATAATAATGTAGAAGAGTATTTGAAATAAACACCATACAAATCTTTAAAACAAAGAAATATAAAAGAGAATTTTAAAATAAATGAACTATATAATAAAGCAATTTAAAAATGTACCAATGAAAGTATATAAAAAATAGCGAACGAAACTAATGTAAAATCAATGAAATAGTTCAAAATAATATGTTAAAATAATTTTAAAAATTGAGTAATAAATAACTTAAAAAGAATAAAACAATTACATAAACTAAAATAAAATAACTCAATTGAAATAAAAACAAAATCAAAAGGATACTTTATAAACAAATCAAATTATTAACATAGAGTCAAAGACTAAAATAAAATACGCACAAACAAACAAGGATTAAAAATGCAAATATCCCAAATCTCAAAACGAGGCGCTTGGACGCAGACTAATTTGAAACAGTGTGCAAGTCCCAAGGAAAAATTAACAATGCAAAAGAAACCAAAATAGGGCTCAATCGAATGATAGTGCAAAATAGAGGGACTAATCGCACGAATATCCCTTCACCGCAGGAACGCGAGGATCCTGAGGGTGATCGAGTCGGGTCACAAGTCAGAGGCTCAAAACGGTGTCGTTTTGGCCTCTGAGAATACCCTTCGAAACAGCGTCGTTTTCCCTTTACTATTTAAATCAAAATTTTGTTTTAAAATCATTTTAACCCTTGTTTTTTTTTAAAAAAAAAAACCCTAAAACTTTAAAGCTCTCCCCATTTCCTCCATTTTCTTCCAGTCGAAAGGGCCACCATTTGTATTCTCAACCGTGGCCGTGGCCAGTGGCCGGTGTTGCGGAAAATGAGCTTTTAAGCTCCACTTTTGAAGCCCTTTTGAAGGCTAGACCCTCAGCAACTAAAGAAAAAGAGGAAAAGAGCTCTCAGTCCCTTTGTCGAACCCGATTGCAACGACGGAGAAGGCCCTCCGACGGCGCGATTAAGAGGATTTAGGTGAGCGATTTCTTCCCTTTCTTATTACTTTTCACACACCGAAATAAAATTAAAAAAAAACTTGAAAAATAAACCAATTGAAAATCACCTTTAATCTTTGAATAATTTCTTTGTTTGCTTTGTATTCGAAAAAAAATCCAGAGAGATTTACAGATTACATTCGATCCTTTTTATAGCCGAATGAAGGATAAAAATAAAATAAAATAAATCAAAGAAATCTTTTTTTCTTTTTAGATCTTTCTGTTAAACATTTGCTGTCAATTTACTGTGGCTTGTTAGTTTGTTGCAGGTACAGAAGGAGCTAGCTGGAGGAACGGAGGTGCACGAGGTGGCGCGCGTGGAGGTCTTGCGGCGTTGGTCTAGCTAGGGTTTGCTGAAATGTTTTTTAGTTTTGGGCTGGAATTTTGGGTTAGGGTTAGATGAATTTGGGTTGTTTTATGTAATTGGGTTGGGACTTTTGTTTGGGTCAATGTAATGGGCTAAGGGGTTAAGTTTATTAGGTCTGTTGGGCCATTATATTATGGACATTTGAACTTTACATAATAATTTTTATTTTGGTTTATTTTTGTTTTTATTTTCTAGTTTTTTTTTTGGATTCTAAGGGCCCGGGCAGATTAGGCCGATTACACACATATCAATCAAATTTTGTTTTAAACATTAAAAGCATCATGGAGTTTGGCTCATAACGTAAACTAAAACCTACTCCATCATCACTATCTAAGCTTATGCAGCTTGGTCTATCTGCTAAATAATTGCTTGAGAGAACTACATAAAAAATTAGAGTGAGCAAAACTTGATTCGACTTGAAAAAATAAAAGAAATTTGAATTTCGAGTTAACCAAATCGAGTTATTCAAATTATTCGAGTAAACTCAAATAAGTAATTCGACTTCCGAGTTTGAATCGAGTTGAATTTTACAATTCGAATAACTCGAATAATTCAAATAAAAAATTGGTGTAAATACTCTTTTGGTCCCTGTCAAGTTTGAAAATGAGCAAATTGGTCTCTCTCAACAAAAATTACAAAAAAACATCAAAATAATTTTCAAAGATTCAACATAATTTTTAAAATTCAAAATATTTATAAAAATTTCAAAACTTATATATTTAAAAAAAATTATAAAAATTGCAAAAAAGATTCTAAAAATTATTTGATGGGAAGAAAGAATTTATGGGTGAAACAATGGCTACAACTGCAAGCACTATTTCATTGCCCTACCTACCTATTTTCAGAGTTGGCAAAATTTAGAACAAAAAGCATTGGGCCAATTATTTTGAAGATATTTGGATTATTAAAGCCCAACACATGAAGACAAAATTAGTTAAAATTGAAGACTTTAAGATTGGTTTATTGCGGATTAAGACTAGTTACTTGCAAAACAAGTAAAACCACTTTCTATAGTTGAAAACTTTGGATTACACCAGAATTCTTATGGAAGTATTATCTTATGTTGATTTTTAGCTTCACTTTATAAAAAAGTGATTCGATTATAACTATTATGTAAATAAAACTTAAGTAGAATATAAACTTAAGTTTTGCCTAGGTTAAAGGTAATTGAGAGAGAATAAGTCTTTGAGGGAGAAAAAATTTGTTCAAGTTAGGAACATGAATGTGTGCATTGTTTTTATAAGCAAGCAAGAGTCTCTTAAGTTGCAAACCTAAGCTTACGAGGGGGAAGCTTAGTGGGAGAGTGATCTAGCCTTTGTACAACGATGAGGCCGCTAAATTGGTGAGTATTAGACCAGTGATAGGACTTAAATTGTGAGAAAGATAGTGGAATGTTGCTTTGGGCAAGGCTCCGCAAACGTAGACTGATGTTGAACTGTATAAGCAATCTCAGTGTTCTTTATTTTCTACACACTTTTGGTTTCGTGGTTGAAATTGTGGCCACAGTTCTAAGCATTATTTTAGCCACTGTTTCTATTTTACAAAGTAAGTACCCCTTGTTTCTATAGAAATAACTAGATATGTTTCATATAATTATCTATAAACATTAAACAATATTGAAACCATCAATGTAAACTTATGACCCAAAATGTCAAAATAAATTTATTTTAAAGGATCATAACTCTTTATTCAAAAATTATAAAAAGTGAATGCATTTTATTACATATGTAAGATTTACAAAAGAATTTTGTCTAAAAATGAAAAATATTCAAAAACTTTAAAACATAATAAAAATAAAAGTAGAGGGATGTCCAACACATTAATGCTCGTTTGGAGCAATGGTGGTGAATGTATTGATAAAGCTTGGAAAGAAGATTTGAAAGGCCATGGATACACAACTTTATTAGGTGTTTTTGCTACTAAAGGTACCCTTGTGTAGAAATCTTTAAAAATAGAATAGTAAAATGAGAATTAAATCAAAACATGGTTATCATTACAGAGTTGGTAAAAAAACAAAATTCTTTTCATATAAGGCATACATAAAACATTAGATAAATGAGAGGTTTATATGGAGAAGGAAAGAAAGCAGAGTATGTATGTCTAATCTTCTGGTTTTTACCATCATCAAAGTTCCTCTGAGCCTTTCTTGGGTCTTTTATTTGAATTTAAGACCATTAATTGTTGGAAAAATGGTATTTTATAGGAATTTTTAGGCATATTCTCAATAGGTAAAAGTAGAGAGTTGAATCATAAAATTATAGTTTCATATTCTACTCCATGAGACCTTTACAACGGTATATCATATGCTCAAAACGGTTGAGTGATGAATGAGAAATTGATGCTCAAAGTAAGCTACTTAGAAATATTTGTTGAGGAAAAGTAAAAGCTTAGATCCCGCATTGGTTCAATATCAAGTGTGAGATGTGT